>NW_028258315.1:84582500-89582500 GCF_053883595.1 Heterocephalus glaber | reverse complement strand
TTACATTCCTTTAACTTCTGAATTTCTTTACAAGGGAAGTGCATACCACACTCCTCTGGTTATTTTCTCCTTAATTCCTTACAAACTTTTTTCCTTTTCTATATTCATGTGAGATGCTCATGGAGAACATCATAGATCTAGGACCTCATCTTTGCTGAACTGACTGCCACAGTTCCCAGAAATGGTAATCCTCTTAAAGACGCTTTTAGGACCATTTTATCATTCCAAAGGTTTGAATTTCACATACACATTCATGATCCTCCAATCAAAGTCTTTTATCCTGAAAAGTCTACTGAAATTTGGACCTTCCAATTTGAAATTCCTATGGAAAACACCAATCTGAAGATTTACCAGCTGCCTTTGATTCAACATAAGCACAACTTAGATCATTTTCCATGGCATCAACTTGCTAACATCAGCTCAAACTCCTGAACTCCTGGGCTCAAATCTTTAAGCCATTACTGATGCCTCCTTTCTCGTGTCTCACCTAACAGGTGAGACATAACTGCTCCCTTCAGCCTCTGAAAGGTACACACATCCTTTAGGGGTGATCCTCTCATTTAGGTGTTCATCTTTTCTCACAAAGCTATTTCAACAGTTTCATGGCTGCTGCTGCTGATAGCCACAGCTAAATTTTTATGAATTTATTGTATGGGGTACGGTGCTGAGTAGAGTGTTGCACGCATGGCCCTGTGAGTTAGCCACTGCCATGAGCCCCACCTAGAATGGGAAGACTGAAGTCCAGAGAGTGAATTATATTTCCAATGTCACACCATGCGCGTGAAGTCAAGCCATGACTCAAATTCATTTCAGTGTCAACGCCTGCGCTGATATTCCCAAGGCATATTGTCTCCTAACACAAATAACAGAATCCAAATCTTTCAGCCTAGCAAAGCTATAAAGTATGGTTTGCTTCTACCTTCTTAACTTTATTTTCTAGTTTATCCTTTCATTCCACTCTAGGCTACTGCTTTTACAAAAGATGACCCCTTTAACTATCCTGTGCTCTCCTCTTTACATCAGCCCTTGAGGTCCATCTCAAAACACACACTTCCCAGGAATCTTTCACAGATATCCCACTGAGAACCAGTGTCTCCCAATGTCCCTTGCATATATTTCGTCCTTGCCCTGGATCAATGGCTAGTGTACCTTGTGTTAGCTGAAGGTACACATGTCCATCTCTCTTGTTAGTGTCTCAAAGACAAGAGCCATATTTCCCTCCTTTCCCTTTTACGCCCACCTTCCACAGCGGTGCCTAGCATAGCACTTGGCAGATGACATGCCATCAGTAAATTTTAGTAGGATTGAGTAGCAAGCCTGTGTGTGATTGGGTTTTCCTCTGCATCATATACTGTCCACTGAGAGGGGAAGTGAGAGGGTCACCTTGACCAGTCTGTTGAGGAACACAGATTCTAAAGGGTTGTTCGTCCTAATCATAAACAGAATGCAGCTCATATTAACATTTCTTCCAACTTATAACCAGTGTCTGGTGTTCAATTTCCATAAAGCATTTATTCTATAATTGTACAAATTTTCTCAGAAATACTTTCTTCTCTTCTTCAGCTCTCACCTCAACTCAATTTGATTATCAGTGGTAGTAAAAATAATAATGATAAGAGCTAACATTTACCAACTTTTATATTTACAACCTCCATTTGATGTTCAGAACCATGTGATGGGGTAGATGCTACTGTAATTTCCTCTTTCTGTTGGGGAATACTTAGTTTCAGAGGGGCTAAGTAATTTCCCAAGATGAGTTAGCTGGTGAGAAGCCAGATGCAATCTGACACCTATACTCTTAGCCACTGAGCTGCACCAGCTCTCTAGGGGCCTGAGGTTGATAAATGTTAGTTTCCTCTCCACTTCCCCACACAACCAGCAGAGTTAAGAGACAGAAGCCTTTTCTCAGAGCAGCACTGATCCTTTGCTTTTCCTTGTGCGCCAGTGTTACAGCTGGGCTGCAGCCATGAAGACGCGCATCCTGGTCATTATTAATCCTCTCCATGAGCTCCTCAGGAGGAGGAAGTGGTGGGAAGGGCCAAGGCTCTGTACAAGTTGGGGTCCATTGCAGATGGGATATGAAATCTTGGCATGCCATTGGCCATGAGTCATTGGAAGCCTGAGCTGTGTACCGGAGAGGACAGCAGGAAACCACAGGTCCTGGTTTCACTCTTGCGGTGACAATCTTTTGGGAGGCTGGATGACTGTGGTGGTTCAGCTGTTCCCTGATGGCTCCCTCTCCGTCAGCACTAGACTGTGTTTGTCTTGGCCAGGCAGGATGTGGAACCCTTCCTGGCTCAGTCAGTGCTACTGAGGGAGACACATCCACTTCCTGAGTCTCCACCCCCTGTTCTGGCCATTGCAGCCATTTTGTACAGCTCCTTCCTGCTGTCTGCAGACATGTTTATGGGCAGCTGGGACACAGGGACTCTTCACCTTGGCAGCAGCTTCTCACCACACCAACAAATGGTCTTTGAAGTGGTCTTGGCTCCTAAGTGAACAGGACATCCATCCTCCAGCAACAAGTCCCCTTTGTTTGGCTCCTAGGGTCATGGCATCTTTGATATAAGATGGTGCCTTCAACCACAGGCCCCACCAGGAGGCTTTTCCACTCATGCTGACATTCTCCCCTCTTGATTCATTTCTGTTTGACTCCGTGCATAGTTTGCATTCACCTTCTGAAAAATTCAGTATCTGTCTTTTTCACAGAAACAAAGGTTTTATCAATATATTTAGTCATTGGTAAGTATATGTTGCTGTCTTGTGCTCACGGGAGGGCGAAACACAGTCCTGGCCATTGAGAACCTAGGGGAGATGTGAATAAAAGTAGAAAGTTAGGGAGCATTGCATTATGGTAAAAGCAAGTCTGGCCTTTGTCTTTAAAGCAAGGCCTGAGTATGTGTCTTGTCTCTGCTATTGAATAACTAGCTAACTCTCTTTATTTCCATCCACAAAGCAGATGAATAAGCACCTCTTTCTCAGTTTGCAAGTGAAGATTAAATGAGACAACAGTCTTATCCTTATCAAGTACTTGGCAGATCCTCTCATAATTAACACCGTAACTGGAAGCAGTGATTTCTTCTCAGATAACGATGTAAAAGCACATACAAGGGATTAGGCTAATTTATAAAAGTCCTCCTTTCAAATGAAACTGGAGAAAATCAAGGTAGAAAACAGCTTCAGGCATCTCTCCAAAGCAAAAGTATATACTTAGAACTGAAGCAAGGCCTTTGCTGAGATATCTGTAAGAATTACTATACTTAGATCATGAAGTTCTTTGCAAAACTTGCTGAAATTATCTGCTTTGAGGTCGAAGATAAATGCAAAAACCTTCTACTTATCCAGCTTCCAAACCTTTAGCTGCCTCCCATCAGGTGAGCATTCAGCGGCTCTGCATTCAGAGTCCTGAGTTGTTCTCCTGTCACAGACTGACCAGGAATGCCTTCATGGCTGGACACAGCAGCCCCACAAAAGTTCCAAACACAACACTGCCTCAAAGCATTTGGGCCTTGCAGACCACGAAATTATATTTGAACACATCACTCACAATGCTGATTCTTCTATCCCTCTCTGGAAATGCATATGTCTGGCTTTCAGGGTGCATCTTGTACCCTTTGTAAACACTGAATGGTAGCCCCCTGGCTCACATGTGTTGAGAGGAGACCTATACTATGGTCAGGTCAATTTGGATTCTGAGCCACAGGTACTGAACTCTGCACCATCCGTAATGAGACTATTTGGTACCTGCTATAGTTTTGCCCAAAGATAAGATCTGTACTAATTTTCTAGATATTTTTATGCATCCTTAATAAGGAAGTTATTATAGAAAGCAAGCTGATATAGTCTAACATGTGAATTTGTAGCTCCTGTGAGCTTATCTATTTGAAGTCTGTGGATGTGACTTCTTCCATAGCAGAGGCATGGCCCTCGAGGAATGAGAAGGACATAAAGGCAGTTGTTTTGTTTCAAACAAAAAACAGCTGAATCCAGAGAGCATACTATCTTAATTCTTCAAGCTTATTACCATGGCCAAATGTTTTCTGCTTTGTCCAAGAATTTTAGGCTCCTCATCACTGGCCGTAGGAATATGGACTTGAATTTCTTTTAAATTTCTTGCCATTAATAAGGCCCAAAGACAATATAAGATATGTATTGAATAACTAGTTACATTTTTCAAGCAGCATTAAATTCTTGATGGAACTCAATACATAGTGTACATGGAAGAAGTTATCTTATTTTATAATACAAGAATTTGAGGAAGCCAAGTTATTTATTCTTTGATTCCTTCCTTCCTTCCTTCCTTCCTTCTTTCCTTCCTTCCAGCCATCCTTACATCTATTTCTTCATTCAGCACATTTGTGTTAATCAGTTATTTTGGGCCACACAGTGTGCTAAATATTACGGATAAAAAGAATAACACACACCTTGCCTTTTAATCTAGGAGTAATGAGAAAAATGTAGCATTAACTGTGAAAATGATGTAACCAAAGCATTCGTAAAGTTCATTAGGAGAGTCACATGGACCCAGGGGAAAGAACTTGCTTCTAGAGTCAGAAAGACTGGGTTATCCAGATCTTGCACTACTTGGCTGTGTGACTTTGGCAGGTTACTTCACTCTGGTAACCTTAGTTTCCACATCTGAACAAAAGGGATCACAACAGAATCCACCTCCAAGGATTATACGAGGATTAAGTGAATGAAATAAAATCATGAAGTGCTCAAATAGAATCAGCACAGTACTTGATTTTTCTGTCATTAAAATTAGCAGGGAGACCTCACAGATGACTTAGCACTGGTCTTAGTCTCAGGGAATGGGTAGGACCCTGGAAGGGGGGAGGAAGGAACATTGCAAGTGGAAGGAAGAGCATGTCTAAACCTGGAGTCATGCGTGTGTGTGACGTGTGAGGCAGCAGACTATGGTGAGTGTGGTCAGACAGAGAGAACAGTCACACGTCGCTTGACAGTGGGAAGACATTCTGCAAAATCCATTGTTAGACAACTTGGCTGGTGTGCAAACATCACAGAGGGCAAGTGGACGGATGAAGATGGCTACAGCCTCACTAGGGGACATCTCCTCATGGGAGCTCTGCTGCGTATGTGGTCCAGGGTTGGCTGAAGCATCCCTGTGGGGCAGATGACTGCACACACGGCTGAGAGCTGAGACTGGACACCTAGGGAAGGACAGTCGGGAAAGGATCATGTACTCATGGTGAACTATATGCTTCCTCAAGAAACAGTGATCTGCAGTGTGATACACTTGCTCCTGGCATGAGGAATCCAGTCTTGGCAGGAGGGTGATGGACGAGGCAGTCAAGGGAAGCTATCAGTTCTGCTGTTCATCCAGCAGCCCTCAAATATTTTCCAATTTAGGCCAGTGTATTTGGCAAAATATTCAGCAACTCCTTGCCTTTCTTTTCATTTTGCCACTCTGGATGGCCTTACGGTCTACTCTAATGGAAATGGTAAATGGCTAAAAACAGAATTCTGGAGTTGCTTAACTGAATCATAGGTAACTCTAATGGGATATTGTTGAACAACGTGGTCTTGAGGTTGCCTCCAGTGATAAAGCATGACTCCAACTTACAGGGATTCACCAACCTCCTAAGCTATGTAATAGGCCCAAGGTCACAGAGCTAGTGAATAGCAGAGCCAGGATTTAAACTGCAACTGTCGAGCTCTAGGCTCTATGCTTTTAGATTTTATCCTACACTGTCTCTGTGGTGTTCTCAACCCATTTGCCAGGATAGTGATGACATTTCCCTGCTTGCTGTCATATATATTTTTTGGAATTGTAGTTGTTCTCAAATTCAGACTTAGAATTCAACTTGGGAGCAGTGGATTTTGTGGTCTGTTTAATTAAACTCCTAGAACATAGAGTCCTCTGCAGAGGCCTGGTTCTGGAAGACATCCTGGGGGTTGAACCCCATTCAAAGCATGGAGGTGTTTATAGCAAATGTTCCCCTGTACTGTGAGCTGGCCTCTAGGCAGGAGGCCCCCTAGGGAGGAAATTCTTCAGCCTTCATCGCTCCTCTTACCAAACTCTGGGTGGTCAGATTCCATTATTTTGCAGCACAGGTGAGGATGAGTTTGAGTGTGTGTGTGTGTGTGTGTGTGTGTGTGTGTGTGTGTGTGTGTGGTGTCTTGTGTTATGTGTAGGTAACTGTCTGCCTGTAATGCAGTGCATCAATTTCAAACAAGGATTCTTTGTCTTTTTGGAAACTCAATGAGTAGAGGTGACATATCCTGTTTTAAAGTGTGGATGGCACTTTCGAATGCTTTCTAACCATACTTATTATTGGGCAAAAGAGATGTGCTTAAAGATAATAGCACCTTAGCGGCTTCGAGGCACTTCACTGGCTTCCAAATACTTTCTTGGGATGGAGTGTAAATGTTATTGGCTTTGAACTCACTCCCCGTTATGCAAACCTTTTGTCCCTCTCTTGACTGCCAAATGTTTCTGAGCCCCCCTTTAGCAGTATCTTGCAGAGAGGCCACACTGCCAGAGGCCCATAGATGGCTGTAAAACCTGACAGACCAAGTGAGGGAATCCAAATCTGTTTCTTATTGGGTAGCCAAGATGGTTAGGTAACTCCACAGCCAGCTGTAGATCACTTTTATGGATGTCAAGGGACATGTCACCCCAGTAGCATCTGCACAAAGTATCTTCTTGGATGGCTCCAGGATGGGGAAGGTCCAGGTGTGGCGGTTCATTTTTGTAAGCCCCTCACAAGTGAGAAAAGCCCACCACTCAATATGGCCTGGTCTTTTTTTTTTATCACCTCTTGTGCCATGAACTTATGGCTCAATCCTTTGATATTTGAAATTCAGAAATCAACTAAACAGATAACTTTCTGGTTAAATGAACATCTCTATTTAATGCTGAATTTACTTCATTATCCAAGCTCTTTGGTCTCTGACTTACAGTAAATAATTGTCCACAGCTGTTGCAACTTGGTTTATCCTCCAATAAAGGTCAGGACGGCTGACTAGACATCAGAGGAAAAACTTCTAAAATTTAGTGTTTAGACTAACTTACATCTATGTTTATCTCTTTTGTGTTTGTTGTATGTAACTAAATCGGCAAGTGTGGCTTGTGGTTAAAGCATAACCAGGCAACCTGGATGTCATGACTTTCTTTCTTTCTTTCTTTTTTTCTTTCTTTCTTTCAAGTCTGATGCATCTGGATTTTTCCGCTTCCTCTTATGCCTCAGTTTCCCCTGCTGTCACACATAGATGAGTATGCAATGATTTTTCAGGAGGCAGTTAATGGAAATCTGATTGTCCATAAACCATGGACACAAATACTGGAAATCAATTTCCTTACAAGACCAGGAGAGGAGCGATCCATCTTCATCTCTTGACACACTTCACCAAAAGCTGAAGCAGTCAGAAACTAAAGTCCGCTGAAGCACACAACAAATACAGAGCTCCTCCAAGGAAAGTTTACCTTCAGTGCCAGGAGCCAGAGAAATAGACCTAACTTGGCCCTGCGGGAAGCAGAGCCGATTGGTGCGTTCCCATTTGCCAGGAGAACAGGAAAGGGGGGAATATGTCTGCCACGCATGCTTCCAGATGGGATTTCTAGGCTTGGCTCACGGTGGGGCCCACACAAGCTCTCCAGCTGTGTCCTGGGATCTTGAGGGGGAGGCCTAACAGCAGGATGAGGCCAGAGACATCCTCCAAGGGATAAAAATTTATTAGGTTAAACCTAATACAAACACAAACTTCTCTAGGAGCACCAACATGAGGAGCAAAAGGATAAGCAAAGATGAGTCCAAAGAAAATGAAGGCAATTGCAATTAATAGGGAGGAAAGGCAGGAGATGAAACTACAGGCAAGGAATGAAGAACAAGGAACATCTGAAGTTTTCTACAAAGGCAGCTCACGAGCCCCAAGTTGAAGCTGTGAGCATTTCGTGCCTAGAATACTTCTTAGACTGCCCAAACAGGCCTCCCTGACCGCAGTCTTTGTACTGTGGAGTAATTCTCTCCCATCACCACACTAATTTGGGTGCAGAGAAGGAGCATGGTATAAAACAGTACCTTTGAGGCCAGATGGACTCGCAGCCATAGGAGTTATTTAGCCTTACTGGGTCTCCATTTCCTCATCTACTGAATGGGGCTAATGACAGAACTTGCTTTGTAGGCTTCTTAAATGAGATCATGCTTGAGTTACTTAAGATACTACCTGGTGCATCAGAATCCCTCAAAAACTGGTAATTATTACTCTCAGTACTATATTTCTATTACAGCACTTTTCTCTTGCAACCTTTTCGTGACTACTCAGCATACAGGTGGACCAATGTTTTACAAACCATGGCTCGAGCTTACTTGCTAGTCCTCAGCTGTCCAGTAGAACTTTCTGTGGTAACAGTAATGACCTTCATCTGTGCTGCCCAGTGTGGTAGTCACTGGCTACAGGTAGCTATCGAGCACTTAAAAAGCAGATAGGATGATTGACAGACAGAAGTTTTAATTTTATTTAATTTTAATTCGTTTAAATAAACGTAAATAGCCATGTGCGGTTGACAGCTACTATCTTGGACAGAGCAGGCTTAGAAGTGTAGATTTCCTTTCGAAGGCATCTACTTTAGCCAAATGGAGTTTTCCACTTCTTGTTTTGCTCTTGGAACTGCAAGATGCTGTTTCCTGTTGTGTTGTTTGTATATTACAAACATGGCCCAGTGAAGGGTGGAAGTGGGAACTGAAACTGAGCCAGCCCTGGGCTTATCAAGCTTTGTGTCCTGCATCTACAAGGAGCAAGGGACACAATTTCTAGATGAGCACCCTTATTCCTTTTCTGGATAAATCTTTCCCTTTGGGACTAGCTTCAACTCCTTTTTGCTCACAAAGCTTCCCTTTTCTCTAAACTCCCCAAACTTTCTTTCCTTTCTGAGAATTGGAAGAAATCAGAATTTGAAGCTGCGTGCTTTACTGGAATTCCAGCCTCATCACTTACCTGGGGTGCGACCTTGGGGACATTATTTCACCTAAACCTCTGTGCACCCAACTGTACAATGGGAACAGCAACTGTAGCACCTCTTGCATATAAAAGAAGAAAAGATTCCAAGGAGTAAATGGTGATGTGATTAGGTTCACTGCACAGTACCTGCCTCCGAGTGAGCATGGATTGCATGTTTATATACTCATTCTTTCTTTCAATAAATATTTACCATTTGCCAGGTACTTTGCTACCCTCTAGAGATGCAGTGGTGACTAAACACAAATAAAATGCCTTCTCACCTTGAGGTGTGTACGAGATACCAGTAATATTTTAAGCGATGACACAAGCAACTGTAGAACTACAACTGGGATGAACTGATAGGAAAGATCTTTGGTGCTATGAGAATCTGAAGTAGGTTTTGTCCTGCTTAGGGAGGTCAGGAAAGGATTTTCTGAGAACAGGATGCCAGAGCTGAGATTGAAAGGATCATGAGCAGGTGGTAAGTAGTTGAGGAGGAAAGGGTGTTGTGGGAGGGGGAACAATACGTATAGGGCCTTGACTGGGCCAAAGCGTAGATAACCCAAAGGGAAAGACACAGAAAGAATAGATGGGGTATAGGATGAGACCAGCCCGGGCAGCGTCTTGTAAGCATGGAAGGCAGTGCACAGGAAGGACACAGTCCACTTCACTTCCTCACAAGACCCTTCTGGCTTCAGAGTAGAGACTCAGTGAGACAGCAGTTAGGGTAGAAGCAGGTCAATCTAGAAGCTACTCCAGTCCACCAGACAGAAGATGATGGAAGCAGAGGAGAACAAAAAGTGTTTGGACTCAAGAGTTATTTATGCTCTTCTCATCCAAGAACTAACAACATGCTAGTTTTTGATGGTTAACAGTTTCATGTTTCTATTTATTCAAGCCCCCTTCTCACTGTCTAAATTGCTCTGCCCTGTCATTCCAATAAAAGGATATGATCTTTGTCAGCAAGATGCTGGTTCATATTTCTTTGCTTAATTTGCATGGCGCACTGCTTATAACTGCAAAAGGAAAATTTACTAAGATGTTTCCTAGAGTTCATGTGCTAGTGAGAGGGAAAATAGTTCAGGCTGATGGCCGAAGACATGAGAGGATTATGGAGAACATGGTGGCAGAAACCTCTTTTTGGGGGGTTGCCAGAGGAAACAGGACAAAAGCAGTAAGGGGAAGAAAATACTTCCACTGGACAGGAGGAGCACTTCTTTTCTGTAAAAGGGGAGGAGGGGAGTAAAATCAGCAGCACTGGCCTCCCAGGGCTGCAAGCATCCACATGGGAGGACAGGACCTACCCGGGTTTTCCCATGTGCTGTGCACACAGAAGTGACCGGCACTATTTACTGACACAACACAGCATGGCCATCTAGGCTTCCTCCCTTTTCTCAGCCTCAAACTTTTACTTTACCCTTTTGTCTTCAGGGGCATCCACAGAAATTCCAATTCCAAGTGACACAAGCTAGAAGGAAATTAGACTCTCTGAAAGTACAGGAAAGAAGTGGAATGTTTTTTAGGAGTATCCAGGAACTCAACTGTGTCATTAAGGACATGATTCTTCCCTACTGTCTCTTTTGCATAGCAACAACCTCAAACCAGAGCTGGTTCTTCTCAAAGTCATGAGGTGAGGGAGACAGCTCAGGCATGGTCTTCTCGGCATAGAAGGGAAAGCCCTGCAACAGCAAACATGATGGCATGCTTCCTTGTGTATCTCACAGGAAGTAATAGAAAATTTCTCTCCATGCCATGAACTTCAACTCACATTCTTCAATCTGATTGGGCCAAAAAGGTCACTGGCCTCTTCTGAGACCAATCATAATCTCCGTGAAAAAATACCATATTCTGATTGGCTTAGACAAATTAAGAAGTGCCCCTAGGACTGAGGACAAAGAAGTTTCCTGAATAAAAATGAGCAGGGATTCAGAGTAGAGAAAGAGAAGTATTGGAAAGATAATCAAATGTGCCCTTCAAGTAGTGAGCTTCTTTCTAGAAAAAGGAGATGACTTTATAGCTTACCCGAGTTCCACTTCATTCATCCATCCATTCACTCACTCAATGAATATTTATTGGGTGCTTATTCTGCTTCAGGATCTAGACAAGCTTATTGAGGCACCTCAAGAATTTTTCAAATACCTCTGCGCATATTTTTCATTCATTTGCCACATACGGAGGCAAGTAGCCATATAAAAAGACAGATGTATTCACGTGGCACATTTTTAAAAACCCATGCGCCTAACACTCAGTTCTCAAATTCAGATCTTCATAAATCTGGATTCCACTGGGACCAGGTCACGCTATCATTTCGGGCCATTGTCAAGGAGAATTTATGATGGCTGTTTGCATGACCCAGCCATATGGTCTGGCTGGGGAAATACTCTGGTTAGCTTGCTTTGACGTATGTATTGATGACAAAGAAAGTTACACCACACCACGGGGAAAAACCAACATGAGAACACTCCCCAATTTATCAGTGGAGAAATAATGTAGAAATAATGACCTTCTCGGTAAAATCAAGAAATGATTAAAAAGAATTAATGGATACTTCTTAAAATAGATGTAACAATCAGAGGGTCTGGACACCAGCTGTCCTAACATTTCTGGAGAACAAGGTGCATTTTATTGGCTCTGTGAAACTCGTGCTTTTAGCCCCACTGCAAAAAGCCAGGAAAGGCAAAAGTGCCAGGCAGAAAGAATGCCAGCTTTCTGTTCTTCTGTCCTCTCAGCACAGAGCCAAAGTCCTGGGAAACAAGGCAGGATTTTTTGAGCTGAGTAGATTTCTTCCTGCATATGACCTGATAAATCTGAAGGTCTTACCCGGTGCTTAGAGCATGAGCCTTTCACCTACACAGGTAAGTAATTCTCCAGCTTGCAGAATGAAGTCAGGGAAAGAAGGAAGAAGGCCTTGGTTCCCTCTTTGTAGAGATAATAGTACCTATATCACATAGGTGGATATGGGATTAAATAAAATACTCTATCCATCAGATACTTGTAAGGATAGGGAACAACAGGGATTGATTAAAAAACAGCAGTTAGGGAATTTTTCTGACAGGTGAACCTGTTCTGCTCCTTGGTGCAGGCGGGGATTACACAGCTGCCTACATGGTCAGAAGCCACAGCCTTGTCCACTGCAAAGAGCGAAATTTAACTGATAAAGGTAAAAAGTTAGTGAAATACACAGACCCACAATTTTAATACCTATGCAGCAAAGTAAGTGCTCATAATTTTTTAAAAAACTCATCCTCTCTTCATCCGTAGTTAGTATATTAAACCTTAGCCTTCTCACTGCCTCTGTGAAAAGCCTCTTTGCATGCACTCAGCTCTTTGACTGTCAGATTCCTTGTGCCCTGCTCAGGTTTTCCATGGCTCCTCTACAAGCACCATTCCCAAGTCTGGCACAGTCTTCTTACCTAATCCCTGCATTTACTTCGTCCCTCTTCATGCCCTTGATCTCAGCTGGGCCACTTCCTCCAGGGAGCATTCGTCGAAGGCCTCTTCTGGGAGGCCAGTGCCTGCTCCTTGGCACAGCCCCCTGTAGCTCTGCTCTCAGGCCAGGGCTTCCACAGACTGTGAGCCAATGCAGGTGGGAACTCTACATCGTGGCTGTGGTTGTGTCCCCGTATCGTGACAGTGGGTGGTTATCCCAGGGGATTAAGAAATATTTGTGGGCAGGTGGGCGATGCTGGAAAAGATACAAGGAAAGAACAAATAAGGTCCACGTTGATATCACGACTTTTTCAGCAGTCTTGCCTTTCATAAGCAATAGGAGCCCACTTGAGCAAGCGTAACCAAAATAGAGGATTTACCGACAGGACGTGGAAGAGCTGTGGAACTCCAAAAACAGTGGGCTACATAAGAAATAGAAGCAGCAACTAGATAGCTGTTGGAAATCCAGGTGAATTTTTTTTCGCAATCTCTAATTTCTATTGCTTTTCTGTGGATCAATGTCATTCTTCTCTCTGCTCCAACTTCATTCTTTCTGTCCCACATGCACATACAGTATTGGAGAAAGGTCACCCAATAACGATTGCACTCTCTTCCTTGAAAGGAAATAGCCCAGGCTAACTGGGAGCCTATAAATCTCAATGACAAAATCCTGAAGGCAGAGTCTGATTGCTTTGCTTTGGGATGGGTTGTCACCTGTACCACAGTCACTGTGGTCAAAGTGTGAGCTCCTCCAGCATATCCCTGGCTGTCAGTATGAAATGACCCAGGTCTTAGAAAGAGTGCCTTGGGGTTGAACAGACACTCGAATGGGTGACATTTGGTAGCAGACTCAGAAAGAAACCCCCATGATTCTAATCCGCTGGTGTTCATGACCTTGAACATGGGCAGGACCTGTGACTTGCTTTTAATCAATAAAAGACGGGAAAGGGAGAAGCTGTATGTGACCACGTGCATGTGGTTGTATGACCTAAGTATCTGTCTTGCAGGAGGGTCCCTTGCTCATGCTTGCTTTGAGACAGGAAGTCATTATACTGGGAGACCCTACACACCACGGAAGTAAGGGTGGCCTTTGGTCAACAGTCAAAAAGAAACAGAAGATCTCGATCCAATAGCTTCAAAGACTTAATTTTGCAACAACTTAAGTTAGCTGAGGAAATAGACTCCTCCCCATTCAAGCCTCAGCTGAGACTTCAGCCCCAGCAGCCAAGACCATGATTGGAGAATTGTGAGATTCTAGGCAGAGGCCTGAATTAGTCCCATCTGGACTTTCACCTCACCAAAATTGGGAGATAATAAGTGTGTATTGTTTTGAATTACTAAATTTGTGGTGATACTGTTACACTGTAATAAAAACGATTAAAACCACATGATAATTTCACCTAAAAATACATTAAGACTCTTAGCACACAACTGCAAGCGAATCAATTTCAGAATCAAAGTCACAATACTCTAGATGGTCAAAGAATGACACATTAGCCACATCTGACAGCCAGTTGAAGGGATGTCTCGATCCCTCAGCAGGGAATCCCTACCATAGTGCAGGGGCTTAATTTTGATTCCCAGCACAGAAAAGGGTAACTATACCTTCTGCTGGGAAACTTTTGCTCTTAGAGAAGATCTGGTGGTGAGCTTTCAGGGGGGCTTTGGGAAGTCATATTTAAGATTCCAACTTCAGAAGTTCATAAAGGTACTGAGTCCCTGGGCAGCAGGTGAGGGGCTCAGACAAGAATGTGAGGAAGGGAGGTGAGGACAGCAGGACAAGCTACCTGGAGACTTCTGTCCCAGAGATGTGTCTGCAGCCTGACTTTGCTCTGCCTTGACTGTGGCCTCAAAGATCCTGATTTTTGATCCTGCCGAGTTGGGAGTGGAGGGAGGATTTGTGCTCTGCCCGCTTGAGGGAAGGAATCTTATGTGTCATCCCGAGCTTCCCGTCACACGGGTGGCTGATGCACCAGTCATGAAAGACATCTGGGTTCTCCTATGTGAAGCACGAAGCTACTGCAGTGCTGGAAACACATCATTATCCATACATCACTGTCCATATTTTACTGACAAATGTCACCGGTGATGCTTGTTAACATTCCAGATCTCAGGGGCTTCCCCTGTAGTTTCTGCCTCACTTAGTCTGGGCTGAAACCAGGAATCGGTAGGTACTCTCACCATTGGGGTGTTTTGGGAAAGCGCTGTGTATCACTGTTTTGGGGGTTTGTCCCAAGTGATATCAGTATGTCCCACCACATGTTGGAGAGGCTGTTACCATCTGAGATTGGAAAGGGATGCATATTACTGAAAGCTCAGAGAATTCCTATGACAAACGGCCTATGAATTCACAAATAAATGTGTGGCTGAGCCCCCACAACTGGATTGATCTTGCAACCACTTTTGCTATAGGGGCATGGCTGAGGACAGGCAGGAGTTGGCAGTCTCTGTTAGACAAATGGGCCTGGCATAATTCCTGGTGAATCACAGGTGCTCTGTAAAATCCATAAGACCACATGGCTGTTTGGTTTCCAAAGGGAGGGACACGCACAAACACAATTAATGAGCTAAGGTCCTAAGAAAGAAAGGGAGTTTCTTTGCATAGATAGATAGATATAGATATAGATATAGATATAGATATAGATATTTTGGGTACCGGGGATTGAACTCAGGACCTTGCACTTGCGAGGCATGTGCCAGCACCACTGAGCTAAATCTCCGGCCCTTTGCTTCTATATTTTGCCAAGAAAAGATGTTGGTGCTTGTTATACTTTATTCAATCCCATTTCTTGTCTTAGGTCTTCCCTAGACCCTGAGACCACACTGGAACCATCTTTGTCCTCAACACACACACACACTCAAACATACACACTAATGCCCGCACAACGTGCACATGTACCTGCTCTGACCACAGCCCTTTTCTTGCCCCTCTTCCCTCTCAGTTGGTGTTTTCTTACAGAACTGGCTCAGCCTCTCTTACCCTCCACATCAAATTCCATCCTCTCTGTGGATAGTGCCTAAGAAGTAGAAATGGAGCAACCACCTGTAGGATTCTCCCCACTGGGCTGGGGAGAAAGAGGAGTAAGTCACTCCTCAACCCATTACATAGCTATGATCATAGGAAGGCGGGAAATCAGCCAGCCAGCCTCACTTCACAAGGGGACATGGTCTGAGAAATAAACCCATAGTGAGATTTCATCCTATTGGCAGGCAGTTGTTGACCAGAAAGGCATTATGTGGTGCATAATTGTATGCTGAGCTGCTTAAAGACACAACATTCTGATCTCCTGGGCAGATAAAACTACAATGATTCCTCTCTCTCCCACTGATGGGACTGTGAGCTGCATTGTAGGTGCCCGGTACCCTATGCCCTAGGTCTCTCCCACATCTATATTATGTCTTGCACCTGGCACATAGTCTCTTGGAAAGAACTGTTTATTAGGTAATAAATTATTATGCACAGATAGGTAATTTATATCTATTAATTTTTGCACCAATCCATATCTTGGGGAATAGGAGTTCTAAAGTCATCATCATCATCATGGCACATTTAAATACCTGTCTACTTCTTTTTTTTTTTTTTTTTGGTACCAGGGATTGAACTCAAGTTCTTGCACTTGCACAGCAGGCAGCGAAACCACTGAGCTAAATCCCTGGCCCTACCTGTCTACTTCTTACCCAGTACTATTCTGAGTTTTTAACAAGTATTAAGTCATTTGCAATTTGTAACAATGTCACGAGGCAGATCCTATTTTCTCCCCCTTTGAGGTGGGAATATAAGGCACAGAGGGTCTCTCTGGCTTGACAAGTGTATTCATTGTGTTCCTGTCACTGGAACACAATACCCAACACCCACAACTTAAAAGAGGAGCAGTTCAAGTGGACTCAAGATTCCAGTGGACTCAATCCAGGTTGGCTGGCTCTATGACAGGACCCTCATGGACAGAGGGTGTGGCAGAATAGACCCTAAAGCCACACCTCCATGGCTCAGCCAGACACACCCAGAAGGGTGCTCTACCACCCCCTCCCAGGGGGATCCCCAAATCAGTCAAGTTGACATTGCACCCAGACTGCCCCGCAAGGCTGTAGAGCCTGCAAGGGATGGAGGCCTGGAGCGGACCCAGCCTGGCTTGGTACCATCAGTAACTAAAGCTGGAGTGCCTCATGGTGCAGTGGCAGAACACATTCTCTGGAACATTTTGATCTAAATTTGACTCTGTACTTTCTAGCTGCAGATCTAGAGCCATTTAAGCCATCAAAGATAATGGTATTTTTAATGATATTTATTAAAGAAGATAATGGTATTTTTTAAACTCAAAATTGCTGTGAGGACTGAGTTAACACACTTTTCAAGAACAATGCCTGGTATCTGTTAAGCCCTTTGTGAATACTGTATTGCTTTTATTATTATTGGCCCCATTTTGCAGTTGAGAAAACAGAGACCAGAGAGGTTAGGTCCTTTCCAAAGTCACGCAGTTCATCAGTGGCAGACATACGGGGAAAACACAAGCTGGCCTGTCTTTTCTCCTGTGCACGCGAGGCAGTCCAGGAAAGCTTGCCACAGGGCCGCGGATTTAGCTCAGGGATTTTGGCGCCTGCTTCACAAGCGCAAGGACCCGAGTTCGATCCCCGGTACCAAAAAAAAAAAAAGCTTGCCACAGCATTTTCTCAAGCTTTAGAGTGTGAGTGTGTAGCAAATTATTTTCACAGTCCACTTCTTCTAAGCAAGTACCATTCCTGGATAGCTCCAGCTCCCAGTGGCACTGGACACTCTAGGAAGTATGTTTCCAAATCTGCAAGTCATCAATGGGATTAAATCTAAATGTCAGGTTACATCCTGTCTGATATTTGGCCTTCCCCAAAACACTCATAAACCCCAAATCTTTGTGAACTGCTTTGCCATTTTCTAAAGCATTTCCCGGCTCTTTCTTCACCCAGCCTTCAAAGCCCTGCATCAGCCTTTCTCCAGCACTGCAGCTTGGCATAGGCCATGGCTCAGCACAGGTGTTCTCAGCCTGCTTTTGTGGCAGAGGGTCCCTCAGGTTTTCTCCATGATATTGGAATCCCCCAGAAGACAAGACTCTGAGGGGTGCAGTTGTGACCTGGTGGCTGGTGAGGGCACAGGTGTCCCCAAACTGCATACTACACAACTAGGCACCCAAGGGAGGTAATCTGAGCCCAAATGAAGGCAGCCTTATTCGGTATTTTGGGGAGTATATTCCCCAAACTTTCACGTCCTTGCCAATAAAAGTGATACAGATAAAACTCACTCCCAGTGAAACTCTACATTGTTTCATGAATATATTTTATAACTAACAAATTCAGAGTGCATTACATAGGGAGCAAGAAATGCTAAAAAGTGAAACCAGAATTTCCATCTCTGTACATCTTGAAGTTTTTGGTTTATGCCAGAAAGATTGGCCGTATTTTCTAACACATTTATCTCACTTTATTTTTGGTAAAAGTTGTCTGGTTCAGAGAATTGTTTTCCCACAGTAAAGTTTCAGTGATGCTCTATTTGCATAAATTATTTATAAATACCATCTGCTTTAATTTAAAATGAAAATTCTACTGTTAATAAATAGGAGCATTTGATTTTGATAAGGTGCATTACATATGAATTGTCTAGGAGTTGGGAATATATCTATACAATTTCTGCACTTAGACAACCTAACCTCAGCAAGCTCCAAACCATGGCTTTTATTATTATTTGCTATATTTCTGGGATAAAAGGAAAATATAAGTATGCTTACAAATTGCACTGTATTGACTCAAAAATATTGTTTACTTATAGAAAACTCCAAATAAAAATAGAACAAAAAGAATTAACAGACAATTTTTCTCTGAGAGATGGATTTTACCTTATTTTTTATTAGTTGACTTTTAAAAAAAAAAACCAAACAAAAAAGGTTTCTTAAATTACTGGAACTATTAAAATATTCTTTTAATGTCCCTGCAACATTACCTTGGAGAGTTCACAGAGTAACAGGAAGTTCTAATATTTGATGACCAAGAATCCTAAACATAATCTCCTCCCCCTCAAAAAAACCAAAAAAAGAGCAGCCTTTTAAAAATTAAATTAAAATATAAGGGCATTGATAAGATATTGCCTTTTAAAGCAATCCATAGAAGAGCTTTCTGGGATGTCAATAATCCATTTCTCAAGTATCTTTTTTGCAAAGTCATCTTGTATGTAAAATAAAGCTGAATAAAAGAAATAGACATCACTCTTAAGCCTGTGCATTTCCAGCTGTTTTTGATGGACTGACTTATCAAATACCATCTTTTTATATTTTTGATAGTTTGAGCCATTAAAATCACCTTCATTGTATCAGAGAGTTAAGTTTTTTCTCCTTAAAGTCCAACAATTGTTCTGTTGAAAAGCAGTGTTCATTGCAGACAGGCTAAGGAGTTGTGAAAGCTCTCCCAGTGTCTTCCCTGTGGCCTGGACCCTCATCTGTCTATCTGAAGCCACCTGGGACCTGTGAGCGCCATAACTGAACATGGCGGCCGCCTGCTCCTTACGGGCCCATCGCGGCTGCACTGCGGGGAGGGACAGTGCCACTCTCCGTCTTCTGCCTCTTCCTGAGCCCCTAAATCCAATCCCATTGTAAAGAAACCAGTTCAGCAGCTCCTCAGACTTGCCCCGCCGCTGGGTCCTTCTTAGAAACCACACCCAGGGGTCTGAGGAAAGGTGGGCAGCCAGCCTGAGAGGAAGCGGCAGGGGAAGGTGCCGAGGAGATGGCGGCTGTCTCTGCCCAGACCAGTTCAGAACTGTGTGGACTTTGGCCCTGTGCCGACTCGCTGATGAGAGCACTTCATTTTCTCTGATGTGTTCATTCTCCCTGCAACTCAGTTTTCCATTTTAAGTTTCAAAATGTAGAAGATAAACTGATATGATATCAAGGTTCCTTCCAGTGTTGGGATCATTGGGCCCAGAGTTTAAATTATCTTGTCCTTGAAGTGGAATGGCTTTTTCTCAAAAATGGAATGTATGCTACTGTGGAGAACTTAATGGTCCTTGGCTTATTCCTCCCTCCTTTTGAGGAACGCTGGCTCTTACCCTTGAGGGCAGGGGTAACACCTCATTGCTCTCAGGGTCCACTGTGCCAGCCATGAAGCAGGCTTCCTTATACTCTGAACTAACTTGAAGTAATATTTTGATCCCTTTATAGCTACCTTCTTAAGAATCTTACATTCCCAAAGAGGGCTGAGGGTTAAGTATTTAAAGCAGAAGAATATTTTCCCATGGTTTAGATCTCTGTGTTGTGACACAGAAAAACTCTAAGAGATCTTGTGGAAAAGAAATACTTGGAATAATAATTATGTTGCTTAAAAGAGAAAGCAACCCTCAAACTGCTGGTTTTTTTCTTTAGGTACAGTATCTATCTCAGATGCACATGTATTAGAAAAGCAGCAAAGAAAAAAATAGATGAACGTGGCATTGTTTACAAAAGCAAGGTAGAAATGCACAAATTGCCTCTTAAAACTGAGCGACATGGAAAGGGTGGTGCATTTTAAATGCGCCATGCTGGTCGTCGGGGAGGTGGTAGAAATGAGCAGAATTCACCCTTATGGGTAGCAAAGGCAGGAGCAGAGCCACTTGGAGGAAGTGCTCATTTTAAAAACAAATCTTAAAGGAATGTGTTTAAACATTAAACACAGAAGTAATAAATAGATAATTCACACTGAAATAACTTACATTGAAAATAACCTTTATATGTTTACAAATTTCCTCTTTAGGGAATGAATGGATGGGTAAAAGATACCTAAGTTATAAAGAAAATTCAATTTACATCTTTAAAAATTGATACTCATGCTTTTACAGGGATTTGAAAATATCTGAAAATGCAGATGAAACTTTCTCCACATAAATGTTCAACGAAACATCTGCATGGAGAAATTTTACCTTGATTGAAAGTGAAAGATTTCCACTCCCTTTATCAATATTCCTTTTCATTCGGATTTTAAAAAACTAAAATGATGTTGTTTTTTGAAAAAACATTTTGTGGTCATTGCAGAAAATCAGAAAGTACAGACAGCAAAAACGTAAAAAACTGAAAACACTCATAATCCAGCAATAGCTACCTTTGATTGTAACTGCTGAACTCTTGTGCATGCATATATGTACCCATATCACCAAAAAAGATGCTGTTTTACAAAAACATTTAAACTTCACGTATTTGACACTATTCATACTAATAAATCACTATTTTTAAACTTGGGGACAAGAAAGCCATCTGTCCATCAAAGTTCTGTAGTACAGAATTTACTCAATAAATCCTTCGTTTCTGAGCAATACATAACTTTTGAAGGTCCCTTTATAAAGCATTCACAAATCATTTTCTTGGATCTTCTCAAAATCTACCGAGGGAGGGGGAGCAGGCACCACTGTAGGAGACGGAGCTGGAGCTGTTAGCATTCCGGCTGGTGTGTCCCTGGCCTTGCCAAGTTCAGGGTCAGCTGGTGGGTGAAGGAGGCACACGCCGACCCCAGGTCTCCTGGTTCAAATCCCGTCTCCCTGGTTTCCTCCCTGGTACCACTCCAGATGTTGCCCACATGGAAGCTCCTCAAATCTCTGCTACCCAGCACCCCGGCCCCTTGCACCCTGTACCTTGTTTCTTGTTGTCTCTCTGAGCTGATCTGCAGCTGTGGTCCATCACCCAGCACAGCACCCAGGAGGTACCAAATGCCCAGCAAAGGTTTGCTACCGTTGATGCCACATTTCGTACATCCCAAATGTCTAATTGATATTTATTTCTTCTGAAACCCATTTTCTTATTTTTAAGAAGACTCCATCATGGTGCTCCACAGGCTGTCCACGAACAGTTGTCAGTGTGGACATCTGTCAAAAGGGATGGAAGAAGTACAGGCACCACACATGTTTGCTCAGGTGAAGCCAGGAAAACACACTCAGAGTTTCCTCTGAGCCAAATCAATGTACTGCTTGGATTAAACTGAATTCATTATTTCTGTATCTTGGGGACAATCATAAAGACAAAATAAGATTCCATAAATAGACAAAACAACCATTATTTGAGTTTAAAAATAAACTTCTGAAGAATGGGTGATTTTTTAAAAAGACATGCTTAGTGAAGGAAAAAAATGAATAGTTTCATCTTATTTGAATAACTGGGTGACAGGATTTTTGTTAATTCCTAACCACTTATTTCTCTATGTATGACAGAAAATACTGGAGTCCAGCTTTGCAGTTTATTACTAATTATTTTCCCTGTCATTTATAAGCATGGACCGATACTAAAGCCCCCTAGTGGTCAGTGACGGATGACTTCTCTCCCGCTGACACATTAAAAATTCTTAATTAAAAACAGCCGTTCTTTAAAATGGAAATAAAGTCTAGGTAAATAGGGAAGGGTGGAGGGGGTGAAGGGCGCACAGGTAATGGGGAAAAAATAAGAGCCAAGATACATCATGTACAGGTACAAGCACCCAATGATAAATGTAAATGTATTGTATACCTAAAATGTACCAATAAGAGAATCAAAAAAACAATGGTGTACACAGCTAAATTTCTGTGTAAGCATTACTAGTCAAAAGCACTTAAAAGTAAGCTCCTCATAATTACTACAAGTTGTACATTTGAAATATTTATTCCCTTCTAAGAATTCTTAGTCTTTCTGTGTTCACAATCATAATGGCTGCGTAAAGCTGAGGGAGGCTCAAACTGCATTTCTGTGTCTGTCCTCTTGATGACTTGGATTATTTTAAGGTTTTTCTTTTCCCTCATCATTTTATCTCAGCAACACTCACCCAAAGAACTTTTCATTATATATTATTGCACATTTTTCCTGGAATGACTTTATCATCAATTTTTCCCTAACTTGATTTTGCTTCACTGGAATGGTAGCATAATTTTGAGTTGATCTATTTATAAATGACTTCCTCTAAATGTAGGTTTATTTTTATAAAACCTAATTACATTATAAAAATATTAAATATTATCTGAGTAGTGTTGAGGTGAATGTGATGTCACTGGAAATTATAATACTGAAAGACATCATTTCTCAAATCTTAAATATAAAGCAACAATGATTCAATTTACACCTTTTTGAAAATATTGGACTTTTTCACTTAGAAAAATGTTGCCAAATTTTATGTCTTTTAAATATGTTTACTAGGGACTCTTCTAAAATCCATCTTCTTAAAAACCGAAATGCAATGTCTAAAGCTTTTCCTGTAATGAGCATATTGTTTCCGCACATAAATGGAAACATTGTAATGATCCTTTAAAGGAAGCAATAAGAGCAACACACAGCCCTGAGCTGACTCTACCTCTGTATAAAGTAACGCTCTGCTCAAGATCCACATTTCATCTACAGACCGAAACAACTTCGCAGCATTTCAGCAAATGTAAACGCAAATGAAAGACAGTGATGAAAAGTATGTGGCTGATGGATTTTATTTTGTGATTCTAGTATTCTCCCACCAGTTTATATAGTTTATTTTCTCTAATCCTTGTTATCTCACTTCATTGTACTCCTTTCAATAGATGAGTGACTTTGATCATTTTTCAAAAATGAAAACACACATAAGCCATATGGACTCATATTTTACTGAACCCTTTGGTATAGAACTGACAAGAATGAAAAAGGACATATCTTTCTTTTTCCAAAACACGGCTTGACCTTCACTACTCTCTACACATCATTTCTAGAAACTTTTTTTGTTATTATTAGTGCCAGTTCATTCTGGCCATGTAAATTACTGTCAGCAAAATTATTCACGTACACAAAAAGTAGAAACAGACTTTCTTTGCAGGGATTTCAGTTATTTTACAGGTCGTGGTTTATATTATACACTTTAAATTGGGACAATTTAGAGATTATTTGTCGTCTGATTAAGGTCACAACCAAAAATACCTTTTTAAATGTTTCTCAAACTCAACTAGATGGTGTCCTCCGTGCATCCCATCTTCCCTTACACATTTGTAGGACTTAGCATATTACTATGAAATACTACTGCTTTATTCTGACAACTTTATTTGGGGCTTTAGCTGTGGAGGAAGTGGAAAATTTTAAATATCTGAAGCAAACAGATTAGAAAGGTCACCTCTGTGCTTCCCTTGTGTGGGGCGGAAGTTTAGCCCTCACGCACCCCTGTCTCGTGCTTCACCCCAGCCACTCCGCAACCCCGCCATTCCACACATACAGACAGCAGGCCTTGAAGGCAGTGTTTCTGTGAGAATGTATAATCCCCAGAGTCCGAAGCGGAAAATGGAAGCTTCTGATCACACACTCGTAGAAGGCAATTTCAGTGTCAAAGCGGTGGGCTGGGTAAATAGAGAAAGAAGGCTTTATGATGAAGTTCTGTAGTGATGTCGGCACCAGCAGCAAACTGCTGGGCAACATTCTATCACCCAAATCCAAGAACCAGCAAAAACACTGAACCCCGTGGTCTCAGTGACAATAAGGAGAGCAGCTCTGCGACTGGCTGGCATGGCCACAAAAGATACGTACTGGCATATTTCAGGGCATAAATATAGATCTGATGCTGAGCATTTGTAACTGTTTAATCAAACACAGAATGCTGGACCTGGCGGGGCCTTGTATGTCCTCCCAAGAGTGGAAAAAGGACAGAACTCAAACACTGACCGACTCCAGGGGGATCTCCACGGCCACTGGAGGGTGGAGGTGTGGGCTTCCTCTGGCCAGCCAGGGTCCATCCTAGGCCTAAAAGAGGGGCCACTCCCCCAGGGCCATGTCATCCCTTCAGTTGGGGCCTGTAGGACTTCAGTTACCCCCATCTGCCTGATGTGCTGACAGAAGTGGAATAAATTGGGTTTCCTTTCATGGCGTGAAACTGATGTCCTGCTCTAAATAGGAAACCACTCATTTGATGCAATATTTTCTCCATAACACACACACACACCTACAAAGGACTTGTACCAGCCTCTTATTTTGGTGTGTACATAGTTTTCAATCCTAGAAGAATGTAAAGCTCTACCTCACTAATGCCCACATCCCACATCTGGAATTAAGAGGATGAACATGCCATGGTCACTGGGCATTTGGAGACCAGAGCCTGGATGCAAATGAAGCTTAAAATTTTCATTGTAAATAAAATGGAGAAAAAGATGAGAGCTCCTCCCAGCTCCTCCTGCCCAGCCTCATGTCAGTCCTACACCTTAAGCCCAGAGGTAATCATCAATAATACATTGGGTACATTTCTTTCCCACATATGCTCGCTCTTTGTGAGGAACAAATTTCAGAAACAAAGTATGGAAAATATTTAACCTTCTGCCACAATTATTAGGTTTTGATGTTTAAGAGGGAAAAATGCCCAAACACATAAAAGTGGAAAATCCCCAAACAATTTGGTAAGATACACACTGTAGGTTTCTTCCATCCAAAGGTTTGACAGATATACTCTCAAACATAAGTAAAGACATCTCCAGTTTTAGAAAATAAATGAAGAGTGAGGTCAATTTTAAAAAGTGAAATCTTTTATCAGCTTCCAAAGGGGGTGGGGAGAGTCAGAAGGGAAATGATTAAACCATATTTCAACTACTCCTGTCTTATCTTCAACCAAATTTGTCTTTTCTTTCTGCAGCATACTGGCATCATTCTTTAAAAGCTTTGTGAGCTTGTTTTAAACCCAGTCCATTGCTGTGGTATAAACGTGCTTTTAAAAAATTGGTGTTTTGAGTTGACATTTTAACTGGATAATAATCTCCTTTTATTCCTTTTCTATATACCTTTAGTAATGTCAAAAGAGTTTATATAGAATCTATAATTAAACAAAGATGTAGACTTCTTTTATAGGTTGCAGTCAGTACTCTAATTTGGTTTTATAAATGAATTAAGAGGAATTCAAGCTAGCAGGAGAGGCAGGAATGGTGGTGATGAACAGTCTGCTTATGTATAAAACGATCATGCAAAGATGGTAACAACATTATCCAGAGCATCTTGAGCCGTCCTCTTCTACCCCACAAAGACCCATGGGAATTTCCATGCACTGTGTTGCAAGCAGCTCCCCTGACTAATAACTGATTGTTTGCAGTTGTTAGCTGGGGCTGAATTTCTTTAAGGGTATTAATTATCAAGGATGCTATTTTCTACTGCCTGTCTGAATAGGCTCAGAGACAGAGGACGCTTTAAGTACACCTTTAGGCTATGCTTTGTCTTCACAGGATGCCACACTGAGGGAACAAAAGACAAACCAAACTGAAAACCCACCAAGCCATTTGCCTGGCACCACAAGTCAACTGGTCCAGCTGAAGGAGCAAATGTTCACATTTTATTTGCTTTTTAACAGAGATCCTTGAGCAGAGGGAGAGTTGAGAGGTCTGTAGCAAGGAGCCATGTGGTCATTAAACTGGCAAGTATGCTCTGAGGGAAATGGAATATTCTGTCCCTCACTGTGAGGAATGCACAACCTGGTAGAGAAGACTAGACAAATCAAGTAAGATGAAAGGGTAACTCTGACCCAGGGTGACAGAATCCGATCCATCCAGCAAAGTTCCAAAGGAATGTGATATAAACAAGAATTTCTATGTATTATTTCTGTGTTGAACTCTGTCCTTTCATTGGGAAATGGAATTAGGAAATAACTTGGTAATCCTCAGCTCAATCGAGTACCCCTAAATACGATTTTTTCTAAATAGCTTCATTCAGGTCATTTACTCAGCAAGAATTCAACAAGCAAGTACAATGCCTCAGCGCTATTTTGATAATGGAGCTCCAACCATCCAAGAACAGGAGCTGCATGGTGATGCATGGAGTCTCAAGGGGAGGAACCAAGCTGCTACATGAATATTAAAGTGCAATATTCACATCAGTGGAAAAGAGTATTTGAGCAGTGTTATTTTGTTTACACGCATGGCGTAAATCATACCTCTTTGTGCTTTCCAGGAAATTCTGAATGTGAAGGCCACTTGCAGTACGCATTGCCATCTTGGAGGTAAGTTCTCTGGGGACTGAAACTTTTCCAGGGTAAATATCACTGCTATGACTCTAGAGCACACCACCACCTCTAGTTCAAGTGAAAGTCAAAAAACATGAATGCTGGAGCTCATACATAGAGTGGTAACAAATATATTTTTTGTGAGTTTGACTTCATTGTTTTAAAGTTTGCTGAAGTTCTAGCAATTTGCTAGACTCTTCTGTTCTTGGCACCATGGAAAGCGATTTAAATCTCTTTCTGGAGGAATATCTCATTTTGGTCTTAACCTTCTTAGGGTACTCGCAAACAGCCAGATTTTACAGAAAGGCCTGTTTTGGGAGGGTGAGCACACCTGAGGAGGTATTGTGCCTCCTTCCTATCACTGGGGCTTTCCACACGTGGAGATAGAATTTTTGGAAAGGATAAGTTTTTGTAAAATTTCCCAAATGTGGCTTCTTGCATTGTCAGAACTCTGGTAGTTCCATGTCAAAGAAGAGAACTTCTCTGCTGCCTACTTCCCAGTGTTTCCAAAGTTAGAGCAGTACTTACAGGTCCTAGGTCAACCTCGTAAAGATGAACATGAGTCTCCACCATCTTTTAGCCCTCAACTCTGATCTGAGTTTGGTCTGAGTTACAGGAGAGAGTTACAGTTGGATCATCACAACAGAGGACTTCTGCCCAACGTCTAGTTACTTAGTTACTGGAGTCTTCTAAAAGAGAAGAAAAATCTCAATTTTTACAGATGGACTTTTCTGAAGGGATTTCAGTAGAAGTTCTGTGAATATCAGTCATAAGGAAGAGAGAAAAGGAATCTAGCAAACAAGGGCTTAGGATTAGATAAGGGGTGGCAAAGAGAGGTCACCTCTGACTGATTGGTGGTTCTGGCATCACTGGAAAGAACAACGTGGGTGTCAATCAGTGATGGATTGTCATTATCTAGGCTAGGCAGATGAAATTACTTACCCTCACTGATGGTTGAGACCACCCTGTCTCAAACTTTCTGTGAATGTGTGTAGGCAAAAGTTTTATTAATAATACATAACTTCTAAATTATGGAAAGATATGAAGATTATAGATAATAGGATGGTGGAGCCATTGAGGAGACCAGACAGGCACATGACTGAACGGCACTGACCTGATGTAAGTGCACTGAAGAGATCAATTCCAAATGAGTGACATAGGGAAACCTTTCCAGGAAAGAGGGACTCTGAACTTGGCATTAAAGACTGAATAGCAGCCGGGGATTTAGCTCAGTGGTTCCAGTGCCTGCTTCACAAGTGCAAGGTCCCGAGTTCAATCCCCATACAAAAAAAATATAAAAGACTGACTAGCAGTTGAAAAGGCATAAGAAACAGCATTCCCTGAAAGCAGGTGCCAGAATGAACAAAGGTTCAGAGTTAGGGAAGGTCATGGTATGTTTGAAGATCTCTAGACTTGCTGAAGCAGAAGAGGAAATGAGCCTTGAAGGGAAGGAGGAGTTGGAATAAAGGTAGCTGGATTTTGTTCTCTGGGCAATGGGGACTCACCGAAAGCTTTGGAGAAGAGGAATATTTTATTTAGCACTGAATTATTAGATGATTATTATGCATCAGGATCGAGGCTAGGTTGGAAAGAGAAAAACCAGTGGCAAAGACAGTGAAACGGAAAGCTACTGTAAGAGATGACAGGGGCTCAAGCAAGGTTGGGGTTGGGACCCACAGAGGAGGAGAGGGTCACACCCTGGGAAGGTGCAGGTCACTTGGGCAGGGGCGGCAGCAGCAGCATGCCCATGTTCAAGGCCAGCAGGGCCTTTTATTCTCAGATTGTGTCTGGGTTGGGAGCAGGACAGGGGCCTTGCTCTGGAGGAATGGGTCAGAAAATTTCGGCGCTGGGAAAACTCTGCTGACAGCCAGCATTTCCCTAGGGTCTTAACACAAGGTGACCCTGACTAACATTTTCCTTTTCAGTTGCAGTTGTACTTTTCCACTTAAACAAGATGCTCCTTACTTCCATGGGGATCGCAGGGAACCTAGAGGCTGGAGTCACTGCCCTTCTGGGGATCTGATAGACACATTATTTCTCTGCTTTCAAACCTAGAATCAGGGAGTTGGGGAAGACCCATCTGACTGACTCCCTTTGGGCCGAGGGGAAAGATATGTCAGGGGACCATCCACTACACCAGGGAGCTCTGAGGGCAAGGCAGACACGAATGCTCCATCTGGGCGAACAAGACTTTATCTGCCTGTTCTATGGCTGCCCCTTAAACTCAGCCAGATCAAAGAAGCCTATGTCTATCAGGGAGTGTTTGGGGAGGGAAGCAAATTGACACTGAATTGCCCAAGATCAATAAAATATTAAAATGTTATACAAATAATACCGTAATATGAGAACCCCCTGAGTTAATACTTCTGTATTAAATCACATTAATACTAATTTAAGCTAATAGGATATTAGGCTAATAGGATACTGTGCTAATCCAGAGAGTGAATGAATTCAGATATGTGTATTAGTATCTAGTTGCATTAGTACAACCTAGAGCCAAATGCTCTACCACCCATGAGCCTGCTGTTCTTACTATAGTTGTAATTTACTATTAATATCTTCTCCTAGTTATCATCTTCTTCTGCATTTTTATTGTCATAGCCCCTGTGTGGCAGGTCCTCCTGTTGTTGACTTAAATCAAAGACATTCTACCTGTTTCCAGGTTGGAGATTGAACACATTTTGCAGCATGCTCGGATGGCCCCCATGCTCCAAAGAGGACGTTTTCATAGTTTGGAGGCAGCTGGAGCCAACAACCAGTTGATGTGGCCCATCCTTTTCTTGCCTGGCCCAGATTCCTGCCTGAACAAATGTTCCTGTGTTGGCAGCGCATCAGCCTGGTTCTAAAGCTCAGGAAGTGGGAGAAGTCAGCAGGGCTGTCTCCACAGATTCAGCCCTCACCACCCCCTTCCCAAAGAGCCCATGAAGGACTGTAAGGCGGGACAGAGTGACTGAGCCTTCCTCACTCACAGATGTGAATGCTCATCCAGGCTTTCCTATCTAAGCCCCCTCAATCTTTTGGGGGTGTGTGGTCCAGATTTATTCTGAAATCTGTCAGTCTTCATGTTAAGTGGGTTTGTGCATGTTCATCCCTGTGCTTATTTTTTAAGTGAATTTACTGTGGTCCTAGGAGTGTTCTGAGACAGAGAGGGAGGTCACTCAAGCAGCCCACTCAGTCATTCAGAATGAATGGAAAGAGGGGAGCTTGGTTGGGCTATTTCTGGAATGAGGGAGTTCCTTGGGGGCACAGTCCAGCTTCCCAGATAGACAAAGGGTCTGGGGCTATGATCATACACAGGACTCATCTAGAATAGTCCTACCTGAAGGACAACGTGGGCCAAAAGCTTCAGTGCTGATGGCCTGGATTAGCAATGCATTTTCTCTGGCCATATCCCAGACACACTGAACCAGTGTCCAGGAACTGGGCCTGGGAATCTGCATTGTAACATCAGTCTAGGGTGTAGGGTGTGACATAGCCTTGAATTATAGTTACAATCAAGCTTGCCCATCAACTTAATACAGTCGTGATCCCATCATGACCTCTTGTGTTCTAGAAACTTAGCCACGAATGGAGTCCAAGTTCACATCTTTTCTCAGCTCCTGACAGTCATTCATAAGCTCCTAGGATACTTTAGAGTTGCTGGTTTTAAATACAGAGCTGGAACCCGGATCTAGAGTTAAACACAAATATACTCCATGTTTAAAGACTAATGATAGCCACAAATGTGCTGAAAAAGACTAATACTTAACCAATGATCTTCCACATTTTGTCAAGCTCCTTTAAGAGCACTTCCAAAGCCCATTGTAAGACACCATCTCATTTTCTCTGCTCCAATATTTTGTACAATAACAGGTAGAGCTGATGTTTTTATTCTCATTTGATATATAAGGAATCTGAGGTCCAGTAGAATATATTCTGAGAATAGGACTGTTAATCTGGATGTCTACCAATGCTTTCTCTGATTTCCAAACATTTCTGGTGGCTTACACTTTAAGGACTACAGACATGCAGGAAGTCCTATGAGTTGAATGAGCCTGTTTTTTCCCCTGGCATTGCATCTGTGGGAATGTTCAGCCCCCCAGGAAGTGGACAATTCCCACCCAAGCAACAGCAACACAAGGGGTACATTCTTCATGTGCTGGAGTTCCTCCATGCCCAGGACCATACATCAGTGGGCAGATGACCCAATCCCCAGCAGAGCTCAACATTGCTTTGATTTTTATGACTTCTAAGCTGATGATGAATTACTTAACCAAGCCTCAGCAACCACTTAGAAACTGGCTAATACTCAGACTAACCAGTCATTTAAAACAATGCAACTAAGGATGAATCATAGTTTGGTAACCTAAACAAAATCAAATTAATGAATGTCTGTACTCCCTTTGGCCTGGGAGACTAATTCATAATCTCTACTTAAAAGTTTCCTGAAGGTTGTGCAGATTTCAAGGCATGTAGACACCAAATTCCTTCCCATTTTAGCACAGATGCAATAGTAGTTCATGTACAGACAATTGGCTACCAAAAGGACCAGGCACTTTGAAGGAACTTGCATGGAGGATCTCTGGACCCTGGCATTACAGCGCTATAGGAGGGAGTGCAGACTTAGAATCAAACCAACCATCCAACTTGCTTCCCAGATCCACTCCACACTAGCTAAATGACTTTAGTCAAGCTATTCAATTAGTTTCTCTATCTAAAACATGGAAACAAAATAGTATCCTATGCATATGTACATATAAATATACGCATATGTGCACATGTATTTATGGGTATATGCATGTTTATGTGTTTCAGTGCATATATACAGATGCCCCTCAATTTATGATGAGGTTGCACCCTGATAAATCCATTGTTAGTTGAAAACACCTAAGCTGAAAATTGTATTTAATACACCTAACCTACTGAACATCATGGTTTACCCTAGCCTACCTTAGATGTGCTCAGAACATTTACATTAGCCTATACCTGGAAAAAATCATTTAAGACAATAACGTGCTGACTGTTTCATGTGATTGAATACTATACTGGAAGCAAAAAACAAAATGATCATGTGGTTACAGCTTCACACAATAATAAAGCCAAAAGAATCCCATAAGTCAAAACATCGTAAGTGGGAGACTGTGTATATACACATGTACTTATGTATTATCCAGTAAGGATAATTATCAGTGTGTTTAGCTTTTGACTCAAAGCTAGAGTACTATGAAAGTTGTATTGCCAGTTAGTCTGTATTACATGCAAAACTCTGAAAGAATTCTGCTCAGCGTTTTGGAACTAGATCCCTGGGAGCATAGAGACTGGGTCGAAGTTGTGCCATCTGAAATGAGGACATGAATGGGGTCTGTCCACATCCAGGGGCCAATCTCTGAAATAAAACTGAGATCTCCACATCTGACAAGTAAGACATGCTTCCACAGTAGTGCTATTCAAGAGAAATATAATGCAAGTCGCAGGGTTAATTTAAAATTTCCTAGTAGTTGCATTTTAAAAAGTGAAAAGGAGCAGCTAAAATTAAACTTAACAATATATTCCATTTAACTTAAGGGAGCCCAAAGACTATAATTTTATCATGGAATTGACATAAAAATTTACTAGTGATACATTAAAGTTTAAACATTCTTGAAGGTTTCCAGTACCTGAATTTAGGATCAGTTTTTAAACTAAAATTAAATAAAATTAAAAGCATCGGTTGCACCAGCCATTCAGCCAATTTTCAAGGGATCAGTGGCACCCACTGCTAGTTGTCACTGTATTATACTGTACAGCTCTAGGCTTTCCTAGCCCTAAAAGTTTAAGTCTTGAGAGACATGGCTACTATCTCCTATATAAAGATGAAATAAGTGTGATGACAGAGGAGGAAAGTGGCTTGTCTGGAGAAGGGACAGATTCTTGGTAAAGAGAACTAATGCGGGATCAAATGCTGTTGCATAGGTAAACGTGGACAGTAGTTCAATCTGCCTGAACTGCAGTTTGTTCACATGGGAAGTGAGAATGGTAACATTTACTTCATGAAGTTGTCAGAACCTGATGGTGGATGGGAAATGCTGACTGCAGGACAGGCATGGTAGGTACAGAATCAAATCTGTCTGAAAACATTGCAACGGGTGGTCCCAACTTGCTGGTTATTCCATTTGACAAACATCAAGAATCATCTGCAATTGTCTATTATTCTTTCATTAACACCTGTGAACCCTTGGAAAACTTCCACTGATATCTGCAGTTAGCAGTATCCCTCAGTACATGATGTGGTGAGGTAGCAGGCTCTTTGTGGACCTCAAACTTTGGCATGTGTTGTTTCCTCTTCCTGGAATGCCCTTTATGATGCCCTCTTTACCTATTTTCAGAGCCTAGCTCAAAGGTCACTGTGAGACTCCTTTGGACAGAATTATTCAAATAGTCTAAGCATTCTAAACTACCTATTTCAAAATCAGTAGCCAATTTATTTCAATGAAAAATGAAAATTGGGGGGTAGCAGTAAATGATAAGAATGATGTCTGTTAATGTCTCACTCTTTACATGCATTAGTTTACCTAATCCTAAGAACAATGCTATGAGAGAGGTTATCTGATTCCCCTTCAGAAATGAGGGAAACCAGCCTAAGTCAGTTCAATTTCTGATGCCTACTTTCAAGTAGTATGCAGCAGAAACCTGCCATTTTGGAGAATGTGACAGATACTGCCATGGCTTCCCCAAATCTACTCTCCTCTCTGAGTAAAAGACCCCAGATTTGTTTGAGGTACCATCCCAATTAAAGATACTTCCCCAGATTCCCTTGCAGCTAAGTGGAGTCATGTGACTCTCCTCTGGCTAATGAAATAAAAGTGCAAACTCTACTGCATAAGGCTCTTGGACAGACTTTTGTTGGCAAAGCCCTTTCTGTCCACTTTTTCTTCCGTATTCTAGCTTGACATTTGCACTCTTGCCTGGAGTCAGATAGCCATCTTGTGACTATGAAGTCAAAGCTATGACTGAAGGGTCACAGGACAAGAGCTAGGAGGAGCCACAGTCTTCGAAATCTTGACTAAGTCCCCTGGACTGTTGTGTCCATATTTTTCATATGGATGCCCATATTAAATCTCTACTTGATTTAGCCACTATGTTTAGGGTTTTGGCTACAAGCAGCCAAATGCAATCCTAGTTAATAGAATTTAGAGGAAGGCAAGAAGCGTAGCAAGTTACATTTGGTTTCTTCTTCACAAACTGCTACTTGTTAGAGCCTTTTTTAATGTGGTGATTGCTGCAGGAGTATATCTTCATTATTTCAACTGATTGGACAAGTCTTCTGTTCTCTTTCCACAAGCTAATTTTGCCACCACACAACATTTCCCAAGAAGGCGTGTTTTCTTTGGCCAGCTCAAGTCATTCTTCCTAGGCTACCTGCAGAGTTTCCCACAAAGAGTCCAGAGATTCAGTTGGCAATAGTAAAAGTCATGTGACCAAAGTGCCAAAGATTCCTGCCTCCCCTTCAAGACAGAAGTCAAGCAGCATGGAAGCCAAGAGCTCAGAGTTTCCCAAACAATCACATACTCAACTAAAAGTGACAGGCATCAGCACACTACAACCTAAGGCCCAGAGTCAGCCTGCTGCCTGTTTTTCTACATAAAGTGTCCCAAACACAGACATGCCCATCTGTTTACACGTTGCCTGTGGATGTCTGCACTGCAATGGTGGAGTCAAGTAGTTTCAACACAGCCTATTAAGCCTCAAATTCTTACTGCCTGGATCTCCGAAAAAAGATCTTGCCAACCTACTCCAACACCCCGAGCAACTAGCTACAGAAGACAAACATGGCTGAGACTAAACAATTAGAAGATACAACAACTCCCGCCACCTTTCATCCTGTGCCAAGAGCGATGTGAATGAGATCATTGCCACAGTTCTGAAAGGTGCATTTGACGGGCCCATTGTTGGTGCGAGGATCCTGAAGTTCCAAAGGAGGATAAGCACCTCTCCTGACTGATGAATCCAAGATTAGCACACAATTCTGCCTGTACCTAAACACCACAGTTTTAAATCACTAACCAATCATTACACTGTATCCCTCCCCTTAAGCTTAATTTGCTCTTTATGGTAAACACTGAAGGTGAATGCAGAGAGCATTTTAAGTCAGAAAATGTCTGTGTGGAAGAAGAAAATTTGGGGAGCATTGCTGTAGAGAAGTAATACATACTAAAGTTTCTTCCTGGTCCACAAGCTGAGCCTATGTTAGGTCTTACTTATTCGCACAGTTCCCTTCAAGAGGCAGATAGCTCTGATGCAACAGGAGTTTTAAAACTGAGGACCTTAATGCATATAAAGGTTGTTATCACATTGATGTGGACTTCAACTTCACTCTCACACTCTCGAGTATTCTCTCTAACCTATGTGAAAAATGTTAGTGCCAACCACAAGGGCCTGCAGAAAGGATTAAATGAAATAGCACATGTAAATAAGTGTCCAATAAATGGGAGCATAAGATCAGTGAGGAACAGTCCTGGGGTCACCATGACCGGCTGGACCAGGCCAGCTCTTCCCAAACTTTGGCACCAGTATTAGCGCCACCTACAAGGCCTAGAACAGCCCAGATGACCAGGCCCCACCCGAGAGTCCACTTTCAGTCGGTCTATGGTGGGGCCTGAGAATTAGGACTTCCAGCAAATTTCTACTGGGGCCTTGGGACTTTGAGAGCCACTAAACTAAACTGAATGAAATATCAACCAGGTTCTCTCCACTCTGACAGGATCAGGCTTAATTTACAGGGTGTTTATAAGAAAACCCCAGAATTACCTGACTCTTACACAGTTTTCTTCTTGGGCTCAAAGCTTATCTCAGAAAGGGAGCTTCCTCCCTCACCCTACAGGTACATTAGCAGGGACTAGGAAGACAGGAACGTGGGAACACCCTCCAGGTGGGGAGCCAGCCATGTCACTGCAGTGTGAGGGGCTTTAACTACATGATGCTGCAAGTCGAAGACAATCATCATTTATCCCCCAGCCTTGGCTTGGCTCGGCTCCTGGAGAAGCAATTACACTTTTCTTCCATTTTGAACCAATTTTTAACCAGGTGAGGAGTCTCTTTGGAGGATTTTTTTTCCCCCACTGGAAGCTCCTAAAAAAGAAAGTCTATTTCTTTGACTTTGGCTTGCTTCCATTGTTTTCAGGGGTTTATGCACTGATTTTAAAACATATCTATGCTTTATTCTCATATTCAGTGACTTTTCCAGTTCTGACACTTTTCTTGGTACCATGTTGAAGCCAAAGGCCAAGCAGGAGATGTTCAGGGGACACAGTATTTATGAACTATCATATTTTATAAACACCTGGCATTTGCATAAACAAGGGGACTGGGATTTTTAATAAGGTAACTCTCCAAGTTGTGGCATTCAAATAGAAAGCATGCTTATTGTGTTTTTTTCTGTACGTAGAGAATCTCACTGAAAGTACCTGGCACGGGGACAGTATTTTTGTAAATAGTCGTTTTTGTCCCTGGTGAAGACTGAATTAGACACAATGTATGTAAAATTGGAATATTTAATAATTGCCTGTTTACTTTTGTTTAAGGAGAGATGTATGGGAATGCCGTGTGTAGAGCAGGTCACCTTGAAAGAGTTTGCTGTGATGACTGTAACAAAGACCCCGGAAGGGTAGAGCCCTACACAGTATCTAAAGCAGACTGCTGGCAGCAGGTTCCTCACCATGGGCAGGCACTTTCCTACCCCTGCTACCGCAGCTCTCCGTCACCAGCTGGTTTCCTGGTCATGCACAGCAGCCCCTGAGCTTCCAACAAAATGCTAATATTTCTCCTTTTAAATAAATAACATCAGTTTTCTGGGAGACCTAATGTAAGTGACTTCCACTCTTGAGTGTCCAAGTATGGGGGCTAGAATAACTTGTCCAAAGCCGAGAAGTGTGCCCGAGAGGTTATATGCCAACTGCGTGGAACTGAGGCGGGTTGTCCAGACTCCACTTTGGACTGCTGACCTGTAAAATAGGTGGAGGGTGGGGTGGGGATGCTTGGAGAGAATTTCTTCTTGCTGGGTTCCGTGAGAGGTCAGTGACAGGCCCAGAAAATGACTTCTTTCTGTGGCATTGCACTTGGTTCACATTATTTCCTCACCATCTTCTCGTGTGCTTCTAAATCACAGCTGGAGTTTCCATGAATGGTTTTGCCCCCTGTTCTTTAGGAACAGCTTCTTTTCATAGCTCTGGAGTTCCCAGGGGACATACAATCCTGTAGCCAAGTTCACTCGCTAAGTCTCATTCATGTGAGTCATGGGTTTTCTCGCTTTGACCCGTGCATAGTGAGTTCATTTCAACATCTTCGTAATCCCACAACACTAACAACAGTAGGCTCAATGAAACCCACGTGTGATGGAGGACCACAAATCTATTTACCTGTTTGAATCAGGAAAGTACCTACCCTGTTGGAGCTCTCATTAGACTTCTGGGAAAACACTTCCTACACCTGGAAATATGAACTGGAAAGCTCATCACGAAAGATCTTCCCGATAAATCCCAGGCTTCACTACATTGTGATTCTCAGGAAAGTTAACCCTCTTTTGTTTTGGTCTGGACTGGAGTCAAAAGCATCACTTAAATGAAAAATCATTTGCAGAGGGGCCAAATCCATAGAGCCATTCGTTTCAGTTGGCCATGGATCCTTTTCATTCAGCTCTTCTCTTTATCCATAACATTACACAATTAATGTTTCATTGACTCGGGGCCAAGTTGGTAGGCTACAGAAAAACAAAAGGATGGTGAAAAACAGGAGAGCATAGTCACTGAAGGCTTAAAGGGAGTGTAAGAACTGAAAAAAGAAAAGATTCTTGAAAATTATACTTGTCTCTTGTTTTCTTAAAGATGGGATGGGATAAGTTTTCCAGACTCTTGAGTTTAATTGTTAAAGGAACAGCACAAAGGCAAGTGAAAAAAAACAGAGCGTGGAAGACACCAGGGTGGTGGGATAAGAGACCATGGAGAATGTCACAGGGAGACAAAGTGAAAAACAAGGAAAAGAAAGGAAAGAGGAGGAGGCAGGAAAGGAGGCAAGGGAGGAAATGTGGAAAATGAACTTGTTTTCCACCAGTGATTTCCCATTCTTCCTGAAGGCCTGGGTACTCTCCTTAATTTCCAGATGGGCACTGAAGCGAGAGATGGGATCTGTTTCATCTAAGGATACCAGTCGGCAAATGGCAGAGCCAAGACCAAACCATAGCAATCACGTTTCATCCCAAAGCCTGTGTTCTTTCGATCTATCCCTCCTGCCTTGGCTTACCAGGTATGGATTTCAATTTCTGGGGCTAGGAAGAGTAGCCAAAAAAATCTTATTTCTATTTCTCCCTATCTCCTTTTATCTGGGCCACTCCATGGAGCAGGTACAATCACTCGAACACCCTTACACACGAGGACACCGAGGCTTTCCCAGTTGAGATTGGGCAGTTTGTTTAGAGGAGGAATAGCTAGGCTAGAAAGCCCTCGGGGACTCCCAGCATGCCTCAGTCAATGCCTCATCTCAGGAAGCCCTAGGTAGAAGACGCTGGAGAAACACTGAGCATCTGACAGCTAATGTGTTGATGGGTACTGACTTGTGGATTATGCTCATCCACCCCTTGTTTGCTTTTTGTTGTTATTTTAAAATTTCATCCTCAAAAATGATACTCTGCAACTATGGTTTTAAGATGTTACTTTTAGATTTTCTAATATACATCAAGCTAAACACGCATTATAATAAATACAGACTGATGAAATAAACATTCAAAATATTCACCTGTGGGCCATGTAAAACCAACTCTGAATCTCTACCAAATGTAAGAATATTCCCTTCCATCACCACAGAGAGATGTGCCTTGGTATTGAGGTAGGAAAAGATCTAACTGCATCCTGTACTCCTGAGTGGGGAAGAAAAAGGTAGGGTTAGAACCCAGGACACAGGCCTCCCACTCCATGCCTCTCTCTCTCTATCTTATAACCAGCCTCTCTCCTGTGTTCTCTATAATCCCAGGGATGTTTCAGGGTAGGAGGGAGGGGTCGAGAAAGCTCTGACATGCAGCTGATCCCTGGCTTTATTTTAAATGTGGACATGTTCATCACAGATGTTTTTGCGTTAATATTGATTTCCTAAAAAATGGTGCATTAAAATGTTATTCCTTTTGATTGTTGAGTTGATTAAAGTGTTTTCATATATAAGATACATGTTTCTTCATGTCCATAAAGTCATAAAATACAAATTTTAAGATCTTTAATAGTCAGCAAGGTCCTCTATATCATCATGCTGCCCTTCTTCAAGTGGCTTCCTAGCTCAATCCAGCCCAGTCCTTCTTCTTTCTCAGGATCAGGGGGCCCCTGAGAGACCTAAATGGGTACCAATCAGCCAGGCCTGCAGCAATTTAGAGCACTTGGCTTTCCAACTGCGAAGCTGGAATGCATGTTAAAAGCTTTACCTTGGTACACAATGTCTCAGAGAAATTCTATAATATACTTAACACAATTTCTCCCTTTACTTACTTATGCTCATAACCCCTCTTGCAAAACTCCTCAATTTCTCCTTCTCTGGGGCACATTAGCCTCCAACCTTTTATCCTTGATAAATTAAGCATTACAATCAAACTATCTTGCCTAAGCATTTTTGGTCGCTCTTTCATTTTTTAAAAGAGGAGGGGAGATCAACCAACAAACCAGATGTGGCTGTCTCCAGTTTCAGTTCTTAATGTACAACAAGTTGCAGGTTTCTTATGGTTCCTCGGGGGTAAATCACAAACAAGAATTAGCACATCACCAGCCCAACTTCCTCTTCCCCTCATGTCTGTTTAAAGTTAAAGTGAATGCTGAACTCAAATATCAAAGCCACATTGCCCCTAAATGAGCCAATCGGCTCCAAATACAGCTGGAAACGAGAGCAGGGGATAATGTTTTTCAATCAGTGGACAACCTTTGGAAGTTTAATTATAAATGGTAACCATTTATTTCAAGCTAAATGAAGTTTGCCACTTCCATGTAGGCAATGCACACTACATGTCACCCAGCCCAGGCTCTGTCTCCTACAGCTTTCAGCTGGGGTACAAAAATTTTCTGTTATTGTCTCATTCTTTTCAGTGAAGAGTAAATTCTTGCTACATAATTATTTAAGAATCAATTTTCTGAGCAATTCTTTTAGGAAGAAATTTGTCTGGATTGACCTGACAAGACAGATTAGAGACTGTCCTTGGAATTGGAGATCTTTTTATCTGTCAGTGACCTCAGAGGAAGGGAGGGTGGGCAGTTTGAGACTGGTCTCAGGAGAAACAAGGCTGTTACGTTATGTCAAGAAGATTATGACCTGGATCTCTGGGATTGAGGCCCTGGAGCTAATGGCAATGAATCACTGGTGAGGGGAAGTGGAAGGGGTAGGGGAAAGAAAGAAAGAAAGAAAGAAAGAAAGAAAGAAAGAAAGAAAGAAAGAAAGAAAGAAAGAAAGAAAGAAAGAAAGAAAGAAAGAGAGAGAGAGAGAGAGAGAGAGAGAGAGAGAAAGAAAGAAAGAAAGAAAGAAAGAAAGAAAGAAAGAAAGAAAGAAAGAAAGAAAAGGAAAAATTATGAGAAAAGGAAAAAGTGGAAACAAAGTCTTTGTAAATAGGGAAGGGTGGAGGGGGTGAAGGGAGAGCAGGGAATGGGGAAAAAATAAGAACCAAGATGCATCACGTACAGGTACAAGTTCCCCATGATAAATGTAAATGTATTGTATACTTAAAATGTACCAATAAAAGAATTTAAGGAAAAAAAATACATGAAACATGACTGAGATAAGAACATACACACAAAAAAAGAGAGGGCATGAATATAATTTTTTGGGGGGCATAAATCAGGTCTTCTTCATTCCCTTTCTTACATATAATTACAAGGTTATTTATTTATTTATTTATTTTTGGGTACCGGGGATCGAAATCGGGTCCTTGTGCTTGCACGGCAGGCGGCAAAACCACTCAGCTAAATCCCTGGCCCAGATTGCAAGGTTAAAATACAGTATTATATCTTACTTTGGCTTTATAAGAAAAACTAGGTTAGGTATTAAGTCAATAAATTTATATTAAATAATCATCAATAGAGAGTACATTGTAGTATTCAAGTAAAATATGTAAGTATTCCTTTCTGTAATTTGATATCTGGCTTTACTGGTGGTAAATAGAAACATTAATATGTTGAAACTCTGGTGGGTTGATCTCAGCCCTTCAGAGTTAACTTTTACTTGTAAATATTCAAAATACTGTGCTGCCATGGAGTCAATCTTCCCGCCAGCTCTATCAACTGCTATGGCTCCAGAGGGGTGCCATGACTGTAGAATGGAGGCAAAGGCAGGACACTCAAGGGGGCTGAGTGACCCATACATGACCAACAGCCCAGTTGCAAGATCCCACAGAAAGCCCTGTGCTGATTGGGCCTTATGTTTGCAGCACAGCAGATGAGTCTGAAACAACCAAGAAGTGGCCTGAGGGCCTTGGCACTATAACCAGGCCAATTTCAGGAGCCAAGCTGACTAGATACCCAGAAAGACAATGTGTAGTATGCAGCATTCCTGCTCCAGCCACAAATAACATCAACCTCTCACCACTGCAGTTTTTAATGAATTGTTACTGTGTTTGGATTTTTCTCTCCCTTTTACCAGTCTTTCCTATCCTTGATTTATTAAGCTAGTATATTTCTTACTTCTTATATTTTGTCTCTGTCGAGGATGGTGTGACTCAGCATTTCAAGCTGATGAAACTGGATCGAGTCTGTTTCCTTCATTCCCTGAAGGCAAGCAGGTCAGTCTGAGCCATGACAAGACAGGAAGATGGGCTCATGCAGGATGCCTTCCAGTTGGAATAGCTAAGGGGCCAGGGCTCCGACAGCTGAGCCACCGAGCCTAAAGAGGCCTGCTGCTCAGGGCAGAGGTGAAGGTGCTGGGCACTACTTTCCCAAAGGGAGAAACAGCAGGTATGGGTGAAATCCGAATGTCTTAACCAACCGATTCATTTCAGGAAAATTACTTAGTAGCACTAACTTAGGAGAGCAAAGCAACAAATTAGTTACGTTGTGTTTTGATGTAAAATGGCTACTGTTTCTGTTGTCATTTTAAGCTTTTTCTTTTGAAACAATTGTACTTTTACATATAATCTAACAAAGAGATCTCAGTACTGGAGGAATTTGGCTTGACCTGAGTACAGCCATCTTGGCTGTGACCTCCATTTTGCCTGCGAGGTAACCTTGGCACACATCCCAAGGCCTCTCTTTAGGACAAGCAAAGTTGCTAAGATAGACAAAGGCGTCATACCAACCACTGACACCACCACAACTATTCCTTAACTGACATTTGACATTTTAATAGTGTTTGAGAAAAGCCAGTTACATTCTAGTGGGCCATGGCTCACCTTTGTTGCTTAGCTTAGCATGTAAACTCTCTCCTCCCATCTTGAGGTACAGGGATCTTCCTGTCTTGCTAACATCCACAGCACATTTCTGTCTGAAGGTCCCTAATAAACTGCACTTTGTACAATTCTGGATCTGTCTACTGCTTTCTTCAGTCTTGTGGCATCTCCTAACTTTGGTGGCTGGTTCTCACATACGAGGACAGGGCGTTGAAGTATCCTTTGCCTGGTTTTCCCCAGTGCTCATATCATGCAGAACTGTGGTACGATATTACAACCAGAAAACTGACATCGATACAATCAAGATGTAGTATATTTAGATCACTGTGAGGATCCCTCAAGTCACCCCTCTCTAGCTCCACTCCTTCCTTTGGTGTCCCCTACCCTCTGTAATCCCTGGCAACACTAATCTGTTTTCCATTTCTGTAATTGTGCTGTTCCACATATGGTATATAAATGAATCACAGAGTATATAACCTTTCGGCATTGGATTTTTCACTGAGGATACTTCTCTGGAGGTTCATCAAAGTTGCTTATGTTAATAATTTATTATTTTTTGTGGCTGAGGAATATCCTGTAAAATGGATATGCCGCTGTTTGTTTAACCCACTGAGGAACAAATTTTGATGTGTTGTATATTCATTTTCATTGTGTTTTTAAAAAAAATTTTCCCTTGAGACTTTCCCTGTTTCTGCTTGCCTTGATAAATATTTTCGTAACTATTTTTCCATTCTTTTTAATTTCAGTCTTTCTATATTGTTATTTTTTCAGTGCACTTCCCCTAGATAACATTGTTGGGTCATAACTTTTAACCCACTCTGCCAATCTCTGTCCTCTACATTGCTGATTTTAGGCTATTTACCTCTAATGTAATTATTGATATATTAAAGCTTATCTGCCATATTATTTTTTAGTTTCTGTTTTCTCTGTTATTCACTTTCCTGTTTTCTTCTTTATGCCTTCTTGTGGATTACTTGGACAGTTTTAGATCACATCTAGATTTATCTATAAACCACGATACACAAGTTTTAGTGTATCTTTTTCGTGCCTTATTGAAGTGTTACATAGATACCTGCTGATGTTGCTATTTCACCACATCTAATGGAATATAATCCCTATCTTCTTTACCTCCCATTTACAATATAATTATCTTAATATAAAGTAACTGTTTTAAACATTTCCTGTACATACATTTAGAACTGCTTGGGTAGTGTTTGATTTTTTGCTTCTATGTCAAACAGAATTCATGAATCCAAGAGGAGGAAGAAAATACATTTTATTTACCCTCATTTTTGCTCTCTGTTTTCTTTCTTACTGTTCTACAATTCCTTCTTTTATCAATTTCTATTTAGAGAAATGCCTTTGGTCATTCTTGTAGGATAGGTCTTTTGCTGACAAACGTACCTTATTTTGCCTTCCCCTGAATATGCTATGGCTTCCTTTCCTTCCTTAAGGAGTATTCTTGCTGGATATAAAATTCCAGGCTGCTGGTCTCATCCGTTCAGGGCTGGAATGTGTCATGCCATTTTTCTATGTCCTCTGTGAATTCTGATGAGAAACTTGTAGCCATGTGAATGTTTTTTTCCCTGTAGGTAAGGCGCTTTTCCTTTCTTGGTGCTTTCACAGTTTTGTCTTGTCTTCAGAAGTCTGCTGTATCTTGGGGTAGATTTCTTTGGGTTTATCCTGTTTGGAGTTCTGACAATTTCTTGAATCAATAGGCATTTATCTAGCCAGGCATGGTGGCACACACCTGTAATCCCAGTACTCGGGAGGCTGAGGCAGGAGGATCGCCTCAAGTTCGAGGCCAGCCTGGGCTACATAGTGAGTTCAGGGCCAGCCTGAACTACCAAGGGAGACCCTGCCTCAAAAAATCAAAAAAAAAAGGCATTTATATTAAAAATAATTGGCATTTATATTATGCCAAATTTAGGAAGTTATCAGTCATTACTTTTTGAGTAGTTTTGCATCCCTGCTGTATGCTCCTTTCCTTCTGGCCCTCTGAACTTTTGCTATAGATTCCTATAGGCTCATTCATTTGTGTTAAGCCCTTTTTCTCTCTGTTATCCAAATTGGGTGATTTCTATCATTCTATCTTCAAGTTTGTCCTATCTTTCAAGTTTTCCTTCTGTGCCCTCTATTTTGCTGTTGAGTCCATCCACTGAGTTATTGATGTTTAAAAGTCTCAGTTACAATAATTTTTCAAAGTTCCTTTTGATTTTTAATGTTTTTATTTCTTTTCTCAGACTTTATATTTCTTTGCTTGAGACTTACCACAGTACTTTAAAAATTTTGTTAGAAGAGTGTTTATAATTGCGCTCTGACGTATTTTTATGATGGCTGCTTTAAAATTCTTGTCAGATGATCTGAATATCTCTTCTGATATCTCAGTTATCTCCATATAGGTATTTATTGAGAGTCTTTTTTTTTTCATTCCACTTCAGATTTCCTGTTTTTTTGGTATGGTGAATAATTCTTTTTTGAAATCAGATTATTTTGAATGTGTCTCTGTACTGTATTTTATTTACTTATAAATAAAGGAATGCTGTTCATTTATTCATTTGTAAGGATGAGATATGATTTATTTATCCATTCCTCATTTGAGGAATGGTTGGGATATTTTCAGTTTTTCACAATTATGAGTAAAATCAGAATACATATTCACATACAGGTATTTGTGTGAACTAAGGTTTCTATTTTACTTGGACAAATATTTCAACCTTCCGCTCTGCTTGGTTTTCTGTGACACCCTCCAGCGGGGGCAGGGGTGAACCTTGCTGGTGCCAGGTTGGGGCAGAAGTCTAGATTTCCTTCTTGGGCCCCTCTGACAGCTGAGGAAGAGAAGGAATGCTCATTACTGCTTGGGCTATGTGAGGGTCTTGCTCCCCACTGGGTCTCTGCTGGTCTTATGCAGGCTGGGGTCAGGGTGGGGGGGTGGACAGGAGGACCTCACTGCTGCTCCCCTGTGGCTTCCACTAACATCACTGGTGTGGTCACTGCTGAGTGACGGTAAACGTCCTGACTCCCCACGAGGCCTCTGCTGATGTCCCCACTGCCACCACACTGGATGGAAGGAATAGTGATGCCTCATGACATGGCTTCTTCTGGCACCGTGATGGCTGAATTAGCAGCAGTTCTGGCCCCTTATTCTGTTTTCTCTGACATCACTCTGGTAGGGATTTCAAGGTGCCTTCTTAAATCCTGGTAAACATCTACAGTCCCCACTCAATTTTTGCCAGCATGAGTAAGCTTGCATTATTGTTTTTTGGTTCTTGGTTTATTTCTGGAATACTTGGCTGGAGTAGAGGAGTTATTGTCTAAGACAGTGCTCTGTCTTGCTGCACTGGCTGTCTCCTTCATGGTATTTTGGCTAGAAAAAGTATGCTTTTATACCAATTCTTCTTATCGGTACCTGTTGGTGTTTCTTGTTGCTTCTTAAGCTTCAATTCTGGGATGTATAAGGCAGAAAGAAAACCCAGGAAACCTGCTGACATGTCATTTCTTGGGACCCTTGGTTCCTAGCTGGGTTGTGTTATTTTCATCTTATATTTGTTTTATATGTATTTAGAATGTTTATTTGTACTCAGTTGAATACTTAAAAGTACAACCTATTCTCTCTTCCTGAAAGTAGTAATCTTTTTGTTTTAAAATAAATATTTGCTTTACCAAATAAATGAGTCATTTCAATGGAGATATTCAAACTATGTTGGAAAAACTAGAGGACAAACAAAATTAAATTCAATAAAACCTTACTTACAAGATGATTTTGCAAACTTAAATGGTACTTGCCTGTTTTTACTAATTTTAACACTCAAAAATCCACTACATTTTTATTTTAGGGTTTTGTTTCTGAGTTCTCGTGGCTAATTTTAAAAGGGCAGTTTTCAATTCTAAGATGTGAAATGCACCCTTGGATTTAAGTAGTCCAGCTATATCCCGATTATGATGCTGTTCTTTCACTTGAATTCTCCTCCCTCCAGCCAGCATGTCCTGGGGATCTGTTATGTGCCCAGTTGGATGATAGATTCTTCAGATTCAGCTTTGAGTCACCCAGACAATCACTGCAGCCTGGGACCTTAGTCTAGCAGTGTACACATGTAAGCCTTGCCAAGAACTTACCATGGCATCTTAGACTAAACCCCTTTGTCTTTTTGTTCTCAGTTTGGGATCTTGAAAATGTAGAAAGGTGGGTTAAACTACATCCTTTCTTGGTTTATTAAATCCATTGAGGATATGATGAAAGCTGTGCTCCTCACAAGATTGCTGTCTGCACGCCTCATGTATAGTGCAGGTGCACACACACTCACTCACACATACACAGGTTTACATATAATTGTGCAGAATTCAGAGCAGATCATCTGGTTAGGAACATCCCTACTCCAAGAAACCTTTGTGTTCGGTCATTTTATGCTTGTAACTATCATGCAAATTGCTTGAGGTCAGAAAGCACATAGGAGAATACTTTCTGGAATCCAGGAGTTGTTCTAAACAATTTACATCAGTTTTCCCACTTTATCCTAATACATATTAATCAGATGTAATAGATGATTTATCTGTAAAAGAAGATTAAAGAGAAGATCCTTTCTCCTATATACTCAGATGAGTCTGAAGGGAAATATTGAGCCCTATAAATGCAAATTAACAAAATTCTTCATTCCAGTTCCCTTCAGGGTGATATAAAAGTGGGAATTGAGGAAGACCAAACTAAGTGCAAGACTTGTAAAAGAAGACATAAGTATTTATAACTATCAAGCATTAGAAGAAAAAAAATGAATAAAATGAATAAAAAGCTTGAAACCTACCAGTGGAAAAGTAAAACTGGAATAAATAATTTTACAAATCATATAATGATAAGTACAAAGCGATCTTAAAGGTAAAAAAGCATAGTGAAATTAAAATGTTAAATGGCAGAAACGTGTCTCAATTTATTCAACATTATAATGAATATAAAAGGAAAAACTTAAACACACTGATCAAAATACAAAGATTCACAAATGAAATTAACAAAAACAAAATAGAGCAGAACGAGATTCTACAACATAGTTTTTTAAAAAGATAAACTTCAAATAAAAAGAGTCAAGGAAAATAAATCACAGTAGAAGAATGCCACTAAAATAAAAATCAGAAGATAATTTAGATACATAAGATTAAAATATCACAGAGAATAAAGAGATATTAAATTTAGATTAAAAAAATAAAAACCCAGAAGCAATCATAATCCTGAGGACAAAATACATAAAGCAACAAATGACAGAAACAAGAGAAGTAAAATGTTATTGGAGATCTTGAATCAGTGCTCTCAGAAACTGATATACTAAATCCAGTAAAATAAATTAGAATATAAATGATGGTAATACAATAATTAATAAGTTATACACACAGGTTCATATAAAAACTTTGCATGTAAACAAAGAATAAATTTTTTTCTACAAAAAAAATTCAGTCACAAAAACAGATCATATACTAGAGACACAAAGTATCAATATACCCCTAAGTTTCAATAGTAGATAATATTCTTTGACTGCAATTAACACAGTCTAAAATTAACAAAATAGAGTTAGCTGGAAAAATCCATGTATCTATAGACCAAAAAATAAATAAATAAATAAATAAATAAATAAATAAATAAATTAAAAAACCTCTACTACCAGGTAGACCTTGAATAAAACAGTGAAAAATGAAAAGTTGCAAGGGTACAGTTTCATTAAATACCTACATCTTTTTAAAAAAAATACCTACATCTTAATGACAGTGACAGCAGTTCTTATCAGCACTTACTAGCTGTAGACAACCCAGTTCCTAGAAAATGGTGTAAAGCTTTGAATACATTCGGAAAATAAAGATTAAAAAGGAGATAAGCTAAATGGTTATCTAAGAAAGAAAAAGGAAAACAAAACAAATCCAAAGAAATAAGAAACATGCCAATATGAAGATAAAGGTATAAATCAATAAAGTGGGGATAAGCAGTAACAATAAATAAGGATACTTAACAAAGTAGAAATAAGATTTTTTGAAGACTAATAAGTAATCCTCTCTAATAACATTTTTCCAAATGATGAGAAAAGAATATGAAATAGATAAAAATATAAAATAAAATGTAGAAACAAACTAAAGTTTATCAGCTATATGGTAATATATTTGAACACCTAGAAAAATGGATTAAGTTTGTAGAAAAAATTATAAACGTATATTCTTTAAAGAATAAATCTCTATTTTTTAAATCTCTGAAATGATTATAATTTGCTCCCTTCTTCAACATGACAGGCACAGAGGGTTTTACAGATGAGGCAAAGAATACATGATTTCTTTCTTGTTCATTCTGTCCTTAAAAGTCAAAAATGAAGGAAGTCTGGACGGCTCACTTTGTGACAATAGTGTAACTTAATAGACAAACCAGATGAAAAGAGTATTTCACATGACAGAAATAATAGTATGTTAATTTAAATTCAGATTTTATTTTTTAGAATATTAAATGAAATATCATCTATTTCTTCCCTAGTATGGTTCAACATAGGAAAATCTAGCAATATAATTCAACTTTCAAAAAATAAACTAAAAGACTTTAGGGTCCCAATAGAAATAGAAAAGACATATGATACTGTTCAATATTCATTTCTGGGGGGAAAAATACTTCTTAGAAAACTAGGAATATAAGACTTTCCTCAATCTGATAAAGTTTATCTACCAAAACTCATTTAAAGCATCATTTAAGAAGATGTTTTAGAAGTATGTCCTTTTAGGTTAGGATCAAGACAAGAATTTCCATGATAACATTTTAAAAAAAGATTTAGAAAAGCAGTAAGATGATAAAAAATTAACAATAAGATTATTGAATTAGAAAGGAAATGACAAAATATTCATTATATAGAATTTATGAGAATCCAGGGGAAACATTAGAATTAGTAAGGGAGTTTGGTAAACTTGCCAGAAGGAATAGGTTTTAAAAACCAATAGTATTTTTTTTAAGTACTGGGGATTGAACCCAGGGCTTTCACATTGAACTTCATCTGTAGCCATTTTTATTTTTTATTTTGAGACAGAGTCTAAGTTGCCCAGGCTGGGCTGGAAATTGTGATCCTCCTGTCTTAGCCTCCCAGAGTGCTTGGATTACAGTTATGTTTCACTGAACCTGACTAAAATTATCAGAATTTTCTACTAAAGTAAATTTCTATTAGAAAAGTGTGATAAGAAAATTTACAATAGCAGCTAATACTATGAATTATTGATTAGATAATTTAATAAAGACTCCCAGGATCTTTATACAAAATGTAAAAATTTTATTCTAGAAAGTGAAAGAAAACTTACAGAAATACTATGCCCAAGATTGTGGTACGTTAGCATTAGAATGATATCAGTATGCCTTGAATTAAGTTGAAAATTAGGGCCAGGGACATAGCTCAATGGTTCTGCACCTGCCTGGCAAGTACAAGGTCCTGAGAAAAGAAAAGAAAAGGAATATGATTCCTATTAAACTTCAAGAAGAATTCCCTTTTTGGAAATGTACTCTAAAATGAATATGAATGGATAAAGGTCTATAGACAGCAAAGAATGCTTTGAATGAGAAGGGCAGGGAGATTCCTACTGCCAGGTATTAAGACAGACTTAAAGGCAATACTAATAAGACAGCATAGCAATGAAACAGGACCAGGACAGCCGTCTGAGAGATAAACTTAATCTCCTGGGTCTGCTGGGAAGTTGGCATGTTATAGGGATGACATCACAAATCTGTGGCAGAAAGAACTAAGTATTTGGTAAACAGCTTCACTCTAGAAAATTTACATTAAATTGGTACCTCATATCAAATAAAATACAGATGGTCTCTGACTTAGGATGGTTTGACTTATGATTTTTAGACTTCATAATAGTACAAACCCAGCACATAGTCACTAGAAACTATGTTTCAAAGTTTGATCTTTTTCCCAGGCTGGCAATATGCCAAACAATATTTTCTAACAGTGGCCAGCCATAGGCCAACATAAGTGTTCTGAGTATGTACAAGGTAGTCTAGGCTAAGCCATAATTCAGCAGGTTAGATGTATTGAATGCAGTTTTGATTTGTAATATTCTCAATTTACTATGGGTTTATTGGGACAGCTCCATCATAAATCAAGGGGGCATCTAGTAAACTCTATTTGGAATAAGATTAAATGTGAAGGTTAAAAGCAGAGAAGTAATGAGGAAAATGCAGATAATATCTTTATGACTTTGGGATAGGAAAGGATTTCTTAATCAAGACCCTAAAACATGAACTCCAAAGAAAGAAGTTGATGGCTCAGCTCAAGCACAGAATTCAGCATTGGCTCTCAATAGTAACCAAAGATGAAGTTAACAGGCAGGGGAAAACTTTTGCACATGCAATGATTGATTAAAAACTAAAAATGCTAATCAAGCAGTTACTATGTTGCAGACACTGTTGCAAGAACTTTATGTACAGTGAACCATATTTTTCAGCACCCCTGGAAGAGGGTGCTATTGCTAACCCATTGAAGAGATGAGGACTGTGAAGTTAATTAAGTTGTTGAAAGTCTCACCACAGGCAAAGGACACAGCGGAGGTTGAAACCCTGAGAACCTGGTTGAATTCAGTCTTTCCCCCAAGAGACATTTACAACCTTCCAGGGCACAGTAGTGGAGAACCTACAGCACATGCTTTTTGTATCACTGAAGGGTCTAAAAGGTTCGCCATCACTGCTCCAGGATTTGTCTTGCAGATGCCAAGGGAAGGAGCATGTCAGGAAAGAAAGGGTCCAGGATGCCAAATTCTGCAAAGATGGCAGGAGAGGCTCCTCAATTGAGAACGCTATTTCAGAGAAGGGATCGAGGGGGAAGCTTGCAGAGAAGTGACCAGCGAGTAAGCAAGCTCCATCTTTCAAATTGTGACTCTAGGAAGTTTGAAGACTCATCCTCCTTGAGACTAGCCACTTTTAAGTGTTTTGCAGTTTACATTTTAAGAACATATTTTAAAAATTCTTTGGATAATGCTGCTGATTAGGAACAACATGTTAGCTATAAAATTCATGGTGCTTACTCTCAAGAACAGAGCCACTACAAATTCAGGGTGTCTGGCGAGTTATGACCAAAGCCACTCTAAACAAATTGGTTTTCAAACCAGCATCTCCAGCTAATATTTTCCACAACATGCAACCCTATTCTTGTTTGCAGTAAAGCACTGGAATGAAACCATACTCTGTTTGTTCTCCAGCTCACATTATGACCTGCTATAAAAAGAATTAATATTCATAAATCTTTTTTACTGCACTAATCTCAATGTTTTAAAGTGGTGATTACCACCTGACATGGGGACAGGCCAAAGAGTAAAGGAATCTTCAGAAAGCATGAGATTGTATTCCCACGTGAGTGTTTGGAGAGGGAGGCACGGGACAAGTTCACATGTTGAATTTGGGCAGAAACACATACGCTTTGAGAAGATTTTTCATAAGGATGCCAGATACTCAGGGGTAAAAATGTCCTGAAATTTTTTTTCTTTTATTTTTGCAGAGCGTCTGGGAACATAAGCAGGAGTCATAAGCATGGGTTATGTAACATGAAACACATCACATGGTCAACATTTTTGAGATTTTCCAGATGGGACGTATAGTTTGAAAAGCTTAAAAATGTCTCTTGTGATGTCCTTGCTTTCTGTAATTAAAGTTCCCCCAGGCTCTGACAGCTAAGCAGTGGACTGTCTCCCTGTCCATGCCTGAAGCTACTGGGAAGCTATCACACTACCTGAGGAGAGGTGGATGTGAAAACTGTCCGACAGGAACCCGAACGTACTGGAAACCAACCACACAATGGGTGCTGTACCCAACAGAGGACTTGAGGAGCCAGCAAAGCACATCTGCTTCAGTACAATCCCTCCCAAAGAGCAAGGGAGCTGGAGCATCCAAACACCAGTCCCCTGTCGCCACTGCTCAACAGTTGCTCCTGGAATATGTTCATTCCCAGGTGATGGAATACAGGTGCTGGCAATTAGAAGTTAGATCCCTGTGTCTTGAGTGATGAGGATGGGGCTGAATGTTCATAAATTTCTCATCAGCCCTTTCAACAAAAAGTTTTTAAGTACTACCTTCCAGGAGTGAGAAAGCTGGATCAACACTACAGGAAGTACAGTAAGAGCAAGCCCATGCTCTCTGCTGCAGAGACCCAAGACTGAGGTGTCTTTCCGACATGCCCATCACTTGCTTCTACTCAAGGGGCCAGGCTATACCACAGCTACTAGAGCCTGCTTTGCCCAAATGCACTAAGACCCAAGAAACTGGGAATTTACACCCCTTGAGACAACCCTAAAACAGCCACTTCCCTCTGAGGTGTGTCCCCCTTGTTTCTGGGTCTCCCCAGGGGACTCAAGCAAAGGTGCCCTTGGACCCTTGGTGAGCTTTTTTGTTCTTTTCTTTTTTTTTTTGGGTACCAGGGATCGAACTCAGGACCTTGCACTTGTGAGGCAGGCAGCAGAACCACTAAGCTAAATCCCCGGCTGGGGTGCTTTTCTTGATATTCTTGCTTAGCTTCCTTCCCTTCCCACTTCCCTCTAGCCTTTTCTGGATCATCTCACGTTCATATGAATCCTGGTCTTGGGTTCTGCTTCCAGAGAACCTAGGTCTCTGTACCAGGCACAGGCTAAGCATCATTTCCTTTGATCTCCAAAGCAACTGCACGAGGCACAGCATAAAGTGTCCCTATTTTACCAGTGATGGAACACAGGCTCAGGCACCTTTGGTAACATTACTATCACACAGTCAGTGCCCCAGAGAGCTAGGATCCAATCGAAGTCTGCCCAAACTATTGATCGCAATGCTCCACTCCCCCATATCTTTGCCTGGAGACCCTCTCTCCAACTTCCCCATACACACTGCAGAGCCTGAGACAGCGAGCCCATTCTGGGGAGCAGTCCCAGGAAAGAGGGAGGAGCAAGGAGTATGAAGCAGTGACAGAGGCATGTTCACAATGGGGCTTGGTCCCGTGCAGCCATGCTTTTGGAGGAGCCTTGTAGAATGCACCTCTGAATTGTCTACCCAGCGCATAGAAGAGGGGAGAATTTATCCACAGCTCTGAGCCCTGCTGGTCAGGGGTTACCTGTACCCATAGGTGTTAACTCTGTCCTACTCTCAGGTCCATGAAAGGGATTTGCAACAACCCCTCTCCCAGAAGCCCAGGGCAGCGTAGCAGAGCTGTCAGATATACCTGTTGTGATTATAACACCAAAAGAATTTGGGGGAGGACACCAGAGGCATCCAGAGTGAACTTTCTTTCACTGCCTAACCCAAGCAGTGCCACTTACTAGAACCCATATTCATTGGCGATTCTGTATCCCAGCCCTGGAGCTCTTTCCACACACCAGTGGGTCAGTACCTTGTGCATTCTGGGGCAGGTGCAGTGTGATTCCCATGAGGCACTGGTGTACACTGAGATCTGGAGAGATGTGCTCACCCGTGGCGTGCATTGTGGACTCAGCCTGGCAGTTCTCAGCTCCTTTCCTTGCCCACCATTCCCTGCTGCTCCACACAGAGGCTGGGCAGCCAGTCTCACAGCTGTGGCAGCCATCCACAGGCTGGGCAGGCCCCAGCTCCAGGCCTGCTTCTTATGCAAGGGAATCTCGCCAGAAATTCAGCCAGGGACCGGATGGCGTCTTATAATTTCTGTGTATCCCTCAAGCTGCCTAGCACTAAATAAATACTTGCTGACTGATTGACTCACTCCAGCCTTGCTTCCAAGCTTCCTGGGGCCCCTTGTCTTAGCGGCCTGGCCCCCACCCTGGCCTTTTGGACTCCCCCATTTCCATGAGCTCCTGAAGCCCGATTTTGGCAGAAGAGGGAGTGTTGTTTTCAGAGATATGAACTGGTGACAGAGGGGCTCTCAGGGTGGTTGGGGAGCTGAGCTGTGAAAGGATCTTGACATTTCTTGTTCTGAAGACTTCAAAAGCAACTTAATTCAAGAAAAACGTGCATGGATAATCCTGGGGAAACACTCTCGGGAGACCACATGATACAGTGGGTAAGGACACAGGCTTCAGATCAGGTGTCCTGGCTTCAGACCTCGGCTAAGACTACCCCTTTACTTTTGCATGCCTAACCCAAGCAGTGCCTCTTACTAGAACCTACACTGGTTGGGCATTCTGTATGCAGCCCTGGAGCACTTTCTGCACACCAGCAGGTCAGCACCTTGTGCACTCTGGGGCACGCAGACCCTGACACACTCAGCATCTTCATCTGTAAGTGGGGACCATACCACCTCGGGTAGGACTGTTGTGCCTTGAGGTGAGTGATCCTGAGGAACTGACTGTCATGGTTACTGTTACTACGTTACCAGTGTGTGTAACCCTACAAGGTCAGCTTGTTACTGCCATTCTACTGATGAGCAACCAAGGTTCAGAGAAGGCAAGTGTTGTAGGAACCAGAGTTCAATTTCAAACGGAGGTCAGATTGTCTTTGCAGTCCCTGCACCCCTGCTACATGCTGTTTACACACTTTTTGGGGGAGTATTGGGGATTTAACCCAGAGCCTACTGAGCTATATCCTCAGCCCTGCCCTTTTATTTTGACACAGGGTCTTGCTAAATGGTTGAATTGCCCAAGCTGGGCTCAAACTTGTAATCCTCCTGCCTTAGCCTCCCACAGTGCTCTGGGATTACAGGTGGGCATGTGTTACCACGCCCACCAGGTTCCCATTTACACACTTAAATCATTTAAGCAGCAGCTCTCATCATTTCTTGCACTGAGGGACGGGCAGGTCGCTTTTGCAATCTGTTCAGAGGTTCCAGTGTAATCATTTCATAAACTTGGAGATCTGGTACTGGCCATAAACCCTCACCACAGTGACGTGTTTTGGTTTGAAGTTCTGTCAACACATGATGTTTCTATTCTTACTTGAGCGTTAGCTCAGAGGTGTGTTACTCCCAGGGCAAAAGGAGCCTGGTTAAACCAGTTGCCCAATTCTAGAACAGAGCTGACCAGAGAGAGCATCTGGGTAATAGCGAGAGGGTGCTGCAGTGGTGCCTTGAGACTGAGTCCTGAGAAGCACAGAAGTGACCCCACCCTCAGCCCCACTGCTGCCCTGGCACCCTCTACACGTTCACACTCACGGAACAACGCAGGCCAAATGTGCAACTCACTCTCCAAAATCATTCTGTGAAGTAGGGAACATTGTCCCTGCTTTACACACCAAGAAGCCAAGGCACAGACAATAGTAGTTTTCCAATGAACACCTGGCCTGGGAGTGGGCCAGTCACTCCAAGAAATTCGACTCTGCTTGCTGCACCCTCAGCAGCTCTGCTCCACCCTCAGCAGCTCTGCTCCACTTCATTATGCAGACTGAGCTCACACATAGACCTCCTATGGTCTCCACCAGCTGAGGGGGGTGGCCCACAGGGATGTGATCAGTATAAAAGTTGAACAAGGAAAGACCGGATGCTTAAAGGGATAGTTTCAGATTTGACTGTCTTCCTAGCACATGCTTGGGTATTTTGTGCTTGCCAACCCATGTGACCTTGGTAACAATCCAGTAAGCAGAAAGTGTCCATGTTGGTGAAAGTGGAAATTCAACTTTACAAGATCAAAATACTTAGCAGAGTCATATGGTTGTGCAGGACTAGATTTGGTCAGGACTAGTTTTCTTGGCCTCCAATCTCAGGCTTACTTCCTTATACCAGAACAGCTTTGAGGTTTGAAAGGAAAATATATTTATTTTACCTATCTTCAAATGTAGGATTTATTATTGCTATGGTGAAGCCAACAGGAGTCAACTGCCATTGAAAAGATGGTTATTAGAAGGTCTCAAAAGGAGGGACCATGCCAGGCCTTGCAAGGTCACATCGCAAGTCAGCAGAGCCAGTCAGGAGACAGGAGTGAGGGAAAAACATGGGCTGGAACTTTTATTGTGGTTTTCACAGAAAGACACGGATGAAGTTAGGCAAATTTAGGGCTGACTAATTTGAAAAATTTTGTTGGGCTCTGGGACGTAGGAGCTATCTGTCCCCTAGTTTTCTGGCCCTTGGCCCTTGGATGATTAGAGAAACGGGATAATGCCCCAAGTGTGAGAGTCTGCTAAAAGAAGTGGCTAGCACATGGGCTTCCTATTGGTTGTTTTGCACGTGGAAGGTGTTCTCCTGGGAGATTTTGCTGTCTGTAGGAGTTAGCTAACGCTGGGTAGGCAGTCTTTTAGAGTGTCAGCAAGGCACTGTGTTAAAACATCAAGATAAGATACATGCTGAATACATCAGCCTTGAAGAGAAAATAACTAAGGAGTTCTTACAAGAAGAAACTAAATAGACAGTATGCAACTAGGTTGAATGATGGATCCAGGGGCCAATGAACGTTTAAGGTTTCTCCTCCCAGTTGTTCACAGTCCAGTGCTAACAGGTAAGATTGTTTTAGTGAAAGCGTCGCTATTTCAAGAATAGGGATAAAGTATAGTCACAAACCGGCATTCATGGGACCCTGGACAGACATTCCTTCCATCGCTTCAAAACGAAGATCCTGTTAAATGACGTTCAGGGAGAATTACAGGCATGCCGCTGGCCGTCTGGGGTTTCTCATTAGCCGTTCTTCCCCATAACTCTCTACTCAGACATCAGAGCGGCTGGTTACAAACGAGAAGTCAGCTCCCTTCCAAAATCAATAAGAAGCTGATCCGGCTGTTCGCATTGACTCAGACAGAAGAATAAGGATGCAAACCAAAGTTTGAAAATAAAAATCTCTCAATGGGTGCTTTCATTGGTTTGTTGGCAAGAAACACATCCAAGAAAACCAGGTTGGTTCTCAGTTCCCTTTTTAATAAATTAGAAATAGCTTCTTCTGCTACTTAGACATGTGATTCCCAAATGGCCCAGACAATTCATTAGCTCAGACAGAGAAAGCACATTCTGCCATCAGAAAGTTGGGCTCATCTTGCTCTGGCCCTCCAAGCACATAACCACTCTGGAAAGAGTACCATAGTTAAGGCCTGGCCTGCTAAATTCAGAATCTTTCTCTCCCCGAACCTCTGCAATCAGTACTTTTCCTCATGGGTTATTTCTATAGAAACTCATCCCTAAGACTAGCTATTAATTGAACAAGGTTTATTTATCCTATAGGTTTGATAATCAATCATCAGATTTCAGCACTTGTTTTGTGGGATTCTATTCCATCACTTGCTACAGTATATATTATTATTCATTATATAAGTTTGTTAACGGTGTATTTATTTGAGTGAGTCTCCCTCTAAATAAAGGGGCCTTATAAAGTTTTTTTAAAATAAAAGGTTTATTTTTACACCAGCTATTTGCTTTCCTATGCTAAACCTCTGCTGAAGGCCCTGAGCAGCATGCAAACCAAATTCCTGCATCTCAGGCCAGGATGGGGCTATTGGAAGGGCGATAAAAGCAGCTGTGAGGACCCTTCAGCAGATTTGGTTGTTTTCAGCCCTGTCAGTCACTTTCCCTTTGAGAGGCGAACAGGACGGCTGGTGGAGATTAGGAATGGTAATGTAAAAGTTTCTACCTACTGCATAAAATTCTTTCAAATTAATGCAAGCATTAAATTGTCACTGATTTTTCACATAAAGCAGATATTAAAATGTGCATGCCCGTTGGTGTTGGTACAAAGTTTTGTCAACATTTTTGGCACACGGTGTCTAAGCCTTGGGGTCAAAAAATGTTTTCAACCAAATTTTGTTGTTTCAGTTGCTTTTTTTACACTCGTATGTTATAACTCAAATGTGGATTCTTTTCCCAAAAATGAAATTTGGCAGGCCATTAGTCCATAATGTGGTCCAATGCCTTTGGGTATTTTTTAAATATGTAAATGGCCAAGATATTTAGGTTTTTGAGGTTGAAAAACTGTGCACACACTTTTAACAACTTCTTTTTCAGCTGCGTTTAGTATGCATATTTATTGCACATGTGTATTATGAGGCATGCCGATTAGACTTAAGATTAGTTGGGAAAATACATAAGCGCCTGTTCACAGAGGGGAATGCTTCAGAGAGGAGGAGCTGGTATGTCTGTCGGTATTTACTGGGGAGTAAGGGCCTGGCCTGAGGGATCAGTGGGTAAGGGGGCTCCGGCCTGTTTCCATTCCTCCTTGGTGCCAGAAAACACTGAACAGGACACCATGCCTCAGCCTCCTGCCCAGCTTCACAGCAGGGTCACAGCCACAGGGAGAAGGAAGCATCCAACCCTCCTGCTCTAGGATCTAGATCGCATCTCTTGCCTCATTAGGCTAACCTGCACTGGCGCCCGCTCGTGACACCAGTCCTGAGTTCTTTCAGCATAGAAGGACCCAGACAGACTGCAGCAAATCCTCTGCATAGAAAGAAAACACATTATGGCCTAATCCACTGTCCAGATCACTGAAAACTAACAGTTATTACCTCATTTGAAAGTAATTTTTAACAATTAGCTTAGGAAAGTATTTTATGATTTTTTGCTAGTGTTACACAAACTAAAAATTTTTTCATGTAATCAATTAAATCTGGCAGCATAGCATCAGGCCCTCATTAGGCTGGGCTGCTTAAAATTCACATACAATTTCTTCCTTATGTGGATCTGCAGGAGCTTTTAAACTTGCACTGGGATGCTGGCAACATCCCCCAAACATCTCAGACACATTGTCTCTCTGAACCTGAACTTTTTCTAATGGTGGTTCAACATGTTGTCTGCTTTAGTTTCCTGTCTATCTTCATCATGAGCCAGCACCTGTTTCCAATAAATTATACACAGAACTGTATCAGCAACACCTTGGCAACAGCTGCCACCCTTAAAAGCAGAGTGCCCTTGAGGACAATGCACCTGTGAACACACAGAGTGTTTATTTAGCTGAAAGCCAAAACTCTAAGTTACATAAAGCAATTATCTAAAGCCTAATGTATGCCCATTATTAACACAAAATAACCGTGTTCTTAAAAACCAATAAAAATCTATTTAAAGGATTTTTCCAAATCCAACTGAAATTTCTATTCAACTAGAGACCTGGTCTTAACCCGGGAGTTAAAATTCTAATAGCGAGCAGGGTGGAGGTTTGTGTGTGTTATAATATTCTGCGCTCATGTTAGAATCTGTTGCATGAGCATTCATGGGTGGCACGGCCAGAGCTTTAGACTCCTGCACACCCACAAGTCTATTTAAGCTCATTTTTGTTACAAGCCACTTTTAAAAATATTGTGGTCTACAGGTTTGAAAAAGGAATGAATTATTTCAATTTCTGTTCCTCCAGGTAGTTTTATGTGCACAATCCACCTTTAAACGTATGGTTCATTACGTAATACCATTACCCTTAGGTAATAGTGTTAGCAATATACTAATGAAAATGGAACCAGCTTCAGGTAAAGACCTTCAAACGTCCATCCTACCATGTGAAATATATTAACAATGAAAATTCCAGCCAAACACAGCATCTACTGCATCCAGTTCAGTTTTTAGAGTGTTTGACTTGTGGCCTTTGCAAGAAATGAGATCACATATTATATATTGTGGAACAATAAATAAGAACAGTGGACAGATGCCCCTTGATTTATGATGGGGTCACACACATCATAATGCACCCATTGTAAGTTTAAAAATAGCAAACAATGGCAAGGCTGGGGACTTAGCCCAGTGGTAGAGTGCTTGTCTAGCACTTGCAAGGCTTCAGTCTTCCAGTCTCCAGTATGGCCAACACACACACACACATGCATGCACACACACATGCACACATAGAAATTGGATTTAATGCATCCAACCTAATAAGCATTGTAGCTCAGCCTAGTCTACCTTAAATATGTGCAGAATCTTACATTCGCCTACAGTTGAGCAAAATCATTTAATACAGGCCCTGTCTTGTGAAAGTGTCAACTCATACAATGTGGAGAATCCTGTATTGAAAATGAAAACCAGAATGGTTGCATGGGTACACTTTCGCACCACTATACAATCAAAAAGCCATAAGCCAGATAATTGTAAAACAGACCATCTACATAGCTATTGTCTCTCCCATTTGAAGCCTCATGAAATCCAAGTGATTTTTGCTTAGAGTTGGTAATAGCATCAATTCCCGTTGGATACTTCCCACTGACTAATAAACTGATGGGCCGACAGTCATGGTCATGTAGGTACAAATGTGTTCTAATGCTTCTGTTTGACTGAATGTAAATGCTGCGGAGGTAACTGCTGATGAGTATTACACCGAGCTTGGTCCTTGTCACTGCTGGTTCACGTATAATATACATGAATGAGCAGGCGCCTGAAGCCCAAAAATTCACCTCTGTGGGCAAAAGTTTAGAGACAGCAGGCCTGTGTGTTGTGACACAGTTCACAATACATGAGGCTTTCCTGAAACAGACCGGGTGGGCGACAGTGGGTGAGACTGCTGTAGACTGAGAAAACTAAGATGGAGGTACAGTATGGCCATGACTGGTTAATTCTGCTTTTTGTAACTGGCTGATGCTTTCATTTCGTTAGCAACTGTTCTCTAAGTGCCTATCACAGACTAAAAGCTGGGGATACCAAGCTGAGTTAAACAGACAGATGATTGCTGCTGCTTTCTGGATTCCAAAGATCCCTCTGTGTGTTCAGCCTATCTGTACTGAGAGATCAAGGTCCTCACTGTGATTCTGTCACCACTGGGATAGTTGAGCTGGAGCAAAGGACTCGTTCTCTTTCAGCCAGTTTCTTCCCTTGTAAAACACGGAGAGTAATGCCTGGGACATCTACATCAGAGCATTGACAAGAAACTCAAACAAGAATGTAAACACATCCGGAAAATGTCAAGCTTTCAGTTATTTTCAGGTCCCTTTGCTTATTGAGCTCCACTAGCACTATAGCTATTTCTTTAGGTGACTCGGCTTGTAAATTTGAAGAACTAACCTGAAACTCAAAAAATGCAAAATGTAGAGGTTTCATTATCAAAATTCCAGCCAGCATTCCAGTCAGATTATTCTCCACTGGATCCACTTAAAGTATAAGGAGATCTTTTAGCCAGACTTTCCTGGGAAAACATATATATAGAAAGAATAAAAAAATAGGAAAAATGTGCTTTCCTTTTCTAACCAATGTAGCATTACGCTAGTTTCAGGCTCTCTATATACAGATATAAAAGGCTTCTTTGATTTATTTTCTTGATTAGCAGCCCTCACATACAATTGCATGTAAGAGGCATCCAGTTTGGATTCCAGGCCAAAAGAAATCCAAGAATGGATTTAAAAAGAAGCACTGGTCCTCAAATCCCTGGAGAATTTCTTTTTATTAAAGGTCAACAAGTTTGGAGCATGCTTTGTGTTTGAGGAGTAAGTTGTTACTATGAATTTGCAACAGAAGATAAAGATTTGCTATGTTTTAGATATACTCACTTCTGAATATTTAAAGGGTAATTCAAAAAACATTTTTAAATCTTATTGGCTTCTCTGCCTGCTTGTCAGATTCCCTATTGGCGATGAAACTCTGCCAAGTGTAGATTTAGTACGAGTCATAAAATGAGACCTGGGCTTGTGGTTACTTGATAATAACTGTGATAATAAATTCACCCATTAATTTCTTTCCTGCTTCCCACATGGGTAATGTTAGACCAAGATGCTATGCTATGGGATGGAATCATCTTCATTTATCCATACGTCTGTGTATATGTGTGTGTGTGTGTGTGTGTGTGTGTGTTTTCACTCATATCCTCTTTAGAAACTCTATTATACTGATAATTCCCAAAGACTGCATCTATTATTTCTATGCTACATGTAGGGAGTGCAAAGATTAGCAATGAGGACCCTGGGACCTTGGACCATCAAAGGCTGTAAGAGAGAGTGACAGACTCCCTAGTCATAGATAAGTATATTTAAATGGCATTCATAATGAAAATGACATGTACAATAGCCTATCTATGAATGGGCCAATCTATGGACCAACGTTCATCTCCAACTATTCCACAGATAAATGAGGGTGTGACCATTTGTAAATTGTTACTAGATTTTGTTGTTGTGGTTGTTTATGTGGCTTTAAAAAAAAATTTTTTTAATTAGGCCCAGGTACAAGACAAAAAATTAGATCTTCTTGAAATAATTTCTATTATGTTTAGCCTGAGAGAATTTACACATATTGTAGGGAAGAAGAATGTATCTATGTGGGCCACAGTTCTCATGAATGGTTGGTGGGGTTACACATGACATTCTATTGCGTTTAAGATCACTGTTCAGATTTCATCATGCTTCACATAGAGCAATGAGACAAGCCTGGCCTTTCCACCTGCATGCTTGAATCAAATCAATAAATCAACAATGATTTGTTTCTTCTTCCTTTCCTCCCACTCCCTACCTTGAAACCAAGGGAGAAGGATCATGGGGAACTGGAGTGATTTTTAAAACTGTGATCCTTTTGTGTGAGGGTGAAGGTCTGAGATTTATTGAGTTTGGGGTTCTGGACGCCCTTTTGCTCTACACAAAGCAGAGGGGACACACAGAAGCAAGATCTTGGCGTGAAAACCAGGCTTGCTTATGTGGGATGTGTTTGCAGCCCATTTTTGAACTATCAGTTCATTGTTTAAAACTGTACACCTGCACAGAAACACTGTGGTCAAGAAGTTTATTAGCAAAAGAATGTTGATCAATCCCTGGAAATCCTATATAAAGAACTGCCATGGTTTTTGTTAAGAATAAGATTTACCTTCAGTTAACCAAAACCCAGTCTAACATCCTGCTTTTGTGAAGAGAAGGATTGGAGGAGAAACATCTCAAGATGGGAAAAGGGTGTAGGAAAATACCTAGGAACACAGAAGATAGAGTCATGCCCAGGCCCATACACTAAGTTTAGTATCAGTATGAGGAAGGGAGACAAGAAGATTTTGTATGTTCTCCCCAGGCATGAAACAGATCTCTCAGTTACAAGGACAAAATGGATAGGAGACAGTTCTGAGAACTGACCAACATTCCCTGAGAATAAAACTGGACGTCTTGAATGAGTCTGAGTCCTGACTTTTTGTTTTCAAAGTGTCATGGCAAGAAATGAGAAAATGTTCTTTTAAAACTTCAAACCGAATTCCCATAGGACTAGAAATAGCTTAAATTTGTCTTGTTTAGAGTATGATGGGACATGGACAAATAGTTTTGCATTTTGGTTCTGAATAAGAAAACAGGACCCTATTTCTGAGATGGAATATTTAGAACCCACATGGGTAGAGAAGGCTCTCCATAGTAATGGGGAACTTTCTTTGGAGATGTCTTGGGGACAGATTAGGCTTCCTTTTTGGAGAAGATTTGGTGACTGGTTTGTTTTGTCTAGGTACCAGAAGAATGGCACCCAGGGCAGAGGCATTTGCTAGGGTTCGCCCAGTGGTTGATGAGCTGGCTCCTTTAAATGGTGGCTTACAAGCTGTCGGTGGGAGGGGACAGGGGAAGTCTACGGAGAGGTTCTGCTTCATATATTCTAACTCTCTTCTACTCTCCGAGGACTTTAGTAATCTCTTGTTGAGGGAAGTGGTCTGGACTTAGCTTTGCTTTGAGGAAATGTAAGAGGGGTCTTAGTTCACATCTGAGGAAAACAGTGACTAGGACAGGACAGACACCCTAGACAAGGCTATTGCCATGTGAATGAGGTAAGCAGGGGTACAGAGAGAAGTGTGTCCATCAAGTGGAACCTGGGGAAGGTGGGAATCCCTAAGGCTAGGTGGGGTCCCTGCAGTGGCACTGCTGGAAGCAAAAGGGACCCTTGACACGGGATGTTAAGGAGGTAAGAGAAAGTCATGTAGTAGCTCCAGGCACAGACTGAGGGGCCACTTCCCGATCCCATTCTGACTTTGCTTGTTGCTTCCTATCCATGTGGCTCTGGGAAAGTCATTTAACCTCTCCGTACCTCAGTTTGTGCATCTGTTAAATGGAGGTAATTAAAGCACTTCAAGGGACTGAAATGAGGATTAAATGAGATAGTGTGTGTTGAGTAGGCAATTCTATGATGTAGTGATTCTATTTTACATTTCAGTATTTACCATGTCGTACTTATAATACACAAAAAATTGTAAATGACCACAAGGAAATATATCCAATGATGTTTGTTGTAATATGTAAGAGTAAAACAAAGCTACAACAACCAACCAAACAAAAACCCCTGAAGGCCTGTTGCTAAAAGAGAGGACAAAAATTTCAAAGCAAGAATGAGAAAATTTTCTTAGGCATGTAGATGATGAGTATTCAGGGTGAAACAGCTATCAAGTGTCCACCAAGAGGAATACAAGATGACCCACCACTAATACATGATCATGGATTCAGCACACTAAAATAGAGAACACATTCCAAAAGCCTACAGAGAAAAAATGAGTTTTCAACAAAGGATCAGGTGTCAGAACGGAACTGGTCTTCAAAAAGCAGACTCGGGAACTAGATAACAACTTTGCATTGCTGATGTGCATGACCATACCGAAAGAAGGTAAACAGTGCTCTTGAAAAGCTTGAAGATAAACAGTTGCTAGGTTAATAGAAACCTAATGGTAGAGAAAATGAGGCAATTATCAATTTCAGAAAAACCAAAAAGTTGTATGCAAAGTCCTATAATCATAACATACTATATAGTCATCAATGAACACCACTTATAATTATAAGAATAAAAGTGTATTTAACCGTACATTATTATACTGCTATATTGGGGTATGAGAGAGGAGAGATTACATGCATAATATTGGGTAAAGGTCATAGAACTAATTTGTTTAAAGTTTTTATTCTAGATATCAATAATATCTGAAACATGAAAATGAAAGAGAATAAGTGTATTTCTATTATTTAGAACACCAGGAGGAATAGTTTTCATGGGAAATGGGATTCATGGATCAGGAAGGGATCTACAGGCAGCTACTGCTTTTACCTTAAAGCCTTGTGATGGTATTTGACTTTTAAAACTATGCATCTATGACTTTGATTTAAAAATTAAATCAAAATGCAAGCCTATTGCATTCTTATTGAAAACATTTGTAGAATAAAATGTAAGGATAATAACAAAGTTAGCCATAATCTACCACTAAATATATCCATGCTTAGTACTCAAACATGACCTTTTAGTCTTATCTTCTATTTAAACAAACTTGAAGAGATTATAAAGTATTAAATTTTATAGACTCCTTTTAATACTTGACATTTTATTATGCATACATTCTCACACATTAAAACAAATTTTGCAGATACTAGTTTCAGTAGTTTAACAATATTCTGGTTTTATGGTTGTGTGATATTTAATGAGTAATTTTTTGTTGGATATTGGGCATCGCTTCAATCTTTCATCATACTAAACAATGCCTTTATAAATATCTTGATACATAAATTGTTGCTGCTTAGAATATGTCCTTGGATGTTCACAGAGACTCTTAGGCCAGTATTATATTTGTGGATAAAATGTGCTATATTAGCATAAGGAAACCTAAGATTAATCTAAAGTGCTAATTAACTCAGACTTCAGTAATGTAAAGGATAGGAAAACATCCAAAGCTCAATCTAGTTTACTTTTTCATGCAGGTTTTAGAAATATCTCTGAAGTACACTTATAGTAATCTGTAAATAAATGTGCAAAATCTTTTAAAGGTAAAAGCTCACAACTCACTGACCACCGTGTTTATCTCTACAGAAGGGCAGAGATTATGGATGGACATCAAGAGAACTCTAACTTTCTCCAGAATACTTGCATCTTTTGTCAAAGAAGACAAATTGCATTGCTATATTTTTATGGAGTTTAAAATATGCCTTCCTTTATAAGGAAGGCTTAAAAAAAGGGATAAATTTTATTTCACCTGGTCTTGAAGCATGGAAATAATTACAAAATTCAAATTCTTAAGGCAATTTACACATTTTAGGAAAAACTTTCCATTACTTCATTTATTTATTTATTCATCACAAAAGCCCTACAAACTGGGCATTATTATCTTTTAATCTTTCAAGCAGATGCACACCTTAATGACACACGTTGGATAGTACGGGTTAAATCCTGTAAGTTCCTATTGGGTCAGAGTCTGACATTGTCTCCCTTTGTTCCCTAAACATCTCGATACTCTCTTATCATATACAGTAGTTTATTTTCGCCCTCTCCCTCGTTCTCTGCCTTTCTCCCTCCCTTCCTCTTTCCCTTTCTGTTTTATTCTCTCTTCCTCTCTTTCCTTCTTTCCTTTTATCTTGTTCATAAAACTCTTTCTTCTCAATGCTCTCCTTAAAGACACATCCAGATGGATCTCTACCCACTCATTCACATCTCTGAAAGGCTTATTATGTTCCCATTCCTGTGCTAAGAGATAAAAATGTTGCATGGTCACATAACAAACACTCCTTTCTTTCATGTAGCTTCCATGCTACTAGAAGCGGACAATAAATGTTAGAAACATTATAAAAAAAAAAAAAACAAGAAAGAAGTGCAATGAAGAATGTAATCCGGAGTGGTGTGCTGCGAAGTGAGCACTGGGCAGGGGAAGGACTTCGGAGAGAAGGGCCAGGGAAGGCTTTCTGAGGGAGAGCCATTGAACAGAGACTGGAAGACGTGAGAGAAGTGGAAGCCATGAGGATGGAATTGGGGAGGTGCATATGCATTTCATAGACAAGCAGCACAAAGGCCATGAAGCAAAAAGGATCTTGTGGGTCCACGAGACCAGGACAAAAAAGTAGTGACAATATTTGTTCACAATACAGATGAAGATTAATCGTATGCTTCCCGCTAAGTATTCGAGTTTTCTATTTTATTTGTAATAATTTTAACATCAGAAGGAGCCACACACGTGTATTAAGTGCCTACTCAGGGCTGCCCTACTGCATAGTCCCATGGGATGCTACTCACAGGCACACATTGTACTGCATGTCACTCAGGTCCCTCTGCCTGCACACACGGTGGTACTGAAGAGGCCAGACACAGATCACGGGTCATCTCACAGAATCCTTACTCCGACCCACAGTGGAGATATTATCAGAGTCCCTATTTTAAAGAGAAACTGAGACTTCACGGGCTTAGGTTAATGATTATGCCATAGCTGAGCAGCAACACCACATTTTTAAACTAGACGTCTGACTCCAGAGCCTCCTGTGCTTTGTGGCCCCCATGTGCCACGTGTGGCACTTCATCAACTTCATATAAGCTCCATAAAGGCAGTAAGTGTGCACGCTATGTTTTGGTGCAGCTCCAGCACACTCAACTGAGTGCTGTATGTACTCAGTTTTGTTTGTGTACCTAATATACACTCGGTATTGCTTGTTTACTGACTACATGGGAAAAATTAACTACCAAGTCACTTAAAATGAACATAAAACCCCAGAAAAAGCAGTCCTGTGGCAATACGTGAACTTGTGGTCTCGCTGATGTACCCTACTGGAAACACACAATCACTAAGCCCTTCCTTAGGACACAACTCCAGGTCTGACACTCAATTATCTTAAAATGACCTTGAGCATGTGGAATAGAAATAACATCTTGATTATAAAGGCTAAAGACATAAACATTAGGGTTTGAGTTTTGTTTAATGAGGGTCGATGATAAGTGAGGAATGTGAGAAGAAAGTTTTTGTGCTCCAAGTTAGCAGAAAGAGAAAGTTGATGAGATTTAATCTCTTGTCAGTGTTTGGGCTGCATGGAGGAAAGTTCAAGCCTGTGGTGAACTTTTTTTCCATCTCTCTTTATCCATGACAGTAAGAGGCTAAGAATGAGGAAATGCACACTTTTGGTGATGAATCAATTCTTGCGGTGATGCCCTCATGATCTGTCCCTCCTGATGCTCATGCCCTGTATGACACCCTATCCTTGACTGTGAGAAAGACCTGTGACTTGCTTCTAACCTACAGAATATGGCAAAGGTGGCAAGATGTATGTCAGTATGTGTACGTGATCATGTGATGATGCTACATTAGATCAGAGCACTTGTCTCTGCCTGTCACTTTCTCCCTCTGACCTTCCCTTCCTCACTCCTTCCCTCCCTCCTCTCTTTAGCCATCATTCTCTCCATTGATGTCTCTTCCTTCTCTCCCTTTATTTATTTGGCAGTCAAGAGAGGCTATGTTGGGGAACCCCAAGTGGTAAGGAACTTATGTGGGGTAGCCTATAGGAGCTGACAACACCATTAACTGACAGCCAACAAGAAGTCCCTTACTGCAAGCACCTGAATTTTGCCAGCCATCTATCTTAGAAGCTCATCCTTACCTAGTCAAGTCTCACAGTTTGCCCTCTACCCCCCAGGCAAAATCTACATTGACTCTTGTGAGGCCCCAGACAAGGGATCCAGCTAAGCTATGCCTGAGCTCCTGAGCCACAAGGACTGTGAGATAATAAGTGTGCACTGTTTCAAGCTATGAGGTTTCTGATATCACTGCATAACAAAAGAAAGCGAATACGCTGTTCCACTGGGGGATATATCTTTGGAAATGGGCTGTGTACCGGAAAGTGTAAAATTGGAGGACTCATCTGCACACTGCTCACGCTGGAGATGAAGGTCAAGGTAAGCCATGCACAGGACAGCCCTGACTTTCCTGAATCGAGACTCCTTTGCTTTCATTCTATGGAAGTGCTGAAATGTCAGCTGGTTTTGCATGTGTGAAGGGATCTTACACAGAAGGTCCATGTCTCAGAACATGCACGTGGTATTTTTACAGCAAAAATAATGTTGGTTTGCAGGGCCTACATAAGTAGGATTTTACTAGAGCAGAGAGGCCTTGAGAAAACCTCCCAATCCAGCAAGCAAGTGTTTTCTTTTCAAAGAAATACCAACCAACCTTAATTTAAATCAATAGAGAAGGTAAAGGTGAAAAAGGGAAGGGGTTTACATAAGCATGAGATAACTAACATAAAGAAAGTGGTAGACAACATATGTGAACCTGGAAAGAGAGAATTCAGCCAGCAGTTAGGTGGAAATGTTTGTTACTCTCCCAGAAATATAGCCAATTTCCCTGCTATTAGAAGGAGGCACTCCTTGGGTGCCTCGCAACGAAGGGACAGCATGAACCCCCCGGAAATGACAGTCACTTGCTCACTAAAGCTCACTGTTTTCTTCCCAGGACCTGTGGCAAACCCTGAGTTATGCTGGGTGGGGAAAAGGAAAAAAATATTAGAAAAATAGCTTATAAGATAAACAGTGAGAGAAGATGGAAAGAACTGCTCACAATGATCCAAAGGGAGACGTAAAGACAGAAAGGAAACGTTAATGCAGCTAAAACACTTCTGAGAAGAAAACGAAAAATAAATCCCCTGAAGGGTGATTCAAACACAATCATACATGTAGTGAAAGTTAAATAGACACCTATTGAATTAAGTTATGAAATACTGAAAATAATTCACTAACATATTGGCTCCTTCACTGTTATAGTTTTATTCCTTCAACCACTATGAGGATACACTAACTTTCATGTTTCTCCACAACTCAGGGAGATAAATAAGGTTGTACATCTCCCTTTTACAGACCAGGCAACTAAAAGAGGTTAAGTGACCTTCAAACCCCATGGCTGGAAAGGAGAAGGGACTAGGCTCTGAAGTCAGAACTCTCTGTGTCTCTCTCTCTCTGGTTTTTATTTTTCTCACACTCAATATAAGAAATGCTGGGTGCTATGGCATAACAGAAAGGAAATGCAGGGCAGTATCTGTTAAGACATGGTTCCGTGCAGGTGGAGGACAGGCAAGGAGTTATTCCTGGGAGGAGCGTGGTACCTACAGAAAAATGTTGCTAGTGGATAAGCAAAACAAAGGCATCCAAGGAAAGCTCTTGGAACAAAATAGAAGAGTGGAAAATGAACCCTTATTCTTTGATTTAAGTTACTTTTCTAGTCATCATGCCACTGTTTCATAGAGTGATCAGGGACTGCTTGTAAGAGAATCACCTGAGAAACTTGTTAAAAGTCACATCCCTGGTCCTACTGTGGACCCTTTTGAACAAGGTCTCATGGCCCAGATGCACAGTAAAGCTAGAGAAGATTCTGCACAGGGAGGTAGGGTGGAAGTGCTACTCACATGGGACGATGGCCCTAGTAACTGGGGACCTTACAGGAACAATAACATGATAGGAGTGTTGGTTCACTGGGGAAACCAAATACTACATCTACCTGGCTTAGATCCATGGCACAGCTGGAGGGAATAAAGGGGAATAGGAGGAGAAGGAAGAAAAGAAAGAAGAGGAGGAGGAGGAGGAGGAAGAAAAAGAGAAACAACAATGATAATGTGATACCTTCTATCTTGTCCATCCTACCTTGAATGAATGAACGAATGAAAGAAAAAGCACAATATAAGCTGACAACATGGACCTTTGGACCAACCCCTTCCCTTATGAAGCTGTAGCAAGTGGCGGTGAGCACATGAATATTGCTGAGTTCCTACAGCTACAATATGAAGATAGATACTTGAGCACATCCAGTCACCACGACCAAGCCAAAGGGAAGTGTGGATGGACGTCAATTTGAGGAAGATGCAGAAGGCAGGCCTCTGAAACAAAGAACCACTATAATATGGAAAGATTTATATTGTTTTATCTTTTTTGATTGAGTATGTTTTTATTCAGAGTGTCCTGGGCACAGATGGCCGCTCCTGAGGCTGAAGACTGCTCTCTCTGCCTCTCCTGGCAAAGGATACGTGGGATACCGGGCTTCACGGTTTTTACTCTTATACTTCTAAGCAAAATGGCAAAAATTAAAACACAACAAAACTACAAAAAAAAAAAACCCATAGATGAATCCAAGAGATGACTCTTTTATGGCATCTAAACGACCTTTGCCTTCCTACTGTCTCTGTAGAGGGGTATTCCATCACAGCACATCACCAATCCCTCAGTACAGAGCATTGCCTGAATCCCTGAGGGGAGCCCTTGTGCTATAAACGGCGTCCTTATGGAGTGCTTTCTGTTACTGCTCTCGCAGCAGACAGGAAACTGAGATGATATTTCTGAAAATAAAATGGCTTGCATCTGGGGTACCTGTCTCAATATCCCAGGGGGTCCCAAAACAGAGCCTGGGACCCCCATCCATAGCAACTCCCTCATGGCCATACAGTATTTGTTTTCAAAGTGCTTGGCAAGCTGTATCTGAAGCATCTTCAAAACCTACCTATCAGAACTTCCTGGAAAACCTAGTGATGAAAAGGCCTTTTATGATAAACAAATTAAATTCAGTTCTAATGCCAGGAATAGAAAGAGAGAGAGGTGGAGAGAAACACAGGCAGGAGAGTGTGCCCGGATGGGGCTTTAGGTAAGACTGGAGTTAGCATATTAATGCAGAAAGAACTTAAAAAGGCTCTTCCAGACACCATATGCCCACGGGGAGGATGGTCCAGGAACATCTTGCAGTCAGGAGAGGAACTCTGGCACTGACAAATTTTTATCGAAAGATCTCACCCATGGAAGTACATTGTGGTATCATCATTCACCTGTGTTTGCCACTGGTGTCCTGGGATCTTTTCTCAGGGCCTCTTGTCCCAGGCCACTAAACACACACCATGCTTTCCTCATCTTACTGCTACCTCTGCACTCCTCTCTAGTGCTGTGACTTGAAACACGCTCTAGGTGACTGCTCAGGACTCCCGGCTGCAGGCTTCCCAAAGCCAGCATGTCAGACGAGCTCTAGCGGCCTAATAGAGTGATGTTTTCCATTAAGTACTGAATGTCGCCCTGTAGGGATGGAGCTAAAACATGCATAAATTATTTAATATAAGGGCTTTGCTGATGACTGATAAAATCAAATTAGCCGCTTTGGGCTAAGGATGAATTTGAAACAGAATTTCCTCCTTTGAAGAGACAGTGACAGATCTATTTGATAGGTCTGCACATCCAGTTTTTGGTAGAAAATTTAACAGAATCCTTTGTTAGCAAAGTGAATGCGACTGGCTTAGGTTCTGAACTAGTTTTTTTTTTATTTCGCAAAGATGTTTATTTATTTTTAAACTCACATTATTAAAGCCGTACTCATCCATACAAATTTTATGTTTAAAACAGGAAAAATTTGTAGTTCTAACAGTCTAGTAAAACCTGACATTTGGAGCAATTCTTCCCAGCCTTTTGTCTATGTGAATAGACATATTTTTTACAAAATTGAAGTCCTATTATATGTACGTATGTACTATATATATATATATAATATCCATGTACATACACATACATGGATATTTACTCTCTTTCATAGTTGCTAAAACCTGATGTTAGTGACTGTGTAATATGCCATATTCTGTATCCATTTTTGATTATTGCTTCAGGATAATTACTCTATCAAAGTATATAAACAGTTGTATATTATTCAAACATTATTTTCTAGAAATTCTGATTCAATTTATAATATTACCAGTAAGGTATAGGTTTTAAACTGGGGGGCGGGGGTATTGGAGATTAAACACATAGCAGCATTCTCTTCATACATGTCAATACTTTGCAAAATAGTTTTAAACTTACTATGTGAAAATACAGTCTCACTGCTCTTTGAGTTGACTACTGAAAAGTATTGCTTTTAGGCTTCCAAATTACTATTTTTTAAAGTCAAAGTGATGTATGAAGAGTTTTTTCTCAATTTTACTTCTCCCTGAACATATGATATTCTAATACACTAAGTGAGTAACTACGACTGACTTAACCAGGGGGATGTATTTTGAAGTAAAAATATATCACTTGTCACCTGAATAATACCCTGGCCACATACAATCTTATTCTAAGGTGTTTCTCACTCAAACAAACATGCTATAGGAGCCAAAATTAATAACAGTTTCTAAAGCATACCTGTAATTTTATTTGTCTCTCTTAAAGAACATTTTTTAAAAATCTAATTTATAATCCGTTATACAGTATTACTTTTTAAAGTTCACTGCTTCTTCTATCGCTTTTTCCGCTTGGCTTTTTAAAAGCCACTTTCTCTCTCTATCCTACATCCAACATCATCTCCGACATCCCATACCGCTTAGTCCTTTCTTCCCAAGCCTCCAGTTTCCATTTCCTCTGCCCATACTCAAATCTAGAAACACAGAAAATTACAACCAGGTAGCCATGAACGAGCTCCGTGTGGCAAAATGACAGGACAGGCACATGTACAAACGCTGATGTAGCCTCCTCCACACTGGGGCTCACGCCTCACCAGCTGTGCAAGCCTAGGCAGCCTTTGAAGACATCATCATTATGCAAGCAGAATTGGCACTAAGCTCAAAATGCCATCTCAGAGGTCATTATTAAGTGCCCACTATGACCAAGGTATGGTGCCATATGCTCAAGAAGCAGGAAAAAGGTGCGAGGATAAAGAATATCTGGTTCTTGCTGTCCACATGCCTTAAGTTGGAAAGAAAAACCCCCATAAATATGAGAGGGAAAACTCTATGAAAATAAGATGTAATAATGATGCATTTCAAGAAAAAGGCTTTTAAAAATAATAGCCACTAAAGAAGGGCAGTAAGATTGCAATTTTCCCATTCTTCCTTCAAGCAAATTATTTATATTCATTCCAGACTGAAAGAAATGGCAACAGGGTGTCCAGCTTCTAACAGCTTCTTTCAATGTAGTATGTTCTGTAGAATGTGGTCTCAAATTTTGGACTCTCCAAATTAGCTCTGGTGGTGTTAATAAAAATGCTACAAAGCCTAACCTGGAAGTAGTGCTCACTTCATCCTTTGTTTACTGAGCATCTACTGTATGCCATTCATTGGTGGTGTGTGTGCGATACAGCAGAGATGCCTTTGCTTTCTAGTAGCCTCTAAGTGATACATTTTGTGAACTGGCCACAATTTTGGCTTTTGCTGTGTTTGTTTTCCCTTCACCTAATCTTTCTTCCTCTTTCCTCAGTCCTCGCTCCTATATTGTATGTTTCTTTGTTAAGATGCCATAAATTCCTAACACAAAGCTTGATGTAAACAACAAAGGAATGTTTCTGGTTAGTCACGGGGCAGCCTTTCTTGCCTTGTACTTGATTAGCGACTGTCTTGTTCATTAGAATATGGTGTTTGTCTTTGCCTCTGTCTTCATACTCACCACGGGGTGTAGACTAGCTCTTGGTAAATATTTGTTGATATAATTTCTCCCACTAAAATAGTTTCTATGGGCACTGCCCTCAAGGAAAACAACAGCTCTGAAATTGCTCAAGCAAGAGGTGATGAGATATCCAAAAGAAAGTATTTGCGCAGCAAATACTGAGACTTTAAAAATGTGCTGGATCATGAACAGATAAAAACTACCCAAAGCACATCATTTGACTTTCAAGAAAAAAAGAGCTGGTCATCATTCATTATAATCACAGAGAACTGAGATGAAAACTGCCTCACCCACTGAAGACGTTCAGGATCTCACAGAAGCTCAGCATCAAGATAAAAGCAAGACTGTTGTAGAAGTGAACTGAATGATTGTATCTTCTCTAGTTTTGATTTGATACACAAAACGAATTCAAAATTCCGAGGTTTGGGTTTTCTTTGGAAATGACCCTTCCTCGGTGTGACTTAGCAGGGAAAGCTCTGAAAACTGCTGGCCCCTGACCGAAGACTCAGCAACAGAACATCCATTGGGCTAGAGTCAGTGGGCATTCCTACTGCTTCTTGGTGAGAGGTATTACTTCAGGCAAGACAGAAATGTGAAGGAGACAGAAGAATGTGGCGGCGAAAAAGAACAAGCACATGAAACAGGAATTGGGGAGAAACCACAGAGGAGGCCTTGGAGGGAGCACAAGCTTGACAGCTGGGAAGAAGTGGAAGGATGAACATCATTCAGGAGGATGAAACCATGAAAACTAAGGCATGGTGATGATGGAAAATGTAGTCTCTGTCTTTTAAGGCAGGCTGCATGGCTGGACTACTGCAGAGGTGTCAAAATTCATCAAAATATTTAGAGAAATATGGGTGATTGAACACCTGTTCTGATTCTACATAGATCTTTAGAGTCCTCCATATACAAATCCAGGCCAGGGAAATGTATCTTTTGCATTTCTTATATGTCATGGGGAAACACTGTGGAAGTCTACCCTCTCTTTTCTATCACCAGCTAAGCCATGTCTGTTTCTACATGACTCTCAGGAATGGGAGAATTAACAATTGCTTCCTCATTCATGTGGACCAGTGGTTCTTCATACACAGTCAATGAAATCCTAAGATTTCTTTAGAAATACCCCCACTGTTCCCTTGGAATACAGAGGAAAGCAATCAAAGTGGGAATGGGTAGGATCATGCATGTCTCCCCATTTCAAGGAGAGCAGATCCACATTAGTCTATTTTATATATTCATCCTATGTAAGATTTTCTTTTAAAAAGGATTTTACATTCCCAAAACAAATGGGGAAACATTTTTCTGCCTGAATATTTTGAACAACACAGCAAACTTGTAGACTGAGGGAGGGAAGATGGAAAAAGAGGCTCAGTGGAGGAGTGTGGGACAGAGGTTGTGGAAGGCCAAGTACTGAGATCAATTATCGAATAATTGCTTTGGCAAAACGGTCAGAATTGATACAAATTTGCAGGAGGGCAGTTCTACATCTCTAGCTAAATATAGCTTGGAATTTTCATATCTTTGCCTTTCTGAAAGAAATGAATGAATCCACTGCCAGTAAATGAAGGGGAGAGGGGGAAAGGGGGTGGGGAGAGGCAGAAAGAGAGACAGGGAGAGACAGAGAGACAGAGACAGAGAACATTTCTCTTGCTTGGGAAAGCTACACAGGCAACTTCAAAAATAATAACTTTCATAGGTTTATTGGCCATTTGTACTACTTCTTTTGAGAAATATCTGTTTAACTCATTTGTTCATTTATGGATTGGGTTATTTGGTTTTGGGGGTTAAGATTTTGAGTTCTTTATTTACTATAGATATACATTCTCTATTGGAAGAGTAGGTGGCAAAGATTCTCTCCCATTCTGTAGGCTGTCTCTTCACTCTGTCAGTTGTTCCCTTTGCATTGCAGAAGGTTTTGAATTTTGTGTAGTCCCATTTGTTGACTGTTATTATTTCTTGTGCTACTGGAATTCTAATCAGGAAGTCTTTGTATCTATGACTTCACATGTTTCCCCCAGATTTTCTTCTAGTAGTTTCAAAGTTTCACATCTTATACCTAGGTCTTCATTCATTTTGAATTGATTTTTTGTACAAGTGAGACATGGCAATCTCGTTTCAGTTTTCTACATATGGATATCCAGTTTTCCCAGCAGCCTTTGTTAAAGTGACTATTTTTAAACAACTTTAGCCATGAAGGAAATGAGATTTCCTCTCACCCCAATCAAAAGGTCTATTATTAAGAATACAAAACACAGTAAATGCTAGCAAAGATGGTGGCCATGTAAATTAATACAGCCACTATGGTAATCAGTATGAAGATTCCTCAAAAAAAAGAAAACAGAGACACCAATGGTAATACATCACTCCTCAGTATATTTTTGAAAGAATTAATGTCAGTATATTATAGAGATACTTGTATATCCATGTTTATTGTAGTGGAATTTACAATGGCTAAGCTATGAAAACAGCAGTCTAGGTGCCCATCAACAGATGAGTGGATAAAGAAAATGTGGTAGAAGAGAGTAGAAATATACACACACATATATGCACACACATGATAGAATACTATTCAGCGACAATGAAGAATGAAATAATTCCATTAGCAGGAAAACGGATGGAACTGATGACTATCACGTTAACTCACAGAGTCAGCTATCATACGTTTTCTCTCATGTGTGGGATCTAAAAAAAGCCTTGAAGAAAGACAGGACAGAAATTTAAAAGGGAACTATTAGAGATGAGGAAGGGGATGGAGGATGAGGGAGGAAAGGGGAAAGACAATAGTAAGAGGGTGAAAACAACCCAAGTATGTTATACGCATGTATGAATATGCCAAAATGAAACCTACTATTCTGTATAACTAATATACACTAACAAAAAGTGAAATGATAAAGTAATTATAATTTATTGAGGTAGTTTTCACTTTATAATTTTTATAAATGAGGAAACAAGTCTCAGAAATTTAAGCAGCATTGCCAGAATCTCACCATTAATAGCAGTGATTAGCAACTATAGGTAGAGCTGACAGAGTTTAGGAAATATGTATCCAATGCTGGCTATGAGACCCAAAGTCACTTGGTAATGCTGGAAAATTCCACAGGGAGAAATTCATCTATCCTTTATACCAATTGAAATCTTTGGATCTTTGTGGTATAACTCTTTATCTCCTGTCTCCTTTCTTTTCATGGAGTAGTTTTGTTTTTTCCTTAAATTCTTTTATTGGTACATTTTAGGTATACAATACATTTACATTTATCATTGGGTGGTTGTACCTGTACATGATATATCTTGATGCTTAGTTTTTCCTCTTTCCCTGCCCTCCCTTCACCCCCTCCACCCTTTCCTATTTACAAAGACTTCGTTTCCATTTTTTCCTTTTCTCATAATTTTTCCTTTCCCTTCTTTTCTTTCCCCTTCCCCTCCCACTTCCCATACCCTTTTGGACCTCTTCATCATATTTCAAATTATCAATTATTCATTTTAATAATTTTAATCCTTGTTTACACTATCAGTTTCTCACACTAGAGAAACTATTCGGCATTTACACATGTGTGTCCTATTTATTTCACTTAAGAGTATGGCCTCAATGTGCATTCATTTAGCTATAAATGTCTCTAGTTTCTCGTTCTTTATGGCTGAGTAGTACTCCATTTTATAAAAAAACCACATCTACTTTATCCAGTTTCCAGTTGATTGGGCTGTTTCCAAGCTTTAGCTATTACAAACTGTGCCATTATAAACATGGGTGCACATATATCACTGTGGTATGATTCTTTTAATTCTTTTGGGAAGATATCCAGCAGAGGAATAGCTGGGTCATATGGGACCTCCAGCCCTAGTTCTTTGAGGTATCTCCATACTGATTTCCACAGTGGTTGCACCAGTCTGCACTCCCACCAACAGTGGAGAAGGGTTCCTTTCTCTCCACACCCCCGCCAGCATTTGTTATTGGTTGATTTCTTGATAGCAGCCATTCTTTCTGGGGTGAGGTGGAATCTCAGGGTTGTTTTCATCTGCATCTCTCCAATGACCAGTGGTGTTGAACATTTTTTCATATGTTTATTTGCTGCTTTACTTCTTTGTCTGAGAAATGTCTGTTCAGTTCAGATGCCCGTTTTTGAACTGGGTCTTTAATTTTGAGGGGTCTGATTTTTTTCAGTTCTTTATATATTCTAGATAGAAGTCTTTTGTTTGAGGGACAGGGAACAGTTGCTAAAATTTTTTTTCCCACACTGTAGGTTGTCTCTTAGCTCTGTTGGTGGTTTCTCTTGCAGTGCAGAAGTTTTTAATAAGATGAGCTCCCAGTCGTTGATTCTTTGCGCTAGTTCCCGTGCTACTGAGGCTTTGTTCATAAAGTCCTTTCCTATGCCAATGTCTTCAAGAGTTCTACCTAACTTATCTTCCAGCAAGTTTAGTGTTTCTGTTTTAATATTTAGATTTTTAATCCACTTCAATCTTACTTGAGTGCATGGTGATAGGTATGGGTCTAGTTTTAATCTTTGGCAGGTTGAAATTCAGTTTTTCCAACACCATTTATTAAATAGGCTATCTTTCCTCCAATGAGGGTGGTTGGCTCCTTTGTCAAAGATGAGGTGGCTGAGAATGTCTGGAGTTGTTTCTCCATCTTCTAATCTGTTCCACTGGTCCTCGAGTCTGTTTCTTTGCCAGTACCATGCTGTTATTATCACAGTAGCTTTGTAGTATAGTTTCAAGTTGGGGATTGTGATACCCCCTGCCATGTCTCTGTTGCCTAGAATTGCTTTTGCTATTCTAGGTCTCTTCTGCTTCCAAATGAATTTTTGAATTGTTTTCTCTAGTTCTGTGAAATATATTGTTGGGATTTCAATCGGCATTGCATTAAATCTATACAGCAGTTTTGGAAGTATGGCCATTTTCACTTTATTGGTTCTTCCTACCCAGGAACAAGGGATGTCTTTCCATTTTCTTATATCCTCTTTGATCTCTTTTTTCAGAGTGCTGTAGTTTACAGTGTAGAGGTCTTTTGCTTCCTTTGTTAGATTGATTCCTAGATATTTCGTTTTTCTGGATGCTATTATGAAATGAATTATTTCCCTAATTTCTCTCTCAGTGAGTCTGTTATTTGTGTACAAGAAGGCTATTGTTTTTTGAATATTGACCTTGTATCCAGCTGCTCTACTGAATCTGTCAATTAAGTCTAGGAGTCTTTTGGCAGAGTTTTTTGGGTCTTCTATGTAGAGTATCATATCATCAGCAAATAATTACAGTTTAACTTCTTCACTTTCTATCTTTATTCCTTTTATTTCTTTCTATTTTCTAATTGCTGTGGCTATTTCCAGAACTATATTGAACAGGAGTGGTGATAGTGGGCATCCTTGTCTTGTTCCTGATTTTAACATGAAAGTTTTCAGTTTTTGACCATTTAGTATGATGTTGGCTCTTGGTTTTTCATAGATAGTCTTAATCAGGTTGAGATAAAGACCTTCTATTCCAATTTTCTGTAGGGTTTTTATTATGAATATGTGTTGGATTTTGTCCAATGCTTTTTCTGCATCTATTGAGATGATCACATTGATCTATTGGTGATCATATTGGCTCTATTAATATAGTGTATTACATTTATTGATGTACATATGTTAAACCATCCTTGCATCCCTGGGATAAATCTGACTTAGTCAGGGTGTATGATGTTCTTGATGACCCTCTGTATTCTGTTTGCCAGTACCTTGTTGAGGATTTTTGCATCTATGTTCATTAGGGAGATTGCCCTGTAGTTCTCTTTTTCGGTTGGGTCTTTCCCTGGTTTGGGAATCAAAGTAACACTTGCTTGCAGGAATGAATTTAGAAGTATCGCTTCCCTTTCAATCATTGATGAGTTTAAAGCGTAATGGCGATAATTCTTCTTTAAATGTCTTGTAGAATTCAGCAGTGAAGCCATCAGGACCCCGGCTTTTCTTCATTGGTAATTTTTTAATTACATTTTCAATTTCACTCATTGTAATTGGGGTATTTAGAATTTCTATATATTCTTCATTTAACTTTGGCAATTCGTATGTTTCTAGGAATCTGTCCATTTCTTCTGTTTTCCATTTTATTAGAGTACACCTTGTTTTTAAAGCAGTGAGATATATATGATATGCCAAACTTTTACATTCAATCTATGTGGCTTATGGGTTGTGTTTATATCTTAATTATTACCAAATATTTATTCTCTATAATAATTACCCTCAAAACTTCTAATAAATATATCTAAAATTTTTATCTTACAAAACAGTCTCTATTACTAACCAAATACTGCATTCCAGACCATTCAGAGTCAATATGAGCCCCCTTGATTATTCACCAAATCCTTCTGAGCTATTACCATGCTCATTAGATTCAACAGACCCAAAGTCTCCCTGAGACCAATGTTGACATATATGAAAATGGCTTCTTCAGGCTCATTTATTAAATCAACAAATATTTATCAAACAATATGCCAGGATATGGTGTTTATAAAAGATCTACCTAAAGTTTCTCATGAAGTTAGGTCCCTTTCCTGTCTCAAAGAAATGAAAAACTTTTATAATATTTTTAGACTGCCAACAAACCAGCTCTTCTGTACTGTTTCTGGACAATTATGTTATCTTTTATTCTTGGGCTCAGATAATTCCTCTGCCTGTTCACGGCTTCATGTTCCTATCTCTTTTACAATGCTTACTGGTTATCATAATTAACAGATTTTGTCCAAATAGTTGGGTCTAGAAAGCCAGAAATGTGAAAGAAACCACCACCCAAATACCTACCCTTTGCCAGGTATTCTTCTATGCATCTCATTGGCTCCAACAACAATTCTTATCGAAAGCTGGCATTGGCAAATGTAATCATGAAAAAGATGGGGAAAATAAATGGAAAATGAAATCACTGCTTAAGATAGCAGAAGAGGACATCAGATGGTTGAGGGAAGCCAGATAAAATGTTTTGCATGTATACGTAAAATTTAGGGTGATAGTATATTTCAATAATCTGGGAGGTGGCCCTTTGTCTTTAAAAGCTACCCTCTTTCCCTCTGTATCATCTTAGCACTGTTGTTAAAGCCTGCTGCGGCCTTTGTACATGCTGCCTTACCCAGTTGTGAGCCTTCTCTGTGTTTTTCTTCCTTACTGATCAAGAGCACGCGTCCTGGCTTCCCTATTCAGCTCTCTGCACACCGCTGACACTGTGTGTAAGAGCTGAACTCCATTTGGCCAGTATGTGAGGTCCCTTCATTTTTGTCTTATGCATTTTTATTTCCCTGATAATGATGTTGGACTCAGCTCAACTACCCTCCTATATAGTGCTGCTTCCTCAGCCACCCTCTCCCAAGTTGGTAAGCCAGTGTCCTGGAGGGGAACAATCCAAAACACATAGACTTGCCTGTTATTTCCTAGTTCCGGGACAGCATTACACCTAACCATTTCATCATAGCACACTTCGTAGGCAAGAGTCCATACTGTGTGACCAGGAGTCAGAGGGCCCTCAAGAAGTCCTCAGAGAAGGATGATAAATAAAGTGATGGACAGAAGACAGAATGCTCACACCTGGCCCAGGCCCTGGTCCGGCTAATATCCTGTCTCCTCTTTCACACCATACTTTCTACTCCCAGTAGAGACATGAAATAGCATATGAAGGGAAATACCTTGGGTCACATAAAGCAGCATGGATAAAATGACCTCAAGTATATAAACCTGCTCTTCTCAGGGCCTTGGCTGTGAACCCAAATTATAACACCTGCATCTTTCCCACGAAAAAGGAAGTGGTGAGGGTCAAGGGTAAACTTTAGAGTTTTGACATCAAGAGTTGCTACTTGGAGTGTGACTATGTTACTTACAGAGTCCACAGTTATTTCTCAGTAGATGCCCTTGGTGTGGCACCATGCTAAGTAGGCAGTGTGAATGCCACAAAGTTCAGCACAACCCTGACCTCGCCCTTGAGGGGCCTAGGATGACACTGTTCAAAGGAGGCCTCAGGTACTGGTCCTGGTCTGTGGGTTGTTTCAGGCTCATGTGCAATGAATGATAAAGAAACTGTAAGCAACCATTTATTCAGTTAAATCTAATAATAAAATTTAGGTTTGTGCTTCATGTCTCATTTACATTGCATTTTCTACAAGTTCATTGTTTCTATAAGTTCATTGTTCTTTACCTCTACTGTATAGAGGCAAAGATTTATAATGAGTTGGAAATTTATGAAACAAATGAGCTTGTGCTTAAACCATAGACAGTTTGAGTACCACTAGTCTAATACACATGTGACAAAAATACATGGCAGGTAAAGATAAACGTCTGAAAATGCTGAAATAAAATGCCAAAGAGGGGCGTGAAGGTTCCCCCAAAATTAGAGAAATATGTAGAAGACACCTAGGAAGTCACAGAATTTCCCCTTTCCAAGCTGCAAGGCATTTTGCAAAAAGAAATAAAAACAACAAAGAAATTATCATTCACGCTAGAGTACAAATGGTGCTCATGTAATGGTATAAATATCCAGACATATTATTTAGGTATGAAGCTATTAGAACCAAATGTAAGACAGATCTTGGAAATGGAAACAGAGTTTCCTTCTGGAAGGAACAAATGTATGGCTGAAAACAAGCAAGGAAATTTGTAACATATTCATGGATGCCTTCCATTAGGGAAGAATTGGGGCTGGGACTAGGGAAGGCCCTAAGGTGAATTCTTCAGGGTGCCTCTTTAAGCTCCTTCTTCACACCACAAAGATTCTGAAGACTCAGGGTTGGACTGCAGGAGCAGATAAACTCTGTCATGCTCTGTCAGACTGTAGAAGCCAAGTACGTAATAATATCCTAGCAGCAAGAGTTTCAACCAAGGTCTGGCAGCAAAAGACAGCTCTTCTAACTTACTCCAACTCCTTAAACGAGCCTACTTGGATGGGAAGAAGTGAGCTCTGAGGGAAGACTCGTCCTTTGGGATGGAACCCGCTCCCTCCAGTTAGGGGTTTCTGGTGCAGGAGTTCTGACAAGACCAGAGATTAATCAGAGTCAAGACACCAAAGGCAGTGGCCCCTTTCCTGGGAATCTGAAGGGCCCTAAACATCCACCCCCAAATCTCATGTCTTGAGAGAAGGGTTCATACATCTGAGGCGAACATTGTTTTTCTGGCAAACAGGAAGACATACTACTTGCCTTTTAAAAGAAATGAACAAGAAAAAATATAAAAGAAGGCAATGAAAGGGATAAAGGAATTATCCTGGGGCTGGGGATTTAGCTCAGTGGAGCCGCCGCCTGCCTCACAAGGGCAAGCTCCTGAGTTTGATCCCCAGGACCAAAACAGGAAAGAAAAAAAAAAAAAAGAATTATCCTGTTTCTTACATAAAATTTTTGCTTCTTCATCTACTTCCCCCCTCCCACTAAAAAGGGAAAAATATAAAAAGTAGAGCACAGACAGTGAAAAGAGGGGGAGTGGTAGTATTACAGAAGAATTTCAACTGAAAATGAAAAAATGAAAACTATACTGAATTCTCATATAAAATTTAAAGCACATGGATAAAGTAAATGGGCAAAGTGGCAAGAAAATATAATGATTTGATGACAAGGGATTTACCAGAGCTTAAGAAAGAAACTTAAAAGTAATGCTTTTTAGGACATAAAACTTACTCCCAATCAAAGCAAGAAGCACAACAACTACCACAGGAAATGTGTTTGAAAAGTACATACAATGTAGTATATAAGGACAAAGAAATTTTTTTAATTTTAGGAAGGAAATACATATATTCTGAATATTAAGTATATATTATAATTAATATATTGACTTGAGTCTATAGGTCTCGAAAAAATTGATAAACATTGAGGTAGTCAGATTTCTAATACTATAACAAATACCTGAGAGAATTAACTCAAGAAGGGAAAAAGGATATTTTGGCACCCAGTTTCAGATCCAGTTCATGAACAAGTGAACCCGCTGCTTTTAGCGTCATGGTGCGGGGACAGCCCATCAGGGTGACAGTGGATGGCAGATCAAAACCTGCTGACTTCAGGGCAGGGGAAAGAAAAAGAGAGAGAAGGAGATGCTGTCTCACCTCCTCCTAGGACTCCTGTCTGAAAGTTTCCACCACCTTGTGGAGCTGCCACTCTGGGGAACAGGCCTTCAACACAAGGCCTATCAGAGATATTTAAGATCCAACATGTAGCGAATATCAACCAATTTTGAGCAAAAAATAAAATTATTGAACTTAAATGATAAGGAATTCTACAAATACATGTAGAATAGTCAAGTCACTTAAAAAGTAAAAAGAGACCAGTAGATTTTCAGAGAATTAGTCACCAGAAAGTAATGATGGCAGAAGGGAAGGCCACTGGCATTGGGGAGAGACAAACTAGGCCTTCCACCCACTGGCTATGTGACCATGCTCTAGAACTACTTAATCCAAACCTGCTGGCTTTCAGTTTCCCCATGTGTAATCCAGGATGACCCTGCCATAAAATGCCTGTGCATGCTTTGTAACTCCAGAGAGGTCCTGAACAAAAACAAGATAGGCTAGCTAGTGAAATATAGCCAAGTATCATTATGAAGTTATCCAGAGAAAGTAAAAAATGCTGAAAATATAAGAGAAACTTCAAAGACCATCACAGGGAGACTGTAGTAGTCAAAGTCAGTACATACTTTCAGGAGAACAGTTTGGTAATATTTGTCAAACTTGGGAATGTGTGCAATCTTTGACCAAATCACTCCATTCCACTCCAAATAACTCTCCAGAAGGAGATGTTCTAAGAAGATAAACACACCTGCACATGTGCAGTATAAACAACAGAACTTCATATTCAGTATTTGATAATAAATATGTCACTATAAAATGATATAAATTTGTAAAGGTATCCAAATATGCTAAGCAAAAATAAGCATGCAAAATGTGACACTGTAAATCCAAAAATGAGTATTGGAATATATACGTGCAGGCACTGCAGGAAGTAGCAATGAATAGGAAAGAAAAGTTCCTGTCTTCAGAGAATCAAAGCATTAGCCAAAACCCTCAGGTAACACACACCCCAGAAAATGAGTGCCAGACGTGAGCAGTGGTGATCTGTACTTAACAGGACTTGGGGTAATTTCTACTTTTTTCTTCACCTCTTGCTTTACTGTGTTAAATTTTTAAATGTACATGCCTGATTTTTTTTTTCTTTTTACATGCCTGATTTTTTAATTAGAAAAGAGTTGTTTTCTTAGAAGTCTGGATATCATTTGGAGTGGAAGGCATGGTAGATTGACATTTGAGGGGTGCTAGAAAATAAAGATAGAATTTGCAGTATTTAGGTTGAAGTATTTCCAATATGATTGATATCATTATTTAATCAAATTATTTTAATAAAATTTTAAATGAATAATGTGACTTTTCATATAAATTCACAATGAACCACACACACAATCATGTCTAGATGTAGCAAATTGAGAGGTTAAGTCACTATCATCCAAAAATGAAAACAAAAGTCAATTATTAACAACCCTCATGACACATTAAATAACCAAAGTTTCTCCACTGAGATGAAAGAGCCAACAGCAAACTCATCTGTGGTTACAGGTGGTGGTAAGTCCTCCAATTTCCTAGAAATTTCCCAAAACATCCATTTGAAAAAGCAGTGAAATATTTGAAAAAAAAGAGCCTATGAATTAGTTCGACTTATTTCTCATGTTTGACTTTAATTTTGGGGATATACTCTCAGTATTTTGATATTGACATCTGTATTATGTTTTGATTATTTTTAAATATGTATTTTAATTGATGTGGACTCAATTTTTGGGTGACATCTGTCATTTGAGCCACAAAACTCTCTGTGGCTTCCCCAGAAGCCACTCATGGGAATAATGGTGCTGTTTGTTGCCTTCCTTCGCATAGTCCTTTGTCTTCATAAGGCTGACATTAGTGGTGGAAAGTCTTGTCCACTGTTGTCTTCTGGATGCCATCTGAATCTCCAGGGCCTGCGTCAGAGTATTAGCACAGGGTAGAAGAGTCTCATCAGCAGCCATGGTCCTGTGTCTCAATAGAGCACCTCAGTCCTACCATTTGAGAGCAAAGAACTCATATTCTACTCATCTGTCTGTTAAGAATAGGTCTTTTCCATTCAACTTTAGAAATAAAGGGGTGCATCTCAAGTGCTTTGGAGGAAAATTAGAAAAAGGCATGAGGAGGTACGTTTTTAAATTAATGATAAGTGTTTGCTGTAACAGCTCAGCCAGGACCTAGTGCTGCTCAAGCTTTGGTGGATAATTCAACTTAAAGAAAAAAAGGGACAAAAGCACTCAATCAATGACAATACCCAAGTGGGCACACCAAAGGGAGACCTGATAACCTGCTCCTCAACATCCATCCTCATAGCAACAAAAGAGAGAAATAACACAAGTGTGACGGCTACTGCACCCATGAATGTCCTCACCATTGGTCATTCCCATGCCCTATCAGACTGGAGGTGACAACCAGACTGGAGGTGAGTATCACAGAAGGTAAGCCCTGACTCCAGCTTCTGCATCTCCCCTGTGAAATACCAGGATCTGTACCAGTGTCTAAATAGAAGCAAAAATCTTCATGCCTTTCACTTTGGTTGACACAGCCAGTGACAAAACTGCCTTCAAATAGCAAAACCAGTGTCAATGGTACCTGAGGAAACCCCCATCACTAGTCAGGGGCTTCCAATCTCATTTTAGAAATAAGTAAAAAGGGTTCATTCCACTTCTATTCTACTGTCTACACTACAAATTCCTGAACTACCAGAGGGACTCCACTCCTGGAAAACTCACAGAGAAGTGGGTCCCTTGGGCTCTATATGGTATGTACTGTGTCAAAACCCACTACTCATAGCCAAAACACTAGAAGAATACTACACTGCAAATATCAATAGGAATCAAGCTCAGGGAGACAAAGTAGTACCCCAAGACATACTGTCAGAAGAAAGCTGCTTACTAAGAATGTCCTCAAATAAAAAGGGAAGATACTCATCCCAACAGTTGTACAAATATCAACACAGAAACACAAGAAGTATTCAATAGCAAGGTAACATTACACTGCTCAAAGTTCATAACACCATACTAACAGATTTTGAGGATTTTGAAGTGGATGAAATACCAGGCAAAGAATTCAAAAGAATGATTTAAAAAGTTCAATGAAAGTCAAAGGAAAACAAATACACAGTTGAATGAATTAAGGAAAACAATGAAGAATAGGAGCAAACATTTCAATAGAGATCTTGAAAAAAGTACCAGAAATCTTAGAAATTAAAAGATAAATGAGTCAGAATTTTTAAAAACTTTGATTAAGAGCCTCAATGAGACTGGATTCAGTGGAAGACACAATATGGGAGCTTGGAGATAACTGCCAAAATATTCCATTCAGAACTCAGATGGGAGGGAGGGAGACAGACAGACAGAGACAGACAGATGGATGGACAAGACCTCTGAGACATTGTTATGGCTTGTGTCTGGATGTGCCCCCACGCCCCGCCCAACCCTCTTGCAGTCATAGGTGGAGCTTTTTCAGAGGTGTCTGGATCTAGAGTGTATGATGCTCGAATTCACTCATGGTACAATGCTAGGATCAAGGGCATTAGGATTAAGGGTGTGAGTACTGCCAGCTTTAAGTAGCCCAGACAGGATATAAGGGCTACAAAGAGCTGTGGTTGTGCCTTTTTTGCTTTGCTACCTTCTACCTACCATGCACAATTTCTCCTCTAAAATGCCTGATTGCCATCAACCCTGCCTTGGAGCCAGCCAATTATGGACTGAAACCTTTACAAACTGTAAGCTAAATAAATCTTTCCTCCTTTCACTTGAGGTGTTGGGTATTGTCCCAGTAACAAGAAAAGTAGCAATAACAGATATCACTAAAAGATCAGACACCAATACACAAAAGAAAGAAAAGCTAGATGCTCAGGATGATTGCAGAAAAATCCCCAAATCTCAGGAAATACATGGACATCTAAGTACAGAAACCATTTAGAGCCCCCAACAGACATGACCAGAATAGAAGCTCTCAATGACATAGTACAGTTACCAAAAGTATAGAACAAAGAAAGAATATAAAGCTGCAAGAGAAAAATGCCAAGTCACATTTAATGGGAATACCACAAGAATAATAGCATATTTCTCAGTTGAAACTCTAAAGGCCAAGAAGGCACAGAATAATCTATTTCAAGTATTGAAAGAAAATAACTGGCAACCAAGATTACTATAACCAGTAAGGGTATCCTTTGGAATCAAAGGAGAAATAAAGACCTTCCAAGATAAGTATAAACTGAGGGAATTTATGACCACTACACCAGCATTACAGAAATGCTTCAGGCAATTCTACACCCAAAAGAGAAAGAAAGAGAAACAATCATGAGAACACAGGAAAGAATAAATCTCACTAGAATAGTAGACACACAAATGAGAAATGGGAAAGAATCAGATATTATCAATATAAAACCTATCAATTGTGTAAGGTGAATAAAAGCAGGAGAAATGAACACAGAATATTTAAAACAACAAAAAGAAACCCAAGAAAATAATGTGAGCAACTACATACCTTTCAATAATAACCTTGAATGTAAATGATCTTAAATTTACCAACTAAAAGATGTAGACCAGTGATTGGATAAAAAGCAAAAGACCTAACAGTATGCTGCATCCAAGAAACTCGCCTAACCTATAAGACATGCACAGCTTAAGAGTGAAAGAATGGGAAGTGATCTTCTAAACACATAAAGTCTGAAAGCAAGCTGGAGTGTCTATATTTATATCTGAGAAAATAGACCTTAATTCAAAATCAGAAGGGACAAGGAAAGTCAGTACATATTGATCAATGGAACAATTTATCAAGACAACACAATAATTAAAAATATACATACACCAAATATTGGAGCACCAAATTTTATAAACAAATAATACTAGAAATGAAGGGAGAGATAGGCCTTATTATGGCTTGTATCTAAATGTCCTCCCAAGCCTCATGCACTCATAGGTGGAGCTTTTCAGAGGTAGCTGGACCTAGAGTGTGTGGCATTAGGATTAAGTGTGTGATGCAGGTATCAAGATCTGATTACTAAATTAATCCACTGATTGCATCATTGTAGTTCTGGGAGTGGATAATGGGAAGGCCACTCTGGGTGTGAGTGCTACTTGTCCTAAGGGTAGGTAGCTTGGACAGAATATAAGGGACAGAAAGAGGGCTGCTGTGGTCACTTTCATGTGCTGCCTTCTGCCTGCCTGCTCTATGATGTTTCTCTGCCATGCCACCCTCCCTCAGAGCCAGCCAACTATGAACTGAAACCTCTGCAAACTGTGAGCTACAAGAAACCTTTCCTCCTTTAAGCTGGGTGTCAGGTATTTTGTCTCAGCAACAGGAAAAGTAACTAAGACAGACCTCAACACAGTAACAGTGGGTGACTTCAATATTCTCATCAAGTGATCATCCTATCCAAAAACCAACCAAGAAACATCAGAGTTTATTGCACTATAGATCAAATGGATTTAACATCTATAAAACACTCCACCCAACAGTTGCAGCATAAACATTATTGCTGTTAGCACATGTAACTATTCCAAAATACATCATATATTAGGCCATAAAGCAAGTCTTTGAAAATTCAAAAAAGCAGTAATTTCTTGCATGTTATCACATCACAATGGAATGAAACTAGAATTCAACCGCAAGAGAAACTACAGAAATTATACAAACACAATAAGATTGAGCAGCACACTTTTCACTCAACAGTGGACCACTGAAAAAAATCTCGGGGGAGGGGAATAGGTGGGGCTTGAAAATTTCCTATAATCAAATAAAAATGGAAACACCACATAAAAGAATCTGTGGAGTATAGCAAAAGCAGTACTAAGAGGGAAACTTATAGCAATAAATGATCACATCATAAATGGAGAGATTCCAAATGGCCTAATGATACATCTCAAGGTCTTAGAAAAACAAAAACAAATCAAACTCCAAATCAGAAGAAGGAAAGAAAAAAAAAGTAAAGATCAGATTAGAGATCAATGAAATCAAGACAGCAATACAAAGGATCAATCGAAGAGTTGGTTTTCGAAAAGATAACAAAATTGACAATCCTTTAGTGAAACCAAATAAAATAAAGAGAAGGTCTAGCCAGGCAAGGTGGTACATGCCTATAATGTACTCTAGGGGGCTGAGGCAAGAGGAACACAAGTTTGGGCCAAGCCTGGGCAACTACAAAAAAATTTTTAAAATAAAAAAGCTGGGAATGTAGCTCAGTGTGAAGGTTTAGGCTTTAAGCTCCAATATCAGAGAGAGCTGTAGGAGGGAAAGGGAAGGGAGGGGAAAGAGAGAGAGAGTCCAAATAAAGAAAATTAGCAATAAAAAGGAGACATTAAAACAGGTATCATTGAACTTCAAAGGATCAATGGGGAATATTTCAAAGAATTATATGTCAGAAAATTAGAAAATCTAAAAATGGACAATTTGCTGGGCGCATTAGACCTACCAAAATGGAACCAGGAAGATATAAAAAAATAAATATATCAGTGAAAAGTAATGACATTGAGGCAGTAATAAGAAGCCTTCCAACAAAGTAAAGTCTGGGATTGAATGGATTCTCTGTGAATTTTATCAGACTTTAAAAAAAGAACTAATACCAACACTTATCAAACTTTTACATAAATTAGAAAGGGATGAACCCTTCCAAAGTCATTCTATGAAGTCAGTATTACTCTACCAAAACCTAATAAAGACATAACAGAAAAAGAAAACTATAGGCCAACATCCCAGGTAAACATAGATACAAAACTCCCCAGTAAAATACTGCGAACTGAATTCAACAGAACAGTGAAAAATCAGATACCATGATAAAGCTGGTTTCAATCCAGGGATGAAAGGATGTTTCAACATACATAAATTACTACATGGAATTCAGCAAGTAATAGAACCAAAGATAAAAATCACATGATCATCTTAGCAGATGCAAAAAAGTCTTTAATAAATTTAGCATTCCTCTTCATGATAGCAGTCTTAAATAAACTGGTATAGAAGGATCATATCTCAAAATAATAAAGGCTATATATGACAACCCCCACAGCTACCATCATACTGACTAGGGAAAGACTGTAAACATTTCCTCTAAGATCAGAAACAAAACAAGGGAGTTTATTTTCACCACAGTTATTCAATATAGTACTAGAAATTTTAAACAGCAATTATACAAGAGAAATAAATAAAAAAGATATAAATAGGAAAGGAAGAAGTCAAGTTATCCACCTTCTACATGTAGAAAACCCTAAAAATCCACCAAAAGACTCTTCAAACTGATAAACTCAGTAAAGTAGAAAGTTATAAAACCAACATACAAAAATCAATAGCTTTTTTATCTATCAACAAATGTATGACTAAACCTAAAAAGGTTAAAGAACTTTACAATGAAAATTATAAAACCTTGAAAAAAAAAAAGAAACAGAACAAGGTACTAGAAGGGGCTAGAAGGGGAAAAGACCTCCCACATTCATGGATTTGGAGAATAATGTTTAAGTGTCTGTAATACCCAAAATGATGGACAGCTTTAATGTAATACCCATCAAAATAGCAACAGCTTTCTCCACTGAACTAGAGTAAAATCCTAAAATTCACATGGAACCACAAAAGACTAAAATAGCCAAAAACGATATTGAGTAAAATAGACAACACTGGAGGCATCATAATACCTGGTTTCAAAACACTACAGAAGTACAGGAGAAAAAATATAAAAACAGCATGGCATTGGAGTAAATACAGCCACATAATCTAATGGAATAAAATAGACAATAGAAGACCCAGAAATAAATTCACATATCTACAATGAACGGATTCCTGACAAAGGTGCAAAAACCACAAATTGAAGAAAATATAGTCTTTTCAACAGTGCCTTTTATCTGACAGGGAATTAGTAGCCACGCTATATGCGGAAATCCAAAAATTTAGTAACAAGAGAGCAAGGAATGCAATAAAAATTGGACAAATTATCTGAACAGACATTTCTTAAAAGAAGAAATATAACTGGCCAATAAATACATGAAAAATGCTCATCAGAGGAATGCAAATCAAAACCACACTGAGAATTCATTTCACCCCAGTCAAAATGGCTATTACCAAAAATTAGAACAAAACAAAACAAAAAATAACTGCTGGCAGGGATGTGGAGTAAAAGGAACATTAACAAACTCTTCGTGGGAATGTAAATTCATATAACCACAATGGAAAACAATATAGACGTTCCTCACAAAAATTAAAACTAGAAGTACCATGTGATCCAACCATCCTATTCCTGGGTATATATCCAAAAGAAATAAATTTAACATGCAAATAAAATACCTACATTTCCCAGCTTTTTGGGTGGTACTATTCATAATAGTTAAGGTATGGAATCAACCTCAGTGTCCTGCAACAGATGAATGGATGAGGAAAATGTGATATATATGTATATGTTATGATTCAGAATATCCCCTAAGAGCCTAATGTTTCACAGGTGGGGCTTTTGGAGGGTGATTGGCTTATGGTGGTGCTATTCTTATCCCTGGATTGGTCATTACTGAGGTTAGTAACTAAATGTGCTGTTTGGAAATAAGATCCGGTTGGAAGACGCAGATCACTGGGGACATGACATGGAAGGGTATATCTTTTTACTTGCCTCTCTGTTTCCTGGCCATCATGACACAACCAGATTTCCTCTGCTGGGCCTTTCTACCATGCCATTTCTGTACCACAATAAATTTTTCTTCCCTAAGTTGCAGGTGTTGGGCACTACTGTGCCTCGGTGATGAGAAAGTGACTAATATATGTGTACAAAACTGAGAATTACTCAGTCATAAAAGATAATTAAATCATGTAATTTGCAAGAAAATGGATGGAACTAGGGAGCTAGAGTTCATCACATTATACAAAATAAGCCAGACACAGAAATTCCAGTAACAGATGTTTTTCCATATGTAAACACTGAAAACAAAGACGATAAGGACTATTATCTATTAGAGAATGAGAAGGGGACCAGAGAAGTGGGAAGAGATGCAAGATGGAAGAGCAGAAGAGGAGAGAAGGGAGAGTGGCCATGACCAAGCCATGGTATATGTATTTTTGGAACTGTCATAGTAAAATTCATTAACTTAATAATAAAACACATTAACTTGCATTAATAATGAGAAAGAAAATGCCTTAAAATTCTTGCCATTTCTTTCCCTCTTATACAAAGAAACAAGAAGGGAAAAAAGGAAGGAAGAGGAAGGGAGGAGAAAAATATACCTAGTGGTAAAGTAGCTAAACAGATTTGTCTACAGGGATGAAAAGTGTGCAAAATCACTTCTATGTTCTTAAGCTTAACTAATTTGCAAAGATCCTGTACAGGTGATGTGTAGGTGATGTGTGTTGGGGAGGGAGAGCATAAATGTAGAAAAAAAAAAAAAGCTAAGAAGAACCCTTAACCAGGTCATTGTATCCAACTGAGTAGAAGGTATGTGGCAGAATATTACGTGGTATCAGCCATTCTGAGGCCAATGCAGTTGAGAGTACAAATGATCCCCTAGAACAGCAATGGCAAACCTTTTAGAGCTTTCAATGATAGAGACAGCCTGCTACACAACACATGCCACAGGTTTTCCACCACTGCCCGACAAAGTGATAAAAATCTATTCTTCAGAGCCCCCAAGATTTTTATTCCCCTCCTCTCTCTCCCTCCCTCCCTCCCTTCCTCCCTTGTCTAAGGGGGCCAAATGATCTACCACACATCAGCTGATGTCCTCACCACTTAGAGGTTTTATGGATATTTCATCAGTGGAAACCAGGATCTCAGTCTCCAATCATACCATCCATATCATCAGCATATACAAGACACTTTTATCATTTCAAGGATCCCAAGGGTTTTAGGAGCTGTTATGGTTTATATCTAGATGTTCTCCAAAGCCTCAGGTACTCATAGTATTGTGTTCAAGTAATAAGAAAGTGACTAAGACAGATTTTGTACCAGAGAAGTGGGGTTATTGCTGGGACACTACACATGTGGTTCAGAAACCACTGGAACGGTTTGGTGGGAAGAGTTTGGAAAGGTTTGGAGATGCTGGCTGTAGAAGACACAGGATGCTGTAAGCCAAGTTTGATGGGAGATTCTGGTTGAAGCTCGTAAGACAAGAATGCTGATAAAATATAGATGGTAAAGACCAGGCTCAGAATGTTCCGGTTGGAAACAAGGACTTCACTGGCAGTTGGACTCCAGGCCATACATGTGACTCTGGTCGAAAATTTACCTACATTTTTCTCATATCCTGAAACTTGGCAGGAAACTGAGATTAAGGGCAGTGTACTAATTAATCTGGCAAGGGAAATTTCAGCCCAACATGCAGGCTGTGGCAGGGTTATTGGTGGTGGCATTTAGTCAGATCTATATTGAGCATCAAGAACAAACAGCAGAGCTGGAATGATTTTTAAAGTTTTGAATTTCACTAGAAAGGGAGCGTCTGTAAAGCTGGAGCAGAAGAGAGCTTGGTTGCTGAAAAGAGTAGCAGTAAAAAGAAGCCAAGTGCTTTACATCAGGACAATAAGAAAGATGCCTTCAGGACCTGTAAGGAATCTGCAAAACCCCATCCATCTCAAGCTCAATGGTGCAAAGCTGTAAGGCTTTCATTTGAAAAGAGATCTCTGGGGCACCTGCTCGAGATCAGTCACCTAGGGAATTGGTTCCTCAGGCTTTGGTGCACAGTGCTTATCCATCCATGTACACAGGAAAAGCTACAGCCATGATACAAGAGGGCTTGGCTATTTCTCAAGCTGGTGGCAGACCTTGGCATTATCCTCATGGTTTTGCAGGGCTGCAGAATATAAGAGTTATGGGGTCAGGAAAGCTTCCGTTCCGATTTAAGAAGGCCTGTGAGGCCAGGCAGTGCACCCCCGAGAGAGCATTGGGTGAAGCCCTTGGAATAGAGCCAGAGATGCAGTGGAGACCCCAGGAAGTTGGAGAAGCCAGGAATGCAGAGTTTTTCAGAAAAACCACAGGCAGAGTAGAGCTTGCGCATCAGAGAGGCCATGAGGGCTGGTGCTATGTTGGCAGCACTGCTCAAGCCATTTGAAGCTTACATCTCACCACAACTTGCCCCAAGTGGGGGCTATGGAGCTACAGGATTTAATGTTTTCCTTGCTGGGTTTTGGTCTTGCTTTAGTTCCATCGGTTTCTATCCCCTTACTCCTCCCTTTTGGAATGGGAATGTTTACCCTGTGCCATTATATGTCAGCAGTGTTTGATTCTCCTTTTTACTTTTACAGGGGCTTACAGATACCAGCTTGCCTTAAGCCTCAGAGAAGTCTTTGGACTTAGATTTTTCAGCAGGGCTGAAACTTTCAAGATTTTGGCAACTCACAGAGACAGACCAAGTACATTTCATAAAGAGATGCACTTCTCTAGTCTAGTGTCCTTACACCAGAGTTGAATTCATCTAAGCAATTACTGCACCTTCTCCAGGGAGACCAGTTAAGCAGCTATTGATGACTCCTCTCATCAGAGTCTCAGTCAATGGAATACCATGTGTCATTAATAATCTAGTGGGAATGTGACAGAGTGACCAATGATGATAAAAACATGGATCCCATCATGGGAGGTAACTATGGAAGCAAGAAGAGACACAAAATCTCCAGGTCCACTTCTCTTTTCTTCTAGATCCAGCATGTGAGGAGTCAAATGGTGCCTGACGCCTGTTCCCTACCACTATGTGCTATTCTCTCCTCATCTACTAACCCTGACTCCCAGTAGAGTACACGTCGTAGGGCAAGCTCTGTTTCAAGCATGTGGAAGATAGCAAGGAATAAATCAAACACAGCTCTTTCTGCCCTCACTGAGTTTGCAGACGCAGTGGGGGAGACAGAGAATACACATTCACCAGGTCAATAAAATACTTCAAAACACTGAAATGCCCATGCAAGAGTAAAAAGTAACTCTCACATGTGGCTCAGAGAACTCCTAAAAATGCATACCTTGTTATGCTTTAGATCTAACATGTGCCCCCAAAGTCTCATGTATTCAGACGTGGAGATTTGGAAGGCGATTGATCACCGATGAGTTCATAGCTGAATGCTGTCAGGAGACAGGGCCGCATCCAAAGATGTTTCTCACTGGGTGCATCGCCTAGAATAGCTTACTCTTTTTTTAATACTAATGTATTGGTACATTTTAGGTATACAATACAATGACATTCATCATTGGAAATTTGCACCTTTACATAGTCTCTCTTGGGTCTTATTTTTCACCCTTGCCCAACCCTCCCTTCAACCCCTCCATTCCTCCCTATTTACAAAGATTTTGTTCCTATTTTTCCATTTTCTCATATTAATCCCATTTCCTTCTATCCTTTCCCCTAGCCCTCCCACTTCCTTCCCCTTTGCCCCTTTTCTTCCTATTTCACATTACCTGTTATACATTTAGTCCTTATTTACACTTTCAGTTTCTCACACCAGAGAAACTATTCAGTATTTATTCATATGTGTCCTGTTTATTTCACTTAAGAGTATCGCCTCAATGTGCATCCACTTAGCTATAAATGTCTCTAGTTTCTCATTTTTTATGGCTGAGTAGTACTCCATTTTATATTTTTAAAAAGTCCACATTTTCTTTATCCAGTCTCCAGTTGGTGGGCATTTGGGCTGTTTCCAAGTTTTAGCTATCACAAACTGTGCTGCAATGAACATGGGTGCACATATATCACTGTGGTATGATTCTTTTAATTCTTTGGGGAAGATCCCCAGCAGTGGAACAGCAGGGTCAAATGGGACTTCCAGTCCTAGTTCTTTGAGGTATCTCCATACTGATTTCCACAGTGGTTGCATCAGTCTACATTCCCACCAGCAGTGGAGCAGGGTTCCTCTTTCCCCACAGCCCCTCCAGCATTTGTTATTGGTTGATTTCATGATAGCAGCCATTCTTTCTGGAGTGAAGTGGAATCTCAGCTTTGTTTTCATTTGCATCTCTCAAATGACCAGTGATGTTGAACATTTTTTCATGTATTTATTTGCTATTTCTACTTCTTTGTCTGAGAAATGTCTGTTCATTTCAGATGCCCATTTTTGGATTGGGTCTTTAAATTTGGGAGGTCTGATCTTTTGAAGTTCTTTATAGATTCGAGATAGTAGACCTTTGTCTGAGGAAGAGCAAGTGAAGTTTTTTCCCACATTGTGGGTTGTCTCTTCACACTGCTGGTGGTTTCTCTTGCTCTGCAGAAGCTTTTTAATAAGAAGAGACCCCACTTGTTGATTGTTTGTGCTAGTTCACGGGCAACTGAGGTTTTGTTCATAAAATCTTTTCCTACACCAATGTCTTCAAGGGTTCTACCTAACCTCTGTTCCAACTGGTTCAGAGTTTCTATTTTAATATTTAGATCTTTAATCCATTTTGATTTTAGTTTAGTGCATGGTGAGAGATAGGTCTAGTTTTAATCTTTGGCAAGTTGAAGCCCAATTTTTCCAGCACCATTTATCAAAGAGGCTATCTTTCCTCCAGTGAGGGTGTTTGGCTCCTTTATCGAAGATGAGATGGCTGAGTGTGTCTGGCATTGTTTCTGTATCTTCTAATCTGTTCCACTGGTCCTCAGGTCTATTTCTTTACCAGTACCATGCTGTTTTTATCACAGTAGCTTTGTAGTAGAGTTGCAGGTTGGGGATTGTGATACCCCCTGCCATGTCTCTGTTACCTAGAATTGCTTTTGCTATTCTGGGTCTCTTCTTGTTCCAAAGGAATTTTTGGATTGTTTTCTCAAGGTCCATGAAGTATGCTGCTGGGATCTCAATTGGAATTGCATTAAATCTATATAGCAGTTTTGGAAGTATGGCCATTTTCACTATATTAATCCTTCCTACCCAGGAGCAAGGGATGTCTTTCCATTTTCTGATATCATCTTCAATCTCTCTTTTCAGAGTGCCATAGTTTTCAGAGAAGAGGTCTTTGATTTCTTTTGTTAGGTTGATTCCTAGGCATTTCAGTTATTTGGATGGTATTGTGAAAGGAATTACTTGCCCTATTTCTCTCTCAGTGAGTCTGTCATTGGTGTAGAGGAAAGCTATTGATTTTTGTGTGTTGACCTTGTAACCAGCTACTTGACTGAATTTGGTTATTAAGTCTAGGAGACTTTTGGTGGAGTTCTTGGGGTCTTCTATAGAGAGTATCATGTCATCTGCAAATAATGACAATTTGACTTCTTCATTTCCTATCTTTATTCCTTTTATTTCTTTCTCTTGTCTAATTGCTGTGGCTAATGTTTCCAGAACTATATTGAACAAGAGTGGTGATAGTGGACATCCTTGTCTTGTTCCTGATTTGAGTGTGAAGGATTTCAGTTTTTGACCATTTAGTATGATATTGGCTGTTGGTTTTTCATAGATGGCTTCTATCAGTTTGAGGTAGAGACCATCCATTCCAATTTTTTGTAGGGTTTTTATCATAAATGCATGTTGGATTTTGTCAAATGCTTTTTCTGCGTCTATGGAGATAATCATACAGTTTTTGAACTTGGCTCTATTGATATAGTATATTACATTGATTGATTTGCGTATATTGAACCATCCCTAAATCCCTGGGATGAATCCCACTTGATCAGGGTATATGATCTTCTTGATGATCTTCTGCATTCTGTTTCTGGCCCAGCATTTTAAAAAAATGATGCAGTCATGAAGAATGAGGAGACAAAAAAAAATAATAAACCCCAGAGCCTGCCTTGAGAATAATGTTTTACCAACAGGATGTGTCATAAATATGAAATGACAAAGAAAGATGTTTTAAGATTTGTCCTTTGTTAGCCAGACAGATAATGAGTTCCCATCAGGGAATTTTTTCCTCATTCAAACATGAACTGCATATAACTTCCATACTTCTGTGAAAAGGGAACAATAAATCACAAGTTATTGTTTCCTAGAAACTGGGATCTTACAAGGGAGAGCCAAGCAAAATCCTTTGTTTCATGAGCTTGCAACTTTTTAATTAAATACCACTCCACATACATAAGCCAAATGTTGCTGCTCCATTCAGTTTCTGAGTATAGTATCCGAGCTTCTCTTCCATTCTTGCTGCTGTGGTAGAGGTAGAATTCCTCCATTCATTCATTCATTCATTCACTTGTTCATATATCTAATTTTTCCCTCTATCAGTGTTACAGAAATTGTCGTGTGATCTCACAGGATAGAGATTAGTTCTTAGTATTCTTTTTTTTTTTTTTAAGTCAAGGACCAGGCTATACAGATAGACTATAGATAGATAAGAAAGGGAGGGAGGGAAGGAGAGAGCAACAAAAGAAACAAGAAATGAAAGAGAAGAGGGAAGGTAAGTCACACAGAGGGAGGAGACTCCTTAGGCAAGGGGGTGTGTAAACCAAGATATCTGGTCAGCTCCACAGACCACACAAACAATTGGTCCGTTCTTTACTAATGTCCACATTTCCCTTTTCTTTCTTTTTATATCCTTTTATTGGTACATTTTAGGTATGCAATATAATGACATTCGTCGTTGGAAATTTGCACCATTACATAATCCATCTTGGTTCTTATTTTTCTCCCTTCCCCTCCCCTCCCTTCACCCCCTCCATCCCTCCCTATTTACAGAGACTTTGTTTCCTTTTTTTCATTTTCTCATATTAATTGCATTCCTTTCTTTCCTTTCCCCTGCCTTCCCCTTTGCCCCTTTTCTTCCTATTTCACATTATCTATTATACCTTTTAGTCCTTATTTACACTTTCAGCTTCTCACACCAGAGAAGCTATTCAGTATTTATTCATATGTGTCCTGTTTATTTCACTTAAGAGTATCGCCTCAATGTGCATCCACTTAGCTATAAATGTCTCTAGTTTCTCATTTTTTATGGCTGAGTAGTACTCCATTTTATATTTTTAAAAAGTCCACATTTTCTTTATCCAGTCTCCAGTTGGTGGGCATTTGGGCTGTTTCCAAGTTTTAGCTATTACAAACTGTGCTGCTATGAACATGGGTGCACATATATCACTGTGGTATGATTCTTTTAATTCTTTGGGGAACATACTCAGCAGGGGAATAGCTGGGTCAAATGGGACTTCTAGTCCTAGTTCTTTGAGGTATCTCCATACTGATTTCCACAGTGTTTGTGCCAGTTTACACTCCCACCAGCAGTGGAGCAGGGTTCCTCTTTCCCCACAGCCCCGCCAGCATTTGTTATTGGTTGATTTCATGATAGCAGCCATTCTTTCTGGAGTGAGGTGGAATCTCAGCCTTGTTTTCATTTGCATCTCTCGAATGACCAGTGATATGGAACATTTTTTCATATGTTTATTTGCTATTTCTACTTCTTTGTTTGAGAAATGTCTGTTCATTTCAGATGCCCATTTTTGGATTAGGTCTTTAAATTTGGGAGGTCTGATTTTTTTTAAGATCTTTATAGACTCGAGATAGTAGACCTTTGTCTGAGGGACCGCTGGTGAAAATTTTTTCCTACACTGGGTTGTCTCTTCATGCTGCTGATGGTTTCTCTTGCTGTGCAGGACCTTTTTAGTAAGAAGAATTCCCACTTGTTGATTGATTGTGCTAGTTCACAGGCAACTGAGGTTTTGTTCATAAAATCTTTTCCTACACCAATGTCTTCAAGAGTTCTACCTAACCCTGTTCCAGCCAGTTCAGCATTCGTTTTAATATTTAGAACTTTAATCCATTTTGATTTTAGTTTAGTACATGGTGAGAGATATACATCTAGTTTGAGTCTTTGGCAAGTTGAAACCCAATTTATCCAGCCCCATTTATTAAAGAGGCTATCTTTCCTCCAGTGAGGGTGTTTGGCTCCTTTATTGAAGAGGATGGCTGATTGTGTCTGGAGTTGTTTCTGCATCTTCTAATCTGTTCCACTGGTCCTCAGGTCTGTTTCTTTGCCAGTTCCATGCTGTTTTTATCACAGTAGCTTTGTAGTAGAGTTGCAGGTTGGGGATTGTGATACCCCCTGCCATGTCTCTGTTACCTAGAATTGCTTTTGCTATTCTAGGTCTCTTCTTGTTCCAAATGAATTTTTGGATTGTTTTCTCAAGGTCCATGAAGTATGCTGCTGTGATTTCAATTGGGATTGCATTGAATCTATATAGCAGTTTTTGAAGTATGGCCATTTTCACTATATTGATCCTTCCTACCCAGGAGCAGGGGATGTCTGTCCATTTTCTGATATCATCTTCAATCTCCCTTTTCAGAGTTCTGTAGTTTTCAGAGAAGAGGTCTTTGATTTCTTTTGTTAGGTTGATTCCTAGGTATTTCAGTTTTTTTGGATGCTACTGTGAAAGGAATTGTTTGCCCTATTTCTCTCTCAGTGAGTCTGTCATTGGTGTAGAGGAAAGCTATTGATTTTTGTGTGTGGAATTTGTGTCCAGCTGCTGTACTGAATTTGGTTTTTAAGTCTAGAAGACTTTTGTTGGCATTCTTGGAGTCTTCTATATATTGAGTATCATGTCATCTGCAAATAATGACAATTTGACTTCATTTCCTATTTCTATTCCTTTTATTTCTTTCTCTTGTCTAATTGCCATGGCTAATGTTTCCAAAACTATATTGAACAGGTGTGGTGATAGTGGACATCCTTGTCTTGTTCCTAATTTTAGTGTGAAGGATTTCAGTTTTTGACCATTTAGTATGATATTGGCTGTTGGCTTTTCATAGACGGCTTTTACCAAATTGAGGTAGAGACCATCTATTCCAATTTTTTGTAGGGTTTTTATTATAAATGCATGTTGGATTTTGTCAATTGCTTTTTCTGCATCTATTGAGATGATCTTATGGTTTTTGTCCTTGACTCTATTGATATAGTGTATTACATTGGTTGATTTGCATATGTTGAACCATCTCTGCATCCCTGGAATGAATTCCACTTGGTCAGGGTGGATGATCTTGATGATCTTCTGCATCCTATTTGCCAGTATCTTAAGGATTTTTGCATCTATGTTCATTAGGGAGATGGGCCTATAGTTCTCTTTTTCAGTTGGGTCTTTCTCTGCTTTGGGGATCAACGTGATACTTGCTTCCATGAATGAATTTGGGAGTATTGCTTCCCTTTCAATTTCATTGAAAAGTTCAAACAGCAGTGGCAGTAGTTCCTCTCTAAATGTCTTGTAGAATTCAACAGTGAAGCCGTCAGGACCTGGGCTTTTCTTAGTTGGTAAGTTTTTAATTACGTTTTCAATTTCATTGATTGATATTGGGTCCTTTAGAATTTCTAATTCTTCTTTGTTCAACTTTGGTAATTCATACTGATCTAGGAATCTGTCCATTTTTTTCTGTGTTTTCCATCTTATTGGCATACAGGTTCTGGAAGTAGGTATTGATGATCCTCTGGATTTCTGCTGGGGCCGTTCTTAATTTCATATTTTTCATTCCTAATTGCATGGATTTGGATCTTTCCCTCCCTTTTTCTGATAAGGTTGGCTAAAGGTTTGTCAATTTTGTTGATTCTTTCAAAGAACCAACACTTGGCTTCATTGATTTTTTTGTATTGTTCTCTTAGTCTCCATTGCATTGATTTCTGCTCTGATCTATATAATTTCCTCCTTTCTATGGGCTTTGGGTTTGTCCTACTCTTCTTTTTCTAGAAGCTTGAGGTTCAGCATCAGGTTGTTTAATTGGGCTCACTCAGTTTTCCTAATATGAGTATTCACTGCTATGAATTCCCCTCATAAGACAGCTTTCATTGTGTCCCATAGATTTAAATATGTTGTATTGTCATTGTCATTTAATTGAAGGAACTGTCTGATTTCTTTTTTAATTTCCTCTGTGACCCATTGGTTATTCAGAAGTGTGATGTTCAATTTCCATATGTTTGTGAAATTTTTGAGATTTCTTTTGTTATTGATCTCCAATTTCATTGTACTGTTGTCTGATAATATACAGTGGATAACTTCAATTCCTTTGCACTTCCCTAAATATGTTCTATGAGTGAATATGTGGTCTATTTTGGAGAACCCGTGTGCAGGTGAAAAGAATGTGTCTTCTGATTTTGTGGGGTGGAACACTCTGTAAACATCTGTTAAGTTCATTTGTTCAAGAGTTTGATTGAGTTCTAGTATTTCATTGCTTGTTTTTTGTCTAGTTGATCTATCTATTTGTGACAGTGGGGTATTGAGGTCCCCCACTACTATTGTATTAGTTCATATATGAATTTCGTTTCCATTAGTATTTGTTTTATATAGTTGGTTGTACCAGTGTTTGGTGCATAGATATTTATGATTGTCATCTCTTTCTCTTGGATTGTTCCCTTTACAACAATGTAGTGTCCTTCTTCTCCTTAATCAGTGTGGGTTTGAAATCCACTTGGTCTGCAGAGTATAACTACTTCTGCATTTTTTAGGGTTCTTGTTGCATGGAGTATTGTTTTCCACCCTTCAACTTTCAGTCTATGAGTTTCTTTTAGAATTCAGTGTATTTATTGTATGCAGCATATTGTTGGACCTTGCTTTTTGACCCATTCTGCCAGTCTATTTCTTTTGATTGGTGAGTTAAGACCATTAACATTGATGGTTATAACTGATACGTATTGACTTATCATTGTCATGACGTTTTCTTTTTGTTGGATTCTCCCCCTTTGCTTTTACTTTCTTGTCATGCCCAGTGGAGTCATTCTGCTGGGCTTCCTGGTGTTGTGATCCTCATTGTCGTTTTCTAGGATTTTGTCTAAAATTTTTTTGAGTGCTGGTTTGGTATTCATGAAATTCCTAAGGTGCTCTTCATCATGAAAGCTACTTATTTCACCATCAATTTTGAAAGATAGTTTTGCAGGGTACATCAACCTGGGCTGGAAGTTGTTTTCCTTTAGGGCTTGAAATACATCACTCCAACCTCTTCTTGACTTGAGGGTTTGCACTGAGGAGTTTGCTGTGGTTCTGATGGTCTTTCCTTTGTACGTGATTTGTTTCTTTTCTCTAACTGCTTGTAAAACTTTGCTCTTCTGTTGTGTTTCTCAAATCTTAATAATTATATGCCTATGTGTATATTTTTTTTTGATCAAGGCTATTTGGAGTCCTATATGCCTCACTTATCTGTATATCAAGTTCTTTTCCCCTGCTTGGGAAGTTTTCTGCCACTACTTCTGTGAAGAGTTTTTTTATGTCACCTGCACTCTCTCCTGTTTCTTCACTGACTCCAATCAGTCTTATGTTATTCTTCTTTGCATTGTCTCACAGCTGCTGGATTGATTTCTCATGGTCCCTTACAATTTTAAAGAAATTTTTCTTTTCCTGGTCAGTAATTGCAATCTTATCTTCTATAGCTGAAATTCTGTCCTCACATTGGGTCATTCTGCTGCATAGACTTTCAATGGAGTTTTTAATCTCCTGGAAATCTGTTTGTATCTGTTTTATGGATTCCATTTGTTTCCTATGTTGGAATTCTGTCATGTTCCTCAGCTCCTCTATTTTATTTTATCTGTTTCCTGTCTAGATTTATTAATCATGTCTTGTACTATGGGTATAATCTCTGCTGTTATGTGAGAAATTATTTCTGATTTCATTTTTTTCCAGATCCTCTTTCATTGCTAGTTCAGGGAGTCTAGGTGGTTGAGTATCAGAGCATTCCATCTCATTTCCCTTTGGGGTTGCTGTAGGTGATCTAGAAATCTGGTTCTGAGGCTTGTTTACATGTCTTCTCATTTTGACAGTGGGAGGGTGCTCCTGCTGGCACCTGCGCAGCTCACCTCCTCTGTGCTGGGAGCAGTGGTAGGTTGACAGTGGTAGGTTGGCCTACTCTGCACTGGGAACTGTGGCACATGAACCTGGAAGGCTCCTCTGTGCTGAGAGCTGTGACACTTCCCTTTTCTTTGGCATGTTTCTAAACTGCATTGCCCAGCCTTGTCATATGTAAATAAAGACATGTGACCAGTTATTCCTCCCAGAATGTGGGCAGAAGGAATATTTGTCACCACCAGGAATGGCCCCTAGATTCCCTCACTCTGTTCCCCATGTTTGCTGCTCCCTGGAAAAGGGCCCAGTGTAGGTTTTCTAGGCCATGGCGGATGGTGGAGGCACTACAGGGACCTGGGCTCTGAATGGTCACATGGAGCACTGTGCTTCTCCCACAGTGGCCTGTGACATCAGCCAGGAAGGTGGGACATCAGGAATGAGGGTTCTTTCTACAGTTGACCAGTCATGACTTATACACCCCTTTACTCCACTGTCCATTCATGGCAGGTGATCCTATCAGATACTTCATGAACAAATGCTCTCTTTTGTTCCTCACCAACATTTAGGCCATGTCCCAGCAATCCTAACTTGCAGAGGGATCTTTGCCAAATTTTATATATATTCAATTTGTAATTTAGCCTCATTACAAATTTTATATATATTCAATTTGTAATTTAGCCTCATTATAATTCCTACTTTTGAAAGCCTTCAAGAATGAGTCTATGATTCAAGTCAAGCTGAGAAAATATTTCTAAACCAGAGGGTCAGCACATTTTTCTGTAAAGGTCCAGGCAGCAAATATTCTAAGCCTCCTGGACTTTCCCGTGTCTGTCTTAGCTGGTCAGCTCTGTTGCTGGAGCGTAGAAGCAGCCATGGACTATGCATAAGCAAGTGGGTCGGCTGTGCTCCAGCAAGCTGGGCTTTACAGAAATGGGCAGCAGGCCAGATTTGACCAGTGGGCCATAGTTTGCTGACCCCTGCTTTAAATCATTCTCACATTTTCACTGAATATGACCAAGGCCACATGTAAATTCCAGCATTAATTCCAATCCCTGTGACATTACTTTCTATTTATTTATTTGTTTGTTTTAAACCCTGTGGCTTCTCCTGAGTAATGTCACATATGACAAATGAAGTTGTCAACAGCATTTAATTCTTCTTCCTGCCTCAGCACTGGCCTTTGCCTGGCATAAGGTAAAATGCAATAAATTTTAGTCCCTTTCTACTTTCCTTGAAGCTGGCCTTTGAAAGCTGGACTTAAAGTCAAACCCGAGTTGAAGTCTTATTTATTAGCCTAAGACTCTGGTCAAGTGCCCTTCTCTTTGTAAGCTGTTTCCCAAATCTGTAAAATGAGGATAATAACGTATAATTCACAGGACCTGAGGTGGGGTGGGGTTAGGGGAGACAGAGAGCCACATCAAATAATGTATAGATTTTGTGAAATGTAAATCCCAGTGCAGGGGTAAAAGACTATTTCTACACTTGATCTTGGCCAAAAGGCCGAGAAGTGATTAAAAGGCTATTTCTATAAGCTGCCTTTCCCTTCCTGGATTTTGAATTTACTTTTTTTCCACTGGAAACGTGATTTTTTTCCCCTGACAAATCCCAAGGAGGTCCACTAAATTCCCATTTAGCCTAGGCCAAGAGGCAGTTGGGGTCCACAGGCCGCCTCCACCTGTGTTCTGATCGACTGCCAGAAACCTGAGCCTCCTTTATAGCCACTAACTGGATCCAGAGAAGCCAGCTCCAGCTGCCAAAAAAGGTTGCTGCTTTAAAGAGATAAAATGCAGTAAAGATACATTTGTAATGGGCATTCTCAGTAAGGTTTGACCGGCCAGTGACACAAGGCAGTTGGCACTGGAACCAGTGTTATGTGAAATGAGCTCTGAAATCAAGATCCTATTCTTCTCCAAAAAGTATCACCCCAGTAGTCCACAGCTAAAATCTTCAAAGTATAAAACTCAGAACTCCTCTTAGGCAAGTGTTAAAACATTGAAAAAGACTTGTGAATAGAGTTTTTATCCTGTGGTTGCAAATTCTCATGCAAGTTTCCGTGGGTATAAGACTCTGGACTCCAGAGTGAGCCTGGCCCTTCCTACCCCCTGGACAGCGCTGCTATCTACATTCAGTGCATACTTTACTCCTCTAAAAGAAACACAGTGCTTTGATGCTCACATTAATACCTAAGAGAAGATAGTTTAAGTGGCTTGGGTCAACTAGTCATTCACCATGCCCTGAATAGTGCCTGGCAAGAGAAGGTCTTCAACACAGATTCACTCCCACACCAAGTTCTAGACCCAGGCATTGTCTTGTATCTTATAGGGGAGGGACGGCAAGTCCCCAACAAGGCTGCCATGACTCCTCCACTCCGGGCTTGTCACAGCTCCTTCCGTAATCTAAGTTCATCTTAGTCCACTGATGCACACATCCACCCAAGACCTCAAACTCAAAACTTGGCCGCGTTCCCAACTAAATCCTCCAGCATCTAACCAACCAACATTCTGCTGAGTTTAGTACCCCGAGTAAGGTTTGAATGGCTTCTCTTCAGCTGCACCACTACAGCCTATGCATCTGTGGTTTCAGCTATTTCTTCAGTTGCTTTTGTTTCGCTCTGGTTCTGTGTCAGACCACTGAGCCCTGGGCCCACGCAGCTGGCATAAGGGAGGGCTGCTGTGGTAGCAGAGCCTGCCAGGGGCTTGCTGATGGACTGCACAGATGCACCGTCCAGCTCTGCCCTTCCATTCTGATATGTCACCGTTTTCTGTTCTCCACTGTTCACTGCAACTTCGGCTGCTCTGACTTTCCTGCTCTTCTTGAAAAGCATCAGTGCCTTGACCTGACAGGGCCTTTGTGCATGGTTTGTTGCTTTCCTCTAAATCTGCTGCTTGGGGAATCATTGGCTAACTTCTGATTTTTCTGGTAGCAACACAAGTGCCAGCTCCTTAGAGAGGTCTTTGTGGGTTATGCAGTCAATTGCCTTCCTTATTCACCTGCTGGCCCTATTCTGTCATCTCGCTCTTTCTCTGAAGATATGGGCTTACCTGGGACTTTCATACACATGTAGGCTGAAATTTTCAGCAGAAGAGATGACATTCATGAAAACATGGCCTCAGTCATTTGTCTTTACCACATTTTGTAAAGTTATATTGTTTTTATGCCTCTTCTCTTAGTTAATGTGTTACAAGCTCCATTTCAGGTAGAAACAGTGTTCCCTTGCCATTCAGCACTGGAGAGAGAAAAAAAGACAATAAAAAACCAAACATTCCTTTAATCTGTATGGTAAAAAAATTCTAAATCATATTCATAGACACCTTTTATGGCCAAATGCTCCAAATTCCTATTCCCAGAAGATTCACAAGCATTTAGAATGAACCCCCCATACACAAGGTTAGACCAGATATCTGTGTTTGCACCAGGGCACATTGCCCACCCTTACTATCTTTGTTATTTGCCATCAATTAACGGTCTTATCCAGTGTACCTTGAGGGCAGAGATCCCATTGGATTTGCTTATTTTTAAATCCAGCAGCTGAGAGTGGTGGTTGCTCCATAATCATGTTTTGAATCTGCAAGAAGACAAAGCCACCTAGTGACCCAGGCATCTAAGTCTTGTTTATTGGGTGGCCTGAGTTGGTTCATGCTGCAGAAATTTAAAGGAGGACACCCAGAAAGATGAAACCATATTCCGAAACTCCTACTCATTCAATGAGTCCATAATAATTTCTACTACAATTAAAAACAAAGGACAATTGTGAAAAGTCTTTGTCTGTCTGGCCCCCTCCTCAGAGAACCTCCAGGAGAAGTTTCCAGGGCCTTGGGTGAGGTCTAACTCGTGTAGATCTCATTGTTTGCAGTTCTGTTGAAAGGACAGAATCCACCTCTCTCCCCAGTCCCCGTGCTCTCTTTGAAAATCACACTCAATGGAGGATGTTCCTTGCAGAGAAACTGTGCTCTTAGGGGAAAGTTCAAGATGACAAGTCATAAATTTGTAAGGCCCTGGCCTCAGAAGTCACTCCGAGTGATTTCAACAAAGTACAGAAAGACAAGGTCATTTTAAAAGAGTTCTATCAGAGAGTTAATAAACAGCAGAGATCTGTGTAGGAATATAGGTCAATTTACCAATTTAAACACCTACGGATTTTCTGGCAACCCAAAACACACATTCTTTTGTATCAGTAAAGGTCCTACTATTTGCCCACCTACGATGACAGATGGGCAAACTGAGTCTGGGGCTTGCAAGTGTGTTGCTAGAAGACTACCTTAGGACAGATGCCCAACAGGCTGGGCTCCACATGTTCTAACATCCCTTCCTGCTCTTCACACTTAGGAACTGACTCTGACTCACATAGACAATGCTCAGCCCCCAAAATGGAGACTTCTGGTCAGGCTTGAACGAAGTGGGTATATTCAGGGAGAAAACCAGTTAGGGTCACCATCATCGTGAGCATTAGGGAGCTCAGGTAGTTTGGGTGATTTGCATGAATCCTGCTCCAGTCGACATGTGCAACTATCAGTTCAATACTGAAAGCCAAAATTTGATGGGACTTCCTTTTTAAGTCTGGGGGAGAACACGGGGATATGGGTCAAATCACCATACTTGTCAGACTTTCTTCCCCTTTGTGGTTAGAGACTTAGTTTTGTGCCTCCATTCTAGTCTTTGCATTCAGATCAGTGCCTGCCACATAGCAGACCCTCAATAAATATCTGTTAAGTTGATATTAATAAGAATACTCAAGTTACCACTTCACTTTGGTCTCAGACATTCCATGACCTTCTTGGACTGCGATCACTATTCTAAAATAAGTTATTTTCTTCTTAAGCAGTAAGTAAACCACTATTTCTACCCTAAAAGGAAAACATTATGAGATGACCCTCAGTCACAACCTCGAGGTATCCCTTGATCCCCGAGGCGCACGGAACAGAGATGGAAGACCATGAGTCTCCCCCACACCAGGTCTGAAGGATGAAGGTACAAACAGCTGAGTACACAATTCATGGACCAGAGCCCAGTGAAGTCACTACTTTGGGGGACTTGCACTGTCATCACTGTCCTTGCAAGTCCATGCTTCTGGAATCTCATAGTGAACTCCACACACCTGCAACATTTGGCTCCCAACTGAATGCTTTGACTACGATAGACCGGATGCATATTCAGCTGGACCTAAGCCCACAGACACTGTACCGAACCTCTCTGGGGCTCAGTCTCTTTGACTGTGAAATGGGAGAGGATATAACAACCTCCAAGTGCAGAAGATCAAAACCTTGACACGTACACAAATCCCTTAGGCATCTTCCTGCCACACAGGTGCAGGGGCTGCAGTGGAGCTGAGAGCCTGTGCTTCTAACATGCTCCAGGCAGTGCTGCTGGTGTTGGTCTGGGGACCTCACGGGCAGCACCAATGTCATAGGTGATGAGATAACAGCAGGAGTAGAAGGAGGTTATAGTAACAGCAATAAGAATGATACAGCAAATTCTTAGCAATTATTATCAGGAGAAGCACTGTGATTAAAACACAGGAAATTGTCACCGGCCAGGTTCGAATGCAACTGCTTCTGCCCCCATGCTCTTCTGGGCAAGATCTGCAATTCCACCCGGAAGCCTTCAGACCTTCTGGCCAGCCCTCGTGCAACTGCAGAAGTTCAAGGGCCTGGCGAGAAGATATTTTATTACCTATGCATTTATGTGTGGGTTTGGGGGGTTTTAAAACTGGCAATTAAAACCTTGTAAATTTGTATTATCAACAAAATAAATGTAGACAGGTTAGTTACTCATTGCTAATAAATTTGATCATTCATTTATAAAATGAATGTTCACCCAAGAGTCACAGAGCACTCTATAAAGACAGCTTTGCTAAGCCACAAACCGCCTCAATAAGGAAGGCACACAGCACCCTGAGGGGTTAAACAAACCCTCCATGCCCCAGGGGACGGGAGGCAGTGCCCGACTCCAAGCTCCAAGCCCAGTCCTCTTCCCTAGTCAGGTTCAATTTCTACCCAGGGAGCTGACTCTGTTAAGCTTGATATCCTCTTGGAAGCATTTCAAATCAGCCTGCCTGGGAGCCCCATCCTCAGATATCCCCAGGAACCCATCTGCTGAGCAGGAAAAGCCATCTTTCTCCTACTGGGGAGCTGGGGGCCCCATTCTTCCTTCCTCTTCCTACCACACATCTGGGCTACTGTTGAAGAATTCACTTCCGACCCTGAAGGCCTAGGGACACAACTCAGGCTTGGAATGAAGGAAATAAAGCAAAACTGCTGGACCCCTGCTCTCCCAGCCAAAACGCTCCACTTTAAACTGTGTCCCACCGAGGACCTTTCTCCCTTTGCCCCATAAATAAACTCAGTAAAACATTTTATCCTTGAGCCCTGGTCTCCTTTTAGATACCTATCTACCAGATACACTCATCTGGATGGAGCAGGGCTTTGGAGACTAGAGGGACCACAGACTGTATATTCCTTAGCCGTGAGCTGCTGTTACTACAGGCAATATCATCTAGGCCCACAAGGATGCTCAGACAAGATGTGTGAAAAGCCCCTGGCATGGGGTGGTTGCGCTGATGGAATGCATTACTGTGAGTAGTAATGGTGCCAGTTGTCAGCTGGTCACAGATATGACACCAATGTAGAGCAATGGGCCAGATCATGAACTTTGGGAACCTTAGCAACAGAAGTATATGGTGCTCCTCTGACCCCTACACACACGCATACACCCATGTGTATGCACAACTGCATACCCATCGAACACACATATGTACACACCCTATATACTTGCCAACACCTGTACACACACACCCACAGGCATGTGGCCACACACATCTGTGGATTTACGCTCCACCATCCACATGTATACATGCAAACGTGCTGCACACCCACATCATCAGAGACACCACATTTCTGTGAGCACAGCTCCACATGTGCAAATACACATGCATGCCTTGTACTAAAGAAACCCATAGAACCCAAACTTGTATCATGCTAAAATTTACATACCATTTTCTACTGTTGAAGTTCTAGATAAGTACCTAAAATGTGACTCAATCAATCTCTTTCTCTTTCTCTTTCTCTCTTTTTCTCTCTTTTTAGAATAGGGGAAACAGGAGGGCTGCTTTCCCCTTTAGGGTTTTCCAAGCAGAATTTAGTCTCTGGTGGGTTGTCTGACCCTACTAGATATCCTATCTCACTGGTTCCAAAATTCCTGACTGGACTATAGTCCTGAAACACCTTCCAGCCTTTTTCCTTTCAGCCATCTGTTCTCACTGCTGTCCTTGCTGGTAAGAGGAAATAAAATCTCTGCTCCCCGCAACAGTGATTGAGAGAGGTCATCTTCATAGTCCCAGCCCACAAGTGACCTGCACTGCGGGCCTGCCTTTGCCTAGGTTCTGTAGCATCCATAAGATGTTCGCTTGTGCAAGGTCCCACGGACTGTATGTTCGGGCAGATCATAGTTCATTGTGCTTTGACTTCTACTGCATTCTTCTTCCCTAGTGGCTCTGTGTCCTCTCTGTTCAATATCTGGAAGGACAAGGCTCATCTTCACTGAATGAGCTTTACTGTGATTCTTGTAGAAAGGTGGGAATGCAATGACAGCTCAACACATTCCAATTCTCAGAGCTCCCTTTAGCTGATGAATGCAGAGAATGACAAAATTTTTCACAGAAACTCAAAGCAGAAAGCTTACAGGATGTTAAATCTGCCAAGCCATATCTACAGAGCAGAGGGCCCTATAAAACTGCTAATATATCTTTTTATATCATGACTTCTGGTTTTCCATGGGCTTAGATGGAGTTTTCCCCACTGAAAGTTTTAAGATAGTGATCATTCTGACTACCTGTCATGTGAAGGTTCTTTCCTAAGGGGACAAATGTCTACTATAAAAAAAATGCCACATCAAGGCTGTGGGGAAAAAGGAGCCCTCCCACACTGTTTGCGAGAGTGTAAATTGGTACAACTAATATGGTAATCAGTACAGAGATTCCTCAAAAAACTAAAACTAGAGGCTCCATTTGACCCATCTATTCCCTTTCTTAGTATCTTCCTGAAAGAGGTAAAAGCATCTTACCACAGTGATATATGCACACCCATGTTTATAGCAGCATGGTTTATAATAGCTGAATCTTGGAAAATAGCCCAGATGCCCATCAATGGATGAATGGATAAAGAAGATGTGGTTTTTTATATACAGTAGAGTATTATTTTAACCTAAAGAAGGATAAACTTGAAACATTTTTAGGTAATGGATGCACCCTGAGACTATACTTTTAAGTGAAATAAATCAGACATGTATGTTTAAATATTTCATTGTTTCTCGTGTCAGAAACTGAAAGTGTAAAATAAGGACCAAAATAGATGGTACATATTGGGAAGTAGGAAGAAAATGTTCAGATGAGGAGAGGAACAAGGAAGGGGGAATGGAAGGAAGGGAAACGGAAAAAAAGAGAATAGGAGGAAAAAGTGGAAACAACGTTTTTGTAAATAAGGAGGGGATGAAAGGTTGGAGGGGGAGGGATGGGGAAAAAGGAATAAAGATATGTTATGTGCAGGTACAATCCCCCTATGACGAATGTGATCATTATGTATATCAAAAGTATACAAAAAACAAAAATGCTACCTGCCCTTAGAGATCTGAGTCTGTCTGTGTGGGATCAACCTAAGTCAGCCACCCAATCAAAGAAAGAGATTTGTCCTTTGATCAGGTCATTATCAAAAGTGGATGTGCTAGGATTAAATTGTATTTTATAGTTAATGTTTCACAAAGTATTACTAGCAGCTCCAGGCCCGTTTTATATTTCTTAATAGAAATTTTTAAGGATACATTTTGCTTAAAAGAATAAAGATCACCTATTCCCATTCCTTATAAAGTGAACTTATGTTCATTTGGTTTGTATATTTTCCTTTGATTTCCATTATAAAATCATACCAAAACTATTCGTTCCTGTATTTGCTAAGTGTGTTTTAAAATGCAGTATGTCTTCTTTGTTTAATTCAAGAATGTTGGGGGGAAAAAGTTGGTTAAAGGTTTCCATCCATGCTTTTCACCTCTGGGATTTTGCTCAGAGTTTATTTCAGCTAAAATATCATTGCTTTGTATGCCTGATGTAATTTATTTTTAAGGCACCTTTGAATCCTCTCCCCTTTAAGGCTCAAATGCCCCATTCTGTAGTCTTCGCTGTTTCCCCACTGGACATTGGTACATCCACTCCTGCATACTTTCACATGGGACATAGCAAATTTCAGGTGTTCCTTCAGTCAGTTTTCAATGTTGGCAAGTTAGGTTTACATCCCTCCTCTTTCTTCTTCTCCTTCTCCTTCTCCTTCTTCTTTTAATTTGGTGAAAGTCTTAAGTTTATTTTATTTTGTTTTATTTTTTCTCTGGCACCGAGAATAGAAGTCAGGACCTTGCACTTGTCAGGCAGGTGTGGCACCACTGAGCTATATCCCCATCCCAGGCATATATTCTTTATTAAAAAAAATAGCTTTACTGAAATTTATACCATGAATTTTTTCCAAAGTGAAAAAAGAATAGTGTATTCAGAATAGTCTAATCGTCACCACAATCTAATTCTAGAACAATTCCATTACAGTAGTCACTCCCATCCCACCCACCCTAAATCCTCAGCAACCACTAATTTCAATTTTTGCATGTCCTCCTCAACAGTTTTGATGATCAGGCTTGCATTCTTACCCAAAGCTTTGTTTCAGGAAGCAAGTTTGAGGAATAGAAGAACATTCAGAAAACTTACTTCCAGACATTCTTTTCCACAAGACTCACAGAGAGAGCCCGGGACTCTGGAGAAGGCACAGTGCACTGCAGGGAAGGGCAGTGCCTGAGAGCAAGGAGATGCGCACACTTTCCTTTTGCTGTCCTGCCTGGTGCACCCTTTGCAGACTCCTGCTGAGTTTTGGTGGCCTCATGGGTGAAATGAAGAGATTTTCATTATTCCTTACAAAAAAAGGCATGCGTATAAGCACAACTAAAAGCTTCCACAGACCACTGTGGACACTCTAGAAAGTTTTTTCTGAGTTATCCTCTGCAGTTCTGTGGCTCTGGAGCAGTGAGCCCAGGTGTACCACCAAAGGAGAGGGAAGTCTTGGTCGGTTCTTCTAAATATTGACCAAATTAAACATTCTCGGTTGAGTAATGCATTTTATACACATACATATTCAGTGCACTACTTGTGTATATCAAATCAAGTTTATCTTTATTTTGTGATCTCCTTGACTGGTTGGTCTCAGAGGAAGTTGTGAACAGTCCCTCACATTGGCTCTTCCTTCATCCATTTCTCCCCACGCTTCTGTTGTACCTTTGCAGCACTCTTCCTGGGTAGTCCTCTCCTAAGAGCTCTGGCCTATTCACAAGTCCTCTGGGGCCTGATGGCGCTTTCCCAATGTCCTGGGAGCAGAATGAGGACTGTGAAGCAACAGAGTACGGCTGTGAGCAGCAGCAGCCTCAGGGATACAGACCTCCTTCCAAATCTCAGCACCGTTGCTTCCCAGTACATCAACCTGAGGACGGAAGTGAACCTCTCTGAGCCTTGGAGCGTCTGTCTGTAAAATGGGAAGATTAAAAGCAGCTCCCACAGTGGGTGGACTCAATGGCACAATGCACATAAAGCATGTCTCACAGGTCTGGGAACAGAAGCCTGGTAAGGGTTTAGAAAATGACCATTTTCCTTGATACCAAGAGACAGCAGCAAGGGCAACCACAGCTCGTTTAATGCGCAAAGCAAATCCATAACCATGATGTGACAGCCATCATCATTCTACAGTGGGCCCTCTGGACACAAAGGGAAGAGGCAGCCCACCTAACATCAGGAGCAAGTGGTGGCTCTTCAAGTGTGCCTCCACCAGGGGAGTCTGGGCTCATCTCCTGATGATAAAGTAGGTCAGAAAACTAACAGAGAGACACACCACAAAGGCGACTGTTTGTCCCACATCCCTTCCGCTGGCCTCCCAGAAGTGCCCCACAGCACCAGACTCATTCTGGGTGGCTACTGTGGTTCTTCTTTTGTGTCTGGGAAAGAAGAGTGTTCGATAGGATCCAGCTGCCAGCTCTCCACAGCTGGGCTCAGGCACTCCCCAAGCAGCTCGCGGGTCTGTGACAATCAAGCTCTGACTGCCCTCTTTGTCTTGGGGATTGTCAGAAACATCAGCAGGGAAGCCGAGGTAGAAGACCAGGCTAAGCTTTAGGATCTGCACAGTGAGCGGCTTCTGTCAAGACACACGTACAGATAGTAGGAGCAACTTTCAAAAGCTAACACTGTTGGATGCAAGCCTTTCTCCCCAGCTCCAGTCCTTTTTAGAAAAAAACCCATAGAGTACACAAATAGATTCGCTCCATAAAATATAAAAAGCAAACAATCAATAAGTATGCTGAGGAGAATGAGAAAGCTGCCCATTACTCCCCACCTCCATCTGGAACCAACATCTCCTTCCAGGGTAACTGCGATCAAAGGAGTGGATATATCTCCACCCAGGCTTTCTTGTTTGTACTTAAATGCTTATATCTGTGTGCATAAACATGGTTCATTGGGAAAAATATTTTGTTTCCACATAAGCACTGTCACAATAAGTGTATTGTTCACAAAACTCTTTGGTTGCTTTATTTACTTAAAAATCATCTTAAAAATCTGTCCAAGCCTGAGCACAAATATTTTCACATTACTCTCCATTAACTCCCAAAGCATTCCCTGGGCTGTGGTGCTACCATAATTTATTTAACCTTGTTATATTGGCTTTCCTGGGGGCATATTTTAAGCTCAACTCCAGTGATCCCTACCTCCTGGTATTTGTAATCCCTTCCTCGAAGTGTGGACAGCCTTAGTGACTTGTTTCTAATCACTAGAAGCACGTAGAGGTGATGAGATGTCAGTTCTGTGATTAGCTTGCAAAAAGATTAGAATTTGCCTCTTGTTACCAGACTCGTCTGCCTCACTGGCTTATAGAAAGGTCCAAATGGCAAGAAACTAAGAGCAGCCTCTAGCTGACAGTCCACAAGTCATCGCACACCACCACCTCGAGGTGAGTGGGGAAGCAAATCCTCCTTTGCTGGCATAGCGATGAGACTCCAGGCCTGGGCAGCACCTTAATGGCAGCCTCTGAGAGACGCTGAAGCAGAGGACCCAAATAAGCTTTGCCTGGATTTCTAGCCACAGAAATCGAGACACTAGATGTGTGTGGTTTTAAGCTGCTAAGTTCGTGGAAATTTGGTATGCAACACGAGATAACTCATAGAGAGCTGCTCATTGCTCTCTGTTACAAGCAACATGAGAACAACTGTCCCTGAACGTAGGGTTAGAGCTGTACTCTGAGATCAATTTCTAGACCTGAGATTGCACTAAGGGTAAGGATATTTAACATGGTTCACTAACACTACACAGCCCCTCAAACTATTCAGCAAATTACAAGCTCTCAAACAGTGTGAAAGTTCCTGTTCTATCCATCCCTTCGCCCAATGAAGCACCAACAATCATCTTCCACTGAGGAAAATCAATAGCCACATTACTTGGAATGTATTTTCCTGATCACTAGGACAAGTTGTTTTTTTAATGAATTCGTTGGCTTCTTTTTCTTCTCCTGGGGCTCACCTCTTGATATACTTGATGTTAATTCTATTTCAAACTGATAACTAGAATTATGGATATGAGTCTTCTGGGGTACACAATAGCCACCTGCCCCACTGGTGATGCTAGTGTTAATCATCTCACATATTATGCTATTTCCTCACTGGACAGTTACTACTTTGCCCCTTGTAACCAATAAACAATTCATGTGACATTCAAATATCTTGGTCCTCATTAAAATAGCTACCTGGATTTAGCATCTTTTGGTGGTTCTTACTCAAATAAAATTTTATCATGCTGGATGCAAGATTATGATTTTTCTAACTCCAGCACTGTCTTCACATTTACCAGTCCATATTCAGCCTTGTTTTTGTAGATAGAATCTCCTTTCTGCTCATTTATCTATTATTTGTATGGACTCATGGGTTCCTGATTTTCTCAATGGTTTACATTCATTATTCATTGGTTTATACTTTATTACTAGCCTTAATTAGTTGGTGCCCAAATTTCCTGATATTTGGCCAGTGGGAGTCCATCCAGGTTGGCTATTATTTCCTTGTAATATACCCACCTTTTTTTCCCCTTCCTTCCCTCCCTCTTCTTTTCTTCTATCACTATTTCTTTACTTTCTAGCACAACAAAATGCTCCAAGTCCACCTCATGCCCACCTTTCCATTTCTCTGAGGAGCCTTTTCAGCAGGCAAAGGTATTAAAGACCCAAACCTGGGTGGCAGGTGTGCTGGGTAAAGTAGTCCTATTGTATGAAAGTACGAACTCATAATCACTACCACCACCATCCATGTATCGCCTTTCCCTCACTCCTCAGTCTTATCTTGCTTGCTTTTATGTAATTTCCTCTTCTAAAATGCTCTCCCCTTTTTTGGTCATTCTCCTCATTCTGAAAAAGGATATTTATTAAAATTTTTTTCAATTTCCTCAGCAAAGGCTCATACTTTCTTCTTTTTTCTCATAGACGGTAAAAGTGCTCACCTAGAAATTGACAGGGTCTCGTGAAAATTGCTCCTTACCACTGGTGTGTCCTTAGAAGGGCTAATCAATTCTCACTGTTCACTGATTTGACATCTGTAAAATGCTCCCATTTCTACCTCATTAAAACTTGTTTGTTTAACCCCAAAATCTCTCTCAGATCTTTGCCCTTCTGGACATTTCCACAGCCAGCACTCTAGTACCTCTCTCCTGGAGAACTATCCAATTCCCCAAACTCCATCTGGGACTATTATAACACATTCTCTACAATGCAGCTGAAGTTGTCTCAAGAAATGCCCATCAGAGCTAGCCGTGCCAGCTGCCACACCCTCAGAGGCTCCTGAGGACACAGTGAGGACAATCTCCCTCCTCCCCACAGCTGGTAAGGAAGGACCTTCTAACCCCTCCTGCTCCATTGACTTGCTGTCAGTAGGTTCTGCTAATTCTCTACCTACCACCCTTCTGTCTCCTACTGGAGCATTTCCCCATCTCCCTTCATTTATCATGTGATTGCATCCTCAGAAGCTTCCACCAACTTCCCCAGTGAACTCCAATCCTCCTCAGTACAGTCTTCTAGTTCCGGGTGACTTTTTTTGGAAGGGTAGCACTTACCATTGTAGTACCATCTCATTGGTATTTCATGAATTCTTTTTTATGATTTTTCTAATTTCCCTGACTAGAATCTAATATTTTTGTGGTAACTTTTTATTAGCACAATTTTATATTACATAATGGTGGCATTCTCTGTGAAGGGTTGGTACGTGTACATAACACATCTTAATTCCTTTTTTCCTCTTCTTTACCTCCCTCCCTTCTCCCTCCCTCCATGTCTTTATCCCCTTCTCATTTGAAAAAATATCTCCCTACTTCCTGTTATCTTTAATTTTGCTCTTTATTTATATTTTGGGTTTCTCATATAAGAGAAACCATGTAATATTTAAGCTTCTGTGTTTTATTTATTTCATTTAACATTATGGTCTCAGGGTGCATCCATTTTCCTACAAATCACTCAAGTTTGTCCTTCCTTATGGCAGTACTCCATCGTGTATAAATACCATATTTTCTTTAACCATTCATCTATTGATGGGCATATAGCTGTTTCCAATATTTAGCTGTTATGAATTTTACTGCTATAAACATGGGTATGCATGTATAACTGCAACATAATGTCTTTAACTCTTTCAGGAAGATACCTAGAAAGGGAATAGCTTGGACAAGTGGAATTTCTAGTTTTAGTATTGAGGAATCTCCATACTGATCTCCATAGTGGTTGTACTAGTTTACATTCCCACCAACAATAAAGAAGTCTTCCTTTTTTCTCTGCAGCTTTGCCAGCATTTGTTATTATTTGATTTCTTGATGATAGCCATTCTTTCTGGAGTAAAATGGAACTTCTCAATATTGTTTTAGTTTGCATTTTTCTAATGGTCAGTGAGGTTGCTCATTTTTTCAAGTATTTATTTGCCATTTGTACTTGCTCTTCTCAGAAGTATCTATTCATTTCAGTTGTCCATATTTATATTGGATCTTTTATTTTGGGGGGTTAATTTTTTTGAGTTCTTTATAGAGTCTAAATGTTAGTTCTCTGTCAAAGGAATAGCTGGAAAAAATTTTATTCCAATTCTGTAGATTGTCTCTTCACTCCTGGTTGTTAACCTTTGCTGTAAAGAAGCTTTTAAATTTGATATGATACCTGACTTCTCCACTGCACCAAAAGTGCCTTGAAGGGAGACATAAGATCATATTCCTGTTGTTCTTATGGCACTGGGTACAGTATTGTCTGTGCTTAGCAATGGTTCAATAAGCAGGGGTGAATTAACAAGTGATTAAATGAACAAATGGAGTTATTTAAACTCTGCATGCTTCTGTTTCGTCATCTGTATGAGAGAAAAATATGAATACCTAATTCAAGGACTAGTTTTGAGAATTGCTATTTAGAAAGTGCTTGGAACAGCATCTACGAAGTCTTAAGTTCTCTATTAAATGAGTAGGCAAACGTACAAAACACCAGGAAATAAGAATATTGGGTTAGGGCCGGGGATTTAGCTCAGTGGTTTTGCTGCCTGCTGGGCAAGTGCAAGGACCTAAGTTCGATCCCCAGTACCAAAAATAAAAGAATATTGGGTTATCAGGGTAATCTCAGAAGAGTTATGAGGGTCCATTTCTTTCTCAACACACATAAAGTATCATTTCTCTCTGTTTTGGAAATCCCTGAAGTCCTCATCATCTGCTCCCTTTTCTTAAAGTTTACATCAAATTTTCCTAACCATTTCTTATATATTTTTAAAAGCTAATCATTAGATGTGGGATAAAATGATCTTTTTCTTCAATTGTTCTTCACTGTTCTTTTAAAGACATTACCATTTGCTTTTATTCATATTTAATCAAAACTTAATTAGGATGTACAATTTTGAAAGCAAACCAGGGCTGAAAACGCTCACTTTGGATTTTTTTCTGATTATTTATGGCCATTCTTGCTGACCACGTATTTGATTTTTAAACATCTCTTACCAAAAGAACTCTACAGAACTAAAATAGCCCTCTCTCAGAGCTGAGGAACATGATGGAATCCCAACAGAGGAAACAAATGGAATCCATAAAACAGAGGCAAATAGATTTCCAGGAGATGAAAAACTCCCCTGAAAGTCTACACAGCAGAATGAGCCAATGTGAGGTCAGAATTTCAGATGTAGAAGATAAGATTGCAATTAATGACCAGGAAAAGAAAAATTGCTTCAAAATTATGAGGGAACATGAGAAATCAATCCAGCAGCTGCTAGATGATGCAAAGAGGAATAACATAAGAATGATTGGAGTCAATGAAGAAACAGGAGAGAGTGCAGATGATATAAAAAAAACTCTTCACAGAAATAATGGCAGAAAACTTCCCAAGCAGGGGAAAAGAGCTTGACATACAGATAAGTGAGGCATATAGGACTCCAAATAGCCTTGATCAAAAAAAATCTACACATAGGCATATCATTGTTAAGATTCCAGAAACTCAACAGAAGAACAAAGTTCTACAAGCAGTTAGAGAAAAGAAACAAATCTCATACAAAGGAAAGCCCATCAGAATCACAGCAGACTTCTCAACACAAACCATCGAGACAAGAAAAGCTTGGAGTGACATATTCCAAGCCCTAAAAGAAAACAGCCTCCAACCCAAATTGATGTACCCTGCAATATTATCTTTCAAAATTGATGGAAAAATAAAACACTTTCATGACAAAGAGCACCTTAGGAACTTCATGAATACCAAACCAGCACTCCAAAGAATTTTACACAATATCCTAGGAACAGACATTGAGGATCACAGTACCAGGAAGCAAAGCAGAATGAACCCATCTGGCATGACAAGAAATTAAATATAAAGGGGGAGAACCCAACAAAAAGAAAAAGTCATAGCAATGACAAGTCAATACGTTTCAATGATAACCATCAATGTTAATGGTCTCAATTCACCAATCAAAAGAAATAGACTGGCAGAATGGGTCAAGAAGCAAAATCCAACAATATGCTGCATACAAGAAACACACTTAATTCAAAAGGAAACTCATAGACTGAAAGTTAAAGGGTGGAAAACAATACTCCATGAGACAGGAACCTGAAAAAAAGCAGGAATAGCTATCCTCTTTGCAGATCAAGTAGATTTCAAACCAACACTGATTAAGAGAGATGAAGAAGGACACTACATCCTTGTAAAGGGAAAAATCCAAGAGAAAGAGATGACAATCATAAATATCTATGCACCAAACACTAGTGCACCCAACTATATAAAACAAATACTAACGGACATGAAAAGTCATATATGCACTAATACGATTGTAGTGGGGGACCTCAACACCCCACTGTCACAAATAGATAGATCAACTAGACTAAAAATAAGTAATGAAATACTAGAACTCAATCGAACTCTTAAACAAATGAACTTAACAGATGTTTACAGAGTCTTCCACCCCACAAAATCAGAATACACATTCTTCTCAGCTGCACATGGGTCATTCTCCAAAACAGACCACATACTCACACATAGAACATGTTTAAGGAAGTGCAAAGGAATTAAAGTTATCCCCTGTATATTATCAGACCATAGTGTGATGAAATTGGAGATCCATAGCAAAAGAAACTCAAAAAATTTCATAAACACATGGAAATTGAACAACACACTTCTGAATAACCAATGGGTCACAGAGGAAATTAAAGAAGAAATCAGACAGTTCCTTCAATTAAATGACAATGACAATACAACATATCAGAATCTATGGCACACAATGAAAGCTGTCGTATGAGGGAAATTCATAGCAGTGAATACACATATTAGGAAAACAGAACGAGCCCAATTAAACAACCTGATGCTGAACCTCAAGCTTCTAGAAAAAGAAGAACAGGACAACCCCAGAGCTCATACAAGGGAGGAAATTATAAAGATCAGAGGATCAATGCAATGGAGACTAAGAGAATGATACAAAAAAATCAATGAAGCCAAGAGTTGGTTCTTCAAAAGAATCAACAAAATTGACAAACCCTTAGCCAACCTTATCAGAAAAAGGAAAGAAAAGGCCCAAATCCATGCAATTAGGAATGAAAAGGGTGAAATTACAACAGACCCAGCAGAAATCCAGAGGATCAATACCTACTTCCAGAACCTATACGCCAATAATATGGACAACACAGAAGAAATGGACAGATTCCTAGATACATATGAATTACCAAAGTTGAACGAAGAAGACCTAAAAATTCTGAACAACCCAATATCAACCAATGAAATTGAAAACATAATTAAAAACTTATCAACTAAGAAAACCCCGAGCCCTGATGGCTTCATTGCTGAATTCTACAAGACATTTAGAGAGGAACTACTGCCACTACTGTTTAAACTCTTCAATGAAATTGAAAGGGAAAAAATACTCCCATATTCATTCCTGAAAGCAAGCATCACCTTGATCCCCAAAGCAGAGAAAGACCCAACTGAAAAAGAGAACTATAGGCCCATCTCCCTAATGAACATAGATGCAAAAATCCTTAATAAGATACTGGCAAACAGAATGCAGAAGATCATCAAGAAGATCATACACCCTGATCTAGTGGGATTCATCCCAGGGATCCAGGGATGGTTCAATATATGCAAATCAATCAATGTAATACACTATATCAATAGAGCCAAGGACAAAAACCATATGATTATCTCCATAGACACAGATAAAGCATTTGACAAAATCCAACATGCATTTATGATAAAAACCCTACAAAAAATTGGAATAGATGGTCTCTATCTCAAACTGATAGAAGCCATCTATGAAAAATCAACAGCCAATATCATACTAAATGGTCAAAAACTGAAATCCTTCACACTCAAATCAGGAACAAGACGAGGATGTCCACTATCACCACTCTTGTTCAATATAGTTCTGGAAACATTAGCCATGGCAATTAGACAAGAGAAAGAAATAAAAGGAATAAAGATAGGTAATGAAGAAGTCAAATTGTCATTATTTGCAGATGACATGATACTCTCTATAGAAGACCCCAAGAACTCCACCAAAAGTCTTCTAGACTTAATAACCAAATTCAGTCAAGTAGCTGGTTACAAGGTCAACACACAAAAATCAATAGCTTTCCTCTACACCAATGACAGACTCACTGAGAGAGAAATAAGGCAAGTAATTCCTTTCACAATACCATCCAAAAGACTGAAATGCCTAGGAATCAACCTAACAAAAGAAATCAAAGACCTCTTCTCTGAAAACTCTGGCACTCTGAAAAGAGAGTTTGAAGATGATATCAGAAAATGGAAAGACATTCCCTGCTCCTGGGTAGGAAGGTTTAATATAGTGAAAATGGCCATACTCCCAAAACTGCTATATAGATTTAATGCAATTCCAATTGAGATCCCAGCAGCATACTTCATGGACCTTGAGAAAACAATCCAAAAATTCCTTTGGAACAAGAAGAGACCCAGAATAGCAAAAGCAATTCTAGGTAACAGAGACATGGCAGGGGCTATCACAATCCCCAACCTGCAACTCTACTACAAAGCTACTGTGATAAAAAAAAAAAAAAAAAGCATGGTACTGGTAAAGAAACAGACCTGAGAAACAGTGGAACAGATTAGAAGATGCAGAAACAAGGCCAGACACACTCAGCCATCTCATCCTCGATAAAGGAGCCAAACACCCTCACTGGAGGAAAGATAGCCAATGATGCTGGAAAAATTGGGCTTCAACTTGCCAAAGTTTAAAACTAGACCTATATCTCTCACCATGAACTAAACTAAAATCAAAATGGATTAAAGATCTCAATATTAAAATAGAAACTCTGAACCAGTTGGAACAGAGGTTAGGTCTTGAAGACGTTGATGTAGGAAAAGATTTTATGAACAAAACCTCAGTTGCCCGTGAACTAGCACAAACAATCAACAAGTGGGATCTCTTCTTATTAAAAGGCTTCTGCACAGCAAGAGAAACCACCAGCAGTGTGAAGAGACAACCCACAATGTGGGAAAAAATCTTCACCTGCTCTTCCTCAGACAAAGGTCTACTATCTCGAATCTATAAAGAACTTAAAAAGATCAGACCTCCCAAAGTTAAAGACCCAATCCAAAAATGGGCATCTGAAATGAACAGACATTTCTCACACAAAGAAGTAGAAATAGCAAATAAATACATGAAAAAAATGTTCAACATCACTGGTCATTCAAGAGATGCAAATGAAAACAATGCTGAGATTCCACCTCACTCCAGAAAGAATGGCTGCTATCATGAAATCAACGAATAACAAATGATGGCGGGGCTGTGGGGAAAGAGGAACCCTGCTCCACTGCTGGTGGGAGAGTAGACTGGTGCAAACACTGTGGAAATCAGTATGGAGATACCTCAAAGAACTAGGACTGGAAGTCCCATTTGACCCCGCTATTCCACTGCTGGGGATCTTCCCCAAAGAATTAAAAGAATTATACCACAGTGATATATGTGCGCCCGTGTTCATAGCAGCACAGTTTGTAATAGCTAGAACTTGGAAACAGCCCAAATGCCCATCAACTGGAGATTGGATAAAGAAAATGTGGTTTTTTAAATAAAATGGAGTACTACTCAGCCATAAAAATGTGAAATTAGAGACATTTATAGCTAAGTGGATGCACATTGAGGCGATACTCTTAAGGGAAATAAATAGGACACACACGTATAAATACCAAATAGTTTCTCTGGTGTGAGAAACTGAAAGTGTAAACAAGGACTAAAATGTATAATAGGTAATGTGAAATAGGAAGAAAAGGGGCAAAGGGGAAGGAAGTGGGAGGGCTAGAGGAAAGGATAGAAGGGAATGGGATTAATATGAGAAAATGGAAAAATAGGAACAAAATCTTTGTAAATAGGGAGGAATGGAGGAGTTGAAGGGAGGGCTGGGCAAGGGTGAAAAATAAGAACCAAGAGAGATTATGTAAAGGTGCAAATTTCCAATGATGAATGTCATTATATTGTATACCTGAAATGTACCAATGATTAGAATGAATAATTGATAATGCAAAATCGGAAGGAAAGGTCCAAAGGGGTAGGGGTAGTGGGAGGGGCAGGGGAAAGGAAAGAAGGGAAAGGAAAAATGATGAGAAATGGAAAAAATGGAAATAAAGTCTTTGTAAATAGGGAAGGGTGGGCTAGGAATGGGGAAAAAATGAGAACCAAGATGCATTATGTAAAGGTACAATTCCCAATGAGAAATGTAATTGTGTTGTATACCTACAATGTACCAATAAAAGAATTTAACAACAACAAAAAAAAGACAGCCCTCTCTCAAAATCTCAGTATCCATGAAAGCAAAACCCTGTCAATGCTCTAATTTCTAATAAAAATCTGAAAAATGCCACACTTGTCCAGCAAACACAGTGAGTGATTAGGACCTGAATAGTTTTGTCACACCAATCATTTAGCACCATGGCAGCTACAGGGACCAAGTCCCTTGCATTCCAGTAGCTTGGCTGTGAAGATACAAGGCTCTGTAATGAGGCAGTGAGCCCCCATCTGTGACTTTCTGCTTGGGATCAGCCTCCATTTCTCAACAAAAATCTCAACGATGGCAGCCGACTGTTCAGTATTCAACTCGTAGCTGTGGAATCATTGGCATTTTCCATTTCAGTTGAGTGCGAATCTTGTCTAGGAAACTGAATCACGCTTTCAATTCCTTACATCCCAGAACATAATCCTTTTTCTTCAAAGTTAAATAGCGCAGTGTCTTTGGCCTTTTCTGAACGTTTCTTCAAAGCCAAGAAAGCTTTACTTTAGGGCCAGCATTCATCATCTGTGCCTGTTTTTGACTCAGACCGAAAAAGAAAATGATCCAGTCTTCCAACTGGCTATTCTCTGATTGCCTTAATTCATGGGAAGCCAAGAAGGAAAAATTGGTAGGTTTAACACTGTTGGACAAGGATAAACAGAATCATATCACATTAACTGTAATTTACAGCATTTCAACACATTCCTGCTTCTGCCAAAGCTGGCAAAGATCAGCCCCCATTAGAAAAAAGGGAAAATGGGCTGGGCTTGGAGGGCTTGAATCAAAAATCTGAATTTCTATTTTATGACCTGGGGTTGGAGAATTAGAGTCCCATCAGCACTTTCTTGAATGTTTTGCTCATTCATGCTATAAAAATAAATATCACAAAATATTCTCTGGATATGGCCTACTCTGTTGCTAAAACCAATGCCAACCTGCTTCCAAATAGGCTCACTGAGGCTCCTCTCACGAGCATGGACATTTTCAGGCTGGCAGGCGGCCCTCAGTGGAGTTATTGAAATTCAATTCAAAATGATGGCCTTTGCTTGAAAATGCCCATTTATGAGCATTCAAAAGGATGAAGAATTTCTTAGGAAGATGACAGTAATGACAACTTCTAGGGCCCAGATCAGTGTTGCCTAGAGATGATTACCCCCAAAACATACATACTCTGAGAGCTTTGTTGGAGAGTCTTCTAAAGGCTGGGACTGTTTGTATTCAGATGAAATCTCTGTAGACGATGGTATTTTTTTACTGGCTGAGAAAACAAATATAAGCAACAGACCTTTGGTGAATTTGCAGCTAAAATACCCACAGTGGGGTCTGCATCATGGATTACAATGCCAGGCTCAGGTCAGAGCTCAGGGCTGAGGACCATTTCTAGCCCCAGGGTTCCTCCACATACTGGGGAGAACATCTGGAAGTAATGTTTTCTCTGTAGATTCCCGGGGCGTATTGATAACTCTTTTTCCTGCAATGACCTACAAACAATTTTTATAGCTGAAACTATGGCTATGTTATGGGCACATAAATTAACAAACTCAACTGTCAATACTGTACTTTTTCTGAACTGTCTTTCTCTCTTCCACAAGAACAAAAGAGTCTCTCTGAGGACAGGACTTGATCATATTCATGGCTGCCTTCCCGGGACCTGATGAGTATCCTCAGAAGCAAGAAGAGGTCAAAATGCATGTGTCCAGCCATGTCAGCATCTTTCCAACAAATTCACTAGTTACTATTGAATATATTAGTGAGGTAGGTGGTATTACAGATTTTAAAAGGAAATTACAGGCAGGGAGAATGCTAAGTAGTTCACAATAGCCTATTAAGCACTGTCAACTCATCCTGTACTTTAGGAGAAAATCAGTATTATAACTTTTTTTTTTTGGTACCAGGGATCAAACTCGGGACCTTGTGGTTGTGAGGCGGGCAGTGGAACCACTTGAGCTAAATCCCTGGCCCCCGGTCCTATAACATTTTTAAGACGGCAATTTTTTAAAACGTTCAAGTTTATTTTTAAACCATGGTAACTGTCATTTATACAGATCAATACAATTTGAATATCAGTAATCTCTTGTGGTTCAATTTAATATTTATAAATAATTTACATGTACTAATGAAGTAATATTCATGTATAGTGTACAGCACATTCAAAGTGAAGAGTTATATAAGGCTGAGCCCAAAGTGAACATATATCAAAGGCTGAATTGTTTCTTCCCATGTCCCAGCCATCCTATACTGTCTCCTATGAGAACTCTGCCCTAACTGAGGACGAGCATCCACTGCAACACATCCCTCCCCAGGGATGACAAAATAAGAGGGGTAAGTACATTACTACGTGAGACCTACGTATATATTTGCAAAAAACTCCTTTCTCCTTAAAGCCTTAGTCTTTGGGGGATGCTATAACACCAATACCATACATTAGGTGGCTTATAAGCAAGAGAAATTTATTTTTCTCATTTATGGAAGCTGAGAAGTCTGAGGTCAAGTCTCTGTTAGACTTGATGTCTAGTAAGAACCCGCCTTCTGGTTCACAGGCAGCCACCTTCTCATCTTCTCACTGCGTGCTCCCTGGAGTCCCTTTGGTGAGGGCACTAATCCCATTTTTGAGGGCTCTACCTTGATGACCTAATCAATTCCAAAGACCTCTCTCTAAATACCATCACATTGAGGGTTAGGTTTCAACATATTGGGGGGTAGTAAATATTCAGTCTGTGACAACTCTTAAATATTATTTCTTGTTTTCCATGGTCAACATAAAAAGAGAGGCAATATGTGTTCCAGCAAGAAGACCGTCATCTGTGGGGTCAGCGCGACAAGAGTGAAAGTCTTGCGAAGTCTAGCAGCCATTGATGTTGTCCTTATTGTCTCTGAGTGTCGGTTTCTACATCTGGACAATGGAAATGGCTATGTCTAGTTTGTAAGATTGTGATGAAAATTATTAATGATAACGTTTATAAAGACCTAACCCATCCTGTTGGTGACAGGGAGGTAGTAATATATGTCATACAAAAAAATCAGAAAGAAAATGTACTTCCCCTAAAAACAAAACAACAACAACAAAGCATAGAAAGATAATTTTCCTCCATCTTTCCCAGAACTATAATCTTTAAATCCTAATCCAACAACACCAATATCCAGAGTCCCACCCACTGACAGATTGGTTGTGGATGTCACCAATCTTTTTAGGGAGACATAGCATGTAAAATGGTATTGCAAAGTTGAATAGTCACCTAAACCGTGTAGCTTCTGCACTGGTAAGGGAAACCACCTCAAACTAACTGATGACTCCAACCTGAATAAGTGACATTTTACTGCACAGAATATTTTTAGATATTTGGCCTTACACTGTGTAAGGAGGATCTCTAATTAAAACTAGAACAACCTAGTGCTACCTAGAGGAGGATGACTTTAGTCAATACACACAAATGAATGTAAAATGGTTATTTGTCCTGCTAAACATTCATCCTCCACATATCCAGCTACGTATCTATCCAGCCTGCAGATAGTGACTTAGAGCCATGTGCCATGGTGGTTATGGAACATTCACTAAAGTAGTCCATATGCTGGAACAAAGGGCAAATCTCAGCAAATTTCAAAGGAAGATGCTTTTCACTTCAGTGAAATTAAATTAGAAAGATACATATCTGGAAAACCCCCCAAAGTAGAAAGATGACTGCAAAATTTCCAAATGCTTAGAAATTAAGCAACCCACTTGTATATAACCTATGAGCTAAGAGGTGCTTGAAATAGAAATTAGAAACATTTTTATATACAGTGGAGTATTATTTTAACATAAAGAAGGATAAACGTGAGACATTTTTAGGTAAATGGATGCACCCTGAGACCATATTTTCAAGTGAAATAAATCAGACATGTATGTTAAATATTGCATTGTTTCTCTTGTTTCAGAAACTGAAAGTGTAAAATAAGGACCAAAATAGATGGTACATATTGGGAAGCAGGAAGAAAATGTTCAGATGAGAAGAGGAACAAGGAAGGGGGGAATGGAAGGAAGGGAAACGGAAAAAAGAGAATAGGAGGAAAAAGTGGAAACAAAGCTTTTGTAAATAAGGAGGGGATGAAGGCTTGAAGGGAGGAGGAGGGATGGGGAAAAAGGAATAAAGATATGTTACGTGCAGGTACAATCCCCCTATGACGAATGTGATTATATCAAAATTGTACAAAAACCAAAAAACATTTTGAACAGAATAATAAAATATGACATCATAATGGATGGGAGACAGGTCAAGTAGTAGAGGCAAATTTGTAGTTTTATATACTTCTTATATTACCAAAGAAGACAGAGTGAAAATAAATGATTGAAGCTTCTATTGCAATCAACTATAAATAGTTTGACAGATTAAACTCAAAGAAGAAAAACAAAGGACAAGACATGGATTAGAATAGAAGCAAAGAAAAGAGAGATTCAGTGGGGAAACCTAACAAAGGCAAAAGCTGATGCTTTGAAAAGATGAGTAGGTTGATAAACTCCTGGCAAAACTGATCAAGAAAGAAAACAGAGAAAATCACTGTATCAGTATATAAAAGGGTCACACTATTGCAGTTCATATAGATAAAGGATTACAATGGGGTATTTTGAATACCTTCTTACCAATAAATTCAACAACTTAGATAAAACCCTTGTAAAACACAACATATCAAAACTATCACAAGAAAAAAATAAGAGATCTGTTAAGGAATTTAAATTTTTAATTAAAAACCTTCCCATAAAGACAACTCGAGGCTCAGAGGACTTCATGATTGTAGTCTTCCAAACATTTAAGAAGAAGTAATAACAACCTTATATAAACTCTTTCAAAGTTTAAAGAAAAGCCACATTTTTAAAGTTCATTTTATGAGGTCAGCATAACCCCAGGACCAAAACTTGACCAAGCTATCACAAGAAAAGAAAACTACAGGCCAATCTCTCTCATAAACAATACTACTACTACAATGACTGCTAGCACTAATAATAATAGCTTTTCGAAAAAAATCAAATTTTAAAAAGATATTCCTTGCTTCCCTCTACTTTGTTCAGTTAAACTATTTTGTGAGTACATCTGAGACACTTTGTTGGGTATAAGAAATATTTCAAGCCAGGTGAATTTTTCAGTTATCTATCTTTCATGAAAGAGGAAGGTGCAGATCATCTATAGTTCAAAGACTAAATTTGCATCCTGAGAATAAAATTGTAATTCATTTTTTGATCAAATCTATCTTCTAATCCATTTAAAGAAAATAATTGAGAGTAAAATGACCTCAGACAAATTTAACTATAACTCGTGGATGACAAGAATCTACTCACGTGAATTGATGATAATGTTAAGGTCATTTCTGTTGTATTCTTGTCCCAAGTTGCAAGTGAATCTATGCACACAAGCACATATAGGACATATTTGGTAATCATTTGCCACCAAACCTTAATGATGAAGATCTGTAACTTTATTAGACAACATATAGAAAAGTGCTAATTTATTTTATATATAACCAACTGTTACATAAAATACTGGTATAATATTTTATTTCATATAAAAATGTTCAAATATCTTAGCATGTCATGTTATTAGCCTCAGTACTCAAAATAGATCCACCTGGTGTGGCCACATTGGAACATAACACCAGTTATGCTAAATTATCAGCAATATACCTAGGTAAGCAAATTGGGTGATTTTGCTAGATTGACCCAAAGATTCATATGCATTTATAAATCATCCTGCTGCTGTTGCCACAGGGCAGTGATTCCCAAAGTGTGGTGTCCAGACCAGCAGCATGCGCTTCCCTCAAGAACTTGTTAGACATACAAGTTCTCTAAGCCCAATTCTGACCTGTTGGAAACCAAATCAGAAAAACAACAATTTGTGCTTTTAATATGTTCTCCAGGAGGTTCTGATGCTCTGTCAAGTCTAAGCACCATTGAGAGAACCAATGAGGATTAATTTTCTGCTATCTACCTAGCTAGCAGCCATTGTATTATAACATGTATTCCATACAGTTTTCATATATACAATACCGTCCCCTAAGACACAATTTCAAAAAAACAAAAGTAAAAGTTTTGGGAGATTAAAGGTTACAATAATTTATTAGAAGGTCAGAAACTGTCATTGAGTTTTGGCTGTGGCATAGATAAAATTGCTGTAGACCTAGACCTAATTTACAGACATGTTTGCTCCAGCTCCCCCTCTTTCTCACTTGAGGATGTTTATCAGCGTTTAAGGGAACAGAGTGATGTAGTACTGTCCACTCTAATAATCTGTTTATGGGCAATACAGGAGTGGAGCCTGGATTTGAAGTCTACCTTCTCCTTACAAGGCATGAGACTTTGGGCGAGTCTTGTCACCACTTTGTGACTTGATTTCTTCATAACTGCTCCTACGTCATGAGTTTGCAAGGATTAAAGGAAAGGATCTCTCTTTCTACACATATGCATACACACATATATCAAAGTAATGGCATTAATATGTATATTATATATAATGTATATAAAACATTCTTAGGATAACCTTGGCATATAATGAATCCTCAGTGTTACCAATTATTATTTCTAGCTTTGATACTATTAAAGCAACAAAAGTAATCCATTCATAAATTCCATTTTGTCATTGTAGTCTCAGACTGAGCCCTTTTTATAGCAAGAGACAGAAACTCAGATCTACATTAGGCAAAAAGGGAAAACTGACCAGTCTGTTTAACCAAAGTGTGGAGTGAGTTGAGGTCAGGGAGGGTGACAACCAGGGATGCAAATACACCCAGGACCCTCTGTCTCTCTCTTCTCTACTTCCCTTTTACCCTCTTCTTTCTTTGAGACAACATGACTATCTTCTTTCATGAGGCAGGGAGCACTATCACCAAGTGTGTCCAGTTTTACAGCCTTACATAATTGTGATCAGAGGAGATGATCCAGTGAAAACACTCAAGGGATGGCCATGCCCTAGCCTGGTCCCTACCTTTCTCAGGACTAATTTCTCAGGCCGTGGAAGGATTCCTTCCTCTTCCGTCACCAGCACCAATCCACCATGAGTTTTGTTGAGGATTTATATCCCTTCAAGGCAGGCCCTAAGCAGCCTTCCTGAGCCATCTGGCTGGAGAGAAGTAACCAACCATTTCATTCCTTCTTCCTGATGTTGCTGTCATTCTGACCATTTCACAATCTGGTTCTGCTGAGCATCCCATCTTTCATAGCTTTTGTTGAGTTTGACCCCAGGCTGAAAACGGGACATGTGTTTATTTTACCTGACAAAGTACCCATGGCTGAAAGGCTTGAGCACTCCAGTACTGTATACTCTCCCCCTCCAGATGGGGCTGTAATTATAATTTAACTGTCTGGGTCCAACATAAGGTGAGGAAAAGATATATTAAGTTTGCACACATGTTACTCACCTACCCCCACTCACATCCCTTTGGCTCTCCACATTTCACATGCAACCCCCTTCTGCAGACGTGTGTGTGTGTGTGTGTACACAGTCGTGTTACAATTCTCATTTCACAAAGTTTATGCAAAAACCAAACACCTGGGTTCAGAGTTTCCTAAAGGAGTCATCTGAAGTAGGTACTTTATGCCAAAATGTCACAAAGATTTATGGGCTTTCATTTGTGCATTAAATTGAGGACATGTGGGAGAATGCTCAAGCCTGAGAAAAACTGATAGTTCATTTCTCCCTTAGAAGGGAGATGACTGTTATGAGTTCTGCTGGTTTAGATAAAAATAGATACAAACCTTATTAAAATGGGGGAGGGGTGCTCATGTTTGAAAAGTAATATTTCATCAGTCAAATAATTACCATTGCGATCATGTTTCTCACAAATGGGAGCCCTAGACTGGGATCCCGAGGTGAGTCCTACCCCAATTCACACAGAACAGTCACTACCATGCCCAAACAGCCAAGAAAATGGCTGTCCACCCTTCACATTCACAGGAAGAGTCTCTGGAATGGAGGCAAATGGTGGCCTCCACACATTCCACTGTAATGGCTCACAACAGACTCGGGTACACATATGTAACCACTCATTTTTTAATTTGATTCTTGTTTCAAACACCTTTTCAGGACCCAATACATCTAAAAATTGTCATCACTTGATAGGTCGCTACTCCATGGCTGGCCTTGAAACAAGCCATTCAATGTGCTGAGTTTTCGCCTGGATTTCAAGTAAGAGTGTGAACTTGCAGTTCAGAAAGGGAATACTATGTAAGAAACACAATCAGGCCAGATTTTTCACAAAGGGAAAGGAGAGCTGCATTTGGAAAGCCCAGCGGCCAGTGGTCCTTCCAACAACCTGGAGGCATATATGGATAAATAATAATTCTGTACATTTGATTCCCTTGCAATTCAAACTGAGGTTCTGAATCAAATATTTATCAAACCATTGACTGATTTCTGAAGCAAGAATTTTCTATTTGGAAGCTAGAACTGTATTCACACTGAGGGGCAAGGACATACAATTAGTCCCTGTTTTTGTATGACTTCATTCAGTTACATGCATACACATGAAACTTGAAACCTCCTAATGATTTCTGATCTTTTCTTGTGTAGCCAATTACTACAATTCTAGTGTTCTATCCATCATTTAAAACAACTACTAAAGGTAAAAATCAGATAGTAACAAATGCCCTAATAGCAATGGGGAAAGCTTTCCGGTAAAATACCCTATCGTGCCCAGACATTTTTATACAAATTTATTAAGCAGTTTAGCTTAAAATATGCATGTGTTTATGGAAGTGATAACTGTACCTGCTGAAGGGAGGTGGATACAGGAAGATATCTTATAGGTCGGAGGAAATGGTGCTAATAGTTTGATAAGATACGTGCTTGTCTTTTAAAAATGAATCCCGCCAGAAATTGCAACACAGAAACTGACACACCTTTTTTTTTCTATGCCAGAAAAACATGCTGCCTTGTACCCAGACTGGAGGGTGGAATGTGACAGTCTCAACAACACTGGCAGGGCACTCTATCTAATTGCTGGCACATATACATTTTTATTGCATGTTAGCCAACATTTGATTAAAATCCCACTGTTTGGCAGGAATAATTCAAGGTTATGTTTTCATTTAAAAACAAAAAAGAAATTTATTCACTATAGTTAAAAACCTTGTTTGTACAGAGAGTCCTACCTTAAATTTACACAGCTCCTTATAACAATACTTCTTACTCATTTTTGAGACATTCAAGCCAAACATACAAATAAGTGCTTACAAATACATGCTGATCCATGGACTGTCTACTGTCCACTGCTAGATACTGACAGTGTTATGAAGTCAGGTTAGCACATCCAGCCCTACACCCTACACTGTCACCTACAGTATCTCACTGGGTCCAAATGACACAACTCTAAGAATCTTACCCCTCAGGCCCAGGCATGGTCACCTCAAGCCAGTGCCATGACTGGGCCTGAGGCCTCAGATCTGTCCGTTGTTGGCTAGGCTAGTGCAGATGGATTTCCCTGTTTCTTCCACCCTGCCTCTGCATCTCTACTATCACTTTCCGAGGTAGAATCCATGTTAAGTTTAGGCTATGTCTTGCTTGGTAGGCTGGCTCAGTAGTGTACAAAATACATTTTTACAGAAGGAAATGGGCAGGGTTGTTTAGCTTCTCATCCATCCCTATAATGCCCAGTCGGTTGAGAGCACTAGCACCTTACTTCTGTGCATCACATCTTCTGAAGAAAATATTTTGTGTCTCCTATGGAGTGAATCTCTCCTTGCTATGATGATGCAGAAATACTCTGCCCAAAACCTCTCGGGTATATAGCTCCTCTATTTCCCTATCCTTGTCAATGAACCCTACCATAATTTCAAGTAATAAAAAATAAGAACTAATAGCACTGGCTTTGTAGCCAGCACTTCACACATATTGATATTTCATCTTTATGACAATGCTGTTAGGTAAGTACTTTACTCCTTGCTTTTCACTAATGAGGAAACACAGATTTTTTTTTTTTTAGTTTGTTTATGATCACACAGCCAGTAAAGGTTGGAATCAGGGCTCAAATTCCAGTTCTGGATCTAAGTTTTGACCATTTGCCTCCAATTAGCAGTAAGAGAATAAAATATACTTATAAACGATCAAATGTACATACTACATTAGAAGTCTTAATCAATATTTTAATTTCTTTAATTGTATGGATATGTAATAAAGAAGACTGGAAATGTCCCAATCAGTTGACGGACATAGTTTTAGGAAGAAGCTATAAGATGTGTAGAGATTGAAAGAGCCAGAGGCTGCTATGAACTTGGCACAAAGGGAAACCTTTGTGCAGGTCCATTTTTCCTCTTGGTGCATTAAAAAATGACATAAGGAAAAGGGTCTGGATAGAGGTAAAGGGATGGTTCCAGAGGTCACGGAGAGAGGAGACAAAAGGGAAATGCCACATGATTCCACCCAGTATATGTGAAAAGTCCAGAATGTCTAACTATCCACTGGAGGCACATGAACTTAAGGCTGGTGTGTGTGTGTGCATGTGTGTATTCACAGCTTATTGTCATTCTACATGCACCAGTAGAGTAAAGCTCATAAGACTTCAATTCTAAAATCAACAAGGCAAAACTTTTCGAGAGCTGACCTTTGCTTTGCAAATCCTGTCCATGTAGCAGAACACACTGGTGTACCTTCATCAGCAAGTGTAACAGAGTGAATTCTCCCACCACTACTTTTTCTCCTTCAGCACAATACTCAAGGAAGTAGCTGGTTCGAATGTAAGGGGCATGTTTTTCAAACAATAGAGATTTGTAAGTAGTAGAACAGACAGATGCTACGCTAGGGAACTAGGAAAGAAAAAGGAAGCATCTCATCCCCAAGCATAACTCTGTGGAAGGGAATAAAGCCCACAATTGCCCTGGGTGGGCATGGCTTCATTTGGCCAGGTCAAGAATATATGTGATTCTTAGCCAAATAGGTAGGGTGGTGCTTAGCCGTGCTACATTGGTATGCAGGATTGGAGAGTAAAAGCTCTAACTGGTCAGTGACAAGAGTGCTTTGCTGTCCTGTTGTGAAAGTTTTGAGTTGTACCCTCCATGACCTGTGCACTGGAGATACACACGCACACGTGGGGCTCTATCACAGCAGCCCAGCCATCCCACGGACTCCCTAGTCTGAAGCTTTTATTTACGCTCCAGAGCCTGACTCAAAGCCTACCTCTCCCAAGCAGCCTCTGTGCCTCTCTGCAAATGGGCACAGCCTTTCCTTCTGCTCCTGTCTATCTTTTCCTTATACTCTGCCTTTTCCTATAGGTGACTACAAACCTGACATCCCATCTAAGAGGTGAGATCGTAGGTCCTTAGTAGCTCTATTTTCAAGAATATTAGAGGGTTGCCTTTTACAAACTGAGTAGTCAATAGATGTTTCACAGGAAATAAAACAACCAGCGAATAAATAAGAACGTAAGATCACCTGTTTGTTCATGTGGGCCAGAGAAAGTCATGAAAAATGATAGTAAATTAAGTGTGAAAACACTAGTGACAGTAGCATAAAATGAATTATCTTCTGAAAAACTGATGCAACCAAACCATCCTTGGTTTGGTGTCTGCTTGTTTCTCCTTCCAGATACCTAATTGCAACCTCCACCACTGCACAGATAGAATAGAAAACCACTGAACAACAAAGAAATTAGGAAGCTTAGAATCGATTCTGTGGAGATACAGAGTTAAGTCATGAAGCCACCGATGAACTTTGTCTTTACAGTAAAGTCTTTGTACACAAGATCTCTCTCATCTTCCCCTACACTCTTATGGTTTGTATATGGCTAGTGCACCCAAGGGTCTATTGTGCTTGAAGGCTTGGTCCTCAGGGTGGCACTACTGAGAGGGGTAGAATCTCCAAGAGGTGGGGCCTCATGATATGTCTGTGCGTCACTGGAGTGTGAGGTTTTCCCCATGTAATTCTGAGTTATCCCAAGAGATTGCTATCAAAGGAGCCAGCTTGTCCTTGCCTATCCCATTCTCAAGGACCTGACCTTGAGATGTGACTTTCCTCCATATGTTCCTGTCACTGTGTGTCACCACCTGCCACATTGGCAGAGACCAAACCAATAGAGTTGTCCAAACTTGGACTCTGAGCCTCCAAAATTGTGAGCTCAATGAACCTTGCTTTTAATGTTTCTTTTCTTTCTGTCTCAGATACTTCACTGTAACAATACAAAGATGGTTAATTCTCCTTACCCCCACCCACTTGCTCATCATTCATCTTATTACTAATTTGTAAATTCTGTAATCACCCTAATGCCATACTAGGAAGTAGCCTCTTTCCAGATACCATCACAGGCAACCTTGGAGGAAGTGTGATTCATGTACCACCTTCCCCTCTGGAAGCCAAAGAGCCAGAGCTAGACAGATGACACAAAACAGGGCAGGACTCTCTACTGGGACCCTGAACCTTGGTCTCAAGGGCAAAACATGAGGCTCCAGAGCAGTGGCAGTATGGCTGGCTTGGCTATGGGCTCTGCTTCCCTTCTTGCCTTGTCTTCTTGGCCCTCCCACTGGCCCGTGAGGCCTCCCATGCTCCCCGCCTGCCACTCCTCCTTCTGCAGGCTCCCAGTAGCCTCCTGGTGAATTCCCCAACATTTGGATTAGCCACAATCAGCCTCTGTTGCTAGCAGCCAACACTTCAGCCACGAGGTGCTTCAGGAGGAAATGTTCCACACGTGCTCTGGTTCCACATGCACCGGGATGGTTTCAACCACCACAGGCAAGAGCATGAAACTGGTGACGGATCTTGTCAGTGGTGAAAAACCACCTTCCATCAGCACAGAGTTGTGAATTCAGGGGAAACATGCCCTCCTGCCAGCCCGAAGTCAGCTGCCTCTCAGTGTCACCTGCCTATTTTGTGGGGTGTTTCCTTACAGAGAGTTTAAAAGCTGACTCAGAAGAAAACACTTCTACACACGCATTCAATAGCTACTTCTGTTGTTTTGTTAAAGACAAGAAGGTTTTCACATTATGTTGTCATGGACTGATCCACTTATTAAAGATAATTAGTTTGTTTCCTTAATGAGCCATACACGCTCACTCAATCCCCTTGGGAAAGCTCCATTACTATTATTTAACTACCTATCAGGGAATATTGAAAATGACTCCCTTCAATTGGATCTAACTGGTTAAAGTAGCCAAATCAAAGCTTCAGAGTTCCAACTCAAATATTTCTTTTTTGGTTCCTGTGCACATAATTACATATGATTTACAGTGACGCACAAAATTTTCGGAAATAAAAGCAGGAGTCTTTGCTCAAAATTTTATACAATCCAGAAAAAATATAACCAGGCAACAGAAGACGGATGTCATGAACATGGGACATGGACATGTGAGGTTGGAAAATGCTTGTTAAGTAAGTACATCTTCTGGATCTCCTAAAATCCCACAAAGGGCAAGAAAGCAAGCAAGATCTCTTTGGTGTCCAGGGAGAGAAATGACTGTCTCAGCAGGTCTCAGTGGTCCAGGGGTTAGAAATATTCCCCACAGTATAAAGTCCTGCTGAGAACAAGCGCAGTAAGGAGCTGGGTGGGCACCAAGCCATGCGGGATCTTAGAGAAACACTCAAAGTAGGTAACACAGTGGAAGACACGTACCAGGCACTGAGTGGAACTAAACTGCCACACAAATGTCCTGGGCCCAAGGGATTCTCAGCTCAGGCCCAGTATCTGGGGAAGATGGGAAAGTAGGAGCAGCCTGTGGGGTCATGAGGGAAGGTTAAGCAACCAAACATGAAAATGCTCATCTGAGCTGAACCTATGAGCTGCCCAGGTTCCTCCGTCCTTGGTAATAATAGCTGTGCACAATTATCAGCTCTGAATAACAAGCTATCATTAAAAGACTTGGGGAGGATTGACGGGTAATATTAGCTTCATTGAGATCCTAGACCTTCTCCCCTATTAGCGCCTTGTCAACAAAGGAGATGCATCCTCCGACCACAGATGGACAGACCGACTTCTTTGGGGACCCCTGCTGGAGGAGGAGCCAACCGCACCCATCTCGCATCAGAGATGAGAGGTCTCAGTCTTTGGTGTGAGTCCCATAAAACTCCATGGACTCAGGCCCTCGCCTGGCTTTTCAGCCCACTGCTTCTCTTCTTCCCACTTCCCCCATTGCCTCCGTCCTAACCCATATTCTCTGCCCACCTTAGGCTCTGACTGCCTTCTGACCCTCGGCCTGAAATGCTGGCTCCCATATTAACTCCTTCATCCTTAGTGCTCTACTTAAACTCCAACCTCCACAGAGAATGAACGCATCCCTCGAAACTCCCTCCAGTAGCCCTCACCTTGCTATCTTCTAGAAAAGGGACTGACTGATTATGGCCTCGGGGTCGGATGTGGTGGGCCACTTGCTTTGACAGGATAACATGTGATTAAAATACAGCTATGTCCTGTCAGTGGCACAGTCTGTGGCTGCTTCCACCCCACAATGGCAGAGTGTTTGTGATGGAGACCACATGTCCTATGAAGTAAAAAACATTTACTCTCTAGCCTTCACCAAAAAAGTGCACTAACCCCTATTCCATAGATCTAACGCACCCTGTAATACTTTTTCTTGACTCAGTATTATTTCCACATATAAGTTCATGTATGCAGGGTTCCTGTCTGTCTTATTCTTTTTTCTTTCTTTCTTTTTTTTCTTTTTTTGGTACCGGGGATCCAACTCGGGTCCTTGCGCTTGCTCAGCAGGCGGCGAAATCACTGAGCTAAACCCCGGATGTCTGTCTTATTCTTATCTGATGTCTTGTCCTCAGCATCCAGCACATTGCTGGCACAGAGGCAACACCCAGCACTAAGCTAGGCAGGAGGTTCTATTCCCAGTACCCAGATGGAAATGATGCGGGTGAGAGAAAGAAATATACCTGACTCAAATGGCCTCATGGGAAGTCGGTTGTTATTCCTTTTGCTTTCCTTCCTTCTTTCCTTCCTTCCTTCCTTCCTTCCTCCCTTTCCTCCTGCCCTCCCCTCCACTAATATTTCCCCTTTCCTCCCCTTCTTCCTCCTCTTTCTCTTCTTCTCTTTGTTTATGTAGGGGTGTGTGTGTGTGTGTGTGTGTGTGTGTGTGGTACTGGGGATCGAACCAGAGTCTTTGCACTGAGCTACATCCCCAACCCCTTTTACTTCATTATTTTGAGACAAGGTCTTCCTAAGTCCCTAAGTTGCCGAGCGAGGTTAGTCTCAAACTTGAGATCTTCCGGCCTTGGCTTCCCAGGGTGCTGGGATTATAGGCAAGTGGCACCATGCCTTGCTTTGGTTTTCTTAATGACTTTTATCCAGATTGGTTGGTTGAATCTCTCTCCAGAGGTACGCTAGCTCCAAGAGGCCAGCCCCCATGTTCTCCTTGTCTTGCTCACCGTAGTGTCAGCAGCACCATGAACAGTGCCAGGCACCTAGTAAGAGCTCCATAAATATATTGAACAAATGAGCAAATGGGCAAAAAGGACATCCATAGGTTCCAAAGGCAGCTTCTGACACTGCCCCGGGGTGCACATTAAACATGACTACTCTGTAAGGAACCAACATACGTATTGCTTCTCAAAACTATGTAGTCATATTCCAAGTGTCCATGTTAATGGAGTGGTGCTCTGGCTCTGATAACTCTGAATGCTAATGACCCAGAAACCCTTTCTGTTTGGATGGGGAAAAAAGAAAAACCAGACTTCTCTTATGTAACTGCAGTCAACAGACTTTCCCAGTAGAGCTTCCTTTCCACTAAATGAAACATTTCTCCTCTTTACAGGTGAAGAGAGAAGCTGAGGAATAGTGGAAGAAAAATTAATAATTACTAGGAGCCTCAGGCCAGGCTTACCTCTAATAGTCATTGGTTATATGGCTTCAGAATAAGTTATTTCTCAAGTTTCATTGTGCCCATCCTGTAAATGGGACATAAAAGATCAACCTGTCTGGATTGTTTTGAGACTACCATGAGACACCAGGTGTCAGAATTTGTAGAGAATGGTGCACTATAGGTCCATGTAGAGCTGCTGCTTAAGTAATAAATTCTAAATAAGGTCAGTGCTCAAATAACCAGGATGATATAGAATAAGGGTGTGAACTCTGGAGCTCCACTACCCAAGTGCAAATCCCAGCTCTGTCATTAACTGGCTATGGATTTTAGGTCAGTTATTGTTGTTGTTATTGATACTATTATTTTTAATGGTTGCACTCTGTAAAACTCCCTCAAGACCCTGGAGCTTTCTCTTCAAATCCTAAGCATGATTTCATAGCTGAAATTGGAAAGCTACTGGGAATAAAGGAGGGGGCAGACTCATAATAAATATCTAGGACTTTCTCTCTAAACTTGCCTCAATCTGGAGCTGGTTCTGTATCACATTTTGCAGTAATGCTTTTTAGTCATTGTTAAGAGTATAGCTATAGCAGCACAGTTTGTAATAGCTAAAGCTTGGAAACAGTCCAAATGTCCATCAACTGGAGACTGGATAAAGAAGATGTGGTTTTTCTATAAAATGGAGTACTACTCAGCCGTAAAAAACGAGAAACTAGAGACATTTATAGCTAAATGGATGCATATTGAGGCCATACTAATAAGTGAAATAAATAGGACACACATGTGTAAATACCGAATAGTTTCTCTAGTGTGAGAAACTGAAAGTGTAAATAAGGATTAAAATGATTAAAATGAATAATTGATAATTTGAAATAGGAAAAGGTTCAAAGGGGTAAGGGTGGTGGGAGGAGAAGGGGAAAGGAAAGGAGGGAAAGGAAAAATTATGAGAAAAGAAAAAAAATGGAAACGAAGTCTATGTAAATAGGGAAGGGTGGTGGGGGTGAAGGGTACACAGGTAATGGGGAAAAAATAAGAACCAAGATACATCATGTACAGGTACAAGCACCCAATGATAAATGTAAACGAATTGTACACCCAAAATGTACCAATAAAAGAATTTAAGGGGGAAAAAAAAGTGTATGACCAAAATATATGAAAAGAACTTAAATGTAAAATGAGCTGGGCACATCAGCAGTTACTCTATATGATATACAGAGAAGACAGGCCAGGGGTGGAGCTTGTTTTTAAAGTGTCAATGCTCCCACCAATCAATGGCACAGATCCCGCCTCACCCCCACATTACAGTGGATGTCAGAACCAGGCTGAGCCTTTTTTGGGATGAGGGCCCTCCTGACACAGCTGTTTTCTGAAGGACATTTTTCTTTCCATCTGTAGATAAAGTCAAGGACAGAGACTAGACTCTCAAGGCATAGGATTGAGTCCCGATGCGCCATTGCCAAAGTTCCCACTGAGGCAGGAAAACAATTTCCATGGTGCTGGGTATTCATCGGTCTCTGGTCGTGCTCACCTCTAACATCTTTGGCATGATGGACTGACCTTATGAATTTTTCTTCCTTCTTTTGGAACCTATTAAGTCTCCTTGGCTTCATGGACACTCTTGGCAAGTTGTCATGAATGGGACCAAGGAAAAATGTACCTGAGTCATGTGCCTAATCAGAGTCTATATTTTTTTCATTTAGGCATCTGTAAGCCTTTCTTAATAATATATTTAGTCAGCATGAGGATTATTATTTGATATTCTTGTTTCTAAAACTTCATCCTAAGGATAAAGCAAGCAGGAATTTGCTTCCAAAGCAACTTACTATTGCTACTTTTTAATAATTGAAGGTTTTCGTGCAGTGATTTCTTGTTAAGCTTCTTGAAAATCCCAGCAAAATCCACGTGTCAGAAAATGGAAGGCACCCTCCTGCATCCTGCCCTGTAGCTGCGACACAGGGTTGAGGTTTGCTAAACCGACAACCATTTCAAAACAAGAGAACAAGATGTGGGTAAACCAACATCCATACAAATCCTTCTGTGGAACCAGGAAATGAGCACCTAGTTGAAAAATGTGCCTGTTTTTCTGCCTCCATTCCCCTTCCTGCCATCTCCATGTTATGTTAAGATTCAGTCCTAAGTAACTCAAGAATGGAATAGAGCTCCGAGCTGTGAGGTAGTGAAAAATCTCCACAAGAACACACCAATAAAGTTTATTTCTTTCATGCTGGAGACAGTACCAGTTTTGTCACCAGCCCCTATAGTCTGACAACTATGGGGAGAGGTGGGAATTCCAAAAGCAAAGACAGACGCTCTGGGGTGCAGAAACTCAGCAGTCCGGCATGCCTGAGGCTCCCGCTGTGGGCACTCTCAGGGAGAGACACTGTCCATTTTCTCGATAGGGTGCTTTGCTCTTGCAGGCGGTCAGAACATAGCTGTCCCTTGCCAAAAACCATTCATCAGCCTGCAGAAAAGGCTGTCAGCTCGGCCTCCAGGCCTCCAGCCAGCCTGTCAGGATCAAGGCAAGCAGCCAGTGTCAGGGGCTGCGGCTGGTAGCCAACCAGGACTTTGATGTCCAAGGCCTGGCCAGCTAGTATGTGAGGGTGGCCGTGGGCTCTGAATCCATATCCCCGGCTCAGGGGTCAGAGGTTCTGAAAGCAAGATGGCCCTTAGAGTATCTCTAGTAGAGACGGAGGTAGACATTTTTATATAGCTTTTAAAAATTGTTCGAATTATTTTAGTTTTTGTTTTGATTCAAATTTGCATTACACATGCTTTTCATTATGCAACTCAATTAGTATATATACTTTTTTTTCTGTTTAAAATGTTTAAATGAACATAACTGTTCAATTTGGGAAGATTACAATGCTTTTATTTAATTAACACTGCAATAAATACATCGCTCTGTAATGAACCCCATACTTTGAGGCCATTAACCGTTCAATAAATTCACAATATGGAAGGTTCTTTATGGAGAAGAAGATAAATAAAGCCATTTCAATGAATGTACGACAACTATGATGCTAAGCAGCAAATTATAGCTTTTTGCTTCTCATCCACTAGAGTTATACCTTGATTACAAACATATGGGAGAGTAATAAACAGCACACATTTCAATTACTATTTTGAACAGGAAGTACACTAGACATTAAAGAAAAATTCTGCAGCACTGATGCCAGCTATCCTCTGTGGCATCTTCCTAATGAGAAGTTCCTTCAGAATTGGTTCAGAGTTATCATCTGTTGTCTGCTTTATCAAAGCTGGTGTGGGCCTTCCAGAACCAAAACAAAATCGAGCAGCCCATCTCTCAGGACAGCTGGTTCTACTGCAGATCATAGAGCGGAAGCAACACCCCCAATGACTCTGTCACAGTATTGTGAGATAGATCACAGAGCAGCCAAAGGCACATCTGCCATGGCAGTGCCCCATTGCCTGAATCCCCTCACACACCAGCTACAGCTGAAATGATGCACGTGTCCAGTCACACCACCCTCTACCTGTATCCAACACACTCGGCTCCTGTGACCACTGAGCCCCTCAGGAATAACACACACATAGCTGGTGCCCAGACTTCCGAGAAGCTTCAAGAAGTGCAGGTCAACATACTGAACCCGAGTGACATGAGGATATGATTTTGTCTTGATGTACCTTATTAGTATTTATCCAGCCCCTGGAGAGCAAAGCAAGATACATCCAACTTACCGTTTGGAAGCTCTGGTTTTCAGACCTACTAAAATGTGTCAGGGAGTTTGTCTGAGCTCTGGGAAACAGCCCTTTCTCTAAGCAGGGTTGGTATGAACAGACAATGGCCATTGTATCAAAAAGGCTGAACTGGCATCCCAGTGCCAGGAAAGAAAGATCACAGGTGCCACCAACGAGGGACAGAGGAGCTAAGTAGGAGCCTGTGTGTGGCCAAGAACATCCCTGTCACCTGGGCAGCCACATGTGGAAGCTGGTGGAGGGGAGAATGCCTCTCGGGAGCTCAGGTCCTGGACAATGGTGCTGCCCACAGTACTGTGGGCACTTTCCTATGATGCCAAAACAAATAGGTCCCTCCAGAGGATCCAACAGACTCAGAGCCTGGGAAAGATGCCAGAGTACAGTAAGCTTTGGAATTTGGAGCTGATTCCCAGGCTCTGAAGGTATTCCAATTTGCATCCCAGCTTAGGAAACTGTGGATCCAAGTTATGCACTGCAGGTGATGGGGATGGAGGAGAAGCAGCTGGACACCTGGACAGTGGGAAATGAACTCTTGGCTGGAGCCAAGGCAGGAGGGCTCACCTGGGGTGAAGCAGGCTAGGAAGTTGTTATACCCAAGTCTATGTCCCTAATGAAAGTGCCATCGCTTCTGAACAGATTCAGGGAGGAATACTTCCTTGAAGAAGCCAACCCATGTTCCAGAAAGGGCTCACTGAGGACACAGGTATGATAACCCTTTCAGAGGTGGAGCAGAGAGATTTACAGAAACCCACTAAAAAGTAGTGCATGATGAGGTCACTTTGGGAAGAGAAAGACCCCAAGGAACCTACAGAGTCAGAAGGGAAAGAGAGGAATGCAGGAAACAGGAAGACATGGTTTTAAAATTAGATTGATCTCAGGTTTAGTCCCAGAGCCAAGAGGAGAATTTAATTTTGTCTTCTACTTCAACCATCTTGTTAATATTGGTAGCTACAATATCAATAGTATCAATGGCTAAAATATGTTAATGTTTAAGATAAAGACTGATACCTAGTGATTATTATGTGCCAGGGCTATTATCCTGCATTTTATTGATGAAGAAATTGAAGTGTAGTTGTATCTGGAACTTGGCCCAAGGTAATGGGAAGTAAATGGTCGAGTCACATCCATGCTATTGGCTGCTCCCAGAAGTTTCTCAAGTGTCCCTGAGAAGGGGACAGGAGTCCTTAATTAGTGACCTTTCCTTTGCTCACCTCCACGCACTATTCCTATGTCTTAGGAATCTCTCAGAGAAATCTTTGAAGGATTACAGATGGCAACTCCTCTCTAAACCTTCTCTCCCTGTACAGTAGGAAGAAAAGCCCAGAAACGTCCAGTGGAGCCTCCCTTGGAATTCACCTGGCCATACTTGGTCTGCATGGCAAAAAGCCTCTTCAGGGACAGGGGACAAATAATGCGTTGGTTGTAGACAGGTTTGGTTGAATTCCCACTTCTGCTATGTACAGCTGTGTGACTTTGACCAGGTTTTTTATTCACTCTGCTTCAGAGAGGATAACAATTAATAATTATTCTGTCATTGTGCACTTATTATGAAATATAAATCAGATAACCAAATTAATCTAAATTTCCTTAGTATATTTCATATATACTAAATGCATGGCAACTAGCAAAGAGCAAATGCTTGCTAAAAGACTCTGGATTCCATATTCTAGGTTTAAAGAAAATCTAAATAATCTAACTGATTGTTCAACAAATATTTATGGAAACTTTATTATTTTTCTTTATAGTCCACCAAGTATTTGGGACAGACAGGCGAAGTTTCTGTTCATCATCCCGCACTATTTTTTATTGTGGGGTGAAATAAGAAAATAGATAAAAAGTATGCATTTCCTGTGTTGCGTCAAAAATAAGAGGAGGTCAAAGAGTTGAGCGGTGAGGATGAAGTGACAGTTCTCCAAGGAGATGATGTTGACACCAAGGTCTGAATTCACACAGTGGCACATGCCCTGAGGCCAAAACAGCAGGAAACCCACAAGTCTCAAGTAGAGATGTAAGGATGAACTGCCCAGCTCCCTTTACCCAGGGTCCAGACTGGGGCCAGATCTATTCCTTTCTGCTTACAGACTTTCATGGTGACTGCCATATGCCAAGAGTCAGTGGAATCGCCCTTCAATTCTAGCTAGATTAAGATCCTTCTAGCTTATGGTGCTGCTGTTAAACAGCAGCAGGACGGCCTTTTCCAGACCCTAGAACATCCCCATACCCAGATTTCTCTTCTGAAAGATGGACATGGAGTATAAAAGGGAAAAGGAAGGCAGAATTGAAGACACGGGGCCACAGAGTGGCCAAAGACTTGTGGCCAGGGGTGGACTCCAGGTGCAGTTACTGAGTAAGAGGTGGTATTGGGTATGGAGCAAGCAAGAGTGCATGGAAGAGGAAGTTCAGGAGACATGGGCTCCAGTTCCCCTGCTGCAACTTACAGCAGTGTGAGTTTCTCCCTGCTGAGCTTTTATTTCCCTGTGTATGAAATGAGAACAACAGTCTCTACTGCACAAGTTATTGTGATTTTTGGGGGGGGGGGTACTGGGGATCGAACTCAGGACCTTGCGCTTTTGAGGCAGGCAGCGGAACCACTGAGCTAAATCCCTGTCCCATATTGTAATGATTTTAAATGGCATTAAAGATAATGCAAACATGGCTCCTCTGACTGCTTCCTTATCCTACAGGGTGAGTAAATAATGACTGTGAGACTATGTTTTCAATATTTCTGCACATTCAAAGGTTTCCTTAAAGATCAGAAATAATACAAAGAAAAATGATATATGTAAAATAATGGAGAAGCCATTTGACCAACTGGAGTTATTTTCGGTTTTTCACTGGGAAATAAATTGCCAGTCCCTATACGACACTAGATTCTGCCTAGGGACTGACAGGGAAAGGACGCCCTCTCTGTTCCTACAGCTTCACAGCCTATTAAACTCGTGTGTTTTCATATCATTCTTGTACCCTGTTTTCCTACTTTCACTTGGAATTTATCATTATTTCCTTGTATGTATTGGTATCTGAAGGCACAAATAATTCAAAGAACCATGCAGGATATAACTGGATGGATGGCTAGATGGTTGGAAGGATGGACAGATGGACCGACAGAGGGATAGACTGGTCATTCAAGGACAATTTAAGACTCTGCTCAGAAACCTAAGCCCTTGGCCAATGCAAAACGAGTCAGAACAGCTCCACATTTTAATAGTTTTCCTTTCTTTTTAAAATCTATTTCAGATGGGTGTCTTCAGAGGCAGAGACTGACTTTCACGGGTGGGGGTAGATGGCAGGGTCCTTCCTGCACAGTTTTTCTCCCAGTAACAAGCGCTTTATACTGGTACAATGTTTTTAAAGGGGATTTGTGTTTATTAGAGCATTAAAATAGCAGCTCTGGGTGATAGACAGGATAGTTATTTTAGTGCTTATTATAGAGCTGAGAAATCCAGTGGAAAGACTTGCTGGAGTCTGGTAACAGAAGTGGACTGGAGACACCGGAAGGCCAGAACCAAATACCAATTACTACATCAAGTAATTCATATATTCATATTCATTCATTCATTCTCTCTCTTATTTCTCTCCCTCTCCCTCCCTCTCCCTCCTTTCCTTCTTCCTCCCTTCCTCTCCCCTTTCCTCTCCTTATCACTCTGTCCTCCCCCATCCTATCCTTCTCTATCTCCTTGCTCCTTTTACTATCTAATTCTCTCACTTCACTCCCATTTGTCTTTTGTCCTTTTCCTCCATTCTCCTGTCCTCTGCCTTCTCTCTAGCTTTATCGTGAATCTGTCATTCTCCACCACAGAGTTATTTCAGATCATCCAGGGTCTGATACCTGCTTCTCAGCCCTCTATTTCTTCATGTGCAGCATCTGGAACATACACATGATCCACACCTCAACGTGCCAACATCGGCCTGTAGTGGAAATTTATCATTTCCATTCTATTACACCTTTTTTGGAAATATCGTGCCAATTCTATTTGGAAGAATCACGTCTCCCCTGGTCTCCATTTATGCCTGCCTATCTGAGGCCCCCTGGATCTGCACCAGGCCAGTAAGAGCAGTCAGTCCCCAGGCTGCAGGGATTGGTTCACACATGGGCACAGGGGCCAAGCCAGGCCAATGAAATAATCCCAAGGCTGATTCTGCTGGGTTGTAAACTAGGAGGAAGAGTCTACAATTGTGTGAAGTCATCTTTCCCACCACCTGGGGACAGATTGCTTGTGAAAGAAAGCAACACAATGGTAAGTAAAGTTGACAGGTTATCCCAGATTACTAACCACTTTATCCACTTTGAGTGTGTGCTTCTAGTCTTGGCCGAAGATAGACTAGTCTCAGTCTTCGGAATTTCGAAAGCCAGTAACCTAATATAATTCCATTACTGTCTTAATCACTTTCTTCATTGCTGTGACATAACACCTGACACCCACAACTTTTAAAGGAGGGAAGGTTTATTTCGGCTCACAGTCTGTAGAGGCTTCAGTCCATGGTTGACTGGCTCCGAGGCAGGGCAGCACGGCAGAGGGGCATCGGAAAGACTTGCTTCTGGCATGGGAAGCAGAAGCAGAGAGAGGGGTCAAGGAAGGAGGAAAGGAGACAGACCCTTCCATGCCCACAGTGGCCACCTCTGTCAACCAGCCCTCATCTCCCAAATTACACTCAGTTGTAAATTTATCAGTGGATTCATCCATTGATAAGTATCACACGCCCAGGATCGAATCACCTCCCAAAAGCCCAACCTGAGAATGCATGAGGCTTTGCAGGGACCTCCAGATAAAAACCACAACAATCATTATCTCTAATTTCATTCTTATATGCCTTGTACATTTTGGTTTTTCAAACTGAACAGGCAGAATCTATTTCTCCATCCCTTCTGGCTGGCTTGCAAGTTGTCTTATTAGAATGTTAGCAGGCACAAAGTGAGGCTTGAAATGTGCTTAGGTGATATACCTTGGTCTTTCTTAGACTTCTCTTACTGCAGAGAAACATGACAGAGGGAGCCTCCTAAAAAATGAGACACGCAAGGCCCAGGTGCCAGTGTGGCCTTGGACAATGCCCGCTGACCATAAGACATGTATGTGAGCTTAGTCAACACTAGAACCACCCAGCCAAGCTTTGTATAAATTTCTAACCCACAAATTCAGGTACTGTTATGTTCCATTTATGAATAAAGAATTAAATGAATGCTTATTGTCTTAAGCCATTGAATTTTGAAGTGGTTTGTTAAACAGTACTATTGTGTCAATAAAGAATCGTGTTTGTTTTCCATTATTTGCAATCAAGGAAGTCTAAATAATGTCCCCAGAGGCTCCCATGCCTGCTGGTACTGCTGCCATTATAGCATGTAATATATTTATAATTGAAATTTACTTTTCTATACCTCTCTCCAGAGCAGCAACATTCAACAGAACTTTTCTGGTATGGAGATTTTCTATTTCTGCACTGTCCACATGGCAGTCCTTAGCTATATTGGCTATTGAGTATGTGAAATGTGTGATTAGGTAATAGAATTTTGAATTTCATTTGGATCAATTTAAATTTAAATAGCCACCTGCAATTAGTGACAACCATATTGGAATATTGGAAGTCTCCTGACTCCCTCAGGATTTCTTCCTGCCTGGTTAGCAGATTTGTCAAGCTCAATGAGATGAATGACTGTACATGTCACAAATTTTCATACAAATTATAACCATCACTCAGAATAATTGTCTGGAGGAAAAAATTCCTCACCACAATGCCCTGACCTCCCAAAATTCAGAACTTCTACTGGCCAGTAAGTAAAAGGAATTCTATAAACACACACCAGGCACACATAGCTATCTAGTTACTCCTACCACATGGGTTTCTCTTCAGTGACAGACAGACCTTAAGATGCTTCCTGCTTCTGGTTGTCTCAGAAGGGCTGTGCAGGACAGGGAACCAGCAGGGTAAATTTATAAGAACAACTCAAACATCAGCGGGAAATAAGACTTTCAGAGAGGAGCCTGCTTGATCCTTTCCAGTGACGGGGATGCTGAAGCAGATGCCTCTGAGAGTGTAGCAACAAAAGAGACTTCAAGAGTATGGTGGGACAAAGCGGGGCAAGGTGGTGCATGCCTATACTCCTTACGCTCTTTCTTTCTCCATTACGTTTATCGGTGCATTTTAGGTGTACAATGCAGTTACATTCACCATGGGGATCTTGCACCTGTACGTGATGCATCTTGGTTCTTATTTTATCCCCCTTCCCCTGCCCTCCCTTCACCCCCTCCACCCTTCCCTGTTTACAAAGACTTTCTTTCCATTTTTTCCTTTTCTTATATTTTTTCTTTTCCCTTCTTTGCTTTCCGCTACCCCTCCCACTTCCCCTACTCCTTTAGAGCATTCATTCCGATTTCACACTATCAATTGTACATTTTGATCCTTATTTACACTTTTAATTTCTCATACCAGAGAAACTATTCAGTATTTACACGTGTGTCCTATTTATTCCACTTAAGAGTGTGGCCTCGATGTGCATCCATTTAGCTATAAATGCCTCTAATTTCTCATTCTTTATGGCTGAGTAATACTCCATTTTATTTTTTTTTAAAAAAACCCCAAACCCCGTCTTCTTTATCCAGTCTCCAGTTGATGGGCATTTGGGCTGTTTCCAAGCTCTAGCTATTACAAACTGTGCTGCTATAAACATGGGTGCACATATATTACTATGATATGATTCTTTTAATTCTTTTGAAAGATACCCAGCAGAGAAATAGCTGGATCAAATGGGACCTCCAGTCCTAGTTCTTTGAGGTATCTCCATACTGACTTCCACAGTGGTTGCACCAGTCTGCACTCCCACCACCAATGGAGTAGGATTCCTTTCTCCCCACGCCCCCGCCAGCACTTGTTATTGGTTGCTTTCTTGATAGCAGCCATTCTTTCTGGGGTGAGGTAGAATCTCAGCATTATTTTTTCATCTGCATCTCTCAGATGACCAGTGACGTTGATCATTTTTTTATATGTTTACTTGCTGCTTTTACTTCTTTGTCATAGAAATGTCTGTTCAGCTCAGATGCAAATTTTTTAATTGGGTCTTTATATTTGGGGGTCTGTTTTTTTAAGTTCTTTATATATTCTAGATAGCAGATCTTTGTCTGAGGAACAGCTGGTAAAATTTTTTCCCTCATTGTAGGTTGTCTCATAGCTCTGTTGGTGGTTTCTCTTGCAGTGCAGAAGCTTTTTTAAAAGATGAGATCTCAGTTGTTGATTCTTTGTGCTAGTTCCTGTGCGACTGAGGATTTGTTCATAAAGTCTTTTCCTATGCCAATGTCTGCAAGAGTTCTACCTAGCTTATCTTCCAGCAAGTTGTGTTACTGTTTTAATATTTAATCTTTAATCCACTTCAATTTTAGTTTAGTGCATGGTGAGAGATACGGGTCTAGTTTTAATCTTTGGCAAGTTGAAACCCAATTTCTCCAGCACCATTTATTAAAGAGGCTGTCTTTCCTCCAGTGAGGATGGTTGGCTCCTTTGTCAAAGATCCTCCTTTGTCAAAAATCTAGTTCTGTGAAACGGAACTAGATTTCAATTGGGACTGGATTGAATCTGTATAGCAGTTTTGGAAGTATGGCCATTTTCACTATATTGGTTCTTCCTACCCAGGAACAGAGGATGTCTTTCCATTTTCTTACATCCTCCTCGATCTCCTTTTTCAGAGTGCTGTAGTTCTCAATGTAGAAGTCTATTGGTTCCTTCATTAGGTTGATTCCTAGATGTTTCATTTTTTTGAATGCTATTGTGAAAGGAATTTCTCTCTCAGTGAATCTGTTATTTGTGTATAAGAAGACTGTTGATTTTTGAGTGTTGACCTTGTATCCAGCTACTCTACTGAATCTGTCAATTAAGTCTAGAAGTCTTTTGGCAGAGTTTTTTGGGTCTTCTATGTAGAGTATCATATCATCAGCAAATAATGACAGTTTAACTTCTTCCTTTCCTATCTTTATTCCTTTTATTTCTTTCTCTTTTCTATTTGCTGTGGCTAATGTTTCCAGAACTATATTGAACAGGAGTGGTGATAGTGGACATCCTTGTCTTATTCCTGATTTTCGTGTGAAGGTTTTCAGTTTTTGACCATTTAGTATGATGTCGGCTGTTAGTTTTTCATAGATAGCCTTTATCAAGTTGAGATAAAGACCATTTTTCTGCAGGGTTTTTATCATGAATGGGTGTTGGATTTTTTGGAATGCTTTTTCTGCATCTATTGAGATGATCCTATGGTTTTTGTCCTTGACTGTTAATATGGTGTATTACATTTATTGATTTATGAATGTTGAACCATCCTTGCATCCCTGGGATAAATCTGACTTGGTCAGGGTGTGTGATCTTCTTGATGACCCTCTGTATTCTGTTTGCCAGTATCTTATTGAGGATTTTTTGCATCTATGTTCATTAGGGAGATTGGCCTGTAGTTCTCTTTTTTCATTGGGTCTTTCTCTGCTTTTGGAATCAAAGTAACACTTGCTTCCAGGAATGAATTTGGAAGCCTTGCTTCCCTTTCAATTTCATTGAGGAGTTTAAAGAGTAGTGGCAATAGTTCTTCTCTAAATGTCTTGTAGAATTGAGCAGTAAAGCCATCAGGACCTGGACCTTTCTTTGTTGGCAAATTTTTAATTATGTTTTCAATTTCACTGATTGTAATTGTGGTGTTTAGAATTTTTATATCTTCTTCCCTCAACTTTGATAATTCATATGTATCTAGGAATCTGCCCATTTCTTCTGTGTTCTCCATTTTATTAGAGCACAGGTTCTCGAAGTAGGTATTGATGATCCTCTGGATTTCTGGATCTGTTGTGACTTTACCTTTTTTGTTTCTAATTGCATGGATTTGGGTCTTTTCTTTTTTTGGATAAGGTTGCCTAAGGGTTTATCAATTTTATTTATTTTTTCAAAAAACCAACTCTTCAATTTGTTGATTTTTTCAATATTGTTCTCTTAGTCTCCACTGCACTGATTTCTGCTCTGATCTTTATAATTTCCTCCCTTGTATGAACTTTGGGTTTGTCTTGCTTTTCTTTTTCTAGGTATACTCCTAATATTCTAAGAGGCTGAGATGGGAGGATCATAAGTTCAAGCCCAGGCTGGGCAACTTAGTGATTTAGTGATACCCTGTCTCAAAATATAAAAACAACAAAAGGGCAGAGGATGTAGCACAGTGTGAACCTCCTGGGTTTAATCTCCAGTACCAAAAAAAGTCTGTTGGAACAAGACTGGAGTAGAGAGATGAGAGTAAAGTTTTTAAGATGGAGCTTTCAACCTCACAGGTGATCAAAGAGCCTCATAGCTAAACCCAATCCCTAATCCATGCTAGGAAAAGAAAAGGCTGTGCTTTGACATAGCTAAGCCCATGTTTTTTCTGACAAAAACATGACTGTGTTTTTTTACCAAGGCCTTTTCATTATGGTTGATCCTGAGGTAGGAGTCCAAAGTATTGGCTCAAGAACAGTCAGTGCCTGACAGGCTCTAGATGCCCAGCAAATACTTCAATGACTGCTGTAACTATAACTACTGTTGTTTATAGGATCCCAAATCTAAGGCAGGAAGATTGCAAGTTCAAGCTTAGTGTGGCAACTTAGTGACTAAGGAATCTAATGATTACATTAAAATTATATACCTTTCAACTGAGATATACAGATGCTGACAATTGCACCCAAATAACATCCTTATCTCTGATCACAGTACCCATATTAACAATAACAATAACTGATTGCTCCATATATAATGGACACTTTAATAAGTACTTTATAAGTGCTCTCCTTCTTGTTCTTCCACTCTAGCAGGAGGAACCATCATTATGTTCCATTAACAAGTGAAGTTGGGATCAGAGATTAAACAAAAAACAACTTGCCCAACACCGGTCTCCTAGGAACTGGGAGCTTCAGGATGGAAGCCGGGAGGCCCATGCTCCCCGCCACTAAGTCAGTGGAGTGGTGGTCATTATGTGCCCCACAGCTTTGAAAGTCGAATGCCACCGCTGTGTGATTCCCTGGGAAGCTTCACCAATGTTTGCTCAACAATCCTAACTGCACCTGAAAACAAGTAAACAGTAAAAACTGACTGCTTTTTTTTTTTTTTTTAAACACACCAGGAAGTCTAGACACCTGCTTTTGTATATTTTCTGGAGGGGGGAAAAGTAGACTCATTGTATGAAACTTATTTCAAACATTTGGGGAGGTTTTTGTAAAGATGGGTTACGTTTGCAATTCAGCAGTGAGACATAAATGTTTAACACAAGGTCTTCCTCCTCACCCACCCTTCCCCTATGCATACTTTGAATAAGGCAAAGTCTGTTTTAAGCTCTGATTTACTTGAGAAAAAGGATCAGACTATTTTGAAATATTGTTCATACAGTTTGGGGGACAGAAGCATTAAAACACAGAGTAAAATTCAACAAGCTACTTCCTGTCAGCTGCTTCTCAAGACTTCCCGGGCTTATAGCACTTAATAAAAAAAACATAAGCTGTAAATAATACATGATTTAAACTGCATTTTCTATCCAGTGAACTAAGTCTTTGGAAGCCATTTTTCTTGCTGAGGAGTACATAAACCCTTCGTACATAAGATGTTAGCTTCCTCTCTCTACCAAGGACCTACTATGTGCTAGGCATTTTATTGTTGGCTTGATTCCCATAAAATGATTGATACCCAAATATCTTTGACCTACAAATCAGCAAGTTTATATGGCTCTTCCTGAAAGCAACTTCACTTGTTTTATATTCTTATTCTTACAACACCTGGGTAGTTTCTTTTATTGTTCTACGTTCATTAGGATATCAGCTCCAAGAGGACAGAAACTTATGGCTTCATCACCTCCAAGGCCCTGGTGCCTAAAACAGGCCCTAGTACAGTGATGGCGAACCATTTAGAGCTTTCAATGATAACAAACAACCCGCTGTGGCACATGTGCCCTAGGTTCGCCACCACTGGCCTAGCATACAGTAGGTGCTCAGTAATTATTGAATGGATCAATGGATGGACAGATGGATAGATGAGTGGCAGGTGGATAGATAGGTGAGTCAATGGGAAACTAAGGTTTAAGTAGGGCATCAGCGAGAAGACTGTCAAGACAGGCTTTGAACTAGGTCTGCATATGCCTTTGACCGTGTTACAAAGCCTCCTGTACCAAGTTTCCTGAAGCTTAAAGGGAGAATACACCAATCATGGTCCTCATTTCTGGCCACACAACTGCTAACCTTTCTCTAAAAGTCACACTCAGTCTCTAAAAGTGGTCACAGCAAGAACCGGCGACATCTTATGGCAACAGCCACCTGCCTACTTAGACCTTCCCAGGCCCTATCTGTTGGGACAAGGGAACACAGAAAATGGCCAATCTTACCAGAAAGACTTCAAGTGCACTGAATCCTGAAAGGCAGGAGGGGAAGGAAATAGGCAGAGGTTACACAGAAGGACAAACAAAACCTCCAGAGGAGACGCGGTGGTGGGGGCCGAGGTTTCACATGGAGACCTGTGGAGGTCTGTCCCCATTAGTCCTCGTTAAGTGGGGTCCCCAAGGTTAACCAGGAAGGTGGAGGGGGGCAGAACAGAGCTGGGGAAAATAAACCTTGAGGAGGAGGAAGAAGGGGAAGCAACTAGGGCTGGAATCATTTTGTTTTATGAATAGTTTATGAGGCGTATCAGGAGTCACACGAACAGGCAAGGCTGGAATGTTTTCTAACCCTAAAGTGAAAGCCGCCCACCAGGCTGCGAGTGTGGGAGAGGCGAAATAGGGAAAACAGGAAGGCCCTGCTCCACACCACCCAGCTATCTTGTAAAACTTGGATCTTAGAGCTACGTACACAAGCAGATGTGTTTCACTTGAGATGCTAAAACCACCACCATGCTCGGCTAAATGTTTCAGGAGATTTCTCCCACTGCCTGTAAAGGTATCACAGGAGGACCCTGGGCTACAAAGAAATCTGGAAAGGACCATGGAGCCCATAGCTGCTCAGCAAGTGCTTTCTGTGCCGAGTTGCACTGGTCGCCATGCTACAAGGAGGAAGTTCAGCCAGGGGTAGGTGGTCCTGCCAAGGGAAGAACACACAAGGAGCCTCAGAATGAAATCTTTATTTGTCCTAATCAGCTCAGTGCCTTTAACAGTTCCCTCTCCGCCCACAGGCAAAGCCGCAGGCACCCCTATAAACTGACCCCTCTGTCCACGGCCTCGGGGAACAACTCCTCCCTAGCTTCCCTGACCCAGGGCTCCCTCTCCAAGGATGAAGCCCAACACCTTCATGGCTGACCCTTTTGCACCTGGGTTGTTCCTATGCTTTCAGCCAGCACTGGAACTTCTCCCAGCAGTATGCCTCCCTTGGCTCCTCCAGGCCAGTGTCCAAGATTCCCTTTTGTCTCATTTTCCAGACAGGGCCTGTGCCCACACCAGCTTCTAGACTCAAGCCAGGGTCTGCTTCTGGGGCTCTTGCTTGCCTGGAGTGTGAGTCCAGCACACTAATGCAAGGAACATTTCTATCATGGAAGCTTCATGCCAAGAGCCAAGATGTCTCATCGCTAGGTGTAGCTTTTCAACCTCCACCTTATTGCATACTGCCCTTTCTCCGTCCACTCATGAGTGCTGAAAAACAGGATCTCTAAGACTTCCCACTATCAAACTGTGTTCTTATACTTCAACTGAAATTCAAATCAAAATGTCTTTCTGATACTGTTTTATCATACTCTGAGTTGAAAGTGTTTTTCTTCCTTTCTGCAATGTTTGGTAAGTTTTTCAGAGGGTCAGATGTATTTCCTGATGTCCCTAAAATCATACCTGCTCCATCTCAGAACACGGAGTTGTTGCTAATAAGTTTTGTGTATTTATTAGGAAGACCCTGGTACTCCTATAGCTCATTCTAGGATGAGTTTGCATAAAATCCCTGTAAGAAATAAATAATGGAATATTAGTGAATATGTTAAACATACCATTTGTCCGGGAATTCTTGGATGCCCTATCATTCATGTTTTCTTGCTTCATTCATTTATTCAAAATTAATCAGTATTTGCCATGTCGGAAGCCCAGTTCTGTACTATAAAAAAAAAAAACAAACAGCAGAAAGAGATGGACAAGGTAAAAGTTCTCATGGAATTCACAGTTTAAAGAGGGGATGTAAACAATTAACAAGTTCACAAATAAATAAGCTTTTAAAACAATAAGGAGACTATGTAGATAGGAATAGAATAGAGCAAAGGACAGAGGTAAAAGTATGGAAAAGATGGAAAGGAAGTCAACTTACAGCCACCCCAGAGAGCAAAGCAAGGCAAGTCAACCCTACTGTCTGGAAGCTTTGGTTTCCAAGCCTGATATAAAGTCCAAGGGGGGTTATTGAAGCTCTGGGAAATAGCCCTTCTCTAATCAGAGTTGACAGGAACAGGCAACAGCCATTGAACTAGAAAGGCTGAACCTAGGTGCTGATGCTTGCATTCTAGTGCAAGATGCCAGCAGTGAGGGACAGAAGAGATAAGTAGGAGGCTGTGGGTGGGTGACAACATCCCTGTCACCTGGGCTGCCACAGATGGAAGCTGGTGGAAGGGAGAATGCCTCTCAGGAGCTCAGGTCCTGGACAGTGGTGTCACCCACAGCAGCCCCGGGCACTTTCTTATAGTGCAGAAATGAACAGCTCCCAGACAATCCAGCAGACTCAGAGCCTGGGGAAGATGCCAGAATACAGTAAGCTTTGGAATTTGGAGCTGATTCCCAGGCTCTGAAAGTATTCCGGTTTGCATCCCAGCTTAGGTAACTGTGGATCCAAGTCTCGCACTCCAGGTGATGGGGATGGAGGAGAAGCAGCTCGACACCTGGACAGTGGGAAGTGGATCCTTGGCTAGGCAGGAGGTAAAGAAAGTCAGGAAGTTGTTAGGTTCACAGCCCTGTGTATGCTGCACAAATCTGTGCCCCTAATGAAAGTGCCCCTGCTTCTGAACAGGCTCTCTGAAGGAAGGGTTCTTTGAACAAACCAACCCATGTTCCAGAAAGGGCTCACTGAGGACACAGCTGTGGAAGCCCCTTCAGAAACGGAGCAGAGATTTACAAGAGGTAAAGGTTATGCATAGCAAGGCCACTTTAGGAAGGGAAAGACACTGTGGAACAGGTGGGATCCAAAGCGAAAGAGAGTAATGCAAAAAAATAGGAGGAAGTGGGTTTTCAAATTAGGAAGATCTGGGGCTGAGAGAAAGTAACCAAAGGATTTATTCATCAGTATAGTTACAGTAACATTAAACATGGCAGCCTGTGATATTTGTTAGCATTTTCTGAATGCTAGGGTTTGGTTGTTGTGCTAAGGGTTTAATGTACATTATATCATTTAATATTCATTGCAATCCTTGAAGAGGAATATTATGATTTCAGTGATTCTTCTAGATGGAAAATTGATGCTCAGATAATTTGAGTAACTATCCCAAGATTGCACAGCTGTTAAATGGTACAGAAACATCCAAACCCAGACTACTTGGCCTTGGAGATTTAGCCCACCCAGTGTATATAGGTGACCTGAACGTTCCTGCAAGTATCCCTGAAGACCTCATAGACTGGAATTTCCCAGGCCCTGCTGAACATGCAGAAACTCTGTGCGGAGCCTGGAGATCTGCATTTCAAAAGATCATTGGGTAATATTTAAAGATTTTGTCATTTCAAAACCATTCAGTTAAAGGGTTTCTGATTAGTCAGGTGGGCTAGGGAGGAGGGCTTCTAAGAACCCAAAGGGCTCGAGATCAGCAGGATCATTACAAAAAAGAAAAGAAAAGAAAGAAGTCAGCATATCCAGAGGAAATGAGGGACAAGGCCTTCCCAGAGTGCAGCGAGGACTTCACTTACACAACAATGCTAATGGTTGTTTATCTGAATGTTACTGGGGTAAACAAAGACTGTCTCTCCCTGCCTTCCCAAGGGACCTGGTGAGCACACTGAAGTCAGAAAGGAGACTGGAAAGAAAGCTGTGTGTGATGAATGCAGAAGACCACAGGCTTCTCAGAGCTAAGTTTCCCAGCTCAAGAGAGTTTAGCCTCAGGGAGCAAGAGGAAGAAACACAGAGGGGGCCAGGGGTGCCAACTCCAAAGTCTAACCGAGCTTTATCAAATTCCCTGACAATTGCCGAGAGCTAGGTAGGTCACAACGTGGATGGCATCCTCACTGGTATGACAGCAGCTTCCTGTCTCAGGAGGAGAGGCCCAAATGATTTCCCTCATTCTGCAGGCTCAATCCAAGAAAGGCAAGAAGGGCCTTCCAGTCTCTGGCATTTTTGCATTCCCAGGCTCCCAGGTTAGAGAGGTCTTGGCCTTGAATCTGCCTCTGTGAGTCCTGTACAATGTCCTTTGTGCCACCAGCTTCATCAAAGAACGGAGTCTCAACCAGGCAACTATAGCCTGCAGGCAGGAGGTACAGGGATGAGGAGGAGGCGAGCTTTCATCTTCCTACTCAGGGTGCCTTTGGTCTTCCCCCTCCTGCCTTTCTCCTAGGCCTGGAGTGGAAGAATGGGCCATGGTGAGGGAAAGGCAAACCCTGCCCAGCCCCTACAGGCCAAAGGCTGTTAGGCTTCACATAGGGATGCTTCGGGACCAGTAACAAGGCCTCTGGGCTGCAGCTCTTTGAAGTCTCCTCCACAAGGGGTTGGAGGGCTGCAGGCTCCAAGCCAATCTCCTTTCTGAAGAAGAAACCAACAGTCCCCACGGGCCCTCATGTCGGCCTTTGCACATTGGGACTCTTGCTGGTCTTGTCACATTGGGAGGAATGTGACACCCTGGTTTGAAGGAAACGTTTTGCAGACTTGGCCAAGAGCCTGTATTTGTACCTGGCTGGGTAAAATATGCCACAGAGTAGAGGTGGGCCAGTGAGCCAGCAAAAGCACTTCCGCTACACACTGACACACGGACGGACACGGCACACTCAGCACGCTCGGGCAGCCTCCCTCCAGGGCCACACCAAAGGACCCAGGTCGGTTATACTCGGGACACGCGGGCAGAAACACACAGACTCACGTGTGAGACGGAGTAGGGTGAATAACTACAGGTCGCTCTGTGGGGGTCAAGCTCGGGGATGGGCATTGGGCAGAACGATCGCTTTAAGGAATGAGCAGAGTTCTCAGAGGTTGCGCAGCTCCCAGACAGCCACGCTGCAGCTTTCATGCCTTGGCTGGGGAGAAGACCATGCACTAGCCCAACTACCGTGCCGGCATGCCTCAGCCCATAGCCGGGCTCAAACATCTGTCCTCTTACACTTAGCACCTTCTTCAGTACAGCACAGAGCATCTACCCCGGCCACTCAGATACAGCCTCCCCATTACACAGGGAACAACTCCTCCCCAAGAGGCTGAAACTGCCCTTAAAAATAGTGCGTGTGTGCATGTGTGTGTGAATGAGCGAGGAAAAGACAGAAGGATAGACACTCACTACACTGACCTTTCAGAAGTGGTCTGCACTCCAACAGGGCCTGTGGAGACATTCCCAAGAACGGAACACCTGTGGAAACCACAGGAACGAGGCAGAGCACATCACCCTCGTGCAACATGCCTGCAACTTTCTCAGAGCGTGTGTCCGTGGTTTTGCGCCCTTCTTCCAAAGAATATTTAAATCGATGTAGACGTTTTTTAGTTGGTCCTTATGGCAACAGCAGAAATGTGGTGGGAGAGACCTGCTCTCCTTGCCTCATCCTTCCCAGGGGAATACAGACATCAAGGCCATCCAAGCGGATCCCAGGACAGGTCGCCATTCCACCAGTGGCCTGGGCTTGTATAAGATAAGGTGGGAGCAGGGTGTGTTTGATGATGCTGTATTTGTAACTTGCAGGGCGACTGAACTTCAGAGTGATAGAAATGTGAGGATGTCCAGAAGGAACATTGCTTCTTGCCAAAAATAAAGCATCCCATAAACACAGGAAAGCAGCCCAGGAGGGAGGTAGTAGGGGTGTGCATTCTGGGTGAGGTGGTATGGGAGGAGAGAGACTGGAAACCCAGCAGGAAAGCAAATGTTTCCAAAGGCAGGAGCGGGAGGAAAACCTGGCATAGAAAGGTACATGCCCAGAAATAACTAGCTTCGGAGTCCCTGGCATGGCTGCGTGGGAGGAAAGCATCAGAGATAAGACCACAGAGCCAAAATGTCTATTTATGAGTATGTGAAGGTGGCTGAGTGGCCTGGGTACATTTCCCAGGATGAAAAACAAAAAAGAGCAAGCTATGGCGCAGATCCCAAGTTATGCCTTCCACTGCACTATCAATCGGCACCAAATAAACTTTAAAAACAAAACAAAACACTCTCCTTTTAGTTCACACACGCAAGAGAGCCAGCACCGCTTGCTGTCCACCCAGTGGGCTTAAAGGAAAGCATTTTACTCTGGTATGGACTCCTTTCACAAACAACTCTGCATAGCTATAATTGTAAGAATTAAAAGGTCAGAGATTATCAGAAAAGGATCAAATAGTCAGCTAAACAGTGTGATGAGCTTTATGGTGATTTTAATAAAAAGTACAGAGGACTGGGAACAGGGGATGGGGATGGGTACATTTATCCCAGGCAGGCTTGACACAATGTTGGACGAAGGCTTCCCACATCAGGCCAGGCAAATGTTGGTCCTAAAGGATGAGCTGGGCTGATTTGCTGAGTAAAGGCAGGGGAAGTTGGAAGGAAGGTGGGGTTGTCTAAAATTGTAGTCCCCACCCTGGAGAGAGAAAGAACAGACTTTGCAATCAATGGTGCTGGGAAAATTGGCTACCCACAGGCACAGGAATGAAACTAGACCAGAATTTCTCACCAGTTATAAAAATCAACTCAAAATGTACTAAAGATGTAAATATAAGACCTCAAAGTATAAAACTACTAGGAGAAATCATAGAGAAAATGCTTCAGGACATTGGAATAGGCAAGGATATTTTTGGACAAGACCCCAAAAGCTTAGGAAGCAAACAAAAGCAAAAATGGACAAATGGTATTTTATTTTATTTTTCTCTTAAATTCTTTTCTTGATACATTGTAGGTATACAACACAATTACATTTCTCATTGGGAATTGTACCTTTACATGATGCATCTTGGTTCTTATTTTTTCCCCATTCCTAGCCCTCCCTTCACCCCCTCCACCCTTCCCTATGACAAATGGTATTATATTATTACACTAAAGAGCCTCTGCACAGCAAAGAAAACAATCATTTGGGTGAAGAGACAACTTATAAAATGACAGAAAATATTTACAAATATCAACCTGACAAGGTGTTAATGCCCAGAATGTAAGAAACGTCAAAAACTCAATGACATGACATATCAATTTTAAAAATAAGCAATACATATTTCTTAAAAGAAGACACACAGTTGCTGTGAAATATATTGGAAAATATATTTTTTGAATGTTCAACATCACTAATCAGAAGAAAAATGCAACCAAATCCCCCCCATCTAAAATATCACCTTGCTCCAATAAGAATAGCTATTACCAAAAAGACAAAAAATATAAATGGCCTGTGAGGATGAAGAGAAAAGCGAACCTTTGCACATTGTTGGTGATAATGTAAATTAGTGCAGCTGTCATGGAAAGCAGCGAGGACTTCCTCAAAACATTACAAAGAGAACTACCACATGGTCCAGCAATCCCACCACTGGGTATATATCCAAAAAAGTGAAATGAGTATGTCAAAGAGACATCTGTACTTCAAAGTATCACATGGCACTCCTTCGATATTTTACAACCATGCGTGTTAAATATACAAAAGTTGGACTCAAAGAACTTGAAGGTAAAATGGGGGTTACCAGAGGCTGGGGAGAGTAGGGGGAAGGAGAGATATTTGACGTATAAATTAAAAAGCACAAAACATAAAAATAAAATTATGCTCTCCTCTACTTTTTCTATAATGGCTCTTGAAAGATAGAAACTAAAGAGAAACTAACCAATTGACTGAAGGACTAAGTCACTGGAATTTTCTCCAGTTTTGGGGGGTTTTTTGGTACCGGGAATCGAACTCAGGACCTCGAGCTTGCGAAGCAGGTGGCGGAAACACTGAGCTAAATCCCTGGCCCTCTCTAATTTTATTTTTGATAGCATTATGAAAAGAGAAAAGATTGATGTTGGGAGGGAAGATTGGGTCCCTGGAAATCTGTTTAGAAGGCAATTTGAGCAATAATATGGAATATCTGGGCTAAAGACGTGTTTAATTTCTTGATTGGTTGATGCAAAACTCATGAGCCCTAAGGCAGGCTTCTTCTGAGCACTGATCTATCTTATTCGGAGAGGTACCAAGAGGGCGAAATGCCAAGGTTTATGATTTGATGGTGGATGTCTTGATCCCGTCTCTCTCACTCTCTGTTCTGACTCGGATCCAAGCTTTATGGTCTCACTGTCTGGTCGTGATGTGAGTGAGGGTCACTTTAAAGCGTGCCCTCCCTCGATAACAAGCCCTGGGTCAAGAATGAAAAATTCTGGAGTCTGAGACATCTGCACTCTAATTTCAGCACTACCCCTTCCTAACTACGTGACCTGGGGTCATTTACTTCATATCTTAATATTCGGCATCCCCATCTGTGAAGTGTAGATTATCATCATACTCCTCTAAGGGACACACATATGGTGAAGGCTGAGCTTGATAAAGCACATGGAATGTTTAGCATATGGCCCAGTATAGTCACACTCAATAAATGATAGTTTGAACTAATTTTAATGCCACTACAACTATTACTATTGTTAGTAGTAATTCTAATGTTAAAATCTTCAGGTCTCCTTAAGGCCGAAGAGACCCACATTTACTAATAGATACTTGGCTACACAAGAAGATGCTGATGGGATATATTTTGCCTACATGATGCCAAGAGAGCTCACAAAGCCGGTATAAGACCACACACCCGTCACATGAGCCATCAGAACCATCAGGAAGGGGAGGAGCTGCCAAGGCTCCATTAAGCTTTCATTTCCAGAGTGGGGGCAGTGGTGGTGGTGTGCACTGTGAGAGAGAGAAGTGTGTGAAGTGGTAAAAACGCAGTATGTCTTTTCACCAATCCTGGGTAACCACACACTGCCAGAATTGGCCGGATGGCAAGGAGCCACCCCTGGAGTCGGGGGAGTTGTTTCCCAAATACAGCAACATAAGGCACTTTCCACACATTTCAGCACCTGGTCAGAGCTTTACGGCGCTGCAATTCCGCATAGTGTAAGTGTCATGAGATAAGAGTAAAGACAGAACTTTTATAGGTTTTGGCTTCCTGAGCGTTTATGGTGTTGTTCAGATTAGAGCTGCTGAGAAACCAAAGTCATGAAGGTGTCCACCTAAGCATCAAGAGCCCGGGGACTGCACAGAGAAAAGTCTGCCATGATGCCAGAGAGAAGACTGTGCAGTTTGGGCCTTACAGCAAATGTCATTCACGATTTATGTATACGGCTTTGCCAAACTGGCTTATGCTATGCATACTCCAGTGTTGTATTAGCTTTCCCATTGGTGAATACAACACCCGATGTCCACAGTTTAGAGGAGAAGTTTAACTTGGCTCATATTTAAAGAAGTTTCATTCCATGGTCAGCTGGGTCCAAGGCAGGAACATCATGGCGGAAGGGCACAGTAGAGCCAAACCACAGTTCATGGATGGATGCCAAGAGGCAGAGAAGAACAGGTAAAATGGAGACTGGGGATGGTATAACTCAGTGTAGAGAGCAGGGGTGGGGGGCATGGACAAGGAAACATGCACTCTTAAAATGGAACCAAAAGATTTTTTTGGAATTCCACTAAATGAATACTGTAAATTTAATGAATAACCAAATTTACATTAGGAATTAGTCCTTTTTTGCCTTAATTCCTATCATATTGCCAGATGGTGACAATAAGAAAAGGAGCCAATTAGCCATGTGGATTTGGGGATCACTAGCAATCATATCAATGAACCGGAATTAGCCATAATTTTATGTATGAAATGTTCTGATTACCTAAAGAGTTTTTTACCTCCTGTTTTTGCAAGTAGATTGAGAATAATTTTTAGGTTCTTTTGTTATTCAGTAATTTTTCAAACTTAAAGTGCATGTTTAGAACTAGAAGGTAAAGCTATAATAGTAAAAATGTCAAATTGAAGGGCTTCAGGGAGCCAGAGCAGTATAATAGAGATAAGGCTTGTTAGGCATAGATTTGAAAATAAATTTCTGCTCTGTCACCTGTGTAACTTTGGTCAACAGTCATTTCACTCTTCTGAGTTTGTTTATAAAATGATAATTCTCTCATGATACTGTGAGGATTAAGTGAAATGTGTAAATTGCCTACTACAGTAGGCCTTCATATTTATTTTTTTCTGAATTTTTATAGCTGCCTAAAGTGTAGGGAAAGAGGAAGACTCCCTAAAGGCTGATTATTTTTTACATATTGTAAGCTAATCATTCACAGTGACTTATTTTCGTTCCAGTTCTTGTTTTTTGTTTTCTTTTAACAGCAACAAAAAAAAAAACCAACTTGTTTTTTTTGGGTACTGGGGATCGAACTCAGGACCTTGTGCTTGCAAAGCAGGCGGTAGAACCACTGAGCTAAATCCCTGGCCCCAAGGTTGTTATTAAACCAACATTTGGGGGGGGGTACCAGGGATCGAACTTGGGATCTTGTACTTACTTGCAAGGCAGATGGCGGCACCACTGAGCTAAATCCCTGGCCCAAACCAACAATTTTTAAGACTGAAGAAGCAAGAAAGAAAATTGTGCTCGTGCTCTTATTTTAATCTTTATATATATAAAGTGGGAAGACATTAGCTTGTAGGTGACATATAAGGAAACTTTTCCTCACTTGAAGGGGGGATTTTGGTTTATTAGTACTTATATTCTACAAATCTTTTATGGACTTTACTGTCATAAAGGAATCATTTTCGCACTGATAAGTTTTATATTTGGTGCTCTTAATTCATGACAAAAAGATATGATAAATGAACAGGTCCTTAAAACACTACAGCAAAAGGCAAATAAGGAAAACTAAGGATGAAATGTAATATTCAGAAATGTAATAAAACCCCAATTGAAAAAAAAAAAGAAAAAGAAACAGGCGAAGGACCAAATATAGAGCCCTAGGGCCAACCCTTCAAGACTCACCCAGACACACCCAGAAGGATGCGCCACTAAATCTTCAGTGCAGGTCCCAAAGCCAACCAAAGTGTTGCTCTACCCTAAGCACCACAGGTGCTTTGCCTTTTATACCTTAAAATGTAGTTTGGAAAGTGTGATGATTACTTTCCTGTATCAACAGAAAAAGGATGCCCACTGTTAGCTGGTAAAACTTTAGTTCTCATGTGTCTATCGATAATTTCCAGGTAAGATTAGCATTTGAATCAGTATTCTGAGTAAAGATCATCCTGACGGAGGGGAGTGGACACTATCCAATCCATTAAGATCCACAATAGAAGCAAGAAGCACAGAAAGGAATACTCCACTTTCTCTGTTTGAGCTGGACACCCATTTCCTTCTGCCCTCAGATGTCAGCGATTGTGATTCTCAGGCCTTTGCACTTGGATGTCAGACTGCACTGAATTTTATCATTGTGTTTCCTTTGTTTTTCAGCTTGTAGAGACAGATTTTGGACTTCTTGGCTCCCTAACTACTTGAGCCATTCCCAAATACACACACACACACACACGCTCATTAATGATTTACCTACTATATATTTTATCATATATAAATAAATGTGAACCATCACTTTGATTTACAGCTGCATAGGGTTATAAGGTCAGGTCCAAATCCCTTTTTGCCTAAATGGAAATCATTACCTGTTTTTTCTTTTTTGTTTTTGGGGTTTTTTGGTCAAGATGAGTATAAATTATCCTGCAGTAATAAAAACACCAAAACTCTAGTGGTTTATCATAGTCAAGGGTAGGCCCCCATTAAAAGTTGTGACAATTTGCCAACCTGCCCTTCCAAGAGATATCAGTTTATAATTCCAAGAGTAGCATAGGAAGACTGTCCATTTTCCCTATGTTCCTAAGCCTTAGAAAGAACAGCACAAGGGCAGGTCAATCAAAAGTATGGCTTGGCAGAGTGCCTTGGCTGGTGCCCCCACCCCCACCCTGGAGCTCCAAGCCTTGTCTTCTGCCCACCCAGGCATTGTTTTTAGAGATAGCCCCTTTGCAAACACCAAACTACTCCCTAATGGCACTATGTCATGTTGGTTCCAGACCCGTGGGTTCAAGAAGGATGATTTCCACAGGGACTGGCCTGCTGGCAGAAGGAAGATTCTCCAACTCCATCCTTCCCACTATGCAAATATGTGCTTCTTATGTCTGCAAGGCTTTTATTTTCATAACTTTGTCATTTGCTCTGTGCAAAACTAAGTGGAGATGAAGAAGAGGATGACAAAGAGAACATTCTTCAGAAATCACCTCCCTTCATTCTGAAGTTTTAATTACCACCGATGACTTTTATCTCCAAGGAAACTACCCAGTTCCGAGAACAGATGCTTCTAGCCTCATTTGACCTGCACATGGCCATGGGATAAAACAGAATGCAGGACTGAAGCTACTGAAGAGCCATAAGGAAATCATTCCACCAGCAGATAGCATCTGTCCACATGAGTGCTTGGGATGCCCTCGCAACAGTGACATTTTCCAGGAATCAGCCTGTGTCATCCAGTGCTGATGACAATGGATGGCCCCCCGCTATGTTTCTTCCATAGCTGCCTAAACCTCCCAGTCCAGGACCAGTGGAATCCTACCACCTACCAATTCGCTCTGCTGTCCCTCCTGGTGGCCTCTGCATCACTCTTAGTCATTGTGCGCAGGCTTGAACCCTGATTCACCAGGGACAAAGGAGACTGAACTCGGAGACAATTGCGCTCTCCCACCTCAGGCGCTCTGCTTCCTAATGGGGACTCCGTGAGTCACACACTGAGAACCATGGGTGACAGCGGCTCTCCAGCTGAGATGTTGTGCAGATGCAATGGGGTTTTGATGTGAAGCTCACACGCAATAAAGCACCACAAAAGTAACTAGCCTAGCATAGCACGGAATAATTTAATTACTACCACATCCTACTTTCTGTGTCCACTCTTTCCTCTCTAAGCCTGTTCCTATTACCCCAGTAAAACTAATGTACTTGGTTTAATGGACAGGTAAAGAGTAAGCATATCTGCCCTTGTTCCCCACCTTAAGGAGAAAGCATTGTATCTTCTCCATTCATATAAGGCGTTCTCTCTGGAAGTATGGAGTACATGTCCTTAATCTGTTGAGAAGGTTCTGTTCTACTTCTAGGCTCCTGATAGCTTTTACCATAAACAGCTGTAGAATTTAGTCCAATACTTTTTCTCTGACTAGCGATAGGATCATGTGGCTTTTTCCTTTCCTCTGTTAAAATGATGACTTTTGGGGGTGGATCTTCCAATGCTGAACCAACACTGCCATCCCTATAACAAAACCACTTTCTACATCCTGCCAGATCGGACTTCTAATAGTTTGCTTTGTTAAAGAAATTTCTATCTATGTTCATACTTTTTTCTTCTATTATCTTTATCCAGTTTTAGGATTAGCACAATGTTGAGTTTCTAAAATGAGGGGAGAAGTGTTCCTTTTTCCTGCTTTAATTGTTTGATATAATTTATCAGTTAAAATGTTGATGAGCCTGCTGTTGTCATATAGGTAGGTTTTCAAGCTAGGAATATACTTTCTTTAATAGGTGCTATTCAAATTTTATATTTCCTCCAGAGTTAGTTTCATTAATTTGTCTTCCAAGGTACTTCTTAGAAGTTGTCAAATTTATTTCAAAAAAGATTTTTGTAATATGCTTTCCATATCCTTTTAAATTCTGTAAAATCTGAAAAAAAAAAAAAAAAAACAACGAATGTACTTGGCTTGGTTTGTTTCCCCTGCTTTCCTTCTTACCTCTTGGATTCCACAGTGCACACCCAGTGAAAATAAGTCATTCATCTCATCAGTTTTATTTCACAGGCCTATCCAGCATAGTGACTAATTTGGGCAGCTGGTAGACCTACCTTGGTGTTCTGGACCCAGAAGTTATCTGATGTGTAACCTTGAGGAAGTTACTGAAACTTGCCAGCATCACTTTCCTTAGCTATAAAACAGGAATTATGAGATTTACTCTACCAGGAATTGTTCTAAATAGTGAGTTTGCATAAAATGCCCTATCTAGGAAACTTGTTTAAATGAAGTTTTTTTTTTTTTTTTTTTACTCCGCACATTTGGCAAGTTCTATAGTAGGGGCTAGAAAGTTTTACTTGTAACCAAACCTTCATAGGACTCACCTATCATATTTTGAGAAATCTGCTTATGAAGATAAAACTGTATTTTTTCTGTCAAGTGATTAGTCCAGTTACTAATAGGTCTCCTTACTATCCATTATGGTGACCAAAAGACAATTGGGCGAATCAAACCATGTTTGGAGTCCCTACTCTTACGGACATGTTGGTAGGTGTTGGAATGCATCAGTGACCAAATCGATGAAGCCCTGCCAGGGAGTCTTTGAGGACAGGCAGATATTGAACAAGTTTTCTAAGTAGCATAAAACACAAGGGCTCTAAATCATGGAGAAAGTGGTTCAGGCATTACTCCCCGGCAAAAAAAAAAAATCCAAGTACCTTTCACTTCTACCCTTCTAAGCCCCACCTCCTGAACCACACAGGCAGTGAGTGGTAAGGTAGAGTGGGCATTCTAGCAAGGGAAAGCCAATTTGTTAGAAATTTCAAATCTTTCACGAGCCACATGACTTCACAGGGTAACTTGAAGTCACCCGTGTCAGGTGCATTTGTACCACAGAAGTCCACAAATGCCACAGATCGGGCTCTGCCCGAACCCCAGAGCCCATTGTTAAACATTTGCCAGCACACACAGCACACAGAGTATCTAGTCACCCTCTCCTGTTCTCCGCCTTGTTCCCACAGTTCTTGGACTAATTTGACCCCTACTCCCAACTCCAAGTCCAACTGACTGTCTTGGCACCACCCAGATGAATTCTCTGCCATGTTTAGATTGTTTCCCTGGGACAGTGGTTGAATGCCAGGACACCAGTCCTGCTGGCAAGGCTGTTGGGCTTCCTAATGAATTCCACCTGCTAGGCACACCCTCTGCCTCTTGGTGAGGAGGAGGGAATTTCCCCTCCAGCAGCCATGAGATCTGATGGAATTTTTCTCAGTGTCCTTCTAAAGGTCCACTCCCTGCCCGCTGTAACCCTGGGTAGCAATCTGAGGAGGAAAGGGCTGTTTCTAAGAGTCCCTTCCTTGGGATGGGGCATGAACATGACATCACCAGCCAGGTCCTCTCTGTGCCCTGGGGAGGAGGTGCAGCCAGCCTTCTTAGACCCTCGAAGGAAGTCTCCTGATCAGATCACTGCTTGGCCACATTATGGGAAATTCTTTTCCCTTGTACAGAACATTCTCTCCTTCCCAGATTCCTTCTGATAGAAATGAAAAAGGAGAAATGCCAGGCCATAGAATTTAAACAGAAGGGCCTTAGACAATTTATCTCACACTTCAGCAACTTTGCAGTTTATATTTGTAAATCTCATTTATTTACTTGTCCTGTTTTTGTTACAGTAAACTCATTTGGAGTCACCACATAAAAGGGTTTTGTTTACATGGCCTCTGCTTACAGTTTAGATTCCTGGTTGATACTATTAAAATGAGCCTGGTTTTATTCTCCCAAAGAATAAGAAAACTCTAAATAAAGTTCTGAGCCTTCCAGACATGGGTAACATTCCCACAAGCCTTTTGTACAAAAGACCCAGAGCATGGCAAGGGGAGGGTGGGCAGGCACAGGACCCAGCATTGGAGTCTCCACAAATCAGGCTTCTCTGGGCACTGGGGTTCAGGGCTTGGGGCTTGCCAAAGTTTTCTCCCTCAGGGTGGAGCTGAGAGCTTGTACCTCATGTTGGCTCCGTGGGGCTTGAAGGAAGGTTCCCAGGGTCATGCATCTACCCAGTTCGCTACACGAGGGACCACCCCACCCCCGCCGCCAAGGGCCAGCACCTCCCCACACACACACCTGTGGATCACCTTTGAATCAACTTGTCATTTGCGACAAGGTCTCTCTACCTAAAAGGGGTCAAAAGAAGGTTGGCTTTCTATTGCCTGCTCCCACATTGTGTGTGTGCGTGTGTGTGTGTGTGTGCGCGCGCGCATGTGCACGTGCATGTATGTGTAATGTCTTTCTGGATAACTGAGGGCAGAAATCACTGCCGTGGAAATTCTCCTCTGATATGAGTGGGCAACTGGAAAGAACTTTCACATTTTTCTCCTCCCTCTCAGGTTTCCTTCATTGACAAGCCACCTCTTACCTAGCAAGAGTGACACAGAGGAAGAGACACAAGAATCCTAAAATCTTGTGGATCAGCCTTTCTTCAAGATTTGAGACTCTCCCCGTGTACTCTTTGGGGCATCTATTCCCATTTGCCTTTTCTTCCACTTTCCAGGCATGGCCAGAGACAACTCACGGATGAGTTCTGTGCTGAGGAGCTTGGGAAAAGCACTACCCTGTGAGCAGCCCGAGAGCTAATGGGAAAGAATGCATGGACAACAACCAACAGGGAATCATGACAATATGACAAACCATTCCATGGAATAGTATGTGACAGCAAGAATTAGCATATCTGAAGATTCAGAAAGGGTCATATGCTTCAGTTAAAAAGCAGATGTGCAAGACAATATCAGTTTTGTTTTTTAAATAGCCTCGATGACAAGGGCATTTGCTGAGTGAAAGAAAAAGCAATCCCAAATGTTTGAACACTCTATGATTCCATGGATATGCCATGGTAAAATTATAGAGCTGGAGAACAGATTAGTGGTCAGCTGAGTTTAGCGAAGAATGGAGATAGAATGGTGGGAGGAGGAGATATGATTGTAGAGGTCCAAGTAATGGAATAATTAGAATAATTCATTGATGGAATAATTCCGTATCTTCATTGTGGCGATGGTTATACAACTGATGAAATAGGGAACTATATACATACATTTACCAGTACTTTCCTGGTTTTGATATTGTATAGTTATATAAAATGTAACCTCTGGGAGGTCAACTGGAAGAAGCATACAGGGACCTTGTTGTATTATTTTTGTAACTTCTTTTGAATCTATGGTCATTTCAAATTATGAGCTAAAAGCCTCAAAACAATATTGCATATTTAAATACCACATATTTCTACATATTTCTTGTAGAAAACATACTAAAAAGTAAAAGGATACACACCATGCCAATTTCTGTGTTGACCATGCCATAAGAGGAATATCTGGGGTTGGGGGCACATCAGAGAATACTTAGTCTTATCTGTAATGTTGGGATATTTTTTCCAACAGAATGCATTTGTGTATTTTTGTGTGTGTAGTTTAAAAAAGCATTGTAAACTTTGTAGAGTTGGCCAGAATCAACAAGTACTGACTTGAATGTTTACTGTGTGCTGAACACTGGGGCTGGAGCAGTGAGCTGCCCGCTCTGGGCCCTGTCCTCCTGCAGGAATAGCCCAGCTACGCAAACAGCCTTCAAACAGATGGCAGCACCTGATGGTTGCCAGGACCAAGATGCATCACGGGCTATGAAAACACAGACCGGGGAACCTAGGATTCGTTTCTGTAGCCTCCGCAGCCACCCTGCACCCCATAGCTATTCATTCCTCACTCACTCACTCATCAGGTATTTGTGAGCCCTGCTGGACCACCCTGGGGAGAAGGAGCAGGATAAACAAATGTCTTACCTCAGTTAACAGACAGCACATCCAAGAGACTGACCCACAATGAGTCCAGGCAATGGAGTTGCCTTCAGTGAAGCCTCTGAAGACAGAAAGGGAAGCAGGGTGAACCCCCGGGAGCAGGAAGGATGATGAGAACAAGGCAGTCCTATGCTGCAGCCAGGCAGAAAGAACTCACAAAAGCCAATTGTTAACTTTTCTGGAATTCTGTGAACCAGTTTTTAAACACAGACATTACTAGAAGAAAAATTATAGATATTCATATTTAAATAGCTTAAATGCAAAGACAATAAATAGCCAAGAGCCATTACTTCTCAATGACTTTGCTCTATTTTATTAATATCACTATTCCTGTGGTGAGTGATGCCTTTGGAGACACCACACTGCTGTCCCTGCTGCTGGGCATGTGACCATGCCATGTTAGTGACATGAAATCAGTAAATCAGTCGTGGTGGGAATATTAAGCAAATGGCCCAACTCAGAGCAGCTCCGAGTGAAGAAGATGGCTGTTAAATATTTAACGGCACACAGCCCACCAAGGTCGGAGGTTAAAATAATGGACTCGGATGGAGCTAGGTGTGGATGTGAATCCTGCCTGCTTCTCCCACTCCACAGTGGGTGACTTCGACAGGTGACCTCTCTAAGACTTATTTTCTTCATCTGTAAGATGAGGTGCAGTGCCCACCTCATAGATATATAGAATGAAGAAAAGGCATGTGATATGCATAACACAATTTTAGAAATAGTAGGTTTTAAGCAGTAATAAAAAAATCACAATCATTTTTGCCTAATATTAACAGTTCTATAGGTTGATACTGATGTTTCTGATCTACAGAGGAGAAAACTAAGCATCACGACAGTTACAGAATTGGCTTGATTTGTGGTGGAGCTAAGATTGGAACCCAGGATCCCTTATATTATAAATCCATGTGTCATGCTTTCTCCCCACACTCATACTCTGCCTCATACACACACACACACACACACACACACACACACACACACGCACACACCTTTAAAACACTCAAAGGGCAGGTTCAAGTTTACTTACATAATGTGCATTTTCCAAGTATTAATTGAGCACTTACTAGGTTCCAGGCACTGTTTTCAGCACGCGATGATTTGATGCTTTTCTAATTTTCCCATTACTGTATTTCTAACTAGTCTATTTGACTTTAGCTTGCACAACAACAATTTTGGACCTAGTTTTAGAAGAATATTGAAAACAGCCAAGGGAGATTGCTACTAAACAAAAGGTCTCGAGTACACATACACTTATTTCCATGACCCCCTCCCAACTGACTACAGTAGCAGTCAATGAGGAAAGAAGTGATAAGCCCGCAGGACCATGAGCACAGGGCTTCTGGCTGCAGCAAATAAGATGTCAACAGAACTGAAGGACAGGGGTTCCCAGAGTGAAAGGGGCCATGAGGGCCCAACGCACGTAATTTCTTAGAATTGGCAGTAAGATAAAGAGAAGGTTCTACACTTGATCTTAGCCAAAAGGCCGAGAAGCGATAAAGAGAAGGTTCTAAAAGCTTTGTCGGGGGGGATAGCTCACGCTACAGAATGGATGCAAACAGGATGGTAAAAAAATGGATTTAATTTGAACAAAACTAAGAAATAAAACCAGGAAAAGAAGTTTTAGAAACTCTGAGCCCCAGTTTCCTCATTAGTGAGCTGATGATAAAGGGGTAGAGCATGGAGTGAGGGAAATTATAAAACAGCAAGCAATGGGCGGAGTGTTCAGTAATGCAGCTAAGGAGGACACTCTAATTACTGCTCAAAACCCTCCTCTCCCAAGATGTGGCTCCTTTGGGAGGGCTCCAGGGCTCTAGCATGAACTAAAATGCCTCCGAAATCTCCTCCTGGAGGAGCTGGAAGGTTGACCTCCCAAAGTTTCCATACTACCCTCTCACAGAAGGCAGCAGACCTTGGGCTGGGCCCAGGTGGAAAATCACTTGTGCAATCCTGTGCTGTTCCTCAGAGAGCTCAGCCACACACATCCTTTGGGGGAGCGGAGGGCGGACCTTGGGAGCCATTCCTCACCAACCAGGGGTCCAGACGGGCACCTAGAAGTCCTCTCACTGAGACAAAGCCATCAGCACCAAGACACACTGGCCTCCCAGTGACCTCCACATCAGTTTGTGCGGTCCACCCCCGCCTTCAATGTTGTCAGTGTGTTCCTGCCTAAAATAAGACAATCACCCAAGCATCTGGCCTGCTTCCAGCCCTTCCTCTTGCAGCCTTCTTCCACACTTTGTACCACTTTTCATTCCCAAAACACAGATCCTATCTCTCTGCACTCTCTTGCTTGGAATGTTCAAAGGCTTTGCCACTCCAAGGCAGTAAAATGCCAACTGCCCACCTTGGCACTTGTTCCCTACTCTGTGCCTCCTACCATACTTCACTCTGACCACACTGGACTCCCCTTCCTGTCAAAAAGCACTTCCTGGCCAGCTCCACTTCCTGAGCCTTGCATGAGCTGCCTCTTTGTCCCAAAGGCCCATTCCTTGCCCTGTAGTTCAAGTTCTACCCAACTTTCCAGGCTTCTGCCATCCACCCATCAAAGTCCTCAGAGTTTAGAGTTTATGAAAGTTCACTGCAAACACCTCTTTCCAGGGAGACTGACAGAAGAGGGACCACAGAGTACTGAAGTATGAATTCCTCACAACACTCACCACACAAGTGATAAATCAAGAACGCCTAACTTATGAGGATAGATTTCTGAGCACTTGGATGTCTTTTTCTTTGCCTTCAGGGATTCAGTGTGTTCTTCATTAGTCAAGGTCACTGAGAGGAAGATGGTTTATTAGTCAAATATGCATTAATACGTGCTTGAGTCATACTACTCCATTTCTAGTTAGAACACTTCTATGTGTTTCTTTACAGGGCACAGTGAAAACCCTCATGGCCCAGTCAGTAAGTTGGGATCACCAGTCAGCAAGAGCACATTGAGCACAATGCAGGTGGCACAGCTTTGTAAATGAACTTTTGAGCATGCTCTCCCACCGCCCCTGCCACCAGCAGCAGCTTGGTCCCTGCTCCAGACCAAATAGCCAGTACTGAGTAGCATTCATAGTGGCAGCTGCTCTCTTATTACCCATCTGCAAAAAGTGCGGTACTAATACTGATGGATCTAGTTCTTTTTAAAAAACCAGCATACCTCTCTATACCGTATGCTCCTGGCTTCCAAAATCCCAGAGTGAAATGAAGACTGCCTGAGCTGACACATACATGAATCAGTATCTGCTTTGTGAACCTTCTTATAAAGATGACCAGTACTATTAATTCCTCCTCCGAAGGAAAATTGCAATAATAAGAATATATAAAAACTAAGCATCTAGGAGGCCTGTTAGAGACCAGAGTTCAGGAAACAATACAAGGAGAGATAATCAGAACCTCTGACTCCATGGCATGTGTGCGCGTGTGTGTTCATAACTGCTGTCTCTGAGCGATTCAGCTTTTCTAGAGAGAAATCTACTGAAATGTCAGCGTCCAAACAGTCTGGCTTCTTTTCTCTCTGCCTTTTTCTGATCTCACTAGGGTGGGAGGAAGGTCTCCAGAGAGTGTATGTTTTCTTTTTCCAACTGTGAAGTATTTTGGATGAGGCCGGAGATGGCTGCAGTGCGAAGCCACCACTCCTCCTGACTTGCTTTTGATCCTAGACGAGGAGCACAGAGCTGGTGTTTACTGCAGCCTGGCCAGGAAGCCGCCTCGGATCGCAGACCAGCCTGACTTGTACACGCACGCCGGGCAAGGCTCACATTCCGTTCTGTCAGCATTGCCTGATATGTTCTTACCTCTGCGCTCTCAGTTTACCTAGGAGACTGGGATTCCTTGGCTGCCAGGAAGGCCTCGCTCCAGCTCCTTCAAGGCAGAGGAGGCATCAATTTCAGCAGACGTTTCCAGACTGCTCTGCCCTCCCAGGGGTATCCCTGCAAAGGAACCGAAAGGCCTGGGCTCAGGATGACTGCAAGGGGTTGTCCTGCTTCAGGGGTGGTCGTGGTCATGCAGAAACTATGTGTGCACAGACCAGAGTGGTCCTGGGTGACAGAGGAGGGAAATAGCTCTTGGTGTGTTTGACACACAGGCAGTAACATTCCCCTAACAAGAAGACCCTGCCAACACCACCACCAAACCGAGTTCAGAGAGACAGAGAACAAAGAGTAAGATGCTCCTCCCAGATGTTAGCAAGATGAGCAGAGTTTGAGGGGCCTGCCCAATTCCTGCAGCAGTCAGGTCTATTTTAAGACTGTGACATGGGCTGCAGGTTGCATCAGTGCCTGCTTGCGTCCCTCCAGGAGCTCAATTCACAGGTCACCTTGCCGTGCTCAGAGCATTGATTTGACAGCCCCCTCTCACCGTTCAAGCTCTCAAGGGCCTGGAAAGACTATTTCTCAACTACTTGTGTAGATGTCAACACGGCAACAACACAAATGAAGCAAACCACCCTCAGCTTTCATGTGCGCCCCCTCCGACGCACTTTCTAACATCTTATATGGGCCTTGCATTGAAAGCAAGGGCTGTCCCCTTCCAAGTCATAAACTCTGACTCCATCGAGGCCAGGGCCGACACCATCACTTTAGTGTGTACAGCAGTGGGCCTGGCACTTGGGCAGCTTCAGAATCACCAAGGGGTGGAAGGAGGCGCTCTAGCAGACTGCCTACCCCACCCCTCAGAGTTCAGGGGAGCTAGGGGTGACAGGGCTGCAGGTGTGCATGTAAACAAATTCCCTGGTGAAGTGGCTGGTCGGGGGAGCCCCTGAACAGCACTCTACAGGCAGTAATCTGGGGCCCCTCAGAGTCCAATAACAGATCCACTGGATCGCCAGTGGATGAGGTGGACCAGCAGGCTGTAGACAGAACATCTCAGGTTCACAGGCAGAAGCCATTAAAACTGTGGGCACCTGTCCAAGCGAAGGGAACATCATGCTTGATCCAGTGCCATCGTGCCCTGCCTCATGTCTGTCTAGCCAAACCTAGATGCTAATTTGTACTTCAGGTTTCAAACCTGGCATGAAGTAGCCCTATGATGTCATGATTTAAAAGTCATAAATTAGATAATGCATACTGCATGCCAGGCACTTTTATGCATTGTTTTATTTAATTACTCATTGCAATCTTGTATAGTAGTAACAATAACGATTAATATTTAAATATTACTGATTCTGTGCCAGGAACTGTTCTAAATGCTTTAGATGAAGGATCAGCAAACTACTGCCCGTGACCAAATCCATCTACCACCTGTTTTGATATATAAGCTTCCTTGGGACGCAGCCATGAACATTTACCTGCATATTGCCTCTGAGTGTTTTTCTGCTACAATAGCAGAATTGAATACATATGACAGAGACCACATGCCCCATCAAAATCTAAAGTATTCTCTTCTCCTCTGCAGGAAAAGTCTGCTGACCTTTGCTTTATACTTGCTTTAGACCTATTAACTGCCTTAATTCTCCTAACCACACTAGAATTGAGTGCTAGTTTTTTATGATGTTTAAACAGTACGAAAATGCCATTTTAACCATTTTTCAAAGTGCAGTTCGGTGGAATTGAGCACATTCAAAATGAAGTGCAACTGTCACTATCATCTATCCCCAGAACTTTTTCTCATCCCAAACTGCCTCCCCACCATCTGGCACGCTAGTTTCTGGGCCTATGAATGTGACTCCTCTAGGTACCACTCACAAGTGCTGGCTTATCCTACTTAAGAGAATGTCTTTCATTCATTCATGTTGTAGCAGATGATATTAGAATTTCATATCATTTTAGGCTGGATAATATTCCATCGTATGTATTTGCCTCATTTTGCCTACCCATTGATAAGTGGATAGATACACGGACTGTTTCCAATTTTTGGTTATTATGAACAATGTTGCTATGAGTGTATGAATATTTGAATCCCTAATTCTGAGTCTTTCTTTTTCCTCGAACTTGCAGTCCTCCTGCCTCCTTGCAATCTTACTTGGTATTATAGGTGTGTGCCACCATCCCCAGGTCTGCTTTTAATTCCTTTGAGTGTATATCCAGAAGTGGAACTGTTAAATTAGATGGTAATTATATGTTTGATTTTTTCTTCTGTATATTTGTATTAACACATATTAATTGTACATGTTCATGGGATCTAGCATATTTCCATACATGTCGACAGTACAGAGTGATCCTATCAACCACCCTTGCCTATATATTTTTAAATAATATGTCTTATTTAACATTATAACATTCAACATAATATCATTTTGGCATGTAGTTAACAATCCACATTTCACACACACACACAGAAACCCATACACGCAGAGTCTACCAAAAAATATATACATACTTCAGCAGTTTGCCTTACTTAGAAATGTCTGGAAGTTCCTGGCCACCACTTTGCGTACTTCCTGTAATTGTAGAGGCGAAAGGTAACTTGTATTGATCTCACGATGTCTCAATAAATTTAGTATTAAAATATTTATACAAGCTTTTCTTTTCCTAATATATGCATTTTTTGACAGACACTGTATATTTTGATCATATCGTTCCTCTTAACGTTTCTTTATCCCCTCTTACACTCCCCTTATTCCCCTCCTCATGTCTAATAACAATCTCCCTTCCACTTTCATGTCATATTTTTTAGATTCCACATATTAGGGAAAACATGCAATATTTGTCTTTCTGAGTCTGCCTTATGGCAAATAACATGGTAGTCTCCAGTTCCATCCATCTTCCTGCAAATGATATAATTTTGATCATTTTACAGCTGAATAATACTCCGCTGTATATATTTAACAGATTTTCTTTATCCATTATTCTGTTGATGGGATTGTGCTGCACTGTAAACATGGGAATACAGGTATCTCTATACCATACTGACTTCAATTCTTTCAGGCATATACCAGAAGCTGGTATAGCTGGCTCATGTGGTAGTTCTGTTTTCTTTTTTTGACAAACCTCCATACTGATTTCCATAATAGCTGTGGTAATTTACTTTCCCACTAGTTGTGTAGAAGGGTTCCTTGTTCTCCAAATCCTCACCAGCACTTAATTGTTTTTTATATTCTTGATGATAGCTATTCTGACCGGGAGAATCTCAGTGCAGTTTTTATTTGTGTTCCACTGATGGCTACAGATGTTGAACATTTATTGACCATTGTACTTCTTGTTCTGAAGTTTCTGTTGAATCCATTTAGTCATTGACTGGTTTTCTGTTTAATCCATTTGTTCCTTTATTGACTGGGCTATTTCATTTTTTTTAGTTCTTTATATATTCTAGATTTTATCCTCTGTCAGAATTGTAGTTAGTTAATGTGTTTGTTTTTTGGAGGAAATACTATAGTATACTGTTTTCCACAATGGCTACATCATTTTATGTTCCCACTAGCAAGGCACAAGGATTGTAATTTCCCCACATCCTCACCAATACTTGGTTTTTGTCTTTGTGCTTGCTTTTAAATAATAGTGATCCTGATGTGTATCAAGTGACACCTAATTGTAGTGTGGGTTAATGTACCTCTAATTATTAGTGATGTTGAACATCTTTTCAAGTGTTTATTGGCAATGAGGCTAACTCTTTAGAGAAGTATCTATTCAAGTCATTAGTCCATTTTTTAAATTAAATTCATTTATTGGTACATTGTAGGTATACAACACAATTACATTTCTCGTTGGGAATTGTACCTTTACATGATGCATCTTGGTTCTTATTTTTCCCTCATTCCTAGCCCTCCCTTCACGCCCTCCACCTTTCCCTATTTACAAAGACTTTATTTCCATTTTTTCCATTTCTCATCATTTTTCCTTTCCCTTCTTTCCTTTCCCCTGCCCCTCCCACTACCCCTACCCCTTTGGACCTTTTCTTCCTATTTTACATTATCGATTATTCATTCTAATCATTGGTACATTTTAGGTATACAATATAATGACGTTCATCATTGGAAATTTGCACCTTTACATAATCTCTCTTGGTTCTTATTTTTCACCCTTGCCCAGCCCTCCCTTCAACCCCTCCATTCCTCCCTATTTACAAAGATTTTGTTCCTATTTTTCCATTTTCTCATATTAATCCCATTCCCTTCTATCCTTTCCCCTAGCTGCCATTGGGTTTTAGGAGTTCTTTGTATATTCTGAACATCCATCTTTTATCAGATATATGATTTGCAAGTATATTCTCCAAGCCCATGAGCTACCTATGTACTCTCTCTGTTCTTTGTTGTACAAACCTTTTTAATTTTAATGAATCCAATTTATCTATTTTTTTCTTTTGTTGTCTGTGTTTTTAGTGTCACATCTAAGAAACCATTGCCAAAACCAGTGTCATGAAATGTTTCTTCTGTTTTCTTTGAAAACTTAAGAGTTTTAGCTCTTACATTTAGGTCTTTGGTACACTTCTTAATTAGTTATGTGGTAGAATATAAAGGTCCAACTTTATGCTTTTGCATATGGATATGCAGTTTTCTTCACTGTATAAGCCCCAGGGAAAATAAGTCTTTTTCAACCATATAAAGTCAAACTCACTTGACCACATATACAAGGGTTTATTTCTGGTCTCTTTATTCCACTGGTCTCTATGTCTGTCTATGTAAGTACTACACAGTTTTGATTATTGTTGCTTTGTAGTAAGTTTCAAAACCAGGAAGCATGAAACAGCCAACTTTATTCTTTCCCAAGATTATTTTAGCCATTTAAAGTCACTTGGGATTTCATACAAATTTGGGGATGGAATTTTCTATTTCTGTCAAGAAATGCTCTTGGAATTTTGATAGAGGTTACATTGAGTCTATACTTACCTTCAGTGGTATATATTATTATATTAAGTCTTCCAATCCATGAACATAGGATGCATTTCCATTGCTTTTAAAATTTTTTCAGCAATGTGTTGTAGTTTTCAGTGTGAAGCTTTTGCCTCCTCTGTTAATTTCTAAGTATATTATTCTTTTTGATGCTATTAGACATGGAATTGTTTCTTCAACTTACTTTTCAGATTACTCATTGTTAATGCATAAAAATACCAGAGATTTTTGTGTGTTGGTTTGGAATACTGCCACTTCACTGAAATTACATATTTTTATCCCTCTTTTACAGATGGGAAAACTATAGCACAGAGTGGATAAATAATCTGCCCGACTCACTCAGCTAGTGAGTGGGGGAGCTTGGGCTCCAACCCAGCCAGTGTATTTCCAGAGCCCCTTCCCCTCACCATTAGACTCCACTACTTCTTCTGAAAAAGTAATAACTATGCTAAAGTTTCACTTATGACAAGTGGTAAAACCTTAAAATTCAAGCCTGATTCCAAAGCTTTGATTATAACTGCAATAGCCATTTTACAGCGCTGGGACATCTCAAACTCAAATCTATTGACTAAACAGCTTGCCCATTAAGGGAAGGAGAAAGTCATCTTCAAAAAATAATAAATTCATTGGGCTTCATGTGGTATACCCATGATCTCAGCTACTGGGGCTAGAGGGGTGAGGCAGAAGGACCACAAGTGTGATACCAGCTTGGGTAATTTAGAGAGACTTTGACTCAGAAATAAATAATATTTGAGAAAAGGACTGGGATATAGCTCAGCACTTACCTAGCATGTAAAAGGCCTTGGGTTCTATCCCTAACATCACAAAATAAGTAGATTGATGTATGGAAGAGACAAATGAATCCAACGGCAGTGAGGCCCAGGGGATACACTGGAGATGAGGTGACCCCAGATAGTCCTATAAGATACATATGCTTAGATGGTATATTTTACAATGACTTTTAGACTCAGACTTGCCTACATTTCCTCAGGTGGTTGGAATTCTAAATTTTTTAAAGCAAGAGAAAAAGATGACACCTAAACAAATTTTCCCTGAATCCTCCCAGCAAGTATTTTACAGCCTCTTTCCTCTACTGACTCATGTGAAGTTGGCTGTTTAATGAGAAATTTCCCACTCTGAGCTAAAAGGTAAAGCTTCTGAATCTGAGAGAAGCCTGGGGTGGCTTCCAGCCTTAAGAGCCAGATGAAATGATACCAGCGGGCTTCATTCAAATCCATGTGACTCTTACATTTCCCTAAAGAGGTCACTGTACCTTACAAAGGAATGCCATGGACTCATCCCAAAGGCCATGGGCATTAATCCCAAAAGACAATGAACTTGAACTAAATAAGCCTTCTCATTGGCTGTTGGTGTTAATGCTATACAAAACTCTGCCCAGTGGCTTTGGGCCTGAGTAAATGTTGTCTTGGCTGACCTGGTCCTCTCACATGAATTGAGCATGACTAAGGTGAAGGGATGCCAGCCCTTCCATTAACAGGGAAGGCATGCAGGGGTAGCCTTGAGGCTCAGCATACCAAAGATGCAAACAAAGACTCCTCTCCAAATGAGCCAGTGGCAGGGAAAGGGGAAGAAATGGGAAAGACCAATCTTGAGGTCCTTGAGGAATGGATTATTTAACAACTCCATCCTCATGATTGTAGTGCAACCCGAGGAAAGAGCATGTGGTACCACCAAGCAGATGTGAGCAGATGGACTCTTGTGTAACAGTCACAAGGCTCAGCTTTCCCACCTGTCAAATGAGGTGAATGCCCTTTTTTGTTTCCTAGAACTGTAAGGACAGGGTGTAAAGATCGAACGGTAAGATGTGGGGCGGGGAGGGGGAGGACTTACATTGTTAAATACCCTATGTAGACTTACATTTGAATGCACTGTTAAATACCCTATATAAACAGCTATCATCTCCAAGCACAGATCTGGGCGGGTGGAGGGTGGTAAAAATAGTGGAGGAAATCAAAGGTGGCTTCAGCTTTGAGTACAACACTTCAATTTCGTTTTTGTGTTCTAAGTATATATAATTTTCATAATTTTAAAAGCCATAGAGGAATGTATAATAAATGAACATTCATGAAGAGTTTCAACTCCATTAGAGGCCAGTACACAACTCTATTCTTTCCCCTTCACTGGCCTTCTCAAAATCACTTTTTGAAGGCCATTTCATCCCCAGCCCTTGGAAAAGAGTCTAGAGATAGTCCCATAGATTTTTCTGGTCTATCTGAGACCACAAAATTTTTCCTTATCATCTATTGTCTCAGAAGTTTTATCATTTTGGTAAATAATTTACAACTCCTCATAATGGTCAAAATTGCCAAGTTAAAGCCTCAACCCTCCACAGCACAGGCTGCGGCAGGTTGAGACCCAGGTAATGCAAGGGTAATCACGCCGCTCCTTCTTTGCTTCCTGTCTTGCACAGCCCTCGCTGCCCCCGAGTCCTGCAGGCCCCAGTGACGGCGAGGGGAGAAGGAGGACAGGAAAAGGCCTCGGGACCACACTACTGTCCCTAGACATGGGTACTATCTGGCCATGGCAGATGCTGAACACCGCCCCGGGGAGGCAGCTCTTCCACCTCTGGGGGTGTTTCCACTCCACTTCCTTCCTGTGGGCCAACATGTCCTCTCTGGTTGTTCTGTATTCTTTCCTTAGTCCCCAGAAGGGTTTGCCCCATACAAAGTCACTCTTTTAGAGTTTCGGCATCCCTGAAACTGGTGAGGACACTCCCTCCATGGCGTGCCTCAGGTCCAAAGGAAACAAACCTGGGGAGTGCTGCCTGTGCCTAAGGCGGGCCACTCTTAAGCGCCCCTTACAGCAGCCACTCACCACAGCCGCGTGCTTTCCAGGCCTTCATCTACACCCGTCTCTATGCCCTGAAGTTTGTGGGGAAGCTATGTCAAGCCCTTAGAGAGGTGAGCTGGGAGCTCCACAAGGAGTGAGGATCATCGCAAACTCCTAACTATCGCCAAAGGATTTTCTCCCTAGTGCTACTTCCCAGCCTCTTTGATTTTTACCCTTTTATAGCTTCCAATGAGGGACAAAAGGTGCCAACGCCATCTTCCCCTGTCTACTTTCCATGTCTTGCCTGGATGATCCAGTAAATTTTTCCAGGTATTGTATATATTGAAATGCAGCTCTTCCTGTCCATTGTAGGAGTGGCCCCATGACATCAGGTTCCAAATATTGGTGGGCTATATGCTAAACGAGACAGGAAGAATTCTCTTATAAAGTCCTGTTGTAGAAAAAAGACTAGAATCAGATATGCTATGTGTAATAGTAGTTCATTCCAAGGGGTAAAACTCTAGGTAATTTTTTTAAAAAATCAATTTTCAAAGGAAAACAAGGAACTATTCTTAGTAAAAGATGGAAAATTCTAGAATATGGAGAAAAGGAATGAACAATATATAAAAGAAGAGAAAGATGAGGGAAAGGCAAAGAGAGGGCAGGAAAGGGGTGTAAGAAAGGAAAAGAAGGAAGACCTCATATTTATTTAGAACAAAGCCATAGTAGAAACAGATGATAGAAGAAGAGACCATTGTTTTCTTTAAAGATAGGCTTTCAGGGACCAGGAATGGGGAGTTAGCTCAGTGGTGCAGCCGCCTGCCTCGAAAGCGCAAGGTCCCAAGAGTTTGATCCCTGTACCAAAAAAAAGGATAAAAATATGCTTTCAAAGTATTGTCTGTGTTTGGGTGGTAAATGCAAAAGTACTTTGGAATTAGTCTTGCCTATTCCTCATTGAAAAGGTAAGGTCAGCTAGAACACACCCCTCTAACATGTTTGGAAGGATAAACCTTTTCATCTCTGCATTCAGCCCACTGACCAGCTCAGCTCTGTGGATGGAAAGCAACTCAGAATCATGGTCATTCAGATGGGGTTGGTATGACACTGGCAGTTTGCACCAGCCATGACGAAGGACATGTCAGAAAGTTAAGAGAAAGTAGTTACGTAAACAAGACTGCAGAGACCACCTACAAGCTCTTTAAATAACATCAATTTAACAGCAACCATTTGAGCATTGTGCTAATCCTAGAAAATGTTCTTATAAAAGCAGGCCATGGCAGCATCTTACTGGTCATGAGCTAGGAGAACTAAGAGAATAGTTCTCTTTTTCCCTAATTCTAACATTGTGACTTCGTACTTTTCAAGATAGCATAGTGGGCATCAAGTTTATGCACAAAAAGGTGTCATGACAAGGATTTGAGGCAGAGAAGCTGTGTATGAAATATTTCCTCTGTGCCCCTCAGATCACTCTTGATTCTCCAACCTTCTCTGTATCCCAGGAGGCTCACCTCTACCAGGTTCATCTGACGGGCTGCTTTGCTGAGCTATCTGCATTTGAGTTCAGTTCAGTTAGTGGAAGTTAAAAGAAGAATATGGAAACAGGAGAGGAGAGAGGAGAGAGAAGTTGAGGTATTTGTCATGCGTCCCCTTGAAGGGCTTCTGGTAGCTAGCCCTTTCTTACAGTCACAGCTCAGGCCCATAACAACTCCCTCTACTTGGTCGTTCACATCACACTGGATGCAGCACAGTAGTCGCTCAAGAAGGTCAAGAAGAGATACAGGGATGTCATCTGAGGACTGTTCTGGGAGATGGAGATGGTAGTCCAGGTATTTGTAGTAGCATAGATGGGAAAAAGTAGATCAACTCTGAAAACATTAAGGAGGTAAAATTACCACACCCTTCATCTTTCAATGGACACATGAGTGAAGGAGAAGACTCCTAAGTTTTAAGTCTAAGAAATATGATGAATCAGTAATAAAATGTCTCCTAAAACAGCAGATGCTAGGATTGGATAGCTTCACTGTTGAATTGAACCAAGTTTTTAAAGAAGAATGCGTATCAATTCTTCTCAAACTATTCCATTGCACTGGAAGAGAGGACAAGTGACACACCATTGTCATTCCCATGACAATGACACACCAGAAAAATTTTATACCCATGTCCCTAATAAATATAAATGCAAATACTGTCACTAGAAAATCAAATACAACATCACATCAAAAAGATCATTCACTGTGCTCAAATGGGTCTCATTTCAGGAATACAAGAACAGTTCAACATATGGAGATCAATAAATATAATACATCAACCAAATGAGGGATAAAAATCATAGTATCAGCTCAGTAGAAGCAAAAACATACAATAAAATTCAACGTTCCTTCCTGATATAATCTCTAAACAAATTTGGTATGGAGGGATCAGACCCTAACATAATAGAGGCTATACATGACCAATCCACAACCAGTATCTTACTGAATGAGGAAAAACCAAAAACATTTCTTAGGTCAACCAGGAACAAGACAAGTATGTCCATTCTCACCACTCTTATTCAATATAGAACTAGAAGTTGGAACCAGAGCAATTGGGCAAGAAAGAGAAAATATAAATGGAAAGGAAGGAAGCAAAACTATTCCTGCTTACAGATGATATGATTCTACACAGAGAAAACAAAAACTTGAAAGATTCCAACAAAAGATTAGAACTGATAAATGAATTCAGTATAGGAGCAGGATATAAAAATCAAATACAAAAATCAGTAGCTTTTCTAAGCAATAACAAATTTCCTGACCAAGAAATCATGAAAGCAATTCCATTTACAATAGCTTCAAAAATAAAGTACCCAGGAATAAACTTAACTAAGGAAGAGAAAGACCTCTACAATGAAAATCACAAAACACTGATGAAAGACATTGAAGAACCCTTAGAAAATGGAAAGACTTCCAATGTTTATGAATTGGAAGAACTGATATTGTTAAAACGTTCACACTAGCCAAAACAATCTACAGAGTCAAGGCAATCTCCATCAAAACAGGAATTACATTCTTCACAGAAGTAGAAAAAACAATCCTAAAATTCAAATGGAAGCATAAAGACTCTCATTAGTCGAAGCAATCTTGAGCAAAAAGTACAAGGATGGAAGCATCACAATACCTTATTTCGAGACATACTACACAGCAAAAGTAATAAAAGCAGCATAAAAACAGAGCCTAAATCCATGGACTAGAACAGGATCTAAGAAATAAGCCCTCACATCTAGTGGCAACTGATTCTAGATAAAGGTACAAAAGAAAGGTGTCATTAGAAAATAGACAGTTTCTTTAAGAAATAGTGTTGAGGAAACTGGATCGCCATATGCAGAAGACTGAGACTTGGTCCCTGTCCCTCCCTCTGTACAAAAAAATCAATTAAAAATGAACGAAAGCCCTAAATGTAAGATGTAAAATTCTGAAATTTCTAAAAGAAAATACAGGAGAAGTGCTTCAAGACATTAGTACAAGGAATGGTTTTCTGGATGGGACACCGAAAGCACAGAAAACAAAAGCAAAAATTGACAAATGAGATTACACGGAACTAAAAATCTTTTGTACAGCAAAGGGAACAATCTATAGAGTGAAAAAACAACCCACAGAATGACAGAAAATATTTGCTCAGTATTCATCTGATGAAGGATTAAGCTCCACAACATATAAGAAACCCTAATAGCTTAACAACAAAAAAAACAGGTAATCCAAATTTTTTTATTTTTTATTTATTTATTTGGTACCAGGGATTGAACTCAGGTCCTTGCACTTGCGCAGCAGGCGGCGAAACCACTGAGCTAAATCCCCGGCCTGGTAATCCAAATTTTTTAAAAAGGCGTAAATGATTTGAATACTTTTCAAAAGAAAAAATACAAATGACCAATAAAAATGTGAAAAAATGCTCAATATCATTAGTCATCAGGGAAATGCAAATCAAACTACAATGAGTTACCATCTCATCTCAATTACAACTACTATTATAAAAAAAAAGCACACAAATGAAAACCAATGCTGGTGAGAATGTGGAGAAAAAGGAACACTTATACACTAGTGGAGGAATGCAAGTTAGTACCATGGCTATGGAAACCTGTGTGGAGATTCCTCCAAAAACTAAACATGGAACTACCATATGATCTAGCTACCCTTCTTCTAGATATGTATCCAAAGGAAATGAAATCAGCATATCAAAGAGATAATGTGCATGGCCATGTTTATTGTGGCACTATTCACAATAGCTCAGACATGGAATCAGCCTAGAAACAGATGAATGCATAAAGAGAATTTGGCACATATACACAATAGAGTATTATTCAGACATAAAGAAGAAAGAAATCCTGTCATTTCCTAATAGGTGGAACTGAAGGACATTATGTTAAGTAAAATAAGCCAGACACAGAAAGGCAAGTAGTGCATGTTGTCCTTCATATGTGGAAGCTTTAAAAGGTTGACCTGAAAGTATAGTAGTGACTACTAGGGACTGGGAAAACTGCAGGTGGAGAGGGAGTAGAAAGGGTGATTGGATGGGCTCGGTGCATGCTGCGTGCTTGTGTGGTAATATCACACTGAACTCCACGAATACATGCAATTAATACGGAGTAATAAGAAAAAGGAAACAGATGATGAATGATGGAGCCATTTGCAGAGATAAGGATCTCTTGGGCTCAATAATCTCTCAGAAAGTCACTTTGTGAGTTACCACGTGGGGGGTGAAGGACAGGAAAGATCTTCATTTTCTTTCTGTCATTCGCTCTGAGAGTGGTGGGAAGGGAAGCAGCACCCAGGAACCCAGCAAAAGAACTTTGTTTGAGGTGTGCCTCTGTGTAGTTGAAAAGACTATTTCCCATACCTTTAAAATAGCAAGGACATTTCTAAGCATCTAATTTGCATCTGTGGAAAAGTCACATGCTGTTTTTCTTGTAGCACCTAATGAAGACAGATTAAGCAAAGCAACTTAAAAACTTTACTTCTTCTAGCTCTTAAGTACAGCGGGGGGGGGGGGGGCGGGGAGTGAATATTGGACTTATAATTACTGTGCCTTTTAAGAGAAAAAGAAAAAAACTTGTGTGCATAGAACATTTTCATAAATCATGTCTATGATTAAAAAAATATGGTTTGAACAGACACGACTGTGCCTTACCCTGCATCTGTTTCATATACACAAATGTGTCAGGTTTACATAAACCACACTGATACAGATGAAAAATAAGGGAAGAACAAGATAAAAATAGCTCTTACGGTATCAGGAACACATCTTTTATTATTATAATATATGATAGCATTGCAATCAATCACACTCTTATATTGCATTGGCTAGTGACCTCAAACACTGTGAAGGAAGAGCCAGCCAGAATCCAGAAATCGATTCTTGCAGCTTTAAAAATAATTCTCCAGTATCATGTGTGTGGATATCTGGTGACCATTTCCAAGACAGTAAAATAAACTGATGTCACCTCCCGAGTCCAGTGTTTCCCTGGTCCTGATTTCAAATGTGTTCCTTTGCCACGATGCTCCCCAAGGACACAAGTGTTGAATGGAAGGATAACCTGTCCCCTTTATGATGCTACCACAGAGAGATCACCCAGAAAGGTAACCACCCACCAGCCCCTGGTAGCACTCCAGGCCTGAAGGAGAACACTGCTGATTGGCACTTTAAGCGACCCTCTCTCCTTTCCCTAACTAGCTGAGCAGAAAAACTACTGCTGAAAAACTCACTCTAGTTTTCCCCATTCTACTAAAGAAATACTTAGCTTTTTTACTACAATTATAAAAATTGCTAAGGTCTCTAGAGAGGATTTTTTTAAATGCATGTAACTCTATGTAAGTAAAACTCTGCCTCCTCCTTTACTGATTAAAGCACACTTCTTTTTTTCTAAACTTTTCTCATAAACCTCCCCTACTTCTTTAGCTGTACCTCTGTAACCTCTTCATTTCTAACCTTGAAGTCAACTGAGTTATCAGAGATATTTCTTATTCCACGAGGGACACAATCTAGATGGAGATAAAGAATTGTTTCATGATGCAAATATTTATCCCAGATAAACTATTTAATAATTAATTTTCAGATCTTGGCATTGCTTAAAATTTTCCTTTCATCTTGATATGTCTTTTCAAAGCTTTTGGTATTTTTCTATATATGTATCAGAAGATTACCATTTCCATTCCTTAAGAGTGACTGTAAACATGTCTAGATATTCTTTTGTGGTATTTATATCTAGGTGCTACATTTAATTTTTGAGTCTTTGTTTGCATGTTGCCCATTGCATTTTCATAACAATCATGCGAAGCCTCCCAGCTAGATGAGATGTAATTTGAACACCCTTGTTCATAGTTGGTCCCATTTTTTCCAACCTTATCATGTCTACCATGGTACCATATATAAGACATAAGAACAATTCCATCCAGAAGTAAGTGGCAAAGAACCAATCCTTCTGGACAATTCTCTTCCTTATTGCTGCCATTCCACAACCTCACAGGCATGCCCTCTCCTCTTCTAAGATTGATTCGAGAGACAAATCTCTCCAGACCAAGCTATCCTGGTATCCTATCAGGCTAACACTCTTCCCCCCCGCATTGCATTTGTAAATTATGCATATTCCTTCCCATGAACCAGATGACATGTCCCTGGAGGCTGGGCAACTCTGTGCTTCACTTCTTCAAGACTCTGCCCTCATGACTGAATAAACATGACTTTTCCCCCTTTTAAGATCCACTTATCCATAGAAAATGCATATTATAAATGGAAATAAAAATTTAAAATTCAGCACTCTGAATCCCATCAACCACTGGTAGCTGCTGACAAAATGATATATTTTCCTTCTATCTTTTTTTTAATGCATACATTGCTTTCACTGTACTCTTTTAACAGAGCTGTGATTACATTCCATGCACTATATGGTATCATCAGTTCTCTTATCAGTAATAAGTTCTCTTATCACACAATAAAACACAGCAAAATCATATTTTTCCTCAGTCTCATGATATATCTGTAGATATTTAACTATAGGATGCCTACTTTGGTTCAGGGCCTCACTGTTTACTTCCACAATATCAAAGTGAGGTCTCAGTGTAGAATGTAACAAGGTCAGTCAATGGATTGAGCAGTTAAACCAATGTCTTCAGTCCTCCTATTTTTTTCATCCACCATTGACCTTAAGCCCTCCGCCCAGAAGTCTCAGAATATAACCAACTTTCTTTCAGTTGTCCAAACATATAATATTCTTGTACCCAAACTTCCAAGCTCATGCTCAATCTGTTCCCTCTGAAATGCTCTTTTCCTACCACCTACATGCCAGCCCTGGAATTTGGCTACTTCTTGCTCAGCCTTCAGTCCTCAAACTAATTATCACTTCCTCCAAGGTAGAGATGAATGCTCTATACTGATCATAATAGTCTATTCACCAGCCTTCTCTGCCAGGGCCATTCATGAAGACAAAGAATAATGATTTTTGGTCCACCATTGAATTTTTATCATGGTGATCCTAGCATGGTGAATATTCACGAGAGTTGCTCAATGAATCAATTAATTAAAGCACATAAATAAAACAATGGAATGTAGTTGAAAGATTTTAAAAGCTTCCTTGCTTTTCCAAGACGGTAATAATCACTGTGCAAAAGTTGTTTCTCCACTGATTCAATTTAAATGTCATACACCCATTCCTTCTGCTTCTTCTACTTTGAAATCACTCTTCCCCAAAGGGAAACAATACTCCCAAATTCATTCCTGGAAGCAAGCATCACCTTGATCCCCAAAGCAGAGAAAGACCCAACCCAAAAAGAGAACTATAGGCCAATCTCACTAATGAACATAGATGCAAAAATCCTTAATAAGATACTGGCAAATAGAATGCAGGAAGATCATCAAGAAGATCATACACCCTGACCAACTGGGATTCATCCCAGGGATGCTGGGATGGTTTAACATACTCAAATCAATCAATGCAATACACTATATCAATAGAGCCAAGGACAAAAACCATATGATTATCTCCATAGATGCAGAAAAAGCATTTGACAAAATCCAACATGCATTTATGATAAAAAAAAAAAACCCTACAAAAAATTGAAATACATGGTCTCTACCTCAATCTGATAAAATCCATCTATGAAAAACCAACAGCCAATATCATACTAAATGGTCAAAAACTGAAATCCTTCACACTAAAATCAGGAACAAGACAAGGATGTCCACTATCACCACTCTAGTTCAATATAGTTCTGGAAACATTAGCCACAGCAATTAGACAAGAGAAAGGAATAAAAGGAATAGAAATAGGAAATGAAGAAGTCAAATTGTCATTATTTGCAGATGACATGATACTCTCTATAGAAGACCCCAAGAACTCCACCAAAAGTCTTCTAGACTTGATAACCAAATTCAGTAGAGTAGCTGGACACAAGGTCAACACACAAAAATCAATAGCTTTCCCCTACACAAACAACAGACTCACTGAGACAGAAATAGGGCAAACAATTCCTTTCACAATAGCATCCAAAAAACTGAAATACCTAGGAATCATCCTAATGAAAGAAATCAAAGACCTCTTCTCTGAAAACTATAGCACTCTGAAAAGAGAGATTGAAGATGATATCAGAAAATGGAAAGACATCCCCTGCTCCTGGGCAGGAAGCATCAATATAGTGAAAATGGCCATACTTCCAAAACAGCTATATAGATTCAATGCAATCCCAATTGAAATCACAGCAGAATACTTTACAGACCTTGAGAAAATAATCCAAAAATTCATTTGGAACACAAAGAGACCCAGAATAGCAAAAGCAATTCTAGGTAACAGAGACATGGCAGGGGGTATCACAATCCCCAACTTGAAACTATACTACAAAGCTACTGTGATAAAAACAGCATGGTACTGGTAAAGAAACAGACGTGAGGACCAGTGGAACAGATTAGAAGATGCAGAAACAACGCCAGACACACTCAGCCATCTCATGTTCTATAAAGGAGTCAAACACCCTCACTGGAGGAAAGATAGCCTCTTTAATAAATGGTGCTGGAGAAATTGGGTTTCAACTTACCAAAGATTAAAACTAGACCTGTACCTCTCACCATACACTAAACTAAAATCGAAATGGATTAAGAATCTAAATATTAAAATAGAAATGCTGAATTGCCTGGAACAGAGTTTAGGTAGAACTCTTGAAGACAGTGGTGTAGGAAAAGATTTCATGAACAAAACCTCAGTTGCCTGTGAACTAGCAAAAACAATCAACAAGTGCGATTTCTTCCTATTAAAAAGCTTCTGCACAACAAGAGAAACCACCAGCAGTGTGAAGAGACAACCCACAATGTGGGAAAATATCTTCACCTGCTGTTCCTCAGACAAAGGTCTACTATCTTGAATCTACGAAGAACTTAAAAAAATCAGACCTCCCAAATTTAAAGACCCAATCCAAAAATGGGCATCTGAAATGAACAGACATTTCTCAAACAAAGAAGTAGAAATAGCAAATAAACATATGAAAAAATGTTCCATATCACTGGTCATTCGAGAGATGCAAATGAAAGCAAAGCTGAGATTACACCTCACTCCAGAAAGAATGGCTGCTATCATGAAATCAACCAATAACAAATGCTGGAGGGGCTGTGGGGAAAGAGGAACCCTGCTCCACTGCTGGTGGGAGTGTAGACTGGTGCAAACACTGTGGAAATCAGTATGGAGATACCTCAAAGAACTAGGACTGGAACTCCCATTTGACCCAGCTATTCCCCTGCTGGGGATCTTCCCCAAAGAATTAAAAGAATCCTACCACAGTGACATATGTGCACCCATGTTCATAGAAGCACAATTTGTAATAGCTAAAACTTGGAAACAGCCCAAATGCCCATCAACTGGAGGCTGGATAAAGAAAATGTGCTTTTTTTAATAAATGGAGTACTACTCAGCCATAAAGAATGGTAAACTAGAGACGTTTATAGTTAAATGGATGCACATTGAGGCTATACTCTTAAGTGAAATAAACAGGACAAGATGTGTAAATACCGAATAGTTTCTCTAGTGTGAGAAACTTAAAGTGTAAATAAGGCCTAAATGGTATAATAGATAATGTGAAATAGGAAGAAAAGGGGCAAAGGGGAAGGGGAAGTGGGAGGGGTAGGGGAAAGGAAAGAAGGGAATGCAATCAATATAAGAAAATGAAAAAAAGGAAACAAAGTCTTTGTAAATAGGGAGGGATGGAGGGGTTGAAGGGAGAGCAGGGAAGGGGGAAAAATAAGAACCAAGAGAGATTATGTAAAGGTGCAAATTTCCAAAGATGAATGTCATTATATTGTATACCTAAATTGTACTAGTAAAATAAAGTTTTTTAAAAAATAAAATTTTAAAAAATCACTCTTCCCCTACTTTCAGGCCATGTGGACTAAGCAATGCTGACTCCATCACTCACTTCCACGAGTCAAAAGAAGACCCAAATCAATCTAATGAGAATGAGTCTTGAAATTTTTTGCTGTGGTTATTAGAAAAGAGGACTGATTTTTCTCTGGGGGTTTCTGAATTGCTAGAGTGCGGTTTTGAGCTGTTGATGGTTATCTTACTTCCATCTGGAAAGAGCTTACCTGAGAAAGACAACATGAAGGAAAGTAGAGCCAAGAGCTAAAGAGAGATACAGATTCATAAATCATGCTATGAGCATGATTCAGTTTCGCCTGAGCAAAACTACTCTTGAACTTTTCAATTATTTTTACAATTTGAAGTTATACAACTCTAATTTGTTTAGCTCAATTTGACTTGGGTTTTCTCAAAATAGACTCTTTTTTTTGCTTAAATTCTTTTATTGGTACATTTTAGGCATACAATATGTTTACATTTCTCATTGGGTGCTTGTACCTATACATGATGCATCTTGGTTCTTATTTTTTCCCCATTCCCTGCCCTCCCTTCACCCCTTCCACCCTTCCCTATTTACAAAGACCTTGTTTCCATTTTTTCCTTTTCTTCCAATTTTTCCTTTCCCTTCTTTCCTTTCCCCTTCCCCTCCCACTTCCCCTATCCCTTTGGACCTTTTCTTCCTATTTCAAATTATCAACTATTGATTTTAATCATTTAAATCCTTATTTACACTTTCAGTTTCTCACACTTAGAGAAACTATTCCGTATTTACACATGTGACTCCTATTTATTTCACTTAAGAGTATGGCCTCCATATGCATCCATTTAGCTCTAAATGTCTCTAGTTTCTCGTTCTTTATGGCTGAGTAGTACTCCATTTTATACAAAAAAAAAAACAAAAAAAAACCACATCTTCTTTATCCAGTCCCCAGTTGATGGCCACTTGGGCTGTTTCCAAGCTTTAGCTATTACACACTGTACCATTCTATGGTGGATATGTGGGGTCTAGCAACCAGATCCTAACGAAGGGCTTCTTCCTAGACTCTCTCCAGCTATTGCTCCTTTCCTATATGGCCAAGTGGGAGCTGATCCCTTGATGTATAGATTCACCCTCTTCTTAAGAAATTTCACCATCAGATGACCCCTCTCCTCATGACACCAGGCCTCAGAGGTATGAAAAACACGGGCCTCACCCAGAAGAAAATGACTATTCTCTTTCCAAATTCACCATTAGGTCTCAGGATAATGATCCCTGACTCAGCTGTGAAGGAACGTTCAGAGGCAGCACCTTCAAAATCTACTTTGCCAGACATTCCTGGTCAGGGAGGGAACCAGAGACTCTTTGCTACAGGCCTTCTACATTCTTTCAATACTGAAATATAACACAAAATTTTAATTTCATACACAAATTCCTAAAGTCCCTGTGATGTTGACCCACTGAGCTGACTTCTCATGGCTAGTGCTGGTCCACAGCCAAGGGCTGAGCTACCTCCAGCCAAACCTGATGCCTCCAGAACAAATATGGATGTTGTACTTGAATGCAAAGCTCTGGGAAGATATTATAAAACTTAGTTGGGAAACAGCCACACCCCTAATACCATAGACCCACCACGATCTACTTGGCAGAAGAACATCTACACGAGGAATTAGAGAGGGAAAACTTTCCAATAATCTGCTAAACTTTTGGAAACCCAACTCTGCCCCAAAAGGTCCCATAAATATAATAATACAAGAACACATGTTCATTCACATACACACACACACATCTCGCAAGCAAAGGAAAGAAAATACTAAACTCTTTTTCCCGGTCTGAGAATTTTTATAAAAGTTCTTACAAAGATATGAAAATTAAATTTCATTTAGTTACTGTCATCCAAAGTTAATTTTACTAAAAAGTATTTCACAAAATTGGGACTATCCCAGAAGGCCTGAAGATACAAAAATGGTTTTTACCTTTGTGACAAGGATGAGAGGCATAAAAATGGAGCCAAGGCTTGAGTGCTATTTATTTTAAAAGAATACAAATGTCACTAGACATTTAACTCCTGATAATTCATTAATATTCAATCATTCCTTTCCCTGCAAAATGCCTTGACCTTCTGTAGAGTTATTTGCAAAGCTAATGTCTTGCCACTGGAGACACTTAATGTGCAAAATCATTGTCTCTCAATATGAGGTAACTTTAACCACAGGGAATGTAAAAGAGCAAGTATATGGAATTATTGACAACTACACACTGTAGTCTTTCCTCCTATGAAGCACACCGGGGTCATATGTATAATCAGATCACTCTATGGAAGCCTAGCCCCTGCAATGAGCAAACCTCAATTTCAATGCCAGGCCACCACGTGTTGCCATGTGTCACGTAACTTCCCTGAGCTTTGACTTCACTGTTGACAAAGTAGTGACACTGTAATAATTCTTGTCTGTTGGGATTGCTCACAGTGTGAAGTGAAGTCTGCCAATCACCAGCATTACTGTTCTACTTGCAATTGGTGGCTGAAGAGCATCTTCTTGGAACTTATGCCCTTGTGGTCACTGGAGAGAACAGATTTGCCTTAGTCATCTGGTGCAGATGTTTTCTGACAGAATATCTGCTAATTTTTTCATTGGGCTGCAATGGCATGTACCTGAATTTGCCTTCTTTGAAAATGACAAGCCAGGAATAAAGAGAATTGTAAGGAGCTATAAGCCCCCAGGCTTCTGCCCGTGTGTAAGCTCTATAAAGATGGCGCCCGGTCAGCGTTGTATACCACCGTTCCTGTGGCATCTAACAAAGTTCCTATTACAAATAGGATAGGAACTGTCCTCAGTATTTATTGAGCAACGTGGAAGAAAGAACAAGTTAAATCTTCCTGACCAATTGCCAGCTAGTGGTCTCAGTCAGGGCTACACTGTACATCATCTTGGGCATGATACCCATGAACACAGGCAGGACAGATGCTACGTTGTCTCAGAACCCCAGGTTGACAATGATGGCAATAAATGCCCTTGTTAGTTAGAGCCCTACTCTTTGTCCCAACTGAGCATGTAAATAATAAAGCAATAAGGACTTTAATAAACTCACAGAACATCTCAAAACTGACTACAGCCTAGCACGGTTGTCGTTTTGTATGTTTCAGCTGTCATCACTCCACTGGATAATGCCCTTGTAAAGGATAACAAATACCTGGCACACTGGACTGTTTCCTAGCACACAGTAGACATTTCTAATCCATGGTGACATTGTATCTTTCCTTGGCTCAGTCTCAGACTGCTTCTCAACATGGTATTCGAGAGCCACTAGCAGTCCACTAGAGGGATCTGAGATGGAACCATTCTGTCACCTCTGCTCTATCAGAGTTTCCTGTACTCAACTGTAATAGTTGTTAGTTTTCCTTTCCAGCATCTACTCTTCCTTTTTATGGTAACATACTAGCTTTCATTTTAAGTTCATTTCTCTTCTAAGCCTAATTAACTATTAGCCAGTGACCTGGGCCTGGGGGCAGAGCACATGGCCAATCGGCTCACTCTCTTTCCATGGCTATGGAAGACTGGCTTAGGGATGTGTAAGTCAAGCCAGTCACAGCCAATGTTCCTGGACGTTTGTCAAGCTGGTAGGGAAGCTCACTCTCAGTCTAGACTTCTTACACATAGTCACAACATGTTAGCGTAGCCAGGCAAACACAGAGGAGATAGGACATGAAAGCAACATGGCAGCAGCAGAGCAAAATGATGGGAAGAAGCTAATACCTGGTGATACCAATGAAGTCCCTGGATTCAGTCATAGCTAAAGTTAGAGATTCGTGGACTTAATAGCTGCAAGTAAAAATATTTTGTGTGTGTTTACTGAAGTACTACCTATTTGGTGCACTCCTCCAAGACTTCAAAGTTATAGAACCTAGGGAAAGACCCACTAATCTGCCAACTTTGACCTGGCCTGGCTGAGGACACATCCCTAGCTACCATCTCTTTTCAGGTACTGGGGAATGCACTATTCTAAGTAACCAAAGCTGGCACCACAGAGATCATGCCAAGGTCCCGAGGTGATGTGGCCTTAAAGGGGCTCTAGAGACTTGAGTTCCTCTCCATTCTCCTTGCCACATGAATGCTCCCAGGGCTCAGAAGTGCACCTCCTTCCAGAAACATCACATCCAAATCTCCAGCTCACACTACTCACTCCTTCAGTAACTAACACCTGGGACAGTGTGGGGAGCAGGACTGCACTTCACATTCTAAACCACCCGCTTTGGCAAACACGGTCTGCCCATCTGCTTTTCTGTCATCTAGTTCTTCGCATTTAGTATAAATACTTCTCAGCGCCTTCCACCAACCAGGGGCAGGTCTATTTCGGAGACATTGACGAAGAAAACAGGCAAAGCCCCCGTCTCACTGAGACAGAAGATAGGCAGTCAACAATAAGCATGATGATAATAAAATTATGTGGAGCATCAGAAAGTGACAAGTGCTACAGGAAAAAGTAGAGCCGCCCAGGGTGCAATTTAGCATTTTCTACGAGGTGGTCCAGTGAGTCTCCCTGGCAATGTGACATTGGTTCTACCTTGAAGGGAGGAGTGACCCAAGGAGAAAGTCAGGCCATGCCTGTGAAAGTGACCAGCTCATTACAATTGCTCACCAACTTCTCAAACTTCTGAACTGCATGCTGTTTCCATGAGCCAGTATTTGCTAGTAGTTCAGGGCTGCACTGTGCACGGACCAGTTTAGCTGAATTCATTTCTTTCTTTCCTTTTTATTTTCTCCCTCCAAGTGTTTAGGGAGGGATGAGCGAGCACTGCTTAGCCTCCAGCAGTTAGGGCTAAAGAGTCTTGCTGGTGGGAGGTAGGCTGACCTCACAGTTTGCTGAGCACCACCCTGCTGGGGCATCCATTCCGGAACTGTCTAGAAACCTGAGTCAGTATGAAAGTATCCTGACAAATGAGTGAGCCAGTAGCAACACCTGACAGGGACCTTTCATTTATTTGATTTATTTTGGTTTTTTTAACCAGTGGTTGGAGATGCTGCCTCTCCAGCTGCAGAGTGGCTGGTGTTGGAGTCCTGGCCCCTGGGAAGGGGTCCCTTGGTGCTTAGGCCATGTGACTTGGGTGCCCTACCCATGTGTGTTTGGGCTCACTCGCTCCTGACCTGTCCTCCCTCAGCCCTACTCCTCGACTGAGATTTATGCACCAGTGTCATGCTCACCCTGGATCCTCTGAGGAAAACATAAAACAAATCCCAAGGATTTGGGCGGCAGGGGCCAGCTAGCAGTTACTGAGGGAAGTCAGAGGCAGCTGCACACAACCTCCTTGGGTTCAAGGTGCTTTGTGCGGCTGGAGGCCAAGTCTTTCCTTGCCAAACAGGCAGGCTGGGGGTGGCCTGAGGCTCAGCCAGAGGCAGCTTTGAGCACTTCCTACAGAGCACCTAATGAAGGCGCAACCCTCCTTGGTGTCCAGCCAGGGGACAGCGATGGGGACAGGTCTCCCAAACTGTGCAGAGACAGACCTCAGCTGCAGAGAAGCACAGCTTAGGGGAGCTCCCCTTCTCACCTGTGTGACCTGCAGCAAGCTCACTGGCCTCCTGCCCTTCCTCATCTGGAGAATGGGGTAAAATAACCAAGTGTCTCTCTTCACAGAGAGGCTCGGTGATCTACAGGCTATCGTGCCCTTTGCGCCATTCCTGGCATGTCATAAGCACTAGCATGCGAGCTGCCAGCACTATAGTTGTTATTGTTACCAATTCAGGCTCTCCCTGGCAGAACATGCAGCCCTACCCAGAGCATAGAGGCTCCCTGCGTCTGTGAAAACTTTACTCAGGAGCAGCCCCACTGAATAGGAAGACTAAATCACCCATTTTATGACTCTATTGTTATCCTATGACTTCTTTGCGGTGATGTGATTTGCACAACCAATGCTGGCTACAGCTGGGTAGTTAACCTGTCTCTCAAGGAGAGTCTAACCATATGCCCTGGCACCTGCCCAAAGCCTGGGAGAAATCAGGCTGTGCAAACAGTCTTCAATGCACATGCTCCCTTCGTCCCCAAACCATGACCTGGTCATCATCATTTCAGCACGAAAGACCCCTCAATTCTTAACCAAGTCCAGTGAGATCATCTGCCTAATCAACATATAAATTATACAGGATCAGACTTGGCACTGTGGGGAGTGACACACGTACAAGGAAAAGTACCTGCTCTGGAGGAGTTTAATAGCTGTGGGAGAGGGGATGAAACAAACACAATAAATGTAAAGGCAAAAACAGTGTTACCTGGTCAACTCCATATGTCGTGTTAATTCAACATTTAGTGAGCACCTACTGTCTCTGAAACACAGTGCTAGACGCTGAGGGGAAATCCAGTGAAAAGCATTAAGCAATATATATCACCCAAGCAAGGTGGTGCACACCTCTAATCTCACCTGCTTGGGAGGCTGGGGCAGGAGGATCCCAAGTTCAAGGCCACTCTGGGTGTAGCTCTGTGGTAAAGGGCCCCTGGGTTCAATCCCCAGTACCATCAAAAAAAAAAAAAAAAGTACCACAAGGAGAGTAGGAAAATTTCCACAGAAGATGACTTCCCACCTGAAGCCACGGGAGTGGCCCGGAGGTGTGGGCATCTGAGAGCAGCTGAGAGAGCTGGACTATTCCGGCAAAGTGGGAGGCACCCCCCAAATTCAATGGACCCCGATCAGAGCCACCATACCCCAAGAAATTCAGTCCTCGGCTCTCCAGCTGCACCAGACCGAAGCAGATGTTCTAACTCCTTGTTTGCAAAATTCATTCTACAAATACGGATGGATGGGGTAGTCATCACCTGAAAGGCAGACTCAGCCAGATCTCCTGGAGTGGATGCCTTGCTCCTGCCTTTAATAGAGAGCAACCCTGGAAATTCACCTTTCCTGTCTGAGACTCAGTTTCCTCCTCTGTAAAATGCGGACAGTCAGTCACACACCTCCCTTGGTCAGGGTGAGCGCTAAATGACGTTCACTTTAACTACTTGGGAGAGTACATGGCACGTGTGCCACAGAGGAATCAGCTGTGGTTGTTGACGACGCGTACCCTGGGTACAGCAGAGACTGCCTCATACTCCCCGCTCCCCAGAAGCCTCTGGAAGCCCTTGGTGCTTGCCGCTCCCCGGGCATTTGGTCTGACCTGGCACCCAGCAGAGGCTTAAGCTTTAATTAAAGAACAGTTGGCTGGGTGAGCACTTGAACTTTTGTGTTCTTTAGAACCAAGCTTTTTATCTGAAGATAACTGCAGGCTCACATGTGGTTTTAAGAATTAAGGAGTGGCCCAGTGCACCACGCACCCCAAGGCTATGGTGCTACGAAGCTACCGTCCAGCAGCACCACAAGCAGGGCCACTTCAAGAATGTTACATAAAGAAAACCATACAAAATGGATGTTTTTGCAATTGGCTTTTTTGCTCTGCATAATTCCCTTGAGATTCATCCAAGTTGTTGTACGCGTTGATCATTTCCTTTCCGTTGCCGAGTAATATTCCATGATGTGAAGGTACCACAGTATGTTTATCCATGCACCCACAGGAGGACGTCTGGGTTGTGTGTAGATTTTGGCTATTATGAATAAAGCTGCTATGACTAGTACAAGTTTTTGTGTGAACATGAGCTTTTATGTCTCTGGAACAAACACATAAGAGCAGTTGTTGGGGCTGGGGGTGCAGGTCAGTAGCAGAGCCCCTACCTAGCGTGTGCAAGGCCCTAGGCTCAACCTCCAGCATCATCCACGCTGAAAAAGAGTGAAGTGGCTGTAGCACATAGTGCATGCCTGTCTAGTTTTACAAGAAACCATCAGGCTTTTCCAGAGTGGTGGTACATTTTACATCCTCACCAGCAACGAACGTGTGATCTAGTTTATATCCTCCCTAGCTTTGGTGTGGTCACTATTTTTCCTTGAAATAGCCCTTCTGATAGATGTATACATTTTAATTAATGGCTAGTAACACTGGACAATTTTACATGTGCTTATATGCCATCGACATGTTTTTTCATTTCAATGAAATTATCCCTTATGCATATTTGTAATTGGAGGTATTTATTATTGAGATATTATGGGGGGTTTTTAATGTTCTAACAATAGCCTTGTTGGGCATGTGCTTTGAAACTATTTTCTCTTGGTGTGTAGCTTTTTATTCTCTGAACAGGGTCTTTCATAGAGAAGATATTTCAAAAACTTTTGAGATAGAGTTTCGCTAAGTCTCTAGACTGGGCTCAAACTTGCAATCCTCCTGTCTCAGCCTCCCAAAGTGCTAGGATTGCAGTCATGCACCACCACACCCAGCTAACATTTTTTATTTTAATGAGGTTCAGTTTATCAATTTTTCCTTTTATGGATTGTTTTAGCTCCATAACAAAATACCAAGGTGGTCTCTTAAAGCAGGCATTGACTTCTCATGGCTCCGGAGTCTGTGAGTCTGGAGACAGAAAGTCCAAGAGCAAGACTAAGGCCAATGCTCAGCATAGCTGTTGTCTGAGGGGCTCTCTCACTGCAGACTGCTGCCCTCGCCAAAGGACTTCCCTCGGTGAAAGTGGGTAGGGGGAGAAAGAACGCAGGCTCTCTGGCGTCTCTACATATAGGAACATTTTCCCTTACTTTTTGGCTAAAATTTCTATGGTTCTGTCTTTTACATTTACATCTGTGTATCACACTGAATTAATCTTTGTGGCTCAAGGTCATTTCTTGCCTAAGGATGCCCAGATTTTCCAGCACCATTGTTGAAACAGTCTCATCCACTGAATTGCTCTTGAAACTTTATCAAACATCCTGTGGGCGTCTTTGTGTACATCTACTTCTGGGGTTTCTGCTCTGCTCTACGCATGGATGTGACTTTCTGCACCAATACCACACGGTCTTGATTAACGTAACCATCTAGTAACCCTTAACACTGGGCAGAGGGACTCCTCTCATTTTATTCTTCTCTTTCAAGATTGTTTTAGCTTTCTGGGGTCTCAGCCTTTTGAACGAATTACAGAATAAATCCATCTATATCTACAGAAAACCTTATGGAATTTTATTGGAAACTGCATTCAAACTGTAGGTCCATTTGGTAGGAGCTGACATCTTCACCTTTGAATCTCATGAACACGCATTTACCTTGTCAGTACAATATTCCGATCTTGTTGGATATTCTGTTAAGTCTGTACTTAAGGATTCGTTTTCTTTGGAGGGATTATAAATGGCATCGTGTTCTTAATTTCAGTTCCCACATACTCATTAGTAAAAGTGTGATTGATTCTTGCGTGATGAGTGGGCTCTGTTGAACTTACTTGCTTGTTCTGGGAAGTTTTATGTAGATTCTCTGAGATTTTCTATGCAGATAGTTATATCATCGCCAATAGGGAAAATTACTTCTTCCTTTCCGATCTGTATGGCTTTTGTTTCTTTCTCTTGCATTCATGTAGTGGTTAGCATTCCCAGAAATGTGTTGGGCAAGAGCACTGTCATCTCTACCTTTTCTGCAGATGCGCTCTATCAAGTGGATGGAATCCCCTTCTGTTCCTAACTTGGTGAGCATAGACATCATGGACAGATTCTGGATCCTGTCAAATGATTTCTCTTCATCAACTGACACGATTATATGATTTTTCTTCTTTAGTGTTTTACAGTGGTTATATTGATTTTTAAATGTTAATCCAATCTTGCTTATCCTACCTGGTCATGATGTGTACTTATTTTGAGACACAGTTGGATTTGACTTTCTAGCATTTTGTTGATGACTAGTGCGTGTAAGTTCACAAAAGATAATACTCTGCAGCTTCTTTTCTCTTCCCTCTTACCCTTCTTTTCCTCTTTCTTTCAAAGTGACTGCCTGGTATTGGTACCAGGATAACAGTAGCTTCTGAAAATGAATTGAGAAGTGTTCCTTCCTCCTATATATTCAAGAAGAGGCCATAAAATTGACGTTACTTCTTCTTTAAGAGTTTGGCAGAATCCTCCTGTGAAATCATCTGCGGAGGTTTTAAACTACAAATCGAATGCCTTGATCAGTGTGGGGCCTTTCAGACTGTCTAAGTCATCTTGGTTGAGCTTTGGAAGTTTATGATTTTCAAGGAATTGATCCATTCTTCTAAGTTGTCATATTTATAAGAGCAAATCTATTCACATTATTCCCTGGCTGTCCCTCTAACTGCTGTAGTGTCTATAGTAATATCCCCTACAGTCTGAACTGGTGTCTATGTCTTAATTTTTGTCCATCTTATCAGAGGTTTACCGATTTTCTTAATCTTTTCTGAAAAAAACCCCTGCTTTGTTTCATTAATTTCTTTTCTGTTTAGAATATAATTGAGCTGTGCTCTTCTCTGTATCATTTCCTTTGTTTTGCTTGCCTTAGGTCTTGCCCTTCTCTTGTCTACTATTTCTATTTCTTGGAGTAGGAATTTAGACTATTGGTTTTAAATCTTTTCTCCTTTTTGATATAAGCACTTGGCACCATAAAATTTTCTTTCAGCACTGCTTTAGATGCATTTCACATATTTTGACATGTATCTTTTGAGACGTCTCTGAAAAATGGGAATTTTTGCAGGTAATCTGTTTGATTTTCAACTGTTTAGAGATATTTCCTTTGTTCAGGTTTTGACTTCTTGTTTGATTCCCTTATGGTCAGAAACCAAACTCCATATGATTTAAAGTTTAAAAAATGTATTGAAGGGTTTTCTTTTAATGGCCCAGAACTTCCCCAAATCAGTGAATATTCCATGGATGCTTGAAAAACATGTATTCTGCTATTTAGGGGTATAATTTTCTACATATACCAAATACAGAGTTCACAAAAAAAAAAATGTATACACGCTTCAGGAAAAGAAAAATCGTATGTTTTTTCAACAGGTGGTGCTACCCTCATATAGGAGTCCCTAGAGGGTGTTGTATATCACAGAAAAGCCACTACAATGCCAGCCTTTTCCAGAAGAAATTGAAAGTGCATGTGCAGCAATCTCAATGACCAAAGTTACCCAAGCAGTTCACTATACTAATAAATGTCTGGAAGCTAAAGGCCACCACTTTGAGCACCTCCAGCAATTGGAGAGGCCAAAGGTAAGTTTTATTAATCACACAATGTCTCAATAAATTTAGTATTAAAATATTTATACACGTTTTTCTTTTTCTGAAGTGTGTGTACATTTTTTTGGCGGACTCTGTAGCTTCTGTTAGACATATGGTTGACAAAATTAACTATGTCCTTGCTGGCTTTTCTGTTTCATGGCTTCATTAGTTGCTAAGAGTAAGGATGTTGAATCCTACAAATAAGACTGTGACTCTGTCTATTGCCTTTCAACTCTATCACATTGTTCACGTACTTTGAGGCTTATTATTCCGTACATAAATATTTAGGAATTCCAGTTCCTTCACTTAGATTGAAACTTTTATCATATAATATTCCTCTTCATTTCTAGTAATTTTCTTTGCCCTGCAGCCGACTTTACTTGATTTTAATTAGCTTCTCTTGATTTTTTTTTTTTAGCATGGCATACTTCCTTCCATCCCTTTACTTTTGACCTATTTATGCTATTGCATTTGTAATGAACTTGTCATAGATAGCACTTAGGTGGGTTATATATATATATATTTGCTTAAATTCTTTTATAGGCACATTTTAGGTATACAACATGTTAACATTTATCATTGGGTGTTTGTACCTGAACATGATGTATCTTTGTTCTTATTTTTTCCCCATTACCTGTGAGCCCTTCACCCCTCCACCCTTCCCTATTCACATAGACTTCGTTTCCATTTTTTTTAATTTTCTCATAATATTTCCTTTCCATGCTTTCCTTTCCCCTTCCCCTTCCACCACCCCTACACCTTTAGACCTTTTCCTATTTCAAAGTATCAATTATTAGTTATTAATCCTTTTAATTCTTATTTACACTTTCATTTTCTCACACTAGAGAAACTATTCGGTATTTACACATGTGTCCTGTTTATTTCACTTAAGAGTATCGCCTCAATATGCATCCATTTAGCTATAAATAACTCTAGTTTCTCATTCTTTATAGCTGAATAGTACTCCATTTTATAAAAAAAACCCCACATTTTCTTTAGCCAGTCTCCAGTTGATGGGCACTTGGGCTCTTTCCAAGCTTTAGCTATTACAAACTGTGGGGCTTGTGCTTGCTTCGGCAGCACATATACAAACTGTGCTGCTATAAACATGGGTGCACATATATCACTGTGGTACAATTCTTTTAATTCTTTTGGGTAAATACCCAGCAGGGGAATAGCTGGGTCAAATGGGACCTCCAGTCCTAGTTCTTTGAGGTATCTCCATACTGATTTCCACAGTGGTCGCACCAGTCTGCACTCCCACCAACAATGGAGAAGGGTTCCTTTCTCCCCACACTCCTGCCAGCATTTGTTATCGGTTGATTTCCTTTTTTTTTTATTGGTTGATTTCTTGATAGCAGCCATTCTTTCTGGAGTGAGGTGGAATCTCAGTGTTGTTTTCATCTGCATCTCTCCAATGACCAGTGATGTTGAACACTTTTTCATATGTTTATTTGTTGCTTTTACTTCTTTGTCTGAGAAATGTCTGTTCATTTCAGATGCCCATTTTTGAACTAGGTCTTTGAATTTGGGGGGTCTGATTTTTTCAGTTCTTTATAGATTTGAGATAGTAGCCCTTTGTCTGAGTTATAGCTGCTAAAAAATTTTCCCCACATTGTAGGTTGTTTCTTAGCTCTGTTGGTGGTTTCTCTTGCAGTGCAGAAGCTTTTTAATAAGATGAGATCCCAGTTGTTGATTCTTTCTGCTAGTTCCCATGCTATTGAGGCTTTGTCCATAAAGTCTTTTCCTATGCCAATGTCTTCAAGAGTTCTACCTAACTTATCTTCCAGCAAGTTTAATGTTTCTGTCTTAATATTTAGATCTTTAATCCACTTTGATCTTAGTTTAGTGCATGGTGATAGGTATGGATCTAGTTTTAATCTTTGGCAGGTTGAAATCCAGTTTTTCCAACACCATCTATTAAATAGGCTATCTTTCCTCCAATGAGGGTGGTTGGCTCCTTTGTCAAAGATGAGGTGGCTGAGTATGTCTGGAGTTGTTTCTCCATCTTCTAATCTATTCCACTGGTCCTTGGGTCTGTTTCTTTGCCAGTACCATGCTGTTTTTATCACAGTAGCTTTGTAGTATAGCTTCAAGTCGGGGATTGTGATACCCCCAGCCATGTCTCTGTTGCCCAGAATTGCTTTTGCCATTCTAGGTCTCTTCTGCTTCCAAATGAATTTTTCAATTGTTTTCTCTAGTTCTGTGAAGTATATTGTTGGAATTTCAATCAGCATTGCATTAAATCTATATAGTAGTTTTGGAAGTATGGCCATTTTCACTATATTGGTTCTTCCTACCCAGGAACAAAGGATGTCTTTCCATTTTCTTATATCCTCCTTGATCTCATTTTTCAGGGTGCTGTAGTTTTCAGTGTAGAGGTCTTTTGCTTCCTTTGTTAGATTGATTCCTAGATATTTCATTTTTTTGGATGCTATTGTAAAAGGAATTGTTTCCCTAATTGTTCTCTCAGTAAGTCTGCTATTTGTGTATAAGAAGGCTATTGTTTTTTGAGTGTTGACCTTATATCCAGCTACTCTACTGACTCTGTCAATTAAGTCTAGAATGGGTTATATTTTTAAATCTTGCCTCCTACTCTTTGGCAAATTGGCATATTTAGACAATTGTATTTAAGTTAATTGTTGGTATGTTAGAGCTTGTCTTCTACTTTATTGTTTATTTGCTCAGTTTCTTTTATTCTTATCTTCTTGGTCTTACTAGAACATGTTCTAGAATTCTATCTTGACCTATTTATATTGTTTCTAAGGGAATTTCTTTGTAAACTTTTCTTATTGGTTGTTCTGGCTACTACCATAGAAGTATGTGACTTATCACTCCTCCTAGCATCAACATTTTACCACCCTGAATGAAGTAGAGGGACCTTACTTCCACTTAGGACCTTTTACCTATTTTTAAATATCATTCCTGAGTATCGGATAGTATTATACTTTTTGTCTCAATAATCAAGTATCATTTTAAAAACTCGGGGGGGGGGGTAGTATATTGCTTGTATCTCTGCTTTCTTCCTTCCCACTTAACGCTATAGTATTTCTTCTTTTATCATTTCCCTTCTGTCTGAAAAACTTCCCTTGTCATTTTTTTAAGGGGAGTTTTGCCAGCAACAAATTCTTAATTTTCCTTCATCTGGGAAAGCTTTTATTTCCCTTTATTCCTAAGGATAGTTAAACTACTATAATTGATTACTTTTCTTTTGGTAGTTAAAAATGTCTTACCATCTCCTTCTGGCCCCCATAGCTCTGGGTGAGAAATTAACTATTTGCAGGGTAACATTCCCTTCTTGGTAACTTTTCATTCTTTATGACCACTTTGAAAGTTTCTTGTCTTAATTTTTTGAAGTTTAATTATGATATGTCCTGGTGTGTATTTCTTTGGGTTTATTCTAGTTGGGATTTCCTCGGCTATTTGAATTTGCAGGTCTATTTCTTTTTGCCAAATTTGTGAAATTTTCAGCTCTTCTGTCTTCAAATACTTTTTCAGGCTACTCTTTCTCGTCTCCTTTTAGAACTCCTATGATGTAAATGTTAGATGTTTTGTTCCTGTCCCAGTTTCCTGAGGTTCTATTCATTTTCTTCTTAAAAATTCTATTTTCTACTAGACTGAGTCAATTCTGTGGATCTGTCCTTCCTTTCATTATCTGTCCTCTATCAACTTTGTTAATGAATATAGAGAAAAAGGTTAAAATTTTCTATTATTTGATTCTTTGGTTTTATAATTTAAATCTCTCTTTTCATAACTTCCATTTCTATGTCTAGACATTTTTCTTTCGTGTTTCAAGAGAGATTTCAATTACTTCTTGATGCCCTTTTACAATGGCTGCTTTAAATTCTTATAAGTAATTCCAATATTTGCTTATCTTCTTTCATTCAAGTCATGATTTTCCTGGTTCTTTGTGCAACAAGCAATTTTAGATTGTATCCTGGACCTTTGGCTATTATATTTGGAAACTCAGGGCTTTATTTACATTGTTTATTTTAGCAGGAAGTCAGCCTGTTTATACTCAGGAGGTAACCCTAGTCTACTTTATAAAGCTGAAGTTTCAATTACAATTTAATTTTCAGAACCTTGAAGGTGCTACTTTGAGTTTCATGATTTATCTGGTGACTCTGGGGCTTCCATTGGTCCCTTCCTGATGCAGCCAGAGAAGACAGGAGAAGCTACCCCAGGCTGCGTGCACCACTGGTACAGATGCAGGGAGGGATTCTCAGGTGCATACAGGAATGAAGAGCGCTTCCCAGGATAAACCACCCACTAGCTGGCACCTCTTGGCCCCCTGGTGACCCTAAATGCAAGGGGACTTTCAGATCATGGCAACAGAGGCTTCCTGGGCTGGGTCATTTGTAAGGAAAATCCATCTTGCCAGTGCCCCCGGTTCACCTGGTATCTATCCATGGGAAAGGGATTCTCAGGCCTATGGAAGAAGAGACTTTCTCTAGCCAAGTACTACTCCATGCTAGTGATTCTGGGCTCGCCTTGTACTGTTGGCAGGAGTCCCATTGCATCTGGTGGAGGAATAAGCTTATCTAGGACCATTTCCTGTTGCTAGGTTGGAGGTCAAGAAAAACTGGGCCTGAGTTTCCATCTTATCTCAGGTCAAAAAAGGGCATAAGACCCTGTGTTGCTATGTTGTTCTTCCAGTCTTGGCATCCCTAACAGTGCACGTTCCTCTTTCCAGGTTTCCGGGTGCTCCCCTGGCTGCCTTTTCTGTTATTCCCAGCGATAATAGTGGTATTTTTCAGAGGAGAGCAGAAAAAAAGTGGTCTGTACCATCTTGAACAGAGCAGAAACCCTCATGCTATTTTTTTAGGTGTTTGAGCCTCAGCTTACCCATCATATTGTTAGCATCCTAAACTGAGTACCAAGTTCTGTCTTACTCTTTGCCCAGAAGCCACCACATTAACTTCTACATACCGGCTGTTTCATGAATATTTGTCAAATGAATAAATGGATGGATGAATTTGTCAAAGGGATCCCTGCCACAATTTTTATTTGGTTGAGCCAAATTTTTATTTTTATTGAACCAAAACAACACTCAAACAGGTGAACATTTCCAAGGCTTGCCAGTCTTTTGACTCCCCTACTCCAGCCCATCTTGCATGACCTGCCTCTGCACCACACACAGATACAACCCTCCAAAGTTCTCTCCAGCTCAGCCCCCTGGGCCACCTGCCCTCTAGCCGCCTCCTGCCTGCCCCTGACTGGGGCTCACCTGTAATCTCCCACCATCACTCACTGAGATAAAGGCTTTCACGGTCTCCTGTTGGCTCCATTCTCAGTCAACTGTGTTCTCTCCTCCTACCCAATCTCTTTCAAGCCCTTCTTTCCACAAAGTACATTTGATTGATTGACTTACACTTTTCCATCGTAACAAAATTTGACTGGCTGAACACTCATTTTATATAAACGGGAAATTATTGTCACATTCTCCTACAACCCTTCTCATAACCCTCAACAGCACACACTTCAACTAACCCTGGATCTCTGCTCCATCACCAGACTTTATACATCCCTGAGAACATAGATTTTTCTCTAGAGCAGTTATAGACACAGAAGTGCCCCCATCAGTTTCAGGAGACAGTAGAAAATGTGGATGGAAAGAGAATCTACACATGCCATGTTTAGGAACCTCCCCATCTGGAGGTAGACAGGCTCCCTGAAGCCACTGAACCTATTCTGAAACAGCATTGCAAAACAGAAAGCATGTGAGACCAGAGGATGCATGCTTTCATTTCCTGGGAAGGACCTCACTGACAAGTGCAGAACTGCATGAAGATTTGTGAAGCTCCATTTAGATTTACTGAGGGCCAAGCTGTGATCAACTAATAATGTCTGTCATGAGTTAGATGTGAGAGGAGGGGAATATCAGCAATACAGCCAGCACTTGGTGCACATCTGTCTTTAAATGAGCAGAGGTCTAAAAATGAACTTTAACATAGGAAACAAAGTAAAGAGATTGCCTTTGGAAAAGACATTGTTACTAAGTAGATTACTGTAGGCCTTGAGACCTTTCATAGACCTTACCTATTTGTAAACTTAGTAGACTATTGTGGGCCTTGACATCTTTCTAGGCCCTACCTAATTCAGATAAAGAAGCTCAGGGCTCTTTCCTAGTTCCTTACCTGTGTCATTGACCTGATGCCAGGTAAGTTAGCAAAAGAAAATCCACTTCACATTTTTTTCAGGGCTGAATATGTGAAACATTCCTGTTAGTATGGAAGTGCATTTGTCTCTCTAGAAACAAGGCTGCAAATGAGGAAAACTTGCCCAGTGAGGGCCTCTTGCCACCTAGCTTAGCCTCGCCAACCCTTTCATCTGCCCCACTCAATTCCAAACTGTTAAGGCTTAGATCTAAGATGTCCCCCAAAATCTCATGTGTTTGAAAGGTGACTGGACCATGAAAGAGCTATACCCAGTGGACTGATCCACTAATGAGTTCAGCAGCTGAATGTGCCGCTAGGAGGTGGGGCCCGGGTGGAAGGGGTCCCTGGTGATGAGATCTGGAGGGGTATGTCCTTGTTCCCAGCTCCTTCCTTCTCTCTCTGCCTCCTGGCAGCCACGGGATGAGCAGCTGTCCTAGTCCAAGCCCTTCTACCATGCTGTTTCAGCCGGAGCCAGCTGACCATGGAATAACATCACGAGCCAAAATGAACCTATCCTTTAAGTTGTAGGTGTTTCAGCCCAGGGATGGGCAGTGACTAATACGCCAGCTCTTCCACAATGCCCCACTTCCTCTGGGCTGGCTCTTTCTCCAAGGTCATCTTGCTGTCACCAGCAATGCCAAGAGTCACAAACTGCCAGGCTGAAGGCTGTCGGATTGCACCGTGCTTTTAAATTTGTTCAATTAGAGACTAATATCTATTTAAAGGGAAAATTCTATGTTTTGAAAACTCAAAGACTAACAGCATCACACAGCTGGTAGAGAAGAGAACCCAAAAATAGGGCACAAACTCTCCGTCTGGCCACATCTTCTTCCTGGTCCTGAAAGGTTTCAGGATTTCTGTCATTTTTTTTCTATTTCTCCCCTATGGATATCACCAAAGATTTCCTTGTGTTACAATATACAATGTACAATGTGTGCTAACTTTGCCTTCCTAGTGAGATTACAAATGCTAAAGAGGAAAAGGTGTATTTATTGCTCCTTTGCACTTCTGCCCTTTCCCACCCTTTCCAACATGCCCAAGTTCCCCTTCCCTTCACCATGCCAGCAGCCCAAAATCAGGTGGCATGACACAAACACCCTGTTCACCATTAGTTACTACAAGCCATCTCTGGGCTGAACACTACACTTTCATTGTAACCCAAACCACCATGGTGAGGGAATTATCGTGCCTGTTTTACACGTGAGCAAACTGTAGCTCAGTGAGCTACAGTAATTGCACAACCCCGCTGGGGATGTCCAGAATCTGAACTCAGCTCTGCCTGCCTTGGAGCTCACAGTGTCCTGGGTGCATAACAGTCTGTCCATGGTTCCCTGCCAGGATCCACAAGCGGCTGCCAGTGCCAGCATGGTTTGCAGTCGGTCTTCCCATGGAGAACAAAGGCAGGAGAAGGTGAGGTGGAGTACCGACGTCCATCTGGGTGATTTTGCCCTCTGGGGGATACTTGTCAAGGTCTGGAGACTTTTTTTGATTGTTAGAACTAAGAAAGGCAGTGGTACTGCAATTTAGTGAGTAGGCCCTAGGGATAGGTTCAAACGTCCTGCTGTGCAAAGTAGAGAATTATTCTGCCCCAAGGGTCCCCAGAGCTGAGGCCGAGAGCCCCTGAGGAGAGATATCCACCAACCTGCAAGTTACCCCCACACACACTGGATCCCATGGGAAATCCTAACTGGGTGTAGGTCCTGCATTTGGTGGCTACCAAGAATTAAATGTCCATTTTGTTCCCAGAGCTTCATCATCCTCTACTGATTTTGAGATCATCTTTGAAATTCCATACTATATGTCAAGAATCATCTACTAAGTAATTACTCATTCTCTTTCTCTTATTTAAGGTAAAATTAGCATGTTAGCTGGGGTGAGTATATCCATAGGCTTAGGGTTATATTCAGCCCAAAGCCTTCTGACCTCTTGCCAGAAAGAGCATTTTAATACCACTCAAAGGTAAGAGCATTTAGGGAAATAAACCATGTCTTGCATTTCAAAAGGTAGCTCTCATTTTAGTTTGCTTAAACCATTTTCTGCAATTACTTCCCAACCATATAGCACATCCAAATAAGCCAACGGATCATCTCACAACCAGAGGAATGTTTGAGTAGCTCATCAAAGACCAATGCTAATTTTAGATAGTTAAGCAGTTGATTCCTGAAAAACTCCTAAGAACTGGAGTCACATGAGTCACTTGATTAGCATCCAGGGATAGCTCCATCCAAAGACGTCAAAGACTCTCTAAGTCTTGAGTTATGAAATTGCAGAGGTCAGAGGAGGGACGACTTCAGGCAAAGCTGGATCCAGGTGCTCAGCAAGTATTGCCAGAAATTCTTCTCTCAACCTGTATCTTTGTATGTACTAGTCCAAAGGAAAAGAGGATGCGCCACTTTTCTAACAGCCCAAATAAAAGCCACAATGTGTTTCTGAATGAATCATATACGCCCAATCACAAAGGCCCACCAGGCACTCCACTTGGCTAGGGCCTTTCCAGTGCTGCCAAAGGGGGAATGGGAAGGTGAATTAAGAAGCCAAAACTACAGCAACCAGATCAGAGCAAAACCCCTAGTTCCCACTCAGCAAAGGCTTGAACCAGAAGAACCAAGCCCATAGCAGGAGTCCTCTCCAGAGGGATGAGCTTGGCCCTGCCCCAGGGCGACTCTGCAGAGGGCACTTTTCCTCTAAAGACCCTCAGTCACCCACAGTGGTGTGCATTCCTCTGCCCATGCCTTCAACAGCTGCTGTGAGCAGAGAGCAAATGCACCACCAAATGCAACAGCCGAGCCGAGTAGTGAGCACAAGGCCAAAGAGTTTTGCTGCTGCTGCACATCTTTCCTGCTAGTTCCAACCACACTGTCCTTCAGGAAGCTTTGCTGGGCTCACCAACTTCAAGTAGCATAAATCTGTCATGTGAGTAGGTTCTCATGAGTACACTTCTACACCAAAGGGCACAGCGCCAAGGACAGCAGCCTGAAGGGGTCCTCTGGTGCCTGACAAAGACGAACAGGATGAAGGAACAGAGGGAAGCGTGTGTACCAGTCCAGGAAGACTTAGCTCCTCCCTGCATGGGAACACTGGGCGCCCTGTGGAACTATTATCAATATTACGATGAAATTATATTCTTTGCTGAAAGCATGAACCCTGTGATTGTTGATTTCATCCACTGACGTGGCCAATGATGGTACACACGTTGGTCAGGCTCTGGAAATTCCCTGCCTGAGTTGGCTAGAAATACTGGGGTATCTACGATAAAAGGGGGTCATCTATGAGGGCTGGAATTGTGTGACCAAGCAGAGTGTGCGTGTATCTGAGCAAATTCACTGCTCCCACGCCCGGATTGAGAAGACCTGGTCTTTAGAGAGTGACAGAGCAGGAGTCTCCTTTTTCCCAATGGAAACATTACTCAGCTATTAGAGGTGACAACATGTGAACCAGAGCTTGGCACTGCAGAGGTTATTAATAAAATGGAAGAAGGAAAGCATTTTGCACACACTCCAAAGATGAAGAGATGGATGATATGCACAAGAGGTTAAAAGACACAGAAAATGGAGTAAGATAGTTTAACACAAAATGAATCCAAGTTCCGGAAGGTGATAAAAGGCAAAGTCGGGGAGAAGTACTACTAAGGAGACAATGCTACCAATTTTCAGATTTAGGATATATCATACATGCATCAGGGGGAAACTATGGGAAACCAAAGAAAACGAAGCAACCTTAAAATCAGGCAGCGATGAGGCAGCAGGAGATGAGGGTGTGGGGCGTGGGTGGGCCTCAGGCATGGCCTGTGCACTGCTGAGACTTGTTCCCCACCTGCGCAGAGCAGTAGCCCAAGAGCCTGGCACCTGACACTGATTTCAACATAAGCTCAAGCCAGACCACCTGCATCTGATTTGAGAAAGATAATACAAAGACAGCAACCACTGACTTCGCGACCTCTGCCCCCTTGTTCTCATCTTGGCCTGTCCCACATGAAGGATGAATCTTTTCTTTCTCCTTCACACCACCTCTTTCTCCTTAAAATAAGAGTTAAGCTTTCACGTTTACCAATTGTTCGGATCAGTTCTTTGTCTGGGACAGCAAGGGCGTGGAAAGCACTGCTGGTCACTCTAGCACCTGGTATCAAGACAGATTGCCCTTGAAGCAGCAGCCTTTAATGACTGCAACCTCCTTACTGCTGGGGTGCTGGGTGGTATGAAGCATCTTCAGCAGGCTGAGTCGAGTTGCTATAAAAATTGAGATCCATGCCCAGTGGAAGGGTCTTTCCAAAATGATGGTAAAATAAAGGTGTAAACAAAAGCAGACAGCCTTTATCCACAAAATGGGAACCTGCAAAGTACCCTAAAGAGTTAAATTCTAAAGGATGTATTCTGGGCAGAAGAAAAACTATTTCAGATGATAATCTGGTGTAAGAAATGAGGAATGAGCAAAGATATTGCTAAATAACTGGGCTAATCAAACCAACAATAATTGTATAAAATGGTAACAAAGATAATAAATAGCCAGTGGGATGGGACAAAGCAAAAATATAAGAGGGGAAATACATGACTATAGTAGTGGAAAAACTGCTAAAATCAAAATAAATAATAATAGGAGAGTGATCCGGGAATGAAATCCTCCTAAAGCCTGAAGGTTATACAGGAAGATGGGAAATGTGTTCATGAATTTTGGGCTTTGTTAAATTAAGCATGCTTATTAAACTGCTAGCATAGCCCAGTGCTATGACACACACTTGTAATCCAGCTACTCAGGAGGTTGACGCAGGAAGATTATAAACTCAAGTCAGCCTTAGCAAGACTCTGTCTCAAAACAAAAATAAAAAAGCTAGGGATGTAGCTCACAGGTAGAGTGCTTGCCTAGTATGTGTGAGGCCCTGGGTCTAATCCCTAATACTGGGGGGGTGGGGGGACCTTACTAGTGTAACTATTAAATGAGTAAATATGAAACATACATCCACCAAAAAGGAAAATATAAAAATGGATAAGGAAAAGAAATTCAAAAGGAGGCAGAGAGAGAGAGAGAACAAAGAATCAGAGGACAAACCAAAAGCAAAAGCACCTAACAAGGTTGCGGGATCGATTTGAGCACATCAGCATTTACGGTGAATGTAAATGGATCAATATCTCTAAGTAAATGACAAAAAACTCCCAGACATAAGTAGAACTCAAATATTAAAAGTAGAAATTGTATGCTGTTTATAAAAATAACAGTTTACCTACAAGAAATAAGTATGTTAATCAGTTTTCCATCACTTCAATAAACACCAGACACAGGCTACTTATGAAGAGGTTTATTCAGCGTGAAGTTTTGGGAAGTTCAAATGGCACCTGAAGGGCCTTCTCCACCCTCATCCCAGCCCCATCCCACCCGCAGCTGCATGGCCTCATGGGATAGACAAAAGGGCTGGAAAAACAGCAAGTGAGTACATCTCATGCCAGGAGCAGGGTGTGCCCGGTGGGCCAGGACAGCTCCTTTTATAGCCCCTCTCTGGGAACTCAAAGGGTCTCAGGAGAATCACCTTCCAAGAGCAGCCTTCTGATGACCAAGATCTCCCACGTGACCCCACCTCTTGAAGGTCACAGAGCACCGCCCGGTGCTGACTACATCGAAGGAAGCTTTCGGAAGACAAGGACATTTCCAAACACAGCCATGGGTGAGCTCACCATTGTATCAGAAATTGTCTCAGCACACTTCTCTCAAGAACAGGCCGACCTCAAAATCATTAAAAACTGAAAAAGAATTAACAATCCTGATTCAGTGGGTTACATTAGAATTTTGGGCTCAGCAACTAGAGAATACAAAGCCTTTCCAAACACAGAATCTTGCCACATGTGCTATGAAGCTAACCTCAAAAACTGCAAACAATTTAGGCCGGGGATTTAGCTCAGTGGTTCTGCTGCCTGCCTTGCAAGCACAAGGTCCTGAGTTTGATCCCTGGTACCTAAAAAACACAAAAACAGCAAAAAGTGCTATCACTTGTGCCACTTTCTCTGGTATGCACTTCAGTTAGAAAAGGTGGGGGAAAGATAAGTAGAAAAGGTTTATGTATGGGAAAAATTTTTTTAAATATGTCAAAGAATAAATAATTAAAATAAAGATACTTGCAATTAAATATGTGGAAGGTAGCAAAGGCAGTATTGCAGGAAAATCATACTTTCATTGTTTCATTAGAAATAAGAAACTCTCCAAATGAAGGAACAAAGCATTCAACTGACAGATTTAGAGGGGTAAAAACATCAAGGTAAAAACAACAGAACATAGAGCCAGGGATTTAGCTCAGTGGTTCCACTGCCTGCCTCACAAGCACAGGGTCCCGAGTTTAATCCCCGGTACCATTTTAAAAAAAGGTTATAGACAATAAACTTTTAAAAAATGAAAAAAACAGAACAGGAGAAATAATTAAGACAAAAGTAAAATTAATAAAAATAGGACACAAATATGCAAGAGTTAAATCGATAAAACTAGTTCCTTGAAAAGATCAAAACAAAATTACTGTCAGCATTAATCAATAAAACATTATCCAGATAAATAATATTAGAAAAGACATTAGAACAGATGCCACAGAAATTAAGTTAATAGATTATTATGGACAACTTTTGCCAATAAAGAAAAATTTTCATGAGCTGCATAAACTCCTAGAAAAATATAACTTATGAAACCTGACTCAACAAAGAAGAGAAAATAAGAATAATCTTATAGCTGTTTCAAAAATCATATTAATAGCTTAAAATGTTAAGAAAACACTGGGTCCAGATGGTTTTATAGGCATGTTCTACCAAACAGACAGGAACAAATAATTCCAAATTACGCAAACTCTTACAGAGAATTTTTTCATTAGGCCAAGGTATCCTTGATTCCAAACAAGACAGGAATGGTATAACAGGCCAATTGATCTCATCAGCATAAAGGACAAAAATGTAAATAAAATATTGGCAAACCGAATTCAGAAACAAGAGCAATGAAACACCATTACTAATTTGAGTGTGTCCAAGAAATGTACCACTGATTTAATATAGAAGATAAATCAATGTAATTCGTCACATTAACACATCAGAAAAAGTCCTACATAATAATTCTTGTAAATAAGGTAAAAAAGATATCCCATAAAATTCGATCCCCCAACCTATAATGAAAATATCACACACAAGATCCTAATGACAAAAGTTAAAAAGTATACAATCTAAAAATAGTTTTAGACATTAACATATGAGGATAACTATTATTTCAGCAAAGAAAACTTTTTTTAAATAAGATACAGTACACATAATAAAGTAAAAGACCAAAAATTTTGGCAATTTAAAAACTGAGAGCTTTTACGTGGAAAATGACAAACTAAATAGTCAGTGGAGAATTAGTGTTTAGAATAGATAAGGGATTCCTAAAAATCTGACAGGAAGCCATAATTGAGCAGGAAAATTCATAAACAGCAATTTAACAGAGAAGGAATAAACAGACTGTAAATATATTAAGATCTTAAAACCTGATCAATCTATTTTTTACAATGTGAACTAAAGCCACATTGAAATATAACTTTGTAATGGGAATAATTAGTCTGATAGTATTAGAAGTAGGCCAGGATGGGAAGCAATGAAGATTCTCATGCTGCTCATGGGAATATGGATCACTGAACCTCTTGGAAAAACATTTTTACATGAATCAGTAAAGGGAGTCATTCACAAGCACCAGAAATTCCAATCACTAGTTGGAAAATCTAAGAAAACTCTTTGAAATATGGGCCAGGAAACACACAAAAATGATAAAACAAGATTGTTCATGGAAGTGGAAAACTAGAAACAACCTAGATGTCTATCAATAGAAGGAATAAATTATGGTACCTTTCTACAACAGTAAGTATACAGCAGTTAAAATAAACTAAAACCTAATGTATTCACTAAACTCAATAAAAATTAAGTTATGAAAATTAAGATGAAAAAAATGTTTAATTTAAAATTAAGATTTAAATTAATTAAAATTAAGATGAAAGTAAACAACACAATCCATTCACATCAAATTCAGGCCAGTTAATGAACTTGTTGGTTAAGGATTTGGAAATCAGTGGCAGAGCCATAAAGAAAAGCAAGGAAATAAGAAGTTCTGAGTACTAGTTACTGTAAGTGAAGGTAAGGAGGGAGAGACACTCAAAGGGGTACCACAGAGGTTTGGAAGGTACTTGAATTTCATTTAATTAAATGAGTAATAAATACTTGGGGTTCATTTTATTATTTCTCTTTAAACTATGCAAATATATTTTATGATTTTTATATGTGTGACATACTTTATAATTAAAAGAACATTTAAAATGAAAGAACCTTTCTCAACTTTAGATTTTAAAAAGGAGCATGATTTTTAAAATGTGCATATGATATGTTTTTAATCAGTCAGTATCACTGTGTTCTTTGAAGAAATGCTGTAATTCCCAATAATATTAAGAACAGGAAAGTGATAGTATTATTATACAAAAATGTAGCAAATGAAATTGGATGATAACATTAAATTGTAAGTAAAACTATTGGAAGAGGATGGGTTTTTGTTTTGGTTTTTTTGGTACTGGAGATCGAACTCGGGTCCTTGCTCTTGTGAGGCAGGGGGTGGAACCACTGAGCTAAATTCCCGGCCCAAGCATGGTTATTCTTTTAAAAGGTTTTTATTTAACTTGGAAAATCCAAGAAAATAACAAATGTGTTTTTTAAATAAAATATTATTAAAATTTTTAAAACAGGAAAATAATTGAATAAGTTATTCCTGATCAAAATAAGTATAAAATAAACTAAAATTTATACAGTGTACTATTAAAAGCATGTGATGAAAATATCATAATTTAAAGACACAAAATACCTCAAAATAAACAACTACACAATTATACTTTAGTACAAAATGAAGACAAATAAATTAGGAGATAGATACATCAAAAATATCCGTGGAGAGACATTAGATTCATTTTCTTCAAAACCAGGGAAAAACAAAGATTATCTTATTACTTTGGGACTTAAAATTTTTTCTAATATTAGGAAATATATCAGGCAAAATTGCCAGGAAAATATTGGCAAAAAGAAGAATAATATAGTAGTAGGGAGTTACCAAATTCCTTGATATTAAAATACATAATAAAGCTTTGGTGACTAAAGCAGTATGTCATTTATTCAGGTGCTAGGACATTCCCTGAAGCACTTTTGATTCAATAAAAGAATAGCATTTACCTAAATGTCCATCGACATGAGTTCATTTAGTAAATTATACTGCTATAGTACACTTGAAATACTATGCGAACAAAAACTTAAAAATTAGTTCATATCTACATACCGCACAATAAAACTGCAGATCCCAAAGACGATGAGAAAAATCTTAGGGACAAGAAGGCAGAAGCCGTATTTTGTCCCAGTGCTGTAGATGGCATTTTAACTGGCAGCAAGCATTAAGTCAAAAGAAGACTGAATAGTGTACTAAAAATAGTAAGTAAATACTAAGCCTAGAATTTTCTCTTCAACTAAATTACCATTCAAGATTGAGAGCAAATGATAAAATAAAAATACAGCAGTTTCACACAAAGTCTGCAAGAATTTACCACTTAAAACCCTTGCTAAAGAACCATCCCAGAGAACAGATTGCAGAGAGAGGTGGTCTCTACCTCACGGGAAAATGAGTCGGCAGGCAATGGTTAGCAGCAGGGACAGCTAAAGCAAGCGCTGGGGCCATAAATCTAACAAAAAGCATTACCACCAACTTTGTCGAACGAAAAGGGTGAGATGAGACCCGAGATTATAAAAATATAATTAAATCGGGTTGGTGAAACTATGTATTTTGATTTCAGGATAAGTAGTCATATAAAATATTCAGCATTTATATATTATGTATCATACAATGTATTATATAAATGTATGATACTAATTTTATTCTTTTGTTAAGTAAACTTATTACATTATTTTGTAAAATAACATTAGTTTAGCTTTATTATTTTTATTTTATATATTAAAATATTACTACATTGGTATTTTAACCCACATATACATACATATATACGTACATACATATGTGCATGTATATGTATGTATATATGTGGAACTTGTAAACCAGTAGAAAGATAAGAGAAAAATTATAAGGAAAACAATTCAACAAAAAAAAGGATAAGAGGACAAACAGAGGAAATAAGCAAGGTAAAGAAAACACCCAGACATACCTAATTTTGCTTCTGTTTAGGATGGATAAAGGAGGATATACCATGTCACTTGTCTTGAAAACAAGAAACAGTAGAAAAAATTAAAACCGTACTATTTTGAGGGGTGCGTACAGAGCGGTTAAAAGCCCCAGTAACTGAATTACAGAGAAAAAAGACACAGAGGACTGTGGACCCTGCTTGGGTGCAGATGCACAGGGCAGTGGGAGCACACCACACACAGAGCTCCTCTGCTCAGTCCAAAGTCACCCCTGCCTGGGACGGAAACAGGGCCTGGCAGGACTGTATCCACAGGCAAAAGCAAATCCCTTATCCCAACAAGTCCCATACCTCTTCTACACATGCAGCTTTTGCCCCCATAAAAGCATCAATTCAGATTGGGTAAGAATGTAGGATTCAAGGGTTCTACTGAATTGAATTCAAACGTAAAACAAAAATATTTAAAACTACATCCCAATCTCCTCTTAGATCAAAATCTGAGAATAACAAAAAGGGAGTGATGGACAGAAAGAGAATGACACTTTGCCTTGGTAGTTTTTCTCCCCTAAATCCAAATCCAACCACGTAAAAAACATCAAATAAATCTAAAATGAGGAGAGTTCTAGAAAATTTACCTGACCAGTTTTTCTCAACGTGTTCAATCAAGGTCATAAAAACAAGAAACTTCTGAGGAATTACCACAAACGAGAGGAGACTGAGTAGACAGGACGGGTAAATGTAATGTGGCATCCTGGATAGGGTCCTGGAACTCAGTGAGCATGTGAGCGGAGAAAACGGGGACAGCTACGTGGAGCCGGGAGCCTAGGTAATCGTAACGCACTCAACGCTGGCTCCTTTGTGGTGACAAATAAAACCGTACGGTAAGACGTTGATAAAGAGAAAACCACATGAAGGGTATACGGGGCATCTCTGAGCGATCCTCTCAACTTCTCTGTAAATCTGACACTATTATAAATTAAATGCTTTTGTAAAAGAACATCTATTTGTAAAATACCAAACATGTATGAATACATTCAGCAAAAAGTGAACAAAACTGGCATACTGAAAAGTAGAGATAGAGCTTGAGAGAGTTTTTTAAAGGCCTCAACAGAGAGATACACTGTGTTCATGACTGGGAAGTCTCAGTACTGTATTGTGAAGATGTCATTTCTCCTCCACATTAATCAATGAAAATGATTAATCAGTGAAATCCTAATCTAAATACCAACAGAATTTTTGTAGAAAGTGACAGGCTGATTCTAAAATTTAAAGTAATATCTGAAACAACTGATAAAGGAGCAAAGTTGGAGACCTCTTACCACCTGATTTTAAGACTTCCTAATAAGTCAGAGTTATCAAGGCAGTGTGATAAGGGCACAAGTATAGGCTTATGGAAATGTAGCCGATATAAACACATATATATGCTCAATTAATTTACAACAAAGGGGACAAAGAGCATGAATGAGTACAGGATAGTCTTCTCAGCAAATGGCATTAGAATAACTGGACATTCTTACTTCGATAAAAAGAGCATCAAGTTCTATATGACACCATAAACAAAACTATAAAGTGTCTCATACTCCTAAATGTAAGAACTAAAATTGTATTTTTAATATAGGACGGAATTTTTACAAGTTTAGAGTAGGTAAAGATTTCTTAATTTCTTGACAAGGGAAAAGTAGGAATTATGGTAAAATTTTAAAATAAAATGCATAAAAATTAAGAATATCAGCTCTTCAAGTTAGCAATAAGAAAATTAGAGGTTGTTTCACACTGGGGGAAATACTATGCATAGAAATAGCATGCTCGGGTCATACAAAGAGTTAGCGTGGGGCATTTACACAGAAATACACATTCCTCAAAAGATTTGTATCTAGAACATATAAAAAGTACATAAGATTCAATAATAGTAAGATTAGCAATCTAAGAAAAACAGGTAGAAATCTAAACTATAATTCACAGAAGTAGATACATAAAAGGCAAATTAGAATAAAAATCAACATCCCTGGCACTAAATAAATCAAATCAAGCCATGGATACCTCTACTCACTCTACAACAGCTAATTTTAAACCTCTACCCCACTGACAACAATGAAAAGGATCAATTTTGGGTATAGTTTGGTAGCGTCTTGTGAAGGTAAGCATCTGCTTATCATATGACCCAGAAATTCTACTCCAAGATCGTTTTCTGAAAAAGGTGAAAATATGTATTCACAAAGCATCTTGTATACAACTTTTCATAGAGGTTTCATTTCTAAGAATCAAATGCTAGAAGCAACTCTACCATCCATCAACAACACAGGAGACAAACTGTGGTATATTCAGACTTAATACTCATCATGAAAGAGAATCTAACTTGGATTCACACAACAGAGTGGAGACATTTCAAAAGTACTATTGTTTGGAGAAGAAAAAATACACAAAAGAGTACATACCCTAAGTTTCCATTTGTATGAAGCTTGAGAACAAATAAAATATGACAGAAGTCAAACCATTAGCATTAACTAAATACAAGGAAAATATACAAAGCTCAATAATGTTAACATGCCCAACCAATTATAAAATGTTATTTTTAAAGAGAGGGTTAAGATTACAAAAGAAACCAAGAAATAAACATAGCAAAACATATGCAAAACCTTTATGTGAAACAATTATTGAAAAACATAAAACAAAAGTCTAAAATAAATGGAAATGTTGCCATATTTGTAGAAAGGAATACTCAACATCACAAATACCTCACAATTCCAATCAAAATCCCATTAGGGTTTTTCTCCATAACTGGACAAACTTATCTTAAAATTTATATGGCAGAAGAAAGGCAAAGTAATTTTGAAAAAGATTATAAAGGGCATTCATATTTTTAGGACATTAAGACTTACCAGAAAGCTATAGTTATTTAATAGTCACAGTTTCTAGAACAGAGTAGAAACTAATTACAGAATTAAATTGCATGCTATAGAATACATAATATTATACATTTGTGAACTTGAAATAATTTCAGAAGTAGAATTTCAAAAATTGTGAAAAGGATTACTCATCAAGTATTGCTGGAGTGACTGGGTACCCACAGAAGAAAAAAACAAGATCTTTATTTCATTGGAATAGGGAGAGGTTTTGAAAATATAATCCAAAAGGTACAAACCACAAAGGAAACCACGATGAAACGAAGTATATTAAAATGTTTAGGATCAAGACATCATAAACAACATTTTTTAAACTGCAATCTAGTGAGAGATTTTTGCAATTCATGGGTCACCAAAGACTGAATACCCAGAATATATAAAGAGCTTGCTTAAATAACAAACAATCACAATAAACAATTAGAGTAGAATAAACAATGAAAATTGGCAGAAAATATTTGAATGACCAATAAGTTTGAAAAGTTGTTTTAACCTTCATGGATGACCATTAAGTGCTTATTAAAACTGTATCATTCTAGCTCTCCTTCAAACACCAAAATGTGAGAACACCAAATTTCAAGAAAAATGTAGGGAAATAGGACCATTTACATATTACATGGGACAAATATTTTGGAAAGGAATTTGCACAAAATTTAAAGATGAAGATTAAAGTATATGTCCTGGAGAAATTCTGAAACATGATTAAAAATATTTCCTACTTATCTTTTTCCCCTTATTCCAACCATAATAGAAAAACAGGAAGAGAGAGAGAGAGACAGACAGACAGACAGACAGAAGAAAGAATCTAAATTGTTCCTCAGTGGAGACCTGGAATAGTATAGTGAATCTACGGAAGGCAAATGCAGGAACATAGATATGTTTCAAAGAAATCATTGAATTTTAAAAACCTATAAATTATAGAGAAATGTGTATAGCGTGATATGGTTAAAATTTATATAGATATTATATACTATACATAAAATGTATTTGGAATAAAATATATTCCAGAGTCTACCTCAACTTGATACTTATTACCTCTGGCAAAGAAAGGAGGGACAAAGAGATAGTGTGGAAACCTTTATCTATAAATGTAAAGTTTAATTTTTTAAAATATAAATAATACTTGAAATTTACATGTTACTATGTCAACATCACCTTCGCTCCTAATATGTTTCAGTCACTGTGATAATATGACAGTCATTTTCTGCTAATATAAAAATTATTAAAATAGTAATATAACAATATTTTCTATTAGCCTTTGCTTTAATTTTTTGTATTTCACATAACCATATTATGCCATATGATTATGCTAGTCAAATAATAATAATTATATTAAAGTTATGGTCAGTTCAGCTGTTAAGAAAATAACTTGGTAGTAATGAATAAATTCATGGCATAGTTTTAATTGAGTACTTTGTATGAAAATTCAATGTTGTATCCAAAAAAATTGGAGACTTAATCATATCCTACCTTGAGCTGTTTCCATTATAAAAATCTGAATTATTGGGTAAGATCAGGTTATAAAGCTTACACTCAACAGAGGCTAGAGGGAGCCCAGGAACCAAGAGAAATGCAAAAGAAACATCCCCCCAATAAGGTGAGTCTTTGAGACCATGGAAGGAATGCTTTTTGCGTGTTCCAGAGCAAGAAGTCAAAGGTATAGCTTCAGGTTACAGAAGGATAATCCAATATTCTCCAAGAATAAGAAAATTTACCCAGTCCCATTTTGTTTTATTGTCTTCTTTGTGGATACAATAACTTCAAACTAGAAAAGACAAAGCCATTGTGGTTTTTTTCCCATTAAAGGACAATAAAGATAGAAAAAGAAAAGCAATTATCTAATTAAGTTCAGATCTCTTCATTAAAGCATGTAGCACATATATATTGAATACAAACTGTGTAGCAGGATTGGAGATGCAGTGGGGAACAACACAGACAAGGTTATCCTTTGGATAGATATGAATTAATTAAACGCACTGTGCAAAGTGCTAAGGAAAAAAATCAAGCAATATAAAAATATAGTGAATATGGTGATGAGACCAGGGAAATTCCATGATCCTTGAGCAGAGGAAGAATGGGAGAGAAAGCCAGCTGTACACAGAACTAGGAGAGAAGACTTCTGGGAGTCTTCTACTGGAACTTCTGGGAGTCTTCTACTGAAACAGCAGTGTGAAGACTAACATGAAAAAGGAGTCCAGTGTGCTTAGATGCATAGAAGAGACCATTGGCCAAAGGGCAATTAATCAAGAAGAAAAATGGCAGATGGAGAGCTCGGAGGGAGAGGTGGGGCGAGATCACACAGGCCTGGTAAGGTCTAACAGTGAAAAAAAAACAAAGAAGGAGAGTACCAGATAGGACTTCGGTTTACTTCCATGGTTGAGGTATCACTCCAGTTGCTGAGCTGAAAATAAACTGGAAGGAGCTCAGATATGGGAAGACCGGGGTGGGGGTGGGGAGCACTGAAGTTGGCAAGGGATGACATGGCCTGGGTCATGAAGGTAACAATGGAGAAGCAAGAAGTGACGAGTGACACTGAAGAAGTAGAGCCCGCCAGGCTATAAATGGGGAGGGGTATGAGGAGGAGGGGGAAGGAAAGGAACCGAGGGTAACTTTCAGATTGAACAACTGAGTGGACAGTGGTGACAGGTACTGAGGTCAGGAACGCTGGGGGAAAACTAGTAGAAGTGACAGGGCCAGAGAACTATGAATACTGTCTAGGACATATTAAGTCTGAGATGCTGACCTATCTAAGTGATCATGTTGAATGGGTAAATGAATGAAAATGAAGCCTCTGAGAGAGGTCATAATGTACAATATGAATCTGGAAGTCACTGGCAGGGAAACAATTTTCACAGCCATGACACCAGATGAGTGTACCTCAGGAAGAGTGTACAGAGCCCAGGACACATCCTGATGCAATCCACTAGCAGAGATTCAGGACAGGATGTAAAGAAGCTGGCAAAAAAAAAAAAGACTGAGATGGAGGAGTCAGTGCCATGTAAGAAAAACCAGTTTCTACAATTTCATCATAATAATTCAGAGACGTGTACCAAACTTATATCAATTCTAGAAATCTGTCCTCACATTCATTAGACTTTCAGGCTTAGATGAAGTGGATCCTGGAGTTTGGAAATAATTTGCACACGTAGCCACATACTCACTGTTCATATAGCTCAGTAGAGTATATGTGTCAGAAGAAAGTCCAGTAATTCCTGACCACCTTCCAAAAGGGGGCTGGTGAAACACTAGGAATTGCAAACTGGTTCTAAAACATGCTGTTGTCCAGGGGGTTCGCATGCACTTAGAAGAGAAACCAGTGACCAATGAAAACCACACTGAGTTCTTGAAGGACAAACATTGCCAACTTCAATTTGTTTCTTCTTTCAAAAGTGCTGAAAACAACCACATGAAACCTGATGACATCAATGCTAATGGAAGAAAGGTTATCATCTTGCAGTATCCACTTATGTACTTTTTCTACTTCCCCTAATAGGTCCTCTCTGTAATTCTACAGAAACCGATGAGCATTGGTAGAATTCTGTCTCCAGGTGCCATAAGCTGTTACCTGAGACCCTTGGGAGTTTGTCAAGTCCCCCACAGAGTGAAGATGTTGGTTTGTGTCCCAAGGTGTAGGATAGGTGCCCTGCTACCCATCGGTACCATCTTTCCACACTGAAAAGCTGGACCATGCACTTAACCGGGAAGGTGAGCACTTGGGCACCCAGTGAGAAGAGGCAGGTGGCACAGGGATACAAGAGCTTTCCTCTGAGGGGCAGCCTTAATTTCAGAGACCTCCCAACTGCTGTTAATAGCAAGGCCTGTCCCAAATTGCCTTCCAGGAAGCCCTGTACAGCATGGTGACCCTGCAGATAAACCTCAAGCACAGAAACAACTGACATCACCTTTCTTTCGTCTTCCCACGGAAATGCAGTTTTAAGTGCAAGAAATTCACGCACAAAAGCCTCCACAGGTGTGTACTCTGCTATTTGCTGTGTGATGATCACACTAGGCCCTGTTATGGCAGGAAGCTAGCAGAGAGGTGCTTGCAGTTTGAGAGCCCGATGTATATGCTGAGATGTCTTGCTAAGAGATTCTGTGTGACTAAGTCTCCACCTACAAAGCAGGGCTGCAAGGGGGACAGTGAGGGTGGTAAATGTTTGAGATATGACTCATCCGCGAAGCCTCCATTCCCCATTCTTTGTAGTGGCCAAATTGTTGTTAAATTTACCTCTTGTTGCCTCAATTCTTATGCCCTGCTAGTAGGGAGATGGTGAGTTTGTGAGGGCAAAGCTGAGTCTTAGGCTACCATGCATATGCAATGGGTCAAAGGCATAAAAATTACCTCCTGGTCCTGGCATACAATCACTCTAGCTCAGAAATTGCAAATGAAGAGCACAAACTATGTTCAGCTGCCCCCATCTGAAACCTCAGTCAACCATTCATAGACTGAAGCTTAGACAGGACCTTTCTTTCAATTGCTGGTCCTCTGGAAACTTGCCTTCAATAGTTCCAAAAATTCAGCAGGTCACCACTGTAGGTGCTATGGATACAACATGGAACAAATTACTCAAAAATACCTACCCTCATACAGTGCTCCTCCTGAGTCCAGCATATTAAGGCATTTCACATTTCTCCTCTTCTTTTATCACCTATTTTCCAAACTGCACAGCCTAATACTCCAGCTATCAAGAGCTTTATATTACTGTATCTGAGTTCTTTGCTTATAGTGGTAAGTCTCTTCTTTAAGGAACACTAAACATCTACCTCTTTTGATTACTCTTTTACTCAACATATTACAAAGCTCCCATTATATACCAAACACTTCCTGGAGATATGAGCCCTCCTCCCACTTCACCTCAGAGAGAGACAAAATGAAATGCTCAAGGAACCTGAACTTAAACCACTAGCCCTTCACTAGCGAAAATCAGAAGGCATCCCTGCCCTCAGGACCCTTATTTCCACTTGTTGGAGAGTTGGCATCAGGTACGACCTTTTTGAGATACCAACACTCCTTTGATGCCTGCTGGGAAGTAGACATCATAAGTATACAGTATTTACGCTAAAAATGGCATCCAGTAAAGAGAAACTCTTGTGCAGTGCAGCACTTGCATGACCACACATTGTGACCCTGTAGAAAAATCATACAGTCTTGGGGGAAAAGCACTGATGTGGATAGTGGTGACCCTGGAGTTGCATACTGACCTAAGCTCATCATGGATAAGTATTAGTTACTTTTGGTAAACAAAGAGCACTGGTTAAATGTAGGTGATGGCTAGCCACCCCACAACCTTCTACTGAAAATAAATTTCAGCCCAACTCCATCCTACTGGGAGACCTTTGTTAAACAAGCATTAATTAGAAAAGATACACAAAGCAGCACAAGCTGGGCTCTAAAGTTGATGAGATTCCAGCTTTGCAACTTCTCAGGTGCCCTGACCACAGCTTGCAGAAAATGTTGACTCAGAGCAGATGGTCCACGATCCAGGGTCAAGTTTGTGTTACTGCGTTATCAGCATTAGACGAACAGAATCCTGCGTGCTGCGACTGGGCATAGTCTCTTTTTGGGCCACGCTTTCGGGTCTGGCCACAAATGAACAGCTTACAAATTTAACTTGAAGACAGGGAGCTGTTTGTACTCTTGGTTTAACCAAGGCATGTGTTTTGACTACTGTCACCAGTCAGCACCTATTGTGCTAGTGGACAAGTCATTCATCTCCCGGGAAAACTTTCTCAGCATGCCATAAAGCAAATTCCCAGAGCCTATGGGCAGACAGAGGAACTGAAGAGCCAAAAGGACCTTCCAACTGGAACATGGGTTCACTACCCTTGGGTTATAGGCATCTTCTCCCTGAGTGAGAACATCATCTAACTTGCCCTGCCTGCTTCCTTATTCAGTTCCCTTCATAAAACATCTGTTCCATGCCACCATGATGGAGCCTAGAGATGTATTCTGCCCTACATGGCTGAAAAGTGTACATCTTAGAGTCAAATAAGCATAATTTCCTATTGCTGATTCATTGGAAAGAGCTGCATGGAGCACTGTCTCAGAAAGAATCCAAGTCCAGCAAGAAAAGCAATTTAGGGTTACTAGTAACATTCGCCATGGTATGAAATGGAAAATGGCCATGCATATTTACATACTATCCTCACACCAGACGTGCCACAAAGAAGACAATTTTTACCAACTTTCCAAATATTTTCTATAATAAAGTACACTAACTGTGAAAATACACTGAAAAAAAAAATAACCTGAATGTACTCTACCAACTTGAGGCATCCTTACTACCAGAAGCAGTTCATATCAGATGCCATCTTCGGGGACACAAGCACTTGAGAGATGAGAGGATAAAAAGAGCAAAATGAGTGAGCTGGCAGGCTTTCATTCTGGCAAGTCCCTGTGAGAAAGGTTAGCACCTATTAGACTGTACCAGAAACAGTCTTTCTTTGGATCCCCGGAGCAACCAAGAAAAGATCCAGCAGGCAAGGGACCTGGCATCTCTGCAGAGCACAGCTGTTCTCAGTTAAACCCCTTAGCAATTTGGACCTGGACATCAGAGATCCAAATCAAACCTCAGTGACATGAGCGCCCCTAATCACTGCAAACCCCTTTGAGACCAGGTACAGTGTTCATTGACAAATGACAAGAACCACCAGTTGTGCTGTGGCATAGCATCTAACAATCAGGGCACTATGCAAAAAAATAAATAAACAAACAAAAACAAGACTTATGGCACTAGGGCACACCCTCAAATCCTTCATTAGCTCTGGCTGTAGTGGTGCGGGAAGATAGCAAATACAAGCTCAGCTTGGGCAACTTAGTAACTTAGCAAGACTCTGGAAGGATTGATGGACAGATGAACGGACAGATGATTGATAGATAGATGGATAGATGAAAGGAAATAAAGAAATGGATAGATAGGGCAAGGATGTAGCTCAGTACAAATGTCCTAGGTTTAATCCCCAGTACAATACTGAAAAGAAAAAAACTTCATTAGTACACAGTAAAATAAAAAGAAGTAAACTCATAAAAATGGTAGCATATCTGTACACATGCTAATCCATAACTACTATAAGAAGTAAGGCGTTTCACTTGGAAAAAGATTGCCCATGGTAGTGGCTGTCAGAAGGGCTGCAACTTGCAAGGTACAGTATGGTGAGGTGGGGAGGGTTATCTAAAACCAGATCACAAGTTCTAGCACCAGTTATGCTGGTGTGGCTCGTGACACATACAGTAAACTAAGGCGTTTTTTGTATTTCTGCTTGTCTTTGTTTAGCTGGGCGCAGTTATCTGTGTTCACCTAGTGCTTCTCCAGGATAAAAGTGAGCATACCCAAACACAAAATTTGTGTTACACTCAAATTGTTTCTTAATATACCAATCACACTGGAACAAATCTGAATTTACATAACAAATGTTACAGCAGAACTAAGTGCATAAAATTCTAGCCTGAAGCTCAGAGGGACTAATTAATAATAGTTATCACTGATGGAGAACTTACTAAGGTCTTATGCGAATTATCTGAGTCTATTAACACCAACTCATTAAAAGGTAAATATTTACAAATGAGAACATCTAGGGCTCAGAAATGAAAATATTTGCACCAAATCATGCTCACTCTGAGTGGTAAAGATGAGATTTGGACAAGGTTCGCAGGAATCCAATGCCCACACTGTTCACCACTGTACCTGCAGAGATTATTACATGGAAGGGAAAATTCACTCATTCGGCGATGCATTCAGTGATTCTGTTTGTCTCCTTTATTATACTTTAACACACTGGCTACCATCAAATTGTGCTGTGGTTATCCATCGCAAATACAGAAAGGCGGACAAAATGCCATCCAACCAGAGTAGCAGACACATACAGCCAAGAAGGGAAATCACAGGGTTGGGGCTAGGGGTCTATGCCTCCCTGGAAGACAACTGGCTCAGCCCAGCATGCGGATGATGCCAAAATCTCCCCAGGACACCAGTGTAGTCACAGCCGAGATGCGAACCAGCAAGAGCATTACAGAGACACGCAAGAACATTACTCAGACCTGCAAGATCCACCTCCTACAGTGGTACCATTTGGGGCAAAGGTAACTTCAGATGGGAATGCGTGGGGCAGAAACCATGAGTTTAACTAGCATTAATAGAATACTAAGTGGCCAACTTGGCACTAACATACTGTATGATTCCAACACAGGTCTTGTGCATGAGGATCCTTAGCTGAAAATCCCATGGTGAAATTTACTGAGATGACTTTGTTAAGTGAAATAGCTGCCAACCAAAACAGTCACCATTATTAGCATTTTATAGAACTGCAAATACATGGGCTCAGGTTGATCAGTGTATTTGAAAGTTGGTCTGGGTTTGATGTGCAGATACATCTTGTCATATCTGTATCGCCTTGGAAATCTTACGTACCTCCTCCAAGCCTCATTGCTTCATCTGTAAGACTATGGTAACCAGGTGACCCTAACAGGGTCATTGTGAGGATTAAGTTAAATAATATATAAAACATTTGTAACACCAGTGCTTAGTAGATTACCATAGACTGAATGTTGTATCTGCTGAAAATTCATTTGCTGAAACTTAATCCCTAATGCGATGGTAGCAGGGGTCAGGCCATAGGGAGGTGATTATAGTATGAAGGTTGTGCTCTCATAAATGGGACTAGACCTTTATAAAAGACATTCCAGTGACAGATATCTTGTATCCCTGCCACCATGAAGTTTGATATCTATGAGGAAAAGTCCTCAACACACACCAAATCTGCCAGAGCCTTGATTTTAGACCTCCCAGCCTCTAGAGCTGTGAGAAATTCACTTCCATTGTTTGGAAACCACCTTATCTATGGTGCTGTGCCATAGCAGTTGGAACAGATTAAGACATAGACGGCAGGTTCTTTTTCATCTATATTCATCACTGTCATCATTATTACCACTTCATTAGCCAAGGGCTGGAGAGAGAAGGACGGGACCACCAAGCTATCTTACACAGAGTGATTTCAGAACTCTCCACACAGGAAGAAGCTGGATAAAGCCTTTCCAAGGAGGAGGAAGTAAGGAGACTTCTTACTGGCATAACAACAGTGGTTCTAAATATGCAGTTCAATCCCTCTCATTAGCACTTGCCTTCCAAACAGTCTGATTCGACTTCAACTTTGAGGCAGCCAAGTGCCACTAACATACAGAGAGCCAATCCCAAAATGACTCAAAGGACCAAAGGAATCAGAGAAAATAAGTTAGCTGCAGTCCTGAGAAAACTTTAAAGCAGCAATTATGGCCTATTCCATCATATCCTGTCCCTCATACTATGAAAAACAAAGTACTATTAGGAGACTGAGGGGCTATGGGTTGCCATGAGGTAAACCCAATATTAGTCATTATAACCAAGGCAGCCATTCACAATTGTACATCTTCTTTAATTTTGTAGCGAGAACAGAGGAACAGAGATTCAAAGTCAGTATTTCCAGGGTATAAAGTAGATTTCCAAATTTTCAGGAAGGTATAAATCATACATTAAATTTAGAAGAATAAATTTGAACCAAGAAAAGAAATCTCACCTCTGGTGAAGAAGCACACCCTCCCTCCACAGGAATACTGTCTACACCCATGGTGCCAGGAGCAGTTGTACTTATTTGTACCAGGGATGCCCACCTCCCCAGTTCAGCTCACTCCTCCCCAGACAGAGTGATTGGCTCATGGATGGGCACAAGATCCAATCAAGGTCAGTGAGACCCAATAACAATGTGGTTACATGGTTGCAATGGAGATGGGAACTCCTTCCCCCATACCATCAAAATCAGAAAGGATGAAAATTAAGTTTTTCCAGGCATTTTCTCATATTTTCTGAGAGGCCATGCTTTCTGAGAATTGACCTTTGTCAGAGAGCAGCAGATGATAAAGAAAAAGGAGACACCTGATCCTGGTGCCACATTTGGAGTAAATAGATCCTTCCATGCCCAGAGTCCCACATTCTCATTGAACACAGTTACATGTTCCATTAAACACACTTCTTCCTTACACATCAACTGTGACCAGGCCACCTCCATCTTGTAGACTGGAGGATGCAGAACACAAAGCCCCTCACAGAGCCTGGTATGGCTGTGTCTATGACCCCCCAAAGCCTCATGTGGTCACAGGTGGGGCTTTTTCAGAGGTGGCTAGATCTAGACTCATGGTGCAATGCTAGGATTAAGGGGCTAGGGTTAAAGGTGTGTGTGCTATCCATCCAAAGTGGGTAGCCTGAATACAGTATAAGGGACAGAAAGAGGCTTCCTGCCAGTTACTTACAGTTTGTCACTTGCTTACTTTGCAACCTTCTGCCTGCCATGGACTGTTTCCCCTCTGCGATGCCCCTCTGCCATGCCGCCCTGCCTAAGAGCCAGCCAATTATGGACTGAAACCTCTACAAACTGAGCTAAATAAACCTTTCCTCCTTTAACTTTAGGTGTTGGGTAATTTGTCTCAGTAATGAGAAAAAGTAAGACAAAGCTTAACATATTCCTTGCATATAAAAGGTATTTAATTAATCAACTAATGAAGTTGATAAAAATGAGTTTCTAGACCCTAGGGAATGATACATATTACCAAAGTTGAAGATATCAAAGCAATCAATTCTATGATTGCTTATACACCCTTTTATAGTTCTTTTTCTAAACAAGAATCACCACCATAACAATACCAACTGTAATAAACAGGTGATATTCATTGAATAATTCTAGTATGTGAGTACTTTACACAATATCTTAGTTCATTTTTGCTACAAATTCATGAGGTTACCCCTCTTGTTAGTCCAACCATATAAATAAAAACCCAAGGCTCAGAAATGTAATGTGACTTGTATAAGGTCACAAGGGTAACAAGGGGCAGAGTGGGATCTGGACCTTAGCACACTGGCTTCAAGGTACTTTTCAAGATACCCAACGTTGGGGTATCTCCGAGGATCACAGCCTCCCAACCAATGTGCTGCTGTGCCCAGGTCCCTAAAAATCAGGTTGATGTGCTCCACGAGATGTTTTTCATGTAAGTAGCTCATAATTGCTAAGATTGATACCATAATAATTTTTATGAATTAGATGAAGTTATTTTAAAAATAAAATATAAGTTAATTTAAAAATTATTTCTATTGAAGAACTGCATAAATAGGTACACTATGACTCTACTCTAACGATCCTTTTTTTTTTTTTTTGTACCGGGGATCAAACTCGGGTCCTTGTGCTTGCAAGGCAGGCGGCAACACCACCGAGCTAAATTCCCGGCCCTATGACTCTACTCTAAATGGCCATTTCACTGATGCAATATCCATCAAGCACCACACAGGAAGTGTATTAAATCCACAGTCTGGAGGACAAAGATTAGAAGCCTCCTTTGTAAATTAATTCAATAGACATCTGATAAAACCAGCTTTAATGCTCTCTGTGAAGATGTGTCCTGAGATTGTGAAGCTGAAGAACTCTAGTAACTGAACCATCACCGAGGCCAATTGTGCAAGAGGTAAGGCCCCCTGCCAGCTTGGACCCCTCAGGCACATTTGCCTGGTCATGCTGAGAGCCCTTGAGGTTTAGCAGCTCTGAGTCTATAGTTTGGATTTAGAGTTCTGCATCTCCAAGCACATCCCAAGGGAATTGTGTGCATAAACACTCAGCTGCAGAGACTCCAATGACAACTGTTTGGCAGAACATGTTTTTAAATTTTGTTTTCACCATTCTTCTTTTTCACAATGCCAGTACTTATGATTTCAGCCAACATGTCAGTGTGTTGCCTGGAGTGAGTGCAGGATGAAAAGTGTGAATGCACTGTACATGCATCTGGCCCACTTCACACCTGAGAGGTTAGAAGGGAGAGGGGTCGCCATAGCGAGGATGACTGTAGCATTTAGAGGAACATTTCCTAAAGATTGGCCTCTAGAATCAAGCCAAGTACTTCACCCAGGGTTCAATCAGAGAAATAGTCATCTGTCTAACACTGAGTGTCACAATGACTATTTTTAAAATTTTGCCCTACTTGGCTGCTTTAGAACCTAACTCCTGTGTCAGATGGGAGTCTGTGGTATAGAAAAGATGTCCAGTACTCAGCAGAGAGGATGGCAGGATGGCTGCTCCTCATCCTTCTTTTCCCTGCCAGTGTGTCCAGTACATCATCCCTGGACCACCATCCCCTGTGCAGTCATTTGTATATCTGGTGAGCAGAGTTCCTCAAATAAGGGAACAGACCACCTTGGTTTCAATAACTGGAGATGCCCAATCAGCCAACCAGTTGGCCCATGGCTGGAAGGAGTGGAGAGATGGGGGGTGTCTTGGGGGTCACCATCAGAGCCACACTCAGGAGTCTAAGATGCAGCTTTGACATAAATGTTTAATACAGCAATTTGTCACTGGGCTACCCAAAACATCCACGAAGAACCCCAGAGTTACCCTAAAGACTTTACCATACATTGTTCTCTTGGAGATATCCTCAAATGTATATTCATTAAAAAAATCATTCCATTGAAATCTACAAATTCATACAAGCCCCACACATACGGAAAAGATAAGAAGCATATTTATAAAACATGTTTAGAGGAGATACTCCAAGTAATAGGATGATAGATGTTTGTGTTTCCTTTCATGGTGCTGTCCTTCATTTTCCCTCTTTATGCAACTAATAAAGTACTACTCAGCCATAAAGAAGGATAAATTTGAGTCATGTGTGGGAAAATGGATGCATTTTGAGTCCATAATGCTAAATATCACATGGTTTCTTCGAAACCCAAAGTATAAATAATTTAAAGAGGAAAAGAAAAGACAGATGATAGGAAACAGGAAGATAGACTTTGTGGAGAAGGGAAAGGGATAGGAGGATGGAGGAGATGGAAGGAAGAGAAAGGAGTACAGGAAGTAAAAAGGGCTTAAGATGTGATATACATATGTACCAGTTCCCCATAAGGAATGTATTTCATAAGTATTGAAAACATATACAGTACTAACAAATTTTTAATAAAAAATTTAAAACTGTGCTTTATATTTGTAATTTAAAAAATAATCTCCCTATATATGGTACATAAATATGAAAATGATAAAATATATCAGTTAGAAAGGTTTATTCACAGAAATTAATACAGATCTTGAGTTATGACACTGCTTTATAAATATACACACACACACATACATATGTATATGTATGGCAGCTCATAAGATCGAATGAAAAGCTGACCAACCAGGCCTCAAGAAAGCCAGGTACTGAGGCAGCTTGAGGGTCCAGTCAGTAGAAACAATGTAAGACATCAACCACTTTCAGTCCTTGGATCTTTTGGTTCTAGTGTCAAACAACAGGGAGGTAATTTTTTCATCCACCTTGGACCACCTGAGCACTCCCTTCACTGTTGAGGGAAGGCCATCTTAGCTGAGATGACTACATCTGGTAAAGAAAAGGGTGCTCCCTGAAGGAAAATTCAGTGTTATTAATAAAAGAAAGAGCCAGAGAGGCAAAGAAGTAAAGGCAACCAATATCCATCAGGAAGAAGACACCAAATACTGATCAGGTTCCTACTATGTGCTATATACCCTGTTAAATACACACCTTAGTATAGATTGCCTCACTTGATAATTTAAAACTATACACTCTGATACAGAAAGTTCCACTTATTGGGAGGCTCCATGGTTACAGCCATTTTACAACTGAGGAAATTGAAATTGAGAAATTTATGCAGCTTGCTTATGTAAACAGGTGAGATGGAGGATTGAGATTAACCCAAATTCATCTGACTTTAAATCACACACTTCCAGCCATTCTACCAACAACCTACCAAAGTTTTCCACCATTTCTGGTTACTGATACTCCATATACTTCCTCTAGGCTTGAATGTCAGAAAGGATGAACATGATCAAGTCAAACACTTTCACTCCACCATGCTTCATCAAATGACTTTTCAGCAAGGCCATTCATGTTAAATGGCAAGGGTCAAACACGGCTACATGCAGAGAAGGATGTTGGAATGCTGCCAAAAAAAGACTTGGACAATACCAGACTTGATCTCTGTTCTGTTACCAGAAACTTAAGTGGAACCAAGATATGTGACTGCCATAGTCCACAGAAACCACAATTTCTCTGTGTTTCACCTTTGGGTCTGGCCTGGGTGTGTTTTATAGAAATATAACCTATCTTTTTCTAATCCACTTATATTTAATTTATTACAACATTTTGGCTGAGAGTTGAATCCCCAAAAGCATTATGGGTCTATTTCTTAAGACTATAAATGACATTTCCTTTAAATAAAAAGCTTGATAAGTCAAATCAAAAGCACAGTCTCACCAATATACTAGATAAAGAAAAAGACAGCATTTCAGGACTTCAAGACAAAGTTGATGAATTATCACGTTTAGACAGTAATAAGGAAAAAATAAAGTATGAACAAAACATGTGTGACCTCTGAGACACAATTAAAAGACCAAACTTAAGAATTTTACAGACTAAAGAAAAAGCAAATCTATTTAATGAAACAATAGCAGAAAAATTCCTAATCTGAAAAATGTCCTGGACACCAGGTACAGTACAGCCATTTAGAACCTCAAATGGACATGACCAGAAAAAGAATCTCTTCAAAAATTAATGTGGCACTTAAATTGCCAAAAGTACAGGACAGCAACAACAAGATATCAGTGTTACAAGATGGAACCACCAAGTCACATTTAAAAGCAAATGATTTCTCAGTAAAAGCTCTAAAGGTCACAATGGTATATTTTAAGCCCTAAAAGAAAGTAACTGCCAACTTAAATTACTGTATCCAGCAAAGTTATATACTTCAGAATCAAAGAAATAAAGACCTTCCAAGGTAAGCATAAAATAATTCATGACCACATAGACAGCATGCGAGAAGATACTTAAAGGAACCCTAGATACAGAAAAGTAGATAAGTAAATGGGAATAAGAAAAGAATCATACATTAAAATAACCAACAAAATGACAGGAATTAATAAAGATCTTTCAAAAATAATCTATAATGGTCTTAATTCTCTAACTAAAAAACAAAGGCTGGAATACTGGATTGAAAAAACAGGACTCAACTTACTGTTGCCTGCAAAAAACATGCCTCACCAGCAAAGACATGCATAGAATAAAAGTGAAAGAATAGAAAACTTTATTCTAAGTAAGTGGAATCTGAAAGCAAGCAGTCTTCAAATCAAAATTAGAAGACACAAAGAAGGTTATTACATACTGGTAAAGGGAAAAATCCACATACACAGTATATAATGATTATAAATATATATGCACCAGATGTTGGTGTATTCAATTTCATAAAACAAACACTCCTGGATGTAAAGGGACAGATAAGCCCCATATAATAATAGTGGATGTCTTTAATAAACTCTCATCAAGAAATAGGTTATACAAACACACACACACACAGACATGCGCGTGCATATACATGATTAACAGAAGTATATCAGAGTTAAACTACAGAGTAGATCAAAAAGACTTAGACAGCTACAGAATATCCCACCCAACAACTGCAGAATACACATTCTTTTCAACAGCTCACAGCACTTTTTCCAAAATCATAATGGCCTGAAACTTTGAAGAAATGATTAATGAAACCAAGAACTGGTTCTTTAAAAAGATAGACAAGATTGAAGTATACTTAGAAAAAACCCCTAAATTAATACAGTTAGAGGCAAAAAAGGAACTACTACAACAAACATCACTGAACTCTAGCACATCATTAAGGATTATTTTGAAAACTTACATTGCAGTAAATTGGAAATCTAGAAGAAATGGATAAAATTCTAGATACACATGCCCTTCCAACACTGAACCAAGGGAATACAAAAAACCTAAGAGGATAACAAGAAATTAGATTGAAGCAGTAATACTTTTTAAAAGTCTTCCAAAGAAAAGCTCAGGATGGAGCTCACTACTGAGTTTTACAGACTTGAAAAGAAGAGCTAATAACAATGCTCCTTAAACCATTACATGAAATAGAAAAGGAAGGAATTCTTCCTGTTACAAAAACCAGATCAGGGCACAATAAAAAAGAAAACTACAGGCCAATATACTTTATTCGATAAACATAGAGGGAAAAATCCTCTATAAAATACTTGCAAGTTGAATTCAACAACATTTATAAAGTTCATTCACTATGATTACGTGGGTTTCATCCAGGAATGTAATGGTACATACAGAAATTAGTAAACAAAATACACTTCATAAAGAGAATCAAGGTTATCAATCACATTATCATCTCAATGATGCAGAAAAAAGCCTTCAATAAATTCCAACATCACATCATGATAAAAGCCCTGAAGAAACTAAGTACAGAAGTATCTTAGCTCAACACATAAAGCCTATATACAACAAACCCATTGCCCACATCATATTGAATGGGGAGAAACTGAAAGCATTTTCTATAAAATCAGGAATAAGATGAAGGTAACTACTCACACTACTGCTTTTCAGTATGGTACTTGAAATTTTAACTGGAGCAATTAGACAAGAAAAAGAAATAAAATGGATAGTAAGGAATAGGAAAGTAAGCAGTCAAATTATTCCTGTTTGAAGACATATTATATTTAATTCCTAAAAACTACTAGAAGACTTTTAGATCTAATAAACAAAGTCAGCTAAGTAACAGAACATGAAATCAATATAAGAAAATCAATAATATTTCTACACACCAATAACAACCTGTTTAGAAAAAAATCAGGAAAACAATTCCATTCAAAATAGCTTCAAAAATAAATACAACATCTATGAGTAAAACTAATCAAGGTGGTGAGACACCTCAATAAAGAAAATTATAAAACACTGAAGAAGACACTAGAAGGTGAAATGACCATCAATGTTCATGGGTCTAAAAAATAGTTTGGAGAAAAGACAGTTTCTCTAACAAATGGTGCTGGAGAAATTGGATAATTTCTTGCACTGTTAAAAAAAAAAATCAACACAAGATGGATCAAAGACTTATATGTAAGACCTGAAGCTTTGAAACTTCTAGGGGAAAACACTTCAAGATACAAGCATAAGCAATAACTTCCTGAAAAATTTCCAACAAATAATTCAGAAAATAACAAGAATCAAGAAATGGGATTGCATCAAATTAAAAAGCTTTGGCATAGCAAAGGAAATAATCAATAGTGAAGAAATTCTAGATCAATAATGACAAACCTTTTATTGATGAGTGCCCAAACACAACCTAAACCCACTTACTATCACACAGTGCCAACACAGCAAAATTAAACCCAAATAATGAGGTTTCAACTTAGCAAAAATAACTCATACATTAACATCTTTTGTCTTAAAAGAAAAACAAATAACAAACTTGCCATAGGTTCACCAGCACTGCCTAAATACTGAGGAAAAGTTTTTGACAGCTTCTCTTCTGACAGAGCATTATTACCTAGAAATTACAAGAAACTCAAAAGACTCAATACCAAAGACCCAGGTAATTCAATCAATAAATGGGTATATAAACTGAATAGATAGTTTGTAAAAGTACAAATGGCCAATAATTATATGAAAATGATTCATCATCTTTAACAATCAGAGAAATGCAAATCAAAACTACACTCACCTCAATCAGAATGGTCATCAAGAATACCAAAAATAAGAATAATAAATGCTAGTGAAGATGCAGGGTAAAGGGAACCCTTGTATGATGTTGTTGGAAATATAAATTAATTACTATGGGAGTCAGTATGGAAGTTCTTAAAAAAGTTAAAAATAGACTTCCACATGATCCAGCTAAAGAAACCAACTTTGACACACTGCAGAGATTCTTGCATATGCATCCTTATCATGGTATTATTCAAAATAGTCAAGATATGGAATAAGCCTAAGTGCCCATCAATGCATGAATGAATAAGAAAATGTGATATATATACAAATATCCAATATATATTATATCATATATATGCGATATATATCCATTACAATACTCTATTTCTACATATAATGGAGCATTGTTCAGGCATAAAGAAGAATGAAATCCCATCATTTGTAGGAAGATGGATAGAACTGGAAGCTATCATATTGAGAAAAATAAGCTAAACATAGAAAGACAAGTACTATATGCTCTCTCGTATTTGTGAAAACTAAAATAAAATAATGAAGTCAACCAAAAGAAAAAGAGGATTTAGTAGGAATTGGGAAGGGTGGCAGAAGCAGAGTGAGGACAGAAGTAAAATAGAGGGGCATGATCAACACATGGCATACACGTGTACAGAAATTTCACAGTGAATTAGTTTGTACAAATAATAAGTGTTAGTAATTATAATTTTTTTAAAAAATTTAAATAATAAGAAGAGGGGGACATTAAAGTTGGCAGACAGGAGAACTTGCCTCTCACTAGCTGTGTGGCCTCCACTGGTTCAGTGTCCCTCTCTGGGCCTTGGTATTCCCTTGCTTTAAATTGACACAATGTGTATGGTTTTATTCTGTAAGGGTGACCACAAAGCAAAATAGATAGTATATCTAAAGTCCTGATGAAATATAAAGGATGATTTCCATCATTATCATCACTATAACTCTACAATAAGTGGAAATAATTCACCTGGTAAGGCAGCTTAACTAAAGAGATGATTTTTTCCAGTTCCTCACAAAGATTGGCCACACCAAAAGAAATTTTCCTTGAGATCTGTTTACAGAGGTCAGCAAAACCCAAATTTTTTCGTGTAGTCCCTGTGCCCATCACTATGGCCATAGGTTGACATGAGAACATGCTTTTGTGTGTTCAAAAGTCTAAAATAGTCATGGAATTAATTGTGAACAAATTATCCAAATAAATCTGACTCCTGCCTGTCAAGCCCACTAATAAATGTCTGTGTTAGGCATGGCTTACATAAAACCCTGCCTTGAATTTGATCATGATGTAATTTTTATTACCGGCTCAACTAAGGAAGGTTAATGATAGGGCAAATGTGAAGGGATAGAAGCTAATTTGGGTAAAACATTAACTTGTTCAACTTTCAGACCACAGCAAAAAATATGATGGTTAACTTCACATCTTTCTATGGAGTAATACATAGAACTGTAATGGTTTCAAAATGAACCGGCAAATGAAGAATTAAGACTTCTAAAAACTCAGAAACAATTTGCTCATTTTATTAAAAATGTATAGTAACATATTATTCATTGACTCAAGTGACATATTTTCCTGGTGGGAGAACTGAATTGTGAGAATTACATTTGTTTCCCAATGTATTTTATGGGACAAGGCCAAAATGTAAATTCCAGAGCAGAAAACTTCATATCCATAGTAGATTTTCCACATGTCACTGTTAGTCAAAAGCAACTCCCAAAAGAAGGTGTGCTCTGGGAATCACTAAGGACATTAATAATGCCAAAGGGGCGTGGCAGTTGTTAGGAAGGTTTTTCTCTAATTGACTTTTCTGAAGTTTTCTCCTTTCCAGTGTCATGGAGCTGAGACCAGCAGGTAAGCACTAGAGAAAGCAGTGGTATTTTATTCTAAAGAATTGGACTATGGATAAGAAAAGTTAAATTATGAATCCCTTTGTATTTGTCATTTTCCCACCAGTGAGACAAAATACCCAATACTTACAACAAGAATATACCGTTCCAAGTCAAATCCATCAGCCCACCTCCAAACAGCCCTCACCACCTAATAATAGCACATTCAGCTAGGAATTCATTCATGGATCAACACACTGATGAGTAGAGTGTCCTCACGATCCAATCATCCTCAAAAAGTCCTACCTCCATACATGGGAGACTTTTGTGGGGGATGTTTCAGATCTAAACAATAACGCTCTTCCACTAGCATCTTTAAATAGGTGACAGAAAGAATCTGCTCAACTACTGGTGGTCTAAAGTAGGGTCACTAAACTTTCTATGAAAAGAATGGATGGGAAGTATTTCATACTTTAGAGGCCAAGAGGAAATGAAGGATATCATATAGTCACTTTATAATCAATAATTGTTTAAAATATAAAAACTGCCTGCCCCATCCAGCCCATGCCAAGCCTACCTGCTGAGACCAGCCAGAAGGTGATGAAACTTCAACACAGGCCACGCCCATGGAGGCGATCCACTTAGCTGTGTGGGCACCTGCAGAACCCCACCCCCTCTCCGCTCCTCTGGCCTCTTGGCTGTACCGCTACCTGGTTCCATACTACAAAGACACAGGGCACATCAGACCACCGTACTGGGTAAGTTGGAGGGATCATCACCTCCCATCAGATCCTGGACTATCTTCAGGGGAAGGGCAGCTGGAACCTACAGTATAACCTTGCAGACTTCAACCCTGCAGGAGGACAGGGAGCTCAACTTGGGACTTGCAGCCAGAAATCTGCCTGAATCTCACGGGTCTGCGACTGGCTTGCTGAGACTCACTGGCTTATGTCTGCACACTGCTGCCCACGTTGTCTATTATGACAGCAGAGATACTGTAAAGGAGGCCCTTCATTTTCATTTTTATTTTTTATTTCCAAAATTATTATTATTGGGGGGGGTTTTGCTCTTGTTTTTAATTTGCTTTCCTACTCTTTGAAACTGTTTTTCTCTTCTTTTTTTCCTTTCTTTTCTCTTTCCTTTCTCTCTCTCTCACACTAATGCTCTTGCTGTCCCACATTGTTCTTCATCTCCATTTTGTTCCTGTTCTGGCCCTAATTCAGATTTCTTCTTCATTTTTCTTTTATTCTCTTTTTCCTTCTCTTGTCTGTGTCCACTGGCCTCACTGCTAAGCTTCCCCTATCCTTCTACCTCTCGCTCCCTCCCAACCCAACTCCCCCTAAACTCCCCATCCAGAGGGGAAAAGTTGCTGAGTTCACTATAAACATATGTTGAGGAGGTCCTCAATTATGGTTTAATTCACATAGTTAAAGGTGATAGATTAATAACTTTCACAAATTGTCATTTTTTAAACTGTGCTTGATGCTTTTGTGTTGCTGATTGTATCACTTGGGCTAAGGTGTTGTGATTGATCTAGTCACTGGTGCTTCCTGGTATAATGAAAATGAGATAGCCTCAGAGTCATTAGAGATTCAAAACCTAAAGACCAGCTATATCTGGAAGACACCTCTGAGAAGCAATCATTCCATAAGGGTGCTAATTACAAGCAATAAAGATATTTACAATAAGCAATTTTGAAGCATCAACCCAGGAATAAAGCCAAGGACAGTACCAAAAACAAAAATTAGAAGACATTTAAGCAAAGCACAAACTCAGACTTCCATCCCACCAAGGGGAAATTCTGGGGGAAATGAGGTGGAAAAGTCTGATAATCAACCACCTGGACACCCTGAACTGATAGCACAGGAAGTAACAAAACAGATGAATGAGGCTCTAGAAAAATTAAAAACAGAAATAATCTCCCAGATAACTACAGAGATGGTGAGCAGAATGAAAGACATGATTACAGGCTCTAGAACAGAAACAGATAAAACAAAATAGATGAGCTCAGAAATATGCTGGATGCCATGAATACCCAGCATAAAAAAGAAATGGAAACCATGATCACCCAACATAAGAAAGAAATGGAATCCATGGATTCAAACAGATATTCAGGAGATTAAAAACTCCAGTGAAAGTATGCAGAGCAGATGAAGGGAATCTGAAGATACAATATAAGATATAGAAGACAAGATTGCAGTGAAGGAACATGAAATCAGAGATCTCTTCAAATTAGTAAGGGACCATGAGAAATCAATCCAGCAGCTGCTAGATGATGCAAGGAAGAATAACATAACACTGATAGGAGTCCACCTAAAAACAGGAGAAAGTACAATTAACATTAAAAAACTGTTTACAGAAGTAATAGTTGAAAACTTCCCAGACAGAGGTAGAGAGTTAGACATACAGATAAGTGAGGCATACAGAACTCCAACTAGCCATGGTAAAAAAAAAAAAAAAATCTACACCTAGACATATAATAGTCAAGATCCCAGAAACCCAACAGAAAAACAAAATCCTACAGGCAGGTAGAGAAAAGAAATAAATCACCTACAATGGAAAGTCCATCAGAATCATGGCAGACTTCTCAACACAAACCCTCAAACCAAGGAGAGCCTGGAGTGAAGTATTTCAAGCCCTAAAAATAAATAACTTCCAACCTCGACTGTTGTATCCTGCAAAATTATCTTCCAAAATCGATGGGGAAATTAGATACTTCCATAACAAAGAACACCTGAGAAATTTCAAGAACACCAAACCAGAACTCCAAGCAATTCTAAGCAATATCCTAGAAAAAGACAATGAAGGTCACAACTCCATGAGGCCCAACACAGGGAAGCCACCAGGCAAGGTAAGAAACTAAAGGGAAAGGGGAAAAAATAAGAAATAAAAGAGTCAACAAAAGTAAGACATCATGACAAGGATGAGTCAATACCTATCAATTAGAAACATCAATGTTAATGGTCTCAATTCACCAATCAAAAGAAATAGACTGACAGAATGGATTAAGAAGCAAAATCCAGCAATATGCTGTATACAAGAAACACACCTAACTCAAAAAGAAATTCACAGACTGAAAGTACAAGGATGGAAAGCAGTTCTCCATGCAACAGGAACACAGAAGAAAGCAGGGGTAGCAATCTTATTCACAAACAAAGTAGATTTCAAGCAAAACTAGTTGAGAGAGACAAAGATGGTCACTACATCCTTGTGAAGGGAATGATCCAAGAGGAAGAGATGACAATCCTAAATATATATGCACCAAATACGAATGCCTCCAACTAAACAAAACAAATATTAGTGGACATGAAAAACCCAATTGTAGTAGGGGACCTCAATACCACACTATCACAAATAGACAGATCATCTAGACAAAAAATTAACAACAAAATTCTAGAACTGAACCAAGCTATTGAACAAATGGACTGAATAGATGTTTACAGAGGGTTGCACCCCACAAAATCAGAATACACATTCTTTTCGGCTGCACACTGGTCATTCTCCAAAATAGAACACATCCTAGCTCATAGGACATGTCTAAGTAAATATAAAAGAATTGAAGTTACCCCCTGTATATTATCAGATGATAGTGCAATAAAATTGGAGATCAATAACATAAGAAACCGCAAAACTTCCACGAACACATGGAAATTGAATTACACCCTCCTGAACAACCAATGGGTCACAGAGGAAATTAAAGAAGAAATTAGACAGTTTCTACAAGTAAATGATAATGCCACTACAACATACAGGAATCTATGGGACACAATGAAAGCAGTTCTACACAGGAAATTGATAGCAGTGAATGCCCATATTAGGAAAACAGAGAAAACTCAGATAAATAACCTAATGCAGAATCTCAAGCTCCTAGAAAAGGAAGAGCATAACAAACCCAAAGCTCATACAAGAGAGGAAATTATAAAGACCAGAGCAGAAATCAATGCAATGGAGACTAAGAGAATGATACAAAATATTAATGAATCAAAGAGTTGGTTTTTCAAAAGAATAAATAAAATCAATAAACCTTTAGCTAACCTTATCAAAAAACGAAACAAAAGGCTCAAATCCATGAAATTAAGAATGAAAAAGGTGAAGTCACAACAGACCCAGCAGAAATCCAGAGGATCATCAATACCTACTTCGAGAACCTGTACTCTAATAAAATGGAAAACACAGAAGAAATGGACAGATTCATAGAAACATACGAATTGCCAAAGTTAAACGGAGAAGATATAGAAATTCTAAATACCCCAATTACAACGAGTGAAATTGAAAATGTAATAAAAAATTTACCAACAAAGAAAAGCCCAGGTCCTGATGGCTTCACTGCTGAATTCTACAAGACATTTAAAGAAGAACTATTGCCATTACTCTTTAAACTCATTAAGGACATTGAAAGGGAAGCAAGGCTTCCAAATTCATTCCTGGAAGCAAGTGTTACTTTGATTCCAAAACCAGGGAAAGACCCAATCCAAAAAGAGAACTACAGACCAATCTCCCTAATGAACATAGATGCAAAAATCCTCAACAAGATACTGGCAAACAGAATACAAAGGGTCATCAAGAAGATCATAAACCCTGACCAGGTCAGATTTATCCCAGGGATGTAAGGATGGTTCAACATTCATAAATCAATAAATGTAATACATTATATTAACAGACTCAAGGACAAAAACCATATCATCATCTCAATAGATGCAGAAAAGGCATTTGACAAAATCCAACACCCATTCATGATAAAAATGCTACAGAAAATTGGAATAAAAAGTCTTTGTCTCAACCTGTTCAAGGCTATTTATGAAAAACTAACAGCCAGCATCATACTAAATGGTCAAAAACTGAAAACTTTCATGCTAAAATCAGGAACAAGACAAGGATGTCCACTATCACCACACCTGTTCAATATAGTTCTGGAAACATTAGCCATAGCAATTAGACAAGAGGAAGAAATAAAAGGAATAAAGATAGGAAAGGAAGAAGTGAAACTGTCATTATTTGCTGATGACATGATACTTTACATACAAGACCCAAAAAACTCGGCCAAAAGACTTCTAGACTTAATTGACAGATTCAGTAGAGTAGCTGGATATAAGGTCAACACTCAAAAACCAATAGCCTTCTTGTACACAAATAACAGACTCATTGAGAGAGAAATTAGGGAAACAATTCCTTTTACAAGAGCATCCAAAAAAAAAAAAAGAAATATCTAGGAATCAACAAAAAAAAGGAAGCAAAAGATCTCTACACTGAAGACTACAGCACTCTGAAAAAGGAGATTGAGGAGGATAAAAGAAAATGGAAAAACATCCCTTATTCTCGGGTAGGAAGAACGAATACAGTGAAAATGGCCATACTTTCAAAAGTGCTATATAGATTTAATGCAATCTCAATTGAAATTCCAACAATATACTTCACAGAACTAGAGAAAACAATTCAAAAATTCATTTGGAAGCAGAAGAGACCTAGAATAGCAAAAGCAATTGTAGGCAACAGAGACATGGCAGGGGGTATCACAATACCCAACTTGAAACTAAACTACAAAGCTACTGTGATAAAAACAGCATAGTACTGGCAAAAGAACAGACCTGAGGATCAGAGGAATAGATTAGAAGATGGAGAAACAACTCCAGACATACTCAGCCACCTCATCTTTGACAAAGGCTCCAACCACCCTCATTGGAGGAAAGATAGCCTATTTAATAGATGGTATTGGAAAAACTGGACTTCAACCTGCCAAAGATTAAAACTAGATCCATACCTATCACCATGCACTAAACTAAGATCAAAGTGGATTAAAGATCTAAATATTAAGACAGAAACACTAAACTTGCTGGAAGATAAGTTAGGTAGAACTCTTGAAGACATTGGCATAGGAAAAGACTTCATGAACAAAACCTCAGTAGCACGGGAACTAGCAGAAAGAATCAACAACTGGGATCTCATCTTATTAAAAAGCTTCTGCACTGCAAAAGAAACCACCAACAGAGGTAAGAGAGAACCTACAATGTGGGAAAAAATATTTAGCAGCTGTACCTCAGAGAAAGGACTACTATCTAGAATATATAAAGAACAGAAAAAAAATCAGACCTCCCAAATTCAAAGACCCAATTCAAAAATGGGCATCTGAAATGAATACACATTTCTCAGACAAAGAAGTAAAAGCAGCAAATAAACATATGAAAAAATGTTCAATATCACTGGTCATTGGAGAGATGCAGATGAAAACAACACTGAGATTCCACCTCACCCCAGAAAGAATGGCTGCTATCAAGAAATCAACCAATAACAAATGCTGGCGGGGGTGTGGAGAGAAAGGAACCCTTCTCCATTGTTGGTGGGAGTGCAGACTGGTGCAACCACTGTGGAAATCAGTATGGAGATACCTCAAACAACTAGGGCTAGAGGTCCCATTTGACCCAGCTATTCCCCTGCTGGGTATTTACCCAAAAGAATTAAAAGAATCGTACCACAGTGATATATGTACACCCATGTTTATAATGGCACAGTATGTAATAGCTAAAGCTTGGAAACAGCCCAAGTGCCCATTAACTGGAAACTGGATAAAGAAGATGTGGGAGTTTTTCATAAAATGGAGTACTACTCAGCCATAAAGAATGAGAAACTAGAGACATTTATAGCTAAATGGATGCAGATTGAGGCCATACTCTTAAGTGAAATAAACAGGACACACATGTGTATATACCGAATAGTTTCTCTATTGTGAGAAACAAAGTGTAAATAAGGATTAAAATGATTAAAACATATAATTGATAATTTGAAATAGGAAAAGGTCCAAAGGCGTAGGGGTGGTGGGAGGCGAAGGAGAAAGGAAAAATTATGAGAAAGGAAAAAAAAATGGAAGTGAAGTCTATGTAAATAGAGAAGGGTAGAGCGGGTGAAGGGTGCACAGGTAATGGGGAAAAAATAAGAACCAAAATACATCATGTACAGGTACAAGCACCCAATGATAAATGTAAATGTATTGTATACCTAAAATATACCAATAAAAGAATTTAAGCAAAAAATAAAATAAAATATAAAAACCATTCTTAGTATATAGGCCACACAGAAACAAGCAGCAGGACATGTTTGTCATATAAGGCCATGGTTTCCCAAGCCCAAAGTTAAACTTAATAGGCACGTTTTGAAATCTAGACTTCTTTAAGGTGTTGTAATAGTGCCTGATTCTTTTTGAGGGGTGTGTTGCTGCGCACCGAACCCAGGGCCTTCTCACTGAGTTATATCCTCAGCCTTTTTTCTTTTTTCTTTTGAGACAGTATCTAAGTCAGTAAGTTTCCCAGGTTGGGCTCAAAATTGCAATCCTCCTGCCTTAGCCTCCCAAGGTGCTTGTACTTAATTCTTTTTCTTCCCTCATTAATCTTCTGGCCTTTTCTCCAAACACCCTGAGTTATTTGCTTCAAGGCAAGTAAACAGAGAAAGATACAAGAAGCTCTTCCTGGATTTAGAAATCCAAAAATCTCTATATAGTTCTTCAAAGTGAGATCATAAAAGGGCCAAGGATTCCCATACAAGGACAGATGTGAGAGAACAAGGAATGGATCCACACTGGCAACGCTTCCTACCTGAGACTCTGTTGAAGGCCTGAGTGGGTAGATGGTGAACCTAAGCCTGGCTGTATGGATGTGAGGACTTTCAAACACCATCAGAAAGGGGACCCAGCACCAGTCCTCCTATCCCATCCCAGGCTGGGCACCAGCAGGCACGGAAGAAACCCCAGATTCCCACTGATGTGTACAATCTGAACAGAGATGAATCCTTGGCCCCAAATTCTGAGTGGAGGCCCGGAAAAATAACAGGACCCCAGAGCAAAAATGACTCTTTGGTGGGCTGAGCGAAGCAAGCTTAAGACAAACTCACAGAATATCTTCCACCCTAGAAAGGCAAAGCACGGCAGAAAGACCCTACATCCTTAGAGTGCAACAAAGATACACAGCCAGAGACTGGAGGAAAGATGGTGGGCTGTGAAGAGACATTGCACATGGCAACGGGCAGAACTTGGAAGCGAGTTCTATGAACCAGGAGCAATGATTAGACGATGTGCAGGACACGAGTGCAAGTGTCATTGTACTGGCAGAAAGGCGATGACTGAGGGCAGAGAGCAGTCAGCAGAACCAAGGGACATGAAGAGAGAAGGACCATGTGCGACAACTCATGCCCCGGTCATCTGCTGCCTCCGGGAACTTCTGCGGCACAGCGCCAGGAGGAGCAAATGCTATGCTGCTGCCACCAGGCAAAGGCGGCTTGATTCAAAACCTGAGTATGACTGGTGGCTGTTTCTAGCTGCCCTGCGTACGTACCTGAGTTGGAAGACTGAGGCTGCAAACAACTGAAATGGCTGCTTACAAAACTAAACCTGATCCAGTGCCTGTGATAAACTATGACCCCAGGGATCCTCGGTTTGTCCAGCTAATGGATGGAAAGTTGGTTTCTTTGGCGGGAGCCACAGTCAGTAAATGAGTAGCTGTGAACAAGAGCACCAGGTTGAAGATTCTGAGGTTGTCTCTAGGATCTTCCTGAAAGCACTTTGCCCTGTGTCATAGCTGCTTCCCCTCGGGTCAGGAGGGAAGGGGAAAGAATGGTGGTGGCCATGTGTCTTTCCTACTCCTAGGCAGTTCTGTGATCTCTGAGGTCCCCTTTAGTTCACAAAGCCAGCAGGTTTTCAAAATGTCTGATCCCCTTTGTAGAAATGTTTCTTAAGCAAATCTTTTCACTCAGAGTCCAGCTTTCTAGATGCAACTTGGCAAAGACTGGTGTCAGGTAGATGAAGATGGCACGGGGAGAAGGCCTAGCACACCTGTATGCTCACTTCTCCATGCCGAACACTCACAGTGAAATGGAAGGAGCCCCGGATATGGAGTCTCCTCCTTTTGGTCAAGGAATCACCTGGCCTCTCTGGGCCTCCCTGTGCTTATAGGACATTAGCCCCAAAGAGAATCAGAGAAATTAGATAAGATGGCAAATACAGAGCTACTCACACACAGCTGACACTCAGTAACTGCCTGTTTCTCCTTTATAGATAGGGGACTGCATTTGCCAACAAAAGGATAGTCTATGGAAAGATCCTTCTCTCTGCTCATCTTGGAATAATTCTCTTTCAGCCTTTCAAAGTACATAAAGAGTAATATTTTTAAAAGTTAAGTTTAGGATCTCCCTAAGAATTGCATGGGATACTTCCTAGGAAAGCAGATTGCCAGGCCCTGAGCCAGACCAAAAGCACCAGATCCCGGTGGGAGGGGGCTGGGAAGCTGTGTACCCAGGTCTGACACCCAGGGCCATTCTGGACCACCAGTTCAACAGGCACCTAAGATCTGTGCAGAAGGCTCACCCACCTCACCTTCTTGGGAAGCCTTCACCGACCACCCTATTTAACATGGCCTTTCTGTCTCTCTCTACATTTCACTCCTTTCATTCCTCCTACCATCCATGTATTTTACTCACTTCTCTCATCTTTCCCTAAATGACTCCATAAGGGTGAGCTTCCCAGAGCTCAGCCCAGTGCCTGGCACCCAGTGGGCTTTCAGGAAGTATTTTAGAGTAGTCTTTGCTGCATCTCATGCTCATTTTACGTCAGCGCATCACCAAAGGGAAGGTCAAAGAGATGAGAAAGGTACCAGTTTATGGTGGGTTATGTAATGACATGGTTGAAAAAACACTAATCTTAGAAATTCTAAGTACTGAGTCCCAGTGACCTTTTACGATAAGAAGGAAGTGCATGATTACCTCAAATGCCCCTCTAACCTTGGTAATTATCTCAGCTAAATGACTAACCTACAGAGTCAGTCTTCATCTGCTTGGTGAGACACAAGGACAGACACAGGATCCAAATCCCAAAGTGGAGGCATGGCTTAAGCTCCTGTCTCAGAGAGCCAGAAACTGTCCCTCTGCATCACGTTCTAGCTCCCCTTGCAGTGGTCTGTCTGCTCCTAACTTAGGCCCTTAACAGCCAAAACCAAGCTGGGCACCACCCTCCTTTGCTTCCAAAAAACTGAGGGTGTGGTTCCAAGCATCTGGAGCTGAGGAGGGGAGGCTGCTATTTAGGAAAAGAGACACATCAGTATTTTCTTGTGCCAGAATCATGTTTCGTTTAGCTGACTTGGCTCAACATTTAAACGGCATCCCCCAGGCAAATAATACAATTAAGCAAATGGAGAGGAGCTTTAGTAACAATAAATTCCACAGAATTGGTCATTCTTTTGCATGCAGTTTTAAAAGGAGCTGAGCATTCTGAAGGATCAATCACCCTGAACCTCATGGGCTCCAGCATTATATAGAAAGTGCTAGTAAGAGCTGAAGGGGATTTGAAACACACACACACATACACAGGCACACACACATGCACTGGTGTTAGGTAGAGACGTTTTCTCTTTCTTACAGCCCAATAAATAAAAGATAATTACAAAAATAGGCTTAGTCTACACATGGAAGCATTCAGCCCAAAATGGAAAATAAACTACAGAAATGAATCCGAGAGCCAGACAAAGACAGAATAAGTGCCCTAGGAACAGTCATAGATTAGAGCAGTTAAGAGTACTGAACTAGGAACCAAGGGACCCAAATCATCCTATCAGCTCTACCATGCATATCCTGGCTAGCTGTAGGCAAGACAATGACTTTTGTAAGCTTCTATTTATTTTCCTTTAAGTCCACTCTTCTTTCTTTGAGCATGCTACACACTGGGTGGAAGGAAATAGATCCTTATTATACTATTTGTTTTATTTGCTGGAACTTGTACATCTCTCATAATAAATACATTTACTTAGAAAGGAAACTATCTCATTAATATAAAAGGAAAGCTAGAATCACTGTTCTTAAAATAGAAGGTAATGACCAAAAATAAGTACAATGGATGCCTGCTTTTAGTCATGGCAGACTAGTTTGCTTCAGACTAAGTTCTTTGCCAAGAACAACTTAAAAGCTGGATTAAATGTATAAAATATAAAAATAAAAAACAAAGAACCTCTGTACAAAGACATCTGAAAGACACTAAGGCAACTAGGACCTGAAGAGTCAAGAGCCAAAAGGGGAGTAAAACACACTGAGATAAATCTAGAATTTAATAGCAGTGTTTTCCTTTAGACATTGCTGACTTGTAAACTTCATAGGATTCAGAGGCTCAAGAATCAAGTCTCATGATAATAAAAGTTGAGAGTTGGTGTGTACCAAGGAGATGGGTCCCAGGAAAGACTTTAAACTTCCAGCTGGGACCGTGAAAGGACTGCATGTTAGAAATGAGGGTAAAGCAGAGACAGATCAATTCTCACAAGAACTAAAACTCAATTTTCAAGCCAGCTCAAACCCAAATAAGACTAGGTGATCAACCAGTACTCAAAACATCTTAAAGAAGCCAATGTAAATGTAATTTTTCTCTAAAAGATAACATAAAACAGAGCTTCAAACTGGCTCAACATTTTATTATACGTTGATCAAAAACTACCAGATATTCCACTGGCCCTAACCAGATAACCAAAAATCAAGAAAAAAAATTAGACTCATAAACAATCCAGTTATTGGAGTTAACAGATACGAACTTCAAAACACTCATGATTTATGAGTTCAAGAAAGCAGACGATAAGATGAAGAATTTCATGAGAACTAGAATCTCCACAAATAAAAAATGAAAACTTAGAATTGAATGGATAGTAATTGATAATAATAGAGGGGGTTTATGACAGATTAGGCAATTCAGAAAAGATTTGTAAGCTGGAATATAGATCACATAAGACTGAGCATGGAGACAAGGACAAAAGCAATATAGAAAATGCATAAAGGGGGGCTGGAGATTTAGCTCAGTGGTTCTGCCACCTGCCTCCCAAGTGCAAGGTCCCAAGTTTGATCCCCGGTACCAAAAAAAAAAGAAAATGCATAAAAGGACATGGAACTTGGGGAAAGTTATAACACATACATATTTGGAGATCCTGAAGAAGAATTAACAGAGAATTGAGAAAATTCAATACTTGAACAGATATTAGCTATATTTTTTCCTCAGACTGACCAAAGACATCAAGCTAAAGATTCAAAAACATTTACCACCAGAAACAGGATAAAGAAAACCACAACTAGACATATCATGGTCAAACTACTTAAAAATAAAGACAAAAATCTTAAAAGCAGCCAAAGAAAAGACACACATTACCTTCAAAGGAACAACAGGAATGATGGAAGCTGACTTTTCAACACAAATGAAGGAAGCCAACGAACAAAGACATGACATCTTCCACATGCTGAATGCAAATCACTGCCAACTTAGAACTCTAAGTTGCTCAACTGAGCAGTGAAAACATCCTTCAAAAATGTACATGAAGTAAAAGCATTTTCAAACAAATAAAACCTGAAAGAATTAATATCCAGCAGACATGCATTAAGAGAAACCCTAAAGAAAATACTTTGGAGAAGCACAATGAAGCCAAATGGAAGCACGAAAATGCAGGAAAAGAATGAAGACAGTAGAGGGTACAAATATTGGGTAAAACCAAGTAAACACTGGCTGCACAAAACAATACCTACAACTTCTTGTGCTGTGAGAAATATATTAAAAAACAGGTACACCAAAATATAAGAATAGGGTGGAGCATAAATGGAATTAAATACTCTGAAGGCCTCATATTGCCCAGGAAGTAATATGAGGATGAATTTATATCACAATCTAAATAGCTAAGGGTGCATATTTTAATCTGTAGCATAACCATGAGAAAAAGAATGCTATCTAATAAACTAGTAATAGCAACAGAGAGAATAATTCATTTTATTCATTCAAAGAAAAAAAATTTAATAGAAATTTTGTGAAATAGAAGAAAATTGTGAGAGATGTAGCTACTAAATACTTCAAAGACAAAATGTACAACTGGAATTTAAAAGGATATGCTGCTTACATCACATACTTTAAACATAAGGACACAGAAAATTAAAAGTAAAAACTGAAAAATATATACTATGCCAACATTAATCAAAAGAAGGCAAGATAGCCATCTAACAGTACACCAAGTAGACTTTAAAGCAGACAGCATTGCTAAAATTAGAAAGGACCTTTTCTAACAAAGAGAAAGTTAATTATTCAGGGAAATGTAACAATTTTAAATGTATACACCTACTAACAGAGCTTCAAAAGTACGCAAGACAAACACGGACCAAAATAAAAGTTACAGAAGTCAAATATATGTTCATAGGGAGATTTTTGATATAACATTTCTAGTAACTGATGAAATAATCAGACAAAGCTTAATAAAGATATTGAAGAAAGATATAAACAACATAAGCAACAAACATAGATTTATATATATATGCACATGCATATATATGTATCTGTATATCACATAATGACTTTTCAGTCAATCACACAGTACACATACCTTAGTGATTCTGTTAGATAACATCACTTAGTGATATCATGGCCATCTCAGTGTTTGAAAGTACACTCTATGATATTTGTACAATGATAAAATCAGCTAATAATGCATTTCTCAGAATATATCCTCATGGTTCAGCAATGTACAACTATATATACACTTAATCCAAAAACTATGAAAATACACTGTTAAACTACACCTGAAACATTTACTAAAATTATTTGAGCCATATCAAAGCAAATATCAAAGAACTGGAATCATACAGCATATATTAGTTTCCTCCTGCTACTGTAACAACTTGTCACAAATTTGGTGGCTAAACAAACACAAATGTATTATCTTATAGTTCTGTAGGTGAGAAGTCTGAAATGGAAAAATGAAATTAAGAAAAAAAATTCCATTTATAAAAGCACAAAAAGACTTAAATGATCAAGGACAAATGTAACCAAGTCATATCAAAATTGTACACTAAAAACACGTTTTGAAGAAATAAAGATGATCTAAATAAATGAGAAGGCATCAGTGTTCATGGATTGGAAGATTCAATATTGTTAAGACCACCATACTTCCCAACTTGATCTTTAGATTCAGCATAATCTTTGCTAAAATTCCAACTGCTTCTTGCAGAAGTGAACAAGCTGATCACAGAATTTGTATAAAGAAGTGAAAAGAACTCAAATAGACAAAGCAAACTTAAAAGAGAAGAACAAGATTGGGAGACTCATGTTTTGTTAAACAAATCAAAACAGTGTGGCACTTGTATAGAGATACACATATAGACCCGTGAAATAGAATTGAGAGTCTAGAAATCAATCCAAACGTCTATGACCAACCAGTTTCAACAAAGGTGCCAAGACTGCTCAGTGGGGGAAAGAATAGTCTATCCACTAATCAACCAATAAACTGACTGTGCTGAGACAACTGAATTCCTGTATGTGAAAGGGAGACTTGGGACTGTACTGACAGCACACAGAGAATCTAGCTCAAAAGATATAAATGTAAAACCTACATCTTTAAGACTCTTCAATGAAAACAGGTGTAATTCTTCACGGCTATTAGGCAACAGCTTAATATGGTACCAGAAGCATAAGCAACACAAGGAAAAACAGATGAGTTTAACATCATATTTTTAAAAAATTCTCCTGTGCAACAAGGGACATTATTATTAAGAAAACAAAAAGACAACCAACAGAATGATAGAAAATATTTGCAAATCATATAAGGGCCTAGTATCCAGAATGTATAAAGGACTCTTACAACTAAACACTAAAAACATAAAAGACCCAACTAAAAACAGGCTTAGGATTTGAATAGACATTTCCTCATAGAAAATAGACAAATGACTAGAAATGTACATGAAGTGATATCCAAATCATTATTTATTAAACTAATGTATTGGTATAAGCTTAGGTAGTAGACCTACAGAACAAAACAGAGAGCCTAGAAAATAACCTAGATACATCTAGAGCCCAATATAAGGGAAAACATTGATGAAGTGGACCACAATAACACCAAAAAGCAAGCCATGGTGTGAAAGAAGGTATTTATAAATGCCTTAATCAAAAAAGACCTGATATATACACTATATTAAAAACTTAAAGCCAATTTTTTAAAAATAAGACTGATAAGCGCAAGGTCCCGAGTTCAATTCCCAGTACCAAAAAAAAAAAAAAAAAAAAGAAAGAAAAGAAAAGACTGATAAACCAATTTAAAAGATAAGTAAAAGCTCTGATCAGGTATTTCAAAAAATGGGCTATTCAAATGACCAATAAACAGAAAAATGGTGTCCCATTCCATTAATCACATGAAAATATAAATGAAAACCATGGGCATAACTATCCTCCCACAAGAATGGCTAAAACCTGTGTACCTAATAGCAATGACATACTATCAATGCAGAGTCCACTCACTACAGAATTGGTAAATAAACTGTAATGTATTAATGTGGTCAAATAATATGTAGCAATAAGAAAACAATAAACTAGTGTTATATAATCAACTCAGAGGAAACACCATAACGTAACCCACAAGAAGCCAGACACAAAAACATTCACACCAGATGATTCTCACTCCGTATACCCAAAACTGGAAACACTTACCTAAGGAGCAGGGATAAGCATGATGGTTTGGGTGGCGGAGTCAGAGTTGGGAGACTAGTTACAGAGAAAGGAACTTTGGAGATATTTTAATGCTTTATGTCTTAATCAGAGCAGTGGTTACACACATGCTCACTTTGCATAGAGTTATCAAGCTGTGAACTTGTTTGTACTATTGTACATAAATGTATACGCTCTACCGTGTTTTTTGAAAAATCAAACATGAGAATATCTGCAAGTATTCTAGTGCTTTCAACAAATTAATTTATATAAAATGTTACAGTCACTTGGTATGCTCCACCAATATAAGTCTAAAAATGAATATGATTCTACAAATAAACATGCTTTTGGAAAAAAAGAAATACACTTTACATTTGTATTTAGTGAAGTCCAAACCACGTTATGAGACTCTAGGGAGATCTCATTGCCTGCCGTAGCTCTGAGTTCATGGCCTCATCTCTCCTGATGAAAAAGAGAAAACAAGAAGAGTTTTGGAAGATTTACCACTAAATTGAGATTGCTTCCTGATAATGAAAACAGGATTGAAAATGAAATTGCTTTCTCAAAGTGTAACTTAACAACATCCATTAATTGCCATGCCATCATCTCCAGCCCCTCGACTGAGCCCCGCTGTAGGATGCATGCACTGATTTATTTGACCTCTAAACTCCTCCCTGGCTGACCAGCTGCAATTTGCTGATAGAAGGTTCTGAACCTGGAAATGGTTTCCAAAAGGAAAATTAAGTCCATTGCTGGTAGGACTAATTAAAGCAGGTAGGCATCTTATAAAGTGCCCCTGATGATGATAAAGTGACCGCCCCTCTCCTTGTATAACAGGCCTAACCTTAGAGACGGGAGTTCCCTGTTTGTTACTGGGGCTCCCTCCCCTGCCCCACATCAAACTATCAGCAAAGCCATCATCTCTACCCAGAATTCAGCCACTTCTCACCATCCTTCAAGTCGCCACCATCCCGGCTCTGAGGCAGCATTCCTGTGCTCAAAACACTCCTGCCTCATGCAAAGCAAAAACAATACCCTTCCTGGGGGCCACCAGGCCATCTGTGACCCGATAGCCCATCAGCTACAGGACATCGCCTCTTAGGGCTCTCACCAGCTCACACACATCTCACTGATCACCTTCAGCCATGCTAAACATGCACCTACCTCAGGGCCTTTGCATGTGCTATTCCTTCTGCCTGAGCCTCTCCACATTAGATAGCCCTGGCTCACTCTCCTCAGCCTTCCCCATCTCTGCTCCAGGCTTTATTTTTTGCTCAGTATTCATTACCACCTAATATTTGATATTCATCTAGTGACCTAATTCAAAGTTTGTTGTCCCACTTCTTCATACCAGACTTTTCAGTAAAGAAGGCAGACCTCGGGATTTAAATTTAAGAGCTAGTTTAGACAAGAACTTGAAAACACACGGACTCCTGCTACCCCAGCTTTCGAGTGGGAACTGTGCTGGCTGGTAATGGTCCACTTGGTAACACAGCCCCTTTCATTCTCCCCTGCTGATGAGGGCCAGAGTGATAGGCAAGCTGCCAGCTGGAGGCTGGTGTTCTAGGGGGCTCTCTGATTTACTAGGGTGGAGGGGGAGCTTTGCTGGACCCTCCCTGGCAGCGGAGAAATACAATTGTCCATTCAGCAAGTATTTATCAACTACTGTTTATGTGCCAGGCAGCACACCATGCTCCAAGAAGAGAAGACCCCACCCCGCACAGCTTTGCAAGACCAGTGCTCAGGCTGGACAGTGCTCAGCTCCCTGATGCTGGCGTCCATCCGGCTGGGTACCGACAGGTACAGTGCTGCTGCAGGAAGATGCAGCTGTCGACTATCCAAATTGCAACCCTTCAGTCTTGTTTATCATTGAGAGCAGCTTCCCATTTGCACCTACGATGGCACTGTCACTCTCTAATACATTGCTTAACTGAAGGAAAATGTGGTATAGGAAAAAATTAAACTGGAACCTGGGAATGGGTGTGCTATGCAGAAGGCCATGAGGGTGCAGACTGGAGGAAGATCGGGTACTCCTGCTGAGAACTTTCCCTCAGTTGGTGCCTGGTCTGAGTCTACAGGTGGCACTGGCCATGGTAGCTCTGGTGCTAGCACTGGGGTAGCAGCCTCTGCACAAGGTGCGTGCTCCGATTATGTTAGCTCATCTCATCCTCACTAGGATAAGAGGTGTCAGAGTCAGACAACCAAGTGTGTCCAACCTGTGGTCTGTGGGTTGGACATGCCTCTGTTATAACAAAAAATTTGAAAAGGAAATGCTGTTACTGATATCCAGTAACCATATTACACGCTTTTTAGGCAACAAGACAATTCCTCTTCACTCAGTGCTGCAAGCCAGGCCAGTCCACCATGCCTGGTAAGCCCACTTTCCAGATGCAGGAATTGACAGTAAGGTTGATATTTAAGATATTATCAAGATTATACAGATGGTAGAAGGTGGAATCACAGCTCAAATTGAGATGCGTCTGACTCCAAAACCTTTGACTAAAACCCTCTGACATACAGTTTGCAAATCAAGTGGGAAGTCTTCAGAATCAAACTCTTCTTTGAAGGGTTTGATACACTTATGAACCAATTTGATGCAATCAAGAACTGAATGAAACAAAGTATACAAATTGATTAGCCCAGGACCACCTACTTGTAGTAAATATTAGATGTTCGGTAAGCACCATTCATCTCTCTCCCCTCCTCCCCCTCCCTCCATCTCTCCTCCCCATTCCTTCCTCTCCCCTCCCTCATTCCCTTTTCCTCTCTCCTCCCCCTCTCCCTCCCTCCCTCTTTTCTCTACTCTTCTTTCTTCCTCAGTTTAAACCAGCTACCATTTATTTACGTCCACATGTCCACCATCGGCTGTCTGGTTAGCTAGGAACTGGTCCAGGGTGGCTTCCGTCACATATCTGGAGTGTGAACCTTAACTGCCGTGTCAGCTTGAATAAGAAACACCTAGCAGACAGGTTTAGCAGCACTCTGGGTGTGTCTGGATGACTGGTTTACTGAAGACCACCTGGGTGTGGGCAGCACCAACCAATAGGCTTATAGCCTGGATGGGATTAAAAAGGAAGGAAGTCTGGCTTCTGCTTCTTCAGAGGAGCTCCAGTTTTTTCCATCACCTTTGGGCGTTCATCTCCAGACTTCCGGCACAGACTCCAGCCTTCCGGTGGAGACCTTTAGGTTTCCAAAATGGACTCCCACAGGACTCGGCAGCGAGCTCCAGGTCCTCAACCTTTGACTGGACCCTCTGGCTCTCCAGCTCACAGACAGCCCTTTTGCACCTTCCACATTTGACTCTGCAAGTGGCCATTGTAAGCCTACCTTGTAAATTGTGGGTCTGTGATTTTATATTAAATCTGTTCCTTTAGTGAACCCTAACTGATACATGGAGCAAGGCTAGGTTTCAACTGGGGTGACTATCAGCAAGCCAGGCAGGGCTTGTTGGCAGGGTGGCAGCCCTGTGACAAGAGTGGATGGAAGTTAAGCAAGGTCTCCTGTGGCTTAGCTGAAAATTAACACTCCATCACTTGTGTTCCATTCCCTTGCTGAGTCCCAAGGCCAGCCCAGATCCAAGAAGTGGAGAAAGATTCCCGCCTTGTAGTGACACAACTGAAAATTCACATTTCCAAGGATACATCCCATTTGCCCTAATTCATGGTTCTTGAATTGCTCACAGAACCCTCACAGAAGCAGCTTCCTGTATCCAAACAGGTCCCCATAAAGTTCAACCTGACCACTTGTTGCTTAATGTCAACAAGTCTCCTCTAACTTAGGTTGGTAATGCTGGGTGTGGTTTTATGTTTGTTTCTTAAAATTAGTGATTCACCCACAATATCCTTTTGTGGCAGGGATTCCTTTGTTCCTCTTTTAATTTTAGGCAGCCACATTCAACTATTTTGGGTCCCACAGATGTGGATAAGTAAAGCATCCAGAGCTCCCCTGAACAAGTAGCCCTACAAGTCTTTCCAGAGTCAAAAGTCCCCATTAACAGAACTCTACAGGCACAAGTAGCCAAACCTGTGGCTTATTTGAGCCTGGCCCAAGTCTAACTTTTGCCACCTCATCTGCTAATAACCCATGTACATGCTCCTTCATGGTCCAGGTCCCCAATGCCATCCCCAAACCACCATGAGGTTGCCTGTGCTTCTTGTAACCTTGCTGTTTCTGCTGTCTGGTATACATGTTCCACCCTCTCTTCTCCACCTGGCTTCTCTCCCTCACTGATTCTAAACTACAATTCTCTCTCAAGTTCATGTATGCAATCATTCACCAAATATTTATTAGTCTGTCAGGTCCAGGATGCATGGGGACTGAAAATACACCAGCCTCCTCGAAGCTCACTGTCACTGTCTTGCCAAACCACCCAGCTTCTAAATTCCTGCCTCTGTTCTGTCCTCACAGGCTCATGTGTGTGTGGGGGGGTGTGTGTGTGTGTGGTGTATGCACATGTGTACCATAGATGTTTATGTGTAGAGAAATATATGCACACCTATACATACAGGATTTGTTCTTGAATTTTTCTTTTCCATAAGACCTTGTGGATCGCACCTCCTTATTCCATTATTATATCAGCCAGTACTTTCCTCATTGTAGAACTTCAAAAAAACATTTGTTGAAATGGCACATAAATGAAGGGAAAGTGTTCTTGGATGGTGCTGAGCTTCATCCAGTCCTTCATTTTGCAAATGAGAAAACAAGAACCTAGTGATATTAAACTACTTGTAGCTACATCATATTTGCACAGAGAGGGTAACAGGGGCCTGGAACTTCAGGGTCAAAATGGGGCTGTTTTCACATTTACACAAGGTCTCTGGTTTTAAGAAACTTCAGGTGGCATTTTATAAAACCTGAAAGTTAGCAAAATGCAGTATATCAAAACTGAGAAAATGGGCTCTTGAGACAGATTTGGGACAAAATTCTGGCACTGTTTGACCTTGGGCAGGTTATTTTTGTTCACTCCCAAGTCTCACTTCTCTTCCCAGTAATGTGGAGCTGCCCAGCGGCAGCTGCCTGGAGCATGCTGGGGAGCTAGGAAAAGACAGCACAGCCAGTGCAGGGCTCAGCAGTAGGCACCTGCTTAATTCGTGTAAGCTGTTAGTTTGCTGTTAGTTGAAATGATATCCGGTAAATGCATTAGCCTAAGGCTTAGAGGTTCATGTCTAACCATAATTATGTTCCAGAGGGCTCCACGATTGTTACAGCAAACCTCCCTTTAAATTCTAGACAAACTTGGATAACTTTTTGTCAGAGATTCCAGATGCAGTATTACTTTTTTGCCACAGGATTTACCTACAAGAATTAAAGCATTAGCAGGGTGCTGAGATGAGGAGATGGATGCATTCCTAAGTATGACTGTGAACCCCGTATCACAGAAGGAGTGATTCGAATGCCATTACTGAATTAGTACAACCTGCTTTTAATGGCCAGAAGATGTTCATTTCCTGAGTCTGGGTTCATATACTGAGCAGTCTTTATTTATTTAATTTTTTTTTTTTGTCTAGCATAAAAATGGAAATGTAAAGGTTAGAGCACTATGGTTAAGAATGATTTTTAAACAATATTTTATCGTATCTGAAAGAAACCCTTTTATCTTTCACATCTTCACTTTTTATTGTCTGGACTTTTATGAGCTGGGTGCTTGAACTAGACCCAAATCCTGGGTGCCACACTTAAAATCATATGGTACATCTGTTTCTCGGATCGAGGATGTGGTAAGATTCTGCATATTGAAATCTTCATCCCACCATGAAATCAGCCACATTCAGTGGGAGAAAAAGGGAAAGGCTGCATCCATGTCCTGTCTGAAGAAGGGATCCTTGTTCACATGCTACAGGGCCAGGGAAAGGGCACAGGCAGAGTCACCCTCACTCTTGCTGCCCAGAGGCTCCTGTACGGGTGTTCAAATCCCAGTGGGATCTCCAGCACTCAGGAGCACAGAGCCCTACATTACTACAGTGGTCCATGGCCAGGGTGACCTAGGGTTTGGTGGGCACTCTGAGCAAAGGGAAACACTCTATCTGCATTTCAGATATCATGAAAATGCCTTTTGAGATAAAAACTTCTTCCATAGGATCAAAGAATTGTGTGTGTGTGTGTTTTAACTGGGGATCAAACTCAGAACCTTGCATATGCCAGGCAAGCACTGTACCTCTGAGGTACATCCTCAGCCCCCAAAAATTTTTTAAGAGACACATTATTTTAAATTAGCAGAAAGTCAAGTGAGACTAGTATATTGGAGCAAGAACTACAGTGCTGATAGTTGTGTTCTTTGTGGAAGTGAACTTCATCTGACAGAAGAAGTATTCTCTTTCAAAAGGAGTGTGTGTGTGTGTGTGTGTGTGTGTGTGTGTGTGTGTATTTTGAACCAAAATTTAACTGGGAGCCATCAATTGCATCTTAAGCCTGCTTGATTCAGGAATGTTGCCCAGAACTGACCCAAGCCCTAATTTAATGGCCAGTGTGAAATGCAAGATCAGGAGTATGGGGATAATGCAAATGGGGCATTAATAACACTGAGGTTGGCACACAGGGCAAAATAAAAGATATAGATAGCAATTGTGCTGGCAAAATATGTCAGAGTGTAAGTATGAAAGGTTTTGAATGCCAAACAAAAAGATCTAGGAATAACACTCTAAACAATAGGAGGCCACTGAGATTTTTGAATAGATCAGTTGCTGGAGTTCACAGGGGCTGGATAGTTCCTGTCTCTTCTGGTCCCATGCCCCCAGCTCCATGGCCATCAAAAGCAAGCCTGCCCCTTTTGGTGCAGTGCCCACATCAGCATCATGGCCAGAATCTCACCTGCAGAGATTTTTAGGCCCTCCTCCTCGCAGGACCTGTGGCACCTTGTTGCTCCCCTGCTTTCTGCAGCACAGAAACGTGGGTCTGCTGAGGCCTTATAGGTCTGTGGCTCTCAGTGATTTCACCCTGCCCCTTCTTCTCAGGAGTCTGTAGGATACCTCACCATGTGGAGAGGGGGCTGGAGTGTTTATTAAGTAGATGTTGATCTTTTTTTTCTGGCTTCATTTCTATGTAGCTGTTCTTTTTTTTTTTTTAAGTAGGAAGTTAGAACAATTTTAAAAGGATATATCCACTGCCATCGTCACAGAATTTCGAATTGGGTTTTGGAGTGTGTGTGTGTGTGTGTGTGTGTATGTGTGTGTGTGTGTGTGTGCGTGCACACGTGCACACATGCTATGAGTGAGAAAAAAGGCAAATGTTGAAATTTTATTATCATAAAAGACAGTACCATTTATCCCTGTCAGAATATTCCCTCTTGGAGCAGAGTTCTCCCCCAGCTCTGAGGAGGTGAGCCTTCAGGGCTGCTGTACCACTAACCCCAGTGCAGAGGAGGAGCCTTCCAGGCCACCTTACCAATGCCCCCAGCACTAAGGAGATGAGCTACATGGGCACGAGCACCAGAGCCCCGCCACACATTGAAATGAGAAGACACATAAACAAGTCCCAAAACCAGACTTCAAAATCACCTACAGGAACCCCAAAGGGAAACGAGATGGAACAATCTGATACTCAACCACGTGGCCTCCCACTGGCAACAAAAGAGGAGCTGGAAAAAATGAAATCAGAAATAACTTCTCAGGTAACAGCCCATATTACAGGACATGATTAATAAATCTGGAGACAACACAGATAAAAAAAATAGAGGAGCTGAGGAACATGATGGAATCCCAATATAGGAAACAAATGGAATCCATAAAACAGATGCAAACAGATTTCCAGGAGATTAAAAACTCCATTGACAGTTTATGCAGCAGAATGAACCAATGCAAGGATAGAATTTCAGATATAGAAGATAGGATTGCAATTAATGACCAGGAAAAGAAAAATTTCTAAAAAAGAGGAAGGGACCAAGATAAATCAATCCAGCAGCTGCTAGATGATGCAAAGAAGAATAACATCAGACTGATTGGAGTCAATTAAGAAACAAAAGAGAGTGCAGATGAGATTAAAAAAAAAAAAAACTGTTCACAGAAGTGATGGCACAAAACTTCCCAAGCAGGGGAAAAGAGCTTGACATTCAGATAAGTGAGGCATATAGGACTCCAAATAGCCATGATCAAAAAAAATACACACATAGGCATATAATAGTTAAGATTCCATAAACCCAATAGAAGAACAAAGGTCTACAAGCAGTTAGAGAAAAGAAACAAATCACATACAAAGGAAAGCCCATCAGAATCACAGTAGATTTCTCAACACAAACCCACAAGGCAAGAAGAGCTTGGAGTGATGTATTTCAAGCCCTAAAGGAAAAGAACCTTCAACCCAGATTGATGTACTCTGCAAAGTTATCTTTCAAAATTGATGGAGAAATAAGACACTTTCATGCAAAGAGCACCTTAGGAACTTCATGAATACCAAACCAGCATTCCAAACCATTTTAAACAATATCCTGGGAAAAGACAACGAGGAGCACAACCCCAGGAAGCCCAGCAGAATGAATCCATCAGGCACAACAAGAAATTGAACACAAAGGGGGACAATCCAACAAAAAGAAAAAGTTATGACAAGGATAAGTCAATACATTTCAGTTATAACCATCAATGTTAATGGTCTCAATTCACCAATCAAAAGAAATAGACTGGCAGAATGGGTCAACAAGCAAGATTCAACAATATGCTGCACACAAGAAACACACTTAATTCAAAAACAAACTCAAAGACTGAAAGTTAAAGGGAGGAAAACAATACTCCATGTGACAGAAACCCCCCCACCAACAAAAAGCAAGGGTAGCTATCCTCTTTGCAGATCAAGTGGATTTCAAACTAACAATGATTAAGAGAGACAAAGAAGGACACTACATCCTTGTAAAGGGAAAAATCCAAGAGGAAGAGATGACAATCATAAATATCTATGCACCAAACACTACTGTGCCCAACTATATAAAACAGATAGTAATGGTCATGAAAAATCAAATAACCACTAATACGATAGTCATGGGGGACCTCAATACCCCATTGTCACAAATAGATCAACTAGACAAAAAATAAGCAACGAAATACTAGAACTCAATCAAACTCTTGAACAAATGAATTTAACAGAGTTTACAGAGTGTTCCATTCCACAAAATCAGAATACACATTCTTTTCAGCTACACATGGGTCATTCTCCAAAATAGACCACACACTCACACATAGAACATGTTTAAGTTAGTGCAAAGGAATTGAAATTATCCCCTATATATTATCAGACCATAGTGTGATGAAATTGGAGATCCATAGCAAAAGAAACTGGAAAAATTTCATAAACATGTGGAAAAATGGAAATAAAGTCTTTGTAAATGGGGAAGGGTGGAGGGGGTGAAGGGAGGGCTAGGAATGTGCAAAAAATAAGAACCAAGATGCATTATGTAAAGGTACAATTCCCAATGAGAAATGTAATTGTGTTGTATACCTAAAATGTACCAATAAAAGAACTTAACAAAAAAGAAAGAAAGAAAGAAAGAAAGAAAGAAAGAAAGAAAGAAAGAAAGAAAGAAAGAAAGAAAATGGAAAGACACCCCCTTCTCCTGGGTAGGAAGTGTCAACATAGTGAAAATGGCCATACTTCCAAAACTGCTATATAGATTTAATGCAATTCCAATTGAAATCCCAGCAGCATACTTCATGGACCTTGAGAAAACAATCCAAAAATTCATTTAGAACAAGAAGAGACCTAGAATAGTAAAAGCAATCCTAGGCCACAGAGACATGGCAGGGGGTATCACAATCCCCAACCTGCAACTATACTACAAAGCTACTGTGATTAAAAACAGCATGGTACTGGCAAAGAAACAGACCTGAGGATCAGTGGAAAAGATTAGAAGATCCAGAAACAATGCAAGACACACTCAGCCATCTCATCTTCTACAAAGGAGCCAAACACCCTCACTGGAGGAAAGATAGCCTCTTTAATAAATGGTGCTGGAAAAATTGGGCTTCAACTTGCCAAAGATTAAAACTAGACCTATATCTCTCACCATGCACTAAACTAAAATCAAAATGGGTTAAAGATCTAAATATTAAAATAGAAACGCTGAACCAGTTGGAACAGAAGTTAGGTAGAACTCTTGAAGACATTAGTGTAAGAAAAGATTTTATGAAGAAAATCTCAGTTGCCCATGAACTAGCACAAACAATCAACAAGTGGGATCTCTTCTTATTACAAAGCTTCTGCACAGCAAGAGGAACTACCAACAGTGTGAAGGGACAACCCCCAATGTGGGAAAAAATTTTCACCTGCTATTCCTCAGACAAAAGTCTACTATGTAGAATATATAAAGAACTTAAAAAAATCAGACCTCCCAAATTTAAAGACCCAATCCAAAACTGGGCATCTGAAATGAACAGACATTTCTCACACAAAGAAGTAGAAATAGCAAATAAACATATGAAAAAATGTTCAATATCACTGGTCATTCGAGAGATGCAAATGAAAACAATGCCGAGATTCCATCTCACTCCAGAAAGAATGGCTGCTATCATGAAATCAACCAATAACAAATGCTGGCGGAGCTATGCCGAAAGAGGAACCCTGCTCCACTGCTGGTGGGAGTGTAGACTGGTGCAACCACTGTAGAAATCAGTATGGAGCTACCTCAAAGAACTAGGACTGGAACTCCCATTTGACCCAGCTATTACCCTGCTGGGTATGTTCCCCAAAGAATTAAAAGAATAATACCACAGTGATATGTGTGCACCCATGTTCATAGCAGCACAATTTGTAATAGCTAAAACTTGGAAGCAGCCCAATTGACCATCAATTGGAGACTGGATAAAGAAAATGTCATTTTTTTATAAAATGGAGTACTACTCAGCCATAATAAATGAGAAATTAGAGACATTTATAGCTAAATGGATGCACATTGAGGTGATACTCCTAAGTGAAATAAAGAGGACACACATGTATAAATACTGAATAGTTTCTCTAGTGTGAGAAATTAAAAGTGTAAATAAGGACTAAAAGGTATAACAGATAATGTGAAATAGGAAGAAAAGGGGCAAAGGGGAAGTGGGAGGGGTAGGGGAAAGGAAAGAAGGGAATGGAATTAATATGAGAAAATGAAAAAATGGAAACCAAGTCTTTGTAAATAGGGAGGGATGGAGGGGTGGAAGAGAGGGCAGGGGAAGGGGGAAAAAATAAGAACCAAGAGAGATTATGTAAAAGGAAAGAAGGGAAAGGAAAAATTATGAGAAAAGGAAAAAATGGAAATAAAGTCTTCGTAAATAGGGAAGGGTGGAGGGGGTGAAGGGAGGGCAGGGAATGGGGAAAAAATAAGAACCAAGATGCATCATGTACAGGTCCAAGCACGCAATGAGAAATGTAAATGTATTGTATACCTAAAATGTACCAATAAAAGAATTTAAGGAAAAAAATAAAATAAAAAGTACAAATAAAACTGACAATTACAAAGAAGAAAAAAAGAGAGAGATTATGTAAAGGTGCAGATTTCCAACCATGATTGTCATTATATTGTATATCTAAAATGTGGCAATAAAATTAATTTTTAAAAAGAGTACACTCCCTCTAGTCCCTCTCACCTGGAACACACTTATCCCATTGTTCTTGCCACTCTCTGAAGAGTTTGGAAGTCCTCTTTTGGCAGTGTCTTCAGTTGCACTGTCATGTGGGCCTCAATGTCCCGAATCAAGTTAATACATTTACCTTTCATGGTCATTTTGACTTTAGGAGAGAGCCCGGGTGTGATGGCATCAGATCCAGTTAATCAAGTGGATGAGGCCACACTGTATTTCATGAGCCTACCATTCTGTTGGAAGACACTGGGCAGCAGCATTTACTATACTTTTTATCTCACCTTATAAAGACAACAGAGGCATCTGTGAGTGCTCTGGATTTTCTTATAAGTCATCTGGTTTAGTCCAGCCAGGAGCCCTTGGGGAAGGACAACCGTCCCCTTAGAGATGAGTAACAAGATGCCTGTTCTTGCCACAGGGCAAGCTTTGTCAAAGACTCTATTCTGATGGCCACTTCCTGGGAAAGAAACTGCTGTGAAGATGAATGACAATTAAACAACCAAACAAAAGTGGGAGTTGAAAAGGGTCAGCCTTACTACTTGTGAAGCAATTTCCACAAGATCCAAATTGGTGTGTCGGGAGGCAGTGCTGACTAGGACTACTCCACTCTGAGAGGGAACAGGGGGCCTGAGACAGGACGCTATTAGAGGTGATGGATCCTGGAAGAAAAATCACAAGTTACAAAGCAAAAACATTTCAAAATGTTAAATTAACAACTTAATCCAAAACTAGCTCATTCATTAAAGAAATATAAAAAAGCCTATTATGCACCAGATCCTTGGGACATGATGGCCCCCAGTAGACCAGCAAGATGACTGGAACCCCAGGCAGAGGCGAGAAGACATGGAGACCAGACTGAAGCGCCTGAGCAGTGAATGGGTTGCAGCCAATCCTCCAACTTCCCTATCTAGGTGCTTCCTCTTGCTTTCAAAAAGTAAATGTTATATTGTTTAAATAATGTCTTTTCATTATTGGAAAATTGGAAAATCCCAATTAATTAAAAGAAGTGAAACAGTTTCTCATTCGGATGGGTAAGTACAACCACTATTAACTTTTCAGGGTTTCCTTATCAACATTTTTTTCTCTCCTTAGTTATCTCCATTTCTTACTTTCATAAATACTTGTGACCCCCATAGAAAATACAATTTTAAATATTTACTTCTTATGCTTACAAAGGTAATTATATTTATTTCACTTTATAATGATTTTATAAAATGTAGAAAACACTCCAAAACCAAATTATCCAGAACTTGTCAACTATAGGTAACTAACTACCACCGACATTTGGAAATGAATTCTACCAGATTGTTTAAAATTATAAACATACCGTTTTGCTGATTGGAGCTATGGTTATTATATTATAGGAGCCAAGAAAATAATCTCTACACTTTTTGGTGCCTGATATACCCACTTACTAGGCTATTTAAAAGTTACTATCAGTGCTACTACTCCTCTACAAATATGATTTATAAAGTCTCCAGACCATTTGTCAATGGCTATAAAATCACTTTATCCTGAGTGGATACTGAGGTTTTGTGTATTTTTTCTTATTGTGTGTAACTTAGAATTTGCTCATTTACTATTTCTTGGTAGAATGTCCCCTGTATGCCTGGAACTGCTATCAGGTCTGAAGATCTGAGAAGACAAAAGATCTCTGGGCAAACATCTTAGTTTATTTCCTTTGAATATGATTCTAAAAGTGAAAACATTGTGCCAAAGGGTCACACAGATTTCATTTAGACTCCCACAAATACAGCACAAAAGTGCCTTTGCATCTCATGAATAATGGCTTTCTAATACCCTTTGAGTTTAGGACATGGGAAGTAACTAGAGGGAAGGAATCTGAAGGTTACACTCTGAGAAGTATGTTCCACTTAAAATCTACCAGGAATAGAGGAAAATTCTAGGCTAATCATCAAGTCATAAAACAGAAGATACAACTAAGCACCCAATTGCAGAACCAGGCTGCCCGGGTTCCAGTCCTGGTGCTGACACCCACCAGGAAGTAGTTTTGGGGAAATTGCACATTCTTTCTGTGCCTCAGTTTCCTCATCTGTGAAAAGGGGATAATAACAGAACCTAGTGCAAAAAGGGCAGCTGTGGTCTACAGGAATTAGGTGTAAATGCACAAAGCACACAGGACAGAGCTCCAGCCTGCCTGAGGTACCCATGATACCATTTTTAAAATGAAGTCTAATCTGTATCGCTTTCTGCAAGATAATTTGTAGGTAAAGCAAAGTAACCGTAGTCCTCCAGTTTCCAAAGGTATTTGAACTTGTTGATTCAGAAAAATTGTACAGGTATCTCCCTTTCATCACTTGCTTGCTACTTAACCCCATTCTCCATGGAGGTCTGGAAGCTGTATCAGGCCCTTCATGGTCTCATAACCAGGGAACATTCTCTACCTCCTCCTCCTGGATGTGACCGACTTGCCACTGACAGCAAGACCCTAGAGAACACTGTGGGAGCTATGCTCTGCCTGGGTGGTCTTTGCTAAAGAAATGATCTAAATTCAATTGTCTGAAGCTCTCAGTGTCACTGGCCTGAAGCGCAGTGCCCAGATCCAGAGACTTGACAGTTTGAGTCATGTGACTAATGGGCCACAGAAGGAAGATTTCAACAGGACACTTAACTGACTGAATTCTGACATTCTTTCATTGGTGATTAATGACATTAGGGAAAACAAGCCAGCGGGCACCAATATGGAGAGAGAAAGACATTTTAAACATCCTCTATTTTAATTAAAGATTTCTTCTTAGGACACATGTAGCCTAAAAATAGGTTGTATCTGTCCACTGGGGGCCACCTCAGGTCAATATGAGATTTCATTAGATTTCGGCAAGTAAGAGTGTTACTCTCCGAGATTCTGGATACGGGGCCTGACCACAGGACTGAGGTCCCACGTGTGTGTATAGAGCCAGCCAAAGTGGACAGCAGTATTTTCTACAAAGTCATGACATCAGAGAAGGCTGAAGGCATTCATTATTGAATTTGTATTTGTAATCAGTCTATCAAGGTCTTAAATCTCCATCAATTGTTGATCGCGAGTATATTTAACCCTTTAATAGAGAAAGCATTTGAGATGCTTCTATCCTGATCGAAGGCAAAAGCAATAGTAGTGTGCTACTTGAGGAAATACAAATAATATTTACCCCATACCACTCCTGGAGGCATCATCTCGACTGAATTAACAGTTTTTCCAACTAACTGCCAGGCAGTTCGTTAAACTACTGACTGTTTGGCAACCTAGATTATTGATATTTAAGGAAAATACTCTCCAGGAACATGGAAAATGTCTCCAGGCTTCGCTTCTCAAAGCACCCTGACACCCTTGGTCTACATCTCCTTAAGGCCAGTCACGCCCACACCCATCCATTCAGCCAGTATCTATCAAGCACCTAGAAGGAACACACGCTAGACAGGGTCCCCATTCTAATGGTGATGACAACCTGGAAAATCTCCAATTATTGTCTGAATCTCAGTTTCTAGAAGCAGAATTGTTGAGTGTGGGGCTGCGGATGTACAGAGCTATGTTTTCTCACCAATAGCTGGGCACACACTGACACAGTCTTTATCTTCATCACAAGTGGAAGGTGATGTCTCAGGCTGTTTTAACTTGTGGGGGATTTTATTACTAGGAAGATTAAACATTTTTCCAAATATTCATTGGCTAGTTGCAGTTATGTTTATTTTGTAGTCACTTGTTAATGTCCTATATGTGTGTTTCTATTAAGATATGTATATATTATACTACATTTACACACACGCACACACCACTACATAGTATCCCCACATTTCAGTTGGGCTTTTCCTCTCTGTGATTAGAGCCTTTTATACATTAAAGAAATTAACCCTTTGTCAGCAAATAAATCTGCAAAGTTATGGTTTCTCATTATTTTCCTTGGATTGTCTTTATTTTTGCTGGATGGAAATTATTTTTCACTCTTATGCAATCGACTTGGTCTTTATTTTCCCATCTTGGTAGTATTTATAGAGGCATTCACATCTGTTGTGGCTGTGTCTAGATGTCCTCCCCCAGCCCCCCAAAGCCTCATGCTTTTTTGAAGCTAGCTAAATCTGGAATGTGTGATGCTAGGATCATGGGCGTGTGATCACTAAACCACTACACTGAGTAATGGCACCACCCTAATCCCGGTAGTCTGAATAAGATAAAAGGAGCAGAGACACACCCACCCTAAAGGCCCCTTGTTGCTTCTGCTACCCTGTGGGTGCCATGAACCATTTCTCCTCTGCAATACCCCTGCTGTGTGCCACCCTGCCTTGGAGCCAGCAGATTACAGGCTGAAACTTCTACAAACTGGGATCTAAATAAACCTTTCCCCTTTGACTTTGGGTGTTGGGTGTTTTGTCTCAGCAATGAGAGAAAAGGAACTAAGACAATATCCCCGCAAATTATACGTTTTACTATTCAGAATATTTTCTTATTCTAACTCATCCAAGATTTTGATACAAGGTCAGATGCAGGATTTAGTTCTATTTTTCCCAAAATTCAACCAGTGGCCCGAGTTTGTCTCAACTTTCCAAATGTTCCTAATGGTGTCCAGAGACACAATCCAAAAGGGGCCCCATTCAGCAGTCCACAGCATCAGATGGCCACCAGCGGAATGACCACAAGTCAATAAACAGGTTCCATCATAAATTATGGAGGAGAGAGCCAAATATTTTCCCTCTGAGAGTATTATTAAGAAAAGCATTTCATGTCAAAGCTATTTCAGGGGACAAATACTACTAGAGAAATCAGAGAAACATTGACTCTGAGCCAGTGGTCAAAGCGGGAAGGATTAAAGTGGTACAAATGATACAAATGGCAGGTGGGCTTGAAAGGTTGAGTCTCATTTATAAAGATCAAGAATAATTTTCCTCATAAAGTACTTAAATATCAATGTATTCAGACATCAACTCCCTGTACCAGGCCAAAACATCCAGGACCTATGCAGGCGCTGAAGTTTGGTGAGCCTGTCTTCCTGTCCTCCTGTCCTCCTGGGGGACCCCTGGCAGAAGCTACAGCTCTGATCAACCTGGAATCACCTGTGGGCCGGGAAAGTACAGATCTCAGTGTGGGGTTCTGCTAGAGGCAGAGATGGATGTGGGGTGCTGAGATTCTGACAGACCAGTCTCCCCCATCCTATCTCTACAACTGCCTTTCCTTTGTACTGAGAGATGTACATCATCTTTCTTCCCTTCATTGAATACTTAGCATTTTCCAAGAACTCTAGTCCATTTGGGTACTGGGATGGACAAGGCCCTGGGCCTCAGGGGGCTTTCCTTCTAGACCAGGGCTGAATAACTGCCTGAAGGATAAATCTGCCCCACTACATACATCTATAAGGCCCAAGAGCAGCAAATGGCTTGTACATTTTTATAGATTTTTTTAATAACTGAAAGAATCCTATTTCATGATATGAAAATGAGATGAATGTCACATTTCCGTGTTCACAGAGTTTTACGAAACACAAACCCACCCATATGCTCATTATCTAATTGCTCCTTATCTAAATGCTCCTTGGGATCTTCAGAGGGACAAGAAGTTAGCTTAGGAAAAGTCCAGACAATAAAATGGCAAGGACTAAGCCCTGCCAGAGTGGAGCCAGGAAACAAGCAATTTCAGGGGCAAGGAGAATGAGAGGCAGGAAGACCAGATGAGGCCAAGCCGGGCTGGTCCATCTCCCTGCAGTGTTGATAATGGAGCCTGAAGGAGGAAGACAGAAGCACAAGGTGGCTGGTTAGTCCAGGAATGCAAGAGTGACTTGAAGGAGACTCAGCCCACATGCAGGTTGGGGCCAGCCAGGAGGATGGGAAAAGATCCTACAGGAGCTGTGTCACAGTAATGTAAAAAGTGGGTAGAGTCTTGATAGATTTTGGAGGTGGAGGCCATTATACTTGGTGATGAATTGGATGTAGAGAAAGAGAAGTGGGGAGGGTGGGAGCCAAACTTCCAGCTTATACTGGGCTCAGTGGGGACAAGCTGGGGAGTTGCAGCATGCATAGGAGCAGGGAGAGAAATCAAGAATGAGTTTTCAAGATGTCCAAGGAAAGATATCAAACAGAGGTGTGGATCTAAGGACATTGAACTTCAGTAATAGGTTGAGGATGGAAAGAGGGCACCTGAGAAGCCTGCCTTCTGAGAAACATGTACAAGATGATTCTCATGGTCAACGTGCCAGAGCTCCCAGTGCAGAGGAAGCTTCTGGGTCAATGTGCCACAGCTCCCAGTGCAGAGTAGGAGGCTTCCAGGCCAACCTACCACCACCCCCAGCACAGAGGCGGTGAGCCACGAAGGTACCAGCAGCACATTCCCCACATGGAAATGAGAAGATATGTACACAAGAGTCAGAACCAGACTTCCAAATCACCCACAGCAATCCCAAAGGGAAACAAGATGCAACACTCTGATACTCAACCAGCTGGACTCCCTGAACTAGCAACAAAAAGGAATCTGGAAAAAATGAAATCAGAAATAATTTCTCAGATAACAGCAGAGATTGTGCCCATAGTGCAAGACATGATTAATAAATCTAGAGAGGACACAGATAAAAAAATGGAGGAGCTGAGGAACATGATGGAATCCCAACATAAGAAACAAATGGAATCCATAAAACAGATGCAAACAGATTTCCAGGAGATTAAAACTCCATTGAAAGTTTACACAGAAGAATGAGCAAATGCAAGGATAGAATTACAGATATAGAAGATAGGATTGTAATTAGTGACCAGGAAAAGAAAAAATTTCTTTAAAATTGTAAGAGACCATGAGAAATCAATACAGCAGCTGCTAGATGCAAAGAAGAATAACATAAAACAGATTGGAGTCAATGAAGAAACAGGAGAGAATGCAGATGACATTAAAAAACTGTTCACAGAAGTGATGGCACAAAACTTCCCAAGCAGGGGAAAAGAACTTGACATTCAGATAAGTGAGGCATATAGGACTCCAACTAGCCTTGATCAAAATTATATAGGCATATAATTATTAAGATTCCAGAAATCCAACAGAAGAACAAAGGTCTATAAGCAGTTAGAGAAAAGAATCAAATCACATACAAAGGAAAGCCCATCAGAATCACAGCAGACTTCTCAATGCAAACCCTCAAGACAAGAAGAGGTTGGCATGATGTATTTCAAGCCTTAAGGAAAACAACCTCCAACACAGATTGATGTACCCTGCAAAATTATCTTTCAAAATTGATGGAGAAATAAGATAATTTCATGACAAAGAGCACCTTAGGAACTTCATGAATACCAAACCAGCATTCCAAACAATTTTAAACAATATCCTGGGAAAAGACAACAAGGATCATAACCTCAGAAAGCCCGGGAGAATGAATCCATCTGGCACAAGAAATTAAACACAAAGAGGGACAATCCAACAAGAAGAAAAAGTCATGACAAGGATAAGTCAATACATATCAGTTATAACCATCAATGTTAATGGTCTCAATTCACCAATCAAAAGAAACAGACTGGCAGAATGGGTCAACAAGCAAGATCCAACAATATGCTGCATACAAGAAACACACTTAATTTTAAAAAAAACTCACAGACTGAAAGTTAAATGGTGGAAAACAATACTCCATTTAACAGGAACCCGAAAAAAAGCAGGAGTAGCTATCCTTTTTGCAGACCAAGTGGATTTCAAACCTACACTGATTAAGAGAGACAAAGAAGGACACTACATCCTTGTAAAGGGAACAATCCAAGAGGAAGAGATGACAAACACAAATATCTATGCACCAAAAATTAGTGTGCCCAACTATATAAAACAAATACTAATGGACATGAAAAATCATATAAGCACTAATACAATAGTAGTGGGGGACCTCAGTATCTCACTGTCACAAACAGATCAACTAGACAAAAAACAAGCAATGAAATACTAGAACTCAATCAAACTCTTGAACAAATGAATTTAACAGATGTTTACAGTGTTCCACCCCACAAAATCAGAATACACATTCTTTTCAGCTACACATGGGTCATTCTTCAAAATAGACCACATACTCACTCATTGAACATATTTAGGTAAGTGCAAAGGAACTGAAGTTATCCCTGTATATTATCAGACCATAGTGCAATTACATTGGAGATCAATGCCAAGAGAAAACACAAAAATTTCCTAAACACGTGGAAATTGAACAACACACTTCTAAATAACCAATGGGTCACAGAGAAAATTAAAGAAGAAATCAGACAGTTCCTACAGTTAAATGACAATGACAATACAACATATTGGAATCTATGGGACACAATGAAAGCAGTCTTACCACAGAAATTCATAGCAGTGAATATGCATATTAGGAAAAGAGAGCGAGCCCAACTAAACAAGCTGATGCTGAACCTCAAGTTTCTAGAAAAAGAAGAGCAGGACAACCCCAAAGCCCATAAAAGGAGGAAATTATAAAGGTCAGGGCAGAAATAAATGCAATGGAGACTAAGAAAACAGTACAAAAATCAATGAAGCAAAGAGTTGGTTCTTTGAAAGAGTAAACAAAATTGACAAACCCTTAGCCAACCTTATCAGAAAAAGGAAAGAAAAGGCCCAAATCCATGCAATTAGGAATGAAAAGGGTGAAATTACAACAGACCCAGCAGAAATCCAGAGGATCATCAATACCTACTTCCAGAGCCTATACGCCAATAAGATGGACAACACAGAAGAAATGGACAGATTCCTAGATACATATGAATTACCAAAGTTGAATGAAGAGACGTAGAAATTCTAAACAACCCAATATCAATGAAATTGAAAACATAATTAAAAACTTATCAACTAAGAAAAGCCCAGGTACTGATGGCTTCACTGCTGAATTCTGCAAGACATTTAGAGAGGAACTGCTGCCACTATTGTTTAAACTCTTCAATGAAATTGAAAGGGAAGCAATACTCCCAAAATCATTATTGGAAGCAAGCATCACCTTGATCCCCAAAGCAAAGAAAGACCCAACCGAAAAAAAAAACTATAGGCCAATCTCACTAATGAACATAGATGCAAAAATCCTTAATAAAATACTGGCAAACAGAATGCAGAAGATCATCAAGAAGATCAGACACCCTGACCAAGTGGGATTCATCCCAGGGATGCAGGGATGGTTCAACATACTCAAATCAATCAATGTAATACACTGTATCAATACAGCCAAGGATAAAAACCATATGATCATCTCAATAGATGCAGGAAAAGCATTTGAAAAATCCAACATGCATTTATGATGAAACCCCTTCAAAAAATTGGAGTAGATGGTCTCTACCTCAATCTGATAAAAGCCATCTATGAAAAACCAACAGCGAATATCATACTAAATGGTCAAAAACTGAAATCCTTCACACTAAAATCAGGAACAAGACAAGGATGTCCACTATCACCACTCTTGTTCAATATAGTTTTGGAAACATTAGCCACAGCAATTAGACAAGAGAAAGAAATAAAAGGAATCGAAATAGGAAATGAAGAAGTGAAATTGTCATTATTTGCAGATGACATGATACTCTATATAGAAGACCCCAAGAACTCCACCAAAAGTCTCCTAGACTTAATAACCAAATTCAGTCAAGTAGCTGGTTACAAGGTCAACACACAAAAATCAATAGCTTTCCTCTGCGCAAACAACTGACTCACTGAGAGAGAAATATGCCAAACAATTCCTTTCACAATAGCATCCGAAAAACTGAAATACCTAGGAATCAACCTAACAAAAGAAATCAAAGACCTCTTCTCTGAAAACTACAGCACTTTGAAAAGAGAGATTGAAGACGACATCAGGAAATGGAAAGACATCCCTTGCTCCTGGGTAGAAAGGATCAACCTAGTGCAAATGGTTATACTTCCAAAACTGCTACATAGATTCAATGCAATCCCAATTGAAATCACAGCAGCATACTTCATAGACCTTGAAAAAGCAATCCAAAAATTCATTTGGAACAAGAAGAGACCCAGAATAGCAAAAGCAATTCTAGGTAACAGAGACATGGCAGGGGGCATTACAACCCCCAACTTCAAATTATACTACAAAGCTACTGTGATAAAAACAGCATGGAACTGGCAAAGAAACAGACGTGAGGACCAGTGGAACAGATTAGAAGATGCAGAAACAGCTCCAGACATGCTCGGCCACCTCATCTTTGACAAAGGAGCCAAACACCCTAGCTGGAGGAAAGATAGCCTCTTTAATAAATGGTGCTTGAGAAATTGGGTTTCAACTTGCCAAAGACTAAAACTAGAACTATATCTCTCACTATGCACTAAACTAAAATCAAAATGGATTAAAGATCTAAATATTAAAACAGAAACTCTGATCTGGCTGGAAGAGAGGTTAGGTAGAACTCTTGAAGACATTGGTGTAGGAAAAGAGTTTATGAACAAAACCTCAGTTGCCCATGAAGTAGCACAAACAATCAACAAGTGGGATCTCTTCTTACTAAAAAGCTTCTGCACAGCAAGAAGAACTACCAACAGTGTGAAGAGACAACCCACAATGTGGGAAAAAATCTTCACCAGCAGTCCCTCAGACAAACATCTACTATCTCGAATCTATAAAGAACTTAAAAAAATCAGACCTCCCAAATTCAAAGACCCAATCCAAAAATGGCATCTGAAATGAACAAACATTTCTCAGACAAGGAAGTAAAAGCAGCAAATAAACATATGAAAAAATGTTCAACATCACTGGTCATTCGAGAGATGCAAATGAAAACAACACTGAGATTCCACCTCACTCCAGAAAGAATGGCTGCTATCATGAAATCAACCAACAAGAAATGCTGGTGGGGCTGTGGGGAAAGAGGAACCCTGCTCCACCGCTGGTGGGAGTGTAGACTGGTGCAACCACTGTGGAAATCAGTATGGAGATACCTCAAAGAACTAGGATTGAAAGTCCCATTTGACCCAGCTATTCCCCTGCTGGGTATCTTCCCCAAAGAATTAAAAGAATCATACCACAGCGATATGTGTGCACCCATGTTCATAGCAGCATAATTTGTAATAGCTAAAACTTGGAAGCAGCCCAAGTGCCCATCAACTGGAGACTGGATAAAAAAAATGTGGGTTTTTTTAATAAAATGGTGTACTACTCAGCCATAAACAATGAGAAACTAGAGACATTTATACCTAAATGGATGCACATTGAGGCCATACTCTTAAGTGAAATAAATAGGACACACGTGTGTTAATACCAATAGTTTCTCTAGTGTGAGAAACTGAAAGTGTAAATAAGGACTAAAAGGTATAACAGATAATGTGAAATAGGAAGAAAAGGGGCAAAGGGGAAGGGGAAATGGGAGGGGTAGGGGAAAGGAAAGAAGAGAATGGAATTAATGTGAGAAAAAGAAAAAATGGAAACCAAGTCTTTGTAAATAGGGAGGGGTGGAGGGGGTGAAGGGAGGGCAGGGGAAGGGGGAAAAAATAAGAACCAAGAGAGATTATGTAAAGGTGCAAATTTCCAATGATGAATGTCATTATATTGTATACCTTAAATGTAACAATAAAAAAAATCCAGAAAATTACCCAGTTCATACCCCAGAGATCCTCTCCACATTCTTTCAGGCTTGAACAACTCCCAAAATCAGTTCTACAGAAGTTGTTCACCAGCTCCCAATGTCTAGTGCAGACCTTAGGTAGGACAGCCCCACTTCCACCCTCAGGGACTAAGTGAAATCATCCCAAGTATCACTAGTGCCTTGGCATGGAAACCTCACTAGCCTTAATCTGGAAGTGAACTTGTGTGCTGTTGTTCTGCTAGCTGACTGCCATAGACTGTCCCCTCCTGGACCAGGCTCCTCACCTGTGGCACGCAGGGGCTCGGGCGCCATCTCAGAAGGTACCTGAGAGCATGGACTGGTGCTGCGCTGAACCTTAGGGTATAGATATTTGAGACATGCCTCCATTCTCAAGGAGACAGGGGTAGAAATTGGATGCCAATTGTAGGTGGTGTGGACAGATGTAGCTGCACTTGATATGCTCAGTACCATGCAAAAATTACCTCATTTCACTCCACAATCCTCTGAAAGAGGCACTTTTCCTGCCCCATTTAACCAATGGAGAAACTAAGGCTTAAAGAGAGAAGAGTTCCATCCAATAAAGTCATGTAGCAAGAGGTAAAACAGGAACTCAGTGTCAAGAGAGCTAAATATTCATGGGGGGCTGAGGTAGGGAGCAATGGGGTAACTTGTCCCGAGTCTCTCCAAGATTAGCAAGAGAGCCACAGCAGGGTCTCAGTGCAAAGTCCGCCTTCCAGCCTAGTTCTTCTGCACGACGCTTCTTAGGCTATGTTTCTTCTTTTAACAGGGGAGATAATGGGCTCAGATAAAGGAGTTGGCTTACCCAAGGACCCCCAAACAGAAAGTAGAGTGAAAATTTGGCCCATTGATTACTGGCGGCAATATGGAAAGCCACTAAGACGGCAGACTTCGGAATCAGTTGGAGGTGAGCTGAACCTGCCTGGCTACGTGACCTTAAGCCACTGACCTGACCACTGCAAAGGGGGGCCAATCACGGTGGCACCTTTGCTGGGCGACTGTCAGGATAACGAGGACCAACACACTCCAAGGGCTGAGCGCACTGCCTGGCAAAGAGCAAGTACTTCACAGCTGATAAATACTCTCAAACTTCATTGATCATCTACAGTGCTAGGTGTCAGGCACAACTGCAGCTTCATTTCTCCTTCTCTACAACCTTCTGGGTGGGTCGTCTTGTCCCACTTTTCCAGTCTCACTCACCCCTACCCCCGGGGCATTAACAGGCAGAGCAGGGATGGGACCTGTGCAGCCAGCCTCCTCTCTCTTCCCTGCATTTGCCTCGGTGCTGCAGCAGCTCAGCCCTTGGGAGGCCGTAATCAGCACTCTTCCCCCACCTCGTGTTACTCAAAATAATACTGTGAGGATGAACAGGGAGAACTGCCAGGGAGCCGGGAAGCCTTCATGCCAGGCTCTGACCACATCCCCGCCCTAGGGAAGCCTCAACAGCCTGGCAAGGCCCCGAGATCAGGCCTGGATGCCCCTCCTCACAATGCATCTTCAGGTGAAGCTACACAGGGAAATACATGCCCATGTCCAGGGTGTGGGGGAGCTGGGCTTTCGTGGCTCCCAGGAAAGCAAGTTCTTCTGGGTTAGAAGGCTGTGCCTCGCTGGCCCTTTTCTCCCCAGCAGTGGGCAGTCAGGAGGGTCCGGCCTTTAGCCATGAATGACAGCAGGTGCCCCCTGAAGCTACAGGAGCAGCCTCACCAAGGGCAACTCAGCTTTAGCCAGGTGGATTAGCCGTGTTTCTGGGCTTTTCTCTCTCTGGGGGCACCTGCCGACCTCCACTTCATCCCATCCTGCCCGCCGCCTCAGGCTCACAGCTTCTCCTGTGCACTTTAGAGAAACAATGGAGCACTGCCGCAGGCTCTTCTCTTCTGGATGAAATACACTTGCAACACCTCTCCCAAAATCAGAAGAAAAGGGTGACAGATGCAAGATTGGCACTTTTCCGACTTTATTCCTCTCTCCTGGTTTCCTTACCAAGAATTTGGGCGAACCCAGTTGGGTCTGTTCTCTCCCTGGGCTCTCCTGCTAGCATTGTTCACAGCTCCAGTCCACTGCCACAGGGCAGGGGTGGACACCACCCAACACCAGCTGGGCAGGGCACAGACCAGCAGGCGCAGCGGGGACCGAATGCACGGGCCGGCGGCCAGGTGAGCCCCAGGGTGGTTCCAGGGCTAGGACGCTCTGCTCCTAAGCGTCATCTGAAGAGGGCAGGAGGGGCCCAGCATCCCCTGTGGGGACAACAGTTAAGCCCCGAAACTCCCCATACAACTGTCAGCATCTCTCCAACAACCTTGTGTGGTAATATTATTATTCCTATCCCAGGAATGGAGAGCTGAGGCACAGAGACTGGCTACATCCTCGGCTCTATTTCTATTATTTTGAGACAGGGCCTTCCTAAATTGCTCAGGCAACTTAGGCACAAAGTCTTGATCCTCCTGCCTCACCTCCCAGGGTGCTGGGATGACAGGTGTGCCCACCACGCCCAGTTTGGGGGCTGAGTAACACATGCAAGGTCACACAGGCAGTTCACAGCAGACCTGGGGTCTGGACCCCGGCAGCCAGGCTCTAGAATCTGTTTCTAATTAAGAAGAGAAGAGCAGACTCTGTAAGGTGGTCCCAAAAGGATGAAGTGAACTGCCAGAGTCTTGGCTCGAATCTAGCTCATGCCCTCAGCAACAACGAACACTGGGTCTGGTGTCAGGGTGGGCTTGGCCCTGCCCAGCTCCTCAGCTTCCCCCAGGGCCCCTTCCCGTTCCCACCAGAGCCCATGGTAAGCCTGGCACAGGCACGCATGCACGCACTTGCACACACACGCACACACATGCCTGAATTGCCACACTCACCTCGGGGCTGACCTTAGACCTCCTCCTTCTGCCTCAGCTTTCCAGATCTGATTTCTGGCCGCATGCTGCACGCATACAGACCAAAGCCACCTTCCTCACCACAGCACGTATAGCAATGCTGAACAGGAAGAGGAGTATGCTAGCCCCTTCTAGACTGCCAGCTCCCAGAGGAAACTCTGTATCTGGTATATGACAGCATTGCCACAACTGTTAGTGGCAGGAGTCGAGGGTGACATGGAGTTATAGCAGCCCAGTGTACCCCAGGCAGAGGAATCATGAAGTTCTTCTAGAGTGCTATGTTCTCTGTCAACCCTGGGCCTTTGCACGTACTGTGCCCATGTCTGAAACACTCTGATGCCCTCCTTGTTACCTAGTCTCCTGCCCCCAAGCCTAACTCAGGTTTCTTTGGTTTAAGCTCTCTTAGTTCCATGGCTTTCCTTTAAAACAGCAGTCCCCAGAGTGCAATCCTTGAGTCTGAAGAAGGTCCCCAAGATCCTTTTAGACAATCCACAAGATCAAGACCACTTTCATAAGGTACTAAGCATTAGGGAAATACCAATCAAATCAGAGTATGTGCTCAGTGAATATTCAGAAAGTAGTAAGCCGAAGTCACACCGATGGATTCCAGGGCCAAGCAGCAAGCAAATGTCAAAGCCCACCTCGCCCCACAGGTAGCTCTATGAGTCATACTTGAGAAGGAACTGTGGAAGGTCCCTCCTTGGGGCCAGAAAGGGAGGAGGAGCAGCAGAATGGGGGAGAAATTTGAGCTCCCAGCTCTTCACTGTTCTTCTTTCTTTCTTTTTTCTTTTTTGGTACCAGGGATTGAACTCAACGACCTTGCGCTTGTGAGGTAGACACGGTGCCACTGAGCTAAATCCCCGGCCCTGTTCTTATTTCTTGTAAACGCAACTGGAACACAACATTACAAAGGGGTCAGGTTGCTTTGGAAAATGTTTGGGTGAGTGCCGACCCTGGCGGTAGAGGAAGCTGGGACGCTGGGAGCAGAACACCAGCCCTGGATGGGTCGGGTGATGGCCGGGTGCTCTGTCTTCACCCCCGGAGAAGCTTCCAGATTTGCCCTGGTGCGGAGCCCTCATTCCTGCCTCTGCCTCCTACGCTAAGCCCAACCCAGAAGTATCTGCCTCCAATTCTGCTTCTCAGGTCTCCCACAAACACAGAAAACCTGCCCCATGCCAATTCCTTTTCCCCGGACCAAGGAGACCCAGGAGTCTGAAATCAGGAGGCCAGGGCCCTACCCTCGGCACCTGTAACCCTGGTTCCTGCTGGACCTTCTCTCCTCCCAGCCACTCCCAATTAAGGCTCCAACACTGTCCCCACAAGCTGCCATCACATGAACAGCTCCAGGGGACTGAAACCCTACATCCTCACCGCCGGGCGACAGCAGTCCTTCTAAATAGAAAGTAATATTTTGTTTCAAACTATTTTTGTTTTGATCGGTCCATGTGTGTAGTATACAATGTCTACATTCCTTATGGGGAACTGGCCCGTGTCCGTAACACATCTGAATTCCTTCTCTCACCCTCTATTTCTCCCTACCTCTTCATCCCCTTCCCCTTGGAGAAAGGTCTATCTCCCTACTTCCTATTATCTTTTGTTTTGCTCTTTCTACTTTGGGCTTTTCATATAAGAGAAACCATCCAATGTTTAAGGTTGTGTGTCTGATTTATTTCACTTAACATTACGGTCCCAGGGTTAATGATAAAAAACAACTTCATGTGCTTAGAACATCCCCGAGAGATCCAGGGTTAATGTTCAACTCGGCACACAGAGGAGGCCCAGCCCAAGCTCAGCAGAGCAGGAGGACAGAGCCCGCCAGGGGCCCTCCGCCCCTCTGGGACTCGGGGTGAGCAGTGCCCCAGCCCAGGTCCGCCCTCCTTAGCAGTCAGGACACACGTGGACTGCAAACCTGGGCAAAGGCACAGCTGTGGTCATCGACACACAAGCTTTCTCCGTCTCGCGCTGCGCCTCAGACCCCAGCACGGCTCAGAGCCACCTGGGACCCTGGATGCAGCCGTGCTGAACTGAGACGCACTGCATCAGAGCTGCCCAATCTCCAGGCTGTCCCGTAGAAGGCACACATGAAATGGCCAAATAATTTCCATGTTGATTAAATACTAAAATGTGTTTGATATAAAGAAATGATTACAGTTCAACTTTTTTCTGTTTATAACAGGCCACTGGAAAAATTTTGAATTACATATGCGGCTGGCATTGTCTTCCTATTGGACGACCCCATCCTGGATAAAGAACATGGACATGGTCACCCCTCAGGTTTCTTCCGCCACCTCCTCAGTCCCAAGCACAGTCACAGCCCCATCCCTGCCTCCCTTTGAAGCCTGCCCCTCCTTCGCTCCAGAGCTCACCGAGGCTTCCAGTTCAGGTCATGTCAGCCCTGGGCCCAGGCTGCTCTCCCCACACTGGATGGCCACCCTGGATGCTTCGCTGGCCCTGTCCCAACCACAGTAAGTGACCTCAGGAGCTGTCTCTGCCTCCTCTCATCCCTCCTGCCTTCCCGGCACACCAGGGCCCCAGGTAGAGAACATCTGCCCTCCCAGCCCCCTCTCTTCGTGGTCTTTACCCTCAGAAGTCTGCATGTAATTGTTCCTTCGCCTCCTCTTTAATGAGCTCTTGGCCCCTGGATGCAGGGTACATGGGCCCAGACTTGCCCCACCGTCTGGAGCTGGTTGCTGCCTGGCCACACCCGCCTCACCCTCATGCTAATGCCTGACAGGTGTGGGCCCGTGTGCCCAGCCTCTCCTGAGCCACTCACTGTCAGACACTGATGCTGGGCAGAGCCAGGGACCGATGCTCCAGCCCCTCAAGTTCTCCCAGGAGCACCTAGGCCCCTCTGGGCCTCTCCTGCCATCCACCTACCAGGTCCCATGCTTTCCCCATGAGGAACTCCAAAGCATCTAGCACGGAGACAGGGGTCAATGTCTGCAGTCACTTGACACCCAAGTCGCACTTCCTGCAGGACTGAATCCATGCAGCAATTCCCCATGGCAAGAACCAGCCTCACCTTACAAGGAGAACCCAGGGGGACTGGGAGGAACAGAGTAACTGGCTCAGCACTCAGAGCCAGGCTCTGGACCTTTGCAGCTGTTCTCTGCACTCACATGCTAGTTGGTGTCAGAACAACACCACAAATGGCCAAAGTCCTGAATCCCCGCATTACCATTTTCTAGGCCTGTGACTTTATGCAAGCTTCATTTTTTCTTTTCTTCTGTACCTTTTTTGATTGACACATAATATTATATATATGCTCTATATTTATGACATACAACGTGCTGTCTTATTCATACACGCATTGAGTACTGATCAACTCAGTGTAACTTGCATATCCATCACTTTCAACTTTTATCATTTCTCTACAGTGAATCCATCCAAAATCCTCTCCTCGAGCTATCATGCTATGCCTAATGCTAATTATCTTCACCTCGCTACGCCACAGAACCCCACAACTTGTTCCTCCTACCTAACTGAACGTAGCGCCTACTGACCTACCTCCCATGGCTTTCCCCTACCCACCCCACCCTCTGGTAACCAGCATCCCACTCACAGCTTCTACCAGAGCAATTTCTTTCGATTCCACACATGAGTGAGATCACAGCGTTTGCGTTTCCGTGCCTGGCTTATTTCATTTAACATGACATCCTCCAGGTCCTCCCCTGCTGTTGCAGATGACAGAATTTCGTTTTTTATGGCTGGATACCCTTCCACTGTGTGTATACGTAGTTTCTCTATCCATCTGGCCACTGGTAGACATTTAGAATGACTCCAGATCCTGGATATTATGCATAGTGCTGTCATAAATACGGGAGGGAGTGCAGATGCCTCTTCAATGCTTTCGTGTCATTTCAAGCTTCTTAATCCCTCTGTGCCTCAGTTTCCTCACTTGTAAAAGGGAGTAATTATCTCACAGTTATAAAAGTCTCACGAGTTGTACAAGAATTACACTCATGATGGTACCATGAAAGAAGTGATCAGTTAATGGCAGCTTCTGGTATGAGTAAGTACCCAGCCTTATTCCCATTGTGAACCCAGGGAGACACACCTGAGGCCATCTTGGTTCCCTGCCCAGGTCTCTAGTGATGGTCTGTGGGGTTCAGGTTGCTCTGATGAAGGCCCAAGGCAGAAGCATTTGGATAGACAGGGGTGTTAAGGACAGGATGTCTGTGCCCCCCAAATTCCTATGTTGAGACCCTAAAACACCTCCCATGGATGGTATTTTAAATGGGCTTTTGAACGATGACTGGGGTTCAATGAGGTCATGAAGATGGGACCCCATGATGGGATTAGGACCCTTCGAGGAGGAGACACCAGAGGGCTTGCTCTCCCGCCCCCTTTCCCAGCCCCATGTGGGGACACAGTAAGAAGGCAGCTGTTGAAAGCCAAGGAGAGCGCACTTACCCAAAATAAGCCACGTCGGCCCCTCATTCTCAGATTTCCAGCACCAAACTGTGAGGAAGTGAATCTCTGCCGTTGAAGCCACCCAGTCCATGGCATTTGGTTCTGGCAGCCCGAGCAGGCCGTGAGGGCGGGTTTGTGTGCTTTCTCTCCTTGGCGAGTAAAGCTCAAGCGAAGAACGGCGGCAACCTCTCCCAACCTCGGGCTCCCCGGCGGGCACAGAGGCACTCTGCCCAGCACAGGACGGTGGCCTTCCCCGAATCTCTTCACCCACAGCGTGGATGAGAACCAAGTCGGGAGCCTCACCCCGGACGCTGACCAGGGAGGTGTTGTACCTGAAGACTTCACAGCCCAGAGTCCAGGCCAAGCTTTAAGAAACAATCAGCACAGAACAACTGCTCTTCCTGGCCGCAAAAGGAATCCTGCATGTTGGAGAAAGGAATTGTTAAAGAAGGAAACGCATGCTGATCCTCCCACACAGAGACGACACACCATTAATGCTTTGCACATCCCGATACTCCTCAGGGTCTGTTCGAAAGAACAGAGCTCCTTTAGGATGCTTTAAGCATGAGCCAAGCTCATGCTGCATATACTCTTCTGTGGCCTGCCTTTCCCCCTCAGTATCAGATCAGAACTGCTTTCCCTTGTCATTAAAATTCTTTGTAAACCAACATCTGAAGGGTAAAATAATATTTTATCATCTGGCTGTGCCATAATTTATTTAAGCATTTCCCCATTGTTAGACCTTTAGGTAGTTTCTAATATCACACAACCATAAATAACGACACAGTGAACACACAGCTACATAAATTTTTACTCACCCACCTATCCCTGATTATTTCCTTATGATGACTGCCTAGCAGGAGGAATATGAGAATAGACTGCACGAGCCATGTAATGGTCCATGACGCGTACTGAGTGCCCCATGTGTGAGGGCAACCTTCTTGCCACATACGCACCAGCATTGAGTATTCTCTCTTTTTAATCTTGTGGTAATGTGGTATTGGTCGTGAGGGCGATCTGGCTGTGACATCTGTCACCCCATTGATCACCAGGGTTGACTGGGCTGATGTGGCTGACCAGGCAGGTGTCCTCTTCCTCCCTCACCGCTCCGTGCTGCGTACTTGGTGGAAGGGAGTGACCACCCCCAAAAGAGGAGGACCGTTTCCTCGGTCAGGGGTATACGGGTAGCTGTGCTCCCCTGCTAGAATGTCCAAACAAGCTGTCAAGGTGATGTGTCTGATACTGTTTGAGGTGTTACCCTGAACACATGAGGAGTGATTGACACTCGTGATTTGATCATCTGGTTTTGGGAAACTTTAAAAATTAGGAAAAACAGGGCCAGGGATTTAGCTCAAGTGTTTCTACCACCTGCCTCGCAACCACAAGGTCCCAAATTCGATCCCCGGTACCAAAAAAACAAAACCAAACTAAAAAAATTAGGAAAAGTATTCTATTGAATTCAATACCTGCCAGAATTAGACATTTGTTTTCAGGAAACATAGTGTCATTATGTGTAACTGTGGCTTTCCATACTAACTTGTAGCTAGCCAAACAAACAAAACAGTCATTTGAAGAGTCCAGTTTTATAGAATAGACAAGCTGAAGAGGAGGCAAACACCAGTTCTTATGAGTGTAACCATATAACCTGCTGTTAGCATACAATACCACATTTATTCTTTAATCTCATGAAGTAACGTTGCTCCTCATCCTGCAGGCAGAAGAGCAGAAAGGGAGGACTTGTAACTGACCCAGACCACTCCAGCATAGCTGTGCAGCTCAGGATTTGAATCCAAGCCTGCCCCAAATCTCACACCACTCCCTCAGACTGCAGTATAGCTCGTGGGTGGAAATCAAGGGGACTCTTTTATTCAGGATCTGCGTACTTTGCTAGATTCTTCAACACTTCCCCACCTAGCAGTTATCTAAGTTATTATCTACTGAAAACAATGATGAATCACAATAACCTTATACATTTGTAGGTATTAAATTTCTAAAAATGCACAGGAAAATTAAGCTTTAAAAATTTTCTAGCAAAGGACAACTATATGTTAAAGGGGAATTCTATTCATGAAGTACCTGATCCCTCAAAATTCCCTATTTTAGGGTCAAAAGTGTTTTATGAAATGCCTAGGTGCTATATAACATGGGTATGATTATTTACAGTATACTGAAACATATAAAACACTGCCTCACAGAAAATAAAACTTAATTATCTGAAATAATTTGGTGCTGCGAATCTGGTACCACATGTTATTCTAGTGTAATTTAAAGTTACTTTCAGATAATGGAAAAGATAGATCCTACTGGTGGGAAGAGAGACTTGCTGGGATGATTCAGGAAGGGATGGCATGAAGATGGGAATGGGCTTGCTGACTCTGACTTCAGTGGTTTTTACCCAGGAGACACACAGAAAACTCAAAATATGATGATAATTATAATCGATGTAGTGAACTGAACTCAGTTAAACTGGAAAGATTGTCAGCAAACTCCGGATGTTTAAAATGCCTGAGGCCTAAGATGCAGAGCAGTAAAGTAAAAGGGTTCAAAGAGACACATACCAACCAAAAGAAGCCTGCCATAGCCATATCGCTACCAGACCCGAGAGATTTCGTGGTGTAAACATCAGGTATAATGAGGGACCCTATATAATAATAAAAGTTTCTCTTTGTGAGAAAGATATCAAGCGGACAAACGAGTGAGTTGCAGTCAATTCCTTTGGATCTTCAAGTCACCAGGCAAACACCCACAGAGAGGGGCAGTTCTGTGCAAGCTAAGGGGAACCCCATGTATTGGCTGAAGACGCATGTCCAAGCTAGGGGCACAGGTCTCCCTCTACCACCTTCCCCAGCAAAAACACCAGGTAGTGTGGTTCATGCTGTTATTTAGCACAATTCCTCAAGCATCGCCCCTCAACTCCCTCACTGATTGCCCACACGACCTGTGCTCTTCCAGCCCCACATCAGATCCCGAGGGGAACCCAAATGTTCTGTGCCAAAGAACCATCACCTGATCCCCTCCTTCCCCATGTTTCTCTGTGTGAAATCCAAAGTCTGATTTAGATTCTTCAGATTCTCATATTCTTTCCTGGTTCATTCGATCAGTCAACACATTTGCACAGTTACTAGGTGCTGGGTACTGTCCTAGGTGCACAGGGAAATTTCCTTGCGAGTACCCATTTGGATTCTCAGGAGCTACCTCAGAAAACTGCTCCTATGACATCTTAGGGAGTGAGGTGGGAGATTCAAACTACCAAACTCTGAGCAATCCTGGACCCTTGGAAGCTAAAACTTTTCCCCTCTTCAAGCATGAAGGTGTCCCTTAATTAACAGTGAACTTTCCCCAAAGTATTCAGAAGGGTAACTACAAACCTGTAAATCCTCACAACATTCATCCATTTCTAAGTTTTAAAACAACCTTTACGTACTGCAAAAACAATTCATGTTCATTGTAAAAATATAGAACAAATGATTAATAAACTTAAAAACTCTGCCACTTAGAGATAGTTTCTGGAAACACTTTGCTGCACTTCTCCCCCACCCATGCATACACATGACCAATTTTACCTGCTTATTTCCATGATGAAATAGGACAGTAAGTCTAGACACAACAGGAGAGTGAAGACCCTCGGATACCAAGCACTAAGATGCTTGAAGTGCCTCTTAAACATCACATGTTCACAGGGTGAGCTATAAGTTCATTAGAATGATACAAATTCAACATCACACTGAACAGGAGAAATACTTCCCAGAAAGAAAAATTCAAGCTGTCAGTTGTCTATTACTACGTGACAAATTGTCTCACTAATAAACCAGAGAACATGACATTACCCCCAAAGGAGAAGCATTAGCACTTCTGAATACTTCATTAAAATTCAACTCTCCTCTCTCTCCTTTCCTGTCTCTCCCTCTCAGAACACACGAGATCTACCCTCTTAAAATGTTAAGAGCACAGCGCAGTCCTATTAATTATAGGCACAATATGGCTCAGCTGGTTCTAGAACCCGCACATTTCTTAGGACTGAAACTCTCCACCTGTCGACAGCAACTCCCCACCCCTTCCTCCCTGCAGCCCCTGCCGGCCACCATTCTGCTCTGTTTCTATGAGTTTGACTGTCCTAGATGCCTTATGTAAGTGGAAATATGCAGTCGTTTCCTGTGCCTGGCCTATTTCACTTAGCAAACTATCCTCCAGGTTCAGCCATGTTGTCTCACCTGGCAGGGTTTCTTCTTTTTCAAGGCCAAATAACAGTTTACGGCATGTACATACCATGTTTCCGTTATCCATTCATCCACTGGGTACTTAGGTTGCTTCTAGGTCTTTACTATGTTGAAAAATAATACTGTAAGGAACACCAGAGAGCAGCTATCTCTTTACAATCCTGCTTTCAATTCTTTTGACTATATCCCCAGTTGAGGGATTGCCGGACCATAGGGCAGTTTAAGAACGTACTCCCCAGCAGTCTGGCTCGAGCCTCAAGGGTGTTGATTGGATAATGGACAGACAGCTGGAACAATCAGATTCTTCCACAGGGCGACCCATCTGTGAGCCAATGAGCCAGATTACTAAGGAGAGCAACCTGCAGCAAGGTCTCCATGGGGCTGATTGGCATTCCTGGCGATTTGCTCCAGGGAGGGTATATTTCTGACTTAGTTCAACACATACGTTGACTGCAGGTTTCTTGTCCTAGTGAAAGGCAGTGAAGGACACAGGTCCTCATTCAGATCCTTTTGTGTCATGCGGCTGTGGTTCTAGGCCAGTGCTGTCCAGAACTCCCCGTGGTGGGGAGAAATCCTGCAGCTACCCTGTCACTTCAGGTTTGTGGCTATTGAGAACCTAAGATTGGCTGGTTTGATGGTAGAGCTCAATATTTTAATTGATTTGAACTGAAATGGCTCTAAGTGACTAACGGGTCCAATATTGGGCAGTGCAGTTCTAGGTACTTTGCCTAATTTATTCTGCAAGACAGGAAGCCCCCGCTGAGTTTTACAGAGGAGAAAATTGGTACTCAGAGAAGGAAAGTGCCATGCCTGGGGTCACCACGTGAGGCAGGACAGGGATTCAATCCATGACACAATAAGAGCTACACACACATTGTGTGCATAAATCTTTGATAAGGGATAAAGTGAAACTGAACATCCCATCTCTGAGGCATCAGCTCTGTTTTAGTTACAAAGCCAAAACAAAAAGGAAAGCCCAGAGCAGGACACACACTATCAATTCCACCGAGCCACGGAGACAGTGGGGCTAGTGGGCTGGCGTCCTGGCTAGACGGAGACCTTGTGGTTGAGCATGTTTTATTGCATGCCAAAAACTGCAAGATAGCTCAGCCTCTGAAAACAAAACTGATTGCAGGGCGAAGAGGAAGGAGGCCAAGAAGCAGTCCCTCCCGTCTCCTGGGTGGACACCCATTTCGGGGAAGGCCCCACTGCCTGGGGAGCATCTCCAGCCACCTCCTCCCTGCACAGCACCCAGGGGAACCTCCATTTCTAGTAGTTATGGTCAGCCATTCAAATCACATTACATTGTAAGTGGATATACAAATTGTCAGCCCTAATGAAATTTAGGAGGAAGCGGTGGGAGAGGTGAAAACACTCAGAACTGGTTTCTTGGTTTTCAAGCCCCGAATTCAAGTGGTTTAAACTGCTCGTGGAAAACATGCATGGAGTATGGTCTTACTGCCAGCAAAGGGGGGCTGCCCTGGGAAACTCTTCTTCCCTAGTTTGCCCTGGGATTGCCCAGGCCTTGATCTGGATGTCCAGCTCCCCAAGGAAAGGGAGAGTTATATTCATCTCTGCACCCAACAAAAGACCTGGCACCCACAGGTACACATGGAAAGTTTGGAGTGGAAGAATGTACCTAGCAGGTCCTGGGCTCAGCCTGAAGCCCGGAAGTCAGGAGAGATCCTAGGAGAGGAAATCCAAATCTACACCAGAAATCCTGCCGTTAAAGACCGCTGGGGGCCAGGTGAAGGGAAAGTGCTGTCTTTCTGTCTGTCCTCTCAGCAAACATGAGCCCAAGAAACAATCAGCTGAGCAGCGCATCGGACTAACTAGTAAATCACCTGCCATTGAACAACGCATCAAGCTGCTCTCTCCAGGGCAGGAGTGAGGGTTTGCAGACTAATATAATAATATGATGCTCACCATTTATTGAGTGATTGTGCATGGCCATCACTGCACAAACCACTTCCTGTGGAATCCTCACAAAACTCCTGTAAGAGGACAAGCTTGGCCCATTTTACAGAGGAGGAAATGAAAGGTCCAAAAGGTCCAAAAGGTCAAGAACCTTGGCCAAGACTGTGCAGGTGCTTCTGCTTCCAAAGCCCCTGCTCCATGCCGGGAGAGGCACCTGGATCAGGTGTGCTGGGCGTGTGCGGGAGGGAGGAAGGGAGGCGAGCATGCCAAGTAGATGTGCTCCCTAGGTCCTGGCAGGGCTGTGCCAAAGCAGTGTAAACCAAATTTCATGCAATTTCATCTCACACCCAAAGACTGGGATTTGCGGTCCTATTGTGGACCTCAGTGTAAGACCTGCCCCAGAACATGATTTTGATGAACAGTCTATCAAACTCACTCATGTGACCCTTTCCCAACCTTCGTGCAAGTATTGCAGGATAAGGCCCAGAGAGGACAAAGGATTTGCCCAAAGCCACAGATCAAAGTGGTAGCTAGTGTGGCACAAGGTGCAGACAGTGAAAGTGTTTGAGGACCAGTCACCAAGCCTGGGTCCAGGACTCTCGGGACCTCAGCTCCTGTGCAAGGTAAACCTCCTTCCTGGCCCCAGTGGGAGGAGCTCGGGGGCAGCACGCCACACCACCGGCCTCTGGTTAGGATGAGAGCTTAAGTTTCAGGCCCTCCTCTTCATCCTCCCAGCTCCCTGAGGCACTCTGACCTCGTGGGGAAGTGGACACACACACACCTGGCCTTGCCTCCTCCTGCCTCTGTAGCTGGAGAGAGTCGCTCTTCGGGGTTTCTGCTTCCTCCTCAGTAATGAGGACAGTGAGCATTTCCTTTTATCAGACACTGTGGGGTCAAACAAAATAGCATAAGGGGAAATACCTAATACCAAGGTCAGTGGATGTAAGTGCTCAGTAAATGAGAGCCGATAATTAGCCAGCGGGCCTTATTATTTCCATTTACAGATGAGGAAACAGCGGCCCAGAGAAAGCTTAGTGGCTGCTCAAGGAACACAGCTCGCAGCCCCCAGGAAATGCTGTGGGTCCAGGGCACTGGCCTCTCCTCCTGGGCCCCAGATGCCTGCTCTGTAGAGAGGTGAGTCCTCACCCTGCCCCTGCTGGTGTCCAGGTCTCTCCTGAAGCCTGGGAAAGCATCCTGCAGCCTTTCCCATGGAGGGGGAGGAGCTGGCCAGTCTGAGCTGAGGCTGAGCCCCTCCTCGCCTGTCCACCCTCTGCTTCCCCAGCCGGAACCTTCTCAGGAACCTTTAGGAGCCGCCTCCCAGGCCTTGTGGCAAGGGCCCTGCAATTAATGTGCTGCGTCAGGGAAAGCTCATGAGTCACTGACAGCCGGTGACGAAAAGGAGACTGGTTTCTCCCAATGCCAGGGAAGGCTACCATCACCACTCCCACTACTGCTGGTGCACATACTCCACGTCAGGCCCTTTGCTAATGGAATTCACAGTCCTCACCACTGCCCTGTAACATTATCATAACTTCATCTGACAGATGAGAAAACTGAAGCCCAGAGATGTTAAGTAAGTGGCCAAAGGACACAGAGCTGGGAGCTAGGTTTTCTTGATGGTGAATGACTTTGTCCCTCCTTCTGGGTTTGTGGGGTGGGAGAAGGGTATCCTACTAAAGGTGCTATCCCAGAGTGGGGGTTGAGCACTACTTAGACACCGGGCAACTTGGCCACATCCTGAGTAGCCCATATACATCAGCAAAAGGCCTCTTTTTTCCAACAGCCAGGGCTTCTCCCAGCCACCCAGGAAAACAAGCCTCATGTGGTCCAAGGAGGGCCTTGCCCAGACTGCCCCAGCTCACCTGGGAGGAAGCCCCTGTCCTGAAAGACCACCTCACTCACGGACGCAGGTGGAACACCAGCTTCAGGTGCACAGAGCGGCTCTGGGGCCAGACCTGAGCTCTCCGAGCTTCCATTTGGCCATATACAGAACCAGGGTTCAAGAGCCACCTTGGAAGATTCCTGGGAATCTTTCCAAAGCGGGGTGAAAGAGAAAACCTTCAGCACAGGTGAGGCAGGAACAAGCGCTTGTCAAATATTACCTTCCTGTAACATGTTTATTTTTAGCTAGTTCAGATGAGATTTGTCTGCAGGTGGTGGTCAGAGGACAGCTGGATCTTCTCTTTATTTGCCACTTCTGCCTTTTATACTTTCCGTTTCCCCCATTTCCAGCTTCACTCTGTTTCCTCCTCTTTCTTCCCCTCCCTGTGCCTTGGTCCCTGTCCCAGGACCCCGCATTGCCTCCCCATCTCACCGCCCAGGTTGGGAGCCTGTGATGCGCAGCTCTGCAGACATGACACCAGGGAGCCTTTCCTGTCTCAGCAGCTGCCAGCACCGAGCCACACGGTGCCAGATCTCACAGCACAGCCAGGGGGCCTGACAGCAGCACCTCCCAGCTCACCCGGAGGTGGTAACAGGTGCGCAGGGAACAGACCTCAGAAACCTTCCATCCAGGTTCAACAGCAGGCTCCTTCCTGCTGCTCTTTGATTATAGTGCTGCCAGTATGCTAATGAGCATCCTCATCTCAGCAGGGTGCAGATCAGCCGCTGACCATCTCCGAAGCTTGTCTGGCCACAAAACGCTTCTTGTGGAGCATCTTGGGTCTGTGAGTGATGGGAGGCTCTTTAGAAGCTGCAGTGCAAGAAGAAACAAAGAATGGAGCTCATGCTTATTTGGCTGTGTGTCTAGGAAAATTCAGCTGGTGATTTACTGCCTTTGCTTTTAAAAGTAATTGTACTGTTTATTAAATCGCTGCTATTATTGGGCTCTGGAGCTAGCCGTCTGCAGGTTATATCGTGTCCTTTAAATACCAACCCTAACTGAGCAGTTGCTTTCGTCCCTGCGTCCCATTTGAGGACCCTAAGATCAGAGAGGATTAAGAATTTGCTCAAGGCCACACTCCCAGTGAACGGTGGGGCCAAAACACAGGATGGGATATGCTTTTCATGTACTCATTAAATATTTATCGAGTTGCTGTGATACATTAGGCATTTCTTTGCACTGAAAGAATTTTCTGGTGATTCGTTTTCTTTCTTTGTTTTAACCTTGCTGGCCTGCGTGTAAGTGCACGCTCTTCTGGTTTAGACCAGTGGTCTTTAGGGGACCTTCAGCAATGTCTATAGACATTTTAGGTGTCAGGGCTGGAAGGTGCTAATGGCATTGAGTGGGCAGAGGCTAAACATCCTGCAGTTGCAAGACACCCCCCATCAGAGAATTATTCAGCCCAAAATGTCAATGGTGCTGAAGTGAAGAAACCTTGACTGAGAACAAAACCAAAAAAAACACCACTGTTAAAAACATCACAAATGCCAAAGCATATAGGGGCCAAGCGAGGTGACATAAATGACTGGCTAATTGGAGATCCCCAGCCCTGTCCAAAAGGGAACCCAGGCTGCTGGATCTGGCTGGCTGCTGCTACATCCTCATGAGTCTTGGCACAAACATACCGAAGTGGCCAGCTCTTCCCATTTTTCAACCCAGAAACACAAATCTTAACATGAAGATACTGTACTCCTCATTTAAATATTGGCAGCCAATTTGAGTATTTTTTAAATGCTATGCGAATCAAGGACAGCACATCTGGAAGACCTGGAAGGATGATTAGAAGGCAGCACACAAGTTTGCAGCCTCCCACAGGTGCCTTCCTCACAGGAGCCAACCGCACTGAGTGTATTAAGCAGCTGGCCGCACTGCCGGGCCCTCAGGCTTGTCCCCACATCCTTCTCCTTATCCTCTTCCTCTCCAAAATAGTTTATCGACTCTTTGTGTGTGGTAACACCAGCTCAAAACGCCCATTTTACCTGCATGGCAACCCTAAGAGACAGGCGGACCGTTTAAAGGCCAAGGGTTCAGAGCACAGGGAGGTTATGCAACCTTTACAAATGAACAGTGAGTGGCAGCATCTGACCCCAAACCATCTGGCCCCAGAGCCCACCTTCTTCGCTACTAAGCCAGCTTGTTCCGGAGATGATGCTGGATCTCCAAACCCTGCCCAGTGAGAGTCCCCAGGGCACCTGTGGGGCAATTGGTCCCCCACTGGGATCAGCCTGGGCTCCCCAAGTGCTCCAAATCTCAGTCCCTCCATCTGAAGCCCAGGTTTTCACCTGGGGGTGATTTTGTTCCCCAAGGCACACTGGGCAATGTCTAGAGACATTTTCGGCCATCCCAAGTGGAATGGCGACGCTGGCATCCAGTGGGCGCTCCAGGAAACTGCTAAGCACCCGCAGGGCAAGGCCCCACAGCAAAGCATGATTCAGCCAAGATGTCAGTGGTGCCAAGACAGAACTCGGAGCTAAGAAACTCACTGGCAACCAAAGGAGAAGGCAACATTCCAGGTGGTCTGATCTGTTCTGCCCCTCAAAACACTGCGTCTCTCCTTAGGACGTTCGGTCTTTCCTGGCCTCAGAATTTGTGGTGACCTCATTGCTCTGTACTAGCTGTCCACCCCACAGAATAGCCCCCCAAGACAATGCTCACGCATTAACAGCAGCAGAGCATGTAAGAAATGGAAAAATGAGCAATAGGTGAAAGAAAAGGAGTGTGAGAATACAAAGTAAATCCTTACGATCCAAGTATCATATTGTCTACATGCCTGAAATATTACTGTGCTTTCTGGATGCCCCAGGCCAATGATGGCAAACCTTTTAGAGCTTCCAATGATACAGACAGCCTGCTATGGCATGCGCACCATAGGTTCACACCGCTGTGCCAGAACCCCAGCCCCCCCAAGCAGATGTACACCCCTCTCTGCTAAGCACACATACGCGACTGCACTGCATTTCATAAAATGATTTTAATAGAAAAGTACAAGATATGAATAAAAATAAATAATCTTTATCTCATTTCTAGCCCAGCAAATTGTACACTGCATATAAAAATGGTCTAAAATGCGATTTTACCCCATTGCTTTTTGGTTTTGAAATACTCAGACAGCATTTTCATTCAACCTTCTAGATTCATATCGATACATTTTTTGAAAAATCATACCAATCTGTCATCATTCTACATCCATGTTTTAAAGTTAGTTAACAAGATGTCTCCCTAAAATAAAACAGTATTAAATCACCAGATTTAAGTGTAAAGTTTATGTCAATAGGTAGGTTATAAGATCCCATTTCTAAGTTTCAACTCCTATGCCTCTTATTTCCTGAATTAAAAAATTTATTTCATTATCTTATTTTCAAAACATGACATCTCATTCTTACCATTCCACAGAGGGAAGACTAGAAAATACTTATTTTTAAAAAATAAATATTTTAATGCATACTTTACAGTGCTAATGCAGTATTTCAGACCTGCACCTTGGTGGGCATTCGCATTCAGTACGTGCTTCAAGTTACAGGCACTGTTCTCCCTCTGTATACATTACTACTGTGGGCCATTTGGCCTTCGGAGGCTTGCCTGTGCTGATCTCCTGGGAGTCAGCTGGTACCAGTGTCCCATGTGGAAGGCCCAGCACCCTATGACCACGGCATATGTGATAATGCCAGGGGCTTGAAGGACAGTTTGCAGAAATCATCAGAGAACCAGCCTTGGCAAGATCGTGAGTTCCGGAGGCGGCTCACACCTCTACAGTGCCAGCCTCGGGAGGTCGAGTAGCCCCAAGAACTGAGCAGAGAGACTGGACTGAAGGTAAAGCCTTCCCCGTACTTGAGCCCACAATGCTATTTTGAACATGGCTGTTTGTCACTGCCTGTGCATACATTTTTTGCTAATTTTCCGTATCGGGAAGATTTTGAATCCACTTGAGGATGAGAAGAAAAAATACACTGACACTACTACATCCAGTATATGTTTTTGCAATAAAGAACACTGGTCAATATACAACTCAGGAAAAACTGAACCAGATGTGAGTCCTAGAACCACAAGCCTTTTGAATTTGCCCAGAAATGCTATTTAAAACACTCTATATGTTGATCTGTTTTTTAAAATAATGTGTTTTTGGCATCCTTAAGAGGTTTCAATACGTTAGACGTCATCTGGAAAGAAAAAAAGCAAAGGGTGGAGGATCAATCTTTGCAGCCCTGGCCAGCCCCAGTGCACATTTGCATGAAGCGCAAGCATGTGTATGAATCGCACTTAACACAACAAACCTTTAAGTTTCCAAAGTTTTCATTCTCTGTGGACTGAGGCTTTCCTTTCATAAAAATTGCTTTCAAAGGGGCAGAGGAGCATCACACATGGCCCACAGTAAATTCAAAGAGAGAGGTGCAATTGTTGCAGTGGTAAATACAAAGATACATTTCGGGGTGGGAGGAACTAAAACGCTGGTCATGGATAAAAGTATGTGGCTTTGTAGCTCTTCTCTGGGATGTTACAATAGCAACATGCTCTAAAACAATTAAGTTTCATGCATAATGCTAAAAGAATGTGAGCAATCCTATAACCAGCTTTAAGCCATCTGCTTGATTTTTTTTTTAGGAACATATATAGGAAAAGAGAATTCCCCTTTTGTTCTGCTACATATAGAAATCTTTTGAAGCTTCCAAATAGTTTGGTTTTTGTAAAATTCTCCACTCTTCCATTATTTTAACATGTAGTTATCCTACACTATCCCTCATGACTTCTCCAAAAATCTCCATGTGAGTTATCTAAAGGACAACCGAAACCACTTACCAATATACAAGTAACATTTTATTTTATATTCTATCTTCCATTGGCATAAGCCTCTCAATGTTTGTTTTTTAAACCAGTGAAATATACAAATCACACAAGATGGAAATATGTACATTAAAAGCATAGAATAAAGGCCATAAAAGATATACATAATATCTGAATGACATGTAGAATATTTTACATTAAATAGTTTCTTTTAAAAGCTAGGATTGTTAAACTCAACTCTGTTCATAAACACGAATCACTAAGAAGGAACACAATCTGATTTAGCTAATAAAAAAAGTACTTCATGGTTTTTGTAGAATAAAAACCAAAAAAGTGACGTTTTAAACTCAATAGTGCTTTTTAATTTCAAGATCTTTTGCTTGCAATTCACTGCAGCTGAGGGGAAGTGAATACCCTTGTGCAATAAATTAAGAACTCCTTGGCTGAGGGCAGGCGAAGGCCACCGAGCCCAGGAAGGGTGCAGGAGAGGCGCGTTTTGGGAAACCTTGAAAACAGTGACCATCTGAGATAAGAACACATGTGATGGCACTTTGGGGAAAGAGGTGTCCTTGTGTTAAATATTTTTTTAATTAGCTATCTATTCAGTGAGCTGGGTTCTCCTCAGGGACTCAAACCCACCAAATTGAACAGGCACCCATTTCCACTCTGTGGAACAAACTAAGCAAAGCGAAATGATCAGGATGCTTCTGGGTTGTATCTATTAATGTCCATGTCTGTGACGAACAAACGATGCCCTCTCCACAGTGTCTACAGAAAGGGAGGCTGAGGAGAGGAGCAGGCCAGGAAAGAGAAAAGCAATCTTCCAACCAACATGCATTTCAGCGAATCAGACTGCAGAGCTGCCTCAGAAACAAGCTTGCTTCCTGGTGCTCAGGGTATGATCCCAGCAGGGCCACAGGCCAAACGCAAGACTCAAAACACATTTGGAAAAATCCCAACTGGACTGCAGTGAAGGACAACAGTGCTCCAGAAACAAGCCCAGAGTAAACTGTAAATATAAATCCTGGCTGCACTGAGATATAATTATATTTATATTTATATATGTATATATATATATATATATATATGATATGTACAAAAGACTTGAGATATCAGGCACCATTAAAACACATCGCTCCCCTTATAAATGCAACTGTTGCAGTACATTAGGAACAGTCTTAGGGTGCACCTGCAGTATAATAGGAAAAGCACGAGTGGATAAACACAGAATTCCAACAGCGAAACACTGTGACACCTCTGTGGACTCTGCTAAGTAATGTCATCAAACCATGGGAAGTTACTGTGCCTCAAAGTAAAAGATTTAGAAAAAAAGATCCCTAAGTAGCAAACTGTTTTCCGGAACTCCTCATGTTTCATTTCCTGTCCTACACTCAAAAGGGACCCAGCGGAGCTGCTGCTGTTTGGAAGCCTGGCCAGCATCACAGCAGCACAGAGGGATCAGAGAGGGCTTGGGGTCAAGTAGGAAGGTGGGTTTCACTTTTTTCCTGAAATGGGTTTTTGTGCTCTGTATGCAATCATCTTGATGCTCGGGCTGAGGCTCTGTGGATGGAATTCATGTCTTATTCCCATTAGCACTTAAGAACCCAGCACTATCTCTAAGACAAACACCTCATTCCCAACAAAAAGACTTGTATCCCGAATCCTTTGGGGAGAACACCTTCAAATCTCCATGTAGATTTCAAATTTTCTAATTTCTGGAGACTTTTCTGCTCCCCAAGTTTTTTACTTAACTGCTCCCCAAGTTTCACAAGCTATTAGAACAGAGACAATCCACAGATGGGATATTTGAGAAGAATAAGACACATGCCACACCTGTTTTTCTCTGAAGATGTAAGACGCTTGCTCTTATATTTTAAATCATTATTTTGAAAATATGAAAAGCAGGCTGGCAGCCCCTAGGAAAGTGGGTCGCTCTCATCTTCTGTGATTTTGTTTTGTTTTCTCAAGACCTTTTATCTTGCACCAGAGCATTTCCAATTCATTTTAGTCACAGAAGCTGAAATCTTGCACACATTTGTACCACCCTGCACCAGCTGGATCCTACCCATCCCAGATGACTCTACAGCTAAGAAAAATATGTATTTCCTTTACCTTCTGGCTGTGTGCTACGTCCACACAGCTAGGCTAGGGTACGCATTATTTCTCTCTCATCCTATACTATCAAGCTTTGCATTACCTTTTCAAAGATCCACAAAATAAATATTTTTCTTGGTTCCCACCCCCATTATTGCCAAACAATAATTATAATATTAATAATAAACCACAGAGTTCTTAGATGGTAACAGAAAAAAAAACACGGTTCCGGCTGTAATTCGTGAGGAAAAATAAAAAATATTTTTAAAAAGAAGAACCAGAATCACTGTACTTTCTATAAATAAGTGGGTCCTGGGCACGGGGCTGGGCGACGGGCAGGGGACCACTATTTGCACACGAACTGGTCCACGATCTCGGTGCACTTCTTGCACTTGACATAGCAGCACCAGTGGAACTTGCAGTGGCAGCGCTCGGTCTGCACCGTCTTGAACTGGTCGTAGCCGCGGCCGCAGCACATGAGCTCACAGCCGTCCATGCCCTCCGAGGTCTTGTTGCACAGGCGGCCCTGCGTGCCCAGTGAGCCCGTGCTCTCGTTCCGCACACAGTAGTCGGGGCTGGGGTCAATGTAGACCAGGTCCTGAGTGGTGGGCGAGTTGAAGCGGCTGTTGACCTGCACCAGCTTGCCCCGGCTGTTGAGCCGCATGGCTGCTGCGCTGTCATATTTCTCCTTCAGCGCATCGCCCACCTTGCGGAAGTCTGCGAGCTGCAGCCAGCACGTCTTGAGGCTGCAGGAGCCGGACACCCCGTGGCATTTGCAGGCCACGTCGGCCAGATTGTACACCGTCTGCGGGGAAAGGGACAGGGTCAGCGCGCAGATTCAAGGAGGCCCAAGATGCAGGTACGGGCTAGGCTAACAAAGGAGTCACATTCAGCGGCTGCACGGGGTGGGGGGCTGTTTTATTTCACACTCCACTACCAGCAGTCTCGAACTGCCTTCTTTTAAAATCTCTACCAAACAAATATGTTCTCAGCCACTCATTATTACATCATCGACTGCCACGCATTTTTTAGATGGGAGCAAGAGGGAGTCACTGCAGTCCCCTCTTCTTTTGCAGGGAAACCTGAGCAGAAGCACATGAACATGCATCCTACAGACTTCACCATTCCTTTCCTGTGGTCCGACTTTGAAGGGCATCACCCCATTTCACAGAGAGAGAGGAAGTAAGGCCAGGAGAGACAGTTCCAAGTCAAAGCACTGCAAAGTGGCGCGCCAGGATTCGAACCCAGGCAGTTAGTCTCCAAGCCCAACTCCGTGGCTTGCCCATGGGCACCCAGCTGCTACGTGGAGAGATGGGAAGGGGTCCAGCCCCAGTGGGAGTGGGTTCAAACCTTTTCCCCTCCTACTGCTACTGCTGTGTGCCAGATGCTGCCCTAAGACCAGCCCGCTGCTGACCTCCCTGAATTATCCCAGCAGCGTTGTAACATAGGCTGGATTAGAAGACGGTACAGTGACACACAGAGGACAGGCGGCCTGCACAAGGCGTGCAGCTAGAACGTGAGGAAACTGGGCCTGGCTCTCAGGGGCCCTCGCTTCTGCTTCCCGCACAGGTCGCTGCCCTGCTGACTCCCTCCCTTGGCCAAGAGCACCTGCCCTGAAACCAGGCAGATATGGATTCCGCTCCTGGCTCTGCCCTTGAACTAAGAGAAATGACTGCACCTTCTAAGCGTCCGTTTCCTCTGTGAAGGGACTGTGAGGTACCAACCTGCCAGTACTGTTTGCAGGGTAAAATTAGGGAGGCACGGAAAGTGCCTGGCAGAAAGACACACACAGTAAATCTGGTCTTTCTCCAGGGTGGCAGGGCATGGTGTCTGCTCCGGTAGCAGTGCCCATGGGTTGGCCCCACAGCACCGCACCATGCCCAGCAGCCTGGGAGGCAGTGGTTGCCTATTTATAGTTCCTGCTGCCCACAGCTCCCTCTGCCAGCAACCTTCCAGGGTTCCCATGCTGTGGGTGTGCTGGCCAGCACCTCCCAGGAACCTGGAGGCCGCGTCCACCCAAACAGTTACCTTCGTCCTCCAGGAATTCACAAGGGCTTTCTTTTCAAAAAGGCAGAAGTGTACTCTCTTGGCATAAAGATGCTCGTGCTCTCGGCTAGCCTGAGGAAGGTTCTGCAAACATATTTAACCTCTGCTCTCCTTTGAGGAAAACAAAAAGCTGATGCCCTGAAGAATTCTAATATGATTTCCTGGCAAAGGGCCTACTTCCCACCACTCTGCCCTGCATCCTAGAGAAAAGCTGTCTTCTATGTAAGCTCACCCTCCAGCCCAACTCAGCTCCCTGATCCCTTGCAGATATGAAGTGCAGTCGTAACAGCAAGAGTGCTTTCCACATTCTCCTCAGTCCTCTCTCACCACTAAAGCGTCCCTTCACCCTCTCCTTGGCTATCAAGCCCCAGAAAACGGAAGTGTGAAGCGCCGAAGTGTTAAGAAAGTACTACTGATGGCCAAAGCAGGACTGTGGGCTCCCCGGCTGTGCCCCAAAGACTCAGCACACTTGTCCTGGAGACTTGTGTCACTGGCCGAGGTGGGAGTCGGGCCTTATGGGTTTTCAGAGAGCCTGGGCCAGACCCCTGACCCCCACCATGTGGTGGGTGACAGCCACAGTCCAGAGCAGAGCGTCAGCCCACCCTGCAGGTAGCGCAGCAGGAGGAACCTGGGAAAGGGGAGGCCACAGTTCTGCTGGAGCCATTACCTGAGCCCTCATGGCAGCTCCAGCAAAACTGCAGAGTTTAATACTTCCCTGACACTTCTAAGTATTTAACATGGAATCTGAGAAGCACATTAGTGAGCTGGAATTATCTACACAATCTGTGGCTTTTCTACAGCCTGTATATCCTAATGTTTAATAATTAACTTATCATCTATCAAGTACTTACTACTGGCCAACACTAAACTAAAACCTTAAATTGCCTCAGATGAAATTGTTATTTTGGAGAAATAGTCAAGTATCAGCAGTTTTGTAGGGTTCAAACCACACCATGATCTCACTTGGACCTCAGAGCAACCCCAACTGAGAGTTCCTGTCATGGTCACTGACACACGGAAATGTACAAACTGAGGCCCAGAAACCCACGCGAACAGAGAAAAGTGGATTTAAACCCACATTTCTCTCATTCCCAAACCTCCCACGCTCCACCTCAGCCTGTGCGGAATGAGTGTAACGCAAGTGACCCTGGTCTTGTATTTCAGTCCATTAATCTTCTTCCACAGCCACGGAGTAACTCTGTCGGCCTCAGTTTCCCCATCTTTGAGATGAGGGTATAGGACCGATGGGTCTATGGCTCCTTCCAGTCCTCTATGGTCTACTCTGTGATTATCTTCCTTTTTCCCTCACCCCAAAATATAGAAGAGTGAAATCCCTGACCAGAAAATTCCTGGCACCTACCTTGGGTTCTGTGAAAAAATAATCTCCCTGGTTTTCAGAACTGCCAAAGTTAAGTTTTCACCCCTTCATTTTAGAGCAGCCATAAAGTGCCATGTGTTGAACCATAGGGAAGAAAGGGGAGGGCTTTTTAACTACTGCAGAGTAACGTTTCATAGCCCCACGCGGGGAAGGAGCCTCCGAGGGCAGGGCTCTGTCCTCTCTGGACACTGCTGTAGCACGTTCCTCTCCGGGGACCCCTGCCCGCCGCCCGACGGTCAGACCTGTAAAATTCCTCACTGCTAAAAATGCTGTTATTTTCTCAGAAAAGCCCTTCTAGAGACCCTCCATCTGTCGGACCTAATGGCATCTGGGGGGCAGAGAGAAAAGGAGGGGAAGAAGGCCCAAAGCTGGGGAGGGGTCCTTCTCAGCAGGGGCCCCGTTGTTCTCTCTCACAAACTGGGACCCCCCTCCCCAAAAAAACATGTTCCAAGGAAGGGGGAAGGGAGTTGTGAACATTTCTATTTGTATTTCTGGGCTCTATCAGCCCATGGCTTCGGGACTGGCTAAAAAGACAGGGAAGGATCTTTCTCAGGCACCCAGGCTGGGCTCCCGGAGGGCGGTTCACGCCTGGGAGGGCTTCCGGGGTGTGCACCGCTCTTCAGAGGGGACCTGGGGAGAGATGGCAGGTGGGGAAGCCAGAGGAGAGACAGGGAGGGAGAACGGGAAGGGAAGGGGGAAGGGAGATGAAACAGGAAGCAGGAAGACTTTTTTTAGGCCGGAAAACGAGGAAAGGAGGGAGCCAGCCAGCCCGGGAGACAGAGGCCGGGGCGGGCGGCACTCACCCTGCGGCCCGCCTCGTTGTTGTGCAGGTTCATGAGGATGCGCGCGCTCTCGTAGGAGCCCTTGGCGTGGATGCGCTCCCGCTCGCGCGCGTCCACGAACTCCTTGGCGAAGCGGTAGCCGTAGTCGATGTTGTCGCCGCAGCCGCCCCACAGCCAGTCCCGCGGCAGGTCCTTAGGGCGCGCGGCGCGGCTGCAGCCGCAGGTGGACAGTTCGCCCTCGCGGCACGCGCGGCTCATGGCGTTCACCACCCCCGCGGCGCTCACGGCGTACGTGAAGGCGGTCTCGCGGCTGCCTGCAGAGGGGTACGCGTCACCGGGCTGCCGGGGCTGGACCCCGAAACCCGCCGCCCCGCTGGGGAAGGCCAAGAAGCCAGCACACATCTCTTGGGGTGTCCCCGGGTCCTCCCGGGGCGAGCCCCAGCGCGCTGCAGCCCCTAGAGGAGGGCAGGCAGAGAAGCCTCAGGCCTCACCCCTCACCTGCCCAGGCCCTGGGCCCACCTCGCCAGAAGCCACAAGTCACAGAGGAGAAGCAGATGCTTAAGTGTCTTCACACTGACATTTCAGAGCCTAAGGCAGGTCTCTAGCAGCACTGGATTGACTTTCAGTACAGCTCTTTGGAAGATATTCAGAACTTAGAGCCAAAAATGCACATGAAAGAAATCACTGAAGGAAAGCTCAGAATCAGGGTACATGTCTTTACCCTTGTTCTTGGGTTTGATATTATTTTCATTCTGAGCAGGAGCATTGGATTTGCTAGGCTTGGAGCCTCTGAAAGTCTGAGGGCTGAAAGCTAAGCCAGACACTGCCTGTGGCCACACTGGTGCTGGCCACACTGGTTTTGGCCTGGCACACCCGCCTCCTCTGGCTGTTGTAACCTCTCCTTCCTCTTCCATCATGCTGCACAAGGCCCTTTCCTTTCCCTTGGGATACTTCTAACCTGTTCAGAGAGAGGCATAAATGAAATCTGCTCTTTCTTAAATCCCAAGCTGATTGGACCAGTACCTCACATTCAAGAATATGAGTGTGCACTCTTCAATCAGCCCGCTCTTCTTTAATGCCACTTCCGCCACCACCCCCTGCCCCTCGACCCCACCCCACCCACCATCACCTGACCGGTACACTTTCTCAAAGTATTAAAATGAGAGCAAGAAGGGGGGAAAAGAATCTAGGGAAGGTGGGGGGGGGGGGTTCTTCTTCCCCAATACTGGCGAAGACTTTCTCCCTGTGACACAGTTGTAGGAGCCCTATGTGTAAGGAGAAAACTGGAGGTGAACACCAGAGACACCCTAAAATTCCACTTGGATATGGGGACTCTGCTACATGTAATAAAAAAACACTTAATAAAGATGTACTAGGAGAGAGAAGGGGTTAACAGCCAGCACAAGCTGAGCCTGGGGGTGGGGAAGGGGGCCTCACTTTCCTCACTGTAAAATAAGGGTATTGAACTAAAGCCCTAGGGGGAAAAGGGCCCCTTCTGCTGCTGAGATCCCTGTGCTGGAATCAGTTTCTCCTCGACTTACTTTGAGAGTTTGCTAACAATTTGGGGGTGCAGCACAAGGATAGCTGACCACAGGACTGGCCCCAAGCAGAGGGCTCGCTCTGCAGGAGGGTGGCCATGCACCCGCCCCTCCCGTGGGCTCCTCTGGCCCACACTTCCGGCCAGCCCTCTTCCATGCCCCCTTCCTCAAGTGCTGACGGTTCTGACTCACCACAGACCCTCCCCACCCACATTTTGGGAATGCATGAGTTGAGGAGGAGCACACTGGTGGTTGCAAGGAGGATCCAGAAAGTTCCTTCTGGGAGTTACATCTATCTAGCTCAAATTAGAGAGGCAGAAAACATCAGGAGAATGGAAACAAATGAGAGGAGGCAGATTCTAGGCAGTTATCTGAGGATTAACGCTGATAACACAGAAGATTCAGTGGCCCTTGTAGAATAAAGAGCTTGTGGCTAGAGGAAGAGGAGATAAAATGGTCCCGTGAGGACAGAGGGAAATAGGACACTGTCCCTTGAGTACACAGAGCATAAAAAGGCTTCCAGACAAAACACAGATAATACTGCTTCTTTTAGAAGTCTATATTGAGCATTTCCCTTTTTGCCACAGAATATAAACCTGGTAGAAATTTCTAAGCTAACTGATAATTGCAGCAAAAAATTTAAAAAACAGGGCAGTTGGAGAAGCGCTCTCTGGCTCCCAGCCTGTGGATGCAGCCATCTCAGCTGGGGTTCAGTCAGGTTTCCTCTGTGTAAATCTTCGTTTACTTGGATCCTCACACCCCTTAAAAATGGCGCCTTCCTGACATCTTTTCACAGTGTGGAAACAAAGACAGGCCAGGGACAAAAGCTAGAAGGAAAGGGTAGCGTGATGAAAAATGAGGAAGCCTCCAAAATGAAGAGCAGGCCCCTCATGAGACCATTGTGCACGGTGCCTCTGAGGCAAGTGGAACCTTGAGAAAATGAGTTGAACAGGGGCTGGAAGTGGCAGCTGCGTTTCTCAGACCTCACAGGGTCAGATTCTGACAGACAAGAATTACTCTCAGTGTTTCAGAGGGTGCTACGTGCTTTGGGGTGGGCACACACACACCTTTGGGTATCAAAAGCATTTAAAATTGTCCTAGCTCACTCTGGTCAAACATTCCCTGAAGTGGAGAAATGAAAGGAAAGTCACTTCCCCACTACTGGAGTTGGCTCTTTGTTCCTTGTCTCTAAAAATCTAATTTTCCTGCTCTCAATCTCTTCTTTCAAACATGTAAGAAAAAGAAGACCTCCTCAGGCTTCCATCACAAGCCACCCAGCAGCAGTTTCTGCTTCCAGACATCAGGCCCTTGCAGGCCTCTGCCTCAGTGCTCCTGCTCCCAGGATAGCAGCTCATTCTCCCAAAACATCAGAGGCTATCAGGAGGTACCCTCCAACCCACATCCCATCACTCTGAACGGAAGCGCCACCTAACAGGTCTCAGAGCATACTTTCAAGGGACAATTAAATACAGGCCTTTGCACAAGAATTTTGCTGGGAAAACAGGCTCTTTGAATCTTGGACCGCATTTAAAATAAATCTCCAGCAGAACTCAAATTCATTTAGCAAATGATAGCTTATTCTGAACATTCTGACCCTAAACAGGCCACGTATGAAGATGAGAAGATGTTAAAGCCGTGTTCCAGTGACTACACAGAAAAACAGCTCCAAAGGTTCCTTTCCTTCTGGTTAGCATCAGAGGTGCATGCTTTTTGCTAACTTGTGTCCAGGTAATGGGGTCCCATAGTTTGAGAGGCACACGGTTGAGGAAGACTACATAAGAAGGGGGCAGGCTGACTAGCCATGCTAACCGAGTTTTTAAAAGTCTTTAGTGCTTACAACAATATCAGAATGTAGGAGAATCTTGAGGCTCCACCACATCCCCAGTGAACTACAGAAGACAGTCCACATGCAGGGACCTGTCCCCTGCCCCTGCAGTAGCCTCTCCACTGGACCCCACTATATACATTAGCACATTTTAATGATTAACAGAAAGGACAAAGCCCCAGGAAACTTGCAGGCTGGGGCCACAGGCCATTTTCCCATTCAGTTACAGGGAGCAGCTTCAAAACCTGAATTAGTTTAGTTTATGAAGCCCCTTGGCTCCAATGTCTACTGACAACTCTTTTTTGTTCTCAATGAATGCACTTTTCACTGTTTTTAGAGAAAGCATTTTATCCATCTGTGATGGATACCAGGCCAATTTTTTATCTTCCATCAGTATAAACAGTTAATTGCTTTGATAAATTATTTCTTATTGTAATATGACCACAGTCATATTAATTATAAGGATTTGTTTGCATAAAAGTAAAGAGACCTCCAATTTTCACACTAGAAAACACATATAAGACCACATATGTCAAACAGAACCCTAGACTATGAAACCAAACCAAAGGCGAATTGAGTTTTTCAAAATTTTTGCCTGTAGCCCAGTAATTTAAATGCTATCTCCTCCCTGAAAGGAATAACAAGCTCAACAACATATTTAAAATTAAAACTCAGACTGTGAGCAGTACATTTAAAACTATTTTAAAGTTTCTAGGTTGAGAGCTCAAGCATATGTTTTTCTGTCAATTGTCAAAATCACACACATAAATTAGATCACTTCTAATTAAAATTTTTCTGGGACTAAAATAAAACTTTTGACATACATATCATTGTAGCCTCAGGAAGTATCTATATTAAGAAAATTAAAATCTTGTACACTGCCAACATATCCAGCATTCTGAAAGATGACAACTTTTAGCTGGATGCTCAGGTTATTTGAATTGTAGCTTAAGAAATTTATAACAGTCAATGAGTTTAAGTCTAAAAGGATCTAAATGACTCAGCTTTCGACATCTACTTTTGAAAAACCAAAATAAGTATTCTGCTACTACTTTAAACAAAATACACTTCAGAAAAAGAAAGTGTTCAGAAAAACTAAGGTGTCTGTGATGCTCCTCCTAATTTGGTTAAAAAAGCCCCAAACTCACAATCACACATGGAGACCAGAATTAACACTGTTCTCTGTAATGACAAAAATTCCTAATCCATCACACAGGCTGGCAGGTACCTTATCCATCAAGCATGCAAGCAAACACTAAAGATTTTTTTCTAGGAAAAAAAAATTCCAGAGATTTGAAGTGGCTTCCTACCTATCTGCATAACCCTGCCAAAGACGGATGTGTTATCCACGGTGCTGCAGTTCCACCGCCGATGTCGGAATTGATACTGGCATTCTTTGATGCCTGTCTTCGCGCCTTCTCCGATGTACTGCATGTGGTCCTGATACAAGTGGCACAGTTTCTTCTGTCCTTGAGAAAGTCCTGCCAGTTGGCTGCAGAGAGGCTGCGCGCCTATGATATATACTTCTGACATCTGAACAGGGTTATTCATACCTAGCGACCTGCAAAGAGGGGGAGATGTGCATTCAAGATTTACACGAACTCTTCAGGTAGGGGCCCCTGAAAGCATGTCAGCAATACAGACTTTTAAGCACACAGATGCTTTTTCTCTCCTGCTTGTCCTCATGACAAAGTATGAGAAGGGCTTATAAAACTCCTCTGTTTAAACTCCACTCAGAACACGGAGGTATTGTGTAGTGTTTATCCACCATCTGGTTCCTCAGCATTTTCACTCCCTTCCTTGGCCCTGCTGCCATACACCCAAACCAGTATTCCCAGCATCCACTCAGAAAAGGGGGAAATGGTGGTTTTGGGGCCCAGCTGCTGACTACAGAGAAATTGATTCACTTTGCCCCCAGATTGGACAGATCTGCCTTAAAGACAAGAATGCTGAAAGCAAACATGACTAGACACGGGTAGGGGACAGCAGTTTCTTCCCACTGATGCAAGAACAGAGGGTCAAGTACAGAGAGTGAAAAAAACTCACTGCGTTTCTTGACACTTAAAAAGGGTTCCTTATGTGATTGTGAAGGACCCAAGACAGGGTATCCAGTGAACAGAAGTTATGTTTGACAGTCAGAAAAATGCTGTTCATTTACAGGGGTAAAATATCGAGAAATAATCTCTGGATACATTGCAGTCTATCTACAAGGCCCTTCCAGAAAGAAGCCCCACTTGGGGACACAGGACTACTTCAAGTTCACCTGCTTTTGATCAAATTTCAAGCCCAAACATTCTCCACTTGGAGTTGAGCTGTCTTCCTATGGCTCTGCCACTTCAGACTCCGTAGGTCAATAACCTCCAGTATCAGGAAATAAAAGGTGAAACTCACTTTTACTACCCAGAGGTGGCAAAGAGTACATTTTATAGATAGGCTTACAATTATTAGAGAAGCGAATTTCTGTTCCCTTTTATTACATGATGTGCTATAAGCACATGCCTGAACAAGGGCCTCATAGAAAAAGGCCTAGATTTATAGGTTCCGATTCCCTATGAGACTGAAGATAAGCTTTACAATATTAGAAAGTTAAAAGAAAAGGGCCAGGGATTTAGCTCTGTGGCACCACGCCTGCCTCCCAAGTGTAAGATCCTGAGTTCTATCCCTGGTACCGGAAAAAAAATATCCTGACTTAAAATAACCATAAAGAAAATATACTATGCATATACGTATTAGATAAATGCACCCAAACTCACTCCCCACCTTTAAATATTGCAGCATCATACAGACGACTCTTTAAAAAAAATAGAATATGCACATAGAATAAACTTACCACCAAGAATTGGCTTCTATTACAACCTGGGCAAAGGAGAAAAATATGGCCAAAGCCATTAGGAAGAATTTGGAAGACATTGCACTTCCAGCCGTCCCCAAAGCTTCTCCCGGTCTTAATATTCCAATGGACTTCTGGAGAGGGAAGAAAGGAGCAGATGTTTATTGCCCCTCAGATAATTTTCAAGCATGTAAGTTTAAACAACGGAAGCATCCGGGGTCTCTTAAGTTTACTGTTGATTGACTGCACTTTTCCGCGAGTTTTTTGATGGCAAGATATAGGCAGTTTCTTTTTCCAAGTTAATCCACCCACGCAACCTCACCAGGAAGTCTGATTTCGCTGGGATCCTGCTCGCGGGGCGCGCCAGCGATTACAAACATGTCTCAGAGCGTGGAGTCCAAGCCCCGTGCCAGGCGCGGCCTCCTTCCTCTCGCTGGAGTCCCGTCCCCCCTCGCTGCACTCGTCCCTCCCCGGGAATTCACTCCCGGAACCCTCCGCCACCCTCGTCCTCTCCCCGACCTGGGCCGAGCAACAAGTGGAGCCCGAATTCATTCCAAGGGCGAGAGGAGCGCCGGGGGCGGCGGGGAGGCGGGGTGGCCGGGGGGTGGGGGCAGGGCGGGGGACGGGCAGGGGGGCGAGGCCGGACCGCGCCAGTGCCCAGCTGGGAAGCGCGGCTCCCAATTGACAGCGTGTTTCACAAGCACTTTACGGGCCGATTTGGGGGAAGCCACTTCCAGATGGGGTTCGAGCACCAGCCGGGCTTTCCTTTAGGACGCTCTTCGGCCAGACTGGGGCGGGGAGGAGTTGGGGGACCCTCGGGGATAAGGGGAAGCGAGGTCTGGTCTCCCGAGCAAGGAAACCGGAAAAGAGTGCCCCCCTCCTGCCCGCGGCCTCCTCCTGGACCGACCGGGGGAAGGGCAGGAGCACCCCCACCCCCGAGTTTTCACTCTCCGGTCCCCACGCCTGGCAGCTGCCGCGGAGCTCGGGACGGGAAGCCCCGAGGACTCGAGTTTCTCTTGGTCCCGGTCTGGAGTCGTCGGCCACTTTGCGATCGCTCTCTTCCAGCCGGGCCGGGACGCTGCCACCCGCCTCCAGCCTCGCCTCTGCAGCCCCTCAGACCAGCGGGGTCGGTTCCGACAGGCAGGGGTCCGGGAGGCCAGGGCGCGGAGGATGAGTTCCCGACGGAGCCAGCGACGCGCGGGCTGGGGAGCCGCAGCTGTGCCCTGGACCGCCGGGCACTGGGCCGGCGCGGAGGTCCCTCCCGAGCACTCCAGGGGCAGGAGTCGGCCTGGGACGCCTCTGCCCTTTCCCGCCCACTGGTGACTTCTCCACCTGCGGTGACGGTGGCGGAGGGAGGCGAGTGCGGGTGGGAGGAGCGGGTTTCCAAAATCCCCTTTCGATCTCCATAAGGCCCGAGGGAGTCCCCTCCGCTGGAAAGGAAAAAGAGGTGAGCCTGATCCCGAGGCGGAAGGGAACTGCCTGGAACTTGCAGCGCAAGGGATGCGCTGTCCCCAGACGCTCGGGAGCAGGGCGCGGGGTTTTCCCTGCGCCGCCTCCTGTGCCCGGACGCCTTCGGCTTCTCGAAGAGGCCAGGCTTATGCGGTCCTCTGCGCCAGCAAATCGGGGCTGCAGCCCGGGCCCTGTCGTCTGCAAAGCACCGCAAAGCTAGGGGCGCATCCGGGGGAATGGGAATCGGGGTTTCCCCAGCCCAGGAGGGAGAGGGCTCAGGCTTGTTCCCCACCCCCGCCCGAAGTGTCAAGTTTCCTCCGGGGGAGGGGGCAGGCGGCGAGGTCGGCTTCGCGCAGCCGGGACTGCAGTCTGCTCTCCCCGATGGCGGTCCAAGCCTCGGGCGCACGCGTACAGTCGCACACACCTTCCTGCACACTTACACGCTCACACGCGTGCACAGACGCAGGTTCGGAGGGGCCTAGGAGTCGGTGGCCCAGATCGCCGCCCACCGCAGGGGCTTTCGGAGCCGGGCCGCGGGCGGGGCGCGCGGGGCGGGGCCGGGGCAGGGAAGAAATTGATAACAGATTCGGAGGATTACAGGATCTCTTTGTTAGAGCCGAAGCCACACAAACCAAACCCTCTCGGGGCCGACTCTCCTGCGGGAGTCCACCGTGCCCCAGACCTGGCCCAGCTGGGAGTCAGCTGTCCGGTTCCGAGAAGCACGCGTGGCCCCCAGCTCCAGGGTGTGCGCAGCGGGGCGTCCCTGAGTAGCGGCTCCACTTAACCTCCGCGCTTGCCCGGAAACACCTTGGCCTTCTTCCCGCTCCAGTCCCGCCGCAATCCAGAAAAGGCCCCACAAGTTTGAGAGACTCGAAAAGCCCACATCGAAGGGTATAACATCCCCATCTGTTTACCTAGAGGTCTGGTCCGAAAAGACAGTATGCAGTGAGACCTCTCAGGAGACTCTCACACCAGGGCTAAAACAAAAGTTCTGGTTAGAAGCTGGTTTTCCAGAGAATGAACTAAATGTGAACAGGGCTCAAGGAGCCTGCTCCGTAAGGCCCCGGGGAATGTTATTCGCCAGCTCGGAAGAGGAGGGCAGAGGGCATCTGAGAGGGTCGGCGCAGGGTGGGGCGAGGAGACGGGAGGGCGTCTGGGCGCCTGGTCTCCAACGCAGACCAACTCCAAGCTGCGCCTCCTCCCTAAGTCTCCCCCAAGCCTTCGCGTGGGTTTAAAGATGTCACCTGCAGTGCGGGGGGGCCGGGGGGGGCGGTGACCGGGTAAGGGAGAGGGAAATCTGTTCAGGAAAGCTGAGTAGCAGAGGTTCGGGGCGAGGAAGCTTTAGGGCTCGGTCGCAGGCCCGAGCAGCACCAAGGGCACAGGCGGTCCCTTGAGAGAAATGGCGAGACGCTGGGCAAAATCCTGCGCCCTTGGTCACGGGCCCTGCCTCTCCCGGTCTCGGCGTCCCTTTCCTCCTGGACTCTACACGTAGAGGCTGAGACTGCAGATGGAAATGGGGAGGGACACCAACGGGGTCAAAGTGCCTTTGACCAGGGACAAAGAGGAAGAGGGGAAACTCCCAGAAAAACCTCCGCTCTTGGAAAATAAACTGTTTCCATCAGTCTGATCTCTTCCTAAGGCAGGGAGCGAGATGGAGAAACGAAGCGTGCGGGGGGATTGCAGCCAAAAACTTGGGGTCCCTGGGACCGCAGAGAGAAGCGAAAGGGAGAGAGAGTGGGTCAGCCAAGGCTGGTAGGGGGTCCACTTTCGGGGAGCAGACAAAGGATCCATCGCTCCCCACGCCTCGCGCCTGTGCTTTTGAGGGCTACAGCTGCCCCGGGCTGCGGGTATGCGTGTCCACAGTGCTGTGCTGCGTACGTGTGCCGTGTGCACACAACAGCCCAGCGGGGTTGGGAGGGAAGAGAACAGTGCAGGAGGAGGCAGAGACAGCTCCGGGAGCCCCAGTCGGTGCAGGGTACACGACCAGCTTCTGATGCGATGCGGGGGCCTCAGAACTGACGTCGTGGGATCCAGGAAAGCGAGGGTCGCAGGAAAGCATGATCTATGCCGTCCTATTCCTGCTCCCATCCCCTCGAACACACACACACACACACACACACACACCACTTACACTTTGTCACACAGGCGATCTAACTCTCTCCGCAAGCTCAACTCTGTCCAGAGGGGAGCAGAGTCCGTGGGGGAAGAAAGAAAATTAAAGATCAGTCCAGTCTCCAAAGTTTAGCAGTTTCACCTCCACTTTTTACTAGATAAGAATCTAAGGCCATGGGAGGGGAAACACTTGTCAGGGACCACAGAGAACTACGGAGCCAACTGGAGCCACACCCGAGGCCTCGGAAGAGAATGCTGTCCCTCCGACTAGCACTTGAGGTAACATCCCTTCCCTCCGTCAGCGGCCGGAGCCCCTTCTGCTGTCTGGGTTGGACCCACAGCCTCCTTCTTATTGGAACGGCCGAGCAATGCACTTGTCCTCTAGAGGTCTCTGAGGGGCTGTGCTAGGAGAGGGGCCACGGTGGTCCAGAGGCTTGAGGGGGAGCAAAGAAGGGAGAGGGAGAAGAGCAGCCGGCCCCTCCAAGGCGCGGAGCTCGGAGGCGTCCTACCTCCAAACAGCCAACAGGGGGCAGCCGGCACCGCACCGCAGGAGAGGGAAGCAGCGGGTACCGCTCGAGCTGTGAGCGCACAGCGCTAACCTCTGGAGCACCGGAGCGCCCTGGGGAGGCGAGGAGAATACGAGGGACTCAGGCTGGGCCTCCCCGGGAAGGACTCCCTTGAAAACACATGGTGGGGGAGGCCAAGGCTAGTGTGTCCAAGACCTGAGGACTACGGATCCTTTCCCCCTACACACACGCGCGCGCACACACACACACACACACACACACACACACACACACACCCGGCCCTAGGTCGGTCACTGAGTGCTAGAGCAGCATTTGACCCCTTGGAACTCCCTGGTAGAGGCCATCTAGAAACCAAATCTGGGGCTGGTCCTGCAGCCAGGGTTCGCCAGAGGTGTAATCGCGCTACAGGGCCCAAGTCACTGCCCAACAGCAAGCGGTCCTTTAAAGAAAGAAGTGGCCGGGTTGACAGGAAAACACAGCCCGAGGGTCCGCAGGGCTTTTTCTTTTTTTAACCTACCCCACCCTCTTTGAGGGGGAAGACTTTTGCTTTTAGGAAATATCTTAATTCCAATTCTCAGCAGCACGACCAAGAAAAATGGAAATACGGGTCTAAAGTTGGAAGGCGTTAAGAGTAAATAAAGGTTGTTATACTGCAAGTTATACTGCAAGAAAAAAGTTAACTTTTCATAAAAGTGAACTCTCCGTGACCCTCTGGGTGTGTGACTCGACTTTAACATACAACTGACAATTAAAACAAACACGAGTTCGCAAACTGTCCCCCGCCCGCCCGCTCTCCCAAGGGAGGCCAGAGTGTTTCTAAAGAACAAGGCGGACTAGGCTCGGGTCGGCGCGCGCTCCCCGCTCTGAGGATCAGAGGCCGGACCGAGGGCGCTCCCCGCCCCCACCGCCTCCGCAAAGCGCGGAGTTCACCGGCGGCGGCGGCTAATAGCCCTAATAACGCGACCCGCTCCCCCGGCCGGGGTGCCCGCTGGCCCCCCGCCAGGCACTCTTAAAGGCACAGGGGTCTGAATCGCTCCGGTTTTGCGCCACAACGGGCTTACTTACTCGGCGGTGGGGGTGGGGGTGGAGTGGGGGTGGGGAGGGTGCTGCTCTGGGGTACGGGGTCCCCTAGACCCTCGGCCGGGCCTCCCGACCACGGATCCCCGCTCCCCCTTTCCGAGCCCCGGCCGCACACTCCCCGGGTGCCCGCGCAGTGGGCCCGATAAATATTTGTTGAGTTAAATCATTATCCTGTTACTGAAGATACACGGTAAATCACACTCGGGGTTCTCGGGGTGAAGGGACAGTCTCCCGCGAACCGCAGTGTTCTGCCCTCGCTCTTCCCCACGTCTTCTCGGGGTTGGAGAGGTTGCAGATGGCTGGGGAGACGAGGGGCGGTCTCCCGGGAGGCCGAGGCAGCGCGGGTGGGGAGCGTGGGGGCGAAGATGTGAGTCTCCGTCAGCCCCGCCGGGGCTCAGCCTCTCGGGCGCTCGGAGGCCGGGGATGGGGAGAGGTGCGGGAAGTCAGTGGACTTCCGAAGAAAGAAAGCGAGAAAGTGGCGAGCGCCGAACACCTACCTTCATGGCGAGGGGGAGGGGGCGGAGAGGAAGTCGCCACCGGGCGAGGGCAGCCGAGGAATCCGAGCGGAGCGGCCGGGGTTCGCCGGGGGAACTATCGGGCGCGGGGCGGCGGAGTCCTCCCGGGCGCGTCGGGTGGGCGCAGTGAACCGGAGCCAAAGCGGGCGCTGGCGACCGGGCCTGGGCTCCCAAGCTGGGGCCGCGCAGAGACGGGCCCGGGAACCGGGCGGGCGCCTAGGGGCGCGGGCCGGCAACAGAGAAGGAGCCGCGGGTCCGGCGGGGGCGCGCAGGCGACTGTTCCGCGGCGAGGCGCTCCCTCTCCAACGTCCATCAGCGACGGCGGTAATTAGGGCTTTCCAACCCCAAATGTGGGCGTGATTGTGCAAAAGACTTTACAACAAATAATAAAAAAAATTCTTCACAAGGGGGTGAAAAAAAATGCCCCACTACTTAACTCTGGCCTGAGGCGGGGAAAGGGGGGGGGCGATCCCTGCGCCCAGGTGCCCCCGGTTCATTCACACCACGGACTGCAAACTCCAGGCGGCTCACGCCTCCTGCTCTCCAGCTCCTCCTCTCCGGGTCTGTGGCCGAAGCGTCTGCTTCCAGGGACTGATCCTACGGCCGCGAGTGTGTGTGGACGTCTGTGCACACACACGCACACGCTGGAGTTCGGGGGCCACAGAACAATCAGGCGCGCAGGGCTTTTTCTCCGGGCGATGCCACTGAAAACGCACCAGTCGCCAACAGAGCTGCAAGGGGCAGCGCCGAATTCTGTCCTTTCATTTTAGGGTCTAGCAAAAGTGGGGCGCAAAATGAGGGAAGTCGGTCCTGAACTTTCTGCTGCGGGTGGCTTAAGGAGGCGATGGGTAACTGCCCCGGAGACGCCGGCTCTCTCCTCGCCCCTGTTCTCTCTTCGGCTACGGTCCCTCTTTTTCTCTCGCCCTGGCCAGGGCCAAGGCGAAGGGGAGCGAGGGCACCGCGGGCGCGGAGCTGGAGAGCGGCGGGAGCCCGGGGCTCCGTGGCGGCTCAGCTCCGGCTGTGCACGGCCCGCGAGGCCGCCCACCTCCCCACCTCTGGTCGGCGCCGGGTCCGCGGGGCGGGCGGGCGGCGGAAGGAGCTCGCTGCGCAGCGGCCGCGGGCCGGACTCCGGGAGGCGGGGGCGCGGGGAGCCCGCGGCGGCTTTCCACGCGCTCCTGCGCCCCGCAGACACAACGACCGACCGCGGGGACGAGTCCCCCACCGCCCCCCGCCCTCCTGGCCAACTGCCTCCTCTCCCGCCCTCTCCCGCCCTCTCCCCGGACTCCTCTTTCCCCTGGTGTTCTCGGGCGAAGAAAAAGAAAAGAAAAAAAAAGAAGAAGAAGAAAAAGAAAAAAGAAAATGTAAAGTTGCAGAAGCAAAACCGGCTGGAAGGGGGGGGGGGGGAACCCTCAACTTTGGTATGCGCATGCGTGTTAAGGCCGGCCTATGACAAACTCCGCCGGATTTTAAAGCCGTACTACGGGCTGGGGTGCTGGGAGGCGGGGTACCCCCTTCGGGCCCCCTTCTCTTGGCTCCCCATCCCCCAAGCATCTGTTGAAAGAGAAAGGTCCACTCTGCAGGCGCTGCCTGCCCGCCGCCTGGCTGGCTGGCCGCGCTTCTTCCAAAGCCGCCGACCGCGAGAGGCTGAACCCCAACTTTCCGGACTGGACCCCTTGGCTTGGTTATCACAAACTGCTCCCACTGGGGCTCCGCAGAGACCGCGTCCAAACATGGAACCTCGTAGGAGGCCTCATTCCCGCGCCGGGGGAGGGTAGCACAGCCCGAGGGCTGGAGGGCAGGGCGGGTGCGCCGTCCTGCGGAGCCCCGGGGTGAAGGGGCTGGGGCGGCGCTGCGCGTCGGGCTGCGACCCAGCGCCGCCAGGGCGAGGAGTGTTCCTGCCGCGCGGACCGAGGCGGCTGCTTTCAGGTGAGAAGACTTCGGAGTTCGGCCAAACCGGGTTCCGGGCTCCGGAACCTCTACAGGCTTCCAGCTAACCGCGGCAGTTGGGGTTCCGGCGCGGCCAGGCTGGGGGATGTGTGCCCTCCTTCCAGCACACTAGGGCGCCACCCCCGAACTGTGCCTCCCGGCGGCGCGATTCATGTGCAGCGTTTTCCCATCCTCCAGCGGTTAAAGGTGGAACACGCGCGCGGGCGCACACACACACACATACACACGCGCGAGTTATCAGTTTCTGTCATCCATCGTCACGCACTTGACCTTAAGGGGCAAAATCCGTGGCCTGGGTGCTTCGGGGTGTCGGTGGTTTGGGTTTGCTCTGCCCCCCCATCCCCCCCCATCCCCCCACACCACCTCCCCTGGCTGACCACCCTCGGGGCGCGCAGGCGGAGTCTCCAGCCACATTGTCCCTGCTGAGCAGCCCCTTCCAGTCCCTTATTGTCCTTGCTGATTGGACGTCTCCTCCACCCTGGGCGCCTCCCTAACTCTGGCCTCCTCGCTTGGAGTGCAAAAACGGCCATTCGCGCTTCCCACGGAATGCAAAAGGTGGATACCCCTGCTCATTCTGGCTTCGCTCCTTTCTCCAAGGGCGCACAAAGCCTAAAGGACAGAAAGCCCCAGGTTCTCAAAGCTCCGCTAGGGAGACTCCCGCCGCCTTCAGCTCGAGTCTCCTTTCCTCCGGCCCTCACTAGGCTCTGACCACATAGCGACCCTTCACCATTCACAGTTTTCCCATCTACTTCAATTCTACCATGGGAGGCACGGGAGGCAAATACTACAAAATAAGAGGGGTCTGTGCTACTGATGAATCGCCCCAGGAGTATCCCTGCAGTCTTCCCTCTCTCCCCAGCTATTTTGCCCAGTGGCTGCCCCCTAAGATTCCCTTGGCGATTGGAACCCAACTGCTCCCTGGGTAAACGCTCCAGCTTTGCCACGAGGCAGCGGATCTCGAGGACTCAGCTCACATGTTGCAGCATGTGTGGCAGGAAGTGAGTGGCTATGGATGGAGCTCCAACCAGGGCACAGAGGCCCCCTGGCACCTGGTGCAGAGTGCCCTAGGGTCCAGGGCATTCAGATAGATGGCAAGGCCATTTAACCGGAGAATTTGCTCCACCCACGCAGAAACACACGCTACCCAGCTACAAACCATTTTTTTTAAATGCTGTTTTCTGAGTTGTCTGGATAATTGCCTGCTTCTCTTGTTCAGTTGCCTTTGTGTCAGAAACAGCCCCCAAGAGTTCTACTCGCTGTTGTGTTTTGCAAACTTTCTTGCTTTCTTTTTTTTGGTACCGGGGATCGAACTTGGTACCTTGCACTTGCCAGGCAGGCAGCAGAACCACTGAGCTAAATCCCTGGCCCATGCAAACTCTCTTCTAGTGGAAGACTGTGTAGGCTAGTGGTGAAGAGGGCCAACTCTGGAGTTTCAAGTTCGAGTCCCTGTCCTGCCACTTTCTAGTTGTGACATCTTGGACAAATCGTAAGACCTCTCAGTACCTCAGAGTCCTCTTAAAGCTTCATATAACAAGCAGCAGACACATGATGTACTTTGAAGGAGTACACTGAGAATGAAGTGGGGTGGCCTTGAAAATTAGGGACTAAGAAGAAGATACCACCGTGACCATGAATGACTCCGGCTCCTCTAGATAAAGCAGCCCCAAAACAGGGTTTTAACTCCTTTCAAGACCATTTGTAGTTTTGATTTACTCCATTTGCTGTGAATATTTATACTTTTCACTGAAGAAATATGAACACATTTGATTACTTGGTACTTCTGCCAACCTCACAGGCTATTTTAACTTTCCAAAAAAATTCAAATTTTCCAGTGAACCTATCTGGTCCCGAGGACTTCAGATAAGGGAATGTGAGTTTTATTTGCTGATATTAACAACAGGTGTGCTGAAATGATTCCTTAGGAGTAATAAGCTCCGTGTCAGCAAGACCTCATCTGTGTTTCCCAAGGCTGGGACCCCGTCATCAGAACAGTGCCCAGCACATAGGAGGTGCTCAATAGTGACTGAATGAATGAATGGCTGAAGAGATGAAGGAATTATTTCAGAGGATGATGTGAATCCCCACTGCGCCTTCCGTGGGGGTTGCAGGTACAAGCTGTCCTGGGAAGCTAGGCTCCATTGTAAGGACTGGTCCCCCTGTGGGTGTTGATTGGTTTGGCTGTGAAGCAAGCAGACAGTTGGAAGGGGGAAGTGGATGCCTCTCTGTCTGTCTGCAGTTTCCTGACCATGGTACTCCAGTTTGTGGAACTCCAGGTCTCCTCTTGCAAACTGTCTATGCAAGAGGGTGTGTGCTCTCAGATTGAGTCATCTGAAGACACACTGGCAAGGCATCACCATGCTCCTCTCATTAAAAATGCTTTTTAGTCTGTGGAACAAATAAATCAATATTTTTGGCTGCTCTCCCAACAGGGTTATTTCACAAAGCAGAGTGCAAGATAAGGAATTTATGAACGATTGCATCCTTGTGCTGCCTTTCCCAGCAGGAGAAAGCAGGGCCTGGGCTGTCATTCTGGGAAAATCTACCTTTCTTTTATGCCCAGCAAATAATGTTTTATGGCCCCTGGGTTTATGGTGGTGTTTTAATGATCTGTTGTAGAAAGCGGTTTTCTCTCCAGTCACTAGAATTTGTCAAGAAGGGCTGCAGGCCATAAAAGAGGGACGGGCCCCAGGGACAAACAGGCTCCATCTTCTGAAATAAACTAATAAAGAGCCCCAAGATGTTTACTCCTTCACCTCAGAGTCAAGACCAGCAGGGCCTTGTGAGAGGGCTCCCAGATGGAGCATTAAACAGGACAAAGAGGCCGGAAAGGGGTGGGGCTTCCTCACACCACATGGCCACAGTCAAAGTAATACCAGTACATTATGCTGCCACCAGGCACTGGTCTATGGGGGACAAAGGTCCCTTGAGGTTAGAGGACCTTTTTGGACTCAGGTTGGACTCCAGGAGGCTCCTCAAGAATCACCAGCTCTCCTTGTGCTGGGTCTGACCTAACTTAGAACCCCTCTTATTTTGAGACTCAGGTGGTTTTTTAAGGGCCTGACAAATGATTTGGGTTTAGTTTTCTGTTTTATTTCAGAGGACATCATGGCTCTGCAGGAATGAGCTTGAATCTGAGTTCTGCCTCTTGGTAACTGAGTGATCTTACACAGTCACATTTGAGCCTTAATCTCCTTACCTGCAAAGTAGAGATGAGAAACAAAACACTGATGTTGTCTAACAATTGCAAATGTACAAAAGACCTTGGTCTAGCATCTCCTTATGGTGATAGCTCAAAGAATGATAGCTACAATGCCAGAAATGTCTGTCCCTAGGCCGCTGGGTAAGATCCAGAATCACAGGAGGAGCCTGAGGAGGACAGGACAGCTTGGGGGTCACAGGAAGAGGGAAAATGTGGCAGGCAATTATACAATCATCTGCCCTGGCTACAGAGAAGAACGCAATAAGAAGGAGGCAGATAAGTGCTGAGTCAATAGCAAGCGATACTAATAATTGCAGGTAACATTTACTGTGCGCTGACTGTGTGCCCAGCGCTAGTCCTGTCTTCACTGGTTTATATTCATCGTCTTGTTTCATTCTCCTTCACAAGGTAGATCTTATTATGTGCATTATGTGGAGAAAAGGGAAGATGCAAAGAAGTCACCATCCCAGTAAACATGAGCTGCTTTAGTGAGACAGGAGTTGATGCCTGGAACACCAATTCAAGTCCCCTTCAGCAGACCTGTCAAAGAGTTGCCCTTATTTAACTGCCTTCCTCTGAGGCCTGGACTCACCTGGCCTCTATCAGGAACACCAGACAGCCTGCACATTCGGCAGCTCACCCACAGTCTTGCCTTTTGCTGGGGACTGGACGTGGAATCCTCTGCTCTCTGCAAAGGGCCTGGGCTTGTGCTTCTGCGTGGTCCCTGGAGTGAAGTCAAGGGTGTGTGGGCTGGCTGTCCCCAGTGCGGCCCAGGCCCTGTCATTCTTCTGCCTGTCGCCCCTCAGGGACTCCTAGTGCTTCTCACCTCAAGTCTCAACAAGCTTGCCTGCCTGGCCAGGCTCCACAGTACCATCCTGTGTGTGTCCCCGTGTCCCTGCCCATCTGGCACTCTTGCTCCCTGAGGGTGACCTACCCCATACTCATTCACCTAAAGCAACCCCTGTCCCCTCCCACGAGCCTCTGCCCCATACTGTGTATGCTTTTCTTCTTTCATTCTGATCTAAGATGGTCTTTAACTTGTGCACATGTCTGTGTGTCTAGTTTTTGTTTTCCTTCTCTAGAATACAAGCTCCAGGAGGGTGGGGATCTCATCTGTCTTGTTTAAAGCTGTCCCTGGCCAGTGACTGGCACAGAGAATAGACCCTGAAACAATGAGTAACGGGATGAGCTTCGTCATGGCTCATTACTGCTAAGCGAGGGTTTGGACGTTGGTGATCAGGGTGTAAATATCAGGGGTTTAACTACTACACTTCATGGACCTATGGAGAAAGACAAGACCATTTCTTAGATGGCATCTTCCTAGTTCCCCAAATGTGTCCCCATTTCCCCTTGGCCCCTCCTACATAGGGCTTGCCTAAGCCAAAATGTATATGTGCTCTTTTTTGCTGCAATAAACATTAGAGTACAAAAGGACAGATACCTCTTCGATATGCCAGTTTCATTTCCTCTGGATACATATTTAGAAGTGGAAGCACTGCTTCATGTGGTAGTTTTATGTTTAGCTTTTGAGGAAGTGCCACACTGTTTTCCATATTTGCCATACTAATTTACATTCCCATCAACAGATGTCACTCTTAATTACTTAGAAAGCTACTGATAGAAAAAAAGTTTTAAGAGAAATAGCAACATGTCTAAATGAAAAGGATCAAGTTGATCCACTGAATCATGTAGTTGTTTTTTCTGACACCAAGCAATACACAAAATAACCAGGAAGCTGACTGATTTTTTTCCTTAACATTTCAAGGTGTTCTAACTTATCTTAGTAATTTCATATGTTATTGGATTTAAACTTGAGTTACTCTAATATAATTTTTCTCCTATTCAAATATTCTCAATCTCCTTAAAAGGGACTGAAACCAATTCTAGTTAACAGAACTATATCCTAAATCTTTTTAATTTTGTATACTTTACCATTATGATCCTCAATGCTGAGTCAGTGACTATGATGATTTCCTAAGTGTATCTCAATAAACCATTTAATTTTGCATAAAAGTTTCTTTCCTCCATTCAGTTTAATCCTCGATGCAGTAATCTTCAAGTGTCCATTAAAGTAAAGTGATAATTCACATAAAAAATATGAGAAACACTCCCAGGGCAAAAGATCTGGATGTCACTGAATGTATTTAAAGTAAGTGGTTTTAACTTAAGCAAAGATTTCTACTTAACCCAGAAGAAAAGCAGTCACTCTTTGGAAATACCAAAGAATTCAAGAAAGTGAAATGAATAATGGCAAAGGATTAAATTTACCTATTTCAGTGGGTACATATATCTACCGAGCACACACAGGAACATGATGGCTCCACTCACCTGTCATCTGTGGCCAGCCCTCTTTGCTCAGCCCAGGGGCACAGTCCCCCCACCGTGGCCTCCCCTCACTCATGCAGCCCTGTCATAACAGAGATTAGTCCATACGAGAGTGCCACCCCTCCCTTCCTCTGCATGCTCAATTCAGAGAGCTTCAAAAGTATCTGTTGGCTGCTTGAAAATGGGATTCAATCCATAGGGTATCAACATCTCTTTCAAAATTCACCAACAGAACATAAAAGCAAATCATAAATTTAGAGAGTCAGTTTGTTGGGTCTGAATCATAGCACAGAAAGTAAATCAAAGAGCAGCAATTTCACATATTATTGGATGTAACTTGAGTTATTCTAATATAATGGCCATACACAGAATATATATGCCACTCATTCTCTCATTCATTCATTCAATGTTTGCTCATTCAAATATTTATTGATTACCTACTCTGCATATTCAAGCATTTGTTTTAACATGCAGTAATGTAACTAACACCTACTCATTCATTCGTTCACTCATTCAGTTACTATAGTGTGTGTCAGATCATGTTGGTTTGTCCATTTTGGTTAACAGATAATCACTGAGCACTTACTACGTGCCAAACCTGAACAAGCTCTAGAACATCTCAAACACTGGGATGACCCGAAATCCCCAAGATGTTTATAAGTAAGTTCTGGATGTTAGTGTTGCTTAGGTAAGGTTATTGGGCCAAAGTCTTAGCTAGATATCTCTGGAATAGGGCTAAAAAGAGTTTCTTGAACATTAGGGATCCCCCTTTGTGCTGGTTTGATAACCCTAGAAATTTATCCAAAGATATTCTAGCAAGAGAGTGGGTCTTTCACCATTAGAAGGCATGCTATTGCTCTTTATGGAATAGTGGGCTCAGAGAAGAAAGGCCCTTTGGACTCTTAGAGAAGGCTGGTTTGAGAAAGCAAGACCTTGAAACCCAAACAGTCTGCTTTACAGTATTGACGACCTCATTGAAAATAGTTTCCTCCATTTCTTTCCAAAAGCACTCACTCTAGTCTGTGCCAACATTTTCACATACATGGTATTACTGAACCCAACCTGAACATTACCAAGGGGCATCTTCATTCTGATGACATGGATGAGGAAAGCAAGCTGGAAGAAATAAATGAAGCAACTTGCCCAAGGTGACAGGCAGACTTTACATGAGTCTTGCAACTCAAAAACCCTGATTCCTAAGGGCAAAATCTGAGGGGAAGAGCAGAAAAAGAGGAGGAAAAAGGGAGGAAGGAAAGCAAAGAAGAGAGAAAAAAAGACAAGAAACAAAAGAGGAAGCGATAGTTGAAGAAAGGGATCAAGAAAGAATTTAGGGAGGAAGACAGATGCCAAGAAAATTCTCCCAGAAGAGTAGTGGGGAAGTGTTAGATTTGTTCTGTACTCTGACCACAGATGGTGACTCTATAGGACACCAAACACTCATTTCAGACAGAACTGTGGTCACTGGCATGTTGCATACACCTAATAAAATGTTCACAAGGCCAGAATTAGATTGCTTATTTTTATTTGTTTTGTTTTGAAGCCAGCTGTGCAGTAGCATAATGGTGCTTTCTTCATTCTGCTCCTGGCTGTCATCCATACATGGCATCTGTAATGTTATGAAGGAGAGTTATCATCTAGGCTCTGAAGCTGTCCCTGTACCTTTGAACACTATCATCCAGGACAGGGCCTTGAGTCCCAGGCGGCTAATCTGTTGCTTTCTTTTTTTTGGCAAATTTCCCATTACATGCTGTGCGCCAGGAATTATGCTAAGCACCGGAGATGCAGAAATGAATGAGCCAGGGCTCCTTCTTCAAGGGCTCACCCAACAGCAGGACTCCCAGGCCTGTGCAGTAATGATGACAAGAGCAATGCTGATTAATATTCCACAATGAGGATTGTGGGGGACACAGCAGTGAGGAACACCTGACCCGCCTCTAAAGAAGAAAGACAGAGAATTATGTCAGCTATAGCACCTGATAGTCTTTTAGGACTCTATATTCTCCTTCCAGGCCAGGTGACTTGAGGACCTGACACCACCCCTTATCTTGAGGTCTGGGCATGACTTAGGTCTCACCACTCAGATAAGAGTCATGTGACACAGATTAGACTAATGTTTTCAGGTGTTTGTTTGTTTGCAGTCCTGGGATGAGGAACCATTTCTCCATTGAGGTTTCTAACCTGGCTGGCTGTAAATGTGGAGTTTCCAGGTGAAGGGTTGGGGAGCACCACACAACAAAAGCCGTTTTGAAAATGCAGGCAGTGTGGAAGTGAGTAGAGTCCAAAAGTCTGAGCAAAATGAGGCCTGGGCCTCAGACCTGTTGGAGCCAGGTGATCTCTGGTGCCTGGGACTGGTACTCTCCTTGCTGGTCTTCCTGCCTTTCATTAACATCAGTTTGAGTTGTGCTTTATCACCTGAAATTGAAGTTCTGAGAATACAGCAATATTTCTGTATTTTAGGGAAATTAATATTTAAGTGAAAATGACAAAATAAGGTTTAGTTTAAATGGAAAAATACCTGTTCCCTGACGGGGTTTGGACCAGCTCCACAGAAACTAAAGGACCTCTGACCCAAGAACCATCCTCAGAGTCTCTTAAGGTAGAGCTCGTGGTCAGGCCAGGAAGAGGCCATAGGCGGGGCACATAAGGTATGAATGGTGCCGACTGGGAGAAGACCCAGCGGTAAGAGTGAGGCAGGCAGCATCTCTGAAGCACCAAGGGGATAAGCCGGGGAGGCTGGAGCCAGAACAGCACAAGAGGAGCCTCGCTCTAAGGCTGCACAACAGAGGCAGCTTCTGACGGACACATCCACAGGACATGTGGCTTTGACATGTTTGCAACTGTCAGTGGGAATGTCAGCAACTGTCTTTTACAAGTAGATGCTTGAATTCTTGGAATCATAAATTAAATGGCTTAAATAAACTAAATCCATTAGGGGTTGTCTTTGGGTCTTACAATTCAGATTCCCAGAGAGGAGAAAGGAAGGACCTCAGATGGTCTATCCCCATTGGGAATACAATGTAAAATAACCGGTTTCTCCATATGGATCTATCAATGTACTCCATAAAAAAGTACTGCAAGTCTCCTGTGTGCTAGGTGGGACTACAGAAGGAAGTAGAAATTAGGTAAAGTTCTTGCCCCACTGGAACTTATCCGTCTTCCCTGCCTGGGATCTCCCTTCCTCACAGTAGTGTCCTTTGTTATTTATTTGCACAAACTTATGTAAATATATGTATTATATTTGACAAAATAAAAGCTCAGATAGAATGTTCCAGAAAAGAGCCCTTCATTGAGGGTAAATGGTTTGGCAAATGAAAAAAAAAATAAAAGTTAACATGTTAAAACTCCCATTGCATATCTAAATATCCCTTTTTCCTTACTTTTGTTTAACATGGAAAATCTATTAGATTCTTCCCCAGTAAATACAATCTGGTAAATCTAGTTCATGCAATCTTCAAAAATGGCACCATGGTTCCAGCCATAGTTACATAATCCAATACAATCCATGGTCACAAGTGGCATGTGGCTGTGAACTAGATACACAGTATAAGCCTTGCCCAAGTTAGGATGGACCATAAGTGTAAAATATAAACTGGGTCTCAAAAACAGTACAAAATTATAAAATATCTCAAAAAAATTTCTATGCTGAGTACATGTTGAAATCATAAAATATTTTAATTTATCCTGATTCTTCTCACTTTTAAAAAATATGGCTACTAGAAAAATTTTAAATTATAAATTATATGGTATCCATTATTGTGCACCTGACAGTACTAGGGAGAACAGAACTCTGGAGTCAGGATGAGGATTAGAATCTAGCTTGTCTATCAAATACTGTGACGGTTGACTTCACCTCACAGAACTCTGGTTTACTCTTCTGTAAAAGAACTGGTTACCAGCAGTATCCACCTCTGTGTGCTGTTGGGACAATGAAACAGGATGCTTAGCGTGTGGTTCCTTCTCAGTAAATGTCATCTCCTCTGAGCTCCACTGCAGTGCTGCACCTGGAAAGTCAGGAGATTGGGCTAAATCAGTCATGACAGGAAAATGTACTGTGAGAATTTGAAAAAAAAAAAATCCACAACACAAAGTTATTTCCTTTTGATTTGTTATTTTCCTAAATCTAGAGTGCTCACAAAGCAAGGCTATTAGTGGACCACTGTGGACGGCCAGGTGCTGGTTAAGCACAAGCTCTGAGGAGTTGGGTCTTGGTTAGCTAAGGACTGTCACTCATTATCTGTCATGGCACTAAGGAAGAGGTGCAGTTGTTATCACTGCGTTACTAATGTGGGTAGCATAGGAAGGTTGAGTAATTTGCTTGGGGTAGCAGAAACCAGGTTTGCCACAAGTCTGTTTGACCCCCAATAAGCAGTCTATGCATTGCGGAAACAGAAACACTCTGAGTAATTCTCTGTGGCCATGAAATCATAGTTCCTTCCTCAGAGTTCCATGTATTCCTTGGACAGAGAAGGATGAATGGTTTACTGCAGGAGTCCCAGACTATCGGCCAACAAACAGATCAGAGATTTCATAGGGATGAAAGTTCTTGCTTTGGAACTGGGCCATTCCTTAGTTATAAGGAAGCAGAGGCTATCCCTCTATAATAATGATTCCACTAAATGCAGTCCTAAAACATTCCCAACCAAAATCAGAAAGTGGTAGAATGTTTTCTCTCTTGAGAATTTTCCAGGACTTTACAAACATGACCCCATTAATCCACTCAATACCCAGATGAGATAGGTAGTTACAAGTTATTATTATTCTCCCTTTCAAAATAGAAAATTTGAAGCCAAGAGAGATTAAGCAATTAGTCTGAGGTCAAATGGTGATCCAGAGACAGACCTGGGAATGAAGCAATTATCTTCTGGAATTCTAATCAAACGCACAAACTGATCGGCTAGCTACCACACTGTGTTAAAATCCAGTTATATTCCCTAGGCATAAAAATGACTTTCTAAAGCAAGAGTTCTATGGCTATACCTGGCTGGATTTGAAAGGACAGGTTTAATACCAATGTGCAAACTGACATCAGATTTTTTCAAAGTACTGGCCAAAAAACAAAACAAAACAATAATAAAATACAGCTCCTTGTTCCTTGCTGCGAATGTATCTATTCTACCTAGTTGTGCTAAATCCATTCTGCTGTGAAAACAGTTTTGGAGGATAAGGCAAGAAGTTCTACAAAGAAGTCCTACTTATGTATTCTTTTCTTTAGAGATAGTCTGTGGCACAATAAAAAGTTTTAGACCGCATTTTGCAATTTCCTTGATGTTGAGATTGGGAAAAGATGAACTATTAACTATTTCAGATTATGAAATCTGGAACCCAGTTACTCACCTTTGAGCTCATAATCACTCTTTAGTCACATACTCTTTGCTTTTTTGTGGGTACACCTCTGACAGCAGATGAAGTTTTATGATGCAAAGTCAGGTATTGGAAAAAGAGAAGACTTCCAGGTGAACCAGGAGGAATCCACACTTTGAGTTAACAATTCCAGGGCATATGCACAGAAAAATTAGTCTATGAGAGAAAATGCTCTAATGATCTCTTTCCATAATGATCTCTCTTGTCCAATCTTGCAGAAGACTGACTCGAGCAAATTTTTATTCCTTTCTGCCTACTTGAACCTTTGGCAATTTAAAATTGACTGTTCTATAATCAGTTTTGACTAGTTAGGGGCAAAGTAAGATTTCAGGGAAACTGTAGCCACAGGAAGAAAAATAAGGCCATATGCCATTAACTTGGTGGGAGGACACCCACATTTTACACATAGCCACATGTATTGCTGTGGGCTTACTCTTGAAGAATTCATAGTGGCCACTTTTGGATATGTTGAAATTAAGTTTCACTGAGAAGCCAGATCTGGATCTTGGAGAAATGCATCTCCTGTGACTTCATGATCTCTGGAGATTAGGAGATTGGGGAATCACTCACTCTAAGAAATTCCAATTCTTGACTATGGCTGCTCAAACTTTCCTCAACCCTATGGTCCTATACTCTGATCAGCTCCTTTCAGAAACACAAAACGTGATCCACACCTTCCACAGAAATATCTTGCTAAGACATGGATACTGCAAAAAAGATAATTTAAAAGCGTATCCATTGCCTTCTTTCCAAAAAAATCCCAACACTTTGGGGGAATCCTAAGGCAACAGAATTCCTTCCCTACACCTGATCTCGTTCTCCTTTTTCATAAACTTAAAACTATGGTGCTTAGAAATCAGAGGATCATGAAAAAGAGTTTGGGACCCAAGGCTAACACCTTGAAAAGGACTACATGAGTAGTTCCAAGTGGAGTTACGGAGTCTTGGTATTTCCAAAATTTCTAGTTTCTGTCATGGGATATTTCCATAGAATCCATTAAAGCTAGTTTGTTTGAAGGATGCTGAATATTCTGACACCACTTACAAGCAACCACGCTATAGAATCAATTAGGAAAGGCACAAGATGGATTTTGGTCACAGGCAAAGATACCAATTCTCAACCAACCCATGGCTCACTCTAAAGCCTTCATTCTTAGAGATAATATGAATGTACAGCATTTGGGTGGGGAAGAGGAAACAGTCACATCCAAACTAACTGTTTCTGATGATGCTCATGCCACACCAGCACTGGCTCTGCTTTTGTTTTTCTAACCATGCACACATTTCTTATCATACTGGTTGGTCAGATTCCTCCTGCATTTGAAAATGCTTGGCATTTTATTGTCCCACATTTTTGTTCTTGACTTGAGTTCAGATGTTTTGTGGAAGTACAAGGGGGTAATTACACAAGTCTTTCCCTCCCTGTCATTGGCAACAGTCACCAGGGAAATTTATAGCCCCCAATATCCAGATCTGGAAACTGGTTATTAAACGTGGTGGAGGAACACTCTGACGTGGCAAGTGGGATTTGAACAAGACCAACTCAGCAGCAGTTGTTGTGAGAGAATGGCCAAGAGTCCGCAGTGACCACTACATGTAGTTCATTAAGTGTTTTTATTTTTCATAGTATTGTTGCTAATAATAGTTTTCATTTCCATTTCTTCAGGATCTATGAGGTAGCTGGCATTGTGTTATATGCCCACTTGGTCCTTGTTAAAAATTTTTAAAAGCCCTCTAGGGCTGAATTATAATTTTAGGATGAAGAAACAGACAGAGAGAGGACAAGTAATCAGCCTGTGGCATGTGGTGGAATCGAGATTCTAACAGGAGCTGTGACTTTAAATATATTCAGAGGTCAGCTAGGTCACACCCTGGAGTGAAGCTGCAGGTGTAATATCATAAAGAGAAGTGACAACAATGGAGAAATGCCAACTGTACCTAACTCTTCCCCATCTCCTAGACTCCAACCCTACCACTACTGCTCTAATCTTTAAAAAAATTAACTCATTTATTTTGAGCTGGATGCGATGGTGCATGGCTGTAATCCCAGTACTCTGGGAGGCTGAGGCAGGAGTGAAAGTTTGAGCCCAGCCTGGGCTACATAGCAAGATCTGGCTCAAAATAAAAATTAAAAAGGGCTGGGGATATAGTTTAGTGTGAAGACCCTGGGTTCAAAACCCAGTACCAAAAAAGGAAATTCCTTAATTAGAAATAATTTCAAACTTACAGAAAAGTTGGAAGAGTAATGAAAACATTCACATCTCCCTTACTTAGATTCCCAATATGTAATATTTCCCTGGATTGACTTAGCATCCTCTTCCTCGCATGTGTGTGTGATCTCATCATCAGTTTACCCCAAACCATTTGATCACAAGCTGCAAATGTTACCTCATTACCTCTAAATTCAGATTCATGACCCCTTACCCAGCAGGTCACCACTGTGTGAACATGGAGGATTTAGCCTGAATTTATCTCATCCTAATCTTCCCTAAGTGGAGTCACAATGTCATCACAGACAACATCTGTTTTTAAACAATGCTGACTCTATTCTGCATTTGGGAAAGGAGCTACCCCACTCACATTGATATTTCCTGCCATGGATGCTCATGTCATCCAACAGGGAAAGGCAAAGCCCGAGAAGGCAAAAGTCTTTTTGCAGAGAAGAGAAAAACTTGACCAAACAATAAAGCTGTTGATATAAACAATTTTTGGTCCAAAATGCCTTTGGAATATTTTCCTTCTCTGGGTCGTGCATAATCCACACAGCCACCTGATCATTCCAAGATAGAGATCCAATCATTTATCTATGTGCTCAAAAAATCCATCACAAAGAAGGGAGAGTAATGTTAGTGGACAAACACTACCTCAGCCAAGTAATCAAGTCATCATCAACAGTGATAGCAGCTACTGCCTTGGCATGATGTCATGAGAATGGCACTTTATAAACTCTGGTTTTCCTTCCAATAACCCATACCCAGTTAAATGAGAAAAAAATCAGTTAAACCTCACTGTAAGGCATCCGATAGTGTATCTGATTAGTGTTCTCCAAAACTGCAAGACCACAAAAAACAAGGGTAGTCTGAGCAACTCACAGCCAAAAGGAACCTAAGGAGACAGGATGATTAAATGCAATGTCTAATCCTCCATGAAACCCTGGGACAGAAAAAATGACATTAGGGTAAAACCAAGAAAATCTGAATGAAGTATGGACTTCAGTTAATAATGTATTGATACTGATTTGTTAGTGGCGAATGTACAATTCTTGGTTAAGATCTTAATCATAGTGGAAATTATATGTACATGGGAAGGAAGGCACACTCTGTCTTGTATGCTTGATTTTTCTGTAACTCTAAGACTCCTCTAATGGAAAAAATATCTTAATAATAAAGTTTATTTTAGAATCCATCACTGGATTGCTATTGCTATAGAAGGGTTTCCTAAAATTCAGAGACCAAAGTGGGTCCTGGAAGTAATTTTAGGTGGCAGATGGACACAGCCTTAGTAGCTCTGAGGCACAGGTTTCATATCCCTGTGTGGACTATGTTTCAGTAATTCTGATTCAGTAACTACGAACTAGGGTTTAGCCCTAGGAATCCTTTCCTAACCTTTGCCATTCTTTCTTTTTACCAAAGAAAGAGAATACCCTGGGCTCAGAGCTTTGTTTTCATCATCTTAAAATTATTTCTATTCTTAGTTTCATTTTTTAATTCTTAATATTTGATGATGTCTATTTATGTACAGCAAATGATCCTACTTTCTCATTTATGACAGTGGCATTACTGTTTAAAGTGTAATTATTTAAGCATAAATGTGAGCATGTTTAGTTTAAAATTACTTAAGACTATGTATTGTTTTCAGATATAGCAAAATCAAGAGAATGGTGTTCAAGAGAGTGATGCTGAGAGCCAGTGGCCAATACCATTATGTCCACACCCCTTAGATGGCACCCAAGGCCTTCTCCTACCTGAGAGTAAGTGCTCAGTGTCCTCTCATCAGGTGCTCCACTGCAAACCCCAAGGTGACCTCGAATGCCCAAGGATGCCTAGGAAGTCAGTAGAATCGATCCCCGGGAACTGAGGACTTGGAAGAAAAGAAAGAGGCCCATGGGTAGCAGGGTTAAATCCAATGTACAGGTTGACCATCCCTGATCTGAAAATCCCAAATCTAAAATTCTCCGAAGTCTGAAACATTTTGACTAAAGCCATGATGACATGAGTGGAAAATTCCAACCTGGATCAGATGTATATGAAACATAATTGAGTTTTGTGTTTAGACTTGGGTCCCAGCCCCAAGACATCTCCTTGTACATACGCAAATATTTCAAAGTCCAAAATGTCCCACATCTGAAATGCTTTTGGTCCCAAGCATTTCAGGAAATGGATATTCAACCTGTGCTGAGTGTTGTCCAGGTTCACTTTTCACTTATTATTCGATTTCCACTGGGATCCACAGCTTTATCGTGTAGGAGTCTGTTCTCCTGTAATGTCAGTCAACTATGGCAGCGAGAGATGAAGTAAGCCTGTGGCTATGACAGGGATCAAATGCAACATGGAAGCACTGCTGCATGGGTACAGGTTGAATCTGGATCCCAGCCCCTCCATGTCCCACCTATCTGACCTGGGGCTCAGTGTATCCCCTAAGCAGAGGGCCTTGGCAGCCTGGGGCCCAGACGAGGCAGGCCAGCCCACTGGGTTTCCTTTCACGTGTCTGTAAAAGGGCTTCATGACTGCACCTGCCTTATGGGAAGACTTCGAGGATATATGAGTTCTTAGAAGCAGTAAGCATGACACTGATACCGAGTAAGTGCTCAATAACTACAGGCTGCTTCTGGGCATCTCTGCACTTCCTCTTCTTTCACTGTAAAAGGTTGATCATGACAGTACTTACCTCACTGAACTGTTGTCAAGGATGGAGAGAGTTGATGCAAATAAGTCCTTAGCATCATGGTCTGGCTCCTAGCAAACACTCAGTAATGTTCAATTATTTATTGTCCATGTTTACTTATGATCAGTATGGTTACTATCGGCTCAGCAACTCCGAGAATTAGAATATGTCTCTAGTCCTTTCGTAAACAGCAGTTTGAAGATACTAGAAGCAATCAAGGTAGACTTGGAGGTCAAAACCTCACGCATACCATCATTAAAATCGTGTGCCTCAGTGGAACTGAAAGTATGGATTAGCCTGTGGTTTGAGTCCAGCAGTGTGTGGGCTGCTGCCTCTCTTACAAAGGAGCCTGGCTTGTGAGTAGCAGAGGCTCCCCCAGCTTGCTGGGTTTATATAAACAGGCCTGAATACAAGCTAGCTGCTTCAGGAAGCTCTATGAGGTCAAAAATTCTTGTCCAACCAACACTCTTTCTGCAAAAAGGCAACAGAATAAAAAAATAATAAACATTTAAGGTCACCCAAGATATACCTATGAAGGCATTTAAACCATTTACCCATAAGGTACTGAAATCAAATGATCTTTCCCCGGGGGGTTGTCCAGGGCCAACTGGAAGGAGATATTTGTCCCTTCTGCTCCTTCCTGGAGAGCCTTCAGAGATGCACAGTCCTGTTTCCAGCTGAACTTACTATGTGTCTGGATTGGCCTCTTCTGTCTGGTATTCAGTCTCCTCATCTGATAATATAAGGATGTTAGATTGCATGACACATCACATAGTTTCTAGCAATCACTCATTGCTTTCAATCCTCGTCAGATTTGGAAATTCATTCTGCGGCCTATAATCCAAACCTTTAGAAACTAGTTCCTGAGTGTCCCAGCCAAGAGAGCATCCTCCGGGATCCACAGGCAGGCTGAAAGGCAGGCAGACCTTGCATGGAGGGCTGTGTGTGGGCATCCAGATGGTGGCTGGCTGAGCTAGTTATTATTTGTCCTCCTCAGTTTTCTTGTCCTTCTCTTCTAAAACAGGAATTGTATTTTCCCATTGGAAACTGCACTCCCACAGCCAGGAAGGCTTTCCATCATATGACCTCACACCTTGCGAGCTCCCTTAAGAAGGTGATCAGATGCATGATCTAAAAAGAAGCAGTAAGTGTCTTTTCAGGAGACAGATGTGGATGCTTGGAGAGAGAATATCTGTACTCTTAAAAAAACACTCAAAGCTGTTCAGAGACACCTTTGGCACTGAGTGAAGACAGCTCAGCGAAGAAGAGAGGGAGGGATAAGTGAAGATGGGAAAAGGCAGAGAGATCAGGAGGAGGAGACAGCAAGAGAGCCAGGGCATAAAAGGGAAGGGAAACAAACAGAGGGAAGGAAGAGGGGAGAGACTGCCAATGAAATAATTTCTTGATTTGAGCCTCTACATCCAGTCATACAGAAAGAGAACTCAGGTCTTGGCCTGTCCAGTTAAGTGACTCAGAAGCTTCCTTTTCCTTCTTTCTCTTTTCTTCAAGTCCATTGGGTTCTTCAAATGGGTACCCATAACCCCCAAAATATTCAAAACCACCAGGATTGAAGCATTTATTAGAGATGGAATGAACTCACTTCAGAAAGAAACAAGGTTTATTTGATGAATATAAATAAGGCGATCAGCACAAAGTACTTCTCATACACATGATAACAAATTTATGAACTGTACATACCTTGTACATTATACTTCTACTGGACACAAGGTTACAATAACTGGCTAATACATGCCCACTGGTAGTTTCAAGTGTTCCTTAATTTTATTTATTTTTTCATATCGATGTCCATAATCACATGGTCAATATCACAACCCACATGCCACTCACTTGAGGAAATATTACAAGAAGCACTATCAAACGAGGGTCTCAGGAAAGTAGATACACCGAGCCCGGGGAGCATTCAAATGCCACTCTACACAAGAACGTCGCAGAGAGAGCTTATGTCAACACATTTGAGGTCTTATCATCAACACTGTTTAAAAAGTAAAACCCACTTTCAAATGGAAGTTGACACGCTGTTGACGTGCATACTGAATACACAAAAATCATTAAATACAAAATTGAGACTGTACATATAAATCAAATGGGGTATAAAGTACAAGCCTGCTTTGCACATAGTAAGACTTAGACGAACTTCTGCTAAATGTTAGCCCAAACTCTTTTCAACTACATTATAATTAGAAGGGAATTTGCTACAGCTTGCACAAAGAAAATACTTTCCCAACATCACAGTGTTTGTTGTAAACCCAGAGACTATTTTTAATGAGTGAAAAGGGATGTTTTTGTAACTTCCAAACATCAGAGAATATTACATAAAATGAGAAAAAATGCTATAGTCAATAGAATTGAATTTTTAAGGGACTAAACATTATGGCTCCATGAAGGGAAGATCAATAATACTTTTAACCAATGAAAGTGGGGCAGAAAATAATCCCCCAAACAATAGCTGTGACAAAATTGGCACGTACATAGAAATAGCTAACTATACATGGTTTGTTTGTTTCTTTGTTTTTCTATTTCAATGACCCTATTTTTCCTACTGGATTTCCTACTTCCTATTTCAAGAATTCAGTTGCAGAGTTCAGGTCAGGACCTGGTTGCAGGAGGCAGTGAGGACAAACCATTCCCGGGGATGCATCTGCAGCCTGGGTTTTCAGTGTGACACTGGGTCACAATGTAGGAATTCACCTTGAAAAGAACTCTGCTCACTTCTCCAACCAAGACTACATCCCTTTGATCATTAAAGGACAAACTTTTAAAACATGAATGTATTTGGATTGTTTACGCAACATGTAAGCTTTACATGATTCGGTATACTTACTGACAATAAGAACAAAGCTGCAAGCAAGAAACTTGCTTGAATATGTAAGTCGTGTGCACCATGAATGGTTGGTGCACCTCTGAGACAGGTTCATCTTCCCAGCCAATAAGGTATTTGTCTTTGAAATATCTCTATGGCTCACCAGAGAGGCCCAGAGTTAATTGCACCAACATCTTAAAAAGTAATAATAATGAGTAAATTCAATGCAAGACTTCAGGAACATTTGTTTAGAATCTTTCCCACAGCAGCAAAGAAAGACAACTATATTTATTAAGGCCACTCATGCTTAAATTCACTGTTTGTCCTTTAAAAATGCAGGTTTTTAATCTCCCACTTGCATATACGTGGAAGGACTTCTTCCATTGACGAGAGAATGGATCAATATAAGAGTTGCACATGTTTGCCAGACTCAGTCATGAGTTTTATGAAATTATAATGACTTTAATATTTTTAATATTCAGAGGAAGTGGTAGGAGTTTCATTCTCCTTAGAACCATGTCACTGTATATAAAAGACCTTGAAATTTGGTCTCTTTCCCTGGCATGTGCTTTAAATAATGACTCAATATCCACAGACGTGTTGTACAGAGCTATATACAGATACACAGCTTTTGTGATTGTTTCTCACTCATCAATGTTTTCATGTTTGATGCTGAAAATGCTTTGGAATCCATGTTGGAGACATACTTTTAAAAAAAGAGAGAAATGACCCTTCATTTGTAGAAGATCTAAGCTAACACTGTTTGCACAGCATTTGGATCTGGAAATGTGAATGAGTCCCAGCTTCTTCATGGAGACCTGCCTGTACGGGAATGGTAAGAGCCGAAGGGTCCGTCATATCCCAGCCATTGGGCACAGGGATATCCAGATGCCTTGGGCTTTTGCCGCTCTCCAGTACATAAGCAGGGAGATAAGATTATGAACGACCAATTTAGATGTGCCATGCATTGTCAGAGACACACACCATGTTCTCATAAGGCGATTTCTTGGCAAGTATTAGTGGTTTAAAAAATTGATTTCATTTCCAACCTGGCCCAGAGGTAACTATTGGTTACACCATCAAAATGTGGTTCTTCCAACAGCACATTAAAGAAATAGAGGAGGGTAAAGGCTCACAAGTTTTGGTGTTTTGGTTCCTTGTCAGAGGTTTCACGAATCATGATATACAAACACAGCCAACACCGCCCACTCACAGCAAATTCACACTGTTTGATAATCTAATGCATCAGGAATGACCACGTAAGACTGAACCAGCAGGAAGCTGGAGATGAAGCTAGTTGTCCAACAGAAGCCGAATCCATATTAAAATCCCACGGAGTTCCAATGTATCCAGTGAGGTTTAAGTAACAAATAAAACGTTATCAAATAATGACATTCAGAATAGATGGACACATTTTAAATGCCCAAATCTCGTGAGAAAATGGAGGATTTGCCATTTTTTCTCTGCCTCTGCATTCTTTCTTTCCAATATATCCAAGTCCATAAGAAACAACATGAGATGATGAAGGAAATATTAAGTAGAACAGAAGCAGGGTCGATAATGAAAGCGAAAACTCCCCTTTGGTCCTGCCGAGCTGCTTCTGAGGTTGGTGGACACTGATGTGAGCCGCGCTGCAATAGATTATCAGAGTATTGCCGCAGAGCTGTGCTTCCCCTTTATTCAGCCCTTCTGACAGCTGCAACAAGAAAGCGCATGATTTAGCAGGGAAAGAAAGTGGCAGCAGTATTTGATAATCCTACTGAAACTGCCCTGCAGTGGCCTTTCTACTCTCTTTGGTTGGGTTTGGGTGGGAGCAGGGAGGAGGCAATGGGGAGGGAGCATAAAGAAAAGACAAAGTGAACAGAAAGTTAAATTATGTCCTGCAAATGCATCTGAGAAGAAGTCTCTTTCAAACTATGTCACCCTTATGCACATATGACTCTTTTTTTTTTTTTTTTTTGGGTACTGGAGATCGAACTCGGGACCTTCTGCTTTCAAGGCAAGGGCTGGAACCACTGAGCTAAATCCCGGCCCTGCACATGTGACTCTTAATGTACAAAAGGAAATGGAAGGGAAATACATCAAAATATTCCAGTGACTATACGAACAAGTTATGTGTCAAATTTTCTTCCCACATTTTTCTACAATGACTATGGATTTACATTTTTATAACTTGATCCATAGAGATTAGAGATTTAAAGATACTCAAGACACCAGAAACCTTAAGGTTCCTTAATAAATCGTCTAAGAGCAACAATGTAAAAGAATATTGGAGCCAACAATTCCACTCATTGGTTTATGCCCCAAACTGAAAACAAGCATTCAGACAGATATTTGTACACAGATATTGAAAGTATCATTATTCACAGCAGCCAAAAGTATCCATCAACAGATATATGGAGTATTATTTAGCAATTAAAAAGAAACGAAGCTCTGGTACATGCTACAATGTGGATAGCTCTTGAAGACATCATGCCAACTCCAGTAAATAAGGCCAAAAAAGGCAAATAACACGTGACTCACTTATATGAGATATCTAAAATAGGCAAATCATAGATGGCAGAAAATAGATTATAAATGACAAGGGCCAGGAGGAGGAGGAAGTGGGGAGTTATTTGTCAACGGATACAGAATTTATGTTTGAGATGAAAAAGTTCTAGAAACAAATAATGGTGATGATGGTAGGAACTTGTGAAGGTACTTAGTAGCACTGAATGTATTCTTAAAACAGTCAAAATGGCAAACTTTACGTTATGCATTCTTTGTCACAGTGAAAATTTTAGTAAGAATCTCCCTGAGAGCAAACTGAAACAAAGTTGGGCTTTCGCGTATGCTTCAGGCCAAACATAAGCACAGTGGTCACCCCCCATGCCCCAAGGAACAGGTATGCACAAGTGCCCAGATTCTCTCACCAGCCTAGTGCAGGACCCTGGGTGTGCAACACAGCTGTTGCCTGGGGAGAAACTGTAAGCTGGGTGAGAAGAGGGGACCTTCCACACTGCCCTTTCAACAGGGCCTTCTTCTCTAGGATGCCTCGCTGGGTGTGCCTGTGCAGTTGTTAGTCACATAGGGTCTCCGAGTGCTTGGGAGGGTCTGTGCACATGGCAATAGTGCAGCTATCTGGGGACTACGGCAGGGAGGGGAAACATCACACACGCACACAAGGCCGGAGCTGTCTGATTTGGTGGTTAATACACAGCATTGCTCAGGTCACACTGACTAACAAGAATGCTAAAGATCCCAGTGTCTGCACAGGTAGGCAGCTATTTCAGGGTATCATTAAATAGGGCAAATGAAACTTGTGGCTTGGATGAACTCTGCTAATTCATACTCTGAGGAGTTTGGTGTAACCCTTCTCGTTAAGAAACTTGAATCGGGGCAAAAAATGACTTTTGCAGAGCCAGAAAGTTAGGGAGTTCCTAGAGCAGATCATATTACTCATTTTGGCACATAAAATCTCTGAAAACTTTGTATGAAAATTGTAAGTCAGAGCATGCTTTCTGTTTCATGAGCTGTGCATAGCGCTAATTCTTTTGTGCATTAAGCATTTCTTAATCATCTTTTTAAAGGGCTGACCAGTATATTAAAAGGTCACATGATTAAAAGGTACAGGAAACACAAAGTATTATTAAAACATACAGGTCATTTTTTTACGGATGGGGAAACGAATGAAAAATAATTACAGTGAATGTCCTATGTCCTTGATGTTTTTCCAAGATAAAGTAGCAAAGAACAATCATTTATTCAGTTGTGAGAAAGGTTTCCAGCTGGGTAACAGGTCACAAAGCAGAACACAGTGCCTTACAATTACAGCACACTGCTTTTGGGTAAGGGAACTTTCAAGAAGTGTTAGCACTCCTTGAATCAAACAATCCATTCACTAAGAGGTCAAAATGAGCAGGGGTGGGTGGGTGGGAGCTCAAATGACATTGCCACCAGTTAGAAATGCAGATGATCTCTTGTTGAGAGGCAAACAACAATCTGCTTTTTAAGGGGTAAAAGAAGAGTTCTGGTTTCCAGCAATGAGGCAATCTGGGCTGCCACCCACTGTGAGATAATCCCTGACCAGTCCTCTGTCACCTGGATGGTCACAGCCAGCGGCCCTCACCCCCTCCAGCATCTTCTCTTACACCACCCAACTCTACACTTTCTTAAACAGCACTGTTTCCATGGTGACGGCTACTCTACTGGCACATTCCCCAGTGAAGCTTTACAACCCCTGTTTATAGCCCCTTTACACAGCATCCTGTCATTCTCAGGGTGGAGGACCCACAGGCTTCTGGCCATGCTGCTGAGTATCCCTCAGGCCTCTCTCTAGCTCCACCCTTAGCCCTGACCTTCTGCACTTCTATTCTACCTACGTGGAACTCTAACTAGGGCTGAAGCTTCCTTTCCCCTCTTCTTACAAACACACCTTCCTGTTGGACGTGCACTCCTACCAACTGCTGACCTGACTGATCCCTACTTACTCTTCAGTCTCAGCTCAGGAGGTCTCACATGCACTACAGGACGTGGCAGCCACTGGCCACACGTGGGCAGGGAGCACTGGAAACGTGGCCAGTCCAAATTGAGGTGAAATCAGATTTTGAAGACTTCATATGAAAAAAAGAATGCAAACTATCTCGGTGACAATTTTTTATAATGACTTCATGTCAAAGTGACATTTTGGATATACTGAATGTAACACAATAAATATTGCCATTCATTCTGTCCACTTCTTATCAGTTTTTAAAATGTGGCTCCTAGTAAACTCAAGATCACACATACGGCTTTCACTCTATTTTCACTGAATGACCATGGTCTAGGTCAGTGGTGGTCAGCCTATGGCACATGTGCCAAAGTGGGCATGCAGAGCCCTCTCTATTGGCAAGTGGGCCAAAACTCCCCCAGGAGCTGAGCATTAGAGAACAGTTGTCTTTCCTAAACTAAAACATTAGTATTCAGGTTTACTTGCAGTGTTGGCACTTTGCGATAAGTAAGTGGGTTTTGGGTTGCACTCTGGGCACTCAGTCCCTAAAAGTTTCCTCATCACTGGTCTAGGTAGACTGTAAGCTCCATGAGGGTAGCAGCAGGCCACTGTTGTCCCCTTGTGCTTTGTATAGTACATAAAACAGGTGATTTGGTCATTCTTCTACAGTTATTAGAGTGATGAGTAGACAGAACCTAAAATTTCCCAAGCATCCCCCCACACACAAAGTTTCCTGCCCTTGTCCCTGGCCCTGAGGCTAAAAGTATATTAGACCGTGACTATATTGTCTTACAGAGGTAGCAAAGGCCACTAAGAGTTGACTTAAAGCTAAAAGGAGATGATCTGAGCAAAGCCTAATAATGACAGGAGCCCTTTATTAGCAGAGACTTTCCTTCCGCTGCATCAAAAGAAAGGCAGTAAGCTGGGAAACATGGTAAGTTCATGCATCATACACTGCGTAAGTCTCACTGTGATGAAATGGAGAGAGCCACGGGGTGAGGACCTATGCGATTCCTGTAGGGTGTGAGGCTGGCTGACCACCAGCTGACCGCCAGCAAGGAAGCAGCAACCTCAGTTCTAGAACCACAAGGACCTGCAATCTGCCAACAACCTGAGTGAGCCCGGAAGTGTGTGACTCCCTGAAGCCTTCCTGTGAAAGTCCAGCCAGCCCTACCTTGATTTTGCTTTTCGGAGACCCTAAGTAGAGAACCCAGCTGAGCCCATCTGGACTTCTACCTACAGCACTGTGGAACAGCAAATGCATGCTGTTCTCCTCCACTCAACTGGCAATAATTTGTGATGCAGCAATAGAAAAAGAACATGGTGCCTCTCTGTGTCAGGCAATGTACTTGGTGCCAGGGACATTATGGTGACAAGGACTGACAAAATCCACACCCTCATAGACCCCGCATGCCCCGAGTAGACAGACCATGAGCAAACACACAAATCAATACCTGAATTTTAAAATTTGTGCCTTGAAGGAAATGAACAGGAAGCTGTAATAAGCATGCTTAAATTTTATTAGGTGACTGATGACAATTATCATATGATTTTTTTTTGATAGGGAAAGATGTTCTATATATATATATATATATATATATATATATATATGGATAGATTTGGAGGGCACTTTTTGGATATTTTAAACCAAAGAAGTAATAACTAGTACCATACTAAATATAAAGCGATTTCATTTGTGGAGACAAGTCCTGGGAGCTGGCTGCCCTGGATCTGGCTCAGGGCTATGGTGATGAGAAGGTGGTGAGCTGAACTCCTCAGTGAGATTCTGCCCCAGGACAAGCACCCCTGGGAGAGCAGGCTATAAACGTGTGGTGTCTCACAAATATTCCTTCAGACCGTTTTTCTTCGGAATGAAGACACCTGCCCAATTATGGCTTTCTTCCCCTGCCCTTTCAGTAGTGACTTGCAGAAACAGGCTGGGAGAAAGGGGTCTTTGGTAAACATGGAGGGGTTAAAGGGGAAACTGTTTAATAACAGTAGTAAAGCGCAGGCTATTTTTGACATCTGGGTTAATGTCCATTATGCCCCATGTGCTTTCCAAATGTGTGCAGTGTGCCCCAGGCACCAAGACAGACACCCATTCACAGCACGCTGGATGCCCCTAACATCTTGCACATGGTGCCCACATAAAAGGCGAGCCCCTGATAGACTAATTAACCATGGCCAAGGAGAGCTGCTCCTCCTGGGGCTGTGGGCATCCCGTAGAACAGCTCCACGGAGCAACTATGCTCACAGGAAAGTCCACCAGTCACTTTTGCTCAGAAAAAAAATCTATAATTCCATCTGTGTTATTACTTAACATCTTTTAAAACAGGGTAGAATGGGTTTCCCGTTTCCTCATGAAGATTTATTTATTATTGTTGTGATCAAAGTGGCAACAAATTATGTTAAATCATTTAATTTTCTTGATAGGAGCAACCACCTTGAAGCCATAATTCAAAAATATGAGTGGAGAGGAACATTTTGCCTTGAGAGTGGCCTCCTAGGGCTCCACAGTGCAATAAAATGTAACACTTCTGAGCCCAAAGGGCCTGGGGCTGGGGTGGGGTGGGCCCAGCCAGCCCTGTGCTCAGAATTGCAAACTGCTGTTAGGATGACAGAGCTTGCTGGGAGGAGGCAACCGCCTGACTCTATTTCATCTTCCCTTTCCTGGCTGGGTGAAACTCACCCATATTTTAAATGAAGGGATTCCCACTGATATGTGATATATATGTGGAAATGGCAGCACATACTGCTGTGTCTCCTTACGATTTATTTTTGTCATTATTATTGTGAAGTATTAATAGCTCCTGCTGGGTGCATGCTGGCTGCCACTGTGCTCTCTGCTTCTGCCTGAATCATCTAAACAAGCCTGGTAGCACCATGGTACTGACCTGGTTGGTTAATAGATGAGGAACCCGAATTTAGGAAGACTGAGTGTTTCTGATCACCTTCGCCTTTCTGGGCCTCCTATGAACTCATCTGTCTGACCTCCGACCCCATTTCCCTTTAACAGGAGGCCAGGATTTCTTAAATCTTAGTCTTTTGTGCCTTACCTTTCCAGTTTTTTAATCCTTCCATGACACTCTAGCATTTGTCTTTCCAGAACAGTCTTATCCTGTCATTCCAGCGCTCTGTGAGGCTGAGGCAGGAAGATGGAAAGTTTGAGGCCAGCCTGGGTAACTTTAACAGTTCCATGTGATGCTGTCTCAGAATAAAATATTAAAAGGCTTTGGGGATGTAGCTCAGTGTGAAGGCTCTGGGTTCAATCCTCAGTACTGACCAGAAAAACAGAACAAAACTAAACTAAACTAAAAACCTAAATTTCCTTTTAAAGAATGATTTATTTTCAACCATGATACAATAATGGAACCAATACTTAGCTACTACACATTATAACAATTTCAGAGCTACTGAAGCATAAGGGCGTGTCCATGAAACCAGCCAACATGCTCTTGGGGACATGCAGCACCCTGGCTCCCACCACCCTGGCCTCAGCAACCAGGCCCACGCCCAGCGACGCCTCCTCAGTATCAGCACAGCACGTGTCGGCTGATCCCGCAAATTCCCCACCAACAGCGAGCCCCAGCACCTCAGTGTACATTTTGAACCACGGTGTTGTGGACTGAGCTCTTCCCTTCTCAAGGGCAGAAGGCAGCAGAAATAAAAATTAAAAATCTGCCACTTGACGCCAGTGTTAGGTATTCTATGTCATTTTTAAAACAATGGCCAAGTGGGAATACTTTGGTTGTAATTAGCTCATAAAAGCATACCTTCTTTAACCTGAGACTGCTCATAGTCCAGGACTTTGCCATTCTACTCCAAGGCCTTGCAATCTCACCCTGTAGACATTTGTACTGGAGAGGAGGCTGGCATGTGTATTGCAGGATGTTTAGCAGCACCCCGCTCTTCTGCATTGAGATGCCAGCAACACTGGCCCTCTCCCAGTGATGAAGATCTGAGATCTGAATGACTCAGGATATTCCCAAATACCCAGGGGAGGGCACAACCTTCCCAGGTGAGAACCATTGCTCTGATTATTTTTGTACATAAGTGGTTGATTGCATTCTTTTAAACATACAACACTTTTATACAAATGTATATGTCTTCCTACTAACCTATATATGAATAGTTTTGCAGAAAAAATGATCTATTTCTAAGCTACTTCATATTATTTCACATACAACTGCATAGGTTTAAAAGTCCTGCGGAAATAGGCACAGACCAGGTAATAAAAATAATGAAAATGTACAACTTATCTGACATAAAATAGAAATGCTGCAATCTTGAGACAGTGAGACACCTAAGACACTTGCTGAGCCAAGTGAAAAGGTAAAATCTAGTTTAAATTTATAGCATTCTTTCAGTGTCCCTCTAGGAGTTTGGCATTTTGCCAGGGTTCCTTGTTAAAAATTTGTTAAACGTGTTTGGCATTAATGCAAACACAAAGTGGTCATTTGTTACAAATTCTATTGGAATGCATTCATTTAAGGCAATGAAGTAGTTAGTAGAAAAGAAAAAAATGTTCATTAAGTAGATTTTAAAAATACAATGATGTATGCAGTGTGTAGCTGTGGCGCCCTGGTGGCTATATAAATCGCTGACAGAATAACCACACATTGTGTTTAGTTTGAAATTGGAATCTTTTAAACACAACTGATAGAACAAAAACTGGTTTTGTTTGTTGTCAAACCCTGTGTTGGTCTTTCTTTCCTGAACTAGTTAAAATAACTCAAAGTTGGGCATGAAATTTCTAATATCTCAAATCAGTGAAACATACAGGTTCAATTAATGCTTTGGGAATCTTTCGGAGGGCTGTTGATGACATCAGAGATGAGGGCTGATCAACCAAACAGAACATCCATGCTCTGAAGAGAGGGACATTGTCCCAGGCATCCTGAGGGACCCCACTTAGGTAGGACTAGCACTTCCCTACTGCATTTGGTTGTGGGAAGTCACTAGGTTATCTCCAGAGGGGAATCATCTGCTTTCACTGGAGACAATGAATCCTATAAGCAAATAGCCCAAGCCTGTGAATAGAACTCCTACCTTCCTGCCCCACCCCAGACTGTTAACACAAAGGAATTAGTGCTGAGTAATAACGACTCCTTGGTTGGCTAAAGACAGTTTTGGAGCTTTGCTTCAGAAGAAAGGGGTATTTGCCCTAATAAGCCATTTGGTCTGCATCACAATGAGTTGTGCATGTTAATGCTGAGTATGTCATCTCAGGTCTCTGTGATGCGTATTAAAAGACAGTCTTGAAGGTGAGTGAAAAACTCACACTTTCCCAGTAATATTCGGATATTATAGACTACTTTCTCCCTCCTCCCTGTCTCTCACACTCTGATGTACTGGGTGTCATGACACTGTCTGCATAAGAGAATCTCGGTGCTCCTGAGACACAAGAACAAGCCAAAATCCACGTGGCTCCTGGCCTCTTCTGAGGTTGGCTTCTTTAGACGTCTGACTTTGGTGTTAGGTAGGCCGCCCTTGAAGGAGACAGATCCAGGGTCTCTTGGCTCTACCCTTTTAGAACTTCTCCTAGTTTAAGAGTAAACTCAGTTGCCACCTAGTACCCAGTATGTGGTCTGTAGAAGTACACTCTTCCTTGTATAAATGGCAAACAGAACCAAGAAGCAAGAAGCCTCTGAACAGGGAGAAAATATTTCAGATCAGAAGTAATAAGAAACATGATGTACAGGTAAGAAACACACCCCAAATATTATAGAGCACATTTTGGTTTTGTCTGTTCCAATGTTTATACCATTTGGGAGGTGCTCTTTAAGAAAATGAATACACAAATTGACTGTTTCAAACTTAAAAGAATACGTAGCCTCCATGAACACATCAATACGGCCCCTTTTGGGGTCTTGGAAAAGGCCTGTGTACTTGAGAGGCTCCAAAAACCGAAGCCTCGGAACCGGGGATTTAGCTTAGTGGTGCCGCTGCCAGCTTTGCAAGCGGGAAGTCCTGAGTTTGATCCCCAGTACCAAAAAATAATAATAATAATAATAATACCAAAATTGAAGGCTCATTATCTTCACAATAAATCCCTTCTGCCCACAGTGAAGGTTTATTTTTGAGATGGCACATTCAAATTCAGATGAAAATAAAGCAAAACATCCTTTAAAATCTCCTACCAACAATTCTGGCTTAGGATGAGCTTTCCATAATACATACAAACCACAGGGAGACATTTTCTACATTGGGTGCTAAGAACAGTGTCGTGGTCATAAAGAGAAGCTCCTTCGAAGATGGAGAGGTGTTTGGAAGAATTTGAAACATAAAAGAACTATTCAATATCTCAAGTTTACCAACCAGAAGTGGCTCAGATGACAAGTGTTTACAACAGGATCTTCATCAAGCCAATAATGGCAATTAGTCTCCAGGATTTGAAGGCACCCTTCCCGCCTTGCTGAGGTGGAATGCCATTTACTCTTGGGCTGGTGACTAATTAGGGGTCTCCTTTGAAGATCAAGGTTTTGCAGTCCCTGCTTCTTAATAACATGGTTTGCCTGTTGGCCACCTGGGTCCAGGCGAGACCTCCTTTCCCCTCCCCAAACAGTAAGCACTGCCTTAGGCCAGAGCAAGTGTGGGCAGGAAACCACAGATCTAGCCTTTTGAGCAACTTAACCTCTTCACTGCCAAGGTCCTGCAACCCAGGGCTTGGACTGGAGGCCCCCCACCCCCCCCACCCCCCCCCCAGATGGAAATGCTTAACCTTGTTTCTCAGGCAGGGCTGAAGGCTTGGCTGCGATGCAGAGAAACAGTCTTTGAGGTGCAAGCACTACGCAGCTTGCTTTCTTGCAGGGGAAGAAAGGAAGGAAGGCTCCACTTTTCCAGATGAGTGGTGCATCAAGAGGCTCTTGCATTAGCTCTAGGGTTGAGCCTTTTCCGGAATGCGTATGAGAAGTGACCAGTGAGAAAGGAAGGAGACAGAGTCTTAACTTCACAGGTCATGAAACCTCGGAGACTGAGGTGCTGTTTTGCTGATCTCTCACCACAGCCCAGTGGCCTTGCTGTACGAGGCTGGACGGCTGCTACCCCCTTTAAGACAGGGTAGGGGAGAGGCCAAAACAGCAGGAAAAGTAAGCTGCAAAGAATTAAGCTTGTAACAACTTGGGTAAAGCACAGACAGCAACTGAGGTTGGTCCTTTGGCTGTTGACATACTCTGGCCTGGGTAGGTTGTGGTCACTAAACCCATTAGTGTTCTGATGTGGCAACAGCTAATGGAGCAAGTTCAATCTGTTTCTGTTTAATTTCTAAATGCTGGGTGCATGCCGCCAGCAATGGCCGGCTGAAGGCCGGCAACACCACTGCCATAAACACAGTCATCATTGTCAGCAATCTGAAATTCATTTTTAAAACTATTTATTTTTGGCAGATAAAAGCTGACTGTAGTTTTGCATTTGATTAACTATAATTTCAACTTGCTGCAAACTGTGTTTTCTAAGCAGCCACCAAATCAGTTTCCTGCAACAAAAGGCAAGGGCGGGGGAATCTCTTTGTAGGTGAGAGGAAAAGGGAAATGTAAAAACACAAGCCAGCAACCAGCTGGGGAGCCTACCCTTTATTCAGGGTCTCTGAGCCTTATTCCCCACTCATCAGCAAATAAAGGAAAGGAAAAATGCTACCTGTTTTTGGTTTGTAGAGTTGAAAGTGGAATGAGTTCTTAAATGTGCAACCAATGTAAATTCAGTCTGGATTTTACATTGTCTTTCAGTTATGTTTATGAACAGCACAAGAGCCAACCCTCTGTCCCTCCCTCCTTTCCTTCCTTTCTCGGTCCCTTTCTTTCCTTCTGTTACTACTTCTCACATTTTAAAAAAATTACCAGAAGCCAAGCCAAGCATTAGGGATATCGTAGCTGAATAAGACAACCAATAACTCTTGACTTCATGAAATGGATATCAAGTGGGCATACTTTTATATTCAACAAATAATTAAACTGAACATATGGTTGATTAAAGTTATGCTAAGAACCAAGAATGACCCACCAACATTCAATGAGCACAGACACTTTGTCCTATAGCAGCCCGTCCTTACATGCTGAAGTGGCTGCTATTGTTAACCTATCCTATGGTCCCCAGAAAGTGCAGCCAGTAAGCAGAGGAGCAGCTGTGTGACCCTTGCACACTGAGATGGCAAATGTGCTCAGGAGCACATGGGGACCCTGGCCTGATCTCATGGAAGCACTGGAAAGACTTTCCAATGGAGTAACCTCTCTGGTGGTGTACATTACTTAGTGGAAGAGAATGACTTATTTTGCACTAAACTAATGGGAAAGTAATTGTGGATTTCCATGACTTTCTAGAGTTATCACTGGACTCTCTGCTTTTGAGTTGTCATTTTTTTGAGACAAAGTCTCACTGTGTAGTTCAGGCTGGCCTCGAACTTGTAACGATCCTCCAATCCTCCGGCCTCAGCCTCCCAAGTGCTTGGATTACAGGCATGCACCACCCTGTCCGGCTCTGGACTCTCTGCTTTGAAATGGATTTTTAGTCAGCGGTTTTTGTCTCTCAATGTGAGGTCACTGAGAGCTTCCTTCAAAAAAGTCCACTTTAAATCAAGGCACATCCAACTCCCTTCCCCTCCAAGAATTAGTATTATGGCCTTCTGGGTTCATGGTATTTGAGATGATTAATCATTTTTAAATATGAAAAAAATTAACATGTCTGAAGTATTTTCCCCACCATCAAATGTTTTGCCTTAACAGAGATCTAGAATGTCTCTCTTTCCCAGTGATTCTGAAGCAATACATTTTCTCTTGGAAATTGAAATGAAGAAATCCCCATCCAGAAGCCCCAAGCAATATATCTTAACATCTTAATTTCATTTAGGAGGAATGCCATGATTGATCATTTATCATTCTGAGACTGAGTGAATTATCTGGAGGATTGCAATCTATTGTTTCTACACAACTGATGGGATATTCACATGTCTTCTGGCTGCATGAGGGCTTTGGGGTCCAAGTTGCCTTTGAAAAAGTAGGATGCTAAAAAGATTATTGGGGGAGGCTGCCTTTACAGCCAAAGTATAACCCCAAAGTTTGACTTGCTCCAGATTACAGGCTCCCCCAGCGATGGCCAGGATGTCTGCTGCTGGGTGACTCCCACTCCTACTTCCCCTTGCATGGAGTTGCCTTCCTGCCTGTATCCTTGCGTAGATAACCTTGAAATGCTGGGGGAACATAACATGAAATCTGCTGGGCTTCACGGGAGTTTTGACTTCTCAGCTGTTCTGTCCAAAATAAATTTTACCATAGTATAAACAAAACAACACCTTCCTGGGACAGGGGAGTAGGCCACTGATATCACAGCTCCCATTCTTGTTCCCACAAAGACATCATTATTGTCTTTTGTGTTGGGTAGGGTTGCTTGGTCAGCAGGAGTACTGGCCAGGATGCTGCAGAATAAGGTTTTTAGGGTATCTACAGGATCACTGATTTTGTGCTAGATGTTTAGGTGGGAACAGGATTGCGAAAGCCACAAACTAAGTCATCCTCAAGTCCAAGCATGAGTCCCCTCATGGCAGATCTGAAGTCAGAACCTACCCTGTGTGTTATACTCTGGTGTAAATTTTAAGAAACAAAGAACAGGATGCCTCCAGATATCTCTGGTTATTTCAGAGGGACTCTAAGGCCAGGCATATTTGCGCAGTGCCAAAAAGCAGATGTGCTTTCTGGTTTGAATTTACAGTTAAGTCCCATGACAAAATCTCCCCTTATGGGTCTCCACACAAGGCACAAGGGCTTCAGTCTCCCATCTCTTGGTCCAGGTCAGGGATCTAAGTGAATTCTGGAATCATCACAGTGACCGAGAGGCTCCGAGTGTAATGAAGCATATTAACCCTGGGCCTCTCCAATGGACCCATTCTCCCATCTGTTATGGGGCTTCCGGCTATCACAAATGTTTCCCCACTTTGGTGTGGAAGTGCCCTGAGAGGGAATTCCTACACTGATTTTATTGCTGGTCACTTTGAAGATCAAACAGCAAAATGCATTTTCATAATGCAGGAGCTGGCTGGACATCTCCGTATTAAATACTGAGGTCCTGGCAGGCAGGAGCTTGGCATCCAGGACTGAGGGCAGGAAAAATGCCTCTGGGTAGAACTGGGCCAGAGACCAAAGGACTGGAGCATGACAAAGTTGGTGTCTGAGGCAAGACATCAGTGGCTTTTGGGGGCACCCTTGAAGCCACTGCCTAAGTCCCATGCAGCAGGACCCCAACATCTTCTGGCAGCCCCCACATGATGCATGACATACCAGAGGCCTCAGTTTTGCTGCAGACAACTTCCTTGGGATCCAGCCTCATGCACAGTACTGCAAACCCCACAGAGGTGTACTGAGTTCTTGCAAGGTGGGCTAACCTATGAAGAGGGGATGGTATTGGTAGGGATTTCTACTGCAAAAAGAGGCACAGAGCTGAGTCCCCCCACAGGCTTTTGCACATACAGTTCCCTCTGCCTCGGACCCTTTCCCCTTTGTCCTTTACCAGGCTGCCTCTTGCTTATCTCTAGATGTCAGCCTCAGTGTCACTTCTTTAGGGGGGCTTCCTTGGCCAGCGTTCCTGGCCTAATGCCCTTGCCAAACACTCCCCGAACACCTGCTTCTACCTGTGCCCCCCATGGACTTCTGATTCTGAGAGTACTCTGGCATCATGCACTTGGGTTAATGTTTGGTCAGCATTTCACTGCACACTCCACAGCCTTCATGAGGATAGGCTGTGTATATCTTGCTCACAGCAGGTGTCTTATTTGCCTGCCACATAGTGGGTGCTCAGAAAAATATTCAAGTGGGTCAAGAGAGAGCTGAATTGACTGACAATAGAAAACCATTTATTTATCAAATGCTTATGTTCCGGGAAGAGTCCTATGCTCTGTACAGCAATGACTTTCAGCCTCAGTACTACTGACATTTTGCATTGGACAATTCATTGCTATCACAGCTACTAAATGTTAAAGTTTGAGAAGAGGCCCCACAGGAACTCCATACATGTGAACCACCTGCTACTCCTTCCCCTTTCTAGTTTGGGTGGCCTCAGGTAGCAAACGTGACCTCTCTGAGCCTCAGTTCAGTTTTCTTCTCTCCAAAGTGAATAACTCTAATTACAGAAGACAAATGAACTATGCCTATAAAGCCCTCAGCTGGGCCCTGACAAATAAAAACAGTCCAGTTAGCAGTAGCTCTTATTCCCTCCACCTCTACACAAGTCCATACAGAGCAGACAGCTGGACATTAGGACCAGCTTGAGCCACAGTGCAAAAAGTACCAGCCTAGGTTGTTCAAGCCCAGTCATCTTCATGAAAAGAAGTATGCAGAGTAAAGAGGAAGCACATCACTGGGGCCAGGAAAGAACAGTGGCAGGAGGCTCCCTAAGCTTCTTTCAAACAGCAAATTCCATGCCTCCAACCTGGGGCACCTCCGGCAGCCAGGCCTGTTGGCAGCCTCATGCTTTCTCTTGGGCTCTTCCTGTTGGCAAGGCCCACCCTGCTTCACAAAGCTTCAGCGGGGTTTTCATAGCTCCAGCTGTTAGATAAACTTTCAAGGGTATTGGTGTGGCAGGTACAAACCTGGACAGGAAGCCTCAGGAAGAAATCCTAAATTAATTATATGTCAACATTTAAGCCACAAGAAGGAGCAGTTGTCATAAATTTTTGGAAGGTTGGAATCCAATTTTAGTTGTAAATGTGAGCAAGCTCACTGACTCACTTGTGAACGGGTGCCAACAAAATGATATATTTTACATTCTTTCACAGCTTGTTTTGGCTAAACACAATGAAAAAAAGGGAGAAGAATTACAGCTTTTATTCTTCATGGGCTGAGGCATTCAATCATGCAAAAGAGCTGCACCACACACGTGCCAAAGCAGAAGAAATTAGCTGGGCTTACCCACTTCTTTGTTTGCCTCCCACCTTTACTGAGGGAGGAAATGGGCTTGAAAATGCAAAAGAAGACCACAAGTGCCACAGTAGGGTCTCCAGCAGGCCCCACAGCTGGCCACACTTGCTGACAATCAAGACTCCAGAAACTGCCCTCCTGGTTGATCTTCAGTCCTGACTAAGCCCTGGCACACAAACGATTTCCAAAACTTTATTTCTCTAAGCTTGTGTCCCAGGTAGAATTGGGTGGTAGGGAACCACTAACAGAACAGCAGAAAAGTCTTTAATTTTCACAAAAATAGGAAGGCCACTGGGCTGTTGTTGTCATTTTTGCTTTCTGCTTACACTTTCATTCAAATGATTATTCAATCCAAGAAGCATTTATTTTTGCTGGCCATGAGGCAGGGCTAGGGATTTGAAGAGGAAGACACAGACCCTGATCTTTGAGGTTTGACACAAGTCAGAGCCATAGACAAGCAGACGGACAACTTCACTGCCATGTGGGCTACAGGTGTGGGTGGGAGGGAGAACAGGGTGCTGAAGCAACCCAGGAGGTGCCTGATACAGTGTCAGAGAGGGTTAGCAAAGACACCTCCAGAAGATGACTTCTAGGCTGGGCTGTGAGGTATAATGAGTAAGTTTGCCTGCAAGAAGAGGAAAGGAAGGTCCCTTCTGAGTAGTGAAACAGCATGAAGATAGGCTTGAAATAGCGATGGGCCCAGGCCTATGCATTACAATGCAAACACCAACCACAACCAAGCAGTGAATAGAAGGGAGGAGAGTTTAGAGTAGACAAGTCAGGGAGAGAGCGAACCAGGACATGCAGAACTTGTGACTACATTAAGGAGGCTAGACACTTCCCAAGGGCAGTGTGATCTGGCCAGATGTGTGCTTTATGGGGTCCCTCAGGGCAAGATGGCTAGAGAGGCTAGATGATCATATAACCTTTCTTTAAGGGACAAATAACCACCTAGACAATGTGGGTTAAACTGTCCCCTAAAAAGATATATTTAAGCCCTTCAAATATATCCAAGTCTCTGAGCGTGTGTCCCTGGTTGAACTGGGTGGCACAGAATCATTCACGGACAGACAGATAAGTCTCTAATTTTCACACAACTGGGAAGGCTATTGTTATTACTTTTGCTTTCTGTTTACTTTTGTGATCATTCATTCACTTATTCATTCAGTCAATTGTTTATTCAATTCAGCAATCATTTCTTTTTGCCCACCATGAGTCTGTGAATGTGACTATTTGGAAACAGGGTCTTTGCAGATGTAATCAAACTAAAACAAGATTATCCTGGATTAGGACAAGCCTTAATCCAGTGACTGGTGTCCTTAGAAGAAGAGGAAAATGTAGGCATAGATTTAACATGAGAAGAATGCCATGTGATGATGAAGGTGGAAACTGGGGAGATTTATCTCTTAGAAGATAAAGAACCAAAGACTACCAGCAACACCAAAAGGGAAACAGGCAAGATGGATCCTCCTCCAGTGTCTTCAAAGACAGCATGGCCGTTTCAGCACCTTGATTTTGGACTTTAGCCCTCCAGAACCATGAGGGAATACATCTCTGCTGTTTAAAGCCATCTAGCCCATAGCATTTTGTTCCAGCATCCTTAGGAAACTAATACAGGAGTCAGGGCAGAGTCTTGCTATTCTGCTCCCAATTATACTGAAACTCCAAGGTCCTCGGCACTGAGACTCCTTAGTCCATGAAGGAGAGTCTCTCTGAGATTCAAGGAGCATCTCCCCTGGCCTCTGGCCCCTTTTACCTGCTTGAGCAGCCTGGGTTCAGGGGCCCGAGTTGGGCTTCTCCCAAGGGTGGCCGTCTGTGAGAGAATTCGCAGCAAGTGTAAATATTTGTCCACGGGCAGCAGTTATGTTTGCACTATGAAAGCCCCAACAGGTTTTTTTCAGAGATTTCAATCCATGTGGTCTTCAGGCCATGAGTAACCTTGTCCTGAGGAAACCCTTGAAGATGAGCCGGGAGGGACAAAAGTCCCACACAGTGCGTTCTGGCAGGCAACAGCTCAGGAAACACAAATGGACTGGCCCACAGTCCAGGGTCTTCAGGGGGCTCGGCACACAATCGGTGTGCTTGTGTGGCTGTGGCTCTGTGCCAGAGCCTCTCTGCCCTCCCTTCGTGCCGATCAGCTATTCCCAGCTGGAGGCAGAAATGTCATCCTCTTCCCAGGGACACCAGCTGACACAGCTGACAGCTCCATGGGCCAGCAGGAGCACACATGTTCCCACACCTCCTCCAGAGGAGAAGGTGGCCCTGGTCACCCCAGTCCTGGCCTGAATGAGGGGTCACGGATCAGGGAGTATTGACCCGGCCATTCAGCACCTAGTACAGTGCTGCTTATGAGGAGGTTCTTAATAAACAAATATGCGAATGCATGAGCTCTTGGCTCACCTGAATTTGAGCCAGTGGTAAGCTGCTTAAACTCTAATGAGGATCTAGCTGCACTTTTCTGGGCTTCAACTGCCCCATCTATGAGCTGGAGATAGTACAACTCTGGATATCTCATAGAGGCTTTTGAGAGGATGTGAGTCGATTGTACATATTAGTGCCCTTAATGAAGTATCTGAAGTAATAATGGCCAATAAATATCAGCAAGTGTGATTATCAGTTTTTATCATGGAGTCATGTGCCAATCAATATAACAGAAGTGTTAATATCTGCTAGTTCTACACTTGGGGTTGGGAGAGAAGAGAGGGTAGAGAAATCCTTACCAGAATACAGTTCACAAGCCCTTTCTGTTGCCTTTATTTCAGCTGGCCATCACGTCACAACTCTGTGACACAGGGCAATGCTTGTTATCTCCACTTCGGATAAGAGAATCTTAATTTCACAGTAATTTAGCTTTTTTTGAACTAAAAGCTTTTCAGTGGTAATAAGCAGAGCAGGACCCAACACAGAATCTTCCTCTGACATTACAGCAGAGTGTGATGGCACCCAGTGACCCTTTCTTGAAGTAAGGAAGGAAAGAGACTCAATTGCAAAATGCTTCTCAGGCACAGGTGGGAAAAGAAGGGCAGAAAAATCTGGAAGGATGTATCAAGAGACCTTGGTACCACTTCCTGGGTGGCTTTTGACAAGTCACCTCCTGTTTTCTAACCTCTGACCCTAAAGATCTTCCAGTTCTCAAATCCTAGGAGGGGTAATAATGTGGAGCCAGAAGCTAGTGATTCACAGGCATTTAATTTCCTAAGTCTCAGTTTTCTTATCTGTCAAATGGAGATGGTAGCACACCTGCAGGCTTACTTTGAGGGTTGGAGGTCATGTGTACATGGAAAGGCTTCACAGGCAACAGTGCTATTAAACAGGATGAAGCAAAACACGGTGGCAACAGAGAACCAGAAGGAAAGGGTCCAAGATAAAAATGCGTTAATATGAACCAATAGGTTCTATCAGAACACCAAGCAATGAAACAGTAATTTTAGAGAAACAAAATCCTGCCCAGGAAAAGTCTGCCACAGGGAGCGGAAATGGAGGCACAAGCAAGTGGCCCTTGGCTTACCTATCTGAAAAACAGAGGATGAAACAGATTCTTTGTAAACCAATATTTGTAAAAGCCCCACTGGGCTTTTTGCCTGCACAGACTGCCTATTATCTTGGCAAAGGATGAAAACAAATGAATTCTTATTTAAAATGAGCATGAAGCAAATTCAGGTACACGTTACCAGCATTATTGTAAGCTACTATTAACTGGATGCCTACTATGTGCCGGGCATTGTTTTGCAACTGTGCACAGATAATATTAATTGGAAAAAAATTAATACTCTTAGCAGAGAGGCATAATAATATTGAATCATTTACACGGTCATACCTTTATCTGTTCCACACATATTTCTTGAGTTTCCATTAGGTGTAGGTTTGGTACTCTGTGTGATATAGACCAATGACAAAACAAACCTAGTCCCCTTCTGTAAGACACGGGTTCTCAACCTCAGAACTGCTGACTTCTTGGCACAAGAATCCTTGGTTAGTTAATTCTTTGTTTTGGGGGGCTGTTTGGTGAATTTTTGCTCGTTTGTTTGAGACAGGATCTCGCTATGTGAGGCTGGCCTTGAATTCACTATATATCCCAGGCTGGCCTCCTGGCTCAGCCACCAGGCCCAACTGTATTTGGTGAATTATAGGCTGCTTTGCAACATCCTTAGTATCTTCCCACATAGATACCAGTAGCATCCTACAGTGGTGGCCAAAAATGTCTGCAGACCTTGCCAATCACCCCTGGGAGTGGAGCGGGGAGAACACTGCTCCTGGCTGAGACCTGCTGCCCTAGATTAAGAGATGAGAAAAGTGAACCTCAGAGAGGCCAGGTCCAAAGCTGTGCCCTGGTAGGGGAGCCCTACAAAGCGGAAGCCAGAGCAGGTCTTTGAAGTTGATATCCCTTTGTGTCTGCATGTTGAGATCTACCAGGAGGTGGGAGTTCCTGGGCCAGCACTGGAGGAGTCCTAGTCTCACTGTCAGTGCATGTCCACCCTTAAATTATACCTTTGGATGCTTTGATATTTTTCTCTCATCTGCCAAATCGTATCAGTCACAAACATTTAATTGTTGAAAGTTGGGGGAAACTCTACTTAATCCATGTGCCGAACCCCAGATACCCTTGCATATTGCTATGAATCTGAGTTATCCAGTGAGCTGCTGGATTCCTCTGAAACACAGCCTGTTTTGACTCCCTAAATACTAAGTCATGGAGGTATACGAAAATCATAGAGGAAACAGAATTGGGATTATTATACTGTATTCCTCGAGTATCTTAGAATTCCTAAACTTCAAAGCTGTGTTTCAATTCCAAGAGCAGCCTAACCTTTGCAAAGGTTACTTGGCAAATATATGCAAGATAAAGAATTCCCTGGGAGAATGTCTGCCAGGCTCTTAAGCTTACATTCATATCTAATTTATAATCACCCTGAAAAAAAGAGGTTCCTCTTTCAAGGAGCTCACATTACCCCGCTCTGGCATTATGCAGGACTGACAGGTGCAATTTATGTGAATAATCACCACAATCAGCTGCACTTCAGAACAAACCAGGGACATGGTCTTCAGAGGCACAAACTGCTGAGTCACACAGCCAACTATTGCTCTCCGGTGGTGCCAAGGCCAGTGGCTGCTACTGATGGGGCACAGGAGAAACAAGTACCCTAGCAGACGCGTCCTAATTTCTGGCTCCAACATTGCCATTAAGGTGTGACCTGGAACAAGACTTTGGCCTTCCCTGGACCTCAGTTTCCTCCTTTGTAAAGTTGCATCACTGGACTATGAGACCAAAGGATTCCTCTTGTTTTAAAGGTCAGTGATTTTCCAGCAGGCTTACCTTCTTTGTGGTAGTTGTAACCAAGTAAGTAACCAAGTTTCTTAGGCTAAGAGGCTATGGAGATGATGATGATGATGAAATTAACAGTGTTTCATCACACCAGATACTCCTTGAATTAATGAATCAACAAATGAGCGTGGTTTTCCTGCAACTAAAGCACTGAGCAGCCTCCACCATCTTATTTGACCCAAATCCAGGGATACCTTACTCTGGGGCATAAATAACTTAGGGGTTTATGAAAAGCATGCTGTGGACCAGGGGTCAGCAAGGGAATGGAAGGCCAGAGAGCAAATACTTTAGGCTTTGTGGGTCTTATGGTCTCTGTCACAACCACTCACTTCTGCAATTGTGGCACAAAAGCAGCCACAGACAACAAATAAATGAATGGGTGTGACTTAATCCAATAAAATAAAACTAGGTGGCAGGCTGGATCTGGCTGTGGCCCCGGTATGGCTTGAAGCATCTGACTTGTGTCTGCTTCACAGTGACCAGCCCCTAGTGCTCGGCCTGGAAAGCAGCATGGACAGTTCCTATCTTCGGGGACAGTTCCTATCTTCGGAGACACTTCCTATCTTCTCTCTTGTTTGAATGAAAGACTTCAGAGATCTTCAGGAAGAATAGCCCCATCCCTCCCTCAGCTCATCTTCCTGTACTTGGAGCCTACAAAAGTCTTCCTGAAAGAACCCAGTTTGCAGTGGAGGAGCAAACAGTTCCAAGATTCCTGGCATCAAGAGCAGGGAAATCGGAAGGGATGGTTGGAAATGGAGCACCCATGCACAGGAACTTGGCTCCTCTTCCCTGGAAAATCAAATCCAAGTGTTAAGAGAGTTACGAAGCCCAGTTCCTGCAGGCAGCAGTTGAGCCGGGGGTGGGCTTTTCTCCCACCAGAACACCTTTCCAGCTCACACACGAGCACAGTTTGAATTCTAACAGAACTGCGAAGGAATAGTTTGATTGTGAGGTCATCACACGGGGCTCCAGAGCCTGACTGACCTTTTGAAGTCTGCTCAGGGAACCTCATTATGTTGCATTTCTAAGTCGATCCCCTCTCTGCTTTTTTTCCAAGTCTTTTTGCTCCGGCATTCCTTTGATGGTTAGATTTTTGCCTCCATAGAGAGGCACAGGCTGAGGGAAGAGAGAGCCATGGGAGGACCAGGAGGAAAGACTTAATTATTAAGTATATAATCCATTCTGGGGGCTGTGGCCTGCTACTCCTTGGGGTGAACTTGCTGGCTAGGATGTCTTCAAGGCTAGTCATTCTCTAGAAGGCAAGATTCCCATCGGTTACCAGTATGATTTGGAATGAATTGACACAATCTTTGAGTCACAAGCGGGAACCCTCATCAAAGCAGGCACAAGTTTCCCATCTTGTGAAGTAGTAATTAGGAATCACTTGTAGAGAAAAGAAGCCAATCCCTCCCCATAGCAAGCCACCCCTCCCTTGCTCCCTGAACGTTCATGTGTTTGCTCAGCCCGCTGTTTGCCCCTGACGTGCCCATGTGTCTGTGGTGCCATTTCTCATATTAATGAATCTTGACTTCCTGCTAGCAGAATGTCAGAGCACAGAGAGGTCCCCAAAGAGTTTTGGTTCTTTTAAAAGATGATAAAGGGTGACCTGGTGTTTAACCACATGCAGACATTACAGATGCTCATGATCTCACCAGAAAAGGAGGTAATTCCCCCCAATTTCAACCTGCTGATGGGAATGCTCAGCCAGGCCGAGAATTCCAGCTCAGTGACAGATATGGGTTCCCCAGCCTGGTTGCCTCTCCTGAATGATGTGCCTTCCCCTGGGCTACTTGGCAATGATAGGACACAATACTCTTCTCTCTTTCAAGCTTCAACATATTTGAAGAGTTTTTAGGCACAAAGGAAACTTACAGAGAGGGTGCCTCTCTTGTTTGAATGAAAGACTTGGAAGTTTCACAATCATTATGACTATAAACAGACTGGGCAAATAAAATGCAGGCAAGTATCTTTGACTCTCCGCGCAGATAGTCCAGATCCAGGGCAGCTTCCTGCCAAGACTCAAGAGTTGCACAAGATCTTTTGCTTAAGCCACATCATTCCTTCCATGGGACTTCCAGACCTCCTTTGTGGACGAGGGACATTTCAAAGTAACTGACTACGAGTATCCCCCACACAAATGTGAAGAACACAGGGCTGGCTTCTAATTGTGTCTGGACCAGCAATCTTGTCCCAGTGTTCACACGAGTGACTCAGTTTACCTTGCTCAAATTTTAATGTCTTCACCAGGCCCCTTCCAGCTTTATGGGTTCCTCTCTCTGAATCTGGTGACCAACCCAATATGATTATTTTCCTCTTATCATTACTAACATCACCAATAAAAAGGATTCCTATTATGTCCTAAGCATGGGCTACTCCTGGGGCACAAAAGCCAGGATAGCCCATCCATACCCTCAAATAAATAAACAGGCAAACAAACCTTTTTGTCTAATGGCATCTCAAGTGTATAATACAATGAGAATATTAATTAAGCACGAGTCAGATGTCAAGTGTAGTTACTGAGACTGTTTAAATGCATTTAATTCACTCAGTTTTCCCCAAGTCCCTTTTAAGAGCACAGTGTGCTTTTTTCATTCTCAATTGAGAGGCACAAGCACTGAGGACCTAGCGGGTCCTGACAATTGTCCAAAGACACACAGGTGTTATACGATGGAGTCAGGACCAAATCCAGCCTATGCACAGGGCCCTGGTAAGCTCTCAGCCATCTCAAGGATGTAAATGTGGTACTGCTCCTACCTCGCTTGTGCAGTGTTATCAGTAAGCTAATTCATTTTTACATTTATTTCAAAACATAATGAACTTACAGAAGTTTGACTCAAGGGAACATGATAGGATTACAGCAGCAAGAGAGAAATGCAGGTTCTCTGTTTTCTCAGGGCTTACAATGTAGCAGGAAAGAGCACCTCCAGGTGTCTAAAACCCCTCTTCCCTGGGAGGACCTTGAGTTCACAGAATCCTGGGGCATGAGTCAGAAAATGTCTTTCCAGCCCACAGGATTGGCTACAATGCAAGGACAATGTCAATGCTGAAAGGACTTCAGGATAAGGCCCCGTTTAATCAAAGTTGAGCATACCTAATTGGGGAGGAATTCCTTGGCTGGCCAATCATGTCTGGCAGGGGTATCCCAGATAGGAGTGGCAAGGCTGTGGCAGAAGCCTGTGGCAACACAGGTGTGGTCCAATAGGAGTTCATGGTATTGGGGTGATTCTGGAGCCTGGGCAGAAAGAGAACATGACAGGATTCTAACCAGGGCTCGGGATTCTTCAAAGGCTCCTTCATCTCCTTTCTACATCTTAAAAGATGACAATATCCCTATTAATTATCTTGGGGGCCACCATTCGTTGAGCACAAGCTCATCATGTGTATTTTAGGGTTTAATCCTCATGGCACTCTGTGCATTGAGGAGCCACCTTCACATCCCAGGCCTGCACCTACTCCCTATGTATCTGCTACCACAAAAATGAGAAGGCAAAGGAAACAGAGAGTAAAGGGTTGCAATAGAACTAAGAGGAGTTAGTGGGGTGAGCAGGCTGGACAGGAGAAGCAGAGGCAGTTTCTAACCCTGGGGCCCTGAAGAGAGAGGGCAGGATGGAGCCAGCAGTGTTAGATGGTATGAACTCCTTCTCTGCGGGAGAAGGCTGAGCTGAGGGTCTGACTCTCTCCTGGCTTGCCCCTAACTCTCACATGCCCACACATCAGCCAGAACACTCTGAATTTTCTCTCTTCTATATTTTAGAGTCCCTTATAAGATTTTCTTTGAATTTAAGTCTCTGTATAATTTCAGTGATGAGAGAAAGCAAGGCCCACAGAAAGGCAGGTCACCCAGCCAGCAATGGCAAGGCAAGCTGGCTGAGAATGCGGTACCTACGATCAGATGGGTCCAGTTCGAATCCCAACTTTGCCACGTACTGGTTAAGTGCGCAAGACAAGTAACATCATCTCATAAGCCCAGTTCTCCTCTGTGAAGGGGTAACAAGAGTTCTACTCTGCGTGGATGCAGATGTAATGAGATCACGTACTAAGGACCCTGAAGACTCAAAGCAATACCTCAATAAACAGTAGTTAGAATGTGATCTTTTCAGTCTTACTCAAATTCGTAGTCTTTTTGTTGGAGTCAGGCTGTTTTCTGAAGGACCACCAGGCAATGATGCAGTGTTGCCCCGTCATTTTGAAAACAGGATCCAAACAGAACCGTGCCGGTCTCTGTGGCTTTGGAGAATAAGCAGTTAAACTTACGTCTGGGGGAAGGCATACTGGTGGAGAGGTGGGTGGAGAGGTGAGAACCTCGCCCCTGGAATCTAGCATCCGCAACAGCAGGGGGCATGTGATCAGTGGCATGGGTCATGGATGCCTCTTCCACCAGGGCCTGCCCTGGCCACAACTCCTCCTCTTACACCCAGGACACAGTTCTTCATCAAGGGTGAGTTCAGCCCTCTATTTCAGTGGCTGGAGCTTCACTTCCTAACAGGGTTCCTAGTGGGGCTCACCCCCATCTCACCTGACTTGTTATTTGACCAGGCTCCTATTCTAAGTGATGGCAGAAACATCTCCTACTGGGCATGGGGAGGGGGAGGGCAAGTTACTGGAAAGCAGAAAACTACAGAAATAAATGGGTATTATAAGCCAGGCTGTTGGAATTCTTCTGCATGACCCCCTTCCAAATTCAGCTGCAGCTAAGAGCATGTGACAGCCTGTGCAGACCCAGGAACATTATTTTTGGAGAGTAAAGCTAGAGAAAGGATGGGGGGAGGTAAAGTAAAAGTGTACCCTAAGCCACAGTGAAGGGGGACTGCCAGAGCAGAAGTTACACCTGGGACACGAGTATTTGGGGTCTGACCTAAGGCAGCAGGTAACTGAGGGGAGAGGGGAAGTGAAGTAAAACCCACTCAAGGCTCACACACATGAGTGGGTCTGTCACAGCCTCCTCTGCCTGGAGCATGGTGAGTCCATCTTCCTCACCACCCAGACTTCCTTCTATCCCTTGTTATTAAGACAAAACAATATTTCTAAATCCCCAATTCCAATGCAGTGTTCCCAGTGTGGCTAGGTGACCTTCCTAAAACAAAAGTTAGCAGTTCCCTCCCTTTGGTAGCTCCGCACCATTTCTGAGAGCAAGTCAAAGTCCAGTCCTCTCTGCAGCGGACGCTACTTGGCTCTGAGCAGCGCTCTCCTGGGTGCCTTTGACTGACATACCCAGCCTCACCCTTCAGGTGATATGGCAGGGCCTCCTCCAGAGGCCCTCCCCCACCCCCTTTTCTTTGGCACTAGAGATTAGACCCAGGGCCTTCACACTGAGCTACTTTCCCAGCTCTTTCCTATTATTTATTTATTTATTTATTTTTTGGTACCAGGAATCCAACTCGGGTCCTTGTGCTTGCGCAGCAGGCAGTGAAACCACTGAGCTAAATCCCCGGCCCTCTTTCCTATTTTTTTAAAAAAAGCTCTTAAAAACATTTACTTTGAGACAGAGTCTCACTAAGTTTTTAAGTTACCCAGGCTGGGCTCAAACTCTCATTCCTCTGGATCATCCTGCTTCAGCCTCTCAGACTGCTTGATTACAGGTATGTGCAATCGCCCAGCTAAAGCCCTCCTTTTGTTCCTGGCCAGAGTGCAAAGTCCTTCGTCCTTGCCCCTAAGGCCCCATGCCTCCTCAACCTGGCACTTCCCTGATGCAGCTGCCTGATGTTCTGGGAGGGAACAAATGCTAGGACAGTGAGAGTCCCGACTGCTCTGTGTATAATCGTGCCCCAGCACAGTGCCCGAGCGCAGTCTGTGCCTGAAAAATACAAGCTGAGTCGCTGAGCTGGCTCAGTGTGGGGCTCAGAATAAGGTCTTACAGAATCTGAATCTGGCAGTCTCTGTCAGAGGAGCTGAAGTCATAATTGAGAGACTGAAGCATATCAACTAAAACTTACTTCGAATTTGGAGGTAATGAGTCTGAACTGCCTGCCACTCAGGGACCCACTAAACACAAGGATGTGAAAACAGCTGAAGGTGGGAGCACCCTCCCTCCAGCTCAGTGTCAAGGGACCCGCTGGAAGAGAAGGCCAACCCTAGTGGGCTCTTGGTGTGCCGAGGACCTCCCAGCCCCCTGTCCAAGGCCCCAAACCTGCTCTCCAGGAAGGGACTGTGAAGCTTGGAGCTTTTTCCTTGAAATAGAGGTATCTAAACCTGCAGTTTAAGAAATTTTGCCACACATAATTATTGACTTGAGACATCAGTCACCTTCAAAATTTCTATGCTGACAGAGGGCAAAAGAAAAGCGTCTAGAATATCAGAAGGTAAAGGGACCAGATTAAAAAAGGAGATGCAAGGGGGACTTTTCCCAAGTCACGATCTTTAATTGACTCCAGGCTCTGCCCGGCACCTTGGCTTCCTTTGTCAGCCTGCTGGGAGGAGGTCTGGGCTCCATGGACACCGAAACTCACCGCAGGTCGGAGTAGCTGGCTGGCCACACTGCCCTGAGAGATCACCCTGAACTGCCACACTGGGTGCCACGAGCAATCAGTGTCCACACAGGACGAGGCTGCTGAAAGGACAATCTTAGAAGCAGGAAGGGTTTAGAGCACAGAGGTGGATGATGGGTCCCCGCTGAAGTGATGGGCTCCAGAAAGCATCTAGGGGTATCAGAGGGGCTGACGCCAGGCCTGACACTGGATGAAGTGTGGGCTGGCACAGTTTTCATTCAGAGTTTTGCAGCTGAGTAAATTCTATTGCTAGCTCATTTCTTTGGGCCCTAGCTTACCAATCTGTGAAGTGGTTGTACAAAACGACTGGTGTCTCTGCCTCCCCATCCCTATATTAGAGCAAAACACCCTTTTAAAAAAGGATGAGCCCCCGCTTCTGACAAAAGCTGAAGAAACAGAGGCAGCTTAGTACCTCTGTTTCAGATATGAAGAAGTCACAGGCTACCTTGGAAGGAAATTAAAAAGACAGACCAGTGGAATTCCTGCAGAAAGCCTTACACTGTAAACCAAAGTCCTGCTTATTCTGCATGGGAAACTCAGGCCACGTGGGGACACATGTTTGAACATCTTCTTATTTTTTTCAAAACTTCATTTGCATTTTACTTTTCTGCAAAGAAGTCCAAAAATGGACTGAAGGGCTTTGAACCACGAATGCAGGCTCTGTGCCTGTGACTCCAACAGAACACGACGCCCCTCCCCCAGTCTCGAGGCGAGTGGGAGAGGTGGAGAAGACATACTCTGTATGACCAGCATGTCAAATCCTTTAAGGTCATTTAAGATTAAAAACTGGTATCAAAAGCAATGTCAAGCAGGGAAACCTAAATAATTAAAATCTGTTTAGCAGCTATAGGCCATCATTGCTTCCTCTTCAGGTTTTTGTCCCTAGCTTTTTCTTTCTCTCCGAATTCCCCCACCAACCCGTGAGACTTTGCTGGGCAAAACCCACTCTCCTCTGGTTGCTGGGCTGTGCTTATTAAATGTGGATGAATGTCAATGTCACCTAGCTCATTAATAATTGATTTCCAGCCCTGTCTCTATTTGCAGAGCAGAAGCCACTTACAGAGTCTATTATTCCAGCTCTGTGTGTGGGTCATGGGGCCAAAGAGGTTCCACCAGGGGTAACCTTTGTTGACAGCAATCACCATGACAACTCCACACATCTCCCGCCTCCACTCAGATGCCAGCCAGGGAAGGTGCTGAGTCCTGCACTGCTGCACTGGGTCTGAGTTGGAGTTTGCTGAGCTAAATAGTTATTGTGAGCAAAGCTACTGGGGAAATGGGGTTTTTCCACTTTAATTTTTGGTCTTTGTTGCACAGCGCCGTTTTCCTTAAGGAATACTTTTGGAAACCATCTTGGAAAAGGGCATTTTCAAATTCAAAAAACAAAACCGGTTTTGCTTTTTTTCCCCATCTCCTCAGGCAAAAAATAAAGACTAGGTAAATCTGCCTCTGGCTGCATTTTGGTCATTTTAAGTCAATTAAACCTATATAATCCCAGAATCACTGAGTGCTTCTTCCCCCCCTACCCCACCCCCCCACCCCCCCTACCAAAGGCTGCAAGCTTAAACGAGAAGAATTACTGTTTTGATTTTAACCACCTATTAATATTTTGTCCTACCAGCCATGCTTCCTCTACCCTCTACCCCTTCTTTGAAGATTCCCCCCCAAACTAAATTAATGTTTAACAATTAAATGAAGCAAACAGAGTTTTGAAAGATCCACACAATTACTGATTGGGTGGGCACACAGAGCCTTTAATTTAAGTGGGAAATGTTTCCCAAATTATGGCCTGAGACCTCACAGCTAATTACATAATTTTTTGCATCTGAAAAAACATAAGCTGAGAAAATGCAAACAGAATCACACTGATAATGAGAGAGAAAAACCTGGAAGTAGGTCCATCTATTATTTTAGAAAATAGAGCTAACACATATAAAAGAAGCACAAAGCTAGAGTGCATAAAAGAAGGTATGAAAGAAGCACAATCCCAGCACCAAAGGGAGAAAAAAAACCCCAAACCACATCGTTTGAGAGATTATCTGCACCATGTTTGTCAAGTTGAGGCAAGGCGCTTGATTAAACAAGACCATTGCAGCCAAATATGTTTGAGAAATAGTGTATCTTTCATCCATGCTTGGAGATTTTCTAAGGCAGTTTCACACAGAAGGTTATGCTAAGTCCTACCTTGAAACAATGAGTTTGTTTTGTTCAGAATTGACTAGATGGATGTGATTTTAGATTTTTTAAAAAGAATAATATGGATTTAATACATCCTGTGGGTAATCTCTTTTTTTTTGGTAAACTTTTTAGGGTACTGTGGACCTGTATTTCTCAGAATATACTTTGGGAAGTGGTAATAAAGTCCTATGCCATATAAACAAAGATATGGAAGCCCAGAGAGAGAAAAGGATTTATTCAGGGTCCCAAGGGCCCCTTGGAGCACTTTGGGATCATTGCATGTCCAGGCAGTGATCTTCGTGTTAGGCCCCATGTACGTCCTACCTTTGGTCACATCTTGAAGCATACATGTTTTCTACCTAAGAAGTAAGACAGACCCAGTGCTCTTTAAACCACAGTCAGGACAGAACAATGTGCATTTCACACCTCCCCCTGGGATTCTGGCCAACAGCTTGGTACAGTGGGAGTATTCCAGACTCAGAGGTAGGAGCCTAGGCTAGTGCCAGCGTAAGATTGAAATATGAAGTCTGAAGTGGTTGGGAGATGGAGGTAAGTGCCTATACTCGCTCAGAAGAAGAAGGGAAAACTCTAAGAGTTAATGGAAGTTCAGCCACCGGCTTACTGTTGGAGCTCAGGACATGCCTTTTTCTCAGGGGTCTCAGCTTCCCCATCTGTAAAATGAGGGAGGTGAACCGGAGTTTCTGGAAGCACCCCCCCCCCCCACAGCTTTAACATTCTTTATTCTTCTCTCCTGGGAGTGACACTAAAAGCTGCTTTCAAACAATGATGGTACCATGAATAGCTGCTTTTAAAGTCAAAATCCTCTTCTCTGGGAAAGAAATGCCTTTGTTCCTTTAAAGAGCAAGGTCAGCTGGAACTGGGCCCCTATGGACCAAATGCTTATGCAAAGCTTATGCCATTTCTGGGAGATAGCTAGGACAGTCCTAGAAGGGGTGGCTGATCCATATTCTCCAGTGACTGCCAGACCCTTACAGAACAGCTTCCCTTGTTAGAGCTTGGCTTCCGCTCCCAAAGAAGAAAAAAAGAGGTGCAGATATGCAGGAAAACAACAAAAATACACATATACCCTTGTGCGGGCATGCACACACACATAGGTTTTCTTTGGAAGGGAATTTTAGAAACAGAGGAGGCCAAAGTTTGGGTTCAGTTCAGGTCTTCTGCCTGCACAAGAGGCCCCATTCCTGAAATGCTATCTGAGAGAAAACAATTTCATTCAGGACATCAAGCCATGAAGTCATCAAGTTTTCAAAAACATCAACCTCCCAGACCACCATCTGTTATGCAAGCTACATGTAATATACAAGGTTGCTGATATTTTTTGGCCAGAAATTCAAATTCCATGCTTTAAAAATTAAGATGGCAAACAACTTATTTTTACAGAGACCCTGGGCCAGCCGAAAACAGTCCAGCTCCCTCTTAGGTCCCAGCAAAACCACAGCTCTGATGAGAGGCCTTGAGCTGTCAAGTTGCACCACTTGCTGGGGCTTGGACCCTGCATCCTGCCTGACAAGAGCCTTGGTGGTGGGGACCCTTGAGGAAAAGCCACTGATTTTCCATTATAAATAAAAGCTAGAAACGGTCCTTCCCATTCTTGGCTCTTATCTGGACTGTGCATCTGATTATCTCTGCAAATAAAGTTCATGGGACAGTTTAATGATTCATCAAGAGCGGCTTTCACAATCTTTATGTTGCCTTCTCCAACATAAAACTGCCCATTCCTCAGCACATACCATCTGCAGAATCCAAACGTTAGTCTCAATACAAAACTGGTTGTTTAAAAAGCCAGACAAAGACGGTCCTTAGATTCCAGATAGTAATCCAAGCAGCAATGTTTTTGCCCTGGTTAGTTTCATAAATGTTGAAAACAGATAAGTTAACATGCACAGTGCCAAGTCAATGTTGTTTGAACCAACTCAGCCCCAAACATTACTAATTCAAATGACTAGATTTGAAAGGGTCTTCAGGAGTTTTGTAAATGTAGCCAAACACCCATTATCAAGCACCTACTATCTTTCAGGGTCTGTGAAAATCACTGGCAATTATAATTTTTAATTTTCAAAGTAATCCTGTCTAGAAGATATTGTAAAACCTATTTTAGAGTTGGGGAAATCAAGGTTTGGAAAATCCAAAAATTTAATCCAAGACCACAAGGCTTGCATATGACAAAGCCAAGATATGAATCCAAATCTGCAAAACTTGGCTCCTTCTTCTGTATCCTGAAGATGTCAGTTCGCGTTTTTTTCAGTACAAGTATAACAGAGGTCACCGTTGCTCCTGACACTTCAATCCCAGATTTTCAGGTCACTGAGGACAGTTATCAAAAGGAGAACAAGGCCCAAGATAGCAAGTGCATCTATGGAGGGTGTAACTGGGCAGGCTGCACCTGCTACCTGGAAAGCAGCACTCACTGAGAAAGGACAGCTGCCCGGTTCTGGTGCCATCAGCCTTGGTGCTGTGCAGAAGTGTCTTCTGCATTCTATAGTTCTTGTATAGAATGGTTGATCTCCTTTCATGGACAAAGGGAGAGCCTTGAGTATCCCCCAAGCTAATTCCCCCTTTGCCCCAGTCTCATTGACAGCTGCTCTGGGTTACCGTTTTTATCCACTTTATGGCAATTCCCAAACCTGCCTAAAAGCAGACCAGGTATCTGAGCCTGACACCAAAAGTGATGTCCAAAGACCCCTCCTCCACATCTTCTAACAGATTTCAGTGGAGCCAATATTATCTTCTCTCTGCTTCTTACTTCCACCCAGAACAGCTTCTGGGTTTCCTACATGGTCAAACGTAGTTATGCTAGATTCTACCCTTGAGGAAAGGGGGGTCCCCTATAGGGATCCTTCTTCAGCTCTGCCCACTGGAATGGTTTTCTAGATCTCATGTCTACTCAAAGCTGCAAGATCCTTGGTATTCCTCTGCAAATCCAAGAGTTCCCCTTCTCCTGGCCTGCTGTCCTGCCTGCCTCTACCTGCAGAGTTTAATCTGTCCTTCCATCTGTCTCTGAACTCCACCAGACCTTGTCTCTGGGGGGAGTGGAGGAACAAGGCTGAAGCAACAACATGGGCTGCGGAGGAGTCGTCTGGGAGGGGAGTAGCAGCAAAGGCCTTCCACGCGTAAGCAGTCAAATATCTGAACTTGGAGGGAGAACCACAGGGAGACAGGGTTTATATCAGCCAGTGATATCGAGGGCCAGAGCTTAGACTAATAGGAAGAAATAAAAAATGAGAATGTTTCGGCTGGACATCAAGAAAAACATCCTGATGAAAAGAAAAGGCTCCCACGTGGGGGATGTTCTCATAAAGATGAGTGAGCGGCCAGGTCACTGCTGTGTTCTCCCAGCTCGGCTCCGGCACAGTTACAAACAGGGCCTGGCTGCTGTGGGCGGACTGGGGGCTGGCCCAGCTCCAGGTTCCCGTCCCCTGGAGCAGACCACAGAGGTGGGTCATGTAGATGATGCAGTGAGTGGGCAACTTTAGGCTGTATGTCTCTCTTGGTTGTGAAAATCCAGGGTGTACTTAAGCCAAATGAAGAAAATGGAATTTAGGGAAGGACTGAGCCAATCTGCAGCTGGAGAAGTGTGGGGAACTGGGACAGTTTGAACACCTCACCCCTGCTTGTGTTGGCCCTACTCGCCACTGGTTTCTCTCTGTGGACCCTCTTCTGGTTCCTCATGCATTCTGCTTATCCCTCATCTCAGCCTGCCTGCCTTGGCTACCCTGGCCAGTCTTGCCCTCTCTTGCAGGCGTACCTCTCACAGCCCATCAACTTCACGTCTCTATATTCCTTAATTCAGATTCCCAGCAACAAGAGCCTGGCCAGCCCTTCCTATCTGTCACTGGAGGCTGTTCACAGGCTGCCATCCTGGTGGTGAGGCTCTCTGCTGCTGGTTCAGGTGCCCAGCCATTCCCAGTGGCCATGGCAGAGCAGAGGAGCATGGGACCAACAGGGCTGCCTAGGCAGCAGCAGCTAGGACTGAAGGTCTCTTTAGAAAGTGACACAGACCTCAGATATCACCAGGCAGGCCTGGGATTCTCCCTCTCCTCTCTTTGAAGCACGTGGCTCTCAGTCCCTCAAGCCTCAGGTCTCGGCCTCCCATGACAGGTGTACTGCCTCCTGAGCCCCACGACCTTCCTGCTTGCTCTGGGCAGACTGGGAAAAGGCAATTCTGCCTATCATACTGGGTTCATCAGGCCTCAGCAACAGCTTTTTACTAGTGACTGAGGTGCCAGTCATCCCCCCTTCCCTAGCCCAATCTTCAGTTATGTCACCTCAACCTCTTGCTTCTGGCTATGAGGAGAAAGGACAATCCTTCCCCACTTCTCACGTTCACCCACCTTCTCCACTCCATATCAATGGTAGTAGTGGGGAGACAGTCCCTCTATGAATAGTCCCCTAGGGTATAGCTGTTTCTCTCCCATTTACTGAGTCATTTAGGATAAATATGAATTCTGAATTGTTTACCAAATGCTGGCGCCTTACTTGGCACTTCTGGGATTCCTTAAAGAATTCAGCATAATAATACCACTTAATCTAACAATCATCATAGCCATGGATGCTGGCTATTATATGCCAGACATTATCATGCCTACTAATAAAGAGCTACATCTTAGAAAGGTTAAAAGCCCTACTCAAGATCTTATGATCAGTGTCAGACATGAGCTTTGACATCCATTTAAATCTTTACTAAAGGTACAGTTCTTTGGTAATACATTTTTGTATTACTATTACATAATATATAAAAGCTCTAGCTTTTCTCATCTGTTGAATTATACCTTCATTTGTATCACCAGTTGTCATCTCTTGGTCCACATGAATGCTTTCTCCAAAGCGTTTCTCCTCTTCCGTGGAATCAATCACTAGATCCTGTTGCTTTTACCTTTTGAATAGAATATCTCTGCAAACCCCCACCTGTTCTCCACCCTCACTGCCACAATGGCCCGTGGTCCTCTTGGACTCCTGCCATGGCCTCCTGATAGGGTTCTCTGCACCACTACATTTCCAAGGGCAACCAGAAAGCTTCTTCTAAGAGGCAGATCCAGTTACATAGCTCTGCAGGGAGAGAACCAAAGGACGAAGTGGTTGGAAACAGGGAGCAAACATTGATATCCTACTGTGTTTCTCAGAGCTGCAGGAGGCTTGGGCTGCAGTGCATGGGGCAGGGCCTACGTGGGGTGTGTGGATGGGTCACAGGAACATGTCAGGCCTGGTGGCTGGGGAGAGCTAAACATCTGAGCATGTGAGGAGCCATCATCCTCGGGTGCTACTCCCAGCTAGCTGTATGCCTCTTGGTAATGCTCCCCAAGGAGCATTCAAATCAGCTAATCTCTGCCCTCCAGGAAAGAGTTTCTATATGTGCCATGTGGAGCAGAAATAGTACACAAACACTTCAAAGAACAAATGAGGCAAAGGAATTGAAAGAAACAAACAAAAAAAGAAACAGAGGCTGGCAAGCTGCACACAGGCCTGCTATGACTCACTGAGCTGGGTCCCCCTGCCAGGGTGGTACAGAGCACTGCCCAGAGTTCTGTCCTGTGGTTCAGAGCACGGCTGAGCTGGAAAAATGGGGGCCGCATGGTTTCTCAGGGTCCAAGAAGGAATTCCTGGGGACCTTGGGGTTCCTGAGCACATACAAGGGAGCCAGGAATTAAGTGAGAAGTGAGCATATGGATGGAAGGTCGAACAGGAAGTGAGCATCCAGTGGGCAGAGACCGCATCACTACCCGTGCAGGCCAGGGGTGGGGAAAGCTCTGGGTTGGCTGGGTGGTCCAGACATCTGCCCTATTGTTAATACAATGGAGATAAGAATCAGGGCTCTGGACATGGAACTTATCAGAGTCTCCAGAAGACCTGGCCTCACTGTTGTTCCTCACTAGACCAGGCTTGGTCCCTCCTACCCAGGGCCTTGCCTCTCATCCCCTCCTCAAGAAGCATCTTCTCTCACCCCAGTTAGTCTTTTCTCCCCAAGGAGTCCCCCCCCCCCCCCCATCAGCCCCTAACCTTGCCTCTAACCCTTACGCCTCTGGCCTTCGTTTTTCTCTCTGGCACTCACATCGTTTTCTGACACCCAGTGCCACTTTCTTATTTACCATATTTATTGTCTCTCACCTCCCCCCCCCCCCCCCCACCCCACTGGAATCCAGGTCCTATGAGGGCACGGATTTTAGTCTATTCTGTCTACTGCTACATCTCTAAGGACAAGCACAGTGCCTGGCCCCTAGAAACTGTTCAATAAACTTTTTTAAATCAACCTTACTCAACCTATGACACTAATGAGAATTGCATTGTGGCTCTTTCTGTTTCATGGAGGAGAAAACTGAGGGAGCACAGACAGCCAGTAAGGCATAAGAAAGAAAGATGTGCCTGTTGTCCCGCTCCCAACATAGCCACTTCCAACTGAAGTGGAAATCGGGGAGCTTGGGCTCAGTGGTTATTTGATTTATTTCCACGACTCTCTCCTGAGATCTGTAACTCAGTTCAAGTCCATAACTATTTCCTCACAGGAGGTAGTCACAGGTGGTTTGGGGCACTTTCTCTGGAATAGTTTGAGTCCTATTTTTTCCCACTCAGCCCTGGGACCTTGGGACACTCCTCCACAGCACAGAATCTCCTTATTTCCTTATTGGCTACAAGCTGAAAGGACCAGTGCATCTCTATGGGGGTGCAAGGCAGCAGGGGGTCCCTGTAAAGGCTTATTAGAGCTCCCTGCACCAGTGACCACAGCTGCTGTGGCAGCCTTCACTCCGCCGATGCCCAGGCCCACTCTGGACTCCCCAGTGGCCTTTGTCCCACCTACTGCAATAGCATCTCCTGGGTGGGAGAGTGCTTCTGGCTGCTTTCATCTTCTCCATCAGCCAGGTTCCGAAGACTCAGCCTTGGAGAGGCGGGGTAGGGCCCAGCGGGCCATGTTTGCAGCCCGGCAAATGTTCCTGGAGCCTTGTTTTTTGTTCTGTTGCTGGGCCATTTGTTTTTATAGCTTATCGTTTCTGCAGGGGGGCTTTGAAAGGCTGCCATTGCTCCAGTGGATGTTTCCGGTTCACCTCCATCAAGCCACATTTAATGAAAACCAGTTTTGGTCTTCTTTCTCATAAAAAGTCTCCCTGTTGCTCCTTCAGCTCCTCTTTAGGAATAATGAAGATGAACATCTCTCCATGGGGGTAGCACACAGGAGAGCTCTGCTTGGCCCTAGGAAGTGTCAAGAGGCCAGCAGAAGAAAAAAGGAAGCACAGCCTCTACTAGAAAAGAGGAGGGCTAGAGGAGGCTCAGGGCCCTGAGTGCCATACACCAAGAGAATGAGGCGTGGGTTCCTTACTCCCTCTAAAGGAATCAGCAAATTAAAAAAAAAATTGCTCCTGAAGGTGCTGCTTGAAGCCTCTCAACAAACACTTCAGATTCAAGAAGTAAAGAACCAGACCTAAGGTCACACAGCAGAGCTAGGCTGACTGGGGTAAGCCAGGAAGAAAGGCCATTTGCCTTGTTCCCATCCAGAGCTCCCTCTGCTCTGGAGGACCCCATGAAGCCAAGCCAGGGTCCTTCCTCAGGCTGCCAGGCCAGGTGTGGTTGCAGTAGGGGCTGGGAACAGGTAGGGGTCAGATCGCAGGACAGCAGGAGGTCTCTGGACACAAAACAGGACCGGCACACATGTGTCTGAAGGCGGCGCCCCGGAGCATCACCATTGTCTGAGGATGACCTAGTACGTTTCTCCTGAACACGGTTATCTTCTCTTTTCTGACTATATTTGTGATAATCAACCATCATAGAATGGTCAGTTAGTTTTGTCAACTGCTCCAGAAGATTCGAAAGGTTAAATATAATGGATTGATGTGGGGTTTTTGCAGTTGAGCCGGGGACTTTTCTTTCCTGAATATGTCTCCACAGTTCCACTAGTTTGTCTGTCCCTTCATCTGCCACACTGGGTGTCACTTAGGCCTTTTTCTTCTGGGCCGGGAAACAAGCACAGAAAGGAAAAGGCCATGCAGATGCCTTTGTTGTGAATCTGACATTTGTGTTCAGTGAGGAGGTGACATGGGGTCTAGCTGGGAGTGGGCAAGAGGGAGCCAGGCAAGAAGCCACCTATGATGTCTCTGCACTCCAGCTCTGGCACTCAAAAGCTGTGTACACTCTGATAGAGCCCTGGACCTCTCTGGAACTCAATTTTCCCAAACAAGGCAGTGGGTTTGGGTAACGGGTTCCAAATGTGCACTGTTCACTTGGCTGCCAGATGGGCAACAGTTTCATTTTAGGAAAGGAGGGGACAGTGAGAAAATTGGGAGAGCTCTTACAGTGACACAAGGGACCGCTACTTCTTCCTCTGGCCAGTGTTTGCCGAAATGAAGATCCTCAGTGGCAAGATTCTCCATTTCTCAGGAGAAATAAAAAAGCTGAATTCGTATGTAAACTATCAGATTCTTAAATCTTGGCAACAAAGTCAGATGTAGAAGACACTGCATGCAGGTCAAACAAAATGCATTTCTTGATCTCTAAAGTAACACCAGTTTTAAAACCACACAATCCATACCCATTTGCAGAGTATGTGTTAAACAGAGAGCTGTATCTGGCTGTAAAGAAACGAGTTGGAGTCCTGATTTGCCACTTCCTTGAAGAGCCTCTCACCTCCAGCATCTGATCTATGGCAGGGGGGCTGGATAACTGTCCGATGGTGCAACCAGTGTGGGCTGGAGACGAAATGAGGCACCTTTTGCAAAAAGACTTCACGAAGGGTAGAGTACCATGCCCTGGTTATTCTCATTATCTAAAAATTCTTGTCTTCACCACTGGGGACCCTGAGGCCTAAACCTGGAACTAAGCAGTCCTCTCTGAGGCAGCTCTCCCAAAGCAAAATGCCTGAGCCAATATGGAAACCAGATGCGGAGCACACATCGCATTACCTCCTTTTTTTTTTTCTTCCTTGTGCTTTTGTAAGTTTTCAAAGCCATTCCACATTTCCATATTCATGAGCTCTGATATCACTAAACTCACAGCTGTCCTACAAGGCTGTTCCATCAGGTATTATTACATTCCAGATGGGGAAACTGAGGCTCAGAGATAAGAACAACTGGGCCAAGAAATCAGAAGAAAGAAAGTGGCATGAGATGAAAGGCCTGTGGCACAGAGTGCTGCCAGCTGGCAGTCCTCCTGGGTGGCTGACTGCTTACAAAAAACACACCTTTCTAAATACAGGTTTAATGTACAGGGCCCTGTCCTCAGCAAGCTTTGAGGTAACTGAAGCATTTTGGTAAATACTGTTTTTGTTGGCAGCAAAAATAATAGTAAAAGCAGCAGGTGGTTCCAGGAATCATAACTCTCCCACTCTGCCACCCTCTTGCTCTCACTGTCATTCACATACATAGGGTTAGAGGAGAAAGTGTGTTGATGGAACACTTGTTTGTAGCTCCTTCCTGCACACTGCAGCTTACAGTATGGCCTAGCCTTTTCCGCTAGACTTCCAGCCTGGCCCAACCTGGTCAGGAGCTCACCACACAATTCCCTGGCCTTGTGCCACCTCTCTTTTCCCCAGGCTTCCTGTAGGAGTTCTTGTCTCCTTCCCTCCCTCTTCAGGGTCTTTCTTACTATTCCCCTCAGTTCAAGTGTTGCTGCCTCTAGGATGCCCTCTCTGAAGCCCGCATTCTTAGTCATGTTCACATCGCAAGAGGGATGACCCCCTTTAGTTCCATCTCTTTACTGACGTGTAAGCTGCTCGAGGGTAGGCAGCTCATGTTTCTGTGTTCAGGGTCACAACCCCAGCACCATGGTAGTGTGCAGTAAGTATTTCAGTCAGTGCGAACATAAATGTTAACTCGGTTATACCAAAGCGGTGAGGCAGAGACTGTGACATGTCCCTTGCTGCAGGTGGGGAGATCCACAGTCTGAGAGGGTCAGTGATTTGCCAAAGGTCACACAGCTGGTAAGCAGATTTGGTCACAGGTCTCCCTGATTTCTGAATTGTCATTCATACACATTTAAGAAATTATATGATGAGCTTCTGTAATAGTGAGGGTCCAGGGCCTACTCACATTGTGGAAGGCAAAACTGCTTTACTCAAAGTCCACTGATTTAGGGCTGGGGATTTAGCTCAGTGGTTTCAGCGCCTGCCTCACAAGCGCAAGGTCCTGAGTTCGATCCCCAGTAACAAAAACCCCCCCAAAAAACAGACCACTGGTTTAAGTGTTAATTTCATTTGAAACACACCTTTACAGAACACATCCAGAATAATGTTTGACCAAATATCTAAGGCACCGTGGCCCATCAAAGTTAACACACAAAAGAAGTCATCACAAGCTCTACATACCCGTTACTCAGATTCATTATTTAAACTTTGCTACAGCAAGGTACCTGTAAATCTGTTTGCTTCAGCTAGCCCCCGTTTCCTTTTGTTTCCTTTTCCATTGGTGAGATGTTTTGAAACCTACCTGGGCTCCATATCTTCACACCCCAGTCTACTTTGTAAATCAAACTTCAGAGTGCAGCCCTTCCCTAGAGAGTCCCGGCCCTGCTCGAGCCCTGTCCTGTAAAACTAGCCTCCCAGACACACTTCCAGCTCTTCCTGGAGCTCAGGGCCCAACGCGCACTGCCTGAAGTGAGGCCCAGTTGGAGAGACAGTTTCCATGTCCCCCGCGCTCCAGCAAGCCTGTAGGTTAACTTGACCTTGACCAGAGCGGGGGCGGGGCCAAGCAGCGAATCAGTCTCTCCTCTTCCACGGCCACGCACGGTTTTCAGGTTCACGCACCCGCCTGTTCCCCCTCCATTTACTGCTCTCCCCTCGCTCTCTCTTGTCCCTCGCCTCCTCCTCATTCTTCTCTGGCTTTGAGGGGTCTGGGCTCTCGCACGCCAGAGAAAAGGGGTCTATTTAATTTACTGTATTTACAAGCTGCGTAAACAAGGTGAGTGAAACATGGAAAAAATGTACTTTATGTGAAAAAGTTCTTTATATGACTTTGTTCTATTAAAACTGGCTGGTGTAACTAACCCCACCCAGCAAATGCGGAGGAAAAAACGGAGAAAAGAAGGGCCCTCTGATCACATCCCTGTTGGCATACAAATCCCACCATTCCATAACAACATTCATTTCATTTCTGCTGGTTTAAAGCCCCCTGAATGAAATTTTCCTTTAGAGAAGAAAAATAGGTTTCATTGTATGGTGCTTTCTAGTAATCCATTCCTTTAAAAGAATCCATATTTTTACAAATTGTTCAAATAAGAAAATGAGGTTAAAAACTGAATAATTCTTTCTTGACTGGCTGAGTAATTTGTAAACGTTCTTCTAGTTTAGTATCATTTTGTTTAGCTTTTGTAACTTAATAATTTTGTGTTGTTATTATTGTGGAGCTTCTAGGCTTTTTTATTTTTCTGAAGATGCTAAGAGTGATGAGTTATTAAAATGTGTTGGCACTGTGCTGAACACCCACATTAATAATTTTGTTGAATCCTCAGAAGACCCCATGAGGACACGAAGGCTTTTCAGGGTGAAGTAAATGGCCCCAGGTGACGTTTAGGAAATAGCAGGTTTCAGCCTCAGATTTCACAGTCCAACCTCTGCCTCAAAGCCTGAGTGGAGACCATGATTATGTTAATAATCATAGAACTGTCTTTAGGAGGTAAGAATATAGGTGGTCTGTAGGTTTTTCTTTGACTTTATTAAAATTTTCAAATTTTCTGTACTGAATTAAGGAATGGTGCTTTTATAACTGTTTTTCTTTGGGGGGGGTTAATAATCCAATTCCACCTGGGCTTATCCATCTAAACATTTTAAAAACATGTAAAGACACCTGGGAGGACAGTCGGGCTCTTCGCACACGGTGAGGGAGCACACGGTGTTCTGGACACAGAACCACCCGTGACGGCAGAGGAGCCCTGCCCTGGGCCTCAGATGCCCCATCTGTAAGATGAGGCTGACAAATTGAAATCGCTTCTAGGAGTCCCTCTGACTGTAAATCTCTATGACCATTCTAATTTTTATGGAAAAAATTTCTTTGAGGTCAAAGATGGCCTCTTTGTCACCAAACTTTCAAAGACATTTCTTTTTGTGGAACTCAAGATGTCCTTAATGGGTAGAAAAGCCTTTCCGGCATTTTCCTTGCTTTTACTGAGTCTACCTGCCCTCAGGGGGAGGTGCTGAGAGGACCAGAAGGAGACAGCAGCCAGCCTGAGCTGGCCTCTTAGGAGCAGTGACAAGTGACACCAAACGAATGACACCCTCTCCTGAGGTAGGGAGGGCTCTCAGGCTGCTGTGATCGACCCTTTCCTCTTCCCCCAGGCAGGGACAGCCTCAGAACTGCCCTCCACGATGAAACAAACTGCACACACCATGCTTGTGTCCCTGCTGCTGCCCAGGGGCGGGTTTCCACACACGCTTCCCTGCTGTGGGCTGCCCTTGTTTTAAACCAAGAATTAGGGATGCGTCAGAGGTACTGCCAGCCTCATCTTTGAACAAGGCTGGCAAACATCCCTTCCTCTAGGCCCCAGGAGAAGGTACAGCTGCTTGGCCTCCTAAACTTTCAGCTCATCCCAGTGCCTGTGGAAGGGAAGGAAGGGCCCTTGGGCTGTGGCCCACGGCTGGCCCAGAGGCCTGGCTCCAAGACAGAAACTTCACCAGTGATTCTGCAGATCCCATTTTCCACCAACACACCCAAGCACTTGGGGAAGCCAGCACTAGGCACCATGGACCAAAAATCAAAATGCAAGGACAAATAGCAGGAATAATCCTAATAATCTGAGACCTGCTGCCCTTTCCAACAGGACCGTAAAGGGCATTTGGTCCTAATTAAACACCAAAACCCTAAACCTTTCAACTCTGCATCCGCAACTACTGTAAATGTTTATGAAAAATGGGAAATTCTCATTTAATTCAAACCATGCCAGAAATGCGTTTTTGTTGTCTCGATCGGAGGAGCAGCCCTGTGAGTCCAGCTTGAGCACATCTGAGCTTTACATTGAGAAAGACCACAGTCCTGCAGCGAGTCTGAGGCCTAGCCAAGACTAGAGAGGGAGCAGCATCTTCTTATCTTGCCAGCTTTCAAAGGGGACCCCAGAAAAGCCCAGGACGACTTCCAGAAAGAGAATGGCTACCGGGGCACTCAGGTTTTAGGGGGAAGGTCACAGATTCAGTAGTAATGGTGTAGGCTGCCCAAGACAATGGTTAAAGGAGGAGTCCAAGAATCACACAACCTGGTCTTACCACTCAGGTGGCCTGGGCAAAATCCTTAAACCTTCTAGTCCTGTGTTCTTTAAGGGTTATGGTGACAGTGAAGGAAAACAAAGGCCTTGGTGGGGTAGTATGTGAAACTGGCAGGGTCCCCACCCTCATGAAGCTGACAGACCAGGCAGGGGAATCCATTGGTCAGGAGCTCAAATCCAGCTCTGGGGGTCCTTCAGCAGCCTGCAGGACTCCCTTCTACACCCTCATCCACAAACACCCTCAGAGCAGCTGAAAGCAGTCTGTGGCTGGAGTTGTCATCAGGAGCAAACAGGTCTTTTGATTATTCCTGTGTACTGTGCCCAAGGACTGGAGGGGCTTGGAATGTCCCCAGGCTCCACACTCAAGCCCCCAACACCCAGAGACAGACCTGATAACCCCACGGGAATGTGGAAATTCCCAGAACAGAAGGAAGCACTGCTCCTTACTCAGAGGACAGCAGTCCTTCAGTGGAGACAAATATTTCATTTTGGCTGAAAGGACAGAGTTGGATAGAAGCCCCCATGATTTGTTTGACTGTATTTCCTAACTCTTTCCTCAGCCTTAAAAATGGGGATTTCCTTTGCAGGTCTTCAGGGAGGATGGTTAGGACTGGACTCTGGCCAGAGTCATCCCTTGTCTCATTCCCTGGAGAGTCCCACTCTAACAAAGTCAGTGTGGCCTTTCAAAAGCAGGACAGTCCAGCCTTCCACATCCCAAATGGTACCACATGACTTCGGGTCAGGCCCAGTGGAGCAAATGGGCTTCTGCCCTACAGCATCCATTTGCCTCACCTCCAGGAAGTCCAGAAAGGAAGCACAAAGTCCCCCTTCCTCTACCTTCTGTCTGCAGGCCCGAGCACATGAGTTGGAAGGGCACACTCCTTGGCCCGCAGTGACTCAGCTGGACCCAGGGAACTGAGGTGAAGGCTTGGCTGCAGCGGCTGGCTCTTTGCCTTGGACCAGGAATGGAAAGGACAGTGGCTGGCAGCCATCTACTCCAACATGGAGCGGGAGGAGAAGGCAGCACAGGCAGGACAGTGCAGGCCCAGTCCTGAACACATCAGGATCCCAACAGGGTGGAAGGTGGATCCCAATCTCCTCATTCCAGAAGCCAATAGATTCTGTCATTTGCTTAAGTGATTCTGAATTGCCACTTGTAATCGGAAGAACTGAGAAAGAAGAGCGAAGTATGTGATGAAGAAGCAGCACAGCCTGTCGGCAACAGCCAGCAGATAGTTACTAAAGGTCTATGAGGAGACTGGCACTGTGCTCAGTCCATGTGTGACCAGGATGTGTGCACACACGGGGAGGTAGAGTTTACAGTCCTTTAGGAGAGGTGTGACATGGGCTGGAAGGACACAATGTGAAGAAAAACCTGGTGGATGCTCAGAGGAGGACGAAGAGCTCTGGTGACAGAGTAAGGGCCTGCAGGGGACTCACGGTGGCTTGGCAGCCCCATGTTGTTCTGGAACATCACACAGTGCACACAGCGCGCTAACAGACAAGCACCTGGGGCGGAAGTGCCTCTTCTCTGTGCAGCGTCTCCGCCTCACCTCTCCAGGAGCCACTCAGGCTGAGGTCCTCCCATCTCCAGCAGCTGAGAGCAAAGGCTTCTATAGCAGATCTCAGCCTGCAGAGGATTCTAGGTTTTACTTCTCTTGGCCGCCCCTGGAGAAAATCACTTATGTATGCAGTAGCTGCCTCACGATGTCTATTATCACTAAACATTAGACAGCTCATATAATTTGGCACCCCTAAAAGCTGCTTCCAGCATAAAGCCATGCAACATGGGCAGGAAGTCCACCTGGGAGAAGCTGGAGACATTCTGGCCAATACCTCACATGGTCTGGCTGATGCCACTTCTTGCCCTCCATGACCCCCTCTGCTTTCTGCATTCCCTATGGCCTCTAGCCACAGGGCCTTTGCATATGCTGCTGCTTCAGCAATGTCACCTTTTTACCTAACCAACTCCAACTTATCCTTCAGATGATGACTCCAGTGCCACTTCATAATGGAAGCCCTCCTGGGCCTCCAGGACACAACTCTTCCTAGTGCAAGGGTGAAGGGTAAGGGTTCCAGAGACAGAATGGCAAGGTTTGAATTCCAGCCCCAGGGCAAGGTGTGTGACCTTTCTATCCCAGTGTTTTCTCACGCGTAGTGTGGCATAATAGTGGAGAGACTCAATAGTGACCATAGTATTGGCAGATAGCAAACATTAAATCAACACAAGCCATAGGACTCCAGAGCAACTCCTCCTGCCTTTCTGCCCCTCCACAGTTGTCATTTAATGTAGTTTTGTGGTTCTTTAACATCTGTCTTTGCCGATTGAATGAAAGGCCCATGAAGCAGGGAAATGTCTGGCTTAGCCTACCATGATTTCTCTAGATTTCTCTAGCACTTAGTACACTGCCCAGCACATAGTAGATGCTTAATAAATATTTCAGGACTGCAGCTATGAATAAAAGAATGCAGATGGGGAAAAGAGAGATCCCAAATATTCATACACTCCACAGGAACACTGACCAACCTCAAAGTGTTCTTCCAAGTACCCAGGAGCAAGATCTCAAAAGTTGTAAATATCTGTGGTTTCAAAGAAAAGAGATTCCAGAAGATGCTCCAGCCACTGAATTCCCCTTTAGCAATTCATTTCCTCCTTAACAATGGATATAAAACTCAGAAAAACATGGCAGGCCAACCACATGCAACACTCTGAAGTTAGAGAAGTCAATCTGATGTGCATCAAATGACTGTAATTCTTTGTCCAGCATCCATAACAGTCTCAGAGAAATTTCTGTGTTTGTGACCTTTGGCCTAGATTTTAAATAATATTTTGCTTTGCTTTGCAATGCTATTGCTTGAGACTGTACATGTTTGGGATATGTTTTTAATATGTGCCTCATACCATATTATGGGCCAAATTCTCCTCTGAGATCCACGCTAAATCTCTGAAGTATGGAATATGTTATAGATCTTTGGGTAAACAGCAGTTTCCATGCCAAACTTTTGATCCACTGTTATTCTGTGGTCCTCCACAAAGCAGAGCTCAGATGCAAATGACCAAAAGTGGGCATGGTTTACAGGGAGACATTATTAGCATTTCCCTCTGCAAAACTCGTTTGGTTATTCCCAACAGTGAGGTCTGCAGAGGCAGATGGCAAGCTGAACACTGACAGTCAGGGGTGGGAGAGGCAGGCACTGGGGTCCTCACCTTTGGAGTTAGCAAGGGGCACAGCTCCTGCCAGGGTCATTTTCCCTGGAGGGACAGTTTTCCCTGCTGCCTCTTTACTTGCTTTTCCCTTGTCCTGCTTGCTCATCTGAACCAAGCAGGTCTGGACCACAGAGACACTGTCCTCTCTACTTGTTTAGCCTTCTGAAAGATTTTTCTTCCCTTTCTTCCTTCCCGTAAAGAAAGAGTTCTCCAACTCTGAGGTTCTGATTTCATTAAGTATCTGTGGAGTATAGTTTTGAGCCACAACCTTCCACTCCCAGTAGCGTCTAGTAAAGAAGAAAGTGGCAAGGTGGTGAAGAGAAGTGTATCTATGCACCCCAACGCCCACACACTCCTCTTTTGAGACTGGCACCACAGCCTGGACCCAGAAACTGCCTCCTAGAGCCTAAACTCCCACCTCTCTGAGGCCTAGTTCGTCACCTTCATTAGTCATCCGTATGTGTCCATTTGGCAGCTAGTGTGTTGGGGGCTGTTGGTTTCTAGCATGCTGCAAATCAAATCGTCTACATCAGACAACACATGTGTCCACCGAAGGCCCAGCCTGTGAAATGAGGCTAGAAATCATTGGCAGAGAGGGCCTGAGCCCTGCAGAGGGCCAGGTTTTCAGGCATACAACCCAAAACTCCACCTGGAGAGGCCTCAGAGGACAACGCTCTCAGTCTACCCATCAGTGTCCTCCTTGCTTTTGACCTCTCTTCACTGGTGATGGTGAATAAAGAGAGATTAATTTGTTTTTAATCCTTCCTTTCTAGCAAGGACCTGACCCCAGGCTTTGCCCTGATCCAGCTTCTCCCTGGGCAAGGCCACATTTCATTCTGAGTTACAGTCTCTAGGGGGACAGAGCACTACCCAGTGGGGTATGGACGGCCATTCTACCTGGAAGGAGCCTACCAGGCTGCTCAGATGTGATCTCCCCATCTGTACCCTGCGAGCAGCTGGGCCTATCTTAGTTGTGCTGGGGAGGAACTGGAGTCCAGGGTGAGGTGCAGTACCAGGAGCCAGGCTCCTCTTCATCTGAGACATCAGGCGGACCCTGGGCAGCCCAGCTTTCAGTCTTGGCCAGGAGGATAGCATGGCGGTGAGGACCCTGTGGATCCTGTCTACTCAACTCTGCTCCTGTACCTTAGAAGTAGCCACGGGTAAGTGAATGGGCATGGCTGTGCTCCGGTAAAACTGTCTTCACAAAGGCAAGCTGCAGGCTGGATTTGGCGCACAAACTGTAGTGTGTTGACCTCTGTTTTAGAGTAGGCCGCACAGAGCTGGAAGCCATGTTGGATCATCAGGCGAGAGCAGGGCTCTCGCCTCAGCACTGCTGACATCCAGCCAGATAATGGCTGCCAGCATCCATCCTGTGTGCTGTTTAGCAGCATCCCTGGACTTTTCCCTTGGGGTGCTGGGACCATCCTCATCCCCAAGTCATGACAATCAAAAAAGTCTTTAAACATTGCCAAAGATCTGCTTGGGAGCACAGCTGCCTGCAGTTGAGAACTACCGGGCTGGAGGGAATTTAACTAGACCCTGACATTCGAGTCCTGTCCGTGCTGTCTCTGCCTGCACACCTGGGTCAGCCAGCGCACCTGACAGGAACAGGGTGCTGGACAGTCTCAGTCGTAGCTCTCACTCCCTCAGAAATCACACTGCATAATGGGGTGCTGCAACGTGCTAAGTACTTCCTAGCTCAGTGGTGGTGAACCTATGGCATGCGTGGCGCCCTGGGCTGTTTAGATCATGGAAAGCTCTAAAAGGTTCGCCATCACTACCCTAGGTGCTTCACCTTTAAATACAGTTCCCGATCCCCTCACCTCAGCTCCCCCGTCCCGCCCCCCCGCAGCAAAACTGGGTGGGCCAAGGATGACACAGACAAGCAGAGAGGCAGAGGATTTGAATTTGAATTTAGGGCTGGGATGTGAGCTCCTTTAGCCACACAGCCAACCTGATTCCAGATGGGCATTCCTCACCCAGACTTTTCCCCATTCTGGCTGTGACTAAGGTCAGTCCTTTGCATATGTTCACCTGGCCTCCCAGAGTGTCCCACGCGCTTCCCTGCAGCCAATACAATGTAGAGACGAGCCAGCCTCCTCCCAGTCCATACTCAGCTTTCTGGCACTGAGCAAGGGCTGGCCCTGCTTCAGGCTCAGGTCTCTTTCTCTGTGCAGCAGAAGCAATATTAGTACTGTCCATGAAAGGTGCCAGAACCCTGAAAAGATAATGTGAGTTCAAGGCTTTGCAAAACTTAAAATTCTGTAAAAACACTGGTACCATAACTGATATGGAGCTGATGCTTTCTTTCTAAAGTGTTCATACCCTAACTTTCCTCTAGGTCTATATTTTTTTATTTTGGGTTCTGAGATTCCTAAACCCTTCACTGATGTTCTCTTAGGACCCTTTGGGGATGTCATTTAGCAACAGCTCAGGTCCCAGTGTGCCACTGACTTTAATCAGAACATCTCTGTAGACATGTACAGAGCCATAACTTGGGATTCCTTCATAGAATGGGCTCAGTACTAAGATAGGGTTAAAACTCATCACTCAAGGGCCTTGTTCCCAAGGTCTGGTCCTTGAACCATCAGAACGGTCAGGGAGATTGTTATATATGCAGAATGCCAGGCTTTACCACACACCTGCTGTCTCAGAATCTGCATTCTCACGAGACCCCCGAGAAGCACATCCAGGGAAGCGGCTCTGCTCTGGGGGTGGAAAGGCACATGTCCGACTCTCCTGGGAGGCTGGGGCAGAAGAGTTCCTGCACTGGAAATGTGAGGCTGCTGCCACTAAGTCAACCTGAAGGTGCTGCTAAGAAATCATTTGGCTTTATGGATATTACTGTAAACAGCATCTGTTGCAATGGAATTGACTGGATCTACTAACGTCACTGTGTGAATTTAAAATGGCCTCGAGAAGGAGGCCTGCTTTCCAGTTCCTTGAAGTTTCCCGGACCTGTGACCAGCTGGATCAAGGAAGTCTGGGAGAAGTTATGCTACAGCCCAAGTCTATAAGAACAGCAGCTTCTGCTTTGCTTTTCTGCAGCCCTGGGCTACCATGTAATACGGCAGACTGCCCAGGGGTGGCTCTGAGAAGAAGCACATGGGGCATCTGTTGGGAGCCATCTCAGATTCTCCAAGCCAGCAGCTAAACGTCACTGAGTAACCTTACCCTATACCACATAGAGCCAAACCTCCCTGCTCAGCTCCAGTGGGGTTCCTGACCCACAAAATTGTGAAGTATAAGGAAATAGTTGTTTATGCCACCAGGTTTAGAGTAAATTATCATACAGAAAGAGATGACTAGAAAAATTTCAGAGATGAGAAAAATTCATCATCGGGTCAAAAGGCTTTCCAAGCCAGTTTAGAAATATGATCAAAGGGAAACCAAATGATGGGAAACACATTGTGTGGCAGAGTATTTAGGTCATGTTTTGGCAAGCTTGGAACTCATTAAACCCTTAATGTCTCTTTTGCAAGTACACTAAACCTCTTCTCCCACCAAGACTCAGGAGTGGTGAGGCAGGGCCATCTAGACCTCCTCCCCATGACTGAGGATGTTCCAAAGATTGGCTCATCCATCTATCTGTTGAGCCAGGGGGGGTGGTGCATGCCTGTAATCTCAGCACTGGGGAGGCTGAGGCAGGAGGATCACAAGAAGTTTGAGGCCAGCCTGGGCTACATAGTGAGTTCAGGGCCAGCCTGGATTATAAAGGGAGACCCTGTCTCAAAAAACAAAAACAACAACAATAACAACAACAAAAAAATCTATCTGTGGCTGGAGGCAAAGCTGGCTTCATCAGATTAGGCAGAAGGTTTAGATGATGGTGGCACACTCTCAGTAGAAAGTTCACCAAGCTATCACTTCTCTTAGAGAGAGAGGGAAGGGGGAGAGGAAGGGGGAGGGGGAGGGAGAGGGCCTTGGTCCCTAAATCAAACATACTGGAATTTAGAACAAGTTCTGTCACTTTGGGAGGTGATAAACTGTGTGACCCTGAACAGACTCATTTATATCCCTATTTAAATTTTTTCTGTATGTTCACTATGGCTTTGTACATGCTCAGAGGTTTTTACACAGGGTTCTTGGAAATCCACAGACAATCCTCAAAGACTATGAGTGTTTATCTGAGTTAGAGGGGGCTAAGAAGGAAGATTCAGTAAACTGGGCTCTGGATCCTATAGCACTATTTCAGCCAAAGCCATTTACTGGCATCTTGCAGAATATTTTACTTGAAAATGAAAGCTATAACATGCCTACACATCATCAGTCTTCATGATTTGTAAGAGTCCTTCTAGAATCTTCATCCCTAATTCTCTGTTCCTAATTCTGATGGGGGGTGGTTGTAGCATTCTGTGTGTTTCCCCCACTGCACCTTTCAGAAAGTGAGGCATGAAGGGCTACTCTGCCTTCTTCCTGCACTATTTCTATTCCTTCTTGTCACCCCAGTTTCCTTTGGGGGATTATCCCTCTTCTACTTTCAGTCCGTGCTCTATCTGAGAGGGAGCTGAGGGAGCACATGAGTAGACCTGATCCACTGAAATGCTACATCCCCTTGGCTGTGACACAATGCTCAGGGATGGATGAGAAGCGAGCCCAATCCAGCCCAATGAGAGTCGGCCCTGGACTTTCACTGGAACTGTGAGAAAAGCAGCCACCTGTACATGGAGCTGTAGAGTGCCAGCCTGGAGCTGACAGCAGCTTCTTGTCACCTCACTGTGAGAACCAGGCTGAGAATGACTCCAGCCTGGAGAAGAGGTAGGAGATGGAGAGAAAGAGAGACCATTTTGACAGCATCATATGAGCTGCTGGATACAGCTATAGCTGAAGTCAGTAGGCCCTTAGCTGACCAATTCTCTCCTCCCCATCTTTTTTTAATTAGGCCAGTTTAAGTTATTGTCTTAGTCACTTTCTTATTGCTGGGACAAAATACCCAACACCCGCAAGTTAAAGGAGGAAAGGCTTATTTTAGCTCTCAGTTTGTAGAGGTTTCAGTCCATAGTTGGCTGGCTCTGAGGCAGGGCGGCATGGCAGAGGGGCATCACCAAGGAGAAAGAGTTTGTGGTGTGGGAGACAGGAAGCAACAAGCTTCCCTTCTTCTTTCCCTTTTTATTCCATCCAGGCTACAAGTCTATTGGCTGGTGCCACCCACACCCAGGGCCGGTCTTCCCTCTTCAGTGAACCCATCACCACACCCAGAACTCTGCTAAGCCAATCAGTAGACTAATCCAGTATCACAGACCCATGATCCAGCCGCCTCCCCAAAGCCCCATCTGTGAGTGCCTGAGGCTTTGGGGGACATCTGTATAGAAGCCATAAGAGTTGTATATTGTCACTTTAAGCCAAGAGTCCAAGGAAATACAATAAGTTAGCACAGTTGAGTTGAATTTGGGGATGTCATATGCAAAAAGTTCTAGCGTTTTGCATACCCTGCCTGCAGAGGAAACAACCTCCCAGGTTGGTGGACTGAGGGTTTGTGCAGCACCAAACAAAATCAAGCTCACCCAGCCTGGTTGCCCTTTTATCTTTTTTTTTTTTCTTTCTATTACTTTTTTAAGGAGCTCATCTTTCTCCAGCTAAGACATCCAAAATGACAGGCTATTGGAAGGCACTTCTGTCCATGGTAATACCTGCATTTAAATTTTCTTTGTTGTTTTTTTTTTTTTTAAATGATCATGATGTGATAGCAGATGAATGTTGGCAAATTACCAAATGACAGGCGTAAAATTTTATGAACATGCACATTCCAAAGGAATGTGGAAATAAGCCATCTACTGTAGTCTAGTTTGGCAGAAATATTACAAAAATATAAATTTGGCATATATTGGAATTCATTTAAAGATGCTTAAAAACTCATCCATCAACCTTGCACAGAAGGTCAAAGAAACACATGAATCTCAAATAAACAGGAACTGATGTACAAAGAAAAGGCCTAAATATCAGTTCCAGATATCAGAGGGAGGAACACACCTTTGTGAAGAGGATGGCGGTACTATTTTCTTTTCTTTATTGAAGGTGTATATTTAAAAAGAAATAATAACTATCTCTTAGCCATAAATGAAGTGACCATTGTCCTTGAAATGGCCATCTGAATTCTCCTTAGAGGATTTGGGCTGATGACTACATGTTCTCAAGGTCTTTATATATATTTTTCTCCTTCAAGGACCACATCTGTGGTAGTAACATGAGAAAAATTGCATGCTCTTGTGTATCTAGCACCAAAGCCTTCCCCATCATATCATGAGCTGTGAGGAGGAGCTACCACACTCCTTCCAAGCCCCAGGATGGGCCCTTGCTCAGAACCTGTAGTCAGATTATTCAATTCCTGGTCATAATAACTGGTTCAGGGATGGCCACATGTCCTGTCTGAGTCTTCTGTAACAGCTGCTAAGTGAATGCTGAGAAAGGGAAACGAAGAGCGACAGAGAAATGAATCCTTCTTCTCCAGGTTCCTGAGCAAAAAGGACCATGGATTGTAGAGAATTTGCTGGCATTCCCCTTCCCCTTAAGCCATGTACAAGAAGCTCTGGGTAGAAGGGAATGAAGCCAATATACAGAGAAAAGCAAAGAGAGATAAATGCAATAAGTGGGGCAGATAAAGAGATAGGCATGAGGTAGAGAGATCTGAGATCCAGCTGTGCTTAAAAATGAAACCATCCCGAAAAAACACCGAATCAGCCCGCTGCAGACAGGCAGCTCTGTGGACGCAGTTCCGAGGTTGCCAATTGCACTGAAAACACAGAATCAGCCCGCACCCCAGCAGCAATCCACTGGACCCCCTCTGGCTCCTTTGGCCTCTCCTCTGTACAGCCACCTGGTTCCACACTACAAAGACACAGAGGACACTGGACCACCAGACCACTGTACTGGAGCTAATCAAGTTCTCAGCATTTAAAGAATTCCTGCCCAGAGGTAGGGGCTTCTGAGCCGCCGTCGCACTGCTCCTGGTCCAGAGGAAGGGGCTGCCTGGCCACTACCCCTCCCGCCGCTCCCAGAGGAAAAGGGCTTTTGGGCTGCTGACCGTCCTGCTGCTCCCGGCCCAGAGGTAGGGGTTTCTGAGCCGCTGTCCCACTGCTCCTGGTCCAGAGGAAGAGGCTTCCGGGCTGCCAAACATCCCACCACTCCAGGCCCAGAGGAAGGGGCTTTCAGCCCACCATCCCTACCGCTGCTCCCGGCCCTTGGCTCACCTCTCCCAGCTCAGAGGAGGTGAGCTGCGCGGACGATAACAGCACAACCCTGTCCCCCCAGTCGAAATGAGAAAACATGTAAATAAGTCTCAAAACCAGACTTCCAGATCACCTACAGCAAACCCAAAGGGAAATGAGATGGAACACTTTCATACTCAGCCACCTGGACCCACTGAACTGGCAACAAAGGGGATCTGGAAAAAATGAAATCAGAAATAATTTCTCACATAACAGGAGAAATTGTGCCCCTAGTGCAAGACATGATTAATAAATCTAGAAAGGAGCTGAGGAACATGATGGAATCCCAACATAGGAAACAAATGGAATCCATAAAACAGATGCAAATAGATTTCCAGGAGATGAAAAACTCCATTAAAAGTCTACACAACAGAATGAGCCAATGTGAGGACAGAATTTCAGATATAGAAGATAAGATTGCAATTAATGACCAGGAAAAGAAAAATTGTTTCAAAATTATAAGGCAACATGAGAAATCAATCCAGCAGCTGCTAGATGATGCAAAGAAGAATAACATAAGACAGACTGGAGTCCATCAAGAAACAGGAGAGAGTGCAGATGACATAAAAAAAACTCTTCACAGAAGTGATGGCAGAAAACTTCCCAAGCAGGGGAAAAGAACTTGACATACAGATAAGTGAGGCATATAGGACTCCAAATAGCCTTGATCAAAAAAAATCTACACTTAGGCATATAATTGTTAAGATTCCAGAAACTCAACAGAAGAATAAAGTTCTACAAGCAGTTAGAGAAAAGAAACAAATCACATACAAAGGAAAGCCCATCAGAATCACAGCAGACTTCTCAACACAAACCATCAAGGCAAGAAGAGTTTGGAGTGACATATTCCAAGCCCAAAAAGAAAACAGCCTCCAACCCAGATTGATGTACCCTGCAAAACTATCTTTCAAAAGTGATGGAGAAATAAGATACTTTCATGACAAAGAGCACCTTAAGAACTTCATGAATACCAAACAAGCACTCCAAAGAATTTTACACAATAGCCTAGGAACAGACATTGAGGATCACAACCCCAGGAAGCAAAGCAGAATGAACTCATCTGGCACGACAAGAAATTAAATGTAAAGGGGGAGAACCCAACAAAAAGAAAAAGTCATGGCAATGATAAGCCAATACGTTTCAGTTATAACCATCAATGTTAATGGTCTCAATTCACCAATCAAAAGAAACAGACTGGCAGAATGGGTCAACAAGCAAAATCCAACAATATGCTGCATACAAGAAACACACTTAATTCAAAAGGAAACTCAAAGACTGAAAGTTAAAGGGTAGAAAACAATACTCCATGCGACAGGAACCTGAAAAAAAGCAGAAGTAGCTATCCTCTTTGCAGATCAAGTAGATTTCAAATCAACACTGATTAAGAGAGACAAAGAAGGACACTACATACTTGTAAAGGGAAGAATCCAACAGGAAGAGATGACAATCATAAATATCTAGGCACCAAACACTAGTGCACCCAACTATATAAAACAAATACTAACGGACATGAAAAGTCATATATGCACTAATACAATTGTAGTGGGGGACCTCAACAACCCACTGTCACAAATAGATAGATCAACTAGACAAAAAGTAAGTAATGAAATACTAGAACTCAATCGAACTCTTGAACAAATGAACTTAACAGATGTTTGCAGAGTGTTCCACCCCACAAAATCAGAATACACATTCTTCTCAGCTGCACATGGATCATTCTCCAAAATGGACCACATACTCACACATAGAACATGTTTAAGGAAGTGCAAAGGAATTGAAGTTATCCCCTGTATATTATCAGACCATAGTGCAATGAAATTGGAGATCTATAGCAAAAGAAACTCGAAAAATAACATAAACACGTGGAAATTGAACAACACACTTCTGAATAACCAAAGGGTCACAGAGGAAATTAAAGAAGAAATCAGACAGTTCCTTCAATTAAATGACAATGACAATACAACATATCAGAATCTATGGGACACAATGAAAGCAGTCTTACGAGGGAAATTCATAGCAGTGAATATGCATATTAGGAAAACAGAGCAAGCCCAATTAAACAACCTGATGCTGAACCTCAAGCTTCTAGAAAAAGAAGAGCAGGACAACCTCAGAGCTCATACAGGGGAGGAAATTATAAAGATCAGAGGAGAAATCAATGCAATAGAGACTAAGAGAATGATACAAAAAATCAATGAAGCCAAGAGTTGGTTCTTCAAAAGAATCAACAAAATTGACAAACCCTTAGCCAACCTTATCAGAAAAAGGAAAGAAAAAGCCCAAATACATGCAATTAGGAATGAAAAGGGTGAAATTACAACAGATCCAGCAAAAATCCAGAGGATCATCAATACCTACTTCCAGAACCTATATGTCAATAAGATGGAAAACACAGAAGAAATGGACAGATTCCTAGATACATATGAATTACCAAAGTTGAATGAAGAAGACCTAAAAATTCTGAACAACCCACTATCAACCAATGAAATTGAAAACATAATTAAAAACTTACCAACTAAGAAAAGCCCGGGACTTGATGACTTCACTGCTGAATTCTACGAGACATTTAGAGAGGAACTACTGCCACTACTGTTTAAACTCTTCAATGAAATTGAAAGGGAAGCAATACTCCCAAATTCTTTCCTGGAAGCAAGCATCACCTTGATCTCCAAAGCAGAGAAAGACCCAACCAAAAAGGAGAACTAAAGGCCAATCTCACTAATGAACACAGATGCAAAAATCCTTAATAAGATACTGGCAAATAGAATGCAGAAGATCATCAAGAAGATCATACACCCTGATCAAGTGGGATTCATCCCAGGGATGCAGGGATGGTTCAACATACTCAAATCAATCAATGTAATACACTATATCAATAGAGCCAAGGACAAAAACCATATGATTATCTCCATAGATGCAGAAAAAGCACTTGACAAAATCCAACATGCATTTATGATAAAAACCCTATAAAAATTGGACTAGATGGTCTCTACCTCAAACTGATAAAATCCATCTATGAAAAACCAACAGCCAATATCATACTAAATGATCAAAAACTGAAATCCTTCACACTAAAATCAGGAACAAGACAAGGATGTCCACTATCACCACTCTTGTTCAATATAGTTCTGGAAACATTAGCCAAGGCAATTAGACAAGAGAAAGAAATAAAAGGAATAAAGATAGGAAATGAAGAAGTCAAATTGTCATTATTTGCAGATGACATGATACTCCATAGAAGACCCCAAGAATTCCACCAAAAGTCTTCTAGACTTAATAACCAAATTCAGTCAAGTGGCTGGTTACAAGGTCAACACACAAAAATCAATAGCTTTCCTCTACACGGATGACAGACTCACTGAGAGAGAAATAGGGCAAACAATTCCTTTCACAATAGCATCCAAAAAACTGAAATACTTAGGAATCAACCTAACGAAAGAAATCAAAGATCTCTTCTCTGAAAACTATGGCACTCTGAAAAGAGAGATTGAAGATGATATCAGAAAATGGAAAGACATCCCCTACTCCTGGGTAGGAAGGATTAATATAGTGAAAATGGCCATACTTCCAAAACTGCTATATAGATTCAATGCAATTCCAATTGAGATTACAGCAGCATACTTCATGGACCTTGAGAAAACAATCCAAAATTCCTTTGGAACAAGAAGAGACCTAGAATATCAAAAGCAATTCTAGGTAACAGAGACATGGCAGGGGGTATCATAATCCCCAACCTGCAACTATACTACAAAGCTACTGTGACAAAAACAGCATGGTACTGGCAAAGAAACAGACCTGAGGACCAGTGGAATAGATTAGAAGATGCAGAAACAACTCCAGACACACTCAGCCATCTTATCTTTGATAAAGGAGCCAAACTCCCTCACTGGAGGAAAGATAGCCTCTTTAATAAATGGTGCTGGAAAAATTGGGTTTCAACTTGCCAAAGATTAAAACTAGACCTATATCTCTTGCCATGCACTAAACTAAAATCAAAATGGATTAAAGATCTAAATATTAAAATAGAAACTCTGAACCAGTTGGAACAGAGATTAGGTAGAACTCTTGAAGACATCGGTGTAGGAAAAGATTTTATGAACAAAACCTCAGTTGCCCATGAACTAGCACAATCAACAAGTGGGATCTCTTCTTATTACAAAGCTTCTGCACAGCAAGAGAAACCACCAGCAGTGGGAAGAGATAACCCACAATGTGGGAAAATATCCTCACCTGCTTTTCCTCAGACAAAGGTCTACTATCTCGAATCTATAAAGAACTTAAAAAGATCAGAGCTCCCAAATTTAAAGACCCAATCCAAAAATGGGCATCTGAAATGAACAGACATTTCTCAGACAAGGAAGTAGAAATAGCAAATAAATACATGAAAAAATGTTCAACGTCACTGGTCATTAGAGAGATGCAAATAAAAACAATGCTGAGATTCCACCTCACCCCAGAAAGAATGGCTGCTATCATGAAATCAACCCATAACAAATGCTGGCAGGGGTGTGGGGAAAGAGGAACCCTGTTGCACTGCTGGTAGGAGTGTAGACTGGTGCCACCACTGTGGAAATCAGTATGGAGATACCTCAAAGAACTAGGAGTGGAAATCCCATTTGACCCCGCTATTCCCCTGCTGGGGATCTTACCTAAAGAATTAAAAGAACCATACCACAGTGATATGTGTGCACCCATGTTCATAGCAGCACAGTTTTGTGATAGCTAAAACTTGGAAACAGCCCAAATGCCCATCAACTGGAGACTGGATAAAGAAAATGTGTTTTTTTAATAAAATGGAGTACTACTCAGCCATAAAAAATGAGAAATTAGAGACATTTATAGCTAAATGGATGCACATTGAGGCAGTACTCTTTTCTTTTTCTTTTTTGGTACCAGGGATTGAACTTGGGTCCTTGTGCTTTCGAGGCAGGTGGCAGAACCACTGAGCTAAATCCCCGGCCCGAGGCGATACTCTTAAGTGAAATAAATAGGACGCACATGTATCAATACCGAATAGTTTCTCTGGTGTGAGAAACTGAAAGTGTAAATAAGGACTAAAATGTATAATAGGTAATGTGAAATAGGAAGAAAAGGGGCAAAGGGGAAGGAAGTGTGAGGGCTAGGGGAAAGGAAAGAAGGGAATGGAATTAATATGAGAAAATGGAAAAATAGGAACAAAATCTTTGTAAATAGGGAGGAATGGAGGGGTTGAAGGAAGGGCTGGGCAAGGGTGAAAAATAAGAACCAAGAGAGATTATGTAAAGGTGCAAATTTCCAATGATGAATGTCATTATATTGTATACCTAAAATGTACCAACGATTAGAATGAATAATCGACAATGCAAAATCGGAAGGAAAGGTCCAAAGGGGTAGGGGTAGTGGGAGGGGCAGGGGAAAGGAAAGAAGGGAAAGGAAAAATGATGAGAAATGGAAAAAATGGAAATAAAGTCTTTGTCAATAGGGAAGGGTAGAGTGGGTGAAGGGAGGGCTAGGAATAGAGAAAAAAAAAAAAATGAAACCATCCCTGCCTGGACTTTGCAGTAATATCTGCCAGCAAATATTCAGTTTTCATTTCAGCCAGTTTGAGCCGGGTTTTGCCACTTGGAACTGAACTAATTTTCACTGATACAGTTAGCCATAATATTTGCAGCATGACCAAAACCATACAAGAGTTGAACAAAGAAGGATGACATAGTTCTTACTTTGAAGGTTCGCACAATCTCACTGTGTTCAGTTTAGTAATGGTTTGCTAAGTGTCGATTCTGTTCCAAGCTTGTGTATTGTGTTCGGTGACTCTAGAATGAGTACGACACAGATTGCTTCTGACAGGATCTCCCTGTTGGGCAAAAAGGTGGCTTTCTTCCTGGTGTTTCAAAAATGGGGAGATCTATGGCTATCTGGAAACAGAAAGGCACTGTTTTGCTCTTGAGAAAGGTGACCAAAGCCTAGAAGAAACGAAAAAGCTTGCATGACAGAGACCTGGAAGTCCAGTTATAGTGTTTCAGTATAGTGGAAAATTATTTACGAGAGATTGCAAAATGTCCCTGCTCCCTTGCTGTATCCTAGTACTCAATTCTAAGTGGTTTCCCCTGCCCCACATTTTAACCACTTGTGAACCTAGGGTGTGGTTTATTATAAGTTACTCAACTGCTTGAGATTCAGTTTCCTTTGCTGTAATGTGGAAATAGTAATATTCATGTTGCAGGATTCTTGTGACAGAAACATGGCTAATTGTCTACCCACTTTTCGCTCACCTCCCTTAGTCATGGGAACTTTGACTTTTAGCTGGACTTATGGCCACTATAGTAATGAGTAGAGTACATTTCTGTACTGTCTTTTTTGGGGTTTTTTTTGGTACCGGGGATCAAACTCGGGACCTTGCACTTGTGAGGCAGGCACCGGAACCACTGAGCTGAATCCCCAGCCATTAACATATGTAGGGTTCAGTACTGTCTTTTTTAAAAAAATTTTTTAAATTTTTTTATGAGTACATTTCTAAGTTTCCTTGAAGGTGTGTGTAACTATTTGTCTAAATTCTGATGAATGAAATGCAAACAGAAGTGCTCCAGACAACTTCTAAGAAGTGTTCATAACGGGGCCTTCCGCTGGATAGCAAGTTTGAGGCTATCCTGACTAACCTAACTTAGTGAGAGGCTGACTCAAAGAAAAAAAAAGCAATGAGGAAGTAGCTCAGTGGAGAGCATTTGATTAGCATGTGTAATCCCCAGCTCCTCAGCACAGGGAAAAAAAGAGAAAAAGAAAAGAAAAGAGGGCCCTTTCTCTTTGATTCTTCTTTGCTATCATGACCTAGAATACAGCCAAGAAGGTCAGAAGTTGAGCAAGTATTTTTAATCAGAAGGTGGAAACCATAGCCTAGGGCAGAAATGAGCCAGTGTTTTCCATAAAGGGTCAGGGAGTGAGCATTCTGGGCTCTGTGGGCCATACGCTTCCTGTGGCAGCTACAACAGCTCAGTGGTGCAGTGAAAGCAGGCATATAGAATATATAAATCAACAGGCATTGTTGTATTCTAGTGACACTCTACTTCTAAAAACAGGTGCTGGGCTGCAGGCCATAGTTCGCTTACCCTTTTCCCAGAATCAAAGAGCAACAAGTGAACGGAACCTGGGTCCCTGATGATATTATGCCACCCATCACTGTGACATGGACTGCATCCTACCAGACTTTTTTTTTTTTTGGTACCAGGGATCGAACTTGGGACCTTGCGCTTGCGAGGCCGGCGGCAGAACCACTGAGCTAAATTCCCGGCCCCAGACTTATTTTATAGAAGAAAAAAGAAGTTTCACAATTATTTTATTTTATTTATTTATTTATTTTTATTTTTTGGTACCAGAGATTGAACTCAGGTCCTTGCACTTACGCAGCAGGTGGCGAAACCACTGAGCTAAATCCCCGGCCCTTCACAATTATTTTAAACTTTCTGTCATTCTAAGTCAAACCTAACTGGATGAGAATTCTAAAACAGGTAAGAAGTTAATAAATAATGTGTGTAAACTGCTTAGCATAAATATTAAAGACAGGTAGATATTAAATAAGAGATATTTCTTCATAGTAACCAGATAGCTGTATTCAAAAAAGTTTTCACCCACCTCCGAGTTGAGAACTTATTGCCCAAAAGGTTTATAAAGCCTGCTGGGAAGAAAGGGGAGAGATCTGGACCATGAACAGAGCATACAGAGTTGATCCTCTCTGGCCTTTAAAACTTTCTTGTTTTGGGGGGGTCTGGGTATCACACCCGGGGATGGTCTGCCACTAAACTACATCCCCAGCCACCCCGCCTAAAATTTTATGTCAGGGTTTCGCTAAGTTATCTAGCTGGCCTCGAACTATCTCCCTGCCTTAGCCCAGAGCAGCTGAGATGACTTGTGTGTGCCACCAGGCTGCATGCCCTTTTCTGCCTTTGCCATGCACCTCTGGCCTAGCCGGGGTCAGTGAATCCACAAATCCACTGCTCGCCTCCACATTGCCCTCTAGTAGACGGGGCTGGTATTCTGTGCCAACCAGCTGCAGTACTGCCACGAGGACTGTAATAAACCTCTCAGAAGAGAGAGAGTGCTAAGCTTTATTAAACACCATAAAGAAGATGTGACTGCCTAGATCCTCGCAGGCTCACTTGGGTTACAGCTCCCGGGCCAGGCCATAAGTCACCCTCTGGCAACCGAAACCACATGAAGCACAGTGTTGAAAACTTGCTAAATCATTTGTCACTCAAAGGCTTTTAAAATAAAATACTTTCAGAAATAATCATTTGATTTCAGACAGCACCATGGCCTGTGCAGAGCTGGATGGAAATATTCTATCTGTGCACTTGTACTCAGCAGCAACAGTCAGGACCCAGCAAAGTCTGCTGCTCCTAGTTTCAAATCCCTCTTGAATTCCAAATTTCTTCTTCCTTATGTTTCAAATCAAATTGTTACATCCCGGGCCGGGGATTTAGCTCAGTGGTTTCGCCGCCTGCTGCGCAAGCGCAAGGACCCGAGTTCGATCTCTGGTAACAAAAAAAAAAGAGAAGAGAAACAAATTGTTACATCCAGTGGGTGGGCGGGGGGTCGGGAGTCTCCAAGCTGGAGGGGAATTGTCCTGAGTCTTCTGGCTCTGGACCTTGTAGACTTCACCTTCCCTCTGTGATGTCCATTCCTGGGACTTCTATTGTATGCAGAGAACACCTGCTCTATCCCAACTGTGTGGAGTCAAATCCTGTCCTTATCTCTCACCAACCTTGAGACTTGGGGAAACAATTTAAGCTTTCACATGAAAAATGGGTTTCATGAATAACTCAATTCATTCATACCTCATGAAAAAAAATTTTGACATCTATATGTCGGGTTCTGTTGGATGTACCTGTGAAGAACGAAGTAGGCAAATATTTTGCATTATGTGCCCTAGTGCAAAATGAATACTCCACTAATGCTTGCTGTTAGTATCTGGATAATTTGTTTAAATACACACATATGTGCATGTGTATGTATGTATGTATGTTGGACCATATTCCAAGTACTGGCAATTCAAAAGGAAATAAGAAAAATCTCTATTCTCATAGCACTTGCATACGGTGCAAAAAAAAAAAGGCACTGTATAAGCACAAAAACAAGTCCCTTCCTATGATTACAACACCACAAGCCAACTACTCTGGGTACATGATGCAAAGTAATCAGTGATGAGTGGTCATGGGTGCTGTGAATAAGAAGAAAACTGCGTGGGTTACCATGTGTCGATCTAGGGGAGAGTATTCCAAGCAGTGGGCTAGGCCTGTGGAAAGGTCCTGAGGTCAGAAAGGGCTTGGTGTGCTGAGGGACAGACAGAAGGCCAACTAAGCAAAGGGAAATGGTCCAAGGTGAGGTTGGAGGTTGGAGAGGGGTCAGTCCCCCTTAGATAGGACCTGGAAGCACTGTACATCATTTGGATCTCTTCCAAGTAAAATGTGATTCCACTGGAGGGTTTTAAAGGACAGCTTGCCTTGATTTTCACTTTAAACCCCAATCCTTTGAATGTTTGGAGAGCAGAGCCGAAACAGGACACTGCTTGGAGGTGAAAGTAGCTGGAGTGGGCGGGGACTGGCGAGATGAGAAGAGATGGGCAGTGGTGGGCTGACAGCAGGGGAGGGAAAAGGCAGGAGTGACGATGACGATGATTCCAAAGTTCCTCAGGAGGAGCGGCACCTCTGGAATAAGGGTAGGACACGGAGGAGAAAGCCCAGCAGCTGAAGGAGCAGGGTCTGCAGCCCAGGTCAGGGCTGTTGAGCCATCATCCTGGATGGAAAGGGGAAGCCATGGGGAAAGGGGAAGCCATGGGGAAAGGTGAGCTCACTCTGGTGACCCGAGGAGCAACGCACAGCAGCCTGGAAAATCTCCTTCCAGCCTCTCCCCTCGAAATGGTTTTACCACTATCCCGATGAGTCTCACTCGTAGTGATGGCTCCCCTCTCTGGGCCCTGCTAATCTGTTTCCTTTTAGAAGGTGGCTGCTTTCAGTGCTTTTTCATTTCTTTCTCTGGACTAATTTTATTGCCCATAGCCTTCTCTTCAGCTGCCTTGGCAGGGAGATGCTGGATATTAAAATAGTTATTATTTTATTTTATAGCTCAGTGGAATCTATATTCAGCTCATTACACATGTATACGCCTCACTAGCCAAGCGCACTTCATAATGGTGAGCTCTTATGGAGAAGGAAATTTGTGCTTCTTTCTGTAACTCCCAGAAGGCTGCCCCTGAATGGTGATGAACCCTATGTGGGCACAAGAGGCTGGCAGCACAATGTAGTCCTAGTTAAACCGTCATCCTGATTCCATCTGGCAGCAGAGGGGACCCATGAGGTCTAAGCTCAGAGTGGCAAGGAGACAGGAGAAGAGCCACTCAGCAACCTATGATTAGCAGACATCTCAAGGTTAAAACTTGTGAAGTTGAGCTCCTCCTCCTCCTCCTCCTCCTCCTCCTCCTCCTCCTCCTCCTTAGATTAGCTCCTCCTGCAAGCTCCCCACTACAGATGGAGGGAGCTCTGCTCTCCTGACTGGCCAGGCCAAAACTCTGAGCCCTCTTTGACTTGTTTCTCCCACACTCCAAGTACAATATTTCAGCAGATCCTACCACCTCTCCCTTCCAAACTCATCCAGACTCCAGCTACTTCACTGCACCCCCACGGCTATCACCTTGATCCAAACCATCCAACATCTGTTTTCTGGATTATTTTAACAGCCTGACTGCCTTTGCTCCCCTCCTATATATTCTCAAGTCAGCCAGAGAAATCCCATCAAAATGAAGTCAGGTCATGACAAACATCTGCCTGCCTCTTCCAATGATTTCTTATTCACAGCAAGAGCCAGTCTTTACTGTGGCCTTGGAGGCCCTACACTGTCTCACGCTGTTCCCTCTCTGACTCACCCTGACTGCTTTACTTGTGTTCATTACAATCACGTCATATGGCATTAACTGTGTGCCAGGCACACTCTTGCCTCAGGGCCTTGGCATGTCCTGTTTTCACCTTCAGGGATGTTCTTCCCCCCATGCCACCAGGCTCACTCTGTTACCTCCTTCAGAGCATCATACAGATACAACATTCTCACTGAGCCCTTCCTAGAATCCCCATCTAAAATCAAATTCTTCTATACCCTTCACAGCTTCCTCTTTTCTTGTCTGCTCTTAAACATTCTAAACAGAAGCACTTAACACCAACAAATATTTCACAGGTTTATCTTTTAGAAATTGTCTGTCTCCCCGCAGTAGAATATAAGCTTTCTGAAAAACAGAGGATTTTGTTTTGTTTACAGCTGTATCTCCACTTTTGTCTAGGGCCTGGAACAGTTGGTGCTCAGTTAACATTTACTAAAGGACTGAATGTATTTTAAGGTCTTCTTTGAAAATTCAAATTCTCTGTTTGCTTGTCCTTAACACTGAAGAACATTGGACACATATTAATCAGGTTGTAGCAAGTTATGCTGCAACAACAGAAAGCCTGAAATCTCGGTTGTTACGCAGCACAGTTCTAGCACAGTCCCTTTCTGCACATGTTACATGTCTGCAAGGGGTCAGTCCTGCCATAGTTACTTGAGCTCCACCTCGTCATGTGTTTACATAGTCAGCCAGGGAGGAGAGAATAAGGAAAATCACGCTTCTGTTTGGAAATGCTCTTAATTAGTAGCTGAAGTAAGACTCAAACGTGACTTCCGAAGAACTGGAGGCAAAATCCTATCATATGTTCCAGAGAAACACTGGTAATGGGCCCAGACAACCATCTCTACTCGAAAGCTCTTCTGACATAACTCTGTCTCTCTGAGGGAATGTCCCTCACCCAGCCTAACTCTTCCCACAATACACACACACACACACACACACACACACACACACACACACATCATCAGCATCCTCATCATCTTCATCACCCATTCCTTCTTCAAACTCTGCATCGCAGAATCCAAAGGCCTGGTATGGCAGGGCCAGTGCCACAGAAGGTGAGGGTAGTGATGGTTCATGTAGTGGGACTCCACTGACAAAGGCAAGATGTTCTCAACAGGTCAGCTGAGGGCAGGGCCAGAGGAGCTCACTAGTCATTCAGCTGTACCCAGCAGGATTGGAACATGGCAACCTGCCCACTCTTCAAAACACAGTGCTGGCTGATTTCAGATCAGCAATACCAGGATCTTCAAGTGACCAGAGGGAGACCTAGCCATGTAGCATTCCATGCCTTATGACAAACAATCTATTAGATTCCCTTTTAAAATGTACAGGATCTATGACAGCTAACCACACTATTTGGCTAGCAGAAATACCTGAGTCCCTAACTATTCCTTTTAATAGAGATGTCATTATGTCAGTAATTTTATGAATCCTTGATCTTCATTTGTCATTTTGACAAATTTTTACTAAGTATCTACTGTGTGAATGAAACAAAGATCTGTGCCCTTAAGGAGTCCCCATGCATTGGGATGACAGACAGTGAACAGGATAAATAAGGAGTCTCTAAGGTAGTGGAAAGTGCTAAGTGTCAGGGAAAAGTAGAGGTGAGGCGTGGAAAAGGGAGCTCTGGATGTGATCACAGGTGGGTCTGGGTCAGTTGTTACAGGACATGGCAAATACAATCACTGTGCAGAAGGGTGATGCAGGAATATAATTGTAAGGAGCTGGGTCACCTGTACCCCACAAAGCAGATAGAGTGCTCTTATCCCACGACACTACAGGGTACCTCCATGGAATAAATTCTGTAACCAGAACAGTAGAAAGAATTAAGTTCATGAACTGAGATACCACTATGTAGCCCTGCTCACCATTACCTTATCCAGGACCCACTGCTTCCTCCTAGCCCCTTCCTGTTACAGTAGTAAAATGGGATGGGTTCTCCATTTTCCTCATCTTTCATTCATTTCTCATTGGGACCATTCCAGGAATTTCTAGGAAATGTGACTGAAGGGAGAAGCAAACAGTTGCCTCTGGACCCCCTTCCAGAAAATACCACCCAATCCTAAACTTCATCCTACTTCAGTGAGCAAGTGCCCTTGTGTGACCATTAATCCTGATATGCCAACTTCACTGGATTAAGCAACACCTAACTGATGAGTAAAGCATGCTCCTGTATGTCTGGGTGGGCATGGAGGTGTGGCCTGGGGTACTGTTCATGGGCCCTCACAGGTTCCTGTGCTTCCTGACTGCCAAGAACTGAGCAGAATTTTTCCTCCATGTCCTTTCCCCATGATGTTTCTGCCTTGGAGCCAGCTGCTTATAGACTAAAAATGTGAGCCAATGAAACCTTTCCTCCTTCAAGCTGTGGATGTCGACTGTGTTCAGCAACTAGAAAGGTGATTAATACACCTTGTCTCTAGGAGTCAAGCAAGCAACAGCTTCACAACCTGTGGGATTAAATGGATGCATACCAAGACTACATTTTAGGGCAACAGAGGATTAAAAATCCCTCCACGAGTAGCTTGGGCCAGATCTGAAGAAGGAATCTGAACTAGTTTTGATGACAGGTTAAAGTTTGGTGGCTGAAAAATCTGCAGAACAAGCTAGGTCCCTCTTCACAGGGGCAGTGAACAAACATAGACCACTCTACCAATGGGAGGGAAAAAATTTAACGAAGGCAAGATAAGAGCCAGACGTGTGGAAAGATTTCTCTTTGAGAATATTTTTTGTACCAATTACTCTTCAAAGATATCATGTTAGCATTTTTGGCACAACTTGACAATTAAATTAGATGAATGGTTTTCAATGTTTTTGCATCTGCTGTTCTTGAATCTCTTCTTAAGCTAACATTTTCTGTCCGTCACACACATTTTTTAAACTTTGGCAAGTTGTATAAACACTGATTTCAATTAGGTCAAGAAATTTAAAACATTTCACTATTCATCTTTCTTAAAAACGACATGACAAGTAATTAATTGGGCTTGATCATTTTGTGGGATGGAAAGATAGATAGTCAATAGCTTCTCCTTTTAGACGGTGCTTTTCAAGATGGCTTCATTTTTTGTTTTCAATGACTTTCCTTTCCTTTCAAGGATTAATGGTGTCCTGAATCATCCTCTATTCTAATTTCTTGGTCCAAGATGGTTCTCAACCTGGTACTTCTAATTCAGGTCAGATGACAGGGAGGTGGGCAGGAGGAGAGGGCTGGACCCAACATCAGAAAGGAACTCAATCAAAGCATGGCCCCAGCAAGAACCATGGCCAGAGGAGAAGCAAAGTCCCCAACTTATCTGCCAATGTGATCACAGAACTGGACAAGACAATGACTTCCAAGTTGGCTCCAAATGGTCTGGGATGGGAATGTGTGGAAGATGGCAGGTTCAGAGGAGTCACAGCAGCAGGGTGATGCAGGATGGAAAGAGATGCAGGGTGGTAGGGGCAGTTGCTCTGGGGGACATCTTTCCCAGACTTCAAGGAATCAGCTGATGTCTTGTAAGCATCCCAACATGCCCAGAGAAAAACAGATGGTCTATGGCCACGTGAGCCAGGAGGAATGGGATGTGACTGGTGTTTCCCCCTTTTCTCCTCCATTCTTCTCCCTCTCCTGGTCCCTCCCCTTGCTTCGGTGTTCAGTGTTTTCCTTACTTCTGACATGCTCCAATTCTTCGTCAGCTTAGTTGTGACCAACGTTGATAATAAGAAAGGACGTTTTCTTCTCCATCCCAATTCTCAAAGAAGAGGGCTTTATTCAGGCCATGAATGACAATTACTTATGAAAAATGCCTCAAGAGTCTGCTCTAGCTCTGTTTGATCCTGTATCGTGCATACAAATGATCAGTAATTTGATATATTCTTCCTCACTAGATTGAAAACTCTGTGAGGACAGGGATTGGTCTGATTTGTGTACTGTGCACCTTCCAGAGCCCAGGTGTACTATGCAAGTCTTTTCATTTGGATACTTGGACCTCTGAGGCCTTCCTGACACAGAGGAAACTGTTCCTGGCAGGGCTAGCCAGTTCCTAAGGAGAGTGAACAACTAGCCCTAGAGCCTGCCTTCTATATGCACACCGGAGGATCCAAAGCCCACACTCGAGGCCTTCCTTTTTGGCACTCCCATGAGCTCTTACCTTCCAGGCCACTGTTACCCTTCCCTCACTGCCCCAGGTCAAGTGCCACTTAGGACAGCGCTATACCAACAGCACCTGCTGAGATGATCCCACCTAGCCACGCTGAGCCTGCTCACCCCATCTTGCTTGCCTACAGCCGCCCATGTTCCCCTGCTCCTTCTGCTATCTGACCAGCACTGGTGTCTCCCCTTGTGGCCCTGCCTGATGAGTTGTGCCTCTTGCTCTTGGAAAGTCTGAGTAACTATCTTTCCAATGACTACTGTCTCCTGATATGTTGGCCTTACCGTACCTGAATAAAGTCTACATTCTAAAACACTACACAGTGCCTGGCACATAGGAAGGGCTCAGTTAACGCCTTTAGGGATTGACTAACTGAATGAACATTTCCTTCAAACTTAAAAGTCCACAGAAACTTCCTGGCTATCATTTCCTCATGCTTTTCCTTCTGCGCAAGATAATATCACTGAGCCACCCACTGGGTGGAAATTCAGATAGTCCCTCCTTCCAGTCCCAGGGAATGCTGTTCTTCCGGCCACCCACTGGGTGTGTGCAGTCCGGGAAGGTGAGGGTGACCGGGCTGCTGAAGGGAGGTGGCACTGGGACACTGAGGGGCTTTTCCTTGCTGCCTGTGATTATGAGACATTCCAGGTCCTAAGGAAAATAGAGACAGGGCCAGGGAGCCTCGCCTTTTAGGGTTCCATCCTGGCAGCACTTTAGGAACAGCCCAGAAAGTAGACTAGGGACTAAGCAGGCATTGTCACCATTTACATGTACCTTGGCCACTGGGCCAGCAGCTTGAGAAATGCACATGCAAGAGGCACAGGGATGGATCTGAGGCGAGAATTTGGTTGTTGAGGGGACACCATCCTGGCACGGAGCTTTCCTCATGCCCACCCCAGCTGTCTCCCATGTACACCCATGAGGGCCCCAAGAAGAAAAAGCAGATGCAATGCCATGAGTAAAAAACGTGAGTAGCCCTTTTTTGGTGCTCAGGAAATATTTGCAGTCCTCTAGAAAATAACAGCAGTACCTTCCATAACAGTGCTTCAGTCCCACTGAGCCCTCTGTATGTGTGACAGACAAGTCCCAAGGTAGCTGGGCAAGGGGTCACTATTGCCATTTTCATCTGGGAACATGGAGTCTAGAATGCAGTCAAACAGTGAAGGGTGGGGACAGGTTTAACGTCATGCTATCTAGCTTTAAAGTCTTTTCATTACCCCACAGAGCCTTCCTCAAGTAGTTAAATTCTATTAAGTGTTTAAAAATATTAGCTAAATAACCTCTTAAAAGTCTCAGCTTCCCTCTCTTTACCATGAGGTGTCTGTCCCATATGAACCCATTAAGTGGCCTTTTCTGTATTATTATTTTGACTCAACAGGCAATACTTCTAAATGCTGCAGATTTCTTTCCAAGAGCTAAGAAAACCACAAGGCCCATGAAATTCCTTTTATATATAGGCTGTGTGACCTTGAACATGTTGCTTAACTTCTCTTGGTCTCAGAAAAGGGAACAAAATACTCCCTCAGCAGGTTTAACTCCAAAACCTGAGGTTTTGCCAACTATTCTGTCTGTATGAGTCTTTTCCTACTGGTATTTTTCTTAAAGTAAATATTTCTGGCATGCTGTACAATTACTGGATATAATACAGAGGCTTGAGTGGCAGTGTGGCCCTGGCTCTTGCCTCTACTGCTTACTAGAAGAGCATTAAGTCTTCTCGGTGCCTCAGTTGCCTTATTTTACCACAGGCACCAACAATAGCAAGTGGGTCATAGGTTTATCTGAGACTTGCCGGAGATGATGCATCTTGCAGAGAGTAGGCACTCAATAAATGTCAGCCATGAAGATGATCGTTGAACTTTATGGTCTACTCTGCTCCTCCCATGCCTCTGCATCTGGAATGATGCTGTGAAGAGCAACAGATGCCAGGAGAGTTGGATGGTGGAGTCCACAGCCCAGGGCCAAGAGGCAACGTCCTGGCTAGCTGTGGGCAGGCTGCGAAAGGGATGGTGTAGTGCTGCAGGACCCGTGCATGTGTGCATTGAGGGAGAGTTATGTTGAGCCACCTGAGGATCTGAGATCCTCACAGGGTAGCTCTTGGCGGAGGGTTCAAGAGATGGTGGCTCTGTGAAGGCCTAAGTCTCTACCCAACCTGTCATTTCAAGCTCCACAGTCCTGCTGGTTCTCGTCAGTGAACTGAACCTAGGTAAGGTATCATACATTAGTCCCTGCAGACCCACACTCAGCCCTCTGCTTCCCGGGGCCAGCTCTAAGGCCATGTGCCATCCCCACTGCACACAGCGCCTTTGTATTACCCTTCCTATGAACCAGGAAGCACTGCCCCATCCCCCCAGTATGGCCAACCCAGGGTTCTCCTGAACCAGAGTACAGTGGATAAGTTAGGGCTCTGTGGCCTGGCTGTTTCACGCTTCCAACCCAGAGGACTTCTTGAAAATTACATAACCTTTCAGTTCCACATCAGCAAAACAGGGACAATGGAGACCAAAGGGCCCAGTAGAGCTGTTCTGAGAACTCTCTGGAGCAGAGATATGCCCAGAATATAAGACAGAATTCAATTACAATCATTCTGATGCTCACTGGCTAGGCTGTCAAGCCTGACTCCTGGCCCTGTACACCCCCAGTCTGTTCCTGCCAGTCCACAGGCTGCTCTGGCTCTGGAGCTCCTGTAGTCCACTTGGGGCTCAGCATAAGGGCATGGAAGAGAGGATGGCTACCAAACTGACCCCCTGCTGAGTCAAGCTGCCTTTTGAGGAAATCAGAAGAGAAAAGCAGCTGGCTTTGGCTGGAATGGTGCCCTAGGCCCTGGGCCAGGTGTAAGGCGCATTGATTGTTTGACTCCTCAGTGATTTACTGTCCCTATTTGACAGAGAGGCTATTGGGGAACTTGCTTAAAGGCCAGTTCATTACAACTGAGCCAGAATTCAAGCATAGGCCTGGAATCTAAATGCTCATAGCACTTAGCATTATAAAATCTCCAAAATAAATCATTTATTGAGGCCCTACCACATACTGGGAACTACTGGCAGTTTATACATGTTAGCACATTTATGCCTGGAATAACCCGTTGGGGGAGTTATTATGATGCCATTTTACAGATCAGGAAACTGATGTCCAGAGACGTGATGGTTGAGCTGCAAGGCTGGAGCGCAGCAGAGCAGGACCGGGACCCAGGTCTGTGGGCCCCCACCACTTGCCCTTGGCATTTGTGCACTGCTTCCCCAAGGCTTTTCTTCCCGTGTCTGAGCAGAAGCAGGAGCCAGGTTTTTCCTCTTCAACTCTAAGCCAAGACTACAGACAGAGAAGCAGCTGTGGAATAAGCCTCCTGCCTTGCAGGCCTTCCTGCTGGCTGGCTTGCGTCCCTCCCTGTCTCTTTATGGCCTTGCCTGATGGCCTCTTCCTGGTTCCCAGCTGTCAGTTTCCTGTCCTACCACACCATGTCAGAAAAGTGCACCTGTAAAGTGGCGACAGGACACGGCACCATGGGCGGCTCGGGGAGACCTCTCGGGGGGAGGTCAAGCTCTAAGGCCCTGTGGCCTTTCCTAAGCCCTGTTCAGAGTCCTGGCAACTTGGCTGTGGCCAGAAGAAGGCCTTGCCACGCTTCATGCTAGACAAACTGGGGTGATAAAGGGTCAAAAGACAAGTGAAGGCTTCTGGCTCAGCAACTCACAGCTGTGTGCCCTGTCCCCAGAAGAGTCTTCTAGGCCCCGAGGCCGGGCCCAGCCCCTGCAGCCGGCCACCTTCTCTTTCACTGTGGATTTAAAACTCTCCCCTTGCTCTTAATTGCACGCTGCCTGTTCAGATTTCCTGAAGTTCATGAACTGCTGTGAAATTGAACACAGGCCTGCATTCCCACTGCATCGCTACTTTTTAATTCTGAATTCCACCCACCCTCCCTAGGAAAAAAAAAAGGGAACAAATCCAAGCTGAGTCAAAGAAAATTTATGCCAGTTGAAAGGAGAAAGTCAGCCCCAAATAATTCCCCCCTAATAAAAGGGCAGTGAGAGTCAGGGTAAAAATAATAAGGTTATATCCTCATAAAATTCCTTGACTTGTGATTCCTGAGGCACTTGGGGAGCGTTAGCTCATCAGGGATGGTCCCAAGGGCAGTATCTGCTCCCCACGGCTGCCTCTGTCGCTTCAGGTGCTCCATAAACACTGAATCACAGCAGGCACCGCCTCCGAGATGGGCTGGTGGGAAGCGCAAACTAGAGAAATTTTATAGGAGGAGAAAGAGGAGCCAGGAAAGCCTAAAGACTTCCCCATGGCCACTGGATGAGTCAAGCTGAACCCCAAATGGAGCTCAGGCATGCACTGCACTGCGGGCCTCGGAGAGGAGCCCACTGGGAAGTGGCCACAGGCCATTAAGAGCTGTTTGGTAATAACTATTAACAAATACCACATCTGTGCAGGAAGAGCACTTCTGCCGATCCACTGGAATGAAAGGAAGGGAGAGAAACCGGCTGGGCCATCACAGCATACGTTGGCATAAAAAATTTAGAGAGGCGTTTTACTGAGGCAAGGTTTACAAAGGCCAGGCCGGACTGTGTGCTCGGCACCGGAAATGGAGAGGTAAAGGAGCCTGGCTCCCCACTGCAGGTTGGTATGCAGCAGGTGCTAATGAGGCTGGATAGGGCACTGCTGCAGGAGGCAGAGAGGCTATCCTCACCCGAGTCCTCAGCAGCTCTCATCTGACCTCTGTGGTGGTCTATCAGCCAAGGTTCCTGTGTCCACTCTGGCTCCTCACAACAGCTGGAGAATATCACAAATCCAGGGTGACTCCCCTGAACCCAAGTCCTCTGCAGCTTCTCCCAGCCCCTGCACCAAAATCCAAACTGCTCACTGCAGCCCACAGGGCTGTCTGGGGTCCAATCCCTGCTGCTTTCCCTGACCTCTTCTCTGCCCATTTCTTTCCTACTTCCTTATTCCCAAGTCCTATCTTGGGGACTTCAACATGCTTATCTCTGCTCCAGGAAAGCTCTTGCTTCTGCTCTTCCCACAGGTAGCAACCTCTGCTCATTCAGGTCTTGGCCCACCTGTCTCCTCCTCCTCCTCAGAGAGGACTTCATCCACCTTCTTATGTAACACAGCCTATTTTATTTCCTATTTCCTTCAAAATTCAGTCCCTGTCTAAACTTTTTTCCTTATGTATTTATTTACTTACATATTGTCTGTCCTCCTGTAATAGTCAGCTCTTGCTGTGTAACAAATCACCTCAAGACCACTTATCACTATTCATTGATCTACAGGTCAGCAGGTCAGCAGGTAGACTTGTCTGGGCTCTCATGTTTCTACACATGTCGATTAGGCGGCTTTGCTGATCTTGGCTGGGATCTCTAATGATTTGGGGATTGGCCGTCTGTAACCTAGCCTAGAATGGTCTTGGCTGGGACAACTGGGCTCTCCTGGTATGTGACTAGCCTGGGCTTGTTTTCCTATGGCTAGGCAGAGTTCTCAGAGATGGCAGGGCTAGGAAGTGAGGACGTGGCACATTCCCGCACAGGGGCTCACAAGGCCCCATGAGACTGAGGCTTAAAATTGGTACACTGTCATTTTCACTGCATTCCGTGGGCCCAAGTTTCAAAGTCAGTTCAGATTCAAGCAGAGGGAAAACAGAATTCTGACTCTTTATGAAAATAGCTATAAAATCATATGGCAAGAAGCATGGGTATAGGGATCCTGAAGAAATGGGGAGATTCTTATAATCAATCTGCCACATTCTCCTTGTAAGGTGTAAGTTTCATGAGAGGAAGGACCTCAGTGAGCACTTGCCATGGACCAAACGAGTTTTTACCTACTTTCTTACTTAGTATATATAATTGATTATATGTGTTTAGTGTGATTTTCATTTGAAAACAATGGCATGAACCTTTTTATAACACTGGTTTCAAGGACAAGGCTATGTTCTGGGTTACACAAGTTATAACAGGCTTTTGCTATATGGAGTTGTTCTATACTAGGAGACATATTTGCCCTGTGGGATATCAAAATCCATGTAATAACGGGTCATGTTATAATGAGGTTTCGTTGCACATGCTTGCTCTCAATTTAGACAGCAGGCCTTGCCAGGTCTTCCTCCAGCTGCTGCCTTCAGACCTCTTTTTCCAGCAGGATAAGAACTACCTGTCAAAATCCAAAGCTCTAACAATGAAATATACAGCGCGTGCTGTGGGAAAGCCCTCAGTTTGCTTCCACAGGCTGCAGCTGGTGTGCATGGCTGAAATGATTCATTCTTCCACCCAGCAAAACAAGTCTGTTTACAGGGTCTCCTAAACAGAACACATCCTCCATCTTTCACATCCTCTGCGTTCAGCTCGTGATTTAACCTCCTCTGTGTTGAAGAGCAGCAGGCTCAGGGCTGGAAAAGGATTCTCCTTCCTGCACCACTCCCTGCTCCAAGGCAATAATACTGTTACATTTCTAGGAAATCAGAATGTCTTTTAAATCCTGCTTCAAGTATCTACACATTCCATGCTAAGCTGCAACGGTTGATTTAATATCTCCGTGGCAGTGGTAAGGGTTTCAAACAAGAGAGTCCACAGCCTCAGGGAAATAGGCAGAGAAAGCAAAAGGTGGTAAAATAGTTTTGGGATGATTATACATTTGAGATGAGACAAAGACAAACAAACAAACAAAGCAACCAAGAAGGACTTTGTCACTATTGCCAAGAAATGAATGCAAATACCATTTGATAGCAATGGCAAGGGTATTTTCTCTCTTGGGGATGCTTACATCCTACAGGGTTCCATCTGTGGAGGTCAGCACTGCTACAGGTCTAAGAATAAAGTTGCCATTTTGCTGAAATTCTAAGGGCAAGAAACCTATTTCAACCACAGAAATAGCAATGGATTTTCAATATTAAGGAATTCTGGAATAAAAGTCCAGAGATCAAGAGAGCCCGGATTAATGTCCTTTGGAAATCATTGCCTGGATCAGGGGTCCCCAGATTGTTGCCAATTCCCACGAGAGCCTTGAAAACATTTCTCTAAACCAAAAGTGCTAATTGCTTTCATAAGAGCACAGGCCACAGTGAGACCCAGGAGCCTGGCAAGTGTGATGTCCTCATTTCTCGGAGCCTGAGCGATGCTTCTGTTTTGGAAATGTAAGCTTCTTGGTTGACTACACATACATATGATGCTTGTCTTCTTTAAACCGACCCAGCGAACACTACAGGTCCACTGATTCATTCAATTCTGACTGAAGATCCTGAACATGGACTAAGTACTATTTTAGGCATAGTGAACAGAACAGCTTATGTGTTTGCTTTCATGGGGTCTACAAGCAAAATCAAGCATGACACAAAGTATGCCAGATGAAAATAGGTGCCAACTAAACCAGGAAAGGGGTGAGAATTATTTAAATTGGATGGCTGAATGATGCCTCATTGAGCAGGCAGCACTGGAATAAGGACTTGGATAAGGTTAGAGATGGAGCCAGGTGTTATCTGGGAGAAGAGAATGCTAGGCAGAGAGAAGAGCCAGGGCAAAGGTTCTGGGCAGCAGGTGCGTTGATGAGGCCAGTGGTGGAGGACAGCACTGAGTGGGAAGGAAAGGGGCCGCACTTGTGGGGATCTTGTATGACAGCAGTGTTAAGGACGTGCAGGAGCTCCTCTAATCAGGAGATAGTGCTGGGTGACTCCCACTTGCTGCCTGCTGAAGGAGTTAGTTCTAATATGAGCAGCTCAGAGAGCAGCAGGGGTAGTTAGAATATCCTACCTTTTTATTCCACTAAGTGGGACAAAACCTGGGGCTCTTGCACTGAGCTACATCTCTAGGCCGCCCCCTCCCCTTTCATTTTGAGACATGGTCTCACTAAGTCACTTAGTTGCACAGCTGAGTTTGAACTTTCAATTCTCCTGCCTCAGCATCTCAGAGTGCTGGGATTATGGGGATGTGCACTATCATGACCAGCTCACCTTTCTTTTTTTCTATCAGTTAAGCCCTAGTTCTCCTACTGTCACTTGCTTTAAAGAGTAAAGTAACTGGGAAAGAAAACTATGTATCTATATTCATGCAATAAAATGAATCAGTCCTGCCATGAGGAAGACATCTCTGGGGTCATCCATCAAGGTGTCTCTTTAAGACGGTAATTACATTGATGGCTGATTAACTCGAGGAAGTTCCCCAGAGGCCTCAAATGTGACAGGAGAGGTCTGCATGTGCAGGAAAGAGTGGTGAGTCTATACAGAGGAAATTCACCAATTGTAGCCAGCACAACCTCCAAGGAGTTAGGGTGAGGGTGAAAATGGCCAGGGCTTCCGTCCAGTGGTCCTTGCCTCCCAAGGTCATGCACAAGCTTCAGGAGATACCTGTGAACCTCCTGAAAGGGCACACAACATTTCACATGTTCTGTGTGCTTTTTCTTAGAAAAAGGGCCTAGGGCTTCTCAGAAATTTTTATTAGATCTTCCAAAATGAAGAGGGATTGATTTTTCATGGAATAGGCTCTGCTCCCACTTCTCTTCCAAGATAGGTGAGTAAGGAGATGACCCCCGAGAGATGGGAGAACTCTGCCATCAGGAAGGGCATATATCCAATTCCTATTATATGAGCCTTCATCCGGAGTCATGAGACATTCGTGAGACTCAGTATTCAAGAACTTTGAAATATACACACATGCTATTTCCTTCCTTACCCTACATGGCCACAGCCAGAATTGTCCAGTCCTGCTCTCACTAACCTCCTGGCCTCCACATATACTCTTCTCTTGTTTTGGAACACCATTTCCCATTTTTCACATAGGAAACTCTCACCTTTCACTCAGGTCCCAGGTAACACAACATCTCCTGCATAAAGCAGTTCCCTGGGCTGGACTAGATTCTGGCCCCAAGTTGCAGGTACATGCTCTGTATCCTACCCCATCAGGGCGTACTGTGAGCTTGGTCTTAGAGAAGACTTCCCTACTGGAGTAGAAGATCTGTGTGGGCGGGAAGTGGGTCTCTCACCCTTGACACAGACCCCTGCAGCTAGTAGGCACCCACTAGGGTGGAGGGATGTGCTGATGAAATCTGTTCTGCATGATAGTTAAGAGTGTGAAGTTTGGAGGGGAAGTCCTAGTTTGAATGAAGACTTAACACCTGCCAGCTAGCCAAATGGTTGTCCACAGGTCACTTAGTCTTTGTTGGTCTCAGTGTTCTAATCGAACAAAATGGGAATAATAAATGTTTATTGCAGAAAAAAAAAAAAGCTCTCCCAACACATGTACTGGAGTTAGGAGTCCAGGCTTCTAAAACCTCTCAGGTTAGAACCCTGGATCCTCTGCTTACGGGTTATATGCTCAGGTTAAATCACCCATGCCTTATACAGTAACAAGCACTGGAGCAACCTCAAAGGGTTACTTCAAGCATAAGAAGAGGTAACACATGGAAAGGACATTCTTAATTGTGGCTGGCAGGGAAAGCACTTAGTACCTGACTGTTGGTATTATTATTATTAGCAGTAATGCAGCTTCACAGATCCCATAGTATAACCTAGCATAGTGGTGGCAAACAGATGGCACGCATGTTGCAGCAGGCTGTTTGTTATCACTGAAAATGCTAAAAGGTTTGCTATTATTGGCCTAGTATGAGCCGAGGAGCCTGGACCTGCCTCTTCCTAGTTGTGTGACACCTGGAATGAGGTACTTATCTTCTCACAGACTCAGCTTCCCCACCTACACAGTGGGATCAATAAGAGCACCCACCTCCTGGAGCTTTGGTTAGGACTCAATGAGTCAATTGTCACGAAGCCCTCAGAGTCATGCCTACTTCCTCCATGTTCACTAAGTGACAGCTGCTGTGACTATTAGCTATCTGTACTGGAGAGATACCTGTCTGGCTCTACCTTGCCTTGCTGAGACTAAGAAGAAGGGCAGTTCCCCTTGCAGTATCCTCCAGTACATGGGATTCTGTAACCACATCTCTGCTACCTTCCTACTCCCTCCATTTCTGTCGAAACCGGAGACCCAGAGGCATGGGATGGACTAAGTTCGGAAAGGCCAGAAACTCTCCTCTCTTTCTACCACTTACTTCTGTCAAATAAATCTGGTGGGCGGAGCATCCATGACCCACATTTTCTTGCTAAGGCTACTTTTTTCAGGAGACTCCCCCAAAAAGATAGGGGTAGGAGGACATGTGAGGGAAGTATGACACAACACAGAGAGCAGCAACTCTTTGCAGAACTGGGGAGATGCACAGAGAGCCCTACCAGCAAATCGGGATTGTCCATTCAGTGCTAGAGCATTCCTGTCCTAAGAGGAAGGGTATCAAAGTGAAGATCAGGTCCCAAGCTAAACAGAAGCCCTGATTTTATCGCAGAGTCAATGGACAACAAGAACCAGACCTGCCTGCAAAGTACCCAGAGAGTTGCAAATCCAAATATGGTCTTGTCCTTGCTGTTTTGGGGGCCTGATGTATGTCAGTCTACTTGGTGAGGAGGAGCTTGGCAGAAACTGGGCTCTGTCAGCCTGGCTGTTCCTTCCCTATGGTCCTTGAGATCCAGAGATTTGGGATCCTCGGTTTACATAAAATTCAGACAGTATCATTAGATTCAGTGCAGATTCTCTGGCTTGTTCTAGAAGTACCCAGTATGGTGCCTACAGCTGTCTGTCCTGTCAATGGGGGAGCATGATGCAAGATGGGTTAACAGCTTGGGGACTAAATTTCTAAAAGAGGCTTCCATATAGTGTCTTGTTTCTCCTTTTAAGGCTCAAGGTGTTTGCACCACTAATTACCCTTGAATACCAAGTGACCTGCTGAATGTGGAGGCTTAGCACAACTGAACTAGGCCTTCATTCAGTCAAATGCTCTCCCAGCAAGCAACCTGATGATTGCGACCTCAAGTGACTGTTAGGTCCTAATAATTCAACTAAGGGTCCAGTTATTAAGCTATGATTTTAAAAACTCCCAACAGCCATTCCTTATCCCTCTTGCTAACTGCTGGGATTAAACTTATAAGAATGAGGCCTTGGGTATAGGTGTTACTCAAAAATCATAAGCAACATTTCTATTTAAATTCCCTTGGGAGAGAAGGACTTGGGGCGACCGCTCTGTGGAAGATAACAAAGCCATGTAATTTGTTTCCAGTCATGCAGGCCAAGGGTAAGTCTACTGAGGACTCTCTGTAGGTCTGAGGCCTTTTTGGACTGCCCCCCCCCCATTCTTTCTCTGTGGATATGTGAATGACCACCTTCCTGATTATTAAGAACACAGAGTGACCTAGAAAAATCTGCAGGTTTCATGGAAATAAAAGATCCACAAACAAACACAGCTGGTTTCAGCTTTGATGCTGATAAACAAAGTGAAGCAGAGCAGAACCGCAGAATGAAAATCAAAAACTAGATTGAAAAAAAGAACAGAAAATCCTTTTTTTCCCCTCAGTCTACAGCCATGGGAGGGAAGGCTCCAAGATACTTTGGAAGGGGTAGTGTTTGGAAGTGGGGCTTCCTGGAGAGGTGGGGGGCAGAGGCTCCATCCTGGTTCATACCGAAGTTTGTGCTGTTAGCCTGGCTTTGAGACACATTGGCACATCTGAGACACATCTGGGTCCCAGAGGAGGAGCAGCGATTACACAGGAGTTATGGGAGGTCCAAGAAGAAAGCAAGTGGAGCTCATGTTCCTTCAAAGAGAGGGGACTGGGTAGTTGGGACCAAAGAGGAGAATGACTTGCTTCCAAGAGGGGAAGGAAGAAACCCAAAAACTATTCTGAGATGCAAGAAGAGGACTCTGGCATTTAAGTATTGCAAAGAAGCCTAAGGAAGACATGTTTAGAGCAGCCCTTGAACTGAGAACCTGTCCCTGAGTTTACACACAAATGTTCAAATCAGCTCAGGCCAGCAGATTCCAGTTACAGAGAAATTCTCTTCACAACTCCCATGGTACTCCAGGGAAGGATTTTATAATTAAAGTGTAACTTTATATTGCCATATTTGATTCTCACAGCAAAATGCAACTATTTCTAAAAACTTCTTGCTGGGAAATGTCTTCATTGTGAATTCATAGACATAGAAACACAGTTAGAACTAGTGATCAGTTTGGTGACCTATGAGGTGTTATTAAAAAAGATGGTGACTATTTAAATTAAGAAATTTCTTACAGTAAAAGACACATTGCCATTAGACGCCCTCAAAATACTACCCCTCAATTCAAATGCACTTATCCCATCGTGCTTGCCACTTTCTGAAGCAGTTCAGAAAGATCTCTTTTGTAAGTGTCTTTAGTTGCACTGTCATGGCTGCCTCAATGTTCTGAATCAATTCTAAACATTTGTTGCTGTATTTTTTTTTTTTTTTTTTTGGTACTGGGGATCGAACTCGGGTCCTTGCGCTTGCGCAGCAGGCGGCGAAACCACTGAGCTAAATCCCCGGCCCAGTTGCTGTATTTTTTAATGTACCTTGTAAACATGTTCATGAAAGAGGACTTCCAGAATTACTTGAAAAAGTGGCAAGAAAGTTGGGATAAGTGTATTTGAAGTGAGGGGGGATTATTTTGAGGGGAATTAATAGTAATGTATGTTTTATGATAATAAATTTTTAAAAATTTAAACATTGTATATTTTAATTGCTTCATGTATTTGGCCATTATTTCTTTAGATAAGTACACTTAAAACAACTGTAGTTCTAACAGCTCTTTTAAAAGAAAGATTATATATTTTTAGACTTATTTAACTCTCTCTTAAAAATCTCCTAATATTTAAATTTTCTACATCTGTTGTGGCTCATATCTAGACATCTCCCGAGGCCTCATGCACTCACAGGTGGAGCTTCCGGGAGTGACTGCATCTTGGGTGTGTGACACTGGATTGGTCCACTGACGGGTTTATGGATGAGTGTGATGTTGGTGAAGCCTGGTGGGAAGAGGTGGGTCACTGTGGGCATGGAGATTTATATATACCTTTCCCCACTCTGCTTCCTGCCAGTTGTGTTATGAGCTCTTTCTCCTCTGCCATGACCCTCTGCCACCCGCCCTGGGAACCAGCTGACTAAGGACTGAAACCTCTACAAACTGTGAACCAAAATAAACCTTTCCTCCTTTAAATTGCAGGTATGGGGTATCGTGTCTCAGCAATGAGAAAGTAATTAAGACATCTGTGATAGATCACAAAGTTCCTTAACCTGCTTTCCATGATTAGAGGAGACAAAAACTCCTGAAAGATTTGTATCATTTTAGCCTCCCTTCTCTGCATTAGAAAATTCAATTTTATTTATTTAAATTTGTATTGTAAAATATTTCAAATACACAGAACAAAACTGAAAATATTAAAAATATTTATGTACCCACTATTAGTAGAATAAATCAACATTTGCCATAGTCCTTTCAAATCTGTATTTTTAAACAAAAAAATAGACATAATTTAAGTCTTCCTCCCACTCCTTCCTGTTTTTATTTCATTCCCTTCCTTAACCCCCAAGTAAACTGAAGTAGAGGATATTGTTTCTATGCATGTTCATTATACACTTAATATTATCGTACTCTATGAATTCATTCATCAGTAAATACAGTGGACCTTGGTTCAGGAACTTAATTCATCCATGATTCTGGAAAAAATGGTCACGTTCATGTTCATGGAGGAAAGATGGCTGTGTTTGTGAACTGAGGTACCACTGTATAGTTTAAATCTATAAGTTTTTGCATTTTCAACAAATAATATCATGTTGGATGTATCACTATATAACTTACTTCATTCGAAACTATGCTTGTAATTTATCTATGTTAACACAGTTGCCTTAATGAAGAGTGCATTTTAATGCTATGGAGTATTTTATTTGTTGAATATATTGAAACTTCTATTGATGAATATTTGTAATATATCTTTTTTTTTTTTGCTTTAGTGAGCCTAACTGCATAGGTCTTTTTTGTACACAGGTAAGTCCAAGCATTTTTCTTGAGTGCACAATTACAGGCTGCAATGCTACATCAGAGTGAATGTCTAATTTACACTGGTCTAGTTATTGGCAAATTGCTCTTCGAGGTGGTGAAATCCATACCAATGGAGTCTGGCCACTATACTCTCTGTGGTGGAGAGTATTTTTCACTTTGTCTGCTGAGCCAGTGGTAACACAATTGAGTGGTTTCTCTGGGCCAAGCCATATGTACTCATATGTCCTCTCTCATTTAATCCAAACAACAACTTTATATATAAAGCAAGTTTTGTCAATCCTATTTCACAGACAGGAATAAGAGGCCTAGAGCTGGGTGGCCACTGGCACAAGATCAGTGTGACAGGGAGCACTGGGATGATCATAGTAACCAACTGTACCTAGCTACCAGTACAAGGCTCTTATAAAGGAAATATCAATGGCCTCCAAATTGCAAAAACATCTCTTTTCATTGACCAAGGCCATGATTCAAAGCCACAGATCCAGTTAAGTTGCCCAAGAGACTGACAAATGGTTATACATGGCTAGGCTGAACTTTGAGCTCCTCCCTCCTCCCTCTCAACTTGAGGCTGGTGCAAATGTCAAGGTTGTTTCCTTGCTGGTTTTCCCCAGGAAACTGGCAGAAGGCGCTAAGCTGGGTAGTATTCAGGGCTGACACCTTGGCTTCTGAAGCCCAACAGTAAATAGGTTCAGAGAGCCGACTCTCTCCCTCCATCCAGGGCCTCCCTGCTGTCAGTCAGGGTACCATGAGGGCAGCAATCATGCAAACTGTTTGGAATGTTTTTGGCAAGAGAAAAAACAACATCACAAAGCTTTGGCAACTGAATAAATGGATCCTAAGATGAATTTCACCTTAGGCCCTGGTAAACCAACAGAATGTTAAAAAGACACATGAATCCATTTATCCTGATTCAGAAGTGAACTTGAAAGCAAGAAAGAAATCCTCTAGACCTGATAAATCAATTCCAGAAAAACTCTCACCCATTGCTTCCCCATGAGCATAGGGTCAGAAGATGGGAATACATAATTGGCCTCACTGTTATACTCCTGTGTTATAGTTATCTATACATTGAGTTTGGTTGAAGAGAACTGGTCCTGGGACAGAAATCAGGAAACCCTGCCTCACAATGAGAGCACATCAAAAAAGTAGGGTTCCCACCAGGAGATCCAAAGATGCTGCCCTTCTGGTCAGGTGGCTCTTGGACAGGAGCTCTGCACCAATGCTTGTATTTCAGTTCTTGTTCCTTTTGGCCGTACCAGCTCTTCCACAGTGTAGTAAGAAGATTTTAAGAAACAGGCTTACTGGATGGAGAACTACCATAACCATGGTCTGGGGGTGTTTTGGAGGATGCTTTGAGGAGTAAGCAGGTCCCAACAGAGAGAGAGGGAAAGCTTTGGAGTCAGCTAGACCTGAATTTGAATTCACTTATTACTTCTGCATCGTAGGGAAGTGACTCACCTCTCTGAGGCTCAGTTTCCTTGGCTGCAGAGAGGAAGCTAACATCACCTACCTCAGATGGTTATTGTAAGGATTTTTTTTTTAAAAAATGAATTTACAGCACTTAGCACAGTGGGTAGCACACAGTTAACCCTGCTGCTCCCTACTGTATCAATTTGTGAAAATTAGAGACAAGACATCTGTCACTAAGACACCTGATTGCCATCTGGCAGAAGCAATTCTAAAACTCTACAGTGCCTAGGCAGTGAGTGGCCCCACGGAGCTGTGCAGTGGACCACTTGCACAACCATAATCACTGGCCTTGCACATGGTAGTGCTCAATAAATGGTAACTAATATTTTATTGGTAAGAATAAAAACCATCACCAGCCAAGGTCTTCACGAGGAGTTTTTCAGATGGCACTGAATTCCTGGAGGAGCTTGTAAATGAGTTCCTAGGCCTCTAAAATGTGTGCAAAGCTCAGTGACAGGGGCTAGGGAGGGGCAGTGTGGGGAGGGTAGAGAATGTCGTCAGGCAGTAGTCCCAGCAGGAGGCAGGCCAGTGGTAGGCTGGGATTCGCAGGTCAAGCCTGAGAGGCAGGCCTCATCAGTCAGGGGCAAGGTGAAGGTCTGACAGCCAGGTCATTGGGTGCTCCCCCCACCTCCCAGGACTGCACTGCGGAGCACATGGGGCAATAACACAAGAGAAAGAAAAATACCTGTGAATTGCAGGGCACGCTGAAGGGTTATTACCACTTCTCACTCACCTATCTCTGCTTGGTGAAATCTTAGTTCTCCCAGCAGCCTTGAGAAGTCCTGCATCCTAAAACATCACTATATTTTGTAAAACTTATAAAAATAAGACATTTTAAAAAAAGAGGCAACAATTGCACTCCAAAAAACTGGGACAAAGATCCAAACAGGCATTCTGAGGACAAGAATAGCCAATGAACAAAAGAAAATGGGCTAAACCTAAGTAAGCAAACTAAATATTAAAACAGAATGAGACAATTTTCTGCCCATCAGACTTGAAGTTAAGATTGATGATAGATGAAGCTGCTAAGGTCATGGGGAAACCTGAGCTCTCCCATCCTGCTGGTGGGTGCATATGGGGCTTTGAAACACCGTAGGAACCAATTTGGAAGGCTTTATGAAAATTTAAACAGAACACACCCTTAACTCAGAAATGAGACCTTTGAGAGTTGATTCCACAAAAATAAAAGCATCAGAAAATACAGTGAAATGTAAATGATGTTCACTGCAGCTTTCTTTCTACCAAGAAGTAGACAAAGTCTATGCCTGTCAGAGGGGTAAAGTGAGTAAGTGCGGTTTCCATGCAGGAAGCCATAAGCACATTAAATAGTGGAGGGAGACCTAGGCATACGACCTGAAGGATGGGCTAAAGCACGGAGTGAACTGCAGCGACCCCAAGATGCAAACAGCAGGCCACGATTCTGTAAAAATAGCACATACATGTGTGTACACACGAATACACGGATACGTGTTCTAAGCTCAAGAGAACAACTGGGAAGGATGCACACCCAGCTGTCAACAGTTGAGACATCTGGGGTTGTGGCCAAACTGCCAAGAGGAGGGGAGTGCATGACATTAGCTTCTTATTTTGCATCTGTGGAAAGCTTACAGGATTGAATTGTGGTTGATTTTTCCTTGTGTTTGTTTAGTATTTTTTCAAACAAAAAATTTAAAGTAAATGCTCATGTGGAGCAGTTGGGAAATTCTGAAGAGTATTTTTTCTCATTTTTGTCTTTTATCTCTTTTCCTACTTGGGATCCCATTATATCCTTGTACACCCTCATGCTTCCACCTTTGTGGGACCCAGCACTGTGATCAGAAGCAAGGGCTGAGGTATAGACAGCACGGGGCAGTCCTCAGACATCAGGGCTGGAACAGAACCCTAAAGGTGGTCCAAATGAATGGAAGTCAAGTCACATACTTTGTTTTCCAGATGTAGACCCTCAGCTAAGGGCATAAGGAATGACCACTGAAACATAAGTGTGTATGTGGTTCTGTACCAAACATCTGCAAGAAGAATAAGCAAACAACTCTAGTGTATGTCCCAGGAGTCTCTCCAGCCAGGTTCACTGCCAATCACTGGCTCAAATCTCCTATCAGACACTTCATCCACATTATTCCCCTGCTTATGTCACCCTAGGAGGTAGATCATATTTATCCCATTTTGCCAATGAAGCTCAGAGTAGATAAGCCTGCTGACAGGAAGGTCACATGGCATAGAAGTGGCTGAGGCAGATTTTAAAACCAGTTACATCTATCTAACCCCCTGCCATATACCTTCTAAAAGAAAATGACTGATAGGTCTCAAAGGTCTCTTCCTCAGGGTGTGTGGGAAAGAGCAGTGCTCCAGAAGATGTCAGCCCAAAGTGGGCTTTCTAAGGGACGTCTCTTCGACCATGCAGGCTGTCTGCCAGAAATGCCAAGTGAGGCTTCCTTGGTTTGTTCCAATGTGTGGGGAGGGGAAGGAGTTGGAATTCTAGGTGACCCAGCAACATGGGAAGGGTGGCTGGGACAATCTTCCTGAAGCTTCTGAGCTCACACGTGGGTCCTGTGTAAGGAGAGGCTATATTTGCTCACGTAGTAGCCCGGCCACTCTGGGCCTGTCCCCATGTCTGGGCACAAGCTTTGCTCATTCCATTTTTTTCTCATGTGTTGAAAAGTACCTGATGAGTAAGTTTTGTTTTGAAAATAAATAGCCTGGTGGATTTCACACCATTCAGGCCCATGCCTTTCGCCTTTATGGATGCTTCCACCTCCCTCCTGCCCTTTCCTTGGGAGCAGATGTTTTTCTTTTACTTCTTGGGATTTGGCTGCCAATTGATTTTTTTTCATGCTGGTAGAATCCTAGGAAAAGCTAGAGAATGGAAGAGCTGCAAGGAGAGGGTAGAATGAGTAGTGAGCACCAGGCTCTGCTTCTTTATCAGGCACCCTTTTTTTCATTTCTCCTGGCCTTACCAGGACCTCAGTGTCTTGTCTACAATGACAAAGCACATTTTTTTTCATCAGCTAGAATGAAAAATGACTAAATCACACTGGATCAGATTACTGAAGAGATAGGAGCTCATTCATCTAAAAGTCCAACCAATAGGTGTAGACACCCTGATGCTTAAATCAGAGCAGCTCTGGCAAGCCCCCACCCAGCTCCGCCCATAGTGTCTCCCTTCATCTGCCCACCAGTGGCAGCCGAGATTCTACGGTTAGAGTCACTCCTTGCCCTGATAATGTGCCTGCTAAACTGTATACAGGAAATTAGACCCTTATATTTTGCACAGACTATCAAAGTGTTCAAGAACTTTTCCAATCTCTCTGGATTCATTCATTGAAATAAATTCTATGTGTGCCTATCACGTGGCAGGTTCTGGATAACATGCTAGTGATATATAGGCAAGCAAGAAAGACATGACATCCTATGTCAGGGGGGTAAAATGACAGGTTAACCAACTAAACCTGGGACTCAACTCCACAGCTTTGAGCCTTACTCCAGGGCTCTTTTCAATTGGCTGTCAGGCACACTAATGTCTCGTAGGATGAGACACTGTACCTTAGCAACCATCCTTGGTCCATTTCTGTGGAAGAATGTGTCCATTCGAGAGCAGGACTGGCATGGGGGATGGGGAAGGGGAGGGTCCCAGGAAAGCCAGTAACACGGACGGGCTATCTGTAGGATTCCAGGGTACATACAATGCACGGAAGATGTCAGGAAGAGGCCCCAGGGAAAGAACAGGGAGGATGTGGAAACACATACACCTTTTCCCCTTCAAAGCAATGGTCTTGCCCAGATTTCTCTCTCCTCTACCTGGAACTATTTCCTGTCTCTGCCCAATGACGCCACACTCAGATTCCAGCCAGCCTTACTGTTGGCCTCTTCTTTCCCCTGCACTGTCTTCTCTGAATTCCACACTTATGTATCCAAGTGACTATAGATAGAGAAACAGCTAAGAGATGACAGAGAAACATTCTGGGGACAGATCTCCAAAATTCCAGTGTCACAGAAGCAAATGGGCCGCTGTAGTCCAGGCTCTTGTGTACGATGAGAAAAGAACTGGCATGTGTACACTCAGTAGCAAGTGGCAAGCAGCTACATTTATTGAAGATCACAGGAAGGTGTGCTCAGGGCAACAAAAGATATGGCACCGCACCGACAGAAGGCACTGAGGTGACAGAAAAGTAAAATCCCTGCGCACTAAAACAACAACAGCAACAGTGCACAGATAAGTCAGGCTTTTGGAATTTAAAGCATATGCATCTCAGCCCAAGTGCCTCCCCTGAATCTCTAGGTGTGACTGACAGGAATGACTGACAGACTGCTGAGTCATCTTGGGGGCTAACACACATGCTTGTCTCAGAATTCACTCTGATTGTAATTATATTTATGACAGGTAGTACATGTTTATGAACCTTTAATGAGATGGGAGGAGGGTGAAGGTGACTGAAGGTCAGGCTAGGAGATCCAACTTGCATATATTCTCACCTAGAGCATCAGAGATCTCTTCAGTTTTTATTTTATTTTTTCTACCTCTTTTAGGAAAATGGAAGGAGGAATGGCCACAGGGTACTATTTAGAATTAAATGGATAAAAGGAAGTGACCCCCTCAGCTCCATTTTTTCTAACTGTACTATCAAGGATTAAGCAAATTTAAAATAAAGAAAGTTGTCCATGTGACACAGAATAACACTTTTTGGCTTTCTCTAAAACAAATCCACGCCTAGAAATACAACTGCATACATTAACCAGGTTTCTGTGTTTTGCCATCTAAAATGTAATTTTGCTAGGATAGGGCTTTCTAGTGACTAGAAGTAACAAACAGAAGGCTGGGGACTGTAGAGCACGTAGTAGTAGACAATTCTGTGTTTTCTCAAGTTCTTTGATTACATGGTAATCTTTCTCAGCTTTTTTAAACACTCAGCTATCACCAACACCACTATCACATCAACACTATTATCAACATTCTTTTCACTGCCACCCACTTCCCATTATCTTCATCTGTTTCACTGCCATTGTCCTATCGCCACCTTCCTCGGTCATCATCATCAACATCATCATCAAATGTTATCCACCAGCCCCTACTATGGACCAAGTTTTATGCCGTGCAATTCACAGATAGCATCCCATTTAAATGCGCATATCGACTCTGAAGAGCTGGTTTCCTATTTGAGCTTTAGAGAGGAGAAAAATGAAAGCTCAGAAAAGTTCATTAACTCCTTCATGACTGCATGGACAAGATGTCCTAGACTCAGGATACATACGCCGACCTGCTAGACTCAGAGACCTTGCTGCCCCAGGCCAGGATGCTTCTCTTGGAATGTGAAAGTAGACAAACCTGCCAATGACACAGTCAGCAAGCTGCTACAGAAGAGGAAGGCACTTGAAAATAAGTTAAAAGTCTTGCAATGAGTTGCAAACACATTGATGCCAGAAAAGTTCACATCGCCAGCCCTGGTCATATTGAGATATCTATCTTTCAGCACACATATTTTCCAACTTGTTAAATTGAGGTGATTCCACATTTGCTCATAAATTATTTGTCATCATCTGAAAAAAAAATGCTGAATCTCATGCAACAACCAGAAGATAAAACTCCTCTCTATTCTTATTTATTTAGAAAGATTGGCAGTTAAAACTATTTTCTCTAGCAATGCACAAGATTTTATTAATCCAAAATCAAGATATCGCTTTAAATGTCAACAAAAAGATTGAGTCAAAAGACATAGCTATAACTTACTTATCTTTAAAGGACACATTGAAACCAAATAGTGGTTTAATCATGTCTCTTCAACATTTTGTCTCCTAATGGACTTTGCAGGATTATTCAGGTTGAAATTTTTCTTGTCCAGTACCAAAGCTCTTCAAAGATTCTATTCTCATCCCTTACCTCTTTGAGAGACAGTGGGGGGAAAAGGGGAGGTGAAAAAGCCCTCTTGTAAATCTTTTTCCAAAACTCACTGGCTGAACAAAGACTTTCCCATTTAAGAGCAGGTGACAGAAAGATTTCTTCCATAGGCAGCACATTAAGACTCTCTGCAGAAATAAACAAATCTGTTATGATGAAAGCCGGACATTCCTCAGAGCTGGGATCTAATGAAAATGTCAGTGTTTTATGCAGTTTAAAAATTGACAATTCAACAGTTTTACAGGAGCTATTTAACGTTTATCATCACTTACAAGAGCTCAAATGTAGACAAAGGAAAGGGCAACAGAAGAAATCAAGGGACTCTGCTCAAAAGCCGCCATGTTACCCATTACCCCTGGGAGCTGTGCAGTTTGTCAATTAACCTGCAGCCTCAGGCAAGAGGGACGGGCGGGTCTTGGAAAAGCCTGTTGGAAATCCATACTCTCAGATAAAATCATCGTAGTGAACACACTTTGCACTTTCATTTACACCTTACACCATTAAAGACCCAACCACTGGGGAACTAGAGTATGAGAGAAAGCCTTTAAACCAACCTAAGGTGATGCATTAAGAGCTTCTGAGTGTTTGCCAAATTCTCCTCTAGATATTATCTTAAACCACTAAAAGAAGAGAAATAGAATATGTAACTCCAAATCCAGTGGAGGGGAAAACAGAAAGAAATAAAGAACACATAGTCAACTCAAATAGGGCAGAAAAGGAGAGAAAAGGCAAGAAAGAAAAGAAATTTCCATACTAAAATATACTAAATAAGATAGTTAAGTCCCTATAGATTAGTTATGATAAATGCAAATAGCTTAATTCATCCATTAAAAGACAAAGAAATCACATTTTAAAAATTCAGCTTTACGTTGCTCATAAAAATGGATCAGTGACACACAGTTTAAACTTTATAACGATGAAAAAATATACACTGACACATACAAATCAACATGATGTTGCTTCAGCAATATTATCAGATAAAACATAGATAAAAGCATTAATGGGGATAAAGGGGGTATTAAAGATAAGAACAAATCACAAGGTGCTGTAACGTTGGATGATCAAATTTTATACAGTTACAAAAGCATATCCTTGAAATAGAGCAAACAAAAATTGAATGAATTACTAAGAAATGACTAAATCCACAATCATCAGGAAGATTTTAATTCTTATCTCTTGGAAATTGAGCAGTTAACAGTGAAAACATTAATAGTCAGATTTTATTTAAATAATATGTAAGCTTCACCTAAACCATGCACAAAAAAACCCCCCAAAGATAGAATATGCATTTTCTTTAAGTACACATGAAATATTTACAAAAAACAGAACATGGGTTTGGCCATCAAAAAATACCAGCAAATTCCAAGAAGTGGTAGTACATACTTGACTTCTGAATTTCCCTGCTAACAAATAACGAAACTTTAGAACCTTACAAATGAAGGCCAATCCACCCTGTTCTCTGCCCAGAAAATAGTTCATATCCTGCAAGGCTTGTCATTGTTTTACCTTCTCAACCACCCAACCTCCAGTAGCTCCTCTTACTCCCACTCCTTCTTATGTCAATCAACTGTCTTTTTTTCATATAACTTAGTAATCTCTAACATCATTCTATTTGTTCCTTGGCTCACTCCCCACCTACCTACCCACACTGAAATGTAAAATGTCTGCAATGTCTGGCTCCTGTAATGGAGCCCAGCACATAGTAGGAACCCAGTAAACATCTGCTGATGTGAGCCTGACTTGACACCCTGCAGGGGTCACGGCTCCTCGTAGGGATACAGTGCTCACTTCTTACATTAGGAGTATCTGTTATAGTCTCGGTAAAAGAGAGAACCTTTGTCATCCTATCTGCGGTAGGATGCCAAATAAATGGCTGTTGAATGAATGATTAAACTACGACCTCCTGTGTGTGCCAGGAGATACCTGACACATCGAGAGACCACATCACCTGCTTAAAACCACACCTTGGTAGTGAAAGTGCTTATTTCCTGCCTGTGAGCATCACTCTGCTCCCCTCCGTGTCATCTGCACCACCTTCTATGATGTATGGAGGCTGTAAATGAGACAGAGGACCCAACTTGCAAATGTCTTGTTCTCCAAACCGTTTCTATTATGAGTATATACATATATTAGCCTTTGCCAAATCTATTACAACTGACAAATCATTTCTCATAATAGCTGCATGTGAGCTCAGGAACTGCATTGGCCAATTTAAAAAAAGAGCTTAAAAGAATAGCTTGCTAAATCAAAATCATCAGTGCGGTCCTATTATTAGCCCAATAGTTAAAGAAGGAGGAATCACTGTGTGACTTCATATAAATTGCTCACTGGCCTAAGACTAGCTTTCATGTCTATAAAATGGTCATAACATTAGTGCTTACTTCGCAGGTTGCTATGAAGACTTGTTAGGTTATGGCACTAGAACACTGACTACAGTATAGGTCCTGATGACCTTGATAAATGTCACTGAGATTTCAGGGCCTTGCATAGTCATCTCAGTTACTCTGCATCCATTTGGCAGTTGTGCTTAAGGAATTGACATTACTCTGGAAGTAATGACTTCCAGAAATGTATCACTACTACTGAATGAGTACTAATGTTTCTTTAAATCTGATTAAGTCCATTCCTTATTAACGTACAGCTAGAAAAATCCTGGCCAATGCCAGATGTATTTGTTAAATGATCTTTTTACCGAAGGTTTGAGGAAGATGAGACTGCTGGGGGGGTGGGCAGCCAGGATGAAGGTATTAGTTAACAAAGGGGAAGTTTGTCTGGGGAGCCCTTCTCCATCCTCAGAAGGAAATATTCTAGAATGGAAAGTTTCCAGACCTGCCCTAACACTGTAGCCACTGGTGAGAGGCCATCCCGCACTTAGAACTTACTCTCGGATAGGCACCCGTCCGAAGAAGAGCATAATCAAATATCAGATTTATCATGAAAGATAGGAGTAGCACAACTTTATTCTTTTTAAACATCAGAAAATTCTGAGATTCCCGCCTTGAAGTTTCACTTTATTTCTCTTATCCTTTGATTCAGAAAAGCACCTGATGATCAAAAGCTACCAGGGACCCAGTAATGTTCTTAAATGCTGATGTTTTAAATTCAGCATGTTTTTAATTTTTAGAAGTCACAATAATGTCTTTCAATCCCCGGTACAAAAAAAAGAAGTCATACTAATGTCCATATGCATAACAGAGAATTTGCCACACGTATTTATAAGGCACTCTGCCCTGATCCAGGGCTAATTATGTTTGTGTGAGGCCTCCCAAAGGATTAAAAATCCTCAGGTAAAGAACAACTGATGTCAAATGTAGAATGTGTTCCCTTTAAGCCAGGTTCTTTAAACAGCAGCACTACTGACATTTGGGCCTGGATCATTCTTTGTTGTGGGGGTTTCCTTCAGCATTGCAGAAGGCTTAGCAATGTCCCTGGGCTCTGCCCACTATGTACCAATAACACATCTCCACACACACCTTGAGTTGTGATAGCCAAAAATATGTCTCCAGACATTGTTGAATGAATCAATCAATGAAGGGACATGGAAAATGCGCCTTTGGAAAACACATGTAGCAGGTTAAAAGGGCTTAGCGAATACCAGGAAAAATCTAAAGGAGGTAAACAGTAGAAATAGTCTGGCAAAATTACTGACTTGTTTATGTAGAGAAAAAATGACAAGGATCTAGTAAGAAACCAACAGGTGCCTTCAAGGAGCAGCGATCAGGCACCCTCTGGAACGAGCAGGCATGAAGGTCTCTCCACAAGCAAGGGGAAGAGGACATGCGCGTGTGTCCACCACCCTCAGTCTACCTCCTCTCCGCCCAGTACCTGTGATTTCAACCCAAGACAATGTCTCTGTCTCTTGCATTGTACCCCTTTTCTTTCTGTCTTTTTTTTCTTCCAGTACTGGGGATTGGATCCAGGACCTTCATACTGTACCCAGTTTTCTTTTAAACACATTTTTAAAATTTTTGAGACAGAGTCTCACTAAGTTGCCAAGTTGCCCAGGCTGGGCTTGAACTTGTAATCCCCTTGCCTCAGGCTGCCATGCCCAGCTATGCCTTTCTATTAAGGGTCCCTTCAACATGTGCACCCTTCTTTGAGTCCACATTTATGACAGTGGTCTGCAATGCTCAAGAACGGTTCAGGAAGAGGAACAGAAGTGCATAAAAGTGCTGATGAGTACAGGACACTAGTACCAAGAGCAGGTGGGCTGTGCAAGAGCCGCAAAGCCCACCTTCGGAAGGTGTCCCTGTGGACATGGCCTCAGGGCCTCTCCGAGAGTGATTATGTCAGAATCACTAAGGCAAGGCCTGGGCCAGTGTGCCCTGTAAATCTTATGGGTGGCGAGCCACTGATACCACCATACATAGTTCTGTCGTGGGACATCTGGACAGGAAGTAGGAGGGGCAAAGCTGGGTATCATCATGCTTGGTGCTGACCACAATAAGCCTACCACATGGCTCTCTTCTGTAGGTCCGAAACACAGTCACATTCTGTGTTGATGGGGACCAGAGAGGGAACCCAGATGTGGGCAGCGAGCCGGGTTTGCAAAGGCCAGCACTGGTGACTGGTAAACTGGAGAGGACCTGCTGGAGTGAAAGGCATTGCTTGAAGAATCTTGTGGGGGAACATTGCTTTCCACCGAAAATTCAGAAAGGCAGAATTTTATGTTGTGTTTTCAGGTTTTAGGAACTCGGTGTGGACCAAAAAAAAAAAAAAGCCATCTGGGCAAAACTGACTTTTAGGCTCATTTGAGAGCCCAGGCTCTAATTCTTTACACTGAAGAAACAGAGCTTTCATTTCAATCAAAGAATTCCCCGTTCTCAGAAACAGACCAGGTCATCTTCAGTTTATAGAAACCTAAACCGAGGTGCTCTAAAGGCCTGCTTTCATTAGTTTGTGAATTTTTCAAAAGGCCACTCAGACCACATAGAAAGTTTTACCTGCTCCCTGTCATTTCATGTTCACTTTGGCTGTGTGCAGACAAGCAAGCTGTCCTTGGGCAATCTAAAGTATCAGAGCTCATGCCACGAGTTTAGGAAACAAGTGCCTTTAGGAAACAAGAGGGAGAGTTCGGCCACACACAGCACCTGCACTTTCACTCCCCAGCAGTGGAGAGATGAAGCTGGGGCCTTCAGGATAGGAAGGCCAGGGATTCAGGAGCCAGAGTTCAGTCCTACCTCCTCTACAATCAGCAGCATTGACACAGGACCACCCTGAGCAAGGCATTGTGATTGGCTGTATGGCTAAAGAGAAAGTTCTTAGATTTTTCTGGATAAGTGGATGGATAAATGAATCAGGCAGCTCATTTATCTCATTCCTGAAATTGAATCTCTGGATTGCCAAGGCATTTAGATTTGCAGAAATTCTTCTCTCATTTGTCAACAATTTCTGGGTGCCTGATCTATGCGAAGTAACACTCTAGGGACCAAGAAACAATAGACAAAGAACCTGCCCTCCAACTGTGTCCTGATTAGCACAACAGATGGGACATATACAAAAAGGCCTCTGGGTTGAGAAAGCATAGGGGAAAGAGAGTTCCTCCCTCACAGAGTTCTGGCCATACCTGAGTAGATTCTTGGGAGGGGTTCACAACCCTTCCCAGAAAGTCAATGGAGTGTTCTCCAGGAAAAGGTGAAGAGCCTGCAGGAGGTTTTGTTCCCAAGGACCAGCCCAGCCCTGAAAAGGACTATCTCAAAGAGATGCACCAAGAGCCGGAAAAAGCACAAAAGAGACAGAAATACGTGCTAAGGTGCTGGTGTCACATTCAGACACAATACATCTACTATTAGCACACTCATAAATCAAAGTCTCTGTGGGAAACGCACTCTACCTCTAGGGTTCACTCTGCAGCAGTGTTTCCAACCCACTTGGTTATTTTCCCTGAAGGTTCTCTGCCATGCTAGCTTACGTGGGCAGAATCCTAGTTAGCATGGAAGTGATGCCAGCTTCCTGGGGACATTCTCCTTTGTCCCCTCTCACACTGCCAACCAAGACACCTGTCCAAACCTTTCAGTTTGCACTCTTGACCTTGTGCCTGCCTCATCTTCCAGCCCCAGAGGGAGTCTCTATCCTGGTTCTCTGCTGTCCAAGCTATCTGTGTTTATCGTTCAGACCATGTTTCAAAATGTGAAGTATGGTTACTCCACAAAGCCCACCCAGCTTGTGGGCTTGGGGACTTACCTTGTCTGCCCTGTGCATATAGGCACCTTTACCCAGTAGGGCAGACTCGCTTTGTCTTAGCAGTAGAAAGGGCACCCTCAAAGATGATGGAGCTCAGGATTTAAGGAGACTTCCCCCTTCACTGGGAGGGATTTACAAGGTGAGAAGAAGCTGGGGGAATGGCAGGAACACTTCCCCCAGGACCATACCTCACTCTCCGTTTTAGCACTTCCAAGCTGACCTTTTGCTCCTCTGCTGAAGGTTGCAGAAGAGAGGCTTTTTAATGAGCAAATTATCTCCAAAACCAGAGATGCTACATTTATAAAATAACAGCCTGGTACTACGAAAATTATAGCCGGGATAGTCAAAACAGAAACAAGATGAAAAACCAAAACAACAACAACAAAAACCCCCCAAAACAAACCATTGTTCTTATTCTTGGGTCCAGGAGTTCTAAACATTTAAGAACACCTTTGCCTCAAATTCAATAAGTGTTAAAAAATTATAATATTTTAAACTTTTCCGCCTTTGTCATTGTGAAGAGAATCTTGAAAAACACTATTTTCACATTTCATAAAAATCCAAACAGCTGCTTTATTCTTACATTACATGGTCCCTCTAATATCTCAAAGATCCACATTGGCATTCACAGTTTTAAAAAGACAAAACCCCATAGACAGGGATACCATCTTTCCTAAAACTAAATGAGGACAGCATTTGTCAACTCCATAAATGTTGTTGGGCAACACAATTTCACACTGGTCTCTCAGCCCAGCCATGTTTACTCAGTTCCCAGAGTGGTTGAGCACTTGTACCTGCCCAGCCAACCCTCAGAGACAGAAGTCAATAAAGATACACACCACTAAGGCGAAGCAAAACTATGCAATATATCCTTATTGATTTGGCAAGTCTTTCCAGACTTTGCTATGCCATAATTTGAGTCAAATAATACTATGGTATATCACTATATCATCACCTCTATCTATCTATCTATCTATCTATCTCAATATATTAATCAATGAGGGCAGGAATTTAGAAATATTTTACTGAAGGCAAAAAATACTTTAGTGGCCAAGCCTATTCCTATTACTGAACCTTTACCATCCTCTTAGCCTACTTTCCCCTTCTCTGCTCCTGCAGACACCACACTAAATGGGCATGTTGAGGGATCAGAAAGAAGCCTGGTGCAGCGTGACAGAGCACCAGGGGAGAAAGGGAACAGTACCAGATAGGGCTGGGAAGGTAGGTAGGGGACAGAGCATGCTGGGCCTTGCAGGCCTTAGTCAAGCAGTTAGATTCATTAGAAGAACAAAGGGAACTGCCTGGAGGGGTTTAGGAAGTGAGTGGATGATGTAATTTACATTTTATAAAGATTGCTCTGCTTAACTGTCTCAATTGAAGCCTGCCCTTGATCAGATCACAAGCTCCTGGACGGAAGGACTGTAGTCACACACCTTTAACAGTTCCACACACACACTGGCAGAACTTTAAACCAATGTCTCTCAGACTTTTCTGTGCAACAGAACACCATAGGCTCACTCAGACATAGCTCCCAGGACCCCATTCAGAGTTTCTGATTGAATAGGCCTGGGTGAGGCCTGAGAATTTATATTTTCCACATGGTGCTGGGATTTGGGTTATTGGTACAGGCACCGCACTTACAGAACCTGTGTTAAAATCTGTTTGTTGAATAAATCAATTAATGAAGGGACACGGCGAAATAGTTTTGCAACAAAACAATGACTAGTTTGAGTATGACTTAAAATGGCAATCATTTATTCACATTGCACAATGATCACAAAAAGACTAACCTATTGTGTGCAGAAGTACTCCAAAAGGAAATAGATCATTGTGATTAGACAAACTGAGATACTCAGAGACTGCACTGCCAAGTTTAATTTTAAATTAAATGTAATTCAAAGATTATTTTTGCAAAAGTATGTGACTTATTTGTGTAGGCAGTTATTACATGCTTCAATCCAGAAAGGATACAAGATGGTAAGGCATCCCTTGGTGCTACTCCAAAACTGAAAGTGCCACTAAATTTTCCCTTAAAACTCAGGAATAAAGCTCACAATGGCTCCAGGCTACTTGATTCAAAGTGTACAGTGTCTGCAAACACACTTACTGTAAAATGAAGTGGACTGAAACTCTTTCCTGAAAGAAACCCCTAAAAAGTCCAATTTCAAGGTATTATGCTAAAGTAGAAATGCAACTCAAGGATGCAAAGTACATGGAGACTCAGAACCAATACAGGGAGGATACACTTCAGATCTGGGACAGGTGGGTGCAGACTGCTCCACGGGAAGCACATGACCAATGCCTTTATTCTGTCCTGGCACATGTTAGGCTGTAGTTTCTATGTGCAAACTTCTATCTACCCAGAAATCATCATTGCAGGCCAATCAATAACAAGATGGTTTGGCTGGGGATTTAGCTCAGTGGTTCTGGCACCTGCCTCGAAAGCTCAAGGTCCTGAGTTCAATCCCTGGTACCAAACAAACAAACACGGGGCTTAATAAGAGGCTCTCTTGCCTGAAGCTTACAAGGTCATAGCGATATGTTCTGCTTAGGAAATAAACTGGTTAGACACACTCCAAGACTGTGTAGTGGTGATTCTAAATAAAATCTCACCTATTCGTGGTTACTAAGGATTTCATAGTCTAACATAAAGATGGCAAACCTACAGCATGCATGCCACTGCAAGCTGTTTGTCATCACTGAAAGCTCTAAAAAGTTTGCCATCATTGGTCGAACAGGTCACCTAGGGAGTGGAGGAATTTAAAACATCAGAAGTCGCAGGATCCCCTGGCATAGTGCAAATGCCTATAATCCCAGCTACTCAGGAGGGTGAGGTGAGACAGGAGGATCACATGTAAAAGGCCAACTTGGGCAACTTAATGAGATCCGATTTCAAAATAAAGAATACAAAGGACTAGGGAGGTAGCTCAGTGACGACTGCTCCTTGGTTCAATCCCCAGTATCGGGGGGAAAGCCATAATAGTCATTAAATGGCAACCAATGAAAGACCCTCCTCTCAGTCCATGTTGCAAGACACAAACAACACTATGTACAGCCTCTATGAGACTGATGCATACACTGTGTGGTTGACAAACCTGGATCCTTAATCTTTGCTAGAGAGAATCATGGAGTCTGGCTATGAATTCAATACAAAATAGCAACCCTACGCTCTAGCAAAAAGTGAAGTACATGTGAGCTCCAAAATCCAAGGTTATTATGCAGAATCTTTCTGAAACCCAGCACCCCACCACATTTGCAATTACCCACCTCCAAAAGGGTAAAAGTAAACAGTGGACCTGCTCTGGTGTTCAACTGCCACCGGATCCTCCCTGCTGTCTCCCTCCTCTCTTCTTCTTTACAGACAGGTAAAGTTGGATCTCTTGAAGGAACTGGGGGCTCCCACTCTAGGCAAAGGTTGGACAGGTGATCAATGTACAGCATGAGATTTGGCTGTGCCTACGTGCCTCCAACAGAGCTGGATCATCTAAGGCAATGAAAATGGTAAGCAACAAGAAAGCAGTATTAACGCAAGGGTAGGGAAACCTAGGTAGCACACACAATTCTCTCGGACACTCAGCAACCATGCCTTTCCTCATTCATTCACTCGACATGCTAATCAAGCACCCAACTAGACTGCATGGAGATAAAGGAGTGACAAATGTAAACACAAGCCCTGCCCTCATGGAGCTTCTGGACTGTTCTGGAGACAATGAGGCAAGCAATTACAGGACAGTGGGTGGGGGGAATCTAGAGGGCGCTGTGGAGTACAGAGCAAAGGCAGCCAGCCCAGATTGTAGGAGGGGTCAGGGAAGTGCCCAGAGGAACATTTAACAGTGAGCCTAAACTCCTACGAAGTTAGCTAGAGAGGAATGGGGTGGGTCAGTATGTACCGGATCCTGAGACAAGAGAACAGGGCTAGTCTGAGGGGTCAGAATCTGTTCTCAGTCATTCTCCAGCCCATAATCCTACACCACCCAGAGCATGGAGAATTGGAGTCTGCAGGCCTCATCACAAGGTACTCCTCCAATTTCCACCATCCAGTCGTGTTTCTGCATCACTGGTAGGGTCTCAGAAAGGGAAAAGACTTAGAAAATAGTTGGTTCCATTAGAAGTGAGAAAGAAACAACAGTGTGGAGTCAAATGGCTTTAAAGCAGACCCATTTGCAGTGGTCTATTTTCTGCATCACAGCAGCAGGGGTGAGATGCCATCCTCAGCTAGAATTGTCAAAGCAGACAAGATGCAGGACTGTAATTTGGCATCACCAACTCCAGAGCCCCAAGGCATCTTTCCTTTGGCTTTCCCACTTTGGCCTGTCTTCCCTCTAAGTCCCTGGGAAATTGCAGAGGGAGCATTTTGTGTTTCTTAACCTTGGTGTTTTTCATGTCTAAAAGGCTATCACAGACACAAGACCTCCAACTTGCCTTATGCAGTTAAGGGAAACCAGATAGTTGATGAAGCCAATATTGTCAAGGGTCTTCACATTGGGAAAACCAAACCGAACCAAAACAAAACACCTGTGAAAGTCCCAGCAATTTAAGTGTTGTTGTCTACGATTATAGCAGCCTGTGCGTTATGAAAGAGACCATTGTAAGGGATGGTTTAAGAAAGGGCAGTGCATAGGGTTGTTTCACCAAAAATGTGGAGACCAAAAATACCTTTTTATGTTTTAATATTATCACATAACTCAAGTCCTACAAATAACATCCCTGACTGAGTACAAAAGAAACAAAACCCTCACGTCTAAGAAGCAGAGCAGGCAGTTATTTATGAGACAAAGAAAGGATGTCTTCTTAACCTATGACAACACAAATTTGTTTACGTTTTCCCTCCACTAGGTAAGTAAGCAATTAGGTTTTTTCCAATAAAAATATCCCTGTGCATGTGCAAACACCAGAGGCAATCATATAATTACCCTGCCCAATCAGATTCAGTTGCTGACAGTTGAGTTCCCACTGCTCATTAACTTCAGATCACAGTGAGGTCTTTACGGAAGCCCCTTCCATCTCTTTACAAAGGTTCCTATGATACCAGGAGCAACCCCAGCACTACCTCATGCAAGCTAATCATCCCCAAATTGCCAGGGCCAAGGCCAGCCTACTCTGGTTTGCCTCTGAAAAAATAGAGAGAAATGTGAAGACATGCTGGTTTAAACACCCTTGCTTCATAGGAGGATCTCACTCCTAAATGTAATAGTAACCTTTTACCCCCACACTTTAAGTGCCCTAATTATGTAATTAAAACCAATTATGTCATTTACTAGAGACTTTTTCAAGTCAACTACCTCAATCATTGGCCTCATAAGATTTCCCATACGGACCTGCAACAGTGAGGATTGGGGTAAATTTAGACACTGGCTTCCAAAGGTTCATATGGTCTAGTGGGGGCGGGGTGGGGGTTGTAGCTGGTCTAGATTCTTCTAGACTCTAGAAGCTGAAGAGAATCTGTTTACCACATTATGGGTTTGCACAGTCCTCTAATATCCTGAGATAACTAATACCCTACTTGACAGAAACTTCCATGTTGTAGATGAGAAAGAGGATGCAGGGAGAGTTATAAAGTTATCTCAGGTTAAGCAACTAGTTAACTGCTATGCTAGGATAAGAACCTAAATCTTCTGCTGCCTCTTAGTAGCAAGTTGTACCTCTTAGAAGCAAATCGTCTATATGTGTATGTGCCCTTCTGTGAATCCATTTCTACTGTTTTTGTTATCTTGCCCCCAACTTTCCCTTTGAGGCAGTAACACATCTGTCTCACTTTAAGCTCATATGTATCACATGGAGTTCCACTGCAGCTCACGGATATGCTGTAACGTAGGCCACAGCCAATCTGCTCCTAGTATTCCCTCAGCCCCAGGATTGCTTCAGGGATGAGCACATGATCCCAGCCAAGCCAATGAGACACAGTGAGGCTTTGCTGAGTATCTTGGGAAAGGGTCTCACTCTTCCTAACTGCACTTACATGTGAGAAGATACAAATGCTGGTATGGTTGGCAGCTATCTTGCCACCAGCAAAGGAGTGAGGGAATGTTGAGATATGGGGAGAAAAACTGGTCCCAGGAAGCAATTTCCTCACACTCCCAAACTGTTTCATGCTGAGAGTACGTATGGGCATTGAGAATGTGAGTTAGTTCCAAAGCATGCTGGAGAAAATATGAAAAGTGCCACTGCTAGGCTTGGGCAGACCTGATTACAAGGATGGAATTAATTGAGCATGGCTGTGAGCAGCAGTCCTGCCTCCTCCTCACAACAGTTAAATGCCTCCAAGTTTTGAGTTATTTAAAGAACATACCATTTTATGGGCAGGAGGAAGCGCTTTAATCTGCAAAATGATTTTTATCACAAACTAAACATCCTTGTAACTTTTTGGTCCTTTACTTCTGTCAGAGTTTTCTCTTCTTGGAGTTGAGACAGCTGCTAGAGCTGAGAAGACCTCCTTCAACCCTGCACTTTGCCCTGTTCACTAAGTGTCCCCCTGTATTCAACTCCGGCATCCATGGGGATATGAGAACTCAAGACATTTGCATTCATTAAGATGGAACATTTTGTTTCTCTTTGCCTTGTTTCTTGGCCTTGAGAGAAAGTAAAAGCGAACTAGAATTCTTTTAATGGTAAGAGTGTCAATGTTGGTATTATTTTTTTGATATTTTTGTGGTTGGGTCTGCCTTGTGTACTACAGGATATACAACAGTATCCCTGGCCTCTATCCACTAGAGGCCAGTAGCACCCATTTCCTTAATATGGGACAATTAGCAATGTCTGAGGACATCATCAAATGTCCAGGGTAGGGGCCAGGATTATCCCTTGTTGAGAACCACTGCTTTAGCAGAATGTTTGGGGAATTTATTGGGTTTTCTTCACAGCACCTTTGAAAACATGATTCCTTTCAGTATTATATTCTCCTCTACTGGAAATGTGAAAGTGAGGGAACCACCACTTTATAGAACTCTACAAAAGCCATGTAAAATATCCTATGAGGACAGCTAACTAGAAGAACAAACCAACCAACCAACAAAACAAAACAAAAACCACCCAAGATAGTAATATTACTATCACAGCTACAAAACCACTAAGTTTTTATTTTGTTTTTGTTCTGTTCTGTTCTGTTTGAGACAGGGTCTTGCTATGTAGTTTGGGGTGACTTTCAATCACTATGTAGCCCAGGCTGGCTCTGAACTCTCCATGATCCTCCTGACTCAGCCTCCTGAGTGGTGGGATTACAGGCATGTACCATCATGCCTGGCAAAACCACTAAGATTTGCTGACCCATTAAGGACTAAGGTGGAGGAAAATACATCAAATGGCAATAATTTTACCTTAAGACCAATGAGAAGAAAAGAATATACAGGAAGAAATTAGAAACGAAAAACACCCAGATGTCTATACATCGAGTCCAAAGCGGGTATTTGGCTTCTCAAACTTACAGAAAAGAAAATGGAAACTTAAAATGATGGCTGTGCTTTCTGGATTCAAGTCCAGCCAAAAGCATGAAGGGGCTGAGCTCAACAGAGGATCCTTCTAGAAAAGTCTTCAAATCACCTACTTTGCAGGTAAAAAAAAGTAACACTTCACTTATTTGGATAAATGTGGGTGAAGACATTTAAAATATGCAAAATCAAGGGTTTATACCACATTCTTCAAGGAAAGGCATGTACTTGCACCCTGGTACCCACAGCTCAGAGTGAACTGGGAGAAAGTCATTCTTCCAGGACTGACTGGAATGAGAAGCTAGAAGTCACTGAATCACCACCTGCACTCTTAGGCTTGGAAGGAGAGATCTGAATTGGTTTGACCTCTTAACGAGGACACCTGTTATGTCCTGTCGCAGGAAGCTAGCTGAGGGCAGCCCAGGGGTGCCGTAGCACTTTGGATACCAGTTGCCAAATTAGTGCTTCAAGGCACAGGCTCGTGTACTCCTCGTGGTTCTGAATTCTGACCACAGTGCAGGCTTGTGTGTGAAGACGGGGCTCTGCTGAGGCTTGCTGGCATGAATATGTTTGGATTCTGTGCTTGTCTAGTTAGAGGTTCTAGTGCTGTGGGGTGGTAGAGTGTAAGGGAGCTCAGATTTCTGGAGGTGGGACACAGCCGCTTCTCCGGTCTGCCGCCCCCCAGCCATCAGCTTCTCCAGCTGCCTCATTCTTCTGTCCCCTCATTCTCCAGCTGGCCTTGCAGCTCCACTACTCCTAGTGAAATCAGACCACTTGGGGGAATGACACATTTCCACTGGAGGAGTAAGAATAAAGTGATCTCTGAGCGGCCTTGGCTCTCCTCCAATTATTTTGGGGGGGTCTGCTGGTGTTTCTTTTGATAAAGAGCTAACATGTAGAACAAACATTAACAGAAAAGAACTTATCCTGAGGTTCTAGCAGAGGCTCAAAGTGGCTCTTATGAACTGCATAAACAACTGTTCTTTCTAGAGGTTAGTAATTCAATCTGGGGGATGTCAATCTCAAACCATGCTAAATAAGGAGTGACTTCCTCCAAGCACACTCTTCTGGTGAATAGCACCCCCACTGAGACCCTCATCCCGCCCACACCAGGGTGTGTCCGCAGAGATGGAAGAGCAGTCCATGTCCCAATTTCAGCTGGTACCAGAACCTCAGAATGAGTATTGTGTGTTTTGGTGGCGGTGCCTCTTGACTAAGTCTGTAATGCTGGCAGGAGAACACCCTGTTTGTACCAAAGAGGTCAGTCAAGGTGGAAACATGAATCCGCTTGAGCAGGCATGTCCTTCTGTTTACATAAAACAAAACAAAAAAAACCAAGGCTCTACATACACAGGACAAGTACTACCCTCCCCATGTCCTGTTAGCTCGTAGTGGAGGAGAGGCAGTCTCCCAGGGGTGGCAAGTGTCTGAAGAGGTCACCTTCACTGCCAATAATTGAAGAAAACTTCCAAAAACAGCAACTCCATGCTCTGGCCAGAGAGAAGTCTTCCCCTCAACATTAAGAAAAGGATTCTAATAGTGTGTAGTCTTGGTTAAGGTAGGAGGTAGCAACCAGAAAAGAACTTCAGTAGGTCCACAAAGTAGTATAGGTACTTACATACTTTATTATAAGGAGCAGATATATGATTTTCAAATTTGTCTGAAACTCAGAATAAAAAATTAAGCACAGCCATCCCCTAATTTTTAAAAAAGTTTTCTCAAGGTATAATTTATATATCATCAAGTTCACCATCTTAAGTGTGAAGTAATTTTGAGTAATTTATACAGTTACAAACACCACCACAAAGCAGCTTTTGAACATTTCCATCATCTCAAAAGATCCTGTGACTATTTACAGTAAACTTCCTACAATTTCTCTAATAAAAGATCTAGGGCTGAAAGAAGATTATTTCCACATCTGCAAAGTGATTCAATTTTTCCCTTTACCTAAAAATTTTGTTATTTATCTGAAATTTAAATATTACTAGATATCCCATTTTTGTAGTTGTTCATTTTTTTGGTGCCGGGGATTGAACTCAGGCCCTGAACACATTAGGAAAATATTCTAACACTGTGCCATCCTCCCAAACCCTCCTATATTTGTTAAATCTGGCAACCTTAAGCTAGGAGTAAAGCAGAATTAGGCAAGTAAATGAACATTTGTCTGGACCATTATAAATAAACCTGTTATTTTACCAATTTGAGCTATCTAGGTTCTCAGATGGTAAGAACCTAGTTCCAGTTAGAGTTCAGGCTGAAAACTAAAGCTGTAAAAGCAACCTAAAGAATCCACAACCCAATTGCTGTTTTACAAGCAAAGCTGGGACTTCAGGCCCTCATAGGATTATATGCTACATTTGCCTTGAAAGGTTAAAGTGGATGTAATTGTTAACCTTGCAATTCACACTCAAAACTGGAAATGTGACGTTTAGGGGCACAAATTATAGGGAAAGCATTCTTAACCCTTTGGGGATGGGTCACAAATTCCTTTGAGGGAACTTGATGGAAGTTATGAACCTTCTCAGTAGAAGAATGTGTATACACATCCATACCTTTCTGCAGAGAACTGTTTTTGAGTTGAACAGAGGTTTTATACATTCTGTGGCAAATGGACATTTCAAGGGTCTGAGACACTGGGGAAGTCGACTGACGCCATCTTGAAGTTTTGTATCTTGTTTTCCCTTTCCTCCTGTTTGTGTGGGGAGAGAGGAGGTTGGGCAATGGCAGGGAACTGAGTAAAATAAGATGAAATGGCCAGGATGAGAGGTGCACAGACTCCCCTAAACTCCATGGGCTCATATTTCCTTGTCTGTAATGCATACAACCGGCCTGATGGTTTTCACAGGTTATGAGCCACAGACCTAGCAGAAAGGTATCTGGAAGGGCTCATCTGGGTTCTGGAGCACGGAACAAAATTTTGTGTTTAAAAGGAAAGTTTTAAAGCACTGACTACATGATGACTGAAGTTAACATAGTACTCTGAGTTCCAAGCCCTCTGATTATCTGATCCTAGATTCTAGAAAGCAGAAGTCAAGAGACAGTAGGGGAGGATCTGGGTATTTTTCTTGAGTCCAAGGAAAAATACTTGGCAGGTGAGGATAAGAAAGAAGACATCCAGCCCAGACCACACCCCAGTCCTTTAGCATTTCTTTCTTCCTTTGAGCTGCATTCCCTGACTGCATATGGGAAGCTGTCTACAGATATGGCATTGCCTTGCCAAATACTGCTCACTTTCCCTCTGACAAAATAAAGTACAGTTCCCCCAATTTTATTAACTTAATTTTCTTTTGGGGATAATTTGGTTACTCAACAATCTATTATATCATTGTATCCTGTTATACCAACGATAAGAGCCAGATGGAAAAAGGACAGATGTGTCTAGCTCTGAGCTGTATAGTGTCTTTTTTGTGCCTTAAAGCCACCTACAAATTAGGTCCCAGTACTATCATCCCTGTTTTTCAGAAGAAAAAACTAAGGGAGAAAATGTTAACAGACTAACACAAATTTACTCACCTAGCCAAAAGCAAAGGGCTCCGAATCAGACCCTAAACTCGTACTCTGGGGGAGAGATTAATTATTCAACATATATATTTTATTCATTCATTTTCTCACAATCTACAACTTTAAGGAAGCTTATTATCATCCCCAGTGACATGAACCATAAAACTATTGTGAATGTTTATTTGATACTTACTGATATGTAAGCAAATCTGCTATGTTCAGTTATTGCCTCAAAGGAAAATAAATTATTTAGTTTTTAGGTTTTATCTTATCTGTTTTTGGTTCCTGAAACAGCATGAGAAATGCCCATGGTCTGTTCTTCCTTGTTGTCATATGATACTAGCAGCCTGCTGGGAGGAGCATGCTGGGAAGTAATGTTCTGCACTTTGTGTTAAAACTTAAAAAAAAAAATACAGAGCTTGTGTAAATCACAAAGTTGACAAATTTCACGGCTTAGTCATGGTTAACATATCAGATTTCATGGTTTGACAGAGATTAACAAGAAAATCATATTAGAGTTACAACTATTAGCAGATTCTTGGATATTTGGTAAAGAAACTCCAAGCTCTCCAAATGCCATTACCCACCATGTCCCTCTTGTCCTTCGTCCCATGGATGCAGAGGCCCCATGAGCCCAGGGAGAGCAAATGGGGTCTACTGTGTTCCTCAGAGCCACCTCCTAGTTTTCTCATGGTGTGCCTAGTGGGCCTCAGGGAGAGGTCTTACTTCCATGGAATAAAGCAAGGCTTAGCATTTGTAACCCCCTTCTTAAACTGTAGGGAGGAAAAAAAGTACCTTGTTTCAAAATAACAGATATTTTGCCCTAACACTGCACACACTAAGAAGAGGAATGAATTCTCGTTTTTTGAACCATGATATTTAGGTTAAAATTAAATTTTCATGCCTTTCTGAGGAGGCAATCCAGCAGAGGCCATGTTGTTAGAGGGGGCATGCAAGGAGACTTCAAAAAGCCTGCTGACTGCCTGCAGAGCCATTTGGCCTCGGGGCCTGCATATCCTCTTTCTGGTAGGAGGCAGGCGGAGCTGGTCAACGTTGCATAAAAGACAGCCAATTTGTCAGCCATTTGCTTTCACTCTCTTTCTGAGTCTTCCCAAAGATAAACTCTCTCTACCTTCTGGTCTTCGATATCACGTATCTGACTGAAGGATGGAAATTCACTCTGGAGTCTCAGGCCAGTTTCCTTCCCGGCCATCCTCCTGGGTCTTATAGGATGTCCTTAATCAGAACCACATTACTCACTGGGCTAGAGGAAGTCCCTGCACAGACGCTGGCAAGACACTATGGCAAATTAGTTTCAGAACTGGAAGGTCAGAATGGGAATAAAAGCTGCAGTTATCTATTGTGTTTTCTTTAGTTGAGAGAATTAAGTCAGGGTGCCTAACTCTTCAGAAAGCAAGATTTGGATAAGTAGCAGCCACTTAGGAAAGGAGTTCCATTGATGGCAGAGCACAATGGTCAGTTGTGGAAACTGAAAACCCTTACATTCCAGGTATTCCGGACAAGAGCAAGGATTTTCTCATTTTATACACACAAGCCTTTATATTTCAGTAGTGTCCTATTCAGGTAAAATGAAAATAGCCAAGTTTTGTCAAAAAGTGTAACTGCCACTCAATTGTGTGTGTTTATAGATGTATTTATACATCTATACTAATATGTGTGTTAAATAAACCACATTTTAATGGTAACAATAACAGTTACTATTTACTGTGCTCTTCTGTGCCATGCTAAGCACTTTCTCAAATTATTTCATTTAGTCTCTCAACAAACCAGCATGCTAGGGATTCTATTTGTTCCTATTTTACAGCTGGGAAAACAGAGATTGATTTGAGCCACAAAGAGCCCAAAATCAAACTCAGGAGTGCCTGACTCCTGGGCCAATATTTTACACCACTGAAGTTTATCAAGCTGTGGCAATCTGCATCAGTTTCATTGATAAGTGTCACCCACGCTGACCCTGAGAAAATATAAATTTCCAGGCTGGGATGGGGATGAGGATCTTTATCACTCCCCTAATACAGGGGCATGAAGAAGGAACCCAAGACCTAGTTCCTTCACAATTTTTTTCCTCAGGAGTAGGCTGGCTGGGGAGACAGAATCAGCGGGACTGGGCGCTTGGTGGAAATCTGCCCCCACCCACTGCCTCCCAAGAGGGCCCAGCCTAGAAACATTTCCAGTGTGCCCCTACCTTCACTAGCACTGTCAGGGAGCTACCAATTACAGAAGGAATGAACTTTTTCATCAACCGCTCTTCCATAAAACCATTTCCCAGGAAATGGAACACAGCATGGAGCTAGCTGACTTCAATTTTCCACCAACAATGAGCACTGGGGAGCACAGGTACTATATTTAAACAATTTTCCTCCAGCTTTTTGGCAAGGCTGTCTCTCGAGGAGACTTACAGAGCTGGGCTGAGGTCTCATCCCCCCCACCCCCACCCCCGCCAGCAGGATTGGAATGTTTAATATGGCCCTGTCTCTCCAACATCCATGTGTAAAATGCCAATAAACAAGCCAGCAAAGACCTACAGGCCTAATTGCCTTTTAACTCCCAGAGCAAGGAAGCAAAGACTCCTAGAGACTTAACAAGTTTATCTGCCTGCCACTTGAACATTTTCTGTCTGCCTACACTTCAGTGAATTCACCAATAAAAGGATAAAAGGGCCCCGAAACTTACACCCTTCAGTGGCCAAGAAGTCCCAGGTTCAGAACACAGGACTGGGGACAAAATGAGCACATTAACTAAGCTTTGCTTTAGGTGTATATAAGAGCTAAAGCAAGGAAAGCAGGAGCTCCTATCCTTTTCCAACCTGGTCATTTTCCTTTCACTGACTAAGGCCACAGACCCGTGATGGTGAACCTTTCAGAGCTTTCAAGGATAACACCCGAGCCATAGGTTTGCCACCACTGCCATAGATCTTACCTACACTAAAGAAAACTGACCTCATGAGGAAATTAGGAAAGGACTCATTTTGAAGCCTCTGCAATGTAAGTGAAGGCACTGTACTGTCAGGAGGGAAACCAGGCCACGCTGGCAATGGGAAGTGAGTGTGAGCACAGATTGTCCCCGCATCACGTTCACCTCTGCAAGGACGTTTTCCATCTCTCCTTAAATGGACTTGAAAGTTTCACATGTGGGTATTTTTCTTGTTTTGTAGTCCACAACCCAGAGGAAAACTCAGAGCTCTATACATATTGGAGTTAAGTTGCCAAGACAAAACAAAACAAAAAGACTCAGGGGTAGGTATGGCGAGGTGGCATCATTCAAGACAAGACACGAAGCACAGACAAAGCCTCTCTGTGAGGCCATTTCACAACACTTAACAACATCAATGTACAACTTCCTTTCCAGGAGTTTATTCTAAAGAAATGACTGGATCTATGAATAAAGGTTAAGCATAAGGAACTTCAGAAATCTAATAGTGAACATTCAAGAAGAATTAAATGTTCATAATTACAGATTGGGTAAATATGCAAACGATGTAGGTATTTATTAATGGAGAAAGGTGTCCAACATACAATATTAAGTTCAAAAAGCAGGTTATGAAAACATCTATAAGATCCCATTTAAAAAGGCCGTATGTAGAAAAATTAGAGAGATACTTAGTTTGCCAAAATGTTAGCATCTCTAGATGATGGATTAGAGGGAATTTTTATTTTCTTTTACAAATATTTTGTTTTTGTGTTGCTGCCAATTCAACTGAGGGCCTCATGAATGCAAAGCAAGCATTCTACCACTAAGATGTAATCATAGCCCTAAGACTTCTGAATTATTTGAAAATTTTAATGAAAATGTATGGCCTTTAGAAATCTGTTAAAGCTCTAAAAACAAAACAAAACAAAACAATAACAAAAAACTCCACCACCATCACTCTCCTGACTCTCCTGATCATGGGAAAACAACACAATAGAAAGACCCAGCTCCTCATTCTTGGAGAGACATGAGTGAAGGACACCAAGGGTGGCGGTGTTGGACAGCATATACTGTCTCTTTTGCTCATGCCTATTCTTCAGTGAGATGAGGACTAGAAGTGGGCTCAAACTCCCAGCAGGTGTACTCCCTAGGTGCCTCCCATTTCTCCCTTTTCTGAAATCGAGGTACAAAGGTTGTCTGCTCCCTCATCATGCTGGTCTGTTCCACTTAAAGCAAGAGCCAATCTAGAGAAAGGGAATTGTCAACTGAAAAAACCCGGAGTACTATTTTTCTATTAAAATTCTGTCCATGTTTTTCCTATTGGAACCTGGAAACTGGACAAATTCTGAAAGAATCCAAAGAAATTTTCTTAGAAAAGAATTCTGTTAATACCGAAAGCTCCCTAAGTGCTACATGAAGCAAGTGCTCAGTTGTATTAGGCTGAAATGTAAAAGCAGGGTCCAAACCCAAAATGATGTGTCCTTCACACCAGGCTCTGTGTACTTCAGGGCTTATGCATTTGTACACTGATCTTCTCACATTTCTGCATCTCCCTGCTTCATAATTTCATAATCAGTTCCAGACTTCCTATTTCTCCCACACTGTAAGGCATGGAGTTCCGAATTTGGGAGATGCAGTGTTTTAGGGTATAGAAGTACAGTGGAAAGTACGATAAAAATAAAACCCAAACAGAAGCTTTGTTTTTTACTCACTGAGAAGTAACACATGGAGTGTGCAGACCTTGGGATCTAGCCATCTTGGGACCCATCTGGCCCTCAGAACCTGTTAGAGCATGGATACATGCAAGGATTCCATGTACAAAATGGACCTTTGCTGGGGAGACCTGCTTACCAATAAATGGAACTCCTGGAAGTTAAAAGTGTTGTTACATTGCCAGGTAACACTTGCCAAAGCACCACAATGCTTCTCTCAAAATTCAGGACTTTTCATAGATTCCAAAGCAGCATTAACTGAAAGATTTGGGTTAATCTAGGATAAACTTCATCTCTTGAGTTCAAAGACAACTGGTCTCCCTGTGGGTATCAATTGGAGCTTTCTATGTAAGATTACTCTCAAATTTATTAAAGAAAATTTCCAACTTCACAGACTGGCACTAAATAGATAACCTGAGCTCTTCATTGCCTTTGAAGCTCTGCAAATTTGGATTAGGCTAGCTGTTTGCCTTTTACCTTGAAAATCACTCCACTACATGGATCAGTGAGTCCCTAAGCAATCACTCGATTGATCAATGATATCAAATTGGTATCTTTGATGTATTTCTTTTGAGACACGCATCTTTTCATGGATTGGCTTTGTAGTTTTTGTTTTTGATGTAGTCATACTGATTAATACAACAAGAAACAACTCAGTAAATGAATCAAGTTTTAAAAATTTTAGTTTTCAACTAGCTTGAAAATACGTGTAGTTTTAGGTAGTAAACTCATTTTACTCTGCCATACATTTCATCTAGGTAAGCACCAGAGAGAATGAGGCATCTCACTGGAGCCTGGAGTGCCCTTTGGAGCAGCTTCTACTTGCTTTTCACAATGACTCTGCACATTCCAGAGGGACTGAGTATAAACATATATGCTTTCACCCACTAACGCCACTATCAGCTCCCTCTGCACCCCATAATCTAACACATCACTTCTTCGCAGGTATATGATCTTGGATTTGTCACGGTGAATGTGAGACTTTACAAGGCCAATAAAATGACAGCTGCACAGAGGGACTGGGTGGCTTTTACCAGCTCTGAAACACAACTGCCTTTAACTCCCAGAGATCAGGAACTTGAAAGCACTCCGATTCACTTAGCTCTGTGTCTGCCATAAAGTTAAGGCTAATCAGATTTTTCAACTTGCAGCCCTATCTTAAATCCTCAAGCTTCTCCTATGCAGACTTAACTGATGGAGGATGTGATTATACCTTCTCAGGTCATAAATTCTACATATTTATAACATAACTGTTGTCATTTAGGTCAATTAAGATGCTTTTACTGGCTCTGAACAACTACCTACGGGGCATGTCAAATATCCTGACAGAGGTTTATGATCCTTTACAGTGATTTTATCTCATATGGATATGAAAGATGTCTGCACATGAAAATGGCCAGGAGGCCCTTGAAGCGTTTCCCCATATTGTGATCACCCATACCTCATTTCCACTCTGTAAAAATGACAATTTGACTCTACAATCTCCCCTAGATTTTGTGTCTTTGATCACTCTTTTCTCCTCCAATGACCGAAATGGGGAGATAACAGCTCTTGAGACATGTGATTAAAGAAAAAATCCCAAGTGGTGGGCTGGCCAAACATGAAGCTTGTCCCTGAAGACAAGTGGGTTTATGCTTTTCATGAGGGAGAATAGGGTGTCAGTGAAGAAAGAGTGGAATACACTGGGGGATTGGCATATTTCCGCTAGACAGATTATAGCTTCTTTTTTTTCCCTTGTGGAATATCACTTCTTGCTGTGTCTTACTTCAACAGGGCCCCTGGGCATCTATGATATTCTAGGCACTGTAAAAGGCTGGAGATACCGAAATCAAGGCAGTCCCAGATGGCTAGAGAGACAGACATATTAATAATTATAATGCAAAGTGTTAACAGACAGTAGGAGATTCACGTACACACATTCTGAAAACACTGAAAAGTAGCCTTTTCACTCTTGAGGTTTAGGGAGGGGAGACAGTCAGGAAAGATTTCTTAGGAAAAGGCATTCCTGGTTTGAGCCTTAGCAAATGCAAGGAGACAGCTACACTTCACTTTCAAGCATCTTAAGGAAATATTTTCTGCTGTTAAAAATTTAAAATAGCTGGCTCTGTTTGTTTATGCTCTACCTTGTTCCAAACAGGATTAAAGCATGTAATACCAAACAGAAGAGGCTCGAATTACTGAGGAGGGAGGAGTAAGGGCTGGAGTTACATCCCTGTGCAGATATCACAGTGATTCCGAATGGAACATGCAAACACAAGCCAGCTTTTCCAAAACAATATATTCTGATCCCACACACGACTCCCCAGTTGGTGGGAACCAAGGGTGCAGCTGAGAACTCATCACTGGGGAAGCCTGGAAATGCACAAGCTCCCTCAGCTAAACAGAATTTCGGGTAAAGGATTCCTGCCCTCACCTTCCTCTAAGCCTGCTGTGCACTCACCCCCCATATGTGATCCCACACTGGCTCCTCTGCCTGCTCCACATTTCAGACTCTCCACTCAGGCAAGTTACCCAGTCTTTTGGTCCTTCCATCTCCTTTCTCACCTGACAACACTGCTCTGTCATAAGGAACCTGCAGTCTAGCTGGAAACAAAGACATCAGAAGGGATACCATGGAGGTTAGGAGGGGAATCTGAGGAAAACTGGTCTAGGACTCTTAAGAGTTTCAAGAAGTCAGGAGAGAGGGTGTAATAAAAATTTTTTAAATTTAAAGGAGGCTTCCTAAAGAAGTATTTTTAGGCTGAATCCAACAGATAGGATTTAGGCAGATAATAGGGCATTTTGGATAATGGCCTGTCATAATCACAAAGACATGGAAAAAGCAATGAGCACTATTTTTAGAAGAGGAAAAAATACCTCATTATCTGAAAGTGGTGGAAAACTCATAAAACTTGCACAGGGGACACTCTGGGGAGGAATCTGAGGACTAGGTAGAGGCAGCTGAATCTGATGTGGTGGGAACCAGGGAAAGGCTGGCAAACTGTCAGGGGGGAGGGTCGCAGAGACAGCAGGTTTCAGGAAGGTGAACCTGGGTGGAGCACACAGGTTGGAAGGAGTGGGAGAGCTCAGAGTCAGGGAAACCACTGAGGGTACTGGGAGTGGGAGTGGTGATGTGGCTCACCCCAGACTGGTGCCCAGGGGATGGAGAGGAAGTCCTGGGTGGGAAGGGCATGCTATGGAAGGACTCACTGTCTTGGCCATGATTGGACAGAATGTCCAGCTACATAGGGTCTGACTGGATAGGTCTCAGCAGCCTTGGTTTAGGGCACAGACTCAGTGTGAACTCAGCTTACTGCTGTGCAGAATGGACTAGGAGTGCCTGTTTTCACATGAACAAAGGCACCTGGCATAATGCTTGGCTCATCCCAAAGAAGCCAAAGAATGGTAACCATTTCTGTGGTGTTGTATGATAAAGAGCAAGAAAGAAGCCAGGCATGATGGTACATGCCTGTAAACCCAGAATTCTGGGAGGCTGAGGCAGGAGGATCATGAGTTTGAGGTCAGCTGGTAACTTAAAGAAACCCTGTCTCAAAATAAAATTTGAAAGGAAGGGGTGGCTGGGAGTATAGCTCAGTGGTAGACTGTTTGCCTAGCAAGGCCCTGGTTCAACTGCAGTACTGTACAGGAAGAAAAAAAGAGGCAAGAAATCTGAAGCTCTGCACTTCCCAAACCACTCCCCAATACACTGCCTGAGACATAGTCCCTGACCAGGCCCTGGTTCACTTCTTTCAGGGACCTCATTAACATTTAATATCAGCTGGACTGGGGATTTAGCTCAGTGGTTCTCCAGCCTGCCTCATAAGCACAAGGTCCTGAGTTCGATCCCGGGTACCAAAAAACTCCACAAAAACTTAATGTCAGCCATTTAATGAATGCCTCACAGACAAACTGTGGTGTCAGGGTAAACAAGGACGTGTATATCGTACCCTTTGTAATACACATCTAACTCACTTCCATCTTTCCATGGAAACCAAACCTTTCCAAAAATATAGGACCACAGGAAAATGGTGATAAATTTGTTTCATTTAAAGCAGTAACTTAAATTTTTTTTTTTTTTTTAAAGAGGCAAGTATTTTATTTCACAAGCGGGAGGAAAAGAGATGACACATTGTGCCAGCGATTACCTGCCTATTTTAAGCCCTGCCAGCAACACAAGGACTTAAGCCACAGCTAAATCCAGGGTGCATTATCCCTCTGAGCCCCCATGTTAAATCAAGGGGCCTAAAAAGCGCATCTGCATTTCTACAGGAGGTCTCTGATGGGCTCAGAAGACTTTTAAAGAAGTACCCTATTGCCTTAGGTATGTGTGTTCCAAAGGCTCTCAGCTGAACGTGCAGGTCCTGAAAGCTTTCTCAGCTACCTAAGCTTCCCCAAGTCCGTCTTGCATAATCTAAACCGTGGAGGTGACTTGTCTTTGACCTAGTGAGTCTGGAATGAACAGCCAAGGAAGTAGGTAACACGGGAAACTCTCTCCTGAGCATGCCTTTTTGATCCCTGAAGAACTGTTTTGAGGACTTGAATGCACAAGCCTTTGCTTTCCCATGAAGCTCAAGGTATTTGGAAACCAAGTTTTCAGAAAAACCACAAAAGCAAAGAAGATCAGGCTGGTCAGCACTAATGATGAGCCCTGGTGGTCCTAGATATAAGGACTCAGATCCCTCAAGAAACCAGCAGCAGAGAAATACTAGAGTAGCTTCCTGAAGATGGCTAGGCATATAATTGGAGGACCCTCCAGTCCACCGAGACCCTGTGATGTCTGAGCAATTATCATTTTTGTCACCCTTTACTTATACAACTAATATTACAACATAGGACTGGTTTTTAGTAGCCAGCTCTGCTTCCTTACTGAATAAAGCCCAGACCAGTGATTGCTTTGATTACTGAATGAAATAAATGGCTCCCAGATCCTTTAGATAAAGTAGCACTGGAAAAGTAACCTCTCACAAGTACGTGGCACAGAATTGTACTCCTCACTAGAGAAATAAACCCCAAAGATAAACACCTTTAGCTATTGCAGAAGCTACACAAACACTCATCATTTATTATCTGTGCAGTGTTAGGGTCTCTTCAACCTGGAGTTCTACACAGCACAGAAGAGCCACATGACTGCGAGCAAGTAACAACATATCTGAGCCTCAGTTTCCAGCCTTTAAAATAGAACCAGTATCTACCCACCTAACTGGATGTCATATACCTCTGTTGGAATAGTGCACATGTAGGAACCATTCTATAAGTTTTCACTATTGGTACTAGTGTAAGACAAACAAACACATATACAACTTCTTCGCCTCTGGACAGTGTTGTTATTCAGGGCTATGAACAAGTTCTTTTCATTGGTAAAATCCCCATGAATGAGACAGGAACAAGTTGAAATTCAGCTCAAGCTCCACAATACTGTTGCATCTGTAGAAATTTCGCTTTCCTCTGCGCCTACTTTACAATCAATTTTAGCACCACCAATCAAATTGGCCATACAGACAATTCAATGTTGTCACTTTGATTCTTGAAAACTGTAAATTGTCTAGATGAAATTAGTGAGAAGAAAAGGGTTTTAACATCATGGAATCACAGGACCATAGCACTACTAGGCCCTGGAAAGCCTTTTGGTTTAACTGCTTCACAGAAGAGACACCAAAAGGTGTGCTGGCATGGAATGTTGTTATGAAATCAATGCAGACAGAACTGAAGCCCTCAATTCAGAGACTTTTCCCTCTTTTTTAAACTACAGATTAGCTTTTCTTTGGACTTTTAGAACTCAGCTGTAAAATCATCTGGGCTAGGTGGCACCTTTTGGTGGGAAAAAGGGGATGGGGCATATTTTAGCTACTGACTCTTTTAGTGGTCACTAATATATCCAGGCTTGCTATTTTGAGTCTGTTCTAGAAAAATTTTAATACATTGCTCATTGTATCTAATTTTTAAGATACATTGATAGAACATTATTTATAATACCTTTTTTTCAGTACCAGGGATTGAACTCAGGACCTTGCACTTGCGAGGCAGGCATGGTGCCACTGAGCTACATCCCCAGCCCTATAATACTTCTAATGCTAAGAACATCCCTATGATATTTGTAGTTATGACCCTATTTCTCTTCCCAATGAAATAGTTTGTATTTTCTCCATTTCCTTTCTCTTGTAAAATCTGGAGAAAGACTATATTTAGAAGAGATGTTAGCATGGCTTTCCATGACAATGGAAATCTTCTATTTTTTGCATTGTGTAATAAGGATAGGGCTGACCTGCACTGCCCACTATGGGGGCACAAGCTGCTAATTCCACATGGCTTGTGTGGTCCTCGAAATATGACTAGTGTGACTAAGGAACTGAATTTAAAATTCTATTGATTTTTAATCAATTACTCCAAAAGTTAAATAGCAAATGTTTTCTCTTATATGCAAAACCTAAAGTAATAAACAAGTAAATAAATGAATAAACAAGTAAATAAATAAAGACGAGATGATAGGAAACTACAGGGTAGACTTTTGTAGATGGGGAAAGGAAGGAAAGGGAAAGTGGGATAATAGGATTGAAAATGATTCAGATATGTTAAATGCATGTACCAATTTCCCAAGAGAGAGACTGTAAACATGTATTATTAAAAATAAAAAATTTTTAAAAAAGAATAGCCCCATCCATTCCCCCAGTGACCCATTGTCCCACTAGGTTCCATCTTCAAACTCATGAGACAATGACACTTCGGGGTACATTTTAGATCTAAGCCATAAAAATGGACTCGACAATTTTACTAAACAATTTAAATTTTCTGGTAATAATGAAAAGCCTGAAATATATGTTTGTTCTTAAAAAAAGAGAAGATACAGAAATTGTTGGGCCCCAACTGAAACCTACTGCTTTGGTTTAAATGCATACCCTTGAAAACTCAATTTGAAACTTAATCCCCATTATGGTGGCATTAAGAGGTGGGGCCTTTCAGAGGTAATTAGGATTAGTGATTTATATAAAGGAGGGAACTGGGTTAGGCCTTTTATGTCCCTCTGCCTTCTGCCATCTGATACTCAACAGAGCAGGCCCTCACCAGACACTGAACCTGCTGGCGACTTGGATTTGTCAGCCTGTCTGCCAGAACTGTGAGAAATAAGTTTGACTTTTTTATTTTTTAAAAAAGGTTAATTTAAATTTAAATGATCATATGTGGCTAGTGGTTACCATGTTGGACAGTACAGGTCTAGTATAGTCTTTTCCAAGGTTCAGCTTTTATTTTTGTGGATCATCTCTTTTTATTATGTTTTCTATTCATTTACTTATGGCATTAGTGCCCTTCCCCCCATCTTTCCTTCTACTTCTCTATGCCTACTCTGACTGTCTTGATGAAGACCAGTTGTTAGCCAACAGACAGCCTGGAGAAAGGCTCTGTTCAGCCTGAGTCCCTTCTTCCTTGGATTCATGTCCCACAGGCTCAGTAAGAAAAGGCCTGTGGAAAGGTGACTGCAAATAGATGAAAAGCCAAAGGCTCTAGATGAAAGCTAAGCCAGGAACCTGGCTGTTAGGAGTATTTTCTCTCCTCCCCAGGATGAATCAGTGGAATCCAAAGTGACACTGAAAGGGAAATCAAAATGTTTGAAGAGCAGGTTGTGGACTTGAACTCCCATGTATCTGGATTCTTCCTTGGGACTTAAGGCTTTGACCCAGGATACTTTGTAGAGAGTGTCCTGCTAGCCCTGCTGAAATCTGGACATCACAGACCCTTTTTTTAATATGGGGGATGTTTAATACAAATGGAGTTGAGAACTGGGAGTGTAGCTATCCAGGGATTTCTGCCATTTGGGAGTAAGAAATAGCAATGGAAGCCAAAGGAAAAAGCAGCAGACAGCCTACTATAAAGGGCTAAAAAGGAAACTCTCTGCCTGGAAGGAGCCAGTCTTCAGGCTTGAAGACAAGAATTACCCTCCATAAAACAAGAATTCATTACACTTCCAGGCCTCACTGCTCACTTCCAGCCAATGAGCAATATATCTTGTGAAGTCTGATATCAGAAGGGGTGCCAGGCAGTGGGCAAATAGAGGGTGTACTCCAGAGACCATCAGAAGCCCCTGATTGGTGAGCTTTGAAAGGCTCAGGCTGCTTCTGCTTTGATGCCTGACCCTGAGAGGAAGGCAAGAGGCTGACCCCAGCAGGACTCTAAAATACCAGAAGTGGAAGGAACAAACCCGAAACACACTGATATAGTGATTTGGAAAGCACTGTAGGTAAAGTTAACTTAAGATTTTTATTCTCCCTAATTATTTTACTAAAGCAATTCAAAGTTTCTTGTTTCGCACTAGGTTTGGATTGTAGGATAAATGACTGAAGAATGCTGAACACCTGTATTATGTAATTATAGCCCCAAAGCCACTACCTGTTCCTTGATAATTCATCTCATTAAACAACCAAGTGCAATGCCAGGGATTATTCTAGGGACTGGGCTCACAATGATAAACCATAGGTACTTTTCATGGATGAATATTCCACTGAACATAGGTAGATATGTTAGCAAACATAATTCCTATGATGACAAGTGCTATGAAAAGTACAAAGCACAGCAACGTTACAGGGAGGACCTGGAGGGCAGAGGAGGGCTTCTCCGGGAGGTAACAGCTGAGAGCCACACAATAGAAAGAAGCCAGTCTGCAGGGATGAAGGGCTGCAGCCCAGGCACGGATCCTACAGGCTCAGAGATCCTGAGGTGCTGTAAGCTATGCATGTTGGTAGGGAGGGGCAAAGAGAAAATCAGGGTTTTGAGAAGTAGGTGAAATAAGGCATAGGGGTATGACAGGAGGGGACCAGGGATGCAGGGGCCAGACCAAAAGGGCCCTGAGAACTGGAGTAAAGGCTCCATATTAATGAAAGGTTGGTGAAATATGTGATGTCACTTTCCTCAAGTATACTGTCAGAGAAGACAGTTTTTATGCTTCTTTACTGACTCTCCAATCATACTAGATCCCGATCAGGGCAAGTTTTTCTCAAAGAAAGAGAAGATTACATTGTTGCTTTGTGTTCAATGAGTTGGGCATGAAACTAAGTTCTTCCAACAATTCCCCATGTGCCCCTAACCATCAAAGACACTACTGTAGGCACTTCACAGAGCACAGGGGCCTCCCTGGTGACTATCAGCACAGTCAACTTGGGTAGGCCCAAACCCCTTGGCCTCCTCTGGGAGGCCAACCCTTCTTCTGCCTCTGGGTTTGACACAAAGATTTTTCTTCTGGCCCTGAGAAAAGCATATAAAAATAGGTATGCTACTTGAAAATTAAACAGAGGGTAAATGTTCACAGCAGCTGGACTATGCTCTAGATAACACTGGAGAATCTAACAGTGGAAAGTCACGAAACACAAAAATAAGAAAGAATCATGGCAGAAATGATTGGTTTGGAAAAAAAATAGATGGAAAGAATTTGGAAGGTAACAACTTCCAGATGGCCTTGGTGGTGAAGATAGCTATATATAGAGAAAGAGGGGCTAATTAGTTCCTAGGCCGAGGCCCCGGTTTCTATTAAGTGACTGATTGTCTTGTGGTGGTTTAGTTCACTGCTATGGGACACACCACATTGCAAGTAAATTGAGTATTTGGGGGTTTTCCCCCCCAAGCAATGGGAATTGCCTAACCTTAATATAATTAATTGAGTCAATGAATGGTTAATTTAGTTCTGGTGCTAATACCAGGGACACAATGGGCTCTTTGTATTGGCTAAGGCTACTAACTATTGGAAAAAGAGAGAATGGCTGCAAAAGAGCAAGGGTTAGTCAACAGCCTTCCTCCAAATGCTCGGATGCACAAGTTGGTTTCCAAACATAACAGCCAATGCAGTGACACCCAAGAGGTCGCCCTTGAAGGAGGCTGTAAGGAGAAATATTGCCTCATGCCTCCAGATTGGCTCTGAAAATGACAAGCTAGTCTTTCAAACTCCCCCTTCACAACTCCAGCTCTGCCAACTACATGGACCATCTTCACCTGCATGCTCAACTAAACCTTCACTTGGCTTCTTCCTATGCTCACACCAGAAACTCTCAGCAGTGAAAAGAAGGCTGAGAAGTTTAGAAAGTAGGAAGAATCACGGGGATGAACTCTCTTTCCAGAATATTGTGGCCAAATGGATGGCTTTTGGCTAGCCTTCAACCATCACCTCATAGGCAACTGGACAAAGATGGGATTTTTATCACTATAGAATATGTACTGTTGGCTCTTGAGAGAAGGCCAGAAAAAACAGCTATAAAAAGTGCTTCTGTTTACTGCGTGTCTATTGTGTATTATCCCTGTGTGTGGTGTTCCATTTATATTATCTCCTTCAGCTCTCACAACAAGGTTGCACATTCAGCACTCTTCTCATTCCTCATAGAATAAATAGGGAAGCCAAAGCTTTGAGATACTAAGTTTTTTGCCCAAGGTCTCACAGCTAGTAAATGGAGGAACTGGGATTGCGACTAAAGATGCTTGATCTTCACTAACACTTGCTTACACCTGATACTGTGCTGAGTTGCTCTGTAACTGAAGTCCCATTGGGTGGATGAGCTATAGAGTCTGCCAAACAGCGGCCTCTCTCTCTGTACACCAGTGGTGCAAGCCCTGATCCTTCAGCCAAAGAGGAAATGTGCTCTATGCCCACTGACACACCAACTTGAAGAGCTGGTAAGTGATGAGAATGACCAATGGACCCCTAGAACATCTGCTTCCCATCTTAGTCAAGTTGGACCTGAGAACTAACTGGTTGGACAAGAGAAACAGGCCAGCCAGGGGTATGAATAACCATGAGATTTAAGCCAATTTTCTTTCCTTTTTTCCTTTTTCCTGGAATCTTGTCTTAATACATTGCTGGAAAGTTGTCAGGCTCTTAGAGATCAGGTGACATGGAGATAAAGAGGTAAGGCCTACTAACCCCCAGGGCCCATATCTTTAGTCTCCTTTTTCCTGTTGCCTTTTCTTTTGCTCTTTAAATTATTTATACTTTTGGTCTCTCATGTAAGAAAAACCATGAGATATTTAAGCTTCTGTCTGGTTTAAGTGGAAGCTGAAGGGGTAGCCCCAGGACCTCTGGCTTGGTCATGCGTTAATTATCCCTCATTCTTACTCTGTCCTATAAGATTTTAGCAACCTGAGGTAACTGAAGAAGAAGTTCTACCCTAGAACTTTAAAATCATTCAGTAGGACATGTAGCTCATCTAAATAACCATTGTGTTATGGAATTGAGAGCTGATCAGACTTATTAGAATACTTTTAGACCAATAGTATCTCTTTCCCAATTAACAGCAACTTGAACCCAAGATCCTCTATACAATTCTGTGAGATAAAGGAGGGAAAAGAAGTTGGTTAGCTAGCTAAATTTCCAAGAGATTAAGTGGCCTATGAAAGGTCCCAAATTAGTGGCAAAACCAGGACTAGAACACAAGTATCTGAATTCTTAGTATGTGGTTTTCCCATTTTATTATCATGTCAGTACAGTAATTTTTTCTAGCATATCCACTAGTTGACCATTTAACAATTACTTCATCCAGTCAAAAGAAAACCCTTATTGCCTACTATCTGCTAGGCACTGGAAAGTGCAAAGATGAGTAACATCACTCTGCTGTGGGCTCTAGGACAAGTAACCAATGTCTAGTATTGTTCCTGGCCTACAGAAGCAATCAGTAAATGTTTGCTATCAAGATGCATGAAAGTACCCAGATAACATGATTCAGGAAAGACTATGTAGAGTTAGGAACACTTCAACAACTGGAAGAGCATCTGGAACAGAGAAGGTACTCCCTAATAATTACTGAATGAATGAAGGAATAAGGAGACGAATAAATAGAAGTGAGTCCAACAAAATAGTACTGCTGGGCATTACAAACATTAGCCAAGAGTGTCTATGGAAGAATGACTCCTTCACATGAATGTTTTGAGGTGGTCTTATCTTAGGTCAGGAGCTAAGATCTCAGGACTCTAGAATCAGAAAGACCTGCCCAGGAATCCTGCTCTGTCACTGAATCATCATATGTTCTCGGGAAAGTCAGTTCTTTGTCCTCTGTAAGAGGACAGAGTAATAGAACCTCCCTTGTTATGTTTCTGGGAAGAGTCGAAATTGGTAAAGTAAAATGCTCAAGAAATACAGGGAAAGGCCGGGGATTTAGCTCAGTGGTTTCACTGCCTGCTGCGCAAGCGCAAGGACTCGAGTTTGATCCCTGGTACACACATACAAAAAAAAAGAAAAAAGAAAAAGAAATACAGGGAAATCCCACTAGGAATTCCTATCAGCCTACCTAAAGGGTTCTTTATTCTATCCTGCTAAGGATCCATCCATCTATACCAGTGATGGCCACCCTTTTAGAGCTTTCAATGATAACAAATAGCCTGCTGTGGCACGTGTGCTATAGGTTTGCTACCACTAATCTATACTCTACTTCCTGTTTATTATGCACTATACTAGCACTCAAGAAATATCAACATACTCAATTCTCATAATAACCCTATGGCTCAGGTATTTTTATCTCCCATTTTGAAGATAAGAAAAACAAAAAGCAAATAGAGTAAATGGCTTGCCAAAGCCCCATAGCTAAGAAGTAGCTGAGCTGATTTCCATACAGGTGATCTGGCCCCAGTGTTGTGGACTTCAACTTTATGCTGTGCTGCCTGCCAACAGTGGGAGGGAGGCTCACTTTCATTCCCCTGAATATATGAATGGTGTTTTTACTACTGTTCCAGCATGGTTCAAAACTCAGAAAGTAAATTATTCATGAAAATACAGCACTGTGTAATTTTCAAAATGTGATTGTCAAAATGGTCACATCATTATGGCCATGCCAGCCTGGCTGGGCATAACTCTGAACCAGCTTGACAACAGGAGATGCCAAGGATTAGAGAAGACAAATGGGTCACTCACTCAAGCAGTACACCTGTGATGAGACACTTGCCCCTGCCATCAGACTGTGACAATGTAGTTTCTCCACCTGCAGCATAGCTGGGTGGGCTGGAACCCTGATTTGATTCTGTAGAAAGCATCAGATGTTTAGACAACTCTGGTGGTACTCCTTCATGTACTTCTTACATGGGATGTTTGGCTGTTATCTCATATATCATCTTTTGAACCCTGTTCTATATACTCTAATCTTTATTGTCATAATCATAATGATATTTTAGCAATAATAAAATGATATTTTTTACTCAGTGGCTGGAATATCTATTATGTCTACTGACTGTAAATGCCTTAGGAGCTGCTATTTATTTCAGTGTGTAACAGAATAGATACAGTGGATTCTTGAGTTATAGCCGGCCTGACATATGAACAACTTGGGTTACAACTGGAATTTTAGTTTTAACTTACAAACAGTCTTGAGCTACAACCCAAATGCTGGCTGCTTGTGGTTCTGGATGGTCTCAGATACAGATTTAACTTTTAAAGAGGTCTGGAAAGAACACTACAACATCCTTTCCGGTGTGGGGTTAACTGAGAAATACTGGGCCAGTGTCTCTCTAAGGACACTGTGATCTGCCTGTAAGAAAGTGTGGCCTAAAATTACACAAGAGAGAGACTTAAGTTACAGCCAGCCCTCAGGAAAAAACTGAGCTCATAAGTCAAGGGTCCACTGTATTTAACATCACATGTATGGACACATTAGATATATTTCAGAACCCTAAATGTATTTCATGCATCCTGAAAATATTTATGAGTACCTACTATGTGCTGCAACTGTGAAGAGAATGGGTAAGGCAATGCAATGTCCTCATGGAACCAATATTCTACTGAGTTCAGAAAGAATTAATACATTTCTTCTCTTATATTTCATTCAACACAAAACAAACCTGAAAGAAAGCATTTTGTCCTTGATGGTTCTTAAATAGTACAAAGGAGACTCATGATGCATATCTCTCCAATCCTCCTTTTTTTGTTATCATAAAACATACCATGCCTCGGAGTCAAGGATCCCAGATGAGAAACACTGTGTGTTCTGCCCACCTCCCACATGGCCTCCCAGAGAGTCCATTTGTGTTCCAAGTCCAGGGAACTTGCCATGAGGAAGGAACCCTTTCACATGTGGTGAGTCTGCAAGCACTTAAGTACAGCCAGGACCTCTGCATTATGCCAACTTAGCACAAAAAGTTCTGGTTCCCTCCTCTTCCCAACTATGTACCTTTATAGGAGATATGAAGGGGTAGTTAGGAATTCAGGTCATGGAATACCCAGACATGAAGACAGTTTATACGAATCTGCTCATGCCACAAGTAACAGACAAAAGTTCAAGTAATTTACTTTCTTTGACTATTACCTTTGATGTATCCCTGAATTCTGCCAGGATATCCCATCCATAGGCTCCTTGAAGCTAGTTGGGACTTATGGATACCATACATCCATGCTCCTACTATTCATTGAGACCAGCTTTCTCCATTGCTATGATCCTGCCTGAATTCTACCTATTAAATACTGTCAGTCCTGGCTGTAACATAATCCAGGCTGAGATTCACATAGGAGGTGCAATCTTGACAAGCCATTTGGAATCTCTTCTGAAAAAAATGTAAAAGCCAGCATTCTTCCAGAGGAATGAATCAGTCAGATAAAAATGTCTACAGGGGAAGCCTAATCAGTTCATAAGAGGACTTGTCAGTAGAACCTCTACTGACACTGTAAGATTAAATCATCTTCATAAATTGTCATTAGAAGGAAGCATAGTCCATTCGGCTACATGGTCTTTGAGAATCCTATTTCCAGTTAGGAATTCCGGTTTGCATTTATTGCATAGAAATGCTGGCAAGAGCCAGGTCTAGAAAGAGCACTAAAAAGATAATGAAATCTCACGTTTTCTCACTAATGGTGCTTCTTTTTCAACCTGCTAAAGCAGGAAGGCAGCTCTTCCCTCTCTAACTGAAGTTGGGAGAGTTCTCAAAGGGAAAACCTGTCTCGCTTCATTTCTTTTTTTCTAAACATCCTTTCTTTGACCTCTTATCCAGATAATCGTCCACTGATTATTTTAAAGGTATGCTAATATTTAGACAAATCCTCCAAGATCTGTGTCATGTTGGAACAGGAAATGCTTTATGTCATTTTAATGTTTATCAACATTAGTGGTGAAATCATATCATTATGGAGGAAAACATTTTCAGATGATTTTTTGATATGGTTTAAAGCAATTAGAGTGTGAGGTCAGGACCATACACAACAAAGAATCATCTCTGCTTAACAGAGCTCTGACAGAGAAGTAGCTACTTCACTTACCCATCACTTTAAAGAGCAACAGGTACCTTCAGAGATTTAAAAAAATTCTTTCCAATGCTTTATCTTTCTTCCTTTTTCACAGTAATCCATACTAATGAGGAAGAATAGGACAAATATGGCCATATTGTCAGTGAGCTCGACAGTGCAGAATTTGGAGACTAACAGGCCTGACCTGGTTCCATGCCTGTTTCTGGGTCTTGCTGGCTAATGACCTTTGGCAACTCACTCAACCTCGATGTCACCATCTGTAAGGTGGGAAAATAGCTTCACTGCCACCCACGGCTGTTCTGAGGACTGAGTACTGCACCTGGGACACTATGGGCCCAGCCCAACACATACAGCATCTTTGATGATCAGGAATTGTTTGTTTAATGAATGAATGAAGGGTCGGTCAAAGTACCTATTGCTACCAGAACTATAATGTTCTAAATCAGCGGTTGGCAAGCTTTTCCTGAAGAGGCCAGAGAGTAAATACTTTAAGGTTTGCTGGCCATATGTTTTCCATTACAAATACTTAACTCTATGTTGTAGCATAGAGCCAGTCACAAAAAATAAATGAATGGGCATTGGTCCAATAAAACTTTATTTACAAAACCAGTCAGGGGACCGAGTTTGCCCTGCAGACCATGGTTTGAAGACCCCTGTTCTAAAGGCCCAGCCTGCTAACGACAAAACAGATCTGACTCTCAACCTAAGTGCTCAGTCATGACTTACAAGCCCAGTGTTGGATCAAGTTGACCAAATGGAAGCTAGGCCACAAAGGGACATCAGGCCCTCCCTGCTTCACTCTAACCATTCACCCAGCCCTGCCACACTCAGGGTCTCACAGAGATTCAGGCTTACTCTTGCCTCTCAGTCCCTCTCCTGAGCACTTGCCCATTCTCTAAGTCAGCCTGCTGTACACAGTTCCTCCTAAAGGCTGTGGCTGTGGCCATGGCCCTGGCTGTCCTGGAATGGACCAAAGGCCCTCCTGGCATGCTCCCCTTCTTTTCCAACTCAAATCAATGCAGTCTGCCTTTCTCCAAATCCACAGAGATGGGGATAGGAGCTTTCTTGCCCACATCTGAGCAGAGAAATGGAAATGCAGTTCCTTTTTACACTCCTTTCCACCTGGGGCCTACAGAATCAGACCATGGGGGATGGAAGAACAAGAGCTAGAGCTGCCAAAAAGATGGAATGGAGCTTTGTTGAAGTAACACTTCAGCATGCTGAGTATGGATCATGTCCCAGACACTGCCAGTATACAGAGAGAGGAGAGGAGTTCTGAAAGCATTGAGAATTTGTCCTCAGACAGAGACTGGGAGCAGGGACTTCTGTGACCCAGGTCTGACCACCTCTAAAGACCCACTTACTGAAAAGCACACTTTGCCCCAAGGTGCAAATAGTGGCTCTAATCCACAGAATCCTTTCTGGGTCAGACTTTCAAATGTAATATAATTTGTGAGCATTTTCTTTATTTGAGTATTGTCTTTTTTGTCACTCCCCTACCAGACTATAAACTTAAAGGAAATCGATCTCACTATCCAGCTGATTCCCTGGCACATTGTGGGTGTATAGTATGTATCTGTAGAATTAGTTCCGGAAGAAAAAGAATGAGGATAGTAGATAGTAGTAACAGTTTATGAGCCAGGCCCTAGGCTAAGAATTTGACATACATTATCTCACCAACCCCTTAAATTCTATAAGTTAGTTGCTATTATTTCCCCCATTTTATTGATGACAAAATTAAGGTTCTGAAAGGTGAACCCTCCTAGCCCAAGGTCAGACAGCTAACAAATGGCAAAAGCAATAACTGAACCCAATTCTTTTAGGCTCTTAACCTAGATTAATCTTACTCCATTCAGTTCCTCCATACAATGATTCCCCTTGTCCTGACCCAGACAGTGAGCCCAGTGGCCCAGGGCCCTGTTCCTTCCATGACAAAAAGTCATCTTTTCCCTTTCTGGCTGACCGTATTTGTTCCTAGGGTCTGGAAACTGCCCTCACCTATAAAACCAGGATAATTTTTCATTGTCAACATACATCCCAACCTCCTCCAAGAAGGTTTTGTGAGAAGTAACTCCATTTGCAGCCATTAAGTTGTTAAAAGCACAAGTAGCTTTTTCTCCATTCGTACATGGTTTCCCAAATGGTTAACGCTGAGTTCTTTCTTGGTGCAAGCACAAGGAGCTCATAACTTTTCAATGGATTATGAAAGTTATTCCCCCAGGGGCTCAGCAAAGCAGTCATCGCTGGGCATAGCTTTGGCATTACGTCAGTGAATTCAGTCTTTCCCAAGCTAATGGTGGTTCTTAATAATATTATTGGAATTATTATTACCTTCAATTAAAAGGTTGGCTATGAACAACTCACTACTTCAGAGAGATTCCCTAAAGAGTCACATTAGAGTTTGCAGGCCTTTTTTTGCCAAAGGGCATTGTAAGAGTAGGAGCCATAGTCCTTGCCCATCCCCCAAGTAAATACATTAATTAATAAATACATAGCATTCAAATACTTTTATGTTGTTGGCTGGTTACCAGGTTCTAAATTGACTTCCTTAAGGGTGGGTAGAGCTGGCTAATCACCGCCACTTTCTTCTAAAAACTAAAAGGAAATCAGGACAACTTTAAACATTTTTCTTCATTTTTCTTCACCAAAGTATACTGAAATGATATTAACAGTACAGCTGCAACCTTCCCCTTACCTTGCTAGAAATAGTGGGTAGCATGGTGTTTGCTGCAATGACAAAATGACAAATGGTCCCTGCTAAATTCACTTCCTACTACCTCACCCTTGACAGCACCTGAGAGCTACAAACACATTGGGAGAACACCATGGAGGCAGGTGGGTGCTCAGGGCATACAAAGTTGGTGAGCTATCTAGCTGTGCATGTACTCAGAGCTGGAGGGAGCTCCTAAGGAAAAAGAAAACAGGAAGACATGGGTAGGTCAAAAGAAGACTTGAGATCTTTTGGTGAATCTGGTGTTCAGATGTCACGGAAATGTGTCATGCACCACAGGGAGACAAGGTCTGGGAACACTACCACTAGGAAAAAGAAGTGCTAGCATTGTCCTGAGGCCAAACGGACTAAGAAGAGGACTACTCAAAGCTTTGTGAATCTTGGGGATGCAGGTGTGGAACTAGAGGGAAAGAATCTCTAAGGTCTGAAAGGACAGTGTGTTTGTGTATACCCAAGAGGCCTGGCACCAGGACATGAGCCACAGAGAAGCCCAGCGAACATCCAGACAGGAGAGAAAGCACAGGCTCAGCTCAAAGATGAAGAAGATGTTGGGAAACAGTATCTTATTCATAATGGATGCAAAAATATTTGCTGAATCACTGAACAAAGAAAGAATCAATGATTGAGAGAGACCTAACATCCTGCCTAAAAGTTTTTGTTTCTGCTGGGTGTTTTCACCACATGCATGTACACACACACACAAACATGTCTAATTTTTGTTTCAAGTACAACTATTTACTTAACCCCCTGGGCTGCTCATGAGTTTACCAAGGACAGGAAGCAGATACCTTCACACCTGAACCAAGGCTGAGAGGGGTGTGGGGGTGCATCCCAGAGGGCATCATGCTGCCTTCAAAGAGGACGAAGCAGATTTACAGAGGGCCAGAGCCCAGGAGGACCATGTGAACCCAAGGAAGCAACTTTACAGGCTGCCCAAGAAACCTGGCACTGCCTGGTATTAATGATGCCACAGTTTGTAGGTCCTGTGGCTACATTTCACCTCCCAGGAGAAACCTGTGGCTGTGTGCGGGCAGCTAAGCCCCTGCCTTGCTTACTGCCCTCCTGGTAACTAACTTGGCCTTCTGCTCCCTTGACAGCCCATTCCTGGTCCATCTGTCTTTGCTAAGGAATGAAATTCCAGGCTTTCCAACAAGGCTCATATTCCAGGACTGGCCTTGCAGCCTGATTCTGCCCGAGAGTTTATGCCTGTTCTTGACACATGTCATCGCTTTTTTTGTTGTACCTTCCTAAAGGTCCTACCTATTCACAGCTCTGGAAAGGTAAACCACAAGCTGCTTGATCCGCTTTAACTTGCAGAGCCGACTGTACCAAGTCAGGACTGCTGCTTCATCAGTCACATCTGCAAAGCTGGCCGTTGACCTGTAGCTTGTAACCTGGTTGTGAGATAAACCAATGAGTTTCTTCCTCCCTAGAGATTGAGAAAGATTTCAAGAGACCGAAGTAGTCCATGACAAGGCTGTAGGGACACGCAGGCTGTGGCAAAGGTACAATGACGGTGAGGAAAGTAGATGAGAAGAGACGGAACAAATGAGAAAATAGAAGACAAACATCCCAATCTCCATTCCCCAGATCCAGCCCTGGGCAGCTCAGCCACTGTCTAGTCTTGTAGGTCTGTGATAGTCCCCGGCAGGTTTTCAACAACCCCCCTGTAGGTGATGCTTTCTGCCTGTACATCATTAAGTAGAGTATCTTTTTGTAGCAGCACCTTGATTTCTTCTTTGGGGAATTATATGCTTCCCCATTATCAGACCCTGGGAAGGATACATGACACAGGCTTAATCAATTAAAATATTCTATTTCTTACCTACACAGTGATTAGCTTATAGATGGGCACATGACAAAAGTTGGCTCAGTAACATTCCACTCTTGCAAGGACTAGTGGGGAGAGAGGCTTCTAAACTTCTGGGCCGCCCATACTATTATATAAATATTTGAGACCATCAGCAGCTGTTTTGCTATCTTATGATGACTCTTACAGTAGAAGTCTACTAGAAAATGAAATCCTTTTGGGGAAAGCAAAGCCGAAAGATAGTAAAAGACAAGGCCTTAATGTTATTAAAAAATTTTTTTATTAGTACATGTTTTCAGTACATGCATTTTATAATCATCTTGGGGAGCCAGTATATGTACATGATCGAGCTCATTTCTACTTTTGAAAAATCCCCTTTCCTCACCCTTCCTCCTCCTCCTCCTCCTCCTCCTCCTCCTCCTCCTCCTCCAATTCCTCTTTTCATTCTTTTTCTTTTCTTTTCTTGGTACCAGGGATCAAACTCAGGACCTTGTACTTGCTGGGAAGATGCTGTGCCACTCAGCTAAATCCTGGCCCCCTCTTTTCATTCTTGTTGGATTTACTAATGTTATTTTTTTTTAAAGCTTCTGGATCCAGTCATACCTGAAGCCATTAAACCTTGACTTTTCAGATATAGTAGCCAATATATTTCTCTGCATCCCTTTTAAAAAGCAGTTCAAAATGATGTCAGGACTACCACATAGCACTTTTGATTTGGATAGGCTGTATAGGTTCCTGTTCTTGCAGTACAAAGCCCTCCTTCTCAATCCTTTCCTGTTTTCTTTCACTACTTTTCCTTCTCATGAAAAAAAAAGTGTTTAAAGAAGAGCAGAAATTTCCAGTTGCAGCTGCCTTGGTGCTTCCATAAACTACACACTCACCATCTAGCTACCTTTTCCATCCAGCTTGCTAGCCCATCCAGTTACTTGGTATGATTCAAGTAGTCTCAAATGTCTTCTGAGAGCACAAATGGGACCATGTGGGACATTTTATAATAGAGAGTAGAAGTGGTACTCAGCTTGTGGGTTCTACTCAAATCCCACTGGCTAGACCCCAGCTCACAGTAGAGTCATGAGATTTTCCCTTAGGAAGGAGAAGCAGCATTAGGGAGCGGCCACTTTCTGCCGCGCTAACACAGATTAGCACTGGCTCAGAGCAAGCTTTCAGTATTTACTGAATGAATAAACAACAAGAAACATGTAGAGTTGGGGTTTGGGGTAACTGAGAGTCCTCCTTATAATTTCAGGTAAAGAAGAGAACATGGGGAACCTGGAAGCTATCTTCCACTGTCATTCCTGGGTAAGTATTTTCACTGTCCTTAGCAAACTTCTAAGTTCAGTCTCTCTTCACACCCAGAATTTTTCTCTAGCTCTCATGCCTTCCACAGATCAGAGGTTTCACCACAATGATATGCCCTCACTCAAAATTATACTGCACCATCCCTATGACCCCTTAAAATGTGCCAAAGATCTCAGCAGATGGAGTGAAGAGGGGACAGGGCAGGACCTGGCTTGCCAAATTCACTGCAGATATAGATTCATAAGTGTTTCATTCTAGACTGACAAGCTCAGAAATAGATGAGGGGCAGCCTTTTCTTGACTGGAAAGGAGTGGTATTCTTACACAGAAAGTCACGTATATTCAGGTGTATCAGTGCGTTCATCTGCCTAAAGAGAAAATAAGTGTAAAATCTTATCATCACTTTATATACTTGGATTTCCATTTTCATGATCAAATATGGAACAGAAATTTACTATTAAAAATTTTAGAGGGAATAGCTGCTCAGCTTGGAGAAACTGTGCTCACATGTGGGAGTCTGTGACAGGTCTTCCCAACCCCACAAACGGTCACCAGGTGCACTTTAGGCACAAGGTCACTTTGTCACAGATTCTAAGGGAGGTCTCATTGAGAGAGGTTTTGGCTTTTTTCTCCCTACTATGGGTGTCTTTTAGCCATAGATAAAGCCTTTTATTTTGATTTAATAATATATTTTTTTTCCAAAGTGAACTTTATCTTAAAAGAGTGTCTTGTGAATTTGAATTTTTAATTTCTCCTTAAATTCTTAAGTCAACACAGAGATTAAAATTAGATATAAACTTATACACAAGCTATTTTTCAGTAGGATCAAGGTGTTTTATTTAAAGGAGTATTTCAAGAGTTAGAATGCAAATTTAAAAATAAGACATAGAATGTAACTTTTATAAAATAATAAATAAAAGGCTCGGCTGACTTTCCCTTAAATACTTCTTTGATGTGGATATTTCCGTGGTTGTGGAGAAGATTTTTCAAAATCTTGGTCTGCCTTGAGGTGATCTTTGTGAGCATCAATCATCACCATATGGATATATAATTCTGGCAAATACAATGTTAGATAAAAGAGTCTCTAATCTCCCACTAGGGTGGGGTTCTGTTTTCAAAGGATTTGGTATTGTATTGCTGTGCTGAATTTTATTAGACTTGAAAGAATTTGCATGCAAATTCCATATCAGCCTACAATATTGGACAAATGACTCAACCACTCATTGCTTTAGTTTTTCATCTGTAAAATTAGGATGATGTTACATACTCCATCAGGCTACTGACAGGAACAAGAAAGACAAATATATACAAAGTTCTCTGGCACTTCATGTTTAAATGTATGCGCATGTGTAGTGCACATGGAATATCCACATATGCATCTATACATACAAATACATACACATGAGGTATAAATGATAAATAAATAACATATCTTTAGAAGTCAAGAGTGCAGACTAGGGGTTATTTATATTTATGATTGAGTATCTATGGTCCATGAAGAGATAAGGAGAGGATGTGTGAACCCCTTGATATTTACTTTGTGCTTGTACATTTTCTAGGAAGAAACCCTTTTGTTATTATCATATTATTTCATCCCTGGAGTCTATGACTTAGAAATGATTACACATTACCAGTGCAGACTGAGAGACAGACTGCTCCCATATTATCCTCTGCCCCTAATTCAAACCATCTCAAGAGTGGGAGTTGAGAGAACCTCCCCAATTCCAATACACAAGATTCCTGTTAGAGGAATACTGGGAACTGGAAGAGGGCATAGTAAATAGTTGAAAAGAGATTTGGGGATTTTATCTTTACAAATGAAACTAAAATTTTGGGAAATGAACATGTATATTATTTTTAATAAAATTTAGGTTATAATGTCAATAACTCATTAGCTCTATAAAGATCAAAGTGTTCATTTGACCCATTAATTCCCAGCCAGTTTATACAAGAGCGGAATGTGACATCCTTCACTTCCATCAGTGCGGTCATCGAAAAGGTGACTTTTGCAAAAATATTTGAGACGTACACAATTTTCCCCAAGACCTATCATAAGCCCGTAGCATCCTCTCACTCATTCTGAAGCCCCTGGGCTGTCAACAGGGGTGTTAACTTCTCACTTTTTAACTGATAGCAAGTTATCTTCATTTGCTAATGAATTTGTGGGTGACACAAACCTGGTTTCCAACATCCTTTTCATCAACTTGATAAAACCTTGCATCTTTTGAAAAAGTTGCCACTTCAGTTTGCAAATATTGTGCAATCTATTTTCCCTGTGTTTCCGGATGCTGGAAACATTCAAGTAATCCAGGAAAAAACATTTGGACAAAGAATTGACTCCACATAGTGGTAGGGCTGGCATTAAGTGGGAAAGGATGTCTGAGCAGGGCTAATTTAATAGGTGGTCAGTTAGTTAGTGAGTGTTTTAATGTTAGGGTCACCTTGGCTTTCCTACACTCTCTTAACTTCCAGCCCTAGATCATAAATCATTGGATGAGGAGAACCCAAGGGGAAACCTGTAGACTTAGCACACGATGGGACCAGGTGGATGCAAGGAGAGGAGGATCCTCTCAGGTCCTTCTCCCATAAAAGCCCTGTTGTGTGTAGTGCTGGTGAGGGGGAAATAATAAATTTCAGGCAAATGTAGGTTAAATAAGCCCTTGAGGATCAGTCCATGAGCTCCACTCTAGTGGAAATCTAGAGGCCCACATTCCAAACCCATTTCACAATACCCGGACTCCCCCTTTTTAATAACAACCCGTTTTTACATAGGGGGCTGCCTCTTCCACAATTCTGTAATAGTGAATTTTTGCTTTTTGTGTTTCTGAGTAACAAGGTGTGCCTGTGTTTCTTTCTTGCATATCAGTTTGCAGAAAGTAATTGCCCTGCAATTCTTAATCCAACCTGTTCACCCATTCCTTTCTGCATTGTTCCAGTTTGTCATGTCTGAGCTGTCACCTGAGAGCTGATCTTCCTCTGCTAAAATCCATTCAAGAAGCATCTTTGCCCTTCAAGATGTCTGGTGCAACAATACACTGTTTTGACTGAGCTAGCAAAACATTTACAGAGTATCTTTCCCAAAAGTACTCTTGTGTTACTTTCCAAGGAAAAATCTGTTTATAAAATAAAATGGTGTAATTTAGTCTCATGACTATTTGGGTGATGTCGTTGGTGAGAGTTTGTCACTTTGAAAATATAACCTAAAGAATAATAATATCAATATCTGTTCCTTTTTATGTGCCACGTACTGTGCATGCATTTTACACACATCATCTATTTTAATCCTTATGATAATTCCCGGTCGGTGAGGGAAAAATGTAAGGACAGGACCTTTACCTTTTTGTTTATTGCTGCATCCCTGGTGTATCCCTGGAATAGAGTAGGTACCCAACAAATATTTTCTGAATAATGAATGCTCATTTTACAGATGGAGAAACTGAGATGCTAAGAGGTTGGTTAGAAGCAATTTGTCAAAGGTCACAGAGATAATAAGTGCAAAATTAGATTTCATATAAAATCAAATACCAAAACCTACAGTCCTAAAAGATCTACTCCCTAGTCCACTCAGTACAGACACACTGGCACCCACAGACTCCCTCCAGACTCCTGCCTGGGACTGGAAAATCTGCTCCCTTAGCCCACCATTAGCCACTGGCGGGGAAGGGACGTTTTTCTTACCCATCTGCCTCCCTGAGCTGTCTTCTTCCCATAAAAATCCCCTTGGGCCTTCCTGTTGGCTATCCTCACTAGTATTTGGTGACTTCCCTACCTGATTCTCTTCTGTGTACAAGCCTCACCCTGGGGAACTGTTAATTATAACCACTGCAAGGTCTACACCCGGCTGGCCAGGAGAGGCTGTTTGGCAGCAGCTGCAAAAGCTGAATGAAGTTATTTGGGGATTAATCTGCTGCTGAATGTAGTCTTACAAGTACAGCTTTGCGGGGGGGGGGCAGATAAAAGGAGGTAATGCTGTGGGTATAAATGTGAACTTACACATAATGCACACAGGCACACCCACATGAATACTGACTATAAGTTCAAATATGATTATCAAAGGATAAGAAGGTCTTACAGATGTAATGTAAAACATTAAGAAATATGTCCCAGCTTTCTGAGCTTTGCAGGGCCGCGAGTGTGCTCTGAGCCAAGGAGAGTTAAAAAAGGAGAGAGCAAATTGAAATATCTTTAGGTAGACTTAAATATAGCTTCAGAGATTATAATTCAGCTCAAGGCTGGAGCTCCATTTCAACATTCCTTAACTGCTAGTAACATAACAAAGGCCTGCAAATTGGGAGGTACTTTGCCTGGGAAGGGTGCTTATCTGATCTCAGCCCATCTTTCTTCATGTTTCAATCTCAGAGCAGCTGCCCTCTTCTTGGTGAGAAGTGCAGCAGCCAAGGCACAAAACCCAGCAGGCTAAGTGGGTGACTAATCAGGCAGAGGCTGCTGGGCCTGTGGGGAGCAGAGGCAGGTGAAGGAGGTGGAGGTTGTGGGGCCGCAGTCAGGCAGCTGCTGTGCCCCACCACAGGACAGTGCCCTCAGGTCCCTGGTGGGAGGAGACAGTATGACACAGAGCAAAGAAGGCCCAAAGAGGCGCATCCCTCTCCTCCAGGGCCAGGTGAGCTTCCTGAAGCTGGGGAGGTGTGCAGAGCTAGCCTGTCCTCACACTGTCACTCAGTCAAGCACTTGATCATTCACTTGCTCACTGTCCATTCATTCAAACATTTAATAGAGTAGCCTGGAATGGTGGCACATGCCTGTACAGCTCTGAAGGCTGAGGCAGGAGGATCCCAAGTTTAAGCCCAATGTGGGCATTTTAATAAGAACCTGGCCTGTCTCAAAAAATATGGAAAAAGGTGTAACGATGTAGTTCAGTGCACTGAGATTCAAGGATGAATCTCAACTTCAAGCTTATCTCACAGGCCAGCTCCTTGAGAGCATCCTGAGGAGCACAAGTTTTATAAGGTGAAACCTCCCAAAGTGTTCCCTCCTCCTGATAGTGTTCATCAGCATATTAAAGGCTCTGAGAAGTCCTGCAACAGAAAATCTGTTTTACTTGCTTAGTTCAAAATGCTCTCATCCTGGAATAATGCCTATGTTCCCATCCTTTCACTTTATAAATAAGGAAATGCAGGTCCAAAGCAAAGAAGACAGAATTTTTTCAAGGCTACACATCACATGAGGTCAAGAGCAAAGCTGAACCTGATTCCAGCTCTGGTAAACAGCTCTTTGCCTTCTTCCTCATTTCCCCCATGGGGCTGGGGCACTCCCGTCATGTGCCACTGCTGCTTGGAATAGGTGGTGACAAGCTGACAATTCTGTCAAGCAGAAGTCACTCAAGGTAACTGCCTTTTAACACACTACTAAAAACAAACCGTAGCATCCCCCTGAGAAGCGTCTGATGGGGAACAGATTTCAAATACAAGCCACTGGAAGACGTGCAGGTGCATGAAGAGGTGGAGAGGCAAGAAGGGCCCAGGGCTCGGCGCCTGGGCCTGAGTCTGGGCCTAGTCCTCCCACTGCCCTAGCTGGCCACTGCATTTTCCCGTCCAGCCTTAGTTTCCCCTCTGTGAAACAAAAGGATTGTGTTGTCTTTCAGTTCTGCCTATTTATGATTCCCAAAGAAGAAAGGCTTGCTGGAATTCAGGTTGGCCACCAGGCATTCCGGAGAGCCTCAAATCCACTCCTGAAACACCCATTCCTCCCTGGGTGACTTTTACGCTTCTCAACCTCCTCCCTCATGCAGCCTGGCAATCTCCTGCTCAACTTCTCTACAGCTTCCTTATTCTCCTGGAAGATCACTCAGTGAGCTAACTGTAGCCTCTAGAACCTGTGGGAATCAGCTCTGGCCACCTTTCCAGGTTTATCTCCTGGTCTCTCCCCTCATCTTACTGGGTTGCCACTGCCCTGACCTTCTTTGTTCGGCCCAGGTGTCACCTTCCACATCAGTCGCTCAAAACGTTTTATGTGAGGCAGTGTTCTCACTCTTGATCTCCTCCACATCATTTTCTGTTCTGAACTTATCACTATCTCTCACCTTGTTTGTTCATTTACCTGCTTAGTTTCTGACTCTTTCCAAGATGATGCAGAGTACTATTTACTGCTCTCTGTATACTGTTTGTTTCCTTGGCACAAAGCCCGGCGAGAAGCAGATGGTCAGTAAATTTCAATTAAATGAGTGAATGAATGAATCTCTGCTAGCAGAAAGTCTGCTTACCTTTCAAGACCCAGGTCAAATAAATCCCTTCCAGGTCACCTGAAAACTGAAACACAATCTGCTTTGTACTGTTGCAGACTTTTTAATCTGCTTCTTAGAGGACACTGTAGGCAATTCTGTCCTTACTGCTTTGAGGCCATAGACCTGTGTGTGCCATTCTGTAGGTCCTGAGTCTTTGCTGCAGACTGGACTCAGCAGGTCATTCACAGTGCTTAGAAAATGAACTGCTGTTTTCTAACCAGAACAGCTCTGGAGTCACACAATCAGGAATTCACTTCCTCTCCAGGAAAGATCAGCTATTCCAGTTCTAAAGCTTATATCTAAATTGTTTACATCTTCCTATGTATGTGTATCTTCCAAGAGAAAGATAATTTGGAAGTGACACAATCGAGTAGAAATTGCAGTTACTGGAAACCTTGCATCCTGGGTTCTAATCTCAGGTCTCAGCTGGGTGTTCTTGAGCTGGTCTTTACCCCCCCTTCTGAAGCATCCTCTTGTTGGTATACAGAAAAGGTTGAAAAACCTGACACCTGAATATCCTCCCAGCCCTCACCTGCTTTGACAGACTCTCCCTCTTATATCCCATACATGTGGCCTGGTAGGCAGTGAGCCTGATAATTATAGCCAAACAAGTATTTGCCAAGGAAGCCTTATGCTCAGAGAAACAGGAAAGCATCCTTTACTCTCTAATTCAGACTCAATCTGCCATGCACAAGCTTGTACCAAATTAGGGGATTTTCATATCTGTGAAAGATTCAGGACTTTTCACAGATTGGAAAAGAGTCGAAATTATAGCAGCCCCAAACTCTATTGCATTTCATTTTACCTACCCTTGCAGATTAGCTCCAAAGCCTGCTGGGTCAGTAAGCATTTCTGCTGGCCTGGAAAACCTGCCCAGTTCCCCCATCCCCACCAGGACTTCAACAGCATAGCAGCAAGGAGGAGAGAAACCATTTTCCTTCTCTCGAATACTGTACAGCTCAAGGCCTGCCTTCTTTCAGATTGTGTGGGCCTTTGCTAATTTGTATGACAGCTTCAATGTAAATAGGACACATCTGCAATAACCACTCATTGCAAAGGGCAGTGCACTGTGTTTATTTATCATCTACAACTAGAAATCAGGTTCTGTTTCTGGTCTGGGGCAGCTGATGGTTTGTGACAACCTTAGAGGCATTTTGTAATAATTTTCGTTGACTATGGCTTTAAAACTTATTCTACATTCACTTTATTTTCCATTTTTTTCTCAACAATGTGGGTGGGAAAAGACAGTGAATACCCATGAAGGTGGTTATTCCTAGACAGAGCCCTATGGCACATGGATCTAATGCGATGTCTGCTGTCCCCGGGTGGTTACATGCCTTATTGTGCTTCTGCTAACTTTCCTTGCTGGGCAGGGACTTGGTGCCAGGATATACTCTTTAGGCATTCTCTCCCTGGTCCTCTTCACCATCTAGGAAATGTGTGGCATTACTCTGTTTCAAAAAAAGAAGAAACTGAAGCACTGAGACTGTGTGCTGGGAGGTAATGCTTGGTATCTAAGCCCACAGCTATATTCATCACTATCATGGCGGTGGCAAGCCTATGGCACGCATGCCTCAGTGGGCTGTCTGTGTCATTGCAAGCTCTAAAAGGTTCACCATTACTGATCTAGAACATCTTTCAGTAGCCTCACACCTAGCTACCCAGCTGGACTACCAGTCACGGAGTGTATACAAGTCTATAATTAAATCTTGACAGTGGGTAAAGGAATTCACTAAGAAAGATAAGTCAAGTATAGAAGTGACATCTTTAGTTGTATTCAAAGAGCTCATTATCTCTCATTACGCGGGCACACACACACACACATTTTTGGGGGCTTAGCATGGCATCCTTAGATGTAATCTAAGAAGCTACCTTGAATTTTTTTTGGACTGGGACTTGAATCCAGGGCCTTCACACATCCCCAGACTTTTATTTTTATTTTGACAGAGTATCTTGCTAAGTCGCTCAGGCTGGGATGAACTTGTGATCCTCCTGCCTCAGCCTCCCAGAGTGCTGGGATTATAGGCATGTGCCACCACACATGGCTGAAAATTTTAACAAATCATTGTAACCTATCAAAACTGTACCACAGGGCCGGGGATTTAGCTCAGTGGTTCCGCCGTCTGCCTTGTAGGCGCAAGGTCCTGAGCTCGATCCCCGGTACCAAAAAACAAACAAAAAAAACCTGTACCACAAAGCAATGAGAAAAGTTGTATTGATGTGGAAAGATGTCCACAATATACAAAGGGCAAAACTGGGAGTTACAGAATAACGTGCATAGCAAAAACTTAGATCTTACAAAAAGTGGTGAGAGAGAGAGTGTGTGTGTGTGTGTATGTGTCTGTATGCTTGGAGAATTCTGCAAGGACACTAGGCTGGGAGGATTTTGGCTGCTGGAGGGGAACTTTTACCTTCCCATTCATCCTTCTCTAGTCTAACTTTTTATAAGCATGTATTTTCAATTTAAAAGCAATAAAGATGACATTTAAAAGTGCTCTAGCCAGCTAGCAAAGGCAGCCCAAGTCACCACTGGTGAGCTTTACACTGATTCCTACCATTCCCACCATACTCACTTCCCTGGACCTCCTACTGGCTGCCCCTCCTCCTGACTGAGAATGCTCACTCCACCACACAGGCTGGCTAAATTCCCTGAGATGTGCCACTGCCCACCATTTCTCTGTGTGATTTTCAGCCATCCAGGTCTCCCCTCTCTTCCCCCTTATCTCTACTTACATATTCCCATGGCTTTGCCCTCTGTACCCAGCCATGCCAAGATAGCTGGGAACAGTCTGCACCCCAGAAAACACTGCTGGACTCAGCACTCTCACTGAGAGAGGCTGGCTCCCACTGAGCTGGTAAGGATCAGTCAAGAGGGGCACACGGGTCTCAGCTCCTCTGCTAAGCAACACTCTAAGCCTGAGTCCTGCTTTGCCTCAGCCTGTCCAGCCAGGCCACCGGCGCTCAGTATGCACACTGGAGAGCCACAGAACCATGTGTGCTCAGCACCACAGAAGACGCACTGCCTGGCCTAGCAGCAGGACACACCTGTCAATCAAATGACTTTTCCATCAAAGCCTGCTCTCCTCAAGCTTTGAGAATATAGTTTGCAGTCTGATTTTCATACTTCAGGGATGAAGTCTCAAGGACACATCTGGACAAAATATGTTCTCCATATAGGCCAACAATGTATTTATTTATTTATTGCTTATGACATTGTATTTGGCAGTTCAGGAGATATAAAACAATTTGAAGTACTTTGCAGCAAATGGGCACAGGGCTGCCACTGGAGACCCCAGTGGAAGATAATGACAGCCAAAGGAGTCACACAGATCTTTCTATGACTGACAGGCAGAGCTCTGAGAGGCAAGAGCAGCGAGCTGGTATTCCTGTCAGGAGTTCACATCTCTTTCTGCCTCAGCTCCTGCTCTGGCACAAGGAGACAAGAGGCATGAAGTTGGATGGAAGCCCCATCTGATGGGACAAATAAATCCAGTGTGAGGACCTCTGATGCTCACTCTAATTGCTGGGGGGGGATGGGTGTTCTAATTCTGCTTTCTTCTTTCCCCACCCCTGATACTGTAGATGCCTGGTCCCCAGCCTGTCACACGTGGCCACTGCAATGCATGCAGCCCAACCTCTAGCCGCCCATGCTCACCTGCCTTTATGTGAGGGTCTCTCTGGCTTCTGAAGCTCATGCTACATGGACTTATAGCAGGTGAATGTGGGGGTATGGACCAGGGCAGTGCGTAGCCAGTGACTAACAGAAGTGTGGGTTCCCCTGACCCAGAGGCGGATGATACTATTCCCTCCTACCTGCTTGGGCTACACCCTCATCACTGGATCTGCTTCCGAGGCGTTGCTGATCCAGATACTTACTACTCCAATCCAGCCCAGCCTTTGAGATGGGTATCACAAATTAAAGCCCCATGAATGTTTCAGGCACACAGGCACAGGGACTTACACAGTATTAAAAAAAATTCAAGCCAGTTGTTATCATGTAAAAAATGGGGATTTCACAGAGAAATCCAGATTCTCCACTTTTATTTAAAAATGCACATACATGGCTAAGCTGGGCCTGAATTCCCTTATGGCATGTGGGGCTGGAGCTGACTTGTGATGCTTTGAGCTAGACTGGACTATGCACCCCAACCCATCCTACCTGGAACACTCATTAACATTTCAAATCTGAACAGACCCTGAGGCCCCCGGGGTTGGCCAGGCCACCCACATGCTCTCTCTCTTCAAGACTTCCTGCTTCCGGAGGGCCTGTGTCACTGTATGGAATATTCGGCCTGGAGTACACGTAGAAAAGCATGTGAGCAGAGGGTTGTGCTCTGCTAGAGAAGCCACACTGTCAGCAACAAGACTTTTTCTCAGCTGAGTTCAACTGTTTCAAGTGCCCTGCTAAACCTTCACATTCTTTTTTTCCTTTTAGTCCTTGTAGCCACTCCTTAAGGTAGATTTTGTGGTTAATCTCACATTTTACACAAGGAAACTGGGCCTTAGAGATTTGGAAAAATTGTCCGTGTACTTACTGTAGCTCGTAGTGGTAAAGCTGGGACTCAAGTTCACTGAACTCCAAAGTGCAAGCTGTTCTTCTGTCTGCAAAGCTGCTCAGCTCCTCTCACCCAGGACCTAAGTGTCTACATGGAATAAAGGTCTTTAAAAAGTTACTTTGCCATCTCCTTCCAGCCTAGTCTTGAGTCTGGGAGCTTCTGAAACCTGCTTTGTCAGTGAAAGAGGAAATCCATCTCCAAAAGGGCAGCTTCCACAGTAGTGACCCAGGGTAGTTAACACTGCAAACCAGGAGGTCTTATGATTATGTATCTTAACTGGAGAATTCTAACAGACATATGGGCCCGAAGATTTGCCAGCTTCCAAGCAACCCAGTCTCTCCTGCAGGAAGTCACGAGGGAAGCCTGTTAAGTTTCTGATAGCCAGTTTAATTTGCAATGACTAAGCCCTTGCCAAGGAACCTGAATGTCTACATGTGGCACGCACAGTCCTCTTCTGACAGACACATCCTCTAATGCAGAAGAGGCTTGGAAATGGCTTAAAAGGAGAGCAGGAGTATCATCATGAACAGGAGAATGGCATCCTCCAAACTGGGGGTGTGGACGGAAGCAGGTATTTGAGGGCATCAAGCTGAGAGGCCAGCGTCTCATCTGCATCAGTGTGGGGGCTTTTACGGAAGGAGGGACTGCTGGCCCTGTGGCCCTCCCTGCTCACTCAGCTTCCCGCAGGGTCAGTGTGGTGACCAGGAAATGTCACAGCTTTGGTTTCCATCTCTTGGATGGTGCTAGGATGCACAGGCCCCAGATTCTTCTCTTCCACCCTCTTGCTCTCTGCGACCACGGCTGGCTGACACTTCTGACGTACCTTTTTCTTTCTTCTTCTTCCTTCTCCTTCTCCTTCTCCTCCTCCTCTTCTTCCTCTCCTCCTTCCTCTTCCTCCTCCTCTTCTTCTTCTTCCTCTTCTTCTTCTTCTTTTCTTCTTCTTCTTTTCAAAAACTTTCTTTCTTCTTGTCAATATATTCAGGGAGGTGGAATTAGCTTGGATGGCTGGGAGCCATGCTCGTTCTTCAGGGCAACTTGGAAAATTTTTTTTCTGATCCATTCCATTTTGCTTTCATGAATGTACAATCTTACTCCAAGGTCTTGGGGTGGGACACCTGCCCTACGCATCTGCCCCACTATACCTAGTATGTCCTCCATGCTTCCCTGACCAGAGCGCTGTGGCCTAAATCCAAACTGTCACCCCCAAGCACATCTGTTGAAGGCTTGATCCCCATCCCAACAGTGTTCAGAGGTTTGAGAGGTGATTAGATCATGGCAGTTCTAACCTCATAATCCTTAGTGGGTTATTAAGAGTGGGGACCTAGTTGGAAGAAGTGGAACACTGAGGGCATGTCTCTCAAGGATATACCTTCTCCCCACCCACTTCTCTCTCTTTCCCCCTCTCTCCACCCCTGTCTACCTCCTGCCTGCCATGGGGTAAGCCACTCTGCTCCAACACATGCTCCTTGCTTTGGTGTTTTCTCTCTTTATGGCCCCAGAAGCAACTGAGCTAAGTGACATAGACTGAAACCATGAGCCAAAATAAACCTTTCATCATTTAAGTTGTTTATTTCAGGTATTTTGTCAGCGTGACAAAAAGTAACACACAGAGTGTGAGCCACCGAAGAGAGGGAGATAAGACAGCACGATGATGAGAACTGAGACTTTGGGGCATAGTAAACCATATCTTACATCCTTTCCCGGTCACTATCATCATCATCGTCATTATTATTCTGCATGTATTTCTTAGCCTCTCTGGGTCTTGGTTTCCTCTTCTGAAAAATGCAGATAATTATTTCTAATTCAAAGATTTGCTCAAAGGGTCAAATGAAAGAATGTATATAAAGTGCTAAGGAGCATCTGAAAACAAAACTGTCCAATAAATGGAACAAAAATAATAATAATTATTACTACGGCTATAATTATACCACACCTCATGTGTTCCCTGTAGCTCTGAGTTATAGCTCCCACCACAGATCACAAATACAAACTGGTTGGCTTTGGGCAGAACTGAACTCAGGGCCTTGAATAATGTCCCTGGGAATCTGTCTCTGCCTCTTGATCACTCATGTCTACCTTCTCCCTTTTTTAAAAAACAAAATATCATTCTCAGGGGACCTTTATATTAGGTACCTGTGGCCCCTGATATCCCAAAGTTCATTATCCTCCCTTCTAATTTCAGAAAATGTCACTTCTTTTTCCAAATAGTCCTAACCCGAAGTCTCAGAATTGAGACTCATTGGTCAAGCCCGGTCACATGTGCATCCCTGAACCAATCACCGTGGCCCCTGGGATAGATAGCTTCCTCTCAGTGATCAAGTATAGGAAAGTGCACCTGATTGCTGCTCTAAGTCATGTGCCCATACCTAACACAGAGCTTGCCAAAGGGTAACTTCAGAACTGCAGAAACTGAATAGAATTCCTTAAAATATCTGGCTGCTAGTATCAGAAGAGGGAGAGATAGATAACGAGCAGGTCAAAGCAGCAGATACCTACATGGCAATGTTAGGAATTGAATGCATTTTGCATACTTGCTCATGAACATTTCCCCACCCTTGTTACAGAACTAAGTAATGAAAAGACAATCAAGGGACCCGAGTATCCCTGACCTGTCAGCCTGTGATGGGGCCTAGCCATGGAGTCAGAGCAGACACCCATGTTTAACCAAGCAAGTGATATCAAGCCCTTGGCCTGTTGGCTCCAGCTGACTAGCAGCTCTGATATGACCTGTCAAGGCCAAAAGTTAGCACACCTGTCAAGACATCACTGAGCCTTGGGGCACACAGTGTGGACAGGTTACAGCTGCAGTGACCCTTGCCCAAGCCCACAGAGGAACTTGCACCTGACACTTTCAACAGGCAAGGCATCCTTCTTCGTAGAAAACAAGTGCACAGGAAAGAAAGCATGTGTTTGAAACTGTATCTCTTGTCCTGTTGTATTAAGGGGTTAGACTTTGTTTTTTTGAAAGCTTTTGTTCTTCTGTCAGCATATTCAAAACAACAAAAAGAGATACTTGCTTTGAAATCCCCTAGAAGCTGTACACAGAACTGCTCTTGGCTGTCCTGGGCAGCACAAGGATGACTTGCTTCCTGGTGGACACCCTTCCGCTTGGGCACTTCACAAACTGCAGTTTATAAATCTGCTTGGCTTCTGTTCACTGAGATTTGGGCCTGTCATCCCAGAAGGATATCTGGATGCCAATTCGACCAAGTCATGCCTGCCTATCATCCTGGACCCTCTTGCTTCTCCCTCTACCCAATGAGCAGATTCCACTGACTTGCTTTCCCAGATATCTCTGCAGTCCAGCTATCTTTCTCTCCCCCTAATGTCCTCCTTCCATACACCACCACCTCTCTAATGTGCCAACATCTCTTCCTTCTACTCACTCTCTTCCATTAATCTTTGACTCTTACACTTTCTAAAGCACCCCATCTATTGATGTCACTGCCTCACATTTTCCTTCAATGGTTTCTGTGATTGTTTTTAAAATAATAAAGTTCAACCTCCTCAAAATAGTGGAAAGCCTTTCTGATCTCAGTCTCTACTGATGTCTCCACCTCAGCCTTGGCCTCTCTGCTTTGTCATCCATACCTGTGCTTAGGGACATAACGTATGTTTCCAGATCAGACCCCCACCACAACATGCCCTTGGTCTGGAACATTGTCCTCCGCCTCCTGTGTACCTGGCCGACTCCTATTTTTACTTTAGATTCCATTTTATGTGCCACTAGTTTGACATATGAGTCTGCTTTGGTGTCTTTTACATGTGCTGCTCTAGAAGCAGCTTTAGCATCCAGCACTTCCTCCACCACAGCACTGATGAAACGATCAGTGACTGCCAGCTTATCTGTGCTTCTTTCACTGGCTTAGGAGATCCACAGAGTTCATTTTCTCGCTTTAACCCTCAGTTTCCAAGGCAAACCCTGGAATACTACAGAAGCTTGGCTCATTCTTACTAAATGTTTAAATGTGTGAATGAATAAACATAAGAAAGTACATTTTGCATGCTCAGACTTTCCTTTCACTGAATTTGAAGTCACGTGTTCTGTACGGACAGCTGAGACTAAATCAGCACAAACTCCCCTGAGATGAAATGTCAGTTATGTATCATATCTGTTCCACTTAATATCTGTTCTAACTCTTGATATTTATGTCCAAGGTATAAAAATGTCTCCACTACAACTTTCTCCTCTGGAATTGAGCGCCTGGTATGGGGAAGATGCTGCAATCTTCAACACAACAGAGAGCCCCTGGGACCTCCAAGGATTTGAAGAGAAATACAAGAGTGCACTGTGCCTTGGCTTGGAGAGCCAGAGGTGGAGTGGGAAGTCTCCTATTTCCTTGACTATGTAACTCTGACTTTTTTCCTCCTTGCTCAGCATCTGATGATGTAGCATTCCAAGGGCATTTAAAGAAGCTTGAGCGGCCTTCATATAATGAAAGGCACTTTAGTTGTGAATGATCAGCAAGGGTTGAAATACCAGGCATTTTGCATATGGGAAGATATTAGCTTCCCGTTTAACGGGGTGGTGCCTGGTGAAGTATAGTGTCCATGTGCACAGACCGGGGTGTGACGTCCCACAGATGAAAGTTTGAGTCTCAGCCCTGCTACTAATAAGCCACGTGACTCTTGCCCAGGTATCTGACCTCTCTGAGCCTCAGGCATCTCATCTGTGAAATAGGAATCCTCTTCGGACAGTTGTGGAGAATAAAGTAGGAATGCACATAAAGCATGCAGGATAGCATGTAACATGCTATAAGGGCTTAGACATGTAAGCTGTTCTTCTTTGGCCCTCTCTGCCTCAGATGCTAGGAAGGGAGAGATGAAGCATCCTACTGTATGAACATCTTTGCTGTGTCCAACACTTTGGTGTTGGTTCAAGCTTTAGTCTGCTGTTGCTATCATATCAATTTATTATAAATTTAGTGGCTTAAAAGTCTACTTATCATCTCAGAGTTGTATAGGCCAAAAATCTGGCACAGCATAGCTAGTTCTCTGATCTGGGTCTCACAAACCAAAATCAAAGTGTCAGCCCAACTGAAACCTTTCCTGGAGCTCTGGGGATGAACCTACCTCTCAGTTCATTCAGGTCACTGGCAGACTTCTACTTCGCATGGTTGTAAGACTTGTTGCTGGTGGTTGGCTGGGAGTCATTCTCAGCTTCTAAAGGCCACTCACACTGCCCAGTTTATGGTCCGTTCTCCTACCTTCCCTTTCCTGCTTCGGGATTACTCTGACTTTTAGGTCTACCCACTTCATTTCTCCTTTTGTCCTTTTCTCTTCTGCTTTCCTCTTCCACTTTTTCCTGCCTTGAGTGCTAGGTATCGAACCCAGGGCCCCTTGAGTACTGAACACATGTGCTGCCACCGAGCTACACCTCTAGCCTCAGCTTTCTCCTCCATTTCTGAAGGCAAATGTCATTACACGGGGTCCACCCACTCAACCCAGGATACTCTGTCAATGTGAACTTGGCTGATTGGTAACCTTAATTCTACATGCAAAGTACTTGCACCTAGTGCCTGGATTAGTGTTTCGCAAAATAACCAGAAGATAGGAGTTTGATGGAAAATATGTTTAAAATTCTGCCTACCAAAACCTTTTAATTGCATTTAAAAAATCTGAAACAAAACCCCTCTTAACACAACATACTTATGTGTTTTGTATTGGATATTTATGGAGTTGATTTCGCTGGGAACCTTTTTGCAAAGTTCTTCTCACAAAGAATGATCCTTGTTCAATATGGAGTTTTTAATCCTTTATCAGGGAAATTCTCTTCATTTTCTCTCTCCAACTCTCTGATCAAAATCAATGAGGTCTGTACCATTTTAAGACATTTAAATGTAAAGTTTTTATCTATGAAGCTTGATTCCATATTTCAAAATTTCAGCCAGCACGGTCAGAATATGGAGAACTCTGGGGGAAATCCTAAGTTAATTCAAACAGGAAGGTGTAGGCTGAGAAACTGGAGACTCAGGTCACAATGTACCTGCCAAATGGCAACCAATCCTACTCTCATCAGCTTATCAAAACCACTTCATACAGAAAATTAAAATTCCAGGTTTCTGTTCTGCAGAAATGCCCTGCACATATGCCCAAAGACATATACACAAAATTGTTTACTGCAGTCATAGCAGAAGTGACAATCTAAATATATATTAACTATGAGTGGGCAAATAAACCTTGGCAGGGGAATTCCATGAAATATTCTGCAGCTATTAGAAAGTAATGAAATATATTGCAAAGTTTCCCAAGACATCCTTTCAAGTGAAAAATGCAAATTACAGAAGAATGTGTATAATATGATCCAGTTCATGCTAAATAAAATGTGTGGTAGTACACAGTTGTAATCCCAGCTACTGAGGAGGCTTGAGGCAGAAGGGATGCATGTTTAAGGCCAGCTTGAATAACTTAGTCATACCCTATATCAAAATTTAAAAAAGAAATAGAGGTGTAGTTTAGTGGTTGAGCATTTGCCTAATGTACATAGCCTTGGGTTCAATCCCAAGTACCCTACACATACACACAAAGTGTAAATGTATATATATTTGTGAATGCATACAAACAGCACAGCTGCAAATTAATTAGGGTCTATCCCTTCTGGGGAAAAGTGTGGAATTGGAAGAAAGAATGAAAGGAACATTTAGGTTCTAAGCTATTCACTTCACATAGTTTAAAAATTTTACAATGAGAAGTAAATAGTGAAAATTATGGACTAAAATACTTGGGTGAAAAATAATGTTGGATGTATCATTAAGGCGAGGGAAGCATATAGAACTTCTACAAATGGGATTTGAAAAGTGATGTTATTTCAAAGTGTTTCAGAAATTAAAGCCTGCCAAAGAACCGAGATGAGGAGTGTTCCAAAGAACCTCACCTGAAAATCCCATGCTTCTTCATTGCTGAAGCAGAGCTAAGTCCTGGTGAGACGCTGGCTAAGAGTGGGTATTTCTTCTCTGTGACTTGGCACATAGTAGGTACGCGATACATATTAGAAGAATAAAATAAACAGCACTACTCATCTTGACAAAGCATGGCTCCCCTTTGGTTCTACCTTTGGTAAATGAAACCAATCCTGTTAAAATCATGATAGACATATATAGAGGATTTAATCTTAAAAATGGATGGATAGAGGGCCAGGGATTTAGCTCAGTGGTTTCACTACCTGCTGCGCAAGCACAAGGACCTGAGTTTGATCCCTGGTACCAAAAAAAAAAAAAAAAAAAAAAAGGGATGGATAGAAGGAAAATGGTTTCCATTGCAGAACATAGCCAAGAAAGAGTTGGAATGTAGGCAATCTTGGTGTATTTTAAAATAGAACAAAACAGAGAAGCCCCTGAAAAACCAGATCTGAAAAACCAGGTCCAAAAAACCAGACCTTAACCATACGCAGCCTCCTGGGATAAACTTCTTATATTTCACATGCCAGACTGGCCAGTAAAGGAGAAAGGGGCTCTGCAGAAGAGGAACTGGTTTTCCATAGCTTTATGTCTTCACCAGTGGAATTCAGGGGCTGGAATAAATGAAAGCTAAGCTCCCTTCCAGCAAGAACCTCGAGGCAATCTGTAAGTGGCTGCTCTGGTGGCCTGGTATCCTCAAAGGAGCTAGAGTCTGTTCTTTCAGCTTCAAAGGGAAAATGCCTTGGGTTTGTGCATCCCAAGTCAGTGCAAACCTAAGCCCCAGCCCCCACCTTCTCTGAAGATCACCTGTTAAGAGGGCTGAGCTGTAGAAGGCCTCCTTGTGTCCCCTTTGTTTTGGAGAGTTAGTTGAAAACTAGGGAAGAAAGTGAGGAAAGCATCCCCTCCCCAAGGCTTCTCAGCATTTAACTTAGTCTTGTTTTCAGCTCTTTAAAAACCTCTTTTTCTTTTATAGTCATAACTGCAGTTTGGATTTACCAACATCAAATAAGTGGCAAGTAAATAAATAAAGCAAATGCGGGTACCACACTGACTCCCAGGGCTTTAAGCCTAGGAATGTAGGGGACCCCCTTTCTCAAGATATATGCACACTCTTCACTGCTGTGGGTTTCTGCCTGCAGCCAAGTTACATCTTGTAGTGTGACTATCCTGTAAACCATGAGCTCATTTCTAAATTGTACCAGATGCTCATCCACTAACTCTGCCTCATGAATTCATCTGAGTTTTTGTTTTTCTGGTGTACACCCTCACCACTCAAATTGTGGTCCACACACCAGCAGCAATAACAATGCCTGAACATAAGGTTGCCAGAAAAAATGTATGACAGTCAAATTTAGCTGGGTGTGCAACTCTTCCCCCTCTTTCTCTTTACATCTAGCAATTCAATCTGGGAGCCTGTTAGCAATGTAGAATACTGGGGTCCACTGAGACCTGCAGGAATCAGAACCTGCATTTAACAAGATAGGGGTGGTTATAAAATCTACTTGACTCCTGTGCTTTAAAAATTTTAGGTTCTACTGGCAAATTCTGATCACACTCTGCTCCAAATGCAGACAGAAAGAATAATCTGTCAACAAGGTTGGTGTGTGTGTGTTTCCCCGCAATGGAGAGTTTTGCAATGTATTCTGTTTGCAAATGTGCACATTTCTCAACCTGGGCACACAGGATGCCCCCACCTCCAATCAGGGATGAGCCAGATGCAGTCAACAGCCAGGAGTCCCCATCACTGCAGAGGAGACGCCAGGCTGTGTTAATTGCTTGCTGGGTGGTGGGGAGGAGGGGTGGGGCTACATCGCTCCTTTGATCAGGAGGGAGAAGTAATGGTTTTACTTACATCCTGCTTTGTCTCTGCATAGGCCTAGAGCTCAGGATCCATTTCAGGCTCTCTCTTTCTTCCCAGTATTCTGTTACTGCCTACATACCACGGCCCAGGGCTTCAGGGGGGAAACCAAATGCTCTTTGTGGTACACCCACATGACAGGCTTCAAAATGGAAACAATATTTAAGTTAAACCTGGAAGATCAAGTTTGCTCAAATCTCACAACACAGGGAGCTTTTGAAAACTTCAGCAGCAGGTCGGCATTTGATGGGGAGAGGCAAGCAGTGATAGAGGAATGAGGCCCTGTTAACAGACACCAAATCCCCACACGGCAGTCAACATTTCTCCTTCTTCCTTATGAATAATGGGGACAATCATAATGTATCTAGACAGAGACTTGAGAGTCTCAACAAGTCTTTAGAGCCACATTTTTCAATACACAGGGTAACTGGGGAGTGTGAAGGTGTAGAAGGTGGTCATTGTTAGTCACAGAAGTCATGTGACTAAGTAAACACATTTTAAAAGTAAAAAGAAAAATCATGGCACTCCTTTTAAGCAGCATATTTTCTGGAACTCCTAAAACAGTGCTCTTTCCATTGCTCACAGAGGTTCATTTATTTGGTTGTCCCAAACTATGCAGGCCTCAATAAACTCTTGTGGACTTTCAGAGTCAGTAGAAATCTTCAAAAGATTCATAGAATCTTGTTATGAGTTGTACTTTTTTTCCCTCAAAATTTGTATGCTGAAATCCTAGTTCCCAGTACCTGAAAATAAGACCCTATTTGAAAATAGCATTGTTGCAGATGTAATTGGTTGAGATGAGGTCGGACTGGAACCCTAGGCTAATATGGCTGATGTCCTCATAAAAAGGGGAAATGTGGACAGAGACATGCACACAAGGAGGATCCCACTTAAAGACTAAGGCAGAGATTAGGGTGATGTGTCTCCAAGCTAAGAAACTATAAAGACTGTCAACCAACCACCAGATGTGGCAGAGGAGACTCCTTCATGGTTCCAGAAGGAAGCTGTTGTGCTATAACTTCTACACTTACATCCTCTACACGTAGCGCAATCTGTATGCATGCCTGGAGAATTCCTGGGATCAACTTAGAACACTATCAGACTTGATCAGTCTGGTACCTTGCTGTGATAACCTTAGGGAAGGAATGCCAATTTCAAGGCTGGAAGCAGCACCTTGGTGCCAATGCTGACAGGGTCCCCTGGCTCTAGGCACTGGGTAGAGAGCTCACTAATCATCCCATAATCCCATGTACCAGCTCATCCCACAGCCCCACGTACCAGCTCTGTGAGACAGGCACTGGAGTTGAAAACACTGAGGTACTCAGTCAAAATCACATTCCTAGAATGTGGCCCAGCGGGTTTAACCTTGAGCAGTCTGCATCCAGTTCCTGTTCTCAGAGCCAGTAAACATCACAGCCTTAGGTAGACCAGCTGGGAAAACTGATGAGTGTCTATGGAGCCTTTTTTGCAAGTATGCAGGGTGGTGCTTTTAGGAACTCATAACACCACTTCAGTGAAGAAATGAGCACTGCCTACAGTTTATAGAAGAGGAAACAGAAGCCCTTGGATTAAACTGGACCATGGTCACAGCTCCTCAGTGGTGGAACTAGAATTTGAATCATGTCTAGATTCTCAGTCAATTCACAAGATCACTGGGCTCAGATCTGCCAGGCTCTGACAGACAAGCATGTCTCCCTAAATCAGCATCCATCCCTCTGCCTGTGCCTGCCACACCCTGACTGCTGTTGTCTCTTCCATGGCCTCGTGTGCACAATCATTTGCAGAAAGTTCATGTCTCTTCCCTCCTCTGTAAAAAAGCTCTGCTTCCTCAGCAGTGCAGTAGATAGCTTCATGGCTGTAAATCTGTGAAGTTGCTTCAGGCTGTGGGTCACGTATGATAATGTTCTAAGTTGATTCTAGAAATTCTGCAGGCCACACATACAGATTGCATCTATGTATAGAGCAGTGAATCTCAACTAAGGGGAATTCTGCCCCCTCCCAGTTTATTTTTGGTTCTCACACTTGTGGGCAGGAATGTTACTAGAGTCCAGTAGGTAGAGGTCAAGGATGGTGCTAGATATACTATAATACACAGGGTGCAGGAGCAAGAAGTAGCTGGTGATGGTACATACCTGCAATTCCAGAACTCTGGGAGGCTGAGGCAGAAGGATTGTAAATTTGGAGGCCAGCCTTGATAATTTAGTGAAACTCTGCCTCCAAAAAAAAAGGCTGGAGACATAGCCCAATGTGAAGGCCCTGGATTCAATCCCTGTACTGTGGGAAAAAAGCAGCATTTGATCTAAACAGTCAATAGTCATGAGAAAATCCCAGCATAGAATGCGGTAGGTGACTCCAGGAACAAACTGCCCACTTACAGATTCCAGCTCCATCTGTTATTAGTTCAGCAACTTCTTAGGGCAACTTTCATAAAGTCTCTAGGTTACAGTTTTCTTCTCTGCAAAATGGGACTGGTACCATAACAGTACCTCCCTCACAAGCTTCCTTGAGGGGAGGATGGTAGTGAAATGAACTAGAATGTGGCAAGGCACTAAGTGCATAGCACTTTACACATAGTGTAAAGACTCAGAAGAGCCAATCCTCTATTTCCAAAGCTGGAAGTTAAGCATCTGATGATAAGGCTTCAGTAGCTGCCCCTCAGTTGTACCATCTGTCAATTTTAGCTGCAACAGAGAGTCTTAGAATTATGGATGCCAACTTCGGGCAGTCATCATGAACATGTAGAGGCAAGAGCAATGTAGAAAGAAGCTCTTGTTTTAAAATAAAATCAAGCAGAGTAAATAATTTATGTGATCCCTCTCTAAAATTCTTAAAAGTGTCCAGAAATTTCCTTTGGAATCTATTTAAATGTCTCCATTTATCTATGCAACTAACATTTACGTTGTTTTTACAATATGCCACTTTACTTGGTTGAACAGATTTAATTCTCAAAAAACCTCATATAACATGGGTACCACCTTCTCTTGTTCTTTTTAAACAAAGCCACCTCTCCTGAAATATTTGGGTCCAGGGCTAGTTGATGCCTTATTAGTTTTTATTCAATGTTATTGTTTTCCTTATTACATGACAGATATTATCTTCCATTACCCAAAATGCCACAAGTTTTCCACAAGTATGGGAATTCTACAACACGATACAGGCTTTTGTGAATTAGCTTGGGCACCTGACATAATGTTTAACATATAATATAAAAACTTATTACACAATCATAGATGTGTTATATAATACATAATAAATTTTATGTATTTTGATTTCCTAACCAAGACTCATCTGACTCATAAACTCTTGGAAATTAACTTGCCTGGGGACAGACTTTGACATGTGGTTGCAGAAGCTGGGTTTGCAGAACTGGGTTTGATGGATACCAGTGGCTGCATGGGGTGGAAAATGAGGCATGAAATGTGGTGGTAAATGGTAAGAACTATGTTCTAGGATGGGCTCCCCTGAGTGCTAGCCATGTGACTCCAGAACATGGTTTTAATGTCTCCTCTGTAAAACAGGGTAGCATAACAACTGCTGCTAGAACAGAAAAGAGTAAGGGAAGGTACATGCAGTGATGGGGGCCTTTGATAATGAATGCTGTCCACTCCAGGACAGATCATGCTCATGCTCATAACTTGGGTTCCTTGTCTATGAGGCTCACAAGACTCCACAAGAGTCTATGTGCCGTCTACAGCTCCACATGTCACCTTCCTGTCTTCCCTTTAGTTCCTTTTGTGTCTCACCCCTCTCCACCTCTGGCCCTGGCATTCAGGTTACACCATACAGTCTGTCAGCCACTTGAGTTGCCCATGCTAATCTGCAACTATACAGAGGAGATGACAACATGGATTACACAATGTGAAGTTGTCCTGTGTTAAAGTGTAGAGTCCTTGAATTTTTCTTATGACCAGTACCTTATATTGACAGATAATCATATACCAATCTTGTGTAAAATACTCAAAAAGAACAAGAACTTGTCTGTGTAGTTTCTGTTGACTAGGACAAAGTAGGTACTCAAGTATTGGAAGGACTAATTACCAAGCAGAAGAGCCTTAGTTAAGTGCCAAACGGTATGAAGTCTGACATTTTTTTCCTCCCAGTATCTCCTTTCATTTCTTTTCAAATAATCTGCATAATTTGTAGGCAGGAGCACAAGAGCTTAGTTTTTAATCTCATCAACAAAGAACCTCCCAAAGAGGAGACATTCCTTTGGCCTTGGTTGTCAGTATTTCAGATATAATTACATTTTTCACCCTAAAATTTCCCAACGAGATTAAGAGTTACACACCAAGTCTCCTTAACACTCTACTCAGAAGTTTGCACAAGGAGTTCTGCCCACTTTCATGTGATTTCTGAAATATGCCAGCTGCTGGCAGCCATGAAACATGAAACACAAAAGGCCGTGTAATCTCTTGGAACATACCCTGCTAGCACAAGCCCCTGAAGCCTCTCTAAGAATATGCATGGCCTACAAGTGTGTGCATGCTTTTCTCCAGGCACAGGAGATGCACCACGACCTTTCTCAATAAGCCATTTCCAGTATCTCCTTTACCTACTCAGGATCAGCAGAGATAAGAGAGTACAAACACCTAGGGATAGGGCAGCTTTTGAATTTTCTGTGTCATTTCACTTGCTTTATGGCCTCTTTTGGGGTTTCTTCTGACTTTAAAATGTGGTGCTGTTTCTTACAAAGACTGAAAAGTTCTAAGCTTCTTCATGTATCTTAATTCCAACCAACTATTAACGGCAAGGGTTTATTGGGATTGTGTATGAAGGGCTTTTAGATTTGCAGGCAAATAGTTTTGGTTGTGTAGACTGTCCACTCATCTCCATGAGAGTTATATCTGAGCTTCTCCAGGCATGGGTTATTTCAGAGCATGAAGATCCCCAGAAAAATGGTTATATTCATCCCTTTGGCAACATCCCTGTGCCAATGCAAAGCAGTTCCAGAGGAAAGAGTAGCACTCAATGCTCTGTCTGATTCAGATGACATGGAGTGAGCAAACATTTAGATAATTTATAACACATAGTAGATACCTGATGAACAATGCCAGAGATGCTGACATGCATCACTGCACTGAGAATCAGAGGTGGCAGCAGTGGAGAAAGAAACAAAAACAACAAAGGCTAGTGATTATTGAGTATACAGTAAGTACCAGCACTGAGTTAACATTTGACATCATTATTTCATTTGGTCTTTATGAGAACTCCATGAGGGAAGAAAATGTGACATTATTTTCCCCATATTACAGATGAGGATACTGAAGTTCACAGAGAATAAATAATGTGGTACTAGAGGGCGGATCTAGAATTTGGTGCTTCCAGGACTACTCCATGACCTCCTACATGCAGGGTGAACATTTTATTCATGAAAAAGAGGAAAAAGCAGATAAGGGGGTTTAAAAAAAAAAAGGTATGAGGAGAAGGGATGGAAAAAGTGATCAATGCAAAAAGAACTAAGGTGAAGAAAAGGAAAATGGACAAAGCCCTTGTTAGCTTTCCCCATGATGTAGGAAAATGGGCCGATCTTCCCTCTCCCATCACAGGAGTTAGGTGGGGAGCTCAAGGACTGTGGGGTGCAATGTGATTCAGTGCAGACAAGCAGAGTTCTGCTGAGCAGCTTTGGAGTCAGACACACCTACGATGGAATCCTGGTTCTGGGATTCCAGAGCTGTAGGACTTTGGGCAAGGAAAGCCCCTCTCTGTGCCCAAATTTCCTCATCTGGAGATGTAAGGACTGAACACGTGGCCAATGTGAAAACACTCGGGATGAGGTGGCAAACCCCAGGCCACTGGCTCACATCAGGGTTGCCACTAGTTTTTTTGTAGAGTTTGTGTGCCACCCCTCCTTTTTAAACAGTTGGGAGAAAATCAAAAGAATATTTTGTGACACATGAAAATTATACGAAATTCAAATTTTGTTGTCTACAAATATAGTTTATGTTGCAACAGTGTCATGGCTGTCCATTTCCTTATTATGGTCTCTCGCTGCTTTTGTGCTACAGTAGCAGAGTTCAGACCATATGCAGCATTCTGGTCACTTTCCTGCAATGAATACAGACAGTGAAGCTTTATAACACTGTAGCATTTTGAGCACTATGTGAATTAGCTATCTTTGTTGATAGATACTTTAAAAGATGAAACAAAAGACTTTCCCTAAATATACTGTATGCATTCAGATTCTACATGAGGGTCTGGGAAGTAAAAGGCCCTGGGCAGTAAGCATGGCATACACTCTCTTTCTCCCAGAGTATGACAACTGGTCTGCAGACACTGGCCTATCAAAGGTTCTGAGGAGGTCTGCAATGAAGAAGCCTATTGAATTCTGCTTAATTCAGTTGTGCTCAAATTTATTTGAACACTGACTGTGTTACTATTTTTAAAAAAGCAATATCTCTTAATATCCAACACCAGTCAAATAGAATGCAGAAGATCATCAAGAAGATCACACACCCTGATCAAGTGGGATTCATCCCAGGGATGCAGGGGTGGTTCAACATACGTAAATCAATCAATGAAATACACTATATCAATAGAGCCAAGGACAAAAACTATATGATTATCTCCATAGATGCAGAAAAAGCATTTGACAAAATCCACCACGCATTTATGATAAAACCCAACAAAAAATTGGAATAGATGGTCTCTACCTCAAACTGATAGAAGCCATCTATGAAAAACCAACAGCCAATATCATACTAAATGGTCAAAAACTGACATCCTTCACACTAAAATCAGGAACAAGACAAGGATGTCCACTATCACCACTCTTGTTCAATATAGTTTTGCAAACATTAGCCAAGGCAATTAGACAAGAGAAAGAAATAAAAGGAATAAAGATAGGAAATGAAGAAGTCAAATTGTCATTATTTGCAGATGATATGATACTCTATATAGAAGAACCCAAGAACTCTACCAAAAGTCTTCTAGACTTAATAACCAAATTCAGTCAAGTAGCTGGTTACAAGGTCAACACACAAAAATCAATAGCTTTCCTCTACACCAATGACAGACTCACTGAGAGAGAAATAGGGCAAACAATTCCTTTCACAATAGCATCCAAAAAACTGAAATACCTAGGAATCAACCTAACAAAAGAAATCAAAGATCTCTTCTCTGAAAACTATGGCACTCTGAAAAGAGAGATTGAAGATGATATCAGAAAATGGGAAGACGTCCCCTGCTCCTGGGTAGGAAGGATTAATATAGTGAAAATGGCCATACTTCCAAAACTGCTATATAGATTTAATGCAATTCCAATTGAGATCCCAGCAGCATACTTCACAGACCTCAAGAAAACAATCCAAAAATTCATTTGGAACACGAAGAGACCCAGAATAGCAAAAGCAATTCTAGGGAACAGAGGCATGGCAGGGAGTATCACAATCCCCAACCTGTAACTATACTACAAAGCTACTGTGATAAAAACAGCATGGTACTGCCAAAGAAACAGACCTGAGGACCAGTGGAATAGATTAGAAGATGCAGAAACAACACCAGACACACTCAGCCATCTTATCTTCAGTAAAGGAGCCAAACACCCTCACTGGAGGAAAGATAGCTTCTTTAATAAATGGTGCTGGAAAAATTGGGTTTCAACTTGCCAAAGATTAAAACTAGATCTATATCTCTTGCCATGCACTAAACTAAAATCAAAATGGATTAAAGATCTAAATATTAAAATAGAAACACTGAACCAGTTGGAACAGAGGTTAGGCAGAACTCTTGAAGACCTCAGTGTAGGAAAAGATTTTATGAATAAAACCTCAGTTGCCCGTGAGCTAGTACAAACAATCAACAAGTGGGATTTCTTCTTATTAAAAAGCTTCTGCACAGCAAGAGAAACCACCAGCAGTGGGAAGAGACAACCCACAATGTGGGAAAACATCTTCACCTGCTTTTCCTTAGACAAAGGTCTACTATCTCAAATCTACAAAGAACTTAAAAAGATCAGAGCTCCCAAATTTAGAGACCCAATCCGAAAATGGGCATCTGAAATGAACAGACATTTCTCAGACAAGGAAGTAGAAATAGCAAATAAATACATGAAAAAATGTTCTACATCACTGGTCATTTGAGAGATGCAAATGAAAACAATGCTGAGATTCCACCTCACTCCAGAAAGAATGGCTGCTATCAAGAAATCAATCAATAATAAATGCTGGTGGGGCTATAGGGAAAGAGGAACCCTGCTGCACTGCTGGTGAGAGTGTAGACTGGTGCAAACACTGTGGAAGTCAGTATGGAGATACCTCAAAGAACTAGGACTGGAAGTCCCATTTGACCCCGCTATTCCACTGCTGGGGATCTTCCCCAAAGAATTAAAAGAATCATACCACAGTGATATATGTGTGCCCATGTTCATAGCAGCACAGTTTGTGATAGCTAAAACTTGGAAACAGCCCAAATGCCCATCAACTGGAGACTGGATAAAGAAAATGTGATTTTTTTTTTATAAAACGGAGTACTACTCAGCCATAAAAAATGAGAAATTAGAGACATTTATAGCTAAGTGGATGTACATTGAGGCGATACTCTTAAGTGAAATAAACAGGACACACATGTATAAACATCGAATAGTTTTGCTGGTGTGAGAAACTGAAAGTGTAAACAAGGATTAAAATGTTTAATAGGTAATGTGAAATAGGAAGAAAAGGGGCAAAGGGGAAGGGGGAGGGGTAGGGGTAGGGGAAAGGAAAGAAGGGTATGGAATTAATATGAGAAAATGGAAAAATAGGAACAAAATCTTTGTAAATAGGGAGGAATGGAGGGGTTGAAGGGAGGGCTGGGCAAGGGTGAAAAATAAGAACCAAGAGAGACTATGTAAAGGTGCAAATTTCCAATGATGAATGTCATTATATTGTATACCTAAAATGTACCAATGATTAGAATGAATAATCGACAATGCAAAATAGGAAGAAAAGGTCCAAAGGGATAGGCATAGTGGGAAGGGCAGGGGAAAGGAAAGAAGGGAAAGGAAAAAGGATGAGAAATGGAAAAATGGAAATAAAGTCTTTGTAAATAGGGAAGGGTGGAGGGGGTGAAGGGAGGGCTAGGAATGGGGAAAAAATAAGAACCAAGATGCATCATGTAAAGGTACAAGTTCCCAATGAGAAATGTAATTGTGCTGTATAACTAAAATGTACCAATAAAAGAATTTAAGAAAAAAAAAATATCCAAAACCAGTGATCTGGAGAATAGCCCCAGGGAACAACCACCACAGTGAATGGAAGAGTTGGCCATGAGTCCCCTGTTTGTAGCACATGTCCTGGTTCTCCCAAATCCTACCTCAGCCTTGGACAAATCTCAACTGTTCCAAACTCACTGTCTTACTGTATAATAGGCATGGTGTCACCTGCTTGTCACCTCTCATTGAACTGATGGAAGACCAGAGGAAAACCAGGACACAGGCATTTTCTCCACACAAGCGAGAGACCCATGGGAGTAAATCAGAAGTGGGAAGAGAGGCAAATCAGCTCTAACAGCTTTATAGCTTTTCCCTGAGATGAGAGCCACTGGGTGGAGGCCTCTCCCTCTGTGTTCAGTGGAACACAAGTGACCCATGGAGGGGAATGGAGAGAACACACCTTCTCTGTTCCTGCCCCTGCTCCTGGTCAGAGGCTTCCTGAGGAGAACTATGCCAATTCCCTGGAGCTCTGCAGGCTTCCATGGTGGGAGTCCTGGGCCCCTGTCAGGCATTCCTGCTCACTCAGGAAGCTAGTGTGAAGACAGCTTAAAAGTCTGGTCGCAATCAACATGTTAGTGCCTCCATAATTTAAAAAAATAATAACGTGGAGAAAATTCATCTGGCGCGTCTCAGCCTGTGCCCTCATACATAGTCACCTTCTTATCTGACATATCAGATATCACAGAGTCCCAGGCCTGTTGTATAAGGGGAGACAAAGATTGTTCTTTGGCTCTGGAGCACTTCCTCATTCTCCCTTTCTCTTTCCACATTCCCTTAGAGGGAAGGACAATTCTTTTCTAAGGCTGATTACACTGAACAGCCTGTGAGCCTGAATCATGTTTCAGATCAGCTGGTGGAAATGCTCTTAGTGACACAAGCCTTCCCTCCTCAGAAGAAAACACACTAGTCTCTAATTCCCTAGTGTGTCACCTGCCTTCAGACAAAAAAGAACGAAAAGTACTTTCTATAACATGATTTTCATCATGCTCCCAAGCCAGGGTCTGGGTGTCAGAGGATGAAATTACAAAACAATAAATAAAACTATAAACTCAAAACAGCAGCAGCCAAAGCCAAAACGCCACATGCAGAATCTATTCTCAGCTCACCATGGGGCAGGGGGAGACACCCTATTTAATCACAGAGAACTTTTTTTAAATAGAGGGATTTGTGTAGAACTCCTTTGAAATAACGCAGTGACTTGGAGATCAAGATGCCCTGAAAGGAGAAGGGGTGCTGGGGACCTGAAAGGCTGACTCAAGGCAGCCACAGGCATCCTGATACCACTGGCCACAGGGAAGCCTCACACCTGCCAGAAACAAGGCCTCTGAGCAGCGTTCCTCCTCCCAGCCCCACACCCCCAGAGGGATCCAGTGTGCCCACTCAGCCTGCCCTGGTCCCTCAGACTGCTTAATGCAGAACAGAAATCAAAATTTTACACAGATGCCAGTTTATCAACATGGAAGGATGGTCATGTGACACTGAGTCAATAACAACAATAATAGTAGCCTCAGCTACCTGTAGAGGCTTAGACAGGCAAGTGAGAGTGGTGGAACCAGTATTTGAACTTGGCCTGTGAGAAGCCAGTTTGGGTGCTTCCCAACCACTCTGCACCCCAAACTATGCAGAGTCAGACTTCAGGCCCCATCAAGCCTATGTTTCCATGACCATATCTCTATAGACAAATACTCTCAGATGTATACTGAAAGGTTAAAAACTGGTACTTTCTCTGAATTTTATTTTGGGATTCCTAATTAAACTTTCTCAGTTTTCTACAATGAACATAAAAGCTGTAAGTAAGGGAAAAGAAGTAGTGACTATAGGAAGCTGAAGTTTCCAGTGAAAGTGATCTTTACCATTTTTATTCCTGAGCTTCATTCTACATTTTCCTCTTGGACAAAGGCACAATGTATGGGGTAGGGGCGGGGGTTAGCAACATACAGCAATTTGCCTTTCTGTTTTGGGTCTGAAAGATTTGGTAGGTTCAGTGAGAGACATTATCTTCTCTCAAAGAGATTATAATAACATTTCTTCTATATCCTTCCAAGAGCTCTGTTTCTATCATATTGACAGAGGCACTAAAAAGGTGTTTGGGGACAGGCAGAATCCAAAGCTGTCCACTTGCTGCAAACCCCAACACAGACATCACATGAGGGACCTGAATTATCAGGGCACACAGAGGCAGGGCTGCTAACAATTCAGGTTGGCCCCCAAGCTTCAGGCTAGGCTAGAGGGAGTGGCAGAGCACCTTATGCACACTTACCTTCTCAGTGACTCTTGTCGCTATGGCAAGAGCTGTGAGGCAAATACTGCCCAGTGATTCTGAGTGCAAGACCTTTTTGGAGAGATCGAGGCTTGACACCCAGGCTGTACCACACTCAGTATTGCTCACATGAGCCACCTGGACAAGGGCAAGGTGCAGTAGAAGTTCTCAGTTGCTCTATGCTGTGGTTCTTAGCATTTGGATTATATTTTCTGGAAAACAAAGCTAGAGAGAATGTACATTCCCATCCCAAAGTCTCTCTGACACACAGGGCGGGCTAAATGGAAATCCTAGTATCTGTTTTGTAAGACTATCTGGCAGCTGTTGAGTACAAAAACTATGTTGTTGCAGAGAACCCTGGGCGCTGCACCCTGGGTAACACACACATGGGGGCCATGAGGATGGAGTTAACACACACCCAGTGTAGCTAATGGCCTCTAGCAATTGATGCCCTAATGACAGAAAGAAATACAGCTATTTTGGTTGATACATTTAGCAGTGGCCATAAATTTGCCCTCTTGTTTTAGATGCTGTTTGGTTTTTACATTTTGTTGGGGCTGTAGAGATGTCTGAAAAGAGATAGAACTGAGGCTTCTCTCCCTGAACCAGCAGGAAAATTCTGATTTGGCATGTTACGTTGTCCAACAATTGGACAGTCCTCCAAGGTGGAGCTCTGAAATGTCTCTACTGTCAGTGGAGAAGTCTAGGAATGAGACGTAGGAACCTTCTCAAGTCAACATTTACATATTCCAAAGAGGAAATACCTTACACTTTCTCTGAAAATGTCATTCTGACCATATAGTCCAATGCTGATGCTTTTGGGGAGTTCTGGACCTAGATCCAACATCAAACAGTGCTCTGCCCTCATCTAGTGGCTGTGTTCTTTAAAAGCCTTCTCCATCCTTTTGGCAAGTTCAGATTCTCTGAGCAAGGGTATACATACTGTGTGATGCACTAGGTATAAGACAGTCTATAGGCAAGATTGTCAGAGATGCTAACATACAGTTAGTGCTAACTTTTGTTGGCACCTCTCCCCTCTCTGACCCATGGCAGACTTTCGGGTTGGATTTCCCAATGTCCTCTCAATTTTTTAAAATTTTCTTTTAGTATTTGGTTTTTCATACCCCTCCCAACTATTGTGTCTGTGTCTGATCAATTTCCTCCAGATGTGAGTGTCTGGACTTCTCCAAGATTTGGCTCCCCCACCCCTGCAATGTTCTTAGCCTTCTTTGGGCCATTTGTGTGATTTCTCTGACTTCATGAGTGTTTCCAGCACCTCCCAAATTAGTGTCATCTGTAAGTCTCTTTCACATGCTCTTTTCTCCCCTTTATAGATCATTAATAAAGAGATTAAATAAGAACAGACTAGCACCACACTTCACAAATGACAAGGGTGTAGGAGGGCTGAAGTGCTCCCGGTGCGCCAGCCTTGGCACAGGAAGGTTGTAATGTAATGCAACAACACTCCACTGGATGCCTCCTGCCTCTGGCCGTGGTCATTTATCACCACTGTTTGTTTATGATTTCTCAGCCAGATTCCAGCTCCTGAGAGTATGGTCATATCCAAGCCAACATGCACTGCTGTGCCAGGTAACACTTATGAGTGCCAGAAAAAAAAAAAAAAACAAAAAAATCTAATTTTATGCACTTCATCCTGCTCAAGAGCTTCTGATTCAGTCCTCAAATCCTCCACACTGGAGACCAGAAAGAGATGGATTGAGACACCAATAACTATTTCTCTCTCTCAGTTCATCACTTGTAATTGTTCATTTAGATTTTTCTTTTAGCTGAAAGTAACACCACTGCAAACATGGATTAATCCATATCCAGCAGTCAGATCTTCCTTTGCAATACTCTAGGGCCAAAATCAATTAGTCCATCAATCAAAAGTGACTGGAGAGGGTGTGTTTTTAGAAGCAAACACGTCTGCTAGGAAATTTTTGGTTGGTTTGGGTGTAGATATGTAAAAGTAAACTTCCTGCTTTGCCTTCTCCTTTCTCCTGCATCTTTTCCCTTCCCAAACCCAGCAATCTCATAGTTTCAACCATTTTCCTCAGCTGGCAGATGGAGCACATTCTCCAGGCACCAGAAGTAACAGTAATAGAGGTATTCTACTGGGACTGAGCACTCGCCTATACCAGTCCTGCCACGCACCCTGCCCAGCCCATCTTGTCTGGTCCCCACCACAGCCCTGTGACGGCTGCACAAACTTTTCCACAGTGGGAAATGGAGGAGCAGAGGCCACTTATCCAAGGTCACTCAGTCAAGTGACTGCGAATGCAAACCTAGGCCTTCCTGAATTCAGAAGTCACACTATTAGCCAGCCACCAGAGTGTCTCAGTCTTCCAGAGATGAGTAGTTCTTCATCTTTTTGGAGTCACGCTGGCCCCTCTGAGTACATGTTGGGGATCACAGATGCTCTCCACAGAGGAATGTGCAAACACCTAAACTGACATTTGTTAACTATGTCAGAGGATTTGTAGATGCCTTAGGGTCCATGGATACCAGCTTAAGAATCTATCTACTACACTAAATTCCTTTAGAGTAGAAACTGTACTTTGCTCACTGCTTTGATTCTAGTAGTAAAGAAATATTTTAAAAATAAATTACTGGTTGCAAGGACTGTGGGTAAGATGTTCAAGCTATAGCTCTGAAGAGTGGCCATAGAAGTCTAGATAGAAGACAAAAATGTATAGCTAGCTTCCAGAGGAACAATAAAAAAGAAGAGAAGGAATAGAAAAAGAAAGAAAAGACAAGGAGGTGGCAGTGGGGACAGAGATAAATCAAAGACATCTCACTTTGTCCAGGAATTGATTGAGGAACTAGAAGCAGAGTCATTGTCATAGTAGTTCTGAATAGATTATAGCTACTTCTGGTTACTTCTCATCTCAACTCTTGAAAGGAAACTGCCTAAAGTTTCTTCAAGGTGGGAAGTCAATCATCACGAACAGTCACAATCTCACAAGACACCAAGACACCCCTTCACCGACAGAATTCTTAATGCCTGGTGATCGGAGCGGGACTTCTGGAGCTAATGACCTTGTCCTCTACTCTCTAGAACATTTTCAACCACCTACAACTTCTGAGGCTTTGTTTTTCTACAGAAAAAAAAATTTCTCTATCTTACAATTATGGTTTTCTTTGCAATCTTTGCTATTTAAGTATTCTCCTGAGCACACACCTGAATGCGGGTCCTCTTCACTATTTCACTTTCAAGATTTGGCTTAAAGCTCACTTCCTTGAAGAGATCCTCAAAAAACACCCTTAAGTAGGTTCCTCTTGTTTATATCAATATCTTCCTAGTTTCCATTGAAACAATAATCAAAATATAGAAAGTTACTATTCATACTTTTAATTGTTTTTTTGTTTCCCCCAATTACATGGTAAAATTCATAGAGTAGCAATTACATGTTATTCACCTTCAATTTTTCAGCATCTAGTCAGGAACTTAATTACCTGATAAAAGAACTGATAAATAAAGAATAAATGAATGAATGAATGAATATATAAATGAAGAGAGTCTTAGCAGACAATGGCATAAGGCAGAGAGGTATCAGATCTTCAGGCATGTCAGATCTAGGGTAAATCAAGGCACTAGTAGATATCATCTCTGACCAGGAAGTGTAAAGGAAACTTCCATTTATATTGAGCCCAGGGTTCTTTTCACAACTTCTTTCCTAGCCAGTGAGTTTCTTCTGTTCCAGATAAGCGCAGGTCTACTTTGAGAAGGAAAGGAAGGCAGAAACTCCTGAGCCCCAATGAAACATCTCTGTCCTCTTTGTTCTATTCTTCCTGAGGGAAGCCAGGCAGGTGCACTCTCCCTGCCAGCACTAATTCCGTGTGTGAAAGCCTCTTCCCATGTTTCAGTGTTCTGAGATTCCCATTTGTGCTCACTAACTGTCCCCATGCTGGCAACAGACAGCTACAATTCTTCATTTTGAACAGGATGCATCGACTATCATCACGACTGCATTCCCAACTTGTTAATGCCACATCTGTATTTTTATGAGTTAGGTGCTAAAATTTACATATGCTTTCAATGAAAAAAGATTTATTCCTTTCTAGTGGTTTAAGAAATAAAAATGATCTTGCACTCTATGTCTGCTCTATTACAAGAGTTTGTAGTAGGCACTCAAACATTCAAATGTCATGGCAGATGGGTCACTGAGTCTCACAAAAGTGCCTTTACTTGGGTCCCCTCTTCCCCACCTCACTGAGTATATAAATGAATGAAAGCTAAACTCCTCTTGGGCGGTTCAAGGAAAGCACTTTCATTCAATGGAGATGAAGAGTTATCTGTGGACACGAATGATTTCGGTATCAGATGGATTGTCCCAAAGGACAGTTATGGAGAATTGAAGAGCTGCTTTTCCTGTGTTTTCACAAAGTGAGACAGAAAATACAGTCAAGTCTCCATAGTACTTTTGCACAGTCAGATGTTTGAGGGTGAAGTGGGGTGGTGAGAGGACAGAGGTTTGACAAGCATTGCATGGATGCCCAGGGGAGCAACAACATGCTGAAATGGGATCCCATGGAGTCTGCAGAAGAAAACTAGAGTAATAAGGTGAGAGAGGTAAATCCTAGGCATAAGAATACAAGGATGTGTATGAGCCTAGAGAGAGGGGGACTAGAGAGACGTCAGAGGCAAAGTATTGGAATGCATGGCAGGTCTCAGGCGCACAGACTATATAATTTATGGGACCCAGTGTAAAATGAAAATGCCGAAAAATGCAAATTAAGAAAATGATTTCTTAAAAATTATTCAGAATTTAGAGATGGTAACAGAAGATATTTTTAAACTAAGAGTGAGGCCTTTCCAAGTGCAGGACCCTGTGGACTGGACATGCCACACTCTGATAAAGATGGGGCTGGGCAAGAGGTTCAAAGGGGAGAAAGGCTAGCTGTAGTGGCTGCCAATACTCTTTTGTTTTGTTTGTTTTTTTGTTTTTTGGTACCGGGGATCAAACTTGGGTTGTTGCGTTTGCACAGCAGGCAGTGAAACCACTGAGCTAAATCCCCGGCCCTGTCAATACTCTTTAGAAAAGCACATTTTCCCCCATCTACTTTGCTCTCAGAAAATACCACTCTTAAATGATCACAGTGAGACAAAGAAATCATATCTGGGTGTAGTTTCCAGAAGTGGCAAAAAAAGGGAGGAGCTGTCACAATTGTTATATGAATTCAAATTTGTTGTAAATTTTAAACCAACTTCTCTTAAATTATGATTCACATCAGCACCAAAACTCCATATTCAAGTAGAGCCTCCTGATGCTATTATAAGCATATTACTGATGCCTATAAAATACTACCTTGTGATGTTTTGTTCATAAGGGTCATAAATCAAATCATTCAAAACAGTTAATTTTAATGTACTACTATTATCCATCTTTAGTTATAAATTTAATGTCTCCTTAGGCTTTACAGATTGTAATGCAACTCAAAACATGCAAAGGCTGTTCAAAAATAGAAGCTTCCCCCAGTATCTCATTATTTAAATCCTTAAAGATATTGTGTTAAAAGCCTGAGGATATCTGAACAAATTTGTTTAAAGGAGTTATAAAAAAGATAAGTAGTTTTCCTCAGAAGCCTATAAAATTTATTATAACATATTAAAGTAAGATTATATATTGGCTAATTTTCTGAGGACACTGTTTCTTTTTTGCAGGGGGGATTCATATAGAAATAAAGGGGACAGGGGCTTAACACCATTGTCTACATTTGCCCTGACCAAGTAGGATTTTCTGAGTCTGAGTGACAGTTCGTCCTGAGAATGATGACTATCAGGATTATATCTCAGGGAACAACAGCACAGAGGATGTCCTGAATCTTGTGAAAGAGCAATAAAAATCCTTAGCATTCAAGAAGAGACACAATGCAGCCTAGGACATTAATGCGTGCCTATGACAGAAGAAGTGTTTTCTTAGAAGGGCCCCAAGTAGGAGCTATAGTTCGGAGGAAACTGCCAAACTCAAAGAATCTTCCTTTGCATACTTACTTACGCATGGTTCAGGCAAGTTTCACAGGTTTGCTTTTCAATGTTATAAACCCCTTTCTTCTCATTTAATACTGTCTTAGGTAAATTTACACTTTTATTAGTTTTTCTGTGTGTAAACGTGGTGTTTCTCTTATTTTTTGCTTGATAGAGAGTCAGATAGAACCCGAGGGATTTTTCTGGTTTTCTCACTGCCTCACACTGACAAATTTCCCTTTGGAAGCACTCCATCTGAAGTGTTAATTCCACCACTATTTTTCCCTTTACCCAGGAAGGGGAGGAGTGGTGAGCCCTCAGATGTGAATGTGAAGGTGGCTTTACTAGCGGCAAATGGATCTGGGGCTACATGTTTACTACGAGGAAAGATGTTCTATGCTAAAACCAACTTCCATATACTCCCTGCAGGACCAAAGACAGCAATCTGACCCATGTGTGAGACCTACAGCAGATTAAACGAAGAAGTGAAATAGCGGTGAAACTGTCATCCACAGGTAACACACACAAGTTCCTGGCCACAATTGCCCTGTTTGAACTGCCCTGTTATGAGAGGCAAGACTTGAGGAAGGGCACACATTTTCAATTATCCCACAAAATTATCTCAAACCTTTTGATTCTCCAGGACTATGACATTTCATGTTTGTCCCAGAAAAAAAAACAAAACTGCATGTGGAATATTTTCAAACCAGAAAAATTTACCCTGGCACACAATCTACCACATTCCTTGTTCTGAACAAAATGTCATGTGCAATGTCATCAAGTTCAGTAGTGTATTCCATGTAACCATATGAACATTCAGCGCTAGAAAATTTGTGACTACGTATTAAACATCCAGCAGTACACAGGAGAGGTGCAATTCCCAGCCACAAAACCTGATAGAGTTCAATGTTCCATTTACAACCATATGGTAATTACATGTTCCACTATTCAATTATAATGCAGAAAGGACAGAAATGCATTCTTAATAGCTAAAAATCAGTTTTTAGAATTGCAAAACTCTCTGTAAAATGGAATGCATGTAATTTATAAGGCAAAGCTACCCAGAAGAACAGATTTTAAAGCAACGGATAAAATCCTACTAGTGAAATCTACTGATATCAATATATCTATTCTAACTCATTTAAAGAGTTACAGTTACTCATTCACCATTACTATGACTTGATCTTTGTGTTTTCTTCACAACTGCCATGGAAGAGATACCATAATCCATTAAACAGGCTTCTTGAAGACGATACTTTAACCTCTATGGAGATAAATACTTTTATTTTCCTTATTCATTGCCAAACATTTGAAACAACCAAAAGGACATGAGAGTCATACCACACTGGCATATCTGGTAAAAGCAAACAGTTGGCTGAAAACCACAACTGGAGAATTGTGACAATTTCTGAGTCAACAATCATGCCTTAAAATGTGTGTACACAGCCTAATAAGGCCATAGTTTGCATTTTAAATAACAAAGAAACATTTGAATTGTGCTAAACCCAGCCCCAACAAGGCAGAGCAATCATGTGATTGAGGTAGGAAGGTGAGGCAGGATGGACAGGGCTCTTGGGAATGGTCAGGGCATGTGGACATTCTGCACTCACAGAACACAGTAGCAAACACAGGGCACAATCACAAACATCAGCGAGCACAAGGGAGCACGCATACAACACAACACTAGAATGCAATAATTTCTTTTTTAGAAAAATGATATAAAAGTTGGTTTCTCACCCCTCAAAACAAAACTGGAACTTTGGTTTACAGGCCCGGCTATGCCCATATGCCCTCCTCGTCATCCTGTGGCCGGCCCGAGGTGGGGAGGTGCACAAAGAGGAGGGAGCACCAGAATGAAAGAAGAGAAGGTTAGTCACACTGAGATGCATTGGAAAGGCATATGAATCTTCACTTTGTTTTTTCATCTTAAAGAACGAGGACACAAAACATCCATACTCATTTAAGTTCCACACCACTGACTTGTCAAATGCATAACTAAGTTTTATATCTATGGTAACCCCACAAACATTCCACCCATCCGGCTCTTACTGTGCCAAGACTGGATTAGAAGATTAAAATTAGACTACATTAGCAGATGATTTTTTTTTGTAAAGCATGCAATCTGAATTGCCTATGCCTGAAGAGTAGGTTAAACCTTTAAAGCAAGCAGAGAAGTAATTATAGTAATCATATACCCTTAATTTCTCTTATGCTTAAAGTATCGATAAAGGTTGAAGAATTAAAGAAAAAAGTGAACTCCATCTACTTGGTTGAAACAAACGTCACATGTGATAATTCTTATTAGTTATTTCACAAAGGCTCAAACATACTGTAATCTTATTCGTCAGGTTGTATTTTTCTGTTCCCATCAAAGAGAAGGTGCACAACATGGAATGATTATACATTTGCATAAAATGACTAGACATTTGCAATCAAATGAGTTTAAAAGATCGAAAGTAAACTTTCAATTTAGTAGAATGCTTGTACAAAGGAAGTTCTATTTAGCAGTGTGTTCAACTGTCAAGTCACTGGAACTAATTTGGTCTGAATTCTTGTTGAAAATGTTTTCAAAGTGATTCTGGCCACTTTCCTCTCAGCACAGTGACCAACATGCGGAAAAATGAGTCTTGAAGATAGATGTATATTTACCATCATCACATGCCTACTTTGAACAATCTTTCCTCTTTACTGGGTGGGTCAAAACAAAACATTTAAGACAGAGTGGTCTATATTCTGGTTTCACACATAAATTTGGGAGCAGGGTCATTTAATAAATCCCTAATGAAACCAGATTTTTACCATGGTTTATTTCTTTGTTTTGAAAGCCAGCAACAGGACAAAAATAGTTTGGGATATTTTCTCATATTTAGGTTCTTCTTGTTATTAAGTTGTCATAATAGTCAGTTGAATTATCTGAAAATGCCAATATTTGACCATTTTTGATCTAGAAAAAGAACAATTTCATACAGTTCGACCAAGTCTTGCCAATAAGCCAAGGTCAGTTTTAATTGCTCATGGATTTAGATGGGTGGTCTTCAGACTGACTCTTGACATAATTCCTTTCCTTTGTATCTCTATCATTTCATACATTTGAAAATATTATTCTGAGAAGAGATCCAGAGAGTTTACCAGATTGCTGAAAAGGTCTGTGGCCCAAAGATGAAGAATCCTGGATGGACTTGAATTACTCAAGGAACTTTCAGAGTCTGAATTAGAAACTCAGCATGAATTTTTACTTAACAGTTTAGGTAGGAATATTTTGGGGAAAAAATGACATACACTGATAATTTTGGCAAAATCTTCTTATATAAAATGTACCTATTTATTTATTATTAAATAGCCTAATTGCTTCTGCCAATAAACTTCCCTACATGACTAGGAGAAAACATATTTACACGTTCATTGGACTCCTCTTTGTCTACGGAAAAAGCAAAGTTGATGTTCCTTTTCATATTAATAAAACATGAGATTCTGAGGTGTCCATATGTGGGCTTCAGGAAGTCTAGCAAACCCTGAAATTCAACGCAGAATGTTGTTCAGTATGTGTGTAAATATATTTCTCTGGATAGAGGCCCTGGCTTTTATCATAAGGTTCTTGACCCCTGAAGTTGCTGCTTTAGGAATACTCCAGGCACAGAGAGAGGCTATGATTTACCAAAGTCACAAAACAACATAGGAGGCTTTCACAAAATGTAGCACACAGCCCCTGCTGACTGCTTCCTAAATGGCTATAAAATAACTTGCCTTGCAGAAAGTTTATTTCATTCTGCATTTAAAACCTAACAGCACACACACACACACACACACACACACACACACACACACAGTTTGTTCCAAATCTATTCATATAAGGTTTTAATTTCAAAAAAAAGAAAGAAAAAAGGAAAAGTCATTGCTACCAAAATCTGCTGCCACTACTTTCTTAACAATAGAATGTGGTCTAATGCAAATTACTTTTAGCAAATTAAATATATTAAAATGTGGTAATTAATTATGATTGAAACAGACAGGAGTTGTAGCTTGAAAATATACACTGCCAATATCACTACTGTTCCTTGTTCACTATAGGAATAGAAAGGAGCTCCCAGATGTCGAGGGTTATTAAAAACCAGATGTTGAGATTGACGTCTTGTATGCTAGTGAATAAAGTAAAGAAATATGACAGTCCAATATAAACTTTGCTAACACTTAACATGGCATAAATGTGGATAAATTCCTTTTGTGAACTTGGGATATTATGCATTTTTAAAAGGCTTCAGTTTTTAAAGTTTAACAAGTTTTTAGAAGAAAACAGAATGAAAAGTAGTGGCCATTTCTAGTCTTTGTAGGGTTCAAAATATAAACATGGATTGACCCTCATCATCAAGTGATTTCAGTACAAGTGAGTGTCCATTTGGGGAGTAAAAAAAAAAATGCAGGAGCTAATCAGAGAGGCAGCTTGAGGTCTTCCAAATGGCCACAGCTGCCTGCATCTTTCTGGGAAAATATTAATTTGTTCAGCCAGAAATATAAATTTGGGGCCCAAATTATGAGGAACAAATAATTATCAATTGATCCCTATCTTCATGTCAAGTTATTCAGAAATATCTGGAGTTTTAAAATGGATCTATCAAGCCTGGGAGAGTCCATTTCCTTTCTTTTTATGTTTCCAAATCTATTCTGCAGTGGCTTTTCTGGATGCCACCTGGTGTTTGATTCCATGTGTCCTTTGTGAGTGATTGCTCTGCCAAAAAAAATAATAATCTGGATGGGAAGAAAGCCTTCAGTCCATCAGTCATCTGTGTGCTGTTGTCCACAGAATCTGAGGCTGGGACCGTACAAGGTGGACCAGAGCTCAGAGCAGAAAGACCACAAAATGGCAAGTTCAGAAGAGGGGGAGGCTCATATACCAAATAACCTCAGCACATATCTACAGCTCCAGGGAGGATGTGATGGACAAGAGGTCTTGATGGAAACCTGGTAGTCCCAGATGCTGGGCCCTAATGGATTCTCTAAATATTGAGATAAAACAAAATTCCTCACTGAAAGGGCTGCTTACTGTGGCTATGTTGATGACAAGATCTAAAGGCAAAGGGAATGACTCATCCCTGACAAGAGACAGTGTGTGTGTATGTGTGTGGGGGGGATTATTAGTCACAGCAAAGAAGCTCTGAGCAGGAACTCTATAATCTGACATTATAAATAACCCAAGGTAAAATAAACCTTTAGCTGGTCTAAATTTGGAAGTATCAGGCACAGCTAGCAGGCAAACCTGAGGCCATCAGTAGGTCTGGCTTTTTTTTTTTAAGTAACTGCAATTCTCTTTGAGTTGATAGCCTGCTTTTTTTTCCCTTGAAACTGGAGGACTAGGTTCCTAATGAGGACCTTACTGTCACATCTATTTTAGCTAGAAAGGAGGTAGAAATCATAAAAGCATCACATTCAAATAGCCTGCTGCCTTTGTGGGAACCTAGCTGCTGCCTTGCTCTGGCTGTAACCAGGTCTGTCGTGGCCAGACCTTACTTCAGTTCATGATTTAAGTCCCAGCATTCTGCAACCCTTGTTCATGCAAGTCACAAAAGTAGGGCCACAGTGTGGGATTTATGATATACCCTGAGCTTGGGTTCAACCAAAATAGATCCTCCAGGTATTCTCAACCACAGGTTTGTCCAGAGCCAGGGAAGGACAGGTGTGTGAAGGAAAACAACAGCCTTAGGTGTGAGCCTGGCAAAGAAAGGAACAGCGCCTCATTAGGGTACCAAGTATTCTCCTAGGTTTAAGTCTAAACCTTCCCTCTAGAGACTGTTCTTTTATGTCTCCTGGCTCCTGCAATGCTTAGCCCATGTCTGTTCAGGTGACGGGGTAAACTTTTAAGTGACTTATGTTTGTTACAGCCTGTGGAGCTCATTAACAGACGCATTCCCCAGAGAATAGAAAAGTGCCAGCTAGGTTCTGATACCTGTTTCTGGCTGCACTGAAATATAAATGCTAGGGGCCAGGGACTTAGCTCAGTGGGTGTGCTGCCTGCCTCACAAGCACAAGATCCTGAGTTCAATCCCCAGTACCCAAAAAAGTATATATATATAAATGCTAGCTTATCTCTAACCGAATGAGGAAGACTCAACACTTAGTAGTGCTTCCCCTAGGTTAGGGAATGCAGGCTGCTGTCCGGCTCCCTCACCAAGTCTCACTGCAGCCCTGAGATACAGATGTCTGTCAGAAGGCTGAGGGCAAGGTCAGGTAGCTCCTTGAGCACACCCAGCCAGGAGCTGTGGAACCAGGGTCTGATTCCAGTCTGTTTGCCAAATGAACTGTGAGGCCTCAGGAAGAAAAGCTCATTTTGACCAGAAATGCTGTGCATTGGTCTAAGTTCTACCAACCCTATACCGCTTTCTTATCAAGCTGGTGAAGAGCTTGATTGGAGGGTGATGGTACAACTCAAGCTGGCTCCTTCTGGTCTTGGAAGAAAGGATCCTCTCAGGACAATGGAAGCTGTGTATATGGACATATCAGCCACACTCCGCCCTACAGTGTTATGGTCCTGGGGAAAGAGCACCTTCACGTCCATACTGCCCCATGACACCTGAGACGGGGGAGCTGAACAAACGGAGCTAAACTGCGGTATTCAGCTGTTTCGAAACTCATTGAATTTGGTGCTTGAGGGATCCAGATGAGAACATTTTGTCTTGGTACTCATTGTTTGCTGGTACTCAACATATAAGCTAGAATTTTTCTTTTTGGTACAGGGGATCAAACTGAGCACCTTGCGCTTGTGAGGCAGGTGCAGTGCCTCTGACCCAAATTCCCAGCCCTAAGCTAGAATTTAAAGGTGTTGATTGCCTAATGACTTGCTACCTTTCTAGCCAAAACGATTTGTTTAGTACTTATCACTTTTGGTATTCATCGCACCTCACCAAACAGATTAATGAAGAGTACCAAGGTATCACTGTATTTCTAGACCAGGAACTATGGAAGGCTCAGTTCCTGCTCAGTTGAGTGACGGGACTTCTCTGAGAACTGCTGCCTGGATTTTAGGGTTCCTTGGGGTCACCAAGATTGCTGACCATGCTTCCTCAGAATGACTTATCACCCTTTCTAATGTACCAGCCATACACCTGCTTTATTCTTCTAACTTCCATTGTTAAAGGCTGAAACTTCACTGGCTGAGGGAGGAGGTGACAGGTGTTATCCATATTTTAAAAGGCAAACTGGGGCATCTGTCAGGGAAGAGGCAAAGGCTGGACAGCCTAAGCAGCCTGGGCTGGTTCTTCTTAGCAGTTTCACCTTAGGAGGACACCTTGAGGCAAGGTAGCCATCAGAGACCTCTTTGCCAATCTGTTGAGAACATTATAGAAACTGGCAGTGGGCTTTTCTTTCATTTCAAATAAGCATATTTAGGTGCTGTCTCAATGCTTTTTAGGAGCATCATTGCCAGAAGACTTAGACACTAGTTTTCTATTTCCTTCAAGCAAAAGGAATTCTGACAAGTTAGTCCCCGGATCATGTGCTAATGCTCTCAGCCGAAGGATCAAGATGCCCAGCTGAAGATAGAGCTGCTGGAAGACTCCACATTGGCCAATAGCATTGTTGGGAGTGTAAAGTCAACATCTGCTAAGAGCTGAGCCACTGCCAGATAACCATAAAAATGAATGGGAGTGAAGACAGGCTTTATTTTTGCTCCCTCATCTATCAGTCATTAACATTTGGCTTTGTTAAACACAGTGAAAATTGTGTTTTTAATGTGACTCTGGTTCTACCATTTCTTAACTGATAGGCAACCAAATCTCCTAGCCTTTTGACTCTGCAGCTCCTCAATTGCTTCAAAAAAGAAAATGGGACCATATGTTAACTCTGACACTTCATATGGTTGTAGTGAGAACTAAATTGGAGAATGTAAATTGAACCACTTTGTAGCTGTTAAGGACTTACACAAAAATAACTGGGCACATTATTCTTCTTGTTAGCCTTCAAGACTTTGCTACTATGTATAGCAACAAATTATTTGTTATTACACTAACCTCAAAGACAAAATGGGTCACATAAAATAATCTGGTAGTGTATAAAATCATTCTTAAATATTTTAGTATCTCTGGGCTGTCAAAGCTAGAGTGTATTCAGATCATTGATAAATAGATGCCAAAACCAGAATTTTTAAAGTGTCATTAATACATAAATAGGATGATTTTCTTGAATAGCTAACAGAATTTGGGAGTGTGTCCAGTATATGCAGAAAGGATGTTTCCAACTCCCTTTCTCTGCTGTTTCCTTATATTCAGAGCACTGTAAGTGCCTGTAGTGCATAAGTCAAACATGACTTTTATTACATCAGTTCAAGAAAAAAACAAGAAGAGAGAGAAGCAATTGTGTTTAGCAATATAAAATGGGTTTCACTGCTTCCCAACATTTCAAGGTTGGCCACCCCCTTTCAATGGGGGAGCTGAAATGCTGCTTTTTAGACAAATGTGACTGGATTAAAGCAGCAAGCTGAAGAGGAATCGAGCTTCTCATGTTGCCAAGATGAGTTCTATCTACAAGTTGGGAGTACAGGCTGTGCCTGAAAACCCCTGTTAACCCAAAGATGCTGCAACAAATCTCTTAATGAAATCCTAATACTGCAAACAACATGTAAAACTTATGCAAATTAGTTACAGAAGAAAAAACCCTACTTTACTCAAAATAGAGTCAGACTGAAATCTTTAATAGGCTCAAACCTCCTTTAAGGAAAAATTCTTTTTTAACCAGAGGATCCCAGTGCATTAAGCAGCTGCGTCTTTTTCTCATACATGATGATCATACCTGGCAGGGTTTATCAAATCATGCCCTCATGTGCTTACAGGTAAGGAAGTAACACTGCACCCACATTAAGGGCTTTGATAATCACCTGCTTATCTGCAGAGCCAACTTCCCCAGTGCTGCATGCCCTGCCTCCCTCCCCTCTTGCAGTCTGTAACGGTTGGCTGAGCAAGGGACTAGCAGAGGAAGGAGGCAGTGAAACACTTCCCACAATGGCACTTTAGACTTTTGTCCCCATTTTTTTCTTTACCTATGGCCTCACAAAGGGTCATTCCAGAGTGTTTACTTTTAAAAACAAGCAAACAAATAAACTGCCACCTTTATTTCCCAATGGCAAGAAGTCACATAGGCTGTCTGGGTCATGTTTTAGTGGCTTAGAGGATTTTTAGTAGCCTTTGTGGGATAATGAAAAAAGTGACATCTGTGCTATTTATTTCATACACTTCAAAAAAAATCTGTTGAGTTGTAAACAAAGCATCTTCCACTCCGGACAAAAGTAGTACTGGAAAAGAGACAAATGGCTCAGAGGCTTAATTGCCAAATACGTGTTAGAATATTGCTGGCTCCAGTTCTGAGAGGACTGGCCCAGGAGTGGCAACAGTGGAAATCTCTGAACCCTTCTCCCACCTAATAAACATCAGTACCAACAAGAGGTTTCTTCATGGATTGTTGAATTCAAAGGCTTCAGCCCTACATGAAGCCAAAATTCAAGGTTTCTTCCAGGAAATGGGCCATGAAATCAAATTGGAAATGCCAAGAAGAAAGAAATCTACCATCTTTTATTCAGGCAAGCTTCAGGCATACTATCTTGGATGGAAACTAATGTTAAAAGCCTAAGACATGTAACTTTTCTTATCAGGTTACTGTCACAGAATACTAAAAACTTTTGGGTTTCTGGTTGTTCTGTAGCTATACTTTAGCAAGCTCTGCTAGATGATGGTTAATTTTTCTTCTACATACAAAATGTAAAAATATATTTACATGCATACATTTATATATAGGTATATATAATGTCTATTCAAACATGCACTCGGGGGAAGCTAGGGAGAGAAATTTCTAGTTAAATATGATCTTGTGAAACTCTTCCATATGTGGAAAAGTACTGAGTCCATCTGACATACAGCAATACATACATATATACACACTCAGGACTCTATGTATACATTTATCCCACATTCATTTAACCTCAAAACATAAAATAAAGTTTTTTCCTCCCTAACCAAAAGCTAGGAATAACAACTCTACATATAGAATCCATCTTCTGGGGGCAACAGAGCAAGTTAAGCCCCTCATCTGTTTGTTAGAATTCAAAGGGCTTCACTTTGGCTAATCTGTTGGTGAGAGTGCAAGGAAAGCAGGGCATCAATCACAAAGCCCATCCTGCCTTTTACAAAGAGGCTGAGGTGGAGGGAGCTCAGGTCCTTGAGCTGGCATTCTGAGAAGTGATGGTGCCCGGGAGGGGCAGCTGGGACTGCTTCATTCTGCGTGTGGATAATAGGACTCCATCAACTTTTTGCCGACTAAATACAAAGTCAAAATCCAGAGGAGGAGGAGAAGGAAAAGGAGGGAAAAAGTAGGTGAGTTTTACCAGACAGATGTGTAGGCAGGAATTACATGGGGCTGGAGATGTCTCAATGAGGGCCTCCCTGTAGACCTGCCTGGAAATTCCCCTCCTGTGGGAATGCTCTCTGGGATACTGACTAATTCTATCCAGCAGCAGGTACCCAAGGCTCAGGTATGTGCTGCATAAAGAAAGGTGGGAGAGGGAGAAGACAGGAACCCTGATTTTATTTTCTTGCTTGACTTTATGGCCCTTTAGACAGCAGGAAGAAGGGAGAGAGAACATGTTTTGGGACCTGAAATTTTAAAACCAAGGCAGTAAGTGCTAAAGTCTCTTTGAAGCAGAGTATGGTTTTAATCCTCTGTACGTCAGACTATATGTAAGAATCTAGGGTCCATAAACAGAAATAAAAAACAGATTTCCATAATCACTGTGACTTAGGTCACTGGGATCATTTTATTGTATCTTGAAATATAATCTGTGTATCTATCCCATAACCCCCAGTTTGAAAAGAAGGCCAAATCTGGGCCTGGGTTCTTCAGTGACCAAGTTATTTGATGGCTTAGGCTAAAATGATGTATGTCTCAAGGAGAATTCTAGAAAATTTTCAGCAGAAAATGAAAGTGGAGATTCAGTGCTCTGATATGTGTCCAGCGGCCTACACTCACATCTCGGCTGGGAGCCAACACATGCTGGGACCACAAAGTAACCAGGAAGAGCCAAGAAGGGACCAGCGAGCACAATTTATAGCTGCAGATTCTGGACATTGACAAATAGAGTGGATAATATTTATATTTGTGCAATGACTTCTATAGGACTATATCAGCAGAACAGAGCCTCTAAAATTAAGAATGCCCAATGGAAAACAGCTTCTGCCAGAAGATGGGCACTATTGGAAAGTACTGCCCACATCCTGGTGAATGGATGGCAGCTGCTAGCTTGGTGAAATATCCTTCACTTGGCTCTGAGGATCTTGCTTGCCCCAGGCCCTTGTATGTGCGGAGGCTCATGGGTGAGTGAGCAAAGGAATGTGGGTCCTGGCAGTCCATTTCCAAGAGCCTCCTGTGACCCAGAGCAATTTCTTTCCCTCACTGGGCAAGCTTCTCCACTGCTGGAGCATCTTGCTCTGTGATTCCAAGGCAGTAGGGGAGTTTGCAGGAAGCCTCGTCGTCATTGGCAAAAGAGCAGCAAGAGTAGAGAAAAGAGAAACGTGAGAAATGTGTTTGTATCTGTGTGTGTGTGTGTGTGTGTGTGTGTGTGTGTGTAAGGAATAGACACAAAACAGAAGAATAGAAATAAAGGCAACAAAAGCTGGGGCAAATGAAAAGAGATCTGATGAGAGAACATTTTAATTTAACTTCAGGAAGTAAGTCAAGATAAAATAAAATTTACTACAATGTAGAAAGGAAAAGTACATTTTCATTCTAAAAGAAGTGGATATGATTAATCATGCAACCATAAGCACATATTATTGTGCAACCATAAGTACATATAGCTGCACAAATACATTCATATGGGCACCCAAAGAGGTTTGCCACCAACATATGAGGTGTGATCAAATATGCAATGAATGTTTAAATTAAGAAAACTTAATTACAGTAAAAGACATTGCCATTAATCTCCCTCAGAACACTACCTCCCTCCACACACACACACTTTAAACACACTCATCCTATTGTTCTTGCCACTTTCTGAAGCCATTCTGGAAGTTCTCTTTCATGTTTTCATTGAGGTGTAACCAAAACTATGGTGAATACTGCTGGCAAGTGCCATCCAACAGAAAGGCATGTTTGTAAAAGCATGACAGGATGTCCTCATCTACCTTACTCACCAGATCTGGCACCATGCAACTTCTGGATCTTCCCCAAAGTCAAAATGAGCAAGAAAGGCAAACATTTTGAACCAATTTGGGACATTAAGGCAGCCATGACAGTGCAATGAAAGATATGAAAGAGCACTTTCAGAACTGTGACAAAAGGTGGCAAAAATGATGGCATTAGTGCGTTCAAAGTTAAGGGGAGTAGTTTGAAGGTGACTAATGGCCATGTGTCTTTTACTGTAATAAATATTCTTTAACCATTCATAGTATTTTCCATCACACCTCATAGTGCACTGAGAGGCTCAGGCCCTCATCTTGGTCCTGCTGGTTTTCAGTTCTGTGTCTTTGAACATTAATAACTTCTATGGGTACCAATTCCTTATTGGTACAGTGGGATACTTTCATCTGTCCTTTCTATTTCTACAGAAACAGTTCAGTCAACAGACCTTTACTGAGATCCTAATAAAGGCCAGACAGATGTGAATGTATTTTGCAATATGTAGCAAAGTATATGAATATGAAATTTAAAATTCAACCAAAATTTCCTGTGATCCTTCTAGAAAGTATTAGGTCTTCATGCTCCTGGAGTTTATAACCCTCATTTAGAAGCAGGATTTTTGCAAGTAAAATGTGAAATTTAAATTTTAAATAGGATCTGAAAGTCTTAAAGGTGGCAAAATCCCTTGAACTTCCTAACTTCTGTGAGCTGGCATTTCCATTTAATGAGAGCGAAAGAAGAAGAGTTTTTTTTCCCTGGTCTTCAAAAGTAGTCACAAACTTTGGATTTTTCAGCCCCCAAATTTTTAGGCTCTTTGCCACTTAGGATCCCCTACTAGAAGCAGAGTGGCAGATGCTTTAACAAATGCAAGTGCATTTTGCATAAAAACAGCTATGAGATCTGGGCCCTTACAGAGTCAATGCTAAATATAACACCAAGTACAGAAATGTGCAAAAAGGGCAGCCAGATAGCACTTGGGATTTTACATTGGCTGGAGTGTGGAGCTCACTGTGGCCTTATCCTTTCTTATCAATGGGGTTAGTCATACCTGGGAATCACTGAAATAACTTACTAAAATGTGACTTTCCCTGGGAAAACAAAAATATGACGCCTACAAAAAGAAAAAGTACAAAGACTTGATATTATTGACACATGTTAAGGCAGGGAAGGATAATACTTAAAAGAAAAAAGCAAAGGACACTGATGATGACAGGTGTAGAGGGCCTTTGGAGAGGCTGAGTTTCTGCATGGCTTTGTGAAAATCAATCCTGGTCACCTCCATATCAAATCACTGATGTGTCTCCAGCAGGTTCCATTTGCTCTTTGGCCTTCACCATGTCATGGGTAGCATTTGTTGTCTGCCCTTGTGACAACTTCTTGAAGGATTGCTTAAGTCATTGCTGTGATTTGTCTGGATGTTCTACTTGGGCATATTCGATGGCTGTGGCCATCCTGGGGGATCACAGGCCTCTATTTATTAATCATGCATTTGTCAGGTAGGGCACCAGATTGTCAGATTGACAGACCATACTGACTTCTTTTCCATCTTCTCCAAATCCTCTCATCTCCTCTCTTCATATTCCTTTGCAATTTCAGATGGCCTGTCTATTTACGACTGTCCTTGGTTTTCTGGGACCTCATCCTTAATGCCTCACTTAGATTAGTTCTGCTAGATTATTGGGGGGATAACTCATTATTAGGCATTAGAGCCTTTAAGAAGGTATCCTAGGAAGTAAACAAAATAAATGAAAGAAGCACTTTCATTTTTTATTATGCAAAGCACAGGGGAAACTGCCTAAAAAGTCTGCCTTCCGGAAAAAAAAACTGCTGGAAACTGATCAGTCTTGTTTTAAACTACATAGTCTCTTTTTCCATCTGATTTTCTGAGCACACTATTTTTCAAAGCACAGATGTTACTGGAAAAGAAAAAAGTCCATGATTAAATAAATTTGGAAAATTCTGGATTAAATAAAAATGGAAAGCTTTCTTTCTTATGTGACTTTTTAGATTTTTTGATCAAAGTGCATAAGGACACTGGAAGATAAGAGTTAAAATATCCAACACTTTTCCAAAATTCTTTGCCCACTGAATCTTTGTCTCAAGACTTCCCTCATGGGGCTAATGTTCTAAAAGTTACTATGGGAAATGCAGGCCTAGACTTACAATACTTGGATTCAGTTTCTCTCAAGGAGAAACCAAACATGTTAGTAAAGAAGAAAGGGACAAGGAAGAAATGGAAAAAGAATATAATTCTGCAAGTACCTGGCAATACTTGAATTTCCAAAGGTAAAATGAGTTTCTATGGAAATATAGCTAAGTGGCTGAGTTTCATATTTCCTTCTTTTCACAGGTTCTGATCTCTTAATAAAGCTCAGGAGGCAATGTTAACATTTTGTTGCCCCTCTTCCAGAAGACACTGCTGGTCCTTAGAGAAACAGAAAGGCCAGGGCTAGAACATTCACAGGAACAGAATCAGGAACCCTTGAAGAGTTCTTTCCCCTTGAAGTCAGCTCAGCTAACCTGGGTACATTATGGACATATGGTTGAAAGCTAGTCTGGATCAACTCATTATTAAGACTCTCATACTGTTGCATGTTGATATGTCTGTCATATTCTGAGAAGCAGCTGCATGTCATTTGTATTAGTATACATGGCTTACACAATCATGTGTAGGATTTGTAATCAATTGAGAAAAGCTTTCTAGCTTTTAAAAACTACTATCCTCTGGAACTGAGCTTCATAGCAATGCACATATTGACCTATTGGCTGTTGGTCACTAAATCTCAAATCTCCACTACAGGGAAAGGCATCATTTCCTAAACCTGCAACGCTTAATCTAAAGGACATCTGGCCCAGGAGATCCAGCTCTTTCTGACATTGGAGCCAATCTAACTTCATGCCTAGGTCCCCTGCCTAACTCTCCCTCACTGATTGAAAGGGTACATACAGCAACAGAGCATCAGAGCGTTGGTGACTCTAATTTAAACCCATACAGTCCTGCTGATCAAGGGTGTTTAATTTTCAACATGAACCCCACTATAGAGAAGTTTCTAAGTCATGGGCCGCCTAATTAAATTATAGTTTTATCTGCCTTGCCCTGATTGACATGACCCAGAAAATAACTGAACTAGATAGGAGAAGATCTAGATGCTTGTCCTGAGACTGGACAGCAAGCTCCCTGAAGGCCAAGTTCTGTCTTGCCTGTCATGCTGCACACAGGGGCTTGGATGGCATTTGTGCTCCTAATGTTTGCTGAAAGTTTGCAGCAGGATTCCAGCCAGTATATTCCCCTCTAAAGCATGAATTTCTCATTGGGGAAAGATTGAAGCTACCTGTCTCTATGTCCAGGGGTCACTGAGCACATTCACTGAGGTGGCAGATGTGACGCTGGAAGACCATCACCATCCTCCCGGCAGCAGCAACAAGAAAGGTGTGTCCAAGGTCCCAATGGCATGCCTGGGCCAGATACACTTCAAGGAGTGTTAACTCTGCTGGGAAGCCTCCTCCCACCCAAAAAATTATTTTTGCCCTATGACAATGTTTAGTGTCTGTGGACAAATATGAGAGGGCCAACCAAGCAGGCAAGATAGTCCAGTTTATGACTATAGAGACCTCTGGAAAAATACAGGCCAGCCTTTGTAAGAAATCACTCACAAGCAGATAAATTTGAACTGCTGCCCCATTTCGAGAAACACATACTAGGTTACGTGTCTCTATGATAAGACAGGCCAGCATGTCATCTTGGCAGGTCCCTATGTGGTCCACTCCTCTAAGCTGGCTCCCAGTTCTTCTTTCTACCCTTACAATGCTCTCTGTGCCTGTCTGTCTGGGGGAGAGGGGAAAGCCTTCTGGCTTTCTGGCATGTGTGGCTCAAAGATTAGCCAAAGTATGGTCTGCAGGCCTCTCACCACTGACCCTCAGGGGAGAATGCCAAGGAGCAAAGGCAGTATGCCAAATGGCAAGGACCAAGAATGAGAGTGCAAAGATTTAGTTAGTTTGCAGGATACCAGGTATGCTAGGGTGAGAGTGTGGCCAGGTGGTGAGAACTGGATAAATAACACCAAACCAAAACAAAAACACAGGCATACTGATAATGACATAGAACTAATATCTTTCTCTACTTTCCAAGTGTCCAAACCTAGATCCATTTTTCAATACCAAAAACAGTGAGCTCATGCCTTTCTCCACTTGGCTTCAGAAATCTAAATGTTCCACACAAACACTTGAGTTTCTGAAGACAAAGGTTTCCGGGTATGAAAGTAGGGCCAAGCTCAGGGGCTGAGGAGTCTTATCACCCAGTTGCCTCCCTGCACAGCTCCGGGGAGGGTTTCTAATATTATGTTCTATGTAAATAGTTCCCTGAAGTTGCTCTGCTGGCAAAATATCTTGGAGACTGAATCTTAACTTCTCTGGGGTGCTGGTTACATGAGGTGAAAACAGAATTTTCTGAAAAAGTTTTAGGAGCATAAAAAACACTTCCACCCCCAGCAAAAAATTAAGCCTCTTCTTCACACAGATAATTCAACTAAGCCCTTCCCTTCTTGTCCAAAGACATCCATACTTATCCAAACAATTCTATTCCTTTGCCTAATACCCCATCCTTACTGGAATTTATTAGGATCATAAAAACCAAAGGGCCATAGCACAATAAAGGAAGAAAAACTGCTAATACTGTCTATATTGATATTTAATTTGTTTTTCTGATATTTGGTATTTAATTTCCTAATTTGCATAAGATTCACCTTCAAGAGTTTTAGTGCTAAATACCATAAATAGTTTTTGCGTTTGGTGGTTTAATGTGAATACAGTTGAAAACTGCAGGCATTTTGTTTTTGTTAGTCTATCTTTTCACTTGTTTTACTTAGTCAAGGCAGAAGATAGGGTCCAAATCAAATAAACCAGACTCCTTGGCTTCACTGACTAAGAGGCCAGCAAAATGGGTTTCTCTTTTTGTTGTTTTACCCCACCATTAATTTGCATCACTAAGGCATTTTCTAGGAAAGTGTTCAGCAAACTCCAGGCTTCTCTGGTTGCCAAGCTCATGGAAACAAAGTGCTTTCTTTTAAAACTCTTAAGAGACATTCCAAAGTAACCCACCATTAGATACTAGCAATAGACTACATATCTATAAAGAAAGGAGGGAAGGAAAGAAAATGGATAACATAAACAAGAAAAGACAAAACCTTAAAGAGGAAGGAGAAAAGAAAACATTTAGATTCCTTGAGTGATGGAAATAAATACCAAAGCTATTAGTTTCAGTTCAAAGAACGTATCACTTTATGCTGTTTATTATTTCTCGAGGATTATTTATTTTATCTTAAAATATCCGAAGGGTAAAAGGAGCCCTGGAGGTAAGCAGCAATGAAACTGACCTGGTCCGGAGAGGGCCTGTGATTGGAATGCTGCGACCTCCCAGGAGATCGATGGTGGTGGTGATGGTGGTGATGGTGGTAATGGTGATGGTCCTCATCGTAGTTGTCTGCCATCAGCTTCATTCTATTCTGGGTCTGTGCAGAACAAAAACCAGGGAAGTTTCCATCAGGAGCTAGAGGACACACCAAAGAGACTCGTGTGTAATGACAGCACCTCTGGGCTCCCTCTGCTCCTAACCCAGAAGTTTTCAATTCTAGTCGAACTGAAACTTAGTAAAGAAAGAATGTTGCCATCAGCTATGGTGAAAGAGGCTTTGTCACACCCTTGAAGCTCCTATGTTACATCTGTAGATGTCAGTATATTTTCCTCTTCTGATGGAGAAGTGGGGAAAAAAAGTACACACCCTCATGTTTCGTTTTACATTATCAGGCAATCGCAGAGACCAAGAGTAAGTCTGCAAACCCAAAGTGCCAACACTCACATCCGACCTACACTAAAGCAAGCAGAGAAGGAAGCCCTGGATGGAAAGGTGAGAAGGGCTAGGTAAAGACACAAAACTACAAACAGTGGTCTCAGCGGAATGCAGGGGAATCCATTCAGAAGCTGCCAAATGCAAAAATACTGATGGAGATGGTTTATTGCTATGATGAGTTCTTGGGAGAGCACTGTCTGTGGACATTTTAACTGATATTATTCCTTGAGCAAGTGGAGCAAAGGGCACAAAGTCTGTGAAAGAGTTGACCACTTTAATTTATACCTCATCAGTGTCATCAGAGGCAAGTAGGTGTCATAGTTAAAAACCTCAGGGCCAAAGAATTGTACTGTTTTATTATGCAAGACAAGCAATGGACCAGAGATGAATTAATAGGGCCATAAAATCTAGAAAAATGCTTACGGCCATAGAAAAAAAATTATAAAATTAGCCAGCCCAGAAAGCCAGGAAACATGGGTTTGGGAATAGGACTGCCTGGATTCAAGTGCTGCCCCACCTTTTTGCAGGATGTGTTGCCTTAAGAGAGTTAACTGAAAATAGACTTCAATCTCCATAGCTCTAGAGTGAGAGGAACCAGTCCTCCCTCCCTGGGGTGGCTGTGAGGAACAAATGATAGAGATTCAAGAGTCAGGCCAGTACATGATGTAGGATGACTTGGCAGTAAAAGTCAAGCACTATCACTCCTATTGTTGTTGCTGTTCTTGTTTGCTCTAAAAAATTTCTCTTTTGTGCTTGCGGTTTCCTTTACATATAATGCCACCCAGGCCGCCTTCCTTTCCATGTCTACTTAACTCATGGCATTTCTCTAGGAGATTTTGCTTGTGTGTGTGTGTGTGTGTGTGTGTGTGTGTGTGTGTGTACCAGGGACTGAACCAAGGGGCTTCTACATGATAACCACATGCTCTACCACTGCTCTACAGTCCAGGCCCTCTTTCCTACCTACCTAAGGCTGGATGGTATGTGCCTCCTGCTTAGCAGGGCTCTCTGACCTTGCATTTACCTGTCATCTGTCATTAGACCTTGATGCTATTTCTTTCATCTGCCTCTCCCAGAATTTAGCACAGGGTTTACCAGAGGCAGATACTCAATGCCTGCTGCTATAATGAGTAGCTGAAAGAAAGAAGGGACTCGTTCTGAAGAATGCTGCCATCCTAGAGACAAGGTGCATGTTTCTTTTCAGCAGGGAGGGTCACTGAGAGTTGAGGACACTGTGTGACTTTCCATAACAGTCCCACTGGTGGCTCAAGATGACAACGAGCCATCAAGACTTTAAGAGAGCCAGAAGACAGGGGCTGGCAAGGCTTCCAGTTGGTTGGAGTGTTATTATGTAATATAAATAATTCTCTGATAATAAAGAGCTTTCTGGGCCTAGTATAGTACATTCCTAACAGTGTTTTTCATGTACAATTTAACTTGGTCACAAAACTTTCCTGGGAGAAACTATTATTATTCTGTTTGGCAGCTAGAAAAGTGAGACATAGATTTCAGCCCTAACATCCCCAAGGGTCATTTTCTTGACACAGGACACTGAGATTTTCTGAGTCTTCCATTTCTCAATTGCTAGACTTTTTTCCCCTGCCTTGCTGTGAGCAAAACAGGCAAATAGCTAAACAGGTAGAAATAACTTTCCCATAAAAGCTTTGGTTCTGTGAAGTTTTAGAAACACCTCACAGCTCAGTTCTATCTGCCAAAAGATGTCTTATGATTTATTCACTCCATCTATTAAAATGTGTACAATATTCAAAAGGTCCCAGAATGGATGTAAAAAAAATATGTGTGTATATATGATAAAAACAATAAAAATATAGGAAAAGAGCCACTTAAAATTAAATAGAAAACTCTCAGGCAACCTTTGGCAGTTGATAGCATTTCCATCCTTCGCCTGACTTTGTATCCAAAGATCCAATGGACAAATTAGGCCTCATGAGAAAGAGTAGGACAGTAGAACTCTTTAAGACCAAGTACTGAGAGTCCCCCTTAGTCCTCTTGGCCTTGGACATGGGATTCTGAATTCAGTGTTCACACCTAAAATTCCAGTGTTGTCACAGGAGACTGTACTTTTGAACTCAAGAACTAATAAATCTAGAATTGTTTCTTCTAAGTAGAATTTTAAAAGCCTGAAGGGAGTCATGAGATATGTGATGGTCAAGGAGGAAAAGACTGCCCAAGAATGAACAATGGAGTCTAAATGAACAAATAATAACTCTGTTATTGTAAACACTGTAATGTCCTTATCCTTTGGGGAAGCTCCTGTGATTTCATGAGATTATTTTCTTACCAGAGACAAGCCTACAGATCCTTACCTTTGAACTGTATCCCATAAAAGAATGTACAAGTTAAACAAGATGCTATATGCAGTTCTAAATGTGTCTGCCGAAATGAGGTGTTGGAGAGTAGGCATGTCATAGGATAAAGACCGTAAATGAATGATGTCATCTTTTCAATCTGGTGCTGAAATATAAATAAACCACATTGTTCATGTGAATACCCGATCTGGGGGAAATGTACACAGAGCAATTGTGAGCAGAAGAGGCTTCTTTTGATTAGTCTGGACTGGGAGAGAAGAGTGTGAAACACAGATGAAAAATGACAGTTTGGTGTGATATTCTAGACCATTTTTATTTATCTTGTTTGTAACATATTTCCTAAACTGTGACCGATTTCTTACAGGCTGGTTGCAAGTGTTTTCTCCCATAACACATCTGACCAACTTGGCTCCATTAAGTCAAATTAAAAGTGGATCTTTTTTCATTATTTTTCAATGTGCACATATCTGCCCACATCCCTACCCAAGTATATTGTTTCCTAGCACACAAAGAATGATCTGAAGGGAAAGGAAGACACAAATAATATACCCTAATGGTCAATGGAAGAAAAATTTCAGGAAGTTATGACTGGACTGGAACAAAGACACTATCTCAGGGTCACCAGGGATCCCTGGTGTAATGGGTCATACCCTTGTAGCCTTGCCCATCCCGACACAGGAGATCTCCCAGATACATTTTATCTCCCCTGCAGTATCAACCGACCTGTGACCTGACTGACCCTTTTGCCTTTGACTGAGTGTAATATGCCACATTTAAAAAACTATACTATGTCACGACTGCTGGAAAAATATAATCAGATTTCATGCTCTCATCCTTTTTCTTCCAGGCATCACTTTATTTCTCTAGGATCACAGTCCCCTAACAGCTCTCCTGCTTCCCTCTGGATGCATTCTGTAGCCACAGAAACATCACAGTCCCCAGATTCAGGTTCTGCAGAGGCTTCCCACTGCCCTAAGAAGGGAGCCCTGCACCTTGCCATGCTTATTTAACTCCTACTAGGCAACTGCTGCCACCTCGGCACATCCCATGTCCCATCCTCGGAACAAACTCTGCTGTTGCAGTGCCCTTCATCCTCTACTCCTTAAACCTGAGTTATACCTATCAGTTCCTCTGGTCTTAGGTTCAACACCATTCTCTTCAGACATGCCTTCCCTAAGCCGGCCTCATTAGGAAGCACATGCTCCTCTGGCACTTCTCAAGGATCCTTCCCCTACCTACTCCCCAAGCTCCTTCCTCAAAGAGGGAAGCACATAGTTGCACGCTTGCTTGGCTTTCTCCACAACTAGGTCAAAAATCTAATGGAAGCACTATGTTCAGGCTGCCTTTGTACTTACCACTTGGCACAGTCTGGGGCAAAAGCAGTGAATAAATATGTGTCCTATAAGTACATGAACGTGCACCTGAATGGTAGAGAGGCCACAGGCTACTTTCAAACAGATGAAAGGAACAATGAGAGGCTGTGATGAACCAACTGGGTCTGTAATTCTCATTGTGACAATTTAAATTTTCCTGTTGTATATATGGTTTGCTTGTTGTTGTTACTGTTAGGAAGGGAGAGAGCTTGGTAAATGCAGAGTTTTGGACATGTTGGGGGAACCAACTTGGTCTTCTTTAGAACATAATCTATTCCTTAGTATTTCTTCAGTAAATACTCAACTACCTGGGTAAGTTTTCCCCTCCGGAAAGAAAAGGGGGTCCTGGGAATCTATCAGGTGCATATTCTTATTATCTCCTAGCCTTTAGGAGAGCAGAAGACTTTGGAAAGCTTTTGATAGTGCCAAAAGTCAACCATGGAAAACAGACACTTTATCCATTAACTAAAATCCCTCATGAACAACATCTGTGAAAAAGTGCAAGCTACTGCATCTCTTGACATTTCTGAAGAGTTTATCCAAGGAGCTCTTGAAACAAAATGAAAATCCTTGATTGACTAGTAATGGACTCAATAGCCTAATGGCAATATGTAGCTATAAAAGTGATATATTAAAACTGCCTTGATGCCGAATCAGCCCGTGCCCGAGCAACAATCCACTGTACACCAACCCCCCCCCCCCCCCCCGCTCCTCTGTACAGCCACCTGGTTCCACACTACAAAGACGCAGAGGACACCGGACCACCAGACCACGGTACTGAGTCCCGCCGCTCCCGGCCCAGAGAACGGCGGCTCAGAAGCCCCTGTCCCACTGCTCCTGGTCCAGAGGAAAGGGCTTCCTGGCCACCATCCCTCCCGCTGCTCCCAGCCCACAGGAGAAGGCTTTTGGGTCCCCATCCCTACCGCTGCTCCCGGTCCCTGTCCCACCTGTCCCAGCTCAGAGGAGGTAATCCGCACAGGCGCTAACAGTCCCCACCCCCACCCAGTCGAAATGAGAAAACACGTAAATAAGTCTCAAAACTGCCTTTAAAATATTTTAGCAAGGTGGCAATAAGGAACTCTGCTTTGATAAGTCATCTGGACTAAGTTAACAATAAAACCTTCATGAATATGGTTTAAATAATAAAAAATATAATAAGATTTGTTGCCATGGGATATAGAGATATTAATGTACGATAGCAATTAAACTTTTCTATCAGATTTTCTTTTCTCCCTCTTTCCCCCCAGAGACACCTGAAACGTTCCAGAACTCTTCTACTAGCCTTGTTTCTCCTTATCAAAGCAAGGTGAACAGTTCTCATTTGTAAATAAGATGGGAAACCAGACAGCTGGATAGTAAGAAGGGGAGTGCGTCTGAACATCCATTGAGCGCACAAGGTCATGAATTGTAACCAAGTAGAATCTGTGTTCCAATGCTGGAGTCACAATAGGAGGGCAACATTAAGCAAGAGGATGAAGAAGGAATGTGCATCATGGACCCATTTAGTAGTAGGTAGAAATCAGTGATATAGAGACTTCTGTAGACACCGAACAGAAATTCATTCAACACCTACTGAACTACAATGACAGGAATAATTATGTATCAGCCTAAGTGTTTGGCCAGCATGCTCCTGTTAAATCCTCTCATTCTAAGATCACTACTCTTAGGAACCTTCTCTTACAGATGAGGAAATTGAGCCCATAATTATTTAGCTAGTGAATGAAGGAACAGGACAAAAACCAGGTTTCTAATTCCAAAGTGTTACAGTAGTGACATGGGAAAGGTCTCAGGCCAGGTGTGGTAGCGGGGGAGCAGAGATGAATAAGATATGAAAAATTAAAAGATGGGCTACAACACCACATGAGAAGAGAAAAGGGAAGGTCATCTGCAGCTTGGATGGACAGTGTTGGGTGAGGGGCTGTCTTCCCAACATAAGCCCCTATATCTCTCTCCCTGAGGTTTTCTCTGGCTACAGATGCAGGTTTAGACAGCCAACGGGGCAGGCCAGAAGTGGGGAGGAGCTCAGACCACTGGATCAATCCTCCATCTGGGAGGGAGTGATGGATAAATAACCAGAATCCTGGTCCCATAGCGAGATAACAATCTGGTATGCTCCAGAATTTTCATAGGTCTCTAGCCGTAGGGGTCCCAGCTGATAACCAGAGGACATTGCCCCTAATATACCTTTCACAGTCTTTTCCTCGTCCCTGTCTCACTTTCCCATTCTTACACTATGATTTTTTTTGTAATCAACTTCCAAAAACTACCTGTATCAAATCCTTGTCTTATGGTCTTATTCTTCAGAAAACCCTTGTTGAATGATTAACAAGCCTGTACTTAACCTTTGCATAAGACTAACATGCCTGTGGACTACCAGGCTCCTTTCAAAAGATACTTCTGAGATTTTTTTACAAACAAGGATGACAGAACTGTCACATTCTCCAGAGAAGTAACACCTGCCTGCCACTAGTTCTGCCAAATATTCACTCTGAGACTTAGACCGAATCCCTCTTCCACGAGCCTCAATTCTTGTATCTATGAAATGGACAATGGAGGGAAGAATGTCTTCAGCATGGACCAAACATCATACGGATAGATGCTGATCTACTTTTCTTACTCTTTATCGCATACTTTATGCATTTTTGCAGATTTTCTTTTTCATTTTCCTTTCTACTTCTTGTCTTTTTTTTTGGCTGAAATCAGAGGAGGGAAAATATTCTGTTAAATTGCTTTCTGCTGTCACCTTAAGAAGCTGAGGAATTCCCTGGAATCAACTGCTTAGAGCTGAAGCAGCATCTTCCCATCTGCTACCAGCCATTGTAGCCCAGGGTGTGTGTGGGGTGGGGAGGGGGTAGTATTTACAGACAGGAATTTCTGTACACTCTATTCATAATATGGAGATTGGGATCCTTAACAGTGGCAGAAAGAAGACTGGCCCTGTGTGATGAAGTCACCTGTTACCATCAACGATAACAGCTGATGCCAATTCAGGCCTTGCTGTGAGCCAAGAATATTGCTATGGTGCATAACTTCACATAGTCAGTTACCGAATCCTACAATGCAGGCTAGACTGGGAGGCTGTACTCAAAATCTTTAATAGCTTCTGTAACAGGGCAGAAACCTGTGAGAACAAAAAGCCTCATGAATACATGTGCTTCAATGTCAGCTCTGGTAGAGGCTATTATATCCCCACATAGGAGGTGAGCAAATTGAAGCTAAGAGAGATGAGGAAACCTACCCAAGCTGAAACTCCGGGTAGATCTGAGACTTTGACTCCAGCATCTCCCTGTAATCACTGCACACTACTGCTTGGACCTATGAAGACTGAGCCCTTCACAAAAATTCAAGACATCTGAAAATAGGCTCTGACCCTCTGGACACTGACTCCAGTCAGAGCTTAAAAGAGAAGCAGCTCACTTTTGATTTTAAAGCTCTCTGTAAAAAGGATGAAACTCACGTTACAAAATCTTGATCAAGCCCCAAAGGAGCCCATGTTTCTGGCCAATCTTAATATAAGTTCAAAAGTCAACATCCACAGTGCACACTAATTCTCAATCCTCAATCCATTACCAATACAATGGCATTGGATAGAGCAACTAGCAACTGCGGACAAGCAAGATAAGCAAGGAATTCTGACATCTTGAGTACCACTGAGGGTGGTGGAGTCTGGGTGGGGGGGTCGGTCCTAGAAGCTTCCACCAGAGTTACTCAGTTAAGCACAGGTCTGTTTAATTAAGTACTGGGCAGCATATGCTCTACTTAGCTTTTAAACACTTGTAAAGTCCTCTTCATTCATTTATCTTACTTGTCACCGACAAGCTCCTCAAGGACTGTAACAGTATGCAGAGCATGAAGAGCCTGGGTAAACAACACATATTTTATGTGGAGTCTAAACTGTTTCAACTCAGAGAGTCAATAGAGAGTCTCTGAAAAAATGCCAGATTCTTCCACTAAACTATGGAAGTATTCTGTGCATGGTCTCTTATGAGTCTCTTTACAAAGCAGCCTTCAAAATCAAAACCCATTTTTTAGCCCAAATAAAAAAGACAAAACAAAAGGGAAGAAAAGAGGGAGAGAGTAAAGGAGCCTGGAAAAATAGGAAGGAAGTTAGGGAAGGAGGGAGAAAGGAGGGAAGAATAGAGGGAAGGGGAAGGAAGGGAAAGAGGAGAGAATAAAGAAAGATGGAAAGACAGGAAGGAAAGAAAGGAAGGGAGGGAGAGAGGGAGGGAGAGAAGGAAGGAGAATAGGATGGAAGGAGGGGAAAAGGGAGGAAAGGAGAATAGGATGGAAAGAAGGAAAGAGGGGAAGAAGAAAGGAAAGGAAGGAGGGAAGTAAGAGAGAGGAGAGGAAACAAAAGAGGGAATGGAAGAAAGGAGAAAAGAAAAAGAGAATGATATTTTCAGGTACTGAGATTTAGACTGTTAAGTCTGAGCTGATAAGGGAGGTCAAGATCTTCCTGTGAGTCCTAATTCAACAAATATTCATTACCACTGGCTTAGGAAGAACTGGCATTACCAAATCATCTCCCCAAGTAATGGATGGAGAAAGAAAGTACCTCAGGGCTTGGCCTACCAGAACTAACTAGCCAGGAGGCAGAACATGGAGAGTGGCACTACTCTAGGAGCACTTGAGATTGAGCAACCCAGCAGAACCCTCGAGGGAGTCTTAGACAAAGAAGTCTATGTACAGGAGTGTCTGCATATTCTTGTTGACTAGAGGGAAAGAGCTGGACTTGCCAATAGCTGTGTATTTACTTTCAAAGGTATAGAATAAATTCCAACAAACACACCGGAGAGAGGGTTCATGGCAACTACATTACATCTTAGGTCAGGGAAGACATGGTGAATTTGGTCCTCAGAATGACTAATGGTTGAGACATTGTCATCAGAAGGAAAAAGCAAAGCAACATAGACAAACTGGGTTGCAGACAGCAGAGACCAGACCTTCAGAGTAGCCCAGAGAGAAGCACATCCCACGGAGCCATTGCAGGACAGAGCATCCTTCTACAGGACTCTGATGTCCATGAAGAAGGGAGAGACAATGCCATCTGGGCTGCTCATGGTTCTGGGGCTGTGTGGAAGGGCACAAACCTCAGACCTGCCCTGGACCTCATGCTTTCAAAACAAGACTAGGGACAACAGAAGGAGGGGGGATAGATATGAGCAATGCAAAACATGTGGTGGGGCTAGGGCTCGGGGAAGGCTGGTGAGACTTGGAGAGGCTTGGCAGGGCCAAGGGTGCCTGGTAGGCTGGACAACAGAGAGATAGCTAGTGCCTGGAAAGAGAACAAAGCCCTCTCCTCAGATGGTCTCACTCTTGGGTAAAACAATCGGAGAAAATGTAAACAGGCTCATTAGTAGTTTTCCAATCAGTTGGAAAACAAATGGAAAGAGAGCGATGGCAATGAGTGTCCCAAATACCACATCCCTGGAACAATCCCTCAGTTGTTTATCTTCTCATCAGCTGCTCACTGGCTGTGCAGTCTTCCCTCTCTGTTTGGACTACAAGCCCCTTGCTGCCTTTATATGGCATACTCTGAGTCTACCCGAATCAGGACTAATTTAGTTCTGCATGGAAGGAGAGCGTGATCACATATTCCACTAGAGACAGGTCTCCATGGACCCCCTGGAATGCACCAGCAAGACAGTTTTTCATGTGCAGGTCTCCTCACATGCTCCTCCAACCCGACACCCCCCTTCAAAACTGGAGGCTCATCTGCACCTACAACTTCTTCCTTCATTATAACCTACTTCCAAAAGGCGGCAAAGAGGAGCTCCGAGTTTAGCAAATTGGATAGAAATCCAATCTCCAGAAAGGATGAAATAACATTCCACTTTCATCTGGAAATGTCTAGTATACTGATACGTGGATTACATTGCAGTTTTTTTCTTTTTCTCCCAACACATCATATTAAACTCATCAAATGGGTCCAGTTTTTAAAAATAATTTCTCTTATGCATCTTTTAAAGATAGACGCCTCAAAGTGTGTTTTCCTGTGACACTACAGTTGAAATACCACAAGTATATAATCTCCAAATGCATTTAAACATGAATCTTAACACAAAAAAGATACTAATGTACATAACCGACATTTCTTCACAGAAGAGAAAAAGGTAAATAGAAAATTGGAGCGCTCTTGAAGACTCTAGAGAATTTCAGGAGATATTTCAAGTCTCTCTGTTACAAATGAAGACTTAAGCATCACAATATAGAATTCATAAAATGTTAGTGCTGGGCCACACCCTAATCCAATGACTCCATATGACTAAGTTTGATTATGAAAATTTAATTGGCTTGGAAGCCCCCCAGGGGATTGATGAAGCACACTTCTGGCCATGTCTGGGTATGTCATGGAGGTGTGATCTTGAGTACTCTATCTGATCCCTTGCTTCTTCCCCTTTGGCTCTGTTTCCCTAGCTCTACTTCCTAGCCACCATGAACTAAGCAGCTTTGCTCTGCCATGCCCTTCTGCCATGATGTTCCTGCACTGTAGTCTGCAGACCATGAAATGAATCCCCTGAAACTGTGAGCTAAATTAACACTCTTCTTTAAATTGTGTGCCAGCAATGGGGAAGCTGAATAATATACTCGAAATTCACTATTTCACAGAGGGGAGACGGAGGCTCTACGAGGGCAAAAGTCACTGATAGGCCATGGATTAAGCTACAGAATCTTCTACTGCTGGTCCTGGGCACTGTCCCTGCCCCTGGCTGCCTCTCTCAATTTGCACATGTGGACAAGTCTACTGTGTGAATGACCCATAACACCACAGGCCCCTCATGTCATTGGTTTTGCATTTGAAAGTACTATAGTATTAATTTCTATTCTTTCAGTCTCTGCAGTATCAAACACCAAATCATTTTGGTCTTGATACTTACAGACAGGTTAAGGAATTTTCCATTTTCTTTGATATAGTAGTTTAGTTCTTTAACAGAACTACTGATATAGCTTTGAAATTTTCTTGTTTTTCATATCATCCATAAGTTTTGTATTACATAAAGGGCACATACTAGTTGTGAAAAATTATAGTACAAAAGAGTTTATAAAAAGAAAGACTATATACTCCTGCCCCATCTCAAAATGTACTCTTGCTATTAAAACTTTCAAAATTTCTGGAAGAATTTTAATGACTAATGTAAGCACATACTTACATGTGCATAAATACACACATATCTCATAAAAATTAAACGTCCGCTATGTATTACTAGTTCTCTACTGATGTGTTAGAATAGAAGCTCTTGGAAGGCAGGACTCTGTTTATTTTCATTCAAAGATGTATTTCAAGCATCTAAAGCACTGCCTACATTATAATTGGCACATAGTAAATATTTGTTGAGTAAAAAATTTGAAATATTTGAGTCATTTCCATTTTTTTTTTTGTTTCCAACAAATCTTCAAAGAATACTTTTGCAAGGATACAGATTTGCCTGACAGCCAGCATGTTTGTTCTCAATAAAGATGGATGCTTAGTCATGTAACAGCTATTTCTATAATGTACTGGACAAGACAGATTCAAGAGATATCCCTGAAATAGAAATTAAAGTTTTAAATTTGAAAGATGTCTCACCAAATTCCCATCAAAACTACTGATAAACACCTACCCTGTGCCTCTTCTGTTGCACAATGCTAACACAGACTATTCAAACTCTTCGAATCTTCAAAAACAAATAAGTGAAAAATTGTACCCCGTGCATATTTCCCTAGTTATAATTTGAAGGCAAGAATCTTTTCATTCATTTACTGCCCCATATTATTTCATTACTTGTGATCCTCCTTTTATGTTTTTTTTCTCTTTTCTTTTGGGTCACTTTGGGGATTGTTTCATTGTGAGAATAATTGTAGTAGTATGGAAATTAGTGGGGGCTGATTGCAAGAAGAGAAGAGCAGAAGTAAAGGTGAAAGGAAGGTATGTAAGAACAGGTCAAGGTGGGTTAGGAACATGTGCCTTGATAGGTGAGACTGAAGAACGCAGGGGAACTCTTCTCACTGGGACACGTTAGCATCTGACATGTTCACTTGAGCAGGAGACAAAGGGGAAAGGACTAGCTCATAGATGTGCTGGGAAGGCAGAGTCAGCCTCTTTCCTTTGTGACAATTTGGGCAGGTGCTGGTCACTGCAAGACTATTACCAGGAGTTGTAGTATTAGCAGTTAATGTGGTGCTTTACTTCTCTTCAAAAGTCTTTTGGGTTTTGTCAAAGTTTAGGTCATCGATGAGAAAATGCTGGACAAGTAAATGTCACACATTATGTATGCACTGGTAAAAAGAGTCTAATGCAACTGTGATGGTTTAGATCTAAAACATCCCCCCCAAAAGTCTCATGTGTTCAGAGGTGAGGTCTTTGGAGGTGACTGGATCATGAGAGCTGTTGTGCATCAGTGGAGAGATCCAATGATGAAACCATGATGTGATGGCTTTATTGGGATATATAGAGGACTATCTCTGGTCTCTGGCCCCTTCTTTACTGGCTCATACGATTTTTTTCTACTTCCTGGCTGCCCTGAGGTGAGCAGCTTTCCTCTGTCATACCCTTCTGCCATGATGTTTCTGTCTCACCTCAAGCCTAGAAGGAACAGAACCAAGTGAGCACAGAATGAAACCTTGTGAAACCTCAGACAAAATAAACATTTCCTCCTTTAACTTGTTTTCCTCCGATATTTGGTCATAGCGATGAACTGACTAACACAACAACTTTCTTCCCCAAACAGGATTCTCTTTGTAGAGAACCTGTTGGAAGGTGGTCCAGTCCTTACCCATTACAGTAGGGATGGGAAGCTTAATACCTCATGTGACAATGGATTACATAGTTTAAATGGGTGTCTTCCACCCCTACACTTACATTTTGAGCATTTGTATCTGAATTTTCAGTTACTTGTCCTAATCCTGCCCTTTTAATGTTTCAGGGAGTGGAGGTCTTAGGTCTTCAGATATTTGAATGGAATATGCCTTTTATCTCAAGCTGCTCTAGCCTAATCACTCTTGTCCTCTCAACTAGTCATACCTACTTCTCCTAGTCTCCTCTCCGTGTTGCATAACACATGCAGTCACCATGATGAATCAGGGCTCCTCTGAGAGAATAATTCCCTGAAGAGTGTCTGAACTCAAGTCACCACACGTATCTTTAAATGTGCTAAACATTATTTATGATGAATGTTATCATTATGCATATCTAAAATGTACTAAGAAAATAAAAACTGCAAAAAATAAAAGAAGACTGAAACTAGTGGCTCAGTTAAGTATTTAAAATCTTGGTTTTATAACTGACTAATTATAGTAACATGTACGGCCTGCCTGGTCCCTTTTTAGCAGAACACATCTATGTTGCATGTACCTGTACTTTCTCTCAGAGGGCCACAGAGAGTTAAAAAAAATACCTTTGCAAGTATGAATATACCACACTGAAACCCACTATTCTGTGTAATTAATTAAAATGCACCAATAAGCAAATAAAAACATCCTCAAATATTTTGAAAAAAATAATTAATATATTCTTAGCTTTTACTGATTTCCAGTATCTGCTGTACAATGTTAAATATGCATATTTGCAATTGATTAAACTTATATACTGATTTCTAGTTTCTCCTAACTGATAATAATTGTCATATTTCCCAGGCAGACAGATAAATATACTTCAGAATTTTGAGTATAAATTTCATTTTATTCTTTACTATTTTCTATAGACATATCTTAACTAAATTTGGGTTTGTAATGCTGAGATGTTTTACAGTTCTGATTAGGTCTGCTATTGTTTCACTAACCTCCCCAGTTCTGAGGTACCTACTTTCAAAAAGTATGTTTTCAAAGGCTGTATATAATTAGTTCCATGCACATCCTGGGAAGGTACAGCCCAGCCCCTTTGGTTATCTTTCCATAGTGATGGTGGGATTTCCTTAACTAATTTGCCTAGGGTGGAGTTTTCAGTCAAACTATAAATTTACCTATGCATTCCTTATTTCTCCACATAGTTAAAAAAGAAAAGGAAAGATGGAATGAATATATGAGTTGTCAAGTGTCAAGTCCTGTACCCTGTATCTAGGCTGCGCCCTTGACCTGCCTTTCTATTTACCTTATTGAAAAACTGAGTTTAGCATTACTTAATCTTTGAGAACAAATAAATCTTTGTTATTGCTGATTTTATTCCAAGTTTCATAAACCAATGATTTAACAATTTATTTTGGAACCTAAGAACAGATCAAAATTAAACCTACAGTTCTTCATAAATGCAACATTCATCTTTTAGGCATACAGAGGTAAGGTTCTAGAGAAAAGTAAAATTTGGAAAAGCCTAAGAAAATGGGAAGTTAATTCCCCTACTTTGTGTGTGACTTTACTCATTGTTGGTAGGATTATAAATTGGTACACACTTTCTCAATCTGGCACTGTGTCAAAATTCAAAATATGCATAACATGGGGTCGTCCATCAGTTTCTAACTAAAAAGAAAGTTGGACAGGTATATGGGGATTATAATAAAAAGATATCACTGGGATAGTAATCCTAGCAGCAATTAATGAGAAGTAAGCAAAATGTTTATGGATCAGAATTCGGCTTAATAAATGATTATACTCTTCTGGAGGTATGTGTATTCCATTACAGGAACAATGGATATTCAACAATGTATCAGAAGGAAAGTGCATCATGATACAGTGTTGAAGAGGAAGAAAAGCAGGCTATGACATTCATATAAATATTTAAATGTCTACATACAAACGTATTTGTAGTTTTCTCAAGCATGTATGTGAAAGAACCACAAAGGAACACAACTATTGATGATTATTGTGGGTACTTAAATTTAAGGGAAAATACATTCTCTCTTTTACCCTATTCCCTTCCTCTGATTTAGTAAAATATAGTAACTTCCTCCTGGAGGGCTTAGCTAACAGACCTAGCCCCTTGCAAACACTGAAGAATGCTCATACTTACAATGAGAGCTATGGCTGTGGTCATGCATGAACAGCTGGGTGGAAAAGGAAGAGTTCCCAAGTCGCTGTCAGGCTCTGAACCAAGACAGCAGTGCCAAATTCAAAGCCTCCTCCAAGGGCCCAAGAGACTTCAGCTGGATCAAGTCACTGTCCATCTGACTTTAGCATCATGGGCCAAAACTGGGAGTATCTCTTCCTGGGTCTTTTCAAGTTGAGAGAGTTAACAGTACAGCTCCAAGTTCAGGAAATTTCTTGTAATAATAGAGCATCGCAATAATGTATAGGCTAAAGTCATGCAAAAAATATTTGTTTCATTCCCACACACTGAACTTGCTAATTATACAGGAGCTTGGACATTAAGGACCTAACATAAAGGATTGAGTCAAAAAGCATAATTAAGGCTCAGAAGCACCGTGTGCCAGGAGACATTATCCTAAAAAAAGCATTCAAAAGAAAATAGCACACTGACTTCCCATCTCCTACCATTTTTAGAAATAATCCATTTAAAACATAATCTACCACAATGATTATTTAGGAACAGATATGAATTAGAAACTAGGTCTTTAGTTCTAGAATTTTATGGTTAAGGGCCCAAGGATCTCTCCAACTTGGAAGCTTTATAGGATTCTTTATTTGAAATTTGTGCTATAGAGAAAAGACTTCAAATTTCCAAGTCTTATAAGCTGTATAACTGAAAGAGACTGTTATCTTGGAGTGGTGGTGGTAGGTGCATTAATGAAAGACTGAAACCATAACCAGCCAACTTCTGTTAAGTACGCAGAGAACAAGAATATGTCCCAGGAAGTACCCAAGATCCATGAAACCCATGGTTAGAAATGACCCGGCAATCTAATCTCAGGAGACATTTTATCATTAATTGAACATGCTGGTGCTAAGCTTGCTTTGTGCTGACAGTTTTCATATCACACTCTTGCTTAGGAAAACACAGACTCTCTACTGTCTTATGAATCAGATAGAATTAGTTCAGTCACTAGGCAAGACCAACCTTTCTCCTCCAAACAATCCACCTCCTCCCACAGAAACTCTCTCACAGATGGTCTGTCCCTGGTTCCCAGCACACACAGATTCTTCTCCATCCTGGTGCTTTCCTGGCCAGGAATAACCCCTCTCTAAAAGACCAGGCACTTCAGCTTCTATCACAGCCTGACTCAAAATACACTCCATTAATTTTTTCCCCCACAATTAGAAGTGCCCTAAAAAACAAAGAAAACTAGACATGGGATCGGAAGACCTGGGCCAAATGATCAAAGTTAAGCCACTTAACAGCTACGTGACTACCACAAGTTATTCAACCTGTCTGGTTGCAAATGGCATCAGCTGGATGCTGGATAACAAGATATCCTAGGTGTTCATGTTCAGTCTGTGGCTCTTGATCCCCTTTTTACAGCCTTGGAACATCTCGAACAAGGCTTAGACCCTTTCTATGTTCAATAAACTCTGCTGATCAACTGTGTCTTTTACCTTTCAACATTCTGCACCCTGTGCCAACAGGCTTATCTCCTCTAACACAATCACTCCTGGGACACAGTACTGTACTGGCTCCCAATTTCACCTTTCCTGGTCACAACTGCAGCCAAAAGCCATCCCAATTTTTGCCATTTATTTTATATTTACAGTACCTACATTTTCAAGACTATCCATGTATAGATACCAAGTATACAAATGATATCGGGAGTCCCACTTTTGGGAGTTGCTGATTCATTTCATTAGATCAATGCTGCTCTGTCAAGCAGATCCATCAGCTTATTGGTGTCCCTTTGGTGAGATTCTAAGTGTGTAGGTCTACTAGCTGGCCCAGGAATCAGTATTTATTGAAGGAGAGGAAAAAGTGCATCAAGAAACATCAGAACAGAATTTAGATTTTGGGAATTGCTGCTACAGGTAAAATAACTGAGGCTCACGTACATTGTTTTGAGGATTTTCCCTTGAAATAGAAACTGGGAGCTAAAACAGTCATTTGTACCATTTTTATAATTATTTCCTATTCTTACTTGTGATTGTCCTTTGTCAATCTATGGGGACAATATTAAGCCTTTTGGAAGTTGCAAGCTGTGAATCATTGTTCTCTTAGAAAAGGCTCAATTTTTTTCAATTTTTTCCATGATCACTTCTCAGTGTGTCTCTGCTGAGGAATAATCATGGCAGGATTCCTTCCTCCTTCGCACTTCTTATACAGGGAGGCCTCTCTGAGGCCTGGGGATGCTTTTATGCTCATAGAGACCTTGGTGATGTATGAGCATGTACCAACTCTGTCCTTGAGTAAGTATGTGATTTCTATTTGGCTTGTTCTAGAGGTTATTTTATTCTATTATTTGCATTTCATCAGTGTAAAGATCTGAGAAATAGTATAATGTCCTGGTAAATTGTCATAGAATGTTGTGTTCAATAGAGAATAAGGCTTCTGTTTTCACAGAACACATATTTTTTATTTTTGCATTCTCTGAGCTTTACCAAGAATAATATAATTAATAAACAAATAAACCATAGAAGTTAGGCCAAAGATTGTACCAAAGATAGCTCAAGGTAAGAAGCATTATCTACAAATTGTGCACAGAGGAGAAAAGATGTTATGCTGTATCCTGGATCCCTATCTGGATTCCAGAGACCCAAGGAACATTCCAAAAGTAATTTGACTTTGTGTACAGTGCAGGAAGACTAAAATTTCTGACAAAATTTCATATGGAGAAGTGGGGATAATTTTGGGTCCCGCTTTGAGCAGAAGCTGAACATTTGGTGTGGCTGAGAGGAGAGAATCGGGCTTTTTTGTGACCATTCTTCTGACAAAGCTCGTGGGGGATGCAACAGCCTGTCCTAGTCCCATGGAGAATTTATGATGGGTTTACTCAAGAGGATTTCTGCTCATAAAAGTCTGCAAAACAGTTCTGTTAAACCTATAATTATAAACAGAAGAATACTACTTAAATAATTTTGCACCCACAGTACCATCTGATTTAATAACCATCAAGTCCAGTCAAGAACATCAAACTTGATACATCTGAGTCTACTAAAGGTGATTACTGAGCATGCACAACTGACTGTGAGATGCTAATGAAAGAAAGAAAGGAAGGAAGGAAGGAAGGAAGGAAGGAAGAAAGAAAGAAAGAAAGAAAGAAAGAAAGAAAGAAAGAAAGAAAGAAAGAAAGAAAGAGAGAGTGAGCTAGCAGGATAACAGCTTCTGACCTATTTTAAGCAACTGAAAATTCTCAGCAATGATTTTCAACATAGAACTGCCCAGTGGTAAAAAAGGAGAACCTCTTACCAAGTGTATTTTCTGGATTCAATACCAGAAATGGAAGCAAGATGACAGGATGTGCCCAAAGTGATGTATATGTGGGTGACCTATTACAGGAATGTAGAATGCCTGACTTCTAGCCAACACCTAACTCCTTCCACTTTGGAGAAAGTAAGAACCAATCAGAACAATGATCTGCCAGTACTGTATAGATTTTTTTCCCTACTGAGTGGAGTTTTTACTAACTGAATGATCACACATCACTCTAAAATTTACCTTACAGGGAAATCTTCACTTTCTCCTTCCTCCATTCTTTTGATGATGGTCAGAACAATATTTGCTGAACAGCATGCTTTTTAACTGAAAAGATATTTAAAAAATCAAACATTCTGGTTTGTTTCAAGGAATATGTTCTCAGCTAAAGCCTGATACTTTCTTCCTGTGGGGTGAGCCACAGCTGGCCATGATTCACCAGTTTCCACCAGCTAACAATAAAAAATTATGTCCTATTCTAAAGAAACAAAAGAAAAATTACAGTGAAGCTGTGCATTTCCTTTCTTGTCCCTAAAGACAATCTGAAGAAGTGATTCAATATGCCAAATTAAGCCATGAGAATTTATCCACATCTAGTAGGGATTAGCAAATGTTACAACACTGATCATGGCTTCAACATAATTTATATCCCAAATTCTAAGGCTCTGGGTTTAGCATGGTCTTTTTCCAGTCCTGGCAAAGGAGGATATGGAACACAGTCATGCGTGGTCCTCTGAGGATCTTTATCATATGTAGGACAAACAGGAGTTCTTTGCGTGTGACAAGGACAAGTTGCTTTACACAGTAATGCTACCCACAGAACCAGATTTTAAAGAATGGATAACTGATTTTAAAGAATGACCTACTAATGGGAGATGCAGGAATTTCTTCCCTCAAGCCTAAGAAAATTGTTCTGGAAGCAGAAAATCTAGGGAAGGAACCCTCTTTGCTTCTGGCCAAAGCTAGGCATCCACCTGCAGCTTGGAAAACTTTAGCAACAAGTATTAGTTACATATTTGGAATAGGGAAGATTAAGTTCCCTAAACTCTGAGCTAGCCAGCTTTGATTGGGTCTGCTCCATCCCATTTCTCATCAATACTTGCCAAAAGCACAAAGAGGCATCTGGGACATTTGCTCATAGTATCTGCTATTAAGATAAATCAGCAACACTTAAGTGTCTCTGGTTCATAAAAATAATCCCTTAGAGATGTCCATTCCCTCTCCAAATTATCAACTTGCATCACTAGAAAGCTCAGGAACACACAGGCTCTTGTTAGAAGCCAAGCTCATCTTGAGAAGCTTCAGAAGACCCTGACTGCAGTAGAGAGTGCAGCCTGGACATTCAAGACCAGGGTTGAGGTATGAACACCCACTTTCACTGGGAGGAAAATATTTGAGTCCATACTGAATTGATTCTTGTAAGTCCATGCTTGCTCATTTTGTACCATTTAGTTTTATTCAAGGATAAGTCAAGGTTTGACCTCAAAAAAGCAGAAGAGGAGGGCCTAATTGTGAACAGCGCCACTCAAGTTCTTTCTTCTTTGGTCAGGGAACAGGGTTTATGCTGAGGGATTATCACAGGGCATGGTTTGGAACCATCATTCCTCAAAGCACAGTGCTACCCTGTGGGAAAGAAAAAGATAGCCCTATCTTTGCACCTCAGTATTGAGACCAATATCCATCTGGTCAATAGCCCTCAGAGAAAGATCTCATTGAAAGACCTTGCTCCAGAGAAGATGCTTCATCATCAGGTTGTCTGTGAATTATGTATGGAAAATCATACCCATTTTACAGGAGGATATGGTGGTTAACCTGCTCACTATTACACAAGTAACAAGGATAGATGATTCAAGATTAAACCTGCCAAAGGAGCATACTTAGCCTTCCTTCTCCTTATTGTCTCTGAAATCTAGAATTCCCAAATATTCCCTGGTGGGAAACAGACATCTTGATGTAAAAACAAAGGTTCTAGGGGTGCTGCCCTCTGCACTGATTAGCTGAATTTCCATCCTGGCTCATCAGCTCTCTGACTCTGTTTCCTCATTGGCACAGCAAATATAAAGATGATACTATCTCTTCAAGTTTTTATGAGGACCATAACAAATTAAAAACAGCACATTTGCCTAATATATCTCTCTTCAAGAAATATTAGCTGCCTCAATATATTATTGAAAATTTGTCTTTCCCACTCAACTGCAAACTCCATGAAAGCAAACACTGCCCTTTGCCTGTGCACCCTCAGGCCTGTGCTGGGGATCAAGCACTGTGTGCTGCTGTGTGTATACCAAGAGTACCTCAGATGACCAGCATTCCACAGGCTTTAGCGGGTTGTTGGTTCACTCTTTACTTTAGAGAGGGACCTGAGCCTGGGGGAGAGTAGCAGAAGGAGCTGTGCACCGTCTCTCAGTGTGTTGGGGTCAGAGGCAGGCTAGCACTCTGATTCTAGGGTCCACCCTCACACGCTGGGCCTTCTACTGCTTGTCAGCACTTCCTTGGTAAGGTGGGCTGCCTTGCTTTGCTTAAGCTTTCAACACTGCATCTTTAAAATGGTTGCTACACCTGACATCTCCCAGAACACTGGGCCCCAAACCCAAGAAGAGTGACAAGAGAAACTCTGCCAGGCTGTGTGACTCATACACCTCCTTCCTACTCTAGCATCTGCAGGGTTTTGGCACACCCCAGGTCATCCAGAACTGGTTGGCTTCTGAGCTGTGTTTGTAACTCTAAGACTGGCCCATGAGAAAGAGAAAATAAACCAGCCACAAGATTATCAGTTAATCGGAGGTTTGGGGGCATAAAAACAGCCCTACGTTTTGGCCTTCTGAGCTGCCATTCTTGTGGATTTTCATTGTTTTCTGGGATGATAGTCTCTCTATTCAATCAGAACTTGTAACCTTTTGTCACAACTCAATTCTGTGACTGTGTCAAAAATCACTAGAATAAAGATCTGCTGGCAATGTCCAGTGGGTATTTCCCATTGACCTTATCAGGGCAGAGATAATGGTTGTTTTGTACATATTTTTTGGGAAAATAATCTCATCTAAACATTGGTGTTGAAGGGTTCTGGCTCCCCCACCTTGTGAACTCAGCAACTGCACTTGGGTACTGGGCCTGAGAAGAACAGATTCCAGCCCTTCTGGTTGAGGTTTTTCCCCCGGAGGAACCCCTCCCTGCACGGGGTTCCCACCGGGCTCACCCTCACATCCTGTAAGTCTCAGCTCACATCTCTCTTCCTCAGGAAGCCATTCACAGACAAGCTCATTCAAATCACCTCCCAACCCCTCAGAGAACACCATCTTAATTTTTATGTCATTTAACATGCCAGATGATCCATATGACCAGTGTATTTTTGTTTCCTGTGTGTTCCCCCCACTAGAATGTAAGCTCTCTCAAGGCAGGAGTTGGTGTCTGTTTGGTTCACTGCAATATCCTCAGTGTCCAAAAGAGCATCTGGAATATAGTATATGCTCAACAAATATTTTCTGAATAAACTGCCCACTTCCTACCCACCTAAGAACTTTTAAAGATCTCCCTCTGCCTCTTGCTCTTTTAGCTTACTGAGAGCTTGTACTACCTACAGTAGTATTCTGTCCCAAATCAATGAGTGGCGTGTTTGCAGAGTGTAGCTTGGCAAAGTTAACACAAGCAGTTTCCATTTATTTAAGAAGTAACAACGTAAGTACACATATTTGTAGGATGGAGCTATTTCTGAATTCCCTAGAATCTTTAAAAATACCCGTAATTGCTGGGTGGCACATGTCTGTAAATCCCAGCACTCTGGGAGGTTGAGGCACAGGATCACAAGTTCAAGCCCAGCCTGGCAATTTAGCAAGACCATGTCTCAAAATAAAAATAAAAAGGGCCAAGGATGTAGCTTAGCACAAAGGGTTAGGGTTCAATCTCTAATATCACAAAACAACGACAACAAACAAAAGATAAACCATAACTCCAATAATTCAACTTTTGAGCATTTATTAAGGAAAATAACAGAAAAAAAGGCATTATAATGTTCATTGCAGTATAATTATAAAAGCGAAAAACCAGGAACAAATTGAACTTCCCAAGAATGGGAGACTGATGAAATTAAGTATAGTAAGGAAAAAAAATCGTAAACCAAGAAATATGTTTTTGAAGGCTTTTAAGGACATAGGAAAATGTATTCAATATTAAATGTCTAAAAGTCTAAAAATCTTTATTGTGTACTAGGCCATATACTTGTTCAAATACGTAAGTAAATAATGGAATATAGGAAACTATAAATCTTGATGAAATCTTGATGATAGTTATTTCTGAGTGGTGGGATTATAGATGATTTTAGGTTTTTTATTTACATTTTTCTAAGTTTATTATTTTTATGATAAAGAATTAATGTATACACTTTTGACCATTACTTTTTAATATAGTGCTTTTTATGTTATATGATTAAAACAACAATAAAAATGAGAGATTCTGAAACTTTTAATTCTGGCTTTAGCATGTTGTGGAGAATGAAAAAAACAGTAGCATCCTCCCAAAAAGAATGGAGTTGAATGCAAAGACAAGCCACTGGACCTTTTCATTTCTGTGTTTCTTCTGTTTGCTGATTGTCTCTAACATGAGAGAGGAGGGTGAAGAATCTTTTTCCTGTGAAATTATTGTTTGCAAAAGCCAAGAAAGAACAAACTTGGTTGAACAACAATGCTGATCACTTGCAAAATCAGTACAAGTTGAACACAGTCATTCAGAGGCAGTGTGAACCAGAAAAGGAGTGAAAAAAGGGCTTTTCTTTCATTTTGAAGTTCAGCATCAGAAGGACACAAGGGCAGGAAGTTGGGTCTTTCTTCAATTCATTTTAAATGATACGGTGAAGACAGCCTGAAAGGACTTTTAATTATATGATGAGAGGAAGGGAGGGAGGGAGGGAAAGAGAGACAGAGGGAGGGAAAGAGAGAGAGAGAGATCAGGAGAAACCTACTTTTATATGCTAAATGATGAAAAAGAAAATGGAAAACTAAAGAGGAAAAACTTTCAAGCAGCTACCTTGAGAAAGAAACATGAAGGCACTCTACATTTTCTTAGGAAAGTGCAGGATGCTTGATGGGTCACAGCCCCTCCCCCCAGTGGCAGCTTGAGGCCTGGTGATATAGGAAGAGATAAGTTCCCTCCCCAGGCTGCACACTGTGGCCTCAGGTCAGGCAGGCGGCAGCTGGGGCCCAGGGAGTGGGGCTGGGAGTGGGTGCTGTGCATGGTCACGGAACAAGGCCTTCTTCTCGTTCTTCCTTTCACCCCAGGTTGCAAGTCAGACTTGACCAGTCTAGAGCTAGCTCCTGTGAGGAGCACGGAAGAGAGCTCCATGTATGAGAGCTCCCGGGCTTTGGTTCCACCCTTCACTGGCCGAGGCATCTGTATAGCCCCTGGATCTTAGTTTCCTCAGATCTGAAATAGGATTACTAATGTCTGGTTTTCAGGGTTGTTGTGAGGATTAAAAGAGATGATGAATTGAAAATCCCTAGCCCAGTACCAGGTATACAGTAAGAGCTCAAAAACTGTTAGTACTTCCCATGGTAAAATGTAAATAGTAAAACCATGATGAAGGACATGAACACTATTCACATTATACCTGCAGGGAAGCCTTCTTGAAGCAATGTCACCCTAAGATGCCCCCAAATCTATGCAGTGGGATTCTTCCTCCCCAAAGTATAACTACTCTCTGGTGGCCACCATCTCTGGTGGCCACCAACTTTCCCCTACATGCACTCTGCTCTGGTGGTGGATCTGAAGGTTTTTGGAGGCGGTAATGAACAGGTTAAAGTCTAGGGGGTTTCATACGTGTCTAATCCAATAAGAAGCTTGGTAAAACATGCGTTATCACTTAAAGAATAAATGTTTAAAAATAGAGCACAGATGTGAAATTTGAATTTAAAAAGAGAGAGAGAGACCACGTGAGAGATCTTCTTGGCATTTGCATGCTATTCTGTTTTGGTCACCTTCAGCTAAGCCTGTGATTCTGAGGTGCTCTGCCAACAGCTAGATTCTGTGGAGGTGCTTTAAATTACTGAACAAAAGCTGGCAAATTTCTCTTAAGCTTAAAAGTCAGACCCATCTCCCCTTTGTGCATTTCTAAAAGCAGGAGAACACACTGGTAAAGTTGGTCTTTTTAAGTTTTTCTACCTAAAAATATTACACTTAAAAAGCTATGTTTAAAAAGCAGAGTGAAGTTTTTGTTTCCTTTTTCCCCTTTAAGAATGCTTACTCTAGGTTCCCTGAAAATGTAAGAGACAGCATCATGGTTGGACAGGCATTTGTCACAAAAAAATAGGCTATTGATGGTCAATCATATAATTTATGCAAATTTCAAGAATTTCTTCTTCTGCAAGAAATATTCTTTGACCTTTTAGGCAAGGAAGATTTTTGAGCTTTAGTAATATTTCTGCATAAAACCAAACCAAACAACCGCGCCCCCCCCCATAGCAATTTTTCTTATTGTCTCTTTCATAAGCTAACATCTATCTTACTGGAGATAGAGACTATAAAACCTCAAGTGTCATGGAAAAGTCAACATTGCTTATAGCTGAAGAGAACTCAACACACAGGAGAGGTACTCCAAGCATATTTAGGGAATACTAAAGTAGTATATAAAACAAGGCTTCCACCAAAGCAAGACCTTCAGATAACAAACTCAGAAGGGGGTCCATCAGCCTTACCTTGAGGCTCTGAGAAGATGCCCTTCTAAGAGGGATTTGGGAAGCACATGGAATCACAGAGGAAATATTTTGGTTCCTTAATCTTAGAGTGTATTTTGTGTCACAATTGCTGAACTTAATAGATTCCTTGAGTATTGGGGTTGAGACACCAGCTGCCTAGGGGAAGGAATAGTTCCAGGCTGAAAGCAGACCAGCGTCCTGTCCATTACTTGGACACTAAGAGGAAATGTTTTTCAGTAACATAGAGGAGTTCAGGTTTGCCTCCATGAGAATGGCCTGACCTCAGCCTATGGAGGAGTTTCACTATTTCTTTTTAAAAAGGGGGTTCTCCAGAGCACACTGCAAAGTCACTTCACATTGAAGTCAAAAGCAAATAGAGATGTGGGTAGATTTTATTAGAGGGACAGGAACAGCTTACCCCAAAGTGAGTCTGCTATACAAACCAATGCATTTGCATTTCAGCAATTTGATCTGGAGCAATTCTGTGGTGCATTACAATGCTGGGATCAAATCAAGCTTTTCTGGAGCTCATCCAAACACAACACTAAGCTATGGGAACCCCACTGCCTTGAGTTCCTCCACTGCTGTTTAATTGTGCTTACCTTCTGAACCATAAGGGGTAATTAAAAGTCATCTGCATACAATGCAAGGGGAAATGAAAGCCTGAGGGTTCCAAGTAGAAAGGAAAGAACTGCCAGGCTACCCACTCAGCTCTGGTGCTTTTTGCATTTCCAACCGGCTGTGTCCACCTCTGGTGACATCCAATTTGACTAGGATCCTATGTTTACAGGTGTTGCTTCTGACCGCCATCTGGGACAGACTCTGCCTTCTCCCATTCATGGCACATCTGTTTGCCTAGTCCTTGGAGATGCTCTTAAAACTTTTGGACAACACAGGGCAGGAAGCCTCCATGGGCAATGGTGCTAACCTGGCATGGCCATCACAACATTTACCTGGACATAGGACTTTAATTTTCTGTAAACACTGGGGTTAAACAGAGAATAATGGAACTTATCTCCTGGTCTTCACACCTTCTTGCTCCCAACTGACCTGTCTGTTTCCTCGTGGCCGAAAGCAATACCCAGAATTTGTAGAAAAATGAAAAGAAAGCCAAGTACAATTTATCTCAGATCGATCTCAAAAGTATTCTAACTGGTTCTGAGAAATAAGCTGGTTCTAATTTTAACTAAACAACAGTGCCTGGACTTCATTTAAAAAAGGCATTTTCATCAAGGATGTGCATATCACTACTTCAGCAACAGGAAAGCATTTGGGAATAAGGCTTATGGGGTAAGATTTAGTCTTAATCTTTCTTCAAAAATCTTTTAGCAGCAGGCAAATCCAATGATTTCAGAATTAATTATTTTGATGTTAGTCCTTTCTTCAAGGGTGGAGGAAAAGAGTTGGGGGCTTTGAGTTCAGGCACTGATGAAGGAAGATAGTAATTTTAGTAATAATTTTTAGAACTAGCCCTCCTAGAGAAAGACCAAAACTAAATCTCAACTGAGATCTACTCCTAACACTGCACAGATCTTGAAGCCAGATACTTTCTCTCTTTCTTAGAGACAGAATAAAACATCAGAGGTGTGTGCTCATAAAAAATCCAGAAACCGGAAGAATACAAGTTAGACTGACTTAAAGGCCAACTCCACCAAACTGCTTAATCTTTTCCTTTTTTTTTTTCCCCCAGTACTGGGGATCAAACTTGGGATCTTTCACTTGTGAGGCAGGCGGCAGAACCACTGAGCTAAATTCCCGGCCCCTCCTTTTTTTTTTTAATGCAACAAGAAACAGAAGGTTAATCTGTACTACTCTCTTACCTTCATACTGTGTTCAGCCTAGAAAACCACCCAAATGTCAACACCTGGGGAGTGTCATAAAGATTCTTTCATTGTTAGGCATAGCTGGAATTTCTGGACTCATTTCATATCACCTCTGGCTTTTCTGACAGATGTTTAACAGAAGTTAAAGTATTTCTAGGCAAATTGATTTATGAGATATACAGAAGTTTTCAGGGATGGAATAGAGGGGCTCCCTTCATAATAAGAATCTTCTGCCCCATCTGGGAATGGAGTGACATTTTATTCAAGAAGAATTCACGAAACTGGGGGGAATTTAAAGTACAAAAAGGTAAGGAGGTTTGGAGAAAAAATTAGCCACCATCCCATGGCTCAGGCATAGGAAAAGGGACTTCTTTAAAATGCCTTGAAACATGTTTGTAAGAAAGGGAGAGGCACTATTTTGGGGCCATCAATTGAGGAACAGGCCTTACTCTTCTACCAACTCCTACAGATTGGTGGTGGGTACCCAAAATATTAGGGTGCAAACAATGAGGCTTAGTTTTGTCTAAAGGGAACAGGATCATGATTGATCATTGATATATGTCTCTTAAGAAGCTGCCCTAGTAGCTTCTTCATTATTTCATATGTTCAACAAATATTTGCTAAATCCTGACTACAGGCTGGCAATTGTCCTAGGCCTGCAGATGAATGGTGAGCAAAAAAGTCTTGAGATCAGAGTCCTCAAGGAACTCATAAACTAGCAGAGCAGACAGTTACTATTCTAATTACCAAAAAACAAATGGAAATTTTCATCTGTTACAAGTGCTGGAAGACAGAAATACATGTACTATGAAGGGCCAAATTGAAAGATTTGATTCAGTAGAGAAAAGTTCCAGAAGGCTTCTCTGTGGAAGTGATGTTGGACTAAGATTAGATGGATGTGTAGGCATTAACCAGGTGAATAAAAAAGGGAAAAGTTTTCAGGTAGAGGGAATGGCATATGCAAGGGTAAAGTGCAACGAATGGTTTGATCTGTCTTTGTTCTGACACCTACGGGAGCCAAAGAAAGATTTTCAGCAGTGAGGGCTGGAGGATGATAACAACATGAGATTTGTCTTGGGAAAAGATTATGCTTCTGCTCAGAGAAGTGTGGAATGGTTAGCCTGACGTGCAGGGCAGTTATTCTTCTCATAGGCATAGCCAACACTGTGTAGAGGACATAGTATGAGAATGGCCTTCACACAAGAAGGAGGATACGGGATCTGGGCTCCCAGGGCATGTTGCTGAGGCTGCCAGAAAGTCAGGGATAGCATTTTGTCAAAAGCCACTGTTCCCACTCTACCTGAAAATCTCATGAGGTGTGACAGGCACATTCTGGCATAAATTCTTCTTTGTGGCTCCAACGTAAGTGGCCATGCATCTTAAAAGTGTATGAGAAGCCTCTGGAACTCCTTGGAGGGCAGAGATTGGGAGTGCAAAGAGTGGACTCACCAGAGCAGTCTCCAGAGTGGCTATCAGAGCAGACCTCAGGAGGGAGCCCTCCCTGTTCTGAGGCAACCAAATGAGTGCATTCTGCTTCCTAAAGACTGAGAATCTCCACCTCAGCATACACCACTCTAAGCAGAGGTTGTACAAGAGTCCTACACAGCCCACTTCAGTTCTTGCTATGACAGATCACCTCCTCATTCACTCACATCAGACGCTGTAGGCTCCCACATTAGAAGTTTTGCACTGGCTGCTACCTCTGCTGGAACATTCTTCTCCCAAATGTCCACATGGCTCATTCCTTCGCCTTCCTCAAGTCTCTACTCAAATACCCTTCCCTAGAGACTCTTCCTAAAAATTCTTTTTAAAATCATTACCAGCCCATCATTCCTACTCTGGCACTATTGTTCTCCCTTATGTATATTTTTCTTTTTCTCTAACTCATAATTTGTTACTTATATTCATTATTTATTGCTTTTTATCTCTCCATTAAAATCAAGCTCCAAGACCCAGCAGAAATCCAGAGGATCATCAATGCCTATTTTGAGAACCTGTACTCTAATAAAATGAAAAACACAGAAGAAATGGACAGATCCCTAGATGCACAAAAATTGCCAAAGTTAAATGAAGAAGATATAGAAATTCTAAACACCCCAATAACAATGAGTGAAATTGAAAATGTAATAAAAAATTTACCAACAAAGAAAAGCCCAGGTCCTGATGGCTTCACTGCTGAATTCTACAAGACATTTAAAGAAGAACTATCACCATTACTCTTTAAACTCATCAAGGAAATTGAAAGAGAAGCAAGGTTTCCAAATTCATTCCTAGAAGCAAGTGTTACTTTGATTCCAAAGCAAAGGGAAGACTCAACCCCAAAAGAGAACTACAGGCCAATCTCCCTAATGAACATAGATGCAAAAATCCTCAACAAGATACTGGCAAACAGAATACAGAGGGTCATCAAGAAGATCATACACCCTGACCAAGTCAGATTTATCCCAGGGATGCAAGGATGGTTCAACATTTGTAAAGCAATAAATGTAATACATTATATTAACAGGGTCAAGGACAGAAAACATATGATCATCTCAACTGATGCAGAAAAAGCATTTGACAAAATCCAACACCCATTCATGATAAAAATGCTACAGAAAATTGGAATAAAAGGTCTTTATCTCAACCTGATTAAGCCCATTTATGAAAAACCAACAGCCAACATCATACTAAATGGTCAAAAACTGAAAACTTTCACACTAAAATCAGGAACAAGACAAGGATGCCCACTATCACCACTCCTGTTCAATATTGTTCTGAAAACACTAGCCACAGCAATTAGAAAAAAGAAAGAAATAAAAGGAATAAAGATAGGAAAGGAAGAACTTAAACTCATTATTTGCTGATGATATGATACTTTACATAGAAGACCCAAAAAACTCTGCCAAAAGACTTCTAGACCTTATTGACAGATTCAGTAGAGTAGCTGGATATAAGTTCAACACTCAAAAATCAATAGCCTTCTTATATGCAAATAGCAGACTCACTGAGAGAGAAATTCAGGAAAAAAATTCCTTGTACAATAGCATCCAAAAAAATGAACTATCTAGGAATCAACCTCATAAAGGAAGCAAAAGACCTTTACACTGAAAACTACAGCACTCTGAAAAAGGAGATTGAGAAGGATATAAGAAAATGGAAAGATACTCCTTGTTTCTGGATAGGAAGAACAATATAGTGAAAATGGCCATACTTCCAAAACTACTATATAGATTTAATGCAATGCTGATTGAAATTCCAACAATATACTTCACAGAACTAGAGAAAACAATCCAAAAATTCATTTGGAACCAGAAGAGACCTACAATAGCAAAATCAATTCTAGGCAACAGAGACATGGCAGGGGATATCACGATCCCCAACTTGAAACTATACTACAAAGCTACTGTGATAAAAACAGCATGGTACTGAAAAAGAAACAGACCCGAGGATCAGTGGAATAGATTAGAAGATGGAGAAACAACTTCAGACATACTCAGCCACCTCATCTTTGACAAAGAAGCCAACCACTCTCATTGGAGAAAGATAGCCTATTTAATAGATGGTGTTGGAAAAACTGGATTTCAACCTGCCAAAGATTAAAATTAGACCCATACCTATCACCAGGCACTAAACTAAGATCAAAGTGGATTAAAGATCTAAATATTAAGACAGAAACACTAAACTTCCTGGAAGATGTTAGGTAGAACTCTTGAAGACATTGGCATAGGAAAAGACTTTATGAACAAAACCTCAGTAGCACGGGAACTAGCACAAAGAATCAACAACTGGGATCTCATCTTATTAAAAAGCTTCTGCACTGCAAGAGAAACCACCAACAGAGCTAACAGACAACCTACAATATGGGAAAAAAATTTTAGCAGCCATACTTTAGACAAAGGTCTACTATCTATAATATATAAAGAACTGAAAAAAGTCAGACCCCCTAAATTCAAAAACCCAATTCAAAAATGGGCATCTGAAATGAACAGACATTTCTCAGACAAAGGAGTAAAAGCAGCAAATAAATATATGAAAAAATGTTCAACATCACCGGTCTTTGGAGAGATGCAAATGAAAACAACACTGAGATTCCACCTCACTCCAGAAAGAATGGCTGCTATCATGAAATCAACCAATAACAAATGCTGGCAGGGGTGTGGGGAAAGAGGAACCCTGTTGCACTGCTGGTGGGAGTGCAGACTGGTGCAACCACTGTGGAAATCAGTATGGAGATACCTCAAAGAACTAGGTCTAGAGGTCCCATTTGACCCCACTATTCCCTTGCTGAGTATCTTCCCAAAAGAATTAAAAGAACCATACCACAGAGATATATGTGCACCCATGTTTATAGCAGCACAGTTTGTAATAGCTAAAGCTTGGAAACAGCCCAAGTGCCCATCAACTGGAAACTGGATAAAGAAGATGTGGTTTTTTTTTTTTTATAAAGTGGAGTAGTACTCAGTCATAAATAATGAGACACTAGAGACATTTATAGCTAAATGGATGCATCTTGAGGCCATACTCTTAAGTGAAATAAATAGAACACATGTGTAAATACCGAATAGTTTCTCTAGTGTGAGAAACTGAAAGTGTAAATAAGGATGAAAATGATTAAAATGAATAAGTGATAATTTGAAATAGGAAGAAAAGGTCAAAAGGGGTAGGGGTGGTGGGTGGGGAAGGGGAAAGGAAAGAAGGGAAAGGAAAAATTATGAGAAAAGAAAAAAATGGAAATGAAGTCTATGTAAATAGGGAAGGGTGGAGGGGGTGAAGGGTGCACAGGTAATGGGGAAAAAAAAAAGAACCAAGATACATCATGTATAGGTACAAGCACCCAATGATAAATGTAAACATATTGTATACCTAAAATTTACCAATAACAGAATTTTAAAATATAAAATAAGCTCCATGAGGAAAGGGTATTTGTTTATTTTGGTCTCTCACATAACTCCAAAATGCCTAGCACTATGATACAAAGGAGACATGCCATAAACTCCTGTTGAGTTTAACTCCAGTTGGCATTTGGTTTTACCAATCTCCTCACCCTTCCTGAGCAGGCTGGGAATCAAGGCTGAGGCTTCAGAACTGGGTTTCCCTGATGACATCTGTGAGATGTGGGAACTAACCCATGCCTCTCAGTGCTGGTATAGGAAGGCAGTGTTCAGCCCAGACAAGAGCAGAGTCTCAGCACTCCTCCAGCCTGAGCCCGACTCTGCACAGCATGATGAAGTGGTATAATACTGATTAAGTCATATGGTGTCTTGGAGCCTTGGTTTGATAAATTAAAAACTGAGGATGATGTTTTTCTCAGTGCAGCAGAAACAATATCTGTCATGGATGAATCCTCAGCACCTGGAAGAAAACCTGGCCCACAGAAAGTATACAATATGTTGATTGGTTGATTATGGGAAGAATATGAGATGTCTGTAAGGTTTTGGTTCTGTTTCTCCCTCAGTCCTGGGGATCAAACTGAAGGCCTGGTTTATGCTAGGCAAGCTCCCTACCACTGCACTCTATTCCCAGCTTTGTTTATAAACTTATATCACATAAAGCATTTAACATGGTGCCTGGCCTGTGGTAATCATGCATTCACATAACAAGTGTTTTTTTCCGTGCATATTATGCATCTGGCAAAGTATAATACCTGTGGTGGTTATTGAATAAACTACTCATATTTAGTCACTGGAAATGGTGTGAGCAGTGGAGAGATTTTCTGCATAAGACATTTTGAGCTCCATGGGAAGCCTGAAGAATATGGCACCTCTCATGAGGCAGTTGGCCTGACCATCTGTGTTGAAACTGAGCAGGCCAGACCCATGCCCCTCCCTTCTAAAGGCTGGCCCCTGAATGAGCTCTGCTCTTTCAAGTCAGCCATGCAGGTGAAGACATCTAAGGTCTGGAACTTGTCCTTCCTGACTCATGTCTCCAGGGGCTGCATACACAGACCAGGCAAATTTCATAAGTACTGTGGGCCTCTTTAGCACAAGTTGGGAGCTGGGGGCTAAAGTTCCTGACATGCGTGCTCACTGCTCCACAAATGCTTGATCTTTGGGGGAGAGGGCTAGGGAGGCTTAGATGCCAACATCTGTCTGCTCTTTCTGCCACAGTTCAACAATATATTCTCACTTAGTTGTAATTTTCAGCTGTATGCTGAATAGCAATGATGAAATAAAAATTAGACTATTTTTAAAGATTAGTGGTGATATTAATTAGCAGCAGCAGTATAAATAGCAGCTCCTCTGTACCAGGCGTGTGCAAAGCACTTTGAATACTACACATCAAAGTAACTTTTTGAATCATGTTACTATCCCAATGCGCTGATGAACAAACAGAGGTCCAGGGAAGTGCCCATAAGTATCCAGATAACAAGACCTAAAGTCAAAGTCAACCTAAGCAGTTCAATAGTGGATGTCATCTGTAAAATCTACTTAAGGTTGGCAAAGGGTCTCTAACAAACATCGTGGTATGTCCAATTGTGAGAACTAAGCAAGTTGCTCCACTTCCTTGGACCACTGCTTTTTTCTATAAGAACGACAGTTAGGAGCTTTGTTAGGAGTTGATCAATTAACATATACAAAACCCTTAGACCCATGCCTCACACTTGGTAAGCTCACAAGTATTAATAGTTACTCTTGATGTGGTCAAATAGTAGTCTAAACTTAAGAATTCCATTGCTTCTCGGCCTTTTGGCTAAGATCAAGTGTAAACTTAAGAATTCCAAGCAGAACTCTGTAAGTGGTTAGAGTTCTTGGTTTCTTAACCGGGGTTTTTGGGCATCTACATCATGTTTGTGAAGACAAAAGAGCCTCACAATTTCTGATTTTGTTTATTACAGTGATTTCCTTCCCACACCTCATGGGTACTGTGGATTCAGGAAGACTGACTAAAGCCTGAAGTCTAACACAAGTTGTGTGTCTTTGGGCTGGTTAGTTGCACATAAGACTCAGTCATGCCCCCTGGAAAAGAGTGATAATCTTAGCCCCCACTTGGGGCCATCACTTGGCTGTGATGACTGTGAGACAAAATCATTGAGGGACCCTGGATACAAGGTCAAGCGCACAGTAAACACTCAAAAAAAAAAAAAAAGGCAACTGCTTTTATAAGCAAATTAGCCAATATTGTTAGATTCACTATCATTTGCAAAAAAGGTAGTTAAATTAATGGGGTTTCTATTGCTTTTTGGTGGATAGGAGTAAGAAGGGATTTCAGACCCAAGCCACATCACCAAGGAGCCTAGCCTCTTCCTTCACTGCCTCTTCCTCTACAACAATCCTTCAGATCCTGCCTCAGCCCAGGAAGGGGCCTACCTCTTACACAGCTGGGATTTCCCAAATGTGCTCCATGACACCCAAAACCAAACCTGTTGCAAAGAATGAAGGCTTTGTCCAGTTTCCCAGGAGCAAATTGAAGGGCTACACTTAATCCTTGCTGGAATCTAGGAGTGCATTTTCATGATGGTTAGAAAAAAAAAAAGCAGCTTTAAAAAAATCCTTATTGGGAAAAGTAGAGGTATATATATCGAAGAGAAAGAAAAAAAATCCACTCTAAATAATCCACTCTGACTGATAGCAATGCCTCTGGCTCCTTGGCTTTGCAGCGCCATGAGGCCATTTTTGAAGAGTTGACCCTGTAGGGTGGCCACCAAGTTTGGAACTACTGCAAACACACAATAAATGAAATGACATCACAAATCATTGTATGATGCTATCATCTATGGTCTCCAGCTTTATGGCCACTGAGCATTAGAAATTATCAGAGGAGATGAAGGTCAAAATAGGATATAGCTCTTATGCACCCCCAAGCCCCATCGGGGGATGAGTGTCTCCTTAGCAGCTGACTGACCTGAGACCTTTGCATCATGTATACATCGTAGCTGGACCCGTGGTACTTGGCCGTAATATCTGGGCTGTAGCCAGCATCACAAGTGCATGGTATATTCGAGCTCTGGGGCTGTTTCTTAGGTCTATAAACCTGTGGGAGAAAGCTATAAAGGTTAGGTGCAGGAGGGGAGTTTGCAGGGAGCACAAGGAAAGAACTGGGGGAAAGGAGAGAAGGAAGCTCATCTTGACTTTCTATGGCTAAGTGGGTAGAAAACCCAGTGTAGAAGATGCACAGCCCCAAACAAAGAGGTCAGATGTAAGCAGTCCCAGACCCCTGGGGCCAGCAGTAGCGAGGCATGCCACTCTGTGGAATGACCCCAACATTTGGCAGCAACTGAGACCCTCCCTCTGCAAGGGGAGGGTCCAGGCATAGCAGCAGGATCTGTCTTTCAGCAAGGCAGCCCCCTGAAAAATGGACCAGTTTAGGGCTAACAGATGTCTTTTCCTTCCTAAGGGAAGGGTTAGCCACATTTTAAGTTAAGGGGGTTTATTCTTTCAGGCTTCCTTCCACTCATCCTACATACTGTGCTTAGTAAAGCTCACCGTAGCAGGCAGAGAGCCACTCCCAGAGATGGAAATCAGTGTGGATTCTCTACATGGTAATCATGTGCCATTTAGAGAGCTTTGGAGCCAAACATTACCTGGTTAGGATAGGTAGCCACCTTAAGAGGCCACAGATCACTGAGCTGAGCAAGTGAATATCTTTAACCATCGCTTTATGAAATTCTCCAGGTTATATATGAGGAGAAAAATCATCTGCAGACTTCAGCGTAGAATTATTTCCATTTTAAGTCACTTCCAGAAACTCCTCCAAAAGGCAAAGAACTTTAGACACAAGTTGGTCTATGCTTTTCCTTCCGTTTTCACGAAAAAAAAAATATATATATATAATGGCCAAAAGAAGAGGAAGCACAGGATATTGGCACAAAAAGGTGATTTAAAAAATTAAACTGAATAATGGCTGTGAGGTTCTAAGCCTAATCTGGCAGTACTATGAGCTGGAAGCTGTTCCTTTACTGAAAGGTCCTGGAGAAAATGATTGAAGAACCAAAGTTGGAAGTATAGAGAGAAAGAAACTTAAAGAACTCGATGAGAGGAGTTATTTATAGGGAATAGGAAGTGAACAAGACAGAAACAGAAGGCCACAAGTCCAACAGAAAAGAAGGCACCCAGAATTTAATTGGGAACTATTATGCTTTATTTAGCAGTCAAATTCCACTGGAAGGAAGAGAGCCGGGAGTTATTTCTGGGGAGATGATACTAATATAAAAGAAAGAACCACAGCGCTGATGACAAACCACATAAGCCCAGCCACATGCACCAACACAGAAAAGCAGTCAAATTGTGGTCTAGCACCAGTTTGGGCCATTCTGCTCCTACCTGGTTTTAGCTACTTGAGCCCACAGGATGGACATGGGAATATGAAGAGTGGCTAATCCCAGAGAAAGCACCCAAGGCCCCAAGCCCAGCAAAACACACCTTTCATGCAGGAGGCCCCACCTGCTGCTTTAATTGATGCACTAGTCGGTCCTTCTCCCGCTTGAGGGCCATAACTTCTTCCTGTGTCTTTTTCTTTTTGGAAGCTGACAATTCCAGCAAGGCAATATTTGCGTCTTTTTCACTGATTGCCGCAAGAAGTGCTTCCTGTCTGGTAAAAATAAAGATTATTGTGATCATTTTACCAAAGTGGAAAAAACTCCAAACAACTGGCATTTAGAGTAGAAATGAGTCCCAAGTCATGATCTCTGAAAAAGAAATAACAAATATTGGATAAGACAAACTCCCTTCTTGACTCTTAGAATGGACAAAGAAGTTTGGGTTAGAATCCCTGAGACTTGTACATGATATCTTCTGAGAGAGGCATCTTTCAATGGTTTCATTGGTACAGCTGCAAATTAGAAGTGGAAGAGGATCAATCCATTTACTTCTAAGACACTTTCATCCATCTATCCATCCATCTGTCCATCCATCCATTTTTGAAGGTTTGAAGTCTCCAAGGCAAACCAACAAAACTAGGTAACAATTTCAACATTAAGTATTACTTTCTTATGAAAGATTTTCATTTGAAGACAGGCAGAGATATTTACTAGGGTTCCCTTTCCATTCTCAATCTGTTTAGTGAAGGTTAGCCCTGTTCTCTTCCTATAGGCTTTGCCTTTGTCATACAGCACCACACCTTCCAGGTTTCGGCCAAATGTACTCTCTGGAGAGAATCTTTCTCTGGCTACTTCCTCAAATATTGTTTCTCCATCTTCTACCCTGTCAGGGTTCTCTTATGCTACACTGTTTAATTTTTCTCCAGCACTCTTCATCACTTGACAAGGTCTTAGATATTTATTATTTGTTTGCTTTCTTGATTAGATCCGCTATGAAACTGGGACTTCATCTGTTTTGTGTACCACCAGTTCTCCAGCTTCTAGAAGAGCCCTGAGCATAGTGGGTAATCAGAATGCTAATTCAGAGTCGTGCGGAACACGTCGAATCAGCCTGTGCCCTGGCAAAAATCCACTGGAAACAGCCCCCCCGCCCCGTACAGCCTCCTGGTTCCATACTGCAAAGATGCAGAGGACACCAGACCAACAGACCACGGTACTGAGTCCTGCCACTCCTGGCCCAGAGGTAGGGGCTTCTGAGCCACCATCCCACTGCTCCTGGTCCAGAGGAAGGGGCTTCCTGGTCAACATCCCTCCCGCTGCTCCCAGCCCACAGGAAAGGGCTTTTGGGCCACCATCCCTGCCACTGCTCCTGGCCCCTGTCCCATCTCTCCCAGCTCAGAGGAGGTAATCCATGCAGGCGCCAACAGCCCCCCGGCCAGTTGAAATGAGAAAACACGTAAATAAGTCTCAAAACCAGACTTCCAGATCACCTACAGCAAACCCAAAGGGAAATGAGATGGAACACTCTGATACTCAACCACCTGGACCCACTGAACTGGCAACAAAAGGGGATCTGGAAAAAATGAAATCAGAAATAATTTCTCAGATAACAAGAGAAATTGTGCTCCTAGTGCAAGACATGATTAATAAATCTAGAGAGGAGCTGAGGAACATGATGGAATCCCAACATAGGAAACAAATGGAATCCATAAAACAGATGCAAATAGATTTCCAGGAGATGAAAAACTCCATTGAAAGTCTACACAGCAGAATGAGCCAATGTGAGGACAGAATTTCAGATATAGAAATAAGATTGCAATTAATGACGAGGAAAAGAAAACTTGCTTCAAAATTATAAGGGAACATGAGAAATCAATCCAGCAGCTGCTAGATGATGCAAAGAAGAATAACATAAGACTGATCAGAGTCAATGAAGAAACAGAAGAGAGTGCAGATGACATAAAATCTCTCTTCACAGAAATAATGGCAGAAAACTTCCCAAGGAGGGGAAAAGAGCTTGACATACAGATAAGTGAGGCATATAGGACTCCAAATAGCCTTGACCAAAAAAAAAATCTACACTTAGGCATATAATTGTTAAGATTCCAGAAACTCAACAGAAGAACAAAGTTCTACAAGCAGTTAGAGAAAAGAAACAAATCGCATACAGAGGAAAGCCCATCAGAATCACAGCAGACTTCTCAACGCAAACCTCAAGGCAAGAAGAGCTTGGAGTGACATATTCCAAGCCCTAAAAGAAAAGAGCCTCCAACCCAGATTGATGTACCCTGCAAAACTATCTTTCAAAAGTGATGGAGAAATAAGATACTTTCATGACAAAGAGCACCTTAGGAATTTCATGAATACCAAATCAGCACTCCAAAGAATTTTACACAATATCCTAGGAACAGATATTGAGGATCACAACCCCAGGAAGCAAAGCAGAATGAACCCATCTGGCATGACAAGAAATTAAATGGAAAGGGGGAGAACCCAACAAAAAGAAAAAGTCATGGCAATGACAAGTCAATATGTTTCAGTTATAACCATTAATGTTAATGGTCTCAATTCACCATTCAAAAGAAAGAGACTGGCAGAATGGGTCAAGAAGCAAAATCCAACAATATGCTGCATACAAGAAACACACTTCATTCAAAAGGAAACTCATAGACTGAAAGTTAAAGGCTGGAAAACAATACTCCATGCAACAGGAACCCGAAAAAAAGCAGGAGTAGCTATCTTCTTGGCAGATCAAGTAGATTTCAAATCAACACTGATTAAGAGAGATGAAGAAGGACACTACATCCTTGTAAAGGGAACAATCCAACAGGAAGAGATGACAATCATAAATATCTAGGCACCAAACACTAGTGTGCCCAACTACATAAAAAAAATACTAACGGACATGAAAAGTCATATATGCACTAATACAATTGTAGTGGGGGACCTCAACACCCCACTGTCACAAAGAGATAGATCAACTAGACAAAAAGTAAGTAATGAAATACTAGAACTCAATCGAACTCTTGAACAAATGAACTTAACATGTTTACAGAGTGTTCCACCCCACAAAATCAGAATACACATTCTTCTCAGCTGCACATGGGTCATTCTTCAAAACAGACCACATACTCACACAGAGAACATGTTTAAGTAAGTGCAAAGGAATTGAAGTTATCCCCTGTACATTATCAGACCATAGTGCGATGAAATTGGACATCCATAGCAAAAGAAACTCAAAAAGTTTCATAAACACGTGGAAATTGAACAACATACTTCTCAATAACCAATGGGTCACAGAGGAAATTAAAGAAGAAATCAGACAGTTCCTTCAATTAAATGACAATAACAATACAACATATCGGAATCTATGGGACACAATGAAAGCTGTTGTATGAGGGAAATTCATAGCAGTGAATACGCATATTAGGAAAACAGAACAAGCCCAATTAAACAACCTGATGCTGAATCTCAAGCTTCTAGAAAAAGAAGAGCAGGACAACCTCAGAGCTCATACAGGGGAGGAAATTATAAAGATCAGAGGAGAAATCAATGCAATGGAGACTAAGAGAACGATACAAAAAATCAATGAAGCCAAGAGTTGGTTCTTTGAAAGAATCAACAAAATTGACAAACCCTTAGGCAACCTTATAGAAAAAGGAAAGAAAAGGCCCAAATCCATGCAATTAGGAATGAAAAGGGTGGAATCACAACAGACCCAGAAGAAATCCAGAGGATCATCAATACCTACTTCCAGAACCTATATGCTAATAAGATGGAAAACACAGAAGAAATGGACAGATTCCTAGATACATATGAATTACCAAAGTTGAACGAAGAAGACCTAAAAATTATGAACAACCCAATATCAACCAATGAAATTGAAAACATAATTAAAAACTTACCAACTAAGAAAAACCCGGGCCCTGATGGCTTCATTCCTGAATTCTACAAGATATTTAGAGAGGAACTGCTGCCACTACTGTTTAAACTCTTCAATGAAATTGGAAGGGAAGCAATACTCCCAAATTTATTCCTGGAAGCAAGCATCACCTTGATCCCCAAAGTAGAGAAAGACTCAACCGAAAAGGAGAACTATAGGCCAATCTCACTAATGAACATAGATGCAAAAATCCTTAATAAGATACTGGCAAACAGAATGCAGAAGCTCATCAAGAAGATCACACAGCCTGATCAAGTAGGATTCATCCCAGGGATGCAGGGATGGTTCAATATACGCAAATCAATCAATGTAATACACTATATCAATAGAGCCAAGGACAAAAACCACATGATTCTCTCCACAGACGCAGAAAAAGCATTTGACAAAATCCAACATGCATTTATGATAAAAATCCTACAAAAAATTGGAATAGAGGGTCTCTACCTCAAACTGATAGAAGCCATCTATGAAAAACCAACAGCCAATATCATACTAAATGGTCAAAAACTGACATCCTTCACACTCAAATCAGGAACAAGACAAGGATGTTCACTATCAGCACTCTTGTTCAATATAGTTCTGGAAACATTAGCCACGGCAATTAGACAAGAGAAAGAAATAAAAGGAATAAAGATAGGAAACGAAGAAGTCAAATTGTCATTATTTGCAGATGACATGATACTCTCTATAGAAGACCCCAAGAACTCCACCAAAAGTCTTCTAGACTTAATAACCAAATTCAGTCAAGTAGCTGGTGACAAGGTCAACACACAAAAATCAATAGCTTTCCTCTACACCAATGACAGACTCACTGAGAGAGAAATAGGGCAAATAATTCCTTTCACAATAGCATCCAAAAAACTGAAATACCTAGGAATCAACCTAACAAAAGAAATCAAAGACCTCTTCTCTGAAAACTATGGCACTCTGAAAAGAGAGATTGAAGATGATATCAGAAAATGGACAGACGTCCCCTGCTCCTCGGTAGGAAGGATTAATATAGTGAAAATGGCCATACTTCCAAAACTGCTATATAGATTTAATGCAATTCCAATTGAGATCCCAGCAGCATACTTCATGGACCTTGAGGAAACAATCCAAAAATTCCTTTGGAACAAGAAGAGACCCAGAATAGCAAAAGCGATTCTAGGTAACAGAGACATGGCAGGGGGTATCACAATCCCCAACCTGCAACTATACTACAAAGCTACTGTGATAAAAACAGCATGGTACTGGCAAAGAAACAGACCTGAGGACCAGTGGAATAGATTAGAAGATGCAGAAACAACACCAGACACACTCAGCCATCTCATCTTCAACAAAGGAGCCAAACACCCTCACTGGAGGAAAGATAGCCTCTTTAATAAAAGGTGCTGGAAAAATTGGGCTTCAACTTGCCAAAGATTAAGACTAGACCTATATCTCTCGCCATGCACTAAACAAAAATCAAAATGGATTAAAGATCTAAATATTAAAATAGAAACTCTGAACCAGTTGGAACAGAGGTTAGGTAGAACTCTTGAAGACATCAGTGTAGGAAAAGATTTTATGAACAAAACCTCAGTTGCCCGTGAACTAGTACAAACAATCAACAAGTGAGATCTCTTCTTATTAAAAAGCTTCTGCACGGCAAAAGAAACCACCAGCAGTGGGAAGAGACAACCCACAATGTGGGAAAAAATCTTCACTTGCTCTTCCTCAGACAAAGGTCTACTATCTCGAATCTATAAAGAACTTGAAAAGATCACACCTCCCATATTTAGAGACCCAATCCAAAAATGGGCATCTGAAATGAACAGACATTTCTCAGACAAGGAAGTAGAAATAGCAAATAAATACATGAAAAAATGTTCTACATCACTGGTCATTCGAGAGATGCAAATGAAAACAACACTGAGATTCCACCTCACTCCAGAAAGAATGGCTGCTATCATGAAATCAACCAACAAGAAATGCTGGTGGGGCTGTGGGGAAAGAGGAACCCTGCTGCACTGCTGGTGGGAGTGTAGACTGGTGCAAGCACTATGGAAATCTGTATGGAGATACCTCAAAGAACTAGGACTGGAAGTCCCATTTGACCCTGCTATTCCACTGCTGGGGATCTTCCCCAAAGAATTAAAAGAATCATACCACAGTGATATATGTGTGCCCATGCTCATAGCAGCACAGTTTGTGATAGCTAAAACTTGGAAACAGCCCAAATGCCCATCAACTGGAGACTGGATAAAGAAAATGTGTTTTTTTATAAAATGGAGTACTAGTCAGCCATAAAAAATGAGAAATTAGAGACATTTATAGCTAAGTGGATGCACATTGAGGTGATACTCTTAAGTGAAATAAATAGAACACATACGTATAAATACCGAATAGTTTCTCTGGTGTGAGAAACTGAAAGTGTAAACAAGGACTAAAATGTATAATAGGTAATGTGAAATAGGAAAAAAAGTGGCAAAGGGGAAGGAAGTGGGAGGGCTAGGGGAAAGGATAGAAGGGAATGGGATTAATATGAGAAAATGGAAAAATAGGAACAAAATTTTTGTAAATAGGGAGGAATGGAGGGGTTGAAGGGAGGGCTGGGCAAGGGTGAAAAATAAGAACCAAGAGAGATTATGTAAAGGTGCAAATTTCCAATGATGAATGTCATTATATTGTATACCTAAAATGTACCAATGATTAGAATGAATAATCAATAATGCAAAATAGGAAGAAAGGGGTAGGGGTAGTGGGAGGGGCAGGGGAAAGTAAAGAAGGGAAAGGAAAAATGATGAGAAATGGAAAAAATGGAAATAAAGTCTTTGTAAATAGGGAAGGGTGGAGGGGGTGAAGGGAGGGCTAGGAATGGGGAAAAAATAAGAACCAAGGTGCATTATGTAAAGGTACAATTCCCAATGAGAAATGTAATTGTGTTGTATACCTACAATGTACCAAGAAAAGAATTTAACAACAACAAAAAAAGAATGCTAATTCAAAGAATAGGGAATACAGAAAGAATAGAGAAAATAGAATAGAGAAATTCACTTACTACTTTTTACAAATTTTTGAAGATATCATTGGTCTTTCTTTTGTTTTTTAAAAAATCAAAATGCTTTCTTTGCTTCCTGCCTTATCAATGATCATGGTCTAGTGAGAAGTTTAATGTTGTCTCTTTTTACCTTTCGTGTCTAATTTGGGGACTACATTTGCCACATGTTTTAACCTGGGCTCTTCTTTGACAATTGGGTGTGTTTCATTGAATTCCCTGTCCCCACCACTGGTGTCATTCATGACACCTTCTAGATCTTTAGAAGATCCCAGCACTCCAAGGAAGCCTCCACACTGGGTACATTCCCAGACAAATCCCAGGAGTGAAGCCTGGTCATGATCCTGTTTTGCCTTCCCTTCATCTCTATCACCAGACCAGGCCTCCTCCAGATGTTTGGACAAGATGGTCATTATTTGGATCTCAGATTTTTTTCCCTTTTCACTGCAGGGATTTATATGAACTTTCTTGGGCCTCATTAATGCCAGGCAATAAGAGCTTCTGTGTGAGGATTAGGTAGTTGTATAAGTAGCAGAATATGTCAGGAAATATCTCCACTTTCCAGAAGGAAAACAGTGCAGCATGGACTACCAGCAGCAGCATTAATATTTGGGTTTACAGAGCCTGTCTCCTCTGGATAACATCTTGAGACAACAGACATGCTCACCACTCACAGCCAGTACTATTTACACAGAAGGCCGATCTAAAGGGGCTGAGCCAACTTCAAGTCAGGGAGAGCCCATTTGCTATATGCTCCACATTTAGTTACAACACATGCAATATTCTACATCCTTTGCCTCAAACTAAAATGTCTAAGTAAATCTTTTTTCATAGAAACCATCTAAAATTGGTAATTGATGGTAAATCATGCTGCCATCCTATGACTGATTTTTTTATACCTATAATGCAGCCATTTTAAATGCTGACAACAATCTTACTGACATGTGGAAACATTTATATTTGCTGAGAAACTATTTTCCATGAGTCTTTCATGTTTTTGTACATCTCACAATCAAAGGCATTATTATCTTCTTTTCTAAAATCTTTCAAGGATAGTTGTGTTGTATAGTGACTAGTCTTAAAAAATAGAGGTGATATCTCCCTTTGGTAGACATGCTTACTGTTCTGTATAATAGTGGCTTCTTCCAGAGAAAAGGGCAGGCATGTTATTGCCCATTTTAAAATATTCAAGTTCCCTAAGCTTGGTGCTGCTCTCTTGTAATGCAATCAACTGCATGTTCATCTGGTCCATCCCCTTGGCCTCTATGGAATGCGAACCAAGGGGAATCGATATGAATACATGAACATTGCTGTCTGCACTATAAGCAATACATTCCTGTCTGGTCCAGAATTCTCTTGTCATTTGCACCCATAAAAGTGAGGCAGCTAATCTGTTAGCTTGCCAGTAGGAAAAATCTGAGAGACTTCTCAGTTCTTGACATGCACATGTATACCCAGTAGGATCCCTAAAATATTCACAGGGAAAAATTAGAAGGAAATACACCAAAATTATAATAGTCATCATTTCACTATGGTAGGAGGGACTGGCTTATCTTTACTCTTTTTCTCCCTTCTGCTTATAACTCCCACAGAGTATCATAAGAACAAGCATTTAAAAATTGTAAGCAAACAACGGACAAGGTTTCCTTTCTCCCCACACCCCTGCCAGCATTTGTTACTGGTTGATTGCTTGATAGCAGCCATTATTTCTGGGGTGAGGTGGAATCTCAGTGTTATTTTCATCTGCATCTCTTAAATGACTAGTGATGTTGAACATTTTTTCATGTTTATTTGCTGCTTTTACTTCTTTGTGTGAGAAATGTCTATTCATTTCAGATGCCCATTTTTGAATTGGGTCTTTGAATTTGGGGGGGTCTGATTTTTTTCATTTCTTTATATATTCTAGACAGTAGACCTTTGTCTGAGGTACAGCTGCTAAAAATTTTTTCCCACATTGTAGGTTGTCTGTTAGCTCTGTTGGTGGTTTCTCTTGCAGTGCAGAAGCTCCATTATTGGTGGGAGTGCAGACTGGTGCAACCACTGTGGAAATCAGTATGGAGGTACCTCAAAGAACTAGGACTAGAGGTCCCATTTGACCCAGCTAATCCCCTGCTGGATATCTTCCCAAAAGAATTAAAAGTATCGTACCACAGCAATATATGTGCACCCATGTTTATAGCGGCACAGTTTGCAATAGCTAAAGCTTGGAAACAGCCCAAGTGCCCATCAACTGAAAACTGGATAAAGAAGATGTGGATTTTTTTTTTTTTATAAAATGGAGTACTTCTCAGCCATAAATAACGAGACACTAGTGACATTTATAGCTAAATGGATGCATCTTGAGGCCATACTCTTAAGTGAAATAAATAGGCCACACATGTGTAAATACCAAATAGTTTCTCTAGTGTGAGAAACTGAAAGTGTAAATAAGAATTAAAATGATTAAAATGAATAATCAATAATTTGAAATAGGAAAAGGTCCAAAGGGGTAAGGGTGGTGGGAGGGGAAGAGGAAAGGAAAGAAGGGAAAGGAAAAATTATGAGAAAAGAAAAAAATGGAAACAAAGTCTATGTAAATAGGGAAGGGTGGTGGGGGTGAAGGGTGCACAGGTAATGGGGAAAAAATAAGAACCAAGATACATCATGTACAGGTACAAGAATCCAATGATAAATGTAAACGTATTGTATACCTAAAATGTACCAATAAAAGAATTTAAGATACAAAAATTGTAAGCAAAGCTCTTCAGTCACCAAGTAAATGGCAAAGTACATGCTTCAAAAGCTTAGCAAAGGCAAAGATTTCTCACCCAGGTTGTTTATGTTTTGCCTCTCTCATTGGTAATGCTCAGATAGGTGTGCACACACATACTTTGACATGCACACAACTTCCGGTACTATCTACATCAACTCCTGTTTGGTCCCTTTAACCCATTTACCTCTTCAGTCAAAATTTGGCACCAAACAGCTTTAATAATCATTAAATGTCATCACCAATCTAAATGATTATTCCAAACTCACTTTTCCTTATAATTTTATAATTTAGGCTTTTAAAAACTTAACATTTATTTCTCCTCTTAAAATACCATCAAACATCCTAGGAAATTAATTTTTAATTCTTACTTTACCATTAGAAATGAATAAATTTCCAATTCTCCATAGATGATATCACCAAATATAGCTTCAAATCAAATTATTCCTAATTGTTAAACCTCAAAATACTTTTAAAATCATTTCATAAAAATACATTTAGAGTCACTCACTAATGTTAATAGGCATACAAAATAATGCATTTTGTTCTTCATAACCTTTTCTACTTTTGTTTTTGTCACTTTTTTTGCTTTTAGTTCATAAATCTCTTTTATAAATACTGGTATTACACAAATATAGAACTCTAAAATAAATGTAACAGAAACCACATATATTTTGAAATTTTCATTGACATATAGGTCCAAAACTAATGGTGTCCCCTAAAATTACTTTGAGATGTATACTCAATAATTTTAGTCTATTTAAATCAAAGAGTAATTAGCAGAAGATCACAAAGGTGTATACAATTAGAAAAGTGGGAACATTTCACACTCTTGGATATTTGGAAAGGTGTCTGAATATGTTAAGATATGCTTGGCTGTCCTATATTTGTAAAAGGATGCAGGCTAAGTCAACCGTTAGTTCTGTGTAAACAGAAAGCCATTACCTTTTTTTATATGAGACAAGTTTTATAAAATGTGGAAAAGAACTCTCTAGTAAGGTGGTACACTTTAGTTAATAATTTAAATCATTGAGCTAATTCTGCACTGAGCTAATTCATTATCCTTGCTCTAAAGTTCAGGGGTTTTTGAGAGTGGGGGATACTGGACATAATTTTATATAAAGATTAACTTCATTTTGCCAACCCTCCATCAGATTTCTGTGAGCTAAGGTGCTGATACATTGACACACAGTACCTAATGACAAATACTTCACTAAAAATACACCAAGGCCTGTTTTGAGAAAACACAATGTTAGAGTAAATTAAGAGGCTTAAATTAAATACCTCACCACCACCATGGGAAATTTTGGTTCAGACATTCATAAACTAGGGAAAAGGAGTATTTGCAGTTTTAATGTAATATTAAAAAATAAAAGGTTTGAGTGTAAAGAGTATACTAGCAACAAAGCATTTCAATTTAAGTTGGAACATAAAGAAAAATTCTTATTTATTTCCCCAATAAATCCATTGCCTTCTAAATTCAAGGTCAGATTTACCTTGTTATAGAAATTGTTACTGCTGAATCAACCTAAAAAGAGTTCCCATAAGTTTGAAATCATTTCAGCAATTAATCTATTCTTTTTGCTTCTTCATAGATAATATGAGAATTACATATAAACACATCTTTATACAGTGAATGAGGTTAACTGTATACTGAAAAGTCCTCACTTTGCAGTACATATACTTAAAAAAGTATATATTAAAAGTTTGCAAAATTATCTCTAGGATACTGTCATACTCTAGTATATAGTTACTAAGGTGATCTGTCTATGTCCCAAAATGTAGCTTAAAATATGAAAAGGAAGCCCAAATATGCTAGGAAGGAAGATAAGATAATGAAAAGAGAAATAAATCTATAGGAGTCTGCTGAATGCCAAGTTAAGAAAGTGGATCATAGACAGCATTTTATCAAAGTGCAGCCTAAACAAATGTCAAGGGGAATAATTTCTTTAACAAATATGGGCAACAATGGAGGAAAAAGGGGGGAATTCTATGCCCTCCCATGCATTTAGTCAGGGTTAACAATGGATAAAAGTACAGGCAAGAACACATTTAATAACCCTAAGCTGTCATTCAGTTTGTAGGAGGTAGTCAAGACACAGCTAATAAGACACTAAAAAAATGGTTTGAGCCACTCTGAAAAAAAAAATCTTCCCGGGACTAAAACAAAAGAGGACTGAAGGGCATCTACTGCCAAGACAAATGCCTTCTCTTGCATATCCCCTGTGGCTAACCCTCACAGAGCTCTCCAGGATCCCCTGATGGTAATACAAGGCCAAGACACTTATCACCATCAATTTAAAAGGGAGCTTTGTAAACATTTCTGTTTCACTCCCTGTTGTTGTCATTCTATTAATGATGATTTGAGCTCCAAGAGGGGATCTAAAATTAATTTTAGGAGTTGCAAACAAAGCAAGCCAATTAGGGACTGTTATAAATTGGAATAGGGCAGAAGAATGAACACATTTTTTTCTAGTGGGCTCTTGTTTTACTTAGCTGACCCATCTTTAGGAACACATTCAATTACAAAAGCAGATGCTTGAAAAAAATGCATTCCATTAAGCAATGTTTGGATAATGACATAGGAGGGTGAGCCTACATTATGTATGGTGCTCAGCCCCAGGCAGTCATGTTCCAATCAGACTGTGGGAAAAAAAAATTCTGCTCAATCAACTTTTCCCAGTTAATTACTGTTTTCTTTTCCTCATGACCCTGAATCTTCAACCATAAGTTCAGTAGGTGGTGACTTAAAACAGAGAGTGGGGAAAGATCTTATTCAAAACAGCTTCTGTCTCACCCCTGGGTGGAGGGTTGGGGAGAGGTTTGCTGGGATCAGCCCTTGAGATAGATGTTCATCTACATCAGTTTTAAAAGGTGGATTTTCAAATAGCATCTTGAGAAAGGAAAGTTCTTTGATATCAATTAATATCCTCCTCACCAGCACAATGATATGTGATGTAAGCAGAAGGGCCCAGGCAGAAAGCAAAGCAGCTTGGATGAGGTATGGCCCACTGTGTGAGATACATTTGAACAAGCACGCTTCTCAGCAAGGACAAGAATACACCAGATTTACAGAGGTCAGCCTTTGGCACCCAGATTCCTCAATGTGGTTTGCTCTTTGTTGCCCACCTAAAACTGATCTCAAAAAATAGTTTACCCCAATTACAGAGAATTCTGTCTTTGAAACCTAGTAGCACACAATTGGAATTTCCTAACATAGGGGACACAGAGTCTTGTGAAATTTCTTTGCTCTCTGCACCAACTTCTATCTGAATCCTAGCTTGGTGTATGACCCAGAGAGGCAGTTGGCCCCCATGCAGGTTCCTCCAAGTACAACTGGCTAGGAAGCAAGCTCACAAATGCCAAAACTGTTTGCTTCAGGACACTAAGGGACAGCAATACCAGCACCACTAAGCATTCTGCTACAAGGGTGTGTTGCTGAATGTGAAGGGAACTGATTTTCCCACATGGAAAAGGTCCAAGGCCACAGGAGGCCATATGGCAGGAAAAGCTACAGGCTCCATTCTAAATTGCTTTCCCAATTCCCAGACCTTTTGAGAATTGATAAAAAGGCAATGAGGGATGGACGGGACCATTGTCTGAGTCTTAGCACTGGTCATGTGTGAGGTATGACTGAAAACTGTGTTGGATCTGAAAACAAGAAAGAAAAGAAAAGAAAAGAAAGAGGAAGAAAGGAATGGGGGGATTTCTTTTGAGCACCTTAGCTTATGATCTAACTTACCCACACAAGTAAAGTATGGCTGAAGTCATTCAGAAAAGAAACTGATTTTCAGTGCCTGAGCTTTTCAATCAAATATATCTGGGAGACTCAGCAATATGTTTTGTTTTTGTGACCGTGGGCATGTTACCTGTTATCTCTGAAACTTATATTAAAGTTAAACTAAAAAGAATAATAATAACTCTCTCTTTCAGACATTTCAAGAATTAAACGTGATGAAGCTTGTAAAAACTTTGCTCAGTGTCTGACATAACCACACAATATATGTTAGCAATTACCCATTATTACCTAATATGGACATCACCAAATTTAAAGATTTGAAAGTTTTGCGTTATTTTAAACTGGGCTCCTTTTGTATGAAATATATCTAAACATGTTAACGAGTCTCTTACTTTAAAGACAACTTTCAAAGAAACTCTAAAATTGGATTCTGTTAAGCTGCACATTTGACTTTCATGAGCTGACATCTGTTTCACAAACAAACTTAAAGGAGAAAACACATTCTGAGTGTGGAAAAAGATCTGTTGACCATAGAAGAGTTGCATCCCAGGCAGCTAGGCCTGACTTGGTCAATAACTGTTCATTATCATTCCAGTCAAAAGGCCACACCGAGGTAGGCAGGATGTGATTTCACACAGTATGAGAAATGAAAACATGTTCTGAAAGGTAACCCTTTAAAAGTCAAGGTCAAGTGCACAATCTAACCAATGTCAAACAACTTCAAAAATTTCTTCCATTAAAAAGAATCTCTTAAAATTGCTAAATTTTGAAGGCAGGGAGGATGAGCGAAATGGCCTTCTAATACCCATTTCAAGACCCTGTGTTAGTGTGGACTATTAGGGGATGATCCTTGCTCATTCTTGTTATTCCCACTCGGTGACAAGAAGGTTTCTCTGTTGACTGTTGAACTTTGCCAAGGTGGTTTCTATGTGAAATGCACTCAATCAGCATCCCTGGGAGGCTACTGGCTATAGACAATGAGAAAACCAAATGCATCTGGACCTCACTGAGGGGCAGGGCTTTGCCCAATGTCCACCTAAACTAAACCTATTTCCATGGGTGATCAGTTACTGTCAAGAGACTTATTCTATTGCACTAACTTTTTGATTGGAAATAAGCAATTGCCAGAGAATTTCCAGCAACTGCCAATGCTTAGCACCCAGGGCATCTAGTCAGATTTTTAAAAATTTTATTGGTAAGTGAGATGTGTATGTGTGCATACATGTGTATATGTAAATTTCCCTAACACAATATATTTTAATTTTCCTTCTACTGTACATTTAAAATACTAAGATTTATGAGTCAATTTTTGCACAGAGAAGCAAATTGCTCTCCTATATTGTGAACTAGATGTTTCCCTTCTTAATTTGAGTATTTAGTGTTAAATCTAAACTCCCTTTGTTTATGTTTACATGGACTGGACTATTCCCATGAGTTAAACTGTGATGAAAAACTAAATAGGTTGGCATGTTATTGCTGTGAGGAGGATATATGCAAAAGGGACACATTTTAGAATTTTCTTAGCACAACACTTTAAAAAATCAAATTAAGGTTCTATGGAATAGATCTTTTAGAGAGAAACACATAAAATTGAGTTTTCTGGAGGCAGCTCCTCTGAGGAGGGGTAAAGCAGCTGAGCTTCTGCACAAGGGAAGGGAACTGAGCAGTGAATCTGTGTGCTGTGGGTGAAGGTGGTGGCCAGGCAGAGAGCAGGTTTCTGGGAGGTGTGATTCTCACTAGGGAGGAGATTAAACCAATGTCCATCAACTCAATGCTGTTCCTTGTTATTTTGCCTGCCAAGAAGCTAGATAATAATTTATAATCTAGAAAAGTTTTCTTTTGGGAAGCTGATGGCTTTTAAAGTATCCTCAAAGATGTAATTCCTCTTCTAAATGTCTCAGCTCCTTTCAGACGTCTGGATTTTAGGTCTGCCATCTTGTGGCCATTGCAATAAATACTGTCATTTTCTTTTTGTCGGAAGTAGTTACATTTCTGTAATTCCATATTTTTAAAAAGTACCAAAGATAGGCTTATAAAAAAATAGAAAAGAACACCAGCTATAAGAGAGATCCATGCCACAGAGGTAGTTAAGCCATTTCACATTCTAATCCCCCCTCTGCTAACAGTATTTCTTCTTTGATAAAAGCCTAGATTCAAATGATCACTTATCAAAGTATCAGCTTATCATTACTACTGAGGAGCCAGTGAGCGGGTGACAGGCATGTTGTAGGTGTCTGATTTTTGCATGCTTTTTGTTGTTGTTGTTTTAAAGAAGGTCATTTAGAAGATACAAACTTGCTTCCAAATGAATCAACGTCTCAGCATTTCTGTACTTGGTATGGCTTTTCTAGGAGAACACCCAGAATAAAACAGATTGAAAGTTCAGAGGCTCTATACTTGCAAACTTGGGGGAAACACATTTCTGGAAATAATTCAAAGGGCAGATTAGAAATACATACTTCAACATTGTGAGGGGAAGAAGTGAGATTAACTATCCTAGCTGTAATAGAAATGAAGAAGTTGCTATCATACTACCATGAAAACACAAAGAGCTTGTCTAAAGCACACTTACTAACCATTTGCCAATTTGCCATATGTGCCAACAGGACAAACAGCAAATGCATGTGGCCATTTTCCTGGTGAGGTTTCACCAATGTATCATATGCATAAATACAAAGGTGGTGCAAGAGCATACTCAATGATCATAAATTAATTTTAAAGCCTAAACTGTGGAAGTATAAAATTATGCATCTACACATATATACCTTAAATACTGCATTGCTAAGCAACTGGTTCAAGAGATATCCATAACAAACAGCTGAAAAACTCAGCTAGTGGATTCAGAAATAATGAGCAGCTGTGAGTTACCTGAAATTTCTGGATTCATGAATACAATATGTGGGACATTACTAGAGTGCTCCTTCTCAGAGGGTGAGGGAATGCAAAACCAGACAATGGATGCAGAATAAGAGTCTGGTAAACTACCTGAAAGCACTCCACATCTGGAAAGAATTGTGAGGGAACCAACCAAAGACACAATGGTATAGAAAGCAGCCTCAGATTTACAGTATGGGTGGCCTGTGGCTCATGGAAATAAAATTTCCACCTCAGAAGGAGTGATCACTGGAAGTAGGAACATTTTTTATCTGAAATTATTAAGTCCAACCTGAGGCAACTGAACTAAACATGCTCATCGGGGTGGTTGTTCAACTGGCCACAAACGCAAGACCAAACAAGGCCACTGATTAGAGTCCCGTCCTTCAATTCCTTCAACTCATTAGCACATATGTACCAAGTGCCCACTGTGGACCAGGTACCAGGGATGAATGTGCAAATGAGACAAGAGATCATCCCTGCTTCCATGGAACTTGTAACACTGCGGACCCCAGAGACTCTTCACATAGTCAAGGGACAGGCCAATCCCATGGTGATGGCACAAAGAACGCCCCTTCTATTACTTCAGAAGCAAACACCCCGTCATACAGAAAATCATGCAAAGAAGATGCCCACAAATCTTGTTTACAGATCCGAAGATTAGACATAAGAATCCACATGGCATTCCACCCACATATGCTAAATGTTGGGATAATTGAAAAGTTTCCTCCCACATCATCATCTTAAATTTGATCTGAATATTCAGTGCAACCCAGAGGCTCAGAAACAAGGAAAAAGAGAAATTAAACCTCATGTTCATAGCTGGTAGGTAGATGATATGACACTTGTTTTGCAGGTCAGAACTAGTTGAATATTGGCAATTTTATAAGCCTCAATCTAATAGTTTTCTTCCAAAATAAAGGCAGCTTTATTGATTTCTTTGTTGATTTACTTGTTTATAACAGATGCCCACACAAAATTTTAGTTCTCTAACACTTCATACCCTCAACAATTTAAAACATTGAGACAATTAGCTCTCCCCAATATCCAACTATTATTTCATATGCATCCAAGACTGACCACTGGAGGTAATTAAGCCAGCGTGCAGGAGAGCCTGTTACACAAATTGGAGGTGGGCAGAGGGGACTAGAAGCCCAGAAGGGTGACAGAACTCAGTCCCATAATAGGAGCTCTTAGACCTGGAAAACCACTTAGTGAGAAAACATCCTGGTGACCAGACTCCAACCTGACACTGATTACCACTCCCTGTGATACTGATCTGTTGGCTGATTGCTTTGAAAGCAGATCATCTATCTGACTGGACAGCCTTGGGGCTTCCCAGCTCCACAGAGGAGCAGCTAAGCAACTTGTTTAGATTTGAACTTCAAGTCAGCGGACAAAAGGCTGGAGGCAAAGAAGAATGAGGCTGCAGAACTCTTAAGGGGTTCTCCCAAGCCTAGTTGAAGAGAGGTCCAATAAAAAAGCATCCTTAAGGATAACTTCACACTTCCAGATGATATCAGAAGAGATCAGCACTCTAACACTGTCAAGCAGTGTCTTAGTGTCCATCCACTAAGACATCTGCTATGTGCAGAACACATAGGTGCTATGGTCAGAAACAGGTAAGGTGCTATGGTCTTAAAACAGGTAAGGCTTGGAAAACTTAAATTCTGGTAAAGAAAATAAAAACGTATGGCAATTTAAATGATAAAATAAAAAATGATGGTTGATTAATGACTCTATTGTTAGGGTAGAGAATAAATGACTGTCAATCATAATCATTTGACTACCATATCAATATACAAGGCAAAATTAAAGCACATTGTTTCATTTAGTATTCTCAAAATAGTCTTTGAAGACAAATTTCTCTTCATTGTAAGGTTGAGCAAACTGAGACCGTGAGATTTCACTAGATTGCCCAAGGTTACACTGCTTTTAAAGGTAAAATGGAATTCTCACTCATGTCTGTGTGATCCCAGAGCTCACATTCTCCGGCATTTCTTAAGTTGCTTGGTTGGAATAAGAAAGAAATGTCTTTTGGGGGCAAGTTTCATGGAGGGCAAGGATCATGAAAGGGCATGAAGGGAGAGTAGGATTGGAAGGGCTCAGGAAGGTAATGATGCAGGTGCTAGACGGCTAAATTCCTGGAAAACCTAAGTTCTTGAGAAAAAGAGGACTTGATCATTTAAATCTGTTTCTCTCTGGCTTATATATACCTATTTCCAGATACATAACTTTCAGGGATGTTGGAGCACCAGTGAGGGAAAAGTATGGTCAAAGTAAGTGATTCCTAAGTCCCAATGCAAAGACTGGTACAGTATTAGCTAGTGCTGATATTTCATACATGTATGCACACACACATGCACACACATGAAGATATACATCTTGTTGGAAGAAAATTGCCAATATCTTTTTTGGGAAATGTAACCTTCTATTTTTAAATTTGGAAATGTTCTTTCTAATTTTTGGAATTAAAATAATCTTAAGTGATGATAAACAAGTAATTACTATTTGAATAGTCTAATTTAATACCATAATTAGGCTATTCAAATACATTTTTTCATATTATTGGTTCATGGCATCCAATGTCTAGAAAACACTCATTTGATTCCTGAATACTATTACACATAGGCTGTATTTGAAAAACAGGCTTGGTCCTCCTCTATAGTGCATGGACGGGGAGCTTGTCTTTCCCTTTGAAAAATTCCTTAAGTATTGCTGAAGCTTCTAAGCTTACTGCCTTATAAACAGCAGTGTGAAGCAAAATTATTTTTATTAGTGACTATTCCTTTGATGACATCTGTTTCAGATGAGGTAACCTTAGGATATAGGTAGAGAATAATCTTCTTATTTCACAAATAGGCCCCTAGAGGCTTGAGCCCCATGTTCTTCTGGGGTCTTAGTGACCATAAAGGAAGGAAAAGCTGAGTTAGGGAACCTCAATGCTCAGGAAAAACACCATCTAAAGGGGCCATAAGGGTCTAGTGTGAGATACAACATACCTACTCCTTCCACTGTCCTTTCTGTGGGATTTTTAATGCAATGTAGATAAAGATGGAACTTAGGAATATGGGCACAATCAGAGGAGACTTGGAAGCATGGTGGCTATCCCTTCACTTAACTGCTGGAGTGAATACAAGACAGACCTGTTCCAAGAGCACCCTCAAATCTGTATTAGGGCTCAAGGATGGCATGGGTAGCTAAGTCTGAGGCCAATTCAATCAAAGGAGGAAGTATGGCTGAGTCAGAGATGTTCAGAATGGCATGGGCTGCCTGCCTTACTGCCACCTGTGAAGATACTGGTGCAAACAACAGAAGGCCACGTTGAACATTTCCTAGAGAAAGAATTCTAGCAAAGGTTGTGTGCTACAACACATGTTTTGGTTTGATTTCTTTGGATTACAGCAAAAAAACCAGATTCTGGCTAATTTCCCAAAAAAAAAGAAGTATTAGAGGGATACTTGGATAGATCAAGGAAAAGGGCTAACAAGTGAGCTTTAGAAAGGTTAGTGAGAAAGTCACTCCAGGACCCTCAGTAGCAGGAAATCCTAAACTTTTCTTGGAAAGACCTACAATTTATATAATAACTGTTTTACAACCTCCATGCTTAGGAGACAAAGAGTAAAGTTTGACCTTCCTGGAAGGAAAAATCAATTAGCCAATACAGGTCAATCAGCTATGGGCTGAGGTCCCCCATCACCATGACACCTGAAATAATAAGGTCACACCAAATGTAAAAGAGACAGTTATGAGTTGAAGGCCATCCCAATTGGCAATTACCTTAATGATCTTATAGCCCAGAGGATCTGTTTCTGTGGTGTGGCATGCTGGAGCTAGCTGCTACCATCTAGTGAGAGCCAAGTGTTTGCATTTCCTTTTAGTTCCAAGGGTCAGCCTATACCTTGGCCATTGTAGGAGTATTTACACCATAGAACTGGCAATTACTGCCAATCAGTGCTTCCCCCCCCATCATCATGACAGCTAAACATTCAGGGTACATGTCATCGATCCCCCAAAGGGCAATACATAGTGAACACACACCAGCAGTTTTTATGTAGTGGTTATTATATTATCCTTTATTTATATGTGTATTAACTCATTCAATCTGCACAGTAATGTAATGATATAGGTGCTAATATGTTCCCATTTGACAGATAAAAAAATAGAGATAGTGAGGGATAAATTAACTTGCCAAGTTAACATGTCTGGTAAATTGCAAAGTAGAGATTTAAATCCAGACAGTCTGCAATTTTATAAGTCCTCAAAATAAAATAGATAATGTCTAGCTGCTACTCTGACTTGTGATACTTTTTCCTTGTCACAGGAAAAACAACACATTCTCTTTGGGCCCAGGGAGGACTTGGCTGAATCCCAATGAGAGGATTAATCCTCAGTCACAATGCTGCTGTCAATGAAAGTAGCCCAGAGCAGCTCTATAATTGTTGCTTGGATGTTTATTTTTTCATTACCCAGAATGCTCAGTGACTGAATCCAACTCTAAAAGTTATTATCTGAATTCACAAAAAGAGACTCCCTAAATGACAGCAGCATTTTACAACTCGGTGGGCAAAGCATATTCTATGGCTGTTCCTGAATGGGCCATGCTGTATCAACCCCAGTGAGAATGGGAGACTAATAGTACCAATGAGACCTCAGTATGGAAAAGAAAAAGCAAAGGTGCAATAGATAGTTACTCAATTTTAGAGATGTGTCTTAGACAAGTCCCTGACTTTGTGCATTTTAGCTGTAGAGTCTATAAAATAAAAATTATATTACCAACCACCTCAGTTACTGAGAGGTTCACATGAGAAGATCCACAGGAAAGCATCTGGAAAACTGTAAAATCCCACACACAATTGGCTGGTATTAACATCAGTATCACTACCCATAAAGTTGTGGCCTCTAAATCCCAAATAGGGATGGTGTTATTTGAATCACCTCAAATAATACCTGGTATGGACCACTATGAATTAGGCAACTGCTTCCATCAAGTAAGCCAAATTTATCAAGCCAATGTAAAATGATTAATATAAATGAGCAATAGGAATTTCAACTGGGAAAACACAAATCCATAAAGCCAAAATGACTATCCGGAGGCAACCTAAGACAGTTTTCCTTTCCTAGTAGTTCCCTGCTACTAGAACGTGACCATAATGTATGGGCTGGAAAAACAATTGATTTTTAGATTTACCAAATATGTAATCAATATTTGTTGATTCATTAATGGCATTCTACAGATCTGGGTTCAAATCCTGTTTCTGAACAGCTATCATCTAGTGATTTTAGAAAAGTTAATTAACTCTAAGAGTCTCAGTTTCCTCGTCTGCAAAATGAAAATATTAATCCAAGTTGACCATACCTAATTGAAAAATCTGAAAGGCTCCAAAATCCAAAACAATTTCATCACCAATATGACAGCATGGATTGAAAATTCCACACCACAAAACTTCATTTTGTGCACAAAATTATTAAAATATTACATAAAATTGCCTTGAGGTTATGGGTATAAGATGTGCATTAAACATAAATAAATTTCATATTTAATCGTGGGTCTCATCTTTAATATATCTCATTATGAATATGCAAATATTCCACATCTGAAACATTTTTGATCCCAAGCCCTTCAAATAAAGGATACTTCACCTGTATTCACTCTAACAGGGTTTTATATAAGATAAAATATGAACACCATTTAGCGCATTCAGTTGAGAAGCAACTACTTCTACTACAAATACAAATTATAGTTATTAGGGTAGTTCATTAATTTACCATTATCAGCAATAAGACAAACATTGCTGATAATAGTGAATTAATGAACTACTCTAATAGCTATAATTCTAGAGGCCTGGAGAGAAAACCATTTTTAAAAAGGAGCTGCCATGGGGCATCATGTTGCATACCTGTTATCCTAGCATTTTTGCTCAGCAGACTGAAGATCATGAGTTTGAGGCCAGCCTGGGCCACACAGTAAATTTCAAGCCAACTTAGTCTACGTAGCAACACTGAGTAACAATATTTTCACTTTTCTGTATTTCTCATGTACAGATTTAGTATATTCCTAGTATTTATCATGGTATCACAATTCTTTCACACAATTTAACAAATATAACCTAAGAGGGAAATTAATTTTTTTGACAAATGGAAAAAGAACTGCAAAATTGATATGTATTCAACATTTCTATTTTGGATTCTGGCTTCCTTTTCTTTTTTTTTTTTTTTTTTGGTACCGGGGATGGAACTCAGGACCTTGTGCTTGTGAGGCAGGTGCCGGAACCACTGAGCTAAATCCCTGGCCCCTGGCTTCCCTTTCTTAATCATGTAGCAAGAGTTTTGATTACCTAAAGTCAACAGTTCAATGATTTTTCACATCCAAAAAATTTTTTTTCAATATAATGAAGAAGAGTGAAATGTCATTAAGAACACGAATTTAATTTGCTTGAAAAAAAAGAACTATATGGCCATGACAGACACCAAGTTTTACATTAAGAATTTTTAAATTTTCCAAAATTATAGTCGAAAAAATACCAACAGATTAGTCTGGTCAAATAAATGAAAGTATCATCAATTTTTCTGTAGTTTCTCTTAGATATGGTGACAAAAGTTTCTTTCTTTGTCATATTAAAAAAGTCTGAAATTCTTAGGCTTTTCCCTTTTAACTCAACAGAGCCATGACAGTTCTTTACTCGAATTAATTTAGCTTATGGCTTTAAAAAAGTATCTATACCTCACAAGTTATAATAATATAGCAAAATATATTGTGTTCTTATGTGATAGCAGGATTCCTAGATAACCAAAAGTGGCAAGTGGGAGAAGACAAAACAATTTTCCTGATACAAAGACAAAAACTAATCTCCATTTTTATGCTTTAAAAACTAATTACAAATAAAATACTTGTTCTACTGATTGACTATTCATCATTTTTTTCATCTGAGCCATATTCTCAAAGACCCATCTGCACGTCACTTATTTATTTCCCCATAAGACGGCTTATAATTTACTTATCCCAAATTTGAAACACTGTTTTGTCTGTAGATATGGCAGCCTAGAAGAAGTCTCAGTAATTGGTGCTTTTAGCTGCCCACTTAATCTTGCTTAAATTACCAGCATTTATGATGAAGAATGACTGAGAGGCACAGGTTGAATAACCACCAGAATGGCAAATGCAGGGGATGAAGTTAATAAAGATTATTGTCAGGAAGCCCGATGAAGTTCCAAATCATGGGAACCAACAAGTCACAAATTAAGAGGACTCGCTAACTAGAAGCAAGGTGACAGCCAACTACAGTAGTTAAGACATTATTGCTTCTGTAAATGCTAAACTCTAGTATAAAGTAGACATGTAATCTTCAACTCCCTGAACACCCCAATTTGGCCACTAAAGATGCTGTTTTACATTTCCAAACATTTTCCCCTGTCACTACTTTTTATACTTCAGTTCTCAGGTTGTAAGTATTTGTTACTTGCAAAGCAGCCCGCTTTGAACACCGAATCATGGGAGGCATTTGTAACTAACTGCCAACGCAGCCTGCCAAACAAAAACTCCCTGCTGGTGACATGACCACCTAGTGACCTCTAAAAATGTTGTAACAATGTGAAAAATAGCTCCCTCTTGTAGGAAACAGCAATTTTTTAAATTAAATGTACATTGAATGCTCGCTTATATACAGATAAATGGTGTTCAGAGTCACCTTCTCTGTTTCCAATTTCAATCTCTTGAAACCTAGCCCAAAACTAAATAAATAAACGTTGATACTAAGAAGAAACTAAGAGCTCAAGAGCCTTGTGATTTCACAAACAGCTTTTTTCCATTTTCGAAAATCTAAACTCTGGGCCAGACACAGAACAGGTAATGAGAAGGAACAGGCTTGGCAGTCCCTCTGTGGTTCTAAGCTGAAAAATACGTCAGGCAGCAATAAGTGGCTATAATTTGGCAGGCTTAATGTCTTTAAAAGTTTGCAGCTTGCTAGAGAAAAAAATTTTTAAAAACAGTTAATAACATTTACAAATTGAAACACAATCACTAAGCTAAATAGCTACCCTGTCATTTTATTATCCTCAGAATTGTAAACATACTTTTATCATCTTCAAGTACTTTTATATCTGTATGAAAAGAAGGCAGTGATAATTATAAAAACTGAGGACACTGGGAGGCTTTCAGATGCTAACATGATCTTAGGTGACTACGATATTGGTAAATTCAGTGTATGCAGCTGACATCAAAATATTCAAGGCTACTCTTACTTTAAAGGTTCAATGGAGCTTCCCATATGTCCCTGATGGAACACAAGAAGTGGGAAATTGGACATGACAGTAAGTATTTTCGAGGCTGAGGATTATTGTTTTTCCAGTTAGTTTATCTTTCTAAAATTTCAAAATTAAAAGTCTCAGAGCAACAGAGGTATGACATATCCAAGACTGTTTGACTCTACTGTGTCTCTTGTTCATCTTGACATCTTCTGATGAATTATTTCCAAACACTGGCCCAAGCCACGAAGAATCAAATCTGCTTGGAATCAAAGTGGCACCAGGAACTGTTTGTTTCCAAGCCATGGAGGCATCTGGAAGACCACTCCTGTTAGAAAAAGTGTTAGTCCTTTTTACCTCCTTAACATCTTTCTCATTTCCACACCATACCCTCCATCCCCCTACCAAAGCAAATACCTTAGGCAGTGTACTTGCTCTTAACTCCAATTTTAAAAATATTAAGATACAAAGAAAAAGAAAAGCACACCTCCCAAATCCAAATTAAAATATGCTCCTATCTTTTAAATTTTAAGCTTAAAAATCATTTTGTGAATATGCAGACAGATAAATAAGACACACATGTGTAAACACCAAATAGTTTCTCTAGTGTGAGAAACTGAGAATGTAAATAAGGACTAAGAGAATTGAAATAGGAAAAGGTCCAAAGGGGTAGGGGTGGTGGGAGGGGAAAGGGAAAAGAAAGAATGGAAAGGAAAAATTATGAGAAAAGAAAAAAAAATGGAAATGAAGTATGTAAATAGGGAAGGGTTTAGGGGTGAAGGGCTCACAGGTAATGGGGAAAAAATAAGAACCAAGATACATCATGTACAGGTCCAAGCACCCAAAGATAAATGTAAATGTATTGTATACCTAAAATGTACCAATAAAAGAATTTAAGAAAAAAAATAAAAGATATAGATTGGAACTGGAAAAAAAATATGCAGACAGAAAATTAAATACGCTCTATGTGAAAATGCTCCACACTGAACTAAAAATGATTGTCCTCTGAAACTAAAGTGCATCATGCTTATCAGAAGAGAACAATAAGTTATGTTAGTGTGGAGACTAGTAAATGACTGGCATTTCCAGCTTAGACATGCTTATTTTGAGACATATTCCATAGGCTGAATTAGCAATTCTATCATTTCTAAGTTGTTCTGGAGGACATCTACCAAAAAAGACACCACAATGCTACTCGGCATAATGTAAATTTGGATTTTTAAGGAAATCTGAGAGATAGCAGAGAATTGGCATTCTAGACTGGTCTCTCTCAGAATTTGAGGTGACACAGTTCATATTGGCAATATAATTTGATCAGAGTGAAATCCTAATTCATATAATAAGGAAATCATTATAAGACCATACTAGGTGGACCCATGTAAACGTCAGTGTCTGGTTAGTGCTCAACCCCCAAAATGACAATATCACGAGATTCAAAATAATAACAAAGTGCCTTACTTTCTTCATCTATAAGTTGAATCTATTAAGTATTAGCTCTTAGGATTGATATGGGGAATCAATGAGCTACTAATGGACTTCAATTGTTCTGGTACACAGTAACATCCAGTAAGTAAAAGGAGGAAGAAGAAGAGGAGCTATAAACCCACGCATATTGTTCATTGTAAACATTCTCATATGTTAGGTTATTGCAACTCACATAAACTATTTGTCAAATTACTTACAATTTAAGAAATGTAATTACCATTCTTAGTGAATATTAACTGAGTGTTCTTGCCGTAATATCTTTAAAAGTGAATGTTATTTGAGGTTCAGGTAATATATCTCTTTTGTAAAAAAATTTTTTATCAAATCAAAATATCATATATAGGCACACATACACATTTATGTCTTTGAGTACTTACTTATTCAATAGCAGTAACCATTCCTCATTTGGAGAGAATTACACTTCATGACTATTAGAATAAATACAACGCTGATAACTTTTCAATTTTTTAGCTCTCCAACATTTCTCAGTAAGTCTCTGAACTGTGCCCAGTGACTAATCATCTGCTCTTCTCCTCAAAGGTCACATGGATTACTTTAAGACTATGAAGAAGAAACAGAGCTCAGGTTTTATCTACAACTCTTTTGTGACAAATACTTCATCATATAAAATTATCTACTTCTGAAGTATGAGTGAAGGACTCCAATCTGTGGCTGAAACACTTGAGGACTCTGAAATAGGCTAAGCCAAATCATGTGAATTGGGTTCTCCAACTCTGAAGGATGAATATCACTCCAAAGGACGCATATGTAGCACTCATACCCAGGAGATCAGAGAATCCTCTTCCTCTCATTTGTGCTTTTCCTGCAAGTTCATCATCTTCACAACAGCTGCTTCTCTGATTGGTATCATACGAGGAGAGAAAGAATGCTTCTTGTCATCCTTCATAGACCCTAGAGGTCCTATATGATCTTTAGGAATCTTTGGACTTTTAAGATACCTTATCCCAAATTTTACAATTTCCAGAGTTAAATTTCCTTGTCTCAGAGAACAACGCTGGTCTGCACACCGAAAGTGGGCATTCAGACAAGGTGGCTCAGGTCAGTAGCCAAAAGATAATCCACCATTTAATCTAAGAGATCTTTCTACTCTTCATGTTGTATGTTAAAAGCCAAACCAATCTTCCTATAAAAACAAACAAACAAAAACACTTTATAACGTTTTCCAAGATTACAGTGGGTTCATGTCAAAGAAGGTAAATGGAAGACTACAGGATCTATCAACAAATAAGAATGAAGCATATAAAAGAGGATCCATTTTGGGGATTCAAAACACTCGGCTTGTTAAGGTGAGGGTTAACCATCAAATTCTACCAGAGAAGTGGTTTTTCCCTTTTGTTTTTAGATTAGAGACTGACTAACTCTTCATATTTTTAGTTCTTTATAGTGGAATTTCAATCTGGAATAAAATTTTATTCCCTAACAAGCCAAACCTCAAAAGCAAAAAGCAACTGTGTTTTACACCACTTAGGGCTCCCCCAGTTTAACCATCTGTACAAATTCTCCTTTTGTATCATTCCAACAGAGCATAAATTAAAGTACACCGAGAATGGTGCTCTAAAGGAAACAGAAAATCCCTGCGTTGGTACATTGCTATCCGATTGTGGGTGGTCATTGTAAAAATCACAGTTTTAAGAAACTGATTTCTAAATTCTTCATGAGTACAGATAGATGAGCACTTTTACAGCTCACTTAAACCACACAAATTTCTCTCCCTGTCCACATTGGCACAGGAATGGGAGTTCACCATTTTCTCCTCCCTCTCGCAGGAGTCAGACTAGCTGGGACATTTTAAGTAACTTTCATTAAAAAAGAAAACAAAGGTTAAGGTCAAAATAAGTATGATAAACATAGTAGTTTCTATTCTCCATATTCAAGGATGAAAGACTAAGCATCGAAAACAGAAAGATGTAACATTAAAATTCACTCAAGTAAGATGAAGTTAGATTTTTCTTCCCTTGCAACATAACCAGAAAGAAAAAAGGGATTTTGGGAAAACAACAGCTTTTACCTTTCTTTAGTAAATTTAGTCTTTTAAATGAATCCAGTAGTTAATTTTACAGCTGCACATTCCTTAAATTTATATGTTTCCAATTATCTGAATGACTGACACTTTCAAGTTTTATGGGTGATGTTGAAGAGAACTGCACTTAAACTTACATGAAGTATATTTTTACTCTAAAGAAAAATAGCAATTAAATTGGACTTTACTTTATTGAGCTCCTCTTCATACTTCTAAAGTTTTAACATTTTAGTTGGAAGTTCTTTAAAAGTGAGTAAATTCCAACACTGTGACTTTTCATAACACAAACTCTGCCACTGGGCTTAATCATTTTACCTATGTAGCATCAATACCTCTCCCCAACAAAACCCCTCACCAAACAGTAGTCCAATGTTGAGGTTATCAACTGAGAGCAGACTGTAGATTTCACCCTTATCCTTTTCTAACTGCTGAACAAGGTAAAGTTGTAGCTTGGAGAGAGCAAAACGCCGACATCATAGAGCCTACAATGTCATCAGTAAATTAATGTACCCCACCACCACTGCCCAGAGTCAAGGAGCAGAGTGGATGGTTCAGAAACACACTGTGGATCTGTCTTATTTCCAATCACCTTCTTCCTTAAAGGTAATAGTCTACTGTCTGTAATAAAAGCAAATATTTCAGTGAGGTTGTGAAAAATTGATTACGGCCACTTTGGAGATCCCCAACAGTGTTTTAATAATAGTTCCATGGATCACCTCTTTCACATCTGCTGCATAGTAGAGGTAGAAAAACTCTTATTTCAGAAACAGTTAAAATAGACTAAGTAGCAAAACTGAGTTATACAACCCAGTTGCCACTCAATACATTTTGAAAATATTTTCACATATGCTTGGGGGAGAAAGGTGAGTGAACTGTGAAACATGATTAATATAGCTTTGCCATGAGATGCCTAAATCACAAGAATAGGCAGTTGGAAGACTGCTCTGAGGATGTCTCTGGAAAATGATCCTTCATTACCAAATCTGGTTTCTCATAGGGTATCTTTTTGGTCTACATGGAGGTGATTCAGCATACATGACTATACTATGTATAAATAATTCAGAGAAAATAATCCAGAAAAAAAGCCATAATTATTTGACACATATAATAAACATATGAAGTAAGTTAACCAAGGAATGAAACACAGCAGACACTAGTGCTTCGGGGCTGTCCTGGAATAGTAGACTCTAATGGGTATCATATAAACCAATGAAAAAAACACCATGAAAAGACATAAGCCTCCCTCCAAAAACAGTAGGTACGCCCAGGACAGAAAGGGATATGCCAAGTGAAGAGACAGAGATGTGATCTAGAGCACCATCTCTTGCTCACTGTTCAAAGCACAGTTCATGCCAACTTTAACAGTTGCTTTGGGGTCAAGTGAAATAGTACATTGACTCTGATAATACAAACAAAAGAACACTGGCTGCTATTGTTATTGTTCTCACTCCTATCTACTATTCTATTATTTTCAATGTTTTTTTTTACTTTCAATGTTATTATTACTGTAGCTCAGGTATCAGTAAACTTTTTAAATAAAGCTCTCAATAAGAAAATTTTAGGCTTTGAGGGGGAGTTGTTTGATTCATCAAACAGGAGTCTAGTCAAATTTGAATTTCATATAAACTGAATTTTTCAACAGTCTAAGTATATCCTGCTCAATATGTGAGACATGCTTATACTAAAATTTTTCATTGTTTATCTGATTTTGGCTTTCCCTTAGGCTTCCTAGATTTTATCTGGCAACCATATTTATTAGTAGTATGTGTTTTCAGAACATAAAGATTATACTCCTCATGGGCAGTTACTACATGTACATAACACATCTTCATTCTCTTTACATCCCCTTCCTTCTGTTCCTCCCTCTCCCTCCATCTCTTGGTCCTTTTGCAAAAGATCTAGCTTCCTGTTTCCTATTGTCTATCATTTATTTTGCTCCTTATTTATATAAGGGTAAACATGTGATCTTTAAGCTTGTGGGCCTGATTTATTTTGCTTAACATTACAGTCTCAGGTGCATCCATTTTTCCTACAAATGACTCAAATTTATCTGCTTTATGGCAGAGAAGTATTCCATTGTGTATAAATACCACATTTTCTTTATCCATTTCTCTTGTGATGGACATATAGGCTGCTTCCAAGATTTAGCTGTTATGAATTGTGCTTCTATAAATATGGGTATGCATGTATTATAGTAATACAATGTCTTTAATCCTTTTGGGAAGAAACCTAGAAGAGGAATAGCTGGGTCGAATGTAATTTCTAATATTAGGTTTTTGAGGAATCTCCATTATTGATTTCCATAATGGTTGTAGTAGTTTACATTCCTTTTTTTCCCCCATGGTCTTGCCAGCACTTGTTATTATTCAATTTCTTGATGATAGCCATTCTTTTAGGAGTAAGACAGAATCTCAATGTTTTTAATTTCCATTTCTCTAGTGGTCAGAGATGTTGAACATTTTCCTATTAATATATTGGCCATTTGTATTTCTTCTTCTGAGAAGTGCCTATTCATTTTGCTGGCCCATTTCTGATTGGATCTTTTATTTTGAGGTTCTATATTTTTTGAGCTCTTTATACATTCTAGCTATTAGTCCTCTGTCTGAGGAATAATGACTGTAGTATGTATAAATAATTCAGAGAAAATAATTCAGAAATAAAGCCATAATTATTTGTAAAATTATGGTAATTTTTTTCCTATCCTGTAGGTTGTCTTTTCACTTTGTTGGTTGTTTCCTTTGCTGTGGCAACCTTTTTATAGACTATGGGTTCTCTGTTGCAACTACTTGCTGCTGTACGATGAGAGCAGCCACAACAATACATAAACAAATGGGTATGGTTATGTTCTGATACAACTTTACTTACAAAAAAAGATCACAGATAATGGTAAGAGTTGGTCCATGAGCCATGGTTTGCTAACTCATGCCAAAACTCAGAGTTGAGCCTATACTGAGTGACATAATCAGATTTAATGAAAAGGTGATCTATTTAAAACATGGTAAATGGCACATTTTCTTTCATTTATATAAACAGGATAAGCTATCACTACTGTCTGGACATAATTCCTGGGTCTTCCCAGCATCAGCTTGCCTAGGAAAATGTTCCTTTTGTTGTAATGAACCTGATACCACAGTCACTGAAAATCAGTGTTTGACATATATATGATACAGTATTGTATCAACTGCAACAGATACACAAAAGAGTAAGAACTTGTCCCAGCCTTCATGAGGGTTACTCTAAAAAAATTAATATTAAACTTTGTGAATATTGTAAGCTAGGTGAATCAAGAAAACCTATGTTCAAGATATTTAGAAAAAACTAAGAGACCCCAACTTCAGACGGCTTGGACCTGAGAAGGCTTATGGCTCAGTCTTGGTGACAGCACACACTCAAGTAGTTAATCTGTAAGATATATAACACAGAAAAATGTCATAAACTAGGAAGACTTAGTTCAAGAAGGAAAAACTACAAAGGAGAGAAGAAGGAAAGAATAGCTAAATATTTGAAAAGCTATTGTGTAGAAGAGAAACCCAACTTATTATTTCAAGGGACCAGAATTATTTTCTGGAGCTCAATAAGACAGAACCAGAGTCCTGGTTGGTCCAACTGAAAACACGGAGTTAGTGTGTCAGAACCTGACCACATGTGAGTTACATCTTGATTGGAAGAAGAGGCAAATACATATTAAACACAGTACCAGGGAAGGGATTTCCAGGCAAATGGCATTATTAGGGACTTGAGGGGAATAACCAGGATTTGACCAGCAAGAAGGGGTAGGAGATAGATGGGAAAGCATTGGGAAATATTTGGGGAGAAAGAACTTGGCACATAGAAGAATAAATAAGAACTTCTATGGGACAAAAAAAGAACTTCTATGGGGATAGAAAGTGGGGACTGGTGGAAGAATTAAATGCCTCCCATGGATGCTGACAAGACAATAAATTGACACTATTGTCCCAATTAGTAGGTAGCTATTGATTTTAGAGAGGTAGAATGTAAATATCTTAAGGAAGAGTCATCTGACATCACTGGAATACTGCCCATATACTGAATTCTTTAATAAGGGGATCAATGGCCACAGGAGAAGAAGGAGCGCATTCCTGTTTTGGAGAGGAGACTACACTCATGAGAAGGACATGTGGGGTGTATCTGAATTAAACAAACCCAAGTTCAGTGAGGGAGTCTGCCTCCTACCAAATGGGTGACCATAGGCTTCAGTTCTGCCATCTTTACAGGGGGACAATTTTACTGTCTTTGCAGAGATTTTGTGAAATTTAGAAATGATGAATGTTGAGTACCAAGGATAACTGTCTAGCACATAGAAAGTACTCAATAAATATAGTTTCTAGTTTAAACTTATAGACATTCTCAAACATACAGAAAAAGAGAACAGTATAATGAATACCCACAATCCCATCACCCAAACTTCACAAATGCACATGTTCTCTGATGTCCGAAATATTTTAAAGTTGGACATCAAGATATTCCACCTTTAAGTATGTCTGTCTGTGTTTCTAACAATTTTTTTTCTATTTAATAGGACATACTATATATACTATATACTACTTCTACTATGAAGACTAACAGTTATTTTAAGCTTCTCTTTGAAAAAAAGTTGGACTTGTTATATATTTTTATGAACATTATTTCAGTGTATTCATTAACTCACAGGCAGATCTTTTAAAGTCCTCCGAACAGTCTCAACTACTGAATTCTCAGAAATGCTTATACCATTGTCCTTACCCTATCGAGTTCAGAAAAAGGTTTTATAATTCTTAGTTTTGTATTTAAAGCATGAGGATGCAACATTCTGTCATCAAGAGCCCTGCAATGTTCTCCAAATTTAGAAAAACTATTTACCTTTCTGAAGACAGACCAGTTTAACTTCAATTACGTCTCTGTAACAGCCATAACAGATGAGAAGCACATTTGTAATTACTGTCTCTATCTACAAGCAATTTCTTTTCTTTCTTATACAATCTTCACTTCCAGGTGAGCACAGACCACTCCCTCCTTCTGTCTAGAACTGACTTTTTGTCACAATTGCTGAGACACTTACATTGTCCTTACTTGTGATCAGATTATTTCCCCCAAACTATGCACACAGGAGTGCACACATCACAGCCTTCAATACCCAGCCCAGAGCCTGGAGATTGTTAATCCCACAGTAAGCTTTAGTCAAATGACCACATGAATGAAGAAGATCCTTTCCATCTCTGATCAGGCTGTCAGTTGGGTCATCAAGCCTTCCTTATCTAGACAGAAAAAGCAAAGTTCTACTCACCTCTAAGGTTAATGAACAGATTCCAAACTAATAAGATTTTCTAACAGTTTTTATGCAATTGCACATGTAATTCCTGGTAATTTTTGGAATGAATTCTCATTTGAATTTGCTCACATATCTCCCAAGAATTTTTCTGCAGACCAACTGACACCCAATAAAACTGAGAGACTAAGAACAATGACATGGGCCCTTCTTTTCCCTGTCTCTGAAATGAAAGGAGTACATCTCCACTGTATGTAACAGAGTGTGACTACAAACAGCCAGGCACATGCCAACAATGTCCAATTTTGGCAGGGATTTTCTTCTTTATTGGCAACATGTAAGTTAGAATACAGTTGCCAAACTAGAGCCCTTCAGCTCTGTGCCAAACTTTGTCAATTTTAAGAATTATTTATTAGAACAATTTCTAGATCAGTTTTAAATCAAGATAGTATCTTAGTAGTTGTCAATGTGTGCTCCTGGCTCTTCAAATGGTCAGAAAAATAAGTCATAATTGAGTCTCCCTATAATAAGTTCACATTCACATTCATATTCTCCCCTTGACCTCCCCACTGAATGAAGCTGTGATGGAATTGTCTAAGCTGGAATACCTAAGAGAGAGAATTCAGTCCAGGGCACATATGTAACTATAGTATCCTCAAAAATCAAATTATGCAAAACATGTGCAATTACCCACATTATCTGCTTGAATAAAAGATAACAAGAATGACCCAAAAACTACTTTTCTTAGCAGATTAAGTTGCCCATCCATCTCCAGCCATTGGTACTTGTTCAAAATGGTGTAATGGTTCTTCAAAGGCTGATCAGAAAGGGTTCCCAAATTCATATTTAGTTTAGAGATAAGTGCAGCAATCAATCTTTCCCAGGGTCTGAGAGGGCTTTTGTTTTCCATCCAGTGACATAGCATGTGCAACTATTGTAGTGGCGTTCTGCCCTCATGACTCAGAATAAACATTTTCAAACAATATGAACTGGCAGAGCCATCCTCAACAGAGGGAACTCCTGTCAGGAAGTGAGTTGTTACTGGAAGTTTTTCCCTAGGTTGAGAGGGCAGCTGTTACTAGGGCTATGACATCATGAAGACAGTACATAAGTAGAAATTATTGTAAATGATACCCTTAAAGTTAGGGGCTATCCAGTGATGTCGAACCTTTCAGAGGCCAAGTGCCCCAACTGCAATCCAAAACCCACTTATTTACTGCAAAGTGCCAACACTGCAATTAAACCTGAATACTGAGGTTTTAGTTTAGAAAAAACAACTGGTATCTAATGCTCAGCTGTTGGGGTGCCTGGGCTCACGTGCTGACAGAGAGGGCTTTGTGTGCCCACTGGAGCATGCATGGCATACTTTCACCATCACTGGACTAGACTAATAGACTGAGGGACTCTAGGCCTTACCTGGAATACCTGGGTTCCCTGCCTGCTGAGGTGAAGTTGGCTTTAGCCATTTTGCTAAATAGAACGATGAACATCCCCATTGCTTCTGTTTTATTCTTTGTAAATCTCAGGCAAAGGAAACAAGAGCAACAAAACTCTTCTAGTTGAATGAGCATGACAGAGCTGTATAGTAGGATGCAGTCTTTTAAAAGAATTGGCCCATGGTCATACTCCTAGGAAGAGGAATCTGCTGATGGGCTTAGAAAGCCCACTGGGTTGATCTAGGTTCCAAGTCTTAGACACAAATGGAAATGTGTGACTCTACTGCCCAGGCTGACAGAACAGCTGACTCAAAGCCTAGTCCAAGAACTGCCCCGCTAAGTCCTAGCACATTATCAAGACCCCTGCTGTGGCAAGGTTGGCAACAGAAGAAGAGCTGCCAGTTTGGAGAGGACCACCTGCCCCATTCAAAGGCTACAACATGCTTCTTGGCTACCAGCAAAGGGAGCAAGGGCTCGAACAGAATAAAAAGGAAATGGACATACAAGTTTTGATGTGCATATTTTAATTGAATCAAACAACAGTGTGAGAGAGGTACAGCTTTGGCAATAACCCAAGGAGGCCAGGCAGTGCTGGTATCTCAGGCAGCTATAGAGGGAAGCAGACTGGAGCTCACCCCAGGGACCATGATGGGGAGAGGAGCACAAGGCTTGTGGGGTAGACAAAACTCTTATAGTGAATCACACACCTTCTGACCCAACTCTTTTGTCTGGTACAGTTTGAAAAGGATTAACAGGAATGCACAGCTTAGTATATGGACAGAGCTCTGGAACCATAACTGAGAACTGACCTTCTCTGAGAGCCCAATGCTTGGAGAGAAATACAAAAAAAAAAAAAAAAAAAAAAGGCATGACAGTCCTGCTCAGCTTTAACACATTCCTTTCATGGACTTGACACCCCATATTCCACATAGCCTGGCTTATCATGATCTTCCTGCCAGCTGAATTTCCCAGGTCGTATCAGCCTGGGGTTCAGAAAAGCTTCATTTATTCCCTCAATCATTCAGCCAGCAAATATCTATTGAGTTCCCTCTGTGTGTCAGGTCCTGTGCTTGGTGCCAGGGATAAAATGGTGAGCAAAACTCAGTAAAGGTCATGCAGCATTGATGGGTTGATAACTTAATAAGGGGAAAGGGTGATAACAAGAGGAGAGGTGCTTGCTAAAGAGTCATGCAGATAAATGGAGAATTCCAGCAGCATGCACAATTACAATGTAGTACTTATAAAATGTAAGTTGCTCGGGGGGCTTTGTTTTTTTTTTCCCAAGGGTGACAATTTCCAAGTCAGTGCCATCTTCCTCCATTTTTAACATATCTGCCAGCTCTCATATGGCTGGATTCAAGAGCTGTCAGAGAATCCAGACACCAGCAAGGTAGTCAATTCAACTGTTACTAGCTGTCTTAACGGCAGATTCCTTTCCCTTAAGCACAGGTGCAAAAGCAGGAAAACAGAAAACTCCCAGGGTAACAGATACCCAGTACCACTGATAGTCACTCTACCCCTCTCTACCTTGTTCCCTTAAGATGCTTTAATTCCCAGAAGACTAAGTGGTCCTTCCTTGTATAGCTCTCTATGGACCTTGCCTAACCAGATAACCCCAGTTGTATCAAGACAACACTGAAACCAGGAGTGAAAAAGAGATTCTCATACCTGCTGGGATCCATGGGCAATGTTCTCCAGGAGAACTAAACTGAAGGAGTTTTGAGGATGAGGAAGAAACGACTGCTGTGAGTGATGAGTACTGTTTGATACAGACATGAGAAATGAAGTGTCCTCCTGTGTTTAACTCAAGCTGTGAATGCTCTTAATACTCATTCAACAAATATTAGAGTGCCTACTATGCACCAAAATGTAAAAGGATGGGAAGAAGGCTGATCTGCAAAGCAGAACACACTTTTCAGAAGGCATCATTTGGATATCCCTGAGTTACCCCTTTACATCACCCATTCATCATTTATCCAATAACTACTAAATGATCACCAACTCCAGTAACAGGTACTGTGCTTGGCACTGGGGATACAGAAGTGAACATGATAGACTAGGTTCTGCCTTCCTGAAGTTCAAAGACTCTTTAGACAGAAAAACAAGTAAACTAATTTCAGGTAAAGATGATTTAAAGGAACATAGTGATAAAGAGTTAGAAGGGAGAAGATCCAGGTTAGGCCTTCCTGTGAAGGATACATTTTCACTCAATCCTAAGGGATGGGGAAATGGGGTCACCTATGAACAAATCATGGAAAAAAGCAGTCTGAATAGGAGGAACAATAGGAGGAACTGTTAAGTATAAAAGCTGTGAGTCAAGAATAAGCTTAGAAATGTAAGAAGTTGGTCCTACCTCAGAGCCTTTGAACTTGTTGTTCCTTCTGCCTGGAATGTTCTTCTATCCTAGAAATATACATGCTTGGCTCCCTTATTGCCTTCAATCTTGGTTCAGATCTTACCTTCTCAGTGAGGGGTTTCTTTAATCTCTAATATCAATTTCAGGTTACTCTATCATTATCAAAAAATAATATGCTAAGCTGAACCATACAAAATTGACCATTTAAAAAATTTTTGACCTATATGAATGGTAATTTCATATAAGTCAACCTCATATTTACCTTTCTCATCTTGTTGATTATTTTCTTCCATCTAGACAAGAACTTCAGCTCTATGAAGGCAGGGATATTGGTTTTGTTCACTTTATTTTGAGCACCTAGAACAGTTCTGGGCACAAAGTGGGTTCCAAGTTCATAGTTCTTCAATGAATAAAGAATGTGACTCACTGACTATTAAAATTTTAATTTCAATTGAAAAAACTGCTGACAGGTGCTCCTGGAAAAGGCAATTTTGATTAAAACTATCCTGAGGTTTTAGAGAGCACACAGGAGAAAACTTTTTTTGGGGTCACTGAACACCAGGAATATACTGAAAAGAACAAAGATTACAGAGGGGAAGGAGGCAGCCTTTGTGTATATACTTATCCAATTTGAGATTCTTGTCATTTTATTCTTCTCCCCCACAATTTGGGCTGTTAGTGCTGCCTGATGCCCAAACTATTCTAACCAAAAGCCCAATAATCATAATCTTTTCAGAAAACATCCTTCTGGCTGCCCGGCTTCAGCTCAGAGCAGTAATCAACCCCACTACCTTTTGAGACTCTCATTTAACACAGATTTTTAATATGATACATTCAGCCTCCAACGGGGTGGCTGAAATAGGGTCCTTACTTTTAGGAAAAGAGGAGGCCATGGGGCACAACCTCAGAATCGAAGAACCACCTAGCCGGGGTGGGAAGAAAGCCCGTGGGATCTCATTCAGAGAGGCATTATGCCCACAGTGGCTCTACCAGCAAGTTAAATGAATCCCACAGCCTGAGCTTGGCCCAGTGTGCATTTAGACACCAGGGAAATGAACACCCTGGAGCTGTGGCCTGGAGCAGGACACAGAGCACTCAGGGACCCCCACCTCTATGGTCTTTCATCAACTTTAAGAAGCAGCACTATTCCGCTCGCCCTCTGAGGCTCTCCTGTTACTATGGTCTGGTCCAGGGGCCCTGCTCCCTGGTTTCCCGCAGCTCTGGTTTACAGGTGGTGATGTCTGCACTCACTCTGCAGGTTGGGCTCTGCAAGGTCAGATTCTCCTCGCTCTGGAGGCTCTGATTTCTCCCAGACCCTTGGCTTCAGCCTGGGTGGCTGCCACCCAGGAGAGCACAGTCTGGCCCAGTGGGTGACCCAGCCAGGCTTTCTTTGGCCTTGGCAGGCAAGGGGAACATAATATGTCTTTCCAGTCAATTGGCTTTATTTTCCATTTAAAAAGAAAGGCCTTCATTAAAATAACAAACCATTAATATTAACTAATTACCAATATTTATTTTAACATGTTTAAGAGAATGGCATGTTTTACAAGTTTTAAGAGACATAAAACACAAGCCCAGTTTAGTTCTTGCCTCATTAAATTTTAAATTGTTTTAGGTCACTGCTTACACCAACACTGATTCTCATTCCCAAGTCTATCTAGAGAACAGATTTTAAGTCACTGACATTTTAGGAGAGGCCATAGCCTTGTAGAAGCAAGAGGCCAGCTCCCTTCAAAAGTGCCCCATATGTCTCATGCCTTGGATCTCCTTATTCAGCCTTTAAACTTCCAAACCACAGAACTGCCGGTAAAGGGCTTCCTCTGTCTTTACTGTTTGCTACTTCCCTGCTTGCTCACTGATTAAAATAAAGGTTGAAGGGTGGGCAGGTAGACAGAGAATGAAAAGGAAAGACAGATAATAAATGAGAGAGGATGAGAAAAGATACTGAGAATGTTTTCTCCACCTTGACCAGAAAAACTACTGGGAAAACTCTTTTCCCTTTCTGATCCTCTTAGAGTCACAGTAGACTCTAAGACAGTCACAAACCTACACCACCTTTTCTGTCAGTGCTTTGTTCTGTGTGAGGCAGAAGCAGCCCCTGTTGGTTTCTCAAGGGAGGTCTGTGTGCCAGTGAACCTGTACAACCCATCTCCTCTCAGTTCCAGGGAGAGTGATGAGCCTGTGCAGCAGGGGGAGGAAGAAGTTGAGGCAGCCTGGTGCTGGTTCCCGCCCAGTCTCGCTGAGCTGAGCTGGGAGTGAGTTTAGTCCCACATTGAGGCTGGGGGAGAAGGGCTCTGCTCCAAAGGCCTGCATATCAAAACACCAACATATCCTTTTTTTCCTGGCTCTTGGGAAAGTTTGTTGTTTTTTTGTAATAACAACATGTGAACTGGAATTTAAAAACACATGCCCGCCAAATTGTGCCTCCATTTGGGCTATGGCCCTGGGCCCTGGCTCTATAAGAAGCAGGTCTTTCTGCCCCACAGGGACAGAAGACAAGGGAGAAAACTGAGAGGAAGAATGTCATGGAGAGGAGTCTGGAAAAGACTGAAGATTTAATTCCTTAAGTCACAACAGGATGGAAAAGGTGGACACTATCTCAGGATGGAGCCAGAAACCACTGAGTGGATGTGAAGAGATCTAGGAGCTGGGCCAAGGCATCTCTGGACACATTCACCAGCTTGAAAGTGGAGGAGCCTAAAACAGAGAGTAAAATCCTAAAGAGAAATGGGCACGAGCCACAGATATGAGTACTGGATGGACATAAGGGGCCTGCTAAGGGATAAGCTACTGGATTTCAGTACCAGATCCTGAACATCTGAAAGTTCTGAGCTGGTGCTAGTGACCTCGGTCATGGGACCTAGACCTCGTTAACTATGAGGTTCCTTTTTATACATGGTATCTATCCCACAGCTCGCTGGGAGAAGAAAATGAAAAAGCTCATAGGAGAAATAGTATAATACCTGAATGGAAGTGTTAACCTTTATCACTACAGTTAGAATTAGTATCAACCTTGGTTCTTATGCTAACATTAGCTGTAGTTTTTCTGTGAATGTGACTCATTTGGCTGGAGGACCCTGAGGAAATGGGAACTATGACATCCTAAATCCCATCTTTTCCAGAACTCTTTTTTGCAAAGATTTACCTCTTGCTAACATGACCAAATGTCTCCCTCTTCACTTTCTCTTTAACCCAAGGCCACTTAAAAACATTAAAAGGACAAAAACAGTAATATGCATCATCTAAAAAGGAATTTGTGATCTCTCCCCCTCTGGGCAGAAGCACTGGTTACCCTGTGGTTCATACCTGGTGCCAGCATTCCATGACATACACGGGGAATACCAGTTGGTGCCAGGGCCATGGGACTTCAGTGTGGCACCTGGAGGCCCTTGGAGTACCAGGTTCTGGGACAGCGTCCTATGGGAAGGCAGAGCTGTACCCAGCTACAGCAGGAAACAGCTTCCACTGTGTTATAGTGAATTAAAGTTTCATGGGATTCTGTATAGCCAGGGCTATAGACAGCCATCCTTAATCTGTATTCGAGGATATACTCCCAGGCCATCTCTAAATAGGAAGTCTAGCAGCAAACGTGGGCACACAGGCACCCAGCCAGGCTGGTGGAAGGAAGGGAAAGTGACGCTTTGTGTCTAACCTGAGCTTATTTATGGTAGGTTTCAGCTCCATTAGAAATGTTGCTCATTATCCAGAAAGCCAAATTTGTGTGAGTAAATTTACAACTTGAAGACATAATGTTATGGAGTAATCTAGACTTTGATTTATAGTAAATTTCCTACTGGCACGAATTTTTATACACCAGGCTTTAGCTGATCCCCCTAACCGACAAATAATGCTCAGCAATTATACACTATCAGGCAAACATGTTGTAACATACACTTTTACCCTTAATCCTGTATATAAATTTTACTCTTCACACTTGTGTGGTTCTCTTCCACATGTGAATTTCAGAATACTGTGCTCATTTGGTGTACTGTTTATCACAAGGAAATGTGACAAAATTGACTATTTCCACATGCGGTGATTTTTAATAAATCAGTACTGTGAGTTTCTTTAATTTTTTAAAGAGAAACAAAACTTTCAGAGTATTAGGAATTCCTTTTTTTTTTTTTGTATTAAAGTCTTTTATTGGTACATTGTAGGTATACAACACAATTGCATTTCTCATTGGGAACTGTACCTTTACATAATGCATCTTGGTTTTTATTTTTTCCCCATTCCTAGCCCTCCCTTCACCCCCTCCACCCTTCCCTATTTACAAAGACTTTATTTCCATTTTTTCCATTTCTCATCATTTTTCCTTTCCCTTCTTTCCTTTTCCCTGCCCCTCCAACTACCCCTACCCCTTTGGACCTTTTCTTCCTATTTTGCACTATTGATTATTCATTCTAATCATTGGTAAATTTCAGGTATACAATATGATGACATTCATCATTGGAAATTTGCACCTTTACATAGTCTCTCTTGGTTCTTATTTTTCACCCTTGCCCAGCCCTCCCTTCAACCCCTCCAGTCCTCCCTATTTACAAAGATTTTGTTCCTATTTTTCCATTTTCTCATATTAATCCCATTCCCTTCTATCCTTTCCCCTAGCCCTCCCACTTCCTTCCCCTTTGCCCCTTTTCTTCCTATTTCACATTACCTATTATACATTTAGTCCTTATTTACACTTTCAGTTTCTCACACCACAGAAACTATTCGGTATTTATACATGTGTGTCCTATTTATTTCACTTAAGAGTATCGCCTCAATGTGCATCCACTCAGCTATAAACGCCTCTAATTTTGCATTTTTGATGGCTGAGTAGTACTCCATTTTATTAAAAAAACACATTGTCTTTATCCAGTCTCCAGTTGATGGGCATTTGGGCTGTTTCCAAGTTTTAGCTATTACAAACTGTGCTGCTATGAACATGGGTGCACATATATCACTGTGGTATGATTCTTTTAATTCTTTGGGGAAGATCCCCAGCAGGGGACTAGCAGGGTCAAATGGGACTTCCAGTCCTAGTTCTTTGAGGTATCTCCATACTGACTTCCACAATGCTTGCACCAGTCTACACTCCCACCAGCAGTGGAGCAGGGTTCCTCTTTCCCCACAGCCCCGCCAGCATTTGTTATTGGTTGATTTCATGATAGCAGCCATTCTTTCTGGAGTGAAGTGGAATCTCAGCTTTGTTTTCATTTGCATCTCTCGAATGACTAGTGATGTTGAACATTTTTTCATGTATTTATTTGCTATCTCTACTTCTTTGAGAAATGTCTGTTCATTTCAGATGCCCATTTTTGGATTGGGTCTTTAAATCTGGGAGGTCTGATCTTTTAAAATTCTTTATAGATTAGAGATAGCAGACCTTTGTCTGAGGAAGAGCAGGTGAAGATTTTTTCCCACATTGTGGGTTGTCTCTTCACACTGCTGGTGGTTTCTCTTGCTGTGCAGAAGCCTTTTAATAAGAAGAGATCCCATTTGTTGATTGTTTGTGCTAGTTCACGGGCAACTGAGTCATAAAATCTTTTCCTACACCGATGTCTTCAAGGGTTCTACCTAACCTCTGTTCTAACTGGTTCAGCGTTTCTATTTTAATATTTAGATCTTTAATCCATTTTGATTTTAGTTTAGTGCATGGTGAGAGATACAGGTCTAGTTTTAATCTTTGGCAAGTTGAAGCCCAATTTTTCCAGCACCATTTATTAAAGAGGCTATCTTTCCTCCAGTGAGGGTGTTTGGCTCCTTTGTCGAAGATGAGATGGCTGAGTGTGTCTGGTGTTGTTTCTGCATCTTCTAATCTGTTTATTAGGAATTTCTTGATGATGTTTTGTATTAGATTAGGTAAGATTATTAAGGCTTATTTATGGTTAATACAATTCCTATTCAATGAAATAAATCCAAACTTTAAAAAGTTTGAAACTTTAAAAGTTTCTCAAAAGGGATTTTTAGAAACTACCTTGTATGTGTATAAATGCACATGCTCATGCATAAGTAAATGAATACATGTGTGCACACATGTATAGGTACCCAAGATTAGAAGGTGTACCTTAAATCCTCTAGGGCAATCAGGTGCTCTGAATCTATAGTTTGGATAAGTCTGATTGTTTCTGAGACTCTTCTTCTGGCCCTTTTACTTCCCATTCAGAGTGGTATGATAAGGAGGAAGACAAAAAAAAAGTAAAAAGGAAGGTGAGGAGGAGGTTGAAGAGTATTTAAGTACCTATGGTGTGTCACGCACCTTGCTAGATATAATGCCCAATAATTTTAATTGTAAATTTTATTGTCAAAAAGTTGGTGTTGGCAGGCCTTTTCAAAGACAACAAATCCAGGCATTGAGAAGGGAAATAATATAATTGTAAGAGTTCTATGGAGTAAAAAACAACCAACTGCAGCAATTACTCAAAAGAATTAGCAGCAAAGATCCCTCATAAGTATGGACGGCACATAAATGACAGTGATGTGAGCACATTTTAGACAAAGAATCTCCATCTAAAATATGACGTATAGCCAGGGATTTAGGTCAGTGATGCCACCACCTGCCTCACATGCACAAGGTCCTGAGTTTGAGCCCCAGTACCAAAATAAATAAATAAATAAATAAATAAATATGATGTATTAATAAAAAGAAGGTTCAACAGCACAGCTGAAATATAAACATAGGATATGAATAGACAAATCACTGAAGAGAGACTTGTAATTGATTAGTCAGTGGAAGTGTTCTATATACACTGACAATTAGAAATTGAAAAGTAAAAGAAGAGATCTCCTTGGAAGTTCTAATCAAGAATAAAATTGTGGAGGAAGAATTCAAACAAATTAATATAAATTTGCCAAAAGGAAAGTAAATACAACAGATGAAGAAACCTGAATAATGACACTGAACACATATATGAAAGAGATGAATAATATTCTAGAAAATAATAATAAAATTCACTATTAAAAGTGCTAATAATCTAAGTGGACCAATAATGCAATAACTATGAAATAAATGTAAAATGTTGCCAAGTAATTATCTCCAAAAATGGCCTCAAGTTTGAGCCACTTAACAGGATAATATAATACTTCCTCTTTTTCAAGAACAGAACAATTTTTTGGCTGCTTTTTTGGCTTACTGAAAGAGTTCAGTAACTGTAGACAACATCACAATTTCATTTTGAAAACTGCCATAGCTTTGATACATAAAAGAACAAACTGTAGGTCAAATCCATTTAAGACTATGATAGAAGAGCTATAAGCCATTATCCTTGCAAAGAAAATTAACAGCACATTAGAGGAATAACATAAACATGGCCAAGTAGAGCAATAATATAAACATGGCCTTTTATTCAGGAAAAGTAAGAATGGTTTCATAATACAACTTCCATAATACAACTCATCACTTTTTGTCTTAAGAGAAACAAATACATACACAATAATCCAAATGGACACCTTGTAGTCAGAGGCCACACATCAGGAAGCATGGATCTGATTCCTGCCATGTACATGTGGACCAAGTCTTAGTCTTCTTGAAGTGTTCTTCAAGAATTCTTATATATGCCTTTAATTGAGAATTACTGATTTAGAAAAGTGTCCATGAGGCATTTGATTAAATTCCAACAACTACTGACATAAAATCATTAAAAGCTAAGAAAAGGTGCATATCTTTTTAATAAGGATGATCTCATTTGAACAGTAAACACAGGAACAGTTAAGCACAGGCAGTATCCCTATGAAAGCCAGGTATAACACAAGGATATACACTTTGGAACTAGTATGTAGTACTATTCCAAATAATCAAACTAATGCAACAGACAAGAAAATGATATTAAAACACATCTCTGGTAAAAGAGAAGCTCAACTGTGACAATTTATAGATTATCTTATTATCTACTCAGAACATACAAAAGTCAGCTAAAAATTATACTAAAAATAATTCAGGAAGATGATATGTAAAAAAAAAATCCACTAAGCTGTCCCTTAACCTTGCTGTCAGTTCAAAAAGATGGGAAATGTTATCATTCATAATAGCCAATTGATGGATACAATGAATAAATAGATGAGTTTCAGCTTTATAAATGTCAAAATGGAAAAAAATCTTACTGTAGACTTAAAACCGTGCAAACAAGTGACTATATATATCACATCAAATATGAAAATATATCAGTCACAACAATTACTATTTACTGTATGAGTAATGTGAACCAGTCTTTGTGTGGAGGTGAGCATTTCATTTCATTTCCTACTTAGAAGACTCTTCTATACGGCACATGTCAATATTATACCCATTTTGCAGAAATGCCTTTTGTCTAAGCTCACAAAGTGGGAAGGTTGCAAATCCTAGATTCAGATCCAGTGAGATCTGCCTAACCACTGCTCCTGGAAAATCTCTCCCTCACTGAAGCATCTTGTTCTGCAGTCCTGTGGTGTACATCAGTAGGTAATATGCCAAGAAAAGCTCAGCTGCCTGAGAGTCAAGACTTTTCACATTACTATTAACGAACATGTCTTTACTACTGAATAGCAACAAAGGGCTTTACAGGAAGCTATCCCTGCATCTTGGGCCTCAGCTTGTGGTATGTCACCCAAATACATTTGGACATTCTGTGTGGCTACTGATTTGGGCTCTTGCTCAAGACTTTGGACAAGAAAGTCTGTCTTTGCCATATAGAATACTCTGTCAATGCTCAAAAAATAATGGTGAGGCAGCTACAGTGTGGTTCAGAAATGGATGTTCAGGATCTTGACATCTTGCAGAGGATACCCCATATTCATTACTATTTTTCAAGTTCTCCAGACTTTTGAGTCCTCATTCAGAGTCCCACATGTGAACCTGAAAGCAGCACTTGAACTGTTGGCAGGAGAAGCACTAACAAGGGAATGAGACCCTGCACTCCTAAAACCACAGCCCTCTTCCCAGGCTTGCTCTGCAGCGTGGGTGCTCAGAAAACATTTCTGGGCTTCTTTATATAATCCTAATGAAGGCCTGGGGAATAAACCATTTCTTGCCTGTGAATTTTAAAGTTCATATAATGCTTCCATTTTACTCTTTTGAAATTCTTTTTTGTCAGGCCTTGGTTCTTTGCTCCATTTTCTTCTATCAGAAAGCATACAGAGATAAAATTCCCCTATATAAAAAAGGCAGAAGCACACAAAGGAAGAAAGAACAGAATGGAAAATGAGCATATAAGATGCTTAAGTTTATACTGCTTCCATGTAAAATGCAAATGACGGAGTGGTAAAGAGAGACAGGCCTTGAAGGGACCTCCCACTACTCTTGTCCCTCCAGGAGCACCACCAGTTTCTCTGAGGGGGATCCCACACTGGTTCCCATTGCATACACTGAGATATCCCTTCTGTAATCTTACAGCTGTCTCACCTCTTGGCTGGAATTCCTTTCTTTCCACCTTTCCATGGGAGATAGCCCACTGAGGAGGTTCTACATTCTTGGTCACCCAAGTCTTACTTACAGAGAAATGCTAACATTTTCCTGGGTGATGCAGGTTGTTAGTACCATGGATTTTTTTTTGTTTACCTCCAACTCCCCATACTCTTACTGCTTCCTCCTTGTGTATCCTTTTGCATTTCAGCAAAAGACACCTTCATCTGGCTATTTAATCTGCCAAAAAATGCTTGACTTGTTTCTATCTCTTATTCACCACTCACTACATTTACTCACCCTGAATCAGTATCTTTCTACTGCCACTATCTCACATGTCACAGCCCCAACAGATTACTAATTGTTCTAATTTTATCCATTCATTCAACAAACACTGAGTTTCTGTTATGTTCCAGGAACTGTTCTTGGTGTTGGGAACACAGCAAAACACACACACACACACACACACACACACACACACACACACACACACACACACCCCTACAATGTTACTACTAGGAACAGGGTGCTAAGAAAGGCCTGGAAGATAAGATGACACAAAGCTACCCCTGTTCTCATCCACTGAAAGCTCTTCCCTCTTCATCCGAACATAGCAGAACCATCTTTTCAAGGTAAACATCAGACTGAATTACCTTCCAACTTGGAAACATACACTGGTAGTTGGAATAACATTAGTTGCATCATCCCATCATCTTTTATCACTCTAAATGAGAGGTAATGAATGAGCAATCTTATCCATATAGTATATATTTACTCTATCACATGCTTGGTACTCAACTGTATTACTAAAGCAATCCATAGAGTATCCTTCATATCTCCAGGGCTTATCATCCAGTCACCGAAACAAATATTTATTAACATATACTGTGTGCCAGGGGTTTAATGGCACAAGTGAGACTCCATATTGTTGCTGAATTCTGTCTCCCCAACTAACCCAAAAACTCTTTTCCAGGATTCTTATCTTTCTTTAAGGCTGTAGTGTAAAGATATTCAATAAACTTAATAGTCTAACATCATGTATGAGAATTTGATAGGATAATGCTGTCAAGACATAAAATGTAACATAGTTATGTCATTATGGTAGCAATATCAACAATAAATACTACCATTTGCTAAGTACTACAATAATAGCTTTATTCATGTTTTCTCCTTTAATCAGCACTCTATCCCAAAGTAGCACAGGCTGTTGCCAATCACGTTTGCAAAAGAGTAAAGCGAGGGTCAGCAGACAGTAAAAGGGAGATTCACATTCAGACTCCAAAGCCAGAAACAGCCAGTGTGTGCAGCTACCACAGATACCTCAAAAACATGTCAGTTTCTCTACAATTGTTTCCATAAGTACCCCACACAGGGATATCCTCAGTAATCCTCCACTTCCTTGAGTAATTCTCCACAGATGCACCTAGTGGGATGCAATGAATATGCACCAAAGCCTGCAATGAAGGATTTCATTTCTACAAATACCTGTATGCATGGAGAAAGTGTGCTCAGTATTAAGAACCATGAGCCTTGCAGGGTGACTACTTGGGCTCACATGTTAGCTTAGCTACATAACCAGCCTGGGCCTCATTTTTTCCCATGGATAAAATGGAATGAATACATATAATACCAAGAATAGGGCTAAGGTAAGGTCTAAATAAGATAACCCAAAGTAAGCTTTCAACATGGTGCCTAGATTACTTGTTACTTTTTAAAGGGCCATATAAATGAACACCAGTTTTTAATGTGACAGCCTATTATTATATTTTCTTGTGCTACATCACTCCAATCTCAAGTAATGAGAAATGTGGTATTTACTTTTTGAAATACTTTTCTCTTTCCCTTAGAATGATTGCTCTAAAGAAAAACTTTCCTGCTGATGCCACATGGGCTTTCTGCAGGTGGAGAACACCCATTTCTTTCAATAACTGATTCCCAAGGTGTGGTCCCAACATTAAAAGCCACAGTTGGCCACTGAGAAGATAGGACAATAACTAAGAAACTAGCGTTAACTGTCCTGTCTAAAATAGTATTGCTGTCCATGACAACTTTATGTCTTTGATCCCTGACCACTATAGGAAACCACACATATTACCTTTAATACAAAGATTTTTAAAAATTAATTTCATGTGATTAAGATATTATTTTATGGAAAAGGAGTACTTTTTATAATAGATAAAATTCATTTTAGACAGAAATTGGCCATTGCTTTTTAGGAAAACATCCTCATAGATTATACAAAAGGAGAAAAAAATCCTTTGTCTTTGGACTCATGTGTTGGATTTTGTTTAAAAAAATTATAACTCTGATTTGTCTTCCCCATCTTTGTGATTTTTTTTTCCTCTGTGTTTTCACACAGTAACAGTGTGAAGGCTGAGAGGGAAGTTAATTTGTTTTATGAGATATTTAAAATATGAGACAGATATGCCACAGAACTTCATCATTTTCCATCTTTTCCAAAACACAAAGAGTTCCAAGAGAGTTTCTACAAAGCTTGTCAAGTTCCTTCATTTTAGTTATCAATTTATGAGACTGTGTAAGAAAGGCTTCCCAGTGAGGTCACAGGACCCCAACCAGTGATATCAACCACAGGACTTTGTGAGACTTTGAAATACTGCATACAAACTCATAAATTACGCCTGTAGGTAAAAAAAAAAAAAAGTCCCAAGATGGTCTGTTCATTCTTTAGAGTCCCTTTCTTGTGTGGACAGCTTAGCTTTCTTCACTCTTTACATTTTACCATCCACTATTCCCTTTTCTGCTCACATTTTTCCTGGGTTTTCTGGATTCTACTCAATAAAATAAGTCTACAAAACCAGAATAGCACGGCTGAAATCATCCCTGATTTTCAAGGGCTTCAATCACCATTCTCATGAAACCCACAGGGAAATACCCCTTTGTCTCTCAGTATTTGTCAGAAGTTAGTGTTTTTGCAAGTGGCTAAGAAGTAGTTGCTGCCAAAACTAGACTTTCTACAACTGCCAACAAAGGGAAGGGCTGCTCTCTTAGGCTTTCATTGTCTGTAACCTAGCAATTAATATATGTGGACAAATTTGGTTTTAAAGAGAGTAGGAAAGATAAGAAAGACATGTAAGCAAAGATTTTGGGTAGGGAACATGGTGCAATGCCATGGGCAGCAGGAAATAGAGAGTAAAGTTTCCTTCTAGCTTCAGGAAAGACTTCTGGGAAAGACTGAATTTAGAGCTAGGCCTTGAAGAGAGTCTAAAGAACTTCTGCTCCACAAGGAAGGCAGAAAGAGCTACCTGGAGGTAGCTCATTCAGGGCCACCAGGAGAACCTCAAAATAGGTCCTAAACTGATGCTTTCTTAACCTTCCAGTTCAGCCTTTGAGTGTTTAGAGTTCAGTGGTGGCAAACCTATGGGACACATGCTGCAGCGGGCTGTTTGTATCACTGAAAGCTCTAAAAGGTTCACCATCACTGATTTATATGATAAAAATGGCTTCACAAATTAATCAGCATGATCCATTGATTGAGAAATCAATCTCACTTCAAGTTATTTCAGAAAAGAGATGCTATTGAACTTAAAAGTTTCAAGATTTCTTCCACTACTTTTTTTAGTTCCTTCTTTCAGCTGCCCTCCATCCTGTTGGCCTAATTTGACATACATCTTTCTCCTCATGGGCAACAGCTGCTCACCGGGGTCCTTACAATGACTGTTTTTCCACCTTGCCCTTCCCCTCCATTCCCTGCATTCCTCAACCTCAACTATCCCCTGATGATAGATCTAACACAACCATGAAGGAGGCTCTGCCTTAGGCCCATAAAAAGCCAGTGGGAGAAGCCTCCTGAGAACTGTGCAGTCCTCACATTCTCAACGCTACTGTGAAGTGCCCTTGACTGTCCAGCAATGTATCTGCTTGGGGTTTGTTCTTTTGACTGGTCTACACGAAGCCAGCTCTGCACCACCTTCTGCTCACAGACACTGCTCTTGCCCTTCCCCACTGAGTTCACACTGATTATTTCTGATCAGGTATTTAACATATCAAGGTCACAAAGAATTCTAATCCTTTCCTGCAAGGTGCCAGCTACTTCTGAGTGGGTTTGTTCCAACTCGGTGGTTACAGAGACTTTAAAATCAACCATATGTTTGAAATATTGAACAAAGACTTAGATCTTGAAATGTGCATTTAGACTTTCACTTATTTTCTTAATTCATGAATTGACTACCATTTAAGGATCCTGCCTGTACATCTGTTTTAGATGAGGAAATCTTTAAAATTCACTCATCGTTTGAGTTAAACTCTCCATAGTATGTCATACCTACCTTGTAATATGCCAAGTTATAATAGAACAATTATTTTTTCCTTTGCAAATCTAATAAAAAATGAGCCAAGTCCTGTCCTTCTTCAGAGTATGTATACTGGTAAGGGGGTATTGTGGGTAGGTGATATTTTAGAGCAAGCCAAAGCCTAGCTTATTCATATATTTTGGAAGGGATTTTAGAGTCTATTATGTATTTAATCTACTACTATGAAAATTATTCAACTGCCCACTTGCTGCCATGGTTCATGCCTAGTGAGCTTATTTCAGGGAAACAAGAATTTGGTCTCTAGCTCTCCATGCCAGAGTCAGGCTTCACAACTAATTCCACACATGTAACTGTATGTGGGTGTGTATGCATGTGTACAAGAGGCTCACTTATCATCACTGTTGATCATATATAATCATAGCTACACTTTTGTGATATTTACTATGAACTGGGCATGGTGCCAAGTATATTGTATATGTGTCTCATGTAGCCTTCTTAATAAGCTTGTTGTATTGGGGAGGTACTATTATTATCATTATCGCCATTTAACAGATGAATAAACTGAAATGTGGAAAAGTAAGTCACATGAGCTAAAAATCTATCAACTCTGTCGTCTTGATCAATACCTACATTGTCAGTTTGAAGGTATGTAGCTGAGTCAGAATCTTCTGGTGTGTTGACTCCTGGTTGTGGCTGAAATGGAGGATGAGATGAATGAGTTCTTATTCAAGCCCAATGTTAGAATTTCCCTCAAGGTGGTGAATAATGTAAAATACTCCTGCCTGTGTCCAAAGGAACCATCTGTTGAGCTAGTGCCCCAGCTCTTAGGGAGGTCAATCACAAGATTTCACAAGAAAACACAATGCTGTGAGTTCTTGCCCTGAAATATGTAGAGTTGCAATATGAACTGTGGGCACACTACCTGGTCCTAATAGCAGTTTTCCTAATTACTATCTGTATGACCTTAGAAAAGGTATGGTGTCCTTGAGCCTCAATTTTCTCAACTGCAAAGTGAGACTAGGAATAGTATGTGTCTATCAATACTTAGCAGGGCTGTTATGAGAAATACGTTAGAGAAAGCCCAGTCAGTGGTTATGGCTAAAAGATGACTACTATTTTTATAGTTATCCACACTCAGCCATCTCCTTTCAGATACAGGGCTACTTGGCTTCTCAGTTATTTCTTAATGGCAGAATATTTCATCATTGGCTTTTCATGCAGTTTATCTCATATGGGATCTTTCAGTTACTGGTATTTTATTTTGAATGAGACCTTGGAAACAAGGGAAATAAGAAACATTCTTCTCTCCAGTTAATATATAAAGAAAAAAAATGGATCTCCATTGACCCACCAAAATTCACTGCAGAATATTTACCATTTCACATCTCATAATAATGCTCCTATAGGCTCAAAACAGTTTCACTGTCAAATATTATAGAAGAAATTATGGCCCAATCCCAAAGAAGTTTCATGGTAGTTTCTGACAGACAGGGACATTCTAATTCCTAGGATCTTTTAGTCCCTATGAGAAGAAATCTGTGTCCTAGAAGCCACCTCTCCAACCCCAAGAGATTTCTGATGTGCACCCAGCCCCCAGTCATTAGCATCCAATAGCGCATATGTTCTCACAATCCTCTCATTGGGTGAACGGCACAAAATAATCCAGTACTTCCAGAAACTTCCAAACTAGATTTACTATAATGAGACAGGAGCTAGTTCTTAACTAATCTGTCATATACTCAGTTAAATTTATTCATCTCAAGGACAAGTCTTACCACTTCTCTTCTATCATGTAAAAGCCAAGGGTAATGTGGCGGGAGTTGGGTAGTTTCCAGATGGGACGGAGAATTATGTTTACCTTAAAAGATGGTTCAGAGTTTCCCCTGATAATCTCAGACTTTTTAAACACTGGGCAGCTAGGGCATGCCTTAACTATGGCAGGTGTCACTTTCAAAGAGTATCTTGAGTCCAGGCCATGTGCTGGGGGAAGGCCTATACAATCTTCCCTATTTCTCCCAAGCACAATCATTATTACAATAAGAAGACAGTAGGAAATTTAAAACAAACAAACAAGCAATACTTTGAACTTCTTTTTCTGTGGCTCTTTCCTTAAAAATACAGCCTCCTTCCTCAATTCTCATCTAGATATTTTGAGTCTATCATGTAATTAAGATGAGCAATGACCTAAAAGAAGGTTCTTTTATGTACCATATTGATTCTACAGTTGGTTGTTGAGTTGGCCTTCAGCATACCCTACCTCTTCCCTGGGCTTTGGTGTCTCAGATATAAAGAGACAGGATGAGATGGTTATGAGGATCAGCACTGTTCAGTTCAGATGGCCTAAAGTTTCTATCTTCATTGCTGTTTTTAAATAAACTTATTCATTGAGGAATAGTATACGTATAAAAACTTTCACACATCATAAATGCACAGCTCCATGCATTTTAACAAAGTGACCGTATATGTATACTCAGTCCTTATCCCAAGGAATAGAACATAACCCCCAAATTTCTTGTGTTCCTCATGAGTAACCACTGTCCTGAATTCTCACACTATAGATTACTTTTGTATATTTGGACCTTAATTGAGGCAGGAGATTAGGGCTGAGGCAAACTGGTCAAATGGCTGGGTAGAATGTGTCAAAGTCATAGAGATCCAGAGAATATGCATAGAACACAGGAGCTAGGATGACTCTCTAGCTCCTAAGTATTGTATACTAAACCAATCAGAAAAGTGCTATTTCTAATTCTTCATTTGCATATTATGGAAAGCCAAGTGAGTCTTTATCCAAAGAAATGAATACCTTCCTATTTAAGAAACACAGAGGATAACAAGTCTCCTGGAATCACAAGAATGCAAGAGCAGTGTGAGTCATCATCTGAATCTCCTGACAAGGTCAGACAACCTTTCAGTATGGACAAGGTAGCCAACACTGACACTGTTAGGAAGTGCCAGTCTGAAAAGAAGGCCACAACAACTTCACCAGCTTCGTTTGCTGCAGCACATTCTTAGCTGGCCTTCCTGCCTCCGTTCTCTGAAGACCCAAGGATCTTTCCCAAACACAAACTTTGACCATAATAATGCCTTAACTTTAAATCCTTCTGTAATTCTCTGCTGCTCACAGGAAAAAAAGTCCAAGTTCTCCATTGTAGCTTTCACGGCTCTGGGGATCTGACCTCTGTTTACCTGGCCTTGCTGGTCTCTCATCACCCTCCAGCCATATGGAACTTCTTATAGCTCTCTCTGCCTGGAACGCTGCCCCCGCTCCCAGATTCCATGCGGCTATTTTCTGCTAGTTGCACAGGTCTCAAGGAGCTGCCAAGTTTTTCTGGAAAGTCTTTCCTGACAGCCCTCTATGCTCTGGTAGCCCACCACAAGGACACACTGATCACAAATGACTGCCCGGTCCCCTACTATCCCATCCTTGTCCTTTCTGCAACCATAAGCCCAGACCTTGTCCACAGTCCTACTATGAACACCCAGGACCCATCTGATCATGTCTTCTTTCCTGGCCCTGTATAAACAGGTCCAGGGCACAGAAAGTTACTGTTTCTAGAGCATCTTTCAGCTCAAGGTGGAAGACAATTCTGCTTTCTCCCCTCTGGATAAGCTAGGTGCACTTGAATCCTTTTCTGAAGGCCTACTACTGGGGAAACCCAATTGAGAATATGGCCCATCTCCCAGCCAGACTGTAATGTCCATGAAGCTAAAGGCATATGTGTCTCATTTATTAGTGGACATCACCAGTGCCTGGAACATGAGATATATATATTTATACACACACAAACATTTACCCAGTGAATGTAAAAGGGTACTCACTGAACACTTATTTCATTGCAGGTTTCCTATTTAAAGGTGATGGGGACTAGCAAAAAGCACAGGCTCAGAGGTCAGAAGACCTGGTATCAATTCAAGAAAGGAAATTCTCCATTTCTGATTGGTATGACACTGGACGGGGGCCTGGTGTCCTGTTCAACCAGTGTCTTCATGAGTTTCAAAGAGACTTGTTCAAAATTGTGGAGTTACTCCAGTGTAAACAGTGCCTGTTTTAGGAATTCATGTAATTTTAAGTCTGGGGAAAAAGATTTCGTTCTAGATACCACAAGCACTTGTGATGGGAAGAGGAAGTTGGTGAAAATAAGTTAAGCAGTTAATTCCATTTGAGGAGTTTTAAAAATATGATATCTCTATTTTGATTAAGATCATTTAAATTTCTAAAACCTAGAACGGAAATGAGTAGGTAAAGTGTTTTTTAAACATAAACAACTGCAAATTTAAATGCACATAAAAGATATGTTTTTGTTTCTTCCATATACATCATAGCAGACATACAGTGAATCATTAAATATGAATATTCTTAGCATGATTTTTACTTTGTTTTTCTCCTTTAACATGACCAGAATTCCAAAACACAAATACATGGATGCTAGGAAATATCTGAAATTTTTTCAGATCCAGCTAAAATCAAATTTGATCTTAGTAGTCTTAACATTAGTGCTATTATTGGCAAGACATGGAAAAACTTACATTAATCCACCAGAAAAAATTTTGAATATAGGAGTTAATAAAAAAATGAAAAATTAAAATATGGTCCACAGTGAAATTTTTACTTGTAGTTAATCTTGAATTAATTGAACAGCTTGCTTTTTTTAAAATTTAAGGACCAGTTTTAATTGCCAAATTTCAGAAACAAGAGGAAGCTAAACTCTTTTTTCTTTCTTTCATTTAACTGTTTTGTGATCTACAGGAGAAATCTGGGAAAACTCTGATCATTCTCATAATGGTTAGCACTCTGTAAGAGTAAAGAGTATGTGAAAATTTTTATCCCAGAGTTCTCAAAGTTAGTGTTTCTAGGGCTGGGCTTTTTCTCCAGACCCTCACCCACGACTGTGTATCTTATGTATCCATGCACATGGAGGACATAAAATACATGTCAAACAAAATAAAGCAAGTTATTAAGTACAACAAAACCCTAAATCTTGGTGGAAGTCAACAGATAAACAGACTATAACAGTAGAATAGTCTAAATACACAATGCATAATTCATGGCTAAACCGAGGCTGGGCTTGTGCAATATTTCACTGGCTCCCCTTTGCAGTCTTTGGGGTTACGACTGAGTAAATTGTACTGCCTTTGCTAACTCAGCAAAACTCTAGACAATTAAAAAAAAGAAACCTCCATTCTATCCAATAATGGGAGCAGGCAAGAAGGCAGAGAGCTGAGTGTCATTTAGCTCTTAAACAGGACATTAAAAATGACTCTGCATACTAGGATACCCATTATCTTATTAATAGATTCATTTTATTGTTGAAAAATGTTTAGACTTCTTTAGACTACTGTGCTGCTGCTAAAATTAAGAGTTGACCAACCTCTTTCCTCACACTCCTCATACTTTCAGTGCTCAGTTCACAGTAGTCTACCAATAAACATTTGTTGAAGGAACTTCCTTTTGATTTCCATTTGTTTTGTCCTGCATGCAGCAGTGAAATATACAGATGAGTATAGAAAGTCAAATAAAAGTACTAAAATATGTTGAATAAAATGTAACACCTTTATGCAAAATGGACTCCTAGATAACTTTTCCCATTAATAAATAATAATAATAAATAAATTAATAAATAAAAATAATAATTTTCCAAAATGTTGGACAAGCTAACAAATGAATTTCCCAAAGCTAAGAAGCAAGAATCAAGTCCTTGGCAGTTCTCCAATGGCCGCAGATGAGGATCTGTGCTGGTAAAGATCACCATGTCTTCCAGAGAATAGAAAGCTGAACGAGTTTTGGGGTACTGTGTAGACAACAGTGTTATAGTTTTAGCAAGTAAAAAGTGAGAGAGGGATGTCAAATGTCAAGTCATTGCCCTTGAAGTTCATGAGCTCCCTGACTATGGGAAAACCATGACTGGTGATGTTATATGCCTGAGCTTTGGGAAATAGATGGATCTGTCCAAACAGCCAGGTTGGTGCTTAGGTAAGTGTGGGTACAGTTTAAATCCTTCAAGTTACCCTATACCTATTTATAATACTATAATTTTTTAAAAAGCTGTAAATACAAAAAGGTGACAATTCCTGGTTTAGCCTTTCTAAGAAAATGGAATCAGCTAATCATTAACATCTTCTTTTCAATGCATTAAGTTTGTGTTTGCTGATTAAAAAAAAAAGGTGAACATTCTAATTGCAAAATGTCTCTGACTTACAGTCACTGTTGACTGCTTGTACTGAGAGTGAACAGAAAAGATACTGATTGGGCTTGGTAAGTTTTTCTTCATGGGGGGCAGTGTCTTACTGGGGATTAAACCCAGGGCCTTCATATTGAGCCCCTTCTTACATCTCCAGTCTTTTTATTTTTTATTTTGAGTATCCCCAGTCCTTTTAAAAAAAATTTTTTGAGATAGAGTCTCTAAGTTACTAAATTTTCCAAGCTAGGCTCAAACTCATAATTCTCCTGCCTCACTCAGCTTCCCATGTGCCTGCTCTTTCTGTTTTAATGTGGTGCTGGGGATTAAACCCAGGGTCTTACACATGCTAGGTAAGTGTTCTATCATTGAGCTAAAATAGCAGCCTGCTAAATTTTTATCTGGTGGCATAGGTAAGGTTTCTCCCTCTGTGAAAAGGGTGGTCTGGGCATGTAATTCAGTGGCAGAGTGCTTCCCCAGCTTGTGCAAATTCCTAGGTTTGATCTCTAGCATCACACACACACACACACACACACACACACACACACACCCAAAGTTTAAATAGGTGCAGTGTAAGCCCTCAAAATAATTGTGCTTTATTACACAACTTATGTTAGTTTGAGATACTAAAGCTATAAATACAATAACAGAATAATATTGCTATTAAGAAAACTTACATTAAAAATTAATACAACTAAATTTTAAAAATTAATAAGGAAATTGAAATAAAGATACTTTTTACCTAGATGAAGCAGAAACAGTTTGCATTAAATCTATTAAAATGGATACTACTATACCTTCTTATGAATGACTATGTTACACAGAGCTTTGTCTACACTTAATTAAGTTATTGAAGATGTTTGTGAATTATTAATAGAGAGAGAGTCCAATAGAAAACCTAAACACTAATTCAAGTTTTCATGAAATTTAGAAGAGAATGGTGAGTGGAACTTTTAAAAAGTGGAATATGTCCAAGAAATATCCCTGGGGAATTGCTTAGCTACATAGAAATAACATCAGATTGCTAGCACGTAGGCATACAAATTAGAATTTCTTTCTGGACCTGTGAAATATGCACTGAACACAAATCACACACCGTTTGTGTCTGGAAATAACCAACCAGCACAAAATCTACCATTCCTGAGATATGCTTTAATGGCATAGCACCACCAGCTTTTACTGGGAGATGTAGAAGACAGATCTATGAGGAACACATATGCATTTGCTGGAAAGGGCTGTTGGAATTATATATTATATGCCTAAATATTCCTACAGAAGATTACATTGAAGATCTCAGGAAAATATCTCTAGAAACTAATACATTTCTTTCTTTCTAATAACAAGAATGGTACAGATTTATCCTATTACCTTTTTGCCCTCGCTGCCAGGGAGTTAAAGACCAAACTCAATGATCAATCATAATGATTATATACGATGGACTCTGTGGTTAAAACTTTTTCTTCCAAGTTTTCATGGATTTTAGTTTTTATATCATGTTTTGTATATGTCTGCATGTGCGCACACACATGCAGAAAAGGATTTAATTATAATTTAAAGGTTTTTTTAAACAGTGAATTGTGTTTACTTCCCAAAGGTTAAAAATCTAGGAAGATGTCAAAATATGCCTTTTCTTCATAGAAACAGCTTTCATATGTCAGCATATGTATCTTGTCTATCTTTTTGTGGATAACTACTTCTATACAAATTATGTTAGTCAACATTATACCCAGACATGTTTTATTCTGCTTATGAATTGTTTCTTTGACAAAATAATACATCTTTATTTATAGTTGATGCCTTCCAGAAAATTAACACCATAATTCTGCAAAACTTTGTTAAACTCACAGTTATCACGAGGTCCTTAAATTTGGCTCTGATGGTTTGGCTGAACTCACAGAATCACTGCAGAGAATTCATTTACATTACATTTACCAAATGTTTGAAATGGACCATCATGTCATTTTCACTTTGCTTCAATGTTTTCTTTTTTGTTAAGTAATACATATGAAATTAATGGTTGATTTGCTTCAAATGGTCTATTTTCCTACTCTGAGAATGTTCTATTAACCATCTTATATTTAAACATATTTTAGTCATATAGATTTTCCACTGATTAATAAGCAAAACACAGCTTTCCAAAATCCTAAGAAAAGTACGTTAACTTTCTTTCAAACTATTGTTTGAAAAATGTTCCACACTACATTCCCAAGCTTGGGACAAACCGGAAAGGATCCCAGGAGCCTTTAAGAAGCATATTCATTTCCCTGAGCATGGGGGCTCTACATCCTGGATGGTACAATGCATTCAGTCCTCCTGTCAGTTAGAATTTAGGAAGTCATTTCTCTTTAATGGTTGCCAGACCTCCTGGATAAGCTGGGGCACTTTGCTTTGCCCCAGATCTGCACTGAGAATGAAGTCTTCCTACTTATTTTCCCTTCACCACCCTAAGAATGCTGGGATCCTGCTGGCATAAAACTGTTTTGACCCTGAATTATGATGCTGGACCTTAACAGTGGGATTGTTTGCAATTAGGTAACTGATCCTTTTCCCGTTTAACTTGAGTCAGCTCATTCGATACTAACACTGTGCTTCTGTACTCCACCTCTCCACCCCCTACCTCTCACTCACTTGACATGTCTCCAAGAATAGCTGGGTGGCTTTGTTCTTCATCTCTGCAAATAGCCAAGAAACTAAGAGGCCCACAGAGGGTCTGGGCATCAGCTCAGGGCCTAGAATCAGAAAGGACCACTTCAGATTTAAGGTTAGGTCTGCCAATTAATAGCTGTTAGACCTCAGGGAAGTTATTTAATTATGTGGAACCTAAGTTTCCTCATCTGTAAAATATGGAAGCTAATAACATTACCTGTCTCATAGCTCTATTTATTCAGCTAATGATTACCCAAAGTGTCCACTACTGTGCTAGGTCCCAAGCTTTACACTAGCAACATATTTGGTTCCTATCCTCATAGAACTTTCTCTCAATTAAATGAAAAATATATTGTAAATTTGATAAGTCCTCTGAATTGAATGGACAGCATCCTTTGGAAAGTAACAGTGTGAAGCACACGATTGTACAGAGACAAATCAGGTAAAGCCACTTAACCACTTACATGTTTAATTATTTAAATACAGGATGACCAAAAATTGCATATTTTCTGTTAATTTTTATAGTACAACAGGAAATATAAAAACAACAATTTTGTCAAATTTATTCAATACAAGAATGGACTGGTTGAAATGATGCCTGAGCGATGCTGGGATAGTAAGTATTAAAACAAATGTACTGCCTGAATGATGCAAGGGGTAAACTGCTAAGTGGTTAAATAGGAAGCATGTAAGTTATTGGGAAGACTATCGACAAAGTCAGATACAGAACATGTGGAAGGGGATCTCACAAAGGAAAAGCAGCATGTGTAAAGACCCTAAGAAGGCAAAATCTGGGCTTTTCAAGAAAAAAGTGGATACTTTGTTGATTAGACCATATGAGAAGCAGAATCCCTGAAAATGAAGTTGAGTAGAGATTCAACACCCAAGAAAACTTGATCCAGAGTTTAGAACAGATCAGAGGTCAACAAACTATAGGTTGTAGGCCTGCTGCCTGCTTCTATAACAAAAGCTTTGTTACAGCCACATCCATTTGTTCATGTATTGTCTATGGTTTTCACCCTACTAGAGCAGACCATAGTAGCTGCAACAGACCCAAAGGCTTAAAATACTTACTATCTGGTCCTTTATTTGCCAGCTTTGAAACACAGTAATCCTGAATAAATGTTTAAATGAAACAAACAAACAAACAAACAAACAAAAAAAGGGCAGGGAAAAGAAACACTTTTCTAAATCCATGCAGTCAGTTAAAGTAATGGATTTTTGTTTAAACAACTTAGATAAATGGCTCATATGGAAAATCTTGGAAAAATTGAGAATGCATATATATTATATAAGAAAATAAGATGGATAGACTCAACTCGAAATGTTTAAAACACCCTCTATTAATAGAGTGTGCATATTCAGTATAAGAGGTTTCTGCTATCAGCAAGATGACTGGATGCTATGAAGGCTTCTCTTAAAATATAATGGTTAATGCATTGGTGGGCTCATGAGAAGCAAGGAAACCCTTCAAAGGACTAATTTTACTACTGCAGTCACTAAAATAAACACACAAGCCAAGATTCAAAAATGGGCTGAAAATAAATGGTATGACAAAAGCACACATCAATCGTGGGAGTTACTCTGAGAGCCAAGAGCAAGGTCATTTGTGTAATGGAGAGACTTATGGCAAGCTGAAGATGCTTCCCTGGGAAGGCCTGGTAACAAGCATTCTGCAAGAACAATGTGATCCTAGGTTAATAGAAGCAGCTTGTTCTTTATAGAAGCAAAATTAAACTTTCTGGAGAAAAGAATATTTTAGTCACTCAGGGGCCCACAAAGATTTTCTAAATAAAAATCTTCAAAGATCATGAAAAAAGAAGACATAGTGACTGCCACATATGTTGCAAGCGCAAGGACCCGAGTTCGTTCCCCAGTACCAAAAAAACCCCAAAAAACAAAAGGAAAGATAATGAAATAAACAATAAGTATAAATTTAAATACTACATTTCTCGTGGTTTCAGATACTGAAACTCTTATTTACAGAATGTAAAGTGAATATTTTAAGAAATGCTTAAAGAAATAAATATGAAAATTTACAAAGAGAATAGATTTTAAATACTCTTTTCACATAAAAAAAAAGAATAATGAAAAAAAGAAAGAAAAATGAGCACGCAATAACCATCACAAAAAACTGAAAGATCTGAAAAATCAAAATTAACTTTGGGGAATGAAAAAATAATTGTTAATCTAAAAAACTTAAGCGCTTAGCCACATTTTACAGACAAGTCAAGAGAGAGTGAATGAACAGGAAGATACTTATTTTTTTTTTTGGTACTAGGGATGAAACTGGGGACCTTGTGCTTGCAAGGCAGGAGGCAGAACCACTGAGCTAAATCCCTGGGCCTAAACTGGAAGATAAAAACTGAGAAATTACCCATAATGCAACTCACAACCTCAGAATGTCAAGGAATTGGAGGACAGAAGGGGAAAGTCTAACACACTTAATCAGAATTGTATTCGAGGCCATTTCACCACTCCCAGCCCTGAGGTAGGGGCTTCTGGGCTACCATTCTACCACTCCCAGACCAGAGGAAGGGGCTTCGGGCCTCCATTCCACCAATCCCAGTGCAGAGGTGAGCCCTGCGGGCGCCAACAGCACCCACTACCATTGAAGTGGGAAGACACGTAAATAAGTCTCAAAACCAGACTCTCAGATCACCTACAACAACCCCAAAGGTAAAGGAGATGGAACATTCTGATACTCAACCATCTGGACTCCCTCAACGGGCAATGAAAGAGGATCTGGAAAAAAAATGAAATCAGAAATAATTTCTCAGATAACAGCGGGGATTGTACCCATACTGCAAGAGATGATTAATAAATCTAGAGAGGACACAGATAAAAAAATAGAGGAGCTGAGGAACATGATGGAATCCCAACATAGGAAACACATGGAATCCATAAAACACATACAAACAGATTTCAAGAAGATTAAAAACTCCATTGAAAGTTTATGCAGCAGAATGAGCCAATGTGAGGACAGAATTTCAGATATAGAAGATAACATTGCGATTAGTACCAGGAAAAGAAAAATTGCTTCAAAATTGTAAGGGAACACGGGAAATCAATCCAGCAGCTGCTAGATGATGCAAAGAAGAATAACATACGACTGATTGGAGTCAATGAAGAAACAGGAGAGAATGCAGATGACATAAAAAAACTCTTCACAGAAGTGATGGAAGAAAACTTCCCAAGCAGGGGAAAAGAACTTGACATACAGATAAGTGAGGCATATACGACTCCAAATACCTTGATCAAAAAAAATCTACACGTAGACATACAACTGTTAAGATTCCAGAAACCCAACAGAAGAACAAATTCTACAAGCAGTTAGAGAAAAGAAACAGATCACATACAAAAGAAAGCCCATCAGAATCACAGCAGACTTCTCAACACAAACCCTCAAGGCAAGAAGTGCTTAGAGTGACGTATTCCAAGCCCTAAAGGAAAACAGCCTTCAACCCAGATTGATGTACCCTGAAAAACTATCTTTCAAAATTGATGGAGAAATAAGATACTTTCATGACAAAGAGCACCTTAGGAATTTCATGAATACCAAACTAGCATTCCAAAAATTTTTAGATAATATCCTAGGAGCAGACATTGAGGATCACAACCCCAGGAAGCACAGCAGAATGAATCCATCGGGCACAACAAGAAATTAAATGTAAAGGGGTAGAATCCAACAGAAAGAAAAAGTCATGAAAATGATGAGTCAATAGGTATCAGATATAACCATTAATGTTAATGGTCTCAATTCACCAATCAAAAGAAATAGACTGGCAGAATGGGTCAAGATGCAAAATCCAACAATATGTTGCATACAAGAAACACACTTAATTCAAAAAGAAACTCATAGATTGAAAGTTAAATGGTGGAAAAAAATACTCCATGCAATGGGGACCTGAAAAAGAGCAGGAATAGCTATCCTCTTTGCAGGTCAAGTGTATTTCAAACCAACACTGATTAAGAGAGACAAAGGACACTACATCCATGTAAAGGGAACAATCCAAGAGGAATGACAATCATAAATATCTATGCAGCAAATACTAGTGCACCCAACTATATAAAACAAATACTAATGGACATGGAAAGTCATATATGCACTAATACAAGAGTAGTGCGGGACCTCAATACCCCACTGTCACAAATAGATAGATCAACTAGACAAAAAATAAGTAATGAAATACTAGAACTCAATCAAACTCTTAAACAAATGAACATCTGTCAACAGAGGTTTACAGAGTATTCCACCCCACCAAATCAGAATTCACATTCTTTTCAAATGTACACGGGTCATTCTCCAAAAGAGAACACATACTCATTCAAAGAATGTGTTTAAGTTAGTGCAAAGGAATTCAAATTATCCCCTCTATATTATCAGACCACAGTGTGATGAAATTGGAGATCAATAGCAAAAGAAACCGCAAAAATTACATAAACACATGGAAACTGAACAACACACTTCTGAATAACTAATGGATGACAGAGAAAATTAAAGAAGAAATCAGGCAGTTCCTTCAATTAAATGACAATGGCAATACAACATACTGGAATCTATGGGACACAATGAAAGCAGTCTTAAGAGGAAAATTCATAGCATTGAATACACATATTAGGAAAACAGAAAGAAACCAATTAAACAACCTGATGCTTAACCTCAAGCTTCTAGAAAAAGAAGAACAGGACAAATACAAAGTTCATACAAGGGAGGAAATTACAAAGATCTGAGCAGAAATCAATTCAATGGAGACTAAGAGAACGATACAAAAAATTAATGAACTGAAGAGTTGATTCTTTGAAAGAATAAACAAAACTGACAAACCCTTAGCCAACCTTATCAGAAAAAGGAAAGAAAAGGCCCAAATCCATGCAATTAGGAATGAAAAGGGTGAAATTACAACAGACCCAGCAGAAATCCAGAGGATCATCAATACCTACTTCCAGAACCTATTCACCAATAAGATGGAAAAAACAGAAGAAATGAACAGATTCCTAGATAAGTATGAATTACCAAAGTTGAACAAAGAAGAACTAGAAATTCTAAACAACCCAGTATCAATCAATGAAATTGAAAATGTAATTAAAAACTTATCAACTAAGAAAAGTCTGCATCCTGATGGCTTCACTGCTGAATTCTACAAGACATTTAGAGAGGAACTACTGCCACTATTGTTTAAACTCTTCAATGAAATTGAAAGGGAAGTAATACTCCCAAATTCATTCCTGGAAGCAAACATCACATTGATCCCCAAAGCAGAGAAAGACTCAACCGAAAAAGAGAACTATAGGCCAATCTCACTAATGAACATAGATGCAAAAATCTTTACTAAGATACTGGCAAATAGAATGCAGAAGATCATCAAGAAGATCATACACCCTGATCTAGTGGGATTCATCCCAGGGATGCAGGGATGGTTCAACATATGCAAATCAATCAATGTAATACACTATATCAATAGAGCCAAGGACAAAAACTATATGATTATCTCCATAGATGCAGAAAAAGCACTGGACAGAATCCACCACGCATTTATGATAAAAACCCTACAAAAATTGGAATAGATGGTCTCTACCTCAAACTGATAGAAGCCATCTATGAAAAACCAACAGCCAATATCATACTAAATGGTCAAAAACTGACATCCTTCACACTAAAATCAGGAACAAGACAAGGATGTTCACTATCACCACTCTTGTTCAATATAGTTTTGCAAACATTAGTCATGGCAATTAGACAAGAGAAAGAAATAAAAGGAATAAAGATAGGAAATGAAGAAGTCAAATTGTCATTATTTGCAGATGATGTGATACTCTATATAGAAGACCCCAAGAATTCCACCAAAAGTCTTCTAGACTTATCAACCAAATTCAGTAGAGTAGCTGGATACAAGGTCAACACACAAAAATCAATAGCTTTCCTCTACACGAAGAATAGACTCACTGAGAGAGAAATAGGGCAAACAATTCCTTTCACAATAGCATCCAAAAAATGGAAATACCTAGGAATCAACCTAACGAAAGAAATCAAAGCCTTCTTCTCTGAAAACTATGGCACTCTGAAAAGAGAGATTGAAGATGATATCACAAAATGGACAGACATCCCCGGCTCCTGGGTAGGAAGGATCAATATAGTGAAAATGGCCATACTTCCAAAACTGCTATATAGATTCAATGTAATCCCAGTTGAAATCCTAGCAGCATACTTGACGGACCTTGAGAAAAAAATTCAAAAATTCATTTGGAACAAGAGACCCAGAATAGCCAAAGCCATTCTAGGGAACAAAGACATGGCAGGGGGTATCACAATCCCCAACTTGAAACAAGACTACAAAGCTACTGTGATAAAAACAGCATGTACTGCCAAAGAAACAGACCTGAGGACCAGTGGAACAGATTAGAAGATGCCAAAACAACTCCAGACACACTCGGTCACCTCATCCTTGATTAAAGAGCCAAACACCCTCACTGGAGGAAAGATAGCCTCTTTAATAAATGGTGCTGGAGAAATTGGGTTTCAACTTGCCAAAGATTAAAACTACACCTATATGGGCTGGGGATTTAGCTCAGTAGTGCTGCCACCTGCCTTACAAGTGCAAGGTTCCAAGTTCGATCCCCAGTGCCCCCCCCCCAAAAAACAAAAAAACTACACCTATATCTCTCACCATGTACTAAACTAAAACTGAAATGGATTAAGGATCTAAATATTAAAATAGAAACACTGAATCAGCTGGAACAGAGGTTAGGTAGAACTCTTGAAGACATTGGTATACGAAAAGACTTTATGAACAAAACCTCAGTTGCCCGTGAACTAGCATGAACAATCAACAAGTGGGATCTCTTCTTATTAAAAAGCTTCTGCACAGCAAGCGAAACCATCAACAGTGTGAAGAGACAATGCACAATGTGGGAAAAAATCTTCACCTGCTGTTCCTCAGATAAAGGTCCACTATCTTGAATCTATAAAAAACTTAAAAAAATCAGATCTCCAAATTTAAAGACCCAACCCAAAAATGGGCATCTGAAATGAACAGACATTTCCCACACAAAGAAGTAGAAATAGCAAATAAACATATGAAAAAATGTTCAACATCACTGGTCATTCGAGAGATGCAAATGAAAACAAAGCTGAGATTTCAACTCACTGTAGAAAGAATGGCTGCTGTCATGAAATCAACCAATAACAAGTGCTGGTGGGGCTGTGGGGAAAGAGGAACCCTGCTCCACTGCTGGTGGGAGTGTAGATTGGTACAACCACTGTGGAAATTAGTATGGAGACACCTCAAAGAACTAGGACTGGAAGTCCCATTTGACCCTGCTATTCCACTGCTGGGGATCTTCCCCAAAGAATTAAAAGAATCATACCACAGTGATATATGTGTACTCATGTTCATAGCGGCACAATATGTAATAGCTAAAACTTGGAAACAGCCCAAATGCCCATCAACTGGAGACTGGATAAAGAAAATGTGTTTTTTTAATAAAATGGAGTACTACTCAGCCATCAAAAATGAGAAATTAGAGACATTTATAGCTAAATGGATGCACATTGAGGCAATAGTCTTAAGTGAAATAAACAGGACACACATGTGTAAATACCGAATAGTTTCTCTGGTGTGAGAAACTGAAAGTGTAAATAAGGACTAAATGTATAATAGGTAATGTGAAATAGGAAGAAAAGGGGCAAAGGGGAAGGAAGTGGGAGGGCTAGGGGAAAGGATAGAAGGGAATGAGATTAATATGAGAAAATGGAAAAATAGGAACAAAATCTTTGTAAATAGGGAGGACTGGAGGGGTTGAAGGGAGGGCTGGGCAAGGGTGAAAAATAAGAACCAAGAGAGACTATGTAAGGTGCAAATTTCCAATGATGAATGTCATTATATTGTATACCTAAAATGTACCAATAAAATAAAATAAAATAAAAAGAATTGTATTAGAGATACAGACAGAAGGCCTTTTATATGTGAAGAGATAATGACTAAGAATTAAACAGAACTAGTGAAAGATAAACATTTATAATATAAGAATACAATAAAATCAACATTGAGATATTATAATAAACCCACGGAGGATTAAAGAAAACAGAATCTTAAAAACAATCACAGAGCAAGGTAGTCACTACTAGCCTGACAGTAGACCTTTCCACAGTAACAGCTGATGCCAGAATTTAATGGAATAATATTTTTCGAGAAAAAATAACTATCAGTGCAAAATTGAGTGATCCATGAATTAAGGTGAAATAGACATTTTGAGTGAAATATAAATTAAAGGAATTTACCAGTAATAGACTACACTAAAAAGGCTTATATTAGTATAAAGAACTATACGGTTAGAAGTTGGAAATGTAAAAAAAATGGTGAACAAAAACCATTATTTAAAAAATATATATATACAGGTTTAACATTACCCCCACTTTTTAAAATGATGTCTAATAAAACAAGAGACTAAAGTACTAGACGAGAAGACTGTGTAAGCAGGAGGATGGTACATAGGGTTAAATTGTTTTTATCATCTTACTTCCCTCCCCCTGCTTCTGGGGATTGAATCTAGCTAAGCTACAACCCCATTCTCCTTTATTTATTTTAAGATAGGGTGTAAACTGCTCATTCTGGGCTCAAACTGTCAATTCTCCTGCCTCAGTCTCCCAGAATGCTGGGATTACAGGCATGAGCCACCATAGTTGGCCTATCATCTTTTTATGGACTGGAAGGGACAATTCATTGGCCATAGCAGCAAGGATAGGAGTGGCCATATATGGCTTAATCACATACTTCTTTCCTCAGCAAACCAATCCTGAACTTCCAGGTAGACTAACTACCTAGTGACAGGATGATGGCATCAAACTTCTCTGACTTTGGAGAGGGTAATTCTTCAGTTTAAATAGGAAAGAAACATTTTGTCTGTGGATTCCTCTTCTCTCTGCATTTCTGTCAGGTCACAATTCTTAGACATACAAAACGCTTATTTATCACATGGCATCCTGCACAACATTGCCACCAACCATGGAACATATTCTACAGCAAAGGTGATATATTACCAGACCTACAAGTGCTGGTTTAGTGCCAGGTGAGTGATACGGTACAAACAAGATACTGTCCTATAGAATGTAGTATATGCCTTCAATTAGAGGACAATGTATGGCTCCATCTGCCCAGAGCAGAATGTGTGGGTGAGGAAAGTATAAGAGGAAGAGGTGGGAATATTTTCTCCACTAAAACACCTAGAAACTCACCAGAATAATACATACTTCAGAAGAGACTATGTGGTGAATTGAGACTATACTTTGGTCTTTTGGGGCCTCTCTTTCCTTTGACCTATCAGTCATAAAGAGAGGTCACTGTTATGCTATTATCCAGAGATAAGGAAGTTAAAGTGCACAACTTGAGTATTCAGTGAGGTGCCCTTAAACAAAGTCTGTCAGTGAAAGCAGTGGCACCCCAATAAAATAAATGCCATCAAGGACTAAGATGACTTTCATCATTGAGAAGAAATGGAAAAATGAAATCAAGACTACCAGTGAGGCTTTGTAACCAGCTATGGAAACAGGAGCTATAGCACTTATATTTTGAGTCACTAGATCATTTATCTCCCATTTTATCCCTTGTATCTGATAAATAAGACAACATTTCTGTAGTTCATATTTAGATGTATGACCAAACTGACATTATCTTGCAATGACAGGAGACTGAGGTGACTTCCCACTTAGGCTATGTTAGGGACAAATTCTAATGGTTTCCATGTCATATACCTACCCTTTGGGAATAAATCCCTTTATAAGTAAATGCTACTTGAGTCACATTAACTTGAAATATCTGTTTCTCTTGGGGCCTTGCTCGATCTGTATACTGTGCATGAACCTAGTACAGTGTCTATAAACACACGCTTACAGACAGATTTTTCTTGAGATGACTGCCAACCTTGAGGTCAGGTACTACAAAACTGATCAACTATTTGGCAGCAACTGATGGGCTCATAAAAAGCTGTTTAATGAACATTTTCTAATTAACTAGGAATAAAACTGTCCAAGATGGATGTGAAAAGTCAGGCTCTTCTCCAAGCTGTAACTCCTGGCAATTTCAATGGGAAGCCAAAAAAAAAAAATCAAAGCTTTATCAAAAAAACAGGTTATTGAGTTAAAAATATTATCAACTAAAATATTAACACAATTTAGTATTATCTTCTTTCAGGGCTAATTTCCTGAGAACAATTTAAATAGGTTTTAATTTATAATCAGGAGGCCAATTGACAGATACCAGCTAAGAGTGCAGGACTGTCACCTGGAAGCAGGACTGGCTGTAACTAGGTAAGACTCAGAACAAAATGAAAATGTGACTCAACTCTGATATTTCTTTATTGATTTTTTTTCTAAACAATCTATTTGTGATAGTAGGGTATTGAGGTCCATCACTATAATTGTGCTGATGTTTATCTAATTTTTATGTCCAGTAGTGTTTGTTTTACAAAGTTGGGTGTACTGGTTTTTGATGCATACATATATATTTATAATTGCAATTTCTTCCTGTTGAATTGTTCCCTTTGCCAAAATATAGTGACCTTTTTTGCTTCTTCTGATGAGCTTTGGCTTGAAGTCCATGTTATTTGAATGAAAATAAAATAGCTATATTTGGATGTTTTGGGATTCATGTGGCATAGAATATTGTTCCATCCTTTGATTTTTAGTCTATAAATTTCTTTTAGAATTAAATGTGTTTCTTGTATACAATATAGTTGAGTTTTGTTTTCTTGATCAATTCTGCCAATTGTGCTTTTGAGTTATTACTAAACAGTACTGGCTGAGTTATTACTAAACAACATGATTATTCTCATGCTGCTGATTCCTTTTTCTTATTCTGCTTAACTGCTCACCTTAACTGCTGTATTCCATTAGACTTATTGGCATTGTTGGCTCCATTACCTTTCCAGGATATCCTTGAGAAATTTTTTGGAGTGCTGGTATGGTGGTCATGAACTTCTTACAGTGCTCTTTCATGGAAAGATTTTATTTCTCCTTCAATTTTGAAAGATAGTTTTGCAGGATATATCATTCTGGGTTGGAAGTTGTTTTCTTTTAGGGACTGAAACACTTCACTCTCAGTTCTCCTGGCATTTAAGGTTCGTACTGAGAAGTTTGCTGTAATTCTATTGGGTTTACCTGTATAGTGGTCTGTTGCTTTTCTCTAACAGCTTTTAAGATTCTGTCCTGGTGCTGGACTTGTAGGAATTTTGACTAAGATGAGTCATACAGTTCTTATATGATTGTGGTTATTTGAGGTGCTATATACCTTGCTTATGGGTATGTTAAATTCTTTCCCCATATTTGGAAAGTTTTTTGCTATTATTTCTGTACACAGAAAAAACACCAGAAAAGCAATTCTAGGCAGCAAAAGCAAAGCACAAAGCATCACGATTCAAGATTTGAAGTTACATTACAAGGCTATAGTGATAAGAAACAGCGTAGTTCTGGAACAATAACAGGTACATGGATCAATGGAACAGAATAGAGGATGCAGAAACAACCCTAGTCTTATTCGGTCATCTGACCTTTGACAAAGAGGACAAAAACTTAAGTCTGATGGAAAGGTAGCTTCATTAGCAAATGGTGCTAGGAAAACTGGCTATACATATGCAGAAGACTGAATCTAGACTCATATCTCTCACTATGTAGTAAATTAAAATAAAAATGGATCAAAGATTTAAATGTTAAAACAGATACACTTAACATGGTAGAAGATAAGATAGATGAGCCTCTTGAAGACATAGGCTAAGACTTTCTGAAAAGAACCCCTAAGTACAAAATAAAAGATAGATAAGAGGAAAAAAAAGAAAGAAAAAAATGTATTGTAATTCAGCAGGGACAAAGAATCAAAAAGTGAACCCTGACTTAGTACAATTGTCTTACATGTTTTATATGTTCTTTGGCCTGTCTTTAGTTTGATTTTTAATCTGTAAATATGATAATTAACTTTATAATGTCTTATAAATAAATCAATCTGATGCTAGAAAAATACAAGGGAGATGGAGGGAGGAGGAAAAAGAAGGGGATTGAAATGTGTTATGTACATGTATCAATTCTCTACAATGAATGTAATCATTATCTACTACAAACATACTAAAAAAGTAAAAAAAAAAAGAACCCTAAGTGCACTGGAAATAATACCAAGAATTAACAAATGGTGTTATTTCAAATAAAAAATGTTCTTCACAGCAAAGAAAACAACCAACAAAGTGAAGAGACAACCTACAAAAAAGGGAAAATGGTTTTCGTACTGATTCCTTGGACAGAGGACCAATATGTAGAATATATAATGAACACATACACAAAAAGGCTCTCCTATAAAAATATTCAAAAAACGGGCAACTTAAATGAATAGAATTCTCAGAAGATGAAGTACAAATGGCCACTAAATTACATTTACCATCTCTGGCCATTACAGAAAAGCAAATTAAAATAACACTGAGATTCCATCTTACTCCAAAAAGAATGACTACCATCAAGAAATCAAATAATAACAAATGCTGGGAAGGCTGTGGCATTAAAAAACCCCTTTCCATTGTTGGGATGTAAACTGGTACACCCACTAAAGAAATAAGTATGGAGCTTCCTTTAAAAAACTAAAAATTGAAATTCCTTTCCACTCAGCTACTTTCCTCCTAGGTATCTTCCTGAAAGAATTAAAAACATCGTATTACAGTGATACATGCATACCCTTGTTTACAACAGTACAACTCATCAACAGATAAATCTCAGAAGTAGCCTATATGTATGTGTATCTATAGATGAATGGACAAAAAAAAATGTAGTATTTATATATAATGGAATACTACTGTGCTATAAAGAATGATAAACTTGAGTCATTTGTATGAAAAATGGATGCACCTTGAGAATATAATGTTAAGTAAAATAAATCAGACACACAAGTTTAAATATTGCATTCTTTTTCTTATACGAGAAACCCAAAGAATAAAGAACAAAGTAATAGATAATAGGAAAGAGGGAGATGAACCTCTTGCAAATGAGAGGACCACCAAGAGATAGAGAAAGGTTGGAGGAAGGGGAGAGGGAGGAGAAATCAAAAGAATTAAGATGTGTTATGTATATATACCAACTCCCCATGAGGAATGTAATCATTACTTACTGCAAACATGTAATAATAAAAGTCAAAATGCCAAAAAAAGGTAAGCCTGTTGTCAAGAAAGTATTAAAAATTTCAAGATGGCAATAGCAGAACCTTTAAAACAAACAAAAAAGTAGTTCTGAGTGCAGTGTCCTGAGTGACTACACAAATTGCTCACCCATGAAGCCCAAACTACCTGGAGGGCTTATCAGGACACAAGAGGCTGCATCCTCCTCCCAGACCTTCAGGTTCAGGAGGTCTGTGGTAGGGCCCAGGAATCTGCATTCTTAGCAAGCTCCTCATGATGCTGGTGCTCAGGTCCAGAGACAACATGCAGAGAGCCACTACTCTAGAGATTACAGCAGAAGTCTCAGAACAAAATAAACTCTAAACTAATCTATTTAGGGCCCAAACTAACTGAGTAGATTTTCTACTGAGAATCACAGAATATATCTACAATTTATAAAAAGACAAATTTATTTCTTTATATATGCATAGATACAATTTTAATATTCCGAATAACATTAACTATCTATACCACACTTAACTCTTTCTTTTCTCAATAAACAATTAACTCTCTACTACATGCCACGATACTGTGCTTACTTCTGTATTATGAATGAACATGTTATAAATAAACGAAGACATTACCTAGAATAGTGATGTCAAGTATGGGAGGGGGTAGATATTGAGTTGGGATGAGTGACAACCCAGGAGTAAGGAAATTAAAATATGGGAAAGCTATGCCATTTCTTTTATGAGCACATGCTTCTTATAGGCCCCCTGAGAAAATACACCTTAGCAAAACTATTTTGATTTTTATATAACTGATACATAAATTAGGAAAAACAACCAAAGCTACATGACTTTCAAATGGCAGAGAATCTCTCATTTCAAGAAAGGATGAGATATTAGGTTTTCACAGCAGCCTACAAAAGTCTATTGAGTATTATAAACTTCTGTCCCATGTTAAAGAACCTAATCTAAGAACACACCTTCAAAAGTTTTTAAATACTCTACTTGGAGTAAGTTATTGGTTGGGAAACTCAGGGTGTTTAAGGTGAATTTTTTTCCCCAGTAGGATAACAAAAAGATAAATATCCTTCTATGAGGAATAAATCATGCCGCTGCCACAAAGTCTCAGAAAGTCACTGACAATTTATTTTCACAAACAGCCTCTGTGTCCCACCCTGCAAGAGTCTATCCCCACCTTAGCATTCTGGGTTCTCTTCCTCACATTAGGTGTGACAGACTGCTAAATGTCCATCATCATGGTTTTAGGGGATGAAAAATTCACTCACATGGAATGTAGGTGTTCTTGACCCTTGAACTCCATTGTTCTGTAGCTAGGGAAAAACACGAGAACTGTGGAGATACCAAACAAATCTGAGAAGGTCAAAGAAAGACCAGTAATCAACTGCACAATGACCTGAAACTTCTACTACATTCTTCTCTCTACATCTATGTGTGGAAAATAACTTCCTATTGCTGCAACATAAATGTATTACTTTTTCAATTATAATTTTGATTAGAAGAGTAAATAATTGAAATTTATAAAATTTTAAATAACAATAAAAATAAGTGGCATTTCTCCCCACTTCTGCATTTAAATATGAAGAAGATGAAAATACATTTACCATATTACAAATGTTTATTGGGAAGAATGCTAAGGAAATTTAATATTAGATTTCCAAAACATAAAATAAGGGAAACCCAGTTTCCAATGAAAATTCTCAAATCAAAGGTATTTTAACAGATGAATATTTTCCATGAGATTCTGGTATTTTTTTTAAGGACATCATTTTTTAAAGCAAACATCAAAGAGCATTGTGTACTCGATCCCCCTGTTGATTTATATCAGTTTACCTGCCAATATTTCTAAATTCACAATGAAATTACACAGAGCTCAAGTTATAAATATTTATGTATAAAGCTAACAACTGTGAACTGTAGTGGTGTGTCAAGTTGTAAACACAGTCATGGAATATTAGTTCCTTTTGAGAACAGATGTTAGCCCATCTCCATGATGGGATCAATTGCAGCAGACAGTGATGATTTAGTCCCTTTCCTTTCAGTAACTTTTCAAACATAGAAGCAAATCTATGGAGAATAAAATCTGACACTTGAGCCCTTCCTGTTTCTGCCACAGGGCAGACATCACTAGTCAATTCTAGAACTTTTTCAGAGCTCACATACTCTGGTAGTCACTACCTATTGACTCAGAGTGGTGCAAGACTGCAACTCCTTTCCTCTGTGTTTAACTCTTACATCCTGTGGTGGTTCTCAAATTTTTTTACGTGTAGCATATTTTCAACAATTAGGAAGGTTGTAGCACTCTCAAAGGAATTTAAAGATTAAAAAACACTATAAATAAATTTCACCAACGATAGTAATCTAATTTTGGGACTGGGGACATAGCTTAGTGCTTAGCATGCATGAGGCCCTGGGTTTAATTTCCAGCACCAAGAAAAAAAAGTGATAAATAATAGTTATCATTGAATCCCTCTAATAGCCTCTTACTGATGTATAGTACATCAGCCATAATTATTCAGTTCATATTCAGTGCAGACAACTCTTTAAGGGCAACTCATGATCGCTCTGCACAGACTTGCAGAGTAAAGCTCTCTTTGACTCGTTAAACATGTCATGTTCCTCTAGGTCCTTCTGGAGGTGTGCTCAGGAGAATGGACTCTACTGTCAAAAAATGTGGTGTGTTGCCATCAGTTGGCCATTAGAAAGAACACTTTAATCAATGTGTACCTGCCTAATCCCAGAGGCAGAGATAATAATTAGGAGTCTACTGTGGATTTGCCAGGTGGATACAATTATATCCACCTGATTTGCTTCACTTCCTTCCATCCTTCTGCATAAATACAGGAGGACTGAGGCTCAGAGACAGTTCTATGCCCTATGATCCACTATGAAGAGGTGACAGAACTAAACTCCAACTAGGAGGTGTGTCTGGCTTCAAAGTGAGGGTGCTCAGCTTCTCTGTAGCTCTGCCCTCTGGTGAGCAGATCTAGTCATCTTCCGCAGCAGGAATGGATCTTAAAAACCACAGTCATAACTCCTGAAATGAAGTGGCCATCATCATTTTTTCCAACATTACTTCAGCCAGAGTTGATTTTACTGTGAACAGACCACGAGTCCTCTTACGGCATGGGCCAGGGCCCTTCTGCTTCCTTCAGCAGCTCTTTCAGAATGCCAGTGTTCCGCTTGAAATGTGGTAACTTATAGGAGAGGAGACGGTGATAGAACTTTGCAAATATGAAAAGCCACAGTGACACACAATATGCACTCATACCAAAACTACCTAAATTTAGCCTCTTCCCTTCAAACAGGAGCAGTATATTTATTCTCACTTTATAGGTGAAGGATTTGAGGAAAGAAGAGTACCTTCTAAGTTTTATTAAATACCTATATGGCACTACTGTTCCAGACACACATGAGCTCATTTTACCTTCACATCACCACCAAATATATATTCATGATTATAATTATTTCCGGTATCTTATTACCACATCACCTATTATATATTTCACTGAATTTGTTTATTATTTGTATCTTTCCTACTCCATTAGACTCTCATTAAGTAATTTAGATTTTTATCTGTTTCTTTTTCTCTTTCATTTTTATTTCTATTTTTTCATTCATTTTTATTTTACAGTGTTGGAAAATGGACCCAGGGTGTTCACAATGAGCTAAATCTCCAGGCTTTTTTCCCCAATTTTTATTATGAGACAGGATCCCACTAAGTTGCCAAGTTCCCCCGGCTGGGCTCTATCCTGTGATCCTTCTGCCTCAGCATCCCAGAGTGCTGGAAATTACCTGTTTCATTTTTTGCCATATACTTAATAGGAGATGGCACAGAGTAGATGTTCCACAAATACTGACTGAGTAATGGAATGGAGAATCAGACAGATGCAGTTACTTTCTTGAGACCACAGAGCTCAGAATTGATGTCGCTACCATTTGTATTCCATTGATACATACCAACTCTGGAAAGGATGGAAACAGTAATGTCTGGTATCATTGCATTTCATAGGGCATAACATCACCCTTTCACCATTTGTATTAGCTCACACACACACACACACACATATATATTTGAATCCAAAGGTAGCAGATATATCCTAAATTTGGGGAAACTTGAAATAAACTATCAGGATAAAATTACATCAGCAAGAGATCCAGCTCCATGTTTTCATTTTAGTCTTTGGCCCTTGTCTTATTCAGATGTCTGCCATTCAGCTCAACAAACACTGACTGTGAGTCCTACTGAGTCACCCTGTGTTACTCACAAGGGTAAATGGGGAATGTGCATCCTTGTTGTTTGGCAGCTCATAGTATACCAGGAGGAGAAAGGCAATGTAAAAGTACTGCAGAGCATATAGGAGAACAGAAGAGGGAAAGCATGATGTCTGAAGGCTGCATTGAGGATAACATTAAGGAGGAAGGGGCATGTGATCCAGGCTAAGAGGAGAGTCGCTGTCCATAAGAAGGAAGAATCCCAAGTATACCACTGAGTTGAAGCAAAGGAGTCATGGATTCTGAAGTTATAAGCAAAACTGAGACATGGTAGAACTTAGCTTAGTGATTCTCATCCAGGGGTAATTTTGCCCCACATGTGTCTTTTGGCAGTGCTTGGAGACTCCTGTCACAACTATGGAGAGGTGCCACTGACATCTAGTGGGTGGTGCAAGGGATGCTACCAAGCACCCTACAAAACACAATCCAGCCTTTCACAACAAAGAACTATGCAGTTCAAATGCCAAGAGTAGCAAGGTTGAGAAAACTTGACTTTTAGATCACGTACTGTGAAAATCAGTAGACCTGGGTTAAAATCCTAGCTATACCACTAAGTAGCAAAGCAATGTTGGGCAAATCACTCAACCTCACTGAGCTCCAGTATGATGAACGGGAAATTCCGTGGTACCAAGCCTACAAGGGTCACCCCTTCATTCAGCAGGTATGTCTAAGAATGTCCTAAGTGTGAGGCTAGGCATGGAAATTGGGCATGAAAGTGATCAGTAATAATAAAAAGGTAGAGGCGTTACTTCAGAGATATGCCAGGGGCCAAACAAGTATCAAGAAGAAGCATTAACCCTAGATAAAAGAAATCAAAGATGAGTTCCTAGAAAAAGTAGCATCTAACTGGACATGTAAAGGATAGTGAAGGGTTAATACAGGAAGAAGAGCAAATTAAATGGGAAAGCAAAAGGTTTCCATAACGAAATGCTTGTTTTGGTACTTGGTACTATAGTAAGGGTTTCTCAACTTCTTAGGTACTTGGCTCCCTGCCTGGATGTTTCCTAATCTTCCTTGCATTCAGACATGGCCATAAAACTAAGCTCTTACCAACAAAATGTGAGAAAAAGTGATGTGTTGATTTCTAAGTATGGACATTTTAGTCATTAATTTCTCAATGACTTTTTATTGTTGTTGTTCCTTCCCAAATACTAAATAGGGATGTAGCCTAGACCCAACTTCAGCCATGCTGGGACAACTGTAGGCAGAGTTTTTCTGTAAGAGGTTAGACTGTAAGCACTTTCAGGGTTGTGAGTTGTATCTGCTGTTGAAGCGCACAAGTATCTATAATATGCAGCAAGTAGGCGTGGCTGCATTCCAATACAATTATATTTATAAAAACAAGCAGAAGGGTGCATTTGGCCTTCAGGTCACAGTTTGCCAATCCCTGTGTGAGACATGAATGAACAATAAGATGGAAGAAACCTGAGTTCATGACAGGTAGCATGGAACAGAACTTCTCTATCAGCCTAAACCCCTTCCCTTAGAACTATTACAAGAGAAATACATGTATATATTCTAAAGCCTTACAGTTTCCTCTTGCCCCAAATAACACATGGGTTTTGCTGTAGTTTTAGATTTATTGAGACTGTCCTGGAACTTATTACCTACGTACACAGCATAGGGTCTGCTGGTGAAGTACTCTTTGAGCACCAGCCTTTTGTGAGCAAGGACACTTGCAGGCTGGAGGGAACTGATGCATTAGCATGAGGGGCCAAGGGTCAAACAGCATTCATGCCCCATCAGCTGAGGGATGCAAACTGGAGACAAGATTTAGAAACTCAAGGTTTACAGAAAACCTAACACATCATCCAATTCTAGCTGCCTGACATACGTTGGTGTCCTCCTAAAAACCCCTCTTTAAAGAAATGGCTGGTGTCTTCAGTCATGACAGAAAGTACACCAACCAGCTGTGTAACAGTGAACAAACTCGAGGCCATGCTGGCAGGATGATGGCCTTAATGACTACTAAGATTAAATTAGAATTTCTTGTGGGCCTCTGGAACAATATCCTTTGTATTCATTATTTCTGGCCTGTTCTACAGGTGCTTTTGCTGGGCAAGTAGGAAGGCAAAGCAGTACAGGCAGACTTTTTCTACAGGAGTTCAAAACAAAATAATCATAATACTTTTTACATTCACAATACATTTGCATCGACAACTGTATTTTAAGTAAACCAACCTCCACGGGAAATTAATCATTGCCAATTCTAAATTATCCATTGACCATGACAAAATAGAGCTAAACTAGCCTGAGGCACTGGGAGTGGCAGGTGGTACAGTCCTGCCAAAGTGTCTGAGTTGGGAGGGACTTTAAAAGTACCCAGTATAGTCTGACTCTCCCATTTCACTGGTGAGAAAATGAACACCCAGTCACCCAAAGTAACCATTCAAAGTCACTAAGGTATAAATAATGGATCCCTCCTGCTGCTCCCAGCCCAGAGGAAGGGGCTTCCGGGCTGCCATCCGTCCTGCCACTCCCAGCCCAGAGGTAGGGGCTTCTGAGCCGCTGTCCCACTGCTCCTGGTCCAGAGGAAGGGGCTTCCCGGCCACCATCCCTCCCTCTGCTCCCAGCCCAGAGGAAAGGGCTTTTGGGCTGCCTTCTGTCCCAGCACTCCCGGCCCAGAGGAAGGGGCTTTTGGGCCACCATTCCTACCGCCACTCCCAGCCCCTGTCCCACCTCTCCCAGCTCAGAGGAGGTGAGCTATGCCGGCGCCAACAGCACCCCCCCACACCCCCCCAGTCCAAATGAGAAAACATGTAAATAAGTCTGAAAACCAGACTTCCAGATCACCTACAGCAACCCCAAAGGGAAATGAGATGGAACACTCTGATACTCAACCACCTGGACCCATTGAACTGGCAACAAAAGGGGATCTGGAAAAAATGAAATCAGAAATAATTTCTCACATAACAGGAGAAATTGTGTTCCTAGTGCAAGACATGTTTAATAAATCTAGAGAGGAGCTGAGGAACATGATGGAATCCCAACATAGGAAACAAATGGAATCCATAAAACAGATGCAAATAGATTTCCAGGACATGAAAAACTCCATTGAAAGTCTACGCAGCAAAATGAGCCAATGTGAGGACAGAATTTCAGATATAGAAGATAAGATTGCAATTAATGACCAGGAAAAGAAAAACTGCTTCAAAATTGTAAGGGAACGCGAGAAATCAATCCAGTAGCTGCTAGACTATGCAAAGAAGAATAACATAAGGCTGACTGGAGTCAATGAAGAAACAGGAGAGAGTGCAGATGACATAAAAAAACTCTTCACAGAAGTAATGGCAGAAAACTTCCCAAGCAGGGGAAAAGAACTTGACATACAAATAAGTGAGGCACATAGGACTCCAAATAGCCTTGATCAAAAAAAATCTACACTTAGGCATATAATTGTTAAGATTCCAGAAACTCAACAGAAGAACAAAGTTCTACAAGCAGTCGGAGAAAAGAAACAAATCACATACAAAGGAAAGCCCATCAGAATCACAGCAGACTTCTCAACGCAAACCATCAAGGCAAGAAGAGCTTGGAGTGACATATTCCAAGCCCAAAAAGAAAACAGCCTCCAACCCAGATTGATATACCCTGCAAAACTATCTTTCAAAATTGATGGAGAAATAAGGTAGAAATAATGCACAAGAATGGTTTAGAGAGAAAAACTACGCAATTTGATGTTGTGGGGTTTTTTTCTTTAATTGGGAAAAAACCACAACTCTGCTGATCCATGTTCTCTTGTTTTTATGTTGAAGAGATCCAGAAGTATTACGTGGTCCTCTGCTTTTCAATCAATGTTTATAACAAAAATCACAAACTCTTATGAAGCTTAGAGTTAATTCCTCCAGAATTTTGGCTGACTTTATTCAAACTTGCTCAGATTTCTAAGAAAAATGGTATAATATTTAACATTTATTCTTGCCAAATAATGGCAGCTGCATCTCCTATGCAATCCCCCTCCTCTTTTTATACAGAATTCTGTGGCTTTTAGAAGAAGGGGAAGAGTGGAAGTACAAGTTACATCTGGAGTCAAAAGCTTAAGGGTGTTATGAGCAAAATTCACTTTTCAGTTTCCTTGTTTCTTGCATAGATTCCTTGCTGCCTTCCAATGTGTTTTACGACACAATCTAAGTGAAAAGAGTAACACAGGATTCTAACATAGCTCCACATGGATCGGGCCATGGACTGGACTATGACTCACATCACTGACTCAGGTCTTCAAGCAATTATTTCCCCATTTTCCTCAAAATGGTAGAGACACATGACACATAAGGAATCAGAAAGACCTCAGTCCCTGGCCTCGACCTTCAATAAGCCATCATGTCTTTAAAAAGTCAGAAACGGACATGAAACCATTTAGAGCATGGCTATGGTACTGTTGATTTTCTCTGTAGCAGTATATTTTACAGTATTTATACAATGAAAATACAGATGCTCCTTGACTTATGACAAGGTTATCCACAATAAATCCATCTTAATTTGAAAATACTGCTAAGTTGAAAATGATTTTAATAGAAGAAAAGGTCCAAAGGGGTAGGGATAGTGGGAGGGGCAGGGGAAAGGAAAGAAGGGAAAGGAAAAATGATGAGAAATGGAAAAAATGGAAATAAAGTCTTTGTAAATAGGGAAGAGTGGAGGGGGTGAAAGAAGGGCTAGGAATGGGGAAAAAATAAGAACCAAGATGCATTATGTAAAGGTACAATTCCCAATGAGAAATGTAATTGTGTTGTATACCTACAATGTACCAATAAAAGAATTTAATAAAAAAAAAGAAAATGATTTTAATATCCCTCACCCCTCAAACACCATAGCTCAGCTTTGCACAATTTAAACACCCTCAGAACACTTACAATGGCCTACACTTGAGCAAAATCAATGAAAACAAAGCCTATTTAAAATACAGTGTTGCATATCTCATGTAATTTATTGAATAAATGAAAATAAAAAATAAGTTGTTATATGGGTGTGGGTTTTTTTGGTACCGGGGATTGAACTCAGGTCCTTGCACTTGCACAGGAGGCAGCAAAACCACTGAGCTAAATCCCCGGCCCAATATGGGTGTGTTTTTACACCACTGTAAAGTAGAAAATTATAAGCCAACTATGATAAGTTGGGGACCATTTGTATGTACGAATTCTCCAGTTTGGTACTTAAAAAGATCAGGTTATCTGGGAGGTTCTGGGTTGCAAGTCAATCTGTGGAAGATCACATCAGGACCATTTGTCTATTCACACAACCAAAGTATCAAAGTTCCCACTGAGCTTTCCTATAAGCTGATTGGCATCCATGCCTCAAATCACAGAGGCTTTGTGGTAAGCAGGTAGCTAGAACAACTAGTGGCCACATTTTGATCCCCCAAACTGCAGGGAAAACCATGTATCAAACCTTTTTAACATGTTTGCGTACACATCCCATACGTTACAACAAGAAGGATATCAGGTAGAGGAAAGTGGTTCTGCCAGTTCTTGAGCTGGCAGAGAGGCTTAGAAGGTTTCAACATGAAGAGCTAAGATGTATTTCACAGTGAATAATCCACAACAGTAAGATTTTAAGGAAATAAATCCTTTTCTTCACAAAATAAATGTAACCTTCTTGCACGTCTGCATTATCTGTATGCTCTTTTTAAAAAAAATCTATCTTAGATTGCACTTCATGTAAGCATTTTCATATTCTGACAAATGCAAAATTTTGCTCATTTTTTTCTCCTTTTGTGTTACATGCATAATTCATTATCACTGAAGAAAATTCAGACGATAAAGAAAAATAAAAACCATCTCTGATTTCCTCAACCAAAAATAAACAGTTTTCAGATACTGGTAAACATTCCTCTAAATATCTCTGTTTCTCATGCAGTCTTGTTCCTCTCCCTTCTCCTCCAAGTACACAATATACAGACACACATATCCTAAAATGAATGTACACTATACATATTAACCTGAGGTTTCTCACTCATTAATGTATGCAGAATATCTTTTCATGAGAATAAATATAATGTATTATCTCTTTTAATATTGGTATCATATTCTGAGTACTTAAAAATATTTGTATATACAAACACATAATTTTCTATTTAATCAATGCCCACTGTTGAATAAATAAAATTTTTCCTCCCCCCATGGTCATGTTAGTTTTTAGTAGATGTGGATATCCATGTACCCGTATTTTATGTATCTAGTTATTTCCACTTATGATGGTTTAACTCTATAACCTAATCTCTATTAAAAAGGAAAAAAACAAGTGAATGCCAGACATAATATTCGGTGTCTTGTGCTCTCTTATTTCAATTTGCAGCACAGTTCAATGAGGTAAATACAGTCATTATTCCTACTTTGCATACTAAGAAACCGAAGCATAGAAAAGCTAGTATTTTATCAAGGTCCTATGGTAAGTATCAGGAATTATACCAAAACTGACTCCAGTCTTATCAGCCACTATGCCACCAGCCTTCTCATCTACAGAGGTTACCTGTGCTGTCTAATAAGGTTCCTACTAACTACACTAGGCTATTTAAATTATAACTAATTAAAATTAAGTAAAATATGAAATTCCACTTTACAGTTGCATTAGCAACATTGCAAGCACACAGTAGCCATGTACAGCAAGTGGCTACCATGCTAGAGCATGCAGAAGGAGAGCATGCATCAGCAGAGAAAGTTCCCCTGGACAGCCAAGACCCAGGAGTACAGCTCTTGTGGGCTCATCCCTGGTTTTGTGCTCTTTCAACACAAGTCCCTGGTGTTGTCAACTCTTACGGAGTTATTCTGAATATGTGCCCTGTAGTGAGCTAAAAGTGCATAGGACAACCTGCGGCTAGCTTGTAATGCCAGCCTTTTGCTCTACTCTGGCCATTTTTCTTAAATGAGAAACCTAAAATTATGGAACACAAAAATGCTCAGCATAAAAAGAAAAGGCTTGCCATAACACCTTCAAAGAACTGGCCTTAATAGGAAGACCACGTTTTTATCATTCTTTTGAAATTATTTCTCCTATTAAATGCAAGCTCTTCCATCAAAGCCGCATTTGCTCATTTAGTCAACTGTTCTCCTACCCTTGGGCAGAAGCACGCTTTTCCACTTCTTCTCACTTCTCATTTCTTGGCTACTGTGAATGCTACAAAACCCACTTCAAAGCACTTGGGAGGCGGGAACAGGATCTACAAGGTCAACAACAACAAAAAAGATTCCAGGATGGGATAAGATATGAAATTTGGAGAGGAAGATGAAAGCATTTACAAACATCCTTGCAAATGCATCAGCACCAGCAAATTACAGATAAAACAGAGTGGAAAACAAAAATGAAAGTTTACCTCTGACATCTGAATCAAATGTCCTTTCCAGAAACCTAATTACCAGTGTTTTAAGCTTCAGGAAAATGCTCTTGGTTCTTAGACATGCATAATCAAACCTTCAGGATCATTTCATGTACATTTTCTCCTTTTGAGTCTCATGACAATCCTCTAATGTTCAACAAGTTAGTAGTAGTAGTATGTTAATTTTGGAGGCATGAAAACCAAGACAATGTAAACCTGAAATGGCCAGAGAATTCATATATGATCTGGTATCAAGCCAAGATTTTGTTTCCCACACTGAAGAGCTTTTGCTATACTACGTTGCAATTACTTTATTTTTGTCTTTTGGAGCATAAATAACATTTTATACTCTTCTCTTTCAATTAGATCTGTACTAGTAGGGCTTAAGAAAAAAAATTCTTTGAAATTCACATGTGGGGCATGAAATAATAAAACAGAAAAGTTAGCTGATGTTGGGCAATTATTCTATAAAAGCAATTACATGACATTGTGATAGTTAACTGATTGGGTCAACTTGACTAAGAAACACCCAACTAAATTGGATCAGCATGGTTCCAAATGCAGCTGAAGGGATTTACTGAAGACAGAAGACCACCCTGGGTATGAGTGGCACCAACCAATAGACTTGTCCCCTGAATTGAACAAAAGGGAAACAGGAAGGAAGGCTCATTCTGTTTCTTCAGAGGAGCTCCAGTCTTCGCCTTGGACATCCTCTCCTGGATTTCAGCATAGACTCTTCAGCCTCCAGCACAGACCCTTCAGCCTTCTGGCAAAGAATCTTTAGTCTTCAAGTGAAGAACCTTCAGCCTTCCACACAGATTCTTCAGCCTCCTGATAGAGACTCACATGGAACACTACACTGAGCTCTAGGCCTTCGACTGATCCTTTGGATCTCCAGGGCACCAACAGACCTTTTGCACTTTTCTACACCTGACTGTGGAAGGCCATTGTACGCCAGTCCTGTAATTCTTACATAATTGTATATCTGGCATTAAATCTGTTTCTCTAGTAAGCACTGACTGATACAAACGAAGTAAGATACATGTGGGGTGGTTAGCGTGGGCTACTTGGTTACAAAGCTGCATAACATACAGCTCTGATCACTCATCTCCACGTCTCACGCAACAGCGCTTGTCCTGGCTTTCTCCCCCGTCATACTCACAAACATAATAACACATGCTAGAACTCAGCGGGCCCCACACAGTGACAGCAAAGACGTCTAAAGCAGCCATGATGTTTGGCCAGAAGACCAACCCATTCACTGCCCTGTACCTTAGACTCCTTAAATCCTTTCCATTCTTTAGTCGTATCTTCCGCCTGTGATACCACAGACAGAAGCCTCTGGAGTCCTTAGCACTCTTGATCCTTAACTGTAGCAGCTGTCCAGCCATTTCACTGGAGAGTCCACCTGCTTTGTCTGCTGTTTAGTCTGTCTGCACCACTAGACTATGAGCTTATAGAAGGTAGTCTCTTTAAATACTGGCACCAGGTCTAAAATAGAACATTCATTACTAATGTTTGTTGAAAAATTATTTGTTGAACTAATGGACACACAAACAAACAAGAACAGAACAAATGGTCCCAAGCTCAGCTAGGGTTTAAATATGGCAAAGATATCCATTTACCAATCAATCTGCTCAGATATCTGCTCTCTTAGTGGGATGTGGTAGGCAGAATCTTGGCTACCACAACTGCAATTCTGTTCCCTGGTCTTACATTCATGAATATGTTATATTATCTGCCAAAAAGGACTTTGAGGATTTAAGTAAGGTCACTGATGAGTTGAACTTAAAATAGACATATTACCCTGGATTATTCTGGTGAGCCCAGTGTAATCATCTGAACCCTTAAAAGTAGAAGAGGAAGTGAGAGATGTGGCAGGGAAGCAAGTGAGAGAGATTTGAAACACAGCCATGTTAAAGAGAGAGAGAGGGACAAATGAAAAGCCCAAGAAGGAAATTAACTCTGCCAACCACCAATGAGCTTGGAGAAGGAGCCCGAGTTCTATATGAGAATGACAGTACCAGATGATAGCTTAATTTCAGCCTGCTGAGAAGCATTCTGATCAGAGAATCCAAATAGAATTCTAATTTACAGAAATGGAGACAGTAAATGTGTGATGTGTTAGGCTGCTGCATTTGTGGTAATGCATTCTGGCAGCAGTAGAACACTAACATAGGGGGTTTCCCAGATGTGGCAGACCTTAACACAGAGTTTGACTGAAAGCCTTTAATTGGGGAGGCAATCCCCTCCAAAATTGGTAAGGGAGTCAAGAAGTGAGCACGGAAAGGGAAGGAAGCTTATATACAATGCATTAAGGAATATGTTTCCACTATGAGGAACAGGGCTCAAGCCAACTAGGGGCCTCTGGAGAACAGATACAGCCTGCTCCAGTTATCTTCTCTGAGATCAGAGAGCCGTGACTCTGACCCACCAGTTCTCCCTTGGCCAGGGACAGTAACTCTCCATCCCTTCTCGCCTTTCTACATTTCCGTCCCCGCTGGAGTCTGTCCTCTAGGAGAGGAAAGCAATCTAATAATACAATTCTCCAGAAAGCAATCAGAGACTAGTATTACCTTTTGGGATTGTTATGCTTTTAGATGGTGACTTACAGACAACAGGCAGTGTTTAGGTTCTCAACAGTACATTCCCAGTAGTAGAATTTTTGGCATGCATTGAATGGAAGAGGTCTTCCAAGTCTCTCTACTATACCTCCCACCTACCAGGTCTCCATCCATACTCACTTAACATCCACTGGAGCCTTGTTTCATCCTAATGCTTCTGAGAGTTAGCATTTCCTAGTGCCACATCTTTATGAATGCAGGTGTGAGCCCAATCAAAACTGATCTGCATGGCCTCTCACCATATCATTATGCTCATCTTTAATCACTGTGAGCCTCTCAAGTGAAAGCCACATTATAGACACAAGCATTATTCTTATTCACTAGAACTCTTGATGGTAATAAATCCAAAGAACAAGAGTAAAACCTGATGCATAGAGATATTTCAAGGATGCAGGTGACTCTATGGAGGAACTAGCTCCTTAGTTAAGGGACAATTATACCTATATTAGTTGTAATCTCATTCCTCATATAATTCCCAAAGTTTCAAGACAATGTAAATCCTACATTAGCTCACAGAAAAAGCTATGATTGCAAAAAGAAGTGTTTTTCATAGCAAGGATAAATTGAATTGTTCTATGAAACTATTTTATTGAAAAACATTACCCAAACCAAGCAAAGTGGGCCTGAAGGAGATGAATGTAGGTTGTCAGGAGTAGGCAGAAGTTCCAGATGCAAATTCCTTATACAAAACACTAAAGGGACTTAAAAACATTTCTGGTGACTGGCACATATGACAGTACAGACAAAGTCATAAATGAGATACTGTATTTCCTTCTCTTACGTGGCAAGAATCATCAGAATACTCCTGCCAGGATACCTTATGCACTACTGAGCGATGAATTCTTCAAATCTCATCTCTCAAATGGGGTTTCTATTCATGCTTAAGAATGTGTGTTTACTATTTCTCTTGCCCTAGGAATTCATTCATTCATTCAAGAAATATTCACAACCCCCTGTGCTATTAATATTCCTGTTTAAATATTTCTCTGGTCCCTGCTGCAAACATTTCTCAGCTTTTCATGTTTCACATTCAACATGAAGAGTGTTGAGGACCAAATGACTCTGTCCTTCCAGCAGCAAGGTGAGCAGCCTTCTGTCTCCTCTTAGCTTTGACTTGTGTCATGGACACTCTTGAGCACTTAGCCCAGGGATGGGCTTATTCATTCAGCTTACCCAGTTCAACCTCAGCATACTCATTCAAGAAAGCACTTCAGTTTGTAAATAAGTGAGATGTTGTTATATAAATATCTTTGAGGGATGGGGACATGGCTCAGTGGTGGGGTACTTGACACCGAGGCCCCGAGTTAGATTCCCAGCACTGCAAGATAAAAACAAAAACAAGTAACAAAAACCAAATCTTTGGATCACCTCACATATTTAGAAAAAAGTCAGGCATTGCCAAACCTTAATTGAGACATCATTGTATAGTTAAGTCTTAGAGGAAAAAAAACTTTTAAATTTACCTACTTCATTAACTACTTTATTCACAAGTGGTATGAATGTGTCTCTCCAAAAGAATGTATTGGAAACTTAATCCCCAGTACAACAGTTTTGGGAGGTGAGGCCTTCTGGAAAGTGTTTAGGTAATGAGGGCTCCACCTCATGCATGGGTTAATACCATTATTCAGGGAGTGTGCTCCAGGAAAAGGACGAGTCCAAGTCCATGTTGTGCTCTCAATTTCTCTCCCTTGACATAATGATGCACGAAGGCCCCAACCAGATGTCAGTCCCTAGATCTTTCACTTCTCAGCCTCTGAAACTGTAAGAAACAATCTCTGTTCTTTATAAACTACTCAGTCTGTTCTAGAAGCACAAACAGACTAAGACAAGTAAGTGGCTTATAAAACAAAGCAGTTAAGTTCTCTGAATCTTGGTTTCCCCATCTGTCAAATGGACCATTTTTGAGTATCAATTCATGGGCTATTGTGAGGATCAAATGGAATAATGGCCATAAAGGGGTTTGATCTATGTCTGCAGCACAATAAACCCTCAACAAATGTTAGTCACATCATCACTGGATCTTACTACTTTCCAGCTCTTTGCTAGTGGCAAATTTCCAGCTAGTGAGGACATAACAGTTCCAGCTAAGCTGAAGGAACTGCCTTCTAGTGCTCTAACCTGATAAAGTCTTAGACTTGGCCTCTCCTATTGACCTTTGAGCCAGCCATCTGATTGCTTGTCACCACCTCTTTCACAGGGCACCACACTTCTGGGAGATCATAAGTAAGATTTAAGGTCTGCACGATGGGACTGTCAAGTGGAATTCCTCTTTTCTTTGGCAAAACTGCCAAGACTTTCCAGAGCTGCCCTGGAAGGAGACCATACCCTAAATGTTTCAATTCATTACAGTAACATTCATGAAATATATATTCTGTGTGCTAAGCTTCATGCTCAGAGCTGGGGGTACACAGCTGAATGAGACTGGTCCCTGCCCTGGGGAAAAGCACGGTGAAGTACCTTTCATGTTACCAGAACAGAGAAGAACTTGGAAAGAATAAATAAATCCTAAAAAATCAGAATTAAAAAATAGCACTCTCAACCTTTATGCCTAGAATGAATGGTATCAACATAAGCCTTGCTTTGGGTTAAATATTGACTGTTAATATTATAAAATTTCTATAACACACACAGTACAACAGTACAAAAATATTTCTTTCCAAGGAAAAACAGGAACATGGAAGCTGATCTCTGGCTCAGATAGATCTAGGTTCACACTTTGGCTGGTTACTTAACAGTTGGACTACCTAGTAAGTGACTAAACCATCTCAGCTTCATTTAAAAAACAAATCTGTGTGATGCAGCTATTAACATGATCTATCTCAGAGACGTGCTCTATGTGCTAAGTGTGACAAGCCAGGTGACACATGAGTCACATAAGTCACATAACCTGGTAGTCAGAAAATGTTAAGAGAGTCTTATTATTAAAGTGTCTCAAAACTCACTACATACATTTTCTGGCAACAGTTCAGCCAAAAAGCTTCCTATGGATTCATAGAAGGAACAGGTTTAATATTTTCTACTGGAAAGCTTTTCAAAGCTAACATACACAATTTGCTTCCACAAGTTTTCAAGTGTCTCTCTGTCCACTCAGGCCCACAGGAAGGGATCAGCTTTTTCAGAGACCAGAGTACACTTCAAGGTTGGCACGGGTACTAGCTAATATGGGTCACCCCATGGAAATTCTTTTTTTTTTTTTCATTAACTTTTAATGGTCCTCCCTCTGCTGGGCATTCAGGGCTTTGGTTTGAAGTAAATGTATTCAAATAAACATCTTTTGGTGCCAGAACTGCCATGGGCACATATTTTTCTTTCAATGGCCTGGGAAGTGGTTTGTTAAACTATTGTTCTCGATTAGAAACTCATGTGTTTGTTCAATCCAATATGGGTCGCTGCTTTGAGTGAAAGATCCCCTTGACATGGCAAAACCTCTACTTGTGACGAGCCCGTGCCAAGTATGTCTTAACCAGATGCAGGCCCAGGTTTGATTAGCAGCCACTGAATTCCATGAAAATCAGATAATGATGATTTTTCTCCTCTCTGCTGAGCAAATATCCTCCGCTTTTAATCAAGTCTATATATGAAAGACCTCTTTATAAATAAATCCATGCTGCACAATGGTTTTAAAACCATGGTTCATCTCAACTTTCCTGACCTCTGACTATTTAATCTGAGAAAGACCTGTGCAATACCAACTGAAATATAAAGGGACTACAATATTTGTTTTTGCAGATTCCATGTAGATATAATAGAGTGACATGTGGTGAGTGGAAATTCTCTACCACACATGGAGAAAATAGAAAGAAAAGGCTCTGGAGCCCAGTTTTGTTTCCCTACTTGTGGGCTAGCTTTTATTGGATAACGATGATATTAGGACTGGGAAGACATGTGTTGCTTTGGAATGCTGCACCAGACTCCACAGCTGTGTACAGAATCCTCCTTCTCTGCCCTTTGGATGTTCAAAGAGTCCAAGTGCAAACCTGAGAAATATGAACCATTTCAGAGGGGCTGGAGTCTCAGCCAGAGCTTCCTCTCCTTTCTTGCGGGCACAATTTGGGTGTCTGAAGTTAATTATTTCCAGGTGCATTTCGACTGCATGCAGTGGAATCCCAATTAGCCTCTTGCAGGTGTAATTAGCAATTTCCACTTCATTTCTAGGGGGCAAGTGGATAATCGTGCTCACAAGGTGGTAATGATTCCAGATCATATCTAACAGAATGTCTACTGTAGACTGCTGTGTGTATATCAAGCTTCACAAAACAGGATGGTGGGCATCCAGGAGCATATGTCAGGTGTGCATCTGGAATCTAGAAATGGAGCTTCACAGAGAGAGGGTGGAGTTAGGGATTCTCTCTGGATATTGCAGCTGCAAATCAGGAACAAGGAAGAAGAACCATGGGATTCTCTGAGGCATATGGGAATAAAAGCTCTGGGCTTATGACATTGAATATTTCAAGTAAAACTAGCTCTGAGTTGGGAGTGGACCAGAGAACTACAGAATTAAATTTGTATACAACCACAAAAGCAACTCAGTGAGAAAGAAAAATAATTCTCTATTAACATTGCTATGAGTTTCCCACAAAGCATTTTCACATAAATTATCTCATGTGAGCTCATATACTTAAAGTCATAATATTCAAAAATTTAATAACAACTCTTACTGAATCCTCACTATCTGACAATATTCTGCAAGTATGTATGTGTTCAACTAATGCTTTTAACAAACTATACTCATTTTAAAGAAGATTGAGGCAAAGGAAAGTGAAATAACACACCCAAGATTATATGGCTTATAAATAATGAGCCAGATTTCAAAGTCAGATGGGCTAGCTTCAACCACTAGTTCCCTTGCTGCTCAAGATGAGAAAATTTTCAAAAGAGAAAATGGAATCAGCCACTTAAGGATATGTTTAGCAGGTCAGATCTACACAGGATGGTTAATATGGGTGTTCATTTGTTGCCTATCCATTTAATAATTCAGGGAGCACTGGGTGCTGTAATGCAGCCACTCTGTTAGGCTTCAACATAAGGAAGAGGGACCTAGCCTTCTTGGCACAAGTGCCAGGTAAATGTTTTTCATGTAGAAATTTCCTTGGCTGCTTAATGTGAGGAAAAAAAGAGGAAAGAGCAAGTGAAGAGGGAAGGAAAGAGATGGAGAAAAGGCAAGAGATACAAAGGGAGTGAGGGAGTGAAGGAGGGCAAGAGCTAGAGAACAAGTGAAGGAAAGGGAAAAGGCATCACTAGGGATTAGTTTGCCTTCTGAAAATGAATCCTTTCTGATCGAAAGGGGAAGTCACAGCAACCAATGAGCAGGACTGGACTGAGTAGCGCTAGAGAAAGCCCCATGGCATCTCCTGCTGCTCATCTTGCTTTAACAGCACGGATAAGTATCCCATGGGACAGTCAAAAATTATTCCCCACCTAGAAAAACCCAAATAGATTCCATCTCACAGGCCACAGCAGTCTGTGAAGGAGGTAATTCTCAATGCTTGAGTTCCAGGCAGCCCCTCCAATGCATAGCAATGGGCTTGGTAAGAATCCTTAGTTGAGGGGACCAAGTGCTTCTGGGACAAGTTCCACTGTCCCATGTCCGTACTAACTCACCACCTATATTTTATCATCTTTTAGTGATACTTTTAACAGCATAATTATACATTTAGCTCTTACTGGGATGAAGGTCTCAGACTGACACAGATGATTAACAGTAATGCTCCCTAAAGGATGTACAAAACTTGAGAGAGCTCCAAGACAAAAAGATACCTAACCCCTGATGAGTTTGAAGGTCATTATCAGTACAGCTAGCCTGGTATATATGCTAACGTTTTCATGTGGATGGTCATTCTAGTCTCATGCTGAACTTACGAACATGATAAGAGCTAAAACATAGATTCTAGGTATCTCACACTGTGCAAATCACTTTATGGAGACTATCTGATGGTGGAAAACATCTCATAATAATTAGTAGACCACAGACTGGGGCTTAAAGAAGTCCCATATCTTGCCCAAGGGGCTATAGCTGCCAAGTGGCAAGGCAGAGAGAAAATGTGTGCACTCTGATGTGTTCACACCACACTGCCAGTGTGCACATGGAGTTGGTTTGAGAATGATCTTTCCTTTCATGTCTCCTAGGACTTCACTTCAAACTTCAAACATGTTTTCTTTTTCTGAGAGAGCGTTAAGGGTATTTCCACTGTAAAAGTCCCCTTTGCTTTACAGATTTCATTGAATAGCTGGACATTTATTCCACTGGTCTATGAAAGCCTTGCAAGAGTAAATTTTAAAGTGCCCTGAGATTTGAACTTGGCATAGTACAGTCATCCAAGAGATTCTGAACTTGGCATAGTGCTAGTCATCTAAGAACTTTTGGCATGTTGATAGTCATCCAAAATAATTTCCTTTTAAGATCTTCACTTATTCCACAAAGAATTTAAGATCAATCAACACTTGAGGCCTGTTCCTGAAATTTATGCTGTTACAACATAATCTTCAACTCAGTCCTTTACAGCCAACACCTGTTATACCCTTAAATTATCGTGTCTTACTATGGGTAGCAATAAAGCAGGGAATCAGGGCCCCTCTCAGGGAGCATACTTAATTGTTTGTTTCATCCTCATCACTTGCTCTTATCCCCAACTATGCTATTCTTGATTTGTTGTGATTTTTAATGCTCACTGTGCCGCTCAGAATTGCCACTGTAAACCCCTTCCTCTCTCCCTTCATTTACCAATCAGACAGGGCCTTGCCAGTATCATCTTGATTACACTGATGAGGTCGGGTCAGGTCCCTCATCAGTGCCTTCTTGCAGTGCCTCTCATTCCCATTTAAAGGGTGTGAAGGAGTCATTTGGTCTCTTTGCATAGAATTAGCAGATCCAAACCAGGTCCATTTGAAAGATATTTTATGCCCACTGTAATTGAGCTGGTATCAAAAGAAAGCTAGTTATGGGCAGTCACCTATCTGAGTGACCAAGTGACCTTGGAGAGTTCACTTGTCCCTGGACTTTAAATTCCCATCATTCAAGCTGGACCATATGCAATGTCCTTTGGAAATCCCAGAGGGAGTATATCGTCTGTCTTCATAGTGCACACTCTTGTTTTTGTTGGCCCAGTATCCTTCACACCATGCCTCGCCAGTAAACATCTTGAGCCTGGGTTTCTCTCCTCCTTGCCTTGGGGTGGGTACTTACTCAGCTTGGCTCATTTGAGTGCACCTTCCTCCTTCTGGTGAGCCCCAAAACAAGGGATTGGTTCAGATATATGCCTGTAACCCCAGTGGGGCACAGTTAGAGGTGAAAGGAATTTGGGGGTGTTATGAAACTGCACAGAGAAAACTTGGCCCTAATAGAAGAAAAGAAAGCCATTCCGTAGAAGGAAAAGGGCTGATGAATGACAGGAAGGACAGGACTGTGATGACCCTATCTGAGCACTGTGCCTCCCTGTACTTCCTCTTCATTATGAGGGCTAATTCCCTCAAGCCACTTACTGTATGTTGAGTTTCTATCAACTGCACTGTACTGACTAGTAGAATAATTCATAACCTACTTTGGAACTGATTTATTTTAGGTTTAAAAAAAAAGCCCTAAATGAATGAGACAAATGACAGACAAATGCTGACAAAGAGGACACACAGAAGATTTGAAGGAGGCACCCGAAAGAAAAGTCTGGACTGCTTCGTGTCTTGAGGATCAGCACGACAGCCATCGGCATATGGCAGGAATTACAGTTTGAGAGTGGGACAGAAAGGGATGAAGAAATGGAATAAAAAATAAACGCTTGGTACAACCACTGTGTAAACTATCTTGCAATATGTATTAAAACTGAAAATATCTGTAATGGCCTCAAACTGGTAACAACCCAAATGCCCATCAAGAGGGGATCAGATAAATGAATGATGATATACAATGAAATACTACACAGTAATAAGAACCAATAGATACACACAACAAAGATGAATCTCATAAACATAATGTTGAGTCAAAGAAACCGGACACAAAGCAGTACATGTGATACGATACGATCTCTTTTGCTCCAAGTTCAATAGGCCCTAATCTACAGGACCAGAAGTCTGCAGCGAGATTCTCTGTGGGGGTGTGGTGATGGAAAAGGTGTAAGACGAGCTACTGCAGAGCTGGTCTTCTATTCCATAAGGTGGATGCTAGTTTCATGGGTCAGCTGTTTGTATAAAATTCCTCAAGGTGTCCACGTTTCTGTATACTTTTTTATATATAGGTTAGCCTTGAGAGAAAAACCTACTTCACAGTGTTGCAAGTAATGGAGTTTCTTTTGAAACAATTCTCCCAATTTGTGTTCTGGACAATGTAGATGGTTGTTCCTCTTGGCCTTCTCAGTTTTATGTGTCTTTCTTCTTTCTGCCTTTCCTCCCTTCCAACAACCAGGAGTTGGTTGGTTCAGGGCACGTGGCCAGGAGCTGTCCCACATAATGTAGCTTCACCTTTCCTTTGCCTTTGATGTACTCATCCATTCACCTCCAACCAAAGGGGGAGCTCTGACAGGACTGGAAAAGGGAGCCACTGACGGAGAAGTTTCCTCTGGGCCCACACGTGAGTATCTCCAATAAAAATCAAGGGGCAAAAGGTGTGGCAGACTTTAAACTGGACTATTTACTAAACTCACTTTATCTTCTTCCTGGTATGCAGCTAGCTTTCACTTTCCAGACCACATTGTGCTTAGGGAGCCATATGACTAATCTCTGTTTAATGAAGCATGAGTGAAAATAATGTGTACCACTTCCAGGACAGTCCTTAAGTTCCCATTTGTATCAATCTGTTCAGGCTGCCATAACAAAATATCACAGCCCAGGAAGCTCAAACAAAAGAAATTTATTTTCTCATACTTCTGGAAGCTAGAAGTTTAAGATCAAGGTGTCAGCAGGTTTGGTTTTTACGAGGTCTTTCTTTCTTTCTTTTTTGGTACTGGGGACCGAACTTGGGTCCTTCTGCTTGCAAGGCAGGCAGCGGAACCACTGAGCTAAATCCCCGGCCCTATGAGGTCTTTCTTTGGCTTGTAGATGGGCACCTTTTTGCTATGACCTTATCTTTGTGTACATATACCCCTGCTACTGCAGTGTGTCCAAACTTCCTCTTTGTACAAGAACACCAGTCAGATTGGCCCCACTCTAAGGGGCCCATTTTAACCTACATCTTTAAGGCCTTACCTCCAAATACAGTCACATTCTGAGGTAGGGGGAGTTAGAACTTCAATATATAAATTGGGGAGGGGCATAATTTAGCCACACCCATGACTTTCCAGGCTCTCTTACCTTCTAACACCTGGGTATAATAAACAAGTGGTAATGAAGCCAGAATTTGAAGATGGACAACCTTCTATCTTTGTGGGTGCCAGAACAGTTATGTGGGAGTAGAGATGCCTACTAACTTGGTCTTCCTTATATTATTTATGGGAGTAAAAAAATGAACTCCTATATAAGCAAGAAACAAACTCTAGTATGTTTCATCAGTTATACAGATTTGGATCTGCGTGCTAAAACAGTTAGTTGATTTTAACTGATATAAAAGGCAATGAATTTTTTGACATTTTGCCAAAAATCAGCCTGGGTGGAATGATTATTTATGTTGAGGATTCTGAGGACCCCCACAGCACTTTATCACTTCTAATGCTATCACATGGTTCACATCAATACTTCTCAAAGTGTTGTAAAAGTATGGATTCCTGAGCCTTAACTCACACCCACTAATCAAAATCTCAGTACATTTTGAGGCCCTGCATTTTTAATAAGCCTATATTTCATTCAGATGTACAATAAAATTTAAGAAGCATTGGCTTACCCAGTGGGACTCTCTAATTTTAAATGAACATCAAATGGGTACAGCAAGGCTTTTCTTGCCTAAATGTGATTAGCTATTGAGATATGTGTTTAGATTTTCTTCACAAAAGTACAGAACATGTTCATTCATTTTTTTATTTGTTCTCTCCTCTGGATAAGTCAAATAATTCTTTATCTCCCTTAATCATCACTATTTTAGGATGATTTACCATCATGAGGAGGTCTTGGGCTTAGCCAGCAGTTTTTTATAATGACTTATTTTAGTAAATTTACTTTTTAAATAGATTCATAGCTGACAAAGAATTTCACCCAGGGATTACCAAGGAGAGAGAGCTTGGAGTTCATCCTTGTGCCTTCATGTTAAGCTGTGACAGGATTGCTTAGTTCTTATCATTACAATATGAGGTCCATGATGTGGCAGAGAAGTGAGCTACTCTGAAAATACTCCTATGACATTTCATACATGCAGGACTTGGGTCAGTATTTCCCAAACTGTGATGATGGTTTCTCAGGATTTTAATATTGTTAGCAAATAAAATGTCTCTATGGTCCAAGTAACTGGAAAATACAACAAGAGTTTAACGGATTTCTTTATCTGCATGATTAGGTTCTGAACTTCCAGGAGTAGTAGGATATAATACAAAAATTTTCTAGACTTCTCAAAAAGTGTGTGTATGTCTGTGTTTATACATCTCTGTGTAACTCAGTGTATCACTGTTCTTCAGAACACAAATATTCATCTCAAAAAATGCTAATAATCCTCTTTTGGGGAAGAGGGGAAGATGCTACATATATTGAGCTATATACCCCAGACCCTACTAAAAACTACTATTTGAGATGCTATCATGCTGTTTTTTTCAACTGGCATGGTCACTTATGAAATTTTTATATATTACGACCATTATCCATTAATAATCATTGTGTAAGTCCTGTGATAATTTCAGTCATATCTCAAAAGAAATTTTCTCTTCTCTGGAAAATGAATGTTTAATCTATGGCAATATCACAAAGTCCTAAAGTTAATGTACAATAACAGAAATTATATGCTAGTATAATTATTGTGCTTATTGCCTTTGTTTTAATTATTATTATACAGAACATTACTTTTCCTATCTCCATCCTTCTTTTACAGTATTGAGTTCTGAGCATGTCCTCTTCTGGGGTAAATCCAGGAAAAGTAAATAAAACCAAACCAAACCAAACCAAACAGAAAGCAAGGAAGGATGGCAGGCAGGCAGGAAGAAAGATTTCTACAAAACCCACAAAACTGCACATGGTCCTCAGCATCTCATAAAGCATGAAGTGGTTGTGAGCAGCAACACAAGCTGCTTTGACTAAAGCAATATCAGCCAACTACAAAGTCGGAAGTGCCCCCAGGAGTTGGGGTGGACAGCAGACACTGGCAACTTTGCCACAACAGGCAGTAGTAATCAATCCAGGACTGTTCTAATGCATGTAGCGAGGGAATTCCTTGAAATGACCGTGAACACAGTGCTCATGGAAGGCACCAGTACACAGGAGAACTAAGGCTCCAGGTGATCTCTTTCACTGGGTGGTCATCATTCTCAAGAGTCTCTAAGAATCTAGTCAGAATACACTAATGTCAAGCATTAACTATTTGACTTTGGCAAATCAGGTAACTTTTCTAAACTTCAATTCTTCACCCAGAAAAAAAGACTATTAACGGTGTATATATTATAGGTTCTTGTGAGATTAAGTTGGATAATTCATTTGGTACATACAAGAGAGTCTGACAGTTTCCACTGTTTAATAATTTTCATTCATTGTTTGTTCTATCAGATATTCTGTCCTCTCCATTTTACAAAAGGTGAAAACTGGGACCCAGAGAGTCTTAAATCATGGTAAGCCCGCAAATCTAAGGTTCCTAATTTCTATTTAGTTCTTATGCTTTTGTTTATACAGTAGAAAGTGTTTATTAAATTTATTTATTTATTTAGCAAAGTATTTATTTCTTACTATATCTATAATTACTTGGATAGTTCCAAAAAAATTTAAAATAGCTTTCAAATGGAATGACTGGCGGGCCACATGCTAGTCTGGAAAGGGTTCCAACTTTTTGGCCCTACTATCCCTGGGGCCAGTGGCTATCACTGCAGAACTGGCTAAAGGGAGAGGCCACAGAGCAGAGGCACAGCCTGTTTCATTTTAACAACAGCTTTGCTTTTACTTGTTACTGACAATGCCCTCCTTTACATTAGCAATGACCCCAGATGACTACCTTAACAAAAGGAAGTAACACTGTCTAATTGTTTTGATTCCTCTGTAACAACCCCCTCTTGAATGAGAAGCACTCTTTCTGTATTCTTGTATGTGATATGTGATTCCTGGCCTTCTTCCAAAATATTTATTCATTCCCTCAATGTGTGAAAAGAAAATAGGAGAGAGGGAGGGAGGGAGGTAAGAGGGGAGGGAGAGAGTGCAGGTGAGGGAGGGAGTGGGCAAGGAAGGAGAGGTGGGGAGAGAGAACACAAACAATTATATGGACATAATCAACCCCTACCTTGCTTCTACAAATGCTTTATCTACTTCAGAAGTACCACTGCACAGGTGGGTAAAGGTAGTGATTGAATAATAAGTACAAAATTTGAGTCTGTTGTTATTTAGTATGTCCATTTCTTATATATTTAGCAAAAATCCTGAAAACACAATCCTAACCTCTTCCATGGTTACTGGGTTCCTATGAATTCTACATCTCTTCATCCCCTTCTCTGAGAAAATTTAGGTTTGAGGCTAAGAAAACAATAGGAATTAGAACTGTATGACTTGTGAACCAGGAATAAGAACTCTTATAAACACAAAGTCTGGAATCCATGGCAAATGCAGAGCTCCTCCTGAGAGACTGTCATTTGGGGTGTTTATAAACCTGTTCCATTCAGAATCAGTGTTGAGAAGCTACACAAACTGCCTGTGTTCAGGATATCCAGTGCTGTGACCAAATGGACTGAAAGCAGTTGGAAGGTTGTTAGCCATTTTAAACACTCATCTAGGGTCATTGCTGTGCCACCATGAGTATCTGGAAAAACTGCTAAGGCACATGAAATAACAAATTCTGATTTGAGTTTTTAAAGAACACAGGGAAAGCCACATAATGGCAGGTAACACTAACTGTATGATACCCTGAGTCTTTTGTTGCTGTCAAAGTGGGAATGGCCCACAATAGCCTATTTCTTACTAATTACAGCTAAATACACTACAAAAACTACAAAGCAAGTTTCTCAGGATTCTGATGTGTTAGCAGCCAGGCATACAGGTAAAATTCCTAGAGAAACCTTGTATTTCTGGCCTGCTGAGATAAAACAAAAAATCCAGTAGGATTCTAGCAGGACCAAAAGTCTAAAGTACACAACATTCAAAATTGAAAATAGAAAAAACAATGCAAAATTTAATAAAACATAAAGTTTATTCTTTGAAAAGATCACTAAAGTTGATAAACTTCCACTTATATTGATCAAGAAAAAATTAGAAGACAGAAATTACTTACATCAAGAATAAAGAGAGACCAGTATCAGGAGAAATCACAAAATATGATTAAGGGACCACTGACTATAATTTTATGTCCATAAATCTGGGAATACTAATGAAACAGACTGATTTCTTAAAAGAAATAAACTACAAAAGCTCACTAAAAAAGAAATAACCTAGAAAATCTATTAAATGACACTCTTCCAGTCATTAAGGTAATGGAAAAAACAGAAATTGTAAACTTAAAGGTCCAAAGAGTACAATGAGCAACAAGAACAAGAAACGTGAAAAAAAGTAAGCAAGGCACACAACAATCAAATTACTTAAAATAAATGATACAGAAAAATCTCAAAAGTATTTTGCCAGAAGAAAACAGATCCATGACTTACAAAGTAACAAAGATAAAGATAACAGCAGGTTTCTCAGCAGAAACAATAAAAATTAGAACATAGTAGAGCAACATCTTGAAAAAGGGGAGGTGATCAGTTAGCTTAGAATTCTATTATCTGGAAAAAAATCTTCAAAATGAAAGTGAAGTAAGGATTTATTCAAATGTCCTTGTACTACACAAAATATTAAAGTTTTCAAATACAAACAATATGATACTAGATATTTTGATCCACAAAAAATAAAGAAGAGCAAAAATATTAACTACAAGGGTAATTATAAAAAAATTTTTTCTCATTTATATTTCTTTTAAAGATAATTGTTTAAAGCAAATATAAAAATATATTGTGGCATTTATGATAAAAATAGAAGTAAAGGGCTGGGGATGTAGCTCAGTGGTTTCACTGCCTGCTGCGCAAGGCAAGGAACCGGGTTTGATCCCCAGTACCAAAAAGAAAAAAAAGAAGATTAAAAAAAAAAAGAAGAAGTAAAATGGATTACAGCAAAAGCACAAAAGCCAGGAGGAAAAATATATAGTATTGTAAGATTCTTGTATTGCATATGGAATAGTATAATATCATTTGAAGATAGATTGTGGTAAGTTAAAGATATATACTAAAAATCTTAATCTCCCAAATAAGCAAACAAAGACCTGTAAGTATAAAAGCTGACAAGATGAAAATCAATTGAAAATATTTAATTAGTCCACAAGAAGACAACAAAAAGAGGTATTAAAGAAAAGGTGGGAGAGATGTTTAAACTTGACCATAACAAAGAATCACATTAAATGTTTTTGGCCTAATTACTTCCAATGAAAAGGCAGAGATTTTCATGTTGGCTTTAAAAAGCAAGTCTCAATGTTCTGCCTACCAGTAATATACTACACATATAAAAACACAAATAAGAAAAAAGTAAAAAAAAAGAAAAAGAAAGAAAAAAGTAAATAGTTGGAAAAAAGGCTAATACTAATCAAAAGAAAATTAGAGTTGATTTTAGGACAAAGAATATCAATAAGGATTAAGATGGATTATTCTGTAAAGAAAAGGGAGTTATTTAACCAAGAGGACATAACAATCCTAAATGCTTGTGGTCTAATTTAAAAAGCTTCAAAATAAATGAAGCAATCTCCACACCAGAAGAAAATGCTTGCAAATCAATCACATATGTAATAAGAAACCAAACACAGAAGATATAAGGAACTCTCAAAACCCAAAGATAAGAAAACAATCTAATACAAAATAGAAAAAACATCAAAACATTTTACTGATGAATCTACATAAGTGTCCAACAAGCACATGACAGATGTTCAGGTTTATCAGTCTTTACAGAAAGGCAAAATAAAATCGTAATGATAGCCACTAGATGGCTAAGTTAAAAAGTCTGACCATAGCAAGTATTGGCAAGGATTTGGAGAAATAGGAATTCTCATATATTGAGGTTGGGAAAGTAAACTAGTACAAACACTTTGAAAAAAGTAAACAATCCCTTAAAAAGAAAAACTTGAATATTAATGGTTATAGTAATTTTAATTATAGAAGCCCAAAACTAAAAATAATTGAAATATTTACCAATAGATGAATGGATAAATAAAATGTCAATATTGATGGCATACTAATAAGCAATAAAGGGACTTATCAATTCAAGTAACATGGGTAAGTGGAAATAAGCAAGTCAAAAAAGAGTACATACTGGATGATTCCATTTAGTAGAAATTAAAAGCTCATCTATAGTACAGTGGCATAAAGCATAATAAATATAAGTATTTGTCTGGGGGTGAGGATGGAGGAGTCATGGAAAGGTAGATGTGATACATATTAGAAAATTTGGGGGAGTACTGAATATATTCATTATCTTGACTGCTTTACATGAGTATCCACATGTCACAACGTATCAAGGTGTACACATTAAATGTAGATTGGTAGCTATCGAGGTCCCAAGTTGCACGGAACATTCCGAATCAGCCCACACCCCGGCAACAATCCACTGGACACACCCCCAACACCCCCGCTCCCCCGCTCCTCTGTACAGCCATCTGGTTCCACACTACAAAGATGCAGAGGACACCGGACCACCAGACCACAGTATTGAGTCCTGCTGCTCCCGGCCCAGAGGTAGGGGCTTCTGAGCCGTCGTCCCACTGCTCCTGGTCCAGACGAAGGGGCTTCCTGGCCACCATCACTCCTGCCGCTCCCAGCCCACAGGAAAGGGCTTTTGGGCCACCTTCTGTCCCACTGCTCCTGGCCCAGAGGAAAGGGCTTCCAGGCCACCACCCCTCCCACCCCTCCTGGCCCAGAGGGAGGGGCTTCTGAGACACCATCCCACCGCTCCTGGATCAGAGGAAGGGACTTCCCGGCCACCATCTCTCCCGCTGCTCCCAGCCCACAGGAAAGGGCTTTTGGGCCACCATCCCTGCCACTGCTCCTGGCCCCTGTCCCACCTCTCCCAGCTCAGAGGAGGTAATCTGTGCAGGCACCAACAGCCCCCCCCCCGCCAGTCGAAATGAGAAAACACGTAAGTAAGTCTCAAAACCAGACTTCCAGATCACCTACAGCAACCCCAAAGGGAAATGAGATGGAACACTCTGATACTCAACCACCTGGACCCACTGAACTGGCAACAAAAGGGGATCTGGAAAAAATGAAATCAGAAATAATTTCTCAGATAACAGGAGAAATTGTGCTCCTAGTGCAAGACATGATTAATAAATCTAGAGAGGAGCTGAGGAACATGACGGAATCCCAACATAGGAAATAAATGGAATCCATAAAACAGATGCAAATAGATTTCCAGGACATGAAAAACTCCATTGAAAGTCTACACAGCAGAATGAGCCAATGTGAGGACAGAATTTCAGATAGAGAAGATAAGATTACAATTAGTGACCAGGAAAAGAAAACTTGCTTCAAAATTATAAGGGAACATGAGAAATCAATCCAGCAGCTGCTAGATGATGCAAAGAAGAATAACATAAGACTGATCAGAGTCAATGAAGAAACAAGAGAGAGTGCAGATGACATAAAATATCTCTTCACAGAAATAATGGCAGAAAACTTCCCAAGCAGGGGAAAAGAGCTTGACATACAGATAAGTGAGGCATATAGGACTCCAAATAGCCTTGATCAAAAAACATCTACACTTAGGCATATAATTGTTAAGATTCCAGAAACTCAACAGAAGAACAAAGTTCTACAAGCAGTCAGAGAAAAGAAACAAATCGCATACAGAGGAAAGCCCATCAGAATCACAGCAGACTTCTCAACGCAAACCTCAAGGCAAGAAGAGCTTGGAGCGACATATTCCAAGCCCTAAAAGAAAACAGCCTCCAACCTACATTGATGTACCCTGCAAAACTATCTTTCAAAAGTGATGGAGAAATAAGATACTTTCATGACAAAGAGCACCTTAGGAACTTCATGAATACCAAACCAGCACTCCAAAGAATATGACACAATATCCTAGGAACAGACATTGAGGATCACAACCGCAGGAAGCAAAGCAGAATGAACCCATCTGGCATGACAAGAAATTAAATGGAAAGGGGGAGAACCCAACAAAAAGAAAAAGTCATGGCAATGACAAGTCAATACATTTCAGTTATAACCATCAATGTTAATGGTCTCAATTTACCAATCAAAAGAAATAGACTGGCAGAATGGGGCAAGAAGCAAAATCCAACAATGTGCTGCATACAAGAAACACACTTAATTCAAAAGGAAACTCATAGACTGAAAGTTAAAGGGTGGAAAATAATACTCCATGCAACAGGAACCTGATAAAAAGCAGGAGTAGCTATCCTCTTGGCAGATCAAGTAGATTTCAAACCATCACTGATTAAGAGAGATGAAGAAGGAAACTACATCCTTGTAAAGGGAAGAATCCAAGAGGAAGAGATGACAGTCATAAATATCTATTCACCAAACACTAGTGCACCCAACTATATAAAACAAATACTAATGGACATGAAAAGTTATATATGCACTACTACAACTGTAGTGGGGAACCTCAACACCCCACTGTCACAAATAGATAGATCAACTAGACAATAATTAATGAAATACTAGAACTCAATCGAACTCCTGAACAAATGAACTTAACAGATGGTTACAGAGTCTTCTACCCCACAAAATCAGAATACACATTCTTCTCAGCTGCACATGGGTCATTCTCCAAAACAGACAACATACTCACACACAGAACATGTTTAAGTAAGTGCAAAGGAATTGAAGTTATCCCATGTATATTATCATACCATAGTGCGATGAAATTGGAGATCCACAGCAAAGGAAACTCAAAAAATTTCATAAACACGTGGAAATTGAACAACACACTTCTGAATAACCAATGGGTCACAGAGGAAATTAAAGAAGAAATCAGGCAATTCCTTCAATTAAATGACAATGACAATACAACATATCGGAATCTATGGGACACAATGAAAGCAGTCTTACGAGGGAAATTCACAGCAGTGAATATGCATATTAGGAAAACAGAACGAGCCCAATTAAACAACCTGATGCTGAACCTCAAGCTTCTAGAAAAGAAGAACAGGACAACCCCAGAGCTCATACAAGGGAGGAAATTATAAAGATCAGAGCACAAATCAATGCAATGGAGACTAAGAGAACGATACAAAAAATCAAGGAAGCCAAGAGTTGGTTCTTCAAAAGAATCAACAAAATTGACAAACCCTTAGCCAACCTTATCAGAAAAAGGAAAGAAAAGGCCCAAATCCATGCAGTTAGGAATGAAAAGGGTGGAATCACAACAGACCCAGAAGAAATCCAGAGGATCATCAATACCTACTTCCAGAACCTATACGCCAATAAGATGGACAACACAGAAGAAATGGACAGATTCCTAGATACATATGAATTACCAAAGTTGAATGAAGAAGACCTGAAAATTCTGAACAACCCAATATCAACCAATGAAATTGAAAATGTCGTTAAAAACTTATCAACTAAGAAAAGCCCGGGCCCTGATGGCTTCACTGCTGAATTCTACAAGACATTTAGAGAGGAACTGCTGCCACTACTGTTTAAACTCTTCAATGAATTGAAAGGGAAGCAATACTCCCAAATTCATTCCTGGAAGCAAGCATCACCTTGATCCCCAAAGCAGAGAAAGACCCAACCAAAAAGGAAAACTATAGGCCAATCTCACTAATGAACATAGATGCAAAAATCCTTAATAAGATACTGGCAAACAGAATGCAGAAGATCATCAAGAAGATCATACACCCTGATCAAGTGGGATTCATCACAGGGATGCAGGAGTGGTTCAATATATGAAAATCAATCAATGTAATATGCTATATCAACAGAGCCAGGGACAAAAACCATATGATTATCTCCATAGATGCAGAAAAACCATTTGACAAAATCCAACATGCATTTATGATAAAAATCCTACAAAAAATTGGAATAGAGGGTCTCTACCTCAAACTGATACAAGCCATCTATGAAAAACCAACAGCCAATATCATACTAAATGGTCAAAAACTGAAATCCTTCACACTCAAATCAGGAACAAGGCAAGGATGTTCACTATCACCACTCTTGTTCAATATAGTTCTGGAAACATTAGCCACGGCAATTACACAAGAGAAAGAAATAAAAGGAATAGAAATAGGAAACGAAGAAGTCAAATTGTCATTATTTGCAGATGACATGATACTCTCTATAGAAGACCCCAAGAACTCCACCAAAAGTCTTCTAGACTTAATAACCAAATTCAGTCAAGTAGCTGGTTACAAGGTCAACACACAAAAATCAATAGCTTTCCTCTACACCAATGACAGACTCACTGAGAGAGAAATAGGGCAAATAATTCCTTTCACAATAGCATCCAAAAAACTGAAATACCTAGGAATCATCCTAACGAAAGAAATCAAAGACCTCTTCTCTGAAAACTATGGCACTCTGAAAAGAGAGATTGAAGATGATATCAGAAAATGGACAGACGTCTCCTGCTCCTGGGTAGGAAGGATTAACATAGTGAAAATGGCCATAATTCCAAAACTGCTATATAGATTTAATGCAATTCCAATTGAGTTCCCAGCAGCATACTTCATGGACCTTGAGAAAACAATCCAAAACTTCATTTGGAAAAAGAAGAGACCCAGAATAGCAAAAGCAATTCTAGGTAACAGAGACATGGCAGGGGGTATCACAATCCCCAACCTGCAACTATACTACAAAGCTACTGTGATAAAACAGCATGGTACTGGCAAAGAAACAGACCTGAGGACCAGTGGAACAGATTAGAAGATGCAGAAACAACTCCAGACACACTCAGCCATCTCATCTTCGATAAAGGAGCCAAACACCCTCACTGGAGGGAAGATAGCCTCTTTAATAAATGGTGCTGGAGAAACTGGGCTTCAACTTGACAAAGATTAAAACTAGACCTATATCTCTCACCATGCACTAAACTAAAATCAAAATGGATTAAAGATCTGAATATTAAAATCGAAATGCTGAACCAGTTGGAACAGAGGTTAGGTAGAACCCTTGAAGACATCAGTGTGGGAAAAGATTTTATGAACAAAACCTCAGTTGCCTGTGAACTAGCACAAACAATCAACAAGTGGGATCTCTTCTTATTAAAAGGCTTCTGCACAGCAAGAGAAACCACCAGCAGTGTGAAGAGACAACCCACAATGTGGGAAAAAATCTTCACCTGCTCTTCCTCAGACAAAGGTCTACTATCTCGAATCTATAAAGTACTTAAAAATATCAGACCTCCCAAATTTAAAGACCCAATCCAAAAATGGGCATTTGAAATGAACAGACATTTCTCAGACAAAGAAGTAGAAATAGCAAATAAATACATGAAAAAATGTTCAACATCATTGGTCATTTGAGAGATGCAAATGAAAACAACGCTGAGATTCCACTTCACTCCAGAAAGAATGGCTGCTATCATGAAATCAACCAATAACAAATGCTGGCAGGGCTGTGGGGAAAGAGGAACCCTGCTGCACTGCTGGTGGGAGTGTAGACTGGTGCAAGCACTATGGAAATCTGTATGGAGATACCTCAAAGAACTAGGACTGGAAGTCCCATTTGACCCTGCTATTCCACTGCTGGGGATCTTCCCCAAAGAATTAAAAGAATCATACCACAGTGATATATGTGTGCCCATGCTCATAGCAGCACAGTTTGTGATAGCTAAAACTTGGAAAGAGCCCAAATGCCCATCAACTGGAGACTGGATAAAGAAAATGTGGTTTTTTTAATAAAATGGAGTACTACTCAGCCATCAAAAATGAGAAATTAGAGACATTCATAGCTAAGTGGATGCACATTGAGGCAACACTCTTAAGTGAAATAAGTAGGACGCACATGTATAAATACCGAATAGTTTCTCTGGTGTGAGAAACTCAAAGTGCAAATAAGGACTAAAATGTATAATAGGTAATGTGAAATAGGAAGAAAAGGGGCAAAGGGGAAGGAAGTGGGAAGGCTAGGGGAAAGGATAGAAGGGAATGGGATTAATATGAGAAAATGGAAAAATAGGAACAAAATCTTTGTAAATAGGGAGGAATGGAGGGGTTGAAGGGAGAGCTGGGCAAGGGTGAAAAATAAGAACCAAGAGAGACTATGTAAAGGTGCAAATTTCCAATGATGAATGTCATCATATTGTATACCTGAAATTTACCAATGATTAGAATGAATAATCAATAGTGCAAAATAGGAAGAAAAGGTCCAAAGGGGTAGGGGTAGTGGGAGGGGCAGGGGAAAGGAAAGAAGGGAAAGGAAAAATAATGAGAAATGGAAAAAATGGAAATAAAGTCTTTGTAAATAGGGAAGGGTGGAGGGGTTGAAGGGAGGGCTAGGAATGGGGAAAAAATAAGAACCAAGATGCATTATGTAAAGGTACAATTCCCAATGAGAAATGCAATTGTGTTGTATACCTACAATGTACCAATAAAATAATTTAATTAAAAAAATGTAAATTGTTATATGTCAATTACACATAAAGTCATTAATACTTATTAGTTTTTAATACAATGCAAATTTTAAATACTCTGGAAACAATCAAAACAATACAGCAGCTACCTTTTGTTGAGCATTCACTATGTTCCAGGTGCTATACTAAATGCTTTTTATGTGTTGTATCACTTAATTGTTCTGAGAAAAGATGACAGAGTCTGTTATACTTTCTTTTAAAGGGCGACAGAGAGAATTCAATAATTTTCCCAGTCACTTCTGGGACATGCTTCTAAGTTGATGAGTTTGATACCACCACCACAAAGATACTGAAACTCGGAGGCAGCCACATGGAGGTTAAAGATCTATCCTGGGTCTAAGTTCAGAGTCCAGGTTACTAATTGCTTCATTGTATTGCATCCTCCTTGAAATTATTTGGCAGAATCTTAACAGTTAACAGAGACTGACCCCACCTCTGCTAATTAAATGTGTATTTCTGACCTCCATATTCAGAATAGATGAGGCTCAGACTCATTCCTCCTCAGTTTTCCCAAAATGATCTCTGTTGCATGAATGAAGTGAGTTAATTCAAAGTTCTTACAAAATTTCATGTTAAGAAATGGGTGGGAAAAATGGGTGGGGGAATGTTGAGCCCATAGTTTAGTGGTAAAGTGCATGCCTAGCATGCATAATGCCCTGGATTGGTTCCTGGCACCCAAAATTTGATGGAGGAGTGAATGAGACTCAGAAGTACATTAAGAAACTTGCCTAAAGCCACAACTGTGAATAGTGGTGAGACTGGAAGTCAAACTCGGGTGGGCTAATTTCAGAGGTGCTTGATTTATATCTCTTTGAAAAAGAAGTTCAAAATCTGCCTGCCAAAAACTTACACCTTTTAAGACAACCAGAAGAGGCTCTGAAGTGTTGAAGGGTTGTAGATGAGCTGAGACAAGCTTACAAAGAAATGTGGGTGTCTTGTTCCAGGGACAAACAATGAATACCCAGCCTTCCTTGTCTCTGCAGACAATGCATTCCAAACTCCCAGTCCTATTGATGAGTAGAGGGGCTCTGCTATTCAGCTGTCCAGCACCCTTGCTATCTGAAGGTTAACTAATTATTTTCCTTTATAATTCACGGGGGACTGATAACTATTATTTTCCTGTCTAACACATACTGACAAGTACTCTGGTTAAATATAGGTTGCTGGGAATTAGAGTGGAAATATTTTAGGTAAACTTTATCAGGGGTATGTGGACTCAAGATTCCCCAACTATCTCAATTACCTTAGGGAAATTAACATCTAGACTGAGAAAAAAAACAAAAATTTCCGCTGTCCTAAACTAAGACAGAGAAAGTAAGGCAGGAGGACTGCAGGGCTTGCTGTCTACCTGTTTTTTGATTTTTGGTTTGGTTTGGTTTTTTGTTTGCTTATTTTGAGACAGAATCTCGTTCTGCAATCCAAGCTGGCCTTGAACTCACTATAGGCTGGCCCTGAACTCATGGCAATTCTCCTACCTCAGCCTCCTGAGTGCTGGGATTACAGGCGTGGGCCATCGTATCGGGCTTGTCTACCTGTTTTGTGGTTAGTAGATCAAAAATGAGTACGAGAGCTTTCAGAGATGACTTCTCAGCAAGAAGGAAAACAAGATACAGAGTGAGAGAGAAATGAAGGAAAGCTAAGAATCCATAAATAAAGATGTATTATAAAAAGATCTGTAACATCTCAGAACCCAGGCTGGTAGAGATGCTGTTGGTTCTCCCATATCCATTTTTCCCTTCCATAATTATGGATGTTTAGCTGGGCTGTGGCACTGGGCTAAGAAATGCATTTTCCAGCCTTCCTGTAAGTAGATGCGGCCATGAGACTAAGTTTCCACCAAGGGACGACCATAGCAGTAACACACACAGAACCCAGGTTGTGCACTTAAAGGAAAGGAATATGTTCTCCTCCATTCCTTGTTCCTCTTCTAGGCACTAAAGGATAGACTAGGGGGAGAGAAACTATCCCGTGCTGAGGATGGCAGAGCAGTAAGATAGAAAGAGGGTGGGTCCATAGGCTTTGATGTAAGGAAGAAATAAACTATCTTTTGTAAACTATCAGTCTTTGGCATCTCTTTGTTATAGCAGCCTGATTAAAGTCCCAATTAAATATCAGGTTCTACAAGATTAATAATTAAAGTAATAATATTGAATTATGTTGATGGAAAATAGAACTTTATTTCGTTGCATCAAATTATTTCGAAACATTCTTCCCTAACCACCAGATGGTATAAACTAAAAAAGAGATCAATGTTTGATTTATTGTCATAGATTTAGAACCTCAAAAAAATGTAGTCAAGTTGCTGAGCCAGTTCAATTTTCCCTTGCAGCTTCTTTCAAAAGGTTTGAAATATTTCACTTTACATGTAGATTGTTTGTGGGGAGGACTTTCTGATGAAAAGCACAACTTCTATTCCCTTAATCCCACTGCAAAACTGTGGCCCCAGTGCTTCATGTCAGATCTGTTGGCTCCTTTCCTTGCAAAGCCTCTAGTTGCTACATGAAAATCACACTGGATCACATTAGTTCTCCCCTCTAAATTTCTTTTTCTTAAAGCTTGGATCTCCATTATATCACAATGAAGTATTACAAAAATATAGGGCAACAAATGTTTTCTGCTGCGCTCCACAAAGTAGAATAAGGCAAGGATTATGAATTTACACCCCATTTACTTCAGATCCTATTACCTATTGAATAACTTGTGAGTTTTCAGATAAAAGCAAACCATGGAAACCATGCCAAAGTAAATGAACAATTTTTCAATTCCTTTCAAATATTAAATACTAAAAATTTCCCAAAGAAGTATAAAAATGCATAGGAGGAAGGTCCACTTTCATGCAAAATGTTGTATATGCTCTCTACCATCACTTTGGAAAGGCTGAACATATACATTCTACATATGCTTTTCTGCTCCTGGGTGTAGATGCACCAGAAATATGTGCATGTGTTCATTAAAACACAATTAGCAGAACATCACAGCAGCACTGCTCATAATAGTTCTTAAATGAAAACATCTCAAGCATCCAAGAAAAATAAAAAAATCAACATAGTATACTTGTGGAACAACAATAGAATTACTCCACAACAATGATAAAACATTGACTATAGCACACACAATCATTTGAATGAATTTCACAAGCAAAATTCTGTGTAAAATAAATCAGAAAAAGAGAACATATACTATATGATCCCATTAACAGTTCAAAACTAGGCAAAATTAATCTATGGAGTTAGAAATCATAGTAATGATTACTTTTGAGAAAAATAATGACCAAGAGGGCCACACTCTGAAGTGTCCAAGATGCTTTGAATTTTATAGCTGGATGCTGATTTCCCCCCCACCCCCCCTGCCAATCCATACCAGGGATTGAACTCAGGACCTTGCACTTGCCAGGCAGGCGCAGAGCCACTGAGCTACATCCCTGGTAGGATGTGGATTTTTTGATTTAGGTGTGTTCACTTTGTGAACATTTACAAAGGTGAAGTCACACAATTTGTATACTTTCATGCATGCATGCAAAATCTCAGTTTTTTAAAAGTTTAAAGGAGTATCTGAATCTAAAATATAATTGCTTTAACACTGAAATTATGGAAAAGTAGGAAAACACTGTTGCTTATGTCCATCTAAAACACTGACATTAAAATTATTATCAATATACCTATAAAAGTGGATATATCAGCAGGTAAAAAGAAACACTACAGAGAACAGGCAAAAATAGAAAAGCGGGGCAAACCGCTTTCCAGTCTCCCTTCTGTCCCTCCTAGACTAATGCTATCTTTCAATAAATTCTTTCTACTCTTAAAAAAAATGGAAAAGCAAAACTACTTAGAAAAATCTGCTAACCACATTCAGATCTAACTCTAACTGTATCAATTATTTTACTTAGAAGTAGCAATTTTCACTCTTAAACTTCACCATGTGTATTATTTAGAATTCACATTTCTTACAATGGATTTCAAAGGAAGATCATGTTATTACTTGTTTATTTTTCTCTAGTCATCCATGGAAAGGGTCCGTTTATTATAATCCCTAACACTGGATTCAAGAAGTTCACTGTGTGTAGAGGAACAAGGGCAATTTAGTTCACAGAGGCCTAGCTTAACTTTTGAATATGGCAGTCACCTATATAAAGGTTGTGCAACTAGAGCAAAAAGCTAAGGTTCAAGCTCCCTCTTCAGTGTCAAGCACAAATAAAATATCAGTACACACCATTCTGTTGACAGAAAGGAGTGAGGAAAATCTGAGAGAGAAGGGTAGCCACTGAATTGGAAATGACTTCTAAGAACTGAAGTTAACCCCCTCCCCACTCCCGTCATTGGTTCTGATTTCAGGTTATGTTTGTATGGCAAGCAGGAGGGATTTCAGAGAAATGATAAGCTTCCATTTCAAGCTAGTCAAAGCTCCTAATGCTATCCTCTCCTGTCCTACAACCAGGAAGCTCAACAGAAAGTCTATGTGGTCCACAGGGCAAATGGCAGAGGGAAACCTAGTAAGTTCCAGAGGCACTGTGTCAGGCATTCACCTGTCATTTGTGGAGATAATAGAATGTCTTTTTAGGTATGACCTGAAAACCAGAAACCATGAAGAAAAGATTGGTAGGTATAAAAACAAATGTCTAAGTGGCAAACACAAACACAAATACATATTTTCAATGTTTATAACAAAGGGTATATACCTTTAATATACAAACAGATTTATCTATTTACATATGCCCTGTCAGACAAAAACAGCAAAAGGAAGCAAGAGGCAAGTCACAAACAAACAAAAAATATAATTTTTTTTTTTTTGGTACCAGGGATTGAACTTGGGTCCTTGTGCTTGCGCAGCAGGCAGCGAAACCACTGAGCTAAATCCCCGGCCCGAATAAAAAATATAAATGGACAATAAACCTGAAAAGCTTTTCCCAGTTATAAGGAAGGAAGGAAGGAAGGAAGGAGAGAAGGGGGGAACCTTTTCATTGTGAGGGGAGCTTCCAAATTAAAAAGACTTTAAAAATTGTCAAGTCGCTGTTGCTAAAACTGTTTAGAAGGCAAAGGCTCAAAAACATGTGATCAGTAAGACCTGGAGACAAACTCAACACCCATTCACAGGGAGTAAATAAATAAATCACAACACCAGAGATAAAAAGAATGTTCTGTAATTATTAAAAATGATGAGGTATATTTATGCTCAGTTATGTGCATTGGGATTAATAACATGTTAAGGAATCAAGCTGACTGTGCAGTAGCAGATACTGTTTAATCATGTTCACACAAAGTTATATATACATAAAGATAAGGAGAAGAAAGATCAAAAAGTAGGGAGGAAAGGAAGAGCAAAGATGAAAAGAAGTTTCAGTTACTAAAATGTTAACCATGACTATCTGCACACGGTGGTATGGGAAATATTTTATTGCTTATATACTTCTGAATGATTGATGTTATAATAAAAATACTTTATTTTTATAAGTACTAAAAAGCATACATTCACTTTGAAAAAAACAAAAACATAAGCAAAAATAACAAAATTAAATAACTGAAAAAATTTGAGACGCACTTGGTGCTCATCTGTATGACATCACACTTAGCCCCAGTTAAAAATCTCAACCTGTCTTCTACTTGCTCCTCTGCCTTTCCTGCAAAGACAATGTTTCCATATTCTATGAATTTGACTCTCATTCAACATTTACTAAACATTTTATGAGGTTTCCATTTTCGCTGCTTCTGTTTGTCCACTCTTGTCTATCCTAATTATTTCTTTCCACTAGGTTCTATCTCCATCACCCCTCATTAGGATCACTATATGAGGCTCTTAATTTGAGCCTATGTTTCTAACAGACTTCTGCTCCCCTTTGTCCTTCACATGACAGAGCCACTCTCCTACCATACTATGCTTTCAACAACATGCCCTATCTCCTTCTGGCCCCCAATTCCTTCCTGTGGGATTGGCTCCGCTTTGCCGGTCAAAATTCATACTTCCAGATTCATCTCTCCCACTCCACCCCCCTGAACTCCTGGTACTTGTGTGCTCCTAGGATGACTCATTATTCTCTGTGCTCACCACATATGTTTATATTTCTAAGCCAATGATCATAATCCAAAGAAGCTAATGCTTGTTTTCCCTAGTTATGAGAACTCTATTTGTTTTTCAAGATTCCCATCAAATTGAATCTCCTCTATGAAGCCCTTGCTCAATCCCCAGTTTGGTAAACCATGACAGAATCAAAATTACAGTCTTTCCTGGTCAATATTCTGATTTTCTAAGGGTACCTATGTCCTCACTATAATGGGGAAATTTTGTGAGTGAAAGAAATTTTTTGTACTCCTCTTTTTATCCCCTAAGTACAAGGTTTTATATATATATATACACAGCACCTGCTACCCACCAGACTCTGTGCTACTTCAGTCCATATTCATTATTCTCGAAAAAAGGCCTTAGTGGTGGGGATAATCACCCCATTTTCTGTGTGACTAAAACTAAGGGTGGGAGATTAAGTAACATGCCAGAAACACTCAGTCATGGCAGCTCTGAGATCTCAGCCTTGGCTTACCGTCTGACCCCAGGATCAAGTTTTCCCTCTGTAGACCTGCTCTTCTGCATAAGTGTATATGAAGCTGAGCTGATCTGAACATGCAGAAAGTGCTGGCTCCAAAAGTCCAGTTTCCCAACTGAGAAAGTAGACAGTGTTACAAAAATTTCAATTTGCTTTAAGTAAGCTAAACTATCATCTACTCTCTGGGTCTACAGTCTCTCTCAACTCCTACTTCCCCAAGAATGCCACTGTTTGAGGATAAGTCTCGGGGTTTCCATCCTCTTTGTACATTCACAAATTTTTGTCAGAAAGCTCACTTTCCTGGAATTCAATTTCCTGGCTCCTCTCAAATTCTGCCACAGCTGGCATCCATACCAGAAAGATGCATTGTTTGTTTTATAGCCAATCATTTTATTTCCATCTCAACAATTGTCCACATCATTATATTTATTAGATTTTTGGGAGACTGATGAAATGAGAAGAAAAAGGAGTTCACTGGCCAGTTCAGTAACCACCATCAGAGCTAACAGTGTCTCTGGCCACTTGACATTCTTGGACTGTGTAAATCATTTGATAACCAAGGACGTGATCCTCACTGTAAAGAACATGAATAAATATCCAACCCTATTAGCTTGCAAGGGGCCGCCATAACAATTATCATTTTGAAAGCTTAAAATAAAAGTTTAACCTCTCACAGTTCTGGAGGGCAGAAGTCCAAAGTCAAGAAGTCAGAAGAGTTGGTTCCTTCTGGAGGTTCTGAAGGAGAGACCATCCCATGGCTCTTTCCCAGTTTCCAGACACATCTAGCAATCCTTAACATTCTTTGGCTTACAGGGGTATCACTACAATCTCTGCCTTCATCTTCACATGACCTCCACCCCAGTGTCTCTGTGTCTTCTCTTTTTGTCTCATATGGATATCTGCTAATGAGTAATCCAAGATGACATCTTAATTATATCTACAGATTCTTATTCCAAATAAGGTCACATGTTGAGATTCCAAGTGAGCAAATCTTTTGGGTGCTACTATTCAGTTCATATACCAACATGGGCGGAAGGTTTATTATATACCAAGCACTCTTCTAAATGTGTATTAACTCATTTTATCCTTACAACAACTGAAAGTGTAACCACTCCCTCGTTTTATAGGTTAGAGATGGTGAAGTCACGGAAAGGCACAGTTCTCCCCAGAGATCATACATGGTCAGCATGTATTCTAACCCAGGTAACCTGACTTAGAAGCTCATCTTCCTCTAGAAGGTCTATAGCCTCAGATCCAGATACCAGAATCTAAGTGTCCTAATTGACAACCATTACTGTAACTACTCGAAAGTCACACTGCTAACCCAGAGGCCCCAAACTAGACAGTGTTGTGAAATGCATAATGCATGAGCCATTGCAGCTTCCACCCAACCATGTCAGACTTTATTAATTTATCACAGAGCTCTTTCCTAAGGAGCTGAGAACAGCTTTAAGTATTCCAAGTATTCATTAGCAGTGAATTCAAGGTGGCACTCAGGATAAAACCTCTTGGTCATCTTGGTTCTAGGATTTTCATTTTTATAGAGAAAAAAAGAGGGAGCAGGTAGATGAGCCTGGGTCTTCTCTATTTCCTGCTTAAAGGCAGCCCTGCCTCATCCTCTAGCCGGCCTTCCCCTTGAATGAGTATCTGCTTCCAAGTCTGAATGACAGAGGAAGACTGGATCACATCAAACAGCATGGAGAGCCAGACAGAAGTCCAGGCTCAAAATCCAGGCCCCACCACACTTTGAAATTTACAGACTGCCATATTCTTGGAAAAGCTCTGGCCTTAGGAAGAAACCTTGTTTCAATCCCTAAGAAAAAATACAAGATAATGATTTTTTTAAGCCAATGACGGGAGCCTGTAGTGGGATGGGAACCCCAGTAGCTGGACAGCAGGTGGGGCTGGCCTGGAGCAGTCTCCTTTGTGGTTGCCAGAGTCCCCGTTTTGATCTAGGAGTTTTCTATGATGCAGCTGCTTTTTATACACTTTACCACAGATAATGCTATTTTCCACCTCTCCTTACAAGCAATCATTTTGCCTCTGTTTTTACTTAAACATACACACACAAAAACTAGGGGGAACATGTTGGGAAAAGACTAAGAATGGATTTCAAGCAGATATCAAAATTTTTCTAAGTTGTATTCACAATCTACACACTTAAGGATTGCCAGAGCTTTATCTAGTCTGGATCATGCTTTTATTTGTCAGGCATGTAATAACTATATTCCAGAGTTTTGGTTTTACAAATTTGTTCCTCACTTCTCCCATGCAGAGGTTTAAGAGACTAGTCATGTATATAATTTCTTTTTCTGTCAATCTAAAATCAAAATTCCAGATAAATCATTTGCTTTCATTAGAATGGACCACAACAAAACTGTATTTTAAAAAAAGAAAAAGCCCACTAGCACCCCAGTGCCACACCGATGTTGGCTGTGGAAGCCTGTCTTACAAAAGTCATGACAGCAGAAAGAGCCCAAGGTTTCAGGACTTTTGCAGAGAAAATCTTTCTTTTAACAGCAATTCACTTCAGGATTAACATGCTCACTTATTACTAAATCAATGTTTAGTCTTCACATAAAAAATAAGTGAAAGTAATTACACCATAAGAATTGCTAAGAATTACTTTTTCTATTTTACCCACTCTCGCCAAAGACACAGATTCTTACAGGTGCGAAAAATATAGCCCAGAGAGATCATCTGAACTACCAAATATCACAACGCCTGCTAGCAACAGAACAAGAGTGAGAGCAAGATCTCCTAGCTCCAGCTCTTTATGTTCCCACCTCCATGGAGCCACCCACATTATCTTTACTGAAACATAAAAATAGCTTTAAAAAAGCTTGACTGAAGAATTAGTAAAATTATAGATAAGTTGGATTGTTTTGAATCTTCCCTATTTTTCACTGAAGTCACTTCATGAAGGCAATAACTCAGTCTGCGTTTACTCATTATAGAACTCCCAACTTATAACACATTTCACTCAATCAGTAATGAGTTGATGAAAGCATAACATGTATTTCAGAACTACTTAATAATAATATATCCTGCATTTTTCTCCATATTTCCCCTAATAAATGACTGGCATATTCACTAACCCCTAATAGAATTTCTCAAATATGGCACTTTTATATTTGTACCGGGTAATTCTTTGTCATGGTGGCTATCCTGTATACTGCAGAACATTTAGAAGCATACCTGGGCTCTACCCACTAGATGCCAGCAGCATTCCCTTCTGCCTCTCCCTGCCCCTCTGCCCAACTGTAATGATGAAAAATAGTGTCTCCAGTTGTCATTTGTTCCCAGGATGGGGATAGGGGGAATGACCTGTGGTTCAGAACCATTGATCTATGGTGACAACATATCCCTCCCCATGCCATTAAGAGGACACAAAACTTGATTAATCAATCAGTGCTTAATTTAAAAATGCACATAGAAAATACTCAGGACATATCAATGTGAACTGATTTAGATATACTCTAATCTATTTATTGCAACATAATTACTCTTAAAGACATTATGCTATGGGTAATAAGCCAGTCACAAAAGGCCACAGAGAGGATAACTCCACTAATAGAAGTTACTTAGACTAGTCAAATTCATAGTCAGAAGGTAGAATGGTGGTGTCTGGGGGTTGGAGGATGAATACCAGGGAATTACTCTATAATAAGTGTGAAGTTTCAATTAGGGAAGTTGAAGAGTTGTGAGGATGAATGATGTGGTGAGGGCTGCACAACAGTGTGATTACACTTATGTATTAATCAGCTTTCTACCACTACCACAGAATAATTGAGATAATTAACTTACAAAGTGAAAAAGATGGTTTGATTCACAGTTTTTGATATTCAATTAACTAATCATGTAGTCCCTTGCTTTAGGCTTTTGGCAAGGCCATACATCATGGCAGGAGTATACGGCAGAGCAAAATCGCTCACCTCATGCAGGAAGCAAGAAAGAGAGGGAAGAGGGGGACAGGGACTCAAACTCCTCTTCAGAAGCACAGCCCTACTGACCTAAAGACCTGCAATTAGTCCCCACTACTTCCCAATACTGCCATCTCGGCAACCGCGCCTTCAATGGGTGGGCCATTGGGGGCACACTTACCATCTAAACCACAGCAACTTAATACTACTGAGCTGGACACTCAAAATTGTTGAAATGGACAGTTTCATTTTATGTATGTGTACGTGTAAACACATCATCACAAGGCCTAATTTCACAAAGTGGAAAGCACCACCACATGCTTTGAAACTCCCCTATTCATACACCCTGGATTTCTGTTGTTGCCGTTAACTTGTTTTTTTGTATTGTTTTCTTTTAACAATAAAATCCTTAGGGAAGGAATCCAAAAACTAAGAAAATCTTCCTTTTCATTCAGGGCAGAGAACTCCAGAAGCAGTGACAGCAGCCACCAGCGCTCCAAACCTTACCGCAGAGCAGTGCATGCAAGCACCCGAGAGGGGAGGCGAGCCCCTGAGGCCCCCTGATTTAAGACCCTTCTTGTGTGAAACACATCAAGTCCAGATCCCCTAAGGACCCGGCCTGTGGGCCATGTCAGGCTGGAGGGCTTTGGACTGCCAGGATGCTCTTGACAGAAGACGATCTGGCACTGAGCGGCAAGGCCATTATTTTCACTTAAACCATACATGTCATGTCCTGTTTGTGAGAAACACGTTAAACAACTCAGAAACACATTCACAATGAGCGCTGCAGTGGAATTCACATTCCTATGGGCTGGCGTACTATAAACTGTGGGGGGTGGCTGGCGGGAAGTGTGGGATGGCGCATCCTCCTTGAACCTCAGCCAACAAGAAGGGCCTTCTTGTCCTTGTCTGATGTGACTTTTAGAGTTTTCTTATACCCCAAAGCATGATGCCCAAAGAAATGAGCCTACATTATCCATGGGAGGCCAGAACCACAAATCCCTTTAAGACTCTCTCTTACCAATTTTTATCTTCATTATAGAAATAAAAACTCAGCTAAGGAAATATCCAAGATAAAGAAGACCGCCACATTTCTACTTAGATTACAACAATAAATAATCCATTTATGACAAAAGGCAGCCTAGAGGTATAAACCGGCCCAGACGCTCTCTCTGGAGCCACCCCGTCACACAGCATCCTGGAAGGACACGCACTCAGCTGCAACACACAGATGAGGGCTCTTCATCCCATGATGGGAGGAACAACTACTAAACATGGAGATAATCATTTCATCAAGTGTAATTTGAACTTGTCATGATGCTCACTTAACAAAAATACAGTATTTATATACAAACCTCCAGGAAAAGTATGTTTTAATATATTAAAATTAGAACCCAAATCCAGGCCTCTTGCCAAGTGAAATGATAAGCAGTGTGACAACTATGTCTGCTTTTGTGCCATGACATTTTTGGGGGAGGAAGATTTATCATTTAAGGCATACATATTTTAACCTGTGGATGTTTTTAAAATATTGAACCATTTCCTCCAAATGATTAAAGGCAGATTATGTATAAGAAAAACAGAATCAAACAGAATAAAAGTAATGTGGAACTCATAAAAATATTTTAAAAGGAGCTATATGGCTAATGAGGAAAAAGGTGGAGCTAGCAGATTACCTAAAAGCCAAAATAATGGCTGCTAGGATTTGTTGGAGACAAAAAGGCAAATGCTAGAATGTCTCATTTCCCTTCCTCTGGGACTGATAATTTCCATGTTGAAGTGTACAAAGTTCCACAGTACTTTAAATTTTACTCTGGCTTTACATAAAAAGGTATCCTTGGTTTCTTCCATGTAACTGGTGAATACCAACAATTTTAGCCATTGCCTCTCAGTCTGCAAGCTCCTGTTCTGTTCCCTCTAACAAAGTAGAGAGGAACACATGCCTCTGAGCAGGGTGAAGGCCAGGCTGTTCTTGGCACTACTGAAAAGAACCTGCATTTATTACAAAACCAAGAAAATGCCTACACAGGCACAACTGGCTCTTCTGATGTCAACACTGAACATAAACACTGACCTGGGGCCAGTCACTAAGACATTCTAGTTTTGTGTCTTTGGACATCCATTGGACAGTTGGCTTTGTGGAAAGCTCCAGAGCTATTAAGTAACAGGTTATTTTTGTTTTTGTGATCCCTGGTGTCATATCCCCAGAGAATGGCTTAAAAAAGAGAAAGACCAAAAGACAGACTCTGGCTCTGGAAGAATTTTTGTGCTTCATTTAATACTACATAGCATTCCTTCTCTATCAATGAAGTCATTCATTTGGCACTTTCAAAGCACTAGAGATATAGCAGAGAATAAGAGAAAGTCTAGGTACTCCCAGAGTGTCCATTCTAAAAAGAGGACAATAGATAACAAGCAATTAAAGTACATATATACTGACACACATATGAATAGATATACACATTATAATATGCATATATAGAGATACACATGATTATGTTTATATACATAAAATATATATATATGCATATATTATATGTATATATATGTTTCTACAGGTGAGTGTTAAAAAGAAAAATATTTGTATCCAAGAGAAAGGAAGGCATTTATATACAAAAAAACTCACATGAAGCAATATTATTCATAATAGTCAAAGAATGGAAAGAACTCAAATATTCACCAACTGGAAAATGGATAAAAATAGGGTATATCTATTCAGTAAAATATTATTTGGCAGTGAAAAGAAATGAAGTATTGATGCCTCCTGCCACAATGTGCAGAAACCTTGAAAGCAGTATGCTACATGAAAGAAGCCAAATATAAAAAGCCACATATTTTATGATGTCATTTACATGAAATACCTAGAAGGCAAATCCACAGAGACACAAGTAATTAGTGTTTGCTAGGGATTGAGGGAAAGGGGTAGTAGAGAGTGACTGACTAATAAGAATGAGGTTTACTTGAGGAGGGTGGTAAAAATGTTCTGGAATTAGATTATGGTGACAGTCGAACCATATTGTAAAAATAACAAAATTCACTAAATAAATATTTTAAATTAGTTCAAATGGTGAATTTTATTACACCTTTTAATTTTTAAAAATGTCAACAGAATAAAAACTGAATAGGTTAAGAGGACAGAGAGCAATAGGAAAGATGCTATTTTAGCTAATGTGGTCAGAAAAGGCCTCCTGCATAAGTTGACACTGGAGTAGAGATCTGAATTTAATGAGGTTGCAGGCATCTTTGTCCATATGTATAAATGTAGTGCCCCCTTCTTTTCTCCCCCCATCTCTCCTTCTTTCCCTCCTTCCCTTCCTCTCTGTCTTTCCCTCCCTAGCCCCTCTCTCTGTATCATTTTTTTTTTATTGTGGCAAAATATCTAGAACACAAAAATCATCATTTTAACCATTTTATGTGTGAATCATTTGTGGTCACTGCATTATCATTTACAGTATTACATAACCATCACCACTACAGATTTCTAAAACTGTTTTGTCACCCCAAACAGAGAACTGCTACTGCTCTTTTAATGGTATAGTCAGGCTATTGATATAGAAGAAAAAACATTTGAAAAGTAATTTAACAAGAGAATGGGTAAACTGGGAGTATACTTATATTACCATTTACTTTCTTTCCTGTTTGATAACGGGTTAATGAGGATGGCTAGGTTTGTCCTCTATAGCATAAGCAGCCTCTCTGCTGAGAGAGAAAGCTAGCAGGGTGGAGAAAGGTGTGTCTGGCAAGATGAGCTTTTGGTGGCAAGGTCCTCTCCTCATCATGAAATACTGGGTTTGTACAAATTTGATGGTCCACCAAGTGGGGACCTTCTTGTCTGAAGGCTGGGCACCTTCCCTCATCCATGATTCTGTAACCATGGGTAGATGGCCATCCAACCAATCCAGATCCAAAAATTTCCAACCTGCCCTTCTGCTTTCCAGAGGTACATAACTTTAAAAATACAACGGAACTATTTTTCCACATCTCAGCATCAAACCTTAATAATTCACAGAAGGAGCAGTAGTTATTTTACTGCAAGTAACTTGGGATGAGAGTGTGTGTGTGTGTGTGTGTGTACACACACAGACCCACACAAAGGATAACTACATTTCTACTTTGAAAAGGAAACATACGCTACTTAAAGACAAAGAAATGCAAAGATGGCATATTTTGTATTAGTCTGAACTAGTAAGAGTTGGCCCCTATTAAACACAACATTCTCAGCTTTACTTTCTCATAATGTCATTTTTACTTCAGACTGTAACCTGGTTTATAAATTATATGTATGTGGTACATCTACGAAGAAATAATGTAAGAGAAATAGATTTATAAACTAAAATATAAGCTCTTATTCAACATACTTAAATGGACTCAAAACACTACAGATAATAAGCTATCACAAGGCAGTGGGATCGAATGACTTTTTGCACAAAAATATTTAAAAGAGGCGCTGAACCCTATCACAAAAGAACACTGATAATTCATTGTGAAACAGAACCAATGAGAACTGCAGCACTGCTGAACAGCATGCAAGCACAGGCAGTAGATGTGTCCTGTCTAAAAGGACTCTGATTCACAAAGAAGGGATTTTTTTTATTGAAAACGTTTAAAAATTGTGCAGCAAGACAAACATACTGAGCAGCACAACTAGGCTGACAATGTCAAAAGTGAACTTCCTAGGTGGACCCCTTTAAACCGGCAGTACCGGAGCTGACAGGGCAGGCAGGCTGGCGACCAGCTACAGCACTGTGGTCCTCTTTAGAGCCTGGCCTGGACCCTATTTTCCCAACAAGCGGAACCTAAACTCGCCAGCCACTTAATTGCTGATGTCTCAAACTTTGTCTTCACAGAGGAGGCCTTTCTATTCCTTCCACCAAGCCCCAGTCCTCTTGTAGCCCCACAGCATTCTAGTGCAGTACCATGTTGTACCTGGCCACTCTGAGCTGGGCATGGCTATGACTTCCCTCAGCAAGTCCTCAAACATTGATAACCCTTCAGCAGCCTCAGCTCCCACACTCCCTCCTATTTTACACGGAGAGACTTGCCGCTCCTTGAGGGCTGCTTCCTGGACTTCTCAAGGAAGGCTGTGGGACTCCTTGGCTGTGATGTATAGTGCTTAGCTCCATGGGAAACTCTGCCTACAAAATTACTGCTTGTTATTCTTTCCTCTTCTTCTCTTCCACTCCACTTCTGTCTCACTCTGAACTCTTTGATAACACTTTCATTCCAGCAGGTCTCCAAGCAGCAGGACGGCAAGATTGGGAAGCCTAGGGTCTGCTAGAGCTGTCTTCACCACAGTTGGTGCTACTGGGGCAGGGGTGTAGAATGACCCTTTCTTTCTTCAGGCTTTCTATCATGCCAGCCAGCCCGCCAGGCTGCTCCTAATGAATAACAAATGGGCCTCAGGATGCATCGCTCCAGAAGGGCTGCCATTACACGCTGTTCTTTCTTTTTTCCTTTTTTGTGTTGTGGCAATGTATCATCTTGCTTGGCTGGGTGTCACCTTGACAAAGGTCACACTGCAGATATGTGCACCCTTTCCCTCCTAGCCTCTCTTCCACTTGCCCACACCAGAAAATCTAGGACTCCGGTCACGGTCCTACTCAACAACTCTTACCACTCCTCAGTTTGAAGATGGAAGACCTTCAGAACAGTTAGAAGACAAGAGCTAAAGGGGATGTCACTGTGCTTGCAACACTGACTGGGGAGAGTGTGAACTAACAAATAAAATCTCCATTCACGGCATAGAATAGGTTTTTTTCCAAGCCTCCTCCTATTCATCGTCATTTCACAGATATTTAAAGCATGTATTATGTTGCTATGGACAATTAGCTATTTATCCAATTTTAGTTGAGAGTTTAACTCTCTCACCCGAAGGTTTTAATTATACCCCCAACCCCATACTTAGGCCCTGGTTCCTGCAGCTGGAAATCTGCCCCAGTGATGTTATAACCTTGTTGATGTAACAAAAGAGGAGTTTACTTAAAACTGGACTGACTGTGGACTTAAGCCAAATTTACTTGAAAGAGGAAAGGGTCTGTCAAAAATCCTATAGTAAACACGGCAAAGCAGTTCTTTCATAGCCCTCCCTTAATTCATAGCGACAAGCAATTTACATGTAAGTGGATTCATATGCTCTACCAAGAGGCCGCCTGCATCTCTGTGCTGGGCACTATGTGCTCCCCCATTCACTCCCCTTTTTCTTTCTTTCCTCCCTTTTGGATTTTTTACCACCTCTATGGGTATGTGGCGTAGTAGGCCATCCTCCTTAGTGAAACAGAATAAATCCACAATGTTTTAATTGCCTCAAAGTGTAATTAAGGCCCTCTAAACATTTACCAAGTGAGTCACTCCAAATAAAGGCCGTTGAAATTTCTGAAAGCCACTCTCAGACCCGACTGCTGTCCCGCCAGAGACGAACTTCAGGTTCTGTCAAAGGCGCTTAGATGGTCCAAACCCTCCCTGCTATGAAGTCAGAGTCTAGAGCCTGAAGTGGGAGGTGCTGAACCAACACCAGAGCCCAGGGTTCCTTCTGCTGCCAAAACCCTGTGGGGCCTCTTACCTTCTACTGTTAATTAGATTACCTTTCTTACTCCACACACTAACAAAAAGCACACATTAGACTAAACAGTGTGGCAATAAGACAGGGTCTGAAGGGGAGCCTTCTGAGAAAACATTAAAGAAAAATATCACTCTTAATAAAGTGGGAAAAGATTCTGCTGGTAATTTTAGCCTGTATAGGGTGGGGTACAGATTCTAACATTTTAAACACACACACACACACACACACACACACACACACACATGAAATTGACTGCCCCAAGTAGAAGGCCAGGCAGGGCTTTACTTTCTCTTCATCATTTTCAACTGCGCTTGTTGACAAAATCCATCCATAGCAAACAACTGGCCAGCACTCAAGTTCCTTTCATGCACACTGAGAGCTTAATTGGTTCTAACTAGATCAAAAGTTGTTTTTCCCCCCCTTGGCATGTATCTGTATCATTTCTGTGCTGCGTGGAAGCTGTGAGACATCAAAGGCAGATCCATCATCCTCTGTGAACCGCTATTCTCAGAGGCCATTCCCAGTCACTTCTCCTTCCACAGTGCCAGGATTCAGGGGTGCCAGGGGAGCTGCCAAACCCCAAGAACTGCACTGCATGTGCTCCTCGCTCCTGAAGGGCACCCAGCATGGAGTGGCCGGATTTCCCTCGTGGATGTCCCCAGGCCAGCCCCAGACCAACCAGTCCATGTGGAAATACGGCAAACTCTTCCAAACTGAGAGCCCATGAAAAAGATCCTAAGATGAAGAGAGTCCAGAACTCATTGCTGCCATTTAGGCCTTCAACAGCCCTTGATAACGGGGACCTGTTTTAATTACTCCCGTGTTATCCCAGCATATTGTCCCTCCCCCACACCTCTCCTTCTGGTTCTTTATGCTACTCACTATAAGGTCTTTGGTTCTTAACTTGAAACGGGTTAGGTGATACCTACTTGCTTAGCGCCTTCTACTTACAGGAGAGTCTGGGGGTTGACAGAAGAAGGCATCCTAGCTCTCTCACATTAGCTGTGTCCCTTGGACAAGTTTACTTAGCCTCTCTGAGCCTTAGTTTCCTTCTCTGTAACCTGGGGAGAATAACATCTTCAGCAGACTCTGCCCTTGGAAGGGTCAATGCTTCCCACTGGAGAAGTCATTTCACACTTACTCCTCAATTTGCTGGAACACAGATTTGATGGCTGAGCTATGGCAGCAATTCTGCAACATGGAAACAAAAGCTGGCTGTGACTCAGGATAAAACAAGGTGACGACAGTGAGATAATCTGTAATTTCTAGACTGCCCACCTCCAGACCTCTTTTTTCTTGCACTGCTAGAGAGTGAACACAGGGTCTTGAGTATGTTAGTCAAGTGCTCTACTACTGAGCTCTATCCCCTATGCTGATTCCCCTTTGGGACAGATGTGGCTTCAGAGAAAAGAAGGTTTCAGGACTCTCCACAGAGTTACCTGGACCTATTTAAGACTGGATTAGATGACCACATGAGATGCAGGACGTCTACTAATGGAAAGCACACTGCTCTTCCCCTTGCAGCAGCGCTGACACATGCTACAGGATCACACCACCCCCTAACTACACTGTGGTTTTATCACTGTCTGTGATATTCTAGCTTCCCTTGGGCTCCACAGCATTATGATTACGAATCTTTATGCTCACTCTTGGTTGTGGTTCAACAGAGGAGCCGTCCTGGAGAGCACATCCAGATGCCATCAGGGTACTGATGGGTGACTGTGAAACCTCTGCTTCCCATTCCCTACTGGGTGCTCCGTAACTTGGCACTCCACGGTCCTGGTTAAGTTGGCATCTTAGTGTGGATCAGGGCAGCAAAGGGAGCTGCAGTGCCCTAACCCTGGCAGTGCCAGGAGACTGACACAGCCCTCCCCAGTGCACCCACGCACCAGGCTCTGTATGACAGGGTCTCAACTGCAGAGAGGCTCAGCCGATCGCCAGGCAGCTCAGACTCACTCCATCTTAGGGAAGGAGGCTTTTCATATCTTGGATGTCTCTACTTGCTCAATGCCAGTGCCTCAGTATTTTCATAAAGTGATGACAGGATGCTCACAGACAACAAAAAGCAAAGCAAAAACAAGACCCTAAGTACATGGAAGAATTACAAATGGCTAGAATTTATCTTATATATTGTATATTAGAAGGCAATTGTATTTCCATAATGCAATTCTCAAAATACATATTTTAGAGGTCAGATCGGTTTCCTTATTTTTTCTAGGAAACTGAAGTAGACTTACACTCAGAGTATTAAAGGGGTCAGTTTCTAAATGCCACTCTGAATTGTCTTCCTCCTGAGTCTATCAAAAAACACTGAAAAAGACTTTACACCCCTTTTTGTCTGTAGTATCACTGTTAAATAGAAATGGAACATGAGGCACATTTTCTAGGAGTCACAGTGAAAAGTGAAAAAAGAAACAGTTGGCATGAATATTAATATTTATATTTAACCTAATGTATCTAAAATATTATTTGAAAATGAAATCAACATAAACATTACTGGGATAATTTACATTATTTTTTTCATACAAAGTTTTTGTTATCAGGCAGGAGTTACAGACTCACAGAATCACTCAGTGAGGTTCAGCGCTCAACAGCCATGTAGGGCTTTTAGGCACAGTACAGGTCAACCCTGGTTCACAGCACGCGACCTGTCTAGGGACACATGCGCACATATATACAATGAACCAGTGGCACAAAGGCACTTCTATTAGCAGAATGACCACTTAACAGTTTCCCCCAAGTGTCACTTGGGCAGCACGTTTGTTTACATACTATCCTAAACATTGCTTGGGCAGGGGTCATTTCAACCAGTAGATTCTTGTTTGCAGGAGATACACTTGTACGTCTGTTTGTTTTATATCAACTATTGCACACTTTTTTATTTAGAATGTTGTGCTCACCTTTGATGCTTGTTTTTAGTGAAATCTAATAAGTTCTGGTTATTTTCTTTTACTTATTTATGTTTATTTTGTTAAAAATAACCTATAATTTTAGGCCACAATTTATGAAAGCTCTTACCATAAGTACATTAGATATAACTTTTATACTTCTCCAGAACTCAGTGATATTCTTGTACAATAGAAAATGGACACTTTTGGGACACTGAGACTGAATAGGAAGGAAGTGCCAAAAGATTTGCAAAAGGAAAAACTGAAAAACAGAGAAATGTTACCATATCAGAAAGGAAAAGTTCATATTATGAAATAAAAAGACATCTCCTCATTGTCAACTATTCATAACACAGAAATGATACAGCTTGAAAGAAGAAATGAAACAAAAGCAGTTCCAATAGTGGTAAATGATTATAATAACTCTTTGGGTAGTGTTGATACAGATCACCAACATCTAACCAGCTATCCCGTAATCAAGGGCAAAGAAAAAATTATTATAAAATATTTATGCACCTTCTGAACCAAATAATATGGAACTTGTTTGTTATTTATTCAAAACAAGGGTGTTTATAAAGTCATTTATAATTTAGATCTAATTAATTTGTATCTAATTAATCTAATAGACCAAATAATTGAAAAATACAGGACAGAGAAATTTCAATCAGGATGTCCATCTTCAATGTCTTCACCATTACGTCTAGTGGGTAGACATTTGATTGAAATTGTACCACCTACAGAAAAAAAGGAAAAGGTAACATGACAGTATAAATTGTCTTGTTCAAAAAAAGACAATAATGCAAAAAGAATTCAGAAAGAGACTAGATACTACTGTCCAGATTGTAATGGTATATTGTGTACTGAATGTTTTAAGATATACCATACACAGGAAAAATTATTGAATGAATTTGATGAAACTGTCATTTTTATATTTCCAGTTGTATTATTCTATAAAAATTTTTGGTGATCCTGTATTTAAATAACTGGCCTGGTAAGTGGATACCATGTATCTTCTTTCCTATCGCATTCACTTAGTAAAGAGAGAGTAACAGTATAGCTTACTAAACTATGGTGTCTCTGTTTAGCATCAGGAAATCATAGCTTTATCCAGATAAAATTGCTGATAGTCAACCATTTGTGACCTATAAAGATGGCCAAACTGAATATTTTAACTCAAAGATTTCATGAGCAGAGTCACAGTAAGATCCAGAACTAAGACCACAGTAGACCTCCAAAAAATCACTGATGTGAGTGGTTGCTGATTGCAAAGGTATGGGCTACTGTATATTAGGTTCAAGTGTAGTGATTCGTTACTTCTTACATGCCTGACACCTCCTTTATAGGGAATACAAAGCTTCTACAAGTCTGACTGAAAGATAACAACTGGGGCACGAGCATGGAACTGACCGGGACAGGTGTTCTTGGCTACCACATGCATATCAAGGCCTGTGGCTACAGACACCTGTAAGCACATCACTGAGATGCCTCAGAAGCTCCTCAAAATATGTACAAGCCCATCACTACTATCACTGTCACTGTCAAATCCATCAGCAGCACAACCACTATGGCCATCACCATGGGGTCATTATTAACATCATCATCACATCATCATCATTGTTGCCACCACTATCACTCCCTGTCATTGTACGGAACAACATGACTGCCAAAGGCCTCATGCTGTCATAGGTGGGGCTTTGGGAAGGCAACTGAATCATGGGGCAATATGGCTGATGTGCTGTGAGGAGGTAGGGTCTGGTCCCAAAGAAGTGGGTCACTGGGGGCATGACCTACAAGGGTACATCTTCCTTCCCAGGTCCTCTCTTTGCTCTCTGCTTCCTGGCTGCCATGATATGAGCATCTTTTCCTCCATTATGCCCCTCTGTTATGCTATTCCTGCCTTGGATCTGGCTGACCTAGACGGAAAACATGAGCCAAAGTAAATCTCTTCTCCTTTAAGTTGTGAGTATGGGGTACTATGTCCCATTGACAAGAAAGTGACAAAGACACCCCCATCGTTAATGTTATCACCATCATCATTGTCCATCACCACTACCGACACTTTTATCACCAGTATTCCCATACCACCTCTTAATAAGCCCTCATTTAGTGCCTTGTACCCACTTCCCTAAGACATTTTCAATTCTGCACCTGTTGAATTCCTAGTCAATCTTTAAGATTCAGTTGAAATATCACTGCTCAAATCCCTCTCCATCTTACAAGCCAAATAAATTTCTCTCTCATTTCTCAAGACCAACAAAAAAGCCCTTTGTGCATATCTGAGTTAAAACATAATGAACCAATTATACAATCTTATCTGCCTACTTTCAGCTCCTAGCATTGAGCCTGAATCTTACTATAGGAATCAAAATACATATAATTTGATGGAATTCAAATGAGTGGGTTGAACATCTCTATTTGCTGGATGCCAGAGCCTTCCAGTCCTGGTGCCTTAGCTTGACTGGTAAATTCCTCAGATGCTGAGCTAAAAAGTGATTTGAGGTAGTGAGCTGATATTTCCAGTCATTCTCTATATATTGCACCTTTAGAGAGTTGTAAATAATGATGAACATGGACCATAACTCACATATCCTTGTAGATTTCATTGAACTGTCCAGAGCTCATATTTAACAACTTTATCGATAAAGTCACATATCATACAATGCAACCATTTAAGGTACAATTAAATGGGGTTTTGCATATCAGAGATTTAGGAAATCATCACCACAATTGATTTTAGACAATTTTCATAACCACAGAACTGAACCCTGTTTTCACCCTCAAATCTCTCTACCAGCTCTAGGCAACCACTAATCTACTTTCTACCTCTACAGATCAGCATATTTGTCATATAAATTAGAACATACAATAAATAGTCTTTTGTGACTGGCTTCTTTCACTCAACATGTTATCTTCAAGGTTCTTCCGTGATAAAGTATCCATTGGTACTTTATTTCTTTTTATTATCAAATAATATTCCATTGTATGGATGTACCACATTTGTGTATCCATTCAACATCAATTCATCTTTTTGTATTTTTTTACTTTTTGGCTATTATGCCCAATGCTGTCATGAACATTCATGTACAATTTTTGTATAGATATAAATTTTCATTTCTTTTAGGTAGATACCCAGGAATAGAATCATTTTATGGGTAACAATGTTAACATTTTAGGAACTGTCAAACTGTTTTCCAAAGTGGCTGCACCATTTTACAATTCCACTGGAAAATTAATGAAGGTTCCAGTTCCTCCATGTCTTCACCAATACTTGTTATTTTGTTATTTTCTTATAGTCATCCCAGTGCACGCAAAGGGCTATCATTATAGGCTTGATTTATATTTCTCTAAATAATTTGAACTTTTAATGTGCTTACTGGCAATTTGTATATGTTCTTTAGAAAATTATTTGTTCAATTCCTTTGCCCATTTTTAAATTGGATTATTTGAATTTTTATTATGAGCTTTAGGATTTCTTTGCATATTCTAGATACAACTCCCATATCAGATACATGATTTGCAAATATTTTCTCTCATTTTGTGGGGTTTTTTATGAAGATATCCTTTGAAGGGCAAATATTTTTTATTTTTGTGAAGTACAATTTATCTATTTTTTTCTTTAGCTTATAGTGCTTTGGGTATCACCTAAAAAGGCTTTGTGTTATAGTTTTACCTCTTATATTTAGGTCTATAACTTTTGTAAATGATGTAAAAGAGCTTTATACATTGTTAAGAATTTTAAGAAATAAACAGTCCACAAAATTCTCTAAGTGTATCTCATGGCTATATCACTACGTTTTATTCTTCAAGGCAACAATATTTCAGTACTGATTCTCTTGAACATTTTAGAGAGAGACCTGACATTCAAGATGCCCAGAGAATTTTATACAGGAAGAATTGGGGAAAGTGAAAAAGCTTATTTGTTAGCAAGTTGGTTTTAATACTGATAAAATTCCTCAGAAATTGATTTTATAGGGTCTTGTGGTATCTCTCACTGCCATGATTTCTACGTTATGAATAATGAAAATTCAATAGGTACTTATGGTTTCTTGTTTTCTTTTTCATTTCCTTCCTTCTGTCCTTATTGTCTTCCTCCCTTCTTTTCTCCTATTCTCCTTTCCTCCCTCTTTCCTCCTCAAATCTCTCCCTCCTTTCCTTCACAGTTCCCTTCTTTTCCTTCTTTCCTAACTGCCATCTTCTCTCATTTACTTTCTGACTTCCTTTCTTAATTCTCCTCCCCAATAATATGTAAGCTCACTGAAAGAATCCCCTAGGTGTTGGCCATCTGGGCAGCATTTTACCACCCCACCCTTCCCACACACAGTGCTGGGCACAGGGCCAGGCATAAGGTGAAAGCTCAGTAAGTGCTTTAGGGTTTGGTTTGAATAGCTAAACCTGTTCATGAGCTCTAAGTGCAAACAAGGTTTCCTTTCTTCCCAAGTGACTATACATGCACTATTCCATCTATATTCAATTTTGGAGAAAAGATATTTAGAAAAAAAAAGAGAAAAAAATAATAACAAATTCAATCACTTATATGCATAATATATGTATGGAAAAAGAGGAAAGGAAAAAAATCAAAATGTCAAACGTTTTGGGGGGACACATGCTCTATTTTTTTCTAGTCAGTATTTTTCATAATATGCATATGTAATTTCTATTTTTAAAAAGAGATAACTCTGTTTTAAAACAAATATTATTTATTCTTGCTTTTTTAGATATGACAGATGTAAATTTGCTGGTCACTTAAAATGTTATACAAGAAAATTCACCTTTATAATTATACAGTCTTATACAAATGTGACTTATTACTCTCATTCTGAGTAATGACAAAACAACAAATCAGTAATATCAAACCCATTTTACTGTTAAAATATCTAGCACTCATAGAATTTCTGATCATCTAGCACAGATGATTTTCAACAATCATTTGGCTTGCCAAGATATCTCCCACTCCCTTCTCCTGTATAACTGACTATGTGCACATTTTATCAAGGATAAACTTATTGGTCCCTTAATCTTTAAATGAAGTGACCTCTATACTCAAAGTTCTCACTGGGCAGCACCTGAGTACCTAATACAATCTGTGTATAAGAGAGAGATACGACAGCCTGTAGATTTCTGTAAACTAATTGTTAGCTGAGTATCTGTCATATAAATTAGGACACACAACCAATGGATTGTGGTCCACCAATTCTGCTGTGAATGTCACTGAGACTGAAGCAAATGGTTCTAAGAGAGTTTCAGGGGACAAGAGTGAAATTTGCTCAGGGAAAGGGAAGGGGAAGGGGAAGGGAAAGGAAAGGGAAAGGGAAAGGGAAGGGAAGGGAAGGGGAAGTCAAGTCCCTGACAACAGAAGCCAGCTGTTCTTCCCTCTCAGCTGATGCTAGAAAGCCCTTGTTCTGTGAACTTCAAAATCAGAGTTCAAAGCCCTTCTGGTCCTTCACTAGCTTCTGCTCAATAAAAATACCATCCCATTTCACAATTCTAATTATTATTATTTCCTCAGTTAGTAAACTGAGAAAAGTATGTCTTCAGAGATGCTAAGGAGTAGAGACCCATTTTGGCTGAGGTTAGCCTTGGCAGGAATCAACTCTTCTTTTCCTCAGGTTTTATATTCTTTTAAAAATAGCCATATTATTTCAAATATTAAAAGAATAAATCATTAGATTATGCAATGGAAAGTGGTTCAAGTTTGCTGCCAAAGAGTTTTACATATACACTTTCAGTTGCATTACAAAACTTAACTGCAAGCTGGAGTTTTAAATTTTTTTTTTTTGGTACCAGGAATTGAACTCAGGATCTTGCATTTGTGAGGCAGGCAGCAAAACCACTGAGCTAAATCCCTGGCAAGTTTTAAATATTTTCTAAGTTTAGTATCTTCCTGGAAATTCCAGACCAGTTCTGGAAGCCTCTTTTATTGTGTATCTATTTTTAAAAAGTCCTTTCTTCTTATAAACATATAAATTATTTCTAATACCATCATGAGGGAAAGGTAATGCCATCCATTTCACATCCAGTCACAGCTGATCAATGCACAAGTAAGCACACTTCCCTACACTGTGGAGACAAGATCTGTAAGGACAGCTTGGGAAGGGTGACTGAGGTAGGCCCTAGTTCCAGTGGCCACACATCAAGAAGAATGTGAAAATGAAAGGGAAGATGCTCTAGTTCTGCTTGGAGGGGAACCTATTTCCTTTAGGGCAAACATAAGATTAGAGTCAAGTATATTGCAGAAGACAATCTATGTCTGCATACTTATGGGGTCAACATTTTGGAACTCCTCTCACTTCCTCATATAAATGACTTCATTCAGCAGAAACTTCCAGAACTGTTTTAGTCTTTTAGCAAGATTACATCAGTTCAATCACTGAATTCTTTTATTGGCTATTTATTGAATTCTTTTATTGGTACTTCATTTTGAATTTCATGTGAAATACTCCTTCTGTTCCCGTTTTACCACATTTACTTCCTTTACCCATTATGTCTCAGTTGACATGTCCTTCCTTTCTGAAAGGTTCCCACAACCCACAGGAAGCTTCCTTCAACCCAATACTTGCAATCTGGAACAGATACCCCATAACATTCAGAACTTTTCCTTATCAGAGCACTTACCCCTCTCCACAGTAATTACCAGCTTATACCACCAACTTCCCTGCAAGAGGCAGGAACAATGTTGTCACCATGGTTGGACACAATCCGTTCCCACAGAAAATGCTCAGTAGCTATTTGTGGAATCGGTAGAGAAAGACTGCATAGACTATCCAAAGGGGATGGGACTTCAAACCCTATCATATGAACAGAAGGAGGAACTATACACTTTCATGTAGAGGTGAGAAGGTTCTGCCATGACTGGGGAGAAGAGAGGATAGAACTTTCTTAGATACGCCAGGGTTGTGTAGGCATAAATCCTTCACTGGAAAAGTGTTAAAGAATCAAAGAAGGGAGTGAAATAAAAATGAAATCTATTATAGTACGCAGGGAAACTTTTAAAAGAGCAGATATAGTTCTCTGAGGAGGGAATGAATTCTCTTGGAACACTATTGAGTAGATTTATTAAGACACTTACCAGCTATACATATATACATATATATATATATATACACATTTACATATGTATATATATGTTTAATCCTTAGAACTCTACAGAGGACATAATGTCATTTACACACTTGGGTAAGGGCACAAATTGAACAGAATAAGTGCAGGGCCAAGATCCAAACTCAAATTATCTTGTTCCACCCCAGAAACCTAGGTACTTTACCCTTGAGCTAATGAATCCCCTTATCACTTCAATGGGCAGGCAGAAGCTAAAAGAGCCCTTCCAGAGACGGGGCTCTATTAGATGAAATTACAGGCTAGGTCCTATGAAACATTAAGTTTCTATGGTGATATCTAATTGTCAACAATCAGTCTTGCTTGGTTCAAGGTCAACTGGAAACTAAAGGATGAAGGATACATTGTCTTTTTTGGTGGAGGACTCCAGCCTTCACATGTTCTACCCCTCTTGGGGCACACTGTCATCCCACTTCTGCTGCAGCCAGGGCCAGAATGCTACCCAGATTCCTGACCTAGCTGATGTACTTTATGGGGTCCTTCCCCTTCTAGAGCACCCAGACTTGAATGCAAAGCCCAGGACAGAAATCTGACTCAGCCCAAAGTTATCCCATGTCACCTAACTGAAGGATCTTTGGATATGGAAGCCTCCCACTGCCTAATTTAAATCATCAGAATGGTGCCAGGGTTGGATATACAATTGGGACACTGAAATAATCAAGACTAGAGTAAGCTTCTGGAAAGGGGAGACTCAATCATGACTGGATCAGCATCTAGCATAGTGTGAGGTTCCTAGTTATTGCACAGTAAATGATAGTTGAATGAATTCATGATTAAGAACAACCTGACAAGTTAATTTTTTTCCAATAAGATAAAGGGGGATGCTGATGCCAATGTGATCATTAATAAAACAGTGCAAGAAGCTGATTATATTTAGACTTTGTTAGAGATTCAAGCGCTTTTCTCATTACAAAATGAGCTTCATCTTGGTTTCATTTTCTATAGAAAGACCACTAATCAAGACCCCAAAACCTTTCAGTGTAGAAGATAAGACTACCACCAGTTCAGCTTCACATACTTTGAAAGTTATTTGTTTCTTCAAAATCCTGATGTTACTATTCAATAACAAGATGAAAAGAGACAGGACCAAGAAAAGGCCTTCTCTTACAGTTATATGGAGAAAGATCAATAATCACTAAGAGATGGAATTGTGTCAACCCTGAGAACACTGAAACTTAAGCATAAGCCAGGAAGAATAGAGCCAAAATTCAAGTAAGGGATGTATCAAGTGGCATATATATTTATGGTTTCTTCATGTAATATCACCAAATGGTCAATATTTCTCTCTTATAGCAACATTTTAAAAAATAAGTCTTTCACATGTGGGTCCCAGGACATTCCAACACTATGGAGAATGGCCTTCATGAGAATTCTCCTCTACCTTTTAGTGTTTGTAATTCGGTGTCAAAATGTTTATCTGAAAAAATAATGTTTATACTGAAGTATTTATGGATGAAATGATATAATGTCTGAGATCTGCTTCAAAATAATCCAGGGATAGGGGTGGGGATTGGCAATGAGCTGAATAATTGCTGAAGTTGGATGAAGGGGATGTGGGGGTTCATTTTACTTTCATTTATAATTGACATTAAAAAAAGATTTAAAAGTAATGTACCCAAGTGCAATGGGCCATAAATTAGGAAAGAGTTGATTTTGTAGAAAATCCCCCTCCACAGAGGCACTCCCTCATCTGATAGGAGAGAGACCAGCATTCATCAATACCAGACTTATCCTGGTGCCTGTGTGTTTTTTCCCAGATATCTGTATGGATGCCACAGTGAAGGACAGGTTTCTCATGGTGCTTGAAAAAAAATGTATGACTTTGCAGGAAACTGTCAATCAACCAAAATTCTTTAAACTCTTCTCTAAATATATTAACATTTTATAAACTCACCTTTCCAAATGAGCAGTTTACTTAACTTCAATAAAAAGGCCTTCTCAACAAATGTAAGCCTGCAAAAGAAAGTTTTGGAGCTGTTTAAGAAGTAATTATGTCAGAAATAGAAGATACAGGTAATGCCCAAAGATGAGAGTAGATTAGAAGAAGCTCTTGATGGAATCAATTGCACAGAATTTAAAAGTTTATGTCCTCAAAGAAAAAAATGGCCCTGAATGAAGGTCAAGGGTCTAAACTATCCCACCAAAGATTAGTAGATGAATATTAATGTGGAAAGACTCCCTCCTAAGCTTCAGAATCTATGTAGCATGGGCCATGCTGTCTCTGGAGGCACTGGGCATGGGCCAGTGTTACAACTCCACTAGTGTTACTACCACACTGGGGTCAAGTCCAGTGTATTGCAGTGTATTGTAGGGAAGGGCTGGGCCACTGATCCAAGGTTAGAAATCACAAAAACATATAGGCCAAGACTAGGCTAGCTGTTCTCAACCAGGAGAGATTTTGCTCTATGGCAGAACCTCATCACCAATGACTGAAGAGATTTTTTGTTGTCACCATTGTAGGAAGGGTATTGATACGTCATCTATTGGGCAAAGGCCAGGACCTCACCATAAACAATTACCCAACTGAGTGTCAACCTTGAACCTCTGACCAGAGAGATGCTTCCCAGCCCTCATGCATGAGGGATGGGAGTGCTCAGGCAGCAGACAGTGGGGATGGTATGATGAACAGGAGGGTCCCCCTTCTCCATTGCTGTTACAGACAGCCTAACCACAGTCATCAATTAGACTTCCTACAGATCTCTCAGTTTCTGCTTTTCTCCATCCCCACAGCTGCCACTCTATCCCAGCTGTCACCTAGGACTGGTGTGGCATTTTCCTAACCAGTGTACCTATGCCCAAATCCATTCTCTGTGCAAAAGCCAGGGCAGTAGCTAGAGAGATCAGGCACATGGGTGGACTACAGAGGGGGGCAAATCCCACTTTTGCTGGATGGACTAGTTACTTTAACCTCTGTGCCTTGTTTTCTCTAATTGAAAAATGGAGATTATAACAGTACTTACCTTGGAAAGTTGTTAAGATTAAATAAACTGCTGCATATAAAGCTCTTTACAAGTACTTGGCACACAGAAAATACACTGCAGACATATTTTATTATTTTCAAATCATAATACAATCTTTCCATCTTCATTCAGTGAGTTCCTATTCACGGATAAACATTAATAATTGACCATGACTCAAGGACCTGGATATCTGGCCTCTGCTGACCTCTCCAGCCTCAACAAATACCACTTTCTCCATTTGTCTCTGTGCTCCAGTCTCACAGGATTCCCCTGAGTTAGTGAAAGGAAGATGAGTACTTCTGCCACAGGGTGTTTGCACAAGCAAACCCTCTTCTCTTGCCATGCCACATCTTAGTTACTTTCTTGCTCCTGGGGAAAAATACCTAACACCCAGGAGTTAAAGGAGGAAAAGTTCATTTTAATTCACCATTTGTAGAGGTTTCAGTTGATACTGTCTGATTTAGAGGGGAACAGCAGAGGAGAAACAGTCCATTTCTTGGCAGGCAGGAAGTAGCACAGCTTCCTTCTTCCTTCCCTTTTATTCCATCCAGACTACAAGCCTATTGGTTGGTGCCACCCACACCCAGGGTGGGTCTTCCCTCTTCAGTAAATCCATCACCCATACCCAGAAGTACACTAATCCAATTAGGGGACTAAGCCAGTTATCACACCCACGATCCAGTCACTCCCCCAAACCCCATCTATGAGTGCATGAGGCTTTGAAGAGGCATCTAGATAGAAGCCATAACACCTCCATCCTCCATCAGCTCCACCCTTTCACCTACTGCTCTCCCAGTCATGCAACACATCATAGCTCATAGCTACATCCTCAGGGTGCTTTCAGGATGCTCTCCAAGCTCCATGCTCCACTGTTTTGCACATTTATCCCAGATGTAAGTATGCATTCAGAGTTTGATTGGACAATAGGTTGTCAATTAAGTACTCAATAAACATTTGTTCATTCTGTCTAGAAATACTCTACTAGGCAACATGTTTTCTTTCATGAGTGAGTCAGTGGCTAAACATACGATGGATCCAGAGAGAAGAAGTGCTTCGGTTGGGCCTTAGTTCAGGTGCTGTATGGCAGCCACAGAAAGCCAGAAGTGCCTTCCGTTTCAGGGAAACCAGAATGCTCTTAACTTGGCTGAAAGAACACTACACCCCACTATGTTCTCATGTTCTTCTTTGTTCTATCTCAAGGACTTCTTCCTTTCAGTCAAACTCACTTTCCCAAGCCTGCAGAGCAAAAGGTGAGTTTTCCCCCATTGGATGGGACAGGAGAAGGGAGCTGTGTTCACTAGTCCAGACAGAAGCAGACTCCAGATCCTCAGCCCCATAATACTCTAAGGTGGGATCCCCAAAAGTCATTCTTGTTGAAGGGTCATTTGAAAACCATTCATTTTCAGAAACCACAAAATGGTGGATTTGTTTCAGTGTTTTGACTTTAGCAACAAGCAATCTGTTTCTTTTCTCAAAATTATTTAATATAGAAAATATAAACATTTTCTAACAACACTTTTAAAAATCATTCTAACAAGTCTTATGTATCTGACCATGGCACCTGGCCTTCCCCACTGTGCTAGTCTGGGTCCTGAAGGAAACGGAATTCCCACAGATGGTTCCCAGGAGGAGACTTCAATGAAGGGGCTTCAGAAGGAGGGGCAGAAGTAGGGTTAATGAAACAAACAAGAGATGCTGAGGCAACCAGAAAGTAGACAGTGGGTAGCTATTATCACATGTCAGGCTGCAGGAGCCAAGAGAGATGTAAGTTAACCTCAGGAACAGCTGGAGCCATGAATGGATGCTGGTAAAAGAGCACCTATAGTTCAGGAGAAAAGCCCTCACTGCCAGGGATAGGGCCTGAGGAACATGAAGGAAGTTCTCTAGCCTTGTTCTCCTTCTACCCTCCCATCTCCTGCAGTGCCTCTCAGTGCCAACCAGTGTGAGCCAGTGGGGGTAACCCAGGGTTGTAGCCCACAAGGAAGAACTTCCCAGAGAACAATGGGCGGGGGAAGAGCAGAGAAGAACCACAGGGCCTGCCCAATCCTGCTAGTCCTTATGATAAAGCATTAGCTCACAGAAGCCTTGGAAATACATCGAATGGAATGTTTTCCAAGAAAACTCAGAGCCAGAGCCAGAAAAAGAAGGTCCAAGCGCAGGGGTCAGTAAACTGAACACACAAACACCAATTTTAAAATAGAACAGAAAGACATCAATTGAAATGTTATTAATAAGTGCATGCTGACCCTAGCTGCAGCGCCCCCTGCAAAACTCTTCAAGTAAGAGAAACATTGGGTGTGAGGCAATAACTGATTCTCAAAATTGGCCTCAGACTCCTGCAAGTTCAAATTAAGACCCCTGGGATATTGGCTTAATCCAAAGATCCAGCCAAACACCGCATTTCAGTTTTCACAGTCTGTTGCTTCCCAAAGTCCATGACTAGAAAACAAAACTCTGGCCATACTGGGTTGGCAATGTGGCTTCCAGCTACAAATCTTCATTGCTTTGCTCCTGGAGAACTAAGTGGTCTCTCCCAAACATAGCTCATTCTCCAGGCAAAATTGCTAGAGCCAGCCATTTCTCTGCTGCTATATGTTCTCCCTCTTTTTCACTGCCCTCTTGAGGTTTCTCCTCCCCAATGTTTATTCTGCTTTCTGCCCAACAGAATCTAGTAAGACAACTATTACATTGAGAAAATTCAGAAAACACTGAACTCTAGCACTTTGTAGGACACCAGAAGTTGGAAGTAATGGAGAATTGAAAAGGAGAGTGCAAAGTATGGATAAAGGAGAAAGAAGGAGAAGGAAGAATGGGAGGAAAAGAAGAAACAATAGGCTGGTCAAAAGTGAAGTGGGTATGGAAGAGGAAGGGAGAAAAGAAGAACTGGCAGCCAGCTGGAGGCATATCATACTCAACCACATCATGATATAGCAAAGCATCCTTTCATTTATTGTCTTTCACAAATTTTCATTAAATGCTTACTAGGGAGCAAAAGTATTCAGAGCCTTCCCCATTTTGATACTGTCCCTCTCTAAAAATGTATATATCTTGGAGTCTTTCATGACACCTCCTTCCAATGAGGATGCAGTTTTATATTTATGCTGTACATTCTTATGGTTGTAGACCCCCAGTCTTATGTGGACTAAATTTTTACTATGCAAAGAAAAGCAGAGAACCCCCACAAATTGGAATTTTCCCCAAGTCTTGCCTGTAGGTAACTGGCACCTATCTAGCAGTCTGTTCCCCTTTTATGGTCAGAGGCTTGCTATGGCACACATTCTCCACCTTTCTAGCACTGTCACTTTTCTTCTACCCCTTCTGCTCTAAATAATCATTGCCAAAAATGTTTCCCTAGAAAAGGACTTGGCTGCCCAGAGGGATGTCACAAAGGAAGAAACAAATGGAAGAGAGAGACAAAAGTGGAGAAAAAGAGGAGTTCCTGTAATAAGGCATCAATTTATAGGGCTGGCCTATCCCTGTAGAACTGTCCAGTTTCATATCCTTAACTCTATAGTTGGGGAATATGAGGGCCAAAGAAAGCCACAGGGGAAAGGATGGAATTACAGAGCTAGGCAGAACTGTACGGTCTGCTAAGAACCAGGCATTGATGGAACAGGTCTTGCCTCTCTTGGAACAGGGTTTACCTCTCATAAGGACTCAGTCTCCTGGGGATTAGGATCTGAGACTTGTGTCAACTCCCCTAGGAAGCTATAGGCTGAGATGGTCTATGATCCCAAGAAAGTGAGTCAAGAGTACAGAAGTCAGAATCTTCTACACAAAGTCCCCAAGCTACCTCACTCTCTAGGTATGATAATAATCCTGAGTGGGGAAAATATATCCAGAATGAGTCTCTTTTGAAAATAAGTCAAGTTAAGCCAGAGGTGAGGCCTTACAAGGTGTTTTTTCCTTACTTAAAGAAAAACTAGTATAAAGAGGGGAGGCTGGTTATGGATTTCTCAACTTCATTGGCACTTTGGTCTGGGTAATTTTTGGTGTTAGGGACTTTCCTATGGATCATAAGATGCTTAACAGCGTCCCTGATCTTTACTCACTAGATTCTAGTAGCAACTCTCCTCTGGTTATGACAACCAAAAATGTCTCCAGACCCTCCTAAATGTTTTAAATGTTTCCGTGAAGGGCAACCCCCCCCAAATTGACAGCCACAGCTTTAGAGAATGGTTATCAGAGTCCAAAGCCCTGTTCGGAGATGGTGAGATAAAGTCAGATTTTCCTGTGTTTATAATTATATAAACATATAAATATATGTGTATATATGTTTATGTACACACACATATGCTATAATTGGCAGATTCAAGCTTGGACTCAAGTCCTGAGAGCCTTCATCACTGCACCAGAAAATTCTGATTTAGCATTTGGTGTGTGAACCCACTACACTGTCTATCCCTTGTTGTCTCCTTGGGTGATGTGGCTGCCTCATCCTAGCCTTAAGGGGTTAAAACTGGCAACTCCTCTTACAGCATCAGATCAGATACTTCCTGGATATCCTGCAACATGATGCTGCTCTTGGATTGGAAGAAAGGGCCACGGCTCTCCTTTGACCTGCCAGGTCTCAGAAGGCTGGAAGCCCTCTTCATTTCTCTTCCTCATTTTTAATGGATGACCTTTCCTAGCATCATGGAGCTGCTGTGAGGATGGAGATAACACAAATTATGGTGCTTGGAATTACTTAAGCTCTACAATTCACAAGCATTTAGATTATTTAACTGCTGATTATGATTATTTAAGCTGAAAGCTTATACTTCTCTAGCTCAAAAGATGTTTATATTTCCATTAAAAACCACCAGACCAAGGGCCCTTTTGACTGACATTTTTCATTATTAAAACTATTCATACAGTGCATGTTTTGGGCCAAAAGACAGCTATGTCTCTTATTTTGTTTTAAGATAAGGAAACCAACTTCAAAAGCTCTCCCCAACTAGTTCTCTTTCTGCTCCCCGCCCCTCCATTGCCCAGCCCCCTGTCTTGCTCTCCGAGGCAGGCTAGAAGAAGCATCTACCTGCCCTGCTTCTACTGGTTAATCAAATCTCTCCCTATTCCTAGACCTGAAATTCTTATGATGATATCTCAAGTTCTTCATTAGAAGACTGCACTCAAAACTTAGGATCATGGGCTACAGGGTCAAATAAATTTGTTTTTGAGTTCCAGGTATGGGAGCCTCAGTGTCTGCATCCACAGGAATGGAGCAAACATACTTCCACCATGTAGAAGGGGACAGTAATATGCATGTGAGGCACTCAGATCATGTCTGACATGCAGGAAAGCCTTAATAAATTGTTCATTGGTAGATTAATCCCATTACCAAGACCTCCATGCACTGAACATTACCTATGCCTAGGCCAGTTTAATGCTCCAAAGGCATTTTAATCACAGAGAGCACATTCCTCCTGGCAAGGATGGTAAAGGACTATCCAATATGCAATTTAATACATTTCAGTTCCTTCCCTGTCATAATTTGTGGAATACATATCTGGTTGGTTCATATATTTCATATCCAAAGAGTTATTGGGGAGAAAGGGATATGAACAAAATAGAGGGAAATTCTGCTGTGGTCATACATGATTTTGACATTTGGCAGATGATTCTGCATTCAAATAGAGTGCCTGAAAGAATAAAGAACAAAGAACTTATCAGCAACTTCTAAGTTTCATCTATGTTCCAGGTCATTTATTTAGTGGAATTATGGATAGAATCCTACTTGCAAGGAGTCTTATTGATCACCTTGTGCCCCTCTTCACTTGGGATGGAAATTCACCTCTACTGCGATGAAGTTCTGTCATATTGAACCTCCCATAGTTCTGAGGCAGCACAAATCTGTCCACTTCTTTTCTTATATGCCACTCCTTTTATAGTTGGAAGAAGCATCTGTCTTGTTGGCTTTCTCTAGACCTAACATTGCTCATCTATCAGCTATCCCAAGAATGATATTTTCAGGTATCCCTCAACCCATTTGTTCAATGCAGGACCCCTATGTTTTGCCAACTGTGGTATCCAGAAATCAACTTAAATATACACTAGACACACATGTGTACCAGTAAATGTCTGTTAGGAATATCCTCTCTACAGACATAGTTGCAAAATATTTTTAATGCTTTGTGAGACAATATACTGGTTGACTTCATTTTTTTTCCTTTTATCAGAGATTGATTGCTACCAATACCCTTTCCTTTCTCTCTATGGTACTAGATTCCTCAAATGTTCACTGGGCATAGTGGTACTCACCTAAAAGCTACATTTCCCTGCCTGTTTTGAAGTTAAGTGTGACCATATGACTTAAAATTATGGCCAGTAGGCCCCTTCACCCACACTAGATCGGGTATCTTTAGAATGTAAGCTCCATGAACAGAGGATTTTTGTTTGAAGTCTTTTCTGTTCACTTAACACAACCCTTAGATAAGTGCTTAGGGTTTAGATCAGTCCTTGCACAAAGCAGATGCTCAACAACTATTTGTTACATGAACTGTTAACTGGCTCAGATGTCAATGGATGGTATGTGCAACTTAAAGAGCAGGGAGATTCCTTTCTTTTTCCTCCTTTCTGCTGCAATATGGATTGGATAGTTGGAATTGAAGCAAAAGCCTTTCAGTATGAGGTGGAAGCTGAATGCTAAGAATGGCAAAACATCCAGACAGGAGCCTGGATATCTAATGACTACAAAGCTATTTGAGCTTCTGGAATGTAGAGCTTTATGTTCCTTGTATTTGAAGCTAACTAGAACATTTAATCATTCTAAAGCTATTCTTTATGATTAAGTTTTACTTACCTACTATAAGTTTTACGTACAAATGTTTTGTCTTCTGCTATGGGCTCTACCTACAGCTCAATCCAAATGAATTCTGAATGAGCAATATTTATCATATTTATTCCCTCCTTCTTAACACCTGTCTCCAGTCACTGCAGGTAACTTAAGGAGTTGCAACAGTCTTCATCAGTGTTCTCGATAACTCACATATCTTTTAGAATGGAGCAGGTAGTAAGCGGAATTAGAGTAGGATATTGTAGGGCACAGTACCATAGTATGTAATATTTTAAAAACAAGACTCTAGTCAAAGTTTTTGTAAATAGTCACTAGTGAAAGAACCATGTTGTAGCAAAAGAAAAAAATTGTTGACTAAAGTTAAATTGTAATTTGAAGGTGGGATCATTATGTACTCACTGTAATAAATGTACCTAACGTATTAATTGTAACAATATATAACTGTAGTCTTTTATTACTTAAAATCAGTTTCTCTTAAATGCATAACCTCATTCAACTCCCATAACATCTCTGCAAAACAGTGCAATTTCCCTTGCTCCCACAACTGAATTTATCAATTTAAGTAACAGTTGCCTCCAAAGCTCCTCTCTCAGGCTCCATTTATCCTCTGCAAATTGCCAGGCACTTAGGATTCCTCCCTAAAGAAATGTGATTTGTCTTTTCTCATGTTGGCATGAAGTAAAGAACAAATTGATTTTATCATTTTCTGCACAGTGCCTCTCCTTTGAAGGGTACTTACTTAATGAGTGGCTCTCTCAGAAAGGATCTCAGATCAAAGGGGCCAACAGGATAATGCCCTAGAACGAGCTGCTGCCTTACCTCACTGTAAATGTCCTAAAATAACCCAGTCTTGTGAAGCTATCTGGAGAAGATTTCTAAAATCCAATAATACCCAGTAAATTAAGATGGACTGCATGACATTATCAAGTGAGTTGAAAATGTAGAGGTCTGCTTAAAATTTGTATAAAACATAAGCATAGGAAATCACCACAAAAAGTCTAAGACATATATCAAATTATGTGACTATTAGGTAGTTATTAAAATCCTTATTATACTCAACGTTGTATACTAAGTGAAAAATATCAGTTGGGTTGCTTGTCAGCCTGTTAAATTACTATGGTAATTTAAATTGTCCCATAAAATGCACACAGACAGATTTTAAGTACTGTATCTCATGGCCCTCAATTCTCTTTAGCCACAGATATCAAATTCACCTGCCACAAATTAAATAACACAGCTTTGGTTACTGGAATGTAAGCTTATTAACCAGCATTAATAAAACTAAACATATAGAATGATGTTCTTCCTATACTTGGTAAAATTCCTTTAAATACAAACAAATATAACATTCAGTACGAGATGTTTTAGCAAGAGATTTTGGATGTTTTTTAAGTAGAGGAATAATTTTATACACAAGGAAAAGCAAATATTATATATCTGTGAAAACATATGCTTGGGAACTGTTTTTTTCAGTGTAGGAATAATGACTAGCAGTTGAAATACCAACAAATAAAAAGAAAAGTGATGAAGGAAATGGAGAAAAGAATCCAATATGAAGTAAATTCAAAGGCTCTCCTCTGAAATGAACCTGGCCTTAGTTCCTAAAAGGGTTCCAGACAATGGGAAGGTACTCATACTGTCCATGTCCTTCTGTAACTCAAATAACCAAGAGGGCCCTTAACTTCAGAAATGGCTTTCTACACGGGATTTCAAACTTCTTTGGTTATATAAGAAACTACATTTTCATCTAATCATTTATCTCTTCATTTATTTCCTTCATTTTACTAAAAATTCAAGTTTCACAAGGTCAAGGATCTTTTTTGCTGGAACAGTGCCTGTCACACAGTCGATACTCAGTTAATATTTATCAATTTTTAAACTAACTCATCTTTTAATTCCTTAAATGCTTACTGGATCCTTACCATGTGACAGGTTCCTAACATGTAATCTTAAAGGGAAACAATATTGCAAGTAAAATAAAATCTCATGGGAAATCTAAATGGGAAGAATCCGACAATATTTTCTCATTCTACATTCAATCTAAATTTAAAATAAGCAGTTCTCTGTCTACCGAAGAAGAATGGCAAAGAAAAATGTAGGTCAGTGTGGCACATGTCCTAAGAAGATATAACACACAACAAAGGTAAAATCGAAACAACCAGGAGTCCTTGTAGCTATCAAAAGGCTGGAACAGATATCCTTGTGATGGTATATACTTGACTGCAGTGGTAGTTACACAAATCTAAACAGTTGTGATAAAATTGCAAAACATACATACACACACACTTGGACACACACATGCATGTGCACACATACACATATCAGAGAAATCTGGGCAAGGTTGACAGACTGTACCAGTATCAATTTCCTAGCACAATATCATACCAGAATTACATAAGACTTTAACAATGTCCAAATGGGTGAAGATTACAAGAAAACTGTCTGTATTATTTCTTGCAGTCTATAATTACTTAAAATTAAATTAATAAAAAAATTAAACAGGAAAATATTTATGAAAACAATCTTTGCATAGCAAAGCATTGGAACTAAGATAAATGTTCACTAACGGGTAAACCTATATGACAGTATACTGAATAATTAAAAATACTGTAACACGATTCTAAATTTGTGACAAGCAAGCTGTTCACATTTGAAGAGGAAACAGAGTGGGACTTATAAAATATGCAAGTACAATCTAATTTTTTTAAAAAAGAAAAAGAAGCATTTGTAAAAGTACGCTCCAAAATATCATGTGTCTATTTTTACATGTTACAATCATGAGTGATTTTTTTCACATCACTTCTTCATATTTTCTCTTCTTAGAGATTATGTTGCCCTTCTCTTGACATGGCCTTACCCTGTTTCCTTCTAACACTGGACAGCCTCTCTTTTCTACCAGGGTTTGGAAACTGGTAGACCTGACTGAAGATACACTTACATTATGGGGGCCAGAAAGTGATGGTAACTTGGCAGAAAGTGATAATGACTATTAAAAATGATAATACACATTGGTTGTTCCCACTAACTTACTGTGATTCAACCATGATCAATATAACGAGTTGTAGGAGGCTGATGAACCTAGACGGGGACATCAAGCAGCATACTTAACCTTGTACCTGTAATCTCTATAGGTCTAAGTAAGGAATCATAAGCTGTGCTTCTGGGCCAGTTAAATAATGAATGGGTCCACACTGGGCTTAATGAAACCAGGCTTTGTTAATTTTACTAAAAGAATTAAGATAGGAATTTTATATTTATTTTGCAGTGGCAGCAGATTAAGCACTTCAGCAATACTGTGGCAATTCACCAAAAGTTAGATGCTATCTGAAATCATGAAATTAAGTAGGACAACATACTCATGGAAAAGGTTTATGTGTTTTAGAAAAGATTAATCAAAATTTTAGATAAATGGCACTCTTCAGAAAGTATATTAAGCAAATGACTTACTTCCATTGCCCAACAGAGCCATTTACACACATTTACACATCATCTTCTGTGTGCCAAGACCTCTGTGAATACCTCTTCCCAAGACCACCTCGTGCAAGTCATTATAAGAGGAAACTGGAGGGCCAGTGATATAAAGGACACTTCCCAGAAGTCATGCAGCTACCAGGTGGAAGCAAAAAGATGTCAAATCAGGTCTGACAACTCCCAAACCAATACACTTCACCATTCATCTTAAAACCTTGGAAGAATATGCTCTTTTGATAAACACGAAGTGATGAAAGTCGATTTATAAGGGTATAATACATCACTTTATGAGTTGCAGAGGTAACCTAGGAACAGCTGGAAAACAATGAGAACAACTAGAATACATTCAACATACAAGGAGGCACAAGTGCGACATGTGAATGAAAAAGTGACGCTGATGCAATCACTGTACATTTACTGTCAATATGAATATGGTTATTGAATATTGTTAATAAATTATTGATCAAGATTATAATGCTTCAGAAGCTATATTTTTTTCTTCTCAAGAGCTACATAAAATTCAATCTGCAGAATTCTATCTATTCATTCCTTCAGCAGTTAATGAGCACTTACTGCATGCCTGGCACTGCTAAAGGTTGCACAGATTTTGCTAAGACTCAAACAGATAAAAGTTCCAGATCCGATGAAATTCATAAAAGCTCCATCAGAAAAATGAAGTAGTAGAAAGGGACCCTGAGGTAGAAGACTTTGGTTTTAATCCTAGCCAGATGGCCTAAACAAATTATTTGAACCTCTGAGTCTCAGTTACCTCACCTATAAACTGAGTATAATATCTGTTTTCATTATATCATATTTTATTAGGAAAAAGCTATATATATTTATATAAATATATAAATATTTAAAAACCCACTTATTCTTTGGTCTTAGAGAAACTGAGGTAGTTGATGAGGCATAGGAATTTTGTCCTCATTATTAAATCCTTCAAAATATTTCATTCCATATTTCCCATGATCTAAGCTTTCTGGGTTTAATGTCAACCATGTGTAAGACTTGCTGGGTCACTATAAGGTCACTCTTCCATACGCAGCCACCAATTTTAAAGTCTGTGCTACAGGATTAAGATGCAATAATCAGGTATGTTTCATCTATTGTGGAAGCAAGGTGAATTTAAATATCTTAGTGATTTCATTTTAAAACATACTGTTTTTTGACTTTTTGTTTCTTTAGAAACAAATGTATCTCAACTGATTATTACTAAAATCTTTCAGTAATACTCTTATATTCTTCCATGATGATATTATTTCACTGTGAGAATGAAATAAGAGGTAGATGTAGGTGAGTATATAATAGGATCACAGGAAGGACCATTTCTAAGCATCCAACTCAACTTTGTTGATTAAATAAAGAAAACAATTCGTTTCAATCCAATCTCTTTAGACTTACCCAAACTCTTCCCTCCACCATGGTATTTGGGTGTGGGTGTGGGTGTGGAAGGGGGTGGAGATTTTGAACTTATTTTTATCAACCCAGGAAATCAGAGTTCTGCTTTCTAAACAAAAAGGTGCCAACCTTGAGACGAGGAAAGCCAGCACAAGCCAGGCATTGTACACAAGTGAAAAGTATATAATTAGCAAAGTTACAGTCACTATTAGGAAATACCTCCTCAGAAAAGTTTCCACTTAACTCAGAGCAGTGCTCAAATTACCATTGTGGTTAAAGAGGTCTTTGTCTCTTTGCTGGCTCAAGACCTTTGCGACACATCTATGAACCCCAGGGCTGTCCACAAAATGCAGACACACATAATCTTATGCTGGATATATATTTATAAAACAATATATGAAAAATGTGCAAATTGAGACATCAAAGTTATAACTTAAAAACTAAGAAACATGATCCCAGAAATGACTACCCAAGTGTTAGCCAAATTGTTTTTTTCTCTGAGTTCTTTATTTACCGTCCTGCCCCTTTCCCATCCTTAAAGAGAGGTCAAGAAAACAAAAATAGGTACTCACTTCATCTCCAGGATCTCTTCCAGCTGTTTCCTTCTCTCTATTCGAAGGTTGGCCAAGTGTGCTTCCTTTTCAGCCAGGGACTGCTGTGTGGAGGCGAGGCGTGCTTTGGTAGCATCTAATTCCTGTCTGGTCTTCTCCAATGCATTCATCAGTTCCTCTATCTGAAAGGTACATGGAGCTCTGTGTGTGATTTTACCTTCATGGAAGCACAAGGCATTCCTTGCTAGCCTGTGTTCTAACAAATCCAAAGGAACCATAACTGTTCTTTGAGCCCAGTTCTTTGTCACTGATTAAAAATAAGTGTTTTCAGACAAGAAATGTCAAAATTTTTCCAAGATCCACATTCAATTGGATTGCCTCCATAACCTTTGTGGAACTACTTAATATATTTACTAGAAGAGGAGGTTGAGTGGATTGACCCAATTTCTACCTGGGTTTGGCAGAAAAAAATCCTTGATACCTTTTCACAGTTAGAGGAATGTAACACTCAAAATCCATTTTTCCTGGAGTATTATACTTTTGTGTGTAGGCCCCAGAGTACTGTGTTAGGAAGTTAATCAACGCTTTTCAGATTCATTCATGTTTTAACGGATCAAAGCCAGGTTTAGCCAAAGCTATTTGAAGTCCAAGGGGCCTCAGACACCCCACTCTCCTCACCTCCACGACTCACATTCAGGAAGCTAGATTTGTCCAAAGGTAAACAGAATTCCAGCCACAAAAGGTTCACGTTTGGTTTGCCCCTGAAGTTTGAGAGGGTTCTAAACTTGAAATAAATGACATGTAACTTTTATAGGGTGCTAATATACCATAGGAATAAGCCAGACTATCAAATATACAGGATTTTCAGCCAGGTCCCAAAAAATTGAACCAGGGAGCCCCAAGGCAAGGTCTTATCCTACCCAAACTACTGGGGTCTTTTAAAAACCAACAGACAACAAAACGGGTTGGTGTTTATGGTTTGTTCCACAGACTTCCATGGAGAAAACTGGTAAAATCTCATCATTTTGATGGGCTACATCCTCGCTGCTGATTCAAAAACCATGGTTTTAGGCAGTTTCTAGATTCCAGAGCTGATGTTTGGGTTTCTGAGCCACCCCTTCCAGCTGAACTTGGCAGCATGGGCTCATCCATCACTAAAGTCAACAGAACGCCTTTCAAAATGTGTCAATGACATGTTAAGTTTCAATTCATAAGAACTTTCTACACCATTTCTGCAGCTTTACATGGAATTTATTCAGAATAAGCATTATAGTTCACATCCAAGGTAAATTACATGCTTTTAAGATTCAGAAAACCTTCCATTTTGTGCTGATAAAAAGAAGAAACTTAATGACCATGAAACTTAAATCAAAGCTGAAACTAAACAGTTTAAAAAGGAAGTCATATAAAGGATAAACCTATGAAAGTCACAAAACCATACCTGTTTACCTACAGAATAGCACTATTCTTTAATTTTTATAAATACAGAAAATTTAAAAAGCAATTATAAACTTTCTAAGTTTCTCATATAGTTTCATAGAGCATTACAAATATGCCTAGAAGCCCTTACACAAAGCAATACATTATGAGGCTAAGTCAGAGTTTTTAGTTTTCTTTCTTTGTTTTCCTATTTTTTATAATTTGACAACAGTGTTCAAAAAGCATCATGGTCCTTCCACAGACCAATTCAGTAAATCTGCCTGACCTTCCACATGGGATGGCTGTGCCCTCATGACCCCATTTCCTGTCACAAATTGTTCTTTATGTCAAACACACTATTGATTCCAGAGTAGAGAGGGAAGTTTCAGAGATTCTCAGTGGAATTCTCTCTCATTAGCCAAAGCTGAACCCTGTGCTCAACAGACATTGAACTACCCAACTGAGCTTCCAAATTCTCAGGTCACTTTCCACCAGACTGCTTGCTACAAAAACTACCTAGTTTTACATTAACCTAACTTTAAACAATTATACTTTAGACTTAGAGTCACAACTTATAGTTGTTTCAGCAATAACTGCACAAAGAAACCTGGACACCCAGGAGATGTTTTACCTGATGGAAATGCCATCAGCTCCATATCAGGTGATATTGGTATCATCAACACCTTGGAACCAGAGTTTTGACACAGAGTTATAGGCCAAGGCCTCCAACTCTTTCCAATCCTTGTGTCCCTGGACAGGAAGTATTGCACACTATGGACTACGTGGGGACACTGATAGCTCTCAGACTTTCAATTTCATAGACAGTGTCCATTTTTTCTCCCATGTTTAATGTTTTCAAATTCTATAAACTATTTTCTCTACCGAAACAACAGGAACATTAAAAGCAAGAAGAGCTGAGGGTATAGCTAAATGGTAGAGCAGTTGCCTAGCATGTGCAAAGCCCTAGGTTATATCCCTCGTACCACCAAAAAATAGCAAGAAATATTTTCGCTGGTGTGGTGGGTGGTCTTTAACATGGTTCACAATATTTCTGTCTTCCTCCTTACGTACACATGGTAGGACCATATTTCCCCTCTCCTCTTAGGTTGAGCACAGCTTTGGTCAATAAAATTCCTGCCATTTCCAAGGAGAAGCATGTAAATGCTTGCACTCAACTCCAACCTTCCCCTTTCCTTGCCATGGTGATTGCCACAATATGTTTCAGATGACACCTTTTTGCATGGTGACAATAAAGCCCGAGGCCAACCCATGTCACATAAGCAAGATATTAACCTTTACTGTGCTATCCCCTGTGATATCCCATGCTATCTAACACCCTGACTTTTCACAGTCACTCATGTTTAAGTCAATAATTTGTCTCATCTCTTTTTTTAAAAAAATGTCCATTCATCACAAAGACAAATAGTTCTATTTTGGAAACATTTTTCCCCTTTACCATTACCTTTGAGACCCTGAGATCAGATCCCTTTCCCTTCCACATAGAGGATAGTACTAAAAGTAGTTATATACACATACTTGTTCTTGTTTGTGTGTGCTTACATGCGTGTGCATATGCACCTGTATGTCTCTATGCACATCTCTACCCCAAGTAAGGACACGTCTTTGCTTCTTCAGCTTCTCTGCACATGAGCATATGTCTCAGTTGGGCTTACTCTTATGATACAGAATTAGCAAATGGATAGCTAAGTGCATGCATGGGGATAAGAAATCTCTATAATAGAAAGCAGTGTACAGAAATAGAAGAGAGAAAGAAAGCTAGTATTGAGACGGGGGAAAGAGTGATGTTTTGTTTTGCTGTAAGTGCTCTGAGTACAGAATAAGTGAACTGGGGAGGAGAGAAAGAAGGAAAACAATTGCAAGTGGTTATTTCTGGAGCTACTATGATGTTTCTTAGAGACAGAAGTTGGAATTTGAATTTCCCTTTTGATTTTCTTTCAGCTACTTTATCTTTGAATGTAGACCCCACAGCAGATGTTTTCAAATTGCATTCTCTAGATCACTCACAAAGGTGTCTGAGGCAAATAAACAGATTAGTGGAATGGGAGGAGGAAAGTGAATCATCAGAGAACCAAGTCTAGCATCTCAAATTCAAATGGAGCATCTCAATTCACTCTATTTTTGTTGCTATTTTATTTATGGCATTACACATTACACTAAGGATTTAATATAAAAATTTTTCAGATTTCAATGTTTTAAAACAGTAAGACTGGTTAAAAGCATGAATTATGAAGCCAGACTTTATTAATAATACCTGCTTTACCACTTGCTAGTTATGGGACCTTACAAAAGTCCTCTACAGCTATAGTACTTCTTGAAGAATCATTGCAACTATGACATGAAGTTATGAATGTGAAGTCCTTAACACAGAGAATGGCAAATATGAAAATACTCAGTACAAGAGGTAGCACAGAATAGTGGTTAGAAACATAATTTAGGAGCTAGACTACCACTTACCAGCTGTGTAACTGAGTGAGTTATGAAACTTTCTAGCCTCAAGTGCCTTGCATGTGAAGTCGAGATGATAACAGAACTTACCTCGAAGAGGTTTTTTTTGAAGATTAATTGAGTTAACATGTGTGAAGCTGTGAGAACAATGCCTAGTACCTGGTGTTACAGAAACACTATCTTTTATTAACATAGTTCCTGGTCAAAATTATTTAATCTATCTTATGTTTTCTTGGTACTGAATCTAAGCTTTTGCACCTGGTGTCACTTACCACACATGGATACACATCCATAAATGTGTACACACGCCCCTGCACTGCCCTACACTCTCTTCTCTGCTTGCCAAAACTGCCCAGCCTTCAAGAGTCTGTCTACAGCTGGCCTCTTGCATCTTGTGCAGTGATGAAAGGCTGGAGCTTTGAAAGCACTCAGACTGGGTCAAGTTTTCATTCCACCTAAAAGATCTCTGTGACCTTAGTTCAAACTTAACCCAATGCTTAAACTTTGCTGCACATTAGAAGTGCCTGAAGGAGGTTTAAAAAAAATCAAGATTCTCTGATCACATTCTTCCTAATTGAATAAAAATGTTTGAGAATGGGAGACAGGAATCCATATTTCATTAAAGATCCAGGAGCATGGGGCATGGTGGTGTATGTCTATTGTCTCAACATTCAGGAGACTGAAGCAGGAGAAGTATCTTGAGTTTGAGCCCAGCCTGGACTACACAGTGAAACTCTGTCTCAAAAGCACAAAACAAACAAAACAAAAGAAACACTACCAAGGTGATTCCAAAGTGCAGCCAACCCTGGAAGCCATGATTGTTACTGGCCTTTCCATAAGTCTACAGAAGCCCCCATAACGCACAGGGTGGGGACAAAAGGTTTCATACAAGGTGGATATAAGCACAAAGTGAGATCATGTATGTGAAGTACCCAGCCCTCTCTGCTCAACACTCTCCAAGTGTTTGGTGCAGGGCAGTTCCTAGCCATGCTACCTCTACCTATGCTACCTCGCTGTCTATGGCTGCTATGAGCAAAGGAAATGCTTAGTTCTCTAATGGTATTGTAATACCCTGGAGGGCAAGGACCACGTCTCTATCTTTCTTAGAAGCCCCTTTAGCGCCTGACACAGCAGGACAGTACACTGTCAATAAACCCTTGCACAACAGGCAAAAGGGGAATATGAAGGCACAGTTCTGAAATACTCTCCTCAGACCCACTTGGTGCAATGAGGGGTGAAGTGGAAGTCCAAATTTGATACTCTCCCACCCCATGCATCACTGGACCCTCACCACACTCAATGCCCTTCAAAGTTTTTGCTCATGGCTTTCCTTAATCATCTTTTTCTTTGCCATAGAGGCAAGGAGGCTCATTACAGCTCCTAAAAGGATGGGGGCCAAAGCTCAATGTCACCCCAGCAGCTGCCAGGAGCACCCAGGAACTCATGACCTTTATAGTAGTAGAATAAAAATGCCCAGGTTCTCCTCTGGGACAGAAGCAAGTAGCTCTTAGTGCCGTTTTGCATTCTTCATGCTCTGTCTTGGAGTATGGGAGAGGTCCACATTTTCCTTGCTTCATTCAACACCTCACTGGGCATCTTCCAGGTGCCAGGCACTCTGCTAGACACCAGCCACAGATTCAACCTCAGAAGAGGTCTGATCTGGCAGGGAATCTCAAAATAAAATATAATTATTTAATCATAATTGTGATTAAAAAAATAAGTTTCTCAGTGATGCAAAAGGTTACAATAGCAGTCAATTCTGATCTAGGCCTTGTGGCTGACCTCACAGGTAAAGAGGAGTAAAAGGTGAAGAGGAGGTGACAGACTGCATTGGGCGAGGCCTGTGGTTTGCTTCTTTAGTGAAATGCCACTTATGAGAATCACAATGATTATAATCCAGTAAATGCTTTTGGGAGGACAAGCAGGATATCAAACCATTTGCCAACATTTAACACAGCATGTGTGTCTTCTAGAAGCACATCTATTAGTAATTTAACAGACAATAGTATTTCCTGAAAAAAAGATTATGAAAAGGTATTTAATTACTACAGTGTTCTTCTCAGAGAAAAGAGAATTCACAGCAACCTCAAAAGTCTTCTAAAATACTAAAAATGTTTCATTTAAAATAATTTCATAAAAGCTACTCAAATATGGACCAGAGGAGAATTGTGATCCTCTATCAAGAAAAGTTAAGATTGCATTTTAAAATAAAATTTGCTTGGTGTTACATATCTATAACATAATGATTAAAGGTTCCTTCAACTAGATGTTGATTTGGCCTCACCAATTTAAAAAACAAAAAATTTCCTTGAATTATCATGTGCATCTTTATTGTTTTAGTCATTTTATGCTGCTCATCATAAAATCTCTTTTAAAATGGTTAAGGTACCAAGGCTATTTGACAGTATTTGAACAATTCATAACTCAGCATATGCTAAGAATAATGAAGCCATCAAGTGAATTTCTAAAGAGTCTAGTGCTTACATACAATTCCAGAGCAACTTGGATCTTTTAAAGTGAAAAATGGAGTCTTAAAACAATAAAATAAAAAGATCTGTTTAAGACCTTAAATCATTAACATGTGTCGGCTTAAACCTGCACATGCATGTGTGTTGTTTAACTAAATATTTGAGAACCAGCTTGTCTCTCAGTTATCTGCCAAGAGTGCTGTTCCAAGTTCTGCAGGTCTCTCCCTGACACGTGGCAGCTTCCTATGCTTTAAAGAGATTGCTTAGTGAGAGCTGATCTTCAAATATTTTGCTGAAAAATCCTTGCCCTTTAAATTATGTCAGTTTTGCGTTAATGATTTGGAATTTTTAAAGCCATAGCCTAAAAAAACCTAGCTTTTCTGCATTAAGCTGCATCATCCACCATGGTTTCCTATCTTTGTTGTATTCAAAGGGCAAGAGGATGGTAGTTTTGATTTTGCACCAGAACACTGAGCCAGGGAAATCCCTATGCCCTGGGTTAGGGCAAGCCTGGAATGTGAATTGGTCCCATGAGATCAGCTAGACTGGAACCAGCCCGACTTTGGGCTCAGAAGGTCACCTTGAGATCAGAAGGTGAAGATAAACACTTAAACTCTCCCTCCTCAGCAGCAGCAACTTCTCAGTGATGCTCTGAGCCAAAGGATCTGTTAAAAACGAAGACTACTAATCTTATTTTTTCAATAACTCTTATCTGACATTTCTAGCTCTTCCTCCCTCCCTTCCCTCCACTGCCTTACAGTGACACCTTTTGGAAAAGGTTGAAATTGAAAATCCCCAGATTGCTCTTTGCCTGGACCCAACCATCCTCAAGATTATATTTGTGACTGTTCTCTCCTCATCGATGTGTAGGAATCTGAGAGCTTTGCTTGAATATGTGACCTCCAATCCTACTGTAGGAAAACATCCACCTCAAACAAAGCTGTTTGGGCTCAAGCTCTGATTTTTGACTACATTTAAAATTCTATCCCTCCCTAGTTAATTAATAAAGTTCCACATCATAATGAAAGATAGAGAATAAATGTGCAAAAATATATACATTAGCTTAGCAGATCTTATCAAGCCAAAGTGTGTCCAAATGAGTAACTGTCTCTCCGGAATGCCTTGAATACCCTCCTTCCAGATCGCTCTTGGCCAGTTGACCCTCAGTGAGAGAAGGATGTGTGGGATTGTTTCTGGGTATGTGTGGTATAGGTAAGTCTTGGGAAGCTGGGAGGCTTTCTGTGCTCTATAGTGTCATAGCTCCGCAGCGTGACAGAGTTGGCCTTGTCCCTAACCAGATTTCAGACACTCTTCAGGAGGAGTGAAGGGGGGCAGGGGACAGTGGAGATTGTGGGTACTGAAGCCTGATGGCCCAGGCCCTATATGGCTCCATCCACGCACAGGTTGAGAGACCGGGGGAAAGGTACTTCTATGTACAGCAGCTTCCCTCTAAGATGTAGATAATAATTGCATCTTCCGGGTCCTTGTGAGGGCCACCTGAGCTACACAGCCACCTGCAAATGTCATCAACAGGGTCAAAGTTCAAATGCTGACATTTAGTTTTTAGCCTAGGAGAAGATGAACAAGTACAACAAATGTTTGAAATTCCATTTCGTTTTTTCACATTTTCAGAAAGACACATTGCAGTTTTCAACTTTTTCTTATGTTTACCACACATATACACATACCTTCCAAAGAAATGAGTTAAATTATGGGAGGTGTCTGTGTGTGTAAAAAGGTTGCAAAGAAAGTAGATAACAAATTATAGGCATCTAATTGTTGAGATGTTGCTCAGACATTAAACACTAAGTATAAAGGTTTAATATTAAAGAAAGATAGATATCAAATCTTAAGTGAGAAAAGCAGGTTAGCAAATAGTAGGTACAATACAATCCTATGCCTGGAATTTTTAATGTATATTTATAGGAAAAAATAGATGGAAATGCATCAAATATTTATACAGGTTGTTTCTAAACTTAAGGATTTCACATAATCTTTTTCAGTGTTCCTTATACTTATTTCTACAAATACACATTATTAGTACAAAAAAGTGTAATTTAAAATATTGTCAAATGAGGGAGGTCTGTGTAGGAAATGCTTCTGTTTTTATGGAAAAATTATCTGTGGATAGGCCATAGCTTCAAAAGAAGGGAGTAATGTACACCTAGAGAACAAGACAGGGCCCCCTGGTGGCAGTTAAGGGGGCAACTACCCTTACTGGAAAACAACCTTAAATCAGCTACACTTCTTTGCATGGATAGTTGGCCCTGAAAGGCCTTTAGATTTATGCTGATTATAATCCAGGTTCACTAGGTAGTGCCTAAGTGGCAGTGATTCAGAAGCTGTCGACAGTAATTCTTGCCACCTCCACCCTGCCTACAATGCACATGCGTGTTGCTTATTTCACTTTCTTCCCTAATAACGTTAGTATGTGTTTTGAAAGTTCAGTGTGGTTATTTGCTTGTATGTTTTGTTTTTGTGCTTATTTAGCATTGTTGATTTTATTACTTTGTTTCTGCAACACTCAAAATAAGTTTTAATGCCCTAGAAGGTGAGAATCATTTGTTGATGTCATTTGGCCACCTTTATCAGCAAGTTTTGTTCATTTGCATTCAATAGATCAGGGTGGGATTGTCAAACTGACCTACTTTATTGTGATGCAAGTGTAAGAACTGAGGCAATTTTTAAAAGCAAGAATGAAACAGGTCTCTTTTACTCTGATTCTCCTGTTGGACTGGCTCGGCTCTGTTTTCCACAATCCATTGGTCATCACATATTACCAAAGAAAAAGAATAACTCAAGTTCAGAAATGACAAAGGATTTACCATGAATCCCAGGTGGTAACTCTTTACAAAGATGTGAGTCTGACTCTCCAGTTTAAATACGATGGGAGAATCATTGATCCCTAAGTACAAATGCAATGAGACTATTTTGAGTGAGTTTGGGAGGAAATCCTCGGCCATGAGGCCCTCAAGAGCAAGGAAAGACCTTGACTCATTTTCCTCAGTGTCCTCTGTCTGAGTATAAGTTCTGGCACACACCCAGCACCCACAAATGTATGGATGACTATAAATCAAGGAATGGACTTTGGGTTCCTTTTGTTTCACTGGAGTAAAATATTCACTATGTGCTTTGATCTTAGCACTGTTCCAAAATGCCTTAGCTGACTTTTGTATTAGTTTTCTGTTACTGCTCAATAAATCACCACAAATTTGGCAGCTCACAGTTGTGTAGGTCAGAAGTCTAAGCATGGTGTGATTAAGTTCTCCACTAAGGGTCTTATAAAGTTGAAATCAAGATACTGGCAGGCTGAAGCTCATCTGGAGCTCAGAGTCCTCTTCCAGCTCATGAAGGTAAAAGAGAACTCAGTTCCTTGCAAAAGTAGGGTTGAGGTCACTATTTCCTTGCCAGTCACAGCTCATAAAGGCCATTTACATTTCTTGTCACATGACCCCCTCAATTTTTTAAATCCAGCAATGAAGAATCTCCCTCAAATTATGTCCATCTCGTGCTTTGACTCTCCTTCAGGAAAAGCTCAGTCCCTTTTAAAAGTTTACTTGATTTGGTCAGTTCCACCAAGGACAGTCCTTTCCTTAAAGTCAACTATGCTATATAACATATGTAATGAGGTGATATCCCAGCATGTCCATAGTCCTGATGATGAACATACACCAGAGAGAGGGAATCTTGAGGATCATCTTAGTATTCTGCCAACCATGGCATTCTTTACAATATTGACCATATACAACAAAATGGATCCACCAAAATATTTTCCACTATTTAGTTCGCTTTTCGTTTAAAGATATAAAATTATATTTTCTAGTGTATATGGCAAATAGAGGGGAAAGTCTTTAACTTGATAAAGAGTATTTACAAAAAACTCTATAGTTATCATCATACTCAATAATGAATGTTTTCCCCCTAAAATCAGGAGTAAGGGAAGAATAATTGCTCTCATCTTTCTTTTTTAACATAATATTTGAAGTTCTAGCCACTGCAATAAGGCAAGAAAAATAAATAAAAATCATACAAATTGGAAAAGAAAAAAATGAAAAAAAAACTGTCTCTATTTGTGGATATAACTTTCTATGCAATGAGTCCCAAGAAAGCTGCAAAAACCTCCTATAACTAATAAATAAGTTTAGCAAAGTTGCAGGATACAAGATAAACATGCAAAAATAATTTGCATTTCTATATTTATATATATAAGTAAACATGTGGAAACCACAATGCAAAGCTAAATATCATTTATAATCACTCCAAAGAAAAGAAACATGAACAGGATCTATGCACTGAAAAATTACAAAATTCTCATGAAAGAATCAAGATGATTTAAATAAATGGAAAGATAAAGAATGTTTATGAATTAGAAGACTAAACATAGTAAAGATGTCAATTTTCCCCAGAATGATCTATAGGTTTAATGTAATTTCTATCACGATCTTGGCAAGTTTTATTGTAGACATGCACAAGCTTATTCTAAACTTTATATGAAAAGGCACAGGCCATAGAGTAGTTAAAACAATTCAGCAATTCAGACAAAGAAGAATGAAAGTACAAGGAAAGACTCTGCCCAAAATTAAAGCTTACTGTGTAGCTACAATAACCAAGACAGTGTGATACTGACAGACAGATGGAGACATAGATCAATAGAACAGAATAGAGAATGCAGAAACAGGCCCATGCAAATATGTCCAAATGGTGTCTGACAAAGGAGCAAAGCAATTCACTGATAGAGTCTTTTCACCAAATGGTGCTGGAGCAACTGGACAACTATATACCCCAAAAACAAACAGACCAACAAAACCATCAACCTAAACCTTATATCTTGCACAAAAGTTATTTCAAAGTGCACACTTGGGATGGTATCTGGATGTGCCTCTGGCTGGGCCCTGCCCACCTTCGTAGCTGTTGTCTGGGAGGGCCTTTGGCTGGGGGCTGTGCACCAGAGTCACTGGCGTCTGAGCGGATAGTGAACTCAAATGCAAAATATAAAACTAAAAATCTTTTAGGAAAAAATATAAGAAAAATCTTTTTGATCTAGGGCTAAGCAATGAAGTTTTAGAATTGACACCAAAACCACATAAATAAAACTAAAGATTTGTAAAGTGTACCTTATCAAAATTAAAAATGTTTGCTCTGTGAAACATCTTGTTAAGAGGATAAAAAAAAAAACAAGCTATAGACAGGAGAAAATATTTGCAAACCATACATCTGACAAATAACTAGTATAAGAAAATACATGAAAAAAACCTCTCAAAACTTAAAAGCAAAATAATAAAAGTAGAAAAGTGACAAAGACATGAATAAACATTTGCCCAAAACACATATACAGAGGTAAATAAGCATACAAAAATGTGTCACATCCTTATAAATTAGGAAACTTCAAATCTGAATCACAATAAATTATCACTACTCTTCTATTAGAATGGCTAAAATAAAAAGCACTAACAATAACAAATGCTGGTAAGGATGAGGATAATTGGGTCACTCACACATTGCCAGTGGAAATGGCATATCCATTCTAGATAGCAATTTGGCACTTTCTTATAAAAATTAACAAGCAATTACCATATGACCCAACAACTGTACTCTTATCATTTATCTCTGAGAAATGAAACATATGTTCATACACACACACAAGTTTATGAATGTATATAGTAGCATTATGTGTAATAGCTAAAACTGGAAAGAACCTACATATTCTTCAACTGGTGAATAAACTCTGATATATCCCTACCACCAAACAATCCTCAACAATAAAAAGGAATGAAGTTTTTACACATACAACAACTTGAATGAGTCTTTATCAAGTTATGCTAATTAAAAATAGCCAATCCCAATAGTCATATACTACATGATTCCATTCATATAATATTCCTGAAATGACAAAATTGATGGAATGTTCTGTGTCTCAAAAGTATCAATAACTACACCCTGGTTGTAATACTGTATATTATAGTTTTACAAGAAGTAGCCATTAGAAGAAACTGCATAAAGGGTACACAGTATCTCTATTGTTTCTTAAAACAATATGTTTATGGACCTACAATTACTTAAAAGTGAAAGGTTAGATTTAAAAAGTGCATGCCACATATTAGGGATCTAGATCTGAACAGCCAAGGCAAATGTTAAGGCAAAAGAGAAGAGATGCTCACATAAGGTTGATGAGGCTATTCCCATATTCTTGGCGGGGGGGGAATCCTGTCCCCAAATATTATAGCTCAGGATTTCAATAGAGACTTTTTATGTTGTAAACACCTTTCGTGCCCAGGGATGACTATGTACCCAGGTAAAACAGTCAACACTCAATTCAAGGACTTGAGAACTACTGAGTCAGTATGTGAAATCAACTTCTCTGAGAGTCATATGATAAAAATGTCATGATTTTGTCCCTTTTTATAAAACAATCACATCACAACCACATACGTGTTTAAGTGCTACCTTTAACAGTAGACACCAGTGCATCATATGCTAAACCATAATGCCGCCAGTGAGTATCTGTTTCCTCATAATTATAATTCAGGTAAGTAAAAATTTCTGGTAAAGTTTCACTGTCCTCAAACTAAATACATCCTCCAGACTGCTAGCTTGCTTAGCTCCCCAGTGGGAGGAAAGCAAAACCCAGACATGAAGTGCCAGAATAAAATCTTCCACTTGAAATTCTCTTTTATTTAAAATATTTTATAGGGGCTTTATGATGACCTTGTTGCTTCAGGAGAAGAAAATCCACCCAAAAGCATCCCTGGGGCACAGCATCCCCCATAGTAACTTGGCTTTCTGTTCTCAGAATTATTACAGCTACATGAAAAAAAAAAAAACTGAATTGGTTAACCTTAGGGAAATCACTGCATAAAGAGTAGACTTAGAACAAAGACGCCCACCCAAACAGTTCTCCCCTCATACAGAACAACCATGGATGAAGATGAGAGGCTCCACATAAGCAAGGCAGACAGGCTGCATCTCACTGCATTCCAAAGCACAGCAGAAGGTTTATCACTTCCCTTCCACCTTTAAATGGAGTACACATCCACAAGATTGCAACTGCAGGTCTCTCTTCCAGTTCTAATGCTCCTCGCTGTGCTGCTTATCATCTTCCATGCACTCCAGGGGATGACACGTTTCTTTCTGGCTGTCCAGCTGGACTAATGAGAGCAGAGTTTTGACACAGGCTCCCAGGACCAGTTACTCTGCTTCTCAGTTGGCTCCTCACTAGATTGACCCCTAACCCTTGATAGGGGTTGTGGATTGGTTTGTGTTGAGTGGGTCAATGGCAAGGGTCAAATTCAGTCCATTCGTATAAAAACAACCAAAGTACACATCCTGCCACACATAATTCTCATGCTTAAAAACAAAACCTTTTTCTTGATTATTTTGCTGCACAGGAACATTTACTATTCATCTCTACAGAAACAAAACTACTCAAATCTATATGTGACAAAATTCCACACGTGTATTGAAAAGTTCTCTGTCAGACTGTACAATTTATATTCACATATTAAACTCTAAGCATTGCCAAGTATTTTTTATCATGCTTTAGAAGTACACATCTATGTTGTTCACAAAGGATATTGTCTAACATTTTATGCCTTTGAGCTATATTTTCATAATCAGTGATTTTTTCCTAGTAGCTCTTTTCAGATTAAAAAATTCACCATTATCAATATGAGGTTATAGTCTAGTCCCATAAAATGATTAAACATAACCCTGAATCAAATATAAACCTGGCATTCAATAGTCTATAAGACCAATGTATGTGAAAATGTTGGATTCCTAACTTGAATGCAAAATATTCACTCAAAGATCTGACTGCTTCAGCTGAGACTTTTTCTCTTCTACAGTTTCTCAAAAAAATTTTGCTTTGTTTAAAAATATTTATTATGTCTCCTCTCTCTTCTAAGAACTCACTCTTATAACTAGCTATAATAAAATCACAATACCCAGAGTTCAAGAGGAGAAACAGGCTCCATATTTAATGAGCAGATACACCTATACTGAAATGAATGCCCCATTCTGATGGGTCCCATCAGTAGCCCTAAAGGCACCTCTATATGGGTAGTAGTTCCTTTTGGACTAACAACAATTAGGCTGTGTAATTTCGTGCTCAGTCCCTTCAGATAAACTATGTGTGTGCAGCCGGCCACTCTTGCGCTGGCGTTGGAGCCGGGCTGTCAGGCCCACTTCTCTGGTTAATGTCAGTAGCACTATGTATAAAAGGTGACTCCAGTGTGTACAAATGTTGATCTTTAGAGAAGTCATGCCGAGGCTCACACACACATCCACTCTTTCGTCCACTAGGTCAAAGGCAGGAACAGAGAGCAGCCCGGAAGGCACTTGCCAAGAGCCCAGTCTTGTTAGATGACACAGCCCTCTGGGACTTCCCTGCCTGAGATTAATCCATAATCCCGTTTTGTATTTCAAAAAATGCAGGTCCTAAAAGCCTTGCCTCTGAGACGGTTTCAGAGGTGATGGGGACATGTTGTAATGTACAGTAACAAATTAAGTGCCAATGCAAGTAAGTACTCAAAGAAAGGAACTGTGTGCAGAGAAGGCACAACATGTTTGCCCTTATCCACCCATAATCATGTTTTTAAGGCCCAAAATAGATATTGAAATCTTGTTTTAATAGCTGGAGTACCTGTACACACACACACACAACACACACACACACACACACATTGAAACTATCTATGGTTTTTCTGATGGCTGCACAGTAAAGTGAAACCAAGATGCCCCCTGATGGGAAACACAGTCAAGGTTCTGAAGAAATACAATACTCACTAATGTGACTTCCAAACTAAATTTCATCTGAATACCAAATAGTAAGAAAGCTCTCATCTCATCTCTGAACAATCCTATTTTTATTACATCAAAACTGTTTCTTCTCTTGCCAACCTCATTCTACTTTTTGCTACAAAGTTCATGTCCAGAAAGCTTCCTTGTACAACTCTAGCAGACCTAATCCATAAAAGGGGGCCAGTTATTCACTGTGCTGTAGAAACGATCGTGAATATGTTCTCTTCTGGATGATTCTAATAAAGTAAACTCATACTAGTCAAGACTGAAGAAAAAGTATATCTGGGGAACACACTGGTCAACAAGATGGCTATGTGAATCCCTCAATACTCCATGACCACGGAGATGTGTACACAGCCAGCTGGCCTAGTGGTAGCTTCTGCTTCACTTTAGAAGGAGAGAAAGGTATGCTAGCTAATAATCCACATTCCCATTTCAATTTGTGACTCAGTCTGTGTTTATAGTCATTTCTGCTAAGGTTTAACTTACAATGTTTGCCAAGAGAGCTGACCTTTTAAAAGGCAAAGGTGAGCATAGGAATATATTTTCTACCCAACTGCAACTCCTCTGATCTAACAAAAGCAGCTCCAATTTCCAAATATGAAAAGAAAAAATATATAAATAAAAGAGACTACCCAGATTGTTGCCTACATTCTGATGTGTTGCACATTCTGCATTTTACTTTTTCACAGTCTGGAATGGTATGTATTTGTGTGTGTCTGTATGCGCTTGTGCTTCTGTGTGTGTACACCCACAGCCTCCCTCGTTCCCCTCCTACCACATGCCCTGGCATACATTTTTACCGTAAACACTAATTCAGAGGATATATTATCATTTTCATTTTTTCTGCTATGGCAGAGGAAGCAAAACTTTACACTTTAGCAGACTAAGGAATTTTTATACCTATAAGCACTGACTTAAAAAAGCAAAATATAATTTAAAAAGAATTGATATGGTCTCTATGGCCTTGCAAATAAACTATACATCATGAAACTCCCACTTTCAACTAGGGCTAATCAGGGCCCTATTAGGAAACCCCTCCTACCTACTCCCTTGCATCCCACATCACCCTGGCCCTTGCTCAGGGGCCCTTCCCCAGAGCTTTGCAGAATAGCCTTGCTAGTTCTTACTATGCCTTGTTTCCAGCCCATCCCCCTCAAATCTTCAACTGTCAGGTGTTAGCATAAATGTCACCAATTCCACAAGGCTTTTCTGCCTTCTATAGCTGTCTGCCTCCCATCTGTCCTTGCTATTCTTCATATCAGCCCTAAGTTTGTTTCCTTTACAGCATGTGCCACAATTTTAAATCATTTAAGAACTACTTTGCATGTATCTTCCCATTTCCCTCACCAGACTCTTTGCTCCGTGACCAATTTACTTACTTTAGTGTTTGAAATTCCCACCTGGAGGCCTGGCACCCAACTGACAATGAGAATTCACCTAACTCATAACGAGCATCGGCAAAAGCAGTAATGCCTAATATTTTCACCAGTGATTCTCAAGGGGTGGAGGTCCTCAAACAGTAGCAGCACTCTCTGGGGTTTTGTTAGAGTGCACAGTCTCAGTCTCTCTCCTACTTGCCATGTGTCCACATACTGAATAAGAAACTAGAGGCAAGGACCAAAATTTTGCATTTTAACAACCCTCAGACTGACTCTGATTCAGACACAGGTTCAAGTTTGGATACCACAAGTTCACACTCTGATGCCCACTTTCCAGAGGGCATGCAAACACAGATGATGTTTAGGGAGGGGAGAATGAGCTTGTTTTCCCAGAGGATTCATGTTTACAACCAAAGGGAATGTGATCATTCATCCCAGTAGAGACTAAATTCACAAGTACTTCCCTGTTTAGGAGAAGGTTGTGAAAGGAAGCCTATTTATGTGAAGAACCACACACATACACATACATACACACACACACACACACACACACACACACGGGGTCATTTCTGTTCAAACATATGTGTGATCAGACAAATGTTGCAGACAAATTATTGGAATGAGAATCTTATTGTATTCACAGCAATGGGCCAGATGATAGGGACTCTGCTTTCCGTGTTCTCACCATGACAGTAAGGTTTCTTGAGGATGCAGACATCTTCTTTGTCATCATTGCATCCTGGCTTTAACCCAACACCTAGCACAGAGTAGCCACTCAGGAAGTGTCAATGGATGAACAAACAGCTGAAGTAGCTGTTATATCCTTTGTATAGGTGCGGAAAACATACAAGGAGCCTTCGCTTGCAGGATTTATTAATGAACTAATAGCTTTATGTGACAAAAGTAGCTTTAAACATAAGACAGCTGGTAGTAGGTAGAGAAAAAGTGCTAGGACTCAGAGTTAACAAAGACCTCAGTTCAAACCCCGGCCACTTGCTCCTGTGTGTCTCTGGCAAAGGAACTTGATGTCGCTAACTAGGGATAACACACCCTGTGGCAGAAAGCTCTTGTGGGGATTACATGAGATTGCAGGGTGAAGTATGTCACTCAGCATCAAGCATGCAAGGTGCTTAGATGCTGTAATGCCCATGGCAGCAGTATTGCTTAATTGTTTGACTTGGGAAATTGGATCAGAGTTATGTGCCTCTGACGTAGTATGTATTCTGTAAACCCTTAATGTGAAGGAGGCAGTGAATCACATTCCTGTCTATCTCTTAACTCTCCATGAGTTGAAGAGATTCATCATTATAAAGCATGAGAAAATGCAGACACTGAAAATGGAGTGATGAAGGCTCAAATTCTTTCTCTGCCACTTACCAGCTGTGTGACCTTGAGAAAGCCACTTACACTCTCTGGGCTTCTGCATTTGTGGATTGGAGATAAGAAAACACTTTACTCAGGGTCATAGAGAGGCCTGAAGATTAAAATATTCATGAAACAGTCAGTTAGTCCTGTGCCCTGCCCTTAGTAAGCACTTGGGAAATGATAAGTATTATTTGCTAAAACCAACAATAAGCAGCACAGGATTCCATCTCTGCTACAGAAGAAGCATAAGCAGAGTATTAGAAGTATAATCAAGGAAGTGATAATATTATAATGTCTCAGTTCACAAACACCTCTGTAAACAATTTGGTTTGCAAACAAAATCTCGTTTAGCAAAATTTTGCTTCCATTTGCAAATTGCGCAGCAGGTGACAAACATGATAATGGCCATTTTTCCGACACAAACACAAATCCAGCCATCTTCCCCAAAATCATAAAACAAACCAAGTTCATAAATGGAGGTTCCATTTTCATAAAAGCAAGACTAGGGAAAAAAGGCTTCTGGGAAACGATAGGATTAAAGGATGTCTTAAAGTAGTGATCATCCGGAGTGATGCTGGCCAGGCAGGGAAAGGCTTCCTAGCTGCTACTAATTTCTACCAGACAAGAATGTAAGTTCTGTATAGTCAGATCCTCTGCTTTATAAAAAAAAGGACAACAATCTGAATTTTCCTATTATATTTTAAATGGTGTTTCAATCAAACAGGAAAAAATGTGTGTGGATTCAACAAAACACTTCTGAGGGCCACATCTGAATTATAAGCAAACAGTTCTGACCCTCAATTTTAAAGGATGCATAGAATTTTGCTGAGCAGCCAAGGTAGAAAGAGCATTCTAAGGCAAAACAGTATGGGCTGGAGGAGGAGGTAGGAAAGACCAGTAAGTGTTCTGGAAGCAGTTCTCATTCCCAGTGAGAAGATGAGGAAAGAAAAGGTCCAGGACAATGGGCAGTCATAGAGACCTCCTACCAGAGGTATGGGCTGGGTTGGCAGGGAAGGTATGGAAATGCTGATGTAGAGAAGGAAGGAGTTCAAAGTGCTGGAAAAAACTCGAGCTAGCCAGGTCACTCTCTTCCTCTCACAGGACTTCAGTTTTCCTCCTGTAAAATGAGCTCATGAGTTAGATGAGTTCAAAGCTGTTCAGCAGCCCCATCCAAAGTATTCAGAATACCCCTCCCATTTACCCACTCGAGGTTGCCATATATATGCAGCTTCTGTGCTCTGGGTTCTGGAGGCAGATCTAGCTCACCACCAAGAGGAAAGGGCTCCTTTGTCTGCCTCTCAGGACCATATTTACAGACATAAGTGACAAGCTGACTTGAGCCATACTCAGAAATTATTTATCTAGTATCAATACCAAGTAACATTTGTATGGCATTCACCCTGTGCCTGGCAACAATTGAGTGTGAGGTTGCACAGTTGCAATAGCATGCTGCTATAATTCTACCTAATTGGGAGACTGAGGCAAGAAGATCATTTGAGCCCAAGAGTTAGAGACCAGCCTAGGCAACACAGTGAGACTCCATCACAAACAAAAACCTCTCCTGAATGTGAATAACTTTTTATAATCTACTGATTACTCACATCACTCTTTTGAATTAATTCCATTTTAGAGATATGAAACTGAAACAGAAAAGTTAAGCAACTTGCCCGAAGCCATACAGCTAGTAAGCAGGACAGCTGGGATTTGAACTGAGGCTGTCAGCCTCCAGTGGCTAATGACTATCTGAGAACTTTGAAACACCTGTTGTGAGGATTAAAGGGAGGATATTTACCATTTCTCAAATTCAAAAATTTCATTTACTAGTGCAGTGAAACTTACTGCTATACTGTACCAGGTCTGAAGGATGCAGTTTCTACACTCAATGTGCTCAGAGTCCAGCAAGGAACTTGCTCTTAATTCCCTCGCTTCTCTCACACCCTTCCTCTTTTCCTCTCCTTTATCTGAATAAAATTATCCACGTGAAAGATTTCATTCTCCAACTTCATCTAGAAACTTATATGCACATACACCCAGATGATGTAACTTAATATGTCTAAAAAGAAAACTAAGCTTCAAAAAAGCAAATCACCAACCCTAAGATAGCAAAAAAAAAAAAAAGAAAAAAAGGCCCAACTGGAAATAAACCTAAATTGCAAAGATACTGTTTGCTACTATTGAGATATTTCCTTTGCTTTAAAGCCCATAAATACCCTGAGGTTAGAGGCATGTCTAATTGCAATACTCTTTTAAGGAAAAGAGCACTGACTTCATCACAAGCCAGGCCCTGACGATGGTAGACTGAGACTGGAATGTGCAGATAATTATCTCTAAGACTAGTCAACAGCTATATGTCTCCAATAATATCACCTTTAAGATCAAGCCAAGACATTCCAGTCTGAATCAAGGTTTATTTATGAAAGGATTTAGCACTTTTAGATCCCATATTGCTTGGAGGACCACCAATTTCCATTCCCAAATATCCAATTTCTTTAATTTCACAGAGTATAAATGAGATTTCAGGTTCCTTTATGTATGGAGAAATTTTTAAGACACTAAAATTCTTCTTCTTCAATGAGATGAATTTCTTTACTAATGCCTCTACCAAAAAAAAAAAAGAAAAGAAAAGAAAAATCACCACTAGTGATTGAAAGTAGAAAAAACTTTAAGTCATAAAGTCAAATTCATGCGGGTGGATATAACCAAATTTTCTGGTAATTCCAGCTGAATGATTGCTCTTGTTTCTCTCAGAGGTGAAAGGTCAAAGGATTGATTTGACTATGGTTGCTGTAAATAGGCCAGACAGCAGGCAGAATATACAAGGCAAGTAAGGGCACAGGGCTTAAAGGGGCAGGCAGATACACAAGGCAACAGGGTTCATTGGCTTCCCTCACATTGAAGGAAACTACTGAAGGGAAGCAGTTAATCTGGAAGGGTGGACAAGGTTCTTCATCGGTGATGTCAAAAGACGACTAGACATCTTCTTTGAAGAACTGGGATAAACTGACTTAACATCAGAGGTGGCACAACATGTGCGGTGTAGTGAAGAGCAATGGTATTCACTGGTGAAAAGGAAAGTAGAAACCTCATAGGGATGTCCCAAGGGCCTGATATTGCAGCCCCACAATGTTACTTGTTGTGTGGACATATTAGTAAGAAAAACAATGATGGCCATAAAGCTCACCAATAGATATTAACTTAAAGCATTACTTTTTAGGGAATATAATATAATCATTTGAAGACATTAGCACATTGAAAACAGTTTAAAATGTTAGCATGAAAGAAACGAAAAGGTATTTAGGTTGACAAGTTAAACGAGTGTGGGATACCTGGGTGGCAGAGCAGGGGGAGTGGGCTGGATGAGTTTAAAGACAGTGGCATCAAGTCAGAGAGCCTTGTGTTCTCGTCTCCTTTCTACACTTGTACCATAGACAGAATTATCCACTAGAAAATTAACCTTCTCAGTTTTCCCTTTTCTTTTTCTTTTATTTTTCCATGAAATATTTTTTTTCTTTATAAGAGCATTTTAAAGCAAAATGTTAACAAAAATGTAAGTTATACAAACTAACAGAAATACAAAATTAAGATACATCTCTCACTCTGGATTTGTAAGGTCTTTCAAAAGATCACTTTGTCACTGGGTGTGGTGGTGCATGCCTGTAATCTCAGGCTGAGGAGAGGGAGGTTGAGGGAGGCTGAGGCAGGAGGATCACCATGAGTTAGAGGCCAGTAATGGCTACATAGTGAGTTCAAGGCCAGCTTGAACTACATAGTGAGATCTAGTCTCAAAAAAAGATCAGTTTGTTGGTGTGTATTCTAAACTTTAATGATGTGCATGCTCTTTGACCCCAAAAGTGTATTTCCAGGAATTTTTCTTAAGTAGAAACTGGATCATTAGTCAAGAAAATGTTCAGATATGATTTTTTTATTCTTACTGAAATAATTTGAAAACTTGGAAAAAACCTCAAGGCCCACATAGGGACTGTTGTAAATTATACTGTGGCTGGCCACAGCCACTATGTCCTGCACTATGCCCAGATGACCACTGAGTGTCCCAAGTAACACAACAGCCACCACACCACACAGGCTCACGACCAACTCTGCACCTGCGGATTCTGTGCCCAGGCTGCAGCCATCCAGCAACTCACAAAGCTCTGCATTTTGTTTCTCCTGGGGAGAGAAGGCAAGCCCAGAAAGAAAGTGTGGACCTGGCCAACAATACTAGCCCCAACAAAAGCCTAACAGCTATTGTCAACTACAAAAACAGTATGAGGTTTTACTCTGAAAATGATTCAGCAGGCTGGAGTTGGAGAAGAAACCCAATACAACACTTGCCATATTGCCAGAGACTGTTTAATTAGGCGCCATTTTGGGAAGGGAGTGTTTAAAATTGAGCCACAGAACAATTATAGAACAAGTCCATTTCAGGGTTTCCAGTGTTAACCATCCACACCTACTGGATGAGAGACAGCCATGGAAGACAGCTGTGCAGAGGGTGCAGGCTAGACATAGACCCCCTAAGAAGTTTAATCTCAGGCTGGGAAGGAGAAAAGCCCTGCCCTTAGTAGTGAGATCCAGACTTGGAGAGTGTGGCTTTTAAAAGAGTTTGGATTAAAAAAAAAAAAAAAGTGGTTGGATTCGAAAGCACTGACATGAAGTCCAACTGTCTGCTTGAACCCCAAACCTGCAGCCTACATCTAGAAAAGACCAGAGGGTTGACTGCTTTTCCTAACTACAATTATGAGCTCTTGCTCATAATCCAGCATCTTGGCTTGAACAGTTGCCACGTTCTGGGGTAGAGGGACAGAGGGGCATCTGGAGAAGGGAGGGCATCTCACAAACTCACAGGCTATAAAGCTAGGTGGAAAAAATCATGACTTTCTGGATTCCAAGACTGAAGAATCTGGAAAGAAACAATTTGTTCAAAAAACATAGAGTAATTATTGTTGACTTAAAATTTTTTTCCTTTTCTTTCATTTTTTTTTGGGGGGGGGTCCTGTTTTTCTTTTCTTTTTCCTGTTCTCTTTTGACTAATTTTTCTTCTTAATTTTCTGTTTCTCTCTTATTTTGCTGTTTTTTCTTTCTTCTTTTTTCATTTGTTCTTTTTGTTACTGTTATCTAATACTATTATTTTTGCTCTTCACAGAATTCCCTACCTCACTTTTCTCTCATGCTTCTTATCTTCAACTGATTAATATTTCTAATTCTACTTCCCTTCTTCTCCAGTTCTCCACCCTCTCTATCTTTACTAAAATAACCATTAAGCTACATGAATCTTTAGATTGTTAGTTAACTCTATGCTATTACTGTTAAATACTATTCTATTGTTAGTGGAGGTAAAGTTGTTTCCTTTAGTAGACATTTACTATAGGCCAAAATTTGATTTGTCTAAGTGTTTATACTTAAAGTTCTCTCTTCTGTGGTTGGGTGTGGTACATTAGTGGCCCTTAGGGTATGTCAATATCCAGTCTGTCTTTGATATTATTATCATTATTATTATTATTATTGTAACTTTATCAATACAGACACAGTGATATAGCTGTTGCTACTGAAGGTTTTCTCTGTATTTCAATATATGGATTGCCTTGGTATAATTAACAATACTGCAGCATGTTCACAGAGAACTGGGTACTGAGCCAAATACACTGCAGTCCCCTGGCCTCAGCCAATAAATGGAGATGGTGGGATTCTGAGACAGAAGCAAAGGCCTATAGTTAGACAGAAGCAAAGGCTTATATTCCCAAAGTGCATCACTGAAAAGCAGAAACCAATTAAAGAGATCTTCATACTAGAAACAAAGTTTTCTACTAAAATCAAACTACAAGCCTCAGCACAAAAACAAACAAACAAAAAATATAAATATTAGAAGACAAGGGAACAAAATGCCTCCCAAAACACCCAACTCCATGGAATCCCAAAATGGCAGAGCAGTGAGTGCCAGCAACTCAGCTTCTCGAGGACAAAGTGGCTGGAGCCTGGAAAACAGTAGCTTGGAGAGGAATCAAAGTTTAGAGTGGAAGTTACCCGGGAATCATGAGGGAAGTGACAGAGAAGGAGAAAATAGGATTAAATGACACAGAAGAAATAGATCACACCACTGAGGAGAGACCACACAGCACTGCCTAAAGCAGCTGGCTAGCCACCAGCTGGGAGGCAAACTCAAACTAACAACATTTTTGTTCATAGAGAACCAGAGAACTGCATCAGGACAGAAAGAATCACTGGTAGTTGGAGCCATCAAGGAAAAAATAGGACACTGCTTCCAGAGTGACATCCAGAGTCAACAGGTGGTGAGTGACCTCCATGTAAGCACCTACAGCCATAATCGTGGAGCAGGAGCTGGCAGGGATGACATTGTAGAGCAAGGCTAAGTGTCTGAACCTGGGTGCCAGAGTAGCCCCTTGGCTGCTTCACACTGCCAAGCTTACAGAGTGGATGAGGCAAGGACAGTCATGGGAGACAGCTGGCAGGTGGGAAGCAGACATGGGAGAGTCCCACTGAGAGGCAAGGGCTGGTGAACACATACTCAGCTCCCACAGTCAGATGCCAGGTTCAGCATGGGTTACAGGATTAGAAGCTCACATTGATGCTGTGTTGTCACTGTAAGTAGACCTTTATACCCAGCACCATTCTGGGGGCGGACTGCCACCTTAAACTTCCAGTGTAAACAGAGACACATACTGCCTTGAGTTCTGCTCCTTAAGTCTAAACTGAGAAAAAGAGCTACATGTCCAAAACAATAGAAAACATTCTATTAGTATTCTTTGATTGTATTATTTTTTCATTTTCTATTTTTACTTCACTTTAAAAATTTTTTATTTTGTTTTTATTCTTTGCTGTTTTCCTCCTACTATATATTTTCCTCCACTCTTTTATTCCATTATTCACCCCTTTTTCTTTTATGAGTGTGTCTGTGTATGTGCGCTTCTCTCCCTCTTGCTTTTTCTCTCCCAATATAGTTTATAGAGGGTATGGGAATTCTCCCTTGTCCCCTTATATTCCTCCTACTTTTATCCGTATCTCTTCACCTGATTTCTTTCTCCAATGTCTTACTCATTCTTAATTTTTTTCTTTCCTCTCTCCCTTTTAATTTGTCCCCCTTTAACTTTTTCTCTAATATTTATATCAGTCATAAAATCTTTTCCCATCCCCACTTTCACTATCAATTTTGTATTTAGGTTTTTCCTGTTATCCTCTTCTAAATACATAACATACCCTTGACATCATTAGGATGCTTTGCCCTCCTCCTATTTCCTCCTTTCCATACAACAGAGCAGAGGACTTATAAAAATTTTTAAAATTTTATTCTCTTTTCTCTTCTCTTCTCTCTTCTGGTATTACATGGTCCCCAACCTCCTGGGCTTTAGATAACTGAGTCTATAAAATTATTGCTGAATGCTGTTTTTCACCAGTAGAGGAGACATAGCCATCTAATTTAGCGCACAATAACTGTGGGTCAAGATTTGAGTTATGATACTAAAATCATGGATTTCTTCTCTAGGCTAAAGGGAGACCCAAAATAGGGTCTCGTGGTGTGTTATTTCTCAACTAGCCCTGATAGATACCACTGTAATGGATTATCCTGTTGCTACTGTAGTTGACTGGATTACATGGGAATAATCCTGACTAAGTGGACAATTTAGAACCAGTGAACCTGTCTGCAGCATCCTCCATCATGCCCAGGGAGAGGGACAGCAAGAGTTCCCAACCCAAGAATCCAGATTAGATCAGACTCTGCAAGAATCCCTGCAACCTGGCAGAAAGAGGTCCTGAGTCTGAGTTAACTTCAGTATTGCTGTGTAGAGATTGGAGGAGTTATTGGGGAGTGAGCACTCAAAACTCTCTGGTAAAGAATCTACTAGGGAAACACATATGCAGTGTCTCATTGGAATATCTAATCTGTATTCCCATCAGATATCTTACAGGTTTAAATTTTTGTATGTTGGTTGATTTATTTAGTAATGTGAGGTTATGTTAAGTTCTTTTATGGTTTTCTGTGTTTATTAGGCTGTTACTTTTGTGTATTTGTTCTGTCTTTGGCTCTGATTTATTAGGTATCTAGGTCTTTCCCTCACCTAAGCTCCCTAGGTGGTTTCTTCACCTCAACACCCCTAGACAATATTATTAACATATTTCTTTATTCTTTTTCCAAACACATGAATTCCTCCTTCCAAGTTTTAAAATTTTCCATATTTACCTCCCTCAGAGTCACTATCTTCCCTAGTATTATTCCTGGCCCACCCCATCCTAAGCCTTTGGCTCTTCCATATCTTACTTAGATTATTGTCCTCCCTATTAGAAAGTTCTGACAACCACATAGGTTTCTTCAATCACAAAGTAAACCTCCTTTCTCCCATATCTCACCCTTGTGCCCACACAATATCCTCTGAAAACTCTCAATAATAACTCTTCAACTCAACTAAAACTACTCCAGCAAAATCAGAAAACACATCAAACTCTTCTTCTCATTTACCACTATTTCTCACTTCACTCCTCCCCCTTAGAGTCTCACATTCCTCATCCAACCATCTTTCATTCTCCCTAAGCCCCCTCAGCAGCCCCACTGCAGAAAAATCACATATAATAAACTTTTATAATGTGCACAGACAATAGACAAAGGGGGAACTGTAGGTGCAATGACTATCGTATACAAGTGTTGTATGACTGAAGATCTTATAACCAGAAGTAATTCTTTTGGCAAAACATAGGGACAAAGTCAGAATTACTTAAGTAACAGAAGGAATAAATACTAGCACTGGACATACAAAGCTGAAAATCATTCATAGGGAGGCAACTTCCTACTAAAAATTTTCATATAAGCCATAAACACTCCTCATTTCTCTAGTCCCCAACCTGCAGTAACACCCCCCAAAGGTGATGAAAAAAGATAGGGTAATATTAATATACATACATATGTAAACAAACAAATACAGATACACTTAGGAGAATGGGGAAGCAAAGAAATAAATCTCCACCCCCTCAACTCTCCCAAGGCAGAGCAAGGGGTCACAAAGGGAAAAGAAAATAACTACCAGGTAGCAGAAATCTATGAAAAGCTCATAGAAGGGATGAAAAATATAGATGAGTTCAAAGAGGAAAGAGTTCATAGTAATTTCATTCAATATGCCTATGGCGAATTTGGGGGATATAGGTAAAAACCTGGATGAGCTAAACAAAACAGTTCAAACTTTTAATGGCAGGTTTAAAAAGGATAAGAAATCTTTAAAAACACGTCAGACAGAAATACTTGAAATAAACTGCATACAATTTGTGCACTGCAGCAAGGATCAGTGTGAAGACAGTGCCTGACATTGAGGACAAAATAGTGAATTACAACAAAGAGTACAAAGAAGCCAAATAGAAAATAAGAGAACAAAAGAAAACTATCCAGAAGTGACTAGATGACAACCTGAAGACTAATCTAAGGCTGCAATGAGTTAGAGAAAAACTAGAGGATAGCACAGATGGATTGACCAAAATGCTTGAAGAAATCATGGAAGAAAATTTGCCAAATATAAGAAAAGAGCTTCTAATAAAAGAGAAGCTCACCAAGGCACATTCCTAGTAAACTACCAGATATCTAGCAAAAAAGACCAAGAATATTAAATGCAGCCAGAGAAAAACAAAATAAAGATATATAAAGGTAAGCCAATCAAAATCATAGCAGGCTTCTCAACATAAACTCTAAAGGCCAGAAGAACATGGAATGAAGTATTTCAAACCCTAAGAGAAGAGAAAATAACTTCCAAACCATATTAACTTACCCAGCAAAGCTATCCTTCAAAGTAGATGGAGAGAGGCGTGGCTTGCAGCTCCGCCCCCATCCAGTACTAGCTCCCCAGGTCAGCCAAGCAGCATAAAGCTCCTCCTCCTCGGCATCCCAGTTCCTGCCCATGCCACAGTGAGGTCCCAGGCGCGGCTTGGAGCCCCGCCCCCATCCAGTGCTACGCTTAGCCATGAGGGCGCCTTCAAGACCCAGTCCCATTAACCCCCCCCCCCCTCCGGCTCTTCTGCTACCCGGTCCCACACTACAGAGGCACAGGGGATTATACTACACATAATTAAATGTGATAGATTAATAACTATCAGAAACTGTCATTTTCCAAGCTGCGCTTGATGCTATAGTATTGCTGACATGTGTCATTTGGTCTAACATGTTGTGATTGATCTTACTAGTTTTCCTTCCTGGTATAAGGAAAACAAAATAGCCTCACAGTCATTAGAGCCACAAAACCTAAACACAAGCCATACCTGGAAGACAACTCTGAAAAGCAATCATTCCACCTTTTAAACACAAGCAACAAGGATACCTACATTAAGCAATTTTGAAATATCAACCCAGGAATTAAACCAAGGACAGTACCAAAAACAAAAATGAGAAGACACTTAAGCAAGGCACAAATGCGGGCTTCCATGCCACAAAAAGGAAATTCTGGGGGAAATGAGGTGGAAAAGTCTGATAATCAACCACCTGGACACCCTGAACTGATAGCACAGGAAGTAACAAAGCAGATGCATGAGGCTCTAGAAAACTTCAAAGCAGAAAGAATCTCCCAGATAAATACAGACATGCTGAGCAGAATGAAAGACATGATTGGAGGCTCTAGAGCAGAAACAGATAAGAAAATAGATGAGAGCAGAAACATGCTGGAAGCCATGAATGCCCAGCATAAGAAAGAAATGGAAACCATGATCACCCAACATAAGAAAGAAATGGAATCCATGAAACAGGTTCAAACAGATATTCAGGAGATTAAAATCTCCATTGAAAGCATACAGAGCAGACTAAGAGAATCTGAAGACAGAATATCAGATATAGAAGACAGGATTTCAGTTAAGGACCATGAAAACAGAGATTTCTTAAAGATAGTAAGGGACCATGAGAAATCAATCCAACAGCTGCTAGATGATGCAAAGAAGAATAACATAAGACCGATAAGAGTCCACAAAAAAACAGGAGAAAGTACAATAGACATAAAAAAACTGTTCACAGAGGTAATAGTAGAAAACTTCCCACACAGAGGTAGAGAATTGAACATACAAATAAGTAAGGCATATAGAACTCCAACTAGCTATGACCCCTCAAAAAAATCTACACCTAGACATATAATAGTTAAGATCCCAGAAAACCAACAGAAGAACAAAATTCTATAGGCAGTTAGAAAAAAGAAACAAATCACCTACAAAGGAAAGCCTATCATAATCACAGCAGATTTCTCAACACAAACCCTCAAATCAAGGAGAGCCTGGAGTGAAGTATTTCAAGCCCTAAAAGAAAATAACTTCCAACCTAGACTGTTGTATCGGCAAAATTATCTTTCAAAATTGATGGGGAAATTAGATACTTTCATGACAAAGAACACCTAAGAAATTTCATGAACACCAAACCAGCACTCCAAACAATTTTATGCAATATCCTAGAAAAAGACAATGAAGATCACATCTCCATGAGGGCCAACAGAGAAAAGACACCACACAAGGTAAGGCACTAAAGGGAAAGGGGGAAAAGTAAGAAACAAAAGAGCCAACAACAATAAAACATCATGGCAAGGATGAGTCCATATCTCTCAATTATAACTATCAATGTTAATGGCCTCAATTCACCAGTCAAAAGAAATAGAATGGCAGAATGGAATAAAAAGGAAAATGCAACAATATGCTGTATAGAAGAAACACACCTAACTCAAAAGGAAATGCACAGACTGAAAGTAAAAGGATGGAAAACAGTTCTCCACACCACAGGAACCCAGAAAAAAGCAGGAGTAGCAACCTTATTTGCAGACAAAGTAGATTTCAAACCAAAACTAATTAAAAGAGACAAAGATGGTCACTACATCCTTGTGAAGGGAACAATCCAAAAGGAAGAGATGACAATCCTAAATATTTATGCACCAAATACAAATGCCCCCAAATATACAAAACAAACATTAATGGACATGAAAAACCAAATAAGCACTAAGACAATTGTAGTGGGAGACCTCAACACGCCTCTATCACAAATAGACAGATCAACTAGAAAAAAAATTAACAATGAAATTCTAGAACTGAACCAATCTAATGAACAACTGGACTTAATATATCTTTACAGAGTGTTCCACCCCACAAAATCAGAGTACATATTTTTTTCAGTGGCACATGGGTCATTCTCCAAAATAGATCACATGCTAGCTCATAGGACATAACTAAAGAAATGTAAAATAATTGAAGTTCTCCCCTGTATATTATCAGACCATAGTGCAATAAAATTGGAGATCAATAACATAAGAAACCACAAAACATCCACAAACACATAGAAATTGAATAACACCCTCCTGAACAACCAATGGGTCACAGAGGAAATCAAAGAAGACATTAGACACTTTCTACAAGTAAATGGTTATGCCAATACAACATACAGGAATCTGTGGGACACAATGAAAGCAGTTGTACCCTGGAAATTCAGAGCAGTGAATGCCCATATTAGGACAATAGAGAGAACTCAGTTAAATAACCTAATGCAGAACCTCAAGCTCCTAAAAAAAGAAGAGCATAACAAACCCAAAGCTCATACAAGAAAGGAAATTATAAAGATCAGAGCAGAAATCAATGCAATGGAGACTAAGAGAACCTGTACTCTAATAAAATGGAAAACACAGAAGAAATGGACAGATTTGTAGATACATACGAATTGCCAAAGTTAAATGAAGAAGATATAGAAATTCTAAATACCCCAATAACAATGAGTGAAATTTAAAATGTAATAAAAAATTTACCAACAAAGAAAAGCCCAGGTCCTGATGGGTTCACTGCTGAATTCTACAAGACATTTAAAGAAGAACTATCACCATTACTCTTTAAACTCATCAAGGAAATTGAAAGGGAAGCAAGGCTTCCAAATTCCTTCCTGGAAGCAAGTGTTACTTTGATTCCAAAACCAGGGAAAGACCCAACCCAAAAAGAGAACTACAGGCCAATCTCCCTAATAAACATAGATGCAAAAATCCTCAACAAGATACTGGCAAACAGAATACAGAGTGTCATGAAGAAGATCATACACCCTGGCCAAGTCGGATTTATCTCAGGGATGCAAGGATGGTTCAACATCCATAAATCAATAAATGTAAAACACTATATTAACAGAGTCAAGGACAAAAACCACATGATTATCTCACTGGATGCAGAAAAGGCATTTGACAAAATCTAACACCCATTCATGATAAATACGCTACAGAAAATTGGAATAGAAAGCCTTTATCTCAACCTGATTAAGGTTACTGATGAAAAACCAACAGCCAACATCATATTAAATGGTCAAAAACTGAAAACTTTCACGCTAAAATCAGGAACAAGACAAGGATGCCCACTATCACCACTCCTGTTCAATATTGTTCTGGAAACATTAGACATAGCAATTAGAAAAGAGAAAGAAATAAAAGGAATAAAGATAAGAAAGAAAGAAGTGAAACTGTCATTATTTGCTGATGATATGATACTTTACATAGAAGACCCAAAAAACTCAGTCAAAAGTCTTCTAGACCTAATTGACAGATTTAGTAGAGCAGCTGGATACAAGGTCAACACTCAAAAAACAATAGCCTCCTTATATGCAAATAGAAGACCCATTGAGAGAGAAATTTGGGAAATAATTCCTTTTTCAATAGCATCTAAAAAAATGAAGTATCTAGGAATTAATCTAACAAAGGAAGCAAAAGACCTCTACACTGAAAACTACAGCATTCTGAAGAAGGAGATCAAAGAGGATATAAGAAAATGGAAAGATATCCCTTGTTCCTGGGTAGGAAGAATCAATATAGTGAAAATGGCCATACTTTCAAAACTATTATATAGATTTAATGCAATGCAGATTGAAATTCCAACAATATACTTCACAGAAGTAGAGAAAACAATCCAAAAATTCATTTGGAACAAGAAGAGACCTACAATAGCAAAAGCAATTCTAGGCAACAGAGACATGGCTGGGGGTATCACAATCCCCAACTTGAAACTATACTACAAAGCTACTGTGATTAAAACAGCATGGTATTGGCAAAGAAACAGACCCAAAGATTAGTGGAATAGATTAGAAGATGCAGAAACAACTCCAGGCATACTCAGCCACCTCATCTTTGACAAAGGAGCCAACCACCATCATTGGAGGAAAGATAGCCTATTTAATGTTAGTGTTGGAAAAACTGGATTTCAACCTGCCAAAGATTAAAACTAGAGCCATACCTATCACCATGCACTAAACTAAGATCGAAGTGGATTAAAGAACTAAATATTAAGACAGAAAGAGTAAACTTGATGGAACATAAGTTAGGTACAACGCTCAATGACATTGGCATAGGAAAAGACTTTATGAACAAATCTTCAGTAGCACGGGAGCTAACACAAAGAATCAACAACTGGGATCTCATCATATTAAAAAGCTTCTGCACTGCAAGAGAAACTACCAACAGAGCTAAGAGAAAACCTACAATATGGGAAGAAATTCTTAGCAGCTGTACCTCAGACAAAGGTCTACTATCGAGACTATATAAAGAACTGAAAAAAATCAGACCCCCCCAAATTCAAAGACCCAATTCAAAAATGGGCATCCAAAATGAACAGACATTTCTCAGACAAAGAAGTAAAAACAGTAAATAAATATATGCAAAAATGTTCGACATCACTGGTCATTCGAGAGATGCAGATGAAAACAACACTGAGATTCCACCTCACCCCACAAAGAATGGCTGCTATCAAGAAATCAACCAATAACAAATGCTGGCGGGGGTGTGGAGTGAAAGGAACCCTTCTCCATTGTTGGTGGGAGTGCAGACTTGTGCAACCACTGTGGAAATCCTTATGGACATACCTCAAAGAACTAGAACTAGAGGTCCCATTTGACCCAGCTATTCCCCTGCTGTGTATCTTCCCCAAAGAATTAAAAGAATTGTACCACAGTGATATATGTGCACCTATGTTTATAGCAGCACAGTTTGTAATAGCTAAAGCCTGGAAACAGCCCAAGTGTCCATCGACTGGAAACTGGATAAAGAAGATGTGGTTTTTTAATAAAATGGAGTACTACTCAGCCATAAAGAATGAGAAACTAGAGTCATTTATAGCTAAATGGATGCATATTGAGGCCATACTCTTAAGTGAAATAAATAGGACACACGTGTAAATATCGAATAGCTTCTCTAGTGTGAGAAACTGAAAGTGTAAATAAGGATGAAAATGATTAAAATGAATAATTGATAATCTGAAATAGGAAAAGGCTTAAAGGTGTAGGGGTGGTGGGAGAGGAAGGGGAAAGGGAAGAAGGGAAAGGAAAAATTATGAGAAAAAAAGAAAATGGAATCAAAGTCTGTGTAAATAGGGAAGGGTGGAGGGGTGAAGGGTGCATAGGTCATCGGGGAAAAAATAAGAACTAAGATACATCATGTTCAGGTGCAAACACCCAATGATAAATGTAAACGTATTGTATACCTAAAATATACCAATTAATATATAAATTAAAAAAAACAAAGTAGATGGAGAAGTAAGGTATTTCCATAAAAAGACCAGCTCAGAAGATGTATGAGTGCTAAACCAGCTCTAGAGAAAACACTTACAAATATTCTCAAGGGCAACAAGGAATTGGACACAGCTAAATAACATAGAGGAAACTAGTGAGGTCAATGGAAAAACAGCAACAAAAAATATCAGGAAAAGAAAAACAAATGCTACATCAAGAGATAAAGAAGCCAATGATAGTAAATAATCAACACATCTCAGTAATATCTCATGTTAATGGTCTCAACTCTCCAATTAAAAGAAACAGACTGGCAGACTGGATTAAAAAAAAAAGAACAGAATCCAACAATTGATTGCTTTTAAGAAACTCATCTAATTTTTTAAAAAATTCACAGACCAAAAATTGAAGGATGGAAAGTAACATTTAATGCACCAGGACCCCACAAACAAGCAGGGGTAGCAATTCTAATATCAGATATGGTAAACTTAAAGCTAAAACTGATTAGAAGAGACAAAGAAGGTCACTACACACTATTAATGAACAATCTAAGAAGAAGAGATAACACTGATAAACGTAGGCACTGAATACTATCTTCATAAAACAAAAACTGCTGAAATTAAAAAATCAAATAAACACTAACACAATCAAAGCAGGGGATTTAACGCTTCACTTTTGCAAAGAGATAGATCAACTAAAAAATATAATAAAGACATTTCAAAGCTGAACCACACCCTTGGACATATGGACTTAATGGAAATATACAGACTATTCCACCCCTCTACAGCAGAGTATGCATTCTTTTCAGTAGCACATGGGACTTTTTCCAAAATACATCACATAGTATTCCACAAGGCCTGCTTAAGTAAATATAAAAGAATGTGATACCCCATGCATAATATCAGACCACTATGCGATGAAAATATAAATCAATGACAGAAGAAATTTTGGAAAACACAAAAGCTCCTGGAAAATTAAAAATATACTCCTAAATAACTAATGGGTCACAGAAGAAATCAAAGAAGAAATTTAAAAATTCCTGAAAGTTAGTAACAATGATGTAAAACTCATCAAAACTTCTGGAACACCATGAAAGCAGTTCTAACATGAAAATTTATCACAATCCCTGTTCACATTAGTAAAACCAAACAAGCTCAAATAGAGAAATCTTAAGATACTTGAGAAACAACAAGAAAGCCTCTAACTGAAAGTAAGGGGGGAAATTATAAAGATAAGAGCAGGAAATCAATGAAATTGAGATTTTAAAAAACAGTAAAAAAATTTAAAAATTGAAGAGCTGGTTCTTTGAAAGAATAAATAAAAGATAAGCCTCTACCAAACTTACTAAGAAAAAATGAGAAAAGACTCCCATCAGTGTAATTAGAAATGGGAAAGGTGAAATCACGAGACACTCTAGAAATCCAGAAGAAAATAACTACTTCAAAAAGTTATATTCCAAACAATTAGCAAATTTTGAAAAAATGGACAGATTTCTAGACACACACAAATTACCAAAACTAATCCTAAAAGACATAAATATGCCTAATAACTCAATAACAAGCAATGAAATTGACGCAGTAAGAAAAAATATACCAACTAAAAAGAAGCCCAGGACCTGAAAGATTCACTGATGAATTCTACAAAATCTTTGAGGATGTTATATCACCAATACTCTTCAGGCTTTTCAAAGAAATTGAAAGGGATGGAATGCTCCCAAACTCATTTATGAAAGCAACCCAGGTAACAACAGCAAAGCAGGAGGCATTACAATCCCAGATTTCAAGACATATTACAAAGCTGCAGTTGTAAAAACAGCATGATAATGGCACAAAAACAGGCATGTAGATCAACAAAACAGAATAGAGGATGCAGAAATGACCTCAGACACATTTAACTATTTGACCTTTGACAGTGTCCAAAAACATACACTGGAGGAAAGATAGCCTTCTTCTTAAGTGGTGTTGGGAAATTGGCTATCCACATGCAGAAGATTGAATTTAGACCTATGTATATCACCATGTATTAAACTAAACCCAAAATGGATCAAAGATCTACATGTTAAAACAGAAGTATTTAATCTGCTGCAAGATAAAATAGATAAAACTCTTGAAGACACGGGTTTAGGCAAGGACTCTCTGAACAGAACCCCAAATGGCACAAGAGATAGTACCAAGAATCAACAAATGGGATCATATTAAAGTACAAAGCTTCCACATAGCAAAGAAAACCACCAATAGAGTGAAGAGACAACTTACAGAATGGGAAAAATTTTTGCCAGTCATTCCTCAGACAGAGGATCTATAGCTAGAATATATAAAGAATTCAAAAAATTAGACCCCCCAATAAAAGACCCAATCAAAATATAGGCAAGTGAAATGAACTGACATTTCTCAGAAGAAAAAGTACAAATGGCCCATAAATACATGAAAAAATGTTCAAAATCTCAAGCCATTAGAGAATGCAAAATAAAACCACACTGATATTCCATTTTACCCCAAGAAAAATGCCTATCATTAAGAAATCAAATAATAAATGCTGGGGGTGTGTGCAGGAAAAAGGAATCCTTTGACATTTGGGAAAATAAACTCATGCAAACAGTAAGGAAGTCAGAATGGAGATTTCTCAAACAACTCAAACTAGAAATTCCATTTGATCCAGATATTCCCCTTCTAGGTCTTCCCAAAAGATTTAAAGACATTCTACTATAGTGATACATGCATACCTATGTTTATAGCAGCACAATTCATAATAGCTAAATTTTGGAAGCAGCCTATATGTCCATCAATAAAATGGATAAAGAAAGTGTAGTATTTATATATAATGGAGTACTATACTCTGCCATATAGAAGGATAAAGTTGAGTCATTTGTAGGGAAACTGATGCACACTGAGACTATAATGTTAAGTGAAATAAATGAGACATTTAACCTTAAGTATCACATGGTTTCTGTCATATAAGAATCTCAAAATATAAATAAAGAGCAAACTAAAAGACAGATAATAGGAAGTAGGGAGACATAGCTATTTCAAATCAAGAGATAGAAGGAGGGAAGAGAAGGAAAAGAGATGAAAAAAGAGTTGATATGTTTTATATACATGTACCAAATCCCCAGAAAGAATGTAATGATTATGTACTGCAAACACATACCAATAAAAATTAAAACTGAAAATAAAGCAAAAATAATACATACAAAAATTATACTGTGGCCATGAAAGAATGAACTTCATCAGTATTTATTGCTAGGGAAAATATTCACGCTATTTTGTTAAGCTAAAAGAATGGCTGGCCACAAAACTGCACATGCAGCATGACTGACTTTTGGTAAAACAATGGGCATACAGGAAAAGATGTTTGGAAGACTAAAAAGGTCACCAGGGGTCCTCTGGGCCCTGAATCTAGGTTTCTGTTTTTGCTCTCTGTCTGTCATTGTTTGTCTGTTTTTCTGTCTTCTCTATCTCTCTGTGTGTCTTTCTTGCTCATATTTTCTTATATTTTCAAAATTGAAAAAATATAAGCATGTATTATTTTAATAATTGGGGACAAAATATCAATAAAGCTATTTTAGATTTGGATCAGGAGTAGAAAATATTTTATAATCCTTAATCAAATAAAATCATATTTAAGCTGTTTACAAATACCTTTCTGTGCTATGCATAATGAATAATATACATTTACATAATTATATAATTTATATAATTTTGTTTTAGAAAACCATAAAAACTATTTAGAGCAATAGACAAGACTTTCAAGGAAGTTAGATTAAAATAAAAGCACACTCACCTATGAACACACACATGCATTTGACCATTCAACTTATACATCATTTTAGTAAGATAGTAATGTTATATTTTAGCTGATTAAATAAAGTCTAAATGTAGTATGGTACACAAAACGTTGTTGTACAAGCATAGAGAATATAAAATCAAATTCACAAAATCAAGAAATACTTATATTAATTTATGACATGCTTTGGTTTTGGGGAATAAATGACTGTGTTTTTAATATTTTAGGCCTTTTGGTAAAATCCTGTCACTTGCTAACTACAACTTTGACTGTGAGAAGAGTTAAGTTGAATTGGTTTGGATTAATGAGATATGATATTTGCAATAATAGGGATATATATTAAGATGTAATATGCTCTTATTACTGTCAATACACCTACTGACAAATAACACCTTTTCTACCTTCTGATTGTGAGAGGGTCTAGAAACAAGATAACCAACCTCACTAGAAATATATGTATGTAGAAAGACCATGGGCTTCAGTGATGTAATTTGTGCTGGTCTGATTTTAATTAAGTGGGTCTGTCCAGAGGCTTGGTGTACTCTTCCTAACTCTTTGCTGTGTTATAGATAGTAAGAATGCTGGATTAGTAAATTCCAAAAAAATTAGGAGTTAGAAATGACTCCAAAAGTTATCCAAATCTTTAAAAAAAAACCATGAGATTTTAAGACAAAAATAAAACACCACTAAAATTCTTCTGATTAACAGATGTCTTCTAAATAGAAGGGATATCCATAGTACAGTGGTACCTTAGTTCACAAACTTAATTTGTTCCATAATTTTGCAAGAGATGACCATGTTTGTGTTTGTGCAAGAAAGATAGCCGTGGTCATGCTTGTCACCCAATGTAGAGCTTGCAAACCAAAACAAAATTTTACCAAACACGTTTGTTTGTGAACCAAGTTGTTCAAAAACAAGTGTTCATGACCCGAGGCACCACTGTATTTCTCCAAGGCCATGCCAACCCACACATAGCCACTGACCCAAAAGCCCAGAGCATGAACTCGGAGGTTAGGTATATCCAGTCAACTCTGAAAAAAGTGCTAAATGTGGCAGCACAGTGGTAAGAGGTATTTGGGTCCTAGCAGCCTGGAAGAATGAGTGTATTTTGCAAAGCACCCAATTTATTCCCATAAAACATCTGGCATGCCAACTGACTGTAGGCTCATTTTACTCAAAAATCTAGTTCTTTCCAAAGATTTACTCTAGGCTTTCCAAACATTTATTGCCTTGCTGACAGATTTTTCGAATGGTGCTTGTAACAGGTGATTTTTCACACTACTAGGAATCCAGAATGTGATTCTAGAACACTAGGCAAAAGTTGTTTCCAAGATTCTGGTTGATGTCAAATCACACAGATCCTAGAATCCATTCAAGCAAAGAATTAAAAAACACTTCTTGGGCTGGGATTTAGCTCAGTGGTTCCATCACCTGCCTCACAAGCGCAAGGACCCAAGTTTGATCCCTGGTAACAAAAAAATATACTTCTTAATTAAGACTCATACACGAGCTAGTACAGCATCATCAGGAGTTGTGCCTACTCTACCTCCCATTCTCTATTCCTAAAATACACTAAGCTGGTTCCCACTTCAGGGAGTTTACACCTATCCTTCCTGCCACTTGGAGCACTCTCGTCACAGCGCTGTGAGGTTGGGTGCTGCTTGACTTCCAGCTTCAAAAGTAGACCTCCTGCCTTCTCCAAGCCACACTGTATATATATAATGGCCAAAAAGCATTCCTTCAAAGCACATATTACAATCTCCAATTTTCTCCTCCATTTCTAGTTAATGAGGGCAGGGCCTTATCTTTTTTGTTCAGTCATATCCCCAATACTAGAATATTATCTAGGACAGAGTAGGCATTCTATAAATGCATGTCAAGTAAATGAATAAAAAGTTTAATCCAAAGTACTAGGATTTTCTTTCATTACTATGTAGTGCAAAGCCACATGGTCTTATTGCACTGTACTCTAAGAATTCTATTATAATGAAAACAAAATATGTTAGAGATGTGACATATTATGATCAGGTCATAATCTGCAGAATGAAGAGTATTCTATCAACTCACTAGTTCCCAAAATTTGACCATATATTTACTTGTTTTTTCCTTCCATATGCCAATTTTTAAAAAATAGTTTGCATTTCAAACAAACCTGATTCTATTAAATTGGTTCATACAACCTTATACACTCTACTGGGATTTTTCAAAGATTAGGTATGTGAAAAACACTTACACATGAATGTTCACAGTAATGTTATTCATAATAGCCAAACAGTGGGAGTAACCCAAATATTATTAACAGTGAATAGAAAATGGCATGCAATATATTTATATAGCCATATGGTTGAATGCAGATTCATAAAAATAAATAAGTATTGATACATTCTACAATATGAATGAGCCTTGAAAAATTATCCTAAATAGAAAAAAGACAGACATAAAAATTATATACAGTACTATATGATTCCATGTATATAAATGCCCAGAATAAGTAAATCCATAGAGAGAGAAAGATAAGTGGTTAGTGGAAGCTGGAAATAAAGGAGTAAAGGGGAAATGTGGAGTAATTGCTTTGAACGTAATGAAAATATTTGAAAATTGATTATCCAACTCTGAATACACTAAAAAACTTTGAAAGGTATACTCTAAATGAGTGAAATGGATAATATGTGAATTGTATCTTATAAACCTGCTAGGTATATCCTTGGAGATTCAGCTGGAAGAGAAATTCGCACTCAAATCAATAAAGACACTATCTGCTTACTGAGAGAAGTTTTGCTTAAGAAAATGCTAGCCAGGGGCCAGGGATTTAGCTCAGTGGTTCCACCGCCTGCCTCACAAGCATAAGGACCTGAGTTCGATCCCCGGTACCAAAAAAAAAGAAAAGAAAAGAAAATGCTAGCTGTATTAATAGATAAACTTTGAAATCTCAGTGACTTATTATAAGTTTATTCTAGCTCAAATTCCAATTGACAGCAGGATTTAGGGGGTGACGTTCATTCTGAGCGGTCATTTAGGTTCTCTGTGCCCCCTCCACTCTTGGCCTCAGAGTCCCAGTGGATCTTTGACATCTAAATATCAAAGACAGAGACAAAGGGTAGGTCACACCAAAGCTATGTACACACCAGGTATGAGAATGGGAAAACTCAATTCCACTGACCAAAATTTAGCCGTATGGCTATCCTCAGCTATGATGGAATACAGGAAATATAATCTATCTGTATGCCCAGAAGGAAAAGGAATCAGGTTTTGTTGAATGCACAGCAAAGACTTTCTCAGGGTTTATGATCTAAAGGAAAGATAGATCTGGGTAGAGTATGGAGGACGAGGGGAGAGCTATGAGCATCTATTTCATTTCAGGGTTGCTCCAAAGATATTCCATCTTAACAAGCAGCTGGTCCAAGTCAGAAAACAAACTGGCAAAACTATTTGAGTAAGAAATTTGACAACTTCTAGTAAAGTTGAAGACATGATTCATGTGTCAGATAGGGAAAAGGCGGTCACAGTATTTTTCAGCTTCTTTCATTACTTGAATCTAGGCTGTTCTCGAGACTTACTTTGACCAACACAATGTGGTGAAAGTGATGCTGTGTGCTTCCCAGTGATCATACCTTAAAAGGTTTTGCAGCAGCTTCTTGGCAATACTGTCTCAAGAATGCCATGCTATGAAGGAAGCTGTTCTAATCTATTAGAAGATGAGACGCCACATGAGAAAGATCTGAGGTATCCTAGCCAACAAACAGACCCAAAAGCCAGATACATAAGTCAGGGCATGTGAGACAATTCACTAATTCTAGTCATCATCTGATTTTAAGTAGAGGAGAAAAGTTAGCAGACAAACCACTGTGCCAACATACGTAACTGTGTAAACTATTATTTTAAGCCACTAACTCTAGAGTGTTCTGTTATACAGTAGCAGATAACTGATATAAACAGTAATTTCACCTCCAAGTTCATATAAAAGATAAAGTCTCACATTTTTACTCAAAGAGAAATGCTCAAGAATGTCTGCCAGAGCACTGTTTGTAAAGAAAAATATGGAAATAACAATCATTTGACTGTTACAACAAGGAATATTAAAAGTACCACGTGTTTATACAATGGAACACTACATAGAAGTGAAAATTAAACACAGCTACAGGTTACCAACTTCAATAAAATTTAAAAATATACAATCAAGAAAAGAAAGTGAATTACTCAATGATACACATTTATTCAATCGACAAATACTTATCTAACATTAGGTTGGTATTTGGGATAAAACAGTTACTAAAACAGATCACAAAACCCCACCATTTTGTCTTCAGTGAATTTGCCTTCTGGAGACAAAAGACAGCCAATAAAAAAGAAAATAAATAAAATGTTTAGTAATCTAAGGGTAAAGAGTGCTGAAGAGAATAATGAAGCAGGGGAAGGAGAAGAAGGATTAGAAGGATCTGCAGTTTTAGATGGGGGTAATCCAGGAAAGGTTGAAGGCAACATCCTTTAAATAAAAACTTGAGAGTGACAGGAAACCAGCCATGAGGATATCAGGGGGAAAGTTTCAGGCAAAGGGTGCAGCAAGTGCAAAGGGCTCCGGGGAAAGGACTTCTAGTATTTTCAAGGAATAGGAGGGAGGCCAAGTAACTGGCCTAATAAGGAAGAAAGTATGAAACCACTTATGCTGCATTTAAGAATGCACAAAACAGGAGTACAAATTATTTATAAATTCATATAAATATTTAGTAGAATTATTAAAAAATAGCCTAGATTGGTTAGGGATACATACATCTGTCAGTAAGTATAAAACTAAGCAGGGAAGGATATATATGATTCACACTGAGGAAGATGAAAGTAAGTAAGAGCAGAGTGGGGTATAATAACTTCTCTTTAAAAATGTCAAGCAAATGTGGAAACGTACTGATATACTTTTATGTATTTATTAAATTTATTTATTGCGAGGGTTGATACATAGATTTTCATTACTCTGTTCTCTGTATTATCTAGTATGTTTGAAGTATTTCATAATGGATTTAGAAGGAAACGAAGTAATAGGCATTTCATCAACAATCAACTGTTTTAATGAGGAGGTAGAGTTGCTGCACACACGTGGGCACACACACACACACACACACACGTGAGAAAAGTGTTTACTAATGGTCTGAAATTTAACAGACATTCAGGGCTTGGCTTCACTAGGACACCAATTCTCCCTAAGACTAACAGCCACATTTCACACATAATTCGGGTAGGAAGATTTCATCCATATCTAGTTAGTGTAAGTCTATTTTAGTGATGAAAAATATCAACATCGGTTCTACTTTAACACTTAGTACCTCTTTATCTGCTTCTAATATAAACTTAAAGTAGCATCTGAATGTGAAATAAAAGAGCATGTGTCGTTACAGAACTGGACATGACTGGAGGGGGGGTGTTAGCACATGAGGACAGTGACAATAACAGCACTGGCATTTATTGGGCACTCAATATTGGCCAGCTCCTTTTCCAAATTCCCATCCTATACTAGCTTATTTATCTTTCTACCAGCTCTATGCTGTTATCTCCATTTATCCATTGAAGAAGAGAGGTGCAGGGAGTTGAGTGATGTGTGCAAGGTCACATGCTAAAAAGTGGTAAAGGTGGACATCAAAGATAGCAGGCTGTCTGATGAAGGAGCCTGACCTTTAACCACTAAGCTCTGTTGGGAATGCAAAAACCTCTGGGCACACCCTAAAATTGTTCCCACAACTTGCTGCTTGCACACTAAAGTTAAAACCAACTGTGAATATGTTGGTGTGACCGGGCAATAAATTATTAACTATATGGTTCATGTTTGCTTCAACCAATGGAATTAGAGGCGTCAGTTGGACCAGCGTAAACCCTAATTGCCCACCAACATGAATTTTCTGACTCTTGTAAATAAAACTAAATCAATAAAATTACATCTAAAATAGTTACAATCTTTTAAACTCTTACAAACACTACCATCCTTATGATCAGGTTGTGTGTGAGGGGAGGGTGCTATTTAGCTGTGAGAAATGCCTCCAGATTCTCACTGGAATCTGCATGCATATTTCCCTGAAGGCTATATTCCCACATGCATCAGTCCTACAAGCCAAGGTTTAGAGACTGCTTAACTGGGAATTCTTAACATGACAATCCAAAATTCTGTCATCGCAAACTGATCAAACTTGAATATGGTTGGGGGTAGGGGTGCTGAAATCCAATGAATACAACAATGGTATCTAAGATAACTAAAACCAAGAATGAAAAATGTAAATCATTTTACATTGCATTTAGCCACAAAAATGAAAAAGCAACATACCAGTATTTTACTAGTTTTTGTACACACAGGAGATTAAATATATATATAGTCCATATATGGAAAGAACTAATCCTTTTAACTGGAAAATCTTGTTTGCTAGGAACTATGAGCAATAGGAAACTTCAAAAAGGTATTTGATGGGACATTTGAAAAACAAATTCAAGCAAGGTTAACCACTTCTTTCAGATAATTTCTATCATAATAGAACAAATGTTTTTTCTCATTTAAGTAAAGCTTTGAGATCAGATATATATCTCTATGTCTTTGCTCTTGCTAAATTCTAACAATTGTATTGTATCAAGCCAGAAGTACGACCATACAAAGAAATTTATTCAGAAGCCTTACCAAATATACCTCCTCTAGTCATTTAGTCTTCAAATTAAATAAGTGAACTAGAATTTTCTATCAACTATATCAAGATGTTTCTGATCCAGACTGTTTCAAATCAGTTACTATAGGTACATTAAAACATTTGATTTAAATTATTTTTATTACTGGAAGCAAAGTAAATTCAATGCTCCCAGAGGACATTTCTAACAAAATCAACTCAAACTCTGCTTCACTTAAATATAGCCAACAGGGGGGAAAACACCATAAACATAGTAATTATGGTGAGATAATCAAAGACCTCCATACAGAAAAAAAAACAAAACTGCCCTAAAAATGTCACTTGTGGGATTTGAAGCTTTGGAGCCTTGAGGGAGATCCATTTTAAATAGAAAGCAGCGGAAGCAGCACACTGTGGATCTCTCTGTCTACCCTCTTCTTTCTCTCACTTTTGGGAAGGAGAGAAGATACAAATTGAAAAAATACCAGTCAGCTCTTCACCTTTTTGCCCTTTCTTTTTCCATCTTCATTTCTACAACTGCTTCAAAACATTCTCATTTTATTTAGAATATTACTTAGGATTTCTTTCCTTTTGGATGCTCCTAGCTTATACTTGCAATCATCGGAGCTCTCACATGACTGCCTTCAAGACCTATCAGGCCCTGCACAAGAAAATTCCCAGAAGAAATAGCATTTGTCTCTGGCTCTTTGAAGAAACCTGCAGTGTGAACTAAGTATAAAATTTGACTCAATTTGAACAGACATTTTCCCAAAGAAGATTTATAAAAACCACATGGAAAGATGTTCAGCACCATTTGAAATTAGGGAGAAGCAAACAAAACCACAATAAGATGCCACTCCACACACTGGGATGGCAATTGTCAAAAGGTGTTTGCAAGCATGTGGAAGAATTAAAGACCTGTGTATTGCAAGTGAGAATGTAAAATGGTGCATCCACTCTGGAAAATGGTATGATAGTGCCTCAAAAATCTGAACATAGATTTACCACATGACCCAGGAATTCCATTTTCGGTTGTCTGCCAAAAAGAATTAAAAGCAGGATTTTGAATAGATATTTGTACACCAGTGCTTGTGGCAGCATTATTCACAATAGCCAGGCAGTAGAAACATCCTAAATGTCCACTGATAAATGAATGGATAAACAAAATGTGGTATATACACAGAGTGAGATGTTATTTATCCTTAAAATGTAGGAAATTCTGACACACAGATGAAACTTGAAATCACTTGCTAAGTAAACAAATCAGAAATAAAAAAAAGACAGAGACCGCATGATTCTAATCATTTGATATACTCAGAGTAGTCAAATTCATAAAGGGAGGATCTGTGTAGAATAGAAGCCACTCCCCAATTTCTACCTACCCACAAAAGCTAGATGCTTTGTATTATGGGATTTAGATCCATCCAAAGTGAAGCCTGAAGAACCAAGATATATCATGTACAGATACAAGCACCCAATGATAAATGTAAATGTACTGTATACCTAAAATGTACCAATAAAAGAATTTAAGCAAAAAAAAAGAAGAAGAAGAAGAAGGTGTAATGTTTACAGCATACCTTGCTGGCCATTGCAGACTTACCACCAACTATTAAGTGGTATTAGTTATATAATTCTTAGTCTTTTTTAAGTTTGTATAACTTTTACAGTGCAAAAGAAACAGTATAAAGTTTGGGTAAGTAGGAAGAGGATTACTCAAAAAACCCGAAAAAACAAAGTGAAGCCCATGTAGATAAGCTCTTGAGTTCCATGTGTGTGCTTGACATAACTAGAGGCCAGTTTGGTTACAGGATATACACCTGTCTTAGTTATTGTTCTTGTTGCTGAGACAAAATACCTGACACCCAAAGTTAAAGGAGGAAAGGTTTATTTGGCTCACAGTTTATAGAGCTTTCAGTCCATAGTCGGCTGGCTCCAATGCAGGGTGACATGACAGAAGGACACAGCAGAGGAAAACAGTCCATAGAAAGCAGGCAGGAGAGAGCACATTAGCCCTTTTCTGTCCTTTATATTTTATGCATGCTACCTGTCCTAGGGCCGGTACAGCATTCACACCCTTAATCCCAGCCAGAACTATGCCAAGCAAATAAGTGGACTGATTTACTAATCACACACACTTGATCCACACACTCTAGATCCAGCCACCTCTAAAAAGCACTCCGCTATGACTGCATGAGGCTTGGGTGGACATCTAGACACAAGCCAAAGCAACATCCTCGCTAAAGGTAGTACAGAATGGCCATATCCTTGGACACTGGTCCTAAAGAGGTTAAAACTATGACAAGGTTATTTCTTTCATTGCCATGTCTAAAAAATTCTGCTCAAGCACAATTTAATACAACGTGTAAGTAGCAAAAGGGCTGCAACCAGGTGAGTGACAGCAAGCAGAGCACATGTATCCAGGGAACAGATATGTTCAGTGTTACTAGATCTAAAGGTGGAGGCAGATTCTGGTACAAAAGGAGGCTGACCTTGCATGTCCCAATAAAGAACCCAGAGCTTCTCCTACACATGATGGCAAAGTTGTTGATGGTATTGGGAAGGACAGTTGGAAGGAAAGGCAGAGAATGAATCAGAATAGAATCAGGGCCTGAAGCAACAATGGAGTCATTCAGGAAGCTTCTGCATGATGAAGCAAAAGAAGAAGATCAGACCAAGGCAGGGTTAAAAGTGACAGAAGGAGGATGCTGACTCTGGAGGAAGACGTTGACTCAAGAAACATTCAGAGGTTAAAATCAGGAAAACCTGGGGAGAAATAAGAGAGGAGGGGGAGGTGAATACAGAGGGACTAAAGGTGATTCTTAGATTTTTTTCTGCCTAGGCAGCTGCTAGGCAGATGTCCAGGCTATGTCCTTTTGAGGTTAGATTATGCCACATCCCACTATGATTTTTCCAACTACAAAGAACCACTCACCAAACAATCTGGAAAAAGTTCCAAGAGTAAAAGTAGTAAAGAGAAAACCAAGTATGGAAATACCTGGTAATAAGTACTGGAAATCATAATTACACACATATAAATAAAAGGCCAATGGACACAAACGGCTGTACGATGTTACTTTTAAAGCTGGTTTCACTGTACACGGTAGTATTTCTACCATGTTTCAATGTTTTGCCTGTAAAATACACAAAGCTATAAAATGTATATCACATGTGTGTCTATGTGTTTTATAACCATGCCATGTCTCAGATGAACACTTTCTGTCTGGTAGTATTTCATTAGACACAGCAATTTTAAACAATGCTAAAAATTTTAGTAAGTATATATTTCAAATTACCCACCCAGAAAAAGATTGGAGTGCACAGGCATCCATTTACTGTTTAAGTTTCTAAATTATTACTATTCCTATAATTTTAAAAATATTTTCAGGGCCAGGGATTTAGCTCAGTAGTTTCGCTGCCTGCTGCGCAAGCGCAAGAACCCGAGTTCAATCCCTGGTACCAAAAAAAAAAAAAAAAAATTCAGGGCAGGGGATGTAGCAATATATATATATGTGTGTGTGCGTGTGTGTGTGTGTGTGTGTGTGTGTGTGTGTGTATGTATATATACTTTTTTTCAAGTTATCTCAAGTCATGTACCCATCATTAAATAGGTATTGGATTATTATGGAAAAATGACATGGAGTTGTCAGACACTTAAAGTGTTTTGGGTAACTAAATTGAAAAAGCACATACAGTAAGAGAAAACAAAGATGGGTAGTAAAAGGTCCAGAGATACAGCAAAATCTGTTCCCTGAAGATAATTCAAGAACTACAATTTATACTTGAACACAAACCAAAAAGCAGAATGCTCACTTCTACATTGCTTTTGCTGTCTTAAGAGAACATTTTATAAAAATTATAAAAGCAAAAGCCCAACAAACTGGAAGACACAGGGATTTTATATCATTAATTAGGGATTGCAATAAATTACATTCACAGGCAGCTCCTGATATTCCAGTTTCACACCGTGAAACTATCTGTGTTGCAGTGACTATGGTACAGTTGAACTCAAGTGAGATTCAGGTCTGAATCTTGGCCCTGTCACTAGCTGACTGCATTCCTTGGCATAAATCTTTCTCCTTTACCCCACCATCCTCTGTCTACATCTGAAACATGAGGAGGTTGGACTAAACCATTATGGTCCCTTCCAGCCCTGGCCTCCAGCTCATTGATCCCTGGGGAGTCCTCCCACACACTTCTTCGTGGCACTCAACACATTTATCATTAATTATCTGTTTCATGTCAGTCTTACTGTCTTAAAGGTAACTCTGTGGAGACTGAGTCATGCAATATTGCAGACTTCTGTATATCTGATACCCAGTACAGTGCTGTCACTCAAGAAAATCTTAAGAAATATTTTTCAAGTAATTGTCTCAAAGGGGTTTCCCAATATTTTTATGTTTCTTTAAAAGAATTTATGTAAATACTTATAAGTCATGTCAGAATTAAGAGTCAGATCCCCCCAACACGTCTGTGGGAATGAAGAGCTGCTTAGCTCCACACTGGAAAGATACCTGTCAATCTTTCTTCCTCATCTGATCATTTAGGAAGTGCTTCACTAGAAGCTTCCCCAGTTACCAAAAACTCTTTCACCAGGTCTTGAAAGGCCATATTCCTAGAATTCTCCCCAAAACTTCCTGGTTCTTCTAAAAGGAAACAAGAACACCATTTAGATTTGTCTCAGATATTAGTAATTATGAGGTGGCCGAGCATGGTTTTTACAAATGGCATAATGTAGGGAAGTTTAAAAGGTAAACAGAGGGTCAAAGTAACTTCTTAGAACAAGGCTCATCCCATCCATCCCATCCAATTCCTTTCCTTTCCAAAAGATCCCTGGAGAATGATTCATCCCACAGAGTTCCACCATCCTTTGCTTTCTGCCATGGGAAGTTAACTTCTCTGGAAGGAGTCCTTGCCCATAGTCCCTCTTCCTCAGCAAGCAAAGGAGGCTCTACTAAATTTTCAGTCATTATTTCTATCTACTGATTGTTGAGCCCCCTCCCAATAGATAATTCAGAAGGAAACAATGTACTGCGCTCAGAGCTCCCACTGTCCAAGGGAGACTCCCTCACATAGCAGAGGAGACCCTGCTGGGAAGAGGCTCAGAGCCTGTCTGCCCCTTCCACATAGCTCTTTGACCGCCCCAGTATCTCAAGTTTCTTCTTGTGCCCAACCCTGGTTGAATCTGAGTTCTGCAATTTGTCTTCTGTTGAGTTTTGATCATTTTGATACATGGTTGCTTTCATTTAATTCAGATGCCTCCAACATAAAAGTTTGAAGCTTGCTTTCAAATAGACAAAAATGTGGACAAAGCTAAGCTATAATATGAAGAGAATGGATAATAAAAATTACAAAGGAAAGTAAGGCAATAACTACCATAAACATCAGGAGGGTGGTTTTCATGAAGAAAAAAATATGTTGGTGTGAACAGGACTTCATGGAAAGCTTCTGGGCTAACTAGAAAGTTCTAGGTCCTTCCATAAGTGTTTTTCTGTTACACATACTAAAAAAATTTCCTTTTAAAAAAACTCTTTGTATCATTGATACTATAATATAATGAAGGAATAATGATCAATGGGGTTTTAATAAAATTAGTTCTGTAAATAGAGAAACTAACAAGTTTCTTCCTATGTTTTCATCACTGAAATAACTATTTCATAACCAACTTCCATTTATGTACTTGTCTCTATTCATGAATCAAAGCAGATCTGCTTGAGGTCAGAGAGTGTATCTCAGGAAACCTAGCTAGACCAGAGAAAACTTTGGATCATGGACAACCTTGGGCAAAAGGTTTTTAGTGACTAGTCATTAAATATATAACTCTCTTTTTCTTTTCCATCTGTTATTTTTAAAGTTACTATGGGCAGAGAGGAAATGTAATGTAGATAGAGGCTATAATGATGTTGTTTGATGACATCTGCTGTTGCTATGCTCCTGGGGTTAAATATTTAATATTTCATCCAACTGAGTCCTCACAACCACCCTAAGAGACAGATGCTATTTCTCTTAGCACCGTTGTTACACAGCACACACTGCTATTCCCCCAGGAGGCCAAGCTCATGCTCAGCTCTGAACCTTTGTACATGCTACATCTTCTACCTGGAATGTTCTCCTGCCATCTCTCTGCATGTCTGGCTTCTCCTGCTCCTTCAGATTTTGCCTGAAAATCACACGTTCCTCACTTCACAATTATCCTTCTTTTCCTCTCTGTTACCCCGAACACTTAGCACTCAGAAAAGCATGTGCCTGATAAATTCCTTCATCCCTACTCATAATTGTGGTGTATCTTTCCAAAGTAATGGATGATTCTGATGACTGAGTCATTATGGAGTTCTTTTCAGTAAATAACCACCTGGAATGAGGCAATCTATCTTGAAAAATTTTCTTTTATTAGGACAGGAATTTTTGCTTGTTTTGCAGTAATAGAATTGAACCCAAGGTTTTCACACTGAGCTACATCCCCAGTTGTTTTTATATGTATTTTTTATTTTGTGAGTCTTGCTAATTTGCCCAGGTAGGACTCAAACTTGCAATCTCCTGCCTCAGCCTCCCAAAGTGCTGGGATTATAGGTGTATGCCAGTTTGCCTGGCTAGTAATTTGTTACATTTATTCAGCCTTTTTCTTTTTCTTTTTCTTTCTTTCTTTCTTTTTCTTTATTTCTTTTTTTCCTTTCTTCCTTCCTTCCTTCCTTCCTTCTTTCCTTCTTTCTCTCTCCCTCTCTCGTCTTTCTTTTTTTACTGTGCTAGAAATTGAACCCAGGGCTTGCATACACTAAGCAAACACTGTTCCACTGAGTTACACCCCCTAGACCTATCTTAAGATATTTGTGACATTAATACATAAATCTGACTAGCAAAACTACTCTCATGCATTCCTATGAAGAATAAAGAAGTTTTTACTAGTGCCTGATTTTAAATGCTAGCCTTCAGGCTGGGAAAGGAGAAAGTGGCTTCTACTTGGAGATGAAACCAAGAAAGAGAATTTTAATTTCTAACCAAAACAGCTGTACATGGCTTTTGGATAGGTCAAGTTTAATTGCAACTTTTATGCAATAATAGAGATAGCAAACAAAGTCCTTCAGCCATGGAAAGAAAAAAGAACAATATTCACATGCACTTAGTTCAACAAGTAGAGCCTTTCTAAAATGTATTTCACAGCTGAAATGTGTGTTTAGCTTGGTTTTGTGGCTGCCTCTGCCACCTGTGTGTGTGGGGAATTATAAATATTCCTCAGGGGTCCTGCTTCCCACCCATGACCCACAGCATCAATCAAATTAACCAAGTAGCCATCAAAGTCCAATCGGAGAGTCCTCTGTGGCCCAAACCTACTGCAAGCAAACCACAGGCCCCCAGGAGCCCTGCCATTTCCACCTCAGTCTTTTCACTGCTGTAGTCTCTGGCCTGAAAACTGTGCCCAGCCTCTCATTTTACGGGAACCCCTTGTCCAGTTCCAATGCGTAGGCCTGCAAGCCCATATTTAGCTCAACCTACCCAGAGTTCACTTCAGCCAAGCAGGTAAAGTGAGACACCGAGTGAGCACAAAGAAGAAAGGGCTTTCTGTCTCAAGTATCTGTCTGTGTGAAGTCAGTGGCTTTTTAAAGACTACTACTTTGGCGCCTAAGTGTCAAATTCTTTGGGTGTTTAATTTAGAGGTGGAAAATATAGCCATCTAATACCAGTAAGTTATGAAGAGGCTATGATGTTTCAAGGCAAGAAAAGAAAACCACTTGAGAATAGATATCTATATGTGCATATATATCTATATACATACATATATACCATATGTGCATGTGTGCTTAAACAATGAAGGTATGGCTTGCTGCCAAACATTAAAAAAAGTTTTAAAAATTTATGATGCTGAGAAAAAGTATACAAAGACATAAATCTTAGATTTTTCTCCCAATCACTACTAAACTACCAGAACAGGCATGAAAATATTTAAAACTGTGTAACTGTAAGAAGACAAAGTTTAACCGAAGACTTAAAATTAGCAATGACTCCAACAAAATGTCTCAAGGAATAAATGAACACATAGTCACTGCTAACTACACTGATAATGATGACAAAAGTAACTGTGTCTGTCATTTTCTGAGCACATTCCATGTACAAAGAACTGTGCTAACAGCTTTACATTGAGATGTCATTGATTCATACAAATCAATGAGGTACAGTACTGTAGTTAGTCTCCTATGCCCATTTTAAAGATGAGAAAGCAGAGGCACAGCAAGATTAGGAAACTTCAGTCACACAGCTGTGAAGTGGTAGAAGAAGGAATGGATTCCATGACTGCTCAAGTCTAGATTAAAGAAGGGAAAGGGATGGCTACTTCTCTGAAATGATAAATGGGAAGGGTACAAAAACCAAATCTAGACAAAGAATAAAAATTAGGAAGAACTCAGGGAATTTTTGGATAACTTAAGCCTCCATGGAGTCAATATTACCTATGATGGTGACATAATTTTGGCAACACACGGCTTTTTGTGTGGTTATAAATGATTGAATTTTTCACAGTATAGAAGCAGGCATTTGAGAAGTTGGAAATCCAATTGGTATATTATTTATATGATGCTTAAAAACTAGCTTGCTTCATTTCAAAATAAAATCATGTGGTCTTGGTCATGGGAGTGGGAGAGAAGGTTACTAAATATGCCAGGACATTCTCATCTCTACACACATCACCCCCATCCTAAGTAGTCACCTTGGAGGCCATTACGTAATCCATAGTCACAGCCTTTTCCCCATGACATTTTGGAAAACCTGCCTTTGGAACCATCTTGAGTCTGGCACATTTTCGTGATAAAGTATCATGCCAGCAGGATAACTTTATAGCCACATGTATTTTAGAACCATATCTGGGGGTTATGGCTGCTGATCCAAATAGGAAATGTGGTTTCAGGGAAAAACAAGTTGTTATTTCAAAAGAAAAGACCTGTTGTGTAGCTTTCAAGGTGGTCAGAGGAGTTGCAGAAAGCTTTTGAGTAACAGTTGCCATGCAGGGAAATGGATTCGGGTCCCACTGGGTGGTGGCTGAAAAGGAAAATATTCACATGGACATGTAAGTATCAAACACTGGACTGCTGAGGAAGGGGTCAGGATGTAGCTGTGGTGCTTAGACAGGCTCAGCATTAACAGCATGGTGCCATCACTACACATTTGCTAGTGAGAAAATTCTCTGCTTATGTCATAGTTGTCAAAGACCTAGGCACTCAGAAATACAATTTCACTGGAGAACTAAAATGGTCAAATCTACTTCAAGAACCTAGTTGCTTATTTTTCCCCCTTTCTCCAGTTGTTGCTAGTCTACTGACCTTGTGCTTGGCACCCAAGGTAGCTGGTCTTCTGAGGACAGCGTGAGTGTTAGCTTTCCTCTGCCTCCTTTGTCATCCTGCACTCCTTGCTCTCCTGATAACCACACTGAGCAGATTCCAGTGAAGCCATTGCCCTCTGCAGTTTAAACATGAAGCAACTAGCCTGGGTGGATCCCTAGAGTTGCTCCTTTTCAAGCACCAACAAGAATGCTTCTGGTAGCAAATCTCTGTTCAAACGAGCTTCCTGACACACTCTAGATGGTGTATCCTTCATTCTTTGCTAGCCCATCTGATTATTCAGCCATTCATGCATCTACACTTATGAATAATAATTCATTATTATTACTCATTGGCACTGAAAAGACACAGCTAAAAAAGACATAGGTCCTCTCATCCAAGGTCAGCACTGAGTCTGAGTCAGAATACATCCCCTGCCCTTTTCCAAGTCCCCAGCATGTGGGTCTGATCAGTGTGCGCACTGTCTTCTTTCCACTCCACACACAGCCTCTCAGTCCTTTTCTATTCCGTTCCAGGAGCCCCGGTGATGCATGGAACTGCTGTGGAGCTTATTTGTAATTCGGCTTATTTATAATAATTAATTTACTAGAAAATATTTTCCGAATGCTTGCCATGGGCCAAGCCTGTTCTGGATATACAAGACAGAACCCTGCCTGCTAGGAGGAATGATAGGCAAGGTCCCCATGTGTATGCTCATAGGAAAGAAAAATAAGAAACAAATGCACAAATAATTATACATTACTATTTTAGGCTATGATATCCATCATAAAGAAAAACTAAGATAAGAACATTAGAAGGATGAGAACAATTACAAAGAGCATTCAGAGAAAGCTTCTGAAGAGGTGGCATATGAGCAGTATGAAATGAAGGTGGAAGACATGTATATCTGAAGAAACTTCTAGTCAAGGGCATGTCCAGTAAAAAGACCTAAGAGCAGGGCAGGAGTGCAGAGTGGTATGCTGGAGCAATGAGGGAACTGTAGGAGGAGAGGGGTCCCAAAGACATCCAGAGCCAATCGCACCGAGTATTCGGGCTAAGGGAAGGCATCTGTAGAACCCTCTTGGGTGCAAAGGTAGAATAGGTATCCACATCAGCATTATCTGGGTACCAGCCAATACTTAGTGCCAGGTGATGTTTTCTAAATGATCACAAACACTAGGAAGGGGATACTATCATCAGCTAGGATCCAACTCAACAACTTCATCACCAGACACACAGCTACTGAAGAGCAGCATTCGGTGTCCACAGAGGAGCCCATATCTTACCTGTGTGATGAAAATATACCTTAGAAAAGCAATTACAACTTTGCGTGGCTGACAGATAAAAAATACATCTACTGAAAAACCTGTAAAATGAGCCCTGCTAATGTTATGTAAGTGACTTGTGTAACTCTGGTAAGCAGGTCACGCATGCATTCCTAAAGTATTGGGGTCAACCTCTTGGAGGTAAAGACCTCGGGCAGAGATGACTGCACCAGAGGGTAGACAAGCACCTACAGGGGTGGGGGCTGTCATGGACCCTTAGGCAACTTGTGGAGAGTTAAGTGACATTATTCTCTGAAACACACAGGTGGAAAATATGCATATTGCATAATAAGGGCTTTCAAGTGTAAATAACATAAATATCATAAGTAGCTACCTATTTTATCTACATCATTAAAAATTTATATATTTAAATTTTAAAACTTGAAATTTATCTTTGAGAAATAGGACAATAGATGTTTTTATACTTGAGGTGGCTTATATTTGGGCATATACTATATTTACTGACTGATAAATGACAGAAGAAAGTAAGCATCAGAATGAGGGGAAGGGGCCCACCCCTCAGCCAGGAAACATTTGCAGGGAGGCCAAAAAAATTTTGTTTTTTTAATCAAGTAGCAAGAGTGACCTGGGTGAATTCTGATTCAGTGAAGACAATATTCTGCTTAATACAGTATTACTGCAGAGTTTGTCCAGCCTAATATAATCAAAGAACTAGTTACATATCTCAGTTACCAGCACTATGATTACCTAGATCGGCATTTGCACAAGTTTCATAAATACTAATTCTTTGCAATGTTAACAGGCTTTCTGGGAGGAAAAAAAGACTTCATTTGTCAAGTGATTTGAAGAAAGTATCGATTAAATTTTAGGGCATTAAACAGCTCTCTTCATTGCAAGACTTCTCAGAGCTTTTTTTTTTGTACCAAGGATCGAACTCAGGATCTCACACTTGCCAGGCAGATGCTGTGCTGCTGAGCTATATCCCTGGCACCATTTCAGAGCTTTTAATGTTACTATGTGTATAGTGCTCTCCAAGTGAAGGATAGACATGTCCAAAGGCATTTGACAAAATGAATAATTTTCTTCTTATACTATATATCAAGTTTTGAGAAATGTAAACTTCAATAATATCAACCCAGTGTTTGTCTAATTAGTCTATTTTCTATTTTCCCACAGCTTGCTATGATCCACACCATTGGGGGGAAAATAGATTCTTTTATATAGTGGCTCATTAAAATAACAGCCAACTTTACAAACAACTACATTTAAAAGCTACCTAGCTCCTGCCCTTGAGAAGTCCATCAGTAACTCAAGTGGTTAAATTCTGAGGTTCCTGTATTGTGTATTTTGTGTCCAGACTGTCATAGTTCTAATTTATTGATACCAAAAAGATAACAATTAGTGGATGTATTATTGTAACCAATTTCTGTAAATAAAGCACGATGTGTTAGCGCACACTACAAAAGTCTCCACAAAATGGCAGATCCTATGCTCCACATGGAATGCAGAAAGAATTCTTAGAGAAATTTAATATTTAAAACTAGGTGTCATATTACCAGGATGGGCAAAGGAGACTGGTTTCCCCATTTCACTAGATTCCCAACTGGAGGACAGCCCCACTAATCACTTAGGTCCTCTAAATTGGCTGCAGCTCCTTCATGTGCCCCTGAGCTGGTCCTCAAAAAGTGCATCATCACATATATGCAACCTCCCATAGTCCCCAGCTCCCAGAACTCAAGAGTTACAAGGGGCCTTCACCCACTAGGAGCATCTTTTTTATAGATGAGAAAACTGAGCCTCAGAGTGAAAAAAATCATTTGCTTAAGGTCACACAGCTCATTAGTGCCTGGGTCTAGACGATAACAGACCTAGTACCTGTGCAGTACTCATACCATGGCCCACTCAGAGGCTTGTAGTCCTCTGCAGAGCTGTGGTTCAGGCCAAGGCACCAGCTGCAGACAGCCTTACTCCCACCTCTTTCAAATGGTCTTCATCCCAAAGCAGACTGCAGCCCAGGCACACATGGTCGGGTTTACATTCAGAAGCTAGCACAAATAAACAGTTCAAAGCTGGGGAAAGGACACTGTTAGGAAGAAGAAAGGACCTTGAGGTACTGGAAGGTAAAGAATTTTGTTTTACTTACTTCTAAACTCCAGCAAAGCCTGGCACACAAATGTCCTCAAGAAACCTCAGTGGGCTTCCTGCTATGCTGAGGCAGAAAGCAATGAAGTCTACGTCAAGGGTTAAAAGCAAGCATATGCCTGCCCGAGAGTCTCTGCAAAGACTCCTTCTCCAAGTTTGTGCCACCTGGCTTATCTGTTTTTGGAGCAACCTGGCCATCATCTTCACTGATGCTATGGTTATAGTGGCCAGTGTAAGGCATGTAAACAATAGTTCTACACAGGTGAAAGAAGTACCAAGTTTTGACTGAGCCTTGAGAAAAAAATCCCATCTCTTTCTCTCATCTAGCATAACTGAGTCTCAATTTTCTTATTTGTAAAATGGTTTTAAAACAAATAGGCATTCTTAGATTGTAAGGCTAAACACTGTAGTGTACAGTAACTTGTGTGTTCTATTTAATGGTTTTTTACGAACCTGTGTAGCCAAGAATCTTGAGATCAGCATGCATCTGCCTGGAGTGCCAAACAGGACAGTGCAACACACAAGCTGGGTGATGAGTGTAGCCCTGGTGGTGTGCTGCCCAGATGTTCATTCAGGATGAGGGCACTCGCTCCTCAGCTGCCAGAGATGTGCCTCCCTGAGAGCAGCCTTGACTAGGCCTGCACCCTCCTCGGGGGGTGGTTCAGACCCACGGTTTTTAGATGAAAGGATGCAAAGGTTCAGGCCTCTGACTTCAATTAGTGTCAGCTCCCTCCAAATGGCTATCTAGCTCTAGCAGTGGTGGTGAACCTATGGCATGCATGTTATTTGTTTTTCTTTTGAGACAAAAGATGTTAACGTACGAGTTGTTTTTTCTAAACTAATACCTCAGTATTCAGGTTTAATGGCAGTGTGCACTTTGTGATATATAAGTGGGTTTTGGGTTGCAGTTTGGATACTTGTCTCTAAAAGCTTCACCATCACTGCTCTATGGCAACAAGGAACTGCTAAGGCCTTTGCTACAGTTACATCACAGTCTGGCTTCTCACTGTGCTCAATTTTGTTTTTCTATCTCCCTGACAGCATCCCAACAAACCACCTGTATGTTCATCTCAGTGTTTCAATTTCCCAGAGAACTCAACCAACCATCCTATACTTTGCTTAATTCATTCCTTGATAAAAAATTGTAGCTATCATTCTTCTTTGGTGAACTGTCCAAGCAATCCACATTCGTTTTTCATAACCAGAAATATCCTGAGTTTCTTTATGGTCAACATCTCTTTATGAATGAGGCAAAGTGGCAAAGATAAAAATAACATAAGCCAATTTTTTATTTATATATTTATTGGTACATTTTAGGTATGCATTTCCATTTATCATTGGGTGTTTGTACCTGAACATGATGTATCTTAGTTCTTATTTTTTCTCCCATTACCTGTGCACCCTTCAACTCCTCCACCCTTCCCTATTTACACAGACTTTGATTCCATTTTTTTTTCTTTCTCATAATTTTTCCTTTCCCTTCTTCCCTTTCCCCTTCCCCTCCCACCACCCCCAAACCATTGGACTTTTTCCTATTTCAAATTATCACTTATTCATTTCATTCATTTTCATCCTTATTTACACTTTCAGTTTCTCACACTAGAGAAACTATTCGGTATTTACACATTTGTGTCCTATTTATTTCACTTAAGAGTATGGCCTCAATAGGAATCCATTTAGCTATAAATGTCTCTAGTTTCTCATTCTTTATGGCTGAGAAGTACTCCATTTTATAAAAAACCCACATCTTCTTTATACAGTTTCTAGTCAATGGGCACTTGGGCTGTTTCCAAGCTTTAGATATTACAAACTGTGCCACTATAAACATAGGTGCACATATATCGCTGTGGTATGATTCTTTTAATTCTTTGGGGAAGAGTCCTAGTAGGGGAATACCTGGGTCAAATGGGACCTGTAATCCTAGTTCTTTGAGTTGTCTCCATACTGATTTCCACAGTGGTTGCAATAGTTTACATTCCCACCAACAATGGAGAAGGATTCCTTTCTCTCCACACCCCCGCCGGCATTTGTTATTGGTTGATTTCTTCATAGCCATTCTTTGTGGGGTGAGGTGGAATCTCAGTGTTGTTTTCATCTGTATCTCAGTGATGTTGAACATTTTTTCATATATTTATTGCTGTTCTTACTTCTTTGTCTGAGAAATGTCTGTTCATTTCGGATGCCCATTTTTCAGTTGGGTATTTGAATTTGGGAGGTCTGATTTTTTTTCAGTTCTTTATATAGTCTCGACAGTAGACCTTTGTCTGAGGTACAGCTGCTAAAAATTTCTTTCCACATTGTAGTTTGTCTCTTAGCCCTGTTGGTAGTTTCTCTTGCAGTGCAGAAGCTTTTTAATATGATGAGATCCCAGTTGTTGATTCTTTGTGCTAGCTCCCTTGCTACTGAAGATTTGTTCATAGTCTTTGCCTATGCCAATATCATCAAGAGTTTTACCTAACTTATCTTCCATCAAGTTTAGTGTTTCTCTCTTAATATGTAGCTCTTTCATCCACCTCGATCTTAGTTTAGTGCACAGTGATAGGTATGGGTCTAGTTTTAATCTCTGGCAGGATGAAATCCAGTTTTTCCAACACCATCTATTAAATAGGCTATCTTTCCTCCAATGAGGGTGGTTGGATCCTTGTCAAAGATGAGATGGCTGAGTATGTCTGGAGTTGTTTCTGCATCTTCTAATCTATTCCACTGATCTTCCGCTCTGTTTCTTTGCCAGTACCATGCTCTTTTGGTTTTTTTTTTTTGGTACCGGGGATCAAACTCGGGTCCTTGCGCTTGTGCAGCAGGCGGAGAAACCACTGAGCTAAATCCCTGGCCCAACTATGCTGTTTTTATCACAGTATCTTTGTAGTATACTTTTAGGTTGGGGATTGTGATACCTCTGCCATATCTGTGTTGCCTAGAATGGCTTTTGCTATTCTAGGTCTCTTCTGGTTCCAAATGAATTTTTGAATTTTTCCTCCAGTTTTGTGAAGTATATTGTTGGAATTTCAATTGGCATTGCATTAAATTTATATAGTAGTTTTGAAAATATGGCCATTTGCACTATATTGGGTCTTCCTACCCAGGAACAAGGGATGTCTTTCCATTTTCTTATATCCTCTTCACTCTCCTTCTTCAGAATGCTATAGTTTTCAGTGTAGAGGTCTTTTGCTTCCTTTGTTAGATTAATTCCTAGATATTTCATTTTTTTAGATGCTACTGTAAAAAGAATTATTTCCCGAATTTCTCTCTCAATGGGTCTTCTATTTGCATATAAGAAGGCTATTGTTTTTTGAGTGTTGACCTTGTATCCAGCTACTCTACTAAATCTGTCAATTAGGTCTAGAAGACTTTTGACTGAGTGTTTTGGATCTTTTATGTAAAGTATCATATCATCAGCAAATAATGACAGTTTCACTTCTTCCTTGCCTATCTTTATTCCTTTTATTTCTTTCTCTTTTCTAATTGCTATGTCTAATGTTTCCAGAACAATATTGAACAGGAGTGGTGATAGTGGGCATCCTTGTCTTGTTTCTGATTTTAGTGTGAAAGTTTTCCCTTTTTGACCATTTAGTATGATGTTGGCTGTTGGTTTTTCATAGATAGCTCCAATCAGGCTGAGATAAAGACCTTTTATTCCAATTTTCTGTAGCATTTTTTATCATGAATGGGTGTTGGATTTTGTCAAATGCTTTTTCTGCATCAGTTGAGATGATCATGTGGTTTTTTTCCTTGACTCTATTAATATAGTTTATTAGATTTATTGCTTTATGAATGTTGAACCATCCTTGCATCCCTGAGATAAATCTGACTTGGTCAGGGTGTATGATCTTCTTGATGACACTCTGTATTCTGTTTGCCAGTATCTTGTTGAGGATTTTTGCATCTATGTTTATTAGGGAGATTGGCCTGTAGTTCTCTTTTGGGGTTGGGTCTTTCCCTGGATTTGGGATCAAAGTAACACTTGCTTCCAGGAATGAATTTGGAAGCCTTGCTTCCCATTCAAATTCCTTGATGAGTTTAAAGAGTAATGGCGATAGTTCTTCTTTAAATGTCTTGTAGAAGTCAGCAGTGAACACATCAGGACCTGGGCTTTTCTTTGTTGGTAAATTTTTTATTACATTTTCAATTTCACTCATTGTTATTGGGGTGTTTAGAATTTCTATATCTTCTTCATTTAATTTTGGCAATTCATATGTATCTAGAAATCTGTCCATTACTTCTGTGTTTTCCATTTTATTAGAGTACAGGTTCTCAAAGTAGGTATTGATGATCCTCTGGATTACTGCTGGATCTGCTGTGGCTTCACGTTTTTTGTTCTTAATAGCATAGGTCTGAGCCTTTTCTTTCCTTTTTTTGATAAGGTTGGCTAAAGGTTTATCTATTTTATTTATTCTTTCAAAACACCAACTCTTTGATTCATTGATTTTTTTGCATGGTTCTCATAGTCTCCATTGCATTGATTTCTGCTCTGATCTTTATAATTTACTTTCTTGTACGAGCTTTGGGTTTGTTATGCTCTTCTTTTTTTAGGAGCTTGAGGTTCTGCATTAGATTATTTAACTCAGTTCTCTCCATTGTCCTAATATGGGCATTCACTGCTCTGAATTTCCAGGGTACAACTGCTTTCATTGTGTCCCACAGATTCCTATATGTTGTATTGGTGTTACCATTTACTTGTAGAAAGTGTCTAATTTCTTCTTTAATTTCCTCTGTGACCACTGGTTGTTCAGGAGGGTGTTATTCAGTTTCCACGTGTTTGTGGGAGTTTTGTGGTTTCTTATGTTATTGATCTCCAATTTTATTGCACTATGGTCTGATAATATACAGAGGAGAACTTCAGTTCTTTTACATTTCCTTAGTTATGTCCTATGAGCTAGCATGTGATCTATTTTGGAGAATGACCCATGTGCCACTGAAAAAAATATGTATTCTGATTTTGAGGGGTGGAACACTCTGTAAAGATCTATTAAGTCCAGTTGTTCATTAGATTGGTTCAGTTCTAGAATTTCATTGTTAATTTTTTTTCTAGTTGATCTGTCTATTTGTGATAGAGGCGTGTTGAGGTCTCCCACTACAATTGTCTTAGTGCTTATTTGGTTTTTCATGTCCATTAATGTTTGTTTTGTATAGTTGGGGGCATTCGTATTTGGTGCATAAATATTTAGGATTGTCATCTCTTCCTCTTGGATTGTTCCCTTCACAAGGATATAGTGACCATCTTTGTCTCCCTTTATTAGTTTTGGTTTGAAATCTACTTTGTCTGCAAGTAAGATTGCTATCCCTGCTTTTTTCTGGGTTCCTGTCATGTGGAGAACTGTTTTCCATTCTTTTACTTTCAGACTATGGATTTCCTTTTGAGTTAGGTGTGTTTCCTGTATACAGCATATTGCTGGGTTTTGCTGCTTAACCCATTCTGTCGGTCTATTTCTTTTGATTGGTGAATTGAGGCTATTAACATTGATAATTATAATTGAGAGATATGGACTCATGCTTGTCCTGATGTTTTACTGTTGTTGGCTCTTTTATTTCTTATTTTCCCCCCTTTCGCTTTAGTGTCTTACCTTGTGTGGTGCCTTCTCTCTGTTGGCCCTCATGGAGTTGTGACCTTCATTGTCTTTTACTAGGATATTACATAAAATTGTTTGGAGTGCTGGTTTGGTGTTCATGAAATTTCTCAGGTGTTCTTTGTCGTGAAAGTATCTAATTTCCCCATCGATTTTGAAAGATAATTTTGCCAATACAACAGTCTAGCTTGGAAGTTATTTTCTTTTAGGGCTTGAAATACTTCACTCCAGGCTCTCCTTGATTTGAGGGTTTATGTTGAGAAATCTGCCATGATTCTGATGGGCTTTCCTTTGTAGGTGATTTGTTTCTTTTCTCTAACTGCCTGTAGGATTTTGTTTTTCTGTTGGCTTTCTGGGATCTTGACTATTATATGCCTAGGTGTAGATTTTTTTTGGTCATGCTAGTTGGAGTTCTATATGCCTCACTTATCTGTATGTCTAATTCTCTACCTCTGTCTGGGTAGTTTTTTACTATTATTTCTGTGAACAGTTTTTTTTAGGTCAATTGTACTTTCTCCTGTTTTCTCCTGGACTCCTGTAGGTCTTATGTTAGTCTTCTCTGCATCATCTAGCAGCTGTTGGATTGATTTCTCATGGTCCCTTACTATCTTTAAGAAATCTCTGTTTTCATGGTCCTTAACTGAAATCCTGTCTTCTATATCTGATATTCTGTCTTCAGATTCTCTTAGTCTACTCTGTATGCTTTCAATGGAGATTTTAATCTCCTGAATATCTGTTTGAACCTGTTTCATGGATTCCATTTCTTTCTTATGTTGGGCGATCATGGTTTCCATTTCTTTCTTATGCTGGGCATTCATGGCTTCCAGCATGTTTCTGCTCTCATCTATTTTCTTATCTGTTTCTGCTCTAGAGCCTCTAATCATGTCTTTCACTCTGCTCAGCATGTCTGTATTTATCTGGGAGATTCTTTCTGCTTTGAATTTTTCTAGAGCCTCATGTATATCTGCTTTGTTACTTCCTGTGCTATCAGTTCAGGGTGTCCAGGTGGTTGATTATCAGACTTTTCCACCTCATTTCCCCCAGAATTTCCTTTTTTGTGGCATGGAAGCCCGCGTTTGTGCCTTGCTTAAGTGTCTTCTCATTTTTGTTTTTGGTACTGTTCTTGGTTTAATTCCTGGGTTGATATTTCAAAATTGCTTAACGTAGGTATCCTTGTTGCTTGTGTTTAAAAGGTGGAATGATTGCTTTTCAGAGTTGTCTTCCAGGTATGGCTTGTGTTTAGGTTTTGTGGCTCTAATGACTCTGAGGCTATTTTGTTTTCCTTATACCAGGAAGGAAAACTAATGAGATCAATAACAACATGTTAGCCCAAATGACACAGTCAGCAATACCACAGCATCAAGCACAGCTTAGAAAATGACAATTTGTGGTAGTTATTAATCTATCACATTTAACTATGTGAGTTAAATCAAAACCAAGGACCAACCCAACATAAGTTTATAATGAATAAACTTTTCAATATATCATCTTTCCCCTTTGGGCTGGGGAGTTAAAAGGAGTTGGGAAGGGAGGGAAGGTAGAAAGATCAGGAAAGATTAGCGGTGAGGCCAGAAGACACAGGAAGATCACACAAACTCTAAGAAGTTGTTAAAGGCAAGAAGAAAAGGCAGAATGAAAGAACAAAGATGTGAATAGAATCACCTAACAGCAACAGGGAGGCTAGATACTGTATTTACTTTCCTTTAAACCTAATGATAATCAAGAGAAGGAAAAAGAGAAGAAAAGAAAAATAAGGGAGAAATCTGAATTCAGTACAGAAAGGAACAAATGGGGAGATGAAGAGCAATGTGGGACAGGAAGAGAACGAGTGAGAGAGAGAGAGAAAAGATAAAAGAAAGCAAAGTAAAAATTTGAAGAGTAGAAAAAAGTAAAAATTAAGAATTGAAAATAAGAGAAAAAAAATTTTTTTTCTTTTTTGCAAATAGTAAAAAATAAAAATTATGGGCCTCCTTCAGGGTATGTCTCTGCTGTCACAGTAGGCAACATAGGAATCCGTGTGCTTATACAAGTCAATGAGTCTCAGCAAGCCAGCAGCAGACCAAGTACAGTGGTCTGATATGCCTTTATTGTAGAGATTCTCTTTACTTTTCCGCTGAGTTTTCATGGAGGAGCCTGAGAAGCCTTCTTTCTATTACTAACTTCTGCTCTATCTTGTGGTGCTCAGAACAAGGGTCTTTATAATCCCCTATGCCTCTGTCGTGTGGGTCCAGGCAGCAGAAAAGCCAGAAGGCCAGAGGCGTGGCGGGCGGGGGGCGGGGGGGGGGGCTTGGAGGCGCACAGGCGGCTAAGTGGCCCTCACAGTGGCGTGGGCGGGGCCTGGGAAGGGCCATGGAGCTTCATGCTGCTTGTCTCACTGGGCAGGTCACAGTGGGGAGCACATAAGGCAATTTTTATTTATCATCCCAAGAGTCCTAAACTCTCCAAACGCTTCTCACGTCATTTTCTTCATTGCCAATTTACCACTGCCTTAGTTATTCTATATTTAAAGATATAATAAGCATGAGAAATGATAGAATATCCTACTATAAAATATTGTGGGGTTAATTAGATGCAGTGTAACACCCAATGCAGAGGGGCCACAGGCCCCTTGAGCCTGTCATCTCAAGGATTTCAACCATTCCTATCCTCCAGACATACTGCACAGAGAGGGAACTTCACAAAAGGCCCTGGAAAAGGAAGTGAAAGACCTGAGATCTGGTCTCCCCTGGCAGTAACTCCCCCAGGGATATTCGGAAGGTTATGTGCTTTTGCTGAGTTCTACTGCCCTCATCAGCAAAACAAGGAGCTTGTATTTTTAAAAGTCTGATGTCTTTCTAGTAAGAAAAACTTACAACAGCTTAACCTTGCAGGGCTTTTTCCAGGTAACATAAATAAGTAAGATATGGAGGGAAACTGTAATAGCAGAGAAGAAATTAAAAGTGTCATACATTCAAGTTACCAACTTCCCAAATGTGTATTACAGAAGAGACTATTAAGTGAATAGGAACAGATTTTATAGTCCTATTTTCCTTTTGGAAGGTTTCCATCTAAATCATTGCCTATGGCATTGATTGTCATTTCCTTAATCTAAAATGTTAGCAATGCCTTGAACAAGCCATAAGTCAAAGTTAACATTTTAAAAATTAACCATGCCCCGGTTGCTGCCTTGGGTAGCAATGTGCTGAAATACCAGCATCTATTAGAAAGAGGTTATTGATGTCAGGGTGACACACATGGTGACTTGCAGGTGCCCCCCTGGCTAACCTCTGGTAGCAATATCTCAGGGTAAACCTGCAGGAATTACCCTGGCCTGGGAGAGTGGGTTAGGCTGGACTGGCTCTTCTGATGCATGTTGAACATGACTGCCCCTTAGGGATTACACGAGTTCTGGGAGTGAGTTATTACATAAATTCTACCCTTGAAAAAATAGCAAGTGTGCTGCCAGAGTTTTTTCTTCTTTCAGTCCAGTGGCCTTCAAAGTGTAGGTTCTTCACAATGGCCTCACCATATCTATTTGGAAAATTATGCTGCACATTCTATGGTGTCAAGTAGGACAGAAAAAGATATAGATACTCCCAAGTATGTACCTGAAGAGTCTTATTTATCAACAGCTTTTACATCAGGATTTCTGGTTAAGAATCTTTGGCCTAAATTTCCAAAATTGTTATACGGATCTAATTCAATCCAAATCAAAATTCCAACAGCATATCTCACAGAATAAGAAAAAACAATCCTAAAAATCATTTGGAACCAGAAGAGACCTAGAATATCAAAGGCAATACTGGGCAACAAAGGCAAGGCAGGGGGATCACAATCCCTGACTTTAAATTATACTACAAAGCTACTGCAATAAAAACAGCATGGTACTGGCAAAAGAACAGACCTGAGGGTCAGTGGAACAGACTGGGAGAGGCAGAAACAACTCCAGACACACTCAGCTACCTCATCTTTGACAAAGAAGCCAAACACCTTCACTGGAAGAAAGATAGCCTCTTTAATAAATGGTGCTGGAACAATTGGCTTTCCACATGCTGAAGATTAAAACTAGGCCCATATCTTTCACCATGCACTAACCTAAAATCGAAATAGATCAAAGATTTAAATATTAAAATAGAAACACTAAATCCACTGGAAGAGAGAATAAGTAGAACACTTGAAGACATAGGAATGGACAAAGACTTCATGAACAAAACCCAGACCCTACAGGAAATACTATAAAGAATCAACAACTGGGACCTCATCTTAGTAAAAAATGTTGTACAATAAAAGAAATCACCAACAGAGTGAAAGAGTCAACCCACAGGATGGGAAAAAATTTTCCACCAGCTATTCATCAGATAAAGGACTGTTATTCAGAATATATAAAGAACTCAAAAAGATAAGAACCCCTAAATTTAAAGATTCAATCTAAAAAAGGGCATCTGAAATAAAAAGACACTTCTCAGATGAGGAATTAGAAACTGCAAATAAATATATAAAAGAATGTTCAACATCACTGGTCATTGGTGAAATGCAAATTAAAACAATGCTGAGATTCCACCTCACTCCAGAAAAAAATGGCTGTTATCACGAAATCAACCATTAACAAATGCTGGAGGGGCTGTAGGGAAAAAGGAACCCTTTACACTGTTGGTGGGAGTATAGACTGGTGAAACCACTGTGGAAATCAGTGTGGAGACTTCTCAAAAAAGCTATGATTATAAGTCCCATTTGACCCAGCTATTTCCCTGCTGGGTCCCTTCCCAAAAGAATTAAAACATCATACCACAGCAATATATATGCACCCATGTTTATAGCAGCACAGTTTGTAATAGCTAAATCGTGGCAACAGCCCAAATGCCCATCAACTAGTAACTGGATAAAGATGTGGAGTTTTTTTTTATACAGTGGAGTACTCTGCCATGAAGGAGGATGAGCTTCGGACATTTATAACTAAATGGATTCACCTTGAGACCATACTCTTAAGTGAAATAAATCGGACACACATGTTTAAATACTTCATTGTTTCTCTGGTGTGAGAATCAAAATGGAAATAAGGACTAAAATGTATAATAGATATTAGGAAATGAGAAAAAAAAGTTCAAATGGGAAGGGGAACATGGGCGGAGGGAGGTAGAAAGGAAGAAAGGGCAAGAAAAAAAGGGAAAATAGAAGGAAAAATGGAAACAAAGCTTTTGTACATAGGGAGGGGAGGGGGCTTGAAGGCAGGGGAGAAATGGGATAAAATAAAATTTTAAAATAAATAAATAAAAGAATCTTTGGCCTAAGGAAGCATTTTCTTCAGCATCTGTATAGCTTCCTCTGACCTTCACAGTAGAGAAGAAAAATGTTTTGGTGGTTCCTCAAAATATTGTCTCTACAGAGATCCTTGATTTCAAATAAATCACTGAGAAACTATCTGAGTCTCAATTTCCTCATTTGAAAATCAAAGAGAAAAACTGGCCCCTCAATCCTCAAGGCCAATGGGAGGACACATCATGAAGACCAATCTGTAAAAGCACTTTGGAAAAAGCACATGCAGAACTTGAGCTTAGGTGGTTAGTTGTTTTATTATTGACTAAATTGATCATTAGTGGTAATTTTAACAAACAGGTCCTCCTCTCTTCCTGTAGCTAATGTAATGTATCCCCTAGGAAAGACTGTCTATTGCCAATGCTCAAAGGACCCTGCCTTTCTCTTATTAGTTTATATTTCAGGGACCAAAAGATACAAAATAGAATAACATCTAAAAGACATCCTGAGATTCCTTAGTAATCCATATTGGAATAAGAGATTACCATATCATTCTAGCTAGATTTCTTTTTCCACCACCACCCTCTCCCCCAGAAAAAGTCTCATCGTTCCAGGCTCTACCTCCATAACAATGATTTCACTTGACAAATATGTTGCATTTCATTCTGTAGAATCTTCAGCCTTTGGCAAACAAACATTCACTTTGCTGAGGACTGCTGAAGAGCCACTAATGGAGCGAAATCTGAAAACCCTTCAAAAAAGAATAATGAACACTGTGTGTCTCTAGGGGGTAATTTAGTAGGTAGATTAGGCAACACTTGATTAAGGGTAAACCTCTCTTTTCTATAGAAACAGTGGATTTGTACAGAGAGGCTATATGAAGTGGGGGATTAGGTCACAAATCCACAGGAAAAGGCAGAAGACGTTTCTCAGAAGAAATATGCAAGTTATTGCACATTTGGAAAAACAAGTCATACTTTATTGGGAGGAAAGAAGAAAAAGAGAAAAACTCCACGTACAACAGTTTTATTTACATGCTTTTACTTGGCTGCTGGGAACATTCCTAAAAAATGGTTAGTTCTCAAATACACTGCACAGGATGTCTTGTCACTCTTGACAGTCTATGAGTTACTACAAAGAGTAACGATTCCAACTCAAGGGCTACCAGAAACTGATTGTCAAATAAGATTTTCTGAGACTGTCTATAGGGACCTCCTACAACACAAGTCGATTTTGGCTCGTGGGGGATTATAGTGTGAAGGAAAAACAAATGTCAAAATAAATCCCCAAGGAAAGAAAGCACTTCTGTACTAACCCCCAGCCCTACTCATCAACAATCCGTGTCCTCTGCAGACTCACAAATAGTTGAGTATTTCTCTTTGTCTGAAACCATGAACAAAGTCTGGAAATGCTGGATGAGGCTCAGTTTACATTTCAACAAAGTGATGAGATTTATCTCCAGCGTAATGGAGTTTCCCAATTTTAGGCATCAAGGTAGAAAATTGCAAGACAAACAAAATTTCTCACAGTGTTTAAAAGTATGATGTTAAATTGTAACAAAAATTGGAACAAATGTGGATTTCTTTTCAACCTGTGCTAGGATGACCTTTCTCGTCTTTCCACATGTTGAAAAAGATAGCTGAAAGGGGACCTCCCTAAATCATCTCAAGCCATGCCTACCAAACAGCCATGAAAAACTAGGAACTCAATAAATGCATTCTGACAATGATAAATTGCTGAACTCTGCTGGTCAGCTTTCTCCTAATAGCAGTACTTAGGTAAGTGTACCATAACACATGAACATACATCACAGTTAGAGTAACAATTTGAAGCTCAGGGAATTGAAGGAGAAATGAACAATTTAGTGACTTGGAAAGATGAACATATAAATACAAGGCTTTAAAACTGCTGTTTAGTATAGATGTGGCCCTCTGCAAAGAAATAACTTAGCAAACCTTGGAAACTTCATAATGAACTATACGTTTCGCTGAAAGCTATTTTTGAGGTTTACACTGTTGGTTACACTTCCTGTGTTAGCTGGTTTCAAGTCTAATTGGAGTAGCAAAGTAAAGGAAGACCTCCAGTAAAACAAGATACAAATTTACAAGGTTGCACAAATTGAAAAATAAAATCATTTCTAGCTTTTGAAAACTATTTGCTAAATCTCTACTAAAAGGACAAGAATAAATGGGAACATTCATTTGCTTTTTAAACTGATCACACTCAGGCTTAACCACTGGCAGAGAAGAAACTTTACAGTTCCCTAGGAACCTATAATTTGGAAACGGAAGCACACAAGAATGGACTTTAGATTTCAGGCAATAAATTGAAGAGAATTCTGCAGACATACAACAGAAAAGAAGCATAAAATATTGGCTTGTGCATTTCTTACAATGTTAGTTCATTAACTCAGTAAGCTGCACAGGGGGAAATGTAGCCAAAATCTACAAAGATATCCATTGGGGTTTTAAATTGACATCTTTCCTCAGTAAGAAATAGCTAGCGATGGAAAAAGATGCATCCTATTCTGGTAATGACGATTTAGTGTGAATCTCTGGAAAGATACCTTGTTGAAAAATCTCTATACAAGCTCCTATGGGGACACACAGAAGCCCAAAGCCCCAAGGCCAGACATAAATATCATGCTCCATAATCTGTGTCCTGGGGAACAGTTCTACACAATTATACAAGAAAAGCATGATCTTTCACATCCGCCTTTCACACACAATTCAACATTAACTTGAAAAATGCTTTTAATTTTCCTCCTTATTGCTTAAAATATTTTAATGCTTTATTGGAAACTTTCATTTACTGGGATGTGCTCTATATCTGCATTGCACACTAGTGTAAAATTGTTGCAAAGGATTTGCTGGGTGATTGCTCCCAGTGGTCAGCTGTCTTATATGGCTAAAAGCTCATTATTAGTCTCTCTGGGAAAAGGCTCTAGTAACTGAACTCCAAATAGGTCAGAGATTGTAAAAGGCTCTTTCACAAACCTTATTTTGTTTACTGCATATAGAGAGGAAGAGATTGTAATCCCTATTTACAGATAAAAAGGGGTCAGGGAGGTTCTCTGCCTTACTCAAGGCCAAAGGTAACAATAATAATCACTCTGAATAGTTCAACTCCATGTCTCTTATTCCTTCCCTTCTTGCTCTCCTTACTCATGTTAAAAAAAAAAAAAAAGATTAAAGAAATTAGACCAAGAATGCAATCTCCTCCTAGACCATGGGTGATCTCCTCTGAGAACAGTTCAAGGTATTTTAAGACAAAATGAGGACTCAGAGCAAATATCAAATTGTCACTGCTCTTCAGAGGGTTAAGTTGAGCTAGCTGGGGTGCATTTATACCATATGACCCCAATGGGATCTGAGTTCCAGGCTGTGAAACAGAATATACACTGCTATAAAAAATTTGAACTAATTTTCTCCAATACCCAGAATAATTCACATAATATTATTTAACTTGCATTATCAGAAGGTCTCACCACACCAGATCCGGCCTCACAGCTTCAACTATAGCTTCAAGGCCCACACTATTGTAGATGAAGCAAGCATTCTTAAGTTCCCTACTGGTCCCCAACACTCTAAATTACATCCACACAATGGCCAACCATAGCTGAAATTTTTCACTACACTTATGCTGTTGTTTTTCTTATAACAGAGAACTATTTCTTCAAACCTTATCTCTTGTGATAGACTGATTAGGTGCAATTCTCCTCTCCTTGTATCTTCCCATTCATAATTTTCTCTAGCTGTGTGGAATGAATTCCCCAGTCCCTGACTGGCCATGTGCATTGCTTTGGCCGATGAATTGGGTTGGAAACCACAATATCAGTTCAAGACTAGGCTTGATGACATCTTGCATATTTTTGTTTATTCTCCCCTGCCTTTGTGCTGTCATTAGAAGAGTTTTTCTGGGTTGCTGATGCCTATTCAGGCTGAGCAGCAAAGTGATCAGCCAAACCCACCCCTGAGCAGCCAAGCCACTCAGTCAGTTTGCAAATATGAGTGAGTAAACTGTTAATGCTTTAAAGCCACTGAATTTAGGGGTGATTTTTACACAGTGTAGTTATAGCAATTGCTAACTGATTCATCTCTATTCAAAAATAAAAAAAGGTTGAAGAAAACACACATGATCATCTTTTCCACATGCAAATCTGTTTTTTAACTTATATTAATAACCTCTACCCTAAGGGCATTTGAGTTTGCAACTCTTGCCAAAACAGTATACATTTAAAAAGTAAAGACAGTTCGTGAAATGTTTTGTACCATGACTACCTATCTAGGTTTGACTGAGGTGGCCCAGGTTTTGCCTGTTGACATCGTGTCCTTCTTTAAGCGATAAATAACATGGTAACTCTATCATTCAACTTTGTCTCCAATTTTTACACCAACTAGTTGAGTCTCGCTGAGCTCTCCTTTCAAGGGTGATTCAACAGCTATTATTATTGCAGGCAATATGCTCCTCAATAGTTTTCTGGATGTAATACCTACTTAGTTGATAGAAATCATGATGCTGTCATGTCCAATCATTACCAAGTACTAGTGTGGGTTCAATCCCCAGTATGAAACAAAACAAACGAGAAACCAAGCAAATAAAAACAATCACTGTAGAATACCTTCAATTTAGCAGGTGCCAAACTTAACAACCACCAACCAACTAAACAACCAATCAGACCAAATTCTGACACTTAAAGGGCTTAACAGTCTAACTTACAAACAGAAGGTTCTTAAACAACAGTGATTTTAAAAAGTCAAGTGCTTCTAGAAAGTCCTGTTTTCAGAAGGTAATTACTGCATCTGAGCACATCTGCTTTGCAATCCAGGCAAGTGGGAGGTTCACTCTCTATTAATCTTAACCAGAGACATTTTCATCAAAATTAACTGTGATTACTTTTTATTTCATTTCAAATGTTATCCTTTATTTGGGGTGGTCAGGAATGCAATTAAGCAATTCCAGACCATGCTATCTTTTATGAATAGGTCTGCGAGGCAGTTATCAAAGCCTCTTAGGAAAATATTGCTACACAAGAGATTGTAGGTCAACACAAGATATTAATTTCTATAACTATAAGTGTCCTTAGAAAGAGATTTATATATATATATATATATATATATATATATATGACAGAAACTTAGACAGTCAATGCATATCAGAGTATGACTGTGTAAATGCTCTACATATACTGGAAAACTCTTTTTTTGAAATGCTTCTTTTACCCTTTCTTTGTTATTATAACAACAGTTCATTATTAACACTCTGAGCAGAGCCCATGCCAAATACAATTCTAAATTCTTTATATGCACTAACATTTTGGCCCTTACAACAGCTCTGAAATAGCTGCAATTATCATTTCTGTTTTACAAACGAGGAAGCTGAGGCTTAAGAAAATTAAGGAACCTTCTCCAAAACAGGAAATTCTGAAGCCTAGAATGAAACACAAGCACTGTAATTGCAGAGTCACTTAAAGGAAGATAGCACTGCTTACTTCACTGAACACTACCACCATAGCCACTCTGTTATGTTTTGTGCCCTGACTGTGCTTTTCTCTGCCAACCTCTGTACTTTTGCTGCCAGTTCTCTTAACTGGAGGGCCTTCACTAGCATTCATCTCTTCCAACTCAAATACATTCAATTCAAATGCATTCAGCTCCAATCCTATTAATTCCATGAAGACTCTCTGTCACCTCAAGTTTTTCTGCCTCCCTCATTTTTCTGAGCTCTTATCATCTAAACATAGGCAGGTATAGGTTTAAGTCCCAGGACTGCCACTACTAGCTAAGTAATATTTCACAGGTTATTTTATCTCTCAGAGCCTCCCTCATCTGTAACAGATGGAATAACAACTGTTTATTGTAATTTGTTTGCAATTTGTAATCTGTTTACTGTAATTGTTTATCTACCCCATATGATGGCTACAGTGGACCTCTGTATTTTCAATCTGGCCTGAACCCCTCCAGATAACAGGATTTCTTTCTGTCTTGTGGGATGTCTCCTGTCCTCACTCTTACCCCATTGGTTTGGGCAAGGCTGAGTCTTTCTCAGGCTCCAAGTGATGACACGGCCTGACCCTGACCTGGACAATCTTCATATCCTATCCCATATTCTATCCTTGAACGTCTGTAGAACTACTAGACAAAGTCACTCTCCTCCCCCTGGAATGACAGCATTCCTAGAAGGTGGGCTTGCTGTCTAAGGCCATCACTTGTGGAGAGTCCTGTGAATTCGGACAACACAGAGCAAAGCATTAGTGCCTAGCACAGCACAGTGCTTAGCATACTGAAATATTTAATGAATGGTACCCACCACTTTTGTTATTTCTCAGCATTGGTTTCTTGGAGTCAGGAAGACCTGGAGTCAGGTCTGCCTCCACCCTTTACTAGGATGTCATGTCATAACTTTTCTGAGACTAGTTCACTACATGTAAAATCATCCAATTTATTAAGGAATTAAAACATATATTCCTGGAAAAAAACAGCAAAATGTTCTGCACATTTTAGTTATTATTATCTCAGTCCTTATGTTCCCATCTAACATCTGTGACATATGGGGAAACTGAGACCCCAAACCCTAGAACACGACTTGTCAAGAGCACTTAGGAAGCAGTGGACTCAACCAGGCTGTGGACTATGTGAAAGTATGCACAGAACTTAGAAGACGACCTGATTCTAGCACTATGTTACTCTGTGGAAATTCCAAAACAAGCATCAACGGAGAGAAAGCTTGAGTGACTGCATTAAGGTATTTCCAAGACACAGGGAAAAAAGAAACTTATGTTGCTAAGTAGCCCCCATATGCCATGTTCTGTGCTACACATTTCCTTATATTTTCTTAATCTGGAATAATTATTTATTTCTATGTTAGTCAATTAAAAAGATGAACTATGAGTACATACTGAAAATATCTAACTTCTTCTATCTTCAAGGAGAAAACCTAAATATAAGTGGAAAAAGACAATAATTAATAACAAAAATTTAACATGAACTCCAGCCAAGTTGAACTTGAATCTCTCTGTTGAAAGGCATACTGGAATAAATAAACTTCAAAGTAAATGCTCTGTTTTATTGAGCACATGGGAAGAACCCCTTTGCCAAAAATAGAAATGGTTAATGAGGAAAAACTGGTGTTTTCAGTCAGTCAGTTGGTTTCTGAGATAGGAATGTCACTGAAAGATAACTATATTTATAGAGAAGACAGAAGAATGATCTACTTAGAACCTTAGAGTTTTGAACAAAATAAAACTAGTTTTGTAAACTGCTTGAGTTTACAAAATTAATTTTTTAATTATGAAGGATTAAGAAGTTAAACCTGGTCTCACCTGTAAATGCTGTGTGTTGTCAGCCATGCTGTCTTCTCGCCTGCGGACTTCCTCCAATAACTGGGCATTCTTCTTCTTTTCCAGCTGCTGATTGTGCTTGAGGTTGGCCACCTTCTTATTCTGATCCTTCATATGCCTGAGAAAAGCCAGTACACCTTGGTTACCTTCAACCACTGGAAAAGCTTACGTTGTTACAATGAATTCAGGAAGCACTAAACACAGAATATCTTGACTGGGAGAAAAGCTGGGAGCTCAGAATATTCCATTCTTCTACCACAAATACATATTGAGCATCCACTGAATGTCAGGATGGCACTGGGGCTTCAGTGGTGAATGAGATCGGTGATATCTACACTTTCATGGGGCTTAGAGTCCAGTGAGCAAGGCAGACAAGTATTGTACCAAGAAGAGACAACTTCGGTTTCCTAATATGGGAGGAAATGAACAGCATGACATGAGAGATGAAGAGGTGCATATGTGTAAAGGTGATGGGGAGGAAGGAGATGTCTTTAGACACTTTTGCCAGGAATGGCCTCCCTCTAGAGACAAGACTGTGACTGCGACTCAAAGGAGCCAACCAAGAGAAACTCCAGTGGAGGAGCTCCCCAGAGGAGGGAACAGGGCATGCAAACCTCAAGGCAGGAAAGCAGCTGACTACGTCAAGGAAACAAGGGCTGCAGGGAGGCGGGCCCAGGGTAGGAGTGGAAGTGGGATAAGAGATAGGACTGCAAAGGTAGGTGGGCCCTGTGGTACATTTATTTTCTTCTAAGTGATTGCTATTCTATTATTATTCTTTTAGGTTATGTTCTTATTCTGATATCATAACCCATTACTTGGATTTTAAAATAACAATTACAAAACTCCAATCAAATACTTTGTTAATGCCTACCTCAAACAGAATAACAGTTTGGCTAATCATACTGTTAAAGAAAGCCCTGGAGTTTGGATAAAAGTTCCTAATGAATCTATAGGATGTCGAAGTGTAAAATCATAAAGTGATCAAGTGAGTAAAAGACTAAGAATAAAGGATGGGTTAAAATTGAAAAATAAAAACCCCTATGAATTACAGGCTTAATATGGACTATTTCATGAGCTGTGTTAGCAAAACATTCCACAGATTTAGGTCACCATGTCCACAGCAGCTGTTATAAATCTAATCCAACAGGTGTGGAGGCAGGAGGGCAGCACAAAGGGCTCAGAAGCAGTGGCTCCAAGAGAGGAGGGCCAAGGAGCACAATCATCTGAGGTCCTTTCTAATTCCTTCACCCCCTCTCCATGGCGCTGCCACATCAGCCACTGTGACTGAGCCTGGACTCCCAAGACAAGAACTGTATATTGAGAGTCGCTACTCTTTTATAAATGTAAACAAGACAAGAACCAGATGAGAGACAGCAAATGTGTCAAACTGAAACAAAAAGCAAATGAAAACAGCTCTCAACATGACACTCCTATTTCTAGTCCTCCTGAAACTATGTACACTCTTTCTCCCTCCCACCCCAAGAAAGTGGACTCAAGATAATTACTTACTAAGCAAACAATCTTCTTTTAGGAATCATGCTAAAAAAAGAAATTCTGAACACTTGGGCCCCTTAGGAATATTTATATTACCAAGTGGTGATTTAAGTATTCTTGGTAGACTTAGAAGGATACAGGCGAAATTAAATAACCATCCCCTTAGTTATTATTGCTACTGCTGAGTTTTATGCACTCCACATTTTTACTCAATACAGTAACATACACATATGAAACAACCAACTGAAGTATATGCAAATCTGTTTTCAGAAAATGATCTTTAGCTTACTCTAAAGATGTGCAGAATGACCCCTCTTGCTTCCTAATTGAATAAATGTGATGTTTTCAAAACTCATATTGACCAGAGTAAACACAGTTACTGAGGAAACGTGGTCACTGCTCAGAAAGGATATGATGCCGAGGTCAGCATGACTATTGAGGTAGATTAATTAGAGTATTTTGAAGGGAAATTCATTCTACTTTTTATTGCTTTAAGTATTACCATTAAAAAGAACCAACTGCCAAACATTATCTCCAAACACCAATGACAAATAGGTTATTATTACAAACATCACTTGTATAAAGAATTCCAACAAAGCTCTCAGAGCAGATTCACCATACAGACTTTAATTTCAAGTATAGTGCAATGTTTTATAAATTCAAGAAGAAGAAAACAAATTTCAAGTCCATGTGTCCCTTAAATCTCCGAGTTAAAACTGACTGACTAAGAAAAGTGCGAGATTGGTGTTCTGACACATGATGCAAGCCTTTCTTCAACATTTTTCAACTACTTCTTCAAATGCTGGCTTTCAAAGATACCAGTGGTTGAAAAGGAAAATTGGAGTTTGCATGGTAGGGTGTGAGCCAATCAGATTGGAGGGCCTGGTGATGAGAATGATCATTCGGTGTACATGACTATCAACAGCTACAAACCAAGTGTGCACACTCCTATGAAGTAGTGTTGTGACTTTCAAATACATTTCTAGTAGTCTAACCCTCTTCCTTGAAAAGAAAAAAGGAAAAACAATTTCTCTCCACAGATAGGAAAGAGGAAAGAAGTGGCTTGGGGAACAGGTGAGCAGGGCATCAGCTACTAAACAACAACTCTCTCTCTCTCCCAGGTGTCCCTCAAAGGAGCCCTCAGGTTCTCTGAAGCACAGGTTGAAAAGGCAATTTACAAGGAGGCAGATAGGTTGTGAAATTTATAAGTGCTTGATTCCTTGGAGGACAAACCCTCCCTCCAAAGTTTAGTGATGTACAGTGAAAAATAAATGGCCACAGTCATTATTCTATCAATAGCTTCAGGATTTCCAACAATAAAACCTGTAAGTGATCTATCAGACTCTGTATCTTCCTCCACCTGCAGAAGTAAACCCAGACTGAGTAAATGACATGCTGAACCCAGCGCAGCTCTCTCAACTGTCTCTAAAGCCTGCAGGGCAGGGACTGTAGGGCTGCACAATGCAACACCTCTTCCTATAGTGCCCTAGAAGAAAGTTTCATTTGTATTTCTCCAGATTCTCACCCATTCAGCAACTTGGACAGCCTCAAGCCTCTGCCAGAGATTTACCTGCTTCGTGTTCAGAAAAAAGTTCTTTGGAACAATGTTTACTCCAAGGAAATACCATTTAAATATACCCAATATGCACATTAAAAATAAAAGCAATTATGAGGGAAGGGTGGTTGGAAAACATATTGGTAAAGTCAGTTTTCAATATCTGACAAACTGCCCAGCTTCATAAGGTAGGTTTACAAAGCAAATCATGGCACTTTTCAAAATTCATGCACCATTAAGGAATTTGGATTAAATTTTTAATATCCAACAAGTATTGGGGTCATCAATAACTACTGTATTCAGAAAATATGTCAGAGATAAGAGAATTCTGCTGTTTCACTAGAATAGCCTGTCAAATTAAAATTAGAAAGTGTTCTCTAACTTGCTGGTGAGAACACTCCAGGGTTTGAGACGTACAGAATTACATAGCTGGGAGCGCTGGGCTGGAGATGCACATGCTCCTACTAGGGCACATGTGTATTTGTATGTAAAGGAGAAAATAAAAACTTATTTTAACATCTCAGCAGAAATTAGGTGCAATTTTATTTTACCTATATGCTCTTCAAAACTTTAAACAACTGATAATTTTCATTGTGGGAAACGATTCAGGAATCCAGCTCTGTCATATATAGTCAGCAGAAATATAATTCACAAAAGTATTCTTGGAAATCAATTTAGCAGGATCCTCCAAAGTGCACATACCTTTTTTCCAATCAAACTTTTCTTCTAGGAAAGAAGCCTATAAAGTGCTTGCACACTTGCACAAGTATATATGTAAAAACATCTTCATTACAACTGTACAAGTGAAAATTTGAAAACTGCCTATTTGTCCATCAAAATGAAACTGACTGAAGAAATTAACTATATCCATACTATGGAATCACATAGCTAAAATAATTAAGGCCATATGAAAAAAAACCCTTCAAGATATATTGTTAATTGAAAAATAAAGCAAGTACCAGGATACAAATAGTCTTGTTTTAGTCATGTGAATATATAAAAGCCTATTTGGATGCATATGCACACATATGCACGTAAATAGAAATTTCTAGAAACTCCATACCAGTCTATAACCGTCTATAAACAATGTTTACCACTGGGATTGGAAGTTACCAAAGGAAACTTCAAGTTTTACTTCCTCTCTCTCTCTCTCTTCACATGTACATTTCAGTGGAGTACAAGAACACAGCAGAAAATACAACAATATTAAGGATATAAGTCAAGGAATTTTGATCAATCAAAATATAGAATTTGTCATCACCCAGCCTCATGTCTCCTTTCTCTGCTCAGAAATAATCACTATTCTAACTTTTATCTACAAAGATTTATTTTGCCTATTATTGAACTTCACATACATGAAATCATTCAACATATACTTTTTTGTGTCTCTCTTCATTCACTCAGCATAAAGTTTTTAGAATGTGTCCACATTGCTGTATCTGTTCAGCCCTTCCGATTGCTAAGTAATATGCCATTATATGAATATAATTTGATTAATTATTCCCTTGTTAATGGACATTTGAGTTCTTTCATTTTTTTTACTATGAATGAAGTAACAATAAACATTTTATATCAGAATTTTTATGGACATAGTTTTGATTTTTCTTGCATAATAACTCAATGTATGCCTAGATGGGAGTACAAAGTAGTACAACCTCCACTGAAGACCACTTCTAGACCATATGAATCTTCCAGGTGCAGCTGCAGCAAGTGTCTGATAACAAAGTGTAGAGCCAGACTGCCTGGGCTTCCATCAGTTCATCACTTTCCAGCTGTGTGACCATGGCCAAGTTCCTTAACCCCTCTGTGCTTCAGCTTATAAAAGGGGTACTTGGACTTGGGGTTTAGTTCAATGACAGATTCCCTTGTCTAGCATGTGTGAAACCCTAGGTTCAATCCCACCAGCACAAAAATTAAATACATAAATTAAATGTTACTCATAATCCTAGGTAACTGGTAGGGTTATTGTGGAGGACTGATGAGTTAGTATAGGTAAATGCTTAAAACAGATTTCAGCAGGTTTACCCTGTCTCCCTCTTAGCTTACAGTAAGAATATAATTGTCTTGTGCAATATCATGCACATATATTTAGTGTTTCATTTTCGACACCAGAACAGCAAGTATTCCAGACCTCAAACAACAGACTCTGGAATGCATTATTAAATATGTTTGTTGTACATCCAGCTCCCATTCATGCTTTTCTTAATGATGAGTCACATTCTTGGTGGGTGACCCTGATGACAGCAGTGCAGGAAGCTCTGGGCAAGCAGGGTGAGTGAGCTGAGAGCCCAAGTCACTGCACAAGGAGAAGGCCACACACATGATGGGGGCTGACAGTGCATACTACGTGAAGTTTCTGACAATAAAAGCTTTTACTTTTAACTACTGTGATGATCTCATTTTGAAGCTTGTAAATACCACTGAGTACTTCAGCATAGCTATAAATTTTAGAGCACTATCATAAATATTCTAAAGATATTTTATACCAATTACAAATGTGCCAAATGTCATGAATATGATCATTCCTTCCTGGAAGAGAAAGGGTCTGTCTTGCAATGGCTACCTGAATCCCACTCTCTTCCCAGCAAAGAACCACAAGCCATGCCAACCTCAGAGCAATCAGATGACGGGCCAGATCTCCTGGACTCTGCATCTTGTGTCAGCCTCTCAAGAGTAACTGTATGGCCACTAGGTTGATGAGAGTCCACTGACTCAGCCATTGTCAAAACCCTTTGGCAGGATGTTCAAGCCATCTTTCCTGCTCTCTGACTTCATTTCCCTTCTCGTTTTATTACTCCTCCTTTCCTCCCTCCAGCACTCGTTCCCTAGAGATGGGTACCACCACCCTGTACCCAAGAACCAGGGGCAAGGCCACCCCATCAGATGAACCATCTGATGCCAACATACCTTCAACGACATCAGTTATCACTCATCAGGCCAGCAGAACATACCAAGAACCTGATAACATACCTTAAAAAAAGGTTTAAGCCAGACATGGAGGCACATCCCTGTAATCCCAGGACTTAGGTAGGAGGCAAAGAACACTTCAGTTTTCCAGCTTCTAGTATAGGATCTTACCAGAAAACTCTCTTAGAGGAGATGCTCCCATCAAGTTAGTCTCCCCTCAAATTAATTAAATGAAATGGCTGGAATCATTTGAGACCACTGGCATGGAGAGGCTATATAGTCAAATGGCCAAGACCAAAAATTTGGATGCCAAATTAAAGGGATCCTCATGACAGTGGCATTCCTTACAGTTTGTGAACTTGGCTAGGTTACTTCATTGGTGTATGGGATATTAACTGATTCCATAAACCCTTGGCTCTTAAGAGTACCTCACACAGAGTAAGTGCTTTAGAAACGTCAGCCCAAAACCCCAGTGTCCCCCTGCCCTAAACCCTCTTCTGTGGTGCACACATCACTTCCTAAAATCTCACCCTTGACCTTCCCACCCAAGCCAGAAAGACCTAGGGAGCAATCTTAGCAGGTTATATAGCAGAAGGTGGTCACAAATAGTAAGATAAGAATTTGTTTTCCTTTCAGACATTTCACTCTGGGGGAGCCTCTCAAGGGCAGACTTCCTTCAATATTCTCCTTTACTCTAACCCTCCCCCAAATAATGATGAAATGCCACCTCAAATATGAGTGGAGCCTTGTGATGAAAAGGTAAAGCTAGGGAAAGATGCTGGGGACCTATTAGGGAAGACCCTGAGGGGTGGAAAGCAGAGAGTCAAGGTGACCACTGATGCCCCTGGCCTCCTCACCTATGAACACAGCAGCACTGGTGCACTCACAGGACACTCCAAAGGAAAAGGTGACCCTGTTTTTTATCCTTTCCGGGGCTCTTGTGTACCTGATAATAAGATGCTCTTTTTAGCAAGGAGACCATACACAGTTGTAAGGGTCACAGGATTAACTAATAAACCTGGCTCAGATTTATTCTTTACCAAATAATTTTCTTATCATTTGGCCTCTGATTTTTAGGTCTGGTGACCCATGAACACTAGCTGGTTCTATAGCACTCTCACCATAGACTAGACTACATGCTCAAGCTTTGCAACCTGCAGGTCAAAGTTGCTGGTAGATTCACTGTAGGAGGGCCCAAAGCCATCCCCTGCCATTTTTGCCTGCCCAGCAAGTATGTCTGCTTCAATACAATGTGGCTCCACACAGTGCTTGTGCCTCCATCTTCAGCTCAAAGCCAGCTGAGCAGAAAGACAGAGAGACAGGAAGTGGGCAGACCCCTTCTCTTCATCAACTCTGCTGCCACAACAGACCATCAATCACTGCCTGACTGGCCCATAGCTCTCTTCCCTTCAGTCTCTCTGCTTCCATTCTTGATCCTCATTTAATGCATGCTCCACCCAAAAGCAAGAGCAAGTGTTTTGTTACAAGTCAGACCATGCACTTGGTGGCATACAATCTCCCAACAGACTTCCAATTCCCAAAGAATAAAATTACATGACCATGGACCTCACCACCCCATGGACCTCACCACTCTCATTCCACTCCATTCTCCCTTTAGCCCTAGAATTCAGTCTTGTTTCAGCTTCTATTTCCCACCAAAGAGCACAGGCAAAACTAGAGTCTGGGAACCCTCTGCTACCAGACCTCTGTGGCCAACTTTCCTCCTTCAGGTCTCAGCTGAAGTGTCACCTCCTCAGAGGGGTCTTTTCTGGGCACCAAATCCAAGGATGCCCCTCCCCTCACTGAAAAACTTTCTGACTGTATCCAGTGCACTTGCTTCATAGCACTCAATACAATTTATAATCACATATTTATTTGCATTTTGAGTTGCTTATGGGCTGTTCCACAGATTGGCATTGCAGCCAAGACAGATTTCCATCATAGGAGTATTTGCCAGAGTGAACCAATGACTCTTAACCACATCCTACCTGGCCCAAGCCACCATAATCTCCAGGTTGGACCAGGATTCTGGCTGTGGGAAGTCCATGGAATCAATTCTCCATGAGGCAATGGGAAGCACACAAACAGGATTCTATCTCTCTCCCACTCAAAACTTCACAATGGATATCTACCACCTATGGAAAGGCCCGTGGTTCTTCCCATGACTTCTACCAGGTCTCAGCCCTGCCTCCTCAGTGTTATCTCATCCTCCTTCCCTGACCCCCACTCCCACACTGGCCCTCCATTTGCACCCTGTACACAGGTCCTACTGTCCTCGGGGCCTCTGCAAAAGAGGTTTCTTCTCCTAAAAACTCTTGCCTTACCTGTACCCCAGTCCCTCAACATAGATAACTCATACACATCCCCCCTCAATATATAACTCAGAAACTCTTGCCTTACCTGTACCCCAGTCCCTCATCATAGATAACTCATACATATCCCCCCTCAATATATAACTCATATACATATATCCTTCAATATGAAGGAGATGTCCTCCTCTGGCCAAGCCTTCTCCATCTATGAAGAAAGTAGAGTCCCGCTGCTATGAACTCCCAAGTTGCACTGTGCCTGCCTTGCCAGTAACTCGTCACACTTCAGATCCTCTCATGCCTTTCTTGTCATGCCCTAAGCACCCGCTGCTCAGTGCTCATGCTGTCTCGGAGCCTAGCACAATGCCTAGGCCACAGTCACTGACACATTTCTACTGGATTGAATTTAATTCTGAAACCTGCCCTCTCCTGGTAAAAGGATGAAACAGGTCCCCTTTTGTTTTCTAAATCCTGTATGTGAACACTTAAAATTATTTCAGAATGTGTACCTAGGGGGTTTCATGAGTTAAGATTATTCTCTTATATTGTTTGCAAAAAAGGCACTTTTTATATGGGAAAATTCAATCTCATATACGGAATAAAAGTTTATTTTTAAAAAGCCTGGACTCATTAAAAACACAAATGAAAATTATCAGGTGCTAACACAACAAAAATCTAGAGGGTTCATTACCATACAGGTCATTGTCAAGATTAAATTGAAAACCCAGTATACTCAATGGCCTTAGTATTGCTCTAATTTAATTTGTATTTAAAAGATGGTGAAAATCTGTACATAGTTCACAGAAAACTGATGGCTAGTTCTTACTGACGCTGCAGAGAAAGGCACTCCAAAGTCTGGAACAGCAGTCAACACTTTCCATAAAGGGCCAGGCAGTGAGTATCTTAAACATCAAGCGGCAGACAGCCGCTATCAGAAAGACTCCTCTTTGCCTCTACTTTGTCTTGCAGAGCTAAAGCGGCTGCCCACAATTGGGAGATCTGTGTTCCAGTACAAGTTTATGTAAAAGAACAGGCAGCAGGGCTGGATTTGGCCTGAGGGTTGGAGTTTGCAGGCCTACAATATGTAGCAATAATCATCATTGCAACAAATGTTCCTGCTATTCACTCAGACATGTGAGGTGGTATGTTCTAGGTACATTGCAAGTATCAGTTTATTTATCTCACCATGACCCTGTCAGGTAGGACCTATTTGCTTATTTCTTGGATGTTGGAACTGCCTAAAGTTGCGGAGCTGAATGTTGGAACCAAGATACAGTCTAGTTCCATAGATTTAGCCAACTGCTTAACCTTTGTACAGCGCCAACCAATCATGATGAAGACTACAGAATCCCTTCCTATCACTATCCTACTTCCTTCCTATCACTATCCTACTTCCTTCCTATCACTATCCTAACTTTCTTTTCTCCCAAGCAGCCACAGAATGGTCCACAGAGCAGAAATGAGAAAAATCAGGATCTACTCTGTTCTGTGGTCCTGCCACTCCAGGGCACAACACTCCTAACTTGACAGGATGCTGCTGGGCAGCAATTTTGTTGACTGTTAGAGGACTAGACATGGATGAAGCAACAATCCAAGAATGTGAACTTCCCAGGAGGGGAGACTCAGGACACAGGGGAGAGCTCCACAGAACCACATCACAGTGACAATGACAGCTACTGAAATGAAGAACCAGCAGGACACAAACCAAGAGTGCCATGGAGTTTTCCAACTCATTTCTGTTCTCCAAGCCAGTTAACCTCAATGTGCCCACCTTTTAAACAAATTACCAAGTTTTATGAAATAATTTACTCTCATAAGCAGAAATGTTTATTGTATTGCACACCCAGGTCGTGTCTATCATGTTTGATTCTTCTTCCTGTACAAACAGATTAAGTTAGAGATGAAGAGTAGGAGATGACAAGATAAGTGCAGATAAAAGTAGAAACTAAGAAAAAAAAGGGGAGAAAACTAGAGAAAGAACAATACAGGTATCACCTAACAGATCTGAGGACAGAATTTCTGGAGCTGGCAAACTCAAGATAGAGAAAATCCTCAGATTAAAAATGCTACCCTGTTCCTATTTCGTATCTTCTCTTTGCATATCATTTGCTTCTTTTCAAATTAAAAAAAAAGGAATCTAGCACTTTAAAAATAAAACATTCATTATAATCACCACAATCCCATGGAGTATTGTATACTTCTAAAAGTCTATGGCTCCACTGCTAGACAGAGGCACATTAGGGCTAATTTGGTAGAATGTCAGCTATATTTACAGTTTGGGGTAATATAAAAACATATGGAAACTGTGAAAATTGACCCCCAGGAGGCTAATGTTGGAGGAAACCAACATTCCACTGTCTGGCCAGAGGTTGGGGGCGATTTGCCCAGAAAACATACAGCCAGAGCAACCTATGAGCACAAGGGGCACTTCGTAGTTGCAAGACCTGTTTTTATTGCATTCAATCTGGAACTGGGGTGCAGCCACTCAGACATAAAGTAAAGCAGACGTGCAAGAAGATAAAAATCTTATATGATGATTTTTCAAATTAGAGTATAGAAATAATGTGTTGGGGTTTATATTATTTGCTATCAAAAATCAATTTTAAAATATTGTCAAATAGTAAAAACTTCCTGTGTTTTCAGATGCTAGATTACGTACCGGGTACAGTGCTAAGCACTGTAAAAGTATAAACTCAGTTAAATAAAACAGCATTTTTACATTAAGGTCAACTTATTCCCATTTTACAGATGAGGAAACAGAGGCTTAGAAAGAATAATTTTCCAGACATCATACAGTTAATAAGCGGGGGATGCAGAATTTGAACAGTTGTTTCTAAGATGCCATGGATATCTGGTATTCTAAATAAAAACAATGAAATATTACATTATTAGATCTTTGCCATAAAAGTAAATGGAACACATTGTCCAGGCCTAGACATTCACCTTTGAAAGTTACAGCCTTTTTTCCCCCTATGAAGCATGCAAAACACTCGCCTCAATAAAGCAAGTTATACTGTATTTACGATTTGGTCATCCCCAAAATAATTTGGACCAGGGCTGAATTTGACTGTTACTGCTATACAACAAATTACTACAAACTTAGCAGACTGAAAAAACAGTCAATTATTATCTCACAGGTCCTGTGGATCAGAAGTACAGGCAGAGCTTAGCTGGTTTTTCTGTTCATGGGTAACCAGGCTGAAATCAAGGTGTCCACCAGATCGCCTTCTGTATCTGTACACTTAACTGGGGAAGAATGTACTTCCAAGCTCATTCAGGTTGTTTCCAGAATTCTTTTCCTTCCAGCTGTATGACTACGGTTCCCAGCATTTTGCTGGCTATTATCTGGAGGGTTGAGGCTACACTTAGATCCCGGGCCAGCCTCATATGGCCCTCTATCCAGACAGTTCATAGCATAGCTGTTTGACTTTTTGAGACTACCAAAAGAGACTCACTCCAGTCTGCCAACATGCATTCATAGAAAATGACATAATCATGGGACTGGCACCCCATCACCTTAGCCACATAACATACCTATGTAAGGGAATACGATTCCATCACCTTTGCCATTTTCTATCAGCTGGATATGAGTCACAGTCCTGCGTACATTCAGGTTAAAGAGACTATATGAGGATATGAAAATCAGGGGGTGGAGCTGAAGGGGGTCATGTCAGAATTCTGACTCCCTTATGCACTATCCAATAGAAATTTCTTTAATCATGGAAATATTTTTCTACATGGCCCAGATTAGTAGCTACTAGCCACACATGGTTACTGAACACCTGAAATGTAGCTTGGGCAACTGTAGAACTGAATTTAAACACTATTTATTCATATTAATTTAAATAGTTACATGGGGCTAGTAGCTACAATGTTGGGGAGTACAGATCTGTACAATAACCAATGCTGAAATTATATGTTTTGTGTGTTTGTGTGTGTGTATGTGTGTGTGTGTGGTTCTAGGGGTTGAACCTAGGACCTTCACACTGAGCTATATTCCCAGCTCTTTTTCTTTTTTCTTTTTTTGAGACAGGATCTAACCAACTTGCTAAGTTGCCCAGGCTAGGTTTGAACTTATGATCTTTCTGCCTCAATCTCCCTGAGTAGTAGAATTACAGGTGTGCACCACCTGTAATTCATAAACATACACCCAGCCACATGTTGATTATTTTCACAGGGTTTAAACCTGTGGAGTTTGTTTGTTTGTTTTGGAGTTGTGTGTGTTTTGCAGAGAGGGGCAGTACTGGGGATTGAACCCAGGGTCTCTCATATGCCAGACAAACCCTTTATCCTCATGCCACATCCCTAGCCTCTGTGCTTTGGCTTGGTTGGCCAGTTTTGGTTTTTGTTTGGGTTGGTTTGGTTTTTTGGCTATTTCTAAAGATTTCATAATCTTTACCGTCAATTTGAAAAGTTCCTAGGAACTGCTTACCTTACTACATACCTAACAAATTTCATTTATTCCAAACCACTTTCACCAATGTGACCTAAGGAATCAAGAAGGCTAATTTATGGCCAACAAGAGGTTCTGGTAATTTATGCATCCTTATACTTTCCCAAGTATTTATTTCCATGACAGTACACTGAAAAACTAAATACCTATCCTTTCCACACTCTGCATAACTCAAACTCATTTCTCTTAGTCTGGTATGAATGAATAAAACAGTATCAGTGGTGGGTGGTGGACGAAGTGAAAATCAATGAAGGATAACATAGTGGAAGGATTATAGGCAAAGAGGGCATAAACCACTTCCCTCCAATTCAGTAAGACAGAATAAACCACTTCACACAATTGCCTCAACACAACCATTTCCAGATCTATCACTGCAATGTCATATGCTTCAGTTTCACTTCTTGACATGTTTTTTCTAACTCAGGTGTTCCCAAATAGCATTGTAACACTGTAGTAGCACTAGCTCAAGGGTCTGTTAATAACTATTATTAAAAAACAAAAACATTGGGCCGGGAATTTAGCTCAGTGGTTTCGCCGCCTGCTGCGCAAGCACAAGGACCTGAGTTCGATCCCCAGTACCAAAAAAACCCAAAAAAACAAAATAAGAAAACTAGAGGCTCCAGGATCAAATAAATCTTAAGAGCACAGACAAAATGTAAACAGTTTTTTTATACTACAGGACTATAGGACTTCTTAGAGCCTTTAATATTATTACACTGGAGAGAGAGAGAGAGAGAGAGATTTCAAGATCATCCCACTGAATTATTCTACTGGTGTACCAAGTATGAGAAATAATATTATTAGTTGGATTTGCCCAAATCTCTCATTAGTGTTTCCACTCAATGAATTTTGCTCCATTCATCCACTACCTATGCAATCTACTTAATACATTCAATATTTTTACCCTATGCACTTTAAAATTTTAGATTCTTCCTGAGCAAGAAACAGTGAAATCATGTGTTCAATCTGCAAATTATAGATTTTATAGTGCAAAAAAGCAACAGCTAATAAAATACATAAATGTTCATCTGTATTTCCAAAATGCATTTTAATTTTTAAGCATATAACTAACAATACAATATCACTAAAGCAATGGCTAGAAATGATACAAACAATGTTTAAGACCAAGAGCCAAGTCTCCATCTTCTAGGTACAGGTGAGGAGACTTTTGGTAGGAGGAGTTTACTGCCTTGCACCCACTGGCAGGGTGGGATTACTGAGACCCTCAGAACTGTTGGGACCTGACAGGTGAGCTATGAGGTACAAAAAGTTATCAATATACTTGCCCCTGAGCCAATTCCCAGGTTTCATCAATTGGAGCTACTTAAAAATCTTCTTTTGCTCAGCACTGAGTAAGCTATCCCCAGTGTAATTCCATAGCTTTGTTATTGCTAGGAAGGTGGAGACAGTTAACTTTCACTTTCTTCTTAAAAAAAGAGGCCCTGACCAGCCCAGATTATACTTGGAAGCACCACAATGCCTTTCCTTTACTTCTCAAAGGCAGCTCCAACAGGCTCTGCAGACTGAATCTCAAAGAATCTGGATAAGCTGTAACAGCTTTGGGCTAGGAACGGGCCCTTGAGACAGGTCAGAATTAACAGTGAGACAGAATGGGTTTAAGAGATATGACTTGGAGACTGATTCCATGAGTTCAAATCCCAGATCAACCATTTCCACACTGAAAGACCTGGAAAAAGTAAATAGTTACTCTTTTATCAGTTTCCTTATCTGTTGGACAGGATACGGCCAGTAACATAATACCTACTCAAAGGACAAATAAATGAGACAATGCATGAAGAATGTGTGGCATATAGCAAAAATTCTGTAAATGCTACCTTACAGTAATTTTAATGATAAGGAAAATAATAACAATGATGGCCTCTGTTCTTCTTACATGCAGACTGATTTATTTTGGGGGACAGACCCCTCCTGCCTTTGTTCACTCAAACTTGTTAGGGAAGAGTGTGTTGGACAAAGCTGTTGGACAGGAGGCTGCTGTACTAGTCAGCTTTCCCATCATTCTGATACAATATACAACACCCACAATTTAAAGGAGGAGAGGCTTAATTTGGCTCACAGTTTCAGGGGATTTCACCTATGGTTGGTGCTGAGGCAGAAACATTATGGCAGAGCAAAGATGCTTGGTTCATGGGGGCCAGGAAGCAGCACAGAGGAGCAGTGCCAGAAAGAAGGGAGCCAAGAACCATATATAATTAATACCCAAAGTCTTGCCCCTATGACCCATTCAGACACACATGGAAGTGTTTTACTAATCCTCTCAGTACCTCCCAAGACAATCAAACTAGCACAACTGAGCTTACCCACCACAGCTCCCATCTCCTCAGTCCCACACCCCAGGACTCACAACGCACTATGAAGTCAGCAACTAAAGTCCTAGGTGATCTCAGCTGCACAGTCAAAAATTCAGACCTCATGGGAGGCAATGTGACCACGTAAGTGAGGGTTTCTAGGAATGAGGGTTTCTGTAAGTGTATCTGGGTCACATATCTGACTCTGGCCTTACTGATTGTGTGCCCTCAACTCTAGAATCTGATCTAAATTGGCTTAAAAGCAATGAAGACATAATGATTTCTTGCATCTTTGAGTTTGGGAAGCCAGCTTTCACTCTATGTAAGCTATAATCATTCTCACCCACTTCCTCATCAGAAGATGAGGCTGGACAGCTCTCACTCCATCTGTCTCTTGTGTGAATCAACACATTCCCGGTGCTTCAGACACTCCTATGGAAATGGCTTTACTTAGGAATGGTTGCTGACACCAAAATAACCAAACAATCCCAAGAGCTAGCCCAAATCTTGGTTCATCTCATAAAGACTCTGAAGAATCCAAAAGAACATAGACCTCCAAGACATCCCCTACAGCCCTTGTACGTGTTCCTGACTCCAGGATAGCAACCTTTCTGTGACTAAGGAACACAATCCTCCATACTAGAGCGGGGATAGATTTTTCCTGATGTCACAGAGAAAAATCTCCGGTACCCAGGATTTTTCATGCCCTTTCTAGTTTGCATCCAAATGTCAACACAACTGGAGCTTTCAGGGGCAGATTGCCCAAATTTTAGGAACATTGTCCATTCTAAAATACAGAACAGCCATCAGGACTTCTGACTCAAGTTCATAAACAGGAATTCTGTACATAAGAGTGTAGCACTTATCTACATTAGTTGAGGCTAGGCAATGTGACACGCATCTCATGTAATCTTTACAACAATCTTATAACTCACATATCCTAGAGTCTTGCATACTTTATGATGGGGCTATGTCCTAAGAAATGTGTCAGTAGGCAATAGTGTTATTCTGAAAACATCATAGAGTATGTGCACACAAATGCAGATAATATAGCCTACTACCCAAAATCTCTATGATATACAGATACTCCTCATTTAAAGACAGACTTCTGTTCTGCAACTAGGCCATTAAATGAATTGATCCCTAAATTAAATAAGGAACTTTTAAAAAAATTCATTAAGTTTATTGGTACATTTTAGGTATACATTATGATCCCATTCATCATTGGGAATTTGTACCTGTACATGATATATCTTGGTTCATGTTTTTTCCCCTTCCCCTTCCCTCCCTTCCACCCCTCCACTTCCTGGTAGTTACAAAAGCTTTGTGTCCATTTTTCCTTCTTTTCTCATTTTCTTCTTTCCCTTCTCCCCCCTCCCCCAGTTTCCCTTCCCCTTTGAACATTTTCTTCCTATTTCACAATATCTATTATACATTTTGGTCCTCATTTACACTTGCAGTTTCTCACACCAGAGAAACAATTCGGTATTTACACGTGTGTCCTATTTATTTCACTTAAGAGTCACGCCTCAATGTACATCCATTTAGCTATAAATGTCTCTAGTTTCTCATTCTTTATGGATGAGTAGTACTCCATTTTATAAAAAAAAACCACATTTTCTTTATCCAGTCTCCAGTTGATGGGCATTTGGTTTGTTTCCAAGATTTACCTATTACAAACTGTGCCACTATAAACATGGGTGCACATATATTGCTGTGGTATGATGCTTTTAATTCTTTTGGGAAGATACTCAATAGGGGAATGGCTGGGTAAAATGGGACTTCTAATCCTAGTTTTCTGAGTAATCTCCACACTGAATTTCTACAATGGTTGCACCAGTCTACTACACTCCCCCCAGCAGTGGAGAAGGGTTCCTTTTCCCCACAGCCCCACCAGTATTTGTTATTGGTTGATTTCTTGATAGCAAACATTCTGGAGTGAGATGGAATCTCACTGTTGTTTTAATTTGCATTTCACCAATGACCAGTGATGTTGAACACTTTTTCATATGTTTAATTGCTGCTTCTACTTTTTCATCTGAAAAGTGTCCTTTCATTTTAGATGCCTGTTTTTGGATTGGGTCTTTAAATTTGGGGGGCGTGATTTTTTTTTAAGTTCTTTATATATTCTAGATAGTAGACCTTTGTCTGAGGAACAGCCAGTAAAATTTTTTCCCACACTGTGGGTTGTCTCTGAGCTCTGTTGGTGATTTCTCTTTCTGTGCAGAAGCTTATTAATGAGATGAGATCCCAGTTGTGGATTCTTTGTGCTAGTTCATGTGAGACTGAGGTTTTGTTTGTAATGTCTTTTCCTATGCCAATGTCTTCAAGAGTTCAACCTTGTTTATCTTCTAGCAGGTTTAGTGTTTCTGCTTTAATATTTAGATCTTTGATCCATTTCGATTTTAGTTTACTGCATGATGAGAGATATGGGGCTAGCTTTAATCTTTGGTAATTTGAAACCCAGTTTTTCCAGCACCATTTATTGAAGAGGCTATCTTTCCTCCAGTGAGGGTGTTTGGCTCTTTTATCAAAGATGAAATGGCTGAGTATGTCTGGAGTGGTTTCTACATCTTCTAATCTGTTCCACTGATCCTCGGGCCTATTTCTTTGTCAGTACCATGCTGTTTTTATCGCAGTAGCTTTGTAGTATAGTTTCAAGTTGGAGATTGTGATACCCCTTGCCTTGTCTTTGTTGCCTAGAACTGCTTTTGCTATTCTAGGTCTCTTCTGGTTCCAAATGAATTTTTGGATTGTTTTCTCTAGATCTGTGAAATATACTGTTGGAATTTCAGTCAGGATTGCATTGAATCTATATAGCAGTTTTGGAAATATGGCCATTTTCAACATATTGGTTCTTCCTACCCAAGAACAAGGGATATCTTTCCATTTCGTGATATCCTCTTCAATCTCCTTTTTCAGAGTGTTGGAGTTTTCAGAGTAGAGTTCTTTTACTTCTGTCATTAGATTAATTCCTAGGTATTTCTAAATGAGGAACTGTATATAGAATATACATTACAATATTCAGAACAAAGAAATAGTCAAAGAAAACTCCAACTTGATGACTTTGTTTTTATTTGCATAACTCTTACATGAAGCACTGTAAGGTATAACAAAACATAAGACTACAGTACTGTACCACACAGTACAATCACCAGTACATAGAAGGAAGGTGTACTGTACAAAGAAAAGACATAGAGGCTCTATAAACAAGTTGCACAGAACTATTTTGAAAAAAGAAAGACAGGTCATAAATCTGAACAGTTGTTAACCAAGTAGGTCCTTAGATGAGGAATATCTGTATACCACTGTAGATGTGGTCTGCCATTGACCAAAATGCCATCATGCCGCACCTGACTGAAGAGACTAGAGCAATGACACTGAGAAGATAAGCAACTTGCTGAGAGGCCTCTTCTCCCTAGAAGAGAGAGCTGGGGTTCTAACCCAATCGATCCCACCCAAAACTGAAGTCATTTTCCTTACCATACAGTGCTACTCTCAGATGTACCTTACTCGATAATTTCCTATTATCAGAGCTAATCGGTCCACTGGAAAGAAAAAATATCCATTGCCTGCATATAAAATTGTTTCTCCAAAGCTATGTCATAGCCAGCCATGCCCAGCAACTGCTCCAAGTGCCTTTTCTTCTTCACAACAGCAAACTCATCACACACCCACTTCTCATGTAAGAGCACAAACATACACACATTTATATATATTTCACACACATATATTTACACATTTCATTTTGTATTTAACACACACACACACACACACACACACACTGCCATCTCTCCCTTAGGCAAAGGCACTGCCTGTTAAATAAATCAAAAACCTGTGGACTAAGAACCATCTGAGATTCTGAAGACCTACAGGAGTAAACTTGCTTTAATGGTCCTCATACAACATCCAAGGAATGGCTAAGGACTGAAAATAACTAAAGTTTCAGAGTTTTTATAGGATAATGTGTGAATTACTTTTTATTAAATTCAACTATAGCATAATTCAGAGATGTGAAATAAAGTCTTATTGTACAAGCTGATTTTTCTATATCTGTAAGTAATGAGCTATTTTAATTTTTTACTCTTAAAAATACCATCGATATTAATTAAAGAATGAATGCAAAGATATTTAAGTGAAATTCAAGATAAAGCAGAAATAAGAATTCACTTGCAAAAATTGAGTACTGTGCTCCACTAGGGTCTCAACTTCATATTTCTCAGCCTATGCAGAGATTCTGATTAAGATTAGGCCTATATGCTCTTGTAAATCTTAAATTCTTTCTTGTTGCATCTTACAAAATCAAAATTCTTCCCTCAAAGAAATTATAAGCATGAAAGATTTTCCCTTTTCCTAACTGAAATTGAAAATCCTATAGACTCTATATCCTAAGTACATCCCATGAGAAAAACAATATTCTATTTGTTATGCCTTAAGTGTCTCCCTCAAAGTTTGTGTGCTAGAAACTTGCTCCCCAAAGTGGCCATGTTGGGTGTGTAGCCATGTTGGGTATTGGGGGAATCCCCCTCATGAATGGATTAATGCCATTATCCCACAAGTTGGATCTTTATAAAAAATGTGTTGCTTCCATTTGCTCCCTCTCACTTTCTCTTGCCCTTCCACCTTCTGTCATAGGGTGATAAAACAAAAAGACCTTTATCTAATGTCGGCCTTTTGAGCTTAGACTTCCCAGGCTCCAGTGTTATGAGAAGCAAACTTCTGTTCATTACAAATTATCTACACTGTGGTATTATGTCACAGTAGCACAAAACAGACTAATTTACTATTTGAAAATCATACCTTTTGGAACCACAGTGAACTCAAGTTCTATTTTGCTTGTATCTTTAACTAGGCTTTCTTTTGAGGTTTTACTTTTTTGATAGTAGATTGTTAACATGGATTTTCTAGAAAGCCAAAGTATGTTTTAGATTCTCAAGTAAGAGTGAAATGATAAGGAATTGTAGCTTCTCTGGTTGTTGGTGCTTATTTTCTATAAAGTTATTTCAAGTAAACTTATCATAGAAAAAGTCCTGGCAACCCCTAAAAAACACAATAGCTCAAAAAAAAAAATCGCAAGTTTCTCACTGACTAGACTGTTGGGAGTAGAATATTTTATGCTACAGAGTTACAAATCTCTGTGAACTGAAAGCATTTCCTGGGCAATTAATCAAGGGGAACTTTTATGTAAAAACACATCTCGATTGAGCGATTCACATATGAGCCCACAGTGGCAATGACTATAAGTTTCAGGCCTGTGCAGTTTGCTAAAATGCTTTTCATCAAGCCATGAAAAACACCTTGACAGCATACAAATTCAGCAAGAAGAATAAACTAACTCTGGGAAGTTACAATTACAGAAAGGAACTATTCAAGGTATGTGACCTTTGCACAAAAATGATGCACATATATTTGATACTAAAGACTCTCCTCTATTTTCTCCCTTTGATAAGTTGTGCAATTCCCACTAACAATAATGAGAGATATGTGCTAAAAATGAATAGCTGCTAACTCCAGCCATCTGTGCATTCCTGGTACACATAAAATTGAATGTCATCACTACCCTATTGGATTTCCCGGTAATGCTCTTTGCTGATAAGAACTTTGAAAAAATACCAGTGGCTTTTTTTTCCTTTTTCTTACTCATACAAAGCATGCCCATTGCCTTGCTACATAAAGAACTCTATTCTACTCTGAATCCAGGCAGCCACTGAGAGCATGGGGTGAGATAAATCCCTGCTTATCAAGATGACTGTTTCCCCACTCAGTTTAAATGGAGACAAAGTATACCCAGACTTGAATGATTAAAATGGCCAAATTCTTAGCAGGTTAACTCATTACTTTTTATCCTTTTCTTGCCAGCCCCGAAAGCTAAGTAGCTGTCTTAACAGCCTGTAGCAATCACTTCCAAACAATTCTCTTTCTCTACAACTATGCTAAAATGGAGTTAACCCATTTTTTTCTTTATGAATTATTGGCTTTCAAAAATTTGAGAAAGGCCTCAAACTTTAATGGAGACATTTCAAAAGAAAGATCATGTGCTAGAGAACACAAGATGATATGCTGGGGAGCCACAAAAGCTGCAAGACTGGAAAGCCCCTGGTCAGAATTTGGAGACATACATAACTACTTTCAGTGTTGATATATGAATGGAAGCTGGTGTTGACTGTCTCCAATCACAGCCAAATGTCTCTTCAGACCTGGGGACACACAGCACCACAGGGCCACACAGCTATACCTTCCCTTCCCTCGATACCCAGCTGGTCTGCAGGAAGCCAGTGTTTCCAAGGAACCCTTCTCTATCCCTGTCAAGGTGTGAGTTAAATCCTACTTTGGAAAACACAAGGGACCAATTATCAGGTAGCTCATTTCTTCCTCTGGAGCCACATGGAAGACTGTGATGCTCAGGATCTTCTCAAGTTTGATCATTAGATCTAGTTTTATATGACATCTGATGACAGATCTGCTAGAAAAATTTATTAGTTTGGCTAAAAACTAAAGAAAAATGGTAATCACAGCTCTCTGGAGAGGCTTTTTAAATTTCATTTTATGGCACTATAAAATGAGGCCATACCCTGAACATTTAAATGGGCAAATTATACCATTGGAATCTCGGATTTTAAAGTTCAGTTACATCAGTAGACATAAAAGTTGAGTGAATATTCAAGGCAAGGGTCCATTTGCAACATAGCTAAGTCATCACCAAAGGAAGATAATCATCTATTTCAGATAAGTGACTACATGCTTAGTGAACTGTTTCTATTACTACTTCATCACATTTTCAAAAGAGCAATGGCAATACAAAGCTGTCAAGTGATAATTTATTTGTAAGCAACATATTTAATGATATTACAAATCTACTTGCTTTTTCAAAAAGCTATCACTCTTCTAACTTTGAAAAAATTTACGGTTGTATTTTAGAATTATTAATAGAACACACCAAATATAAGGGTAAAATTACTAGGATAGAAGAAAAATGAGTCATATATTTCATAAATCTAGTATTCAGAAAATGTAAAGAGCACAACTTAACAATGAAAAGGCAAACAATACAATAAAACATGGGCATAGAATTTGAATAGACATTTTTCCAAATAAGACATATAAATGGCCAATAAGTATGAAAAGATTTTCCATAAAACTAGTCATTAGAGGAATACAAATTGGCATAATTTCATACCCACTAGGATGGCTATGATAAAAAAGACAGGTAATAAGTTTTGGTGAGAATGTGGAGAACTTGGGACAATTATGTGTTGTTGGTGGGAAAGCAAAATGGTATAGCCACTGTAGAAAACAATTTGGCAGTTCCTAAAGAAGTTAAGCATAGATTTATCACATGATATGGCAATTAAATATTACAGTATTTTTCATAATAGCTAAAAAGGAAGAAATAATCCAAAAGTTGACCAACTGATGAATAGACACATAATATAGTATACTGATACAATGGAGTATTATTTATCAATAAAAAGGAATGAAGTATGGATGCATGCAACAATAGGGATGAAATTCAAACACACTATGAGAAGTAAAAGAAAACAGTCACAAAAGACCATATATGAGGCCATTCCACTGCTCTCAGCACAGAGGAAGGGGCTTCCAGGCCACCATACCACCACTCCCAGAGCAGAGGAAGAAGCTTCCGGGCCGCCATGCCACTGCTCAAAACAGAGGAAGGGGCTTCCGGGCCGCCATACCACCGCTCCCAGCACAGAGGAAGGAGCTTCTGGTCTGCCTTTCCGCTGCTCCAGAGAACAGGAAGGGGCATCCGGGCCACTGTTCCGCCCCTCCCAGCATAGAGGAAGGGGCTTCCAGGCCATCTTTCTACCGCTCCCAGAGCAGAGGAAGGGGCTTCTGGGCCGCCGTACTGCCACACCCAGCGCAGAAGAGGTGAGCGGCACAGGAGCCAACAGCACCCCCCCCGACACTCCCCACCTGTCGAAATGAGAAGACAAGTAAACAAGTCTCAAAACCAGACTTCCAGATCACCTACAGAAACCCCAAAGGGAAATGAGATGGAACACTCTGATATTCAACCACCTGGACTCCCTGAACTGGTAACAAAAGAGGATCTGGAAAAAATGAAATCAGAAATAATTTCACAGACAATAGCAGAGATTGTGCCCCTAGTGCAAGACATGATTAATAAGTCTAGTGAGGAGCTGAGGAACATGATGGAATCCCAACACAGGAAACAAATGGACTACACAAAACAGATACAAACAGATTTCCAGGAGATTGAAATCTCCATTGAAAGTCTACATGGCAGAATGAGCCAATGTGAGGACAGAATTTCAGATATAGAAGATAAGACTATAGTCAGTGAAAAGAAAAATTGCTTCAAAATTGTAAGGAACCACGAGAAATCAATACAGCAACTGCTAGACGATGCAAAGAAGAATAACATAAGACTTATTGGAGTCAACGAAGAAACAGGAGAGAGTGCAGATGACAAGAAAAAACTGTTCACAGAAGTGATGGCAGAAAACTTCCCAAGGAGGGGAAAAGAGCTTGACATACAGATAAGTGAGGCATATAGGTTTCCAAATAGGCTTGATCAAAAAAAATCTACACATAGGCATATAATTGTTAAGATTCCAGAAACCAAACAGAAGAACAAAGTTCTACAAGCAGTTAGAGAAAAGAAACAAATCATATACAAAGGAAAGCCCATCAGAATCACAGCAGACTTCTCAAGGCAAGAAATGCTTGGAGTGACGTATTCCAAGCCCTAAAGGAAAACAGCCTCCAACCCAGATTGATGTATCCCGCAAAACTATCTTTCAAAATTGATGGAGAAATAAGATACTTTCATGACAAAGAGCAATTTAGGAACTTTATGAGTACCAAATCAGCACTCCAAAAAATTTTACACAATATCCTAGGAAAAGACAAGGAGGATCACAACCCCAGGAAGCCCAGCAGAATGAAACCATCAAGAGTGACAAGAAATTAAATGTAAAGGGGGAGAATCCAACAGAAAGAAAAAGTCATGACAATGATGAGTCAATAGGTATCAGTTATAACCGTCAATGTTAATGGTCTCAATTCACCAATCAAAAGAAATAGACTGACACAATGGGTCAAGAAGCAAAATCCAAAAATATTCTGTGTACAAGAAACACACTTAATTCAAAAAGAAATTCACAGACTGAAAGTTAAAGGGTGGAAAACAATACTCCATGCAACGGGAACTTGAAAAAAAGCAGGAGTAGCCATCCTCTTTGCAGATCAAGTGGATTTCAAACCAACACTGATTAAGAAAGACAAAGAAGGACACTACATCCTTGTAAAGGGAAGAATCCAAGAGGAAGAAATGACAATCATAAATATCTATGCACCAAACACTAGTTTGCCCAAGTATATAAAACAAATACTAATGGACATGAAAAGTCATGTATGCACTAATACAATAGTAGTGGGGGACCTCAGTACTCCACTGTCACAGATAGATAGATCAACTACCCAAAAAATAAGTAATGAAATACTAGGACTCAATCAAACTCTTGAACAAATGAACTTAACAGATGTTTACAGAGTGTTCCACCCCACAAAATCAGAATACACATTCTTTTCAGCTGCACATGGGTCGTTCTCCAAAATAGACCACATACTGACTCACCGAACATGTTTAAGTAAGTGCAAAGGAACTGAAGTTATCCCCTGTATATTATCAGACCCCAGTGTGATAAGATTGGAGATCAACAGCAAAAGAAACAACAAAAATTTCATAAACGTGGAAACTGAACAACACACTTCTGAATAACCAATGAGTCACAGAGGAAATTAAAGAAGAAATCAGACAGTTCCTTTAATTAAATGACAATACAACATATTGGAATCTATGGGACACAATGAAAGCATTCTGATGAAGAAAATTCACAGAAGTGAATACTCATATGAGGAAAGCAGAGTGAGCCCAATTGAACAACCTGATGCTGAATCTCAAGCTTCTAGAAAAAGAAGAGCAGGACAAACACAAAGCTCACACAAGGGAAGAAATTCTAAAGATCAGAGCAGAAATCAATTCAATGGAGACTAAGAGAACAATACCAAAAAATTAATGAACCCAAGAGTTGGTTCTTCAAAAGAATAAACAAAATTGACAAACCCTTAGCCAACCTTATCAGAAAAAGGAAAGAAAAGGCCCAAATCCATGCAGTTAGGAATGAAAAGGGTGAAATTACAATGGACCCAGCAGAAATCCAGAGGATCATCAATACCTACTTTCAGAACCATACACCAATAAGATGGAAAACACAGAAGAAATGGACAGATTCTTAGATACATATGAATTCACAATGTTGAACCAAGAAGACCTAAAAATTCTAAAAACTCAATATCAATCAAGAAAATTTAAAACATAATTAAAACTTACCAACTAGGAAAAGCCCAGGTCCTGATGGTTTCACTGCTGAATTCTACAAGGCATTTAGAGAGGAACTGCTGCCACTACTGTTTAAACTCTTCAGTGAAATTGAAAGGGAAGCAATACTCGCAAATTCATTCCTGGAAGCTAGCATCACCTTGATCCCCAAAGCAGAGAAAGACCCAACTGAAAAAAGAGCACTATAGGCCAATCTCACTAATGAACATGGATGCAAAAATCCTTAATAAAAGATACTGGCAAATAGAATGCAGAAGACCATCAAGAAGATCATACACCTTGATCAAGTGGGATTCAACCCAGGGATGCAGGGATGGTTCAACATATGCAAATCAAACAATGTAATACACTATATCAATAGAGCCAAGGACAAAAACCATATGATTCTCTCCATAGACGCAGAAAAAGCATTTGACAAAATCCACCACGCATTTATGATAAAAACCTTACAAAAAATTGGAATAGATGGTCTCTACCTCAATCTGATAAAAGCCATCTATGAAAAGCCAACAGCCAATATCATACTAAATGGTCAAAAACTGAAATCCTTCACACGAAAAGCAGGAACAAGACAAGGATGTCCACTATCACCACTCCTGTTCAATATAGTTTTGGAAACATTAGCCACGGCAATTGGACAAGAGAAAGAAATAAAAGGAATGAAAACAGGAAACAAAGAAGTCAAATTGTCATTATTTGCAGATGACATGATACTCTATTTAGAAGACCCCAAGAATTCCACCAAAAGTCTTCTAGACTTAATAACCAAATTCGATAGAGTAGCTGGATACAAAGTCAACACACAAAAATCAATAGTTTTCCTCTACACGAACAACAGACTCACTGAGACAGAAATAGGGCAAACAATTCCTTTCACAATAGCATCCAAAAAACTGAAATACCTAGGAATCAACCTAATGAAAGAAATCAAAGACCTCTTCTCTGAAAACTATAGCACTCTGAAAAGAGCGATTGAAGATGATTTCAGAAAATGGAAAGACATCCCCTGTTCCTGGGTAGGAAGAATCAAAACAGTAAAAATGGCCATACTTCCAAAACTCCTATATAGATTCAATGCAATCCCAAATGAAATCCCAGCAGCATACTTGATGGGCCTTGAGAAAACAATCCAAAAATTCATTTGGAGCAAGAAGAGACCCAGAATAGCAAAAGCAATTCTAGGTAACAGAGACATGGCAGGGGGTATCACAATCCCCAACTTGAAACTATACTACAAAGCTACTGTGATAAAAACAGCATGGTACTGCCAAAGAAACAGACCTGAGGCCCAGTGGAACAGATTAGAAGAGGCCGAAACAACTCCAGACACACTCAGCCACCTCATCTTCAACAAAGGAGCCAAACACCCTCACTGGAGGAAAGATAGCCTCTTTAATAAATGGTGCTGGAAAAACTAGATTTCAACTTGTTAAAGATTAAAACTAGACCTATATCTCCCGCCATGTACTAAACTAAAATCGAAATGGATTAAAGATCTTAATATTAAAACAGAAACACTGAATCGGCTGGAACAGAGGTTAGGTAGAACCCTTGAAGACATCGGTGTAGGAAAAGATTTTATGAACAAAACCTCAGTTGCCCATGAACTAGCACAAACAATCAACAAGTGGCATCTCTTCTTACTAACAAGCTTCTGCACAGCAAGAGAAACCACCAGCAGTGTGAAGAGACAACCCACAATGTGGGAAAAAATCTTCACCAGTGGTCCCTCAGATAAAGGTCTACTATCCCATATCTATAAAGAACTTAAAAAAAATCAGACCTCCCAAATTTAAAGACCCAATCCAAAAAAGGACATCTGAAATGAACAGACATTTCTCACAGAAAGAAGTAGAAATGGCAAATAAACATAAGAAAAAATGTTCAACATCACTGGTCATTCGAGAGATGCAAATGAAAACAACGTTGAGATTCCACCTCAGCCCAGAAAGAATGGCTGCTATCATGAAATCAACCAATAACAAATGCTGGCAGGGCTCTGCAGAAAGAGGAACCCTGCTCCATTGTTGGTGGGAGTGCAGACTGGTGCAACCACTGTGGAAATCAGTATGGAGATACCTCAAAGAACTAGAACTGGAAGTCCCATTTGACCTTGCTATTCCACTGCTGGGGATCTTCCCCAAAGAATTAAAAGAATCATACCACAGTGATATATGTGCACCCATGTTCATAGCAGCACAATTTGTAATAGCTAAAACTTGGAAACAGCCCAAATGCCCATCAACTGGAGACTGGATAATGAAAATGTGTTTTTTTAAATAAAATGCAGCACTACTCAGCCATAAAAAATGAGAAATTAGAAACATTTATTGCTAAATGGATGAACATTGAGGTGATACTCTTAAGTGAAATAAATAGGACACACGTGTAAATACCGAATAATTTCTCTAGTGTGAGAAACTGAAAGTGTAAATATGGATTAAAAGGTATAATAGATAATGTGAAATAGGAAGAAAAGGGGCAAAGGGGAAGGGGAAGTAGGAAGAGTAGGGGAAAACAAAGAAGGGAATGCAATTAATATGAGAAAAGGAAAAAAAGGAAACGAAGTCTTTGTAAATAGGGAGGGATGGAGTGGTTGAAGGGAGGGCAGGGGAAGGGGGAAAAATAAGAACCAAGAGAGATTATGTAAAGGTATAAATTTCCAATGATGAATGTCATTATACTGTATACCTAAAATGTACCAATGAAAAGATATACAGTTAAAAAAAACATATTTAGAAATAAAAAATAATACAAAAGGCTTTGTAAAAAGAAAAGTTATATTGCTCCTTTAACTCTCTCACTAACTATTCCTACTTTTGAGGGGATTTTGTCAATCTTTTCAAACTGTTTTAGGCATAATATATGCATAGACACACATCTCCTTTAAAATACATTAGATAATGCTACATCATTTTACAATATGTCTACGACACCTTTCCATGTCACCAACTATCTACTGAGATGTGGAAAAAGATGCTGGAGAGAGACTGTGGGCCTGAAAGATAACTAGGGTGCTGGGCAGAAATGTGAATTCACCTTTTAGAAGAGCAAGGATTTATAAGTTTCTTGGATTTTCAAATGTTTCTTGAAAACACTCTGCCTGAGTATTTCACATACATCTTAATATTCCAAAATTAAAATCTCAAATGCCTGTCTCTGGACCCAAAGTCACCCTCCCTACTCTATACTCTGTCTCCATCAGAGTTATACATGATTGGGAGTCAAGGAAAAGCAAATCCTCCTTTTTCCTAATCTGTAACACACAAAGGATCACTATGCTCTGCTGATTTCATTTATTTTAAAATGTCTATCAACACAGTTACCTCTTCTGTATTCCTACTGCTACCATCTTAGCTCATGCCTTTGTTTTCTTTGTCCAGATACTATCTCCCATCTGGCTTCCCTGCAGCCAATCAGTGTACCTGTCCTTTCACCCATTCATCCATCTATTCACCCAACACATATTTATGAAGCACTAACCACAGGCCAGACCCTGAGGACACAAAGCTGAAGTGGACACTGCTTTATTATTAGACAGTTCAATGTTTGGTGGAAGGGAAAAGAATAGAGCTGAAAAATGATAAGTGAACACTTTTGACAGCAACATTAACTAAGTCTGGTCAGAACACAAGGTGGAATTACTGCCTTGAAAGGAGTCAGAGGGTAATGTGTGAATTGGGACTTCAAGGATGGGTAGTTTTATAGGGTAGGAGAAAAGAAGAGGCATTTAGGCAATGAGAAAAGTATGTTCCAATCTGGAGAGATGGAAAAAGTGTAACAATTACAGGAAATGAGAAAAAAAATTCAGAGGAGGCAAACACTGAGTGGAAAATGAAGAAGTAAAGAGTATGTGTGCGCACTGGGGTAAGACTTGAAATGCAACTCGGACAAGTGTGAAAGGTTTCAAAAGCCAGGTAAGTGGTGAAGTTCATATTCTGCCCAGTGTAAGAAGAGGGACCATAGGGGCTTCTAGGGACAGGGTGCTGCTCCACTGACTGTAACTGAACTAGAAAACTGGGACAGACTGGGACTGTCTGGAGGCTACTGCAATAATTCAAATGGCCAGTGGAAAGAGCAGTACTGAGAACAGGGTGGGGGGGGGGCACAAGAGAAATTAAATGTGCTGGATTAGATACAGCAAGGAATGAGGTACAGAGGACCTAGAGGTTTCTATCTTAGAAAACCAGGTGGAAGTTCCAAAAGCTAAATGCCAAGTACATGGTACAGAGGGGGATGGGTAAAAGAAGGGACAATAAGTCCAATTCTAGTTGTACAGTACTGAAAATTTGAGGTAGACATGTTTTTAAACACAGTGGTCCTGTTCCCTTCATAATAAAAACTACAAATGTTTGTTTTATTATGGCAGGTGCTGGAGCATCCATGTGTACCTATAACCACTTGCTTCTAACTCTTGAGATAGCCTGGGTTCAAATTCAGAGTAACCTTGAGTGGACCTCACAAACTTTCAGTTTACTCATCTGTTTATTATAAATTAATACTTTTTACATGGTTCTTATGGGGGTTAGAAAAAAATCTTGCACATCAGTGTTCTGCACAGTTCTTAGCTCATAGAAAACGCTAAGTTCCTCCTAAGGAAAGAACTTAGAATTATCCCTCACAAAATTAGGGAACAAGTTTTAGTTATCCACTCTGCCAACATGTCTTAATTTGGGGGTTACTGCAAGAGATGATAAGGCAAACCAAAGAAAATGACAAACGACAAGCCGAAAAGCCATCCCACACAGCCCAGCAACTCAGAGACCCAGGAAACCAACACAGACCTTTTCCATCAGGCATACAAAGTCGTGAAAGCTTCAAAGTTCAAAGTTTAAAAGTTTAAAAAGAAAACAAAGCAAATCAAAAAACACCAAACTCTGCAGGAGAAAGACCATACATTTTGAATCCATGAGACCTCCCCTTTGACCTAACATAATGATGAGGAAAGAACGATTCCACAGTACGATTACTGCCTGGACCAAGGTACAAGGTCATGGTTTGAATCCTCAGCACTTGCTAGTGCTGCTTCCCCTCTCACTCATGTTAGACAAGATCAAGGCAGATGCAGATACTGTGCTGCAGAGAAGCTCGGCTCTCCTTCAGAGTCATTCTGTTGTGTTTTCCTGAAGGAAAATCATCATATATCACAACAAAGGCCTTTATTGCCTTTTGGCTTTTATGCTGCTGGAATTCTCTGATCACACTGTGTGGGGCCATGAAGAACTGTCCCAAAAATGATTCCTGGAAGAGGCAGAAAACCCCTTGTAGAAATACGTCTTTTCTCTTGGCTGCTTCCCCAGAATTCCCCACCGGGAACCATCTCAAACTGGCAGGAGGATGGATGGCCTGAGGTCTTCCCTCATTCCTGCTGTCCATGATTCTTGAAGTACATCCAGTGCTGATGACTGTCTGCAGTCTACAAAGCTGCTGCCTCTGCAGAGGCCACTCACTGAGCCCATTCAAATTCACTTCAGAAAGGAATTTCACATTCCTGCTCAAGACAGGGTGAAACTCAGACCAGCAGCTTAGAAAAGGCTGCTGGAACTGCCAACACAAATAGCTTCTCAACTTCCATTATAATAAGTTTTCATCAATGCTTGGAAACTTCTGTATTATAGAAATAGATTTCCACCACCCCAAAAGAAGCACATTAAACAGTGGTCCCTATGGTAACAGGAGTGCTTGGGCCAAACCAATTTATACTAACACAAAAAGTCTTGCTGTGGAATAGTACATAATGGTTAGGAGATGAAATGGCTGAGTTTGAACCCTGGCAGCACACTTGAGAGCTGTGTGTGAATGAAAACTTTACTTACGATCCCTGAGCCTTGGTTGCCTCATCGCAAACATGGGACTAATAACAGCATCTACTGTCTTGGAGTTACTATACATAAAACCCTAGCAGCCAGTAACTATTAACAAAGTCTATTCTTATTTCTGCTGCTATAATAGCTTCAGCAACAACACCAGGCTAGTTAAAGCACAATGTCTGCAGCCACACCTTTATTCTCTGATAGTAACTAAGGGTTCTATTTATTTGTTTTTCATGTGTTGCTGGTTCTTGTTGAAACATGGCCTTGTTCTCTTGGAAAGTAAAGGAGGATAAAACTAAAATTATTTTGATTTTTATAGCTTTATCATTTAAAACAAGTTTATTCATAATCCCCAGATCTCTTGAACCCTTCCTCTCATACAACTACCTTGTTTCAGGGTGACTGTTTTTCCTGCTTGGGCTTCTCTCTGCCCCTCCAACAGAGAGATATTATAAGACCCGGAAGACATTCCTGATTATTAGACTCTCCCTACCCTAAAAAAGTTTAAAATCTCCGAACCAAGCACTAGAAGCTTTTGCTGGCATGGCCATCCTTTCTGCACGTTCTTCTTCCACTCCAGCACCCTACCTTCTCCAAGCATGTCTTGGACCTTCCCACCTCTGTAGTCCCTGCTTAGGCTCTTCACTTTCTTCTCCATCTGGCAAAATCATTTCCTTATTTCTAGTCCAGTGAAAATACCATCATATTCACAGAAACTTCCCCAACCCAAATCTCTTCTAAATGCCCACAACATTCATATAGAATTTGCCACATTCTGCCAAGGTTAATGCCTCTTTGCCCAAGTTCCAGATTTTCATTCAGTTTTCCTGCTGGACATCAAAATGACAACCTGGCCAAAACCTTTGTTCTTAGCTCCTGCCCACCATGTTTTCCACACTTGTTCTTAAATTCTACAATAGTTTGGCAGGGATCTTAGTCATACAGGAATGTCTTACCAAACCCAGAGAAAGCTGAAAAGTTAGGCTTCCCAAGAAAAAGAAGAACATGACATTCTTACTGAGTCTCACAGAGAAGAGTGGGGAAAAGCTACCCGCAGTCCAAGGTCACAAGGCTGTTATACTGCCCTGTGCAGAAAGTCTTGGCTAATCTTCCACCACCCCATTGACTTGGTTCTCTCTATGACTACTTCAGTTAGTCACATTTTACCCTGCAGGTGTTTTCTATGGCCTTTACTTGGAATTTCTGCCTCCTTACAACTCTATTTCTTGACAACTCATATTCCTTATTAAGTCTATAAATATTTACACAGGGTCCACAATTTTCCAGGTTTTGGTTGGATAAGATGTCCTTTCTAGACAGAAGTTCTAGATTAGACTGAAAGATGCTGAATGAACAATTAAGGGTAAGCTTCATATCCTAGTGTGAAACACCATGAACGTACAACACACACACCTAACCTGCACTGGATGAGCTCCAGTGAACAGCAGACAAAGGAAGTAATATTTAAATTTCACTTGACTGAGGAAAAAAGAGTTATATCTATACTTCATGCCTTACGCTAAGATGAATTCCAGATGGTTCAAAGACTTAATGCAGAAAACTTAGACTAAAAGAACGTTTGTGTCCTCCCAAATATTCATGTGTTGAAATCCTAACCCCCAAGGTGGTGGTATTAGAAAGTGGGAACTTTGGGAAGTGATTAGGAATAGAATTAGTCACCTTATAAAAGAGTCCGAAGAAAGCTTGTTTGCCTCTTCTACCTTGTGAGGATACAATGAGAAGATTCTATGAGCCAGAAGGCAAACAGAATTGGCCAATGCTTTGATTCTAGATTTCCCACCCTCCAGAACTTCAAGAAATAAAATTCTTTATTTATAAGCTACCATGTTTATGGTATTTTGTTACAGACAGAATAAAGACACAAACCATAAAAATACTACAAAGTCAGAGAATACTTGTTTTTAAAATCTTACAGTGTGAAAGGGGTTTCTAACTACAACAGAAAAATCAGAATGCATAAAAAAGATTGAAAGTATTTGACTACATAAAAGTAATATATTAAAATTTTCTATATAACAAAACCCATTACCAAAATCAAAAGAAAAGTGACAAACTGGCAGGAAAGAGCATTTAAAACTCAGTTCAAAGACAAACAGATAATTTTCCCAACACATAGAGTGCACCTAGAAATACATAAGAAAAAGTCCAACAAGAGACTAGGACAAAGTATAAACATATTTAAACATGAGCATCTTCACTTGTAATAATTTTGATAAAAGCAATTCAAAACTGCACATTTATGCCATTTTTCACCTTCCAAGTTGACACTGACAAAAACTTAGAGAAGTGTACTGTCCTGGCAGAGTTAATGGAAAGATAGGCATTTTACAACATATTACTGATGGGACTAGAAATTTAATCTCTATAGAGGGCAACTGGAAAATTCAGAAGTGTACTTCCTAGAAATTCCTCATCTAGAAATTTATTCTACATATACATACATCTACATGTGAAATTAAGACTATTCATGGTTATTAATTATAGCAATTAGTATTAGAGGAAAGTACCTAAAAGGCTTTTGAAGAGACTTAATACAATGAAATAGTATGCAAAAGTAAAAAGGGATAGAAAGTTTTTATGTCTGAATATAGGAAGATCTCAAAGATATTTTGTTAAGGAAAAAAAAAAGCCATGGTGCAGAGCAGTATATATTGCATTATAACATCTGCTGAAATACGTGATAAATATTATTGATCTGCTTATGTTTCTCACGGTGCTTCTTCTGAGTAGTTCTAGTTACACCACAGTACCTGGAACAGAGCATTCAATTACTACATGTTGTAAGTGCATAAGGCAATGCATAACAGAAATAAATGGATGAAAGAACACACTTAGACATGTGGTACATCTTCTAAACTCAAAATAGTTCAATCATGGCTATGTAGTTCCAGAAAAATTAGAATGCATCCTTACATAAGACAAGTGAATATTGAATTAGCTTTCATATTTATGTATAAATATTACTTTTCAGTAAGTATAAGATGAATTTTGTATGTGCACTTATTCATATCACTGCAGGGAGAGGACATTCAGCAGAATGATGATTTCAACCTTTCTACCTAAAAAACCTCTCAAGGGCTTGGGAGAAAGTCTAAAGTCTTTATTCTAGTCCCTTGGTTTTTTACAATTAGAAAAACAACAGAGGCTGCCTTGACAGGATCCTCTCCCACTTCTCTCTTGCAGCAAGCAGCTCCCTTGTTTTCACCTGTCACTCTTGGTGTGAAAACCTTTGTCACAATCATAACATGACAGCCATTGTCACAGCCACTTCCTGAATACTTCCTATGTTCCAGGACCATGCTCCACGTTCAGGGTACCTCCTCACTATATGAAGGAAGAGCTATAACACAACTGTCTCCATTTTGCAGACATGGACGTGGGCTTAAGGAAACAGGGAGAGTGCCTTGTCTCAGGTGCCATAGCAATGAGGTTGCTGTTTTTTAAATGTGGGTTATTTACTTTTCTAAATTTAATGTTCCAACAACAGATTACAGCCTGGATAATCAAGATTGTGAATAAAGTAATAACAGGTCTTTGAAAGACAATCCATGTGAAATTCAAGAGCAGTGTTTCTTTATCTGCTCAGGAATCCCTAAAGAGCCCCCACTTTGTGTGCTTAGGTGGTAAGAGCACCCACACTCAGCAACGTGATAGGACACCTATCTGCCAATTACTCAGTGAGTGTTTCTCACCAAGGCCCATTCATTGCAGGTTATCAGAAGATTCTCTGGCTATTCATTATTATAACCAACTCATTCCCTCCTCTGTAATTATCTGTGAGCAGCATAACACACTGTCCTTGGAACCATCAAACTGACATATGATTAAATAGCAGAAGGCTCTGAAGTTAAATTTAAAACCACTCTTACATTTCAATTCACACATCACATCAAGATCTGTTCAGTCACAGGAATATTCCAGTTGACCAACACCTAAGGCCAGTAAGAGATTATGCTGTTACTAAATGCTTCCATCTGAAAAAGATGGTGGTTGCTTTCTTAAAAACATCAAAAGACATTTTCCAAGGACCCAAAGTAAAAATTGGCAAGCAATTCTCTATATACAATTCTGCCCACACTCCATGTTAAGAAGTTCACCATGTGTCTTTACAGCTGCTTATGGGGTCTCATAAGTAGTGTATTTCTTTAAAATTCTGTATCACACCTTTCACTTTTCACTAAAAATTATTGTACAGCATAAATTATTATACATACAGCTCTGTATATACCAAAAAGTAGTGCCTATGTTATCAAACCTAAAATCTAAAAATTCCTAGAAACTAGAGATAAAACATGAATCTCACCATTTTTGGACTGAAAAGGAGCCATAGAGACAAGGGGAATTTATTTCCACTTCTAAGCCCATTCTGTAGGTCAAGTTTTGCTACACATATAATTCTACAAAACCCACTTTATATTTGTAGAAACCATGAAGTGCATAACTTTCATATTAAAATAACTGATTTCTGACTTACTATTGTTTTTCTTATTTACTTAGTTTAAATATTGTAGTTGACTTCCACCTATATGGTATTCATTGAATTTGGAATAAAATAAAAGATGGGCAGATATTAAAATCAGTACAGTCTCCCACAAAGAAAATGCCCAAACCCTTTGTTAGATATAAGAATGTATTTTAAAGACAGGCACCGATACTTACTCATTTTTAATTGATTCACCCCCAAAACTCTGGCTTCATAAAAATATGACATTACACAGTATGGAATTTCCAAGTACGTTCACCCAATATGGAAGAAAATTTCAGTCACTAGATGGTTAGGTTTCCCTACAACTTGAAGTAGAATTGTGTGTAATGAAGTGATAGAATTCACATTTCATAAGAAAAGCCATATAAAGGAAATAAGATATTATTTTTCTGGAAAGTGATTTATAATAATACTGTGAAATTATTTTTCAAAATTCCTTCTCCTCAACATATACAGAACAGGCTAACATATATTGAGAGATTTATTATTTGATGATATTCATCCATGTGGTAGTACCAACCAAAAGTCAAGAAGAGGGTAGGAGCAAAAAAAAAAAAGGTCTTGAAAAAGGTCTTGAAAAAATACAGATGAATAGTTAATGCTACCAATTTGATATCGACTGTGGTCCACAACTTATCAGAGACTCACTCTGAATTTTGCTGTTACTGTTTTAACAGATTTGCATGATGAGAACAACTTTAATCAACTCCAGGGAGGCTAAGAAACATACTAAACAGAAAAATATTTCAACTATGCCAGTTGTGTTCCTGGAATCTTCCCCCATTTTCGAGGGTACAGACAGAACACTGGAGCAGCAATTCAAGCAAAAGTCCAAAAGTAAAGACAAAATGGAGCAGAAAGTCCAAGTTTTATAAATCAAAGTGGTCTCAGCAAAACATGACCTATGGCAAGTCCCACCAAGGCCACGATTGGAAAAGTGGAAGTACTCGTGGCTATACCTCAAAGGTTCAAAACTATTTCTAAATATAGACCCCCACTTTATGCCTTTAAGAATTGTAAATCAGGGAAAATAATTTTTTCCATTCTCAATAAAATATCTGCACCCAAAGCAAAATCAACCGATTTCTGGTTTTCTACCAGTTTTGCTTGGCATAAAATTTTCTCACACTTCACCAGAAATATCAGCATTAGTATAAGGCAGCTTTAAAGAGGGAAATAATTTTTCTGACCTGTAGATAACCCCTTTAACCCTAATAAGAAAAAGGGGAAACCACACCTGAAATCCACTTTTTTCACTTATTAATAAAAATAGAACAAATTATTTTTCTTAGTAGTCAAATCCTTCCCTATAGGAAGTATTGGTCTATGAACCAGTGAGGGGAAGGATCATGTCTGTTTTACTGCCATATCCCCAACCCTGAGCACATATCCTCTCAAGAAGGATTTCAATGAACATTCTAGGAAGAAGAGGAAAGGGGGGAGGGAGCAGCTGGAAGGGAAAAGCAAGAAAAGAGAAACAAAAGAAGTAAGGGGAGGGAACAAGAATAGTTCAGATGGACATCTTTCCCTCTGTCTTATTTGTGTTTTTGTTTTTCTTGAGCTTTCCATTCAACATGATAGGAAACCAGTCACTTCTTTTCTTAGGGCCACCTGTATGAAGCTAGGTACAGTGTCCACTGCAGGTATGCTCTCTACTCCAGAAAGAGTCCACCAGCAACTGTCCTTGAGGACCCAGAAAAGGGACCAAGAAAAGAGTGGGAGGAGTGAGATGAAGCTACTGGAAAATTCTCTCCTCAACAGTCATCCCTTCATAAACATCCAAGGGCAAAACTGGCATATCTGGGGTGGAACAGAGCTAGATTCCAAGCCAGCAGGCCCAGGGGATGCCTCTGAGAGGAGCAACACCTAAACTGGTACCAGAGGGACAGGGTCTGCACAGGAAGACTGGGGGCAGGGGTAGAAATGAACCTCAGAAAGAAGGGATAGGCTGGCTACACATCAAGCAGGACAGGTTTTCCTCCAAGTGCTTCAAGGAATATAGTTTATGACTGACTACCTAGTTGAGACTGCAGCTTGAACGAAACTACACGGGTTTCTTTCTTTACTGCAGGACTTTTCAGAGCTTTTACTATACAACTGTAGCAGAAGTAGTAAAAGATTTAATTTATAAATCAGACTTTGGGGGAGCAATGCCTTTACTTACTAGCTGTATCAATCTGAGGATTCAGCTTTTATGAACTCCAGTTTCCTCTTCTCTAACATGGAAGAAATGTCAGTCCAATCTCATACAATTGTTACTGGAGGAGAATATTACATAAAAAGTGACCAATTCAGCACTGGCCCTTAGTTAATGCTCAATTATATTACTGATGCTCCTGTCATTTCCATTTGTTCTCATTATTATTATTATTATTATTATCAGCTTACATCATGAGCATAAAAAAGAATATCATATATAGGATTTCTTAAACAGTTTGATTTTTCACCAGCAGTTCTTGGGATATGCCAAGACAGCATGAGGTATCCAGCTTAACACCCAGTAGGTACTCACTATGCATTTGTGGAAGAAATGGAGCATAGAATGGGCTCTAGAAAATTGTAAGAGAGTAAGAGGATGCTCTGGAGAAGGTGATTTTCATTATTTCTTTAGGCACTAGGCCTCCAAGGTCTGTGGGGAGTAACTTCATCTTTTGCTAGAAGAGTGAAGGATTGAGAGCACAATGTTCGGTTCTAGGGAGTTTATTCTGGTAGAAGTGTTTGAAGTGACTCTGTAACAATGAGCTCATGCTTGCTGTCAGGTGCCAGCCATCAGCTTGTGCTTGCTCTTGGCAAGTAAATAAGGTCCATCACCGACAGCCCCTCCCTCAGACACATGATGTCCACATGCCCACAGGAGCCCAGAAGCACGGGTCAAAGAGAGGACACTCTTCTCCAAAAGGGGACACTGAGAACCAAACAAGGAAATGGCTGATTCAGGGTCCCAAGTAAGCTGGGGATGGAAAAGCTGGGGAGAGACCCAAGCCTCTGGTTTTGCTTGGTTGATTCTCTGGCAGGATTCTGAACTGAATCCCAAAGGACATCTTTTTTTTTCTAGTTAGTTCCTACATACATTTATCGAAATAACCCCATGTATCGTAAGTCACATGCTAATCTCACATACAGTTCCTAGAAATGAGTAAGTTTCATATAAAACCTCCCCCTGGGTGCAACCTAGGAATCCTGTTAAACCTCTCCAGCTTCCCACTGCTTTGTATGTAAAGAGATTCATGACAGAAGTATTATTTACTGGAGAACTGAACAGGTTTAGAATATGACATTTGTGTTTTACTGAGCCCAATACTTAATACCCGTCTATCTAATTTAAGCATAAGAGTCTTCATAGAGGTGAAAAAGGAAATGAGGTCACCTAAAGCAGCAACTAGAAGGAGAACTTCCCATTAAAGACACAACACATAGAAAAGTCCCAGAGTTACTGAAGTTTTCAAACCTCAGATTCGGAGATGGGAATGTATAAGGGCAGATCACAACATCTGTAGTAAGAAAGATCAGACATGATTTTTCCAAAATCCACGGTATGTGTATACAATATGTATGTATGCACACACACATATGTATCTCAACTATAAGCTATATAAAGAAAGCATATGAGCCACAGATCTTACATTCAATTCTACCATTACATTTTCTTTTATTTTAACTGTTAAACCTGCAAGTAGTTGGAAAAAAAAGTATAGTTAACTGAAAATTTGTCAACACTCAAGAAAGCTTTCAAACATCTAAGACTTTATTATTCCCAGGAAAGTAAGGGTGCCCAATTCCCTCATCACTAATAATATAACCAGAGATTATTCACAGCAATTGTAGATTTTCTCTATCATGTTCACTTTCAGCAATAGGTTAAATGATATTGGAATGTGAACTTTAATTTGATCCCTAGAATTCATCCAATTAGATTTGGCAAGTACATTTTACCGAATCCAATCAGCATATCCTGCCCTTTATCCAGAAAACCACTGGTTACTCAAAACTCTGCCCAGCTCTAATTTTGCACCCTCAGATAGACAAAAAAACAAAAACAAAAACCCAGCAGAATATGGATGAAAAACTGAACACCCACACAGGAGGCCTGAGGCATGAGAGCAAAAGGGGATCCTAGTCGCAAGGACTTTTAACAGCAAGAGGTACAGACTGGGGATAGTAAAAGGAAGGCAAAATGAGAAAGAAAACAAAAAAGACACACAAGGAGAAAAGCTTAAAGCTTCATTAAATGAGTGGATCCAAAACTTGGAGGAAAGGTTTGGATGCCATATGGCCAAGCCTCCTGCCCACTTCCCATTATGATGTCTGTGTTTCTGCACCAGATCAAGTTTACCCCAGGAGATGAATTAACACTCATTAATGTTTTGGTAATCTCTGAATAGACTTCTATTGAGGAAACTTTTGAGAATGGGGCATCCTTCATTGTACTGAGGTCTGAGTAGTTCCCATGGGAATAGCAAGCACTAGCCAAGGACTGTGAGCCACAGGGTTGGGAGCTGGAGAAGGGACAAAACTGTTACGTGAACAGGACGTCTGATTTTAAAATTATTTGGTGCTGGAGCAAATGCATAGTACTAGGAGGTTAAGGAGTTGTATAAAGTAAAGGATTCAGACTCTGCACAAGAAAATAATATTGCTCATCTCTCCAAAGAGCAATTGTATCGACTACCAATTTAACACTACCTTTTAAAAAACCTAGGCAGCTCTAAATTGACCAAAGAACATCCTTTAGTAAATTCATTAACTAAATAATAAAGAAAGCACTACATATTACTATGTATTATCAGAAAGAGAAGCCTTCTTTGGCGTAAGAAAAAGGAAGTTATTAACTTGGGCCTCCCACATTAGAGAAATCAAATCTGAGATGCATTTTCAAACAAAGTGCCCCTTTCACCTCAATATCAGGGCACACATGTAGTCAACAGTGAATCTAGTTTTACGCTTGGCTCCACAGGCTGTGCCCTGAATAATTAAAGTATGTCTTCTGACTAAAAACGAAGTTACAAAGTTAAAACCAAAACAATGACAGAAAATAACATGTGTGTACAATATGTTACTAACCCACTGATGATTTTTGAAAGTGACTTTTAAAAAGTGTAATAAATCTTTCAAAACAATGATTTATTAAGTGAAAATTCTGAATGGGTTTACACTATTAAATTTAGCTTTTAAGTTGTTGCATCATGGAGAGATCTTTTGTTCTACAAGGTTAAATTTAGCATCTTGCATTTTGTTTTCTCCGCAGCTCCATGTTGTATCATCATGCAGTCAATTTTCTGAGCTTCTCTGGAGAAATGTATTAGGGAATTATCACAATAATTTTTTTTCCTGATTTTATAATACAGAAATAGATTTTATCAAATAGTTCAATGGTGATTTATTTCCTTCTTCTTTGCTTTTTTACCACCTATACAGCCTTCTCATAAAATACACCTTTCCTAGGCATGGGATGAAATGGGAAAAAATGTAGTGGCCAGAGGAAAACCATTTCAGAAATGTGCTATTAAACAAGTGTAAGCAATAAATTTAGCTTAGGAGAGAAAGGCAGTTAGAAGAAAAACTGAAAGTACTGACCTGAGAGTCAAGCTGATTGGAGCAAGGGTGAAAGCAGCAATTTGGAGGATAAGCAGAAAGGAAAAGGGATAGCAAAAGAGAATAAAGGGAAGGAAATGCATTAGTTTTAAACATACAGCCAACAGATGTTATATTAGCAGGTTTTATAACCAAATGAAGGACAGCAAAGCAATTTTTACCTGATATCACCAAAAAAATTCCTGGGCAAACGCTATTAAACATCATACATAAGAAATTGGTATCTGCTATCACACACATAATCATAGCAAACAGTCATGTGAACTAGAGGTGGGGGCAGTTGCCCTTTTCTGAAGGAATATTTATAGAGAATGTTCCTATCTGTTTGCATATAAAATTTTATTATTTAATAAACTGAAATCACTAAAGTATCAGACCTGGCAATAGGCAGTGATGTCAGAAAGATTTTTATTTGAACCTGTAAGTTGGATGGTTATAGCCTACGAGATATTTTTCCTCCATCCCTGGAAACCAAAAGGGGCTCAGCAATTTGGCATTCAGTTCAAAGACTTCCATTTTAGATGCTTGCAGAGCACTGTACCTAGCAATGATCAAAGGCCATGTGAGGAGGGCTGTTTGTGGGGTACCACCTGCCTATCAGCCTCCCAAGCTAGGAGAGAGTAACTTCCAAAGCTAAGATTAATGTTTTTCAGTTGTGAAAATGAGGTTCCAACTTCATCCCTGAGAATAACCAGATGCCTGTTAACTTATTTGTACAAAAATATCTAACATGCCCTTTTAATCAGTCAAAACAGTAGTCTCTAATGCCAAGCAAAAATTAAAAGAAAAAAATCACAATCGTCTTCCAGGCTACTACAGGAATACATAATGGAGATTCATTTCTTAACATATAAAACACCCTTTGCAAAAACAAAGTGGATAAACAAATACTTTATCAGCTATATGCTCAGTGGGACCCCACCATTCCACGCCCTGAGGAAGCTATTTTAAGCATTTCACATAGGAAGGAAAAACAAAGAAAAAGAAATCCTCAGGATAAAGTCTAAACTAGAAAATTTCAATGAAAACAATGTCGACTATAGTGATAAAAATCAAAGAGAAAATTCAAGATTAAACACATGGTGAAAGAGTTGATTTGCTAGTTCCTTGTATCTGAGTTCCTCCTACAGAGTGCTCTGTGATCATAAATATACAACTGATCAAAAAATGAGTTAGTTCAGGCAATGGTCATTGTGGAGACTTTGTCAACACTGGTCCCAGCTGCCATTTCAAATCCTTCTAGATCAGGGCTAACTGAACTGAGGTCTGTGGCCAAGTTTTAGGGAATCCTAAACTGAAGAAGTATGCAAACATTTAAGATTTAGTTGCTTTTTCAAAGGTTTTTAGTTTTCATCAAATTCTCAAAGGCATTCATGACATCCATGACCCTCCTCAAATGGTTGCAAAAGATGATGTATAGCCATCTGATGCTTATCTTAAAGAATTTCCTTCATATAAATTAATAAATGTAAGTAAAAATTACTCAGCCAGAAGTGTATATCAAAACAAACAGAACTGCTATCAAGTTTCTCACATGTCCAATGAAGCTTCTAAAACATATTACAATACTTTAGAAATAATAATAAAGCTTAAGTTTAAATTTTGAAGAGTCCTGAAAGGCACCAAGGAAATTACGACAGCACATTATTGACTAAATCAGAAGGAAAAGCAATAGGTTCTTTCTCAACATTAGATAAGGTTCTGTTAGGCACCTAAAATCATTTCTCAACGTCCAAATATCTGGTGGCATTAGTCCTCCTCCATCCAGATAATTAAGAGGTATCTTGTTTTCCATTCTGATGTTGTCTTAAGAGTAGTACCACCAGGGACCGAACCTCGCTTCCACACTAGGGAGGGATGTGACTAAAGGCCCAATTTAAATTTTCCCTGTGTTGTGGAAAAACACTAGCAAACCTCTTAACAGATTTAAGATAATTACATGAAAGGTCACCAGAATGATTGCTTCCCATGAGTGGGATGCAAGAAATCCAGTGGCAGCAGGGCTCATTTGACAGACTCTATTAAACGCTCTTTTCCCCTTAAGGTACCAAGGATTAATTCTGAAAATTTAAATGAAAGTATAAGACTTTGATAGGCACTGTCCCAGAAGTGCCACATATTTCACTGCCCCTAAGGTTTAATTAGCTATTTGATTGTGCAGCAAATGTAATGCCTGGCATTGTTGATGGAAAAAAGACTTCAGCCTGATTTTGACCAATAGGGGTTTGCTCAAGGCCCACCATCTTCCTTGTGGCTAATTCCTGAGAGCAGCCTACAGGCCAAGGTAAAAGCTGTCAGCTGGGCCATTGGCATCTAGTGCAAAAGTTTACAGGCAGAAGCATACACGAGGTCTACACTAAAGCAATATTTACCTTAAAAAGCAAAATCATTAATGGCTGATGAAAAACATCATTCACATGGAATTTGAGAGGTAAATGCATTGTGTAAATGCCAGTCATGTGTTATCTGGACTATTCATTGTAGAGAAAATTCTAAAAAATGGGAAGATTAACAGAAAAGAAAGCAAACACAAACTGTCCTTGAGAGAAAAGCAGGCCAGTGTTAGGAGGATCTGAGTTATCCCTAAACCTGTACCTTTCCTTGCATATGAGCAAAGTTCTGGCATATTTTAGAATGCAAGTTGTTTTTAAAAGAGGCTTTTTCACTCTGGTAGGTCATATTACAAGCCAGAGACCACAAATTTACTTCAAATTCAATATTTTGGTTTTCAAAATCACAAACTTAATTATAAGAACTTCTCCTTGACTCCAAAATGAAGATATATGTCATATTGCTAAGGAATCTTTAGGTCTCAACATTATGAGGTATGAATTTTGTAGTTTAAGTCAGTAAATGGAGATACTGTGGAAAAGGCTGCCTGACAACTCAGGGAAGATGCTTTGGTTGGAATACACACACAGCCCAGCAGATAATGCTTCAGAAAGGCAGGCCAAGGCTGAGCCCTCCTTTTCCCGAGACACTTCCCTTCTAGAACTGCAACCCCATCTTCTTTAGGGGTCTGGACTGGGGCTGGGACTCAGACATTTCCCAGACTATGCTGTGCTGCTGGACCCAGGACACAGGCAGGCAGAGGCCTGGGACAGAGTCAAGTCCCACCACACATTTTATGAATTACGGTGCCTGGGAGGCATCAGCTTTAAGGAGAGGCAAAGGCGGAGATAAAGCAAATGTGCAGAAAGTACATAAAGATAAATGTCTATAAAATCACTGCAGCTTTAATGTATTCCATATTGAAGAAATAAAACTGTGAATATTTGTGATGATTTAATAGCAAAAGTGTCCAGCTAAAACCTGTTTGTCCAACTAGACAATTAAGCTATTTGTATGTATATTTTTATAGTAGCTGATCCTAATTTTCAATTACAGTTCTGGGGAGCTGGTTCAGGGCAGAAAAAGCCTTCCAAGCATGGGGCACATCACTTTTCCTCATGAAAACTAATAACAAAGAGACAAATCTCTTTTTGGCACAGCCAGGAAGCTTGCTCAGGCTGGCTGTGTGACTGTTTGGTGCCCCTAGCCTAGCTTCTCCATGTTGGCGGAAGGGATCATTCTCAGCAGCTCCTCTGTCAGTTCTAGGCTCAAAATCCCACCTTTGATTCTTAAGAGCTCTGTCACCTTAAGAAAGTTACTCAATCTGCATATATCATAGTTTCTTGTCTATAAAAGGGGATTATGATATTTCTGCATTGTGGGTAAGATCAAATGGCATATAATATTACAGGTCAAATGTGTTCAGCAAAGGACCTGGCACACCATGAACATAAAATACACAAACTCTATTCCAGGGATTGTGATTACCATCACTAATATGGCTATCTAGGTCAAGTGCCATAAGGCTCATGGCTTCTCAGAGCAGTAGACCAGATGTTTCTAGTTTCTCATCTTTCTGACTGTAGAACCAATCTCCAGAAAGTCACCCAATTTTGCCAGTTGTTTTTTTTTCACTAAAAAAAAGATCATAATTGCCCTGTGATTTCAGGATTGCTTTTAAAAAAATTGTAGTTCTGAAATATAAATCCAAAGATTCAATATAAATCCGCAAGTCAACAGTCCCAGCTGTTAAGAACCAGAACATTGGCAGAATATTTCCACATTTTAAAATTACAACAAAGCCCTAAAAGATTTGTATTTGTATAGTTAATTTAGGAAAAAATAAATCATTGCCTTAATTGCTAAGACTAGTCATACTGAATCAAAATTATATCAGATTATCATCAAGCTAATGCCAAGACTATTAAAAGAAATATTAATTGATTTGCTGTTTGTATTACTATAATTGGACATGTTGAAGTTTTATTGGGAACTAACCTGTCCATTTAATACAAAGCCAATTAATACTGTGATTTTATTTATTTTTGCATTCAACTGTTTTTAATGATAGAAGTATCACACCTTACATGGGAAGTAGGTGCTTGCAAAGCATGACACATTTTAATAGGTTGTTAAGAGATTCACTTCTATCAAGACTCAAAGCCACACAGCTGGTATAAAGCAGATGCAAGCTTTGAGACTAGGTCTTTCACTAAATCTCATTATCTTGCTGTGAGACCACAGAGAGCTACTCCATATGTCTTGAAGTCCGTCAGAGCTTCACAAGTGTCTTGATCAGAGCTGGCAAACATTCATTGATTTATTTAAAATTTGCTGATCTCTTCCATATGGACTAAATCTAGAAAAGATAAATTCTGCCTTATTGCTGAACCAATGAAAAATCCTCAGGAGTTATGGAGTTATAGAAGATTATTCAGAAAATTCTCCCCTTATATGAAGTATAGGAAAAAGCACTGACAGTAAGGTTATTTTTAGAAATCATACTACACATAAATATAATCTGGATATAATTTATCTGAAAAATCTAAATACTGTTGGAATCCTAATGCAATTCTTTATTTTAGAAAGAATTTGCTATCAAGTGGGCCCTATTCAAGCATAGCTATTTTCTAAGGGCTTATAAGATCTTCTGAAAAGATCTTATAAAATCTCAAAGATGAGTTTGTTGTGGTGTGTCAAAGGTACTCAAAACACAGAACCCCCTCCATCTTGACTGAAAAATTTCTAAATGTATTCTTGAATATTTTTTTGATCAAGACAAATTTAAACCACAAATATTCATCTTTGATAGGAAAGAACTGAGGTTTCAGATAGTCAACATGCCAATATTTTGGTATAACTTTGTTGGGACAGATGCTAGATGATGAACATTACTCAGGAAAATCAACCACTGCTCTCTTGAACACCAAAGTATATAATCCCTCAAAGATAAGCCAGGTGCCATCATCATGCTCCCCCAAAACACAACATCACCCTTTATCAGCCCATATTCCTCATATATAAATTATTTCTAAAGCACAATACAAACATGCATTCCAATTGATCACAACCTGAAATGGGCAACCAAGTAATCAGTGTTCACTCACCATTCACATGGTTGTAAAACTCACCTCTCAAGTTCTGCAATCTTCTTGTCCTTGTCATTCTTTTCATTCTCCACCTCCTTGAGGATCTCCAGCAACCTGTCCACTTCTGCTTGGGCCTTGCTGCACTCATCGCGGTAGTATGATGCCTCTTTATCAAGCTGTTTTAGTCGGTCTGCAAACTCAGGGTTCATCCTGGAGTCATCTTCAATATTATGCGCCTTCAACATTATATTTTTAAAGAATGTCGTTAAGACAAATATTTAAAGCAATACATAGTACAGTCACCAATGGCCCAGAAATTAACTTTGGAGAGAAAATGACCAACAAGAATTATGGGTATTCTGTCAGTGAGAAGGCAAAATGGAAAAATCACACAGTTCAATTACCTTTAGAAAACATTGTAAAATAATATTACAGTTTCTCGTGGAGAGTTTCTTTTCTTACTGATTATTTTGTTCCATTAAACACTGCTACTTCTAGCTTTTCTTTCCACCAAAAAGTAGGGGACAAGGTGGACACAGAGACTATGACATCTTCATTGTCACTCATTTGGTAAGCAGAACTAAGACAATTTAATTCCAAAGTGGAAGGGATGATTCACATCAAATCCTTCCATTTTGAATGCAGAGAATTGAAACAACACCATATTAGGTTGTTTCCCAAGACCCATTAAGAATATATTTGCAGCCAGGTAACATGTAAGAGACAGATTAATTACAGAGCACTTCATCCTACTGAGATATATCAGCAGAAGATGCAGTTTAAACGAAGATGCGAAAGTGAGGAAGGGCTTTCCAGCCAACAGTCATACCCATAAATCCTTGTTCTCTTGAATAAATTTAACCTAAACCAGGAGGAGGATGAGCTAATTCATGAACAAGCACACAGACGAGAATCTGCAAACACATGCGTGGGTGGGTGGCAGCTGTACACAGGGGAACAGACACAGGCAACAACACGGCAACAACACTGCAGAATAATTTGCAGCCAAAGTATTTGTGGTTTTATATGTGTGTGTGCAGTACAGCTTTTTTTTTTCCCAAAATAAACTTTTGGCTGAAATATTCCCAGACAGATGGAAATAACACTGCACTGCAATGTTTTGCCTACCCCTTGTTTCCCATTATTCCTAATTGACTTCTTCAAACAGCAGGCAGGGAAAAAACAAGTAGTTTAACAACAATGCACATTCAACAGAGAAAGTTCAGAGAAGTCATATATGTATGTATCTCCAAAATTCACATGTGAAATAATAAAATGTTAATGACTGATTTAAGTTGTTCTGCTGTCTTGATACGTAGAGCAGATATCTATTGTGCTCTTACACACTTTTTTACTTTCAGGGAAAAAACAAGGCAAGCAAGCTATAGCTACTGTGGGGTCAAATGAATCATGCAGGGTTAGAAAAATTAATACTAATACTACTGTTAGAAGGTTGACATTCTTTGCAATGGTTTAGTAGAAAAAGATCAAAAATTAGTATAAATAAAATAAATTTCTTACTTATGACAAAATAATCATTTTTAAAATAATAATTTGGCATGTAACATATTATTTAAGCATGAGGATAAAAGGAGACTAATATGCATTCAGGGGCTATAAGATTTCTTCATTTAAGAAATAACTCAACTTTATGCAAAGGAACTTGAAAAAAATTAATTCAACATACTCTCAAATTATGGTTTACTTTCTTTTACCAAAATATCTCAAAAACATTTATTTAGTATGTACTCTGGATTTTATTATAATAGATTATTGATTTTTTCATTATGATTAAAGTAATCTGAAAAAGAAATCTGAGCTAATATGCCTTCAGGGTTTCACTTTTTTAAAAACTAAAGTAATGAATATTTAAATTTCCTAATCTTTACTTTAAGATGTAAATACTTTATATTAAAAGAAAGTACTCCACATACCTACTTCTATTTGTGTTAAGAATCAACTTACTACTTTTGTGACAGAAAAGCTCCAAAAATACAGTTTTAAATAGCTAACAAAAAAATCTTCAGGTTAACCTCTTCCATTCTCATATTACATTACCATTATTCTACAGCAGCTAAAAATCTTCTCATGTATTTCTTCAACTATCCAATCAATGACATTAAGATCTTTAAAAAAGTATTAATAGACATAGAAACACTCAAAACAAATCAATAAACATATTTTGGTTGGCTGTTTGTATGTAAAGTTAAAATTTCCTCCCCAGTTCTGATTTTTAAAGATTCATAGATTAATTAGCTACTGTGGTTTATCTTAGTTGTTTTTATTCTTATGATTATCATTTTTAAAAAATCAATAAGTGGGTATAGGATAACTAGTTGTGTGATTCTAAATCTAGCCTTGCATCTTATGTCTACAGGCAAATGAATTAGCCTAAGAGCAAAAAATAACAAAATAACAAACATGGGGTACGTTATTCATTTATGTTTTATTATTACTATTATTATTATTATTTTATAATATGTATCCCTAATATAGGGCTTGCTATACAGCTAATAGGCTTCTTTAATTTCATCAACAAGATAATACATACTACTAAAAGAAGTGTCCCTGGTAGGTTTACAAAAAAGTACAGTTGGCTAGTGGTAGGTACATGAGCAATCCTTATTTTAGATACTTGAGGAGAATCCACAACCAGTTCTCAACACTGGATGAAATCAGATGGGAGAGAAGTCTTTTCTGGCAAATAAGTGGGTGTAGTAAAGGGCTCATATGATGTTTAAAGATACAGAAAGCCTAGAGGGTAAAAGCACAACATTTGAATCTAGACCATAATGCTGATGACCTTGTATGATGCTGAAGTTAGGTCATGTTATTAAAATAAAGACCACTGACAAGCTTACAGGTGGCTTGGTGTCTGTTAGATGATACTTGCTGGGGCTAATGATTCTTTCTTTTAAAATGAATAGTCTCATGAATACCTGTGAGTTAAATATGTCTATCTCTAGCATCTCTATATCAATATCCATTGGTACCAGGCAAAAAATTTATATCAAACTACCTTCACTCTTGGTGTCAGAATTCTTGGAAGGGGTTTTAGGTACAGGTGTATGTAAATATATATCATTTTTTAAATGTTTACACTAGGCTGAAGGTGAAGCTCAGAGGTAGAGCACTTTGTAGCATATGTAAGACCCTGGGTTCTACCTCCAGCTCCAGAAAAAGGAGCAAAAAAAAAAGAAAAAAGAGTCATATCAAGATGTGAGAGTAACAGCTACTTCTTTGATTATCTCTAGTGTCATTTGAAGACACTGATGGAGTTTCCCATAATTGCAAAGGCTTATAAGTTCCCAATCCATCCTAAGTATTGGAGGCAAAAGTTTCCATAGAGCAAATGCATCCTTAAAAATTCAAAGGCTAGAACCTCCTCTAAAAATGGAGGAAAGGAAGCACTTTATTTATATTTAGTTAATACTTCTGCCTTTTCAAATTATGACAAGCACTCTTTTGGTCTGGACTGGCAGACTAAACTCTTGATGGGGATCAAAGGAGTAAACACATTTAGTCTAATGCACTTTAGACATGACAGGAAAAATATTTCCATAAATCATTAACACAACAACTTCCTACCATTCAGACCTATTCAAGAGTTGAATTGATAAATGCACAGTAATCATTTCCTTTAAAGGATATGCAGGTTTAAAGTTAGCTCCCCCACATGGGAGGCGCTTACCCATTCAATTCTGCTAAGACATACCAACTTCCCATCTTTATCAGCCTGGACTCTAATTCTTGAAAATGCAGATGGGTGTGGGTTTTCCTTTTTCAGAATTTATTTATCATGAATCTCACCAAGAATATTTCACTTTCAAGCACATTTCACCAGACATTAAAACCGAAATAATATCCATAAGCATTTTTTTCTTAATGTAGAGATTTAACCTTGCTGATTAAACCGATCTGTTTAAAGGCAAATCTATGTATCTGGTTCTGCTTTAAAATATTCCTTGAAACGTTTAGAAGAACTCTTGAGAACATCTCATAAAAACATGGAAAATTGAGGAATGACGTTCACAGAAATGCCTATAATGCACAATAGATCAGTGAGTTTTTAGGGTCTCCAGATTATATATCTTGTATTTCCATATGTAAGGAAATTCCCTCACAAATGGAAATAATCAAAACAAAGTTTCTCATTGATATGGGAAACCCACAACATTTTGGTGTGAACTGACTTGAAAGCCTAAATCAAATACAAAGGGAAATCTAGTCATGACTTGGGATGAGTAGTATACTCTCCTACCTCGCAGTTATTTTAATGAAAGAAATTAGAACTACTTCAGGAAATAAAGCAAAATTTCAGATTATACTATATATATAAAGTAAAGTAAAGAAGCAAAATATGACTAGAGCTAAAGTTGGGGGTTACAGACACAAAATAGTCTATCTCAAGTTTATTTATACTTAACCTTATAAAGATTAGTCACTGATTACTTTCAGTAAAATATTGCCTCATCATTCCAGATCCCTAGAAAGGAAGGCATTAAGTTTGGGCCAGAAACCTCCTGCGGTAAAAGGCAGGGAATATTCAATTATTATATTATATAACATTCTCCCTTTGAAATGTGTTCTAAAAATTTAATAAAAACCATTTTTCTCAAAATAAACAAATGATTGGTCATGACCATAAAGAACAGGCAGAATGTTAATTAGTGATTCTGTTGATGTTTCATTTCTGCTGCTTCTGGGTTTTAGCAATAATTTGATAAGCTTATGCACTGCAAAAATATGACTCACAATCACAGCACTTTGCTGGTTTAGAGTGCATTGACAGTGCTTTAACATTCCCTTCATATCTTAACAGTAGAACAAATTACATAAACTATTTTCAACATTGTTTTATCTCAATCTTTAAAAGAAATACTATTCTTCACATAATTATGAACAAATACTATCTATTAAAATAAATTATGAACAAATATTACTTATTAAAATAAAGTTTCAAAACATGATTATAAAGCTATAATACATTATAAAATTTAAATTCATTTCAAATGCAATGAAGTAATGTAAAGCCTAATGACAGAGCCTAAATAATATATTTGGAAACTAATAATGATAAATCTTGAAATATTATTCTCATTTTAAAGAAAATAATTACTTCATAATTTAAGATAACTACACCCAGAATATGTACAATTTGCCTACTAAAACAATCATACCAAAAAGAAGTTTCTTAGAGATGTAACAAATAGGATATGTATAAATAAATATGAACAAATACTCAAAATAATTTTTATGTCACATACACAAAAAATAAAAAGAACCAAACTATACATTCAGTACACTTTAAGACTCCTCAAACAAATGTGGTTATTAATGTAATTCCTTTCATTCAGAAACAGGCTAAAAATTTCATAAGAAACTAAGCCTAAAAAATGACTGTGGAAACATTTATAATTCAGACTATCATGTTTCTGGGATTGCATAGTCCTGCAATGACATATAAATCAGGAAGAATTCACTGAACATAGTAAGACTTTTGTCTCTCTGGAATGAAAAAAATGCTTCATCTTTTTGTTCTAAATCCTTATGGCAAGTGTGAGTTATGCAAAAGATATGTTTAGAGGAGACACGATTTCAAATGGAGAATGACTAGGTAGGAAGAGGATGTAGGAGGGACTCTTGTGAGGAACATCAGAGGGTCTCAACGGCACCTTAACCAGTAGCAAGGTGACCCCTAATGTCCTGCAGCCAGGAGGGTACTATAAAAAGCACTAATTGAAGGGATCAGAAGTCCTAAAGATTTATTAAAAATTTATGAAAGACTTCTTGATATCATCTCTGAGCACAATAGGACAATAGCAAAAAAGGTATTTGAGACTACTGAAAAACTATATTATCTGTCTATAATTAAGAACAAAAGGGAGAAAAAGGACTCAACTGAAGATAACCTGCATAGTCTTTACAATGAAGGACAAAACTCCCCCAGGAGAGAAGACTGGTAGTTAAGCTGCAGAAATATTATCATTATAAGAAATAATAAGAATACAAAGACAAAATTCTAGGTTTCTAAGAAATGGCACTAGACTATCAGTACAACAGAGTGACTAAAATAAAAGGTAAGAAAAGTAAAAGGCTTATTTCTACTCTAGGAAAAAAATACAGAAGGACATCAAAGTTTAATCCTTGTTTACTCTGAGTGAGTAAAACTGAAAGACAAAAGAACTGACTGTAAAATTATCTTATGGGACAAAAATAACTATACTATAATTCACAAAAAATGTGAAATGTAGCCATATTAAAAATGAACATAGGACAATCAATGAAATGTCCTAGGTACTAATAACTGGTTAGAAAATAAAAGAAATATATCATTCACAATAGAAATTTTAAAATTATACATGTTGAAATAATTGTTTTATACTATTGTTAAAAAGAAATATCATAGGCTTATAATGAGAAAATATCAAAATATTATGGTTAAAACACTGAAAAAATAAAAATTGTATGAAGTTTACAAATAGGATGAAATACTATTTGAAATGTACCAATTACTATAAAACTGCTCTATAGAATTAGTACAATTCAAATTAAAACCATCAAAACTGTGCTTTTTAATTGAAAAGGTGATCCCAAACTTCACTTGGAATGATAGAAAATTATAGGCTAACAACTTTAAGATGAAATTAAAAGCAAAATTAAGGTAAAATTTGTTTCTCTAGATGTTTAAAAATATTGTGAAGTCATAATCATTAAAAGTTTGACACAGCATACAAGAAATACTGATACAACTGAGCAGCAGCTCATCTACATGAGGGCTTAGTATACAATGAATGATATCAAGATCAAAGAACAGAGAGAATTGCTTGATAAATAGTGCTGAGATAACTGGAAAAATAGAACCTTACCTGTCAATAATAATAAAAATAAAATAAAGGTGGATAAAGAGCCAAAATTGATATAGAAGTAGCATTTAAAGGATTTTTTAAATATAGGTGAATCAATTAAAACGTGACTTCAAAGAATATAAGGCAGTTAGGAAGTCTTTAAAAAGATAAACACAGGTCAAGAACCTATAAATACTTTTCACTATATATAGAAAATTTAAATAAAACTGCTACATATCTGACAAAAGTTCTATATAAGGCATAGACTAACACATATAAAACAATGAACAAACCAATAAATTCAAAGGGAAGTTCTTAAAAGACTTAAACAATTTAAAAAATAAAAAAATTGCACACTAATCAATGTATTTAAAACCCCAAACTTCATTAAAGAAAGGAAAGTTAAAAAGGAAAAGAAAATCTACCTAAGCATTTGCCAAATGTATGTAAAATGACAATTCTAATATAGTCCAGGGTGTGGCCACATTTAATTGATGCTGGAAGAAATGTTTCTGGAGGAATTTATTTGAAATGTAGCACAGCAAGGACTACTGGTAGCTTTTAAAAATTATTGGCCCGGAAATTTATTCTATGTAAATAAAAAGAAATGTAAAGAAAGATATTCTTCAGAGTATTATTTATGTTGCTGGCAAAAGGAGGGGGTTGACCAACATTAGTGGACTAAATAAATAAACATAATACTATACAACCATTAAAAGAATAGTTTGAAAGAATAATTAGATGACAAAATTCTAATATTATTTAAAATATAACACAACAATGATTAAACACTTTTAGGATGACATGTTGAAAAGAAATAGAGTATTATATAAGAAAAAAAGAAAGAAAAAGAGGAGGAAAAGAAGGAGAAGAGAGGAAAGAAAAAAGAGAAGGAAAGAGGGAAAGGAGAACAGCAACAAGAAGGTATCTGAGGAAGGAGCAGTCCAAATGTTCCCCACGATGATTATCCCTGTGAAATGAGACAGCCTATATTTTTAAAATTTCTCCTATATCCTTCTATATTTTTGCAAATTCCCTACTGTGGCCATATATTATTTTTATAAGTTGGAAAAACAGTTATATTTAAGAAGACTATTACAGATAGAAAAATTCATCATGCTGCATCCTCATCAGTCCAAAATAGAACTGGACCTGAGAGTATCTGCAGAGCGTTAGCTATATTCCCAGGGTGCCAAATCAGTGGAGTGGCTTAATTAACTTGAGAGAGGAGCAAAGAATTTTGAATTAGTCACCCAAAAGAGTGAAATGTTTGTTTTTGCATATTCGAGACCCATCACTGGACTGAAGTGAAGGAGAAGCTGATGCTGTCATGTCACAGACATTTCTAAAAGTTAAGAGTTATTTCTTGATCCTATCTATCCTGGCAGGCATAGTAAACTCCTACCATGGTCTAGGTAAATTTTTGCTGCTGCAAAACAAAGCAATCTCCATCTGTCCTTCACACTCCCAGACCATGACATATGTAGATTTTCTTCCTCTCCCTATTAATTATGAAACTATTTCCATGGGGTTACTCTATGCCTCTTTAAAAACAATCTAAAGAAAATACAATTGTTTTAGGGTGAATTTTCCAGCCTGAAGATACTCTAATCTCATTTGTCTTTCTTCACCTCTCCACTGTCTTAAAGCCTTCCATTCAAATGCTATGGGACAGGAAGCTTGGACTGATTATGTTGGCTGCTGTGCTAAAACTTGTACCTGGGAAATGAAGTTAATGAAGATGCTCCAAACTGGATTTGGGAATTTTCTTTGTAAAAATAAAATTTGTTGTGAAGAATAGAGGGTAGAGATTGAATCTAAGCAAGTACTCCAAGCATCTTGCTCATCAGTTTGTACCTACCCTGGAATAGTGGCTTAACACATAAAAATAAATTATTTCCTTTATCCATGACATTCCTTTTTCACAAATTGGGAATTTAGAACTAGGAGATAATCAGAATGCATGATAGTGTAGATCGCATCTGTCAACTGATAAATGCTAGTCACCTTGAAGTGGCTCCCAGTAAGCCACTTGAATTAACAAAACAAAAAAGCCCCATTTTTAAAGAAATTAAAGAAATAAATAAACTGCTTTATATAAATGTACACATGTCATTAAGATAAAATTATCTGTGGTAGCATCTGGGCCATTTTACAAATATTCTTAAAAGTTACCTGTTTTTTGTACTCCATTAAGGTACAATCAGAATTGCTATCATCTGTTATTAGGAGACTTCTTTATGGTTTGTCCTCAGTCAAATGATGTTTTTAACTCTTACACAAAACCCCACAATGTAAAGCATTTACCCATTTCAAAGAGTATGGTCTTATTTTTAAATCTAATCTCAACTTAATGTCTATCTCACAAATACAATATGTACTGAGTTATTTGCCATTTTACAAATGCTATTGCTTTTAGCATAGATTAGTCCATGTTTGAAGTATCTGAGGATAATTCCATCAGCCTAAATATTCAACTGACTTCTGTTTTCCTATAGACTTGGATTTGAACTTAAGAATAAGATGAGCTAGGAATACTTCCTTGAGTTCTTAATTTTTAAATTTCAAAAGAAATGGCAATGGCCTCTACACAGATCATTTCTTTTGACAGAATGGAAATGGGAAAAGGCTAATAAATATTTTCAAAACCTTCCCAGTACAGTAAACTGTGACATGTGATCAACAGATCCTCATGCTTTGATATGTTACAGCAGGAACTTTCAAAAATGACTTACTGGGTTGTACATCTGATTGAACAACTGCTCAGCTTGCTACATTGCAAAGTTGGGGAGGCATTGAAGCACAGACAGGGAAAGAAGGAAAGATCCAGAAAAACAGTATTAGCTCAAGAAATCCAGTGCATTCGCACAGACAAACTGGTAGTTAAAAAAAGAAAAAATTTCAGTTTCTAAACATTCCACAGTAAAAGTGAGATGCTCTAGGGAAATACAAATGTTGACTTTGGCTTCTAAAAAAAGAATAGCTGGAATAAGAAATTTAAGGTTTGTGTTACTTTCCCTTTCTCAAGTTAAATAACCCATGAAATAAAGAAAGCTGTCCACTTCTGATGAAACACGAAGTGCTGGCCTCCAGCAATGAATCAGAAGAAGTACTTTTGGCCAACCCTGAAATTTATTACCTGAACTTTGAAGATGGTAATAATAAAAGATTAATTAAATCTTACCACTGAATTTATAGTTCTACTTTTATGTTAACACAAGCCTGAATATTCTATTCAGTTTAACTTCAGAAAAATATGGATTAGAAAATGGCAGATTAGCAGTAGCAAAATATCAGTAAGCAAAACATTATCAGATTAAACACGAAAAGAAAAATTTTACATCAGTAGGAAGATTAAAGAGAATCAGATACAATATTGTCCATTGCCAGTAACAGTCTTGACTATTAGTTCAGAATTAACTTTAAAAATATAATTTTCAAAGAAATTCTATGAATTTAGAATCTGTACTGGTCTCCTGTCAATTTTATGTAGAGAATTAAGTAGTTATGGATTTAAATGTACTACTTACTATTATTTTAGATAGCACCTTCAAGTTGTATTTCTTGAACTTGGGGCTCAACAGCAAGGTATAAAAGGTGAAATACTATAGAAACTGTTTCTTTAAGCTGAGAGATGCCTTTTTAATAGCCAGGATTCCTGTTCCTCCAATTTGCATAAAGTAAATGATTGTTTCATAATTTAAAAAGCTCTCTCCTCAAACATGACATTAATTGGAAAATTACTAAACAGCGTAAATCATAACATTTTGAATTGCTATTGCTTCTCAATTGACGTCTAGTCAGACAGGTTAACTGATTTCTACATCTTGAACCTAAAATACCCTTTTGAAGACAGTATGATCCATATATCATCAATAGCCAGTTTCTTCTCAATCTTGGATGTCTACAATTGATGGATGCATTGAATTATAAAGCATATTCATAACTCATGGGTATACATTATTTGGTTAGTATTATTTAAGAACATTCAATAATAGTAAGGATTTTCTTATACACGAATATCCAACTGCATCTTTTTTAAGAGTTAGGATGAAATGTGTAAAGAAAAACTTCTTTTCTGCCTATAGCCAGTTTTCACCATAAGGACAATATTTGAAGAAGTCTTAAATTTAAACTGCACAGTTAAGGTTAAAATTATGTGTGTGAATATTCTACACAAATTTATATGGAAAAGCTCAGTTTACCAATAATCAAATATTGTTCATGAGACAAAAATAAAAATTTCATTTGAATTTTATCATCATTGAAAGACAGGTTTCTAAACACATCCATGATGGTGCATGGATTTTATGGCAAAAAATACCTAGACACTCACAAATTTTGAACAAAATTTCACTGGGACTTCATGGTGCATTTATGACATAGTAAAACTATTATGTTTCAGCTTTCATTTAGTAAGCTTTTATATTTTATTCACAAGTTACATACCCTTTTATTTAAAAGGAGGCTCAGACACTCCTTAAGATTTTATAGCTGCTTATTTTTCCATGAGTAAATGATGTGTTTATATGCATATTCATATACTGTTGGCTTATTTTTTCAAACATTTCATGTAGATCTCGATTCTTTTTAAGGTGACAGGTACTTGAGGTTTTCACAGAACTATTTATTAGCAGAAATTAAACATTACTGCAAAAAATATTTTAAACTTTTGAATGCAGTTAATGCTAGAGAGCCAAAAATAACAAAATAGCATCTGCAAGTTAGACATAAAAATATTTAAATTATCATTACGTTATTAAAGCTCACCACACTATGCATTTAGGAGATAGTATAAACAATTATATAATTACTTAGAAATAACTTATTTTTTCATAAATCAAATAGTTCCTTTATAGTAAGACAACTGTATTTGTCACTTTACTTCTGGTAACGTAGAATGTTAAAATGCTGTCAGGAAGAATGTTTAAATGTTTATAGGATTTGGTCTGTGAACGCCAGTAAATGTGTTCACATGAGAGTTTAAGGAAAATGCACATTGACGGTGATCTCTTGGGCAAACCACAGCTATGGTGAAACTATAAATGATGATTTATTAAAACAATCAAGACACGTACGTACTTGAAAACTATAGACATCAGTATATGAGCCTCTTCTTTTTTTTTAACTACTGGAGGATTTCTAAATCCACAGATGAGTCGTATTAAAAAGGAGGGTGTGGTACATGTATCTACAAAATCACAAATGATCTACATTTAATATGATCTCCATGACAGCTCATCAGAATTGATGGAAGGTGTCTCTTTGGCCCAGGTTATTTGAGGCCCCTTTCCTCCATACTCAGCATACTGCAAATGAAGTGAGACAATGCAAAGGCCCACCACAGGGAGCCAGTGAATGTCCATCTGTTACAAAGTTATCTTCAAGCCTTCCTTATGATCACAAAACTGTTTAATTAAGTAAAAGGTCTCTTCATATATCAATTTCTTGATATGCATATACATGTATATCATATTGTAGAACACATTTTTTATATGTCAAGAATGTATACCATACCCGAATGCGTAAATGGCCAAGTCAATCTCCCTTACATGGGTAATTTAAACTTTTTATTTACTATTCAAGATTTCTGCTTAACTAAATATTGCTTAAAATAAAAGAGATGTTGAGTGGACTATGAAATAGATTTTGCAATTTAGACATTTTTCTTGCCATTTTGTTACAAAGAGGCTTGATCTTTATATTTATATTTTAATATATAAGTTTGTAGACTTGCTTAGTGTGAAATTTCTCAAGACAATTTCATAAAATCCCCTGTTGCTGGAAGTGGTGGTGCATGCCTGCAATCCCAGCACTCGAGAGTCTCAGGCAGGAGGATCAGGCAGGAAGACTGCTGCAAGTTCGAGAACAGACTGGGCTACAAAGTGAGTTCAAGGCCAGCCCGAACTGCATAATGAAATGCTATCTCAAAAAGACAAAAATAAAATAAAATTCCCTGTAATGTGAGCATGCAGTAGTCATATTTAAGTTACAAATTGCATCATACCAAATAACATATTAAAATTTAAAATACCTGGAATAATTCATCCATAGGTATGTTATTCCTTCACATCCCTGACCCTCCATGTCATTTATTTTCCTAACTATAGCCAATAAATACTCATTCTACTGTGTTGGAAATTATAGTCAAATTCATTATATCCTTTATTTGAATGTTTAGATTCTTAATCTCTTTTGAGTAAGTTTATAAATTTTCAAAGGGAAACAAAATGCTTAAACTCATAATGTTATGAGTTTTATGTGAACAATGAGTGCAGACATACCAAACAACACAGGGAGTCAAAGGAACAATGCATGACTGGGAATGCCCTCTACAAAAATGTCCAGGTAAGAGAAAACATTTCAGTGCCATAATATGAACCTCCTGACTACTTTTCTAAAGGTTTCTAAATGGGACAAACTTTCTTAAGACAATAAGGTCATTTTTTGGTCAAATACAGTCACTCTACACATATGCTAGGGACTTGACTATTTTTATGAAATTCTAGATATTTAATTTGCCAGAAAAACTTTTGCAAAGTTCTAATTTATATGTTAATCTACTTCTGAAGGCAGTAAAAGTTTATCAAAAAACAATGGGGCCCCTGGATTCCTTGTTCTGTTGAACTATTTTCATTTACTTTTTTGATAGTTGAGATTTGCCCAGAGAGTAATGGCTGGTTTTTATGTTATTTTTTCACTTCTACTACTATTTTCATCTATTTTTCCAGTTTTCTTTACATAGGAAACCTAAGATAATTTTTCAAGTTCACAGACAGATTTGATGTAGACCTCTTAGGATAAAGTTAAGAGTGTTTAATTAATTCTTTTATCAGCAGACAGCAAAAGATAAAGAGTTTGTTTCCTCTGAAAAATGTCTCCTCCTTTTCCATTTAATAAGTTCATTTTAAAATGAGCATGTATTTTCTTAAACTTCACTTACCTTTTTTAACTGTGCTTCCAATTTGCTACATTCTTCTTTCTTTTGTTCGATGGCTATTTCTAGAGATTTTAATTTGGAGTCTCTTTTCAGCCCCGCAGAGGCTAATGAAGATGCATGTTCTTTGAGGTCAATTAAACTAGACTGAAAGAAAAAGAATGCTAGTAAGTAAAACACTGCATTTTCTCTTAACAATAATTTCAATTTGAATACACTGATTCTATGCACAGCAATAAAGAGCAAGTTAGAAAGAGAGGTTAAATACAGTCTTACTAAGGTAACCATAGTCGGCTGTGGCCAGGAAATTAAAGTTGGCCAGCTTACAGACCCAAGCAGGATCTAACTGCAGTAGAATCAAATGTAACCAAATGATGTGGTCAGCAAATGCACTTCTCACACCTCAAAGACATGCTAATGATGTAAGTCCCACGGTAGTTTTTACATGTCATGGCTAAACAGACACCATGAACCTTCTACTTACATTTACTGATGTCAGGCCATGCAGACTGGGAAACAAGTATGACAGAAAATACCTACTTAATGCTTCCCCTACCAATAGTAAATCAAATATAAAAAACATCCTATTAAATTTTATTATTTTCTATTCCTTTAACAGAAAAATAACCACTGTCTTTTCAAACATCTTCTGGAGAATCAATGATATAAGTATTTAAAATTTAGAGTAAAGTAGATTTTATGTTCTAGCCCTTTGTAATCCAGATTCAACATATAGAATGAATCTCTGCAACTCAGAATGAAGTTACTTATATTTTAGAAACTAAGAGTTTGCCCTTACAGTCTGAATTCCAAAAGCAAAAGAAATAAATACTTTCTTAGATTGCTGAATATAACTTTATGATTTATACGGGTATTGTGGTTTATATCTAGATGTCCCCCCCAAAGACTCAGGTAATCATAAGTGGGGCTTTTGGGAGGTGAACGGGTGATGGGGTGCTATATTCATTGGTGTATTAGTCCACTGATGAATGTGTAGCTAAATGTGATATTAGGAGGTGGGGTCTGGTCAGAGGAGGTGTGGCCTGGAAGACTGTAGCTCCCTTCCCAGGTCCTCCCTTGAGTCTCACTGCTTCCTGGATGCCATGAGATGAGCAGCTCTTCCTCCAGTAGGGCCCTGTGCCATCCCATTCTGCCTTGGCGACAGAAGACTGTTCGGAATTTTGTCATAGTGACAAGAAAGTGACTAAGGCAAAGGGCAATGGTCATTACTAAATATGAAATTGGTAGCAATATTTAACTACGCTACTAAAATGTTTAGTTTTCACCCAAAATCAGGCAGTGTGCATATCCATTTGTTGCACCTAGAAAGATACAAAGGACCCAGTGATCTCTAGTAATGCTTTATGTGGGGCTGCTTCATGAACATTGGAATGATCTTAATGACAATGGATATCATCATAAGTTGCAGATGAGCTCTTTTCATTTTTCTGGTCAGGAAACTGAAGCTGACATTACCTGAGAATCAAAGGCCACCTAGCTATTAAAGGCAGATATAAGTCTAAAGCCCAAGTCTACAGTCTGATTTCAATGTTCTTTATCATATCACTTCCATAGAAATAATAAAGGACTTTATAACCCAGTTATTTTGCCATAATGAAGTTTATCACTCTAATTAAATTGTAAGTTCCCTCCTAACTGCAACTCCATGTTGCTGTTTTTTATATAAATTTTAAATTGCTAATTTTGATGGCCAATTTTAAACAATTCGACTAGGCTATAATCCCCAGTTATTAATTTGAGTGTTCCTATGAAGGTACTTTGTAGACATGACTAACATCCATAATCAGCTGACTTTAGGGAGTTTATCCACTTTGGGGGGGCCTGATCCTATCATTTAAAAGGCCTTATGAGCAGAACCCATAGGAGCAGAAATTCTGCCTGTGTATTATAGCATCAGCCTCTGAAAGTTTTTAGCCTGTTCTTCATGATGGCCTACCCTACACATTTTTGCCTTTTCCAGTCTCCATACTGTGTAAACCATTTCCCTGCAATGAATTTCTTAATCTATTTAGATGTCTTAACATGGTTCCATTTTTCTAGCAGAACTCTTGACACACCCAGCTCAGTGTCAAGCACATTACACAGGAACAATAAATGTTTCTGGAAATGTCTGAAATTAATTCATTGTTGATATTATTTACAAAACTATTTTCACTTATTGCTATGCCCCATCATGTCCTCAAGGTCTCTTTTCAACTAGAAGTGTATCAATTGACTTTATGGTACAAAACCACAAAAAATATTTCTATTCAATGAAGAATATGACATATGAAGATAATGTTTCTGAGCTTCATTCAGTTACATACAAATTACAGTAGTTAAAGGTCTACCATGTCAGAATCAGCAGTGAAACAGTAGGAAGGTGACTTAAATTCCTAATCTTCATATCAAAGAAATAATCTTCACTCAAAAAAAACTTGTATAGTTTTGTTTCTGGCTTTCCTCAAAACTCCTGTTACTCATCACCCTTCCTTGTCTGGATTCCCAAATGAGACAGGACTTCAATTTGTGTACAATTATCAACATTCAAGGAATGAGATAAGAATGTAGAGCAGACAACTGTGCGAGGTGCCAGTCTAGTAGGGCTTTAATGTTTGAACAGTCCTAAGGGAGAGGGACATTTCCTACAGATAAAAATAATGCGAAGGGGACAGGTATAGAAAATGACACATATCTCAAGAATTGTGGAGAATGGATAAATTAAAATGCATGACTGCTTCTCATATATTTCTACCAAACTATACTGGATAAAACAGAAGGGATTCCAGGCATCTTTTGGGGGTATAGACCAAAGCACCCTTTCTAGAACTCCCAAATGTTAAATTTTTTTGAAGTATGTAGTCTTACTTTAAAAACACAAGTAGGATTTATCTTCTGTATTCACATTTGCTCTACCATGAGAATATTGCTTTAAATTATATACTGTAACATAAAAGCAAAATTCCACATGAACAACTACATTTAATCTATATCTTTTTGTGTCCATCATAGTGCCAAATGTCTAAGCCTGTACATGTGATCTATTCGTGAAGCTCAGATGAATGCAAAGCACACAACACAAGCATTAGCACACAACAGTCCCTCATTCAAGTGGAGCTATTGTTAATTATTATCAATTGTGTTATTATCTCAAGAAAATGATTGTGGAATTTTTAAAAATATGGCATCTTCTAAGACATACAAATGTGGTAAGGCATAAAGAAAAGTTTCAGGAAGCTGAACAGTGTACAGTCAGCAGAGCAGAGAAGATATGTAGAGGGTATCAGCAAAAGAGGAATCTACAGGAAATATTCTCTTCTGAACTCATGAAGCTTTGCAAACAGGTCAGCCTGTTCCCTAAGCCTTCACACAATACTTTCAACTAAGTCTCCTGTTCCCTGCAGCTATGACAATGATGAGTTCTGGAGGATTATCAACATGGTTCATTTGTTTTCCCAGACTCACCTCTTTCTCTGTCAGTTCAGCTTGTAAAGCATTGACCTTCTCTTTCAGGTCCTTGTTCTCTTTTCGGAAGGATTCTATCTCTTCTAGTCTTTCCCTATCATCTCTCTCCCGCTGTTCTTTCAAACGCTCAATTATTCTCTCCTGTGAGGCATTCATCAAAAAAGAAGAGGTGAGAAACCATCAATATCCATACTAAAGCATAATATAAAAGGAAACAAGACACTGCATCTAAAAATATTCTAAGGGAGTCGATACACACAAGAAACTCAAAATTGTGTTTGTGGAAAGAACTTGCATACCACTATTTGTGAAAGACAACCAGTTTGGCTTTTGAGTCATTAATATAATTTAGTGTCACAGGATCTTAATGTTCAAGTACTGAGGATACACTGGTTCATGGTGGTACCTGGCAAAATCCTAGAGTCATTCCCGAAGAGGGAGACTCAGGCACCCAAACCAGACTTGCTGAAGCCTTGCACAGTCAAGGGGAAGAAGCAGAATAGACCTCTTGACACAGGCCTCTTTGCTTGGCTTCCCTGCTTGCCATTAAAAGGCCTTCTCTGGTTTCTGAAGACTTTTCTTTGGCTTGACAGGGAGCTGAGGCAGGCAGGGAAAGACCTAACTTTCTAGGACTTAGGGCTGGACTCACAGTAAGAACTTGAGATAGGATAAAGAATAAATCTATTGCATATGTGGTTTCCAAATGTGTCTGGAGGTGTTCACCATGTCGTTTCCAATGGCTTTTTGTTAACCAATAGAACTCGAAAGCACTGGTTTTGTCTGAGCAAAGCTCAAACAGACCTTTCCTTCACTCAAGGTTTACTACAAGTTAGGTGCTGCTCTTCTCATCAGTCCCCATCACAACTTCAAGGGCAGAACCAGTGCTGGTGGGGAGAGTGGGGAGGTAAGAATGCCCACATGTGAGAAGGCTGCCACCTCATCCAAAGTGACACATGGTATAAACAGAAGGCCCAGCCTAGCATCCAGGGCTGTCTGACTTAGCCACAGTGCCACAAAGGTTTGCATGGACCCGTTCAGGGGATGTGAGGATCTGTTGACCTTTGAATTTAGACTGGGATAAAAACACTACACTGTAGATATGTTTTCCAAAAGTGTGGAACCTGACTGATATCAAACCAAGACCCTTTGGTGGCAGGGAAAGGAAAATCCCACCTAGGGAAAACTTAAGTTTCTGAAATTGTTTTTAAAATTAACCAACACTTACTTACCTAAACTTCTCTTTGGATGTCATGTTAAAAAAAATGGATGCAAAGTATCTTGATATTATCTTTTATATTCTTATAAGTGCACACTACAAGACAATGTCAAATATATAAGACAACTATAAAAGTGTTTAAAGCAGAAAGTTAGTTTGAATAATTAGCATGTGATTTAAGATTCCCTGAGGAAGCACATGTACTATTCCAATGATAGTAACTAATGTTTATAATACTTTTGAGAGAAAAAATTTACCACTATTACTTTCGAAGTATTTAAAAACACTGCAAATGAAGTACATGATTAGAATAATGACAGTAGCAACAGAATGTGAGCCTATTCATTGCCTATATTTGTTCCTTCTTGATTCATTACAGACCCACTTGACTTTGCCTATAACAATGATGAGTAAATGTTATGTAATCTGTGAAAGGAGGAATTGGCCAAAATGTATGGTATGTCTCCCAAGGACTCTGGACAATTTCAGCAACTGAACCCTTGCTATCATTTGCTGAAACTATAGCCAATCACCTGGCTATTGGGCCTTCTCCACCCTGTCACTTCTACCATATAGCTGTTGGAATGACATTTCTAAACTTGAAACTGACATTGTCACCTCAATGCTTGGAAACCTTCCATGAATCCTTCTGGATAGATCACATGGCATTTATTCCCTCTTGGCCCTTTCACATGGCTTCCCTGCCATGTCCATCTTCCTAACCAAGCCTTACAGAGGGGAGACTATGAGTCTTTTTAAACTGGGACCAGACACACTGTCTGGCATATAACAAGCACTTAAGAAAGCTGATGGAAGAAAGGAGAACTCAATTAGGGATCATCCTGGCTTCAAAGGAAGGGTCATAAAATTAAGCTTGTGTGTTAACACCTAGAAGGTGTCAAAGTCATTTGGAAAGTAGATCAATTTGCTCTTAAGCACTGGTATGACTGACTGGGCATTGATGACAAAAAAAGTCATCAAGCCCTATAACATTTTAAAATGTTATTGATGATTCAATACGATAAAATATTTCCCTGTCAATCACAAGACTAATTTAACTGTCAGCCACTCACACAGGGCCAGATATCAAAAACATGTGTTAAAAGGCCTTAATATGCCATGATCTAGTTGATTAACAACTAACTTGCAGAAATTCCAACAATGTGTTCTTGTTTTAGACTTATTTGCATTGGCAAGGATTCCTAGTGTACTAAGCTGGCTCTGCACTGGTCTAATCTACTGGTGCCTTATCACTGAGGGGGAAATGTATTGCAGTGGCCTCAAGCTCTGCTATCTGCCTTTTAAAACTGCTTATCTGCCAGGTGGCTACAGCAAGGCTTGGCAAGACCGTCTTCATAGATACAGTGGTTCCCAGCTTTTGGGCTTCTGTGTGTCAATACTAGAACTAAACTCATTTTTTTTTCAGTATCAAGGATGGAACTCAAGGCCTCTTGCATGCTAGACAAAGGCTCTGCCACTGAACTACACCTCTAGCCTAAGTTATTTTCAGTCTTAACACACTGAAGCTTCATTTTTTTATGCCCTCAGTTGTAGAATGCATTCCTGGAAAGTAAAAGGGTGGACATACTCTTCAGAATGCCAAAATCCAAGTGCCTGACAGATTCTGTTCATCTAAAAAGACAGCAAACAATTAACCATATTTATGAATCCATTTTATTTTTTTATACCATACCTCATACAGAGGATTTATTGAATTAAATGTGGATAAAACTGAAATTTGTGAAGGAAAACACATTTAAATGTATATTGTGACACTATTATAAGAACTGTGATCAGAAGACTTAAGATTTAGTCTTGTTCGGCCACTCATGAACTGGGTAGTCTTAGCCAGGGACCAGCTTAGGGTGGAAGTGGCTTCCGGAAATGCTGGGTTAAGAAGTTAGTATCTGTCAGAAATGATTAAGGATATCTACCTATGCCTAGAAATGGAGAATGATGATACATATGTCCCAAGTTTTCATTTATAAGCAAGTCATTTAGCCTCATGAGCCCATTTTCCATCTTTAAAATAGAAATGCTTGAATTTAGTGTTTCTCAAAGTATGATTTTCCAATAATTTGTTCCCTAGTCATGCTTAAAAATCATAGGTTCCTGGGACTAACAGCAGAGCAACTGAATCAGAATCTCTAGAAGATGAGGTCAAGGAAACATTATTTAAACAAGCTTCTTAGGTAAAAAGACTATGTGGATAGTCCTTCTTAATCTTTGGTACCCACTGGACTCAATGAAATAAATATTTAAATCTTCTGTTTGTCCTATGACAGAGAACCTTGCCAGTTCCTATTCTACGGTTTTATCTACACTTCTCAAATAGAATAATGTTCTGGTTTTGGCATCTTTGGAAAAGTCCCTTCAATACGCTGCTCTGTGTTCACTTTATTCTTCATCTCTGTGAAAGGCTAAAAATAAGATGTAGGGCTAGGGATTTAGCTCAGTGGTTCTGGCACCTGCCTCACAAGCGCAAGGTCCCAAGTTCAATCCCCGATACCAAATAAAATAAATAAATAAATAAATAAATAAATAAAAGATGCAAACAGGGTTTGGAAAGCACAGCTCACAGGCTCAAGCTGACCAACAGCTATGTTGACTTGAGCATCATAATTTTTAAAAATCTGAAGTAGAATATTTTGAGACAGGTCAGAGAATTTCCAGCTTACCATAGTCACCAGCTGTCCCTCTTGTATTCCAGCAAACCCAGTTTCTTCATTTTGGTTCCCTGCCTATCCCTTCTTTTCATCTATGTTCTTGGATTTTTATCCATGGTCTCATTCGGATGTCATGTGCCTAAAACTCAAGATGAGAAAACTAAATAATTCATTGCCAAGGTCACTCAGAAGAGAATGACACTTAGAGGTCAGGTGCATTTGGAAGAAGAGGTCCAGAGAGGCCTGAGTGGTGGAAACATGTCCCAGGTAACTCAGGCATCAGGCAGTGAAGCCAGACTCCCACAGACCTCACTCAGCTTTCCCTCCCGGACACTACCTTGGCCTCAAAAGAAGTACTGTACTTATATAAAAAGAGCATTTTCAGATTCAGGAATTGCTTTAGGGTTTAAACTAGAATAAATCAAGTCTTAATAGGGCTCAGAAGAAAGTAAAGATAAAGTCTTGCCAAAAATCCATGACATGGAAAATTATATGGTGCATGTTTACTTCTGCAAATCTTAAGAATGAAATTAAGAGGTAGGAATGAGCTGACATCATATCACCCCAAAATGCAAAAGGGACACTTATCTTAATTTTTGAACCAAAATCCCTCCTTCTAATTTTACAAAAAAAATTAATACACAGAATTGTACATATAAATTCTTGAAAGTTCGAAGAATATGGCTGAAAATTATCTTATAAAGTATTTTTATGAGTCTTCAAATAAAGTCTTACAGTTCTTAAATTTAATCTTTTTGGTTTTTTGGGGGGGGTACCAGGGATCAAACTCGGGACCTTGTGCTTGGGAGGCAGGTGGCGGAACCACTGAGCTAAATCCCCGGCCCTTTAAATTTAATCTTAAAGTTACAACTGTAATTTTACATAAGCCATGATTACTAGCCATCGAGCTACATATCTTTTCTCAGCCTCAATATTTTCATGGTAGAGCAGTGGTGTTGAGAGTAGACTGCACAATACAAATGGCTGGGGAGTTCACTAAAGTGTACATTCCCAAGCCCTCCTTAAGGTCCGGATTTGTAAATATTCATGGGACCCAAATTCTGAAGCATCACCAGAGAAATCTTCTCTAAGATACACTGAATTAGGGAACCTGTGGGCCATTTAATTTAATTCCCACATTCAATAAAGGGGAAAATCGAGGGCTGGAAAAGAAGACTTACTTGCCAGGATCATCTAGTTAGTTAGAGGAAGAGATGGGACTGACCCCTCGGTTTCTTTCCACTTGACCTCATTATCCCCAGAGTTTACAGACTATCATCACAGAAAGCATAGGAGATAACACTTTTATATCATAAGACACCTGCATGGAAAATGGGCCCCATCAATTGCTGCAGTTGTGGGCAAATCCCGCAAAGTACTGCAGAATCAAAACTGATGAGAGACACAGAAAAAGAATACAGCATTTAAAAAAGTTCAGATTTCTTTTGTTTGTTTCAAACTAAATTTGAAAATAATGTCAATAATGTGAGGCCTAAAAACTGCACTGACACATTTCATGTCCAACCCTAAACGAGCTGTTTATCAAAATTCCTAAAGAACTTTACCTGCACAACTCTTAGGCACAGGCTTTTGCACACTTGGGAGGGTTAGGGGCAAGTATATAATCACACTGAAATTCAACTACAAAGATGATACCTACAATAGATGCCCAGAGAATGAACTATTTCAGCCAGAATGAAATGGACAAGAAACCATTTTAAAAGTCAATGTCAGAATTATCTATTTACCTAATGATTTTCATTAATTCATTCTTTTATTCAAAGTAATCATTTTAAGTATGAAAAGGAAAGCCTCAGAATGGCTTCCTGTCCTGAAAAGACTAACAGGGAATTTTAAAAACTCTTCCTTACAAGGACCTGGTAGCTACACTATCCATCTCTCCCACCCCACTGCACTTGCTCTGCCCTCTGCCAAGTACATCCTCCCTCCAGAAGGACTCATTCCCACTTTCAACTTCCTTCAGGCCTTTCTTTTAAATGTTTACCTACCTGGCCACTTCACCTCAACAGTATCTGCATGCATTCCTCTTTTCTTTTTATTTACAAAAGTTATTACCTTCTGCAATCTCACATATGTCACTTATTTATTTCTTGTCTAGCTTCCCCTCATTCTCATTAAAATGTGAACTTAATGAGAGCCAGAACTTTTACCTATTCTTTTCTCTGTCGTACCCTAGTGCCCACAATAGCACCTGTTACATGGGGTGGGAGTTCAACAATATTCAATATTCACTGAGCAGCACCAATCAAGGTATTATGTGTGCTAGGCACTGAGGATGACAAATTAATGTGCACATAGGATATGCTGCTTGGGTTTGGTGTCTAGCAGAGAAGACCAATTAATGACAAAAAAAACATAGATACATGAACAATTAAGTGTATGACAAGAGCTCTGGAAAGTTTATGGGGTTCGAAACATAATGGGGCTTCTAGGAGGTATTGCTAAGAAGATGATTAATAAAATGAATTAAGGAATGAGCCAGCTCAGAAGGTGGGATAGTCCCTAGGGGCTACGCTAAGGATTTCAGTTTTTCAAAAGGGCCAAGGGTGATATGATCAGGTTTACATCACAAAAAGACAACCCTAGTTGCAGTATACCAAGTCCACTGAAGAGGGCTGGAACAGAAGTGTGAGGCCCAAGTGGCACTGAAGGTAGTATTAGGAATGGGGGACAGACATACTGGAATGCACTTGGGTCATCTTCTCAAGGTCCTGTTTCTCAGTCCAAGCTTACCTTCTCCGACAGAGCCTCCTCTAATGTTGCCAGCGCAGTGTCCGTGTTACTGGAATCCGTCTGCAAGGACTTCACTCTGTCTTTCAGATTGGTCAGCTGTTTGTCTTTATCCCTAAGTTGTTCTTGCAAGTTTTCAATCTAAAAATAAAGATCGTATTTAATGCACATATTATTACATAGCCAGGGCCGATATTTCTGAGGTGGATCTGTTGTTTTTAATTGACGTGAGATTATGGATATTAATAACATTACAAGATTACACATTGATGTTGACTTAGACTTAAGGACATTTTGATGAGACCTTCATCCGTTTAACTTAACTTTATATTTAAATAGTAATACACATGAGAAGAATATCTCCTTCCATATACATGCAAGCCTTTTAGGACATATAAGAACTATTATTTCTATTTTTTTTTCATTCCTTTTAGCAGACCTTTGGGTCTCAAGCCCTATCCTTCATACAGTGAACCCGAAGAATGTTCACACAGGATTAGCTCATTCATTGAACAGAAACTGGCAGGGTGCTCTTTCTGCACCAAGTACCATATCAGTATATAGCACAGCCCATGTAGTTGTTCACTCAATCTTTTATTCAGAATTAAACACTCCAATAGGCCTGATGTTGTCAAGTGGCTATTTCAAAGTAACCACATGAAAAGCCAAGTAGGTTATCAACAGCAGACTGCTAATGGGAAGAACTTGTGATATAAGTCATATGTAACAACTACTAAACACTCCATTTGGCAACTAATTCATGTGTTGGCAACCAACCAGCCACTTTTATCCAGTATCTGCAGCCTGAAATAAACACACCAAATAGCCGATTATAATGCCTATCCCACTGCAGCAGGAAAAACCATCTCCTGGCCATTGCACCCATTATCATTCATGTTTTTATTTTCCACTTTCAAACCATATATTGCTTATCTAAAGATTTTTTAAAGCCCCACTATACAAACAATTTATTCATATTAAGGGTTTTTAAATGACATGGAAAAAAAACAGTACAATCCTGCTAAGTCCATCCAAAATATTTGTATTCTGCACCCAACTTTCTCAGAGAACCATTCCAAATGCATGTTTCACAATATCTGACTCAAGCAAAATTTTTGATTACTTGATTCTTTTAGCCTTAATCTGGAATGGCAATAAAGATAATAGTGGTAGAAGAAGTAATGAGGAGTAGATAGTGACAATGAAGGTGGTAGCAAGAAGAGCATCAGAATAGCTCTAAAGGCAAAGATGAGGACTGTTGACCCTCAACCTGCAGAATATAAGCATGGCCAATTATTCCAATGGTTGCTATGGATATGGGTTAACTGAGAGGGATGTTTTTTCTTTGTTTCCATCCCTCTCTTGGTTGCTTTCTTTCTTCTGTGTTTCATCACAGTCTTCTTTCCGTTTTTTTTTTTTTTCCTGCCTTGAGACAGCCATCTTAGAAACTCAGGTTTTAAGTCAAATAGTTAACCTTCTCCCTCATCTAAACACAGTGTTCCAGCTGCCACTGTAAGAATTCATTGCCCCTCTATGGAAAACATAGGAACGTGCCCAGCACCTGGAAGGAAGCTCCCTGCCTCCATCCCAGGCTCCTAGGGCAGAGAAGCTCAGCCGGTCCCAGCACCCGGAAGGAAGCTCCCCTGCTGCCATCCCAAGCTCCTAGGGCAAAGAAGGTGAGCCACATGGGCACCAGAAGCACACCCACCCCCCATGGAAATAAGAAGACACATAAACAAGCCTCAAAAACAGACTTCTGGATCACCTACAGCAACCCCAAAGGGAAACGAGATGGAACACTCTGATACTCAACCACCTGGACTCTCTAAACTGGCAACAAAAGAGGTTCTGGGAAAAATGAAATCAGAAATAATTACTCAGAGAACAGCAAAGATTGTGCTCATGGTGCAAGACATGATTAATAAATCTAGAGAGGACACAGATAAAAAAAATAGAGGATCTGAGGAACATGATGGAATCCCAACACAGGAAACAAATAGAATCCATAAAACAGATACAGATTTCCAAGAGATTAAAAACTCCATCGAAAGTCTGCATAGCAGAATGAACCAATGTGAGGATGGAATTTCACATATAGAAGATAAGATTGTAATTAGTGAGGAGGAAAAGAAAAATTGCTTTAAAATTGTAAGGGAACACAAGAAATTAATCCAGCAGCTGCTAGACGATGCAAAGAAGAATAACATAAGACAGATTGGAGGCAATGAAGAAAGAGGAGAGAGTGCAGATGACATAAAAAAACTCTTCACAGAAGTGATGGCAGAAAACTTCCCAAGGAGGGGAAAAGAACTTGACATAGAGATAAGTGAGACATATAGGACTCCAAATAGCCTTGATCAAAAAAGAATCTACATATAGGCATATAATAGTTAAGATTCCAGAATCCCAACAGAAGAACAAAGTTCTACAAGCAGTTAGAGAAAAGAAACAAACCACATACAAAGGAAAGCCCATCAGAATCACAGCAGACTTCTCAATGCAAACCCTCAAGGCAAGAAGAGCTTGGAGTGATGTATTTCAAGCTCTAAAGGAAAACAGCCTCCAACCCAGATTGATGTACCCTGCAAAACTATCTTTCAAAATGGATGGAGAAATAAGATACTTTCATGATAAAGAGCACCTCAGGAACTTCATGAATACCAATCCGGCACTCCAAAAAATTTTAGACAATACCCTAGGAAAAGACAATGAGGATCACAACCCCAGGAAACCCAACAGAATGAATCCACTGGGCATGACAAATTAAATGCAAAGGGGGAGAATCCAACAAAAAGAAAAAGTCATGACAAGGCTTTTAAAACTTTTGACTTCATCTTCCTAATGAGTGCATAATTCAATCTTATTATTGTACTGATTAGTATTTTTCTGATTCTAGAGTTGAATACCATTCCTTGTGCTATACTGGCTATTTATCATCTTCTTATGTCTACATTTTAATTGGGTTGTCTATTAATGAGCTCTAAGAATTCTTTATATATTCTGCTCATAGGTTATACGTATTGTAAATATGGTCTGTTTAAGGACATTTTTCATTTTAATGATGTCATTTAAAGTTCTAAATTTTGATGGAATCTCATTTATCAATTTTTTTCTTTTATATATCATGTCTTTTGTATCCTAGGTAGTTCTTGCCTACCCTGAATTCATAAATATTTTCCCTTACAATTCCTTCTTAAAGTTTTATACTTTTAGGCTTTCATATTTAGGTTCATAGATCCCTTCAAGTTATTTTCATGCATGGAAATAAAGGGTTGAGGTTAATTTTTTATATACGGATACCAGGTGTTCTAGTGCCATTTGCTGAAAACACTATCTCTTCCTCGGCTCTTGAATTGAGTTTATATTCTATAAAATGCTAATGTTAAATAATCATTCAAATCTCAGTGGACCATATATGTGTGGTTCTATTTCTAGATTCTGTTTTATTCAAATGATCTATATGTCTTTCCTTACACCAATACTGCCTTGATTACTGTAGCTTTAGAAGAAGTCTTAAAATTAGGTACTAAACATTTTCCAACACTGTTTTAGCTTTTGCTTTTGTTTTTAACTTTTCTAGGTCCTTTGTACTCCTACATAACTTTTAAATTTCAATATCCAATTCTTCATTTATAGCAAGTATACACAGACCTGAATTTTTATATATAACTTGTGTTTTCTAATCCTGTTAAGTTCAAGTACAAGTTCTAGGGGCTCCTAGAGATTTCTTAGTATTTTCTCTGTAGATGATCATTTCATCTACATATAAAGATTTTACTTCTGCTCTGCCAATCCTATCCTAGTTGTGTCATTTTATTGCCAGACTATTTTAGTGGGGACTAGGTTTCAAAGTTTAATGGACAGATAAAGAGTAAGCATATCTGCCCTTGTTCCCCACTTTAGGGAGAAAGCATTGTATCTTCTCCATTTATATAAGCCATTCTCGCTGGAAGTATGGAGTACATGTCTTTAATCTGTTGAGAAGTTTCTGTTCTACTTCTAGGTTCCGGATAGCTTTTACCATGAACAGCTGTAGAATTTAGTCCAATACTTTTTCTCCAACTAGTGACAGGATCATATGGCCTTTTCCTTTCCTCTGTTAAAATGATGACTTTTGGGGGTGGATCTTCCAATGCTGAACCAACACTGCCATCCCTATAACAAAATCACTTTCTACATACTGCCAGATCTGACTTCCAATAGTTTGTTTTGTTCAACAAATTTCTATCTATGTTCATACTTTTTTCTTCTATTATCTTTATCCAGTTTTAGGATTAGCACAATGTTGAGTTCCTAAAATGAGGGGAGAAGTGTTCCTTTTTTCTGCTTTAATTGTATATAATTTAATTGATATAATTTATCAGTTAAAATGTTTATGAGCCTGCTGTTGTCATATAGGTAGGTTTTCAAGTTAGGAATATACTTTTTTTAATAGGTGCTATTCAAATTTTATATTTCCTCCAGAGTTAGTTTCATTAATTTGTCTTCCAAGGTACTTCTTACAAGTTGTCAAATTTATTTCAAAAAAGATTTTTGTAATATGCTTTCTATATCCTTTTAAATTCTGTAAAATCTGTGGTAATGTCTCCTAGATCTTAATATTGTAATTTTTAAAATGTATAACTGATATTGTGTAACAGGAAGAAAAGGTCTAAAAGAGCAGGGGAATTGTGAGGGGTAGGGGAAGGGAAAAAAGAGAAAGGAAAAAATATGAGAAGAGGAAAAAAAATGGAAACAAGGTCTTTGCAAATAGGGAGGGGTGAAGGGGGTGAAGGGAGGGCAAGGGAAGGGGAAAAAAATAAGAACCAAGAGACTCATGTAAAGGTACAAGATCCCAATGATGAATGTAACTGTATTTTATACCGAAAATGTACCAATAAACTTAATGGGAAAAAAAACCCCAAAACATAAGAACTCAAAAGCATCATCATCTTTAGTCAAAACAAAGGCTTCCTCCTTTCCATACTAGTCTTCGTGTGGTTACACAACTCCAGAAGCAAATAAATACACCAGCAAGAATATAGATGGTTACAGTCAGAATGATAGTATTTACATAGAAAACAGCAGCTGAGAGGACTGAATGTGGAGACTGGGTCATTATTACTTTGAGTACACCCACATCTATGGATACATTTCTATACACACACATGTGCAAATACATTGTGCTTCCAAGTAAAATAATTAGGCTCACCCTTCCCTTCCTGGGAGGCAGAAACCTGAGCAAGGGAAGGGAGATTTTCTTTAAGAACATCAGCCCTGGGTCAGTGGTAAAAAGCTACTTAAAGGGATGTTGGGAACTGGAAATAGAAGCCAAGGGAAGTCTGGCTGTCAGCTTACATGCGACTGCTCAGGGGTTCCTCAACCAGGAAGGCTAAGGAGATGCAGGATTGGGGGTCCTACTGATATACATGTAGGGTCTGAGAGCTGGAAAAATGTAGGATGGTGTGGACTGGGAACATGCAGATGAAGTAACTATCTCAAATCTAAGACCACAGCAGAAGAGTCAATGGTACCACAAGTAAAACTAACAGATTTAGAAGTGGACACATATTTATAGAGATAGGGATGTACTACTTTATGAAATGCTGCACAAAGATAATAAAGAATGATTTTTAAGAAAGAAAAGGTGCAGAACAGTGTGAAGAATATGATCTGTTCCATAAATTAAAATGTATAAATAAATAACATATACTTGGGTGAAAAATCACAAGAAATTTTAACCTTTGTGGGAAGGGGTCTAAGAGGCAAGAGGTACAGGGAAGCTTCTGGTTTTCATGTTTGTACATTTCTTTAGTTTTCTGTTTGAATTTTTTTATCATATGGGTTTTGTTATTGTTTTAATCTCAACCAGGGTTATCTGGATGGTGAGATTAGGGGGTTATTTTCAGTTTGTATTTGTATATTAAAATAATATCAAACATATCAGTAAATGAATAATTATATAACACAAGTGCCTATACAAAACTAAATTGTACAAATAGTATTGTTTGGTATGGTTTCTTCCCCAAAGATTCATGTTCTGGAAACTTGGTACTCAGCGTGGTGATGCTGAGAGGTAGGAAAACCTGTAAGAGGGAGGGCCTGGTGGAAGGTGGTTAGGCCATGTGAGCACCACCCTCATGAATGGATTAATGCTATCCTGCAGGTGGATCAGGCCTCACTGGACTGGATTATTTTTCCCAAGAATGCTTTGTTATAAAACAGTAAGTCTGGCCCTTCCTGAGTCTCTGGCTTCTTCTCTTAACATGTGACCTCTCACTCTTGCATATGCTCCCACCGTGTGATGCCATCTGCCATGCTGCAATATAGCCAAAATACTGCCACTGGGAGCTGATGCTGATGCTATTATGCTATTGGAGCTCCAGAACTGTGAGCTAAATAAACTTTATTACTATGTAACGTACTCAGTGAAAGGTATTTTGTACAGCAACATAAAACAGAATAAGACACCAAGTTATCAGCAGTTACAGACTGTTCATACATTTAAAGCATGGCTGTTATAAATGGATTTAAAATAAAGAGCAAAATAAAAGATAGATAATAGGAAGTAGGGAGATAAGTCTTTTTTTAAAGGGAAGGGGATTAAGAAATAGAGGAAGGGGGAAGGGAAGAGAAAGAAATGGGGTGAAAAAAAGAATTAAGATGTGTTACGTACATGTGGCAACTCCACACAAGGAGTGTAAACATTATGTACTGCAAACATATACCAATAAAAATCATGTTTGAATATAATTGAATATAACAACTAAATGGAAATGTTAGAATCTTATGGGAAAAGCAGAATATGAAATGATAATAGTTTTTCAAAAAGAGAAAAGTTCTTGCACAGAACAAAAAAATATATAAAAGGAACACACCAAAATGTCTCATTGGCAATGAAGTGATTAATTATTTTACTTTTCTTGTTTATATTTTTCTGCATCTGCCAACTTAGTCTCCTTGAACATAATAAAATAGAATAAAAAGATGTTTTCAAACCAATTACAAAATATGGAAATAGTTCTTTAAGTGAGATTTAAACAATAAACTCTGTTTTTTAAAATGACTCATTACTCCAAACAGAACTAAATTCTTAAAATTTAAATTTTAGGAGACTGGTGAGAATGTACATTTTTATCTTTAGAAAATTATGTTATGGCTTTCTCATGTTCTAAAATTGTTAAAATATTTTTAAGAAAAGCATTTGGGATCATTTTCTTCAAAGGGTGAAGTTGTACAACATTTAAATTGCAGAAATTAGAAGAAGCAAATAAAAAATCAGGGTTAGGATAGGAAGCCTCAGATGTGTAAAGTGAGAATTCTTTTGGAAATTTTGCACATTGCAAAATGCAATTCATCTTAGCAACACAGTTAATTCACTGTCATTGTAATTCTTTTTTTTTTTTTGGTACCAGAGATAGAACTTGGGACCTTGTGCTTGTGAGGCAGGCTGTAGAACCACTTAGCTACATCTCGGGCCTGTCATTGTAATTCTTAAAGTAACAGACCAGCCTGAGTACAAGGGGCTGAGGAATCACCCTGCACTTGCTGTTGAACTGAGCTGCTTTTTGGTCATAGCTGGGCAGACTTAGAAGGCATTGGTACTGGTGGAGCTGTGCTGTCTTGCCGAGGTGACTGACTGGAAGGGGATGAGGCAGGGAGAATGTAGGCCCTGAAGATCACATAACAGCCCTAATTGTAATGCCTTTATATTGGCTTCTGAGCTCTTGCCACCAAGTCTGCCCAGTGCTTATGGGAACCCTGATTTCCAGGCCTGCCAAGCCTGAGGAAAGTCAGTGCCCACAGAGAGGTTTGCTGTGTCATCACACAAGTGCATTCCCAGCACAAAAGTCCTTGCTACTGAGCATGTCTCGGCCTCCGTACCCTCCTATTTGGTCTTCATTTTGTAGCCAGAGTGATTTTCTGTGACTGCTACTTCCTTCCTTAGAACCCTTCAATGACTCCCCCTGCCCTCCAGATACACCCCAAGTGCCCTAATGCCATGCATGGGATTTTCCGAAACTGGCCCACTTGATCTTCCATCATCTCCAGCCAAGCTCCAGCCCTGCCAAACCTCTCCTGCTACCTTCTAGGAACAGGCTCTCTTTACCTCTTCCCCATCTTTTTCTATCTACCTCCTCTGGCTGGAATACCCTTGCCACTCCAGTTTTCACCAGTTTAAGTCCTACTCAAACCTTTAGATGTCAGCATATGCCATGCCTCCTCCAGAAAATCTCCTCCAGCCTCCAAACCAGGGTAAGTCTCCAATCCCCAACTATTTACATGCTATTAAAATTACCTCTATTCTTGTGTATCTCTGGAATTTGCCTACAAGCTCATTAAGACAAATGCTCTGTTGTACTCACCATAACAAGGCTGGCTATATCACCTGACAATACCAGTCACTAACTTGTTGAAAGGAGGGGGAAGGTGGGAAGGAAGGAAGAAAGCCTAAAGACTGTGTTATGCAAAAGGAAAAGGCCAGAGCAGGTGATAGCTGAGTTCTGTCAGCCCTGTAACTACAGAGAAAAAATAAAAAGAGATGAGGATCTACATATAACCATAGAGCACCCCAAACCTGTTTAAGCACTTCTGTATTTTCAAATATTATTCAAAGGTATCTGTCCGGTTGCCTATTTGAAATTCTGAAATTCTGTTATGAGTAGTTTTTTTCTCCATAAGACATATCTCTGGAGTTTGTGTTACTCCTATCTAAGGCACCTATTAAAGTTATTAGCTGAAATAACAAAAAGAACTCTCTAAGATGTGAGCAGAAAAGCAGGGGAATTCACAAAAGTCAAAATGGCTACAGAATTAGTCATAGAAAATAGCCCAGACTGATACCCAGCGTTTTGATGTGAACACTCTAGTGTAGATGCTGCTAAATACTGAACACTGAGCCTTACAATAGAGACCCAGTTGCAATGGATCAATCACTAAACACCATCGCCAGCCCTACAGTTATTCTGCCCCACATAGCCTTCCCTTTGAAGTCACTGCAGCACAGAGACACACTCATATTCCTAATATCCCCATGACTCTGGGGCAGGTATATCTAATGACCAGGCAAGGCACAAATCCCAACTACAAAGGAGGCTGAAAAACAAAATGTTGGCATTTTTACCTTCCATAATGAGATGTTCTTCATAAATTCAGAAATAAGTTCAGGGTCTGGGTGGCCAAAAAAATAACCCATATCCCCAACAGCTAAGGAGAGTTGTAGTGTTAGCTCTCAAACCAGCAAACCACATTGTTCTAGAAAAATTACTCTAAATGTATTTCTTTCTCTGTCTCTGTCTCTATCTCCATCTATAAGGCTACCAGACACTTTTCCAAATGTGGTCCATACAACTCCTTAATACCAGTCTGTAAGTCTGTAATAACTTCAGAAATGGAGAGTGTTTGTACATCACTCTAATATTCCAGAAGTGATCCAAGGACTTGTCATTATGAGCACCACACAGGCAAATGTGGCGATTGGTGAACTCAAGTGTTCCCTGTAGGTAGAGCCAGATGTACACAGTAGGACCACATGTTGTTCCATTACAGAATGGAAATTTTAAAAAAGAAAAACACTACTTAGAAAACAAGAATTTATAGGTCATCTAATCTCTCACAATCCTTCAGAAATACCACTTGCAGAGTGTTAGGGATGCTCACTGAGTGGAAAAGGCAAAGTTCATTACTAGTACAGTGCCCACTAAACCACAAATTTAGACACAAAGATTTACATCAGCCTATTATATTAATTTACTCTGTTGTATAACAAAATACCACAAATATAGCTACTTTAAAAGCATAAATTTATCATTTCATAGTCTGTAGATCAGAAGACTGGTTAAGGCATAGCTGGTTTTTCAGCTTTGGGTCTCACAAAGCTAATAGCAAGGGGCCAGTGAAGCTAAGTTCTCACCCAGAATTTGGGGCTGTCTTTTGAGCTGTCAGTGGCTGGCATCAACCAGGAGTTGTTCCTGGCTAGGCTTTGCTCAAAGCTTCTAGAACCTGCTTCTGTAAGCTAAATAACTTTTTTTTCTTTTCTTTCTTTCATAAAATGTAAGCTAAGCATAGATATAACACCAGGGGGCATATACCATGGTGAGGGTAATCCTAGAATTCTGCTTACTATACTGTCATTGTCCACATGGACTATAAATACACGTTAGTCTTTTAGATGCCTTAAACAGAAGATACTGTAAGGTTTTATCCAAAACCAAGGAATGTATGATATTTTAACACAGGATTTCTGATACTTCCCTTTTTATAGCGCTAAAAGCAAAAATTTTAAAAACTCAGCTCACAGAAAAGTTAAGTTAAGTGGACTCCTTACTCCATTTCCTGAACCTGTCTCCATTCCCCAGCAACTCTATTTTCAGCATTAAGGCCTGGGGAAATGGTTTAGGGTATCTGCTTTAATGAGGTGACGGCTTAGACAGAGCTACATATATCTGTCCCCAGCCAAAATAAAGTCTCAAAACCTCCAACTGATATGGCAATGTGATGATGATCATGATTATCATAATGATACTAGCCAATATTTATTAAGTGAGTCTTATAAGCCAGACACTGTATTAAATACTTTTTAAATGGCTTGTCTTGAGATAATTAAGATCTACCTCCACTTATAAGAAATAATACAAAGATATAATACAAATATACTTTTACTTAGTTTCCTTTAGTGCTAACATCTAGTATAACTGTAATGCAATATTATGACCAGGGAACTGACATGGATACAATCAGTCCATTAACTAACTTTATAGTGTATATATGACCCATTTTATATGCACTTGTATGTGTGTGTATTTGTGTGTTTTTATTAATCATTTACCTGATAAGGGATTTGCAGGTTTTTCCTTATTTGAAATATTACAAATTAGGTACCATGAATGTTTATGTACAGGTTTTTTCCTGTGAACATAAGTTTTCACTTCCCTAGGATAAATGCCACCAGACCGCAATTTCTGGGTCATATGAACTTTGTAATTTTATTATAGTGTAAGACATTACTGAACTGTTTTCTAGAGTGGATATACTATTCTACATACCAACTCACTACAAATGTATGATGATCTGGTTCCCCTACATCCTCCCAACTATTAGTGTGATTGCTGTCTTAGTTACTTTTCTTGTTGCTGAGACAAAATATCTGACACCCAAAGTTAAAGGAGGAAAGGTTTATTTGGATCACAGTTTGTAGAGGTTTCAGTTCATTGTTGGCTGGCCCTAAGGCAGGGTGGCATGGCAGAGGGCCATTGCAGAGGAGAAACAGTTCATGGTAGGCAGAAGGCAACAAGGTAACAAGAAGTAAGTGACAAGCAACAAGCAGCGAAACTCTTTCCACCCCTTATATACTATCCAGGGTACCCACCCTTAGAGCAGGTAGTACTCACACCCGGGTTGGGGCAGCCTTAATCCTAGCACTGCACAATGAATCAATCCCAGCATCACACCCTTTATCCCAGCCTCACATATTCTAACCACATGAGGCTTTTGGGGGACAACTAGATACAAGCCATAACAATTTCTTTTTAGCAATTCTGATAGGTGTGGCTTTATTTTGCAGTTCTGTAATGGCTAATGACTTCTAATGTATTTTCATGCACTTATTTTTCATCTGTACATCATGCAGTAAAAATGTCTCTTCATGCCCTTAACATAATTTCTAGTTGAATTGTTTTGGTTTTATTTCACTGTTGACTTTTAAGGATTCTTTATATATACTACATATAGGTCCTTCATCAGATACGCAGTTTATAACTGTTTTCTCCAAATTTCATCCTTAAAATAGGATCTTTCACAAAAAAGGTCATATTTATTGATATTTCTTTTATGGATCATGCTTTTTTCTGTCAATTCCAAGAACTTGCCACATAGCCCAGACCCTGAAGATTTTCTCCTGTAGTTTTTCTAAAAATTGATGGGGGTTGTGTTTTACACTGAAGTCCATGATCTACTTTATTTTTGAATAAGCTGTGAGGTTTAGATCAGCCTACATTTCTGCTGCCTATAAATTTCCAAGTGATCCTGCACCATTTGTTCTAAAGACTACCCTTTTCCCACTGAATATTTTTCACTTTAGTAAAAAACTGGATAGGCATATTTGTGTGGGTATATTTCTGAGTTCTCTATTCTATCCCATTGGTCTACATCTTTCTTAAGAAATATTTAGTATTCTTACTATGGTAAGACTTAATATCAGTAGAGTAATTCCTCCCACCTTATTTGTTTTCAAGATTTTTAAAATTATTCTAGGGTATATACCATTTCATAAAAATATATACAATAGGGCTGGGGATTTAGCCCAGTGGTTCCATCGCCTGCCTCACAAGCGCAAGGACCCGAGTTCGATCCCCGGTACCAAAAACTATATATATATACACACACACACACAATAAGCTTTTCTGTGTCAACAAAAACTTTAATGAAATTCAGATAGGAATTTCATTAAATTCAGCACAATTGGGGCAGAATTGACACTTTTATTATGTTGAGTCTAACAATCTATGAATACAATATATATAATATAACAATAATTATTATAATATATAATAATATACAATATAATACTTTATTATAGATTATATAATAATATATAAACATATAATATTATGTTATATATTATATATCAATTCATTTAGGTCTTTATTCTCATTAATATTTATACCTTTTAGCATTTCATTTTTCTTGGACTAATTATAAATGGGATAGTTTTCCATTTTAGCTTCCACATATTTATTATTAGTACATCAAACTACAATTACATTTTGTGTGATCTTGAAACCTTTCTGAACTTACTTAATAGTTCTAGGAGTGTGCTGTTGTTTTAAAGATTTCTTGGAATTTAGGTCATCTAAATTATTATAAAAAGGGTAGTTTTATTACTTTTTCTTTCCTTATTGCAGTCACTAGGGAATTGGAATACTATGCTGTCCAGCCTTAGAATAAATAGACTCCTTTGCCTTTATTTGCTTGAATAAATTCAGTCTTGAATATATTCAGTCTTACTGGTGAAAAGCAGGTACTATGTACAGAGTTTTTGTAGATATGCTTTAGCAATTTGAGAAAGTTCCCCTCTATTTGTAACTTACTAAAGAGTTTTTATCATGAATAGATGCTCAATTTTATAAAATCTTTTTTGGAGTTAATGTGAAAAAATGCTTCATATTTTTTATTCTTGTTCATACAGTCAATCATATAGTGACAGATTTTTTTTAATACTGAACCAGCCTTACATACCAGGAATAAATTCTACTTGGTCATAGTATATTATTATTTTTACATACCTTTTATTTTGATTTATTAATACTTTGTTCAGGACTATTGTATCTCAATTCATGAGAATTAATGGTCCACGTGTGGATATTTTTTTCAGGTTTGAATATTAGGGAATAATTAGCCCCATAAAGGAATAACAAAGTGACTCTTCTCTGGAGGAGACTGAGTAAAATTATTATTAACTGTTAAAATTTTTATAAAACTCTCTAGTGAAGCCATTCGGGCTTGGAAATTTCCTTTTCAAGAAATTTTAATTATAAACTCAATCTATTTCATAGTTACAATAGTATTCAATTATTTATTTCATCTTGATTGAATTTTAGTCATTTCTAGACTTTGAGGAATTCACCCATTTCTACTAAGTTGTCAAATTTAAGAACATAAAAGTTGTCTATAGTATTCCTCTGTGGAGATTTTAATATGTATAGAAACTGAAATGATAGCTCCTGTTTCACTTCTAACGTAGGTGATTTGTATTTCTATTTTCTTCATCAGTGTTGTTGGATATTTAACAATTTTATTGACTTCTTTCAAACAAGAAACTTCTCATTTTAATGAAGTTTTTCATTGTTTCTCTGTCTTCAATTTGATTTGTACTTTTATTATTATTTCAGTCCTCCTACCTTGGATTTATTTTATTTTATTCTTCTGCTTTATTGAAGCAGAAACTTAAAAGAGTATTTATTTGAGATCTTTCTTATTTTTCTCAATGTGATTGTTAATTGTGATGTGTGAACTTGACTTGAATAAAACCACCTAGCAGATTAGTAAAACTCTGGGTGTGTCTTGGACCACTGATATGTAGGCTTCAACCCAAAGAGGAATGACTCACCTTGGATGTGAGTGGCACCAACCAATAGGCTTGTAGCCTAGATGCAATAAAAAGGGAAAGAAAAAGGAAGCCTATCTACCCTTTTCATTCAGAGGAACTATAATCTTCACCACTGCCTTTGGATGTTTTTGTCTAGGTACTTGAGGCTTCCAGTGCAGACTCTTCAGCCTTCTAACACAGATCCTTTGGCTTTCTGACACAGACTCTGGTGATATCTGCAGTGCATTTCCAGGACCCTGACCTTTGACCAGCATGCAGACTGCCATTTTGCATTCTTCCAACTCTGATCTGATAGATGACCACTGGCACTCTTCTGTTTCTGATTCTGTAAGCCTATTGAGTAAATCCTTTGTATTACCATATATATATTTTGCATTAAATCTGTTTCTCTAGTGTACCCTAACTTTCTCAGGTAAACATTTAGTGTTAGAAATTCCTGTCTCAGCACGGCTTTAGCTATATCCCACAAATGTTATGTTCTCATTTTCATTCACATATATGTATGTTTTTTCTGTGATACTTCATCTTTGAACCATGGGTTATTTAATAGTGTGTTATATAATTTTCAAGTGTTTGTAGATTCTCTTGTTCTCATTCTATTACTGACTCCTAGTTCTATAACATTATGATCATAGAACATACTCTGCATGAAGTGAACTATCAAATTTGCTGAGGTTTGTTTTACAAATCAGGATATAGTTTATCTTGGTTAATGTTAATGCGTTTGCTTGGAGAAAAGCAACTGTGGGGGAAATGTTTCATAAATATCAATTAGCTCTTGTTAGTAAACAGAACTTTCCAGTTCACTCATAGTTTTACTTATTTTTTGTATTCAGTTCTATCAATTGTTGATAGTGATATCTTGAAAATCCCCCTCTAAATATAATTTTTTTCCTTTCAGCTCCAACACTTTTTTCTTTCTTGTAATTTGACACTTTTTTATTTGATAATACATACTTGGGATTGATGTGTGTTCTTGGTAACTTATTCTTTCATTATTATATAATACTCATTGTCCTGAATAATTTTTTCTGCTTTAAAATCTATATTATCTGACATTAATATAGCCGTTCTTGCTTTTTAAAAGTTAATGTAAGCAAAAGGTATAACATCAGTAAGAAAGCAGAATAGGAGCTTCCAGTACTCACATTAAGCAGAAACCTCAATCTGAACAACTACTTATGGATAAAAATATCTTCATTAAGAGATAGTGAATCTGGGTGAAAGATTACAGCACATGGGGGAAGCCCAAAAATAAAGACAAGATTAATTGAACAGGGTAGGAAGAATACTTACACATAACCCACATCAGTCCTCTCAGAATCCTGGCCCATGAAGATGGACAGAGAAGACACTCTTTGTGTGGGGAAGGAGAATGAAATGAACACCTGACTTTGCCACATATCTCAGCTTTAGATTCATGCCGGCGAAATCTGGTATGTCAGGCTGGCCTCTGAAGATTTAGGTTTCAGGAACATTCTTGTGTTAGACCAGCACTTGAGGCCCAGGACCCAGGTCTACTGTTGTGGGTACAGCATCCACAAACTTCCTGGCAAGGAATTCATCTTTTACAAACTCAGTGAGCTGCCAGAAAACAGGCAACTGGATAAAATCAGGAGAACTATATATGAACAAAAAAGAATTTCAATAAATAAATTTAAACTATAAAAAAGAAATAAATACATATTCCAGAGCTGACAAACACAATGACTGAAAGAAAAAAATCCACAGAGAGCTTCAATGGCAGACTTGATCCAGCATAAGAATCAATGACTCAAAGACAGGTTATTTGAAAATATTCTGTCAGAGGCACAAACAGATATAAAGGATGAAAAAGGGTGAAGAAAGCTTCTGAGTCTTTTATGACACCATCAAGTAAGCTAACATACATATTATGGGAGTCCTAGAAGAAGCAGAGAAAGAATGGCACAGAAGCTTACCTAAACAAATGACAGAAAATTTTCCAAATATGGATAGGAAAATAAGCATTAATCCCAAAGAATCCCAGACAGAATAAATATAAAGAGATCTTCACTTAGATACAATATAATCAGGGTTGGAGATGTAGCTCATAGGCACAGCACCTGCCTGGCAACTATGAGGTCTTCAGTCTGATCCCCAGTACCAACAAAACAAAACAAAACAAAACAAAACGATAAAATATAATGAAATTCTACAACTCAAAGAAGAAGAAAGAATTTTGATAGCACCAAGAGACAAGCAATTCATCACACTTAAAGGAATTTAAGACTACAAGTAGATTTTTCAGCAGGAATCTTGCAAGGTAGGAGAGGGTAGGATAATTATATTTGAAGTACTGAAAAAAAACTGCCAACCAAGAAGAATATATCTAGCAAAGCTGTCTTTCATAATGAAGGAAGAAGATAATTTTCACAGACAAAAGTTGTTGGAGATCATCATTAAATTCACCTTATGAGAAATACTAAAGGGAGCTTTTTAAGTTGAAATGAAAGGATGGATGCTAACAACATGAAAAGATATGAAAGCATAAAACTCACTATAAAGTTAAGAATATAGTCAAATTCAGAGTGCTCTTGGTACTATAATGGTATGTAAATTAATTCTTACACTAATATAAACAGTAAAGGACAAAAAGTATTAAGAATAACTATAGATACAATATTTTGTTAATGACATACAAGGTATAAAAGTGTTAACTATAGCATCAATAATATAAAATGGAAAAGGAAGAGATATTGAAGTGAGGAGTTTTGATATGTAGTTAAAGTTAGACTAGATAGCTTAAATTAGACTCTTATAACTACAAGGTATTTTGTCAGCCTTCTGATAACCACAAAGAATAACCTGCATAGTTGACATACAAAAGATAAAAGAGTTAAAGCACATCACCAGTGTTAGGAGTGTAGCTCAGTGGTACAGAGCTTTCCTATTAAAAAAAGGAGAAAATAGGCAGGCGGCACTCACAGGCGCGCAGCACGCACACAGCACGCACGCAGGCGCCTGTGCAGCCCACTTCCCTACGCAGCCTGAGCCCTCCCGGCCTTCGCAGACCGCAGGCCCAGTCCTGCTCAGAAAGGACCTGAGGGAGTCGCACGGAAGATGCCTAATCACCTCGCTGCAGACAGGCAGGTCTGCCCACACCCTACCAAGGTCCCCAGTTGCGGGGAACACACCCTGAATCAGCCCAATGCAGACAGGCAGGTCTGCCCATGCCCTATCTAGGTCCTGAGTCCCACAGAACACGGTGAATCAGCCCGCTGCAGACAGGCAGGTCTGCCCACACCCTACCAAGGTCCCCAGTCTCGCAGAACACACGCCAAATCAGCCCACTGCAGACAGGCAGGTCTGTGCACGCCCTACCGAGGTCCTGAATCCCGTGGAAGACACCGAATCACCCCACTGCAGACAGGTAGGCCACCTGATTCCATACGACAAAGACTCAGAGGACACCAGACCACCAGACCAAGGTACTGAGTCCCACTGTTCCCAGCCCAGAGGTAGGGGCTTCTGAGCCGTCTTCCCACTGCTCCTGGTCCAGAGGAAGGGGCTTCCCGGTCACCATCACTCCAGCTGCTCCCAGCCCAAAGGAAAGGGCTTTTGGGCCACCTTCTGTCCTGCTGCTCCTGGCCCAGAGGAAGGGGCTTCCGGGACACCATCCCTTGCACTGCTCCCAGACCAGAGGGAGGGGCTTCTGAGCCACCATCCCACTGCTCCTGGTCCAGAGGAAGGGGTTTTCTGGCCACCATCCCTCCCGCTGCTCCCAGCCCACAGGAAAGGACTTTTGGGTCACCATCCCTACCGCTGCTCCCGGCCCCTGTCCCACCTCACCCAGCTCAGAGGAGGTAATTCGTGAAGGCAACAACAGCCCCCCCGCCAGTCGAAATGAGAAAACACTTAAATAAGTCTCAAAACCAGACTTCCAGTTCACCTACAGCAACCCCAAAGGGAAACGAGATGGAACACTCTGATACTCAACCACCTGGACCCACTGAACTGGCAACAAAAGGGGATCTGGAAAAAATGAAATCAGAAATAATTTCTCAGATAACAGGAGAAATTGTGCCCCTAGTGCAAGACATGATTAATAAATCTAGAGAGGAGCTCAGGAACATGATGGAATCTGAACATAGGAAACACATGGAATCCATAAAACAGATGCAAACAGATTTCCAGGAGATGAAAAACTCCACTGAAAGTCTACACAGCAGAATGAGCCAATGTGAGGACAGAATTTCAGATATAGAAGATAAGATTGCAATTAGTGAACAGGAAAAGAAAAATTGCTTCAAAATTATAAGGGAACATCAGAAATCAATCCAGCAGCTGCTAGATGATGTAAAAAAGAATAACATAAGACTGATTGGGCTCAATGAAGAAACAGGAGAGAGTGCAGATGACGTAAAATATCTCTTCACAGAAATAATGGCAGACAATTTCCCAAGCAGGGGAAAAGAGCTTGACATACAGATAAGTGAGGCATATAGGACTCCAAATAGCCTTGATCAAAAAAAATCTACACATAGGCATATAATTGTTAAGATTCCAGAAACACAACAGAAGAACAAAGTTCTCCAAGCAGTCAGAGAAAAGAAACAAATCACATACAAAGGAAAGCCCATCAGAATCACAGCAGACTTCTCAACGCAAACCTCAAGGCAAGAAGAGCTTGGAGTGACATATTCCAAGCCCTAAAAGAAAACAGCCTCCAACCCAGATTGATGTACCCTGCAAAACTATCTTTCAAAAGTGATGGAGAAATAAGATACTTTCATGACAAAGAGCACCTTAGGAATTTCATGAATACCAAATCAGCACTCCAAAGAATTTTACACAATAGCCTAGGAACAGATATTGAGGATCACAACCCCAGGAAGCAAAGCAGAATGAACCCATCTGGCATGACAAGAAATTAAATGGAAAGGGGGAGAACCCAACAAAAAGAAAAAGTCATGGCAATGACAAGTCAATATGTTTCAGTTATAACCATTAATGTTAATGGTCTCAATTCACCATTCAAAAGAAAGAGACTGGCAGAATGGGTCAAGAAGCAAAATCCAACAATATGCTGCATACAACAAACACACTTCATTCAAAAGGAAACTCATAGACTGAAAGTTAAAGGCTGGAAAACAATACTGCATGCGACAGGAACCCAAAAAAAAGCAGGAGTAGCTATCCTCTTGGCAGATCAAGTAGATTTCAAACCAACACTGATTAAGAGAGACAAAGAAAGACACTACATCCTTGTAAAGGGAAGAATCCAAGAGGAAGAGATGACAATCATAAATATCTATGCATCAAACACTAGTGCACCCAACTATATAAAACAAATACTAACAGACATGAAAAGTCATAGATGCACTAAAACAATTGTAGTGGAGGACCTCAACACCCCACTGTCACAAATAGATAGATCAACTAGACTAAAAATAAGTCATGAAATACTAGAACTCAATCGAACTCTTGAACAATTGAACTTAACAGATGTTTACAGAGTCTTCCAACCCACAAAATCAGAATACACATTCTTCTCAGGTACACATGGGTCATTCTCAAAAACAGACCACATACTCACACATAGAACATGTTTAAGTAAGTGCAAAGGAATTGAAGTTATCCCCTGTACATTATCAGACCATAGTGCGATGAAATTGGAGATCCATAGCAAAAGAAACTCAAAATATTTCATAAACTCATGGAAAATGAACAACACACTTCTGAATAACCAATGGGTCACAGAGGAAATTAAAGAAGAAATCAGACAGTTCCTTCAATTAAACGACAATGACAATACAACATATCGCAATCTATGGGACACAATGAAAGCAGTATTACGAGGGAAATTCATAGCAGTGAATAAGCCCATTAGGAAAACAGAACGAGCCCAATTAAACAACCTGATGCTGAACCTCAAGCTTCTAGAAAAAGAAGAGCAGGACAACCCCAAAGCTCATACAAGGGAGGAAATTATAAAGATCAGAGGAGAAATCAATGCAATGGAGACTAAGAGAACGATACAAAAAAATCAATGAAGCCAAGAGTTGGTTCTTCAAAAGAATCAACAAAATTGACAAAGCTTTAGCCAACCTTCTGAGAAAAAGGAAAGAAAAGGCCCAAATCCATGCAATTAAGAATGAAAAGGGTGAAACTACAACAGACCCAGCAGAAATCCAGATGATCATCAATACCTACTTCCAGAACCTATACGCCAATAAGATGGACAACACAGAAGAAATGGACAGATTCCTAGATACATATGAATTACCAAAGTTGAATGAAGAAGACCTAAAAATTCTGAACAACCCAATATCAACCAATGAAATTGAAAACGTAATTAAAAACTTATCAACTAAGAAAACCCTGGGCCCTGATGGCTTCACTGCTGAATTCTACAAGACATTTAGAGAGGAACTGCTGCCACGACTGTTTAAATTCTTCAACGAAATTGAAAGGGAAGCAATACTCCCAAATTCATTCCTGGAAGCAAGCATCACCTTGATCCCCAAAGCAGAGGAAGACCCAACTGAAAAAGAGAACTATAGGCCAATCTCACTAATGAACATAGATGCAAAAATCCTTAATAAGATAATGGCAAACAGAATGCAGAAGATCATCAAGAAGATCATACACCCTGATCAAGTGGGATTCATCACAGGGATGCAGGGATGGTTCATTATACGCAAATCAATTAATGTAATACACTATATCAATAGAGCCAAGGACAAAAACCATATGATTCTCTCCATAGATGCAGAAAAAGCATTTGACAAAATCCAACATGCATTTATGATAAAAACCCTACAAAAAATTGGAATAGATGGTCTCTACCTCAAACTGATAGAAGCCATCTATGAAAAACCAACAGCCAATATCATACTAAATGCTCAAAAACTGAAATCCTTCACACTCAAATCAGGAACAAGACAAGGATGTCCACTATCACCACTGTTGTTCAATATAGTTCTGGAAACATTAGCCACAGCAATTACACAAGAGAAAGAAATAAAAGGAATAAAGACAGGTAATGAAGAAGTCAAATTGTCATTATTTGCAGATGACATGATACTCTCTATAGAAGACCCCAAGAACTCCACCAAAAGTCTTCTAGACTTAATAACCAAATTCAGTCAAGTAGCTGGTTACAAGGTCAACACACAAAAATCAATAGCTTTCCTCTACACCAATGACAGACTCACTGAGAGAGAAATAGGGCAAATAATTCCTTTCATAATAGCATCCAAAAAACTGAAATACCTAGGAATCATCCTAACGAAAGAAATCAAAGACCTCTTCTCTGAAAACTATGGCACTCTGAAAAGAGAGATTGAAGATGATATCAGAAAATGGACAGACATCCCCTGCTCCTGGGTAGGAGGGATTAATATAGTGAAAATGGCCACACTTCCAAAACTGCCATATAGATTTAATGCAATTCCAGTTGAGATCCCAGCAGCATACTTCATAGACCTCGAGAAAACAATCCAAAAATTCATTTGGAACAAGAAGAGACCCAGAATAGCAAAAGCAATTCTAGGTAACAGAGACATGGCAGGGGGTATCACAATCCCCAACCTGCAACTCTACTACAAAGCTACTGTGATAAAAACAGCATGGTACTGGCAAAGAAACAGACCTGAGGACCAGTGGAACAGATTAGAAGATGCAGAAACAACTCCAGACACACTCAGCCATCTCATCTTTGACAAAGGAGCCAAACACCCTCACTGGAGGAAAGATAGCCTCTTTGATAAATGGTGCTGGAAAAATCGGGCTTTAACTTGCCAAAGATTAAAACTAGACCTATATCTCTCACCATGCACTAAACTAAAATCAAAATGGTTTAAAGATCTAAATATTACAATAGAAACTCTGAACCAGTTGGAACAGAGGTTAGGTAGAACCCTTGAAGACATCGGTGGAGGAAAAGATTTTATGAACAAAACCTCAGTTGCCCGTGAACTAGCACAAACAATCAACAGATGGGATCTCTTCTTATTAAAAAGCTTCTGCACAGCAAGAGAAACCACCAGCAGTGTGAAGAGACAATCCACAATGTGGGAAAAAATCTTCACCTGCTCTTCCTCAGACAAAGGTCTACTATCTCGAATCTATAAAGAACTTAAAAAGATCAGACCTCCCAAATTTAAAGACCCAATCCAAAAATGGGCATCCGAAATGAACAGACATTTCTCACACAAAGGAGCAGAAATAGAAAATAAATACATGAGAAAATGTTCAACATCACTAGTCATTCGAGAGATGCAAATGAAAACAATGCTGAGATTCCACTTCAGTCCAGAAAGAATGGCTGCTATCATGAAATCAACCAATAACAAATGCTGGAGGGGCTGTGGGGAAAGAGGAACCCTGCTCCACTGCTGGTGGGAGTGTAGACTGGTGCAACCACTGTGGAAATCAGTATGGAGATAACTCAAGGAACTAGGACGGGAAGTCCCATTTGACCCCGCTATTCCACTGCTTGGGATCTTCCCCAAAGAATTAAAAGAATCATACCACAGTGATATATGTGCACCCATGTTCATAGTAGCGCAGTTTGTAATAGCTAAAACTTGGAACCAGCCAAAATGCCCATCAACTGGAGACTGGATAAAGAAAATGTGTTTTTTTATAAAATGGAGTACTACTCAGCCATAAAAAATGAGAAATTAGAGACATTTATAGCTAAGTGGATGCACATTGAGGTGATACTCTTAAGTGAAATCAATAGGACACACGTGTAAATACCGAATAGTTTCTCTGGTATGAGAAACTGAAAGTGTAAATAAGGACTAAATGTATAATAGATCATGTGAAATAGGAAGAAAGGGGCAAAGGGGAAGGAAGTGGGAGGGCTAGGGGAAAGGATAGAAGGGAATGGGATTAATATGAGAAAATGGAAAAATAGGAACAAAATCTTTGTAAACAGGGAGGACTGGAGGGGTTGAAGGGAGGGCTGGGCAAGGGTGAAAAATAAGAACAAAGAGAGACTATGTAAAGGTGCAAATTTCCAATGATGAATGTCATTATATTGTATACCTAAAATGTACCAATTATTAGAATGAATAATCGATAATGTAAAATAGGAAGAAAAGGTCAAAAGGGGTAGGGGTAGTGGGAGGCACAGGGGAAAGGAAAGAAGGGAAAGGCAAAAATGATGAGAAATGGAAAAAATGGAAATAAAGTCTTTGTAAGTAGGGAAGGGTGGAGGGCGTGAAGGGAGGGTTAGGAATGGGGAAAAAATAAGAACCAAGATGCATTATATAAAGGTACAATTCCCAATGAGAAATGTAATTGTGTTGTATACCTACAATGTACCAATAAAAGAATTTAATACCAAAAAAAAGAGAAAATATATATATACCTATCAAATAACAAATGAAGACAAGAGAAAAAGAAAAAAGGTTCTACCAAACATTAAAAAACCCAATTAACTGTACTTGCTTCAGTAGCACATATACTAAAAACAACAACAACAAAAACCCCACAATTAACAAAATAGCAACAATAAATCATCTATAAAAATTACTTTACAGGGCCAGGGATTTAGCTCAGTGGTTCTGCCGCCAGCCTCGCAAGCCCAAGGTCCTGAGTTCGATCTCCAGTACCCCCCAAAAAATTACTTTACATATAAATGAATAAAATTTTGCAATCACAAGACAAGATTGGCTTCATGGATTAAAAAACAAGATCCAACTATATGGTATCCATAAAAGACTCATTTTATCTTAAATGACACACATAGGCTAAAAGTGAAGGGATGGAAAGAGATACTCCAAACAAATAGTAACTAAAAGAATGCAGACGTAGACAAAATTAGATAAATATGGACTTTAGGTTAAAAGTAGTAATAAGACGGGCCGGAGATTTAGCTCAGTGGTTCCACCACCTGCCTGGCAAGCACAAGGTCCTGAGTTTGATCCCCAGTACCAAAAAAAAAAAAAAAGTAGTTACAAGAAACAAGGAAGGTCATTATATAATAAAGGTTTTATTATATTATATATATACTTTCTTAACACTATAGGTTTCTGGTTGGTGGGACGCAATACCTAACACCCACAATTTAAAGGAAGAAAGGTTTAACTTGGCTCATAATTTCAGAGAACTCATCCTGGTGGAAGGTGTGGTGGAACAAACCTGATCAATTCATGGGGGCCAGAAAGTATACCAGGGAAACAATCCCAGATAGGAAGAGCTGAGGGACTAAATACCATACCTAAAGTTGTGCCTCTGTGACCCACTCAGTCCCAGAAGTGTGCTTACTAATCCTCTCGGTGGCTCTCTAGCCAGTCAAATTGACAACAATAAAGCTTAAACATTATATATATGTACTGAAAAATCAGCACACCTAAAAATATTGGGCAAATATTAACAACCCTGAAGAAAGAAACAGACAATACAATAATACTAAGGGTCTTCAGTATTCCATTTTCAACAATAGGTAGGCCATTTAGACAGAAAATCAACAAAGAAATAGTAGACTTGAATAATAACAAAGACCAACTGGACTTAATAGAGCTATATGCAGAACATTCTGTCCAAAAGAAAACTATGCATTTTTTGCAAGTCTACATGGAATATTTTCCAGGATAGATCATATCTTGAGTCATAAAACAATTGTTACAATTTTTAAAGCCTAACATTTTATCAAGTATGTTTTCTAACTACAATAGTATGAAACTAGAAATAGGAATGAAACAAGAAATTCACAAACATGTGCAAATAAACAACACATTCCTGAAGAACTGATAGGTCAAGGAGGAAATCAAAACAGTAATTAAAAAACATTGAGATAAACAAGTTTATTGTACAAATATCCAGGAAAACAAAGATAAATGTTAGCAGAAGAAAGGAAATAACAAACAGAGCAGAAACAAATGAAATAAAGACAAAAGGACCAATAGAACTGATAATTTAACTGATCTTAAAAAGATAAACAAAATCAACAAACTTTTAATTAGACTGCAAAAGTGAGAGAAGCCTCAAATAAATACAATTATGAATGAAAGATATTACAACTGATACTACATAAATACAAAAAATTGTAAGAGATTACTATGAGCAATTATATGCAGAAAAGAGATAATCTAAAAGACATAAATTCCTAGAAACATAAATGAACAAATGAAGAAATAGAAGATCTGAGCAGACCAATAACAAGTAAGGAGAATGAATGAGAATCAAAATCTACCAAGAAAGAAAAGCTTAGGATGTGGGAAGTAATGCCAAGGCTCTGAAATCTTCAAAAAAACTGAAGAGAAGGGAGCATGGTATAGTTTGAATATATCCCTCAAAATTCATATATTGGAGGCTTAATCTTAATGCAATAGTGTCAGGAGGTGGAACCTTTTGGGAAGTGCTTAGGTCAAAAGGGCTTTGCCCTTCTGAATAAATTAATGCCCTTAGTTTTCATAGAAGAAGTTTGGCCCTTTCTTCTCTTCTACCTTGTGCCATATATAATGTTGCTCGTCTATGAAGGATGCAGCATCCAATGTACTGACTTGGAAGCAGAGAGCAGCCTCACTAGATGCCTAGTGCCTTGATCTTGGACTTGCCACCCTTCAGAACTTTGAGAAATGAATTTCTTTCATTTCTTTGCTTTATTTCTTTTATTTATATTTCTTTTTAATTGGCACATTCAAAGCTAAAAAAAGAGGACTCATGATACCTCTCAAGTCTGTATTTCCTATCATGGGCCTGGCACACAGTAGGCCATCAGTAAATATACCTTGACTGAAGCCAAAAAGAGCCAGTCTTTTTAAACAGTACATGAACCTGGACTCAAATTACCTACCAGTTTTTTTGAGAACAAACAACCACATCATGACACCCTGTGGAATATCTGTGATACTGCACTGCACTCTACCAAAGGATGGATCTCAATTTAAGGGAAAAGCAAGAAAGAAAACTGTTTCCCAAAGTGTGTAATCAATATTTAAAGGTTCACGATGGTTTTTTATCATCAGCAGTTTGACCCCCATGGATAAGGCACTCTAAAATAAAAGCAACTGTTTCCCATGCTTGGTGCTTATCCACATTCCAGAACATTTATATGATTTCCTTTCTCTTAAAACTAATTTTAAAATGTGATCCAAACCCTTAACCAAGACAGCATGTTCCCAAATAGTATGGAATTTTGTGTAATTTTTCCTCTAGACATAAAATGAACAAGCAGCAAATTTAAAACATCCCTAAATTGTTCTGAAACGGAACATCCTGAAAATCTCCAAAGATAAAACAACAGGCAAAACCCAAGGCAGCTTTAGATATATTCATGAAGTAAGAGTAATAATATGTGATTGCTATAGACAAGATCCTTAAGTTTTGCTCACTATGGCCAACGTGAACTAGAGAACAGTAGGGTAGTTAAGAGGTCTGCAGCCCCCCAAAAGGAAAAAACTCCTAATATCTTGTAAACTCACATCTGCTACATGTCATGATACTCAGATCTAAGATTAACTTTAGTTTGTTTTTCATATAAAAACCTGAAACTCATAAAATTTTAAATGTAAAATATTTCAATTTTTTCATATTTTGTGCTCCTCAAAATAAAAGGCAAACTATACACAAGGGAATTACTATATGCAACAAAAATACATTTCCACACACATCGAATAGGAAATGAATAAGAATTTTTATGATACCAGTTTTATCTGAAATTCATAGCTATATATGTTACATAGCTTTGGAATCAAGTTTCAATTGAACATATACCTTTGATTGTTTTAGACATCTTTATTTACACTATATCTGACATCACAAAAATTGTTCTGTTTATTAAGTCACTCCTGTCACTTGGAAAAAAAGAAGAATTAAAAAGGAAATAATGGGACAAACAGAAAAATATTTGTTAAAAGCACATGAAAGCCATATATAAATGATTCCAGGTCTGACAAAGCTACAACAGGTCTACTGCAGATTTTCATTGATGTCCTTTTTTCAATATTTATTCAGTCATCTTCCACTCTCTATTATAAACTTGAAATTTAGTTGACATCACACTGCCTGCTTTCCACCGCTTGCTTCCTTGCTGTTCAATTCCTAGGTTAAAATTCAATAGCTCCTAAATTTAACATTTAAGTGAACCATCTAATATTTGACTATTTAAATAATGTATATTTTAGTCATTAAAAATTCCCATTAAGATCACTTAAAAATCATTAAACTCTTTTTCTTGTCCTCACGCTGTCAATAAACAAAGTGCTAATCTTGTCACTTTTTCGGTCACTGGCTCAGGAATGCATCTTAAATACTCAAAGGATTAAATTAAATCTCACCTGCAGACAGGCTTTACAATTCAGCCAAAAACCCATTTCTCAATGGAAAATTACTTTCATTAGCTTAAGTTAAAACAAAATATTCTGCGGGCTGGAATTTGCAGGAAAATAGCACCATCAAAGACGACAACTCACTTCAAGAGAGTTTGTTCTTCAAGACCCTGTCTAAAAGAATTATTTAAAGGATAATGCCTTTTGGGAAATATTTTCTTAAGGTCATGCTAAGACAGCTATAAAACTGTGTCATTTGAATTACTTCAAGTTGATGTCTTTTCACAGTTTTGACTATTCTTGGGGGCTTTAGCATTTGGTTTTTTTCTTAAAGAATTATTTTATTTATAATTCTTATTTTGAATTCTAAATTTGGCTATGGTCTTTTGCTTTTTTAAGCAATTCTATAATTTCATGAGCTAAACATTTTAAACCTATGGAGGGAATAAAAATAAGACTTTTATTTTCTTTGAGCTTAGAAATGAAATTATAGAAGAAATTGAACATGAGATTAAAAGAATATATGTATTTGGGGAGAAATGACAGCACTTTAGTAGTACAGAAACTGTTTTCCAATTTAAAATACTCTATGCTCTTTAATTTAATTTTTAAAATACCAAATAGGCAAGAACCCAAGTTTGACCCCTGGTACCAAAACAAACAAACAAACAAACAAAAGAATAGGATAAAGCACTCACAGGGCAGAAAACTTCCACATAAGAACAGGTAACATTTCAGAAAGTATCCCCACCGAGTTGTTTAAGAGTCACTGGGGACAGGATTAGAACAAGGGTCATTTTTGGACTCTTGCATCTGTGTCCTACATAAACAAATCCTGACTCTCTCTCTCCCCAAATCAAATACAAATCCAGAAGAAGGACAGGGAGATGAACTACTAGACTGAAAATCAGAAACATTATGTCAAAGAACCCTACATCATTATTTGCACACAATTTATTTTGTTATTGGTTAGTATCTTTCATGCTAAATGTTCTGTCCCCTACAGCAAATGTTCCATTTCAAAAACATAGTAACATATGCTGGAAATGGAAAACACCAAAGCAATAGTTTTGTTGGCTATAAAATTTATTTTGTGGTAGATTAGAAAAATGCATATTGCTACTGAAGTTCAGTATGTATGAATTTCACTATCAATATAATCTGTAAAATAATGTAATTCTTTTTTAGAATTCTTTTTGAAAGCTTTATTAAATAGAGATGAAAGTGCATTTTACTGTCATCCGGCTATCTCTAAATTCCTAAAATTCCTCTGTTAACATGCAAGAATTAAAAGGCAAGGTTTGCAAACTCACTTTTTATTGTCATCTTAGAAATAGTAAGATGTATGAAAGAACAGCAACAATTCTTCACTTAGGTGTATCAGCACAACTTGTCAGAAGACCATTCTCTAGTTTACTTTTTTCTCTTGATATGGACATTTGATTCTTTGAGCACTGTGCCTTACCTACACTCAGATTTGCCCTAGCCTTAACCTTCCGAAGCCCAGTTCCCAATGACCTTAAAGGTCCAATTGGCAGGACCTTAAAGATGGGCAGCAATTTCCCTTCAGGTGGATTTCTTTAGGGATGTTTAATCTTACCCATCATTTTTACTAAAGCTATGATGTTGTGTCCGTTTAACACTTGGAGCTTCTTTAACTTTTATCTCAAATATTTTAGAAACTAAGATTAGTGGAAATGAAGATTTTTGCATGAGATTAAAGTGAAATCTCCTCAAGAATTTTTTGAGATACAATGAATTATGCTCTTCATTGAAACAAAGGGGTGGGTGGACAGAAGGCCTACAAGAAAGTAAATGAGTAGCCTCTAAAAGGCAACAGATCCAAATGATGTACACAACTAAAAGCAGTCACAGAGATCCCACAGGGCTCGTCTCTTCTTATCATACAGTGTGTGGTGATGAATCACTGATCTGTAAAAAATATAATTACTAAAATATAAAAATAATTCAAAATAGAATAGGTTCCAACTTGGTAGCATTACAAGAATCATTTAGATACCTGGTAATTCCAATTCCTGGGCCCCTGCACAAGAGACGCCGATTCAATAGGCCCGAGGAGAGGTTTAGCAATCTGCATGCTTACTTACGGCTACATGTGATTTTGATCTAAGAGTTCATGGGTCAAAAGTTTTAGAAACACCAAATATTTTTATATCAAACTGAGTGGAAAGTAATAGTGATTATCTGTTCTCCCTCCACTATAATCATCTTCAAAATACTGAAGAAACGATATTCTTCCTAACTCCCTAGTAACTGAACTTATTTTCCAAAGGTCTGAGAATTCACTGATATTTAGGAGATGCCCCAGAATATAGGTACAGGCAGAGCTTCCTCATCCTGTTACCTTCACATATAGACCTCAGTGGTGTCTGCATTGGATAGGGACATCTTCGTGAGAAATAAAGGTCCCAGAAAGCTCTCACCTCTGTCAAAGGCTCCTTCAATGGGAAGTCACAAATTACTTATGGCAAACCTATCTATAGCCTATCTTCTTCTGGAACCCACTGGAGACTACAGATAAAATAAAAACTGAAGATAAAATAATAGCCATAAAAATTACAGACCTGGTAAATTCTAGTAGATAGAGCTTCAGCATCAATTAAACAGATTCTGCATTGTCTCTGCTTCTTGAGTTTCAGATAAAAGAACTTAAAAAATCTTAAGTGTATTGAGAGAAAAGAAAGACAAAATGTTAAGCTGTAGGCCTGTGATTTAAACTTTGGAGCTGAACAGAAGAGTTGAAATGGTTAAGAAAGCCTTTCATTTTCTCCCTTTCAAAGTTTAATGTCCTTCATTCTTTCCAGCAGTAACCATCTGTATTTGAGAGGTCTGATTACAGCACAGCCAGAATTTACAAAGCAAAATAAATGGCTAGGCCCCAGATTCACTTGGCTAATGGAAAGGAGTCTGTCTTCTGCAAAGTGTCAAAAATTAAATCTCATCTGCTAGCCTGACACAAAAAAAATATAATCCCAGCTTCTTTTCCCAATTAAATTCAGGGTTCCTTAAACTTTCTTGGGAGACAAGTCTTGTTCTGAAATTGGATATTTAAAGAAGCAGTCTGCTTTTGTTTATGGACTTTTGTTTCCTATTAAGATCCAGAATGTGTTTGTTCTTTTATTGTCCAAGGCAGCTTCCCCATGTGTAATTTCTGAATCTCATGGATAGATGTTTGAGGATGGCCATCAACCTAGGGTTCATTAGCAAATTCCTCAGAACCCTAATACCACTGGATGATGTCCTTACTCAGAGGATACACTGGTGGTAAATGATCCAAACCATAGGTGCCATAATGCAGGTCACCACAAAATTCCCTGCAAAAGCATATTAAAATGCAAAGGGCTGTTGTAAGGCAGAAAAGCATCCTTCCAGAGGAAAATGAATCAGAGTTCACATGATAGATAACCAATAATTAGTTAATGTGTAGTGTGAGCCAACTATGAAACCAAATGCAGAACTTAATGCACACAGCACATCTAAATAAACACTTAGAATAAAATTAAGGGGGAAAATGGGAAGAATCTCAAGTGTGATAGCCTAGAAACAGTACATGGAATTGCTGGTAAGTCTGTTTCAAGGCAGCTTACAAACATTCAAGTACAGTACTTTGTTAAAAGAAAAAGACAGTTGTGACTTTTAAAAAATAAAGCAACTTGCTCTTGTGCTTAAATTTCTACAGGCTCTCCCTAGGCTTCTTCGTTTCCATGGTTCAGTAATTGCTAGCAATAGGGGCCACTTGCACCCTCAAAATAAGGGGCAAGTGGCTAAATGTTTCTATAAGAGCCCATCTGCAAACTCAATCAATTGCAGATGTAGAATTGAACCCATAAAAAAAGCAGCAGCTTCTATACCACTGGGCCTTAGATGCAGTGGAATTCCCAGAGAGCAACACAATAACCATGCAATTCAAGGGGTGCATCCCTGTTTAGTCCCTTAGATGTGTTGCCTTGGTGATTTTATTTAAAACAAATTAATAAGAACAACAACAACAAAAATAGAGGAGATGGAGGAGGAAAGGGAGAATAGATTTTGGGATATTCAGATAAGCAAGTCAAGTCTGTTTTCCATACTTAGTCTAAATATTAATCCTTAAATTCCTTCAGTGTTTTGCCTAACTCTAACCTAGTCTTTTATGGAAGACAGAAGGACAAGAGAAAACTGTACTCCCAGAGTGAGGCCTCTCAGTACTAAGCATTGTGTTTGCAGACTGAATTTGCATGAGAAGTCTCTGATTTAGTGACTATGATCCCAAATCTCACAGATGAGGGTCACAGGCTGCAAGCTGGAAAGGGAGGACTTGAACTCACATCTTTCAGAGTTGAAATAGAGTGCTATCTTTTTTAAAGCCATTGTCAACTAGCCACTACTTTAATATTTATTTTTTAATATCTAATATGGACTGGCCATAGTACGCTCAAGGATGGCTCTCCTACAAACATTTATGCCAAACTGTTCTGATGACATGCTATAAACCAGTGGTGGCGAATCTATGGCACGCATGCCACAGAGGGCTATTTGTACCACTGAAAGCTCTAAAAGGTTTACCATTACCACAATAAACAGTTCCCCGTGGTTCTTTCCTGGAAGTATAGTCTCAGTAAAGAACACACAGTTACAATACAGTACAGAGAAAATTCTTCATTAATAAGAAAATTGAGAATTTTTTCTCAATATATGCCTGTTTGTATATTTTTTTTAATTTACTCAGTATTGAGGTAATATTTGTTTAAGTCTTACACTATGCAAGTACTTCTGAAGACCTGGTGAAGAACCATGTGAGTCTCTACCTCTACAGACCTTTTATAAAATTGATGGATACATTCAACGAAGAAGTCAACAAATGCACATCAAATAGAATAACTTCAGACAGTGATTAGTACAAAGTGATATAACTTAAATAAAGGAAATAAGGTCAGAGAATAGACAGTGATAGGGTTTGGAGGGGGGTTATATGACCTGGCTATTCAGGAAACTTCCTAGAGGAAGTGACACTTGATCAGAGATGGTACAAAGAACAAACTGGGAGAACCACAATGCAAAGGGCTGAGGAACAACGGGAACAGGGGAGTTTGAAAACAGTGAAGACTTCTCAACCACAGGCCAGCAGAGAAAATAATATTACCTGGTCACAAAGCTTTTAATCTCCCACAAAGTGTGACCGAAATCTCTGCAAAAGCTGAGGCATCCCCCCATCATTTCTTTATTCACTGGTTCATTTAACGACTGGATGTCTATCACAAGAGGGCTCTCCAGTTAAATGATTTACAGAAATTTGTTCCCTACCATGGGATTCCTAGCCTACAGATCAATTCAACAATAGCATATCAGAAGAGAAACACAAAGGAAAAGACTAGAAAACCAAACAGAACTTTTCCCTGAAATCCAGAGAGCGCCAAGATGAACTCAGCACTGAACTGAGTAACTCTCCAGGGTCAAGCCGGTCAATCTCAAACTCTCTGGAAGGGACTGGGAAATGAGCATGTTCTTGAACTTTACAGACGCTGGGATTCTATTTCTAGGAGGTATACAAGGTTTAAATCAAGGTTGAGGGGGGAGAGGGGAAGTGTCTTCAGCAGCAAGATATATTGTGAAGCTGAAAACTGGAAGACTCCCTGTACTCAGGAGTCATGTCTTTGTGACAGTGTAAGTCAGCCCATGAGAAGATGGAATTCCTCCAAAGAGACAAACATAAAGCAACTCATTTAAACATTCCAAGCCTCAGTATCCTAACATGTGTAATTGTAATGGTGATAATGCTTTCCTGGCCATATTCATTTATTCAAAAGATAGCAGTTGAGTGCCAGACGTTGCTAGGTACTATGACAATTGCCATGAATAGCACAGCTTCTGATTTCAAGAAGTTTCATGTCTAAATGGAGAATAAATAACAAGGGACTATGACATGATGTGATGTTACAGATAAACATAGAGCTATCATGACACTCAGGAAGGAGTCCTTATTTCATTCTTATGGGGTCAGGAAAGATGTCCTATAGAAAGTAATAACTATGCTGAGACCTGAGGAATACATACTTAGCCAGATAGGAAAGGAAGTGGCAGAAGAGCACAGAGATCCACTCTGAGGGAGGAAAGCATGTTAGGGATCACAGGCGAGAAAGAGAAAGAGTTTGTCTGGGGACTAGTGGTAGTTATGGTTGTCTAAAGCAGAAACTGAGAGTCAACAGAGGTATAAATGATGTCAGGAACGTAGATGTGGCCCAGATTATACAGGTTGTTGTGATAAAGCTAAGGATCTTAATTCCGAGGGTAGAGGAAGTCTCTAACATTTTGATCAAGGGGATAGCAGGATTCAACCTGTGTCTGAAAACAGATTGACTGCCACAGGTGAATGTATGGTAGGGACATAGTAAAAGCATTAACGGCAGGAAGGAAGACCCTACAGAAGTGCAGGCAAGATTACTATGAAAGGGTACACAATATGACAGTGACTGAACAGCTCCCCTTCTTTTATTAGTACACTGTATGCTTATAATACATATACAATATATTAATTGTGGGCAATTTGTACATATACACATCACATCTTGGTCCTTTTTACTTCCTCTTCCACTCTCCTCCCTCCCATCCAACTCCAACCCCAGGACCTCTTCTCATGTAGACATAGTCTATCTCCCTGTTTTCTAGCATCTACTTTTTCTTTTGCTCTTTAAATTATGAATTCTTTGAGTTTCTTATACAAGAGGAAACCATGTGATATTTAACCATCTTCGTATGATTTATTTTATTTAGCATAATGGTCTCAAGGTGTACCTTTTTTCCCAAAAAGGACTCAAATTTATCTTTCTTTATGGCTGAATAGTACTTTATTGTGTACATATACCATATTTTCTTTATCCATTCATCTGTTGATGGGCATATGATTTGGCTATTATGAGTTGTGCTGTTATAAACATAGGTATGCATGTACTATAATATGATTTCTTTAACTCTTTCTAGACAATATCTAGAAGATGTATAGCTGGGTCAAATGGAATCTCTTTTTTAATTTTTTAAGAATTTCCACATTGATTTCCATAATGATTGAACTAGTTTAATTCCCACCAACAATGTACAAAAGTTCCTTTTCCCCCATGATCTCACCAGAATTTGTTGTTTTTTGAGTTCTTGATGATAGCCATTCTTTCTGGAATAAGATGGAATCTCAGGGTTGTTTTGATTTGCATTTCTCTTCTGGCCAGAGATGCAGAACACTTTTACATGTATCCACTGGCCATTTGTACTTGTTCTTTTGAAAAATGTCCATTCATTTCAACTGTCTGTTTTTTATTGGATATTTATTTGGAGGAGTCTAATTTTTTGAGTTCTTCACATTTTTTAAATATTATGCACATCATTAACAGGTCAGTGGATAAACTGCAGTTCAACCCTGTAATGGAGTAACACTTGGTGATAAAAAAAAAAACAATAATCTGCTAATACAATGACACAAATGAAACTCAGATGCGTCATTCCAAGTGAAAGAAACCAAACCCAAAAGGTTACATGTGTACATGTACATTCTATAATTGACATATAGAATACATGTCATTCTATAAAAGGCAATAATATGGGGACAAAGCAACAGATCACCTAGGGGAGATTAGCTGACTACAAAGGATCATGAGGGAATTTTTTTTTCTCACAGATTGTAGGTCAGAAAGTTTGCATTTTATTGTATGTAACTCTCACCATTCTTTTTAAAAAGTGGCTGGATAATGAAAAATGCTTATAGGTGTAAATCCCTCATCATTAAAACTCAAGGAAGAGGCAGAGTCTGTAGCTCCAGGAGCTATATCCTCATCATTCCTCAAATGTGAGACACTCTTTAGCTGGATGCAGGATCTTTGACGGACTAGGGAAGAAGCCAGCAAGAGGACTGTTGAGATTGCTTCACAAGCAAAGAATGGGCAAGTGCCGGGATCAAGTGTTAACTCTGTGCCTGTCCAGCCTTATTCCCCAGCCTCCTCTCATCCTGCCCCTTTACTTCAATCACACTGAACTCCTAGCTATGCTCCCCCCCTCCACTCCCCTCTCTGGCTTCACAAACACCTTTCTTCTTTCTCTTGAAATGTCATGTCCTTAGGGAGACCTTGTCATCTCTGACAAGGTACCTCCCAACCCATATGCTCTCAGCACGTGTACTACTTCATGACTGTACCCTCGGATTCAGTTACACTATTAACTCCATAATCTTAGATTTACATTTGTCTATTGACTTATTTTCCACTGAGCCAAAGTTTCATGAGGGCAGGGATTCCATTTCTTTCATCCCGAGCTGTATAATACCTAGTATATAGCAGGTCCTCAATACATATGTGCAAAATGAATTTCAAAAAGTTGCTCAACAGAAATCTTAGGCCTGCATAATGCTCTGGAACATCTTCATTCTTCTAAAGATATTAGTTTATTTAGGAAAGCAAATGATAAATTCTTATAGACATTTAGATAGGGAGAAAAAAAAAAAAAAAACAGCTCCTCCACTCACATTCTTATGCACATAGCTGAAGTATTTAAGAGTGCTTCCCAGCCCATGAGACAGCACTGTCAGGTGGGACCTACTTACTTGTGGCTCAGAAGGAGGCACTTCCCTGGGCTGAAGGCTTAACAGTAACTTTGCTTTGTTTGTTTCAGAAGGAATGCAACTAGTGATTTGTAGATTGAATAAAAAGCTTAAGGACAATTTTCCAAGGCCCTCTTGGAACTCAGGTAAGTGCCAGAATGAAAATATTTATCAACAGATTAAGGTGGTTTTAAAATTTTCATTATAAACCCCTATTTTCAGGGGCCTATATGATAAGCCTGAGGTAAAAATTCATTCCAAACTAGAATTGACCAAATAATGATGGACTGTTTGGAGGTGAGGGGAAAGTAACTTATTAGCTACTCTCTTTCCAAAAAGAAAAAACTTCAAAGTACTTTTCAGTAATTCTTTAAATCATCTCAGAAGAGAGAAAATATATTTGTTTTCAACATTAATCTTAAGAAGTAGGGTCTAGAGATAAGACAGATGCACAAACAGTAGATTATGGGAAAGTAGACACAAGCACAACAGGATACTGATGTCTATCAACGCGGTATACTGAGCAGCCATTACAAAATACACAAATTTAACCTTGTAACATTTATTTGTCAGAGTTACTGTCCCAAGATGTAGGAAACAGCAACTTTGGCTGTTCTTCAGACATAATGAATTGAGCGTAAATTGTGCTCGCTAAGGCCTCCTCTGGCCCCGGAGAGAAAACCAGACTTTTAAGAAATGTGGGCCATGTACTCACTGTCCCTTTCGCTTAAAAGAAAGTACAAATAACAGTCACACCACTCCAGCAATGTGCCCTTGGCACAGACTGTCAAATCTCAGTATGTCTCCCGCCAAGTTCAGAGGGAACACCACCACTGATGCCCTATGGATAGTTCAACAATCATTATAGATTAGTCTGCTCTGTGCAAAGCTATAAATTACTTTCAGACAGAAAAAGAAATCAGTTTGAAGTGATACAGCCACCTGGATTCTGTTTTGGATTCTATTCTCAATCTATTTTAGTTTTTAAATTAAGAACACTGGGCCAGGGATTTAGCTCAGTGGTTTCGCCACCTGCTGCGCAAGCGCAAGGACCTGAGTTCGATCCCTGGTACCAAAAAATAAATAAATAAAATAAAATAAATTAAGAACATTAAATAAAGATCTAGTATTATTTTTTAAAAAGCCAGCAGTATGATAAAGTTAAGGTTGGCAAGCCCTGGCCCAGTGATGGCGAACCTTTTAGAGCTTTCAATGGTACCAGCAGCCTGCTGTGGCACGCATGCCATAGGCTCGCCACCACACATCACCACCTGTTTTTGTAAACAAAATCTGCTGAAACTCAGCCATGTCCATTCTTGGATATGAAGTCTATACCTGCTTTAGTGATACAAATGGCAAAATTGACTATTTACAATAGAGGCCTTCTGGCCCTTCAAGAAAACATCTGATGACCCCTGTGCAGTAGATATAAGGAGATAAGGCCTCTTTGTGACGTTAAGAGGGTGAGCTAATGTCTTTGAGCCTCAGGTTCACCAAATGTAAAGTGATATAATAGTAATACTTATCTCACAGGGTAGCTGTGGAAGCTACAAGTGTCAGCACATCTATAGAAAACTGGGGCAAGCGGGGAACAAAATTTTAAGATTTGGCACTTGAGTTTGATTTAGAGAGAAATGTTGCCTTTGCTTAAAAACATAAAAGTAACCAGTTGTTTTATTAATTTATCTTTCATGATGCAAGGGATCACACTCAGGACCTTGTACATGCTGGGCAAACATTCTACCACTGAGCCACACCTTCACCCAAAGTACTGATTAAAAAGTTCTTTTTATATGGTCAAGACGAGAAGCTAGAAGTGTGATCTAAAAGAGACAGAAAGGATAAAGAATCCTGAACCCCACTAAGTTGGTGGAATAGGGGTGAAAGTGTGGAGAGGTAATCAGGCAAACCAGGAAGGGACTTAGGCAAGACAGGAGGCCAAGAAACTTGCCAGTTAGCTGAAATGAGCAAACAAATGTGACAACTGAGAAACATCACGTAGTGAGGGAGCTCATGGCCCATAACCTTTGAGAAGAATCAGGGACGCCTGATGCTCCATTTTCTCATGTTTGCCCTGTTGTGATATAACCTGCTATAATCTCTGCCCTCCTACTCCAAAGCTTTAGAAAAGGCTTAATCTTATGTGCCTTGTATGAGTGTAGAAATTAAAAGGGGCTGTGTTCCAGGAGTGGGAAAACAGAACAGGGAGGCCCACTGCAGGCAGGAGGTGTGACAATAACAGGAAGTAGCAGTGTAACAGGGATGAAAATTCACACCTCAAAGGCATCCTGAGGAGACTAGGAGAGGTGGATAGAGACAGGAGGGATGGGCTACTTACTAAATGTGGGGTAAGACAGAGATACAAGCAGTTTTATATCTAAAGTGCAGAATGATCTACACTGGCACTTGATTTACACCCATCAAGAACTTAGCACAAAGCTAACACATACACTCCCTCGATCTTTCATGTTTCCTTGCTATTATTGTTTGCTGGAAGCCAGAGAACTTGGTTCTCATTGGTGTTCTATCTCATGACCTCAATCAAACCACTTAACTAGCTATAGATCTCATTCACTTATATATACAAATGAGCATAATAGCTGCCCTCCAGACCACACAGGATTATGTAAGGGATTAAGTGGGAAAAGATGGGCTCCAGGAAAAGTTTAAAGAATCATACCAACCTAAGACAACATCATTAAGAAGTACTTAATGTATTTCAATTAAACTTTAACCTGCCTAAAGCATTAAAACCAACACTTCAAATATCTCAAATCAATTTGCATTTCTTCCCTCCCAGTTAAGCAATAAAACTGGTAGCCTCCTCAAAGCTAAAGAAGGAAATGCAGAGTCAGACAGGCCAGCTACTTTGCATGGCCCCCTCTCTGATAGGATGACGCTGTTTGAATTATCTGTAAAGTCTTCAAATTCTTGCTAAGTTAAAATTGGCTACAGCTATCAATTCTATGGTAGTCCTCACATCACTTGGCTTTTAGGATCACAGTTATATTCTTTGGGAAAAGAGATGAGAATAATATAAAGGCATACCTTTAATAAAATTATGTAGACTCTCCCCATCCCAGGGATATCAGTTAGCACTTAAAGAGAAATGGGAAATCTGTGCCCACACATGGCCCAGAGTGACAGATATTCTTTGAGTTAGGAAAAGGAAAATCAAACATTTTTGAAGAGGAAAAATGGAGTTCAATGATTTTTTAAGTAAAAATTAGAGAAACACTCCATTTCAAAGCAGCACACCCAATTTTATTTTGAGACAACTGAGTGAAGCTTAGGTTTTAAGCATGGTGGATATACAATTATATACGGAATGAATAACTGAATATAATTTATATATATAGGACAGTATATATATGAGTGTGATTGATTACTGTGTATGTTTGATACTGTGTATGTTTATTTTGGTCCAAATTCTCTGCTAGGTTTTTTTCCCACTGATGAATACTTTCAAATCCATTATATTGTTTTATTCTCATAATAATCCTGCAGAAAGGATACTCTGTGTTTCTATTTTGTTAACGAGGAAACTGAGGCTCAAAGGGGTGAAATAACTCAGTCTTCACAGCTAGTATGTCTCTGGCTCATGAGACTGTCTGTTGATAAACCATAAACCATCTCTTTTAGAGTAGTAGTTACCAGCAAGTGGTTTTTCCAATACCCAAGCAAGCAAGTTGGATAAAAGCTGCTGCAACAATCCAAAGCCCATTTTCAAGATGTTTTGATTTTTATTAAGTCCTTCAAAATTGACCTCCTGATCTGTATATGTACTTTTATATCAAAAAGCAATTAAGATCTGGCATGGGCCAGATGCTCTTCAGCATTCACAGCCCTCATGGCAATGCAATGTAATTCAACACTGCAGCACAGAGGCTCAGAAAGACAATGCAAGTGTTGGGTTGCAACCCTTGTTACCTTGGGGCAGATCCAGGCCCTGTGTGTAGAAACTATCAGAGCCCCACTAAACTTAAACTGACATGCGAAACACAGTGACTGAGCCCCATTAATCAACATCTGCTCAACAGTTTGCCTCTTTTAGCAAAGAGAATACCATACAGCCTTCGCGCTATAAAGCTAGGGTAGGTGGAAGGAACAACCCAATCTGTGGTGCCTTGTGTGCGCCATGGCAGGGTCCCCTGACAGAAAGGGCAACTTGGAGAGAAAAGACAGTCATCAGTTGCCTTGAGTTTCAGAGATTTTCTCTCCCAACAGAGAAGTCACTTTTTTCCTTTCCAAAGGGTGATACCATTTTTTTCAGACCATAAAATGCATGGAAAATGAAATGGTTTGATTATCTTTAGCACCAGTAAAGTTTATTGTAATCCATGGCCAAATATATTTATGTCTGGTTCTGATATTCAACTTAGCTTCTATTGTTCTGAGGAAATCTGAGTTAAAGACATTAGTCATCAAATCTGCCCCAAAGAGCCAAAGCAGTACTTTTCCTACCAGAATGTCCTGTATAACAAGGCGAGACAGACGAACTGCAGAGATAAAGGTGGCTAGTTTCCAAATCTGCCACTCTCTAGGGGTGCATCAGCCCCATCATTAGCACAACCAGCTGCAGGGAGACTCTTCATGTTTACAGTGAACATATTCCATCTCTCCTCTTTGACTCAACCACTTGAGTCTCTTCCCTCTCTACCTGTATCTTGAGTTCACTTATGCTATATGCAGTGGGGTCTTTCTGTCCATATTTCAATATCAATACCAATAGGGATAGATTTTAATAGACCAAACTGGGTGGAATTTGGGAGATACACTTTTTAAAAAGTAAAGAAATAGCTTATAAAATTTACAAAAGCATATAAACATGAAATCACACTGCCAGAATTTGAAAGAAATTTATGCAGGTATAGGACTAGAGTGGGGGGGGGCAAGAAAATGAGCATCATTAGCTTCTCAGTAAATCCACATCTGATATGTGAGAATGAATGTTTACTGAGCAATATCCACAAGACCTTCAGATCATCCTGCCTAACAAGGCCTCCTTCTTAACCTCTGACATGTGACAATTCTTCTTTCTCCATCTGAAGACAAATGCTTTTGAATACTTGTCCCTGAAGTACTCAATGTTTAATCCTTTCAATTTCTGAGAGAAAGTTCATTTAGATTCTTGTAAGGGGAGGAAGACATGAAATGTCACTTAGTCTTTATAGTTTCTTCAATGTTATAAAAATGATTGCATTCTTGCTATGACATTGTTGTGCTTCTCTTGGAAAACAGGAAAATCTACTTTTTAATGCCCCAAATATGAAGGCTAGAGTTAAAACTCGGCAGCCCCATGGTCAACTGTCTCAGATAGAAAAGAAAGATAACACTAAACAAACAGGTCATACGCTTGAGATTGGCCCGGAATAAATTTGAGTCTAGCCTGGGCCCTATAAGAGACTCTGGGTCTCCTAGCAGTATCTAGACATAGGTATTTAGACATAGGCTGCAAGACATAGAGAACTGCAAGAGCTGAGAATGAAGTGTTCTCATTTAATTACTGGGTATTACTTAATATTAAGAAGACAGAAAGGACTCCACAGCACATGCTTGTTCTGACTGGTTTGGTCCTGTGCAGCTCTCAAACCCTGCAATCACTGCTTCATAAAATGAAACAGAGTCCCAAAAGGGCAGAGCAGTGAGTGACAGCAACTCAGCTTTTCCAGGACAGAGTCTAGAGTCTGGTAAACAGCAGCTTGGAGAGAAACTGAAGTGAGTGGAGCTTACCTGGGAACCACCAGGGAACTGATGGAGAAGAAGAAAATAGGATTAAGTGATACAGAGCAAGTAGATCACACTGCAGAGGAGAGACAGCAGGGCACCTCGTAAAGCAGCTGGCTAGCCACTAGCTGGAAGGCAAAGTGAAACTAACAAATTTTTGTTCAGGGAGAACTGCAGAACCTCATGGGAAAGAATTGTCTGCAGTTGGAACCAGCAAGGAAAACGCGGGACACCCCTTATGGTGGTCACCAGTGGGTGAGTGAACTCAGTACAAGTGCCCACAGCCACAACGCTGAGCAGGAGCTGGTGGGGACGCCACTGTAGGGCAGGGCTGAGTGTCTGAACCTAGGTCCCATAGCAGCCTCTTGGCTGCTTCACACTGCCAAGTTCCCAGAGTGGATGAGGGAAAGATAGCCACTGCAGACAGCCAGCAGTCAGAGAGCAGGCCGGGGAAGAGTACTGCTGAGGGCCAGGGGCTGGTGAACACAGACCAGGCTCCTGTGGTCGGAGGCCAGGTTCAGCAGAATTACACAGGACTGGAGGCTCACAGTGGTGTTGTGTTCTCACTGTAAGCTGATCTCTACATCTAGTGCCATTTGGGGGCCAACTGCCACCTTAGACTTCCAGTGTGAGCAGAGACACATTCTGGCCTGAGCTCTGCTCTTTAACCCTAGGCTGAGAAAAACAGCTGTGCATCCAAGACAACAGAAAACTTTCTTTTATTATTCTTTACTTGATTTTTTTTTTTTACTTTTTTGTTCTTGACTGTTTTTCTCTTTCTGTACATTTTCCCCCACACTTTTATTCCACTATTTACCTCTTTTTCTTTTATGAGTGTGTCTGTGTATTGCGCTTCTCTCCCTCTTGCCTTTTTTCTCCCGGTATAGTTTATAGAGGGTCAGAGAATTCTCCCTTGTCCCCTTATAACCCTCCTACTTTTATCCATATCTCTTCACCTGATTTCGTTCTTCTGTGTCTATTCATTCTCAGTTTTTCTTTTCTTTCCTCTCTCTACTCTTACCATCAATAGGATCCTTTGACCCTCTTCCTATTTCTTTCTTCCTATACCACACATCAGAAGACTTAAAGGGAAAAAAATCTTTTTCTTTTTTCTCTTTTCTTCTCCTCTCTGGTATTACCCAGTACCCAACCCTCTGGGCTTTAGAAAACTGACTCAATAAAATTACTGCTGAATGTTGTATTTTTACCATTAGAGAAGACACAGCCATCCCATTTAGTGCATATTAACTGTAGGTTAAGACTTGGGATGTTAAGATGCTTACACTGTACCTGGATTTCTTCTCTGGGCTACAGAGAGACCCAAAACAGGCCATCATGGTATGTTATTTCTCAATTAGTCCTGATAGATACTACTCTAATGGATTATCTTGTTACTGCTGTAGATGATTTGATTGCATAGGAATAACCTGGAGTCATTGGACAGTTTCATTCCAATGACTTGTCCGCTGAATCCACCATCACATCCAGGGAGAAGGACAGCAAGAGTTCTTAACCCAAGAACTTAACTAGATCAGACTCTGCAAGAATGACTACAACCTGGCAAGAAGGAGTCCTGAGTATGAATTAACTTCAGTTCCTCCATGGGAGGGATCAGAGGAGTTACTGGTGAGTACTCAGACTCACCACCCCACCTCACCTATTGCACTGCAGAGCAACAACAAATAATAAACTCATAGTGTAGATGGAAAACAGAAAAGCAAGCTATAGTATGTACATGTAACCACTCCTCAAGATGACTGTAAACCGCATGAACTACAAACATGTACAAATAAAAGTTTAAAAACTTAAATAATGAAACAAACAATATATTAAGGGTTTGGCAATAATGAAGGCACCTTCCTTGATCGTTTGATTAGGCATGCAGGGTGGGGAGTAGTTAGGAGCCTTTTCCTTTTCACTCAGTCTCCACGAATCCTTACAACTTTTCTAACTGGTAGGTGTTATCATCATGTTTAGCACAGAGACTGGATAAGTAGAGGCTATGGGCTAAGGAACTGATCTAAGCCAAAAAAGTAGAAAGAGAGCCTAATTTAACCCCAGCTGTTTTACTCTGACTCCTTTTATTTCTCATCTTTCCCTTTTCCACATATATCATAAATAATGGCTATTAAATCTTAACATCTATTTTATCTTTTTCTACATTTTGATTTTAACTGTGGCAAAATATGCATAACATAAAATTTACCATCTAAATCATTTAAATGATCCAGTTCAGTAGCATTAAGTACATTTGTATTGTATGCAATCACCACTACCATCCACCCACAAAATTCTGTTCATCTTGCACAACTAAAACTGTGTACCTATTAAATACTAATTCTTCATTTTAATACATTTTAGCCCCTTTTTTTCTTGCTTTCCCTTAAGTTGTCAGCAACATGCGCCACATTGCTTAAGCATTTCTTGGTTTTGCTTTGGGCATGTGGAATCTTGAGAACTGTTAGATTCTACTCAATTGAAAAACTCCTAGCAATACTCTAGCTGCTTGAGTTAGGTTCTGACTTAGCTGTATGGTTCTTCACATCCTCTAAATGTATCTAAAGTACAGCACCAAGGTATCTTTCCAAACCTGTTTTCTTCTGCTACACTAGAATAAATGTAGCAGAAGTACTTACCTCACTATTCCTTCAATGTATTCCATATAGGTTGATGAGCTCCTAGTACATGGCAGATGCTGATCTGAACACCATAATACATCTGTACCCAAAACAAATGAGGTTCTTTGCTCTTTTGGAACTAAATGACAGAGTACACTGAATGATAAAATATTATGGGAGGAAAAGAACAAGTAGAGCAGGACAAGAAAAATAAGAACTACTGGGGTAAGAGCAAGCAGGCTGCACTATCGCTAAGGTGATCAGGTTGGGCTTCATAGAGAAAATGACAATGGAGAAAAGACCTGAAGGAGTTAAGGAAGTTAGTCACACAATATACAACATAATACAGGTTAACATAATACCAGGCCCAAAGAAATTACTGAATAAATATTAGTGGCTATGCAGAAATAAAATGATAATTACAATAACAATCACAAACATCTGCCTGTTCTTGCTCTCAGGAGGTCTGATACAGCTTTATAACTGAATATAAATTGCCTCATTCAACAAGTACTAGTTATTGGGACCACCATGTCTAAGTGTACCTCTGAGCAGGGGCAGACAGGAATGGAAAGCACCAACCTGGTCTACTTTGCTAAAAGACTCTGCAAATGAGGCTATGGTGGAAGCCCATGAGCCAGTTCTGGAACTTTCTGGATCTATAGAGGCATTAGTTAGTACACTGAGACAGTGATATGTTCTACTAAGTCACCTTTCTCAGGGCAGATACTAGGATTAAACATCTGGTCTGGGGAAGATGTAAGGCCAGGCAAGGGACATGAGAGTGTGCACATCTGTGTGTGGCAAAGAAGGGGTAGGCACGTTGCATAAAAGAAGTGGAAAAACTGAAACAGAAGTCTGTTTCAAAAATGACCTACCTTTTTAGATAAGTGTAATATATATAAGGAAATATTTTAAAATATATTATGAACATACACATACTGTATTTATAAAATTCTATAAATAACCAATTTCTCATTATCAGGTATGCTCACAGTGATATTATCAATATGATTTTCAGTGAAGCACTGATACAACAAATTAATTCTGACTATAAATTTCTATATGAGGATATTCTAGACTTGATAATCATCTGTCTTCCATTTATAAATGCCAATAGTCATATTCCCAAATGCTGACATCCAGAAACCCCTCCCGAGACCATGCCTCCCTCTATGTTTAGGGAGACATATACTGGACAAGGCAGATGTACAGACCTGCAACTAGTTTCTGAAACTGTTGTGAGCCATACACTGCTTCCAATAGCAGCTTGCCTGAGGGAAAATTGTGAAGTCAGAAAAATTTTACCTGCAGATTCTTGACTTTTCAACTGTTCACCACACCACCTTCCAGGTGGTATCCAATGTCTGCCCCATCAAGTGTCCCACCATCCCTCATACTTCCCTGAGCAAAGTCCCCCAGTCTTCTGAGGTAGTGTGATGGTTCATCACGATATTTGAGCCACGTTACCCAAACATTTAGTCAAATATTCTCCAGAATATTTCTGTGAGGGTGTTTTGGATAAGATACACTTTTAAGTAAGTGGATTTCAAATAAAGCAGATTACCCTCCATAATTTAAGTGGGCCTCATCTAATCAGTTGAATGCCTAAACAGAACAAGTGACTGACTTCCCCTGGGCAAGAAGAAATTCTCCAGCAGATTGAAGACCTTTAGACTTCATCTGCAACATCAGCTCTCCTTGGTTCTCCAGCAGACTACCATGGACTCCGATTCTTTTCTAAGTGTCCAACCTGCCAACATCAGGCATCAGAACTTGCTATGCATACCTTCACATTTACATGAGCTAATTTCTTACAATAAATATCTTTCTAAACATATGCAGACCCTCTTGGCTCTATTTCTCTGGAAAATCCTAATACAACTGGTCTTTCCTTCTCTACCATGGATACTTTGGCCCAGAGCCTTCTGACGCTCCTTCTACCAAAGGTCTGTGAGTGCATTATGGAAAGCTAAGAAGTTAAAAGGGCTCTTGGGATGAAGTTTAAAGACTCTGGGCAACTTTCTTCAGAACTCTGGGCCTCAGTTTCCTCATATGAAAACTGAAGTTATTTCAAGCCCAAAGGTTCTTAGATTATTACTTAAATTTCCATCTTTTCCTAGAATTCCTCTTTGAACAACTTACTAGAGTTAGACACATCCTCAGTATTTAAGTCTCTTATCCCAAATCATACCCTACTGTGTGGCATCACAGCTCTTTCTTTAGAGCTGTAGGGGAAAATATGCTTCAACAGGAAATCATTGTTCCAATCATACCCTTTCAGATTCTCTGATTCTAGTCTTTTATCATCTTTGAGCTATTGTTACAGATTGGTAAATTGCAAATACTTATAGCAATGGAAATAATTCTTACCTACAAATATGGAGACTATGGGTTGTCCAGTAGAGGTTATACTGACTTCCCCACTACACTACAGGAAAACAGCTATGCCTTCATTTGCACATTTATTTCAATATTCCTGTTCTATAAATGTTCTCCAGATTCTCTGTCCATTTCTAACATCTGCCTAGTTTCCTCACTGATTAATGAGGTAAGTAAAATCTTTAACATGTGGTTATTTTTATAACTGTATCAATCATGATTTTACTATCTTTTTGAAAATTATTTTTGAGTTCTCTCCTATAGTGGAACCATCTTAAGTACATTTAATATTTCTTGAATGAGTAAATAAACAAATTATTGAATTAACAAATGAATATGATCTTTTTTATGAGCACATAGCGATATCTAAGCATAGAAGTTAAGGGTAAAATCCATACAATTCTCTACACATTACTTTTCTATCTGTAAAATGGAAAGAAAAAACTCTCCAAGAGTTACCACTAGGATTAAAAGAAATAATCCATAAAAATGGCTTAGCAATATGCATGGCAGCCTTATAAGTAATCAGTTAATTGTACCTATTTTCATTTTTATACTATGGGCAATTATACATATTATACACATACTGTTTTCATCTAGCAGCTCCATACCCAACAGGTGCTTCAAAAGACTAATAACAGTGATGGTGACCACAACAGTTCCAAAACCTCCTGGCCTGCCAAGCTTAATAAAGTGTGTTATCCATTCTTCCAGACCACTGCTGGAGATGTTACAGCCTGACCTTCTATTGATCCCAACATCATCCCAGTGGACCTTGTTCCATTGTAATTTATTACAACAGCCAAATTGAATCCACATGACAGTGCTCAAAGCCAATTCTCATTGAGGTTCTCCCCTCCCCCTGCTCCTACCCCCTCTGCCCTCAAAGATTTGTGGAGACACTGAATTAGATGATTTACTCAATTCCAGATATTACTGCTATTGAATTCCTTTCTTTAATCTTGCACGTCCACCTAGAAAACGATAAAGATGGCCTAGCATGATATGTTCTGTACTCTCATAAATTTATTATTAATGTGGAGTCTGTAACCTTGACTTGCCTGCTCAATTCTTCCCAGCTATGGTCTTTATCTTAAGGAATTCAAGTTGCTTGTTGCTACTGACATTTCCTATATTCCTCAAGCCTTTATTCTCAGTTAGAGAGAGGCAAGTCCAGAAAGATATTTCTCTGGCTGCAGGCACCATTGTACATAAACAAGAACAGGATCCAGAAGATTCTACAAGCAAGTTTGCCAAAAGATGTCTGAGTAAATTAGGACCCCCATGCACTATTAGGCCATTTCAACGGCTAAAATTGATATTCTATATTTTCTTTCAGTTCAACACAGGATGGTGTCTCAGGCTCTTTCTCTATCACAAATCACTGATTTTGTAAGCATTCTGGATATTATTTCTACCTTCTTTCTGTGAATTAATCTGTGCTGACACTCTAATTGGAAGATTTATCTAACCAAACACATTTGTCAACCACCATAACATTTATCCCAGTCTTCCTTTGGTTCCCATATCCTTCATTGTGGAAACTCTACAAAAAGCAAGAAGGATGAATTGAAGAATTTCTTTGAATGATGAATTATTCAAAGAAAAAATGTTTAGTTTAAAATTCTAAATAAAGGTCTTATGGCTCTAAAATGAAAAAATATATAAACCACATAGAAATATACAACAAATGTTTGAACTATGTTCAGAAATAGAATACCAAACCAAAGACACAATTACAGTTCTTCAACAACAGTTCTAAGAGTTTAGATGTGAAGATGGTATATAACATATATTTCCTCACAACAACTGCCATATTTACCAGAGACTTAAAATTACTGTAAACAGAACAAATACTGGTGTTTAAGTCCTATATCTGTGACATTTAGTCAATCTATGAAAAACATTTTAAAAGGTATTTTTAAAATAAGGATGAAGAAAATTGGCTGTTATCTATGGATATAAGCACACATTTCTGTGACCAACTTAAAAGTAGAAAATAAATATCTCTTGCTATTTAAAGAATGTTTTTATTTAATATCATAATCCATACATCTGAATTTTCCTTGATAAGGTTAAATTTTGTTCACTGCTTTATGTAATACAAATATTTTTATAAATTCAAGATTCCATTTTGTAAAATCTAATTTGTTTTTTAAGAATGCAAAAAGCTATATTGTTTCCTTTTTTAAAAAAGAGGTGTAATATGTACTCACATGTAAATGAATTATTTTAAAATAAAGTACTACTATCCCTTTAGAAATAAAAGATAAACAGGATAAAAATAAATGGTAAAAGGACTCTTTGTAGTTCATGCTTCAGTGGTAAACTGCATACCTCTACACACTTCTCCAAGATCTGGTGTGAGTTTTCTGTGGGGAACTGGTGCTCTTCAGGCCAAACGTGCATATTTAAAGGTGAAAGCAACATCTGTGATAACCCCTGGCCACTTTCCAAACTATTCACCACTCATTACAAAAACTAGAAAATGCACATGGGTTGACACAAACTCATCCCATCACAAAATATAATAATAATGACAGAAGATTCTTTCCTCTCATCCTAAACACAGAAAGTGCTGTTTTCTTTTCCTTCTATAAACAGCTTAATGTTGTCATTTTCACACAACACAGTACAAACAAACACACAGACACTCACCCATACCTCTTCCTGCCCTGAGGACCTTTTCATTAACACACCACCAGCATTTTATTCTAACCTCCAATGTAACTCCACAACTTAACATCGAGGGTTCTGGATTCTGGTCTCAACTCTGACTTGAGCTCATCTGTGGTAACATACTTGACTTCTGACTCTCAGAGCCCTCACCTGATCAGCCTAAGTGAGACCAGGCTGCTTCTCAAGCCTTTTTCAGTGCCAACAGTCTACCCTGTCATAAGTCTGGCACCAGGGAAACTCCAGAGATGAAAGACATATATAGGTATGACATGGATAGCTGCAGAAATAACAAGGTTAAGAGTATTATTTTTAGAATGACCTATTGATAAAGACTGTAACATGGATGGATTTCAAATGCATTATACTAAGTCACAGAAGCCAGACAGAAAAGGTTATAGAATGAATAATTTCATTTCTACGACATTTTAGAAAAGGCCAAATTATAGGAATGGAGAATGAAGCTGTGGTTGCTACAGGCTGGGGGCTGGGGAGAAGGGTCTACTGTAAAGAGGACAGCACAAGGGAGGTCCCTGAGCTAACCGAGCAATCTTGTACCATGATGGTGGAGGGAGTCACACAACTCTAAGCTCTTGTTAAACATACAGAATCGTACACCATAGGGTGAATATAACTATTGTAAATTTAAAAATCAATAAAGTACTAATTCCATTTTCTTTCCAAGCTCTTTGATATATTAAACATTTAAATTCTGATTTTTTGCATAATAATTTGTTGGGTGTCCACAGTGAGGAACATTTTGTTTATTCAGCAAATACCTTCTCTTTTATTGAGAAAAATAGAGACTGAAGTGAGACGCGCGATTATACACTTTAAAGATAGGGAAACTGAGGCAGACAATTAATTAAGTTAATTAAGTTAATTAAGTTACATAAGATTAAAAAGCCTGTAAATGATAATACTAAGGTTTAAAACCAGGCCTGTCACAGTTTATGCTCTTAATAAATTAATGGCATGCATGTATGTATGTATATGTTTAAACTTATTTAGAGAAAAAAAATTTAGAAAAATATTCTATAAAATGGTGGTGAGAGTATGGGAAAAAATTTTTATACATTCATGTACATACTTATTGTAAATAGTTTATTTCAATTAACAAAATATCTTCCTGTGTAATTGTTCTTCTATAACATCATTTCTCTTGACTGAATTTATATTTATGATTATACCATTTCTTACTTAGATATTCTTCCTATTTGGAATATTTTCATAGATTGGTCAAAAAGCTTTTTTTTTTTTTTTGGTACTGGGGATTGAACTCGGGACCTCAAGCTTGCCAGGCAGGCGCAATGCTGCTGAGCTACATCCCCGACCCCCAAAAGGCATTTTTTAAAGAACCATGCATGAACAAGTTTGTAGCTAAATCAATGACTATATCCTTAATTTTTTTCTTATAATAAATGCCTAGCTGAGAAATTGGAAAATTAAGTGACTTTCGTCAACTGTTTCACATTTATTTTCCCCAATTACCTGACATCTTACACCTGCCATCTACATGCCCCACACATCATATCCCTATAAGTGTGAAGAAAATGTTGGTGACATGGAAGGGTGGCAAAGAATCTTTGCCTTTATTCCTACCTTCTCATTTGGCTGGACTTGTCTACGCTTCTAACTGTTCCCAAATTCATAAACATTCATAATTTGGAGAGAGCCTCAGTGTGTGTATGCTACCCTTCATGAGCTTTTATAAGTTAGAATATCATGCACCCTAAAGAATTTAAGCTCATATTTTAACACTAAAGAAAGAACTATCTAAACCCCATGTCAATGGGTGCTATTCATTTGCGCACATCCTATTTGTTTAGCTTTGCCTCATTCAGACTTTACTCACAAGAAAAGCTATAAAATGTAACAGAAACTAGGGAAGACCTCACCCTTGGAAATGAGTGACTTACTTCCCACTGCATCAGCAGGAATGTCTGAGGCAAATAGTAAAAACAGTTTAGAAAAGAGGTACACCTTGTTCATCTCTATTAAATATCCAGAATACATAAAATTTCAAACTTGCCATGAAGTTGGCTATATTTTAGAATTGCCCCCAGGCTATAATAACTTGTAATCTACAAGAAAATTTAGCAAACTACAGTCCATGGGCCAATTTGGCCCACTGCCTGTTTTTGTAAATAAAGTTTTATTGGAATACAGCCATTCCTATGTTTACTTTGAATATAACCTGACATTTGGACAGAACTGTTTACTCATTCCATTATATTTCAATTTTTCAGCTAACATTTATTAAGCACCTATACCATGCCAAGCACTGTACTAGTTACTAGAAATAAAAAGATAAATAAGACCTTGTTACTTCCTTTATAGAATTCAGGGTTTGATAGAAAAACAGACACAAATATATAACACCACATCTATAAAATTTTAGTTATCTGATCTGAAAGAGTATAATTTGAAAACTATAATAGAGTTGTTCTATTTGAATATATTTTAAAGTCATGCAAATCCCTCAAATTATAACATTTCATTAAAATTCTCGTGATTTCTAAGTGAGCAGTCAAGACATTAGAAAATACTTTTGTCAGTTACAAGTACTGATATTTTAATGGACTAATGTTTCTTGTCAGTATCCTGTGAACTCCATTCCTATTTATTTGACTCTGAATTTCTGAGGGAGGTTCGTTAACTATTGAGAAATTCTTTCAATATGTAAGTATCAGTTTGTACTGTTATGCAAAAAATATCATTAATTTTACAGTAATGTAGGTCAGAAGTCCTGCAGAGTGCAGTTTGGGTCTCTGCTCAGGGCATTACCAGGGTGAAAGTAAGGTGTCAGCCAGGATGAGTATTTGTTTGGACGTTCTAGGGACATACTCACTAGCAAGCTCATTCTTACTATTGGAAAAGTTTGGTTCCTTGTGGTTTTTGGGTTACCATCCTTGCTTCCATGCTGATGCTCAGCCACACGCCATTCCCAGCCCTAGGGGCAGCCTGCAGTCCTTGCCATGTGGCCCTTCATGTTCAAGTCAAAAATAGAACTTTTCTATGTTTACTCTCCCTCATATTTTGAATCTCTACTTCTCTGTCTTTGACCTAAAGAACCACATTCAAAGAGCTCAGTAAGCCCACCAAGTTCATCTCCCTTTCTTTAAGTCAACAGTGTCACATGATATAACCTAACCAGCAGTAGACAATCAATCAAGTTCATGGTCCTGGGTGTTATTCAAAGTATATACACAAGGGAGGCCAGAAATCTCAGGGCTCAGCCTAGAATTCTACCTACCACAGCACTTTTGTTAGAATTGTAAATCACTTTTATAAACTATTATTATATTAGTCAAGAAGAAATGATATGCTGGTGCTATTATTTATTTTAAAAAGGTACAACAGAATATTATGAAGGAGTTCCAAACTGCCACAAACTCAATGCCATTGCTTTAGAATTCAGCTCTGTGAAAACAGTCAGTTTAAAGAAGTTATTATCTTTTGTTTTGCAAAAGTTATTGCAAAATCAGGTAAGAAGAAGGAAAAAATACTGGCAAACAGACTAATATCAGAACAGTAAAAAGATACCTGATATTCATAATAATTGTGGAATTATATGTCCCAAGAACATATTACCCCTATTTTACATTTATTCTTATGAGAAATTTAGACAACTATTATAAAAGTGTTAAATTATGGATATCATTTATAGTATAATTCAATAAATGTTAATACAGATATGTATAAACTCTTCACAGCAAAGCAGAATCCATCACCAAACAGTGAGGAAGTGAAAAAGACAAGTCAGAAAATTTTCCTTCCCACATAAATAAGGTTGATTTAAATCAAAGGGCCTGGAGAGGACGTGGAAAGAGAAATGGAATCATCTCCAGACTGAAATATGTAAAGGCTCAACTACCTTAAATCCTCTATAACAAAACTGTTAGCAACACCTGGCAGCAGAGATGCACAGATTTGTCAAGATGCCTGTGCCCTGTAGGGCAGTAGCAACTGCAAGGCACTCAAGGCATTTTTATTTTAAATCTTCAAGGAATTTTGCAGGTGATTATAAAGAAACATTTTTACAAATCCATCATGATGAAACTGAGTTCAGAATAGAAAGTCCTAGACCAGAAGAAAATATTTATTTAAAAGGGAATTTGCCTCCCCCAGCTTGGAATCAGCTCTTTCTTTGAATAAGAATCAGTTCTCAGCATGATCTGGACCTGAACTGCATTTTGAAATACTGCAGATAATCACTATTGCCACTTGTAAGTCATAAGGGACTGGAAAAAGCATTTACAGTGTGGAAGTCAAAATGTCTCTCAAACTAATTGTATAATATATTTGATCAATGGAAGACATAAAGAATGGAAAAGTTCCTCAATTTGAAATCTGTTTCCTAAATGGGGTAAGAAAGTGTTCCAGCCATATTAAATTACATCTAATTCCACCACATGCCCAGTGCTTCCTGTTCCTGGTAGACTTTGGCAAATGCTATTCTTGATGCTTTGACTGAACAACTTTTAGTCCCTCAGTTCTCAACTTATTATCAAATTTTCTAGGAGGTCTTCTGTTCATCCCTCTCCCTCTGAGAAATAAGATACTCCTCCTACATATACTGTGTACTTATGTGCCTAGGCAGCAGAGCACATATCAAATACTGGACTATGACTGCCTGTTTAATGCCTGTATCTATGAGGGTGAGATCTAGGGAGCAGAAATTAAAACTTCTTCAATAGCGTACACATCTGCAGTACCTGCAGAGCATCCAGCTGATAACAGATGCTTTATGTGTATTATAGAAAGGAAAGCAGGGAAGCTGGCCAGTGCAGGTCAATAGGGCCCATGGCCTCACACACCACAGGAGTATGGAAAGAAGAAAAGGAAAGTGAATTCAATTCAGACACTTAGATATAGAATGGGCACTATCATTAATTACTTCTGTGACCTAAACAAGTCAATTTACCTCTTAAAACCTCTGTTTCCTGACTCGAAAAATAAAAGACACTGAACTTAGAGTGTCCATCAAGTCTCTTTCAGGATTATTGCACTCTCATATCTGACAGTCCTCAAACTTGTCCATGCTTTATCAGCCTACCCACATTTATTTTTAAATTAATTTTATTCATACATTTTAGGTATATGACAATATGACAGTCATCACTGGAAATTTGTACCTTTACATAATCTCTCTTGGTTCTTATTTTTTCCCCATTCCCCTGCCCTCCCTTCACCCCTTCATTTATGGACTTTGATTCCATTTTTTCATTTTCTCAAATAAATTCCATTCCCTTCTTTCCTTTCCCCTACCCCTCCCACTTCCCCTTACCCTTTGCCCCTTTTCTTCCTATTTCACATTATCTATCATACCTTTTAGTCCTTATTTACACTTTCAGTTTCTCATACTAGAGAGGCTATTTGGTATTTACACGTGTCCTATTTATGTCACTTAAGAGTATCCCCACAATGTACATAAATTTAGCTACAAATGTCTCTATTTTCTCATTCTTTATGGCTGAGAATTATGCCATTTTATAAAATAAAAAAAAAAAAACATCTTCTTTATCCAGTCTCCAGTTGATGGGCAATTGGGACTGTTTCCAAGTTTTAGCTATTACAAACTGTTCTGCTATGAACATAGGCGCACATATATCACTGTGGTATGATTATTTTAATTTGGGAAGATACCAGCAGAGGAAGAGCAGGGTCAAATGGGACTTCCAATCCTAGTTCTTTGAGGTATCTGCATACTGATTTTCACAGTGGTTGCACCAGTCTACACTCCCAACAGTAGTGGAGCAATATTCCTCTTTCCCCAAAGCCTCACCAGCATTTTGATACTGGTTGATTTTTTGATAGCAGCCATTCTTTCTGGGGTGAGTTGGAATCTCAGCATTGTATTCATTTGCATCTCTCAAATGACCAGTGATGTTGAACATTTTTTCATATGTTTACTTCCTATTTCTACTTCTTTGTCTGAGAAATGTCTGTTCATTTCAGATGTCTATCTTTGCATTGGGTCTTCAAATTTGAGAGGTCTGATTTTTTTAAGTTCTTTATATATTCTAGTTACTAGACCTTTGTCTGAGGAACAGCTGGTGAAAAGTTTTTCCCACATTGTGGGTTGTCTCTTCACACTGCTGGTGGTTTCTCTTGCTGTGCAGGAGCTTTTTAATAAGAAGAGATCCCACTTGTTGATTGTTTGTGCTAGTTCACAGGCAACTGAGATTTTGTTCATAAAATCTTTTCTGACGCCAATGTCTTCAAGGCTTCTACCTAACCTCTCTTCCAGCTGGTTTACTGTTTCTTTTTTAATATTTAGATCATTAATCCATTTTGATTTTAGTTTAGTGCATGGTGAGAGATATAGGTCAGTTTTAATCTTTGGTAACTTGAAACCCAATTTTTCCAGCACCATTTATTAAAGAGGCTATCTTTCCTCCAGGGAGGGTGTTTGGCTGCTTTGTCGAAGATGAGGTGGCTGAGTGTGTCTGGAGTTGTTTCTGCATCTTCTAATCTGTTCCACTGGTCCTCAGGTCTATTTCTTTGCCAGTACCATGCTGTTTTTATCACAGTAGCTTCTTAGTATACTTTCAAGTTGGGGATTGTGATACCCCCTACCTTGCCTTTATTGCCTAGAATTGCTTTTGTTATTCTAGGTCTCTTTTTGTGCCAAGTGAATTTTTTGGATTGTTTTCTCAAGGTCTATAAGCTATGCTGCTGGAATTTTAATTGGTATTGTATTGAGTCGATATAGCAGTTTTGGAAGTATGGCCATTTTCACTATGTTGGTTCTCCTACCCAGGAGCAAGGGATGTCTTTCCATTTTCTGATATCATCTTCAATCTCTCTTTTCAGAGTGCTATACTTTTCAGAGTAGAGGTCTTCGGTTTCTTTTATTAGGTTGATTCCTAGGTATTCCAATTTTTTTGGATCCTGTTGTGAAAGGAATTGTTTGCACCACTTCTCTCTCACTGAGTCTGTTGTTAGTGTAGAGGAAAGCTATTGATTTTTGTGTGTTGACCTTGTAACCAGCTACTTGACTGAATTTGGTTATTAAGTCTAGAAGACTTTTGGTGGAGTTCTTGGGGTCTTCTATATAGAGTATGATATCATCTGCAAATAATGACAACTTGACTTCTGCATTTCCTATTTTTATTCCTTTTATTTCTTTCTCTTTTCTAATTGCCATGACTAATGTTTCCAAAACTATATTAAACAGGAGTGGTGATAGTGGACATCCTTGTTTTATTCCTGATTTTAGTGTGAAGGATTTCAGTTTTTGACCATTTAGTATGATATTGGCTGTTGGCTTTTCACAGATGGCTTTTATCAGATTGAGGTAGAGACCATCTATTCCAATTTTTTGTAGGGTTTTTATCATAAATGCATGTTGGATTTTGTCAAATGCTTTTTTGCATCTATTGAGATGATCAAATGGTTTTTGTTCTTGGCTCTATTAATATAGTGTATTACATTTATTGATTTGAGTATGTTGAACCATCCCTGCATCCCTGGGATGAACCCCACTTGGTCAGGGTGTATGATCTTCTTGACGATCTTCTGCATTTTATTTGCCAGTATCTTATTAAAGATATTTATATCTATGTTCATTAGTGAGATTGGCCTATAGTGCTCTTTTTTCAGTTGGGTCTTTGTCTGCTTTGGGGATCAAGGTGATGCTTGCTTCCGCTTCCCGGAATAAATTTGGGAATATTGGTTCCCTTTCAATTTCATTGCAGCGTTTAAACAGTAGTGGCAGTAGTTCATTTCTAAATATCTTATAGAATTCAGGAGTGAAGTCATCAGGGCCTGGCCTTTGCTTAGTTGGAAAGTTTTAAATTATGTTTCCAATGTCATTGATTGATATTGGATTGTTTAGAATTTTTAGGTCTTCTCATTCAACTTTGCTAATTCATATGTATCTAGGAATCTGTCCATTTCTTCTGTGTTTTACATCTTATTGGCATATAGTTTCTTGAAGTAGGTATTGGTGATCCTCTGAATTTCTGCTGGGTCCATTGTAATTTCACCCTTTTCATTCCTAATTGCATGGATTTGCGCCTTTTTCCTTTTTTGGCTAAAGATTTGTCAATTGTCTTTATTCTTTCGAAGAACCAACCCTTGGCTTCACTGATTTTTTGTATCATTCTCTTAGTCTCCATTGCATAGATTTCTGCTCTGATCTTTATAATTTTCTCCCTTTTATGAGCTTTGGGTTTGTCCTGCTCTTCTTTTTCTAGGAGATTGAGATTCAGCATCAGGTTGTGTAATTGAACTTGCTCTGTTTTCCTAATATGAGTATTCACTGCTATGAATTTCCCTCATAAGACTGCTTTCATCATGTCCCAGAGATTCTGATATGTTGTATTAACATTGTCATTTAATTGTAGGAACTTCTGATTTCTTCTTTAATTTTCTCTATGACCCATTGGTTATTCAGCAGTGTGTTGTTCAATTCTTGCAGTTTCTTTTGCTATTGATCTCCAATTTCATCACACTATGATCAGATAATATACAGGCTATAACTTCAATTCCTTTGCACTTACTTCAACATGTTCTATGAGTGAGTATGTGGTCTATTTTGGAGAATGACCTGTGTGCAGCTGAAAAGAATGCGTATTCTGATTTTGTGAGATTGAAGACTCTATAAACATGTTAATTTCATTTGTTCATGAATTCGATTGAGTTCTAGTATTTTGTTGTTAATTTTTGGTCTAGTTGATCTACTAGTGATAGTGGGGTACTGAGGTCCCCCACTACTATTGTATTAGTGCTTATTTGATTTTTTCATGTCCACTAATATTTGTTTTATATAGTTGGGTACAGTAGTGTTTGATGCATATATATTTATGACTGTCATGTCTTCCTCTTGGATTTTCCTTTTCACAAGAATGTAGTGCCCTTCTTTGTCTCTCTTAAAAAGCGCTGGTTTGAAATCTATTTCAGCTGGCAAGAGGATACCTACTCCTGCCTTTTTTGGGGTTCCTGTTGCATGCAGTATTGTTTTCCACCTTTTAACTTTCAGTCTATGAGTTTCTTTTGAATTGAGTTTGTTTCTTGTATGCAGCATATTGTTGGATTTTGTTTCTTGACCCATTCTGCCAGTCTATTTCTTTTGATTGTTGAATTGAGACCGTTAACATTGATGGTTATAACTGATACATATTGACTTATACTTGTTGTGACTTTTGCTTTTTGTTGGATTCTCCCCCTTTGCGTTTAATTTCTTGTCATGCCCAATGGATTCATTCTGCTGTGCTTCCTGGGTTGTGATCCTCATTGTCTTTTCCTAAGATATCATTTAAAATTTTTTGGAGTGCCGCTTTGTTATTCATGAAGTTCCTCAGGTGCTCTTTGTTATGAAAGTATCTTATTTCTCCATCAATTTTGAAAGATAGTTTTGCAGGGTACATCAATCTGGGTTGGAGGCTGTTTTCCTTTAGGGCTTGGAATATGTCACTCCAAGGTCTTCTTGCCTTGAGGGTTTGCATTGAGAAGTCTGCTGTGATTCTGATGGGCTTTCCTTTGTATGTGATTTGTTTCTTTAACTGCTTATAGAATTTTGTTCTTCTGTTGGGTTTCTGGAATCTTAACTATTGTATACCTATGTATAGATTTTTTTTTTATCATGGCCAGTTGGGAGTCCTGTATGTCTCACTCATTTTTATGTCAAGTTCTTTTCTCCTATTTGGGAAGTTTTCTGCCATTACTTCTGTGAACAGTATTTTTATGTCATCTGCACTCTCTCCTGTTTCTTCATCGACTCCGATCAGTCTTATGTTATTCTTCTTTGTATTGTCTAGCAGCTACTAGATTGATCTCTTGTGGTCCCTTACTATTTTTAAGAAATTTTTCTTTTCCTCATCACTCACTAATTGCAATCCTATCTTCTATATCTGAAATTCTGTCCTTACTTTGGCTCCTATCCACATTTACTTGTATGTGTCTTTTAAAATCAAATGATACTGGGTTGTATTCAGTAGGGTCTGGGGGAAAAAGATGCAGCTAACTAAATACAGTTCCTGAACATGCTGAATAAATGAATAAATAAATGAGTATGCTTCCCTAAATCTCTTTACCTGCTACATCAGATGGTGAATTTTTCTAGTTTTAGTTTATCTGACAACAAAGTGCCATTTCATCTGTGTCATCTCTAAGAGAAGGGCAATTCTAAAACCTTTAGAAGAAAAGCAAAGTAGAGCACATAAAGGAAACTGGTGGGTTCACCACTTTGCAAAGAAGCTTAGGTTTACCAAGGAAGTGCTAACTTTGCTCATGAGACAGAAGCCACATACAACTGACTCTTGAAATATCACTTCCTTGGGACAACATGAATTTCTGACCAATAGGATCAACTGGTTAAAGTCATCATGATTTTTCCCCCCAGGTCATCACCAACATTGGGGAAACTAATACCAGCCAAGAGTGTAAGTCATGCACTCATGGTGATTATTTGTCCATGGAATTTAATTGGCATAAGAGCCCTAGCCATCACTGTCATGTCATGATGAATACATACAGAGAACTTATATATTGTTAGCTTTTCTCTTATATTTTCTAGACCAAGGAAGATGCTGTTCAAAAAAGAAAGTTGGAAAATCACAAACACTAACTTAGACAATATTTTTTCAACTCTAAGTATTTAAGCACGATATTAGTGATATCCACATTTTTCACATTGTAAAAATAATTTTATCTTATCACAAAACATATGAAAAATATACTTCATGTGAAGTTAGAAAGAAATCAAGCTTTCAGCCTAAAGGCAGATAAAATAAAGTCCATTTAGTCTTAATGACATTTCCAAATGACTGGAATGCTAGCATTTAGCCACAGAAATTGAAGCTGGACAATGCCTGCTGAGTGGTCCACTGCTGTTCTAAATGAGGTGCTTTATTACTATTATATGTCCCCTGTACCACACCCTCTCCAAATTAGCTGACATCATGACCAGTGTGGGTGTACGTTTTGATAATTCTATTAATTTTAATAGTTCAAGAGTGCCACATACATTCATTATAAGTGGATATTTAGATGTAATAATTATAAAGCAGAAAGTAATAGTAATAGTTCAAATGTTATCTAAGCTCATATGCACACACATACATCCACAAGACAGTCATCTGTATAAACTCCCTAAAGTGATGCCACAGAAAATGTACAGAAAAAAATTATAAACATATCAACCAAGGCAACACTGAGAGTGCAGCAAAATGTCTGTAACACTACTTAAAAACCTTTTTAAGAAATACTGCAGCCAGAGTGAGTAGGGTAGTCCATACACAAAAATGAGAAAGACTCCCATGGACAAAGGTTTTTCTGCATAAGTATTTTCTAAGCATAAGTAGTACTGCTATTACCACATGGTTGTAGCAATACCCCCAGTGGAAACTAAAACTTGTTCATATGACCCAAAGGCAGGGACAAGGGTAGTAAAATAGCCCAGTTGATAACTGCTGGGTGCCAGCCTGGTTCCTGACTTCCGATGCAATGTGACCTCATCTGTATCAAGGAGGTCAGATCTGAGATGAACAGTTCACTGCAACATGCAAGAGCTTCCTTGTCTGCTTCCTCCTGGGACTTAGCCAGAAGGCTCTCAATTCACAAGCTTATCTGTGACTGGTCCAGGAAACCTACTTAAATGTCTCAAATCATCTTTTGAGATTAAGTCCTTTAACAACCAACAATCAAAGGAAAGTAAAAGTCATCAGAGCAAAAAAATCAATGTGATCTTTTAAAACCTAACCAAAAAAACAATCTAATAGCTTAGAATAGTAGATTCTCACAGAAGAAAAATAAATAGAATTGAAGGCTGTCACAATTTTTATTTTCCTTTTTCTACATACAGCTTTGTATACACTCTTAAATCCAGACATGCTGTTGTATTTAATTAAATTTTTTAATTAGTAGAGATGGTACCCAGGGTTGTTTGTGCATGCTAGGCAAGTACTCTACAACTGAGCTATATCCCCAGCCCTTTTCATTTTATTTTGACATAGGATCTTGCTAAGTTGCCTGGGCTGGCCTTGAATTTATGATGGTTTTCAGTAGATGGGATTATAGACACATGTCACCACATCCAACAGGTTGTCTATTTGTAAACTTATTTTTAATTGGTTTTCTTATCATTTGGTGGCTGCATCTCAGTTGGCTGGTTTGGTATTAAAAATAGTGTCTTATATATTAAACTAAAGAAAATTATTCAAACTATAGTTTAGCTATAAGGAAGGCAGGACCATAAATTTGAAAAATGCCAGAATAGTGTCATGGTTAATAATAGCTCCATCACTTTCTTGCAAGCAACTCTCTAAAACCATCACCTCTCTTTTTAAAATGGAGATCATGATAGCACCTAAAGGTCACTGGTTTGTTATGAGAATATATATGTTAAGGAGGGAAAGCCCTTACAGTAGTGTCTGATATATAGTAAGGGCTCAATAAAATAGTAGGCAATCATTTTATTATAAAAATTACAATGTACACTGTCATAACTAGGAAAAAGCCATACATAATTATAAATTTCATTCCATTGCTCTCATGAAATACTACACCACTAACAATGCAGTCAGTCAGAAAAACTAGAGAAGGAACCATTCATTTTCTTTGTAGAAGAAGAAAATGTTCTCTACAAATACTCCATTTTGTTTTTATTTTAAAAAGAAAATGAAGAGTAGTCAAACTCCCTTATTCAAGACTTCATTACTTTTTACTTTCCATGGATAATGGAACTAAGGCCAGAGGTAATAAGTGTGGGTACAGCAATAATCATTTCCTCTTCTGAGTTTTATTATTCATGAGATGGTACTAGGAGAAGCAAATGGTTCTGAAATTTCACTGGGGAAAATGACTCTCCTCACAGTTAACAATATTCTTGGATCAGAAGTAGATCTCAAAGCAATTTCTCTGCTCCCAAGTTCTCATTCATTGAAAGTTAGCAGAGTTCAGGCCAGGTATTCATCTCAGTGGTTTCGCCGCCTGCTGTGCAAGGGCAAGGACCCGAGTTCGATCCCCGGCACCAAAAAAAAAAAAAAAAAAAAAAAAAAAGTGAGCGGAGTTCATTTGGACTGAGGGTCAGCACACATCAAGAATTTACCAAGAAGCTGTAGGTAACTTGATGATCAAGGCTGGGCACTTACAATCATCTGAGCCCTGTGAAAGAAGCCAACATTTACCAAAGGGGATGCAGAATTATGTACTGAGCCAAAAAATACTTCTTTATGAGTATAAAACTTCTGCTAGACATGTCAGCAAAGCCTTCCTCAAGTAAGTGACACAAGAACTGAGCAGAAAGCTCAAAGGTAAATCTGGGAACCACACTTCCCAGATTCCTTTGGAGGAAGGGTCTGGTTAGATCCTGCCAATGAGAAGCACTTGTGTCAAATGTGAAGCTTGGTCTCAGGACTTTGACTCTCGACTGATTGTGTAACTGTCAAAGGGAGAAGAAGGCAGCTGTCAGCAAAGGAGGCACCGGACCACACACTGAGTTATGAGATGATGGTGGCATTTGCCTTCTCCCAGTTGCATTAGAGCTATTCTCATTCTTGATCATCCCCCGTTTGGATTCTACAGGCAAGATATTAGGGCTTTGGATAGTTTTACAATGAATTTCTTTTTGCTTCCAGTAGTTAGAAGTGGATTCTGCTCTATGTATCTGTCAAGTGGTTTGCTTCTGGTAACATGCCATGTATTGCTCTCAACTGCACCTATATTTAGGATTATCCATGCTGATCTCCTCAACCAAACTCTCAGCTTTTTCAGAAATGCAGAATGTCTTATTTCTTTTTGATATGCCAGAATCTAGAATAGTGACTGACTGACACATAGGAAACACTCAGTAAATGTGAAATGAATATGAGTTTGCACATGTTCAAAAAATTAGGACGATGGCAATAACAAATATAAAAGCTCAACTAGATGTTTAAACACTGAGAAAGAGCTCGATTTTATACAAATGTGGAAACCTCTATGTTCTGCAAATGTCTTTTTAAGTATTACATTAAAAAAAATAAACCTCATGATAAAATCCAGTATGCCAACATACGTATGTACTTCACAGCATCCTTACCCTTGAGCTTATCATGATTCAGAATATTTCCAAATAGGTAGAATACTGCTGAAAAGATCACATCCATACACCACAATCCCAAGGGCCAACTCCATTCACTCTCACCTACCTCCCTTTTCAAACTTACAGGCCAATCCACAAAGTTCAGTAGGCAGCTAGTGAACCTGGCTTCCAGAGAGGTCATCATCTGTTTTACTATCCACAGTAAATAAAGTACCTGTGCTCTATACATTTGCATTGCTCATGGGACTAAGATGTAGATGGAAATGGAGATAAAATTTTTGTCCAATTTTAATAGCTTTTTAAAAAGTTCTGAGTAGCAAGTTTATGCTGTAAGAATCTATGTGCTGCAGAACAGTCTGAATTTGATCTGGTTCAAATAATGCAACCATGTCCTAAAATCATAGGCAGTATATACTTTTCAGATGCCCAATGGTATCAAGTTTCTATGACATTTCTTACAAAAACTCAATAGGCATCACTCTATCAGTTGAAGTTTTAATTCAACTTTGAATTCAAGTGTAGGAACAGAATGCTGTGATGATAGCATGAAAACTAACTGCTCTTTTGACTTTGGTATCAAAGGAAGAAGAGAAAAGTCCACTGAATATTTCGCATATATGAATATTTCTGTCCTTTATTGAAAATCTCCATATCTTGGTATTATGATGTATGCAAAAAATACGGCATTAGGATCTAAAATTCATTATGAAAGATCTCTGTCTTATTAGAAAAGGTTGATCCGAGATGTCTTGCCACCTAGGGTTCTCTTTATTCAGTTTCATTTCCTTTCTCAAGTGACAAAATATGTAGAGAATCATGTTCATGTGTTCATACATGGTTATGGAACACACAAGACTTGGCAAACTCAGGCCTCGGAAGGCAAATCTGACAGATATAAGGTGCAAGGCTAGCTTTTCCAGGGTAGATGTGGCTAAGAACAGAGCATACTCATTTCCACTGGCATCAAAACATGAGGTGGGATGCCAACAAAGTAATACTGTACCTCTGATATTTTTTTTTGTTTAAATTCTTTTATTGGTACATTTTAGGTATACAATATGTTTACATTTATCATTGGATGCTTGTACCTGTACATGATGTATCTTGGTTCTTATTTTTTCCTCATTACCTGTGCGCCCTTCACCCCTCCACCCTTCCCTATTTACATAGACTTCATTTCCATTTTTGTTCTTTTCTCATAATTTTTCCTTTCCATTCTTTCCTTTCCCCATCCCCTCCCACCACCCCTACCCCTTTGGACCTTTTCCTATTTCAAAGTATCAATTATTAGTTATTAATCCTTTTAATCCTTATTTACACTTTCAGTTTCTCACACTAGAGAAACTATTTGATATTTACACGTGTGTCCTATTTATTTCACTTAAGAGTATTGCCTCAATACGCATCCATTTAGCTATAAATGACTGTAGTTTCTCGTTCTTTATGGCTGAGTAGTACTCCATTTTATTAAAAAAACCACATCTTCTTTATCCAGTTTCCAGTTGATGGGCACTTGGGCTGTTTCCAAGCTTGTACCTCTGATATTTGAAATGAGCTTATCATTCTTCCATGCCAATACATCCTAATGTAAAGTTTATGCTGTTCCAATCCAGACCTGCCCTAAAACAGCCAATTATGATTAATGTGATTAAAACTCCAAGGAATCTCTAGCCCCAAAGCCAGAATTCCTTTGGCACATTGGCTTCTGTGTTATTTCCACATTTTGAATCAGTTCTGGATTGTGCACATTACTTTTTTGGAGATTATTTCTCTTTCACATTGAAAGTATAATAGAGCTCCTGTCCTTTCACTATGTTGTTAGATGTTATATTTCCTCCACAAATGTGTCAGTAATGCTTGGTTTAAAAACCTTGAAGCTGAGCAACCTCTCCAAATACACAAGAAACACTGCCAAATCTGTTTTATACATGCTTTAAAAACTTGAGATCACCATCACATTGTCCCAAGGAACCAAAATATATAACTGACTGGCTTTGCCCTGGAACTTTCAAACTGGTTCACAAACCTTTGCATTTGTCTGTGAGAAAAAGTTTAAAGATTAGCAAAATATTCTCATCAGCAAAAATAATCCTCTTTCACTTACGCACTGAAAGCTCCTTCTCAAAATCTTATTGAAAAATGATTGTCTTTTATTCCTCAAGAATGAGGCTACAGTGGTATCTCAGGTGACAAACTTAATTCTTTCCATGACTCTGGTTGCAAATTGAATTGGATGAGAACTGAATCAAATTCAATGATTAGATTCAATGTTGGCCTTATAAAGAAATTGGATTCAGTTCTCCTCTAATTCAATTTGTGACCAGAATTGTGGAAAGAATTAAGCTCATGGACAGAGGTACCACTGTATTTAGTCTCAACACCTGCAAAGGAATAATTGGGATGTTTTTCCTCAACACATTCTCACACCTGGTGCCATCACAGTAAAAACTGGGGTGAAAAGGAAAAGGAGGCCCAGAATTGTTTTTGCTATTTTAGGTCTCTTCTGGTTCCATATAAATTCTGGGTTTGTTTTCTCTAGTTCTGTGAGATATGCTATTGGCATTTTGATTGGAATTGCATTGAATGTGTACACCAGTTTTGGAAATATGGCCATTTTCACTATATTGCTTCTTCCTATCCAAGAACAGGAAATGTCATTTTGTTTTCTGATATTCTCTTTGATTTCCTTTTTCAGAGTACTGTAGTTTTCCATCTACAGGTCTTTTACTTCCTTCATTAGACTGATTCTTAAGTATTTCATTTTTCTTGATGCTACTGAGAAAGGTATTGTTTTCCTAATTTCTCTCTCAGTGAAGTTGTTATTTGTATAAAGGAATTCTATTAACTTTTCAGTGGTGATTTTGTATCCTGCTATGCTGCCAAATCTGATTATTAATTCTAGAAGTCTTTTGGTGGAGTTTTTGGGGTCTTCTATGTAGAGTATCATATCATCATGACATAATGATAATTTAACGACTTCCTTTCCTATCCATATTCTTTTTATTTCTTTCTCTTGTCTAATTTCTCTGGCTAACATTTCCAGAACATTGAATAGGACTGGTGATAATGGGCATCCTTGTCTTGTTCCTGATTTTACAGTGAAAGTTTTCAGTTTTTGACCATTTAGTGTGAAGCTGGCTGTTGGTTTGTTTGGATGTCATACGTTGAACATTCTCTGCATCCCTGGGATGAATCCTACTTGGTCATGGTATATAACCATGATGATTTGTTGCATTCTGTTTGTCAGTATCTTACTGAGGAATTTTGCATCTATGTTCAAGGGTAAGGCAGGGGACATCACAATCCCCCTTTCGAAGTTATCCTACAAAGCTACTGTGATAAAAAGAGCATGGTACTGGCAAAACAAACAAACAAAAAATAACCAGACTCCACAATCAATAGGACAGAATAGAAATGCAGAAACAACTCCAAGCACACTCAGTTACCTTATCTTTGCCAAAGGGGCCAAACACCTTCACTGGAAGAAAGATAGCCTCTTTAATGATGTGGCTTTCCACATACTGAAGATTGAACCGAGACCCATATTTCTCATCATGTACTAACTAAAACTGAAGTGGATCAAATCTAAATATAAAAACAAAAACACTTAATCTGCTGGAAAACAGAATAGGTAAAACTCTTGAAGACATAAGTGTAAGGAGACTTTATGAACAAAACCCTGATCACACAGGAAATACTACAAAGAATCAATAACTGAAATCACATAAAATTAAAAAGCTTTTGCACAGCAAAAGAAACCACCAACAGAATGAAGAGATGACCAATAGAATGGGAAAAAATTTTTACCAGTTACTCCTTAGACAAAGGCCTAACATTTAGAAAATATGAAGATCTTTAAAAAAGACCCCCCCAAATTTAAAGATCCAATACAAAAAATGGGTATCTGCAATGAATAGACACTTCTCAGATGAAGAAATACAAACAGCAAATAAGCATATGAAAAAATGTTTAACATCACTGGTCATTTGAGAGATGCAAATTAAAACAACACTGAGATTCCATCTCACTCCAAAAAGACTGGCTATTATCAAGAGCACAATCAATAACAAATGATGGTGAGGCTGCGTGGAAAAAGGAACCATTCTCCATTGTTGGTGGGAGTGTAAATTGGTGCAACCACTCTGGAAATCAGTATGAACATCCCTCAAAATCTAAAACTACAGATTCCTTTTGACCCAGCTGTGCTCCTTCTTGGTATCTTCCCACTCAAGTTAAAAACATACTATAGTGATACATGCATACCCACATTTATAGCAGCACAACTTATAATAGCTAAATCTTAAAAACAGCCCATATGCCCATCACCAGATGAATAGATAAAATGTGGTATTTATCTACAACAGAGTAACACTGTCACACAAAGAAGGATAACTTGAGAAATTTGTAGGTACAATGGTACCTCAGTTCACAAACACTTCTGTTTGCAATATAGTTCACATACAGAACCAAAATTCTGTTTTTGTTTGCAAACTCTGCATCAGTGACAAATACAACTGCAGCCATCTTTCTCACACAAACACAAATGTGGCCATCTTTTCCAAAATTGTAGAACAAATAAAGTTCATGAACAGAGGGCCCACTGTAAATGGATACACCTTGAGACCATGATTTTAAGTGAAGTAAATAAGACACACAAGTTTAAATATTGCATTTTTCTCTTGTATGAGAAACCCAAAGGGTAAATAAGGAGCATAACAGGAGATAGATATTGGAAAGTACGAAGAACATGTTCAAATGGGAAGGGAGGGGGAAAGGGAAGAAAGGGAAAAATCATTTAAAAAGAGAGAATGGAAAGGAAAAAAATGGAAACAAAGCTTTGTAAATGGGGAAGAGAAGAAAGGTTGAAGGGAGGGGAGAGGAATGGGAAAAATAAATTTTTATTCTTTTTTTTCTTTTGGTACTGGGGATTGAACTCGGGTCCTTGTGCTTGCACAGTGTAAATTTTTATTCTTTATAAATTACTAGCCTCATGTGTTTTGTTATAGCACCAGGAACTGACAGGCAGAAAAGACTCCACCAAAGTTTATGCAACTTTAAAATGTTTCTAAAGTATATTTAAAGACTCAAAAGTACATTGCCTCACCTCTCAGTAAGGAAAAAAGAATACTAACTCTTGGGACTTTTTATTCATCCTTTTTTTTCCAGTGCTGAAAATTATACCCAGAGCCTTGTGCATGCTGAACGCCTAATCTATTACTGAGCTTCCCAACCTAATCATTTTAGATTTACTTCTAAATTTATACAATTGCTTCTATTTGTACTTAAGCTTGCAAGTTAAAAAAAAAATCACCATATTTAGTTATTAAGTAATCAAATTGAAAATTTATCAGGCCACACTAACTGTGATATAATACAACTATCAGTATGTTAAATACCAGTAAATAAAAAGTTTATACTTCCTAATCTAACCTCCTAATAAATAACTCATTTTCCATATATTCAAAATAGCCCTAGAATTATAAAACATGGATAATACAAATTCATAACTTATGGCAGTTACTCACCTTTTTCTGAAGAACATTGATTTTTCTTTCCTTCACTTCTAACATATCTTTCATGTCCCGAATCTCTCCAGCCAGTGTACCCTTCTCTTCTGTGAGGTCCTGCAGCTGTTTTGTTTTTTTATTGAGAAAAGATTCCTTCTCTTCCAGTCGTAATCTCAGTGCATCTACCTGAAATCAGGAAAAAGAAAGAAGGTTTTGATTTACAACGATGCTATTAGTAACCTTTGGAAGCACTATTGTAGCATACGGCTCCTGAGTACAGCATGATCAAACCACTGCTCACAGGCACCTTAATGCCACATATTTTAATCGTCTATGACTACTTTAGAGTCCTGTTGTGTGCATGTCTGAACAGTGATGCTTTTTTAGAATATAAAGTGTCTATGAAATAAGACATTATGAAGTAAGAGTTTGATCCTGTGTTCGTTTCCCCACTTACAGGAAATGGTATGTTCATTTAGGCTGAGAAACAAAGCACACTAATAAATACTCTGCCTCTGAGAGCCCAGGGAGGGCAAAACACTGCTCATGCTTTGCAGCATCCGCTAGGAATATGGAGGATACAACAACTATCTGGGAGAACAAGATTGACATATAGAGAAAAGGGGCTGAATTAGAAAAATACATACTGCCAAGAGGAAGTTAGTGCTGCTGAAGAAGAAACTGATGTGGAAACAAAACACCCATTCTCCAGTTATGTATATGGAAGGCCATTTTCCAAATACTTTTTAAAAAAGACAAAGTGTACCAAAAAAATTACTATTTCTACCAGAGCTCAAAAATTAGAAAATTATATTAAAAAATTACAAAATCACAATTCTTGCTTTTCAAATTTTATTATTGATAGATAACTAAGAGGTTTTTTTAAAAATTCTGAATATCATGTATAAAGAAAGTTTCATTTTTAGACTACTCAGACTAGATTAGATAAAAAGGAAAAATCACTGTGGTGGAAGAAAAATGAAACAACACAAAGAATATGAAAACCATTAAATGAACACTTTAAAGTTAATCCTATATAGTCTTATTTAAGTTTTACTTTATTGATCTGTAACACTGTATTTGGATCCATGTTTATAAATGCACACTATTATAGTTTTTAAAACAATTGAACAATTTATGTGAAGGGTTACTGACCTTAATTATTATTAGTTAACAGGCTATGAGGTTTCCATAGAGAATACTGTCACCTGAAAAAATGCTATCTAATATATTGCTGCCAAGGAATTTGCTTTTTTAATTGGATATTTTTTAAATGACTAGAACCCTTTGTCAAAATTATTGTGCTGCTGTTTCCACAGGTAGCACTGCCATCATCTGAATTTTTGTGTCATTCCCAAATTCTTATATTGAAATTTAATCTCCAATGTCATAATATTCAGGAGTGGGGCTGTTGGGAGGTAATTAGGTCATGGGGGCAGATTCTTCATCAATGGTATTATTTCCCTTACAAAAGAGGTCCAAGGGAGCTCTTTAGCCTCTTCCACCAGGTGAGAATACAGGGAGAAGGCACCATCTATGAAGCTGAGAGCAGGTCCTTGCCAGGCACTGAATCTGCTGGCACATTGATCTTGAACTTTGCCACCTCTGGAACTGTAAGAGATAGGTGTCTGGTGTCGACAAGTGATCTAAGGTAGACATTTTGTTATAGTAAATCAAATGGTCTAAGATAACTACCATGATTTATTTCCTCTGGATCATTAAAGACACCATGTGATCTTATGCAAAGGTCATAAAGTCAGAGTTAGAATCATCTCTAATGATTCATCCTGGTCTCTTTGGGAAGTGACACATGAAACAACTTGCAATTAGTTCTTTTGATGTGAGGTAGTATTAGCGACACATGAGTTAGGTAGGAATATTACAGGCAGTCAGGTAGGGTTAGGTCCTTGAGAGAGTTGAGAGAAAGTTGAAATACACCACAGCTGCGGGCCAGAGACATATCAGTTGGAAACTAGTCCTCAAGATAAAGACAAGATGACCAGACCTACATACTTCCTCAAAGGACAAACACTTGGGCCTAATGAAGCCTAGCTAGACATCAGCCACCCCAGTGGGTGACCAGAGACCTCTGGACCCACCACTTCCTAGGAGAATCTTTGTTCTTTCCATCCACGCTTGTTAGTGACTTGTTTCCCAACTGGACAACCATTACCTAAGTGACTATTCTTTTAACTTTACTGGATGATCATGGCTGTGGCCCACATTGTACCCATATGGGTTTCACCCTATAAAACTCCCTTATAGAGTATGGTCCCCTGCTACCCACTCGGGTCCCTTCCTGCCCTTCAGGACCTTTCCTATCAATAAATATCTCCCTATTCTTAACCTCCATTGTTCCTAGAATTCATTCTTTGATTTTTGGAGAACAAGAGCTTGGTGTATTATACAGCTAACAGGTTGGGAGATATAATATTTCATACTATTTCCTGTATCAATTGGAATCCATTATGTGTATTATAACAAATCAAAATTATGTAAGATCATAAGTGAGTCTACAAAACGATGTGTACAGAAATGTTCATAGCAGCATTATTTATAATGGATCATACTGGACATAACCCAAACATCCACCAGCAAGTGAATGGCTAAACAAAACTGTAGCACATTTATGTGGAATACCATCTAGCCATAAAAAGGAATATACTATAGATACAGGCCACAACACAGATGAATTCTCATAAGGAAGTTGAGTGAAAAGAACCCAGGACTTACTACATAATTATTTCTATGAAATTATTTAAAAAGTAATCTTTGGTGATACAAAGAGCAATGGTTGCTGGTGGTAGGAGTGAGGTGAGCTGATGGCAAAGGGCAAGTAGAGAATTTTTTGTTCTCTAAATTGATTGGGATACATGGCAAATACATTTATCAATAACTCTGTGAAACATGGTTTAATTTATACTTCAGTATAGCTAATAATTACATTTCAATAAAACTGAAAAGTGTATGAGTGCACAACATAAGATTAATAAACAACTTAGAACAATCTCTTTCATGAAGTAGAAATACCAAAACAACAACAATAAAACCAGGGTTGGCAACCAAATTTCAATATAACCCTTCTGGGGGAATGAAGGAGGTAGGGGACAATAAGGCTCACCAGGGTAATGGGGTATGCAGAATTATGAAAGAGTGTAATCCTTGCCCTCCATGGGAGAAAATCAGGAGGTAGTAGAGATACAACCTGAAGTAGAGAAGTCAAAATAGCCAACTAAAATGAATTAAAATGAATTGTTCTGGAGAAAAAGAAATGGGGCCATTGGAAGTAGATGGTTGCTGTATCTCATAATAATTTTTGTTGAATATTTTACTCCTTTATACTATAGGCAAATTAAAATTTAGAGAAAAAGAAAAATGTTTTTAAAGAATGCAAGAATACTATAATAAGTCAAAGTAAACAGATATGTAAACACGATGAAGACATAAAATCAAACAGCAACGAAGAAGAAGAAGAAGAAGAAGAAGAAGAAGAAGAAGAAGAAGAAGAAGAAGAAGAAGAAGAAGAAGAAGAAGAAGAAGAAGAAGAAGAAGACGACGACGACGACGACGACGACGACGACGACGACGACGACTCATGGGTCTTAGGTCCAGGTCTGCCTCTATCTAGGTGTGAGGATCAGGGACAAATAACCCTCACTTCCCCCAGCCAGACCTCAGTCACAGCTTCTCCATTTGTAAAACAAAGAGGGTAGAAGAAACAGTGTTAATTAAGTGCCTGGCCATTTATGATGCTAGAAGGAAAAATCAGTCTTTGGGAGGCTACCTCAGGGAAGGATGATGATATTAAAGAATTTACTGGGGGAGAATCTCCTTTGCTTACCCTTTCCCAGCAAGGGGTGGCAAAATTCTATTTCTAAAGGTCAATGGTGATGGGAAGGTGGGTGAATAGAGAGGTTTTCTAGTTTCTGACCCAGAAAAGATGAAGATGGTGGGTATGGGAAGAGACAACGACAGGTGCTTGGAGCCCAGGAGACAGGATGGTCCTGGCCACACTAAGTGGGAAGGTAGATATTTTGCAATTAGAGAGACAAAGAACTGCGGATTCCTCAAATATCTAATAAACATCTCTTCTCACCTAATAGCAGTACAGATAAATGGACTCTGAAGGTGGGGGAAATAATTATATGCTGAGAATCTTTGCTTTTCTAAATGAAAATCCATGTCAGGTGCCCTGAAGCTTAAGCATCCCAGATTCTGAAGTATTTTATCTTTGTTTAGTTGTTTTCACCTACTACTACTTCTCTTTGGTTTTTCATTATATCTGGTAACAAAACATGATTTTTAGTTTTTGTATAAAGCATGAGCATTTGGTGAGTTCCTTAGAAACTGGCAGGACATGCTGAGCACTTTTACAACAGTAGTTAGAAGTGATTACAATCAATTACAGATATTGCCAATTATAGATATTTATATACAGGCTTACTTAGTAGGGTTCTGGGAAGAAACATATTACTGTGTTTCCACTAGCCCCATATTCTAGTTATGATAGCTGGATGGTCTATATCTGAGCTAAAAGGAAATGCTCACCAATCAAAGTATAATACAAATAAACTGAGTGGTGCTAGAGAGAGTTTAGAAAAAGAGATTCTGTAATGACGAATAATACACTGAACATTTTTGTAGCACCTTCCTACCATATGTGATCTATCAGTGCCTTGCTACATCTTCGTGAGCCCAGAAGAGATGAAAAGCAACCTATGCAGTAAGAATATTTCTCCTAGACTGAAACAGAGAGCAAGGATGGTTGTGATCAACACACTACTTGCAACACCCATACTCTACATGGCAGGAGGGAAGCTCTGCCCCCCAAGGTCTTCTGTTTGGGAGTTTATTTTCCATATGCCGGAAAGCATGTACTTAACCTCAAAGGAATTTGGATCATACCCTTCAATCACCTTCACTCTATCTTTAGAGTTTTGCACAGTCTCCTAGAATCAAGAAACAAAGCTTTTTTTTTAATACAAAACTTTGACCTGAACTGCATCCAATTCTCAACCAACATTAGCCTAGTTTGCAGTAAGCAAGTATGACATCATTTCTAAAGTCAAATTTGAACTTCCAGATGGTAGAAAACCACAAGCAGCCACACAGGCCTTCTGATGCACAGAAATGTACAGACAAGAAAAATCAGACAAGGAAAATATATTGTCTTAAAAATTAGAATATGTCATTCCAAACTGGGTATCAATGAGTCAGATTAAAGTCCCCCTTACTGATATTCTAATTTCACTCAATAATGAACATCATTTTTAAAAGGATCAGAAAAGCCTTTAAGTTTAGATTATATTCCAACATCAGGAAGGAACATAAAAGTTAAAATGTTTGGGAATATGGAATACCTTTCTCTGCCTCTTCACTCAACACCAAATAATTTTAAGGACCCTTGACGTTCTCTCTCTTAAACTTTGGCAGTTGACTCAATAATAATATTTGGCAAAGCAAAGAACACTATCATTTCCCAAAAAAGGAGAATTAGAACTGTATGATACAATCAGTGCATAAAGATATGTAAGGTGGAATTCCCAATTTTTATATATGATTTAACGACATAGGAATGAGACAGTAATGTTATAACTACGATGATCTTTCCATTTTAGGAAATTACTTGTTTCCTTTTGATCAAATGTATGTCTATGTGTATGTGTGTTTGTATGTGCATGTGTAAAGACAATATAACATATGAAATTTTAACCTTTTATCTAGTAGTGTAAAACATTTGTTATACCACTTCAGTCCCAAGTAATAACTTGAAAGAAAAGGCCTATGGCAATAAAATTGGCAAAAACTGCCGAAATCAGAGTTAAGCATTATTAATCTTCATGTCAGTACCTATTAATTATAACCAGTTCCAATGTTGAAGTATGTTTCTAAAAGTTATATACAAAAGGCTCCCAACCTTTTTTTATAGGGGCCTTCAGAAATGGTTTCAACGTTGAGACAAAACACTAAGTGCTATTTGATGTGCCATAAATAATTTTTAAATATCAAATGGTTCATTTCAATTTTAAAATGACTACTACAACAACACTTGAGAGCAAAACACTTGAGGGAGAAAAAGAGGCCACTTGAAAATGTTCACAGATTAAATGCTGCTTACTTGACAACGCTTTAAGAATTAAATAAACATGCTATCACAAAGAACAACTTTAAAAGAAAATGAAACTAGAACACTCATAAAAGCTCTCAATACAGCTTTATTTCACCGTCAAAGTTTCATTTGTTTGTTTTTCCTAATAGTAGACTTGGGTTAAGGGTATGTTTGAATTTGATTCAACTTGCAATCATTCAAATGAGGAGACAGCTTTAAAGTTCAATGTATGCATAACATACACAGCCTCTAAAGAGACAAACACTAAAAATAACCTAAGACTCCAAGGTTGCTGTGGTAGTAACCACCAGATCTTACTCATATCCAACTCTTTCCCTTGTGGAATGGGGGGATGGAAGATCATGAGGCCTAGACCCTTCTCAGGAACATAAAAGCCTGATGTCACTCATAAAATTTAAATAGAAGTGAGATACAACACTTCCTGTCAGTGCCACCCCACACTCTTCCCTTCCTCAGAGATCTGGGAGTCCACATTTTCCAGATGGTAGGACTATAGGATGTCAGAACTGCTAAGTCTGGATTCTCAAGTGACCTCTAAAGGCAGGTCTTCCTCCATAACCCCCAGTCCCCAACATGGGAAGTGTTAAACTACTCCACAATCATTATAATAATTTCTCCTGGGTTTGCTAAAAGGTGGGCACCTTAAAACTTGAAAGATTTTTTTTTGTTTTACAGATAACTATGAACTAGAAGAAATAGGCCATTGTATTCCTACCACTTTTTCTACACAAAATCTACTTCCCATCTCCTTTAACCTCAAATTCAAAGAAGGGGAAAAATGACAAGAGCCAAGGACAGAGTTAACATGAAAAATCAGTAAGGTCCTGGGGAATGAGCACAGGGAATAAAGAACAAGGCCTTGGAAAAGAGAGAGAGACTGAAGAAGAAGCCAATTTGCTTCAGTTCAGTTTGAACAGACAAGGGGCTCTTGGGTGAACAAATGTTTTCAAACATCCTCTGCACTGCAGATATATGTTCAACCGATTCATGGCAAAATACTCACCTACAGAACTTACAAATGTCAGGAACATAACTGAAGTGTTATATAAGGATAACAGTACCTCTTACATCTAGTTATTTTTAGGATTAAATTAAGTAACACGTTTAGGTACTTAGCACAGTGCCTGGCACCTAGAAACACTCAATAAATTTTTGCTATTGTTACTATATTTTATTATTCTACTTTCCATAGCCTCTAATCCAGTGATTTATATACTGTAGGAATGCAATAAAGCAGCATTCCTACAGTATATAAAAGGTGGCCGATCAACAGCCCTCAGGAAGAGTAGAGAACCAATAGCTAAGGTTTTGTGCTCAAACATGTACTAGATTGTTATACTGTCTGATATTTATTTTAAAATATTGCATTCAGCACACACTTTGTGATATGCGGGTCAATGTGGAGGGGTGCCTGGGTGGGTCAATGGGTGTATTTTCCAACTGTAAATAAATTCTCTAGGAGAGTTAATTAGCTTATGAAAGACTTTAATTAAATGCATTCCAGAGTTAGCTACCAAAGGCTCCTTAATATCCTTTGTATTTGATGAACATCTGAAAATTGCTCAATTAACATAATTGGCATGAGGAGGGACTTTTTTCTATTGGTAAAGTGAGTGGTGTTTGAGGTGCATGGATTGGCTAGAATTGCTTCACAGGTGTGCCCATACTTCCAGGAACAAGATTTAAGACCATGTATCCAAAATAAATATGATGCCAGCCACATCTGTAGGTTTAAATTTTCCAATAGGCCCACTCATAAAGTAAAAAGAAGCCAGGCAGGCATGATGGTGCATGCCTGTAATCTTAGCATTCAGGAGGCTGAGGCAGGAGGATCACCACAAGTTTGAGGCCAGCCTGGGCTACACAGTGAGTTCAAGGGCAGCCTGGGCGACATATCAAGATCCTGTCTCAAAAAACAAAAAAAAGTAAAAAGAAAAAAAGTGAGATTAATTTTAATAACATTTTATTTATCTCACTATATCTAGAATATTATTTAATATAATCAATATGAAATATACTAATGGATATTTTACATTCCTTTCAGTTAAGATTATCTTCAAAATCCAGCACTTATTTTATATTTTCAGTACATCTCCATTGGGACCAGCCATATTTCAGGAGCTCAGTAGCCATATATGCTATCTTATGACTAACATATTGACAGCACAGGTTTATGACTCTAATAATCACAAAATTTTTAGCACTGGAACAGAGTCCTAGACTTAAGATTTCCATCTCCCTTATATTTAGATGCTGCAAGGAAGATTTCTGCCCAGCAGCAAATACAAGATTGTCTGAACCCTGCCACAAGAAATACCACCACATTGACTTGGGGTCCAGCTTTCGTGACCTCAAAAGGATAGAGAGCTGGACTCAAAGAAGTACTCAGAAAGGCTGTGTCACTGAGATGCACCACCTGGAGACCAGGTCACATGAGACAGGAGGATCACAGACTTCATCCATCTAAGCTACTGTAGAGGCTACTGATCGACACAAAAGAGAACTGAGTCATTGTCATTGACCTAACTGATGGGATGATTCACTTAGCATAAGTCTTTCTGGAGTCTTATTGAAAGAATTCAGAATAATCATTGTTCAAAAAAAAAAGTTCAGACCAATCTCTAATCATATACAAAGTCACTTTTTAGCCATCAAAAAATGACTGTGCTGATGGGACTTTGTTCATCTCTTATCCTATGCTCAGTTATGCACTTAACCCTGACTTCTGAAGCTATTTTGATATCTATAGGCGCCCTTTTAGGTCCAGTAACTAGAATTATTCATTCTTCCAACAAACATGAAATTATTTTGTACCAGGCATAATTCTAGGTGTTAGAGATTCAACCTTTTTAACAAGATAGCCTCTGCCTTATTGAACCATATGTGAGTGAACTTGGGGGTGGGGATAGAGAAAATATGTATACTGTCCATATATTTTATAAAAATAAGTTTTAGATAAGAGAAGAGTAATACAAATATGAAATCTAAGAACTAAGCCTTGTAATATTAAATTCAAATTGGAGTTATTAGGTCTGAGGAAAATATTCAAGATGAATACATGATACCTTGTTGAACCAGAAATCACGCAAGTTACTAAAGAGTGTGGTAGAGTCTTGTGATTAGCCAAGAACGGGCAAGTTGATGCACATTTTCTTAAAAATCCTCAGGTATTCTATGGAAAATAGATACCAGGGGACAGAAATGGAGCCTGCAGCTAGGTAGGGAGCTGCTGCAGTGACCAGAGGGAGGCAGACAGTGCCTACTCCATCCATAATGAAAGTGGTGGAGAAAAAAAGTGGCTGTGTGAGATATACTTTGAGATGCAATCTCAAAGACAGCAGGCAGAACTGAGTGTTTGTGCATGTGGAATGAAAGGGAGGAAGAAATCAAATATAATTCCTGAATTACTGACTGGAACAGCTCAGGAGATAGCAGAATTATTGCCAGTGCTAGGAAAGAGGAAAATCAAGCTTGAGAAAAGAAAAATCAGGAGTTCAGGATTAGACACCTACAGTTTAAGATGGCTGGGAAATACCCAAAAGCAAAGGGCTTTATGTCTCCAAACTCCTTGATATTACAGAGCCTGCACTAGAGTCTAACCTGGGCATAGAGGAGCCGTCCTGGAATTATACTAATATTTCTCCATAAGACTGATTAGGATGCCTTCGGCACATTTACAGAAACACTCCCAGTTAGATATACATGTCTGAGATCAAATTCACAATAATGTGTAAGGAGAGGACATTTTACAGTTGAAAACCCAGAGAAATCCCTTTCCTAAAAGAGTCCCAGGAATTCAGTTTTTGGTTATAAAGTTTCTCTCATTGTCTGTCATGAGTAACAAGAGATTTGGTCACCTCAGCTAAGCCTTCAGCCCTTCAAGGCAGCCAGTTAATGTCAATGAGGTATTTATACTCCTGGTGGTCACTGCAGTCTGTGGAGTTCTACTACATGGGCAAAAAGGACTATATAATCCCACCTGTGTGTGCTGGCTTCCAGCTAGCAATCAAAGGCTTATATACTAAGCAAGGAGAAAAACCTACATTATACTTAAAAATATTTAGATAGCACAAGGAGAAATAATAATGGCTATATTATAGGCTATATTATAGTATTAATTATACTATATTATATTTATAGTATACCTCTAATATTATGTCTGCTCTCTTATATACTTTCAATTCAAAAAATAAAATTCAGAGATATTTAGTACTATATATCCATATGTTATTCTTTTAAAACTTGTTACAATCGCCAGCTTGTTAATAACACAGCTGAGATTTTCAGTTTGTAAAGATGCATTTGTTTCACCTACCTGTCAAAAAATTATACCCAAGTCTCACATACCACCTACTTGAAGACAACAAGGTTGGTTTAAGAGTACTTTGCATCACCTACATGGGAGAATTCATATCATATGTGGGTTAATAATACAGCCAACTTTATAAAGCCTGTTTTCATACTTAAGTTTTGGGCTACTTCTTACACTAAAATTAGGTGGTTTTAAGTGACTAGTCCAAAGTTCAATATTTAATGTTCAGTTCAGCTCCAGCAAATTTCTGAAAACACATGGGAACTGTAACTCATGTGTTAATACTTAAAGTTTTTGTTAATAAAACTTCCAACACTAACCTTACCTCGGTGAACTTACCTCACTAGTTTTTATGTTCACTATAAAACTATAGCTGTCATAATATTTCTGAATTATTATAAAAGGAAGTAAGAAATTCCAAAATCAATGTTATTTTGCAACATGATGATTATTATAAATACAAAATACTTAAAACAAATTTGCAAAGTTATCAATCTTAGTACCTTCAAAGATCTAAAAGATCCATCTTCCAAACATTAATAAGAAAAATAAGCTTAAAAAAATAGCAAGTATCCAAAAAAAAAGAAAATAGCAAGTATCATTCATATTGCACTTTCCCTTCAAGTGAGAAAGTTACATTTCAACATGAAATTGTGATTTAACGTTAGATTTTAAAATATTGATCCTATTTAAATATGTCATCAAATTTCCAAACTATCATTTAAGCCCAAAGAATTTAAATAACTGATACTTTAATATTAAGATTAAATAATATTTTTATGATCTCAAGGTCAGTGGTTTTCAATAAATCCAAATAATTAACATCCATGCAGGTATTCCTGAAATACTTGTAAACAACTAATAAATTAGGGACTGATGTCATCTGATTAAGTCCATATTTAAGAGTTGTAGTACCCAAATATTCTTAGAGAATGAGAATCTGTGTTGAAGGATTCATGAGTTTGCTACAAGAATTATTTAAATATTTTTCTCTTCTTCATATTGTCATTTTCTTAAAGATAATTTTTTATTTTAATTTTTGATCTCAAAAATTAAAAATGAACCTATTCTACATCATATAAATAACTTCTTATAATTAAGGATTGCTGTTTCAATACAGACTGTCCTCTATTTACAATGGTTCAACTCAAATATTTTTTTTTGGCACCAGGGATCCAACTCAGGACCTTGCGCTTGTCAGGCAGGTGGTGGCACCACTGAGCTAAATCCCCAACCTGCAAATAATTTTTTTACTATATAATGTTATAGAAGTGATATACATTCAGTAATTCACATGAACTTTGAATTTTGCTCTTTTCTTGAATTACCAATATGTGGTACAACAGTTTCTCATAATGCTGGGTAGTCAGCTACATGATCAATCACAAGGGGAAACATCAAACACTTCACAGTATACTGTGTTGTTAAACTCTGACGTTAGGTAGGTTAGGTGTATTAAATGCATTTCCCACTATTTTAAATTTATAATTGGGCTTATCAGAATGTAATCCCATCATAAACTGAGGAACAGATCTACATGCCTTTGTGTTTGCATATAAGAATGTGTTGGGGTGGAAGGGAAAAATCACAAAAGGGCTTCTTATTTCTTTGATATATTCCCTCCAGGCCTCAGCCACAGGACATGATGGTGACCATGCAAACAAGAAACCATGATAATCAGTAAGAAAACTGAAACCCCCTTACAGTGCACCACTCTGTAGACCTCCAGAACCAGTCCCTGAGCCATAGCAATTGCTATATTCAAATCAAGTATAAATTCATATCTAGAAAACATTGTCCTTCATATTTAATTAATATAATTAATTTAAATTGTATTAACATTATATTTTCATTTAGTGTGCAATTTTTATTTGATTTCATCAATCTACAACACCTATACAAGTTTGTCTTATCTTTCTTTATATCTCTGTAATTCTTAAGTTAACATAACTAATAACTATTGCATAATGCAATACTGGGTGTCTATGAGGTTCTCCTCATGGGACTACTGTGAAAGAGTTGTAATTTAAAGTCCCATTTTTTTGGTTCAAAATACATTCTACCTGCCCAAGTCCAGGTTCATTTCTGGCTCTACTGGCATCTAGGGGTGGGGAAATGGCAAAGTCAAATATTTCCTTTAGAAACTAATATAGTGAAAATGGCCATACTTCCAAAACTGCTATATAGATTTAATGCAATTCCAATTGAGATCCCAGCAGCATACTTCACAGACCTCGAGAAAACAATCCAAAAATTCATTTGGAACAAGAAGAGACCCAGAATAGCAAAAGCAATTCTAGGTAACAGAGACATGGCAGGGGGTATCACAATCCCCATCCTGCAACTCTACTACAAAGCTACTGTGATAAAAACAGCATGGTACTGCCAAAGAAACAGACCTGAGGACCAGTGGAACAGATCAGAAGATGCAGACACAAAGTCAGACACACTCAGCCATCTCATCTTCGATAAAGGAGCCAAACACCCTCACTGGAGGAAAGATAGCCTCTTTAATAAATGGTGCTGGAAACATTGGCCTTCAACTTGCCAAAGATTAAAACTAGACCTGTATCTCTCACCATGCACTAAACTAAAATCAAAATGGATTAAAGATCTAAATATTAAAATAGAAACTCTGAACCAGTTGGAACAGAGGTTAGGTAGAACCCTTGAAGACATCAGTGCAGGAAACGATTTTATGAACAAAACCTCAGTTGCCCGTGAACTAGCACAATCAACAAATGGGATCTCTTCTTATTAAAAGGCTTCTGCACAGCAAGAGAAACCACCAACAGTGTGAAGAGACAACCCGGGAAAAAATCTTCACCTGCTCTTCCTCAGACAAAGGTCTACTATCTCAAATCTATAAAGAACTTAAAAAGATCAGACCTCCCCAATTTAAAGACCCAATCCAAAAATGGGCATTTGAAATGAACAGACATTTCTCAGACAAAGAAGTAGAAATAGCAAATAAATACATGAAAAAATGTTCAACATCACTGGTCATTCGAGAGATGCAAATGAAAACAACACTGAGATTCCACCTCACTCCAGAAAGAATGGCTGCTATCATGAAATCGACCAATAATAAATGCTGGTGGGGCTGTGGGGAAAGAGGAACCCTGCTCCACTGCTGGTGGGAGTGTAGACTGGTGCAAGCACTGTGGAAATCAGTATGGAGATACCTCAAAGAACTAGGACTGGAAGTCCCATTTGACCCCACTATTCCACTGCTGGGGATCTTCCCCAAAGAATTAAAAGAATCATACCACAGTGATATATGTGCACCCATGTTCATAGCAGCACAGATTATAATAGCTAAAACTTGGAAACAGCCCAAATGCCCAGCAACTGGAGACTGGATAAAGAAAATGTGGGTTTTTTTATAAAATGGAGTACTACTCAGCCATCAAAAATGAGAAATTAGAGACATTTATAGCTAAGTGGATGCACATTGAGGCAATACTCTTAAGTGAAATAAATAGGACACACATGTGTAAATACTGAATAGTTTCTCTGGTGTGAGAAACTGAAAGTGTAAATAAGGACTAAATGTATAATAGGTCATGTGAAATAGGAAGAAAAGGGGCAAAGGGGAAGGAAGTGGGAGGGCTAGGGGAAAGGACAGAAGGGAATGGGATTAATATGAGAAAATGGAAAAATAGGAACAAAATCTTTGTAAATAGGGAGGACTGGAGGGGTTGAAGGGAGGGCTAGGCAAGGGTGAAAAATAAGAACCAAGAGAGACTATGTAAAGGTGCAAATTTCCAATGATGAATGTCATTATATTGTATACCTAAAATGTACCAATGATTAGAATGAATAATCGATAATGTAAAATAAGAAGAAATGGTCCAAAGGGGTAGGGGTAGTGGGAGGGGCAGGGGAAAGGAAAGAAGGGAAAGGAAAAATGATGAGAAATAGAAACCAACAAAATTTTCCTTGATAGTCTCAAACATTACCTATCCTAAACGCCAATCTAGAACCAAGAGGTGAGTAATCCAGATACTAAACACATTTTAAAGCTTTGGTAATTAAAACAATTTAGCAGTGATACCAGAAGAAAAAGACAAATCAGTCCATGAAGAAAAATGATGAAGTCCAAAACAGATTCATAAGCATATGAAAATTTAATGTATAATTAAGGTAACATATAGATTCAGTTGGGAAACATGAATATTTCCATAAATAATTGCTCAAAACTGACTATTCAATTAAAAATAATAAAATTAAATCTTAAAATCCTTATGGTAAAAATAAGTTCCTAGTAGAACTCAGAGTTAGATGCAAAAAATTATTCCAGAAAAGTGCTAACAGAAATATGGATGCCTTTCTTTATATTCTCAGGGTACAGGAGACCCTTTAGGCAATGAAAAAGCCTCACTACCATAAAGCAAAAGCAAATAAGATAAACTTTAAATACTTTCATGAAAAAGACAAACAGCAAATTGCAGAAACTTTTGTGAAAGCCAAATGTTAAATGCAATGTCTGTTCCAGTACATGTACATATTTGTAACTGGTCAAAAGAAAAAGAAATATTTGCTGTGTGTATATATACTATTTCTGGAAAGGCACATAAGCAAATAAATAAGAGTTTGTTAAGTGCCTACTTCACACTCAGTTACACAAATGATAAAAACAAGGATTATATTAACACATTAGTCAATTTTCTTTGTAAATGAAGGAATGCCAGCCACCAACTTGTATGGGAAACTCTAAGTAAGATAAATCCAGCTAGCCCCTGAGCTCCCAGGAAATCAGTTGGCCATATACATTTCCTATTTACTCCTCTTCAGGAAGAAAGGCTAAATGGAGGGAAAGGCAAGAACATAGTCTTCCCAGGAAAAATTATATATGACGGGTTATATAACTACTATGGCTCTATCTAGTTCATTAATATGCTGTTGGAAAGCAGGAAAGGAAAATGGCTACGAGTAGATGCTCTATAACTAGACTCGAATTCAAATCCTAACCTTCCACTTATTCACCACACTCCACAGAAACACAAAATCTCTCTAATCACTAGTTCCTCATCCATAAAATAAGGATAATAGTACAGATGATAACACAGGATTTATTAAAATAAGATTTACAAGGATACAATGTATAAAAAAACTAGAATGAACCCGGCTGCTGTTTAATAGTCAATAGTAATGTGATTTATGATTACCATGGTACATTATATATCTCATTATCCACATATGGTTAGTAAATTCGATCACCATAGTACTGTATGATAATATTATAGCAGTTATCAGTAAAAGCTAATCACACTGACAACAACTATGATAACATTAGCTAACACTTATGAAGGAGTTTCATGAGGCCCATCAGCATTCTGAAACAGATAGTTATCATTCTCCATTATATAAAGCTTGGAGCGCCACAGTTTCTATGTGGCAGGGCTGAGACTTGATTACCTGTCTGTCACTCTGCAAAGGGCCCATTAGCAACACCACACTCATAAGGAGGAAAGCAGGAGATATTTGAGCAGCATGAATGACAACCTCAGGAATGAAAAGGAATGTGGCATGAAGCAGAAAAAATGATGGTGCTCATATTACGATATGTGTGTTATGCTTTCAAATACCTAGACAGACAGAGAGACACATACAGACCAAGTAAGTGTTATTTACATGTGAAATATCAAAGCTCTGAGGGGGCTCTTGGCTATAATCTTAGAGCTATGAGACAGACAGAAAGACAGATAGATAGATAGGCAGACAGAAAGACAATGTTTATTATATATTCATGTATTCTATATACTTACATAGATACGTATACTAGTGTTTGCTTCCCTGTCTAGATAGAGCAGCAAATAGGAGCTCTACTCATGATCCAGTGTACAGTGCTCCAAACAAAATGTCATCCAGTAGAAAAGCCTACAAAAGATACATTGCTCTCTACTTTTTTTGTGTGTATTTCTGTGTGTGTTGCAGGTGGGTACTTGAGATCCACCACAGTGGCACTCTACTACTAAGCTAGAGTCCCAGTTTTTAAAAAATTTTTATCTTGATTTAATTTTTTAAAAAATTTTATTAGCACATGTTTGTAGATTATAATGATTACATTCATTGTGCAAAGTTGGTACATGTACATAACACATCTTAATTCTTTTTCTTTCCAAATCTCACTAAATTACCCAGGCTGGGACTGAATGTGAAATCTACTTGCCTCAGCCTCCCTAGTGCTAGAATTATAAGCATGCTCCTCTACATATTCTTATATGCCATTGCGTTTCAACTTCAGCCAGATATTTTGTACTAAAATAGTTTTCACGAGTTTGCTTTTTAAAATAATGAAAACAGTTTTCCTACCCTCAGATTTTCAGGAATATCTTTTATAGACAGAAATAGCTGAAGGAAAGGCAGGTTCATGACCAAGGGTTCACTGTAACATTCAAATAAGGTACATGTTGAATTTAGAACCACACTTTCACATTTAAGCTAAGTTGGGATTTCACATCATTGACTTTTAGGAAGAGCATAAGTGACTCTGAAATGGGCAGTAACACCGAGCCCTCTGCAAATTTACCTTGGCCAGATCAAGCGACTGTTTCTCTGTTGGGACTTGTTACAGCCTCTTCCAACTTGGAAGCAGTTTCTTACTAAGGAACAGAGTCAGAAAAAAAAGAAAAGAAAAGAAAAAAAAAAAAAACTGAGCTCCACAAGTGAAAAAAGTGAACAGCACTATAAAAACCAACTAAGCCAGGAGCAAGATCTTCTGCGACACTTAAAAATTACAGTCAAGCTACTTACAATCTTTTTTGTTTTCTTTTGTTCTTTTAAGGGAAACCAATAGCTATCCCCTTCTGGGTTTATCATCATTGCTCTTGAAAATATTTAGCATGGTCATAATGCTATTATGGTAAAGAACATTATGATCTTGAAAATTTGTTTCATGCTGCAAATATTCTCCCTCTCTCTCTCTCTCTCTCTCCCTCCCTCCCTCCTGAGTGCTGACTTAATATTCTATTGTATTACCCTTATAGCAGTGGTTTCTTTATTTCAAATTCTACAATTTTATCAAAGAAATCACAACTAAGCTGCTCAAAGAATAACCACAGGTAATAGGGAGTTCTAACTGTCTTTACATCCATAAAATGAGGAGGTGGAACTTAGTGGTCAATTACAACTCTGACATTCTGTGGTCTCACTTTGTTAGTTCATGTTCTACAATACCGAGACCAGTTAAACCACTCATAAACTAAAGGACTGTTGTTTCTGAGCAGTCTGATAGCCTATCAGCAAACTTCGTCATTAGGCATTTACCCATTTAAACAGTAATTATTTTCAGGACAATCTAAAGGCAGATACAGGCAGCACTGTGCATCACATTTAGACACTAAACAGTGTCTTAGAAACACCCCTGAAATTCAAAGCCCTATCCTTAACAATTACCAGAATTACAGAGAGGGAGAAAATGTGCTAACAGCATCCTATCTAACTGAAAAATAAGAAGTACCCAGAAATGAGAGTAGTAATCTAAAGGAAGTACTGTTGGAGCCACAGCAGGGAAATATGTCTAGAACTACAGCCTTCTGACGGATAAACAAAATGTAGCAAGCTGAGCACGTCGCTCTGATGCAAGTCAAATGCAACAAGTTTACACAAAGACAAGATGAGTAAGGATGTTGTCAAGGAAAACATATTGCCAGATCCCTTTATCTCCATTAAGGAAGCACAATTTGAGTTATTTAAGAAGCAGTCACATTAACCAACATGGTCTCAATGTCTACTATACATTTGAAAGTAGCGTGTAAATGAGGGAGAGCTTTCCTTTCCTCCTGAGATTCTTCTCACCAGACATCTTCAATCCTACTGGGAAGCACAAACAACTAGAAGAATGGGCAATCACATTCACTTCATCCCCCAAAACATTCTCTATGAGGAACGCATTTTTGCTGGATAAAATATATTTGTGTACCATTTCCTGTAAGCTTGAATTCCGTGGGCTCTTCTGGCAAACTTTCAAAGAGACTCCATTCCTCTTAGAAAGTCTGCTGTATTTATCTCAGGGATTCTGTTTGCCTCACAAGCCCACTCCAGTCAATTAGAAAATTCTTCAGAGAGCCTATGTTAAGAAGGACACTAAGGCAACTTAGTAAAAAACTTGGTAATATGAAGCAGTGATGTCTTCTAGACATACAAGTTTGGAGAGCAATGGTGGGCTTATATTGAATCCCTAGATCTAGAACACTCCACCTGAATCTTCACATGTACATACATAGCTGGCTTTCTGGTCTGACAGTAGGCTTTTCTTAAGCATTCTCCAATCTTGAAAAATCTACTTACTATCTACAGTACATTGAATGGCAGACCATCAAAAGATTTACCCAATTTTCTAGAACCTATGATTATGACCTCATGTGGAAAAACAGTCTTTCCAGATGTAACTGAAGATCTCAAAATGGGATGGTCCTGCATTATCTGGGTGGCCCTAAATCCGATGATAAGTGTCCTTTTAAAGATATGCACAGCAGGCTCACAGAAGAAGTTCATGTGAAGACGAAAGAAGAGACTAAAGCTATGTAACCAAGTCTTGGAGCCACCAGAAGCTGGAAGAGACTAGGAGGCTTCTCTCTTGAAGCCTCTGGAGGGAGTGCAGTGTTGCCAACACCTTAATTTCTGATTACTGGCACTAAGAACTGACAATAAATTTCTATTGTCTTAAGCCACCTAGTTTGCAGTAATTTGTCATGGCAGCCCTAGAAAACAAAAATATCTCCTTTCATCGAACCATTCACAACCAACAACTAATGTTTATTATTTTTTATAGGGATGCAGAGATAAATACATTCTTGCCCTCTGGTAGCCTTCTAGAGGGAGTGATAGATAGATAAGCCAACAACTATAAAAGTGAAGTACATAACTTTCCCCCAGAAATACTGAAAACATCCTCAAAGAAAGTATATAATATATGTCCAGAAATGAGAGGCTTACATTTAAAAGGTAGGAGGGGAAGCAGAATACAGAGGAAGTCACCAAAAAAGGAGCCAAAGAGTGAGACAGGGATCCTAAAACCATATGCACATTACTGAACTTTGTTGGCATTTTTTTCTAAAAAGGGAATCTATAGAAAATGCCATTCCTGATGAAGTAAAAGATACGTGAAGGTTTCCCTTCCTACTTCAGTCATACTCAAGAACTCAAAGTTCTGAACTCCCACATGAACACAGCCTTTCTGCTCCTGATCCTGGATCCTGCCATTTCATACTACTAGCCATGTTTCCAGCCATGTCCTCCCTCCAAACACTCACTGCTATGTATAATGTTAGCATCCCTACAGACTTTCCAGAAGAAACTAGTCACATAAGCTCTCTTGTTGGGGGGAAAGGTATGGGGGTTGAGAAGGGGAACATCCCACAGTAAAATGAATTTGGTAAATGCTCTTTCAGAAATTGGCAAAATACTCTGAAAGTTCAGTTTAGTTTTGGGCAATCATCATTTTTCAAACTTACTTAACTCCAATATTCTCATTTTGTAGCATTCTTTTAACATCCTAGAGAACACACCATAGACAATACTGTACTAAGATAATGTTATATTTTCAAATGCAAGATTATTACATTCTACGTTCAGTAGGCCCTCAATTTACAGTGTTAGCTAAGTTCTTAGTCTGAAAATTTCCCCTTTTTCTGTCCAGAACCCATCATGGTTACTAGAAAACATGGACCTTAACAACTGCCCTCTGGTGAGCATAGATTGAGGTCCAAATCCACGACACTAGTCAGCTCTGGGAATATAACATTCAGTAGATGGCATCCTGATCCTCTGAAGTTGAAATGGCCACATTTTCTGTGAATAATTTAACTTTATGCTTAACAAAAGGACTACAATATTGAAAGTGTGTTATAACAACCTCAATGGAAGAAGAGATTTCTTTTTGGCTGCTAACAATTCTAAGTACTGTTTACACAAAGAGGTAACATGTTCTATATAATTCACTTTTTTTGCCTCACTGGATACTGAACCCAGGGCCTTCACACTGACCTACATTTCCAGCCCTTTTAATTGACTGACTGACTGAGAAATTGATTGACTAAGAAAGGTCTTATTAAGTTGTTAAAATTGCCTAAGAGGTATTTGAACTTGTAATCTTTCTGCCTCAGCCTCCCAAGTACTGGGATTACAGGAATGTGCCACCATGCAAGGCTAAAATTCAGATTATTCCAATGCCAAGTTTCTAATGCCAATTCTCAGAAAAATCTCTATAAACTTGGAGGGGGTACTGAAGTTTTTGAATTACCTTCCCTCTGAAGATGTGGGTTAGTGTTTCCATGTTAATCCTTCTTATGGATTCCTTATCCCCATTAGTTACTTTGACAAAAGTTAAAATGAAATCTATTTAAACTCATACCATGGTACAGTAAAAGCTATAAAAATAGTTTCTTGGTTATCTGGGGACTACACATGGTACAAAAATATTCAGAAGATAGAATTACAAGGAAAGGCACCAAGAAACCCATTCTCATACCTCTGACAACTGTTCCCAACAAAGAAATTTGGGAAATAATCAAATTAAGGAGAAAGGGAAAAAAAATATTCTTGCTCTGTTTTTCTCTTCTTGGTACAATTCTGAATGAAAAGTTGTTTTCTAGATAATGATGAATGAAGTTCTGCTCTTTCTAATCTCTGAAGATTGTGAAAATAAATATCCATTTCATCTCATGGGATGAAGCCTCTTCTGAAAAGCAACTGTGTTCTGATGTGACCAGGGCTGAGTGGGCAGGACCTGTTCTCTATGTCTGTACTGTGTGGATGGGGCTCCAGGCTGCATCTCCACAATTCCTATCACACCCCAGGAAAAGAGACACTACAAGAGCTATTTCTGCCACTGGTGAAGACAAAGCACACACAAGCTAGACAATACAACAGTATGTAATAAAAGAGACTGTTCACATTATTCATAAACATTCCTTTGCTACTCTTATGACATTTTTTGAGGGGTGTCATTCTAGTCCCTGTTTAAGACAGTAACAACAACAACATAATAATAAAACCTATTGCTACTTATTGAATGCCTTAAGAACATGTCAGGTGAGGGCACTGCATTGCTGATGGTAAGAAAACAACACCTCTCCTCTTTTCAGAGAAGTGGGCCTCAGGGAAGCGGAGGACTTAACCTAGAACCCTGCATCCACTAGAAGTCAAAAGTTAGCCTCAACTGCCAATAAGAATAGTCTGGAAACTGGGGACCTTGAAAACATTATAAACACACAATGGGTTCCTTCCAACAACTTGGTTTTTCTGCCTCCCAAATCAGGGCCTGGAGAAGCCATTAGAATATAGTGTCTCAAGAACACAGAGGAGAAAATCGTTCCCTAGAGAAGAAAATGTAGTAGGCTGGAAATCTTCCACCCAGCAAGAGGAAAGCAGGTTGTTCTAAGCCTCAGAGGAAAGCATCAAGGGGTTGATGCTCAGACAGGTGGAGCACATGAAAGCAAGAGACGCGTCTTGGCCAAGAAGCATCCGAACATTCCCTCATCCCCTGCAACCAGCATCGGGAGGATGCAATGAATTTTGACTGGGCTTCCTTTCAGAATTAAACTCTGAATCCAGGAAATTAGGGCACTTTCAATAATAGCTGTTACCAGATCCTTGTCACTTGGATGTTCTTACGCTCATATTTTATTCATTTATTCACTGGCTAACCTTTCTCTCCCTTTACCTACTGAGAAAGACTAAACCTAAAGTCTACAGTGGCAAATTAAATGGTAATAGAGGTCAGGCCAGGGAGGCTAAGGAGTAACTTAAGGCTGGTGGGGCCAGGGTGGCCTGGGAGGACCCCTCCCTCCAAGGGGCAACCAGTGCCTCCTCAGCCCCCACCCACAGTTGCCAAAAAGAAACTCAAGCATTTGGAAGAGTTTCTCTTTGCTGAAGAGAAACTAGAAATCTATATTATTATGTGAAATGTCATGACTTTCATTTCTTGCAATTTCTTTTGGTTTCTTCAAGAAAAAAAAAGTACACTGTGTGAGTCTAGAAAACTAATTCTGTGGACTGGATTCAACCTGTGGGTTTCCAGCTCCTACATCCTCTGCTAAATATAGCAGAGTTTAAAATGATAAGTACACTGGGATCATTCCATTTTTTCACTCTAAGAACATGATGCTAAGTGAAAGAAGGCAAAAAATAAGAATAGCACAGCACCTGTTAATGGCCCTAACATTTTGATAAGAAAAAGCTTACTTTGAATTTATAATAAGAAAAAATATATCCTTTCTATTGATATTTTGATATCCTAAACTTCTATAGCATAGACAAAGAGTTAAGTTGAATATATTCTTGAAGAAATTCATGTGAAATATTTAACCTACAATTCCAAAATCTTTGAACCCACTGATACTGGTAAGTACTTTTTGTTTTTTTGGGTTTTTTTTGGTACCGGGGATGGAACTCGGGACCTTGCGCTTGCAAGACAGGTGCCGGAACCACTGAGCTAAATCCCTGGCCCTGGTAAGTACTTTTTTTGAAGGAGGATTTTAACTGAAACCTTGGTTATTGATTTTTTTAAAGATGTACATTATTCCTCAAAATGGCACGTTAGCACTACTGCAAAAATTTACTGGACTTTTTTTTTCAACACTAATCAAGTACCATGGCCTATGCTGATCTCTGAGGAAATAATAAATGGTAAATGAGATAGTCCTATCTTTACCATTAGATTGATATCCCAGCAGGATAAACAGGCAATTAAATAACCAAACCCATAAAAGCTTGGTTATCTGCTATTCTAGGGGCGGTAGCAGGTGCTATGGGGTCACCTAAGTTCATCCAGGATCAGTTAGGGAGAGAGCTGCCTGAAGATGAAAATATTGAGACTGAGGCCAAAGGAGAAGAGGCCAAGGACAGGGAGAGTACAATTTGAGACCGAGAAAATCTTAAATCTGGAGGCAGGATACTGTATGACTGGTTAAAGAACTTGCCTGAAATGAACTTGATATGCTTTCAGCATTCAAACTACAGGTTGGAATGGGGGTACTGGGGAGGTGAAATAGATGGACTGAGACATGTTACAGATTCTGAGTTTTCTCCTGAGGCAATTGTAAAGTGCCTGATCAGATGTGCCCTCGAAAGAGACCATTCAGCAAGGATGTACTTGGTTGTGCACAGACACAACCTACACTCCTCCTGCCAAAAGGAATAAACTCTCACTTGTGAGGCAGCTCCAAGGCTCTTCTTTGTTGTAAGCCTAAAGCAATGGACTAACCTAGTGGTTCTCAACCAGGGAGCTCTTACCTCTAACGATCATTTGGCAATGTCAGATAGATAGATAGATAGATAGATAGATAGATGATAGATAGATAGATAGATGGATGACAGGCAGATGGGTGGATGAAAGAGAAATAGGATGGATAGATAGATAAATTTTTTGTCCATCAAACTTATTTCCATTTGCTTAAGTGTCTGCAGTACAATTTAAGCCACTCAGTGGTTATTGCTACCCATTCAGTAGCCAAGCAGTGGGTGCTACAGACCAGTTTTCGGTAGGGACCTCCTGAGCCAGCAGACCAGTCTGTGATTAAGTTTGAGTAGTGCTGCAATGGGGCTGGGGAAATCTATTCACCCTGAAATTCCTCCTTTGTCAAAGCTTTTTCAGCAGCACCCTACTCTTCCTTTTCAATATCTTCAAGATCTCTGTAAAGACCAGGCATGACCTCTAATGGGTCCTCATAGGAGATGATGCAAGGCACACACAGAACTTCCCAGACCAGCATCTACATCAGATGCACTGAATGAACCCTCTTGTTGTTTCACAAGATGTACAGTGTTCACATAGTGCAGAGCAGAGACCGTTACACAGAGCAATGGCAAGCAGTTAATATGAGATATCCAGGTAAGGGGCTGGTCAACTCTAGGGTCAGTAAGCACCAGAAGACACACTGGATGACTGTCTGAATGTGGTTGGGGAAGGTTACAGGAGTAAAGTGGCCAGCAAGAGGAGTGCTCCAGCACAACAGCAAACTTACACAACCCACTGGTGAGTGTTTCTGCATGACGTGACCCTGATACCAGCAGAGTTTTCAATAATGGCATGAGCTGCAAGTAGAATCTTCTTCCAAGTCCTCTTCAGATTCATGATGTTATCACTTTTCCTTTTATAGATATACTCTTCTATCTGGAAATCAAATTTGGTGCCACCTATGTGAGTTCTTGTTACAGGAATTTGAGAACATCCTCCGCCTTTGTCTTTAGAACATTAAGGCTTTTGGATACTGGAAACATCCCTTTAAAGTCCAACAAGAATCCATGAACCTCCCTGGGAAGTGCAGAAAGCAGCAGATATTTCAACAGGGAAGAAAGGGAATGAAACAAGCATCTAGTGAGTTGAACCCAGGGAAGCCCCATCAACAGTTATCCAACCCAAAATTTAGTTGTCTCACAATTGAGAAATTCTGAAATAACTTTAAAAACACTTTTTAAAAGTCAATCTCTGTATAGATGTTTTAAAGGAACTGGAAGATGGAGAGAGGAGAGAGAGGGGAGGAGGGAGGGAGAGAGCCACCAAATACAAGACCTTGATGTACATTTAAGTTTGCAAAGATTTAGATGAGGTGAGAAGACACAGAACAGTCAAGCTTTAAGGAAGAAAGCTGATGGAAGGAAGGAATGGCTGATGGGAAGGAAGCTTAGCTATATTACTAGGCCAATATCAACCCACTGGAGACAACCAATAAGCATTTGTCAGACAGATAAATTAATAAATTGATGAACAGATGAATTATACTAGATGCCCTTTAATGAGTGAAAACAAAGAATCAGAATTTCAGAATGTAAACCATCTTTGTCAGCAAGCTGTTGATAAAACTGCAGACTCCTACGTCAATGTCTTAAAAGAGAAGATCTTTAAAACCCTTACTTTGATGTGTCCACCAAGCCTAAATTATTGTATCATTAACTTTGGCCAGTTCCAATTGGTTCTGCCTGAAAGGTTCTTTTGAAACACTGGAGGCCAAACTCCAAAGTTCTGTAAATATTTCACCTCTGATTTTCCCTCAGAGACACTGCTGAGGCTTTGACAAGGTTGTGTCTCCCTCACTGGGATAAAATGTAATTAATTTAGCTGGTGATATTTTGAGGAGTTCAACAAAATGAAATTACTTTTTAATTACTTCAGTTATTGGGCCACATGTCTTTGAAAATGACAGGAATGAGTCATATGGAACCCTAGAATTTTTTCACACATGTTAGGTCCTGTCTAGGATTGCACCAAAGCTAAAGTACCCACCTGTGTCATGTGTTAAAACATTCCCACAGAACTTTATCCATTTATTTAAAATATTCATAGGCATTAACTATGTCCTAGGTATTCCCCTTTTAGCAACATCACTGAACAAAATAACTTTCTAGTGGAAGAAGCAGGAAAGGAAGGATAAACGCAATAGATAGCAAATGAAGTAAATAAATAAATTACATAAAAATGTCATACAGCAGAGAAAAGTGAATCCTGCAGTTGGAGGGGGCTGTAATTTTAAACAGTGTAGCCAGAGTAGACCACACTAAGAAGATGACATGTAAGCAACGACTTGAAGGAACAAGAGAGTTAGCAATGTGGCAAGCCAAAGGAAAAGCTTCCAAGGTAGAGAGGACAACCAGAATGAGGAAGCAAAGGTAATCACATACCTGGCACGTTGGAACAATAGCCAGGAAGCCAGTGGAATGGAGTGAGAGGACAAAGGCTAAGAGACAAAGTTACAAGGTAACGGAGCAAGCAAAAGGATGAAGAGAGATCAGATAGGCATGAGCTAATGTCACTGTGAAGACTTTGGCTGAAATGGCAAGCCATTGAAGGGTCTTTCAACACAGGAGAGGATACCATAGAACTAGACTTACATGTTAATAGGTTCCCGAGGGCAGGCATTGGAACAAATAGGCAGACCAGTTAGAAGGTAAGTTCTATAATCCAGACAAGAGATGTCAGTGCATGCAGTCTTGAGGAGGAGGACGAACAGTGTAATCATTCCAGGAAGAGCCAAGAGGACATCCTCCCAGGTGGGGAGGGAGGTATACTAGTAAAAGACATGGAAGCTTAGCAGGCATGTAAAACAACTGCTGGAGCTTTTTCGCAATGGGTTTGCCGCGAGAGCACAGGTGTAGTGAAAACCACCACTAAATCAAAGCTAACATGGGGAAGGAAAAGACTCATATCAATATCATCATCATTGGACACGTGGATTTGGGCAAGTCCACCACTACCGGTCATCTGATCTACAAATGTGGTGGCATCGACAAAAGAACCATTGAAAAATTTGAGAAGGAGGCTGCTGAGATGGGGACGGGTTCTTCCAAGTATGCCTAGGTCTTAGATAAATTGAAAGCTGAGCGTGAGCGTGGTATCACCATTGACATCTCCCTGTGAAATTTGAGACCAGCAAGTATTACGTGACTATCATTGATGCTCCAGGACACAGAGACTTTATCATAAACATGATTACAGGCACATCTCAGGCTGACTGTGCTGTCCTGATTGTTGCTGCTGGTGTTGGTGAATTCGAAACTGGTATCTCCAAGAACGGGCAGACCCGTGAGCATGCCCTTCTGGCTTACACGCTGGGTGTGAAACAACTCATTGTTGGTGTTAACAAAATGGATTCCACTGAGCCACCCTACAGCCAGAAGAGATACAAAGAAATTGTTAAGGAAGTCAGCACCTACATTAAGAAAATTGGCTACAACCCTGACACAGTAGCCTTTGTGCCAATTTCTGGTTGGAATGGTGACAACATGCTGGAGCCAAGTGCTAACATGCCTTGGTTCAAGGGATGGAAGGTCACTCACAAAGATGGCAATGCCAGTGGAACCACACTGCTTGAAGCTTTGGATTGCATCCTGCCACCCACTTGCCCAACTGACAAGCCTTTGTGGCTGCCCCTCCAGGATGTCTACAAAATTGGTGTTATCAGTACAGTCCCTGTGGGCAGAGTGGAGACTGGTGTTCTCAAACCTGGCATGGTGGTCACCTTCACACCAGTCAATGTCACAACTGAAGTAAAGTCTGTTGAAATGCACCATGAGGCTCTGAATGAAGCTCTTCCTGGTGACAATGTGGGCTTCAACGTCAAGAACGTGTCTGTCAAAGATGTTCGTCGTGGCAATGTTGCTGGTGACAGCAAAAAATGACCCACCAATGGAAGCAGCTGGTTTCACTGCTCAGGTGATCATCCTGAACCATCCAGGCCAGATCAGTGCTGGCTATGCTCCTGTACTGGATTGCCATACAGCTCACATCGCTTGCAAGTTTGCTGAGCTGAAAGAAAAGATTGATTGCCGATCTGGTAAGAAGCTGGAAGATAGCCCCAAATTCTTGAAATCTGGTGATGCTGCCATCGTTGACATGGTTCCAGGCAAGGCCATGTGTGTCAAGAGCTTCTCTGACTATCCATCTCTGGGTGGTTTACGTTGTTCGCGATATGAGACAGACAGTTGCTATGGGTGTCATCAAAGCAGCGGACAAGAAGGCTGCTGGAGCTGGCAAGGTCACCAAGTCTGCCCAGAAAGCTCAGAAGGCTAAATGAATATCACCCCTAACACCTGCCACCCCAGTCTTAATCAGTGGTGGAAGACCGGTCTCAGAACAGTTTCTCCCAATTGGCCATTTAAGCTTAATAGTAAAAGACTGGTTAATGATAACAATGCATCGTAAAACCTTCAGGAGGAAAGGAGAATGTGTTTTGTGGACCATTTGTTTTCTTTTTGTGTGTGACAGTTTTAAGTTATTAGTTTTTAAAATCACTTTTTAATGGAAACAACTTGACCAAAAATCTGTCACGGAATTTTGAGACCAATTAAAACAAAGTTTAATGAGAAACCTGTGTCTTTTGGTCAACACAAAATTTCAGTTCTTTATAACCTCTTTCTGGTGTTAACCCTGAAACTAAATGAAAATATTCTGACTGCTTCATATCTGGGAATTAGAGGGGAAAGTACTGTTTTAAGTAGTAAAGAGGTATGGGGGAGGGCTGTTGATGGCACCAATTAATATAGCAACACTTTGGTATTCTGTAATTTATAATTTAGGCTTATAAAACACGTTAAATATCTAAAAAAAACTGCTGGACTCATGAAACAATCATGGTTAATCAGACATGAGCTGATCTTCTGCTTAAAATACTTCAAAATCAGAAAAGAAGATAACATTTAAGATTAGCAAATGAGTTTATAAATAATGCTACAATTTATGTTTCTAGTATAGAAAGAATGTAACAAAGTATCTTATTTACTGAATAAGAGAAAAATTTTAAGTTTCTTTATGAAGGTCCAGGCTGTACAGTAAGTCTTACTATAATCTCTGTGGGGATGCAATTTCTTTTGAGAGTAGGATCCCTTGAGCACTGAAAGTGCAAGCAGACCCCGAGAAGGATCTGTTTACTAGGCACAAGATTCATCAGGAGCAACCATTGAAAATAAAGCCAAGCTCAGTCTGGAGACAGCTCTGAAGACAGAGAATTAAACTAGCCCTACAGAAAAAGGAAAAAAGACAGATGTTTGCCTATAATCAGAATGGTCCACATAGGTAGCAGATCTCCCCTTGGGGAGAAGAACTGGGAAGAAGGGACCAAAATTATTAATGTTTACCATGGACAAACTAATAAATGTATTTATTCTCCACTTTCTCTGTCCTTGTCCCCCTAGAGGGGGAAGAACCTTCTACTTGGGGTGTTTCTGGGGCTCTCTTGAACTTTGTGGGTAAGGCAAAATGGAGGAAACATAAAATAATCCTGAAGATTAGGTCCATGGTTTTTTTTAGTGCTCAAAAGGCAGACAGGAGGGAGAGAGAAAAAAGCTTCTAATGTTAGATAGCACCCAGGAGGGAATAGCAGCAATCCTAAGGTGTTCTTTGGAAGGCAGAAGAGTTTCTGTTGTTATAAACTATATTAGTGAGTATTCGTGTGCTAACTACTGAAACAATGACAAATTAAGCAAAAAAAGAGGATTTAGTGGTTTGACTCTTTGGGATATATAAGTGAAGATTCCTTTTAAATCATTTTGGCTGCTGGAGGTATTTCCCTGACTGTGACCTAATCACCACAGCGATCCAACAAGAGGTGAGCAGATGATTAAGCTCAGCCAAACTCAGTACTTTTTAGGATGCCCAGTGCACCTAATGGAGGGACGTATTATTCAGTTGGAGGTATAGAAGTGAGAAGATGTGATTCTGGGCCTGCTGATGGCCACAACCTTTGCCAAGATATAACTTTAAAAGGAACAAAAAGGATAGTGAAGTGAAAAATAAAAGAGGTGCAGGGAGTGTTTGAGTCCTTTGATCCAGCTATGCCAGAAGTCAATATAACCCTGGAATTTCCAATCACACCTCCCTCTCTCTCTCTCTCTCTCTCTCTCTCTCTCTCTCTCTCTCCTTAATTTTAAATGTGTTTCAGCTGTTTGCTAGCAGGAGATGCTGATTAATATAAAGGTCAGTTCATCAAAGTTCTTAATCCTTTAAAATGAACTGTAAATCCTCAAGCTTAGCACAATAATCTCTGATTTACAGGTTAAGTTCTCTAGATCAAATGGGACTCCATTCCTTCATTGTTACTGCAATCTTGGGAGTTCTTGCATCTAAGTTGCTACTCCCTCAGATTATAAAAGATGGCAAGGTATAATAAAAGACCTCCGCCTTTAGGCCTTAGAGTTTAGGGCTCTAGTCTCAATTTTCGCAGGTTATGTTCCCACTGATCTGATCTGGTCAAAACACATAACTTATCTGAACTTCAGTTTCCTCATCCAAAAAAAAAAAAAAAAAAAAGTGGATTTTCATTCTAAAACTATGCAGAGAACCACAGGGCTACTGTAAAAAGAAATGTACTTTTCCCCAAGACTAAGACTAATCCTTTGGCTTCTTTCACTACACCAAAAGATGGTATCTAAATAAAATATAATTAGGTCTTAACAATTAGTTAAAACTAATATAAATAATACTTACAGGAAAAGCAATTCTCCAAATCCTCTTATTCTCACACTTAAGTAAGGGAGAAACTTGAGATGTGCCCCTATAAAAAGTGGTATATGCCTAAACAGACAGTAACTTATACCTTTTGAAATAGCAACTGGGTAAACTTTTTTAACTTTCAAGGGAACAAATAAGTTTCACATTAAATCATCTATTCAAAATCAGAAAAAAATGTCAATATATACTACCAAGAAATTGTAGTTAACACATAAACTAGCTATATGTGTATATAAAATCTGCTTTGTTAATATAAAGGTCCTAAGTAAAGCTAGCAAAATTTAAAATACTTTTTTAAAAAATCACACATTAAACAAGCTTTCATTTAGAATCCTTCGGCATAAGAAACTTTATTAACAGAAGCACTACACTGATAAAGCAGGAAAAACCAATGAGCACTTTAATTGACTAAAAATATTGTTTTAAAAATGCAACTTTTATTCCTATAAATATTTCTAAAGGGCAATGGATGCTCTCTCAACAAGAGAAGTATGTCCATAGCAAAGAACCATATTACTATTGCTAGAGAAACTCTAAAGGCATTCCTACAGAAAATAGAAATGAAATGGTCTAATATTGCTTTGAAGTTTGACCATTGCATGAGGAAAAAAGTACAAGATTTTCAAAGAATAAAAACTGACAACAAAGGGGAAAATATTATTTGCCTTAACATATAACAAGAAATAGAATGACCGCTTAGTTTTTATATTTAGAATAAGACTAAGTAATTGATTTGGATACAAATATAATCACATATCTATTTTATATGAACATTTACGTTTCAAGAGAACATCAAAAACGATAAAGCATGTAGGAACAAATTTAATAAGCAATAAAAATGACAAAAATAGGGTAAGTGATAGGGTACAAATTAATCAAACTCTTCCTGTGTTAATTTGCAGATAAAATGCATCCTAGACATAATTCTGTTTAGAAATGAAGAAAATAATTCTAGCATTGAACTGGGGAAAAAATTAGGCAAGCATATCCAATGTTCTGAAAAAGCAGATTTGGATTGAGAGGAGCTATCTATCCAGAACACAAAGTAGGGACGTCTGCTGCAAGAGATAGCACTAATAATCAGGCTGACAGGAGAGAGAGCTCCAAAACAGAACCAATTACATAAAAAAGGAAGTAAGATGAAGATTAAATAAAAATAATGAAGCAAAATCATTATATATTATGAGAATAAATTAGTAAAATAGAAACTTAGTGTTATGCTTTGCAAAACCTGTTATAATGAACTCTTGATAGATTCTAAAGAGGAAGGTTTTTTTCAAATAAAATAAACTGGTTACATAAATTACAATTCATGCACGCAATGGAATATGACGCAGTAGTGAAAAGCATGAAGTTAGCTATCTCCTGGGGGTGAAATGAGCTGCTGGGTACACTGTTAAGTGAGGAACACTAACATGAACATGAGACACTTCCAGGTGCGATATTTAAATCATCTTTACCTTGTATATGAATTGTGTTCAAAAGGAGCTAATAAACTATAAATAAAAATATTCAAAACTTACAACACATCAAAGAGAAAATCTGAAATTTGAAGAGTGCTTCTCTGATTTTTTGAAGAATTAAGAAATGAATGACAGATTTAACTACACTTATAGCAAAAACTTATGAAAACTAAAAAAAAATTAATAATAAAAGGGAGTAAATATCTTTATCAAATAAGACAAATAGTTCACATCTCTGGATAATCTATCATATGTGTAAATGGAGAAAATATACTCAGTAAACAAAGCAGAAATATATTCAACCTTGTAAAATAATTAAAAGTTCTAATTAAACATAATAATATTATGCTGAAGAGTTTAACTTCAAAAGACCCAGGGCTAACAACACTGCAAAGAATTTGTTGTCAGATTTTTGTGGATGCATTAAGAAAGGTACATGAGTACCACCAAACTACATAGGAATAAAACACCATATTGTACCCCATAAGTACGTACAAATACTGTATGTCATTTAAAAATAAAATTAATTTTCAAAAGTGCAATTGAGAAGTGCACACACAGGAAGATGCTATACAGGTTATACCTTTTCATCCAACAGTACAAATGTTCAAAGACAGACTGAAAATTTATCTGTATCAGTAAAAACTTTTAGAAACAACTACAATTACCAAAAGTAAATATAACTGAGAATAAAAATCAGGAGGTTTATAAACACATGGGACGTTTTTAATAAAATTATGTTAAATCTAAAAATCAAGCCCCTAAATTTTAGGTACTTTTGAGAAGCAATTACATTAAAAAGTAACATATATACAACATAGTACAAGGAATATGCAAGCAATTTTCTAAATTGTCACAATGTAAAAATTATGATTGATGTAAGTGATAATATCATTAGAACATATTAATAATACATTAAAAATGGGAGGAAGAATTATTTTTAGAGAGTAGCCATTAGGCAGTATTGAAACAGGTATCTTTTTTTAAAATTTCCTAGAACGATGATACATCAAATACTGGCTTATTTGATTCTACAAACCTAAAAGAATAATTACAATTTTATCCAGAATGAAAAACTAATGGGAAAAGGCCTGTGAACTCATTAATGCTGTACCTCTAGAGCCCAGCACATGTATCTGTTCTTAGTGCCCCACCTGGCCCAGTGGAACACCCTGTCTCTTGGTTGCTGACCTGACTGCTCTCACCTAGCAGCTTTCACGGGGTGAGGGACTCCTGATGCCAAGGCTCTCTCCTACTGGGTACACACAGCCTCTGTGTCCTACTGCAGTCTCAGGGGCACAGCTCTTCGCACCCTAAGGGAAAAGCTCAGCTGAGTACAGCCCATAGGCATACAGTATTCTCACACATAGGACTGGTGAAATGTCTGACAAAGACAAGTCATACTCCATTTGAAAAGCACGTTTACATGCAAAATGTATTTTTTAGGCAAGCACTGCAACCCCAGGACTCATCTAAATGTGCCCCAGGCACATCTGTGACTCTTTTATCGATGAACTCTAATCCTACACTTCACTGCCTGTGTCAAGAGCTTAGTTTTATATCAGCCAAACCCAGTGAGTGGCTTAGACAAAAACAAGCAGCAGCTAGCTTCATTGTGCTCTCTCTCCCCATCCCTCGCATTAGCTCTGAGAGAGCACCTTCTTCTGACTTCAGTGTAGTAATGTCTACCTGTGTATCAAAGGGCAAAATCTGCCAAGTCAAGGAAGTAAGGAAAAAAAGGACCTGGTTCAGAAAGAGAACCAGGGCACCTTGCAGAACAAACTGCTCTCTGCAGCACCTGCATATGGAAATGTTGTTTAGCCATACTTGTCATTACACTATTTAAACCAGGGAGAAAATGAAGATGATCGTCTGAACTTCTTCATTCATAGGATTTCAAGACAAAGCTGGTTTTACCTAACTTTACAACAGCCAGTTTCCACTGAACCGTGTCACAGCTCCACAAGAATGGCCTTTCATTATGTGAAAAGTTCCAAGGACTGTTTTTTAATGTTTAGCAGCAATTGCTTGGCTTGGCTGCTGCAACAAATATTGCTGAACTGTTTAACTCATGAGAAACATTTAAAAGCTAAAAAGCTCAAATTCTAAATATGTAATTCATAAAACAGCATATTTTCTTTAATTCATTTTCTCAAAGTTTACAATATCTGTACTAATTCTCTGTAACTAGATATGTCCTGGATACACTCTCAGAGAATCTATGCAGAATAAAAATTTGAAACATCTTAAAACTAACTAAAAACATCTTTCTAGTATGCTGCAAGGCAAATGCTTTTTAGATGTTTTGCATTTTTATGCTAAACAGTGCAGCTGTGATTGATAAAAAGCAATCAAGCTAATTTAAGTCAATCAACTCCAGGAGGTTCTCATCACTTGGATAAAAATGCTCTCTTACTCCTTAAAAAATAAATAAAGATTTAGCAGAGTGACTCTGCTTTCTTGCCATTCCAAACACAGCATAAAATCCAGAAATCATGTTAAGCAATTTCTGTCACTAGTTTAAAACGTAATGTAAACTTTTAAGTCATGTTTAATTAAGTAATCCTGGGCAATAGTGCATTCCCAGAGTTACAAACCTTGAGTGAGAGAATAACACAAACCCACATGTACATACACACACTTATAATAGGTACAGAATTGCTGTTAGAGATGCTATTGATTCCTTTTCAGTCTCTAAGGAGAGTATCATGTTAAACAATTTAGCTCTGGCTGGTTGTCATTATTAAAAGATGATCCTGAACTTTTAAAATCTATTTAAAATTTGTAAGTTCAAGGATAAACTAGAAAACAGAGTCCATGCATTTAGCCAGCTTCATACATTATGAGAAAACCAGGAGGGATGGTTTAAAAGTTACATTTTCCATGATAATAATACCTGCCTAAGAATTGGAGAGTGGAGGGAGAGTCTAAATTTCCCATTTCCACCAGCAGGTCAATGCTGTCCTCCTCTGATGTCCACAAACATCACCTAAAATAAGCCTGAGAAGTATCTGAAAAGGCTCTTCATCAGAGATAGTAGCCACTTGGGCAGGAAAAATAGAATAAAACCATTTGACCTTTCACATAAATGGTCCTCAAAAGAAGACACTATGAAAAGTCACAAAAAGCTTGTCACCCTCTCCTAGAAGCCCAGACAAGTTACTGAGAAAACTATGTGTATATATCTTCATTTGAATTTGATAAATGACATTAATAGCTCTTTTGAGAATTAAACAGTTTCATAATCCAAGCATACCAGTTCTAGTTTATAGAAGACGTTAGATGCTGTATTAGAGCCTTGTGTGAACATGAGCTTTCTTAATTTCTTAGTTATTGGAAGAAGGGATCCATTAAGGAAAAGACAATAATAAAGAAATGAAGTTGGAAACCTCACTCTGCAAAGCTTCTATGAAATCAGTCATGTGAATAGTACTGAAAAGGTGAATGAGATATTCTTCTAGGGTGTTTCAGAGTAGCAAACGAAGAGAAGCAATCATCCCCTCTGACCACAAAGATGCCTCATGATTGATGTTGAGAAAATAATGTAAGAAAATGTCTGCATTCAGTAGCTGGCTATCGTTCAATAACCACCTACTGAAACTCCACACATTTTGCAGTGGTATATGTGAGAGTGTGTTTGTGTGGTTCTTTAGAAATGTAGACTGTCACATTAAAATGAAAGCCGTTTCTATTCTCACACCAAATGCTGAGATTTCCCACACTAAGCAATTCTCAATTCTTTGTGGACACCAACTAGGTGTTCTGCAATTTAACTCAATTATGAAACTACATACCTGAAGTTAGCACAAACCCCTAGTTCAAATGCCAGTTGCAAGTAGTAGGTCTCCAGCTTACCTACACTTCCCTCCATCCAATCTGTCTAGAAATTGGTGGTTGCGTAACTCCTCCTCAGATTTGATAATTTGCTAGAACTGCTCACAGAACTTAGGGAAATGCTTTATTTAGGGTTACCAGTTTATTATAAAGGATAGCATTTCAGAACAAACAAATGGAAGAGATACTAAGGGCAAGGCAGGGAGTAGGGAGCTCCTACCACATGAATGTATTCAACAACCTGGAAGCTTTGTGAACCCCATGCTCTCAGGTCTTTATAGGTTCTTTCAGGTAGGTATGATTGAGTCAGCCGTTGTTCACTGGTGGTTAAACTCTATCTCATCACCCTGTCCCCTACCTAGAGAGTCCCAACATTCTAAACACCCAACTAGTCTCCCTAACACAAGCTCCTATCTTCTAAGAGTCACTTCACTACCATAAACTCAGGTGCGATCTAAAGAAGTTTATTATGAACAACCCCTATGGCTCATAATTTTCAAAGGTTTTAGAAACTCTGTGGCAAGAATCAGAACAATAACCAAATACGTATTTCTTACAAAATCATGGTATCATAAACATGTACTGGTCCTTTTAAATTCCCGAGGACATAATTTCCTTGCATTATGGAGGATGTTAAGAGTGTTAATCATACTTTTTAAATTTTCAGTATTTCTGAGGCTTTGTGATCTGGGGCCTTGCCGACTCTGAAGAGGCTGTCTCTCCTAGGGCTAGCCCATTTCTACAGAGAGCAAAGGACTTACCTTTTATTGTGCCTTTCATAAACAAACCATCCATCAGGGACTGAAATTCATATCCACCATTCCCTTTCCCCAGAGCTAGGCACCAAACAACCAGGGAGGCTTCTCTGTCTCACTCAGAGCCCCCTTGAAATTATTCAAACTAGCCAATCCTAAACATGCTTACTCTGCTTCACCTATTCCTTCTCTGGTAAACTACACCAAAGCTTCTCCCCTTTCCTAGCTCCCACTGACTTCTGACTCGCCTTAGTGTTTTCCTGTGTGGCCCCACATGGCAGGCTGCACATTCCCTTCTTGGGAGGTGAGTAACTTCTGGTTCAGTGATGGTTAATCTGTCAGATCTGCTGGCCTTGAGTAAAATTAAAATCTATACAGTATTTTAAAATACTGCAAAGGCCATGCTTGCTCTATTTAACTCTAGCCTAAGTGAGTATAGTTCAGAAATCTAATCAGGGCCTGTTTTCTGCTGTGGAATTTGCAAGTTGAAAGGGCAGATGCATCTTTGATATTGAACTTTGGCAGGGTGAAACCTGTCCCTCACCTTATGTAGAATCAAGGCATTAATGTCTGTATCTGCCTGCAGGAGAAGGGGATCATTTTGTAGCTGCCAGGGTGGCAAGCATCCACAGAAGGAATAGTTGCACATTCCTTGGGACAATGTCACATCCTTGCAGCCATGTGCACCAGAAATACGGAATTCAATATCCATAAAGTCAGACTATCCACATCATCCCACTGGCTTTCCCCTTGCAAGCCACAAACACCAGGAAGAACTCCCTGAGCACACCCTTTACTCTTGTCTCCATTATCTTGGCTGACCCTGTTTTCAGCCTGGTATGCCATTCCCCCTCAGTTACCTGTCAGAACTCTTTCATCTGTCAAATCCTAGTTTGCCTGTTCAGTGAAGCCTTCCTCCAGCCTGAAGTAACTGAGTCTTTCCCTCCTCTCTGACACCCCTTCCTGTTTCTGTGTTTGGTGCTTTTTGGGAGACCATGTTTACCTCTGCTCTCAATAACAACTACTAATAGTGAAGACTTTATTGAGTGTTTAGTATGGGTCAGGCACTGTGCTAAAAGTTTTCTGGGTATCCTAACGCTGCATGCTGATGTTAACTCTATGAATGAGTTATTCCTTTTTTAGCTTATTAGCACATGCACATAGTATATAATGTTTACATTCCTTGTGCATAGTACATGTATATAACACATCTTAATTCTTTTCTTCATTCCCTTTCCCTTCCCTCCTTCCTCCCTCCACCTATCCCTTGATCTTTTTCTTTTTTTGGTACATGTATGCAATACATAATGTTTACATTCCTTGTGTGAAGTTGGTACATGTGCATAACACATCCCAATTCTTTTTTTCATCCCTCCTTACTTTCTTCCCCACACCACTAATCTCTTCATTCCCTTCCCCTCTGAGAATGGTCTATCTCCCTACTTCCTATTATCTCTCTTTTATTTTGCTCTTTACTTTTACTCTGGGTTTCTTATATAAGAGAAACAATGCAATATTTAAGCTTGTGTGTCCGATTTATTTCACATATTATGGTTTTAAGGTACAACCATTTTCCTACAAATGACTCAAGTCTATCCTTCTTTCTGGCAGAGTAGTACTCCATTGAGTATGAACACCATGTTTTTCTTTATTCTTATGTTAATGGATATATGGGTCACTTCTAAGATTTAGCTATTATAAACTGTTATGCTATAAACATGGGTATAAAAGTATCTCTGTAATATGATGTCTTTAACTCTCTTGGGAAGATACCTAGAAGGGGAAGAGCTGGGTTAAGTACAATTTTCAATTTTACCTGTTTGAAAAATCTCCATACTTATTTCCATAATGGCTGTACAAGTTTACATTGCAACCAACAGTGTAGAAGGGTTCCTTCTTCCCTGAATCCTCTCCAGCATCTGCTATTATTTGATTTCTTCATGATGGCCATTCTTTCTGGGATAAGATGAAATCTCAGAGTTGTTTTAATTTGCATTTCTCTAATAACTAGTGATGTTGAGCATCTCTTCATATATTTATTGGCCATTTGTACTTCTTATTCTGTGAGGTGTCTATTCATTTCATTTGTTCATTTTTTGACTGGGTCTTTTATTTGGGGACAGTCTAATTTTTTTGAGATTTTTATATATTCTAGATATGTGTCCTCCATCTGAGGAATTGCTGGCAAAAAAAATTTCCCATTCTATAGGTTGTATTTTCACTCTTTCGGTTGTTTCTTTTGCTCAACAGAAGCTTTGTAATTTAATATGATCCCATTTGTTTATTCTCAGAATTATTTTCTGTGCAACTGGACTTCTGTTCAGAAAGTTCTTTCCTATGCCTATCACTTCAAGAGTTCTACCTATCTTGTCTTACAGCAGGTGAGGTGTTTCTGGTTTAACAATTAGTTCTCTGATACATTTTGATTGTAATTTAGTACATGGTGAAAGATAAGGGTCTAGATTCAATCTTATGCATGTGGATAGTCAGTTTTCCCAACACCATTTATTAAAGAGGCTGTCTCTCCTCCAGTTTGTGTTTTATGGCCCCTTTGTCAAAGATCAAATAGTTGAATGTACTTGGAGTTGTTTCTTTAATCCTCTGTACTGTTTCATTGATCTTCATGTCTGTTTTTGTGCCAGTACTGTGCTGTTTTTATCACAGGAGCTTTGTAATATAACTTCCAAGCCCTGGATTGTGATGCCTCAAGCTTTCCTCTTTTTATCCAGGATTGCTTTTGCTATTCTGAGTCTCTTCTGGTTCCACATGAATTTTAGGACTGATTTCTCCAATTCTTTGAAGAATACTTTTGGAATTTTTATTGGGATTATGTTAAATCTGTGTGTCAATTTTGAAAGTATGGCTATTTTGACTCTATTTGTTCTGCCTGTCCAGGAACAGTGGATATCTTTCCATTTTCTGATATCTTCTTCAATTTTGTTTTTCAGAGTAATATAGTTTTCACTGTAGAGGTCTTTCACTTTCTTACTTAAAACCAGTTATTCCTATTATCTCTGTTTTACAGTTGAGAAAACAGTCATCCTGAAAGGTTAGACAGGTAGGCAGACTGCCCAAGATCAGATAAATCAAATGTGCCTGAGTCCAATGGTCATGTTAGTGGATGTCATTACAACCATGAGGTGCATGGGTGTAGAGTGTGCCTCAAGAGTATACCATAGTGCTGGGCTGGGGATTTAGCTCAGTGGTTTCGCCGCCTGCTGCGCAAGCGCAAGGACCTGAGTTCAATCCCCGGTACCAAAAAAACAAAAACAAGAGTATACCATAGTGCTGCTTCACCTCCCTCTAGTCAACTGTCAAGGCACCTACAAATCAGAATGATAATAGGACATCCTCACAGAAGTGTTATGAAAATGGCAGGTAATGCACGTAGTGTGCAGTACATAAAGTGCTGTGGTTGTTCCAAAGGAGGGAGGAGGAAGAAGAGAAATAGTTACAGCTCTGGGAGCACAGACTCTGGGAGCACCTCTCTGGACAAGGGGTTGATCCATCTACACTGTAGTGTCAGTTCAGCACTCCAAACCTTCCCAGAAGATACAGGGAGGAGAGCACACTACAGCAACAAGAACCAGCTTCTTTAAGATAGTCCAAAGGTTTTTCACAGTGGAAAGGGTACCCTGAAAATAAGAAATGCAGCAAAGTCACTAAGTACAGGCACCAGGCCATCCTGGCTACAGAGGTGGCTGAAATAATCCTTGTAACTTCTTCACCCTAACTACCCATGGGACATGGGCCAGCATAGCAATGGAGAGCATGCTCAAGGGCGATGGAGTTAGAATCTGAGCTCTGTAAGTCATTCACCTCTGTAGGTTTCAGCTCCCTTGGCCATAGAACAGAATGGCTTTATAGGAACCTATGACTTATGTGAGAACTATGCTGAGCATGTAGTAAATGCTTATTTAATGGTAGAAGCTGTTACAAACATAAGCAGGATCTATAAATTGGGATACTTCTTCTCCAGTAGATAATTGTAAAAATTCAAGAAGAAGACACACAGAGCTCCCAGGGAAGTACCGGAAGTGCCACAGGGGAACAATAAATGTGATATATTATTATTAGATATAATAGTAATACAACATGCAGCAATAGAAGCAGCAACATGTTATGTGTGAGGCATGCATTTTCCATGCATTAATATGCTCCCTTATACAGCCCCATAGGCATGGCATGTGTAGGCAGTATAATAGCAGTTTGCCTAGGAAGCTCCCATCAACGCTCTTAAGCACTGCTGGGCAACTTTTTTCTTCCTCTGCCTCTCTCTCTCCCTCTCTCCCTCTCTGCCTCTCTCTCTCTTTCTTCTTTTTGTTTTGTTTTGTAAGTGCCAGGCACTAAATATTTTCAGCTTTGCAGACTATACAGTCTCTTCAGTAACTAATCAAATTTCCCACTGTAATACAAAAGTATCCATAGATAATATATAATGAGTAGGCATGCATATATTTCAACAAAACTTTATTTACAAAGCAAGCAGCAACCAGATCTGGTTAACACATGGTGGTTTGTTAGTCTCTGGTTTAAACCATTGAGATTTTAAGGCTATTAACTCAGCATAACCTAGATCATATTATGTGATATAGATGCTACAACATTTGAAAAAGGACAATATTGTTATGTAGTGGCAGAGAAGCAATGGGACTTTGGTGTTTTTATATTACAAATGGTACTATGAAAAATTGAGTTGGGTTCAGATCACCATCCAACCTGGTTGAGTCACACCTGTGTGGTTTCAATGTCTTAGGAAGTACACAGTGAACCTTTGGCTAGACGTGCTATTCTACCCTCTTTTCACCTGGTTTACTACAACTCATCTTTCAGATTTCAGAACAAACATCTCTTCCTCCAGAGAGCCCAGCATATGGCCACTTGGCACAACTACACCTATTTAGCCTCCTTTTCCCATTACAATTTCCTGACTGAAATTATTCAATTATTAGATTTTTCTTCACATGTGTAGTAAAGCACCAAGAACATTACACAAATACATGTCTGGTTATTTACTGTGGCATTCCTAATATCTACACCAATTTGAATACATAGTTGGCACTTAATAAACATTTATTATACTGCGAAACAATTCATACAGATCAGTAGTCATTTCTTTCATTGATGGCTCATAGTGGTGCAATAACCTATCCAAGGTAGCAAAACTCTGTGACAGAGCTATAATTCCACCCAAACTTGTTTGATACCCAAGCCTTGCTCTTAAGCAGAATACCTCAGTGCCTCCCAGGGATCTGGGGACAACATTTGTGGAAAATAAAAATACCAAATAAATTACCAATTTAGCCAAAAGGTATGGGAACATGGTGGGATTTGAGCAAGCACCTTCAAAATTATAAAGCTCAGATGCTTTTGTTTTGTTTTGTTGATTTACTAAGAGATTCCAAACAATGTCTAACAGATGTCTTTCATTTGACATGCACACTATTGCAAAAATAATTTTTAATTCCTTCTCAGCATTACAAACAAGAGAGATTTCTCCCCAAAAGTCTGTATTTCTTGCTGCTTTTAAAGAAGACCTGGCAACATTGAGTACCTAGCCGTTGAGGGCGAGAACCAGCTTTAGATTGAGCCTCTGCTCTCAAGTTAAGACAGTCCTTGTACAGCTAAGTTCTCTGATTTATGAAACCTGCCAAGACCCCATCATACTGATAGAGGAAGCCCTAGGTGAAGTAGAGACTCAGTAGAGATGACATGGGGACAAAGCTACAAATTGACAAGAATGAAAAGAGAGTGACTTTTCATTTCCTTTGGAAAACACATTCAAAGGAAGAAGGAAGAAACAGAAAGCGAGAAGAAAAATATTGTATTGGGCCAGGGATTTAGCTCAATGGTTCTGCAGCCTGCTTTGCAAGCGCAAGGTCCCAAGTTCGATCTCCAGTACCAAAAAGAAAAGAAAAGAAAAATATTGTATTATTGAAATCAGAAGCCAAAATAAAAATATTGAGGAAGTAAGGGCATTTTAATTCAGTTGTAATTATGTAATGCCCAAGTAAACAGGGCCAGGAAGAAAAGAAATAGACCTAGAGAACAGTTTCTGGTGCACATGGTGCTGATGAAGAGAACATCCCCAGAGTGATCCCTGTTGGAATGTCCTGATCCAGCATCTGGGGAGGCAGGGAGTTCTGAATACCTAAGAAGAATTACCCCTGTGCAAAAAATCTTAGCAATTATTTCATCCAGACCTTCCCCAAGTGAGAGCTGCAATTAAAAGCACCGATTGCAGTGTATGGTGCACACCTGTAACCCCAGTACTTTAGGGTGTGAGGCAAGAGGATTCTAAGTTCGGGTCCCACCAGGCAGCCTCTCAACCTACCAAGACTCTTGATCAAACAAAATAAAACAAAACAAAACAAAGAAAAACAAAGCAAAACAAAACATCCCTAGGGACGTCACTTAGTATGAAGACAGTAACAAAATCACCAAAATAAATAAATCAATCAGGGATCAGAAACTACTTTCTAAAAAGAGAAAAGGATTATGTTTGCCAGGCCTTCTGAGAAGTGAACTTCAGGGTCCGTTTCAGACAGGGTGGAGTGGTCAGTGAAGCAGTGAATTTAATAATCAAGAGGTTTTATGTATGATAAGGAAGGAAGGTTGTTTTAGCCCTGATAGTAAATGTGCTGGTAAATCCAAAATGGAAACCAAATAAAACAACCCACAATGATGTAGCTGAAATAGCAGTTTTGTCAGACTAACCATCATTTGAAATCCTATACTAACACTTTAGCTCTATGGCTTTGGAATATTTGCTTCTCTGAGCCTTAGGATTTCTCATCTGTAGAACAGGGATGGTACCATATATTCTGTAGGACTGCTATCAAATCTTACTAAGACAAGGTTTGTGAAATGTGTAGCACACACAAGTTGCTCTTTCCCAACCCTCTCATCTCCCTAACACAGGCATATGAAGGTTAACTACTTACATTAAGTCTTATTGTCTTTTTTTTCAGTGTTGGAAAAATAGATAGTTATAATATGATTTTTAAAACAATCAGAACACTCCCTGATTTCAGCAAGAATACTATCTTTCTCTAAAATCATGGTATATTACTTCAAAAATATACATGGCTTACTTTAATCTATAAAACATACAAACCATGAGTACTATTATGAATTAAGTTGCTTAAATGTTTTATATTAATTTTCAAATATACAAGTGCTCCAACTCTCAAAGATCCAAAAGTCAAGGCTATTAATGCAGTTAAATATTTTTCCTTCTCAAGCAAGTTATTACATCTTAAGGCTAAACTTTGAAGATACTGTTTATCCTTTGCATGTTTAATTAAAATCTTAAATTTAATTCACAATTTCTCATTAAACATGTCTCTTTAAAAGATTATTTTAGGAAAGCTAATATAGAGATATATTTTAAACTAGGTATTAATATAAACAGGGGCTTTTACTCGAGTTGTTTTTTTTAAGAAAACTGTAAGCCTCACCCTTGTCAGGAGTTCTACGTACAATCTGCAGTAACAGAAAACATGAAAAACTGGTGCCACACATGACTGAATGCAATCCTCACCAGCTCCACATACTCCACCTGCGTCTCAGGCCCATCCAGGTGCCAAGACACACCATTCCACAGTCACTGAACAACAAAGGGGCCCCAGGACTATACTGGCTTTGGCAAAATGGGTGAAAGAGCATACAGTAACACAGTTCAGTTCTTAAAAACAAGTCTGTAATGGCAGAAACACTACAAACAAGCTGTTCTACAGGGGACTGACTCACTAAGGCACAGCATGTGTAGTAATGAACAACTGTTGAAAGTGAGGCAGGTCTATGTGTACTGACCCAGAAAGACCTCTAAGACCAGTGGAGGAGAAAGGCAAATTACCATATTCCACATCTCCTTATTACAATCTCCTTATGTTGGGAGACTCTCCACAGTATAAATGAAAACCCCAACACAAATGTATAGTTTGTAATTAAACTTCAAGGATATATTCCCAGATGATAAGTGTGGTGACCCCAGGAGAAGGGCTATAACTTCAAACTGTTTAGAAAGAGTCAAGGAAAATTTATTTTACATGTAAATTTTTTTATCCTACTTAAATTTTTTTGACAATGCAAATATATTTTTGCATTATTTTATAATTTAAAACTAAATAAAGCCTATGAGTAACTTGAAAGATGTATTCACCAATATAAAGAAAGAAGTCTGGTTGTGTTATTCTGGCTCATTCAGGATGTAATGAGTAGAGACAAATTTAGGTTTTACCAGGTAAAGAGGGCTGGGGTTGAGGGTAGAAAACTATGATCAGTAGTACAGCTAGGGTTGGGGGAAAATAGAAACTCTCATTCTGATTTGCCAGGGATAAGGCTGCCCACGGATACCAGAAGGACCATCAGTCTTATAATTCAATCTGTCTTTTGCCATCATTTCTGTGGCTGTTATCAAACACCCTCTTTTCTCTCCACTTCACAGCTTCTGCTCACTGTTGAATTTTGCTGCCTCATGGCTTCTGCTAAGTGCCTTCTTTTTACCCTTCTCTCAACTTCTCTCCTACCCTTGGGCTTTGTGTCTTCATATATAATGTTCAAACACCTCAAGAAAACACAAAGCATATTTGATAAATTCATCTTCCATTCAATACAAATCTCTTACTTAATCCTTGGAAAAGCTCTCTGGAATTGAAGGAGACAAGTGACTTGTCCATCCAGTAATCCTAATCTAAAATATAACAATTTGTTCTTGAATCATCTCTCTCTTCTCAATGTCCCTATCTCTAGTTCCTATACACATCCTAACAATTACCTGCTGTGTTCTGGATGTTTGTTCTACCAAATTCAAATGTTGAAATATTACTCTCCAAAGTGACAGTGTAAAGTATCGGGGCCTTTGGGAGGTGATTAGTACCTTCTTCATGACTGGGATTAGTGCTGTTATAAAAGAGAATCTAATGATCTAAACAGCCCTTTCCACAATGTAAGAATACAGGGAGAGTTCCTTTGTACAAACCAGAAAGTTGGCTTTCACCAGATATGGAATCTACTGGCACTTTGATCTTGGACTGCCCAGCCTCCCAAACTGTGAGAAATAAACTTCTGTTGTTTATAAGTCATCCAATTTCTGGGATTTTGTTATACCAATCCGAATGAACTGCTGTGACACCACCCCTCCAAAATAGATAGTAATACCATCCTCTTCTCACCACCACTGGGTCCAGGCCACTACCACTCCTTCCTAGGACTCTACAATGGCCTCTCAGCATCCACCTAGCTCATATGGTCCATTCCCCACACAGCAGTCAGAATGGGCTCTGAGGAATGTAAAGCAGACCATTCACTACCCTGCTTAAATTCCTTCAATTGCTTCACAATGTACTGTGCACACAATCTCATTTATTTTAATGGTCAACGAGGCCTTCAGTGACCAGGCCTGTCCAGCCTCTCCAACCTCCCCTTCTTCCATTCTTCTCACTCATACTACTGGAACCTCACTGGTTTTCTTTACAGAGAATCATTATCAGATTTATCATACTTGCCATTAAATGGACCTCTCATATTTATTTGTTTTTCTCCTTTACTACTCATCCCAACACATCTGCAATACACTAGAACGTAAGCTCCATGAAAACAGGGATTTTTGCCTGTTTTGTTCATTTGTCTATTTCCAGTACTTAGCTAATTCCAAGTTCATGAAACACATCAATTAATATTTATTGAATGAACACATTTTTTGCTGACACAGGGCTAGGAAGACAAAGACTTGGAATTCTAAACCAGGGATACTTCTGATCCTAAAATATATGAACTCAATCACTATGCTATACAGCCCTGTATCTGCATCTCCCTCATCTCTCTTATACACAGACACACACACATATCACACACACATATCACACACACTCACTCACTCTTACACTTCAGAGCCCTCCAGTCACAATGAATTATTAACTCAGTTTCTTGGACTGGCCACAACTTTACACCCTCTGCTATTCCTTTTTTTAGTGTAAATATTCTTTTCTCTACCTTTTTTGGTCTTATAAACAATTGTTGTTCTTCAGGGTTAAAATAAATGTTGCCTTCTCTGTAATGCCTATCTTGGTTTTTATCTCCCACAAGCACATTAAGTCCAAGGGTTTGTATGATTCTTTGTTTCTGCCTGTATTATGGAACTTGTTCCAGAGTGTTATTTTTGGTTGTGGATCTACAAATGGTGAGAGGAACGGGCATATGCTGCCTCATTTACCTTGGGATTTCTCAGTCAGTATGTACTATAGATGACTGTTAAAACTGATTTTAACTACAGCAACTCAGCATATATAAAAGTTATTATAAGAAAGCCCACCAGAACCAAGTACTATCAACATCAGAGGACTGGTTTAAGGACTATATGACAATACGAATTGCCTTGGCATCTGTCAGTTTTTAATAAATGTGATATGCTACTATTATGTTAGTCTTGATGAAATATGAGACTAGCTATTGGTAAAATAAGCACTAATGCCATTAGTGATTTCATTCTACTGATTTTTCCAATTACAAGCACTTTAATTATGTTAGTCATGGGTATAAAGCATTAGTTTGCCAATAAAAATAAAAACTATGAGCATAAGAAATGTTCTTAATTTGAATTACAAATTTCAGTTTCCAGGTAGTACAATTCCAGCATAAAAGGTTTACACAATAATTTATCTCTAAAGGACTAGCATTATAGCAATGTATTATAAGGATGAAAATAAAGGCAAAGTTTTCCATAATGACCAGTCAATGTAATATTTTCCTGGGCTTTGAAACATTCCAAAACCCAGATCTACAATAGCTAGAGAAGTATTATTGTTTAGATCTAGGAATTCCCCCAAAGTCTCATGTGTTCACAGTCTGGGCTCTTGGAAGATTATTAGAACACAGGGTGCTACACTCATTAGAATCAATCCACCGAACACTTTAGAGCTGAATACACTGTTAGGAGGTGGGGCCTAGCTGAAGAGGTAAGCCACTGGGAGTGTGATGTGGAAAGGTCTATCTACCTTCCTGGCTCCTCCTTTCAGTCCCTGATCCCTGGCCACCATGATGTGAGCAGCTTTCCTCTGTCAGGCTCTTTCAACGTGCTGTTTCTCCCTTGTGGCCTGCCAACTATGCATGGACTGAGACCTCTAAAACTGTGAGTCAAAATAAACCTTCTTTAAGTTGTGAGTATCAGGTACTGTCTCCCAGTGACAACAAAGTAACTAAGCCAAGAAGAAACTGAGCAAAAATATACACTGCAGAAGGAGGAAGAAATATAAAACAAGATGGCACTATTCTCAAGAAACTTAAGAGTCAAGTTAAAGAACAATTCTAGGAACTCAAGTGTTAAATATTGTGCTAAGAGAGAACACAGAAGAGTTCACATCATCCCAGGATTATAAGCACCAGGAGGTGTATGCCAGGACCTAAAAATATGTGAAGAAATAAAGACAAGAAATATGTCCAAAAAGAAAGGAAAGTGTAGGAAATTAGCTTGCCAGGTACTTATCTACACAAGTTTTATAACTTAACAAAATAAATATTTTCAAATTGCTTATGCCTTAATTCTTTCCCAAATCTCATATAAATTAATGATTATCTTTTTCTTTTTATGTTTGTAAATCTATTCTATGATACATCAAGATATCAGGATCAGGATCTTAGCTCCACTATATTTTATCCAACATATGGTATTACTTTGAAGTCCACTTTCTAGAGAAAGAGTAAACTAGCTTACTTATTTTATACTGGGATTTAGATAAATTCAATATGCAAAACACATATTAGCACATTCTTACAAGTCCATACCAAATATGCTTCAGTGCAGAAAAAATAGTAATGGAAAATAAAATTAACAAGGACTGACTACCTAAGTTTCATTTTTATGTACTTTTTCTCTTTCTAAAATATGTAAGATAAATATTTACGATCCCTTGAGTCAAACTTATGCTTTACTAATCAGAAAATACCTAGATTCTAAGATTCTAATGGAAGAATCTAAGCAGGCAACATAAGTTATCTAGATTTCTGAACTGAGAGCAAGTTAGAAATTAGATCCCCTGATGACTGCTACTCATAATGTGGGTAAAAGAAATGATGTAAAGCAAAAATCACGTGGCCATCATCAGTGCCTGGCAGCCCAAGCCATTTTCAGAGAAGTTATCAAGAACTGACCCTGACTAAATGGAGTGAGTCATCAGCAGGTCCCTGATAGCAGCCAGCTGCAAAGTCTTACAGCGACTGGCTAGATTGAAAAAAGATTTCCAAAAGCTTCAACGTAAAAAGCTTCCCTATCAGATTTCTCAATGCTTTCTTCTAGGTCTTTTATATCCAAATTATCCTCTAATAAAACAAACATAGAGTACGAAAAGTTAAAATAAGACCTTTTCCTTGTCAAAGTGTACTTTATTTGATTTAATGAAAAGGTCTAAAATCATCTTAATAGTCACTGTCATCTTTAGAATAATCTAGGAGCAACAACATCTGTATAAATGAAAATATAAAGTCCCAAAGTAGGTGAGAGACTCCTTGTGCCTTATCCATGCTCACTGGGAATAAAATTCAATGAGCTATTTAGACAAATGACTCAATTATTTTTATGGGACTTTGATTTTTTATCATATAAATATCAAACATTTACAAAAGTACACAAAATAATATAATGAACTCCATTCCCCATTCCTCAACTTCAACAAGCTTCGACCAACAGCTACTCTTGTTTCATTGGTGACTAAATTTTCCTCCTCCACCTTCCTAAATTTTTTGGTTTTTTGTTTTGTTTTTGTTTTTTCAGATAAGTTCTTGCTATACAGTTCCGGGTGAACATGAACTCACTATGTAGCCCAGGCTGGTCTTGAACTTATGGCAACCCTCCAGCCTCAGTCTCCCAAGTGCTTGGATAGCAGGCATGCACCACCGCATCCAGATAGTGCCTTCTTAATTATTTTAAGTCAAATCTCAGATATTACATCATTTCAACTATAAATATTTCAGTATGTATGTTTAGAAGATAAGGATTCCTTATCTTTAAAAATTCTATCATCACACTTGAGAAAAATTTAACCAATGATTTTTAATATCATCAGTTCAACTTTTAAACTTCCCCAACTGGCTCATAATTTTACCGTTTTATTTATTTGAATTGAGGTCATAATAAGATCTGTACATTGTGACAGGGTAATGTGTCTCGTTGCCTTAATTTATATATTTCTTTTCTATCTCTCTTTCTTTGAAAATTTTTGTTATTGTTTTTAAATAATAACCTATTTGCCATGATGGGGAATTTCCCATGAGGGGGCTTCTTTACTGTATCCCTGTGTGGTTGTTTGCGAAGTTCCTCTATTTCTAATAAAATTCAAGTTTGTTTTGCTGGCAAGACAGCTTCATTGGCACTGCCTTCTTTTAGGAAGCAAGTTAATATTTATATGACAACCTTTGAAATGCAATCCTCAGATTCATTAAATCATTAGCAGTTATGCCTCTTCATCTGTTAGCCGGAATATTTCTACGATGAGAGTCTTTGCTTTGTCAACCAATTGATTACTGTGAGGCACCATTTATATACAAAAGTTGTAACAGATATGCAATTCTTTCCTTTTATTCACCTGTTTCAAAATTAATGAATAGATTTAATAAGATCTATGAAGTTTTTTAAAAAATAAATATCATTCTGAAGTCATGACTTTAAATATATTTTACGTTATTGATGCCCCAATTCTTTGTCCAGCAGGCACATCTTATGTTCCCCTGAGTCCTTTTGACATGACCTATCAGTCTTTGCTAGCTTGCCTGATTTCTAAACATTATTTCCTGCCCCAGGCATAGATTTAGCCACTTCTACAAAGGTGTTTTGTGGGAAAACAGTACAATCTGACAGTAGGAATGCTCACTGCTACTAGATTGGTCCTTGTTTCTAGAATTTTTCAGGGGCATGGCAAGGATATATATCAGTAAATGTATTGTATAGCATACATTATCCTATATTTTATATTGAAACATACCTACATTTAATGACTAAATCATGAGTTCATATTTATACTCCCACTCAAATATATAGTGCTTTTGCTTAACTTCATCAGTCTTGAATATGTATCTCCTTTGTCCTACACTAAAAATTTAAATAGTTAATGACACTAATGGAAATATTTGTTTTATCCCACCCTTAACATACATCTGCTTAGGATATCAATATAAACACTACAAAAATATAAACACTGTCAAAAATACAATTACCGAAAATGTTTAAGATTTTTTACATTTCTTTTTGTCCTGGATTATATCCCTCTAGAGATGTACACTCAGAGTTTTCAACTTTTAAAGTCACTTGGATCTTCTCTGTGTGGTTATACTACCATTCAGACAACAGAGAGAGGTTTGTTTTATTTTCCTTTAAATTTTTTAGGAATTGCCTTTAGGACCTAATTTTTCTTTGTAATTATGTAAAATATTTTCATGATTCCTAAATCAAATCAAATCTAATTAACAATTAAAGTTAATATGCCTAGATTCTTTCCTTGTCGATTCCACCCGATGGCCTTCCATATTTGTTAATTTCTTTTCCATCCTTAAAAAAAGATATCTCATCTAAGCAAATGTATACATTCATACATACACAGAGTCCACCAAAAATATATGTAAATACACACTTTAAGAAAAGAAAAATATTATGGTGTCTCTTCAGCAGATGATGTCATCCTCCTATGAGGATCCTAGAGGATGTCGTATATTGCATAAAATCCACTAAAATGCCAGCCTTTAGAAAAGAAATTGAAAATGCATGTACAACAATCTCAATGACCAAATTACCCAAGCAGCAGTTCACCATACTAATAAATGTCTGGAAGCTACTGGCCACCACTTTGAGCACCTCTTGTAATTGTAGAGACCAAAGTAACTTGTATTAATTTCATGATTTCTCAATAAATTTGGTATTAAAATATTTATACAAGTTTTTCTTTTCCTGAAGTGTGTATGGATTTTTTGGCAGACTGTGTATCTGTAGTCTCTCAATCCCTTAGATAAATAGAACCAAATTTTTCACTTCTCTTCATCACCTGTCTTTTTCCTTTGACAAAATATCATAGAGATCCCTCCATGTCAGTATACTGGGATATAGTTAATCCTTTTCACAGCTACATATTATCCCATTCTATGGATCAAAATGATTCATTCAATGAGCCACATCCTGGTAGATGTCTTGGTTGCTTCCAGAATTTGTTATTGTGAATTATGTCCACAAACTCTTGGATGTATTGTATTTTTCTCAGTGTACCATTCAGTGTTACTACTAGAATTGAGATTGCAATCAAAGGTAAACACATATGGAATTTGCTAGCTGTTGCCAACTTCTTTTCTGAGAAGGAATACAGCATTTTGCATTATTACTAATGTTACTTGAGGCTTAATTTCCCCCCACAGTTTTGCCAATAAATGAAGTTTCAAATTTTTGGACTTTTGTCAATTTGGTAAGTGAAACATAATCTTTCATGTAGTTCTAATATGTTTCTCTTATCATGTATAGTTTTAATGTGCATTTCTCTTACAAGGTTGAACATTATAAATCAGGCACCATTAATATTTATTTTTCTTTGTAGTGTCTATATAGAAAACTACAGGGTAGCTGGCCTTGTGAATCTCTATTTTTGAATTTTTTATTTATTAGAGATATGAATTCTTTATCTAAAGACAACCTTGAAAGTCTGCTTTCTAAGTTTCTATTTTTCTTTTCCTCTATAATAAATTTTTCTATGTAAATATTCTTTCTCTCATCAAATTTATTGATTTATACATTATTGCTACCAGATTTTGATATGTAGTTAGGAAAGTTTTCATCACACCTAATTTATAGAGGAATTAATCCACAGTTTCCCAGTAGTAATATTAATGTATAGTATTGCCTAAGATTGGATATCTCCAGTGAGACAGAGAGCAATAGTTCATAAATAGATCTAACAAGCATTTCTGAAGCTTCCATATTATGTCAGATATTGCTCTAAGAGCTCATATACCTCAGTGAAAAGGCCAAAAGGTCCTTTTCTTCATGAGTCTTACACTGCATGAAGTTCTTTATTTACATGGGCCAATAAAAGTTTAAATTTTGTAGTAGAGTAATGAAATCCCTAGCTAGACTACAATGTCCCTTAGGAATGAGATTATATATTTTTGTGTCCTACACAATCTTCAATAGAGACTTAACCAAGAATGTTACGTGAAAATTCAGCCGGGGATTTAGCTCAGTGGTGCTGCTGCCTTCCTCCCAGGCGCAAGCTTCCGAGTTCGGTCCCCAGCACCAAAAAAAGAAAAAAAAAAAGATATTTAACATCAGTGAAAATTCAAAGATTTGTAAGTGACAAAGTCTGTAAATATCAAGACAGTGTCTCTTTTTCTTCAGTTACTTTCATGGACTTTCCCAGAGGCCCTGTTAGATACAGGGGATTTGTGGGGATTGCTCTATCAGGCAAGCAACAGTACACTCAAATCAATCCTGGTAGATACTCAAGGTCAAAAAGAACTATAGATAATTCCAACATTTTTTTTCTTCAAAACTTATATTATGAATGGTAATATTGATGTCACTTATTTCGTGGCTACTTCTGTATTTTCAGCACCTAGTACCACATATAATACACAATAGGTTTGCATATTTATACATAATTTATTGGAGATCCAACATGAAAGTTACCAAAATGACATTATATATACTTAAGTTCTATATCTAAGTGAATGTCTCATACACACACACACACACACACACACACACTCACACAGAGCAAAGTGCAAACATAGTTTAAGTTTTTCCAAATTAAAATGTTAATGGACGTAATTAACGGACCAAATGTACTTTTTGACTTTGGATAAGAGTGAGAATGAAGAACAGACAAATTCTCAAGCCACGCCCCCAGAAACAGCTATGAGGCAGTTCCAAGCAGATTCTGTGTCCCCTCTTGGTCACACCTTCCCCCACTTCCTGCATTTCTCTCAGAAAAGCTATCAAAGGTGGTCACTGCTATATGGCGATCTAACCCTTCTGACAGCTGGCATTGCTGGCATTGCTGGCACTGGGCTAAGAAGTCACACTCCACAAATGAGCGGTTGGATTCTCTCTTTTCCTTCCTACATTTGGCATAAGTTACCATTTCCTCGGTTTCAAATTAGCAATTACCAAGCACTACTTAGAGCCAAACACTATTCAGTTATAGTTATAAGGATTGAAGGAATCACCTACATTTGAAAATTTAAAATAAATGCAATAAAATAAATTTCATAGACTTCAAGTCAAAATTCTTGCAATAAAACCACCTCCTACGGTTAAAAAGATCCTCATCTAAGTAATTCAGTAACTCAAGTTGTACTCCTTCATTTTTAATAAAAAAGGAAAATAAAAATATATATTTGTATAGAATAAATAATATGTATTTAATCTAAAGAAGAAAAAAGTTTACAAAAGAAAGGGAAAAAATATTCTTGTTGAAGTCTGCCATCTAACTTCTCTCTTTACATTTTGGTTTGCTATGTAAATATACATAAAGAATGCAACTGCAGCAAATGTTAGCCTTTTTGAAGAGGGATGCAAGTGTCAGAAAAACATAATCACAATGTAAACTGGTTATTTCCAACTGGTACCCACAAAAGAAAAAAAAGTGGGTAAAGTACTTAATAAATTCCTTTTTCTATAAAATTCATTTGTTAAAAAAATGGAAAGAATGTGAGCTTGGAGGTCAGTGAGTTTCGTTGGATTTCCCTCCTCCTAAATTCTGTCATCTCCTTTTCTAAAGTGGCAAGTCAACTTCTCACAGACATGTCAGAAATACATACTTCTTTTCCTAAAAATCACTTACCAGTAACACTTACCAGTGAACATGCATTTTCTCATAGACGATTGGTTAATTGGATGCTGTCACTTCCAGTCACAGTACATTATAGACAAGGCCTTTTTCAAACAGAATTATAACCTAACAAATCCATCTCTTTTCTTTCAAAGAAAATAAAGAGCTCAGATTCCATATTTTTATACCCTAAAACAATAGATACAGATTATGAAGGGATTTAATATACAAATTAAAATGATGCAGTTATCTTAATTGCATATTTGGCCATATGGCTCAAATAACAACCCAAGGAGTTCAAGAAGAAAGGCCTAATTTTTTTGTTCCAGTAGAAATACTGGTTGCTCAAAATGTGTTAACAATGGCTAAGGCTTGGAAAGTTTTTGATTAAAAAAGTATTTTTGTTAGAATATTTATAATGAGATTTGAGTTGCCGTAACAGTATAAAAATTGAAAGCAGAACTATATACAAAAGGAGTACTGTAAAATAGCATTATTTTAGTACAATGCAAAATAAGGTGTTTGTGGTTTTACCCTATAAATTCTGTGTTGTCTGCTCATATGCATTCCTTCTTTGCCTTCCTCTGAATAGCCATCCTGATTTCCAAGCCCTCCTGCACCAGATTCATTTGTGGTGGGAGAACCCACATAATCAACTTCTCCCAGGCTCTACTTTCTTCCTCTGTTTTATTGGCTTTTCAGGACTGATTCACATACATGCATCACATCGGTGTTCAGTTACAAGGCAGACAATGAATTTTCCTAATCCATTTAGTGCGGTGACAGAGCCATGTTCACAATTTACAGAATTTCCTTTTAAACATCTACCTATTTCACAGTTCATTAAGATTCAAATTGAACACCTGTGTTTATAAAGTCAAAAGCAATTCTATCCTAACAAAGTGTTAAATAAGGCATTCTGTGAAAGCCTGAATAACAATAATAATAGTAAATATATTAGACTCTTGGCCTAAGGAACAAAATGATGTGGACAACTACCTGCACCATCCTTGAAGAGTCCAGTAATTGCCATGGAATGACCATAAAAAGCCTTTACTAAAAACGGGATGCAGCATCACATCACTTAATTCCTTAAAGCAAGTGTGTACAAGGCCATTTTGGTATGTTTACCAAGACAGCTAAAATCCACAAAATAGCTAAAAGGAAGTCAAATATGGCCCCTTTAGACAAGTCCTTCACTTGCTAGATATACTGGCATTTTTTCAGTATGCTGAGGCTCAAAAAAATCTGACCTTGGCTCATTTTTCTGTGATCCCAACATTTTCACGTCATTAATAAAGATAATCAAATTAGAATCCACAGACATTTGAGGAGGGGAAAGTGTGTAGTTTGGCACTGCCATCTCCATACTCTCAAAATGGAAAGGGCAAAAATAAAACACCTGTAATGACTGTGGGTCTCAACTTTTTTTTCCTATCGATAATAAACCATTCTGCAGACCTCCCAATTTTGGCCACCGTGATAGTTACTGCTTTGGAAGTTTATGTCTTTTTCTTACAGTTTAGAGTGTTATCAATAAAAAGTTAAAATGATACCTTTCCCTGTCAAATAAAAAATTTTAAAATGTGAAGCCAACAAGGGGATTAAGTGGGAAAATACAAACTATACAAGAGCTTGCTTTTTTTCCCCACCAAGTTCCTTAATTTATTAATTTTAAAGACATTCCTTGCAAGTCTTTAAAGTGAGACAATGCACCCTGCCTGGCCCTGGGGTGATGTAACAAATTTAAAAGTTAGTCTTGTCATATTCTACTAATTTGTTTCAAAAAGCTCTGCAATTTTAAAGGCAATGATTATGTAGGGCAGTAAACAAAAGTCTATCTTTAAAAAGACATTTAAATATTATCCTTTGAAGTGATTAATAAGACAGCTTGCCAATCAACCACAGAAAGAAGTTAAAAGGAAAACAAATTATAGTTAAACAGAAAAAGGATCACTGTTGGAAATCCTACCTTATACAATGTGGCAAATATGATTTCCATGCATTTTTAAAAAACACTTCTATGCTCCAAACCTATGGGTCTTCAGACAGTGAGTGGTTCCTCAAGTATTTAGAATTTTCTGAAGGCCCCATAGATAATGCATTCATCTAATCCCTCGGGGAATGCTTCTAGTCCTGCAGTCCCTGGAGATCTTAAGGCATCCTACTCCCTGTCACAGTGACCTCTGCAACCATGACTTGTAGCTTCACCATACAGCAGGGCAAAGAGCCCATCTCAACATAAATAGGAACAAAAACACAGAAAACTTGTTTTTTATCCACTTAACAACATTTTCACAGTCAAAAACTTGGTTTTTATGATTCATCTTGCAAATTGACAGCCCAAGTTTGCTCCCTGGTTATATGTTATCACACTGTCATCTGTGACTCAGAGACTGAAAAATGCTGACACACTCAGAAACACCTCCTCCTCCCACCAGCACCACCTTACACAAGCTCTCTGAAAAAAAATGATCATGCCACTTCTGTTAAAAATACATTTAACTTTTTATATTACAGATGTATAGCATGTATATCATGGAAAAACAAGAGCACCCGGGTCTCTACCACTACAGAAAGAACATAGTAACACACTGACATTCATTCTTTTACTCTTCTGTAGATAGTGTGTATGCATGTATGAATATATGTATATACGTATGAGTGCATACATATATAATCATAAACATCTCTAAAGAAATAAAAACAATATTATACAATAAATTCTAAATATACTAGGATTATAGCCTTTCTGAAAAATAGTAACCTCCCTAATGTTCAGCAATATCTTTCAGTGTTATGGCGATATCAACCATAATGTCATTATGAGGACGTAAGCCCCAGACTTATTCATTCTTATTTCCCTTCTTAGCCAGTACAGGATTGTGGCTAGTAGGCATTCTTGGAACTAAATTCATCTGTGAAGACAGAATTATCAAACTTACCACAAACTTTGCTGTTAAGATTAAATCAAAAAAAATATCTCACCTCCCTGACACAAGGAATCCTTCAGTCTGGTGAGGGTCACATAGAAAGTATCAGATTCTGGTTAAAAGAGTTCAGAACATGGGAACCCAGGGACTTTCATTCACTGTTAACTGACCCTGAGCAAGGTACACATCCCCTCTCTTAACAGGAGCAACAATATCAAAATGTCTTAGATGGAAAATCAGCTATGAAATTAAGTATCACAGGAAAAAATCCCTCAGGAACAGATTCTTTAACTCAGTATGGCAGGCATAAGGTACTCAACAGACACTGGCAAAAGCCAAGATCATCACCTTCTGAAATTATGGGCCTCCCCTTTGTCCAGCACCTTGTACATCATAGATGCTTGGTCAAATATCAAAAAGTGACATCTGATCTATACACGTTTGAGATAAAGTCTGTGGAAGAAAGAGCCGACTGAACCATTTCCAAGCAGATCCAGTAACTCCTGATATAATGAAATAAATAGAATGTAACTCCATAAATACAATTTCCTTTCTCAAAGAGAAAAACCAAATGCCTTGAGTGTGGCCTCAAAGAGGATCTGCTTTAAACAGTCTTAACATTGTCAGAGTGATCATCTCAACAATATTAGCCTTCAATTATAAGAGATAAACAGACATTTTGAATAGTTTACAATATTTAGTCTTCAAAAGAGCTAAACATTCATTTCTTTGTGTCTTCTCTAACTTCTCTGCTTTTAAAAAACAAAAGGAAGATTAAGTCCAATTAAAAGTCTGTATGGAGTTATTAGTAACCAGTGATAATGAAATCACTGGAAGTTTATGGTATCATATATCAGTTCTCTATCACTTAATCATAGGACCAAAGAGTATTTGTTCAATGAGGGAAGGAACCATAAATGCCACTCAAAAATTTGTATGAAGTGAAAAAATGTATGAAGCCCATAAGGCAAAGATCATTAATATGAAGCTGTTGGAAATACTTCAAGGCATCTGTAAACCACCTGAAAATACATATACATTATTGCATGTTTGTGTGTGTATGTGTCAATGTGAATTTTTCTGGGGAGAAGACCTATAGGTTACATAAGATTCTCATCTGTATGGGTTACTTTTTTTTAAGTTACAGATTACTCCAGGGAGCTACAGTACCCTAAACCTCACATGTTGTCCCTGCACGAATATGAAACCCCTACATTCTTTGTAAATGAACAAGTGCTCAAGTGCTCATTCTTACACAAGCACAACCCTTATCTGACCTATCTGGAATAGGAATTAGTATAAAAGCAAGCAATGTGTACCACGGTCATATAACCTGTCTTCTAGGAAGTGTACACAAGACCTGTCATGCCAGGCAGTCTGGAAATCATTCTGCACTGGGAAAAACCTTACTTGCCAGAAAACAGAAACAAATCTCTTAAGTTGGGAAAGAACAAAATAGATGATCATTTTAATTGTACTTTTTGGTGGGGTTTTTTTGGTACTGGGGATTGAACTCAGGAACTTGCGCTTGCGAGGCAGTCAGCAGAACCACTGAGCTAAATCCCTGGCCCCTCGTACTTTTATCTCTGCATCATTCTAAGACATTAACAAGTGACTTAATTTAAATATGAAAGTCTAGGGTCTACAAATGCACATACCAAAATTTCAAGAGACTCATAAAGCTAAAACACAGAAGTGAGTATTCAGAGTCAGCTTGTCCAAATATCCCTGAAAAACAACAGCAATATTAATAGTAAAAATAACAGCAATGATAGAAACATTATTTGCAGCCCTTTCCTATATACAAAACACTTTTCACACAGAAGTGTCAAGCTGGCACAATGATTACCAGTTTAAAGACTGAGGCATGGAAGCTCACCCAAGCTCACACTTGGTCAATATCACACAGATACTGAATAGAGAAGCTGATATGTATCTGCACATCTCCCACTTCTGAATGCTGTGTTCTTTAATATTTTACTTCAGCTGGCAGAATAAATGCTATACATTTATCCTTCTGGTTTCTGGTTATATTGGTATTTGTTCACTGAAGTCTGGAAAAATCAAGGCGCCAAAAAAAAGTCATTATTATTTCTATTGCTGTGGACTTCATGTGCTGGTGGATGGGGTAAGCTAAAGTGTAGAAAACATCAAGGGAAGTACCAAAGTAAGAAATTTAGCTTCAGGTCCTCTGAAGCTATTTTAAAAAGTAAAATGTTATGTTAAGAGCTATGTGGTACATCTGTGTGTGTATAATTATTATTCCATTGATTTACTGCACACATGTCAAAGAGTGTCTGGGCATTTGTACAAGTTTAAACAAACCAACCCAGGAGCCAAGCCACATATCTGCAAACCCAGACAACTTGCCTTCCACCTCTCACTCCACCCTTCATCCTACCACCTCCCAAGCACAAATTCCCGAGTAGCAAAAATCTTACTTATACAGATGACATCTGTCATTCATATCATATTCTAAAAAAGTAGCCAAAATCAGTTGGTGGCACAAATATCACAGAAAAACTAGCAAGACTCTTCCTGTTCCACAGGGAGCCCTTTTCTGATTTGACAAGACCTTTCAGAAATGAGCCAGGAATCAAATTGCAAGGAGCAATTTGAGGACATGTATTCTCTTCTGATGGTGAGCACCGTGTCCTGTACATGAATTTAAACTCAGGTATCTTGTTAGGACACAATGAAGCAGCATATCTCATCTACTAAATACTCACCTGCTAATCCACCACAGGTTAGGTAAGGAGTCTTCTATTTAAAGTCTTTTATTTAAAGAAATCACTTTAAAGTACTGCATTCTAATCTGCTGCCAAAAATCCCCTGCTTATTATCCAATCATTAGAGTTAATTTTGACCTAAGTTGCTTTCTCTAAGAGACTGACACATTAGGTTAATTTTCTGTTCTATTCCTGCACACAAAGAGATCTTAATAGAAGGAAAAAAAGGCAAAAGTAAATTCCTCAGATGCTTCCTACTGATAAAATCATTCTTCTCACACTCCCTACTTCAAAGCAGAAGACTTAGAAAATCATCTCATTTTCTCTGCACATGGAGAATAATTTTTTTCTACTTCAAAGCATCATCTCTTCATTGGGTCATTTTAATTATTGAACATGGGCCAGAAGCTATCCACATAATGTCACCACTGTCTTTTTCATGAAATATGTTTAGGTCTAAATTAAACTCCATTAATTGCAAAGGTAAAATATGGGGGGGGGGGGATAAAAAAAGGGAAAAAGGCCAGGGACTGCAGAACTGATTACTGTAGGGGAGTGAGAGGAAAAGCTTTCTTAAATTGACTGTGCTCATTCCTGCCTCTGGAGAGGAACCATCAAGAAACTAGATTGCCTGTTTGGCCAAGCAGACTGCCTTGCTGGTTAAATTTCCTCCTACCCAATACACAGCAGCACAATTTCAATAACTTTATTAGAAATCTTAGCGTTACTGATAACTTAAGACAAAATATGGGTGCAATCAGTTGTTTTATTAAAAACAATTATACTCTCAAACAGAGGTCAGCAAACTATCTGGCCCCATTTAGAGTAAGAGAGCCATGGAGGACTAGTTGAGCATTCTAATGCCCATTCAACCCTCTTCCTACAAAATTATACTGCTACGGGCAGGCAAGTTTTTTCTGTAAAAGGTCAGACCATAAATAATTATCAGCTTTGTGTGCCATACAATCTTGGTCTCAACTGCTCAACTCTGTTGCCACACCAAGAGAAGAGCCAGAAAAAAACAGAGATGAATGAGAGAGGATGTGTTCTAATAATAATTTATTTTCAGAATCAGGCAGAGGGCCAGATTTAGCCAACAAGTCACAGTTTGCTGGCTACCCTAGACAAGTGCTAGAAGTAGAAATGTTCTACAGCTATGCTATCTAAATGAGTGGCCACTAGCCACGTGTGACTAATGGTTAAAATTCTTGAAACACAGTTAGTGTGACTGAGGTGACTACATTTTAAATGTCAATCAATTTTAGGTAACTTAAATGTAAAGAGCCACACATGGCTAGTGGCTACAGTGCTGCACAGCGCAATTCTAGACATTATTAACTTCTGCCTCCTCAAAGGAGACACAGAAGCCATCCCCCAAGTAATGGCATAGATTAAATTTTTGCCTTGATAAAGAAAATATCCATGCCTGAACATTCACAACAGAACTATGCACGACTGAAAATAGTACTTCTTAAGTATAAAATAGCTACATCATTGAAGCCGAAATGATAATTTTGGTTTGAAGCAGCACAATAGCTACCTATTAGCTAATGTTCAAGTGTTGAGGGACTGAATCAGGACCAAGAACTTTCCAACCTGAAACCTGTTTCCTTTACCCTCTGGACACTGTCCAGCACCTTGAATGAGAGCACAGATCTATTAAACAGTTCTATCAAGAATTAAGGCAAGTCCAAACCTCTCTGCAGATTTTAAAGTATTTACATGTAAAGATGTGGTTCAGAGAGTTCAACAGAGAAAATCCATGTCAATTAAATTGCCTTCTCCGAAAGGACACCACATAACACACTGCCCCAACACAAAATTCAGGGAAAGTCAGTACATTCTTTGCTATATTTGCCACTAGTTTTTTGGGGGGCGGGTACCGGGGATCGAACTTGGGTCCTTGCGCTTGCAAGGCAGGTGGTGGAACCACTGAGCTAAATCCCCCGCCCTGTGCCACTACTTTTGACAACTGTTTCTTTTTATATATATATATATATAACAACTTGCTTGTGTTTTCCATCTCTCAGCAGACTCAAAGATGTAATTCAGTTAGGAGAAGCAAGATAACAGGATAATAACATATTTTAGTTCTTCTAAGAATAAATAAGAAACAAGATAATATTTCCTTAAAGAAATTCATACAATATTAACTTTCTTCAATGGGTAAATGAATCTTTAAAATTGAGGCCAGTTCCCAGAAACTCTTGGAACTATGGGTTCCAGGACACAGACCTATACAGATGATACACACCAAAGTTAGGTTAGGTACTTGCTACTCTAATTATTTTATGATTTTTGATAAAATTAAATAATTCCAGATCGAATCCTTGACTGTGATTTCCAAATCCAAAAAAGCCCTAAAAAATGGTGGGTTGGGGGTGCAAGTACAACTCAAACTCCTTCAGTGGCACATCCTGATATCAACTGACAGGAGACAAATCATAGTCTTTTTTTTTTAATAATCATTAGTGCAGGAATGTTTTTCTGCAGACATATTCATGTTTTTGCCTATGGGGTATTGCTGTGACCTCGCCAGAAATGTCATACAAACTGTGACATAAACTAAAGATCCCACCTTTCTAAAATCCGCAAAAACATCTGGCCCCAGGGATTTTGATAAGAGGTTTGCTGAAGAAAGCTGCTCAAGTAGGGAATTTCTATCAATGTGATGTTTCTGCTGTCCAGAGTCTTGAGACAATGCCTTACCTCAGTCTGAAGAATGGCAGCCCTCTGTTCTTTGGCAGTAAGTGACTCTTTAAGCACTTCAATGTGTTGCTTGCAATCTGAATTTTGATTGCTAAGAGTTTCAAGCTTTGTTTGTAAGGCAAGAAGTTCTGACTCCTTCTTTGAAAGTTCCTGCTTCAGTTGATCAATCTGTAAAACAATAAAATTGCAAAAAATAAGAAACCATTATCACTACCCTTTACATATGACAACTCCTGACCTGATTTCTCTCACTGTTTAATAGCCAGTGATCACTAATCCAGTAGGACAAGCCATGAATTTGCTTAAAGAGGTGGGCTTGGAAATCACACAGTGTTAGAGGTCTGGAAAAGGCCCTATGGGAACAGTAATATCAGCAGATTGCCTTCTACCTCACTGACGCTCTAAATTCACAATGAAATGAATACTTCCTGACCAACTCTATTCATCTATGAAACCTCCAACTCTATCACAATCACAATCCTCAGGAGGGTTAACAGAGAGCTAACAAAGGTAATTAACCAAGATATAACTCATAGTACAGATAATCAGTCAAGGGAAGCATTTCACCAATTAAAATCCTCAAAAAATTGGATGCTTTGGTTTTACTTATAGTAAATGTTGAAGAGACACAGAAGAACATAAAATATACATGAGGTATAAGGAAAAGGAATACAGGAAACATCCATAATTTAATTTGTCAAAAAAAAGAAAAAAATGCAAACAAAAAATTCAAATTACCCATGTCCACCCTATTTGAACCTCCTTCCCCTCATTCAGAAATAATTATTACTCTGTATTTTAGGCTTATAATTTCCTCTCTTGTGTTTTTGGTTTAATATATATTTCTGCATCCATAAGTAATATGGTATATTAATTTACATGACCACAAGCACTTTGTAAGTATGTGTCTATCAATGTCTATGTCATCAGCCTTTTACACTTTTTTCAATCTGATCTGATTGTTGTAAATGATCTTCGATACAACTCCCACCAATTCCTTTCTACTTGTACACATACACCACCACTCTCAAATAGAGGTGGAGTCCATTTACTCTCTCTTGCATCTGTGTTGGATTACAAACTGCTTCAACCAACTGAACACAGTAAAAGTATCAGTACACCTGTCCCTGCCTAATCCATAGGAAGACTGGCACGTTGAGTGAGGTTCCTCTCACTGGAAGCAAGACCATGTTACAAGTCCAACCACTGTGGCTACCATGCTGTGAGGAAGCCCTCATCAGCCACATGGAAAGGTCATGCAGAAACACAGACAGGTCTGGTGATAATGGTGGTCCCTCTGTCTTACATCAGTCCTTGAAGAGAACTTTAATGCTTGATCAGTTAATCCGATGTTTGTTTTAGCTTTTTTCTTTCACATGCAGAACAGCAGTTTTATTTTCTTAACTAATGTAGTAGCTAGATCTTTACAGTCACTCTCTTAGGATTCAGAAAGTTCTCTTTCTTTATCAATGTACGTGAGATTTTTAATCATTAATGAATGTTTAATATAAAGAAGTCTGCTTCTCTTGATTTACCATTTTCACTTTTAAAATGTTAATGCAATGAATTACATTGATGAAGTTTTTAAATACTAATCTACCTTTGTATTACTAAGAAAACCTTACTTATCCAACATGTGCCATATTTTTATATGTTACTAGGTGCCGCTTGCTAATATTTTGTTAGGATTCTTCATTTATGTTTATGATTAAGATTGTTTTGTAATTTTCCTATCTTACACTTTCCTTGTCAAACTTTAGTATTGACTCAGTCATTGTTTCTTATTTTAATGTGTTCTGAAGGGTTTGTGTAAAACTGAAATACTTTTCATTAATGTTCATTAGAAATTACCAGCAAAATCATCTAAAGCTGATATTTTCTTTTTCCAAGAACAGTACTTACTACATCCATTTTTTCCTGGTTATACAAATATTCATACTTCTAATTAGTAGGGTCAATTTTGATAAGTATTTCCCTGTAAGAAACTTTCATTCCATGTAAATTTTCACATTTATTTCCAAGAAATTTTCATAAAACCCATTCATCTTTTATATCAGTGGCATCTGTGGTTATGCTTTGTTTTTTATTCTTAACACTCTTTATTTTTAACCTCTTTTTCTTGATAAATCCAAGCAGAGGCATGTTACTTTGAATAATCTAATCAAAGAGCCTATTTTGGCTGTGTTGATCATGTGGTTACATTTTCATTTTCATTTTCTATTGCATTAATTTCTGCTTTTATTTTTAAATGATTTAGTGATTCACAAATGGGTTGATAGCTGACTTGCTGTTAGGTGGTGGGGCCTGGTTAGTGGTGGGTCACTAAGGGTGTGGCCTAGAAGGCTATATCTCCCTCCCTGACTCCTCCTTTCTCTTTCTGCTTTCTGGCCACTATGACCCGAGCAGCCTCCAGACCCTTCCACCTTGTCATTTCTGCCTTGGAGCCAGCTGACCAGAAACTGTAACCATGAGCCAAAATAAACCTCTCCATGAAATTATGGGTGTAGGTATTATGTCTCAGCTTTGAAGGAAGTGGCCAAGATACTCTGTTATTATTTCCTCTTCACTCATGAATAATTTACAAGTATATTTCGTGATTTCTAAACCCATGGATATTTTTGTGTTTGTGCATTTTTTATACTTCCTTTATAAAGAACATGGTCTATTTGATACTAACCATTTAAAACTTGTATACGGTCATATCAAAATGAACTTTCTGTGCTTAAAAATAAAATACATACCTAATAGCTGTTGGGTGCAGTATTTTATAATGTGCACAGGATCATATAACACTTTAAACTGGGTAATTTAAATTGTGCATACTTGGATTTTTAAAATCTTCATCTGTTGATTGCTTAGAGCCGTGATGGTGAACCTTTTAGAGCTTTCAATAATAACAAACACCCCCCTGCTGCACTCATGCTATAGGTTGACTACCACTGGCTTAGAGGATGGATTACAACCATCTGCTGTATGGTGCAATAATCAATTTATCATTTTGGTTCTGTCAATATTTTTAGCTCTAAAAATTGCTTTTTTTCTCAGTACCAGGGATCAAACTCAGGACCTTGTGCTAAATCCCCCACCCTAAAAATTGGTTCTTTAAAGTCTACAACAACTATTTTATGGTTAATACTTGGCTAGTATGTCACTTCACTTTTATGGTATTTTTAGCCCTTTGTTTTAGATGACTCCTATAAACAGAATATATCCACATTCTTTTATTCCTTCTGATGAAATTAAGTAAAGCATCTACTACATATATATGATTTTAATTCAACTATCTTATCTTGTGATTTCTACATGCACTATCATTTCTTTCTTTTTTATTGCCTTGTTTTAAATGACTCTAATTTTTGTTAATCATTTAAAAGTTACACTTTTATATGTATTATTTTTAATTTTGTTTACTTTTAATTTTTAGGTTGTTACTCTAGAAAATGTAACATTTACTTAACTTAATAAAATGAAAAGTCAATATATTATGTTTATCTTTTTTCTGAATAATATCATGATCTTGAGACATCTTAAATCCATTCACCACCTTCTTAACACACATTACTATTATCATGTATTTTAGTTTTTTCCTATTTTATTTTTTAACTCATTATTACTTTTGTACAGTCCATTTTTGTTTAGCTTTAACTATACACTCATCACTACTTTTGCTTATCAACTCAATGAATACTAATGATCAACACTATCAATACTGATGATGATGATGACTCAATTTTTAAATGGGGTAACTAAAGGAACATCTCTCAAAAAAAGGACAAATGCCAAACAAAAGGTATATTTAAAAAGTTTAACATCACTAATCATCAGAGAAATGGAAATCAAAAGCATAATGAGATATCACCCTACTTCAGTTAGGTTGCCTATGATCAAAATGACAAAAGGAAATTGCTGGCAAAAATACGGAGACAGGGAACCCTTCATTCTGCTGGGGGAATGTAAATTTGTGTGGCCATTATCAAAAACAGTATGACCATTCCTTTAAAAATTGCTAATAGAACTACCTTGTGAGCCAGCAAACTTGGTAAATATCTAATGGAAATGAAATGAGTACCTTGAAAAGATATGTCCTCTCCCATGTTTATTGTAGTACTATTCACAACTGCCAAGAAATGGAAATAATCTGAGTTGTTCAGATGAACGATTTTTGTAAATGTGAAAAATATACATAATGGAATACTATTCAGCCACAAAAAGGAAAAAACCCTGACATTTGATACAACATGAACGGAAATAGAGGTAATTATATTATGTGAAATAAGCCAGGCACAGAAATACTAATAGCTTATGATCTCAGCTACGTATGGAAACTAGAAAAGTTGGTCTCATAGAAGTTGAGCATACATTAGTGGTTGCCAGAGGTGAGAAAGAATGGAAGAGTGGTCAGTGAGTAATAATTTATAGTTGGATAAAAGAAATGAGTTCTAGTGTTTTATCTTGTAAATTTTGCTTTAGTAGGGCTTTGTCAAATTCAATTTTGCCTTAAAATTATCAATTTTATTCATTATCTTGAACATTATTGCTTACCATTAACACCAATCTTCTAGATTAAGAGATATTTTCTATCAGCATGTTGAGGATATTATTCTCTTATCTTATGGCTACCGAACGCTACTGAGAAGTCAAATTCATTCCTGCAAAAGTAAAATGAGTTGCTTCTTTGTGTTGCTTTTTTAAAAACAGCATTAATGAAATATATATGCCTTATCCCTTTTTAAAGTATAAGTTGATTGCTTTCAGTACATTCAAAGAATTGTTCAACCATCCTCAAAAATCTAATTTTAGAATATTTTTGTCATCTCAAAAAGAAACCTTGTAACAATTAGAAGCCCTTCCCATTCCTTATATCCCATCCCAACCACAGGGAACCAATAATTGACTTTGTGTCTGTATGGATCGGCCTATCCTAGACATTTCATATAAATGAAATTATACAATATGTGTCCTTTGTGTATGGTTTCTTTCACATGGCATACTGTTCTCACATACCAGACTGGTTTTAAGATCTATCCACACTCTAGCATATACTCATTCCTTTGTGTTGCTAAGTAATATTCCACTATTAAGAATAGGCTACATTTTGTTTATTCAACTATTGGGCGATGAGCATTTGTATTGTTTTCAGATTTTGATTATTATAAATAATGTTGCTAAGAACATTCATATGCAACTCTATGTGGACATATGCTTTCACTTCTTTTGAGTATATACCTACAAATGAAATTGTTGGGAAACAAGGTAACTATATATTTTGAGGAACTTTTAAACTGTTTTCCAAAGTCACCACACCATTTTATATTCTCATCAGCAGTGTATAAAAGTTCTACTTTCTTTACTCACTCACCAACACTTTTTAAAATCTATGTTTTTTAATTACAGCCATTCTAGTGGGTGTGAGGGCTATTTCATTTTGGCTTTAATTTTATGTTTCTAATGACTAGTAAACATTTCATGTATTTCTTAGCCATTCATAATAATTATTTTGGACACATGTTACTAATTTCTAAAACTTTGTCTCTAAGATTTTGTAGTTTTACTCTGGTGCAAATAGGGATTTCTTTTTATCCTATTTATGGTACTTTGGGCTTCCTGAATCTGCAGATTTGCACCTGTTATTAGTTTTACAAAATTTTCAACCTTTATCTCTTCAAATATGGCTTCTGAATAGTGACTGTGCCCCCCATTCCATCTCTATTTTACTATGGAACGCTGATCATACTTACTCTAGATCTTACTCTTTCATGTATCTCAATTTATCTTTTATGTTTTCTTTATCTTTTAATCTCTTCTATCCCATTTCCTAGTTTATTAAATCTCTCTTCTACTGTGACCACTCTGCTGTTAAAATTATTCATTGAGTTATTAAATTTGTTATTTCCCCATTTCCAGACATTTTATTTGGTCATTTTAAATCTTCATGGTTTTTACAGTCTTCTGGCCTTTATTCACATTTTCAACTCCTTTTATTTATTGAAACATAAGTACTTAGGTACAGTCTAAGTTCTACAGTCTTTGCTTTCTAGTTCTTTTTTGTTCTTTCTACTGGCTATCAATTACAGTAGCTTTTTTTTCCTTGAGACTGTGATTTTTTTTTCGCTGTGCATTCATATTTTTTGGAACTTAATTTAGAGAAATATTTGAGGCCTATACTGAACATATGTCCTTCAGAGCATTGCCTCTACTAATACATGGGGACAGTACCAACCAAGGACTCCTTTAAACACATTACCTATTTTAAGTTTTTGGATCATCTCACACAGCATATCAATCTAAAAGCCAACTGGGATTATACATTTTCAGAACTAGCTTTTTCAACTTTTACTTGGCTCCAAATCTAAAACAGATTTTTTTCCTGGAGCCCTTTATCTTAAATGGAAGATAGAATGGGGAGGATTTTTTTATTTTATCTTCACAGCAATGGTGTAACTGTCTGAGACCCCAGGGTCAGGTTGTGGCAGTAGTGGGGCTCTGATTAGATACCTCATCTGTATCAGCCAAGCCTTCTTACTCTTTTCTCCAGTGTCCTTGTTACTCTGAAATCCATCTCAACCCCATCTACCTGACAGAATGGCAGTAAGAATAAACAACCAATGTGCTACTTAGACTGGAGCCCCCTGCTATGGCTTAGTTCTGACACTTGAGATTATAAAAAATATATATTCAGTTAGCATTTCCTATTGTTTCTATAAACAAAAAATGGCATAAGGAGTAACGAAGCTACTGATGCAACAGCTGAACATGAACAGAATGTTAAGCTTAATAAAGAGTGAGACCCCATTTTGGGGTTACACAAATTACTAGAAAGTTGAATACAGAGGAAATCCCATTTCCAAGATATCAGGGAACAAACAGGTTTTATCCCACTTACTAAATCTGGACTGGTAGTGGTTGAATAGAAAATGATCTTGAGAAAGACTCTGGGTCTGCTTAAAGGTTTATTTGGAAAAAATCATGGTAGCTTATCACTGTTTATGTGAACAAATAAGTACTCCTCAGGTATATGTGTTACTCATGAAACACATTACATCCTTATACTAATTAAATGAATTACAAGTCCATGATCATTTCTGTATGGAATAAAAGTAAAAAGTTCTCTCTCTCAAACACACACATGAATGACATATAAACAAAAAGAGAGAAAATGAGAATTAGGATTGCCTAAAATGATAAAAGAAATTAGACTCTGTTGATCAACATCTTTCTCAGGGGAGGACGGTCCCCAAATTATATCCAGTTGTAGCTGAGGACACAGTATATAGTTCATTGCACATATGAAACTGATTCATCTGAAATTATAACCCAACAAACTTTCAGCTCTGCATGCGTAAGCAAAGATGATGTTTATAGTGAAAAAAATACTTTGTGCTAACTTCCACAAATATCAGATTTGAAAGCTGGTATGGGGGTTGAGGCATGGAAAGAGAAATTTGAATGAAATCAACTTGGTCCGGAGGGGTGTGAAGCAGAAGAAAGGGGATAGCAGGCTCTGCATGCATCTAATTTCTTCAATAGAAATACTGTACTGTGATCATGAAAAAGCTATTTCAGTCTATAAATGTTAAATAAGCAATGGCTTTAAATAGCTTTCAGGCCATGACTGCCATGATATGAATTTTATGCTTTTGTTTTTATTTTTTATGTTTGCATTACATAATGTTTACATTCCTTCTGAGGAGTTGGTACAAGTACCTAACACATCTTAATTCCTCTTTTTATTCCCTCTCCTCCCTCAGCCCTCCTTCCATTTCTTCATCCCCTTCCCATTTGAGAAAGAGCTATTCTACTTATTATCTATATTTTGCGCTTTTTTATAATACTTTGTTTCTCATATAAAAGAAATTATGTGATATTTAAGCTTATGTGTCTGATTTCTTTCACTTTATATTAGGGTCTCAAGGTGTATCTATTTTTGTAAAGAATGACTCAAGTCACTTTTACTATATTGGTTATGCCCATCCAGGAACAGGGCATATCTTTCTATTTTCTGATACCCTCTTTGATCTCCTTTTTCCAGAGTTCTGCATTTTTCATTGTAGAGGTTTTTCCTAAGGTTAATTCCTAAGTATTTAATTTTTCTCAATGTTATTGTGAATAGTATATTTTTCTTCATTTCTTTCTCAGTGAGTTCACTGTTGTATACAGGAATGCTATTGACTTTTTGTGTGCTGATTCTGTATCCTACACTGCTGAAACTGCTTATTAATTCAAGGAGTCTTTTGGTAGAATTTTTTTGGTCTTCTATGTAGATGATCATGTCATCTGCAAATAAGGATAATTTGACTTCTTTTCTCATATATATATATATATATATATATATATATATATATATTTCTTTTTCTTGCCTGATTTCTCTGACTAATGTTTTGAGTTGAATCCTGTGTTAAACAGAAGTGGAGACAGTGGACATCCTTTCTTGTTCTTGATTTTGGAGAGAAAGCTTTCAGTTTTTCAACACTTAGTATAATGTTGGCGGGAGGTTTGTCATAAATGGCTTTTATCAGATTAAGATAAAGTATTTCTATACCTATCTTCTTTAGTGTTTTCATCAGGAATGGACATTGGATTTTGTCAAGGGCTTTTCTGAGTCTATTGAGAAGATTATGTGATTCTTGTTCTTGTTTCAGTTTATATGATCTATTATACTCATTGATTTGTGTATGCTGAACTATCCTTGCATCCCTGGGATGAAGGCTACTTGGTCACAATGTATGATCTTTTTGATGATTTGTTATACTCTGTTTGCCAGTATCTTGAGGATTTTTAAATCTATATCTATGAAAGAGATTGGCCAGTAGTTCTCTGTTTTGGTTGGATTGTCTGGTTTTGGAATCAGGGTAATGTTCAATTCCAGGAATGACTTTGGGAGTACTTCTTCCCTTTCAATTTCATTAAAGAGTCTTGAGGAGTATTGACACTAAATCTTTTCCAAAGCTTTGCAGAATTCAGCAGTGAATTCTCCAGACCTGAACTTTTCTTAGTTAATAGATTTTTTATTATACCTTGTATTTCATTGCCTATTATTTGATTATTCAGGGTTTTTATATCTTCTTAGTTCAGTTTTGGTGATTCATATGTACATGCTGTAAATTTTAAGTAAATATTTATATAGACAATAATAGAAAAAGGCCTTACTAAGGGGAATACAATTACAGAGTAAAACCTCATATTCTTCCATAAAAATATGCCTTTCACTTCTTTCATAGCTATAAACTTAATAAAAATGGAAAATGATGCAATTGAACATGCATGAAAACTGAGGATGAGGAAGTCTCTCTGTGACAGCCAGAAGAAAACCCAATCAAAACGGCATCACATGCTTCATATGAACTCCATGTGGAGATCAGGCACACTTCATCCCGTCTGAAAATTTTTCCCCCACTTAAGACTGTGACACAACCAACACCCTGAAAAAAAACCACTCTGCCAAGGAAAACAGCTTCTTTTTCACTGCAGATACAGCTCTTATGTCTAGAAAGTAATATGTTTATTATTATCATGCAGTTTGGGTTGTAATCCGTCAGAGGTTTACAAGAAAATGTGTTACAAATTCAGAATAAAGAGGGAGATCTAAGAGAGCAGAGTGGTTCCATGGCAAGCACCAAAAACAGAGGGAGCAGCTAATATAAAAATACTGGCATCAGTAGATAAAAAACCTGTTAGACTAGGAGCAAAGCCTTACACACAAAGAAGATGACATCTTTTTAAAAAAAAAAAACAAAAAAACAATTATTTATATGGCAGTTCCATTCTCAAAGGCTTAATGATATCCCTGAAAGTAACTCATCATTTCCATGACTTCTTAGATTTAGCTCTCACAGTCTGATTCCTCTAAGCCTCTGGTGCTGGGATAAGAATTAGAGATGTCAACAGAGGAGACGTGCAAAAATCAGAAGGTATCCTAAACTGGATGTTGTCTCAGGGACAACATCCATGTGCCAGAGGATTTGCTAGATGCTGGCATTTTATCCCTGGCCAGCTATATTTGGTATTCCTGGCTTTATAAGTGGAAATTCTAAAACTCTACTTTTATACTTTTACAACCCTTCCTCCACATTTCTAAAAATTGATGACCTGGTTTTGCTATGATGTCATATTGATAAAAGCAACTTAAGTCTTCATGACTACTTTAATTTAACCATAGAAATTTCAAGAGGCTCTAACAGTTCCAATCATCTGCTCAAGATCAAAACAGGAGTGCATTGTCTTCTGCATGGCCACTTAAAATATTTCCCTTGCCTCCAACCTACACGCTTTATTCATTATAAGAATAGTGCAAGTAGTATTCATAGGCTTAGATAAAGAATCTTACTCACCTCTCAAAGCAGGAAAATTAAGAAAAATCAAATAAAGCAATGAGCTATAAATATTCTGGTTCAAGCCAGTAAATGCATTTTTAATGGAAAAAATATAAAAACTCACTCTAATACTTTTTTGCTAATATTTATCAGTCTAAGAGTATCTATATGACATAAAAACTCATTTTAATTTGTATTTCTTAGAAGTCTATTTTATGTATCAGCTTAAATTTATTGTTATTATCATATTTGTTTATAGTTATGTAAGAATAATGCTTAAAATTATTAGCTACTTTTTGAGCCAGGCACTTTAACTGCATTATCTCATTAAATACTTATATAATCCCCTTGAGTCACCTAAGTCTGGCAGTGCTGACCTCATTTTATAGAGGAGGAAAGTGTGGCTGAGTGACTAAAGTCACTCTCCCAAGGCCATGTAGGGTAGCAAGGGTAGGCTAGAGACTTGCCAGGATCTGCTTTAGTCCTCAGCCTTGTACTCTCCACCTCATCCCACTATGAGATCCCCTCGAATATTCCTCAGGCCTGACCACTTTTGCAACTAGTCCTTAAAAGTTAATCTAACTCAAGGATTGATAGTGTCTCAGATAAATTTGGGCTAGTAAATGTCCTCACTTGCTTGATAAGGACTCTATAAATGCTTTATTCACCTGAATACAGTCCATGATGAAGGGAAGAGTTTGTAAAATGTCTGGCCTTTTTAGTTTTAGAACTGGAATCAACGATCAATCTCCCATTACTGAATGATAGAGCAGGAAAGAAAAGCTTAAGTCAAAACAAATAATGACCCAAAACTTCTTGACTTCACTCATATCTATGCCTCTGGCATTCACTCCCAGAGTAATCCAGGCACTGCCTGCAAGTCACCCCAGGTCACCCTAACTCTGCACTTGTTGTACCTCAGTTCAGCTCTTGGAGAGAGGGACTACAAAAAAAGAAACCAAAGGGGAGCACGGAGCAGCCAGCAAGATCCACTAGGCAGTCTGTCCTAGGCCCTGAAGGAAATGCCCACATTAAAATGTGGAACACTGTCCTTATATCTCCAATCTCTACATTTTCAGTCATAATTAGCATCTATTTTAGAGATGGGAAGTTGGCAGAGGTAAGCACAGTCTTTGGGTTTTTTTCCCTTGCAGAAACACACATGCATAAGTGGTGAAGTAAATACTACACATTTTTAATTCCTCTCTACAATTTGCAAACTCTGCAGTGAACATGCATGCATTTCACAGCTAAGAAAAATCATTTAAACTCTGTCCCCCTCTCCCACCACTTTCTCACAGAAGTCTGCATCACTCTAACCCTGTTGCATATTATAATGCAACAAACAAGATTAAACCCTAGAACAAGAACAGGGACATTTAAAAGTGATTAAAAAAAGAGAAATTTTTAAAAACTTGGTATGGTTATTACTCTGAGAAGTAAAATGGTTTAATAGAGGATTAGATAAAAGCATCTCAAAGTCTCCAGCGATCAACTTGGGATTACTCAGAAATTTAATAGTTATGCATACGTAGAAGTAATATTCAGGTGCTCACTCCAGTTACAGTCCAAAGTTTAATTTTGAAAAATACAAGCCAATTCTTTAAAACTGGCAATATTAATATAAATTAAAAGAGCAAGTTACCCTAATAATATTTTATAAATACTCCATAGCAATTGATAATGATAAAAAACCAAATCAGTGATGGAGGTTGTTTTCTCACCTTTATTTTATGGAAGAAGACACCGAAGCTTAGAAGGATTGAATAATTTCAGTAAATGGAAGAATGGAAACTTAAAATCATTTAGGTGTTAAATGCTATACTAAAACCAAAGTATCTTAATAACATTGAAATAATTTAATTTGACTTATAAAAGCAGCCCCATCTGAAATGATCACCATCTTTTTTTTTCTTTTTTTCTTTTTCTTTTTTGGTACTGGGGATTGAACTCAGGACCTTGCATTTGCGAGGCAGGCAGCAGAACCACTGAGCTAAATCCCTGGGCCAAGATGATCACCTTCTAAGAATGGGCAAGAAACTTGGCAACATAACAACATAAAAAAAATAGCAAACTTAGGAACACTAAAAATGTGAAAGAGAAAAAACAAAATATGTTAATTCCTGAAATAGAGAAACAGCAACGAAACTCATTAAAAGAGTCTGAACATCATAGTAAGTAGAAATCCCACCAAAGGTTTTCCTTGATCCTTTTTTGGAATCTGTATTTCTGAACTAAAAATATTCCACATTTTCCTTTATTGTCTATATATTTCATGATATTACATAAAGCAGATTATATGGTATTTGGAAGAACTAAGTATGCAAACCATAACTTTCCAGGCACACCAATAATATAAAAGACAATAACACTGGGCCATACCTTGGTCTTCATAAACTTGGAGTGACTTTTGTAAACCTCTATTTGTTTGATCTCTTCTTCACGGTCCTCAGTGTTCAGCACACCATTGGCTTTTAACATCTGGATCTCATCCTCCAGATCCCGTATGTTTCGTTCCAATGAAGCAATTTTTGTGTCCTTTCAGTAAAAAGGGAAAGAAAAAGAAAGAACACTATTTTATCAGCACTGTCTAAACAGAATTTAAAAATGCAGTTTTGGTGGTGTTACATTAACTATGCTGTAGACATAAACCCGAATTCAGAACAACTTACTTTTTCTACTTCTGAGGATCATCATTGAAATGACTGAATTCCCAATCAAGTATTATGGGAATTATAATTGGTATTATGTGTCAACATAATACCAAGAGTTACCTAGACAGGTTTCGCTAACTAAATTACCAAAGCAACAATCCCAAAAGAAATCTAAAGTGTCAAAAACCAAAACATGGGCAAATCTGTAATTTAGGATATAGTTAAGCATGGCATCTTTTGAGTCCACTTATAAACATAAAGATGGTCTACTCACTGGGTATATATATCCTCTAGATGGTTTTATAAGGCATGCTTGGAATTTGACTCTAAGGAAAGGGGAAATTCAAACCTACTAATAGGAAAAAGGATTCTCATCCAAAATACAGACATAAGAGAAATTAAATAACCAAATATTGACTTAGTATGACTGCTCCACTAAACACTGAAAATTTATAGAAACTGGAAATAATATATCACAACAACATGATTTACTTGGCAAGCAGTCAAGTCCCTACGTGACAAAAAACATGACTACCTTGCAAGGCATTTCTAACCTATTGATTTACAGATCCAAAAAATTAGAAATATTACATTCAGATGTGGGTTTGAGAAAAAAAAACCAACCAATGACAGATGATACACAAGAGAGTACAGAATAAGAGCTGATGCATTAGAAAGTAGAGAAAACAGAGCTTTTACAGAGGAACCAAACACACACAAACACACACACACACACACACACACACACTTCCCCAACTTCAAGAATTAAATTCAAATCAGCCTTGGAATGAAACATACCAAGGTTAGACTTTAAGTTTTCTCATTATCACCATTTATCTGCTGTTTTATTGCAAATATTTAAGGAACTTGTATTAAATTTGTCACTGAATGTTAGTGAAAGCAAGCCACTCATTCTTTTTCTTAAGCTAAGTATCTTCATTTTACTGTAATCTGAAAGATGAAGAATTCCAAAAGTAAACACAATGAATGGGCTACTCTATTTATACCTAACTCATTAATAAAAAAAATAACAAATATGACTGTTCTATCTTTCCACCTATTATATGATTTTTTTCTACGCTACACAGCATATCTAATGTGGCAATATAACAAGATTTTTTTTTTGGTACCAGGAATTGAACTTGGGTCCTTGCGCTTGCAAGGCAGGCAGCAAAACCACTGAGCTAAATCCCCAGCTTATAATTATTATTATTTTATTATTATTATTGTTATTATTATTATTATTATTAACACTTGCCATCCTATTAAAAAGAGGAAAAAGAAGAACAGTGACAACTACTTTTTGGCGTCTCCTATGTGTCCAGAACCAAGCATTCTAAGCACAATGGACATTTTCATTAATTCTCAGAAAGATCCCAAGAAGATAAAATGAAAAGATTTTTGAAATTTTCAAAATTATGAAATTCTACATTGTACAGTTTCATTTTCCTTCTAAAAATTTCCTTCTATATTGTATTTTTCCACCTACAAAAGAAATATATACTTTAAATTCATAGAAAATGGAGAAAATCTCTAAGCCTACTATCTGGAAGTAACTACCATTTGTACTTTTTACATGGTCTGTCAATATTTTTCAATTTTAGATGCAATTTCTGAAAATCTTACACGCACCAGTTTGGGTAAAGGGAATGTTATAGACCGAAAGTTTGTATTGTCCTCCCGCCCCCCAATTTATATGTTGAAGCTCCAACTGCCAATGAGATAGCATTTGGAGATAGGGTGTGCTCACTATAAAAACTTGGGAGGCAAAAAGAGTTAGATGAGTTCATGAGGATGGGGTTTTCGTGACAACATTAGCATCCTTGTAAGAAAAGACATAAGACAGTGCACATGTGTGCATTTGGCTTTGTTCTCTACACACTCCCTATTCCCCTCTCCCCACATAAGTAAATAGCAAAAAAGTAGCCACCTACAAATCAGGAAGACAGCCCAGACATCACAACCCAACCATGCTGACATTCTAATCTCAAGCTCCCAGCCACCAGAACTACAAGAAAACAAATTTCCATTGCTTATTCAGCCCAGTCTATAGCACTGTGTTAAGGCAGCTCCAGCTGACAAACATAGGGAGTTGTACTTAGTGATTCATTTCAGTTGTGAGTTAGGAGAGCTTCACATTTCAAAAAAGGAATAATAAGTAAAACGTGATGGAAAAGAACTTCTAAAAGTTTGTAAAAGTTTTCCCAAATAAATGAGTGTTATTTTAAATCAATATTTTTTCTGACTATAAAGTTGAGGTGTGCTTGTTATAAAAACTTGAACAGCCATATAGGTAATTATGATCATCCACAACCCCAGCACCCAGATATATCCACTATTAATATTTTTACTTACTCTTATGAAAGCCCTAAGATTGTATTTTCACCCTAAAGCATTTTAAATGGTATCCATTAAAATTCTAATCAATATGATATAGATTCTCTATATCGAGATATAAACCAGCAATTGGTGAGATTTATAAATATCTAAGCATAATCATTAAGAGTTTATATAAATGCAATCTTTATGAAAGTTTAACTATAAATTAAGTGTAAATGTAAGGGTCAAAATTCTTGCTTTTTTACCTATATAAAATGTCCTGGAATTTTAGACCGAAGTCTGACATGACCATATTTACATGTTTCTATGTATAAACATACATAAATATATAAACATGTGTGTGTACTGTAATCTCTTTATAGCTTTCACATCTTAGATCTTTTTTACAGCCTTGGTAGAATCTCAGGTGGAGAAGCATCTGCTTTCTCACCAACCCTGTTTTACTCTCAGTCAACTTTCAGTTAGCAATGACCAAAGCTACCAACTTCCACATGAGTGAGAAGTACTTTCCACTGGATATTAAAGAATTATATACTGTTAAGGAAAGAATATATAGGATGTTTCTTAATAGATCAAAACCTCTTGTCATATATATATAGATAGGTAGATAGACAGATAGATAGATATAGATATAGATATAGATGAACTAAAAGTTCACCGACAGTTAAGAACTTTGAAAATAATGCTTTTTTACTTTTACTATTTTTTAAATTAATCAAAACCTTTTTCAAAAGTGCCCAAAATATAAAAGCAAATTGAAACGTGCACTGCATTGTGAGAGCTATTTTCATAAAGATTTATTCTGTTCTTATTTACATTTCTGTTCTTGAATGAGTCAACTGCAAGTGCAACACAATTCATTCCCATAATTATGAGCACAGAGAAAAAAATCAATAGGAGAACACAAATAGAATTCACAGTGGAGAAAAAATATAAAATACACAGCTAGATTAGATGGTTTTGGGTTGTGCCCAAATTGATATACAAAACCTCAAGCCAAAAAATGTAAGCCTGAAAATCAAAGGCAAATAAAATGGTTGCCATGTTTACCATTTCTCAACTGCCTCAGCTCTGAGAATTCAGAGAGAATTTTATCTTTTCTCTACTAAAAAAAAAAAAAAACGCTAAAACTAAGATAAATGACTAAAAACTTACATATTTAAAGCAAACTATGGAAGCTCTGACATGCTGAAAGTGAGATATGGATGCTCTTTCAGAAGACAGCAAATGTACATGTTCAATAACTCTTATCAACGATCTAGAATACAGAGAAGAAAATTTGAGATATATATGGAAAACATCCTGAGTAGTTTTAGAAGATAGAGTCATATTTTACTTTCCGATTACTAGAGTTTACTTCATCTGAAATCTTTATTTATTTATTTATTTATCTTTTTTTTTTTGGTACTGGGGTCAAACTCGGGACCTTGCACTTGTGAGGCAGGCGGCAGCTCCACTGAGCTAAATCCCCTGCCCCTGTAATTGATATTTTAAAACAATTCATGTCATGGCTTTGAAACACATCTTTATTATTTCACAAATAAATAAGCTCTAGAAGCAGATACCTGTGGGTCTTCTTTAGAGATAGAAAAGTAAAATACAGTATAGGATATAACCTTTCCCAAAGTCCACAGGACTCAAACGCTCCATGGGAAAAAGATGTTATTGCAGGGTCAACTATGAGATATGATCAAAACCTGCAGTGAACATTAACATTTTTTAAAAATATATCACAGTAAAAGACACATTGCCATTAAGTGCCCTCAAAATACTCCCCCTTGTTTCAAAACATTTATTTCATTGTTCTTATCTGAAGCAGTTCTGGAAGTCCTTTTTTCATGTCTTTTTGTGTTGTAGTGGCTGCCTCAATATCATGAATCGATTCCAAATGTTTACTTTTCATGGTCATTTTTACTTTGGAGAAGAACACATTGCCAGACATGGTGAATAAAGTAGATGAGGACACATTGTTGTTTGTTTGTTTGGTACCAGGGATCGAACTCGGGACCTTGTGCTTGTGAGGCAGGCAGTGGAACCACTGAGCTAAATCCTCATGCAAGTGAAGACACATTGTAATGCTTTTATCTGATAGAAAGTGCCATAGCAGAAGTAATGTGTGATACCAAGTATTGTTATGACAGAGGATGAAGCCATTTGCCCATTTCCCAGGCCATTTTCGATATACATCAATTCTTAAATGCCCTAGTAACACCTATAATATTCAGAGTTCACTGTAGTGTTCCTGGGTACAAACTCAGCTTGCACAATTCCATCAAAGTAAAAAAATACAATCAACATCATTTTGATTTTGCATCTTGATTGATGCACTTTTTTACATGAGGAAAATTGGGTTATTTCCATTCAGAACTTTGAACATTGGTCTCAGGATCATAAGCATAGACCCAAGTTTAATCTTCCATAATGACATTTCTTAAAACTCTGGAATTGGAAATGGACAATCACACAATTTCAATGAAATTGACAAAATTTCATAGAACATGATGTTCATGGTCCATGTTTTATGGTACACTTTAAAACAAACTTCTGTCAACCATATCACACAACCAACTAACTGTACACAACAGGTTGAAACTTGTCACACATTGTTACTAAGGTTCAATGTGCCACTTCTTCTACTGAAGATTCCTGCCTATCTGTTCAATGGCACTTAGCAGCTTCCACCAAATGTTTCAATCATACCACTGAAGTTTAAAAAATGCCTGCAAGAGACTCTTTTATTTTTATGTTTTCGTAGTCACTGAAAATTGAACCCAAGGAAATGCAGCCATTAAGTTACATCCTCAGTCCTTAAAAACATTTTTTTTGGAGATAGGATCTTGCCTAGGTAGAACTCGAACTTGTGATGCTACTGTCTCATCCTCACTGAGTGCTGGGATTACAGGTATGCACCACTGTGCCTGGATGTTGGAGACTCTTAATGCACATTAGCATCAATGGCTCTGGGGAGTGCTGCCACAAATTATTCTGTCTAGTTTTAGCCCAGTATCATTACCCTGAGATATGTCAATTCTTGAAAAAACAAGCTAGACTTAAATAACAATGTTAATCTCAAAGTTATACTACTCAATTGAAGAACCAAAACAATTATTTGGACTCAAGACAAAACTTGCCACAATTTCCCCAGTTTAAAATGAGGGGAGCTTAAATACTGCATGACCCCATCAGCTTCTGTCACTCCGAAGGGGTCTGCTGAGAGCTTGTTCTTACTCTAGCAATAAAACAACAGACATGGAGTACCATACTTCTGAGCTCACCATCTCATGTCTCAGGTAACATTTTCCAAATAGTGATGAGATAGGACACCCATGAAATTGTCCTGTTTGTACTATGTTTTGGTTAGAGACTGTAAGAATGTGAAAAAAATTTCAGGGGAAAATACAGCTAAAATATGTTTGTTTCACCCTTGTTAGAAAAGAACATCCAAACTCAGTGTCTCTTCATTTCTTTCCCCATATTCATAAAATAATATTGTATACACATATTGTAGGTCATAGCTCCCAAAGGTTAATACTCAAGATTCTTTTATATATCTACCATTTCAAAGATCCAAAATAGGTAACAAGTGGGTGCTGATAAATAAAGGAATAGAACTGAACCCTTAAGGGCCATTTACCCAAAAGGCTCAACCAGCTAATTGTTAAACTGATCATGAATACTAACACTGGCCCTTAGGCACAGTGATCAAAATAACAAAGATGTAAGCTGAATGGGAAGACAGAAGTGAGTTTATTCCTCCTTTTCTCTCTTTTTAAAAATAACTGCCAGATATGTATGCTTCAGACTGATACTAAACTTAGACACAGAGGATTCTCTCATTAATTTATTTATTTCAAAAAACATATAAAAAAGGCACCTACTTACTGGGTATCAATCCCTTTGGTGGGTGTCTGATGTCAACAAGATGAATGAGTATCCTTCTCTCTTTAATCTGGAGTATAGCCAAGATCCTTGCTACTCAAAATGTGGTCTACAGACCAGCAGCACAGACACCACGTAGGGGTTTTCAGACATGCAAAACCTTAGGACCCCATTCAGAACTACTAAATCTGAATCCGTATTTTCCCAAGGTCTTCAGGTGATTTAGGCAATCTAAATACCACAGGTGTCCACGAGATACACAGTACAAGATTGACCAATGCAAAAAAGACCAAGGCAACTTTACTGTATAAATATATTTAGAAAATTATGAACTACTTTCAAGAGCTATCTAACTTGGCACAAGTCTACGGCAATCCTGAGAGTAAACCTTCTGGAGCATCTTTGCCAGTCAGGGTGCCATTATTACTCTTTCTGTGTTTGTCAAACATTCTTTTCCCCTTAAACAGCAAGAAACAAATTTTAATTCCTCTCTAGGAACTGTGAATACTGAAGTGGTGAGTGGGTGAATATAAAAAAAAAGCAATATCATTTAGTCACAAAAAGTAACAATTATTCTATTGCTGAGTGTCACAATGTATTTTCCTCTCAAACACAGTAAGAATTACTGGTTGCATTTTAATATCAGGCCAAAAAAGAAAATTCAAGTTTTTCTTACAGAGCATGGAATTCACTGTGCTCATGTATCAGTCTGTGAACCTTGATCAACAAACATAGGGCCAATTTCATTTAAAGAAGACGTGATCTAATGCTCAGGAAATGTCCCTACATAATTACATTATACTTTATTTAGAATAAAATTCTAAACTATTATTACTGGATACCACAGAGGCTCTTGAAGGCTTAGCTTTTAAAAATCATCTAGTGGTACTGCAAACATAACTGAGCAACCCTTGGTCTTAGGCTATCCGAGACACGCCCTACCTTTGGAAGTATTTGCTGTGTGGTATAACCAGAGTCATATGAGTCCCAGTGAAGCACTGCAGAAAGCAGGCAATTTAGGCCTACAACATATTTGGAGGGGAAAAAAAACTCATCTTCTTGGGCCTTATCAAATTATAGAAAGATGAAGATGACAGGGGTTAGGCTAAGATTTTGATGATGTTCCTGTGTTTCTGTTTACACAGATGATATCCAATTCTTTATCATACACAGGCATAGAGAATCAGGTTGGACTATGCCAATTAAAGCACTTAGGGTGCTCTGTGTTTCTTGTCATGGTCTTATTTGCCTATTTCTGATCCAATCTTCATGGAGTCTGTGCCCTGGGTGTGTATCCTTCCTGCTATTCTGTCTCGGTGCACATTATTGACAACCCTGAGTAGAAGATGTGTCTCTAATGGGTCTCCTAATCTTTGAAGTTTTGTTCTCCATGTATGAATTTCTTTTTGCTAATGAACATAAACCTAATCAGAAAGAGAGAGCGAGGGAAAGGGAGAGGGAGAGGGAGGAGGAGAGGGAGAGACACAGGGGAAGAGGGACAGGGAGAGGGAGAGGGAAAAAAAGAGGGAGAAGGGGAGGGGAGGGGAGGGAGGGGAGAGGGGAGGGAAGAAGCAAAAAGAAAGTAAGAATAAAATAAACCAGATACACTGCCTAGAAAAGTGAAAAATCTGACACTCAAGGAGTTATAAAGTTGAATGCAAAACTTAGTTCAGGCTTTAAACTCTTGGGCAAGATACTCAGCCTTTCTGAAATGAGATTATGTTGCAAGCACATTAAGAACACTGCAAGCGAAGTGTGATGTATGCAAAGTATCCATCATGGAACCTCTCCCAGAAGGGTGAAAGGTTGCCATTTTTGTCATAGGCATATGAAACTGCTGTCCCTACTTATCCCCCTGTTCTATTAGGTGCACATGTAGACAACAGTAGCTTCTGTTTTTTGTTCTGCCCTCTTTAACTTTGTGAGTATATTCTTAACCTTGCTAATCCTATAACCAAAGATTGTTGTAAGAAGTAAATAAGTGAAAATATGTAAATCTTCCAGAATAATAGCTAATACATTGTAGGTGCTCAATAAACATTACCTTTTCTTCCATTTCTTGAAGCCTATCTATTACTTTTTATCTGCTTAGATTCTTATCCTTTCAAGAAGTGCATTTTCCCACCTCCCTTTAGTTTTTAGTGGGGTTTCAACTGTGTGACCCTAACCAGAGACAAGCATCACATGTCTTCTGGACATCATGGCTGGTCCAGGGCTGAATTCTTAACTCTAACAAGGTGAATTAGAGTTCTTTAAGGAACATGATATAAATACAAGGGCTTTTAAAAAGTCTTTCTGTCCTTTTCTGAAAGTAAGGAAAATGGAGGCTGGTGGCTGGATGCAGCCTCACTATTATGTATCAAGAACCTGCTTGAATGATTGGGCCTTTATATACACTCCTCCAAATTCCAAAACGCAAAAGCAAGGTTTTTGTCATTTGTAATAGCAGAGTCTGACAGTGTAAAAGATAACACTAAAATACATTAAAATATAATATTCTATAAATCTACAGGCAGAAAAATTAAAATAGGTAAGACCATCACATCAAAGTCAAAAGTCTCCAGAAAGCACAGGAACCTAATCTAGGGTTTGGATATGAATAAGATCATAGAGAAGATCAAAATATTCTTATCAGGGAAAAGTAATAATGCACAAAAACCAGAAGTACTAGGAATCATACCCACCATACAGTAGAACAGAAGAATGCATCTGGAGTATGTAGCTAATAGGAATCAAGGGATAGATGGAGTAAAAATAATTCACGTTTAGTTGTAGAAAAGTTGGAAATGAAAAGAAGGTGAGGTAGAGTAATAAGTTGCTAGAATCAAGCTAGGAGTTTGTTTTTGGGTATGAGTGGTAGTTGTCTGTAATCTGATAAACAAGATGGTAATAAGGTTGCTTTTATACAGTTAATGATAAAAACAAAAGCAAAAATGGAAATTGAGATCATAGACGTTATGAAATCATCAGCCTAGTAGTAAACGAATTAGACATGGCTGAGACTCAAGGATAGAGAAAACAATAGAAGATTTAACAAAAGCAAATAGGGGTAAAAACTGATGGAGGTTATGGAAAAATCTAAGAAAATAAGAGACTAAATAGTTTTGAGAATGAAGGGAAATCAAAGAAGGCTTTAGTATGTCACTAGAGACAGGGCAGCTTCAATGGAATTGTGTTTTAAAAAACGGAAATTGAACACCATATTTATTATATTTAATATATTAAACCCATGGAATCAGGGGTGATTGACAAGTGACTCAACAACAAGGCAAGAATAGGGAACAGGGCAAGAAAAACCAAACAGATACCACCTGGGACACTGGAACCATGACTGGAGGTCTCTGCAGAGTCATAGGTAAACTTTTTAGTTGTTGAGTTGGGGAAGAATACCAGGATAAGAGCTGGAGCTGGGAGCATCCTAGGAGGGTTTGGGGTAGCTGTAGAAGTATTTCACTATTTTAACAACCAGTGTAGCTGTCTGTACCTGTGACTCTCAGCTGAGTATTGGACCTGCAATTTGCTTGATTATTGACAGTGTCATGTATCCCCAACTTATGGAAGGGGCTGCTGGGTAATTAAAATTCATTTCAATTGCCTGTGACACACACTAAAGCAAAGACTCCCTAGTGGCGATCTCAGAACTAGCTACATGAGAAACATCCAGATGAACATTTCTCTTTCAAGAAGGGGAATGGGGGGGCACAAAAATCTATATTTATTTTCAAGCTCCTCATCTTGGAAAAAAAGTTCACATCAAAAGATTTATTTTTTTAATATTTTCTTCCTTATTTATGTCTCAGACATATGTTAAATGTTCTGAATAGACACAAACAATATTTCTCCATTCTGATATTAAAAATGCAATTAAGTCAGGTGTGATGGTGCACACCTGTAATCCTAGCACTCGGGAAGCTGAAGTAGGAAGATCACCGAGAGTTTGAGGCCAACCTGTGCTATGTAGTGTGTTCAAGGCCATCTTGAACTATATAGCAAGACCCTGACTCAAAAAAATACAATTAATAATATTATAGACAGCTAAGTTAGGTAGAAACATTATAGGCAGTCATACAGAACTAGGCCCTCAAGGAAATCAATACAGAAGATGAGAACACATTACAATTGTGGCTAGCGGCACATCTGTCGAAGGGCAGGCCTCAAGATAAAGATGAAATGACCAGGCCTACATGTCTCCCCAAGGGATAAGCAATAAATTGAAGATTATACTATTGTGGGTGTTACCTGGTCCAATAAAGTCTAGATAGACATTAGCCATCCAAGCGGGTGACCAGGACCTCCTGATTCATTCCTTCCTAAAAAGGTCCTTGTTCTTTCTAGGTACACTTGCTACATGACTTGCTTCCCCATTGGATCAATATTACCTAAGAGGCTATATTTGTAATCTTATTGGTTGCTCACAGTTTTGACCCATGTTGTGCCTACCTCATTATTTTGTACCCAGCTCATGATTTTGCTCCATAAAACTTCCTCTGTGAAGTGGGGACTACAGCAACCCACTTTTGGGTCCCCTCCTGTTTTTCAGGACCTATTGCTCTCAAAAAATGTTTCCTGTTCTTAACCTCCATTGTTCCTTAGAATTCATTCTTCGATTTCAGGGAACATGAGCTTGGCATATGTGACATCTAGCAGGTTGGGACTTATATTATTTCCCGTATATCATTAACAACAGTCCATGTGTATTGTTTACTTAGAGAAGCCCTATGCTACCAAAATCTCACAATGTTCTCCATAATCCTACAAATTAAGGACTTACTTTTGCCCAATTAACAGGTCAGAAGATGGCATATAATCTGCCCAAGGTTTTCTCTTTAGCAAACTGGAATGGTTCCCTTGGCATTGGGACCTTACTGTGACCTATGACTCATGCTGAAACCCTACTGTCCCCAGGCCAACCTCAGAAGAGACTGGTTTAAGAGAAGGTATGCTACCTAGAAGCTCAACTATTCTGATTTTTCCTCCCACACAGTACTTTTCCTCAAAAGACAACAGAGGATAGTCAAGACAAAATAGTGAAGAAGTTGGAGATGGAAGAGAAGGAGGAAACTTTTCAAAAAACTACTTCCAGATGAGTGGGGTAATCAGTCCATCCATGGCAGTCCCTGTGCCCAGCACTGCCCTCCCTAAGGATGAATTGGATGTCATCTTTTACACATATCTGAGTCCAAAGAGGCTTTAAATTTCAGCTGTCTGCCTCTGAGAATAGCAGCAATTCGGTGAAATATTACTTTACATGACAGCAAATGCTTTTCAGGGAGCCTAAAAAGATGGGTATTCGACCATCTATTTCTCTTCCAATGCTCTTTAGGAAAAGATTGGGTGAGAAGTTCTCTGGCCTTCTAAGCAATCTGATCCTACTTTGCCCACTCCTTTAACCCACCCCCTGGTAGTTTAGGGTCTCCTTCTAAGGATCTCTAAAACACCACAAATCCTTCCATGTTCAACCAGTCTGCCTCACGGAAAAAGCAATGGGTGACTATGGAATTTAGGCCACCCCAACTCACCAATATGGCCTGAGGGATGTGGAAACCGGACCGTGCCTTAGGGATGAGGCATGTAATGCCTGGTACACTATCATTACTGTAGCTTGAAAGGGGAAGTTCACATGAAGCCTGTGGTTGACTTCTCAACCCTGCTGGCAGAAGTGCATGCCAGTAAGGAAATTGCAATCCCTAAATAAATAACAGGCTGGGCACTGAGCACCAACAAGAGAGAGGGCAGGGGCTGCTGGCCTAGAGGGCTGGCCAATAAAGAGCAAACAGAGCTAAGATTTAAATACTATAGGAATGTTATGTCAATTTAGACTTCCTAGGGAGGGCCTTGAGAATTCAAATTGCCAGTCACCAAGCATTCAAACTTGTTAGAATCTTTAAAGCAGGACATTTAGTCAACTCCTTGCATATGCCAAGTGGGGAGGGAGATGACTTACTTGCCAATGCCAAACAGCATGGAAGCTAAGTCACCAGGTCATTTACTATACCATAGACCGCCTTCATTTTTTCCTCTACTGGACTGGTTTCTCCTGTTAAAGACCCTTTTAAAATCTTCAACATACAAACTATCTGTTTATTCACAGCTAAGACTTTTGCCTGAAGTAAGCTTATTTAGTTCCTTCTCTCTGGGAGCACTTGTTCAAATGTACCATTTCTTTTTTACACATAAAATTCAATTTCAAAAGTAAAACAGAAGAGGGAAAGAGGCAAAGGACTCCTTGAGCAGCTATTATATGCCAGGATATTTCCATGCCTTAGTCCTTTTTTACACCCTATACAGCCCTATACAGGCTGGTGTCATGGACCAATTGCACAGGCTGGAAAGCTGGAGCACAGCCAGTTTTTATAAATAAACTAACCTCCCCTGGGAGTTTTCAAAATCGATGGGGAAATTAGATACTTCTACGACAAAGAATACCTGAGAAATTTCATGAACACCAAACCAGCACTACAAGCAATTCTAAACAATATCCTAGAAAAAAGCAATGAAGGCCACAACTCCATGCAGCCCAACAGAGGGAAGACACCAGGCAAGGTAAGACACTAAAGGGAAAGGGGGAAAAAATAAGAAACAAAAGTAAAACATCATGACAAGGATAAATCAATATCTATCAATTATAACCCTCAATGTTAATGGCCTCAATTCACCAATCAAAAGAAAGAGAATGGCAGAATGGATTAAAAAGGAAAATGCAACAATATGCTGTATACAAGAAACACACTTAACTCAAAAGGAAATTCATAGACTGAAAGTAAAAGGATGGAAAACAGTTCTCCATGCCACAGGAACCCAGAAGAAAGCAGGGGTAGCAATCTTATTTGCAGACAAAGTAGATTTCAAATCAAAACTAATTAAGAGAGACAAAGATGGTCACTACATCCTTGTGAAGGGAACAATGCAAGAGGAAGAGATGACAATCCTAAATATATATGCACCAAATACGAATGCCCCCAACTATACAAAACAAATATTAATAGACATAAAACACCAAATAAACACTAACACAATTGTAGTGGGGAACCTCAATACCCCACAATCACAAATAGACAGATCATCTTGACAAAAAGTTAACAAGGAAATTCTAGAATTGAACCAAGCTATTGAACAAATGGACTTAATAGATGTTTACAGAGTGTTCCACCCCACAAAACTGAAATACACATTATTTTCAGCTGCACAGAGGTCATTCTCCAGAATAGACCACATGCTAGCTCATAGGACATGTCTAAGTAAATGTAAAAGAATAGAAGTTATCCCCTGTATATTATCAGACCATAGTGCAATAAAATTGGAGATCAATAACATAAGAAATCGCAAAACCCCAACAAATACATGGAAACTGAATAACAACCTCTTGAACAACCAATGAGTCAGAGAAGTAATTAAAGAAGAAATTAAACAGTTTCTACAAGTAAATGAAAATGCCAGTACAACATACAGGAATCTATGGGACACAATGAAAGCAGTTCTACACAGGAAATTCATAGCAGTGAATGCCCATATTAGGAAAACAGAAAACTCAGATAAATAACCTAATGCAGAACCTCAAGCTCCTAGAAAAAGGAAAGCATAATGAATCCAAAGCTCATACAAGAGAGGAAATGATAAAGATCAGGGCAGAAATCAATGCAATGGAGACTAAGAGAACAATACAAAAAAATCAATGAATCAAAGAGTTGGTTTCTTGAAAGAATAAATAAAATTGATAAACCTTTAGCCAACCTTATCAAAAAAAGGAAAGAAAAGGCACAAACACATGCAATTAAGAATGAAAAAGGTGAAGTCATAACAGATCCAACAGAAATCCAGAGGATCATCAATGCCTACTTCGAGAACCTCTACTCCAATAAAATGGAAAACACAGAAGAAATTGGCAGATTCCTAGATACATACGAACTGCCAAAGTTAAATGAAGAAGATATAGAAATTCTAAACACCACAATTACAAGGACTGAAATTCAAAAAGTAATAAAATATTTACCAACAAAGAAAAGCCCAGATCCAGATGGCTTCACTGCTGAATTTTACAAGACATTTAAAGAAGAACTAACTCCACTACTCTTTAAACTCATCAAGGAAATTGAAAGGAAAGCAAGGCTTCCAAATTCATTCCTGGAAGCAAGTGTTACTTTGATTCCAAACCAGGGAAAGACCCAACCCCAAAAGGGAACTACAGGCCAATCTCCCTAATGAACATAGATGCAAAAATCCTCAACAAGATACTGGCAAGCAGAATACAGAGGGTCATCAAGAAGATCATACACCCTGACCAAGTCGGATTTATTTCAGGGATGCAAGGATGGTTCAACATTTGTAAATCAATAAATGTAATACACCATATTAACAGAGTCAAGGACAAAAACCACATGATCATCTCAATAGATGCAGAAAAAGCAATCAACAAAATCCAGCACCCATTCATGATAAAAACCCTACAGAAAATTGGAATAGAAGGTTTTTACCTTAACCTGATTAAGGCTATCTATGAAAAACCAACAGCCAACATCATACTAAATGGTCAAAAACTGAAAACTTTCACACTAAAATCAGGAACAAGACAAGGATGCCCACTATCACCACTCCTGTTCAATATAGTTCTGGAAATATTAGCCATAGCAATTAGAAAAGAGAAAGAAATAAAAGGAATAAAGACAGGAAAAGAAGAAGTTAAACTGTCATTATTTGCTGATGATATGATACTTTACATAGAAGACCCAAAAAACTCCTCCAGAACACTTCTAGACTTAATTGACAGATTCAGTAGAGTAGCTGGATACAAGGTCAACACTCAAAAAACAATAGCCTTCTTGTACACAAATAACAGACTCACTGAGAGAGAAATTAGGGAAACAATTCATTTCATAATAGCATCCAGAAAAATGAAATATCTAGGAATCAATCTAACAAAGGAATCGAAAGACCTCTACACTGAAAATTACAACACTCTGAAAAAAAAGAGATTGAAGAGGATACAAGAAAATGGAAAGATATCCCTTGCTCCTGGGTAGGAAGAACCAATATAGTAAAAATGGTCATACTTCCAAAACTACTATATAGATTCAATGCAATGCCAATTGAAATTCCAACAATATACTTCACAGAACTAGAGAAAACAATCCAAAAATTCATTTGGAACCAGAAGAGACCTACAATAGCAAAAGCAATTCTAGGCAACAGAGACATGGCAGGAGGTATCACAATCCCCAACTTGAAACTATACTACAAAGCTACTGTGATAAAAACAGCATGGTACTGGCAAAGGAACAGATCTGAGGATCAGTGGAATAGATTAGAAGATCCAGAAACAACTCCAAACATGCTCAGCCACCTCATCTTTGACAAAGGAGCCAACTACCATCATTGGAGGAAAGATTGCCTATTTAATAAATGGTGCTGGAAAAACTGGATTTCAACCTGCCAGAGATTAAAACTCGACCCATACCTATCACCATGCACTAAACTAAGATCGAAGTGGATTAAAGATATAAATATTAAGACAGAAAACAGTAAAATTGCTGGAAGACAAGTTAGGTAGAACTCTTGAAGACATTGGCATAGGAAAAGACTTCATGAACAAAACCTCAGCAGCATGGGAACTAGCAGAAAGAATCAACAACTGGGATCTCATCTTATTAAAAAGCTTCTGCACTGCAAGAGAAACCACCAACAGAGCTAAGAGACAACCTACAATGTGGGAAAAAAATTTTAGCAGCTGTACCTCAGACAAAGGACTACTATCTAGAATATATAAAGAATGGGAAAAAAATCAGACCCCTCAAGTTCAAAGACCCAATTCAAAAATGGGCATCTGAAATGAACAGACATTTCTCAGACAAAGAAGTAAAAGCAGCAAACAAATATATGAAAAAATGTTCAACAACACTGGTCATTGGAGAGATGCAGATGAAAACAACCCTGAGATTCCACCTCACCCCAGAAAGAATGGCTGCTATCAAGAAATCAACCAATAACAAATGCTGGCAGGGTTGTGGGGAGAAAGGACCCCTTCTCCATTGTTGGTGGGAATGCAGACTGGTGTTACCACTGTGGAAATCAGTATGGAGATACCTCAAAGAACTAGGACTGGAGGTCCCATTTGACCCAGCTATTCCCCTGCTGGGTATCTTACCAAAAGAATTAAAAGAATCATACCACAGTGATATATGTGCACCCATGTTCATAGCGGCACAGTTTGTAATAGCTAAAGCTTGGAAACAGCCCAAGTGCCCATCAACTGGAAACTGGATAAAGAAAATGTGGTTTTTTTATAAAATGGAGTACTACTCAGCCATAAAGAACAAAAAACTAGAGTCATTTATAGCTAAATGGATGCATAGAGGCCATACTCTTAAGTGAAATAAATAGGACACGTGTAAAAACCGAATAGTTTCTCTAGTGTAAGAAACTGATAGTGTAAACAAGAGTTAAAATGATTAAAATGAATAATTGATAATTTGAAATAGGAAAAAAGGTCCAAAGATGAAGGAGTGAAGGGAGGGGAAGGGGAAAGGAAGAACTATGAGAAAAGAAAAAAAAATGGAAATGAAATCTATGTAAATAGGGAAGGGTGGAGGGGGTGAAGGGTGCACAGGTAATGGGGAAAAAAATAAGAACCAAGATACATCATGTACAGGTACAAACACCCAATGATAAATGTAAACGAATTGTATACCTAAAATGTACCAATAAAAGAACTAAAAAAAATTTTTTTTAATGTACATCTATAACCTTTTTGATGATGTTTTTCTTTTAACAAACTTATTGTTATCTGTATATTATTGAAAACATGAATATTTAGGGGGAAAAAACAAGAAGAAATAACCTTTTATCTCTTTACCGAGTTCACTGTCAACATTTTGGTACATTTTTCCCTGAGCTTTTATTCAATGTTGTAAATATTATCTCTTTATATATCAAGAATAGTATTAAGCCTTTACTATAAATTTGAGCAATAAATCTCCTAGTTGGTTATTTGATAGTTCTATTTTTATTTAAAATACAATGGCACCTTGGTAAGTGAACTCAATTCTTTCCACGATTCTGGTCACAGACTAACCTGGACGAAAACGAAATCAAATTTCCCCATAAGGTCAACATTGAACCTAACCATTGAATTTGATTCAGTTCTCATCTAACATGGTTTATGACCAGATTCATGGAAAGAATCAAGCTCAAGAACCAAGGTACCACTGTAATCAAAATTATTGATCATTTCCTTTGTAATATTTTACTTTATTTTTAAATAATAGCTTTATCAAGATATAACACACATACCAGCTTCTAAAAGTGGGCAATTCAGTGGTTTTTGCAACCATCACCACTTTTTAAATTCAAAACATTTTCATCACTAGCAGAAGAATTCTATAAGTTTAAATCTATAATTTATAAGTTTACCTATGGATTCACTGTGATTTTCTACATACACAATTATGGTGCCTGTGAATAAAAATGGCTTTGTTACCTACTCTCTAATTCTTATTTCTATGATGTCCAGAGCATTGCTGAATAGAAGTGATGACAATAAGCTTTATTAAATTATGCCTTACATCACAGGAAAAGCTTCCAATATTTTACCACCATGTCTGTCAGCCCTGTATCGTGACAAACACCTGAAATACATCAACTTAAAGGAGGAAAGGTGATTTTGGGCTCATGGCTTTAGAGGTTTTTGTACAAAGTCAGATGCCTCCATTGCTCTTAGGGCTGTGGCAAGGCAGAAATATCATGGTAGAAGGGTGTGGAAGACAGGAAGTGCAGGTGGAGGGACTAAGAAAAGATATAGAACCCAAAGTCATATCCCTATGACCCATTCCCTTCAGCTAAGCCTCATCTCCTAAGTTTTTACCTCTCAATAATGCCATAAAATTATTATCTCATCAATGGATTAATCCACTGATGAAGTGAAACCTTTCATAATCCAATCACTTTCTAAAAGCTCCACTCTGAACACGTGAGACTTTAAAAGGACATTTTAAATCTAAAACCCAATTACATATATTTGTCATAGCTTTCTTGTAGATATCCTTATTAGATTAAGAAAATCCTCCATTCTAATCTGAATTTCTTAAAAGCTTTTTTGTTGCTATAGATAGCTGTTGCATTTATCAAATGTACTTCTTATACATCTACTTAAATTACACTGACTTTATTCTGTTAATGTGGTATATGATATTGACTGATATCCAAATATTAGTTTAACTTTACATTCCTAAAATAAACAAAGTTGGGTCATGTCATTCATTTATCATTGGATTCAATTTTAAAAGATATTTTGCATCAATGTTTATTCAAGCAATTACTTATACTTTTCTCTTATAATGTCTATTTGGGTATTAATATCAAGTTTGTGCTAGTCTCAGGAAACAAGACGAAAAGTACTTTTTTTCTATTGCAGAAGAATTTCTGTGTGAGTGATTTAATCTCTTTCTCAAACATTTTGTACAATTGACTGAGGAAACCATCTAGACCTGCAGATACTTTTGTTTGGGTTTTTTTATTTTTGTTTGGTTTGGTTTGATAATAATGGAACTTTTAAACAATGGAATCTTTTAAATAATGGAATCATTTTCTCTTGTACATAGGACTACACAGATATTCTACTTCTATGCAGTTTTAACAAGTTATATTTTTTAAATAATTTAGCTATTTACCTAAACTTTCAATTTTATTATTATAAAATTATTAATAAAATCCTCTTCTCTTTTGACTGTTACAATTTATAGTGATACCTCCTTCCCATTCCTAATATTGGTTATTTGTGCTGTCTATTTCCCTTGATTCTAACCAAGATTTGTCATTTTTGTTAATCTCTTCAAAGAGTCAGCACTTGGTTTTGCTGTTCCTACCTACCATATGTTTGCTTTATATTTCACTAATTTCAACTATTATCTTTATCATTTCTATTCTTCTACTTATTTCATGGTTTAATTTCTTCCATTGCTTTTAACCTTAAAATATTCCTCTCAACCAAACTGAATGATGTGCTCTTCCCTAGACAATCCTGGTAATTTCTAGCCTCTCTGCTTTGCTTTGATGATTCCCATTGTTTATAAACCATGTTTCCCTTTATTAAAATGATTTTTCAAGGCCTTCCTCAAATGCTACTTCCTCCATGAAGTAGGCCCTGCCCTCTTTTACTTAATATCCCTTCAGTTCCCGTAGGTCATTTTGCCCTTTATGTCACTTCTATAAGATGCATTAGATACTTCCTTCCATTAGCATCCTAAGACTGAAAGCTCAGTTTCCTGAAAGGCCTACCATGGTTCCATGCACAAAACAGCTGCTCAGTAAACACTGGTGTTCATGATCCACCTTCAGAAATTATATTCACACAAATTAATCCAGTTAAATTGCAAGTATCGTCTAGTAGAGTTAGTCAAATATTTAGAATCAAAAACATCCTAAGAATTTTGTTGTATAAAGGACAGAAATCTAATTTTTTGTAAATCTTACTTTTTCTAAATGGCAGCCATATACTATTTTCCTTCTTTTCCCCCATCATTTAAACCCCATATCCCCTACCACCACCTTATTTAAGGAAAACAATCAAATAAAACTGTTTTTTTTCATATTGAAAGATGAAATTTACTAAAGAGAAAAAAGCTAAAGGATATTTCTGATACTGTACATGGGTAATGCTCATTAAAAACACAGGGCTTTGCAAGTTTAAACAAGTTGTCATACTGTTAAAAAGACTTCAGAGCAAGACTCAAAATGCAGAAGAGTTGCAAGGAATGTGCTGGGTGTAGGTACATACTTGGAACCTTATTTAAAGGCATAATAACACATACATGTCAAATGGATGAGCCTTGCTTACAGCACGATGCCCTTTCCAAAAATATCAAATAGGCATCTCTAGCTGTCTGAGCCATCTTCACTGTTCAACAACACAAACCTCAGTAAACAGTTTCTAAAGTCAACCCTGACAGAAAAACCAGTTGAACATATGGGCAGGACCTTAAGCAGCCTGCTTATTCTCTCTAACCCATAGCTTTCTCACCTGTGAAATGGGCAAAGGTATGCTTGTTCAAAGATTTGTTGCAAATGCCTGGCCTCCATATGTAGTGGTGTTCTTGTGGTTACAGTGCCACTGCTGCTAGAGATGGTGTTTAGCTGTTACTGTTGTATTGATATTGCTTAACACCCACAAAAAGCAACGGGGACATTTTCTGTTTGTTTTTGCATTGCTGGAGATCAAACATAGAGCCTTGCACATGCTAGGCAACGGCTCTACCACTGAGCTATAAAGTATAATTGAAGAATATAGTGAATGTTTAAATTTTTTTTTAAATGTATTATAGCAAAAGGCACATTACCATTAATAATCCTCAAAATACTCTCACTTCAAACACATCCCATTGTTCTTGTCACTTTCTGAAGCAGTTCAGGAAGTCCTCCTTTGTGAGTGTGTGTAGTTACACTGTCATGGCTGTCTCCATGTCCTGAATCAATTCAAAATGTTTACCTTTCATGGTTATTTTCACTTCAGGGACGAGATAGAAATCAGTGCGCAAGATCCGGTAACAAGGTGAGTCTCCCTTTCTGTTGGATAGCCCTTGGCCAGAGCATTCACTATATTTCTGATCACATCTTGTAAAGACACTCACAAAAGAGAACTTCAAGAACTTCTCCAGAAAGTGGCAAGAATGATGGGATAAGCGTGTTCAAAGCAAGGGGGAGTATTCTGAAGGGGATTAATGCAATGTGTCTTTTACTGTAATTTAAAAAAATTTAAACACACACTATTTTTTTATCAACCCCTGAACTTACCCAGAGAGCCATATTCTTTAGTGCTAAAAGTCATCATTATGGCTTGACAAGAAAAAAATGGGTTTGGAACAATTTTCCTCTGAACACAGCATCCTGTGAGAAGACATAACTTTAATTAAGACTGTAGACAGACCCAAAGATGAATGAAATAAATCTAAGTAGGGCCTAGAGCCAAAAGAAATACAGCAACCACTTTACAGTATCTCTGATTAAATCACAGTACTCTGGTAAGTTCATGAGAGTTACTCAGTTGCGTTTCACAGCCTAGGTCTTATGAAAACTCACTTTTGTCCTTCCTAGCCGGGTGACCTTGGGAAAGATACCAAGCAGTAGCTCTTGGGTTTTTCAATGTTCTAGTACATCCCTTCCACACCTTGAGAAACTGAAGGGCTTCAGTCGACCAAATACCAAGATATTTCTTAGTAGAAATATCTACTAAGCACCCCCACCCCAAATAGCAGCCATCTGCCTGGGCACAATGATAAAGTATAGTCCTTAGTTTTAATAACAAAAAACAACCTTCACACCCATGATCCACCTGAATGCATAGTCATTTGCACAAATATGCTTCAGAAACTAAGTCAAACTCAATCTTGTGTTGTTTACTTGTGAGTTCCAACTTTTTAAAAAGTCTGGAGGACACAAATGTTACTCAAGAAGAAACACTCTTAAGCATACAAATTGTGAGCTGGTCATGTGACTGGAAATTTAAATACCCAGAGTCCTCACTTCAGTTACCAATACAAATGCTACCTCTTAGTAACATTATGTTCCTGGATTATTAATCCACTTAGGTTAACAAAATCACCATATCACATATATTTTCTGCAACATTTCCTAAAACTTTTAAACATCACACACATATGTTCCATTTGATAATTTCTGCTGAAAAAAGTATAATTTCTGCTGTGATAGCAGAAAGTTATTTTTCTTGATGAATAAGTATCATTTAAACTATTAAACAAATGAAAATGAAGGAACTCCATGCATTTTCTTTTCAACCTGGGCTGTTAAATTTGAAGTTAAGTTTTAAGCTCCATCTCAGTAATTATCCTTACTCTAGGATTAGTTGTTTCTTACTTTGCTTTTTTACATTAAAAAAAAAGAACTAACATTTGCCCTGCTCTTTCTTCTGTAATTTTTGGAGCAGTTCTGTGCATCCTGCTTAGAAAGGTAGGGAAAGGCTCTCTGGAAATAGAGCTCACAAGAAGGAAACCAAGATTTTTAAAAAAGGAATAAAAAAATGGTAATATCTTTTGAACCTCTGGATCAAGCTGCAACTGAAGCAGTTCCCTGCTTTCTTCTATTTAAGTGAGCCAATAAATTTCCTTTTGGTTATAATCATTTTGGATTAGATTTTCATTCACTTAGAAGCTCTAAGAAAAAAGTTTTGAGATTATCTGACAAATACTGCTATTGCTACAATTCATTTTTTAAGTAAATCTTTATGAATGAAACCAAGAAAGTGAAACTATTAGACATCATGTCATGTCAACTCCATAACAAAATAAGTTAAATGCATAATTTCAAAGGAATTAGCATTAAAGAAAAATGAAAAACACAAGCCCATTAACTGCCATTCTTATTGACAGTTCTCCAAAAGAACAGAAAAGATGATCTTAGTAAAGAATCTTTAGGCATGAAATGAGGAAAAGGAGAAGTATCATATCTACAAGAAACTAATTTTTCCAAGAAATACACACAGTGTTCCACGTGTAAACTTGGAACATACCTGCCAGACCAAATCAGGATCAAAATTAAAACTTGGAGCTTCCTGCAAGAAGATAAATTAAACAAAATTTTATTCACTGTGCTTCTTTTCACTTTCTTTCAGATGGTCTCAGTCCCCTGGTTCCACTGGCTGGCAGATGCGCTGCCTGCAAGGGCACTGTCCCCACTTCCATGCAGGCTGGTGGCCGCTCCAGTGGTCACCCCACAGTGATACACTATCCCAATTCTAAAGTTCAGAGGAGTACACAGAAATCTACTACATCTACTAGGCTGTGGTTCTACATAGTGCCTGAAGTTAGGTAAGATTTCAAACACCTTCCTCTAATTGATGCAAAGGGTACATGAGTGTTATCCAAAAATAAAATGAATGTTTTTTTTAATCTATTATGGTAAAAGAAAGGTTGCCATTATTAACCTCCCTCAACATGCCCTTCCCTACTTCAAAGAAACTTATCCAATCATTCTTGACACTTTCTAAAGCAGTTCTGGAAGTTGTCTTACATTAGTACTTTTAGTTGTATTGTTATGGCTTCCTAGATGTTCTGAATTGATTCAAAACATTTACCTCTCATGGTCATTTTGACTGTGGGGAAGAGCCAGAAATTGCACGGTGCCATATCTCATGAATAAAGTAGATGAGGATATACCTCAATGTTATTACAGACATGCCTTTCTTTTGGATGGCACACAGCAGGAGGATTCAGTATATTTTTTATTCTATCTCATAAATACACCCACAAAGGAGTACTTCCAGAATTGTTTCAGAAATTACAAGTAAAGCACAAAACAAAAGATAGATAATAAGAGGTAGGGAGACAGATCTTTCTCAAATGGGAAGGGGCTCAAGTACTAGAGGGAGTGGGGAGAAAGAGGAGGGAAAAGAGATGAAAAAAGGAATTAAGATCTGTTATGTACATATACCAACTCCATGCAAGGAAGGTAATGTAAATATTATATACTGTAAACGTGTACTAATAAAAAAGAAAGCTGCTCTTATGTTAAATAAATAAGACACACATGTGTAAATACCAAATAGTTTCTCTGGTGTGAGAAACTGAAAGTGTAAATGAGATTAAAATGATTAAAATGAATAATTGATAATTTGAAATAGGAAGAAAAGGTCCAAAGGGGTAGGGGTGGTGGGAGGGGAAGGGGAAAGGAAAGAAGGGAAAGGAAAAATTACACAAAAAGAAAAAAAATGGAAACAAATTCTATGTAAATAGGAAAGGGTGGAAGGGGTGAAGGGCACACAGGGAATGGGGAAAAAAATAAGAACCAAGATACATCATGTACAGGTACAAGCACCCAATGATAAATGTAAACGTACTGTATACCTAAAATGTACCAATAAAAGAATTTAAGAAAAAAAAGAAGAAGACAGACAAATGGACAACAGGTAAAAAAAAAAAAAAAAAGAAAGAAAGTTGCAAGAACAGTAAGTATGGTCAAAGCAAGGAGGAGTATTTTGAAGGGAAATAATGAGAATGTGCCTTTTACTGTATTTTTTTTTTAGTTTAAACATTCACCATATAGACTGACCAAACCTCCAATGTTGGGATGATTGGGGTTCAGAAGCTCACTCTCAGTTTCTCTTAGAAGCAGGAGGCAAGTAGGAATAACTTGTGAGCCCTAATTCTTGTCATCTGTCTGAAACTACAGGGTCAGCTTACTCTAAGACTGCTCTTTTTAATTTTTTTCGGTTTTTCCAGGGCATTGGGTGCTACTTTTCCAAAGCTAAGAAACAACAGGGTTCCAAGTTCCACCCTCTAGATTTAAAGATCACTTCTATTTGGTAGTCAACTCTAAATCTTGTACAATGTGGGTTTGGGTTTGCAATATTCCCTCCAACTTCTGGAGCACAAAATTGGATGAGATCACAGCCCCTGTCATGAGTTACACACACGTCCAAGGTGATGATCCTCTACAAGCTGCCTCCATAACTCAATTGAGGTGTGTTCAGTATACACGTTCATGAAACTCAGATTTCTCCACACACAAAACATAAGGCAGTGCTTTTGTAAATTAACAGGCATCCTAAAAGAAAAACTCAGGCTCAGTTTCCTGACAAAATATATTGATTTTCACGTGTCCTAAAAATATGTTCCTATGCCTATAAAGGAGCGAGAGAAATAGGGCAAACAATTCCTTTCACAATAGCATTCAACAAACTGAAATACCTAGGAATCAACCTAACAAAAGAAATCAAAGATCTCCTCTCTGAAATCTATAGCACTCTGAAAAGAGAGATTGAAGATGATATCAGAAAATGGAAAGACATCCCCTGCTCCTGGGTAGGATGAATCAAAATAGTGAAAATGACCATACTTCCAAAAGTGCCACATATATTCAATGCAATTCCAATTGAAATCCCAGCAGCATACCTCACAGACCTTGAGAAAACAATCCAAACATTCATTTGGAACAAAAAGAGACCTAGGATAGCAAAAGCAATCCTAGGCAACAGAGATATGGCAGGGGATATCACAACCCCCAACTTGAAACTATACTACAAAGCTACTATGATAAAAAAAACAGCATGGTACTGGCAAAGAAACAGACCTGAGGACCAGTGGAACAGGTTACAAGATACAGAAACAACTCCAAACATGCTCAGCCACCTCATCTTTGACAAAGGAGCCAAACACCCTCACTGGAGGAAAGATAGCCTCTTTAGTAAATGGTGCTGGAGAAACTGGGTTTCAACTTGCCAAAGATTAAAACTAGACCTATATCTCTCACCATACACTAAACTAAGATCAAAGTGGATTAAAGATCTAAATATTAAAACAGAAACGCTGAACCAGTTGGAACAGAGGTTAGGTTGAACTCTTGAAGACACTGGTGTAGGAAAAGATTTTATGAACAAAACCTCAGTTTTTTACGAACTAGCGCAATCAACAAGTGGGATCTCTTATTAAAAAGCTTCTGCACAGCAAGAGAAACCAACAAAGGTGTGAAGAAACAACCCACAATGTGGGAAAAAATTTTCATCTGCTGTTCCTCAGACAAAGATCTACTATCTAGAATATAAAAGAACTTAAAAAAAAATCAGACCTCCCAAATTTAAAGACCCAATCCAAAAATGGGCATCTGAAATGAACAGACATTTCTCACACAAAGGAGCAGAAATAGCAAATAAACATATGAAAAACATGTTCAACACCACTCCTCATTCAAGAGATGTAAATGAAAACAATGCTGAGATTCCACCTCACTCCAGAAAGAATGGCTGCTATTATGAAATCAACCAATAACAAATGCTGGTGGGGCTGTGGGGAAAGAGGAACCCTGCTCCACTGCTAGTGGGAGTGTAGACTGGTGCAACCACTGTGGAAAGCAGTATGGAGATACCTCAAAGAACTGGGACTGGAAGTCCCATTTGACCCAGCTATTCCCCTGCTGGGTATCATCCCCAAAGAATTAAAAGAATCATACCACAGCGATATATGTGTACCCATGTTCATAGCAGCACAATTTGTAATAGCTAAAACTTGGCAACAGCCAAAATGCCCATCAACTGGAGACTGGATAAAGAAAATGTGTTTTTTTAATAAAATGATGTACTACTCAGCCATAAAAAATGAGAAATTAGAGACATATATTGCTAAATAGATGCACATTGAGGTGATATTCTTAAGTGAAATAAACAGGGCACACATATGTAAATATCAAATAGTTTCTCTAATGTGAGAAACTGAAAGTGTAAATGAAGACTAAAAGGTATAATAGATAATGTGAAATAGGAAGGTTCAAAGGGGAAGAGGAAGGGGTAGGGGAAAGGAAAGAAGGGAATGGAATTAATATGAGAAAAAGAAAAAATGGAAACACAGTCTTTGTAAATAGGGAGGGATGGAGGGGTTGAAGGGAGGGCAGGGGAATGGGAAAAAAAACAATCAAGAGAGATTATGTAAATGCAAATTTCCAATGATGAATGTCATTATACTGTATACCTAAAATGTGCCAATAAAATTCATTAGAAAAAAAACACTACTTGGATGAAGACATTGCCATTTATGAGAAAAAATAATCCCAAGCCAAAACTGTATATGCCAAGAATTCAATAGTTAATATTAATTTCTTTTTCCTAGGACTTAGGGATTTTTTTGGCAGACGACTCAAAGTCATGCACTACAAGAAAGACAGAAAAATCATTATCCTATTACCAAGCCCGAGAATGCTCTTGTAAGCTGATGGTGTCCAGGAAACTCCCTGAGTGTAAAGCTCAAGTATAGAATTTGCAGACTATGAACATCTTTATGAAATATTTTTCTTAACAGAACAGTTTGAATCAAGAATCATTTATCCTTAAAATAAGTATTTTACTATTTGCTTGCTTCTAGCAAAAACTGCAAAGTAAAAAGCTTGAAATTTCTGGATATTGGCAAAGCAATTACTTCTCATTTAGACCCACTTCTTATTTATAGATCATGGCTTGGCCATCATCATTTACTTCATTAATCTTTACATGCTCTAAATCCACTCAGAATGATTTTTCTATTCCTTCAATAGTTTAGCTCAATGACTGCACAGTCATATTCAATACATTGTGAGTTTTTAATAATGATTACTTCCTGATTTGTTTAGGAGAAAACATTGGAGTCACAAGAAAGTAGTATTCTTTAAAAAGTTAATTTTGCTGATAGTATATTTTTAATTATTCATTAACTTTAATGCATGTAAAATAACTTCATAAAACCCTGTTTCTTAAAAGTGTCTTCTCATTGTAATATGAATGGAGAGGGTGATTATTCTAGACTTAGAAATTTACTTTTAAAGCACATACAAAGCCTCACTTAGGGTTAAAGGCATTGGACATATTCTGGAAATGAACCCAACTTCTTTCAGCAAGGAACATTTGAGCCCTTTATTCATTTGCCTAGAAAAGGCACCCTAATTAAAAAGCCAATAAATTAAAATATACCCAGGAAGGCAGAAAGTTCCAGAAGCAAAGCACCCACCGGGTGCCTAGAAAAACATTAATTTCACATATTTGTTAGTTACCATCAAGTTAGAATAAATTCTCAAGGCAGCACTGTTTTTGACAAATGTGCTCAGCTCCTACCTTCATTTCGATGACAGTCTGGAGAGCCTTGGTCTTGGCTGGCTCCGGCTGAAGTTGGCTTCTTCGGTGCAATTCCTGGGGAGGAACACGATAGAAATAAGCCTGACGGTTCATCTTTCTGTTACACCATGACCTTTACACAGCTATCACACAGCCCACTGGGTCCAGCTTCCCTGTGCACGGACAGAAATAAGCCACAGGTGCCTCTTCCCCCACACTCTTTAGCATCCCTCCTGCCTGCAGCCTGCGTTCCGGTGAAAGGCTCCTGGCACATGTGCTATTTCTGAAACTTCCATCAATAATTAATGCCAACTGTGACAAAGCTAGCAAGTAATCATAGTCCAAATACTGTTCAACACTGGAGCTGATGCCCAGGCATCAAATCATAATCTACTAAATTACATTACTCTGTGCTCCCAACACAAACACAGCAAGGGAATGGAAGAAAGAAAATGACTAACGTGGTTGCAAATCCGCTGCACGCATGGCATTGTGCTACTGAGGTAGGTTTGAAGTGAGCAATTTAAAAGCATTTCAGTGCAACTGTGACTTTTTTTGCAGGGATCTGATTAAATCCTGTGAATTTCTTGCTTCCAAATCTGAGTTTCCATCCTTGTTCAAAATTCACAACTGTGGGTGATATGTTTACGTATCATGATGCCAAGAAATTAGAATCACCATTAATATCAAGAGTGTTATAAGAGAGACAAAAATGGTTAAAGACAGATGTGAGTCCCAAAACTCCTGAAATAAGAAAGACTATTTCTTTAAATAAAGAACAAACAACAGCATTACAATTTTAAACTTGAAGGCTCATTTGGTGCATGCTTTTCCTCAAAAGAAGAATTTTGTCAAGATTTTAAAAAATTGTCTTGGCAGAAGAGACAAAGATAAGATTTATTCAGGTCATGCATTGATTTTCTTAATAACTATCAACAGAGTTATGAGAGTGGGAAACAGCAAGAATAAACAAAAGATGGGTCCAGGCTGCTGATACAGGTCACTTATGGAGGAATTTCATTTAAGATTTATTTCTGCTTCCTGAAAAATCAATTTAAAATAGTCAATATTGAATAGCTCTAGATTTTAGAACTACTGGACCATAAACATTTAAATTTTTAAAAACCTTGGAAGCAGGTAGAGGACCAATAAATTTCTAGCTTTTTCCAAGTAAGGGTATTTAAAATTAACTACCTTCACCATTATCACTGCCATTTCATAAAGAGAGGGTATATTAAGGTAAAAATTGTCATATGAATCAAATACCACAAAAATGATAGTCTATCCAGGATAAGATAGATAAGCAGGTAATTTTTCTTTTTTCTTTTTCTTTTTTTCCCTTTGTTACTTCATGTTCATAATACAGAGTAGTGACATTCATTTTGGGAAATTGGCACATGTATATATACTGATCATTTTCAATCCCATTACACTTCTCTTCCTTTTCTTCTACCTCCTCCTGATCTTCTTTCTCCATCTCCCATCTCCAAAAGTCTACCTTCTACTTTCCTGTCACCTCTCCTTCCTCCCTTTCCTTTTCCTCCCTTTCTTCCTTCCTTTCTGCCTTCCTTCTTTCCTTTCTTTCTTTCCTCATATAAAAGCAAATATTTAACTTTCTAAATCTTATTTATCTATTTGGTTTCTCATATAAGAGAAGACATGTACATTTCAACTTCTGAGTCTGGCACACTTTGCTTAAGATGACAGTCTCTAATTCCATTCATTTTCCTGAAAATGACATGATTTCATTCTATTACATTGTGCTTTATGCCAGTGGCCTAAAAAATCTTGACCATGGACCATGGTGCACATGTTCAGGGACCAGTATTGGGCAATGACTGCTACATCTCTAACTTCAGGAGTCTGAGACACCTATTTTCTCCTCAAAGTCATCAGTGGCACAAATCAGCAATGCAATGCAAAACTACTTCTCACCCTTGCATTCATGAACTGTGCTTTCTAATCATTTAAAATGTTCTCATGTCAATTGGGACATACATATCCCTAGAAGAAATGGAGTCAAGTACCATTGAACCTAACTTACAAATAGAGAAACAGACACCCCTATGTCCCTTTCGAGCCCAATACTTCAATAAGCTGGCAATGTGGGCATTTTAGGCTCCTTGGAGACGGCAAAGATTTTTCTGGAAAAAAAATGAACTTATAGGCAATTGTCCTTTATTACACATCTACAATATTCCTGGCACTACTTGTCTCTTGCAAGTCTCAGAACTTCCAAATGAAGAATGCGACCTATCTGCTAAGTCCAGTGGGCCTCTTGTAAATATTTTAAAATAGCACTCATGATGGCCAACATCATACCACCTAAATGGAATCATTTTTTAGAGATGAGAAGTGCTCCGGTTTAGGTATGGTGCGATGTGCTCCTCAAAGTTTCATTTGCTGGAAGCCTGATCCCCAGTGTGGCGATGTGGGAGGTAGTAGAACTTTAAGAGGTGTGGGCTAGTAGGAGCTCATTAGGTCACTGGGGGTACTGTCCTCAGATGAGATGAAGGTACTTCTTGCAGGATCCCAGTTAGTTTTTACAAGAGAGTTGTTATAACAGAGCAAGAATGGTCCCTCTCCATTCACTTTGTCTATCTCACCATGGGACCTCACCCTCTCAACATGCACCCTCACCATGATGTCACCTACCATGATGTAATACACGTGGCGGGGGCCCTCACCAGACCTAGCACCATGTTCTTTGGATTTTGAGCCTCCAAAACTATAGGCTAACTAAACTTCTTGTCTATAAAGTACCCATCGTCAGGTATTTTTCTAGGAAGAGGGAACAACAGTACAGAGACACAATACCGAGACACAATAGATGTAATAATCCCAAGATCCTAGATAATAGTAAAATGTAATTAAAAATTAGGAAATTGTGAATTTTAGTAAATATTATTAATTGTTCATATATTTAATTTGTAACATTTGCTGGTAGAACAAATTTCCAATATTTGGCTTTCATGGGTCAGAACAATCCAGTTCTAGTACACTTTGGGAATAATCCCATGAGAACTTCAATCTCTAAAATAAGCTACTTAACCTTCAACATTACTTTCAACATTTACGGGAACTCATCTGACCCATAAAATCTCAGAGATAAAAAATAAAAAATAAGTCACTTGTCAAGAGTTATTCTGTAGTAAGTGTTACAGAATAGCCAATTCCATTCCAAAATAAAAATGAGAGAATTTTGTTGCATGAAACAAATAAAAATAGCCAAGAAACAACTAAGCAAAAGTGTAAAAATAAAAACCGTAGGGTAAAAGCATGTGGTGTTATAATTTCTGCCAAACACAAAAACATTAAGGACAAATGTACAAGGTTTTAAAAAAGAAAAGCTAAACTATGGCAACTGTTTTTGCCAAAATGAGGTCAGCTCTCATTTCTATAATTAAACAAGTTCTATTATAATATAAACTATGTCAAACTCCAGACTGGGCCCTTTCCCTCTGTGTCACTCCTTAAAAATAAGAATAAAATCTCCTATTACTAGAGAATTGTAATTTTTTAAACTATATCATTTCTCAGTTCTGACTTCATAGTTTCTAAAGAGCACCTTAATTCGTAAGAGTTAGTACTATAACCTGTATACACACTAAATGAACTGTCTTCCATTTCAGTTGTTTCACACACCTCTGAGATTCTTAAAATGTTCACTCTGCCTGAAGCAGAGAGGGCTAGTTGTCAATAAAGATTTGTGCTTGGGCCCGGGATTTAGCTCAGTGGTGCCACACCTGCCTCGCAAGCCCAAGGTCCTGAGTTTGATCCCCAGTACCAAAAAAAAAAAAAAAAAAGACTTCCGCTTATCTTTCATAGTGTAGAGCTGTTGCTAAGAAGCCCTATGACCACCACCACCACCACTACCCTCATCTCTACATAGGACTTATTTCTGCCAGCAAAATACGGACAGAAAAATAAAGAATTCACTGTCTATAAAAACTTTCAAACTAGTTCTCAATTTTCCTTCTTTGCCTATCTGCTGAATAGAAGTGAATGACTCTAAGACACAGAATATGACAGAGCCCTAAGGCAAAAAAAAAAAACCAAACCCGAGTCCTTAGAACACTATTTGAAAAGGCTGCTGAGCTCCTCCACTAGGTGGAAGCGTGAATGACAAACTTCTATTAAATTAAGCCTCTGAGCTTCCACGCTTCATCTGCAGAAATCCAAGCTTTCTGCTTTTACTACAGCAATAGTTACACACAGAAAAAACATCTTACTAGTCATGTATTGTTTCATGCTTTTGAATCAAAAAAGAGATTGTTGGTTGAACGCTTTAACTACCCCTAACCTCCCAGGAAATAGAGCCATTGTGCTCTAATTTTAACTAATAAATCTTCCCAGGAGCATTTGCTATTTTCTCATATAGGTATGAGTAAGTACAGATTTAACTTACTCTAATAGGTTTTAAATGACAATGTTAAGCCATCAAGTGTAGTAGTATTTAAGACTTTTCTGGTCACAGATTTCTCTAAGAATCAAATGGAAAGTATGGATTTTCTCCCAAAATGGGCACATAAGCACACACACAAAATGGTGTATACCATTTCAACTGATTCACAGAGCCAGTCTCAGCACCCCAGAAGTTTATCTTTGAACCAGATTTGGGGCTGAGAAATTTTTATTGAAAGGAAAGAGCACTGTACTCACAGTCAAAAGTCAAGAGTCTCAAGTCTCTGCCTGAGACTTTGCGCACATACCCTGTCTTCTCTGATCTCCTGAAAACAAGAGCTTGATGAGAGCATTTCTTATGCCCTTCCAGCATGAGACTATCTGAGTTTTTAACAAAATAATATCATACTATGACATTGACAGCCAGCTTATTTCTAGGTTGTCCTTAATTAGTCTAAAACTACCAGCTCCTTCAGGTGATCAACATGGAAATACACCAAGAACCTGAAATTCTGAGAAGGAAACCTCCAGTGGCTCAACAGAATGACATTTCTCAGCACTTAATGAGGGTCTAAAGTCTAGTGAGTTAATCTGGATGGACACCAGCTTCCAAGATGAGACTGGCAAAATAAAGTTTCACACATTCTATACTTTTTTCAATAGGCAAAAAAACTCTCAAAACTTAACTTTCTTTCCAAAGGTAATTATTATTTTACATAGTCTTTTCCCGTTATTTTTCTAGAAATTTACTGCTCTGTAACAAACCACCACAAACGCAGCACTATCACATTACCACCATTTTATTGCGCTTATGCAGGCTAGGCAAGGAATAGAATGTACAATGTACAGAGTAGAGGGTTCGTCTCTAGATCAGGATATCTGGAGCCTAGAACAGGGGCCTAATGGATCCACTGCTAAAGTGCATCTTCATTCATATATTTAATGCTTTGAATGGAAAATGACTTAGCTGGACTCATCAATTTAAGCACTAACATACAGTTCTCCATGTGGCTTGGGCTTCCTCACCACATGGCAGCTTCAGGGTATCATGACTTTTTATATTTGGGTGTAAAAATTTCAAAAACAACTGTTCTAGGAAATAAACATGAGGCTGCATGGTCTTTTACTACCTAACCTTAGAAGTCTCACAGCATCACAACTGCCATGTTCTATATGTTGAAGCAGTCATAAACATGTTTGGATCCCAGGAAGGAATGCCAAATGATCTGAAGCCATGTTTTCAAACTGCCATTCTAGGAGCTGCAGTGTAGGTCAGTGGTAGAGTGCTTATGAAGCACACATAAAAGCCTAAATTTAATCTCCACCAATGGGGGGTGGCCTTCATCATGGAGCAAAACCAATTGGAGAAATCAAAAGGAAAATAACACTGTAATTTTCAACATCAATTTTAAGATGTGATAGATTCATATATTCAAATAATAATTTGATACAGGGGAAAAAGAAATATAGAAATGAACCAAGCAGACCAATGTCTCAGACCTCAAGGGTTTTTCATTCAAGATTCCAATGGGGAGAAAGATATAACTTTAAAAGGAAACTAAGCCAGTTTGTGATAAATGTTATAAAGGAAAATAAGATACAAAAGTGAATGGGCCACACTTGGAGGGGCTGATCAACTGCAAGTTTAAACAGAGTAGTTAGGAAAAGCTTCATAGAAAGGTGACATGTAAGCAAAGATGTAGAGGGAATAAGAAAACAAGTTGTATAATTATGTCATGTCAGAGGGAACCGCAAATGCTAAATGTGTGGGGGGTGGGAGATGACATGAGGATGGTGGAAAACTAGTTTTCCCTGAGAAAACTGAGAAGCCACTAGAAGGTCTGAGCAAAGGCAAAAAATGATACAAAGCACATTCTTACCAGATTACACCAACTGTTGTACTGCAATATGGTTTTGGAAGAGTGGTAGTAAGGACAGAACCAAAGGGACTAGTTATAGGTAACTGGAATAACCCCAGAAACAGCTGCTGGAGCCTTGTACAAGGGTAGCAGAGTGAAGGCAAAGAGGAACTGAGTTGCATGTTTTGAACATGAGGCTGGCTTGACTTTCAGATAGACTTCCTGACGGCCAGAGAAAGAAAGAAGTGAAAAATGGCTCCAAGGTAGCTAGCCTCAGCAACTCCAAGAATGGAGATGGATAACCAAGATTAGACAAGTAGGGAGAAGAGATGGGAGTTATAAGAACAAAGAGTTCGGTTTTGCTTGTGTTCAGTCTGTGATGTTATTAGACATTCAAGTGGAGATGTTGAATGGGCAATTGAAAAGATGAAGGGAGAAGAGCTATAATTACATATTGGGGACCAGTGAACAAATAGCATTTAAAGTCACAGTTCTAAATGAGATCAACAAGGTACTAGGTATGGAGAGGAAAAGAGAGGCCAGAGGACTGAGCTCAGGATTACGCTAACATTAAAGTGTCTGGGAAGTGAGGAAGAGGCAGCGAAGGAGACTGAGAAGGATCAGCCAGTGAACAAAGAAGAGAATGAAGAGTGGGGCATCCTAGACAGCAAGTGAAAAAACTATGTCCAGGATGAGGGAGGTACTACATCAATCAGTGGCAAGAAGTCCACAGGATGAGGGCAGAGAACTGACCTCTGGACTTGGTTACATTAGGACATTAGTAATCTTGATTAGTTTGGGTGGATAGTATGATCAAAGTCTGGTTAGAATATCCTGTGGGAGAATGAGGAAAGAAAAGAGCCTCAGGCTACTATATTTTCACAGTGTGCTATTTAATAATTTCTTTTATCAAAAAAGCTACTTTAGATTTGTACATCCAAGTTCATAGCACTATTATCACAATAGCCAAAAGGGGAAATAATTCAAATCTATATCCACAAATGAATAGATAAAAATATCATATATGCATATAATAGACTATTACTCAAACTTAAAAATAAAATTTTAACATCTGCTATCATACAGATAAAACTTTGAGGACATTCTGTTGAGTGAAATAAACCAGTCACAAAAAGGCACAGACAATGAGACTTGGAAACTTATTTAACAAAACCAAGATCACAGCGCTAGTAACACTTGAGAAAGTGACCGGAAGCCTGTCTGACATCTAAACTCACACCCTTCATGACTAGCATAACATTTGGTTTATTTTGCCCCCAGGAGTTGTACTTAATGTATCTTACTCAGAGCCTCTTCCATATATAGATCATTTAGATGATGGGGCCTTTGAACTGATGGAGTTAGATATTTGGACTTTGAGCTGATGCTTTAATGAGATTAACATGTAAATCTTAGAATGAAGGTGAATGTATTTTCTATTTGGGAAGGATATGAAACTTTGGGAGTCAGAAAATGGATTGTAATAAGCAGAATATTGTCCCTTATCAAAGATTTTAACTTCCTATTTCTACAACTTGTAACTATGTCACATTATATGGTAAAAGAGACTTTGTATGTAATTAAGTTCACTGACATTAAAATAAGGAGATTATGGGTGAACCCAATCTAACCACATGTGTCCTTCAGAAGCTGAGAACATTCTCTGTCTGGAAGCAGAGGGAGAGGCAACCAACAGGGAAAAGAGATCCTAAGTATGGGAGGGATTTGATATGCCACTGATGATTCTGAGATGTAAGGGCCATGGCAAGAGCCAAGAGCCCCTGGGGGTTAAAGGTGGTCCCTAACTGATAGTCAACAAAGAAATGCAGACCTTAGACCTACAATTGCACTTCAACCAACAATCGAAATGAGCTCAAAAGCAGACTGACCTCAGGAGCCTCTAGAAAGGAACACAGCCCTGATGACACTATTCTTTTCACCTTGAGAAGCTCAAAGCAGAGGATCCAGCTGAGATGTGCTGTACTAGGACATCTGATCTGGAAGCTAATAAAGTTGTGTTGTTTTAAGCTGCTGAATCTGTGGTAACTTGTTAAGGCAGCAACATAAAACTGATATAGGGTGGTTAATCTTTCACTAACCTTGGGACTTTCTTGATAGTTTTTTCTACATTGACTTGAAATATATTCCTATGAAATTTCTGTACACTATGGACTTTGTTCTACACATCCAAGGATATAAAGAATACAAGTTTGTCTCCCATAATGACAGACAGCTTCTTGATCCAAAGTCTTTCTTATCAGAGTCCAATTCTATCCACTGTTGTGTACATGGAACAGTGTCAGGTGCTTCCAGCAGTGCCGAACACATACACTTTATTCAATTCTGTGTCTCAGGTTAGATGCCTAAGAGACAGGTCCTGAGACAGGTTCTTTTATGCGAGTGATTTATTAAGGGCAGGCTCTAAAAGGGAACCCATAAAAGGGAGAGAGGCCACATGGAGAAGAGAAGGAAATTAAGGTTGTTGTATAGAAATCTAGTCTGAGCCTAAATCTGTGGGGAGCTACAGAGAATGAACTGTTCTGCAGAGTCTCTCCATCTTGAGGCGAGGGGGCTAAGCTTCCATGCCTCTGCTCCAGTCAGCCACTGCCTAGACTGCCTGGTACCTGGAGGCAGGTAGACAGGAAGAAGTTTCACAATTCTAGTTACCAAAGACACACCTCCAGTAAAGGTGCGAGATGTGAGTCCTTGAAGATAGCACTCACAGTCACCAGAGGATAAGTAAAAGGACTGCCAGGGGGTGCGAACTCAGCGCCTGTGATTTGGAAGTTGTGCACAGAACTCCAGGTTCCATCTGAACCAGCATGGAGTGAGAACAGGATTAAGACAAGAATAGCCCCTGGCATCATGAGGCTTCCTGCCTGGAGAGAAGACAGAAAAAGGTAAACAGTTTAAAAACTACAGGGCCGGGGATTTAGCTCAGTAGTTTCACCACCTGCTGCGCAAGCGCAAGGACCCAAGTTCAATCCCCGGTACCAAAAAAAATAAAAAACAAAAAAAACTACAATTTTATATAGATATTAAGTGTGGCACAACAAATAACAATAAGAGGATGCTCAGACAGAGAAAATGGGAGAGGGAACTTCATGTTCTGTATAAATCTGCTCCCTGAACATGTGATAAAATGTCAACTTGCTAGCTTTACACTGTATGATCAATTAAGGTACTTTATTTTCCCAGATTATGATCTCCTTTTAAATTTAACCTCGTAGTTGGGGAAGGTCTCCCAGAGGGGTTAAGATTAACCTGAAAACTGAATAATGGATAGCAGCCAGCATGCAAGCACCTATGGGGAGCATGACCCAGGTGAAGAGGAGAAAGTAGGAAAAAGTAGATCTGCTTGATTAACAGGTTGGCAAGGGAAGGAAAGGGCCTAGAGCCTGCCCACTCAGTCCATTGCAGAGATCCCCAAGGTACCTGCTTTGAACCTGGAAGCTCCTCAAGTACCATTTGAAGACATAGTTCTGGGCTTCGTACTTTGAGTTACAGATTCTGGATTGAAGAAAGCCACTGACTTTTTGGCCAGTTGCCCTCAGGGAGCACCCAATCATCTTTCCATTTTTCTGGATCTTTACACATTTTCCCTCGCATACCCTTCTCTCTTGCATATTTAGAAAAGGTGTGAGTGAGAGAGAGGGCCTGGATGCTTCACAGCTCCAGCCAAAAGGGCCATTTTAAAGATGCCAGCAGGGGATGGCATATGAATCAACAGCGTGTTCCCTGCACACCCCCACGGTCCAGATGGCTGAAGATCACAGGAGCAGAGGCCGGCTCCTACACAGGCAACTTCCCTGGCTAGAAACACACTACACAGATCATGAGGGAACACAGAGGTGGAAGTGATAGTGCTGATAGTGGTGGTGGTGACATTTACACAGAAAAGGGCACAGTCTTTCTCTTGCTTTCTTTTGCTTTAGACTGTCATTTCAATCACTTATCTATGAAACCTTATAGTAGTATAAAATATACGAAGGGCTCACAGAATTAAAAAGCACCATAGCAACAAGCTGGTTCAGAGTCTCCCTCACATCCAACTCCTTCACATCCCTGATGTAGGACAGTAAGCTGAAGTTTAAAAGGTCAGACTTACGCAGTCACAGTTCCATGCAGAAGCTTTGATAGTTGAAAAGTTCTCTCCTTACCTATGTTAAGTCTAACTCTGCTCCTTCTGACTCTCCTCCATTTGGTCTGCTTCTTTATTACAGAATTTAATAATACCCACACGGGTCATTCAGCAAGGTCTTGCAACATCCCAAGCATCATGTTAAGTACTTTGACATGAAATATCTCATCCAACCCACACCCTGAACTTACAAAGTAAATACTAATCTATCCCCAATTTTCAGGAGGAAACCTGAGCCTTAAGAGTAAAGGAGTAGCCTGGGATGTAGCTCAGCAGTGCCACACCTGCCTGGCAAGTGCAAGTGAGTTTGATTCCCTGTACAGAGGGGAAAAAAAAAAAAGACTAAATAGCCCAAGACCAGTCCACTGAAAAACAAAGTTGAAATTTAGAACCAAATCTGTTATTCTCTAAAGCACAGGGCCAGGGATTCACCTCAGTGGTTCTGCCACCTGCCTCACAGGCACAAGGTCCCGAGTTCAATCCCCAGTACCAAAAAAAAAAAAAAAAGGATAGTGGGGCTGGAGATTTAGCTCAGTGGTTCTGCCACCTGCCTCTCAAGTGCAAGGACCAGAGTTCAATCCCTGGTACCAAAAAAAAAAAAAAAATTAAAACACAAGCAAGCTCTTGACATCTATACTGTGTGGCCTCCACAGAACACAGCTTGTTTTGCGTGATTCTCCTGGAATGAAAATCCAGCCCATCACTCTCTCCAATGGACTTTTGTTATGAAATATCTCCAGGCCCTTCAGTCATTCTTTTATTAGTATATGTGTGTAGTACATAATGTTCACATTCTTTGGCACATGTACATAATATATCTTAATTCTTTTTCTCATGCTCTTCCCCCTCTCTCCTTCCTCACCCCACCCATCTTCTGGGTCCCCTTCCTTTTCCTTTTTGGACATGTTTGCAATCCGTAATATTTATATTCCTTGTTTGGAGCTGTTATGTGTGCATAATGCATCCCAATTCCTTTTTTCATTTCCTGTCTTTCCCCTCCCTTCTCCTTCTCTCCATCTCTCGATCCCCCTTTACCTTTGAGAAAGATCTATTTTCCAACTTCTTATTATCTATCTTTTATTTTGTTCTTTAATTTTACTGTAGGTTTATCATATAAGAGAAAATGTGATATTTAAGTTTCTATGTCTGACTTATTTCACTTAACACAGTGCATTCATTTTCCCACAAATTATTCAAATTTATCTTTCTTCATTGCAGAATATAAGAGTCCAATCAAAAATCAACCTAGCAATCCATCTCTAGAAAAGCTCTAGCTTTTCATTTCCCTCCTAAAATGCAGTGCCGAGAACTGGCCATTCCACACTCAAACTGATTAGGGTACAGTCCTCTGTATTCCTCCTTCCATGTCTACTCAAGTGGCTGAAAATTGGGTCAGCTGTTCAGGCAGCTATGAACTGATGGTGTTATGCATCAAACAAGAATATAGCAGTATCAAAATGGTGGGTTCATAAATATTTGAGAAAAGGTAAGTGGCATACTATCAAGAGACTCAGATAAACAAGAAGAAACAATCAATCCCCCGAGAGAGGTGCCTTACACATGGGTAGTCTTTGGCATTCCCTGTGGAACATTGAAACATTTGGTTGGTGGGTATCCCAGATGAAACCATCATCCTGTGCCAAACTGAAGTTGCAGATGGTGAACAAAACCTGTTGGTGCTGCCTGCTAGTCAACTATACATCTACTCCAGAATCTTTGAATCAGGTTCTGTGCAAGTCTGGAATTCTTTATTTCAATTGTCCTTACTAATTTATTAAAATTTGTGGGAAACTAAAGCCAAAGGCCTGAGGTACACAATAGTAGTGAATTTTGCAGCTCATACTGGCTCATCTATAGTATGAATCTGACACTTTGGCCAGGCTTTAGTGATCTACATATTTTCTACCAAACTATAAGATCCCTAAAGGCAGATAAAGCACCTATCTGGGTTCCTATAGTACCTACAGCATAAAGTATTTTTGAAGAGTGAAAGAGTAGAACTCAGAAAAAAGAATGAACTGGGTTGAACAACAACCCCCCAACAGATATATTTAGAACCTATAAATATGCCTTTATTTTTAAGTACAATTAAATTAAGCAGTCTCAAAATGTGGTAATACTGGATTACCAAGATACTGTAAGCCAAAATCCAATGATGTCCAGTGTCCTTATAAATGAAAGGCAGTGGGGGAGTTGAGACAGCTAGGATCAAAGAAACAGAGTGTGAGGCAGTGTGACGATGGAGACAGAGACTGGAGTGACAGGGACACAAACCTGAAAAACATAGGAGAAGGTTATGAGTGGATGGTGGCAAAGACAGGAGGAAGTATGGCTACCAGCCAGGGAAAACTAAGAATGCCTACAGCTACCAGAGCTGGAAGAGGTAAGGAAAGGATTCTGCCTTAGAATTTCTGGAGAGAGTCTAGTCCAGCTGACATCTTGATTTCATACTTCCTCCCTCCAGAATTATGAGTGAATAAATTTCTGTGGTTTTGAAGCCACAGTTTTGTGGTCATTTTGTCATAGCAGCCATAGAAAGTAAATGTGCACCACTACCAGAACTAATAACTGTGTGTACTACATGTTTACAGCATTTTCACAGACTTTACTTCACCTGACCCTCATAAAGGCCTAGAGGAATACAAGGTCATTTGGCCTAGTTTTCAGATCAGCACAGGAAGTAACAAGTATTTGGACTTGGTTGGAACAGGGGAAAATGTACGGGTAGAGGAGCAGCCACTTCACACCAGCTTTAATCCTCAGAGGATATCATTCAGGCTTGGTATATGGGTTTGGGGAATCACAGGATCAGAAATGTGCTCAGTAAAATAAGTCAGGTGGCCATCTGGGCTAGAGAGCTAGAGGAAGGAAGACTAGCTGAGAACCATTTACTAACTCAGTAAATGGGAGGCTGCACAGAAGGGAGGCAGAGGTACATCTTGAGGGAGGAACAATTCACACTGAGCAGCGTAGAAACATAGTAACATCGTCTGTTAATAGAATTTCTGCCATAGGCTTGGCTTATCCCAAATTGTGACAGATATTACTATATTTCTAATCCTTACAAGGTAGCCAGCATGACTCCCAAATTCAAATGCAAATCTGAAGATTAAGAAATCTACCCGAGGTCACCCAGTTTGCAGCATAGGAGGCAGACTGATCTGGTACCTAATGGGTGCTCAACTGTCTCATTACAAGGTGTGGCTATCAAAAAACCTCTTGTAAGAAACTGCTGGTAAAAAGGACACACAGCTTTTAAAATGCTGATTATAAATAGCCACACATATTTATTACTAAAAAGTGATCATTTTTTCCCAATTATACTTAGGAAAAAGAAAATTTTACCTATAATTTCATCATCAGACATAACTGCTATCAACACTCTGAGATAGACATGGTTTCCAGATCTTTTTTCCATGAATGTATATATACGTGTGCATATATATGGGGGGTAGAGAGAGAGCTCACAAGCTTCAGTTACAATGGGACAACACTATACATGCCATGGAGAAGTCTACTGTATGCATTAACCTTAAATTCCAAAGGCCTGGTCTTTTGCATAAACTGGACCAACAGGGCAGTGGGGGCCAATGGGGCCAAGGGGAGAAGTAGGACTGTTTCAGTCTGGAGGAGGAGGAATGTTTTACCCCAGCATGGTTTAGAAACATAAGATCACGGTAATCATACAAGCACACCATGTTTTAGCTTATTATTGTTCTCAAATCCTCTGGGGACAACCCACACTGTTATTGCCACATCTACTGGCCCCCATCTGGCAAGCCACTGTATCATGGAAGATGGTGACTTGGTGAGGGCAGGAGTAGAGGGTGGTCCTCAGAGAAGATGTAAGACTCATGGCAAAGGTACATATCGTGTGTTCTTTAAACAAAGAAAGAAAATCATACCCCCTCATCCATCACAGAGATCTTGTGAAATCATCTGAGACAATACTCAGCATGTCCTTAGTGATCTTGAGAGGAAAAGCACTACAGTGGCAAATTTAAAGCCCATTAAACAAACAGTTCATCTTCCAATGAGTGCAGACAACCGTGTCCACGGTCAGATATTCCCCCATAGAGTCTCTCCTGGGTAACATGACAGACTTCCTTCCTTTTTCTTTCTTTTTTTTTTTAATATAATCAAAGATCAAAACCTCTTAAGGGAAACTGAATAAAAACTTCTTTAAAAACAATCAAGCTGTCCAAAAAGACATTGGAGTTTAACTTGTAACAACTATGATGGCACAATTTTCCTATTGGCCATTCCCTTGAAATAATAATTGAACTGGCAAGTCTATTCCTCATAAACACTTTCGTCATCTCTGGCTTGATGAGGCCTAGCTACTGAGCCACAGATAAATGTTTCTTCAACAGAGTAAATCATGAGCCATATGTTAGAAATTACCCTTGAAGCCCTATAAATGGGCCTGTACCCTCCTCTGTCCTTTCAAAAACAGTGAAAGGGATTTTTGGCAGCCAGACTCATATTAGAATCTTTGGGAATAATGCTGTTAATCTCCAACATAACACTTTGAAGCCTGCAGAGTCATATTTCACAACGGTATTTTCAGTGTCTGCAGAAACCATGTTTATAAAAATAGATTCAAAACAATATAAAGAGACAACTAGAGGCTGAGCTCCAGTCACCTTGGGTATGAAAACAGCTCATGGTACTGACTATGAATGTGCCCAAGGCACAGGCCTCATCATGAGAGACAGCAGAATCTCATCACAGAAAGCCCAAGCTCCATGGCCCCAATGACCTGGATTCAAATCCTACCTCCACTAATTTCTACCTGTATAAATTTGAACAAGTAATAAGGCCTCTCTGTGTCTCTATACAATCTGCAAAATGGGATGTTAATAGCTTACTTCACAGAGTAATGAGATTTAAATGTGATAATACAAGAGCTTCTGAGTGAGCCTTTTGATTGAAATTTTCTAAAGTATACTTTAGAATAGGCCTACTACCATAGCAAATAGCTTGGGTGACAAGTTGAATCCAGGTTTTTATAGGCCAAGCCTGGAAGTGGAGTATTCTCTTTTACTTACTCCATTAGCCAAAATGTAGTCACATGGATATGTATTCAAGGGCATCTAGGAAATATAATATAGCCCTGATCCCATGAAGAGAAGGGGAACACAATCTTGGAGTACAACAGACATCTATACAGCATGACTTAACAGAAACCAAAGTTACATGAAGCAATTTCTGTATTGCCTACATATGAGAAACTCTAATGTTTCCATTTCACTCTGTTCTATTCTAATCCACTTCACTTAAAATATATTAAGACCCAATCAGTTGGTTTCATAAATCTACTAATATTTTTCATGTCACCATTTGCTCAGTGAGTATTAGCTGTTGTTATTGGCAATAATGCTAACAATGGCAGTGATCCAAAGGACAAACTAGACACTTCCAAAGTTTTTCAAACTACTTTGCATTTAGTTATAAGAATTTACAATGATGACATGCATCCATTTTAAGTATTAGGAGTTGGAAAGATGAATCTAGAAACATTGACCAATTGCTGTAACGTAGGCTGCCTTTGGAAATGTAATAAACTATAATCATACATTATAAGAACTAGTAGGAATACACACACACACACACACACACACACACACACACACACACAGATGGACTGCTGAAAAGAAGACAGAAAAGATAAAAACAACAAGGGGACAAGACAAGAAAAAGAGAGATGGGGCCCTCTGGATATTCACCACCCAACACAAACCCCAGAACTGAGGAAGCACCAGGTCCTGCTTTTCTGCTGAGTGACCAAGTGATGCATCCAGTGTAGCTTTTCATAGTCTTGTCCTAAAAATTCCTCACAGTTTGTTCATAAGTTTGCACAATGTTCTTCCCTAGCTATGCTAATGTGCTAAGGATTTTGAATTTTCTCTGGATAATCACAGGGAGGCAATGGGCTGGACAGGACAGTATGTCCATTTTAGATAAATACCCAAGGATGTTCTGGAGCTACCTGATGAAGCAGGAAGATCTATGAGGAGGGTGCTCCAGCTAAGGTAGAGACTGTAGAAAGAGAAAAGAAGGGCCCCAGTCACAAGACACACAGAAGATCGAAGTGTAAGTTTGGGTGACTGAATTGGAGATAGGAAAAAGCCTCTAGAGGATGTTTAGGTTTCTGATGTAGACAACTGAGTACATATGGGCTATTGGTTGGGATGAAAAACATAAAAGGGCTGTTGGTTAAGATGAGAAACAAAGAGAACAAAGGATTCAGTTTTTATATAAGTTGTATTTGAGGCACTTGAACCTCTGTCAAAAGATACCCAATTACTATTAGAAATATGGACTGGAGGTGAGGTAAGAATGCTGTGGAGATGCAGATTTGTAAATCATCAGCAAATGGTGATGAATCAAGACTACAAAGACATCAAAGGAGACTACAATACTCCACCTCCGCTACCAGCCCACTGTGTAACAGATGGAGGCAACAGGAGTGGGAATGCTAAGATGTTCACTAGACAGGAAAAAGCATGATGCCCAGGTGAACCTGAACTATGGCTCAATTTCTTTATTTATTCAACAAGTGTTGATTGAGCATATGCTGTCTGATAAACACTGTGCCGAGGGCTGATGAAACCATAGTAAACAAGAGAGCTATGGTACTCATCCATAGTCTATTAAAGCAAGGCAACTGAAAACAATGAAACAAATTTTAAAAATCAAATAGTTGGGGCAAGTTATGAAAAAAAAAGGCAGGAGGCCAAAGCACAGAATACTAGGGAAGAGGAAGGATCTATCTGGATTATAAAACCAAAAAAGCTTTCTCTTAATAGGAGGCATTTAAATGGAGACCTTAAGGATGAGAAATAACCAAATGAGGTGGAAGAGGTAGAGGGAACTGGCTTTTAGACAAAAGCAAAGGAAAGAGATTGGATTATCTAAATAGCTGACATAAGTGTTCTAGCTCTTAAAAAGCAAGGGGGTGTGGTAAATAAAGGTCAGACATGAGAAGTTTGCATTTCATTGTAAAGACAACAGAGAGCTGCTGAAGGTATTTAAGCAGATAATAGCATGATGTGACAAAAATTCAGCCATCATGCAAAGGATGGTTGAGGGGGGACTGCGGACTCGAAGGCAAAAGAAGCGAATGATGACAGTGGTCAGAAAAGGAGACAGAGAAGAGTTGAATGCCTTTCAAATATAATTGGAGGAATAACATTAGGTCTTGACTGTAAATAGGATATAGTGAGTACAAGGAATGATCAAGAATGATTCCTAAGTTTTCACTTTGAACAACCAAATGAATTAAATGTTTATCTCTCAAGCACCAGAGCTAGAACATTAGGTTGAGGGGCTGTACACAGGAGGCTTCCTCAACATTATCACTCATCCTCCACAGAACCCTAACATGAAGCAGGTTAAATGGCTGCTCTGTCCTCATTTCTACTCTCCACCATCACATGAAATCCAGGACTATTCTTAACTTCTTTCCCACAAACTTTGCCTACTCAAATTGTGTTCAAAAGAGGGACTAAAGACTACCTAGCATCCTTTTATAACAAAAATATCTTTCCTCCCAGCTCTAACAAGTTACTCACATTAGTCAGTTCCTCCCACTAGGGTTGCCTTCACCCAGCCATGAATCAAAAGTCATTCGTATCCTCATGTCTAAAATTCCAAATAGCTCTTGGCTAAAGATGTGAGTACAGAAATTTTCCCAAGCAAAATTCATATCCCAGAATCTGGCAATTATTTCCAACAATATTCCTCACATTAACACCACTGTCTCTTAGTAACTGAATTAACTTTCTATTGCTTCAGCCAAGATGACTTGAGCAGAATACCCGACAGATATGAAGCAGGACTACAAAGACCTCAAGCAGTGCACATAAGATGGAAGCCACCAATGGTCTCTGGAACCAGGTTTCACCAGCTCCCTGATCTTCCCAACTGTGGGTTCAGAGACATCGCCTTTGTGGCTGGAAATCAGCCATTGTGAGAGTAATGAAACCACTGAAATCTGCAAATGATACAAATCAGGTATTGCCCTCTTCCATCCCTTCTAAGAGCCAGCTGTTAAACATTTACCAGCACACCACTGGAAGCAGCTTTCTTTTTAAGCTACAACTTAATGGATACTTCCTGTATTCCAGGCCTTATGCTAGTGCCTTATTCCTGTGCTTCTCTCTGCCCAGTAACCTCAAACAGGATGCTGGCCTTGTGTGAGCTCCCATCACTCCTTCTGCTGCCTCGTTCCCTCCTCGCCTGTAATGGCCTGTCTTGCTGCCTAGATTTCCCTTCTATCCTTACCCCTACCTTTACTACCATCTCCCTAACATCTGAATCAACTCTTCTTTATGAAGTCATGGCTAGATTTTCAAGAATTAAATTCAGCAATCCATCTACCACGGCAAACAGAATTCTCACTTCTTCTGCATCCTCTCTGTGCTATCTACAGACTTATCTCACTCAAGTTTATTTCTTGCTTGAAATGTATAAAAAGGCTCATATTCAATTCTGGGGTCAGCTCTCTCTTCCTGAGATAACTATATATAAATAAAACTGTACTCCAGGAGTTTGAAAAAATAAGGCTTAAGCCTTTTTTCTTTTCCTTTCTAAGGAAGTAGGAATAAAATGTAAGAGTATCTGAACCAATTGTAAGACTCTCATTAAAATATGAGGTATGATAGAAATATATGGACAATGTTTAATTTGTTTAATACACATTGTCATTAATCTCCTTCAAAATACTCTTCCTCACTTCAAACACACTTAAATCATTGTTGTTACCACTTTCTGAAGCAGTTCTGGAAGTCCTCTTTCACGAATGTCTTTACTTGTACTGTGGTGCCTGCTTCCACATCCTGAATCAATTCAAAATGTTTACCTTGCCTGGTAATTTTGACTATCATTTTAACTATCATTAAGTGCCTGAGAGATGGACAGTGATCTGAACTTAAAGTAACTCTAAGAGGAATTTGTGAAAGCTGGAGGAGGCTGGAATTTTCTGATCAGTGTTATCATTCTTGATCTCTGACTTAAATGGAGTTCAATTAAATCAAAGTCATCCTAATTAGGATAATAGGAAGAATAATTTCTTACTAGAGAAGAACCAATTACCAAGTTATGATGTGTTCTTAAATTGTACATAATTATATACAAATTTCATTAAATTCTGCATCAAATTCTTTAAATGAATAAAGTATCAACTGAAATAGTCCAGATATGATGAAAAACCATATTCCCCTATTTATATTATGTTTACTGCAGATCCTAAGTTGAGTACCTCTTAAATGATCCTAATTATTTTGTGACTATTCTTCAGGAAAAATGCACATTGAAAACAGAAAACACAATGAGCAAATTGAAACCCTGAAAACAGGAGTTATAATACTTGTTTACAATGAAACTGGGAGGCCCGTAAGAATGAAGTAAGGTACCTGGTTACTGCTAACTAAATGCTACCTCAAAATATGCTCACAGAACAACCTTGTGCAGAGGACCTAACTGGAGTTCATTTTTACTGCCTTAAGGAAACACAACACCACCCTGAGTATATTCATCAGGCTACTCTAAGTTCCATAAGGGCAGAGGTTAGATATCTTGTTCACAGTAGAATATTAACTTCCTACAAGGTGTCCAGCAGAGTAGGCATTCTGATCTGGATCTATGATTTAATTTTACCTTTGCTTTGCTAACTCTATGTAGGTCTCTTCACAATCACATCAATAAGACAAAACAGTGCCTCCCAGCCAAGTCACTTATACTCAACACATGTTTTTTGAAAAATGGAGAGAGAAAGAGAGAGGGAGAGAGAAAGAGAGAGAGAGAGAGAGACAGAGACCACAATGCTGGTTGCAAGTTGGGTTTGAATTGTGTTTCTTCAAAGTATTTTCACATAAACTCTTGTAACACTCCATAAAACTCTGTCCTCACCTAACATAACTGCTGGCCTCCTATAGAATCCTCACCCCTCTGAACAAAAAAGCAGACCCCATCACTACTTTCTATCACCCAAGCACCAATATGTCCTTCACTGAAGAAATTAGAAAGGAATATGGTAGCCAGGTTTCCTCGGTCCTTGTATTTTATTTTTCAGGCCACAGACAACTAAATTCCTGATCAGAATAAGCAGGACCTTGTGTTCCATAATTGTTTATGACAATACTTACAATTGCTATGGAAATTTTCCTCATTAAGCCTGTCTGCAAATTTTTGTCTCAAAGTCCAGGGTGCTCTTTTAGAAAGGGGAGTATCATTTTACAATTTGGGTCACTGGAGTACATTGCATTCAGAGCAGAATCCCAATTACTCTAGCAACTGATTAATGTCTGTCCAAAATCTTGCCTGGTAACAAGACCCTCTGTAACTCAGCTAACCACTTAAGAACTCACATCATTAGAACCCATTATCTTTTATAATGTTTTTTCTTGGTATCCTAGGGCTATGGTTCAGACAGACTATTTAAAGGCATTAAAATAACAATGGCCTTGCCAGCTGTGAGCAGGCCACCAAAGCTACTATTAGGTCACAAGGCCAGATGCAACAGATGACAGGAACAAAACTAAAAGGCAGAGGGAACACTCACTTAAGAATATAAATCCACTTGTGTTCCCAAAGGAGAGCACTAGGCAGAAAATCCCATGGATATGGAAAAGTGATAGCTGGTAGACAGACTGGGGATGTATAACATCCTGGCCCCTCTGGAGATGGTGGCACCCAAGTTCCTTGCTTAACTCTATTTAGTTGATCTCCTATACTTTATCTTTTTTCTTGTCAAACTTCATCTTGGACAATGCTTTAAAAATTTAAGTCTGATTTTGGAAAAAAATGTACTGTGAATACATAAAAAATGTAATTTGCTAAGTACAAAAAATACAAGCACAAAAGTATATGCAGAGCTCATGAAACACACACCCACGTGCACAGATTGGGAACTCTTCTTGAGACTCCAACTTTTCAGAGAATGGTGCTCCAGGAGACTCCTCAACAGTCCCCTTCCTCCCATTCATGAATAGACAGCACTCTCCTGCACCTCCAGAGACACCTTGACTAGATTTTTCACTTTATGCATATCTTACTTTAAGTTACCACTTCTAAATACCTTTTTGCTTGCCTAGCCGATATTTAAGTCACTGGAACACAGCTATGTAAATCCCTGAAATACAATAATTTCTACGCGTGTCAATATAATTCAATTAAAGCATTAGAAGACCTGGATGGAAATAAGCAAAATGAAGAGCGGCCTCATGAAGGAAATTAAAGAATATAAGAAATAGCGTATGGGTGGATTACCATTAGTAATTGCTCTCCATGACAAAACTTCAATATTTGGAGCATGTGTATCTTTACGCTAATAATGTCTATTTCAATTTATTTTTAACATCATTTTCCCAGATTTTAAATGAAATACATTTTCTGAAAATTAAAAACCACAGAATTGTCTAGGAAAAAGAAGTAATCATGGGCCAGGGATTTAGGTCAGTGGTTCCGGTGCCTGCCTCCCAAGTGCAAGGTTCTGAGTTTGATCCTGGTACCAAAAAACTAAAAAAAAGAAATAATCACAATGCCTCCATATATGCATTCTAACTATTAACATTTCCAACATTTCTACTCAGTCTCTTATCTATACATTTATGCATTTTTCTAAATATTTATAGATCTATTTATAGTTATATTAAATATTAAAAAACTAAAATTGAGATTTTATGATAGTTTGTACTCTGTCTTTTTCATTTAGCAATATATACTAAGTTATTTCCCATTAATTATTTTTCAAAATATATATAATATGAGAATATTATATCTTATGGGTTTAAAGGATCTGAAAGAACACAATTACTTTTTATTATCATTTAGAAACATGAGAGTAGAATTGGGAGAAGGCAACTTTTCTCATGGATTATAAAAAGCTTCTAAAAATGATTTTCGTAGCATTAAACTACTTGGTAAACAGCAAACAAAAGGACACACTCTGACCTCTGTACCATGGTTAGGGACTTCATCTGTCATATCAGCAGGTCCCATGAGAGTCCTTGGCACAATGAATATTTATTTTAAGGGAGAATAAAACAAGTAGTGTGGCATTAGTTTGGAAGTTGTACTTAGAAAGTTATACATTTTGGGAGATTAGAAAACTCAATTCTGTAATCACTGTTAGCTGGGCTAGACTAAATGAAGACCAAAAAGGAAAGGGTTCACATACATAATTATGTTTTACTGTTTCATAAATGGCATTTTTACTAAGTGTAAACTGCTTCCATTTTGCAGCATGCAAACTAGCTGGCAACACAGCAAAGTCAACTATGGTAATTTGATCTCCAAAATACATGAAGGGTATATCAGATCCAGACAATGTAGGAATAAACTGATGCATCTTCAAGCAGATTTTCCAATCAATCTCTTCTGGGACATAAGCCTGAGCAGGGTAGAATTTCCATGATTCATCCTATCAAATCATAAAGATGTCCATGGAAATGCCACAAATGGACCATTAATTGCTGCCAGGAGTATTAGGTTCATTTTTTCTGACTAAAAAGATGGCAATTACAAAATTCATACAGAGAGTCCAAACAAATATTTAAAAATTAACTTTTACACCTCAATTTAGACAAAGTTAATTCTAGCTTTGTTCTAGCTTTAAGTGCTGCTCAACAAGTTGAGAATTTAAAATACCTGTTTTATCTATACTTGTCTCAAATTATAATTTTAAAGCTCTGCTTTACTGTATTTTATCATTTTGCAGATATAACATCAAACACAGTGCCAAGATGTTTTAAATCCACAATGTTCAGAGCAGCTAATAATAAAGACCAACACTGAGGAAGGGGGACCACCATGTTGCTCTTGATACTTTAAAAATCTTTCTTGTCCTTAGGCTGTATCCAGGAGCCAATAACTTTGAAGTTAACTTGATGGCAAAGGACACCTTAGTGCCTCCTTAGAAATAGGTAAAGTGTTAATTCTAAGTTCTTCAGCAGAAGAAAAAAAAAATTACTTGGCTCCTGGCAGTGGACTTGGAACCACTCTACATCAAGAACCCCTCTATAAGGTGAATTAAAGAGCTTGATGTTTAAAAGGGCACCGGGGTACCTCTGCAAAAATGGATGTTACAGCCAAGCCAGAGGGTAGGGGGTAGAACAGACAGGCTGGAAAAATGTGGGATAGCTACAGCTTCAGAAACCAGTGTCCTTGGCAACTTGGGCTCAGAAAATGAGGTCCCTGGAGTTAAAGTTGACCCCCAAGTCCATTTTTTGTCTCTCTTATTTCCATTGTGTAGCCACACAGTCAAACCTGATCAATCCCTTCCACTACTGAAACCACTGAAGGGCTCCTCACTGCCCAGCAGATGAAGTTCGAGCTTCTCAAAGCAGCAATTCTGCCCGGCCTCCTTTCATACCTCCCTTCCTTCTCTCATTACTTTCAAACTCCTCTGATTTTAGCTCTTGGAAATCTTATTCATACTCTCTGGTCTTAACTCTTTACCCCTGCTCTACCTCCCACCTACCTGCTTCTCCCTCTCTCTACCTGGCCCACTTTTAGTCTCTATTCAGGTCTTCAAAAATGCTTTGCCTGACTTCCCAGACTAGGTTGTGGTCTCCTAATATACCCTGCACTTCTTAATCACACTCCTTTTTCTAGAAATTTCCTTGAGGTATCTACCTTGCTCTTTAGACTGTGAGTTCCATGACAATGTAAACCACTTCTGTTGATTCACTGCTCTGTCTTCAATACCTAGCACCTGATGCATCACATAGCCAGTGCTCAGAAACTGCTCATTAAATAAATGTTCAAATAAACTGCCTTGTTCCTCTCTCTCAGGGACTCAGCAGGAAGACCACTAGGTCTAGTCCCAAAGTCTTCTCACAGGTAAGTAACACAGGGGCCCAGGCCCAACTTGGCAGCTGACTCTTACCTTAATGAAAGGTGTTGAACCAAGTTCTGCTCATTTCTTATCTACAGACAAGAAACGGTTCCTGGGTTTAGAGAGAGAATTTTCTCAATTTGACCATGAAAAATGTCAGAAATTTTCATAAAGTCATGGCTTTCAATCCCTTCAGGTGAAACAGTTTTGCTCTGCGGAGTTGGACAGGAAGCGTATTTCCCCTCTTACTTCAACCCTAACAACATATTACAGTATAAAAATACATACTTCAGTCAAAAGTCAACCCTAAGCACGAACCTTAAGAGAACTACATACTGTATTACAATCAACAGACAATTTCTCGGTATCATCAGTGAGATGTACACAAACATGTATTACAGTAAATCAAATAGCAAGTAAAATTCCTGGGTTTTTTCCTCCCAATTAACTGACAATAGTTCTCTTTTATGCAGAAGTGAACTACCTGGGGGCTGATAAATCAAACACAGAAGAAGAGAACTTGGCAAGAGATTACAGTCAGTTGCTATGGAGACATGCATTTGTGGTATTTCCTTAAATAAAAGTTATTATCCGCGAGAAAAACAATTTGTTGATCCTAACTGAAAAGAAAAGAACATGCCAAAAATGGCATATTTTAATATTTATGGCACAAAATCTGTTTTTAAGCCTGGAGAATGCACATATAATAGGGATAAACTGTCTTTTACATGATTTAATTATCACCTGATAGCATATGCTTGAGAGAATCCATATAGGTGTGCCTTGTATTATATTTTATGCTCTAAAATGAATAATACACCCACACTGTAGGCGTGTGCTTTTATTTTGTGCTTAAGTTACACTATCAGGCATTCCTAGGAAATTCCACAAATGAAAGCTCAATATTGAATTAAGCTAAGTAAACTGTCAAAGCCAAAAATCTCCATTAAATGCAGAAATCTTGAATAAAGCTCTATGTCTTTTCAGGAAATGTTATTTTACATCTCATCTTTCAGATTTGCATGTTAACTGAAAACTGTAAGATCAACATGAAAATTACTTGATCAACTGTAGTTAGACCTGATATTAACATTTAATACAAGATATGTTGTATTCATATTTGAGCACCTATACTGTGACAAAATATTATATATATTGACATTTTAACCTTCACAGTAACATATAACCCATGCATTCTCAACAGGAGTGATATCACTGCCAAAGGGAGAAAAACTGGCAGAGAAAGCCACAGATAGTATAATGGTCAATGATCCTCCAAAGCTAAAACCCAATTCCTTAGTATTTAATTCCTCTAATTAGGGAGATTTTAAATTTGATTGTTCTTCTTAGGTATAGTTATACTAAAAAAACCTGAAAAACAATGGCCTTAATACCAGTAAGTGATGCAGTCATTCACTTATTAAGTAAACACTTAGGGAATATCTGAGTGCAAGGCACTGTGCAGGGGCTGGGTATACAGTGGGAAGCTTTTCTAGACACCAATCCTTAGGTTCCAAAGCTTACAGCCCCAAGGCAGACATGAATGCAAACAAAATAACCACACATGTAAATATGCCACTGCTTATGAAGTGTGCTCTGACAGAAAATAGGGTGCTGAGACAATGAGATCAGAACCTATCTCTTTATAGAAGTGACTTTGGCCCAATACCTATTGCCCAAGAAAGTCAAATGAGACAAAGAACAGTGAGAAAGAATGATGGACTTAAGAGAACCAGCCTGAAAGATCATGATGCTTTGCTATCCAGGGAAGTAAAAAAGGTAGGGTTAACTGGCTTTCCTGATTTTATTAATGGCCAAAGACTGTGCACTCCAGGGTCAAATCATTGCTGTACTGCTTTGGCAATTTATTTGATCTTGCTGGGCTTTCATTTTGGCAGCTGTAAAATAAAGATAAAATTTCTCACACACAGAAGCCAAGAGGATTAAGTGAAAATTGTGGAAAGCATATAGCATATGAAAACAACATAAAAAGATCATCTATAATGATTGTTTATTATTGATAAAACTAGATTCATATGACAGACAAGAGCAGACTCTGCTGGACAGTACAAGGAAGAAACCTTGGCTGGCCTCCCTTCTCAGTACCAATAATTGCCTATTTAGATATTATACAATATCTTAAACTGTGATTATGGAATTTCATGCAGATATGACCGGGAACGTACACAAGGGCTTTTATGATCACTTCCATATATTAAAAATCAAGTTTTCTTATGCCATATTATTGTGCATGTCCCAACAGATTTTCCAACTATTAACCCCACGAAATGCTTTATGAAAAACAGATTACATGGACAAATGGGTTTGGAAACACAATCTATGTATGGTATGGGTTACCATATTATAGGGGGTTGGGGTTGCAAGGCCCTAAACTGGCTGTCTGAAGTGCTAAGTGTATTGAAAGATTATGGAGCAGCTCACAGGATCACTGTGAGGGATCATGAACAAGACTGAGATGCCTTGTAGCTAGAATCATCACCAACTTCACCACTGAGCACCATTGTTGTCGCCAGGCCTGTCTCAACCATCACCAGACACTAACCATAGAACATTGCCACAGCTCTATAAATGGCCCCTGAAGTCTTCAGATTTCACGTGGCACAGAGGACATCACAAGCCACTGTTCAAATTCCAGGACTAACTGCATCTGTTGGCTGAGTCAAGGTCATCTGCTCAGGGGATGGATGCACTAGAACTCAGAAAGAAAGCATCTGCCAACACTCCTACAGTAAAGAATTTCCTCTACCAACTATAAAGAGAAGATTCTGATACTGAGAGAAAGAAAAATAAATGATGAATGTCTATTATTATCAATGGACTCTAAATGTTTTAATTAGATACTCTTATCAATAAAAATCATTGGGGCCAGGGGTGTAGCTCAGTGGCACCACCCCTGCCTGGCAAGCACAAGGTCCTGAGTTCAATCCTCAGTACCCAAAAAAAAAATCATTGAACATGTACTCTTAGCATAGGTACATGCATCTACAAGTTGAATATATGTAATATTCTATACTATATTAGATGAAGTGATCTGTTAGAAATCACATACATACAAGGTGTGACCAAAAAAATACAATGATTTTTAAATGACAAAATTTATTACAGTAAAAGACACATTGGCATTAATCCCCCTCAAAATAGTCCCCCTCACTTCAAACATACTTATCACATTATTCTTGCCACTTTCTAAAACAGTTCTGGAAGTTCTCTTTCATAAGCATTTTTAGTTGTGCTGTCATGGCTGCTTTCCTGTCCTGAACTGATTCAAAATGTTTACCTTTCACAGTCATTTTGACTTTGGGGAGGAGCCAGGAGTCACACGGTGTCAGATCCAATGAGTAGAGTGGATGAGGTCACAGGCGGCTTTTCACTGGATGGCACTCAGTTGCAGCATTTAGTGTATTTTTTATCACATCTCTTGAAGACATGAAGAAGGACTTTCAGAACTGTTTCAGAAAGTGGCAAGAATGAAGGGATAAGTGTATTCAAAGCAGGGGGTGGTATTTTAAGGAACATTAATGGCAAGGTGTCTTTTATTGTAATGAATTTTTTTCATTTAAATATTCACCATATATCTTTTTTGGGGGGTACCGGGGACCGAACTCCAGTCCTTGCCCTTGTGCAGCAGGCAGCAAAACAACTGAGCTAAATCCCTGACCCCATCACCATATATCTTGATCACATCTCATAAACAATTATTTTTTAGAGACACACAGTGAGGTAAGGAACTTTAAAATTCATAATTTAACTGGATAATTTGGCAGTTGTTACTGAGATTCTCTTTTTTCCTCTGCTTTCTGGCAGGCTAACACTAGGCACTCTCTAAGCATTAGCAAGCATCAATAATGCAGACACTCCCTCTTCTGAAAAACTGGGAATTGAATTCAAACAATGTGTCTTGCTGGCTTTGGTAATAGAAGTCGAAAGAAATGCTTCAGCTTTAAGAAATAAGAGATCCAAAGCAAGCAGAATGAAGGAAATAAAGACAGATATCATTAAAATAGAAGATAGAAAAATAATTTTAAAAATTGATGAACCCAAAAGCTGAGTTTTATTTACTAAGAAAAAGAAATTTAATAAATTTCTTTTTTTAAAGAATACCTAGGATGTTATTTCAGAGGCTACAAAAATGATCCAGCTCATTGAAAACACAAGTCTCATTTGTTGAGTTTATTTATAGAGTATGCCCTGTAGAATAATAATAGGTGCTTCCCAGAGTTCTGGACAGCTGCTTTGCTGTCTCCTATAGAAGAAAAAACTAGGGGCCATTCCACTCACAGACTTGCCCTAAACCACACTCAGTTCACAGTATACTATCTACTCCCATGGAACTATCCTGCCACTTTTGCACAAAATCTAAGAAGCATTTTTAAATTTCTGAAACAAGCTATACAATAGTACAATGCGACTTTGTCATCTTCTAATTAAAAATAAAAATGAAGACATAAGAAGCTGACAAATCAGATAATTCAATCACTGGTGTAAGGAAAGATACCATTTTACTATCATTTACTGCCAAGGGTATATTAAAATGATTTTAGTTATCAAAGACACTACTGCTAATAATCCATCATTGAACTCAAGATGCTAAAAATTATTGAAGGTATTGAACCCAAATGAAAAATTTTGGTACTGAGAATGTCTGGTAATACAAAAGGTAGTTTTGTTGGAAGGAGAGAGCAGATTAAGGTCACAGATTGCACCCTTTTTTTGCATATTTAGGAAAATGTCTAGTATAGTTTGAACTCTGGTATCTGAGTTCTCTTAGCTCCCACCACACTCTACTTCTCTTAGTTTCACATACAAATAATTTGTCTTTTCCTGACCTTTGCCTGATTCTGTTCCTCTGCACGGACTACCATGACACATGTGTCCCACCTCCTGCCCCCCTCATCAACCACTGCCAACTCTTCCTCCTCCCTCAGTTTTCAACTGCAGCATCACTGGCCTGGAAAAGCCCTGCTTGATCACTTAAAATAAGTGTAGGTGCCTGTATGAATCAGTTTTCATGGCTATAATGAAATACCTGACACATGTTACTTCTGAAATACTTAAGATGTTTATTTGGCACATAGTTCTGGAGGTTCAAGTACAAGATCAGGCAGCCCCATTGGTTTGGGCCACTGGCAAGGGTGACACAACATGGCCAGAGCAGTTGTTACCTCTGGAGCTAGGAAGCAGAGAAAATGAGAGAGGAGACTAGCGTTCTCCAATCCCTTTGGATAACACCCCCCGATGATCTAAGTACCACTCATCAGTCCTGGCCTCTTAAAAGTTTATAGAACCGCCCAATTCCACCACCCCAGGGAATAGCCCTTTACATACAGACCTAGACACTCATCCAATCCACAGAAGTGCCCTGGCACAACAATCCTGGTAATGTTCTATCCTCTCCTTTTCTGAACTATAACTATACTTTTAACTACTTCTCTAGTTTCCAATTTCTCCCAGAATAGGAGGTCATGATAGTCATTATATCCATCTTCATTAGTAATAATTCTCTATACTTCATCCATACTAAATACCTAACAAATATTGGATGAATGAATGATGAATGCATGAATGAATGAATACAGCTTTAGCTAGATTCAAACTATATCACACTCACATAGTTTCTATTGTTCACAGAGGCACACAAAAGCCACTGGCCATGACAACTTGAATGGGAAAAAAGGCAACGTCTAGACATAAACTCTCTCAACCCTACTCAAACTGCAGGCAATGCTCAAATCCTTCCTGAATTCTGAGAACACTCAGTTCCCAGAATAAGATGGCTTCTGATTAAAGCCATCATACTTCTCATCTACCTCCTAACTTTTCCAATGAGCAGCCATCAAGCTGGGTTCTCCATGCCATACCAAGAATGGGGACAGACACTGTTCCACCACAGAACAAGCTGAGAAAGAGGAATTTAACCAGTTCTCTCCCAAACATAAGGCAGCTGTCCATGTCTGTGGACAAATGAGGCTCTGTGGAATCCAGACCATCACCACCTCTTCATATTTCATTTTTCAAAGGAAGCTTTGTGCCTAAAATAAACTATTCATAAACCAGAAATAGAGCATCCAAGTAGGTTAGTATGAATGATCCTATTTGATGAGATTCTTTCACTGGGAGGGCAGGGTTTGTTGGTGCTGTGGCAGAGCTGCTGTTTACCAATGTCCCCATTTCATACCATATCAATTGAATTATGTGCCTTCAATGTAAAAATATTTTCCTAAAACCAGGATGGCACATAAATTGAAGACAACATGTGCTAGGAAATGGCAGCCATGTTTGTCAAATGGAAAGGGGTCAAATTATTAAAAGAATAAGAAACTCAAGGAATACCAAAGAAAAATAGCCCAAATAGGACAATCAATAGTTGATCTGGCAGGAAACTCACACTATTTCTGTTAACATGTCGGCCCTGTGTTTAGTTAACGTTCCCCTTTTGTTCAGCCTGCTACTTTTTGGCCCCTATATCGTAGCTACTAAACTTCTCTTTGCATCTCTCTGTAGTAGCTAGTTACGTCCAGTAACAGAGGACCAATGCATTCAAAAGGTCCTTATTCCATGATTGACCATTGTTGTGCTAAAAATTACTTGCAGCTTTTTCCTCTCCATTCAATATTTTTAAAATATCTATAGTCTATAAAACATCTTCTCTACACACTAAAAGCTTCCAGCTATGCATGTTAACTTAGTCACATCTTTCTGAAACATATTATTAGAGGAATTTAAGTCAATAATATATAGAGATAACCTATAGGAATTTAGGAAGAACAAAAAGTGATATGTAAAATCTCTGTATTTTTACCACATGTCAATTAGATTTACTAAATACTAATGTTATGGCTTGTTTCTAGATTTCCCCCCAAAGCCTCATGCCCTCATTGGTGGGGAGTTTCAAAGATAGCTGGATTAGGGTGTGTGAATGGATTAAGGATGTAAATGATAGAAGCCCCACCCTGGATGTAAGTAGCACCAATCAATAGGTGGCTGGCCTAGATAGAATATAAAGGGACAAGAAGAAGGCAGGTTTGCTGTTGTTGCTGCTATTTCTTACCTGCCTTACCATGGACTGTTTCTCCTCTGTCCCTGTGCCATGCGGACCACCTGCCTTGGAGCCAGTTGACTATGGACTGGAACCTCTACAAACTGTGAGCCAAAATAAACTTTTCCTCCTTTAACTGTCAGTGTGGGGTATTTTGTCTCAGCAATGAGAAAAGTAACCAAGACAAATATATACATGCTCACACAACAAATACATACAATCATATGTTTGGATTCAGATCAACAAAAAGGCTCACAATTGTCATAGCCAAGATTGGCTAGAGCATAAAAATCAAGCCCTTTCCAACTCTGTTGCTGAGTGTCTAGACTGGTACAACTCATTTATAAGGGAATGTGGCAAAATTTTAATTAACTAGCCCACAATTTCACTCCTAAGAATTTACCCCAGTGAATTTATTTAGACAAGGACCTTAGTGTTTATATAAAAGGATGTCCATTGCAACATTATGATAAAAACAAAAACAAATAAACAAAAATCCTCAAATGTCCAAATCCAGAAGAGGAAAGAGGAAAGCTACTTATTGGGTGGGGAGAAAGGCTGTCATGGTAATGAGAATAGGGATGGCAGAGTAGAAGAACAGAGCAGCCAAGCAGTGTACTCATTTATTATTGTAAGAAAACAATGCCATGGCATATTTATCCTTCTTCTTGGTATCTGAGAATTTTAAGTGTAGAACTCTGAAATATTTTGAAATTATTGTTATGGTTAGACACACATGGACCAGGTGGGTTATGGCTTTCTACAAAACACACACATGCACACACACAGACACACACACACACACACATATTTTAATCAAGTATACTTAAGATTGCAAACCTTTACTTACTTCACAAACATCATGAATTCTTCATACAAACCAACATTGAAAATCCCATTACATATTATTCTCTCCTACCTTCTACCTCCTAGGAGACCCAGAGATACTAATAAAAATAAGGACTTTGAGCCCTGTTTTGACCCAGGCATTGCTAAGGAATTTACATGACTAGCAATGCAAAGGCCAGTAGGCCACTCAAACGATTCACTCTCACTTGATATGCATTTTCCTATTGTCACTTATTTTCTTGGTATCTGCTGAGTGGGGAGATCTGTTCCCTCTCCTTCCACTTTTCCCCGTCTATCCTTGTTCATCCTAATTGATGTCCCTTCAGCAAGCCCTTGTTCTTGAACACACAGCTTGCTACATCCCCCCTTTTGCCCTCACTTTGGCCTTCCAACCCCTACCTGGGCTCATTAATAAACTTCCTCTTAGGATTTGATCTCCTCTTTTAGCATGCTCCTCCATTTTTTCCATTTGTTAACTGTTCTATAGGAGCAATTAAAATTCTGAAGCTCAAATCCTGAGGCTGTCAGCACACTACTGAGGGAAAAAAAGGAGAAGAAAGAAATGAGTGTGATGTTATGGCTTGTGTCTTGATGTCTCCCCAGGGCCTCATGCAGTCACAGGTGGGGCTTTTTCTGAAACTGATTAATGGTGCAATGCTGGATTCAGGGACTCTGGGATTGAGGATGTGAGTGCTGCCCACCCTAAGGGTAATCTGCATAGGATAAAAGGTACAGAAAGACACTGTTGAGGGCCCCTTCCCTGCTTCCCTTGTTGCTCATGCTGTCTTTTGCCACCATGATCTGCTTCCCCTCTGTCATGCCACCCTGCCTTAGAGTCAGTCAATTATGCATTGAAACCTCTACAAACTGGAAGGCAAATAAACCTTTCCCCCTTTAACTTTGGGGGTCAGGTATTTTGTCTCAGCAAGGAGAGAAAAGTAACTAAGACATGTGGTCTGACATCTAGAAGCTGGCTTGGCACTCATAATTGTTATGTTAACCCAAAATTGGACACAAACAATCTCACAAAACATCAAATTCAGACAAGGTTACACCAAGGTGATAACAAAGTATGACAAGATATGGCCATGTCATAGTTTTCTCTAAACAGAGACAATAATAATGTCACTGTGCCACTAACGATATAGTAAACAAACACCCTTTCATTTAGCTAAATGAGTGCCTGCTACTTATTTATTGATGGTAATTTTATCTTTCTTCTAGTCTGCCTTCCCTAGAAATAGAATTTACTGCAATACTAAATCAGAATTGCACCCACTCTCTGACAAAAAAAAAAAAAAAGAACAAAACTCTGCTTGCTTAGATCCTTACCTGAATCACTCACCCAAACCCAAATCCCACGGTAGGCTTTTTCCAATTACCCTATCTTTGAGACATCCTAAGACACTGTGTTTTCCATCACAGCAACAAGTAACAAATCCAACATGCTCATCGACAGATACATTCCCTGTGGGCATTGTCAATAAGACTAGCAACAAGGAAGCCTTGAGTTCTAAAGGAAAACAGTATGTCATTCTACTGATGTCTCCAGCCCACCAATGACCAGGCAAAAAACTGCTTACCCCCAACTTATAGGGCTCTATGTGAAACTTCCTCAGATGTAGCAACTGGCCTTACCAAGTACTAGCATTATGGAAATCAGAGGTGTGCCTCATGCAATTACATCATCTTTCCTTTTATTAAACTACTATCACAACTAAGATGCTTTCTACTATTGTTCCAATGAAAATGTAGAATATTTCAGTTATATTACAGTTAATAGTTAAAGGGCCTAGGATTCTAATGAAAGAGAAATTATTTATAATTATCCCCAAGAATACAAATTATGCACTAATAAAATTTTTTATAACTTGCATCTCATTTATGATTGTTTCTATAAGCAATTAAGTCTCACCTGTTACGCTAGAGAAAATATTTCCTGCTCACATGCAAGAAGACTACTTCTGTTTGGTTTGTTTTATATTAATCTCCTGCAAGTTTCCTGAGCCAAGAATCATGTTCTGTTATCATTATCTCCCCTAGCACCCAGCATCACGCCCAGTAGGGCTAGAACAAAACTGAGTCAAAATATTTTATAGAGTCAAAAATATATGGAAAGTAGTTAACAAAAGATGGAAAGAGATGTGATAAGGCAAAAGTTCACAGGGATGATCAGACAGCCTAAAGCACTCTAAGAACAATGAAAGCATCTCTATCCTACTCTGAGCTGGTAGTCAGGGAGGAAGAGCACATGAACAGTTCCCTCCTAGAAGTCCTGGGCTCACTGGCTCTCTTGTCCACTCCAACTTCTAACATTCTTTTTGGCAACCTCTTCCTTCTTACGGCTGACTCATACAGACACCTGGGCTCTTGTTTTGGACCTCTTTATCTTTAATAATCTTTTCACTTGTCCTACTGAAATACACTCATTAGTATAGCCAAGAACTTGACAGAGCCCAGAATGCCTTATATTTAAAATCTTCCATAAAAATCTTCTGCTCTTTAATGTCTCCTTATATTCCAGCTTCCTTGCTCAGATACCTGTACCTCATCGTGATCATCAACCCATGGAGCTCATCACTTCCTTATGGACCTGCCACATTTATTCCCTCACTAGTCCTGTCTGAATTCATTTGAGTAAGGCAAGGTACAAACCAAGAGGATTTTTGAAAAAGATAGAAGGAGACAAAGGGATGGATCTCTTGCAAATGGGAAGGGGTGCAAGAGACCAAAGGTGAGGGATAAAGCAGAGTAGAAAAGCAAATAAGCAGAATAAAAACATGCTGTGTACAGGAACCTAATAACTCAGCTAATGTAAACATTATATGCCATAAACATATGCTAAGGTTAATAATATCAACAAGAATGAAAATGGAGAACAGGAAATTAAAGGAGGAGGGTAGGAGGGGTCAGGGAAAGGGATTAAAAAAAGAAAAAAGTTGTGCTATGTACATGCACTCACTTCCAAGATGATTATAAACTGCATGTGCTGCAAATATGTATTTCTCTGTAGATATCCTCTCATCCCCTGCTCTTCTCACCCTACAGAAGTCACCTCCATTCTTAATTTTAAATATATGCATAAAGTTGGGCTCAGATGGGATTGGCAAACAGGACAAGTGGTTCATGAGCAAGTTTTCTAAGGCAATAGGGAGTAAGAATATGAAAACAGACTTAAACCTTCCAACTAGAAAGGAAAACAGCTCTCAAGGTGACTGAGCCAGTAAGTTTTCAAGTAACTCTACAGGTGAGGCTCCCCATTTAAAGTCATATCCCAGCCTAACCTACATTTCAGGTTATAGCAAGCTGTATTTCTTCCTGTGGCCTCCTTTCAAAGCTTCACTGACTCCTCTCCACTTCTATCTGCACTGCTTCAGCACCTAAAACCTAGCATTTCCATCTACTCTTTTTTTGTGTATTTTTATTCCTCATACATAGGACATGATAGCACAAGCTAGTGAGATGTGGAACACTCATACAATGTTGGAATGTAAATCAGTATACTTTGGAAAAGTATTTGGCAGTATCTACCAAACTACCTTGTGATCCAGCAACTCCAACCAAGTAGAATGTGCAAAGACGTCCACTAAAAGAAATGTGCAGGAATGTTCATAGCCGCATTATACATAATAAGCAAAAGGTGAAAACAACCTAAATATCATCAACAGAAGACTATATAAACAAGCTATGGTATATTCAGAAAATGGAATACTAGCCAATAATGAAATACAACAAATTTCTGATATACACAACCACATAAAAGAACTTCACAGGGATGACAGTGATGGAAGCCACATATAAGATAACATGCCATGTAAATCTATTTATGTGAACTTCAAGAACTACTACCTTGGGACATAACTGACAGAGAAGGGAATGAGGGATCTTTTGGAGACAGGAAATGTCCTACATCTTGATCTAAGCAATGATTTTAAGAGTGTAATATTTTTTATTTGTGATTTTTAAAGTGGGATAAAATAGAACTAACATAATATTTACCTTCTTAACCCATTTTGAAGTGTACCATTCAGTGGCAATAAGTTCATTCACACTGTTATGCAACCATCACCATCATCCATCTCCAGAACCATTTTTACATCTCCCCAAGCTGAAGTTCCCTACATATTAAACAATGACTCCCCATATTCCTCTCCTTGCCCCAAGCACCTAGCAACCATGGTTCTACTTTTTTCCTCTATGAATCTGACTATTCTAAATACTTCATATAAGCAGAGTCATACAGTAGTTGTCCTTTTGTGGCTGGTTTATTTCAATTTGCATAATATTAGTTCTCAAGTTTCACTCATGTTGTAGCTCATATCACAACCTTCTTTCTTTTTACAGCTAAATTGTACATACCTGTTCACTATATGATGGCAGACTCATACATATACTATAACTGGCAGATTCAAGCTTGGGTTCAAGTCCCGAGAGCCTTGCTTGCACTTGAGAATCCTTGATTCAGCACTTGGTAAGTGCACTGACTGTCCCTTGTTCTCTCCTTGTGTGATGTGGTTGCCCCATCTTTGCCTTGAAGGTTAAAGCTAGCAACACCTCCTAGAGCATCAGATCAGGTACTTTTTGGATATCCTGCAAAATGGTATTGCACTTGGACTGGAAAAAACGGCCACAGCTCCCCTTTGATCTGCCATGTTTCAGGAGGCCGGAAGGTCCCTACATTTCTTTTCTCCACTTTAAATGGGTGACCTTTCCTAGCCTCCACAGGCTGCCGTGAGAATGGAGATAACATGAAGTGTGGTGCTTGGAATTAATTGAGCTCTACAACTCATAAGCACTTAGATTATTTAACTGCTGATTATGATTATTTAAGCTAAATGTCTATACTTCTCTAGCTCAAAAAATGTTTGTATTTCTATTAAAAACCACCAGGCCGGAGATTGTTTTGACTGACATTTTTCATTATTAAAACCATTCATACAGTGCATAGTTTTTGGCCAAAAGATAGTGTGACCTTTATTTTGAATTTTTAAAAAATTTCAATATTCATTGTATTTTTGATGAAACCCTCTTACTTATTTAGCGTGTATTTACCAGTGCTTACCATGTGCCAGGCACTGCTCTTATTTGCTGAATATATAGCAGTAAACAAAACAGACCAAAAAGAAAAAAGGCCCTGCCTTTCAACAGCAGGTAAACAGACATTATTTAAATGAGTAGAGATGCTCATATGTTTACTTCTAGTTCCTCTACTGCAATATAAACTATATGAGGGCAAAGCCCATCCTATGATCAGTCTCAACCTCAATATTTTATACACAGAAGGTGCTTCTACTATTCCTAGATCTAAAATTCTAATAGCCCTTTTAGCCTGAATTTTACAGATAAAAATCAAAGGCAATGTTCAAGAAATGACAATAGCTACCCAAGTCACCTTGTTAGTATCAGAATTGAATAGAATTTGAGTCTTCCAGTTCCTCATTTGGGACTCTCTGTACATACAATCAAATTGTAAGAACTCACGGTCCTTGGTTATGATACTTAAGTAAAAACTTTGAAAAACTGTTAATCTTTTCTCAGAGAATCACTCAAGAAAACCCCAAGACAATACTGTACTAACGAGCTAAAGCAATCTAGGATGATATGGCAGTAATTGCTGATTCTTTCACAATGTTCCTAATCTTATTATGGTGCTTACAATAGTTTAAGACTAAGATATCTCTGGTGATAAATAGAAAGTGAGAATAAACTTAATTGTGCACGCAATCAGGTACATTCTAAGGTTACATTTTTAAAACTGCATATGTTAGGCCATTTTTGCTTTGACTGGCAAATATCACTTATGATGTTAACTAATAACTTAAGCAGAAGACATAATGCTAACTGAAACATCCCTGATGATAAACAGAAAATGAAAATAAAATTCCTCTTTTAAAAATAGTTTTTACTACACTGTTGCACCTTACATTACTTACATAAAACAATACATCAAATCTACCAGTTGAAAAGGTGATAAAGGAAAATTCCAAGCCAGTAGTGGAAAGGGCAAGGGAGTATCCATGTGTTACCACTATTATCGTCTTTTAAAATATTCCAAATTACTCTAGAGTAATAGGGTATTTCCTTGAGATTCTTGAATTTAGCCACAATAGGAGAAAAAAGAACTTTACAAACTATGATTGTCAGAATTAGGTATGTCAGAAAACAGTATCCTCTTTATACAACTAAATATAATTAATGTTTGTGGCTTTTCAAAAGTATTTCATTAAAGCAAAAAAAAAAAAAAGATAAACTACAAATTGTGCCAAAAAAACTAAAACAGAAAAAGGGCATTCAAATGTTTGTTGCAGCTTCCCCTGGAATCTCCAGGTCACACAGCACCTCTTACATGGATTATTACAATAGCTTTTAAGTATACTGTACCCAAATGATTTTGAACAAAATTAAAAATAAGATAATACTAACAAGGTGCCATGATGTGTGCTTTGGTTATATTTTCTCAATATTCAGAATAAGCCTAAAGGGTAGAAACTACTACCATTCCAATTTACAGATGAGAAACTGGGGCTTTGATGCATTTAAATTAGTTGGAATTCAAACCAAGACAGTCTAATTCCAGGGCTCATGCCTGTAACCATTATACAATATGTATAGCACAGCTTCCACTTTGATGACAAATTAAGCTCTCTAAAGCACAGTGTTCCACTACCCTTATGACTCCTTCTATATTCAAAAATAATTATTTTACTGTGCATTCAAGGCCTTCACTGCCCTGACCCCAAACCTATCTTCCAAGACCAGTCTCTTACATTTGAATCACTGAACTTAGCAATCTTCTCAACATATACCAGACTTCCCAACCCTCTGTACACACTCATCTCTAAGGCACGGCCTATCAGTTCATCTCTCTCTGTCAAATTACACATACTAAGAGAGACCTAACTCCAAAGCAACCACCTTGGTGGCATTCCCTCAACTAACTGGTGCAGTACAGGGGCTACATTATACTTTGAACATTCCAATCACAGAACTGTAAGAGCCCATGACAAAAGAATACAAAATACACTATAAATTATAGAGATTGACTTGAAATAATTATAAAAGGGTTATAGTTATGACACAGTTACCTGCATTAAACTTATTCCTCTATCTTTCTGAGCCACAGAGAACCAGGCATGACCTGGTTAAATGAATGATAAAATTCATTTAACCATGAATGGTAAAAATTAATGACACTGAATTTTAGCAGCCAACCACCACTATTAGCTCTTCTCTTCAAGAACAATATTATCCCAATTGTCAATGGTGACCTCAGTGACAAAAACACAGCCTAGTTACTGAGCATCAGACCATTCCTGTCACACAGCCCTTAGATAAGAAAGGAAACCCATTCCGAATAAATTACTTATTTGGTTACCTCTTAAAAACACCATTTATGTCCACACAAAATGTGGCAAAGATGAACAAAATTCATACTATAAAAAATATATCCTTTATACAATGTAAGATCAAGGTATATTTCTTAATTGAAAATACAAACAAATAATATTTCTTATTTTTCTTCTAAAAATAAGAAATAAACAAAAAAACCTCTCTGACTTAGGTATATGAGTCTAACTTGAGACTAATTTTGGGACAGTCTCCCAAACCAAGCAGGATATCTCTCAGAAGGCTTTGTCCTAACCATCTAGAATTTCTCTCCTTTCATCTTTCAGAAAACAAGCCCCTCTGTTTCAATGGCCTTCATTCCAGAGGACTCATGTGCAATTATCTGGCTCTATCAAATCCCGGGACACTTCACCCTTATACGATGAGTCACCACCTTCACAGGGTACATTTACAGAAAATATGCTAACCAGCAACCCAAAGAAAAAATTGAAAGTGAGATGGCCAAGGCCAAAGGCTCTGCTATCTTTTATCACATTTTACAAGAAGAACCCCTAGCTATCCCCAGGGAACAGAGACTGCAACTAACATTCACATTTACAAATGGGGAATTCAAAAGCACTTGGGGCAGATACTGCCAAATCACAATGAGGAAAAGGCATTTTAGAAATAAAATTTACCCTCAGGATAAAATAAGAGGTTACTAATGAACTTGAAAGCAAAGAAAAACACAAATATATCCTGGCAATCCTGCTGTCTGACAAGAGGGATGGTTATCAAAAAATACATGGAATGATCACTCTGGGCTGTGAATCTTGCTTCCCTCAAATGTGGTGTTTGCAGGACTCATGCCAACTGCAGTCTTGAATTTGTAACCTGGCTTACAAGCTATGTGGCCCTGGGAAACTTAATTTATTCTCCTCGACCTTCAAGTTTCTCATCTGAAAAATAAAAATAGTACCTCTCCCAAAGATCTTGGAATTGAGAGAAAACTTACAAAGGAGAGAGCACATTGCTGCAACCGTTACAATAAATTATAGCTGCTGCTACTGTCATTTAATTTTTATGATCTGAAAGGCATAAAGATAAAGAGCTGTCTAAAACTATGCCACAAATATAACCAATCTGCAACAATGGAAATGTTCTAAATCTGTGCTGTCCAGGATAGTAGTCAGCCACATGTGTCACTGAGTATGTGAAATGTGGCTGGTACAATGGAAGAACTGTATTTTATACTTTATTAATTTAAATGTAGATGGCCTCGTGTGGTTAGTGGCTACCATATCAGATATTACGGGTTTAGAATAACCAAAATACCACTTTCTTTTGAAGGGAGGAAGATCTAGCCCACGGCCCTAAAACCCTAGCTGGTAGCCCAGTGCCAATAGGCTATTAAATTCTCACCAGTCCACAACAGAATGAACAAAAAAAACTCAATTTCATGAATTTTTCATAAAGTTAAATGCATCCCATTTAAAGGACCATTGCCTCTTCTGAGATTTGTTCATTATAAATTTTTATGAACTCTAATTATTCATCAGTATGGAGGTTTCTCAAAAAACTAAAAATAACGCTACCATTTTATCCAGTTATACAAGAATAAAATTCAGTATTACAGCAATACTTGCATACTTGTGTTAATTGCAGCACAATCACAATTGCTAATCTATGGAATATAACCAGTTGTCCAACACAGATGAATGAATAAAAAATATATATATATGTATGTATATATAATGTAGCCATAAAGAAAAGGCAAAATCATGTCATTTATAGGAAAATAGATGGAGCTGGAAATTCCCAGATTAAGCAAAATATGTCAGACTCAAGAAAAACAAATATTGACTTTTTTTTCATATGTGGAATCTTAAGAAAAAGCTAGATGACATGAAAGTAGAAAGGATAATATTAGAGAAGAGAAAAGAGAAGAGAGGGAGAGGGAAGAAAAGGGGAAAGAAAATAATTGAGTGGAGAAGATCAAAGTATGATACACACATGTATATTTATACCAAAATGAAACCCATTATTATGTATAATATTCACTAACAAAAAAATCTAGTTATTCATTCAACAATTATCTACTATAAATACACATCATCTACAAAGGTATTACTCTTGAGATACAGAGTAAATAAAACAAATCCCTGCTTCACAGAGCTTTTATTCTAGTAGACGGAGAAAGACAAGTGCACACATCTACAGAGACACATAAATCAGGATAAAGTGGTAAAGAGTAAGACGGAGGGAGACAGAGGGTCAGGGAAGCCCCTTCCCATTCTGTGCTTTTGAGTAAATACCTGAAAGAGGTCAGGAACTGGCCACGCACTGAAGGAAGAAGGCTCCAAGAATAAGACACAGCCGGTACAAAGGCTTAGCAGCAAACACAAACTTGGGACACCCACGAGAGAGGTTACTGTGAGTGGACTAGGATGGCTGGGAAAGACAAAGTTAGTGCATCTATCAGACTCCGATCATGCAGATAATTCAGAAAGTACAACTCTGGGCCAGTTTCCCCTAAGGTTAACTATCTTACACTACCATGGTATATTTATCAAATAAGAAAATAACATCAGTACAATACTGTTAAACTGCAGAATTACTATGTTTTCCACTAACATATTTTTCTGTTCCAGGTTCCAGTGTTCCAGAATACTGAACTATATTCAGTCATGTTTCTTTTCTTCCTTCGCTCTATCAACAGTTTCTCAGTCCCTCCTCATTTGTCACTGCCCTGCAGTTTTGAGCAGTACTGATCAAGTATTTTGTAGACTGCTCCTCAGTTTGAGTTTCTCTAATGTTTTCCTTGAGTACAGCCCAAGATTTTAGGAAGAAAAGCACAAGGAGAAATGACCTTCTCATCTTATCTTATTAGGGGTACATGAAATCCACATGAGTCATTACTGGTGAGTGACTCTGGATTCTATTCTGGATGAGACAAGAGCCATGGGAATGTTTTGAGCAGGAGAATATGGTCTGACTTTTTAAGGGACTTTTCTAGATGCTGTGTGGAAAGTACACTTTAAGAGGCAAGAAACAGGGTAATTAAGAGGTTATCAACACTCAGGTAAGAGTGGTGGCAGTTTAGGCTAGGGTAGTGGCAATGAAGATGGAAAGAAAAGGGTAAATTACAGATGTATGCTGCCAGTAGATCCAACAGGATTTGCTCATGAACTGAACATAAGAGAAAGAGAGGCCAAAAGATAATGGTACAGCTTTTGTCTTGAGCATCAGATGTGGAACACTGAAAGATGGCCAAATGTGTAGGAAGGAATCAAGAATGTGGATTAGACTCATTGAATTTGCAATACCTACTAAACACACAAGCAGAGAAGAACAGCAGTTAAACTGAAGATTCTAAAATGCAAAGGTGAGGTTGAAGTTAAAGTTGTAAATTTGTGAATCATTAGTAAATAGACCATATTCAGATCCATACTCCAGGTGAGATCACCGAGGGACTGAGTGTTGAAAAAAGAGAAAACGTCTGAGATTGAAAATGATGAAAGTATATGATGATAGATGCTTTTTTAAAATAATTTCTTAAACTAGAAAAATAAAACCATGGCAGCCCTATATCCATCTTCAAAGTTTGGTGGGGATCTATCTATCTATCTATCTATCTATCTATCTATCTAATTTGTATACATGCATCTGTCCACACACACAAAATATACTGTATCTTTTTAAATTCTAAATGTCTGAAAACCATAAGCTTAAATAATCTTTTTAGCTTACTCTGATATCTAATGAGCTTTTCAAGTTTTCCTGGACAGGAAATGTATGCTTTGATGGGGAGAAAGGTAAGTATGATTTCAAGGGCTTGGAGAACGTGGACCCTCTGGCAGTAGAGAGGTCAGAGAGCAGCCACTGCTTGGTGCCATCTTGCAGCCCAATGGCTAGTGAGGCAGTATGTGCAGTGGTCAAGAGCAGAGACTTTGGAACAGGACACAGGTGTACCCCAGCTCAACTTTAAAGGAGTGGTTTTCCCTCCTTGCATCTCTGCTTCTTAGTAAAATGAGCTTTTCTTCTAATGTGCTGAAGCCCTAAGCATGGTGCCACACCCAAGATGTATGATTATACCAAAGGTTTTTAATTCAAGACAGAAAAATAAAACTTCTGACAAGCAAACCTCTTTCAATTACGCATAAGAGAGTTGAACAGTATCATAAGCAAACATTTATAGCAATTTATTCAAATATATGTATCTCTACCAGCTGCCTCTCTAAACAAAGAATAAAATCTTTCCTACATATGTAAAACTGAAGCCTCCAATACTCAGATTCAAAATAAATAAACAAAATCCCAAGATAGTAACTTCCTCAGAGGGAGCTCAGAAAAGGAGCTAAAGAGAAAAGCAAGACTTAGTCCACATCTTGCATATCAAGAGCATGTAAGAGTAGGCCAGTTATCACAAAGAGATTTTTTTTCTCTAACTCTTTAAGCAGTGATCAAACTTTGATGTATAATAAAATCACTTGAGGACTTGTTCAAACACAGGCTGGTGGGTATGGTTCCAGAATTTCGGATTCAGTAGATACCAGGTGGGCTCTGAGACTGGGTTTCTAACAAATTCCCAAGTGATGCTAATGAACTATGTCCAAACACATGATAAACATGACTAAATAATGCCTGTTATGTCAAAACAAGCCAAGAGATTTGCATGGACACTAATCTCTTTTATTTACTGTTTGCAGAGTAGTGACTGATGATGACCAAAGATTCCTGCAAGATTTTACCATATGATCTGCAAATCCAGCCAAAGATGTTTACTGTGTGAATCATTTTGCAATCATCCAGAACTTCCAGGAAATCATGGATACCAAAGCCCCTAAAAGGAGAGCTTAAAAGAAGCCCAGAGAATGTGAAGTAAAAGCAATAGAAAGTAAATTCAACAATTACTTCATAGCAACACTGTCAAAGTTTGACATAACCAAAGGCTATGTGAAACATAATGGAAAGTGACTATACAGCAAGAATAAACTCAGAAAAAAAGTAAGATGACTCAACCAAACTACAGAAACTTTCAAAAAAATAAAACTCATACTTCTTTTAAAAACTATATAATTGTGATGAGTGGGAAAAATGAGGGAAATTAATTTTAAAAGTCTATTATAAAATACAAAAAAATTTTGTATTATGCCACCTACTCAGGCAGATTTCTATTCATAATTCAGTAATATAACTATTGATTTAAAATATGCCCTGGTCAACGCAGTGGTAGGATGAAATATACCTTTACTGTCTTCCCCTACCTCAAGGATGTGCATGGATATACAGCCATGTGGACAATTCCTTGTAAGCATAAGTTGGTTGACTGTCTTAACAGAAAAAGAGCACTAGACACAGAGAGAAAACAGAACAATCCCTTGGGGAAATCAGTCCAGAGATAAGCTATAAGATTGGAAGGATATGCCTGGTAGAAAGATATCAAACAATGGGTGGTAGAGAAAGAAACATCCCAGGTTATACTGGAGAAAACCTGTGCAATGTGCCAAAAGTAGAAGGTGCTCTTGGGAGTACAGTTAAAGATGAGACTATTTAACTGCAAAGAGGAATTATATGAGACACACCCTCACTCCATGCAGCCCATAAAAGTGTCGGGTCTCTTACATCCCATTTAATAGACACCAAATAAATAAAGCTTCAAGTACACAGACACAGAGAATGAAATGGTGGTTACCAAGGATATGAGGAAGGAGTGGAGGGATACAGGTCAAAGGATACAGAATAGGGTTGTAGAATGAACAAGTTTAGAGACCTAATATACAGCATGAGGACTAAACTTAATAAAAGTATACTGTATTAAGGATTTTTGTTAAGATTTTTAACTGTTCTTGTCACAAAGAAAGCAATGGTAAGATGATAGTTATGTTAGTCTTCTTCACTGTAACAACCATTTTACTATCTTTGTGTAGCCCATAACATAATGTTGTAAACCTTAGATATACACAATAAAATTTATTTTAAAAGTAAAAATAAATGCATAATGCTTTATCCCAAATAGAAACCACAGCTTGCTAGGCACAGTGCAGAATTTATATATTACTATAGTGATAATAATACCAAACACCAAGTATGAAAACTGTGAGGGTCACATAAAATGGTAGAAAAAGTAGAGACAGAAATCATATGTTTGATTGCAAATATTCTTACACTTGCCCCCATAATCTTACTCTTTTCTATCATCAGTGATAGCAATGAAAACTTACACAAAGGCTGAAGAAATCACCTCAAACCCTTGTGAACGAGGGAGTTGAGTCTCATGGCATGGACCATGTGGGTAGCCTGCTTATATATGGCACCTTTCAGAGGTAAGACCTGTAGGTTCAATGGAAGTAGGACAAAAAAGACAGACATGAAACAGGTGAAATAGGTGACACCTGTTTATTAGAGGCTAATTTACAATGCAACTGGATTTGTTTGAAACTATCCACAGATTTTAATCTGGGGTCCAAATTAATATATTGGGCCAAAGAAGAAGAAACATATTCTCATAAGAGTCTCAGAAGCTCATCTTCATGGCTACCATGTAGTCCTGGTTACTACTGTGCCTGCTCATCCATGGACTACAAAACCTCCTAGTGTTAATTGCCTTGAGACAGTCCAGCACCTCTCCCACTCTCAGAAATATCAAAGTTTCGATGATGCATCATCACTCTACATGTCATTTATTCTTGCTCCACTTCCATCCTTTCTCCACTTCACAGCTGAAATGATACTGTATGTGTGTTACTGGGAATTGAAGCCAGGGACTTTGCATTGAGGTACATCTCCAGCCCTTTTTAATTTTTTTTTAGATATAGGGTCTCACTAACTTGCTAAGTTGCCAGGCTGGGCTCCAACTTGTGATCCCACTGCCTCAGCCTCCCAGAATGCTGGGATTACAGGAATGTACCCCCATCCCCAGCTCTGAAATAATACTTCAGTCCTACAGTGCTTGACTTTTTCCCAGTTTAAAACTTTGCTATGGCTCCCCATTGTGCTGGCATCTGAAGACAACTCTGCCAGATTCCTTCCTGTACCTTTCCTTCTATCCATACTCCAATTCTTTAGTTCCTCAAAACTTTTGGCAAGGTCTTCTGCTTCAGACCTTCACAAGTGTTGCCCCTGCCACTAGTAACGTTCTCTTATTACTCTGTTTTTTTGTTAATTCTCACACAGCATTCAGAGTTCAATCCCAAAATCATGTCCTCTGGAGAGCCCTCCCCAGCAACCTCTTCAGATTGCCCATTTGTACTTTTATTTGTAACACCATGTGTGTGACTAAATACATGTTTAGATATTTGACACCTATTTCCACAGGACATAGCTCTCTCATGATCTGGACTATGATGAGGTTTGCTCACCACAGAATTCCCAGTGCCCTAGACCAGGAGCCTGCAACAGAAATACACAAATAATGTATTAGACAAGTAAATCCTCTTATCAGACCAGACCACATGGGATAATTACTGGTGTTATGGTTTAGATCAAAAATGTCCCCCAACAGTCTCATGTGTTCAGATGTGGGGATTGTGGGTCATAAGGGCACTATACTGATACTTCATTAATTCATTGATGAGTTCATAGCTAGATATGATATTAAGAGGTGAAGCCTGGTCGAAGGGGATTGGTCACTAGGGGCACGACTTCCAAGGGTGTACTCTTGTTTATGGCTCTTTCTTTTTGCTTTCTCTGCTTCCTGACTGCCATGGGATGAGCAGGTAGCTCCACCATGCCATTCTGCCATTCCCTTTCTGCCAATCAATGATGGACTGAATCCTCTGAAATCATGAGCCAAAATAAACTTCTCCTTTAAGTTGTGGGTGTAAGAAGTATTTTGTCCCAACAATGGGAAAGTGACTAATATAACTGGTATAAAAAATAAAGCCATCATCTGTAAACAGATTTAATTTTATTTATCAGTTTATTAATTTTTCAGTGTTGCTGTTACAAATTACCACAAATTTAATGACTTACAATAACACAGATTTGTGTCTTGTTTGCTTCTGTAGGTAAGAAGGCCAAAAAGCATTTCACTGGATTACAGTGAACAGGGCTGTATTTCTTAAGGAGGTTGCAGGGATAAATCTACCCACTTTACTCCTGCATCTTCTAAAAGTAGTCCAAATTCCTTGGCTCACGGGCACCTTCCTTCCATCTTAAAGGCAGCAGCTACATCATTCTACCCTCTGCTTCCATGACCACTGCTCCTTCTCTGACCATGCTTCTCTAGCATCTTTCACTTCTAAGGGTTCTTATTAATTACATTGAGCTCACCTGAATAATCGAAATAGGCTCCATCTCAAGATCCCTAATATCACATCTACAAGATTTTTTTTGCTATTTAAGGTAATATAATCACAAGTTTTAGGGATTTGGATGTCCATATTTTGAGGGCTATTATTATGCCTACACGTGTTTTTTTATATGCCTCTTTCTTATAGGAGTACTAAGAACAACAACAATAATATCAATGTGAAACTATTACAGTTCTGTATCTTTGAAAATCTTTACAAAACCTCAACCATAGGTAAGATGTAGAAGAGTAACAATAAAAAACATAATTCATTCTTTCCTTGAAATTATTTTTCTTGTACTATACATTTTAGATGTTTTATTCAATTCAAAGCAACTGCTTTAATAGCCAAAAGTGGAATATAGTGAAATTACATACACAATTAAAGAGGATGCTTTTTCCTTTAGAGTGGGCTTTTTATAAGTTCAAATGGATAAATGCAGAGCAGATAATTTAATTCCATTAAACTTCGTAAGTTTTATTTTTTAAACTTTTATTAGTACATGTTTGTAGTACAAAATGTTTATATTCATCTGAACTCTTTCTACTTTTCCTTGCCTCCCTCCCCTTCCCCTCTATCTCTTGGTCCCCTTCCCATTTGCCAAGGATCCATCTCCCCATTTCCATTTTATAGCAGCACCTCAAAAATGCAATTCCATCAGACAGACCATTGCTAAAGTCAGAAATCTGAACTCACTGTCCTTAACCTTTTCTTAAACCATGAATCCTGCAATTTCTAAGACAAATATATAGTTTGTGGCATTAAGACAGAATCCTTCAGGTGGGGGATAGATACTATAACAAAAGTATTAGCAGCAGCAGCAGCATTTTCCCAGTAATCTTGAAACAATGAATTCTTCCTGATTTCCTTTAGGGGATGGAGCAGAGTAACTGATTTCACAAAGAACCTCCCCTGTCCAGAATCTTTTTTTCTACATCACCTCTCCCCTTCTCAGGGCAACACACTGCATTCTTTTGAAACCTGACCTCTTCCTGAAACCCACCATCATATTCAGAAGGGTTTTGTTTTCCCCCAACTAGATAAATGCTTATTCATAAAGAACAGCAAGTCGGGTTTCACTGAAGGACCAAATTTCTTATCTTTTCTTAGGCTTTTCTTCCTTCACCTTTTTAATTTAACTTTACATTATACATATAACAATTATTCAACAAATACCATGAAGCACCTACTCAATCCAAATCCAAGTACTCAGATGCAAAACAGAACAAGACAGGGATGGCCTCTTAGATTCTACTGAGGAGACAAATAATTCCATGAGTAATTCTAACAGTGATACTTACCATTAAAAGTAACTCACAAAATGATCACGTATGAGCAAAATCTAGCCTCAAACTTTAGATAGTTGCCAATATCTTTTTTAAATAAGGAAAGTTCACAATAAAATAAGTTATTTCCTACCATTCTTTTCAAAAATTGGCTGGAACTGAGTAGTAGCATGCCCTTTTTGGTTTTCAGTTTTCCCGTCCTCAGTACTCCTCTCTGTCCCTCTGACACTAAATCCAAGTTGACTGGATTTACACTGTTGTTTTCCTAAAAGCCTACAAGACCACTACCAACATGTAACTACTTAAATTTAAATTTTAATCAACTCAAAGCTAAATTAAATGTTCAAGGTCTTTGTTGCATTAACCACATTTCAAGTGCCCAATAACCACATGTGGCTAGTGGCTACCATAATGGACCAGGAAAACATAAAACACTTCCATCATCACAGAAGGCTCTGCTATCAACAGCACATTTCAGCATTTCCATCACTCACTTGGCTCTCATAACCACACAAACCCCCATATAGAATAATATGACATCACATACATGAGAGGATCAAATTGGAGCTGGGAATTCAAACTCCCCTATGGAACTGATCATGAACCGGGATCTGAAACATGTCCCAACATTAGCTGATTAAAGGTAGTTAAAGGACAAATGATCCAGGAAAAAAGAACAATGCATAAAGGAACCTGGGTAAGAATTTTGCTCATATTAAATCTTTCCTGATAATCTTAGCTTACTTAGCCCCCGCCAAAAAAAAAAAATATTTGGTTACACATGTCCAAACAGGAGAGAACTACATAGAAATTTGGAGCATCAAGTAATATTGCCATTACTTCTTTATCACTCAAGAAATTATCTCCATTTGAAGAACACATACCCAGAAAATCAACTTTTCTTCATTTCCATTTCAGAGAGAGAGTTTCCTGAGATTATCAAGGCCTTACATGTGAAGGCCATCTGCTAAGCAGCAGATGTTTCTCTGGGAACAGTAAATGCTCTTCTTGAGTGGATTTCACGGCAATATTTTTCCTCTAAAGGACAATGACTTTTCTCTCTGTGGAGGAGGGCATTCTTGGTTTTTTTGAGCATTTGTACCTTCAGTGAAAATGGTGTGTTTTGCGGTTGTTGCAGATCCTCTGCTGCTGCAAGTCAGTTTTTCGCTAACAGCTTCTCAAGTGCTTGGGTTTATTTAATATTTGAGATATGCGTGGCCCCTTGGAAACAATATAAAAGCAAGTCTGATCTTTCTACTAAGAAATACCTTGCTCTTCTGGTTCCATGCTGCCAACCTCTACTAAGTGGCAACTCTTTCCAGAGCTTCATTAGTTTTGTTGGGAATGGGAAGAAAAACTGACAACTAAGTTTTTGCCCTAAAAAGTTCACAGCCCAAAGGTAAAGTCAACATAAACAAGCACAATTTTTCCAATCAGTAAAAAAAAAAAAGATCTGTAATAAGTGTTAAATGAACAAACAACACATACCAGTAAAACCTCATGGTCAATAAACATATGAAACCTACAGGGGACCATCCCTCATTTAGCTCATTCTCAGACTACTCCAAGGACATACAGGTGCAGTATTTGAGGCAAACACAAACCTAATTCGTCACTTTCCAGTTTGAGTCCTTCCGTCCACTGTCCCTTTCTCAGATCCTTTAACCCAATAAGATTTAAGATTTATTCCTATCAACAGACTCCCTAAACCACAAAATATCTACCTGTACCTAAAGCTACAGTTTAGACTTCATTAAGCTGATATTTTTCCAGTGTCAGTGGGGATCTCCATCACACCAGATGACAGCATTACTCCTTCCTGGATTCCACATATGTTTATAGCAAGAAGAAACATAAAATCCTCCACACTCAAGCCTTCCAGTTGGCTTGTCTAATACTTGCTTGCACTTTCATCTTCACTGTGAAGCAAACTTGTTTAAAAAAAATTATTTCACAGGTGCCATCATAGATAAATTCACCTTTTGATCAGGGAGAAACCAAACGTGAAATTGAGAAAGGACACATTTTCCAGTTTCTGGGAAGGTTTTGGGGATGTCAGTCACTGTAAAAACCTTTTCCTGGGAATGCCATCTACAGCTGCAAACTGTAAGGTCTAAGCAGAAATTCATTTAAGAACATAGCTTTTCTCCATGATAAGCAATCTTCCTTAGAGAACCCCAAACAGGCCTCCTCGGCTGAAATACAAAGTCACATTACTTTCTTCCTTTCTGTGACAGGACAGAGGAAGTGACTCACACCCAAATTCCCTAAGAAACAGAAAGTTTTACCCAGGAGGGTGTTTTGATAGCTTCTCTTTCTTTGGAAGTCACAATGTACATGTGAGTTTTAAGGTTTTCCTATCAACAATAAAAGAAAACTGAAGATGGAATAATGACAATGTGAATAATAAACTATTTAAATGATTTCTCCATTTTTCCCACTTGATCAGAAGCAAGCATGACTGTAAATTATAATGTAGATGGAACAAATTTGTAGTTACTGAAGCAGACATCATCCAGCTTGCACCACTTTCAAGTTGCATGCTGTTGTCCAAACTTCTAAACCTCTATTAGACCTTGGCCAGAAAAACAAGGACTAGGATCCTGAGCCATGCACTTCGGTGCTCTGGTGCACATGACAAACCTCAAAATGCAAAGGGTTTTTTTCAACCTAATAAGGAAATTTTGTTCGCTTTTTTGATTTGGGAACAAACTGAGGCAATGGGAGAGACTCATTAGCTAAATGTGTACCCCAGGCCAGACAATCCTGAGTTCAAACCCCATGAGAAAATGAACCACAGGCTCCATCCTTGGAAACCAAAGTCAAAATGCATCCCTTTGATTAGAAAGGATTCCCAGATAATTGTGCTGTCTCCCTTCTCCTGTGCAGAGGGTATAGTTATAGACATTTAGAATTCCCTGGAAGACGTGAGTCTGACAAGCAGGGCCTAAAGGTACAGAATCTGTTTGACCTGCCTCTCTGGGTAGCTTGAATGAATCATCCCTATTTTGGGGACAGCAAGACCACAAGTCATGACCGTGGGTCCAGCTCCCACCTTGTCCTACTCCAATAGCTCTATGTTACCACACAGGTTCACAGGCCACAACACTGGTCCCAGAGAGGCTGAGGTGCCAGGCAGAGGGCTGGAGCACCCAGAAGAGAAAGCAGGTACAGCTTGATAAGGCTGTTAACATATTTAGATATTTGATCTGTGGGTCTCCATTGCCCTTGCCTAGGCCCCACCAGTGTTAGGGGAAGCCTGCCTCTGGTTCCTTGTTTAAAAATAAGAGGACTCAATTAAATTGGTCTACAGTTTGGATCTGCTATAAAAAAAATCATTCTTTGCACATAAGTACCTTAAGATAAAGCAATATAAAATTGCAATTCAAGATGTCAGAAAAAAATTTATTTTTCCAGAGTTATTTCAAGAAGAAACCTTTGAATGAATTGCAGTTTCTGGCTTACTCTTTCCTACCTCTCAGGTTGCATGCCCTATAAAAAGAATGTCATTAAGCAAAACTATGGTTTGAAATGCTTAAGGATCTACATACATAAAATACCACAAATATTACACTGTAAAATTCTCCATGTGGTATAAGAATCACAATTTACTGCACTCTAACTATCATTGGCAATTCATATTTAACAGCTTTCTTGCACTGAAGACCTTTTCTAAAATATACAAAGGAAATAAATTATGGAGAGATTTCAAAACTCAGCATCCAAACAAAAACTTTACAGAGAATAAATGAAAGCACGCCAAAAGCAGCCAAAGACTACAAACACTGAAGTGAATTTACTATTATTGCTTAGGATCATTAACTTAATATTCAGAGATGTCAGTTGTGAAATAATCTGCGTTTTAATTTTTCTGATTTTTTTTATACTAATTGCAAGGACAGATGTGCTTACTGTGCACACTGCTTAAACCGTAACTACAGTGTAAAAAACAGGTTTCTCCCTCTGACTGGAGACATAAATAATGTTTCTATATTATGTCCTATTCCCATATATCACAGAACTGGGTGAAATGTATCACTGGCTACTGTAAATCATACATATAGTCAAGCAGAACTTCTTCCTCAAGTGTAGAAAACAAACACATGGCAATAAGCTCAGAGCTACATACTATTTGAGTGTGAGTTTCTTCATATTCCATTTTAATTGATATATATAGACAGGAAAGAGGGAGAACATTAAACCTTTTACAAACCTTTCCAAGGCTGCCTAATTAGGCCAGAACTGCATAAAGAACTTCATAGTTTTACAAAATCTGAGAGCAATGAAATAAAAATGAGATAAATTGTGGAAAGCATACATATTCCAGTACCTGCTCTCAAATTCTGTGCTTATAACAAAGGAAAAGTATAGATAATTTACATAGAAGACTAGAATCAGGCTCCTCCTTGGACCACAGAACAATGTATCTCTGAAACTTCAGTGCATATTTTACCATTCTGAAGGAAATCTGTGAAATAAGCCAAAATTACTCAAAAAGTACATGAAAACCCATACTTGACATAAGTTTATTCAACAGAACATTAACAGATACATATAAGGTAACTAATCTCTGTCAGAACTGAAGATATTAATTTTTTAGAAAAGCATTTCCAGTCTTCGTTTAAAATGTTTCCATAATCTTTTTGTCTAGTAAGTGGCTAAATCTAAACGTAAAAACTAAAATATTTAAAGTAAGTGGGCTTGTTCCAGAAAAGATTTAAAGCAGTACTAAAATATCTGCCATATTTCTATTGAATTTAAGCCACTATCAATTGTAAGATGCACCTTAATTTGTATCCACAGAGATTTTATTAGCAGCAATCAACCATGAGATGCATTCCAATTTCAGAGATGTTAAATGCATTAAATTAGTCCTTAAGATTTGAAAAATGCAGCCAGCCTCTAAACTTGAAAAAGACAAATGTGCATTTGCGCATAATGGCCACTTAGAAAATTCTTTTAGAATAAATTTTAAAAATGAGAAATTTCATAAACAGAATTCTTAATAGGATATTGGGGTATGGAAAGTTTCTATACATATGATCATACAAACAGATAATCTGTTTCCCCTTCATCAAGTCTCTCCCTCACTACTCTGGCAAAACTTTCTCTCCTAGCTCAAAGTTCCTACAAATATTGGCAGAAAAAAAAATACATGATTCAGCACTAGCTTTATACGTATACACTTATCCACATACATACAATCTCACTCACACTCTAGACCAGGGGTCAACAAACCATAGCATGCCAGCTAAACCCAAACCACCAGTTTTCTAAATAAATCTTTATTTGAACACAATCACACTCATTCACTTATGTATTATATATGGCTGTTGCCTCCATACTACATGGACAGAGTTGAAAATTTGCAAAAGATCTAATGGCTCACAAAGCCCGAAGTATTTATCATCTGTCCCTTTAAGAAAAAGTTTGACAAGTCATGCACTAAAGCATAAGATCCTAGAGGGCATAAGCTATATTATACTACTCTTACTGTCCCTGTAGTAACCAGCACTAAGTAATGTTTGCTCATCGGTAGATTTTAATAGTCTAAGAGTAGCAAACCTCTTAATCAAGATAAAGATCTTCTGACACACATACCTTTTCATACTTGCCCTTATTCAGGCTAGTTTGTATTTCCAGAAAAGTTTCTTCACCCTCCCTTTTACCCTTGTTTTTACAAGTTCAGATCTAGTATATAAATCAAGTCCACACTAGCTGTATGATTTATACAGAGAATAATATATTAATCCTTGATTAAGTTCAGTGGATAGACACTTTGGACCATCAGTTGTTTTATACCCCACAAACAATACACAGCACAGAAGCATTAACCAATGGACAGTAATTTCAAGGGAACAATCATTTCCCAGGTATCCACTGGACACACTCTGTGCTACTCTGAATAAAGAGCTACAGAGCCTCCACACCCAACAAGCTAAAAGTCAACTTAGATACTTAGTTGTCATCTTCCCTTAGTATTCATTTCAAAGTTAACACATAATGAGGAGCATGACAGTGAACAGAACCTCAAGCTGATCATAAGGGAAAGGTCCGATGAATTATTCAATTAGGATTTTAGTTCTTGCTATGGCAAAGGTCCTAGAGCAAGAGAAGGATATACAGTGAAGGCTCTTTATCTTGAACCATATAGAACAGTGGGACAAGGGCACTGTTGTAACAAATTCTAACAAAAAGAAGAACAGACCCCTTCAGATGTTGGAAGAGGAAGGGATTCATTTTTATAGGACTAGGGTTCAAGAGGAAATTAGAGAAGGCCCTGAAAAGTAGGTTTTCAGATACACTTAAGAAGAACTTCAATAAGAAAATCTTTTGAGGTAAGGAAAGAATAACAATGCATAGATAGGGAGGCTTAGGGTCTGGTGCCTCCATACATGCTTTGTAAGTCCAGCTATTAGTGTGCATTCATCAAATGCTTATTGAGTTTCTCTTCTATACCAAGTAATATATCTGGGAGAAAACACAAGTTCCCTTTAGAGTAGAAAAACTGCCTTTTAGGGTGACTTCATATTGCCATCACTGCTGTAAGGAGAGCACAGTACTAGGGAAGCAATATGGAAGAAGACAAGGTTCAATGTACAGGTACAGAGCCAACTATAAAATGCCTGGGATACAGGGTCAAAGAGGTTAGATACTACTGTAAAAAATGTAATATTTTTAGACACTGTATTTATATATTATAAATTAAATACATTTTAATATTGTGTAATACAAGTTATTTTCACATTCAAGGAATTAAGAGTTCCTTCTAACGCTGGTCTTCAAAACCAGGGCATGTGTAGCAAAATAGAGGCCTAAATACAAATTTAACTCATTAGAAAAGGTGCCACTATTTATTCTCAGAAGTCTGAACTTGATAATTTTGAAAATCAAACAAGGGACACATTATGGATCAGTACAGCAGCCACTTCTGATTGCTGGCTATAGAATAAAGGTTATTTCCAAATGACTCAGATTTAATAATCTACAAAATTTGATAAACCTATTTACCTTTTAATAAACACTCATCTTTAGTTGTATTTTAAAAAGCAACACAAGTTCCTTCACTGAGTGCTATTTTTAATAGGATAGTTCCAATGTTGCAGCAAGTACACGCTTTTTAGCAGCTTAACCCTGACCCAGCATCCCCCCTAACTTTTTCAAGCATACTCCACCAACTAAGGTAGGTTATTTTCTAAAACCAAACTTCTTATCTTTACTGAGTGATATCTCTTTCCTTTCCTTTTCCCTAGATTCTTTTTTTTTTTTTTTTTGGTACCAGGGATCGAACTCAGGACCTTGAGCTTGTGAGGCAGGTGCTGGAACCACTGAGCTAAATCCCCGGCCCCTCCCTAGATTCTTAAATGAAATACTTTCCTTCATTAATTTCATTCCCATAATATACCAGTTCAACTTGATATTTTACTTTTTCTTAACCAATTTATCTTCATTTATCTGTGTTTGTTAGGCTTGAAATAAGGGTTTCTCAATTTGGACACCTCTAATATTGGTGGTCACATAATTCTTTGTTGTAAGGTAGAGGCTGTCCCGTGTATTGTGGGACGTTTAGCATCTTTCCCGGCCCCTATCTCCTAGACACTAGTGGTACTCTTCTCTCTATCTCACATACACCTCACTACATGACAATCAGAAGTGTCCCCAGTCATTGCCAAATGTTCCCTAGAAGGCAGACTCTTCCCTGTTGATAACCACTTCTCTAAACGTATTACTTTCACTTTGTAATAATAATTGCAAAAGGTAACACACATTGAGGTTTACAGTTTAGGTTTACATCTAATATGCCAAGCATATTTATATGTTAGCTCACTTAATTCTCACAATCCTCCATCTTAAAGATGAGGAAATAGTGAGAAAAGGTAAATGTCTTTTTATCTAAGACAACACTGCTAAGTTGTTAGTAAGCAGAACAACTTATTGAACTTGAGTCCACTGATACCAGACCCCTACCTCTTAACTGGTTTATTCTGCTTTTCTAGAAATGCAAAAAATTGACAGCAGTAGAATAGGTACAGTCTCTCTTTGTCTTTCAGAATTTGTGACCTGGAGTCATCCAGAAGACCCAACACACATTGAAAGATATATCCTTTATACAACAGGAGCTCTTTCATCTGCTCAGGAGTAAAATTTCATAATTTAATAACTGGTATCTCAGCAACGATGGATAACATGAACAACCCATGTGAGTATTACCAGCCATCTAATGTCTACAGGCTAAATGGAGTTGTGCATTTTCCTCAACAAAAATTTCATTTTGCCCAAGTAAGATTTCCCTTCATAAAGCACCTGTATAGTTCAGAGAACTAAAAACTGGCACGGGTATGAAAAATATAAGCGAGAAGATGCTTGCTTTTAGAATATTTAAAATCTCATAGATGGGACAAAGCACTCAGCTACAAAATGATACAACTTATAGGGTATCACATGGCAAATACTAATTTCAACAAAAGGCAGGGTGAACCCAAGCTGACTGCATCAAAAGTTTGAACTGCAGAAGTTTTTTTAGAAACAACTTTTTAAAAGCAAGTAATCAATCAGGCTAACAATATGTTATAGATTAACAGTACTTAGGTTTATGTAATGGACATAAAAATGATCTGAAAATCACCTATTTATAATGAATACCATTTCCTATTGTGCTTAAAAGCTGTGCTCTTTAATGGGATGCACCATTCCCTTATATCCCAATACAATCTTTTAATGTGCTTAGTAAATTCTTTGCAAAGACAAACTTTTGCCAGCCCTTATAAATTTGCAAATTTTAAACGGATGAGTTATAAATTAACTAAGCTTTCACTGGAGAAATAAGCTTACAGCTATTGAAGCTGAGTCGGAATAAAGTGGGAAGGGCACAAAAAGTAAGCCTTTTGGGTGGTTCTGATAAGCCCCAGAGCTGAGTTAAAGGAATATCAGTGCAGAAGGGGAAATGAGGAATGGCTAATGCACCTCAATATAGAATGCAGGCTCTAGCACTTCCGAGAGAATCAACTCTTCTACCAGCTCCTACTGTGTGAAACTCAGCAACTTATCTCAACCCTCTGATGTTTAGATTCTTCATCTGTAAAATGGAAGTGTTCAGTGGAACAAACAAGAAAAGTAATGTAAAGAGCTTGGCACTCTGCCTGAAGCATGTTCAATACATGCTAATAATTATTGTAGGCTTTCCATATAAGGTAATTTTTCAGTTACACCTTGGTTTTGATAATTTTTTTAAATGTTCCTCTAATAATTTTTCCATTCCTGCCAACTAATTTCTAAAATGAATTTCATGCACAGAATTAAGTGATATGCTGTGTGGACCTCCTATTTATAATTAACATTCAGTATCACAGGCATTCTGAATTCAATCAATGTGTTACTCTTTGCCACCTGAACCCCTAATCTACTTTGGAAAGCTCCCCCATCTTTGACAACAATTGTGCAAACATTTGCACTCACCTCCAATGGATTAAACAAAGATATGTTCCAATTTACATACTTTCTTGCAAGCCTGCAATGAATCCTATAAATAAATAAAGCTCCAGGTGGTGATGAATTTTTTACAGTATTGGTTATAAACCCCTAAAATAATTTATAATGGAAATTCTGAGGTGTCCTTCACTACAGAGGATATTGGTCCTAGGCCCAGCGACAGAACATGCGTTCACTGGTGCACACAACTGTATGTATGCAATACACGTACACAGAAAAGGGTTCTGTTCACTTAACTCAAATTTATTCAGAACAGTTTTATGTTATTTATTTTCATGAGTTTTAGACAAGATCTTTTTTAGCACATTACAGAGGCCTGGAGGGGCTTTCTGCATAAAAGACAAAGCCAAGCACTGTTAATGCAAAGTATAGTAACTCACTGTTTTGAGAAACATGGCCAAACATATTTGAATATGAAGCCATCAGGCCAAGAAATCTTGGTGTCTAGAGCTGAGGAAAAGTAGCAGTTAGGTTCTCATTATCAGGAGATTTGGAGCTACCTTGTGAGTACAAGGTATAGCATGCCTTGACTTTAAAAGGATTCATATGCATGTTGCAAAAACATTTAGGATGCAAATATGTTACGTCATTATATGATGGAAAAACGGGCGTGAGAGACCTGATTTGCAGTTCTTGCTGGGTCCCTTAGAAACTGTATGATATCTGTAAGTTACTTAACCTTTCTAACCCTGTTTCTTCATCAGAAAATTTCAGAGAAATAGTACCTGCCTCTGACAGGTTGCTCTGAGAGGTAAATGAGTTAATAAATGTAAAATGCTTGGCACAGTGCCTGGAACAGTAAGTACCCAACACATATTAAATAAGATTATTATCTGTTTTATCTCACATTTCCATTATAAATCACACTCACAAAATCCACATCAAATTCTTCACATGTATATTCTTGCAAAGTAAGAGTGTAACACATAAATGGTTTTGTACTAACCACCTAAATGTCTTCAATTCAAAGATAAACTAAAACTAAAGGCCATCCCATCCTGAAAATTCTGGAATAAAAAGCTAAGAGAAAATACACAACACCACAAAAGAGCTGATCTGAAGTGGGTGCTAAGAAAAAGGAGTTCAACTTTACCGAAGTATGACAAATCAAATGCCCTTGGGGTGTGATTCATTGTTGAGCAAAAAATATCTTACTGGAACAAGATCTAAGAAATCTTTAAAGATTTCACCTTCAAAAGGGAGCACTGAAAGAGCAAGATGAGGCTCCTGCCACAGAGTTTGACTTCCCAAGACATCTCCCCCCCGCACCCCACACACACACATACATACATTTCAGGTAATTCAGGGAGCAGTTCAGGAAGCCTCCTCATTATATTTTTTAAAGCTCCCCTTCCATCATTAAAAAGGCACACATTTCTAAAAGGCAAACATCCTTCAGTTGAACACAGCTGAAGTATGACTATTCCTAAGTAAAGTTGCCTTCATTTTCCAAAACTCCTGGGCATATTTAAACTGATGTGTGAAATTCCATGAACTCCAAGCAAGGAATAGGGGGCTGCTAGTGCTTAAGCTTTCAACAAGCAACTCAGTAAAAGACAGGCTAACTGACTAACCCGCAGACCAGTAAAATCTTAACCCTAATAGCAAATTATTTTTAATATAGGGTCAATCAAAAATTTACTAGAACATGAAGGAAACTTTAAGAGATCACTTAATACAGGCTGCCTAGAGAGTGGGACCTTCTGGAGGTGCACTGCCGTCTAAATGTGACTGATATTTTAGTGGTCCCAAGCAATGTCACACAAGGAGTGGCTAAAGACACTTCTTACCCACCACAGCAACTAAAAAACATACACAATCGGGGCCGGGGATTTAGCTCAGTGGTTTCGCTGCCTGCTGCGCAAACGCAAGGACCCGAGTTCGATCCCCGGTACCAAAAAAAAAAAAAAAAAATACACAATTGCCTCCAGATTCCCTGACAACATCACAATTCAGTGTTGTAAGCTGATCAACAGAACAGCCCAAATAGCCAATCAAATTCTATCTGGCTAAAGGCTAATTTTAGATCACACTGGTATGATTTTATTTATTTTTATTTTTTATTTTTTGGTACTGGGGATTGAACTCGGGTCCTTGTGCTTGTGCAGCAGGTGGTGGAACCACTGAGCTAAATCCCCGGCCCTCACACTGGTATGATTTTAGATGATATTGATATTTTTCCAAAAATAAAGTTAACTCTAGCGAGAAAAATTCATATACTATTTCCATCTCGGCTGGCATCTATCCCTGCTGTTGACACCACCTTTTATTTTAAATGGCTTGTAAAAATGTAATCAGAATGGCCTTAAAATCAATTTTATAACTGATCTGTGCACTCTGGGTGTTCCAAAAATGTCCGAGGCACCAGGCAAAATGAAAAACAAATCTCATTCAAGGGTGCCATCTAGTGGGAATATGAGGTAGCTCTAATGTTGCTTAGCAACATTGGGGTGGCATGTTTAAAACCCCAGAATCTTGGAAGAAACTTGGTTCAGTGTTTCCCAAATTACATTCCTTGATAACAGGATTCTGTCATCAAATACATTAGACACATGCTGGGTGAAGTACTGTGGAAAAGATATCTTTATTGCAGGATATCTCACAGCCTTATATATGCCAACAAACACTAGGAATTTCAAAAGAGAGATGTGGCATTTCTCACTTGTATTTGATCAGAGAAACTCTTTACTTGTGGATGCTTCTAAAATCCTCACAGAGCACTGGCATTTCTTTTAAAAAGGTTGAGGAAATGCTAATCTGATCCGGCTCCTGAATGGTATTTTGCATGAGGACTCTAGCAATTTAAGTAACTTGTCCTGATACCCAAGACTATTTTGGATTCTGTCAAACTGACACAAGGACTTAAAGTGAGAAGTACACCCCTGCTTGTTCCTCTTCTCTAGCATTAAAATTCTACTGTAGAGAATCTGAAAGCTTTGTAAGTGCCTGTTAGGCTAGAAGGACATTCTCCATTGGTTAGATTAAATATTGATTTTTAAACTTCAAATCATACTCTTTCCAAGTTGTCAGTTATATTTTTAATCTGGAAACAAATTGATCTTAGTGCTATATGTCAACACAAGTGCTACTGCATCTCTCTATTTTTATTGTTGTATTTTTCCAAAAACAGCAAAAGAGTATGTAAAAGTTATTTCCACGTCTCTGATACATGTCCTATTTGAATGTAAACCTGAAAGACAACCACAATACCCAACAGTGATTGTGGAAATCAAAATCAAAAGTTATAGCCTAAAATGAGCTCTGAGAGGAGTATGCCTTAAATTTGCGCAACTAGGCAAATATTATAGAGAATAATAACACTGGAAGTACAAGGCAGCTTGAAAGGCAATTTTTACAAACTATACTGCAAAACAAAACCATATTTTTATTTGGAAATAAACATAAAACTTTTTAAAGTGTGGTTGTTGTGTTTATGGGCATTCCAAAGATATCACCTGTACAGCAGCTCCCAGAGTACTTTGTTCAGGTAGGGCTGGCTCAGTGGTCTCAGGCTCCACATCTCCTAGGGACAGGATGAGCCACAGCCAAGTCTCCAAATATGACACCAGCTTCAGTGTTTTTCATTGCTGTACCTTACAAGTTTGGCGTTTTAAAAAGGAATTACACGAGGGCTGGGGATTTAGCTCAGTGGTTTCGTCGCCTGCTGCGCAAGCGCAAGGACCCGAGTTCTATCCCCGGTACCAAAAAAAAAAAGGAATTACATGTTCACAAACTCTCGCTCCAGAGCCCATTCCTTTCTCAAGATTAGAAAGTGGTTTGATGATAACTTGAAGATTTAATAATAAACACAAAAAATAAGGTATCCTGGTCAGGTTTTTAAAATCATTTTGATGGATACATGAGATTCCATTACTATTACATTATTTGAAAATTTTTAAGTTTTCTCTTATTTAAGTAAACTTAAGTTTTCGCTTATAAAAATGGTGGGGGTAAATTGCTCTTAATATCTATAGGCAAAAAACATTTTCTGCACTAAAAATTATTCCAAAGGACACATTCCAGAAGTGGAATTACAAAATCCAATAAATTTATGCTGACAAAATTTTCCAAAAATGATTATTCCAATTCACACCAAATTAGGAACTTCTTAGCCATCACTTATGAACGAGAGACTTGAGAGACAACTGTAGGTAAGATCACTCCCTGTTCAGTCTACATCAAAGTATAGCAACTGGAAGGCTATGGAAATATGCATTTGTTTGCACCCAAACTCAGACTTTAATGTAAAGAATGTATATGTGAGATACAAAGTCTAATGATTGCCCAAGCTCTGAAACCATAAGTCTTCCACAAGACTTGTGCTTCTGGTAGGTGAAGAAAAGCTCTTAACTAGGAATTCAACCTCAAAGTCTTAACAGGAGATTTAAAACCTATGCATGGGGTTGGTGTTTTAATCGGATTAACAGGGACCCAAATGCAAAGTGGAACCCAGACAAAAGCATTGAAAGCATTGTCAGTTAGGCTGGATGGACTGGGAGAGGGTCAGTGCCAAAGTCTGAAATTGGAAGCTGTAATTTCTTTATGTCTGCCCTGGAAGGCTATCCCTTTTTATCCTGCACATGGATTACAGCAGCATGACAGGATACTGTAAAGTGACTCTAAGAGGCATGAAGTGACCTGAAATATTTTCTTGGCCCCTATTCCAAAGCCCTCCTACTATACTAAGCACAAGAGTAAACAACATTCCTCAAGAGTCCCTAACCCACAATACTTTTTTTTAATTCATTCACTTCAAGCACATCAGTTTAGAGTGCTCGCTGTCTTGTTTTTTGTATATGTATGTTGTGCAGGACCCACAAGTTTTTCCAGTGGCTCAGCTCTGAGTTAGGCTGCATAGTACATTAGGGACAGCACATTCCTTGAAAGGAGGACCTAACCCGATTTCTTTAGAATAAGATTCCCAACGTACCAACTGGTCAGCTGACACTGCCATACATTTGAACAACTACTCATTCTTTCAAATATTCATTGTGCTTTTTTTATGCATCAAGTCCAGTGCCAGCATCTAAGAGTCCAAAGGGATGCTGAATCAGTAACTTTAGCCTCATTCATTCATCAGCTGTGTGATCTGGGACAAGTAAGCTAATTTCTCTGAGCTTCAACTTCCTCAACTAAAAAATGTAAAATGTTAATGATGCCTGCCTCACAATATTAAGTAATTGTACATACTTCCCAAATTAGGTAAACTATTATACATAAAATGCATTGAGCCCAATACCTGTTAAATATACAAAAAGTATAATATAGTTACTGATGTAAAAACAATAATACATCTGATCTTGGCTTAAAAACTATTGTATCAATTATTTAAAGGCAATATACAAAATACAGTTTTATATTTGATGTACAAAAATACAATTTTATAGATATATAAGACCTATAACTGAATTACAACGTATTTGACAATTTCTTAATTCAACCCCCTAGTGGAAGATAAAGGTACTGACTTAATCTTGATGATTAGAAGTAACTCAATCATCACTTGTTCAATCTAGTATTCTCTCCTTTCTCCATCTTCTCATCTATCTCTACCTTCTTGACACTGGGAAGGTTGCTTCTACGGCATACTTGCCCTCTATAAATTCTGTCAGAGTAGCTGGTGCCACTGGATTGGGCCACTGGCCTCTGCATCAACTACTGGTGATAATGCCTGCCACAGACTGACAAGGTTCATGCATTCTGATTCCTTCTCATCCCCATGCCAGGCCTTCCTAGTCTTCCAACCCTCCCAGCACCTGCCTCAGCTCCCCTTAAAGCCTCAGGACCTCTTGGCTCCTTTCCCATCGCAATGGCATTTCCTTCCTGTAAGGATGCCTGCAGCCGTTACCACCTTCTCAAATCAAGAGACCTACTGAATGTGCTTCAGCTAGTCTCCCCCAAGCTTATCTGCCATATATACAGAGTTCACCAAAAAAATGCACACATATTTCAGGAAAAGAAAAATCATATGATGTTTTTTCAGCTGATGATGTTACCCTTATATGGGGATCCAAGAGGATGTTGTATATTGCATAAAATCCACTAAAATGCCACCCCTTAGAGAAGAAATTGAAAGTGCATGTGCACCCGTCTCAATGACCAAAGTTGCCCAAGCAGCAGTTCACCGTACTAATAAATGTCTGGAAGCTAATGGCCACCACTTTGAGCACCTCTAGTAATTATACAGGCCAACGATGACTTGTATCAATCTCATGATGCCTCAATAAATTTCGTATTAAAAATTATATGTTTTTCTTTTTCTGAAGTGTGTATTTTACTCCTGAGGAATATATTCTATATACTCACAGGAGACTTCTGAATCTGAGGAGACATATCTATTTGTATCTGTTTCCTGCTTCCCTTACAGGAAATGGGGCACAATGTATCTCTTCTCAGGCTAATTCCAAACACATCCCCTCTGATCCACCTCTTTCTGCCTGTGGGCTAAACTCTTTGTACCCTTTAGGTGGGAAAACTCTCCTGCCTTTAGGCATTCTCTTATCTATGGCTTACATACTACTGAAAGAGTTGTCTGCAGATCATGGACATAACCTAGGAGTCTGCTGGAAATGCAGAATCTCGGGTTCTACTCCACACTTGATGAACTAGAAATTGCATTTGACAAGATTCCCAAAAAGGGGAAAACTCTTTGCAGTGTGAGACAGTGGCTTAAAGACCAACTCCAAGAAAGTAATTCCAAGGTGGACCTTCACACGTAAGGACCAGAAAAATCCTATTTTCATAAACCTAATCATGCCAAATCCCTCATACCCTGGAGTCTAGACTACTATAATTCTTCAGCTTCCAAAGCTTAAAAGTGACCCAGGATCCCTTCCACAGAGAGAATGAATGCCTCTGAACTACTGAGACTTGCAGAGCAACTACCAGTAGGAACAACTAGCACTTCACCCAAATGAAAATCATCCTGGTCAATATTTCAAAACCAACCTGCACGGTGCTCATTTGCAAAGAAGTGATTAAATCCAACTTGAAGAGAAGTCACAACTCAATAACAAAGGTGGACCCAAACCAAATCAATGCGGGCTAAGTGGCTTTGGTGCGGTAGCTCCTAAAGAAAATTAGTCCAATATCCAGATAATGGAGACGTATAGTTTCTCCCATCGATACGTACAGAAAATTTGCTCTTTATTTTCAGGAAAACTTAATAATTATCTTCTATTTTTGTTGTTGCCAGTGACCTAATTTGTAAGAAATTATTTTTTAATGAAAGGCAGCCTGGTATAAAAGACAAAGGTCAACTATACATTTAAGTACTTACCTATGACCTTAAGAAGTTCATACTTAGTTGACTAGTTTCCATATCAATAAAATGAGAGTAATGGGATCCATCTCAGAGGAATACTATAAGGATTAAATAAGATAGCACATGTAAAACTCCTGGAATGAAGCAAGTCCCATTCAACTCCTAGAGATGTGCTTTAGGATACTGTACCCTACTGTACAAATTATTTGTTCCAATAATAAATTCTAACCTCTCTGATCTAAAACGCTAAAAGTGCATTCCTAAACATACACATCAGTTTCTTTCCAACAAAACTGGCAAAATCCCTTTTTTGTTTTGTATACACTTAGTGCATTATGATTTTTTTTTTTTTTGGTACCAGGGATTGAACTCTGGTCCTTACACTTGCACAGCAGGCGGTGAAACCACTGAGCTAACTCCCTGGCCCTTGATTTAAAATCTTCATGGGGCACAATAAGACTGAGAACCACATGTGGTTTAGGTAATGTGAAAGCAAACCCAGACAGCCTCACTCATCCTTATCTTCCCCAGCCCCAAGGCTCCACTTTCCACCCTGAGAGACTCTTATAGCTCACATTTAGATTTTCATTTAAGTTTCAAAAAAAAGAAAAGAAACACATGAGGAAGTTAACCACAGAAAAGGCCATTTTCCATTGCATCAAGTTCAAAGCCAAAGTAATGACTTGATGCTTCAAAAATATAGAATTTGGCACATTTTGGTTTTAAAGGTTGCCTCATGCTATGATCTGAATATGATCCCCAGAAGTCCTGATGTTGAAAACTCAGTCTTCAAATTCACATGTTAATGGTATTTGGAGGTGGGGCCTTGGGGGTAATTAGGATTAAATGAGATCACAAGAGTTGGGCCCCCCATGATGACAATAGCAGCTTTATAAAAAGAGACCTGAACTAGCACATTTTCTCCCTTGCATAGCATGTCCTTCTTCATATTATGAAGCAGCAACAAGGTCCTCATGAGATGCCAAACAGATGTTAGTGTCATGCTCTTGGACTTTCTAGCCTCCACAGTCATAAGCCAAATCAACTTCTATTCTTTAGAAATCAGCTGGTTTGGGCTATTTTTGTTACAGTAAAAAATAATCATGTTTTCATTTTTGAATATGATTATAGGAAGACATTTATAATCTTTGTCTACATAAAGGAAAAATAAGATGCCAGAAACGTAGATGCAATTTTTACCATGTCAGTAATTAAAGGGGTCTAGCCCAGCTTCTGATTTCTCATCAAGGATTTTTTTCCCTTATTGGAGATTTCATGTCAAGGTATCAACCACCTCAGTTTACAATGAAGATAGATATTCTCAGGGAGACTTTCCCTTTATTCTGAATGCCCTTCTGTACTTTCAGATTAGTAGCTCTGACACTACTTTATATACACCAACAATCTTCTTCATATCAAATCATACACAGAATCTGACAAAACAAACTACTCTGAGCAGACAAACTACACTGAATTAAATAGAATGAGGGAGGGCCCGGGATTTAGCTCAGGGATGCCACGCCCGCCTCACAAGCGCAAGGTCCTGAGTTTGATCCCCAGTACCGAAGGAAAAAAAAAAAGAAATAGAATTGAGGGAGCCAGATGGCTTTTCCTGCAAAGTCTTGTCCATTGGCAGATCCTAGCCCAGGAACAGTGAATCTTTTAGTATTTCAATGATAAAAACAGCCTGCTGTAGCACACATGCCATAGGTTCACCACCACTATCCTAGACTACCCCCAGAACTTTAGGAATTCCCTCAACATATTCTTAAAACCTACTGCCTCAAAGAATGCAGACCAGGGACGGCAAACTTTTTCTGTAAAGGGCCAAATATCAAACATTTTCAGTTTTGCAGGCCACAGGGTCTCTGCTGCAAACTCAATAGCTCAAAAGCAGCCACCAACAGTAGACAAACAAATAGACATGAACTTTTATCTACTAAGACAGGTACCCACCAGATTGGCCCATGGGCCACAGTTTGCCAAGCCTGATCTAAACCAGAGATGTAATTTTTTATTATTTTTCAGTTTACATAATATTCAAGATGTAGAAGCAGAACATAAAGTACCAAACATCTCACTTTGTACAATTTGAATTTTGATTTATTTTCACTTTACCCACAATATTTACCAATATAGTTAAAATAAGAAAATTATTCCTTATTTATTCACCAGGTGGCTCTCTAGAATGTTAATCTTTGTTTTACTTTCTATATTATGATCATCCCAAATATAATCTTTCACACACAGTAAATTTTAATTCTTGAAAGATGTATGTTCACTGCAATTCTACATTATCATCCCCCTCCATTCAAAAAGCTATATTTCATATATATCACATAAAACTAGATTTTGTCCTTCCTCTCTCACATGTGTGTAGCTGATATCATAAAAAATGGGACAGAATCTAAATATTTTCCTTACAGTAAGTATTATACTAGTAGGGCAGGGGATACAACAGGGTACGGGGTGAGAATTTGGGTCTTTAGAATAACTTTTTATATAATATCCTAGACATTTCCTAGGATACTATAAATATATTTAAGTATGTAACTATGATATATATATATTATGTTATGTGCCATTCTGACAGTAGTCAGAACCTCTGCCCTAAGGATTATGGAGATGAACCATGTTTCTTTTCCATGTGGCCATTCCCAGCAAGCCAGCTCTAACTTGAGCAAGGATGAAAACTGACTCAACTGGACTCCCTCTGAGGTTCAGCATGGATCATAAAAGGTAAATTCAAGAGCTATGGCTTAGAAGATTTTACCACATGAGCCAAGATGCAGAAAAAGCAAGTGAACCCTGTGCCTGAGGAGTACTAGAACATCTTCACGACCCTCAGATTCCCACCTCCAGCTCTTACTGAGGATCAGAAGCATTCAGCACTTGGATTCAACAAGCTGACTTTTCAGGGAAGATTTCTTTCCTATTGTGCTAGGTAGGGTTTCATGCAATCACAGAGTCTGAACTTCCACATACACTGCCCCACCCCAATTCTCATCCCATATGCCCAGCCACATTGCTCAGTCTTCTCCAGAAAAAGGAAATGTGCTCCATCAACTCATTTGGTCTGAAACTATAAAAAGAAATTTCTTACAGAGTATTATGAGATCCCCTCAGGAAACCACCCTTCTACTCACAAATCTTTGGATTCTCTGCTACTGGCGAACACCTTATTATGGAAAGCAAATGAGAATAACAAACTGTCTTAGTTACTTTTTCATTGCTGGGACAAAACACCCAAAATCCATGAGTTAAAGGAGGAAAGGTTTAGTTAGCTCATAGTTTTTAGAGGTTTCAGCCAAAACTTGGCAGGTTCCAAGGCAGGGTGGCATGGCAGAGGTGCATCACAGAGAAGAAACAATCCACGGCATGACAGGCAGAAGGGAGCAAGCAGTGAGCAGCAAGTAGCAGCAAGTCTCTTTCTGTTCCTTTATATTCCATCCAGGCTACAAGTCTATTGACTGGCACTACCCATAGCCAGGGTGGGGCTTCTATTATCTACACATTTAACCCAGTATCACATCCTTAATCCACATTCACACACTTTAATCCAGCCACCTTCAAGACTCCTCAACTACTATCACATAAGACTTGCAGGGAACAACTAGATACAAGCCATCCACAAACCTTCCCCAAAAGCTTAGTAAAAAGTTTCCCTAATCAGGGAAAAAAAGATTGAATAAATATCACCAAGGGCCCTTAATTTCCATACCAAATGAAAGTTAAAAATAGAATATCATGGCTATGCTTCACCCCTAGATTGGCAATCCACAGTGGCTCCCTGAGGCTTGGGTGCAAACTCAGGTGGTCCCTCTGTTATTTACCCTATAGCTGTTAAGGCAGGCCAGGGGAACCAAACACTGCTCACAAAGTTGAAGCATCCTTTCTCCAGGCAAACTGAAGTTGGCAGACCCAGAATTTAGCTCTGGTAATCAGGCACTAGGGCCTGTTTAATGTTTTGGGGTTTATTTGATTGTTTTTGTTTATGCTTGTTTGTTTATTAGAAATTGAATGTAGGGCCTTCACTCTGAACTACATCCCCACTTGTTTTTTTAAATTTTGAGATAGGGTCTCACTATGTCACTAAGTTGTTCACACTGGGCTTAAATTTGCAACCCTCCTGCCTCAGCCTCCCAGAGTGCGAGGAATACAAATGTACATCATTATACCCAGCTCCAAGCCTACATTACTAACTGGAATTTTCTACCATGTTCCCCTCTGACCTCTCACTTCCCTCTATCCCCTGTCCAGGCCATCCCACATCCTGCTCAGGATCAATCTTTCTTAGAAACAACTTTATCACTATCATTTTCTTGCTTCAATCCAGCATCCTATTCCCAGGCAGAATGCCAACTTGATTATATTCTACCATTACATAAAACCCTTCAGTGATTTTATAAAGCTTAATGATAAAGACTTGAATTAACAGCTTCCCATTACTCAGACAAAATACCTAACACTCACAACTTTAGGGATGTTATGGTTTACATCTAGATGCCCCACCAATGCAGCATGTGCTCACGGATGAGGTCTTTCAAAATAACTGGATTATGGGGGCAGTATAACTAATTTGCTTTTATGAGGTAGGGTCTGGTCAGAAAAGACTGTGCGTGCGCGTGTGTGTGTGTGTGTGTGTGTGTGTGTGTGTGTAAGGTGACCTAGAAGGGTATATCTCCCTCCCCAGCTCCTCTCTTTCTCGCTCTGCTTCTTGGCTGCCATGCCATGAGTACCTTTTTCTTCACTGTGCCAATCCAACATGCCACCAACCATACAAGAACTGAAACATGAGCCAAAATAAACATTTTCTTTAAGTTGTGGGTGTGAAGAATTTTGACCCATTGAAAAGAAAGTGACCAAGATAGATTCTGGTACCAGAGAAGTAGGGTCATTGCTGTGACTGTACCTGAAAAAGTGTTCAGAATACTTTGGAGCTGGTTTAAATGAGTAGTTTGGAAAGCTTTGTAGATGCTGGCCAGAGAAACCCTAGAAGTCTGTAAGCCATACTTGGTGGGAGAATCTTGTCAGAGCTCAGAAGACCACAATGCTGATAAAAAGGCCGACAGTAAAGACCAAAATCTATAGGTAAGAGCTAGGAACAAAGCCTCCAATGGAAGTTGGACTGTAAGCCATGTATGACATGTTCTGGCAGAAAATTTATGCATATTTTGCTTATGTTCTAAAACCTTGCAGGAAATTGAAATTAAAAGTAGAAGACTATTTAATCTTGTTGAGGAAATTTCAAAGCAGCCCAATGTTGAGGATGTTGATTGAGTATCTGGGGGGTCTTTCAGCCAGCTCTCCATGGAGAATCAAGAGCAAACAGCATGGATGAGTGATTTTTAAAGTTTTGGGGCCAGTGATTTAGCTCAGTGGCACCATGCCTGCCTCACCAATGTAAGGTCCTAAGTTTGATCCCCGGTACCTAAATAAACAAATAAATGGTTTGAATTTCACCAGAAATAAAGCTCCTATATAGTGTGGGCCCAGGTAAGCTTAGTTGCTGAAAATATTAGCACTAAAAAGAAGGCAGGTGCTTCACATCAGGACAATAAAAAGGATACCTTGAAGGGATCCTAGGAATCAGCAAGACTCCACCTTTCTCAGGCTTATGGGAACAAAGCTGTAAAGCTTTCTTGAGAAGAGAATCCCAGGGCACTATGTTCCAGAAGGGCTGCTTAGGGAACTGGTTTGCCAGGATTCATTTCAGTTTTCAGCCATCCAGTATTCACAGGCAGTTGCAGCCATGGCTCAAGATGGGCAAGCTACTGCTTCAGCTGGCCACAGACTTTGGTTTCACCTACATGTTGTTGGATTTACAAACATACAGAATGCAAGAGACTTCTAACATGTCTTAGTTACTTTTTCTTGTTAAGACAAAATATCTGACACCCAAAGTTAAAGCAGGAACAATTTACTTAGCTCACAGTTTATACAGCTTTCAATTCATAGTTGTCTGGCTCCAAGCAAAACAGAGGAGAAACAGTTCGTGGAGGGCAGAAGGCAGCAAAGTAGTGAAGAAGCAAAGCAGCAAGGAACAAGTAGGGACCCTCTTCCTGTCTCTTATATCCTATCCAGACTACCCACTCTTAGGGAGGGTAGTATTCACACCTGGGGTGGGGCAGCCTTAATCCTTGCATCACACCATGAATCAATCTCACCATCATAACCTTGATCCCAGCATCACACACACTAGATCCACCCACTTCCAAAAAGCCCCATGTGAGCCCGCTGCAGACAGGCAGGTCTGTGCATGCCCTACCAAGGTCATGAGTCACAAGGAAGACGCCGAATCACCCCACTGCAGACAGGCAGGTCTGCCCACACCCTACCAAGGTCCCCAGTCCCACGGAACACGCCGAATCAGCCCGCTGCAGACAGGCAGGTCTATGCACGCCCTACCAAGGTCCTGAGTCATGCGGAAGACACTGAATCACCCCGCTGCAGACAGGTAGGCCACCTGATTCCACATTACCAAGGCGCAGAGGACACCAGACCACCAGACCAAGGTACTGAGTCCCACTGTTCCCGGCACAGAGGTAGGGGCTTCTGAACTGTCATCCCACTGCTCCTGGTCCAGAGGAAGGGGCTTCCCGGTCACCATCACTCCCGCTGCTCCCAGCCCAGAGGAAAGGGCTTTTGGGCCACCTTCTGTCCCACTGCTCCTGGCCCAGAGGAAGGGGCTTCCGGGACACCATCCCTCCCACCGCTCCCGGCCCAGAGGGAGGGGCTTCTGAGCCACCATCCCACTGCTACTGGTCCAGAGGAAGGGGTTTCCCGGCCACCATCCCTCTGGCTGCTCCCAGCTCACAGGAAAGGACTTTTGGGTCACCATACCTGCCGCTGCTCCTGGCCCCTGTCCCACCTCACCCAGCTCAGAGGAGGTAATCCGTGCAGGCACTAACAGCCCTCCGCCCCAGTCGAAATGAGAAAACACATAAATAAGTCTCAAAACCAGACTTCCAGATCACCTACAGCAACCCCAAAGGGAAATGAGATGGAACACTCTGATACTCAACCACCTGGACCCACTGAACTGGCAACAAAAGGGGATCTGGAAAAAATGAAATCAGAAATAATTTCTCAGATAACAGGAGAAATTGTGCCCTTAGTGCAAGACATGATTAATAAATCTAGAGAGGAGCTGAGGAACATGATGGAATCCCAACATAAGAAACAAATCAAATCCATAAAACAGATGCAAATAGATTTCCAGGACATGAAAAACTCCATTGAAAGTCTACACAGCAGAATGAGCCAATGTGAGGATAGAATTTCAGATATAGATGATAGGATTGCAATTAGTGACCAGGAAAAGAAAAATTGCTTCAAAATTATAAAGGAACATCAGAAATCAATCCAGCAGCTGCTAGGTGATGCAAAGAAGAATAACGTAAGACTGATTGGGCTCGATGAAGAAACAGGAGAGAGTGCAGATGACATAAAAAATCTCTTCACAGAAATAATGGCAGAAAACATCCCAAGCAGGGGAAAAGAGCTTGACATACAGATAAGTGAGGCATATAGGACTCCAAATAGCCTTGATCAAAAAAAATCTACACATAGGCATATAATTGTTAAGATTCCAGAAACACAACAGAAGAACAAAGTTCTCCAAGCAGTCAGAGAAAAGAAACAAATCACATACAAAGAAAAGCCCATCAGAATCACAGCAGACTTCTCAACACAAACCATCAAGGCAAGAAGAGCTTGGAGTGACGAATTCCAAGCCCTAAAAGAAAACAGCCTCCAACCCAGATTGATGTACCCTGCAAAACTATCTTTCAAAAGTGATGGAGAAATAAGATACTTTCATGACAAAGAGCACCTTAGGAACTTCATGAATACCAAATCACCACTCCAAAGAATTTTACACAATAGCCTAGGAACAGATATTGAGGATCACAACCCCAGGAAGCAAAGCAGAATGAGGCCATCTGGCATGACAAGAAATTAAATGTAAAGGGAGAGAACCCAACAAAAAGAAAAGGTCATGCCAATGACAAGTCAATACGTTTCAGTTATAACCATCAACGTTAATAGTCTCAATTCACCAATCAAAAGAAATAGACTGGCAGAATGGGTCAAGAAGCAAAATCCAACAATATGCTGCATACAAGAAACACACTTCATTCAAAAGGAAACTCATAGACTGAAAGTTAAAGGGTGGAAAACAATACTGCATGCGACAAGAACCCGAAAAAAAGCAGGAGTAGCTATCCTCTTGGCAGATCAAGTAGATTTCAAACCAACACTAATTAAGAGAGATGAAGAAGGACACTACGTCCTTGTAAAGGGAAGAATCCAAGAGGAAGAGATGACAATCATAAATATCTATGCACTAAACGCTAGTGTACCCAACTATATAAAACAAATACTAACGGACATGAAAAGCCATATATGCACTAAGACAATTGTAGTGGGGGACCTCAACACTCCACTGTCACAAATATATAGATCAACTAGACTAAAAATAAGTAATGAAATACTAGAACTCAATCGAACTCTTGAACAAATGAACTTAACAGATGTTTACAGAGTCTTCCAACCCACAAAATCAGAATACACATTCTTCTCAGCTGCACATGGGTCATTCCCCAAAATAGACCACATACTCACACACAGAACATGTTTAAGTACGTGCAAAGGAATTGAAGTTATCCCCTGTATATTATCAGACCATAGTGCGATGAAATTGGAGATCCATAGCAAAAGAAACTCAAAAAATTTCATAAACATGTGGAAATTGAACAACACACTTCTGAATAACCAATGGGTCACAGAGGAAATTAAAGAAGAAATCAGGCAATTCCTTCAATTAAATGACAATAACAATACAACATATCGGAATCTATGGGACACAATGAAAGCAGTCTTACGAGGGAAATTCACAGCAGTGAATATGCATATTAGGAAAACAGAACGAGCCCAATTAAACAACCTGATGCTGAACCTCAAGCTTCTAGAAAAGAAGAACAGGACAACCCCAGAGCTCATACAAGGGAGGAAATTATAAAGATCAGAGCACAAATCAATGCAATGGAGACTAAGAGAACGATACAAAAAATCAAGGAAGCCAAGAGTTGGTTCTTCAAAAGAATCAACAAAATTGACAAACCCTTAGCCAACCTTATCAGAAAAAGGAAAGAAAAGGCCCAAATCCATGCAGTTAGGAATGAAAAGGGTGAAACTACAACAGACCCAGCAGAAATCCAGATGATCATCAATACCTACTTCCAGAACCTATACGCCAATAAGATGGACAACACACAAGAAATGGACAGATTCCTAGATACATATGAATTACCAAAGTTGAATGAAGAAGACCTAAAAATTCTGAACAACCCAATATCAACCAATGAAATTGAAAACATAATTAAAAACTTATCACCTAAGAAAAGCCCAGGCCCTGATGGCTTCACTGCTGAATTCTACAAGACATTTAGAGAGGAACTGCTGCCACGACTATTTAAACTCTTCAATGAAATTGAAAGGGAAGCAATACTCCCAAATTCATTCCTGGAAGCAAGCATCACCTTGATCCCCAAAGCAGAGAAAGTCCCCACTGAAAAAGAGAACTATAGGCCAATCTCACTAATGAAAATAGATGCAAAAATCCTTAATAAGATACTGGCAAACAGAATGCAGAAGATCATCAAGAAGATCATACACCCTGATCAAGTGGGATTCATCCCAGGGATGCAGGGATGGTTCAATATATGAAAATCAATTAATGTAATACACTATATCAATAGAGCCAAGGACAAAAACCATATGATTATCTCCATAGATGCAGAAAAACCATTTGACAAAATCCAACATGCATTTATGATAAAAACCCTACAAAAAATTGGAATAGATGGTCTCTACCTCAAACTGATAGAAGCCATCTATGAAAAACCAACAGCCAATATCATACTAAATGGTCAAAAACTGATATCCTTCACACTAAAATCAGGAACAAGACAAGGATGTCCACTATCACCACTCTTGTTCAATATAGTTCTGGAAACATTAGCCACAGCAATTAGACAAGAGAAAGAAATAAAAGGAATAAAGACAGGAAATGAAGAAGTCAAATTGTCATTATTTGCAGATGACATGATACTCTCTATAGAAGACCCCAAGAATTCCACCAAAAGTCTTCTAGACTTAATAACCAAATTCAGTCAAGTAGCTGGTTACAAGGTCAACACACAAAAATCAACAGCTTTCCTCTACACAAATGACAGACTCACTGAGAAATAGGGCAAATAATTCCTTTCACAATAGCATCCAAAAAACTGAAATACCTAGGAATCATCCTAATGAAAGAGATCAAAGACCTCTTCTCTGAAAACTATGGCACTCTGAAAAGAGAGATTGAAGATGATATCAGAAAATGGAAAGACATCCCCTGCTCCTGGGTAGGAAGGATTAATATAGTGAAAATGGCCATACTTCCAAAACTGCTATATAGATTTAATGCAATTCCAGTTGAGATCCCAGCAGCATACTTCATAGACCTCGAGAAAAAAATGCAAAAATTCATTTGGAAAAAGAAGAGACCCAGAATAGCAAAAGCAATTCTAGGTAACAGAGACATGGCAGGGGGTATCACAATCCCCAACCTGCAACTCTACTACAAAGCTACTGTGATAAAAACAGCATGGTACTGCCAAAGAAACAGACCTGAGGACCAGTGCAACAGATTAGAAGATGCAGAAACAATGCCAGGCACACTCAACCATCTCATCTTCGACAAAGGAGCCAAACACCCTCACTGGAGGAAAGACAGCCTCTTTAATAAATGGTGCTGGAAACACTGGGCTTCAACTTGCCAAAGATTAAAACTAGACCTGTATCTCTCACCATGCACTAAACTAAAATCAAAATGGATTAAAGATCTAAATATTAAAATAGAAACTCTGAACCAGTTGGAACAGAGGTTAGGTAGAACCCTTGAAGACATCGGTGTAGGAAAAGATTTTATGAACAAAACCTCAGTTGCCCGTGAACTAGCACAAACAATCAACAAGTGGGATCTCTTCTTATTAAAAGGCTTCTGCACAGCAAGAGAAACCACCAGCAGTGTGAAGAGACAACCCACAATGTGGGAAAAAATCTTCACCTGCTCTTCCTCAGACAAAGGTCTACTATCTCGAATCTATAAAGAACTTCAAAAGATCAGACCTCCCAAATTTAAAGACCCACTCCAAAAATGGGCATCTGAAATGAACAGACATTTCTCACACAAAGGAGCAGAAATAGCAAATAAATACATGAAAAAATGTTCAACGTCACTGGTCATTCGAGAGATGCAAATGAAAACAACGCTGAGATTCCACTTCACTCCAGAAAGAATGGCTGCTATCATGAAATCAACCCATAACAAATGCTGGCGGGACTGTGGGGAAAGAGGAACCCTGCTCCACTGCTGGTGGGAGTGTAGACTGGTGCAACCACTGTGGAAAGCAGTATGGAGATACCTCAAAGAACTAGGACTGGAAGTCCCATTTGACCCTGCTATTCCACTGCTGGGGATCTTCCCCAAAGAATTAAAAGAATCATACCACAGTGATATATGTGTACCCATGTTCATAGTAGCGCAGTTTGTAATAGCTAAAACTTGGAAACAGCCCAAATGCCCATCAACTGGAGACTGGATAAAGAAAATGTGGTTTTTTTATAAAATGGAGTACTACTCAGCCATAAAAAATGAGAAATTAGAGACATTTATAGCTAAGTAGATGCACACTGAGGCAATACTCTTAAGTGAAATAAATAGGACACAGATGTGTAAATACCCAATAGTTTCTCTGGTGTGAGAAACTGAAAGTGTAAATAAGGACTAAATGTATAATAGGTCATGTGAAATAGGAAGAAAAGGGGCAAAGGGGAAGGAAGTGGGAGGGCTAAGGGAAAGGATAGAAGGGAATGGGATTAATATGAGAAAATGGAAAAATAGGAACAAAATTTTTGTAAATAGGGAGGGCTGGAAGGGTTGAAGGGAGGGCTGGGCAAGGGTGAAAAACAAGAACCAAGAGAGACTATGTAAAGGTGCAAATTTCCAATGATGAATGTCATTATATTGTATACCTAAAATGTACCAATTATTAGAATGAATAATCGATAATGTAAAATAGGAAGAAAAGGTCCAAAGGGGTAGGGGTAGTGGGAGGCACAGGGGAAAGGAAAGAAGGGAAAGGAAAAAATGATGAGAAATGGAAAAAATGGAAATAAAGTCTTTGTAAATAGGGAAGGGTGGAGGGCGTGAAGGGAGGGCTAGGAATGGGGAAAAAATAAGAACCAAGATGCATTATATAAAGGTACAATTCCCAATGAGAAATGTAATTGTGTTGTATACCTAAAATGTACCAATAAAAGAATTTAATACCAAAAAAACAGCCCCACCTAGAACATATGAGGCTTTGGGGAGAAATCTAGATATAAGCCATAACACACCTAGATTTCAGAAAAAGGCCTTGGGGCCAGCCAATGTGCTACTGAGAAGGCAGTGCAGTGAAGACCCCAAGATGTTGGAGAAGCAAGGAACATGCAACATCTGAGGAAAGCATCAAGCAGTGAGCAAAGCCACCCCAACAGAGAAGCCATGGGGGCTGTAGCAGCCAGTGTCATAGAGGTAGGTCTGTCCAAGCCATTTGGAGTTTACTTCCCACTGCAACTTGTCCTGGCTCCTATGCATGGAGATATAGGATTTAATGTTTGCCCTACTGGGTTTCAGTCTTGTGTTGGTCACACTGGTTTCTGTCCCCCTACTTTTGCTTTTGGGATAAAGAATGTTTATCTTGTGCCAGTCTAGATCAGCAGTGTTTAACTTTTTTTAATTTTTATACGACCTCACATCTAAAAATTTGCTTCAAGTCTGAGAGGAGACTTTGGACTTGGAATTTTCAGCATTATTGGAACTGTTAGAACTTTAGTGATTCTTAGGGATGAACTGAATCAATTATGCGTAAAAAGATGTGCACAAGTCTTTTGGGGGCCGGAGACAGAATGTTATGCTTTATATCTCAATGTCCCCCCAAAGTCTCAAATGCTCATGGGGGCGCTTTTGAAAGATGATTAGATTATGGGGCAATATAGCTGAAGTGCTGTCAGGAGGCAGAGTCTGTTTGGAAGTGACAGGTCACTAAGGACAAGACATGGAAGGGCATATCACTCTCCCCATCTTCTTCTTTGTCTCTCTGGTTCCAGCCTGCCATCACGTGCGAAGTTTTTCCTTCACTATGCCCTTACATCATACTAACAACCATGGAAGAACTGAAACACTTAAAACATGAGCCAAAGTAAACCTTTCCTCCTTTAAGTTGTAGATATCAAGTATTTGTCCCAGAGACAAGAAAGTGACTGAGACAAGGAAGATGTTTGTTTTGATTCAAAAGCTTGAGTCCATGGCCAGATGCCTCCAAAGCAGAGATAAGATGGCAGAAGGGTATAGAACAGAAAAACAGCTCAACTCATGGAAGCCAAGAAGTACAGTGGTTTAGAAAGAGCCAGAGATGAAGGGGCTAGGGACCAGATATAGTCCCCAAGGTCATGCTCAGATGACCAACTTGCTCCAACTAGGCCCCACTTCCTAACAGCCCATTCAGCTATTAGATTAGAAATATGAGCACAAGTTGCAGGTGCCTTCTTACTCAAGTTCCAACAGACTTCTGATGAAATGAGCCTTCCCCAAGGTACCTGAGAAGGACCTATTACTGAAGATTTTTTCAAGGCATTGGGAAAGACAAAACAGATTCATTATGATGTCATAGTGCTCTTGCACACAAACTAACAAACAGCAGGTTTAGAAATTATGAAACAGATGGCTTTACAGTAGACTCCCAAATTTTGTGGGGGTTACATTTCTAGAGGACCTGCTAATTGTGAAAAACTGTAAATTTCAGATATTGTCAGAAAAATACCTATAAGTGCCTATTTTTATAGTTTAAACCCTAAATATACTATGTCTCCCACAGTTATATAATTTAATTTAATAAAATACTGTATTAATAAAGCCTTGGAAGGTGCAAGGCATTTTGGTGGCATCTTAGGTCCCTTAGGGTTTTAAGAACAAAACTGAGAATACTTACATAGCTACACATAGTACAGCAACCTGTTATGATGCAGGAATGCTGGTGAATCTGCCTGAGATGGGTTACAAGGCAGCAGCCAATCAGCAGCAAAGTGAACTGAATAATCTCCTCAGATTGGCTACTTCAAAACCTCCCTCCAAAAAACAAAAAACAATTGCAGAGGATATTTGTGGTTTCCTCAAAATTGCGGGGGTTTCTGTGAACAATTATTAGTTATATTCTAAGGAAAAATCTGCCAATGACTGAGTCTGTGAACTCTGAACCGTGACTTCGTGGGGGTATACTGTACTTCAAGAAACAACTGAAGACTTCACTGATAGGCTCAAAGTGAATGTAGAACACTGACACAAGAGTCATGTGATGTATCTCCTATATTAACTTAGGCAATGCAAGCTCTATAGGATAGACATATCCTATGTAGCTATATCTTAGATGAATTTGGAACAGCCAGAGAAAGTACAGTTGTTTGAGAGTTTATTGATGCTCTTTCAAGAGAGGGCCTAGGAGGTACACCTAGACCAACTGAAATGTACTCCCATTATCCTTAGAGGTGTGCAGGACATACATTAGTGTTCATCCATGAAGCTACTGCTTCTGAAAAGGAATACCTTGAAACTCTCTTTTAGCATGGAACTGCACATGATGCAGAAGAAAATACTCAAGAAGTTGTTGGGCATTCAAGAAGCTGAGAATGTATGTAGGCATATAAAGGTTCAAATCAAACAAGTAATATTTGCCGAACCTGAGGCAGTTTTATTATATAAAATTTCGAATCTCTTCAATTTTTTTTAAATGAAGAACTGTGAGCGTTTTATTATATGAGGTGTTACTCAGAATAGGTATTAAGATACATGATAATATAAATATAGAATGTGTATCAATTTTGATAAAAATAGTTAAATTTTATAATGTGAATATTTTGTTTTTCTACCTCAGAATAGTTCATGGAAATATATATTAACTAAAATTATTCATCACAATGACAATATAAGCTACATTTCAGGGATATTGAGACTAATACTTTTGGTATTTGTTTGATTAACAAGTATATAATATATATAACCAACAATTTTATATGTCCTATTTGATCTCCAAATTTCTGTGTAGACACATAGGCAAATGTAATGAGAAAACTTTGTTGCATTTGCAAGGAATATTTTTGGAAAAATGGCATCAGAATATAGTTAGGAAATTATTCTAAGTAGCTTAAAAAGCTACCAGTTTAAAAGCTATGTGAATTACTTGTTTGAATTAATTGGTATCAAAATTTATCTTCATAATATCTGAATATACCAAGAAATTAATTTCTGACTTTCCAGTTATCATTTTCACAAACCATCAAACCATACATGACACCATATATATAATATACATATTGAAAGAATACTTGACAGAATAACTTGGAACCTAAAAGCATTACTTTCTTATCCCAATATAAAAATTTAGTATATGTTATTATTCATTTTTTTCCCATTAAGTTTATTGGTACATTTTAGGTATAAAATACAGTTACATTCATCATTGGGATCTTGTACCATTACATGAGTCTCTTGGTTCTTTTTATTTTCCCCTTCCCTTGCCCACCCTTCCCTAATTGCAAAGACTTTGTTTCCATTTTTTTCCTTTTCTCATATTTTTTCTTTTCCCTTTTTTCCTTTCCCCTACCCCTCCCACTTCCCCTGCTCCTTTAGACCTTTTCTTCCTGTTACACAATATCAGTTACACATTTTTTAAATTACAATATCAAGATCTAGGAGACATTACCACAGATTTTACAGAATTTAAAAGGCTATAGAAAGCATATTACAAAAATCTTCTTTGAAATAAATTTGACAACTTGTAAGAAGTACCTTGGAAGACAAATTAATGAAGCTAACTCTAGAGGAAATATAAAATTTGAATAGCACTATTAAAGAAAGCATATTCCTAGCTTGAAAACCTACCTATATGACACCACCAGGCTCATATACATTTTAACTGATAAATTATATCAAACAATTGAAGCAGAAAAAAGAAGGAACACTTCTCCCCTCATTTTAGGAACTCAACACTGTGCTAATCCTAAAACTGGATAAAGATAATAGAAGAAAAAAGTATGAACATAGATAGAAATTTGTTGAACAAAACAAACTATTAGAAGTCAGATCTGGCAGTATGTAGAAAGTGGTTTTGTTATAGGGATGGCAGTGTTGGTTCAGCATTGGGAGATCCACCCCCAAAAGTTATCATTTTAACAGAGGAAAGGAAAATGCCATATGATCCTGTCACTAGTTGGAGAAAAAGTATTGGACTAAATTCTACAGCTGTTCATGGTAAAAGCTATCAAGAGACTAGAAGTAGAACAGAAACTTCTCAACAGATTAAAGACATGTATTCCATACTTCCAGTGAATCTCTTCAAATTTTACCACCATTCAATCAGTGGCTTGTTGGAAACAGTGTAACTACTTTATTGACTATCACTGAAGAAATGCATTTGCTAAGAAAAGAAAAAAATCTTTAATATCTTAAAACTCTTCATGCAAGTAAATTAATGGACAAGGTTGAAGTCCCACCACCTGATCTTGGACCAAATTCTGCACTAAATCAGACATTCATGTTGCTGTGTGAAGTTTTGACATTTCACAATTCTTCATTCATGCTATTAGATCCTCATCAGGCTGATTTTGCACAGGTTTTATCATGTGTCTTGGATCCTCTCCTCCAAATGTGTCCAGTATCAGTTAGTAATTTAGGCACTGGTGACATGGCCACTTTCATGTTCAATTCACTATGTATGATGAAAACAACATTAACCTTATTTAAATTCACTGGCAGACATCTAGAAATGCTACAATTTCAAACTGAAGCACACTTGGACACACATATAAATGAGCAAGCCTCTTATGTTCTAACTAGAGTAAGCATGAGTTACAACTACAATATGGAGCAACAACATAAACCCCAAGAGGGCTCTTTAGTTAATTTGCCCAATCTAGACACTTTGGGGGCAGGAGTGAGACAGGGTCTTGCTATGAAGTTCAGGCTGGCCTCAAACTCACTATGTAGCCCAGGCTGGCCTTGAACTCACAGCAATCCTCCTGCCTCAGCCTCCTAAGTGCTGGGATCACAGGCATGCACTACCATGCCCGACTGTCCAATATAGACTCTGTGGCACTGAAAGCTGCCATTGTTCAGTGTGATCATTACCTGTCAGCTCTAGTCAACCTGTTAATGCCACAGCTGAACATTCTCCTAAGTGCCACGGTGAAAGAATAGATGGTAAAACAGTCTATTGAAATGGTCTGCAGAGCATATGATGTATGCAGTGTATGCAGATGTCATGAATCCAGCCAATGAATAAAAACATCCAAAGAACATTTCACACAGATCGCCATAGCAAGTCCAGATATTGCCCTCTTGAATATCCTATTTGTGCTTTCCTGAAATACTGAAAAATGTTTCCTTTTTAGCCTCTTAATATTTCCCTTATGACTGGAGAATTAGTCTTCTGTGCATCATAAGATTGCTCTTTTGTTCTCAATAATGTGGAAGTAAATAAATGTTGACCTGAATTAGTATTAATAATAATAATAATAATAATAATAATAATAATAGGCTGGGCATGGTGGTGCACACCTATAATCCTAGCACTGGAGAGGCTGAGGCAGGAGGATTACAAGAATTCGAGGCCAGCCTAGGGTACACAGTGAGTTCAAGGCCAACCAGAACTACATAACAAGATCCTGTTTCAAAAAGAACTCAAAATATTAGATCCCCCAACTTTAAAGACTCAATTAAAAAATGGGCATCTGAAATGAATAGATACTTCTCAGATGAAGAAATACAAATGACAAAAAAAAATACATGATAAAATGTTTAATACCACTGGTTATTTGAGAAATGCAATTTAAAACAACACTGAGATTCCATCTCACTCCAGAAAGAATGGCTACCATCAAGAAATCAACCAATAACAAATGCTGCTGAGGCTGTGTGGAGAAAGGAACCCTTCTCCATTGTTGGTAGGACTGTAAACTGATACAACCACTGTGGAAATCAGTTTGGAGATTCCTCAAGAAAGTAAAAATAAAATTCCATTTGATCCAGCTATTCCCCTTCTAGGTCTCTTCTCAAAAGAGTTAAAGACATCATACCACATTGATGTATACATACTCATATTTATAGCAGTGCAATTTATAATGGATAAATCTTGGAAACAGCCTGTATGTATATCAACAGATAAATGGGTAAAGAAAATGTGGTATTTATACATAATCAAGTATTATTCTGCCATAAAGGATAAACTTGAATCATTTGTAGGAAAATGGATGCACCTTGAGGCCCTAATATTAAGCAAAGTAATTCAGGCACACAAGCTTAAATATGACATGGTTTTTCTTATATGAAGATGGAATATATATATATATATATATATATATATGAAAGACAGATAATAAGAAAAAAAGAGAGACTTTTTTAAAGTATTGTAATCCAGCATGGACAATGTATCTAAAAGTGTACCTTGACTTAGTATAACTGACTTATATTTTATATGTTCTTTGGCCTCTTAATCTAGTTTTTAATATGTGTATATTGTATTTAACTTTATAAGGTCTTATAAGATAAATAAATGAATCTAATACTGGTACAATAAAAGGAAGAAGGGGGAAAAGAAATTGAAATGTGTTATGTACCTGTACCAATTTTCTACAACAAATGTAATCATTATGTACTGCCAACATGTACTATTAAAAGTCAAACGGGAGAAAGCATACCCTAAATTCAATCTCTGGAAGAAAGAGAGAGAGAGAGAGAGAGAGAGAGAGAGAGAGAGAGAGAGAGAAAGGAAAAAAGAAAAGAAAAAAAGGGAGACAGGGAGAGAAAGAGAAAGAGAGAAAGAGGCGGGAGATCCAACGTCTATATAGTCTGTTGGAATGTTCAAAAAGATGTGACTTTTCTTGAAGTAACTCCATTCTATAAATTCCTTGGAGAGTGGTTATTTAAAAGTGAGAAATAAATCAAAAATATAAATAAAATAAAATTTCCATACAAAAAATTAATAATAACAAAAATAAAAACAATAGCATGCTGAGGGATAGATTTACCCAAAGAAGTGAAAATATGCACACTGAAAGCTACAAAACACTGATGAAAGAATGAAGAAAACACAAATAAATGAAAGATATCCCATGTTCATGGACTAGAACCATTACTATTGAAAAAATATCAAGGAATCTACAAATTCAAGGTAATCCCTATCAAATTTCCAATGTCAGCTTTCAAGGAAACAGGAAAAAACAATTCTAAAATATGTATGGCTAAACAAAAGACCCTAAATAGCCAAAGCAATCCTGAGAAAGGAAAACAAAGTTGAAGGTATCACATTCTCTCATTTCAAATTATACTTTAAGTCTACACTAACCAAAACAGGATGGTACTGACATAAACACAGACACATGGATGAATGAAACAGATGTGAGGGCTCAGCAGTAAATCAAAGCATGTGGAATGAACTAATTTTCAACAATGGCAGCAAGAAAACACAGTGGAGGAAGGATACTCTCTTCAATAAGTGGTACTGGGAAAATGATATCCACAAGGAAACTGTACCTTTATCTTACACCACACACAAAAATCAATTCAAAATGGATTAAAGACCTAAAAGTAAGATCTGAAACTGTAAAATACTTAAAACACAAGAGAAATCTCCTTTACACTGATCTTGGCAATGGTTTCTTCAACAAAATAACAAAAACAAAGCCAGCAAAAGCAAAATAAACAAGTGGGACTATGTCAAACTAAAACATTTCTGCACAGCAAAGGAAACAATCAAAATGAAAAGGCACCTTATAGATTGGAGGCAAACTACATATCTGATAATGGATAATTATCCAAAATTTAATAATAACAACAAAAATTACCCATTTAAAAATGGGCAAAAGATGTAAAGACATGTCTCAAAAAAAGATAAAAAATTACCTATAGTTATATGAAAATTAGTTCACTCCATATCTTTGGTTTACTGCTGAGCCCTCCCTTCTGTTTCATTTTACTTCTTTGGGTAAATCTATCCCACCACTCATCATCAGGGAAATGCAAATCAAAAGCACAGTGACATAGCTTCCCACTTCTGTTGGGAGAGGGAGAGGGAGATGGAGACTGGGGCTGGGAGAGATGAAGATAGGGAGTGAGGAAGGGAGGGTAAGACAGGAAGAGAGAGAGAGGGAAAGGAAGAGAGAGGGAAGGAAGGGGGAGAAAGGGAGGAAAAGAGAAAGAGAAAGGAAGAGAGGGAGAGAAGAGAGGGAGAGAGACAGGGAAAGAGGGAGAAAGGGAGGAGGGAGGGAGAGAAAAGGAAGAAGGGAGGGAGAGAGAGGGAGTGGAACGAATGTTGGTGAGGATGTGGGAAAAAGGGGCTCTTGTATGTACACTATTGTTGAGAATATAACTGATGCGACCATTATGGAAAATAATATGGAAATTCCTAGAAAAATTAAAAATAAAACTACAGTATGACCCAGTAATCCTTCTAAGTATACAATCTGTCTTAGTCATTTCCCTGATGGATGAGACAAAATACCCACCACCCACAAATTAAAGGAGAGGTTTACTTTGGCTCATATTTGCAGTCCATGTTTAGTTGGCTCCAGGGCAGGAACAGCATGCAGAGGGGCATGGCTGAAGAAAGCTACTCTTGGCAGGCAAGAAACAGAGCGTAACTGAAGGCACAAGCCAGGGCAGGAGATATGTCCTTCGAGGTCACACCCCCAGTGACTCACTTCTTCAGACCAGGCCCTGCCTCCCAACACAAGGCCAGCTGTAGTACCCCCATAATCCAATCACCTTCCTCAAGCCCTACTTCTAAGTGCATGAGGCTTTGGGGGGACATCTAGATATAACCATAAACACACTCAAAGGAAATACAATAACCAGCTGGTAAAAACATGTGCATGCCTATGTTCACTACAGCATTATTCATGATAGCCAAGATATGATAACAGCCAAACTAACCAACAATAAATAAATGGAAAAAGAAATTTTCACATACAAAGTGAAATATTATTGACAATTTTAAAAGGAGATCCTGCTATCTGGGAAGATATGGATAAACCTTGAGGACATTACACTAAATGAAAAAAGCCAAACACAGAAAAAAACATACTGCATGCTTTCACTTATATGTGGAAAATCAAACACATAGAACCAGAGTATAATGACAGATTCAGTGGAAAGAGGAAGTGATAGATAAAACATGGAGATACAGGTCAAAGGGTACACAGTTGTCCTCATTAGGATAAACAAGTCTAGAGATCTAAGGTGCACCATGAAGAGTATCATTAACAATAGTGTATACTAGAAATTTGCTAAGAGTAGACTATACATACTCTTAGAACAAATGAATGAATGAATGAATGAATGAGGGAAGGAGAGAAAAGGGAAGGGATAGAGAAAGATAATAGATATATTAATCTGCTTGACTACAGTAATCACTTCAAAATGTGTATGAGTATCTAAACACCATACTGTGCACCTAAAATTTATACCGTAAGATAATAGCATATGTACAGAAAAACAAAACAAACATAAGAGATTTCTAATATACGTATTTGTTTTAACCTCATGTATACTCTCAGAAAGTAAAAATGAGTCATTTTCAGTATTCCAGAATAATACAGAATTTCTAATTTATATTTCACAAACTAAAACAGCTTTTAATCTGTTGTATTTGTTTTGTTATATTAAGCCTAACTTGAATAAATTACTTAACTGCCCTACTTACCCTAAATTAAGTCTGAAACTTTTAAATTTCAACCAAATATTGGAAGACCAAAAATAAATGGGCAGCAATTTGATAAATTTTATTCCCTAAGTCTAATAAAACTGGCCAAGAGAAATATATTACTGTAGAAGATCTCATTTGCATCTACCTTCTCCCACATCTTTCCAGACTATATACTCATATAGCCTTCCTTATGGCATCGGGAATATGAATTTCACCCTTCTGTGGGGCTTCTCCAGACCCAGTCACTTAGGCAAGGCTATTTCTATTTTCTAGTAATACTCAGGGAGACTGAGCCTGAAGACATAAATAGGAGTCTAAATTATAATAAAAATATTTTCAGGTCTAACATTAAAAAGAAAACAAAGGAAATGTCTTAAGAACCAAGATTCCAATGGCTCAAAATTCTGTTACACATCCAGATATGTAACAGGAAAAGAACTGAGAGTTCCAAGTGTCATCTTAATTTTAAAAAAAAGTGAAGTCAACATTCTGAGGGAATTAGATAGATTCTTCCCAATTCTGACCTCAAAATCAATTTGTCACAATCTTTATTCACAACAGATAAAACCCACAGGGAGTTATCTAAACACAATGGTATCACCATTATCCAGAAGTCCTATTTTAAATGGTCCAATCCAACTTGCTAAGTAAGACACACTCAATTTACTCACAGGTGAGTCTGCTCAGGCCCTAGTTACTCACATAATGCTAACAAGCTTGGCAATGATTCCCAGACCATAGCAAATTGGCAGTCAAAAGTTGAAATGTGAAGGAAGTACTACAGACACAAATATTGTCAGGCGTGAGAGGTGACAGCACAGGAGGAACCAAGGAAAAATAAAAACATCCAAAGTAGACTTTAAAAGGCAATCATGTGGGGCCACTTAAGAGGTCAGCAAAGAACCCTATATTCCAAAGACTATTCAAAGGCACCCATCCCTTCACAAGAAAAAACAACAGACACTGCTAATCTTGGCCCTGAGCTATGAAGAAAAGGCTCCAATCTGCTCAGAACATTCTCCATGTAAGAAAGCCAAGAAGAATTCAAATAGCTGTAATTTTTAAAGATATCCTTCACGGCGCTTCATCATTTTTGAAAGTGTTAACACTTAAAGGGCGAGGTTCTGGTCACTTGGGGAGCTGACTTATGAAGAAAGGGCCTTTCTTTCACTCTATCAATTAGTGAAACCCTGCATATGGACACTCCACATTGGAAGTCGTTCCAAGGACAGCATTCCAGAGTCAGCTATCACAACAAACAGCAGATGTCCCAAGGAGGCACAGACATCTCCTCCCCAAACTCAAACTGTTTAAGGACAGGGAGAAACAGAACAAAAATAACTAGCCACAGAGGCAAAACTGTCAACTCACTTAACTCTTTTTCCCAAGTTTCCAATAAAAGCAAAGGACACCTTTAAAAATAAAAAAAAGACAAATAATTCTAATTTTCACAAAAAAGGAACCAAATAAGTTTTCTCTTGAACAACTGCCAGGCCTACAGGGACAGCTTCTAACTTGAGATGATCAATCCTGAAGAATTTCCCCAAAGGAGCAGGCACTTTCACACAGCAAATTTCCATTTTCAAAACAAGCATATGTATTAATGCTTTTCTAGGTGAACAATGTGGATAGTTGCTAAATATTAAATCCTAGTTTCTTAAATTCCTGCAGTAGAAGAACAGGTCATATTCTGGGTGGGGGTTGTATGAGGAATGAATACCCTCAAATTATTAAAATTTATCAAGTTAGCTAAAATGAAGATTGACACATCTGGCTGAAATAGAACCATCCTGGCCATCAGAGCTGCCATCAGTGTGTTTTCCACCAGCATGGCAGAAAATCTCTGCATTTGTTTATAATATGCTCTTCACCTCTTCTGGTAAGTCTCTGAGAAAGAACCATGGTTGAACACCAGGCCTAAAAGGCCCCTGCACTTTTCCGCTCACATTTTCCTCTGAAAAAGATAAATGGGAAAACCACACTTTCATCCAAACTGTGCAGAATACAGGTAACAATACCAAAGGAATACCTGCATATCTATGTTTATTGCAGGACTATTTACAAAAGTCAAGATACAGAATCAGCCTAGGCACCCATTAACAAATGAATAAATATATATATAGTGTGTATATATATATATACACTATATATATACTATATATATAGTATATATATATACTATATACACTATATATATACTATATATATACTATATATATAGTGTATATATATACTATATATATATAGTATATACACAATGGAGAGTTATTTGGCTATACAGAAGACTTTATCAAGTAATTTACAGGAAAATGGATAGAACTGGAGATCATCATGTTAAATGAAATAAGCCAAAACTGCACAGTATTAACTTCTTATTCCTGCCACTTTTAGAATCTGAGTCTACTTTGTACAGTGCCATGTTGTTTAACACAGGAATGGAGATATGAAATTACTGATGTGGAAACACTGTACACAAGAATCATCCATGATATTTTAAAAATTTTATTATTTTAAAAACAAAATTAAGTCAAACACAGAAAGACAAATATCTCGTTTTCTCTCACATGTGGAGATTTAAAAAAAAAGACAAATTGTCATTATTTGCAGATGACATGATACTCTATATTAAAGACCCCAAGAATTCCACCAAAAGTCTTCTAGACTTAATAACCAAATTCAGTAGAGTAGCTGGATACAAGATCAACACACAAAAATCAACAGCTTTCCTCTACATGAACAACAAACTCACTGAGACAGAAATAGGGCAAACCCTTTCACAATAGCATCCAAAAATATGAAATCCTAGGAATCAACCTAACAAAAGAAATCAAAGACCTCTTTTCTGAAAACTATAGCACTTTGAAAAGAGAGATTGAAGATGATATCAGAAAATGGAAAGACATCCCTTGTTCCTGGGTAGGAAGGATCAACATAGTGAAAATGGCCATACTTCCAAAACTGCTATATAGATTCAATGCAATCCCAATTGAAATCCCAGCAGCATACTTCATGGACCTTAAGAAAACAATCCAAAAATTCATTTGGAAAAAGAAGAGACCCAGAATAGCAAAAGCAATTCTAGGTAACAGAGACATGGCAGAGGGTATTGCAACCCCCAACTTGAAACTATACTACAAAGCTACTGTGATAAAAATAGCATGGTACTGACAAAGAAACAGATGTGAGGACCAGTGGAACAGATTAGAAGATGCAGAAACAACTCCAGACATGCTCAGCCACCTCATCTTTGACAAAGGAGCCAAATACCCTCACTGGAGGAAAGATAGCCTCTTTAATAAATGGTGCTGGAGAAATTGGGTTTCAACTTGCCAGAGACTAAAGCTGGACCTATATCTCTCACCATGCACTAAACTAAAATCAAATGGATTAAAGATCTAAATATTAAAACAGAAATGCTGAACTGGCTGGAACAGAGGTTAGGTAGAACTCTTGAAGACACTGGTGTAGGAAAAGACTTTATGAACAAAACCTCAGTTGCCCGTGAACTAGCACAAACAATCAACAAGTGGGATCTCTTCTTACTAACAAGCTTCTGCACAGCAAGAGAAACCACCAGCAGTGTGAAGAGACAACACACAATGTGGGAAAAAATCTTCACCAGCGGTCCCTCAGATAAAGGTCTACTATCTCAAATCTATAAAGAACTTAAAAAAAATCAGACCTCCCAAATTTAAAGACCCAATCCAAAATTGGCCATCTGAAATGAACAGACATTTCTCACACAAAGAAGTAGAAATGGCAAATAAACATATAAAAAAATGTTCAACATCACTGGTCATTTGAGAGATGCAAATGAAAACAACACTGAGATTCCACCTCACCCCAGAAAGAATGGCTGCTATCAAGAAATCAACCAATAACAAATGCTGGCAGGGCTGTGGAGAAAAAGGAACTCTGCTCCACTGCTGGTGGGAGTGTAAACTGGTGCAAACACTGTGAAAATCAGTACGGAAATACCTCAAAGAACTAGGAATGGAAGTCCCATTTGACCCAGCTTATTCCCCTGCTGGGTATCTTCCCCAAAGAATTAAAAGAAATCATACCACAGTGATATATGTGCACCCATGTTCATAGCAGCACAGTTTGTAATAGCTAAAACTTGGAAACAGCCCAAATGCCCATCAACTGGAGACTGGATCAAGAAAATGTGGGGGTTTTTTTATAAAATAGAGTACTACCCAGCCATAAAAAAGAGAAATTAGAGACATTTATTGCTAAATGGATGCACATTGAGGCGATACTCTTAAGTGAAATAAATAGGACACACATATGTAAATACCGAATAGTTTCTCTAGTTTGAGAAACTGATCGTGTAAATAAGGACTAAAAGGTATAACAGATAATGTGAAATAGGAAGAAAAGGGGCAAAGGGGAAGGGGAAGTGGGAGGAGTAGGGGAAAAGAAAGAAGGGAACAGAATTAATATGAGAAAATGAAAAAAAAGGAAACAAAGTCTTTGTAAATAGGGAGGGATGGAGGGGTTGAAGGGAGAGCAGGGGAAGGGGGAAAAAATAAGAACCAAGAGAGTATGTAAAGGTGCATATTTCCAATGATGAACATCATTATACTGTACACTTAAAATGTACCAATAAAAGGATATACAGTTTAAATAAATAAATAATTTTTTAAAAGACTCAGAAGTAAAAGAGGGACTATCAAAGAAGGGGAAGGGAATGGGAGAATGGGAGGGGGAGAGTCAGAGGAATGATAGGAAAGGGTAGTAGGGAGAGTAGATAGGTTCAAAGCATGATATATGCATGCAGAGAAATGTCATGGTGAAACCCATTAATTTGTACTATTAATATAAGTCAGCAATATAGATGAATAGAACAATAGCAAGGAAGGTGCAGCAATCTCGTGGTTCCCACCTTATTCTTATCTAGTCTCTGTTAAAGCATGCAAGAATAGGGTGATCTGCTTCTCTAAGTCTGCCCAGAATTTTTCCAGTTTTAATATAAGTCCCACATCATGGGAAATTCCTCACTGTTAGGCAACTGCGAAAGCTGGTCCTACACAGAGCAATGAAATTCAGTCATTCCCATGGGCAACACCCAGAAATGTAGCTGTCACGCACAACCCCACAGGAAACATATGTGGCCAGACACAGGTAAAAATCCCATCCCTTCTGATTCAAAGAAATGTGATCTTAATTCCTCCAGGCCTCAGTTTCTACGTCTACAAGATCATAGTAACAACAGGACCTCCCACAGGAAATTTTAAGAATTTTTTTCTTGTTGTTAAATTCTTTTATTGGTGCATTGTAGGTATACAACACAATTACATTTCTCATTGGGAACTGTACCTTTACATAATGCATCTTGGTTCTTACTTTTTCCCCATTCCCAGCCCTCCCTTCACGCCCTCCACCCTTCCCTATTTACAAAGACTTTATTTCCATTTTTCCCATTTCTCATCATTTTTCCTTTCCCTTCTTTCCTTTCCCCTGCCCCTCCCACTACCCCTACCCCTTTGGACCTTTTCTTCCTATTTTGCATTATTGATTTTTCATTCTAATCATTGGTACATTTTAGGTATACAATATAATGACATTCATCATTGGAAATTTGCACCTTTACATAATCTCTCTTGGTTCTTATTTTTCACCCTCGCCCAGCCCTCCCTTCAACCCCTCCAAGGAAACTGTAAGATTTAAATGCCATCAAAAGGCCAAACTAACTTTTTATTATATAAGCTATCTAATACAGTACCTATTATTTCCATTATATACCACAACCACATAATTCAGTTTTAACACATTATTTGCAAATTTTGTGACTTTAACTACTGAAGTATTATGCACAAACTGTTTCTCCCACACCTGTCAACTTACATTCACAATTAGAACCCCTGCTATAGCCACGGTTATACAAATGACATAACCACCTCCAAAAGTCCACCAGATCCTTTGTGACTGTTAACTGTGATATATCGACTTGATTAACAAAAAACTAGTAGATTAATAAAGCACACTTCTGGGTGTGTCTCAGTAGGTCATGGAGGTAGAACCTTGGGTAGGGTCCCTGGCCCCTTCTCTTTCTGTCACTGTTCCTGGCCACCATGAGTTTTATAGCTTTCCTCTGCCAAAATCTTCCACTGTGATGTTTCTGCCTTGAAGCCAGCTCACCATGGACTGAAACCATGAGCCAGATTAAACCTCTCCTCCATTAAGTTGTAGGTGTCAAGTATTGTGTCCCACAACAGGAAAACTGAATAATATACCTTTCTTTGCAAGCTAGTAAAAAATAAGCAATTTGGAGACATTCAAACCCAAGATAAACAACCCTAAGAGTTTACCTTAAACAAAAAAGTAGATTTCTTCCACCTCATTCCTTACCAATAACTGTATTTTCTCTTTCCTGTTCTATCCATTCAGAAAAACCCTGTGTACATGCATCACCAATGCTATTGCATTTAAATTTACCAACTTGAACCGGCTACTTCCCCCTCCTAAGTACTATTCACATGCAATTCCATGTGAAATGGCAAATTCCCTCCAGAAAGAAAAGACATAAAAGTGGAAAACCACAATAACATAGGTAAAAATGTGTGAACCTAAGACTAACACTAGGCAAACAAAAATGTTCACTAGACCATACTAAGTTATATGAACAACACTTGCACTTAAGAAGCCAAGTGCTAAAGACAAACTACTGGAGGTGTAGTACCATGCATAAAAGGGGTAATGCCACCCCTATCTTTCCAGCACAACCTTCCTTCATAGTGCCAGCTGATCTTCAGCCAATCTGAGTCAGGAAGATTCTTCTGTACACTCTCATTACTGTCTACTGGACCTGTGTTAGCAAACTTCTTACATAATCTCTCCTTCATTTGGAAAGGATGACACAAGGCATACAAAGTATACACAAGGCACTGGCAATAGCTTCAAGATGAAAGTGATATTCAAGGATTTTATGTATTTTTTCATACCTCTGGGCCATATTCTCTCTTCTGAGGACTTGCATTATTTTGCATATAGCAGTAAAAGCTCTCAAAGAAAGGTGAGTTGGCAGGGCTGCTGCTAGCCCATGTGGTCTCTTTATACAACTCAGAAAAGGAGGATTTTGAAAGACATTTTACTTTCATGTGCTAGAACACTGTGACAATATATTGTTATAATAAGGGACTCTGTTGCCATCTTCTAACACACTGTCAAAATATGTGTACAAACTTATGATGTATACAATATAAGTATCATCCCATCTATGCAACTTTGTACACCAGCTCTGAATGACATCCCTTCATATTTACAGCCTCACAGCACTTCAGATAAACTAATCAGAGATATGCAATACTTAATGACAAGGATATATTCTGAGAAATGTGTTGTTAGATGATTTCATCATTTTGTGAATATCATAGAAAGCACCTGCAAAAACCTCAGTGGTATAGCCTACCGTACATCTATCTGTAATATAGTAGTCTACTGTCCCTTAGATACAAACCCATACAGCATGTTAATGTACTGAATATTGTAGGTAACTGTAAAATAATGGTAAGCATCTTAAATATATAGCTACTAGGCAATATGAATTTTTCAGCCTCCCTGAATTTTATCTGACCACCATCACACATGTAGCCAGCCTGTTATTGAATAAAACACCATTATATGGCACAAGACTGTACTTGAATTTGCATAAAAATTCTCCTTAGAAATCAGATTCAAATATTGTATGAGTGTAACTGCATGTGTGCATATAAATAACTAACATATATTTTTTAAAAAGTAAATTTTCCCTGAAAAGGAAAATTATCTTATGTTTGGTTAGATTACTGAGCCAAACTCGTAAGAACAGCTATGCTTAATAAATCAGGAAGAGAAATATAAAAATAGATGCTATAGGAAGGCAATGACATGTTAGGAGAAAGAAAAAAGAAGATTATGGAGTTCTGAAGCAACTGATTCATTCCCAAGGCCAAAATACTTATCCTTATTTTGAATAACCAAAAGTTTTTATTAATGGTCATAAAAGTAATTACCCCATTTCAAAATCCAGCTGCTCTAGCACAGGAATAAAGTTTATCATATGAGCTGCTTCTTCCCTAGATAGTTTTACATTTAGCTGCCATCAGCTTCACCTTTCCCACCTTTGGATTCTGGCCTTTAAAAAAGACCATGAGGAGTTCACAAACCCCAGAATAATGAGTTTTCCAGAAACAGTATCCCAGTTTTCCAAGCAATGGGAGGGCCAGACCGCAAGAGCCAGAGCTTAAAGAAAGTAGATAATTCAAAAATAAAAATCCGTAAATAAGCAGATTTTTTATGACTTGCTCTACATGCAGAGCACTAACTCAAACATATTGCTTTTCCTCACCCTCTGATATCATCACTACAAATAACAGCAAATGCAGCATGGCCAAGGAAAAGAGCTTTGTAAAGAAAGAGAAGGAAACCAGCCCAGTTGAGATTCTGAGAGCCGGATGCTCTTCTCATTGCTTCAACTCCATTAGCTCCTTTTATTCTCAACATGCAGGTTTTCTTCATCCTGTTTCTTAAAGGAGGGAACTGAGTCAGTTTAAACAACTCACTGAAGGTCAAACTGCTGTTAAGGGTAAATCATGTCTGTGTCCAATGCTCTCATCCTTCTGCTACCACACTGTCTGAGCAGAGGTTTAGGCCAAGAATATCTCCAGCCTTCCCATGTCGGCAGAACTCCCGCAGATCTTGTTATGTTGCAAATTCTAACACCAGAGGCTCAGGGCCAGAACTGCTACATTTCTAGCAAGCTCCCAGGAAACACCAATTATCTGCTGGATGTCAGGCCACACTTTTAAGACTCTCATAGCAGTATTTCTCAACAGGGGATGATCTTGTCCCAATCTGATAATATCTGAAGACATTTTTTATTGACATGTCCTGAGGGGGGAGGTAGTGTTCCTAGAATCTCTAGGCAGAGGTCAAGGATGTTGCCAGACATCCTATAATGCACAGGACAGCCCTCACCCCCAACAAAGAACCATCTAGCCAAGAATGTCAACATTGCTATGGCTGAGGAATCCTGATCTAAAGGGCCCGAGTTTCTGTAAACTTTTTTCCAAAGCTGCTGAAATTTTGTAAATTTGCAATAGGGTCAAAAGTAACTCCCATATTTCAAAATTACTTCTTTCATCCTGATAGAAATGTTGATATCATGTAATCAATGGCTAGAGTATGATAAAGTTTAATTTCCTCACAAGACATTTCTGTTGCATTGAAGAACATCAAATCAGCTGATTACAAAGAAAGATTTCAGAAACTGCCCAGAGTTTCTGTAAGGTCATTGTTTTGTAGCACTGGAGGTCATATTGAAAAGGCAAAAGAAGAGATTACTTTCAGATATATATTTTCTAATTTCCTGTTCAGGCAGCTCAAGCTTTACCTTGTTGACAAGGAACACACGAAACTATCTATTTAGAATTAGCTATTGTTACCCACCATCAGCATCCTGCTCCCAGCATCCACTCAAATCCCAAACTCAATAAAGAAACCAGTAGTGCACTCATCTGGCTCTTTAGTGTCCACACCAAAAGTTAGTTCATATGTAATGTACTTGACTAATGTAACCATGCTTTACTGTAGTGTTCAGAAAACATTTAAACGCCATATTTTGGTAATAGCATATGCTTCAGGAAAACTAGAGATTTAAATATAATTTGAGTAAACTAACATTTAGCTAAAATTATACAGCTTTAATAGGGAGGGGTCTAAGAATTAATATTACATATGCTAGTGTATCAGGCTTCCAGCTTCCAGGCCATACATGCCCTCTGTCTTTCCTACATACAGTATTTATCAATGAATTTCTCAATACTAGAGACCCAGCACAAGGCTCCCACCTTAACTTAGGCCCCATGCCATAGTTTCTGTAATCTCAGTGCTCTTCTCTAGTTATAAAGGCCCTCTATAAAAGAACTGAATGAATGAACTCTCTTGTCCCTGAAAACTCAGCATTCTGGGTTCTCCTTCCTCTCTAAATATTTCCTTCTGAGTTTTTTCCACTGCATTCCTTCTTCCTTCTTTGTCTTGAACACAGTTTCTCTCTGATACTTCCATTCTCCTCATTCTTTACATACTTAGCTGTGGTTCCTATGTTAAAATAACCTCTTCAGGGCCGGGGATTTAGCTCAATGGTTTCGCTGCCTGCTGCGCAAGCACAAGGACCCAAGTTCCATCCCCGGTAACCAAAAAAAAAAAAACCTCTTCAATTCTTTTACCTGTCTGTTCCTACTGTCATCACCTTAATTCAGTCTCATGGACAGTTTCCTACACTTTCAAAACTAACTTCTAATGGGGGCGTGGGGGGGTGGGGGGTGGGGGTGTTACAAGATTAAAGGAACCAGCATGGAAGCTAGCTGTGCAGAAAGTATGGATCAGAGCTGAAAAGCTGAAAAGCCTAGATCTGGAATGCTGCACTAGCCCCACCTGTGACACTACACACACACATATACACTCACAAAGGAGGCAGGGTGACCTGATGGTTAGGAGCACAGACCTTGTGGCTACCCTGATTATAACTGGGCAGAGCAATCCACTTCCCTGTGTCTCAGTGTCTTCATCTGTAACACAGGGAGATTAAAAGGCTCAACTTCAGTAAAACTGTTGTGTGGATTAAAGAAATGTGTTACTAATATCAAGAGTTTAAAACAGTCCCTGGAACACCATATGTGATCAATAAGTGTTGGCCATCTTGATGACAACAACCCACTTAACACACCTATAACCCCAAAAAGAGACTGGTATGCTCACCAGTAATCAATAAAAATAACTCCATAACCCAGTGTACTGAGAAGAACACAGCACTGTTTCTGTAATGATCTTGCAAGAAATTCAGGGCCTTAGTCCTGTCATCTGAAAGCAATAGAAGGGTCTAAAGTGAGGGGTATTCAGCAAAATAATTTATCAATACTCTTCAAGGGAGCCAAAATCATGAATAAATAACTAAGGAATCACTGCAAACTGCAGTGACACCAGGGGAAAATGACAACTAAGTGCAACACAGGATCCTAGAATGACAATAAAAGGACATTGGTAGAAAAATCAGTAAAGTTTAAATTGGGCCCTTAGTTTAGTTATGGTAGTCTACCACACTAAGCAGAAATGGTAATTTCTTGGTTCTAATACTTATTCTTGGGTTACGTAAGATATTAACCTTGGAGGAGACTAAGGGAGGACATGTGGAAACCCTCCATTATTTCTGCAAGTTTTCTGTAAGTCTAAAAGTAGTTTAAACTAAAAAATTAATCTTCCACAAAAGAACAACAATGCAGCTTTAAACCCAAATCATTTCAGAAACATCTGGATTCTTATCACATACCAAGGACAGTGCTGTTTCCTGGCAGCACCAGCGACATTGGCATGGGTGTTCCTTCAAATATTTTACAGCCTAGTGAGAAAGACAGTCAAGTAAATTGACATTTAATAATTTCTATGACCAATTAATGTACAGGCAAGAATACTAATCCAGTGTAGGACAGAAATAATGCAAGTGAGGACCTCTGGAGAAGACAAACCTGGACTCAATACTACAGAACCAATCAGGGTTCCTCAGGTGAAGATGGAGGAGGAAGGAAGCCTCAGGTGGTAGGGGAGTGTCATAAAACAGACACAGCCCAGAGAAATCAGAATTTGAGCCAAGTGGGAGGCAGTATACAAAGAAGAGGAGATAAGTTCAGAAAAGCAGGCAGGGGCCTGATAACAGCACAAAGAATGAATTAAAAGAGGTACAAAACTAAGAGACTTATTAAGAGAACCAAATCAAAGGCAAGAAAAAGAAAAAACATGGGCAGATCCAAAAGTTTGTAGAGAGAATAAGTAGGACTTCATGATACATTGGATATAGGGTGTTTGCTAGTCTAACTCGTATCCAAATCCTCAGAACCCATGTATCTATCACCATACATCCTAGCAGGATTTTAATATGATTAAGTTAATGATCTTGAGAACATTATCCTGGAATATCTACGTGAACCCAATGTACTCATAATAGTTCTTATAAGGATGAGGCAGGAAAATAACAGTTAGAGAGAGAAGGGAATGTGACAACAGAAGCAAGATGTTTTCCTTACTTTTCATCACTAAGATAATACCTGACACCCACAAGTTATTTGAGGAAAAGATTATTTTGGCTCAGAGTTTGTAGAGATTTCAGTCCATAGTCAACTGGCTCCAAAGTAAGGTGGAATTCCAGAGGAGAAACAGCTTATGGCATGGTAGTCAGGAAGCAAAGAGAGATCAAGGAAAGAGGGAAGAAGACAGACCCTTAGAGGCCAGGCCCCAGTAACCCACCTCCTCCCAACAGCCTTTACCCCCTAACATCACACTCAATATCATCCCCCCATGATCCAATTACCCCTCAAAAGCCCCACCTTTGAATGCATGAGGCTATGGAGAGATATCTAGATATAAACCATAACACAAGGGTCATAGAGAAAGGTGAAGATGCTCCAGTGATGCCTTGAAGGAGGAGTGAGGCATAAGCCAAGGATTGCAGCTAGCCTTGAGAAGCTGGGAAAGGCATTGGAATGAATTTTTTCCTAGGTCCTCCAGAGGAATGCAGTCCTGCTGACACATGAGTGTTAGCTCAGTGAAACTGATCTCAGGCCTTAGAGCCCAGAACTGTGTTGTCCTAAACCACTAAGTTGGTCATAATTTGTTACAGCAGTGATCAGAAACAAATACAAGAATGACAGAAAAAAAGAAACTGATGATGATTTCCAGTATCTGCCTTAGACTGGGGGGGGGGGGGGGGGGGGCGGCTACACAGTGGCAGCAGTCAACAAAGCTGAGACACAGTAGGAAGAACATTTGGGAAGAAGACAAGCTCCACTTTGGACAGGCTACTCTTAGGATATTTCTGCAGCACATAAGAAGTCTACTGGACAGTTACATATGGTGCTGATGCTCAGGAGACAAGTCCAGGATGGGGATAGAATTGTCCACAATGTTGCCACTCAGTATATGCTTAAACAGGTCTACTGAATTCTCAAAAGTTTAGCAGCAAGAGTGTTACTGCTACTACTGCTTGTGGTTGTGATGTACACTATGAGGAGTGAGACTGAAAGAACTATATTCAATTTCTAACAACAGAGTAGCTGTATTATTCTGTGAAAGTCACAATTCCTGTGTCTCATTATCATCATTTGTCAAAAAAAAAAGGACAGTTGACAGCCAAGCACAAAGTACTTAACAAAGAGAAACTACTATAAGCATTGTTAATATGCAACCCATTAAAAATATTTTCATTAATCATAAGAATTTCTCACGTCATCCAAAAAGTGATGACAACTTTTAATTGTTTCATGCTTTTTTTCCTAGCCATTTCTACATAGCCATCATTCTGGTCACTTATGGTGTGGAATTAAAGATGTTTACGATATAATATGCAATAATATATGCTCCTAAGTTGTGCAGAGTGGTGTTAGGCAGGAGATATGTATCAATAAGGATAAGGAACAGTGTATATGATGCTGGCAATATTAAAGATAAGTAAGATGTGATTCTTGCTCTCAGAGAATGCAATCTTGAGAGGAGACAGGTACACGCATACAAAAAGAATGGAAGACCAACACTTATTGAGCACCTACTATGTGCTAAGCTTTGTATGAACTACATAAGTTGATTTCTCAAGCCCTGTAAATCAGGTATTTACCACAAAATATAACATTCTGAAGCCATTACAAAGTGAAATCAAGGTGATGAAGTCACCCTTGAGTTTTCAAAGCTCCATTTATACATACGCCTGTACCCCAACAAGTGACCCATAAAATACCAAGAGGCAAAATTTGATCCTGAATACAGAAGTCAATAGTTTGAAATGCGAGCACAGACTTGTCTAACAAGAATAAAAATGAATGTGAAAGCAACTCTAGATTATCCCCTCCTCGCCTTTCAAAGAAATACAAGTGGCATTTGTTAAGCCAAGCTCTGTCCAAAGGGCTTTGCATAGGTCATCTCATTTAAGACCAAAAAGTAAACTTGCGCAGGTGGATGCATGAGTTTTATAAGACACAGAGAAAACTACTGATTAAAATTCTATGAGGCCAGAAGTCTCCCATAAATTTCCCTACCCTTCTCAGGTCTTTTGCTAAAGCACAGAACAGCTACTAGGAATAGGCCAACAAAGACAACCCCACAAAGCAATAAAGATGAAAACACAAAGATACAAATATGATTGAGGCTAAAGTAAGAGAGAGAAATCAACACATTAAGGGAAAGATTAAGATTTTAAATGAAGCCATAATAGAAATCAGATGAGAACCCTAAATACAAAAAATACAAAAAAATTTCAAAGAAAACAAACCAGAGAAAAGGAGAAGAATGAGTAGAAAGAAATGACTAGAAGTCACTTTAACTTTCTACAGAACAGTAAAGGGAATGCTGGTTCCCATTTCTTTTTTTTTGCGGGGGGGGCGCGGGTACCGGGGATTGAACTCAGGACCTTGTGCTTGCAAGGCAGGCACTGGAACCACTGAGCTAAATCCCCAGCTGCTGGTTCTCATTTCTGAGGTCAAGTCCTCTGTGAGGCCTCAGGCAAGTTACTTAACTGCCCTGACTAAGTAATGGGACAAGATCAGCACTTACAACTCACAGAGTGTTTTGAGAAATAACCAAGTACAGCACTGAGCCTGGTCTACACCTACACAGCCTTCCATCTACCAGTGCAGTAATGGTGATGGTGATTTATGCTATTAACAGCACTCACCAGGACCTCCCAAGATAAGATTCCATGGGCCTCCCTCAGTCGATATGAAAAGCCCAGCAATTCTCAGATGTAGGACGCCACAGAGATTACTCAGAAGGCTGCTATGATTTCAGGAAACGCAGTCATTTTGGACCATTCTCCTTCAGTCCCCCATGCAAAACACTTTCGTGTCTGTTTATAGGGCAGCAAAGCAGGGATCCAGCATGCAAAGATAACCATAGCCAAGAGAAGAGGAAAGATAGTAAGTTGTCAAAAAATGTTTCATATTCGCTAGAGAACCCTGTGTCATCACGTGCCAGACATTACCATGCTCAGCACACACACCCTGAAATCTCCACTACACTCCCATTATCACTCTACCTATGATCCCTGCTCAAGAGGCATCGTAACAATATCCACTGAAGTTTTTGCCTGGCAGGTTTTTAAATGTCTCAAGTTTCCAATGTGCAACTGGCAAGGACCCAGTCACTGTGCAGCATTTGGTCTTTTAAAGCAACTATATCTTGAGTCCTTCAAGTCATCTAATCCTTGATATGTATTACAAAACTACTGGAGCAGAGACCACTGGAAGGAACACCACTAGGAATCATGAAAGCATGGTGCAATACCTACATTAAGAGTCACTTCTGCTGTCTAAGGAACAATTAGGTTTTACCTTTTCCTTACTGTGTGGACTCTGCCAGAATGAGAAAGGTTTCCCCACTCCTTAAAAGAAAATAACTCTGTGATACATTCCTATTTGGATGTGGATGAGAAAAAAAATCAATGTTTTAAAGAAGATTATTTATCTAAACTAAGATTAGTTTCTAGCACACTAAAGATCACATAAAGGTGGTGAGGGAATTCTTGTTGCTGGGTTCAGGCAATTAAAATAAGAGTTGGGGAGTCAGGAGTTATAATTCTTTAGATAAGTGTTTATAAGGCTTCCCAAGAAACATTTTAAAAAAGCAACATTAATAAACCTAAAAGAAGTTAATTTTTGAAAAGTAGCTAATCTCCCTAAGCAGGTTTCTGACTGGCACATATGTTAAATATTGATAAAGCATTTCCTTGGTAAATGACCACTGGCTCCAGAGTGGAACACTCAAAGAACATAGAAACTGCCATGAATCTGTGAGATTCTCTGCAAGGAAAGAACTCTGTTCCATTATTATCTTTTAAAATCATGCACTAACACATGCTGGCAGTCCAAATCCTCCGATTAAAGTTCATTATGTGATCAGGCTGAGTTCAAAGATATATGCAGGAGAAAGGAAAAAACTCAAATCCAGAGAAAATTGGTGGTGGGGGGGTATGGAAAGTAAACAAAATCTTGCAAATTTTAGAGTGAAGAAAGGAGGCTAAAACTATAGAATTGGTAAAGTGGGTCAAAAATAATGGTTTTGAGTGCATAAAAAGCCATACATAAGTTCAGATTTTTATTGTGATACGCATAAATACTTGCTGCAATTTTCCTTTACTTGAGATGTAGTAGGACTCTGCTTGAAGCAAAATTTTTTAATAGCAATAATAAAAATACTTAATAGTGGTTAGAGCAAAGCATGTGTGGTCATGATGTTTTACAAAGGAGAATGAAAGGGTAGCTCTAAATATCTGTACTACATTTCCACATGATAAAACCACTACACTCCAAAATTATTCTGAAGTTTTGACGGTGCTGGGGGCAGGGTGGCAGGCATGTAGAGAAATATTTATTTAAAAAACAGAGAAGGAGGGAGCTGGGGATTTAGCTCAGTGGCACCGCACCTGCGCCACAAGTGCAAGGTCCTGAGTTCGATCCCTGGTACCAAACAAAACCAGAGATGGAGACTCAAAGGCCATTATGGGGAAAGCAAAGATGACAACCTTTATTGTAAAATAAAGCTGCCAATTAATAGTGAAAGGCTATAGTCAGAAAGTGAAGTTTGTGTGTCTTCCCTGATTCATAATTATTGCCTCCATAAATAGTCATGGAAAGCAAATGTATTTTTTTTCCTTACAGTTCTGCTACCCCAAACCCTTCCTTTACATTTCTTTTCCAGGACTCCCCTGGGAGGGGGGATCTCCTCTCTCTTCCCACTCTTGCTCTTGCTTTCCCATGCACACACCTCATTTCTGTTTCTTTTCAAACTCAACCTCTGCCCCACTTCCCATTGGCACATCATATTTCCTAGTTCAGCCTACTTCAGTCAGTCTTCCGGTCAAGAACTATGGAGATCTGGGTTGTCTTTCCTGAGTAAAAGAGTTTCAAGCAGGTGGGATTATGAATTTCTGTACCTAACATGGCTACAGGCCAGCCAACAAAAGGATGTGCCACTCACTCTGTACCAACAGTTCACAACTAGCTGGCTTTTCTCCCTAAGGGATATTTTGCAACATCTAAAACATTTTTGTTGTTGTCATAATCTGGCAATGAGTATAGGAGCTACTTGAGTAAGTAGAAGCCCAAAATGCTCCTAAACATCCTGTAAGGCAAAGAACACCCTCACAACAAAGGATTCTCTTGTCCCAAATGTCAACAGTACTGAGACTGAAAAATTCTGGACTACAGCAAGGAAGCAAAGTCTGTTAACAGGTTGTCTTCACCCAACATTAACAATGCTCAAACAGCTGACTACGTGCACAGAACCATGAAATCTGGCCACTGCAGGGCAGTTTTGGGGGTCACCTGATTAGGCTTTAGACTTACCTGGTGAACACCTCCATGGGGAAACCTAGGAATTCTATGGCACATTAACAACCACTGCTGTCGGAACATTTTTAACATAACCTGTATATACATACACAGCTTCTTTGTCAAGTCAGTTCTTTCAAGGCAGCTACAGATCTTTTTAATTAAATCCAGTTTTCACTGAGCCACATCCCAGCCCTTTTTATTTTTATTTTTATTTCTTTCCTTTTCTTTTCTCTTTTTTTTCCAAGACTAGGCTTAGACTTAGGATCTCTTGCCTCAGCCTCCTAGAGTTCAAGGATTATAGGAATGGGCCACCAAGCCCAGCTAGAAGGAGGAGGAAGAGGAAGCCTGAGTTTTTAGCAGGTCAGGAACCTCTAATTCTTTTGGAGTTGTAATGGCAACTTCTATTTCTCAGTTATTATAAGTTAGGGAATACTTTGCACACAGCCCTGTTTGAATCTACATGGTTTACTTTCTCAGCACCTACCACTCCTCAAAGTGTCGCAGACTTTTGTGATAACTGGCAATAACTAACATACAAGAATCTAGAGATTAAGATCTCAGTTCTAATAATTTTAACAGAAAAATGGACAGAAAAAAAATTGTCCTGACTGAAAACAACAACAATCTCAGAAGCTGTATGTGAAAGTAATAAAAATGCCATACTCTAAACAATATTAATTGCAGACAGGCTTTTTACCAAATGTCTTAATTCAAAAAACTATTTAACATCTGAGTCATGGGTCAGCACACTTTTCCTTAAAAAGGCCAAGTTGTAAATATTTTAGGCTTTGTAGAAAAAGAACAAAATGGAAAATTACATATTTAGATACTTATATAATTACTGTGATGTACTCTCTTAACTCATAGGCTGGGGAAAAAAGAAAAGGAAGCCAGAGGGCCTCATTTAGCCCATGGACTATATAGTTTACCAATTCCTGATCCATATGAGGAGCATTTATAAGTATTACTTTTGCATCTCAACTCACCTTTTTTCTTTTTTCTACAAACTATTCCTATAAAATTATAATTTTTCTTTAGTGAGGATTTAATTCACCCTTCATATAAGCTACAGCCACTATAACCATGGCCACTTCTAGTAATTAGCCAGCAGCAATTCCCACTGCCTTATTTAACATTGTCCAAAACACTTAAGGAGCCTCCAACCTGTGTGCCAGACCAGAAACACAAATAGAGTAGCTATTTCACATTCAACTCAGAGTGAGTAGGAAAGTAGATTTTGCTTTACCAAATTTCACCAATTAGAAGAGCAATGAAATGGGCACCTGTTAAGAGTCATAAATACATAAATACAATTTTAATGTCATGTAATTGACATAAAAACCCAAAATGCCTAATGAAAACTAGATAAAAAGTAAAGCTGGCTTGGGGAGGCAGAGCATTTTATTTTGGCAGTGAGATAATTAATCATAATGTACAGAAAACAGAAAAGGAAGACTAACTTTGAGCAGATGAAATGGAAAATGTTCAACTTTAAATGCCACCCAATTGTCCTCATTCTCCCTAAGAATTTATGGAAGGCCTTCATTTCCTTGAGCTGACAATGGACTGGGGAGACCCAGCCCCAATGATACCTTCTATACGGCACTATTTAACCTTTCCACTGCTCAGAGATCTCAGAGATTTATAGTTCCTAACTCAACAGACCCTGATAAGATGTGGGAAGAAAAAAAGGAAAAATCAGAGCCTTTACACTTTTTTCCCTTAATAAAGAACAATCCTGAGTGAGAAGTCAAAAGACTAGAATCCGTCTGTGGACTACTCTATTAGACTAAAATCCCTGGCAATGTCAAGGGTAGCTAGGAACAAAGTACATAGAACCAGAAAGCCAAAATTTGAATCCCAGATTCATTACTTGCTCTGAAAACCTGGACCAGTCACATCACACCTCTGGAGCTCAGTCTCCTCATCTGAGAGGCAGGAAAATGACCATCCACCTCAGAGTATCATTAAGAATGTAACATGGTACTCCTTGGAAAGTGACTGGCTGGGGCTGATCCCAATGTGTGCTCAGTAAATGTTACATGTCATCAAAACTTAATTTCTGAGCCTCAGTGTCCTCCTAGGGTTGCTGTGAGCACTAGAGGAACTCATTTTGGCACATGTTCTATAAACTGTGAAGCCTTCTCCATATGTAAAATTCTAATGCTCCCACTCAATAGAGGGAGAACCGTGATACAGCCAAGCCTGTCTCAAGTTTCTGTTGCCACAGCTTGTGAACCAAAATGAAATACCACAGTACAAGTGCTTGTAGTTCTTTCTCACTACTGAGGTTTTATTTGTGGTGTAGTCTTTTAATAAATAATGATGATGATAAATTATATCAGCTACCAAAAGAGTGTTTTTCAGAAAACCATCACTCCTAGGGTGATGAGGACAGAAATCAGTCTCCCCCAGCATAACTTCTCACATTCTATGCCTCACCCCCCCCTCCACTTCCTGTCTTTGCCAGACCCTCAAACCCTGCCAGTATCTTTTCTCAGCAGGTTCTGAATGCTCTGTGTCTAATGGCCTCCTGGAGCTCCATCAGTCCCTGTTAATGTAAAAAGCAGCCAATTACAGTCATTAAAATCAATATGGGGTAAAACCTGAACCATTCCAAATTAGCACACAACATTTAAATTTTAATGAATATATTAGAATTTAAAGATAAGTCAAATGATGCTAAACAGAAATAAATGTATTTCCTGTGTCCTCTGAAATGGGAAGATAAAAGCTATGGAAGCCTACTTTTGGATGTAATATTAATCAGGGAACAGAGATGGCATTTTTCTACAAAGATGCTTCATTAGCATCTATCCTGAATGGAATGCTTGAAGAAAATGGAATTTAGTGAGAACAAAGGAAATCTGTGTTACAATGGCATCAGTCCATGAGAATTCCACAAAATCTCAAAAGAGATACCATATTCAAAATTAAATCCTTAGTCAAAAAATGAGGAATGGAAGAAAAGTATTCAGTTTAGTCAAGTATTTGTAGGAATAAGTGAAAAGACAGGCCTTAGAATGATCACACAAACTGGAAGTGTGGTCGTCACAAACAAACACATAGAAAGTGACCAATAGTTAGAAATGCTTATACATTTGGGCAGAATTTCACTCATTTCCTCATCCACATTTGCAACCTTGGCCACACAGCTCCAATCTCAGTATTTCTAGTGACTTTCCTCAACCCTACTCCCTCCTGCTGGCAGCCCTCACCTGCCCACTGGCCCAATATCTGCCCACAAACAGGCCCACAGTGGTTGTCTATCTGTCCTCAAACTCCCAGCACTCGGTTCTTGAGCTTTCAAGGTCTTGCCTGCAAGTGAAGATGACCTTTCTCTTTAACTTCCAAGGCCACTATCCAGATTTAGATACTTAGTTACCTGATCAACAATAGTACCTTATAACTTCTCTCCATGCCTACTGTCTCTTCCCATTCAATGAAGTATGAATGGATTATCTTCTCTGATCATGCTACTCTTCAAGGCAAATGCCTTCAAAAGCACTGGGTATGGAGTAAAAGCGAATCCTATGTCTAATACTCAGAGCCCTCATTGATTTGATCCCAAGTGTCCCTTTCAGCTTTATTTCCTTCCTTTCCTGAAGGTAAAATTTCAGCTGTTCTAAATCTGATGTGTCCCAAACCCACTTCAGTTCCCACCTCTATGGCTTGACTCAGCCATCTCTTCTCCAATCCTGTTTCCTCACCACTTTTCTGTGTTGAAATTCTTCCTGCCTTTGAAAATCAGCTCTACCATGGATGGAGCTACTTGTCAACTTTTCTGCATTTATGCTACACAGCATTTAAGTGTCATTTGATGCGTTCTCAGTGAACCACTCCACTTGCTGTCTGTGACTGGGGACAACAACTTAGAACTTTATGCCTCAGTTTTCTTATATGTAAAATGATCTGACAAGGCACAGAATAGGCCTTAGGAAGTCTAAGCTGGTTTTTTGGCTCACCTGAATCTCTGAACAAGATCTTAGAGTATCCTTCATCTGGATATCAATATATGCCAACACTGTCCAACACATTTTTTAAAAAGAAAGGAGACTAGTTAAAGTTACCCTCAAAACTCCTGCTCCACTCCAAACACAAAACCATGCTAGAAAAAAACATAAAAGAGCATGGAGCTTGTACAGTCAGTGTGATCTTTTCTAATAATGACAAAATAAACCATAGAACAAATCTCTAGGTATTTTTAAACCATTTTTCATCATTAAAATATTTATTGAGCACCTACACATAATATTTAGGCCTAGGAATACTGGTAGAATTGACTGATTTGGTTAAAAAATTCACTGTATTAAAATAGGAAGCAATTTTCAGTTCCTTAATATATACAGGATACACTTCTCCTAAAAGATCAGGTATATAACATGGTATGTTTGGGAGGAATATTTTCTGCAATAAGTTTTGTTCATAGAAAAGAATGTATTGAATATGTAGAGTCAGAAGGACATATGCCAGCATCAGCAAAATCATGGCTTAGTTAACAGAAATAGAGACCAATATGTGCAAAAGAGACAGAGGTCAAATACTTTTTAAAAAGAGAGGCACTGGAGTGGCATGTAGAAGTCTGAGCAGAGATTATATGGAGGGCTAGTCTGAACCATCAGTAAAAGACCTAAAAGCTCAAGAATGTCTAGGGCTCACTCTTTGCTTGGTAGGATCTCCTACCACCCTGGAAAAATCCTGGACAAATAAAGCAGCAGACTAAGAATTCATGTTACCTACTTCTCCCAGCATGCCCACAGCACAGAGGCAAGCTGAGATTCCATTTCCTGGGAGTTTTACTTGACTTGGATTGTTTGCAAAATCGACTTCCCAATAACTTGAGTCTATTTTACCCCTAATACTAAATAAAAGGCAAGATGCCCAAAAGGATTAGTAAACAGATTAGGCAGGAAGAAATACATCCCTTCTCTTCAAATATCTTATAGTATGACAAGTCAAAGAACCTCAACTCTTTTCTAAGGACCCAAGAAAATAGAAGAAAATACAACAAGAAAATAGTAAACAAAGTAAGTATAAGAGGATCCTAGTATATAAGTCCATTTTTTTCTTTAATGAAACCAGCAGTATTTTGGATATTGTATATGGAACAGTATGTTCTTTGCAGAAAAAGCCAGAGAACAAGGTAAATGATTACCATATCAAAATTGTCTAAATCAACCTGTAGTGAAAGGCATCAGACAACACTAGTGAGTAATGCTGAGACTCAGGCAACCCTTGGCTCACATTAGCATGTCAACTGTAGTTCCTGGGCAACAATTTTGGTCTTCCAAATACGTTTAGATCAAAACCATTTTGTTGTTATTGTTTCTTGCCAGACAATGAAGGGGTTTCACCCTCAGTCTTTCCAGACCACTGAAAGACAACAAGACGCTAAAGCAACCCAACTCATTCCATATGCAATTCCTACCAACTTCAAACCTCCTGAAACAGTAAGGGCCCAGGAGATGGGGTTTATGTGAGGTCCAACACCTCTGCCTAAAACCACTAGCACTCTATTCCTCCATTACAACAGGCAGTCTCAACCATGCATAATGAAAAAGAAATTAGGCACACACTGAATTTAAATCCCCAAATACAATTTAAATCCTATTTTAGATTCATTTCAATTAACATAGGTCAGGCAGCTTCTTTGTTCAAGCTGAGTTATTCTTACTGGTTTAATAACAAAAGCAGTCAGAGACCCTGACAGAAATACATTTTAAAACTCAGTAAAGAATACAGAAACAGCTTACAATAAATTTTGCCTTGCAGAATAATATGAAAGAAATTACCCAGTTATTTGACAATGTATTTGACAATGGGAAACAACCATATGTATGTTATTACATATTTTGCAGGTTACAAATTAAAAGCACAAGTTTTATACTCTAGCATAGCATTCTTCAAAAACATCTTATAAATAAGAAAAAAATAACTCAAATACGTTTGAGAAGCACTGCATTCCTCAGTCCTCTGCCTGGAAATGACCTATGCATGCTGGCGGATTTAAGAGTTTGAGGGGTCCTTTGGTGAACTCTCTGGAATCCAGCCTTTCCCCAAATTCATTTGGTCCTCCAGCTCATTTTCTCTCATAACACATATCAACATCCCATAAAATGGCTGGCCTTCCCAGCACACTTTGGGAAAGATTCTGTTAGAAAAGGGATATAATAAAATGGCTTAGGAGCCAAGACTCTAGAGTCAAATATAAGCTTCACTATTTGTTAGCTGTTTAACACTGGGCAAGCTTGTCCCTCAGTTTCCCTAGGTAAAATGGTCAAATAATAGCATAGGCCTTGGGCCTTTCCATTTAACTGAAATAGATTTCTGGGATCCTCACACTGCTGGCACCTTTTTATTATTCCGGTCTCAGTTCATAAAGCCACCTATTCTGAGATGCCTTCCTTAACTGCCTAATACAAAACTAGTTTCACCCAGGTCACTAATTCTGCACCTAATTTTTTTCATAACACTTCTCTTTTTAACTACAAAACTGTCATCTATTTCCTCTCTACCTAATAAAAGCACGATGAAGTCAAATTATTGGCTATCTGTGCTATATCTTCAAACAGATCTTAGTAAGAATCCATCCAAGAAATAATAATGGAATAAATAAATTGATTAATAGATTAATGTGTTACTTACCTTTCTCTCTTGTTGTTGAAACAAAATACCCAACACCCAAAGTTAGAAGGGAAAGGATTTATTTGGCTTACAGTTCATAGAGGTTTCAGTCCATAATCAGCCAACTCCAAAGCATGGATGACAAACAGGCATGGCAGAGCAGAAACAACATGGCACATAACAGGCAGCAAAGGTAACAAGAGAAAATTACCAGTGTCTCCCTGCCCCTTTTATCTTATTCAGACTACTTAGGGTGGGAAGCACTCACACCCTTAATCCTAGTGCCCTTGAGCCTAGCAGTGCATCATGAATAAATTCCAGCTTCACACATTCTAGATCAAGCCTATGACCAGGTGATGCTTTGGGACCCAAACCATAACAATTAACAAATGAGGTGGCTGTAAGAATTCAATGTGAATCAATGTAGAGTACTCTTCGTAGTGCTTGACACATAAGCAATTATACAGATGCTACTGAAAATTTCTGATGAGCTATCAGTGATCAATGCATTCATAATCATAATTCTTCCAGTATTTAACTTTCAGACTCTGGATTACCTCTTCCTGCTATATTATGGGTAAAAATTTCATGACATTTATTCAGAGATATGCTGGTAAACCGGCTTTCAAGAATGAGGGGAGGGGTTGGCCCTGAGAATTTGTAAATTTCCATAGTGTAAATAGTCCAACCATGACCACTATCAGGCTATCAATGGTTTAATAGCAAGTTCACAAAATTCCTGAAACATTAACAAATTACTACAACTCTTCTTTGAGAAGGGTTCATTCAAGCCTCCAACTCTTATTTGTTAAGTTCAAGTTTAAAATGAATTTTTTTCTACAAAGACATATCTTTCATATTCTCTGTTCTTGTGGAACCAAAATAAGAGCTATCCATTGACTTTGGTTTGATGCTCAAGAAAACAATTTGGATGTACTGGGCTGCATTTTCTGTACCACCCTCTGTGTAGTCTCAATTTGATGTTTAAAGTAATAAACATGATCTGTATCCAATCAGACCACTGTGAGAACCAAACAAATTCCCAGAATGCAAATTGATTTTTGTTTAAGTTCATTTAAATAGAGGCAGCCAGACAATACAATCAGTCTCAGTGAGGAAAATCTAATAGTAGAAAAGTGAAATCATCCTGACTATAAGATCCCAAAATGGAGGGATAAATGGAGAGATCCAAAATGGAGTGCTTTGGATGATGTTTCTCTGGCATCACAGCCTTGCTGTCCTAGCCATTTTCCTTTTTATTATGAAAGAATATACAACCACAAATTAAAGGCAGAGTTTACTTTAGCTCTCATTTTCAGTCCATAGTCAGCTGGCCTCAAGGCAGAAAGGGCATGGTGAGATATACCCTTCCAGGTCATAGCCCCAGTCACCTGCCTCCTCCAACCAGACTCCATCTCCTAATAGCACATCAGCTATAAACCCACTGGTGGATCAATCCAGTTAAGAGTATAGCACCCCCATGATCCAATCACCTCCAGACACATGAGATTTGGGGGGGACACTTCAGATCCAAACCACAGCATTCCACCCCTGGCCCTCAAAAGGCTCATGCACATCTCTTTAGGCAAAGTTAATTTAGTCTATCTCTAATAGTTGCCAAAGTCCTAACAACTCTAGCACTGCTGAAAAGTCCAAGTCCAAAGTCTTCTCTAAGACTCAAAGCAAATTCTTAGCTGTGAGCTCGTGAAAAAAAAAAAAAATTAAACATTTCCAACATACCAAGGCACAGGATAAACATTCTAATCCCAAAAGGGAAAAATAGGGATAGAAACCAATGAGACAAAGCAAGACTGAAACCCAGCAGGGCAAAATTAAGTCCTGTAGCAATGTGTCCAGCACCCAGGGCAAGCTGTGACAAGATGAGAACTCCAAGTGGCTTAGACAGCCCCACCCCTACAGTACCACCACTGAAAAACCCATGACTTCTCTCTTGGGTTGGCTTTGCTCACTGCCTGCTGCCTTCCATAGAAGATAGTCCATGTTCCTGGCTTTTCCAACTTCCTGAGGTCTCCACTGCACTTTCAGCTTCACTCTCACATCTTTACACACAGTTCCCTCTCAGGGGCACAATGCCGGGCCTCTTCTGAAATCTGACTGGAAGCTCCTTGATCCCCCAACTCTTGCATTCTACATCCCTATAAAACCAGCACCACGTGGATGACACCAAGGCCTGTGGCCAGATCAAGAATCGTGGCTATGGAGGCCTCCAAGTGTCTGGATGGCTGAGTACTATGAACTAAATCCCAGAAAATCAATTCCCCGGGTGGCTCTTCTCAAGCAGAGTAACCTAGGGCTCTCTTCTTAAAGCAAAGACCTTTATCCTGAGCCTAAGAAAGGTTGCAGGGGGGGGGTCCCTTGCTGGTTTCTGAGGTGCCTCAAGGCATCTTTCCTATTCCTTCTTTCTAATGCTAATCATTTTAGCAATTAAGATCTGGACCAAAATTTTATACATGCTTCCTTTCTCGCAAAACTGAAAACTTTTAAAATAGGTTTTTGCTCCTGTTTCTCAGTGTAAATCTCACTAAAAGCAGCAAGCAGTACCCATGCCACAGCCTAAATATTGGGCTGTCTTGAAATTTCCTCTGCCAGATTAATTAGTCTGCCACCCTTGATCTCAGTCTTTCCCAAGGACTCAGAACATGAGCAAAATGTAGACAAATTTTTTTCCAGAGCATAACACACATGGTCTTGAGTCCAACTTCCAATGGAGTCCTTTTTCCCAACTGAAACCTCATCGTTACTGTCTGCCTTTTTATTTTTCATTCTGCTCCTGAGAGCACTAATCAACCATAATCTCTAATCAAGCACAGCTTAAAGCATTCTAGGATTGCTTCTCCAGCTAATATCTCCAAAACTTTCCAAATTTCTCAACAAACTAATTCCAAAGGTTTCTAAACTACATGGTTAGGTTGTCACATCAATGACCACACTTTTCTGGTACCAAAATCTGGCTTAGTCACTTTCTTTGTTGCTAAGACATAATACCCAACATCCACAAATTAAAGGAGGACAAGTTTATTTTGGCTCATATTTTCATTCCATAGTTGGCTGGCTCCAAGGCAGGAAGGGAACAGTGAAAGAGTCTGATGCAAAACAAAGCTGCTCATGTCATGGCAGTCAGAAAGCAGAGAGAGAAGGGAGGAGTATACCCTTCCAAGTCCTATCCACTGATAAGTATAACACTCTTATGATCCAATCACCTTACAAACACTTGAGACTTTTCAGAGACATTTTAGATCCAAACCATAATACTTGTTGTATATGTAACATTATCCCTTGGCATCCAAACTAAAGCAACCACTTTTTCCAACTATAATGATCCTCTACCAACCACAGATTTGAGGTAATATAAGTAAAATTTCAAAATCCACAGCCTACATGTAAATAAAAAATGCCAGTAATTATTGTTCCTCTTCTGTAAAACTCAGCATCTATAGAATGATATAGGCAGAGGATTGGTTTCTGTTCTACTGTATTAGTTATCTATTGCTGTGCAACAAATTACCCCAAAATTCAGCAGCTTGAAACAACACACACTTATTATCTCCTAGTTTTGGTGGCTCAGGAATCCATCCACTCTTTAGCTGGGTCCTCTGTTTCATGATCTCTTACAAGGCTGCAATCAAGGTGTCAACCAAGGTCCTGCCAACCCATCTGAAGGCTTGACTGAAGAAGGATCACTTCCAAGAACACTAAATGATTGCTAGTAGTTCTCAGTCCTTTGTGGCTGTTAGACTCAGTACCTTTATTCCTCATTGAATGTTGGCTGGAGACTGCTCTCAGCTCATTACCACATGGGCTCTCCACATAACGGCTTGCTTCATCAACCATGCAAACTAAGAAGGCAACAGAGTCTGTTTGCAAGATGGAAACAACAGTCTTCTGTAACCTAATCACAGAAGCAACACTGGTATGCCATTATCTCTGCCATATTCTATTGTTTAGATGCAAGTCTCTAGGAGTAACCAATACACAAGAGAGGAGGACTGCATAAGGGTGTGAGTCCCAAGAGGGAGGGATCATTGTGGACCATCTTATAAATATGCCCACCACACTTATCCTCTTGGACTACAATGGGAAGACCAAGCCCAACACAGATGTCTCTTTAAGCATCTCAATATAAAACCGCACCATATGGTTTCCAAAGCATGTGGCTAAAGTCTCATGAAAACAAAATGAGGGTGAATACTGGTAGAGGACATTAGGTTTGATGGCATAAAATTCTGTCCAAATGTTCTAGGCAAATATAATCTATATCAGAGAAAACTGGGAACATCTGCATTTTAGCAAATTCTAGCATGGAAGCCATGCTTTCTGACAACCAAACAAATGACTAACAAGAAGAATTACCCATTTGAACAGGTATTCACCCCCAAGAAATCTAGTCTGCTCTGGAATTTTTATTTTTCTTTTTATTTTTTTTTTTTTTTTGGTACCAGGCATCAAACTAGGGACCTTGTGCTTGCGCAGCAGGCACCGGAACCACAGAATAAAAAAATCCCCAGCCCTTTTTATTTATTGTTATAGAACATTTTGAAAATATATTTAATGCCTTTTTACTGCTTGTGATTTGGTATGTGATCCATGTCTACTCTCAACAGTTTTGCCTCCATAATACTTCTAAGATCCACAACCACCACAGTGGTAAGGAACTGTTAAAACAATTTCAAATCCTGGCTGTCACCCACATTATTTCTAAGCTTTACCCAACCACATAGTCTCAGATATCTGAACATCCCAACATTCAATGGTGGTGGCAGTCTAGAGAGACTGCCTCTGAAGGATTTAAAGTGATCTAATCCACTAAGGGCAAAACACATACTCAGAAAACCTGGAACACTCTGTCCCAGACAAATGTAAATGCAAAGACAATCTTAAATCTAAACCTTCAAAATTGGTCTACGCATTTTATTATTCTTTCCCAAAACACCCATACATCTTACTTTCTGTAAACTCTACCCCGATTCTGTAACAAAAATACTTAGTTCATTGTGTTTCTAATCACTTATTTTTTTGTTCCTTTAGAGAGATGATATATGATAAACAACTAAACTTAAGCAGTACTGTGTTTTAAAACCCCCAAAACTCTAGCCACCTATGGGAAAACAACTAGAAACACCTCAGAGTTGACATGTGCTGCATATGCCTAGATCATGAATATGTGTTAAATAATAACGGAACATATATATGGTGAGCAGAGAAAAAAAAACTAATGCAAAATTCCACCTTAATAATCAAAAGCAGAAAGGAAGGTAATAAAGCAAATGACAAAGTGAATTTTGTTATAGCTGCAGTTATCTTCCATCCTGGGAAAATAGCTTGATAATGTTTTTTAACTTGTAATATAAGGCTCTGGGAAAATCGAATGAATGTTCTTACCTCTCTAAGGTGAATATTTTCCTTCTCTTTCTGGTCTAAAATCACTTCCAAGTGGCTGACCTGAGACTCAGCCTCTGCCATCCGACGTGTCCTTTCGTTGTCATCCTCAAGACTTTTGGATGGCAAGCCTTTACTCTGCAACATCTCAAGGAGCTTTTTAATCGACTCATCTCGGGCATTGAGGGTCTGTTTTTGTGTTTCAATTCTCAGCTCCATCTCCTCTAATGTCTTCCTCAAAAGGAACAGCTCCTTGGCCTGTCTGTCGTGTTCAGCTTGGAGTCTCCTAAAGTTCTCCTCAGTCAGCTCAATGGTGAAGTGCTCAGCCCCCCGGTTGCCACTTTCTTGCTGCAGGAGGTGGTTGAGGTCTCTCTGGGTTCGCAGCTCATCCTGAAGGGCTTGGATTGTCAACTGCAGGTGCTACAGTGAGAAAGATGGGACAGGAGAGGAGAAAAAAAGGAAAAATGTCAATGAAAATGCCAAGTGCTGCTTGTTGCTTTCACACTATGAGGATGGAATGTTAATCATGAGGTCCAGGAGGCCAGCCGTGAAGTCCTCCATGGCGACTTCAGAAGCATGGGACAGCACATGGAAGGGGGAATTAATTCAGTGATGCTTTCTGAATGTCTTAGAAGAGAAATGTACACATACATAGGAACAGTATATTAGTGTCAGTCACAAGGGAAATTATACATCTACAGAGTTTTAATTTAGGAAATGAAAGGGTTAGAGGGAAACTTTCACAAACACACCTTCTTTATGCCCACAATGCTCCAGACTCAGTATTCCTTGTTTCCTAAGATGTTCTTTATTCTACTGTCCATTATTTTCCATGATAAATGCAGGTCCATTTAAAAATGAAAATAATAGCATCCACTACAAGTAGACACAAACAAGGACTTTATTTTTTACAAATAAAGCTGTGAACAGGTTTAGTAAACAGGATTACTGCCTCTGCAAGCAAAAGGGAACAAATGCAGACAAAGACAAACACACCCAAACATACAAAGAGGTGTGGCTATGCAGAACAAAACAAACAAGCGGCAAAGAGTGAACAAACCTTGGTTCTTCTGGCTTCCAGTAACTGAACAGCATGGGAAATGAAAAAAAAAAAAAAAAAAAGAAGCAAAAAATCAACACAACAAAAAGTCCACTGCAAGCAAACAATATTAAACAGAAAGAACTTAATCAACATACAATACCTTCACAGAAGAAAAAAAAAGAGGAAAAAAAGCAATTTCTTATTAGAGCAAAAACCCATAAACTACATAAAATCTATAGCACTGCTATTTGATAAATGGGGGGGGGGCATCAACAATTTTCAAGTCTTTCTGAATTACTATGTCTGAAACCCAAAGGGGTTGATATCTTTCTGAGTGTGGAACAGTGTTATATACCATTGGATTATATTCTTTATGACTATCATTTCACCTTCTAATTTTAGGAATGTCCATTGAGAAATTCCTAAAGCACAGGGAATAAGAATTGTCATTCATATTCATGTGCTACAAGGGTACTGAATGGAAAGTAAGCAACTGGTATGTATTCATAATGGATACCATGAATTATTTTTGTCATATATTGCACTCTGTAAAGTGTAAAATTCAGTGGCTTTTAGTATATTCACAAAGTTGTACAACCATCAACACATTTTATACCTTTTAATCACCTCAGAAAGAAACCCTGTACCCTATAATAGTTACTCCTCATACTCCTTCCTATTCTCTAGCCCTGATAACCATTAATGTACTTTCTGTCTCTACAGATTTGTCTACACAAGACATTTCATATCAAAAAAATCATGTAATAAAGTCGATTCCTTCACTCAGCATGTTTTTTTTTTTTTTGGTACCGGGGATCGAACTCCAGTCCTTGTGCTTGCGAGGCAGGCAGTGAAACCACTGAGCTAAATCCCTGGCCCAAGCATGTTTTCAAAGTTTATCCATGTTACAGCAAGTACCAATATTTCATTCTTTTTTTTGTAATTCAATTTTAGTCCATCACAGGAATATACTGTATTTTATTTATCCATTTATTAATTGATTCACACACAAATATTCATATCATCATTATTAATATTGGCCAAAAAGTGGAAACAACCCATATGCCAATCAATTAATATTCAAAGGAATATTTTTCAACTATAAAAAGGAGTGAAGTAATGATACATACTTCAAGAATAAACCTTGAAAACATTATGCGAGTGTAAAAGAAGCCATTCAAAAAAGACCACAAATTGTATAATTCCATTGATGCAATGACCAGAACAAGCAAATCCACAGATAGAAATAAATTAGTAATTCCCAGAGAGGTAGAGAGGAGGAAATGGACCACGACTACTAAATTGTATTGGACATCTTTTTAGGGTGATGAAAATGTTCTCAAATTAGATGGAGATGCTAGTTGCATAACTTTAATGTGTCAATCTGATGAATTTTACATTTTACATGAGTGAACTGTATGGTAAATACATTACATCTCAATAAAGCTGTCACACATACCAATAAAACAGGTGGGACCACGGGGTAATATGATATTTTTCCACCGATCCCCCATCCCTAAACCAGTCAAAACACAGTCCACAGGAGCACACACAGCTTTTAGTCCAGGGATTTGGCTGTTGCCAGGTCTACTGGGAGCATGCTTTCACACCTGGCTTCTTGTTAAATATTCTTGATGACAGCAAATCTTTGATCTTTGGAGATGGCTTGAATTTCTGAGACAACCCAAATTCATTTGGAAACATGTGATGAATCAAGATGATCATAATGGAAATTATCTTTTTTGAGAATGACCAAAATTTATATTCTTATGTGGTTCATAAAATGGCCAGAAGGAAATTCCAAAGAAAAGTTGCCAGGATTCTTTGAGTAGAAGTAAGGGTGGAAAGCCAACTCTACAGAGTAGCTGTCCCTTTGGGTGGGAAACTTGCTTATCACCCTGATCCTTTGCTTCCATATCTACAAAATAGAGATCATTATAATACTTACCTTACACCTGTGAGGAATAACTGAGATAATTTGTCAAGAGACAGGTATGAGTGTGAAGGAAAGGTGAAACTTAGGAAATTAGGGAAGGAGGAAATTAGGAATGGAGGGAGGAAGGATAATAGGAAAAAAGAAAAAAGGAAAGAAGAAAGGGAGGGAGAGAGGAATGGTGGGAAAATTGGCCCATTTATCCATTTAATATATATTTACCCAGTATCTCTCTCATGCTCATAAAATACACAAAAAATGAGAAATAATCTGTGCTTACTGTCCCTATGGACAAGTAAACGAAAGAAGCAAAACTATGTCATGAGGGTTATGATAGAAGTCATAGCCAGGTGGCTGAAATACAGAGAAGATGTGACTTAGGCTAGGGATATATAGGAAAATATCCCAAGCCAAGAGGCCATCACTAAGCTAGGTCTTGAAGAGCAAAGGAGAGTCTTCCCCTTGAAGAAAGATGGAAATACAAGAGACTACATAAAGGCACAGAGGCAAAGAAAGACCAGACTAACTAAAGAATACTTAACACCATAAATCTGTGCAGCACTTACCACACAAGTCACACATGGCTCTACATCTAAGTTCTTGTAAACTTCATAACTGCCCCTGAGAGAGAGACAGCCACTATTATGATCTCCATTTAATGGGTGAGAAAATGGAGATACAAGGAAATGAAGTACCTTTCTCTAGATCATTTAACTAGGCAAGTGGCATAACCAGGTGCTCATCTAGGCATGACCCCAAAGATCATGGGAGCCATTTGACCTATGAAGTAGCACAAATACTTCAGGACAGCTGGAAAAGAATGGAGCTGGGGTAATAACCGGACAGATACTTTAAAGAGTTACAGCAATTATCTTAATTAAAAATTAGCCATCCTAACCAGGCTGTTTCTCATACAGGGGTGGTTATGATGGATACTTCTAGGTTGTATATTTATTAAGAAGCAGTATTTATTTTTCAAGTATTCTCTTCACTAGTCACTAATCGACTTCAGCATAAGTAAACATAACCTGATAATCAGCCAAAAATTCAGTGTTCAAAAATTTCTCAAATTTATATTTATATTTAATTTTTCATTCTCTTTTTAAGATATTCAAAATTAAACAGGAATCTTCTTGTCCCTACAAAACAGAATCTTGAGCAAAGAGCCTTGATTATCTTTCTGCCTCATATCTTTTAAGTCAGAGAGGGGATCTGAAATAATCTCATTTGTTTTCTTTCATATTCTCACCCCCTCATCTTGTTCTCTCTCTCCCAAACCACATGGGATCAACAGTTATCAGTATTCATTTCAGCTTGCTACCTATATCACATACCTACAAACCAGCAATCCACCAGGCTGTATTCTAGAGCCATTTATTTGGAATCTTCCAAACATGTGTTCTCAATTTTTTAAAGCTTTAGATTTTGCTTCAAATTAGGATCCCTGCCAAAATCCTTCTGCATCAGGACAGGTAGTCTGACTTCATTCCCAGGTCTCAGCTAAACCATCACCTTAGCACTCATGGCACAGGTAGTACAAGTGACAAACAGTTAATTCCCTTCAAGTAAAAAAGTAAACTGTGTTTGTACAAGGGCTCAAAATCTTTTTACTCCCCACCCTGATCCTTTCCAGTTGCCCATAAAGAATGAAAACTCAAAAAGCAAATGCCATTGTCCACAGACACTGGAAAGATATCATGGAAGAAAAGCAAGGAGCCGAGACAATGGAAATCCAGGCTGCTCTCTGGAGCACAAGTAGAATGTATCAGTTTTACACTGACTATTGTCCTTTAACCTGTCCTTTTTAACTTTTCTCCCTACTTAAATTGTATACTTTAAAATCTGTCCTGCATAGTAAAGACAAGCCCCATCTCCAGTTCACAGGCAGGAAAACATTTTAAAGGACTCATATGTATATTAAACATAGGTAAAAGAGAAGGGAGCTAAATAACTCAGCATGTCAAATTTATTCTCAATTTTGAACACACAGTTCAGTGATACTATCCTAGAACAATGAAAGAAGCCATAAGGACTTCTGTTTATGGCATCATAGCATGCTGCGTCTTCTGAAAGGCCCTCTCACTACACTATAGCTAAATAAAACGAAGTTGGCCTTTTGATGCATAGCTAGGTTTACAGGAAAGTAATGGCAATCTCCAAAGAAAAGAATGAGGCGGAAGCAAGAGGAGAGGAAAATAGAAAGGTAGGGAGAGAGAAAGAGAAAATAAGACTCTGGTTTCTCTTCTTTTCATAAGGAGTAAATGTGAATACAAGCTCTGAGCCAGACATGATGAACTGGGGCTCAACAATGCAGTGAGCAAGCTTGGATTCTCCCATCAAGCCCAGATTTGCAGAGGGGACTAAAGAGGTTTCAAGTAGGTTAGTGTTCCCTGGTTTCTGAAAAAAGCAAACATAAATCCTTTGAAGAAGTACAGGAAGGCACAGAACAAAAGCCCTCAGGAATAAAAAAATTTAATTTAATAAAATACAAGAAAAAATTACCTCAGATATTATAAAAGTTCCACAACTGAAAGCCATATGCAGAATATAAAAATGTTTTTATGTGTTAAGTAAACAAATATTTCAAAGAGATATAGAACTAGAGAATCAACATACAAAACTGACTGCAAAATGAACAAACAAAACTAAAACTAAACATATATAGTAATGAAAAATATAGTATCAGAATTGAAAACCTAACAGGTTAAGAGAAAAGAGATAATTAACGAACAAAGATACAACAGAGATAATCTGCAGAGCCAAATATTGGCTCTTTCAAATAAAATAAACCTGTCAAATCACAACACAGAGGAGAGATTTAAAAGATGATATGCAAAGGCTTTTAATTTTATGCCAATAAATGTCAATGAAATGGACAAACTACTAGAAAAGTATCTTACACAGTATTAACTCTAGAAGAAACAGGAAGCCTGAAAAGTTCTGTAGCTATTAAATAAATTCAGTCACTGGTTTAAGACTCTTTCCACACAAAAAAAGTCCAAAGGATTCCAATTTTTACAGACTGTCTTGGAGAAAGAAGAAACTCTTCCCCCAAATTCATCCTGTGAGATTTGACCCTTCTGACAACAAAACTAGACACAAACTACAAAAGAAAGGTAAATGACAGGCCAAACTTCACACCTAAACAGTGAGTACTACTAGCAAAAGGAATTCAGGAAGATAATATATCATGATTCAGTTGGGTTTCTTCTAGGAATTGCGGGGTAGTTCCACATTAAACAAACTATTCATGTAAATCACTATATAAAGAAGAAAAATTATAGGATCTGCTCAAGATACGAAGTCATTCATTTAAAAAAAAATCTTAGCAAACTGGAATAAAGAATAGCTTCCTTAACTTACAGAGTATATTCAAAGCAAATCTTTATTAATGATAAATATTAGAGGTATTCCCTTTAAAATGAGAAGTAAAATTCATGCCCACAATCACCTCCACATCTAGTCAACATTTTCCCCGAGGCCTGAGTCAGAACAGTAAGACCAGAAAATAAGTAGATAGAAAAAAAAATGAAAAGAAGAAAAATTCTAATATTATCAATTGCAATTTGTAGTTATACATTTGTAAAGACCAAAAGAATCTATAAATTATTAAAAGTAGGAAAGCTATTTTCTCACTAGGCACAAAATATGTAGACATAAAAAGAAAACCAGCAAATCTGACAATGTTAAAATTAAGAATTTCTTTTCAAGGCGGGGATTTAGCTCAGTGGTTCCATCGCCTGCCCTGCAAGTTCAAGGACCCAAGTTCCATCCCAGGTACTTTTCAACAAAATCATAGAGTAAAAAAACAAGCACTGGGCATGGTGGTGCATGCTTGTAATTCCAGCACTCAGGAGGCTGAGGCCAGAGGATCACTGATGAATTTGAGGCCAGCCTAGGCTACATAGTGAGTTCAAAGCCAGTCTGAACTACATAGCAAGACCATGTCTCCAAAAAAGCCATAAATGAGAGATATTACAATTTATTAAAATGACACAATATTATTACCCAGAAAGTAAATAATCCCTAAAAATCAATAAGAAAGACACTAACAATTAATAGAAAAATGATCAAAGAAATGAGTAGGCATTTTATAGAAGGCAAAATATGACCAACCCGTAAGAACATGAAAAGAAATTCAACATGGTTAGTAATCAGAAAAATACATATGAAAGCCCTAATGAGAAAGCCTATTACACCCTCCTCTCTCAGCCAAACTACACACCTGCCTTACAATAATAGCAAAGGCAACAACAACTCTGACAATAGCAAGTAATGACAAGGATGTAGACTAAGAATTCCAAAGACAGCTATTATAAAGGCAAACTAGAGAAACTACTTAGAAAAAGTAATTTGGTAAGAATTAACAATGCATATACTCATCCAGAAATTTTACCTCAAGATATACACCTAAAGCAGGGGTTGGTAAATTATGACCTTTCAGCAAATCTGGCCAGTTGCCTGTGTTTATAAATAAAGTTTCACTGGAACACAGCCATAACTATTCATTTATGTAACAACTATTGCTACTTTTGAACCACAATTGCAGAATGGAGTAGATCAGCAGATACTATACAACCTTCAAAAGTCAAAAGTCTAAAATATCTGGCACCCTATGGGAAAAAATTGCCAGCCCTTGCCCTAAAGAAATAACTTGCACATAAGCACAACAGACACACACAAGAATATTAAATATACTACTATTTCTATAGAAAAAAATTAGACACAATCCATCAAAAGGAAAACATAAATAATGGAATATGCATGTAATGGAATATTATATCACTGAGCAAAAGAACAAATGACAGCTACATGCAACAGGAATTAATCTTAAAACAGTATTGAATGGAATAAGTAAAAATATCATTCCACTTGGATATATAAATTACTCCACTTAAAGAAGGCTCAAGGGAGGGCCAGGGATTTAGCTCAGTGGTTCTGCTGGCTGCCTCACAAGCGCAAGAACCTGAATTTGATCTCCAGTACCAAAAAAACAAAAAAACAACAAAAAAAAGAAGAAGGCTCAAGGGAATGATGATCATAAGTCAGGAAAAGAAACAGGAACTGAGAGAAACACATGTGTAACTATAGTAGGATTGGGAATGTTGTCAAGGCTGTGGGAAGGGGGTTTGTGTCCTGGTTGTTCATGTATTATACTTCATAATTCATAAACACGTGCTTCTGTATCTATCCAGAAGCACATAATAATAGCCTTAGGTGAAGGTTATGTGGGTATCTAGATGTCCCCTCAAAGCCTCAGGTGGTCATAGATGGGGCTTTGTGGAGGTAGCTGGATCTAGGGTGTGTGATGCCAAGATTAAGGGTGTGATCCTGAGATTAAGGTTGTGATGTTGCCATTAGGGGTGCATGATTACTAAATTAGTCCACTGATTGGTTTAGCATAGTTCTGGGTATGGATAATGGGAAGGCCCACGCTGGGTGTTGGTGGCACTACCAAAAAGGCAGGTAGCCTGGAAGCGATAAAAGAGAGAGAGGGGCAGGCTGCAGCTGCTGCTTTTGCTGCTTTGCTGTCTTCTGTCTACTTGCCATGGACTATTTCTCCTCTGAGAAGCTGTATGCTATGCCACTCTGCCTTGGAACCAGTCGAGTATGGACTGAAAACTTCTGTGAGCTGAAATACACCTTTCTTCTTTTAACTTTGGGTGCCAGGTATTTTGTCTCAGCAACATGAAAAGTAAGTAAGACATATCTTACTACCATTGAGCAAAGATCAAAATGTTCCTTCAATGGCAAGTGTGGGCTCAGAATGCATTAGGCATTAACCCCCATGAGTGAGCAGGGCCAGTCTCCACAGCCATCCTCCCATACACTGCATGACTGAGTAAAAGGCTAGAAACAGGGTACTCTGATACACACAGGCATTGGGGTAGAAGCACACTAATGGCTTACCACAAGCTCCAGACATGAAGCTGGCCTAACAAAGGGCAAGGAATGGAATATGTTCTCATGGTCATGATGTTTGGATGGGAAATCTTACCTCTCTTATTTATACAGTGCACAACTACAGTATAATTGGAAAAGTGTGAGTGTTGAGGTAGAGTGGCTGATATTCTCTCATTTATCATGGCTTCCCCAAGTTACTATGAGCCTTCTCGTAAGCCATAGTTTAGCTATCTATAAAATGAAGATAACAGCGGAGACTTCATAGTGTTATTCAAAAGTTTTGATGAGATATCATGTCCTCCAGACAGGTCCCAAGTAAAACTGAGTCCCTCAACTTCAAATACTGGTGACATTACTGTTAAAATGAAAAGATCAGTGGGCTTCTTTAACCAATCAGGTCACCAAGACAGTAAGCATCCCTATAGCTATTACCAGATTGCTTTTCAATCTTGGTTCACTAAGTAGGTTCCCTGGAATAGCATATTGCAAAATGCTAATACGTGTTGAAGGAGTAGTGGAAAGTAGGTTCCATTATCGTGTATTATGTAATCATCTATTTAGTTTATACACACTCAAACATGTACACACATATAATGACCTTCTCAAGGACAGTTCCTATTTTTCATTATACCCCAAATATAGCACATAACAGGTACTCAATAAACAGTGAGTGAAATACCAGAAGAAAGATGAGAGGACCAGAAGGGAAACTGTCTCACCAGACAGTCAGCACAAGGAAACAATATGAGGGAAAGCAAGTTTCCAGTCCTCTTTGCTTAGCCATAGTTAGGCAGTGGGTGGGGGTGTCCTCAGCCTCAGATTACTCGTCCTATTTTCTCCTCCACAACTAAATGCCTCACATTCACCTGACAATCCTGCTTCAAAGCTGCCAACACTGTCTACTTCACAAGAGGATAAAATGGGGTGGTTTAGGGATTTGACTACAAACACATCATTAGCAGATATAAGCCAGTATCTAAATGGAGCTTTCCTCCAGCCAATTCTAGGGTCTCTCAGTTCTAAAATATTACAGAATTTCATTTTGCACAACTCCTATAAGCTCCAATATTCACTTCATTAAAAAAAAAAAGAACAGTGGAGATATAAGAAACTAAGCAGTACTAGAGTTTATATAGAAAGGAGGGGAAAACACATTTGCCTTGGCCAACATTTAGAAGACCAACTTCCAATAGCTACTGGAGTCAGAATGTAATCCAGATTTCAAAATGTCTAAAACACAAAAAGGTAAATAGAATGAAAATATAATTATATATGTATGATGTGCATGGAACACACAATTATTTAAATAGGGACTAGCCAGATGTTCGGAATCCACTGTGTCTTATCCCCAAACATGGAAACTATGAGTTCCTGGCAGATTTTTAAAAATTCGTGACCTTAAGCTCTTTTCCACACTATGGGGAAAAAACAAAATGATAAAGTTTTGCACTGTAAAGCAGTTTAGGGTTTCATTGCTATGAAAACTGTCTCCAAGCTATATAAAAATATGAATTGGCCTATACCCAAAAGTCTTGAACTTTAAAAAAAAATAAATCCATACTCCTTCTCAAGCAAGGGCTCAACATAACTCTTTCAAAGAAAACAGAATCTCTTTGTAGACAACTTGGCCGGCTCTACTTCTCCTGTGACTTTATTTTCTTATTAATCATTTTTCAGTTTGTCTCTAATCAAATTTTAAGGGCAGGGTCTCTGATTCCTCTCCCTCTGTAATCCCTTATACAGGATGTACAATACTCTTCGTGGCTCCAAAACTTCTTTGGGCTAAGTTACATATGTGAAAAGACAAACTGCAGACCAGCTGGGAAGATGTGGCCGCTGTATGCTATGGAAGAGTTGGTTTGCTGAGAAAAGGACAAAAGAAAAATGAATATTCAGACATAAGGCCCTAGGCTTTCTCTCTAAAGATAGCAAATACCCTAAGGAGAATCACATATACCTCAACAGGGAATATTGATCAGAAATTTTTAAAAGCATTGAGACTCTGGGTTCCTCACACAGACACACTGTCATTGATTACTGCAGATCCCATTTTGGTTAATAATAAGTGACATTTTGTGAAAACTCATAATGCTAAGAACAGAAGTACACGGGAAAGTACTCTTGGCAGTTGCTTTTGCAAGCAAGGAGTTCTGGCTTTCATTACAGACCAACACTCTAAGGTGGCACAGTACTGGAATATTACACTGAGCTTAGACTTAAGGATTTATGTCCCAGTTCTAGTCTTGCAACTAATGAATTGCATGATCTAAGAAAAAAAATCAAATCACTAAATTTGCCTGGGATTCTGGGAACAGTGGTGAAGAGTTGGGGTTTGACAGCCTATGTTCCCTTGAATAAATTATTTAAACACTCTGAGCATCAAATTATTCATCCATAAATAAAAAATAATCGTAACATTCAGGGTTCATACAAATACTACATGAGATGCTCACTGAGTAAGTACACAAAGTGATTCCTATGAAGCATGAAGTACAGGGCCTGACACATAATGAATGTTATTTTTACTGTGAGGTAGTGCCAGTGATGCCTAAAGGCTCAGACTTTAAGGAGGAAGGAAGCCTCCCTCCCCCTATCTGAGTAGAGACTAGGGATGGGCATAATGAACATAAAATTTTTATTATCAAATATATGCAACAGTGGGAAACATAACATTAAGCACTTTGGCATTTTTAAATAAAGAAAAACAGGAAATAGCTGTTTTGAGACCAATTCAAAAATGGATATAATTGATTTCCCATTAACTGGCCTGTATATAACTCTACAGGGGGCTCTCAGGAATACCAATCATTTCTGTTTTGAATGTCAGCAGGTTTTTTTCTATTATGAGCTAGTAATACATAAGCAACTCTAGGGCAATGGCATCCCCTGCTGTTGGCCTCTCTCAACCTGATATGGAATTTTTTAAATTCTGATATGGATTTTTTTTTAAACTAAAATTTAAGAAATACTGATTTTTTAAATGTGTTTGAAGAAGCAACCCAAAACATATAATCTAGAAACTATAGCTAATGTGGAAACTTTTTCAGTAAAGTCATAGTCACACAGTTAATAGAGAACAGTCCTGTCATTTAATTGCTTAGCAAACCATTAGTGTAGGTGACATTTTTAAATCTTATGCAACTGCGTTTCCTGTCACCTCCTCTTCCCTACCTAACATGTTCATTTAACTGATAACTATCTAGGTACTTTTAGAACAGGGAAAGGGTTACACTTAAATTACTATAATTTCAAAGAGCTGGGCAGTAGGCCTTGAGCTATTGATTTTCCCCTACCCTGAGCTATTATGGGATCCTCAGCCAATGTCTCATCCTTGCTACTCCAAGTTTACAAGTGGAGTGATTTTCCTTGTGTACCTCCTGCTTCTCTCTGACTCAAGTCACTCCACTCGTGGTGTCCCTGGTGTCCCTGGATCAACTACAATGCCAGGTGTCTTATTGGAAAGGTGAGCTCTCAGGTCCCACCCCAGACTTGATGGTAAGAGTTTGTATCTTAACACCTTGATCCAGGTAATCTGTAGACACACTGCGATTTGAGAACTGATTCTCTAAACTTCAAAAGCAAAGACTCAGCCTTACTACTGCTTTAAGAAAAGATTGGTAATGGAGAGATGGGGAAGGAAAGCACTATGAACATAGTAGGGTGTTTTGGTAAATAGTTATATACTTAGTTAAATAAGTTAGTTATACACTGAGTTATATTCAGTTATATAGTTATATTCTGTGGTACAGTACTGAGAAGCAGACTGAAATCCAGTTTGTGTGATTAATCAAGTCTGAGTAAACTATGGATGCTGCCCCCAAAACTACAAGACTCCTAAATAAAGCAGATAATGTGAGTTGTTTGTTCATTCATTCAACCGTATTGAGCTCTGTGCTATTCGATAGACTTGTGTACCAAGATTTCTTTCCAAGTCAAAAAAGAAGTCCTGCCCAGTTAATAGATAGATAGATAGATAGATAACATATGTTGTTCATTTATTTTTAAGGGTTATACAAATCTGAATTTTAATTCTATACCGTTGTTATCATTATTTAAAAAATCTGAGGGGACCTTTAAAAAGTCATCTGAAACGTCAGTGCTAGGTTTAGCCTTCAACTGTTTTATCTATTTCTGCTTTTAAACAGCATTTTTGTGAGCATATCTGTGCTCTTAGTGGAATTTTAAGTGACTGGGAAAACTATGAAGAGTCTATGATAAAACTTCTTTTTTAAATTATAACTTGAACAACCTACAGGAAAAAATATGAACACACTGGTTCCTAAATAGCCAAATAGCCTAATCATTCAAACTCTTAAGTTTTTCCGTATTATTAATGAAAGAGAATTGAAAACTTGTACTGTTTTATTTCACTGTGTGGTGTAAAGGTAAGATACCCACCACTGTAGCCACAAATTGTCTACGGTCTTAAACATTTAATGAACATGTACATGTGTGTGTGTGTGTGTGTGTGTGTGCGTGCTGAGAAAACACAAATGAATGAATGAATATACCATACCCCATAAACAAAATGTGGCCAATATACAATAAGAAAGTACACAAAAGAAGGAAACCTAGAAGAAGAATGTACTCCAAAATGATCATTGCTAGGGTTTAGGCAATGGGTAATGACAACTGAAGGGTACAGGGTTTTGTGAGAAGATGAAAAAATATTTTAAAATATAAAAGGAATCAGGGAGATAGATCTTATACAAATGGGAAGGGGACCAAGAGACCAAAAGGGGGGGGGGGGACATAAAAAGATTTAAAATGTGTCATAACTACTCACAATGAATGAAATCATTATATGTCACAAACATGAACTAAATCCTACTATTAATAATGAAAATTGGGTAAGGGAATCTAGAAACAGAGGGGGGAAGGACAGTGGGGAAGGGAAGGGAAATAAAAAGAATCAAGGTATATTAAGTACATGTACCTACTCCTTAAGATGACTGTAAATATTATATACAGCAAACAAGTACAAAAGAAAAGATAAAATAAAGAGAGTCATGATAGTTCACAACTCTGTGAATATTCTAAAAACACCTAAGTGGTGTTTAAAATAGTTAATTTTATGGAACATGAACTATTTCAAAAAACCTGTAAAATATGAGTTTATATTAATATTTATAATATATAAATATTAATGCCTTCCTTTCTATTTCCCATTTTTATTCAGCACATATTTTTTCCAAGAATAACTTATGTACTTACCACTGCTAGGTTAATTAACATTCTTCAGGTTGCAAGTAAAAAAACCAACTTGACCTCTCTCTTAAGACAAAGAAGGGAACACATGTTTTGATAGTTAATTGATTGTATCAACTTCAGTAAGAAACACCCAACTAAATAGCATCAGCATAGTTCTGGGTGTGGAAGATCCACCCCAGGGAGGATTGTCACCAGAATGCTACAAAAGAGAAACAAAGAAGGAAGGCTTCCTCCTGTTTCTTCAAAGGAGCTCCAGTCTTCACCTTCAGCTTGGATGTTGTCTCCTGTGCAGTGCAGATTTTTCACCTTTCCAGCACAGGTTCTTCAGCCTCCAGCATAGACCCTTCAGCCTCATAGTGTCACACAGGACACTATAGTGGCCTCCAAGCCTTCCACTGGATCAAAGTCAGATCTCCAGCGCACAGACAGATCCTCTGCACTCTTCCACATCTGACTCTGAGTGGCCATTGTAAGCCAATCTTGTAAATTCTTATGTATTTGTATATCTTGCATTAAATCTATTTCTCCAGAAGGACTGACTAATACAAATGTGAAGGACAACAGGGTATCTCTGTGGTCAAAGCACCACTTGTGAAAATAAGATACAAGAAGAAAAGGAAACAGAACACGGCAAGAAGCTCAGAAGCATGTGATCTGGTTTCAACAATTCCTTGTTCCAGACGGAAAACACCCAGAAAACAGTATAGAATTGGCTTGGCTGAAGCCAGGTGTCCACCACTAATTGATCAATTATAGCAGCTGAACCCACGCATCAGAAACTACTCCAGAAGTAAGGAGATGTGTTTAAAAGTGAGTAGAGACTCTAAGAGGACTCTATTACAATTGCAGTTGTAATTAAAGGTTTAAAAAAGCAATAGAAATAATATAATAGTGTTATGATTACATTTATTGGGGCAGGGGATTCCTTTTTAGACTTTTAACAACAGTGGTATACACTTTTTAAAAATTTTTAAATTTTATTGGTATATTTTAGATATACATAATAATAATGTCCATCATAGGGAATTTGTACCTGTTCAAGATATATCTTAATTCTTCTTTTTTTCCCATTCCTCTCCCTTCCCTTCAGCCCCTCTTCCCCTCCTTATTTACAAAAGCTTTGTTTCCCTTTTTTTCCTCCTATTCTCTTTTTCTTTTCTTTTCCCTTTCTTCCTTTCAGGACAGGGGATTTCTAAAGGGTAGTATATACAAGACTCAGGTGAAATCCATGGTAAATGTGCAACCATGCCAGTTCAACAAAACATAAGGAATAATTTGACAGGAGAGTTTTAAAGATTTGACTGGGATCCCAAATAAGGAACCCTGAGTTGAACTCAGGTAATCTTGGGTCTAGCTTCAGCCCAGCCACTAACTAGCTATGGGCTTAACAGTCCTGGATAGGCTACAGGACACCAAGAGTTTTCTTCTTTCATTTATACCTCAGTTTCTACCTCTTTTAGAAGCTGATAAAAATACTACACAAATATCTTGCAGAACCATGATACAGTTAAATGAGTAATCCACATGTCTGACTCTCAGAACCCCAGCCATCAGGAAGCCATCATTCTTAAAGCACCATTATTAATATATAAGCCCAGATTCCAATCCTTTCCACAATGCCATGGAAAAAGATGAAACCAGAGTAGGAAAAAAACATGAAATTATGTTTGTCTGAGTCATATACAAAGAAAATGTTTCACCCAGAGAAGCTTTTAGTTTGGCCACTTTGAGTACAAACTTGAGGCGAATAATCCAATAAAGTACTTTGAAAGAATAGACCTAGATTTTGCTGACACATGCATTTTAAAGAAACAGCAAATATTTAACACAGAATCAATTAGTAAACATTAGTAATGGCAGGGATCAGAAGGATACTGTTTTTTGTTTTTGTGGTACTGGGAACTGAACCCAAGGCCTTTGTACTGAGAAACATCCCAGCCATTCTCATTTTTTATTTTGAGAGAGGGTCTTGCTAAGTTGCCCAGGCTGGGCCAAACTTGCCATCCTCCTACTCAGCCTCCCAGAATGTTGGGATTACAGATGGGCACAGAGAGGTACACCCAGCTGAAATAATCTTCTTTGCTTCCTTTTACAGAAGGGTAAACTGAAGCCCAAAGAGGCTGGCTGCTGGTTCTTCAAAGTCAGAAAAGAAATGGCAGCACTGCTTATTCTAAAATCCCAGGCACCAAACTCACAGAGCACTGCTGTTTCCCCTCTAACACCACATACAGATCTTATTTGGTCACTGAATGGTAGAGAGATCCTATAATCACATAATTAGCATCAAGCAACAGTTGTCACAGGCCAGATTTCCACCATAGAGTTGAACATCTTTGGCCCACATGCAGCCCTTCCACTACATGCCACTGATGATACAGCTGGTGTAATCACACTCAGCACCCCCAGACTCCAAAGCTTGGGGAGTTGGAACACATGATTCATTCCAACCAGGATGAAGTAACTCTTCTCTCTGAAATGACTTCTCAAAGAACACCTTCAGGAAAGTTTTTCAGATTTAACATTCTTCCACCTGGGAGCTTAAAGATTTTAAAACAGAGTTAGGGGAGGTTTTCCCCCAAAAATATGTAGGATAAACGTCAAGAATGAAGGGACCACTTTGAAACCTGGAAAAGATAATAAGTCACAGGAGATCCACATTTTGCTTTGGGTTTGCCAAAGCAAAAATCAGAAAAATAGGAAACAGTTCTTTTGCAGATACCATCACAAAAGAAATATATCACCAAGAAATAAGATCCCCTGATACCAATCTTTAATACACAAGTTTGGGATTATTTTATTTCATCTAGATAATTCTGTACCTATTATTAATAACAAAAGTTTTCCTTAGCAAAGACTCCAAAACCTATATATGCATTCATGAGCATATAGATGGATTTCATATGCTTTCAGATTCTTTTGCAAATCTTTAAGCCAGTAAAAAAGAATAGAATTTTCTCCAAAGTACAGTAAAAGGTATTTTTTAAACAAGGCCTTGCAAAGTGCTTCTTTCATCTGTGGATGTTTGTTTTGTTTTGCAATTCATTTGAGACTGGGAAAGTAGGAAAAAGAAAAAAAATGGCCTTCAAATTAAGTCTGGAACATAGCTCACCTATCAAGTCCAACAGGAAAATAAAGCAAGTATCTAACAACACAGACACTGCTTGCGTCAGAACAAAAGTATTATTGAATGAAAGGACTTAACACTGAAGCAAACCCTTTCTAACTCTAGGTCTTACTGTCATTTTTCCTGCTAAGATGAACTATTAATCCTTGGTTACATAAATTTCAAAATACTGTACTAGAGCCCTTCCCAAGTTATAGGGAAGTTAAAGTCGCTCTTAAATCCACACATCTGTACCCTATTTAAATGTATGATTGTGCCTCTCTCAGGATTGTTCAGGTCTTCCGCTGTGGACTAGAAGACTTCAGATGGAAATGAGTATAGATGGAGCTCAGTGAAGGAACACTTGCGTAATGTGGCCAAGTGCCTAGGTTCGATCCCCATACAAAGAGAGAGAGAGAGAAACAGAAACAGATATGGGCCCACAAAGAAATGGAAATTTTTACAATATCTTTGAATGTTTTGTTTCTTGAGTTCAAAACTCTAAAGGAAAATACAAGTGTAAAGAATTGCGGGGTTTATGGTTTTAGAAAGGACAAAAGAAAAACTAAAAAGGGCTAGATTGCACCTGGGTTCAACCCCTAGAACTAAAAAATAAAATAAAATAAAAAATAAGTTGACATCAATGTGTCAAGCAGACAGTATGAGTGTCAATAAATTTCTTGTTTTGTTTGTTTTTGTTTTTACAGTGCTGGAGATTGTACAACCAAGGGCCTTGTACAATCCAGGTCCTTGTACATGCTAGGAAAGTATTCTTTGACTGAGCTACATCCTCGGGGCTTTTAAAAAAGTTGTTATTTTGAGAGAGATTAAAAATGGTGGAGAATAGATCCCCAGCACCAAAAAGAAAAAAAAAAATGGCGGAGTAAAGGCTAGTAGCAAAATACAGCCTCTCTGGGTTTTAATCAAAACACCTGGAAAAAACAACTTAGCAAAGAAAAAAAGAAGTAGAGCTCTGGAAATCAAGAAAGAGCTGCCATGACAGAAAAACTAGAAACCACAGAGAAACTGAGGAAACTGAAGACAATGTGGAGAAAAGAACAAAGCAGTCTGAAACTGTTCCTAGAGAGGAAGTCTTGTTTCTGCAAACACAAGGTCAACTTGAGAAAGTCAGCAGTCCTGGGGAGAAACAAAGGACCAGGAGTACTAGCCCCAAGAAAAGCCCATGGTCATTGTAAGCTGTGAATACAGCATAGGGTTCTACTCTGAAAGTGATTCCTTCTGCATGGCAGGCTAGAACTTGGAGAAGAAATTCACTGCAGCATCTGCTCTACTTGGGAGTGATACAATCAGAAGCCATTTTAGAAAGGAGTTTATTAAGACTGAGCTATTCTAGGAATTAGAAGTCACAAAACAACTACACTTTGGGGTCTCTGAATGGGTGAGTGATGGCCACTGGGACAGTCTCAGAGAAGTGGCATGCTAGTCACAGATCCTCTCAGTTTCAGGAGCAGCGAGCTCACGTTACCAAGGAGACAGCAGTCCCACCCTTTGTGATGAGAAGCCAGGCTGGTTGTGTGGTTTTCTAAGGGGGCTGAGTCTGAAAATGCTGACTAGTTACACCACAGAGCTCAGTGGCTTGTTTGCTTTTTCCTTCTGCCAACGTGATCAGGGGTACACCTTGGATTGGAGAGTTGCTACATCTTAGAGTGTACAGACAGGGAGTTTCTGTAGTAAGGGAGGCATTTCACAAACCCAAAGGCCATAAAGCTAGTTAGACATACTGTAGCAGTGACTTGGGGTGAACAGAAGAGCACAAACACTAACTACCTCTAGAGTGAATACAACCATAAAGCAGACACCATGCCATTGACTGATCACACCCAGTAGGAGAGGCAGGACAGGACTGAGCATTCACACACTAAAAAGAGGGGTATGGAAACAAATAGAAGCCCTAGTTGTGACTCACTATCATTCACCCATATCTGGAGGATTCCAGTACCACAGGCACTGGAAAGAAACCATTCACCAAAATCACAGAGGAATTTCTTGGACTCATGTCTATTTTTCTCTGGTTTTTATTTTTGGGACAGGGGTTGGTTTTGCTTCTTTGTTCCCACTATTCTTTTGTTCTTTGTTTTTATTTTTTGTTTTTCTTTTCTTCTGCTTTCTTTTTCTTGTCTTTTTCTGTTACTTTTCTCTAATTCTATTAACTTCTTTTATTCATTAGTGCATTTTTGTCTCACTAATCTCATCTTCGTTTTCTTTCTAATCCAAATTTTAGTCCATTCATTTTTCCCTTTCCCCACCCATACCATTTTCACTATTACTATTAAGCTTTACTAATTTTAACTAGCCAACACTATGCTATCATTACTGAATTACTTTCTATTGTTAATTGTGGTATAGTTTTTGCTTTTAGCAGATATTTACTTTATGTCCATATTTGGTTTGTCTTTGTGTCTACATCATTGCAGATCTCTTTTCTCTTGTTAAGGATGATATAGCTGTAGCTATGGTATTATGGTTGGTTGGTTCTTATGGTATACCAATGTGTGGTTTGTCTTTGACTATTATTATTGCTAACTTCTTTTCTATTGTTAATGGTGGCATAGTTGTTGCTTTTAATTAGTTTTTACTGTATGCCATTATCTGGTTTGTATTTATGCCACCAACATTACCGCAATATGCTTTCTCCTTTCTGAGTGGTGCTGGGAATCAACCCCCCAGAAGAAGTTTGGACACTAAGAAGACTCTCAAGAGTTACAATGAATAGGTTGAAGAAGGGAATAAACAAAAAAATAGCAAAACCCAAGGACACATCACAGGAAGAGAGAATCTAACTAAAGAGATCTCTATAGTAGTGACAGTTTTTCTACCCTAACTGATCTTCAACCCACAGTACAAAAAACAATACAAATATGAGAGAATAAAGCAACATGATGTCCTCAAAACCCCTAACTCCCCAAAAGCTGATCTCATAGACAATGCAGTAGGGGAAGCTATAGGCAAAGAATTCAAAAGCCAAATGGCCAAAATGTTTGAAAGACATCAAAGAAGAAACACAAAAGTAGATTGATAAGATGTCTTGGGGCCAGGGATTTAGCTCAGTGGTTTCACCGCCTGCCTCACAAGCACAAGGACCCAAGTTCAATCCCCAGTACCAAAAAAAAAAAAATCTGGATAAGATGTCTTACAAGCTCAAAAAAGTATTTGGGTTGTTTGTTTGCTTGTTTGTTTTCTTCTAAATACCACACAGAACTTTTTCCAAGATAGTCAATACTTTAGGCCATAAAGCATGCTTGAATAAATATAAGAGAACTGGAAAAAATCCCCTGCATATAATTGGATCATAGTAGAATGAAGTTGGAAATCAATAGCAAAAAAAAAAAGACATAGAAACTAGGCAAACATATGCAGATTAAATAATATATTTTTGAATAACCAAGGGATCACAGAAAAAATCAGGGAAGAAATAAAATTCCTAGAATCAAATGACAGTGGAAATTCTACATACCAAAACCTGTGGGACCCAATAAAAGCAGTTTTAAGAGGGAATTTTTTAGCTGTAAATGCACACATAAAAAGAATACAGTGATCCTGGATAAACCACCCACTGATACACCTCAAGGTCCTAGAAAGACAAGAACAATCCAAATCTGAAACTAATAGAAGGAAAGAAATTGTAAATTCAGAGCAGAAGTTAATGAAGTTGAGACTACAAAAAACAATGGAAAGGATCAATAAAGCAGAGCTAGTTCTCTGAAAGGATGGAAAGGGAATCTGGTGACAGAGGAAGACTGGACAGGGTAGAAGGAGAAGTAAAGATAAAGATTATATAAATATATATATATTATATATATATATTCTCCCATGATGAATGTATTTACTATGTATTGCAAACATATACTAATGAAAAAATTGAGGAAAAAATAAAGAGGTTGAGTTTACAGTGTCAAGAGATTCCTCACTTATAAATAAGTTTTTAAATTACCTTTTAAAGGAGCAAAGAAAACTGTAACTATAGGAGTTACTGAAATCTAGCATAGCTAAAAATGTGACTCATAGATTCAAGCAAGATCTGCTTATCTGTATTTTGCCCTCAAGTTATTTGCCTTCACTTTCTTCCACTGCAAAAAGGGAATGATCTAGTTGTAGTGATAATTTACACACACACACACACACACACACACACACCCCTACCTAGACACATACCTTAGTACAGTCTATGAACTCAGTAAGTGACCTCTCTATGTTATAATTCATGTTGATAGTAAAAACCACCATTATGGTAAAATTATCTGTAAAGGTTATTTAGTAACTTATTCAACAACACAAAATTTACTTACTGCTTTGGATAAAAGGCATTTTTAAGAAACATTTTTAAGGATGTGACATGATCTCCTATCATACCCCTGTTTAATAACTATTATACTACAAAGAATTCTTCCTTGGATTGAGTCCACTCAGGAGAAGTACAGAAGGTAGTCATTCATTTGTACCACAACACTCACAAGTGACAGTCACTAAACTCTTACGAGCATTTATTCACTGTGCTGGGCCCTATGCCAAGGCATTAGGAACACAACAAAAAAGCGCAAGACATTGTCCTTGCCCTTCAGAAAACTTTTAGTCAAGAGGAAGTGACAAATGAGTAGACCAATTACCACAAAAGAAAAGGACGTGAGCAAAAGAAAGTGTGTGCAATGTGCTGAGGCAGCACAGAGGAGGGAGGAAACAGTGTAGTCTGAACACCAAGGAATAATCTACAGAGGATGTGAACTCTTAGTGGAACCTAGCACAAAAACTCCTTTTTCCAGAGGCAGAGATGAAGATACCTCAGGCTAAGGTGAAAGGAATGGGTAAAGGCTTAGGCATTAGAAAAACAACATAGACCTTGATGGCCAAGCAAGAATCCTAAGAGTGGTAGAAGGTGGCTACATATTACCAGTGCTCATCAATAAGGGACCCAATATGGCACAGAAGGGACACAAACCTCATAAAACAGGGAGTGATATAAATGGAGTGCTTAGCACTATACGTTACAAACAGGGCTTATGAGTGCATTTGCACAGGTCTGTGAATTTTATAAAATTTTGAAATCCAAAAATCTAAAAGTAAATTTATCTAGAAAGTAAGACACAGCAGGAGGACCGCCATGAGTTCAGGGCCAACTTTGGCTACATGGTGGGTTCAGGTCCAGTCTGACCTAGTGAGACCCTGTCTAAAAAAAAACCAAAAAAACAAAAAAACAATACATAAGAAATTAGGCAAGGGCCAGGGGTTTAGCTCAGTGGCACCACGCCTGCCTTGTAAGCACAAGGTCTTGAGTTCAATCCCTGGTCCAAAAAAAAAAAAATCAAGAAATCAGGCAAACCTATGCCACTGTTACTCCAAATAGTGATTTTCCTTTCTGTGGGAGGTTGGGGGCGCTGGGAGAAATATAGGAAGGGCCCAGGGGCCAGTTCCTTGATGTGGACGCTACTGCACATGCATACTCACTTTGTGAAAACAAACTAATCCATACACTTGTGACACGTGCACTGGTCCTTCAGTATATGACACTTAAAAAATTAAAACTGAACCCAAAAATGAGGTTAGCTTAGCATGGCACATTCTTAGTGAGTTCATACAAGTTACTAGTGATTGCCTTTCCTTCTTCTCATACTTTGCTAACCACATTTAACAAACAAGCCTAGAATGTGAGCAAGAATCAATCTCAAGTTATCAATCTGGAGTGTTCAGAAAGCACCTTTTTCAGAGAGCTGGGTTATCACTTGTGGTACATGAAACAATGTCCCCATTCCTCCCAAGATAGCTACACCCTAATTCCTAGAACCTGTGCACAGTAAGAGAGAATTAAAAGCAAGCTTGGCAAAGTGGTGCACACCTGTAATCCCAGCACTTGGGGGGCTGCGGCAAGAAAGATCACAAGTTTGAGTCTCACCTAGGCACCTTAGAGAGACCCTGTCTCCAAATAAAAAATAAGAAGGCCCTGAGTTCAATCTCCACTACAGAAAGAAAGAAAGAAATGATAAAGTTAAGATTACTCGGGCCAGGGATTTAACTCAGTGGTTCCGCCACCTGCCCTACAAGTACAAGGACCTGAGTTCGATCCCCGGTACCAAAAAAAAAAAAAAAAGAAAAACAAGATTGCTGGACACCTGGCCTTAAAATAAGAAGGAGTAGCTGGCTACGATGGCACATGTGTGTAAGCCCAGCATTCAGGGAGGCTAAGGCAAGAAGATCACAAATTCAAGCCCAGCCTGGTCAACTTAGAGAATTAGTGAGACTGTCTCAAAATCAAAAAAAAAAAAGTGGGGCCGGGGATTTAGCTCAGTGGTTCTGCCAACTGCCTTGCAAGCACAAGGTCCAGAATTAGATCTCCAGTACCAAAAAAAAAAAAAGTGAGGGGGCTGTGGATGTAGCTCCCTATGAAGGCCCCAGGCTAATCCAGTACCAGAAAAAAAAAGAAGAGAGAAGAGGAACAGTCAGTGTACCAAGGGTGCAATGTGAGACTGCACCAGCTACCACTGGCTTTGAACATAGGCCACGAACCTCTAAAATCTGGAAATAGTAAGGAAAAGGATTCTCCCCTGCAGCCTCTAGAATGGGACACAGCACTACTGACACCTTGTATTTAGTCCAGTAAAACCCATTTCAGACTTCTGATCTCCAGAACTGTAGGATAATAAATTTGTTTTTGTTTTGTTTCATTTTGTTTTTTGTGGAATGGGGTTGAACCCAGGGCTTTGTACTGAGCTTCCTTTGCACTGAGCACCACCACATCCGGCTCATTTGTCTGCATCTGGGCAGTTATAAAATATTTAAGTAACAGCATGCTTTATTACTTTAAAAAAAAGAAAGAAAGTAAGACACAACTTTTCTTTGTACCGGTAATTTATAGTTCAGTCATTCATTCAAAGGAACATTACTGCCCATGTACTATGTGCCAGGTGCATTACTAGGCATTATGGATATAATAGTAAACAAAAGAGACAAAGTACCTGAGCTCATAGAGCTCAATATCTAATAAGGGGAAGCAACCAGTAAACAAATAAAAGTATAACATATCAAGAAACAGAAGTTACTACACACATAAAACATGAACATAATAAGAGGGGTGATGGGCAAATGAGTCAGTTGAGGTTGTTAATTTTATACAAGATAGTTAGGGAGTCAGTCATACTTCCCCACTAATGTGACATTTGAAACAACAACCTGAAGAAAGGAATATATTTGAAAGATATTTTCAGAGAAGATAGTCTAAAAAGATTGGAGATTAGAGACAGAGAAACCAAGGGAAAAAAAGATAGTCAAGACCTAGAAGATAGCCTATACTTCCATTTGGTAATATGGCAGGGCAGAAAACTACCAACAACTGGACAAGTTAAAGAAAATACAAAAATACTTTCTGGGCATAGATAAACTTGCATGAAAGTAAGATAAATACTGTGATAGTAAACTAATTGTGTCAACTTGAGTAAGAAACACCCAACTAAATTGGATCAGCACGGTTGTAGCTGTGGTTGAAAGGATTTATAGAAGATGTGCTGGGATTTACTGGGTATGACTGACAGCCACCAATGAGCTTGCCACCTAAATGGTATAAAAGGGAAACAAAGAAGGAAGGCTTCCTTCTGTTTCTTCAAAGGAGCTCCAGTCTTCACCTTCATCTTAGAAGTCATCTCCTAGCTTCCAGTACAGACTCTTAAGAATTCCAGCATAGAACCTTCAGCCTTCTGGTGCAGACCCTTCAGCCTAATACAGACTTGCACATAACACTACACTGAGCTACAGGCCTTCTACTGGTTCCTTCAGATCTCCAGGGTACAGACAGGCCTTTTGCACTCTTTCACACCTGATTCTGTGGTAGCCATTGTAAGCCAATCTTGTAAATTCTTATATATCTGTATATCTTGCATTAGATCCATTTCTCCAATAAGCACTGACTGATACAATACTGAAGGTACAAAAAAATCTAAAAATCTAAATGGCTAATGGAGCTGAAGTTTTGGCTGACCCAGGGATGTGCAGACAAAGAGGGGAGGTGGCCCAGGTTAACTATGTGACTCATAGATTCAAGCAAGATCTGTTTATCTGTATTTTGCCCTCAAGTTATTTGCCCTCACTTTCTTCCACTAGGCCAGTGATGGCGAATCTTTAAGAACTTTCAGTGATACAAACAGCCTGCTTCAGCATGACTGCCATAGGTTCACTACCACTGGTCTAGGAAATGGGCCAGTGGAAAAGGATATGGGCAAATTAGAGCTAGATCTCTGCATAAGACTGGGCCTATAAAATGGTGGGCACCAGCACAGAGGTATCATAGCCTAAACTGTGGGCTCATGACAGGAAAAATCTAGTTTTCCTAAAGAAATTGTTACCAAGGGTCTTGCCTTCATGTGAGTTTGGGGTTCATTTTAGAGAGCCAACAGTGCCTATTTTTCCTAATGGAAAAATAAAACCAAAGAGAAATTAGAAAATATGTTAAGACAAACAAAAATGAAACTTTAGCATACAAAAATCTATGGAATACATCAAGAGCAGTACTTGTGGACATTTATAATGATAAATGCCTACATTAAAAAAGAACAATCTCAATTAAACAACCCAACTTTATGCCTCCAAAAAGAACAAACTAAGCCCAACATGTGAAAAGAAATAATAACTACCAGAGATGAAAGAAACAAAAGAGAAAAAAATAATACTGATACTTGATTATTTTTGAAAAGATAAACAAAATAAAAAACCTTTAGGTAAAGTAAGAATAGAACAGGAAAACTTCAAATATATAAGTAAAACCAGAACTAAAAGTGGAGACATTGCAACAGATTCCAAAGAAATAACAAGGATCATAAGAAACTATTGTGAACAATTTACACATCAATAAATTGGGTAACCTAGAAGAAATGGATACATTCCTAGAACCATACAACCTATCAAGACAGAATCATAGACAAATACAAAACATGAACAGATCTATAACTAGTAAGAAGATTGAATAAGTAATCAAAAAAACTCCTAACAGGGGCTGGGGATTTAGCTCAGTGGTTCTGCCACCTGCCTCGCAAGCGCAAGGACCCGAGTTTGATCCCCGGTACCAAAAAAAAAAAAACTCCTAACAAATAGAAGGACAGGAACCAATGCCTTCATTGGTGAAGTCTACCAAAGATTTAAAGAATTAATACCAATCATTCTCAGTCTCTTTCAGAAACATTAATTGTAGTGAACACTTACAAACTCATTCTTTGAGGTCAGCACCACCATGATATCAATATACAAAACACTACAGGAAAAGAAAAATACAAGCCAATATCCCTAATAACCACAGATGAAAAACCTTGAAAAATCAAATTCAACAGTACTGAAAAGGATCATACACCTTGACCAAATGAGATTTACCCCTAGGATGTGAGAATGGTTAAATATACAAAAGACAATCTTTTACAGCACATTAACAGAATAAAGAATAAGAAATCACATGACTATTTCAATAGATACAAAATATACAAAGAACTCTTACAACCTACTAGCAAAAAAGAAAAGAAAAAAACCCTCAGTTTTGGGGGTGTTTTTTGTTGGGGTTTTTTTGGTACCAGGGGATTGAACTTGGGTCCTTGCACTTGCGCAGCAGGCGGCGAAACCACTGAGCTAAATCCCCAGCCCAACCTCATTTTTTAAAAATGTGCAAAGAAGTTAAGAGACAAAGTAATTAATCTCCCAAGCCAAATAAGGGGGAAGACAAAATAGTGGAATGGTGATTGACAGCAAAATTCAGCCTCTCCAAGATCCAGAATCTAGATAGGTGGAAAATAACTGGCAAAAGAGAAAAAGTAGGTCACTAGGAATCAGGAAGGAACTGACAGGAAAATCAGAAACTACAAAGACAATGGAGACATGGACCACAATGCGGAGAAAAGAACAAAGCAATCTGGAGGCTCACATCAGCTTGTGACACACAGGAAGGAAAATCTGGATCTGCAAACACAGGGTAAGTGTCCAGAGCCAGGAGCTCCAGGGAGAAATGGCAGACTGGGCCTTCAGTGGAGGCCACAGGAGGAGACCATGGCTGCTGTGAACAGAAAAGGCAGAGCTGTAGGACATCTTCCAAACAGGGGCCGACAGCTGCAGAGGGAAGCCAGCATGGTGCTCACTGCATCACCAGAGCATGCTTGATCAGGTGCCATATCAAGAAGGGTTTGATTGAATCTGGGACTCAGAACAACTGGGGGACAGCTTCACTTCAGGGTTCTCAGAGTGATCTTTCCACAGTGACTAGGTGAGAGATACTGATGGGAGACAGTTGTGTGCCAGGAGTGGGCTGGATAGAGAGCAACTGAGAAGCTTAGGTTCAACAGGGAAATATATAGTGGAAAGGTAGGTCCGGCTTAAGTTATGCTTGGAAACAGCTGGGTCTAAAAGTGCCAGCACTGAGTACTGGAGCACTTGCCCTGCTTCATGCATGAGTTCTAGGTGCCTTCTCTGTCTACTAGTGTGAGCAAGAACAGGCCTTGACTTGGACGAATGCCACAGCCTGTGATAAACTTGGCCTCAGGAGCAATGGGGCAACTAACAAACCCACAGGCTGTAAAGCCAGGAAAAGAAAACTGTGACTTGCTGTATTCCAAAATGGTGGATTCTGGAAGGAAACCACTCATTCAAAAATACAGAGAAAAATTTTTTTCTATTCTTGAACTCATTTTCTTCCTTTCTTTCTTTTTATTTCTTCCTATTTCTTCTTTACTGATTTTTTTTGAGTTTCAAGAATTTTCCCATTATACTGTATACCTAAAATGTACCAATAAAATTAATTTTTTAAAAAAAGGATTTTCCTGAGTTTGGCTGGGTGGTTAAATGCAGGTAGCTGCACCCTGCTCCTTCTGGCTTGCCCCGCCCACTTGCATACAGGAGCCCATGAGGACAACCCCCCAGGGCAGGCGCACCGGCTGCCACTTTGGCCTTGTGGTCAGACACTGATAGCTGCACCCTGCTCTTTTCACCTTGCCTCACTCGCTTGCATCCAGGAGACCATGAGGACACCCCCACCCTACCCCACCCCCCCACAGGCCCACAGGCCACTAGCTTGGCCTCACCAGTGCCTGTAACAGCAGCCCCCCCAGCCACACACCACCCCCCCCGACCTCTGGCCTCTTGGCTGTGCAACTACCCAGTTCCACACTACAGAGGCACAGGGGGAAATAAAGACCATTGTCCTGAGCTGCAGAGGTGAACAGCAGAGAGAGGGCCTCTTTCAGGCTCCCTGATGAAAATTGAAGCACACTGGAAAAGTGATGAGAATCTCTGCAATACAGGCACACCAAACGACCATACTTGGTAAGTTGGAGGGATCATCACCTCCCATTTGATCCTGGACTATTTTCAGGGGAAAGAAAGCTGGAGCCTGTAGTAGAGCCTTATGGAGTTTGGCCCTGCAGGACGACTGGGAGCTCAATTTGGGATTTGCAGCCAGAAGTCTGTCTGAATCTCAGGGGTCTGTGAGTGGCTTATTGGGACTCACTGACTTATAACTGACAGTATCAAAAACAAAAAATGAAAAGACAGTTAAGCAAGTCACAGACCCAGGCTTCAACCCCACAAAAGGCAATTTCTGGGGAAAACGAGGTGGAAAAGTCTGATAATCAACAACCTGGACACCCTGAACTGATAGCACAGGAAGTAGCAAAACAGATGAATGAGGCTCTAGAAAAATTCAAAGCAGAAATAATCTCCCAGATAACTACAGAGATGGTGAGCAGAGTGAAAGACATAATTAGAGGCTCTAGAAGAGAAACAGATAAAAAAAACAGATGAGCTCAGTAACATGCTGGAAGCCATGAATGCTCGGCATAAGAAAGAACTGGAATCTATAAAACAGATTCAAACAGATATTCAGGAGATTAAAAACTCCATTGAAAACATGCATAGCTGATTAAGGGAGTCTGAAAATAGAATATCAGATATAGAAGACAGGATTGCAGTTAAGAACCATGAAAACAGAGATTTCTTAAAAATAGTAAGGGACTCTGAGAAATCAATCCAGCAGCTGCTAGATGGTGCAAAGAAGAATAACATAAGACTGATAGGAGTCCACGAAAAGACAGGAGAAAATACAATTGACATAAAAAAAAAACTGTTTACAGAAGTAATAGTAGAAAAACTTCCCAGATAGAGGTGGAGAAATGGACATTCAGACAAGTGAGGCATATAGAACTCCACTTTGCCATAATCAAAAAAAAATCTGTGCCTAGACACATAATAATTAAGATCCCAGAAACCCAACAGAAGAAAAAAATCCTATACAGGCAGTTAGAGAAAAGAAACAAATCACCTACAAAGGAAAGTCTATCAGGATCATGGCAGATTTTTCAACACAAACCCTCAAGTCAAGGACAGCCTGGAGTGAAGTATTTTAAGCCCTAAAAGAAAATAACGTCCAAGCTAGACTGTTGTATCCTGCAAAATTATCTTTCAAAATCGATGGGGAAATTAGATACTTTCACAAGAAAGAACACCTGAGAAATTTCATGAATACCAAACCAGCACTCCAAACAATCCTAAGTAATATCCTAGCAAAACACAATGAAGATCACAACTCCATGAGGCCAAACAGAGGGAAGCCACTAGGCAAGGTAAGAATCTAAAGGGAAAGGGAAAAAAAAACAAAACACAAGAAATAAAAGAATCACCAATAGTAAAACATCATGACAAGGATGAGTCAATATCTATCAATTATAACTACCAATGTTAATGGTCTCAATTCACCAATCAAAAGAAATAGACTGACAGAATGGATTAAGAAGCAAAATCCAACAATATGCTGTATACAAGAAACACACCTAACTCAAAAAGAAATACACAGACTGAAAGTAAAAGGATGGAAAACAGTTCTCCATGCCACAGGAACCCAGAAAAAACAGGCGCAGCAATCTTATTGGCAGACAAAGTAGATTTCAAACCAAAACTAATTAAGAGAGAAAAAGATGGTCACTACATCCTTGTGAAGGGAACAATCCAAGAGGAAGAGATGACAATCCTAAATATATATGCACCAAATATGAATGCCCCCAATTATACAAAACAAATATTAATGGACATGAAAAAGCAAATAACCACTAATACATTTGTAGTGGGGGACCTCAATACCCCATTATCACAAATAGACGGATCATCCAGAAAAAAAAATTAACAACGAAATTCTAGAATTGAACCAAGCTATTAAACAAATGGACTTAATAGATGTTTATAGTGTTCTACCCCACAAAATCAGAATACACATTCTTTTCGGCTGCACATGGGTCATTCTCTAAAATAGACCACATGCTAGTTCACAGGACATGTCTAAGTAAATGTAAAAGAATTGAAGTTACCCCCCTGTATATTTTCAGACCATAGTGCAATAAAATTGGAGATCAATGACATAAGAAATTGCAAAACTTCCACAAATACATGGAAATTAAATAACGCCCTCTTGAACAACCAATGGGTCAAAGAGGAAATTAAAGAAGAAATTAGACAGTTTCTACAAGTAAATGATAATACCAGTACAACATAAAGGAATCTATGGGACACAATGAAAGCAGTTCTACATGGGAAATTCATAGCAGTTAATCCCCATATTAGAAAAACAGAGAGAACTCACTTAAATAACCTAATGCAGAACCTCAAGCTCCTACAAAAAGAAGATCATAACAAACCCAAAGCTCGGACAAGAGAGGAAATTATAAAGATTAGAGCAGAAATCAATGCAATGGAGACTAAGAGAATGATACAAAAAATTAATGAATCAAAGAGTTGCTTTTTCGAAACAATAAATAAAATAGATAAACCCTTAGCCAACCTTATCAAAAAAAGGAAAGAAAAGGCTCAAATCCATGCAATTAGGAATGAAAAGGGTAAAATTACAAGGGACCCAGCAGAAATCCAGAGGATCATCAATACCTACTTCCAGAACCTATACGCCAATAAGATGGAAAAAACAGAAGAAATGAACAGATTCCTAGATACATACAAATTGCCAAAGTTAAATGAAGAAGATATAAAACTTCTAAACACCTCAATTACAATGAGTGAAATTGAAAATAAAAAATTTACCAACAAAGAAAAGCCCAGGTCCTGATGGCTTCACAGCTGAACTCTACAAGACATTTCAAGAAGAACTATCGCCATTACCCTTTAAATTTATCAAGGAAATTGAAAGAGAAGCAAAGCTTCCAAATTCATTCCTGGAAACAATTATTACTTTGATTCCAAAACCACCAAAAGACACAACCCAAAAAAGAAAGCTACAGGGCAATCTCCCTAATGAATGTTGATGCAAAAATCCGCAACAAGATACTGGTAAATAGAATACAAGGGGTCATCAAGAAGATCATACACCCTGACCAAGTCAGATTTATCCCAGGGATGCAAGGATGGTTCTACATTTGTAAATCAATAAACATAATACACTATATTAACAGATTCCAGGACAAAAACTATATGATTATCTCAATAGATGCAGAAAGGGCATTCAACAAAATCCAACATCTATTTATGATAAAAACCCTACAGAAAATTGGAATAAAGTCTTTATCTCAACTTAATCAAGGCTATCTATGAAAAACCAACAGCTAACATCATACTAAATGGTCAAAAACTGAAAACTCTCAGGATAAAATCAGGAACAAGATGAGGATGCCTATCACCACTCCTGTTTAATACTGTTCTTGATACATTAGCCACAGCAATTAGAAAAGAGAAAGAAATAAAAGGAATAAAAATAGGACAGGAAGAAGTTAAATTGTCATTATTTGCTGATGATATGATACTTTACATTGAAGACCCAAAATACTCTGCCAAAAGACTTCTAGACTTAATAGACAGATTTAGTAGAGTAGTTGGATATAAGGTCAACACTCAAAAAACAATAGCCTTTTTATATACAAATAATAGGCTCACTGAGAGAGAAATTAGGGAAACAATTCCTTTTACAATAGCATACAAAAAAATGAAATATCTAAGAGTCAATCTAAGAAAGGAAGCAAAAGACCTCTCTACACTAAAAACTATAGCACTTTGAGAATGGAGATTGAGCAAGATACAAGAAAATGGAAAGACATCCCTTGTTCCTGGATAGGAAGAACCAATATAGTGAAAATGGCCATACTTCCAAAACTATTATATAGGTTCAATGCAATCCTGATTGAAATTTCAACAATATATTTCACAGAACCAGAGAAAACAATCCAAAAATTCATTTGGAACCAGAACAGACATAGAATAGCAAAAGAAATTTTAGGCAACGGAGATATGGCTGGGGTATTACAATCCCCAACTTGAAACTACACTACAAAGCTACTGTGATAAAAACAGCATGATATTGGCAAAAAACAGACCTGAGGATCAATGGAATACATTAGAAGATCAAGGCCAGGGATTTAGCTCAGTGGTTTCGCCACCTGCTGCTCAAGTGCAAGGACCTGAGTTCGATTCCTGGTACCAAAAAAAAAAAAGATCCAGAAACAACTACAGATATGCTGAGCCACCTCATCTTTGACAAAGGAGCCAACCATCCTCACTGGAGGAAAGATACCCTATTTAATAAATGGTGTTGGAAAAAGTGGATTTCAATCTGCCAAAGATTAAAACTTGACCCATGCCTATCACCATGCACTAAACTAAGATCGAAGCGGATTAAAGATTTAAATATTAGGACAGAAACACTAAATTTGCTGGAAGATAAGTTAGGTAGAACTCTTGAAGATATTGGTAGAGGTAAAGATTTTATGAATAAAACCTCAGTGGCACGGGAACTTCCACAAAGAATCAACAACAGGGGTCTTACCTTATTAAAAAGCTTTTGCACTGCAAGAGAAACCACCAACAGAGCTAAGAGACAACCTACAATGTGAGAAAAAAATTTCAGCAACTGTACCTTAGAGAAAGGACTACTATCTAGAATATATAAAGAACTGAAAAAAATCAGATCCCCCAAATTCAAAGACCCAATTCAAAAGTGGGCATCTGAAATGAACAGACATTTCTCAGACAAAGAAGTAGAAATAGCAAATAAATACATGAAAAAATGTTCAATATCACTGGTCATTTGAGAGATGCAAATGAAAACAACACTGAGATTCCACCTCACCCCAGAAAGAATGGCTGCTATTAAGAAATCATCTAATAACAAATGCTGGCGGGGGTGTGGGGAGAAAGGAACCCTTCTCCATTGATGGTGGGAGTGCAGACTGGTGCAACCACTGTGGAAATCAGTATGGAGAGACCTCAAAGAACTAGAACTAGAGGTCCCATTTGACCCAGCTATTCCCCTACTGGGTATCTTCCCCAAAGAATTAAAAAAATCGTACCACAGTGATATATGTGCACCTATGTTTACAGCAGCACAGTTCGTAATAGCAAAAGCTTGGAAACAGCCCAAGTGACCATCAACTAGAGACTAGATAAAGAAGACGTGGTTTTTTTAATAAAATGGAGTACTACTCAGCCATAAAGAAAGAGAAACTACAGACATTTATAGCTAAATGGATGCATATTGAGGCCATCCTCTTAAGTGAAATAAAGAGGACACATGTGTAGATACCGAATAGTTTCTCTAGTGTTTGAAACTGAAAGTGTAATTAAGGATACACATGGATGAAATTGCCTAATAACATATTTCTTGGATTGTGTTTCCATCCCAGGTCACATGACTGTATCGAAATTTAAATTAGCGAGAAGTTTGGTTTATGTGGAGTCTGCTCACTGGAGTGTTTTTTCCGGATCATTATTTGTTCAATGTTGGTTTTGGGGACGTTTCTGAAACAAATCACATCCTCTGGTGTCTTGCTGGTGCTTGAGATGCTTCTTTAAGTTATATGGAAAAATGTTTAAGTGCTTTTCAGTTCTGTTTTGATTGAGTTCTACTGTATTCGAATATTATTGTAGTTTTTTTCCCCTTGCATTGTTCTTCTTTGAGTGGTTTTAATTTTTTGTATGCGTGTGTTTGATAATGAAAGTTGTTAAATTTTTTTAAAAAAAGGATTTTCCTTTTTCCTTCTTTTTTCTTCTTGGCTGATTTATTGGAGTTTTGAGATTTTTTCTTTTTCCATTTATCTTTTCTTTTTCTTTTTTTCCCCCTTCTTCACTGGATTATTGAGGCTTGGTAAATTTTTCTTTTCATTTTTTCCTTTCTCTTCATTTTCATTTCCCTTTTTCTTTTTTCTTTCTCTTTTTTCTCTTTAATTTTTTCTTATCTTGTTTTTATTCTCCATATTTTTCTCTTTTCTCTCTTTTTTCCTTTATCTGCTTTTTGCTAAATTTGGTCTTTTCTGTTACCTTTACCTAAGTCTATAAATATATTTCTACCCCTTAATCAGATTCCTTGTCTCACTTTTCTCTCTGCCTTCTGTTCTCCCATTGTTTAATTTTTCTTCTTTTATTCCCCCATTCCCATCCCCTTATGTCTTTAGTAATATAACCAATAAGATTTATTAGTCTTTTGTTAACTCTGTTATTGCTGTTGAAATAATTTCCTTTTTATTTTATGAAAAAATAAACAAAATTGCATAACAAAAGAAAATAACAGTAGTTAATACATTTATCATTATCTTCAAAGTAGGTACTCAGAATACAAGACATAAACCAAAAAGATCCTTACAAAAACAGAAACAAACAGATAATAATACAAAACTTTCTTTTCAATGAACTAAGATAAATGAAACAAATTAACCTATATGTATTGAATTCCTTTCTATTGTTAATGGAAGTATAGTTGTTGCATTTAGCAGCTATTTGCTATATGTCAATATCTGATTTGTCATAGTGCTTATACTATAATTATAGATCTCTTTTCTATGGTTACTGGTGGTATATTAGTGGTTTTGTGATATGTCATTATCCAGTTTGTCTTATAAGATATTATTGTTGCTGATTTATTTGCTATTGCAAGTAACAGAGGTGATCAGATCTTGGGACAGAGGCAAAGAACTATACTTAGCCATCCCCAGAGTGCATCACTGAGAAGCAGACACTAACTAAAGAGATCTCCACACTGGCAACAAAGTCTTTCACTGTAAGTGCCCACAAACCTAGGCATGGAAAACAAAAACAAGAAACATGAGAAGGCAACAAAATGGCTCCCAAAACTCCTAACTTCCCCAAAGCCAATTCAGGGGTTACTGAGGGGGGAAAAAGCAAAACTCACACAATCAAATTATTAAAAAAGATAACTAAAGAGGTTAAAAAACAGATCAATAAGGTGCTCAGTGGGCTAACAGAAGATAAAATTAAGCAAAAAGTGGATATAATAACTTGCTCAGAGAACTTACAGAAGACGCTAATAAGAAGCTAACTAAGCTAAACAAAATGATACAAAACATGAATGGTGAGTTTAGCCAAGAATCAGAGTCCATGAAAAGGTTCCAAACAGAAAGCCAGCAGAATAAAAATTATACTGAAAGTATGGGTAGCAGAGGCAATCAATGAAAGGACAAAGTGTCAGAATTATAAGACAGGGAAACTGACAAATGCCAACTGCTCAGAGATACCTCAAAAACAAAAGAATGTAAAATATGGATCCAATGGCTGCTAGATGATACAAAGGAGACTAACCAAGGATTAATTGGAATTAGTGAAAAATTGGAAGACAGCACAGGTGGCATGAAAAATATGCTTACAGAGAAGCTGAGCTGGTCCCAGCACCCAGAAGAAAGCTCCCCCGCTGCCATCCCATGCTTCTAGGGCAGAGAAGCTGAGCCAGTCCTAGCACCCAGAAGGAAGCTCCCCCACCGCCATCCCACGCTCCTAGGGCAGAGAAAGTGAGCCACGTGGATGCCAGAATCACACCCTCTCCCCGTGGAAATGAGAAGACATGTAAACAAGCCTCAAAAACAGACTTCCAGATCACCTACAGCAACCCCAAAGGAAAACGAGATGGAACAATCTGATACTCAACCACCTGGACTCTCTGAACTGGCAACAAAAGAGGATCTGGGAAAAATGAAATCAGAAATAATTACTCAGATAACAGCAAAGATTGTGCTCATAGTGTAAGACATGATTAATAAATCTAGAGAGGACACAGATTAAAAAAATAGAGGATCTGAGGAACATGATGGAATCCCAACACAGGAAACAAATGGAATCCATGAAACAGATGTAAACAGATTTCCAGAAGGTTAAAAACTCCAGCGAATGTCTGTGCAGCAGAATGAACCAATGTGAGGATAGAATTTCAGATATAGAAGATAAGACTGCAATTAGTGACCAAGAAAAGAAAGACTGCTTTAAAATTATAAGGGACCACAAGAAATCAATCCAGTAGCTGCTAGACGATCCAAAGAAGAATAACATAAGACTGATTGGAGTCAATGAAGAAACAGGAGAGCGTGCAGATGACATAAAAAAAAATGTCCACAGAAGTGATGGCAGAAAACTTCCCAAGGAGGGGAAAAGAACTTGACATAGAGATAAGTGAGACATATAGGACTCCAAATAGCCTTGATCAAAAAAGAATCTACATATAGGCATATAATTGTTAAGATTCCAGAATCCCAACAGAAGAACAAAGTTCTACAAGCAGTTAGAGAAAAGAAACAAATCACATACAAAGGAAAGCCCATCAGAATCACAGCAGACTTCTCAATGCAAACCCTCAAGGCAAGAAGAGCTTGGAGTGATGTATTTCAAGCCCTAAAGGAAAAGAGCCTCCAACCCAGATTGATGTACCCTGAAAAACTATCTTTCAAAATTGATGGAGAAATAAGATACTTTCATGATAAAGAGCACCTCAGGAACTTCATGAATACCAATCCGGCACTCCAAAAAATTTTAGACAATACCCTAGGAAAAGACAATGAGGATCACAACCCCAGGAAACCCAGCAGAATGAATCCATTGGGCGTGACAAATTAAACGCAAAGAGGGAGAATCCAACAAAAACAAAAAATCATGACAAGGCTTTTAAAACTTTTAACTTCATCTTCCTAATGAGTGTATAATTCAATCTTATTAATGTACTGATTAGTATTTTTCTGATTCTAGAGTTGCACACCTTTCCTTGTGCTATACTGGCTATTTATCATCTTATATCTACTTTTTAATTGTGTTGTCTATTAATGAGCTGTAAGAGTTCTTTATACATTCTGGTCATAGGTTATATGCATTGTAAATATGGTCTGTTTAAGGACTACTTTTCATTTTCATGATGTCATTTAAAGTTCTAAATTTTGATGGAATCTCATTTATCAATTTTTTTCTTTTATACATCATGTCTTTTGTATACCATGTAGTTCTTGCCTACCCTAAATTCATAAACATTTTCCCTTCTAATTTCTTCTTAAAGTTTTATACTTTTAGGCTTTCTTATTTAGGTTCATAGATCCCTTCAAGTTATTTTCATGTATGGAAATAAAGGGTTGAGCTTAATTTTTTATATATGGATACCAGGTGTTCTAGTGCCGTTTGCTGAAGACACTATCTCTTCCTCGGCTCTTGAATCAAGTTTATATTCCATAAAATGCTAATGTTAAATAACCTTTCAAAACTCAGTGGACCATATATGTGTGGTTCTATTTCTAGATTCTCTGTTTTATTCAAATGATCTATACGTCTTTCCTCATACCAACACTGCCTTGATTACTGTAGCTTTAGAAGAAGTCTTAAAATTAGGTACTAAACATCTTCCAACACTGTTTTTTTTTAACTTTTCTAGGGCCTTTGTACTCCTACATAACTTTTAAATTTCAATATCCAATTCTTCATTCATAGTATTTATACACAGACCTGAATTTTTATATATATACCTTGTGTTTTCTAATCCTGCTAAATTCAAGTACAAGTTCTAGGGGCTCCTAGAGATTTCTTAGTATTTTCTCTGTAGATGATCATTTCATCTACATATAAAGATTTTGCTTCTACCTTGCCAATCCTATCCTACTTGTGTCATTTTATTGCCAGACTATTTTGGTGGGGACTAGGTTTCAAAGTTTAATGGACAGATAAAGAGTAAGCATATCTGCCCTTGTTCCCCACCTTTAGGAGAAAGCACTGTATCTTCTCCATTCATATAAGGTGTTCTCACTGGTAGTATGGAGTACATGTCTTTAATCTGTTGAGAAGGTTCTGTTCTACTTCTGGTCTCCTGATAGATTTTACCATGAACAGCTGTAGAATTTAGTACAATACTTTTTCTCCAACTAGTGTCAGGATCATATGGCTTTTGCCTTTCCTCTGTTTAAATGATGACTTTTGGGGGTGGATCTTCCAATGCTGAACCAACACTGCCATCCCTATAACAAAACCACTTTCTACATACTGCCAGATCTGACTTCTAATAGTTTGTTTTGTTCAACAAATTTCTATCTATGTTCATACTTTTTTCTTCTATTATCTTTATCCAGTTTTAGGATTAGCACAATGTTGAGTTCCTAAAATGAGGGGAGAAGTGTTCCTTCTTTTTTCTGCTTTAATTGTTTGATATAATTTATCAGTTAAAATGTTTATGAGCCTGCTGTTGTCATATAGGTAGGTTTTCAAGCTAGGAATATACCTTCTTTAATAGGTGCTATTCAAATTTTATATTTCCTCCAGAGTTAGTTTCATTAATTTGTCTTCCAAGGTACTTCTTACAAGTTGTCAAATTTATTTCAAAAAAGATTTTTGTAATATGCTTTTTATATCCTTTTAAATTCTGTAAAATCTGTGGTAATGTCTCCCAGATCTTGATATTTTAATTTTAAAAATGTATAATTAATATTGTGTAATAGGAAGAAAAGGTCTAAAGGAGCAGGGGAAGTGGGAGGGGTAGGGGAAAGGAAAAAAGGGAAAAGAAAACATATGAGAAAAGGAAAAAAATGGAAACAAAGTCTTTGCAATTAGGGAAGGGTGGAGGGGGTGAAGGGAGGGCAAGGGAAGGGGGAAAAAATAAGAACCAAGAGACTCATGTAATGGTACAAGATCCCAATGATGAATGTAACTGTATTTTATACCTAAAATGTACCAATAAACTTAATGGGAAAAAAAAAGAAAAAAATGCTTATAGAAATAATAACAAAACTCTTGAAATACAGGGAAAGAATTAAACATGGAAATAAGTGAGGCATACAGAACAACAAATAACCACAATCAAAGGAGAACCTCTCTATGACATATTATAGTAAAAATCACGTAAGTCTAACACAGTGACAGAATCTTAAAAACTATTAGAGAAAGCAATGAATCATTTATAAAGGTAAACTCATTAGAACTACACCAGACTTCTCAACACAAACCTTAAATTCCAGGAGAGCTTGGAGTGAAGTGTTTCAAGCCCTCAGAGAAAACAACTTCAAGCCAAGACTTATATAACCTGCAAAACTATCTGTCAAAATTTATAATGAGGTATTTCTATGACAAAGAGCACCTCAAGAAATTTATGACCAGAAGCCAGCACTACAATAAATACTCAGGAATATCCTACAGAGAGAGACAATGAAGACAACAATGCCAATAAGTCAAAAAGAATGAATGCACCAGGAAGGGTGAGGAGCTAAGCAGAAAGGGAGGGGGGTCAGCAATGGGAAAATAAGTCAGTACTTTTCCGTGATAATTCTCAGTGTGAATGGTCTCAAATCCTCAATCAAAAGACACAGATTGGTAAATGGATCAAGAAACAAAATCCAACAATATTTTATACACAAGAATTACATTTAATCCAAAAAATTCACAGATTTAAAAATCAAAGGATGGGAGGACACAAGATGATGAAACATTGAGTGCCAGCAGCTCGGCTTCTCCAAGACAAAATGTCTGTAGTCTACAGCACATGGCTCAGGGAGGAACCAAAGTGAGAGGAGAGCATAAAGGAACCATGAGGGAACTGACATAGAAAAAGAAAATAGGATTAAGCAACAGAAGAGGTAACCCATACCACAGAGGAGAAACCTTGGCACCACAGACAGTGGCTAGCTGGCTACCACCAGAAGGCACAGTGAAACTAATAATGTCTCTGCTCACAGAGAACAGCATCAGGACTAGGAGAATCTTATGTAGTTGGAGACAGTGGGAAGAATGCAAGACTGTCATTCTCCAGTGGCCCTCCAGAAACAACAATTGGTGAATGTCTATAGTATAAGCACCCCAGGACACAGTCCCCCAGAGCGGGCACTGGTGGGGATGCCATTGTGGGTAAAGGATGTGTGTTTGAACCTCAGTTCCACAGCAGTGCCCTGGTGGCAGCTTCACACTACCAAATTCCCAGAGTGGATGAGGGAAGGACTGTCACAGGAGACTGCTGGCAGTTGGAGAGCAAGCTGGGGAGAGTCACACTGAGAGGCAGGAACTGGTGATCACAGGCTCAGTTCCTGCAATCTGACAACAGTTTCTGCCTAAATTGCACAGGATTGGAGGCTTACATTGGCACAGTGTTCCCACTGCTAAAGGGAGATCCAAAATAAGGTCACTGTAACAGATTAGTCTTTACTGCTGTAGTTGAACTGACTGCATAGTAACAATCCTGATTCAGTGGACAATTTAGTGCCAGTGAACTTGTCTGCTGAATCCATTATCATACCCAGGGAGAGGAATAGCAAGAGTTCCTAACTCAAGAATTCAGACCAGGTCAAACTCTCCAAAAATGCCTTCAACTTGACAGAAGGAGGTCCGGAGTCTGAGTTAAGATGAGTTTATGCAGTGGAAGGATCAAAGAAGCAATTGGGATGTGAGCACTCAGACTGTGAGAAAGAAGGTACTCAGGAATCACATATGCAAAGTCTCATTTGAACATCTAATCTGTGTTCCCATGGGATATGTTATGGGTTTAAGTTTTTGCATGTTTCTTGAGTTATTTAGTAACATCGAGTTATGTTCTTTTATGATCATGTGTATATTAGATTCTTACTCTTGTATATTTGTTCTTTCATGTGTCTAGCTTCTCTCCCTCATCTTAGCTCTTCATCTAGTTTCTTCACCTTATACCCCCAAAACAATATTATTAACATGTATCTGTATCCTTTTTCCAAACACATAAACTCCACCTCCCAAGTTTTTAAAATTATTATATTTAGCTGTGTCAGTAAATCCTTTCTTCATTAGAATAATTGCTCAATCCTCACCATCGTGAGCTTTTGGCTCTTCCATATCTTACCTAGCTTACTGTCCTTCTTATCAGCAAGTTCTGATGACCACACAGCTTTCCTCAATCACAAAGTTAACCCTCACTCCCCCATATCTCACCCCTACCCCCACAAAATATCCTCTGAAAATTCTCAATACTAAAAAAAAAAAATTCTCAATACAAAACCTTCAACTCATCAGGATCCACATCAATCTTTTCTTCTCATCCATGTCCAGTCTCCCTTTCAAACCCTTTCAAACCTCCCCCTATAATAGTGCCTACCACTATTCATCCAAACATGGCCCCATCCTCCCCACCCCACCTACCTCACTGCAGGGCACTGACAAATAATAAACTGCAATAGTGTGCATGCAAAACAGACAAAGGGAGGAAGAGTAACTGCAAAAACTATCATATAGAAGGGTTGTAAGACTTAATCTGTGGATGTTGTTATAAACAGAAGCAATCCTTTCAGCAAACATAGGGACAGAGTCCAACTTACTTAAAGAAAATAACAGAAGGAGTGATGACTACCACTGGACATAGAAAGCTGAAAATTATTCATGGGAAGGCAATATCCTGCTGTAAAGCTCCATATCAACCACAAACTATCCTCACTTCTCTACTTCTCTAGCTCCCAACCTGTAAAAGCTCTCCCTCTCCTGAAAAAAGAATAAAAAAGAGGGGGACACATACAATTTAAATATATATATTTATATTATACATTATATATATATTTATATTATACATAATATATATATGAGAAAATAGTAACAGATACAAGTAGAAGAATGGGGAAACAAGGAAATAGAAGATCTTTAAACTCCCACCAACTCCCCCAAGGCAGAGTAAGGGAGCAGAAAATAAATACTAGCTAGTAGAAATCTATGAAAAGTTCATAGAAGGGATGAAGAAACTAGATGAGTTCAAAGAGGAAATGAAGCAAATGTTTACATCACTTACACTCAATATGGCCATGCAGTGACCATATTTTCAGGAAAATTGAGCTATGACCAAACTAACCAAAATAGGTTAAAATTTGAACAACAGAATCAACAATATGGAATCCTAAAAAAACATGTCAGACAGAAATACCTGAAATAAAAAGTAATATAGAAGTGATAACACTGCAGAAATGACCAATATGAGTGCAGACTAGGAGGCTTCCAGGCCAAAGTACCACTGCTCCCAGCACAAAGGAGGAGGCTTCTGGGTTGACCTGCCACCGCTCCCAGTGCAGAATAGGAGGCTTCCAGACCAAAGTATCACCACTCCCAGCATAGAGGAGATGAGCTGCGCGGGAGGCACCCCCCACCCCCACCCATCGAAATGAGAAGACACATAAGCGAGCCTCAAAACCAGACATCCAGATCACCTAAATCAACCCCAAAGGGAAACGAGATGGAATACTCTGACACTGTACCACCTGAGCTCCCTGAACTAGCAACAAGAGAGGATGTGGAAAAAATGAAATCAGAAATAATTTCTCAGATAACAGCAGAGATTGTGCCCATAGTGCAAGACATGATTAATAAATCTAGAGAGGACACGGATAAAAAAAACAGAGGAGCTGAGAATATGATGGAATCCCAACATAGGAAACAAATGGAATCCATAAAACGGATGCGAATAGATTTCCAGGAGATTAAAAACTCCATTGAAAGTCTATGCAACAGAATGAGGCAATGTGAGGACAGAATTTCAGATATAGAAGATAAGACTGCAATTAGTGACCAAGAAAAGAAAACCTGCTTTAGAATTATAAGGGACCACAAGAAATCAATCCAGCAGCTGCTAGACGATGCAAAGAAAAATAACTTAAGACTGACTGGAGTCACTGAAGAAACAGGAGACAGTACAGATGACATAAAAACTGTTCACAGAAGTGATGGCAGAAAACTTCCCAAGGAGGGGAAAAGATTTTGACATACAGATAAATGAGGCATATGAGACTCTAACTAGCCTTAATCAAAAAAAATCTACACATAGGCATGTAATTGTTAAGATTCCAGAAACTCAACAGAAGAACAAAGTTCTACAAGCAGTTAGAGAAAAGAAACAAATCACATACAAAGGAAAGCCCATCAGAATCACAGCAGACTTATCAATGCAAACCCTCAAGACAAGAAGAACTTGGAGTGACATATTCCAACCCCTAAAAGAAAACAGCCTCCAACCCAGACTGATGTACCCTGAAAAACTATCTTTCAAAAGTGATGGAGAAATAAGATACTTTCATGACAAAGAGCACCTTAGGACCTTCGTGAATACCAAACCAGCACTCCAAAGAATTTTGTACAATATCCTAGAAACCACAAGGAGGATCACAACCCCAGGAAACACAGCAGAATGAATCTGTCACATGAGACAAGAAATTAAATGCAAAGGGGGAGAATCCAACAAAAAGAAAAAATCATGGCAATGATAAGTCAATACGTATCAGTTATAACCATCAATGTTAATGGTCTCAATTCACCAATCAAAAGAAATAGACTGGCAGAATGGGTCAAGAAACAAGATCCAATAATATGCTGCATACAAGAAACACACAATTCAAAAAGATACTCACAGACTGAAAGTTAAAGGGTAGAAAACAATACTCCATGTGACAGGAACCCGAAAAAAAGCAGGAGTAGCTATCCTCTTTGCAGATCAAGTGGATTTCAAACCAACACTGATTAAGAGAGACAAAGAAGGACATTACATCCTTGTAATGGGAACAATCCAAGAGGAAGAGATGACAATCCTAAATATATATGAACCAAACACTAGTGCACCCAACTATATAAAACAAATACTAACGGACATGAAAAATCAAATAAGCACTAATACCATAGTAGTGGGGGACCTCAATATCCACTGTCACAAATAGATAGATCAACTAGACAAAAAAAAAAGCAACAAAATACTAGAACTCAATCAACTCTTGAACAAATAAACTTAACAGATGTTTACAGAGTGTTCCACCCCACACAAATCACAATACACATTCTTTTCAGCTGCACATGGGTCGTTCTCCAAAATAGACCACATACTCGCTCATAGAACATATTTAGGTAAGTGCAAAGGAATTGAAGTTATCCCCTGTATATTGTCAAACAACAGTGTGATAAAACAAAGGAAACCACAAGAATTTCATAAACACATGGAAATTGAACAACATACTTATGAATAATCAATGGGTCACAGAGGAAATTAAAGAAGAAATCAGATAGTTCCTTTAACTCAATGACAATGACAACAGAACATATTGGAATCTATGGGACACAATGAAAGTAGTCTTACGAGGGAAATTCATAGCAGTGACTACTCATATTAGGAAAACAGAACAAGCCCAATTAAACAAGATGATGCTACACCTCAAGCTTCTAGAAAAAGAAGAGCAGGACAAACCCAAAGCTCATACAAGGGAGGAAATTATAAAGATTAGAGCAGAAATCAATGCAATGGAGACTAAGGGAATGATACAAAAAAATCAATGATGCCAACAGTTTGTTCTTCGAAAGAATAAACAAAATTGACAAACCCTTAGCCAACCTTATCAGAAAAAGGAAAGAAAAGGCCCAAATCCATGCAATTAGGAATGAAAACAATGAAATTACAATGGACCCAGCAGAAATCCAGAGGATCATTAATACCTACAACAAAAAACTATACACCAATAAAATGGAAAACACAGAAGAAATGGAAAGATTCCTAGGTATGTATGAATTACCAAAGTTGAACAAAGAAGACCTAAAAATTCTAAACAACCTAATATCAATCAATGAAATTGAAAATGTAATTAAAAACTTACCACCTAAGAAAAGCCCAGGTCCCCTAAAAATTCTAAACAACCCAATATCAATCAATGAAATTGAAAATGTAATTAAAAACTTACCACCTAAGAAAAGCCCAGGTCCTAATGGCTTCACTGCTGAATACTACAAGACATTTAGAGAGTAACTCCTCCCACTACTGTTTAAACTCTTCAATGAAATTGAAAGGGAAGTAATACTCCCAAATTCATTCATGGAAGCAAGCATCACCTTGATCCCCAAAGGAGAGAAAGACCCAACTGAAAAAGAGAACTATAGGTCAATCTCACTAATGAACATAGATTCAAAAATCCTTACTAAGATACTGGCAAATAGAATGCAGAAGATCATCAAGAAGATCACACACCCTGATCAAGCGGCATTCATCCCAGGGATGCAGGGATGGTTCAATGTACACAAATCAATATAATACACTATATCAATAGAGCCAAGGATAAAAACCATATGATCATCTCAATAGAAGCAGAAAAAGCATTTGACAAAATCCAACACACATTTATGATAAAACCCTACAAAAACTGGAATAGATGCTCTCTACCTCAATCTGATAAGAGCCATCTATGAAAAACCAACAGTCAATATCATACTAAGTGGTCAAAAACTGAAACCTTTCACACTAAAATCAGAAACAAGACAAGGATGTCCACTATCACCACTCCTGTTCAATATAGTTTTGGAAACATTAGTCATGGAAATTAGACAAGATAAAGAAATAAAAGGAATAAAGATAGGAAACAAAGACATCAAATTGTCATTATTTGCAGATGACATGATACCCTATATAGAAGACCCCAACAACTCCACCAAGTCTTCTAGACTTAATAACCAAATTCAGTAAAGTAGCTGGATACAAGGTCAACACACAAAAATCAATAGCTTTCCTCTACATGAACAACAGACTCATTGAGACAGAAATAGGACAAACAATTCCTTTCACAACACCATCCAAAAAACTGAAATACCTAGGAATCAACCTAACAAAATAAATCAAAGACCTCTTCTCTGAAAACTATAGCACTATGAAAAGAGATTGAAGACGATATAAGAAAATGGAAAGACATACCCTACTCCTGAGTAGGAAAGATCAACATAGTGAAAATGGCCATACTTCCAAAACTACTATATAGATTCAAGGCAATCCCAACTGAAATCCCTGCAGCATACTTCATGGACCTTGAGAAAACAATCCAAAAATTCATTTGGAACAAGAAGAGACCCAGAATAGCAAAAGCAATTCTAGGTAACAGAGACATGGCAGGGGGTATTATAACCCTCAACTTGAAACTATACTACAAAGCTACTGTGATAAAAACAGCATGGTACTGGCAAAGAAACAGACCTGAGGACCAGTGGAACAGATTAGAAGATGCAGAAACAACTCCAGACACACTCAGCCATCTCATCTTTGACAAAGGAGCCAAATACCCTCACTGGAGGAAAGATAGCCTCTTTAATAAATGGTGCTGGAAAAATTGGGTTCAACTTGTCAAAGACTAAAACTAGACCTATATCTCTCACCATGCACTCAACTAAAATCTAAGTGGATTAAAGATGCAAATATTAAAACAGGAACGCTACACTGGCTGGAAGAGTGTTTAGGAAGAACTCTTGAAGACACTGGTGTAGGAAAAGATTTTATGAACAAAACCTCAGTTGCCCATGAACTAGCACAAAAAATCAACAAGTGGGATCTCTTCTTACTAAAAAGCTTCTGCACAGCAAGAGAAACCAACAAGAATGTGAAGAGACAACCCACAATGTGGGAAAAAATTTTCACCAGCTGTCCCTCAGACACAGGTCTACTATCTAGAATCTATAAAGAACTTAACAAAATCAGACCTCCCAAATTTAAAGATCCAATCCAAAAATGAGCATCTGAAATGAACAGATATTTCTCACACAAAGAAGTAGAAACAGTAAATAAACATATGAAAAAATGTTCAATGTCACTGGTCATTCGAGAGCTGCAAATGAAAGCAACGCTGTGATTCCACCCACCCCAGTAAGAATGGCTGCTATCATGAAATCAACCAATAACAAATGCTGGTGGGGCTGTGAGGAAAGAGGAACCCTGCTCCACTGCTGGTGGGAGTGTAGACTGGTGCAACCACTGTGGAAATCAGTATGGAGATACCTCAAAGAACTAGGACTGGAAGTCCCATTTCACCCAGCTATTCTCCTGCTGGTTATCTTCTCCATAGAATTAAAAGAGTCATACCACAGTGATATATGCACACCCATGTTCATAGCAGCACAATTTGTAATAGCTAAAACTTAGAAACAGCCCAAATGCCCATCAACTGGAGACTAGATAAAGAAAATGTGGGAGTTTTTTATAAAATGGAGTATTACTCAGCCGTAAAAAATGAGAAATTAGAGACATTTATAGCTAAAGGGATGCATATTGAGGCGATACTCTTAAGTGAAATAAATAGGGCAAACATGTAAATACCAAATAGTTTCTCTAATGTGAGAAACTGAAAGTGTAAATAAGGACTAAAAGGTGTAATAGATAATGTGAAATAGGAAGAAAAGGGGCAAAGGGGAAGGGGAAGTGGGAGGGGTAGGGGAATGGAAAGAAGGGAATGGAATCAATATGAGATAATGAAAAAAATGGAAACAAAGTCTTTGTAAATAGGGAGGGATGGAAGGGTTGAAGGGAGGGCAGGGGAAGGGGGAAAAAATAAGAGCCAAGAAAGATTATGTAAAGGTGCAAATTTCCAATGATGAATGTCATCGTATTGTATACCTAAAATGTACCAATAAAATAAAAAAAAGAATTGACCAATATGAAGACAAAGTGTCTGAAATTAAGGACAAAATAGTGAATTGTCTTAAAGAGCTCAAAGAAACCAAAAAGAAAATAAGAGAACAAGAGAAGACTATACAGCACCCAGCAGCTATTAGGTGACAAAAAGAAGACCAATATAAAGCTAATGAGTTAGAGAAAAAACTAAAAGACTGCACAGATGGGTTCACTAACATGCCTACAGAACTCATGAAAGAAAATTTCCCAAATATATGAAAAGACTTTAAAATACAAATAAGCACCGCTTATAGAACACCAAACAATGATAATCACAAGAGAAGTTCACCAAGGCATATCTTCATTAAATTAACAGATACTCAGCAAAATAAACCCAGAATTTTAAAGGCATCCAGAGAAAAACAAAAAGTCACATATATAGGTGAATCAATTACAAACACAGCAGACTCCTCAGCACAAACGCTGAAGGCCAGAAAAGCTTGAAGTGAAGTATTTCAAGCCCTAAAGGCAAATAACTTCCAACCCACATTAACTTAGAAAAGCTATCCTACAAAATAGATGGAAAAATAAGGTACTTTCATGAAAAGGATCAGCTCAGAATATATATGAGTACTAAATCAACTCCAGAGAAAATACTCAAGAAGATTCTGAACAGAAACAACCAATTGAACACATCTAAAAACACAGAGGAAATTAGTGATATCAATGGATAAAAAGCAATGAAAAATATCAGAAAAACAAATGATATACCAGCAGATAAAGAGGCAAGGATAATAAATAACCAACACATCTCAGTAATATCTCTCAATGTTAACAGTCTCAACTTGCCAATCAAAAGACACAGACTGGTAGACTGGATCAAAAAGCAGAATCCAAAACCTGTTACATTCAAGAAATTCATCTGATACAAAAAGATATACATAGATTAAAAACTAAAGGATGGAAAAAACATTGCATGCACCAGTACTCCAAAAACAAGCAAGGGTAGCAATTCTAATATCAGACATGATAAACTTCAAGTTAAAACCAATTTAGAAGAGATGTAGAAGGTCACTACATACTAGCTAATGGAACAAGCCAACAAGAAGAGATAACATTGATAAACATATATGCACTGAACACAGGTGCACCTATCTTCATAAAAACAACAACTGCTCAAATTAAAAGATCAAATAAGCATTAACACAATCATGGTAGGGGATGTTAACACTCCACTTTCACAAAGAGATAGATCAATTGAACAAAAAAAAAATAAAGAAATATCAGAGCTTAACTATAACCTTGAACATATGAATTTAATGGACATATACAGAGTATTCCACCCCTCTACAACAAGATATACATTATTATCAGCAGCACATGGTACTTTTTCCAAAAGAGACCACATACTAGTCCACAAAGCCTGCTTAGATAAATATAGAAGAACTGAAATCATCCCATGCATATTATCAAAACACTGTGAAATGAAAATAGTCAAGATGTAGAAACAATCTAAATACCTATCAGTGGATGAATGGACAGGAAAATGAGATATACACCTACAATGGGGGTATACAATGGAATCTTATATATACAATAAAATATTATTCAGCCATAAAAGAGAAGAAAATCCTGCCATATGCTACAACAGAAATGAACCTTGAGGACATTATACTAAATGAAATAAACCAATCACAGAATGACAAATACTCCACTACTTGATTCCACTTATATGAGGTATCTGAAATAGTCAAATTCATAGTGATTTCTAGGGGATAAGGAGAAGGGTAAATAGGAAGTTGCTATGCAAAGGTTATACAGTTACAATTATGAAAGATGAGTAAGTCCTATGGATCTGCTGTACAACACTATGCCTATAGTTAACAATACTGTATGGCACACTCAATATTTTATTAAGATGATTGATCACCTATTAAATTTTCTATCACAGTACAAGTATTACTTTAAAATGATACCTGCCCTACCTCCCAAAAGCACCACAAAAATGCTCTGTGGAACAGTCCCGTAACTCAGAACACACAGAAATTCAACAACAGACTGAAAGTTCTAAGAAAAAAATTGTTTTCAACCTAGAACTTACACCCAGTTAATCTATCATTTAAGAAAGGAGATAAAATAAAACTACCTTCACACTAAAGCAGAGTTTACCACTAACACACTCCTAAAATAGAAGTATTCTTTCACTGACTCATGAGAGCCAAATGTTAGTTTTCAGGAATTTTGTGAGTCATTGACAACATGTTGATACCTTAAAATCAGCCATGGTGGGAGTATTTACACAATGGAAATTAGAGAACACCAAAAATCATGAGGAACCAGCTACTAATTACTATTACACCATTGACCTGAAGGAATTTCTAAAATATCTATTTCAAGAAAAACAATCTAGAAAAAAGAATTGATATGAAGGAAAGATGAGCAAATAAATCCAATAAATGTTGTAATTCTAAATAAGCACTGATTATATAAAACAATAATGGTGATGGTAATTAATTTGAGGGGATTGGCAGTGTATCAGTCAGGTAACCACCTTATGCTGTGGTAACAAAAAGCCCCAAAACTCTCTCTATTTATGTGTCATTGGTGGTAAATATCCTTCAGGGGTTAGCTAGAGGACCCTCCAAAGAACACAGCCCAATCACAGCATTATCTCAAATACTTCTCTGATATTGCCACAGATCATACGGTGAACTTATCACTGGGTCTTTAAACTTTTTCACACTTTATTGGCCAAGCAAGTCAGAAGCAGTGAGGAAAGGAAAGCAAAATCCTTCCATGTCCCCAGGGATGTACAAAAATAAAAATTTGTAGGACAGAAAGCAAGCAGTCAATACTAAAATGTCCCAATTCCTCATATTTTTAAAAAAAGATTTTTAAAAAGGTTACCTTTAGGCCTTAGGTGTGCATGCTAAACTTTTAAGAATAATATTCAACACCTTTCGGCCAGAACTGCCATCTTCCAGTAATTTGCCAAAATGACAAACACAAAGGGAAAGAGGAGGGGAACCCGGTATATGTTCTCTAGGCCTTTTAGAAAACATGGGGTTGTTCCTTTGGCCACATACATGCGAATCTACAAAAAGGGTGATATTGTAGACATCAAGGGAATGGGTACTGTTCAGAAAGGAATGCCACACAAATGTTACCATGGCAAAACTGGAAGAGTCTACAATGTTACCCAGCATGCTGTTGGCATTGTTGTAAACAAGCAAGTTAAGGGCAAGATACTTACCAGGAGGATTAATGTGCGTATTGAGCATATTAAACACTCAAAGCGTCAAGATAGCTTCCTGAAACGGGTCAAGGAAAATGATCAGAAAAAGGAAGCCAAAGAGAAAGGTACCTGGGTTCAACTGAAACGCCTGCCTGCCCCACCCAGAGAAGCACACTTTGTGAGAACCAATGGGAAGGGGACTGAGTTGTTGGAACCTATTCCCTAAGAACTCATGGCATAAGCTGGGGATGTAGCTCTGCCACGCAGCACCTAATTAGCAGCTGAATGCCCTAATCCCTACTTCAAAATAAAAAATCATCCTGTGTTGTAAGGATGGTTTCCTTAATTGAACAGGTGTGTGGTGCCTTTACCTCAGAGAAACAAATAATTGGAGCAGATTCTCATTATACCCAGTTAACTGTGTCAGGTCTTTACTCTTCAGTGTTTTTCTTGCTGAAAGATGTGAGGTATTGTGCAGATGTGTACTCAAATGGCCAAATATTTATGAAACATTTATATTGGCTTGAAGATCCTCTAAATCACCTTGGGGACAAGATGTATCAAAATAAATGGAAGTCAGTATATGCCATTTCAGTTAAATAAATTGTTTAAAAGCAAAAAAAAAAATAATAATATTCAACAAACTAGAGTCGGGCTCTGAGGTGGTTGAGGTGTGTGTCACGCTGTGGACGGAGCCTAGGGACTTCGTGGTTCTGGGATGCGAAGGGCTGGGTTCTCGCGCCCCTTATCTCCTTGCGTGTGTTTCCCAGTGTCTCTCCTAGCCTAACACCTGGCATCACGGTCACCTCGTTCAGAGTTGCTCCCAGGTTCGGCTCCGGGCGGGCGACTGTCACCGCGCTTCGGGCTGGACGATGCCCAAGAAGCTGCTCCTGCTGCCCCCGCTGACCCCATGCTCGGCCTTCCGGGCCCCACCAGCCCATCCCGTGGCCCTGCCAGCCATGAACGCCACTCTCACTGGCTACTGCATCTTCTCGGCCAACTCCATGGCCGCCTGCAACAGAGCTGGCCAAGCGCATCACCGAGCATCTTGGTGCTGAATTGGGGAAATCTGTTGTATACCAAGAGACCAATGGAGAAACAAGAGTTGAAATAAAAGAAACTGTTTGTGGCCAAGATATTTTCATTATACAGACAATACCCCGAGATGTGAATACAGCTGTGATGGAGCTACTGATCATGGCTTATGCACTGAAGACTTCTTGTGCCAGGAACATCATTGGAGTCATCCCCTATTTCCCCTATAGCAAGCAAAGCAAGATGAGAAGGAGGGGGCCGGGGATTTAGCTCAGTGGTTCCAGTGCCTGCTTCACAAGCGCAAGGTCCCGAATTCGATCCCCGGTACCAAAAAAAAAAAAAGATGAGAAGGAGGGGCTCCATTGTGTGCAAGCTCCTGGCATCCATGCTGGCAAAAGCAGGTTTAACTCACATTATCACTATGGATCTTCACCAAAAGGAAATACAAGGCTTTTTCAGCTTCCCCGTGGACAACCTTAGGGCCTCACCTTTCCTGCTTCAGTACATCCAGGAAGAAATTCCAAATTACAGAAATGCAGTCATTGTAGCTAAGTCTCCTGATGCTGCAAAAAGGGCTCAGTCATATGCTGAGAGGCTGTGTTTGGGTTTGGCTGTGATCCATGGAGAAGCTCAGTGCACAGAGCTGGACATGTAAGATGGGAGTCATTCTCCCCCAATGGTCAAAAACACCACTGTGCACCCGGGCCTGGAGTTGCCACTGATGATGGCCAAAGAGAAGCCACTGATAACCATGGTTGGAGATGTGGGAGGACTCATCGCAATCATAGTGGATGATATTATTGACGATGTTGAGAGTTTTGTTGCTGTTGCAGAGATCCTGAAAGAGAGAGGTGCTGACAAGATCTATGTTATGGCTACTCACAGCATCCTGTCTGTGGAGGCCCCCTGTCTGATCGAGGAGTCCTCCACTGATGAGGTGGTAGTGATGAATACTGTTCCTCATGAGATCCAGAAGCTGCAGTGTCCCAAGATAAAGACTGTGGATAACAGTTTGATTCTTTCTGAAGCAATCCAGAGAATCCACAATGAAGAGTTCATGGCTTATCTTTTCCGAAACATTACAGTGGATGACTAAGTTGCTTTCACCCTAGCACTCTGAAGGAAAACGTGTACAAAGCAGTGCCGTCAGCCTCACACACAGCATTTCTTTGCAGGGAAGGACAGGAAGTAGTGTGAAGCTAGAGAGTCTTGCCAAGATTGGTGGGGAGAGGGCATTCAGGTAGTAAAGAAGACCAAGCTAGTGATAAACATCATGGCCTTAAATGTCCACCATCGCCAACCCTGTTCCTTCTGCAAAAGTTACAGACACATTCCTCAAAACTGTTATATCGGAGAGGAGTTAAAAGCAGATAGTGTTAGCTCTGCGATATTCATTCATTCAGTTCAGCTCCAGAGAATGCAGATGTGATATTGAACTTGGTCGAGGAGCTGAAAGACCCTGACACTGTTTCTATCCAGTTGTCCTCTCCCTAGTCAAGCTCATATAAGTCTTTTGTAGAGAATCCTATTTTTCTTCCAGAAACTACCATGCCTACTGCCATGGAACAGCAAAGAGTTTGTGTTCTTGTTCCTCTCGGGGTTCACACTGCAGCCCATCCCTGGGTGTCTGTATCACTCTGAAGTTGCAAATAAAAGAATTTGTTGTCAAAAAAAATATTCAACAAACTAGAGAACAGAATTGTAGCTTTCAAGTCTATAGAGGAGAACAAAAACTGCAAATAATTAAAAAGGAGGAAAAGCATAGAAAGCACAAAATACTACAGTAGAAATAAATCCAAAAATAACAGTAATTACAATAGATGTAAATAAAATAAACTTACTACCTAAAAAGGCAAAAACCATGTTTGCATTTTTTAATGCTGCTGTGATTTGTTACAAAAAACATACATAATACTTTAGAATACAGAAAAGTTGAAAGTAAAGAGATGGATTCAGTCAGCAAGCATGGAATTGCACAGGCACACAAGTCATAAAATGTTAGGTAAATCCTCAGGTCAATACTTAACCCTAAGGAGTGAAATTTTCCTCATCTGTAAAAGGAACTAACAACCACACTTTACCATGTTCATAAGATTAGATGAACCACATATAAAGTGCTTCAGACAGGTCCTGGTTCCTAGCAGTGTCCTGCCAAATAACACCTATCACAGTACAATTAGCCCTACCTGCCTACTCTCTGTGGAGTAGAGTGTTTGCAAGGAAAGCTGCAAACACTTCTGCCATCATTATCCAAGTCCCCCTCTGCAATGTGACTGTGCCAGCAATCCCACCAGGAAATCCAGTTTATTTCTCCATTCCTTGAATCTGAGCAGACTTTGAGCTGGCTTTAACAGAATTCAGAGGTGATGTTTGTAGTTCCAAGCCTATGTAGGCCTCAAGAGACCTTGCCACTTCCACATTCACACTCCTGAGACTTCTAGCCAAGAAACAATTATGCAGATAAAATAATCTTCTTATCTGAAAGAACTAAAACACTAAACAGTACTGTATAAACAATGATTACAAGAACAGTGATTCTTGGGCTGGGAATTTAGCTCAGTGATTCCACCGCCTGCCTCACAAGCACAAGGACCCAAGTTCGAGCCCTGGTACCAAAAAAATAAAGAACAATGATTCTTGTTGGGAATCAGATGACGTGGGCATTATCCCTGCTTTCACCTACTGCCTGGTAACAAAGTGCAGACAGCACCACAAGGACCAGGCAAAAACCTTTAACTTCCCTGATTTGAGGAGATGAAGCTGCGAGTCTACAAAGAGGAAGTCCGCTAGAGTTCACAGCACAGAGACACACTTCCCCCTGCAGTATTCAGCTACTAATTCATCCACATGTGGGAAGAAACTGCCTGAGTCCAGGAAAAGAACTCCCCAAATGAGAGAGAAAACAAGGAATAGCTCACACTTTATGCTCACAGAACATAGCATCATAGTAAGAAGAAACCTAAGCCACCCTCTGAGGCTGAGATCCTGAGTAGGGAGGCCCAACCAAAAATCAGCAACAACTACCAGACATGGGATAAGGCCACCTTAAACCTAACAGCCCCTGTCAAATCACCAGATGATTGCAGCCTCATAAAAAATCTAGAGGAAATGAGAACTGCCAACTGAGCCAGCCAAGCGCAGCCCAAACCAATGACCCTCAGAACCATAACCAAACAAAACAGCTGTTGTTTTAAGCCACCAACTTTTGGTGCAGTAGATAAAATTGTTTAAAAAATGATACCAATCCAGAAGGCAAGCAAGAAATCTCCAGTAAATGATCTATCGCTGCCATCTATCAGTGTAAAGCAATATGTAAAGGCAGCCAGCCCCCATTGCAACAAGGGGCTTAGTAACCATCTGCTTTACTACAGGAAGTAGTCTGCTTTACTGCAGGAAACCATTGTGGAAAAACATGTTTTGAGTTATAGAATCCTAACATATCAGGGTTCACATTACACCTCCACTGTGAAGCAGTACCAAGATTCTGTTGATGGAAATACCACAACTTCCCCTTGTTTCCATGAAACATTGAGGACAGCCCTGGTCTGGTACCTGTGATGGTGTATTCTGTGGGCCTCCTGTCCTCAGCAGCACCCTGTCCATCCCAGGTACAGCTAAGCACTTCACCCTTTATGTGCGGTGAGTCACTAAGCACAGTTCCTGTCCCTAAACAATAACTATGCTGGCAGTGGCATGCTGGGCTATTTTAATTCTAGAGAAAGGAGTCAGAAAACAGAGCAGGATTACATGACTAAAGAAGCATCTCTGTGGTATTGGTGACAAAGGAAGCTGGCTTTCATTTATGAGGACCCCATGCTTCCCTATGACTCACTGTACCCTAGTGGAAAGAAATACCAAATGCAGTCTAAAAAGTCAACAGACCACAATACATTTAAAAACTCTAATGAGCCTTCAGACATCTCCTGAATCAGGCTACTTAAAAATGGGCATCTCTCTGCTGCACTTGGTTACTGTATAAACCAACAAATCATGAGTCCATGCTGAACTGAAAAACCCAGTAAAGCCACAGGAACAAAACATAATTGAACCTGTAGGAAGGTTAAAATTAAAATCACTCTCAGCCCTGGCTACTTCTGAGACCTCATTTCCCATGGCTCTCACCTTCATTCACCCCAGGCTCCCTGCTATTCCTACAGCCTGCCAGGTACACTCCTACCTCAGGGCTCTTCCCTTTGCCCTTGCCTCTCCATGGACTGTTCCTCACCTAGAAGTTAAATGGGTTCCTCTTTATTCAGTTCTTTGCTCAAATGTCACTTTCCAAGGAGGTCTTTCTGGATCAGTCCATTGAAATTAGACCCCCCTATACACACCCTGTCATTCTCTAGTCCCTTTCTCTGCTATTTTTCCTCATGTAACACAGTAGTAGAAGACATTATGATCTATCTTTAATTATGTGTCTATCTTTCAAATGTAATGTGGGCTCCATGTGGGCAGAGATTTGACTATTTGTTTAAAACTGTACATCTAGAAAGGCCCTATGAGAGCAGCAATCTTAGATCCTCACAGTTACAGCTCCAATGAACTATCTCAAGCTACCTAACTAACTATATTGTAACAAACTGATCAAACTAGAACAAATAAAAGAAATAGCATTCTTGTCCAACAGAACTCTCTCTGGAGCTTTTCTCCAGAGCTATCTATAAATTGTTCATTAATCTTAACATGTAGGAGTGAAAGCTGAGATACGTCCAGATTCTACATTTGTCTCTTTACACCACCGCTGTCCTTTTCAAGGTCACCAGTTTCTGCTGCTCTTGGCCATTGTTGGCCAGAGGAAAATCTCCTGCTGCCCTGAAGTCAGACTTTTAAAAATGAGTTTCCCTCAGTAGAGCTGGTGATATGTCAGTGACTCATTTCTCTTTATAGCAGAGCCCTCTTGTTCCTAAACAGCAGAGATAAGGGCTATGTCAGGCCCTGGTTAGGCACCTGCTCTACCACTCCTCTACTTCTTTGCTCTATGAACTTTCCTCACTTTAAAGGAATCCCAGCTCCATCAGGGGGGCTACAGGTGTCTAGATTTCACTTCTCTTAAGATCTCAATTTCTTTTACATAGATGTTCTATCATCCCTAATTGGGAGGCCAAAGAGCATCCAAACAGGGTGCTGCTGCCCAATTCTACCTGCTGATCCTTTCAATTCACTCCTAGCTAAAATATTCCCTCAAAAGACCACTGAAAGGTACTGAAGCCTTATTGTCTTATCAGTGAAATATGCTGCCCTTTGTGCATGTACCATTCATACTGCCATCCATATAGCCCAAACCCCCTCCAGATTAGAGAGAACCACAGAAACCCCAACCAGAATGACCTCATTCCAGTCTGCACATGACAAAATGAGCCATGTATGACTAAGGAGGATTCCTTTGTAGGATTTACTCTTCTCAAAGCACATATGACTTATTTCAGAAGGCCGATTTCACTGAAGGCTGATTTGAACAATGTCAGGCAGGAAGCTATGATCATGAAAAGATTAACATGACCTACTCTTTATCTTCAAGGCACTTGTAAGTCAATGAGAAAGTAACAGAACTACATACATATTTACATGACCAGACAGGTGTTTGCACATACCATGCCTGAGGCATAAAGTATCACAGTAAATTAAGTCAAGGGTACAAAAGAAGAAAGAGGGTTCCACAGAGAAAATGTAACTTTGGTTAATGTTTGAAGGTCCTACTCACACTTCTAGTCTCATCTTGAATGTGCCCTCCTTCAGTAGGCTTCCATGATCTCACAGGCTGGGTTCAGGTCCTGACTGTAAAACCCCACACCACCCTGTATTCCTTCCATTTTCCTCCCAGATTCATCTTCCATGTTTTTCAATCAGATACAAACTCCATAAAATCAAGAATCTCATCTTCAGTAGTGACCAGAATGTTCTGTATGCTACATACAGTAAAGAAGTGCATTCAGTGTGCATGTCTGTGTATTAAGTGAAACAGCTGAAAATGAGTAATACCCACACCCACACCAAAGGACAGTGTAAACGAGAATTTTTAAAATAGTCTTTGCAGATGCACAGAAGTGAAAAAGGAGCAGAAAAGAGAATTAGTTAAAGGTAACATAACTATCTCTAACTAATACCCACCAAACTCCATATATAGAATCCCTCATTTAATGCTCCAAACACTGCAAGAAGAAGGTATTTTAATTATCATACTATTATTCCTGTTTTACAGACAAGGAAACTGGGGTAGACAGATGTCAAGTAAGCACTCAGTCATACACTGAAGAGTAAGAGCCAGATTGGAACCCAGAAAATCCATCGTCAGACTTTTCATCACCACCTGACAGTAGATTGGAGGACAATAAGTAGGATTCTGTAAGAAAAAAGATAAAGGAGCCTAAACCTGGTGTTTGGAAAAATACAGGAGCATCTCCTCAGATGACTGGCTTCCTGATGGACACAGTTCCAACCACAGGCATCTGATAAGTAATTCATGTAAAACAGATGGAAGAACAGAAAAGGGACAAGTCCATGAACAGTGAAACTTAGCTATTTCCCTATTCTTTCAACTCTGCCCTACTCCCCCTCTTGATTACCTTCTTCATTTTCCAACAAAAAGTCACTTACAACCCAGTTGTGGTGGCACAGGACTACAGTCCCAGAACTCTGGGAGGCTGAGGCAGGAAGATGGCAAGTTCCAGCCAAGCCTGGGGAACTTAGTGATTTAGCAAGACTGTGTTTCAACAAAAAAAAAAAAAAAGGTAGGACCGTAGCTTAGTGAGAAGGCCCTGAGTTCAATCCCCAGTACCAGGAAGAAAAAAAAAGTCAGTTATACATCCTGAAATAATTATAAGCAAATCTTTTTGCAAATTACAACATGAGTCATCGACTTCAGTTATTTAAAAAAAAATTGTTATAAACAGTCTGAAGTATAAGTTTTGTTTGGGAGCAGGTTAAGAAGTTCCTTTATTGTTACTCTTTTAACTTCATTGAGAATGCAGATCAGAAACAAATCCAGTTAGACAAAATATTCAGGAATTAAAATCATTCAGCACAGAGGTTTTGTTACAAAATAGTTTAAAGAATTTTCTAAAGTAAAGGCTACATAAATATTGTCTAATGTTTAAAGTAAGCCAATCATTTTTGTGAGTCTTTCATTTTGAAGATCAACAAATATTCTGAGGTGTTTATAACTTAGTTTCCCATTTGTGGAGTATCATCCATCTTACTACCTGTGTTCCCACAAAGGAGCCAAAGGAAGGTGGCACATTCATTTCATCCACTCCTTTTTCCTTGGGAACCACTTGCTTGTATTAGGAGCATCTGGTTTGAGCCTCAAAAGAGATATACTTTTGCTATCAGCTATTATCATTATTCTAATGAATTCCTTAAACAGTTGCTAACACCCCCTCCTCTGGTCCTATCTATAGGTTAAGGACAGTACGAGAAAGATACCACTACTTTTTCATAATTTTAAAAGAAATAACATTACAAAAACTCCTGAGGGGCTCAGTCTTGAGGTCCCCCCCCCATTTTCGTTTTAGCTCCAGGAGCTCTGGAAGGTTCTGCAAGTGAAGATCAGGGGAAAATTCTCTGGTTCTTCCTGCAGGCAGTTGGAAGAAAGATGCCATATTAAAATACATCCAGGGAGCTCTGTTCTTAACAAGGCCTACCCTCAAAGAAAACTATTTCACCAGAGCCCAACTGCCTAGGGGAAGGGAAATACCCAACTCCAGTCCCCTCTACTCTTCTGACCTCTTTCCCAAAACTAAGAAGCACTCGTGAAGGTCACAGCCCAGAAGACCAGGCTCTCTAAGAGACTGAGTCCTAATCATAGGACTATTAAAAAATAACGTTAGACACATTTTGATTAGGTGCTAATTATAGTACTCTGTAATTTTCCAAGTACTTTCACATATATTTTCTCACATCATGCCAACCTGTGGGACAGGCAGAGAAGAAAACAGTCTCATTTTGCAGATAAGAAGCTAAGGTGCTGATTGAATTCTAAATATTAGTGGAATCAGATTTTACATCCAGCTAATCAGCCTCAGTCCAGAGAAGTTTTTACTGAAACATCTCTTCTCCTGTATTATTCACAGATTAGAAAGGGCTCACTAAATAAAATTTAGTGGCCTGCCATTTAATCACAATCCCAATTTACAATGCAAACACCATGCATTGGGCCCTCACATCAGGACAGGCCCTATGACAATCCTTCTAGTGTATTATCTCTTCTGACACTGCGTGTACTTACAAGGGAGGTACTATTGGGCCCATTTTCCAAGAAGACACTAAAGAGCATAGGGGCCAAGTAATCTAGCCATGGACTCATGTCAAGCAAGTGTGATTCCCAAAGTTAACCCTTAACCACACCTTTTTTTAAATGTCTAATCAAGTTCTTCATGCCCAACTTGCATTTAGCAAAACTGTTAGTTCAGTTTAGCAAGCATTCCCCCTACCCTTGATATCTCTTCTTAGTAATTTGTCATCCACTTACCTCTCACCCTACCTTACTGGCTATAAAACCCCAGCTGCCTGTGCTACCTTCAGAGCTGAACCCAATCTCCCTCCACCCATTTTGAAATATTCCTATTATAATAAACTTGAATGACATATTCCTTACCATTTTAACAAATGTTTGAAAAACTTTTTTTTCTCTGACACAGGAATAATACTTCAAAAATTTAACAATTCTTGGACTTGGTAGCTTCTGAAACCAAGTTTCTATCATGCAGGAAGTTCTGAAGTATTACTTACTAGGATGTTCAAACATATTTTAACTCATATCTGATCCAATGGAGGAAGAAGTACAAGATAGCACAAGGGCACTGAGCACCTAAAAATGGAAGCTGGTAGCTGATGGGTGCATGTGGAATCAACCACATTCCAGTAGCAACCTCACAACCCTTCCTAGCCTGCCCAGTGTTTTTTTGAGTATACAACTTTGAGGTACCCACTAAAGTTCAGCCATTACCTCCTCATTCTCTCCCATTTCCAAGGCTTGCCTTTTTGAATCCCTAAACCCTGAAGTTGGTTAGGAAGAACCCACACCTCTAGTTTGGGTACCAAATGCCTTATTCTCAGCCACTGTACTCCAGAGCCCAGATCGTGCTGGAGGTTCACTGAGGAGCTCACTCCCATGTGCCTCTATTCTAAGCTTTGAGGGTTTAAAAACCAGATCAGGGATCCAAGGAATCTAACAACCACCTACCAGAATCCTCTAATACAGACCCTGGAACCAATTCCAGGGGGAATATTTCCTGGGTTTTTTATACACACACATGCATCTGTTTATCAGATCTCAAACATATATGCACAGATGCACATAACGCAAAGCTGCTTTTGCTCCATGAGGTAAGATGCTTAGGGTAGGCATTTGGAACTAGTGCCCAAGCACCCAAGCTCATAAAATTTGAGTCATTAGCACAATGATAATAATCATAACAAAAACAATAGCAGCTACCAGCTATTGAGCACCTACTGGTGTTACCACCACAGTAGTCAATTAAATCATTGGATTTACTCCATTAGTCCTATGAATTGGCTAGACTTATCCCTGAGGAAACTGAGACTCAGGTAATGTATCCAACAATACCCAGTAGAGATAGAATTTCTACACAGATCTTCCAATTTCAAGGGCACTGTTCTTTCCACCTCATCCCTGTTTTCACATCAAAAATCACTTTCACCAAATATGTGAGTGGATACAATACTCAATGTCTCAGAGCCAAATCCTTTCATGGGCCAATTAATTTCACATGATCCATACACCACAGCACATAAGTGTTCAATAAATATTTGCTGAATGAATGAACTCATTTAGGTTCTCAAACCATACTTTCACTTTACTGAAGTCTGTAACTTTTATTTCAAGGTCATTCTAATCTGACTTTCCTGCTTTTTTGGTGACAACATGGAAATGTCATTTCTAGGAATGAGAGTCAAGGAAATAACTAGAAAATGTTTTTATTATGGAGAGGGTAAAAGAGAGAGAAGCAAGAGAAAAAGGAGAAGGAGAAAAGGAGACAAAAACAATGTGGATACTTCATTTTGCATTTACTTGGGGATAAAAAAAAATGAAAAGGTTTTTCCTTTAAAAAAATAAATAAATAAAAGATACTGGGGATTGAACCCAGAGCCTTTGCACTGAGTTACATTCCTAGACTTTTATTTTTTTTTTATTTTGAGACAGGGTCTCTCTAAATTGCCCAGACTGGACTGAAACTTGCAATCCTGCCTCATCCTTCCAGAGTGAGAAAGGGCATTTTTGAACCATGAAATGAATCATTTGGAGAAATTCACATGTTTGTTTCACACTTAAAAGTTCAAATTTTTAGTTGAAAATGCCACAGCCTTTTCCAGCATCCAACACAGGATTACACTTGATTTTCACAGGTAGGATAAAGTCAATTAACTTGATGTTTGTGCTAATTGTCAGAAGTTGTCCACAAGCTTCTTATTCAATAATATTCTCTGTCCTCTGCAGATGGTAAGAATGTAAACTAAAGCAATCCCTTAAAGGGTAGGGTGGTCATCTGAATTAAGATCTTAAACCATGTGCCCTTCTTTTGATCTCTTAAGTCCACTCTTAGGAGTAGAACTCGTAGAAATCATCTGAAAGGTAGACAAGGATGTAGGTGGCAGAACATTCTTTGCATTTCTTATGTTGATAAAATTTTGCAAAGACATGTAAAGTACTACTACAAGAATGGCTAAGTTGTAGTTTGGCCATTCCATGGACTATGAAGCAAAGAATAATAGTAATAATCCTATCTCTAACATGTATTTTAACACAAGGGAAAAAATTCACAATAGGACATTAAATAAAAAAGCAGGATTCAAAGCTGGGGATTTAGCTCAGTGGCACTGCGCCTGCCTTGCAAACTCAAGGCAGAGTTAGATCCCCAGTAAGGGGGGGTGGGGGAGCAGGATTCAGAAATTTATAAACAGTATTAAACTCAATTTGTCTAAAAAATAAAAATTAGGAACGAGGCATGGTGGTGCAAGCCTATAATTCCAGGCTGAGGCAGGAGGATCCTGAGTTTAAAGGCAGCCTGGACAACAGAGACTCTGACTCCAAACCCAAAAAAGACAAGAAAGAAGGAAAGGAAGGAGAAAGGGAGAGTGGGAAGGAAATAAATAAGGACAGAAGGAAAAGTAAAACTAGATAACTTGTTTTATTTTACATGTCTGCATATAAAGACTATAAGGACATACTCCCAAATGCTAACTAGCCAAGATGCTATCTATGGCTACTAGAATTATTCTCATTTTTTCTTTATATGTTCTTATATTTCCCAAAAGAAGTGGTAATTTTTCACTGAATGAATTTTAAAATAAATGCTCATCTTTCAGGAAATCAATTCCCAATAGCTATAATAGACTTTTATTCCAAAGAAGTAATGATTCATTAAAACAAGGAAATACAAAATTCTAAAGAATAAGATGAAACATATCACAAAAGATTATTCCAGTCAGTCTCAGGAGGCTCTTTCTGACATTTCACCCATTCCCTTGCACTGTAATGTATGCCCATTTAATTTGATTTTTAATTTCATTATTGATCTTTGGACCCCCAGGGTTTAGCATAGTTCCTGACACAGAGGAATGCTTCTACTGATCTGTGTTCGTGTCTACGGCCATACTGCCCTGAACGTGCCCGATCTCGTCTGGTGTGTGTTCAGTCTCAAGAGCAACAGTCTCATAGACTGTGGGAACCAATGTGTCATCATTCCATCATAAGTTCTTATCCCTCCTTTCCATCTCTAGTCCCATTTATTTGGGGAGCAGGGAAGCATTTGCCCCTAGTCCCTTGAGGGCCAAACAACAATAAAGGGGCGGGAGCATCTGGAGGTCACCCTGTCCCCCACCTGGAAGAAGACAAGTCTGAATGAGGACAAAAGAAGGCCAGTTGGAAAAGGCAGGAAGACTCTGTGATGGAGAGAGACAGATGGACAACAGTCACACAGGCCAAGACAGGAAGAGACCAACGAAGGTAAAAAGAGGTTTCTGGAGCCTTGAGACCCCAGTTCTACCCATGATCACCTGATTCGTGCAACTAGGCCTTGGTTCTGTCCTTCCCAACCAATTTGATTTGGGTGTCAAATTTGCAGCTGAAACTATCTTGACAAACACTCTATGTTCCTAATATCTATAAACATATAATATGAAGTTAGAATCACTAAGAAATATTGCATGGGAGAAGAAAAACTGCTTTATTTCTAAGTCAGTAGGTCAAGATCATGCCTGATAAACTCACTTATTAGAAGAACAGACAATATTTGAGGAGTTGCTAAGGTGATTGTTTTAACAAAGTGGATGATAAAAATCTCTCAAACAATCGGGATGTGAGGGAATATTTAAAACTATACATTTATTGAATGGTAGCCTTTATACTAGTATCTCCAGTTAAGTACCACCTAAAAGGCTGGTAGGTTTTCTCTGCATTTAGATAATGTAAGAAAACTACTTAGCATTCTCACTGTTACAAAATCTACTAGCAACTGATTTCATCTCAGGATACCAGCTTTTTTTGCATTAGCATATAAAATCCCCATAGTGGACAAATAGATGTCAGCATCAATTTTTCTATGATTTCACCAAAAAGAGGTCACAGATTTTCACAAATACATAACTTAATGAATTGTTTTGAGTCAGCTGAGAAAGCTATGACATAAAATACAAGGAAAGGTGGGGGTCTGATAAGTAGCAACTACAGTGTGCACCACCTACAAAGTTGAGTATTTTCCCTGAGCACCATTAATAACTCATAATCCATAAGATAAAATGCAATACTCCTGCAGGATACCTCGAGTTAATGAAGCAAATGTAAACCCAAAGCAGGGCCTGAAGGAAAGTAGACTGAGAACTAAAATACATATTAAAATCCTGGAGCCAGGGATTTACCTCAGTGGTTCGGCCACCTGCCTTGCAAGTGCAAGGTCTCAAGTTTGATCCCTGGTACCCCCCCACCAAAAAAATCCAAATCAATCAGGCACCAGACCACTCGGTATGGTGGTGCATGCCTGTAATCTCAGCACTTGGGAGGCTGAGGCAGGAGGATAACTGAGAGTTCAAAGCCAGCCTGGTCTACATAATGAGTTCAAGGCCAGCCTGAACTAACAGCAAGACCTTATCTCAAGAAAACTAAAAAAAAAGATCAGGCACCAGGCCAAAACTTCATTTAAACAATAATTAGAAGGTGAGTTCCTTTAAATTAAAGGCTTACTCAAAAAATGTATCTTGGGGGCCGGGGATTTAGCTCAGTGGTTCCACCTCCTGCCCTACAAGTGCAAGAACCCAAGTTCGATCCCCGGTACCAAAAAAAAAAATGTATTTTGGGACAGAAAAACAACTGTTCCTCTATGTAATGTGAGCTGCCCTTCCATTCACTCATTGGCTGGATGAATAAACATGCAAAGTATGCACTGTGCACCAGGCAGGGGGATTTGGGGATAATCAAGGTGGGTGGGCTACAGCCCTCTAGGAGCTTATAATTGACTAAAAATGGCAAAACAGTCTACAAGTGTTAACAAAACACAATAACAACCCTAGCTTGTAGGCAGTTCAAGCACTTACACTAAAGCTGAGCCCTGAAGAGAAGGACATGCTAATTAGATGTCCACAGGTGTGGGAAACAGCATCCCAGACAAAAGAAACACTATGTGCAAACCCCTGATGCAGAGTGGTTATATTGAAGTAACTTAGAGAAGTCTAGGAAGAACAGACATAGCATGGTGGGTGACAACACTTTTACTCTGGATCCCGTTTGAATGCCAGATCTGCCTGACACTTACTAACTGTGCGACCTGAGCAAGTTACTGAACCTTTCTGTGCTTCCTAAATAAAACAGAATACTAATTTCTATGCAATTAGAATAATAATTTCTATGTTATTAGAATCATAGCCAGCACAAGGAAAAGCACTGTGGCTGAAGCACAGAAAAGGGGGGATGGGAGCATAAGGGTAGCAGGGGCCAAATCACACAGGGCCTTACTGAGAAGACATGTGAGCAGACTAGATCTTTTTAAACTATCCCACTGGCTGTTATAAAGATGACTAGTGCTGGCCAGGGATTTAGCTCAGATTTAGCTCAGTGGTTTCGCCGCCTGCTGCACAAGCACAAGGACCCAAGTTCGATCCCCGGTACTAAAAAAAAAAAAAGATGACTAGTGCTAAATGTAGACTTACAACCTGGCCACTAGGAAAACTCTGGTGTGTGGGGAGAATGGAAGAAAGGGTTTGTTTAGATAGTGCTGAAGCCTTGGAAAATGTGTTGTTTTTTTTTTTAAGAGTAGGAAAATTCATTGAGAGAAAGAAAGCTTCTGTCTAAGAGAGATAAGGGGGACCGAAAATGGGTTGTTCTGGAAAATGTTTATATTATTGCTCAACACATAACAGATTTCAATTTTATCAGTAATAGAAAAACCAAATATGGGCCGGGGATTTAGCTCAGTGGTTTTGCCGCCTGCTGCGCAAGTGCAAGGACCAGAGTTCCATCGACGGTACCAAAAAAAAAAAGAAAAAACAAATACTGAGGCATCACTGAATTATTACCCCAACTCCTATTATATAAACACATGGGTATCTTACAACCTAAGAAATATAATAAGGATTTGCTGAGAGTTGTGGTCAAGGCACAGCACCAGTATTGGCTGAGCCTGAGCACAAATGGTGCATGTACCAAAAGATACTTAAGAAATGCTTCATTCTTCCAGGTTCCTCATTTTCTTCCATGTTTTTTGACTCCTGAAAATAGGGTGTTTCTTCAAAGGAACCACTGCAATGGGCTTGACCAATTTCCACAGGCAGGAAGATCTACAGGATGTTCACTGTGCCAAACCACAGTTTGCAATAGTTGGGCTACCAGGTAAAACTCTGGCCTTTGTACAGAAACGTTTTAGAATCAAAGAGATCTAGCTTCAGGTTCTGGCTCTCACATATAAGTTATATGACTCTAAGTAAGTTATTTAACTTCTCTCTAAATTTTTCATCTTCAAAATGGGAAGAGCAGTTCACCTGTTTGCAAGGTTGCTGTGCAGATGACCTGATATACCACTGATAAAGCACACTATGTTATACAGAGCAAGCACTTCATAAATGACAGTTAACCTTATTATTCATGTGTGGCTCCTGCAAGGCTACCAAAATTGAGGACTAAATGAGACAGACAAAAAGAAAAAAGAACACTGCTGATTTTGACAGCCAATCATCTTGGAAAATTTTTTGACTTATTAACAATGGTAAAGGTGTACCTGTCCCATATCCCAGGACTTCTACTTTGAGGTGTATGCCCAACTGAAGTGTTTCCCAGCTGCACAAGGAGACAAAACAAACTGGACATCTCAGAGGAGCATCATACCTAATAGTCAAAAACTGAAAACAAGCCAAATCCATCAACAGTAGAATGGAAAAATAAATGATGAAAGAGTAACATATTTTCATAATAGACTACCAAGAACATAGTACCAAAAGGAACAAATCATGGCTATACTCAAAATACAAAGTCAATGCTGAATGAAAGATGACAGACACAAAATAAGACTGGATGATTCCATGCATAATTAGGTGATCAAAGAATAAAGAAAAGCAAGAAAGATGATCATGAAGTCAAGGTAATGGTCAGCTTTATCGGAAAAAAGGAGATGTGATCGGGAAATGGGAACATAGGGGACTTATAGTTATTTCTGGGCCTGAATGGTGGTTATGTGTGATTACACTGATTCACTAAGGTATAGTTATGTTTTGTACTCTTCCTGTATCAGTGTGATACTTCACTACAAAATATGTGTGGATCATTCTTACCTGTCCCATTTAATGTCAGCCCTCTTTTCAGGAGTTTCAGAGGACTGTGGTCTGTACAGCTGACTCTGCCCTTCTGAGCATCCTGTCCGCTTGAGCCAAAACTATGGCAGGGCGCATGCAGGAAAGTGAAGAGGTGGGCCTGCCACCGATGACAGTCATGAAAGAATTGTCTATGCTTATCATTTCAGTATTAAACATACTTTCAGGGTCAGCCCCTGTCTTACATCATGTCATGTTTGAGACAGGAAATCAAAAAAAAGTGAAGATGCCCATAATCAGCACAAGCATGAAGTAAGGGACACAGGAGAAATATCATCTAGACCATTCATTCAACATACACAAAGTGCCAGGACACAGTGATTCTTCTGGGAGTAGGCAGAGGACCCAGGTAGGGCCAAGGCCCTTCCCTAAAATACATCCTGGATACTGGGAAAAAGAAGTCCTTTTCTTCCTCAGACTGTGTAACTGTGGAAGTGAGTTGGGAGCTTCCAGAAGCCCACCCCCACCATGTGAGGGAGCATGTCTGCACATGGACAAAATCAAGCTGACAGAAACGGCAGGAAGGCTAAAGCTGGAGAGTAAGAAGGCAAGGAGCTGAGAGTGACACTTCAACCCAGAGGAGTAGAGGCTGGTGAAGTCAGAGAGAGAGTCCCCATTTCCACCCATGATGCCCCATCTTCTGCAACTTAGCCTCAACTCAATCCTTTCTGGCTAGGTGAGACAATGTGGATTGGATCTTGTAGTTCAATTCTAATGACAAAAGGGTAAATAACATAAAAGATTTCCCCTAAGGGTGCCACAGTTCAATCAGGAAACCAGGTGCAACAACAGATCATCACACAACATTATGGGAGTGTTCTAGTCCTCCACCAGACTAGAACACAGGAGGAAAGGGTCAGGGCAGGGTTTTGGAGGATGTGAGCTGGGATCTGAGCCCTGTAGAATGTGTAGGCTTCATCAGGGAAAAGAGGAGAAAGGGTAGCCAAGGGAATAGTTTGAACTATTGTAGAGAGCTAAGAAAGGAATTGGGAGGGGATACTCAGTGCAGGTGGCATTGCTGGAGTGAGTGGCTGGCAGGAGAAGCCATGAAAATGGGTCATAAAGGAGCTGAGAGTCACTCAAATGAGTTTGGGCTTTGTCATGTAGACAGAGGAGCCTTTGAAGAGCTTTAATCGGAGAAATGATTTGTCAAGGGGTCCAGTTTCCCTTTTAGAAAGATCTAGAAGATATTTTCTAAGTGCACTGTCTGGCAGCAGAAAGAGATGTCTCTTTCCCTCTCCTCCCACCCCTTCCCCTACTCCACCCTCTTTCAAGCACCCTGACTCCAAAGCTCCCTTCATCACAGCAACGTTTATTTCTTGTACTTGTCAGCCTGCAGTGCAACCAGGGCAGCATCAGCTAATAACAAGAGCAACAGACCCACTGTCCTGAAAGCTGGGTCTAAATCCTGCTCTGCCACCTCAAGCCTTGTATCCAGGGCAAACCTCCAGCCCTATCTTCTCCATGTGCACAATGAGGACAACAAGATTAGTCTATACACCTCAGGGGGCTGCTATGAAAGTGATAAAGGGAGTCCAAAACCACAGCTCCAGCACTTTTGAATGTGTCAAAGTACTTTAATGAGAGCAGCACCCTAGCCACTAATAGTGGTGCATGCCTGTTATCTCAGCACTCTGGGAGGCTGAGGCAGGAGGATTGTAAGTCTGAGACCAGCCCATGCTACTCAGCGACTTGAGAGACCCTGCTCAAAAAAAGGGGGGCTGGAGACAAAGCTCAGTGTGAAGGACTTTGGGTTCAATTCCTAGTGCTGCCCCAAAAAAGTGGCATCGTTAACCAAAATAGCATCATGATGCATACTTTGTCCTCATTAAAAGTACAAAAATCCTATGATTTAGTAATTATACACAAACTGGTATCTAAATTTTATTTAAATTGACAAGCATTCCTCATACTTGTATAGCCCAATATTATTTGGGGGTAATCGGTTTTTACTTTATTATATCCTCTCACAAGGACAGTATTAGATATTATCATTAAAAAGACATATCTTGATAGATTGCTAATATTTAGCTTAACAGAAATAAAGAAAGCAATTTTCAATTAGGTTGAAAGTATAGGCTTTTTTTAAAAAAGAGCACAGATACCCAGACAGCACTCACCACATCTGCTACCTCAGCGGAGTATCAAAATCCCTTAAGACAAAGTCTACTGTTTCCTGAAATTAGGTAGCCAAATTGCTTCTAAGATGAAGCTATGTAGATCTAGTGGGAGAATCATGGAGGTTTTTTAAAAAACTAACTAATTTACAGAGCATATTTTTAGTAGTAGTAATTGCCATGGGGGCAAGTTTTTTTTAATGGATACACAGTAGTCTGACAGTTGCCCACAAGATGGCACCAAACTCACACCCATAAGACACGCGAGGAAATTTTTTTTAATCATAAAACTGACATTCTGAATATTCAAGGACTTCCTGTATAGCTTATTATCAACAACAGGCTATATTTATAGATAAGCAGCTTTTTATATGGTACAAAAGTTAAAGTCTTTTTGTCAGCTACAAGAAAACTTTAGACTTCCTCTCAAGATAGATCTATGCCACTTCTGAGCAGCTTTCAAAAGAAAAAAAAATATGTAAGGCCTAAAAATAAAATATCCTGAAACTAATGTAGCACAGTGAATGGTACCCAGAAGTTGATCCTTCTTCCTTTGTTTTAAATTTTATTTGATTGAGCTTAGATGAGCTGGTGTAAATCTTTAAAGACTTGAATGTTATTTAAAAACTGAAAAAGATTTGCAATTAATACTTAATATAAGAGGTCATTAAAAGGATGAGTTCTATTATTGGAGACTGTCTCCTTCCTACCTTCCCACATTTCTTCACCTTACAAAAAAGCTGTTCTTGGGTAAACAGGTCTAGCTGATTTACAACTCAGGTAATCCAAAATGAAAGTCACTCTGGGAATAGACACAATCTATCACAGTTGGTTTAGGGGGTATTTCTGCCAATTAAAAAGAACCACTGTACCCTAGCCTCTGGGAGCCAAGCCTTTCATTAAAAAAAAAAAAAGAAAGCAGATATTGTGTAGAGAATAGAGTATCCTCAAAGGATAAACCTTCCTGTTAGCATGAAAAGAGAGGACTATAGGTTAGAGACTAATGAGTTTATTTGTTCCCATTTACAACATCACAGATATGAGTGGACACTTGTGGAGATTTGTATAATAGGCTCATCAACTTTTTAGGGGAAAACTACATGAAGAAAAGAACAAGATAGATCAGTTCCATTCTGAGGTCACCAAGCTACCTATCAACCAACCCTTGTCCCACTATGCCCAAGACAATTCTCTGATCCTATTAGCAATTCCTGATTCATTCAGCCTCCAGAACAATACTCCACCAAGGAACTGCCCTTAATTGTGACCCCCTTGTCTTCTAATTATTTGTGATTCCCAAACACACAGGGTAAGCTTTCTGTTCACTTATTTCTGTTTCCTAAGAAGGGCATCACCCACCTCTGGACATCATGAGGCAAGAAGATCAGGGGGCTATAACTAGCTGGGAAAGACAGCATGACAATATCTTGGGCCACACATGCAAAACAATTCTCAGAACCTGTATATGGATTTCTCACAAGAATTAGAGCAGGTTTTGGTAGGACAAGGTAGACGCGATGCCAGCATGGGAAATATAAAAAAGGGACAGTTGCCATTAAGCACTCACTATCTTGCCTCTCTGCAATAGCACACCCTATGCTGCAGAGTGTATTTTTATTTTTATTTTTATTTTTTTCTCCCTTTTTCCTCACCATAGACTTATTCTGCAGAGCCTGTTCTTTCTCTACCCTTACAGGGTTTGGGCCTTTAATAAATGTCAAACTTTGTCACCATTTTTGCTTGTTTTGTTCAATCCTTTGCCCAGGACAAAAAAGACCTAGAAATCACCTGTAAAAGCAGACTCCAGCACCCCAGAACCCAGGAACAATCATGCAGGTAGCTCAAGATCTCAGGGATAAGGCACAGGAGGAGGCTTGAGACAAAGTGCTCTCTCTAGTCCCTGGGGTCCACTGAGGCAGATACTCTCATAGACTGACTAAAAAGGCAAGGAAGAAAAAGTGGTATTAGCAATGATCATAGAACCTGTTCATTTATTATTCTGTATTTGGGAAACCAGCCAACCCTGCTGCCAACCCTGCTGCCTCTCCCTCCACATGGGGAACACAGAATGGAGTTTCTCAACGTGGTAACTTTCTTCCAAGTAGTATGAGTGCTCAGAACAATTTAGCAGACATTTGAGCTCCAATGTCCCAGGCCATTTCTAAAATGCTTTACAAGCCTTTTCTGAATATGGTTGTAAAATCAACAATACTACTTATTGTCATCACAGAATTCAGAATGAACTTATACAATAAAATACTTAGTGGCAAAAATATGCAATACTTCATTCACTAAGTAATGCAATAACTGTAAGATTTTTAACAGGGGAATGGTATAATCAAAATTTAGTGTTAGGATTCATAATAAATATCTCTAGTTATATAGGTTTGGATTAAAATTTGTAGAAACTACCATTCATTAGACTGTTGCCTTATGTCAGCTACTGTGCTAAGCTGTTATCAATTTTCATTTAAAAATTGATTTCATAACTGCAGACTTCCAAAGGAACCATAGTAAATCCTTAAGTGTGCCCCTAGAAAATGTTCACACATAGTTATCAGCAGTCTTCATCAAGCAGCAGGATGAACAAAGAGATTAAACAGTCTATCCCCCACTTTTAGAAGACCTACATTTCTGTAGGGGCAGAGAACTGTGATAAGCTTCTGAGAGGTGTTTCAGGTACCTCCAAGGAGAAGGAAGTGACTAATTACTCACCCTTGTATTCTAGACTTCGCCCTTTCTAGAACTATACTTAATTGAAGAAAGAGGAATACAATGGAATATTAAACTGAATGGAAGAGAGAGAAGGCATCAAGAATCAGAAATCATGATCTGTGGGATAAGGAAATGATGTCTCATAGAAGGTTTGTCATTAGCTCACAGGAAAAAAGTAAATTCTTGAGGAAAGAAGTGTTTATTCTAACAAAGGTCAAGCCCCTTAGCCTTTCCTTGATCTTCTCTCTGCTCCCATTCAAGCCAGGGCTGATCACAACCCTTGCTTTAGAACATCACCACATCTAAGGACCTGTCAGACCATATCAAGCTTTCCCATCTTCGTGCGGAGTGTTCTTTCTCACTCACCTAGATTCATTCAGAAGGAACCACCTCCGTTGGGCAGTGCTTTGGGTATGATATGAGTATATGCCCCAAAGGTGTGCCGGAAGCTCGGATCCCAGTGTGGTAATGTGAGAGGTGGTGGCATCTTCAAGAGGAGACCTAATGGAAAGTGAGTAGGTCGTTGGGAGTACTGTTCTCAGAAGGGATTAATGTAGTTCTTATAGGACCCTGGTTACCTCCCACAAGAGTTACATGTTATAAAAAGAGTAAGGCTGGTCTCTCAATCTCTCTTGCTTCCTGTCTCACTGTGTAACTGCTCTCTCTTCATCATGATGCTATCATCTTGTGATGCAGCCAGAGGGACCTTCACCAAGTCACCAGCATCATGCTGCCTGGGCAGCCCAGCCATCAAAACTGTGGGCCAAATAAGCTCTTTACTTCATAAATTATCCAGTGTCAGGGATTATGTTCTAGCAATAAAAAAAAGACTAATACAGGTGGTTCTCTGAGTTCCCCTCCTCTCTCATGTGTCCACAAATAAAAGACTATAAGAAGCTCCACAACCAACATTTCCCCCATAGAATGGAAACTTTACAGAGGCAGGGGCTTTGTGCTGCCAATCACTGTGTCATCAACAACTGCAGCATAATAAATGCTTAATAATAATCAACTATAGAATTTTCATAATTAGAAAATTTGACTTCCTCCTCCAAAAGAATATATACTCTTAGAGGACTGACAGTCTCTAGCTTCCAGTAAGTACACCAGAAATGTTCTCTGAAACATTTTTTAGTCCATAAAACAGAGATATCTAAGTGAAATGGTTGTTCCTCATTATAAAATTTGGGGTTTTTAAGGCAAAAATTTCCTTCCTTCCTTCCCTCTTTGCTTTTTACCTTTCTTACTTCATAAAGTCTTGTGCTCATTAGCTTTGCAAATTCTGTTGTTTGCATTTATAAGCCATGATATAATGCCAGACTAGAGAATTCAATAACAACAAAGAAAGGATTACTTATTTCAATAATTCTTTCTGTTGAAATTTAACATCCTTTTTTCCCCAGAGTGTACACTGAATGATCGCTGGATCCTCACCCAGCCATGCCTGTGTTACTAGTACTTATCAGAGTAAACATGCAGAAAGGGGCAGATGGATATTTCAAATACCACATTAAACAAAATATCCTTTTATATTTGTAAAATAAATAGGATTTTATTGCTCATATCTCCTGGATAAAGTGACAAGAAAGAAAAAGCAAAGAAAATAAACATGATAAAAGGGTCAGAGGCCTCTTGGAATGTCTTGTAAACATTAAGCTAGCTACTTGAGCCTCATAGCCCTGGAGCTCAATCAAGCCTCCACTGCCCAGGAAAACATCCTTCTCTCCTCTTCTTCTTCCTTGTTCACCCTTCCAGATTAGCACACTGAGGAAGCCTGACAGCAACACGCCTTCATATGGTCTGTTGAGCACAAAACTCACAATTACTATAACCGAGTGTCCTAATGTCTCCAATAAATGTTGCACCATCACTCAGGACAATCCAGGGATGGCTCTCCACCCCCACTTGGCAGGAAAAACAAAAGAAGTGACAAGGAAAACACATCACCCTTTAACAAAAGGTGGACCTTGACACCAATATACAATACATTCAATACTAAAATGCATTTTAATTTATTCCCTGTACCAAACTACTGCTTTTTTTCCCAGTTACCAAGCCACCACACTACACCAATAACTCAAAACAAATAAATTGGAATTACAGCATTTCCACTAATGGTACACCAGCTGATTCCTTCATGCCCTGGCAATGGTGGGCCATTCATTCACCAATGACTGGGTGCCTACTATGTGACAAAGGTTATTAAATTTTATCCTCTACTCATCCATTAAGGGTCAGCTATAGCTGAGATCAGAAATGTCTCCCCAAAAGCTCATGTGTTGAAGGCTTGGTCCCCAGTACAACAGTATTCAGACGTGTGGGTTTAAAAAGATATATAAAAAGGGCCAGGGATTTAGCTCAGTGGTTTTGCCGCCTGCTGCGCAAGCGCAAGGACCTGAGTTCAATCCCCAGTACCAAAAATACAAACAAACAAACAAAAAAGGTAATTAGATTATAGGTGTTCTCATCTCATTAGGTTAATTCATTGATGACTTCATAGCTGAAAAGGTTACTGAGAGGTGTCTTAGTTACTTTCTCACCTATGGGACAAAATACACAATGCCTACAACTTAAAAGAGGTGGTTTATTTTGGCTCACTGTTACAGCCCCTAGTTGGCTGGCTCCAGGGCAGAAACAGCATGATGGAAGGGCCTGGGCAAAAAAGAGCTGCTCATGCACCATAGCAGTCAGGACACAGAACAAGAGGAAGAGCCAGGAAGGGAAATGTACCCTTGCAGGTCACACCCCTAGTGACCCACCTCTTCAACCAGGCCCTACCTCCTAATAGTACATTTAGCTATGGACTCATCCGTGGGCTAATCTTTTGAATATAGCATTCCCATGGTCCAATCATTTTCCAAAAGCCCAATCTCTAAACACATAAGGCCTTTGGGGGACATTCTAGATCTAAATAACAGGAAGTGATGGAAAATGGAAGTGGGGCCTAGTTCAAGGAAGTAGGCCACTGGGGTGTGCCTGTGAAGGGTGTGTGTCTTCTCTGACTCTTTCCCTCTCCCTCTGCTTGCTGGCTGCAATGAATTGAGCGATGTTCCTCTGTGATGCCCTTCTGACATGGTACATTGGTTCACCACGGGCCCAGGCACAATAGACCAAGCCAGACACCTCTGAAATCATCAGCCAAACAAGCCATACAGTAAGAATCCAGTTTTCATTCCCTGCAAACAATTCGGTCTGAATACAGGCTTGCCTTTATCAACCATTTATTCAACAGCTTTTACTGAACATCTACTCTACACCAGCCCCTGGAGACAGCACTAAAAAAAAAGAAAGGCACCAGTCCCATGTCTAATTGGAAGGGCATGCATTTGTTTTTGAGTAATTAATTTATATATATAATTTCAACTGACAAATAATAATTGTGATATATGTAAGGAGTACAATGTAAAGTTTTGATATATGAATACAATGTAAAGTGATTAAATCAAGATAATTAACATATTACCTCACTTACTTGACATTTTTTGTGATGATACATTTGAACTTTACTCCCTTAGTTATTTGGAAGTATACATTTTTTTTTTTTACTATTTTGGGGATCTGTGCAACAGATCCCAAAACTTATTTTTCCTAACTAAAACATTGCACCCTTCAACCAGGAACTTCCATTTTTTCACTACTCTCAACTCCAGCTTCTAGTAACCCTCATTCTACTCTGTACTTCTCTAAATTCAACTGTTTTAATATTCTACATGTAAGTGAGTTATGCAGTATTTGTCCTTCTGTGGCTCGCTTATTTCACTTAGAATAATTCATCCATGTTATCCCAAATTACATAAATTCTCTTTTAAGGTGAAATAGTATTCCATTGTGTATATATACACCACATTTTCTTTATTCTTTCATCTGTTGATTAACACTTCGGTTGATTCCATATACTGTATTGGTCTCTGTAAATAATATCGCAATGAACACAGGACTGTAGATACCCCTGAAAGGGCAAGCATTTGGACAACATTACCCAGAGAAGCTGCAGGGGCTATGAAAGAAAAACACAGATGCTATGGTCATTCTGTTTGTTTTGAAACAACTGAAACAGGAAAATGATTGGTTTATGAAGGCAGTAATTTGTATTGTAAAAGAGAAAACAACATTGGGAGACTGCAGAGGTGGGGTAAAAACAATAAAATATTTATACAAAGAGAAGACTAAGGAGGTGATATATGAAAGAGAATGTTGAAAAGGGTTAAAAAAATAATTGTACAGGACTAGCAGTAAGGCTCAGCTGGAAGGTTCTACAGTGATCTTATGTATGAGAGTCATCAAAAGATGCTGTCTTAAACAACCTCCACAAACACAAGTCTATCCTTAGGAATGAGATGGTTGAACAAATAGTAGGCATGTAATCTGTAAGCATATGCAGAAGTGCAGGGTGCATTAGGTACAAGCCCCTGAAAGGCCTGCATCATTTCATACACACACACACACACACACACACGCACACCTTTTGGCTGTGGCAGGCCAAAGAGAGAAGAAAGTAACCTAGCATAGCCTTCAAAGGCTCTTTTGGTTTTTTTTACATTGTAGACCCACCCTCTGTCCCACCCAAGAGAGCCAAAAACCACCTAAAGTGACATCATTCTGTAAGATATTCACTGGGTCATAGGATATGAATAGTTTTGAGACTTTTGATACACTTTGTCCATACTAAAAATCTCTAAGAAACAGAATTCAATGCAATGCTTTGAATTAAACATATATATATTAATAGAGTTGCCTTTTCTGAATTTGCTAACATATTTTTGGAGACTAAAATGTGGTTTCCATGACTATATCAGAGGTTTTTTTTAAATTCTACCTGCCAACGGAAACACTTTTTAAAAGGATATTGATCAACTTAATGTGATAACTGAAACAACTGTGTTCACATTTTTATAAGACCATGATAATACAAAATAGCAATAAATTTTCACTATTAGCTAAAGAGTATTCTAGTATTCTAGGTGACTAGAAAATCAGGTGAAAATCAGTTCTTCTGATTTTCAAAATACATGCTATCCTTCCCTCAAAATGAATACAACTCTGGTCTTAATCTTTGTTATTAGACTTAAATTGTCTGTCATGAATGGAAAAAGAAGATGTGAGTTTCTTATACAATGGAGTACTACTCTGCCATAAAGAAGGATGAGCTTCAGACATTTATAGCTAAATGGATGGACCCTAAGACCATACTCTTAAGTGAAATAAAGTGGACATACATGTTTAAATACCACATTGTTTCACTGACATGAGAAACCAAAAGTGGAAAAGTGGACTAAAATGTATAACAGATACTGGGAAATGGGAAGAAAATGTTCAAATGGGAATGGGAACAAGAGAGGGGGAACTGAGAAAGGAAGGAAGGGACAAGAAAAAAAGTGAAAATAGCAAGAAAAAATAAAAACAAAGCTTTTGTACATGGGAGAGGGGGGCTTGACGGGGAGGGGGGGATGGGAAAAAAGAGACAGGATGTACCATGTACAGCAAATTCCCTGCAGTGAGTGTTATCATCATTATGCCTAAAATGTACCAATAAATGTTTTGTAAAAAAAATTGTCTGTCATATTTTTATTTCATAAACATGTATTTTTTCTTTTTAAGTAATACTAAAGCATTCATGCAACATTACAATTACTTGTGTACCATACATTCTATTCATTATTTGGATAACAGGGGAAATAAAATTCTGAAAGTATCCTTAAGAAGATAACAATATAATACAAGAGAACCAGGCAGACAAGAAATTATATTTAGTATGTTAATTTATATGAAGAGGTTTGTCCAAAGAATAAAGAGATTGTTGAAAAAACACAGCATCTAAGTGAACCCAGAAAAGTTAGAAAACACTCCATATACTGTACTGCACATTTCAAAAAAACTACAAAAAAGTACTTGGTTATTTTCACCACAAAGAAAGTATTCAAGGAAATAGATTTATTTACCCTGATTTTAACATTATACAATGTATATATGTATCAAATTATTACATGGTACCCATATATATTTATACACATATTTATATATCTTTTATTTATTAAAATTTTAATTTAAAAAAGCATATAGGTGAAGAAATTCTTCAGGTAAAACTTGAAAACATAAAAGAGAGGCTGGTGGTCGGCAGCAGAAAAGGTCTTTCTAGGCATAGAATACTACAGGTAGTTCAGTACAGACCGCACGCAGAGGGTGTGCTGGGAAGATAAGCAGATCCCCAAGAGAACTTTTGATTTTCTCTTGCAAAGAGCACAGAACTCAATAAGATATATGAGAATTTAAAGGACATGCTCCAACTTAAGTATTCAATAAGAGACGGGGTAGATTGGTACAAGAGTATTTTAAAAGCAAGTTAGAAAATACTAGTCCAGGTGAGAGATAATGTACTCTAAAACTAGGTAACATTAGTGGGACTTAACATAGAAGTATAATACATGTGGTATTAAGGACACAGAAGCAAAGGAACCTGATATTTGCCTGGCCTTTGGAAGTAAAAGAAGATTTAAAAAAAAGATAATTCAAATTTCTGGCAAGTAAATGTATAGTCATGTCGTAGAATATACTATGGCCTCATGAACAAAGGGATCACTGCCAACATGGAGGAGAAGATAACAAACTCTGTGTAAACACTGCATTGGTCAGACTAGGTTAGGATGAACTACAGTAACCGTAGTTTATCAATCCCCAAATCTCAGTGATATAAACAATAAAGACTAACTTTTTACTCATGCTACAAGTCTACAGTACTTCAGGAAGCCTCCCTCCCTTTGGGGTCAATAACAGAGGAAGACAGTGCTGAAGAGTTAAAACCATGACAATACTCTAATCCAGAAGGGGCACATATTATTTCCACACACAATCCACTAACCAGAAATAAACACATGATGGTACTTTAAGGAGGTCATGTATGCTACTCTAGAAGCAGCTCAAAAGTAGAGGACTAGAGATTATTGCTGAGCAGTAACATCCAATAAAGACCCATTAAGACCTGTAACAATCAAAGCATACCATCTGGAAGAGCTCAGGAAATATATCAAACAGATTGAGGAGCTACACAGAGAAATGTGGGTAATCTGGTCTTCAGTGAGTCTGTGTGAAAAGTGCATCTCAGATGGTAGCTGACTTGCCTGCCATGTTTGGGTTGGGACCTGGACTCTAGGAATTTGACTTTGAACCCAACATTCTTCTCCCCCGCAGTTGCCTCTGGTAGAATATCTTATTTGGAGAGACTTATTTCAAACAGCTAGTATCTATCCAAGAAAGAATGGCATTATCTTGCTTTTATTAGCAAGTCCAGATAATTCCCTACATTTTCCCATTCTCTCAGAAAACCAAGATAAGTTTTGTTGGCATACAGAAGAAAGTCAAGAGCAATGGCTTTAATTTTTAAATAAGTATTTAGCCTATATACTTGATTTTTAGGATTATGAGTTATTTTTCAAAAATTTACAAAACAAATTTGCACTACACAAAGAATGCTCAAACCTTTCCTGGTAACTGAATGGATACAGCTGTATTCCAATAAAACTTTATTTACAAAAACAGGCAGCCAGCCATTACTGGCCTATGAGCCATACTTTTCCAACCCATGCTGTAAAGGACAAAATTAATTCATAGCATACTATCTTGTGGTCTATTACAGAGAGATCAGTATTCCCAAACTGGAAAGTGGCATTATACAAGATAGAAACCTGGATATCACAAACACAACCAAACTCTCAGAATTGACATGAAACCACAGATGTTTGTGAAGTACTTGTAAAGCCCTCTGCAGATCAGTCTCCATGTATCACAGTGGGTGAAAGGGTACCGGGCATGTAATTAAGCCACTGTCTCCCAACTCCAAATCCACTCTTCCAGATCACCTCTGCTGTAGTAGAACTGGTGCTCTAAAATTCCCATCAGCAGTTCCTTGTTAGGTTCTGTCCCCGGGGTGGGGGTGGGGGGGGAGTGGGAAGTGTGGCCTATTCCTACCTGTCTGGTTCCTATTGGCTTCCAGCTCCTTTTGAGACCAGTTCCTTTCTATGGTAGCTATCGAATCCAGTTTGCAACTTTCTGGAACCAGCTTTGTGCTGTGCCCTCAGAGATCCCAATCTCTGCCTGCTTCTCCTCTGGTTACCACTTCCACCCATGTCTCCTACCTTAGCTCAAAGATTCCAGCACCAGCTGGGTTCCACCTCCGAAGTCTGAGTACCAGGCTCTCCACTTCCTCCGAGCTCAGCAATCTTGGCACCATCATCACCTTGGAAATATGAATTCAGATTCATCTGACTCTTCCTAGGAACTTCTAAATTTCAAAAATCCTAACCCCAGGAGCAGCAAATGCCTCCTGTAGTTATTACATCCATAACTGTTCTCTTGATGGCTTCTCAGTTCTTCAAAATCTGGGCAACAAATTTCAATATTAAATGCTCTGTGTTGAAATAATTGCTGTGTCTCTATCTCCTGAGTCAACTCTAATACACAGCCCAGCAATTTCAAAATAAATCAAATCTTCATCTGTTTTCTTAAATACTACAGAGTAGACACATAATTCTCAACTATACTTACAATCCTATCTGTTGCTCTCAAATACTACAGCTGTTCCCCACTTGACTCCTCCAGACCCCCTCTCCCACCCAAAATCCTCCTCCCCTTAGTTCTTCTAGTCTTTTTTCTCTTCTTCAGCCTTCCTTTTAATTCTCTATCACAAAAGAAGAAACAATCTTAAAAAAAAAAAAAAAGGAGCCTCCTGAGAGCTTGGTCACCTTTCCTCAGGCCAGAGGTTACGAAAATATCCACCAAGGGAAAGCAATTAGAGAACCCAGCCAGACATAAGAACTCTGGAATTCCAGGTCTATCATATTTGGATTGCAATATTGCAATGACATTCAGCCTTTGAGTCAAACAGAATAGTGAATGGTAGGACCAAGGAATAGTATAGAATGTGTGCCCTGTCTAGATACCATAGCTTTAGTTTTTCAAGGAGACCAAAACTAACACAATTTTTAAACCAAGATTTTTATGTACAATCTCCAAGTTTCTAAACATTGGTTCAACTTTCTTTCATATTCTGTGTGGGTTACATGAAATTTGCCCTGTCCTCCCTATATGGTCTGTTTGATTCTAAGGTAGAATAGAAGACAAAGAGGGAACGCTCAGACCTGCAGTCCCAGCAGAATGCTCAGACCCACAGGCCGGTCCCCAACCAACTCTACAACTGTTGATTCCTTGCCTTGGCTCAGCCACTGCCAACTTGGGAGCTGGCTCTGCATTGTTTCCCCTCTGCATGGGACAAGAGAAGTGCCAGTCAAACAACCTGACCTTTGCTAAAGTCTGGAATAGGGGATTCAACTTGGCTGACTAGAGGAGGAGTCACATCGTAGAAGCTAAGGAAAGATCCACTGAGGAGGAATGATCTGGAAGGATCCACTGGAAGGAATGATCCAACACGGTTGAGTAGAGGAAGAGACTCAGAAAATATTATCAAGAAACAGAGAGGAGAAGAATATATCATAAAAGGAAAGAGACCTAAGAAATGGATTAAACACAATATGCTGACCATGTCTGAATTCTGCTTTGAAGATTTCAACCAAAGAACACTATTTGGAGACAACCATGGAACATTCCACAAGGAAGAGAGAATCGCATAGGAAATGAATCAGCAGCAGTTGAAATCTGCAAGGAAAATATGGGATACTGCTCCCAGAGAGGCCTTCCACAGTAAATGGTTGGTGAGTGACCTTGGTCCAGTACCTTTCACCACAATTCCAGAACAAGACATGGCAGGACACAGTTGTAGAGAAGGGCTCAGTGTTTGAACAGGGGCCCCAGAGCACTCAAGCCACACTCCACTGTCAAGTTCCCAAAGTGGATGAGGGAAAGACAGCCACAAGAGACAGCTGGTAGTTGGGAGCAGGCTGGAGGGAGTAAGGCTGAGAGGCAGGGGCTGTTGAACATGGACCCAGCTCATTCGGTCTGAGGCCAGGTTCAGCCTTGGTTACATAGGATTGGAAGATCACATTGGCCACCCTATTCCCACTGTATGCAGATGTCTGCATCCAGCACTGTTCTGGGGGATGACTGTCACCTCAGACTTCTAGTGTGAGCAGAGTCATGTTTTGGCCTGAGCTCTCTCTGCTCCTTATTCCTACACTATGAAGAACAGCCGTGTGTCCAAAACAATACACTTTCCCTCTTTTTGTTTTCTATTTTCCTTTCTGTTCATCACACACTTTTATTCCAATGTTTGCCCCCCCCTTTTCTTTTAAACATAGGTGTGAGTATGTATGTGTGTTTCTCTTCCTCTTGCCCTTTTCTTCCAATATAGTTTATAGAAGGTAAGGGAATTCTCCCTTGTCCCTTTTTATTCCTTCTACTTTTTCCATATTTTTTCACCTGACTTCTTTCTCCTGTTTCTTATCCTTCCTCTATTTTTCTTTTCTTTCTTCTCTTCCCTCTTGATCTGCCTCCCTTTAACTTTTTCTCTAATACTTATATTAGCCATAGAATCTTTTCTCATGCCCATTTCTCACTACCACTTTTATACCCAGGTTCCCCTGTTATCCCATTTAAATACATAACATTCCTCTGCCACCATTAGGATCCTTTGCCTCCCTCCTATTTCTTCCATCCCATATCACATAGCAGAAGAATTTAAAAAAACAAAAAAAAACACATTTTTTTCTTTTCTTCTCCCCCTTCTGGCATTACCCAGTTCCCAACCTTCTGGGCTTTAGATAATTTATTCTATAAAATTATTGTTGAATGCTTTTTTTCTACCATAAGAGAACACATAGCTACCATATTTAATGGATAGTAGCTGTGGGTCAATACTTGGGCTGTTATGATGCTTACACTGTAACTGTGGATTTCTTCTCTAGGATAAAGGGAGATCTAAGAGTGAATCTCATGGTATATTCTCAACTTGCCCACATAGATACCACTGTAACTGATTAGCTTGTTACCACTGTAGCTAATCTGATTGCATAGAAATACTCCCAGCTAAGTGGACAATTTCGTGCCAGTGAATCAGTCCTGGCAATTCTATCATCACACTCAGGGAGAGGACACAGCCAGAGTTCCTAACACAAGAACTCAGAATGAATCAGATTTTGCAAGAATCCCTGGAATCTGGTAGGAAGAAGACTTGAGAGTGAGTTCACTTCGGTACTGCAGTGGAAGATTCAGAGAAGTTATTGGGTGTAAGCACCCAGTCTCTGTGGCAAAGAAGCTACATGTGAATCATATATGCACTGTCTCATTGCAATACTTAATTTGTGTTCCCACTGGATTCTTATAAGTTTGAGTTTTTGTTTGTTTCTTGATTTATTTAAAATGTGGGGTTATGTTACATTCTTTTATGGGTTTTGTGTTTATTAGGTTTTTACTTTCGTGTATTTTTTCTTCCACTGGCTCTGATTTCACAGGTGTCTAGGTTCTCTCCTTCATCTCAGATCCCTATATAGCTTTTGCATTTCAAATCCCTAAAGCAATACTACAACTATATTTCTCTATTCAAATACATAAACTCCTCCTCTCATAAGATTTTTTTTTTAATTTTTCATACTTAGCTCCCCAAAAGTCACTCCTTTTTTCTCTAGTTATCAACCGTCAATCTTCCCCATCCTAAGCCTTTGGCTCTCTAAATCTTACCTACCCTACTGTCCTCTCTATCAGCCAGTTTTGATAAATACATAGTCATCCTCAATGACAAAGAAAACCTTCTTCCTCCCATACTTGCAGTTGCCCCCACAAATATTCTCTGAAAACTCTCAATACTAACCCTTAAACTCAACTAAAGGTACTCCAATAGAATCACACCCCACATCAAACTTTTTTGTCTTCTATTACTATTCCTCCCTACAAACCTTTTCCTTAATGTTTTAAACTCCTCATCCAACCACCTTCTATTCTCCTCCTTCCATTTTACTTACCTCATTCCAGAACAATCAGAAATAATAAATGGTCATAGTATGTTTAAAGGGTAGACAAAGGACTAAAGTGCAACTGAGGTACTATCATATAAAAATTCTGTATGATTGAATCTATTGAGGCTGCTATAACCACAAGTAATTCATAGAGAAACATAGAGACAGAGTCCAAATAACACAAAGTAAATGACAGAAGAAGTAAATATTTGCACTGAACATACAAAGCTGAAAATTATTCACGGAGAGGCAACATCCTACAAAAAAATCTCCATATAAATCACAAACTCTCCTCCTTTTCTAGTCCTCAACCTGCAGTACCACCCCTAAAAAAAGGAGAAAAAAAGGGAGTATTTATATATTTAAAAGATACATATAAAAAACAACAACACAGATACACATACGAGCATGGGGAAGCAAGGCAACAGAAGATTCCCGACTTCATCTAACTCCCCCAAGCCAAAGCAAGGGGTCACAAAGGGAAAAGAAAACAAATACTAGGTAGCAGAACTCTATAAAAAGTTCACAGGACACAAGAGGTGAGCCACTCACAGTGCCCAGGAGGAGGCTTCTGGGCTGCCATACCACCACACCCTGCCCAGCGCAGAGGAGGTAAGCTGCTCCCAGCACCCAGGAGAAGGCTTCTGGGCTACCATACCACCACCCCCAGCGCAGAGGAGGTGAGCTGTGCCCAGAGCCCAGGAAGAGGCTTCTGGGCTGCTGTACCACCTCTCCCAGTACAGAGGAGGTGAGCCTCATGGGCACCAGCAGCAGCCCCCCCCCATCAAAATGAGAAGATCCATAAACAAGTCTCAATACCAGACTTGCAGATCACCTAAAGCAACCCCAAAGGGAAACGAGATGAAACAAGTTGATACTCAACAACCTAGACTCCCTGAACTGTCAACAAAAGAGGATCTGGAAAAAATGAAATCAGAAATAATTTCTCACATAACAGCAGAGATTGTGCCCATAGTACAAGACATGACTAATAAATTTAGAGAGGACACAGATTAAAAAACAACAGAGGAACTGAGGAACATGGTGGAATCCCAACATAGCAAACAAATGGAATCCATAAAACGGATGCGAATAGATTTCCAGGAGGTTAAAAACTCCATTGGAAGCTTACACAGCAGAATGAGCCAATATGAGGACAGAATTTCAGATATAGAAGGTAAGATTGCAATTAGTGACCAGGAAAAGAAAAAACTGCTTCAAAATTTTAAGGGACCACAAGAAATCAATCCAGCAGCTGCTAGACGATGCAAAGAAGAATAACATAAGACTGATTGGAGTCAATGAAGAAACAGGAGAGAGTACAGATGACATAAAAAAACTGTTCACAGAAGTGATGGCAGAAAGCTTCCCAAGGAGGGGGAAAGATCTTGACATAGAGATAGGTGAGGCATATAGGACTCCAAATAGCCATGATCAAAAAAAAATCTACACATGGGCATATAATAGTTAAGATTCCAGAAACCAAACAGAAGAACAAAATTCTATAAGCAGTTAGAGAAAAGAAACAAATTACATACAAAGGAAAGCCCATCAGAATCACAGCAGGCTTCTCAACACAAACCCTCAAGGCAAGAAGAGCTTGCAGTGATGTATTTCAAGCCCTAAAGGAAAACAGCCTCCAACCCAGACTGATGTACCCTTCAAAAATATCTTTCAGAATTGATGCAGAAATAAGATACTTTCATAACAAAGAGCAACTTAGGAACTTCATGAATACAAAACCAGCACTCCAAAAACTTTTAGACAATATCCTAGGAAAAGACAAGGAGGATCACAACCCCAGGAAGCCCAGCAGAATGAATCCATCAGGTGTGACAAGAAATTAAACACAAAGGGAGAGATTCCAACAAAATGAAAAAGTCATGACAATGATAAGTCAATACATATCAGTTATAACCATCAATGTTGATGGTCTCAATTCACCAATCAAAAGAAATAGACCGGGAGAATAGTCAAGAAGCAAGGTCCAACAATATGCTGCATACAAGAAACACACTTAATTCAAAAAGAAACTCATAGACTGAAAGTTAAAGGGTGGAAAATAATACTCCATGTGACAGGAACCCGAAAAAAAGCAGGAGTAGCTATCCTCTTTGCAGATCAAGTGGATTTCAAACCAAAATCTGAAACACTTCTGGTCCCAAGAATTTCAGATAAGGGATAGTCAACTTGTATGTACAAATCTATTGTGAACATGTGTTTTCATTCCTCTTAAGTAAAAACTTAAGAACAGAACTGTTAGTTCTTAACAGTAATATAAGAAATTTCTATATTGTTTTCCAAAATGGTTTTATCATTTTACATTCACGTTAGCAGTATTAGAAAGTTCTAACTGGTTCACACCTAAGCTGACATTTGTTTTTTTAAAACTTTTAACTTCATCTCCCTAATGAGTGTATAATACAATCTTGTTATTATACTGATCAGTATTTTTCTGATTCTAGAGTTACACACCTTTCCTTGTGCTGTCCTGGCTTTTTATCATCTTTCTTGTGTCTACCTTTTTTTTTTGGTACCGGGGATTGATCTCAGAACCTTGCACTTGCAAGGCAGGCAGCGGAACCACTGAGCTAAATCCCCAACTCTTGTGTCTACTTTTTAATTGGGTTGTCTATTAATGAGCTGTAAATGTTCTTCATATATTCTGGTCTTAGGTTATAGGTATTTTAAATATGGTCTGTTTAAGGACTACTTTTCATTTTCTTAATGATGTCATTTAAAGTTCTAAATTCTGATGGAATCTTTTATCAATTTTTTTCTTTTATACATCATGTTTTTTTGTATCCTAGGAAATTCTTCCCTACCCTAAATTCATAAACATTTTCCCTTATAATTTCTTCTTAAAGTTTTATAGTTTTATTTTTTCATATTTAGGTTCATAGATACTTTCAAGTTATCTTTATGTATGGAAATAAAGGGTTGAGATTAATTTTTTACATACAAATAACAGGTGTTCTAGTACCATTTGCTGAAAACACTATCTTTTCCTCTGCTCTTGAGTTGAGTTTATATTCTATAAAATGTTAATGTTAAATAATCTTTCAAAACTCAGTGGACCATATATGTGTGGTTCTATTTCTAGATTCTCTATTTTAGTCAAGTGATCTATATGTCTGTCCTTATACCAACACTGCCTTGATTATTATAGCTTTAGAAGAAGTCTTAAAATTAGGTCATAAATGTCTTCCAACACTGTTTTTTTTTTCTTTTTACTTTTCTAGGTCCTTTGTACTCCTACATAACTTTTAAATTTCAATATCCAATTCTTCATTTATAGCAAGTATACACAGACCTGAATTTTTATATATACCTTGTGTTTTCTAATCCTGCTAAATTCAAATACAAGTTCTAGGGGCTCCTAGAGATTTCTTGGTATTTTCTCTGTAGATAATCATTTCATCTACATATAAAGATTTTGCTTCTACCTTGCCAATCCTATGCTATTTATTTTTATTGCCAGACTATCTGGGTTTGGGCCAGTGTTTCAAAGTTTAATGGACAGATGAAGAGTAGGCATATCTGCCCTTGTTCCCCACCTTAGGGAGAAAGCATTGTATCTTCTCCATTCATATAAGGCATTTTTGCTGGAAGTATGGAGGAGTACTTGGCTTATTTGTTGACAAGGTTCTGTTCTACTTCTAGTCTCCTGATAGATTTTACCATGAACAGCTGTAGAATTTAGTCCAATACTTTTTCTCCAACTAGTGACAGGATCATATGGCTTTTGCCTTTCCTCTGTTTAAATGATGACTTATGGGGGTGGATCTTCCAAGGCTGAACCAACACTGCCATCCCTATAACAAAACCACTTTCTACATACTGCCAGATCTGACTTCTAAGAGTTTGTTTTGTTAAACAAATTTTAATCTATGTTCATACTTTTTTCTTCTATTATCTTTATCCAGTTTTAGGATTAGCACAATGTTGATTTCCTAAAACAAGGGGAGAAGTGTTCCTTCTTTTTTCTGCTTTAATTGTTTGATATAATTCATCAGTTATAATGTATATGAGCCTGTTGTTGTCATATAGGTAGGTTTTCAAGCTAGTAATATACTTTAATAGGTGCTATTCAAATTTTATATTTCCTCCAGAGTCAGTTTCATTAATTTGTCTTCTAAGGTACTTCTTACAAGTTGTCAAATTTATTTCAAAAAAGATTTCTGTAATATGCTTTCTATATCCTTTTAAATTCTATAAAATCTGTGGTAATGTCCTCTAAATTTTGATATTGTAATTTTAAAAATGTATAATTGATATTGTGTAGTAGGAAGAAAAGGTCTAAAGGAGTAGAGGAAGTGGGAGGGGTAGGGGAAAGGAAAGAAGGGAAAAGAAAAAATATGAAAAAAGGAAAAAAAAACGAAAACAAAGTCTTTACAAATAGGAAAGGGTGGAGGGGATGAAGGGAGGGCAGGGGAAGGGGAAAAAAATAAGAACCAAGATACATCATGTAAAGGTACAAGATCTCCATGATGAATGTAACTATTTTATACCAAAAATGTACCAATAAACTTAATGGGGAAAAAAAAAGTTCACAGAAGGGATGAAGAAAATAGATGAGCTCAAACAGGACATAAACCAAAAGTTCACAGAAATTTCACTCAATATGCCCACAGTGAACTTCTGGGAAACAGGTTAAAAACTGGATGAGCTTTAAAAAAAAGTTCAAAATTTGAATGATGGATTCAATAAGGACATGGAATCCTCAAAAAATGTCAGACAGAAATTCTTGAAACAGAAAACTCTATAGAGTTTATAAATTGCAGAAATGACCAATATGAAGATGGAATGTCTGATACTGAGGACAAAATAATGAATTATGATGAAGAGCTCAAAGGAACCAAAAAGAAAATAAGAGAACAAGAGGGGATTATCCAGTAGCTACTAGAGGACAAAAAGAAGACCATTCTAAGGCTAATTGGAGTTAGAGAAAAACTTGATTGCACAGATGTATTTCTTACCATGTTTACAGAACTCATAGAACTTCCCAAATATAAGAAAAGAGATTAGAATACAAGTAAGTGATGCTTATAGAACATCAAATACTTATGATGAAAAGAGAAGCTCACCATAGCATATCCTTCTTAAATTACAAAATAGTCAGCAAAAGAACAGAAATTTAAAGGCAGCCAGAGGGGGGAAAAAATTGTGTACAAAGGTAAACCAATTAGAATCACAGCAGACTTCTCAATACAAACCCTAAAGCCCAGGAGAGCTTGGAGTGAAGTATTTCAAGCCCTAACAGCAAATAACTTCCAACCCACATTAACTTATCCAGCAAAACTACCCTTCAAAATAGATGGAAAGGGTCAGTGATTTAGCTCAGTGGTTCTGCCACCTGTCCTGCAAGTTTGATCCCCGGTACCAAAAAAAAAAAAAAAAAGATGGAAAAATAAGGTACTTCCATGAAAAAGACAAGCTCACAAGACATATGAGTACTAAACCAGCTCTAGAGAAAATACTTAAGAATATTCGCAATATAAATCACAAAATGGACACAGCTGAAAACAGAGGAAACCAGTAAGGTCAATGGATAAGGAACACCAAAAAAATTGAAGAAGAAAAAAAAAAGAAAAGAAAGAAATTAGCCAAAGATAGTAAATAACCAATACATCTCAATAATATCTTTCAATGTTAACATCCTCAACTCTCCAATTCAGAGACACAAATGGCAGACTGTATCAAAAAACAGAATCAACAATCTGTTGCATGCAAGAAACTCATCTAATCCAAAAAGATTTTCAAAGATTAAAAATTAAAGGGTGGAAAACAACATTTCATGCACTAGGACCCTGAAAACAAGCAGAAGTAGCAATTCTAATATCAGAAATGGTAAATTAGAAAAGACAAAGAGGATCACTATATGCTACTTAATGGAACAATCCAACAAGAAGAGAGAACACTGATAAACATATATGCACTGAATACTGGAACACCTATCTTTATAAAACAAAAACTGCTAAAATTAAAAGATCAAATAAACATTGACACAATCATAGTAGGGAAATTTTAACACCACATTTTCATAAAGAGGCAGATCAACTAAACAAAAACTTATAAAGAAATATCAGAACTGAATCATACCCTTAAATATATGGACATAATAGATATATACAGAGTATTCCACCCCTCTACAATAGGATATACATTCTTTTCAACAGCACATGGTACTTTGTCCAAAATAGACCATAAACTAGAGTACAAAACCAGCCTAAGAAAACATAGAATAACTGAAAGCATCCCATGCATACTATCTGAACACTGTGCAATGAAAATATAAATCAACAACAGAAGAAATTTCAGAAAAGGCAAACACTCCTGGAAAACTAACAACACACTCTTGAACAACCAATGGGTCACAGAAGGTATCAAAGAAGAAAATTTAAAATTTCTGTAAGTTAATGACAATGACTATACAACTCAATAAAATGTCTGGGATACTATGAAAACAGTTCTCAGAGGAACATGCATTGCAATCAATGCTCACTTTAGGAAAACAGAGCAAGCCCAAATAAATAATTTTATGAGAAATCTTAAGATACTTGTGAAACAACAAACCAGCCCCAAACAAAATTAATGAGAAAAACTATAAAGATACAAATAGAAATCAATGAAACAGAAAAAAAAACCTAAAAGAAAACCAAATCAATGAATGAAAAAGATAAGCCCTTACCCAGAATCACCAAGAGAAAGAGAAAAAAACTCACATCAATGCAACTGGAAATGAAAAAGGTGACATTACAAGAAACACTGTCAAAAATCCAGAAGGTAGTAACTACTTTGAAAAATTAAATTCCAACAAATTAGCAAATTCTGAAGACATGGACAGATTCCTAGACACAAGCTACCAGAACTAACCCAAAAGACATAAATATGCTTAACAATCCAATAACAAGCAATGAAAATGACTCAGTAATAAATAATCTACCAAGTAAGAAAAGCCCAGGACCTCATGGATTCACTAATGAAGTCTACAAAACCTTTTAAGATGTTATATCATCAATACTCCTCAAGCTCTTCAAAGAAATTGAAAAAGATGGAATGTTCCCAAACTCATTTATGCAAGTTAGTATCACCCTGATCCCAAAACTAGATAAAGACCCAACTATAAAAGAGAACTATAGGCCACCTCCTTAATGAACATAGATGCAAAAATTCTTAACAAGATATTAGCTAATAGAATGAAGCACATTATCCAAAAAATGACACATCATCATTAAGTAGGTCTCATCCCAGGAATGCAAGGATGGTTCAACATACATAAACCAATAAATGTAATACATCACATAAATAGGAGCACGGTCAAAAGCCACATGATCATATTGATAGACATAGAAAAGACTTTGGACAAAATTCAATGCCTCTTCATGATAAAATCTCTGAATAAAACAGGTATAGAAGGACAATACCTGAATGATAAAGGCTATTTATGACAAACCAATAGCCAGCATCATACTAAATGGGGAAAAACTAAAAGCATTCTCCCTAAAATCACAGACAAGACAAGGATGTCCATTATCACCTCTTCTATTCAACATTGTACTTGAAACATTAGCTAAAGCAATTAGGCAACAAAAGTATGTATAGGAAAGGAAGAACTCAAATTATCAGTAGCTGCAGATGACATGATACTCTACATAGAAGACCCAAAGAACGCCAACAAAAACCACTTAGAATTACTAACCAACTTCAGAAAAGTAGCAGGATACAAGATCAACATAAAAAAAAAATCACCAGCATTTGTGTACACCAACAATGAACAGGATTAGAAGGAAATTATGAAAACGATACCATTCACAGTAGCTTCAAAAAATGAAATAGGTATTAACCTAAATAAGGACATGAAAGATCTCTACAAAGAAAACTACAGCACTCTAAAAAAGAAGATTGAAAAAGACATCAAAAAATGGAAAGATGTCCTCTGCTCCTGCATAGGCAGAACCAATATTGTCAGAATGGCCATACTTCCAAAACTGTTATACAGATTCAATACAGTCCCAAACAAAATACCAACAGGATACTTTATAGATCTAGAGAAATCAATCCTAAAATTCATATGGATCCAGAAGAGGCCCATAATAGCCAAAGCAATTTTGGACAATAAAAGCAAAGCAGGAGGCATAGCAATACCTGACTTCAAGCTACACTACAAACCAATAGTGATTTAAAAAAAATAAATAAAAGCATGGTAGGGAACAAAAACAGACATGTGGGTCAATGGAATAGAATTGAGGGTACAGAACTTGTCCAGAGATATTCAACTATTTCATCTTTGGCTAACAGTTGGAGAAAAGGTAGCCTATACAACAAGTAGTGTTGGAAAAACTGGTTTTCTGTTTGCAAAAGATTGAAACTCAACCCTTATCTCTCAGCATATACTAAATTTAAATCAAAATGGATCAAAGATCTAAACATTAAAACAGAAACATTAAATCTACTGGAAGATAAAATAGGTAAAACATTTAAAGACATAGGTATCTCTGCCTTCAATTTTCTGACTCTTTTATTGCCTTAAATCTTTGGGACTGATCTCTGATCACCTCTGCATGTAAACATGTTAACCATTTAAGGAGTGTGTATTACAAAGTTTATTAGCTCTAAATTTACCTAGCCTATCTCACCCCCTCTCAAGACAAAGAACACCAAAAAGAGTAACTCAATTAATTTTCAGTCTTTACAGGGACATCCAATTGCCAGCTTTTACAACATCCACTTTCAGATCCTTAAAGCAATGACTAGAAACCTTCAATAACCTTGGATTCCAAGAAGAGGAGAGCCTCAAAGACCATCCCATAATGAGGTCACCTCCTAAAATAATGGGAACTGAAGGTGCCTTCCTGATGGTGGGAACTGAGGCTGCCATCACCCCCTTCCTCCAGCAAGAATCATCATCTCATGGGAACCAAACTGCCCCTCAAACCACTGGATTCCTCCAGAGCTACAATACCAGAACTGCACACCTCAGGTAATGCATAAAAGCTGGCCTCGTTCTTTTGTGAGCAAGCCAGTAGGAATCTCTTCATCAGAATAAGCTCCCTCCAACTATTCAAGCTGGAGCCCTTTCTTTTTTATCCCTTACTTTTCTAACTCTGCCTAATAAATCTGCCTGTGCCTCTCACTGACATGTCCTGAGATTATTTTCTGTGATGACAGTCCATAAACCTACTCAGGGTAGGGCAAATTAAAGAGCCTATCTCCTCTTTGGGAACCCTCATCAGGCCCTACTCAATAACACTTCCACTATCCAGTATAGCCCCAAATCCATCCAATGTAATTTATTTTATTGGCAAAGATTTGATGATTAAAACTATTTAATAGTAGTTACCACAAACTTCTAAGTAATAAGAAAAACAAAAATAGGAAAGATTCTTTTCCCTACAACTTTCCTAAGTTATCCCCAAAAGGACAAAGAGTTGAGTAATAGAAGATAGTACCTGAATTAAACCCTCAGAAAATCTAGGATTCAACTTTCTAAAATTAACATAAGAAAACAGCTCTCTAAAGTAGAGATTTTAAAGTTTATTTTAGAAGAAGGTGGTAGTGCTACATCATTTTTAAAGCAATATTTACAGAACAGTTTGTTCTGGAGCTCTAAATGACACAAATAGAGTAGGCCTGGTGTACATACACCAAAATGGTGACAATGAAATTAGAGCTTGATACAGTGGTAAATTACCCTCTCTTCATCTCACCAATACCTAAGGCTCTGAAATGGAGAAGGCATCATTTCACTAAGTCAACCATTCAGATAGTGTAAGGGCACACACCCACTTACCCTTCTCCAACCCCCCCACCCTGTACAATTACCCAATCTGCAAGAAAAAGACACACTTGCTCTATAATTACCAGATGTGAACTAAAAAACCATGCCCTTTAAAAAATCTTAGCTGTACTTCCTGTCCACACTTTTACAGCTTCAGAATAAATTCCAAAGCAGTAAGATGTCTGATACCCAGAATGTCTAACACCCCAAACAACATGAAATCTACCTTCTATGGAACAAAGTCATGTCAGTAATGTCACAGTTTGGGAGTCAGTTGTAATTTCTTATTCCTTATTCCAATATGTTCCTATATATTATTACAACAGAAGAAAAATTTTAAATTTTCTAGTTAACTTTTTTTTGCTTTACTTCAACAACAGCTTATTCTCAACTACAATAAGAACTAGCCTATCTAAAATCCACAGTCTTACTCTCTAAGGGCTAGAGAAGAACTTACAAAAGGCTTCTGCAGAGTTCATATAGTTGGCACAATGTTCATATCCTAAGGGCTCCTTGGAAATGCTTTATCTGCTTCTTCTCATGCAACCCTCCCAGAAATTCCTTGAGGTAGTGTGTCAGTTTTACAAGTGACAGTGCAGAGGCTTATGGAATTCAAGCTAAGGTCACCTGGGTAGGAAGGGGCATAGCCAGTACTGAATTCTAGGACCACCTAATTTCAAAGCCTGCACTCAGGAGGAGAGGAAGAAGAGAAAAAAGATGACACTATTTCAAGATACAGGATATCCAACATTACCTGGATTTCTGTACTCTGAATCCATCACTGCTCTACTAGGGTAGGGAACATGTCTCTCTAGCACAGCTCCTAGTAACACGTCTATGTTCTCCATGTACCTCAATGCATGTTTGTTCCCTACAAACAAGCACTTAATATAGGTATTATTCTTCCCGTGTCATAAATGTTCACAACAAAATTCATATGTTGAAGCTCTAATGTAATGGTATGTGGAGATAATGCCTTTGGAAGTTAATTTGGGTTTGATGATGAAATGATGAGGGTGGGGCTGCTGTGATAGGATTGCTGTCCTTGTAGTTAAAAAATACTAGCTCTATAATTGCCAGATGTGAACCTAAAAAACAGCTGTTTCTGTCTCCTCTCTCTCCGTCTTTCTCTGCCTCTCTGTCCCTCTCTGCCTCCCCTCCTCTCCCCCCTCCCCAAATCTCTGTCTGTGTCTTTCTCTGTGTGCCATGTAAGAAGAGTGAACCAGGAATAGGGCTTTTATCAGAAGCCAAATTTACTGACACACTGATTATTACTGGTTTGGGTCAAAATGCCCCTCAAATGGCATATGTGTTCAGAATGGAGCTTTAGGAAGGTGATTAGAACATGGAGTGCCCTGGTTGGAGGAGGTGGGTACCTTTGAAGGGTGTATCTTTTCTCTGTCTCTCTTACAACTTTCTCTGTTTCTGATCTCCATGAGCTGAGCAGTTTTCCTTTGCCACACTCCTCTGCATGCTGTTTCTGCCTTGAAACCAGCCACCTACAGACTGAAAATGAGAGACAAAGTAAACCCTTTCTCCTTTAAGTTATATAATTTAGGTATGTGACTCCAGCAATATTCAGCTGACTAAGATGCCAAACTCAAACTTTCCAGCCTCTAGAACTAAGAGAAATAACTGTCTGTTCTTAAAAATCATCAAGTCCATAGTATTTTGTAATAGCAGCCTGAAAATGCTAATATACCCCATTTAGCAGATGAAGAAATATAGAAATTCTTCAAAACATTCATTTTAAATGAGAAGGAAAAAATTTCCCCATGGAAAATAAAATCAGGGGTTATTCTGACAGGTCAAATGACTGCCTTCATCAAAACAACTAACAGAACACTAGGGGAAAAAAAAAGCTGGACAACTAGTGGAAGTAAAATAATGACTTCTACTATTCCTTTGTCTTTCCTCTAATATTTGAGATAATATAGCTTGCAGTAAGATCAGCAAAGGGAAAATCTCTCTGTAACAACCCTACAACATGATACAGGGCAGGGCACCATTACTGGAAAGAAGAGAAAGAAGGGATTGGGGGAACAGAAACAGCTTCAGAAAAAAAAGAAAATAATGAAAAAGAAAACTAGGTAGCTCATTATGTGTTCTTTTCTGAATTCTGCAGAATCACACTTGAAGTGACAGATGTGAAGAGGAAGGAAGTTCACACCCAGAAACACAGGAGAACTATTTTTGGGGATGTTTGTTAGAGGAGGGAGCAGAGGGCCTGAAGAACTAGTGCACAGATGTAGCTCCAGCCTATGTATACTTCCATTAATTCATTCATTTTTTCATTCAGGTAGAGATTCATGAATGCAATAGACATTTACCAAGCCCCTACCATGGGTCATCAATAGAAATTGGAAACACTGTGGAAAGCCAGACATAGTCCCTGCATCACAATCTGCTGGGAAATTACAGACAAGTAATAAGTCAGTTAATACCTACTCATAATGGAGTACATCTCAGGGACTCTAGGATCTTGGCCAGGGGAGGAAAAGTTGAGAAAGGTTCCTTGGAGGTGACATGGGAGTCTTTAACTGGACGATAATCAAAGAAAGAAATAGAAGCAGGGCTGGAAATGTTGTCAGAGAAAAGCCTTTCTGTACCATGATGGGACTTTTATGTTTTATCCTAAAGGGAATGGGAAGCCATTGAAGGTTCAAGAAGGATTACATGTCCACGTTGACATGTAAAAATAAAAATCTACAGAAAATGTGGAGAACAGATTCGAAGGAGGTTTAGACTTGGGGCAGGGAGGCAGATACTACTGTAATTGTCCCGACTAGAAATATTAAAACCTATACTAAAGTAGAAATGTAAAGAATGAAAAGGAGGGAATGAAGCTAAGAGATGCTTTGGGAATAGAATCCGTAAGAATTAGGTATCAATTTGAATAAGGAATATGAAGAGGATGCAAGAGGTCTAAGGATGGGTTCAGTGTGTAGCTGGCTGTGGTAGATTTGGCATGCTAGACACATTCCATAGGAAGCAGACTTAGGACAAGAAGAAGGGAAGGTGGCAAGGTCAGATATGGACTCCTTGACTTTAAAGTCTTTGGTGAGAGCCTCTGGGCATCTTTTTTCTATGTCACATTCACTGTAGTAGTTATCTTTTGTTACATAAGGATATTACCAAAAATTTAGCAACTTAAGAGACATTTATCATCACACAATGTGATAGTTACTGATTGTGTCAATCTGAGTAAGAAATGCCCAACTAAACTGCACTAGCATAGTTCTAGATATGGAAGACCCACGTTAGGGAGGACTGTCACCAGAATGGTGTAAAAGGGAAATGAAGAAGGAAGGCTCGCTTCTGTCTCTTTGGAGAAGCTCCAGTCTTTACCTTCTCCTTGGACATCATCTCCTGGCTTCCAGTGTAGACCCCTCAGCCTTCCAGCACAGACTCTTCAGCCTCCAGCACAGACACTTCATCCTTCCTTTGGAGACCTGTGACCTTCTGATAGACTACACTGAGCTCCAAGCCTTTGACTGGATCCTAAGTCTCTCCAGCATGCAGACAGACCTTTTGCACTCTTCCACATCTGACTCTGTGAGCATCTACTGTAAGCCAATCTTGAAAATTCTTATGTATATCTTGCATTAAATCTTTTTCTCTAGTAAGCACTGACTCATAAAGATTTTGGTACCAAGAAGAGGGTCACTACTGTGACTATACTTGACCACATGGTTTAGAAGCCTTTGGAACTGGCTTGTGGGAAGAGTTTGGAAAGGTTTGGAAATGCTGGCTGAAGAAGCAACCCTGGAATGCTTTAAGTTGTACTTGATGGGAGATTCTGCTCAGAGCTCAGATGACCAGAATGCTGATAGAAATGCACCCAGTAAAGACCAGGCTAAGAGGTTGAACAAGGACTGCACCAGCTGTTGGACTCCAGATTATATGTGCTATGCTTTGGCAGAAAATTTGTCTGCATTTTGCTCATGTCCAGAGACTTTGCCTGAGTCTGAGACTAAAGGTGGCAGACTAACTAATCCTATGGAAGAATTTTCAAGGCAGTCTAATTCTGAGGCAGTGGTACAGCTACTGTTGGGGACTTTTAGCCAGATTTATGTTGAAAATCAAGAGCAAAGAGCCCAGCAGAATGATTTAAAATGTTGTGAGTTAGGCTAGAAAGAAAACTCCAGTGAAGTTGCAAACTGCAAAGATGGAGAAAAGGAGAATTGGTTTCTAAGAAAGGGACAATGGAGAAGATGACCTAAGGACATCACAACCTCAAGGTTACAAAGGTGAAAAAAAACTGCTTTGATAAGAGTGCCCCAGAGCACCATGTTCCAGAATGGCTGCCGCCTAGAGAACTTGTTTCTCCAAAAGAAACCATAATAGCTATCATGTATTACTTTCTATACATAATCCACTATACTGAAAAACATATGCAATAATTCATTTAATTATTACAATGACACTAAGTTAAATGCAAATATTATTTCTTTTTGCAGATGAGAAAATTGAGGCACACAGAAGCTAAAACATTTACCCAACATATATAAGTGGCAATTACCAGGCAGTCACGACTCCAGAGTCCATGCTCAAAGCCTATATATTTGAATTAGGAAAATAAATCTCTGCTTTAAAAAATGAAACAATAGGGCCGGGTATTTAGCTCAGCAGCACCGTGCCTGCCTTGCAAGCACAAGGTCCTGAGTTCGATCCCCAGTACCCCCCAAAGATGAAACAATAGATTAGGCGCTTAGACACTTCCAGTTATATTTTTAGGATCTTCTAAGTGGGAAAATATAAAATAACCAAAGCAACTTTGACTCCGGAAACAGTTTCAAACATTTGCAGCTTTTTCATCATGCTACTACTTACAAACATTTGAGAAAGCAGTGCATACATGTGCAGATCTGTATTCTCTTCACAGACAATGAGGATTGGTAACCATTTGCAGAATCTCACAGATCTCCTCATATAGCTCCTCACCTGGGCACCAGTGGCCCCTGAAACATTCTTTTGCTATATGGATCATAATCTACATTAGCAGGGTCTCAACCAAAGGTGACTTTGTCCCCTTGGGGAGATGACGGTGTCTGAACACATTTTTGTTTGTCACAATTTGGGGGTACAAAAAATAAGAACCAAGAGAGATTATGTAAAGGTGCAAATTTCCAATGATGAATGTCATTATATTGTATACCTAAAATGTACCAATAAAATTAATTAAAAAAGACAAGTTGGGGGTACTATCTAGTAGGTAGAGCCCAAAGATGCTGCTAAGGCTGAGTGTCCCCTACAACAGGAACTATCTGGCCCAAAGTGTCAATAGTGTTGAGCTTGAGAAACACTGATGTACATACTGTAAATCTCTCACTGTTTCATATATATTTCTCCTAACTCTCCAAGACAAACTTCCATACCATTAAAGCAGGGACCTCATGAGATCTTTGTCACTCCACCTTTTCCAATCCACATCTAAACTCCAAACATTTAAATTTATTTCATAGCTATAGTAAGCCTTACATCTACAAGTGCTATTTATTCAAAAATTAACACTTTCCTCCATATTGAGAGCTTCTACTTTGAATTTACTGAAGGCTACTTTAACTCAGGAGTTATTATACTCTACCCAGCAGCCTTCAGCACCTGTTATTTGAATTAGGAAATAAATCCCTAGTTTAGAACAATCAAAAAAATGAAACAATAAGCAAATTTGAGAGAAATATAGTATACAAGAATTGAATACCAAGGACTGGAAGGTGTTTAATTCCTTGTATTAACTAAGCACCCTCAAATCTATGAAAGGCAAGGATGTGCAAGTAGAAAGGGACCCAGAAGTGATCGTTCCTTTTAAATAGAAGAGACAAGAAAAAAAAAAGAGGGAATAGAAGGAAAAAATAGAAACAAAGCTTTTATAAGTAAGGAAGATAAGAGGGGCCAAAGGGGGGCACTGGTAAAAAAAAGAAGCAAGATATATCATGTACAGGTACAAATTCCCTATGATGAATGTTATCACTATGTATATCTAAAATGTACCAATAAATGTTTTGCTTCAGAAAAATAAAATTCAAAAACAATCATAGCTAAGCGTGGAGGCACATGCCTGTAATCCCAGCACTTGGGAGGCTGAGGCAGGAGGATCACCATGAGTTTGAGGCCAGTCTGGGCTACAGTGAGTTCAAGACCAGCCTGAATTACATAGCAAGACCTTGTCTCAAAAAACAAACAAACAAAAAAAAATCACATCATTGTGAAGGAAGAGAACACTGTTCTTAAGCTCATCAGATATGTTTCCTGACAAATGAAAAAGCCCCCATCATTTGTTAGCACAAGTAGGAGCTGTATGCATATTAAGATGAGAACATGTTACAATTCTAGAAAGGAGAGGGAACTATTATTATTACATTTTTCAACATAAAGAAATTTAAACCCATATTCCAGACAATGAGTCAAATGAATCCTCCATCTCAATAAATATTATACCAAGTAGGGAAATGTTGTGTTGTATATTTCCACACCTCTGTAACCCAATCTCAGAGTACAGTCTGGTTTCTCTTTCCTCCTCAGACAAACAAAAAACAAATCCAATGATTCCCAAAATAATTTGAAACCTTTGAGGCCCCACCCACACTGCTGAGGAGGCTTCAGAAACTGTTCTGACTGCTCCAGCACTATACTTTCCAGAGGGAGCTGATGAATCAGACTGGACAGGACCACATGGTCTCTGAAATTCCTCAGGAGCATCTTGATTACACCCAATTAGGGAGACTATATACAGAAGCCCAGTGAATCAGACACCTCACAATCTAACCAAGGCCATGAATTCCTGCTATTTCCTGCCTCTCAAAGAATCAAATCCAAGCTGTCTATAAAAAACAATGGCTGCTTTGAACAATCAGCTGCAGATTATTTTTAATGGTGGCATGAGAGATTTAAATTAGTGGAGAACCCAAAAATCCACTAATAGTCACATTTAGAATTCACTGAAGATTAGTTTTTTGAAAGTACAGATCTAACCTCAAATATAATTGTCCGAGGATAATGTGAACATTTTCCTGTGAGTGCACGCCAAACAGCATCAAGAAGGAGTAATATAGGCATGTGCCAGGGCCTGGTGTAAAGATCCCTGGATTAAAGTTAATTAGCCTCGTTCTAAAGGGATCAGTACACTCCTGGGGGGGGGGGGGGGACTCAGCTACTGGCTAAGATTTGTTTCAAAGTTTGAGTTGGCATATAGTTGACATTTGTCTATAGCCATCACTTATTCACTCACACCTGACTTTTGAGCTGAGACCTAAATCAAGCACTACCTCCTCCAAGAAATCAGCCCCAGCCAACTAGCCACCATGGGCTCATACTATTCTCAGAATACTGGGCATCAAGGAAGCTGTTCATTGGGCTCTTATGTTTTGTGAACTATGCTCAACATTTTATACAGTTAACTTGATTTAATTTTTCTGTGCTAGGTAAATGTCATTACCCTCATTTTATTGATGAAAAAAACCAAGACTGAGAAAGGAAGTTATTTGCCCAGATCACACAGTGAGGAAACTACAGTAGAGCTGAAACTCAAATACACTCCGAGAGTAGAGTTTGGGCACTAACTCAGGGTTAGCAAACTCTTCTGTAAATGAGCAGAGAATAAACATTTTTGCAGGCCTTGTGTTCTCTGTTGCAACCTCTCAAATGTCCGCCATCATAATACAAAAGCAGCCCAGGATGGCTGTACATTTTAAAATGAAAAAAATCCATGTCTCTGCACAAAATCTTCCCCAACATAAAGCCAATGGGCTATAAGGCCCTTAGCAGTGTTCTCCCTACCCCAGTACACATAGCTGTAGACTTACCACAGTAAAAGCAACTTTGACTGGCAGCTTGTTAGAAGCCAGACTCTCTGTTTCCCAAAAACTTCACCCTCACAGCCTATACCTCCCTAAGGTGCTTGAGCTAGAACCAGTATCTCTTCAATCTGAGCACCTACAATGTAGTCTTGGACCCCAGACTGTGCTACTACCCATATATGTGAACAGAAGGCATCTATGAGACCACTGTAGCTGTTGGCCTGCTAATGAAAGCCTCACAGGCTGACTGGCATACCCACCCATACCACCACTTTAAACAGGTGGAAAACATATGTCAGCCAAGAAAAGGGGCATTTTAGAAGATTTAATATTCCATTGTTAAGCTTTAATGAGCTATTACATTCAGTGGAATGATCTGAAAGATAAATCATAACACACTCCATGATGTCATTTTTTTAAAAATCCAAATAAATGTTGCAAGGAAACACCTCCCAGAGCCCCTTCCATTTACGATCTCTGCTCCAGGAGTATCTGATTCTATTTTGACACACTAACCTGCCATATCAAACCACACTGTCCACATAAAGTTTCCTCCTCTATAAGACTTCTCCCCTAATTTTGCAAATAAATGGATTCTTATGCTGGCTGAGCAGAGAAAAGGGGCTGGGCTCTTAACAGCAAAGGAATAAACCTTTGTACTCCTACAGGCTGATGTATTATTCAGGGAAACATACATGTTTTGGAGCCAGAAATTAGTTTACCATTGGAGTGAACTTGAACCTCACTAATCTTCCAGTTCCTCATCCAGAACATGAGAATAGAAATACCTATGCCATGGGTGCCTGATTAAATGGAGAAACATTTCTAAAACAACTGATTCAAACACTAGTCTTCATCTAACTCTTCCCTCATACATATTTTATTTTCAAACTACTTGAAATGAATAACTATGATAGTGCCTACTGTTTTACTTTCATACACATAACTTCTGAATAGTTATTAGTATAAGGTAAAAGACATATTGTCACATGATTATATTGGAATCATCTAATATGGTAGTCTTTTTAGATATTTTTTAAGTCTACAGTCAAGTGTATGATGTAGTTAATAGGAAAAAAACATATTTTAATTGAACTTATACACTAAGTGGGTTAAACATAATGTAACTATCACCTAATTCACCACCTGTACCTTGGGTTCTAAAGGTACAGTTAGATGCCCACTCAGGTTAGTAGCTTAGACCATAAGGCCTAAATTCAGACTCTTTGGTTCATATCTTAACTCTGCCACTGAGGCACCATGAATAAGGTATACTCCTCTACAGGACAGAATGATGGTGCTTTTTTCCCACGAGCATGTAGTGAACATGAAATGAGACGATCTATGCAAAGCATTTAATATGCTACCACAGAGCTGGGAATTTAGCTCAGTGGAACTGCACCTGCTTCACAAGTGCAAGGTCCTAAGTTCGATCTCCAAAAGTGGGAAAAAATAATGAAGTTAGAATTCTACTTCAATCCTTAATATGCTAGCTACTTCACTCCTTGTAAGGATTCAATACCTATAGGTTATTAGCATTATTATTAATGTTGGCTTGTTATCACTGAGGAGAACCAAAGAAATCCAGTTCTGAAAGAAGAGTTAAACGGGAATGCTAAGCAATAAAATTACTTCGAACAGTGGATGGTCTAAGGTGACACTTTAACAAGGAGCTAACTCAGTTGGTTTAAATTTATTTAAACATGCATGCATGTGCACATGAATCTGCAAAGATGTGCACATGTGCAAAACTTGGCATATTTGCTAAAAACTCCATCACCTCATCACTGTGCCTCATGCATCCAGCCAGACTGGGGAGTCTATCACAGAACAACTGTCAAGCTAAAATTGGATCATCGTTGTCCAAATGAAGGCAGTTTCTCAATTTCCTTTCTCCCTTCTCTACTTCTTAACACCCTCCCACAATGAACCTGCTTACTCATGCCAAGAATATACAGCTTAGAAAAGAGATCAGGAAAAAAGTAAAAGTAAAAAAAGAAAGACCTAGGAGAATGGGATTTCAGAGAAAGTAATCACAGAACAGCACCATTTGACCATTCACATAATGACCTGTGTGTGAACTGCCACTCTGCATCAGGATAGTCCATTAACTGATCGATTTTGTCCTTAATCCTCATAACCAACGTGCAAAGTAGATGTTCTTACTCCCATCTTACAAATCAGAAAAGTAAGACTTTTACAAAGTGACTTGTCCAAGGCTACATAATCAGGAAGTGGTCAGTCAAGATTTGTTCCCTACCCTCACAGGCAACAAACATCTTCCTAACACTTCCTGCCACCTCCCTAGGCTCTGTGACAGGTACAGGGCCCTGTATAGAGTCACTAAGGTTGATTAATGCATTCAAGGAACATGTAATTTAATGAGAAGGAAAGACATGTTATGATGCTACAATGTAAAAATATGTTTACAAGGACTAAAAACAGTATTATTGGAGTACCAAAAAGGAAGGAACTCATCTCAGGGTAGCAGAAATCTTTTCTGAAGGAGCATTATAAGAATCAGATACTGAAGGGTAAATAAGATCATGCCAGCCAGAAAAGAAGGAAATTGGCATCCTAGTCTTGTGGTAATCATGCAAACAGAAGCAGAGAGATAGGAAGATCCTCCCATGTTGGAGATAGTGAGATGGAAGTACATGACTGAGTCATGAGAGAAATGAAACAGAACTAAAGGGAAAGACTAGAAAAATTAGAATTTTATGAAAAGTCTTATCAATCATGCTGGATTGTGGGGTGGATTCTGTAGACAAACTATAAGCAGAAAGGGACAAAGGTAGCTCTGCACTAGGGCAGAATAGAGAACATGAGTAATAAGGGCATTGGGGTAAATGAAGGAACATTGAGGTGATAGAAATGTTGGGAGAAACAAAGATGTCAAAGGCTGGCATGAAACATGAAAGATGATGCTTGCTCAAAAGAGGATCAATAAGGCAAAAACAGTTCCCAAGATGAATAGCACCTAAAATTCACCAACATTTAGGATACTGAACTAAAAGCAGATATGTTATCTGGACCAGTAAGGACAACAGAAAGAAAGTTTGAAAAGTGAAAGTTATGGAAATTAGCACAAGACCTCCAAAAGAGATCAACAAAACCCAAAATGTAAAAGGTCAAGACTCAGTAGTCTATGTTCCAGGGAAACTTAACTAAGAGGAATAATAAAATGCATGTGGAGCAGCAAATTAGCCTCTCCCAGATTGGAGTATACTCTGGAGTATAGCAACTTGGGGAAGAAAAGAAGGAGGTAGGTGGATCCCTGAGACACAGAAATGTTCTGAGGGGAGCATTAGAGCACACAAAGAGAGCGAGGTTATAGACCTCAATGCAGAAGAGGGAGGTGGCAAACTGCACCCTCTCCTTGACTGCCAGCTAGTTGGCAAACTGCACATTTTCACTGACTCCCACCTCGCAACATAAGAGAGGAGGATTAAGCCTACAGAGGAGAGGTGATAGTGGGAGACCCTGGAGGCCTCCATGGAGAAACATAGCAGTGGATGCTGTGGGCTGCAGTGGCTGGTGAGTGACTCCAGTCTAAAAGTCCTCAGGAGAGGGTGACTGGCCAGACACCATTTTGGAGTAGGATCGGCTGAACCTGGGACTTGGAACAACCTTAAATTGGCTTCATCTCAGATTTCCCAGTGTCTATTTGAGGTGGAGCTTTGGGAGATGTCCAGCGTCAGGGAGCTGAGATCAAGCTGGCAAGAAACACCCATAGTATTGTGGGCTGAACAACTCAAGTCACAGGCCCACAACCAGAGACCAGGATCAGCATGACCTTCTTTGGAGTTGAATTGAAACCCCACCCTATTCCTACTTGCTAGGATTATACAGTACCCTGTCCTAACCCTACTGCAGGCTTGCTGGGATCATACGGTATGGATCTGGGATCTGTCTGCATCCTTTGTCTACCAGTGAGACCAGAGATACACGGTGAAGTAGACACTACCACAAAACTATACACTCCAGAAGATAACCACAGGCTTGAAATCACAGAGAAATCACTCTCTCTCTCTCTCTCTCTCTCTCTCTCTCTCTCTCTCTCTCAATGTATATTCTTGTTTTCTCATGAATGTGAACACTGATTTTTGTGTTTTGTTTTGTTCTTGTTTTTGTTTCTCCCTTCTGTGGTTCTCTCGTCTCTTCTTCACTAGTTTCCAAAAGCTTAGGTAATCTTCCTTTGTCCTTCAACCTTGCTTCTAATCTCTTTCTCTTCTTCTATTTTTCTATTTTTTTCCTCCTATCCCTTTTAAATTTTCTCCACATAGGGTAAAATTGCTTAATTGAGAGAGTACTTACTGTATATAATTTTCTGGTTTATTTTAGATTTTGTTATATAACTATTTCTCTTGTTCCTATGGATAAAGGTAACAAATTAATAGGTACCACAAGTCTGTCATTTTCTAGGGTGTGCTTGATGTTATTGTTATTACTGATTGTACTACTATAGCCAAGGTAACATAGTTGTTCTAATCAGTTCTTCTTCCTTGTATACCAAGACAGAGATTGTGTGAGGGTCATAAACAATACTATAGTCCAGCACAAAAGAAACTGGGGGGAGGCCAAATAGGAAGCAACTTCTCATTCCTAATAAATTGAGGATGTAGGATCTTGTAACAGATACAAAAGCCAAAAGCCACATAGACCTAGAAGCCATCTGTGAAAAGTAATCATTTCTTAGGAGTTTTCAATACCAGTACTAAAGCTACCTACCATAACCAATTTAAAAGCATCAATGCAGAAAATCAGTTTTTAAAAAATAGAAAATGAAAAGACACGAAAGCAAGATGGAACCCCAGACTTCCAGCTCACCAAAGGTAAACCCAGGGAACAGTGAAGTGGAACAAACCAAAAGCTACCCACCTGAACTCTGGAAGTAACAAAGCAGATGAAGTAACAAAGTGAAAGTAAAAAAGCAGATGAAAGAGGCTCTGGAAAGAAAATAAATCAAAAATAATTTCTCAGATAAGAAATGATGACCATAATAAAGGACATGGTTAATGAATCTACAGTAGATACAGATTAAAAAATAGAGGAGCTGAGCCGGGTATTTAGCTCAGTGGTTCTGGGGCCTGCCTCACAAGCACAAGGGCCCAAGTTCGATTCCCAGTACCAAAAAAACATAATAGAGGAGCTCAGAAAAAATGATAAAAACCATGAATGTCCAACATAGGAAAGAAGTAGATTCCATGATACAGATTCAAACAGATATCTAGTGGAACTATACACACTATATAGTGTGGAACTATAGTGTGGAACTATACACACCAGAAAGAGCCAATGTGAGAACAGAATATCAGACCTAGAAGACAAGTTTGCAATTAGCAATTATGAAAAGAAAGACTTCTTTAAAAAAGCAGGAGACCATGAAAAATCAATCCAACACCTGCTAGATGATGCAAAGAAGAATAAAATACAATTGATTGGTATCAATAAAAAAAATCAGGACATACCAGAAAGGACATAAAAAACCTGCTCATAGAGGTAACAGCAGAAAATTTCCCCAGCTTGAAAATAGAACTTGATATACAGATAATGAGGCATATAGAACTCCAATTAGCCATGATTTTAAAAAAAACTACACTAAGCCATGTGACAGTCAAGGTTCCAGAAATTCAACACAAGAACAGAATATTAAAAGCTGTTAGAGAAAAGAAACAAATCATCTATAAAGGAAAGCCCATCAAAATCACAGCAGACTTCTCAACACAAATCCTTAAGTCAAGGAGAGCTTGCAGGGAAGTATTGCAAGCTCTAAAAGAAAATCTCTAACCCAGGTTGATGTACCCCACAAAACTATCTTTCAAAACTGATGGAGAAATAAGATATTTCCGTGATAAGGAATACTTGAAGAAATTCATGACCACAAATCCAACATGCCAAAATGTTCTGCAGTATCAGGATGGCCAAGCAGTCTAGGGTGCCAGATTCAAGCTCTGCTTCCCAAAATGTTCTGAAGGATAGTCTACAAAGAGATAACAAAGACTACAATTCTGTGAACCCCGACAGAATGAATCTATCAGGCAAGGCAAGCAGTTAAGCAGAGGGGGAAAAAAGAAAGCCAACAACAAGCAAATAATATGCCAAGGATAAGTCAATACATATCAGTTAAAATCATCAATGTAAATAGCCTCAATTCACCAATCAAAAGAAACAGATTGGCAGAATGGAACAAGAAACAAGACACAACATGCTGCATACAAGAAACATATTTAACTCCAAAGGAAATTCACAGACTGAAACTCAAAGGATGAAAAGCAACACTCCATGCAATGGGAACCCAAAAAAGGAAGGGGGGGCTATTCTATTTGCAGACAAAGTAGATTTCAAGCAAAGATTGATCAAGAGAGACAAATAGGGTCGTTACATACTTACTAAAGGAACAATCCAAGAAGAAGACATAACAATCATAAATATATATGCACCAAATACTTGTTCACCCAACCTATATAAAACAAACAGTATTAACAGACATGAAAAATCAAATAAGCACTAATACAATTGAAATGGGAGACCTCAATATCCCACTGTCACAAATAGGAAGATAAACCAGATAAAAAATCAACAAAGAAATATGACAGCTGAACCAAATCTTTAAACAAATGGACTTAGTAGATATCTACAGAGTGTTCCACCCCACAACATCAGAATATGCACTCTTCTCAGCTCCACACAGGTCATTCTGCAAATACTACACCATGAAACATGCTTAAGTAAATGCAAAGGAATTGAAATTATCCCATGCATATTATCAGATCACAGTACAATGAAATTGTAAATCAATGGCAAAAGAAACCACAAAAATTGCATAAACACATGAAAATTAAATGCCATCTTCCTGAACAACCAATTAGTCACAGATGAAATTAAAGGAGAAATTACACTGTTTCAGTAATTAAACAATAATGCCAATACAATATACTAGAACTTATGAGATGCAATGAAAACGGTCCTATGAGGAAAATTTAAAGTGATGAATTCCATATCAGAAAAATAGAGCAATCTCAAATAAACAACCTAATGTTGAACCTCGAGGTACTAAAGAAAAAAGAGCAAGTTAAATGGACGGACAAGAGAGGAAATTATAAAAATCAGATAATAAATTAATGCAATGGAGACTAAGAAAACAATAAAAAGAATAGATGAATTAAAGAGTTGGCACTTTGAAAGATTAAATAAAAGTGACAAACCCATAGCCAACCTTATCCCCCCCCCAAGAAAAGGAATGAAAAGACTCAAAACCATGCAATTAGGAATGAAAAGAGTGAAATTACAACATATTCTGCAAAAATCCAGATCATCAATACATACTTCAAGAACTTGTACTCTAATAAGATGTAAAACACAGAAGAAATGGACAGATTCCTTGATACATATGAATGCCAAAGCTGAATCAAGACGATACAAAAATCCTAAATAACCCAATATCAATCAACTAGATTAAAGAAGTAATTAAAAAACTACCAACAAAGAAAAGCCCAGATCCTGATGATTCACTGCTGAATTCTACAAGAAATTTAGAGAAGGTCTAATGTCAAACTCTTTAATGAAACTGAAAAGGAAGCAATACTGCTAAACCATTCCTGGAAGCAAAGCATTATCCTGATACCAAAACCAGAAAAGGATCTAACCATAAAAGAGAACTACAAGCCAATCTCCCTAATGAATACAGATGCAAAAATCCTCAATAAGATACTACAAAACAGAGTGCAGCAAATCATCAAGAAGATTATATACCATGACCAAGTAGGATTCATCCTAGGGATGCAACGATGGTTCAACATATGCAAATCAATAAATGTAATACACCATATTAATAGAGCCAAGGACAAAAACTATATGATCATCTCAATAGATGCAGAAAAAGCATTTGACAAAGGCCAACACCCACTCATGATTGAAAAAAAAAAAAACTACAGAAAATAGGAATAGATGGTCTTTATCTATGACAAACCAACGACCAACATCATACTAAATGGACAAAAACTGAAATCTTTCACTCTAAAATCAGGAACAAGACAAGGATGTCCACTATCACCACTTATTCAATATAGTTCTGGAGACATAAGCCAGAGCAATTAGACAAGAGGAAAAATAAAAAGTATAAGGATAAGAAAGGAAGAAGTTAAATTATCATTATTTGTGGATGAGACAATACTCTACATAGAAGACCTCAAAAACTCCACCAAAAGGCTTCTAAATTTAATAACCAAATTCAGTTGTGTAGCTGGATACAAAGTCACCACCCAAAAAATAGCATTCCTGTACACAAATAACAAACTCACTAAGAGAGAAATTAGAGAAAAAACGCCTTTCACAATAGCACCCAGAAAAATGAAGTAACAAGAAATCAATCTAATGAAGGAAGTAAAAGACCTTTACAGTGAGGTCTGTGCACCCCCTACCGAGGTCCTGAGTCCCGCGGAAGACACCGAATCACCCCACTGCAGACAGGCAGGTCTGCCCATGCCCTACCGAGGTCCTCAGTCTCACAGAACACGACGAATCAGCCCACTGCACACAGGAAGGTCTGTGCACATCCTACCAAGGTCCTGAGTCGGGCGGAAGACACCGAATCACCCCGCTGCAGACAAGCAGCCACCTGGTTCTAAACTACAAAGACGCAGAGGACACCAGACCACCAGACCAAGGTACTGAGTCCCACTGTTCCCGGCCCAGAGGTAGGGGCTTCTGAGCCGTCGTCCCACTGCTCCTGGTCCACAGAAGGGGCTTCCCGGTCACCATCCCTCCCGCTGCTCCCAGCCCAGAGGAAAGGGCTTTTGGGCCACCTTCTGTCCTGCTGCTCCTGGCCCAGAGGAAGGGGCTTCCAGGCCATCATCCCTAAGCTGCTCCCAGCCCAAAGGAAAGGGCTTTTGGGTCACCATCCCTACCGCTGCTCCTGGCCCCTGTCCCACCTCACCCAGCTCAGAGGAGGTAATCCGTGCAGGCGCTAACAGCACTCCCGCCAGTCAGAATGAGAAAACACATAAATAAGTCTCAAAACCAGACTTCCAGATCACCTACAGCAACCACAAAGGGAAATGAGATGGAACACTCTGATACACAACCACCTGGACCCACTGAACTGGCAACAAAAGGGGATCTGGAAAAAATGAAATCAGAAATAATTTCTCACATAACAGGAGAAATTGTGCCCCTAGTGCAAGACATGATTAATAAATCCAGAGAGGAGCTCAGGAACATGATGGAATCCCAACATAAGAAACAAATGGAATCCATAAAACAGATACAAACAGATTTCCAGGACATGAAAAACTCCATTGAAAGTCTACACAGCAGAATGAGCCAATGTGAGGATAGAATTTCAGAAATAGAAGATAAGATTGCAATTAGTGACCAGGAAAAGAAAAATTGCTTCAAAATTATAAGGGAACATCAGAAATCAATCCAGCAGCTGCTAGATGATGCAAAGAAGAATAACGTAAGACTGATTGGGCTTGATGAAGAAACAGGAGAGAGTGCAGATGACATAAAAAAATCTCTTCACAGAAATAATGGCAGAAAACTTCCCAAGCAGGGGAAAAGAGCTTGACATACAGATAAGTGAGGCATATAGGACTCCAAATAGCCTTGATCAAAAAAAATCTACACATAGGCATATAATTGTTAAGATTCCAGAAACACAACAGAAGAACAAAGTTCTCCAAGCAGTCAGAGAAAAGAAACAAATCACATACAAAGGAAAGCCCATCAGAATCACAGCAGACTTCTCAACATGAACCATCAAGGCAAGAAGAGCTTGGAGTGACGTATTCCAAGCCCTAAAAGAAAACAGCCTCCAACCCAGATTGATGTACCCTGCAAAACTATCTTTCAAAAGTGATGGAGAAATAAGATACTTTCATGACAAAGAGCACCTTAGGAACTTCGTGAATACCAAACCAGCACTCCAAAGAATTTTACACAATAGCCTAGGAACAGATATTGAGGATCACAACCCCAGGAAGCAAAGCAGAATGAACTCATCTGGCATGACAAGAAATTAAATGGAAAGGGGGAGAACCCAACAAAAAGAAAAAGTCATGGCAATGACAAGTCAATACGTTTCAGTTATAACCATCAACATTAATGGTCTCAATTCACCAATCAAAAGAAACAGACGGGCAGAATGGGTCAAGAAGCAAAATCCAACAATATGCTGCATACAAGAAACACACTTAACTCAAAAGGAAACTCATAGACTGAAAGATAAAGGGTGGAAAACAACACTCCATGCAACAGGAACCCGAAAAAAAGCAGGAGTAGCTATCCTCTTGGCAGATCAAGTAGATTTCAAACCAACACTGATTAAGAGAGACGAAGAAGGACACTACATCCTTGTAAAGGGAAGAATCCAAGAGGAAGAGATGACAATCATAAATATCTATGCACTAAACACTAGTGCACCCACCTATATAAAACAAATACTAACGGACATGAAAAGTCATATATGCACTAATACAACTGTAGTGGGGGACGTCAACACCCCACTGTCACAAATAGATAGATCAACTAGACTAAAAATAAGTAATGAAATACTAGAACTCAATCGAACTCTTGAACAAATGAACTTAACAGATGTTTACAGAGTCTTCCAACCCACAAAATCAGAATACACATTCTTCTCAGCTGCACATGGGTCATTCTCCAAAATAGACCACATACTCACACAGAGAACACGTTTAAGTAAGTGCAAAGGAATTGAAGTTATCCCCTGTACATTATCAGACCATAGTGTGATGAAATTAGAGATCCATAGCAAAAGAAACTCAAAATATTTCATAAACTCATGGAAATTGAACAACATACTTCTGAATAACCAATGGGTCACAGAGGAAATTAAAGAAGAAATCAGACAGTTCCTTCAATTAAATGACAATGACAATACAACATATCGCAATCTATGGGACACAATGAAAGCAGTCTTACGAGGGAAATTCATAGCAGTGAATAAGCCCATTAGGAAAACAGAATGAGCCCAATTAAACAACCTGATGCTGAACCTCAAGCTTCTAGAAAAAGAAGAGCAGGACAACCACAAAGCTCATACAAGGGAGGAAATTATAAAGGTCAGAGGAGAAATCAATGCAATGGAGACTAAGAGAACGATACAAAAAATCAATGAAGCCAAGAGTTGGTTCTTCAAAAGAATCAACAAAATTGACAAACCCTTAGCCAACCTTGTCAGAAAAAGGAAAGAAAAGGCCCAAATCCATGCAATTAGGAATGAAAAGGGTGAAATTACAACAGACCCAGCAGAAATCCAGAGGATCATCAATACCTACTTCCAGAACCTATACGCCAATAAGATGGACAACACAGAAGAAATGGACAGATTCCTAGATACATATGAATTACCAAAGTTGAACAGAGAAGACCGAAAAATTCTGAACAACCCAATATCAACCAATGAAATTGAAAATGTAATTAAAAACTTATCAACTAAGAAAACCCCGGGCCCTGATGGCTTCACTGTTGAATTCTGCAAGACATTTAGAGAGGAACTGCTGCCACTACTGTTTAAACTCTTCAATGAAATTGAAAGGGAAGCAATACTCCCAAATTCATTCCTGGAAGCAAGCATCACCTTGATCCCCAAAGCAGAGAAAGACCCAACTGAAAAGAGAACTATAGGCCAATCTCACTAATGAACATAGATGCAAAAATCCTTAATAAGATAATGGCAAACAGAATGCAGAAGATCATCAAGAAGATCATACACCCTGATCAAGTGGGATCCATCCCAGGGATGCAGGGATGGTTCAATATACAAAAATCAACCAATGTAATACACTATATCAATAGAGCCAAGGACAAAAACCATATGATTATCTCCATAGATGCAGAAAAAGCATTTAACAAAATCCAACATGGATTTATGATAAAAACCCTACAAAAAATTGGAATAGAGGGTCTCTACCTCAAACTGATAGAAGCCATCTATGAAAAACCAACAGCCAATATCATACTAAATGCTCAAAAACTGAAATCCTTCACACTCAAATCAGGAACAAGACAAGGATGTCCACTATCACCACTCTTGTTCAATATAGTTCTGGAAACATTAGCCACGGCAATTAGACAAGAGAAAGAAATAAAAGGAATAAAGATAGGTAATGAAGAAGTCAAATTGTCATTATTTGCAGATGACATGATACTCTCTATAGAAGACCCCAAGAACTCCACCAAAAGTCTTCTAGACTTAATAATCAAATTCAGTCAAGTAGCTGGCTACAAGGTCAACACACAAAAATCAATAGCTTTCCTCTACACCAATGACAGACTCACTGAGAGAGAAATAGGGCAAATAATTCCTTTCACAATAGCATCCAAAAAACTGAAATACCTAGGAATCATCCTAACGAAAGAAATCAAAGACCTCTTCTCTGAAAACTATGGCACTCTGAAAAGAGAGATTGAAGATGATATCAGAAAATGGACAGACATCCCCTGCTCCTGGGTAGGAAGGTTTAATATAGTGAAAATGGTCATACTTCCAAAACTGCTGTATAGATTTAATGCAATTCCACTTGAGATCCCAGCAGCATACTTCACAGACCTCGAGAAAACAATCCAAAAATTCATTTGGAACAAGAAGAGACCCAGAATAGCAAAAGCAATTCTAGGTAACAGAGACATGGCAGGGGGTATCACAATCCCCAACCTGCAACTATACTACAAAGCTACTGTGATAAAAACAGCATAGTACTGCCAAAGAAACAGACCTGAGGACCAGTTAGAAGATGCAGAAACAATGCCAGACACACTCAACCATCTCATCTTCGACAAAGAAGCCAAACACCCTCACTGGAGGAAAGATAGCCTCTTTAATAAATGGTGCGGGAAAAATTGGGCTTCAACTTGCCAAAGATTAAAACTAGACCTGTATCTCTCACCATGCACTAAACTAAAATCAAAATGGATTAAAGATCTAAATATTAAAATAGAAACTCTGAACCAGTTGGAACAGAGATTAGGTAGAACCCTTGAAGACATCGGTGTAGGAAAAGATTTTATGAACAAAACCTCAGTTGCCCGTGAACTAGCACAAACAATCAACAAGTGGGATCTCTTCTTATTAAAAAGCTTCTGCACAGCAAGAGAAACCACCAGCAGTGTGAAGAGACAATCCACAATGTGGGAAAAAATCTTCACCTGCTCTTCCTCAGACAAAGGTCTACTATCTCAAATCTATAAAGAACTTCAAAAGATCAGACCTCCCAAATTTAAAGACCCAATCCAAAAATGGGCATCTGAAATGAACAGACATTACTCAGACAAAGAAGTAGAAATAGCAAATAAATACATGAAAAAATGTTTAACATCACTGGTCATTCGAGAGATGCAAATGAAAACAATGCTGAGATTCCACTTCAGTCCAGAAAGAATGGCTGCTATCATGAAATCAACCAATAACAAATGCTGGCGGGGCTGTGGGGAAAGAGGAACCCTGCTCCACTGCTGGTGGGAGTGTAGACTGATGCAACCACTGTGGAAAGCAGTATGGAGATACCTCAAAGAACTAGAACTGGAAGTCCCATTTGACCCAGCTATTCCACTGCTGGGGAATCTTCCCCAAAGAATTAAAAGAATCATACCACAGTGATATATGTGCACCCATGTTCATAGCAGCACAGTTTGTAATAGCTAAAACTTGGAAACAGCCCAAATGCCCATCAACTGGAGACTCGATCAAGAAAATGTGGGGGTTTTTTTATAAAATAGAGTACTACCCAGCCATAAAAAAGAGAAATTAGAGACATTTATTGCTAAATGGATGCACATTGAGGCAATACTCTTAAGTGAAATAAATAGGACACACATATGTAAATACCGAATAGTTTCTCTAGTTTGAGAAACTGATCGTGTAAATAAGGACTAAAAGGTATAATAGATAATGTGAAATAGGAAGAAAAGGGGCAAAGGGGAAGGAAGTGGGAGGGCTAGGGGAAAGGACAGAAGGGAATGGGATTAATATGAGAAAATGGAAAAATAGGAACAAAATCTTTGTAAATAGGGAGGAATGGAGGGGTTGAAGGGAGGGCTGGGCAAGGGTGAAAAATAAGAACCAAGAGAGACTATGTAAAGGTGCAAATTTCCAATGATGAATGCCATTACATTGTATACCTAAAATGTACCAATGATTAGAATGAATAATCGAAAATGTAAATAGGAAGAAATGGTCCAAAGGGGTAGGGGTAGTGGGAGGGGCAGGGGAAAGGAAAGAAGGGAAAGGAAAAATGATGAGAAATGGAAAAAATGGAAATAAAGTCTTTGTAAATAGGGAAGGGTGGAGGGCGTGAAGGGAGGGCTAGAAATGGGGAAAAAAATAAGAACCAAGATGCATTATGTAAAGGTACAATTCCCAATGAGGAATGCAATTGTGTTGTATACCTACAATGTACCAACAAAAGAATTTAATACAAAAAAAAAAGACCTTTACACTGAAAACTACAGTACTCTGAAAAAAGGAGATCAAAGTATCACAAAATGGAAAGATCTCCCTTGTTCTTTGGTAGGAAGAACCAATATAGTAAAAATGGCCATTTAATGCAATCCCAATCAAAATACCAATAGCATATCTCACAGAATTAGATAAAACAATCCTAAAATTCATTTGGAAGCAGAGGAGACCTAGAAGAGCAAAAACAGTTCCGGGCAACAAAGGCAAGGCAAGCAGTAACACAATATCTATCTGAAATTATATTACAAAGCTACCATGATAAAAACTGAATGGTACTGGTAAAGAAAAAATCCAAGGATCAATGAAACAGATTAGAAGATACAGAAACAACTCCAAACACACTCAGTCAACCAATCTTTGACAAAGGAGCCAAACAACTTCACTGGAAGAAAGATAGGCTCTTTAATAAATGGTGCTTGAAAAACTGGCTTTCCACATGCTGAAGATTAAACCTATACCCATATCTCTCACCATGCACTAAACTAAAATCAAAATGGATCAAAGATCTAAATATCAAAACAGAAACACAAAATCTGCTGGAAAATAGGTGGAACTCTTAAAGACATAGGTATAACCAAGGACTTTATGAACAAAGCCCCAATCGCACAGGAAATACCACAGAGAATCAACAACTGGAATCTTATCTTACTAAAAAGCTTTTGCACAGCAAGAGAAACAACCAACAGAGTGAAGAAACAACCCACAGTGTGGGAAAAATTTTTGCCAGCTGATCCTCAAATGACTAATATCTAGAATATATAGAGAACTTAAAAAAAAAATCAGACCCCCCCCCCAAATTTAAAGACCCTAATGAAAAATAGGCAACTGAAATTAATAGACACTTCTTGGATGAAGAAGTACAAACAGCAAATAAATATATGAAAAAATGTTCAACATCACTGGTCATTTGAGAGATGGAAATTAAAACAAAACTGAGATTCCACCTCACTCCAGAAAGAATGGCTATTATCAAGAAATCAACCAATAACAAATTCTGGTGAGGCTGTGGAGGGAAAAGGAACACTTCTCCACTGCTGATGTGAGTGTAGATTGTTATAAGTACTGTGGAAATCAGTATGGAGATTTCTCAAAAAAACTAAATCTAGAGGTTCCATTTGACCCAGCTATTCCTCTTCTTGGTATCTTCCTGAAAGAATTAAAAGCATCATACCACAGCGATATATGCACACCCATGTTTATAGCACCACAGTTTGTAATAGCTAAATCTTGGAAACAGTCCAAATGTCCATCAGTGCACGTATGGATAAAGAAGATGTGCTTTTTTCATATAATGGAGTACTTACTCTGCCATAAAGACCATATTCTTAAGTGAAATAAATCAGACACACGTTTAAATGTCACATTGTTTCTCTGGTGTGAGAAATACAAAGGGTAAATAAGGTCCAAAATGTATAACAGATATTGGGAAACAGGAAGAAAATGTTCAAGGGAAAAGGGAAAAGGAAGAGGGGAGGGGGAAAGGAAGGAAGGGAAAAGAAAAAGAAGAGAATAGAAGAGAAAAATGGAAACAAAGCTTTATGTATAAGGAGGGGAAAAGGGGTTGAAGGGAGGGGAGAGGAACTGAGGAAAAAAGAAGAATTAAGATATATTATCTATGGGCATAAATTCCTTATGATGAATGTGATCATTATGTATATCTAAAGTGTACCAATAAAATTAATTTTTTTTTTTTGGTACCGGGGATCGAACTCGGATCCTTCCGCTTGCAAGGCAGGCGGCGGAACCACTGAGCTAAATCCCCAGCTCCTAAAATTAATTTTTTAAAAAAAGAAAGTGCAGGGGCCAGGGATTTAGCTCAGTGATTCCACCGCCTGCCTCGCAAGCACAAGGTCCAGAGTTCAATCCCTGGTAACAAAAAAGAAAGTGCATGCAACCAAAAATTAAAAACAAACTCAGTGAGCCTGTTTTAGAGGTGAGGCCATTGGATGATTAAATACTCTCAAGCACATCAACGGGTAAGTGGCTCCATCAGTAAGCACAGAGGTATAGATGGGGTATATAACTGTAGGGGTGGGAACATGCCTACAAGATGCATTTTCTGTATGTTACCCTAAAAATACATCTTAATTCATATATCAATGAAGGGAGTGGAGTCAGGGTGCAACCCAGGAGGCACTAAGACTTGTAAGAATATGCAATTTCTTTGTTGTTGTCAATATTGGTCCTATAATGCTGGCTGCGAGTCATGACTCATTTAGCAATCAGAGGTACTCCCAAAAACCCTGCTTCAATACACACACTGCCTATACAGAAAGGAAAGTGATGTCTTTCCACTGATGTAGGCAGAGCTTTAAAGTCCAGATAATCTCCTGTCTGAAGGATTCACAAAAGTTCCCAATAAGATAAGACAGATCCAACACTGTCTTGCTGAAGGGAAAGAAAGATTGGTTGACCAAAGTCACAGAAAAGAAGAAAAGGATAGGTGAGGAGATGGGACAGAAAGGAAGGGAGGGAGGGAGGACCAGTCCACAGACCAACCCATCAAGAAATTAATATTTTTAAATATTAATTTCAAGGTTCCTTAGAGATCACTGAGCCCAGCTCTCTACTGTACAGATTATAAAAACAGGGAAAAATAAGGACAATATCCCCATTTTCCCAGAGCACATTTTTGTAGGAAAGAGAGAGGAACATAGTGGAATTTATACCTTCCACTCCTAGACGTAGCTTTCCCTAGGGTTAAGGTCCCAAGACTTCAGGAAAACAAGGCCCTTCCCCAGTAGTTTACTTAAGCCCCTCTTGGGGAATGAAAAAAGGTGAGAGAGAAACCATTTACACTGTGGTTATTGGGCTGGGGATTTAGCTCAGTGGTTTCACCACCTGCTGCGCAAGTGCAAGGACCCAAGTTCGATCCCTGGTACCAAAAAAAAAAAAAAAAAAATTACACTCTGGTTATTACTGATTTTGGTGGTGGGTAGATGGTCTTTTTCAGCTCCACTCTCAGAATCTGCTATTTGTGGATACCCATAGTGTGCCTCAAATTCTTTTTTTTTTCTTTTATGAAAATGAAGGAATAATTATATACAAGCCTATCTGGAAGGGACAATTAAATCTGCAACCAAGTAACAGTGGGCCCTTCCCATGACAATGTTTGTCTCCTTGGAGCAGAGAAGGACCTTGTTTTGGGAGTCCTGTCCAACACGTGGGATGAGGCTCCTCCTTTCTTAAAGGCTTTCTGTGAGCTTTTGTGGGTATTTGAGTCTGCTCTTTCAAGAGACCTCAAAAATCTGTCCAGCAATTGGTAGATCCACCTAAACAAGGGTGTTAGTTCCTTGTAGGCTGTTTTTCTTCTTGAGAAGTGAACAAGATGGCTCCAAGTGATTTTTAGGGCAGCCACATGCAGAAACAAACAAGAGTCAGACTACTGGCAATATAATGAGCATCTTTTTTTCATGATATTTTTGTAAAAAGTAAAATAGGGAAATGAAGAACTGGATCTGTGGATGGCAACACGTGAAGAAGTACAAATGGTGCAAAATAAAGAAAAGTATAATGAGAAATAGATAAAACATATGATCAAACCTTAGGAATAAGCTCCTGATGAATCAAAATGACCATAATTGAAAAACAAAAATAGATTTGCTGAATTTCAATTTGAACAAGCTATCCGCTGCACAGAAAATAAACATATATTATTTCGATCTCAGAATTTAAGCCCTTGTCCTCAAATAATTAATCAGGTACTCATGACCACCAACTCTGGCACCAAATACTGCAGGACACAGGAGGGAAAGGGAAAATAAATTTGACCCAAAGTAGACTGAAATCCAACTTGTGCAACCAAGGTACGTACAACTAAATTAGTGACGAGAATTTAGAGTGAGAGCAGAGGTCACGAGGCACTCACAGAGAAATTCCGTGTGTTTCTTTCAGTGACCAAAAATAAGTCCCCGGGTATCAATTTTGTATGATCAAAGGCACAACTACAGAGTGACTTTTGCTTCATTTTAAATAGAAGAGTATTTTTCTTATCAATGCTATTTTAAAAATCAAACTGGGAAAAACTACAAAGTAAGTCTAGTATTTCTCAAAGTAAAATCTGGAACCCATTTGCATAAGAATCAGCCAGGACAGGGGTTTGAACTGCAGATTCACTCACCTAGTCTAAGGTCCACTTGAGAAGGACTCTTGGGGTGGAGCCAGGGATCTGCACTTTAAACAGCACTGAAGAAGGATCTAATATTTATTCAGTTTTGAAGACTAGGGCTTCCAAAATCCTGTCCTACATCTCTTCCATACCTGTGCCAGAATGCTCTTCTTGAAACCAAAATCCTGTTATTACATTCTTCAGCTGAAGGGAAAGAAGGGAAGAAAGGAATGGAGGAAGGGTGGCAAAGTAAAGAAGGGAAAAATTTCTACTTTTCTTTTATTGTCTACACAATAAAATCCAAGCCCAGCCCAGTTCTACTACCTAGCCTCTGCCTAACCAGAAATATTCTCACAAAATGCTACTAAATGTAAAAGTGGGCTACAAAGCAGTATGTACATCTTACACTAAGTGCATAAGCCAAACATCAAAAACAAATATTGTATGATTCCACTTATATGAAATACTGAAACATGCAAATCCATATAGACAAAGCAGATTGTTAGTTACTAGACACCATGGGAAGAGGAATGCAGTTTGCTGCTAACTTGTTATAGAGTTTCTGTTTGGGGTGATGAAAAGTTTGGAAAATAGTGGCACAAGTTGTACAATATCCTCAATAGTTAACACCATTAAATAGTATACTTAAAAATAGTTAAATGGCAAATTTTATGTTTCATATAAAACTATGTTTCAAAAATTAATGTACTATACCAAAAACCATTGAGTTATGCACTTTATTTTTATTTTGCAAGGCTAGGGCTCAAACCCAGGGCCCCACACATGGTAGACAAGTGCTATACCACTGAGCTATATCTGCAGTACCAAATTATCTACTTTAAATGGCTGAATTTTATTGTATGTAAATCCTATCTCAAAGCTGTTAAAAAATATGTACATAAAATACTAGTGTGGGAAAAAGACAGAGAACATATGGCTCCTAGCTGCTAACAGAGATTAACTCTACATGGCAACAAACAAGAGATCTTGCTCTCTTTACAGGGCTTTTCTAAATTTTCCCAATTTTTCATAATGAACTTGTGTCATGTTGTCTTAATATCCAAAAGTGAAAATGCCGTTTTTAAACCACTGAAATTTCAAACAAAAACAGATGCAAGCCTCAGTCCTTTCCTGTTGGTGGTCAGGACACAGGGTGGTAGAGGTGCTTTCAGTTCTCTTCTTGATTAGTGGAGCTCCCCTACCTCAACATGCACACTTATGATGCAGGGTGTTGGTAGCCAAAGAAGCTTAATAATGCAGCCAGGGATGCTGTAGAAAAACTGCAGGGATTCCACAAGTTACCAAACACCACTTGAGGCCTGCATACTCATCAGAGCACTGGGAATGATAACAGTTCCTACTTCATAAGGTTATAAAGAGAGCAAAGGAAAGATATTACATGAAGTGGTTTAAACAACGCTTGATATTTATTTGAAATAAGTGTTTAGTCAACTACTGGATGCTACTGTTTTTATTGCCTCTGTTGCTATACTACCCTTACGTGAGAATTTATCACCTGCCCTCTCCTGAAGCAGGGATTGGCAAACTATGGCCCAAGCACCAAATCTGGCCTAACACCCATTTTTGTATGGCCCACGAGTTAAGAATGGTTTTTATATTTTAACTGATTGAAAAAATCAGAAGAATAGTTTGTGATACATGAAAATTATTTTAAAACTCCAATTCTGGTGTTGTTAATAAAGTTTATTAGGACACAGCCAATTCTATTCATTTATGTATTACATGCATCTGCTTTCATGAGTTTGCCGCAAAATCTATCTGGCCTGCAAGGCTAGATTATCCGGCCCTGCACCAAAAATGGTTGCTAATCCCTTGCTAGGGTATAAACTCTGACAGCAAAGACTAGCACTTAGTCATGTAGGCTTAATCCACAGTAAGGAACAACCGTCCACACCCCCCAACCTGCAATGAATTAGGTCGTAGTTCATACTTACTGAAAGACTAAAAGGGACATCTCTGATCCACAACCTCTGCAGCAACCAGCCTGGGAAGCTGAACCATAATCTCTACAGCAATATGTCCACAACAGTCAGGACTGGTCAATGATGGGCCACTTCCTTATTTTTGTTCCTGCTTCAACCAAATATTCTCCCCAAGCCAATCACATAAGATGCTTCATTTCTAAGGCAGCTGCCTCCAGCTTCCTCATGCTAGTGACCTCCAATCAAAGCATATGCACCTGAAGCCTTTTCCTTGACTATAAGCTTTCCCACCTCAATGTTTGTAGCTCTACCAGACTTTAGGAAATACTATCTCCTTGTTTCCTTTTCCTGGTCTTTTTTAATTCCCAGTTAACTGGAGCCACCCCCTCCAATATGTTCTGCATTACCTGTTCCCATGGACTCCAGTCTTAAACCATGTGTGGCACCCAAGGAGGCCCCCCGTGCCTTGCTGTTCACAAGTTTTTCAAGTCTAGATTGACATGGTTAAGCCAGGACTGCATCTGAATTCTACTCTTCTTTGCCTTTATTTCCTTGGCTGTTTATTCTCCATTTGATAAACCACAGTCTTTGTTATTGACTCTCATTTATCTGAAACAATCAGGTCATTCCTTTTCATCCCCCCCTTTTTTTTTTGTCTTGTTTTGTGCTGGGATATCTCCAAGTACTATTTTTTGTAAAGAGAATCACAAGGTAAAAGCCCAAAAACCTGTTATTTGACCCAGTCTCACAGGATTCTGTAGTTCTCACCAGATTAGTGTCCAGGTGGTCAAACTTGCCTGTGGGTCATCAAAACATGGGTAAGGTTCTCCTTCCATCTCTATTTTTTTTTGTTCTGAGATACTGGCTTTAATCCAAAGACAATTCTCTCTGGTTTTCCTGCCTGAAGGCCACAGATTGTCAAGACAGGCATTTGAAAATTACCAACCAAAGGCTTGGAGGTCTAAGACATTAAATGTACAAGCATCACTTTCAGCAAACTGCTGAGAGCACTCATGGAGTCATCTAAATCTCATTCTCTCCCCCTCCAGAAAAACCTCCTGCTGCTTATATGTAGTCTCATTACAAGCCTAATTCTTGTGCCTATTTGGCCTAATTTCACCAGGGCCATCTTCAATGGGCACAGAATACGTGATTTAAACAAAAGTGTTCATTTGAGAGGTGCCTTGAGGGAAAAAAATTTACAGGCCCAAATGATCAGTAATTTTATTGCCTTCAAATAAAATTCTGATATAAAAATTGCTTCACTAAAAGATTATTTGGTTTAAGCTAATGAACAATTTGACAGTCTTAAGCAACACAAACTATTTTTCATAGTAAATCCTCCTCCAGTTGCCTCCCTGTATCCAGCTCTCCATCTTCCATTTTATCCTTCTGATTTTTCTCCTTCTTGATCCTTGTCATTCCCCTTTCTCCTTGTTCTAATCCCCTACTTTTTCCCAACAACTTTTCTATAACTCCAAGATTCCAGTTAGCATCAAATGATCTATCCCATCCATGAATCAGGTATTCAGACAACTGCAAAATTTAAACTTTGGGCCTAAATATAAAGCTATAACTAAGAATTCCCTAAATCCAGACAAGATCAGCAACTGTTTATAGGAGAATTTAAGATTTTTTGAGTGCATATGGCGTAGAGTTATCAGATTTTATCTATCTATATATATGGCTTAAAAGTAGGGCAAAATCTCCTATAAGACATAACCGATACATTTCCAATAAAAGTAAATCAGAGCATAATTCAATCATCCAAATAGAGAAAAAGTAAAACTTTAAATAAGAGATTTTCAAGGCAGACTAAAACATTATATTCAACAACATTCTTCCCAAGCAGCTGCTCATGATCTTCAACCAGAATATTTGCAAATCAGAAAATACATCAGAGAAAAACTGTTCTTGAACTTTGTTGAAAGAGAACTTATTAGCAACAAATACAGCAGTGAAACTCCAAGGAGTCAATTCTGGCTTCACAATAGAGAATAATGCAGAAATCCACAGAACTGAAAGGCTAGTCTAAAATAAGACTTGAAATTAAAGATTCACAGAGATCCTCTCTAAGTAGCCAATTTTCAGAAGCAGACAGCTAATACCCTAAAATAGGGGAGAGTTTCCATTCAAGGTATCAGACCAAGATCCCTGTCTAATCCCTGACTTGTTTTTCATCTGTCTCCTTATAATCATCCTTCTCATTTTCTACAGACCCCTAATTGTTGTTCCCCCATAAGAGCCCCTTTTCTCTTTTATTCATTATAATTATTAGATCAGAAAACACTCATTCTTACAGTATCCAAAGCAGTAACCACTTTCTCAATCTTACTGATTACCCATGATAAAATCCTCTAGGCTCATAAAATGAGACCATAGGAAATTTTAGTCAAGGGCATTTCCACTTAGATCTATGTGAAAAACCGACCTTAGACAAATCAACCTAAGTCCTTGCTAGTGTCCTCTCTAAAAAGAACTAATTATTACAATCTACAGTTGAGACCCAAGTTCCACATTTGAACTGAACAAATCTAGAGTAATGGACCAAATACTTGCCATCTGATAGGGGAGACTTTCAAATATGTAACCCACTTAATTGGATGCTTTGGTTTTGATTTTGTATCGTGAACAACTCTTTTTGTCCTTTTGTATCACAAGCGCCTATTAGATACCACTCTTCTTGCATTCTTGAAGCCTGATCCTGTTTTGCCTCAGACTAACACTTCATATCCTTTAGGGGAAGATTCCAAGACTTTCATGCACAGAAACTCTAGTCCTGTAAGTTGCCAAAGCTAGATGTGAGCTCCAAAATGAGGGCAACACTGGTTATTCAGGTGCTCTAACTGGGTAAATTATTGACTCACTTTTGATGTAAACAATTCCCAAAGTCAGAAGTCTTATAAATATAAGCATCTTTATGAAATCTATCACTAACTCTGGAAGAAACTATTAATTATACCATCTCTACCTTAGATGGACTACAGATCAATCTCAACTCAACAGCACAAATAGTGGTAGACTAGTGCCTTGCTCCCTATTTCTTGTCAGCTAGTCACATGGAATGTGTGGCATTGTTAATACTACCTGCGGCACTTGGATCAATGAACCAGGAAAGGTAGAACTGACTAAACACTAAATAGTTGGCTTTGTAAAGTTTATTCTGACAACCTGTAAATTTTGTTCTCTTGGCCTCAGTTAATCAATTCGTGTTTCCGGTTCTGAAGCAACTTATAGGAGCTATTAGTGTTTATCATTTTTATCACAGAGGTTACAGTGTTGGTCACTGCATTATACCCAGAGCCTTAAATGCTTCTGCACAGCTAGTCTCTTATCAAATGACTGATATGGTAATACAATAATTAGAAGGTCAAGAAGATCTTGCAATACAGTTCTCTAGGAGAAGAAATGGATAATGTCTGAGAGACAGAGGTCTGGATCTCTAACCTGAACTGGTCAGCCACTCACAAACCAGGAAAGAGAGGACCAAGAGACTGCATATAAAAAGAGCCCAGCCAGACCATACATGGCAGTAGAACTATGACTTTAAACCTTGGCAGCAACAGCTTCAATAGTCAGAATTTGATAATGACTGCCAGCTTCCCTACTTTTTGTCCTTAATTCCAAATCAGAACCAATTGGAGGCAGTCAAATATTCTTCCTAAACCATTTATCTGAGATGTTTCACTTTTAGTTAGCTCTGTAGATTCTCCATGGAATCAAAGCATATAAACCTGAAGGCTCTCCTCTTTTACACTGCAACGCTTACTCTATCATCTGTCTATAAGAATCTCGGTTAAACACAAGTGGTGGTGTGCCTCAACTGCAAGATCTGAATAAATAACCTGTTATTATGTGGTTAAAAAAAAATTCCACACTGTGGAATTGTGTGCAAGACATGGGTTGTATGCAAGACAACAGAAATCTGAGCAGTCATATAAAGAGGGCCACTCTTTAGTGAGGTAGCACATTCTTACCTCTCTGCCCCACCTCCTAAGGGCCCAGGTTCAGCTGCCTGCATCTATAAATATCCCCTTCCCACGGGGCCAGTCCATTGCCCTTGGATAGCCTATCCCACTGCTGCACCTGGGCTCTGTCTAGGTTCCAGAGTTTCCCAATTATATGTCAGGGTAAAACCACAAATGAGTTATCAGCGTGCACAGAAGCCCTTGATTCCCACACCACCACTCCATCCAGGTATCTCCAATCAAGGGGAGCCTCATCTGCTCACCCAAGATTGAAGTATAAACATTATCATTTTCTGTGTATGCCATAGCCTAAGAATACTGTGAAGACATTAAGGAGCCTGTGTGCCCCCAGCCCTTGGATATCTCACACTGTACACCAGCTATGGAGGTTAGGGTGGAGCTTCAACTTGACTGACTTTGGGATCTTCCCTTGGGATTGATGGTGCACGTTTCTGGGTGTGTCCAGGTGGGTCATGTAGGCAAGGTCTTGCAGTCTATGTCTGGTCCCTCAACCCTTCCACTGGGGCACTCTTCCCCTACTCTGCTTCCAGGTGGCCATGAACTAAGCAGCTTTTCTCCACCATGCCCTTCCACCATGATGTCTCTCTCTGCCTGGAGCCAGCAGATCATGGACTGAAACCATGAGCATATTAAACCTCTCCTCCTTTAAGCTGTGGGTAGTTAGTATTGTGTCCAGCAATGGGAACACTGACTACACAGCTTCTTCCATGGAAAGGAATGTGTATAGACCTGTGGGGAATTCAACAAGCCCAAAGTGAGAGGCATATGAATATGATGCTTTGGATGGGTAAGAAAGTTGCCCCTCAAGGAAATAGGCTGAAGAGTTCTGTTATAGAATTTGTTCCACTTCCAAATTCTGAGAACTCTACAAGTTGTAGGCTGTACTATGGCTCTAAACATGCAGAGTCTACAATATTGTCACATTCCCACGGATGGTAGCATACCTAAATTATACTGATTAACATTAGCAACATGAAAACATTGGTAAGGCTAATTATCATAACAATACATCATTTAACACTCAATGAGCTCTCAACAATTCCAGGCACAACTGCTAAACTATTTTGTCACTTAATCCTCAAAACAGCCTAGTGATGCAGGTTCTATTAATGAGCCCATTGTACAGATGAGAAAAATGAAGATAAGATTAAAGTCACACAGCAGAACAAGAGCTAGAATCTAGCACTAATTTGTTAAACTTCATATCTGAACTAGCAATCTCTAATTCACAGTGCTACAAATAACCCAGATTTGACCACACAAATTAGCAACTCAAGTATGATAGCTTCGTGTGAACAATAACAAGTACACAGGAAAAGAAATTCATCATTATTCAGTAACTAAAAATTAACTTCCAATTTATACCAAGTCAGCCATCAATGTTATAATCAACTCGTTAGATACTTGTATTGTGCTTTAATAAATACAAAATACAAACGTTTATGTTTCAATTTACACTTGATTAGAGCCAAAAGGCCGAGAGGCGATTTTTATGTTTCAATTTACCATGGCTTTAACATTAACTTTGCATCAACAACTGTCTTCCAGATTATATGTCTTCCAAATTATTTACCAATAGAGAAATTTCATATAAAATCTATTTTCGCACCAAGCCAGCACTTCATCAGCATTTTACAGTCTAACATTAATGGGAATTTAACTACTATATTTTAATCATAATGATTCCATATTACCTGAAAGTAAGCTGAAATCTGCAAAAATATCTAGAAACCATACTATAAGTGTTATTCCAGAAGATATAGTTTCAATAATTTACTATTTTTATATATAATTTCTATAAACTATTAAAAAACCTATAAAAAGAAGAAATTTGAAACTTTTAATCTATTCATTCTTAGTACATGTAACTTTTGGAGTTCTAATACAGATATGAATAATCTGGGACAGCACCACATCACGAAAACATACTTAGGGCTCAACAGGAGATAAATGAGAGAGTTTTGGCTTGCTCATCTCACCATTTTAATCCATCTCAACTTCATGCTTAAAACAGAACCACATTGCCCTAAAGAAAGAACCATCATATTGTTTCTGTAAAAATTCAAAGAATCAATACGTTAGTCTTTGCCAGACAGACAGTATTTGTTGCAAATACTCAACTCTGTCGTAGCGTAAGAGCAGCCAGAGACAAGGAACTGAATGAATATGGCTACAGTATAAACTTTTTTATTTTTAATTTTTGGATTTAATTTATGTATTCGTTTTTATTTTATAAACTTTATGGATATGATATTTGCATTTCATGTGGTCTGAAATGCTATTCTTTTAATTTTTTTCAACCATTTAAATACATGTAATCTATTCTTGCTTACAGGCTATCCAAAATAAAAAACAATAACCATAAAAAAACAGGGTCGACTTGGCCCTTTGGTTCGAGTTTGCTGACCCATGGTCTAAAGCAAAGTTGCCCCTCAGTTTTCTTTCTAGTCACATTCTCAGTCAAGTTTACACATTGCACATGTCACATCTCATGCAGAGAAGTTATGAGGCATTTGTTTTCAAAGAACAAATGCAGCTAACATTCATTAAGTGTTTACCTAATGCCACACTGTATGTGAAGTGTTTTGAGTGTATTGTTTCATTTATTCTCCCTTTAATTTTAAAAGTGGGTTCCATTATTATCTCCATTTTATAGATGAGGAAACTGAGGACTAGAAAGGTTAAATACAGGTACTCTTTATTGTATGCCTTCCTAAAACAGTTTTTGTGGAGCAGAAAGCAGGAGAAAAGAAGAAAAATAAAGGAAGAAGCTTAATATGAAAAATAACCAATAGGAAACATTAGCAGGACAAAGGTCATAACCAATAACACAAAAAGAAAGCACCTATTTTCACATGGCTAGCCCCAATTTTGTCTTTTATTTAATGATGAACATGCTTAATTTCAATGCAACAATATTTTCCATTGTGTATGAAGGATTAAAGTTTCCCAAAGCATAACTGAACATTTATTTAGTGTCCAGAAGGTCACCTTCATATTTTATATTTTGGGGGAATGGATGGAACATCCATTCCTATATGTTCTTCCTTAGTATTTGCATCAAAGGGACCCAGGATTTTCCCAAGGTTACCATGTCACTTCTTTCCACAGTAAGGAAGATTTACATAGCAATCTCTCCCAGAATCTTTCCATCTTGGAAACAGCCTGTACCCTTCTCTTTCTGGAATGAGGGACCCAGGACAAGGTGCAGGAGAGAGGCAGAAAAGGGTAGTCAGAATTAAGGGAAATTATATACAAAGATCTGCCTTAGGGAGCTCTGGAGCCAAAGGGGCTCCCAAAGCATCAGGAATGAAGGGGTGGAAGGGAGGAGAGAGAAGAACCAAGTCTACAGTCAAGGTCCTTGGTTAGGTTTGGGCAAACAGGACGGGCTCAGAAGACCCAGAAAAAGGAAGAACATAATACTGCTGAACAGAAAAGGAGAAACTGTTGAATTTGTAGCCTCATCTACTCCTTCAAAAATATGTACTTCATATTAATTTGTGCCACAAGTCCCTAGGCCCTGGTGACACAGCAGTGCACAAGACAGACATAGTTCCTGCCCTTGCTGGTATTACAGACTACTGGAAGGCAATCCACTAACAACTATGCACAGAGGAACTTACAGTGAGGAAATACTGAATCTTCCAGGAACACAGAGAGAGAACCACTAAAGATGCTGTATAAAGAAGCTTCCTAAAATGGTTCCAAATGATCCCACTTCTGCTACATACACACACTTTTATGTAATTCCCTCCCTTGGAGTGCGAGCTAAACCTAGTTAACTTGTTTCTGTTGAGCAGAATATAACAGGTCATGGAAATTGTGACTTCTGCCTTGCTTATACTCTCCCTTTCATGCTCTCTCAAGCGTTTCTCTGAAGAGAAGCCAGCTGCCGTGTTGGGAACTGCCCTATGGAGAGACCCAAGCACCAAAGAACTGGAGGTGGACTCCAGTCAACAGCCCACAAGCAACTGAGCCCCTCAGTCCCTAAGCTTCATGGAACTGAATCCTGCCAACAGCCTTGTGGACGAGCTTGGAAGCAGATTCTTGCACAGCCAAGCCTTCAGATGAGGCTGCTTTTTGGAGACCCAGAGCCAGAGAACAGAGCCAAGATATCCCAGATTCCTGACCCCCAGAAAATGTAAGATAAATATCATTGTTTAAAACCAACTAAGTTTTGGGAAAATTTGTTACCAGTCTATGATGAAATAATACAGATACCAAACTAAGTTGCCCAGAAAATATCTATTCAATTCTCTCAAACTTCTCACTTCCAGTGAGAGAAAAAAGATAAGCACTTACATACTAACAAGGCACAGAAGCCCTGATAATGGTGACACTGATATTGGAGATGGAAACCATCACTCCCTGTGGGTGAGGCTGAGCTGTTTACAACTAAACAAAAGAAAATCTACTTTCTCCTAGAGAAAACAAAAATGAAGTAAAAGAAGAAAATCCAAAAGAAGAAAGTTCCTCTTTTGGAAATGGGCTCAGAGGGAGTAAGGGAATTCTAGCAACCAAAATAGGAGGAAAATGTAATATATAAAGTCAAAATAAGCAGCAAGCTGTTTCTATATCATTCAGGAGGCAACAGATCAACTAGCTTCCTCAAGTTTACTTTTCCAAAGGTAAGATGTGTGGATGCAAATCCAATGGCACTTCAGCACTCTCATGCTATCATGTTTTCCCATCAAATTTCTTAACATGCTGAACTGTAAATGAACTATTTACTGTGCAGTTCCTCTCATGAGTACTGGGCCAATCAATTTTAGTTACCACTATATCTTCATTATCTAGTACCTGCTACCTAGCAAGTATTTAATATATATTTCTGAAATGATCAAAATATCTGTTTTATAAGAAGTTTGCATAAAAAAACAGAATGCATCAAAACATAAACAATGATGATCATCAGATGGAGTGGTATAACTTTATATTTTCTTTGATATACTTACCGTATTTATTCTGAACATAGACCTGCCTCCACAACTGCAATAATGTAGGGAAAGAAATAGGAGACCCTATCGTAAGACAGATTGTGAGGGCCCTATGCAGTTTACTTTCATAATTTTATAATATTGAGATTGCTGACATAGTTACCATGTTCCTAAGTCTTTACCATACGTTATCATATACTTGTCAATATGTCAACCTGAAAACTGAATTTTTGGGCACTAAGTAGAAGCTTTGAACTATAAATTAAGAGATCAACACCTGGAGAGCAGTATTATGCAAGAGTTGTTTTTATCTTTAAATAAAATTAATCACTTCAAAAATCAGACCCCCAAAAAGGCATCAAATTGGGAGAACATACTGTATTAAAAATAACCACATGAGTCACATGTGGTGGCACATGCCTATAATCTCAGCACTCTAGGATGCTGAACTAGGAACATGGCAAGTTCCAACCCAGCCCAGGAAACTTAATGACTTATAGACCCTGTCTCAAAATTTAGTAGCTCAGTGCAAAGATCCTAGGTCCAATTCCCAGTACCACACACACAGACAGACACATACATTATATGGACTGGGCAAGAATATTAGCTCCAACCAGTTTTCAGTCTTTAAAACATACTGGCACATCTAAGAAACAATATTCCACCAAATGTAATCAATTAGGTGGAAGGACATTTTCCATGTATGTAAGAACTTCACATTTTTACTGCATCACTGAACTAGATCACAAAAGCATCAGAGAAGAGCAACTCTGCTGGAAGCTCAATCTTTCCATTTTAGAACCAAAGGCAGCCACCTGATATGGATTCTCCAGATATACTCTAGATTTGTACAGAGCAAGAGCATTTCTTCCATGTAATTCAAAGTTTCAAAGAGAGCTCAAAATCATCCATGTTACCAGTTTAGAAAGTCACTAAATAAACCAGATAAAATGGGCTTGAAGACAAGCTCCCATTCCTGCCCAGCCATGATGGTAACTAGTGTGCCAGACACAGTTAGGGACACTCTAATTCTGGTAGATGTGCCTCCATTCAAGAAGCCTTGCCTCTTAGGTGAGCCAGGCACAGACCTACTGAAATATAATTCAAGCCATATACATAACTATACACGTTCTAGCACCCATATGTAAAAAAATATAAAAACAAATAGGTGAATTTAATTTCAATAACATTTTATTTAACACAGTATGTAGAATATCTCAACATGTAATCAATATTAAAAATTACTGAGACACTTTGGAATTTTTTTTGTTATACCAAGTCTTTCAAACAGTGTCATAGTTAAGGTGCTTAGGGTCTTAATTCAAAAAGGGAGTGGTGCCTGATTTCAGCTCAAGCAATATGATTCTAGAATGTATGCTCCTATTCAACAATAGAAAGTAAAAGAAGAGCAGGAAATAGATGATTAAGAAATCTCACTGTGGGCCGGGGATTTAGCTCAGTGGTTCCGCCGCCTGCCTCGCAACTACAGCAGTCAAAAATATCCCTGGACATTATCAAGTGTCTCCCTGGAAGGCAAAATCACCCTTAGTTGAGAACCCTAATACTGAATGTGTCACATATGCTACCTCATTTATTCTTATCAGCAGCACTATAGGGCAGCACTATAATTGTCCTTACTTTACATGTGAGAAAACTGAAAATCTTGGTTGGGCAGAAAATCCAAGGTCACACCACTTCTAAAGGAACAAGCCAGTACTCTCCCACTGAGCTACAACCCCACCTGGAATCCAGATTTGCTTGATTCCGAAGCACATTTTTACTGCTGGCCCTCAATACACTTGCCCTTCTCATCTCCAGTTCACAAAGGGCTCTGCATGCTTTCCCACTGTAGCTTCAGCACGCCTGGCTAAGTTCTCCCACCACAATCACCTTTTGCTTCCCTTTTCTACCTTGTGCTCCTTTAGCCCAACAGCCATGTTTTCATGGTTAATCACCTTTGGGAAAACACAAGGTATGAAGGAACAAAAAAATGTTTAAAGTCTGAACACATACTTGAGGAGAATGAGTCCTCATGCTCTTAGAACAAATATCCAACTGATTGTAATTAAAAGCCACAAATATATTTTTAAAAAGAAAATTAAGCTATCAGTACAATATATCACCTTTGATATAAAATAAAATGTGACTAAAAATGTAAAGTGCACAAATGGAGCTAAAGTTCAAATTGCTACAAATTGTAAATTTGTTCTTGGAATACTAAACAAATGGGAAACAGAAGCTAATTATTATGTCCTATTTCAGTATGTGAAAATTACTTAAAATCTGCCTGTTAAACTATTTAAAATTATCCTAAATGATAACTGAGTCTCAAACTAGGCCAATTTATATCCACAACCCCTCTGAAACCACCTAGGAACTGGGACAGCTACAGAAGAGAAGAAAACCACTTCCATGCATGTCAATTCTTTGCTGTTTTTCAACCATCAGTCCCCAAGGCCAAAACTAAGGTAAATAGTTTAAGTAAACAAAACTGATTAATAAGGAAGCAGTGAAAGTATTCAAAGTTTTGCATTACTTGTTTTTAATTATGTAAAGGAAAATCCTATGACTCTTACACTTAAAACAAGCCATTACTCCAATGTTGTTCATGAAGAATTTTTAAAGGAAAAAAATTAGAATTTCTTTCAGTCACCTTGCTGTGAATATTTTAAAAGTACTATATAATATCTCTAATATCTTTACCCCATCCCAAAGAAGCAAAGACCATTTGTTTTCATACTAATTTATTTTTTAAAAAACATGTTGCCCAACAGAAGAGAATAGATTCAATAGCAGATTCCTAACTACTCAAAGTAGTATCTCACAGACAAACTTGAGAAAAAGAGGTAGGGAGAGAGAGAGGGAAGGAGGAAAAGAAGGAGAGAAAAGAAAATTGAAAAAAAGTGGGGAGAATAAAAGGAAAAGGGAAAAGCTAGATAGTTGATAAGGATCTTAGATGTTCTCTAGCCAGGATAGCCTAGAGTCTCACCTTGTGTGTCAACTTTGACTACCATCCTTCTTTGTTTGAACACCAGTACCTCAAAATCCATGTTAAAAACCTAATCACCAATGTAACAGTATCAAGAAATGGGACTTTGGGGGAACGACTGAATCATGAGAGCCGAACCATTATACATGGGCTTAACTGTCCTTATAAAAGAGCTTCCAGAAGGATGCCTGGCACAGAAAAGAAAAGCACCATGCCACACCTTTCAATGTGTTGCCAGGCCAGATACCATCAGCCAATCACAGCACTCTTTTCCACAAGCTTACTTATATTATCAGCTCCTTCTCACCAAAGGAGGCCTAACATGCAGTTCTATCTCCAATCACAAAACACACCCAAAGTCCTTCTACACACCACCTTAAGTCTGTCAGCATATTAGTAACGAATAATTCCATCACATATACCTAAATATATCAGATTAGAGGAGCTAGTGGGTAAAAATACAATGTGTGTTTTTCTTAAACCTTTAAAGGTCACACAGCCCAATCATTTAAGTAATGCTTAAATTTCCACATAAAAATCTTTAGTTGGTCTATCCAAGAAGACTTTTTCCAATAATCGGGAACTCAGTACTTTCTGAAGAAACTCATTCCATTTTTTAAAAGCTTTGGTCATTAGTGAGATCCATAAACGCATTCATGATATGTTTAAAAACCATATGACACTTATTTATAATTGAGGTAGGAATGCTTAGTTTTCTTTCTTCAGCTATGTTATCACATTCATTTAAAAGGGCTCTCTGGGAGCCAGGGATTTAGCTCAGTGGTTCTGGTGCCTGCTTCGCAAGTGCAAGGTCCCGAGATCGATCCCCAGTACCAAAAACAAAACAAAACAAAAACAAACAAACAAAACCAATAAAAGGGCTCTCTGTTATGGTTTATATTAGATGTCCCCCAAAGCGTCATGCACTCATAAGTGGGGCTTTCAGGGGGTGACTGGATCATAGCCCTGTGGTGCGATGTTGGGAGGCAAAGCCTGGTTGGAGTAGGGTGGGTCACTTGGGGATTGGACTGAAAGGTCTATCTTTCTCTCTCCTCCTTTGATGTCTCTCTGCTTCCTACTGTCATGCCATGATCTGCTTCTCTTCTGCTATGCCCCTCTGCAATGCCATCCTGCCTTGGAGCCAGTGAAGGACTGAAACCTCTACAAACTTTTTTTTAAAATTTTATTGGTACATTTTAGGTATACAATATAATGATGTTCATCATTGGAGATTTGCACCTTTACATAATATATCTTGATTCTTATTTTTCTTCATATCCTGCCCTCCCTCCAACCCCTCCACCCTTCCTCATTTACAAAGTCTTTGTTTCCATTTTTTTCATTTCCTCATGTTACCTGCAGATAAAATTCTTATCTGCTTTATGGCTGTCATATTCATGGTAGATCAACCTCAGTGCCTTCAGACAGTGCCTTAGTAACGTACTTTCTCCTTGCTGAGACACAGTACACAACATCCACAACTTAAAGGAGGAACAGTTTATTTTGGTTCAAGTTTGTAAAGGTTTCCCCTACAAAAGATAAGAACTTTATCTTCAGCTAATGGCCTTGACTGCAGAAGAGAATATGAGATATGACTTGGTTCCTGGAGCATCTACTATAAACTTGAATCTTCCAGAAGGGGAAAGTATTATGAACTAATGATAGAAATGCAACTTCAAAGTCATATCTGTTTTAGACAACCAAAGAGAAAATGGAAAGAGCTGGTTTATTATGAATACAATACCTCCCAACAGTAATCTCAGGTCTTTAGAATTTAGTAATCTCAGGCCATTGGAAAATACTATGTAAACAAGAATTTGGGTGTAGCTCAATGGTAGAGTGTTTGTCTAGCATGTATTGAAGCCTGTAGCACACACACAAAAAAGGGAAGCTTTGTATCTACATTGTGAAGCACAGATCATTTGTTAGAAATCAAAAAAGATGTAAAACTCAGTAACAGCAAAAAACAAGATGTCAACCTCAAAATACTCTAGATGAAATTAATTAATAGCAATAACAGTAAAGCCAGGGTGAAACACCCCAAACTTTATTGACTCTTTTTCTTAATATGATAGTTATACAGATGGGATCTGATTACATTTTAGTTTATTCTGACAGAAAGAACTGGATTATGGAATTATCCTCAGTTTCCATTCCTCATGATCCTCCAAACCCTCTGGATAACTTTTAAAAATACAGGCTGCACCCGACACACTCTAAAGCAGCATCTCTACAGTTGGGGTTTATTGTCCAATAGATTTTGTTTTTGTTTTATTTTGTATTTTGTTTAAGTACCTCCATGCAATTCTAATGATTAGCAGCAACCGGGATCTGCATGTCCAGACTCACACTTCTTGGGAAAGACAGTGTTAGTGTTTGGCTCTATGCCAAAAATGAACAGGGTACCACTGACACTGAGAGACGGCTACTGCTTCTTACAATGATGACCTGATAGACCACACAGAAACATGGAGATATATAATGCCAAATATACAGCAAATGCCAAATACACATTGTAGGTAAGATTTTACCGAACTTAAAAAAAAAAAAACAGTTGCAACATAAGCTCTTCCATCCAACATAAATATTATACAACAGTGGAAGCAAAACAGCCTACAGCCTTTTGTTGGTGGCAAGGAGTTGCCTGGAGCTACCTGTGAAAGGGACGCAGGTGAATTTCAGGTGTTCTCCATCACAGACATCCCTTAGATGAAGAGAAGATCTGCTGTAATGATGTCCCTTCACTGTACCATTTCTATTTCTATTTAATAGCAACAGAAATTCAACTGCAGTGGCCACAACCAATAGGGCTTTGTTTTTCTTCACAAAATAAGTCTGGAGATAAGTGGTTGCTAACATTAGTGGTCACGATGAAGAATGCCATTCAAGACAAAATCAATCTCCCTTAATTCTTATCTATGTAGTTGTATCATCATAGCAAAATGGTCAACAAAGAAGATGGATAACAGTTGTTGGGTAGAAAATAGTGTTTCCCACAACTTTTCGGCCTCAATTATAAATAACTGTCACAACAACAAAAGAAATTAAATCGTTTGCTTTAATTTCAGAGTTTTTGAAATACTATAATGGCCAAGCATTATGCTTGTCACATCAGGAACAAGCATTAGATCAACGTGGTTCTACCCAACCAGAGCTTATTATCAAGACAAGGTACCAGGGCTTGACCACAGACAATGAGAATTGAGGCACATTATCTATATGAATATATATTATTTTTAAAAGTTACCAAGACATGCTACAGTGAAAAAGCAACATAGAAAAGTCTGTAAGACTTTTTTTTTTTTTGGTACCAGAGATCGAACTCAGGACCTTGCATTTGCAAGGCAGGTGCAGTGACACTGAGCTAAATCCCCGGCCCCTGTAAGATTTTAATGTGCATAAAAGTTATGAGTAAAATTTAGCTGTACTATACATAATATAGAGACATTAGAAACAGTCCATCAACTGAAAATGCAAAAATGCTATGAACTGAAATCATTTATAATTATTACGGACATGTTTAACCATTTTGTTATTATTATTCAAGAGCCCCATATACACCAAAAAAAAACATATGTTATAAAATTCAACAGCCTCCTCTGTCTAATTCTGCATAATCGTCAAGAATTCTCATCATATTGTGGGTGTTCTTGGTTACTCTTTAATGTGTTCAGTAGAAAGTGATTTTTTTTTTGGTACTGGGGATCGAACTCAGGACCTTGCACTTGCCAGGCAGGCACCAGAACCACTGAGCTAAATCCCCAGCCCTAGAAAGTGATTTTTAAAATAAAAAATGAACATGCTAATAAGATAGGCAATGGACCATACTAAAGATTACCACTCTGCTATCTCTCCCTTGTTTATCTGACTATTCAGATCATCTGCTGTTCATGTCTGGGAAATTGGGGATTAGGTCAGGCAGGTGCAGGATAATATTCTTTCACCATGACAACACCATCTTGCTACTACATCCAAGCCCCTGGACTGTTTAAAAATGACAAGATTTTTTAACTTCTCTAGTTGAGCTCTTCTCGCCACCTAAATAGAGGCAAGGGTAATCAAATTCCATCTCAAGAGTATCACTGGCCTTCTGTCACCTCTCTTTTCTAAGAATGTCCTTACAAGAAGCATAAGACCTAGCCATGAATGCTAGAGAAACATGATTGGATAAGGGGACAGACCAAGTCTCATGCTACCATCTCTAACTTTCATTTTCAACACAGGCTCCTTGCGGATGACTAGAATTTGATGTGCAGGAAATGCTGGGATTAACAGAATGTCTTTTTAGTATGCATTTGTAGAGAGAAACAATTCTTACTGTTGATTCCAGTTTTTATCTTCCATTCTATTCTCCATGATCATTCCATTCCTTTTCAGTAAGACCTAATATCATTTTTACATATCCAAATCCCTGCACATCATTTTCAGTGTTGATTCCAGTTTTTATCGTCCACTCTATTCTCCTCCGTGATCATTCCATTCCTTTTCAGTAAGACCTTTCTAATATCATTTTTACATATCCAAATTCCTACACATCATTTTCATAATAAGTATTTATTGAGGACCAATGTGGACTAAGGACTATGCTCAGCATTGATCACACGGTATCCAAAGGAGTTCATAGATCTTGCCCTCATAAAGCTTAAAATCTAGACTTCAGTACCCATAGCTATTTCAAATGCCCCCTTTTTCAGGAGGCCTTCTATAATTTCTCTCCTTATTCTGTCTGCTCACAGTATTCTACCCACAATGTACTTTTGGCATACATGATTTTCTACTTTGTATGGCAAGCATGAACCTATCTTTTTATCCATCTACAAGAAGCTTAGCCCTTGTTCATTTTTGAACCTCAACAGCACCTCACCCAATAATTTGCTTAAAGATGGTACCCCAAAATTATCAAATGAATAAGACATAAAAGGAAGAGAAATTACCAACCTTTAAAATCATCACTAATTGTAATGCCAGAATCTGAACAATTGCAAATACGAAGAGAAATTTATGAAAGTTATAGATCAATAGAGCATCAGACAATTAGGAGATAAAAAGTATTTAAAAAATTATAACTAGCATATATTATAGAACTCTTCTTGTAAGAATTCATTCTTGTAAGTAAGAACAAATAATAGCTCACTGCTAGTCTGACCACACTATAAATAAATGGAGAAAAGTATAAGCCAGTTAAGCATTAACTGTTAAGTTGAAAGTATTGATCACAGAGGGAATCTATTACATGGGATGAGGGAAATACATCGAGGAACTCAGTTGCCACATGCAGCAGTTTCTCCCATCAGGTAGACCTTGGGGCAAGAGTCACACTACATAGAAAAAGCAAACTGCAGAGAAAAAACAGGTTTTACTGTGGAATGATATTCAATCTTTTAAATACAAGAGTCAGGGGCATGGAACATGCTACCCTTTGACTCTGCTGCTTAAGAAGGAAATCCTCAAAGTCAAGAAATCCAGGCTGAAAACCTACAGATGTCATTCTCTGGGTAAAGAAAGGTTCAGAAATCTTCAGCCTTCATTTAAGAAACCTGAAGAAATCTTCCCTGTCTTGACATAGGAAGACAAAGCCCATCCTGATGGGAACCAAGAATGGGAAGTAAACAACAGTAATTAGCAGCAACTATAAACAGTGGACCCTCGAGTTGCAACCACCCTCACATATGAACAACTTGTGTTATGACTGGAATTTTAGTTTTAACTTACAAACAAAATCTTGAGTTACAACTTGAATGCCAGCTGCTTGTGCAATTGTAAACAAAGACTCTCGATGCCAGAAAAGCATAGTAAGCATCAGTCTGAGCCCAGATGTGCATGTTTGTGGACATGATTTCAGTCAGTGCTTTATATAATTGTTATGATTACTGCTATCAAACTGTGACCAATCTCACTAATATGTACAGCATGTCAAAATCCACCATCTCAACAATCTTACAGAAAAAAGATTTGCATAATGAAGCTAGTGTTGCTAAAGATGTTAAATTAGTCACAATCAACAATATTAGACAAGGTAGAAAGGCTATTACTATGTAGATAAACAAAGGGCAGATGGCAGGTTATAGCCTATCTGAGTCTATAATTTCTGAAAAAGCTAGGGCTATAAACGCAAATCTCGTAAAGGATATTCATCAACAAGTGATAATGGTGAAACTTTTCCTGGCAGTAAGGGGTGGTTTCACAATTTTAAAGCAAGAACTGGGGTGCACATCATAACTAGGCATGGTGAAGTAGCCAGTGCTGATAAAAGGGCTGCTGAAAATTACATACACCACTTCAAAAAAATGACACATAGAAATGGCTTTTGTTCTCATCAAGTTTCCACCTGTGATGAAACTGGCCATTTCTGGAAGAAAATGCCCAGGAGAATGTACACTGGCCATGAAGAGAAGGAAATGCCAGGCCACAAGCCTATGAAGGATAGGCTAAACTGATTGTTACATGCCAATGCAAGTGGTGACCTCAAGATAAAGTCTCTCTTGGTTTATCATTCTGAGATCCCCAGAGTATTCAGAAAACATGAAGTCATGAAAAATAGGCTAGGAGTCATGTGGAGATCTAACACAAAAGCCTGGGTAACAAGAGTACTTTTTCTTGAGTGGATTAGGGAGGCTTTCTGTCCTATTGTTAAGAAATATCTAGAGGAGAGAAGCTCAGCCAGTCCCAGCACCTGGAAGGAAGCTCCCCCACTGCCATACCAGGCTCCTAGGGCAGAGAAGGTGAGCCAGTCCCAGCACCTGGAGGGAAGCTCCCCGACTCCATCCCAGGCTCCTAGGGCAGAGAAGCTGAGATGGTCCCAGCACCTGGAAGGAAGCTCCCCCACCACCATCCCACACTCCTAGGGCAGAGGTGAGCCACATGGGTGCCAGAAGCACCCCTCCCCCAATGGAAATGAGAAAACACATAAACAAGCCTCAAAAACAGAGTTCCAGATCACCTACGGCAACCCCAAAGGGAAACGAGATGGAACACTCTGATACTCAACCATCTGGACTCTCTGAACTGGCAACGAAAGAGGTTCTGGGAAAAACGATATCAGAAATAATTACTCAGAGAACAGCAAAGATTGTGCTCATGGTGCAAGACATGATTAATAAATCTAGAGAGGACACCGATAAAAAAATAGAGGATCTGAGGAACATGATGGAATCCCAACATAGGAAACAAATGGAATCCATAAAACACATACAAACAGATTTCCAAGAGATTAAAAACTCCATCGAAAGTCTGCACAGCAAAATGAACCAATGTGAGGATAAAACTTCAGAAATAGAAGATAAGATTGCAATTAGTGAGGAGGAAAAGAAAAATTGCTTTAAAATTGTAAGGGAACACGAGAAATCAATCCAGCAGCTGCTAGACGATCCAAAGAAGAATAACATAAGACTGATTGGAGTCAATGAAGAAACAGGAGAGAGTGCAGATGACATTAAAAAACTCTTCACAGAAGTGATGGCAGAAAAATTCCCAAGGAGGGGAAAAGAACTTGACATACAGAAAAGTGAGGCATATAGGACTCCAGCTTGCCTTGATCAAAAAAAATCTACACATAGGCATATAATAGTTAGGATTCCAGAAATTCAACAGAAGAACAAAATTCTACAAGCAGTTAGAGAAAAGAAACAAATCACATACAAAGGAAAGCCCATCAGAATCACAGCAGACTTCTCAATGCAAACCCTCAAGACAAGAACTTGGAGTGATGTATTTCAAGCCCTAAAGGAAAACAGCCTCCAACCCAGATTGACGTACCCTGCAAAACTATCTTTCAAAATTGATGGAGAAATAAGATACTTTCATGATAAAGAGCACCTCAGGAACTTCATGAATACCAAACCGGCACTCCAAAAAATTTTAGACAATACCCTAGGCAAAGACAATGAGGATCACAACCCCAGGAAACCCAGCAGAATGAATCCATTGGGCATGACAAATTAATCGCAAAGAGGGAGAATCCAACAAAAACAAAAAGTCATGACAAGGCTTTTAAAACTTTTAACTTCATCTTCCTAATGAGTGTATAATTCAATCTTATTATTGTACTGATTAGTATTTTTCTGATTCTAGAGTTGCACACCATTCCTTGTGCTATACTGGCTATCATCTTCTTATGTCTACATTTTAATTGGGTTGTCTATTAATGAGCTCTAAGAATTCTTTATATATTCTGCTCATAGGTTATATGCATTGTAAATATGGTCTGTTTAAGGACTACTTTTCATTTAAGGATGTCATTTAAAGTTCTAAATTTTGATGGAATCTCATTTATCAATTTTTTTCTTTTACACATCATGTCTTTTGTATCCTAGGTAGTTCTTGCCTACCCTGAATTCATAAATATTTTCCCTTATAATTTCTTCTTAAAGTTTTATACTTTTAGGCTTTCTTATTTAGGTTCATAGATCCCTTCAAGTTATTTTCATGTATGGAAATAAAGGGTTGAGCTTAATTTTTTATATACGGATACCAGGTGTTCTAGTGCCGTTTGCTGAAGACACTATCTCTTCCTCGCCTCTTGAATCGAGTTTATATTCCATAAAATGCTAATGTTAAATAATCTTTCAAAACTCAGTGGACCATATATGTCTGGTTCTATTTCTAGATTCTCTGTTTTATTCAAATGATCTATATGTCTTTCCTTATACCAACACTGCCTTGATTACTGTAGCTTTAGAAGAAGTCTTAAAATTGGGTGCTAAACATCTTCTAACACTGTTTTAGTTTTTGGTTTTGGTTTTGTTTTTGGCTCTTCTGGGTCCTTTGTATTCCTACATAACTTTTAAATTTCAATATTCAGTTCTTCATTTATAGCAGTATACACAGACCTGAATTTTTATATATATACCTTGTGTTTTCTAATCCTGCTAAATTCAAGTACAAGTTCTAGGGGCTCCTAGAGATTTCTTAGTATTTTCTCTGTAGATGATCATTTCATCTACATATAAAGAGTTTGCTTCTACCTTGCCAATCCTATCCTACTTGTGTCATTTTATTGCCAGACTATTTTGGTGGGGACTAGGTTTCAAAGTTTAATGGACAGATAAAGAGTAAGCATATCTGCCCTTGTTCCCCACCTTAGGGAGAAAGCATTGTATCTTCTCCATTTATATAAGGCGTTCTTGCTGGAAGTATGGAGTACATGTCTTTAATCTGTTGAGAAGGTTCTGTTCTACTTCTAGTCTCCTGATAGCTTTTACCATGAACAGCTGTAGAATTTGGTCCAATACTTTTTCTCCAACTAGGGACAGGATCATATGGCTTTTTCCTTTCCTCTGTTAAAATGATGGCTTTTGGGGGTGGATCTTCCAATGCTGAACCAACACTGCCATCCCTATAACAAAACCACTTTCTGCGTTCTGCCAGATCTGACTTCGAAGAGTTTGTTTTGTTCAACAAATTTCTATCTATGTTCATACTTTTTTCTTCTATTATCTTTATCCAATTTTAGGATTAGCACAATGTTGAGTTCCTAAAATGAGGGGAGAAGTGTTCCTTCTTTTTTCTGCTTTAATTGTTTGATATAATTTATCAGTTAAAATGTTTATGAGGCTGCTGTTGTCATATAGGTAGGTTTTCAAGCTAGGAATATACTTTCTTTAATAGGTGCTATTCAAATTTTATATTTCCTCCAGAGTTAGTTTCATTAATTTGTCTTCCAAGGTACTTCTTAGAAGTTGTCAAATTTATTTCAAAAAAGATTTTTGTAATATGCTTTCTATATCCTTTTAAATTCTGTAAAATCTGTGGTAATGTCTCTTAGATCTTAATATTGTAATTTAAAAAATGTATAACTGATATTGTGTAACAGAAAGAAAAGGTCTAAAAGAGCAGGGGAATTGGGAAGGGTAGGGGAAGGGGAAAAAGGGAAAGGAAAAATATGAGAAGAGGAAAAAAAATGGCAACAAGGTCTTTGCAAATAGGGAAGGGTGGAGGGGGTGAAGGGAGGGCAAGGGAAGGGGAAAAAAAATAAGAACCAAGAGACTCATGTAATGGTACAAGATCCCAATGATGAATGTAATCCTATTTTATACCGAAAATGTACCAATAAACTTAATGGGGGAAAAAAAAAAAACTCAAAGCACATTAACCAGAAAAATGCACACTTAAAAGAACCAAAACTTATATGAGTATTAAAGATTAAAAATGAGCATAAAAAAAAGAAATATCTAGAGGACAAAGGCTCTCCTCATCATGGACAATCCTTCTGCTCACCCACAAGATTTAGAAAAATTGGCTAAACAATTCCCATGGCTCGTAGTTGAGTTCCTCCCACCCAGTACAACTCCTCTACTACAGCCCATGCACCAGCAGGTTATAGCTAACTTTAAGAAGCTGTACACCAAGGAAATGTTCTGGAAGTGCTTCCAGATGGTCTTAGAGACAGATTTAACCCTTAAAGAGTTCTGGAGGGAACATTACAACATCCTTTCCTATATGGAGTTAATTGAGAAATCCTGGACCAATGGTCTCTCTAAGGACACTGAGATCTGCCTGGAAGAAAGTGTGGCCTAAAATTATACAGGAGAGAGACTTTGAATGCTGTGTAGAGGAGCCTGAGCCTTCAATGAACCCTGTGGTTGATAACATTGTCACTATAGCACTCTATAGGGCTGCAGGTAGACAGTGGTGATGTTGAGGAACTGGCGGAGGAACAGGAAGAGGAAATGTCTACAGAGGAACTTCAGCAACTTCTGGCTGAGCAACAAAGAATGGCAGCTGAGGAGATTTCTAAAGAGGAGGGGGAGTATCAACAATCAGTGCAGGGGCCAGGGATTTAGCTCAGTGGTTTCGCCACCTGCTGTGCAAGCACAAGGACCCGAGTTCGATCCCCGGTACCAAAAACAAAAACAACAACAACAATCAGTGCAGCCAAGTTCTTCTGAAATAAAGCAAAGCCTGAAAAAATGGACAGAGCTACAAACCCTTGTAGAGAAGATCCACCTAAAAAGAGAAAAAGCCAATCAATCATTGCATTCACTCGCTTAATGACGTCATGTCATACTAGAGAACAGTTAAAGAAAAGACAGAAACAGATAACCTTAGACCAGTTTTTAATTCTGAAAAGGTTGAGACCTAGTGAGCTCAAAGCAGGTCCTACTGGGCTATAGACTCTCCCAAGAGAGAAAGGACACCAGAAAGCCAGACTCCTGATGTTCTTTGGAAGGGGTCTCTCCTTCCAAACAATAACCATCTTACATTTCATCCTCCCTTTCTGCAAGCCAGAGATGTCAACTTGAACGGCGAGTACAGTATGAAATTGTTGTTTCTGGTAAACTAGGCACATTTTATAACTTTTTGTTTAATACCCAAGGAAAACTGTTGGTGTTTCTGGTAAATCACACACATTATACAACCCTTTTTTATTATGAAAAGATTAGTTCAGGGATGCTCTGGGAGGTTTGGAATGCATTATGGGTATTTCCATTATTTCTTATGGGAAAAATAGACTTGACTTACAACCAACTTGAGTTACAACTAGCCCTTGAAAATGAATTGAATTCATAAGTCAAGGATCCACTGTAAAGCCAACTTAACAAAAATGCTTAATTTTGGTAGTTAAATCTACAGCTCACTCTGATAAGGCACCTAAAAAAGGGATGAAATTTTAACAATGAAAAATCAATTCAGCTAGTAACTCTTTTCCCATTCTCAATTAGTGAAAACCAACAAAATAAATGACCATGTGGAACTGAAGAATGGAACAACGTCTTCTTAAAATGAAAAAAAAAAAAATGATCCTTGTGTCACAACCTCCTTCCATGGGATAAAATACCCTTCTGAGTAAACATTTGCTAATTAGCTGTTCAGTCAACTTTTCCATCAAGTATACTTTGCAAAAGATCTATCATTCAACTTCTTGGAAATCCTCCTACTGAATTTTGGGGTAAAACTACAACCAACTAAACACTGGTGTTATAGTTTATATCTAGATATCCCCTGAAAGCTGCATGTGCTCATAGGTGGGGCTTTGGGTAAGGGATTGGATTGTGGGGCTGTTCTACTTATCAGTGGATTAGTTCAGGGATGAGTTTATAGCTAACTGTGATGTTTGGAGGTTGAACCAAAATAACCTCTTTCTCCTTAAAGTTGTGGTTACTGGGTATTGCATCCCAGCAACAGGAAAATAACTAAGACAACTGGGTTTCTAATATTCTTATACCAAAAACAGAATCTCATTACCTTCTTCTCATACCTTGCTTTTTAAACTACACTAATTCTAGAACATTATTCCTTGCCCCCCACCTAAGTGACTGAGTGGTGAGAATGTAATAAGCTGCATTAACAGTAAAAAGCCACACAGGATAGCAAATGGTAGTGACTGACTGATGTATTATGTTTAGAAGAATTCTAAAGCCAAAATGGTTTAGTAGGAAAGTCTCATGATTCATGGAACCAAAACTGAATGAAAGTACTCTATCACTGAGGCAATCTATAAACACAACAGTTGAAATTAATCGGAACAACTGAGCCACATTTTTAGTACCACCAAGATCCTTAAGTACTTTTTGTTACAATTCAGCTATTTTAGAGCCAGGGATTTAGCTCAGTGGCACCGCGCCTGCCTCTCAAGTGCAAAGACCTGAGTTCGATTCCTGGTACCAAAAAAAAAAAAAGATTTAGCTATTTTTCATGCAACAAAACCAAGAGTTTGATGACCTGGCCTAATGAAGGTGTTGGATTATTATGCCAGGGGATATTGTCTGATGCTTTGGACAAAAGTCACATTGAAGATTAGCAGGAAACACTACTCATAAGAACTCCATTTAAGCTTAGAGGAGACCACTTGCGTAATGTTGGACTAATAGAGTCTAACAGGCCCATGGGCAATGTGCTGTGAACAAAAATGTACTGAAATTAGAGCACCTGCTTCAGTTTCCAAATGTGACTCACACTATGTCATACTGACCCCTGAGCCTTAGTTTCTTCATCAGTTAAATGGGGGAAATGTCTCTTATACTCATTGCAAAGGATGTTTGGGGGATTAAAATAAGAAACAAGGTGACACATTCACACTATATCTTGAACAACTTCAATCTTACACATTGGAAACATTCCAAAAATAAAATGCTGATTTAGGTTCTTAATACCAACATTTTAAATTATTCTCTACTGAAAGACTGTCAAAGGAGCAGGAGGCTGAGTTTTCTGCTGTGTCCTGTATTGAGACCACAGTGTCTCTCCATTCAAGTTGCCTGGTCACAGCTTTCATCATCATTGACTATATCCTGCTCATCAATGAGAAGATAAGACAAACAAATTAATGACAGTGAAAGTGTAGTGATAAGACAACCATACACAGAAAGGGGTTACTAATGAGATCATGAAGATCATCTCTCAGGGGTGAAGATGGGGGAAATGTATCTATAATTAGATAATTTTTATTTTCCACATTAAATCTTGGGTTTTAGGAAAAATATTTTTTATTACAACATAATGTTTACATTCCTTGTGTGGAGCTGGCACATACACATAACACATCTTAATTTTTTTCATCCTCTTCCCCTCCCTTTCTTCTCCCCTCCTGCGATCTCTTAATCTCCTTCCCATTTAAGAAAGATCTATCTCCCTATTTCCTATTATCTATCTTTTATTTTGTTCTTTATATTTTGAGTTTCTCATATAATAGAAAACATTTGGGCTGGGGATTTAGCTCAGTGGTTCTGCCACCTGCTTTGCAAGTGCAAGTTCCCAAGTTCGATCCCCGGTACCAAAAAAAAAAAAAAAAACAGAAAACATGATATTTAAGCATGTGTATCCAAATTATTTCACTTAATATTATTGTCTCAAGGTGCATTCATTTTTCTACAAATGACTCAAATTTATAGGAAAAATGTTAAACTTCTCTGTTCCCTGGATCATAATAATATCCCAGAACATATCTGATGGCAGATTAATTTTCTATTTCATGGATATGATTCACTTTTAAGTCAAATCAAACACCTACCATCCACCTACTGTGCACAAAGCATGGCACAGCAATGTATTGAAGTAAACATCAGACTCCTGCAGTGCAAGTAATATCGAAGATGCTATCATCTACTAGATAAAGGTGAAGAGACACTTCAAAGAGACAAGCTATTTTAAAGAAATTATATATATATATATATTTTTTTTTTTTGGTACCAGGGATCAAACTCGGGTCCTTTCACTTGCTCAAGCAGGCAACGAAATCACTGAGCCAAATCCCCGCCCCTAAAGAAATTATTTTTATAAAATATTTCAAATATCAAAATTATCAAAAGGAAAGTAGATAAATTCAGGAAAATGTATGTGTTCATATAGGAATGCCTTTGTAATATTTAATGGCACAAGTTTTAATTGCTTTTACAATGTTTTCTGGCCCCTTGGTAATGGAAACATTTCACTTATTTCTTTGGTTCTCCATTCTGAATGAAGCCAACTTCATGGACACTAATTTCAATGATATTTGCTCCCAACAAAACCATCTTCTGGGAACGTTTTATATAGGAAATTTTAAAAAGGAAATGGTGGGCTTATGCACAGTGACTTAAATATTCCTGTTTTTATAGGGAGATAAAAAGGCTTCACGTCGACTCCCAAATTCAGGTACATTTTGCCCAATATACTGACACTCATAAACTTCTTTCTACTCTCTCCTTTGACCAATATACAGTACTTAAATTCACTACAGTATAAGATCCTCTTTCAGGGCAAACTCTCAGAACAGTAGCTTTCCATGGGGATAAATAAATATTTATTTTAAAATGTCACTTCAAGACATGACTTTTATACAAAGTTCAAAAGAAAATGGCTTCCAGTAAAGACAATATTGTTGTATAAAAGGATTTCAGTGAACAGAGGCCTCATAATTCTAATCTTTTCCCTATTCTCACTGGCCACTGAAAGGCAATGACAGACAAATAAAATCCAAACTCACTAGCACGACCTAGGAAGCCCCACCTGATTTGACTACCAACCTCCATATTCTTACATGAAACTGCCTTCCTGAAGCCAGTTGTCCACTATTCTCTTCCAATGCCCCTCACTCATTACTTCCTCCCTCAGGGTCATCACACTTGCTATTTCCTTAGCCTGGAATATTCTATATTCCTACCCCTCCCCATCTAGCTGGCCTAAGCCTTTAATACACAACCAAAACTCAGGGAAGTCTTCTTGAATCCTACACAAGTAAAATCCCTGGTTACATACTCTGATTAGATTCCCAAACATGTCTTTTCAAGTCTCTGTCACATAGTGAGAGCTTACAAACATATGAAATGAATGATCTGAATTAAAAAATTAGGAAGTTTTCTAATGAAAAGTTTTTATCCTCTAAGTCTTTCCAAACCTGATCCAAACTTGAGCCAATCTGTTTGAAAAGACAGGATCAGCAAACAATCAGCTTTGCCATCATAAGCCTTAGTGAAAACCAAATGGCACCATTAGAACAAAACTTGGGAGCTATCACCTGATCCCCAAACCACCTGGACTTAAACTTCTACATCTTCAAGGTCTGCAATGAGGCTTGGCATAAAAAGGAATACAACTGTCTTTTGTTTTCTTGTGACTTCACTCTATCCACAGACCTCTAACCTGATCTCTAGCTCATTGCTTTGGATAGGTAAAAACATTTTTCTTACCAGGGCTGGGGATTTAACTCAGTGGTTCCGCCGCCTGCTTCGAAAGTGCAAGGTCCCAAGTTTGATCCCCGGTATCAAAAAAAAAAAAAAAATTTCTTACCAGCCAAAAAAGTATAAGTGTAGAACTCTCATGGGATGCATTTGCCTGTCCAAAGTCACAACATGTCCATGGCAAGAAATCTTATTTACCAAAACAAAAACCTATTATCTTGAGGGCAAGAACCTAACTGCAGGCAAGTAAGCAGATTTAACTAAACTGCATAGAATAAAACTTTGACAAGGATACCAAATTACAGAGATTAAGTTAATTTTCTTATTGAAAATTCAACATAAACTCCAAAGACTACTAATATTTCTAACAAAATTTATGCTTAAACTTTTATAGGTAACTAGAAATATAAAGCTTTATGACTACAGTACAGTGAAATCACTGCACAATATACTCTTGGCTAATTCTGACCTATTTTCTTAACTATCTCCATGCTATGAAAACCAATACAATCTAGAATATACAACCTTTTACAAATGAGTAATTAAAAGACAATCTAACTTTAAAATAGACAAAGGATCTGAGTAGACATTTCTCCAAGGAAGATATACAAAGGGCCAATAATCACATGAAAAGATGGTCACATAATTAAAAATCAAGGAAATATAAATCAAAACTACAATGAAATTCCTTTAATATTCACTAATATGACTATGTGGTAATGTTCAGCTGTGTAGACTTGAGTGGCTTTATATTTCATAAAGTCAGACTCTAAGCTATAAAAATCAAAGTACTTCAGTATCTTATATAGAATCATAAATCTTTAATACTGTCTTTGGATTCAGTTTTCAATTGATAAAAGAGAAACTAGTTTCTTATGGCCCAAGAAATACCCCAGATGGCAACCGCTGTACCTTGAGTGACATGTACAAGATAATACTTTTCACCGGTTGGTTAGGATCTTTTCTTTTACATGAATAGACAGTTCACCAAGAAAGAATTCCAAAGGGCTGCTAAACTAAGAAGCTTATAAAGCATTGAAGAAATGCAAATTAAAATGAGATTTGATTAAGGTTTAGAATTGGAAAATGTATGGTTAATGAGAAAGTCACCCTCAGTGCTGGTGAGAAAGGAAATTTGTGTAACCATTTGGAAGGCAATGTGGCAACAGCTATTAAAAATTTACACACTGATATCCTTTTACCTAGAAATGCTCTCCTAGGAGGTTATTCTTCAGAAATTCATGCTTAACTGGGTAATTATTTTTAACACCGAGAAAATGGAAAGAAACAATATGGGCACAAGGGATTGGTTAAATAAAATACAGTCTGTCCACTCAACAGACTATTTGTTTAAAACAATGAGGTATTTTGACATGTGCTCACATAAAAAGGTGCCCAAGACAGATTGTCAAACAAAAAAGGCAAATTAGGATGTAATGCACATTTATAATGTTAATATACTCACAGGAAAATATGAAATCATATACTCAAAATTGAATGGTAGTTACCTTAGAGTGATGAGCTGTAGATTCTCTATATTAAATAGTTCTTCCAAGGTTGAATTTTTTACAGACAGCATATATTATACTCACAAGGAGAAAAAAAGAAAGATTTTAAGAGAAAATTTCCCTTCCCTTTGACTCACTGGAAAACAGTAGGGGGATACAAAAAGGGGGCTAGAAATTGAAATTTGTCTCATCTCCCATAATAGTTGCTTTCTCTACTCTAACTTAACAACTTCCTACTTCAAACTTCTGAATGGTGATCACTTCTGTCTTTATTCTCCTCTTGGGGTATAAGTTCTAGAAGACAAAAGTTTCAGTCTATCACATCTCCATAGCACAGAGGACAATGCCTATACAGTGTTCTAGAGAGCTTCAGCAACATGTCAAGAATCTTTTTTTATTTTGTTTGTTTGGAGTTTTTGTTTTGGGGTTTAAGGGGCAGCACTGGAGTATGTTAGTCAGCTTCCCATTGCTAGGACATAATACCTGGCACCCACATCTACAAGGAGGAGAGGTTTAGTTTCACTCACAGTTTAGGGAATTCAATCCATAGTAAGCTGGTTTCAAGGGAGAAACATCATGGTAGAAAGACATGGTGAAAGAAAGCTGCTCACCTTGTGACAGGCAGGAAGCAGAGAGAGAAGGGAGGAGCCTCCAAAGGCATAACTTCAGTAATACACATCTTCCAACCAAGACCCACCTCCTAGCAGCACATTTAGCTATAAACTTATCAATAGATCAATCCTTTGATGAGCATACCATTCCCATGATCCAATCACCTTCAAAAGCCCCACCTCTGAACACATGAGACTTTTGAGGGACATTCCAGATCTAAACCATAACATGGGAATTGAACCCACGGCCTCACACACACTAGGTAAGCACTCTACTCTTATCTATATTCTCATTCCAAAGAATGTTATTTTTTTTATCAAATACCTTTGGTTTTAAAATTTGAACAATTCAAAACCATATAGCTTTAAAATACAGTGCTGGACATAGTGGTGTACACCTATAGTCCCACCTATTTGGGAGATGCACAGGGAAGATCAGTTGAGCTCAGGAGTTTGAGACCAGCCTGGGAAGCATAAAGAGAATCACATCTCAAAAAATAAATCAATAAACTTTAGAATGGTATTCTTAGTCCCCTAAATGCTCAGTAATCAGAGTCTTGGGAATTCTTAGAGACAAGTCTATACATATACATATATTCCTATAGCCCTTTCATTACACAAATGATAGCATGCACCTTGTTCTGTAGCTTGATTTTCTCACCTATATAATCATGCAATTGTTTATAGGTATAATTAATAATACCTTATCAAGTTAATTAAAAGCCCACCAATGTTGTATTTTATGGGAATACCATAGCTTATGTAGCCAGTCTCTCCCTTATAGATATCTAGTTAATATATTATTTAGGATACAGTCCTACTGTACTTCAAGTAACAGTGGTATACAACAGATAAAACTGTCTCTATCAGAAAAATTTTTAGAAGCAGATAGTACAGGGCTGCTGTAGTACTCTACCATATCAGAATCTCATATCCCTGCCTTCTTGTTATTTCACCATACATAGCATCATTCCCAAATTTACCTCATGGTCCAAAGATGGTTGTTTCAACTCTAGCCATGATGTTCCCAAGGCAGTAGAAGGAAGAGGACAAGGATAAAGACGTGCCCTTTCTTTTAAGTATGCTATCCAAAAGCTGCACATACTATTTACAGTCACATTTCATTGGCCATATCTTAGTAACACAGCTATACTTTGTCACTAAGAAAGATAAGTTAAGAGTATGTATGTGTTACTATTGTACCAGTGACAGACAGAGTTGGAAAAAATACAGTCTCTATCACAAGTTGCATTCAACCTTTCTGTAAGTTAAAACAAAAAGGAACATCCTTCTGTATCTGCCTTTGTACACTTGTGTGAAACAATCTTTGAACAAATTATTACAAAAGGAACATGAGAATCTTTAGAAATCTTATTCTAAATCTCTTATTTTACAGATGCAGATTAAGACTCAAAACGGCGAGGTAACTTGTCAAAAGTAATAATATCTCCCAGCAGACATGGAATGCCTGACAAAATGCAGAAAACTCAATAAAATTTGAATTTTAGATAAAAATGTAATTTCTACCATAAATGTTATTTGAAATATACAAAACATACAGTATGTCTCCTGCTATCTACATTGGATTCCTGAACGGTGGATAGTGCTGGACTTTACATATATTACACTGATAACCAAGTTAGTAGGTGACTAATCGGTGGGTGGCATATGTAGCTTGGATACACTTAACACTCCAGACAGTACAGAGTGAGATGGGGAGAGGTTTCATCATGCTACTCAGAAGGGCTATGATGTAAAACAAGTGAATTTTTTATTTCTGGTATTTTCCATGTAATATTTCTGAACTGCAGTTGACTAAGGGTATCTAAAATATTGAAAAATAAAACCATAGATATGGGAAGAACTACTATACCTATACTTAAAATGTATCCCTTATTTATCTGAAATTCAAATTCAACTGGGCATCTGGGATTTTAATTTGCTAAATCTCTATAGCAGAGCCAGGTTCAGAATTTAAATTTCTTAACTTTCAATCCAAGTTTTTCCTGTGTACAGCATGGCCATGTTGAGGGGACAGTCATTAATATGTAAGAGGGAGGCAAAAACACCAATAACCCACAGGCAAACAAAGGCCTCCCCAATACAGATTTGTTTATGCAGGGGCTCAAATATCATTCTATTTATGCCATATGCTTAAATTAACTGAATTTTTCTATGCCATGGATATACACTGACAAACCAACTGCTCCACAGAGATTAAAGTAAATGCCTCAATTCAAAAACCATTATAGAATGTGTACTCCTATTCAAAATAACATTACCCTTAAATCAATGCAGACTTACAGGAGCTGAAAGTAGGCAAATCCTGTAAGAGTTCTGGTTTGCTGCACTTGCAGAAAAGAACACAAGCATGGAAAATAATAGATACACTAAAGCTTTCAGAATATCTTTAAATTTCTGTCATTTAACAGAAGTGACAATGCCAGGGTATGGGAAACCAAGCTGAAAAACCTCAATTTTTTTCAAGAAATTATTTCATTACATTCTCTCTATATGGCTTAAAAAATTAAATCTTAACAAATTAGAACCTCTTCATATCCTCTCGTTTTGATTATAAATATATTCATGATTAGATAAGGAGTTCTGTAGACCCCTTCACATAAAAAGATTTTACAGGTACAAACATGTTTTATAAAAAGGAAATAAAGTACCTTACCTCTAAAGACATTTTTCATTCCAAGTAATGTACATTATTCCTCTAAAAGACAACTACCTGAACAATTAACTGTCCAAATTTTTGAACACTAGCCACACCCCAACCTGGAATAAAAAGAACCTAATTCTTACCCAACCTCAACATTCAGCTACCAATTTCCAGAAACACAAAGAACAGAGATTCATTTTGAAAACTCTGCAGGTATGCAATCAACAAAACCCAGGCTGCAAAAAGCTCTACAGGACAAAGAACCTGGTCTCTTCAAAAACTAAATAATAAATGGGGGGCAGGGAATAAGACTTAAAATACCAGCCAATCACAACATGTGGTTCTTATTTGAATCATGATTCACACAATATTATGTTTTTAAAAGCACTTAGGAGAAAATCGGAAATTCAAACATGGCCTAAATAGTATTTTAAAACTACTACTAACTTTTCAGTGTGGTGATAATAGCATTACATTTAGACATTTTTAAAAGTTCTTTATTCAAAGGATTATTAACAAATACTTTGCAAACTTGTATGCCAATAAATTGGAGAATTGAGAAGAAATGGGTAGATTCCTAGATTCATATGAATTACCTAAACTAAACCAAGAAGATATAAAACACCTGAATACTCAAACAACAGGCAATGAAATTGAAGCAGTAATTAAAAAAAAAAAACCTGCCAACTAAGAAAAGTCCAGGTCCAGATGGATTGACTGTAGAATTCTAAAAAATTTCAGGTAAAGGGCCGAGGATTTAGCTCAGTGGCTCCACACCTGCCTTCCAATCACAGGTCCTGAGTTCGATTCCCAGTAACAGAAAAAAAAACTTTTTCAGGTAAGAGCTAATACCAGTACTCCTCAAGCTCTTTAATGACACTGAAAGGGAAGGAGTATATACTCCCAAAGTCATTCCTGGAAAACAGCATTACCTTGATTCCAAAACCAGACAAGGAAGGATCCAACCAAAAAAAGAAAAGTATAGGACAATTTCTTTAACGAAATGCAAAAATCCTCAACAAGATAGTGGGAAATAGAATGCAACAAATCAACAACAAGATCACATATCACGACCAAATAGGCTTCATCCAAGGGACACAAGAATGGTTCAACATATGCAAATCAATAAATGTAATATATCGCATAAACAGAAGGACAAAAATCACATTATCATCTCAATAGATGCAGAAAAAGCTTTGACAAAATCCAACATCCTGTCATGATAAAGATACTGAAGAAAATAGATACAGAAGGACCTTGTCTCAATCTAATAAAAGGCACATATGACAAACCTATTGCCACCATTCTATTAAATGGGGGTAAACTGAAAGCTTTATGTCTAAAATCAGGAACAAGACAAGGATGTCCACTTTTACCACTCCTGTTCAAAGTAATACTCAAAATATTAGCAAGAACAATCAGGAAAAAAGAAATAAAAGGGATATATATATATATATATATATATATGAAAAGAAAAAGTTGAATTATCATTATTTGCAGATGACTCTCTACACAAAGCACATAAAAAATTTCATGATGAGACTTCTAGAATCAAAAACCAAATTCAACAATGTAGCAGGATGCAAAATCAACACACATAAATCAATAGTGTTATTGTACATCAATAATGAACTCACTGAGAAAGAAACTAAGAAGACATATCATTCATAATACCATCAAGAAAAATTAAATACTTAGGAATTAACCTAACCAAGGAATTGAAAGACCTCTACAACAAAAACTACAGTACACGGCACGCCCTACCCCTACTGAGGTCCTGAGTCGCGCGGAAGACACCAAATCACCCCACTGCAGACAGGCAGGTCTGCCCACGCCCTACCGAGGTCCCCAGATGCGCAGAACACGCTTAATCAGCCCGCTGCAGACAGGCAGGTCTGTGCACGCCCTACCGAAGTCCCAAGTCACGCGGAAGACACCGAATCACCCTGCTGCAGACAGGCAGCCACCTGGTTCTACACTACAAAGACACAGAGGACACCAGACCACCAGAACAAGGTACTGAGTCCCGCTGCTCCTGGCCCAGAGGGAGGGGCTTCTGAGCCACCATCCCACTGCTACTGGTCCAGAGGAAGGGGCTTCCCGGTCACCAACCCTCCCGCTGCTCCCAGCCCAAAGGAAAGGGCTTTTGGGTCACCATCCCTACCGCTGCTCCTGGGCCCTGTTCCACCTCACCCAGCTCAGAGGAGGTAATCCGTGCAGGCACTAACAACCCCCCCGCCAGTCAGAATGAGAAAACACATAAATAAGTCTCAAAACCAGGCTTCCAGACCACTTACAGCAACCCCAAAGGGAAATGAGATGGAACACTCTGATACTCAACCACCTGGACCCACTGAACTGGCAACAAAAGGGGATCTGGAAAAAATGAAATCAGAAATAATTTCTCAGATAACAGGAGAAATTGTGCCCCTAGTGCAAGACATGATTAATTAATCTAGAGAGGAGCTCAGGAACATGATGGAATCCCAACATAAGAAACAAATGGAATCCATAAAACAGATACAAATAGATTTCCAGGACATGAAAAACTCCATTGAAAGTCTACACAGCAGAATGAGCCAATGTGAGGATAGAATTTCAGAAATAGAAGATAAGATTGCAATTAGTGACCAGGAAAAGAAAAATTGCTTCAAAATTATAAGGGAACATCAGAAATCAATCCAGCAGCTGCTAGATGATGCAAAGAAGAATAACGTAAGACTGATTGGGCTCGATGAAGAAACAGGAGAGAGTGCAGATGACATAAAAAATCTCTTTACAGAAATAATGGCAGAAAACTTCCCAAGCAGGGGAAAAGAGCTTGACATACAGATAAGTGAGGCATATAGGACTCCAAATAGCCTTGATCAAAAAAAATCTACACATAGGCATATAATTGTTAAGATTCCAGAAACACAACAGAAGAACAAAGTTCTCCAAGCAGTCAGAGAAAAGAAACAAATCACATACAAAGGAAAGCCCATCAGAATCACAGCAGACTTCTCAACACAAACCATCAAGGCAAGAAGAGCTTGGAGTGACATATTCCAAGCCCTAAAAGAAAACAGTCTCCAACCCAGATTGATGTACCCTGCAAAACTATCTTTCAAAAGTGATGGAGAAATAAGATACTTTCATGACAAAGAGCACCTTAGGAACTTCATGAATACCAAACAAGCACTCCAAAGAATTTTACACAATAGCCTAGGAACAGATATTGAGGATCACAACCCCAGGAAGCAAAGCAGAATGAACCCATCTGGCATGACAAGAAATTAAATGTAAAGGGGGAGAACCCAACAAAAAGAAAAAATCAAGGCAATGACAAGTCAATACATTTCAGTTATAACCATCAACATTAACAGTCTCAATTCACCAATCAAAAGAAACAGACTGGCAGAATGGGTCAAGAAGCAAAATCCAACAATATGCTGCATACAAGAAACACACTTAACTCAAAAGGAAACTCATAGACTGAAAGTTAAAGGGTGGAAAACAATACTCCATGCAACAGGAACCCGAAAAAAAGCAGGAGTAGCTATCCTCTTGGCAGATCAAGTAGATTTCAAACCAACACTGATTAAGAGAGACGAAGAAGGACACTACATCCTTGTAAAGGGAACAATCCAAGAGGAAGAGATGACAGTCATAAATATCTATGCACTAAACACTAGTGCACCCACCTATATAAAACAAATACTAACGGACATGAAAAGTCATATATGCACTAATACAACTGTAGTGGGGGACGTCAACACCCCACTGTCACAAATAGATAGATCAACTAGACTAAAAATAAGTAATGAAATACTAGAACTCAATCGAACTCTTGAACAAATGAACTTAACAGATGTTTACAGAGTCTTCCAACCCACAAAATCAGAATACACATTCTTCTCAGCTGCACATGGGTCATTCTCCAAAATAGACCACATACTCACACAGAGTACATGTTTAAGTAAGTGCAAAGGAATTGAAGTTATCCCCTGTACATTATCAGACCATAGTGCGATGAAATTGGAGATCCATAGCAAAAGAAACTCAAAATATTTCATAAACTCATGGAAAATGAACAACACACTTCTGAATAACCAATGGGTCACAGAGGAAATTAAAGAAGAAATCAGACAGTTCCTTCAATTAAATGACAATGACAATACAACATATCGCAATCTATGGGACACAATGAAAGCAGTCTTACGAGGGAAATTCATAGCAGTGAATAAGCCCATTAGGAAAACAGAACGAGCCCAATTAAACAGCCTGATGCTGAACCTCAAGCTTCTAGAAAAAGAAGAGCAGGACAACCACAAAGCTCATACAAGGGAGGAAATTATAAAGGTCAGAGGAGAAATCAATGCAATGGAGACTAAGAGAACGATACAAAAAATCAATGAAGCCAAGAGTTGGTTCTCCAAAAGAATCAACAAAATTGACAAAGCTTTAGCCAACCTTGTGAGAAAAAGGAAAGAAAAGGCCCAAATCCATGCAATTAGGAATGAAAAGGGTGAAATTACAACAGACCCAGCAGAAATCCAGATGATCATCAATACCTACTTCCAGAACCTATACGCCAATAAGATGGACAACACAGAAGAAATGGACAGATTCCTAGATACATATGAATTACCAAAGTTGAACAGAGAAGACCGAAAAATTCTGAACAACCCAATATCAACCAATGAAATTGAAAATGTAATTAAAAACTTATCAACTAAGAAAACCCCGGGCCCTGATGGCTTCACTGCTGAATTCTGCAAGACATTTAGAGAGGAACTGCTGCCACTACTGTTCAAACTCTTCAGTGAAATTGAAAGGGAAGCAATACTCCCAAATTCATTCCTGGAAGCAAGCATCACCTTGATCCCCAAAGCAGAGGAAGACCCAACTGAAAAAGAGAACTATAGGCCAATCTCACTAATGAACATAGATGCAAAAATCCTTAACAAGATACTGGCAAACAGAATGCAGAAGATCATCAAGAAGATCATACACCCTGATCAAGTGGGATTCATCCCAGGGATTCAGGGATGGTTCAATATATGAAAATCAATCAATATAATACACTATATCAATAGAGCCAAGGACAAAAACCATATGATTCTCTCCACAGATGCAGAAAAAGCATTTGACATAATCCAACATGCATTTATGATAAAAACCCTACAAAAAATTGGAATAGATGGTCTCTACCTCAAACTGATAGAAGCCATCTATGAAAAGCCAACAGCCAATATCATACTAAATGGTCAAAAACTGAAATCCTTCACACTAAAGTCAGGAACAAGACAAGGATGTCCATTATCACCACTCTTGTTCAATATAGTTCTAGAAACATTAGCCACAGCAATTACACAAGAGAAACAAATAAAAGGAATACAGATAGGAAATAAAGAAGTCAAATTGTCATTATTTGCAGATGACATGATACTCTCTATAGAAGACCCCAAGAACTCCACCAAAAGTCTTCTAGACTTAATAACCAAATTCAGTCAAGTAGCTGGTTACAAGGTCAACACACAAAAATCAACAGCTTTCCTCTACACAAATGACAGACTCACTGACAGAGAAATAGGGCAAATAATTCCTTTCACAATAGCATCCAAAAAACTGAAATACCTAGGAATCAACCTAACAAAAGAGATCAAAGACCTCTTCTCTGAAAACTATGGCACTCTGAAAAGAGAGATTGAAGATGATATCAGAAAATGGAAAGACATCCCCTGCTCCTGGGTAGGAAGGATTAATATAGTGAAAATGGCCATACTTCCAAAACTGCTATATAGATTTAATGCAATTCCAACTGAGATCCCAGCAGCATACTTCATGGACCTTGAGAAAACAATCCAAAAATTCATTTGGAAAAAGAAGAGACCCAGAATAGCAAAAGCAATTCTAGGTAACAGAGACATGGCAGGGGGTATCACAATCCCCAACCTGCAACTATACTACAAAGCTACTGTGATAAAAACAGCATGGTACTGGCAAAGAAACAGACCTGAGGACAAGTGCAACAGATTAGAAGATGCAGAAACAATGCCAGACACACTCAACCATCTCATCTTCGATAAAGGAGCCAAACACCCTCACTGGAGGAAAGATAGCCTCTTTAATAAATGGTGCTGGAAACATTGGGCTTCAACTTGCCAAAGATTAAAACTAGACCTGTATCTCTCACCATGCACTAAACTAAAATCAAAATGGATTAAAGATCTACATATTAAAATAGAAACTCTGAACCAGTTGGAACAGAGGTTAGGTAGAACCCTTGAAGACATCGGTGTAGGAAAAGATTTTATGAACAAAACCTCAGTTGCCCGTGAACTAGCACAAACAATCAACAAGTGGGATCTCTTCTTATTAAAAGGCTTCTGCACAGCAAGAGAAACCACCAGCAGTGTGAAGAGACAATCCACAATGTGGGAAAAAATCTTCACCTGCTCTTCCTCAGACAAAGGTCTACTATCTCAAATCTATAAAGAACTTCAAAAGATCAGACCTCCCAAATTTAAAGACCCACTCCAAAAATGGGCATCTGAAATGAACAGACATTTCTCACACAAAGAAGTAGAAATAGCAAATAAATACATGAAAAAATGTTCAACATCACTGGTCATTCGAGAGATGCAAATGAAAACAACGCTGAGATTCCACTTCAGTCCAGAAAGAATGGCTGCTATCATGAAATCAACCAATAACAAATGCTGGCGGGGCTGTGGGGAAAGAGGAACCATGCTCCACTGCTGGTGGGAGTGTAGACTGATGCAAGCACTGTGGAAATCAGTATGGAGATACCTCAAAGAACTAGGACTGGATGTCCCATTTGACCCCGCTATTCCACTGCTGGGGATCTTCCCCAAAGAATTAAAAGAATCATATCACAGTGATATATGTGCACCCATGTTCATAGCCGCACAGTTTGTAATAGCTAAAACTTGGAAACAGCCCAAATGCCCAGCAACTGGAGACTGGATAAAGAAAATGTGGGGGTTTTTTATAAAATGGAGTACTACTCAGCCATAAAAAATGAGAAATTAGAGACATTTATAGCTAAGTGGATGCACATTGAGGCAATACTCTTAAGTGAAATAAATAGGACACACATGAATAAATACTGAATAGTTTCTCTGGTGTGAGAAACTGAAAATGTAAATAAGGACTAAATGTATAATAGGTCATGTGAAATAGGAAGAAAAGGGGCAAAGGGGAAGGAAGTGGGAGGGCTAGAGGAAAGGATAGAACGGAATGGGATTCATATGAGAAAATGGAAAAATAGGAACAAAATCTTTGTAAATAGGGAGGAATGGAGGGGTTGAAGGGAGGGCTGGGCAAGGGTGAAAAATAAGAACCAAGAGAGACTATGTAAAGGTGCAAATTTCCAATGATGAATGTCATTATTTTATTGTATACCTAAAATGTACCAATGATTAGAATGAATAATCGAAAATGTAAAATAGGAAGAAATGGTCCAAAGGGGTAGGGGTAGTTGGAGGGGCAGGGGAAAGGAAAGAAAGGAAAGGAAAAATGATGAGAAATGGAAATAAAGTCTCTGTAAATAGGGAAGGGTGGAGGGCGTGAAGGGAGGACTAGGAATGGGGAAAAAATAAGAACCAAAGTGCATTATGTAAAGGTACAATTCCCAATGAGAAATGTAATTATGTTGTATACCTACAATGTACCAATAAAAGAATTTAATTAAAATAAAAAAACTACAGCACTCTAAAAATGGAGATTAAAAGGACATCAGAAAATGAAAAGATAACCACCATTCCTAGACAGGAAGTGCCAATATAGTCAAAATGGCCATACTTCCAAAACTGAGATACAGATATAATGCAACCCCAATCAAAATACCAACTGAATTTGTCACAGAACTAGAGAAAATAATCCTATAATTTATATGGAACCAGGAGACCCAGAATACAGAAACCAAATCTTGAGTAACAAAGAGCAAAACAGGAAGCATCACAATCTCAGATTTGAAGTTATACTACAAAGCTACAGTGATAAAAATAGCACAGCTTTGGCACAAAAACAGATATGTGGATTAATGGAACAGAACAGAAAATACAGAAACAACCACAGCTATTTGATCTTTAACAAAGGGGCCAAAAACATACTCTGGAGTACAGACAGCCTCTTTAATAAATGGTGCTGGGAAAACTGGGTATCTGCATGCAGAAGATTGAATCTAGACTCATATTTTTCACCATGCACCAAACACAAATTAAAATAGATCAAAGATATAAATGTTACAACAGAAATCCTTAAACTGATGGAAGAAAAACCAGGTAAAATTCTTAATGTCATAAGCATAAGACTCTCTGAACAGAACCCCAGTTGCAAAAGAAATAGAACCGAGTCAACAAATGGGATCATATCAAACTAAAAAGCTTCCTCACAGCAAAGGAAACAACCAACAGAGTGAAGAGACAACCTACAGAATGGGAAAACATTTTTGCCAGCTATTTCTTGCACCGAGGACTCATATCTAGACTATGTAAAGAACTAAAAAATAATCACCCCCCCCAAAATAAAAGACCCAATCAAAAAAATTGGCGAGTAAAATGAATAGACATTTCTCAGAGGTACACACAGCCAATAAATACATGAAAAAAAAAATGTTCATCATCTCTGGCTATTAGAGAAAAGCAAATTAAAACCACATAAAGATTCCATCTTACTTCAGCAAGAATAGCTACTATCAAGAAATCACATAACAGCAAATGCTGGTGAGGCTGCAGGAGAAAAAAGATCCTTCTACACTGTTGGTGGGAATATAAACTAGTACAACCACTATGGAAATCAGTATACAGATTCTTCAAAAAACTAAAATGAGAATTTCCACTTGACTCAGCTATTCCCCTTCTAGGTATCTTCCCAAAGAGAAAAGTCATAATGTTACAGTGACATATGCATACCCGTGTTTGTAGCAGCACAATTCATAATAACTAAATAGTGGGAGTAACCTAAATGTCCAACAACAGATGAATGGATAAAGAAAATATAATTATTTATATACAATAGAGTACTACTCTGCTGTAAAGAAGGATAAACTTGAGTCATTTAAAGAAAAATGGATGCACCTTGAGACCATATGTTAAGTGAAATAAATCAGACATACAAGCTTAAATATTGCATGGTTTCTCTCACATGAGAAATCCAAAATATAAATAAAGAGTAAAATATAGGATAGATAATTAGAACTAAGGAGATAGATCTTTCTCACATGGGAAGGGAATTAAGAGACAGGGGAAGGGAGAAGGGTTAGGGTTAAGGTTAGGGTTAGAAACCTTTATGCCAACAAAGCATCATTTGGTCAGGCATCTTGGAAAAGATGTTGCTGCACAGAAGTTACACTCACTTTATAAATGAAGAAGCTAAGACTCTAGATTAACAGATTTTCCAAATAAGACAGAATCAAGAAGTGACTTAAACCTGAATCTCCCAACTACTAGTTCCAATATTCAACCAGCCTCCCCAAATGTAAACACATGCTCAAGTACAAATTTTTTTCAACAAAAATGACTTTTCTATAACCTGCTTATTTCTATCACCAACATCCTTCCATAAAGAATATTCCCATCATCACAGAATGTTACAATGGACAGAGCTGCTCTGGAGACTTGTAAACACAATCAACATCACTTAAAAGATTGGTAGAAATAAAGAATCACAGGCCCCATTTCAAATTTATTAAATCAAGTTCTTCATTTTAACAAAATCCAAGGTTACTCATGTGCACTGTGAGGACTCAAATATCTGAGCACTACACTGGAAGACTGAAATATCTGAGGTCAGTTGTCAGATGTTCATTCCACAGTTTGTATTTCTTCAAACTAATGTCTTCAACCCATCATCACATGACCCAGTTTCCAAATCTGTACTAACCCCACTCTTCACTGCCTTCCATCATCTTGCAAACTTACACAGGGCAGAAGAGGAGGTGTTGTTACAGGAGAGGTCTGAAATGAGACCATCACCTTCTTTATGCTGAATACAACACACCTTCCAATGAATTCTCAGCTTGCATTACCTTTGTGGTTATTTAATAATTTCCCATCAACTACCTCACACTAGAGGCAGGTAATAAACTTGTGATCAGCAAGTTCCTTAAGCCTTCTTCATGGAACTGAAATTAATTCATTGGTACTAGGAAATTTGACCAGAAATACACAATTACAATTTGAGCATCCCTAAATCCCTAAACCCAAAATGCTCCAAAACCTGAAATTTTTAAACTGCCATGTCAGTATTCAAAAAGTGTCAGATTTTAGAGTATTTCAGAATTCAGATTTTTAGATTGGGGATGCTCAACTGCTAAAAGCTATGCAAATTTTCCAAATTTCAAAAAAGAATTGTGAAATCTGAAACACGTCTAATCTCAAAAATTTTAGATACAGGAGACTCATCTTGATTTGTATTAAATTTAACTTTGGAAGGAACCCCAGGGCATGCCCACCAGCTGCCCATGGAGCCACGCGAGCAGAGCGCCCACGACTAACTGAGCCCAGCTCTGACCGGCTGGCTACGCCTACTTGAGACCAAGGGCTGGTAAGGACCCCTTGGAAGATATATAAATTCTAAACACCACAATAACAATGAGTGAAATTGAAAATGTAATAAAAAATTTACCAACAAAGAAAAGCTCAGGTCCTGATGGCTTCACTGTTGAATTCTACAAAACATTTAAAGAAGAACTATCACCATTACTCTTTAAACTCATCAAGGAAGTTGAAAGGGAAGCAAGGCTTCCAAATTCATTCCTAGAAGCAAATGTTACTTTAATTCCAAAACCAGGGAAAGACCCAATCCAAAAAGAGAACTATAGACCAATCTCCCTAATGAACATAGATGTAAAAATCCTCAACAAGATACTGGCAAACAGAATACAAAGGGTCATCAAGAAGATCATACACCCTGAACAGGTCAGATTTATCCCAGGAATGCAAGGATGGTTCAACATTCATAAATCAATAAATGTAATACACTATATTAACAGACTCAAGGACAAAAAACGTATCATCATCTCAATAGATGCAGAAAAGGCATTTGACAAAATCCAACACCCATTCAGGATAAAAACACTACAGAAAATTGGAATAGAAAGCAATCTGATTAAGGTTATTTATGAAAAACCAACAGAAAACATCATACTAAATGGTCAAAAATTGAAAACTTTCACACTAAAATCAGGAACAATACAATCCGCCCACTATCACCACTCCTGTTCAATATTCTTCTGGAAACATTAGGCACAGAAATTAGAAAAGAGAAAGAAATAAAAGGCATAAAGATAGGAAAGGAAGAAGTGAAACTGTCATTATTGCTGATGATATGATACTTTACATAGAAGACCCAAAAATCTCAGTCAAAAATCTTCTAGACTTAACTGACAGATTCAGTAGAGTAGCTGGATATAAGGTCAACACTCAAAAAACAATAGCCTTCTTATACACAAATAGCAGACTCATTGAGAGAGAAATTATGGAAACAATTCCTTTTACAATAGCATCCAAAAAAATGAAATATCTAGGAATCAATCTAACAAAGGAAGCAAAAGACCTCTACACTGAAAACTACAACTCTCTGAAAAAGGAGATCGAGGAGGATATAAGAAAATGGAAAGATATCCCTTGTTCCTGGGTAGGAAGAACCAATATACTGAATGGCCATACTTCCGAAACTGCTATAGATGTAATGCAATGCCGACTGAAATTCCAACAACATACTTCACAGAACTAGAGAAAACAATCCAAAAATTCATTTGGAACCAGAGGAGACCTACAATACCAAAAGCAATTCTAGGCAACAGAGACATGGCAGGAGGTATCACAATCCCCAACTTGAAACTATACTACAAAGCTACTGTGATAAAAATAGCATGGTACTGGCAAAGAAACAGACCTGAGGATCAGTGGAATAGATCAGAACATGCAGAAACAACTCCACACATACTCAGCCACCTCATCTTTGACAAAGGAGCCAACCACCCTCATTGGAGGAAAGATAGCCTATTTAATGTTAGTGTTGGAAAAACTGGATTTCAACTTGCCAAAGATTAAAACTAGACCCATACCTATCACCATGCACTAAACTAAGATCAAAGTGGATTAAAGATCTAAATATTAAGATAGAAACACTAAACTTGCTGGAAGATAAGTTAGGTAGAACTCTTGAAGACACTGGGATAAGAAAAGACTTTATGAACAAAACCTCAGTGGGATCTCATCTTATTAAAAACCTTCTGCACTGCAAGAGAAACCACCAACAGAGCTAAGAGACAACCTACAATGTGGGAAAAAATTTTTAGCACCTGTACCTCAGACAAAGGTCTACTATCTAGAATATATAAAGAATGGGAAAAAAATCAGACCCCACAAATTCAAAGACCCAATTCAAAAATGGGCATCTGAAATGAACAGACGTTTCTCAGACAAAGAAGTAAAAGCAGCAAACAAATATATGAAAAAATGTTCAACATCACTGGTCATTCGAGAGATGCAGATGAAAACAACACTGAGATTCCACCTCACCCCAGAAAGAATGGCTGCTATCAAGAAATCAACCAATAACAAATGTTGGTGGGGGTGTGGGGAGAAAGGAACCCTTCTCCATTGCTGGTGGGAGTCTAGACTGGTGCAATCACTGTGGAAATCAGTATGGAAATATCTCAAAGAATAGGGCTAGAGGTCCCATTTGACCCAGTTATTCCCCTGCTGGGTATCTTCCTCAAAGAATTAAAAGAATCATACCACAGTGATATATATGCACCCATGTTTATAGCAGCACAGTTTGTAATAGCTAAAGCTTGGAAACATCCCTAGTGCCCATCAACTGGAAACTGGAAAAAGAAGATGTGGTTTTTTTATAAAATGGAGTATTACTCAGACATAAAGAATGAGAAATTAGAGACATTTATAGCTAAATGAATGCATATTGAGGTCATACTCTTAAGTGAAATAAATAGAACACACATGTGTAAATACCGAATAGTTTCTCTAGTGTGAGAAACTGAAAGTGGAAATAAGGATTAAAATGGTTAAAATGAATATTTGATAATTTGAAATAGGAAAATGTCCAAAGGGATAGGGGTGGTGGGAGGGGAAGGGGACAGGGAAGAAGGGAAAGGAAAAATTATGAGAAAAGAAAAAAAATGGAAACGAAATCTATGTAAATAGGGAAGGGTGGAGGGGGTGAAGGGTGCAAAAAATAATGGCGAAAAAAATAAGAACCAAGATACATTATGTACAGCTACAAGCACCCAATGATAAATGTAAATGTATTGTATACCTAAAAAGTACCAGTAAAAGAATTCTTTAAAAAATTTAACTTTGTTGTCTTGTCTTTTGGTATCATTTGCCAAGTTCTCAATGTATCCGAATTCTTTCAACCAACTTTAACAATTGGGTGAACATGTCTATGTATTCCTTCAAACAACTGAAAATATTAAACATAAAGAAGCTCAGGATAGCAATCTAAAGTCCCACAAAGTCTACTTCCTCCTGCCTGACATGATACCACTCAGATTCTTGACTGTGGTTCTAACTTGGTTATGTATCCACTTGATAGGCGAAATCACCTCCTCCTAACTCTAAAAGATAGTGTTGCAGAAACAAAATGAATTTTCCAGCAAAACCCTGGAAGATTAGGTTTATATTGCCTCAAAGATAGAAGATCAGCTAGATTTTCCACATTCTCTCAATACCAATACTCAGTGACAAAAGCAAGATACTTTTTCATTTACATACAATCTCTTAATCAGGTCAATCAAAATAACTTCATTCCTGGCACCACAGGCTGTAATCCCAACACTCTGGAAGGCTGAGGCAGGAGGATCAAAAGTTGGGCAAAGAAGAGAATTTGAGAAGCTTTTGAGAAGCTAGCCTGGGCAACTTCGTGACTTAGCAAAATCCTCTCTCTCAAAAAAAAAGGTGGGGGGGGTGGGGGGGGGATTTAGCTCAGTGGTTCCTCCGCCTGCCTTGCAAGCAGAAGGTCCCGAGTTTGATCCCTAGTACCAAAAAAAAGACCTGAGTATGTACCTCAGGAGCATGATTGTTTGTTTTGTTTTGAGACAGGGTCTTGCTATGTAGCCCAGGCTGGCTTCAAATTCGTGAGGATCCTCCTGCCTCAACCTCCCAAGTGCTGGGACTACAGGTGTGCACCACCACACCCACCTAAGTATGTACTAGGGAAAGACCCTGATTTCAAGCCCCAGTACTACACACAAAAAAGACGCCCTCTATACTAAAATACATATAAAGAATCCGCCAAAAAATGTATACACACTCAGGAAAAAAAATAGTATGATTTTTTTTCAACAGATGGTGTTACTCTCATATGGGAGACCCTAGAGGATACCATATATCACAAAAAACCCACTACGTTGCCAGCCCTTACAGAAGAAATTGAAAAGGCACGTGCAGCAGCAATCTCAATGACCAAGGTAACCCAAGCAGTTCACCATACTAATAAATGTCTGGAAGCTAATGACCACTACTTTGAGCACCTCTTGTAATTGTAGAGACCAAAAGTAACTTGTATTAATCTCATGTTGTCCCAATAAATTTAGTATTAAAATAGTTATACAAGTTTTTCTTTTCCTGAAGTGTGTATACATTTTTTAATCAAACAAATAAAAGTATATCAGCACCTAGCTGTTATCTGTAATGAGATTAATCTCCCCATGATAAAAGTAGCCCACTCATACAAACTTTCATTGCTTACATCTAGTAACTTGGTATCTTACATTCTTCTCTTTATTTTTGAAATATACTCCTTGTGAATGATGTACCCTGTGAAGAAAAGTATTAGACATATGATAACACTTTTGAGGTGGCCTTATATCTTGTAAATCAGTTTAAATTACTTTCATTCTTCCACCAAATTACTTCTAAAGATTCAAAAATGTTTAAAGTCATTCTCATCCTTTACACATTTTGCTTTATCTTTCCTGTCACATCCTTAGAAACTTCCTGTTTTTCCTGCATTCATTATGAATACTAATGGAAAATACATATTAAATGATTCCAGGCAACTTGGATGATTTGAAGATCTGCAATGTGAGATCCCCTTGAGGGGCTAATAAGCCAATGGAAAAGAGAAGAAAGCAATATACAAAGCACATTACATAAGTAACACCATCAACTGCTATAAAAAATTCAAAGGAGGAAGTACTCACCTTCTGGCTGGGATAATTAGAATGGGAAAAAAATCTCAAAGGAAAAGAAAAATCTCAAAGGAAGAAGCATTTGTACCGGTTTATATAGATAGACAGGATTTCAACACATAAGGGGGGAGATCCACAAACTAGTCCTAGCAGAGCCAGCAAAGGTGCAGAACAAGGAAGGAGAAAATACAAATGGATCTACTTTAGCCAGAGTAAAGAATGTATGATGGGAAATTAGCGGAAAAGGCCAGAGAATGAGAGGTGGAAATACTTGATGATGAGATAAGATAGAATAGACCCAGACTGGGCAGCAGCCCTGAGCAAAGTCAATGTCCACACAATATCTAAGCTTGTCTTATGAATGTTGACTGAGAAGAATTAATGATTGTTAATTCATAATATACAGTGATAAATAGGCTCATAAATAAAATCATAAGCAATTCTCATGTCATCATTCTTCAAATCTAAATGTCTAGATGGTATTTCATAATATATATGTGTATATATATATATATATGAACATCTTTTTACTTTGTGTGCATATAACTCCTACAAAAGTAATTACTGGTTAAAAAGATGAACATTTTTAAGACCCTTTATGCACATTTGCCAATTGTATTCCAATAGAAAGTATCTGTTTACATCTCCAATAGTGGTATGTATGCTTATTTTATATGGCTGTGTCCTTGCCAAAAGAATATGGATTTCTGGAAACTACTCCTCCTCCAATGATGTGAGCAGCCAGACAACAGGAGAGAGGAGTCATTGTCCCAGAAAAGTGCAAAAACAAGGGCCAAGGTACAATACATTTTGCTCTCTCATTTTAACTGTAGTTCCTCTCTGGGAACCCCAGGACCTCACGATCATGGCTTCACGGACGTGCCCTGCGAAGCCACTCAGGACAACTTGACTATAAGAGCCTTATGCTTGTATCAACACTCTGCTTTCACCATCTTGACATTCTTAATAATTTTTGAACAACAGCTCTACCTTTCTTTGAGCCCTGTAAATTATGTAGCAAATCCTGTTCATATTGCAAAGTACCTAAGGAACTATGATGCACACAAGAGAAATTCAAAATTTCCACTGATGGAACCATATTATTGTGTTTATAGGAAAGAGAGAGAAAAAATCAAACTCAATACTCAATAACTGAATTTTTATAACTGATTTTTTTTCAAAAAAGTCATTATCAAATTATCTCTTAATTTCATTACACAGATCAAGGGGACAGAAATCCAGAGGAACCATGAAAAGAAAAAAGCAAGTAAACAAAATTTAAAGATTCAAAGAGATTCAGAATAACAGTAAGTTCAAACTCAATGAGAATTCGGCTTTTTCTAAGACTATATCATCTTCTAGTGGGTTCTTTTATTTTATTGGTACCAGAGATCCAAGTCAGGACCTTGCACTTGCGAGGCAGGTGTGGTGCCACTGAGCTAAATCCCCAGCCCTCCAGTGGGTTCTTGAACTGAATATATGTGATTTCTACTTAGAAATTTTCCTGGAGGCCATCTGGAAAATTAAGACAGACAAGGTAAGTGTCTTTTTATTATTCTGAGTCACATAAAACAATTGGTCTCAGCAGCCAATAAAGACAATTCCAGAGGAACCCACTCTGCTAATCTTGCTAGTTTCAACCACTTTCACCTCCCCAAAATTTAATAGACTATTAGTATTCCTAGAATAAATGCTGCCCTTTTTCCAATTTTTATTTAAAGCTCAAAAGATCAAAAAATAGTAGAATTCTTCAGACTGATTCATAAGAGAGATGCCCCAGATTTCATCCAGCCACTGTGAGGTTTAAATCCAACTCCACATCCTTCCCACATCCTCTATAATTCCTATCCTAACATTCTGTGCAAGTGTGTGTGTGTGTGTGTGTGTGTGTGTGTTACCAGGAATTGAACCCAGAGCTTTTGCACCGAACTATATCCCCAAGTCCCTGTAATGTTTTTATTTTGAGACAGGGTCTTGCTAAACTGTCCCAGCATGGACTTGAACGTGCAATCCTCCTGCCTCAGCCTCCCAGAGTGCTGGGATTTCAGGTGTACATCACCACATTCATCCACCCCAACATTCTTGAAGGCATCCTCTTAAATCTGGTCTCAGGAAAACTACTTTAGACCCAGAGAAAGTGGTTCTTAAGAATACTGATTTCTGTGCCTCACTCTAGACCTTTAAACCGGTAGTTCTGGGGATAGAACTGAGAAATTTATTCTTTTGACCCACTTTGGGTGAGTCTCTGAACAAACCAGGGCCTCTCACATGTTGCACACACGTATCACCTGGGGGGTCTTGTTAAAATGCCTGTTCTGATTCACTAGGTCTGGGTTTGAGTTGAGAGTGTGCATGTCTAATAGCCACAGCAGTAGTAGTTTCCAGCCTGGCTGCACACTAAGTCACTTGGGAGATTTAAAAAAAAAAAAGCCATGCCCAGAGCATCACCTGTTGTTGATTCAACAACTGAACCAGAATCCCTGGTGACCCAGCCCACATATCATCTTGCAAAGTGACTGTGAGTGGACCTACCCTGAGCCTGTTTGCCTGTGTTCCCATCATGCTGCCCTGCCCTTCACATATGCACACTGTTCCTCTACCACCAGCTCCCCCCCACATCTTTAGCCTCTGTAAGTCTGTCTGTCTTCCCACCACAGCTCACATATCACCTACACAAGAAAGCCTTTCTGGCCAGCACCCCTATGACACTGCATGAGGTCCTTGAATTTGTACAGCTCGTAGCACCCTGAATGTCCTTGAGAGCATCACAGATTTTATAATTTGATGTATCTTTGAGTGAATAAGGAAATAATGTTCACTTCATCCCATCAGCCTTGGTGAGTAAGAGACACCATCTGAGGCCAGGTATCAGCCTGCTACCATAACTCCAGCAGCACCCATGTGTTGAGTTACCTTAAAAAATGTACACAGGCCAGGGATTTAGCTCAGTGGTTTCACTGCCTGCCTGGCAAGCACAAGGTCCCGAGTTCAATCCCCGGTACCAAAAAAAAAAATGCACACATGTTTTGAGTTGCCTTACTCTATGCCAGGCTCTGCTCTCAGCATTTAACCACATTTAATTTAATCCTCAAACAACTCTAAAAGGTATGCATGATTATCCATATTTTATAGATAAGAAACTGAACCAAAAAGAAACTAAATTGCTTACTCAAGGACATACAGAAGATTTCTAATGGAGGAAGCAAGATTGATCTTTTTTCCCTTCCTTCCTTCCTTTTTTATTTTTTATTTATTTATTTTTTAACATACTAGGGAAGGAACCAGGGCTTCTTACATGCTAGGCAAACACTTTACCACTGAGATACCACATTCACCAGCATCAACCAACCATGAACTGAAACCTTTGAAACCGTGAATCAAAATAAATCCTTCCTCCTTTAAGCCGTTCTTAGGTACTCTGTCACAGCAACAAAAAGCTGGCACATAGGCACAATAAGGGATGACAGACGTTTCCTGGGGACTTAGCTCTTCTCCCAAACACACAGAGCCCCCACATTCCCTTTCCCAATGTACATATACTTTGGAATAGCCACAATGTCAGGGAACCTCAGCTCACTCAGAATAAGTTTATGAAATAGCCCCTTTCTAATGGGAATATTCCAGAAACATGTAAGACACAGAAACCTACCTACTTTCAGACCAGAAATGCACCGAATAACTATGTAGAATCATAAAGCAAGGACGGAGGCTTCCTCAGACCGCGTGAGAGGGGGACAGCCTCTGCGGGCTGTGACGTCCAGCAGACACCTGAGGGCAGGCCAGGACGCCCACTCTTCCACCCCGGGAGCAGCGACGCTGGTGGAGGAGAGCCCTGCTCCACACCTAGGAAACCAAGCAGTTCTGTGTAACTTCGCCCCAGCGAGGGGAACAGAGCAACTTCATATGTAGAACTTTCCGGTCCCCAAAATACCACAGCCTCTCCCCTGCACGGTCTCAACTCCCAAGTGTCAGGGGAAAGGCACGCTCTGGAAGCCCCACCCCCTTTTGTTTATCTGCCCAGAAGTAACATGTGACCCAGACACGCCATCCCCACCTCTCCACAGGTAGAAACTGCTCACGGTGTATGTGTGCATATCCGTGTCTCAACTCACAAAAGTGTATTCATTAATTATGTGTAGTGTTTTGCAAACCAATTATACTTTACTAAAGCTAGAATTTTTTAAAAAAACATTCACAAAATGTTGGTAATATTTAGATAAGCTGATCAGAATCTCTCAGGAATTTAACCCGGATTTTAAAAAGAATAAGCCAGTTAGGGATCAGGAAAATTGTGGAGAAAGAAATAATTCTAGTGAAAAGATGCCGATAACAATTTAAAAAGATGTAAAACTCCTCACTCTGGGAGGCTGAGGTAGAAGGATTACAAGATCAAGCCCAGCCTGTGCAACTATCTTAGCAACTTAGGGAAATTCTGGGGCTGAGGATGTGTCTCGGTGTGATGGGGATGTAGCCCAGTAACAGGGTAAGAAAAGAAAAATAAATAACCTACCATCTCACCCCCTAGTGAAACTAAATCCTCAACGTCACGAGCCCCAGCCATAACTCAGTTTCTGTTATCAGATTTCTGGAAGAGTCCTTAAAACCTTTTGAATAAAATAATGGCCTCTACCCAAAGCTTCCTCTTTGCCCCTTGCTACGGACTTTCCACATTACCTCAGGCAGCCTTCAGTAGAAGTGTTCCGGCAAGAATTACTATCCCCCTTTTATAAAGCTGAAAAGGCTGTAAATGGGAAGACCTGGGACCCCCAGAGGTCTGTGCTGCTACCCATTATGACTGCTTCTTACTTTCTGGGAAGAGATTTCTGTTACTGGAATTGGCTTAAATGAGGTTTTTTCCTTTGTAGCCTGAAACAGAGTATCTTTTTTCAGTGTTGAAGTATTACCACCTCCAATCATATTGATGGCTTTTTAAAAAATTATATGCCAAGCTGTATCCAAAATGTCAAGTTTCAGAATATATGTTTAGAACAACTGATCCTATTTTGTGATATAGAATATAAATTTAGTCAATGAATCTGGTTGGAAGATTTAAGGACAAGGAATAAAGCAGCCACTCATAAATATAACACACAATGTGACACATAAATATCAAACCATGTGAATAATTTAACAAGATTACTCCACAGAGAGCTCATCCCGCAGTACTTCATCCCTCTAATAATGACTAATGTTTACTGAGCATTTACTATGTGCCAGGCATCGTGCTTAGTATTGCACATATATTATGTGATTTAAATTTCACTATGAGACAGCTAGTGGTGTAGTTCAGTAGTAGAGTTCTTGCCTAGGATGTGTGAGGCCCTGAGTTCGACCCCCTAGAACTGAGAAAATAAATAAATCTCACTATGGGGAGTGGGAAGATAGCAAAGTAATCCAGTTTACAGTTGTGAAAACAGAAACTAGGAGAGACCAAAAAGCTGGTTAGTGATGTAGAAAATTGTTGTTTAGTTTGTAGAAGCAAGTTTTAAGTGAAAGTATGCCTGCCTCAGAATCTTTAATCTTAACTACTCCAAGCATCTTGATTAGAGCAGTTATCATACTGTGTGATGATGGTTTACTGGAAGGTCTGTCTTCAACTGTGTTCCCATTTGTTGTTTTTGTTGTTGTTACTGGGGATCGAACTCAGGACCTTGCATTTGCGAGGCAGGCACAGCACCACTGAGCTAAATCCCTGACCCTGTGTTCCCATTTTTGAAGACTTTATGTCTTCTCCTGTTCACCTTCATCTCCTTCTTGCCCTGGATAGAGTAGGAATGCAATATCAATAGGGATCAATTAGCTGATCTATTTAATACAAGATCTAGGCTAAAAAATCATTCCTGCTAAGTCTTGGTTATTTGGGGGGAAAATTTTGCAAAATGATGTTATCTCAGAAAAAAAAAAAAGACAGAATCCAGGGCCGGGGATGAGCTCAGTGGCACTGCGCCTGTCTCACAAGCGCAAGTTCCTGAGTTCGATCCCCAGTACCAAAAAAAAAAAAAAACACAGGGGCCAGGGATTTAGCTCAGTAGTGCCACTGCCTGCCTCACAAGTGCAAGATTCCCAAGTTCAATCCCCGTACCAAAAAAAAAAAAAAAAAACAGAATCCAAAAATTAAACCTCATTTTCATTACAAAATTTGAACTCAGTCAATTCCCAAACAGAGGACTGCTAAGTCTTTAACTTCTTGTTAACAGATTGATGTGTGCCAATTCTGTGCTACTAGGAAGAAAGGGAAAAAACTGAGCATCTCTGAAAATCTCTCATAAAAATTATCTGTAAATAACAAGAAAGATGTTGAAATATTAACACCTCCTCCATGAACACATCAAAATGCTCCCTCCACCACCTTCCATCTGCTTGCGTGGTTCTTCCAACATGAACACAGCCCCACTCTGCTTTCAGCTTATCTTCATGTCTAAAAAGATCGAGTCAAAAATTGTTTCAGTGTGCCGGAAGGTACAATCCTCACATTTCAGACACATTTGGACATCCTAATTTGAAATATGGTTGAAAAAAATAGTATACTTGTGAGCTGTTTCTTGCCATATTTTAAATGCAACCCTTACAAATTGTACTTCTCCATTAAATTATAGGCAAGAACTTCATTTCTAAATGGAAGTAAAAGCAATAATAGCAGTTAACACATAGCATTACTCTAAGTACTTTAGTGATTCATTTAATAACTCTGGATTATTACTATTATTAGTCCCATTTTACAGAGGAAGAGACTGATGCACAAGAGTTCATTGATTTTTCCACAACCACAATAGCTTCCGAGGATTACAGCCAATTCTGTGCTACTGAATAGCACAGCCAGAACTTAAAACCAGGGTTCAGAACTCCAGATTCAATACCTTAACTGTTGTGCCAACTGTCCAGGACACTTCAGCCACTACCTGGCTGTAATCCTTTCTTCTCCAAGACTCATGGTTATATAATGCCACAGGAAAAAAGCTGGAGGATGAGTGTAGTTGGTTGAATGTTTGCCTCAAAAAAGATACGTCCAAGTTCTAACTCCCTGAATCTTTAAATGTGACCTTCTTTGGTTTGCAATGTTACTGAAGTGAAAGATTTCAAGGTAAGACTTACTGCCCTGAGTCCAATGACAAGTGTTCTTAAAAGAGGAAGGCAGAGGGCGATCTGATACACTGAGCTACGCAGAGGAGAAGGTGTGATACAGACAGTGACTGGAGTGATGCATCTACAAGCCAAGGAGTGTCAAGGACTGCGGGAGCCACCAGAAAGAGAGGTGTGGAAAGTACTCTCCCTCAAAGCCTCCAAAAGGAACCAACCTCGCCACTACTTTGACTTCAAACTTCTGGCCTCCACAACTGGGAGGAAGAAACTAATAGAGTGAATGATGGACTCAAACATCGGGGCAGAAATCCACACCCTCACTTTACACATCAGAAAAATGAGACTTAGAGTGAGGACTGCATTTGTAGACTGTCACTAACACAGTGGGTTTCTGGTAGAACTAAGCCAGGCTCCAGCCTACCTGCTGGATCTACAAATTCCTGGGCTGGATCTTCTTTAGTATCTCCCTTCTAACTAACAGAGAGGCAGAATTGTGCAGCGGTCAGCAATATTCTCTCTAGAACCCATCCACTGAACCCAGCAAATTGGCATCACCATTTCCTCCCTTTTCTAATCTGTAAAATGGGGACAAAAATGACACCTCATGTATTATTATGATGAACACAGGAGTCAATATATGCACCTACCATGCAGTAAGCTCTCAATAAATGTTAGCTATTACTACTACTTTATTTCAATATCTATTTACTGATAAAGGGTAAAGGATAACATCAGGAACCTGGCAATACTGGAAAAAAAAACTGACAGTGGAGGGAAGAGAGGAAAAGGTGATGAAAAAAAAGAATTGAAAATGAAAATAGAGCTTTTGCAAATGGGAAGGAGACCAAGAGTTGGGGGGGGGGGGTGACCAAAAAAGAACTAAGATGTACATGTACCAACTCCCCAAGATAAATGTAATCATTATGTACTGCAAACATGTACTAATGAAAAATAAAACTGATACACACATTGACCTGGCTTATCTTTATGTGTGGAAATCTATGACAAATCCTACTTCCCAATTTGCACCTCTTGACTAGCCCTTGCTGTTCCTGCCCAAAAAGGGGTGCCTAGAATGGGCAGTAGCAAGGACACTGTCTAGGACACACTTTACTAGTGGGCAAGGTCATTGTGGTGCCACAAGCCCACATCCTCCAGCTGTGGAGCCCCAACAGGGCAAGCCATCCCCAAGAACCATCTTATTCTTACTCACAAATGGTGGCACTGTTTCTTCTAGCCCTGAGAAAGGGGCTAGCTTTCCACACTCACAGGACAAGGTGCGGTGAACCCTCCTTTACCCTTTCATTTCTAGGAATCCACATGAGAAGCCACCAGAGCTTCCTCTTTTGCTAACCTGGATTTCTCCCTGAGGGCAGAGGCTATGTGTATTCAGCATGCAGCAGACATGGGCATCATGGGGTCTGGTCAGAGGGAACAGCATGCTCTCTCACCTCATCAAAAATGCCTTGCAAGAAGGGGTACTGAGGATTCATAAGGATTCATGACTCATACTGTCACCCTTCTGATTCCTGGTCTCTGAAGTTATAGTCCTCAGTCATACCCTGAGAAGAGCTTTGGCACTCAAACATCAAAGACTCACATCAGTTCCTAACAAACTCATATTGCTTCCTGATGGAAAATATGTAAAATAAGTTCTATTTTTTCAAAGAATAATGTTCATTATAAAGTGTCCTCTGATGTATTGACTTTCCTAACAATCTTTCAAATTTCCCCACAAGGTCTACATTGAACCTAACCATTGAATTTTACCTGTTTCTCATCCAATTCAGTTTGTGACCAGAATCATGGAAAGAATTAAGTTGATGAACCAAGGTACCACTGTACTGCACTCTTAAAGAATACCAAGAAAATGAAATGCCTGGGGAAGTTTCTCCCCAACACCGAATAACTATCAATCTGCTCTAGTGGTTACCCTGCTCTAATGATAGCACTGGTCTAAACACACACCCCCCTTGTCTGATTACACCTACCCCAACAGAAAAGCGAAGGCAGCTGCTGAAATGATGCTAAATGCTACTGAAATCAACAGTATCCTTAGGAAAGGCAGGACAGGGATGCTGATTTCATCACAATTTTATCTGCCTGAACTTTTCCCAGGAAGTTTAAGAACCATGAGCATCTAAAGAAATCCAAGTCATCAGAAAAACAAACAAAGGCAGCTTCTCTCCTGCAAGGCAAATTCCCTAGAAGGGCCTCTGCATCTGCCTTCTTAGCACAAGGTGTGCCACCTTAATCTACCCTGAACTTTTAATAGTTCCCCTTTTTCTTTGTGCCTTTCATTTGGAAAAGGTGATCCTTTCAATCCAGGTCAGGCACCAAACTGTTGCCATAATTATGTCAGTTGTCTCTAGCTTTTGAGAATTAACCAATGCCTGATATACATTACTCATTTCTCTTTTCCCAAATATCCAAAAGAAGGTCCTTTCCCATTTTCCATCCTGCCTGGATGGCTCTTAAACTACTTGAGGCCTGGAGAATTATTAAAATGTCTCCCTTCCAACCTTCCCACAGGTGGCGTCAGGGTTTTCATTCAGGACCACTTGAGACTAAGCAATGCTCAGATTCTACCAACATCTTGAATTTGAAAATATTTGTCATTGCACCCTTAAACTAAGAATGTACACCCGTCAACCAAGAGGTGGACTAGAGGAAGCTGAAGAGATAATGTCCTACCTAAGGCAAGTAGCAACTACCTAGCTCCATCTCCCTGGGCTCAGGACTGTCACATCTTGTTTATTTTCAAGAAAATCCAGAAATTCAGGTTTCTAGTTGAAGTCTCTGAATTTTCCAATCTGGGCAACTAATTCCCAATGTTACACACCCAACTTGGAACAAAGCCAGTTAGATCCAGACCTCCTCATCTCAAAGTTCAAAAGCCTTGGCTCTGTATACACTTGCGCATTTCATTGAGCAACCATTTACTAAACAACTGCTATATTCAGGATGTTACTTAACAAGTGGATGGATGAACAGCCAGAAATATATTAAGGAACTGAGGAAGAAAGCAAAACATAATTCTCATATTGACAAAATAACTTTTTAAAAGACTAAGACCCACATTCAAACCGTAAGTTTCAATTTCCTTCCTAAAACTAATATTGAACAGAGACTGGACCACATAGCATAAAAGTTGAAAATAAGACAACACAGAATTAATTCTATTTAAGCCAAGGCATTTGCCACATAAAAAAGTCATGATCAAGGAAGTGCTGCAGTTTTGAAACCTTTTCTTTATTTAAAGTTTATTTTAAAACAACCTCTTTTCGCCTCGGCACTCGTGGGAACATGAAGTATATTTCTGCAGCATTTCTATCAGGATGATAATTAGTATAGACGAAAGATACCATCAACAGCAAAAGTAAAATTAGTCTTTACTGGGAAGATTTCTCCTGGGGAAATGCTGGTGGCTCCTATCTCCAGCAAGCATGGTAATGGGCTTGCTGTGTCATCCCATAGCAAGCAAACCATCACCATCAGCAGCACCTGAATACAACCTCCAGCACAACAGGTAGTACTGCCAACACTTTTGCCTGCTCCACCCACACTTGCCTTATCCTAGCCCCATGTCCCATCAAACTGCACAGGTGAATCATATAATAACCACATTGATTTTTGCTACTGGGGCCCTCTTAATTCCCCTGGAAATTTATGCTTAGAAGCATGGCATATTTCAACAACTTCAGCCTCTGAAGTTTGGTTGTTCTTGTTGCTCTTTTGTTTTGTTTGTGGTACTGGGGACTGAATGCAGGGCCTTTGCCCTGAGCTACATTCCCAGCCACTACCACCACCCCTTTTTGAGACAGAGTCATTGAAACAATTTTATTCAGTATGATGATGCAGTGGGGGAAACTGAGGCCCAGGGAAAGATGGTGATTTGACTAATATCACATCCAGTTTAGTATCAAAGCCAGGATTAGATGAGTTCCTAGTCTGGAACTTCCTCTTGTTGTTAAACCAAGCAGTCTCCTTCCACCACCTGCCTGCAAGCACAAGGACCCGAATTCGATCCCCGGTATCAAAAAAAAAGTTACTTCTACCTCACAACTACTGATGTGTCTGTATCTGGATCTTTTCTGATCACTTCCCTGGGTCTGAGGGGGAGAAACCTTAGCTTCTTTCCCAGACTGATCTATCGGTCTCCCTCTTCTTCCAAACTTTGTTGCACCAATAACTCCTTTCTACTGGCACATCCTCTAAAAGCTAGAAATATGTTCAAGTATGTCACACATATGAGGGAGGGGAAGTCTCCAAACTCTGCATCCTCTTCTTTTATCACTCTTTAAAGTCAAGCTCCTTCCAAAAAAAAGACATAAAACTCAGCATTACCACATCCAAACTACCACATCCCAATATCTACCCTATCTATTCTATCCATCTTCATAATGATGTTCTGGCAGAAACCATGAGAAAGAAAATTCCACCAATCTTATCTCCCTACTCAATATCACCACTTATATGAATGAGGCTTTGTCAACAAATCAGGATTAACAAAACTACACTTCTCACCCCCCCTCCCCGCAATGCTGAGTCTGTTTTGCTTTTGGTCTTCCACAATGACCCAAGTCAAAAACTTTTGACTCTTTTTGCTACTCCCTCTAGAATGGAAGCTCCAGACAGGCAGGAATTTTGGCCAATTACTATACCTTTAGGACCTAGCCCAATATGTGTTTCAAGTTTCATATTTGTTGATCTAATCCATCTTCATCATTTAATCATCATCTTGTTTTATCTTTTGTGGGTGGGGTACCAGTGACCTCCCAGGTGGAAGGTAAGCTAATGTGAATCTAAAGGCCAGACACACACACACACACACACACACACAAACCAGAAAAGGCACATTAAAGAATTAATCTAAGGAAAACTCAACACCCAAAGAGCTTCAGTTGGGTCTCAAGTACATTTCTCTTTTGACCATCAGCATATTAACAGTGAACACTCAAACACATCCTGCTCTCCAATGTCAGTCCTAGATGAGTTTACAGAGCCAAGAACACATACGAAAACTCATAAAATCAGATTGCAGTTTGTCATTAAAAATGTTTCCACATAATATTAAACACCATACTAACTTCTGATTCATGAGGGGGAGTCCTCTCAGAAAATGTGACCTTGGGGCGGGGATTTAGCTCAGTGGTTTCACCGGCTGCTGTGCAAGTGCAAGGACCCAAGTTCAATCCCCGGTACCAAAAGAAAAGAAAGAAAATATGACCTTTATGAGCCAATCTGTCTTTCTCCTCTTTGAATATAAATGCAATATTTGTTGTTTGTTTGCTTGTTTTGGTACCGGGGATCGAACTCGGGACCTTGCACTTGCAAGGTAGGCGGCAGCACCACTGAGCTAAATCCCTGGCCCTAAGTGCAATATTTGGAGCAGTAATATTGCCCTGCATTCAGTCTATGCTTTATGAAAAGTTTCCAGTCATCTATTTTCTCCTGATCATTCCTTCCATTGAGAACACAGACACCCTACCATCTACCTCTACTCACCTTCTGCCTCTTTGAATACTAGACCATCCTCAGGGACCTCCTCCAATGCCCCCTTCCCTATATGAAGTCTTCTTTTATCTCTTCCTTCTCTGCCCCATAAAGCATTTTAATTATATCTTTTAATGGGCAGTACAACTCTCTTCCTCTTCTTAATGTGTGTATGTGTATAACACTTTCCCCACTAGACTAAATTCTCACGGCAAGAGCTGGGATCTATTCATTTTTGATAGCCACAAAACTTCTAAACACAGAGCTCTGAATAATGAAGGCTCTATCTGTTAGGATGCATTGGGCTATTAGTAATAAAACCTTCATTTCAATTGGCTCCTCCAAATTCTAAGAAATGCAGAGGTGGGGCAAACTTCAGGTATAGTAAATCAAGACTCTGGTTCCTTATCTCTACCATTCTCTTAGGTCTCTACTCTGTGTTTGCTTTGTCCTCAGATTGGTTTCCCTCACAGTTATCATCATCATCCATTATCTTAATGTTCATTCATGGCAGAATATTATCAGAAGTATAGAATGAACTTGGGAAGAAATTACTTTCGCATATGTAGGCTTCGAAATTGTTTAATGCAGAATTCATGTCATTCCTAACACACCCTGTGTACACAGAGTTAGCTATTCCAAACTAAAACAGTGAACTCATTTTGGAGACTGACTGTGGAGTTAGCATGCTAATTGCAAAACTGAACAAATGCCTTTCCCTCTGAGACTTGCCTTGCCTGCATTAAAAAATGAGGAAAATACTAACAGTACCTACTTCACAGGGTTATCATGTGAATTAAATGAAATATCATATATGAGGCAACTGGTACCCAAAAAACACTATTAATTATCATCATTTCACTTATGGGACATGTAGGAAATATACTGTAAAATACAGTGGCCATTTTTCTTCTTATTTATCAAGGGAACAACATCGTAGTCAGGTGGGTACACTAAAAAGGAAAGTGATTCCCAGGCTTTACACACTTGCCTGAGAAAGGAAGGAGCCCAGACCTTCCTCAACCCCACATCCACTCCCAACCCTTTCCAGAAGCACTACCCTGCTGGATGCTGATTGGGAGCTGCGCCCACCCTCTTGGGCTCTGGATAGGCTTCTACAGAAGAAAGAGAGAGGTAACATCAATATCAATGACTCTTTCAGAAGGTAGATTGGGTAAGAAGTTTCCTTCCCTAGATGAAACTTCATGCTCAGGTAAATTCCAGGGTAGTCAATTACTCATCCAAAAGAAGGTATGTTGTTGCTGTGTTCCTTATTCACTGTCTTTATAGAATAAGGAAATGGGGCTCTAGTACCTTTCATGAGAGAATAAGGGAATATTCAAGGCTTCCTACACTTCTTTGGAGCCTTCTTTAGCCCTTAACATATAACTAGGAACACAGACGCTCACTTAACCCTTACTTAGTAACTCACCAAAACCCTTTGTTCCTTGCTCTCTCACAAATACCTACAGCCCAAATAAACTTGTGGTGTTAGATTTGACTTGCACTTACAGAGAAATGAAATAGAATTTGGCTGAAACGAACTGGAAATTTTGGCATCCATAGATAAACATAATGAAATAAAGGTCCTTCATGAAAATATTTAAAGATGTATAGCACCATTACATCATTATGTAAACATTTCAAGGTAAATTATTCCCGAAAATGGACTAAAACCTACCACCTACAGTATATTGTATCTGACTGCATTTAGTGAATGTAGTATCAATAAGTTTCCACCTTAATAATATGTACATCGTTTTACTATCACCAAACTACTGGCTCATGTACCCTATATCTCAGCATAAAGTGAGCAAAATATACGTCTCAAGGTACCAAAAGCTTATCCATTTCAGTAACTACTAGGAACTACTTATTCCAGATAAGTACACAACATTTAACATGGAATGACAGTATCTATACAGATTTTTGACCTAAATATCCTTAGATGTCCTTGGAGTTTAGAGTAGCTCTGAAGAAATAAAATGTGCACAATTCAGATTATGCACATTTTTCTAGGGAAAGCTATGATACTTACATTGGCTTCACAAAAACTGCATGGCTGCCCAAAATTAAAGAGCCACAGACAGAAATTTAAAATTCTTGATAAGGCAAATTTTTATTTATTAACATTTGCTGTATTTCTAAATTTGAGCAATTTCTAAATGTGATTATCAAGGGTACGATCTAACTTTCCATCTCAAATACTTACTTGTGTATCTTCTGGTCTCAGTATTCTTTAGGAACTTATTATTTCACATGGCTATTTCAGAAAGCTTCTCCAAGGAATAAATTGATGAATTTTATTTTCTTTCCATTCTTTTTCAGATAATATGTACTCAACAGCCAATAGTTTCTAGAACTCAAGCTGTTATGCCTTAAAATAGAAGACATGGAATTTTAATATACTAGCTCTTAAAAGTTTACAGATCCTATCGGGCACCAAAATCTCATCCTCTTTGAAGACCCAATTTTCCACTGAAGCTAAGGAATTTTGCAGAAAGTAGAGCATGTTTTCAAGTTCCATAAAAGATACAGTCTGACATTACATAAAGGATCCCTGTGGGTCCACTAAAATATGACAGGAGAATTTGATCCTGGTGTCAGTCAATATAACTTCTGGAATTTCTCCAGTGGGCACATTCAGAGGTGGAGATTGACAAGATGGGTGTAAAGATCAAGAGAGTCTAGGAAACGACATAAATTGCTGTTGAAATGGCTAGTTATAGACAGAAGCAATAAATATTAAATTTCCTAGCTATAAAAGTCTTACTTGATTGATTTTGGTCTTCCTAGTAACTGAAATAGACAAGCTGTTGTTTGCACAAACACATGTCCCAACAATAGTTGTCATTTCCTCCTCCACACCTTACTCCTACACTCCCTTTTTAGAGAATCTACCCATCAGCCCCTTCCCAAAGAGAACAGCAAAGCTCTGTGGACAGGTTATGGGTCTCAGAACTTACTCCTTTGGCCATAGCTGATTGGATCTAGAATAAACTCTGGGTCCAAAATGAGCCAATCAGACTTTTTGTTCTCTGAATTTGAAATTGCAAGACAGCAACACTAGGCAATAGCGGCTGAGTATTTGTATAGGCAGGACAAAGGAAATGCACTTTTCTTCAATGGCTACTTACTCCCAAGGCATATATAAAAAGAGAAAATAGGCCCCACTCACTGAGCCACCTGCCGAGGACTCAGCTGCCTCCCTCTTTGAGCCCCCTGCTTCCTGGCAATCCGTGTTGTCGTCTCCACCTCACTCCCTTCTCCCTCAGCCGCCTTCCGCAGGCCATTTCCACCTCGGAAAAGGAATCCTATGGTATAGGGGCCAGGAATTTAGCTCAGTGGTACAGTGCCCACCTCACAAGCTCAAGGTCCTGAGTTCGATCCCTGGCATCGTATGTCCACTATCCAGAACCTCTACTCTTTCAACTCTTTTGCTGATGCAAAGGGTGATGACCTACTTCCTGCCAGCACTGAGGATTATATCTATAGAAGAATCCAATAGAGAAACGGCTGGAAGACACTTTCCATTGTCCAAGGGATCATTGATGATTATGATAAAAAAGAAACTGGTGAAGGCATTTAAGAAGAAATTTGCCTGTAATGGTACTATAATCGAGCATCCAAAATATGGAGAAGTAATCTAGCTCCAGGGTGACCAGCGCAAGAACATATGCCAGTTCCTAGGAGAGATTGGACTGGCTAAGGACAATCAGCTGAAGGTTCATGGGTTTTAAGTGCTTGTGGCTCACTGAAGCTTAAGTGAGGATTTCCTTGTAACAAGTAGAATATCCGTCCTGTCCCTTGTCACAAGTTTTAAAACCTCACAGCTTGTATAATTTAACCAATTGGGGTCTGCTTTCACTTGGACTAGTGTAACTCCTTCATGCAATAAACTGAAAAGAGCCATTAAATAAAGAAAAAAAGAAACAAGAGAGAGCCTTTGATTTACTGATCATCTTCAAACTAAACTCTGATTCCAGCCATTCATGATACCTAGCTGCCCTACTTACCCTTGGGGTCTCAGAAGAATCCTTATATGTTTCCCAGTAAATCCCCCTTTTCCTTCAACTTGAACGGATTTCTGCTACTTCCAGTCACATCCTCCTTTAAACAAGAGGTGACAATGAATTCGTAAATGAATAGTGTGGATTCTCAAAGTGATGAAAAAGAAGTTTCATAAGGAAAAATGCCAGGACGGGCAGAATTCAGGAGGGCTGGGACCCAAGAGGGGAAAATCTGGGACTCTGGGATACAAGATGTGGAGCCATCCAAAAGCAGGAGCCTAAATACAAAGTTCACTGCAGTGAGATCAAAAACAGCTAAGCAGAAAGCTGAAAGGTGCCAGCTGGGGGACTTCTGGGCCAGGAGGCCAGCAAGGCACCCTCAAGTTCCTGAAGATGGAGAAAAGATGAGGAAGAATTCTGACTAAATTAATAAGACCACCCTCATTAGAGTCCTATAACCCAAATAAGGAACTGCCCTATCCCTGAAGCTCAACTCTTGTTGATCCAGGGACTTTGTCAAAGTCATCACAATCTAGAAGAATCTGCCAGGTACCAAATGAGCATCTTAAGATATAATCTCTCTTATGCCCTCCACTTGTGGGTTTTGTTTTGTTTTGTTTTTCTTTTTTCCCAGTACCAGGAATTGAACTCAGGACCTTGTGCTTGCCAGGCAGGTGCTAGCACCACTGAGCTAACTCCCCAGCCCCTGTGGTTTTAATTTTTATTTGCTCTGTAGTTGCTTCCTCCCATCCTCCATCCTTCTGGATGGATTTCTAGAACAAGAGTGTTCCTTAAGTATTCGCCTCTGCCCATTTATTTGACAAGATTTCATTTGCTACTTCCTGTTACCCTGTCTCCTCTAGCTTCCTTCCTGCTTTCCATCCTTTTTTATACATCTCTTTGACAGCATCCTTAAGCTGTCAAGAGCTTCTCCTTGCTAATCTCACTCTATATTAGGACCTCCATTTCAACCCTAAAATCCTGTTTCCAAGCAAATCTATTGTTTCCCCTTCATTATAGTGGACAAAGCACAGTTTTAAAGCTAACCATAGCTGAGATCAAATCCCAGCTCAACATAACGGTGAGGCCTCAGGTGACAATTTAATCTCTCTACCTTATGTTTTATCTATAAAATGAAGATCTCACATGTTTTTCATAACTAGCGAATTATTTAGCACATAAAAATGTACTCAAGGGCCAGGGATTTAGCTCAGTGGTTCTGCCACCTGCCTCGCAAGCACAAGGACCCAAGTTCGATCCCTGGTACCAAAAAAAGGTACTCAAAAGTGCTTATTACTTTCCTTTCAAGACCAATGTTGACATGAACAGAAACCATAATAAAAGTCAGTAAGTATGTATTGAAATAATAGATTTAAAAGAGATTTCATTTCCTTAATGAATTGTCTTTTTTTTCTAACAAGAGTGATGTCTGGTTACCAAATGTCTACTTCTAAACAAATTCAAGAGAATGTGAAGATTCATGATTACTAACCCAGAACAAGATTGGAAAAAAGAGAAAAAAGTCATCAATGACAATTTATTCTTTCCTACACAATGATGAATCAGCTTTAGTTTTTATGTCATCAATTTTACAAAACTACATACATTTTGATCATCATCACTACATAAAATGAAGTAAACCACTGAGTAAAGACAAAGTATAGTGAAAAGTGAAGACAAAAGAACCATGTGGTTAATCATAATGTTGAGATTTTCTCAACCTATGTGCTCTGACGTTTTAGGCTAGAAAATAAAATGGACTGCCTCCTTACACATAGGATTTTTATCAGCATCCACACCGGCAGCACACCCCCCTCTTTCCCTAAATTCTAACACCCAAAAATGTCTCCAGACATTTCTAAATGTCCCCTCTGAAAGTAAAATTGCCTCCAGTGCAAAACCACCAAGAGAAGTTGTTTAAAGTAGATAGCCAAGCTGGACAGTTTGTGCCCCACCACAGTTGGTAAGATTGGAAGTAGCTGCTGCAGTCTTTACTTCGGTCTAGCGTAGACCCTTCCTACTGAAAAACAAAATGGCCACACATCACTTCCAAGATACAGTCAAAAGCTTGCTTCGCAGAGAAACAGAGGAAACTGCACACACAAGAATTCTGTCTGGCTGCCGCAGCTCTTGGCTGCATGTCCATACTCTGCCTAAAAACCTACTTCCCAAACTTTTCAAAATGCTTTCCCCAACTTTCTGAACCTGACCTTTAGAGCAACTTTATCTATGATGGGTGTAGGGGTGTGTGTGTGTGTGTGTGTGTGTGTGTGTGTGTAACAGATTTATAATTTTCTGTATTCCTGCAAAGCCAAACCACTTATTGAGTCCAAATGCCAACTGGGGGATGGTGGGAATTTGCATACAGATGTCAATGGACTCCAACACAGCCAGGCAAGAGCTCCACCTGCAACTAATTATAGAAACTAAATTTGTACTCTGGCCAGAAGAGAACCACCCCATTTGTGTTAGTCGATAAAATCACCTTGTTCTTTTTCTCCTGTCAACATAGAGTTCCTTCTTAAACTTCTCAGAGATGTTGTCTGTAGGGGATTTTATTAGGCAGTGAACCTTTTGAAGGTAACCACTCCCCTTACCCTCCTCTCCCTAAGCTTGGTTTCATTAAGTACTTTTGGCACAGTAAAACTAAAATAATCTATTAGTTGAATAGTCTGAAATGTGTTCTTGGGTTTCTTTTTTTTTTTTTTCCGGTACCGGGGATCGAACTTGGTTCCTTGCGCTTGCACAGCAGGCGGCGAAACCACTGGGCTAAATCGCCAGCCCTTTCTTTGGCTTCTTATGGGCTATTTTGATCCCATCACCCAAATAGAGTGATCCAGAGAAAAAATGTGAAGTTGAAATCATTTAGATATCCCAAGGTCTGGCATACAAGAGTGTTTCTTTTCCTCCCATTAGCCACATCTTTCAGGAAAAAAATCTTGGAATAAGAAAGGTTACTAATATGGTGCACATGGCAGATTCTAGAGCTGACTGCAATAGATTAGTAAGGCACAAAACAGCTGGCATCTGTGACAAAGATGTATAGTTCACTTCAAATCATTCTCCTACATTCTAACAAACAAAGAACCCGGCAGCTGGCTCTGCGCCATATCATCCATCTTTAGACCAAAGAAGTTCCCACCTTTCTATGAGAGGCATTTAAAATTGTAGTTTTGCCTAAGTAGGTCACTGCCTAACTCCACACCACAGTTTTTCCAGTTTTCTGAAAAGGTAGACAAAAGTTACATGTAAAGCACTAAGAAAGAACATTTCAAGATAAGGTAGATACACTTTTTTTTTGTCCCTGTAGGATCTGACTTATGCTATCATGCTAAACTACTTTATATTGCCAATTTCTAAATCCAAGTGTCTATGTGACATCAGCAAAAATACAAACACTCACACTTTGACTCCGAATTAAAATGATGAAACTTACAAAGAGATGCAATGTATGACTGAATAGAACAAATGCCCAGCCAACAGTGACTGAAACAGCTTGGCACTTATTTTCTCAAATGACTAGAAGACTGAAGGCAAGCCACTCTGGTGCTGGTGCAACTGCTGAGAGATGGAGAGGCATATGTCTCTGTGCTTCTCTTGCTCTTTATTTCATGGTTACACTATGGCTGACACAACTCCAGGCATCACATGAACACTCAAGACAGGAAGAAGAGGAAAGGAACTTTGCTGATGATATTTATGTGTTTTATTGTAAAGACTTAATTTTCATTTGATTATCTCTGTAAAGACCCTATTTCCAAATGAGGTCACATTCTAAGATACTAGGGGGTAGAAATCCAACATATCTTTTAGGGGAGGATTTAATCCGAACAAATGCACTATGAATTTTCTGGGATTGGCATCTTCCATATGTGTCTTAGGTGTATTTGACCACAAAAATCCCCTTTGAAAAGTATTTGTTTCCCTGGACACACTTAGAAAATATTGGTTTTGAGGGAATCCACTGCTCTCAGATTTGTACAAACAGAAAGAAAGGATCTCAGAAGAAAATATAGAGATAAGACAGGTTTATCTGACTAGTGAGTATATCCATGTTAGCCCATTTCCTCTTTTTTTTTTTTTTTTGGTACCAAAGATCGAACTCAGGTCCTTGTGCTTACACAGCAGGCGGCAAAACCAGAGGTAAATCCCCAGCCCATTTCCTCTTGGTGCAACAAAATACTGGAGGCAGGGTATGTTACAAAGAAAATAAGTTTATTTAGCTCACAGTTCTGAAGACCCAAGAGCATGATGCTGGCTTATAGTGAGGACCTCATTGCAGATGATAGCACATGGCAAGAGCATGTGCAATAGTGACAAGTGGACACATGCAGAAAAGACCAAAATACCAGAGGTAACCTTGCTTTCTAACACTCTGCTCTCACAGTAATTAATCCAGTTCCTCTAGATCTACCTCATTTCCACAAGACCTAATCCAGTCTCAAGAGAACCTAGTTGTTGAGAAAGACATTAATCCATTTGTGAGGCTAGAGCCTATGACCTAATTACCTCTTAAAGATCCCACCACCACTCAACACAGTTATATTGGGAAATGAGCTTCTAGCACACGAATCTTTGGGGGAAAACCATATCTGAACTATAACAACATCCAAGACCCACTCACAAATCTGATGAAATCCAACACTCCTAGACTTGGCCCTTAATTCCACAAGGTGCCTGCAGTTTAACTGATCCAGTTGCCTCATCACATTCTCAACAGGACAAAGTATATTTTCCTTAGCAGTGCTGGGTATTAAGCCCAGGGCTTCACAGATGCTAGGCAAGTCCTCTACAAAGGAGCTACACTACCAACCCTTGGCTAAAATAAACTCTATCACTAGTGCAACTGGTACAACTCATCAAAACTGGACACTCACAATAAAATGAGTATTTTAGAAAAGAGGTGAATGACCCATGTTGAAATGGCCCTAAAGTTATACATATAAAAGAAATAATAATTTTAAAACATAGGAACATGATCCCTCTCAACCTTTTCAAGTTTTAGGCTCAAAATAAAGATTAGTGAATCATATGTTGAAACTGGATCAAAACTTATATTAATATTGATTTAGAGGAGATTCTTTCCTATTGTGTTAAGCCAGAAATAGAAATTATCACATAACCATTGCTTAAAACCTGTAACATTCCCCAGACAGATTTATTTACACTTCTCAGGTTACATTTCCCAATGACCCTGTCCCATTTCTGCACAAGATAGGTAAATATTAGATCTAGTACAGTCTCCTAGTGTGTGATGCTATTTATATTTCTGCAGAGCCTTGGCTACCCATGCACAGCCTAGGAAAATCTCTAAAAATTACTTTATGAATATCTAATTTGGGAAAAATTCCATTAAAAATACCAAGTTAGTAGCTGTACAACAATATCCATGAATATGAAAAGTTAGTAACTTCTATGCACCGAACTGTAGGACATAATCCTTATGAAGTTTGTTTGTTTGGTTGGTTTTTGAGATGGAGACTTGCTATGTTGTTTAGCCTAGTCTGGAACTCATGTTTTCAAGTCATTATTTTTCAGCCTCCCAAGTAACTGGGACTACAAGAGCATGCTACCACACCCAGCTCCTTATGAGATTGCTGAAAATTCACTGTATACTCTGTTTTCTCTCTCTAATCTCCATTACACTGGTAAATAGAATGGAGCTGTAAGGAAAAGACAAATCCATATTCTTTTACAAAAAATCAGGTTACTTTACTTCCTTGCAGTCACATCTAGCAACACCATAGGCCAGTGATGGTAAACCTTTTAGAGGCTTTTAATACCAACAAATAGCCAGCTGTGGCAAGTGTGTCATAGGTTTGCCACCACTGCCATAGGCCATCAAAAATAGTAAGAAGGGAGTTCGGGAGTCTGTGGAAGATGGCGGCTGCCAAAGGCAATTGGTGTGTGTATGAGTTGCTGAGGTGAGGACCCGGTAGATTGGGCTCGCAGACGTTAGTGGTAGTTGCCGGTCCGGTACAGCTAAACTCTGTGGGAAATGGCCTGCATTGGCATGAATCTAGGATATTTCCTCAGGCTTTTCTCAGCCAGTCCCAGCACCCGGAAGGAAGCTCCCCCACCGCCATCCCAGGCTCCTAGGGCAGTGAAGCTCAGCCGGTCCCAGCACCAAGAAGGAAGCTCCCCGCTTCAATTCCAGGCTCCTAGGGCAGAGAAGCTGAGATGGTCCCAGCACCCGGAAGGAAGCTCCCCTGCTGCCATCCCAAGCTCCTAGGGCAGAGAAGGTGAGCCACATGGGCACCAGAAGCACACCCACCCCCCATGGAAATAAGAAGACACATAAACAAGCCTCAAAAACAGACTTCTGGATCACCTACAGCAACCCCAAAGGGAAACGAGATGGAACACTCTGATACTCAACCACCTGGACTCTCTAAACTGGCAACAAAAGAGGTTCTGGGAAAAATGAAATCAGAAATAATTACTCAGAGAACAGCAAAGATTGTGCTCATGGTGCAAGACATGATTAATAAATCTAGAGAGGACACCGATAAAAAAAATAGAGGATCTGAGGAACATGATGGAATCCCAACATAGGAAACAAATGGAATCCATAAAACACATACAAACAGATTTCCAAGAGATTAAAAACTCCATCGAAAGTCTGCACAGCAAAATGAACCAATGTGAGGATAAAACTTCAGAAATAGAAGATAAGATTGCAATTAGTGAGGAGGAAAAGAAAAATTGCTTTAAAATTGTAAGGGAACACGAGAAATCAATCCAGCAGCTGCTAGACAATCCAAAGAAGAATAACATAAGACTGATTGGAGTCAATGAAGAAACAGGAGAGAGTGCAGATGACATTAAAAAACTCTTCACAGAAGTGATGGCAGAAAAATTCCCAAGGAGGGGAAAAGAACTTGACATACAGATGAGTGAGGCATATAGGACTCCAGCTTGCCTTGATCAAAAAAAATCTACACATAGGCATATAATAGTTAGGATTCCAGAAATTCAACAGAAGAACAAAATTCTACAAGCAGTTAGAGAAAAGAAACAAATCACATACAAAGGAAAGCCCATCAGAATCACAGCAGACTTCTCAATGCAAACCCTCAAGACAAGAACTTGGAGTGATGTATTTCAAGCCCTAAAGGAAAACAGCCTCCAACCCAGATTGACGTACCCTGCAAAACTATCTTTCAAAATTGATGGAGAAATAAGATACTTTCATGATAAAGAGCACCTCAGGAACTTCATGAATACCAAACCGGCACTCCAAAAAATTTTAGACAATACCCTAGGCAAAGACAATGAGGATCACAACCCCAGGAAACCCAGCAGAATGAATCCATTGGGCATGACAAATTAATCGCAAAGAGGGAGAATCCAACAAAAACAAAAAGTCATGACAAGGCTTTTAAAACTTTTAACTTCATCTTCCTAATGAGTGTATAATTCAATCTTATTATTGTACTGATTAGTATTTTTCTGATTCTAGAGTTGCACACCATTCCTTGTGCTATACTGGCTATTTATCATCTTCTTATGTCTACATTTTAATTGGGTTGTCTATTAATGAGCTCTAAGAATTCTTTATATATTCTGCTCATAGGTTATATGCATTGTAAATATGGTCTGCTTAAGGACTACTTTTCACTTAAGGATGTCACTTAAAGTTCTAAATTTTGATGGAATCTCATTTATCAATTTTTTTCTTTTATACATCATGTTTTTTGTATCCTAGGTAGTTCTTGCCTACCCTGAATTCATAACTATTTTCCCTTATAATTTCTTCTTAAAGTTTTATACTTTTAGGTTTTCTTATTTAGGTTCATAGATCCCTTCAAGTTATTTTCATATAAGGAAAAAAAGGGTTGAGGTTAATTTTTTATATATGGATACCAGGTGTTCTAGTGCCATTTGCTGAAGACACTATCTCTTCCTTGCCTCTTGAATCGAGTTTATATTCCATAAAATGCTAATGTTAAATAATCTTTCAAAACTCAGTGGACCACATATATGTGGTTCTATTTCTAGATTCTCTGTTTTATTCAAATGATCTATATGTCTTTCCTCACACCAACACTGCCTTGATTACTGTAGCTTTAGAAGAAGTCTTAAAATTGGGTGCTAAACGTCTTCTAACACTGTTTTAGTTTTTGGTTTTGGTTTTCTTTTTGGCTTTTCTGGGTCCTTTGTACTCCTACATAACTTTTAAATTTCAATATTCAGTTCTTCATTTATAGCAAGTATACACAGACCTGAATTTCTATATATACCTTGTGTTTTCTAATCCTGCTAAATTCAAGTGTAAGTTCTAGGGGCTCCTAGAGATTTCTCAGTATTTTCTCTGTAGATGATCATTTCAACTACATATAAAGATTTTGCTTCTACCTTGCCAATCCTATCCCAGTTGTGTCATTTTATTGCCCGACTATTTTGGTGGGGACTAGATTTCAAAGTTTAATGGACAGATAAAGAGTAAGCATATCTGCCCTTGTTCCCCACCTTAAGGAGAAAGCATTGTATCTTCTCCATTCATACAAGGCGTTCTTGCTGGAAGTATGGAGTACATGTCTTTAATTTATTGAGAAGGTTCTGTTCTACTTCTAATCTCCTAATAGCTTTTACCATGAACAGCTGTAGAATTTGGTCCAATACTTTTTCTCCAACTAGTGACAGGATCATATGGCTTTTGCCTTTCCTCTGTTTAAATGATGACTTTTGAGGGTGGATCTTCCAATGCTGAACCATCACTGCCATCCCTATAACAAAACCACTTTCTACGTACTGCCAGATCTGACTTCTAAGAGTTTGTTTTGTTCAACAAATTTCTATCTATGTTCATACTTTTTTCTTCTATTATCTTTATCCAATTTTAGGATTAGCACAATGTTGAGTTCCTAAAATGAGGGGAGAAGTGTTCCTTCTTTTTTCTGCTTTAATTGTTTGATATAATTTATCAGTTAAAATGTTTATGAGCCTGCTGTTGTCATATAGGTAGGTTTTCAAGCTAGGAATATACTTTCTTTAATAGGTGCTATTCAAATTTTTTATTTCCTCCAGAGTTAGTTTCATTAATTTGTCTTCTAAGTTACTTCTTAGAAGTTGTCAAATTTACTTCAAAAAAGATTTTTGTAATATGCTTTCTATATCCTTTTAAATTCTGTAAAATCTGTGGTAATGTCTCCTAGATCTTAATATTGTAATTTTAAAAATGTATAACTGATACTGTGCAACAGGAAGAAAAGGTCTAAAAGAGCAGGGGAATTGGGAGGGGTAGGGGAAGGGAAAAAAGGGAAAGGAAAAAATATAAGCGGGAAAAAATGGCAACAAGGTCTTTGCAAATAGGGAAGGGTGGAGGGGGTGAAGGGAGGGCAAGGGAAGGGGAAAAAAAAATAAGAACCAAGAGACTCATGTAATGGTACAAGATCCCAATGATGAATGTAACTGTACTGTATACCTAAAATGTACCAATAAAGTTAATGGGAGGGGAAAAAAAAAAAACTGAGTAAATAAATAAATAAATAAAATAGGCTTTTATAAGCTTGCCCTAGAAAAGCAAACTGCCCTACCATTATATAGTGCTGCTTTTATGAATTTGTATATTTCAAATGTTAAATAAATGACAAATTTTAGCAAAAAAAAAAATAAGAAGAAGATTTTCTCATGTGGCAGCAAGAAATTCATTCCTATTATTTTAATCACACCTCTCTCCAGATGAATTACTGGTGTGACCTAGAGAACATGGGCTATGGGCTATGGGTTCATGCCACCCCAAAGAAAACGCTGCCCATAATACTGAGCTCTGTTCTCCTGTAATTCAACAAGGGATATCATAACACCAAAGTGTCTTTATTAGATGTGATCAAAAATACAGGGAATGCTTCTTCAGAGTACTATCAAAGAGAAAGGCAGGCTTGTAAAAACATAGTGTGTCTTCACCCACCTTATGTACCGGATCTGGCACTATGCAACTTGACTCATCCTCAAAGTCAAAATGGCCATGAAAGGCAAATGCTTTGAAAAGATTCAGGACAGTAAGGCAGCCATGACAGCACAACTAAAAACACTCATAAAAAAGGACTTCCAGGGCCGGGGATTTAGCTCAGTGGTTCTACCGCCTGCCTTGCAAGTGCAAGGATCCAAGTTCAACCCCTGGTACCAAAAAAAAAAAAGGACTTCCAGAGCTGCTTCACAAAGTCATAGGAACGATGGAATAAATGTGTTCAAAGTGAGGGAGAATATATTAAAGTGGATTTATGGCAATGTGTCTTTTAATGTAATAATTTGTAAATGTAAACATTCACCATAATTTTCTGTCACATCACAGCCATGTATAACTGGGGAACCTGTGCCCAAAAATAATGACAGAAGCATCAGATAAAAATCATTTTGGAGCTGACAATTTAGAGAACAGCTTTCAAACTTGTTGCCACTACTTGCACCATTCCTAAATTGCTTTAACTAATTTCCAAACAACTAAGCAGGAGAAACCAATACAGAACAGAGGGGAAATGCACATTACCATAACAGGTCTGCAAGGAGTTCATGAACTAGCAAAGTCAGAAAACAGCAGAAATGGTAGTGAAAAGTATTAATTTGATTTAAGAGTGAAAAACAAAGATTTCTTTCCAACTAAAAAGATCACATTTCCACATGTAAGAACCAGTGATGGCTCTGTCAGATAATCAAAGGGACAAGGTGATTGTTTTCTACACATGGAAGGAGAACAAAGGACAGATTTTTATACAGGTCACAATGCTTCCACGGGCACTTGGCTCCAAAGAAGTAGTAGCCAAGGAAACAGAAAGGAAAGTCAACAGATGACCCCAAGAAAGGCAAAGTACTTCAATAGACCAACATCAAGATCAACTGTCACAGAATCACCATTACCCAAGATAGAGTTATCTCAAATTTCTATGAGGGCCAGGGATGTAGCTCAGTGGCGCTATGCCTGCCTGGCAAGCACAGGGTCCTGAGCTTGATTCACGGTACCCCCCCAAAAAATTATACAGGAAATTAAGTATCTGAGAATTCTTAAGCTGAATAGTACAACACTGTCTACTCCCATCTCTCTGCCTTTCTCTCACCACTAGTGAGAGGTGAAGCGGGGATTTAAAGCTAGTTTGTATCTCACTCCAAACTTCATATGAAAATAGTAGCAAATAAAATAGTTAGAAGCTAAAAATGGAAACTGGCTGGGACTGGAAGGGAAGTAGCAGGAAGAGGTGCTAAAGAGGCCACAAACAGAAGGGGACAGCATGAGCAGAGCCTTAAAGTGGGAAACCTCAGGTGTCCACAGGAATTGCCAAGTGGTAGTGCTGGTAGCACAGATCGGGAAGGAGGTAGTATGAGATAAGCCTGGAAAAGGGAGGCCAGGCCTCCCAGTAGAAGGTGCAGGCTCAGTCAAGGAGGTAGACCTCACTCATCCTGAGGACAATGAATACTCACTGACAGCTTTAAAGAAGGGAAAGGCATCCTCACAAGCACAAGGTCTTGAGTTCGATCCCCAGTACCAAAAAAAAGGGAAAGGCAGTTGCAGGTAGACTCTGGGAAACTAATCTTGCTATGACATGGAAGATGGACCAAAGAGTAAGAAGGTAACTTACACATAGCAGATAATTAATATTGAATAGATAAAGCTAAAAACACCAAGTTAAAATTTACTGTGTCGCTCTAACATGTCATCAAGCCTATTCTACCAATCTGATTTCATATTGTTTAGTTTGTTACTCAGATAACAAACTTCACTCATTCTAGAAGGAAATACTTCTGTTGGTGCTTCAACAACAATCAACAAAATCAATGAACTAGTCAAATCTGGCCCTCTCAGTGTTACTGGTAAAGTGTTTACTTTTGCAGAGATTGACATTTTCTTCTTCTATTCAGAGAGAAGTGCATCTGAATTCCTGTTCCAGCTGCTGAAAAACAAAACAAAATTAACCATGTGCAAAAAGTCAGGCATGATCTTCTTCCACTTCTGCAACTATGTGAAAAGGTTATTGGAAAACAAGAAAACACGAGCTGTGACCTCATATTTCCTATGTTCACTTGTAGTATCCAAGTCAAATACATATTAAGCTATAACCTTCTTGATGATGCCAACCTTTCTTCTGCACAGGTTCTGGAACCATCTGCAAAGCACCAATTACTCAGTCAGAAGCCAAGACTGAAAAATACTGAGGTGAGTCATAACATACCTGATTTTCTTCATGAGAAACCCTCATCTGCTCCTTAAGGACTGACATCCGGGCTGCCTCTTCTTTCCTCAACACTCTCTCCTTCTTGAGCTCAGGACTCCAGAAAGTCTTGATGCTATTCATGGAAGATCCCAGCTTGCTGTCCTTGATGTCTAGCTCTTTCCGGAGGAGGTCGTTCTCTCTCTGGAGTTCCTTCAGCTGGGCTTGAAGATCTAACATTGTACTATCTCTTACCTGCCTCAACATGGAAGGGACCTGGTGGTGATGGTGGTGGGATGAGCTAGTCAGACCATGTTGATCTGTGTATGAAAGGACATCTGTGTGGGAAAGTCCTGCAGAAGCAATATTGGGGCTACTCCCCATGGCTATAACTCGGCCTCCATATACAGCTCGATTGGTGGCCCTGCCCAGAGTCATGGTGCCCTTTGGGTAAGTTGTTGAAGCCACTCCCTCATGATCACTCAGGTACATGGGTCCAGATGTAGCATAGGCTGCATTAAGGGACTGGATATTCTCCATAGACAGAGTCTTGCCTGCTCCTCCCCCTCCCCCACTACTCGTTCTTCGGTGGCCCAAACGAGGAGACCTTGGCAAACGTGGTGATCTGGAAGGGCTACCTTCTAGACTGGTGATTGTTCTTGCACTACCATACATTTTTCCTCTATTATGAGGTGCTACTAAAGAGAAGAAATACTATACTTAGTTGGAGTTTAAGCCAATATTTCCACTGTTGGATGATTTCTCACTGCATTCTTTTCAGGCTGTACCACAAAATGACTCCAATCAGAGACCTGAAAAATGAAAAAAGGGAATAAATAAAAACAAACTCTTTAGAACTCTAACTGCATTATTTTTAAATATTTAGATAGAAAAATGATGATAATGATAGATGAACAACAGATTGATAGGGGTTGTCACATCCATGTTTACTTGAAAAGTAACACCAAAATTGTACTTACTACATGTAAGCTTTTTAAATAAATTCTCCTTGCCAACGACGGCCACAAATAAGGTCAAAAGTTTTCAAGGCAAAAATGAAATTCTTTTTTCTTTAGGGAAAAAGAGTTCTCTATTTTTAATTGTGCGAAATTAGAACTGAGACCTTCAAAAACTTCACCATGGAATTCCTCCATCACAGAGACCTTAACAATAAAATAATCCATACCTAAGGGCATGATCCCCATATACATGTGGCTTTACAATGACTGAGAAGTTGCTGCTTCCTAAGATGTCAAATATTTGACAAGCATGTGGTTATTTTCCTCTCCTGTATCCACTAGAGTCCTCTTTTCCACTAGGTTAAAAGCTCTTCTCACCAAAACCCTCTAGTTTTGCCACAAGTCAACTGCAAAACAGTAGAATATGTTGGAATTCCTGGTCCTATAACTCCTAAAGAATAATAGCAGAAGCTCCTTGTCATGGTGATTCAAGTATACTGTATTGGTACAGATTTTAGGTAGCTGTGGTTATAGGATCGTGATTATCTTTGCAATATTAGGACCAAAATGGCCTTAATGGGGTACATTATGGTCTCCTGCTCTTTCTCTTAAGGAATTTTTAGCATGCTTTCTTTTTCCTCAGCTTTACAATAGAGAACAGATTCTAGAAAGGGACAAAGTAACATTGAAACCTCTCCTGTAACATAGGCTAGTTGGGTGACCTTACACAAATTATTTAACTATTCAACTCTCCAATCACTACAATTCAAGTAATGCCACCTAACCTATAGTATTCTAAGGAATAAGTAACATGATGTTTGTAAAACACCTAGCTTGGTGCCTAAAATAGAGGCCACATAAATAGTTTTTGTTGGTAGAGTCTAACGAGATAAAAACATTCAAAGCAATGTAACTTTTTTTTTTTGCTACCGGGGATCAAACTCAGGACCTTGCACTTGCAAGGCAGGTGCTGGAACCACTGAGCTAAATCCCCGGCCAGGAGGTAACTTTTATATTCATCTGTCTATCATTCATATGTCTTCTTCTATACATAATTTCTGGTAATACTATCTTTATTTTCCTCAAAGAAATTGCTTCCAACTCCCTATTCACAGTTCATAAGGATTAGGTAAGGCTAAGTCCCTCACTCCATCCTAGATGGCACCAGGAGTAAGAACATGAACCAAGCCTGGGCAATCATCAGATTCCATCCTCCCGATGTGGTGGCTAGTTTCAGGATGGATGTGTAACTCACACTGGCCCAATGGACTCCTTGCCCCGACTTAACCTGAAATAACTGGGGAAAATAAGGTCTGTTTTAGCTGGAATCATTTGCTTTCAAGATGGAGCTCTGAGTTCTACCAAGGAGAAAGGCCTCCCTATGAGGGAAGTTAGTGCAAAGGAGAGCAGAGAAAAACATTGAAGAGTATGAAACCCAGCCAGGTGGTATCATTTAATACTCCAGATCCAGCAGTTACTGAAGCTATATCTATCCTCAGGCCATTTGAGTTACATATGCCAGGTAGACTGATGGCACTAATGGTCTCAGTTCTTTACACCTTCCTTATCTATGTCCTTGGTGGTGCCCTCATAAGCTGACTCTAGATTCAGTCATGTAACTTACTTTGGCCAACAAAGTGCTAAAAAATATGAACCAAGCAAAGGTCTGAAGGAGCACTTGCATGTTTATTCTCTTGCTCATTTTCCTTCACAATTAGAATATGCCAAGCCTAACTTGATGGAAAAGGAACATAAAACACATCCAAGTTGTCCCAGCGAACAGCCAACCAACCCCAGCATGAGCAAGCCCAGCAGAATCAGCTGAGCACTGTACATGCATGGACTAAATGCATTTTAAATCATGACTGTTTAATGAAATGAGAAGGTGTTCATAATATACTAGTAGTAGGGGAAAGCAGACCATAAAACAATTTTTTGTGATTTACTCACACTTTTGAAAAGTACATAGACACACACACACACACACACACACACACATATACACAACTACTAGCAGAGGAGACTGGAATGATACATTAAATGTTTCCAGTAGCTTTTCATTTTCTTCCTTTTGTTAGTTGCATGCTCTATATTTTTTATAATATATATATATGAAATTCTTTTTTTCTATAATTCCAAAGTTAAATGACTTTGTTATCTTTAATATGTTTAAAATCTAGTGCATTTAGGTTCTAGCTAGGCTATCACTTACAGAGTTGTGTCTTCAAGAAGTAATTAAATGAAACTTGTCCACTCCTATATCTTTCTCTTCTGTCTAGAGACATACATTTTTTATTTCTCTAGCTAGGTTTGAGGTCCTTCTCACAAATGTTGTAAGATTTACACTCATAGAGGCTGAATCCTCAATGATTTTACCAGGCCAGCTGGTCATGGCTTTGGAGAATTATAACAACCAACAAACAAAAAATACATTTGCTCCTTTTGGAAATACACATATAGACACACACACACACACACACACACACAAAACATGCACAGACATATTATCCTATGTGAAATAATGTTCCTCACTTAAATAGAAATGTATGTTGACACTGGCTCATAGTTTCCTTGGGTAATCCCTGTCTCAGTTTAGTGTGAGATGTATGCAGTATCAAAGAATAGATGGAGAATCTTTCCAGTTTTCATATGTTCTGGAATAGTTAGCAAAACACAATTCTTTCCTATTTCTGAGTATTGTAGAATAAACTCATAAAACCAGATGGTCTTAGGGCCGGGGATTTAGCTCAGTGGTTCTGCCACCTGCCTTGGAAGCCCAAGGTCCCGAGTTCAATCCCTGGTACCAAAAAAAAAAGCAAAAACAAAACCAGATGGACTTAGTTATTGGTTATCTTTTCATTTTTTATGGTTTACTGACTTTGGTTTGCTACCTATTTTGTGCAACTATTGTTAAAATTTTTCTTCTGAAATAGTCTGTTCCATCTAGATTTTTTCAGGTTTATTGGTATTGCTTTATATACCTTTTCCTTAAAATTTTTTAAATCACTTCCAGTTACATCCCCATCTCATCCTTAATGTTGTTTGTAATTTTCTGTTCTTCTTGATAACAATATGGTAAATGTTTATCTCTTTTAGTGTTTTAAAAGGTATCACCTTTGGGGCAGGCACAGTGGTGCATACTTGTAAGCATGATCACGAACTGAAGTAGAAGGATTTCAAGTTGAAATCCAGCCTGGCAACTTAACAGCTTAACAAGACCCTGTCTCAAAATAAAAACTTAAAAAAAGATCTGGAGATGTAGCTTAATGCAAAGGTCCTGGTTTAATTCCCTACTATTGCTAAAAGAAAAAAAAAGTATAGGTTTTGGTTTTATTGAAGAATTTTACTATATTATTTTCCATTTCATCTGTATCTCTCCATCCTTAATAATTTGTTTATTTTGTTTAGATTTTTTCCTTTTTGCACTAAAGATTTGTTTTTCTTCAATCTCATTTTCAAGTAAATGCATACAAAATTATGCATATGGCTGCATAGTCTAAGATTATATGTGCAAAACTTATTATCATTTGCAAATAGCTTGCTAGTTTTCATTTGAATTTTTTTCTATTCCAGTAATTATTGAGAAGGATATATTTAAAGGTTAAAGTGGATAGAAATTTTTGTGGGAAAACTTTATAGTTCAAATTTTATGGCACTGAGATATGAGATAGATATGTTTTCTAATGTCTGAAATTTGTCAATACATTCTAGTTGGCCTAATAGTTTTCTTAATTGTTAAAGCAAATAATAGATTATCATAGAAAATATAGATAAGATTAAAGAAGAAAATGAAAACAATCCTGTCACTCAGAGATGACCTTTGTTAACAAACTGAGGTTGTGCTTCCAATTCCTTTCAAGTGCATGTGCAGGTGCATTTATAATCTTAGACTCAGCATTATGTTCTATAAAAGTTTTGTGCTCCTTTTTTTGTAGTCAATGTTTTACATTCTCTCCTCTTCCCACTTAACATGAAGTCATAAAATATTTTATAATTTTTTTTCAGTACTGAGAAATTATGCTTTTATTTTGAAACCAGTTCTCACTAAGTTGCTGGGTTTCCCATGCTAGGCTTGAACATGGGATCCTTCTGCCTCAGCCTCCCAGCATGCTGGGGTTACAGCCATGTGCCAGATCCAAGTAAGTCATGATTTTTAATGGCTATTAGATTCCAAAGATAGTGACCAAAAATCCCTTCCATTCTTATAAACTTTTGTCTTTCCTTCCATTAAGGAAGGACTTATAAGAAGGGAATTCTATTTCCCTTCTTCTTGAATCTGGCCTAGACTTGTAACCTATTTAGATGAACACACATGCAGCAGACGTGACACTGTTCTAGCTCTGGGCTCATCCCTAAAGAAGACTGGCAGTTTCTCTATTTGTCTCTTAAAATTTGGCAGCTATGATACGAGGAGGTCCAAGCTATCCTGCTGCAAAGCTGAGTCAGAGAGGCCCTAGCAGATGAGATACCACAAAGAACAATAGGCCACACAAAGGAGAACCAAAATATCCCAGCCAGCACCAGGACACCAGACTAGTGAGGCAAGCCATCCTGAATCTTCCAGTACAGCCCACCTCCCATCTAAAATCAGCTACGTGACTGATACTCTACACTACACGTATGTAACATCAGAACCACCAATCAACCCACAAAGTAGTGGGAAATAATAAACTGTCTAAAGTCCCCAGAGATTTGGGGATTTCTGTTAAACAGGAGAAGACCTGAAAGGGTCACTTAATGTTTCGTTGAGTGGTTAGGTAACTGTTTATTTAACCAATCCTCTATTATGAGACACCTAGGTTAACTCTTTAGGTTAAATGTCATATTTAATATTGTAATTGATAAACTTTTATAATCTTTGATCAATTCCCTTATTATGTCCCTAGAATAAAATGCTAAGGTCAAAATTAAACAATTTGTACTCACATCCTTACCCTTGATATGTTTTCTCCAAAGCCTATCAGGATTTCAGCATATGGCACATTTAATAAATATATATTAAGGATTACTTTTTAAGTACCAATATTGTAACACTCCAGCTCTGCTTGCAGCCAGCACTTTCTGAACATTTTGGTAAATGTCCGATGGGATTTTCATTTTTATACCTACAAGTTTCAGAGGTGTTAGGACAGTAACATGTACTATGACTATTCCAAAATTGAGTATATAACTTTTCCCAACCTTATTTGATAAGTCAACTTTTTTCCTTCAAGATACCTAAAAACTTTTCACAAAACATTCAGATTTATTCATGCAGTCAGTATTTTTTAAACATCAGCTTAATTCTCAGTATTGAATCCTAAGGATGGAGCAGCAGTTGAGACAAGACATAGCTTCTGTCTATGGGAAATTTACACCCTAAAATAGACTTTTCAAACAGAGTTTTCTTCCTTTCTGATCCAACAGAGTTTAAAGGAAAGATGGTAGCAGGAACTGGTTAGTATATTAAGGATGGGAACATATAACTGACCCCACCATCACTACCAAAAATCAGAACTGACCTTTAACAGGAAAATATAGAAAATAAAAATAATAGCTCATTTGTTTTATCCACAGTAGCAAAGAAATAAGTATTTTCTCTGTTTATTTTTTTCAGACCTCAATAAGGAAGCCAGAATATCAAAAGGAACACAAGTCAGCTATCAGCCGTCTGTGCTAAGCAGCTAGTAAACAAGTGGATGTTGATAACACCAAGACCACAGTGGACAAGGGAAGTTATGTACAATTCCCCAGGATTTATCAAATAAAATAAGAAGTTCAGAAGCCATTAAATGGTAACAATAATTTCTTCACCACTATACATCTACTTCTTAACAATACATTTTAATTAGCAACCTAGGCCAAACACATTATTTGGGAATGAACTTCTTCTGCCATATTTATAAAAAGCAGGGAGCAGTCAACTTTAAAATTGTGCCACATAGAATGATGAGGATTTCATAGAAGAAGTAAAGGTTCAGCCGACCAGGTGAGCCAAAGGTAGGTTCCCATGGTCATCATGTCCCCCTATGATTCCTACCTGTTCTCCTGAGTCATTCACACTCCCCACCCTCTGCCCAGCAGTGTTTAAGTTCTCTGATGTATTTTAAGGTACTTGCTTTGACATTTGGGCTTTTTTTGGTTGTTGTCTCCTAATTTCTTATCTACACTGATTTTTTTTTAATTTCTCTAAAACAAGCCCCTGAGAAAGAGCAAAAAGATCAACTTTATTCAGCAATAAATAATGTAATAATGTCTTCTCTTCCCATTACTGACTTAAAAAAACATTTTTAAAACTTTCCTACCCACCTATAAATGCATCTTAGGAAATAAGGTAGCAGTTAAGATCTTATTGTTTTAAATATTGCTATGGAACCAAGATAGATTCCATCATTGGGTTTTCTCATACTCTTTAAAATAACTGCTGTGTATATATTGTAATACTAAGAAAGGATAAAGTATTAATTAGATCAGATGTACACAGAAATGGACAAATGTTGCTGACATCAAAAAAATTATGACACCAGAAAATTAGTTGTACAACACCTTTTACTTTAAAATCGCCTCATGAATAAAATTTGAAGCCCGAGGGTATGCTCTGCTTAAAGTTCCAACACAGTAAAAGGTGGTTTATGGACCTGTGAGAATGCTTCCTCTAAATGCATGTAGATTCATAAATAAAATATACACTCATCTACTCACTCCCTTTAAAGGTTTAAGGACTCAACTGAAAGCTCAGGGGGAAAAAGCTGAGGAGAACTTTGATTCCTGTCTACCTTAAGTATCTGACTACCATGGTCTACAATGGTCTATTTTAAGACAAAAGCACTTCCTGCTATCTGCTCTAAATTAGGTTAAGTTTATTTCCACAGATCTCAGACTCAGTCCATCACCTGAGCCCTGCGGACAGCCCATGTGAGCTGAGATCATCAGTATCTCCCAAGATTCAGCCAACTTAAAATACCTCAGTTTTTTCTGATCAGCCTCCCCAACTTATACATTCTATGTCATAGACTATATTAATTCTAAAAACTTTTCTAGAGGAAGACATGCTAAAGAACAGAAGTTAAGCAATAAGTAGCTGCCCAGGAGCCAGATGCTGCCTGCAGATGTGTTACTGTCAAAATAGAAAAATACAGACAGTTCTTATGAAAATTCAGGATTTTGTTTCTCCTGAAAAATTTGGAAGCCTGACAATGTCAGGCCTACTTTCCTCCAAGGCATGGTGGGCTGGAACCAACCAACATTGCCCCTTCAAGACAAGGCATGCTCCCACCACCTTGCCACAGTCCCCTCCACTCCCCAGAGCCTTATAGTCAGTCTGATTTCCTCTTTGCATGCTTGGCTTATAAGCAGTTACATTTTTATCACTTCTATCAACACAAAAGATTTTAAGAAAGAATTCATTCTCCTTGACCTTCAACTTCAAGTCCATTAACAAATCCTATTAATTCTACCTCTAAAATCTCGCTTGAACCTTTTCCCTTGTTTCCACATCTACCGTTACCATCCTACTTTACCAACACGGTTCTTACATATGCCACCCCATACCCTCCTAAATCATTTCCCCTTTTCTTAACATCCTCTATTCTATCTCCAAAACATCATCCAAACTTGATTAAGATACAACTGTGATCACAAAATATCTCCCTTACCCACTTAAAGCCCTTCCAAGCTTCCCAATGCTCAGTACAAAAGACCAAATGCCTTCTCATGGCCAGAAGCCCTACAGGATATGACTACCTCCTCTCTTGTCACCCTCCTTCACCAACTATGACTGGGTCTTCTTTCTGTTCCTCAAATCCATCAAATCCCCTCCTGTCTCTGACACTTCACATATGCCCTTCTATTTGCAAGGCTAATTCACACTCATCATAGAGATCACAGCATCTTACAGCCTGCCTTCCACGAGGTCTGTCCTATCCAACTTAGGTCCCTTAGTTATATTCCCTAAAAGCATAGTGTGTGTGTGTGTGTGTGTGTGTGTGTGCATGCGTGTATTTGACTTTGCCTGCCAAGAGTCATTTTGTTTGTGCTAAAATAGGGTGAACCAGCCAGCATGTGTTCTGATAAAGGTGAAAGAAAACCTTTGATAACCCACTCAAGGCTACCCCTACTCAGATCTTTGATTTGCAAATGCAAAACTTTGGAGGACAGATATCTATATGCATAAGGATCCTAGAGCCTTGTCAGAGAAGCCACTGATACAGCTGCCGGTGCCCAGTTGCTGGTGCCCAGGACTCAGAGTAATTGAGATCTGTGGGAAGGTATGAACATGATTGAAGACAAGGTATAGAGTTACCAGAAATGAATAATGATTCAAGATAGAGGGAGTCCAGGCTGATGATGCAAACTTACAAGTGACCCTCATATGGATAAAGCACGTGGGTGAGGGTGGAAGCTTCTGGAGACCTACCACACTGTGTGGAGTGGGGCATAGGCTGAGCATGGAAACGGAATTTTCAAGAGTGTTCATGGGCAGGGCTCCCTAAAAGCTGAGACTAGAATGAGGTTGCCAGTGGTTCATTTAGGAGGTAATCCAGGGAAATGCTGAAAAGATAATTTGGCACTAAAACTAGGAGAAGTAAGTCAATAGAGGGTGCATTTTCAAGGAGGTTTCTGCTATGGGCAACTGGGTTCAGTCCTGTTGAAGGAGCTCTGAAAGACTATAGAATCTGCCTTATAGTGACACTTTTGAAAAGGCAAGGATCTCAGTCATTATTGGCAGCTCTTGCAGCCTGCATTACAAGGAAGCCAAGCAAATGCCTTCCTGTTCTCACACATATAGGCACCAAAGAGATGGGGGGGTGGGGGTGTCAATAGCAGCTGCTACACCACACGCGGCACACTTGTGTCTGTGCTTGGATTGGCTGTCCTTTGCAGGACCATGTGGTGAGGTAAATAGAGCTACAGGACCTGCAGTATCTTTCCCCGTGAGGAAAATCAGCTTCAACAGCGACACCTTGTGGCAGCAAACCCAATCAGGTGGTGGGCCAGTTGGATAGAACAGTCTTAGGTTTGGATGTGGGATTTATAACCATGCTCTTCATTTCCATGGCAGTGTAAGCCCGGTGATGGGTCATAGGGAAGACAAGGACAGCTAAGGCAGGTGAAGAGCTAAGGAAGGTGGAGGGCTTCCCTAGTGAAGAGAACTGAAACTTCTAGCTAAGCTACCATGTGAATTCCAGCATTTGGAGTTTAAAATTAGACAAATGAAACTGGGAGCTTGACTTTGGGGGTTTTATTCCTCTTCTAATATATTTATCATCTTTTATTTTTATAAACATTTAACTAAAGTATAACATATGTAGGGTAAAGGTAAGTCTTAATTATACACATCAGTAAATTTTTATGTGACATACCTCAGTTACCACAGCAGCAATCAGGTCTCACAATACTGTCACCACCCTCAAAGCCTCTTTCACACCCAGGAACCTATATATAACTGAAAAGCTCTTCCACACCTTGTGATTTCATATTTGTGTGATTACTTATTGGGATCTCTTTTCTTGTCCTACTGTAAACCCCTACACTGAACCCCAGGTTTTAATACTCAGTCTAACATTGTGGGGTCCAAGATGAGTACAAATGCAGGTCCATGTACATATGGCTAGCCATCTTCAAGTTATACACTGAGCTAACAAATGGTAAATAAAATACATTCTATCAGCCAAGATGGGAAAAATTAAATTTGAATTTTGAATTATTATTCTTAGGCTCTTCAGAGTTCTAGCAAAAACATGGTTCAAAAGGAAAGCCTACCCTGAACCAACACCCTTCTCTCCTTATCCCTGGCTCAAACACACTCCAGGCATTTCACACGCATGAACTCTGCAGCCCGCATGCTAGGATATCACTAGATATACCCAGCAAACTTTTTCTGTAAAAGGCCAAATGGTAATATATTTCAGGTTTTGTGGCCATTTGGTCTGTGACACAACTACCCAACTCTACCATTTCAGCACAAAAGCACCATACATGATTTATTACCAAACAGGCATGGCTGTGTTCCAAAAAAGCTTTACAAAAACTGGTGTTAGTTGAATTTATCCCACAGGCAGTAGTCTGCCAACATCTGGTCTATAACCTCCTAAATAGATGTTTCTCAGCAGTCCTAGGCCTAAGGGTGGCTGGTTTTGTGCACAGGAGGACAGTCCTGACAAACCCTGGAGGACAACTCAGGTTCACATGGACAGGAAAGGCCCAGGCTGTGGATACCTCTATGTCAGGCCCAGGTTACAGGTAGGCACCTGCACTTGGCTCCATAGGTTCCCCTAGTGGGGAAGATGCAGACACAAAAGGACCAGAATGGGCCCTCAAAGCCATGAGGCTCTTCTTCCCCAACCTAAGGACATAGGAGCTACACAAAACAACCTTTGAATATTTTAAAGAATGAAGGTGGTGCTTTAGTATCAAATCTTTTCATCATATCACTGAAATCACATCATGGACATTATATGACAATTTCATAATCATAGCGAGAGGAGAGATATAGAGATTTTAAGAAAAGGAAGGACTTCAAAATCAGATATCAAGAAAATTATTTCACTTCCCTGACCTCATTTATCTCACCTGTAAAATAGGGATAATAACAGCTATTTTCATAGGGATTCAGGAAATATTAAATGAGATGATACAAGAAAAGTACTAAGCACAAACCCCAGCTCTAATGTTCAATAAAAGCTAACCTTGATAAGCAGGCTTAGTGTTAAACTTCTGAGTTATCTTAGAATTCTCTCAGTTCACTAAGTTCAGCCTTATCAGACATGATAATTGAACGTGTTATTCAAAAATGGATAAGAAGCACACACCAGCATTCCAGCATTCTGGGAGGCTGAGGTAGAAAGATCACAAATTTGAGGCCAGTCTGGACAATTTAGTGACTTAGCAAGACCCTGTCTCAATCAATCAATCAATCAAAGGGTTGGGGATATACTTCAGTATGAAGGCTCTGGTTTAGATATACAGAACCTCAAAGACAAAAAAGTAAGACACTAGCCACTTTTCAAAACTAGACACATCCACAGGCTATAATTTTATCATAATAGTTTGGATCTAAAATGTCCCAAAAGTTTCATGTGTTCAGAGGCAGGGCCTGGTCAGAAGGGATGAATCATTAGGGGTGTGACCCGGAAGATATATTCTTATAACCAACTTCTCCCTTCTCTCTCTAATTTCTGGCTGCCTTGGGTCAGGCACTTTCCCTATGCTATGCTATTTCTGCTTTAGAGCCAACCAAACATGGGCTGAATCCTCTGAAAACTGTGAGCCAAAATAAGCCTCTCTTAGGGGCCTGGGACTTAGCTCAGTGGTTCTGCCGCCTGCCTTGCAAGAGCAAGGTCCCAAGTTTGATCCCTGGTACCAAAAAAATATATAATAGTAACCCTCTCTTTCAAGCTGTGAATGTTAGGTATTGTGTCTCAGCGATGGGAAAATTACTAATACAGTTATATATCTGTTGACATTGAAAATACCAATGATTAACTATTTAATCTTTAAATGCCATAAAGATATGAATGGGGAGGGGGGCACTGCTCAGCTTGACTTCCAGAAATTTTTTTTAAAATACTTTTCTGTCATGTTTCAAAAACCTCTGTGTAACTCTAACATACCTAAGCACACATCACTGTTCTCTCCTTTAGTTTCCCCAAACTCATTTCATAATTATTGTTTTCCATGTGCAGATTTAGTATGATTACATGTTCAGCTGCCTTGGCTCGTATTTTATGGCAATATGTTTGAGTGAAGAGGCTGACTATTCCATGCTACAAGGTAAGGCTCTGTATACCCAAGTATTAGTTAGCTCCATTTCCCTGCAGCTATTTCCACTGCTTAAATTTCAAACTCTATTAATTTATTTCAAGGTATTCAGTTTAAAATCTGAAACACCTAAAAACTTTGTAAAAGGAACACACTATTATCTAGCACACAACTAAATCTACAAATTAAAAATATAGCAAAATCCCAAATATAAACAATAAAAATAACTGGACATGCTAAATAAAATGTAAATAACAGTTATGGTTAATATAATATGCTGATTATAACAACATTATTCATTGCTCATAAAGTCTCTTAAATGGAACAAATTAAACCGGTTGCACAATAGAGATAAATAACTAAGGTTTTTAGATTTGTTTTTAAAACATCTGTGCATTTCCTTTAATCTGCAACATGAAATGTCAATTGGCAAAGCTTTAGCTATAATATTCCTACAAAAAGGAATATTCGGGAATTATTGGGTCTTAAACTAAAAAAACCTTCAATCTGTCAACAGATTGAAAGGACAGAAAGGTAGAAGAATTACAACTCTATCCCCTTCCCCCTAAAATCCAATCATACAACTTTTCTATATTCACAATAACATATGAGGATTACGTCCAAATAGCTTTTTACTAGAAAATATAGACATAATCACATACACAATGAAAAATTTTAGCATCACTGTAAGCTATTTTTTAAAAAGACCATAACAAACAGCAGGAGGTAGAGAATGGCCTAAATGTGCAGATTTCAAAGGTAAGAATTCATCTATGTGTTCTGAGAAGAAGAGAAAGGACCAATGTGATGGCCTGTATCTGAAGCCTCTCAAGAATATGACTGATAATCATGGAGGAGTCACATCTGAGTCGGTAACAAGGATCAAGTGTACAGAGCTGACTGCTTCTCAGAAACCTCTTCAAAAACTGAAATTACAGTGAATGACAGTGAAGTTATCAAATAACTGAGACAATCTATCACCTATGAAGGTATAACAGTAAGCTTAACAGAAAAATAAATAAAAATGGAAATTAAGGGATATGGTTCAAATCTATTTAACAAATATTCTAGAAAACAAATCTGTAATGTGGTTTCTAATATGCCAGAGACCCAAATCCCTTCATTTAAAAAGAGGTCAGAGCCCATTATTTGGTTTACATTAACAATTCTAATTGTTCAACGCTGCCACCTACTCTGAACATTGGAAAACAGAGGAGGGCTTCTTTGAAAATGGTAACTGTGCTCTCAGATGGACAGAGTTCTATGATGAAAGAAGATATAGAATGCAATAGCAGAGAGAGAATATCCAATTTTTTAAAAAAGGCAAGAATTGAGAATGGGAGAAAGGGCAGACTCATAGTCATATTTATCAAAGAATTTATAAATCTCATAAGAACTTAAGGATTATTTTTATTTCAGTTATGTGAAAACAAACAATGTAAGAACATTATTGATCATCAAAGCAGACATGCCCGATGAGTTTGAGCACCAAGCCGTACCCTAAGGAACCATTGTGGGTCAGTGAGAAAGGAAAGATGATGGACTTGGGAGTCTAAACAATGTGCTCCCACTGAATGAAAGGCAAGGGATGCCAAGCTCTCAGCATGAATCAAAGTTTCCCAGAGGTTGACTACTGTGGAGATGGTGGAGAATTGAGTCATCAGTCTTTGCACAGCAGGGTAGACCAGCTGACTGCCAAAGAACACAAAGGATAATCAGCATCATATTCCAGTTACAAGCAGCAATTTAGTTAATCCAGTTAAGTTAATATTATTAATTTAATTTAGTAATATGAAGTGTCCTCAATTTCTAAATTGATTTAGCCTTTAAGAAAGAAAGCATAAGAGCGTCTTTAAAAACACCTCATCAACTTTATGTTTATACAATTAAAGTATCATTACAATAAAATAATTTAAGTCAACCCTGGATTTCTATGAGAAATTTTCTTTAAAAAGGATCTCATCCAAGTTCAAGAAACCTTAGTTAAGTAATTATTCACACACTGGATGTGAATCCTGAATTTTCCACTTAATATCTGTTCAACTTTGAACAAGTTAATGAACTTTCTAAGCCTCAGTGCCTTAGTAAGTAACAATGGCCTCAGGTGTAGCAATGGCCACTTTAAAAGATGAAGAAAGTAATGATTAAATCAGAGAATATGGAAGTGCTGAGCACCATGCCTGAGGCTTAGTAAGTACTCAGTACAACTGTCATCATCATCAACATTGACCACAGGCACACTGAGTTGCTTTCTTAAATTAAATCTTTTGATACAGTGCTTCGTCCTTATGAGTACAATAGGAATAACAATATTGAACATCTTGCAAAGAGTCTAAAATGATTAGCTGGTTTTAAAAGCTGCAAAAAATTGTAAATGAAAGTAAAATTTTAGCTAATGCAGTAAATGGCATTATTTGTTCAAAATATTAACCATCCTTCTCTAGCTGATCCATTCTTACAGTCTCCCACCTATAGGAAGAGAATCCTTCTTGCCCCACTGATATCTGGTTTGGGCATAGGACTTGTTTAAGCCAATGAAATGTGAGCAGACAGGACACACGCCACAACCACACAGAAGTTATAAGAGCCATCTTAGGAGTAAACCACTGTTTTTCATTCTATACCATAAGGATGGCTTGTCCAAGAAGAGCTCCTCTAGCCTGGATCCCAGAACAAACACAACATGGAACACACCCACAGTTAACCAGAGAGAGAGAAAAATGACCCACTGATATTTGGAGGTCATTTGTTATCTCAGCACAACCTAGTGACATCTGACTAATACATTCTGCCACCACAAACATGGTGCTAAAATAAAATATTTAACATTTAGTTTAAAATATAGGATAGCATTTTCTTGCTAATTTCTCTCACTTTTTTCCTTCCTTTTATTGCATTACCGATCTAAGTAATGTCATCCTTTCAGGGACTCAACATTTCATCTTAGGTCTTTAGACAAATGTAAGTTGTTTGTAAATGATGTCTTTTGAGAGACAGATGCATATAAGCAACCACTTTAAGTGCCTCCATATGTATTCTCTTTAACGTTCCTGGTCTCTGCTTTCTTTTCTGACAAATAGAACATCACTGAAAAGGATCAAGGGAGGATAAAGCCTGCTTTGAGACAACACAGCTATACAAACAGTGAAACAGTGAATGCCAGCTAGCATCAAGAAGTATGGGTTGGGACTCATGGCTCTAATTCTCAGCACATGAATGAGTACATGTCCTGAGTACATTGAGTACGTTGCTCCATGAAGAGTCCAGTTGTGCCTGACCCAAAAATGCTTTGCCATAGAAATCCAAAAAAAGGGGACCCATACATCTGCCACCTATGACTGCATCTTACGAGAACTTTGTGAGTTTCTAGTTGCACCAAGAAATGCCACTATCTTCACTGGAGCCTTTTCCAAGACAGATGATTAATCCTTTACAACTTCTTGAAGGCAAGAAACATACCTCATTCATTTTCAGATCTGAGAACTATTACATTTCCAATTAAAGGCAGCTCAGTGTTGGACAGTTAAAACCAGGGATTTGGAGACCAGACTATTCTGATTCAAATTCCAGTTTCTCTATTTACTTGGGTTGGGACCTTGTGACCAAATGTGCTAACGTGCCCTACCAATATCCCTCTGACTCAAACATTTTAGAGTGCTACAGACTTTCTACTGCCAATAGCAATATCTCTGCCTGAAGGCTTCTTCTGAACTCTGGGAAGCTAACTGTAGGGGGCTAAACAGACATGCCATTGGCATGGAATGAAATAAAAATGTGGCATATACATATAATGAAATAATAGTCACACTTTAAAAAGAATGAAATTCTGACCTATATTGTAATATGCATGAATTTTGGAAACACTATGCTAAGTGAAATAAGCCAGACACAAAAAAACAAGTACTGTATGATACCACTTACCCTGTTTTCCTGAAAATAAGATGTAACCAGAAAATAATCAGCTTTGAAAACTAGAGATTAAAAATGCCACTCTACAGAGCAGCCACCAAGCAAGAGAATAGTGATGGCAGGTAAGGCAAGGATAGGCTGACTGGGGCTGGCATTGTTGATCTCTAGTTCTCACGGCTGATTATTTTCCAGTTAGGTCTTATTTTCAAGGAAACATATACATGAGGTACCCAGATTAGTCAAATTCATAAAGACACAAAGCAGAATAGAACTTTCCAGGGGCTAGGGGAAAGGAAATTTATTAATTATGGGTACAGAGTCTCAGTTTGAGACAATGAGAAAGTTCTGGAGGTGGATAGTGGTGATGATTGTACAACATTATAAATATATATATCACAGAACTATGTACTTTAAAATGGTTAAAATGGGGGCTGGGGATGTAGCTCAGCGGCACAGCACTTGCCTAGCATGCATGAAGCCCAGCATTTGTTCTCCAATACTGTTGGGGAAAAAAATGTTAAAATGGTAATTTTGTTATGTATACTTTGCCACAATAAAAAACAAACTTTAAAAATAAAAAACTGACATGAGCTACACCCCTACTTCCTTATCACTCAATGTGAGCCCATACAATTATTTAAATTTCAAACTCTCCACCATTCCTTTTGGGGTTAAACACCAGTTGCCTGTGCAGTGAATTATTTAATAATGCCCAACTATTGGTTATCTTCTCATCTTTGTCTTATATCCCCATTCACCTATTAATGTCCTATGTATATCCCAAATAAATTACTTGCACTAGAATACTGTCTTGGGGTCTGCCTCTGTGGGAAACTCAACTAAGAAACCCAGGTAAGAGAGGTTAACGTCTCTGAACATATATTTCCTCACCAAGAAAAGTAATGCTTAGATCAAAGAGTTGGTGTGAAGACTAAATGAGATAATTCTTGAAGTTAGCACAGTGTCTGACTCATAATAAGTAGTTAATAAGAGCTTCTTGAATGTCTGGTCCAATAATTACCTGCCTTTTTGACAGACAATATACTATGTCTTTCAGTTTTAAGAAAAGATTAGAAATTCAAGAGACAATTCATTCTCATCATCTAGCTGATTAACATTTCCCATGATTTGACATTCACCATATAACCACAAGAGGTATTAAAAGGAACTGGGATTTTTGCATCCAACTTAATTCCTTGCCTAGAAATTGACTGAGCCCACAAATAAAGTTAGATAAACTCCCCAGATATCACCCAGACCCTTAGGGTAAATAGAACACCACTATACCCTTTTAGCCCAGGGAATTAAAGGGTTTTAGGGTTAACTGCTCCAAACCATAATTCTTATTCCTTCCTCTCTTTCCCTCTGAATGTACCACCTTAGCATCACTAAAGCTTAAGGCAAAGACTAGGATGTATTTCATTTTTTTCTAGTTCCTCAGCATACAATTCTACCATATGGAACCATGGGATCACGAAATTCCATTGAGGTATACCCTTTGCCAAGTGTTACATGATTTGCTTTGATTTCTCTTCACTTCCTTGCCAGAATACACAGAGAATCCACAATGATCACCAATGCTGACTGGCAAACCAAAGGAATCAGTTACCAACTCTGGTGGACTCCTTTTAAATAAGACTGATGAGAGCTGGAGGTTTAACAATTGTTGAGTTCAGACACAGAATGTGCAAGACCCTGGTTTCTCTCCCCAGCACCAAAAATAAATACATAAAGCCAATGATAAATCCATTGTCTGTCCCCTGCTTCTGCAGAAAATGTCTTTCTGAATATGTATTTTTTAAAAACTAGACAGAAAGGTGGCTAGACTTACATGTTTAAAAAGAAAGCTCTGTTCCCAAAAACTAATAACAGAATTCTGAATTATATCTCATTCTTTAACATAACCCCTAAAGCTTTATTTTGAACATTTAATACATACATAGGCCTTTAACTTTCTTCTTATTCCATACAAATATATATATTAGGTCCAAAGCTTTTGACTAAACACCATCCATATTGGGCATGTCTAATGGTTTCCATCTTTACCTCAGTTACATTGTGAGCTTCATACTTCTCCCTATATTACTGCCTATATTTTTCCAGTTCCTACTTATACAATAATGACAAAAGGCCAGGGATTTAGCTCAGTGGTTTCGCCGCCTGCTGCTCAAGCGCAAGGACCTGAGTTCTATCCCCAGTACCAAAAAAAAGACAAAATTCAAGAAATATTCAAATGATTACACAAACTGCTTATAAATATGGTGATGCTGCTGAAATAAAGTGCCTTGTCAGCAGGTAAGGTACACACAATATTTGATACAATCACTCAATACACTGGTCCATAAACTGAGGCACAAAAGTTAAGAGTACTGTATGAAAGGTTATTTGTCAGTGTTACCATGTGATGCACAAAAGTGTAAAGTCAGAGGCAGCCAATATGCATGGAGCACTGAATAGTGTTCTCACCCATAACTCCCAATCTTATACATTTCAGGGAATAATTGAACCACTTCTATTCATGAACTTTCTCACCATTCTCAAAGGTTGTACAGTATAAATTACTCCAAGTATTTCCCTCTATTAGTCGAAAAAAGTGCATTTAATTCTGTCCATTAACCACAAACACTTGCAAAGATTTTAAAATAAGATTCCCATATCCTGTGCTCTACTCAAAATTCACTGGAAATTACTTGGTCCTGAACTATATTTTTAGAGAGTGTCTCAAAACCTACAAAGATCTTTCATCAGGAGCATCCTCACCTGGAAAATGAACTTTGAACATTAGTAAAGCTGTATAAACTGTTTGGTCAGTGAAATCACAATGGGCACTGCTAGGATTCCCAAGACCATATTCAATCTACAGTTCTCCAGGTTATTCTACCACCTTCTTTTCCCAGTCAAATGCTTCATCCCAAAATCAACCTCCACATTCCCAAAAGCACCAAAAGCAAGTAATTGTTGCTATGAAAGTACAGTGAAAGAAAATAAAAGTGACTTCAGAGACTGGTTGTGTCAGCCCCCTAATTGAGACTTCTTGCTTGTTAAGCTCCACCTCCTTAATGCTCACATGGTTCTCAAGCTCTGACACTCTTGCTGGCCTCTCTCACCATTTCCCCACCCTCAACCAAACTAAACTCAGGCTTGACAGGTCTACCTACATTTTCCCCTCTAAGCCCCGAGTCTCCCCATCTCTTGGTATATCTCCATGCTTGGACACGTGCTATCCCTTCCACTGGTTTATCATAAAGTCCAAGCCCTCCCTCATCCAGCTAACTCCACTTACCCTTCGGGGACACCTTAGGTGTTACCTTCTTGGAAAGCCTTCCTTCACCCTTTATCATCAAGCCTCCTAAGTCCTCCATGATAGCCTGGAGGAGTGGAGAACCCCCATAAAAGCACCCCTTACTGCTGCCTATTCGTTTCTCTGGTACTCCACTAGATGCTACAACCCCTGAGCCTCCCCCACCACCACCAAATCATATGCTCTATGCAAAGGCCTTCTGTTGCCCAGGAGAGGACTGGCATGAAGCAAGTATACACACGTCCAATGAATATATAATATAGTAGCTCCATCCATAATTAAAGTATACAAGCCATTTTGCTTTCCAGCTTAAAATAGCTAAGGAATGATAGTTACTTAGCTGAAACTCTACATGAGGAAACTGTTGTAAAAAATATCACTATAGGTAAAAGGGCTTTAAAGACAGTTGTCCTAGATGATGCAGAATCAGATATCCCAAATAAGGAGAAAGCAATAAGGGAAACACAGAAAGGGAACTTCAGTCTCTTGACCCCAAGCCAATGTACATCTCTATATCCAAAAGAATCTGCTCTGAAGTTATTCTAACTAACTATTCATGTTGTGAACTCAAGGTGACCCATCAGTATATTTGAAACCTATATTTAAAAATAGTTCTTTCTTACCCTTAACAAAAAAGGTACAGAATTTCCTTTGCTTGCCATGCCTGCTAACTGCCCCATGCTCCTAAGCCCAATGAGCAGCACCCACAGAAACCCAGTCGCCTTTATATTCACCCCACATCAAACAGGTCCCATTTTCACGGACTCCACAGGAATGCGAAATTCTCATCTCATTCACTACCCAACGTCCTGCTTCCACCCAGGGAGAAGCTTAAAGAACAAGCTGGATGAAGAGCTAAAATGGGAAACCAAGAACAGGTAGGAGGGAAGTACGCAGCCTGGAAGAGAAGAAAACATACATATTGCCAAAAGGAAAGAAAATACATTAAAACCCTTACCGGGGCTGGGGATTTAGCTTGGTGGTTCCACCACCTGCCTCCCAAGCGCAAGGATCTGAGTTCAATCCCCGGTACAAAAAAAAAACCTTTATCAGAGAGGTGAATGTGAAAGAGTCAACAACCCCGCTGCACTTGGATCCTGTGCCTGGAACCACAGTCTTGCTCCTCAAGGTGATGAAAGCTAGCTGGAGCCAGTTGGCAGGAAGGCAACACGACTAATCTGCCTTAAACCAGACACAAGAAAGCCATCTCGGTGGGAGTTTGATGCCCACCAGTATCACTAAAAAAGTAACCAAGGATCACAGGTCCAAACCAACCTCACATCTTCCAGAGAAATTCTCAACTCTCCATCTTCAGAGAGTTCTCCACCCCTAAAGCAGCACCCAGGCCTCAGAATCATTCAGGACCACAGAGGATGAATGTCAGCCCTGACGACATCCACTTTGTTGCGGAGAAATTCACTACAGTTACAGAACTAGTAACTACAGTGTACAACAAGGTTTGATTTCTTATGAAACTCTGCTCTTTCTTGCTATAATTAGTCATATCATTTTAGCAGGAATGTCTCTCACGGTTTGCATAAGGATTTCAGAGTATTCTTAAAGAATAATCACATTACTCAATTCCCATTCAGGCTCTTGTCTTCCGGCCCGCTAAGAAGCTGCCTTAAATTAACAGTTTGTTCCTCATGCATTTACGGCAAATGCACTTTGTTGCCTGCAACTCATTCATATCCTGAAATCACAGGATGATGACTACCTTTAGGGGTAGAAAGCAGTAAGGCAGGAAGAGAGAACAGTAGCAGACCACCCACCCCCTCACACCACACACACACACACACACACATACACACACGCGCGCGCGCACACACACGAGTACAAAAGCTAACTGAGCAAAATGTAGAATTTGAGAAACAAATCATGGCAAAGGAAAGCTGCTGGTATAAGACCTAAGAACATTACCACTTGCCTTTGATCTACAAGTGTATCCCAGAGATGTCTTTTCGACTCCTACTCATCCAGTGGGGCTTAATCTCACTACTGACTTCCAGGAAAAAAGTAATCACTTAGTTCCTTCCTGAAAGGGCTGGCTGCCTTCTCTTGCATTCTCTTTTTTTCTCTTTTTAATTTTATTGAGTGTCCACTCAGCGCCAGCAACTGCAGATTTCCTGGGCTCTGACCAAGATGAACTCTGTTTGGCAAAGTCAAAGAGTTCAAGAACATGAGGGAATTTCAAAGCAACAAATCTCAAAGATGTAAAGGAGAAAGAATGCCCAAGAGGTTAGGAGCACAGCCTTGGAAATCAGCCCTCCAAGTACTGAGGAAATTCAACTGGGGCAGAAATTAAACTGGCACATAAGAGAAGGGTGACCAATTATATGTCAATTAGTCACTGAGGTAGCAGCTTCCCCAACTGAGGCTGAGTAAGAAGAGCAGCACACAGATGACTTGGCTGTGAAAGTGGGACAACGTAGGTCATCCTGGTGCTTTATGCAATGACACTGTGGGGCTCAGAGGTTGTGACCATTGTGGTTATAGAGCCATATACTGCACCTACATTGTCTGGTGATAATTTAGCAGCCTTGAGAGTCAGGCAGATGTGGGTTCAAATCCAGATCTTTGAGCAAGTTCTTTTATTCCTTCATTCTCTTAACAAAATATTTAATGAACATCTACTATGTGTTAGACACTCTTGTAGGCACTGGGGATACAGTGTATAGCAAAAGGCAAAAGCTCCCGCTTTCATCAAGCTTATCAAAGTCTTTAAGTCTCAGTTTCCTTGTCTAAGAAATAGGGACAATATGACTACCTGTACAGGTAGCATAAGAAGAGTAATACAAACCACCCACAACAGTGCTCAACACACAGTAAGGGGCTCAAAACAAGGTGCCCTTTATAAAACAGAGCAAACTTATCCATGACTCCCAAATGGAGTATAAACTCCAAGTGAGGAACTTCTACAGCTCACCTATGTGCCCCCAGCACCTATCACAAAATAAATCCTCGATAAATATTTCAAAAATCAATAACTACATACTTTATTAATAGTAGCCATTGGTATGATAACTCATAACCATACTCAAAACCAGTATTCTTCTACAAGCCAGAGATTCTTTTACCTAAAAAAGCAACAGGATATTAAAGGCTTTTCTTTTTTTTCTTTTTTTTTTTTTCTCATTTTTGGTACCTGGGATCAAACTCAGGTAAAGGCTTTTCTTTTAAAAGAAAAGTACACTACAAAATATATCTTCAGCCTCTTTTTAAACATGAAAATGAATGTTACTGACAGTAAGTATTCCAATTCAAGGACTCAGCTAGCACAGAAATCTGCATGGGCAGCTGATTTAAGCGCCTGCCACTGCTTTCCTAAGTACAAAGTAAGAACCAGGCATCAGAGAAATCCAGAAGACAACCAAAAAAGTAAGTTAAAAAAGTTGACTAGGGCCAGGGATTTAGCTCAGTGGTTCCAGCACTGCCTGCCCTGCAAGTACAAGGACCAGAGTTCGATCCCCGGTACCAAAAAAAAAAAAAAAAAAAAAAAAAAAAAGTTGAATACATAAGCTAAAAGATGACGTATCAGTGAGGACAAACTAAAAAAATAAGTGCTGCAGAAACAAATAATCATAAAATCCTCATCACTTAAAACAACAAAAGTTTATTTCTCAGTCATATTAAATACCCAACTCCAGTTGACTGGAAACTTTGCTCATTTAGCGACTCAGGGACTCAGGCAGATGGAGGCTCTGTGCTTCTATGATCATCGCAGCAGTAGGAGAGCACTGGATGGTCTTATCATGGAAATGAAATGTTCTACTATTGAAGTGATGCAAGTCACTTCCAACATATGCCTGGAAGGAGAGAGATGGTGGCTCTGGGAATAGTAACAGACTCTGCCACAGATACGAAGACACATCAAGCTGTGGAATAACAAAAGTGTTTATTAAAGAAGATGCTCAAATAAAACATCTGTATGGATATAAGATTCACATAATTCTGTCGCTAGGAGGGTGTGTATGGGACATTTTAAAGCAGTGGCTTCAACATAATGACATCTCAGATAACAGAAACCTGAACTCTGAATTTTCAGAGCAACTCTGCTTTTTTTCTATAAATATACTGATGGACCAAAGAAACTTTTATTTAACAAACAAAAATGTTTCTTCACCTGAAAAACATCTGAGAAGCACTAAGGCAAATTAAATACTTTCTTCCATAGATTTTTTAAGTGAGGGGAAGGGGAGAAAGTTAAAGCCCCCACCCACTCACCCCAAGAAAGCTTTAGAATGTTTAGCAATTGACACACAGAAATAAGTCCATTGACAGAATCTGTTGCTTCTTTGTGGCATCCTCTGACTTTATCATTCACCTCTGCCAACTTCAGCTGGCTCAATGGAGCCAGACTCAGACCAGAATAATGTCAGACAAGGTCATCAGGGTCTCAATAAATGGTACTGACAATGAACAGAAATTCCCACCCAATCATGGTAAATAATGATTCACATCCCATCAGCAATTCTCTACATTACTCATTCCCTATTTCCTGGCAAATGTGAAGCCATCAGAAGTTAATACTAACCTTCTGGGAACTTTCATTTTGTTCTCAGAAGATTACAGGTTAACAACCAACCATGATTTCCATTCACCCAATTCCATTCTCCTCTCTTATTCCCAGGTCTACTTTGTGCCCAGCTTTCCCTCTGCCTTCACTCATACTAACATACTGCATGTCATGTACCTAAGCCTCAAGGGTCTCCCAACTTGCAGTCTCTGACTTATACTCTCTAGCCCATGAAATCAAGCTCAACATTTTAGCCTGTTACCCAGTTGCCTCTTTAATCTTATTTCAACCTACTTTCCAAACATTATCTCTACTATGGTACTTATTCCACCCAGCCTAAGGCTGGATGATAAACCTCAAAGTCAAAATGACATTGTTCGGACTCTTATCTCCTCCACTTACTAGCTCTGTGATCTTAGACAAGTTCCTTAATCTCTCTGAGTTTTAATGGTCTCACCTGTAAAATAAATATGGTATCATCTACTCTGAGGGGCTCTTGAGAAAGTATGATTCAATGAGGATTGTATTTGGCTGTAAGGAACAGATAGTGGTGTGCAAGTATGATCTACAAGATGTTTTTGTTGTTTTGTTTTGTTTTGTCTTGCTATAAGAAGTACAGGGTAAACCTATAATCCCAAGACTCTGGGAGACTGAGACAGGAAGATGGCAAATTCAAGCCAAATCTGGGCAATTTAGCAAGACCTATGTAATAATCATAAATTTTAAAATAGGTTGGGGATGTAGCTCAGTGCAAAGACCCTTGCTTGGTTAATTCTCCAGTGTTAGAAGCAGGGGAACAACAAGGATGGCTGTGTGGGCTGGTACTATGAATGAAAAAATTTATTACTACCAAGATTCTTCTTTTCTTTATCTTCATTGGTTTTGTCTTCATTGTTGTAGTTGGCTGCTGCCAATCCAGGCGTTATGCCTATGTACCCAGGAGCAAGAAGCAGGAAGGGCCCAAAAGCTATTGGTGTGTACCAGCCAAATGTGTTCTCCTTATTCAGGCTTCAGGAAAGCCCCCACGCAACAACTTCTATTTACATCATTATCAGACCCTTGTCTCACGGCCATTCTAAGTTGCAAGGGAGTTTGGGAAGATGAAAGAAAACAAGTCCATTTAGTAAGAAAGAAGACAATGAATGTTGGGTAAGCAATCAACAGTGTCTACCCCAATATTAAACTAGGTATTTGATAGAACGTGCTAAGCATAGTGCCTAGCACATAGTTAACTGCTCCATAAAATTTAAACTATAAATAATACTGCTATTCTCATAATTATTATTGTTGTTATTGTTGTTGGTATTTACCTTTCTTACTCTCTGGTCAAGTGGAGAAACTCATTAAATCCACATGTGCTCTACACATTTCTATTACATCCACTGCGCTATCTATAAATCCAATAGTCTCCCTGCATCAAGATCCAAAAATGCCATTTCATCCAAGAAGTCTTTGTTTATACCTATTCCTAAAATAAGCTCCATGACTACAAGACCCGTATCAGACTAAAACTCTTTTCATCACTGCATTATCTTTTGGAACATCACAGGTTCTAAAACACACTGCCTTAATAATAGTATATGAGTATATACATACTGCTTCTAGTCCTTTTAGAATCAAAAGTGGTACATTCCTGAAATTCAAAAGTTAAACACTATATTTACATTATAAATATAAATGTTATAAATATAAATGCAAGGGGCATAAGAAGATGAAGATTGCATTCTCCAGGAATCAGAAGAAAAAATTATAAAATTCTCCAATAATATCACACTACCCACTGGAGAATTTAGATTGTAGTTCACCAAATATTCCCTCCCCAACTACAGGTAGAGACTACTTTTACTCAGAGATGTTGGGCTTCCCCCTGTGACTTTGTCCCAAAAGAAGATTGTCAGGAAAAGTGACATTTGCTTGTTTGGTTTGCCTTAGCTCTTGACTCCACAGCTGTGCCATGAGAAGAAAATCTGCCAGGTAGCCTCTACTCCTTCAGTCTGGACTTCAGAGCACATGTAGAACAGACTAGAACCTGACTTACATCCTACAGGAGAGCCACCTCAAGAACCCCCACCTAGCAAGCACAAGGACCCAAGTTCGATCCCCAGTACCAAAAAAAAAAAAAAAAAGAAGCCCCATCTAGATCAACCTGAAAACTCAGGAGGTGGAAAATAAGTACCTGTTGCTATAAATTTATGAGAACCGGGTTATCATGAATATCAGTGTTTTTCTGGTTTCTATTTGTTCTACTGTCTTCTATAATTGCAACAAAATACCAAAGAATAGTATAAACAGTGCTGAAACTTAATTACTGATTGACAAATAGGTCTCCCTTTCAACAGCCAAAATGTTAACCAGCTAGCTGATTTTTAAAAGGCTGAAGGGTACCCAAGAAAAGGAGGCAAAAATGAAGACTGTACAAAAGTCAATGTAATCAAAGTCAAACACATCTGTTGAGATGAATTTGTTGATTCCGACACTACTTACTCATTTTTCAGAATATTTGCTTTGATAAACCTCCACTATTGAGTTTCACCAATGGGATAGGACAGACTTATGTCTGTAGCTTTTCCAATATAATAAAAAGAAAGCCATACTATTTTAATAGAATAATTTTAAATGTAAGTATATTTAATCACTAATGAAAAAGGACCTCTTTGTAAATGAAAGAAAAAATGAAACTCTAATCCTTTAATGGGAGAGTGAGGAAGAGCCAACTGACTGATGTTAAGAGCTTCTATTCAAGCAAGACCTGTTCAAAATTATAAATGGAAATTTCAGGTATGAAGAAAAATAGAAGAGCATGGATTTTCTTTTGTTTTGCCTTCTTTTAAGTCTTCATCAAGTTTGGACCTAAATTTGCATGGGACCAAAACTGCTGTACTATAAATATGTAATACACAAAATTGCTAAGTTTGCTTGTTGGCAGAAATAACAGCCTTCAAATGGAAATGCAAACAGGCAGATACAAAAACTATCAACACTGCAGTGGCCTCTCCACAGGGTAGCTCTATGTGTGCAGGAAGGACCACACTTCAGACTGGACAATCAGAGTGTAGACTATACAATCAAAATTTGAATTCAAGGCCATTACAAGGTCATGGGTTCTGGGTCAGACAAACTGGGACTCAAGTTTTTGCTTTCACACTGAACTGTGGCAGGGTACTTAATTTTTAGTTTCCATATCTAAAACTTGGAGTAATACTAGCACCTACCTCACAGGCTCTACAAAGTTTAGAAAACACAGTCCATGTACTCAGTACAGTGTCAGTGAATGCAACAGTAATAATGATAATAGTAACTGTAATAATACTGCCTTTACAGACCTGGCTTCTAGATGACAACCATCCTACTCACTGCATTCTGATTCACAGTCTGTTCATGACATGCTGAATTCACAGTGTTATGTTCACATCCAGGTACAGTTTTCATACGGTGATACCTCTTCAGATCAACTAGTAGTTTTTCTAATGAATTCAAGGAGAAACGTGTTGGAAAACCAGCCTTTCACTAGCAGAGAATGGAGAAGGAACTGGTCCTACGCCCACAATTCATCAAGCATGAAATTCTTAGTAGTGAAAGCCATGATTCCATCCCTATCAAAACCCCCTACCCCCAAAATTGTGAAACCCTTTTAGTAGAGCAGAAAAAGCAAACCGACAAGATGGCTCACATTAGAAAAAGGCAAACTCTTCTACCCTCCAGAAAGAATATAGCTTGACCTCATCACCACCTCTAAACTGACATCCTGCAAAAGAGAACAAGGCAGCCCTCACTTCTGTAAGTTGTGTTACAGTATTATAACTAAAGAAATACTTCCTATGCATGGTAATCCTAATAAAGCACATTTGCCTGCTTCAAAAATATCTTATAAAATATCTTATAAATAAAAATATAAATATAAAATATCTTATAAATCCGTCCTAAGAGCCAAGTACTGTATATTCAGAAACAATGTGACTTTACAAGGACAAGAGTGAGCATAGGAGACAAAATGCCACACCCTTTTTCCACATAGCTCAACAGTAAATGATGTCTCATAAAGAACACTGAAATCTGGAGGAAAAGATAAGCAATTCCAACCCCCAACACCACCCTACTCCACCCCACCTCATTCTTTACACTGATTCATTTTCATTTTTAAACCAATGCCCTCAGCATCTTCAACTACTACAACTAATAAACGAGAGGATGGGGGGAGAAAACATAGGTCAAACATACTTGCTTCTAAGCCCATTTTCTTAGAGTTTTCTCCCTCGTCTGCCTCTCACAGCTGGAGCCCTATACCTGGTGGAAACCAATGGTTAAGTAAAACCACTGACTTAAAAGAACCAACCAGGAAACTAACCATGACAAGTGGGAGCAGCCCTCCTCTCTCGAGCATTGATTGGCTCTTGGGATGCTACTGGTCCCCGTTCCACCCACATAAGTGGCAGGTGAGACTGTCAATCACAGAGGGAACTGACAATTCACGCTCGGGGAGTAAAATAGTCTTTCATCCAGCAAAGGCAGGTAGCCGCCTAAAATTGACCCTCCTCTAACAGTGCGGACCTTCCCTCTCTGGCGAGGAGAACAGAGACCCCTAAGTACAAAATAAACAAGGCAGGGGCAAACAGAGTGTTTACGAGTGCATTTGATTGTCCTGCACCTAGCAGTCCTTAATCTTCACTGTCCTAAAATGATCTTTCAAAGGTTGGGACAGTAATAAATAATAATAATAATAATAATAATTAGGTACACCTTACTAAGTACCTCCTTTCTTGTATAATTAGGAGACAGAGAAAGGGAGGCAGGAATGCTGTTCAGTTTAATTTCAAATCGTATCCCTCTTCATATACCACCAACTCCAATCCCCCTCCCCAATAAATCCGGCTTCATTTTCCCTAATACGGATTTTTTTTAAACCTGCTCCCTCGGAGCCCAGCCAGCCGCCCAAGCACCTCAGCCCCCGGGCTGGAGCTCTCCTTTCCCCACTTCGTTCAGCTTAGGGGTCTGTGCGACCCCCGCCCCGAGAACACCCCACCCCTCGAGGCCAGTGGGAAAGCCAGGCAAAAGAGGGGACCAGAGAAGAAAGGCGAGGCAGTGAGGGTGGGTGCCCAAGGGGCAATGCGGGAGTGGCCGGGCCCCCCGGGAGAGCGAGCGGCGGGCACCGAGGGAACCGTGCACTTGCTCCAAGCCGGTTTTACACATCCAGCAGATCCGCCCGTAGGCCGCCCCATCCTTCCCCGCCCCAGAAAGCCCTGATGGAGGCGGAAGGTTCACCCCTCGGCTCCCCCAGATAACGCAATGCAGCTCCCCACGAGAGCGGGGGACCCGCACGAGGGCGGCACGGCGCCCCGTGGGAGGCGGCCGAGCGGCCCGGCCCGGCCCCGCGTCGGCGTCTCACCTTTCCGATGCTCGCCCGGGGCCGTCCCACATGGATTTTTACAACCTCACGTCGCCTCAGCCCCGGGCTGCCCAGAAGAGCGGAGCCGGCGCGGAGCGGTCCGGAGCGGGAGGAGGAGGCGGAGCGAGGCGGGAGCGGGAGGGAGGAAGGAGGTGGACTGCGCTCCGAGGGCCGGGCCGGGCGGGGCCGGCGGCCGAGGGGGCGGCTCCCGCCGCAGTCCCGAGACGCGCGCTCGCGCGGCCGTCCGCCTGCGCCCCGCGGCCCCCGCCCGGCCCCGCGCGCCCGCCCGCTCGCCCGCCCGCCCGCTCGCTCGCGGAGGCCCTGACTCCCATTCCCAGCATTCCCGAGGAGCTGCTGGGGGGCCGGGCGCCTCCGCGGGGGGCGGTGGAGGGCCGGGCCTGGCCGGGCCGTGCCGGGCGGGGGCCGCGGCTCTCGGCCGCGCCTCCCCGCAGGCCGCAGTCGCGGAGCGCCTGACCCGCATCCCCGGCTTAGGCGCCCATCCCGGTCCCCCCTCCGGAAACTGCCAAGCACTTCTGGGACTTGCAGGTGGCTTCAGCGACAGGGCGACAGGGATAGCCCTTCATCCTTGAAGTTAAGCCTCACAACGGGGTGGGGATTCGCATCCTCCGGCAGCTTCCCGTCCGTGTAATGGTCATTTGGGGGTTGAAAGGATTCCATGAGATTTTTACTTCCTTGTTCTCCCAAGGGAAGGAGAGAATCGTAGATGAAGAGAACGCTCACACACACACACACACACACACACCATATTCATTGAGTGTCTCCTCTGTGTCCTGAAATGTACGTGCATTGTCCCGTTTAAAGTAAAAAGATGGTGTCGGAATACATACGCGCGTGCACGCGCTCACACACCCTTCAAGGTAGTGTGCAGGTGGGGGTGGATAAGTTTTTCATTGGAGAAAAGCTTCCACTTTCAACAAGTCTGGAGCCCACCTGCTGCCATTTTATATTAGGGAAGGGACTGGGACATGTCATAGGCATCGCCAAACTTGGTTTCTCATTGAGTCCTCAATTTGCAGGGCAGAGCAGTGATTGCCTTTCTGTGCTGATAACTCTGTTTCCAGCAACAATAGCCAGATCTAAATGTCTTTTGCTGGAAAGCTCAGCAAATTCACCCATGGAATGTTTGGGTGAGCAGAGGTATGGAAGTAGTACAATGTCTAGGGGATGATTCCTATCTTCCCCTGGTGGAAATTCAACTACTAAATGATTCCTGCTCAGAGAATTGGACTCTGAAAGATAAGGATGTCTTCCTGTTCCAGTCCGGATGGTTGTTCCTTACACCTCTCTTTTATACTCATGGTATTTAAGGATTGTCATAGCTTCGTGGCCTCTGACTCCTCTTCATCTTCATCCTCTTCTTTCTGTCATCAGCAAATTGGCACTCATTCTCCTGACCTTGATGCTTCAGGGGCAAAACCTAACTGTACCTGTTGTGCCTGGTTTCCATGTATATCTTTGACAGGCTGGGGTCAAAAGGCTTGTTACCTGTGAGAGCATTAAGAGTCTTCTGAGAACTCTTAAAACCTCATGTGTTTTTAAATGGGACCAACGTTTTTGTGAGTACTTCCTATTCCCAGGCACTTACATTTTTTCAACTGTCTCACAAAACCTCTATGAGATGCTTCCTTTCAGAAAAGTCAGGCAACATACCCAAGGTGTTATGAGTTTATTTAAATACAGTGCCCAAGGTTCACTACTGTTGGCCACTGGATCTTTTTTACTTTGATCCAAAGAAGAATCTTTGGACTTCAGAAAGACAATATATATGACTATGTACATTTTTCCCACAGAAAAAAAGATTCAAGATTGTCAGTGGATTTCTTTCAAATAGGGTCTTTGACCCAGAAAAAGTTAAGAACAATCACTTTAAATAGAAAGTGACTTTATATAGTAGAAAACGGGCTGAAAGTTTTAGAAATCTAAATTCATTTTTATCCTTTCTGGGATTTAGTTTCCCCTCTGAAAAATTAAAAAGCTGAATGAAAAGATTTTAAAATCTCTTCCAGCTAACATTCTCTAACTTTATGTTAAAATTTACACACACACACACACATATATATATATATATATGTACACTAACACACACACACACACACACATCTCTCAAAATGCCAACAACTAACCATTCTGAGATCTCATCCCCCATACCCAGGACAGAAAATTATAAAACATGTTTTATAAAATATGTTCTCTTGCCTCAGGGTTTTGTTATTGTTTTTTATTTACTTTGTTAGTTTTCTTTTTCACATCCTTCTTCATGCTAAACATCCCTTCTCCAATAAGTCAGAAAAAAAACACACATCCATGCAGATTTTTTTTCACACAAACTTATTCATTCAATGAATACTTATTGGGCAGGTACTCTTTGCTAGGTCCTGTGGGTTAAGAGCCTCTCCCTTGAGGAGACACACAAGAAACAGGCAATTACAGCACTGCCTAGAAAGGGACAAAATTTTGGGAATTGTGGGAGCATGCAGGAAGGACAGTCAATCATCCTCCTGGGGTTCAGAAAAGGCTTCCTAAGAAAATGTCGTAAGTGCCTGCCACTCCAACTTTGCCACCCTACTCTGTGCTCAGCCTGGAGTGGCTGCCTGCATGTGCTGTGAACCCAGCAGGGTAGGTAGGATCTTTGGTAAACCCTTGCCCCTAGGTGGGCTGTAATAGACCCTCTACCCAGTACGTTTTTCAAAACTAAGTCTGGAAGGAGTTCAGTAGCTGGCACTGAATGGTGAACTTGTAAACCTTAGCAGCCCAGAGCAGAAATATGGCTCTCAAAACCAAGATGGCAAGGTCACCTGGAAGTAAGATCTAAAACCCTTGCCAGGAAGCTGTTTCAGTAGACAGCAATGATTCCAAATGACCCAAAACATTTGGTTGTCTAACAGCTTACTTGACAGCCCCAATATGGTCTCTATCAAGTATCTCAGACTTGATTTGTCTTAAACAAGACTCAATTTTTTATGCCAAGACTCTTCTGTCCTGAGATCACAAATCAAGTTACTGACATAACCATTCATCCAGTCGCATAAGCTCAAGCCTGGAAGCATTATTGATTCTTCTTTTTGCTTATCCTACATATCCACACCACTGGTCAGTTCTGTCAGCTCTACCTCATCCTGAGCCAAGCCATTTCAGAGCCTGAAGCTCTGTGCACACCTGCATTTTTTGAACCAAGTAAAAAGGTTAATAAAAGTTCTACCATGAAAAAGAAATGACTATATATAAAGAGCCATGTTGCCCAGTCATCCCATTATTGTCAACTCTCAAAAGCTAGGAAGTAGAGAACACAATGACTAACTGGCCTCGAAATGGAGCACTAGATAGATACAACTGTCCTTGTTGCACAATGATTCATAGTCATAAAATAAACGACAACCTATCTGTTCTTGGTTTTGTCTTTTGTTCATTATAGATTTTCTATATTCATTTTGAATCCAGTAAAAGCAAAAAGGAATGAAACTTGTATAGTCTGTACTCTGTGGTAGGCCCAGTTCTAAATAGTTTATAGACATTAACTCACTTATTCCTCACAATCACCCTGTAAGATGTCATTATTATGCCCACTTTACAGATGAAGACTGTGAGGCACAAGGTAGAAAGGCAGCTTACCAAGACCACATCACAAGACTAAAATTTGAATGCAGGTGGTCATTCCAGAACCAACAAGGTAAAATCAACTCACCTTGTTAAGTAGTTGGCCACTGGACAAGAGAGGGAATCCTGAAAGACTTCTAAGGGTCTGGGGTAGCTAGGTGGATAGTGTGTCATTCACTAAGATGAGGAATAAAGGTGGAGAGGGGGAGTATATGTTTATGGAAAATTTACGAGTTTTGTGTGAAATCCATGAGCTGTCCATGGATTCAGTTTGGGACTGTATGGACCTGAGATGTCAGGGACCTTATGGTAGATATATCCAGAAGATGGTTTTGAGGTCAGACAACAAAAGTATGATGAATACAGTCTATGACAATCATTATGTTTGGTAAGTAGTTATGGGCTTAGCCACTAACCAGGAAGAGTTGTTAGTCTCAGGAAGAATGTAGTAAATAGAAAACAAAATCCCTAAACAACTCACAGTCACCTATCCTTAGGCATGAAGTCATTAGAACCACTCTCTTAACATGGTAAATTTTAGCTCAAGAGAAATATCACTGGGCTGCCATTACAACAGATACAACTGGGCCGGGGATTTAGCTCAGTGGTTCTGCTTCCTGCCTTGCAAGCACAAGGTCCCGAGTTCAATCCCTGGTACCAAAAAAACCAACCAACAAACAACAACAGCACCAGTGATTTAGCTCAGTGGTTCCAGTGCCTGCCTCGCAAGCACAAGGTTCTGAGTTTGATCCCCAGTACAAAAAAAAAAACAGCCAAAAGACTCACCACCACTACAGTTCATTGGTCAGAAATCTATTAAGCCAGTCAGATTCTTTTTTGCTGGAAGTGTTTTAAAACTTTGTAGGCCTTAAGCATCAGAGCAAATATTAAAATCCAGCACCTTCGAAATACATCTTCATTTTCAGTGAAAGTTTAAAATAATTTTTTGATTTTGCATTTAAAATTATTTGAGCGAGAATCATTCAATTTGTTGTTGTTCTTGTTGTGGTTGTTGTTGTTTTTGAGACAGGGTCTCTCTACATAGTTCAGGCTGGGCCCAAACTTGCAGCAATCTTCCTGCCTCGGCCTCCCGATTGCTGGGATTTCAGACATGCACCACCATGCCTGGTTAAAAATCATTTACTTTATTCACTTGTGGTTATGATTTGTCCATATTCATCAGATATACTTAGGAACTATTGTGAAATAAGAAGAAAGTCTAACCTCCAATTATTTTCAAGTGGAAGGAAACATTTATGAATATGAAAAATCATAAACTCATGTTTTATAGACATTTATAATTAAATATGTATTAATTACCAATTTAAAGTTTTCTGTAAGTCTGTACTCTCAGAGTATGTACGTCTTTCAGGAGCAAAGTGTTTATTTCCTGTCAATATAAAGTAAAATCACGTGGATCTTTAGCTCCTTCGTTTCAACTAACTTTCCATTTCCTGCTTCCAGCCACTCATGAGGTCTGGTCACCCTTGTCCTTGAATTCTGTGACAGGCTCCTGGCTCTTGTCAGTAGATGCATACTGTACTTTGGGACCCTGCTCCCTTCAGACGGCTTGAGTGGGTTTCTTTTCCTGCAGCCACAAGCATTTTTGTATTGTTCAGCCAGCTCCTTACATGTAGACAAGCTCTTCAGTCCTTCGGAATCCAGTGGCCAAATATGGCCCACAAACCCAGGGGAAACCTCCACAGTAGATGCTGTTATAATTACTGGAGATTCCTCCTTCTGCTTCTGGAAAGATGTCCCAGATGACCATGCTGAGCCGTGGGCCTGGCTGCACCTGTTTCTACAGGGTACTTCCCATGAGCTGCTGCCCATCCCTTAGGGAGTCTTAGGCTTTCTCTTCCTCTCTCCTTCAAGGATTGATTACTTAAAAGTATTTCATTAGCACATTTTACATTATGAGAAATGCTGTAACTTTAGGAGAGCTTTTTTTTTTTTTTACCATGGCCATTTTTTAAGAACAACTGGTCTGCTGAAAACCCCAAGAATAGGAAAAACGAGAGACATGGGCTTTAAAACCTCCAGAATACTGCAGGCTCACATATTTTTATTGGCTTTACTCAAACACTAGATACTTTAGTCTTGTGTTTTTGCTACTAAGAAAGTTACATTCAAATCCCACAATTGCTTTTTGTCCAAAAACTAAAGGCTTTGTGGAGAGAACTAAGCTATTTTAAAAACCCATGAAGAGTTTTTACCTTGAATCCTGTCTAGATTTCCATCCATGCAGACACTGAAAGGACCTGAGAAAAATTATTAGCAAGCTGATAATAGGATTTATTACATTAGAGAAGAAAATAACAAAATTGGGAGGAGGCTGAAATATGACAAGTGTTGGAAATACCACTTCCATAGCAAAGCCACTATTTTTTGTTTTCTTCCACTGTAGCAAAAGTTTAGCATTTAATAGTGCTTCCAAGTGACTTCCTTTCAGATTTAGATTCAGATTTCTTATCTATAAAATTGAAATAGTTCCCAATTTGTCTTTAACATGGCTGTGGTAAGGATAAAATATAACTCTTCAAGGACAAGACATAGTTCTTCCATGCCCAGATTACGTTAAGGAAAAGAGTAAAATTTGCATGTAGCATTCCCAGGAGTTATAAATTAATCTGAGAAATTCCATGATAAATGGCCAGGACTAGGGTAAAGCAACAAAAAAAGCTGCTAGTCTTGGGTGCAAAAATTAAGGGAACAACAAAGTTTCAGTAATCAAGATTCATTATATTTTAATAGGATGTTAAAAAAAAAAAAAAGAATCAGCCATCTAACAGCCCATGGCTAATTGCTTGTGAATGTGAATAAAGTTTCACTGCAACTTTTGAGAAACAAAGAAAACAAGAGAAAATGAAGACCAGAGCTTGAATTATAGGAGTTTTATAGCCTGGGGTTTCCAAAAAAAATTTTCTTATGCTAGGGTTTTTAATGAACAGCCAATTTCCTGGTGCTAAATTCCTGTGCTGCCAAATCATCTGCAATCATCTATTATCTTAACAGCCTGGAGTCTCTCTGGGTAGAAGAAAAACACCCGAAAGGGTAGGTTTTCCTTGTGAAAGGAAAGGGTAAATGGCACCTAGAAATGTTTCCTGGAACCAAATGGGCTTGCTTACCCATTTAACCAAAAACCCAAGGTCTACATATTCACTAGATGTATTCTACTAATTGGAAAAGTCAAGGAGATAAACATTTGAATAAACACTCTGAGTACTCGTGAGCCATTTTTTAGTAATAGGAGAATTGTTAATGTAATTTGAAGAGTGGAATCTGGAGTTGTACTGCAAAGATACAATTGATGGGCCCATTAATCAGCCTGCCTCAGGACGGGGCCAAAGCTAGACACATGGTACCAGAAAATGGATTGGGTGCCCTTTTTCCTTGCAAGCATTAGGTACATATCCTACCACCTACAAGGGTGGCTCAGATTACTGAATGTTCTAGTACTAAGCAATTGTTATAGACAGTACAAAGCTTCACAACTTACATTGCCAAAAATTCATCCATTTCTTTAAACGGGTTTTGGATCAGTGCTAAGAAGCAACATTCTTATCTAAACAAAAGCCTTAACTACACAATTAAATAAAATGAAACTCATTTGCTTGGAGGAGAATAATGAAAGAAAGACAAGTTATTTTAAATGATAAAAATACGTACCAAATTGGCAACCGTTTTAGAATGATTGCTCCTGGGTTTGATTAATGAGATACATGATCAGCTGAACAAACATGGAGCTTATCAGTTTACAACATTTTTTACTTAACCTTTTAATGAAAATCTTTAAAAAATTTTTCAATTTATAAAGCAGGAAGAAGGGAATTTTTTTTTTTAATGAAAACCTACCCTCTGCTAACTGACCACTTTTAACACACTGGTGTATACTCCCTTGGATATTTGGGGTTTTTTAATATTTTGCTTTGTTGTGTTTGTTTGTTTGGTTGTTTTGTTTTTTGCAATTCTGGGGCTTGAACCTAGGACCTTGCATATGCCAGGTGATACTCTACCTCATCCCCCTTGGGTTTTTTAAATTAGGTCCAATTATGGTTTTTGTCTTTCAATGTCCCCCTTGTAGCTTTAGATCTTGCCCTAGCTTCATAACTTGTCATATCACCATATCACCTGTCCTCCTTGGCCACAGTGATGACTCCAAGGCCCATATGCAAGACCATAGCCAGGCCTGTCAAAATTCTTTCCTGGGATTTTCAACTACTGAAACTCTGTTTTTCTCTAGTAAAGGAGTTATAAGAATGTAACAATAAAGTGGGTAGCATCCATGGCTCTACACTCATGGAAAAGCTGCAAACAATGAGAAGCAGAGACAAGAGCAGAGATTAAGTCTTGCCCCTGAGAACATTCAGGTCCTCAATTCCATCCTGAGGACCCTGGAATTCCCAAAGCTCTGTTGCACAACTCTTTTGTTAAATTCTCTGGACTATTCTGGTGTCATTCTTAAGACTGTGCCTAACCCATAGTAAGTTCCATTTCTCACTGAAGCTATATTCCCCATGGTCACCTGCCACCTGCAACCAAGAGAATCCTAATACATACACTTTTCTGTAGATTGGTTTTCTTCAGCTAAAATTGTATATGTCATGGACAATTTCCATGTCAATGAACATCTTCCTTTTCAGTGGTTGAATAATCATCCATTGTATGGATAAATGTTTATGACCTTATTTTAGAGCTAGGAACACATGAATGTCTTAAAAGTGGTAAACAGAAAATCCAGCTTAAAAAGCTGAAGCCACGTTAAGATCGACAATCGTTAGGTGTGAGGTCAGCACTGACAAAGTTCAAGTAGCATTTGTTCCCCAACCAGCCATACAGTACTCATCCCTCCTGTCTTATACCACTTATTATCTTTATCACCTCTACAGATGACTGAAAACTATGCTTTCCATACTCCAGTTCCCTCACTACACCAGCACAGTGAACTTGAACTCATCCACTCTTTCAAAGGATCTTTAAACCTGTTTGTTAATGGTATGGTTTGGGTGGAATTAAGAGGAGACTACGTTTCCACTAGTTGTTGAGGCCTTTAACCATTTTAGTACTCAGCTTGAGTGTGTCCAAAGATTTGATACCCAATATTTCTACCATGCAGCTTCCAAGACATGGAGCAACAGTAATTAAAGATTGGACTTGATTTTTTTTTTTTTTTTTGGTACCGGGGATCAAACTCAGGTCCTTACTCTTGCGAGGCAGGTGGCGGAATCACTGAGCTAAATCCCCAGCCCTGGACTTGAATTTTGTGGTCACACAGTAACTAGTCAAGTCCCAGCTCCTCAATTAATAAACTGTGTGGCCTTGGACAAATTACTTAGCCCCTCTAAATTTTTTTATCATTTGAAAGAAAGAGATTCATAGTACTTGCCTCATACATAATTTGAGGTAACTAAATGAGAAATTGCATGGGAAGTTCCCATGATTATGCTAAGCCCATAGTAGATGCTAAATAAATGGAAGTTACCATCATCTCACTGATACACAGTAAATTCGGTTGTCAGAGCTATATGCTATTTCTACTTTCCAAGTTTCCCAATGTGACATTCAGAAACTGTTCTTTCTAAAGTTTCAGGAGCACACATAAAAAGCTGGGTGCTAGCCAGGAAACATTTGGAAGCAAAACAATCCTAAAAATAAAATGTTGAGTTTCTCTTTAAGAGCAAAATTATTCTATGAGTAAAGATTAAAATTCATTCTTTTTGTGACCTTGTTCCAAAGTGAATTTATTGGAGCATGACGCATGTCAGATGTTGTTGAGAGTAGCATATGCCTTTCTCAGGACATGCTGAACATACACTGCCAATCTAGGGGTTTTCTAGCAGGTGTTTCAGAGTTGAAGAGGAGAAAAAGGTCCTACCTATGACTACAGCGTCCACAGCCCTCAGGCTTTCCCTGGATTAGGTTCTGCAAAATACAAACAGATACCAAACCAACCAGACAAAACAAAACAAAGAAAACCTTCCTGGATCCTCCTTAAGGCAAATAATTTGTGACATAGAATTCAAGGGCCTTTCTCCAATGGTTTTGAGGCCTCAGGAATTCAGACTAATTATTCATAGAAAATCCACAACAGGAAATGTTGCAGCCTAGATTGGAATCAATCTAACATCTTCCAAAAATTGGGCTCTTTTTGCCATCCCCACTGCTTACCACCCTCTTCTCCCACCACTCTACCTAGTTAACCTCTATCCACCCTCACCCTCAATTCAGATGCCATTGTCCCCCAGAAGTTCCCTAAGCCCTGTTAGGTGGCCATGCTATCAAACCTCATTGCCCACTGCACTTCCCTCTCATGGACTCATGGACTCAGTGCTGTCTCGTTCCCACACTGTGTGCTCCAGTTTCATCAGGAACAGGACCACTTCCTTGGCATAAATCCCAATGCCAGGCCCATTGGTAGTGATAATCTGGAAACTTAGAGGAAAAAAAATCTGTTTTATTCAGTAAATTTTTATTATAATCTTTGGAAATTCAACAAATAGCTTATTTGCAAAGGAGCTCTCCTTATGAAGGTCAAAAGAATGTCTTTTTCCATGTAACAAAAAAATAGCTATTTGATGACATAGATAGTCTATAAAATTACTCAGTTATCAGTTTCAGGAAAAAGTGGTAATTATAATAATTAGCACTAATTGGATGTGTAACTGGTTAGATCCAAATAGGAATTGAGAGAGGCTAAGATAAAAGGGAACTTGAAAGCTGTCTCATACCTAGTTCCACAGTCACACCAGAAAGCCAGCTCCAGACGAAAGCCAGAGCATGCCAGAAGGCAGCTGGTGACACTGCCTGCCTTCCTGAAGCATCTGCACCCTTGATTTCAGCACAATGCCGACGAGAAGAAGCTTCTGAGACAGTTTCCCCTTCCCAGAGACAGGCAGCCTGTGCTTGGATCTTTTCTGGGACAGAGGGCTCACTTACACCACAAGACAGTCCATTCCATTATTGAATGGTAAAAAGGGTTAGGTAGTTTCTTCCTGTATTATGACCAAAATGTGTCTGATTCTAATTCCACTCATCAAAATCATTCTGTTCTCTGGCAGATGCCTCAAAATAGCTCAGTGTGAAAGCCCTGGGTTCAATCTCAGTACCAAAAAGCAAACGAACAAACCAAAGACATATGCATGTCAAGCACTTAGCCCCATGCCTGACTCATGAAAAGACACACATGTGAACTCCTCTTATTCCTTCTTCTACATGGCAAGCATTCAGATATCAGAAAGACGATGGCTCTATTTAGCCTTTTCTATATCTAAGTCCCCAGCCTCCTCAGCCATTTCTTCTACGAGGAAGAAGTGATACTTATAGCTGGTCAGTGTCACAGTGGACTCCTGGAATTGAATCAAGTTTACAAGTTATGATAATTCTAACTCACAGTGCTACTACATGGGGGAAAGAAGGTAACTAGGGAAAAGATCTCATTATGTGCAGGCATACAGAGGCATGTCTTTGCCAAGTCTGCAACCTACAATTCTATGCATGCAAGTGCAGAATTTCAACCATGTTAACAGTCCCATCTTACTACTGACTTTAGGTCAACTGAAACTTTTTTTGAGACACAGTCTACTATATTTATATTTGAAATCACAATCCTCCTGTCTCAGTCTCCGAGTGCTGGGATTACAGTGGAAGCCACAACTAAAACTCTTTAAAGGTAAATTTTATTGATCTTGTAGTCTAATTTAAATGCAACATATAATAAAAATAGAAAATTTTCGAAGTATGGAAAAGAAAAAAATCTGCCATTATCCTACTATCTCCTAATGGAGACAAATCACGATTAGCATTTAATGTTATCTCCTTCCATTTTTAATATGCTGCTAAGATTATCTCCAGAAAGCTTACAATGTCACTTCTAGCTGCAAGGGACACTAGGGAATATAGTTTCTCTCATCTGGATACTTTGTTTCCAAGTGCAAGGACCCGAGTTCAATCCCTGGTACCAAAAATAAATAAATTAATTAATTAAATAAAATAAAAAGAATGAGTATTGGATAGGCATCTGGCACTGCCTGCCACACCCCTTTTGTTGGGACATTTGGTTTCTTCCCAATTTTTCTCTATTACAATGTTTTGATGAGAGCCTTATACAAAAATCTTTGCACATACCCATGACTATCTATTCAGAGCATATTACTTAAAACAAAATTGCAGGACTTGAGGTCATATTTCTTTCAAAGCTATTATTACATATTACGGGGATTGAACTCAGGACTTTATGCTTGCAAAGCAGGCACAGTGCCACTAAGCTAAATCCCTGGCCCTTATGCAATTGATTTTAAAGCAAATATAGGAGCCACATTAACTGTTCTTAAATTTTACCCACTAGATTTTAATAGCCTAGTGTTCTGGCATTTCAATGTGAATTCTCCACTCCCTTCAGAACTTCTATCAAAGTTATTTTTCCCATGTAAACAAAAAGGCTTGGAAAAGTGTTCTGTGATATTCCATAACAGGCCTACCTCCAGTCTAATTCTAAGCCATCAAACAACTCTTTCTGGCACAGCTGTTTAAAGAGCTGTGACTTCACTCGGTGTTCATTTGACAAATAGTTTCTGAGTGCTTACCATACACTAAGAACTGAGGTGGACAACACATCTACAGAATGGATAGGACCCCCATCCTCCCCTCCAGTACCCTAAACTACTTCCATCCACCTCACATTTGCCACCTTGGCCCCCATGAATGCCAGAAAGACTGTCATATGCTTTGTCCACACCAGATACATTTTGTCTACAGGATTCCTCTGAAATTCTTGTCTAACAATCCAATTCAAAAAGAAGGCAAAGTTGGCTGCCTTTGGCCATGTCATCATACATAAAATGTATTGCTTTGCTGCTCAGATAATAAGCAGTTATATATTGCATTTATTTTATACTCTACCATGTGAATAAAGTAATATTTATTCATTCTGAAACCAAATTAGGCTTTTTGCTTATATAAAAATAAAATAAACCTCTCAGTGTTTTCACTCTGTGTGTGAATTTTGAGCATGTGTGAATATATTTCTGAATATATATATGTATATGCAGGTATACATGTGTTAACATTATTATGTTTTGCCACTTCAAAATAAATAGTAGCAGGTTTGTAAGATTCTGAAGGCTTACTCTACTATAGCTATTTGTATAAACCTCTGTGTTAATTCTCCAAGACATTAAAAAAGCAAAATATTTAAGTACTTCCATTATAGACTAAGCCCATAGAGTCACCTCATTTTTAATGTAGGATAAAGATGAAAAACAGTCAAATATCTCATCTGTTTTGCAAAACCCAAAACCTTTCTTCTGAGCAAGGAAATACACCATAAGGAGTAAGTCTCTAATTGCTTCTAATTAGAATAAATGCCTAATGTGTCCTGGGTCTCCAGGAACATGACTAACACTTGCTTCACCTTGCAATGCCTGCTGATGAAGTGTGGGTGAGGGTGTAAAAATGGTAGCTATCACCTTAACACCTCCGCCTCCTCTAACCTTACAGTTGAATTCAAGCACCCACCAATATCAGTGGGTCCAAAGGCTCCTTCCAGAGTGTGTGAGAATATTAAGGAAGCTCAAATATTGAGTTATTCTTGCAACTGATTTGAAAACTGAGACCATTGCTTTGAAGACCAGAGATATGAGTTTCACACAGGACCAACCTCTAACTCAGCCAGGGCACCCAGGTAGGGTAGGGTTTAAAAAAACCTCATATGGTTACTATGAGGACTCTGTGAACTAATTCATAGAGGGTTTTTAATATAATGCCTGAACAAAATTAATATTCAAAAGTGTTACCTACAAAGATATCCAAGGCTACTCCCATGGACAGATTTAAATGTTAATAGTAGAGATCTAAATGTTCTAGAAGCTCCCTACCAGACAAATCTAATGTGTAGCCAGGACTGAGAAGTCCTTTTGATCCAAATACTAAAGCTGAGTGAAGGACCCCTGTTATCTTTGAGCTCTAATGGCAAATCAATTACATGTTTCAAAGGAGGAAAAATGAATATCACTTCTGGAACTTCAAGATTTGCAGAAGAGGTTTGAGGAATCCGATGGAGAGAGATGGTTACACTAGTCCTGGGCAAAGACTGAGATGGGTAAGCCCAGCTAGGGATGTGTTTTAGATACAAGTGATGATCCCCTGTCCATTGCCCAAGATCCATACATGAGTCCAGGGCACCGGGAGCCTCTTAGCTGCCTGTGACTGAGACACGTCCATTGGGTGAGCGGCTGTGAGACCAGGGAGCAGAGGCAAAGCTGACTCAAGATCCAGATAACACAGGACAATATCAACAATATTAATAATAAAAGCAGCCGCCCTTAACATACATTTGCACCAATCTTCATGAACATAAGTGAATTGCAGTAAGCACTAATTAGCAAGAACTTGTGTAATTTCAATTAACCTTCAACAGCAGCCCTGGGACAGCTATCATTCAGGCCACACTGTAAGAGAGACAGGACACCCAGAAAAATGAGGGGCCATGCCCAGGCAGACGTAGATAGTGTAAGGTCAGGTGTTCACTGGGTCATCTGCCTCCCAAATCTAAGCTCCTGACCAACCCTAGATAAGCCTGCCATGATCACGTTCTCAACAGCCCCAGAACGCCCATGCCAGCAGCTGTCTCTTCAGAACATGCTGCCCACACAGCCACAGGATATAAATTTGTACCAACCCACTCAGAGTGGGCTGTGGTTGGGTGTTCCAATTTTACTCATCAGCAGCAGCACCCAAGAAGTTCAGGCCATTCAATCTACTTTGTCAGAGAAAAGGCGGCTGGCAAACTGTCAAAGCAAACTCTGCAAAACACATAAAGGCAGGGGGTAGGGACCAGATGTGGTCTCTGCTGGTAATAAAGGTTGAAGAATATGCTTCTTCTGTCCTTCTATGAGACTGGCTTCTAAAACATAAAATGGCAAACTGACCTCCGTTTCTGAATAGTGGAAACTATACCTAGGTTATCAACAATAGCAACTTATTAATATGTTTTTGACTATCTACATGCCTCTTCCTTGCCTTGATCCATTAATTTGAGAAAGTGCACAATTAAAAGTAGACCTGGCTACCTTCCACTTCCACGAACAGTTGCCCCTCTGCCATCCTGCCTTAGAGCCAGCTGATTATGGACTGAAACCTCTACGAATTTTCTTTCTCTTGCCTGATTGCTCTGGAAAAAAATTTCAAGTACTACACTGAAGAGGAGTGGTGTTAGTGGTTACAAACTCACAGAATATTTAATCTAAATCCATATCTACACTATAAAAGTGAAAAAGTCAAACTTAGGAGGTGAACCTTCTGGGTCACTGTACCACTGCCTCCAGCACCGAGGAGTAGCCTTCTGGCCACTGTACCACCACCCCCAGCACTGAGAAGCAGAGCTGCCCCCAGTGCTGAGGAGGTGAGCTACGTGGGTGCCAGCAGCACACACCCTACCCCCCCTACATTGAAATGAGAAGACACATAAACAAGTCTCAGAGCCAGACTTCCAGATAACCTAAAATAACCACAAAGAGAAACAAGATGAAACAATCTGATACTCAACCGCCTAGACTCCCTGAACTGGTAATGAAAGAGGATCTGGAAAAAATGAAATCAGAAATAATTTCCCACATAACAGCAAAGATTGTGCCCATAGTATAAGACATGATTAATAAATCTAGAGAGGATACAGATAAAAAAATAAAGGAGTGAGGAACACGATGGAATCCCAACATAGAAAACAAATGGAATTCATAAAACAGAAGAAAACAGATTTCCAGGAGATTAAAAACTCCATTGAAACTTTACGCAGCAGAATGAGGGAATGTGAGGACAGAATTTCAGATATAGAAGATAAGACTACAATTAGTAACCAGGAAAAGAAAAATTGCTTTAAAATTGTAAGAGACCACGAGAAATCAATCCAGCAGATGCTAGATGATGCAAAGAAAAATAATATTACACTGATTGGAGTCAATGAAGAAACACGAGAGAATGCTGATGACATAAAAAAAAACTTCACAGAAGTGATGGCAGAAAACTTCCCAAGAAGGGGAAAAGATCTTGACATACAGATAAGTGAGGCATATAGGAATCCAACTAGCCTTGATCAAAAAAATCTACACATAGGCATATAATAGTCAAGATTCCAGAAACCCAAAAGAAGAACAAAGTTCTACAAGCAGTGAGAGAAAAGAAACAAATCACATACAAAGGAAAGCTCATCAGAAGCACAGCAGACTTCTCAATGCAAACCCTCAAGGCAAGAAGAGCTTGGAGTGATGTATTCCAAGGCCTAAAGGAAAACAGCCTCCAACCCAGATTGATGTACCCTGCAAAACTATCTTTCAAAATTGATGGAGAAATAAGATACTTTCATGACAAAGAGCACCTTAGGAACTTCATGAATACCAAACCAGCACTTCAAAAAATTTTAGACAATATCCTAGGAAAAGACAAGGAGGATCACAACCTCAGGAAGCCCAACAGAATGAATCCATCAGGCGCGACAAGAAATTAAATGCAAAGGGGGAGAATCCAACAAAAAGAAAAAGTTATGACAATGAGAAGTCAATACATATCAGTTATAACCATCAAAGTTAACTGTCTCAAGTCACCAATCAAAAGAAATAGACTGGCAGAATGAGTCAAGAAGCAAGATCCAATAATATGCTGCATACAAGAAACACACTTGATTCAAAAACAAACTCAAAGACTGAAAGTTAACAGGTGGAAAAACAATACTCCATGTGACAGGAACCTGAAAAAAAGCAGGAGTAGCTATCCTCTTTGCAGATCAAGTGGATTTCAAACCAACACTGATTAAGAGAGACAAAGAAGGACACTACATCCTTATAAAGGGAGCAATCCAATAGGAAGAGATGACGATCATAAATATCTATGCACCAAACGCTAGTGCTCCCAACTATATAAAACAAATACTAACGGACATGAAAAGTTATATATGCACTAATACAATTGTAGTGGGGGACCTCAACACCCCACTGTCACAAATAGATAGATCAACTAGACAAAAAATAAGCAACGAAATACTAGAACTCAATCAAATTCTTGAACAAATGAACTTAATAGATGTTTAAGAGTGTTCCACCCACAAAATCAGAATACACATTCTTTTCAGCTCTACACGGGTCATTCTCCAATATAGACCACATATTCGCTCATAGAACATGCTTAAGTAAGTTCAAAGGAATTGACGTTATTCCCTGTATATTATCAGACCATAGTGCGATGAAATTGGAGATCAATAGCAAAAGAAACCACAAGAATTTCAGAAACACATGGAAATTGAACAATACACTTCTGAATAACCAATGGGTCACAGAGGAAATTAAAGAAGAAATCAGACAGTTCCTACAATTCAATGAGAATGTCAATACAACATATTGGAATCTATGGGACACAATGAAAGCAGTCTTACGAGGGAAATTCATAGCAGTGAATACTCACTTTAGGAAAACAGAGCAAGCCCAATTAAACAACCTGATGCTGAACCTCAAGTTTCTAGAAAAAGCAGAGCAGGACAAACCCAAAAGTCATACAAGGGAGGAAATTATAAAGATCAGAGCAGAAATCAATGCAATGGAGACTAAGAGAATGATACAAAAAAAAAATCAATGAAGCCAAGAGTTGGTTCTTCAAAAGAATCAACAAAATTGACAAACCCTTAGCCAACCTTGTCAGAAAAAGGAAAGAAAAGGCCCAAATCCATGCAATTAGGAATGAAAAGGGTGAAATTACAACAGACCCAGCAGAAATCCAGAGGATCATCAATACCTACTTCCAGAACCTATATGCCAATAAGATGGACAACACAGAAGAAATGGACAGATTCCTAGATATGTATGAATTACCAAAGTTGAACGAAGAAGACCTAAAAATTCTAAACAACCCAATATCAATCAATAAAATTGAAAAAGTAATTAAAAACTTACCACCTAAGAAAAGCCCAGGTCTTGATGGTTTCACCGCTGAATTCTACAAGACATTTAGAGAGGAACTACTGCCACTACTGTTTAAACTCTTCAATGAAACTGAAAGGGAAGCAATATTCCCAAATTCATTCCTGGAAGCAAGCATCACCTTCATCCCCAAAGCAGAGAAAGACCCAACTGAAAAAGAGAACTATAGGCCAATCTCACTAATGAACATAGATGCAAAAATCTGTAATAAGATACTGACAAATGGAAGGCAGAAGATCATCAAGAAGATCAGACATCCTTACCAAGTGGGATTCATCCCAGGGATGTAGGGATGGTTCAACATACACAAATCAATCAATGTAATACATTATATCAATAGAGCCAAGGACAAAAACCATATGATCATCTCAATTGATGCAGAAAAAGCATTCGACAAAATCCGACATGCATTTATGATAAAAACCTTACAAAAAATTGGAATAGACAGTCTCTACTTCAATCTGATAAAAGCCATCTATGAAAAGCCAACAGCCAATATCATACTAAATGGTCAAAAACTGAAACCCTTCACACTAAAATCAGGAACAAGACAAGGATGTCCACTATCACCACTCTTGTTCAATATAGTTTTGGAAACATTAGCCACAGCAATTAGACAAGAGAAAGAAATAAAAGGAATAAAAATAGGAAATGAAGAAGTCAAATTGTCATTATTTGCAGATGGCATGATGCTTTATATAGAAGACCCCAAGAATGCCACCAAAAGTCTTCTAGACTTAATAACCAAATTCAGTAGAGTAAGCTGGATACAAGGTCAACACACAAAAATCAATAGCTTTCCTCTACAGGAACAACAGACTCATGGAGACAGAAATAGGACAAACAGTTCCTTTCACAATAGCATCCAAAAAACTGAAATACCTAGGAATCAACCTAACAAAAGAAATCAAAGACCTCCTCTCTGAAAACTATAGCACTCTGAAAAGGGAGATTGAAGATGATATCAGAAAATGGAAAGACATCTCCTGCTCCTGGGTAGGAAGGATCAACATAGTGAAAATGGCCATACTTCCAAAACTGCTATATAGATTCAATGCAATCCCAATTGAAATCCCAGCAACATACTTCATGGACCTTGAGAAGACAATCCAAAAATTCATTTGGAATAAGAAGGGACCCAGAATAGCCAAAGCAATTCTAGGCAACAGAGACATGGCAGGTGGTATCACAATCCCCAACTTAAAACTATACTACAAAGCTACTGTGATAAAAAACAGCATGGTACTGGCAAATAAACAGACCAGAGGGCCAGTGGAACAGATTATAAGATGCAGAAACAAGGGCCAGGGATTTAGCTCAGTGGTTTCGCCGTCTGCTGCGCAAGCACAAGGACCCAAGTTCGATCCCCGGCACCAAAAAAAAAAAATGCAGAAACAACTCCAGACACACTCAGCCATCTCATCTTTGATAAAGGAGCCAAACACCCTCACTGGAGGAAAGATGGCCTCTTTAATAAATGGTGCTGAAAAAATTGGGTTTCAACTTGCCAAAGACTAAAACTAGACCTGTACCTCTCACTATGTGCTAAACTAAAATCAAAATGGATTAAAGATCTAAATATTGAAACAGAAACGCTGAATCAGCTGGAACAGAGGTTAGGTAGAACTCTTGAAGACATTGGTGTAGGAAAAGACTTTATGAACAAAACCTCAGTTGCCCGTGAGCTAGCACAAACAATCAACAAGTGGGATCTCTTCTTATTAAAAAGCTCCTGCATAGCAAGAGAAACCACCAGCAGTGTGAAGAGACAACCCACAATGTGGGAAAAAATGTTCACCTGCTGTTCCTCAGACAAAGGTCTACTATCTAGAATCTATGAAGAACTTAAAAAAATCAGACCTCCCAAATTTAAAGACCCAATCCAAAAATGGGCATCTGAAATGAACAGATATTTCTCACACAATGAATAGAAATGGCAAATAAACATATGAAAAAATGTTCAACATCACTGGTCATTTGAGAGATGCAAATGAAAACAACGCTGAGGTTCCACCTCACTCCAGAAAGAATGGCTGCTATCATGAAATCAACCAATAACAAATGCTGGCGGGGCTGTGGGGAAAGAGGAACCCTGCTCCACTGCTGGTGGGAGTGTAGACTGGTGCAACCACTGTGGAAATCAGTATGGAGATACCTCAAAGAACTAGGACTGGAAGTCTCATTTGACCCAGGTATTCCCCTGCTGGGTATCTTCCCCAAAGAATTAGAAGAATCATACCACAGTGATATATGTGCACCCATGTTCATAGCAGCACAATTTGTAATAGCTAAAACTTGGAAGCAGCCCAAGTGCCCATCAACTGGAAACTGGATTAAGAAAATGTGGGTTTTAAATAAAATGAAGTACTACTCAGCCATAAAAAATGAGAAATTAGAGACATTTATAGCTAAGTGGATGTACATTGAGGCGATACTCTTAAGTGAAATAAATAGGACATACATGTATAAATACCAAATAGTTTCTCTGGTGTGAGAAACTTAAAGTGTAAATTAGTATTAAAATGTATAATAGATAGTGTGAAATAGGAAGAAAAGGGGCAAAGGAGAAGGGGAAGTGGGAGGGTAGGGGAAAGGAAAGAAATGGAATTAGTATGAGAAAATGCAAAAATGGAAACAAAGTCTTTGTAATAGGGAGGGATGGAGGGGTTGAAGGGAGGCCAGGGGAAGGGGGGAAAATAAGAACCAAGAGAGTATGTAAAGGTGCAAATTTCCAATGATACATGCCATTATATTGTATACCTAAAATGTACCAATAAAATTAATTTTTAAAAAAGTAGACCTGTTCACAATATCTTCATTCCAAGGAGATGAAGCACATCCATCTCATAGGTAAACCAGGAGAGAGGAGATTTCTAGTTGCTCCTTGCTTTGTTGATTTTTTTTTTTTTTTTTTTTTTTTTTGCTACGAGGGATTGAACTCCGACCTTGCGCTTGTGAGTCAGGCACTGGAACCACTAAGCTAAATCCCCAACCCTGGTCCTTACTTTTAATTTTAACACTTGCCTTTTGACCTTACGTAAGCAAGTGTACCACAGGGAGTTCATTAGAGGAAATTGAAAGCAGGGCGTCCAACCCTATTGCATCAGTTGTCCAAATGGGAAGAGTCAAAGGCAAGCAGGCAAGGCTTTATTCTGTCTCTGGGCTTCATTATGGTCTGAAGCTGCTCCCACTGCAGATGTGTTCTCTGCAGCATTTAGAAGCCCACCAGAAGTTGGCATTAATGACTGCTGTTAGCATGTTTTAGCCCTCTATTTATTTCATTTATTCCATGTTCCTAACAACTCTTTGAGGAACTGAGTCCTGATATTATGCTCACTTGATATTGTCTTCAGGAAACTGAGGCATGCTGGTTCCCCAGTAGACACGGCTGGGTCTTGAATTGGGACCTCTGAGCTACCCAATAAATGCATAGACAAACGTGCTTGTATAAAGATTGACTCAGGGCTCCCACTTTGAGCTCTTTTTAGGAAGTGGGTGTGATGTGACCCTTAAATAACTGAATGTCATGTGAAAGCTATGAAACCAGGGAAGGGAAGATTAAACACGGATTCTTGAGCTGAACTTGAAGGACTCCTGTAATAATAATAGAACCACCCACCTGTCATTGAACACTTGCTGTGCTCCGGGCACTGGGCCAAGAACTTTACATACATACACCTCTGCATTTACACTCACTATAATTCTCAGAGGTAGTAGGGCATAGTCTTCCCCATTTGTAAGACCAGGGACCATATTCCACAAAGTAACTCTCCCTAAATCTGGATATTCCTCACATCAGAGCCATTACTGCTCGCCAAAATACCAGGCTGCCTCCTATAATGAATGGCTGGGGGAAGAAAGGGAATTTTATTTCTTTTTCTTTTTTTTCACTTTATTAAATTCTTTTATTGGTACATTGTAGGTATACAATACAATTACATTTCTCATTGGGAATTGTACCTTTACACAATGCATCTTGGTTCTTATTTTTTCCCCATTCCTAGCCCTCCCTTCACCTCCTCAAAAGGGCATTTCTTAAAAGTAATTCAGTGATCCAAACCTTCAAAGTACATTATCATAACATTTGGCATCTCAAAAGAAAAACTAGGCAAGTCTTTTGAAGGTACATTTAAATTATTTCTACATTTCCCATTCCTATATATGGCATGGTAAAGCAGTTAAGCCAGTTAGCTGGCTTTGAGGCATAAGAACCTTTCTAAGCCTCATTTTCTCATAGCTAAAATGAGGCAAATATTATACACAAAGCATTTAGCGCAGCTCTTGTTATGGTCATTCAAAACATGACCGCTATCACATCATAGTGCTATAGTAATACTGCTAACAATAAATAGGAGAGATACTAATGAATAGGAAAGATACTCTCTTGAGCAAAATGTTTTGAATTCAGATTATAACTTTTTAGATTCTTCTGTGCTAATACCCATTTCCCACACACACATATATATACACACACACATATATATATATACACAAAATTTTTGGTGTTTTTCCTAGAAGCTTAGATTTGTGACTTTGGCAGAAAAGGTTCTGGATTCCTCACACTGTACAGTGACAGCTGCTTCTGCTTGATAAGCAGAAAGCCAGAACAGCACCAAAAGTAGGGTAGAAAGATGTGAATTATTAGCTTCTTTCCAATTGCTAACGCAGCCTAGGGAATGCAAACACACCAGATGAGAACCATTCAGGAGACACCAGTTTGCTGCACTTCAGAAAATTATATCACAGCATCCACCAAATGGCATCCAAATGTTCGTGAGGGAGGCTTTCATGCTAAAGGTGAGGAGGATTGCTTTGTGGCCTTTTGGCTAAGATCAAGTGTTTAAGGTGAGAAATGGCAGAAGTGGGTGGTTCCAGGAGCGTCTCAATTGCCCCCTCACCATGTAAGATAAAACAGCAGCAGCTGCAGCTGGGGGCTCCCTGTCAGGCCTTGACAGCGCTGGAAATGTTTGAATCCTCAGGACTTACTGACACCCATTAAGAAGCCAAACAGAAAAGCCCTGCATGTCTGCAATGTTTTGTCAATGGTCACTTGTCAGTAGCTCTATATCTTGTATAGATTTGAGATCCCATTTTCACACCCATCATCTCCATGACCTCCAACAAGCTCTTACCCCACTCAGCCTACAGCCTCGGTTTCCTCATCTGTAAATCGTAGATAATAACAGGACACCAAAGTTTTGTTTAGAAATAACACAACTTTGAAAATATCACTGATACAAGGGTACACTACCAAACCAATTACACAAAGTCACACAATGCAGTGACTTAGATCTAAAGTTCTTTGAAGCTCAGATTAGCTATAAATTTTTTTCAATAAACAATTATTGTACATTTTTGCTCAGTTTACACACTTTTCTTCCCCATTCTGAGCCATATTTCTCTCACAGATCAAAATGTATTACATGAAGTGCTAGTCCCAAAAGTTTCCCCTGGAAGAGAAACAGGACAGCATAAACCTCTCTCTGAGATTCCCTACTCACATTAGCAATTTTTTTTTGGTACCTGGGATCAAACTCAGGACCTTGTGCTTGTGAGACAGGTGTGGTGCCACTGGGCTAAATCCCCAGCCACACATTAGCAAATTTAAACTCCTGAAAAAATGAGATGCTACAGTAAAAAAAAATCTATCTGTGTTTAACTCAGTATTTCCTAATTATTGGTTACCTGAGCTTGTTTGTTCTATAACATTCGTTTATATCCATGAAACCAATGTTGGAAGGAACATATTTTGAGACAATGGTTCTTAAACTTGCCTGTTTATTGGAATCAACTAGAGAGCTAGGTAAGACATACCTTGGCCCTGCTCAGAGTTCCTGATCCGTTGGATGTGGGATGGAGCCCATGACTTAGCATTTCTAACAAATTAGGGCTGCTGCTGAGCTGAGGACCATGCTTTGAGAACCACTACTTTGATATATGTAAAAAGAGGCCATTTCTCATTTTGTTACTAATTTCCAGACTATTTTGGTAATAACTCTGGCCTATTAACACCTGTAGTATATTATAAAATGTTAGAGGTGAGGGAACTTTCATTAATTTATTCAACAAATACTTATTGAGCACTGTTAAGGCTGTGTCTAGATGTCCCCCCAAAGCCTCATGCAGTCATAGGTGGGGCTTTTTCAGAAATGGCTGGATCTAGAGTGTATGACACTGGAAATGATTCCAAGGCTAGGCTCAAGGGCACTAGGATTAAGAGAGTGAGTGCTACCTGCCCTAAGTAGTCTGGATAAGATAAAAATTGCAGAAAGATGCTGTTTAAGCCCTTTGTTGTTGTGCTACCCCCCTGCCATGTGCCACTCCGCCTTGGAGCCAGGCAACTAGGGACTGAAACCTCCACGAACTGTAAGCCAAATAAACCTCACTTGGGTGTCAGGTATTTTGTCTCAGCAATATGAGAAAAGTAATTAAGATGAGTGCCAACTATTTGTGAAGCAATGGGCAGTTGGAGTAAGTGGGGGGAAAAAACTGTAGCATGATATCTATCCTCTCAGCGCTCCCAACAGGTTAGGGGACAAGTTAAACACAAATATGCGTGATTGCAAATTGTGATAAAATAGGAGGAAGAAAAAGCATAGCACAGTAAGGGAGGGATTAGCATAGTTATTAGTTTAGATTGGCCTAATAGATTAAATATGGCCACGAAGTAATTGTAGCTCCTCTCACTCAGAGGCGGAGTCTATTTTCCTGCCTTTGAGTCTGGGCTGCCTCTGTGACCAACAGAATGTGTTGCAAGTTGCAAAGCCTAGGATCCAGAAGACTTCAGGTCCCAATTCTACCTAATTGGAGCCCTGAGACCACTATTCCATGAATAAACTGAGAGGAGTGACCCTGTGAAAAGAGACCCAGACCCCAGCCCTGCCCCGCCCTGAGACAACTTGCCATCTCACTGCACCCCATAAGCAAGCCAAGGCAAGACCAGCGGAAAATCCAGCCAAGCCACAGAAGAATGAAAAATGATAAATACCTCTTGTTTTAAGCCACTACATTTGTGAGGTGCTTTGATATGAAGCAGGCAAAATAACTGGGGATCATGAGAGAGCTTTGTCTGAAAGATCATTTCGACTGATGAATGAACAAGAGAGAAGAAAGCCAAGAGCAGCACGGAGAGCAGAGCATTCCAGGCCAAGCACAGCACTGTAGTGCCTTGGCTCAGGCCTAGGGAGCACTCAGCTTTCTCACAGGGAGGCAGGCCCCCAGAGCAGGGGACGAGGTGGACAGTGTGGCAGACACGGTGACAGCCATCCACACGTCTCCTTGAATGTCACCGCCTTGAAGATTAAGGCACTGAATCTCCGGGCTCCTGCTAGCAGTGATGGCTGACAGCACTCAGCTGTTTTTCCTATGAGAACTCACTTTGGCTGAAGACAGCTGCCTAGCCCAGGGAATGGCCCTCCCTGGGGAGAGCTTGCATCCAACGACAAGCCTGTATTTATGTGAAGGAGTGGGAAGAAGATACAGGCAGAAACCCTTGTTGCAGCATTTAGAGACAAATTCCAGACCTTCTTGTGGGATCAACTGAGACCTTTGTTGAGACTGCATAACAATAACTACCCCGACTGCCCAGTACTGCTTTCCTCACCTCTGGTCTGTGTTAATCCTCCCCAGTGAGCTTCCTGATGCAGCTAGAGTGAAGGTGCACAGCTGTAATCCCCACTACTGAGGATGCTGAGGCAGGAGGATTGCAAGTTCAAGGTCAGTCTGGACAATTTAGTGAGACCTTGTCTCAAAAAGGAAAAAAGAAAAAAAAGGAATAATTAGTAATACTGATACTATCTTTATTTAAAATTGTAATATTTTGTTTACTAAGGTATGGCATTTTGCTCTAGTCTGGTGAAAATTGCATTAATTTTGATCTTTTAAAATGTTATTTATCTATGTTTCTGAGTTCTTTGGCATTCCCATAAATTTCACACTCAGGGCCTATACAGTATTTCACTCCCTCAACCCTAGTCCTGAACCTGAAATTTTTTATTCTTTTAATACATTAAGTTTTGGAATCATTTGTTAAACAGCAGTAGATAACTAATGGACTAACAATAAGTCTTTTCAAATTTTTACTTAATTTCTCAAAGTTTCAGTTTTCTAATCTGTGAAATAGAGACAATATCATGTTTTTTCATGGTTATTTTGAAGATTAAATGAAGTATTTAAGGCAAGACCCTTAACATCCAGTTCTTCAATTCAGTGTGTCCACAATTATCATTAATAGACTCGAAACAGTTAGAGCCTGATTTTAAGATTAACCATTTTTCCTCATTTTAAGATCCTAGAGTAATATTGATCACTGTTTCAGAATACTGACTGGAACTTCCTGTTCTGTTTTATTAAATACATTTTCTAAAGTTTCATTCTACTTCTTTGTACATTTCTACCTTTTAAATATAATCTTTATGGGCATAGGTTTAAATATGCAGGGTCCATTAGTTACCTTTCTGTTGCTGGAACAAAATACCTGACATACACAACTTAAAGAAAGAAGCTAGGCATGGTGACACATACCTGTAATCCCAGTACTTGGGAGGCTGAGGCAGGAGGCTTGCTGTGAGTACAAGGCCAGCCTGGACTACATAATGAATTCAAGGCCAGCCTAAACTACATAGTAGTACCTTGTCTCAAAAAAAAACTAAAAGTGAGGCCCGGGATTTAGGTTAGTGGTGCTGCTGCCTGCCTCACAAGTGCAAGGTCCCAAGTTCAAACCCCGGTAACAAAAAACAAACACTAAAAGCAAGCAAACAAACAAAAAACAGGTTTATTTTGTTTCATGGTTTCAGAGATTTTAGGCCATGGTCAGCTGGCTCCAAGGCAGAAATAGCATGGCAGAGGATATGCAGATGAAACCTGCTCCGTTGTGGCAGCCAGGAAGCAGAGAGAACAAGGAAAAGGTAGAGAAAAAGAGAGGGCCTGGGGACCGGATATACCCTCCCAGGTCAGGTACCCAGTGATCTACTTCCTCCAACCTTCAAACTGTGTATTCAACTAGGAACTCATTAATGGATTAACCCATTGACAAGTTAACACCCCTGTGATTTAATCAACTCTCCAGGCCCCACATCTGGACATTACTGCCTTGGGGATCAAATCCTCAACACCGAAGTCTTAGGGGGGCATTCATATTTACACCGCAACACAGGGTGGCACCTGGTTGCTTAAGGGCAACTGGTAATGTTTACTGTTCTGAATGAAACCAAAGAAGCTTGAGTTATTGTTAATTACTATTAACAGTTACTGAGTACTCAAGAAGTGTTAGGGCACTGGGATAAGCATATCACATACTTAGGATCCTTAGTCCTCCAAGCCACCTACAAAGCAAGCATTCCTCATTCTCCAGGATACTCCCCATTTTACAGATGAGGAAACTGAAGGAGGCCCAGGGCTGGGAACACTATGCTCAGGGACACACACAACTGGAAGACATTGCTCTCACCAGTGCCACGGCTTGGGTGAACAGTCTGTGTGGTAGCATTTCTCTGAATTCCAGCTGTGCTCTTGATCTGGCAAATCCCTTTTCACTATCCACAGCAAAAATCACACCTGGATGTGCTCACCCAAATGTAATACAGGTGTTTCATGCCCTAGGAGTTAGTTCTTTCAAGGATTTCTCTATTAATAATATGAATTGCAGGCGGACACTGAGTCAGCACATTGAGTCTTACTAAGACCTCGGCTCCTGCATGAATAACAGCATGTGCTGAGTAAGAGATTTGGAGTTGTTTCAATTCCCTCCCTGTGGCTTTCACCTCAAGAACTAGCTTACTCCACTGCTGTGGCCTGATATGCCCACACAACACAGCAGCCTGCTTGGGTTGCAAGACTCAAATATTTTCAGTTCCTTATGGTCTCTCTTTTGCCCTTGAACTATAGATATTGACTTTTCACTTTAATGCACATTATCTCGAGGAATTCAAGGGTAAAGGAAAACACTCCACAAGGCCTGCCTGGATGGGAGTAGGATGACAGTAAGAAATGACAGAGACTGTGCGAGAGCTGTATTTGTCCTCAAGAGTCCAGCTGAAAAGCTTATCCTGAGAAGACCCAACATGAGCCAGAGCCTTTGGATTCCTTACTTTAAAAAAATCACCTCCTTTCCATTCACATTTTTATTCTTTATATTCAGTGCAATAAGAAGCCTATTGGGAGGAGTTGCTGTCTTAATAAAGGTTATTAAATATTTGTTAAGCACATATTAACTTGCTAAACACCTATCATTTGTTTTGTTTTCAGTTTCAAGTAGTTGAAAATCAGATCTGATTAAAAATAGATGCCCCACTAAAGTACAGTTAATAAATATCTTAATCCAAGAAAGTGAAACCCTTGACCCACTATATTATAAAAATCCTAAAAAGTGATACAAGCTTACTACTATGCACATGAAAGGGGGGAAAAGGAATTATTTATGTATACTCTGGATCAATTTAGCATCATCACTTCATTCCACATTGTTAAGAGTGTTTATCATGCACGCTTCCTGAAAGGTCTGTGCCAGCTGGAGAATTCTCTGGCCTATAACGCACAGAATCATATAGTTGGACAGGCTTTTGAAAGTCATCTTGTCAAATACTTTCCCTGTGCAATGCTTCCTTCATGACATTCCGATAGATAGTTTAGATTCAGCCACTACTCTACATCATCTCCCTTACCCACTTTCCCCTGTCCCCAGTCAGAATTTATTGCTACCCTACAGTTATAGTTCAAATATGAAGTGTCCCCAAAGACACGTGCATTGAGTGCTTGATCCCCCATACAGCAATGTTCAGAGGTGGGGTTATAGAGGTGACTGGATCACAAGGCACCAGCCTCATCAATCGATAAATCCATTGATGAGTTTATTCACTGAATGGTACATTGGAAGGTGGGGCCGAGTTGGAGGAAGTAGGTCACTGGGGGCAAGACTTTGAAGGGTATATCTTGTTGCCAATCCCTTTTTCCTCAGATTTTCCTGTGGCTCTGTTTCCTGACTACCATGAGCTAAGCAGCTTTCCTCTTCCATGCCTTTCCACCATGACATTTCTGCCTTGAAACCAGCAACCATGGACTGAAACTTCTGAAACTATACACCAAAATAAATATTTCCTCTCTTTAAGTTGTTTTCTCAAGTAATTGGTCACAGTTACAGAAAGCTGACTAACACACCCACTGAGTCTCTGTACAGTGGATTGAATTGTGTCCTTGGCTTCATTCATATGTTAAAGTTTATGGTGGCTGTATTTGGAGATACAACCATAATGGTAAGGCCCTAATTCAATCTAACCAGTATCCTTTTAGGAAGAGGAAGAGACACCAGGAATGGGTACACATAGAGGAAAGGTCACATGAGGACACAGCCAGAAGAGAACTAACTCTACAAACCGAGGAGAAGACTCAATAGAAAGCCAATACCTTAATGTTAGAATTCTAGCCTCCAAAATTATGAAAATATTAATTTATGTTGGTTAAGCCACAAATCTTTAGTATTTTGTTACAGCAGCTCAAGCTAAGATTTGTCATTTTAGAGTTTTTAGGCAATCTACTCAGCTGCCTGTTTGGCACTTTATATTGCCCTATTTTTAATCTTTATATGATATTTAACTCTATTTTCTTATTTAATGCTCCTTTTTCACACATGGATTTATCAATGTATCTTCTTTTCCAAAGTACATCACTAACTCATTCATTATTGTTTAGATTTTGAACATCCCCAAAAGACCCATGTGTTAAAGGCCTGGGACACAGGATGGTGCTACTGGGAGGTGGTAGAACCTTTCAGAGGTGGGGCCTAACAGGAGATCATTTGTTAGGTCACTGGGGGCATACCTTTGCAGGAATTAGTGGGGTCTGACCCTTCCTCTCTCTCCTTTTTGTTTCCCTCCCATGAGTTGAGTAGTTTTGCTCCACCACATATTCCCACTATGATACTTCTGCCTCACCACAGGCCTACATCAAAGGGGCCAACTGATTATGGACTGGAACCTTCAAAATTGTACACCAAAATTACCCTTTATTCTTTATAAGTTGACTACCTCAGGCATTTTGCCATAGTAGTGGAGCACTGACTCAGTGATAGGAAAAATCAATTATGTTACACAGGCTTCTTTCATTCTAAAGTGTCTACAAGAAAGTTGTATAGATTCTGGTCATCCAATAAATGTGAATCATTTATATAAATGGTAAGTAAACTGCACCTTCTAATTATTGGTTGTGTAACACTGGATAAATTAATTTTTAATTTTCACATCTGTAAATCAGAAATAAATTCTATCTCCTAAGTGGAATTTATCTGGTGAGATTGTAGTGAGGATTAAATAAGACAAAATTGTTTGGAACATAGTAAGTGCCCTATTAAAAGATAACTATTATTATCATTATTTTGTTTAAAGTCACACCTCGGGGAAACTATCTCAACCCAGAAGGCAAAATATTACTATAGTCAGTTCTTCAGGGTACAATGAAACACATGACTCTAGCCTTTCACATTTTCTTGTTTTGAGATGAACCAGACTGAACTGGTTGGAAGATGAATAAATAATGGGGTCCAGATCCTCTTCTGCACTGGCACTTTAAGACAAAATTTTTTTCTTTTTTTGCTTCAGTAATGTTTTTTAGTCTCACTAGTTGTTATGTTTCCATTAAGTAGAAAAATTTTACATACAAAATACTACTCCAATATGCTGTCTTCACCAAACATATTAAATGTAAGGGTAAAAAATTATTAAAAATGAACTTACCAATTCCAGGATGTGAAGGCCCTGGTTTTTACTTTATTCTAACTTTAAAAAAAAATTCCAATATCCCAAACTTGACTCTGAACAGATTGTACAGAAAGACAAGTTAACTATAATAACATCTTATTAGAAAACTTGTAATTACCCACATACAGATAGGGGTGTAATCTGTTACAGAATTTCATCCTTTGGGGTGATTCATTCCCTCACTCTATTGATATAAGTCAGGGGGATAATCTTGTGATAGTACAGTTTGCAAACACTGATAAATCTAGTGCTTTAGGTCATGTTTATAAAGACTCTATTGCAATAATCACCACTTAATTAGAATCTTTGCAAAGGATTCCTTCTGTGGCCAGTCCAGGAAGCTTTCCCATGCTTTAACTTCACAATGTCTCCCAAATCAAGAGTTTAATGAATACTAACACAATTTTGCACAAGCAACTTAAAGTTGAGTCTTGGCATAGACTCAAGCTATGTTTTCTCAGTTCCTTAGATTCAGTAGATGAGCATCTAAAAATCTCACAGTCAAGAAGCCTTGATGAGTGGGTCACACAACCTTAACTGTCTGTTACCGTAACTCTTGCAGAATGGACAAATGAACAGATCTTTGGAGCTGCAAAAGCAGTTTTGTTTGATTCTAGGTGAGGAATTTCTAGGGTAATATATGTCTCACTTTTTAGAGTCTTCTGATAAAGTTCTTTTCTGAGGACCAAAAGGAAAAAACCACTAAAATCAAGCTTCCTAGTGGCATTAAATAAAAAAAATAGAAAGAATAAAATTTTTAAAGGGCACAGACACAGCAAATAGAAATATATGTATAATTATGTATTAATAAATATGTATAATATATTAGTATGATATTTTTCATGTAATATGATATAATTCATATAATGTATGAATATATTGTATAATATATGAATATAGTAATGTATGAATAATAATTAATGTGTGTGTCAAACAGAGAGACAGAAGTTCCTCTCTTCTCCTCTTGGCATCTCAGCTTCTAAAGAAAATCTAGTTAATACTTCAGAACATGGCCTTCCATATTTTTCTATGCATACATATGCAAATGCTTTTACATAAATAGATTACACCGTGCATACTGTTCTTTCCCCTGTGTTTTTTAAATCCCAGAAAAATGTCATGGACATCTTTCCTTGTCTATTTCTATAAAACCAATCTTTGTAGTGATCACGTAGTAGTTACTGAGCTATAATTTCACCTATGTCCTACCAATAACATTTACTGTTTCACCATAACATCAATGGTATAATGGCTACATGATTGCAATACAAAGATACTGCATACTTATTAATATTTCTCCAGGTTAAATTCTGAACATAGAATTTATAGGTCCAAAAGGATATTTATTAATATATATACATATATTTTGGGGGGAGTACCGGGGATCAAACTCACGGCCTTGTGCTTGCAAGGCAGGCACATTGCCACTGAGCTAAATCCCTGGCCCCTATTAATATTTTGATAAAGCAGGGTGTATGATACATGCTTGTAATCTCAGCACTTGGTAGGCTGAGGTATGAGGATCATAGTTTTGTGGCCAGCCTGGGCTACATAGTGAAACCCTATCTCAAAAAACTAAAAAAAAATTTTTTGGAAGGTCTGCTAACTTTTCCTCTAAAAGAATGTAATAATTCATAGTCTCAAGGACAATATACAGCCATACTAATATGTCCAATCCTTTGTCCACTTTGAGCACTGTAAATAGATTTATTTTTACAAATTTCTTATTTTCACATTGGCATTTAAAATCTCTATAAAACATTAAAACAAAGGGCCTGTTTATTGTTTACAAACTATGTAATAACAGATTTTAAAGTTTGGGTTCTTAGGTTAATTCATGCAATAAGACTTTTAAATCAAACAAAAAATCCCATGCCAAAAAAAAAAGTCAATTTATCTTCTTTTCCTAGGCCATAGCCTCTCCCAGATATGTGAGGACTAAGAGGGAATTCCTGGTCTCTGTTGCTAGCCAAAGCTCCAGTTTCTGGGCTTCCAGTATTACCAGGAATTCTGATGTCTCCTCTTCTCTCAGGGAAGGAGCGTGTCGAAATATTATCACTCATATACTCTTCTCTGACATATGAAAACTGATTCGGACTGGAATGACAGAGAGAACTAAAGAATTCACTGCCATCCTATAGTCCAGTGTAACACCTAACACTAACGGATTCCCAGCCCCAGGCTTCAGTGGAGGCTCCAAGAGGGTTTCTGGGTTCGGGAGGTCACTGCAGAGAGCTACCCATGCCACGGACTTCAGCACCTGGACAGCTCCTGTCGCACTGCCTCTAGAGGGAGAGCTAGTACAGTAAGCAGCTTCTTGAGCCCTCTAGTGGTAGCTTTAGTTGTGGTACAACGGTTTTTACTGTATTGAAACGATGCATGAAAACATTGTTGGAAAAAAGAGACAAGCATCTTAAGAACATAGAGAGTAAATACGCAAGCTCCCATTACCCTCTCCCCACCCGCTTCTCTCAGAGGTTATCACTGATAACGCAATTTATGCATGTATCTACTTACTAACATCTTTTTCGAATGGATTCATTCTAGGCACATTTTTCTTGCATTTTCAGTTAATAAAATTCCTGGGAGTCTTTTTAAAACTCCATATTCCTAACTTCCTCTTTTCTGGCTGGAACCATGGAGGGTGTGGAAGAGAAGAAAAAGAAGGTCCCTGCTGTGCCAGAAACCCTTAAATAAAAGAAAAGACGTTTTGCAGAGCTGAAGGTAAAGCGCCTGAGAAAGAAGTTTGCCCAAAAAAATGCTTCCAAAGGCGAGGAGGAAGCTCATCTATGAAAAAGCCAGGCACTATCATAAAGAGTATAGACAGATGTACAGAACTGAAATTCAAATAGCAAGGATGGCAAGAAAAGCTGGCAACTTCTATGTACCCGCAGAACCCAAATTGGCATTTGTCATCCAGATCAGGGGGATCAATGGGGTGAGCCCAAAGGTCCGCAAGGTGTTGCAGCTTCTTTGCCTTCGCCAAATCTTCAATGGTACCTTTGTCAAGCTTAACAAGGCTTCAATTAACATGCTGAGACTTGTGGAACCATATATTGCATGGGGATACCCAATCCTGAAGTCAGTAAATGAACTAATATACAACCGTGACTATGGCAAGATCAGTAAGAAACGAATTCCCTTGACCAATAATGGACTGATTGCTCGATCTCTTGGTAAATATGGCTTCATTTTCCTGGAAGATCTGATTCATGAGATCTATACTGTTGGAAAATGCTTCAAAGAGGCAAATAACTTCCTATGGCCCTTTAAATTATCTTCTCCATGAGGTGGAATGAAGAAAAAGACCACCCATTTTGTGGAAGGTGGAGATGCTGGAAATAGGGAAGACCAGATCAACAGGCTTATTAGAAGGATGAACTAAGGTGTCTACCATGATGTTTTTATGATTTGGTCAGTTAACAAAAAGTGTCTGCTTCCCAAAAAACCCCAAAACACTCCATATTCCTCTATACTCCATACTCCATACTCCTGTAAGATGGTATGGAGGAGTGACAGTCAGTGTGTGTGCAAGCATCAGACTGGTCATGGATCTGGATTCTGTAACTTCCTAATTATCTGAGCTTGACCATGTCTCTTAATCTCTTTGTGCCTCAGTTTACTCATCTGAAAAGTAAGAGTAAGAGCATGTGCCTCCAAAGAGTGTTAGGGGAAAGAAATGATAAAATATGGGTGAGTGTTCATTAACTGTTAGCCACTATTATACTACTGTTAATTACACACTAGCTGGTTTGTAGTATTCCGTAGTTACATGCTGAATGCATTCCCCAAATGTGATGGTATTTGTAGATGAGGCTTTTGGGATGTGGTTACACCATGAGTTTGGGTTTGGTCATGACTAAATGGCTTTAGTGCTCTTACAAAAGAAACTCCAGAGATCTCTCTTGCTCCTTTTCTCCATGTGAGGACACAGCAAGAAGATGGCAATCTATAAAGCAAGAAAAGGGGCTCCATGAGCCACCAAATCTGTTGGCAACTTGATCTTGGACTTCTCAGCTTCCATAAGGAATAAATATTTGGAGTTTAAGCCACTCAGTCCATAGTATTTTTGTTGTTGTTGTTAAGGCAGCCCTAATAGACTAAAATACATAGTACAAATGTACTATAAGTTCAGGCTGGGGATTTAGCTCAGTGGTTCTGCCGCCTGCCTCGCAAGCGCAAAGTCCCGAGTTCAATCCCCAGTACCAAGAAAAAAAAGTACTATAAGTTCTATTTTTTTCAATTTTATTTTTAACAGCTGCTGAGTATTATACCATATAGATTTATCATTGTTTTCTTAACTACTGTTAAGAAACTATGACTGTGTTGTCATTGCAATGAATATCTTTATATAAAGATTATATAGTATCTCTATTATTTAAGATAAATTCCTAGAAGTAGAATTTCTCAGTTAATCTTCCATAAAATGCTGAGGTAGGAAGCTCCAGGACTAATGGCTGTCATGTCACCCTAGAATAGACAGACAGCCAAGAAAAGGCAGAGAAAGGCCCCAGGGAAACATCTCTCTGCTTCACATTTATTCAGCCCCCAGATATTAAATTCTATCATTCACCTCTTTCTCCCAGATTTCTCATTTCTTTCCCTCAGTGGTACTCATGCTATGAGTATCTTTTTTCTTTCTTCTTTTTTTTTTTTTTTTGGTACTGGGGATCAAACTCTGGACCTTGTGCTTGTGAGGCAGGTGGTGGAACCACTGAGCTAAATCCCCAGCCCCTATTATAAGTATTTTATGCCATGATTTCCATTGGTATATCCAAAACCACTGGGCAGTGAATCATTTTCAATGATTATTGAGCCAGTACATTTTTTCAGCCATGTCAAGGGGGTTGCAACTGATTGTGAGTTCCCAAAGTCTTAACATTTACAGCATTGCTGAAAAGTTCAAGTCCAAAGTCTCCTCTAAGACTCATGGCAAACTTTTAGCTGTGAGCCCCTATAAAAATCAAAGAGGAAATTACTTCCAATGCACCAGGTAAACATTCTTATTCCAAAAGGGAGGAATGGGGGTTAGAAAAGAATAGAAGCAAAGTGAGACTGAAAACCAGCAGGCCAAACTAATCCTGTAGCTCCATGTCCAGCACCTAGGGCCTGTGATGGTAAGAGATGAGCTCTAAAGAGCTTGGGAAGCTTCATCCCTGTGTTCTTGCTAGTTGAAGTCCACATGACCTATCAAAGCTTTTCTGGGAATATATTCCATGTTCCTGGCTTCCATAACTTCCTGGGGTCTCCATTTTAACTTCGGGTTCACTCTCACAGCTTTATGCATTACTCTCTAAGGGGATCCTGGCAGGGATTGTGACTGCCCCATATTTTTTGCCTAGTTTCCCAGACTTTCTTCAAGAATCTGGGTAGACATTTTTGTGACCCCCTAACTTATATTAAGGATGACTGAAAAACCAGTACAATGTGGGTTATATCAAGGTCTTCTGCCAGCTTGAGCAGTAGCCTGGCTCCTTGGACCAGGACTATGGAGGCCTCTGGGTGCCTGGATGGCTAAACTTGAGGAAACATTTCTCTAGGTGGCCCTGAATGACCATGGTGCCCTGGGGCTCTCTTCTCAAGCAAAGTATTTCAAAGGAGTTTATGCTTTATACCCTTGAGCCTACAATAGATAGTTTGGCCATTTCCTGAGATGCCCTCAAGGAATCTCTCCTGTCGTTCTGAAGCAAAGTACTTAGATTCTTTTAAATGTTAATCTTTTTCAGGAACCACCTCTTCTTGGCCCCAAATTTATAGGCACTTCCTTTTTGGCAAAGCTGCCAAATTTTCACATCTTTTGGCTCTGCTTCTTCCCCCCTCCCCCATAACAGGGATTGAATCCAGGGACTTCCCACTGAACTATTACCTCAGCATTTTCTTTAGACAGGATTTTAGTTGTTAAGTTGCCCAGGCTGGGTTCAAACTTGGAATCCTTCTGCCTCTGCCTTCCAGAGTGCTTGAATTATAGCACCATGCCCAGCTTTGGTTTGCTATTTGCTCCTAATGCTCACTGTAGATATGGCTAAAGCAGTACCCATACCATGGATTTAATGTTGGGCTGCCTTGAAATTTCTTCTGCTAGGTTAATTAGTCCACTTCCTTTAAATTCAGCCTCACACAAAGTCTTAGAACACTGACAAAATGTAGACAATCTTCTTATTTGGTAACTTTTTTATGTTTGGAAAGTTGAGAATAATGCATATAAAACAACTCAAAAATCATAAAATAGCAGATATACTCAGGTGCTAATGGAATCCACAAAATATAATTTAAACCTCTCAACCACCCTGCAAAATAAGGATTGTTGTCTCCATATAGTTTGAAGGGATAAGACAGAGAGACTAAACCATTTGTCCACGTCTCACAGAACAAGTGGAGGGATGTCAGGGCTACACTTACATTTGTCTGATTCATTCACTAAACCGTCAGATTTCACTGCTTCCAAACAAGGAGGCCCCAGCAGGACAAAAGTCATCAGGAAACATTTTATGAGTAAATGGGGCTTGGACTTGATGGTGAACAGCTAACAGAAGTTAAATAGGCACAAAGGAATATGTAACATACCCTCAAATGCAGGAAACCATATACAAAAGCCCAAAGGTGAGAATAAGCCTGACACAAGAGGACTGAGGGAGTAGGGAGTTGGTCTGAATGACTGATGGGAGGAAGTAAGAAAAAAGTAGGAAGTGAGAGCAGATGATGGTCTTGAAACCAGGGCAGGGTGATAAACCTCTGAGTATGTTGTACCTGCAACAGGAAAACATGGGAGGTTTGTGAGCATGTTAACAATATCAAAAGTTACTATTTGGGGCTTGGGATAGAACTTGTTGGTAAAGCATGTACTTAGTATGGACAAGGTTCTGGGTTCAATCCCCAGGACAACAACAACAACGTCAGAGTTTAGGCCAGTGGTCTCTATTTGGATCCTTCTCCAGAGAACATATGAAAATATCAGAAAATATTTTTTGTTGTCACAATTGGGGATAGTGATAATGTTTTCTAGCATTTAGAAGCCAAGGATGCTGCAAAACATGGTACAGTGTACAGAATTGTTCCCACAACAAAATATTATCCACCCAGAATGGACATAATGATGAAGTTGACAAATCCTTGTTTAGGAAGACAGTGTAGCAGTGGCTGTCCAGTGAATACAAGATGGAAGCAAAGAGCCCAGGGAAGACGCTGTGAGTGTCTATGGAGACAAGAGTGAGATGAGGGTCCAGAAAGGAATAATAAACAGGAAATGATAAACCCTCCAAATAGTTCAAAAGAAAAAGGAAGGTGTACTTTGAAACCTCTCTTCTAAGAAGTTTTTTACAAAACTAAGCACAGACTTTTCTTTTTCAAATCATCTGAGGATATCTTTTTTATGATTTAAAAGCTAAAAATGAGCTGGGGATTTAGCTTAATAGTTCTGGTGCCTGCCTTGCAAGCGCAAGGTCCCAAGTTCGATTCCCAGTACTAAAACAAAAAAAAGAAACACCTGAAAATGATATACAACTTCATGAAAATTGCCACCTTGAAGGTGTAGGACAGAAAAATCTAACTTTATCAGAAACATATTCTTTCTTTTTTTAGTTTAGAATCTGAAGCAAATTTGGCAAAATGTTAACATCTGTTAAATTTGGATGGTGGGTACATGGGTGTCTGTTATATTATTTTCTGTACTTTATATATACTTGGAAATTTTGTGATTAACATAAAAACAGGGTAGGAGAAGAAAGAAAAAAAGCCTTGACATGGTAGCTGATAGCTTTTATTACAATTGGTACTTACAAATATCATTTTAATTAGTTATATGTGAATACATGCACATTATAAAAACTGACCAAGAATATGAAAAAATAGAATTAAAAAATAGAAATTCCCCTTTTATTTTTCTTCAGTCTTTTTCTTCTCTCCTTAAGTTTGCATGTACACATCCAGATCTTTCTCTACGCATTTATGGAAAGGAAAGAAAAGAAGGGGAGGGGCTGGGGATTTAGCTCAGCAGTACTGCACCTGCCTTGTAAGCACAAGGTCCCGAGTTTGATCCCTGGTACCAAAGAGAAGGGGAGAGGGCTGGGGAGAGACAAGTAGAAAAGAACAGAGGGGAGCTCTATGCCTGTTCATCTATGTTATGAGGGACTACACCACATAGGTATGCTTTTCTCATTAACACATCTCAGAGGGTTTCCATTCCATGACAATTCATAAAGATCTATCTCTTTCTATTTACTTCTCTAAAATATCTGATAGTATGGGTGTACCATAATATGTTTACTAAGATTTCTGTATATTTATGTTGATTTCAATGTTTTGCTCTTTATAACAGTGGTGGAACATAGACCTCTGTGTTCTAGGATAACAGTGGGGAAGATTCCTAGAAATAAAATTTCTGCATCAAAGGATATATGTATATTTCTAATTTGATATATAGCAAGATTGTACCCCCCTTATAAAAACTGTTTATGGGATATTCATTTCCCTCAATATGCATTGATGCTTTACACAATCAACTTTTTAAATGTTCCATAGAAATCTACTTCATACAAAGCTGGGTCCCACATGCCAAACCATAGAGGACCCTGGGCATGACCAACCAAGCTACCAAGTGCCCTGACCCCAGCTGATGCCCAGGCCCATGTGCTGAGCCAGGGAGAACTCTGAGAAAGACCAGCTGTGTGCCCCAGCCCCAGCCCCAGCCAATGTTATCCCAACTCCTGGGGTCTTCTCAGCATAGGGCAACAGATGTTACAACTAACCGATCTATCTGACTGAAGAAGAGAGGAACACCCAGGAGGAGAGCTTCATTTCAGGACTGAAGTGTCACCCTACTAGAGACTGGGGGAGAGACAGCTTTGGGAGATAAACTTGAAGAGGGGGAGAGATAAATAAAGACCTCCTGGGATTCCCTGGCAGGGCTGAGGTCAGACCAGGAAGTTCACAGGGCCGGTATTCCATTGTAGGAGGCCAGATTTGAGAGTGAAATCATCAGAGGGAGTGGTCCTAAGGAAGAAGGTAATTAGTCTAGTCATGTCTTTGAGCTCTGGCACTGCTGCCTATCTTCAGCAGAAACTAGTGGTCTGAAATACTATAAGCCAATATACAGGTGATCTAATTGTCTTCACTTAACTCATAGTCCTCTTAGTTCTCTTTAAAGGGTGTTCATGAGTGGTTCAAAGGGTTTGTCAATATACAGCTGATGCTTGATGCCACTGAATTTAATACTATAGCCAAGGTAACATAGTAATGGATGAAAACTGGTTTTCTGTCTATGCCAATATCTGGATTTCATGGGGATCATAAACTACATTTCATGCACCAGGACCCTGAAAACAATCAGGGATAGCAATTCTAATATCAGACATGATAAACTTCAAGCTAAAACTGATTAGAGGAGACAAAGAAGGTCACTACATACTAGTGAAGGGAACAATCCAACAAGAAAAAATAACATTGATAAACATATGTGCACCAAGTATTGGAGCATCTATTTTCATAAGACAAATACTGATTGTTATGGCTCATATCTAGATGTCCCCTCAAAACCTCATGTGGTCATAGGTAGTGCTTTTTAGAGGTGGCTGGATCTATAGTATGTGGTGGTGGGGTTAAGAAAGTGATGCCAGGATTAAGGGTGTGTGATTCCTAAATTATTCCACTGATTGGTTTGGCATAGTTCTGGGTGTGAATAATAGGAAGGCCCACCCTGGGGATGAGTGCTGCCCACCCTAAGGGTATGTAGCCTGGATAGAATATAAGGGACAGAAAGAGGGTTCGTGCCATATCTTGCTGTGTGCTGCTTTTGCTGCCTTCTGCCAGCTATGAACTGTTTCTCCTCTATGATGTCCCTCTGCCACTATACCTGCCTTGGAGCCAGGCAAGTGTAGACTGAAACCTCTAAAAACTGTGAACTGAAATAAACCTTTCCTCCTTTAACTTTGGGGGTTAAGTATTTTGTCTCAGCAATGAAAAAAGTAACTAAGACACTAATGAACCTTAAAAAATCAAATAAATACTAACATAACCATAATGGAGGATCTTAACACCCCACTTTTGCAAAGAGATAGATCAACTAAACAAAAATTCAGTAAGGAAATGTCAGAACTGAACCACATCCTTGAACATATAGACTTAATAGATATCTACAGAGTATTTCATTCTACTACAACAGAATATACATTTTTTTCTGCAGCAAACAATTCTCTCTCCAAAATAGATCACATACTAGTCCACAAAGCCTGCTTAATAAATATAAAAGAATCAAAAAGTGCCGGGGATTTAGCTCAGTGGTTCCAGTGCCTGCTGTGCAAGCGCAAGGTCCCGAGTTCAATAGCCGGTACCAAAAAAAAAAAAGAATCAAAAATCACCCTGTGTGTACTATCAGACCACTGAGCAATGAAATTAGAAATCAATAACAGAAGAAACTATGGAAAAAGTAGAAGCACCTGGAAAAATAATAACACACTCCTAAACAACGAATAGGTCACAGAAGATATCAAGGAAGAACTTAAAAATGTAAAAGCTTAGTGACAGTGCCGGAATAACTCTTCAGAACCTCTGGGATACTCTGCAGTCCTAAGAAAGAAATTCATTGCAGTCAGTGTTTACATTAAGAAAACAGACTGAGCTCCAAGAAATAACTTTAAGGTATGTGAGAAGCAACAATCCAGGCCCAAGCCAAAACTGAAAAGGGAAATAATAAAGCTTAAAGCAGAAATCAATGAAACTGAGACTTAAAAAAAAAAATACAAAGAATCAACAAATTGAAGAGCTGGTTCTTCAAAAGAATAAGCAAAATAGAAAAATGCTTAGCCAAACTTACTAAGAGAAAGAGATAAAAGACTCACATTCATGCAATTAGAAATGAAAAGGGCAAAATCACAGCACATTATTGAAATCCATAAGACAGTAACTACTATGAAAAGTTGTCGTCCAGTAAATTGAAGAATTTGGAAGTAATGGACAAATTCCTTGACTCAGACAAATTCCAAAGTGAACTCAAGAAGACACAAAAATACTGAACAACCCAGTAAAAAACAATGAAATTGAGACTGTAAAAAAAAAAAACTACCAACTAAAAAAAAGCTCAAGACCTGATGAATTCACTGCTGAATTCTACAAATCCTTCAAGGATGTTATATCACCTATATTTCTAAAGCTCTTTGAAGAAATTAAAAGGGACAAAATGCTTTCAAATTCATTTATGAAAGCCAGCATCACTCTGGTTCCAAAACCAGATAAAGACACAAGAAAAAATAAAGCTATAGGCTAATCTCCTTAATGAAAATAGATGCAAAAATCCTCAAAAAGATATTAGCAAATATAAGATAGCTCATTATCAAAAAGATTGTACATCATGACCAAATAGGTTTCATCCCAGAGAGGCAAGGATGGTTCGACATATGCAAATTAATAAACATAACACATCATATAAACAGAAGCAAGGTAAAAAGCCAAACAATCATATTAATAGATGCATAAAAGGCTTTCAACAAAATCCAACATCCCTTCATGATAAGAACTCTGAAAAAATAGGTACAGAAGGAGAATACCTAAATTTGATAAAAGCTATTTATGACAAACCAACAGCCAAGATCACATTAAATGGGGAAAAACTAAAAGCTTTCCCTTTCAAGTCAAGGAATAACACAGGGATGCCCACTATCATCATTTCTATTCAACATAGTACTCAAAACATTATGCAGAGCAGTCTGACAAGAGAAATAAAGGGGATACACGTTGGAAAGGAAAAATTCAAATTGTCATTATTTGTAGATGACATGATACTCTACTTAGAAGACCAAAAAATTCCACCAAAAATCTCTTACAATTAATAGCCAACTTCAGCAATGTAGCAGGATACAAAACACACAAAAATCAATAGCATTTGTGTACTTCAATAATGAACTCAATGAGAAGAAAATTATGAAAACAATACCATTCATGGTAGCATCAAGAAAAATGAAATACCTAGGTATTAATCTAACCAAGGAAGTAAAAGACCTCTACAAAGAAAACTGTAGTACTCTGAAAAAGCAAATTTGAACAACAAAAAATGAAAAAATGCTTCCTGCTCCTTGATAGGTAGAATCAATATTGTCAAAATGCCCATAATCCCAATCAAAATACCAACAGCATATTTCACAGATCTAGAGAAAGCAATTTTAGGTATCGAACCATAAGAGACCCAGAATAGCAAAAGCAACGTTAGTCAACACAGCAAAGCAGGAAGCATCACATTACCTGACCTCAAGGTATACTACAAAGTGACAGTAATAAAAACAGCATGGTACTGGAATAAAAACAGACATGTGGTTCAATGGAACAGAATAGAGGATAATATGGTTGCATTGGGAGTAAAAGTAGGGGTCTTGAAGAAAGAAGTGGAATGTATTTTCCACAAACATTTTTATATCAGTTTCCGTCTGTATTTTTGGATTCTTTAAATGTAGTAGCTACTCAAATAATCTATGCATTTTGAATTAAAATGTCAAACAAATGAAAATGAGAAATGCCCCAGGGCAGAGGAGGTTTTGGGGCCACCGTAGCATGGCCTGCCATACCACCGCTCCCAGTGTAGAGGAGGCTTCCGGGCCACCGTAGCACAGCTCCCAGCAAGAGGACATAGGCCCCGTGGGTGCCAGCAGAACACACACACACACATACACACGATTGAAATGAGAAGACATGTAAACAAGTCTCAAAAGCAGACCTCCAGATCAACTACAGCAACCCCAAAGGGAAATGAGATGGAACACTCTGATACTCAACCACCTGAACTCCCTGAACTGGCAACAAAAGAGGATCTGGAAGAAATGAAATCAGAAATAATTTCTCAGATAACAGCAGAGATTGTGCTTATAGCCCAAGACATGATTAATAAATCTAGAAAGGAGCTGAGAAACATGATGGCATCCCAACATAGGAAACAAATGGAATCCATACAACAGATGCAAATAGATTTCCAGGAGATTAAAAACTCCATTGAAAGTCTATGAAGCAGAATGAGCCAATGTGAGGACAGAATTTCAGATATAGAAGATAAGATTGCAATTAAGGACAGATCCCAGCACAGAGGAGACTTCCAGGTCAGTGTCCCATGGCTCCCAGCCAGCACGAGGCTTCCCGGTAGGCATACCACAGCTCCCAGCATGGAAGAGGCTTCTGGGTAAGCATGCCACAGATCCCATCCTGGAGAAGACTTCCGGGTCAGCATGCCACGGCTCCCACCCCAGAGGAGACTTCCAGGTCATCTTGGAACAGCTCCAAGCCAGGAGGAGGCTTCTGGGTAGACGCACCACAGCTCTCAGCACAGAGGAGGTGAGCCACGCACTGCCTGCACCCATCAAAATGAGAAGACAGGTAAACAAGCCTCAGAACCAGACTTCCAGATCACCTACAGGAACCTGTGGGAAATGGTAGAATTCAGTCATCTAGTTCACAAGAAGTTTGTTAACTAAGAGAATTAAGTCGTTTCTGGGAAATTCCACAAGTCTGTTTGTTAAAAGAATGTCAGAAAACTTCGAGACCTTGTAAAAGTCTCACAGGAGAAAAACAGGTTTTCCTAGTTTTCTTATTTACCATTTTCTGGGATCAGAGGACCACGACCCAATGACTCTATGGGTGGTAAGAGAGCTACGACTCACTATGCACATCTGTGATGTTTATGGTGGGCTGGTGGGCTTGATTTTTTGGCTAAAGTTGTCCTGCTCTCTTGATACTATCTGATAAGAAGAGGGCTGCAGTGTGCTCTTTGATGTACGGGATTGGTGAATGGAAACAGGGGACTTGTGAATTCTGTAGCTTTTGTGAGTCACTTAAAGTCACTGGTTATCATCAGAGGTGAAAATCAGAAAGACAATAGCCAGAATAACTAAGCTGCTTTCCTACATGTATAAAAGCCTTGCTTCTTTCCTTTGTAATTGTCAAATAGTGCCAGAGGAATTAAACTGCTCTTCATCCCCCAGGCTGTCTTGTTTTCTTTCTTTAAAAGTCGGTGCTTTCCGGGGTCTCCGATTTCCCTCAAGAGAAACCAACAGGAACCCCCAAAAGAAACAAGATGGAACACTCTGATACTCAACTACCTGGACTCCCTGAACTAGCAACAAAAGAGGATCTGGAAAAAATGAAACCAGAAATAATTTCTCACATAACAGCAAAGATTGTGCCCATAGTGCAAGACATGATAAATAAATCTAGAGAGGATACAGGTAAAAAAAAAATAGAGTAGCTGAGGAACATGATGGAATGCCAACATAGGAAACAAATTGAATCCATAAAACAGTTGCAAACAGCTTTTCAGGAGATTAAAAACTCCATTGAAAGTCTATGCAGCAGAATAAGCCAATGTGAAGACAGAATGTCAGATATAGAAGATAAGATTGCAATTAGTGACCAGGAAAATAAAAAATTCTTTAAAATTGTAAAAGACCATGAGAAATCAATCCAGCAGCTGCTAGATGATGAAAAATTACATAAGACTGATTGGAGTCAATGAAGAAACAGGAAAGAGTGCAGATGACACTAAAAAACTGTTCACAGAAGCAATGGCAGAAAACTTCTTGTATGCTGCATACAAGAAACATACCCAAGCCTCTACGCGGGTCAGCCAAGCAGCGGGAAGCTCCTTTACTGCATCCTGGTTCCTGGTCATGCCATGGTGAGGTCCCAGGACCGGCTTGGAGCCTCATCCCCAGCCAATGCTCTGCTTAGCCAGAAGGGCACCTTCAAGGCCCAGCTCCACTCCCCCCCACCTGCCGCCCTTTGGCTCTTCTGCTACTTGGTCCCACACTACAGAGGCACAGGGGATTATACTTCACGTAGTTAAATGTGATAGATTAGTAACTACCACAAATTGTCATTTTCTAAGTTGCGCTTGATTCTATGGTATTGTTGATTTTATCATTTGGTCTAACATGTTGTGATTGATCTAATCAGTTTTCCTTCCTGGTATAAGGAAAATAAAATAGCCTCAGAGTCATTAGAGCCTCAAAACCTAAACACAAGCCATATCTGGAAGACACCTCTGAAAAGCAATAATTCCACAAGGGTTTTAAACACAAGCAACAAAGATACCTGCATTAAGCAATTTTTGAAATACTAACCCAGGAATTAAGCCAAGGACAGTACCAAAAACAAAAATGAGAAAACATTTAAGCAAGGCACAATAGCAGGCTTCCATGACACAAAAAGGAAATTCTGGGGGAGATGAGGTGGAAAAGTCTGATAATCAACCACCTGGACACCCTGAACTGATAGCACAGGAAGTAACAGAGCAGATGCATGAGGCTCTAGAAAAATTCAAAACAGAAATAGTCTCCCAGATAAATACAGAGATGGTGAGTACAGTGAAAGACATGATTAGAGGCTCTAGAGCAGAAACAGATAAGAAAATACATGAGATCAGAAACATGCTGGAAGCCATGAGTGCTCAGCATAAGAAAGGAATGGAAACCATGATCACCCAACATAAGAAAGAAATGGAATCCATGAAACAGATTCAAACACATATTCAGGAGATTAAAGACTCCATTGAAAGCATGCAGAGCAGACTAAGAGAATCAGAAGACAGAATATCAGATATAGAAGACAAGATCATGGTTAAGGACCATGAAAACAGATTTCTTAAAGATAGTAAGGGACTATGAGAAATCAATCCAACAGCTGCTAGGTGATGCAAAGAAGAATAACATAAGACTGATGGGAGTCCACAAAAAAACAGGAGAAAGTACAATAGACATAAAAAAACAGTTCACAGAAGTAATAGTAGAAAACTTCCCAGACAGAGTTGGAGAATTGGACACACAGATAAGTGAGGCACAGAGAACTCCACCCAGCCATGATAAAAAAAAAAATCTACACCTAGACATATAATAGTCAAGATCCCAGAAACTCAACAAAATAAAAATATTCTACAGGCAGTTAGAGAAAAGAAACAAATCACCTACAAAGGAAAGCCCATCAGAATCATGGCAGATTTCTCAACACAAACCCTCAAATCAAGGAGAGCCTGGGGTGAAGTATTTCAAGCCCTAGAAGAAAATAACTTCCAACCTAGACTGTTGTATCTGGCAACATTATCTTTCAAAATCGATGGGGAAATTAGATACTTTCACGACAAAGAACACCTGAGAAATTTCATGAACACCAAGCCAGCACTCCAAACAATTTTATGCAATATCCTAGAAAAAGACAATGAAGGTCACAACTCCATGAGGGCCAACAGAGAGAAGACACCATGCAAGGTAAGGCACTAAATGGAAAGGGGGGAAAATAAGAAATAAAAGAGCCAACAACAATAAAACATCATGGCAAGGATGAGTCAATATCTCTGAATTATAACTATCAATGTTAATGGCCTCAATTCACCAATTAAAAGATACAGACTGACAGAATGAATTAAGAAGCAAAACCCAGCAATATGCTGTATACAAGAAACACCTAACTCAAAAGGAAATTCATAGACTGAAAGTAAAAGGATGGAAAACAGTTCTCACGCCACAGGAACCCAGAAAAAAGCAGGGGTAGCAATCTTATTTGCAGACAAAGTAGATTTCAAACCAAAACTAATAAGAGAGACAAAGATGGTCACTACATCCTTGTGAAGGGAACAATCCAAGAGGAAGAGATGACAATCCTAAATATTTATGCACCAAACACGAATTTCCCCAACTATACAAAACAAATATTAATGGACATGAAAAACCAAATAAACAATAACATAATTGTAGTTGGGGGCCTCAACAACCCTCTATCACAAATAGATCATCTAGAAAAAAAATTATCAATGAAATTCTAGAACTGAACCAAGCTATTGAACAAATGCACTTAATAGATGTTGACAGAGTGTTCCACCCCACAAAATCAGAATACACATTCTTTTCAGCTGCACACAGGTCATTCTCCAAAATAGATCACATGCTAGCTCATAGGGCAAATCTAAGTAAATGTAAAAGAATTGAAGTTATCCCCTGTATATTATCAGACCATAGTGCAATAAAATTGGAGATCAATAACATAAGAAACCGCAAAACCCCAACAAACACATGGAAATTGAGCAACTCCTGAACAACCAATGGATCACAGAGGAAATTAAAGAAGAAATTGGACAGTTTCTACAAGTAAATGGTAGTGCCAATATAACATTCAGGGATCTGTGGGACACAATGAAAGCAGTTCTATGCGGGAAATTCATAGCAGTGAATGCCCATATTAGGACAACAGAGAGAACTCAGTTAAATAACCTAATGCAGAACCTCAAGCTCCTAGAAAAAGAAGAGCATAACAAACCCAAAGCTCATGCAAGAAAGGAAATTATAAATATCCAAGCAGAAATCAATGCAATGGAGACTAAGAGAATGATACAAAAAATCAATGAATTGAAGAGCTGGTTTTTTGAAAGAATAAATAAAATTGATAAACCTTTAGCCAACCTTATCAAAAAAAGGAAAGAAAAGGCTCACATCCATGCAATTAAGAATAAAAAAGGTGAAGCCACAACAGATCCAGCAGAAATTCAGAGGATCATCAATACCTACTTTGAGAACCTGTACTCTAATAAAATGGAAAACACAGAAGAAATGGACAGATTCCTAGATACATATGAATTGCCAAAGTTAAATGAAGAAGATATAGAAATTCTAAACACTACAATAACAATGAGTGAAATTGAAAATGTAATAAAAAATTTACCAACAAAGAAAAGCTCAGGTCCTGATGGCTTCACTGCTGAATTGTACAAGACATTTAAAGAAGAACTATCACCATTACTCTTTAAACTCCTCAAGGAAATTGAAAGGGAAGCAAGGCTTCCAAATTCATTCCTGGAAGCAAGTGTTACTTTGACTCCAAAACCAGGGAAAGACACAACCCAAAAAGAGAACTACAGGCCAATATTCCTAATGAACATAGATGCAAAACTCCTCAACAAGATATTGGTGAACAGAATACAGAGTGTCGTCAAGAAGATCATACACCCTGACCAAGTTAGATTTATCCCAGGGATGAAAGGATGGTTCAACATCAGTAAATCAATAAATGTAATACACTATATTAACAGAGTCAAGGACAAAGACCATATGATCATCTCAACAGATGCAGAAAAGGCATTTGACAAAATCCAACACCCATGCATGATAAAAATGCTACAGAAAATTGGAATAGAAGGTCTTTATCTCAACCTGATTAAGGCTATCTATGAAAAACCAACAGCCAACATCATACTAAATGGTCAAAAACTGAAAACTTTCACGCTAAAATCAGGAACAAGACAAGGATGCCCACTATCACCACTCCTGTTCAATATTCTTCTGGAAACATTAGCCATGGCAATTAGAAAAGAGAAAGAAATAAAAGGAATAAAGATAGGAAAGGAAGAAGCGAAACTGTCATTATTTGCTGATGATATAATACTTTACATAGAATACCCAAAAAACTCAGTCAAAAGTCTTCTAGACCTAATTGACAGATTCAGTAGAGTAGCTGGATATAAGGTCAACACTCAAAAAACAATAGCCTTCTTATACACAAATAGCAGACTCATTGAGAGAGAAATTCAGGAAACAATTCCTTGTATAATAGCATCCAAAAAGTGAAATATCTAGGAATTAATCCAACAAAGGAAGCAAAAGACCTCTACACTGTAAACTACAACACTCTGAAAAAGGAGATCAAGGAGGATATAAGAAAATGGAAAGATATCCCTTGTTCCTGGGTAGGAAGAATCAATATAGTGAAAATGGCCAAATTTCCAAAACTGCTATACAGATTTAATGCAATACCAATTGAAATTCCAACAATATACTTCACAGAACTAGAGAAAACAATTCAAAAATTCTTTTGGAAGCAGAAGAAACCTAGAATACCAAAAGCAATTCTAGGCAACAGAGACATGGCTGGGGGTGTCACAATCCCCAACTTGAAACTATACTACAAAGCTACTGTGATAAAAACAGCATGGTACTGGCAAAGAAATAACTCAAAGATCAGTGGAATAGATTAGAAGACGCAGAAACAACTCCAGACATATTCAGCCACCTCATCTTTGACAAAGGAGCCAACCACCCTCATTGGAGGAAAGATAGTCTGTTCAATAAATGGTGTTGGAAAAACTGGATTTCAACCTGCCAAAACTTACAACTAGACCCATACCTATCACCATGAACTAAACTAAGATTGAAGTGGATTAAAGAGCTAAATATCAAGACAGAAACACTAAACTTGCTGGAAGATAAGTTAGGTAGAACTCTCAATGACAGTGACATAGGAAAAGACTTTATGAACAAATCTTCAGTAGCATGGAAGCTAACACAAAGAATCAACAACTGGGATCTCATCGTATTAAAAAGCTTCTGCACTTCAAGAGAAACTACCAACAGAGCTAAGAGACAACCTACAATATGTGAAGAAATTTTAAGCAGCTGTACCTCAGACAAAGGTCTACTATCGAGAACATATAAAGAATTGAAAAAAATCAGACTCCCGAAATTCAAAGACCCAATTCAAAAATGGGCATCTAAAATGAACAGACATTTCTCAGACAAAGAAGTAAAAACAGCAAATAAATATATGAAAAAATGTTCAACATCACTGGTCATTTGAGAGATGCAGATGAAAACAACAGAGATTCCACCTCACCCCACAAAGAATGGCTGCTATCAAGAAATCAACCAATAACAAATGCTGGTGGGGATGTGGAGAGAAAGGAACCCTTCTCCATTGTTGGTGGGAGTGCAGACTGGTGCAACCACTGTGGAAATTTGTATGGAGATACCTCAAAGAACTAGGACTAGAGGTCCCATTTGACCCAGCTATTCCCCTACTGGGTATCTTCCCCAAGGAATTAAAAGAATTGTACCACAGATATATATGTGCACCTATGTTTATAGCAGCACAGTTTGTAATAGCTAAAGTTTGGAAACAGGCCACGTGCCCATCAACTGGAAACTGGATAAAGAAGATTTTATAAAATGGAGTACTACTCAGCCATAAAGAATGAGAAACTAGAGTCATTTATAGCTAAATGGATGCATATTGAGGCCATACTCTTAAGTGTAATAAATAGGACACACATGTGTAAATACCAAATAGTTTCACTAGTGTGAGAAACTGAAAGTGTAAATAAGGATGAAAATGATTAAAATGAATAATTGATAATTTGAAATAGGAAAAGGTCCAAAGGCAGAGGGCTAGTGGGAGGGGAAGGGGAAAGGGATGAAGGGAAAGGAAAAATTATGAGAAAGAAAAAAAATGGAAACGAAGTCTATGTAAATAGGGAAGGGTTGTGGGGGTGAAGGGCACATAGGTAATGGGGGAAAAATAAGAACTAAGATACATCATATTCAGGTACAAACACCCAATGATAAATGCAAATATATTGTATACCTAAAATGTACAAGCTAATGTATACATTAAAAAAAGAAACATACTTAATTCAAAAAGAAACTCATAGACTGAAAGTTAAAGGGTGGAAAAAAATACTCCATGCGACAGGAACACGAAAAAAAGCAAGAGTAGCCATCCTCTTTGCAGATCAAGTGGATTTCACACCAACACTGATTAAGAGAGACGAAGAAGGACACTATATCCTTGTAAAGGGAACAATCCAATAGAAAGAGATGACAATCATAAATATCTATGCACCAAACACTAGTGCTCCCAACTATATAAAACAAATACTAACAGACATGAAAAGTCATATATGCACTAATACAATAATAGTGGGGGATCTCAACACCCCACTGTTACAAATAGACAACTAGACAAAAAATAAATAATGAAATACTAGAACTCAATTAAACTCTTGAACAAATGATCTTAACAGATGTTTACAGTGTTCCACCCCCACCAAATCAGAACACACATTCTTTTCAGCTCCACATGGGTCATTCTCCAAAATAGACCACATATTCACTCATAGAATGTGTTAAAGTAAGTGCAAAGGAATTGACTATATTCCCTGTATATTATCAGACCATAGTGTGATGAAATTGGAGATCACTACCGAAAGAAACCGCAAGAATTTCAGAAACACATGGAAATTGAACAACACACTTCTGAATAACCAAAGGTTCACAGAGGAAATTAAAGAAGAAATCAGACAGTTCCTTTAATTAAATGACAATGACAATACAACTTCTCAGAATCTATGGGACACAATGAAAGCAGTCTTATGAGGGAAATTCATAACAGTGAATACTCACTTTAGGAAAACAGAGTGAGACCAATTAAACAACCTGATGCTGAACCTCAAGCTTCTAGAAAAAGAAGAGCAGGACAAACCCAAAGCTCATACAAGGGAGAAAATTATAAAAATCAGAGCAGAAATCAATGCAATGGAGACTAAGGGAACAATACAAAAAATCAATGAAGCCAAGAGTTGGTTCTTCGAAAGGACAAACAAAATTGACAAACTCTTAGCCAATCTTTTCAGAAAGAGGAAAGAAAAGGCCCAAATCCATGCAATTAGGAATGAAAAGGGTGAAATTACAACAGACCCAGAAGAAATCCAGAGGATCATCAATACCTACTTCCAGAACCTATACTCCAATAAGATGGAAAACACAGAAGAAATGGACAAATTCCTAGACACATATGAATTACCAAAGTTGGATGAAGAAGACCTAAAAATTCTAAACAACCCAATATCAATCAATGAAATTGAAAATGTAATTAAAAACTTACCAACTAGGAAAAGCCTGGATCCGGATGGCTTCACTGCTGAATTCTACAAGGCATTTAAAGAGGAACTATTGCCACTACTATTTAAACTCTTCAACGAAATTGAAAGGGAAGCAATACTCCCAAATTCATTCCTGGAAGCAAGCATCACCTTGATCCCCAAAGCAGAGAAAGACCCAACCGAAAAAGAGAACTATAGGTCAAACTCACTAATGAACATAGATGCAAAAATCTTTACTAAGATACTGGCAAATAGAATGCAGAAGATCATCAAGAAGATCATACACCCTGACGAAGTGGGATTCATCCCAGGGATGCAGGGATGGTTCAACACATGCAAATCAATCAATGTAATACACTATATCAATAGAGCCAAGGACAAAAACCATATCATCTCCATTGATGCAGAAAAAGCATTTGATAAAATCCAACATGTATTTATGATAAAAACCCTACAAAAAATTGGAATAGATGGTCTCTACCTCAATCTGATAAAAGCCATCTATGAAAAACCAACAGCCAATATCATACTAAATTGTAAAAAATTGAAACCCTTCACACTAAAATCAGGAACAAGACAAGGATGTCCACTATCACCACTCCTGTTCAATATAGTTTTGGAAATTTTAGCCATGACAATTAGACAAGAGAAAGAAATAAAAGGAATAAAAATAGGAAACGAAGAAGTCAAATTGTCATTATTTGCAGATGACATGATACTCTATAAAGAAGACCCCAAGAACTCCACCAAAAGTATTCTAGACTAACTGGCCCTGAATCAAGGCCGGGATTTTTCTGAAGCTGTTGGTTTCAAGCAGGAGCCTAAAGAGATGTCTTTCTATGGTCTGTTGGCCATTTCAGAACTTGGCAAAGGGAATGGTCAATTCATTAGAAAGAAACAGTAGTAAAATGGTGGTGCACAGCTGTAATCCCAACACTTGGAAGGCTGAGGCAGGAGGATTGCTGCAGTTCGAGGCCAGCTTGGACTACATTGCGAGACCCTGTCTCAAAAAACAAACAAATAAAATCTTTATCTCTCTTTATAGTTTTACATTTATTTAAAAATATGTATCTGCATCAAAAGAACAGACTTAAATTTTCCTTGTTTTACTTATTGCATTTTAGAGTGAGATAAACACTTTTCAACTATCTTCCATACTATTTTCTTTTAATTCTGTCCACAGGGAACCATTATGTTTTAAGTGTTTATCTTCAGAGTTCTCATTACTTTGCACACAAATTTTCTGTATTAAGGACAGTAATCCTTTATGCATTTATCACAATTATCAGTTGGTAGGATATTTAATAAAAAGAAGAACTGAGGTTCACATCTTGCCTCAGGAAAAAAAAAAGTATTCTAGACTTAATAACCAAATTCAGTAGAGTAGCTGGATACAAGGTCAATACACAAAAATCAATAGGTTTCCTCTACATGAATAACAGACTCACTGAGAGAGAAATAGGGCAAACAATTCCTTTCACAATAGCATCCAAAAAACTGAAATACCTAGGAATCAACCTAACAAAAGAAATCAAAGACCTCTTTTCTGAAAACTATAGCACTCTGAAAAGAGAAATTGAAAATGATATCAGAAAATGGACAGACATCCCCTGTTCCTGGGTAGGAAGGATCAACATAGTGAAAATGGCCATACTTCCAAAACTGCTATATAGATTCAATGCAATCCCAATTGAAATCCCAGCACCATACTTCATGGACCTTGAGAAAACAATCCAAAAATTCATTTGGAACAAGAGACCAAGAATAGCCAAAGCAATTCTAGGCAACCGAGACATGGCAGGCGGTATCACACCCCCCAACTTGAAACTATACTACAAAGCTACTGTGATTAAAAACAGCATGGTACTGGCAAAGAAACAGACCAGAGGGCCAGTGGAACAGATTAGAAGATGCAGAAACAACTCTAGACACACTCAGCCACTTCATCTTCAACAAAGGAGCCAAACACCCTCACTGGAGGAAAGATAGCCTCTTTAATAAATGGTGCTGGAAAAATTGGGTTTCAACTTGCCAAAGAGTAAAACTAGACCTATATCTCTCACCATGCACTCAACTAAAATCAAAATGGATTAAAGATCTAAATATTAAAATAGAAATGCTAGGGCCAGGGATTTAGCTCAGTGGTTCTGCCACCTGCTTCACAAGCGCAAGGTCCCGAGTTCGATCCCCGGTACCAAAATATAAAAATTAAAATAAAATAAAATAAAAACGCTGAACCAGCTGGAAGAGAGGTTAGGTCGAACACTTGAAGACATTGCTGTAGGAAAAGATTTTATGAACAAAACCTCAGTTGCCCATGAACTAGCACAAATAATCAACAAGTGGGATCTCTTCTTATTAAAAAGCTTCTCCACAGCAAGAGAAACCACCAGCATTGTGAAAAGACAACCCACAATGTGGGAAAAAATGTTCACCTGCTGTTCCTTAGACAAAGGTCTACTATCTAGAATCTATGAAGAACTTAAAAAAAATCAGACCTCCCAAATTTAAAGACCCAATCCAAAAATGGGCATCTGAAATGAACAGATATTTCTCACACAATGAATAGAAATGGCAAATAAACATATGAAAAAATGTGCAACATCACTGGTCATTTGAGAGATGCAAATGAAAACAACACTGAGATTCCACTTCACTCCAGAAAGAATGGCTGCTATCATGAAATCAACCAATAACAAATGCTGGAGGGGCTATGGGGAAAGAGGAACATTGCTCCACTGCTGGTGGGAGTGCAGACTGGTGCAACCACTGTGGAAATCAGTGTGGAGATACCTCAAAGAACTAGGACTGGAAGTCCCGTTTGACCCAGCTATTCCCCTGCTGGGGATGTTCCCCAAAGAATTAAAAGAATCATACCACAGTGATACATGTGCATCCATGTTCATAGCAGCACAGTTTGTAATAGCTAAAACTTGGAAGCAGCCCAATTTCCCATCAACTGGAGACTGGATAAAGAAAATGTGGGGTTTTTTAAAAAATAAAATGGAGTACTATTCACCCATAAAAAATGAGAAATTAGAGACATTTATAGCTAAATGGATGCACATTGAAGCCATACTCTTAAGTGAAATAAATAGGATACACATGTGTAAATACTGAATAGTTTCTCTAGTTTGAGAAACTGAAAATATAAATAAGGACTAAAAGGTATAATAGATAATGTGAAATAGGAAGAAAAGGGGCAAAGGGGAGAGGGAAATGGGAAGGGTGGGGGAAAGGAAAGAAGGGAATGGAATTAATATGAGAAAATGAAAAAATGGAAACAAAGTCTTTGTTAATAGGGAGGGATGGAGGGGTTGAAGGGAGGAGAGGGGAAGGGGGAAAAAATAAGAACCAAGAGAGACTATGTAAAGGTGCAAATTTCCAATGATGAATGTCATTATGTTGTATGCCTAAAATGTACCAATAAATATAATCAACTGAAGGAAAAAAAAAAGAAAATGAGAGATGAAAAGTACTCTCAACGTTGTCTTAAGCATGCAGTTTCCTAACTGCTGGTGAAGCTGAATTTACTTTTACGGTGATTGGTCACCCATATTCATTTTCTTATGAACTTTCAACTCATGTCTCTTTCATGTTTTGTTACTGAGCTGCTTTTTTCCCCAATTGCTTCATAGGAGTTTTTATATATTAAATATTTTTTCCAGTTTTATTGAATTAGATTTTACATACCATAAAATTCAACCATTTTAAGTGTACAATTCAGTCGTTTTTAGAGCAAATTTATAGAGCTGTGCAATCACTATCATAAATTTAGGATGTTAACTCATGATTTCAGTTTCCTATTGCCTCTTGATTGTATAATTCCTTGACACATAGGTAGAAGAAATGCTTCCCCCAACTCTAATGTCTTTTATTTTAGGTCATGAATGGATATTTTAAAATTAATCTAGCTAAATTCAAAACTTTTTTTCTTCAGTGTTGGGGACCAAACCCAGGGCCTTGCATATGCTAGATGAGCACTCTAAACCTGAGCTACATTGTTCTCGCTTTGGCAGCACATATTCTAAACCTGAGCTACAAAAAGACAAAAGCTGTCAAAAAACAAGGGGAAATACCATTTTCCTACTGGATCACAGGGAGGAAGAAAGAAAAAAAAAAAGAAAATATTCCCATCTTAGTCACTTTCTTCTTGCTGAGACACAATACAGGACACCCACAGCTTAAAGGAGGAGAAGTTTATTTTGGCTCACGGTTTCATGGTCAGCTGGCTTCCCAGAAGAAAGCATGGCAGAGAGGCATGGCAGAGGAAAGGTGCTAATCTCATGGAAGAAAGACAGCTGAGAGAGCTAAGGGCCATGTATGTATAAACCGTGACTCTTTGCCTGAAAGCAGACCATTCAGACTGTTACTAACTTTAACATTAATTTTATTTGTAAAAAGTAAATATGTAGATGTTTAAAAATATGCATCACCAACAAAGAAATTTTTTATTAAAATATAGTACATGAAAAAATGAGCGACTTCTGAACACATGTGAAATATATCCATATAAGACATATAAGTTGACTTACACAGCTTAAGAATAATAAAATAAAACTTAAATTTTTAGGTTTCTAGGAATATCCTTAGGTTGCTAGGATTTGCATCCAAATCACCTATAAGGTTCAACTTTGTAAACACAGAATACTATGAATTGATCCTTAATTTTTTCTCCTTGAATGCAGGAATCTACTGCCTCCGAATCCTGAGTGCTGGTATGACAGGCATGTGCCACTGTGCTGGCTAATTCTCAAATTTTTTACATGGCATATTTCTAGATTTCTAGATAACTTTCTTCTCTCAGGTGTTTGTGTACACAATTTTTTTGGTTTTTTGTTAATCAGCAGCATGTGTGTTCTTTTTACTTTCTCCACGATGAATCTTTCCAGGGTGTATAAATAATTCAGAACATGACTGTCCTGCTTTATCTTTTTTTTTTTTTTTTTTTTTTTTCTTGGTACTGGGGATCGAACTCTGGCCCTTGCACTTTCAAGGCAGGTGGCAGAACCACTGAGCTAAATCCCCAAGCCCCTGTCCTCCTTTATCTTTTAGATCTTCCTACATTCAAATGGATTTTTTAAAAAGAAGTAGCTTTAATCTCTTCTGGCACAGTTGGAAATTTTTTTATATTTAAAAACCACAAGATCATAATACAAGTTTCACCTACCACCCAAGTTTCTCTCCCATATGGATTCAGAGACAGATATTACTGGTTTCCCACACCCAATTAAACAAAAATAAAATCTCAGAAACATACCATTTTGATAATGATCTTTTCCTATTTGAGTTTTCAACTTTGAAATTCTAAAGGAATCTAGAAAATAAGTTCATTCTGTCAATATGTTTGTCTGGTTTTCCTTAATAAGACTCTTCTAGAGATAAATCTTAGCATAAATTGGATTTAAAAAAACAACTTCTACTTAAAGAGATCTGTTTCTAAGAGTAGCCAAAATCACAAGTACTGAATAAGGGTGCTGAAAACACCATCTTACCCTGGACCCAGCAACTTTCTATTTTCTAGATCTTACATTTGTTCTTCTGATACTATTTTTTTCTGATCTATATTCCCTGCTACTAACACAGCTAAGGAGGTGGTAAAATAGATTTGAACTGGGCTGGGCTAGCATGAATTGGCAGCTTGTATCAATTCTAGAGAATAAAAATGAACAGATGAACTCATCAGCAATGTATCTTAACTCCAAATTAGATCTTACATGAGACTGCCAGATAAAATTCATGTCAACAATAGCATGGGAGTTATGCATGCTGCTTTATCTAAATATTCATAAAGTCAGCAATAGCTGACACTTACTGATCTTCTGGAATAGAAAGAGTCCTCAGCTCTCTGCTGGCTTGAACTTGGATCCTTGACCTTCTTCCACCTTGAACACAGAAAGGGTCCCATGTTGGAAACATAAATAAAGTTAAGCATAGAATTTTTAAAAATCTACAATTTTTAGACTTTGGTGGGAAAACAAGGGCTATCCTTTGAATTGCTTTGTGTCAGGCCCTTCCTGTGTATACTAGCTATCAACAAAAGATCAAGTATTAAGAGCTGGGGTGTAGATCAATGATATAGCACTTGCCTAGAAAAACACACACACACACACACACACACACACACACACAAATCAAAAAACCTGAAGCATGGCTGGTGGTGCACATGTGTAATCCCAGTACTCAAGAGGCTAAAGTGGTGCACATGTGTAATCCCAGTACTCGAGAGGCTAAGGCCAGAAGATCATGAGTTTGAGGCCATCTTGAGCTACATAGCAAGTTCGATGCCAGCCTGAACTGTTACACGGTACAATACCAGGGAGAAGAGCCTAGTTGTCCAAAGGCCCAGAGCTAATGACTAACTTCTGAGTGATGTTCATTTGGTACCAGTCCCAGGGCTATTTTACTCCATCATTTGTATCCACCTTCTTTCTGGATTCAGGACATTTATCAGTGACTTCTTGGACTACAGAACTTTGTGTCGACTGAGGTCTTCAACTTGCCAGTAAGGATCCAGACTCCAACAATTTCATTTTAGACCATGACCCATTAAGGGAACAAATTAATCCTCTTCAGAATGGAATGATGTGGATGTGTCTACCAGTCCCTCCCCTAGTTTGCAGATCTCAGTTGCATTTAGTCTCTGGTCACAGAAAAGACATTTCTGATCTTGTGTTATAGTTTATGGAGCAAGGATGAAAAGTATGAAGATGAGTGCCATCCACCCTCTTGTCCCAGCCACAAAAACACTGATGACCTTTCACATAGGGTAACTTTTCTTACCAAGTTCAGGCTTGGCCTTAGGCGCCTCCTCAATCTGCCACTCCAAGCTAACTAATTAATTAAAACTGGCAAGTGAGATTGAATCCATTTGCCATCACCAATACAGGAAAACCTCCTTTAAGTTTACTTAATGTAGAAACCTTTCTTAATTAATAAAACATCTGAAATATTGAAAATTATTCAAAAATAATAATTTTCAAGTGTACACAGCAGGATTTCAAATATTTTTATGTAAGTCAAAATTTAACTCATAATCAAGAAAAATTTGTAATTAAATCAGAGCACTAGCTAAATAGGCACTGATGTTTACTTTTAATGTAACCATGGAAGAATTTAGAGCTACTTCCCAGAAATTAAGTTTCCTGAGAACTCAAATTCATTGCGATTCAGAATCAACAATTAGTCAAAGGAGCTATAAAAATCATCTGATGATAAGTTCAGGGAGATTAAATTTCTTTTCTCTTGTTCAAAGGACACTTTTAATTCTTATTCATTCATGGAGCACCAACTCTCTGCTGGGCCACATTTCTTGGTGCTGGAGGGAGTGACAGTGACCACGGCAGAGAGGACCTCTGTCCTCACAGTGCTCAGTGGCACAGTCTTCACTCATCATAGTCCCTTGGCCAGGACCACCTGTTAGGCAGTTCAGCATGGGCCAAGGGAGGAGGGTTGCAAATTTCCAATCTTGTTTGTGGTAGATGCTCCAAATAGTCCAAAATCTTCCTCATGTCACCTTTTAAGCCATATGGAACACTTAACAGCCAATCTGATACAATTAAAGAAAAAAAATCCTAAGTGCAAATATGATCTTTCAAGCATTGGCAAAAGCTGTTTCATGGAGAACTCTACTGTAATTCCTTGATAGCATGACTTAATAAAAATTGAGGACACAAGACCCATACCCAAATATTTGGAAAGTCTTTCCCCACTTAATTTAAAAGTTAAAGAAACAAAATTAGGATAAATGGGAATATGTAAAAAAGTAGGTAAAAGTTAGGGAAGTAAAAACTATATTAATCTCCATCACCCAGCATGCTGCTTGGCACAAAATAGGCACTTGATAAATATTAAAGGAATGAATAAATAAATATGCAACAACTCATCAGGAGACTATGAAATTATAATAATTGGAATCTACTTTCTGTATTTATCATTTCCATTTTACCTTTGCATCTGATTTTAAATTGCACTGGTCCAGTGCTTTTGCTAACAATTTCAACATGCATAACAATTTCTCTGGGTCTTACTGAGTGTAGGTAGTTTCCTTCCTGATATTTCAGTGCTTTGATCTGGAAAAAAATCTTATATGAAGCTTTGAAGGATGCTGTAACCCTGAAAGTACATTTTATAGTTTTGGGTTCACATTTAAGGACTACAATAAATAACAGGCTAAGTTTATAAAATATGGACTAGTTTAGAGGAACACAACAGAATGATATTTTGACCAAACTGTGGGCCCTAGCCCTAGAGACGGATGGATTCTAGGCACCCCTTTTCTGACACATTGGCCTTAAGAGTGAAAGCTGCTACCGAGGAAGCAATTGTTGAAAATTCTTCAGCCTACTCATTCATTTGTACTCACAGCCTCCTGAGAAGAAAGGGACTTTTAGATGTTGAAATTCTAACCTTCGATGTAATACTATTTGGGGTGGAGCCTTGGGGAGGTAACTAGGCTGTGGGGGTGGGGCCCTAACGAATGTGATTAGTGCCCTTTATAAGAAGAGGACAGAAACCTAGCTATGTCTTTATCAACCATGTAAAGGTACATTGAGAAGTGGGACTCTGCAACCCAGAAGAGGATCTTCTCCAGAATTGAACCATGTTGGCACACTGGTCTTGCACTTCCAGCACCCAGGACTATACAAAATAAATTCCTGTTGTTCACCAGTCACCTAGTCTATGATACTTTGCTGTAGAGGCCCAAACTAACACAGGAAACAAAGCACCTCTGCTGTTGTTGCCTGCTGAGCATTCTTGCTGTGTAAGGTAGAAGCACCATGGTTTTCCCTGGACTATACAGAATCCATTGAAAGTAGTCTTAATAGACTCTCAGACAGGCCTCAGACAGCCCAGAAATGCTTAAGTACAGTAGGCAAACCAATAAAATGTTCTCTACTTAGAATCTAAATCATGAAGTATGAAACACAAGAACAAAAACGTTCAAACATAATCATTTTAACAGCCCTCCTGTTCTTAGTTCCTGATCTCTAGATTCCAGGACCTAGGTAGAATTTTATCCTTTGAGCTGCCTCATATCTTTATTAAATCAGAGTTTTGTTTTTGTTTTTGAGTTTTGCCTGGATTAGCCAGAGTCAATTGTTTTGTTGCTTGCAACAAGAAAATTTGTTCACACTGAAAATGAAGTTTCTTCTGCTTTGAAGTCCAAAGTTATTGAAATATATTTAGTAGTTTGAGTTTAAGATAGAAGATGGTTAGACTTACTTTAGGTCCATTACACAATAAGAAGTAGAACAGACAAATGCCTATTTTCAACAGTTTTATTCATCATAGTACCAGATGTCATAGCCAGAGTAATCAGGCAAGAGAAATAAGAGGCATTATGTTCCTCAGATCCTCTATTTTTTTATCTGTCCTATCTAGATTTGTTAATCATGTCTTGCACTATGGGCACAATCTTTGATGTTATCTGAGAAAGTATTTCTGATTTCATTTTTTCCAAATGCTGTTTTGTTGCCAGGTCAGGGAGTCCAGGTGGTTGAGTATCAGGTTGTTCCATCTCGTTTCCCTTTGGAGTTGCTATAAAATTTGAATAGTACCTATTAAAAAAAGTATATTCCTAGCTTGAAAACCTACCTATATGACATCAACAGGCTCATATACATTTTAACTGATAAATTATATCAAACATTTAAAGCAGGAAAAAGAAGGAACACTTCTCCCCTCATTTTAGGAAATCAAACAAAAATTTTCACTGCAAGTATGGAGTACATGTCTTTTGATCTGTTGAGAAGGTTCTGTTCTACTTCTAGTCTCCTGATAGCTTTTACCATGAACAGTTGTAGAATTTAGTCCAATACTTTTTCTCCAACTAGTGACAGGATCATATGGCTTTTTCCTTTCCTCTGTTAAAATGATGACTTCTCACCCCTCCCCCACAGATTCCTATCAGTGAAAATCTAATATATTCTGTTGCCCCTGGGGTTGGTGAGTCAGTGCCTGCAGTCAAGTGCCTCCCAGGCTCAGCTCAGCACATCCCTTGCCACAAACAGTGTCTGGGGCCTGGCCACCTTGCCTCTGCCTCACCACATCCCTGGTTTTGTATTTTATTTACAGAGTTTTACAGAAAATGAAACAAAATGCCTTTCCTATAAAAAAAAAATGATGACTTCTGGGGGTGGATCTTCCAACGCTAAACCAACACTGCCATCCCTAAAATAAAACCACTTTCTACATACTGCCAGATCTGACTTCTAATAGTTTATTTTGTTAAACAAATTTCTGTCTATGTTCATACTTTTTTCTATTATCTTTATCCAGTTTTAGGATTAGCACAATGTTGAGTTCCTAAAATGAGGGGAGCAGTGTTCCTTCTTTTTTCTGCTTTAATTGTTTGATATAATTTATCAGTTAAAATGTTTATGAGCCTGCTGTTGTCATATAGGTAGGTTTTCAAGCTAGGAATATACTTTCTTTTTTTTTTTATTCCTCCTATTATTAATTTTTTTGTATTAAATTCTTTTATTGGTACATTGTAGGTATACAACACAATTACATTTCTCATTGGGAATTGTACCTTTATATAATGCATCTTGGTTCTTATTTTTTCCCCATTCCTAGCCCTCCCTTCATGCCCTCCACCCTTCCCTATTTGCAAAGACTTTATTTCCATTTTTTCCATTTCTCATCATTTTTTCCTTTCTCTTCTTTAGGAATATACTTTCTTTAATAGGTGCTATTCAAATTTTATATTTCCTCCAGAGTTAGTTTCATTAATTTGTCTTCCAAGGTACTTCTTACAAGTTGTCAAATTTATTTCAAAAAAGATTTTTGTAATATGCTTTCTATATCCTTTTAAATTCTGTAAAATCTGTGGTAATGTCTCCTAGATCTTGATATTGTAATTTTAAAAATGTATAATTGATATTGTGTAATAGGAAGAAAAGGTCTAAAGGAGTAGGGGAAGTGGGAGGGGTAGGAGAAAGGAAAGAAGGGAAAAGAAAAAATATGAGAAATGGAAACAAATTCTTTTCAAATAGGGAAGGGTGGAGGGGGTGAAGGGAGGGCAGGGGAAGGGGAAAAAAAATAAGAACCAAGATACTCATGTAAAGGTACAAGATCCCAATGATGAATGTAACTGTATTTTATACCTAAAATGTACCAATAAACTTAATGGGGAAAAAAAAAAACCAAACTGCAGCAGGAATGTACTGTATCTTTTTTTAAGTTAGAGGGAGGGATTTTCAGTATTTTTACCATAAAGAAATTATAAGTGTTTGAGGAGATGGATATGCTTATCCTAATTTAAGTATTATATAATGTATATGTGTATCAAAACACCATATTATATTGGGCTGGGGATTTAGCTCAGTGGTTTTGCTGCCTGCTACACAAGCACAAGGACCCAAGTTTGATCCCCGATACCAAAAAACCCCCCAAAACCCCAGCATATTATACCCCATAAATATGTACAAATTTTATCAGTGTATAAAAAAACAAATGGAAAGGGGACTAACTGACACCGAAGGAACATCCTTGCATGGTAAAAGTGGACATTTCAGAGCTGACACAGCCACACTCTGAGCCCAGTGATAAACTCAGAGATTAGAGTTCTTCTCACCTCAGATTTGTCACTCCCTATGAATACTAAGATCTTTGCTTTTAAGATGTACATCTGTAGGTTACAGAAGTCATTGGGAAGCTATATCTTCTCACTGGGTCTCACGTGTGTTTCCTTCATACTGAGTACTTGTTTGTTCAGTGTTACAAAAGAAGCCAATTTAAAACCAAGTCTAAGTCAACCTTTTCTCCAGGATCCAAATTCAGTCATCTCAGCCTAGCTCTGGAATGGATGGCTGTGACCAACGTCATAAAGATGGGATGAAGGGACAATGAAGCCCCAACCAGAAATATTATAGGGATGAGAAAAGGCATGAGTTCTGACCTCCACACCAGAAGTCAGCTGGAAGGAAACTTTCAACTTAAATCCAAGAGGAAGCCCAAACCGTACTCTGCCCTACACATCCATCGTAGGGGTGGACTTCAGTTTATGGAAACTGAAAATATGAGAGAGGAGAGTGAGCTATAACTCTGGGGCCAGCCAGTCCAGCAAAGAGCATCGTTCAAGAAGTGTAACTCAGAAGGAAGGCATGTCCCTGCTTGAGCAGCCTTTGAGCCAGGATTGTGGTTTTCAGCAGCAACAAAAGCAACCAGGACAGACAGCTAAGCCCAAGCCACATCTTTCCCAACTACAGATACCAAGTGTTGGCTTTGGCAGGAACTGTATGAAAAAAGTATCATAAGGAGCAAGTATATGGATCCATTCAGTGTATTTTTCCTACTACAGAGGTTTCATTAGGAGAAGGTGCCAGGTGTGTGGCTCTGAGGGGAGCAGAAAATTATGAAGCAAATAGCATCCTAGGTGGTGGATTGAGTTTCCAAGAAGCATACTCAAATTCTGTACATGAGGTCAGAGCCCTGGGAACCAGCCCTGGAGATTGTGGTGCTACTAGGAAAAGAAATCTGAGGCAAAGGTAAAGGAATAACAGAAGATTTGAGGAGAAGGCAATTCATTTCTTTGGTGCCTTGCTGAGTTTGCCTTGATGCAGGATGTAGAGGAAGAAATTTCTACTTTGCATTTGCTTAATAGGTCGGAGTTCCAGAGGAACATCAGAGCTGCAGACACAGACATAGGTAAGAGCAAAAGCCATGGAAACAGATGACGTCTTTCAGAGAGGATACATCAGGAAAGGAAAACAAAAGATTAAGGAGGAGAGCCCAGGCAATTCCTAAATTTAAGGATACAAACAAAGTCTCATGAAGGAGACAGAGAGAGTGACAAGGACTAGGATTTCGCAACTTCAGCTCAATTGGCATTTGGGTTCTGATAATTCTTTACTACAGGAGGCTATCTTGGGCATTGTTTAGAAACATCCCTGACCTCTACTCTGTAGAAGCAAGTAGCACCCTGTTCTCCAGTGTGACAACCCAAATGTCTCCAAATATTCCCCATGAAGAAAAATTGTCCCTAATTGAAAAAAAAGATGAAATATTAGGAAGAAAACTTAAAGCCAATTATACCATGGAAGACAAGGGCTTGAAAATTAATAATGCCAAATACCTAAGGGATAGTATTGAGTTAAATGAGGATTGAAGGGAACTGTTTGTCCAGAAAGACATGGTGAACTAATTCAGAGCACTTTTTATAGAAAAATTGAGGTTGGACACCAGATTGGCTGAATGTCTGATGTAAATAAGAAATGACATTCAAGAGTTTAAAAGGTGTTTGGTTGAATGAGGGATCCTTGAGAAATTCTTTTCAACCCAAAAATTGTATTATTATAAATAACCTCTAAGGAAGATCCTTCTGGATCCCTCAAGCCCTGGTAGCTGCTGGTGTACATGCAAAACCAGTCATGTCTGTGTTTGCCCTACTCATATAACGTGAAAAAAAATCCAAGGAGGGCCCGGGATTTAGCTCAGTGGTTCCGCCGCCTGCATCACAGGCACAAGATTCTGAGTTTGATCCCCGGTACCAAAAAAAACCCCCAAAAAACCAAGGAACCACCAATTGCCGTGCCGTCTGGACCCAATGCATGACGAAGACTAACGTATGCTTTTCTTTATGTCATCACGTAACCAACAGTTAGGCAATAAAATCTACCAGACTTTCAAGGCAGTTGTGAGTTAGACAGAGTCTAGGTCAAGTGAATCTGGAGGTGTTGGGTTTAGATTACAGGGATGGAGTTGAAGACTCCCAGGACCTGCTGGAAGCATGTGTGCATCATCTAAGAAGCTCAGGCTTCATCCCAGGGGCTGGCTCGGATGAGCAGAGTGCCATCTGCGGGTCAGAGCAGTGAGAGTGTCGTGGGACGCCTGCATGGTAATTTGCCTATGCCATTGCCAGTGCTCTCTCTCTTCTGCATTTTGAACAATCATACTAACGTCTACATGAGTAAAAAAGAAATTGAAAGCAAAAATCACATTTTCCAACTAAGAAAGAAACCTTAGCAGAGATTTTATTTTTTAAATGCTAAATTGACAAATGAGAGTTTTAGTCCTTGGTTTAGTTACTAATAAGGGGTAAGTCATTTCCTTTCTCTGCTTTAATTCCACACCTGAAAAATAGGGAGTTTGAACTAGCTGATGACCAAGAGGCCTTTTGGTTCACGAGGAAAGTAGGAGGATCATGGTCTGTGTTTCCACTATTGAGGTTGTGATTATGCTTCCAAGGGTAGCTTGTTCAACTGGCCATCCCACTCACCACAGGGCCTGCTCCTCCCCAACAGGCACCAAGCCCCTCACACACCACTGAATTCCCAGCACCCTGCAGTGCTTGATAAATATTTGTTGAAGGAATACTTCTATTTCTAAGAGGCACCTCTAAGAAAAAGATGATTGGTGTAAATTTAAATGTGGTGATTCACCTATCACACTCTGCTTTTTAAAGTTTTTGTAAAAGCCCAACTATGGGATATATAATAAGTGGCAATATTCGAAGATACTTCTCACACCTCTGATATGGATACCACCATCATCTTGTCTTCTGACTTCCAGCTAAACCAAAACTGGAAATTCTATCCCAAGTGAGCAATTTTGAAAGACATAAAAAATATTCAATACTATGAATCCTATTATGTTTCTCACCTGTGCCAAGGAGATTAACTTGCCTTGGGAAACCAGAAAATGATGTACTGAGGTAAGAAGATGAACAAGGAGGCAATGGGTGGTGAGAAGAACTAGAATAAAATAAAAAATATCACATCTTGATCATTTTTACTCCCCTCCAGCCCTCTCCTCTCCTTCCTCAGATTCCCTTCCCATCTCTGCAGAATCTGCCTTCCTGTTTCTTTTTTTAACTCTGGAGGAAATATAAAATTTGAATAGCACCTATTGAAGAAAGAATATTCCTAGCTTGAAAACCTACCTATATGACACCACCAGGCTCATATACATTTTAACTGATAAATTATATCAAACAATTAAAGCAGAAAAAAGAAGGAACACTTCTCCCCTCATTTTAGGAACTCAACGTTGTGCTAATCCTAAAACTTCATAAAGAAAATAGAAGAAAAAAGTATGAACATAGATAGAAATTTGTTTAACAAAACAAACTATTAGAAGTCAGATCTGGCAGGATGTAGAAAGTGGTTTTGTTATAGGGATGGCAGTGTTGGTTCAGCATTGGAAGATCCACCCCCAAAAGTCATCATTTTAACAGAGGAAAGGAAAAAGCCATAGGATCCTGTCGCTAATAGGAGAAAAAGTATTGGACTAAATTCTACAGCTGTCCATGGTAAAAGCTATCAGGAAACTAGAAGTAGAACAGAACCTTCTCAACAGGTTAAAGATAAGTACTCCATACTTCCAGCGAGAACGCCTTATATGAATGGAGAAGATACAATACTTTCTCCTTAAGGTGGGGAACAAGGGCAGATATGTTTACTTTTTTTCTGTCCATTAAACTTTGAAACCTAGGCCTCATCAAAATAGTCTGGCAATAAAATGACACAATTAGGATAGGATTAGCAAGGTAGAAGCAAAATCTTTATACGTAGATGAAATGATCATCTACAGAGAAAATACTAAGAAATCTCTAGGAGCCCCTAGAACTTGTATTTGAATTTAGCAGGATTAGAAAACACAAGGTATACATAAAAATTCAGGTCTGTGTATACTTGCTATGAATGAAGTATTGGATATTGAAATTTAAAAGTTATGTAGGAGTACAAAGGACCTAGAAAAGTTAAAGAAAACAGTGTTGAAAGACATTTAGTACCTAATTTTAAGACTCCTTCTAAAGCTACAGTAATCAAGGCAGTGTTGGTGTAAGGAAAGACATATAGATCATTGGAATAAAACAGAGAATCTAGAAATAGAACCACACATATATGGTCCACTGAGTTTTGAAAGATTATTTAACATTAGCATTTTATAGAATATAAACTCAATTCAAGAGTCGAGGAAGAGATAGTGTTTTCAGCAAATGGCACTAGGCCACTTGGTATCCATATATAAAAAATTAACCTCAACCCTTTATTTCCATACATGAAAATAACTTGAAGGGATCTATGAACCTAAATAAGAAAGCCTAAAAGTATAAAACTTTAAGAAGAAATTATAAGGGAAAATGTTTATGAATTCAGGGTAGGCAAGGACTATCTAGGATACAGAAAACACAATGTAGAAAAGAAAAAAATTGATGAATGAGATTCCATCAAAATTTAGAACTTTAAAAGACATCATTAAAATGAAAAGTAGTCCTTAAACAGACCATATTTACAATGCATATAACCTATGACCAGAATATATAAAGAACTCTTACAGCTCATTAATAGACAACCCAATTAAAAAGTAGACATAAGAAGATGATAAATAGCTAGTATAGCACATGGAAAGGTGTGTAACTCTAGAATCAGAAAAATACTAATCAGTACAATAACAAGATTGAATTATGCACTCATTAGGGAGATGAAGTTAAAAGATTAAAAAGCTTTGTCATGACTTTTTGTTTTTGTTGGATTCTCCCTCTTTGCGTTTAATTTGTCACGCCCAATGGATTCATTCTGCTGGGTTTCCTGGGGTTGTGATCCTCATTATCTTTTCCTAGGGTGTTGTCTAAAATTTTTTGGAGTGCCGGATTGGTATTCATGAAGTTCCCGAGGTGCTCTTTATCATGAAAGTATCTTATTTCTCCATCAATTTTGAAAGATAGTTTTGCAGGGTACATCAATCTGGGTTGGAGGCTGTTTTCCTTTAGGGCTTGAAATATATCACTCCAAGCTCTTCTTGCCTTGAGGGTTTGCATTGAGAAGTCTGCTGTGATTCTGATGGGCTTTCCTTTGTATGTGATTTGTTTCTTTTCTTTCACTGCTTGTAGAATTTTGTTCTTCTGTTGGATTTCTGGAATCCTAACTATTATTTGCCTATGTGTAGATTTTTTTTGATCAAGGCAAGCTGGAGTCCTATATGCCTCACTCATCTGTATGTCAAGTTCTTTTCCCCTCCTTGGGAAGTTTTCTGCCATCACTTCTGTGAAGAGTTTTTTTATGTCATCTGCACTCTCTCCTCTTTCTTCATTGACTCCAATCAGTCTTATGTTATTCTTCTTTGCATCGTCTAGCAGCTGCTGGATTGATTTCTCATGTTCCCTTACAATTTTAAAGCAATTTTTCTTTTCCTCCTCACTAATTGCAGTCTTATCTTCTATATCTGAAATTCTATCCTCACATTGGTTCATTTTGCTGTGCAGACTTTCGATGGAGTTTTTAATCTCTTGGAAATCTGTTTGTATGTGTTTTATGGATTCCATTTGTTTCCTGTTGGGATTCCATCATGTTCCTCAGATCCTCTATTTTTTCATCTGTGTCCTCTCTAGATTTATTAATCATGTCTTGCACCATGAGCACAATCTTTGCTGTTATCTGAGTACTTATTTCTGATTTCATTTTTCCCAGATCCTCTTTTGTTGCCAGTTCAGAGAGTCCAGGTGGTTGAGTATCAGAGTGTTCCATCTCGTTTCCCTTTGGGGTTGCTGTTGGTGATCTGGAAGTCTGTTTTTGAGGCTTGTTTACGTGTCTTCTCATTTCCATGGTGGGGAGGGGGGGCTTCTGGCGCCCATGCAGCTCAACTTCTCTGCCCTAGGAGCTTGGGATGGTGGAGGGGAAGCTTCCTTCCGGGTGCTGACACCGGCTCAGCTTCTCTGCCCCAGGGCTGGGGATTTAGCTCAGTGGTTCCGGCACCTGCCTCAAAAGCTCAAGGTCCTGAGTTCAATCCCCAGTACCAAAAAAAAAGAAAATAGATTACAAATGGATAAGCAAACTGTGGTTTAATTACAATGGAATATTATTTATCTATAAAAAGAAATCCAGTGCTTATACACGCTGCAACATGAATGAATATTGAAAACATTCCATAAAGAAAGAAGCCGAAGCCAGACACAGACAAATATTTTATAATTCCACTTACATGAAATATTCAGAACAAATCCATAGGGGCAGAATATCAATTGATTGTTACTAGGAGCTAGGAGGATGGCAACAATGAGAAGATACTGCTTAATGATTAAGAGATTTTACTTGGAAGTGATAGAAATATTTTGTAACTAGCTAGAGGTAGTGATTGGACAACACTGCAAGTGTAATTAATGCCACTAAATTCTTTTCTTCAAACTGATTAATTTTATGTTATATGAGTTCACCTCAATAAATTATTAAAAATAAAAGCATGGGCCGGGGATTTAGCTCAGTGGTTTTGCTCCCTGCTGTGCAAGCGCAAGGACCCGACTTCGATCCCCAGTACCAAAAATAAAAATAAAAATAAAAATAAAGTCACGTTCGAGAGATGTAAATGAAAACAATGCTGAGATTCCACTTCACTCCAGAAAGAATGGCTGCTATCATGAAATCAACCAATAACAAATGCTGGCGGGGCTGTGGGGAAAGAGGAACCCTGCTCCACTGCTGATGGGAGTGTAGACTGGTGCAACCACTGTGGAAAGCAGTATGGAGATACCTCAAAGAACTAGGACTGGAAATCCCATTTGACCCCACTATTCCACTGCTGGGGATCTTCCCCAAAGAATTAAAAGAATCATACCACAGTGATATATGTGCACCCATGTTCATAGCAACACAGTTTGTGATAGCTAAAACTTGGAAACAGCCCAAATGCCCATCAACTGGAGACAGGATAAAGAAAATGTGTTTTTTTTTTATAAAACGGAGTACTACTCAGCCAAAAAAATGAGAAATTGGAGACATTTATAGCTAAGTGGATGCACATTGAGGCAATACTCTTAAGTGAAATAAATAGGACACACATGTATAAATACCGAATAGTTTCTCTGGTGTGAGAAACTGAAAGTGTAAATAAGGACTAAGATGTATAATAGGTAATGTAAAATAGGAAGAAAAGGGGAAAAGGGGAAGGAAGTGGGAGGGCTAGGGGAAAGGATAGAAGGGAATGGGATTAATATGAGAAAATGGGAAAATAGGAACAAAATCTTGGAGGAATGGAGGGGTTGAAGGGAGGGCTGGGCAAGGGTGAAAAATAAGAACCAAGAGAGATTATGTAAAGGTGCAAATTTCCAGTGATGAATGTCATTATATTGTATACCTAAAATGTACCAATGATTAGAATGAATAATCAATAATGCAAAATAGGAAGAAAAGGTCCAAAGGGGTAGGGGTAGTGGGAGGGGCAGGAGAAAGGAAAGAAGGGAAAGGAAAAATGATGAGAAATGGGAAAAATGGAAATAAAGTCTTTGTAAATAGGGAAGGGTGGAGGGGGTGAAGGGAGGGCTAGGAATGGGGAAAAAATAAGAACCAAGATGCATTATGTAAAGGTACAATTCCCAATGAGAAATGTAATTGTGTTGTATACCTATAATGTACCAATAAAAGAATTTAATAAAGTGAAAAAAATAAAATAAAATAAAAGCACGTAAAATATATTTTCCTATAAATTTGCTATTTCCAAAAAAATCCACTTTATTAAACATTTACTTGAATACAAAAATGAATTCTAAACTAAATAATTCCTTCTGGAGAAAGGCCCAGAAAAAGAATATAGAGCTGTGTATAACTCATTGTTTACTTGCAAATGCTGCTGAATCTTGCCACAGGTCTGCATAATGTGTTTCCATCAAGTGTTTGGTAATGAGCAGTTCATTTGGAGCCATTTTTCCTGAATAGAGAATGCTGCTCATGAAATGATTCTTTAAGTATTTATAGTTAAATGCCAACCTTTGTTTTTTGGTTCATGGGAAGATTCCTTTTTGATAGCTCCAATTTGTAACTTAGGAAACTGAAGGAGCGGAAGGATGCTTCTCTTTGATGCCTGATCATTTCTCCTCCTCAAATCCAATGTTTACAGGGCAGTGTAATAGTTTGCAAGGGCTGTCAAAACAAAATGTCAAAACCTGTTGCCTAAACAACAGAATTTTATTTTCTTGCAATGGTGGATGCCAGAAGTCCAAGATCAGCGTGTTATCAGGGTTCGTTTCTCCTGAGGCCTCTCTCCTTGGCTTTAGATCATCACCTTTCGTATGTGTGTTGTGCGCGTGGTCACAGCTGTCTTGTTACTAAGTTCTCACATGGCTTTTCCTCTCTACTTTCATTCCTGGTGGGTCTCTTGTGTTTAAATTTCCTTTTCTTGTAAGAACAGCATTCCAATTGGATTAGGACAACCCAGATGACCTCATTTTAACTTGATCACCTCTATGAAATTGCTATCTCAAAAGATGGTCACATTCTGAAGCACAGAAGGGCTTCAACCTACAAATTTCAGAGGAACACAGTTTGGCCTATAACAAGCAGTTTCTAAACTGACCCAATATATTGCAAAAGTTTCAAATTATAGCACAATTTTAAAGTAGATTCAGCCTCACCATTGACAAAGACAGGCTGCTGGGGTTTTCTTTGCTCTTGTTGTTTTGTTTTGTTGTTTTTCATTTTGCTTCTCTGGCCAAGACGGGGGGAAAGAATACTAGATAGCATAACAATGCTTTTATGCTTTGCAAGTGTTTAATTATTTTTCTTTTCCTAGACAAGACCTTGTTATCAGTGAAGTAATCCTAATCAAGTTCTATAATATTTTTATACCCTTTTAAGTATCCGTTATATTGAAAATTTAACTAGATGATGATTAGAAGATTTAGATCTTGGTCCCATTGGGAATGCATGTGTGTTCTAAGGTGATATGTAAAATAGGAATGACACTCATCTATATCATTGGAAAGACATAGAAATAAAGTATAGAAACAGTGGTTCTAAATCTATTAAATGCAACACTAAGATGAAATAATCAATAATCCCATTCAGTGCAACCAGAGTAATGCAATTATATAAGAAATAATTTTATGACACAAAATTCTCATTAATTTCTATATAACCTTTATATACCAGCTTATTTTATTTTATCTGAAGAATTATTAAATGAATTTAGAAATAGCACAGGTTGCTTTTTCCATTAGCTAAGAAAAGAATCTTGAGGTGGGGTTTAGGAAAGGAAGATATTCAGTCATATTCTAATTTTGTTTTCCCTTTTTTGTTTTTATTTTTGCATCAACAACTCAATCAACACTCCTTTTGTGAAGGGAGCGTGTAAAATGGAGGAGATTTGAGAATTGGCAGATGACTATGGCAACACAACATTCTAAGCGATGACAGAGCACATCAATCTGTGCTATCTGTGGGGGAGAAAAGAGCCCAGAGCCTGCCTGAGAAATAATGCAATCAGCTTCAATTTGTCTCCTGTAAATAAGGATTCTCTTTCTTTCAATGAAGTCAGAGCTTTTCGTTTTTATCTTTCTTATCTTCATGAATACTCCCTGAGGAAGCATTTGACTTACAGAAGTTCCTCACAATTCATAATTACTTTCTTTTTTTCTCTTATTACTTATATGTTGTGAATACAGTAAGGAGGCTGAGTTGTTATCACTAATTATTTTAATCCTGACTTATTATTCAACTTTGGAAGTGCCAATATCTATGTGTCTCTGCTTCTACACCTAACTTTAAAGGTTATAGGTAAGACAAGGATACATATATTTAAATTTTCAATGAACAATTAATTCCACTCTTATACAAGTTTTTCTAAAGAATAAAAAATATTTTATAGGCTTAATATAACCTTAACATCAAAACAAGATAAAAATATACAAGAAAAGACATTTTCAGGCTAATTTCCCTCATGTACCAAAATAAGAATCATAAAATATCAATAAACTAAATCATACAAATGCATCATGATCAAAGTAGATTTATCTAAAAATGTAAGATTAGTTTAATATTATAAAAATGTGTTAGTGTACTTAGAGATATTTACAAATTATAGGAGAAAAAACAAAAGATCAACCCAATAGTTTCAGAAGAACTGTTTGATGAAATTAATGAGAACAAAAATTCAAAGTCAAAAGCAAGGTGAACTTCCTTAAACTGCAAAAAATAGCTATAAAACAGCTGCAGAAAATACCCTTCATAATGGTGAATGCTGAGCATTCTGGTTAAAGACAGGAAATAATACCCAATTGGCCCAATAAGATTGGACAGAAAAAACCAAAAGTTTTATTTGAAAATGATATGACTACATAGATAGAAAAGCCAATTAAAATTAATAATTATGCAGTATAAAATAAGATTAATAAAGATATTAAAGTAATAAAGATCAATATTGTTTTAAAATAGATACAGAAGCAAAAGCACATTAAAAACACCACTTGCAAAGCCAAAATTTGTGAGGTACTTTAAAATAAATCTAACAAAAGTTGTTCAAGTTAACAAATGGGCCAAAAACATACTGGAGGAAAGACAGACTCTTTAATAAATGGTGCTGGGAAAACTGGCTATCCACATGCAGAAGATTGAGTCTACACCCATATATCTCAACATGTATTAAACTAAGGTCAAAATGGACCAAAGATCTAAATGTTAAAACATAATCATTTAATCTACTGGAAGATAAAAAAGTAAAACTCTTGTAGACATTAGCTTAGGCAAGGGCTTTCTGAACAGAACCCCAATTACACAAGAAATAACATTTTAAAAAACAACAAATGGGATCATATTAAATTTAAGTTTCTGCACAGCAAAAGAAACACAATAAAGAGACAATCTACAGAATGGGGAAAAATGTTTGCAGCTATCACTTAGACAGAGGACTAATATCTAGAATACATAAAGAACTAGAAAAAAAAAAAGACCCTGCAAGATAAAGACTCAATCAAAAAATGGGCAACTGATAGGAATAGAAACTTCTGAGAAGAAGTACAAATGGCCAATAAATACATGAAAAAATGTCCAACATCTCTGGCCATTAGAGATATGCAAATTAAAACAATACTGAGATTTCACTTTACTCCAGAAAGAATGGCTATCATCAAGAAATCAACCAATAACAAATGTCAGTGAGGCTGGCGGGGGGGGGGGGAGAACACTTCTACATTGTTGGTGGGAATGTAAACTAGAACAACCACTATAAAAATCAGTACTAAATACTAAAATTTGAAATTTCATTCAATTCCGCTATTTCCCTTCTAGGTATCTTCTCAAAAGACATCATATAATGATGATACCTGCTTACCTATATTTGTAGCAGCACAATTTATAATAGCTACATCTTGGAAGCAGGCTGTATGATCATAAAAAGCCAAAGAGATACAGAAAATGTGGTATTCACACACAATGAAGTATTGCTCTACCATAAAGAAAGATAAACGTAAGTCATTTGTAGGAAATGGGATGCTCCTTGAGACCATAATGTTAAGTGAAATAAATTAGACACACAGGCTTAAATATTGCACGGTTTCTCTTACATGAGAAAGCCAAAATATAAAGAACAAAATAAAAGATAGATAATAGAAAATAGGGAAATAGATATTTTGCAAATGGGAGAGGGACCACAAGGTAGGAGGAGGGGGAGAGAAGAAAGCGAAAAAGAATGAAAAAAGAATTAAGATGTATCACAGATATGTACCAACTCCCCCGAAGGAATGTAATCACTATGTACTGTAAATATGTACTAATAAAAATTGAAAAAACTGTTCAAGAAAACCGTAAATTTTTTGAAAAGGTATTTTAATAGACTCAAATGAAAAACTATCTCTTATTTATGGAGAGGAGGATTCTCCATAAAATTACATAACTGTCATAAAAATTACAGTTTTTCCAAAACTGACTATTATATTCAATAGAATTCCAATATTAAAAACTTGAGAAGCTGATATTAAAATATCTATGGAAGAAAATACCTTCCATGCTAGAAATCAAGATTTATTTGAAAGTTTAATTAATTAGTCATTAAGACAATGAGTCACTGGTGTGGGGTAAGCAAATAGGTATACTGGTGAGGAAAAAAATAGGTCCATACACATACACCTTGGTATGTGATGGAAGCGGCCTTTCATACCAGGGGAAGAAGGATTCCAAACCCATTCTACATACAAAAGTGTCCCAAAGGCTCTAATGTGAAATACATAATCTGGAAACTTTCCAGTATATCAGGAAAATGTTGTAAATAAGAGATAATATATGCAAACCATAAAGGAAAATAAATTTTACTATACTAAAATTAAGAACCTCTATAACAAATGCATGATAAAGAAAGTGAAGACAGGTCACAATCTGAGAGCAGGTATGTGAAGTACAAGCAACCCAGAGGGGATTCATTAATATTCAGAACATATGTAAAAATACATCAATAAGAAAAAAAGCAACCCAATATAAAGATAAACAGCTGGGGATTTAGCTCCGTGGTTCCGCCACCTGCCCCACAAGCACAAGGACCCGAGTTCAATCCCCGGTACAAAAATAAATAAATAAATAAAGATAAACAAATAAGAGGAAAAAACACAATACTATATTTAAAAGGAGAAAAATATAAGTGACCTTTCATAGAAAAGGTTACATAGGGCCGGGGATTTAGCTCAGTGGTTTTGCCTCCTGCTGCGCAAGCGCGAAGACCCAAGTTCGATCCCCGGTATCAAAAAATAAAAAAAAAAGAAAAAGAAAAGGAAAAGGTTACATAAATAATAAACATAAAGGTGAAAATAATTAATGATGAAGAAAATGCCAATTAAAACCAATAAAACACCATTATACATCTTTCAGGTTGGTAAAACTTAATTTGAAATGTATACAAAATCTTGGTAACAACTGGGAATAACAGGAATGTATACAATGCTGATGAGAATATAATTAGAATCTTTTAAAAAGGTAATCGTGATCTTTCTGATAAAGTTGAGTGTACATACGCCCTATGATCAGGAAAGAGATATGAAATTACTATGATCACATCATATGTGAGAGACAAAAATCCTATGTGTAATCAAATTGAGCTTTTTTTTTTTTTGGTATGGGGGATTGAACTCGAGACCTTGCACTTGAGAGCAGGTGGCGGCACCACTGAGCTAAATCCCCAGCCTAAATGGAGCTTTTTAAATGTACATATTCATGTAAGTCCTGTACAACAGTGAAAAAGCAAATTTCTGCTCATGCCTCAACCTGGCTGAACCCTAGAAATATGATATTGAATAAAAAGCACTGCTTCAAATATGTATCCATATATATATATATTTCAAGAACAAATCAAACAAAGCAATATTCTGTTAAAGACGCTGTATCAGTTTCCCAGAGCTGCCCGAAGTGGATTGAACAACAGAATGGTATTGTCTCATAATTCTGGAGGCTAGATGTCTGAAATCAAGGTGTCAGTGGCATTGATTTCTTTTGAGGCCTCTTTCCTTGGCTTGTAGTTGGCTGTCTCCCCCAAATGTCTTCACATTGCCTTCCCTCTGTATGTGCCTGTGTCAAGATTTCCAGTCACATTGGGTTGGGGACTACCCAATTTTAACTTTGTCACTTCTCTAAAAACCCTATTTCCAAACAGTCACAATTTGAAGTACTAAGGGTTAGAACTTCAACATATAATTTATTTTTCCTGTGGTTCTGAGGATTAATCCCAGGGCCTCAGGGATACTAGGCAAGTGCTCTACCAGTAAGCTACATCCTCAGCCCACATATGAATTTTGAGGACACAATTCAGCCCATAACAGTTACATATATACAAGTAACACCATAATTAAAATCAAAATTAATTGAAATTAGTAGCCTTTCTTCAGGGCTGTCAGAAGAAAGAGTCCAAGAAGAAGCATACAGGAAACTCCAGCTGACTTTATGAACCTCTACTTCTTATATGATTATCTTGATGTTCACTTATTATATTAATTACATAGTATATCTTTTGTGTGCTCAAAAATCTTATAATAATAAATATCATAAAGAAAAGAAAAAAGATACCTAAGTCAGTACAGTTCAGGTTGCATACAACAGAAATTCAAATAAATAGCTTAAGTGCAAGGCAGAATGTATTTGGCAAACCACATGAGAGTTATTAGCAATTAGCATGGGCTAAGCAAGATTGCTGCCAGGTTCCTTGCTGATACAAGTGGCAGAGGGATGAGAACACCCAAGCAGGCTAGTGGAAAGCAAAGAGGCACAGACTTTATTCACCTGGGTGGAGGTGGACTGAGGGCAAGAAGTCCCTCAGTGACAAACAAAGGAAAAGCAGGGAGCTTTATAGGGGATTGGGAGAGGGGTCTGGCATGTCTGGCATGTACAAGGGTCGGTGTAAATATGTGTGGTCAAGTTCCCTGTAGCGGTCAAGGCAAGGAAGATGTCGTGCTGTACTTTTGTGGTCTTATCTCTTCTATAACATCTCATTCTGTGTTCTAACAGCTGGGAGACAGCACAGCCTGCATCTTGTCTGGGGGAGTGGGATGTCTTGCTGAGGGCTGCGATTTTTTGTTATCTGTTAAACTGTAGCTTGGAATTAAGCAGCATATTCAATAACCATTTCATGACCAGATCAAGCCTGACACTTGCTCGCTATTTCTCTTCTCTCTCATTGATTCTTCCTTTCACCCACCAAAAAAAAACCCCAAAAAAGTCACCTCTGAAAAAAATTGTCATTTTAAAATTATTAGAATTGCTTTAAAATAAAATAGCAGTGTCATGCACAAAATTTTATATCTTTCCAACAACTTAAAGCTATGGAGAACACTTCAGTTTCAAGTTATGGCTTTCCTACATGCATGATTAATTCATTTTGACAACATTCACTGGAAAGAAAGTGGTGAATAACAAGAGTTCTCAAGTTCACAGTCTTGTAGATTTGAAATTTCCATTCATAGCTAAATCCATAAAAGATGCAAAAAGCAAAACTCTGAACACATTCCACTTTAGCTCTTCCAGAAATTGGTGCTTTACTGTAATTAGACAACAAATTCTAAAATTTACATTCATTTCTCTTTTGAAACATCTATAAGACAAAAAAGTAATTATGTATAAATGACTACATAAAAGATTTACTCTTGAATTGGCAATCTAATCAATCTCAAAAATGAATGGCATCAAATTCTTGCACTCATATAAAAAACTTATCAAGAAAAGAGAAATAGGGACATTCATAGGATGAAATGAAACTTCTTTGATTTTTGCTGCAATAATATTAAACCCAAATGGGTGTATGCAAACTCGAAGAGAGAGACCTTCAGGGCTTTCTGAATTTATACCTACAGAAAGAGACAGTAGGTGAGGTGACCATTCAAAGCATTCTCACTGATAATCCAAACATTATTCAAGATTTGAACAAAGCATCCAAAAGGATGCAACTTTGCAACTCTTGAGAATATTTTGCATACTGGGACAAGAAGGAAGGAAATGTTACAAAGTAATGACAATCCACTCAGCAGATAACTATACGGCATACGTATGAACAAACCCCTTCTTGTGCTCCTGCTATGTTCAGAGCTAAATGTTAAAGCATAGCATATGACATTTCTCCCATAGTTTTCTACTATCCAGTTGAATTTAACTAGGTCAAACCCTTCTTTATGGAGACAGAAAGCAGAACATTAGTGGCCTGGGGTTGGGAGTGGGAACATAGCTTAGATGTCATTAACTTTTGAGATTGGACTTTTGGAATTGATTGGCTTGATTATTTAGCAACAAATATTTTATATTGTAGTCATTTTCACGTAATTACTCTTTTTTTTCAGCCTATCATTGTGGCTCCAAAAGAAAATCCACACAAAGTTTAGAGAAATCTCCTTGGAATGTGGGAGTGTTCTAAAACTGGGTAATGAGGATGAATGACTTTCAAAAATATTTTCTCCAAATCCTGTGAATTTACAAATAAGTCTCAATGATTTATTTAAACTTGGTACTAATATTACATGTACTTACATGTGGCAACTTTTATGTGAAATAGGTATTTATACATGAGAAATGTTTCTAAAAACAATTACAAATTTTGATCTTTATTTTCATGACTATTTTACCTGAAAGCTAACAATATATTGCTAAACTTTTAAAGTTCAAGTGATGCTATTGTATCCATTAAAAATACTTAAATCTGGCCAGGGATTTAGCTTAGTGGATATGCTGCCTGTCTCGTAAGCACAAGGACCCGAGTTTGATCCCCAGTACCAAAACAAACCCACTTAAATCTTATATCATGTAAAGGTACAAATTCCCAATGTTGAATTTCATCATATTGTTTACCGAAAATGTACCAATAAACTTAATGAATAAAAAAATCTTCAAAATATGCTTACTCTTTGACAAAGCAATTACAGAATGGTAGACATGGTAATAAGACATAAAGCAAAAAAACCCCTTAACTCTATTTAGTAAACAAGTTTTAAGGTGTCATATCTTATTAATGACTGCATATAGATATGAAAATATCCATCTTTACTCTTGCAGTTTATGCAAATTCTATGTAATTATTCTTCAGAGAGACTAGCCCATTTAGGATAACATTCTCAAACTTTTTTTTTACCATGAGTCACTTAACATGAATGTTATTACTAGCCTATAGAAAGCTAAAGCTTGATAAAATTTAACATAATTTTTTACTGCAGAATTTCTACCCAACTTCTAGGCATGGTATATATCAGCTGAAATACAAGAACAAAAATATTGTAATTATTTGTGTTCTTGAAAATGTAGGTGACCTCATTAACCTATATCTTGAATTTTATTTCATTCAGTGATGTGTACTGATACTATACACAGGCACAAGTGAAGTCATTTGTAAACCTATGTTTATATCAATTTGGATTATGAGACAGAGAAGTCTTATTTTCAGAATGGAACAGCTTTTTTCAGGTATAGCTGATACTATCTCCAGCCACATGCCATTTACACAGGATGTGTGCATTGTTTGCCATGATCTCAGTTCAGGAAACTGCAGGGAGTCTGTTCCCAGACCCCTCAATCATACCAGACTCTTTTGGTGTTCACTCCACTGGAGACATCCATTTCCATCAAAGCATTTCTTTTATTTTCTATTGTATGATCATTAAGTTAAATGTGGGATTAATGTTAATATTGATCTCCCACAGTTTTACCCTCCAGGGGAACAGAGTTTACAACTGGTTTTGCTTATTATTGACTACATCTTTTTCTCCTAATAGAATGTTTGTCATATAGCAGATGCATAAAATACTCATTGAACAAGGAAAATAGCAAAGAAAATAGTAAAGATTATTTTCCTGAAACTATCCTTCTCCTGGTCCAGCCAACTGTCCTGAAGAATGAATGCAGATGACAGAAGTCACGGACCCAGAGAGCAAGCTGATTGTGACAATGTACCTAAAGAAAGGCTGCTTGATTTCAATGTGTTCCTTCCAAGATTCAGACACTGACGCTTAAGAGCTAACAGGAAGGTGCTTCCCCTTCTGAGTGGAATTAAGACTCTTACAGCACTTGGCTGGCTTGCCCATTTGCCTTTCACCTTAGAAAGTGCTCCTCCCTTTAGAGGATGCTGCACTAAGGCACCATGTTGGAAGTAGGGATCTGCCCTCTGCAGAAAACTGAACCACTGACACCTTGATCTCACAGCCACCAGAACTGTGAGAAATTAATTTCTGTTCCTCATAAATTACTCAGTCTTGGTGTAGTGCCACAAATGGATGAAGACACACTGTTGTCAGACCTGCTCCCTCCTAGGAATTTGAGTTTTCAGGAGATTGTCCAGATTTGGGGCAAGAGATGAGTGGATATTTTTGCATCACTATAAATGTTATTGAGATTTATTCTGGGATAAAGTTAAGTAACTTGGAATAACCATGATCCTTTTATGATTTGTTAGGCTGATCTGGAGCAGCCTTTTGTCTAGGGATGTTACCTAGCACTGATAGCAAACCTTCCTGATTAATCTAATCAATGCCATGAATTCTGGGTTTTTCCCATCTGGCTGGTGGGAAGGTGCTATTTCTGGCCCTGCCTGAGTATCAGCTACTTCTCTCTGTTCTGTGATCTTAGCAGTCTTGTTCTTCCTGTACTCTCAACTCTGTCTCCTCACTCAGAGAGAACCCTGGCTTCCACCTGGGTCTCACCTCCTGCTGTAATCTGGATCTTAAATGATCCCCAAAGGCCCCCTGCTGTTGGCACTAGTGGGAGATGGAGGAACCTTTAAGAAGTGGGACCCAGTGGGAAGTCTTAGGTCATTGGGAGCACGGCTTTGAAAGGGATGGGACCCTACTCTCTTCCTTTTCTTCTCTTTCACATCCTGGCCATGAGGTGAGTAGCTTTGCTATGCTATGCTCTCCTGCCATGATGTGCTGTCCTCCAACTGGAGGCCTAAAAGCAATAGGTTCACCCAGTCATGGACTGGAACTTCCAGTATCTCAGGTATTTGCTACATTGATGGTATGCTGACTAACCCACCCCACCCCCTGACCACACACATGTCCACCATCTGGACACTCTCTCAAGGGAGTATGATAGGGCAGGCCTAGAGCTCATCTGTGCTTTATGTTTGGTGTTTCACAAAGATCTTGGTACTCTGTTGCCTCATGTTCAATGTTTTGAAAACTATTGCTTCATGTACACTGTTTGTTTGTTGTTGTTGTTTTAGGGGGAGAGTAAACCCAGTCCTATTACTGCATCTTGGCCGGAACAGGGTCCTGCAATGGAATCTCAACTTCATCTTGAACTTCAGCAATTCATTCTTCTCATTTCATCAGTCTCATTTTTAACTAAAATACGAATCTCTTGTTATTCTTCTCCTTCAAATAATTTTATGGCACTCTCATTATTTACAGAATAATTAGAGCTGCTGTTTGCAGCATACTTCATGCCTTCCTGGTAAGACCCTTTCCCATCCCTCGACCCTCACCTCACCCCCTGCCAATCCCCTGCATGCACCACCGCTTTTACCAAATCAAGACATCCCACTCCTTTGCACTTTAAGATGTCCCACCTTCTTGTCTTTGGGCACACTATTTCTTCTACCTGGATCCACTTGAAAACATTTAGAAAGGAGAGTCATTTTGATTTGTAGATGGATTTGTTGGTGATGGGAAGGGAAAAGGAGAAATAAAGGATAACTTTTACGTGACAGGTGCCTAATAAATTCTTGTGTGAATAAGCTCCTTGACAGCTGCAAAGTAGTTTTAAAGAGGAACCTGTGAATTTGATTCAACATCTAACTGGACAATTTTGCCAGGAACGTTTGCCTTGTAACAACTAAATGCCACAGAATGGTAACGTTAAGGTTAGACTCCCAAGTAGGCTATTTTGACTCTGACCTTACTCATTGTCTGATATAAATCAAGCTACTTAACTTTTCTAAGCTGCAGTTTTATCATCTGTAAGATGAAGATAGTAACAAGATCTATAATTGGTTTTTATTTTTTTAAGAATAAACTGAGAGGCTGAGGGTAGTACAGACTAGCAGCAGAGCTCTTGTCTAACATGCATGAGGTTCTGTGATTGAGTCCCAGAAACAGTAAGAAAGGAAGAAAGGCAAAGAGAGTTTCCAAAATGCTTAGCATTATGTCTAATAGAGGCACTCAATAAGTAGGAGCTTATTATTTTGATATATTACTAGTGGAACAATTGGTTGTTTTGTTCTCTCTTCAAGAATATAATTAGCTGGGTATAATAGCCCATGTCTATAATCCTAGCACTCTGGGAGGCTGAGGCAGGAGGATTGAAAGATGGAGCCCAGCCTGAGAAACTTACTGATTTAGTGAGACTGTCTCAAAAAGTTTTTTTAAAAATGAATGAAAAGGAGGGCCGGGGATGTAGCTCAGTGGTTCCACCAACTGCCTCGAAAGCATTGAAAGTGCAAGGACCCGAGTTTGATCCCTGGTACCAAAAAAAAAAAAGGAGTCCGGGGTGCAGTTCAGTAAGAAGCCCTAAGTTCAGTACCCAGTACTGAAAAAAAAAAAATCATGATTAAAACTTTTGTTCATATCCAGAGATTTTCTGCAGAAATAGATAGTTCTTGCTGTGATATGTTTTGTGGTTTAGAAAAATTAATGAAGCCTTCAAAACTATATATATGTTCCCTTCAAAGAATACAAAATAAAATACAAAATAAACTGTCACAAGTCTCCCCAACAGATTGAAAATTCTACAATTTAATACTTTCAAGTATCTTTCTTAAGTGGTCCGTTTTCAAACATTTCCCACACTGGGAGAAAAGCCCAACTAGTAAATCTTTTGGCTGAAGCAAGAAGTTCTCAGTTCTCCTGAGCCTTTCCCAGGGATGGTTAGGAAAGAGTGTAGACCTGAAGAGAATATAGCTGTGTCCCCAGGGAAAGGAGTAAATGAGGTCTTTCATTAATTTCTTTGGAAGTTAGAAGTCAAGAGAAGACGAACAGTGGTGAGCAAAATGAGAGAGAAGCGAAATTTTCAAAAGGGAGAGAGGAATGAGAAAAAGGAAAGAAAAAAATCAGGGCAGCATATTGGAAACACATTGGTCTAAGAAAGAAAGATACCAGGTGATGGGTATTTTAACACATTCTGCAGAAGCACACAGAGCATACGTATTAGAAGATAACAGTGAGATTCAAGAACAGGCATCTGTCGTAATACTGTGGACACACTGTCACATTTGGCCCTTTAGAAAACCGAAATGCCAATTTCTATCATGGCCACCCATTTCATAGGAAAAGAAACTGAAACTTAGGCCAATTAACTTCCCCCATCACACAGCAAGGTTAGCAACAAAGTAGGAATGTGAAACTCCCTCTTGCTCTACTACTCTTCTAGTTAGCTGTTGGTAATGCAAAGAAAGCATCAGATTTGGAATTTGGGAAGTAGGGCAAGGAATCCAAAGAAAATGTACTTGCAAAATCTCATACCTGCAGTTCTTGAGTACTCATCTAAATTTAACACTTTGATTTTTTTTTCCATACTTGGGACTGAACCCAGGGTCGTTGCGTTGAGCTACATCCCCAGCACTGTTTTTATTGAGACAGAGACTTGCTAAATTGCTAAATTGCCCGGATTATGGTCAAACTCGTAGTCCTCCGGCCTCAGCCTCCCAGGATGCTGGTATTACAGGTGTGTGCCAGCACACCTGGCTGTGTTTGATTTTTTTTTTCAAGTCTTGTCCAAAATGTGATCTTTCCCACGATAACAAAACATGAGGATACTTAAATAAGTTTATATAAAGGAATCTACCTCCAAAAGTTAAAGTACTAAATACACTCAAATCTTGCAAAAAAGAGTTACTCATCTCTTTGGAGATGGTGATTCCTATTTCTACTTAGGAATTACTTTTTGTTTTATTAATAAAGTGTTGTTTAAAGGAGCTTAATATAATTAGAGAATGTCTCCAAATACCCAGGCAGAAGGTCGTGATTTTCTATAATTTTATATTTTCTATGTTAACCATTTACAACCACAATTTTACAGCTAAAAAGAATTTTGTCTGCGAACATGTCCATATGGTATTTCTGTATAGGAAGCTGGGCCTACAATGCCATCGGCTGTGCCATGGTCAAGTTCAAAATCACCAACATTAACTTGGCTTGAGGAAAGCAAAATACACATAGGAAAACTAGATGGCTCTGTTGTGTGGAAAATGAATGCAGGGGAAAATACAAGTTTGCAGCTCTATTTCAATTCAACTTGTATTAATATAATTTTAATTTGTATTAGGACTGTGGGGAGAGGTTGTGTAGTTTTATTTAAAATGACATATTTCAGGAACCCAAAAAATATAGAGCAATGTAACAAAATTTATCTCTACCACCTTTATGGAAAATGACTATTACCAATGCCATTGACACTCCCTGAGTTTTCCTCACCATTTCCATTCCCATCTCAAGGAAATTAACCTCCTGTTTATCACTGAGAGAAGTTTTAAAAGGCAAATATGTACTATGCTCACTTTTGACTTTTGTGTGCTTTCTTTAGATTGACTAATGAAGAAGATCTCAGGTGAATAACTTCATCCCAGGGAGTCAGTATATAGAGCTTTATTCCTGTACTCTTATTCCCAAGAGGATTTCCCCCACATTTAAGAGAACTCCCCAGCTAATCTCTCCCTGGCTGTTGCTAAGTCTTATATCAATCACAGTGCTCCTTTTCTTTGGTATATGTAAGGAAATACATAAAGTATGAGCCACTGTTGTTCCATTATAGCTCCTTGTGGGGAGAAGGACATTTCAGGTATAGGGAGGGCTAAGGTAGAGACACAAAAATGAGGCAGTATAAAAAGTGTATTTGGGGAAGAGTAGGCTGGAGCATAAGGGGAAACAAAGGTGGGCATATTCTACACAGGCACACTGACAACAGGGGACTGGGAAAGGCACTGTTCCATTAGCAGAAGGAAAGGAAACCCAGGCAACAAGAGTCATGCGGGGAAAGGACTGTATTTCTGGCATTCTCGCTGCTATTTTGGGGGTGATTCTGCACAGCCAGAAGAAAACCAACAGCAAGCAACTGGAGATTTAGGATGCTCATCCCCCAAAGGTCCATATGCTAAAGACTTGGTTCCCATCCTGTGGTGCTACCTGAAGATAGAATCTTTAAGAGGTGCTCGAGACCATAATTTTAAGTGAAATAAATCAGACATACAAGTTTAAATATCGCACTGTTTCTCTTGTGTGAGAAACCCAAAGGGCAAATAAAGAGCAAAACAGAAGACAGGTATTAGGAAGCAGGAAGAACACGTTCAAATGGGAAGGGGAACAAGGGAGCAGGGAGGGGGAAGGAAGGAAGAGAAAAGGATTTTTAAAGAAAAGAGAATGGAAGGGAAAAAATGGAAACAAAGCTTCTGTAAATGGGGAGGGGATGAAGGGTTGAGGGTAGAGGAATGGGGAAAAAAATGAATTAAGATAAATTATATACAGGTACAAATTCCCTATGATGAATGTGATTATTATTATGGCAAACATGTCCTAGTAAAAAATAAAATTTAAAAAAAAGACTCTTTAGGAGGTGGGGCCTCCTGGAAGGAAGCTAGTTCACCAAAGGCATGACTCCAAAGTGAACTGTGAGACTGGCTCCTCTTCCTCTCTTTGCTTCCTTCCTGGCTTCCATGATGTTATCATCTTCCTTTGCCATAACCTTCTACTGTGATGTACTGTACCAGCACAAGCCCAAAGGAATAGGGCCAGGCAACCATGGACTGCAATCTCTGGAACCATGAGCCGAAATAAACTTTTCCTCCCTATAAGTTATTTATCTCAGGTATTTGTCATATGGTAGCAATGGAAAGGTGACTAACACATAGTAGTTAAGGAGAGAAGTAGAGGCTAGAGATTCCAGAGCTACCTTTACAACCCTTACAGAGTCAGAGTTCAGAGGAGGTGAGAGGTTGAGCAGTCAGACATGGGGGCTAGGAGAGCAGGGGCCACAGGCGCTGGAAAACAGAACTGCAGCACGCTGTTCTACCAGTAATTAAGATGCCCTCACTACATTTCTCCCTGGCACCTGACCATACCCTTGCTGGCCATAAATTAAGCCTCTTTCTTTTTGTCTTATCTTAGAGATATCCTAGTAATGAACCAGAAACAATTCCAGGAAGAAAGATGCCAAGCCTGAAATGTCACACCATCTGCAATCTTGTTTCCCATCTCCTGCAACACTGATGCAATAAACTTGTTTAAATACACATCAAAACTGCGCAACAGCAAAGAGGAACCTGTGGGTCTAGGTTACAGGAAGAGAACACCATCTTTATTGCTTAACATCAGACATTTTGGTGTCGGGCCACATCTTCTGAGTCAGATTTCGTGCTCATGGTGGTGCTGTGTGTGGACTGGTGGGAGGAATGAGAGATGAAGAAAGCCAGGGAACTTTAGGCAGTTCCGAGCTCTAAAGCAAATTCCGCAATCTGCTCATCACTACGGATTTCAGTCATCGCGAAGAGCTCAGCTCTTTTTGGGTGTTGTACTGAAAAAGAAGGATGCTTCATGGAATAAGTATTTGTATTATTTTTTCTACTGCTTTAACAAATCACCACAAACCTAGTGGCTTAAAACAACACACATGTCCTAGCATATGGTTCTGTTAGAAATCTGATACAGAACTCACTGCATAAAAACAAGGTGTTGGTGAGCCTATGTTCCTTCTTGAGACTTCAAGGGCAAACCTATTTCCATCCCTCCATCCTCAAAGCCAATAGCTAGCATCTCCTTTAACCCTGTTTCTATAGTCACATCTCTTCCTATAATCTTTCTTCTCCCTCTTCCATTTTTAAGGACACTTGTGGTTTCATTAGGCCCACCCACATTAGCCAGGATAATCTCCCTATTTTAAAGTGAGACAGTCAGCAATCTTAATTCCAACTGCAACCTTACTCCCCAAAGCAGCGTATTCTTTCTTTTTTGGTACCAGGGATCGAACATGGGACCTTGTGCTTTCGAGACAGGTGGTGGAACTACTGAGCTAAATCCCTGGCCTCAGTAGCATATTCTTATGTTCTGGAGATTAGGATGTGGACATCTTTTGAGGGACTACTAGCCCACTACAATGTGCTTCCACGTATTTGACCTATCATGAATTCTATTAATTGGTAGCATAATTCTTTTTTCCACATAGGTAAATGTGTTCATCTTTTACTTCCATGTGCTTTATTAATATTGATCAGTGAAGAAGTCTCTATGTTAGTAACACTTTATCCTAGGAAGCTGGTAGACAGAGCTCTAATTCATTTGCTTTTAAAAGAATATCCCCCAAATTTAAGAATCAGAGCTGCCCCGTTACCCTCTCCTTGGTTTCTGCTAGGGTTTCTATCATTTATATTCTTTTTCCTGTGTATGTCAAAGCTAATAGAAATTACAAGCTTCTGTTGCCCCATTACAAGTTCAGAAATAGCATTTTTCCCATTTTGTATAATTCCTTTTCTAGTAGGCAGTCATTGGTTTATGACGATGTTAATGCATCTTCTTTCCAACAAATATTTCTTTAGGGCTTACCTTGTATCTCTGGGGGATGAGATAGTGAAAGGGTAGCACGTTCACAGTCTCACAGAGATTACACTCCAGTCGGGATTCTGAAAACAAGTGCTTGCCGGCCAGCAGTACAGTACAGAGTCCATCTCAAAAGGGGTCCAACCCAGCAGAAGAGAAGCCAAAGTAAGAGGAGTCTCTCAAGAGGATGTGACACCTCAGCAATAACCCAGGGGATGAGTTATTCTGATGAAAAGCCACCATGAGGAAGAGCAGTCCCTCACCCACCACCAAAAAAGAAAAAAAAGTCATTGTGTTTAGGGGGAACATGGTGAGAAATAAAATTGAAAAGACCAGGAAGGGCTCATGAGAATGTTAAGCACTTTAGGCTTTGTGTCAAGGATAACAGAGCTTTTAAATTATTGAATTTTTTCATTAATAGACTTCTGTTTTTTAGGATGATTTTTGGTTCACAGCAAAATTCTGTTGAAGACAGATTTCCCATTATCCCCTGGTTCGTCCGGCCTCAGTCATTATCAACATCACCCACCAGAGTGTTCATTAGCACTCAGAGTCCATGGTATACATTAGAGTGTGATATAGTCCCATGGGTTTGGACAAATTTACATTAACATGTACCCACTCTTCTAGTAACATAATTTCACTGCTCTAGAAGTCACTGGTCCTCTGCCTATTCAACTGTCTCTCTACCCCAACCCCTGGCAACCACTGACCTTTTTAAAAATCTCCATATTTTTGCCTTTTCCAGAGTGTCATATAGTTGGAACCATATAGCATGAAGTCTTTTCAGATTGGCTTCCTTCACTTAGTAATATGCATTTATGTTTCTTCCATGCCTTTTCACTGTTTATCAAGTCCTTTTTACCTAATATGTCTTTTCCAAATATTTTCCCCAGATTGGGCCCTGTTCTTTTACTCTCTTGTCTGTCTTTCACAGAATAGAAAATTTAACATTTTAGTGATGTCTAACTTCTTCTTTCTTTGGATCATGCCTTTCATATTGGATCTAAAAAGATGTCACCAAGCCCAGAGTCATCTAGACATAAATCTTCTTAGACTTCTATAGTCACACATTTTCCATTCAGGTCTATGATTCATTTTGAGTGAAGAGTGTAAATACTATGTCTAGGTTTACATTTTTGCAAGTGGCTATCTAGTTGTTCCAGCACCATGTGTTGAAAAGATTTTTTCTTCTATTGTTGTGCCTTTGCTCCTTTGCCAAAGATCAGTTTATTATATTTAAGTGAGCCTATTTCTGTGCTGTTTATTAATCTGTTTCTTTATTCTTTCACCAGTACTCTACTACTGTGATAACTACAAGTTTATAGTAAGTCTTGAAGTCTACAGGAGACCAGCCTGCTAGGAATAACTAACCAGAAGGGGGAATTGGAGATTAAAGACACAGACACAAAGATAATTTGGAACGAGAGGGCAGGGTTGTCTTTGCCTCTGGTGGACAAAGAGCCCTGAGCATTGGCTCACCTCGCTTTTATTCACTTAGACAAGGGAGCAAGCAATTAGGTTAAGAGAAGATTCATCTGCCTCTTCTTATCCGTACTTGTACCCAGGTAAACATGCAGATCTCAGCTGTATTGACTCTTCCCTGGAACTTGCAACATGCCAGCATGCCTGCACACTGCCAAAGGAGGGACAGCTTGCTGTTTTTCTCTTTTGTGCTTGCAAAAAAGATCAATTAGGCCTCTATCCTCATTATCTGGTCTCCCACAGAAGTCAAGTAGCATCCGTTCTCTGGGTTTGTTCTTCTTCATTATTGTGTTGGCTATTCCGGCTCTTTTGTCCCTCCACATAAACTTTAAATTGGTCAAGGGGTTGATAGCCACAAAATAACTTGCTAGAATTTTGACTGTGATTTGTGGAATCTACAGATGAAGTTGGGAAGAGCTGACATCTTGATAATATTGAGTCTCCCAATCCATGCACACAGAAAAATAACCTTTCCATTTTAGTTATTTGACTTCTTTCATCTGATTCTTTTCCTCATATAGATCATATATATATGAATTATATCTAAGTATTTCCTTTGTTAGAGGGCTAATGTAAATGGTATTGTGTTTTTAATTTCAGTTTCTACTTGTTCATTGTTGATATATAGGAAAGTGTTTGGCATTTGTGTATTCATCCTACGTCCTGCAATACTCCTATAACTTTTTGTTCCAGTTTTTAAAAAATCGATTCCTTATATTTTCAACAAAAATCATTATGGCATCTGTGAACAGTTTTCTTTGTTCCTTTCCAGTCTACACCTTTTATTTCCTTTTCTTGTATTAGCCAGGATGAAGGCTTAATCCTAGAATTAGCTCAACTTCCAGTATGATGTTGAAAAGTAGTGGTGAGAGGGGATGCTTTCACCTTGTTTCTGATGTTTGTGGGAAAAGTTAGTTTTTCACAGTGAAATCTGATATCAGCTGTAGGGTTTTTATAGATAGTCTTTAACAGATTGAGGAAATTCCCTTCTACTGAGAGATTTTAAGCAGCAGAGTGACTTGAGATTAATGTTTTTAAAACCATTATGGTCAGAGTGGAGACCAGTTAGGGGCTGTCTGAATACTCCTTGGGATAGATGAGAATGGCCCTAACTAGGAGGAGGTGGTGGGTATAGAGATTGAGGATAATTTAAATCATCTGCTTATGAACCAAAAGGGACCCCAGACAGCTCATCTAATCTTTCTTTTATATGAAGAACCTGAGGTCAGAGAGGTTAATTAACTTATTCCCATAGTGATTTTCCTTCTCTTCTCTTTCTGTTCTTTCTGTATTTCTTAAGGCATTTCTCAGAATTGCCCAATTAAGACCTTTATCCCTTCACAGCTGAAAATTTTATGCAATTTATTTTTGCTTTTGTATAATGTATCTGTCCTTTGGTTTGTAGCATCTAGTCCTGGAGACAAAGAAGGTTGATAATTAGCTTGCTCTGTGTAGCTGCAGTCACAAATTTATCACAAACACTTCTTGTCAGTGGTAGTATGTAAGGAATAAAAGAGAACATAAATCCAGGAATGAGAAGGGCTTTCCAGTCACACAGTTCTGGGAAAGTTTTTCAGTAGTTTCAAGCAAAGCTACAGAAACTACTCGACTGTGGGCCTAGGAACATAGCTTTCCAAGATAAGGTTTTATTTATGTCTTGCATAACATAAAAATGAGTCTGCCAAAAATCCTTCTAGAAAGAAAACCATAGTAGTCAACAACTGGATGGACTCTAGGTTGTCCCAACAGCAGGCCCAATACTTACACAGTTCTGAAGGCACTAGTTTTCACTATCAATAAAATGACCCTGGGCCAACTACAGATGCTTAATATATACAACATAACAGTGTAGTAGTCTAATATAAATTCAGCCTGAATGGTGCACTGCCACACATTGCTGGTCATAAGTGTGTATGTGTGTCTGATAAATTGGTTGGTTCTGCCTGCCAGACATGAATTTACCAAAGGACCTAAGGGGATTAAAGAGCTCAATAATGGGCTGTCCACTTGCACACTCGATGAAAATTGAGTGAAGGGGCTCAAAACCCTTAGTCATCAGGGAAATACAAATTAAAACTACATGTGATATCATTTAACATCCATTAGGATGGCTAAAACTAAAATCCTGACAATCCCAAATGCTGGCGAAGATGTGAAGCCACTGGAGTGTGGCTCACGCACCGAGAGGGTGAAATGGTACTGTGTCTTTTAAACACAATCTGGCGGTTCCTAATGAAAAATTTAAAACACTCACCCAGGGACTCAGTAATTCTTCTCCTAAGTATGTACTTACCCATGAGAAGTGAAAACTTATGTTCACAAAGATAGTTTGTGTAAGAGTGTGTAGATCAGCTTCTTTTTCATTAAGTCCAAATTTGAAATGGATTCAAATTTCCAGATTGTCAGATATTAATATAACAGAGCACAATCAGTAATAAAAAAGCATGAACCCGTATAGTCACACAACATGACAGACTCAAATATTATGCTACATGAAAGAGGCCAGACGAAAGTCTATACTCTGCATGATCCCCTTTATGTGAATTTGTAGAACAGACTAATCTATGATAAAACAAATCAGAACAGTGATTGCTTATAGAAAGGAGTGAAGATTGATAAGCGTACCAGAGAACTTTTCTGAGGCCACACACATGTTTTATACAGTGATACCTCGGTTCACGAAGTTGATTCTCTCCACAATTCTGGTTGCAAATCAGATTCAATGGTGAGATTCAATGTTAGCCTTATGGGGAAATTTGATTCAGTTCTTGTTCAATGCAGTTTGTGGCCAGAATTGTGGAAAGAATTAAGTTTGTGAACCAAGGTACCACTGTATCTTGATTCAAGTGGTGGTTAAATGGGTGTGTACATTTACCAAAACTCTTGAAATTGTGCAGTTAAGATCTGTACATTTTACTATTGGTAATTTTTACCATTTTTTTGGTGTTTTTTTTTTGTACTGGGGATTGAACTCAGGTCCTTTTGCTTGCAGAGCAGGCGGCGGAACCACTGAGCTAAATCCCCAGCCTTTACCTTATTTTTTAAATGAAAAAAAAAAAAAGATCTAAAACACTATTAAGTCATTGGACTTGAACAGGATTTTTTGGTAACAATAGTATTGCTAATGTGTACATTGCACTATGTGTCAGCACTATTATAAACATTTTGTATATATTAAACTCATTTAATCCTTACAATAATCCTATGAGGTGGTGTATTATTATTCATGTCCATTGTATCAAAGAAGATGAAAGCAGAGAAAGTGAATAGCTTATCAAATCACACAGTGAGTAAGGAACAGAGCTGGATCTGAACCCAGGCAGCAGACTCCAAAGGTCTGGTAAGTTACATCATGCCTGGAAACAGAATAGAACACAAAGGGGATTCATTTCTTCCTCCCTACAGGTGACTGGCAGCATGTGCACCTCAAGGGCTCCACTGCATTACCAGTAGGGTCTGGAAATGCATTGGAGGTACTCAGCACAGGCTGAAATCCCCCAGGAGCAGTCTGGGGAGATATTACTGTAAATGTGACACCTACCTGGTAGGTGGGACTGGGGAAACTACATTGCATATAAATGAAGAGCATGCTTTCAGTGTCTCTGAACCTCATATACTTTGCATAAACAAGATTCACTGCATTTTACTCAACTTTCTTTCTTTGGGGAAATGGACCTCAGGTAGAACAGAAAGAATCATAGGATGGTAAGGAATGTTACCCCTGGAAACCTGACTTTTGATTCCTATCTTACATTATACTTGGATGGTGAAGTTTTATACTAATTTTGTTAACTTGATGAATGGGTAGGGGGAGAGGAATGGAGTTAAGAGGGCATAAAAAACATTTTCCACATTGCTTACTAATTGCAAAGAGGAAACTAAACATTTATAGGTAGCAAGGTGGGGCAGCCACCATCTTAAATCTTCACACTTGGTGACACAAGTAAGAGGACAACCTGATGTGATGGTAAACTGTAAACCACAAAATGTCACCTTAAAGTTATTTTTTTGTTTTTTGAGACAAGGTCTTGCCATGTAGTTCAGGCTGGGCTCAAATTCTCAATCCTCGTGCCTCAGCCACTGAAGGCTGAGATTACATATGTGCACCACCATGCCTGGTTTAAAATATGACCTAAATGTTTAATTTGAAAATTCCATTAAACAACCTGATGCTGAACCTCAAGCTTCTAGAAAAAGAAGAGCAGGACAACCCCAAAGCTCATACAAGGGAAGAAATTATAAAGATCAGAGGAGAAATCAATGCAATGGAGACTAAGAGAACAACACAAAAAAATCAATGAAGCCAAGAGTTGGTTCTTTGAAAGAATCAACAAAATTGATAAACCTTTAGTCAACCTTGTCAGAAAAAGGAAAGAAAAGGCCCAAATCTATGCAATTAGGAATGAAAAGGGTGAAACTACAACAGACCCAGCAGAAATCCAGATGATCATCAATACCTACTTCCAGAACCTATATGCCAATAAGATGGACAACACAGAAGAAATGGACAGATTCCTAGATACATATGAATTACCAAAGTTGAATGAAGAAGACCTAAAAATTCTGAACAACCCAATATCAACCAATGAAATTGAAAACGTAATTAAAAACTTATCACCTAAGAAAAGCCCGGGCCCTGATGGCTTCACTGCTGAATTCTACAAGACATTTAGAGAGGAACTGCTGCCACTACTGTTTAAACTCTTCAATGAAACTGAAAGGGAAGCAATACTCCCCAATTCATTCCTGGAAGCAAGCATCACCTTGATCCCCAAAGCAGAGAAAGACCCAACTGAAAAAGAGAACTATAGGCCAATCTCACTAATGAACATAGATGCAAAAATCCTTAATAAGATACTGGCAAACAGAATGCAGAAGATCATCAAGAAGATCATACAACCTGATCAAGTGGGATTCATCCCAGGGATGCAGGGATGGTTCAATATATGAAAATCAATTAATGTAATACACTATATCAATAGAGCCAAGGACAAAAACCATATGATTATCTCCATAGATGCAGAAAAAGCATTTGACAAAATCCAACATGCATTTATGATAAAAACCCTACAAAAAATTGGAATAGATGGTCTCTACCTCAAACTGATAGAAGCCATCCATGAAAAACCAACAGCCAATATCATACTAAATGGTCAAAACTGAAATCCTTCACACTAAAATCAGGAACAAGACAAGGATGTCCACTATCACCACTCTTGTTCAATATAGTTCTGGAAACATTAGCCACGGCAATTACACAAGAGAAAGAAATAAAAGGAATAAAGATACGAAATGAAGAAGTCAAATTGTCATTATTTGCAGATGACATGATACTCTCTATAGAAGACCCCGAGAACTCCACCAAAAGTCTTCTAGACTTAATAACCAAATTCAGTCAAGTAGCTGGTTACAAGGTCAACACACAAAAATCAATAGCTTTCCTCTACACCAATGACAGACTCACTGAGAGAGAAATAGGGCAAATAATTCCTTTCACAATAGCATCCAAAAAACTGAAATACCTAGGAATCATCCTAACGAAAGAAATCAAAGACCTCTTCTCTGAAAACTATGGCACTCTGAAAAGAGAGATTGAAGATGATATCAGAAAATGGACAGACATCCCCTGCTCCTGGGTAGGAAGGATTAATTTAGTGAAAATGGCCATACTTCCAAAACTTCTATATAGATTTAATGCAATTCCAATTGAGATCCCAGCAGCATACTTCATAGACCTCGAGAAAAAAATCCAAAAATTCATTTGGAGCAAGAAGAGACCCAGAATAGCAAAAGCAATTCTAGGTAACAGAGACATGGCAGGGGGTATCACAATCCCCAACTTGCAACTATACTATAAAGCTACTGTGATAAAAACACCATGGTACTGGCAAAGAAACAGGCTTGAGGACCAGTGGAACAGATTAGAAGATGCAGAAACAACGCCAGACACACTCAGCCATCTCATCTTCGACAAAGGAGCCAAACACCCTCACTGGAAGAAAGATAGCCTCTTTAACAAATGGTGCTGGAAAAATTGGGCTTCAACTTGCCAAAGATTAAAACTAGACCTGTATCTCTCGCCATGCACTAAACTAAAATCAAAATGGATTAAAGATCTAAATATTAAAATAGAAACTCTGAACCAGTTGGAACAGAGGTTAGGTAGAACCCTTGAAGACATCGGTGTAGGAAAAGATTTTATGAACAAAACCTCAGTTGCCCGTGAACTAGCACAACCAACAAATGGGATCTCTTCTTATTAAAAAGCTTCTGCACAGCAAGAGAAACCACCAGCTGTGTGAAGAGACAATCCACAATGTGGGAAAAAATCTTCACCTGCTCTTCCTCAGACAAAGGTCTACTATCTCGAATCTATAAAGAACTTCAAAAGATCAGACCTCCCAAATTTAAAGACCCACTCCAAAAATGGGCATCTGAAATGAACAGACATTTCTCACACAAAGAAGTAGAAATAGCAAATAAATACATGAAAAAATGTTCAACGTCACTGGTCATTCGAGAGATGCAAATGAAAACAACACTGAGATTCCACTTCAGTCCAGAAAGAATGGCTGCTATCATGAAATCAACCAATAACAAATGCTGGCGGGGCTGTGGGGAAAGAGGAACCCTGCTCCACTGCTGGTGGGAGTGTAGACTGGTGCAACCACTGTGGAAACCAGTATGGAGATACCTCAAAGAACTAGGACTGGAAGTCCCGTTTGACCCAGCTATTCCCCTGCTGGGGATCTTCCCCAAAGAATTAAAAGAATCATACCACAGTGATATATGTGCACCCATGTTCATAGCAGCGCAATTTGTAATAGCTAAAACTTGGAAACAGCCCAAATGCCCATCAACTGGAGACTGGATAAAGAAAATGTGGTTTTTTTTTATAAAATGGAGTACTACTCAGCCATAAAAAGTGAGAAATTAGAGACATTTATAGCTAAGTGGACGCACATTGAGGCAATACTCTTAAGTGAAATAAATAGGACACAGATGTGTAAATACAGAATAGTTTCTCTGGTGTGAGAAACTGAAAGTGTAAATAAGGACTCAAATGTATAATGGGTAATGTGAAATAGGAAGAAAAGGGGCAAAGGGGAAGGAAGTGGGAGGGGTAGGGGAAAGGATAGAAGGGAATGGGATTAATATGAGAAAATGGAAAAATAGGAACAAAATTTTTGTAAATAGGGAGGGCTGGAGGGGTTGAAGGGAGGGCTGGGCAAGGGTGAAAAACAACCAAGAGAGACTATGTAAAGGTGAAAATTTCCAATGATGAATGTCATTATATTGTATACCTAAAATGTACCAATGATTAGAATGAATAATCGATAATATAAAATAGGAATAAAAGGTCCAAAGGGGTAGGGGTAGTGGGAGACACAGGGGAAAGGAAAGAAGGGAAAGGAAAAAATGATAAGAAATGGAAAAAATGGAAATAAAGTCTTTGTAAATAGGGAAGGGTGGAGGGGGTGAAGGGAGGGCTAGGAATGGGGAAAAAATAAGAACCAAGATGCATTATATAAAGGTACAATTCCCAATGAGAAATGTAATTGTGTTGTATACCTACAATGTACCAATAAAAGAATTTAATAAAAAAAAAAAAGAAAATTCCAAAAAAGCTAAAGGATATAGGAACAAGACAACACCGTGAGCAATCAAATTCAGATTATAGGCCATTCTACAAAGCAAGTAGCTTCAACTTTTCAGAGTCAGTATCATGGAGAAATACAAGCAGGTGACTGTTTTATGTTACGTAGAAGAGAGTAAAGGGAGGTGGCAGCAGCAAGATGATGGACTCTCTTCGTTCATTGTTCTCTGGAACACAATTCTCAACACCTACAACTTAGAGGAAGAGAGCTTTATTCTAGCTCATGTTTTCAGTGCATAGTCAGCTAGCTCCAAAGCAGGAAGGGCATCGTGGAAAGGTCTCAGCCAGGGGAAGCTGCTCATCTCATGGTGGCCAGGAAATGGAGAGAAGCAAGGAGCTGGGAAGGGAGATGCACCCTTCTAAGTCATGCCTCCAGTGACTCACCTTTTCTGACCAGGCCCCACCTCCCAATAGCACAGTTAGCTATAAACTCATAATCCAATCGCCTTCCAAAAGCCCTGCCTCTGAGGACATGAAGCTTTAGGGGACAACTTATATCTACAGTTCTATTCCCCTTCCTAAAGCACTGAAAAACAACCACAAAGAAAACATAAAACAAGTAATTTTCAGTACCAAGGAACCCACTAGGATGGTTAAAATTTTTTAAAAAGGAAAAACTAGTGTTGGAGAGGATGTAGTGTAAGTAGCACCCTAATATGCTGCTGGTGGGAATGTGAAGTGGCCAAACTTGTGAAACAGATTGGCAGTTTCTCAAAAGCTAACCATAGCTTTATAATCTGATCCAGCAGCGAGTCCACTCCTAGGTAGATAGCAAAGTATCTGCAACCAGGAATTCAATCAGATATTTAGACATCAGTGTTCACTACAACATTATGCACAACTAACCAAAAGGCAGAAACAACCCAAATGTACACTGAATTAGTCAGCTTTTCGTTGTTATGATAAAATATCTGATTTTATTTTTTTTGGGTTTTTGTGTGTTTTTTTTGGTACCGGGGATCGAACTCAGGTCCTTGTGCTTGTGGGGCAGGCGGCGGAACTACTGAGCTAAATCCCTGGCCCAAAATACCTGATTTTAAAAACCTAAGGGTGGAAAGATTTATTTTGGCTCATGATTTCAGAGATTTCAGTCTATGGTAAGATGTTTCTATTGTTTCTGGGTCTGGGGGTAGACAGAACATCATGGCACAAAGGATGACAGAGGAAAGCTGCTCACCTCATGGCAGAAAGAAGAGAGGGAGGAAAGCAAGGTGAGAGAGGAGAGCAGAGAGAGTGAGAGAAAGAATCATAATAACCAAGTGTAATGTGCAATTCTTTACTAGTACTTGTTTTCAAAATAAAAAACCATAAAATATACTTTGGACAAGTGGGTTAAATTAAATAGGGACAGAACAGCACATGTTACCATGTAATTGTTAATCTTATTAGGTGTGATAATGGTGCTGTGGTTATGTAGAAGATCATATTATTCTTAGTAAATACATGCTGTAATGTTTAGGGGCTATAATATTTATAACTTACAAATGATGACACTCAAAAGAGCTCTGTGTGTGTGTGTGCGTGCGTGCGTGCATGTGTAGAGAGAGAGAGGGATAGGGAAAGCAAATGCAGCCAAACATCAGCAACTGTCAAATCTAGATAAATATAGCTATTAATTGCAGTATTGTCTTTTTTGTATATTTAAACAGTTTCATAAAAATAAAAGAAACAAAAGTAACATCTTAAAATTCATACCACTCAACTTCCCAGAAATACTCCTATGTATTAATGTGTTGGTTTCAATCCTTTTAGCCTTTTTTCTATGTATAAGAAAAAAGTATTCCTTTTTTAGCTCAGCAGCACCACGCCTGCCTCACAAGCAAAAGGTCCTGAGTTTGATCCTCTGTACCATAAATAAATAAATATTATGTACTGCAATTGTGTACTAATAGAAATAATAATTTAAAAAAGAAAAAAGTATCCCTTTAAGCAATAACAAATGTATATTAGTATATATTGTTTTGGTTTGGGTTTTTTTTCTGGTACTGGAGATCGAACTTAGGATCTTGTGCTTGCAAGGCAGGCATGGAGCCACTAAGCTAAATCCCCAGCTCATATTAGTATATATTGTATATTGGTATCTATTAGTCTACTAAGCCAACAATGTTTATTTGAGTATATCTTACACAGGCCAGATATAAAAATGAATATTATGAATGAAAAAAATGAATAAAATGTTCCCTGAATGTACGATGTGAATCCAGTGAGCCTTATTTTTAACTATAATTTTAAAAAATATCATATAAAAGCAGACAAATGGCAAAACTGTTAATTTCCAGTAACTGCATTATAATTGAGGGGCACCCTCATGAGCTATTCAAATTTGATAAAGCTGTTGTCGGCATTTTTAATTTTTGCTGTTCCTTCATTTAACAAGTATGTATTGTCTACACTATAGTGCTAGGTGCAATAGCAGCAGAATTGTACAAGACACCAACTGTCTGCTTCTCTGAGGCTTACTCTGGTACAGGATCTTAAAAGCACATGTCCTGACAAATCTAGCCACTGGTGTATTCCAGGAGGGGATCTGGGAGGAAGCGGCGTTTAAGGTGAGACTTGCTGGATGACAAGGAGTTAGTTACACTGGATAGACAGCTCTGGTGTTAAATTGCTGAGGGGTCGGACGAGCAAGTCGCCTAAACCTCTCTGTGCCTCAGAGATGATGTTGTTAGGATTAAATAATAGATATCAGGACTTAGATCCATGACTGACCCATGACACCTACATTTATTGAGCACTTGTGATTACTGCTACAGTATTTTAATAGGAGCACAAAGTACCGGGCTTGATGCCCAGGTTACAGCAAAAGAGAAGAGAGAACCAACATGTGCCCTTGGTGTCCTCCTCGTCCAACTTTTTGTACTAAAATAAACCTCTCTTCCAAATATAAAACACAGTATAGAAAATGTAAATTAAGATATTCATACTTTTTGTTCCTTCCTATTTTTGCCACCTCCACCCGTCTGAAAGCATTTTCCCGAAGCTCCCCCGTGCATAGCGACTAAAGCCGCTGCAGAGCGAGGGTGAGGACAGCGAAGGACTCCGGTCAGCCTTGGAGCCCCGCCTCGGCCGAGCGCACGTCCCAGCATGCCCCACTCTGATTGGTCCTCCCTTCCAGCTGCCCGGCATCCCTGTAACCAATCGGTTTAGTGCTTGTTGAGCGGCGACAGCAACCGTCGTACACAAGGTGCTGGAGAGGCTGGCGAGAGCGTAGTCGGGCCATGAACTTGGGGTAAGCCAGGGCAAGGCAGATGGTCGTCAGCAGAGAAGGGGGTGAGACTGCGTCGGGGCCTGGACTCTTTGGCGGGGAACCTTCTGGAACTGCGCCCCCTGCAGCGACAGAGCCTGTTTCCCCGAGGTAGAGAAAAGTGAGGGGGATGTGTCGGCCTTTACGACCTCGCAGACCTCACTTTTCACCCCGTAACTCACCTTAGAAACTCCGCGACGGCCTTTCAGCGCGTCGTTACCTGGGGACGAGGGCCGGCGAAGCGTGGAGGAGGGGAGAGAAAGGAGGGCGGAGGGAGTACCTGGAGGGAGAGCATTCCTGGCTTAGACCCGCGCTTCTGGGCGACCCTGGCCTTCGGAGCTGAGCAGAGTATTGGAGCACCCAGATTTCTTTACCGCCTGCCAGGCAAGGAGCCCCGGCCTCCCAAGTGATCAGTGTACGGTATTATCAGGTGCGCATCAAGTAGAGGTTGACTAATACAAGTCTGTGGCGTGCTTTTCGTCGCTGAGAAGTTTAATGTTTTAGGAAGATAAAAAGTCACCAGACCCAGAGCTAACCGCACATCATTAAGCAACTAAATGTTATGTACTACAATATGAGGATTTAAAAATAAGTCTGCACCTCGAGGAGTTTAGAAATGGAGTGCAGAACACATACCTTGCAGTTTCATTGAAGGTCTTTCTTTTTTTCTTTTTTTTCTTTTTTTTTTTTGGCGAAGTTTCACCAACATAAATACAAACTATTTATAACCCTGCAATGGGTAGAGCTTATAACCTATCCCTTTTCGTATTTTACCTTTAATAAGTACATTGAGATAATTTGATTTCCCTTACCTGAGCAACACCACAAATTTCGCGCTCCTCGTCAAAACTCTCCCGACCTCTCCCTAGACTGTTGGATTTATTTACTCGTTTATTTTATTATTAGTGTATGTTTGTGATACATAATAATCACCTTCTGGAATTAGTACATATACTATCGCATCAATCATTTTCTTCTTCCACTCCCTGCCTTCCTGTCTACTCCCCTTCCTATTCCCACAGTCTACCTGTTTCCTTTCATCTATCTTTAATTTTGCTCTTTAAATTATTTATAAGTTGAGCTTCTCATTTAACAGAAACCATATCATATTTAAGCTGTGTGCATGATTTATTTCACTTAACAGTATGGTCTCAAGATGCATTTATTTTCCTACAAATGACTCAAGTTTATTCTTTATGGCAGAGTAGTACTCCATAGTATATAAATATCCCATTTTCTTTATCTGTTCATCTGTTGATGGACAATAAAGGCTGCTTCCAAGATATAGTGCTATGAACATGCATGTGGATGTATCAGTGTAATATGATGTCTTTAACTCTTTGGAGAAGATACTTAGAAGAAGAATAGATGGGTCAAATGGAATTTCTATTTTTAGTTTCGTGAAATCTCCACATTTTTAGTTTCTTGAGATTTCCACAGTGGTTGTACTGATTTACATTGCCACCAACAATGTAAAGTGCCCCCCCCCGCCTCCTGCATCCTGCATCCTCACCAGCATTTGTTATTTGATTTTTTGACCCTAGCCATTCTTTCTTGAGTGAGATGGGATCTCAGTGTTATTTTAACTTGGATTTCTCTAATGACTGGAGGTGGTGAACATTTTTTCATGTATTTATTGGACATCTCAACTTCTGAGAAGTGTCTGTTCATTTCAGTTACCCATGTTTTGACTGAGTCCTTTATTTTGGCGATCTAATGTTTTTGTGTTCTTTATATATTCTAGCTATTAGTCCTCTGAGGAGTAGTTGGCAACATTTTTTTCCCTCTCTGTAGGTTGTCTCTTCACTCTTGGTTGTTAAAAAGCAGAAGCTTTTTAAATTCCATGTAGTCCCATTTATTGATTATTGGTGTTATTTCTTGTGCAATTGGGGTTCTGATCAGAAAGTCTATGCCTATATCTTAAAGAATTTTACCTATCCTATCTTCTAGCAGATTCAGTGTTTCTGTTTTAATATCTAGGTTTTTAATTCATTTTAGTTTGATATTATTATAGGGTGAGAGATGGGCTTCTTGATTCATTCCTCTGCATGTGGATAGCCAGTTTTCCCAGCACCATTTGCTAAAGAGGCTAGTTTTTTTCCAGCAGATATTGTTGGCCCCTTTGTCAAGAATCAGGTGGCTGAATGTGCCTGGGGTTGCATCCTCAGTTATGTTCCATTGATCCACATGTCTGTTTTTGTGCCAGTACCATGTTTTTTATCACTATAGCTTTGTAAATATAACTTGAAATCTGGGATTGTGATTCTTCCTACTTTGCTCTTGTTGCTCAGGATGGCTTTAGCTACTGTGGATCTCTTCTGGTTCCATATGGTTTTAGGATTGTTTTTTCTAGTTCTGTGAAATAGACTGCTTGGATTTAATTTCATCTCTTGGCCTTCACTTTTGTTCCTGTAATTTGTATTGACACATATTTGAGGTTTTTTTCTTGTAAGACAGTGAATTATAGTAAGGACTGCTACTTTCATTTTCAGTACTTTTTATTTAGGCACTTAACAAATGTACAATTGTTGGGCAGTCCCTACTGTTCATTTATGCTTGTGCTTTAGACATGCACATATAAAGTATCCTATTACTGTGTGTGTGTGTATATATATATATATATATAATCATGTCATAACATATAAAGTATAGCATACAAAGTTTATTGTAGATACATTGTTGTGATAATAACAAGAGTCACTGGATGTGAATGTGTATTTGAAATATGCAAAATAAGTGGGACCATATACTTAGCCGGTTAGTAACCTTTGTGACATCATTATAGTCTGGTGTTCCAGCTCTCCACAGAATGTGTTAGTTGTGAGAAACTGATGAAATGATATATATGACAGCATCTTTACCTAGCTGAGGGGTTTTGGTAACCGCATCCTTTTTTTTTAGTCTGGAGTTATGAATTAAAGGGTGATATGTAGCTGAATTAATTAATTAGTTAACAATAACAAAAATGAAGTTTCAGGTTAAAAATAACAGTATCTTGTATTATCGAAAAGTTTCAAGAAAAAAATTTCTCCCTGTAATTTTTTTCCTCTCTCTTGGGTTGAAAACCATCTTAAATTAAGACTACCTTGATATATACAAGATTCTTACAAAAATTCAAAGGAATGGTTTTACTTTCAAGGTTTAAATGAACATGATGTTTAAAATGATAATTTTCTTTTATATTGCAGAGATGGTTTAAAGCTTGAAACTGAATTACTGAATGGAAAAACCAAGCTAATACTATCTCCGTATGGTATGCTGTGTTACTGGAACTTCAAAATGTTAACTTAAATTCCTACATAAAGTTTATAGTCATTTAACAGACTTTTTGCTTGTAATTGAGTGGTATTTAAATGATACTTTGAAAAAAGCTGTTTTCCCAAATTAATTTAAATTTACTTTTAGTCACATAAAGTCAAATTACATCATTGCTTACTACTGTAATTATTCAGATTTATGAAGTTTAATGTTGCATTGTATTTCATGTATACTTTTATTTGGTTTTTATATTTGTATATAGTATTGCCTAATGCATGACATAGGTGAAATTTAGGTAATTACATTCTTTGCATATAAAGAACGTATTGTTTGAATGAATTAAATTTATAGTGAGACTACAGTTGCTAAAGTCATGTTTAGTATTAGTTTTAAAATTCAGTATTCTTGGTCATCTTCTTCAAGGTTCCGCTCCCCACCTGTTTATCTTTCTTTACCTTGGAAAGATAATGATATAAACAAATATGCAATAGAAATAAATACAGAAGTTGAACCGTACTGTAAAAGTTGGAACACCGAGGCAGGATTAAAAGTTAATGCACTGATTAAAATTTTCTTTTGTGATTCCTTTTGGTTTACAGATTAGTAATTTATTTTTTCTTTTGTAGAACATAAGTCAAAAATTTCTGTGAAGGTAAGCCAAATGACTTTGACCTGATGTGTTTTCAAATGTAAAAATTTTTTTCCCCAGTGGTTTAAAGATAATTCCTGGAAAATATCAAAGTGTTTTTTGGGGGGCGGTTGTGGAATGATGGTGAAAAGTTATTTGTTCTCAGAGTAGTCCTTTTGCAGAAATGGAATTGTATTTTTTTTCCACCTAAAAAAGTCTAATAGAATCTCTTCTCTAGATCAGTGCTATCTAGTAAAGCTTTCTGTAAAGATGAAAATGTTATAAAAAATCATTGTTGTCCACACTAGACTTAAAATGTGGGTAGTGTAACAGAGGAAGTGAATTTCTAATTTCACCTGATCTTTAATTAAATTTAATTGCCACTGGACTAGACAGTACAGTTCTAGAGATCTTTGAAAATAATCAGACTTCAAAACAAAAGCATCTTTTCATACTGAAGTTCCATTTGCCAGCACCAGAAAGGAAATTTGATTGACAGATTCTTACATGCATGTAGTTTAAAAGATTACACTTGGGCCAGGGATTTAGCTCAGTGGTGTGGCCGGCCATTCGATCCCCAGTACCAAGAAAAAAAAAAGATTACACTTAAACTTAGTAGTAATTTTCCTTTTTTGAGAACCCATTCTGCCTCTTTCTACAAAATATATTACCACGTTTAACATTTTTTTTTGCTATTGCTACATTTCTTGTTCCCTATTGTCTTTTTCTATTTTTTAGGTAAATATAGGCAGGAATTTCCCCTCTTCTTCCATAACTTATGGTAGCCCCTTTGTCTTTTACCTTTGCCGTATCTTAAAGTCTCTGCTTGTCTGTAGATATAATTCATTTTGATTATGTAGCATTTTTCCCTTCAACTCTGAGCCCTTGATGGCTTTGTTATTTCTTCCAGGTTTAATCAAAGTGGAAAGTTGTTTCAGTACTTAGATTAATCACTTGATAAATAGGTAATGATCAGAGAAACTCTACAAGCTACTTTTAATTATTTTTGTGTATCTTGACATTGGTCTCTGTTTTCTGTGGTTTTACTTTCTGTGTTTTCAGTTACTTGTCAGTAGTGTCTAAAAATATTAAATGGAAAATTACAGAAATAATTCATCAGTTTTAAATATGCATCATTTGGAGTAGTGTGATGAACTATCGCTCTGTGTTGCCCGGGAAATCATTCCAGTGTGTCCATACCTGTTCAGTAGCCATCTCAGTTATTAGATCAACTATTATCACAGTGCTTGTTAGCAGGGTTTGTCCCACCTTCAGTTTCAGATGTCCACTGGGAGTCTTGGAATATTTCCCCTATGGAGGAAATAGGGGAACTGTGCAGACCATGGGAACCATAGTCCCTGTGAAGGCTACCATACAGTATATAGGTGATTACCTTGCATACCCCTTTAATCACAGAACACAGATTGTATATGATTTCCTCTCCTTTGCCTATTAAAATAGTCCAACTAACCACTTGTATTTGAGACACATTACAAATACAGTGTCTTTTTTTTCCCCCAGTGCCAGGCATTGAACACAGGACCTTGCACTTGCCAGGCAGGTACAATGCCACTGAGTTACATCCCCAGCCTACAATGTCCTTTTTCAAACTTCTAGATGAAGAGCTACTTGTAATGATTTCTTTCATCCCCAGCCCCCTATTCTCTTTCCACGTGTTCCTTCTTCCTACTTGTGTCCTTAACAGATTTGCTGTAATGGCCACAGCTGTGAAGACATTTTATTGTCTTTATAACCAACTCAGAACATCTGGAAATCCTCTTTCAGGCCTACAATAAAGTTACTAGTTTTGGTAGAATCATTACAAAATTGTGTCTGCTATGTATCTTAGGGTTTTTTTTCTTTTTAGACTAATGCGTTCTTAGCTGATGTTTATCTTAATTTATGTGCTGTGTAAAAGCAAACTGGGTTCACCCTGTTGCATTTAGGACTTCAAAATACTAACACAATCTTCTGTATTTTCAAGGGTCTTCTCTTTCTCATATTCACATAAGTTGTGGTGATCCTTTTCCTTCCTGTTTTTAGCTCTTCACAAACATCAGAACCAGTAATATTTGTCTCTTTTGTTTTACTTTTAAATGTCTTGAGTGTCACAGTGCTATATGTCACAGCTATATGTTGAGTTATCTTTTCTGTAAGTTATTCATGAATTTTCTCAACAGAGTGCTTTTCTTTCCTTCTACTGGGATAAACACTGAGTGACTACAATACCTACAATTTTATTTTCCCCATTTCTCACAGGTTGAATTACTGTCGTCTCCACATTGGGTTTTTAAAACATTTTCCTAATTTTATCAAAAGCTCTCCTACATTCTTTTTTAATCTTCATAATGAATATGAAGTAAAGATGGTTAATAGCCTAATTCCTTGTTTATTGGAAGAGAAATGAAGGAACTAGAAATGATTTTGTGTCATAACTGATTTATAAAAATAATGGACTCTAAAAACTTTCTAAGATAGTCTCAAAAATAAGTTGAAATACAAAACATTAAAAATGCTTTTGACCAGTTGTGGTGATACTCACCTGTAGTCCCAGCTACTCAGGAAGTTGAAACAGGAGGATTGATTAAGCTCAGGAGTTTAAGACTGACCTGGACACCATGGCCAGACCTCATCTCAAAAGAGAAAAAATTTTTTCATGGGTATTTGTACATGTGAGAATCAGTGACATACTAAAGGATGTGTATAATATTATGTAATTTTATATTTTAAAACATTACTTTTCTTTGATTCCTTTTGACAGATTTTGGCCACCTATAAATTGTGAAGTGCCAGTATTAAACAAATGTGTTCAGCATTGTCTTTATAATATTTGAAAAATATTGATAGAATTAAAACTAAATAAAAGAGTAACATGCTATATAAAAATGTTTTATAACATAAAGTCCTCATTTGATTAGTTAAAATTGATTTCATCCAGGAAAATTTGGGAAATAATTTGACCTAGGTTGCTTTTTCTTATTTAGTAATCTGAACATAATTTATACTAGAGTAATGAAAGAGACAGAAATGAGATGGTTTCAAGATATGTTGAAGCAATGCACTATACTTGGTAGTTTGCGATAAACTGTTAATAGAAAACTGAAATGCTCAACTATTACCAGTAGAAGCTGTAGTAGTTGGAAATGTACTGAGGTGGTAATATTCATTTGCTTAAATTCATTCCACTGATAATTTCCTTGATCCATTAAGAATGACTTGCCAGTGTCTAAAAACTAGAAAATGTAAAATTTGGCAGTCTTGAGTCTCCTGAAATACTGGATAACTTAGCAGTGGTTCAGATCCTGTTTGGCAGTGTAGGGTAGTTGTATTGGCTCTCTTTTAGATGGGAAGAATGCACTTGTGTTTGTTCCAGTTCCCATCTTGTCTAATTTATGGTAGATACTTGAGTTTGCCACTCTTCACTTAGAGAGTTATATTAAAATAGCTGCAGGAATGAGACGGTGGAAATACATTTTAGAATCAAATGTTGTTGTTATCAGAAACTGAAAGCCAGGTATAAACAGGGTAGAGTGAGTAAGATAATAATCTGTGGTTTATGTTACAGGTAAACTTGAAATGTAAGGTGAGATGTAATTGGCTGATTGGTAACTGGTTATTTATATATTACGGAGTTTCTTGAAAGACAAAGGAAATTTGGATAAGCCAGATGAAAGTTTTTATGGCTTCTAACCCAGTCTTTGACATAAAGAATATCTATTTATTAATTTTTATGTCGCCAACACTTTTCCTATAATGATGAGCACATAAAAAGTAGCACTTGATATTTATTAAATAATTATTGAATTGTTTTAGGTTACAGAAATTTACACTGGATTATGGAAGATAAATAATCAGGTTGTGTTAATGAAAACTTAATCTCAGCCTTGCTATAATGTAAATGATAAGGAAAAGATATTTGGAGGGAAAAACAGTATTTGCAAATAAGCCAAGGAAAACCTGAAGGAAGAGGTTCAAAAGTGACTTCATGGTTACTGGCCTAAGATTAGAACAACAGTGCCACAGAAATGTAATACTTTGGAAAAGGCAGCTAATTTGAGAGCAAGAAGTAGAGAATTTAGTGGCATAAGTATAATAGTTGAATTTATTGCACCAAAATTTACTGAATACCTACTCTGTTTCTGTTTCATTCACCTGTCCTAGATACTGGAGATACAGGAGTGAACAAAACAGACAAAAATCTCTGCCTATGGAGTTTACATTAGGAAAGTGTGGGATGAGTAGACTAAACAAAATAGATGCTATAAGACAAAAAGTGCTGTGAAAAGCTTGACATGATAGTGCATGCCTGTCATCCCAGCACTGTGAAAGTTTGAGTCAGGAGGATTGCAAATTTAAGCCCAGACAATTTAGCAATTTAGCAAGACCCTGTCTCAATATAAAAAATTTAAAACTGGGCTGGGGATTTAGCTCAGCAGCACTAAGCCTGCCTTGCCAAGTGCAAGGTCCTGAGTTTGATCCCCGGTACCAAAAAAAACAAACAAAACAAAAACCTGCTGGAGATGTAGTTTGGTGTAAAGGCTGTGGATTTAATCACCAGTATTAAAAAGAAGGGGGGGAAAGTGCCATGAAAAAAAATGAGAAGGAAGAATGTGATCACGTTACTGGTTTAGCCTTGTCTAGGAATGCTAGAGAAGCAAGCGTGTGGGTAGAACAGGGTGATAGGGAAGACCTCACTAATCAGGTAATGTTTGAACAAAGATTGGAAGGAGGTGAGGCAATGAACCATGTAGAATCTGAAGGAAGAATGTTGCAAGTAGAGGGATAGACTAGTGCTAAGGCTTTGTTGAGTTCAAGGAACAATCAAACAGCATATGTGGCTGAAGGCTAAGAGAAAATTAGGTCAGATATGAGAGATTGGGGGCAAAAGAGGCAAGGGGGGTACCCCACTTTCTGGTTCCCCCTTGTGCCTCTCAGACAAGCTATCTTTCAGTAAATTCTTCCTACTCTTGACCTCCAATGTTCCTAGAATTCATTCTTCAATTTTAGAGAACACAAACTCAGCATGTCCCAACATCGAGCAGGTTGGGAATTATAATATTTCCCCTATATTATTTGGAGGTCCATAGATCATACTTCTTATATCATTTGAAGGTCTTTCACCAAGATAATTGGACAGAGAGGGATGACACCAGGATAAGGAACATTCTGCTGGGCTCTGAATTTCCCTGCCACTGTCCTAAACCTGTGATCACCGATTCTGGGAAAAGCAGAGCCAGCCCCTGGGAGTGAAACCACCTCAGAGTGATCCTGGGAAGGAACCACCCCTCAAGCCCTGAGGTTTCTAGAGCTGATAACCAAGTTGAGATGCAATCCAGGGGCCTGGTGCATCAGCTTGTCCTGCTTTTACTGGCTGGGCTGATTCCCTTCACCAGGGTGCCCTCCTCCAGCTGCTCAAACTGGATCCTTTCCTGTTTTCTCATTCTCCTTTGTTAAGAGCTGACCTGATCATTGTCTCCTCCCCTTACCATTTTCTTACTTTCCAATTAAAGCTTTTTCTTTTGGAAAGAAAAAGAGGCAAGGGGAAGAGGAAATGCTCATAGATTAGAGCTTTTTAGATCATTGAAAGTTCAACTTTTCCTCCAACCAAGATAAAAAGCCACAGAAGGCTTTTGAAGACAATGACATGATCTGACTTAAACGTTAAGGTAATTACTGTAGCTCCTGTGTTGGAAATGGACTGAGGAGCAAGGGTAGAAGCTGGGATTCGAGTTAGAAGGCTTTGGTAATTCAGGTGATAACTAATAGCTTGGAGCAAGGGAGTAAAAAGGGATATGTTTTGAAGATGTAGCAAAATAGTGTTTGATGACAATAAATGTGTCATATGAGACAAGTCAAATATAGTTTTGGGTTAAGTTCTGTATTTGAATATTATTGTAGTTTTTTTCCCCTTGTTCTTCTTTGAATGGTTTAAATTTTTTGTGTGTATGATAATAAAGTTATTTTAAAAAATAAAAAAAATATATATAGCTGCAACATTTTGGGTGTGGTGTGAGCAACTGAGATGGCAAAGTAACTGAGGGGAGGAAGTTGCATAAGGGTAAAAAGGAGATGAGTTTGATTTTGGATATACTAATTTGAAATGTCATTTAAAAACCTAGTGTGAAGTGTTGGGTAGTCATGTGGGACCTAGAGTTAGAGGAGAGGAATGTCAAAAGACACAAACTGGGTAGTCATCAACATGAATAAATATTTAGAGCCAAAAAGAGTAAATGAAATTACCAGTTTAATGAGGGAACGGTGCTAACCTGTGCCTGAGCTCCCCAACTTTAAGAGGTTTGGTAGAAGAGAAGCCAGCAAAGACTAAAGAGGAAGACTTAAGATTTCTGGAAGGGAAGCAAAGAGGTAGTCAGTTGTGTCAGATGCAGCTCATAGGTCAAGTAAAATGAAGATTTGAGAATTGGTTACTACAAGGTCAGACTGAGGCATGATTGAGACCCCTGAGGCAGGCAAAGTCTAACCAACATGCAATGAGTTTATTGCCATCTGGGTGCAGATGGGCCAAGGGTGAGAAGGCTGTTGGCGCTGAGAGGAGGGTGGTCGTGGTTGATATGGGGCATTTTAGGTAGGTGGGGGCACTGCTAAAGAGGGTGGAAAATTTTAGAGTCCCATGGGCAGTGGGCCTGGGGCTGGGTGATAAATAGGGTGGTGGTGAGAGCAGCAGGGTGGCTACTGGCTTCTTGTTTTCTCTGTATTCCTGTGGATTCGGGTAGTGGGTCTGCTTGGGTCAGGGTCCAACTTGAGGGACCTGTCAGTTACTAGATTTAACAAGGTAAAAGTTATTAGCAACCCTGAGCAGTTTTGGTGGGGTAGTGTGAGTGAAAGCCTAGTTGAAATGGGTTTACAGGAGATGAAAAAACAAAATGGGATTCAGAATTGTTTAAGATTGTAAAATAGTAGCATATTTGTATGCAGACACTTTTGATCCAGCAGAAAAGTTTGATTCAAGAAATAATCGCTAGAGAGATCTTTTGAGAAAGAGAGGGTTATGGAATCTTATACAAATAACAGGAGGGTAAGTAGTTTTATGGGTACAGATGCTGGTACAGATTCGATGGTAAAAATTTGAAGTTTTTTTTTTAATACAGTACTTCTCTCTATAAGATTTTCAGTGAAATATTAAGATCTCCCTCTGAGAATAAGGATGGGAGAGAATATTAGGGTTTGGGGGAAGAGAAGGTTGAATAATTACTATTACTAAAAGAGTGAGAGAGTAAAGGGACTTTGGAAATATATGACTTCCAAGTAACATTAAGAGCCCATTTGCTGTTCTTGGCTTTAAGTTTAAGGTGAAGCCAGTTAGCTTGAGTGTGTTGTTTTTCTCCATTGGTGCCATTACAGAGTGGGTGAAGAGATGGATTTTGCCAGATTGGGGATTTGCTAAGAGCAGAGCAATGGAGAAAAGAATAAAAGATATGGTTTTGGTTTACTGTGGAATTTAATATTGTTCAGAAAGGAAATGAGAGCAAGAAGGAGGTAGTAGGATGAGCAAACTCTAGGGCCTATCCGAGTTAAAAGAACCTTTAGAACTGAGATATAGGAGAAAGTGAATTGGAAAAAAATAGGAGGTGGGTAGTGGTCACTGTCCAGTGCTTGAGAGGTTACAGTTATGGGTGATTACAAGGTCAATATAAAATGTCACTGTGGGAATGAGTGAGGTGCAGTAGCATGGAGAACTACGGCATAGGACAGTGATGGCAAACCTTTTAAAGCTTTCAGTGATAAGGTTAACAGCCTGCATAGATTTGCCACCACTTGCATAGGAGCACAGTCTGAGGAAATGAAAGGCAGGATGTTGGAAGAATGATCTATGTGGATGTGAGAGCATCAGAATTAAGCTGGGCATAGTGGTGTATGCCTGTAATCTCAGCAACTCAGGAAGCTGAGGCAGGAAGATTGCAGGTTCAAAACCAGCCGGGGGAACTTAGTAAGACCCTTTCTCAGAATTTTTTAAAAGGGCTGGGGCTTGGTTGTGGCTCAGTGGTAGAGCACTTGCCTAGCATTTGCAAGATGTCTGGGTCCAATCCCTAGGAACACACATACAAAGACATGAATTATGTTAGAGGATGACCAAAAAGATACTCAAGAAATAAAGGCTAGTAATCTACAGGTCTATAGATGCATGTAAAGAAAAGAGGTAATGTTTGTGTAATGAGGTGGTGTAATGTAATGACCAAAGCTAGAATAGAATGGAGATGTCTGTAACAAATAAAAGTGTATCTGTATTCTTACCTGGAAGTACAATAATTCCTAGTTGTTGATTAAACTTTCAAGTGAAAATCTGCAAAGTTTAGCATTAATTTCTTATGGCACTGTTTAACTAAAGAGCAAAATGAAAAAAAAAGTTTAGAGCACTGATTTGTCACAGATTATGTAATTAAAGATAATTGTTGATTTTCTATGGACTGTTAACAAAGAATAAGCTCCTGGTGTTTTAACAGATGGGCAATAAAACCAAGATTGGAAAGTGTCCCGTAAGAACAAAACAACCTAGAAACAGTGTAAAGTCAACACAAAATACTTTTATTGGGAGTGAAGAACTTTTGCAAAAGAAGACAATTGGTTTGGAAACTTCACAGGCAAGAGGTGAAAAGAGTAGAATGACACTCTCACCCAGTAAGGATTTATGTAAGCCATATACAGATGAAGACTGTCTTCTTATCCAAAAAGAAATTTTACCTGCAGTCCCTAATATACAGAAAACTAGAAACACCACAAATACACCTCTAGGAACTAAACAGAAGACTTGCAAAAAGCACATCACAGCTGAAACTATGAATAGCAGTTTGGTGTGTCTTACACAAGAGCAACTACGACAAACTTTGATGACTGTAAACGAAGGAAAGGGATCTGTTTCCATGACAGAGAATGAAAAGGAGGAAGAAACAAGTAAGATTTTTCTTAAATTTTGTTGAATATGAATTTTCTTGTCTGTGCTTTAGAATTTCAAATTCATTTGCCTTTCTGTAAACTAAAATCTAATTCTCTTAAATTTTAACATGTGGCAATCTTTTGAAATAATTATTATTTTAGAAGACTTTCTGTAATATCCCAGATTACTTTTGTAGTTGTAATATGCCATATTTTAAGGTTCATGCCCAAAATACTATTCTTATGCATTATAGACTTAAGAAATTTGATCTCTGTGGAGTTCAAAAGAGATGTTAGTACAGAAAACTCTTGTCAGGGATTTAGCTCAGTGGTTCTGCCGCCTGCCTTGCAAGCACAAGGACCCAAGTTTGATCCCCAGCACCAAAAACAAAAAACAAAAAACCCCAGAAAACTCTTGTACTTATTTTAGAAGTTAGGAGGCTTTATTTATATATAAAATAATTATACAAAAGTTTTTTTAAAACCTCTCTAGGGTATTTCTATTGAAAATTAAGGAACTCTAGTGTGAGGATTGAACGTGAGTTGCTGAAAAACATTGCTTTCCTGACCCCTGTATTTGCTCTTGCCGTCCTCAATTCATGCTGAGGACTGGTGGTATTGTTGCTGGGCGGTTTTTTCCCGTAATTTTTATTTTTTATTAGTACGTGTTCGTAGTTCATAATGATTACAGTCTTCATGGGGCACATGTACATAATACATCTTAGTTCTTTATTCATCCCCTTCTGTCCCTCCTCCACCTCTTGATTCTCTTCCCATTTGCAAAATATCTATCTTCCTATTTCCTGTTATCTATTATTTTGCTCTTTATATTTCATGTGATGTTATTTAAACTTGTCTGATTTATTTTACTTTACATTATGGTTTCAAGGTGCATCTATTTTCCTACAAATGACTCGTTTATTCTTCTTTGTGGCAGAGTAGTGCTCCATTGTATATAAAACCACATTTTCTTTATTCGTGTGTCGATTGGCATATAGGCTGCTTTCAAGATTTAGCTAGTATGAATTGTGCTGCTGTATAAAGTGAGTATGCCTGTATCGCTGTAATATGATGTCTTTAACTCTTTTGGGAAGGTATCTAGAAGTATTGCTCTTTAACCAGTATAAAACACAGACTTATTCACAGAAGTAGTAGTAGAGTGTTAAATGTTTTGTTTCACAAATTAGGACATTGTATTATGTTTTAAAAGCTAATTCAGCCTTGAGCTAAGAAACTGAATATGAAGGTAGTAGAAATGTCATTAAAGTTTTTTAAGGCAACAGTAAAATAAAAGTAAAATTAACATTTCCTGTGGAGAACCCTCAGAGCCGATTTGGGGGCCAGGTAATTCCTGTACACTCCAAAACTTTTCACAATAAAATCATTGACCCTCTTGTAGTCTAGATTATTATTTGTAAATGAGGGAGCTTGTTTGTTCTTAAGGCTAGAATGCTAACTTAGAAAACAGTTTATTGGGCATAATGACAGATAATATCAACAAAGTTAAAAACACATTTGAAGTTGAGTCTAGTGGCACACACCTGTAATCCCAGCTACATGGGAGGATGAGACAGAAAGATTGCGTATGGGAGGCCAGTGTGGGCAAATAAGCATCTCAAAGTAAAGTAAAAAAAAAAACATTAAAAAAGGATGGGGATGATGGAGATGTAGCTTAGTGGTGCAGCGCTGGTGGCCCTGAGTTCAGTCCGCAGTACTGCCAATAATAAATAAAAAACTATACACTTTACCTAATCATGCACTGTCTTGCATATTACATATGCTTTCTCTTCATTGAGCTAACTAGCACATTCAAGACGACTTAGGACAATTTTTGATCCAACATATGAGCTCTCTGTAACAACACTTTGTTTAGCTATAACACTTCGTTACAGCTGGGGCAGAGATAATAGTTTATGGAAAAAAAGGTTTGCCACTGATTTCACAGCTTAATGAGAAAAATAAGGTCAAATTGATAAATTACGCTATTTGCATTTCCATTTAGGTTGTGATTTGTATTATAATTTATATTATTAGTAAAATTGTTACGGGGCTGGGGATTTAGCTCAGTGCTTCTGCCGCCTGTCTCACAAGTGCAAGGACCCGAGTTTGATCCCTGGTACCAAAAAAAAAAAAAAGTAAAACTGTTATAAGAATAAATGGAGGTTTATTTTTCCATTGTTGCTTTTTTCTTTTCTTTTTGGTACTGGAGATCGAACTCAGGTCCATGCACTTGTGAGGCAGGCGGTGGAACCACTGAGCTAAATCCCTGGCCCCGCTTTTTTCTTATTTGATACAAGAAATTGAATGGCTATGGCTATGAACAAACCATTTAATCTTTGAGCCTCAGTTTTCCTTTTCTTTTTGACAGCCACTTCACGGATTGTTGTAATAATTAAATTAGGAAATGTATAAAACTATTTAAATTGTATAGCAGTGTGCCACGATAAGGTATTGCAATAGATGTAATTTACTATTAATTTTAAAACGTATTTTACTTCATAGGTCAGGATAGACTACATTTAAACAATATTCCTAATCAGCCCAAGAAAGAGAACATTATAGGATTACTCCAAAAAACTGATGCTGTTTCATTTGTTCCAAATGAAAATAAATGTGTCGTTAATAAAATCCAGGAGGCATCTAAACAGTCTGAGCAGAAAGTCATCACGTATGTAATTCCTATCTACTGTTATGGGGTCATCTTGGGATATGGTTTTGCTTTTTCTTTACTTGCATGTGAAATGTTTAGAACTATTTATTTATTAGAACAATCTGTTATTTATTTTTTGATCTAGAACTGTTTAAAAGCTTGTTACTTAATACTTTGCAGTTTTGTCATGCAGAAACATATAATGATGAGATTTGTTATTTCTTGTTGTATTTTACCTTAGAGAGAATGAGTGGAAACCAGCTGACATTTTCAGTACTCTTGGTGAAAGGGAACGTGATAGAAGTTCATTGGAAGCAAAAAAAGCCCAGTGGAGGAAAGAGCTAGGTATATAATTTTTGTACCTTTTGTTTATGGATTATATAGTGAGGAATATAATCTTTTAACATATTATCAAGTCTTTTATTACATTTGTCATCCAGAATAGTTCTCTGTAAATGCATAAGCTTTATGGGTTTCACTTTGCTTTTAGTTGTGTCTTTTTGTTTGGTACTGTGTGATATGCCTGCAAAGCATTAATGTTATTGGTGTGTTCTTCTGGAGCCATTGTAACTCAAGAAAAGTTTCTTAAACTCTCAACAGTTATGTTTTCTGTTACAGAAATTCTATAGATTTATGGATGGTTTTATTTTTAAATAATTTACTTCAATTTTTTAATAACACATTCTAGTTAAGAATACTCAATATGATATGAAGCAATATATTCTAGACGGAAACAAGCTTATTATGATTAGCCTGTGTCTCAGTTACTTTTCTCTTTGCTTAGCCAAAATGCTCAACACCTAAAGTTAAAGGAGGAAAGGTTTATTGTAGCTCACAATTTGTAGAGGTTTCCATTCATAGTTGGCTGGCTCCAAGGCAGGATGGCATGGGAGAGGGGCATCACAGAGGTGAAACAGTTCATGATGGCAGAAGGCAGCAAAGTAGTGAAGCAGCAGCAGGCCTGCCTTCTTTCTTTCCCTTTATATCCATCTAGGCTCTCAGCTCTTTGGATGGTGCCAGCCACACTCAGAGTGGGCCTGCCTATTATCCACACCCAGAATTATTATGCCAAACCAATCAGTGGACTAATTTAATAATCACCCTGGATCCCAGCCAGCTTCACACCCTTAATCCTGGCATCACACACTGCAGATTCAGGCACCTCTAAAAAGCCCCTCCTATAACAACATGAGGCTTTGGGGGGACATCTACACATAAGTCATAACAGCTTGGGACTCTAATAGAAAAATGTATAACTTGTATTAGAGTCATGAAATTTTGTTAATAACTAAGAACACCCATTGGTTTTTAGACTAGACTTCAGGTCTAGATATCACAATTTGGAAAATATATGGCTTTAGCATTTATACCTCTTGAGAATAGATAATACTAAAAGCATGAGACAGCCTCACCCTCCATGCAGCTGGGAAGTTGCTATCTCTGATAGGAAGGATGGTTTAGAAAAAGAAATAAGCAGCAGAAGTAAGGAATGAATTGATATTAGAAGTCAAGATAATAGAGGAAGAAATTAAATTTGTGGTAGTAGTATTAGAAGAACATCTCTTTAAGTCATGTTTTTGTTAATTATCTTGGAATTTAAATGTATACATCTTTGAATTTGGTATTTAAGGAATTGATGATTTGAGACTTAGTTTAGATTGTATCTGTTAGAAGTTTTTTTTTTTTTTTACTTTTCAGAAATTATGGAAAATAATGACCAACGTATTTACTTTGTGGGAGACCAATAGGCACAGTTGTTCTCATTTTGCAGAAGAAACTAAGGTTCAGACCGGTTAACAAGCAATTTTCCCACAGTCACATAGTTTGGAAGTGGTTGAACTTGAAGTCAACCCTAATGTTCTCTGCCTTCAGAAGTCTAGGCTTTAAATGTTTTAGTGATAACTAAATGAGTGAATAGGAAAATAGAACATCAGCATAATTAATATAATATAAACTAAGTTATTCTGAAAGATTATTCTGTATTATTAATTGTGGTAATAAAAATAAAAGTTCTTATATCCATTTGTGCTGTATTTAAATTTGGTTTTGATTGTTTTATTTCATTTCCCAAATTCTTCTCTACTTTCCGAGTTAATATCCCTAAAAAACAGTTTTTATTAAATCTATATTGGAATCTACACACTCTTTAAGAAGGTCACAATTTGTTTACATGATTCTTTTCTTACAGTTTTTGTACATTTTTTAAAAAAGGACATTATTTACAGATGAACAGGTTGCTTTAAAGAAGAAAGAGAAAGAAGCTTCTGAAAAACAGAATAATTCTTGGAAAAAATCTGAAAATGATAAAATAACATTGGAAAAACTTCAGATTCTTGACCAATTTAGGGTATGTCGAAATCAAGTGTATTGTTTGTCTTAACACATCTTAAAATAACACATGTTATTTACGATTTTTAAAATGCTGTAGCACCAGGGATTTAGCTCTGGTTCTGGCAACTGCCTCGCAAGCACAAGGTCCTGAGTTTGATCCCCGGTACCAAAAAAAAAACAAAACATGCTAGAGCAGTGATGGCGAACCTTTTAGAGCTTCCAGTGATAAAAGCAGCCCATTGTGGCACAAGTGCCATAGGTTCCCCACCACTGTGCTAGAGTATCCACATTACAAAGCTCATTTTAAAAGCTCATTTACTAAAAACAAACCCTTACAGCTTGGCATGGTAGCACATGACTGCGATCCCAGCACTGTAGGAGGCTGAAACAGGAGAACTGCAAGTTCAAGCCCAGCCTCAGCAACTTAAGTGAGACCTTGTCTCAAAAAAAAAAAAAAAAAGTGAGAAAAATATTTAAAAAGGCCTTCTGTATCGCACTAGTTAAAATCTGAAACGATAGAAAATTTTAAAAGGGCTGGAAATGTAGTTCAGTAGGAAGGCCTTGGGTTTGATCCTCAGTACTGCACCAAACAAAACTTTTCATACAGTGTTTTAATATAGTATTTTAAATTTAATTATGATCTGAACTAGTTTATATTTGCATTCTATAACTTGCTTTCTCATGTTAGTAGGTGAGTGTAGAGGCCCCCAGCACCTCCTTTAGGCTTCTATAAAGGAGAGTTGCAGTTTTTAAAATGGCATAAAACTCTGCCACTAACCATGTGATATCCGTGACACAGTTATCACATCAACCATGAGCATGTATGTATCAAACATAAGTATATATCAAGTACCTTTTGGGTAGTGCCTTGTGATGTTTAAATTCTATGTTTTTAATTTGAGGTAGAGAAAAAGTACCCTTGTTTTTTTTTTTAAGACTTTTGCTCGTTCTTCAAATGTTGTGTCAGTCTCCTTGTCAGCTTATGGTGGCCCAGGCTGATGGGTTTTCATTACATAAATCTAGTGAGGTTTTAAAGGTAAGTTCTAAGTGTTCTTAGGATATCCACTATCACCTCTTCTATTCAATATAGTACTTGAAACATTAGAGCAATTAGGCAAGAGAAAGAAAAGAGATACATACAAGAAAGGAAGACATCAGATTATTTGTAGATGACATGATACAGACACAGCAGACCCAAAGAACCCCACCGAAAAACTCTTAGAATTAATAATTTCAGCAGTGTAGCAGGATACAAGATTAACTCGCAGAAATCAGCATTTGTGTACAGTAACAGCAAATGGGATGAGAAGGAATTATGAAAATGATGCCATTCATAGTAGCTTCAAGACAAATGAAATACCTAGGAATTAACCTACTCAGCGAAGCAAAACACCTTTACAAAGAAAACTACAGTACTCTGAAAAAGGAGATTGAAGAGGACATCAAGAAATGTTCCCTGCTCCTGGACAGGCAGAATGAATATTGCCAAAATGACCATACTCCTAAATTAATTTTTAAAGGTGATTTCCATTCCTGTTTTGCTGTTCATCTTGGAAGATCCTGTTCTGTGTCCTGGATCCTCATCACCCAGGCCTTTTCTGCCTGCCAGGTAGTCAAAGTGGGCAGGTGTATGGTGTCTTGAGTGAGGGAGATTTTGCTGTATTTTCAAGGTCACCACTTATTTCCCAAACCTGAATTTTTATAGACTGCTTGAAATGGAGAATTAAATGAAATACTTCTTTTCCTTATACTTGGATATCATATCCCTCTACTAAGTACATGTTTAAAATATGGATGGGTCTTACAATATATCTTAATAGTATAGTAAAATTCTTGAAAGTTATTCTAGAAATAAATGCCTTACTGGGATAAATCAATTTAAATGACTGGCAAGTTTTCCAACTATAAAGTAGTTAAGAGAATTGAACTTCAGGTGGTTTGATAGTTGTTTAGGAAGCAATATTGCTGGAGTTGAATGAACACATAGAAGATGACAGCAAAGAAAAAGAGGAAAGATTTACATATTCAAAGATAACAGCTTTTGTGGCTATAAGGGAAAAGATTAATTTGTCTTTGATCATACAAGCTTACAGATATTTTAAAACTACTTGACTAGATCAGAGTATTTAAATTCTACACTTGCCATTGACCTCTTTTCATTGAATGTATTTAGTGTGATTTTACATATTTCTTATAATTTTTAGAAATGTCTTAATTTGAATTTCTTACATTTTCTAAGGTAGTTGTCCAAATATACAAGGAAATGAAAACAATACAATTGTTTTAATTTTTATGATGTTTATTCTGCTTAGCAGTGACATTTAGAAATCATGTTTGTCATCTAGGATTCTATGTGAATAATTGGAAAATTTCTTAGCAATTCTGTTTGGCACAATTAGGACAAAGAACATGACAGATGGGCAGTGCATTTTGATTCATTCAAGAGTCATCCTGGTTCTCAATCTCAGCTGTCCTCTCAATCTCAATCAACACACAACCAACCAGAGTACTTCAGTGTCTCTCCTGATACTCGGGAGCTGGCTGATTTTGGCAGCGTTTCTACACCTACAATTGGAAGCCAGCTTGAACCTTCAGAGGAGGAGCAGGTAGCAAAGCCTGTTAGGGATGTGGCTGTGGCAAACAGTCAGAAAACAAAGTAAGTTCATTCTTCACTTACTGATTTTCAAGACAGTGTCTAATTGGCTTTAGGTCTGGTATTTTTCTTTGAAATAGAAATGATTAGCAGATGTATCTAAAGCTACCTTTTTTGGAGTTCTGAATATTTAATATATATTGTCAGCTTTCTTCGTTCTATGACTGCTCTGTTGGACCCGGCACAGATTGAAGAACGGGACAGACGACGACAAAAACAGTTAGAACATCAGGTATTGCACAGTAAAATGTTGGTCTTTGCCTTAATAAATAATAGTCATGGGCTGGGGATTTAGCTCAGTGGTTTCGCCGCTTGCTGTGCAAGCGCCAGGACCCGAGTTTAATCCCCAGTACCAAAAAAAAAAAAAAAAAAAAAATTAAATAATAGTCATGGCCAACATATATCTAAGTAGATCGAAATTAAAATTCTGGTGTACTCTTATAGTAGAGGCCCTGTTCCATCCTATGAGAACCCAATCCCTGTCCCAGTTGACATGAAATTACAATTAAGCTTACGCAAAGAACCAGACATACACTACAACTGCCTGCCTTCCAGTAGAGAAAGTCTTTATATATAAGCTGTAAATCAGGCATGATGGTACATGTCTGTAATCCCACCACTCAAGCAAGAGGATTACAAGTTCAAACTCAGCCTGAGCTACTTAGTGACTTAGCAAGACCATGTCTCAAAATAAAATTTAAAGATTTTTAAAAGGGCTGGGGATGTAGCTCAGTGTGCAATTTGTGTGTGTGTTTTTTGTGTGTGGTATACAGATATTCCTCAATGACTTACTTAAACCACTTTTCAGACTTATGACTGAGCCAGTTTGGGCTTAATGACCCACAACTTGGACTCATGACATGGGCCCCCACACACACTGGTACAGTTCTGTACATCTTGTTTATAGAACCTCGATGTCTTTTTTTTGGAACAGTACACCTTGTTTACCGTATTGTAATTTTTGCTGATTGTAGAGTACAATACTGTAGTTTTGTGTTCTGTTATGTATTATAATACTGCATGTAAGAGTTATGCAAAAATAAAAGCAAAGTCACGAAGTTGAAGCTTCTGTTGACCATTTCTCTGTTTGAATATTGTAACATACATATTATATTCAATTCCTCATTTAGTGACTAATTTTAATGATCTAGTTACAGGAACTGGACTTGGTCATTAAATGAGGACTGTCTTAAAAGAATTTGTACTGTTTTAGATTGTTACTGTTAGGATATTTTTTGTTTTGTTTTTTGAGACAGGTTCTCACTATGTGGTTCAAGCTGATCTTTAACTCACTACGTAGCCCATGCTGGCCTTGAGCTCGGAGTGATCCTCCTGCCTAAGCCTTGCAAGTGCTGGAATTACAGGCATGTGCTACTACACCCAGCTAGTGTTAGGTATTTCTTCATCGATTTCTTTCTTCAGTTCTGTTCGGGTTAATAATTAGTTCTTTGAAAGGGATTAATATAGGGATTTGAAGCAGAATTATGATTAAGAAATCCAGAAAGTAATATAAGCATCTAAGATTAAAACTCTCCCAATTTTAGTCTAATACACTAAAGAGACTTAAATGTCTGAATCACTTTTTGTTGCCTTTTTTAGTTCTCCCTTTTCTTCAGTCTAATGCTCTCCCAACTGAACTATTTCAGCCTTGTTCTCTCTTTTCTGAAATCAAAATTTTCTTTCATTTTCTTTTGTTTTTTGAGATGGAGGGGACTTGCTATGTTGCCCAGGTGATGTCTTCTAAGTTCTGGGCTCAAGTGAGCCTCCCACTTCATCTTCCAGTGTAGTTGGGAAATAGGCATGTCCCTAGCTGAATAATTCTGTAACTATAACTTCTGATACATGAATAATTCAGCACAATGTTTCACTCTTACTGCATTCGTTGAACAGTTCATATACCATCTGCCATTTACCAGTTGTTATGCTAAGTAATGAGAATATTTCTGTCAGTTTTCCTAGTAGCCTTCCTGGGATTGAAGCAAAAAAGCGTGTAGAACTTGAAGATGGGAGAAATACATTACAGAATTTGATATTTTTAACTTTACACATACATAGTATTTCCTGTATACAGTACTGATGAAACTTTATTCTGAAACCAAAACAAATGCTTCACAGGTTTTTGTGGCAATGATTTATGTGATTATTTATGATAGAAAGCAATCACTGCTCAGGTGGAAGAGAAACGCAAGAGGAAGCAATTGGAGGAAGAGAAAAGAAAGAAGGAAGAGCAGGAAGAGGAACGTCGCTTGACACGGGAACAAGAAGAGATGCAGAAACAGAATGAAGAAGATATACTTAAGCAAAAACAAAAGGAAGTAGGTCTTTATATTTTCACTTAACATTTTAGAATAAAAACTCATTTTTGAGGGCAGTGAGAAGCTCAACATTTTTATGCAGTTTGAAATTGTGAAGCTATTTGTGGAGACATTAAAGCTATGTTTGAAGGAGCTTGAGAAAATTTCATTATTTCACAATATAGTTCTCAAATGCTGTACTGCTTTGGCATTTTCTGATAAGTGGGAGGTCAGGATCAGTTATAGCTCAAAGTTAAAGTTACCTCATGGTTGATTTTGATATCCTAGATACTAGATGTATGCTTTATTTCTGAGCATGATTATTAATTGCAGCTGTAAAAGAAGTGATTGGCCTTTCTATTCATATCCACCTATAAATAGAATCCTTTCTTTTCTGGCTGTACTGGAAATTGAACTTGGGGTCTTCACATTGAGCTACATCCCTTTTATTTTTATTTTGGGATAGGGTCTTGCTAAGTCACTAAATTGCCCAGGCTGGGCTCAAATTTGTGATCCTCCTGCCGGCCTGCCAGAGTGCTAGGATTATTAAGTGTGTTCCATGTCCAGCCCTGAAGCATATTTTTACAGAGTGCTTGAGATTGATAATATATATAGTTCATTGCTGTGTTAGTGATTTCCTCTGTGCTAAGTAATAGCCTTTTTAATTAGAATAGGTATCTGGGGCCGAGGATTTAGCTCAGTGGTTTCGCCGCCGGCTGCGCAAGTGCAAGGACCTGAGTTCAATCCCTAGTACCAAAAAAAAAAAAAAAAAAAAAAATAGAATAGGTAACTGGTTGGCCAAGAGAACCCCTTTATTTAGCGATTCAGATAGGATGGTTTGGGTGGTAGCAAGTGCCATATTTGAGTGAGCCTGACGGAGCAGTGACATTCAACTGCCATCGATTTAAAGGTTTAAGAGAGTAGAACACAGGTGAGTGTGGTGGCACATGGCTATAGTCACAGCAGTCTGAAAGGCTGAAGCAGGAGGATCACAAGTTTGAGTTCAGGCAGGGTGATTTAGCAAGAAGTTGACTAAAGAAAAAATAAGTAAGTGGATATAGTTCAGCATGAAGGCCCTAGGTTCAATATCCTGTACCGCAAAAACAAAAACTGGAAAAACACAAAGTGCACTTTTTGCTTTTTCCTACTTTATACCTTCTACTCCAAAATTGACTGACAAAGGTGGATAGGGTCTGGGTTCCAATTTCTTTGAGTACATATATATATACATATGAGAAAATCAAAAGTATCATTTGCTTGCATTGTAAGTGACCATAAACACTTGTGTTTTGCTTTTTATTATTTACTTGTAATCTTAGTAGAATTATAAGATTGACCATCACTTTTTGAAACTTTGAAAACATTATGTATGGGTAAACTTTAAATTGATAAAAAGTTCTTATGTTTGTGATTTAATATGGTGGTAGAAAAATGTATTAAAATGTAAGTTGCAGCCAGGAATGATGGCACACACCTGTAATCCCAGGTACTGGGGAGGCCAGGATCACAGGTTAGAGCCCAGCCTGGACAACACAATGAGACCCCATCTCAAAACATAAACATGAGGCTGGGGATTTAGCTCAGTGGTTTTGCCGCCTGCTGCAAAGCTCGAGGACCCGAGTTCGATCTCTGGTACTAAAAAATAAATAAATAAATGTGAGCTCCGTAAGGGCCCCATTAACTGTTAAACTTCAGTATTTAGACAGTACCTGACAAGGTACTGGAAAAGGTTAGAACATACTACTGAGAGAGACTAGTCAGTGCTGTAAGAAGTTTGATAGTTGTTTTTAATAACTTTGTACATGTCAATATTGATAGGAAATCATGACTCTCAAGACAAATGAGCTATTCCAGGCAATGCAGAGAGCACAGGAGCTGGCTCAAAGACTGAAACAAGAACAAAGAATCCGAGAACTGGATCAAAAGGGACATGACACTTCCAGATTGGTTAAAAATCTTGGTGGTAATTAAGCAGAATTTTATTTGTAATACTTTTTGCAGATGATTTTAAATATTTGCCTATTTTTATTACAAATAATGCACCTGAATACACCTAACTAAATATTTTTAAAGGTATTTCAGATCTTAAACTAACTTTTAAAATAGTAGAAATTGCCTTAAAAGTAGAATGTTATATTTTTCACATTATAGTAATCCTGTGACACAGGTAAAAGGTGCACTTTCTCATTTTTATTAAGAAAATAATTACTAAGTTATCTTCCTAAATTTAGTGAAGGATAAGAATACAAGCAACTTTTTGCAGGAAAATTTATGCTAATCTTTCTTAATGTTTATTGTAGTACTGATTCTGATTAAATTGAGTCTTGGGTTTACTTATTGCTATACATAATTCTTTAAAAGAATTTTTTTGCAGTGCTGAGAATTGAACCCAGGACCCTCATGTGTGCTAGACAGATGTTACCATTTAGCTGAATCCCCAACTCCTTATACCCAATTTCTATTACTAATAATCCTGGAGTGCTGTTTTGAGATAATGTATTTCTCCTTGCCAGTTGATAAGGTACATGTGGAATATAATGCATCCACTAACATTTCAAATTCAAGATATGACTTTGATGAAGCTGGTGGTAAAACAAATAGATATATCAGTTCTACTACGACTTCTCCCAAAAAGGACACCGGTGTGCAAACAGGTATTCACATAGTAATTCTTTTTTTTTTTTTTTTTGGGGGTACCAGGGATTGAACTCAGGACCTTGAGCTTGTAAGGCAGGTGGCATAACCACTGAGCTAAATCCCTGGCTTGTAGTAATTCTGATTAGATTTTAAATTTGGAAATTAAAGTCACAAAGCAATTAGCATGATGTTCCACTTAAAATTTAAAAGTTAAAGAAATTTGAAGTTTTAAAGAAAATAAATCATCTGTTTTTAATTTTCATAGGCTTTAAGATATAAATCACTATAAAATGTACCCTTTTAAAGGGTAAAATTCAGTTTAGGATATTCATACTTGTGCATTTTGTAACCACAATCAATTCTAGAAACTTTTCATCACTCAGAAGAAACCTAGTAACCCATTAGCCATTTTCTATTTCCCCTTTCTTCTCCAATTCATGTTCTGTCTTGGAATATTTGCCTATTCTGGATATTTTGTGTAAATGGAATACTGCCATATGTGGCCTTTTATCTCTGGCTTCTCTGACTTCAGCATGCTGTTCTAAGGTTCATTCTTGATGTAGTATAAATTCTCTTATTAGTATTTGATTCCTTTTTATTGTTGAATAATATCCCACATTTTGTTTGTTCATGGACATTTACTTCCAAGTTATATGCTGCTACGAATACTCATACATATTTGCAGTTCTCTTGGGAGAATTGGTGAGTTGGTAACTTTAATTTTGAGGAACTACCAAACTATCCTCCAAAACAACTGTATCATTTTACATTCCCACAAATACTGTTTGAGGTTGCTGATTTCTCCATCTCCTTGCCAACAGAGGTTTTTAAGACGGTATCTTATGTGGTGTTGATTTACATTTTCCTAGTAACTGATAATATTGAGCTTCTTTATATGTGCAAATGGTTTTAAGCTTTTCCTAAGGTAATACGGCAATATCTATGTTGGGTATCATTATAATAGGTCTCTGTGCTTATTTTTTTTTTTTTTGCACAAATGTACTGTTTTCTTTTTATTAGAAAAAAGGGGGCAGGGTTGGGATTTATATATCAAAGTCAGCGCAATTTTCATGTTTCACAATTTTGTCGCTAGACATATCCCCAAATTCCTTCAATCCATTTGGGAAGTTTTTAGCCCTTCCCATTTTTAGAAATTTTTCATAGCATAGGAGTAGAATCTGGCTACATTGCCCAAGCTGGTCTCAAACTTTTTTTTTTTGGTACTAGGGAATCAAACTCGGGTCCTTGTGCCTGCGCAGCAGGCAGCGAAACCACTGAGCTTAATTCCCGGCCCCTGGTCTGAAACTTTTGGGCTCATTTGATCCTGCCTTGACTTTCTGAGTAGCGGGGACTACTGGCATACATACTCTACTGCACTCAGCTTTTCTTTCTTTTAAATAACTTCATTATCAGTTGACCTTGTCAAAACTTGTGGCTCTTGGGGATATGATAGTAACTTAGAAACAAAAACCAATTTCATCAGCCATAAGTTAGGAAATAATATTGTTCACTCTGTAGTTGGGTAGCCTCAAATTCAAAATGTCTTAAGGAAATCCTAACATTCCACTGCTTTCTGCCAGTTAGTTTTGGGCTTTATGTCAATAAAACACCAGATTAGCCACATCATGTGAAGTGGATGGTGATAGTGGCTATATAGCATTGTGGATCTGCTTGGTGCTACTGAAATACATGCTTCAAAATTATTAAAATGGAAGTTTTGGAGAAAATGGAACCTTTGTATACGACTGGTTGAAATGTAAAATGGTGCAGCTGCTATAGAAAACAGTATGGCCTTTCTTTAAAAAATTAAAAATAGAATTACCATATCATCCAGCAATTATATAATGGTATATATCCCAAAGTACTAAGTAAGATCTCAAAGATATACTTGGACACCTGTGTTTACAGCAACAACATTTACAAACTCATAGGTGGAAGCAATCTGTCCGTACAGATAAAATGTGGTATGTACTAATCAATGAAATACTAGCATTATGAAGTTCTCTTATGTACAACATGGATGACCTTTGAGTACTTACTCTATGCTAAGTGAATAAGCAAGTCACAAAGCAAACAGAACTCCATTTATCTGAGGTTTCTACAATAAGTCAGTTTATAAAGACACAAAGTAGAATGGTGGTTTCCAGCAGAGGGGGGAGGGGAATGGGGAGTTAGCTGTTAAATAGGTATATAGTTTCACTTCTGAAGTCTTAAGAGGGTGGTAACTAATGAAATTATTTAATGACTTTAGTATAAAATGATTAAAATTGTAGCATATACACTTTTTAAAAAAATAATCATTTGAAACTTTTTTTAGATGACTTAAATACAGGAATATTCACCAGTACAGAACCACACTGTGGACCAATAATAGAGACGGAAGTTATATATTGTTCATCTCCCGAGATTTCTGTAGAATTTAATGGTCAGTTTAACAAAGACAAGCAAGAACTTGGTGAGGATAAAGGAGCCAACTTAGAAAAAGAAAACAATTGGTATGACCAGTGTAATTACTTCATAAGAACAGAGAAGAAACAAATACAACATACAAAGAAATGTCCTAAAAGGCCTGATTGGAATATAAATAAGCCTCTCAAAAGGTATGTTCCAGCATCAGAAAAGTACCCTAAACAGCTTCAAAAGCAGAGAGAAGAAAAGAAGGTAAGGCGGCAGATGGAACTGCTTCATTTGGTAGAGAGAAATAATCCTGAACACCTCTGTCAAAATAGAAGCACTTCGCCAGAAGTTCTTCAGTCATTCCATCAAGAAACTGAGTCAAAGATCGGGTGGCATCTTTTCAAAAAGGTAAAGCTCTTATTTTAAAGCATGTATTGACATTTCTAAATTTTTTTTTTTTTTTTTTGGTACCGGGGATTGAACTTGGGACCTTGTGGTGGCGAGGTGGGCGGTGGAACCACTGAACTAAATCCTGGCCCTGACATTTCTAAATTTAAGCCAAAATTCTCTACATACATGTTTTGACAAGGCCATTCTTCAAGAGTTAACAGCAAACCATAGCCTGTGGGCAAATCCACTTTGCAGCCCATTTCTGTAAATAAAGTTTTATAGCTATGCCTAATCATAATCATTTATGAATTAACTATGACTGGCTTTATACTGTACCACCATAGATGAGTAGATACAGCAGAGACCACATGGCCCAAAAAGCTGACAATGTGTCATGTGTGGCCCTTTACAGAGTTTGCACTTCTCTAAATAGCCATTCAAAACCCTTATTTATAGTCAGTGAAATTGCAAATTATGGTCTGACTGGAAAAATACTAAATCACTCGATTCTACTACCTAGTAAGTTACTCAAATATTGTCCTCAGATTATTTGAACAAGTAACCATTAAAAGTACCTGAGGACATTGTGGAAATGTAAAATACACCTATTTTTATGTTTCCGTCTTTTAGGAAGAACCATCTCTGAAAATTCATTCATTCAGCAAGGAAAGGTATGTGGATTATTTCTATAGCTACTTGGTACATTCTGTGTGGAACAAGAGCTGCAAAACATGTGCTCAAACATCAAGGTGAGATTAGACACATAGTGGATGAAGACAGTAAAATGAAAGGGTATGGCTTCTTGGTGAAGGTACATGTTTAAGGGGATATAGCATTTTAGCTAGACTAGGCCTAAGTAGGAATGTGGGTGACATTTTCTATTAGATTTAACTGTTGATTTTCCAAGTGCATCTACAATGGAGTAGGCACTCTACTTGAGGCCGGTGGGGCGGGGGAGTGAATAAGGACAATGAGAAATTCAGTTAAGCAGTGGGAGATTTAGAACTATTAAAATTTAAATTTTTGTCTTACATGTATAAACCAGTAGTTTAGAGTTGCCTCAGAATGTCACTTATAGCAAATTTAGTTAAGATGATGAAGACATTATGGTGAATTATCTAAGGAGAAACATGAAGCTTAAACCCAGCTAACACTGATCTTTAGGATCTATTTTTTTCCATTAGACTAGAGTACATATATCCTTAGCCTAGCACTAGTAAAATCTCAAATTAATTTTTCTGTTGCCCTGTCGTAGGAAATTAGAGGCTTTGGGCTAGTATACATGATGTTCCTAAAAATGGTACAGGTGTGTTTCAAATAAGTCGAAATGTGATTAAAGAGATGTGTTTAATCTAAAATACACAATTTTTTTTTGGTACCGGGGATCGAACTCAGGACCTTGTGCTTGCAAGGGAGGTAGCAGTGCCACTGAGCTAAATCCTTGGCTCACAGTTTCTTATTAAAGATTCTCAAGACTGTAATTATACTTTTTTAAAAATAGGTTTCAGTCATCATCACCAGTTCCACCTACGAAAAGCAGAACACAACAGACTCAGACTACTGCATTACACCTACCACTAAAAAATAGTAGCTGTGAAAGAGAGAGTCTGATGCTAGGCAGTAGTCAAACAGAATTATCAGCTGGGATGCCTGAATTGCCCCATTTTATTCCCTACGTTCGAACAAATGAGATTTATTACCTGGATCCAGATGCACCATTGTCTAGGCCTTCAACTGAGGACCCTCAGTACCAAAATAATTCTTGTGGTAAGTAACCATGTATTCTTTCTGAAAAAATTGAAGATCAGTGTGACCCCTCCCCTCCAACCCTAATTTTATTTGTAAGTGACCCCTGCACTTAGTTCTAAAAAGTATCATATAAGGTACACCTTATATCATCATTAGAAATATATGTGACTTTTTTAGTTTTATCTTGCTTTAGATTGTGACCAAGAACAACAGCTGTGCAACTCTGACCTTGTCAAGGATCCACTTCTTAATCCTAACTTGCTGAAAAACAGGGATCAACAGCAAGCAATCCTTAAGGGACTGTCAGAATTGAGACAGGTATGAGTTTTCCATCAAATCTAGACATGACTATTCAGTGTGGAATGGGGGGAACTGGCTGTTTTATGTGACTTACATCCCAGTTTTTAAGAACAAGTACTTCAGTTAAATGGAAATAAAATGGAACTTTCCTCAAATTTGCTTTCACCTTACCATCTTTAAAAATGTCTTTCAGTATAAAATCATGAGACAGTTTTATTGAATAAAAATGCATACATTTAAATGGCAAAACATGATCAGTAATGCCCAGTTACGCCCTAAAAGTTTTTAACCAGTGTGGTCTACAGTTCTTTAAAATGTATGTGTTGGCAGTTTAGAACAGAACATTGTCTGTCCCAAAGAATAATTATAATTTTGAAACTATATGCATAACTTTACTCGCTAGACTTTTTCTCCCAGTCCAGTTTTTTTGGTCTCATAACTTTGTTCTTATCAGATTATTATAACTTGGCTGCATCCATTAAAACCTATCCCTGAGCTTTTGACTCATGTGTTCTTTTCACATCCACTCATTTACCAATGCCAAAAAGTTGGTTCAGGTGTTGCTTTCCTTTTATACTGCTAAAAACCACCCTACTCTGGCCCATTTACTCATTCGAAGACAAATTAAAATGAGGTTGTGTGCCAGCTCTGGTTACAGATAACAGGAGATTCATATAACTCAGCCTTGGTAACTCACAAAAGAGCTCCAAAGGCGAGAGGAAGGAGTATAATGTACATTCACCAAACCAGTATACCCTTGCCTTATTTCAGCAGAGCTCTTACATTAGCCACTAAGATTAGTGCTGTCACAATAAACAATGGACTTTAAGGAAGTCTTCAGTATCTCATCCCCATTTTAAGAGCACTTGGGAGTGGAATTTCATCTTGAAGCCTCATCATTAGGGAAGGTTTTTTTTTTTTTTTTTCCATTATGGAGGTTTTTAAAAGTCATCCCTACTGGTAAAAACAATCTTACAAGGGGCCAGGGATTTAGCTCAGTGGTTTTGCCACCTGCTGTACAAGTGCAAGGACCCGAGTTCGATCCCCGGGTACCCCCCCCCCCCAAATCTTACATATAATACCTATGTAACATCCAAATTAGGTCTAGTACAAAAAAATCACCAAAAAATTCCAGACCAAGCTTCAGCTATGGCCAACTAGTTAATAACAGTTCTATCCTGAGTTAAATACTAACAGGACAAGAATATAAGGAATTTCCAATTTGGCTACTGTATATACTTTACTAATATATCAATGTGATTTCAGGGCCTTCTCCAGAAGCAAAAGGAGTTGGAAACTAATCTCATGCCTTTAGCTGCAAATCAAGAAAAGAATTTTAATTCATTTAAAATTTAGAAAGCAATTTTTGTCTTCCAAATGATAAAATGTGCTCATTGATCAGCTGTGTTCAAAGCCTAGTTTTATTTTTCAAATGCTCATTAAAAACTTGTACATTACATAGTAAAATGCTTTTTTCTTAATAAAACATTTTTAAAAAAAGTAACGTAAAAAATTTTTTCTGCTGTCAGTCTGGGTGTTTATAAAGTCCTATAAAAAAAAATTCTACTTACCTTAATAAAGCCTGAATTTCCTTGTTAACATCGTTCTTCCATACCTTTTATGTAGATGACTAACACCAATCATGCATTTCGTTTCATAAAAAGTTCTTCTGCTGTGCTACATCTATGCTCTTACTAAAAATAATCCAAATTCAGTTTAGGCTCCTGTAGGAGTTTTTCATTTCTCTAAAATCTGTTTTTATTTTACTATAGAAAATGCAACTTTCAAAAGCATAAAAGTTAACTTTAGTAAAGAGAGGCGATAGATATGGGTTAGTAAGGGTTTGAAATTATCTCCACCTTACATTTTATGCGTGAATTCACTATAGCACTAAATTGCTGAGTAAAGGGTAAATAAGACCACTCAAAAATATACATCTAAGACTACAAGTTCCAAATTGTTTAATGCCTTTGATAACAACAGAAGCCCCATGTTTTGAAACTGATTTGGTCAATTATTACAGAAGCACTGAAAATCATAATTATCAAATACTCTCAAAAAGTTGATCAAAACTGAAATAAGGTGAATTTTTACATGTCTAAGCCTATAAGATTAAAAAATAATGCTGCTTGCTATTAAGTCCTATGTACATAAGTTTTTACCTAAATGAAACGGTATTGTTAGAAACATCTTGCGGTACAGAGCCAAACTCCTATAAATATTAACATCACTGGCTTATACCTGTGTAAAACATTATACAAAAGCTTAAATCAAAATAGTTTGTATTATCCAACATTACAGGAAAAAAAGTAAAACCACTGCTTTTACCATCTTTCTATAAACACCTAATTTTACATATAAAACAGGCTTCAATTTGAAGCTCAAGTACAGGTAACAGACAAATGTAGAACTTAAAAAGTGCCACCATGAGATAATTCAAGTACAATATGTTAGAAATATATATATATTTATTTGTTTTCAGATGTTTTAACTGTTACAGGCCATCATGATTTAAATAAGAGAAAAACATTTCAGAAAGGATAAGAAACCTTGTGTTTAGAGAATATAAACTGTAAATTCACTGTTAAACAGAAGAGGTCCACAACAACCAAAGTTACTGTATCTTTTTTCAACATGGCCTGGAAGAATCATTTTTTTCTCCAATCTAATGGAGATGTACATTGAGTATAAGCAGATAAAAAGGAATTTTCATTTTCTTCAGTCTGACTTGATGAAAGGGGATATGATGTCCCCAGAAATGTCTGATGAGTGAGAACATTAAAATGACTAAACTGATGGGACATATTTAATGGACTCTGAGAAACCTGAAAGACGCTATACAAATCTTGCTCTGCTGAATTGCTGTTCTCTCCTTCAGGACAGACTCTATCAACAGAAGTGCTCTCTTCAGAATCAATTTGGGAAGTCTTATCTTCTAATAAACTTTTTTGCACGTCAAGAGACGATTGCAACCCAATTTGAGTATTCTTTTTTTGATTTCTTCCACTTGATCCTGTGTTTTCTTTCGCCAATATTTCTGAATGAGAATTGCTGCATACTTCTATATGTGAGATCTCATCCCCTGAATCCAGAGACATATCCTCTTCATCCTTTTCATCGTTTTCTAAAAGAGCTACATTTAAAAAACAAAAAGTCCTCCTCTATTGAAATACACAGTTTATTTAAGTTTTAAAATTATACACTACTCACACAATATAACGCTTCAGGGTCAGCAAGTCCACAATCCCTTAAAGCTTGGTCTTCTGCCACAAGTTCACTTAGTCACAACACTCACACTAGGTGTGAATGTCCATACAATCCGATGCTAAAAGCTTCTGCGAAATGTGTTCACGTTTAATGTTGGGAAATCCCAACTCCCAGCTCCAAAGGGGTTAATGTCAAAACAGCATCTAAAGTTATACGGTAATTCAGTATTTGACAAGACAAATATAAAATAAAATTTCTGACATCTAGCTTCACTGGGTTACTAAATGGGTTAGCTGTATCTAATGTTTGATCATCTCTGCTTTTAACTGAAAACAGTAGTACATCTTTCATTTTACACAGATTTGAAACCAAAGCAGAGGCCATCTCACAAAAGACTGAGGCTATAATAGCCCTACTGTATTATAATTAAATTGCTTTATAAATCAGATCTAGTGGCCCAATGCTGAATCTCAATAACCAGTTTCCTACTTTTTTCTTAATAAAACCCCTTTGTTGGACAACAGTCAGTGAAGCTTACATACTCTCAGAAAATGCATAATCCATAGTATTAGTCCATAGTATAAACAAATGCATACAGCAATATATAATAACTAAAACCTTGTCTTGATTACAATGTGATAGATGAATATATCTAGTGCATTTTAATCTCAGAATGATAAATGCCTTGAAACTAACCCTAAGGTTTATACTGAGGTGAGCAGCTTCAAAATAGGCACTTCATTATTTGATAACAGACAAAAACATTCCTTTTTTTCTGTCTTAAATGAAAAAAACTACTGAAAAGTTACCTGACTGTGACTCAAGATTCTCATTAACACCAAGGAACGGAAGGCTTTCTTCTGCAATTGAGTTGTGATAGCCCACAAGATTTTTAAAGTTCTGCATAAAGTCTTCAGCAGTTGCAACTACTATTCCATTATCTGTATAACTGGAAAGCATCTTGATATTCTTCTCTAAATTAAAAAAAACAGGTTCATGATAAAGCACTTGAAAGTAGACATGGACAAATAATAATGCCTGACTCCTAGCCTCAACAAAATCCTTTTCTACTCATGTTCAGAATTAGAGCTTAACAGTTCTAATTCATTCATTCATATTTCTGTGTTCATAGCAGAAAGCTTAAGAGTGTTCTCTTTACCTGTTAAAAAGACTATGTGTCGTTGCTGTATGTTCTGAGCCTGAAGTCTGATAAGGCAATCCAGTTCTGGAGCATTTCGAGTTTGTGAATCACAACTGTGGTATGACAAAATTTCAACCAGATGTTTCTTCTGATAGACATTCAGAAGTGTCAACAGACTTAGAGCTTTACCATTCAACCTGAAATTAGCCAGAGTTCAGTATCTGTATCTACACTAAAATTTAATATGAAAATTTTTGCTTCAGATTAAAACCACTAATTCTCAATTGAGGCAACTAATGATTACATTGCTCAGTTCAGTGTCTGACACAGGGATGCTTCATAAAGAATAGCCCTTAAGTAAGATGGAGGGATGAGGGGAGATATGTGTCAAAGCTTGAAGGTAAGCTACTCAGTTTATGCTAAAATTTTAACCAATCATTCTACTTGCTAATATGGTTTTTAGTTTTATTAATTTTGAATTTTAATGAAGGACTATCAACAAATACACAATTCAGCTATTTCTCTAACACATGGCAACGAGTGACAAATTACTGGGTATTTAGGAAATGAAGGTTCTTCTAACTCAAGACAAGTTACACTTCTGGGTCTCAGTATTTCTTATATAAAGACAGTAATACAAATTAAGATTTCCTGTATGTCTACTTCACAGGCTTTAAAGATGACTAAGTTTTTAAAAAGTAAATTGCCGGGGTTAGTCATGCCTGTAATACCAGTTACCTGGGAGAATGAGGCAGGAGGATCATGAGTTTGAGGCCAGTCTGGGCAATTTACCAAGACTTTCTCTTAAAATAAAAAGGGATAGGAAGTAGCTCAGGGATGGACTATCCTAGGTTTGATCTCCATTATTACAAACAAAGAGAAAAAAATAAAGGTATTGCTACAAAGACCTAAACACTTTGAAATTATTTAAACCTGAATTTCCTGCCAAGTACCATGGAATGTCAACAATTACAAGAAATAAATGTTCTATGGTCTAAGTTTAGGAAATGCTGATTGATACAATATAAAACATCATTCTCAACTAGAGTTTCTGAAATCCTTTAATGTATAAATTATCTTTTATGGACTTGCTACTAGGATATAATATCTCAGACTCATCAGATCACTATGACTGTGGAGCCTCTCAAGTGACTAGTTCTCTGAGAAACTCAAATCAGGGATGTTAGAAATAACACAATAAATGAATCTCATCACAAATCTGCTCATAAGGTTGAGACTAACCCTTGTGCAAATATATGTGACTTAGCTATCTAAGGTAGTTATTCCGAGAGGGCTTGATCTGGTTGTCATACAGTTTTTTAAAAAGGCATAGTGGTGGCACACGCATATAATGCCAACACTCTGGAAGGCTGGGGCAGGATAACTGCAGGTTTGAGCCAGCCTGAGCAATTTAGCAACTTAGTCTCAAAAAATAAAAAGGGTTCAGTATGTAGCTCTGTAAATTCCCAAGTACCACAAGCAAGCAAGCAAATAAATTCTGGTTAGTCTACTCACAACAGATTAAGCCAATTTTACCTATACACATAGCACAGAACTTCACCAAACATCTATTTATCACGTCATCTTAAAAAGACTAATAATTCAGTATTTATACTATTATACCTGGCTATGGACACCTGTAAAAACAGCAATGTCCATAATCTACAAACATGGCTAAGAGAAAAATTTTTGTGAATACTGTGTTAAAATCAACAACCACTGGGCCGGGGATTTAGCTCAGTGAGTGGTTCTGGAGCCTACCTTGCAAGCAGCACAAGGTCCCGAGTTCAATCCATGGTACCAAAAAAAACAAAAAAACAAACAACCATTATAGAGTTATTTTCCAAATCTTACCTGCCCAGTTCCTTTAGCCTTTTCTGAAATTTACAGTGCACTTTCCACTGCCATTTGCCTTCTGGAGTACTAAGTTCTTCAAGGAATGTCAAAAAAATTTTAAGGCTCTCTGTTAGAGATAATGAAGTTCAATAAGTAACAATCCTCCACACCTGAATTATTAAAGTGTTCATATTACATAGAAACTCCTACTTTCCTATGTACTATTTTCATTCTCTTTTACCTTCCACTAAAGGGAAAGACAGCTCTGAAAATGTATCTGAACATTAAAAAAATACTGATGACAACAATACTAATAACACCTCAGGAAAAGATGTAAATGTACTAGTTATCTGTGGCTGGCAGAATAAATAGATAATACATTAAAAAGTACCAGTTGCTAGTTTTAGTTTTCTAACAACAGGGGTGGGTGGGAGGGGGGACATATGCTCAAAAGAATAATCTTACCAATTGTGACAACCTCTGGATTTAGAATTGACTCATCAGATACAATAAAGCCTCCAGATACAAATAACTCATTGTATGTATGATTTTTAACATCATCCAGGCTATCAACACCAGCAAAACTAACACAGGGGAGGGTCTTTAAAGTCACCAAGCCAGGTACCTATTAAAAGCCAAAATAAAATAGAAATAAAGATGGATAAAGAAATGAACTGGAACTTGTATGAAGTAAACTCCAAGAAAAGTCCAACAAAAATGCCATTAGGCTCATCCAGATTAGTGCATTCACCTGGAAAGTCATACAAAAATACTGCTTCTGGGCCGGGGATTTAGCCCAGTGGTGCCACCGCCTGCCTGGCAAGTACAAGGTCCAGAGTTCGACCCCCAGTACCAAAAAAATAAAGAAATTAATAATAATAATAATAATACTCTCTAGATTATTTCCCAATACATGAACCAACCAACGTTTACGTACTAGAGAACCTATGATGAACAAAAGTACATTAAGGACACAATTTTATCTTTAAAGTTTATTTTAAAAACTTCAGCATCAGATTAAAAAATGTTTTAAAAATCAAAATAAGTAGTGAATTTGACTTAACATTCTACCTTGTGAATGAAACCTGCAATGTCTTCATTTTGAATAATAATCAATAGTTTATCTAATTTTGATCTTCTTTCCAAAAACTGTTCCGGGTGACATTCTGTATTGCCTAATTTGATAAGATATTCCTATTAAAGAAAAACAACTAAATCAGCATTAAAAGGCTTTTTTGCAAATATCAATTTAACACTAGAAATTGCAACATAAAGTGATAAACTTAACTAGGAAACTTAACTATGCAAATAGGAGACCTCAGTGCTCCCCACTCTTAACAGAAGAGTAACAAAAAGGTCAGAGCTTCACAAATCACTTTCATAATGTTAAGAGTGCTATACAATTAAATCCAAGTAAATGCCAGTGTGAAGTGCCAAAACTGTAAGAACAATGGATTAGCCCAAATTCTTCAGCCAGTTTTTAGTTACGGGAAACCCAGAGCCCAATCATTAACTACTCCACTCCTTCATTCTCTTCTTCCTTTCCTTAAGCAGACCTTTAGTTATTTGCAACAATATTACTGGAATACTCTTCAGAGTCACAAAAAACTTCTATGACGACTGAAGATCATTTAATTCACAACAGCTCAAGAAGTGTTCATATAGAGCCTTAGTATGTACAATGGTATTCACACTAATTAGCTATTTGTCAAGTTTATATCTTCAAACAAAGCCAACTGTCCCATCTAACACCTCCCTCCATGCTAGCGACATGGTACTATCTTTCACAAGACATAGGCAGTTAAGTCTATGAAGAGTTCCTTTTGCCCTTTGCTTGCTGGTAGAATTCCTGAACCCTGAAGCAAACTGCAGGATCCTGGAAGTCACATTCCTCATTTCACAGATACAGGAGATTAATTTTCTAAAGGTCAGCACTACTGGTCAGATAGCCACAATGAAAGCCCAGCATGCTTGACAAGCTAGCTACTGTTTTTCAAGAGCACCCTAAAGTGTTACATCCAACGAGGACATTTCTGTATATAAATCCCTAAATTAAAGCAGCATATTCTACAATGATTTTGCTCTAATCTCTGAAGCTTCTGGGGATCTCAGACTAGCTTAGTTAATGAAAAGGTAAATTACTGTCTGACAGCCCCTACTTGTGATTTTGGTCTTTTTACATTAAGAAGCTTCAAGTGCAATTTATCTTAGATAAGACTGTTTAATTCTTCTAAGCAGTACCCACTGGAAATTTTCCAGCAAAAATGTTATGACTATCAAAATCTAAACTTCATAATAACTTCTGTAGTCAAAATATTTGTTACAGTATGAATTAAAGTTCCAATCTGATTTCTACCAAATTTGTAATATAAAGAAGTCATTATTCTTTATTAAGTAATGACAGAAATGACTTGTTCCTATGTTAGAATGAATTCAAAGCACCATTCATAAGGAAATGTATTTCCTATTCCCTTCAATATAAATGTCACACAGGTATTACATTTTTAAAAGATGGAGGGAGGTGCAGTTAATGCTAAGCACATCAGAAGTCTGCCCAACCTTTCTCACCCAGCCCTCATTAATGTGGTGCTGTTCCCCCAAAGAGTTCTGTGTTTAGAAACATGTTTGAAATATTTTTGTTCAGAAGTTCTACATTCTCTCATACAGGGCAAAAATACAACCAAGTCTTATTTCCTCTTCCCAGAAAACCGGAAGACTCAGTTAGGAAGCACAACTGAGTACTCTGAATCCTCTTTCATTCCGATGCTTTTCAGGTCCTTGTTGAGCACCCAACTCATGACACACATAGACATCAGAGATCCCCAAAGACACATAAGGGTTAGTCACCTGTCAGTAGTACTGAGTTTCTGGGCCACTCTGGGTTGTAAGTTACTAATTTATAGTCCCTCTGTTTCCTCTAACAAAACAGGAAGACACTAGTCATAATAAGTAAATTCCATAAATGGGAACAAGTGTCTATTTCAAAAGCCTAGGCACTCCCTTAAGGAATTAAAATCTTGTTATTTGGTGAGCACTAATTAATAATACTAAACCACTGATATAATTGTTCCAATGTGTTGTAACTTACATGTAAATTATGTTAGCAAATTTTACATATCTATATCTTAATACACAAAGAGGTGGGTGTTTAGAATAAACACTTAAAATGTTAAGTCTACTCTATATCTTTGACAGAAAAAAATGCAGTGAGGAATCTTTCATGACTAGGGAGTTTTTCAGGGTCACTGAGTGTTTTTTTAAATCAATTAAAGCCACAGGGAGTCATGACAGGTTATCAAGAAACACTGCAAGAATGTATCATTAGGCCTTCCCTGGACAGTTTATTTGACTCACAACAACTTACTTTACCTTTTCTTATTTTGTTTCCCTTCATTAAAAACCCAAGTAAGCAACATTTAAAATCTCTACACTTTAAGGATATTTGGAGTATTACAGAGACTGATTTTTCTTCTTTTGCAGTGCTAAGGATCAAACCCAGGGCCTTCTACATGCTGGGCAAGCACTGTATCACTGAGCTACATACCCTGCCCCTTGCAGTATATATATACAAATGCTCTTAAAAATTGTACATAAGACTCTAAATTCTGATATATTTAGATCACAAGTTCTGAATTCAACTTACTAATCTATTTTAATTACTAAATTATGAAAATAAACAGTGAACTTTAAAAAAAACAAACTCCATTTTAAAGAGGTCAGGCCAACAAGACAAGCTTATACAGCATTACTATTACATTTTTGTTTAGTTACCTTTATTTCTTTACAGAGCATACTCTCTTCTTCTTCATGAATATAAAATTTCACAGTATTTTTCTGGACATCTTTCATGATTTTAACCAAACTGTTAAATACTTCAGGTTCTAACTGGCTTATGAAATTTGAAAGAGCAGGTTGGGCAGAAATGTTTACATCATTGGGTGATTGTGTTTCCTTTTCTTCTGGTTCCCGGGCAGAATCACCAGGTACTGTATGATCAGAAGTCACCATTAACTCAGTAGCATGGTGTGGCTGGTTCATTTCTCCTTCGGTTAAACCCAACGTTGAAGAGGAATGCTGTTCTTGAGAGTTGGCATCTTTCAAAGCATCACTACAAACTGGCTCAAGGAGGTGTTTATTGTTGTAGTCGCTTGAGGAAACTGATACAACATGCCTTTCAAGAGGATTCAATGTCTTTGTAGTACCAGAATCATTAGAATTAACTGGTGGCAAATTCCCACCCTTGTAAGATGCTTTAATAATAACAGTGTTTAGCTTTTCATGCACACCATCTACAAATTCCTGTATACCAGCTTTGGAAGTCTCAGAATATATGAACTTAGAAAGCCGTTTTAACTTCTCTTGTGTTGAAAACATAGGTGTAGGAATTTTACTGATATATAAAACATTGTTTTGCTTCAAAATCTCTTCTATCTTCCTAGAAAAGAGACTGTACTCTCCTAACACTGTTCTCTCTGTAGATTCACTCACTGTAGACGGCTCTGCTGACGCACACTGCTCTTCCATTGTCACCATCTGACCTGTCAATACATCATCCTCAGTGGTGCCCTTTAGTGTGTCTGTAAATGGAGAGGATGGAAACTGGTAATCAGAACTTCTCTGTCTACTTATTACCCGGGGGTCGTTAGGATGGGCCTCCTGGGGTGGCAGACACACCAGTTGTTCATCTGGTGATTTCATACCTATACAGGAAGAGTTATTATTATAAAAGCAATCCAGAAATCAACATTTGAAAACAAACTTTTAAATCACACACAAAAAAGATGAAGTATATATTAAGAACTAAATAAGGCATCAGAAAGTAAAATAGAAATTGCAACTACTGGTGTGAACCGTTTTTCCTATAGGCCTTACTGAGGCTAGTCTTTGGATTTCGGTAGGCAGATTAACAACATTGAATATTAATTTCTTTGTTTTCTTTTCAAAGTGTTCAGCAGAGCCTATGTGATATCAACACAAGTCATTGGTTCTTTTTGGTTCCTTACCATTCTGTACATCTGACTTTAGCAGATACATTTTAAACAGGGTACTCAGTTACATCAGCTTATTCAACTACTATATTCTTTATTGGTAATGTCAACTACGGTAACACTCCCTAGAGAACTGTGTACAAGGCAGGCGAAAAAGTGCAAAACAGAAACGCTGTGGGAATAACTGCCAAGCATTTAGGATTTAGGATAATCTGTTTTCAGAATTTTTCACTTGTGGGGTTGCCTGTGAATTTCCTGCAATGTTAGGAAAATGTTAGTTCATTGTATCAGAAAAAAAGTTCAACAAGACAAGAAGAGAATATATTTCATAGCAGTATTAAAAATATTACTTTTAGGGCCAGGGATTTAGCTCAATGGTTCCGCCACCTGCCTCAAAAGCACAAGGTCCTGAGTTCGATCCCTGGTACCAAAATAAAAAAAATAATAATACTTTTAACTGCACTTTCATAAGTGTTTCATTTGTTTGGAAAACAATTCCAAGGTGTTGGGAGCAATGCTACATAATTCTAGGGAAAAATCATTTGGTTAGCCTAGTTCTACAGCCTAGCTACAGAGTACCTCCAGCTTGGCCTCCAGTCACAACTGAGACTTCAGTGATCCAGTGATGCTGTGATTCTCCAGGACAAGAAACATCCTGGGAGAACAAACATCTGCTCAGTTCCTCATTGTTCTTGGACTGTTAACATCTTGTTTACCCAAGATGTACTGAACTCTCTGCAAGCCTTTTGTTACAACTTGTTTATCCCAATGTGAACTACTGAACTCTCTGCAAGTCATTTGTTACAAGTGTTTCTCCCGATGTACTGAACTCTCTGCAAGTCATTTGTTACGTTTGTTTCTCCCGATGTACTGAATAAAAGGTGCGGTAAGCTGGGGGCTTTTGTCTTTGCTGCCCAGAGCAGCACTGATCAGACCCAAAGCTCAGCTTCTTCTCAGTGTCATTTTTCTACCTTTCCTGTAATTCGCGGTGTGCTGCCGTGGCTCGCAGGAGGACCAGGACTCACTGCAGAGGTTCTGGTAACGTCCCCTTCCCCTGTTCCCTACACCAAGGGAAATAGGGACAGCTACTATCTCATTTATCTGCTCAGGATAAAAAGAGCTTTCAGTTAGCTGATGACAATGAGACGACAACTTTTGACTCTACAACCAGAGCAATCCACAAAATCATACTTTGCCCCACAAATATTAAATTCAAACATGGTATGTTTTCAAAACTTTTCAAAACAAGTATCCTAAATCGATCTTAAGAAATGAGAAAATATATTTAACGTCAATTTACAATAATGTGTTTTAGGAAAAGAAAACAACTGATCTTTGCATAGGAGACCATTTCACACAAATTTACCTTTTAAGAAATTTCTAATTTTCCTTAAATCTTAGCCAACTGCTGCTATAATACAGGAAATAGTCCCTGTAAATCAGAAAATCTCATTAAAGAGTTCCAAGCCCACAGTTCTTTAGAGATACGGCAATTTCCTTAATTCAAGTTTACACTCAGGTGTACCGGCACGCTCTCTACACAAAATTCAGTTTCAATTTCCCCACACCCACACTTTTCTAAAGATTTAAACAGTCTCACTCAGCACTAATTAGCCTGTAACATTCTCTACCAATCCTGATGGTTACTGGAAACCACTCCATGTACTGACTTCAGTAAGGATACTTGTTAGTAAAGATCACAGGCCCACAGGTAGAAGTGAGAAGGGAAACAAAGTATCCATCTTGTAGAGAGATAAGAATTACAACTGTATAAAACTGATCAAACAAAATTCAAGCTTCTGTAAGATTTTTCAAGAACATTCAAGGTCCTCCTTAAAGCTACAATATTAAGACAGAGTTCAGTACACACGTAAAATATCTGGAAGGTTGACCCATTTGAGAGAAAACTAGTATCTTTTTTACTTCTTGAATTATGTACCATTTGAAACACCTGATTTAGTCAAATAAAAAATGAACCATGTCTTATAAAACAAATGGGTTGAAGACTACCCATAATTTTAAAACTTTTAAATCATTATTTTACTAAATACCTGCTCCTAAAATTTGTAGCTCAACATCAGAACAATAAATTTCTTCTTGAAGGACTATGGATAAAGAGAATTTTTGTTAAACTTTTTAAACTTAAATCCCTATGGAGAATTTTCCAAATGACAAAACCCCTAAATCAAATCCCTTTCAAAAATGTAAGTAAACAGCATTTAATTTTACTTTAAGTAAATCTCTCTATCTGGTTTTAGGGTCAACAACTTTATTATTTTAAAAAATCTTCAGTAAATGACCTAAAAGACACAGACATGTCAATTCCATAATAATGAGTATTATTATAGCACTGTGATATTTTGACTTACAAATGAAAGGGGAGTAGTGAGTTCTCTAAAGAGGACATCATTCAGATTATCTACTCTTTCAGTTACAAAATATGAATATCTCAAATAAGAGGAATGGAGATGCTATGGAGCCTTGTGAAGCACAAACAAGATACTTAATATTCCTTTTTTTTTTGGTACGGGGGATCGAACTCGGAACCTTATGCTTGCTAGGCAGGCAACAGAACCACTTAGCTAAATCCCTGGCCCTTATACTTACTATTCCTAATGAGAAAGAATTACTGATAGATGAACAATTAACCACTTACCAGTCCAATTATTTAAATACAGGATGACCAAAAACTGCATATTTTTAAATTAATTTTTATAAGACAACTGGAAATATAAAAGCAGTAATTTTAACATATTTGTTCAATAGTGAATCAACTGGTTGAAATGACACCTTACCCTACTGACACTTGGGATAGTCAGTACGTAAACAAATATGCTGCTCAAGTGACCCTCAGGTTAAACTAAGTGGTTAATGATTTATATATAAATATGGTATTGTCTAAACTTTCTATTTATTAATAAAACTTGAAGCAGTGCCCTACTGAAGGAACCAGAAATTCAAGCAGCAATTCTGAAAAAAGACACATTGGAAGGAAAGCAAAGCAAACCTCACCTGATGTTTGTTTTTCACTATGTTTCCCCAGCTGGTCTTCCGGGCTTCTTGTATCCCCACCTGAGGGAAAGCAATAGATTTGCAGACTCTTCAGAGAGCAGTGACACCTACTAAGCACTATTCAGACAACCCCAAATCTTAACAAATCTGAGTGTTCCTTCCTTTGCCTAAAATATTCCCAGTGGGTCTTCTAGAAATGGGAAGTTGCTTCCCATTCAGGTGATGATGGAATATCAACACCTACATCCCATGGCTTCGAATGGCTCTCAACACCAAGTATGAAGGTGTTTCAATGAGGAATGATTAAGATAATCACTATTAATTATTTCCCTATTCTACTTCTCTCGCATAAGCCAGTGTCTCCAGTTCAAAAAAACAGTACCAATTGCCACTCTGTCATCCCCTCTTGCCCTTTCTCATAAAGCCCAAGTAGAGAATAGGGCTGAAGCCCACAGAAACTCTGGTTTTTATAAATTCTCAAAATCCTTGGAAGCTTCATAGGTTCTAGATCACAAGCCAGCCTACTTTTTAACAAAAACTTGGGTTTTTTCTTAAAGTTTAAATAAATGACTAGGAATGGACAAGATGTCCCTTAGATACATTTCCAAAAATATTCAGTCAACAAAGATGAATAAGAACTTGGAAAATTAAGAGTATATGTGGATTTGCACAGAGAAGTTACAATACTGCAAAACGATAATCTTTCAACATTTGCCTAACCTTGCTCCATGGATCAAGAAGCTTTAGCATATATGCACTTCATCACTTTAGGCCATTATCTAAAATGATCCAATATGTTTTGTTTTGTTTGGGTTTTTTTGGTACTGGGGATCGAACTCGGGACCATGCACTTGCATGGCAGGAGTTGGAGCCACTGAGCTAAATCCCCGGCCCAATCCAGTATGTTTTAAGATAATTCAGTATTAATACATTCACAATGAGGCTATAATTTGTATGTCTCACTGGTGGGAGGTTTGAACCACTGGTGGTACAAGCACGACTGTCCCACTGGGCAGCTATTTTTTTGGTACCAGGGATCAAACTTGGAACCTTGAGCTTGCAAGGCAGGCAGCAGAACCACTGAGCTAAGTCCCTGGCCCTGGGCAGCTTTTTAATAATTTTATTAGTACAAATACTGTAAAAGTGTTTAGATTCATTTGTACCACTAGTGGTACAAGCAGCCCAATGGGAAGCACCTTCCCAAGAGTGGAATGTATAAGATGAAACCCTTCAGGAAACTGATCCATGAAAAAAAGGAAAAAACCTAAGACCTACTACATTTATTCTTACCTGTAATTGGAATCAGTTTCCAATGTATTTCAGTCTCTTCAACATTACTAGACTTAGACTGTTGCCTATGGAATCCATGTTCAATGGGAACAGTAGGACACAAACTGCAATCTTCAAAATTATTCACGTTAATTAAATTTGGATCCTAAAAATTAAAAGTACATATTCAGTAGTATTCTTTTTAGGAAATTTTAATGTCAAGAATAAGTATTTCTTTCAGAGTCAATTCCTAAGTTTCAATTTAAAAACCACAAATAAGTAATATCAACATGGTAAAGTGGTATAACTGTATCTCAAAATAAAAACAATTTTTCCTCTCAAAATATAATTTGAGGGGCCAGGGATTTAGCTCAGTGGCACTGCACCTGCCTGGCAAGCCCAATATCCTGAGTTTGGTACCAAAAAAGAAAATATATATATATTATGTATGTGTGTGTATACATATATATATATACACACACACACACATATACACATGTATGTGTGTGTATATATCTCTCTCTCTCATTTGATGTTTCCTTACAGCAGTGACTCAGACACTTCTGGTAAAGTACCAGACAGTAAATATTTTAGGCTTTGCAGATCATACACTCAACTCTGCCATTATAGTATAAAAAGTCACAGACATAGACACATTAACACCTAAATGAATGAGCATAAAACTTTAATTACAAATCAAGAAGTGGGCTCTCTGGCCCACAGCCATCAACCTAGTACATATATTGTGAAACACTAACAATAGTTTAGTATCTCAATGCCTACCTTACATACTTCCCATTTAAGCGTCTTATCATCATTTTTCCCCTAAGCATCCAAAAGAACTGGAGAAAGGCTGAGGGCACGCACAAACGACATTTAGTCAAAAGCAGAGAAGCATGAATTAGAAATAAGCCCACAGAAATACGGTGCCATCATGGTGGTGTTCTCAATGATGCAGCCACTTCTTGAAGGAGATTAAAGCACTTCTCAGCTATAAATCAATCCCCTAAAGCAATAACCATAAATAAACTGGATGCCTTAATAAGCAAGGCTGAGTTACTTCAGAGGCAATTCAATAGCTCATTTCACTTTCCTATTTACATGAGAAATATAAAGTACCTACCCTATTAGTTACCCTGGGACAGCAAGTTCAGTCATGGCCTCATCTTTAAGTTCTCTGTTAACTGACACTAGAAAGCAGCCAATGCTTTAAGGACTCAAGTTTATTATGAAACAATATGTAATTTAACTTCCAATATTCCATCTCTGATATTGTCCAGTTTTAGTTTTCTCATAATGAGTAAACTTTAGACTATACATAAACTGTACAAGCAGGAAAGAAAACTTTGGCATTTATATCTTTGTAACAAAGAAAACTTAGAAGCACCATCCTGGACAGACATCTTTACTCAGAAGTGTATTTTAGTTCTTCTTGAAAGGCAAAACCACTCTCTGAAGCATACTCATTTCCTCTTTGACACAGTGAAAAGCAAACAAAAGATAACCAAAAGATATATGCTTACTTCTTTCAAATGCAGTTTATGGTCAATGCCTACTTCACTGGATACAGCAACCGGATACTTTAAAGATGAAGTATTCACTTCTAACAATGGGCTCTGAACGCCCTTAAAATGTACATTTTCAATTTTTATACAAGTAGGCTGCTCATATCCTTTCTTATCTGAGACAGAGTTCAACTTATACTCATGATTCTGCCTTAGCTCTTCATAGGCATCATCAGTGTTCAATCCTAAGGCTTTGTTGACTGTGTCTGTCAGGGATGCATCAGAATGGCGAGCATTGGCTAGCGTTTCTGACAGCCAATTAAACAGCCTATGAATGTCACCACTGCCAGAGTTACAGGTATCCTGCTGCTGCCGTCTCAAGTCAGCATCATGCCCAACTAAGCCAACAGGCTGTGGAGACTCTGAGAAAAAAGAAAGAAAATTCATCTCTTGAACTTAAGTTCAAAAGTCAGCATACATATTTTTAAAATCCTCCATTCCTCTAATATTTTATCCTTAAAGCACTGGCTAACCCTCGTAAATCTTAAGCTTTATCTTGAATGACTAAACTACTTAAAATTCATAACGAAGCTAGGATATTAAAGATACCAAAGAAATCTCCACCAAACTTTTATCAAGAAAAAAATGCTATGTGAACATGTTAAGACACGGTGCCAGGCAGGTATAAATTTGGACAATCTGCACAATATATTAAACTTTCACAGGAGCAGACATCCAGAAAATCATGTTTTCAGCTAGATGTGGTGGCACACACCTGTAATCTCAGCTACTGAAGAAGCTGAGGAAGGATTGTGAGTTTAAGGCCAACCTGGGCAATTTAGTGAGACCCTGAATAAAAAAAGGAAAGGGAAAGTCACGTGTCTTGATGCTAGAGTGGATATTATGACTTCTAATTTAGGAAGGTTATAATGAATCACAGTAAGAATAAAAGAAACAGTAGACTATGTACTAATTCTAATTATCTGTAATATTATATAATTATGATTCTAATAATAGGAAATTACAGACCAGGCAAAACTAATCTAGACAAAAACCAGAGCAGCAGGAGGCGTGGGTGAGCTTCACTACAAAGTGAATTTTAAAAGGTAATGAAAATGTTCTAAATATTGGAATGGTGGCTACACAAATGTAAAACTCATTAGACTGTGTGCTTAGGGCTGGGGATTTAGCTTAGGGGTTCCGCTGCTTGCCTTGTAAGCGCAAGGTCCCAAGAGTTCTATCCCTGGTACCAAAAGAAAAAAAATTATAGGTTGTGTGCTTAAAGTGGGTACAATGTATACATATTATACCTCAAAAAACAGAGAAGGGGTTTTCAGAGGTTACCACATAAAATGAGTGGGTTCACCACCAAATCAAAAGCAGGATATTTTAAGTTATAATGCACCCTGGGGCTGGGGATTTAGCTCAGTGGTTCTGGTGCCTGCCTCGCAAGCACAAGGTCCTGAGTTTGATCCCCAGTACCAAAAAAAAAAAAAAGAAGATATAATGCACCCTTCAAATCTCTACTTTCAAAAGCAAAAAACATGCAAAATACCTAAAAAGAAGCAAGAAATACCTAGAAATCTTACCTACACACTCTTCCTTGGCCCCATTTTCCTTTTAGAATATTCTAATTATCAAAGTTTTCCTACCATCCGTCCATCCATCCATCCATCCAGAGATAGAGTCTCACTATGTAGTTCATGTTGCCCTTGAACTCACTATGTAGTCTAGGCTAGCCTCCAACTCAGAAGCAATCTTCCTGCCTCAGCCTTCAGAGTGCTGGGCTTACAGGTGTACACTATGCCCAGCTCCTACCATTTAAATTATTGACAAAACTTGACTGTTATTCCACACATACAGAATCAACCAATTACCAGCCACAAACTATTAAGCGGCTATTTTGCACTCAGTGCTCAGAAATACAGCAGAGTTTAAAACAGTGCTTTGGAGTCAATAAGAACTGAGTTAAAACATAGATTTTGCCACTACATAACTTTAGATAATGTCATTTACCACCAGAGATGGTTTTCTTATCAGCAAAATGAGGATAATAATGCCTACTACTTGCCAGGTGTGGTGGTGCATGCCTGTAATCCCAACACTTGGGAGGCTGAGGCAGGACGATTGCCACAAGTTTGAGGTCTGCCTTGGCTACAGCTATGTAGTGAGCTCAAGGCCAGCCTTAATTACATAGCAAGACTGTCAAAAAACCAAAGGAAGGGGCCAGGGATTTAGCTCAGTGGTTCCGGCATTTGCCTTGCAAGTATAAGGTCCTGAGTTCGATCCCTGGTAACAAAAACAAAGGAAGAAAGGAAGGAAGAAAAGGAGGGAGGGAGGGAGGGAGGGAGGGAGGGAGGGGGAGGAAGGGAGAGAAAGAGAGAGGGGCAGGGATGTAGCTCAGTGGTGCCGCACCTGTCTGGAAAGTGCAAGGTCCTGAGTTCGATTCCAAGGGGAGAGGGGAGAGAAAAAAGAGAAAACCCTGCTACTCAAGAACTGGAAAAGTCCATGTAAATAAAGCACCCAGAACACAGCATTTAAAACTGGTCAAGACACAGGTCAACTGTTTAAGACAGACAGCAGGTATCAGAAGTATCAACAGGTGCAGCACAGATCACATGTCCAACCTAAGCTGACGGAGATGGAGACTATCAATGAACAGAACAACAAGAGAGCTGAGGAAGGTTCTTTGACCTGCAAACATACAAAAACTAAAAGGAGTGCAAGATGCTTCAGGAAAAGAGAAAAGGAAGTAAAAGACTGACCAGGACACGTTCTAGGGAGATGAATCTTAACTACAGTACATGAAAGAATGGGAAAAACAGCTGGATATGGCCTGTCTGCAACAGAACGCCACATACGGAAGATGAGATTCATCACAAGTTAATAAAGCAATACTGGACGTGATACTGGAATGAATCAAAGAAATCAATAAGTCAGGAAAGCCGCCAAGGAAATGAGAACACGGACAAGGAAAATAACATTGGAGAAAAAAAAAAGAAATACAAGGAAAAAACCCTCAAAGTTACTGCAGACAATAGCTCTGTCAAAAACATAACTTATTTGATTTAAATTAAGCTTAAATAACAACACATGGCTAGCAACTAACACACTGAATTAATACAAGAATAAAACAGATAAAGTCAAGACTCAAATGTAGATTGCTGGGAGCATAAAAACGTATTAAGGACATTGATCTGCCCAACCTGGTCAGAGAATAAATTTGAAAAAAGAAAGCCAGGCGTGGTGGTGCATGCCTGTAATCCCAGCACTCAGGAGACTGAGGCAGGAGGAGTGCCATGAGTTCCAGCCCAGCATGGGCTCCATAGTGAGCTCAAGGCTAACCTAGACTGCTTAGCAAAACCTTGTCTCAAAAAAAAAAAGACAAGAAAATTGCTCGGTAAGAAATGGAGGCATACTCAGACCTGTCATAATTAAAACCAACAGAACAAAATGTGAAATATCATTATCAAAGGTTCCTGAATGCTAAAACAATGTATTTTATGCTAACGGACTAAAAATGTGAATATCTTAAAAACTTAAATGATAAAAGTATTTTAACTTACTTGAAATATTTAAACACACACACTTAAGAGTCTCTGTTTTTGTCTTTTCTATCAACCAAAACAGAAAGCAAAGCAAAAAAGAAAAAATAGATGACATTCTTGGATTCCTAGGGTTGAAAATTATATGTATTCATCTAAGAAACTGTAATGCTCAAAAGGTTCCTTTCATTAAGTAATATCCTAAAAGAACCCAGTATTGTTATATTTCTCTAATTATGAAATTATAGGAATCTAAAAGGATAGGAGCTCTGATGAGAAGGAAAATCGTGAAGTATACTTTATTAGCATAACTCAAACTATTCAGAGATCTGACATACTAGGGAAAAATGTGTTCTGTACAGGACCAGACAGTAAGTACTTTAGACTTTGTAGGCCACAGACACAGTCTCTGCCCCAACTCTGCCATTATAGTGTGACAGCAGCTATGTACACATAAATGAACGGGCATGGCTGTATTCTAATATGACTTTCTTTACAAAAAGAGGGACAATTTGGATTTGGCGCACAGGCTTTAATTTGCACACCACTGTACTATATGAAAGAACTAATTCCTACATTTTGGGATGTTATTATAAAAGAAATCTATTTTACCTTCATACAGATGGTAATTTTCAGATAAATTACTAGTTTTCGCAACTTTTCTCTTATTTTCAGGTAGGTTCTCAAGCTTCCTCTTCAAGACAGTTTTGCTTCTCATATCTTCTGTGTCTGGGTCTCCGCCAACATTTTTTTTCCTACACTGAATTAAATTAATCAATTCCTTGACTCTGTCCTTATCATAATCCAAAGAATGACATGACTTTTGCTTTCCAGGTGAAGTAGTTTCACGCCTTGAGTTGTTTCTTTTTCCAAATTTCATTTTCGTACCATTCATTTCTTCTTCTTGACCCTCATAATCTGAAAGTGGACTGAACTGTTGAAGTTTTTTATTTTCTTCAAATAGTTCTTTTAGTTTACAAATAGGTAACTGATACATTTCAGGTCGAAAAATATAGGTATGCAAACAATCATCAATATGGGACTTATGTTTTGGTGCTGAGTATAAGAACTTCTTATCATCTAATCGTGAATCATATGAAAACATAAATTCCCGTTTACCTGAACCAAAACCTCGCTTAAAAAATTCACTTACATACTTTTCAACAACAGAATGAAAATTTATAGTGTTTATACTTTTGAATTCTTTTCGACAATGAATCAAAGCAAACTGTAAGAATTGAGCTATTCTTAATATATCTGGTACACTCTCATGCTCATGCCTCTCCTGTGGTGCTGGATTGGTCGAAAGTTTTTGTGCTGTAAATAAACAAAAATAACAATCAAGAAACCCATCAAATACAGATATACATACTTCTAAAAATGTGTAACATTTACATATTAGTATTGAACTAAATTAGCTGTACCCTAATACATACACAAGTACATAGTTATAGCATTTCCAGAAGCCGAAAACAGGCCAAATTAAAAATTAAAACAAATGAGGTAGGGCCAGGGATTTAGTTCAGTGGTTTCACCACTTGCTGCGCAAGAGCAAGGACCAGAGTTTGATCCCCGGTGCCAAACAAACAAACAAACAAGGTAGCAGAATATATTTGTAAAAGAAAAAACACCCAATGATGATCTTAATTTTGTACTGCCCCTAGGCAATGCAAGTATCAGTAAGCAAAATGAAAGAAAAAATAAAGACATCAAGACAAAATTCCCCAAGCAAGACACTCCTGCAAATGATAACAATGTCATTTCTTTCTCTCATAAGTAACAACTTTAACTTCATATACACTCTCTTCCCATAAGCAGATACACAGGCACAAAGTAGCCACAACTGAGAAATATAAACTCATCAGTGGAAACAGAAATGTACTCTTAGTCCAGCAGTAAACTCATCAGTGGAAACTTATATAATATTAAAGTTTATTCTTACAAAGCAAGAATAGCAAATTTTTTCTAATGAATAACAAAAATTCTCATTAATTCTGAATGACCTATAATTTAATCTAGCGCATGATAAACTCAGTAAAATATGAATGAAAAATTCACTAAGGAAAAATAACTACATAAAACCCTCAAAAGCTAGCTGCAGTACTGTAACAATTACATCAAAATTTATTAGGAAAGAGCAATGATAAAGCCAAAATAATTTTTCTGAGATAAATACCAAGTCATATATGTGTTTTAAATTGTTAATACCTCTGATTATCCCCAGTATTTCCCAAAACATGATATAGGAAAGACAAAATGTTTAGTTAAGTTACCTGAAATTTTTCAATAGCACGTAGGTATAAGTAATTAGATTTAGATATTTAAAGAACTTACAAGTAATTATGCCTCTAGGTTCTTGAAATAGAAACAAAGCATGCAGGATTCGAGACTTGACAGTCTGATGTTCTAAAAAACAGAAGCCAAATTCATTAGCATTGTGTTTTTGTTTTGTTTTGTTGGCAGAGACAAGGTATCACTATGTAATTCAGTCTGGCCTTGAACTCACTAGGTAGCCCAGGCAGCCTCAAACTTGTGATCCTCCTGCCTCAGCCTACCAAATGCTAGGATTACAGGCATGTGCCATCATACCCAGCAGCAATGTGTTTTGACTGAAAGATTTTTTAAACTGTTAAAAAGTAAAGAGAGAAGATCACCTACCATATGGAGAAACCATCTGATACGGCGAGAAAAGAAAAAGGAATCCTCTGTCTCCCAATGGTTTAACAAGAGCCTGCATTTTGGAAAAGGAGAGAAAATGTATCTGCTTTATTATTACTTACTATAAGTCAGATACATAGCACTTTCTTCTAATTATAAAGAAAAAAGTTCTTATTCATCTTTTTAGACAAAATATTGCTTCTCAATTCATTTAAAATTATTTAATCCTAAGCACCACCCCTCCCCAGAACAACAAAAAAATCTCTGAAGTCTTTCTACTAACTCTGCTGATTAACAGAATTCCAATCAAATTTGTTTTCATAATACAACTGGAGAATGTTACTAAAATAATCCCCATAATTAACTCTGAGGCCAATTTGTTAATTTTCCCCTGAAGCAAAAAATACAAGTACCAAACTAAAGATTTCATATTTTCATCACCAATATAAAAGATGTTATTAAACTGCCAATACAGTACTGCATGTCAGGTTAATCTAAAATGAAAAATATTGCCAAAAGCTTATGCCACACATATTTAATGTTTTATAATTTGCCCTGCCAGAGATAATTTGAAAGATAAGTAACACAAGGTCCTGGATGACAAATTTATAATGAATACAGAGAGTAACACATGAAAATAACAATAATTATGCAAGACAGAAAAGTTTCCCAAGAGATTTATAAAGGAAAAGGAATGGAAAATACAGTTTGTTTATAGTAGAAAAGGATGGTCTAGAAAGGTTTACTGAGTAAATTGAAGGTAGATTTTTGAAGAACAGGTAGGTCTTATACACTGCCAAGAGCCTGAGACTGTGGGAAGTACATTTTAAGAGAGCCAACATTATGCGCAAAGGCGAGTTATAACACAGCTATACAGACAGTCTGAAGGCATTATAGTACTTATGATTAGCAAAGTGAGAAAAGATCAATTACTGAGACAAGACTAAGACAAATATCAGGAAGCCAGATCAGGAATCAAGACTGTAAAATAAACAAGAACACCAAGTTAGCCAGGAATGTCCTTGAGAATATACTCTTTTGTGATGCACTGACAATCCTTAAAACAATAACTAAGAGCTGAGTATAGTGGCACATACCTGTAATCCCAGTTATTTGGGAGGCTGAGACAGAATCCCAAGTTCAAAGCCAACTTTGGGCAACTTAGTGAGACCCTGTCTCCAAAACAAAAAGGCTAGAGATGTAGCTCAGTGCAAAGGCACTGGGTTTAATCCTTAGTATTGCCACACACACACACAAAAAGATTCATAGTATTTTTTTAATAGACAGGTGAGCAAATGAGGAATTCAGCATGGTAGTCCAACATAAAAGGGATAGTTGAGTTCTGAAAGAAAACTTGTTCTACCTAAATTCCTATTGAACAATGCCAGTAAGCAAAGTCTGCGTGAAAACTAGTAATTTAAAGGACAAAAGTGACCATGCTACTCACTCACATTTAATAAAACATTGTTTGAACACACAAAAGTAAAGTGGTATCATATTTGGTGATTTCAAGAGTCCCAGTAGACCAAGTTCCCAAGAGACAACTTCTCCCTTTTCCATTCAACCAGTGCCAAACTCTGAAGATGCCAAGTGATGCTCAAGCAGTTCATTCTGGCAGCACCCTTACAGGAGTGATGGTGGAACTAGGCTGGTGGGATGGACCAAATACAGCCCGGGAGTCACTGATTGACCAGAAGGTCTCTGGGGACCATTCTCAAAGGCTGGGGAATCCTTCCCCTTTTTTCATACCTGTCATCATTCTAGATCAGTAACCAGATGCTTATGTCATTAAAGGAGTTTAAGTGAGGGTACACTTTAAGATTTATAAAAGTTATATCTTTGCAGTGTTGGTCTTGTCTCCTGGAAATCTCCAAGCCAAACTGCAACGCATTGCTAAGTGACATGTACTATTAGTCCTTCAAGATGCTTAAAGTGAGCCTTATCTTTATCATTAATCTTATAGCCATGATACCTCTCTTGAGAGTATGTGCTGCAAGTGGACAATGTACCTAATTTTTTAAAAGATATACTTTAATCCAAAATGTCTAAATATTATATCCCTTTTAGCATTCTGCCCAACTCCAAGGTGTCAGAACAGGATGTTGGGGAAACAAAACATTTTCATGTTCTGTGCTGAGGAAAACCAGCTACATATGTTTAACCTCTCACCCATTCCAAATAAGAGTACTCAGACTTTATAAATTCCACTGGCCTAGGGGCCTAAAGGCTCATACTTTAAGGAACTCTGATGTACCCAGAAACCCATGAAGTACAGATGATCTACACCCAGAAACAACTGTAAAGTAGACAGAAGCCGTAGCAGTTGTATCTGCAGCTGGAGTCCAAAGAAACATCTTCACTCCTAAAGGAAAGGAAAAGCCCAAGAGCTCTATGTTCTTGATGCTTCTATTTATCATACCTTAACTGTTTTGTTCCCTGTCAGAAAACAGTATTAATCCAAGCTGTCAATTTTTCTTACTTTATTCTACTTTGTTGACTTATCGATAACATTAGACACTATGGAACCAAAAAATGTTATTTAAAAAGCACATAAAGAGCTTACATCACCTAACTTAGAAGGAAATAGACTATTATGTGAGATTCAGTAGAAAACATAAATTCAAACATCTAAAGGCTTCAACTTCAAATTATCAAATGCAAAATATCAAATAATTCACTAGAAATATTTATAGAAATAAAATAACTGGCAGAATTGAAAACATGTTCACACGAAAGACTGTGCATAAATGTACCTCACTGATTTTTTTTTTGGTACTGGGGATCGAACTCAGGAACTTGTGTTTGTGAGGCAGGCGTGGTGTCACTGAGCTAAATTCCTGGCCCATTCACTCATTTTTTTAGATCTATTCCAATTATTTTCAGTTTTTATTCGTACATGTTTGCAGAACATAATGATTACATTCCTCTTGAGGACTGGCACATGTACATAAACACATCTTAATTCTTTCTTCATTCTCTTCCCCTCTTTATCTGCCCCTCCCTCCATTTCTTAATCCCCTTCTGAAAAGGTTTCCCTATTTCTTACCTTTCATTTTGCACTTCATTTATATAGGATTTCTCATATAAGAGAAAGCACACAATATCTAAGCTTGTGTGTAGTAATGTTTTTGATAGTCAGAAAGTATAGCTGGGCGTGGTGGAGCATGCCTATAATCCCAGCACTCAGGAGGCTGAGGCAGGAGGATTGCCGTGAGTTAGAGGACAGTCTGAACAGCACAGCAAGACCCTGTCTCAAAATAATAATAATAATAATGTCAAAAAGTGAAAATAACTAATAGACAAACAAAATGTGGCATTATCTATATACCATAACAAACTAATGTTCACCCATAAAAAGGAATGAAGTACTGATACACATTACAACATGGATGAACCTTGAAAGTACAATACTTGTTAAAAGAAGTCAGGCACAAAAGGCCTGGTTCTATTTATATAAAATGTCTAGAATACACAAATCCATAGAGCAAGTAATGGTTGCCAGGGACTTGGGGAAGGAAAGAATGCAGTGTGAATGGTAAAGGGCTACAAGAGTTTTTTTCTGGGATAATGAAAATTTTCTAGAATTAGTGGTGATGGTTACACAACACTGTCAATCTACTAAAAACTACTGAATTGTACGCTTTAAAAAAGGCTAAAATGTTGAATTTTATATTGTGTGAATTTCATTTCAATAAAAAAATGGCAAGGAGGGTGGGGATTTACCTCAGTGGTTTCGTCGCCTGCTGCACAAGCGCAAGGACCCGAGTTCGATCCCTGGTACCCCTCTCCCAAAAACGGCAAGGAATACCAAAGTATGTCTAACTCCTAGAACAGTACCTGGTAAATAATAGATACTCAATAAATGTCTGAAAGAATTAATAAGAACCTGTTAAAAAATGACCAGGCAGATCCAGAAAGAATCAAATACCTGGGTGTGGTGACACATGCCTGTAATGCCAGCACTGGAGGCTGAGGCAAGAGGATCATCCAAAAGTTCAAGGCCAGCCTAGGCTATGTAGTGAATTGAAGACCAGCCTGAATTAGAGTGGAACTGTCTCAACAAAACAAAGCAAAACAAAACGAATCATACATAACTTTCAGGAAAAAAAAAAAAATCTCTATGAGGGGCCAGGGATTTAGCTCACTGGTGCCGTGCCTGCCTCGCAAGCACAAGGTCCTGAGTTTGATCCCCAGTACCGGAAAAAAAAAAAAAAAATTCTTAATGAAATTAGAAACTCATGGGCCAGGGATTTAGCTCAGTGGTTCCGCTGCCTACCTCCCAAATGAGAAACTCAATAAATAAATGAAATGGCAAATCAGACACAGCTAAAGATATAATTTTTATATTAGAAGGTAGTTATGATGAAATTTAAACTGCAAGACAGAAGAACAAGTAGATAGAAAACAAAAGAGAGGTCAACAGACATAAAGAACACAATGAAAAGGTTATGACATGGATCTTTACAGTCCTAAAAGGTGTAATCAGAGATAACAGCTAACAATTTTTCCAGAAATGAAAATATAAACTCATAGATATGGAAAAATATACATCAAGCTAGCAAATATGAAATCTATACCTAAATAATGTAACTACAAATCAAAGACCAAAAACAAAGAGCCACTAGGAAAAAACAACCTACAACAAATACTCACTTAGACCCAGAGCTGACGTCTTAAAAAAAATAGAAGCCAAATATAGGAAAAATATACGTGTCATCCCAGAATTGTCTACCCAGCATCCAATAATTAAAGAATATACATTCTCCTCAAATATGAGCATGTACAAAAACTGACCATACAGATCTCTTAAAGCAAGTCTCAACAATTTCCAAATAATTCCACCTGTTCAATTACCATTCAATTAAATCATAAATTTTAAAAAAGGCAAAGTGGGGGCCAGGGATTTAGCTCAGTGGTTTCGCTGCCTGATGCGCAAGTGCAAGGACCTAAGTTCGATCCCCGGTACCAAAAAAAGAAACGAAATCAGTATCTTAAAATCATTCATAAACAGAAGATGGTACCGAAGGCGAAGAAGGAAGTTCCTGCCCCTCCCCCCAAAGGGGAAACCAAAGCAAAAGCTTTGAAAGCCAAGAAAGCAGTGCTAAAAGGCATCCACAGCCACAAAGAGAAGAAAATCCGCACGTCACCCACCTTCCGCCGTCCCAAGACACTGGGGCTCCAGCAGCAGCCGAAATACCCTCAGAAAAGCGCCCCCAGGAGAAACAAGCTTGACCACTATGCCATCATCAAGTCCCCCTGACCACAGAGTCAGCCATGAAGAAGATAGAGGACAACACACTCATATTCATTGTGGACGTCAAGGCCAACAAGCACCAGATCAAACAAGCTGTGAAGAAGCTCTGTAACACTGATATGGCCAAGGTCAATACCCTAATCAGGCCTGATGGAGAGAAGAAGGCGTATGTTTGACTGGCTCCTGATTATGATGCTTTGGATGTTGCCAACAAAACTGGGATCACCTAAACTGAGTCCAGCTGGCTAATTATAAATACACACTATTTTCACCATAAAAAAAAAAAATCATTCATAAATAAAAGATAGTTTTGCAGAAAAGTGCTACTCAACAAACAATAAATTATATTAATCTTATATATTGTCTATCTTCCCTCTCTGTGAGTTCTGTATCTGTGGTTTCAGCCAACTGTGGATGAAAAATGAGGAAAAAAATTCCAGGAGTTCTAAAAAGCAAAATTTGAATTTGCCACTCACCAAACAGTACGCTGAATCCATGTGAAGTGCTATGTAGGCATACCCTGCTCTAGCTTCCCACCATCACAGATGGTCAGTCTCTCTCTCCAGCTCTCAATCTGAGCACCGTTCACCTCATGTTTGCATACTATGTAGTTAGCCCTACAATGAATGTGTTTATACTGAACATGTATACTTTATCATTACTCCCTAAATAGTATAGTATAGCAACTATTTACAGAGGATTTCTGTTGTACTGGGTATTTTAAATAATCTAGAGATGATTTAAAGTACTGTATATGGGAGGATGTGTATAGGTAATATTCACATATTACACCTTTTTATATGAGGGACTTGAGCACTCATGAATTTTGGTAGCTGTAGGGGATCCTAGAACCACCCCCATGAATATCAAAGGATGATTGTAACATCCATCCACCTCTTACAAAAAGAATACTACGTAACTTACTCTGGAAAACTAGTATAATCTTCACACAAAAATTAAGATAAGTACTGCCATTCAGACTAGAATTGCGCTAATGACGTTCCTGGTTCTCAGGTCTTCAGAATAAGACCTACATCAACTCCCCTAGATCTCCAGCTTGCTAACTACACATTGGGGAAATGTCAGCCTCCATTATCATATCAACTAATTCTTTATAATAAATCTCTTTTATACACACATGCACATTCTTCATTCTATTGGGTTTTCTTGGTACTGGGGATGGAACTCAGGACTTGAGCTTGCAAGGCAGGCATGGCACCACTGAGCTAAATGCCTGGCCCTCTATTGGTTTTTTCTTTAGAGAACCCTAAAATATACATATATACAAATATATACATTTGCTAAAATTCAAAATCCCTTCATGTATAAAAAGCAAAGTCTAGAGTAGATTTAAGACCTACTGCAAATTTCCTACTTAAAAAATGATGAAATGTCTGTCAGAAGTGTTCTTTGTAAAAATCACGCTTGATCTTAGCCAAAAGGCTGAGATGTGATTTTTTTTTTTTTTTGAACCGGGGATCGAACTTGAGACCTTGCGCTTGCGAGGCAGGCGCCGGAACCACTGAGCTAAATCCCTGGCCCTGTTCTTTGTAAAATCAAGAAGACAACAATGACTAAAAAAATCACTACTTTTATCAAACATCAGACTAAAGGAACCTTGAATCCACAGTAACACTAAGGAAAAAAAAAAGCATAAAACTAGTGCCTGTAGTAGTCCCAGTTACTTGGGAAGCTGAGGCTGGAGGATCCCTTGAGCATAGGATGGGAGACCAGCCTGGGAAACACAGTAAGATCTTGTTACAAAAACAAAACAAAACAAAACAAAAACAATATTCCTCCCAGATAATGAAATCTGTATATAAATGCCAAGAACATATAAAAACTATCAAATATCACACTGATCTGACATAAACTTGATATATATAAGTATCAATTATACTTCCACATATACAACAAACCAAAAAATGCACTGAAACGTGGCTGGAAATGTAACTCTATTGTAAAGCATATACTTAGTATGCTTAACATCCAGGATTCAATCCCCAATATGCCAGCCCCTGCAAAAACATTATCACATTCACACAAATAAAACCAACATTAAAAGACCAATACCTTTTCTGTACAACAGTAATGAACTGAAACAAATTAGAAAAACATCTCCATTCACAACAGCTTCAAAAAAAATGAAATTAAAGTACCTAGGAATCAACCCAACCAAGGAGGTAAAAAAGCTCTAAAGTGAAAATTACAGAACACTGAAGAAATTGAAGAAGACACTAGTATATGGAAAGACCTCCCAATGTACATGGATTGTCAGAATAAATATTCTATAGATTCAATGCAATAACCATCAAAATGCCAATGACATTCTTCGTAGAACTAGGAAAAAAAATCCTAAAACTCATAAGGAAACACAAAAGACCCAGAATAGCCAAAGCAATCCTAAGCAAAAAGAACCAGGCTAGAAGCATCACAGTACCGGATTTCAAATTATACTATAAAGCCATACTAATAAAAACAGCATGGTACTGGCATAAAAACTGACCCACAGGCCAATGGAACAGAACATAGGACACAGAAATAAACCTACGCAGCTAGAACTGATTTTGACAGAGGAGCAAAAAACATATACTGGAGAAAAGACAGTCTCTTTTTAACAAATGGTGCTGGGAAAACTGGATATCCATCTGTGGATGACTAAAACTTGGTGCCTATCTCTCATCCTGTACAAAAATCAATTTCAAAATGGACCAAAGAACTATGTGTAAGACCTGAGACTTTGGAACCACTAGAATAAAACATAGCGGGAACACTTGAAGCCATAGGCATAGGCAGACTTCCTAAGTAGGACTCCAATAGCACAGGAAATAACAGCAAAAACTGAGAAGTAGGCTATATCAAAGTTTCCACACAGCAAGAGAAACAACAGAGGACAGAAGAGACAGCGTATAAAATGGAAGAAAATCTCTGCCTGCTACTCTGTTGACAACTCAGTGAGACATTGTCTCAAAGAATAAAAGGCCAGGGGATTTAGCTCAGTGGTTCCTCTGCCTGCATTGAAAGTGTAAGGACTTGAGTTTGATCCCGGTACCAAAAAGAAAAAAAAAAGAATAAAGGGGCTGGGGATTTAGCTCAGTGATGCCATCACCTGCCTCTCAAGCGCAAGGTCCTGAGTTTGATCCCTGGTACCAAAAAAAAAAGAATAAAAAGGACTGGAAGCACTCCAGTGCAAAATCCCTGGGGGATTCAATCTCCAGTACCAAAAAAAAAAAAAGAAACTCAAAAAATATTTGACTATCACTTTCATTATTACAAAGTATAATAAAGATACTTCATGAGAAAGACTATAGAAGAGTGAGGGTGAACCTTTTAGAGGCTTCAATGATGAACGACAGTCTGCAGCATATGTGCCATAGGCTTAACACCACTGATACAGAAGGTCTAATGGCATGGCCAGAAAACCAGCCATACTAAAATACTGTTAACTAAATAGCAACAGAAAGACTTTCTAGTACTTTCAGAGACAAAAAATAAACTGAAATATTAATATAATCACTAATATGTTTTCAAAGAATAAGAAGTACTTCAAAACCTTTCACTCACAAGCTTTTCTTTATCTAGTTTTTGCAGTAAACTCTCCATGTTACTTCCAATTCTTGTTTTTTCTACAACTTCATAAAGGCTGCAATACATTCCATTCTTCAAAACTGACATAAAAAGAAACACACAGTAAATATCCAAACAGTCTGCTTCTCATATATTTTAGTAAAATTAAATTACTTTACCTTCATTTGGACCCACGTATGTTCCCTTGTAAAACAGTGATGGAGGAATTTTCTGTTTCAGATGATCAATACTCACAACCGTTTCAATATCTAACTTTTCAGGACTGGAGAAAAAAACCAAACAAGCACATTTGCCTTGCCTATATTTTTAACTCTAACAGTATTATCACACTCTCACACACACACACACAATGCTTATGGGAAAACAGAAGGATGTATTCATTAATATCTCACTTTATTCTAAAGAGGTCTTGGTATGGAAAACTCCAGATGCCCTAACATAAATAGGCTGCAATATTACCAAACTTGCACCAACAGCCAAAAGCTAATCTTACATGCCAATTTTAGTAATAACAAAGGATTAAATATTGTCATTTTATTAAAAATAATTCAAGTACAAACTGTTAATTTTCAGATCTTTATGAAGGCCCATGTTTAATGTGGTGGTAGCAAAAGATCGTGCTAGATCATTCTATTCCAACATATGTTTGCATAGTAGAGAAAACACCCTGTGTATTTTAACTTAACTTATCACATTAAGGCTTTTCCCACAAAGAACTTGTAACTTTTAAGTCTATGATATTCAAGTTACCAAATGAAAAATATATCAAATTAGGATAAGACTTTTAAAGATTATTTTTTGATTGAAAATCACTAACAAAAATTTTATGCCACAAATGTGTGCAACTGGCCCATCTTCAAATCAAGACAAAGAAGTAGAGGGGGTTCCTTTTATCAATTAAGTTTCTAAAGTTATTAAATCAATCTTCTTAAAAATAAACATTTATATTTAAATTCTTCTGGAACAAAGCAAAATGTAAATATAAAAAAAGGAAAAAAGTGGGCCAGGGATTTAGCTCAGTGGCACAGCACCTGCCTTGCAAGCACAAGGTCCTGAATTGGATCCCCAGTACCGAAAAGGAAAAAAGTTGAACTAATAATAATCGATTGCTATTTTCTTATAACATACTTACAGCTTGATAGGCAAAAAAGCACGAGTAGCTGACCTCAGAGAAATGTAACACAGAAGCTTTCCTTTATTTAAAAGTTGTCCTTTCCACAAGGTGTAGTTAAACTTTTCTAAATAAAAAGAATTAGTAACATTGTTGTCACTTGACAGCCCAGAGAAATAAATGCACATCACTAGAAATAAGAGGGAAAATATCTAGAAACATAAAAGTGATATCCCATCTACAGAAAAGTTTAAATACTAGGATTTTAGTTTCAAGTATCTTTTCTCCTAAAAAAAATTCAGTTTCAACAAATAACACATTTTTCTGTCTAAATGTCATCAGAAAGCTAAGAAAGAACAATACAATCACTGCCTTTTTGCTCCCAAGAGACTATGTTAAATCTGATAGTGCATGAATGCCCACAATGTCTATTATCTTCTATTCATTCACTTTTCATTATGAAGAAACCTAACAATAATGTCAAAGTTGCTTTTAATCTTTACCTCTTCTAAATGCTAAACCTCTGAAGAATTTTATACTTTTCAAAGGCTGAGTTGTAGCTAGGCATGGTGGTACATGCCTGTAATTCCAGGGGCTGAGGCAGGAGGATTATCACAATTTCAAGGCCAGGTTAGGATACCTAGTGAGTTCAAGGCCAGCCTGAACTACATAGCAAGACCTGTCTCCAAAAAAAAAATAAAAAAGGGCTGAGTTGTGAGATCTATCATTTATTTAAAAGTTACCCTTTACTCTATCTTCAGAAGTAGGAGCTTCTTAAATTTAGGAAAACTTATGCTTGGATGACCAAGTATTAATGCCACATAACCTAGCCTCATCTGCTTTTTCATACTTTTCAGATTTTCATTCATTATAAAAATAAAACAAAGCACTTATTTTTTTATTGTATTCTATTTAGAAAACTAAAGAAATACAAGCATCTTACCTATATGTCTATCTGCATTAAAGCTGTTAGATCTACAAATTTTTAAAAAGGAAAGAAAAAAATTACTGATTGGTAAAAACACGAAAGTTAACATTTAGAACCCTTGATACAAGTGCCTTTTTGCAGTGCTAAGGACTGAACCCATGGCCTCATGCATGCTAGGAAAGCAATCTACCACTGAGCTACATACCCAGCCTATAAATGCTATTCGTAATGGTATACTGCATAAAAGAATGAAATCCTTCCTCCAAGTAGAAGAACAAATGAACTTCTCATTACAGAATTTAATAAATCCAAGTGAACTTAAAGAAAAAGTAGTATTTATTTTGCTATTACCACATCTGCCCAAAGTAAAGCAAGGTTTTATTCCCACCAAAATATATCCATTAACAGAGAATAGTTCATTAAAGTTTCTTTCAATTATTTTATCTTAGTGGTAAGATTAGAAAAAAAGGTTCAATGTATATTCACTGGGCATTCAAAAATATTTACTAATAAGATCCTATTATTTACCAGGCATAATTCTAGGTTAAAAGATTATAGGAATAAACAAGACAAAGTCCATGTTGAATTTCAAAGAACTTACAATCTAATGAGGAAGACAGATGATAACCAAAAATGTATAAAGCTTACCAGGTGATGATGGTTTTAAGTGCTATGAAGAAAAAGACACATGGTATAGAGGTTAAAAAAAAATCAGGAAAGGCCTCACTGAGGTCACCTTTAGGGAGAGAACTGCAGTGTAGGAAAAACCTATACAGATAAAGCAACTGGGGAAAAAAGAAGGGACAGCAAATGCAAAGTCCCCAGACAATAGCATTCATGGAACATTCAAGGTGCAGAATCATGTTTAATCAAAGCTTATTTGATGTAATACAGAAATGAGAATCAAAGAGGAGTCAAAGACAATTAACAGTCATTATTCCTAGGGGCATGACCTCTTAATAAGTGCTAGATGTCTCTTAAAGATCACGTATAAAAAAATGCTATAGTTACTAAATCATGGAAATCATAAACATAGGGCAATTTTTTAGAAAGGATAAAAACACAACTGTCTAATATTATGTGGATTGGTACTTGTGCCTGCCAATGGTTTCCAGGGCTTATTCACTGACATGAAAAAGTGCTGTATTTCAAATAACTTAAATGGATGACAGGATAATTCGACTTAGAAAACTGATAAAGAGGTCTACATGAAATAAATTCATAAATGTTTCTGTGGCTTTTAAAACAGCAGTATTTCAGTCAGGCACATGCCTGTTATCTCAGGAAGCTGAGGAAGGAGGATCACAAGTTTAAGGCTAGCCTTGGCAGCAACATAGTGAGATCTTGTCTCAAAACTTTAAAATAATTTTTTAAAAGGAGTGGGGATATAGCTCAGTGGGAGAGGGCCTGGGTTCAATGCCCCCTACAGAAAAATTTTTTTCTAAATTAATAGATATCACAAATAATTTTAAACATGCACTGCAACTCAAAATGAAAATAAACAGAAATTTAACTACCTACTTACATCTCTGTAAATTTACTTAATCCATTTGGTTAAAACATTTTCTAGAATCACCACATGGAAGAAATGGATAACTACTTTGTATCAGTGATACCCAATACTGGTTGATAATTAAAATCACATGGAAGCTTTAAAAAAACTACCAATGCATAGGCTCCCTAATAAGTATCAGATTTAACTGGTTTGGGGAGGGGCTGGGGCATCATTTACAAAAGCTCCCCAATTTTAGGAAAGTTAATATCCAAAATTTCACTTTTAAAACCTGAAATTAACTCAACTACACAAACCTTCAATGCCAAAAGAAACCAGATGAAGTTTATGGAAATTTTAGTTTGTGTTTCCCCACAGCCAAATGATCTGTCTTTCACAATGACCTTTTAAAAATGCTCATGAACATTCAAACTTTCAATTAATTTTAAGAAAAGTTTTTAAGTTGGGAGGGACAAGTCCCTCTAACCCAGTAAGTAGTGCAGCATCTTACTCTGGATGATGTCTAAAACTCTGAAGTCTTACCTTGATGAAGAAACAAACTTGGGAGTTTGTATATCATCTCTGTAAGTAAAAGACACAACTGCATATGGACAAACATGTCTTGGTCTTCGCCTTAGTTCATCAAAGCCATACTCATAAAAATAATACTAAAAATAAGAAAATGCAAAATTAAGTAGGCAAGTAGTACAGAGTGAAACTTTGTATTTATCTGACTTTTAAGAATCAAAACCATTTAAACACTTCTGACAGAAAATTTCTTCAAGCTCCATCTTGTCGGTTTAACTGAAAAAAATTGTAGTTTACATTTACTTTGTGTTATGTAATATTCTACTTCTATTTGTATCAGATCCCAAGGTACTACTACTACTAAGTAGTATTCCAAAAGTATTTCTTCTGAGGAGTTGGCCACTGGGAATGTAAAACAAATTTCCCAATAAAAACATTACAAATGGAGCCTAAGATCCTAGGTCAGCCCCAAAAAGTTAACTTGATTGAAAAAAATAAAGTATTATGGTCATAATTTTAACCAAACCTAATTACCATTTTGCTTATTACTTGAAAACTGCAAATAAATCAAAAAAGCAAGGTGGACAAGAATAAAAACATAGATGTCAAGGTAGCTGAATAAGCCTCATTCAGAGACACTGGAATCTATCAGTGATGTGTAGAAACCAGAGACTGACATAGTAGCAGAGTGAAATGAAACAGTCTGAAGGATTCAGTAAAAAACAGATATGAGGTCATAACATTAAATAGGATCCAGGCACATACCTGAGTAAGCTCATAGGCTCTGTAAGCCAAGAGTGATGTAATTCTACCTGCATTCTTCGACACGTGACATTCATGCTTTGGTGTGGGGTCCAAAGCACTTTTATTTAACATGGATTCCAAGCTTTTCACACCCATGGGGTCATATATACTCTTTATTTTACCCTAAAATAAAGAAAAACCTTGCAAATGTTCACCTAAACATGGTTAATATAAATAATTAGAAGTTCTACTCACAACATTATTCACTAAGTTAAATTATATTACCAACAATATTACCCTCTTTATTCTTTTCTTTGGAAGGGAAAACAAACTCTTAAGTATAATTAACTTAATCAAAGATGACAAATAAATCACTCTCAAAAGTATCTTCACACACTAGCAAGTATGGACTTCAACACTAACAAGTATGGATTTTAATTTAATCAAACTCCTAAATACTTCAAATTAAAATCCAAACAGAATGTGGTCTTTCATAAGTGAAATGTAAAACCTGAAATTACCTTCATTATTTTAAAAATCACAACATCGCCCACTGCCCCAGCTTCCAAAGGATTAGCTTGTAATAGGTCAGCATATTTAGAAAGATAGATACCTAATAAAGACAGAAAAATTAAAAGAATTTAAGTAGGACATGTATACAAAAAAATACAAATATTCAATAAAAGAAGGTATATAAGGACAGTAGAGGCAGTTGATGTTTTAATCAAAGTAAAATAGAGAAAAAGCATCACATTTTTCAAAATCATTTAGACTATAATAAGATATTAAAAAGTAAACTTTGATCAATTAGAAGCATGCAAACTCAAACAAAAGATAAAATTGGTTTTACATTTCAGAACCTGAGACTAGTCTCCTTTTCTGGATACACAATAAAGCATATACAAATTTAATTTCAAGGACTACAGCAAGATTAATTAGATGTATTTTAATAGCAATTTAATAGTAAATATAAATAAAAAAGAAAATAAATTACCCATGGAAGGACTGCCGAGAATTGTTATTTTGGACTGGCCCACCTGCAATCCTTTTTCACATATGTTTTGAACCTAAAAAACGAAACACTTCATCTTGCAATCACAGTAATATTAAAAATGTAAAAAAGTAATTTATAAGCTTGTTTTAAATAAAATCTAAACTTCTAAGCTATATACATTCTACATTACAGAAATTTCCAGCATATACATGTATATATATATCAATTTATCCCTAAATATCAATGTGAAACTGACACTTTCAAATCACATCTGGAATCTATATTTACACTAGGTATGAGATATCAAATTCTTGCCTCTCACAAACATAACCATCCTCTTTTAGAATTAAAACCAGCAAAAAACAAAGAAGTAGCAGCTCCACCTAAACATCTTTAATTAAAAGAGAAAAAAATGGTTCCAAGAACATATAATCAACAAGATAACCTTTTTTTTTTTTTTTTTTTTTTGGTACCGGGGATCGAACTTGTGTCCTTGTGCTTGTGCAGCAGGCAGCCAAACCACTAAGCTAAATCCCTGGCCCAACAAGATAATCTTTTTAACAAAGGGAAGTACATTATCAAGCACTTTCCAAGGGAAGAAAACAAGAATGGTAGGGGAAAAGTGAAAGTATATCTAAAAAAAAAATTACAAAACAATTAATACTTCTACCCTTTAAAAATCACTTTCTCTACTTATATCAAGAAAAATGTAGCCAGTGCAGTGGCACCTACAGACACAATCTCAGCTACTTTGGAGCCTGAGTGAGGCAGATTTCAAGTTCAAGGCCAGCCTGGGCAAGTTAGGGAACCCTAGCTCAAAAAAAAAAAAAAAAAAAAAAGACCTGTAGGTGTACTGTGCTGGTGTAACGATGCATCCCTGTAACCCTAGCAGTTAAGGGGCGGAGGCAAAAGGATCACAAGGGCAGCCTGCGTAATGTACCAAGACACTGTCTCAAAATAAAATTAAAGAAAAAAAGCGTTGGGGATGTAGCAGAGTGTTACATTGCTCATCTGATGTGAAGGCCCTGAGTTTCACCCCTAATACCACAAAAACGAAAAAGAAAAAAAAAGTTTCAATGGAAACATCCTCCAATTTTTGTAGAGTCAACTCACCTGATACCGATCAACCATGAGAAATGCATAGGATTCTGAAAGTTCCTTATCTAAACGACCATCAGACTTCAGTTCCCTTCGCTTTTCTGTAAACTAAATGAAATTGAATATATAACACTCCTTAGCATATAACTGTGGGGTTTTTAAAAATTCATTAAGTTCATATACATTTTAGGTCTACATTATGATCACATTCATCACTGTAAATTTGTACCTGTACATGATATATCTTGGTTCTTATTTTTTCCCCTTCCCTCCCTTCAACCCCTCTACAACCGTCCCTATTTACAAAAGCTTTGTTTTCATTTTTTCCTTCTTTTCTCATTTTTTTTCCTTCCTTCCTTTCCCCTGTCCCCTCTCCCTAGTTCTCCTTCCCCTTTGAACATTTTCTTCCTGTTTCACAACATTTATTATACATTTTGGTTCTCGTTTACACTTTCAGTTTCTCACACCAGAAAAACAATTCGGTGTTCACATGTGTCCTATTTATTTCACTTTATGGTCTCAAAGTGCATCCATTTAGCTATAAATGTCTCTAGTTTATCTTTGTTTACGGCTGAGCAGTACTCCATTTTACATATATTAAAAAAAGCGTATCTTCTTTATCTAATCACCAGTTGATGGGCATTTGAGCTGTTACCAAGATTTAGCTACTACAAACTGTGCTGCTGTAAACATGGGTGTACATGTATCACTGTGGTATGATGCTTTTAATTCTTTTTGGAAGATACCAAAAAGAGGAACAGCCGGGTCAAATGGAGACCTCTAGTTTTAATTTTCTGAGGAATCTCCAAATGATTCATTTGGAACCAAAAGAGACCTAGAATAGCAGAGGCAATCCTAGGCAACAAAGGCAAAGCAGGGGATATCATAATCCCCAACTTGAAACTCCACTACAGGGCTACTGTGATAAAACAGCATCACAATGGCAAAGAAACAGACCCAAGGGTCAGTGGAATAGATTAGAAAAAGTGAAAAAACTCCGAACACTCTCAGCTACCTCATCTTTGACAAAGGAGCCAAATACCCTCAAATGGAGGAAAGATAGTCTCTTTAATAAATGGTACTGGAAAAACTGGGCTTCAACTTGCCAAAGATTAAAACTAGACCCCTATCTTTCACCATGCACTAAACTAAAATTAAAATGGATCAAAGATCTAAGTATTAAAACAGAAACGCTAAACCTGCTGGAAGATAGATTAGGTAAAACTCTTGAAGACACTGAGGTAGGAAAAGACTTTATGAACAAAACTTCAGTCAATGGGAACTACCACAAAGAATCAACAACTGGGGGCCAGGGATTGAGCTTAGTGGTGCCACCCCCTGCCTTGGGGTTCAATCCCCAGTACCAAAAAAAAAGGAATCAACAACTAGGATCTCATCCTATTAAAAAGCTTTTGCACAGCAAGACAAACCACCAACAGAGTGGAGAAAACCCACAATGTGGGAGAAAAAATTCTACCACCTGTTCCTCAAAGGACTAGTATCTAGAATATATAAAGAACTCAAAAAAGAAAAAAAATCAAACTCCCCAAATTTAAAGTCCCAATCCAAAAATGGGCATCTGAAATGAATAGACATTTCTCAGACAAAGTAGAAACAGCAAATAAACATATGAAAAAATGTTCAACATCACTGGTCATTTGTGAAATGCAAATTAAAACAGTGCTGAGATTCCATCTCACTTCAGAAAAAATGGGTGCTATCAAGAAATCAACCAATAACAAATGCTGGAGGGGCTGTAGGGAAAAAAGGAACCTTTTTCCACTGTTAGTGGGAGTGCAGACTGGTGCAACCACTGTGAAAATCAGTGTGGAGATTGTGTTTTGTTAAGGTAAGAGTTTCAAGAATTTTTTCCAGGAAATCCCAAACCTACCAAAGTAGCAATGATCTTTTCTCTCCTTCTACTTCAATTTTTTTCTCCCCATTACTGGCTCTTTACCCCAGATACTAGAATCAGATTACTATTTACCTGCAAATACTAGAATAAGCATCTAGTATTTACGAATTTTAATTAAAAGTTCTAAAATTTTTTATCATACTGTAATTCTTCATAGATTATAAATTCATGCTTAATTATCTATGTATCTTCCATTTTAACAAGGTACACTGTAAATGCTAAGTGCTTTACTGTTAACATCTGCAGATGAGAAGGGGCTTTAGGGATGAAGGAAGAGGGGGGAGAGGAGCGGTAAGGGGAAGTAAAAAGGACAATTGTATATGTATCACAAACATGTACTAATAAAAACATTTTTAAAATGAAAAATGAATTTGTTGAGTGACCAACTACTTCTAGACTATAAACTCACTTAAGGAAAAATGTTTAATTTCCTTATAAATCTTCTCAATGCCAAGCACAAAAGATGTACATACTTACATATCTACATGATTAAAGAGCAATTTACATGATTAAAAAGAAAACTGTTGTCGTCCTAAAACTGCAGGCTTTCACTTTTAGATACAAACAGATTTATATTCAAAACACAGAATATCTGACATTTTTTATTAGCATTCAGGCCATTACTGCTCTTTAATAATATAATTAACATACTTTCAAACTAAATTTTTACCTGAAATTAACAAATAATCCCTATCATACAAGAAACCACATCAAACTACCCAAGTTTTCATTTTCTCTAGGAGCTATTAACATTAATACCCTCTAGGGAGTCTTTCAAATTAATTTTGGTAACACTTCATTAACCAACTTACAAAAATACAATCAGTACTATATTTCACAACCACTAGTAAGTATACATGTTAATACCATGCATGGTGGTGCATGCCTACCAGCACTTTAGGAGGCTGAGGCAGAAGGACAGCAATTTGAGCCCAACTTAGGCAACAAAGCAACTCAGAAAAATACTGACTCAAAAATTTTTTTAAAAAAGAGCTAAGAATGTACCCTGGTTCTGAAAAAGTTCATTCCCCAGAACCGAAGGGGGTGGGCTGAAGAGAGGAAGAGAGGAGAGAGGTGGTAGAAGGAGAGAAGAGGGAGAGGGAAGATGGAAGGAAGAGAAATAGGAAAAGAAAAAAAAAAAAAAGCAATGGCCAGGTGTGATGGCATGCCTGTGGTCTCAGCACTCTCCCAGCACTGGGGAGGCTTAGGCAAGAGGATCACTGAAAGTTCAAGGCCAGCCTAGACCATACAGTGAAACACTGTCTCCAAAAAAAAGCACCATTAAATGTCTAAATATCTCATTTATATTACCTCAGAATGTTACTTTTCCTAAATTGAAACTCAAATATCAAATTTGTACATGAATCTTAAATTCACTAATATGCTCAACTGTTCCCCTAAGAATTTCCACTAATGATAAGATAACCAAGATAATCAATCCAACCCCCCAAGCAATTTCAAGAAAAAAGTTATATCCTTTCAAAAATTTTTTTACCCCAATTTAGACATTTAATTAACATTCTCAAAGAGCAAAAAGCTTTATGGATTTATAATTAACCATGACAAAGTAAGCTATCCCTATGCATAAAACAATGTCAGGAAGTTATTTTGCATAATTACTCATTAATAAGAATTTAACATGGCAGATAAATGCAGTGTACAGCAACAATATTTAAGGGACAAAAGAGATGCCATTTAAAACTTATTTACCCTTCCATAATTTGGGCTTCCTTAAAAACTAATTTCTAGAGGAAAGGATTTTTTTTCAGGTTAACTGGCTCTGAAAAGAATCTTAAAAGTGCAACTTACAACATACCTCCTTTTCCAAAAGTTCATTATGTATCAAGCACGCACGTTTGTAGTGAAAATTTGTCACTGAAGATGGCTCAAGGTAAGATGAATGAAGAATATTTAAAACATCTTCGAATTCTCGAGAGCCTGGAGTTAATGGCTGGAAAAGTGCTAAAATAAAAAACATTATTAAATTTAAGATTTATTTCATCTTACACGTAGCTTCTATTTTTGTGGGTTAATCTAACTCTCAATAAATGAAAAAAGGTATCAAGGTTATTTTTTTTAAGGTTATTTTATTTTGTGACACTCAAAAGAGATACTAACTTACTGAAAAAAAATTAACTAGTAGCCTGGACTGATGAGTTTCTTTAGCGATGAGATTTAGCCTTACAAAAAAAGATAAGGCTGCAATTGTTGTGCCTTAGGCATGCTATATTAGGCAACCTAAATCTTAAGAATCTATGCAGGTAATCAACTTGTCTCAGCTATTTTATATTATGCTGAAGAAGTATATCTAGGACTGTTATTTCAGCAAACTAAATGTTCATACCTTAAGTGAAAGCATAAAAATATTTAACACATTTGTTATCTATATAATGGCTGCATTTAGTACTAAAGTTGGGAGTAATATGGTACACTGCATCCAAAGAATTTTATTACCAATACAAAGTAGGACATTTATTATATGATAACAAAATGCTACGATATGAAGCTTTTGGAGCCAAGCTTCGTAGTAGAAACTAGACTTACCATTCACTTGCTTTGTGGATGTTATATAAACAACCAAACAACAGCTCAGTTCTCTGTAAAATGGAGAACTCTGGCTATCCTAATACTATATGCCACATACCATATATGAGACAATTCATGGACAAAGTTTTAAGCATACCATGTGGTGTAAAAATAAGACAGTAAGTTATTTCTCATGCCTTCAATCATTTCACATTCCATTTAATTTTTTTTTGGTTTTTTGAGGCAGGGTCTCCTTTTGTAGTTCAGGCTGGCCCTTAACTATGTAGCCCAAGCTGGCCTCGAACTCATGACAATCCTCCTGCCTCAGCCTCCAAGTGCTGGGATTACAGAGGTGTGCCACCACGCCTGGCACCATTTAATTTTTGAATACTCAACTCCAAATATCCAAGGTATTCTTTGGGATTACTGGTCTAATGAACTGAAATTTCAAATTTACACATGAAAATATTTTAATTTACCAACAGAATTCAAACATTAAATCTGTTAATTTTTTTCCCCAAATCAAAAAGAAACCATTTGTTTTTCACTGTAGACAGAACTATTCATTCTAACTTACACTGTATTCATTATCTTTTTTAAAACACTAGTAAGGGCCAATCAATCTTGAATCAAAATACTGTTGGGTCACTACTGCAAAGTATTCTACTTGTACAAATTTTAAAAGTATGCCATGTGGAAGCTTATACGTAAGCTGTTTTTACTGTATTTTCTACACATGATTATTAGGTTTTATTTAAAAGACACACTGTCTAAAGATACATCCATTCATTAACAAACCATGTTATAGAAATGTCTATTTTCAAAAATGTATTTTTCTTTTCTTTTCTTTCTTTTTTTTTTTTTTGGTACCAGGGATCGAACTCAGGTCCTTCTGCTTTCGAGGCAGGCAGCAGAACAACTGAGCTAAATACCTGGCCCTAAAAAATGTTTTTTTCAATGACAGTATTCATAAAACTGGTTACCTACTTTGGGACTGCAAGTACACAAAGGAATGTCAACAGAGTAAGGCAATTAAAAAAAACAATCATGGGCCAGGGATTTAGCTCAGTGGTTCCACAGCCTGACTCGCAAGCACAAGTGCAAGTACCTGAGTTCAATCCCCAGTACCAAAACAAAGGGAAAAAAAAAATGACGTCAATAGAGTAATGCCAACAAAATATTAAGCTTTTTAAAAAGCATTTAAGCACAACAAGACTATTAAACACAAAGTGTCCTACAATCCAATTTGTAGATGTATTCAACATTCTACTGATTTTAAGCTTCATGAGAACAGGAACTGCATCTGCTTTGTTCATTACTCATCTTTCCCAAATATTAGTAGATAAAAATGTGAATGCTAGCCCCAAGGAGGCTGAATAGTTGAAATGAAGGAAGAAATGGGAATAAACTTTGCCAAGACTTTTTTTTATATTGAATACAAATATAATCTATAACTACCAAAATGACTGCCATTTAAAATAAGATTCACTCATTAATGTGATAATTTAAAAAATGAGCTCAGAAAAGAAAAATACAGTCTCAACTCCAACGTTTCATAGTATGTACTAGATTTTACAGAATGTAGTAGGATAAACCAACATTTTAGTGACAAGTGTCTCTACTAAATTGTGAAAAACTTGCCAAGAGAAACAGCATCTGAAAGTCTTTTTAAGTTTTCACATCCAAAATAGGTCATCTGATTTTTATGCATAATTTTTGCTTCTATACTGACAAAGTGACTTCACATACCTAAAATCTACCAAGGAAGTATCGGTTGGCTTCAAATTTCTATGAAAACTGGTAACTCTACATAAACGAAGTTCTCCTTAGTTAACCTGCCCTAATGCTATTTCCACCGAAGTAATCATAAGTAAAAATTAATCAAATATAAATTTGCATAAACCTTCAAATTTTCATCAAAACTATTTAGCATTTCCAAGTCAATACAAAGCAACATTCTATGTAGTCATGGCAAATGTACTCAAGAATGACAATAGGAAAAAAAAAAATCCTTGCAAATGAAAATATAGATACAGTTGTACAGGGCCAGGGATGTAGCTTAGCAGCACAGCACCTGTCTGGCAAGCGCAAGGTCCTGAGTTCAATCTTTGGTACCAAAACAAAAAAAAAGGAGTTGTATGATTTTAGGTCTAACAATACTTGTGTCCTAGGTGTTTTGTACAGTAAGTACTCAACTTACGAATGAGTTCCATTCTAAGACAACACCTGTAAATTGGATTTGTTCGTAATCCAACAAAGTGAATCTTATACACCTGTGAAAGTTCTCAACTCAAATGTTCATAAATCTGGATTTACTATATTTTGAATACTTCAATGGCCTTACTATTTAAGCCAGTTAGTTTCCCTAATATTTTCCAATGATTATTTCTACAAAAATAAAATTATGCTATAATTATTTTTAAGGATTGCAAGTGAAAATGTTGATAATGGTAGTTTAGAAATTTACTGATTCATCTTCTGAATGTACATTCCCTGGTGGTCTATTTTATCTCCTTTAAAACACAGTATTTGTCATTTTTTTAAAGAAAGCAAAAAATAAAGCACGTATATCTATATCTGTATCTCACACATACATATATATAATCTCAATTATGGGTCATTACTTGAGGAAACAATAAACTATCATTGGACTATCCAAATGAGACTCATATGAATCATCGTTCCACTTAGAAGACAATACCAATACAGTATTTTCTAGGTTCTGACAGTTACTGTGTCTATCAGTAGGTCACTACCACTTTTCACATAGTAACACCTTTACATGCATTATGTCTTGTAACATCAAAAAATACCCTATGTAATTCAATATACTAATTTCTCAAATAAAACTGAGAGAGCTACTAGCTGAGTTGGTCCAAGAATGAACAGTGCATGAACAGGGAAGCTGAGGTTCAAATTCAAGATGTTTGGCTACAAATCTAAGTAAAACAAAGATGTATATAAATGAATATTAGAGCCAGAATCTCCAATCAAGTCAAGAGCTGGAAAAATGTTATTTTATAGACCAGAAAAAGCATACAGGACTGAGGCACAGCCAATTAGCCATGAAGAACAAAGACTCTGACTCCTAAGATTACAGTATCCTCTTTCAAACCTCACATACATCTTCTTGCAAATCTCTTAGTTTTCTAATTTTCCTACAGAGATAACAGGCCAAAGCAATAGCAACTTCACATTAAGAAATGTATAATTTTATGCACACTTCGGCAACATATATACTAAACATGGAAAGAAATGTATACTTTTGCTTAATTCCAATTAAAAGCAAGTCAGAAAGATGGCTAAGTTATTTTCTACAAGGTTTCCCTACTGACAAACTGATCATCATAGATGTTATTTAATGAGACTGACAAACAGATTTAAAAGGGCACTCAGATTTTTAAGTCAGATGAGGAAACCAATAATATTTTAAGAATCAGAACTGGATGGTATATGCCTATAATCTCAGCACCAGGGAGGCAGAGATAAAAGGACTGCAATTTAGACCTAGCAAGGCCCAATCTCAAAACTAAAAAGGACTAGGGATGTAGCTCAGAGTGAAAATATTGTAATTCTGGGTTCAATAACCAGTATCACACCAAAAAAAAAAAAGAGAGCGAAAGGAACCTGAACTGAAATTAAAGTGTGGCTCCCAGTATGCTATCACACTATCATCAAAAAATTATTTAATTATAGGTAACATTCAAGAATTGGAGGTTATATTTTAGCAGCTGACACAGACATAAAACTTAGGTCACCACTAGTAAGTACTTGTTCCTTAAAGAAACATTTTCCTGAATTACTTTTATCAATTTATTTAGTATTAACACAGATTTTGGTATTATGCACATATGCATATGTAAAAAAATTGTATCTACATATAAAAACACACTAAACTTCAAAAAGATGGACCACTGCTATCCAACATACAAATAGTATAAATTACTGTAAAGTTTTCTGATTTGAAAGAAATGCATGGAAGAGGAGGAAGTAATTAGCAAGCATAGGGATCAAAGGTGTTCTGTAGTTCATGAGTCTACAGCTGATACCTACTGGTATTGATAACTGATTTAATCACTAATTGTGTTATTCACAATAATTACAATACTTTCTTAAAAATCACTTTTCTTTAGTATAAGAAAGTATTACTAAGCTAGGTGTAGTAGCGAATGCCTATAAGCCAAGCACTCAGGAGACTGAAGAAAGCCTCCTGAGGCCAGCCTGGTCTACATAGTAAGACTATGTCTCAAGTAAATGGGAAAAAAAAAAAATTACTACGTACTTAATTCTTCAGGAATAGGTGTTTTATCTCTAAATTAACAAGGTTGAACTTAGTGCAGAATTAGGAACAACTATACTGGTAGAGATAGAGAAACCAGTACCAACTAAAATTTGACTTGAGGTAAGGACTGGTTAAGGAAAATTTTACCTCCACCACCTATAATTTACCTATTATGTGTTCTATGTGAATGACTTAAGTTGTGCCTATACTTTCCTGCTCAGGTTTACTTCTACGTAGGGAGATCTATGTTCTCAGAATCCAGACATCCACATCCAACTACTGCAACACCATGGAAATTTCCTTAAGAATGAGAGTTGACCCCAGGAGCTTCAAAATGATAACTGCAAATTTTGAGGGAAAAGGGGATCAGGAAGTAGAATTAGTCATCAACTCTCTTGCTAAACCATTATGAAAACCAGAGAGTGAGAGCAGGTAGTTTTTGAGGCTCCCTTGTTACTCTCAGTGGAGTTTCCCTTGAGACTCCCTTTCACTACAGAAAACATTAACCAATAAATCTTTTCCAAAAAGTGTATCAACACTACTCCATTTCTCAAGTCCTTTGTAGGGGAAAACTCTACCAAATATAATAACAATTTTACTTAATAATCTAGTAATTTGACTTACTGGACTTATAATAAAAGATGGAGATGGGGAAACATACTAACAAAATCCAATTCTACAGTTTAAATGTAAAGACTGTGCCTCTTCGCACTACAGAAAACCCAACCAATAAATACAACAAATACCGGGCCGGGGATTTAGCTCGGTGGTTTCTCCGCCTGCTGGGCAAGCGCAAGGACCCGAGTTCAATCCCTGTTACCAAAAAAACCCCCAAAATACATACATACATACATACAACAAATACCTAAAACAATAGTACATATGCCATCAGTCAACAGGCCATTCAATCTGTAAGTACTTATTAAATGTGTCTATGATGGACATAATTTACCCATGTAAAAATTCTCCAAGGTTTAATACATATTAAATATTTCTAAATTTAATAAGGGAAGTCAGGCATGGTGGCACACCCCTGTAATCCCAGCACTTGGGAGGATGAGGGAGGAGTGCCATGAGTTTGAGGCCACCTGGGCTACACAGTGAGTTCAAGGCCAGCCTGAATTACAGAATGAGACCTTGTCTTAAAAAATAAATTAAATAGGGCCGGGATTTAGCTCAGTGGTGCTGCTGCCTGCCTCGAAAGCACAAGGTCCTGAGTTTGATCCCCGGTTCCAAAAAAAAAAAAAAAAATTAATTAAATAGAGGGGAAAAAACCTTTTTTTCCATACAAATAGGTCAGATCAAAAGTTATTTTTAGATTTTAAAAAATCTTAAGTTCAAATTCTAACTTCATTGTCAGTGAGACAAGTGACACAGTCACAAGTCACTTCTCAGTATGGTTCTTCATCTATAAAATGGGAATAGTACCTATCACACAGGACTGAAATTTAAATATTCATGTACTAAGTAAATACTATGTAAAGGGTTTAGAACAATGCCCACAATTTTTTAAGCATTGTATAAGTGTGTGCTAATATTACTACTCAATTAGAATGGCAGTACTTTGGATTTATGGTACCATCAAGATCAGGCAAAGAACTTTTTCAAATTATATTTGCAGAGTATTTACCTTTAAGGCATAAAAAAATTTAAAGTCCTAATCTTAAATTTCATTGGAAAAGTAGTTTGAAATTGAAAAGTTCAAGCAGTTGTACCTAATAAAAATCTCCACAGTAAGATTTAGATGGTCCCAACTAACAATACCTAGCCAAATCCTACACAAGTGGTCTTTACCCTTTCAGTACTCTTAAATAATGCTGAAAGCATGAAGTCATCAGTACCGGCACTATTTTTGATTTTTTTTTTTAAGAAAAAAAGTTGAGGGCCGGGGATTTAGCTCAGTGGTTTCACCGCCTGCTATGCAGGCACAAGGACTTGAGTTCGATCCCCGGTACCAAAAAAAAAAAAAAAAAAAAAAAGTTGAAATTCAGGCACTAACTTCTCCCAGCTTAGATGATAAAAAAAATCTATGGTGGTAAACTAACTACTTATTTAAGTTCTACATAAATTGCTGTTGGACTGCATGTACTGCTGCTCAGTGTACAGACAAAAACTACTCATTTTCACTAAACATGAAAAAATCCAGTGATATATTTTCCTGACCTACAACCCTCCTTACAAGTGAAAGATAACAATCTTTTATCTCTAAGTGAAAATGGAAAATACAAACTTTCCTTAAGTAGTATCCACCTCCAGGGAGAAAACTGGTAGGGTTTATATTTCCTAATTCCTCAACTACTTCCACTTTCAATGTGTTTTAGTGAATCCTATTTCACAATCACCTCTGGATTTCGTTTATCTAATTTTAAAATCACACAAAATTGCTCCTCCCCACATTTAATACCAAAATTTAAGAGTTTCTAACCCCATTTTCTGATCCTAAGATAAAAGGTATGTCATGGTTTGTCCATATTCTTAAGACACCTAAAATAGACTTCAAACAGGCTTTTATCAAGTTGAAAAAGTGTCAAACCTCCTACCCTCAAAACCAGAGCTCATGTATATTTCCAACCTATTCTCTACCAACCAGTAATTTCACACAGGCATCTAACTTATCTCATTTCGACAACTATGTATCTCATGTAAATATACCAAAAGAACTGACCATCCTGACCATCCTAAAATACTGCACACGTCATTAAACTTATTTCTGGAAATATTCCTCATGTTAGTGGATGAAGCTTAACTTCATCTCTGTTAACATGGTTTCTCACACCAAGTATTTCCTTGGCTTTGTCATCCAAATAGAAATGAACTTTATTTGTACCTAACTGATAAAAGGTTCTAACATTGCAGTTGTGCAAATGGAGCTGTTACGCATGTGCACAATGCTTCAGTCCAAGATTGTAAGTCTTCACTAAAATTCAAATGACCAAAAAAAAAATCCCTATTGTTTTCCAAAGTAAACCACAAAAAAAATTGAAACACGGTAGGGTAAGAACTTCAAACCAAATCCAGAATATCCAAGAATACTGGATAGACAGAAATAGTACTCTAATAATAGAAAATAGTAATACTAATTTTTAGTTTTACAATATGGCATTACAATTAAAAAGGTAAGCATAATTAATATAACTGTTCCCATACTGGTTTCAAAAACTAAGACAAATTTTTTTTAATCTAAAGTTCAAGACCAAGTTGGAGACTCTTGGGCATAAGCGAACTTATCTCATTTTTTCCCACAGGGAAATCACTGGACCAAGAACCTACCTTCCCTTTCTTGTAAAAGAAGAGCTACTCTAAGTTTGGATTTAAAAAGAGAGACCTACTTAATGCTCCAAAAACAAGAAAAAAATCTATATGAAAATGAAGTGTGATGGAAAAACAGCAGTGTGCATGGATCACATCTACTAATGGAAATTTCTAAATAAGGGAAGACGCTGCCATCAAGCAAATTTCAAGTAGACACAGATAGCTGAAGAATTTCCACAGGGAGAAGCACTTGTGGTCCTCAGAACGCAATGGCCTTGGAGAAAGCCCCAGAATCCATGGCTATTTCCATAGTGAGACTTCTCAGAAGCATCTTTAGGAGGACACATCAGCTTCTCTGCCTTCAGGGATGGGAAAGAAGGGGCGCCGAGCACCATTTTTCCTCTCTGGGAGCCGCAGCCTTATGAACAAGCTTCCAACCTGAGCTACTTCCAACTTCCACGGGGCGAGAGGGAGCAGCGGAGCGTGGTTCCACCGCTTTCCTCTCGCACCAACGCAGCAGCGGGCGGCCGAGGCAGGAGGGGAGAGGCGGCGGGCGCTGAGTGCGTGTTTACGTGTCTCGGATGGGTGTGGGAAGAGGAGACAGAGAGGTTCTAATGAAAAGATGGAGGGAGAAGGAAAGAGGGGTTGGGGAGAAGAGGCACCACCTTTCTTTTCTCTGCTCTTCCTGGGGATCTGAAAACTCCTCCTAAGAGGCTTTTCGAGCTCTTCCGGGCCTTTGGGCAGAGCGGCCGCGCCCGCCTCGGGGAAGCCCTGGGGCTGCTCGTGGCTGAGGCTTGGCGTGGCGTCGGCCGCCGCGGTCTCCTCGGGCCCCGCGCCGCCGCCGCCGCCGCCGCCGCCGGGCTCCGCGATGGTGAGGCCGCCGCCGCCATTTTGTGGGGAAGACTCCAGCTCCGGAAGCGTCGGCTTCATCTCGTCGTCTCCGCCGCCGCCGCCTTCCCAGCCCGCGTCCGTCGGCGGAGAGGCCTCGGACTCCGCGGCAGTCGCCATCCGGCCGGCGTGACGAGTCCCGGGAAGCTTCTGTCCACAAGGTCGACGGGCGTGGGGGGAAGGGGCGGCAGGCCGGCCTCGCCGCAGAGCTGCTCTCAGCCCACCCACCACCCACTTCCCCCCGTGGCCGCCGGCCGCGCTCCCAACCCAGACGCTCCTCGGAAGCCTCAAAGCGAATGCCACAAGGGGCCAAGTCGGCCCCAGAGCCGCTCCTCGCTCTGGCAGTTCCTCAGCACTCCACGCCACTCAACGTGCTCGCGTTGGGGCCGAGAAGGGGCGGTGCCACCGCAGCCCTCTCCGCCAATAGGAGCGCGGTGCCCGCCTCTGTGGGTGCGGGGATAGCGCGTCGCGGGGCGGAGCCTCGGGGCGCCCGAGCCCGCCAAAAGGGGCGACAGAAACGCCCGGCGAGTGTCTCGACGCCGCGCTCGCCCGAGGCGTCCTGGGGCACTCTGCGCCCCGCCAGTGCCCGGGCCGCGTCTCGCTGGCGCTGCGGGCCAGGAAGGTGGGCTCGGCCCGGGCCCCGGGGTGCGAGGAGTGGCCCTTTGAGGGTCTAAGGCCGCCTCTTGCCGGCGAGTAGCGTAGGCCGAAACCAGCTGTCCGTCCGGTGGGGACAGATTGATCCCTATTCTGTGAAGTACTCAGGTGCAGAAAAAGCTGGAGAGGAGGTAGAAGAGTGGGCTATGGCAATGGCTTCTGGGCCCAGCCACTTCCACCAAGGAGCGCATCTTTACAGCGGGGTCCTCCTACCCGGGCCCCAGCCAAAAGTGCCACCAAGGCCTGGCCACTGCTTGGCATTTTTTGTAGAAACGCAGAAGGGCCAGGCTGGCCACTTTTTTCATTTTAAGAATGAAGAAAGCAGGAGGGCCAGGCGTGCCAGGTCGGGCTTGCCCCTGTACGCTCAGCACTCTGGGAGGCTGAGGCAGGAAGATCACAAGTTAGAGCCCAGTCTGGGAAACAGACCGCATCTCAACAAAAAGGACTGGGAATGTAATTCAGTGCGAAGGCTCTAGGGTTCAACTCTCAGTACCAGGAAGGAAGGAAACACAGGACGGCAAACATTCGCTCTCCAAATAGGTCAAGATTGGAATTCAGATCTCTGTTCCCACAAATTAGCCATCTCCCAAGGAGTAGATAGATAAATAATTATAATCAAATACCAGTCTCGGGACAGGGATTTAGCTCAGTGGTTCCGGCACCTGCCTCAAAAGTGCAAGGTCTTGAGTTCGATCCCCCGTACAGGGAAAAAAAAAAATAAATAAAATACCACTTTTTGTCAGGTGACTACTACTTAAAGAGCATTCCCAAGAGCAACAGGAAAATTGGATTCCCATGTCAGTATCATAATTGTTTAATAGCTGATAGAATATTTTGTGGCTTGCCCAAGCTATTTGAGTCAGCTCAGTAAATTAAAAACGAATCTAAAAGGTGAAAACATTTTTAAAATATGAAAAAATGAGGGCTAAGTTGAGGGAAAATAGCACATTGTTTTAAATTAAAAGTAGCCTTTTAAAATTGGGAGGCCTGGGGATGTAGCTCAGTGGAAGAACGCTTGCCCAGCACTGCAAAAATAAAAAATAAATTAGAAGGAGGAATTTGATTTGAAAGGAGCTACAGAAGATCAGAAACTCTCAGGGCGTGGTGGCACATGCCTGAAGTAACAAATGCCTGAAATGGAGGCTGAGGCAGGAGGATCACCATGAATTTGAAGCCAGCCTGGGCTAGCTACATAGTGAGTTCAAGGCCAGCCTGAACTAAATAGTGAGACACTGTCTCAAAAAAAAAAATCAGAAACTCAAATTTTGTGGTCCTTATATGATAACTTTCTTTTTTGTGGGTTCATTGAAGACAACCCTCAATGCTCATTTTTACCAAAGTAAGTGGGAACTAATTACATACTGGTGGCCCCATTTAACAAAGGGCTTCTTCTCCCACTCACCAAAAACCAACTTTACATGAAGGTCCTTGGGAATGTATAAGGCAGCCACAGGTTGTGACAGTGTTCCTAAAACTAAGCTCTAGAAAGAACCGCTGGTGCTCCACAGAGTTTCAGTTTCAAATTTTGTAAGGAAAAAATTGTTTTCCATTCCAGATCACATTGGCTTTAAAAAAAAAAAAAGGTATGGTGAATTCAGTTTTATACCTATTTTTTAGTTACTAAGGACTAAACACTAGATGATAAGGATGTAACTCTGAAGCACATGGGCATGGCTACTTCTGTCAAATTTACAGATCAGAGCTGGAGGTGGTAACATCACTGTAATTCCAACCACTCAGGAGACTGAAGCAGGAGGATCACAAGTTTGAGGCCACTTAGCAAGACCCTGTCTCAGAATTTTAAAAAGGGCTGGGAGCATAGATAAGTGGTAGAATGTCCCTGGGGTCAATATTCAGTAGAGGGGTGAGGATTTAGTTCAGTGGCACTGAGCCTGCCTTAGAGTTTTATCCCCTGGTACTGGTGGGAAAAAAATTACCTAACTAATATTCAGTACAGAAAAAAAAATGTACAGATCAGTGAATATACAGTGGACCTTCAAGTTACAACCGGCCTTACATACAAACAACTTGGGTTAATTAGGTTAATGGAAGATTCATCTGCCTCTTGTTATCTATAGCGCGTACCCAGGTAAACATCCAGATCTCAGCTGTGTTGACTTAGAACCAATTTGAGTTATAACCAGCCCTCGGGAACCGATTGAGTCTGTAAGTCAAGGGTCCATTGTATCTACTGTAAAACCAGTGAGTTTTAGATCTCTAGTGACATCCAAGATCTAAAAGTATTAGCCCCAGGAGGGACAGAAGGGAATATAAATTTGTTCACTCATGTGTCAGAAAAACAACACAGCCAGATACAGAGCACATCCTTCTGCATGTTTGTATGTGTGTATGAATACAGATATAGACATCCAGTATAGGAGGGGAAGTACCAAAGATGCATGTGATTCTGAAGCAGAAGGTCTGCCAGAAGTTAAAGCGGAAGACCTATGTTGTCTCCCATAGTCAAGAGTGGGAAAAGCAGCCACACTAGGAACCTTAGAGATAATCAGTGTAAAATTAAATATGGGACTACAGTTGCTTTTATAAACTTAGAAGCATAAAAATAATCCAGTTCAACTCATTTTGAAAATAGGAAAAAAGCTAAGCATGGTGGCACACACCAGTTAGTCCCAGCTACTTGGGAGACTGAAAAAGGAGGACCACAAGTCCAAGGCCAGCCTAGACAACTTAGCAAGACCCTGTCTTAAACATTTTTTTTTAAAGTTTTAAAATAGATGTCAGGGAAGGTAGTTCATCTCTGGGTTTGATTCCCAGCACTGCAAAAACAAACAAACAAAACAGGAAAAGACAATGCAATGGCCTACAATCACATACCAAGCTCGTAAGAATTCCTGAAGCTCTGGGTTGAATTCCTGGCACTGCCACAAAAATATGGGGTGAATTATTAACATTTATCGAGCACTTTCAATGTGTCAGGCACTGTTCCAAGGGTATAACATGAATTGTCTCAATCCCTACAGAAGTTACTAATGTTATCCCCATTTTTACAGATGAAGAAACTGAGGCAGAGTGGTTAATTAACTTTATTTATGCCAGTTAAAGTGTTAATGACAGAACCAAGATGCTACTTCAAATGTTTTGTCTCCAAAGCCACATCCCTTCAACAACCACAAAGTGCTAACCTTTCTTACAGAATTAATATGAAAAAATGGAAACAAAGTCTTTGTAAACAGGGAGGGATGGAGGGGTTGAAGGGAGAGCAGGGGGAGGGGGAAAAATAAGCACCAAGGGAGATTATGTAAAGGTGCAGATTTCCAATGAAGAATGTCATTATACTGTATACCTAAAATGTACCAATTAAAAAAAAAGCACTAACCTTTCTTGTTAGTAGCAGAGTCAAGAACTGAGTACTTTTTCGTCTAGGGCCAGGGGTGGTGAACCCATGGCACACATGCTTCAGCAGGCTGTTTGTATCACTGAAAGCTCTAAAAGTTTCGCTGTCACTGCCCTCTGCCATTTCACCTTCCTTCCCTAAACAGTACCTTAAAATACAGGAAGGAGCCAGGTGTGTGCACCTACAATCCCAGCTGAGGTAAGAGGATCACTTGAGCCTAGTGCTTCAAGTCCAGCCTGGGCAATATAGTGCAACTTCATCTCGAGACAACAACAACAAAAGACATGCTATGAATGGTATTACTCAGCACTATCAGTATTACTGATACATAAACATTTGACCTAGTAATTCTACTTCTGGAAATTATTGTAGTACAGATGTACTCATTCACATTCTAAATATTATCTAAGGATAAAAAAATATTATCTAAGGATATCTATTACAGCGTTGCTTGTAAAAACAAAGGATTAGAAACAACCTAAATACTTATAGATAGTGTATAGCCACCCAACGGAATATTATGCAGCCACAAAAAAGGAATGGAGTACTGAGCCTTGAAACTGTTATGCTATGTGAAACAAGTCAACACAATGGTCATATATTATAAGATTCTGTTCATATAAAAATCCAGAGTAGGCAAATCCATAGAAATAGATTGGTGGCTACTAGGGTCTAGGGAGAGGAAATTGGAACTGACAGGTTTCTTTTGGAGATGGTTAAAATATTTTATAATTAGTGATAATAGTTGTACAATATATTAAAAACCATTGACATATACTTTAAAAGGGTGGATTTTGTGAGAGGTAAATTATATCTCAAAAGTGAGGTCAGAGACTCCCAACCACAGAGAGTGCCTCTCTCCCATCCAGCTTTCAACAAGTAAGCAGTTACAGTTCTGTAGCTGCCATCAACTTGTGGGGCCTGGGAGCAAATCTTTTCCTACTCGAGTCTGCAGGTGACACTGCAACCTCAGCCTTGTGAGATCCCTGACGCAGAACCCAGTGAAGTCACACCCAGAATCTGACCTACAGAAGCTGCAAAATGATACACAGGCATTATTTTAAGTGACTAAATTTGTAGTAATTTGGTGCTGGACAGTAATAGAAAACTAACAGAGGTAACAATACACCTGGCTAAGTGCTTTGCAGATTAACTCATTTAATTTTTTTTTTTTTGGTACCAGGGATTGAACTCGGGACCTTGTGCTTGCAAGGCAGGCAGCGGAACCACTGAGCTAAATCCCCGGCCCCCTAACTCATTTAATTTTCAAGAGACCCCTATGAAGCAGGTATTAATACATTACTCTCATTTTTTTCTGGTGAAGAAACTCATTTGCAGAGGTTTCAGAAGGGTCCTTATTTAAATATAAGGAATTATATAGACTGCAATGTTCTGATCAATTAGATGCAAATAGTCATAGGATTCACACACAGTAAAACCAGAAGCATTAACAGTAGTACCTTTTCAATGAACAAAGTTACTGAAATTTTATAGTAACAACCCTTTGTCATTTACAAACCAAATTCACATGTCTTTTCAGGTACAGATGTTGTTTTTGATGCCCACACATGCTTTAAGCCTGGAAGGGGTTGCAGTTTCCCTTTTCTCTTTCTAGCTGTCTTTGTTTATCGTTGCCATTCAAAGGCAGTAGTAGGGGAAGATAATAAAGACCAACCAACAAAACCACCACTGTTAGATCTAATTCATAGAACTGTAAGGATCTCAGAATTATGGATGAAAATAGTGTTATAAAGTTATGACTCCATTGTACACTTAGATGCATTAAAAGATGTAAAATCGTCATTCCTTCCATTATGCCTGAGCTAAAACTGTAATTCTACTTCCATGGAGTCATCTTTCCCCAAAGACTTGTCTGGTTACTCACTGAGCAAGTTTTTTGCTGGTTCTGGTTTTCTGAGACAGGGTTTCACTATGTAGTTCAGGCTGGCCTCAAACTTGAGCCAATCCTCCTGCCTCTGCCTCCCAAGTGCTGGGATTACAGGCATGTACCACCACACCTGTTATGAGAAACTCAGGCCAAGAGTCAGGAGCTGTTACTAAGTTTTACATTTTGTTTCATTTCAGAGTCAAGCCCTTCAAAGACTGGGGGGAGGGGATGATGGTACACACCTGTAATCCCAGCACTTGGGAGGCTAAGGCAGGAGAATCTCAAATTCAAGCCCAACCTTGGCAATTTAGGGACTTAGTGAGACACTGCCTCAAAATTAAAAAATAAGAAGAGGTCTTAGGATGTCACACAGAATGAAGGTCTTAGGTTCAATCCCCAGCAAAGAAAGAAAAAGTTGTGCATTTTATTGTATGATGTTACTCTTTAAATAAATCCAGCTGGGTGTGATAGTGCATACCTATAATCCCAGGGCACTGGGAGCCTGAGGCAGGGCAATTGCAAATTCAAGCCCAGCCTGGGCAATTTAGCAATTTAGTAAGAAGCTTCTCAAAATAAAAAGTAAAAAGGGGTGGAGGCTGAGGGCATAGCTCAGTGTGAAGGTGCTAGGTTCAATCTCCCTACTCTTCTTGGGGTCTCTCAATTATTCTCCATTCAGTCCATACAGCCCTACCGATGCCGACCCTGCCAACCTTTCAGTCTTTTGCTATCCCCTAAACTCCTCACTCTGTCATGCTTGCCAGGCTTCCCTGCCCCATAGTCAACCTCGGCATATGCTGCTTCCCGGTGTGGTGTGATCTTCCCCACGCCAGCCTCTTCTCTGGCTCCGCTCAGCTCCTGCGCTTCTTTTTTTTTTCTCCCATTAAGTTTATTGGTACATTTTAGGTATAAAATACAGTTACATTCATCATTGGGATCTTGTACCATTACATGAGTCTCTTGGTTCTTATTTTTTTTCCCCTTCCCTTGCCCTCCCTTCACCCCCTCCACCCTTCCCTATTTGTAAAGACCTTGTTTCCATTTTTTCCCTCTTCTCATATTTTTTCCTTTCCCTTTTTTCCCTTCCCCTACCCCTCCCAATTCCCCTGCTCTTTTAGACCTTTTCTTCCTGTTACACAATATCAGTTATACATTTTTTAAATTACAATATTAAGATCTAGGAGACATTACCACAGATTTTACAGAATTTAAAAGGATATAGAAAGTATATTTCAAAAATCTTTTTTGAAATAAATTTGACAACTTCTAAGAAGTAACTTAGAAGACAAATTAATGAAACTAGCTCTGGAGGAAATATAAAATTTGAATAGCACCTATTAAAGAAAGTATATTCCTAGCTTGAAAACCTACCTATATGACAACAGCAGGCTCATAAACATTTTAACTGATAAATTATATCAAACATTTAAAGCAGAAAAAAGAAGGAACACTTCTCCCCTCATTTTAGGAAATCAACATTGTGCTAATCCTAAAACTGGATAAAGATAATAGAAGAAAAAAGTATGAATATAGATAGAAATTTGTTTAACAAAACAAACTCTTAGAAGTCAGATCTGGCAGGATGTAGAAAGTGGTTTTATTATAGGGATGGCAGTGTTGGTTCAGCACTGGAAGATCCACCCCCAAAAGTCATCATTTTAAGAGGAAAGGAGAAAGCCATTATGATCCTGTCACTAGTTGGAGAAAGAGTATTGTACTAAATTCTACAGCTGTTCATGGTAAAAGCTATCAGGAGACTAGAAGTAGAACAGAACCTTCTCAACAGATCAAAGACATGTACTCCATACTTCCAAAAAACCCTCCTTCTATGAATGGAGATGATACAATGCTTTCTTCCTAAAGTGGGGAACAACGGCATATATGCCTACTTTTCATCTGTCCATTAGACTTTGAAACATAGGTCTAAACCAAAATAGTCTGGCAATAAAATGACACAACTAGGATAGGACTGGCACGGCAGAAGCAAAATCTTCATATGTAGATGAAATGATCATCTACAGAGAAAATACTAAGAAATCTCTAGGAGCCCCTAGAACTTGTACTTGAATTTAGCAGGATTAGAAAACACAAGGTATATATAAAAATTCAGGTCTGTGTATACTTGCTATAAATGAAGAGCTGGATATTGAAATTTAAAAGTTATGTAGGAGTACAAAGGACCCAGAAAAGCCAAAAACAAAAACAAAAACAGTGTTGGAAGACGTTTAGCACCCAATTTTAAGACTTCTTCTAAAGCTACAGTAATCAAGGCAGTGTTGGTATAAGGAAAGACATATAGATCATTTGAATAAAACAGAATTTAGAAATAGAACCACACATATATGGTCCACTGAGTTTTGAAAGATTATTTAACATTAGCATTTTATAGAATATAAACTCGATTCAAGAGGCGAGGAAGAGATAGTGTCTTCAGCAAACGGCACTAGAACACCTGGTATCCGTATATAAAAAATTAATCTCAACCCTTTTTTTCCATACATGAAAATAACTTGAAGGGATCTATGAACCTAAATAAGAAAGCCTAAAAGTATAAAACTTTAAGAAGAAATTATAAGGGAAAATATTTATAAATTCAGGGTAGGCAAGAACTACCTAGGATACAAAAAACATGATGTATAAAAGAAAAAAAATTGATAAATGAGATTCCATCATAATTTAGAACTTTAAAAGACATCATTAAAATGAAAAGTAGTCCTTAAACAGACCATATTTACAATGCATATAACCTATGAGCAGAATATATAAAGAATTCTTAGAGCTCATTAATAGACAACCCAATTAAAATGTAGACATAAGATGATAAATAGCCAGTATAGCACAAAGAATGGTGTGCAACTCTAGAATCAGAAAAATACTAATCAGTACAATAACAAGATTGAATTATACACTCATTAGGGAGATGAAGTCAAAAGTTTTAAAAGCCTTGTCATGACTTTTTCTTTTTGTTGGATTCTCCCCCTTTGCGTTTAATTTGTCACACCCAATGGATTCATTCTGCTGGGTTTCCTGGGGTTGTGATCCTCATTGTCTTTTCCTAGGGTATTGTCTAAAATTTTTTGGAGTGCCGGTTTGGTATTCATGAAGTTCCTGAGGTGCTCTTTATCATGAAAGTATCTTCTTTCTCCATCAATTTTGAAAGATAGTTTTGCAGGGTACATCAATCTGGGTTGGAGGCTGTTTTCCTTTAGGGCTTGAAATACATCACTCCAAGCTCTTCTTGCCTTGAGCGTTTGCATTGAGAAGTCTGCTGTGATTCTGATGGGCTTTCCTTTGTATGTGATTTGTTTCTTTTCTTTCACTGCTTGTAGAATTTTGTTTTTCTGTTGGATTTCTGGAATCCTAACTATTATATGCCTATGTGTAGATTTTTTTTGATTAAGGCTAGCTGGAGTCCTATATGCCTCACTCATCTGTATGTCAAGTTCTTTTCCCCTGCTTGGGAAGTTTTCTGACATCACCTCTGTGAAGAGATTTTTTATGTCATCTGCACTCTCTCCTCTTTCCTCACTGACTCCAATCAGTCTTATGTTATTCTTCTTTGCATCGTCTAGCAGCTGCTGGATTGATTTCTCATGTTCCCTCACAATTTTAAAGCAATTTTTCTTTTCCTCCTCACTAATTGCAATCTTATCTTCTATATGTGAAATTCTATCCTCACATTGGTTCATTCTGCTCCGCAGACTCTCGATGGAGTTTTTAATCTCTCGGAAATCTGTTTGTATCTGTTTTATGGATTCCATAAACCATGTTTCCTACATTGGGATTCCATCATGTTCCTCAGATCCTCTATTTTTTTATCTGTGTCCTCTCTAGACTTATTAATCATGTCTTGCACCATGAGCACAAACTTTGCTGTTATCTGAGTAATTATTTCTGATTTCATTTTTCCCAGATCCTCTTTTGTTGCCAGTTCAGAGTCCAGGTGGTTGAGTATCAGAGTGTTCCATCTCGTTTCCCTTTGGGGTTGCTGTAGGTGATCTGGAAGTCTGTTTTTGAGGCTTGTTTATGTGTCTTCTCATTTCCACGGGGTGGGGGGTGGGGTCTTCTGGCGCCCATGCGGCTCACCTTCTTGGCCCTGGGAGCCTGGGATGGCAGCGGGGGAGCTTCCTTCCGGGTGCTGGGACCGGCTCACCTTCTTGGCCTCCTGCGCTTCTTTTGACGTAAACGTCGCATCCTGGTGAAGTTCAGCTTCCTTGATCATGTCCCCTCCCAGTCTACGTTCAGTCGCCGTGGTTTGGTCTCATAGAATTTTGATCCTTTCACTCTGACCACTTACCTCCCACTTTCCTCAATCTGTACTTATCCCATTAGGTGTGGGATTATTTAATTAATTCTGTTTCTCCCACTAGACTGTGCTCCACTTCCTGGACTAGGGGGCAACGACTGCATTTGCTTACCTCGGTACCCCCACAGCCCACCTGTAACACAGTAGGTGTTTACTAAATGTGTTTTGTTGTTTGTTGGGGTTTGGGGGGCCAGGAGGGGTGTTGAGCTAAATCCCCAACCCTACTAAATGTATTTAGACTCCTGGGGGCAAACTGTGGCTCTCTGGTATTACTTGGCAGAAAATTCCCCATATCTCACATTATGTGATTTGGGTTTATCATCATTAAGTCTTCAGTGAGGTTTATCTTAGTTTAAGCAAACTGCATCCATTATATGGAATCTGGATTTAATTCAAATATAAATTACAGTGTGCCTATTTAAATGCCCTTTGCATGACGTATACAAATTCAAAATGTCCTTTAGGACATTTTAGCAGACAGATGAACTTCATTAGCCAAATACAAGGCCTGCTGAAGTCAAAAGGATTTAACAATTGGGAGTGCTTGTATTGTACTAGCTGACTGCACAGAACAGACCTAGTTGCAAGGTTGTTTACAGCACTGCCATTCCCATCTGAAGAAAGACCCAGGTTTATATTAATTTCATAGTTGTAGTTGGTGGAGTCCTCTAAACAAAGAGACTAGTGCCAAGGACAAGAGTTACACAAAGAGAAAAAATGCTCAAGAGGAAGTGGTACACCACAAAGGTGCAAATGTTGGTGAAATGTATGAAAATTAATTCAAATTAAAAGCCTTTGATTTTCATGTTTTTATATAATAAAAAGGACAAAAGAAAGTTGTCTGGGACCCTGTGTTTTTGGGAGGATAACCTACCTCACCAAAGGAAAAGGAATATAGAAAGATTATTTGAATAAAGCCCTACAATTCAGCAAACACTTCATTCTGTCAATAAGTATTGCCAGGGATTTAGCTCAGTGGTTTTGCGGCCTGCTGCGCAAGTGCAAGGACCCGAGTTCGATCCCTGGTACCAAAAAAAAAAAAAAAAAGTATTTATTGGGACTGTCCTGCTACCAGGCCCCAAGCTGGGCTTCTGAGAATAGACAGCAGCTATAAATACAGCAGATCTATCTGAACTTGGGTTTTGTCTGGTGTCTCCATCCCCATCAACTCACTTGTTCTTTACAGCAGTTGCCAAGACAATCTTGCCACGTTCAGCAGAGAGAGAATGGTGACATAACTGCCTTGCTCAAGGAAATGCCACCAGTGAGCGATGGAACGTGACTCATATTTGCATCTGTGGGCTTCAATTGTAGGCTCTTGCAACCACACCAGATGCTATTTGCTTTTAGGCTTCTGGGGATGTCTAGGTTTGTTTTGTTTAGCTTTTTTTTTCTTTGGTGCTGGTGATTGAACTCAGGGCCTCACACATGCCAAGCATACTCCACCACTGAGCTATACCCCTAGCCCCTGGGAAGCCTAGTTTGTTAATCAAGACTCGAGGGAATTTTTTAAAAATATGAAGTTATACCACTATGCATTTCAATTGCTCCCTACATATTATTTCCCTCCCTTGTTTTGGCCTTTTTCCTGAGTTAATAGGAAAATTCCCATCAAATCCCTTGAAAATATAAGTTTCTTCATTTTTATTTTTTTCTAATCGCTCCTACAAATTTGTAGGTAATTTCTGGACAGAAAGAAGTAAGCAGTCATCTACTTGCCTTGAATTACCAACAAATGGATTGAGAATCAGCTTCCTTTTAACATGATTCAGGTTACTACTTTATTATTTGGTGATTCATAGCTTATTGCTTTATTATTTACTGACTCATAATACCAGCATTACTTTATTTTTGGACATTTTCTCCATTTGGACTTCATAAAAGTCTAGTAATAAAAGATATTTGATATGACCTTTAGCTATACAATAAATGCTATAAAATACTGATACTAAAAACATTGGCTAGTGTCCATCAACTGATGAATGGATGAACTGAATGTGGTATGATCATACAGTAGAATATTATTCAACCCTAAAAAGAATGAAGTACTGATACATACTACAACATGAATAAACCTTGCAAATAGTATGCAAAGTGAAAGAAGCCAGTTAAAAAGAACATCATAAAAGTTATGATTCCATTTATATCCAACATCCAGAGGTCTCGAGCAGAAATTAGATTAGTGGTTGTTTTATGACTGGAGGAATGGGAGGAGGGGGTGATAACTAAAGGGTATAAGTTCTTCTTAGAGTGATAAAATGAATGTTCTAAAATTATTTATGATGATTTCACAACTCAGTAATTATACTAAAGACCTTATTTCATTGGATTGCATGCCTTAAATAGTGAATATTATGATAATATGAATTACATAACTAAGACTGCTTTTTTTTTTTTTTTTTTTTTTGGTACCAGGAATCGAACTTGGGACCTTGCACTTCTGAGGCAGGCACCAGAACCACTAAGCTAAATCCCTGGCATGTACTAAGACTGCTTTTTAAAAAGATTATGGATACAGTGTTCCACTAAAACGTGGAGAAAATACTTTTTCAGATATATGAAGCAGGAAGTTATCTGACTTGCAACCAGTACTTAAATATATGTTGACTAGCACACACCTGTAATAATTCCAGCACTTGGGAGGCTGAGGCAGCAGGATCGCTCCAATTTCAAGTCCAGTCTGGGCTAAAGGCCAGTCTGAGCCATGTATCGAGACCCTGTCTCAAAAAGCAAAACAAGGGCCGGGGATTTAGCTCAGTGGTTTCGCTGCCTGCTGTGCAAGCGCAAGGACCCGAGTTCCAACCCCGGTACCAAAAAAAAGCAAAACAAAATTTTGACTATGTAGAGATAACTGAATAAGTAATTTTCTATATCCCTTCCCCTGCCCCAAACAGAAAAAAAAAGTATTCTACCAATACAACGGCAGCATAAGATACTCCAGATGTAGTTGAGTCATTTAAAGCAGCAGCAGTTGATATCTATACCATATACACGATTAATTAACCCATTAAACTATGGTAATATTTGAGTAGCCAAAGTGCTAGCTGTGTCTTTTCATTTTTACACTTTAATAGCTTAATTAATAAAGTTAATTAATATTAACCATTGTAAAAAATAAAATCATTAAGCATAGGTTCAGTGACTAAAGAACATAAAATATTCCAAATTCTTTTTTTAAAAAATGCAGCCATTTAAAACAAATCAAACTACTGATTGGCTTTAAATACCTTTATTTCAAAGGTCCTGCTCCATAATATTCCCAGGTGAAAAAACTTTTCCCAATTATTTTTTCATTTAGTGTAAAAATAATTCTGATTAAAAGAGATTTGTAAAAATAGGGCTTTACAAAAGATAAGACCTCAAGTTTCAGTATTCCCCGATGGCTCTGAAAAGATAGGCAACTAATTTTTATGTTTCCTTAATGAGAAGTCTTTGGGGAGTCAGCCAAGTTTAAATAGGGTAATTGGTAGGTCTATGGTTGCAATTTACATAAATTATGGAAACCTAACACCAGGCATATATCTAATTGAAGAAAATGTGGTTTTCAGTTACTTATCTAGAGGAATTCTTGTGGTTTGTGCCATTTGGTGTTTAGTTCATCCTCTTGAGAATCTGAATTTCTCTGGGGATAGAATATATGGTCATGATGTTCAAAAGATCAATTTTGCTTCACCTAGAAAGAACTGAAAATATTAAATATCCAACACTGCATTTCTAATACTAATACTAATTCTAGTACTAGTATATTTCTTTGATAAAATTATCATTACGATAAGCCCATAAATCCTTTAGAAGATGTTTACCCACATTCCTGTAACACTCAGCTTGATGTGCTCCTTCTTTCTCTAAATGGTAATGAACTCTACTCTCCTCATCTCAGTCTGCTAGCAAAGGGCCTATCTATGGCCCTTTGTTGGGTTTTTTTCTAATAAATTCAAGGCACAATGTAAGACATTTTAGAGTGTCAAATTCAAATTTCTTACACTATGATACTCTTTCCATAAGTGTATTAAAAAGCCCTTAGATTCTCACAGAATTGCATAGCAGATAATGTATTTTAATATTTAAGCTCCAAAAATTAGTCAAGCAAAATTTCACGTTCCTCTTGGTATATTCTGAATATTTATGTCTTTCTAAATTCATATCTTCCTTCCTCAGTGTGATGGTAGCAGGAGGTGATTAGGCCATGAGGGTGGGGCCTTCAAGATGAGATTAGTGCCCTTATAAAAGATACTCTGGAGAGCTGCCTTCCTTTCTACCATGTGAAGACTTACTAAGAAGGCACCACCTAAGAGCTGGGAAATGGGCCCTCACCAGACCCCAAATCTGCCAGCACAGTCTTCTTGGACTTCCCAGCCTCCAGAGCTATGAGGAATGAGTTACCATTGTGTATAATCCATCCAGTCTACTGTATTCTGTTTTAACAGCCTAAACAGTCTAGGAAATCTACAGTATTTCCTTCTACTTACAGAAGTCTAAAGTTGAATCAATTGGAAGTTTTATAATTTTTATAGAAAACACATAACAACATATAATATTTCAAGTACCTTTGACTACAGCCTTTCTATAATAACCCAGGAAGTTGCTGAGAGGAGAATGCCTTACTTGTACCCTCAAACCTGGATACTGATAATTTAGAGCTTATTACGTTGATGTTGCTGGTACCTATTTACTAAGCTCATTCAGTGCCAGTTATCGAACAACTTGTGTTTGCCAAGAATTGTATCTGATGCAAGGGATAAAACGCAAGACACAGCTCCTGCTCATAAACACACTGAGAAGACTGCACCTAAGTCCATCTTGTTGATCAAGCCCAGATACGAGGGGAAGTAAAGCAGGGAGCAGAAAGGGGATTCCAGGTAGAGAAGACAATAATCGAGAAAGGAACAGAGATGCCACTATGAGAGATAAAAAAGTTTTGTAGTGGGAAAGCACCTTTAACTGTTGTGCTATACAGGGTGAGGCAAGATACAGGGTGGAAAGATGGTTGCCTCTGAAGGCGCCAGCTGAATCACAGAGGACCTCATGAACTGTTTTAAGGGACTTAGAGTTAGTCCTGATAACAAATAAGAATTTTAGGTAGACTGACCTAATCAGTCGAGTATTTTCTTTCTTTCTTTTTTTTTTTTAAGGCAGTACTAGGAGTGGAACCCATGGCTTTCTGTATACCAGGCAAGTGCTCTACCACTGAGCTAAGTCCCAGCCCTTGATGTGCATTTTAAACATTATTCTGATTCTTTTTCTGGAAGGTGGATTTTTCAGGTGAATTTGTGACAATAAAACCAATTAAGACACTATTGCAAAAATCTGTATAAAGATTGCTTAGGACCTCACCATCTTTCATAATTGTTCAGCTGAGATCCAAACCAAGGCTGCACTACTGTTATGATTTATATCTTGATGTTCCCCTTAAGCCTCATGTGGTCATAGGTAGGGCCTATGGAAGGTAACTGGACTATAGGGGAAGGTATAGCTGACGTGTTGGAAGGTAGGGCCTGGTTAGAAAAGGTGGGTCACTGTGTGCGTGACCAGGTTGTATCTCCCTTCCTGCATCCTTCCTTGACCCTCTCTGCTTCCTGCCCACCATGCTGTAGGCAACTCTCCTCTGCTATGTCCTTCTGCCATGCTGTCTTCCCTTAGAGCCAGCCAACTATGTACTAAAATGTGAGCCAAAATTAACCTCTCCTTTAAGTTGTGGGTATTGAGTATTTTGTCTCAGCAATAAGAAGTGACTAAGATTTTGGTGCCAGAGAAGTGAGGTCATTGCTGTGAATACACCTGACCATGTGGATCAGAAGCTTTTTGAAGTGGTTTACAGGAGGCATTTGGAAAAGTTTAGAGATGCTAGCTGGAGAAGCAACCCTAGAATGCTGTGAACTGAACTAGATGGGAGATTCTCTTTGGGGCTCAGAAGACCAGAGCTAATAAAAAGGCAGATAGAGGGCCGGGGATTTAGCTCAGTGGTTCTGCCACCTGCCTTGCAAGCGCAAGGACCCGAGTTCGATCCCTGGTACCAAAAAAAAAATAAAAAACAAAAAGGCAGATAGAGGGCCGAGGATTTAGCTCAGTGGTTCCACCATCTGCCTTGCAAGTGCAAGATCCCAAGTTTGATCTCCAGTACCAAAACAAAAACAAAAACAAAAACCCCCCAAAAAGGCAGGCAGAAAAGATCAGTCTCAGGGGTCTCAGTTAGGAACAAGAACTCCATTGGCAGTTGTCCTCCAGGAAATGTGTGCTACATTCTGGCAAAAAATTTGTCTATATTTTTCTCATGTCCTAAGACTGTGAGGGAGACTGAGATTAAAGGTGGCAGACTAATCTGGCAGGGGAAATTTCAAGGCAGCTCAACATTCACGCTGTGGTATGGGTATGGTTGTGGGCTATTAGCCAGCTCTACATTGAGAATCAAGAGCAAGCAGCACAACTGAGTAATTTTTAAAGTTCTGAGTTTCACCAGAAAGGAAGTTTCTGTAAAGTTGAGGTCTGCAAAGTTGGAGCAGAAAAGAGTTTTGTTGTGGAAAAGATTAACATTAAAAAGAAACTAACTACTTTGGATCAGGAAATAATGAAAATGGCTCGGGGCATGCCAGGAATCAGCAAGGCTCAAAACTGGAAAAGTGAAAGACTTGCAAAGAATAGCAAAAGTGAAACCACCAGCAGGGCATGGTGGCACATGCTTGTAACCCCAGCTCTCAGGAAGCTGAGGCAGGAGGACTGCTGTAAGTTCAAGGCTAACCTGGGCTACATAGTAAGTTCAACCCCAGCCTGAACTGCATAGCAAGACCTTGTCTAGGGGTGAGGCAGGGTGAGGCATCTCTCAAAATTCCAAAGCGAAAGACTTTGCCTTGAGAAGACAGGCTTAGGATTTAGTTTGTACTGCTCAGCTGTCCAGGCACTTGGAGACGTGTACAACTACTGCTGGAGCTGGCAGCACACAGTGGCATCATCCACATGGTACTGATTTTAGACATATGCAGAATGCCAGAGTTGTGGGGTCAGGGAGGCTCCCAATATGTTTCAGAAGAAGGCTTTGGAAGCCAGGCAGTGTGCTCCTGAGAGGACAGAGTGTGAAGCTGTGAGAGTGAAGCCAAAAGTGCAGTGGAGACCCCAGGAAGTTAGAGAAGCCAGGAACATGGACTCTCTGAGGAAAGCCACAAGGATTGAGCAAAGCCAGCCCAAGAGAGAAGCCACAAAGGCTACAACTGCTGGCAATGTTGCAGGGGTGAGGTTGCCTGAGCCATTTGGAGCTCACACCTCACCACATCTTGCCCCAGGTGCTGGGCAGAGATTTTCAGGATTTAATGTTTGTCTTGCTGTAGTCCCACTAGTTTCTATCCTATTCCTTCCTTTTGCGATGGGAATGCTTATCCTGTGGCGCTGGATGTCTGCAGTGTTTAAATTTCTTTTGATTTTGACGGGGGATTAAGAGTTTGCCTTAAGTCTCAGAGGAGACTTTGGACTTGGACTTTTCAGCAGTGCTGCAACTGTTAGGACTCTGGCAACTCTTAGGATGGGCTAAATTCATTTTTGCATAAGGAGATGTGCATGAATCTTTTGGGGGTCAGGGGCAGAATGTTATGGTTTACATCTAGATGTCCCCCTAAAGCCTCATGTGATCTTAGGTAGCAAGGCCCTGGGTTCAATCTACAGCACTGCAAAAACAAAAGCAAGAGCCCCAACATTTCTAGTTCACAATTCAGATGCAAAAGACTTTACAAAATAGTTCACAATTTTCAAGATAAAAATCATGTCCTACATAAAACATCATGTTGCTGGGCATGGTGGCTCACACCTGTAATCCCACCGCTAGGGAGGCAGAGACAGGAGGATTGCTGTGAGTTCGAGGCCAGCCTGAGCTACGTAATGAGTTCAGGGCCAGCCTGAACTACAAAGCGAGACCCTGTCTCAAAAAACAAAAACAGAAACAAAAACAAAAAATCCCCCAAACATCATGTCTTTTCCCTATTGGAATGTTAGTAGAAGACCATAGGGCTTGAAGTAGATCAACAGAGCACAGACATAAAAGAAATAAGATTGTATCATTTAAAAGAGCATTATTCTTTCCACTCTAAGATAAGAGTATTTGGTAAATCAAACTTAGATGTGTTAATTAACTTATTTATGTGGATCTAGGGGTCAAACCCAAGGCTTCATGCATGCTAGGTAAGTGCCATGGAGTTACACCCCAGACCATGTAACTTTTAAACACACAATATTGTTTATCTTGTAAAAATAGTTTAAAAGTACTTAGAAAATAAAATTTGAATCAAAGACCTGCAGACTTCCTGAGACATTTCCTTGAAACATTCTGAGAAGAGAACCTAACACTTGGCTAGAGCACACTAAACTTGATGCTGCAGTGCTGAGAATCAACTCCCAGCATGTACACAAATTTTCCAGTAGGGGGCAGCAAAAATTCACTACGCAGTTTTAAAAAATCCTAGGTTTTCAAGATTGCCTAGCAATTTTTAAAAAATATTCCACCAAAAAAAAAATTCCACCAGAAGTTATGTGAACATATATGCTCATATACATGTACGAGCAGTACTTACAATTAGGTAGAGTAGACTTCTTTCTTCCCAGAGCTTTGAGACTGCTATAAACTCATGAATGGATAGAACCTGGGGCAGTAGCAAGAGGGAGCAGAGGTGAGCTCTATGTCTTCATGGAATCATCTACCTGGTGGTTTGGTAACTGTGTACCAAAGAATCACTGTTGAAATTTAATGGGGAGCTGGGCATGGTGGTGCACACCTGTCTGTGATCCCAGCACTCTGGAGGCTGAGGCAGGATGATCACTGTGAGTTTGAGGCCAGCCTGATCTATGTAGAGAAATCCTGTCTCAAAAAACCAAAACCAACAAAGAAATAAATAAGAAAACCCTCAATGGGATTCCTTCTAAAAATATATTGTAAGTATTTGCCTGAGTCTCCTCATCTGCAAAGTCAAGATAACAATTGAACCTATACCTCAAGGGTTTGTTTGTTTTTTTGCAGTACCAGGTATCAAACTCTGGACCTTGCGCTTACAAGGCAGGCATGGCCCCACTGAACTAAATCCCTGGTCCCACCTCAAGGGAGTTTTGTGCAGATTAAATGTAATGTAAAGTGACAGGATGCTAAGTTATAGCTTTTCCTTAAATTGTGGTTAAAGATACATAACAGAAAATTTAGCATCTTAGCCATATGAAGCTTTGTATCATGTATTCACATTGTTGTATAACCAATCTCCAATCCTCTTTTCATTGTGTAAAATGGAAACTCTGTACCCATTGAAGAACAATTCCCATTTCTCTCCTCTAGCACCTGACAACTGCCATTCTACTTTGTTTCTTTGAATTTGACTACTCATAGAAAAGGAATCATATAATGCATTTTTTTGTGTGGGTGACTGGTTTATTTTACTTACCACAATACCCTTAATGTTCATCCACATTGTAGCACTGTCAAAATTTTCTTTTTTCTTTTTGGTACCAGGGATCAAACTGGGGACCTTGCACTTGCAAAGCAGGCGGCGGAACCACTGAGCTAAATCCCCAGCCCCAGAATTTCCTTTTTAAGACAGAATAATATTCTATTTTTAATATATATAGCTGTTATGTTGTAAAACAGGAAATTAAAAATGACTGAAGTTCCTGTTTCTATTCATACAGGAAAAACAAAGACCAGATTTGTTTTCTCTATGAACAACTAGAAAACTGGTCAAGAGATATAAAACAGCTGTACTTAGCCATCAAATAACGGACAATGTGGACTGTGATAACTAAAAAAAAAAAAAAAAAAAAAAATAGGAAACAAAAAGGTAAACCCCATGACTATACCAGATTTTTGTCTGGAATCAATTCCTAGGCTGTGGATGCAGGAGGGGAATGCAAGTAAAACCCACCCTTCTCTCTCACTTGAGAATTGAGGAGGTCATGGTGCCTCTAAGTCTCCAGGCTGAAGTTTAGAGACCTGGGAGCTATGAAGAGACTCAGAAGTTTGTGTACGAGGTCCCTTTGACCATGATGTATACGATGAAACTTTACAAGGCTGGGCAAGTAGAGACTGGGAATTATAAGCTGAATAATACTTACAGCTCACACTGGGTAGAAAGAAGTGGGATCTTCAATTAGCCAAAGTCTTCAGTAGCCAAAGCAATGGAAAGTCCTCAGTAACAACTGAGCCAAGCCATAGGTACTCAGAGGGAACATGACCTCATAGAAATAATAAGGGTGGTAGAACTAGCAGATATGAATATTTAGAACAATGTATTATCTATATTCTATTATCATATATATATTCTATTATAATATATATATTCTATTATCAGAAGAATGTAAACATACTTAAGTGAAAATATGAACATAATGAGTATATACAAAAAGGACCAAATAGAACATCCAGAGATGAAAAATACAGCATCGGGGTGAAAATAAAAGTTTTTCTGCAGGCATTGATAAAATTAGACTTTGCTAAAAAAAAAATAGTGAAATGGAAAACCTAGCAATAAAATCAATTTTTAAGTGAAGCACAAATATTAAAGAGATCAGGGTGGGGGAGATAGAGCCTCAGTTACCGGTGAGAAAATATGTGTGGGCTAGTAAATGAATAATTGGAGTGTCATAGAAAATAGTACACAAAATTATTTAAGAAATAATGACCTACAGTTTTTTCCAAAATTTATAGAAGTTACAAACTCAGAAATCCAAGAAATTCAGAGAACTCCAAGTAAGATAAAAATATACATATAAACCACACCAAAGCACTTGATAATCAAATCACTGAAGACCAATGTTTAAGATACAATCCTAAAGGAGCTCCTCCCTCCCTGCCTTAAATACATATAAAGAAACTAATACAGGAACTTCTTTCCTTTCTCTTTCTCTTTTTCTTTCTCTTTCTTTCTTTCTCTTTTCCTTCCTTTCTTCCTTCCTTTCCTCCCTCCCTCCCTCCCTCCCTTCCTTTTTGGTTTCTTTGAGACAGAGTCTCACTATGTAGCCCAGGCTGGCATCGAACACACGGCAATTCTCCTGCTTCAGGCTCCTGAGTGCAGGATTATAAGCATGTGTCACCATGCCCAGCCTATAAGAACTAACAAGAGGCTTATTATTAGAAACCCTAAACCAAAAGGCAATGCAGTAACATCATTAAAGTGCTGAAAGGGGGAGGGGGAGCATAAATAAGAATTCCATATTCAGTAAAAAAAAAAAATCTTTAAAATTAAAAATTTAATAAAAGTATTAAATTTAATAAAATTAAAATATCTTTAATGTGTAAACCTCAGCACAAAAAAGCAAAATTAAAGAATTTTTAAAAACAAAAGTAGGGGCTGGGAATTTAGCTCAGTGGTTCTGCCACCTGCCTTGCAAGCTCAAGGACCTGAGTTCGATCTCTGGTACCAAAAAACCCACAAAAAACAAAAGTACATGCTAATAAGTTAAAAAGCAAACACTAAACAAACATGCATACCCCCCTGAAGAGAATAACTAATAAGCCAATAGGGGAGGTAAAATGAAATATTAAAAAGTAATCTAAAAAAGAAGGTAGGCAAAGAGGGGAAGAGGATTCTAGAACAAATAGGACATATAGAAAACAAATAACAAGATGGTAACCTTGAAATGGATTTATTTTGTTAATTAAATATAAAGGGGATAAAGCTTCCAATTGAGAGATTGTCAAGCTAGATTTAAAAAATAAAAGCACAGGGCCAGGGATTTAGCTCAGTGGCACTGTGCCTGCCTTGAAAGCACAAGGACCTGAGTTCGATCCCCAGTACCAAAAAACCAAATTAAAAAAAAAAAAATTAAATTAAAAAATAAAAGCACAGCCAGATATGGCAGCCTATGCCTGTAATCCCAGCTAGATGGGAGACCGAGGTAGGAGGACTGCATATTTGAGGTTAGCCTGGGCAATTCAATGAGACTCTGTTATGAAATGAAATAGACCGAGGGTATGTCTCAGTGGCTGAGTTCTTCTCTAGCATGCATAAGGCCCTGGTTTCAATACCCAGAAATGGGGACAGGGAGGGGAACCAAACAAACAAAACACTATGAGATAGGATTTTATGTCCATAATAACAGTAAATCAGAGGGGAAGGGTAGGGTAGAGGGAAAGAAAGGAAGAGAGAGCCCCCAAATAAACAGAGCAACTTGACTTCCTGTTCGAAATCTAAAATGATACAACCATATGGAAAACAATCCAGCGATTTCTTATAAAATCATACATACCTATAATAAACATATAATCCTAAGTAAGAATATAGGTCTACACTACAAGTCATACATAAATGTTCACAGCAGCTTTAGCTGAATGAGCCGGGTGAGATGGCACCACTCCATTTCCTGATGTCTTTCAGCGGGGAAGGTGTCTTGGGCTTGGTAGGGAAGGAGAGTATTTCCTCAGGTGCTTACTGTCAGTAGGACTCCCAGTCCCTATAGCTGGTGGTGCTGGGCTTCCCTGGTGTCGCTGAAGGGGCTCCTGTTTGATCCGGAGGAGGAATGAGCCCATCTGAGTTGTCTTCTGCCATCAAGTCAGGAAACAATGGGCCTGGGTCACCTTGTGGCACCGGGAGTAAGACACCTCGTCTCTCTGTTGTTCCTCTGCTCCCAGGGTCCCAAACCAGTTCCCCACCTGTTACTATCCTGAGAGTTCTCCTTTGGTTGCCCCTTTCCCTATTTCCAAGGTTTATAGTTTTCTAAACAGGGTGGAACAAGGAGGAATGAGTCTACACCATCTTATATGGACCACAGTCTGGTTTTAGTTTTACTTGTGGTTAACACACAAACACACATACAATATTTATCACCTAAAGTTGTAAGTGTTCAATTTTTTTTTTGGTAATGGGGATCGAACTCAGGACCTTGTGTTTGCGAGGTAGGAGGCAGAACCACTGAGCTAAATCCCCGGCCCCTAAAGTTGTAAGTTTAAGTGTGCAATATGCTAATGTTCAGTATATTTCTGTTGTTAAGAGATCTCCAGAGCTTATCTTACAAAACCAAGATCATATCCATTAAGCTCCTTGTGTCCCCTTTTCCAGTCCAACAATCCCGCCACACCGTACACTGTTTCTGTAAGTCTGACTACTTCAGATAACTCATATAAGGGGAATTATGTTGTGTTTGTCTTTTTTCGTGACTGGCTTATTTTACTTAGCATAGTAAGATCAAAGTTCATTCATGTTATAGAATGTCAGAATTTTCTTCACTTGAAAACCTGAATAATATCCTGAGCACCTGTAATCTCAGCACTCAGCAGGCTGAGGCAGAAGGATTGTGCCAAGTTAGATACTAGTGTTGGGTACTCAGTTCAAGTCCAGCTCGAGCTACTTAGTGAGACCCTGTCTCAAAAAAGAAAAAAATCTAAATAATATTCCATTGTATGTACAAGATGTGATCAAAGTACAGTATACAAAATTTTATTACAGTACATTATTAATCTCCCTCCAAATATTCCCCCTCGCTTTGAACACATTTATCCCATTGTTCTTGCCACTTTCTGAAGCAGTCCTTGGCTGCCTAGATGTCCTGAATCAATTTTTTTTTCCATATTGGGGATCGAACTCAGGACCTTACACTTGCCAGGCAGGTGCGGTGGCACTGAGCTACATCATAGGTCTTGTCATGAATCAATTCAAAATGCTTATCTTTCATAGTCACCTTGACCTTGAGGAAAGAGCCAGAAGTTGTACAGTGCCAGATCCAGTGAATAAGGTGGATAAAAACACCTGTTATGAGCCTGCCTTTCCACTGGGTGGCACTCAGCTGCTGTTTTTAACCATACCCTGTAAAGACACTGATGAAAAAATTTCCAGAACTGCTTCAGAAAGTGGCAAGAATGATGAAATAAGTGTGTTCAAAGTAAGGGGAAGTATTTTGCAGGTGATTAATAGCAATAGGTCTTTTATTATAATAAATTGAAAAATAAAAATTTAAAACATCTAAAATTAACCATTTATTTTGAGCACTGAGTGTACACATTTTGTTAATCCACTCACTTATTGATGGATCCTGGGTTGTTTCTCTCTCTTGGCAGTTGTGAATAATGCTACAATGACCATGAATGTATAGGTATCTTTTTGAGATCTTGCTTTCAATTTTTTTTCAGATATATACCCGGGAGTGAGCTTGCAATGTGGTAATTTTATTTTTAAGTTTTTGAGAAACTGCCATTTTCTTTTTCATAGTGACTACACCATTTTACACTCTTAATAATTTAACTGCACAAGGGATCCAAATTCACCACATCCTTGCCAACATCAACATCTGTTACTTTCTGTTTGTTGTCGTGTGGTAGCATTACTGTGGTTTTGATTTGTACTTCCCAAATGATTACTGATGTTGAGCATCTTTTTCTTTCTTTTTTCTTTCTTTCTTTCTTTCTTTCTTTCTTTCTTTCTTTCTTTCTTTCTTTCTTTCTTTCTTTCTTTCTTTTTCTTTCTTTCTTTCTCTCTCTCTCTTTCCTTTCTTTCTTTCTTTCTTTCTTTCTCTTTCTTTCTTCCTTCCTTTTTTTTTTTTTTTTGGTACCGGGGATCAAACTCGTGTTCTTGTACTTGCAAGGCAGGTGGCAGAACCACTGAGCTAAATCCCTGGCCCTTGAGCATCTTTTTATATGGAGTTAGTCTTTTAATTTTAGATTTATGAAAGGTGAGTAGTGGTAGCCCACTATGGTATTAATTTGCATTTACCTCATGCCTAGTGTCTTTCCAAGTATTTTGGCCATTTTAAAATTAGGTTATACTGAATTTTGAGATTTTTTTTTTCTTTATATGTTTTAGATCCAAGTCCTCTGGTAGAGATGTGATTTGCAAATATTTTCTCCCAGTTTGTGGCTTGCTTTCAGTCTTTAACTATATCTTCTGAAGAGCAAAAGTTCTTAATTTTAATTAAATCCAATTGATCATTTTTTGAGTTTATAAAAATATTATTATTTAGGGATCATATTTAAGAAATCTTTGTCTACAACTAAATCACAAAGATTTTCTTGATTTCTTCTAGAAGTTTTAGTTTTAGATTTTATATGTATAATCCACTTGCATTAGCTTCCATGTGATGTGATGGAAACATGTAAATAATTTTTGTTTCACTGAATACAAATATCCTATTGTTCTAACATATATTGAAAACATTAAATGGGATCTCGCTGAGTGACTAAGTTGCCCAGGCTGGGCTTGAACTTGTGACTCTCTTGCCTCACCTCCCAAAGAGCTGGGATTATAGGCATGTGGCACCACACCTGGCTTGAAAAAGTATTTGCCTTTGTTTTTGAAAGATGCTTTCATTTCTATTCTCAGAAAATAATTCATCACAATAACAAGAAACAGAAAAAAATCCATCTTTGATTTCAAAAATTTTCCTATCTTTGAGCTACAATGTATGAAAATGGAAAGCAGAAAGTAGAATGATAGATGAATCGTAATGATGGTGCTCACATATAATGTTCACCATCTCAAGCATTAGTGCTTGGCCAAACCCATAGCCAAGAAAGCCCATTGATGAAGTCCCTGCTGATGACACAAGGACCTAGAAGAGTGGATCAGGGTAGAGAGTGCATTTGCACAGGTAAACAAATTACCTGACATAACACCATTCTGAGTACTTTAGATGTATTAGCACAATTAATTCTTCCACCAATGGCATGAGTTATAATTATTATCCCTATATAAACAGTGCATGAAGAAGAAACATACAACCAAACTGCGATGCCCTCAGAAGGTTTAGAGAAGACACTGTTTCACTGAATAAGAACAGGGATGCTCTAAATACAAGAACAATGACAGAAAAAGGAACAACTTTAAGCAATAAAAACTGATGGGCTGAGTGTGGTGAGGGATGTCTATAATTCCAGCACCTGGAAAGCTGAGGCAGGAGGATTGCTTTGAGAAGGCAGCCTGGGCTACATAGTGAGTTCAAGGCCAGCTTGGAATACATAGAGAGACCCTGTCTCAAAAAATACTCTGATGGGAACCTTCTCCTCATACTAACAGAAGAGTTAGAAAGCAAAGGTGGGGAAATCTTGAGATCAGAACAAAATATAAGGAAATACAAAGTAAGATTATGGTCTGGGGATGTACCTCAGTGGTAGAGCACTTGCCTAGAATGGATGAGGCTCAAGGTTTTATCTTTAGCAGGGAGAGGGAGAGGGAGAGGGAGAGACAGGGACAAAGGGAGGGAAGGGGGGGGAGAGAGAGGGAGAGAGGGAGAGGGGGAGGGGGAGGGGGAGGGGAGGGGGGAGAGAGAGAGAGAGAGAGAGAGAGAGAGAGAGAGAGAGAGAGAGAGAGAGAGAGAGAGAGAGAGAGAAAATATCAATCCAGGAGGTAAGACATCAAATCCAGAAGGTCCATCATCTTTCTGGGGTTCCTGAAAAAAATAACAAAATATTGTGAGAACTAAAATATCTATTATCCAGGTATGGTGGCTGTTGTGGCTCATATCTAGACATCCCCTGAGGCCTCATGCACTCACAGGTGGAGCTTCTGGGAGTGACTGCATCTTGGGTGTGTGACACTGGATTGGTCCACTGACGGATTTATGGCTGGGTGTGATGTTGGTGAAGCCTGGTGGGAAGCGGTGGGTCACTGTGGGCATATCCTGGAAGGATATCTCTATCCATCCGTCCTTCTGCCTGTCACACCATGATCTATTTCTCCTCTGCCATGCTGGCCTGCTGTGGAGCCAGCCAACTATGGACTGAAAACTCTACAAACTGTGAGTCCTTATATAGCCTTTCCTCTTTTCATTTGCAGGTGTTGGGTATTTTGTCTCGGCAACAATAAAGTAACTACGAAAGTGGCATATGCTTGTAATCCCAGCACTCTGGGAGGGTGAGGCAGGAGGATCATAGTAAGTTCAAACCCAGCCTGGGTAACTTGCTGAGACCCTGCCTTAAAAATTAAAAGGGGATAGTTAAAATTTAAAATTTAAAATCTCAGTGTGAAGGCCCTGATTTCAACCCCAGTAGCATTAAAAAAAAAAAAAGGATAAAAGGGAAAATATCTATTAAAAAAAAAAGAAAAAATTTCAGATTCTCCAACTGAACAGGCTCCTCAAGTATGCGGTACAATGAATGAAAAGGTGATTATCTGGTCACAACAGTGAAAACCATTAGCTTTTCACAGTTTTCAGTGATCTCACATATTGTCTTGCCTTTTCAATGAGTCTGAAGGTTCAGTGGCTTGTTTTGCAGACATGGAAACAGATACTCTGAATGGAAACTCTGAGGGTGATTTTCCTCCCAAATCTTTCACAGATAAGATCCCACAGCTGATTAACAGTCAGGTGTGTTTGTATGTGAATGTGTATGTGTGAAAGCACAAGCTATTTGGAATGCATGTCCTGTTTCCTGAAATAAATGATTTGCTCTCAAAGATAGAGTATGTGGCTAGAAGTCGTTTGCCATTTCCCCAGGTCAAATGTGAAATGCTTTGTCTGGGTCAGCTATGTAGCTGACTGAAATGCCACCACACCTGGAGAAGACAGATATGATGTAATTAATGATAATTATGTTACAGTTGCAGTGATAATTTTGCAACTTGTTTGCCTAAATACCTTTGAGCTTAGTGACTACAGTCACCTTTTTTGTGTGCTTCCTCATGTAAGCAAGGTTTTATTATACTGTATCTTTATGATTTTCAGTTTCCTCTTGGTAGGTGTGGGCTTGGGGAACCCTCTCCCATTTTCCTTCTGATACTGTAAATTACAGAATTCTGTTACAGAATAAACAAGACAGCACAAACTAAATAAATCAACTGCCTCAAAGAAATGAGTATTCAGTGTCTATTTCCAAATGCCAAGGGCATCCAAGTAGGTAAAAGGACATGAGTGAAATTGCATGGCCCTTCTCTTTACCAAATCTTCCAGGGAGTAAAATGGGAGATGGGTTTTGTAACAGTATTAAAAAATGGAGATGGACAGAACATAAATGGAAAGTTGAAGACCTTGTTCACCAGACTGGTGTACTGTAACTTCCTGCAACCACAGTCTTTGTAGAAACGGCTGTGGCTATGAAGAAGTCTGCTGTCTTAGCTGCTGGGGACTGTGCTGGGAATGAAAACTACAGCAGTTAGTGGTGGTGACCACAACCCAGAAGCTGAAACCATACTCCAATTTTGCACAACACTGCTGGTTCTGACTGTTTTTATTGCTTATGACTTTTCATTTAGATTGCAAGGATTACAGTGTGTAAAATAACATTAAAGAGACTGAAGAAAATCACTGAGCCAGCAGTCATTTGTACTAACCCATCAAATGTCAGTAGGAACGTTCTCTGTTATTAACAGCCAGTACAACTGTGGAGATCAAAAAGGGAGGGAGCATCCAAAGTGGCTCCACAGAAGGCTATGAAGAATGAAAAGGAAGGAGAAAGAAAAGAGGAGGAGGATAAAGAGAAATGAGTCTTCATTTGAGAAAAAATATAGATAACATTTATTTATGTGAACATCTTGACTAATCTGGGGATTAGAGACATGGTAAAGAAAATGGTCAGAGCTTATTATAAAATAAAACTAACTACCAGCCTTATTGGGCCAATGTGCTATTGAGAATTGGCTACTAAAGCTCAACAATGTATAGTCTTTTCATCTAAAAACTATTCTTTGTTTGGGGGCTGGGGATTTAGCTCTGTGGTTCCACCACATGCTCGTAAACGCAAGGTCCTGAGTTCGATCTCCGGTACCAAAAACCAAAACAAAACAAAACGAAACTATTTTTTGTGAGAAATAAAACTAATAATTTTAATGAAAAAGTGGACTGAATTTCCAGTAGGAATTCCAAAATGAAATGTGTCTTCTTTAGCCTCAAGTTCATCAACAGCAACCTATACTGGCACTGAGACTCAACATTTCTTTTCTATATCAGCTATGATTTATCATTTGACTTTAAACATAGTATAGATAAAGCCAGATTTATTAAAATAAGTGAATGAATGTAGAGTTTTGCTCTGTAAAACTTTGATACACCAAACCAATTTGCATCCTATTGTTTATATTTGGGAAGCACATCAAATTTCAGAAAGAATCCCCTACCCCAGGACAGTTGAAATGTGATGGTTGCTGAACAAATAGTGTGCACACAGAGGATGACATTTTTAATGTAATTTATTTGAAATGCTTCCAGAAAAGTTTAAGGCCATTATACAAAAACATTCATTCCATCCAAACATTCAGTGACTTCATTCTCATAGGCCAGCACTTGACAAACCTCTTTTCTCGGTACATTGGCCAAAGTGGCTAATGGCTCTTCAAAGAATGATTCATTCTTTTCCCACCATCAAAGGACTTTTCTCTGCTTTTATCTGCATCAGGTTCATTTACCTGCTAAATCGTATCTTGAGAAACAAAGTAGTTTTAAATAAACTTGTAATAGAAAAAATTCACCATGTTTAAAATCTATAAATATGTTTTACAGGGTAAAACTGACCATAGTATTTTTTGCTTTTGAAAAATAATAATGTAATATACCTTGTTTTTTTTAGCATTAACTCTTGTTATACAGCTTCTTTGAATGCACATGATCTATGTACACAATAAAATGCTGCTTTCTTTTCTGTAAACTTGAAAGACACAGAAGATTAAAAAAAAATTTTTGGCAATAATTTAGAATCATTACTATTAGTGCTGGTGTGACTATAATTTTGCACAGGTCATTCTAAATATTTACAATCACAGGGAGCTCTTCTGAGTATTTTGTTAACTTTTTTTTTTTTTTTTTTTTTTTTTTTTGGTGCCGGGGATCGAACTTGGGACCTTGCGCTTACAAGGCAGGCGCTGGAACCGCTGAGCTAAATCCCTGGCCCTTGTTAACATTTTTTTAAAGGTCTGCAAGCCACTCTGTTCTGTTAATCAAGGCTGGACAAAGAGGTTCGAAGTTTGGCTAGCTGATCCTAATTAATCAGTTAATGAAAATGTAATTATGATTCTGATGACAGCATAGAACCAGGGATGCAAATGGATGACTTGAAAGCAGGGCAGGAAATCCCCTGGCTGTGGCCTTTCTCAGAAGGCCCCGGCCATGCTTCCTTGCTTTTCTCTTTTAATGGTTCCCACAGAAGACCCCAAGGAAGCGCTTCTCCCAATTGTTCTTCTCCCTGTAACGAGTCACTGATCCAGTTAGAGTCCCTTTTCCTATCGCTTCATTCACAATGTAAAACATGAGTGGCCTAGGCAGGTGAAACCAAATGAAGACAGGGCTCCCTCGTTATCCTGGTAGGCTTTCCCGGGGCCTTTGGGTTCTATACTGATATTTTAGGCTGCAAATGGCTCTCTATGGCAGGCCACCAACCATGACAGACGCCCCTTGGAGCCATGTGCACTTTAGTTAAAGATTCAGAGCTGGCAGCTGCATTTGTCCTGGCTCTTCCAAGGTCAGCCTCTATTTCATGTTCTCATCGATTACTGCATCAAACTTACACTGGATGAAATGGCAAGGTTCAAACAATACTTCTTCCTTTGTAAAATTAAGCCTTTAGAATCCCCAGGGATGTTTTCATGCTTGCTGGTTGAGTAATACAGAACCAAGTTTTCACATCAATGGTCGGTTTTTCCTAGTTCTCCCTCAAATACCATCCCAAATTCTATTTGCAGAGCCCTCTAAATTCCATGCCTTCAGCCACCACACCAAAGAGCTAGAAGAGCAACTGAGAGGCATGAGAGGAAGAACTCTTCAAGGAATCTACATTAAACAGTAGTTTAGATTTTTCTTTTTTTCTGTTTTTAAAAATCCAGCAGGACTATTGAAAGTACCTCTCCATCCATCCAGACACTTGTTAGACACAGCACAGGGTAACGGCTGCCAGGTTCCTGCTGACACAGACAGCTTGATCAGCAGTTACAGTACTAGAGACAAAGGTACAGACACAAGAGACTGGGCCAACACGCTCACCAAAGTATTAAAAAGTGCTTCTCCAAACCATTGCATGTGTGGAATGCAAATACTGTACAGGTAAGACACAGGGTCACTTCCACAAGGGACACACCCTTCTGTCAGACATTGCTTTCCACATGCCTGCTGTTCCCACAGGAAGAGTCTGTCTGTTCCATGCGCTCACAGTCAAGGCTGACCTCGCTTGTGTCCATGCTGCAGTCCGACTCACTGTCCGATTGGTCCATCTGCTCAAGTTTTGTTTCTCCCTGTGGCTCCCTGCTTCCAGTGGCGGGATTTAGAAATGGTCCCTCGGAGTCAAGCACCCCTGCCTGCCTGGCAGCACACACAACCATTTCTTTGGCTTGACGAATACAGTTGAGCCACTGCTGTTTATTGAAGGTATCATTGGCTTGTAATGAGTGGGTCTGACTTTGGGATCCATTTTTGAAACTGACTCTGAAGAAGTTTTTAACTAGAAATGACAAAGACGTAAAAAAAAAAAAAAAAAATCAATGGTAGGTATTTTTCCCCAGGCCAAGAATAACACTTGTAGTGACCTTAACCCCCCAGTACCCATGGTACATGTTGCTGATTATAAAATATTTCCCACTGATTCAGGACATAGCTCAGCTCCACCTAATGCCACCATCAATCAACTGGAGTTGACACAGGCCTGGCTTTTGGTTGCCCTCGTTACCCTCAGAATGGATATCAGCTTGGGAAAGCTGGAGTTTTGTGTTTCAGGGGACCCCCGAATCCTGGATACCAAACCTATCCACATATCAAAGTTCTTTGGAGAGTTTATCAAAAATACAAATCCTTGGGCCCTACCCTAGAGATTCTGATTCAACAGGTCTAAAGTAGGCCTGATAATCTGTAATTTCAACAAGTGCTCCAAGATAAGAGTGTTTTCCAGTATAAGAAGCTCTTTGTAGCATCAAAATATGCCAGGATCCTCCACATGAGAGTACCTGTACCCTCAGTGTTCAATGATTGAAGAGGTACAGAAAGACATAAAACTGTTATAAATTTGGTTCCATTTAAAAACGAGGTTACCTCGCAGTGACCTCATCAGAAGTAACATGCATTTAAAAAATGGCAGCACACAATATGGCAGACATTTGATCCCATCTAATAACAACATTAACTGGTGCGTAAAGGCCCCTGTGTGTCACATGCAATGCTTGGTTCACAGAAGCACCTGTGGTCAGTCCTAGGTACTACTGCTGTCACCAACAGACTGGAAACCTCTACTTCAGATGGCTTAGAGACTAAGCAATGAAGGCAGAGGAGGACCAAATGTTTCACTGCTACCCGATTGTACCTAGAAGCTAATCCTACTTCCTTAAGTTCAGGCTCTGCCCTTTGATCTTGGGGCAAACACCTTAACTCAGTGATAGGGAATCTTTTAGAATTTTCCACGATAACCACAGTCTGCTGTGGCACACGTGCCATAGGATTGCTACCACTGCTTAACTCCTCTGTGTCTCAGTTTCCTTATTTGGAAAATGGGGGAAACACTAAGAATCTACTATATGTGGTTGTTATGGGGAATAAATGTGATGCTACCTGTGAGTGCTTATACAATGTATGGCACATAGTAATCAAGAAATAAAAGCTTTTATTTTTACTACTGCTACTACCACAGTGGTGGAAGGGATTGACGAGCAAGAAAGAGGCGATCTATGTTAATTACTTTGATAACGTGATGTATGTGCTAATCCCAGAGGTTCAAATGCTAATTCCTCAAAGAAGACTTCCTTGATGCTGTCATCCAAAACAGACCCTATTTTATTCCTAGCTCCTTTCTTGGTTTTAGTTTTCGACCCAGCACCAGGAACATTTATCATTTATTTCCTCCATGACAATGTAAACTCTATAGGGACAAGGAATTTAACTGCTTGGTTCACTACTGTATACCAGTGTCTGGAACAGTGCTTGACATGTGGAAGATATCTGATAGCCATTGCTACCTTAGCTTCTCTTGGTTAATCCCGTTAATAATTCACAAGTTAGAGATGCCCACTGTGTAATTTACAGGATAAATATTCATCCCAGCTGACTACTCTTAAGCCTCTTTAGGCTCAGCCTACCAACAAGTACAAAACCCACCATTATGCAACTAGTGCTCACATCAGGACTCTGATATTAAACACACTTCTACCCAATAGCAGAAGTCAGGCGAAGGGAGCGTAAAGAGCACTAGCGATGGCGCAGTGGTTCACTTCCAGAATCTTAATCCTTAAAGCAACCTTACAAAGAAGGTAGCTTTGTATCCCCTTGGCAGACAGGAAAGTGAAGCTCATGGAGGTTGAATAAGATCACATAATCATTAAATGAAGGGGTAGCACTGAAATGCAGTTTGACTCCAAGGCTCTGGCTCTTTTCTTTTCCCCAGCCAAGTGCTCCCTCCAAATGACCACAGCTAAAACCCTTCAATGGCTGCACCTACTAGACTGTCACCACATACTTCTCTCATTGTTGCTGAAAGCCCCTCGCAGGGAGCCGCCCAGCCTCACTTCTCCGTCTTGCAGGTCTTCCAGCAGGAGATCCTTCACAGGAATTGGCTGCCGGTACAACTGGTAGCACAGCTGCTCATTGTGGGTGATGGCTCGAGTAATCACAAGCACTTCTTGGAACAGGAAAACATGGAGTTTCTAGAAGAAAAGAACCCACAAGATTTCCCTAAGCAAACAACTAAAATGTGGTTGATTTGTGGACCTCTACAGCAAGAAGTCCCCAGGTTCCCAGTGAATTATCAACTCTTACAGCCAAATCTACCTCCAGGAGTACAGAAGTTGGGCAGGCCTGAAGCATTTCCAGAGATGTCTTTCTACAGGTACTTCCCTGGGGGCTCACTGGAGAAAGCGACACACACATACACACGCACACACACTTCTCCTGATTCCACATACATATAGCTTGGTGGATTAAATGCATTTTTAACTCCCATATACTTCAAATCTATCCCTCCTCTACACAAGCACACATTCATGGATTGCTCAGTATGTGCCGAGTTTTAGGAAGTGACACAGCACACTCCCGACTCTAAAAGACTGTGGTATGACGGCAGAGACTGACAGGCAGATGGAGAATTACAGCCCACTCTAGTATGGGCTCCAGCGGACATCTGCACAAGTTGCTATGATAGTAGAAGAGTAACAACTTCACTTCAACAGATAGTTGGAAATAAAAGCTAGGTGGAGTATTTGCAGGTCACAGCTAGACGTGAAGCCAATGGAAGATAAGTTATTTAAAATAAAAACCCAAAAAACAACAAAATCCCCAAATTCAAAAGCCAAAACAGAACCCTGATCTCAAAGTACCAGTCTTTGCATGGGTACCAGTACCTGAGAAGAAGGGTTTCTCATATAGTTAAATGCATTCAATGTAAGACCTATGTTTTTTGGATATTAAATCCTTTTAACAATCTCTTTTTTTTGGTACAGGGATCAAACTCGGGTCCTTGCACTTGCAAGGCAGGTGGCAAAACAATCTCTTTATTTATTTATTTTTGGTACCGGGATTGAACTCAGGACCTTGTGCTTGTGAGGCAGGCAGTGGAACCACTGAGCTAAATCCCCAGCCCTAACAGTCTCTTTAAATCACCCACTTAATTTTTTTCTTTTGAGACATGGTCTCATTACACAGTTCAAGCTGATCTTGAACTTACTAGGTGGTCTAGGCTGGCCTTGAACTCAGGGGAACAGCTCCTGCCTCAGCCTCCCAAGTGCTGGGATTATAGGTGTACATCACCACTCCTTGCTAAATCACCCATTTATTTTCTGAGATCAAAGTAGGAGATGTAGATAGGCACAGTGGCACGTGTGTATTGTCCCAGCTAACCAGGATGCTAAGGCAGGAGGATCACTTCAGCCCAGGATTTCAATGTCAGCGTGGGCAACTCAGCAAGAGTCTGTCCATGAAAAAAAAAATGTAGGAAATATTAACTGCTCTGTATTTGGTGAAAGCTATGATCAAAAAGATAAAAAGCTTGGCAAACTTACATTAGTTTTCAAAATTCTTTCTGAATATATACTGAATACTCGGTCATGACATCTACCCACCATCTATCCATCTCAGGGAATGGAAAAATAGAAAAAACATTTTTGTCTATAAGAATGAGACTCTAGATAGGGAAAGACCAGTAAAAAGGAGGCTCAGATCAAACGGATTCCATGTCAAGAGGCCCTGGGTGAGAGCTGCAAGGAGAGAAACCACTCACCACACCCCGGTTGTTCTTTAGTTCACCATGACAACACAGGACTCTCGAACTGTCAATCAGGGAGTCTTTCTGGCCTTCTTCCAAGTAAAGAAGCCGCTCTTTATAATAACGACATTCAGATTCCCCAGTCTTGGTGTTGATTTCTGCCACAATTCCCTGAATGATGTTTATCTATAGGAAGAAAGAGAAAAATAAATGTGCAGAAAGTGATCACACCATCAATACTAACAAGTCTTAGGGCCAACCTAAACGTTACCAAGATACAGTTGGATCTCAAATTCTTGTATCTCAAGCTACTTCTTTGAGAAAAGGGAAAAAATGCTTTTAATAAATTGTTACTATATACATTCACATATGCATATATATGTACATATTTATTTACACACATATACAGATATTTGAATGACACATAGAATACTGATACATAATTTTAACTGAGAAGAGATACTCGGTAGTGTAGTACACAGCCTCCCAACCTCCCACTACAGGGGTGCATCCCCATGCCCAGCCCCAGCCCTTTTTAAAATTTTGAGAGAGGAGTATCACTAAATGTCCAGGCTGGCCTCTTAACTTTTGATCCTCTTGTCTTAACCTTCTGAGTAGCTAGGATTATGAGTGTGCACCTTTACACCTGGCTTTGTTACCTGTTTTAATACTTTTTTCTGTGTGGATGTCTACCACTGAGCCCCAGCCCCAGCCCTCTTTTTCATTTTTTAGGGTTGTTTTTTTTTTTGAGACAGGGTCTTGCTATGTAGTCCAGGCTGGCTTCAAACTCACAGCAATCCTCCTGCTTCAGCCTCCCAAGTAATCACAGGTTTGTGCCACCACTCCTGGCTTCTTTTTCTAACATCTTGAGGTACAGAAGTAGTTGCTTTTTGTTTATTGGTTTTAATACAGCAAACTTGGTAACCTCTCAACCTGTTAATTTAGCAGATTTTTGTTTTATGCATAATTGTATTGCAAAGTTTGTTTCTTCCTTTCCAATTTTTATTAACTTTTATTTCCTTGTTACCATCCTGAAGAATCTGAGTTGACTAGAACAAGTCATCTTTGTGCTTGATCTTTTATTTTTTATTTTTATTAAATAACTTTATTATCAAACACACACACATACAAAAAATTAAAACCACTTAAAGAAGAACAATGCAAGGGGAAAAAAAACTACAATAATATTCAAATACAGTAGAACTCAACCAAAACAGAACTGAAAAGCACTTAAACATTTCTCCATATAACTTAAAGAAGCATCTCAAGCACCAACAAGACACCAGAGGATATGATTTGTTTCAGAAAGGTCCCCCAAACCAACATTGAACAAATAATGATCTGGGAAAAAAAACCCCAGTTAGCAGACTCCACATAAGCCAAATTTCTCGCTAATTTAAATTTCGATACAGTCATGTGACACGCGATGGAAACATAATCCAAGAAACATGTTATTTGGCAGTTTCATCTGTGTGTATCCTTAATTACACTCTCAGTTTCTCACACCAGAGAAACTATTCGGTATTTAGACATATGTGTCCTATTTATTTCACTTAAGAGTATCGCCTCAATGTGCATCCATTTAGCTATAAATGTCTCTAGTTTCTCATTCTTTATGGCTGAGTAGTACTTCATTTTTATCTATCTATCTATCTATCTATCTATCTATCTATCTATCTATCTATTTTTGGTACCGGGGATCGAACTTGGGTCCTTGTGCTTGTGCAGCAGGGAGCGAAACCACTGAACTAAATCCCCGACCCCTCCATTTTATAAAAAAACCCACATCTTCTTTATCCAGTCTCCAGTTGATGGGCATTTGGGCTGTTTCCAAGCTTTTGCTACTACAAACTGTGCAGCTATAAACATGGGTGTACATATATTGCTGTGGTAAGATTCTTTTAATTCTTTGGGGAAGATACCCAGCAGAGGAATAGCTGGGTCGAATGGGACCTCTAAGCCTAATTCTTTGAGGTTATCTCCATATTGATTTCCACAGTGGCTGCACCAGTCTGCATTCCCACCAGCAATGGAGAAGGCTTCCTTTCTCCCCACACCACCTCCAGCATTTGTTATTAGATGATTTCTTAATAGCAGCCATTCTTTCTGGGGTGAGGTGGAATCTCAGTGTTGTTTTCATCTGCATCTCTCGAATAACCAGTGATGTTGAAGATTTTTTCGTATATTTATTTGCTGCTTTTACTTGGTTGTCTGAGAAATGTCTGTTCATTTCAGATGCCCATTTTTGAATTAGGTCTTTGAATTTCGGGGGTCTGATTTTTTTCAGTTCTTTATATATTCTAGATAGTAGTCCTTTGTCTAAGGTACAGTTGCTGAAAATTGTTTCCCACATTGTAGGTTGTCTCTTAGCTCTGTTGGTGGTTTTTCTTGCAGTGCAGAAGCTTTTTAATAAGATAAGATCCCAGTTGTTGATTCTTTGTGGAAGTTCCCATGCCACTGAGGTTTTATTCATAAAATCTTTACCTCTACCAATATCTTCAAGAGTTCTATCTAACTTATCTTCCAGCAAATTTAGTGTTTCTGTCCTAATATTGAAATCTTTAATCCATTTCGATCTTAATTTAGTGCATGGTGATAGGCATGGGTCAAGTTTTAATCTTTGGTAGATTGAAATCCAGTCCTTCCAACACCATTTATTAAATAGGCCATCTTTCCTCTAATAAGGATGCTTGGCTTTGTCAAAGATGAGGTGGCTGAGCATATCTGTAGTTGTTTCTACATCTTCTAATCTATTCCACTGATCCTCGGGTCTGTTTCTTTGCCAATACCATGCTGTTTTTATCACAGTAGCTTTGTAGCATAGTTTCAAATTGGGAATTGTAAAACCCCCAGCCATATCTCTGTTGCCTAAAATTTCTTTTGCTATTCTAGGTCTGTTCTTGGTTCCAGATGAATTTTTGGATTGTTTTCTTTAGTTCTGTGAAATATATTGTTGGAATTTCAATCAGGATTGCATTGAACCTATATAATAGTTTTGGAAGTATGGCCATTTTCACTATATTGGTTCTTCCTATCCAGGAACAAGGGATGTCTTTCCATTTTCTTATATCCTGCTCAATCTCCTTTTTCAAAGTGCTATAGTTTTCAGTGTAGAGGTCTTTTGCTTCCTTTGTTAGACTGACTCCTAGATATTTCATTTTTTTGTATGCTATTGTAAAAGGAATTGTTTCCCTAATTTCTCAGTGAGTCTATTTTTTTGTATATAAAAAGGCTATTTTTTTTGAGTGTTGTGCTTGATCTTTTCTAAAAACGTTTTTTATTAGGACATGTTTGCAGTACATAATGATTACATTCATCATGTGTTTGATCTTAATCTTTCCTTGTACAATTACTATGAATTAAAAAGGAAAAAAGAACGCTTTCATTGTTTTAGCATAAAAAATTGAGAATAATTGACAAAATCATATATACTTAAGATTTACATTGTTTTGAGATACATATATCTATGTTGTGAAATGATTACTACAACCAAGCTAATTAATGTATCCATCAGTTTACAGACTTAACACCAATTCCTAGTTTCTTCCTCTTAGAAACATTGTATAATAGGGTGGGGATTTAGCTGTGCAAGGACCCAAGTTCGATCCCTGGTACCCCCCCTCCCCGCAAAAAGAAACATAGTATAATAGCATTAAGACAAAACAGTCTTAAAGGAAAAATGTGCATAGCACTTCACTTCCAGGATAGATTAAAACAGTTACATGAATACCTTTCTAGATGATTTGTTGATATATCTATATATACATGTATTTTTAAAAATAAAAATTGATAATATCGTATGTACTGGTTTTTGGGTTTTTTTTTGGTACCAGGGATCGAACTCAACTCGCGAGGCAGGCACGAGGCAGGCGTGAGGCAGGCAGGTGCGAGGCAGGCACCACTGAGCTAAATCCTCAGCCCCCATATGTACTGTTTTATAACCTGCTGTTTTACTTAATGGAATAGAGTGGATACCTTTGCATCTCAATAAATTCATGTCAGCTTCATGATATAACTAATAACTTTTTTCCATCCACCCTATTATCCTCTCTTATATTCTCTTCCCTCCCCCTTATTCCCTTCCTTTTGTCTAATAATAGTCTCCCTTTTACTTTTATGTCAACTTTTTCAGATTTCACATATTAGGGGAAACATGATACTTGTCTTTCTGAATCTGGCTTATTTCACTTAACATGATGATCTTTAGTTCCATGCACTTTCTGGCAAATGATGTAATTTAGTTCTTCTTTATGGTTGAATAGTGCCCCATTGTGTATACACTCATCATACTTTCTTTATCCATTCGTCTGTTGATGGGAACCTTGGCTGGTTCCATGCTTTGGCTATTGTGAATTGTGCTGTAGTAAATGTGAGTATGCAGATAACCCTTTATGCTGACTTTAATTCTTTTGGGTATATGCCAAGGAGTGGGATAGCTGAACCATGATACTTCTATTTTTAGCTTTTTGAGCAATCTTCGTACTGATTTCCATAGTGGCTACAGTACTTTACATTCCAACCAGCACTGTAGTGTGTTGCTTTTTCCCTGCATCCTTGTGAGCGCTTATATACTTAGCCATTTGTACTTTTTTGAGAAGTGTCTGTTCAATAATTTGCCCATTTATTGATTGGGCTATTTCTTTTTCTTTTTTGGTTCTGTTTTTTGAGTCTTTGTACATTCTAGATAATAATCCTGTGTTGGGAGAGTAGCTGACAACAATTTTCTTTCATTTTGTAGGCTGTTTCTCGATTCTATTGGTTGTTTCCTTTCCTGTGCAGAAACTTTAAAATTTTATATCACCCCAATTGTTGATTTGTACTATTATTTCCAGTGGTATTTGAGTCCTATTCAGGAAGCCTCTGCCTGTGCCTATGGCTTCAAGCGTTTGCCCTCCAACTTCTTGAAAGTTTCAATTTTTATTTATTTTGGGGGGGGGGGGGTACCGGGGATCCAACTCGAGTCCTTGCGCTTGCGCAGCAGGCAGCGAAACCACTGAGCTAAATCCCTGGCCCTAAAAGTTTCAATTTTTATACCTCTGTCTTTTGGCAGAGTAGATCTTTGAGCTCTATCTTGCACATTTCTTAAAACATGCTCACAACGTTGAAACTATAGGCATACAAAAAATTGAGCCAAGGAGAGAAAACAAAACAGAATATAGGAGTCCAAAAAACAGGATTGTCTTGGGGACTCTGACAACTGGTTTCAAATTTTGTTGGTAGCACTACTGTATTTATTTTTTAGGTACTGGGGATCAAACTCAGGTCCTTGTGCTTTCGAGGCAGGAGGTGGAACCACTGAGCTAAATCCCTGGCCTGGCACTACTTTAATTTAAAAGAACACTTTGTGGATGGCACTGATGATTGAATCCAGGGGCTCACGTGTGTTAGGCAAATGCTCTACCACTGAGCTACATACCCACTAAGAGCACATTATTTTTAAAAAAATACAGGCTCCTTAGTGTCACATAAAAGAAGTTTTTGGCCTTTAGTATCAACCTAATATTAAATATAAGGGTTGTAAAATCAACCTGAGTTTTATTAAGGCAAAGCAAATAATAAATAACACTTTGGCATAGTAATATTCTCTTCGTTTCTTTCTTCCCTTCTTGGTTTCCCCCTCTTGATAGTCACTGTCACTTTCAAATCAAACAAAAGACATTTCACAAAATACATTAAAGCCATGATTCATCCTTCACATTAATGTAATGTTTGTTGTTTTGTGTTAGACTAACAAGGTGGGTGGGTCAAAGACAGGAGGGTGGCTCTTTGTGCTCAGAAAGCTCAAACACTCGGGCGGTATCTAAGCAATGCTTTCTGTCTGTCTTACCCTTTTCTTGTCTTTGTTTTTAATATGTAGTGAAATCCATATTTTTTCTTTGCTTTTAAAGCCCTTAGGATTAATGGCTGTGGCTTACCAGTTAACTATTGCTAGGTCTGCCTGGACAGCTGGAGCTCATCAGCACTCGAGTCAATTTTCTGGGTGTCCTACGAGTATCCTGGAAACCAGGAAGATGCGCCACAACCATAACGATGTATTCATTTCCTAATTTAACTCTGGAGCTGAACAGCTGGTACAGCAGATGAAGATTTATAAACTCAAATGCCACAATGGTTCCTTAGGCAGCCACGACTACTTTCAAATATTGCTTCCTTCTTTGGTATTTGAAAAAATATAGAGGCAAAACAATGGAAATAATCAGTGTCATCATTCCATACTTTATGTCTGCATTTGTTATAGTAATTTGGGGCCCGCTTTCACTTATTAAAAATAACGTCATGAGGTTCTTATCTTCTTGCATTGGGTCTGGAGGGAAATTCATTCTGCAGGAGGTCAAGGAGTTATAACATGCAGCAGGCTTCCAGTAATAAATAATGATGGTAGTTGTGCATTTAAATTAAATTTATTGTAGCACTGTCCCACCAGGGTTTAAACTAAAGGAAGGGACTGTAAAGGGAGATGATGAGAAATACAAAAGTACAGAGATTAGGTCCACACATGCTGGAATCACCATCTTCAAAGTGGAATCTGAAAACCCTGCCCTTCTTGTCCCTCGTGTCACAATGTCATATACTCATCAGCTCCTGACAGGAATCTAGAATAAGTGTCTTCATTGTTATGGCATCAAAAGTAGGGCTGTTTTTCTCATTTATTTCAGTGAGTTCTTTTTCCTAGGGGTAGGAAAATAGCGGTGGGTAGGAAGAAGGGATGGTCTGCAGGATCATTTTCTGGGTGAAACAATATTTAGAATTTAAAACATTAAACAACCATCGCTCTGGAATATTTGAATATCCACAGTTCTATTTTAAGAAGTTCTTAATGAGGAAAATTATTACCATCCCTCAAAACACTATTAACAAGCTGTAGTAATGATGAGGTAATTTATGTACTGCGTTTAAGGACCTTACTTTAGAGCTAATCACAGGACTGAATGTAATCAACTATTTTGGCATGGAAGCAATTTACTCAGGACCCTGATTTTCCCCTTTGCATAGATGGGATATTTGTTCAGGGAACATATGAATCAGTCTACACTGGTATTATGAGTTTCATGTTTATCAAACATTCACAATGCACCCAAGAGCACAGAGCTAAATAATGGTGTTCATCTGGGGTAATGCTACAAGGACTGTGAAAAGAACAAAAGGGAAAAAAGAAACAACCCTATGCCCGAGTACATAGGCACTTAGAATACTTATTTTGCAGACATTTTCAAACCCAAGTATATTGTGCTTCATGCACAGATCTGCCTGAGTAATTAGGTGCCAGGTCACCTTTTGAAAATGGCTTCACACTTTATGCACCAGGGAGACTGGTAACTAGCACACCCTTCCATACTGCAAACAATAATATTTTTCTCTGTTTTCAGATTCACCTTTAGCTCACTGGGTGTGTTTCTCAAAAAGGAGAAGAGTATTCTTTTATTCCATTTTTTAAAAAGAAGAAATCTTTATACTGAAACTCCAAACAGGCTCATGCGCTTCATAAAAGTAATTATTTAGAGTAGCTGGAGCTCCCTGTTGTTTTTATTCCTGTAGACCACACATTTGTGGGGATGAAATATGGAGAGGAGGCAACTTGATCATACTCGTCCCAGTAATAAAAACAGACATGATGAAGTATGATGGCCTTATCTTCAGGACCCGAGTCTCCTCCATCTGTGCTGCACCCCGGGCCTGGTCTGTGTGTCCCAAACACCTCACGAGTCAGAAGACACTTTCCTCATTCTTCTCTATCCTACGCGGTGGTACCCAGCCCAGTCTTACACCCTGAGGCCTCACCACAATGCCTGTCTGGTGACCACACAGCTCTCTGCAGTTCCACAGGCAACAAGAGCTCCAACGAGTGGGCAGCTTTCTGCATTGATGTACACAGTTAGAAAGAAGGAAAAAAAACGTAGGATTTGCAGTCTATCTTGACAGGGTTTGAATATTAACCCTATCACTTCCTGGGTCTAAACCTGGGCAAGTGATTTATCTATTTTTTAATAATAAATTTTATTTTATTTGGGCAAGCTATTTAACTGCCTAAGTCTCATCTAGAAAAGGCCCTAGTAAGAAAGCTATCTCATGGGTGGTTATGAGTGTTACCTTCAATATATATATCATAAAGCAATTGCATAAAATTGATTTATTGGGTACTCATTAAATGTCAGGAATTACCAAAATTATTGTTGTTGCTGGTGGTGGTGGTACTACTTATTATTATTAAACCTTTCTCTGGAAGGAGACAGACAGTTCATTCAGCAGATTCAAGGCTTCTGACTTTCAAATTATCCGTGCATATCTTCTTGTTCCTATGCCAGATTAAATCAGGGAATGAGCCCTTTGAATCATTAGCCTCTAGCCCCCCACTACTCTTTGGATCAGGTTTTCACAACTTCACACCTGGACCGCTGTACTGTCCTCCCCAGTGGCCTTCCTGTCCCCAGTCTCATCTTCCTCAGGCGCCCGTTGTATAGAGAGTAATGTGTCCAGAGTTCTGCAACTTGTAAGTGATGGAGCTGATCTCAACTACTTAGAAAATAAAATAAACCTTAACTAATTACACACCTCAGGAAAATTTTTCAAATTGATATTTAAAGCTTTCTACAGCCAGATCTGAACCTGCACTCTCTACCTCACCTGCAGAGTATCCTCAACCCCAAGCAGGTGATTTGTGCTATTCCTCGGGTGTGATCTGCCTTGCCATTTCCTTACATCTGTGCTTAGGCCACTGCTCTCCACTGGGCTCCATCTCTCTGCCCTGTGTGGCAGGGGACCTCAGTCACAATAGCCCAGGTGGGATGCTCAGAGTTTGCTGCAGTATTCTGATGTTACAGACTATTTTCCTTTGGCTTCTACTGCCACAAGGGAAGAATCTAGATTTCCCACATCACCCAGCCCATATCCAATAGACAGGAGCTGAAGGAGGAGCTCACTGGTGAGCAGGAGGTTGGATTAGGTCCTGCAATTTGGGGCAGGGGAGCTACATGGAAAATGGATGGATGCCGCCTTCACAAATGGGCTTTGGGGCTCAGCTCAAGAGCAACTCCCATTTTCTTACTAAATAAGATTTTCAGTTTAAGATCTCCACAAAGATTTTAACACAGTCAGAAACTATAACTAGATTACAGTCACCTATACAAAACCAAAAAATTTTAGACTCAAAGGAATCGGAAAGTACATTTCGTGCAAACAGGATGTTTTATAAGTTAGAAAACTGCAGCAGAGAGATGACGAGTAGCTTTCAAAATAAAAACAAGGTTGATGGTTGTACCAGGCCTAGAACCTAGGCTTGGGTTGATGGTTGTATTCGGGCTGGGACTCCCATACACAGTGACCCACAGCTCCCCCACTGACCTGACCTACTACATGGGAATTAACAAAGGAAGAAAGAAAGAAACCAGCACACTTACAGCTTCTTCCAAGTGCTGCTGATCTGGATTGTCGTTTGGTGTGTGCCTCAGGATTTCTCGGAGAAGCAGAGGGTATTTCACCAGCCGGCTTCTTGGGATATCAAGGAAATTCCAGAGATCTAGTTTGCGGCTAAAGGGGGATTCTAAACATCGCTGAAGGAAATCTTGAACTCGATGATCTTGTTTTTTATGGTCCAGCAGGGCTTTGGCAGCCACTTGATTACTGCAGTAGCTGTCATAAGAGCTGAGACAAGGCAGCTGAGAAGGAAACAAAAAAAGCAGGTTGGGTGCCGGCACCATTGAGCTCCACAGCTACATGCTAGCATCAACTTGTCATTGGGACTGAATGAGCACTGAACTGTTCTCCAGGCCTTTATCCTCAAGGCTAGAAGGAACTAGTGGAATCATTAAAACTGCAGGCAATGGACAGGTTCCCTAGGCTCTAATTTGCTTTCCCTAAGTAACTGTCCTAATTGCATGTTGACTTTCTTAGTTATTTAGACCACTATGACAACTTGTTTCAATTTTCTGCTAATCTAAGGTAGCAATAGAAGAACTGGAATTGCTACATATACATACAGTTCAGAATTTTTCTAACCTTTCCTAAAGTATCCAGTAAGGTAAAAGCCACCTTTAAAAAAAAGAATTTCTTTAAAAATTATTCATAAGGAAATCATATAGAAGACCTAGGAACACTCACAAAAAGCAAGAGATCAGACTCCTAAGCCCAGCCCTTTTTGTGGCTTGGTACAAGCCTCTCTACCTTAGTTTACCTTGAGTCCAAGGCAGCTCAGTTACAAAGAAGCTAAAACAAAAGTAGGATTAGGAAAACAATCAGATGCAGAAAACATTTATAAAAATCTTTTCAATTAGTTTTGATAGGTCAGGAAAGATTTGTGGCTATACCTTATTGTTTATATCACAATACCATGCCAAGAACAATTTAAAGGCTGGAACATTTTAACTCCACTGCTTTCATTCCAGCAAAACACTAATTTCCCTGACACGACTCATGGGTCCCATTGTGCAAACACCGTATCACAGATTCATGGAAAAAGCTTCCTGTCCTTTTCTACTCTTCCCTCTTCATGGCACCTGAGACTTGGCATCTAATGCAAAGCTACCAGCCTCCAGAAAGTTATCAGAAGCAATAAAATGTAGCCAGTGGCCTGGCTCCTTTCTCTCTCCCCCACACTAGGAAGCTGTATGACACTTAAGTGAGGGTGTCTTTCATTTCTATAGCCTCAGTACTTTGCACTGTGCCTATTGTATAGCTGACATGTTTGTATTCAAGGTAAACAAATAAATGAATGCTTAATGGATTACAAGATTAGGTAATATTTGATGGTTTGGGAGCATTGCTTAAAAATTAAAGTATGGCAGCTGGGTGTGCTGGTGCATGCTTATAATCCCAGGACTCAGGAGGCTGAGGTGGGAGGACTGCTGTGAGTTTGAGGCCAGCCTAGGCTACACAGTGAGTTTAGACCACCCTGAACTACATGGTGAGATCCTATCTCAAAAACCAACCAACCAACAAAAAAAACCCACAAAAGAAACAGAAAAGTATGGCTAACCTCTTATTGAAATTATTTTCTCACTGACCAAAACTAAAAAAAGTTACCAGGGATATAGTACTAAAATGTTTCCTTTTGAGCTTAAAATTCCTTGGAAATGTCTACCTTCCTCCCACTTTCTATGTTATAAAAGAAAACCTCTACTTTTGTTAAAAACAGCTGCATAAACTCTTCATTCAACCTCATATTTAAAAGTAATGATACTTAGTACTTCACGCACACGCGCGCACACACACACACACACACACACACACACACACCCAGATGCGGTGCTTGTAATTTAGATTTTCAGAGTTAATTAAAAAGCACCTCGGGGCCTCTTAATTTCATTTCCATTTCCTCGCCTTTTAAAGGACCTGGAAACGACGAATGTTTTCATTATGGAGAAACAAATCAGCAGTAACCATCGGATGTAAACTAGGGAGGAACCCCACTGTCCAATGGGCCATTACGCTCTCTAATCCCCCCACCTGCTACTATGCCAACCAAGTCTCGATCTGGTCCTGTGTTCACACCTGACAGGGTACTCATTTCCTGGGCATGACCTGAGAGTCTATCTGGTTTAGTCTCTGGCCAGAAAAAGCCATAAAAGATATTTAACTAGATAAGGGATAAAGAATGTATACATATTAGCCCCTAGATATATACACACTCACTTATTTAAAATATAAGAGGTGAAAACTCAGTGGTAAAGAGGACAGATTCTAGAATTGGGGAGAATTCAGGTTCAAAGCCAACTTTTGAACAGGTGCTTTAAATGATTCTTTTAACCTTAGTTTTTCCACTCACAAAATGCATACTAATGCTTTCCTCTTCCTTAATGAGAAAATGCACATAAAATGTGTAGCACAGAGCTGGGCTCCTAGTTAATAATCAGAAAGTACTAGCTATTATTATTTGTCCCTTGACTATTTTATTGAAGAATCCATGGTTTAGAGAAGCAAAGCTGCTTGCTTAGCTAGAGTCTGAAACTTCTTACTTATCCCTCCCCTTGATATCTCTTTAAATAGACTATCAAGAATTTATAAGGGAAACTCTTACTTTTTAAAGAAATTCTTTCTATCCCCCTAACATTGTGAAAAGAGATGGAATGAATTCATTTTTTTTCCCCTTCTATGTGCCCTGCCTCTCTCTTAGGAATTAAAATTTCATTAGAATCCAAATTGACATGAGAACTTGCTGCCTCAGAGCGGGTATAAACTATTTTATGGGTGAGACAAGTCACTGGGAAGCTGTTCCTTTGTAGTAGGGAAGGCTGCTCAAACGGTGTCAGGGGAGGGGACACTGATCCTCAGTAACCAGGGTGGTTCCCTGGAAAAAGCAACCACTCTGTTTAAGGTCTTTAAAGCAGAAGTAACCGATTCATTGTAAGGTCAAAAGGACTGGCCAGTGCTGCCCCATTTGGGCGGCTTACTTGTTTAAAAGGTTTTTTTCCTTTGGAGGGGAAATAAATCAATTTTTCATGGGTCGAATGGGCTCTGACTTTTCTCATTCAAAGTCCACTAAGATGTTTATTCTTTTCTGTTAAAAAGACCAGAACTCAAACAGATGTACTCCTTGGTTTACAGTTCCCACTCGCACAGACACATCTGCAGTTAAAAGAGGGAAAACATTTAACAGCTCGGAAGGCCTGATAAATAAGGGCCATTTCTCACGAAGTCTGGTAACAACGGGCTGGTTGTTTAATTTCAGGCTGCTCTTCAAGCTGCAAGTCCTCATTTGGTGCCTGGAGGGTCCAGATGGCAATGGACTATCATGGTCACTCTTTTGGGCATGCACAGAAAGACTGCAAAAGCTGCCCCTGGAGCAAACCAATTTCCTGATAAAAGTGACAAACTTTTATTTCAAAAAAAGTGAATAACAAGGCAAATTCCTACAAGTCTGCTTCTGATATAAACTCAAAATTTGCGTATGAGGTTTAAGGAAACCATGGAGCTCTACACTGCTATCTTGTCAAAAACAGAGCAATCATCCTGCTAATTCTGGAGCATGGCCTCACCACCTCCATCACGCCTGACAAAAACAGGCTATAAACTCTGCATGTTTAAGAAAGACTGAGGAAAAAAAAAAAAAGAAAAGGAAAGACAGACAGATAGATTGGCTGAGGCCGACTTTCTCTTCTTATTAGCACTTCTCTAACTCCAGGTGTCTGGCTCTCTTTAGAAGAAATTTTTTGTGGGCTAAAGAAGTTACAACATCCACCATGGCTCATAATAAAATGAAAGTCAAAAGTATAAGACGAATGATCTCTCTTGAAATATTAAGGCACATTTTCTAAATTATTCATCTTAGAACATTACTTGTCTTTCAGATACCCTTGGGGTATTTCAGCCCCAGTGCTAAAACTGACTCCTGAACTAAATCTAGCAAAGTCATGAAACATTCAAAGGTTCTGGATCAGAACATAGAAGAACAAGAGATCAGTGTTAAAACTTTCTGTCACCAACTTGGTACTGATGGAACTGGGAGGTATTAGGAAGGTTAAAATACAGACAGAACTGGAGAAAGGATTTACGTCGCAGTAGTAGGACTTATAACCTTCATGACACTCTTCAAGCAGGGAAATGATCTCTAACACTAACTGTCACGTCACCTCCTATAGGCCAAGAGAAGTATAGACCAATCTTTCTAGTGAACATAGATGCAAAAATCCTTAATAAGATTCTGGCAAATAGAATGGAGAAGATCATCAAGAAGATCATACACCCTGACCAAATGGGATTCATCCAGGGATGAATATGTTCATCCAGGGATGGTTCAACATATGCAAATCAATCAATGTAATACACTATATCAACAGAGCCAAGGACAAAAACGATATGATCACTTCCTGCCTATTTTCCTAGAATACATAGTAGATCAGAGATGAGTAGATCAGTAGATGAGACCTAATTCTAACTGGGAGAGGTCATAAAAGTAATCTTCTGGGGTGGAACTCTCAAGTACTCACAGAAAGAAACAGAAATGTACAGAAGAGGGAGTGGTGGGGACGTGGCAAAGTAGAGAATGTGTTCCTTAAATAAAATAAATTAAGCGCACGAACAACATTATGCACCCAATGGAGCACACATTAAGTTTAAGGACCACAAATGTATGTGCCCAATCTAAGGTCACAGCTTATTTCCTTAGGGGAAAAAATGGGTTATTTTGGGAAGAATGCCATTATATACCCAGCTCTCCTATTAAGTAACTTAGGGTCATATATATGCTAAACATTACCAATATATACTTATTATCTTATTTACGAAACTACGCTTTGACCATGAGATTTTTAATAGTCTGAAAAGCTTTTTTTATGGTGGACAAGAATGTATCAACCAATGCTTATTAGATTAGAAATAGTAATAATTATGAGAATTGGCTTGGATCCAGTATTATCTAATTTTATTTGATGCACAATTAGTGATAGTTTCATGTGTACTTTTATTATAAAAATGCCATGTTATCTTTAAATGTACTAAATTTGTAATAAGAAAAATTTGTTTTGATGCTTTGAAAACATACGGCCTAAATTTGCTATTTTTCTTTCTTTCTGATATGAAACCAGTATTTGCTAATAAGGAATGTCTAGCTACAGGGAACTCCACCTACATTAATTAAGATCTATCTTCAACCAAAACCAGAGAACTTCTCTTACCCAGCCCACGAGGATGGGACCAACATGTTCAGTTGAGCCATCTGGCTTCCGAACATCTTGAAGTTGACTAAGGAGCTCTGGCAAAAAACAAACAGAATGCTTATTTCATTAGACATTCACATGAGAGGACTAGAAGTTAGGCTCCGGGTTAGTCACATCATCACATTAATTACTGACTCATTATCAGACAGCTTAATTAGGGTTAAAAGTCACAGCCCATCCTGGGAACAAAATTATACCTTCGTGCAGAGGAATCAGAGAGTCCAGTGTTCCAAAAATTTGATTCAGCTCTTGTTCCGTCATGATGGAGAGTTTCAGCATGGGGTCATGATAGGCCTACACAAGAAGGGCAGAAGATGGACACAAACAATGTCAGAGGAACGAAGCTGTTGCATGCAAATGGCTCCTGAGAGAAACTATATGATTAAAAACAAAAACACAAAACCAAAAAACTGGTTCTCTCTAGCAACTCCCATAATGTTGCAGAAACAGCAGACAGGTACGACTGGAGGAGAGAAGAATCTAGTACTGCTTTGAGCCTTTCATGGTTGTTGATAAACCAAAGCAGATTTTTCCAAAGCGTTTTTTTTTTTTTTGGTACTGGGGATCAAACTTGGGTCCTTGCGTTTGTGCAGCAGGTGGCGAAACCACTGAGCTAAATCCCCAGCCCGAAAGCATTCTTATTTTGGCATATCATACATCTAGGATGGAGCATAGAGTCTAGGTTTAGAGCAAATCTGACTGTTAAAATGTTTTAAAAATCAAAAAGATCCTTCAGCTTGAAAAACTCTCACTGTATTCAAAATTAGCTACCAGCAGGTTCTTTTTCAACTAGTACATATATAAAATAAAGAAAAAATAAGGCAGAGGGAGCAAAACCCCTGCCAATCCTATTCTTTTCTATTAAAGACAATTAAATAACAAGAATACAGTTGGGCCAGGGATTTAGCTTGGGCCGGGGATTTAGCTCAGTGGTTCTGCCGCCTGCCTTGCAAGCAGAAAGTCCCGAGTTCAATCCCCGGTACCAAAAAAAAAAAAAAAAAAAAAAAGGAATAGTTATACCAGGGCTCTGTGATGAAATATGAAGACACAGATAATGCAGTGCCTGCTGTCAAAGAGTTTTAGAAAGCTAACTGGGAAGATATTTTTCTTAAATGCAGAGAAAATGAAATATATGTTTAGAAAACAAGGCTAATAGCAGGAAAAATGTCACATGACAGAAGAATATTATCAAATCATAAGAGTTCTAGAGGGTCAGAAAATTAAAGCTAGAGGGGCTGGGGATTTAGCTCAGTGGAACCACACCTGCCTGGCAAGCACAAGGTCCAGAGTTCGATCTCCATTACCAGAAAAAAAAAAAAGCTGGAATAGCTAAGGGAGGTTTTGAAGATGGGGCATTTGGCACAGAGGAGGCAATAAACACTGCAGAAGGAAGAACTGAGATTTGAGTTGGTACCTGGAGGATGGGGAGATAAAGATGGGGAAAGGAAAAAAAAATTTCTGGGAAGGTAGGACCACCATGGCCCAGTGGATGGCCATAAATCACCTGAAGGTACTTGTGTTTAGGAAATCTTTATGCAGGGAAGGGGAGGTGGATACATGTGGTATAAAAATATGCTGAATGTTAAAAAAATATTTTACTACAGTAAAATACACATTGCCATAATCCCCCTTAAAATGCTCTCCTTCCCTCATTTAGAATGCACTTATCCCACTGTTCTTGCAGCTTTCTGAATCAGTTCTGAAAGTCCCTTTTTGAAGGCTGGGGATTTAGCTTAGCAGCATAGCACCTGCTTGGCAAATGGGAGGTCCTGAGTTCGATCCCCAGCACACACACACACACACACACAAAGTCCCTTTTTGTGTCTTTAGTTGTATTTCTGCGGCTGCTTGATGTACTTAATGGATTCAAAACATTTACTGTTGATGGTCCTTTTGACTTTGGGGAAGAGGGCCAGGGATTTAGCTCAGTGGCACTGCGCCTGCCTGGCAAGCACAAGGTCCTGAGTTCAATTCCCAGTACCTGGGGGAAAAAAAAGAAAAGACTTAGGGGAAGACCCAGAGGTCATATGCTGCCACATCTGGTGAATAAGGTGGATAAGGTCACACTGTGATATTTCTATGAGCCTATCTTTCAGTTGGATGGCACTGGGTAGCAGCATTCACCATATTTTTTTTTATTATACCTCATAAAGACACTCTGAAAGAGTACTTCCAGAACTGCTTCAGAAAGTTCCAAACATGATGGGATAAATTTCTTCAAAGATCAGGGTAGAGTTTTGAGGCACATTAATGGGAATGCATCTTTTACTATAATGATTTTTATTTAAATGCACACTTTGTATGACCAGCCCTTATATGACCAATGTGATGTCTCCCAGATTTAAATGCCTTTCACTCCTCCTAGATCTCGTTCTCTTCCAGGCCTGACTAACATGCAGTTTCTTGGCTGTGTCCAAACAAAGCCTGAATGGCCATTTCGGGAATGCCAGAGGTGACACTTCACTAATTAGCAGAAAGATGGGCTAAGGACCCTTCAAAAAAGGGAAGCATCCTTTCAACTCCATGATTCTCTGAGAGGCAGTGAATGTCAGAGGATGGACTCCGGATTTAGCTTCTAAACCTTGGAGGGTCACTGTAATGGAAAAGTTTTTGGAGGAAAGTTTGTTGTCAAAAATATACATGATGCTGCCGCCTGCCTCGCAAGCGCAAGGTCCTGAGTTTGATCCTCGGTACCAAAAAAATATATACACACATACATACACACACACACACACACACACACACACACACACACACGCTACAAGGCATGGGTTTTCTCCCTCTCCTCCCATACAATGTTGACTGAAAAACAAGTTTCCAGCTGAGGGTGCAACTCAGGGGCAGAACACGGGCTTAGCATGACTAAGTTTCTAGGTTTCATCCCCAGCACTCAACAACCAACCAAAAAACCAGTTTCCATATAAAAGACCCTGCCTTGTGACAGCATGCAACTAGTCTTACTTCACCATTTTTTTCCATCTTTGAGACTCAGGAGTCTTTATTTCTAACACATTGCCTCAGTGTCAGACATCTGTTTTCGCCCACGGACAGAGGTCCTGAGTGTGAGATTTCTAGGACAATGAAATACACATAAAACCAGGCCTCTACAGAGACTTTCTGATTGAAACTGATGTGTTCTTTGAGGTGCACCACTAACATGCAAACACGGACCCTTACAGGTGCCAGGTGTAGAGAACTATTCTTCCTTCTTGTTTTGAGCCATTTCCCCCACTGCGTGGTCTGTGGTTGCAGGTTCTTCTGAATTTCTGATTCTGAGTCACAAAGAGAGTGCTCATATAGCATTCTCTTAGAGTTGTGAAATTACTCAGAGGAAAGAAAATGTGAGGCGACTCAAATGACTGCTGGATTTTAGTTTACCTTTTTTGCTAATTTCAAGTCTTCTATCAGGTCTTCTTCTCCTTGAGAAAGCTCAAAGATTGCCTGCAAGAAAAGGAATATTTATTGAACTCTCCCTTGAGTGCTGATTCTAGCACTAAAAGCTCCAAGTATTTATTTTTGTATTTTTTTTTCCTTTTTGAGACAGTCTTGCTCTGTAGTTCAGGCTGGCCTTGAACTCACTATGTAGCCCAGGCTGATCTTGAAGTTGTGATCCTCATGCCTCAGGCCCCTGAGCGCTGGGATTATAGGTGTGTGCCACCATGGCTGGCTCCAAATCTTTAAGCACTTAAAAAGTATTCCCAACAAGTTAAATTAACCTGAAGCAAATCTCTCAGCTAAAAGCTTCAAAGGAAAGATACTGTAAACTTTCTGCATAATAGGCTTCTGGGTTTGTGGGAGAAAGGGCTTCCACATGATTCTAAGCCAGCAAGGCATTTTTCATGTTACAGATCTTTCACGAAGCTGAACAAGAGGGAACTACGTTAGGTAAAATAATTACAGTCTGAGCCATGGATTCTGCATCTTGTTATGAGTGGCAATCCTAAGAAATGATTCAGGGTCTGTTCTTAGTCATGGACCTCACAGTATTATTAATAGGCCATCACAGTTTGCCTCCCTTCTACTCCTTTCTACAGAAGATGATTCTCAGCAGAAAGCTTTATTCCTATCATCCATTTGTCTTCAGGCTGGGATTGCAGAAAGAAGCCAACATTTTATCACTCTAAATAAAACCTGGTGAAGTTAATTCATTCTAAAGCACTTCTCAGGCCCACCAAGTGTAATAAATAAAATTATAGGAGCTGGCTGTGTGCAAGAGTATGTAAACAGACCAGTCTAATTCTGCTATATTAAAAGCCACCATAATTTAAATGTAAGATGCACAGAATGCTCTTCCCTTATCTGGGAATCTAAATTCTTGGCAAACATTGTATTACTAAAGGATTAGAAGTTTGTGATACAGCCTGGGGACGAGGGCATTTTTTTTCAGACTAGAGAGAAGTGCATGGGTTTCAGGCAGTCCTCCACCTGGGGCTGGGGGGTGGGAGGTCAATGAGCTGTGTTCTGCAGCAAAGCAGATGCAGGCAGACACTGGGCCAGAGGGCAGTGCCTGCCACCTCTCTGAGGCCCAGGAAAGCCCCAGGTCACGGCCTTTTGGCACTCTATTTTATCTTTTTATTTCAAAATAATTACAGATTCACATGAAAAGTTACAAAACTAGTACAGAGGGGTCCTGTGCAACCAACACTCAGCTGCCCCTGAGTGTTTTCTCAAAACCAGGAAATGGATTGGCTCAAAATACTGAGCTGGCCTTTACGTGTATCTTCCTCAGATTTCCTTGACCATCTGTTTTATTAGAGCTCATTTACCTGTCTCACCCCAGGAGATGACAACCATAGACACATAGTAGGAAATACGCCATGGGCTTTCGGACAGGATAGCGTCAGGTTCAGATCCTGATTCTGTAACTTACCAGGCTGTGACCTTGTGCTCACCATGCCTTAATAAATTTCTCATCTACAGAATCCATCCTTCCTTCCTCTTGCTACCTCCTTCCCTTCCTTCCTTTTGGTTTTACTGTCAAACTGTACAAGCTGTATATTTACACTGTTAACACTTGGGAAAATACAGAGAAGCATAAAGAAGACTCTGAGGATACAGGAATAACAAACTCAGTTTCTCCTATGCTCTCACAGCAGATCCATTCTGATACCTAATTCGTGGTGCTTTCCTTACACACCATGAAAGCAATCAGTTCTGCAGTGGTCACCATCTGGGTGTCCCAATTCAATTCTGACACCATCTACTTAGAGGCAGCATCAGATTCTACAAGTTGGGGGCTCAGTTCCCAAGACTACAGCCCCTTTTAGATGCCAATAAAAAGTTCCAGGATGTCCTACCTGTGTTTCTGCTCAATGAGTTATAAATTAGGGTTCTCATGATCACCTCTTTAGGATTCATTGGGATTGACTGATCATCCTAACGAGGATTATTTGAAAACAAGGCAACACTTATGCTTAATGGTTTATTTCACAAAGCATAGAATTTTACAAAGGATACCTATAAATACCAGAGAAAGAGAGGAACAGGGTAAGATCTAGGAGGGGCATGGTGCTTCCATACTCTATCCAGGTACACCACTCTCCAAGAACCTCAGCTATCCAGAAGCTCTGCAAGCCTTGTCTTTTCAGGTTTTTTTTTTTCCTTTTCCAGGACCAGGGATTGAACTCAGGACTTTGTGCTTGCAAGGCAGGCTCAGCGCCACTGAGCTAAATCCCCAAGCTATCTTTTTAGGTTTTTATGGAGGCATCATTCCATTGGCATGGATGATTATATCACTGGCTGGTGTCATCAATTTAACCTTCAGATCTTCCTCATTCTCCAGAAGTTAGGGACTGTGGCTGGAAAAATCTCATCCTTCTAAACCTGCCTCGGTCTTCCTGGGTGACCAGGCCCCATCATGATGCTATGAGGGGCTGGCAGCCATCAGTCAACTCACTAGGTAGCACACGAAACATCACTTTGAGGATATGAAGAGCTGTATGCCAGGAAATAGGGGCCAAGGCCGATATATTATTTCACAATATCACATTAGCCATGATTAAGATTGTCCCATATGTCTTCACTGAATTTTTTTCGAGGCATTTCTTATTTTTAAAGGTTTTATTCATTCATTGAATAGATAATACATTCACAAGGCACAAAGTTTATAGTGTATAAATGGGCATATGGTAAAAGCTTTCCATCTCCTCTCCTCCTTCCAGACACCCATGGAGGCAGCACTGTTGCCAGTTTCTTGGATATCCTTCCAGCACACATGCACACAGATTTTACTATTTTTATATACATGGGAGCACACTTTATGACCTATGTCGTGCCATTCTTTATCCACTTAGCCAAACGTACATGTCAGTTCTTCTTCATATGTTTCCACAGCTGCATGGTACTTCAGGTATTTAAACCACTTCCTAATAACAGACGTACAGTCTCTTTCTAAATTAATATTATTTTAAACGCTACTGTGATGAGAAATCTTACACATGTATTTTTTCACTTGTGTACAAGTAAGCTTGGCAGATAGGCTCCTAGAAGAGAACTACTTAGTCAAGGAATCTAGAAAAATTTCAAATACTCTTTTTGCCAAACTCAGGTTCTCCATAATAGAGACTGCAAGGACGTCATTAGAAGATGCCCATATGAAGTGCTTGGCCCACCCTGGCACACAATAAACTCTCCATAAAGGGTGATACCATCATAGCCATTTCGGGTTACTGATACAGAAAACTTGCAAGGAATGAAATTAACTGGCCTCCGCAAAAAGGAAGTATTCCACAAAGTCAAACCAAAGTTCTATAATTTTGGACTATTTTAAAATATTTTCGAACTTGCCATCAAAATATAACTAAAATGCCTGTTTCTGTGAACCTCAGAATTCTATACAGACACTTGGTTTCAACATCCTGTACATTCAGATACTCACACCAGTTTCTTTTTACAGGGAAGCTGCACCTACCCTGCTGGCTGCTGGTGCTAGCTTCCTTCCACCCATGTGTCTTCATACAATGGCACAAAGAAGGGATCTGGAAACCAAAGCACAGACCTCGAAGGCTCTGGCCTGCTTTGCAGCTTTGGGCCAGACACACAACCAGCTCCATGGGTCATGAGCCTACCTCCTGACGTTTGATTTCCTTGGCTGTAAGCATCTGATTGACGCACACATCGAAGGTCTCACTCCACAGCTTGCTGTCTCTCCGCTTTGTGCTTGAGGAGGTGGCATTTCTGGACCAGGGTCGGGGCCCAAGGATGTCAGGGCGGCTCTCACTTCGGAAGCTAATGGACCGCTGAATAATGAGAAAAACAAACTATGGCTGACAGAACATAAATCACATGTTCACAAGAGCGAGAGGACACGGTCACCAGCCACTGTCGTGAGTCTATAGGCTGAAGGAGACTGGATGAGGGCGACTTTCACACATGTGCTGGGAGCACCCATTCTGTGTCACCTGGACGCCAAGCACACCACAGCACAAGAGCACAGCAGGCCCAACTTCAATAAGACAGCTCCAATAAGCCATGAGCTTGCCTTGCTTCTGGGGGACATCTCCCCCATTCTGAAGGACACGGGAGAACAATGTGTAGTAGATGGCCATTAAAAAACAACAACACTGGGCCGGAGATTTAGCTCAGTGGCACAGTGCCTGCCTGGCAAGCACAAGGTCCTGAGTTTGATCCCTGGTACCAAGGGGGGGCGGCGTGGAAAGTAATACTGGGCCAGTATGCCTACACTCCTTCTAAGAACAGGGCCCAACTCTCCTTGAGTCGCCAATTTTACACAGTTTGGGAGGACTCCTTCAGATCTGACCAATCAGAGTGTTCCACCGGGCTGAGCACTGAGTCCCTGCAACTTGCTACATGGTTTATAAGAGAAAAGGTGGAAGAGTCTGTATTCCTCTGGGAGTGTGAGTTCAGGAGCTAACCGAGAAGGAGCTTCTTGTAACAACTCTCCCTGGTCACACAGAAGAATCTGTTTGCCATAGGAAAGAAGGGGCTGCACAGAAGGAAGGACAGAGAGGCTGACTGATGGAGGGATGAAAGGAATAAGCTTAATCAACACTGCTTGAGGCCCCGGATTCCACTGTGCCTGAAGCCAGGAAAAGCCACCCTTACGCAGTTAAGTTACACTGGCTAATACAATTTACAGTTACATAGGCTAATACCTATTTACACTGAGCTTAGCTGGGGTGCTATCAACTCAAGAAGTCCTGACTAATACACATACTAAATGCTATCTTGGCAGGAAATGATGTTTGTATGTTTGATGTAGTTATTTCCCAAAGTGGCCTCCGCTGACTTAGGGATGGTCGAAATGCCCAAAGGGCACCCTTGTGGCTGAAATAGGCCACCACAGTGCTTTCTCATGACAGACACAAATCACCAGGAAGGAAGGAAGATAAATGCATCCTCTTTAGTCTTTACTCTAGACGGTTTCAACACATTGGAAACTTTGCCAAAGCAATGAGGCATCACTGTGCCCCAAAACCACATTCTTATTTAACAAGTGTCCCCTGCCACTGCTTCCTGTGGCCTTCAGTATGAAGTTCCAACTTCTCAGCCTGGCACGGAGGCCCCTTGCAATGTGACCACAGGTTACATATTTGGGATCACAACTTGCCCCTTGCCCATGAGCCCCTATTCTTCAGCCCTCCTAGGCTACCTGCCAGCCCCGAAACATGCCACGCTTCGCCATCCCTCTGGGCTTCCTCCAAGCAATCTTCTCTTTCTGGAAGGTGTTCCTTACATTTTATAGCTGCTTAACTCCTAACTCTCCTCAGAATCTAACTCAAACACTACCTCCCCAGGAAGGCTTCGCTCGTGTCCCCCCTTTCCCCTCTCCCATAGCAATGTGATGTACCTCTGATAAAGTGGTGATCACATTTTGCTAACTTACTGGTCACTTGTTCTAAATCATAAACTTCTCAGGACAGAAACTGATCTTGTATGTGATATATGAGCTGGCATCACTAAGACATTCTAAGATAGCTCCCAATTATTTTGCAGTTCAATAATAAAATTCAAGAAAGCAGAGGATTTATTTTGAGATAGGGTATTACTATATTGCCTAGGTTAGCTCCAAACTCCTGGGCTCAAGTTATCCTCCTGTCTTAGCCTCCCAAGGAGCTGGGAACACAGGTGCCTACCACTCTGCCCAACTAGGACAATATTTTTAAGAGAGCTGATCAATATAAGGACATTGTTAAAGAAGTTATAATTACCTGCCTGATGGAATCCTATCTAGCCATTAAGACAATTCTGAGATAATTTAATGCTGAAAATCCCTTCTATGCAAATTAAAATAAAATCAGGATTAAAATCTGTATATGAACACTATATAATTATGTAAAAAGTACATGTGAGCTGGGTGTGGTGTTGCATGCCTGTAATACCAGCATGCAGGAGGCTGAAGCAGGAGGATCACTAAGTTCGAGGCCACCCTGGGTTTCATAGTGAGTTTAAGACCAGCCTGGACTACATGGCAAGGCCCTGTCTCAAAAAACAAAACAAACTTCAAAAAACCAAATCAAAACAAAAAGTACATGTGAGCAAAGATATAAAGCAAACACCATAAAATTCTCTTGTTCTTTATGTGACATTATAAATGATTTGTCCTACTTTATAATTTTTATGACCTAAGAAAAATGAATAAATGAAAAACATAAGAAATTTCCAAGGGGCTTTGGGGAAACACCAGAGCCCCTTGGATACAGGAAGCTGGAAGCTAGCTCTGTTTCCAAGTAGCAACAAAAGCTCCTTGGGCTGGCACAGGCAATCTGTCAGCTCCTGGGCTCACCAATGAGCTTGAAGCCCCTGGACCAGCCCTGAGCAGGAGATCAAAAAAGAAGTTGTAGAAAATATACAATTTGCTAATGGTATCTTGTAAATCCTTATGATCTCTTAAAAACAGTCCATAATAAACAATAACCACACTAAATGAATGTAGATCCCCTGCACTCAGAATCAATTAGCCACAGTTGTAAAAGGTCAAAACAGGCACAGTGAGTCATCAAGAAACTCCTTTTGCGGTTCTGATGGGAGCCAGGGCTGGGGAGAACTGAAGAACAGAAAGAAAGGAAGATGTACTAAAAAGAAAATTCAAAGTGAAACACAGTTTCCACTTTCACTTCAGAGAATCAGCCTCCCACTTTTCTACTTCAGAAGCTGACCAAATTCAGACTTTTCCCACCACTTTGAAATGTAATTTATGCTAAATTTAAAATTTCAGAGATTACAGAAGTATATATTGAGTAAAAATCCCCCTATTCCTCAACTCTGCTCTAGAAGCAATTGCTGTTAAGTTTCTTCTAGATCTGTCTGAACTTTTTCCAATATATGCACATTGATTTAATCAACTTCCAATTGATGGACATTAAAATCATTTCCAGTGTCCAGCTATTACAAAAAGTGCTTCAGTGGACATCCTTTGTGTATTTGTGTTGGTATTTCTATGAGGCAGATCCATCCATTCAATAGAGTTCCCTAGTCTAAAAAGTATCCACTTTAATTTTATTTGTTATTTTATTTTGGTGCTGAGGATTGAACCCAGGGCCTGCTGGATAGTAGGCAAGTGCACTATCACTGAGCTATGTGCTATCAAATTGGCCTTCAAACAGGCTGTTCAACTACATATTTCCCATATGGGTATAGGATAATACACTTTACTCACACTCTTATTAACACAGTATTATTATCAATCTGATAGGCAAAACTACTATACTTGAATTTCAGTTTCATGTTTTGTTTTGGGGTTTTTTTGGTACCGGGGATTGAACTCGGGACCTTGTGCTTACGAGGCAGGTGGCAGAACCACTGAGCTAAATCCCCGGCCCTCAGTTTCACGTTTTGAATGTAAAGATCGAGCAAGCCAGGTGTGGTGGTGGCACATGCCTGTAATGCCAGGACTTGGGAGGCTGGAGCAGGAGGATGACTGAGTTTGAGGCCAGCATGGGGTACATAGTGAGTTCAAGGCCAGCCTGGGCTACATGGTGAGGCCCTGTCTCAAAAAACAAAACAAATACATGCACACACAAAGATTGAGCATAAAGTACTTTCATGTATTATTGAAACATTTCCCAGAGGGTTGGAGATTTTCTTTTGTTGCACCTGAAGGAAAATGAGAGAGGTGAGCTATACTATTTATGCTATTGTAGGTATACTTCATCATTAAAAGTTCTTCATTTTGGGTTTTCTTAGTGATTACTGGCCTCAAGAGACTACAGTGACTATCACTGAAGGTCGATGATGTTCTCCCCTATGCTTAGAGTCCTAGTTCAATCTCTCCAATTCTCATATCCTGAAAGATAGGAGATGTTCTTATTTTACCAGTGAGGGAGGATAAGGAATTTGCCTAAATAAGGATCTAAAATAAGATTTGTCTTCAAAGCCTGGGTATTGGGGAGCTGTACCTGCTGATTCCATGCAAATCAGGCATGGGGGGAAGGTTTCAATGAAATGTGATCTAGCTTCTACTCTCCAGGAAATCAAATCTGGATAAAGAGAGGGAATGTCTTTGTTCAGTTTTAGGAGTAATCACTGTAATGATTTAGATCTAAAATGTTCCTTAAAAGTCTCACATGTTCAGAGGTGAGGCTCTCAGAAGGGGACTGGATCATGAGGGTCTTAATCTCATCAATCATTAATGAGTTCCCAGTTGAATGGGCTATTAAAGAGGGGGACCCCAGTTGAAGGTGGTGAATCACTGGTGCCTTTGGAGGGTGTATCTCTCCCTCTGGCTCTTTTCCTGGTCTCTGCTTCTAGCCACCACAAAGTGAGCACTTTTCTGTGCCATGATGTTTTTGTCTTGGAGCCAGCCAATCATGGACTAAAACCTCTGAAACTGTAAGCCAAAATACATTCTTCCTCTTTTAAACTGTGAATGTCAGATATTTTGTCTCAGTGACAGAAAGATGACTAATCTAATGACTGATCTTTTAACAATCAAGCTACAGATTATACCTTGAGTTAAGCTGAATTACAACATTTTATTTTTTCCGTTCTACACTCAGAAGGGAGGAGGATATTGAAAGGAAGAATCTGAAAGAGAGCCAGGCATGGTGGTGCATGCCTGTAATCCAAGCACTTGGGAGGCTAGGTCAGGAGAATCACCATGAGTTTGAGGCCACCTTTGGGTACATAATGAGTTCAAGGACAGTGTGAACTGTATAGTGAGACCATGTCTCAAAAAACCCAAAACCAAAAAAACCCAACCCCCAGCAAAACTAAAAAAGAGGAATAAGAAGAGCTAGTTAGGTGTGTGGTCAGCAGCTGGCTGGCCCTGGGGAAAAGGAGCAGCTGCTGCCTCATCATGGGACCACCCCAGGGAAAAGGTCAGGTGTTCACAACAGCACTGACCACATACCATGAGCTACACTCTAAGGAGCCATTGATATGGCTGGACACAACCATATGTGAGGATGGAGCAAGAACTCGTGGGTTTGGTAGAAGAAACCCCCCAAGGAAATGGATGTCTCTTGAGAGAGGAGGCCACCACAACACTTCTCCAGTGTCCTTGCCACTGCCCGGATATCCGCCTTTAGTTTTCTCAATTTGCATAACGTGCTGTGTGATCTCATTCATAGGTTGGTCTGCCTCTGACAGGTCCACTTCCTCCTAATAGAAAGCTATCCCCTTGCAGGTAGGTGTTACGGTTTATATGGCTCTTTTCCCAAATCCTTCTGCATTCATAGATGGGGCTTTTGGGAAGTGACTGCATCATGGGGGCATGATACTGTGATGGCGGCATTATCGGCATTATCACTAACTGTGACCTTGGGAGGTGAAGGCCGGTGGGAGGAGGCAGGTCACCAGGGTATAGCCGGGAAGGGCCTATCTCCCTTTCCGCTCCCTTGGTCTCTCTCTGCTTCCTGCCACCACGCCATGAGCTGTTTCTCCTCTGCAATGCCCACTGCCATGCCATCCTGCCTTGGAGCCCAACTATAGATTGAAAAGCCTGTGGGCTGGGGATTTAGCTCAGTGGTGCCGCTGCCTGCCTTGCAAGCACAAGGTCCCAAGTTCGATCCCCAGCACCAAAAAAAAAAAAAAACCCTTTACAAACTGTGAGTCAAAATAAACCTTTCCACCTTTAAGTTGTGTGTGTTGGGTATTGCGTCCCAGTGACAAGAAAGTAAGACAGTAGGGACGTCTACTACTCTGTTCAGTGATGGATTTGTCAGCACCTGGCACAGGGGAGGGCCTTGAAACTGGGGCATTATGAACAGACGGTATGCTGCTATGTACTGGGCACTGAGGGGAACTTGAGAACCCTATTTACCCAAGAGATAAGGATTCTCACTCCCACCTTACAGATGTGGAAACTTGAGGCTCAGAGAAAGTAAAACTTTGCAAAGGTCATGCAGCTAATGAATAGTGCTTTAGAATTTAAACCTAGGAGGCCAAGAAGGAACTCAAAATGACAATTCAGGCCTGCCTGAGGGTGGTGTGGTACATGCACCAGAATGGATGAGTTCCATGCTACTTTTCAGTCTATGGCAGTTGTTCAGTCTTGCTGTCACTAACATTCTGAACTAAAAACTCTTTATTGTGAAGGGCTGTCCTGTGCATTGTAGGATGTTTAGCAATGTAATTTGTCTCTAACCACTAGATGCCAATAGCTCCCCCACCCCAGCTGTGCCAAACAAAACATCTCCAGACACTGCCAAATCTCCCCTGGGCTGAGAAACAGTGGCCCACAGTAACTAGGGGGATTTGTCTTGATGTGAGGGACCTGCCCTTGGAAGAAACCACATAAAAACAGAACACGTACACAGACATCCCTGGGTGCAGGAATTCTGGGACTGAAATGAAAAATGTGCCAGCATAAGCAGGAGTTTCCATGAGGCAGTTCAGCATAGCAAACGAGTGAAAACCCAAAGCTCATAACAATGGCCATGAGAAACAGATAATAGAGATTTAGGAAATGGGTGCTGCATGTGCCTAAGCTGGGGATGTGGGAAAGATGCTGCAGGTGCCAGGGGACTGTCTGTCGGTGGAAAAGGTGGCTCCGTTACACATGTCAGAGGAAGTGTAAACCCAGCGGGTAGACACAGTGGGAAAGACCTGATTTGTTAACGCTGCCTGTTCAGTGGGGTGCTCCCATCCTTTTCCAAAAACAGTTGGTCTTCACAGCCAAAAATAACGTGCTCTGAGAGAGAGAGAGAGTTCAGGCCAGGGTTACCATCCTGACTTCATTGCTATTTGGTAGCAGATGGTCTATTATTAAACAGATTGGAAGATAAGATGAGTCTGTACGAGACACGTCCCTACGTAGCTGCCGCAGTGAGTTAAACCAAAACGTACAATGATCATGGCCAGGGCCAGAAAACATTCTCCCACAACATCCTCCGAGAGAGTCTTGTACAAGGCTTGTGTAGAGCAATTAGCTTAAGTAACCCTTCCTTGCTGTGTGGCCGGGTTACGTTTGACCCTCATGCTAATCCTCAAGAGAGCTGATGGCAAGTTCTTCCTCTTTAAATAGATGAGAATTTCAAGAACCAGAGGATTACATGACTGGCACAAGCTAAGTGCTGGAAGGAGAACTGAGTACAGTTGTTTAACCCCCAAACACAAATCCTGATTATGCACAAAGGCTTTAGCATAAAACAAGCTTCAATTCAACGCAATGGCTGAAGGACTTGGAAAGCCCATCTCTCTGGATCTCAGTTTCCTCCTCTGTAAAAGGGGCTTGATAATAAGCACATTGCAGTGAGAACTGGATACAATAAAGCGTGTCAAGGGCCTAATCAAATGCCTGGCACGCAGTTGGTACAGATGGTTGTTAACAATCACCGTTACACCACTGATTGCACTTGTCTGAATACAGTAGTCCTCACTTATCCACAGACACATTTTAAGAGTCCCCATGGACAACTGAAACTATAGATAGTACTGAATCCAATATACACTATTTTTTTCTAGATATACATACCTATGATAAAGGTGAATTTATGAATTAGGCATAGGAAGATATTAATAGTACTAACAACTAGAATGATTATAGATTGTAATAAAAGTTCTTTAAAACTGTATTTCTGGAGTTTTCCATGTAATATTTTCAGATTACAGTTCATTGTGGGTAACTTAAACCGTGGAAAGCCAAAAACCATGGATAAAGGGAGGCTGTCTGCATTCATCATTAGCAAACAGCAGACACCTGTCTGAACTTTCCATAATGAAGAGCTTCATGAAAAATCAAAATCAGCTGACAAATACATAAGACCTTGAACAGTAAGTTAGAAGTGACACTATAAACATAAAATCACATATCCAGAAACTGGTTCAGATTAATGCCCACTGAAGACACAGTAAATGGGCGCCCAGTCAATTTATAATCCATAAATGTCAAATCCCAAAAGACCCAGCAAAAAGAGAAACCTTTCTGTAGTTCAGAGATATTCTGAGTAGAATGAATGAAAACCTGAAAACAATATTTGGGTAGGTGTGTAGAAAACATTGTACAATCTGCTTAGGGCTAAACAAAAATTAGGAAGCCTTCTGGGGGCCTGGGGTAGACATCCTCAGTCACTTTCATTGGCACCATAAAAATGGCTCTTGTCTGCAAATATTAATGGCAAAATATTCCATGAGCTGGAAACGCTGACTCTCTCTGGCCCAGGAGGTGAACTAAGGGAAAGCTGCAAGGTGAGATGCTTCAGCTCCAAAGCTGGTAGCTATTTTAGACTCTGGCAGGCTTTCTTATCCATTGTTTACTTTTTGTGAGAAGCCTACCTGAAAAGAAGAAGCCAAGTGTGCTGCAGAATCCCAGTTCCACGGTGAGCAGCTATGTCCTCTGGGCATGTGTTTAAGGTGCTCCCTCTAAAGTGGTGTGGAGCCTACCATGCAGACTTTTGGAGGAGATGATATAAGGTCATGTTCATAAAGTACTCTGGGGGACAGGGATGTAGCTCAGTGGTTCCGCCACCTGCCTCGCAAGTTCAAGGACCCGAGTTTGATCCCCGGTACCAAAAAAAAATCCCCAAAACCCCCCCCAAAAACCCTAAAGTACTCTGTTCAGAATGTGACTCATTATAGTACTCAACTAATGAGAGTTACTATTATTAAATAAAAAATGACAAGCTTTAAATTACAAGTCAACTATTTACAATGACTTACTATTACTCCAGGAATAGTAAAGAACAGCAAGGACTTGGGCATTCTTCTTGATGCTGAACACAGATCACTTCTCTGTGGTACCTTTACCTCCTAGACAGCAAAGTAGTCTGGTTTCTGTTTGTTTTCCCCAATGCGCATGGATGCACCCATGTACACACATTAACTCCAAGCTCATCTCCATATGTGCCAAGTAACTAGGGGCCAAAGACTTGTTAGTTATGGGAAGTTTGTAACATCAGTCCATGGGACTAAATTGGCGGTCACTAAAGGAGAAAATAATGGTTGCCAGACATGAAATTAAGCACATAGGCTTGGGTGATCTACTAATTTCTTAACTGAGAGGGCACCAGTCTTCTCACTCCTTTCTCAAACATGAAATGTCCTTTCTCTCCTTCATCCATATCATCTCCGGGCCATCCTTGCCAGGAAGCCTTCTTTGATGCCCCCACCACCAAGCCCTTCCTAAGCGCTCTCTCTCTCTCCAGTATACTTTATCATATAAGAATCAAATCTTATTCACTGTTATCTGGATGCAAAGATAATAGTTATTTTTTAAATTCAACTACATTGTACTAGAAATATATAATGGAAAGAAATCAACCATTTTAGCCCATTTATTCATGCACTATTCATCTGTAATTCTTATGTGATAGGGAAGAAAGGAGAACACAAAACAGAAAACAAAGAAGTGTAAACCTTTTATTGTATTTCCAAGAGATAATTATTAGTGAGAACTTAATTTCCTGTTTTCCCCCATGCATATGCTAATATGGGTGGGTATGATTAACTGAGAAACAGTATAGTAGTTTTGAACTTCCCCTTTTTTTCATTGCTAATATCTCTTAGGTAATTACTACCAAGTAGATCTTACAGTTTTCTAGAGTAGGCTTGTCTCCTTTTTCATAATCCCCACCAAGTCTAGAGCAGAATAAACAACACAGTAGATACAAAGAATATTACGAACAGTAATTTATCATCTATTTATGCTGCATCTAGGTTGAATAATTTCCATATCTAAGGGCCAGGGATGAAGCACTGAGAAGATATAGTTTCCAGAAACCTTTCTTTAGCTCAGCAATTCTCCCTGGAGGGGCTCAGGAACACATGTAGTATTGCATTAGGTGACGGCGGAGGCAGGGTCCATCACTAGACAGGTGATCTGCAGCGAGCCCCTGGAGAGAGCCCGTGGGTGGCAATGGTCAGCTTCTCTAATAATAGTAGGTATCAATTTTTGAGCAAATTCTAAGTAATGTGTTGTATTAGGCACAGAGATAAAGTAAGAAACAATCTTGTCCTGCATTGAAACCCAAGGGCCCTTGGGAAAGAGCTATCTTTTGAACTGTGGCAGAAGAGGAGAAAACTGGCTCTGGGAGTAGATGAAGGAGGTGAGAACAGAGAAGTAATTCTCACCAAAACAGACACACATTCAGAATAGAAGACTAGCTATCTCAAACGTCTCTTAGGGTTCACACCCTTACCAGAATTCCACTTCTAGAAGAATAATGGAAGAGAAAGACAGACAAGACTTGTGATCAGGATGCTTAAAACAATGTTAACTATGAAGTTAAAAGAAGAGGGAATAATTTCAATTTTCATTAATAGAAGAGTGGTTAAATAACCTGGTACAAACTTCTGATAAAATACTCTACGAACCCATTCAACCTTCTGGTAAGAGAGTCTATCAACCCATTAAGAACCAGGCACATGAAAAACATTTAATGACATGAAAAAGTCTTATATTGTTAGGTTATTCTATTAAGACAAAAGCAAGTTAAAAGTAGTATACACCGTACATACAATTAAAATTTTGTTTTAAAAATATGTATGCAAGTGCATAGTAAAAGACTGCCTGAGTATGTATTAAAAGCTTTTTTGGTAACTGGTAGGAGGGAAGTGTTTACAAGTGATTTTTACTTTCTTTTCTGTGCTTCACTACATTTTTTTTCATTTTTTATGATGTTATATAATCAGAAAAGAAAGCACAAAAGAAGGTACTTTTTAAAAAACAGGACAAATGCTTTCCAAAGGCATTCAGCCCAGTTACTTAACAATACACAAATATTCATAATCTAAATATCCACTAATGGTCCAGTTATGTAAAATAAATCATCCCAATACACTGGAATAATACACAATTATCCATAAAGATATTTTCTAAGAATGACGGTGATACCATACTTTCCACCCTATATAAAAACTTACCATCCAGCTAAATGACAAAGGGAAGATTAGAATAGTTGGAACAAAACATACTAAACCGAAAGAAAGGGAAGGAGAGTAAAGGAGGGAGAAAAAGAGAGAGAAAGAGGGAGGGGAAGGAAAGAGTAAGGAAGGGAAGGAAGAAAAAAAGGAAAGAAAGAATACACTTTAAGGCAAAAAGCAGTAAAAGACATTAAGTAGAGAGATTTATCTTTAATGAAAAGTGCAACACGACCAAAGAAGCTGTAAGCCACAATGGGGACAAAGATGAACATTCTTGCACCCACTGCAGAGCTTGAAAACATGCGAGGCCAAGAAAGATGAGAGACAAGAGTCAGTGATCAAAAACGTCAGTGGTCATCCACCACAGAGGCTTTAACCCCGAAAGGCAGTACATGGCAAGCACAGGAGACCTAAGGCAGGGTAGACTGACAGCAAGGCCAAAAGAGCCTCAGGGCAGGGCATGGCAGGCAAGTCATACCACCACAATACTGGAAGCAAATTATTAAAATACTAACAGGGATTGTTTTGGAGTGCAAGGCTATATGTATTCTTTTCTCTTTCTCCCTTTCTGTATTTTTTCATAATGAGTATTCACTTTCATAACAGAAAGGAAGTTTATGTCTAAAGGCAACAGAGAGCTACATCACAGCATGATGAACACAGCATTCCGTGGTGCATGCTGGACTCAGCTCACAGGTCCAGCGGCTGTGCATCCCGCAGAGCCGGAGAGGTGGGGCTGAGCAAGTGGTGGCCCACCAGGAGCTGCCTTCCCCCACACACCAGAGGAATAAGGGCCAGCTCCTCGCGGCACTGGGCCAGGTTCTCCTCTCCAGCAGGCCAGGGAGGGGATTTATGGGCCCGGAGGGATCCAGACATCTGTGCTTCAGTCTACCAATGGTGCTAACCTTCCTGGCAAGGAGCAGACAGAGTCCCATTCCACAAACGCCGCCTCTGTGCTGAGGCCCAAGCCCCCAGTCCAGACACACTGGGAGGCAAGAGAGAACAAATCCTGTAGTGTCTCGCTGCAAGGACCACTCACATTTGTGACTGGGCTTTTAATCCTTTTGGGGAGAGGCTGCCAGCCCAGATCACTCTCGATATCCTCCTGGGCTAACTGTGGTCTCCTACTGAGCCAGAGGAAGAACCGCTGAGTGTTCCAGTATTGATAAAAGCATAACATTTGAGCCTAAGTCATCTCTTACCCTAAAATTAGAGCAACCCAACCTGAGAGACATCATTGGATATCCAAAGGGATCCATCCATCTCCAAGGTGCCAGGAGGCAGGGAAAAAGCACAATGCAACAGAAAACCAAGCTGCTCAATGACAGCCTCAAGTCATTTTTGGAACAGCACAGGCATAAATACACACATAAGGGGAAGGACAATTGGCAACAGAGAATCATGGGCAGCCCACACTCTCCTCCTCCTCTCCTCCTCTGCTATTAGAAATGGAGGCCTAGAGGAACTGGGAAAGGAGGTGAAGTTGGTTCACGGAGAGCCTTTTTGGAGTCTGCTTGCTTCTAATCCTCCCTGTTCCCCAGACTACATTAGCACCCTCTGCCTGTCTAGCTGGTAAGGGCCACAGTAAAGTCAGAAGGCAAGTTGGAAACAATGCTGTAGAACTTTGATTGCATGCCAAACTTACAGGAAGCTATCTAGGGGCAAGCTGACACTCCCCAGGCTTCGAGGATCATGTTCAAACATGCTGTATATAGCCTCAGGGGCATTTTTCTATTTAAAATTCTTTTTGTATCGATATACATCACCATTATGAATAACTTGTCTATTTCTGCAGATTGTTTCTGTCCCAAATGCATAACCTGGACTTAAATATTTATCATGATATTAAAAATGTAAGCAGAAAAATTATTTTGGTAAAAAAAAACAACCCAAACAAACCAAAAAAGCCTCTTTGAAAACCAATTTCCACATATCAGTCCCTCACTTGGGTCTGGTTTTCTCATCCTTGCTTGGTCTCAGTCTGAGGGATTTCAGATATGGCTTGATTTCTTTGTGTCTCTAGGTCAATGCCAATTTTGAAGGTGATCAAATATCTCCCACAGTGTTTCCTGTGCAAGATCCCCAGGCACAGAAGAAAAGAAATGAAGATTGTCTGGGAAGCCAAAAGAAAGACTGAAGCATGAGGACGGAGGATATTAAAGCAATGTACGGTCAGGGCTGGGCTGCAGTGGGAGACCCAGATGGTGCTATTCCCAGGAGCACAAACTCAAAAGGCCACCAACCAGGCAAGGCAATGACAGTGAATAAGGGGACAAGTGCTAGCAGGACAAGTGGGAGAGTGAGGGACGTATACAGGGGACAGCTGGCTGGCCACTCAGGTCCAGCTCATTACTGTCATGTGGGAACCTAGGCCCAGCACTGCCATGAATCGACCAGAAGGCAATTTTATCTAGAACAGAGTAACATGAAGGCAGGAAGAAGAGCATGTTGCATAAGGAGGGAGAAACTGCCAGCCATGTGGGAGTCCCATAATCATGGAAAGAAATAGCTATGATGTAAACCCGAATGACAGCCACTAGCAAGGAGGGCAAAGGGACTAAGTAGACTAAGGAATAGAGCTAAAGAATTTATAAAAAGCAGAACTCAGTGAAAGACCAGATGAGCAGGACTCGGGGGGTGATGAATCTTCCAGGGGAAGCCTGCAGTGAACGGTTCAGAGGATGAAGGACTGGAAGGACTGGCCAGGAGGGAGGCAGGAAAACACATCCTTCTCCACTAGCTTTGCAGGGCTGCATCTGTCTCCCCAAGATGAGTATATTTTCTTTCTTCTCTGTTCCCCCACAAGAGATCAGGCGATAGCCAGGGGCCCAAGGGCCCAGGCACTGAGAGAAACAGAGTCAAACCTATAGCTAATTGAGTGCTGAGGTATTCAAGCAGGAGCAAGTGCTCGCTGAGTTAATGAGGAACGGGCAGGGAAGGGGAAGAGAACTGCTGAGGGACGGCACCTGCAGGAAAGTGCTGGGCCCCCTGGGGCTTCTGTGCAGTCATGGTCTGTGGACCAAACGTGAGAAAGCAGAGATAGAAAGTGCTGAGCAAGAACTGCAAACCCTTCTGAAGTTGGAGATTTTCACTGTACAGGGTAAGAGCTGGGTTCTTGTCCACAATTTTCTTAAAGATTCAGAAAGCAGAGATAAAAATATTGCCATGCAAAAGTACTCATGGCAAATGAGAAAAAGCAGACTCTACCATACTGAATGCTCCTTGTCATGGCATGAGTGTTGTGGGCTTCAGTCTTAATCTCAATTTTTATTTTAAAAGAAAACGTATTAGATTTTTTGATAAAAGCCATTCTTTCCAGGCTAAGATGGTATCTCACTGTAGTTTCAATGTGCATTTCTCTAGTGGCTAATAATGTTAAGCATTTCTTTATGTACTTTTGGCCATTTGTACTCCTTCTTCTGGAAGTGTCTATTCATTTTGGTTGCCCCCTCCTTTTTTTTTGGTAACGGGGATTGGACTTGGGACCTCGCACTTGCGAGGCAGGCAGCGGAACCACTGAACTAAATCCCCAGCCCTGGTTGCCCCTTTTTTGATGTTAAGTGGAATAAGCCAGACACACAAGCTCAAATATCACATGGTTTCTCTTATATGAGAAACAAAAATCATATATAAGTATGCAAAAAAAGAGCAAAATAGAAGTGAGATTAAATAGGAAGTATGGAGAAGTTCAATTACTTCCCCAAATTACATTCTCTGTTATTTCAAAAATATTTTAATATATATGCTAATTTGTTTCATTTATATTACTAATTTAACTTAGGTAATTGAAAAGAAAGTTACTTACTTGTTCCTTTTTTTGTAAAAGTTTTTTTGGTTTATGTCTTGTACTGAGTAACTACTTTGAAGATAATGATATAGTGTACTAACTTGCTTATTCACTTATTTTGTTAAGAAAATTTTCACAAAATAAAAGATAAACTTCATTAGGACTTTAAGAACTACCAAAAACACTTATTAACTAAGAAATTACTACAGTAGCCAGTATTTATTAACCTACTAATTCGTAAAGTATATATGGCTAATTAAGGGCCATCATTTTAATGCATTATCTCATGTATCGTCACAATGATTCCACAAAGGAGCTAGTGATACTGTGATAAATTTACTCTTAAGGAATAAAAGCAAGATGTGGAGATGTTAAATCACCAGCCCAAGGCGACGGTCTTTGATCAAGAGAGCTGAGGTACTAGAGCTGGTCAGAGCCAGAACCCTTTCGGCAAAGAGTCAGATAAACAAATATTTTTGGCTTTATGGGAAATATGGTCTGTGTCACAACTGCTCAATTCTGCCACTGTGGTGCAAAAGCAGCCAAAGACAATATATAAACAGAGGGTAAGGCTGTATTCCAATACAATTTTACTTAGGATAGTGAAATTTGAATTTCATATGGTTTACAGAAATCAAGAAATTTCTTTTCATCCTACCCCCTACACGTTGACAACAGTGAGGACCAATCTTAGCTCTTGGGCCATAAAAAACCAGGCGGCAGGGGCTGGGAGTGTGGCTCGGTGGTAGAGGTAGACCGTGGGGTCCTGGGTTTAATCCCCAGCACGGCAAAAACACCCCCCCCCCCAAAAAAACAAAACAGGTGGCAGGTCAGATTCTTCCACACACTGCCGTTTGCTGCTCCAGGTTGCAGCTACCAGCCTCGGCTATCAGCTAGCTCATATCATCTGCTGGTTTCCTCAGGGGCCCATACATATTTTGAGACAAGGCATGTAAGGACAAATCTGGATGGGGCACACAACCTAGGAACACGACTATGAGGAGAAAACCAATAGAAATTGCTCCAACTCTGCCTGACCCAAGGGGTCGACTTAAACACATTTTTCTTCTTTTCAGCCTCCCTTGCACTCTTCTGTTGAAAGACGTATTGATTTAGGTTGATATGAAACCAGAGGAAATTCTGGGTAGGGCAAGGCTGTCCTTTCCCACACAATGCAGTTTTCAGCAAACATCAGCCCACCATACCCTTCTTACCTGCAGGGTTTGGCTGAAGCGCTTTAAAGGAGTAGACTTCACAGGCGGGATGAGGTTAGCTAGTGACGTGACTCTGGAAAGGGGTTTGACCCGTTTATTACTAGGTTCCTGCAGGGTTAAACAAAAAGAGAGAAAGAAAAATATTACGGTCATTTCTGAAGACAACCGAACGCTGCCACACAATCAGAACCATGAGCTGCTGGCTGTGCATCCATCTGAGGAAGGTAAGCAGTGCCCAGCTACACTCCAGCTCCTGAGAGATGCCTAGGTGCAGGAGGCAGGGAAGGACAAACGACAAGGGAAGTCAGTGAAGGCAGCTTCTGAGAAGACAACAGAGGGTCAGACCTGCTCCTCATCCCTTAGCCCTAGTACCTCCAGCTTTTAATTCAGAAGCTTCCACTGAGTGAAATCATTCTTCCCTATAGAGAAAAGTGACCTTTGATTTGCCATCCAATACGACCTTGTCAGCCAGTGGTCTTTTGTTGCTTCATCTTTTGAAAAAGCTTTCCCTCGCCTTGCCTTAAGATACTCTTCTTTTATGCAGTGGCTTTTCTAAAGCACAAAGATTTTTTAAAAATCCACTAAATTAAAAACCTATGCTTTAAAAAAGTATTGCTGATACCTTACAAAAGCACCCCTCTATTTGAAATGCATGTGTTAATATTCATAAGTAAAAAACCTGATTGCAAAAGAAAATGTACCACTGGCATCGTTTTCTATCCTATTTATAATCATGAAGTTTGAAAATTACCTCCACAGAAAATATTATTTACAAACACGCATGTCTCTCCAAAACCGACTGATGAGTGAGATGGAGCGTACCTATTCCAGTGACTTTGAATTCCAATGACATGAATTACACAAATCAAAATGACAGGCTGTGGGGAAGAGGGATGACAGACAGAACATTTTACAAAGACAAAAAGAAGAGTTACCCTTGTCTTCCTAAGCTCCATCTGACCTGCAGGAGATGCTGGACAGCACATGAAGACACCAAATTTTGATGGAAAAAGCCAAAGTAGCCAATTGTGGCAAACCTCAATCATTTCTAGAAGGAGCCCCCAGGTGTTCATCTTTCCTTTTCAGCCATTGCTCTCAAAGTTTCAGGGGTAAACCAGAACCCTCAGTTCTTCATGGCATCCCTGCAGAGGATTCTGAACATAGCAGGTACCTGGAAAATTTTTTGCAAACCTCGATTTCTGCGGAGAAGCTCTCATGTCATTTCATGCCCTTGCCAGTCTCGGACATCAGAAGACTTCTTTGAAACAGACTTTCTCCAAGGTTTTTGGCCTTTACGTAGAAAAATTTAAAACTTAAAATGAAAAAAGTTCAAAACAATAGCAGTATGGCCAAGAGTAACTTCGTGATTTCTCAGAGAAGTCAAAAACTTTTCTAAGATGGAAAATGAATCTAGGCTGCCAGGGACTCTCAGGATTCTTAGCATGCTAAGCTGAACAGACAGCAGAAAAATCTCAGAACACTAGGAAGGCTCAGTTCCAAAATTAAACAGATGAATCTCCCAACCTGAGAGACGTTGCATTAAAAGATGTAAGTGATGAAGGGAAGGGTCTGACCGTCCTTCTGACGTCCCTTCAGGATGCTCCCTGTCCAGTGCCTGGCTCTGAGCATCTGTACCCAGAGAAGGATTTAAAAAAATTTTTTGTGACGTCAGAGCTGCACCACCGGCATACTGAATCGACGCGTGCGCACACAGAGCCTCTTAAGCATCCCCTGAATTTCTCTAAATGGCTCTTGCTTTGGTCTGGAAATGCCAGGCTTGTGATCTACCTCTGGTGGCATAACTGCATTGCAGCAAGAGAGGTGACAGGGAATTCCCTGGGGGAGCAAGACTCCGTCTCCGATAACTCTGCCTATACCTCATAGCCCAGAGGCTCTAGGTCTCATTTTCATGGTGAAGGCTGCTTGATCCAAAATTCTGTATCAGAATGGGGAAGTTGAAGGGCAAACACCAGCTGGGTTCTCCTGCTTTAAACAGGAGCAGGGAGTACTGCATGCTTGGCAGGCTGCGGCATGATCTAGCTCTGTCCCTCTTGCTGGGTCATCTCTTCTAAGGTCTTGCTGACTTTCCTGCTTATTTCATGTGACCCAGTAGGGTGGGCACTATCTCCATAGCCCAGTGCCAACAATGGCTTCCCCGCAGCTGAGCACAGTGCTGCTATCTGAGATCATAACTAAAACTGCTCACCTAAGGTACTGCCCATTGGCAAGCAAACATCAGGCTTCTTGCTCTCTGGCAATCTGACATTCCCAAGTAACAAAAGACTGAACCAGAAACAACTGTCATATGATTTAGTGCTATGATCCAGCAAAGCAGGCAGGTGCAAGTTCCAAACATAACAGTCACAGTTTATGGATCTATGGCAGGAGGCTTTATGCCTGACCCTCACAAGTGAAGTATGTAAGAATTACGGTGTTCTCCTCGAGGGCTTCTGTTGAGAATGGGAGATTTAAAAAAAATTCTTGGGGTAATATGATTTTTCTTTCTTATATACTCAGCATGTCTCTAGCTACATTTAACTGCTGTCTAAAGAGAGCCCTCAGGGGAAATGTTTCCAAATTCCAGCTAAATAGCTCTAAGGAGAACTAGCAAATGCAATACCGTGGGCACTTCACAGACAGCTGAGAGAACAGGCCCTGCAGTTTTAAGTGCACACACCACCTCCACCACATGATTTGAAAGATGGCAGAAGGGCCTATCACTAAGGAGGGAAAGAAAGAGAGAGAGAGAGAGAGACAGAGAGAGAAAGGGGGGGAAATGGTGGGGAAGGGAGGGTGGAGAAAGAGAAATGAATATGCAAGCATGCAGGCAATAAGAGTTCTGTGCAGGCAGAATTTTATGAATAATAATAGTTTGCTTTATCTTTTCCAGACTTTATAACATTTTTCTTTTTCTTATCTTATTACACTGGCTAGGACCACTTGCACATTGTTGATTATAAGCTAAGCCAATATAGTGGGTACACTAGTCTAATTTTTGATTCTAAAGTTATTATTCTTAAGACTTCATTATTATGAATTGTATTTGCTGAGAGTGTGGGAGACACTTTTTATCAAGCAGAGAAAGTTTCCTTATATCTCAAGTTTGATGTGATTGACTGATTGATTTTTGTTAGTTTGTTTTTGTTTTTCTGAGACAGTCTCACTGTGTAGTTCAGCCTGGTCTTGAACTCGATATGTAGCCCAGGCTGGCCTCAGTCTTGCAGCATCCTCCTACCTCAGCCTCCTGAGTGCTGGGATTACAGCCGTGTGCCACCATGCCCAGCTTGCTGTGAATTTCTATCATGAATTGGTACTGGATTTTTCTTTTCCAGTGCTGGGAATGGAACCTAAGGCCTTCATACTGAACTACATCTCCAGCTCTTTTTAGAAATCTTTATTTTTAATTTTGAGACAGGATCTTGCTAAATCAATAAGTTGCCCAGCATGAGTGAGCGCAAACTTGTGATCTTCCTGCCTCAGCCTCCCACAGTGTTGCAATTATAGGTATGTGTTACCGCATCTGGATTGGCATTGTTTTTTTTGGGGGGGGTGGTTTGGTACCAGGGATCAAACTTGGGACCTTATGCTTACGAGACAGGCGGTGGAAACACTGAGCTAAATCCCCATCCTGGCATTGGTTTTGACACATTTTTTTTTTCTTTATCTATTCAGAAAACAGGGAAGGAAAATAGTCAGAAGAAAGTAAAAGAAGTGAGGGGGGGAGGAAGCAAAGAGAGAATGAAGATAGGAACAGAGGTTATGTTTTTTCATTAAAAGAATTGACTCAATTTAAAATATCTTGAGTTGAATTACAGAGAGGAATACAACATTTCATGTGATCGTTACCTGTAATATGATTTTTAATTAATGGGTTGTATTAAAAATATTTGTTCTTGGGCCAGGAATGTTCAGTGGTTCCAGCGCCTGCCTCGCAAGTGCAAGGAGCTAAGTTCAATCCCCAGTACAAAAAAAAAAAAAAAAAAAAAAAAAAAAAATTCCTCCTCTAGGAAATACAATTCTTTTTATTTTTTCTTTATTCTTTCTCCTGACAGGTAAAAATCAAAGCAGATTATACATAATGTAAGAAAATGCTTATCACACCAATATAACCCAGTATAATTTTTTTATTCCTTTAAAAATAGTTTCATTGAAATGGATTTTCTTTGCACTTCAGTTCTGTACTTCAGTTGGGAGTAGATGGAAGATGATCCACTGAGCCACAAACACACCCCAGACGGGGCTGGAAATGAAGCTGGCGGCACAAGGACTTAAATTACTGTCCTTCAGGGCAGCACAGTGCTTAGCTGCTCTACAGCTGGTCGGGAGCAAGTGAAAGGTGAAACCAGATTGTGCCAGCAGTACAGTATTTTTGCCCATCAGTTGATGGAGTGAGAAAAACCAGTCTTTCAGATGTCTGGAAATCCCAGGGAAAGCTTGCAGGGCTCTGTCTGTGTGTGCTGGAAACTGCACTCGTAGGGGTCACCTCTAGTCCATCCAGGAACACTTTGGTGACTTCTATCATCTTCATGTGAAGAGGATTATGATTTCACTGTGACTGCAAATTTCTAGCATAAATAATGACCTAGTACTGGTCGCAGGAACTTGTCTCAGTGCTTGATGTATAAAATTTACTAGTTTACTCTTCCCAACATCTCTGAAGTTAACTACTACAATGATCTCATTTCCAAGATGAGGAAACTGCAGCACAGCGTGATTAACTTGTTTAGTCACTCAACTAAAAAAGAAAACTGATTTAAATCAATGCGGGCTGACTCCAGAGCCCACGTGCTATACCAAGGCTTAGCTTTTTCTGCAAGGAGCCAAATATTTTGGACCCTGAGGGCTCTCCAGTCTCTGTTGCAACTACTCATATCTCTGCTGGCAGTCATCAACAGTATGTAAATTAATGATTATGGCTACAGCCCACTAAGCCTCTATTTATAGACATGAAAATTCAAATTTCACATAGAGTAGTTTTCATGTAAAAAATATTATTTTTCCTTTTTAACAATTAAAAGCTACAGACACTATTCTTAGCTTGTGGCCCATAGGAAGTTGGCTGTGGTTGGCTGGTGGCCTGTAGTCTGCTGACCAGTCATGTCAGCTCTTCTATGTGACACACCGAACAACACTCAGAGGCACCCACCCTCCCACAGGCACTCAGCCATCTTCAAGGTCCAGCAGAGGGCTTAAGCTTGAACTGCACATTCTTCGTATGGCTGGGCATGCAGAGTCCTCCCCTGATGAGCAGGTGACATGTTTGACTTCCCTGATTGTTAATATGTATATATAAAGGATATAAAAATGATTTGATGCCTGGGATCTACTTCAAAGTAAAATGAGGTTGGGGTAAGGAGATAGGGAGAGAACAAGGCTGACCACGGGTTGATAATCGTTAAAACTCGATGTCGGACACAAGGGACTCAGTAAGCAATCCTGCCTGTGGTAAAAGTCAAAATTCTCCATTAATAAAGAGTATTTTTTTAAAAAAATGGACATAAAATAGATTTGCAAATATACCAGCAAATGCTGAACTGGAATAAAAAGGTATCACTCCCAGCTTTTTGCACTGGCTCTTAGTATAACCCAATGAGGGAAGATATTAGAGACAGACATTGTCCACAACAGAAACAACCTGGTAGAATGAAAAGAAAAAAGAAAAAGACCCACTGTTGAATTTCAGTTACTCTCCAGCAATACAGACTGGACAAGGGAAAGGTCCACACAGCTGGGAAAGTGAGGGCTGGGAGTGCTACCTCAAAACATTTAAAGTTAAGGCCAAGCAATCTACAGAAAGGTACTAGCCCATCCACCAAGCACCCTGAGGTCTACTTGAGTCTATTGGCTATTCCTTTCTTTATTCATTCACTCTCATTAAGAACAGGCTCCCCATCATTGAGCTCCATGACATGAAACAATCCAGTGGAGGCTGATCCAGATTCATTTTAGAAACACACAGAGAAGGGCTGGGGATTTAGCTCAGTGGTTCCGCCACCTGCCTCACAAGTTCAAGGTCCTGAGTTCGATCCCTGGTATCAAAAAAGAAAAAAGAAACACACAGAGAAAATAGGGGCCCTTCAATATCAGAATACCCATAGGTAGGGATCCCACAATCTGGTTGAATTTAATTTCTCAGCATGCTTCCCCTATCCACCACCCTCACTGCCTCCCAAATTCATACTTTTCTTTCCATTCCTAAAACACCACTAAAGAGGCTAAGAGCTCCCAGTCTTACTGGATCCCCATTACACCTCTGTCATCTACAATCAAATACAGTAAGCTCATTACACTATAAATGCCTTGACTTTACCATCCCCTTCTGCAGGCTCAAGGGTGGCTCTCATTGTTTTACAGCTTATGCCCAAGTTTCTCATCCTTTAAGACTTCTAGATCAACACAAATACTCTTGTGTTCTCACTTCCTTTGACAGCTCCTATTGCCAGGGTCTTCCCTGGCTTCCTCCTAAAGGTGCTCATTCGCCACTCGCCAGTACATCTACTTCTGCTTCCTCTCAAGCCATGAGGTTTACTTCAAATAAGCCTCATTCTTCCTCTTTAGGGAGACCTGACAACTTGATTTATAGCTTGTCCTTCAAAGAATTCCTACAGATTCTCCCTTTTGTGTTCATGGTTTTTGGACAAAATGGTTAACAATAAACCTTATTCTATCTATCTATCTATCTATCTATCTATCTATCTATCTATCTATCTACCTACCTACCTACCTACCTACCTATCTAAGTCTGGCTCTCATGCATACCAAATCTGTGATCTTAAGCAAATTATAGGTTTTTTCAAGAAAAAAAATGAATACCTTTATAATGGATAAGTGAGAGTTCTGTGGGTAACAGCTACTGTTTATGGGAATCTGTGTCAGGTATTGGGATATGAGCTGTACATAGCTTTGCTCAAGGCATCTTTAGAATAGCCTATGAGAGAGCAGTGTCATTATCCACATTTTATAGGTGAGTATGCTGTTCAAGGAGCATGAGTTCTTACAGAAGGAATCATATCTCAGGTAGCAGAGGCAAAACATGGACCACATATTGAACTACACACCTTTGCCACACTATTCTGCTCCACACATGATGATGAAGAGCACATGCACAGTGCTTGGTGGACAGCAAGCTCTCAATAAAGCCTAGAATAGGACACACGAACTGATTTATTTCACTAAAGTTTATTCCTCTTCTACATCTTTGCCTCTAAGAACAGGTAAGCTTATCCAATCATTCAACACATGCATATATTCTTTTTCAAAACATTGATTTTGAAATAATTTTAGCTTCACAAAACAGCTGCAAAAATAGCAGTGTTCCCATACACCTTTTACCTGACTTCTGAGGTTAACATTTTACATAATCACGGCACATTAATCAAAACTAACATCAGCACAAACTTTAAACTAGTAGGAAAATGACAGAGTGGCAAGCCTCTCCAAGGTTCAGAATCAGAAGATAACAACTTGGAGGAGAAAAAAGAGAGAAGTATATTCCTGGGAACCAGGAAGGATCTGACAGGAAAATTAAAGCCACAGACAAACTGAAGAGACAGCATACAACGTGGAGAAGGGAAGGGGCAGTATGTACTTTCCCCTGGCTCGCAGCTCATGGCTCATGGGAAATGGAGACCAAATCTCAGAGACAAAGTGAAAGCTGGGGACCCCAGAGGGCTTCAGGAAGAAACGTGGTGATGCAATGGACCATGGGTGCTGTGAACTGCAAGGATAGCGAGAGATTCTGCTCCCTTGTGAGCCCTTTGACAGGAAACAGCTGGTGGGTGACTCCAGTCCAAGCACCTGCCATCTCCCTGGAGAGAGTGCTTGGTCAGGTGCCATTCTGGGGAAGGGCTGAAGGAACCCAAGATTCAGAGCAGCGATGGGACAGCTTCACTTCAGGGCTCTCAGTGTTGCGTTTCCACAGTAACTGGGTAAGAGACAGCCAGCTGGAAGAAGATGCCCTGAGGGTTGAAGCTAAAGGACACAGGCCCTGCTCCCACAGGCAGAGGCCAGGCTCAGCCTGAGTTGCTCTGGATTAGAAAGTCCTGGAACTGGTGCCCTCACCCCACCCGACTGCCTGCTAACACTTGCTGATAACTGCATCCAGCAAGGATCTGGGGTCTGACTGTCTTCTTTACCTAACAGCATGAGCAGGGACACATCGTGACTCGGACACTGCCCCAAAATTATAGACCTTGGAAAAAAACCACATATTCAAAAATCAGAGAAATTTCTTTCTCTCTTTTTGTGTGTGTGTGCTTTGTTCTTTTTCTTTTCTTTTTTCTTCTTTCTTTTCCTCCTTCCTTCCTCACTAGTTTATTGGGGTTTAAGGAATTTTTCTTTGTTCTTCTTCAATATTTCTTTTTCTTACTTTTTTCTTTTTGTTTTTTACTTTTTCTTCTTTTTAATTTTTCTTCCTTTAATTTTTTCTTATTTTTACTCTCCATATAATTTTTTCTCCCTCTTTTTCTTTTCATCTTCTTTTTCTCATCAGTTTTTTTCTCTTACCTTTATGTGATTCTGTAGACATCCTTCTACTCCCCAATAGGATCCTTTGTACTACTTCTCTCTCTTTCTCATGTCATATAGTTGGTTTTTTTGTTTTTTGTTTTTTTGGTACCGGGGATCGAACTTGGGACCTTGCGCTCTTGTGGCAGGCAGTGGAACCACTGAGCTAAATCCCTGGCCGTATGGTTTAAAGTTTTGAATTTTTCCTCTTGCATTCCTCTATTTCCAAACCCTATATATTTAATTATATAACCATAAAGCTTTATTAATCTTTAGATAGTTAGCTCTATAAAATTACTGTTGAATTCTTTTTTACCACCAGTGGAGATATAGTTGTCACATTTAGTACATATTAACAGTAAGTCGATACCTGGGTTGCCTTAATATTAGTCTACACCATAATTGTAGATTTCTTTTCTAGAGTTAAAGGTGGTACATAATTGGTTCTTATGGTATGTTCTTATGGTATCCCATTTGTCTCAGATGATACTACTGTAGCTGATTTGCTTGATATTACCAGGGTCTTGAAACTGTTACTATTTCTCTGTAAGCCAAAACTCAGACTGTCTTTGTGATTTTTAACAACAGTAGAGTACATTCCCAGAGAGCTCAGTGTTGGGCTAATTACACTGCATTCTCATCTCCCCAATTAACCAATGTGGTCAGATCTTGGGGCTGAGGCAAAGGATTATTATTATTATTAGCCACGCTCAAAGTATATCTCTGAAAAGCAACTAAAAAGATCTCTACTAGCAACAAAGTCTTAACACTATAAGCATCCACAAACCTTAGCACAAAACAAAACAAAAACATGAGAAGACAAGGCAACAAAAGGCCTCCCAAAACTCCCAACTTCCCCAAAGCCAATCTAGTGGGCTTTGAGAGGGAGAATAGCATAAGCCACACACCCACATTGCTCCAAAGAACAGGTTAGAAAACAGATCAAAGAGATACTTAGTGGTATCACAGAAGATACAACTAAACGGATAATGGAAGTAATAACCAAAGTGATCTGGAGCTTTTAGAAGATGCTAATAAAAAACTAGATGAGCTAAACAAAATAATACAAAACGTGAATGACCAGTGAAACAAAGAATTAAGAGTTCATGAAAAGTTTCAATCAGAAATCCAGGAGATTAAAAATTATACTGAAAGTATGGGCAGCAAAAGTGACTAGTGTGAGGACAGAATTTCAGAACTAGAAGATAATGATGCCTTCAAAGATCAACTACTCAAAGACACCTTAAAACCAATAGGAGGACATGAAAAATGGATCCTCTGGAATAAGAGAAAAATCAGACGGCAAGACAAATGGCATAAAAAAGTCTGTTCAGAGAAATAATGGCAGGAAACTTCCCAAATACAGGAAAAGCAATAAACATACAAGGGCTGGGGATTTAGCTCAGTGGCACCGCACCTGGCTTGCAAACACAAGGTCCTGAGCTCAATCCCCGGTACTGGAAAAGAAAAAAAAAAAAAAAGAAAACAAACATACAGAAAAATGAGTCACATAGAACCCCACATAATCATGACTGCATTATACTCAAAGAATCAGAAATCCATCACAGGAATAGAATCTTAAAAGCTGTTAGAGAAAGGCTATGAATCACATATAAAAGTAAACCCATTATAATTTCAGCAGACTTCTCAACACAAACTTTAAAGACCAGGAGGGCATGGAGTAAAGTGTTTCAAGCCCTAAAAGACAACAACTTTCAACAACAACTTTTATGTCCTGGAAAACTTTCCTTCAAAACTGAAAGAAAAATAAGGTATTTCCATGACAAGGAACACTTCAAAAATTCATGCCCACCCAACCAGCTTTATGAAAGATTTTCAAGGCTATCCTACACAGAGAAAATTAATTCAACAATACCAACAAGTCAAAAAGAGTGAATATATTTAGTGGAATGAGCAGCTAAGGAAAAGAAAAAAGGAAATCAGCAACAGAAAAATAATGCAATGACAGGAATAAGTCAATACCTCTCAGTAATAACTCTCAATGTGAATGATCTCCATTCCCTAATAAAAAGACACAGATTGACAGAATGGATCAAGAAAAATAAACCCAATGATATGCAATATAAAAGATACACTTTAAATTCAAAAAGAAATTCACAGATGAAAAATCAAGAGATGGAAAACAATATTCCATGCAATGGAAACCTGGAAAAAAGCAGGAGTAGCTATTCTAATTTCAGACAAAGTGGATATCCAGTCAAGACTGATCAGAAGAGACAAAGAAGGTCACTACATACTGGTTAAGGGAACAATTCAACAAGAAGAGATAACAATTATAGACGCAAATGTACCAAATACAACACACTGAACTTCATAAAAATATACTAATATTGTAGACATGAAAAGTCAGATAAACACCAATATAATTGTAATAGGGGAACTCAATACCCCATAGCCACAAATAGATCAACTAGACAAAACAAATCAACAAAGATATCAGAGTTAAACCAAACCTTCAAACAAATGGACTTAATAGATATCTACTGAGTGTTCCATCCAACAACAGAAAACACATTCTTCTCAGCAGCACAAGGGACTTCCTCCAAAATAGGCCACAGACTAGCCCATAAAGCATGCTTAAGTAAATGCAAAAGAATGAAAATCATCCCATGCATATTATCAGACTACAGTACAATGAAACTAGAAATCAATGGCAAAAGAAACCATAGAAACTACGCAAACAAATGGAAATTAAACAATACCTTTTTGAATAATCAATGGGTCACAGATGAAATTAAGGAAGAAATTGGACAGCTCCTACAATCAAATGATAATGTCAGTACAGCACACCAAACTCTATGGGACATAATGAAACCAAAGAGAAAAGTTTATAGTGGTGAATTCCCTCATCAGAAAAACAGAACAAGCTCAAAGAAATAAGCTAATGATACACTTCCATGTCTTCGAGAAACAAGAACAACCCAAACCCCAAACTAGTACAAGAAAGGAAAGCATAAAGATCACAGCAGAAATTAATGAAATCGAGAATAAAAAAATACAACGAATCAATGAATCAAAGTGTTGGTTCTTTGAAAGAATAAACAAAATAGACAAACCATTAGCCAATCTTGGCAAAATAAGGAAATACCCAAGTCCATGCAATCAGAAAAGAAAGAGGCAAAATCACAATAGATTCTGCCAAAATCCAGAAGATTATTAGTAAGTAGTTTGACAGCCTATATTCTAATAAAGTGGAAAATTCAGAAGAAATGAATAGATTCCTTGATACATAGTAACTACCAAAACTGAACCGAGAAGATATAAAAATCCTGAATAATCCAATACTAGTCAACAAAAGTGAGGGAGTTAAAACGAACAAAACACTACCAACTAAGAAAAGCCCAGGTTTCAATGGAGTCACTGCCAAATTCTGTAAGATCTTCAGAGAAGATCCAATGCCAACACTTCTCAAACTCTTTAATGAAATCAAAAGGGAAGCAATACTCCCAAATCATCCCTGGAAGCAAGCATTACCCTGATACCAAAACCAGAAAAAGACTCAACCAAAAAAAGAAAATAAGAGATCAATTTCTTTAATGAACACAGATGCAAAAATCCTCCATAAGATACTGGCAAACAGAATGCAGCAAGTCATCAACAAGATCATACATCACAACCAAACAGGATTCATTCCAGGGATGGAGAGACAGTTCAACGTATGCAAATCAATAAATATAATAATAAACAGAAGCAAAGACAAAAATCACATCATCTCAATAGACGTAGAAAAAGCATTTGACAAAATTGAGCATACATTCATGATAAAAACTGTGGAGAAAATACATATGAAAGTCATCTACAACAAACCCATGGCCAATATCATGTTAAATGAAGAGAAGCTGAAAGCTTTCCCTCTAAAACTAAGAATAAGACAAGGATGTCCACTGTTACCACTCCTGTTCAATATAGTTCTCACATTAACCAGAGCAATTAGACATGAGAAAGAAATAAAAGGGAAGGAAATAAAAGGAAAAGAAGAAGTTAAATTATCATTATTTGCAGATGACATGATCCTCCACATAAAGACCCCAAAAATCCCACCAAAAGACTCCTAGAATTAATAACCAAATTTAGTAGCATAGCAGGATACACACAAGTCAACACTCAAAAATCAATAGCATTCCTGTACATCCATAACAAACTCATTGTGAGAGAAATTAGGGAAACAGTATCTTTCACAATAGCTTCAAGAAAAATGAAATACTTACAAATTAACCTAACCAAGGAAGCGAAACACCTCTACAATGAAAACCACAGCACTCTGAAAAAAAGATCAAAGAGGATATCAGAAAATGGAAAGAGACTCCCTGTACCTGGACAGGCAGAACCAATATGGTCAAAATGGCCATACTTCCAAAAATGTTATATAGGTTTAATGCAATCCCAATCAAAATACCAATTGCATTCATCACAGGACTACAGAACTACAGAATGCAATCCTAAAACTTACTTGAAACTAGAAGAAACCTAGAACAGTAAAAGCAATTCTGGGCAACAAAGACAAGGCTGGGGTCATCACAATCCCAAACATCAAATTATTCTACAAAAATACAGTGATAACAACAGCACAGCACTGGCAAAAAACAAAAACAAACAAACCAAAAAACAGACTTGTGGATTAATGGGAAAGAACAGAGGATACAGAAACAACTCCAGGCACACTCAGCATCGTATCTTTATCAAAGGGGCCAAACACTTTTGCTGGAGAAGACGGCCTCTTTAATAAATGGTCCTGGGAAGAGGAAGGGGAAGTGGGAGGGGTAGGGGAAAGGAAAGAAGGGAATGGAATTAATATGAGAAAATGAAAAAATGGAAGCAAAGTCTTTGTAAATAGGGAGGGATGGAGGGGTTGAAGGGAGGGCAGGGGAATGAGGAAAAAATAAGAACCAAGAGAGATTATGTAAAGGTGCAAATTTCCAATGATGAATGTCATTATATTGTATACCTAAAATGTACCAATAAAATTAATTTAAAAAATGGTTCTGGGAAAGCTGGCTATCCACATGCTGAAGACTGAATCTAGACCCATATCTCTCACCATGCACCAAACTAAAATCAAAATGGATCAAAGACCTAAATATTAAAACAGAAACAATCTGTTGGAAGACAAAAATAGGTAAAACTCTTGAAAACATAGGCATAGGCACAGACTTTCTGAACAGAGCCCCAGTTGCACAAGAAATAATATCAAGAGGGCTGGGGATTTATCTGGGCACTGCACCTGCCTCAAAAGTGCAAGGTTCTTAGCTCGATCCCCAGTACTAAAAAAAAAAAAAAAAAAAGAAATAGTATCAAGAATCAGCAAACGGGATCACATCGAATTAACAAGCTTGTGCATAGCAAAAGAAACCACCAAGAGGGTGAAGAAACAACCTACACAATGGGAAAATATTTTTGCCAGCTACTCCTCAAAGGACTAATATCTAAAATATACAAAGATCTCAAAAAAATCAGACTCTCCCCCAAATTTAAAGACTCAGTCAAAAAATGGGCATCTGAAATGAACAATTACAAATGGCGAATATATATATATATATATATGAAAAAACATTCAATGTCACTGGCATTAGAGAAATGCAAATTAAAATAAGATTGAGATTTCATCTCACTCCAGAAAGAATGGCCATAATCAAGAAATCCAGTAATAACAAGTGCTGGAAAGGCCTTCTTCCTTGGGAAAAAGGAATTCTTCTAGATTGTTGGTGGGAGTATAAACTGGTACAACTACTATGTTAATCAGTATGGAGATTCCTCAAAAAACTAAAACTAAAAATTCCATTTGATCCAGATATACCCCCCTTCTAGATATCTTTTCCCAAGAATTAAAAACATCATATTACAGTGATACATGTACACCCATGTTTATAGCAGGACAATTCGTAATAGCTAAATCTTGGAATCAGCCTATATGTCCATCAACAGATGAATGGGTAAAAAAAAATATGGTACAGGGCCGGGGATTTAGCTCAGTGGTTTCGCCGCCTGCTACACGAGCACAAGGACCCGAGTTAGATCCCCAGTACCAAAAAAATATATATATATGGTACAGTATTTATACCCAATGGAGTACTACTCTGCCATAAAGAAGGATAAACTTGAGTCATTTGTAGGAAAATGAGTGCACCCTGAGACCATAATGTTAAGTGAAATAAATCAGACCTACAAGGTTAAATATTACACAGTTTCTCTTATGAGAAACCCAACATATAAGTAAAGTGTAAAATAAAAGACACAGAATAGAGAAAAAAAGAGAGAGAAACAGTTATTGTAATCTGGTATTATCAATGCATCTAAAAGTACACCTTGATTTAGCAAAAATTGTCTTATACGATTTTTTTTTCCTATTAGTCTGGCTACTCTATTAATGATAATTAACTTGATAAAGACTTATAAATAAATCTGATGCCGGCAAAAAAAAAAAAAGGAAGAAGAAAGAGAGAAAAAGGGCTGGTGGGGAAGAGAAAAAAGAATTGAGATTGTACCAATTCTCCACAATGAATATACTGCATATATGTACTAATAAAAACAAATTTTTTAGGGCCAGGGATTTAGCTCAGTGGTTTCACTGCCTGCTGCGCAAGCTCAAGGACCCGAGTTTGATCCCTGGTACCCCCCCCAAAAAATTTTTTAAACACCAGTAAAGGAGTTATTGGGATATTTCATCAGGTGTCCTGTTAATGTCATTTCATTCCAGGACCCAATCTGGAATCTCACCTATTTCACTGTCTTATCTCTAGAGTTTCTTCTAATTTGTGACAATTCCTCAGCCTTTTCGTCTTCCAGAATCTTATAAAATACTGCATCTCTCTAACTCACACTCTTGAGGATTATCAACCGCTCATTTTGCAGAATGCCTCTCAGTGTAGACCTCACTGCTATTTTCTCATGACTAGGTTCAAGTTATGCACATGGCAAGAATCCAACAGGACGGGCCTTTCTCAGAACATCACACTGTGGTGCATGAGCTGCTGCGGTCAGATTACTGATGCTCTCGACCTTGATGCAGGGTTTGAGCGACGTTATGGATGAATTATGTCTCCACAAAAAGAAAAGTGTAAGCTCTGTGCGTCGCCTGTCAATGTGACCTTCATAGGAGCTTCACAGATTTAGTAAAAATGTGGCACAATGGATCAGTGTGAGTGCTAAGTCCTTTTGCTGGTGTCCTTCCTTTTGGTTTTTTGAGACAGGGTCTTGCTACATATTTCAGTCTGGCCTTGAGCTCACTATACAGCCCAGGCTGGCCTCGAACTCAAGGCAATCCTCCTGCCTCAGCCTCCACCCCGCTTTGGCGGCCTTATAAGAAGGGGGAATTTAGCCAGGCATGGTGGCGCATATCTATAATCCTAGCATTCAGGAAGCTGAGCTCGAGGCCAGCCTAAGCTATATACTGAGTTCAAAGCCAGCCAGACAGCCTGAACTACACAGTGAGACCCTGTCTCCAAAAAAGCGGGGAGAGTTAGGCAGACACAAAGGGAGAAGTTACCCAAGTGATGACAGAGAGGTGACAATTGAATCCAAGTATCTATGAACCAAAGAATACCAAGGATTGCCAGCAAAAACCGGAAACCAGGAAGATGCAAGGAAGGGTTTCCCTGAAGGATTCAGAAGCATGACTATGGTGACATCTTGATTTTACATTTCTAGCTTCCAGAACAGTAAGACAATACATTTTTGTTGTTTTAAGCCACTTGGCTTATGGTACTCTGTTACAGCAACCCTGGGAAACTAACATGGGTAATGTCTGAGGATTCCTTCACTGTAAAGTTACTACTGCCTTCTTTGTAGATAATATATATGTTGGAGGAGACCTTCTGTGACTATGAGGATTGAACTTGGGATCTTTGCCTGAGCTATATTCCCAGTCCTTTTCCTTTTTTTTTTGCTAATCCATTAAGTTGCCCGGGCTGGGCTCAGATTTGCAAGCCTCTTGCCTCAGTTTTCCACAGTGCTGGGATCACAGGTGTGTGCATCACACTTAGCTTATGTTTATCCTTTTAAATCTAAGTCAGGGAGCATTTACTATGGATTTGCAAAGTGGGCTTCCCTGCAGGTGCCCGTGTCACCCAGGAGGGGCGTGTCTCCTAGCCACACAGGGACAATCAAGTAGCTCCAGATGCAGGGCAGCGTCAGCATGCCTGCAGGTGCCGAGGAAGGGCAGGTAAGGCGGTCAGCAGGCAGGCAGACCAGGGCAGACACAGGCTGCTTCATAGAGCTGTTTGGGCGAGAGAGGACTAGGGTTGTGGGTACCAGAAAGCAAGCTCCTTGGAACTCACAAACGATTCTTTATCTTTTGAGGGGGTAGGGGGTAGGGACAATAATGAAATAACTGTTCCTAACTCCAAAATTTCCATTAAATCTTTTTTTCCCCTGCTCTCTTTCCCCTGGCATAGAGTTAATTAATCTGGTGTCATCTGTTACCAGAAGATGAAAGGCAAAAAAAGAGGTCCAAATTCCAACGGAAATCTGGTCTCATTGATTAAGCCGCACGTGTTTCAGAATTATTGGTTTTTAACCCACAAGGTGAGCAAAAGGCCTTCAAACTCATAACTATGTAATTTTCCTCTGACAGAGCTTATCAGTGATTTCAACAAGGGACTACAAGCTTTGTGGACTGTGACAAACCACCAAGCACAGCTCCCGCGGGATCCCTAATATTGTACCTCTGTGACTAATCTCAAATGTGAAGGCCACACCCTTGTGTTTGTTTTTGCCAGCTGTGAGTTTGGCAGCCAACTGCCTGGCACGAGGCATTCAAAGGAGATTGGATTTCCTCTTTGATGAAGTGGCTCAACTCTCCTCTACATCAGGTGCTGTGAGGAAGACACTACAATAACTTTCTTTTAAAAAAATAAGCAGTGTTTGTTTTGTTTTTGCTAATGGGGGAACAAGGAGAGCCTGGGTTAAAACAACAACAACAACAACAACAAATCCTGGGAGCTCCTGACTTCACTCAGTCTCATGCCCTGTCCGAAGAAAGGCTACTGCCTTGCTGGCTGAAGCTCTGATTTCTCCAGCTGTGGCTCATGGAAGTGCTCAACAACAGATGATGGAGACATCCCGGGACCATGCAGGAAAATCCACAAATACCATCACTGGCTCTTGGGGATGGAAAACTCAACATGCTGGGGCTGGAGATGTAGTAGCTCAGTGGTACAGCATGTGCTCAGCGGGTTTGAGGTCCTTCCTATGTTCATTCTCCAGCCTTGAAACAAAAACAAAACAGTCCCCCTAAAACTGAATAAAGTTGGAGAGATGATTCATTCCCCATACATCAAGCTCTCACTGCCTGAGCCAGTCAGCGTCCATGGCAGCTGCTTTTAGGGGTGCTTTCCATCATTCCGGGAGAGACATCAGGAGGACAGCTGCCTCCTGATACATACAATGCTGCACAAGAATCTGAAACCAGGACCACAGTCCCTGCCCCAAACACAGCCTCCTATACAATGCAACACAACAACGCAACAGGGATAGAAAGAATGCATTCTTTATGACAATTTCTGTGGGCTTCCTGGCTTGCTTTCTTGCAGGCCTCCCACAAGTGCAAAACAGACACTGGCAAAATATTATAGCCCTCTCAGCTTTGAAAAAACTGAATGGCAAAATGAAGGAAAGTCAGGGGAATGGGGCAGGAGAGATGGATTCCATCCAGTACACCCTAAAGAAACAATTTTAGCACACATTCCAAGAAGGTTTCATGTCCATGGCATACCAATTTTGTTTCTGAAAGATCTCGATCAAGTTCTTGCTTTTATTTTCATTATCATTGAATTGGGCCCCCACAGTGAAAAACTCTCTTGTCCTACTTGCCTGCCATGAGAAATTTCATTTTCTCAAATGAAGGTTTCTGAGTTGGAAAAAAAAAAAAAAGAACCTTGGGAAACAATTCAGCAAAATGTGGGACTCTCTGAGCTTGAGAATAGTCAGCAGCCTAGTGCTGGTAAAATAAAACAGAACCACTGTATCAGACTGTAGTTTTGGCTAAGGTTTCACTCTCAATTACTTTCAAAATCATTCGTTTTCGTCAACATTATAAGGGTAAGTCAACATTTGTCCTGGCAGCAAGCCCAAATTTGTTATTTTTATTAGTCTGCTACTGGTTGAATTGGCCCAAGATTAAACATATCTAATAAATAGGCCTAAAATATTGGAGTTTAGCAGAAAACCATGTTCAAGTTCTCTTACACAGGATGTTACTATTACTTAACCTTGGGCAGGAGGAACACACACCTACACGCCGAGTAAGCTCCTTTTAGCAAATGCCAGCCCCCAGTGCTTGAAGCTCATCTTTGTCATACCCAGACTGGTGTTAGAGACGTTCAGAGAAAGAGGAACCCAAATATTTAGGTCTCTCTGCCGTCTCGCGCTCCAAATCTGCCTTCTGAACTTCAAGCAAACCCTTACTCTGACAAGGCAGAAAGGGCCAGATGTTCAGGAACGAGGCACTTAAAAGAGTTTGACCTCCAAGAAAAGTAGAAGAGCTACCAACAGGGTTGTACCTCTGTGCCCCTCACAGGAAGGCCAACCTCAGGGCTAAAAGATCCTATGCATTTTGGACAAGAATGCCACACAAACCAGGCATGGTGATGCACACCAACAATCCCAGCACCTGGGATTTGAGGCAGGAGGACTGCTGAGAGCTCCAGGCCAGGCTTGGCAACATCGTGAGAGCCTGTCTCAAAAACAAAACAAAACAAAACAAAATAAAAGACTGCCACATAAGTAATGTGCCCACCGTGTCATACCTACCCTGGAAAATGGGTCTGTAGCTGGAAACTCCTGGTTGGATCATGCCAACAAGGTACCTGGAGGTGGCGGTGGTGGCCTGGACATGGCCACAGCAACCTAAGAAAGGTCTCTGTGGCTTTGGATTTCTCAATCAGTCACTTCCTCCTGACTTCTTGGAAACCCTTGGGTGGGATATAAATTCTTCCTTTGTTTATCTCTGTCAAAGGGACATCCCGGCTCTCCCTTGGGCTGGGCTGGAAGGCAGAGGATACCACTGAGGATTCCATCCCCGATTCAGGGTTCAGGAAGCTGGTATGCACAGACTTTAAGGACACTTTCTGGGTTTGCTGAGGGCTTAGGAATAGCTGAAAGCCTCTGCCAGAGGTGACAATGTTCTTACCATTGTGGCCCAAAGAATGTGTCAATTCTTTGTAGAGGCTCTAAGGATAAAATAGGAGCCAACCTTTCTGGCCAAAAACCAGTACCTTATGACCTTGAGCGAACAATGTAAGCAATATAGGCTTGGCTCCCTCCACTGTAAAATGGGGCTGACGCTTGTACCTCCTCAGTGTTTCTGGGAGGAGCACATGAGATTACATGTGTAATGTGCTTGCCACAAGCCTGCCTCACAGGAAGTCCCCTACAAATGACAGAGCACTGCCCTTATTTCTCATGGCCAAGGAGAGGCGCCCCTCCCAGCCTGCTCTCCTGCCCATCCCATTCCCTGCAACCCTGGATTTTGCCTTAGGTCTCTCAAGTGACTTGCCACAGTCATACCACTGACACACTGGGGCTGCTCTGAGGCCATGTATTTTGATTCCACATTCCTGCCTTCCCTTTCTTCCTGTGGCTTTATCATATGTTTAGTCAAGCTCTGGCTGGATAGAGCAAAACTGGGAGGGGTTTGGCAGGATCCAAGGCTATGACAGCAGAGAGGAAAATGTCAGCAGCAAAATCCCAAGATAAGGACCTGAGCCACTAGATAGGGCTTGAGGTCTGCACAGAAGCCCCCTCTACCCCAGACACACACTGCTGAATTACGGGCTAGCAGAGGTGCTTTGCAGTCTTGTCAGACCCCCCTAATTCTGTCTAGAATTAGGCAATGACAGGCGCTGTGGGCATTCAACCCCTGCCAGATGTGCAAGGGGAAATTTTTCCACAAAGGACCACACATAACCTCACACATGTTCTCTCTCTCATCCACCTGTCATCTTTTTAAACTCAGCATTATCTTAGCTTCCCCGAAGAGGGAAGAAGTACAGGGATGAGAAAGGAGGTACAGATTTCAATCTCAATGTCCCAAAGAAAGGATAGACTATTCCGGCTGACTCTGGGATGATCAAACACATCTCAGGTGAGATCAGCTGACTGGAAGCCACGGTCCTGCTCTGCTTGGCTCCTGGATGAAACACAGCATCTGACAAAGGGGACAGCTGAGCAAAGCCACCAGGTCTGCAGGAGATAGGCCCTCTTCTCCTGCTTCCCTGCCAGTTTCTAGTTTTGACAAGAACAGAGATTTTGAGCACACAAACCTCGGAGGACGTGACCCCCAGAGAGAAACACATTTGCAGCGCTGGCTGGTAATCCGCAGCTGCCCTTCCTAGCACCAATTATCCCTTCAGAGGTTGGCCCACGTGTGTCCTCAGCAGCCTGTGCCCACACCGAGAACCAGGGAACATGGCACTTGGGTGTTTCGGAACATTCTGCTCCCAATTAAGAACAGAACACACCCAAATCTGATTATTCAAAACAGAAAAGACTACCAAACAACCACATGAGATTGACTGAAATGGGGATAAAATTTTTTAAGAAATTTAAACTTTCCTGGTTTGGGCGTTCAGCTGACATCCTGCCACTCACTGAACAATGTTGTGCAGAAAAATAAAGTACCAAGTATGCTGGTCAGGGAACCGAGGTTGGGAACCTACAAGGGAGTTATACGGCCTTTCTGTTGTCCCCTCCACCAAAAAGGGCAGATAATTAGCTTCAAAATATTATTCCTTAGGATGGGTTTGTGCACACACAAGCAGAACACAAGACTGACTTTATTGCTGAGACAATTTTCATTTTGTAGCACATTTTTTAATGACGGGAATTTAAAAATGTCCACTAACAATGGATTTTTCCACTGGTTCATGGCAACACCAGCTCCCAGTGCTGTACGCTTGCAACTATGAAACAGTGATTAGTGTTATTTCTCATTCTCAGCAACATGCAACCAGATGTATCATTATCGACTGCTGATTAAAATTCAGAAGCCTATGAATATGAAAAAAAAGGTATTACATGACAAAGAAAGCCAGAGGCTTGGGGCCCAGCTCTGCTGCCCACATCCTTTTCAGTGTATTTCAATTACAAAGTGATAATCAGGAAAATGGTTAGACAAGGGCAGTGTACTTAAAATAGAAGTAAACACAAATCTATGATTTGGTTTAGCCACTGGGGAGTCTCAAGTATGGGGTACCAATAAAAGGTTCCAGACTAAACAAGGCCAGTTTGGTTGAAAATGTTAATAATTCCCCAGGTAAAGGACACCAATGGCAGAAAGGGGCAAAGTTCTGTGAGAGGGAAGGAATATCAGTCCGTTTTCTCACTGGTGGACAATATCTGACACCCACAACTTAAAGAAGAGAAGATTTATTTAGCTCATTGTTTCAGAGGTTTTCAGTCCATGGCTGGCTGGCTCCAAGGCAGAAACACCATGGTAGAAGGGCACAAAGGAGAAAAGATGCTCACCTCATGGCATTGGGGAAGCAAGAGCAGAGGAAAAATAGCCAGGCACGGTGGCACAAATCTGTAATCCCAGCACTTAGGAAGCTGAAGCAGGAGGATCGCCAGGAGTTCCAGGCCAGCCTGGGCTACACAGTCCGTTCACAGTCAGCCTGAACTATATATAACCAGACCCTGTCAAAAGGAGAGGAAGAGGCCAGGGACTAGATAAATCCCCCGGAAGTGTGCTTCATTAATCTCCAGGCCCTCCTTCCTTCTGCCCCAACATTAGGAGTTGGGTAGGGGTGCTCCTGAGTTTGCAAAGCAGGACTGTGCAGGGGTGACAGGGGTCCAGCTGACTCTGCAAGGTCTCAATGAATTGCTATTAAATAAACCGCATGCTCCCAGGGTCCCAGTCTACTCACAGATTCAAGCAGTTTTCTAGAACCAGAGAAGTTGTCCCATGACTGACCTAGGTGTATCTCTTCCGACTGTGAAGCCCAGTGTAAACAACGGGGACCCCTAAAGAGGGGTGGAGGGGACACCAAGAGCCACGGAGCCAGCCACAATGGCCCCAGGCCAGATGCTGGCACACCTGCTCTCATCCACTCCACACAACAGCGTCACTGCCGTTTCACAGAAAAGGAAGCAAGTGTCCAGAGAAGTGAAATGACGTGCTCCAAGTCAAACCCAGTAAATAACTGGCAGAGCCAAAATTTGAATTCAAAACTGCCTACTTAAAAGTCTTCTCTACCACCCCACACTGGCTTCTCAAAGTATACAATTTCCTCTCATTAGAACATAACAGCATTTCAGAGGGCATCTTTGTGCCAGGCTGGGTTTTCTGTGCATTTCTTCCTTGATTTCTCTTAAATTAGTACCATTCACAAAGCAGGCAACTGACTTGAGGCCTGGTAGGGCACACCTATGGCCCCAGAACTCAGGAGGCTGAGGCAGGTGGCACACCATGAGTTCAAGGCCAGCCTGGGCTGCATAGTGAGACTCTTCTCAAAACAAAACAAAGCTGGCAACTGAGTGGCAGAGTGATTAAGAACTTATCCAAGGTCACACAGCCAGGACTGAGCCCAAGGCTACTACTTCTTTTTTTCTCAGTACTGGGAATTGAGCTCAGGACCTTATGCTCGCCAGGCAGGCACAGCACCACTGAGCTACGTCCCCAGGCCCAGGGCTACTATTTAACGAGGCTGCAGTACAGTTAGTAACCAGGTGGGAACCCTGAAGGAAATAAACACTAAGGCGGAGGGAGGTGGAGACTAAGACAGGAAGTGGAAAAGTAGAAACTGTTCACTCAGCACTCAAGCACTATCTAGGACCCTTAGCTCCTCCCTTGGCATCTCAGGGAGCCCAGCCAGGGGCTCAGAGGTCCTGCTCCAGTGTCCCCAGCAGACACTGCCTTCTGAGGGCACATCTGGGGCCTGACAAGTCGCACCCAGTACCAGGGCTTCACCAGATGGCTATCTTCAACACATTGCAGAGCCCCAAGCTCCCCAGTGAGATCCCCTGCTTCTCCATCTTATTTCTGGGGGCCAACAGGCACTACCTGTGAGTTTTGCTAACTTAAGCATCAGTTCCTTGAGGGCGGAAAGCACACCTTCTGTTCTTTAAAGGTGGAGTAAATAGTGTGTACAATTAGAACTCAGTGCTTTTACTGACAACTGGAGAGCATATTTTTAGATGCCCAACTACTCACTCTTCACCAGCTTGTATCCATCACATTGAGTTTCCCCATTTCTTTTCTTTCTTTCTTCTTTTTTTTTTTTTGGTACTGGGGATTGAACTTGGGACCTTGTGCTTGCGAGGCAGGTGCAGGAACCACTGAGCTAAATCCCTGGCCCAATTTCTTTTCTTTTTTTTAAAAAGGGAAAGGTTTACTTGGCTTCCGGTTTCAGAGCTTCAGTCCATGGTGGCTTGGCCCCGTTGCTTTGGCAGCCGAGTGTGTCATAGCCAGAACACAATGGAGGAAGCTGGATCACCTCAGGGCAGCCACAGAGCAGCTCCCCACATTTCTAACAAAGGACCTCTTTATAATTAAAGTGCCTGCTAATGAATAGGGCATGAAGCAACCTAATCCACCCTCATCTGCTGGCCTTGGGTCTGTGTCTGTGGCTGGCACTGGCCTAAGGTTCTCAGCTGATGCGTGTCAGGTGGGAGCTGCCCCATGGCCAGAGAGCTCTCTGGACATCTCCTGTTTGAAACTCATTCTGGGAACACCTAGAAAACCACTCTCAATTTTTAAAAATTCTAACTGGCAGGAATGAATGTGAAGCTTACTGGCATGCTTGGAACATCTTGGTTAAAAATATATAATGCCCAGTGCCAACTCCAATTTTTGAGAAACTAAGTGGTTATTTCCTGCAGACTCCTCGATAGGCCACTACTTCTACTCAGTGGATTTACATTCAAAATAGATGCTGTTGCTGGGCCAGGATAACATAGCTCAGCGTCACAGTACCTGCCTGGCAAGCACAAGGTCCTGAGTTTGAACCCCAGTACCGCCCCCCCCCCCGCAAATCAAAATAGATGCTGCTTCCACAACAAATGATCTATTGAGCTCTTGCTCCATGAAGCCTTTTTATATGCCCACTTTATCTTCACAATCTCCTTGGAAATTCTTAATATTTGAAATCTGGATCCTACATTCAATGTACAAATTTCAAGTTTGGTTTGCAAGTGATGGTATCCAAATGTGGGGACTTATTGCTATAGAGTTCCAACCCCAAGATCACAATGTGCTTAGTGCAGTTTCCAAATTCTAGGTACCAACATGACATTTTTTTGCCATATGTATAGCGGGCGGCGAAACCACTGAGCTAAATCCCCGGCCCGGCCATATGTATAAATCACCAAAGTTACTGAGTACTTAATGCCTCTTTAAATTATTCACTTGTGACTTATGTAAACTCATAGAAATGATCTATAGCACCACCTTAAATGGAAAACCACTATCACCTGCCACAATCAGAAACTGACTTTGACACAGGAACCCTGTTAGGCTCTCATTAGATATTCTTGCCTGCCTGAAGCTTCCAAACCTGAGGCCTGGACTTTAAGAAGAGAAATTAGCACATGATAGAGTTAAAGATGTACAGTATTAAACAGAGACATGACCGAATCAGGAGACCAGGAAAAGGACTGAAAAGGGAGTGATTCAAAATTTTTTTGTGTCTTGTCTTTCTATCATTTGAGCTGCCACAAGTGTTGAAATTCACATTCTGAGAAACAATGATCAAATCCAGTCTTTTCATTCCAGAAGCAAAGACTCTGAGAAGCCAAGCCTATCTGTGCCCTGTCCCAAGCGTGTGTGTGTGTGTGCATGCGCGCTTTTCTAAAAATCAACTCAGAAGCATTCACAGGGCCTCCAAGGCGAGCTCTTACTCCTTGACACTGATGTCAGCATCAAGTGCTGTCTCCTAGCCCTTAGAGCCTGGGCATAGAGCATTCAGAGAGTATAAGACCCAGATGTTCTAAGGTCTCAGATATCAAACAGCTGAGGCGGAAGGAGGTGATATATATAAGCTACACTATATCTATGTGGCTTACACTTAAGCCACTTCTCTGACAGTTTATTTCCTTTCTGCATGGTGGTTTCTATTCCCTTCTGCAAGATCACACCCTGAAGCACTCAAAAAAGTCAACCATCAGCAATTAGACTGCCCAAACCTAAAAGGACACTGATGACCCACCCACAGCCTCCCTGTGTGAAGGCAACAATTATGACCTGGCTAGGAGGCTGGGGATGTAGCTCAGAGATAAGCACTTGCCAACCATGTGAGAGGCCCTGGGGCATGGATGGGACTGGAGGAACTGGGCAGGGCTGTAGCTCAGTGGTAGAGCATGTGCTTAGCATGTGGGAGGGCCTGGATTCAATGTCCAGAACTGCAAAAAAGTCTTCAGAGACCTCTGGCTATCTTTTCTATATTTGCCTGGGGTTGCTCTTGACGTGCCTTCGTCACTGGGGTTATGAAATGTCGTTATGTCAATACACGATAACACACTTTAGAAGGAGGCTTGCACTGGCCTTGTGCTTTGGGCAGAAAGCAGCCAGAAGGAAGCTTTATCACCCAGACCCCTTGGCCATCAGGCCCAGCTCCATCTCTTTCCACCCACCCACTGGCCTATTCCTTTCTTCCTTCTGTGGCTTCTTCCTCCAGAAAGGCTCCAAAGTTCTACATCTGACAACTTGTGGCCAGGGCTAGGTACAGTACTGGTCATTACATATTTTTATGCTTCTCACAAGGGCTCTCAGTATTATTTATTTCAATCTGGTTGCCAACTCCTAGTGGTATCTATGAAAGCACACCTTTGGGAAGTGCTGTATTGTGCCTATTTCATCTCTTCTGCACACAGTATAGCTGCAAACTCCAAGAAGTGTGTGTCTGTCCATTCTGTGTCCTTTTGTTTACTCTAACACTGATCTCTCATCAAATATAAAGTAAGACTTTGCTTGCAGTTGGATCTTCTGGAGTGCAAGCCAAGGCAAGGCTTACCAATCCACTGGCCTGAAGGTAAAGTCACTCTGCAGTGTTCTAGCCAGCTTTACTGGGGTTCACTCTGAATATCCTCCAAATAGACACAGCTGCATACAATGGCCCCCACTCAGGAACATGGTCAGCTTAAGTCAACACTGTGGCATGCCAAGAGGCTGGGCAAAATAGGAAACACCATTCTGCCCTGCCTCCTAACCTTTCTGAATCTCAGTTGATGAAGAGGACAGTCCCTGCTTTAAGGATATTAATTTTTAATCTATTATCTTTACTTTATCATATTTTGGTTTTTCAGGGACAAAGTCTCGCTATATAGTTCAGGCTAGCCTTGAACTCACAGTGATCCTCCTGCCTCAGCCTCCCAGGTGCTAGGATTATAGGTGTGAGCCACTATGCCCAGCTGTGGTATCATTATTTTGAAAATATTTCTCAATGTATTAGTCTACTTATCTTGTCTAAGAAAGCATATAAGGGCTGGGGATTTAGCTCAGTTGCACTGCGCCTGCCTTGAAAGCACGAGGTCCTGAGTTCGATCCCAGCACTAAAAAGAAAAAAAAAAAAAAAAGCATATAAAACATAACAGAAATCTTGTTTGTTGATATAGCATCATGCAGTGTCTTTGGGATGATCAATACTCATGATATCCAGGCACACCAAGCATGTTCAGAAGAAACAGGCTAAGAGAATGAGATACAGCAATGTGTTTATGAGTAAAGTTAGAGGAACCAGGACCATCTACCAGAAGGAAAGCACCTGGGGTGGGGGAAGTGTGGGCAAGCATGTGGAGCGGGAGAGGTGCAAAGGGAGACAGCAGTGTCCAAGTATTTAAGGGGATGACACAGGAGAAAGCATTATTGTATCATACACAGCTCCAGAAAGCAACATTACCATTAGGAAAGGATTTTCTCATGATCCACACTGAATAAAGAGGGTATGGGACCTAAGAATGTTCCCAGTTCTCTGCCCTCCGAGGTATTTAAGCAGAAATTCAGTGGATCCAGCGGTTGGATAAGAATGGAGATACACATTTTCAACAGACCTTGCCCACTCTGAGGCACTGTGATGCAGAGACGCTGGATCATTTCCCGAAGGCAGGATTTGTTTGTTTTATAAATTCCTGGGGATAAAAGCCTGTTTTGCTATTCCTTTCCTCATCTTAAGAGTGCAAGGGGGGGCGGGAGGCAATGAATTTACCGTTAAGGTTCTGGTTCTGCTCCAATAAATTGAAGTTTGCTAATAATTAGGGCTGCCTTCTCACAAAAGGACACAATGGCCCAAACATAGGCGATCCCGGCAAGTGCATTTCTAGACTGAAAAAGAACCACTCCCTTCCCAGCCAGTAGAAAGTTCACAAGCTTTTTCTGATCAACTGTAACACTGCCTCTTCTAAGGTAGTAACTGATGTCAATTTAACTGAAGAAAAAAACAAAGAGCCATTAGAAACCACTGGCCTACATTCCCGACAGACCCTGAATAGACACAACAAGAATAAACAGCAACATGATTGAAGCAATTTCATCATTTTGTGTGTGACCTCTACCCATTACCAACACTGACAGATTATGCAAGATAACCACACATGTACATTACAAGGGAAGCAGCCATTCTAGGCACACACCACTAATAACAATTATATCTATATACGGCTTTGCAAAATTAGGATATGATCAATAACTTATTTTCATTCAGCAGTCATGAAAACAGTGGCACTGGTTCAGGATTTTAGAGCCAATCACAGCGTGTCTTTAAAAAAAAAATAACAAAATTTGCAAATACCCAGATGGTAGTTAAGACTTTCCAGTTAAGGCTGGTGGTTCTTGTAGATAAGCAAAATGACTAAGAGAAGAACTAACAGTGTCACCTCCACAGAGCTGAGAAGGCAGAATTCTGCCAAAGACCAGTTCCTTGGTCTTGAGAAACACGAAGCGGAAATTATCAAAACTCTCTCAAATGGGAGCTTGCAAACCCCATTCCTGTGGGTTACAGCCATTCTATGAAATGGGCTGCCAGAACCACTGATGGTCCCCTACCCAGACACTTGGGAAAAACAGGCCTTTGATAATCAGGCAGTTGGCTTGGGCAGGTGGGTTCATCGTTCATGTCCTATGCGGTGACACCAGTGACTGACTCACTTAGAGCAATGAGACGTGGTTGGGAAAAATACAGATTTCAGGGTCAGACTGGGTTGAGTCTTGGCTTCTCCACCCAGTAGCTCAGCCATCCTGGTATGCCACTCGGAGCCTCAGTTTCTTCTTCTACAAAAGGGAGAGATCATACCAACATCACAGGATTGCTTCGATAATGATTCAAGTAAAAGACTTAGTAAAGCCCCGAATGCACTGACATGTAAAACAATGTTCAGGAAATTAGGATGGTGATCGCTGTTTCTTAAAACCATTCTAGAGATCAGTTTAAGATGTGAAGGTTTTAATGATGATTATTCTTTATATATTTATTTTTGGTACTGGTTATTGAAACCTGGGCTTTTGCACTGAGCTCCATCCCCAGTTGTTTTTTTTTAAAAGAGTTTCACTAAGCTGCCCAAGGCTGGGCTCAAACCTGTGATCCTCCCAGAGTGCTGGGATTACAGAGATGCACCACCACACCGAGCATGATGATGATATTTACTGAGCACTTTCTATGTGCCAGGCCCTATGCTAAGCATTGCATATGAATCATCTCCTTTGAGCCTCACTATGGCCCTAGGAGGCAGAACTATTATCATGCCATTTTACCACTGCAAAAGCTTAGGCTTGGAGAGGCACAGTGGCTTGTCCAAGGCCACACCACTAGAGATGGTGGAGATGACTTTGGGAGCCCAGGCATCTTAATCCAGACTCAATGAACAGCCTTCAAAGTCAGCATGTGTAAAGTCAAATGTTTTCTTTTAACAGGCCTGGTCAGGTGCATCCTAGAGGTCCACAGCCACAAAACATTTTTCCAACTGGACCAGCCTCAGAATGATGGCCCGGTGACCATAACCAAATCCTGTCAGCAAGACATGGCCTTCTCCTGGGTAACTGTGTGTGGGTCTCCACCCAGCCAGATCTCAGAGGTCACATGATTCTGAAGAAATCTAGGATTCTAACTGTAATAATTCCTTCCGACTGCAGTGTTTCCATGCAGTTGATCCTACGTACTGACAGCGTATGATGCAGATTCCAAGAAAACTACGAATTACTGGAAGGCAGGAACCCTGTGGCTCTCAGCTGGCATTCAAGGAGCACAGCCCCAGGTGTATACAATTGTCAAGTGTGTGTGCTGACGGCTGAGGCATAAATTGTGGCAAGAACATACAGTTCACCTCACCTTCAGTTGAGGTTCAAAAGGTACCTTCTCAATGATATGCCTAAGATTATATATTTAAAATATAATATTTTAAAACATTTTATGTATTTTTTCAGTTTTGTATCCCACCCCCTCCTTTCTAAGGGATGCCAATATTGAATGCTGGACTAAATCCATCAGGAAATCTGGCATCAGATCTTGGCTCCAGCTGCTTATATTCTTTTGAATATTTCTGCAAGTTACCTCCCTTCAGAGTTCTTATTCAGAAAGTGGGGAGAATAATGCATGCTTTATGTTACCTTATAACATGGCTGGGGTTTCAAGTGAAACACTAGATACAGCACACTTAGAAAAGGGGTAGAATTCTGCTATTTCTAGGTGCATGGCATTATTCCCAGGCCATGCAAGGATACTGGCCAAGGTGAAATCACAGCCTGTATCTTTGAGACCCACAGTGGTACTCAGCTATTCACAAGATGGGCATGTAGTCTGGGTGCTGCAAACATTTGTTTGTTTGTTTGTTCGTTTGTATTGAGATGGGATCTCACTATGTAGTTCAGGCTGGCCTCAAACTCAAGGTGATCCCCCTGTCTCAGCCTTCCAAGTACACTACCACACTCGGGCTGTGCTGCAAACTTTTACAACCACCAAGACACAAAGGTGATACACACACCACCACCCAAATTAGGTCTGATCCTGACCAACATTGAAGACGATGGACCTTAAAACCAAAAGCAGGGCCTAGGATTTAGCTCAGTGATTCTGCCGCCCGCCTCGCAAGTGCAAGGACCCAAGTTCGATCCCTGGTACCAAAAAAAAAGTAAATTGTCTACCAAGTTGTCAGATTTATTCCTAGAAATGACGAAATGCCACTCTTTTTATTAAAAATGAAAGGGGGCCGAAAATTCTTAAAAGGTTTTCCTCAGGCTCTAGCTTCCTTAGCCAATGCATCCTCTCACCTAAGCCTTTGTTTAAAAGCAAACTCACAACGGGGAAACAGATTTAAAAATTTACAATCACTGCAATTCATTAGACCTAAAAGCTTTCTTTCAGTGAAACAATCAGGTGTTGGTTCAGTGCATCTAATGTGGCTTCCTGGGATGGGATGGGACCACCAATCCATATGAACACAGATGAGTGAAGCTGTGTTAGTGACCAGAAGAGAGACAGTTAACTACACACACATCATACCATGTTCTCTGTGAAAATCCAGAGCTAAGCTCCTTAGATTTTACACTTACTGATTAGAGCCGGAAGGATCTAGCTAGTTATGGGTATTAAAATTAGACATTTGCAAACCAACTCATACACCCACATCATATGAAATACCAGATTAAGAAGGAGTATTATATTAACAGACATGAAATATCAGACATGCAATATCATAATCCACAGAGAACATTTTCAAAGTTTAGACAGAGCCTTTTCAGAAATAAATTTAAATTTAAAACTATATCTTTTTTTTTCTTTTACTGGAAACTACCACTGAAATAAAAAACCCCAAAACATTTAAATTAAATCTCAAATAGCAATTTTATTTGCTTTCAAGAGAATTTTCTTTCTTTTTGGGGGGAATATTTTTTACTCAAGTGTATGGTATCCAATGCACATCACCTGCTTGCAGGGGCCATTTTCTGAGTTGCGTTCCCAGCATTCTCGCTAAGACACAGGAATAACCATGAAGGCCCTTGCCCGTGCCATGCTGGGCATTGTTCTCCTACACAAACGGGAAGGCCAGGCCATTGTATGTGCACGGGCACAGGGGCTCAGCTGCAGGTGCCTCTGAAGGTCAACGAACCCTATTGTCCCGGAAAGGCCGCTGGATGCCCATTTTTCTTTTTATTACAGCCACATTCTTTCCACAAAGAAAACAACCAGTCTTTAAAAAATACTTTCAGGGGAATTAATAGTCAATGTCTACACTATAAACAGTTATATAATCATGACTTTCAATATGACAAGTGAAAGCTGTTTTTTAAACATTTACAAATACTGACGACACCTGCTGGTAGAAAGTATATTCTCGTCAACTACTTGGGGGCCTACAAAGTTGGCTGCTTTTTGTGTGGACAATGAAACCAGAAAACTTCCCCTTAAGCCCACTTAGGTTTCTTTTTCCAACCTTGCCTAGGTCCATTATTAGGAAACGATTTATGCCAAATCATCAAAGCTAAGAGACATCTCTGGCTCAAGGTGTATAAGCATACTTTTATTCTGGTTTTAAAAAAAACAATTCAATAGTGATACCTGAAAAAAAATTACCAACTACTCCCAACTTTCTTGCTCTCACATCAGGACAGCCTTCTTAAAAGGAAAACAAGTCATTTACTTTTCTCATCTAGATCTAGCTACCAATGAAGAAAATTCGTATTTGACATTTGAGGATATGCTTCTTGCAGCACTCTTGTGAGCCACAGGCATTTTCACTTTACACTTAATAGTGAGATTAACCAAGTGAGTTTACCCAGTCCCTTAGCTAAACTACTCAAAAAACACAGGACTAAGTGATAGCAGAGAAGGACTGGTTACAATCAACAGCTATTGTTGCCATCCTTTTCTTTGGTTCACTCCCATTTATTAATTCAACTGGTCATGGTTTTCTTCCTTCCAAGAGGAGTCTGAGGGCACCAGCCTCACCGCTCCTCCATTCCTGAGTTTATGAAGTTCACTCTGAAACATCACTGCATCCACTCTAAGCCTGAGCAACCTGAATCCTATACAGGTGCCATCCTGTTCAAAGTCAAATAAATGTCCAAATACCACTAAGGCCACCACACCTCCACGGCTCCGGGGAACAAAACCCGTGAAAATATTCAACTAAGCTGAGGTGTGGAGCTGGGGTAGGAGGGAAAAGTCAGTTTGTGCTCATTTTACAGAAAGCTCAGCCAGAGCCTGGAGTGCTGTCGGCTTGGAGCTTGCTAGAGGCAGTGGATCTTGGATGCCATCCTTCGGAATATCTGTAATTCAGTGAGCCAAGTGGACACACCGAGCAGACCCAAGGGTGGTGGGTGAGTGGAATCCCAAGAATTCACGACAAGGCGATGCACACCTGCCTCCAGACTTTGCCCAGCTGTGGTGGTTATGTTCTCCCAGTGCGGGCGAGGCGGAGTGGAGAGCTCCATGATTCACTGAAGAGCCACCGCGAGGAGCTGAATGATTCTTGGGTCCCACCTGCTCGGCCACAGCAAAGCTGTGTTCTAGAGTAAGCAACTGCTTCCTCTAAGACTCAAAGAAAGGAGAAAGTGAGGGATGCTTTCTCCTCCAGAGGAACCAATCTTTAAGGTCAGTGAACCATTTGCCAGGGAAATCGCAGGAGGAAGAAAAGGACTAAACACAAGCTGGAGGACTTCTGCACATCACCCCAAGGCAGCTTCCCATTCACAGGGGGAGTTTAGCTCACTTGCAGAAATTCCTCGTTTCCAGCTCCCCAGCTAAGGATCCCTCCCACAGGGCACAGGTGAACAAGTGGAGGTGCTGTGTCCTATCCTTCCTGCCAGACAGCTGCAAGGCTACATCTGAGAATCCAAGAACCTCTCTGCACTCCCAACCCCGGCAAGAGGAAACACTCGGTTAAAGGGCTCTTCCTGGCATCTGGGCGCGCTGATGCAGGAGAAGAAAGTCCCTCTGCCGGGTTTAGACAGCAGAGCGACGATCGACATTCTGAGAGCCCGGCAGGACACCCTTGGAGCGACCGGCAGGGGGAAGGAGGCGAGGCAGCTCCTGCTTGACCCGCTGAGAGAGCAAGGCAGGGCGAGGGCGAGGGAAGGCGATGGGGAGACAGAGACAGCGAGGGACGCACACAGTGTGGGACACCCGGTGGGAGAAGGAAGCAGGAGACAGGCAGAAGGAGCGCAGAGGTCCAGGTGCGGGCGCGCCCTACCTCGGCGTCCTTGGCTGGCGAGCTGGCCGGGGCCACCTCCAGGCTGCAGTTGGCCCTCTTGACGCTGAGGTAGAAGGGGTAATCCTTGGCCACCATGGCGGCTGCTGGGCCTGCCCTCTGGGATGTCACCGCTGACCCCAGGCCGCCACAAAACTCCCAGGTGAAAGGGGGTCCCAGCTCCACGGTGCCGGGAGGCGGCGGCGCGGAGACCGACTGCGTCCGGCGCGGGCCGATCGGGCTCGGGGAAGGCGGGGCGGAGCGGCGGGCACGCCCAGCGGGGAGGCGCCAGGTGCGGCCGCCCACCTCGCGCAGGGCCGGGGCGGACGCGGGCGGGCGGCGCAGAGGAAGAGGGCGAAGCCGGGGGCGGAGGGCGGGCAGGAAGCGTTTCAAACGCTCACGTTAAAAGGGGGCATTCTAGCCTTATGCCCAGGACAGTCTCTCTCCGATTTTTTTTTTAAATGAATGTCCCTGGAGAAAAAAAAAAAAAAACAGTCCAAACTGTAGAATCCACCGATTAAATGCGCAGTTCGCGGGGTTCTGTCAAATGTAAACAGCATGGCAACCGCGTCCACAATCAGGATACAAACATTTCCACCACCTGCAGAGTCCGCTCCCCCCACACCAGTTCCCAACTCTGCAGAAACCCACCAGGCTGGAGCGAAGCTGCCTGCGGCTCAGACGGGCGACCCTTCGGGGTCTGCTTTCGGTCTAAGACTACAGCAATGATCGGCCCTGGAGAAACTCTGACATTCTTTCTGGAAAAACTCTGACACTGTAAATGCCCACAGCTGCTTGTTGCAGCCCTGTCTGGGAGTAGAAAAAGCAAAACTGGAAACAACTGGAGTGCTTAAATAAACTTTCCTCACTATGGAATACCACACAGTGAAAAAGGAGATGGATTTATGGGTGTGGCATGGAAAGATCTCCGAGGTATTGGGCTTAGTTTAAAAATAAGTAATTGCAGAAGCCTGAGGGTATAGCTCAGTGATAGAGTTTGTGCGTATCAAGCGCAAGGCCCTAGGATCAATCCCTGGCACCAAAATAAACAACTGTAGGATAACTGCAGTACACCACCATGGGGAGGGGGGGTGCAGGACTGGATAGTAAATTCGGGGCCTTTGTAATGAGTTACATCCCCTTCATTTATTATTGATTGATTGATTCATTTATTTATTTGGACAGGGTCTCACCAAGTCATAAGTTGTCCAGGCTGAGCTTGAACTTGGCTGTCCTCCTGCCTCAGCCTCCCATAGTGCTGGGATCACAAGTGTGGGCCACCCCGCCCCCCAGCTTAGTACAATGCCATCTGTTTAAAACGCAGCTAGAAAACTACCATAGATTTTTCTATAGAGACATATTTTTACGTAAATAGCATCAAATACTGCTTGGAAGAATCCACATTTTACCCATTCCCTTGTGGCTTTGGGGAGCCACCTTGGATGAAAGGATTAAAGCCAGTGGACAAAGGGGACTTTAAACCTATAGCTAATACTTTTAAATTTTTTACCAGAAAGATATATTTATGTATCACTCGGGAAAATAGAAATTATTTTTTTAAAATATTAAAGTTATTATCTCCAAAGTTATTTTGTAGTCTGCACGGTTGAATCTTTTCCTCCTGTGAAAATCGTGGTGGTCTGGGAGACAGATTCTTTTTTTTTTTTTTTTTGGTACCGGGCATCGAATCCAGGTCCTTGCGCTTGCGCAGCAGGCGGCAAAACCACTGAGCTAAATCCCCGGCCCTGGGAGACAGATTCTTGTTTTTATTTCTTGGGGATGGGGGACGTCGTGAGGATGGAGACATCTAGTGCCTATTTCAGTGTTTTCTGCTTCCAGATGAGGTCAGAACCCAACAGTTCCTATTTTCCAGCAGGAAATTCATAAAACTGAGTTCTTTCATCCCAGGTATCAAATCCACTCTCTGACACTAACTCCACCCCTCTCCTGCCCTGCTGGTACACAGGCTGCCTTTGGAAACAGGAAGACCTGGGCCAGTTAGCAGCCTGCTATTGCTACACATGTAGATGGATGGGTTTCGACCGAGAGTGAAGACAGCACCCCTCAAACACACAAAGTGAAGCAAGGGAAGAAGTATGGAGTGGAAAAGAGCACCTCAGAGCCACTGGCTTCTCCTATGCTACTCCTGACCACAGCTTAACCCTTTCAGCTGGAGCCATGCCGCTGATGAGTGCTCAGGAGTGAACTCATGCCTCCCACAGCTTGGCCAAGAATGGTGAAGGAGAAGAGAATTCCATCTCCAAGGGCACCCAACCAGCGCAGCCCACGATGAACTATGCACCCAAAATGGGGCAAGGAGGCCAGGACTTGACAATGCCTCCTCCCTCAGGGCTTGCCTGGCCACCCCAGATCTGCGCTAAAGTACCCAGAGCTGCTCTTTTCCTTTTCCCATACTCACACTCACAGATCCACGATCTCAACTAGAAGACTCCGGCCACATGGGGACAGGCTCTGGTCCCCAGTGGAGCTCACTGGGCGTTGTTCTCCAGCTGGAAAACATCCTTACAGCACTGGATGAAGAAGAGAGTGATCTGGATAATCCCACAGTGCTGGGACTGGGCTGCCTGCTGAGGTATGCTCAGGCCTGAGCAGGGAATGTGGTATACGGCAAGTCCAGCGTAATAACAAATAAATCCTAAGAAATGGGGGTGACTTTAACCTCAAGATTAGATACAATTATTGCAGAGCAAAGAATAATCATACTGATTGACAAGAAGGCTGCCACGTACATTTTCTCTCTCTTCCTCTTTTTTTCTCTCCAGTACTGGGGATAGGGCCTAGGCAAGTCATGAATGCAAAGCAAACAGTCTACACTAGGGCTATTCCTCAGGCCTTTTTATTTTGAAATAGGGTGTATAAGTCACTAAGTTGCTCAGGCTGGGCTCAAATCGTCAGTCCTCTTGCTTCAGCCTCCTAAGTAGCTGGGATTACAGGCATGTACCAACCTGCCCAGCTTCCATTTTCTCTTAAAACACTTTTTTTTTTTGGTACCGGGGATCAAACTCAGGACCTTGCTCTTGCAAAGAAGGCAGCGGAACCACTGAGCTAAATCCCTGGCCCCAACTTTTTGTTTTTTAACTTACTTAATTAAAAGAGATTAGAGCTGGGTATGGTGGGCCTATACTTGTAATCCCAGCACTCTGGAAGGCTGAGGCAGAAGGATCACAACTTCAAATCCAGTCTGGGCTTTACCAACTCAGGGTGAGTCTGTCTGTGATGATTAAAATGGATTGTCAACATGGTTGGCTGAGCGATCCTCCCAGGGGATAGGTGAAGCACACTTGTGGGTGTGTCTGGGTGGGTCAGGGAGGTGTGACCTTGGGTCCTATCTAGTCCCTTGCTCCTTCCCCCCTCCCCACTCAAAATTTAAATTTTTTTTTTTTTTTTTTTTGGAGACAGAGTCTTGCCATGCAGTGCAGGCTGGCCTTGAACTCACTATGGAGCCCAGGCTGGCCTCGAACTTGCTGTGATCCTCTTGCCTTGGCCTCCCTAGTGCTGAGGTTAAAGATGTGCAGCAGCACAATGTCTGACTCTCATAAAATAATTTTTTAAAGGTTGGGGATGTAGTTTGTAGCTTAGTGTTAAGGCCCTGATTCAATTTCCAGTAAAACACAGACACACACACACACACACACACACACACAAATCAATGAATAGACGTAGCAGATTTCCTTTCCACCTTAAGTATTTAGGCTGAGGAGAGAGAGAGAGATTGCTAATGACTCAGAACAATTTAAATAGTGCTGCAAAATGGCATAAATTCCAAAATGAGTGTCAAAGGCAAGATAAGCGTAAGGAGTCCCTTGGGTGGTCTGATTCTTCTAAGCTTCTCAATGCCCAAATGCCTCAGCACCCTGAATAGAATTCTGCTGTTTAAGAACATATATTTTTGGTACAATAAAGTCTGTAAACTCAGGCCCATAATTTTGGGTACATATAAGCCATGTATGTGGTCCTTGGGACATTTAAGGAACTTTCAGGGGTATTTTTGGCCTCGTGCAATTTCCACCTTGTGCCCAGACTTCAGAACTTCTTCCTTGTGTAATGTACAGCTCTACTGTTAGCTCATTTGGGGTTGGGCAGCCTGCCTGGACTCTAACCAAGGATGTGTGTATGTGCATAACCAAAGACTGGTGGAAAACAGGCTGCCCTGTAGGAGGGTTCCCAAGCACATCCCTGGAGGCCAGAGTCACAGCTGAGAGCTGGTCCAGCTCTGCACTGCTGCCCACCCAAGCAACAACAGAGCCCAGCAACCCCATCCTGCCGCGTCTGTGTTTGCAGCTCAGGAACAACACTGCCCTAATAGGCTGCTTCACTCAAAGCAACAGCACAAAGTGCCTTTCAGAACTTGCCTTTGGCAGAACCAGTTATAATCCTATAAAACGCTTCACGGCCAGGCAGTGCTCCTCGCAAGCCAGAAGCCTGTAGACTGGAATAAAGGAGCCTGTTTCTGCATTCCCGGGACCCGTGCCAAGCACAGGGCTGTGGTCTTGCCTGTGCTGAGTGGGGTCATGTGTGCTGCTGTTGGAGTGGCGGCCTCCACACACAAGTCCGCTGCTGGTGATTAGGGCCTGTCACACTAACAGATGACCGGGAATGGGCAGGAGACCCTATATCACTCCTCAAATGCTAGTGCTGGGACTAGGAGCTCAGCAGGCCTAGCACGAGGCTAACATTTCAGAAGCTCATGTGGCTGTGACAGTCTTCTCAGCCCATGGGATCATGTTCTGCCCTTTCTGCATTATACTTCATTCAGGGTTAGGGGCTTATTTTTTTTTTCTTAAAGCATTGCTCATTCATTCATTCATTCATTTGTCCATCAATCCATTCATTCATCAAATATGACTGAGTGCTTACTATAGGTCTGATGCTTGATTAGCTATCTTTCCTTTCTCCTGCACCCCTTTCTGAACCTCCATGCCAGGTAGATATTTATACCAAGTTCTAAGGGATTCTGAGAGATCTGAAATGTGATTTACTGCTAGACAGGTAAAAATTGCACAAATGGAGCACTGCTGATACAGTCACACACTATTATTACTCTCCTTTGCCTGAGGATACAACCACCAGCTCAAGACCAGATTTATAAAAATCTATCCCTGGATACTCTGAAGCTGGAAGACTTAATTATTTTTTCTTTTCTTTTCTTTTTTGGAGACAGGGTCTTGCTTGAACTCACTATGGAGCCATGGCCTCAAACTCTCAGCGATCCTCCTGCCTCAGCACCCCGAGTCCTGGGATTACAGGTGTGTGCTATCATGTCTGGCATGGAAGATTTCTTTCTTTCTTTTTTTTTTGGTACTGGGAATCGAACTCAGGACCTTGTGCTTGCAAGGCAAGCATGGTGCCGCTGAGTTAAATCCCCGGCCTGGAAGATTTAATTCCTGTATTCTTTTAAAGATCTCATATTTTAAAACAAGTCTGAAAAATAAAATATTTCTTTTCCTCCTGGCTGAGCAAATCCTATGTATTATTAACTGTAATGTCCCCCAAAAACTATATTTTAAGTTTAGCTATGAAAAAAAACCTGTCTTGATATACCACAGACATACATTTCCTACTTTCTGGTTCACAGCAGGGGACACCTGGCAGTGTCTGCACATAGCTTTGATTGTCTGTGAAAGACACCAGGGCACCACTGGCATCTAGTGGGTAAAGGCTGGGGATGCTGGTAACGGGACAGGCTCCCACAGCAAAGAATGGGCATATTCAAAGTGCCAGTACTGATGCTATTGAGAAATTCTACGTTAAACCAGAGGAGAACTGAAATACAGCACTGGAGCCAGAAGGATGTGTTGGTTTTGACCATGAGGATCTTTTCCCTTTAGACCTTTATCACTGATTAGAGTCAGATGTCAGCTTAGGCTTGGTGAAGTGAGGAAGAAATGCTGGAGTACCAAGAGGATGCAGAACAATGCTATGCCTCAAATCTTTCCTGATGCCTAAGCCTCATTCTTAAATGAGTAGAAGACCCCATAAAACACAAAAAGAACAATAAAAAGGAATATAGGAACAAGGATGTGGGGGGACAGAAAATTTTCATAATCTTCTTCAGATATAAAAATGCACTTAAAAGACTAGTGAGCCTGCCATAGTGGTGCATACTTGTAATACTAGCACTTGGGAGGCTGAGGCAGGAGGATTGCTGTGAGTTCAAGGGCAGCCTTGGCTCCATAGTGAGTTCAAGGCAGCCTGAAGTACATAGAGAGATTCTGTCTCAAAAAAAGAAAGAAAATACCAGTGAAATTAGTTTCAATGAAATATAATTAAGCAAAAATCAGGGAAGGGAGAAGAAATTTTTCAAATCTTAGTCTTTCCCAGGACAACATTTGTTACCATGTTTAGCCATTTTGGGGGACAGAAAATGTAAACCCAGTGATTAATAAAACTCCCAAAGAGTTTAATTATTTTCTTGATATGCAGTATTTCTGGCAGCACAGCAGGTGTGACAATAACAACAGCAACAAGAAAAAACCTGTCTTGCTCAAGATTTTGTAATAAGAATCCAAATCTTCTCCAATTTGAGTGGATGACTATTAGCAGGTTTATTTTGCTCACAGAAATGAGCCAGCCTGTAGACATTTTTTGTATATACTAGGGAGTCTTTGAATCTTATGGATAGTCTACATTTGTTTGACAATAATTCATATTTTGGGGCCAAAAATTGAATAAATTTGTTATATTCCAAATGTATTTGTTCTCCGCAGACTACAGCTAATGTATGTATTTCTGTGAGCTATGTATACCAGCCATTATATGGAGAAGTTAGACCCTAAAATTTGAAAGTCTAGCTTTGAATAATGCAGAAGTTTTCTCTTCCATCGATCATGAACTTGGTAATCAAAGTCCACATTTCATCAAACCTAGAATGCCACAGACTGTAATATGTACTCTTACTATTTTATATACACTCAAGAAAGAAAAATGATTACCCAATAAATTCTATCACACAATCACTTGTAAAACATGTTACAACTGCAGAGAGGTTAAAACATGTAGGGAAATGTGGATCCCAAGGACAAAGAACAGTGTTCGTACAACTGGGCTCTATTTAAAACATGCCTTGACTTCTGGGGAGTTGGGGACAACATTTCCAGACCACTTGCAGCGAAACCAACCGGGAAGCTTATTAAATCCATGTCCCTGGGCCCTTTTGTGGATCAACTGAATTGGAATCTTCAGCAGTGGAGCCCAGAAATGTGTATTTTTAATCAATACCCTCAAAGAGCACTGTTTGAGTAGCACATGTTGTGAATTAGAATTATCAGCAACTCCACTAACAAACCCACTTCTCCTTGCCCTCCCCTCTTCCCATGAGAAACACCATGACCGAAGATCTGTAGGCCAGAGGTACCTGGGGTAATTAGCCCAATGGCTGCAGCATCAAACAAGACCCGTAATGGGCTTATGGAGCTGCTTATTTGTGCATTCACACCAGCATGCACTGGGGAACTACCATGTGCCAGGCAGCAGCTGTACACACACAGATGCATTAGGGACTCAATGAAAACTCTGCATGTCCACACTCCAAGTCAACTACTAACTAAGCCACCCACCAGGAGACAAGTTCTGGCACTTGGGACTTGATTTACAATCTGGTATCCAGAGCTCCAATTAAAACCATGCTTATCTTCATAGCCAGGGGACACAGCTGCATTTAAGTTTTTAAAAAATTAGCTGTAGAGAATGAAAGGAGGGCAGTTGGCTAGAGATATTTACCTTAAAAAAAGACCTGAGGCTTGGGAGGGGAGAGGGGCTCAGGTAGAAGACCTTAATTAGAGAACTAGTCAAACCAGTAGAATCAGGCTCAGGGACTCCTGGCAAGTACATGTCTCATCTGGTGGAGAGCTGTCTGGTGTGTGCTACAGAGCAACAGCCCATTAGCTGAAATTTACCCTGCACTAAAGGCAGTGGATGTGTTTTTCTACAGGTACTCCAGGGTGAGTTAACTGGGAGCTTTGGCTAAGTGGGGGCTGAATTAGGGAACTTCTGCTTTATTTGAAGTTTTTTTCCATCTCATGTCCAAATCCAAGCTCAGCAAACACAATTCGCATGTGCCCAGTTCTGATCAAACCAAAAGCCTTGGCGACAGAAGGCCGAACAAAGCAGAAGCACTAGGCACATCACTGGGTTCATCAACTGTCACATATCAAGTACAACCTCCTGATGGCTTTGTCTGGTTACTTCCTCTCATCCGAGGTCATGTGACCCCTGGGCTAGGATGCACACTGGTTACCTCTCTTTCCCAGCACACATCCCACCCATGCTAATGCATTTGATTGTCTCCGCTGACTGCAAACTACAATGGGACAGGGACCTTCTACCATGTTGGTGCATACTGTATAAGATGCGGGATATGTAGTGTTTGAGATAAAAATTAAACTGCAATGGGGTTGATCAGACAACATATCACAGAGAAGCCAAATCCAGAAAAGACTTTATACAAAGAGAAATACAGCATATCTAAGGTGGATCCAAGAAGTCACACGCCCAATACCACCAGGAGCTGCAGAAATGTTGACAAGATAGACAGTCTTTAATTTTTAGCTTTTTTTCTCCCGGTACCAGGTATCAAACTCAGGACCTTGTGCTTGTGAGGCAGGTGGTGGGACCACTGAGCTAAATCCCTGGCCTGATTTTTAGCTTTTTAAAGGGCCCAAAACTCACAGAAACTGTTCTGAGACAACTCCTGCAGTGTAACGCTGTGGGAACCCCCACAGATATATGAGAGCTTTCAGTTCTCCCCAGCTTTTCACACATTCCCAGCAATTGACATTTAATTCCTTCTATAGGTTTTTCTTTTCTATTTTTTATTTAAAAATTTTTTTTCACTAGTACAGATTTGCCACACACAGTGCTCACATTCATCATAGGGAATTCATACCTGTATATAATATATCTTAATTCTTTTTTTTCCCATTTCCCTCCCTTCCCTTCAACCACTCTTCCCCTCCCCATTTACAGAAGCTTTGTTTCCACTTTTCCCCCCACCATCCCTTGTCTTTCTGTAGGTTTCTGGTTCTAGGCTAAACTTTACAAAATTTTTTTCTACCTTTCCAATTTGCCCTAATCCTCTAGTGCTATTTGTATTAAAATTTTGTTCTTTTAAGGTGGACCCTGACTTGGGGGTAGAGTGGATTTTGCCTGATGCTTGTGCAAGACTACATGTGATGCTAATATGATGTCCAAGGAGATGTGAAATTACGGACTCACCATTTTCTGTTTGCGGGAGGGGCCTTGCTATTTTGCCCAGGCTGGCCTTAAACTCTCAGGCTCAAGCCAGGCTAGCCCAACCCTTGACTTACCTTTTTTTTTTTAAATGGTGCTGAGAATTAAACCCAGGTCCTTATACAAGGTAAGTGTTCTGCCACTAAGCTATACTCCTGGTCCCTTGACTCAGTTTTTTCTTTTCTTTTTTTTTTTTTTGAGATAGTGGTCTTGAGTTTACTACGTAGCCCAGGCTGACTTTGTACTCCTACTTATCCTCCTGACTCAGCCTCCTGAGTACTGGGATTACAGGTATCATCACGTCTGGCTTGACAGAGTTTTTTTATCCAAGGAAGCCAAGGAGAAGAGAAGGAAACTTCTCCGCTAGCCGCTCCACTAAAGGAGGGTCATGCTTTGCCTCTCGGAGTCTTACAAGAGGTGCTGTGAGCTCATTCTGGCTTAAAGACAGTTCACGGTGAACCCAAGTCCTCTGTCAGTGAGTAGGAGGAAAGGAGGGAAGGAGGTAAGAGAGAATTAAAATTGTAAGCCAACACCTTGTGGCTTCTTCCTTGAACTTTAATAACCCTGTGCTGCCTGCAGGCTCAGAAAAATCAAATGCGATGGTAGGTACAAGGGTGGCTCCAGTGCCAGGAAAATGCAGTAAGACATAACTTTTACAAGGTAAGCAGTGAATAAATGCCCCGCAGGAACAAAACAGGCTTTTAGCATCTTTGAAGTTGGCAGCCATATGCTTGAAATGTTGCCGTAGTACACTCACAGTGCACAACAGATAGGCTCATGAATGTGAAGATGAAATCATCTTCCCAGAGAAACAGTCACTGGGGAGGTGAGGTTTTTATGATTCAGGGGAGGAGGGCAACACAATCTCTATTTTCTTTGCCACAGCGTGACTCATTTTAATGTATGTTAGAGGCTTTCCACATGTGAGGCACATTTCCTAGAATATTTTAAAGGGAAAATGTTTAGCAGATTGCCTGGGTTACTGAAAGAATTATCTTTGTCTCCTGGATGAGGAGGGATCTAATTCTGCCCCATGATGTCATCAAAAAGATGTGAAAGTATAACTCCTCTTTTGGATTCTGCTGTTATGAAATGCAGTTTGGGGTGTCTCCTAATGCTTTACCCCAGAAGAGTTAAAGGAAGTGCCTGTCATCAAAATTCAAAAGTATATATGAAAATGATGCTGGCAGAGCTCACAACTCAAAGTGATCAGCATTTTGCTTCAGTTTCCTGTTCGTAAAACTTCATAAAAACAACCCACCCATTAAAAAAAAAAAGCCCACAACAATAGCTCATATTCTTTTCCTAATGCTTGCCTCATGCCACTGAAATGAGGTGCCATCCATCATGCTTCCTGAGTTAGGGCCTCCACACCACATCCCTTTCCTCCCGCCCTCGCTCCTGCCCTGCCCTGCCTGGCCCTGGTCCTGAACTAGCTGTTTCTCCAGGTTACAAGCTCCGCAGACAAGTGCTGATGTTCTCCTCTACCTGTCCTGAGTGGGCCAAGCATCTGTGCTGCTGGAAGCTAGAATAATTGAGGCCACCTCCCCCCAAATTTATTCTCACTCCCTAGAGAACTTTTAGTAGAGAAGGTTAAATTACAAAGTCACAAGGTAAAGGGAAAAATGCAGACTGTTCCATTAACCTGAAAAATAATAAGTACACTGCTTTGTTACATTACTTTTTGTTTGTTTTTTGAGACAGAGTCTTGTTATGTAGTTGAGGATGGCCTTGAATGCACTGTGTACCTCAGGCTGGCCTCAAATTTGCAGCGATCCTCCTGCCTCAGCCTTCTGAGTGTTGGAATTACTGGCATGCACCACCATGCCCAGTGACATTACTTTTTCTGAAGAACAAAGCATTTTCCTCTCTGCCTCTACAGCAGAACTTTTTTGTGGGATATTCAATACACCATCTTTCAGTTTCTGGTAGAACAAAAAAGAATGCAAGCTGATGAATGAGAAGTCTAGACTCAAATACCAAGTGGACAGTTTTCCTAATGCTGTCAAACCTCCGTTTACTCATCTGTAAAATGGTGATATGAAAGTTGTACGGCTTTAATGATATAAAAACACAAATAATTTAATGAGATAATACATATGTTAGCATTCTAAGCACACGGTCAACATTTAATCATATTTAAAAAGATATAAGTACATATTTTACATGTTATATATTACATATTTATATACAAATCTGTCTATAAATATAGATGTAAAACATTATATATATTATTTATAACACATATACGGTGCTGGGGATCGAAGCCAGGCCATTGCTCTACTACTGAGCTACACCCTCAGCCCATATAGTCCATATTGTTATTAACTTTTCTGATAAATAAATCACCCTACTCTCTCTCCTTTTCAGTGAATTGGGGGGGGGATGGGTTTGGGGTCCTGTCCCACTATCCTTTGTTTCAAGGGGTAATTTTTTTAACCTCATGATTTTGAATATTTATTTCACTGTTGGGCACACAAAAGAAACAGCACAGTAAAGAGAACGGACTGGATCTGGAAGACAAATCAGGGTCCAATCCTGGCTTTACCATCAATTTGCTGTTGTGCCCTTGAGCAAGTAAAGTGCACTCTGAGGAGCAGTTTCTTGAGTTATAAAATAAGACATTTTAAACACAAACACCTATGTTTCTATGGTTCTATAAATAGCAAAGACTGAGGCTAACGCAGGAGGGTCACTAGTTCAAGCCCATCCCGGGCCACTTAGGAAGACAAATAAAGAGAATTTTTTTTTAAAGGGCTGGGGATGTAGCTCAGTGCAAAAGCCCTGGGTTCAATCCTGAGTATAGAAACACACACACACACACACACACACACACACACACAAGCAAAGACTGAAGTGTATATGGAATATTGTCCTTATTTTGTCCTTGTCAAAAATCAGCATTTTGGTACAGGCAACCTATATTTTGGAATGGTTCAGTATGATAATATTCATATGGGTTAATCAGAAAATTAAGCTCAATGTCCTCATTTGCCAAGAATTGCATATGCATAAAGATTCTTTTAATATCAAATGGAAATGCAAATAAGATGTTGAAACACAGGGAAAAACCATTAAGCGAAAAGAAACATAGGCAGAAGATGGAGAGAGACTACAAATGGGATGGACCTGGCCTAAAATATACCACTGTCCCTCAAAAATAGGTACTTGGCTATCTACATGACAACACTTGGTTCCTACCCTGCCTTCTTCCTACAGGCCTGTTACAACTGTGACAGCCACCTGTGGTGGACCTGCTCCTTCTGCCTCGTGATTTTCCCCAGTCCTAACTTCCGTTCTGCCCTTCCAGGGTGGGCTACTCGCATCCCTGGGCTGGGACTGTGGCTAGCGCTGCTCTGGGTGGGATATACAGGCGGCCGCTGGCATGTGATGCGGGGCACCACGGCTCTGCACAAAATCCCCACCCCAGCCAAACTACTGACCCGGAATAGTGACACTGATGTCGTACATTTACAAGAAACAGTGCAGCAACTTCCAAATAGTGCCTTACAAATGAGAAATGGAACTAGAATTGTGTGAGAAATCATAAGTTTCATTATTCTTTAATATTTGATAGTAAAAGAATGCTCACTCCTTTCCCCAAGAGGTCAATCGGGGCATTGGATGGTCACTCAGGTCCCTGTCAGGCATCAGCCCCAAGTGCTGGGGTCACCCTAGCTGTAATCCTACATCTGGACAACTGTGGGATACACATGTGTGTTCTTCCATCGTCCACCATCAGAATATCTTCAACCATCATCAAGTAAGTTACTCAGTCAGCCTCAGTTTCCTCACCTGCAATTAGGATGTAACAGGACCTACTTCAAAGGGTAAAGGTAAAGATTAGAGAGAAGCCTCCCAAAGAGGTGACCCATAGTAATAATTCGGTAAACAGCAGCTAGGTTTATTATGGTCCTACAGAACGGGGGTGAGTCTGGAGGAGAAAAGGACAAGAAACGAAAGCCGTCGAACAGGCAGTCTGAGACTCAGATGTCAAATAATTTCTAAGAGTAGTCTACATGTTTGTTACATTCCAAGGTAAAATTATCAGATTTTTTTCTAAACAGATGACATAACCCAGACAGGTTTGAGTTAACTTTGGATTGAATGAAAAGAACTATTGTGATGGAAGAGTTCACATCTGAGTGCTGAAATCTAGATGCCAGCTGCCCTCTGCCACATGTATGCAGGCGTGTGATGTGTTATTACCTTAGTGAATCCTCAGAACCGTTGGAGAAGGCATGAGGGCACAGAGGCTCAAAAAGGTTTAAGCAATTTGCTCAGCAGCTACTAAACAGCCATACCAAGCTTAGTCTGGCTGGAATCTGAATGCTTCTAAACAAGCAGCTGAACTCCTGCCCAAGGACAGAAGGCCCCTGTGTCCCCAGCCCTCAAGAAGCTGGTGTCCACACCATGGCCAGGTGGCTTTACAGGAAGGCCATGCATGCCGGCTTGAGTCTGCTGGGCTTTAGTCCCTGTTTACCCAGACTCTGGAAGTGGTGGACAAGTCATTTAACTTTCCTGAGCCCTATAATGACATTCATCATTGGAAATTTGCACCTTTACATAATCTCTCTTGGTTCTTATTTTTCACCCTTGCCCAGCCCTCTCTTCAACCCCTCCATTCCTCTCTATTTACAAAGATTTTGTTCCTATTTTTCCATTTTCTCATATTAATCCCATTCCCTTCTATCCTTTCCCCTAGCCCTCCCACTTCCTTCCCCTTTGCCCCTTTTCTTCCTATTTCACATTACCTATTATACATTTTAGTCCTTATTTACACTTTCAGTTTCTCACACCAGAGAAACTATTCGGTATTGATACATGTGTGTCCTATTTATCACTTAAGAGTATCGCCTCAATGTGCATCCACTTAGGTATAAATGTCTCTAATTTCTCATTTTTTATGGCTGAGTAGTACTCCATTTTATTTAAAAAACCACATTTTCTTTATCCAGTCTCCAGTACCAATGATTAGAATGAATAATCGATAATGCAAAATAGGAAGAAAAGGTCCAAAGGGGTAGGGGTAGTGGGAGGGGCAGGGGAAAGGAAAGAAGGGAAAGGAAAAATGATGAGAAATGGAAAAAATGGAAATAAAGTCATTGTAAATAGGGAAGGGTGGAGGGGGTGAAGGGAGGGCTAGGAATGGGGAAAAAATAAGAACCAAGATGCATTATGTAAAGGTACAACTCCCAATGAGAAATGTAATTGTGTTGTATACCTAAAATGTACCAATAAAAGAATTTTTTAAAAAAATCCAAAGCAAATCCCAAAGTCCAATCCTTTTTGTTATTTCACAGACCTTCTGATTTATGTGCTATGAAAAAAATTTTGATTATCTAGTCCTGCATAACAGGCCAGTAAAACAGAAGCTTAAAATAAAAATTAAAAAAACTTTCCTGAGCCCCTTTTTAATCAATCAGAATGTGTTGGATCAGAGTTTTTCAATCCAAGTCCTATGGAACATTAATCACTTGCATTTTATACCCAGGAGGTTAGAAATAAGAAAGGAGCCAGGACATCCTGAGTTGACCCTCTGTCCTGAGATTCTGGGCAGGGGAGGGAGTAGAATACATTTGTTAGCAAACAGAAGTGAACAAACACTAGTTCCTTCCATCTGGAAAAATCTGAAATTCTACTGAATTTTATGTGACAGGAAGAGGAGAAAGGGAAAGAGAAGAACGTCAGGGAAGAGGTTTCAGAAGTTCATCTCGAAGTTATGTTCACACAGCAGCCATGATGTACACATTCAGTTGTACACTTATTTGGGGTGCTTCTGGGGTTGGGGAGCTGGAAGAGATGACAGTGAAGGAGGCAAAACCCCTCCTCTTGAAATGATCATTATTGTACACAGCAAGCACTCAACAGATGCTGACAGGGCTGAATTCAGAGGAAAACAGAGCGAGATCAGCTTGATAGAACTGGACCACTGCTAAAGAAGTATGAGCATGTCAAGAATGTTAGCGATGTCTTTTGTACTCAGCCACTCACTCCGCCATAAGCCATTTTCAGTCTCAAGATCCGTTCTCTTCTGTGCGAAGGAGCACGCCTCTTCCAGTGGGGTAACCACAGGTAAACCTCCTCCTTACCTGCACCCACGCACTTGGAATCTGAACAAAGGGGAGCCCTGGAAGCTAAAGCCTTCTCTGAGTTTTCATTTGTATCTTTGCCTAGGGTAGTGACAAATATTGTTTCAAGCATTTCCAGCTAGGTTTTTAGAGCTCAAAGGATAATCTGCTCCCACAAGAAAGAAAGAAAAAGAAGAAGAAAAATACATACTGTTTAACTTTTTACATTGAAATAGAGAAGCCTTTTCTTGCCAGGGAAGGGGACAGTGTGCGACAATTTCAGTCAGAGCTGCCAAAGTCTCCATCTAGAAATACCGAGAGAAATAATAATCTTACGGAATTCTTTTTGTACTTCTAAAAGCAAGACTTAAGAGTAATCCAGGTCTTCTGACTCCCAGCTGATGTTTTGCCATGAAATCAGGGTGTTTCATAAGCCACATTCCCCAGGCCAAAACAATGATTGCCAGACAACAGGTGCTTAATAAATATTTTCTGAATGAATTAAAGAACAAAAGAAAGACATCATGTCAGAAGATAGGTTCTAAGGGCTATCAATATACCCCTGAATCCAGGATAGAAAACCTTCTATGAAATAAATGAGGCCAGGCTTTGTGGTGCATGCCTGTAATCCTACCACTAGGGAGGCTGAGGCAGGAGGATTGCTGCAAGTTTGAGGCCAGTTTGGGGTACATAGTGAGTTCAAGGCTGATCTAAACTACACAGGGAGACACTGTCTTAACAAAACAAAACAAATCCAAAACCAAAACCAAAATCAAACAAAAAAGACAAATGAGGGCTGAGGATTTAGCTCAGTGGCTTCACTGCCTGCTGCGCAAGCGCAAGGACCTGGGTTCGATCTCTGGTACCAAAAAAAAAAAAAAAAAAGACAAATGAGCCAGTTTCCCCAGCAAATCAATGGCAAAGAGGTAAAGAAAGAGACAAAGAAGTTTTTCAGAATAACCACCAGAAAAACAGGTGGACCGTGTTGGGATCCTTACCCAAACAGGCAACTGTCCAAAAACTTCTTGGTGACAAAGTAACAAGAATTTCTTCATCACTTCTCGGCCTTTTGGCTAAGATCAAGTGAAGAATTTCTTAACATCACTTCATATGTAGTCCAAAGTCAAATGTAAAAGAACATATTAATCTTGTTGCTGTGATAAGGCATTATGGTCTATGTTTTTTTAAAAAAAGGCCCTCCTGAAGTTGAGATGGGCACCAATATACCAGTTTGTGGCAGGACACACGGCTGAGGTTGCTTGGAATACTCTCAGAAGCAAGGTGCACTGAGACTGGGAAGAGACCAGTGACTTGGGCAGCTGGGTGATGGGTAAGCAGGGCCACTAATTATGTCTTCTCTCTACTTTTCTAATATGGGCAGATCACAAGGTATCATGTTTAACATACTAAATTATCCAGCTTAGAAAATTATAACTTCTGGTCGATTCAGGTGAGGGTACAGGGAAAATGACACGCTTAGAATTGTTGGTGACAATAAAAATTACTGTGATATCAAGAGATACTGCTATATATCAGGAGCAATTTAAATACACAAACATCTTGGCTCAATCATCCCACATGCGTAAATTTACCAAAAGAAAATAATCCGAAAGAAGAAAATATCAGTGCACTGTGACCTTAATAGTGATGAATTAGAAATAATTAGCTACTAAATGTGGGAAATACACTACACTCTAGGTACTTGCTATACTAATACTTTCTCTACATTATTCTCTTGCAAACAACACTGAGGGAAGTACTATCATTCCCATGACACAGATGAAGAAAGCCAGGCCCCAAGATGCAGCGGGGATGTAGCAGAGCAGGAAATCCAGGTCAGGGTGGCTTCAAGGAACACACTTTCCACTCCTTTTCCAGGCTGCCCTGAAACCCAACGTCAGGCAATAGGGGATATTTAATTAAATTATAGGACATCCACAGAATGAGCTCTGTGTAAATATTGACAAGTATACTTGCGAAGCCAGGCAACGTGGGAAAATGCTAAGTTAATAAGACAAAGAATGAAAACTGTTTATGAGGGCACCTATGAAATACACATGCATATATGTGGGAAAGCTTTGCAGGGAAAAAGAAAATCATGGCTGGATTAGAAGGGAAGTCTCCTAATTACGGGACATGTGATTTTTATAACTAAAAAAGGAAAGGGTGGGTTTGATGCCCAGCACTGGGGGGAAAAGGAGATGAGGGGACAGAATTGAACTGAGGTCCACACACTGCTACAGAGACCCAGGCACTTCAGTATTTTCTTTCATCCACACCGTCAACCATCACCACCTTAGGCCAGGGATGTAGCTCAGTGGTTCTGCTACCTGTCTCGCAAACACAAGGTCCTGAGTTCAATCCCTGGTACCAAAAACAAAACAAAAAAGCCCATCAGCATCTTCAAATAAACTCCCCTTTTTCTTCTTTAGGCTCTTACTAAAACTAAAAGAGGAACTATTTATCTTCTCCCCCCACCAAATATTTTTCCAGTGACCTCTGCTAGGAATTCACCTACTTTGATCAGGAGGCAAGAATTATTCTGCAGTTTTCTGTCGCCACTGATGCAGAATAAAATATTACAGTACAAAATGAATGTCTTAAACATACCACGAGAGAAAAATGACAAAGCATAATCCAATCTACAAAGGACTGTTTCATGATTGAGTTTCTCTCCAAATATTGTGAAATCCTCTTGCAGGTCATTTGTTATTAACGTGACTGGGGAAAAGGGACCAGAAAGCTGCAGATGAATTCTCTTTATCACAATCCAGCCCAGGCTCATCCTATCTGCATCTACCAGACTGCTAATCATCTCAAATCCTACTCCACAGCCCAGCATCCTACATTCCCTTTGCTCTTCCTCCCCTGCATCTTCCCTGGAAAGACACATCTGCCTGGTTCCCAGAGACAGGCTCATGCCAGATTATGGACCTGGACATGCTCTGGAATCTGTGTAATGCCCACAGATGGGAAGTTATCCTCATTAAAAAGGTGATATGTGCCCCTGTGTACTTCTTTTGCCATAAATGAATTCCAGGGATGTTCACTTGGGAGGGAGTGGAGAAACCCCTAGGAAGTAGATCCCAGTTTATTTTACCTGCCAGAACCAAGGTTGCCATAAATAATCAACAAAGCTCCTGTAACTCCCTTGGGATCATTATGACCCGAAAAAGGCACTAATATGTAAGCCCAACCACATGACCATCAGAGATTCTATGTGGTATTATCAGTACTTGTCACCAAGATAACAGCTTGATCTTGAACAACGGAGGTGAGAATATTTAGAGGAAACCATTTAAGAGATTTCCCTTTTAAAAGCTGAACAAAGAGAAAAGATCTTGAGGAAAGCTTGAAAACTGGCGGAGCCAGAGAACCAGCGGGAAGAGAAGGCAGTGCCAAAGCCACAGGCCCTTGAGGGAGCTCACGCAACCTTTGTCGAGGATTATGCAAAAGCTACTGTCTTTCAAGGCTTCTAGATGTCAGAGGAAAAATACAAAAAACAGTTTGCTGAACAGAGAGAGAGCTTTAAACAATTTAAATTCAAACACACGGAATTCCAGGAATTGGGAAGAGACGAAATTGCAAGGTGCCTTTCAAACCACTGCACAGAAAAGGATGTTTAATTATTACATGTTGGTAATAAAAATGCAGATTTTGCTGTGGTGGCATTTATTTAGGAGGAATAAGAGGTATCATTATGTCCTGTAAGGATAGGTAGTAATAGTAATGCTCAGACAGTAATAAATGCTTGGGTTACTAGCAGCCAGTTTTGACCACTTATTGGCAGCATTGAGCCAAGCACACTGAAGGCATCACTTCCTTTAATCTCCATGACAACCCTGGGAATTCAGTCCTACTAATGATTTCCTTTATAGGTGAGGAAACTGAGTTTCAGACAGGCTCCATAATTTCTCTGAGGTCACAACGGCGGCTACAATTCAAACCTAGATTTGCTTAGAAGTCCAGCCTTTGGGCCACTGACGCACAAGTATGTAATTACTGGATCTCACAGACTGCCACTATTTTGTGACGATTACTGACAATTATCAAGTTCAGAGCTGTTGGCCAAGCTGATCAGCATCCTGCCTCCTTGCCCTTCTTCTTATAGGTAAAATGAAAAGAATGCACCACTGCCCAGTCTACTGTAGTACCAATGGATGTTTGTTAAAAAAAAAAAAAGAAGAAGAAGAAGAAGAGAGGAAATAGATTAGAAACATCTAAGGAGTTTTTCTTTATTTATGGTGCATCAATAAAAGCTAATATGCACTAGGGGTCTCAGAGCAGAACATTTTAGTGGCATCACTATGTGGAGATTTTTTTCTAACAACCCAAATATTTACCTGTCAAAAAGAAAGAGAGAGCCCTGGGAGGCCACAAGGTCAGGGGCACTGAGCACTGTCAGGAACGTATGCTGCAGTCTAGCAGCCCAAGTCTGAATTCTGACTTTATCACTCTCTTGCTCTGGGGCTCTGGGTGAGTGAATCGATCTTTCTGAGCCTCCATTTCTTTGCCCATAAAATGAGGATGAAAACAATACCTCTTCATGGGGCTATTGTAAAAACTGCGTGAGATGATGCCCAGAAGAGGAACACAATGCTGGGCACAAGTAAAGATGAGCCTCTGCTCCCGGTGTGGCTGACAAGAGTAGCCATGTCATTGCGTTTACCTCGACCTGCTGCACTTCAGGCCACATTCTGCACACAAGCTTAGAACATTCAGGAATGGGAGAAGCTTCCAAAGGACATTTACCAATGTGCCCACTTCAGAACCTCATGCAATAGATCTTGTTCTCTTCTCAACCATCATCAGTGGCCAAGAAGAGGGAAAGAACCTCCATGTTCTTTTCTTCTGGAATTTGGTATCTGACAAATGCTGATGATGTATTGGTACCTTTTCTGACACATTTCATTCAAATCCCAGAAACCTATCATCAGTATCAGACAGGCAACAACATTTTCTGCTTGTTTGGGTTCATTCTGTAATGTCGCTGAGAATTGACAAATGCTATTGCTCTTAGTGATCACATGACAGGAACTCAGGAAATCTTCATTTTTTTAGGCTTACCAGAGTCACACTGTCCCATTCAATTCTTCCACTGCTTGTGCTTTTGGCACCTGGAGCTGATTACTTAGGCGTTTGGAGAACACGTAGTTTATGCCGAAGTGCATTCTGGGGCTTTGGCTAACTAACATCCATTCCTCCCTCTTCTGATAACAGCTCTACAAGTTTCTTTTGGGAAACTGCCCTCCCTCAACCCTGAGCACTGATGGTTTCAGTGGGACTGGGCCCACTCTGAGTCCCTGTGGGAGTGCATGTGATTCAGCCCTGAGCAATGAGCAGCCCTTTCCTCTGGTCATGACTGCTTTTACAAGAGGCATGTCCACCCTGCTCAGGAGTCTGGCAGGGAGAAGAGGGCAAGAAAGCCCCATAAAAAGTTAGTCTTGGGTGTGTAAGCATGGCACATGCTCTGGTGACCATATTTCTACTAGGAGAGGAGAGAGTACCTGAGAATGGAAATAACAAAGAAAAATAAAGGCTGAGAGGTAAACAATGAGATTGGATCCAGCCATGCCTGAAGCTGATGCCTCCCAGGATTTTCTGTTACGTAAGTATAAATTCCCTTTTGGCTTAAAAGAATTTGAGTTGTGCTTCTGTCACTTACACCTGGAATTTAAAGGCTAGCAGGCTACTTATGGGTTAAGGGCACGGAATAGGTAGTCCAGGTTTAAATCCTGGCTCTGCCACTTTCTAGTTTGTGACTTGGGTAAGCTTCTCTCACCTGCTTAAATCTCCTTTTCTCATCTATAAGTGGGGATTACAACAGTACTCATCTCTCAGGGTGGTCGTGAGGATGAAACACAGTGAATGCACTCAGTCACTGCTTGTCACATACAAGTGCTCAACAAGAGCTTGCTGATCTAGTAAGTCCCCGACTTGAGAACATTCAAGGTGCGAACTTTCACAGATGTACTGTATAAGACTCACTTTGTTGGATATGATGAATCCAACTTACGAACCTTCTCCTGGAATGGAACTTGTTGGGGACTTACTGTAGTATTCAAGTAGAAATTTAAAGATTAGAGAAACAACCTAACCTTAAGCTCTCATAGATACTCAGAATGCAAGGGCCATGTAAAGTATAACAAACAAAATGAACATCAAAATTATTATTTTTTAAAAAAAGATCCTATTCTTTTCCATCTTACACACATTGCTATATTTACAACGAGGAAACTAAGAGTCAGAGGGATGAAGTGACTTCCTTAAAGCCGTAGATTGTAAGTGGTAAAATTAAGATTCTACTTGAGCTATGACTGCTTCTGAAAGATGGATGGAATTATACAACATCATCTTGGTCTCTCTTTGATTTAAAAGCAAAGAAACAATGTGTCCAATTAAATACATAGTCGCAGGAAAAGATATCCAGGGCGGCTGGCTCCAAAATCCCAGCCTCAAGTCTAAGAACTCACTCTGATCCAACAGTGCAAATCACCACCTGTGGCGGCTTGTTTCTGAGTAGAAGAGAGAAAGTCCGTGGAGGATTTGAGCAAATCTTTACCACATGTTGCTATGGATCTTCCTTTCTGTCAACCAGAAAGGTTGAAGAGGTCCCAGGTTTCTTTGCAAGAGACCTGGTGTGGCACAGCTGCCATCTGGTCTGGTCAGGGCCTGCAGAAAACATGCCAGCAGCAGCGAATGTCGTCACCCTGCAAGCTGCTCGAGGGCTTTTTTCACCTGGCGGAAGCTGGTCCCTGCTTCCGGCAGCCTGCCTGTCCGGCACATGACAGACACACCAAGGCCCCACATGTGGCCCACGTGTCGAAAGCCCAGCGCTGGAACACTCAGAGTGCTCTAGTGACCTTACACTGCACAGGTGAATGAGGGGCTGCCTGAGAGGGGAAATGCAATGCTTTTCCAGCCTCCCTAAGAGGTGCTGCTGCCCGCGTAACAGCCCTAGCAACCCCCACAGATGCGGCTTTTGAAACAGACTCAGAGCCTCAACGCTCTGGCAATTCCAATACATATTTTCTTTGCCTTTAAATCTTTGAATGCTTATTTAAAAGCCTGCAGCTAAACTGTGCTAACCAACAGTGGGCCGTCTATCTGTCTGAAATGGCAGCACTGCAGAGATCAGGGAGGGAGCCACACCAGGAGCCCCATCAAATGATGGGGTGCACAAAGGGGAATTTGTTTTCAGCCTCTGAGGAGGACATCAGGATGGCAGGATTGGAGCAATGTTCGCCAAAGCTTTATCGAGTACCGGCCCACATGCCAGCCCCCAAATAACAGCCGCAGTGTCCAGGGTTTATTACCGACCAGTTTGTCAAGGTACTTCGCAATTCCTGGTAAGGAAAGTGCTGTGATCGTTCCATTTCACACAGGCAGTGACTGAGACACAAAAAGAGGTGTCATTGGCCTGGGGCCACAGCTCATCAGTAGCAGAGCTGGGGCTGGAGTCTGAAAGGTGTGGCTTGAGTGTGAGCACAATGCTACACTACTCTCAAGGCCATGGTGGTGGTGGTAGTGACACAAGTGGGGGAAATGGTGGAGACACTGCTGGTGGAGCGAGTGGTAAAGATGATGGCGGCCATGTTTCTCTATCTGTGGCCCAGTGCTGAGCATTTCCCATGTATCATTACATTAACTCTAATCTTCCGGCAGGTCTCGTCATTTTCCCCCTCTCCGTGTACTTCTCTTCACCTTGCCTGCCTGCATCTGTCCCGGCCCAGTGTGTCATCATCTCTCACTGGGATCAAAGCACTGTCTTGCTTGTCAGTCTCCTGTCCACACACACCCAGTCTCACTGTATTACAGCAGTCAGAAGGATCTTTTGGATACTTATCTCAGATCACAGCACCCTCTCTCCCACCTAAATCCTCCACTGGCTTCCACTGCACAAATCCTGATTCCTAGCCACAAGTGATGAGGCCCCATAGGCCCTGGTTCCCCACCTCTCAAACCTCCCCTCTGTTTCTCTCCTCCTTGCCCACTGTGCCCCAGCACATCCCCTTACCCTTTCCTGACCACCACAATCTCGTTGCCACGCCAGGATGGCTGTGCAGGCTGCTTCTGCTGCCCCCCAACCTCTGCAGAGCTCACTCCTGGTTGTCATGGAGGCATCGGCTCACATGACCCCTTCTTGGAGCCTTTCCTGAAGGCACAGCTGTGGTCGATCCTCAACTCCCATGAAACATTTGCCCTGGGCTCCCTTGTTCTTCCCCCAGCGCAGGTACCTCAGGACTAAACTGTACCTTTGTTCATTTACTATGACTTACTGTCTCCCCATGTGGGCCACAAGCTCTGTGCAGGCAGAGAGCTTGTCCCTCATGCTTTCTGTTTTATCACCACCATCTGAAGCAGTGCCGGCACAGAATGGAGCCCAATAAATATTTACTGATGAAAGAACCGAGCTATCTCATTTACTCTCCTCAAGACACTGTTTTAGAAGTGAGGTAACAGCCTGTAAGATTTAATAACACACCCAAGGCTGTGTGGCTAGTAAGTGGCACTTAACTCCAGAGTCCTTGATCTCAGCCCTCAGGCAGTAATCAGCTTTGTGACCCAGACTCTTCACCTACTTTCTCTGCATTTCAGTATCATTTTTACCCAAAAAAGAAGATAAGATCACCCTTGTCTTTGCCAAGGCTATTTGGAGCTAAGAGACTATGTTCTCAACTACAACCAAGAGTTGGCAAGCTTTTCCTGTAAAAGGCAAATAATTATTTTAGGCTTCGCCGGCCATGCAGTCTCTGTGGCAACTACTCGACCTGCTGATGTGGCACAAAAGCAGCCATAGACAATAAGTACTGTAAATAAAAGAAAGTGGTGTGCCCAATAACACTTTATTCATAAAAGCAGACAATCAACCAGTCTTGGCTGGAACTTGCCAACACCAGCACTAGGCCACTGGGGAGGAAGCTGGCAGTTTTCGTCTGTCACTCGTTATTATGACGCTGGCTCATCAGAGCCGACGATCGTTTCTCTCCGGGCAGAAATAACTTCAGAAGAGACTCGGCATTTGAAGAAAGGCCAAGGTCTGCTCTCTGGTTGACAGTAATGAGATCACACTCACAGAAACAGAAATGGCTTCTCTGTTGGGTGAACCTGGAGGCTGACGTGGAAGAGGACGTGGGCACAGGCTCCGGGAGGAGTCAAGAGGGGCAAAGTCTGGGGTTAAAACGCTGGTAAATGGAGAGCTTATAGCTATAGCAAAATGTTCCAGGGAACATAATAAACAGTGACATTGCCATTATCCAGAGTTATCAGTTCAGCACTTTAAATTTGCTCCCAGTGCTTTAACAGGCAAAAGTAAGAGAGATTACCAATATAGCTAACATGTCCTTTTCCTACATCTAGCTACTGTCAGCACCACTTACTGATATCCTACTAGGATTAGGTATGTATCCTACAGGTCCATCTACCATTGCCCCCAAAATTAAGATAAAATTCATAATTTTAGCCATTTTAAGGTTTAGGATTCAATGATCAGTGGTGATTAGTACATTTACACTGTTATATAACCAACAGCACTAATTTCAGGACATTTCCATTATTCAAAAAGAAACCCCATGCCTCCTAAACTGCCCCCTCCCAACCCCTAGCAAGTATTAATCTACCTTCTGTCTTTATGTATTTGCCTATGCTGGACATTTTCTATCAGTGGAGTTACATAATATATGATCTTTTGTAGCTCACTTCTTTCAAGGCTGGCCTTGGGCTCACAATGTAGCCCAGGTTGGCCTCGAACTCACAGTGATCTTCCTACCTCAGCCTCCCAAGGGCTGGCCTCACAGGCGTGTGCCACTACACCCTGCTATTCATTCCTTTTTATGACCAAGTAATATTCTCTTTTTTGGATACATTATTTTGTTTATTCATTCATCAGGTGAGAGATATTTGGTTTTTTGTTGTTTTTTTTTTTGGTACCGGTGATCGAACTCGGGTCCTTGTGCTTGCGAGGTAGGTGGTGGAACCACTGAGCTAAATCCCCTGCCCTTATTTGGGTTTTTTCTACATTTTAGCTATTATGAATTATTCTCCTATGAAAATTCATGTGCCAGTATCTGTTTGAGTCCCTGTTTTCAACTCTTTTGGGTATATTCCTAGAAGTGAAATTGCTAGGTTGTATGGTAAATCTATCTTTAATTTTATGAACTGCCAAACACTTCCATTAGCAGTATTATAATGGTTCCGATTTCTTCACACATCCTCACCAACACTGGTATTCTCACTCCCCCCCTTTATTACAGCCGTCCCAGTAAGTATAAAGTGGTGCATCACTGCAGATTTATTGGCATTTCTCTAGTGACAGTTGATCTTGAGCATCTTTTCACATTTTTATTGGCCATTTGTATATCTTCTTCGGAAACTCACTTTTCACCTCTATATTTATTCCAGGCATCTATAAATAGTGTGTAGTAGTATCTTCCAAGTGTAAATCTAAATATTTTTCTCTACTCAGAACTGTTTTTTTTTAAACTTAGCACTGTTTTTGAAAGTTCTCTCTGTGTTGTTTACTGTTGATCTACTTCAAAGCTTAATTGCATCTAGTCTTCCCTGTAGCATATTTTATCTATTGGTTCTCTTATTCATGGATATTTATTCTCCCCTATTCTAAGACGCATTGCACCTCCCTGTACATGCTTCTTCTATACTGTTGAGATGAGTTCTTTGAGGCTCAAACTTGCATTTATTTGGCAGGATCATTGGATATGCACGTTTGCAATCTTCCCAGATGTGCAATTTCTTTTAACATGTTTGGAAAACCAAATGCAACTTTGGACCACACTTCTGGAGACTCCTCAGGCCCCAGTGTATATCACACCCACACATTCATCAAGCTGGAAAACTGCTCAATTTTTCTGACTTTTCAATATTCTTAAGTGCTACTGCAAGCCTTCTGATCACAAGGTACTGGCAGGAAACAATTCTCCTGCACCCTATCTGTCAGAGCAGTGACTCTCAAAGGGTGGTCCTTGTACCAGCAGCATCAGTGTCACCTCTAAACTTGTGAGGGATTGGAACACTGTGGGTCCTCCAGGCAATGCTGCTCAATGCTAAATGTGAGAACCACTGTGTTAGCACTTTCCCACTTCACAAATGAGAAGTAGAAGACCAAAGAGTGAGCACTTTCAACAGCAGAGTCTAAAGACCATGGGGAGAGTGAGAAGTGTGACAAAACAAGACTTGTAGACCAGAGAGAACAGGGACCGAGTTCAGATTCTGCAGGGTGGTGGCTCTGAAAACCCCTGCAAGTCCCTAACCGCCCTGGTTCGACCTTAGATGGCTTGTGAAGGGTTAAAGAGACGTTATACCAAGAGTGATGTGTTATTTATCTCCATTTATATAAAATATTCAGGATAGGTTAATCTATAGAGATAAAAATTAGATTAATGGTTGCCAGGGACTGAAGAAGGGACAGATGGAATACTTGTTTAGGGGTATGATGAATAATCTTGTCAATCTGACTAGCTTAAGAGACACCTAGGAGATTATAGTGCACTTTTTTTTTTTTTTTTTTTTTTTTTTTGGTACCAGGGATCAAACTCGGGACCTCGCGCTTGCGAGGCAGGCAGCGGAACCACTGAGCTAAATCCCCAGCCCCACCTAGGAGATTATAAAAGTATACTTCTGGGCATATCTGAGTGGGCCCAACCTGGGATTATCTCTGGTTCCTGGCTCCTTTCTCTCAGGCTCTTTCCCTGTCTCTCTGCTTCCTGGTTGCAGAAGGTAGGCAGTTTTCCTCTACCGTGCCCTTTCACCATGATGCTTCTACTTGGAGCCAGCCAACCATGGACTGAAATCTCTGAAACCATGAGCCACAAGAAGCCATTTCCTCCTTTCAGCTGTGCATGTCAGATATTTGGTCACAGTAATGAAAAGCTAATACTATGTTTGCGGGTTTTCCCTTTGGGGTGACAGAATGTTTTGAAACCATATTGCACAACATTGTGAGTATATTAAATGCTACAGAAGTATATGCTCTAAATGGTTAATTTTATGTTATGCGACCTTTACCTCAATTAAATAAAAAGATAGATGTTACATGGAAACCACTTCTCATGGCACTGGGTATGACACAGAAAGCAGGTATCACTGCAAAAAACTGAAGTTTATAGTAAGAAAAACTGGAAATAGTCTTTATAGTCAACAATAATGGACTAAGTTATGTCACACATGGACTGCCTGACACTATACAGATATTAACTACTTGAAGGTCTAGGTACACAGAAGAATAAGAATAATCTCTGTGTGCACCACTAAGACAAAAAGCCACAAAACTGTGTGTGCACATCACTTCACCCTGTTGTGTCATGTAATTATACATTCAGGAGGGTAATACTCCAAAATACAGTAGCTCTCATTTAGTAGTAAAATTGTGTTTTAATAATCCTTTTTAATTGTTTACCTTTATTTTATAATTTTCTGCAACATCCACATAATGCTGGTATAACAGAGAAAAAGAGTTTGAAAAATGTAAAGGATAAATGTATCAGGGTGCCTTTACTTAAAGGCCAACTGTGGTTGCTATCTGAATAAAATTCTCTAGTATTTACAATTTTTAAATTACATTTTCTTTCTTTCTTGCAGCAGGGCTATACCACTAAGCTACACTCCCAACCTTTAAAAAACAAAAAAGGTTTTTTTGAGACAGGGTCTTACTGAGCTTCCCAAGCTGGCCTCAAACTTGTCATTCTCCTGCCTTAGCCTGAGAAACTGGAACTTACAAGTGTGCATCACCGAGCCCGGGTGTATGGTCACAGTTTTAACTTTTTTTTTTTTTTTTGACACAACCTCTCACTATGTAGCCCAGGCTGGCCTGGAACTTGTGGTCCTTCTTCCTCAGCCTCCCCAGTGCTGGGATTAGAGGTGTACTCTACCATGCCTGGCTAGTTTTTTTTTTAAAAGCAAGTGTATACCTATATTGAACACATTATAATGAAACAACTTTAAGACATGTTAGTTAAAAGCATGTTAGAGAAAAGCATAAAATCAGAGGAAGATTTCATTAATTATTTGTTATTTCTATTTGGAAAGATCTACAGTGATGGCGAACCTTTTAGAGACAAGTGCCCAAACTGCAACCCCAGAACCACTTATTTATTGCAAAGCGCCAAAGTGCCAAGACTACAATTAAACCTGAATACGGGCCGGGGATTTAGCTTAGTGGTTCCGCCACCTGCCTCGCAAGCACAAGGTCCAGAGTTCGATCCCCAGTACCAAAAAATCCCACAAAACCTGAATACTGAGGTTTTAGCTTAGAAAAAAGAACTCATATATTAACATCTTTTGTCTTAAAAGAAAAACAACACATGTGCCATAGGCTCATCACCAGTGGTCTAAGCCATGTGGAAGCACCATATTGCTTCCTGGAAAGGACTGCTTAGCTTTAGCAGAAGGTCTTAAAATGTACCAGATTTTATACTACACAGAAGATACAGCATGCCCCCATCTAGAGGGCCAAAATGGGGCCTCATAAATAACCTGCCCTGTGGCTGAGTCACCCATGGCTCACCCCTGACCTCCGGGAAAAAAATCAAATAGAAAAACTGAATCATGCACCTCCATGCTGGTTCTCATTCTCTCTCTGAATGAATGTATGCATATATGTATATATGTGATTTCTTTCTCAAAGACCCAGAAATGAATGCAGTCTTTTTTCCTCAGTTTTCTAAAAGAGAGAGAATTCACATCTCTTAGGAAAACTGTTGGTGTTTAATGTGAGCACTTCTACAGTAAAAATAACCTTCCTGACACAGCTCTGCAGGTTGAGGAACGCTGTTGGCATCCAACTAACACCAGCCCTCCTCTCATGTAGGCCTCTCCTCAGGCTCTGTGCTTCAGTGATGATTCCTCATGGCTGCACGAGTGATTTTAGGAAAAAAACAGGTTAAAAACAGATGTTTAATTTCTATCAATAGTTGATGAAAAACTCCTAAAGGAGTAAAGACCATTTCCTCCCTGTAGGGAAGGAAGTTTGCTTTAGCATGAGAGTTTTTTAGAATTCCTGCATACTTCATTTGTACATAGAAATGTCCTATTAACTTCAGTCCATCATTACTCTTTGGGAAATCTGAAATAACTGGAGAAACATTTTAAATGAAAAATTCTGAAATATTCTAAATCCCAGCCAGGGATTATTCTAATTAGCTCCTTCATTCATCCATCCAGGGATTTATTTACTTATTCAATGATTCACTCACTCATAGTTGTCAGTCCTGTGTGTGGGAATGCCAACGTGATTTCACTCCAAGCCAGCTCTAAACATGCTTTAAATAAGGACCAGACACAGTACAAAAAAGACATTGTGTAAGGGTCGACAGCAATGTGAACGAACTGGTCTGCATTAGTCTTTACTTCATTCTCTCCAGGAAGGCCTCTCCTACAAATGTGTGATACAAATTCATGCTTTCCAGGATGCAGAACCTGCAAAAATCTGCTTTATATGATAAACATACGGCTTCCTAAGGAATGTGAAAAGTCAAGATCCACGTCACAAGGTTCAAAATGTACACATTCAGTTCTTTATTTATTTAGCCATACTGGGATTGAACCTAGGGAGTGCTGAGTTACATTTCCAGCCCCTGCCCCTTTTTTTCCCACAGATAGTGTCTTGCTAGGTTGCCAGGCTAGACGTCCTCCTGACTCAGCTTCCCAAGTAGCTGGGATTTCAGGTAAGGTAAGCACCACCATACCCAGCCAAACATGTATCTTTAACTTTTTTCCCCCCTAACTCATTGATGTATACTCTTATACTCTAGAAAATAGTCTAAATAAAAGAAGTATTTTTTCCTTGTGCTGGAAATCAGACCCGGGCCTTCTCATGTACCTATGAACTCCACCACTGGATACACCCCTAACCTCTAAAAGAGGGGTTGGAGAGGAAGGAGAGACAACAAATGTAAACATGTTCCTGCTCTGCTACCATCTCTAAAAGAAGATGGCCAACTGAGTTCATGCAGGATCAAACCTTATCTCGTGGTTCTGCATTAGCACCAGGGTTCCACCAGTTGGGCTGACTGAAATTGACTAATCAATGGAATTAGTCTTCCATCTTTAATTGGCTAGAAAACTGGCCAGCAAGTTTGGCCTGACAGCCCATCAGGCAGAAAATATGAGGATAGAAGATGGTCCACTAATTACCAGTGGGAACTGACGAGGATGACTATTCATGAGACACGTGGACTGTTTTCTGAAGCTCCTTGAAGCTGGAGAGCAAGGAATGCCAAGTGGGACAGAGCCTGTGAGAACCTGCCCCCTCGTAAACCCTCTACTCCGAGGCAGTCACCTCCAGTGGATGAGGTCACGACAGACCGCAACAGGTCCTGACAAAGATTCCCTCCCAGGAGCCAGTCAGTCACCTGAAAAGGCTTAGCCCGATGGCCCCAAACCCCCAGCACGCTATCATATATCATCTATCAGCTCTTGGATAACTCCACTGCAGAACGTTGGGATTATAAGCTTCCTCCTGCAGCCAGAAAAGACTGTTATTTCTAACATGCTGCTGAATCTGGGAATGGCCATTAAGAACCATCAAAGTATCCATTTTTGACCCAACAATTCCATCCCTGGGAATACAGCCTTTTGGATGTGTGCAAATATGCAGCTAGAAGACTGTTCGCTATGGCCGGGGATTTAGCTCAGTGGTTCCGGCGCCTGCCTTGCAAGTGCAAGGTCCCAAGTTCAATCCCTGGTACCAAGAAAAGGCAGCTAAGACTGTTCACTGCAAGACAATTTCTACTAAAAATAGAACTACTAAATATCAGACACTGTGAGCTAAAGACAGCCATAAACTCTAACAAGGGACCCTTGGGTGTAATGTGTATAAGCCACATGTGGTGGAGTAGACTTACAATCCCAGCACTTGGGAGGCTGAGGCAGGGAGATTGTGAGGTGGCTGCCAGCCTGGACTACCTAGCAAGACCCTGTTCCAAATAACAACAACAAAAAACTTCTGGACTTGTTTTTACAGTAAATAAGTACTTTTGTAAGAGGCAAAAATCACTTATGAGAAAGTAAAATTTTATATAGTCAATATTTACAGAGTTAAATGACAATTTCAGTACATTAAAAGAATATAACACTAGGTATTTTTTTTGATTTGCAGTACAGGGGATCAAACTCAGGACCTTGTGCTTGCAAGGCAAGTGCGACACCACTGAGCTACATCCCCAGCCCAACACTAGGGTTTTTTGAGTACAAATATCATAAGACAAATATTCACTCCCATATTTTTAGTTATCTAGATTTTATTAAATTATCATTGAATTTATCACTTTTTAAACAAGCAAAATCTGTTCCATACTAGGAAATAAGATGATAAAAAGACTTTTGAATAAATGTCCTAAAAACCAGGAGGTAAACTTCTGGAGACGGGGATGTGAACTAGTGGGAAGGGAAAGGAAAGTGGGAGGGGGTAATGGGATTAAAATTGATTAAAACAGGGCCAGGGACGTAGCTCAGGGGCACTGTGCCTGCCTGGCAAGTGCAAGATCCTGAGTTCGATCCCTGGTACAAGGGGAAAAAAAAGAAAGAAAGAAATTGATTAAAATATGCTAGCATGTACCAGCTTCTCCAAATAAACCCCATCAGTGTGTAATATTAACATGCACTAATAAGATTTTTTTGTTTTTGCATTTTGGGACAGGGTCTCACTATATTGTTCAGGCTGGCCTTGAACTCACTATGTAGCCCAACCTGGCCTCAAACTCATGGCAATCCTCCTGCCTCAGACTCCCAAGTTCTGGGATTTAAAGGGGTGTGCCACCACATCTAGTTAGGATTTTTTAAAAAATAAAATATACATCCCCCAAAAAAGAAAAACAAAACAAAACAAAGACATACCAGACTAATGTAGTCCATGGACCTTATCAACAGGTACTTTTCCTCCTATAATTGCAAACACCCTAGTGCACAGTCATAACATCTTGAGAGGAAGGCAGCTGCAGCAGAGCTGTGAGGAGGTCTGCCACAGACAGAAATGCTCATGGCAGAGGAAAATGACAGCTGGCAGCTTAGTCATGACAGAGGAGCTAAAAAACCATGATAAGCTGACCTGAGAACTCAAAAAGCAGAAATTCCTGAGGACAAATAGTTCTCCAGCAACAAGAGACCAACACAATACAGCACAGCGTACTGACTGATGGTTGGTCTGAGGCACCCCAAAAAGGTGATGATAATTTGTATAACCCATCTCAAAAGACAAGAAGAGAACATAATGTCTACTTACATAACTAGATTCATTTGTGCATTTGCATAGATAAATTTCAGAGTGGGTTTTTATGCATATTTGCAAGCTGGTGTAAGGGTGTGTATATGTGTGTGGCATTGAGAATGAATAAAATAAGGTCTTATTTATCTAATCTTACCCTCTACACTCTGTATCTTCTCTCCAAATTTCAAAGAATCTAGGAAATGAGCTTTCACTGATTGGGCTTGTGTGTATCAGTTCACCCCTGCAAGGAGCCACAGCCCTGGAAGGCTGCCTGCCTCATTATTTATTCGTGCTGGACTGGGGATTGACACAGAATCTTTGCACTAAGCTATATCTTTGGCCCTTTTTGTTTTTAATTTTGAGCCAGGATCTTGCTAAGTTGCTTGGCCTGGCCTCGAACTTGTAAACCTCCTACCTTAGCCGGAGTAGCTGGTATTACAAGTGTACACCACCTAGCCCTATTGGTTCTCTATTTTTAGGGCCTACAAGCTCGCAGCAAAGGATTATAACTACTTCAATCCCTACCTCCCCCACACCCAAGGAGGGACCATGTGCAAAATCCAGCAGGTTCCCAACATGCTCTCAGGCATGGAAAATCTTCATCGGCCAGGAAACCCTTTGGGGATGATTTCAACCACCAGATGCCCAGGCTTATCTCATCTTGTGTCATCGTCTGCATTTTCCTTCACCACGCTAAGAGGAAATAGGGGATGAGATGCAGTTCCGGCAGCCACCTTGCTCTTAGGTGGATATTTCTAGCATTCTGAGGCAAGAGGGTTACTTTTTCTTTTTCTCTCTTTCTCCTCACTCTTTTGAGTGTTTTTGTGTTTTAGTACTGGGGAGAGAACCCAAGGCCTTACACCTGCTACGCAAGAGTTCTACCTCTGAGCTACACCCTCAGGCTTCTTCTTTTTTTTTTTTTTTAAAGCAATGGGGTCTTGTACTGTGGCCAAAGCCAGCCCTGAATTTCTGGACTCCAGTGATCCCCCTGCCGAGTAGCTGGGACTACCTTTGTGCACCGCCTTGCTCAGCAAAGAGGATATTTTTAAAGACCACGCCAGACTTTCTCTGTCACACTCAATGAAGGAAACCCGTACAGTGCCTGGGGACTCAGACAACAATGGTCAACGAGAGGAAAAATACACAGTGATTCAGGGGGCTGTAAATATTTACTGTGTCCCACGGTGTATTTACTGTTCAATGATTGTGCAAAACAAATGTTCTAGGACAAGAGGTGGCCTGCCTCCCCACAGGTTCCCAGAGTTTCAAAGCGGGACAGAAGCAGAGATGCCAACTGGTTCCCACACTAGATGGATAAGAAGGTTGAGGCTCCAAAAATGCTGTCATCAAATGTCTGCTTTTTTAAATATCTCTGTTACAACACGTACCCACCAAGCCACAGCTCACTGCCCAGCCATCTTCCCGCACATGAGACTAGAAGTGTGCATGTGCTGAGGGACTCCTTGCAGGGCCGAGACAGAGCATCATAAGCAATCAATAAAAGTTCGAGACGTCAGGATAGATACTCTGCTCTGACTCATGTTAAGACAAATTCTATTCCTTGAATGGCTGAAATAGCAGCCAGAAGTGCATTTGGAAATTCACCCAGTAACACATTACATAATCAACACAATTTATTTAAAAATTATTTTTTCACTTATTTCATGTGATAAAAACTAAATTCCTTTCATTTTTAGGTAAGAATTTCTAGTATGTTGCTTTATTAAATTTCATGGTTTGGGAAATTCACTGGGATGGAAGAGGTTTTCAAAAACAGTAAAATCCAAATGCCAAATTCCCTGGTACAAACATTCACAAAGTTAAAGAAAATGCCTTTGGGCCGGGGATTTAGCTCAGTGGTTTCGCCCCCTGCAAGCGCAAGGACACGAGTTCAATCCCTAGTACCAAAAAAAAAGAAAAAGCCTTTAGCACCAGAAAATATCTTCTTGATCTTAAGAATACTTAATACTATGGGGTGCAAAAAATGTTGAAAACTCCTTCCCTAGTACCTCCGGTTCCTCCACTGTACTGATCAAGTGCAGGGTAAACAGACTGGTGAATTATCAAGCCCCCCGCAGACCCACTGTACTGTCACAAGGCAAAGCCTTGGGAAGGAGCAACCTAGGGTTGGCTTCTTCTCCCGCGCCGCCCTAACCAAATCCGCTTCGTAACCACTGCACACTTCTGGGTGTCTAGGAGACCTTCTATGTCCTCCGATTAGATAGAACTTATCAATCAGCTGCCATCAATTCAGGACAGCGCATCCCACATCCCCATTTTCTCCAACAAGGCTGTCACTTATGGGCCGAGTAGCTGAATGAACTTCACTTAACTACTTATAAAATTAGCCAGACCAGCACTAGAGCTAGAGCTGATTTGCTTGACAGAAAATTTAAACATAAAAGCCAGGCGTGGTGGTGCATGTTTGTAATCCCAGCTCTTGGGAGGCTGAGGCAGGAGCATTGTGGTGAGTTTAAGGCCAGCCAGGGCTACTTAGTGCGTTTAAGGCCAGTCTGAACTACATAGTGAGCTTTGCTGAGACAAAATACTCGACACCCAAAGTTGAAGGAGCAAAGGTTTATTTAGCTCAAAGTTTATAGAGGTTTCAGTCCATAAATGGCTGGCTCCAAGGCAGGGTGGCCCACGGCAGAGGGGCAACAGTTCATGGCAGAACAAAGGTAGCAAAGCAACAGGAGAGCAAGGGAGGGGCCCTCAATAGCATCTTTCTACCCTTTTATCTTATGCAGACTACTTAGGCCCAGTAGCACTCACTCCCTCAATCCTAGGGTCCTTAAGCCTAGCACTGCACCATAAATCAATTCCCTACCGATGACTGCATGAGGCTTTGGGGGGACATCAAGACACAAGCCATAATGCCAACTGTGATAATCAGGCTGGATGGAGGGGTCCCTACTAGATGTCAGGAACCCTATGGTTTTAGTCTCAAAGGAGAGCCTTTTCTTACCTCCCTCTCCTTCATCAACTAATCCCCTCACCCCATTAGACACACACACACACTCACACACACACACCCACACACACACACACACACACACACACACACTCATCTAGCCCTTTACGAAGTGAGGGAGACCCAAGAAGTCTGGAAGCATGGCGGATCTCAGAACTCTCCTAGGGTGGCCTCAGCTGACCCCTGAGCAAGTTCTTCATCTAAACGATGGCCAGGCATCAAAGTCCCAGCTGATTCGGAAGTCTCTGGGGGAAAAAGTCCACTTGCTGATGTGGTATCTTTAGTTCATCCTATTTTCTTTACTGTTTTAGTGACATTAACTGAAACTTTTGGCTGCGGCTAGACATGAGGAGGGCTGACTTGATGTGCCATATTTTACTTTTAAAAAAGCTTTAAGCTGGGCGTGGTGGTGCATGCCTGTGAGCCCAACACTCGGGAGGCTGAGGCAGGAGGATCATGGTGAGTTTGAGGCCCACCTGGGCTACATAGCGAGTTCAAGGCCAGCCTGAACTACACAGTGAGATCCTGTTTAATTTCTAATTACACAAGCAACATATAAATATTTTCTCCCTGTAGAAACTTTGAATATTAAAGATTCAAGCCCCCGGACCACACACACAAACACTTCGGCCAGTACCAGGTCGCCTCCCTGGAAGGAACTGTTATAATGAATTTAGCATTACCCTTTCATATAGCTTTCTATGCATTTATGTATCTTTGAAAAAAAAAACAGAGACGCATTATGGTGGTTCAGTTTAGTATACAAACGGTATCATACTCAAATTTCTGCAACTTTTTCAAATCTCACAGTATGTCTTAGCCATCTTTTCATCTTAGACCTTTTTCCTGTCCGCTTTCCCTCCTTCCTTCCCTCCCTCCCTCTCTCTCTCACTGTATTCCACAGTGTTTTATATTTTAAAAGGTGAAAACATCATGTAATTCAACCTTCGCATTTTCTTTTTTTTTTTTTGGTACCGGGGATCGAACTCAGGACCTTCCGCTTGCGAAGCAGGCGGCGCCACCACTGAGCTAAATCCCCGGCCCAACCTTTGCATTTTCTATAACACTGTTTCTTGGAAAGCAATGATACACAAAAGGAAGTTTCTCTTTAAGTTCTGTCTCTTGTGATTTCTAGAAAACGGCCACTGATTTCAGAAATAATAACACATGGATGGCAATGTGAGTGAGGGATCGGCCCTGGTTCTGTAATTCCTGGTGGGACAATGAGTTAACAGGACACACGGCCAGGCAGAATCCCAACTCGAAGCTGTGTGGCCTTTGGACTTTTACAACAGCTCTGTAACTTGGCCTCACCATCAGCAAACTGAAGACAATAATGTCTACCTTTCAACTCACTGTCAAGATCTTGTAAGAAAAGGAAATGAGGTCAACAGGCAGAGCACCTGGCATGTGGTAGGCACTTAGGTGACAAATATCTAGAAACTTCACAGCAAAGTTATGCTTAGCAATGTAGGATACCAATGATTTCTATGGTGTAAAATTTCAAGTTCATGTTTTTTAAAAATGATTAGTTTCTTAGTTACTTTTCTCATTGCTTTGACAAAATACTGATGTCCAAAGTTAAAGGAGGAAAGGTTACTTAGCGCACAGTTTGTACACGTTTCAGTCCATAGTTGGCTGGCTCCAAGGCAGGGTGGCATTGCAGAGGAGAAACATGGTGGGCAGAAGGTAGCAAAGAAACAAAGGATGACCACAGCTCTTTCTATCCCTTATATCTTATCCAGGCCACTTAGGGAAGGTAGCACTCACACCCTTAATCCTAGTGCTCTTGAGCCTAGCATTGCATCTCAAATCAATCCCAGGGTTACACTCTCTAGATCCAGCCACCTCTGAAAAGGCCTACATAAGGCTTTGGGGGACATCTAGACACAAGCCATAACAGTCCACTTTGAAACATCTTGTTAGTATGGATACTGCACCTTGGATTTGAAGGCAAGGAAACTAGACAGAGAGATATGGTCATGGTAGATCTAAAATGGTGCCAGGATTAGTTTTTCTAAGAACCATTAAGTTTCTTTTCTTTTCTTTTTTGGTACTAGGGATTGAACTCGGGACCTTGCGCTTGCGAGGCAGGAGGCGGAAACACTGAGCTAAATCCCTGGCCCTTAAGTTTCTTTTCTTATGACTTATCACTAAATCAATAAACAGAATGCTCAAAACTGCTACCTGAAAACTTCTAAGCATGTTATATGTAATCCTGCCTGTCTTTATTAATTTTTCACAAATAACTAATTTAAAACAAATAAAAGGAACAAAATCTTCCAGGCAAACAAAACAAATGGAAAAGGAAAATAAAACCAGTACTCACTGCTGCTGCCCCCAAGATTCCAGCCAACAGATAATGAAACAGGTTTTGCCTCAACCTTGTAGCAGGGCTAAAAAGTCAGCTACAAGGATTCAGGGGCTGGAGGAAGGGTGCTGGATCAATTTCCCAGGATCACAGGAAGAGGAAAATGGAGTGATTTTTCCTGGGTTTCCTGCAGGCTGTGCTCTTCTCACCTGCTCCACCATGTCCACATTGCATATGGCGGGTGTCCCCCATGATCCACGCCTTTGGTATTTACACTTTGAGTGTTTCTTCTCTTCGAGGACAGGCTGGCCTCATGATCCGCTTCTAGTTATACAGAATTCGGCAAGGTGACAGAATGTACAGGGTTCTGCATGTATCATTACATTACATAAGATGGGTCTTGTACCCATATTTTGATGCTTTCTCCTTTGCTGAAATTAAGGAGATAAGAGGCCATGCTGGGAGACATGTGTGGCAAGGAGCCTAAGGCTGCCCTCCAAGCTGAAGGTGGCCTCCAGCCCACAGCCAATAAGAAACCAAAGCCCTCGATTTTACAACCATAGGTACTGAATGCTGCCAACGACCATGTGATTTTAGAAACAGATTCTTCTCCAGTCAAACTTCAGATGAGACCCCAGTCCTGGCCAATACCTTGATTTCAGCCTTGTGAGGCCCTGAAGTAGAGGACCCAGTTCAACCACGTCAGACCCTGGCCTACAAAAACTACCCAGTGATACATGTGTGTGTTTTCGGGCTCTAAATTTGCAGTGATATTGTAATAGATAATTAATACATCACATTTGCTCCCTTTCTCCACCTGAACCGAGAAAACAGCAATGAGAGAACAAAAAAATCCACGTCAAAATTAGGGCGAGAGGTCTTTTTAGTGATACCTGAATTGAAATGAACCCTACAGCACTCATTTTTCCTTTCGGCTCACAGTGAGAGAGAATACATATATTTTAATGGAGCAGATGATCTTCCTGGGGTATCTTCTTGACTTCCTACTTGGTTTATTATCCACCAGCCCCTGACTTCAGTAGGCTACACCCTCAGCTTTTGACCTTCTCAAAAGACCATCCCCATCAGATGGAATCCTTCTTCCAAAACCTTCTGGAGAATCAAAGCCAAAGTCCTTAGGAAAGCCCCAAGGCCAAGTTTCTTCAGTAAACAAAGCTAAAAAAAAGGCATCTATCTGGTAGTTGATTGCATTGTACTTCACTGAAGCTGCCATCACACAATGGGAAAACTGTAGTTCATTCATCTTCACCACCCTGTGCCTGGTGCTGTGCCTGGTTCAGTGTGTGCCATGGAGCAGCCACCCCTAGGCTTCTGCTGTGATTATGCTGGAACAAAAATACAGGATGGCTTGCTCTCCACTGCTTTAAGGATCTCTGTGTTACCTTAGTGGCCCTGGGTCTGGTACTTGTACTTCTGAAAATGAGCCAGCCTTTCACAGGCCTGTAATCTGTCCATTATATCATAGTGCTGAACAGCACACAGCCTAACAAGTAATTTGTTTAATAGCCCTAAAATTCCCATTTGGGTTCATAAAAATCCCTTCTTCACTCTAACCTGAGAGTTTTATTTGTGTCTTAATTTTTTTCTTTTTACTCTACTTCCAGCCTCAAAGGAGCAAAAGAACACAAATAAAACTGGACAGAAACACAGAAATTAAACAAATGGGACTAGAAGAAACTGGAACTGGGTTCAGGGATTTAGCTCAGTGGTTCTGGCGCCTGCCTCGCAAGCGCAAAGTTCCGAGTTCGATCCCTGGTACCAAAAAAAAAAGTCATCATTCATTCATTAAGGCCTGGGATTTAGCTCAGTGGTTCCGCTGCCTGCCTCGAAAGCGCAAGGTCCCAAATTCGATCCCTGGTACCAAAGGAAAAAGAAAACATTGTACAAGAAACTGGAACAGAATTAAAATACAAGATAATGGTTTCATAGCTTATTAAGATGTGGAGATACTGAAAGTGGGCTGCAAATTCAGCAGCAATTAATGAGAGTTAATTATTAAAACACATGAAAATGACTAGAGAACTTCCGGGCCCAGTGTTAAAGAGTCACATGGATGCCAGGCATGGTGGCACACTCCTGTAATCCCAGTACTCAGGAGGCTGAGGCAGGAGGATAGTGAGGCCTCTGTATTGAGTTCAAGGTCAGCCTGAACTGTGAACCCTGTTTCAATGAAAAGGTCACATTAATACAGACTGCTGGAAATGGGTGCTGACCAGGTGTGAACTTTGATTTGGTGTTTTAGTTGTTTTGAAGGGGCCCCTGTATAACTATATTCCTGAGATTATCTGGTGGTATTTTAGAATAGGGCTTGCTTAGGGCCGATCCTTACAACATTTATTCTATTCAGTCACCCTCTTCAGATCCAGCCTCAGGCCAAATTTGTCTTCAGTGGTCCCGAGAGTCTGTGTCCTATCCCCTTTCTCTCCCTGTAAAGTGCTAAATAGCTAAGAATCAGTCATGAGCACAGATAATTATCCAAAAAATTCCCTCCAAAGGCACCTGCACTTGATCAAGGAGAGCACCAATAATTATTCCAGAATTTATTTACAAATCATTGGCACATACACCACTTCTTCAGTGCCCAGGCCCCAACTCATACAGTAAGAGGCACTCAGTATTTACTGAATGGACAGATTAAAATCCTGAGGCTCAGTGGTTAGTGACCCACCTAGGGCCATACAGTAAATTAGAGACAAGAGAAAGTTTCTGTTTATACATCCTGAGCTTCCTACACTCCCACCAAATTGTAATCAACAGAGTTACAAGAAGAATTTTAAGTTGGGAGGAAGTGGTTCCCAACTCTCCAGAATTCAGTTCATGAAAACAGTTTCACCTGCCTTGGAGTCAGCTCCATGCCCCCCGAGCTGAGGCACACTTCTAAGATCTGAACTGTAAACTCAAACCCGAATGCAGCCCCATTCTGCTCCCAGAGCACGCAAGCGGCAGCAGCTTTCAAGATGGAAGCAGCAGCCTCAAGTGAGGGGGGACCATTTTCTCACTCTCTCCTTCAAAGATTCTCTTGTTTTCCTGGTATTGCTGCACTTGATCTTAGCCCAAAGGCCGACAAGCGATCCTGGTATTGCTGGAACATAATGAACTTCTGATGCTTAAACATTTGGGAGATCCTTAAGAGCATTTACCCTTCATTTTAGTAAGGGAGCTGGGCCCAGCCCACAGAGACTCAGCAAAGTGCCGGGCTGTTAAGGGTAAGGTGAGGCGCCTGTCCTCGGGAGCTGACCGGCACCTGGAGTCCTCACCCAGGGCCAGTGACACCATTATCTCTGCAACACATGAACACTGGAAAAGCACACGCTGGAGCAAAACCAGACCCCACCAACAGGAGGGCGGCTTTCCTTCGGGTGCTCTCGAGGGTTACTGCTTTGCTCGGAAGTGGCTTTATCTACAGTTAAAATTGTGACATTTAAACTACATTTGGACTTGATTTATGAGCTAAATAATAGGTTGTCTGGGATCTGCTTTAAAATTCGAGAGACAGGGTAGGTGCCTGGGATATCGGGCTTCATTATACTAATCTCTGGAATTGTATGTGTATTTGAAAAATTCTACAATAAACAAAATATGTGGGGAATCAGTTCTCAGCTCTGCCACAGGCACTCCTTGGCTTCAGGCAATTCACTTAACTCCTCTGGACCTCCGTCCTCCAACTGAACAAATAATACTCTCTCCCACAGAGGGCTTTTTTTAGACTGAAATATGATAATAAAAATATACGTAAAGGGCCTGATACTATTCTTGAAAAAACTGTAAGAGCTTAATAAAAGGTAGCTTATCATTGCTATCCTATAATAAAAGAGGTTTTTGGGGGGACAGGGCTGTGGAGAACACACTCCTACATGCACATAGTTCAATAATCACCATTCACCTCTCCCACTGAGACAGCTTAATACACTTGATGTATGGGTGGCTTTTTCTAAAGGCTGAACTCAACACTAATTACTGTCAGCAGGTACCCAGTTCTTTATTTAGTAAAACCACTAAACGAGCTTTATTTTTATCTTAATTGCAGTGAATCAAGCCTCCTTTGCCTCCTGCTGACAGGAGAGCCAGCCTTTTGTGAAGCCACTTCATTCTGTATGTTCCTGGGGACCATAAAATAGCACCTAAGTGTCCTGTACCTACAGAATCAGAAGCCTTTTTTTAAAAAAACCAGGAACTTATCTAATTCTTTTTTACAAGTTTGCATGAGAAGCTGGAACTGTAGTTTATTTAAAAATAAAAGGCATACATGTTCCATGAGTTTTTTCCAGGCAAACTTACATACAACATGGTTTAGAGATAGTATTTAGATTCATTTTACCATAGAATCAGGGCCTTGATCAAAGTTCATTACCGCTTTCGGCCTCATTCTTTTCATCTGTAAAATGGGAGCAACAATAGTAACAGCTGCTCTGGGTTGTTGAAAAGTTTAAAGAAGAAAAGATATGTCAAATCCACACAGTAAAAGCTCAATGAGCAGTAGCTGCTTTTATTATTCTAGTGCTCTGATCTCAACTAAAAAGCTCCTGCTTGGATATCACATTTGCCTCCCCCAATGCTCATTCCTGTTCACTTAAACACGATGTGATACCAATGTTGGTGGCTCAAAACAGATGGTCACTCCTCACTCTCTGGTGAAACATCAAGAAATTTAATTACCAGACAAAGAAAACACACCATTTTCTATTTCTGGACACAAATCCTACAGTAGCACAAAGCGTGGAAGAGTGTCGGATCACATTTTCATCTTGGCTGACTGTTTCTAGAACAGAGAACAATGTATGCTAAAAATATTACGACTCCATTCATCTTCCCTGTCTCCCCTCGGAGGCTGCCTGGTGACCCCTGGGAGGGCCTTCTGCAAAATGTAGCCCCCCAGCCTTGGATCTTATCAACTTTGGCCCGAGGTCCAAAACTATGTTTCTTTATGCATTTGCTGGCCTGGGTTTTAATCCATGCTCCCTCCCCTCATCTGTAACGCTGCCAGAGCCTTATCAACAGTGCTTCTAAACCTCACTTGTTTCTTGGTCGATATTTTCCCACATCAGCCACCACATGCATGTACAAGGCACGACAGTTCCCAGAATTTGTAAAAACATTGGCAGTCTCTATCTGATGAAATAGGTGTCTATTGAACAAGTTTTAGTTTTTTTTCATTAGTATATGTTTGCAATACATAATAATTACATTCTTCTTAGGGAACTGGTACATAAACACCATATTGTAATCATTTTTACTTCTCCCTCCCCTCCCTGCCCTCCTGTCCCCCCTCTCCCTAGATCCCCTTTCCATCTCCCCAAAGTCCACCTCCCTGTTTCCTAACACCTCCAAAAAATTTTTAACAAATTTTATTATTTGGAACTTGAAATGAGATAGAGTATTTTATTTCTTTTCCCTTTCTTTTTTGGTACATGTAGAAAATAAAGCCATCTGAGATCTATTTAACTCATGGTATAGTTAAAAACTGTTTATTTGACAACTATAGGCACATTGCCAGAGACACACATGTCCAGCAATAATTAAACACATACTCCAGGCCCTCAGGGGCCCTACTTTTGTTGGGTTTTTTTGGTACTGGGGATTGAACTCGTCCTTGCACTTGCAGTGAAACCACTGAGCTAAATCCCTGGCCCTAGGGGCCCTCGTTTTTAATCTTTACTTATCAATCATGACATGGGCTTACTATATGCCAGGTGCTGTGCCAACTACTTTATAAACATTAACTCACTTAATCCTATTCTTACAACAACTGTATGAGGCAGGGCCTATTATTATCCCCAATATACGCACAAAAAGACTAAGCCCCAACAGAGGCCAAGTAACTTGCTTACTTGGTCATGCAACTAGTGAGTGGCAGAGTTCAGATCAAAGCCCAGGCGGTTCGGCTTCCAGGGCTGTCTCTCGCCATCATCCACTGCCAGCCACGCTGCCTCACGGTGGGGACAGACCTTCAGACGCCACGCCACCTGAGGGTCCCAGCCGCGTGCTGGGGGTAGATTCGCATATCCCCCAAGTCCTTACTTCCTCGGCGCCTACAGACACTCCTCCCACCCTCCTCCTCTTGTCCCTCCACCCATCTCAGCTCCAGCTGAGGACAAAAGTTATTCATTGAGTCCTCACCATTGCCTCCCTCCTAGCACTGCAGATTCACCTTGAAAATCCACGTCTCTCCTGTCTCCCTCACACCCTCTCATCCTTCCTGGACTGTCTCCACCACCTCACTCCAATCTTGCTTCCAATACTCTCCTTTCCTTTAAGAAAATTAGAAAGAAAAGAAGAGAAAAAAAATGGTTTGGTTTTGTCTTTTCCCTTGGCATATAGGTAACACACAATTTTGATTAAAAAAATAAAAAAATTTTAGGAGATATAGACAGGCAAAGAGAAGAAAATTAAATTACCTAAAGCCTATCCTCAGAGCTAAACTTTTATCAAATCATTTCAAATTTTGCTTTTTTTTTTTTTTTCCGGGTAGTACTATAGGATAACCCAAGACCTTGAGCATGGTAAGTGCTCTATCACTGAGCTACGCTCCCAGCCCTTTTTATTTTATTTTGAGACAGGGTCTTATTAAGTTGCCCAGGCTGGCCTGAAATTTACGATCTTCCAGCCTCAGGTTCCTGAGTAGCTGGGATTATAGGGACGTGCCACTATGCCTAATGGGGTTTTGCCTCTTTTTATATTGTTTACCAACATCAGAACATTTATCTTCTACCTATGAAGTTTGTTTTCCCACAAAAATTTAGTATTAATGTGGGTCAGAAACCTTCGCTGGTTACAGGCAGTGCCTAGTCTTGTGGATTTGACCACGGGGCCCTGTCACCTGGCCTCACTGGGAAGGTGGCCACCCGGGCAGAACTGTGAGTCTCTCCATGCTTGTGACTCATTCTCCTCCTGCCCCCAACACTTCCCAGTCCTGGCCTCTGTCTGCTCCTTCTGGGACAGGGAAATCCCCAGGGAGCAGAGATGCAAGTCATGAGGCAATGATTCCCTAGTGCAGAAATGAGGAGCTGTCCCCAGAGTAGTCTTCCGGGCCCGTGGCCGCCTAAGGGTTATAACCGTCTTCATGCCCTCTGCTCTTCTGGCTTCTCGAGGGATTTTATCTCATAGGAGGCAGACCCAGAGTGACTGTTCTCTCCTGGTTCTTCCTCTGATGATTTCTTTGGGTTGAATAGGAGCCCAGAGGTGTCAGGGTCCACAAAAAAGGGGACCTCCAGACCCACCACACTGACCATCAGTGACCTGACCCCAGGAGGCACAGCCTGGCAAGCCACCTGGCACTCCGCATGCTGATGTCACCTTTGGAGGTTACACACATGCGGGTGTGTGGGTGCACGTGCACACCCCCCACCCCAAGACCAGAACTGCTGCCTTTTCAAATGCATCAGCACAAAGCTACAGAACTGGCTCCTGTCTCTATTTGTAAAGATCAAAATCATGGCTCTTTGTTTCATGGGATTAAAGGAAAAACCCTACAGATGTGTCACAAGTTGATCTATATGCTGTAAAGAAATCCAGTTGTATATGTTCTGTTCTTAATGGTCAACTCGGAGGATAAAATGTGAAGCATGCAGCGGATAATCTCTCCAGCTTTGGGCTGGGCTGGCTGATTCATCACTCCCGGATCTGACATGTGGGCATCCATTCTCTCCTCCCCACCATTCCCTTGACTCACTAGAATTATTACTTCCCAAAGAGGACACTTGGCTGCAGGGAAAGTGAGAGCTAAGAATAGCCAGAAAGTGCTTGAGCCCAGAACCTGTCTTTGAAGTTCATGGGCTTTTGCGTTTAAGAAAACAAGACCCCCCGGAAGAGAAGGTATTTAGAGCCTGAACTGATCCAAAGGTGGAAATCTAGATATATAATAAACTGCATTCCTTATTTCCTTCAATTCAACACTGCCAGTACCCGAGTGCGGGGTACCAATGGAAGAACAGTCCAAGTAACAAGTCAAAAGCCTACAGGAGCCCTGCATCACAAACCCAGCCCGCCTCGCCCGCCCGCCCGCCTGCGTAGGGTGGCGCGGACCGGAACCGCAGCCCCAGCCGCCGCCTGGGCGCGGGCCGCGACCCGAGGAGGTGGGAGCAGCGCAGGCCGAGCCACGGGCGCCCGCGGGGCAGTGAGGAGGGGAGGCCGCAGCCCAGTCCTCACACCGCTGCCGGGCCGGCGTGAGCCGCTTCCAGATCCCGCCAGGGCTCACGGAGCTGCTTCAGGGCTACACTGTGGAGGTGCTGCGGCAGCAGCCGCCCGACCGCGTGGAGTTCGCCGTGGACTACTTCACCCACCTGCGCGAGGCCCGCCCGGACCTGACGCGGAGAGCAGCGACTCGGAGGTCGACGAGGACCTGGAAGTCCCGCTTCCCAGCAGATTTAACAGACGAGTATCAGTCCGTGCAGGGGCTTATAACCCTGATGAGGAAGAAGAAGATACTGATCCGCGGGTGTTTTATCCTAAAACTGATGAACAGAGATGCAGACTTCAGGAAGCTTGCAAAGATATTCTTCTTTTCAAAAATCTCGATCAGGAACACCTTTCTCAAGTCCTGGATGCCATGTTTGAAAGGACAGTCAAAGTGGATGAGCATGTCATTGACCAAGGAGATGATGGAGACAACTTCTGTGTCATAGAAAGGGGAACCTATAACATTTTAGTAACAAAACATAATCAAATGCGTCTTGTTGGTCGTCAGTATGGCAACCGTGGCAGTTTTGGAGAACTAGCTCTGATGTGCAATACCCCGAGGGCAGCTACCATTGTCACCACCTCTGAAGGCTCCCTGTGGGGATTGGACTGGGAGACTTTTAGAAGAATCATAGTGAAAAACAATGCAAAAAAGAGGAAGATGTTCGAATCATTTATTGAGGCTGTGCCACTCCTTAAATCGTTAGAGGTGTCAGAACGAATGAAGATTGTGGACGTGATAGGAGAAAAGAACTATAAGGATGGAGAGCGTATACTCACTCAGGGTGATAAGGCTGACAGCTTTTACATCATCGAGTCTGGTGAAGTGCGCATCATGATTAGGAGCAAGACTAAAACAAGCAAGGATGCTGGGAGCCAGGAGGTGGAGATTGCCAGCTGCCACAAGGGGCAGTATTTTGGAGAGCTTACACTGGTCACCAACAAACCTAGAGCTGCTTCAGTGTATGCAGTTGGAAATGTCACCTGCTTAGTCATGGATGTTCAAGCATTTGAGAGACTTCTGGGGCCCTGCATGGACATAATGAAGAGGAACATCTCGCACTATGAAGAACATCTAAGATGTGAAGATGTTTGGCACCAGCTTGGATCTGACCGACCCTGAACAATAGATACGCCACATCCCAGAGCCTTCTCGGTGTTAACACCAGACCCTTCTGGTCAGCCACAGAACACAAACGGAAAATAGACATGACAGTTGTTCCTGCTGTTGCCACCACTGCTGTGATTGCTGTGGTTTTGGGCATTTAGAAAATTTGAAAGTCAGCACTAAAGGATGAACAGAGATTTGACCTAGACCTCCACTTTGCTTCTGAAAGCCCATTATTAAACCACTTGTAATGATTACTCCAACCTAGTTTTCGCATCTTTGGTTTAGAATGGCATGTCCCTCCAACAATTTAAGTGCCTGATATAAAGTCCAAAGTGTAAACATCCTCCTTTCCTCTCTTTCTGGTACTGTTGCTTTTGGAAGTTACTATAAAGTCTCCAGAAACCTGTTGTATAACTGTAGACACCCTCCTACCATCTTTTTCAAGGAAAGAAATGTAGCCTTCAGTCTCTTCATCTGTCCTTTGAGAAAGTCCACAATGTGTTCACAATCGCTGCCTTTGGTTTTTTTGGGTTTTTTGTTTTTTTGGGTTTTTTTGGTACTGGGGATCGAACTTTGGTCTTTGTGCTTGTGTAGCAGGCGGTGAAACCACTGAGCTAAATCCCTGGCCCTAGCCTTTGGTTTTATAGTAGAAAATGGTACCAGATGTGATCGAGGTCTGTAGTCCACTGGCATTGTTCAGGCTGCTAACAGCTTCACACATTATGGCTGTTTGCAAATCCATGGTGATGCTTACAGAAAGGCACAGCAGGTTAGTACTCCAAAGCAGACTGAGGTTAGCAGAACCCATGTTAGAGCAAAAATAATTGAATTCAGCTCATTTTACCAGTAGTAGAGAGCAAGAAAAGGTTTTCTGGGTTAGAGGTTTTTTTCTTTTGTTTGGGTGAATGTTTTGTTTAACCTCTGCAGTTTGTTTGTTTGTTTTTGGTACCGGGGATTGAACGCAGGTCCTTGCACCTGCACAGCAGGCGGCGAAACTACTGAGCTAAATCCTCGGCCCTAACCTCTGCAGTTTGCATGAATGAATGGTCATCCATTTATAAGGAGCCAGGGGTGGCCATTTAGTTCACTTGGTTAGAGCATGGTGCCAGTAGAAGTAGCCAGAGTCTGGAGGTGCCATTACTTTATCTGAGCTAAATCCTTTCCTCAGCAGGTCCGGCTATTTCTTGTTCCCAGTTGCTTCTACTAGCTAATGGCAGTATGCTGACAAGAAGTGCTGCACAGACAGCCCGTTCCTTCTGCTCGAGTTATTGCATAGTTTGGTTGTCGAACTATCAATTTTTTAATTCTTTAGAAGCTTTGCTTTGCTCTGCTCTTTTAAGAAAGTATTTCTTGGCTGGGTGTAGTGGAGCACACCTGTAGTCCTAGTACTCAGGACGCTAAGGCAGGAAGATTTCTGTGAGTTCAAGGACAGCCTGAGCTACATAGTGAGCTCAAGGCCAGCCTGAACTACAGAGTGAGACCCTGACCCAAAAAAAAAAAAAAATGTATTTCTGTTAGGGGAATTCCCCTTGGGATGTATTCATCTATATGGAGCTTGTCAGCTGCCTCAGACATTCATTCTAAAGTTCAACTCTGGCTTAGTTTCCAAAAATTGACATCACTGGGACTGGGGATATAGCTCAGTGGTGGTGTACTCACCCAGCAAGCTTGAGGCCCTGGGTTCAGTCCTCAGCACCACACACAAAAAACAAAAGGCATCATTTACAGTTTCACAGAATTACCATGAAGACCTTTCTAAGATGTTGGGATATTTGGGGTTCTAATTGCTTATCCCCAAAGACAGTAATTTAACTTGTATTTAAAACATTTTTAACCTTTTAATTTTAGCAGGTAAAATTCTAATGAATTGTCCTAATTAGCTATATTTCAGAATGATTTTTTTCCAAAGAATGATTTAGAATCAGATGCTACAAGGGATCCCGAAATAGGACTCTTTTTCAGACTACCCTTGGTAACCTATGTTGCAACTCTCAGAATCATGAAAGGTTGTATGAAACTCATACTCCAAAACAGGCAGCTAGCCCTGGGAAAGCCCATGTGGCGATCTCACACTTTCCTAAGGTTCTTCTTTTCTATGGTGTTGTTTTATTATCAAGTAAATTCAGAAAGCAGGTCTTGTACTTCACCAGATGAGAACCACACCTATTTCTTGCAATGAGAGGAGGTGCATTGGGCTTCAGGAGTGACCCAGACCCTGTCCAGGCTCAGACCTTGTTAGGACTGTGTTTGAATGCTGAGAAGATGCCCCCTGCCACTTCTTCCTGCCAGAATTGGTTAGGGTGGTCTGAATCCTGTGCCAGTTACTGCTAGGTGTGGGCCTTCTCACAAGTCCCACTCTGTCTTTCCTTTCACAAAGCCCTCCCTGACACCCTGACACATTGATGGTTACCTTTTCACAGGTTAGAAGTCATCGCGTTCATGTCCTCCAGCTCCAACTCCAAGGGACATAGGCTCATCAGTCCAGACCCTCACTGCATGTGAGTCCCCTGGGGCAGAGGAGTAAGAGGGTGGGCCCTAGCTTGAACAAAGGAGACATTAAAAGGAGCAGCATGAATGAGAAAGAGCAAAGCCATTATCCTACTGTTCCAGTTCCCTTTGCAGCTTGGATTGAGGCCTGAGGTATCCTCCTTGTGCCAAGGGAGCCCGACACTGACAGCTGAGCCTCACAGGGAGGAATGCATGTTGGAAAGAGATTCCTTTGTTGTTTCATGTTTTCTTCTAGGGTTGGAGCTTTATGCCCTCTTTCTTATCTTTGTTGTTGATTTTGGATGGCACACAATGTTTCTGAGAGGCCTAGGCTTGAGGTCCAACCTGCAGGGTTTTCCTTTCTTTTGGCCCCATTTTTCTCACTCTCTCTCTTTTCTTGGGCTGAATTTTCTGAAGGAAAGATTTGTGTGTTCTTGTCCTCTTGGTCCATAGTTTTTATATAGAATTACATTATATATCAGGCCGGGGATTTAGCTTAGTGGTGCTGCCGTCTGCCTTGAAAGCACAAGGTCCTGAGTTTGATCCCCGGTACCCCCCCCCCCCAAAAAAAGAATTATATTATATAGAATTGCTATATAGTCTCAGAAACCAAAAGAGAGCCTTTCTTTGAGCAGCTTAGCGAGTGAATTCAGCAGCAAAGTGGGAAGCAGTCCTCCAGCCAGGAGAGTGGTGTTTGTCTGGAGTGCCCAGATTCTGGGCAGAACACCAGGGACACAGCGTGTTGTGTCCTGTCACAGAGTACAGTCATCCCTCCACTTAGAGAAAGTGGAAGCATTTTGCACAGAGACAAAGGAAAAGGACCCATGAATGTTGTCTTTTATCTTTTGTTTTCAATGGACTGATGTTGGAATTCTTGTTTTTAAATGTATTTGCAAAATCAATCTTGCCAAGATACAAGTTGTTTTGATTTTTCACTATTATTACCTCTTGTTCCTCCTGTCTTGACTGCTGATGTTCCTCAGTGATACTAATGTCTTATTTTATGGGAAGCAGCTTTCCCATGGGTTCTCTTTTACACACTGGCAGGGCTATCTTTATACTTAAAAATATATATAGTAAGATGGGCTGGGGATTTAGCTCAGTGGTTCCACCACCTGCCGAGCAAGGTCCTGAGTTCAATCCCCGGTACCAAAAAAAAAAAAGTAGGATAACTGTCACTAACCTCATAGGGGATTTGCAGAAAATCATTTAGCCCACCTTGCTTAAAGGGTAGAATCCTCATTGTTTTTTCAAGCTTGTAATAAATGATACCTAATTCAGCATTATTGTGCTACCTCAAGAGTAAAAATGTTTTAAGGTTGTTTTAGTCCTGAGTTCTACATACAGTGTTTGAAATGTCTTTTAATTGGAGTTATTTTTTAAGTCATTGGGGTGAATCTTGTTTTTACCTGTTTTACACTTGTATTTTAATATCAGAAGAATGATTGGAAAGCAATCAATTTTTGTTTTATGGTATTGAACATATTTATAATTAAAAGTCATTAAGAATTAAATCATTATTTGCCATAAACAAAGTTGGGATTTTTAAAAAGGAAACTGTAGGGTTTGGCTTCACTCTTGGTTAATAGAGGCTGACAAATCATGTCTGAAAAAAAAAAAAGCCTACAGGCAGCCAGCAAGGGTGGTGCACGCCTGTAATCCCAGCACTCTGGGAGGCTGAGGCAGGAAGATCACATATTGCAGCCCAACTTGGGCAACTCAGCAACTTAGAAAGCCCTTGTATCATAATAAAAAATTTAAAAAGAGCCAGGGATATTGCTCAGTGTGAAGCCCTAGAACTGCAAAATAAAAAGGTCTACAGGCACATATGTCTGGTGATTGTAAAGAAGTAAGGTCACATTTTTTATTCCTAAACATGCAACTGAACTATCTTGTTATTCAATGTTTCTTGCTAAATTATAATTATGGACTATGTTGTTATATGGTAAGAACAAAAATTAACTGTGCAGAGCCTCTGCCACACATGAGTTCATTTTCCCCCATTTGTTGAGTGCTTGTGAAGCGCATACCACATGCCTGTCTGCATTGCAAGCTCTTACAGGCAAGTGAAACCCAGAAGGGGCACCTGGGTTTGGTTTGGTTTTGTTGAGACCAAGTCTCACTATGTACTTCAGGCTGGTCTTGAACTTGTGGTGATCCTCCTGCCTCAGCCTCCCAAGTGCTGGGATTACAGGCATGCGCCACCAAGCCTGGCTAGCCTGTCTGAAGATCAAAGAAAGCCTCTCAATAGAAGTCACACAGAAGGCTGAGACCTGAAGCACAGTCAGGCAAGTGTAGGGACAAAGGAAGGAGAAGAAAGAAGTTTTCAGGGCTTGGGATTTAGCTCAGTGGTTTTGCTGCCTGCTGCGCAAGTGCAAGGACCCGAGTTCGATCCCCAGTACCCAAAAAAGAAAAAAGTTTCCAGGCAGATGGGCCAGTGGTGGGAAGGACATTATCCAGGAAGCTTAACTGGGTTAGCTATAGAAAGACAGGGAGGAGGGGAAGGGAGAAAGACCACAGAGGCGGCAGGGCTGGGTCTTGAAGCCCTGTTAAGGAAAAGTCTTTACCCTCAGGCTTTATCCTCAGGAGGATGCAATAAAAGATATAAAGGCTGTTCTGGAGCTGGCCAAAGAGGGAGGGGTCTCCACAGAGGAGGGACCCTGGGGCTGGAGAAGAACCAGGATTCCAGGGCAATCTATGAGTCAGGCAGATCAAGACAGGTGATGGATTCAGTGTGAGAAGCGAAAGAAGGCAAAGAGGCTGTGACAGCACCTGAGTGCCTGGCTTGGCGAGAAGGACGCTCAGGGGCTATAAATCTCTGCAAGGTGGGCAGGGAAGGTGAGGGGCTGCGTTTTAGGTGAGGGCAGTGTGAAGTCCGGGGGACACTCTCACTTAAAGGACAGGCAGAGCTAGGGCACTGGCACAAGGACCACACACAGAGTAGCCAGGAAGGAAAGTGGGGAACAGGAGTGTGGGGTCCAGGGGCCAAATAAGGGAGTGTTGTCTACAGCATGCAGAAGTCAGTGGACAAAAAGCTGCAGCACCCCTGGTGGGCAAAGCATGTGAGTCACTTCTCCAAATGTGTTCTTCAACAGAGCACAGTGCTGAGGGCAGAGCGGGCGAAGGAGGATCCAGATTGGAGGGCTGGGGGCATTGCCTGTGGTCACCACAGGGCTTTACTGAGACGAGAGAGACTTAAGTTTGTCCAGCAATATTACTGCTCCCATTATTACCCAGAGGAAATGACTTTCCCCAGACCACATATCTAAAAACTAGAGGAACAGGAATTCAAACACGTTTGCTAACTCTTTCCACAATATCTCATCTTGGTAGCAAAAAGTGGACCTTTACTGGAGCATAAATGAGAATCCCAGGCTGCCTGCCCCTAGGATGGCTACAGCACCCAACTGTACACCCTGAAGGGAAGAGGCTAGCAGGCTGAACCTCAGTGCTCCCAAATTTATGACCTGTGCAGCCCAGATGATGATGATGATGATGATGTTACCATCAGAAACGGGGTGCTGAACATCTACCGTTGACCCTTGAAAGGAGATCTAAATTCTAAAACTACACCCTTGAAAAGACAAGTGTCCTTTTACAATTCCACCATTTAGCTTTCAAAGGGCTTCTTTTCTTGTTCTGCTGTGGAATTTCACAGTTTTATTCTCAAAGGAGCAGTTGGGCTGCAGACCACCAGGGGGCCCTGGTGCTGTGGGGGAAGATACGGGCTGGGGGCCGACCCCTGTCCCTGAGAGGCCCAGAGGGGCTGCACCCCTGGAGTCCATAATCTGCCAAGCCACAGAGGTGGCACCACTGGAAGGCACCATGTCTCATAAAGTGCATCACAGCTCGGGACAAAAAGGAAGCAGAAGGGTAACAAGGGAGGAAGAGGATAAAGAGAAAGGAAATGACCTATGTTTCAGATCTGTCTGGGCGGATAATAACTCAGCATTTTTAGAAATCCTCATCTCTAGCCCTTTAACCCGGTGGCTTCAGGGGCCAGCATGAGACCAAAGGAGTCTTAAGTCCTCACATGGAGTAACTGCAATTTCACTTGTCTATTTATTGCTGATAAACTGACCCTGTCTTTATCAGTGTTTCAGTGCACTAGTAATTCACAGGCTCCCATCCTCTTTACAGATATGCCCTGAATTCCCACAGGCTTCCCCTTCACGGCTCTCCCGCCACTATGCCATCTCCCAACCCCCAAGCTTTCCCCCCACACTTGGGGAGCCCCCATTCTCTCTGCTGCAGAAGCTCAGGCAGCTCTTTCCAGACCTTTCTAGAGCCCCAACTGACTTCATTGTTCCAAGGTGAACAAAATTCTATTCTATCTGGAGTTATTTTATCTTGAGTGTTTTTTTTTATAGCATTCATCAAGCCAGTGTTGATGCTTCTCCTACAATAATACTAAAATTAAACTTCAGCAGGCTTTCCAGAGAGGGGTCAGAGACCTGCTAAGATCAGGCAACTCACTCTGCATAATCTTAAGTAAGGTCTAAGCAATGTTGTTTCTTTGGAAATTTATATTAGAGCTCTCCCAAATCCTTGGCTCACACTTTCCCATTAAAGCTGACTTCAGAGACCAAAGCCTGTTACAGAAGCACCCAGGCTGCAGCCACAAGCCATATTTCTTCGGCTGCCATATCACTAACTGATAACAAGGTCATGATAAAGGCAATAATTTAAAACATTTTTTTCCCAGAAGAAAAAAAGTGCCCCATATTTGAAAACATAAAAAATAAAAAGATTAGAACTGTTCTCAGCAGAAGACATTCTAGTTTTTATTTCCCACCTAAAACAAAGAGAAACTTGGTTTTCAAATAAGTTATACCCACAGTAGACAGTGTGTCACCTTCCTAATATCCCATCCCCTTCCTCCTCCTTTACTGGACCCGAACTTTCTGCAAGTATTCGTCCTCTCAGCCTATGCAGTTTGCATTGATTCGCAGGGCATTCCTATGGGGCTGTGACTGGCTTAAGAATGAGCATGTGACCTAACATACCCAATCACACTAAAGGGAAGGGCTTGTTTTCTAGTAAATGAAAGCACATTGTCCCACTGGCAGCCATCTTTTTTTTTTTTCCCCCATTAAGTTTATTGGTACATTTTCGGTATAAAATACAGTTACATTCCTCATTGGGATCTTGTACTATCACATGAGTTTCTTGGTTCTTTTTTTTTTTCCCCTTCCCTTGCCTTCCCTTCACCCACTCCACCCTTCCTTATTTGCAAAGACTTTGTTTCCATCTTTTTCCTTTTCTCATATTTTTTCTTTTCCCTTTTTTCCTTTCCCCTACCCCTCCCACTTCCCCTGCTCCTTTAGACCTTTACTTCCTGTTACACAATATCAATTATACATTTTAAAATTACAATATCAAGATCTAGGAGACATTACCACAAATTTTACAGAATTTAAAAGGATATAGAAAGCATATTTCAAAAATCTTTTTTGAAATAAATTTGACAACTTCTAAGAAGTACCTTGGAAGACAAATTAATGAAACTAACTCTGGAGGAAATATAAAATTTGAATAGCACCTATTAAAGAAAGTATATTCCTAGCTTGAAAACCTACCTATATGACAAGAGCAGGGTCATAAACATTTTAACTGATAAATTATATCAAACAATTGAAGCAGAAAAAAGAAGGAACACTTCTCCCCTCAACATTGTGCTAAGCCTAAAACTGGATAAAGATAATGGAAGAAAAAAGTATGAATATAGATAGAAATTTGTTTAACAAAACAAACTATTAGAAGTCAGATCTGGCAGGATGTAGAAAGTGGTTTTGTTATAGGGATGGCAGTGTTGGTTCAGCATTGGAAGATCCACCCCCAAAAGTCATCATTTAAACAGAGGAAAGGAAAAAGCCATATGATCCTGTCACTACTTGGAGAAAAAGTATTGGACTAAATTCAACAGCTGTTCATGGTAAAAGCTATCAGGAGACCAGAAGTAGAACAGAACCTTCTCAACAGATTAAAGACATGTACTCCATACTTCCAGCGAGAACACCTTATATGAATTGAGAAGATACAATGCTTTCTCCTTAAGGTGGAGAACAAGGGCAGATATGCTTACTCTTTATCTGTCCATTAAACTTTGAAACCTAGGCCCCATCAAAATAGTCTGGCAATAAAATGACACAATTAGGATAGGATTGGCAAGGTAGAAGCAAAATCTTTATATGTAGATGAAATGATCATCTACAGAGAAAATACTAAGAAATCTCTAGGAGCCCCTAGAATTTGTATTTGAATTTAGCAGGATTAGAAAACACAAGGTATATATAAAAATTCAGGTCTGTGTATACTTGCTATAAATGAAGAATTGGATATTGAAATTTAAAAGTTATGTAGGAGTACAAAGGACCCAGAAAAGCCAAAAACAAAAACAAAAACAGTGTTGGAAGACGTTTAGCACCCAATTTTAAGACTTCTTCTAAAGCTACAGTAATCAAGGCAGTGTTGGTGTAAGGAAAGACATATAGATCATTGGAATAAAACAGAGAATCTAGAAATAGAACCACACATATATGGTCCACTGAGTTTTGAAAGATTATCTAACATTAGCATTTTATAGAATATAAACTCAATTCAAGAGCTGAGGAAGAGATAGTGTTTTCAGCAAACGGCACTAGAACACCTGGTATCCGTATATAAAAAATTAACCTCAACCCTTTTTTTCCATACATGAAAATAACTTGAATGGATCTATGAACCTAAATATGAAAGCCTAAAAGCATAAAACTTTAAGAAGAAATTATAAGGGAAAATGCTTATGAATTCAGGGTAGGCAAGAACTACCTAGTATACAAAAGACATGATGTATAAAAGAAAAAAACTGATAAATGAGATTCCATCAAAATTTAGAACTTTAAATGACATCATTAAAATGAAAAGCAATCCTTAAATAGACCATATTGACAATGCATATAACCTATGAGCAGAATATATAAAGAATTCTTAGAGCTCATTAATAGACAACCCAATTAAAAAGTAGACATAAGAAGATGATAAATAGCCAGTACAGCACAAGGAAATGTGTGCAACTCTAGAATCAGAAAAATACTAATCAGTACAATAACAAGATTGAATTACACACTCATTAGGGAGATGAAATTAAAAGTTTTAAAAGCCTTGTCATGACTTTTTCTTTTTGTTGGATTCTCCCCCTATGCGCTTAATTTGTCATGACCAATGGATTCATTCTGCTGGGTTTCCTGGGGTTGTGATCCTCATTGTCTTTTCCTAGGATATTGTCTAAAATTTTTTGGAGTGCCGGTTTGGTATTCATGAAGTTCCTGAGGTGCTCTTTATCATGAAAGTATCTTATTTCTCCATCAATTTTGAAAGATAGTTTTGCAGGGTACATCAATCTGGGTTGGAGGCTGTTTTCCTTTAGGGCTTGAAATCCATCACTCCAAGCTCTTCTTGCCTTGAGGGTTTGCATTGAGAAGTCTGCTGTGATTCTGATGGGCTTTCCTTTGTATGTGATTTGTTTCTTTTCTCTCACTGCTTGTAGAATTTTGTTTTTCTGTTGGATTTCTGGAATCCTAACTATTATATGCCTATGTGTAGATTTTTTTTAATCAAGACTGTTGGAATCCTATATGCCTCACTTATCTGTATGTCAAGTTCTTTTCCCCTTCTTGGGAAGTTTTCTGCCATCACTTCTGTGAAGAGTTTTTTTATGTCATCTGCACTCTCTCCTCTTTCTTCACTGACTCCAATCAGTCTTATGTTATTCTTCTTTGCATCGTCTAGCAGCTGCTGGATTGATTTCTCATGTTCCCTTACAATTTTGAAGCAATTCTTTTCCTCCTCACTAATTGCAATCTTTTCTTCTATATCTGAAACTCTATCCTCACATTGGTTCATTCTGCTGCACAGACTTTCGATGGAGTTTTTAATCTCCTGGAAATCTGTTTGCATCTGTTTTATGGATTCCATTTGTTTCCTGTGTTGGGATTCCATCATGTTCCTCAGATCCTCTATTTTTTTTTATCTGTGTCCTCTCTAGATTTATTAATCATGTCTTGCACCATGAGCATAATCTTTGCTGTTATCTGAGTAATTATTTCTGATTTCATTTTTCCCAGATCCTCTTTTGTTGCCAGTTCAGAGAGTCCAGGTGGTTGAGTATCAGATTGTTCCATCTTGTTTCCCTTTGGGGTTGCTGTAGGTGACCTGCAAGTCTGTTTTTGAGGCTTGTTTACGTGTCGGGGTGTGGGGGGGTGCTTCTGGTGCCCGCGTGGCTCACCTTCTCTGCCCTAGGAGCTTGGGATGGCACCAGGGGACCTTCCTTCCAGGTGCTGGGACCAGCTCAGCTTCTCTGCCCTAGGAGCTTGGGATGGCAGCAGGGGAGCTTCCTTCCGGGTGCTGGGGGCAGCCGTCTTGAAACCATGCAGGTCACCAAGCTGAACAGTGTGGAAAGTATAGGATGGAAAGGACTCAAACTCTTGGTGAGAGTTGAGTCATGGAGTCAGTCAATCATGGTTCAGCCTTCCTCTGTACTTCTCTGTTGTCCTCCCCTCTCCCATGCTGGGACTGGAAACAAGGGGCCTGTGCATGCTAAGCAAGGGCTGTACCACTCAACACCCCCAGTCCCAACTTCTGCACTTCTTAGTCTATGAGATACAGATCGTTCTCACTATTTAAAGCTCCGTGAGTCATGATTTCTGCTGTTTGCTCCAGACTGAAAAACACCAAAGAAACGGGCTGGGGATTTAGCTCAGTGGTTCCGCTGCCTGCCTCAAAAGCAGAAGGTCCTGAGTTCTATCCCCAGTACCAATAAAACAAAACAAAACAAAAACCAAAGAAGGGGGTTGATCTGATGCCATTTTCTGACCTATAAATTACATTTCGAAAAGTTTCTTCTTTCCTTCACTGTCAAGGTTGCGTTATCTACTTGCTGTATGTGCATGGATTTTATAGCTGAATACATTTCCTAGGTTTTGAAGGAGCAACTTAATGGATTTTTTTTTTTTGGTACCAGGGATCAAACTCGGGACCTTACGCTTGTGAGGCAGGTGACAGAACCACTGAGCTAAATCCCCGGCCCCTTATTGAGTTTTTTAAAATAGAAAGGGACTTTGTTAAGCATACATATTCAAGAATATTCAAGTTTTTAAAAAAGATTACTGCAGAAGACGTCAGATAAGTGGTGATGGGGTGCATACACACACACACACACACACACACACACACACAAACACACGTACATACAGGGCATTACATTTACCAAAGATTAGGTAGACATTCTGACACATCAGTGCTCAAAGTAACAATGCAAATGTTTTGTCTCTAAACTATTTCTATAATCTCTAACTGCTAAATAGGAAACATTTTCCAGATTTATTTTCCATAGGAAGTCTGGTAGTGTATTGTCATTGATCATTTTGGAATGGACCTATCTAGGTCCCTTCCTACTTTGCATCCTTCAATTTATGTCTTCCCATCCCACCTAGGACTCCAGTAATCATTCTTCTGAGTAAGATGAACTTAAGACAGGATATAGAAATCTGGATGGCTCTAGGCAGAGACAAGTCTCCATAAAATTCTCAATTCTATGTTCACTTTTCCTTCTAGCAGCTGTCTAACCATACCTAAAATGTAAATAATAAAAATAGAGAAAGAAAAGCATTTTGGAATATTAATAGTCACCTTGGTCCTGACAGCTTCTCCTTATCAGCCAGTGTACATGTTATTATTTTAAACTCCCAACTGTAAACACATGTAGTAACATTTAGTAAAGCACACTGAAAATTGGTGGTAAGTACCATATAATTTCTAAGGAAAATTCATTAGGTAGGGGCAGAGAAAGAAGAAATATTTTTAAAAAAATAATAATTCATGCAAAAAATTTTTCATGAAATACTTTTTAAAAATGGATAAATTAAATGTAATTTTAATTTTTGCCTCATGAGCAACATTTCTTCATTTAGTGTTCATAAAAGATATAATGTATATTTTTCAGAAGGTATTATTTCTTTACCTAAAAAATTGTTAAAAGCATCAGACCAGGCTAAATTTTCCAAAAGGATACATAGCTCAAACTCTAAGGCAAGAGAAAACTATTTTCAGACTGATTTAATCCCCATCACGTCCATTAATTTTATACCTTGAACCCTCATCCTATAGGCTAAAACTGCTCTCCTTTTTGTATTGTGAAGTGATTAGTAATTAGGGAAACCGAAGATTTGATTCTATTTGGTTGTGTTCAACTCAAATATCATGTCATCAGTCCAAAGAACTCTTCCAGTCATTTTAAGTATTTATACTCTATATGTTACAATTTGCCACCAGAGAAAATACTAAAATTTTGAATTATTCATTCTGCCCTAGTCTTTAAACAGGAATTCTGGGTATTACAAAGAACTCTTTCAGTCTACCTCATAAGACACATCAGTGACATTAAATGAAGAACCATCACAACAAGCTCATATCTTTAAAAAATGGATACAACAAGGCTTCTGCTGTTATTCCTGAAGCTGGATTTAGATCCAGAAGCTCATCAAGCAGATCATAAGCTTCAGCTGGTACCTCATTCCAGCCTTCTAAACTGATCTTATGCTCATCAAAATGACTGTCTTCTTTATATAATGAATCTCCTGAGGGCTGTGCCTGAGATGTTGGTGTGATGTAAGAAGCTTTATGGTCAGTCTTCTCTGAAAAAGTTGAGTCATGAGAAGGACACCCTTGGATATCACTTGCTAATTTGGGAGTGTTAGAATCTAGACCCCGAGTCACTTTCCTCAACTGTTGTGCTGGGACTTCTTTGCTACATGATATTGATTTCCCCAAAGTTTTAGCAGCCTGGATAGTTTCCCTGGATCCTCAAATTATCATAATTCGAGCCAAAGCAGTTAAATTACATGTGCTCTATAAAAAGGATAACATCCATTAAGCAAAGAAAGGAATATGACACCTGCAGAGCACATGTCAATTGCTGTGGTTTGATTGGGGCATCTTGTCAAGACCTCTTGGCCTCAGAATCCTGGTGTACCTGCCCTAGGGACAACCTGCAGGTGCCTTGAAGGGTGGATACTGGAGCAGTATCACGGGCCTGGACAGCTGGGCAAGAACTGCTAGTTTCCTTTATCTCACCATTATTAGTAACCCAGAAATAGCCTTCTCGGGGCCAGGGATTTAGCTCAGTGGTGCTGTGCTTGCCTCGAAAGCACAAGGTCCTAAGTTCGATCCCTGGTACAGGGAGACTCAGAATGGCCTTTTTTTCATTGCTAACTTTCTTGTTATTACATCTATAGACTGACTGCTTTATGAGTTTCACTCTGGGGTCTCATGTGAAATGCAGCTCTGTATGTTGAAATTTCTTTCTCCAAAAAAGAGCCTGGATAGAAAGGCCTACAGATCCCTCTTTTTCAGGTGCCTATTATATAAAAAATTACTGGGTTTAACATCAGGATGAACAATATCAAACCGAGAGTGCATTCTAAAGCTTTTGAACAGATTAAACATATATTCCCATACTTCCTAAAAGGAAAGAGAATTCAAAATGTCAAAAAATACCCCAAAACCCCAACTCATGCTTCAGATACGGCATAGCAATAACTGCAATAATTTTTCTGAAAGCAGTATTTCACCCCCATGACACTGTTTTGCCCCACTTTGTAGAGATTTCAGTTCATCGTTGGCTGGCTCCAAAGCAGGGTGGCACATGGCAGAGGGGCATTGCAGAGGAGAAATGATATAGGCATGGAGGCAGGAAACAGAGAAACTTAATGGTTTTAAGCTAAGTAACTAAATATACAGTATATGATTAACTGGTTGCCACCATGGAAATTTCAAGGGACAGAAATATGGCTTGGAGCATACTGAGCCTGAGCCCCTGCATGTGACTGTCAAGGTTCTAGACCCTTGACAACTGGAGACTCTGTCTGCACTTGTGGATTTATCTTCTGGGAAGGGGGTGCAGACAGCCAACCAGAGAGCAGATGGTTCATATAGTGACAAGAACTGCATGGAGGGGGCACTGGTGGGAGGGCAGTAGATTGGGTCATCAGGCATGGCCGCCATGTGGAGGTGACGTTGAAAGCTGAAGTCAAAAAAAGATGGGAGACAGAGGTGGGCAAAGAAGAAAGACAAGATCAAGGGTGGGGTATGGACGTTGGGGGAAAGAAGAGTGGTTTATCCTGACAGGAAGGAGTTTTGTTTTTGTTTTGGTATCGGGGATCAAACTCGGGACCTTCCGCTTGTGAGGCAGGCAGCGGAACCACTGAGCTAAATCCCCGGCCCAGGAAGGAGTATTTTATCACAGACATTGTATAGATGTACCAGCTTAGGGAGGAACTAGAAAGCAGACAGACTTTCAGTTGAGTTTATTGTCCTTTTTTGATTCTTTAGCTAATACAAACCCTTCCTGACTGAGCCCAGGGTAGATAGCTCCTACCACCTTTTCCTCACCCACCCTGGTGCACGTCTGATTAGGGAACCCCATTATATTGAAAGAGTTTTCAATATATTAAAAAACTAATTCATCACATACTTTCTCTGTTTATGCTTTCAATAACAGATCTGGTGCTAGGTCTAATCACTACTGTCATTTTATGTAATCATAGGCATACGTGATATTTTGAGATGCAGGCAACTGGTGTGAGGTGAAAAGAAAATATCAGTGCACTCTTGTCACGACAAAGTCAGAGGTAACTGCTGACATGCTGTGGTCTGTTGTCCTCATTTATAGAGAGATGTACATTTATAGAGAGATGTATAGAGAGATGCACACTTTATTTTCAGGATACTGAAAATAAAGATGGGATTTTTATTTCCAGTCCAAGTTTTCAGACCCCTGGAGCTCCCCTGAAGTCACTGGAGGTTTCAAGCAAGGGTCCAGCACGAGCTGATTTGTGATCTAAGAAAGACTAGTCTAATGGGTGGCAGGGGGCAGGTAAGGAGGCCCATAAAGGTGCCGAGGTCACTTCCTGTTGAGAAGCTGGCGCAGGTCAGCTGGGAGGAAGGGTAACAGAATGCTTCCTCCTGAATCATGGCTACTGGAGAACAGAGAAAAACTGCTTCAGGGAAAGGAGGGGAGGTCCGTGGCTGAGAGAGACCCCTATGCAAACCCGAGGGGGCTTCAGGAAAAGAAACCACATCAGCCTGGCTTCCTGCAGCATGGTATGAGGCTGCTGATTCCCAGGCTCCCTTCCCCTCTGGGGCCTTCTGCTTGGACCCTGGCATCAATTTCCGAGGGGAGTGGAACGGGAAAGTGTCCACAGGGCCACCTCACCTTGGAGAAGTCAAGGAATGGAAGACGTCTAGACCATTAGAAAGCCAGGGCCACAACCCAATTCTGTCATCGAGGTTTGGGACAAAACCCACACAGGCTCTTCAAACACTCAGGCTACCTAAATTGCCCAGGTGAAAACAAGCAAGGAAACACGCTTCACAGTGGGAAAGGGGGTGACAGTGAATTGAGCCCAGGGGAGAGGCAGGGCAGTGGCTGGACAGGGACTTCGGACAGGCCAAAGGACTGGGTTTCCTCTCTTCACCCTGGCAGAAGGGGACTGTGGGTCACCCACTTCAAGGGAGCCTGTGTTTGTAACTGGGACCAGGGTTGGTAGAGGGGACCTGGCAGGTAGAGGCCTCAGGGGGAGCCAGCAGGAAAGTCCCAGCTCAGACCAAGGCTCGGCCAAAGCCCACCCTCTCCCCCAAGGCTGGAGAAGGTGCCTCACACTCTTCCTCCTTTCTTTTAAAGGTCACTGAAAACCTCTAACCTGCCCTTTTTTTTTTTTTACTCTTTCTATTCAGAAGGTCTTCAGTCTACAAACCACCAAGCAGGTCTGCTTCCATTAATCTCAACATGCTAGTTTCCAGCTGGCCCCCCAAATCCACACATAGCAACAGAGTGCACCGATACACAGGCAAAAGTAGCCTCATCCACAGCTTGAAGTAGGGGAGCCAAAGGAAGAGCAAGTCCCTTGACCTCCTCACCCACTCCCCCCATTTGGGTATTTAAGTGGAACAGTCCAGAGGCAGAGCCAGGCAGACAAGGGGAGCAAGGGGTGGGGGCAGGCTGGGAATGTTGCCCAGTGAGTGTGAAATGCAACAAAATCCCTGAAAATGCCAGAGAACTCCCTAAGAAACTCTCCTTTCCACTTACCCCCCCCGCCCCCGCAACCTCACATCCACTTCAACCCTGATCTGCTGAACAGCTACTACTGAGCCAACCACACTTTTAGGAGGGTAGGAAGATACTGATTCCCTAAATGCCTGCTCTTGTTCCAATGACTGAACAAAAAGCTTTCATCGAGTTCATTTCACTGGGTGACATGGCACAAAGAAAGCAGTCTGCCTTCAGTCTGAAGGTCAACAGGGGTGCTCTTGTTTTAATTTGTGACTCCTCTATGAGGCCAAGGCTGATCTCCACCCCCACCCTTAAGGGAACCTCCATGCCAATGTGCATTTGCTTAAAAACACACAGGACAAGGCTGCTGTGGGCAGCTGACCAAGGCTGGCCAGCAAATTATACCTCTAGTTTTTCTCTTGGCCTTACGATTAGATTTTTTTTTTAGGTTAATGTAAATGCTATCAACTCTTTCACTGGAAAATGTTTGAGGCTCTAGCTGAGTGTGTCTGTCACAACTGCTGACAAAGGACTCACGAATCAAATGCACCCTGTGAGCCAAACTTCCTCCATCTTCTTCCCTTTCCTTTAGGCTGTGTTCTCTCCACTGCTTTCGTAGTGAACCTGCTTTCACTCCTACTCACTCATAAGGATTTGTTTTATTTTTCTAATGAATCACATCTGGTGTGTTTTAAAAGGCACCCTAATTGAAGAATAGTCTTGCGTTTGCCATAATGTGAAATAGCAGAGTATACAGTGGTGTTCTCTAACTGCACTATCCAAGCAGCTGGAGGGAAGAAATGGAAATAAAATGGTTATGTGAGCAAACTCAGAGAGTGCTCTCCATTATTAACCAAAACACGTGCCTTCCAGTCATCTGCCTGAAAACACGCAGTACCAGAAACATCACAGACCCAGGGACTTGAGCCCTGGGAAGGCTGTCATCCAACTACATTATTTTATACATGTTGAAACTGAGGCCTGAGAAGCGAAGTGACCAGTACAAGCTTTGATGGCTACACAATGACAAATTCAAAATAAAACCTAAGTTCCATGCCTAGAAGAGAAGCATGTTACTGAGTGCCCACCGAGACCAAGCAGTATGGACACAAAGGCTCTACATGGTCTGGTTCCTGTCAGTCTCCACAGGCTCACTGTTTACCACCTACCTGGCACGTTCGCCTTCAGAGCAGCTACCGGGCCACTGCACATGCGGTTCCCACTGTCACGACTCTTTTACTCTCTCTTAGACCTAGTTAACACCATTCCTCCCTTCACATCTCACTTCCCCGGAGAAGACTTCCTTGTCCTTTCAGAGTAGCTCCAGGTCCTTGATTAAATGCCCTGACAGCAGCATGTTCTCTTGCCTCCAACACTTTTCATTCAATTTGTTATTATATTCTTGTGACTACGATCATTAATCAATAGTGCCTCCACCACTGGACTGCAAGTCACTGGAATTTTTCAGGGCTTTGGTTACCATGCTGTTCTCTCACCACCGACATGATATGGGCATAGATGCTCAGTCAATAAGAATGAGAGTGGACACATGAATGAGAAATAGAATAAAAGAAGGTATGGAAGGCTTGGAAGGACTTCAGGTCCAGAAACATCTTCCAGTCACCCGTGAGTCTGAAAACGATTCACTGATCAGTGTTACTTAATATGGAGATTCCTAAGGCAGGGTTTCAATATTCCCCTCCCCACAGATGACGCACGGGTAATGATTCAAAGTCTTTTTCTTCCCACAGAAGTGCACTTGCTTCTCTGAGACCACATCACAGATAATCCAATAACATTTCAAAGTCTTCTTGGTAAAATGTCAGCTTTTGCCAACAACACGAGACCTTCAGTCAAACAGACGCTCCCAAACTAAACAAAGCCTCCAGGGTTGCAGGCCCATTCTGTGCCTCCCGTGGTTTCCCAGGAGCCCAGCCATGAAGCCTCCCCTGCGTAACACACAGCGACAACTTCCCTTCACACCCTCCCTGTTTTCAGACACATTCTTTGTAGAAGCTGGCTCCTTTCTCATTCCAGGCACTCCTCTACTTCCCTGTGGGGATGGCCTATTTCCACAGTCTGACAATGATTTAAATTAAATTTTAGCCTCAACTTCTGGTTATATTACAGAGAAAGATTATCACTGAGGAACACAGCAAAATTTAAAACAGCCGTCTGGCAAAGCACACATGGTACACGAACTGACTAGAAAGGACAACTGCTCTGCTATGGCAAAGAGAGTAGAGGGAAACAGTGATTTGTCAGCAGCTATGAAAAATGCACTTCAGAGACATATATACCATCCAGCCACCTTTTGTGTGCAAAGGCAAAACAGTAAGAAATATCAAATGTACAGAAGACAATTTAACAATTGTTCAAATCCAAGGTTTCTTCAGCTAAACATTCAACTGACTACACCAAACCAGGGTAAGAAGGAATTTTCTATTTGTTCTCTCCTCTATGGAGTCAATTCATGTGACTTTAATGACATAGAGATAAATGGCTGGTAAGGTGTGATTTGTGGGCTTGGATATTGATTTAGAATGAATGCTTATGTCCTCCCAAAATTCATAAGTTGAAATTCTAGCCTTCAATGTGATGGTATTAGAAGGTGGGGCTTCTGAGAAGTAATTAGGTCATGAGGCTGGAGCCCCTAAGCATGGGATTAGTGCCCTTATAAAAGGAACCTCAGGGCCGGGGATTTAGCTCAGTGGTTTCGCCACCTGCTGCGCAAGCACAAGGACCCGAGTTTGATCCTCGGTACCAAAAAAAGAAAAAAAAAAGGAACCTCAGAGCTCTCTCTCTTTCCATCATGTGAGGATACCAACAAATCCACAGTGCCCTCACCAGAGCCCAACTGTGCTGGTACCCTGATCTCTGATTTCCTACTACCAAAACTGTGGGAAATAAACTACTGCTTTACAAAACATCTAGTCTATGGAATTTTGTGTTAGCTGCCTGAATGAAAGCAGATATTATGTTTCAAGGTACACTTGTCTGTTAGCTGTAGGTGAATCATCTGCTTTCTGGATTATCCGCAAATTTAAATAAACACATCTTTCCTTTAAGTTATTAACATGATTAAAGAGATCATCAGGTCCATTTTGGGGGTCTTCCTTAGTTTCCCACTGTCTTTAAAGCTTATAGCCAATAAAAGGCATCTTAAATGAAAACCTTGTGTACTTTTTCCAAGCAAGAGAAGCTAAACACACAGGGCAAAGGGGGAAGCTACAGACAGGAGCTTTTCAGCGGAGGTTGTCCAGCAACCTTGGAGGAAAAATGACATGAATTCTACCCAGGATAAGCAAGGAGAACCTGGTATGTTTCTAGTTCCTACAATGCTGGGTCTCTCAAAAGTTGCTCCCTTCTTTTCTTCACAGTATGGGGAAGGTTCAAGATGCAAGGGTACACACACTTCAATGTGATCTCCAGAACACATTCGAGGGTGAGATACAAATGACATACTGGTGCTCCACTATCTGTGTCACCTACAATATACTCCTTTCCATGAACTTGGTTAAGTAAGCAGTGAGTGTTGACTGACAGCACCTTGTAATTCTTTCCTTCTATAACCACATGGTAGGTACAATGAACAGTGTTGTTGTGTGCACCATAAATACGAGTTAAATGGGGAAAAATTGAGGCTTTGAAAGCGAATGTTTTTTATCTTCACAGAAAATTTCCATTCCTCACATCAACCCAAAAGACTCCTCTCGTACCAACTGAGACAGACATAAAAGCACTGGTGCTAGCAATTTTGCATGTACATGAGATCATGGCTACATTTCATGTTTTGTATATCCTTTCATCCTCTGGCTAATCTACTTTATTAGCTCATAAAAGCCTTTAATTGTTTTCATTTATCTTGCTTTGGAATTATACCACAAAGTATCCACTTGTCTTAGGTGTTTTCTTTAAAAATAAAGAAATACAAGCATGTGTATAGAGGAAGATGATATTCTTAAAATGTTGCTGAGACAAATCCAGTTCCTTATACAGTAATGTTCCAAAGACAGCATGAGACTATGAACAACCAAGTGCCACTCACTCATTTACTCAATAGATTTTTATGGACACAGTCTGTGCCAGGCACTACTATCTCAGATGCTGAGAATATGGCGGCAACAACAGCAACAAAATAAGAGTTACATTCTGTGGAGAAAGATACTAATAATTTTAAAAAATACAATGTGGCAGGTGAAAGTAAAAGCTATAAAGAGAAAATAAAGTCAGATAAGAAAAGAAGGAATCCTAGGATGGAGTAAGGGGATGAATGGAAATGCTATTTCACATGAGGAAATAGAAAAAAAAAAAACAAAAACTAAGAACATTTGAGCAGACACCTAAAGGAAAATGAGGCATAAATCACATTGGTATCTAAAGAATCTTTCCACATAGAGAGAAATGTCAAGTGCAAAGGCCCTGGGGTATGAGTGTACAAGAATAGGATGAGGGTCAATGTGGAGGGGACACTGGGGTAAGAAGGGAAAAGGGGAGAGTGGTAACTGATGAGGTCCAGAAGCAGCAGCAATAAACCTGATCATGCTAGGTTTGAGGGTCACTGGGGGGATGTGTCAATGCTACTAAGTGAGAAGGAGCCACAGGAGAGGCAGCACGGGATTGGGCTTCAGAGGAGCCTTCTAGCTGCCATGGTGAGTGGACAACAGAGGGTCAAAGGCAAAGGCAGGGAAACTAGGTAGGGGCCCTGGACTCACCCAGTCACTAAGGAGATGACGCTAAGGTGATAATGTGACCCAGCTGGAGAAGGCGATCACAGTGTGATTCTGGGGTTACCAACTCACCATCTCTTGATCACAACTGCTTAGATCTGAGCAAAGCTTTGCAGCATTAAACCAATACCTGGAGCATTTTATTAAATACCTCTATTAGGGCCGGAGATTTAGCTCAGTGGTTCCAGTGCCTGCCTTGCAAGCTCAAGGTCCCGAGTTCGATTCCTGGTACCAAAAAAAAAAAAAAACCCACCAACAACAAATGAACAAGTCTTCAAGTGTAAACATTCTAGAATCCCTGCTCTGAAACCCATGCCTACAGAGCCCGATGCCGAGCTACACGGCAAGCACACATGCAAGGCCTGCCGCCCTCAATCTAATTTCTCTGGTTAACTTTTGCATAAAATAAAGTGCAGCACTTCCACAGCTGAATTTTTGGTTGACCTGCTCGAAGCAAATAAGTAAATTTCAAGGAGAGTCTAAGGAAGAAAAATAGTAGCAGAATCCACAGTAAAATTTCTTTTATTTTGTTCCTCCAAACCAACCAACAATCCAGAATTACTCCTTTACATAAATGAGAAAACCAACCCTGGGAACAGCTAAAATATGTCTTCCCTGCTCTCAGTTAAATTGTTACAGGATCGAGATGTTTCAGTCCCTGTCCATCTGCAGATGAGTGAGTCTTTAAGGTTAGCTTCCTTTTGTGCCTGACACTTGGCAGGGTGCAAATAACCACTGACTGGAGCAGTGCACACACTTAATGAACAGAAGAATGAACAAATGTACTCATCAATTCTACAGTAAGAAATATTTTCTTGAGTGGAATTTATACAGACCTGGCCAGCAAAACTATCACTTTCATCTACCAAATAACAACAAAGAAAACACTTTACACTTGCTGATTTAGGTATGAAGTAGAAGATTCCAATTTTAGAAATTAATTTTTTTTTGGTACCGGGGATCGAACTCGGGACCTTGTGCCTGCGAGGCAGGCGGTGGAACCACTGAGCTAAATCCCCGGCCCTAGAAACTAATATTTTGAAGTAGGTGTGGAGCATATATATATATACACATATATATATATATACACACACACATATATATACACATATATATATACACACATATATATATATATATACACACACATATATATATATATCCTCAATAAAGAGATAAAACAATAGGGTAGAGAGAAAAAGTCAGCCTGCTTGGAAAAGAACCACAACAAGCTGAACATTTGGTCTCCCTGTAGAATTTCTAAGAAGTTAACCCAAACGTGGCATCTGGACCAATAATAATAATAAGCCCATGATTCAGATTCAAATGCTTCATCTTCAATACTAGTCATAAACGGCGCTACAGAGAAACTGCCTGCTCCTCCTGGGTCAGCTGTCCCCATAAAGTGATCTGTGAGACTTATACAGCAGGGTGGAAGAAGACGTGCAGACCCTGGGGATGCTCCCAGACCAGCGGTGGCCAACCTATGGCACAGGGGCCACAACAGCTATTTGTTATCACTGAAAGCTCTAAAAGGTTCGCCATCACTGTCTAGATACGTTTGTATATTCTGTATGAGTGTAAATTAGAAAGCTTTTCTTCACAGAGAACAGGTATCAGACTCTACTGAGAAGAGTAAGAATAAAGGAAAACCACCTCTGCTATCAAACCAGGAATAAATAACCAGATCCAAATGAGGCTTGATGCAATTACCTTAAATCATTTGGGGGAAACTCAATTAGTGAGGAGTGGAAGCCCAGATGGAACTCCCCAACCAAAATCATTCACATAATTTTCAGGTGGACAGACCCAGGGTATAGTTAGGAAAAAAGAAGGAAAAAAAGGAAAACAAAAGCAAAGTATTATTTTCTAGGGTCTTCTTACTGAAATAACCTGTCAAAATGGTATTAATGAGGGATTACGTACCCTGACAATTATGTAAGCCTCTACCCTTGCCTTTGTTCCCCTTTTTCTATAGAACCCCAAGGTTGGGAGTAGGTGCAGGCAGCACTTCACAACCTCTCCATGACAGGGGATCGAGACAGCTGGAAAACACCTGCTCAGCAAGGAGAAGAGAAGGGGAGTGCCAGGAATCCAGAAAGGGGCAACGCAAAATGATATTAATGATAAAGTGCACATTTTAAAAGGCAGTTGAGATGTAAATTTGGTCAATAATATCATAAACTTATTCTTTAAACTCACAACTAATTTATATTTATATAATATATAAACGTGTTCACAATATTTAAATATTATATGTAATATATATAAACATATATACTTATCATATATAAAACTATGGCTGACAGAAGGAATGTACTTCTGGTTACATAAGAGTTACAAACGGGCTGGGGATGTAGCTCAGCGGTACAGCGCCTGCCTGGCAAGCACAAGGCTCTGAGTTCAATTCCTGGTACAAAAAGAAAAAAAGAGTTCCAAACACTGTCCCTTAAATGAAATATACTTGACAGTGATAAAATAACTCACACCCTGTACAGATCTGCCTTTGGAATTAGTTTGGGTTTTGATCGCTTTTCTTTGATGTCCATGATGGAAGAAGTACACAGTAGCACAAAAAATGAGACTACGAAATGGAAATTTAATATGATTCACACTAATATTAAAGTTAGAAATTACCCATAGGCACTTTAAAATAAGTTTTGCATCTACCTTACTGCTTGCCCCAGGATATAAGGATAGTCATTGTTTACAACCGGTAGATACTGTACACAACAAAAAATGTTCCTCAGTGAATAACTGTATTAAAAATAAATGATACCCATCTGTTTAATGCAATAATGAACACAATTTAAAACTTCATTTGTCAAAGTACATCAAGTATGCACATGAGATCTGTGTGTACAAATTATAATGCAAGAGGAAAAAACCCTCTTAAGTAAAAAGAGAAAGCTACAGGAACAAAAAAACTGTTTCTGAACTCCAATGTTGCTGCTGTTTCCAGCCAGTGTGCCACACATAGTTTCTAGAACTCTGTATTGTATTTGTGCCCCTTCACTAAACTCGTGTTGATCTCATCTGATAACAAGGCGCTTAATGAAGCTGGTAGACCCTAAAAAAAAGAAAAGAAAAGAATGAGCTCTAGGTTTCACAAGCGTGGGTGGATGGATTAAACTGGCACATCTATACAGTGGAATGTTTTTCAGTGGTAAAAAAAATAGTGAGTAGTCAAGCCATAAAAAGACCTGGGGAAAATAAATGCAAATTACTAAGTGAAAGAAGCCAGTCTGGAAAAGGCTACATATTGTAAGATTCCATTGATGCCGCATTCTGAAAAAGGCAAAACAATGGAGACGGTTAAAAGATCAGTTGTTGCCAGAGGTCAGAAGAGAAAGAGGGATACAACGGCAGGAGGGCCCAGAGGGTTTTCAGGGCAATACAAGCGGGCGTGTGTGACACTATGCGGTGGACCCATGTCATTATATACTTACCGAACCTGCCGCACGTCTAACACTGAGGGCGATTCTTAACACAAACCGCAACTGTAGGTGATAATGGTGTGTGTGCCAGTCTTCACTTCATAGCCTGTAACAAATGAGCTGGGGACTACAGATAACAGGAAAGCTATACATATTTGGAGGCAAGAAGTATATTGGAACTCTCTGGACTTTCTGTTCAACCTAAAACTGCTCTTTAAAAACAAAAAGTTTGCGCCGAGGATTTAGCTCAGTGGTTCCGCCGCCTGCCCAGCAAGCGCAAGGACCTGAGTTCGATCTGTGGTACCATAAAAAAAAAAAAGTTTAAGTCAAGTATGGTGGAACACACAGGTAGTTCCAGTTATTTGGGAGGCTGAGGCAGGAAGATTACTCGAGCCCAGGAGTTCTAGACCAGCCTGGGCAACGTAGTGAAACCTTGCCTCAGAAATAATTTTTTTAAACATCTACTCAAAGCATCGGGGAAGCAAGTTGCAAAGTAAAAATTTAAAAATGACAACTTGTCCTTGAAAAGCCAATATAATCAAATTTTGATCTCTTTATATATATCTAAATGTCTGAAAGGGGGCACTAAACTGAGAGCCAGGCTTATCCCTGAACCTGGATAGGTGAGAGGGCACACGTGAACAGCTGCTAGCTCCATCACTACTGTTTGATTTTTAGGTGGTGGAGACATTTGCAGTGTTAGCTGTGTAATTAAAAATTAAACCACTTTTTTCTTTAAAATATTCACTTTATATTCTATGCTAAAGTACTCAAAAGCAAAAGACATGGGTTTTTTTTTGGTGGTATGGTGTATTGAACCCAGGGCCTTTGCACCGAGCTACAGTGCCAGCCTGTTGTGACTTGTATCTAGATGTCCCCCTCAAAGCCTCATGTGGGGCTTTTCAGAGGTGGCTGAATCTAGAGTGTGTGATGCTGAGATTAAGGGTGTGTGATTACTAAATTAGTCTACTGACTAGTTTGATTAGTTCTGGCTGTGGGTAATGGGAAGGCCTTCCCTGGGTGTGGGTGGCACCACCCAAAAAGTGCATATGCTGGAAGGGATAAAAGGGGAAGGCAGGCTCTGGTGATTTGTTGCCCTCTGCCTGCCATGCCATGGACTGTTTCTCCTCTGCAATGCCCCGCTGCCATACCACCTTGCCTTGGAGCCAGCTGTCTATGGACTGAAACCTCTACAAACTGTGAGTTGAAATAAACCTTTCCTCCTTTAATTTGTGGTGTTGGGTATTTTTGTCTCAGCAATGAAAAAGTAAGACGCAGCCCTTATTTTTTCATTTTATTATACTGATTGATTGACAGGGTCTTATTAAGTTGCCCAAGCTGGGCTCAAACTTGCAATCCTCATACCTCAGCCTCCCAGAGTGCTGGAATTATAGGCATGTGCCACATGCCCAACTAAATTATTTTTTTAATCATAGAAAAGGCAAAAAACAGCTACTAAAATACTGGGGTAGCTTAGGTCATCAATTTCAAAAAGCAATGCAAAGAATTGTTCAGCTAAGCTGGTCTCAAAGAAAAATCTAAACACTATGTGTTAGGAATTGATTCAATGGCTATTGCAAAGTCTTCTTAAAAATAACTTTTATATGCATGTTTTACATTCTCTCCTTTACTAACACTAACAATCTCATACCAACAGGTTAAAATTTATTATATTTGTTGTATTTTTTTCAGTCATTTATATTACAAAAGTAATGCAATAGCCATACAGAAGTTTATCATAACAGATTAGGTAACGTCAGCAGAGATTCTTATCTGGAATCTTCATCCCCGCCCTGAATACACACAGGCATACAACAGGGGCCCAGAGATAAAATGTAGGGTGTCTTCAAGCTTGGATTGCAAAGAATATATCTTTGCTTTCACCAACAATTGAAATTTTGCATTTTTTTCTGGTAGGAATAGAGGCCACAAGTTAGAAGCATCTGCAGAGCATTGATGCTGTAATACAGAAATCATCAGGTTTTCAAATGAAAGTCTAGTCAATGCAGCTATTTCAAAATACCACTCACTCTTACCACCTTATTGAAAGTACTTTATATTAGACAAGTTGCCAAAGTTCATTATTTAATGCATTAAGAAGCACATATGTAGCTCTTGCCACAAATTTGATTTTTTTTTTTTTGATACCTGGGATCGAACTCAGGACCTTGCACTTGAGAGGTAGGCGGCGCCACCAGTGAGCTAAATCCCTGGCCCTCAGCTAATACTTTTGTGCTTACTATGGGCCAGGTGCTAAGTACTTTACATAAACTCATTTTAATTCTTATAATTATTAAAGCAAGGCATTTTTATGGTTTCATTTACAAGTAAGAAAACCAAAGTACAAAGTGATATTTTGTCCCTTAGCTCCCAAAGTATGTAATTCTAGTTATAAATTCAAATAAATACATATTCTGGGGGATAAAAACCCTCATTTAACGTGGCCCCATGGATGTCTCCTTAAAGCAAGCAAGAAAAGACTGATACACTGACTTATACTTTTGAGGGCCATCAACTTTTCAAAGCATGTCCTGAAGCTTCTTAGTCATTGTGCTTTGCAAAAGGTAGATCAAAGAGAAAAGCTCACAGTGATTAGCACAACCCATAACCCAATCAATTAGGCCAAAGGCAAGGTGCAATTGTTTATGTCAACACTGGGTGAATCTGACACCAGATGGCACTGAACATAGGGACTCCACCGCCTACGGTCCAAACGACTTTCCAGGTAGCCCCGACAATTTGTGCATCCGAAACAGAAAAATGCTTATAGGTGAAATATAGGGATGTGCTAATTAAGACCAGTCTCCACAACAGGCTGGTCTCCTCAGTGATTGGAGCATTATTAAAATCTTGATATACTTCATAAGGACATCATGCTGGCCAGAGCAACACTAATCTCCACTTAGCAAGTTCCAAAAGAAAACTGCAGAAATGGCATCTTTTTTAATTCTCTGGACTCTGCTAAACAGAGATAGAATAATCCTGCTGCTATTCTGTGTCCAACTGAACATCCTAGCAATGAAACATCATTAGCTTAATCAAGACAAGAAAGCTTTCCCCCCTTCTACGTCAACTCTAATGCTTTGAATGTCTGTGTAACCAAGTAACTGCAATGCCAAGGGAATGAAAATTTGAGAATCACTGGCCTATAACTCAAAGCTGGTTTAGTTATGAGACCAACTAAATGCCCTCTAAATCACCCAACACTATAAGTGATAGAACCAAATGCTCTCTTCTCTTTTCTTTCTTATGCCAGAGGCAGCACGGGGAAGCTACCAACCATCCTGTGCTTGAATCTACAAGCTATGGCTCCAAGCTCATTGATTTTTCTCAGTCTCAGTTTCCTCATCTGTAAAAAGGGCATGGTCACAGGACCACTGTAAGAATTAAATGAGGTATTTGGAAAGCATAAAACATATAAACACTTAACTATATCCACATTCAAGATCGTGCTATTTGTTGACATAACAATAACAACTATAGTTAACACTAAGATCGGGAAGAGAGCCTGGAAATCAGATCCTAAAACTGCCATTTGCTATAAGACTAGAGGCAAGTTTATAATTCTGGACATCCGGGCCAGGGATTTAGCTCAGCAGCACCACGCTCACAAGCACAAGGTCCTGAGCTTGATCCCTGGTACATCATCATCATCATCATCATCATCATCATCATCATCATCATCATAATAATAATTCTAAATATCCATTTTTCTCATTTCTACAGGGGTAATGTAAGGGTGAAATGATAAACTGTGTACTGGGATAGAGCCCGTCACATAATAAGCACTCAGTTAACTAACAGTAGCTGCTCTTCTTACTATGTATCTAACAGGTCTCCTGTGGCTGTTCTGTGTAGCCAAGGACTACAGCAATTTGGTCCTGCCTTCCCTGAAATCCTGACTGGTATTCACCCCCAGGAAACCCTTGGTAATAAAAATAAGACTGAGCAGCTCAGATGTACCCATCTGAGTAATACAATCTGAGACTCACTCACTCATTCATTCACCCCAGACATTTTTATGGAGCAGCTAAGACAAACATCATTTGTAGTTGACAAGCTACTGGTGAGACTGTAAACAGAGCATGACTGTACTGCGCACTGTAATAAATTCAGGAAACAGCCTGCTGAGTGATCGGAGTCCAAAAGATTTCCTGGCATTATACATCTGGAGTAAATATGTTCATCTCCTCTTCTTGTTAGATTTTTAAAATTCTACCCTTCCCTTTCATGATGCCACTGACTGTCTAGCACTGATCTGTCCCTTTCCTTCAGTCATGCAGTGAGGGACACTTGAAGCCCAACTTTTATTTGATGTTTACTGATCACCTACTATGGCTCAAGGCCTGTGCCAGATGCCAGGACTTAACGAGGGCAGAACACAGACTTCCCCTAGAGGAGCTCATGGGATGGCTGGGGAGAGTGACCGGGAAACAGGCACCACCACGCTGTGCAATACAGGCTAGGACAGGGTCACATGCTTAGGACTGTGGGGTAGGGGATGGAACAGAGAATGAATGGCTAGAGGGAGGAATGCAAAAACTCCTGGAAGTGGGGGACCTCTTAGATGGGAAACAGATATAAATAAGTTGGCACAAGCCAGGCAAAGCGTGGGAATAGCATATATTCCAGACATGAGATAAAAGTGTGTGCAAAGGCCCAGTGGCAAGATGGAGCATGAGAAGCTTGAGAAATTGAAAGAAAACCAGTGGGCTGCATATACAACAGGTAGAAGGTAGTGGTTTAGGAGAAGTGTGCGTAGGTGAACAAGTGGGCAGGGCCAGGTGATGCAGGCTTTGGAAGCACTGTAGACCTGGGAGCCTGGAGTCAGGCTCAACAAGACAAGATTTATACGCTAGAAAGATGACCTGGTGGTGTATGGAAGATACACTGGAAGAAGGTGGGAGGCCACAGAGATACTGAATAGTGCTAAGCCACAACGAGGATCTGTGAGCATGTTAGTGACCAAAGACTGCTCCACTGTCCAAACACTACGGCTCAGCTCCCCTCAACTGCTCTCCTTAGGAGGCCAGAGAAAGCACAAGAGGCAGCCACATGAACGCCCAGCTAGACTTCTCGAAGGGGACAGAAGAAGAAGAGTTGTAACAACAATACAGGGATCTCACAAGCTTGAGAGGTGTGGCCATGTTCTCCCCAAGTTCTCCTTACCCAGAAGGAGCTTGCGTATAGCTCACCCCGGTGTCTAGTCAGGGAAGACCCACTGCCATGGAAAGGACGTCCTGCCCCACTCAGACAGCGAGGCTGAGCCCCTCGAGAAGATCTCCTAGAGGGTGTGGGAGAGGGAGGGTGGGTTACCAAAGCCCAAACCAAGCCAGAGACCCTGCCAAGGGGAACAGGGATGAAAAGAGGAAATAAGTGCCCATTGACTGGAAAGTGGATAAAAAGGTGTGGGTTTTATAAAAATGGAGTACTACCCAGCCATAAAGAACGAGAAACTAGAGACATTTATAGCTAAGTGGATACACATTGAGGCCATCCTCTTAAGTGAAATAAACAGGACGCATGTGTGTAAATACTGAATAGTTTCTCTAGTGTGAGAAACTGAAAGTGTAAATAAGGGTCAAAATGTATAATTGATACTGTGTAATAGGAAGAAAAGGTCTAAAGGAGTGGGGGAAGCAGGAGGGGCAGGGGAAAGGAAAGAAGGGAAAAGAAAAAATATGAGAAAAGGAAAAACTGGAAACGAAGTCTTTGTAAATAGGGAAGGGGGGGGTGAAGGGTGGGCAGGGAATGGGGGAAAAATAAGAACCAAGAGACTCATGTAAAGGTACAAGATCCCAATGATGAATGTAACTGTACTGTACATCTAAAATGTACCAATAAAAAAATAAAATGTACCAATAAACTTAATGAAAAAAAAAGAGGAAACAAGGTGTGTTGTGTACGTGTGCCAATTTCCCCCAAGGAATGCAGACATTAGTACTGCACACGTGTACGGGTAAGCTAAGTGAAAAAAAGCTAAGTGATGCTGTGGGGAAAAGGATGAACCAGGGAAACATGAAGATGTTCTCCCATTCCTGTAATGCTCAACAGCCCTAAACTTTGCTTCCACCTCTCACTGCCAGCTCAGCTGCCAGAAGGGGTATAAACCTGTTCACAAGTTTACAAACTAGGCATTGCCCCTTTACCCAGGAATTTCGTATGTCATACTTCATCCTACTCGTAAAAGAGATCACTTAATGATATTCTTGGATGCCCACTAGTGCTATTTATAATACAGAAAAGTCAGAACTTGGCTGAATTCCCAAGAGAGGATGGGTTGAATAAATTTGGTGTGCTCACTTGACAAAGCACTCTGTATGTAATAAAAATAATTTTCTTGAAGGATATTTCAGGATACGGCATCATCTTCTCAACATAGTAAGGGAAGAGCACAGGAATAAATTAATTTCTGTTATGATCTCAATTTTGAAAAGTCCCGTGTGCTATATAATCTTACAGGCTGGTTTAAAATACATGCACTGCTTAGGGATGATGTCCACAGCAGTGTTTACGGACAGCTAAGATAGCAGTAAGCACCCAAGTGGGCTGAGCAAAGGGTTTTCAACAGTCTTTGCCTTTGCTGGTAAGGAAGTGTCTCTTCAGTTGCACCGGTAGCCTGTGGGGCTTTATATTCTCTTTATACTATTTTGTATGTCTGAAATATTTTAGAACGAAAACATTTTAAAGAGGTATCTATAATGACTGGAAGGAAATACATTAAAATGTAGCTACTACTTTTAGGTGGGAATGTCAAACCCTACTGATCACATCTCCCAAATTTTCTACAAAGACTACATATATTCCTCTTCATCTTTTATATTACTTCATCGCTGGAAACTTCTTCTACATCCAGGGCAGGGCCTGCTTGTTTCTAGAGAAATAATGCTTGGCACTGAGCAGGCCCTTGGCTGGGGCGTGAGGAGAGCTGCTCTTTCCCATGTCTCGCCTTCAGAATTTAAACTAGAAAAGCGCTGTAGGGGCAGCACTGTCGCTGCCACCATCCCACTCATATCTGCTGACGCAAGAGAAGCTTTGTAGGTGGCTGTGGGGAGCCTTCTTCAACTGCAAATTGTTCTCAAAACTGTATGTTGCCTCTTTTTTCCCCTGAGGAATAGTTTTATTCTCTTCTGCCCGGAAGCTGGGGGCTCAGCCAATGCACAGGGTGAAGTGGTGGGAAAAAATAGAAACTAATTATTTTGTCAACTAGTGCATACTCTCCAGTCCAAATCTGTTTTTCACCAAATGCTGGGAGGGGAGGGCAGGAAAACAATTCTTTGGAGATATGTCACCCCTCACTGGGCTTTAAGATCCTTCTAGTTCCCTCTGTAAGAGAAGCTCTTAACACAGGGGCTCGGTTGAGGGTCCATGAAGGCCTGCAATCACATGTGAGTCTTGTAAAATTTTCTGGAACCCGGCGCTATCACCACCCCACACAACTGAGGATCCGTGTTTTGTAAGAATTAGCTTTTCCTAGTGGGCCCACTCTCATTTGGTCTTTTAATCCCAAGTTTCCTAAGCAATCAGAGGGAGATTTAGTAGGAAAACTCCCTTCTAGACAACTATCAGAATCATCGTCTGAGGCTTTAAAATAAGCCAAGATGTCAGTGGGAATGTCTGATGTTATCATTATTCTGAAATTCTGCAGGGTGTTATATGGCATTTAGTTTTTAATCACCCAATTTCACCCAAGCTAACATTTTCCAACTTTTTAATCTCAAGATATATTTTGGGGGGAACACTAGAGAAATTCACCATATTAAAAAAAAATCAACTGTAAGTATTTATCAAGAGCCCACTGTGTACCCAACATTGGGCTGGGACTCAATGGAAACTTGACCATGATTCCTGAAAGACCCCATACCCTCATTTACCACCTTCTTGTTCATAGCACACATCTGGTGACTGTCTTTCCACTTATTAAATGGAATCAAAATTGAGAGTTACCAATATTACTTTCCTAAACCCTCACATCCTCCAGTATGAGTCATCCATTGGAACCCACTTTTTTTTTTCAGGTACTTTCCACTACATATAGAAGCAGACTCAAAACAACTCCTTAGCTAAGTGTGGTGGCATGTGACTGTGGTCCCAAGCTACTCAGGAGACTAAGGCAGGAGGACTGCTTGAGCGCAAGATTTTGAGGCCAGCTTGGGCAAAACAGCAAGATCCATCTCAAAACAACAACAAACAATTTCTGGGCTGGGACTGTAGCTCAGTGGTAGAGTGCATGCTTACAATGCCCAAGGCCCTGGGTGCCATCAAATCCCCAGTGCCACCAAAACCAAAAATCTCTTCAATAATGCTGGTTAGGTAAGGGACTGGCTAGGACTCTACCACAAATTACTATTTAAAAGCACAAAGATAAATTCCCTCTGAGTAACTCATGAAGGCCATTTATTAGCATAATTAATTTACTAGGCTCAGATATTTATTTCGACATTATTGCATCTATAGCAAACATCTCATATGTGGCTCTACCCATCACTTAATCCCACACATGCCTCCTGGGGACAAGGCATTAAAGTTAGTAATACCACTTCCATGTTCTCTCCCAGCTCTGCCACATATCCTGTATCTTCCTATGACCACATAGGCCAGCAGAACATGCCAAACAGCAGTTTTCATGTCCCTACAACAGCTTCTAGGATCCTTGTAACTTGCACAATTATTAATACTACATGACAATGAGTGAAGGTAATTCATACCAAATTCTAGAAGTCTGTTTGACAACACTCAGAAAAAAACTGAAGAGTAAATCAGAAATGACTTAGGCTGAATCCCTAAGCATAGCCCTGTTGGTGGTACCAGGATAGATTTCTATAAAATTCTCATTACTATAATAAAACATGACATATGAGATAGCTAAGAAAAAGGGAAACATCATCTGCAGCTGCACAAGGAGAAAAAATTCTTTATCTAAAAATGATTCATTATCTTAAGCTCAAGTGACCTTGATAAGAATGCAAGGTCATTGATGCCAACCAAGACAAAAACTAAATCACAACTCTTAATTCTTAACTCCAAGTAAGCCTTTCATGTCAGAGACATGGTTGGTGGTTCTTTGATAAAAAGCATCCAGAGCGTGCTTTTCTGAAAAATAAATATCAATGTCTCGTTGAAGAAAACCATATGATGAGACATGATCCTATAAATGACTTGGATTAAAGTCTTGCCTAAGTCACTACACCTTCCTGGGCTTCCACTTCTTCATTTGTGAAGTGAGAGAATTGGAATGGATGATGGCTAAGAGTTCTTCAAATCCTGAAAGTCTTTAAATTCTAAAAGTAAATTTCTTCAAAATTAAAAATGTACAAACACAAAAACTCTTATTGCTGATGAGGGAAGCTCCACAGCTTCACTTGTCAACAATAAAACATTCAATGAGTAAAGTAAAACTCAGAAGAATGTCATCCTTTTGTCCCATTACCATAGCAATCTAGCACACTAGACCAACTTCATCAATCAAATGATGCAAAGACTGGAGCAGATAAATACCAAATGGTGAATAAAGATGCTCAAGTAGATTAGCTAGATGCCAGCTCAGGCTCGCTCCATCACGACTGACTGCATCACAGAAAATTCTGCAATAACTAAAAATAGCTAAAATAGCCTTGTTTATACTGGCAAATAAATGTTATCACATGAAAACCTAATAATCCATGTTTGGTAAATTTCAAATTTTCACAGTTGTTTTAGAAGATCTGATCTTTAACTCTTTTCTTTTTTTAAGGAGAAACTGAAGCAATCGGAAGAGAAGTGGTTATATTGTTAGTTGTAGGTAGAGCCAAGACCACGACTCAGTTCTTAATTCTTAGCGTGGAAGCCGTCCCATTGCATAATGGCAGCTTTCGTGGCCTTTGTAGAGGAGAGACATTAAAGCTTAATGTTGGATGGATCCAGAGTGCACAGTAGTTAAGCCCCAAGAAGTGTATAAAATGCACAGATAAGGGGACAGGAGGAACCCAAGGGAGGGGCTGAATCCCCCACCCCAGCCTCAGCTCCTGGATGACGAGGGTATCAGAGGCACAGGGAGGCTTCCCGGTTACATCTGGAGGATACGAGTCCAGGTACAGAAATCTGCTAAAAATAGGCATCCAAGAACATGGCCTAAAAACCCCAAGGAAATGATTTATCTCTATCATCACCAGTATCAGCTCCCAAATCACTTCAGTTTCTTTTGCAAACTTCTGCTTTTACAGAAAACACTAAGGCTAATGTTTGATGAGTGCCTAGTATGCACCAGGTAATACACTTGCTATTCTCACTTTTATTGTTTTATTTGACTCAAAAAAATTTCATTCTTGTTGTCCAGATGCGGAAACATGCCACACAAGTAATAAGCATAGAAGCTTGATTCAAACTAACATCTACTAAATCCAAAGCCACTTATTCCACCACAGTGCTGGAGTCCCCTTCCAGCCTCTGGGCCATCTGGCCACTTGAGTCAGCCAATTCACTAACTTCCCCCTCCAGGGGACAAACATCTGTCTTCTTGAATCAACCCCTTAAACAGTACAACTGGATTTATCTAGATTCTACCCGGACAAATTAAGGGGCAGGGTGGGAATTATAAAGATCTGCACTTACACTTATGTCAAGACTGCAAAGGCTGACAACATCTTCATCTTGGGTGCTCTGCTTCCGTTTCCGCTGCAAAACAAAGTCCAAATGTAAACAAGGATTATGGCTTTGATTACAAAAAGAAAAAAAGCAATCAAACAGCATGTGCAATCCTTACCATTTCCACCGTGCTGCCCAAAACCTTTAACCAAGCTATGTAAGTGAATTATGGGAAGCTATTCAACTTTAGGATAATTGGTTTGGATTATTATTCATGCTACTACAGTCTCTTTTCATATTTCCTTTTTCTAAAAATCTCTCCACATAGCATTTAGAAATTTAGATATCAGGGTCATATTATTCTTTTTTTTTTTTTTTTTTTTTGGTCAGATTCTGACTAATTTGGAAAAATCAACTAGACTGGAAAAAAAATCTAATTCATTTGAAAATATTCCACTTTCATAGCTGCTCTGTTAATGGGGAGTATAAATTTGTTCTCAACCTCATCCAGGGTCCTGGTGTAATCACAGAATCACAGTGTTGGAAAGAACCTTCGATATCTGCTCTAATATTCCTATTTTACGGCCATGAAAACTGAGATTCAGAAAAGCCATTGAACTAAAGGTAATTATATTTGCAATTAATTTATAAATTTATGACTAGGGAAGCCTGCCAAGTTAAATGTAGAAAAATATCTTTACTCTTTATAAGAAGAAAAGAAATTCTCCCTCTAAATCATAAGAAAGTTCACCTCTTCTGTTTTGCTAGCCCAATCAACCAGGCAAGAGTTTCTCGAGCCCCTCCCTAACCCAGGACTTCTAAATCTACTGATGCTACTTGGAAGAAAGCTAGCAAATGACCAGAACTGCAGAAATGATGGGCAAGTTGAGGGGTATCTAGAGTCTTTAACCGCTAAAGAAGTCCTCCTGTTGTCCTACCATGAGCAAAAGTAGAAATCGGAAAGCAACCAGAATTGTTCCTATTCAATTCAAACAGGTTTGTTGAACACCTGCTATGTACCACTCTGTATGTGGCCCCAGGAACGCAAAGGTCAGCAACTCTCTCAGCAAAGGAATTGACACTCATGTAGGAGAGACAGACTGAACACGATTAACCATAATGCAGTACGAGCCAAACACCTTTGGGAAAGTCGATTCACTTTTCCGAGCCACACTTTCTCAGCTCCAAGGTGGGCAAGGTGGGGGGTGGCAACAACTTGGTTTCTTCTCACAAAGAGAGCTTGAACACAGTAATGCACTTGAGAACATGGCAGAGCGCTTGGGATACAGCAGGGGCTCAAAGTGTGTAGAATCATGGTAATGATGTCTTCTCAGAGGAAGAGGCCTTCGAATAGGCCTGAAGGATGAGTAAGAGTTCACCAGATGAAGATGGGGTGGGGGCTGCGGCCTCCTTCTATATAGCCAGTACCTAGATATTTAAAATCCTAACAGAGAGCATGGTTCTACTCAGAGCCCTGGAGAGCTAGAGTCTGAAGCAGCAGGGCAGGGTACTTCAGAACCACCTGAGGAATGATTAGAGATGCACCTGCCAGGAGCCATTCCTGAGGCTGAGCCAGCTGTTCTGGGCTAGTGCCCTGGCATCTGCAGTAACAAGCTCGCTGCACGATATTTAGGAAGTGAAACACTCCATTTGGGGCCTCTCAGAGGAGCCCTGAAAATATGCTGATGACCCAGCCACACCTCTCCTTGGTATTGACCCAAAGGAAGGTGCTCTACAGGGAAACCCGAATACCTGGCTTTGCTGTGGCACAATTCACAATAGCAAAGTTACGGAATCAGCCTAGGTGCCCACCAGTGGGTGAATGGATAAAGAGGACATGGTATATATACACAATGGAGTATTATTTAGCTGTAAAGAACACAATTATAAACCAGGGATTTAGCTCAGTGGTTCTGCTGCCTGCCTAGAAAGTGCAAGGGCCCTAGTTCGATCCCTGGTACCAAAAAAAAAAAAAAAAAGAAGAAGAACACAATTATGCCATTTGCCAAAAAATGAATGGAACTGGAGATCATGATGTTAAGTGAAATAAACCAGTCTCAAAAAGATAAGTATCGCATGTTTTCCCTGACAGGTAGACTCCAGAAACATAAAAAGATAGCGTGAAAGTAAAAGGGAGATTTTTACTTAGACAAGAGAAAGGGAGCAAAGGGGAGGGGAAAGGGGTGAGGAGAGGAAAGGAAGAGGCAGAGAAGAAACGCTGACACCCACTCTACTGGAAGTGCCAAGTCTAAGGCTGCTTCCTGTCCTCACAGGGTCTAGCCCTTGTTGACGGATCATTTAGGTACAAGTGAAACAGCACTGTGGTGTCAATGACACCAATTCATGACCTTATATAAATATATCTGTTTTATCTATTCATTTGTTTTCTCATTTGAGAAGAGGTCTCACTATGTTGCCCAGGCTGGCTTTGAAATCATGGGCTCCAGTGATCCTCCTGCATCAGCCTGCAGGGGAGGCTGGACCACAGATGCACGCCATCATGCCCTGCCTATATGGTGACTCTTGAGGCAGAAAGGGCAGGGGATAGTGCCCATTCTATTGGTAAATACACAGATAAGTAGGGATAAGCAGTGTCCTCAAAGTTACGTGGCTACAGTGACTCTGAGTCCAGGATTCGAAAGCCAAGGGCTTAGGGGAAAACCCCTCACACACACTGTTTAAAGCCCGGGAGACAAACAGGCTATGTCTCACTTGCCTCGTGGAATGTCTGGTAGGGTCTGCCCAGAGCACTGTATTGAGAAGGATTCCACAACAGAGCAAGCGGGAGAACGCTGCACCAGTGAGCAACATGTGCTGGGTAGAGTGGGGGATGCTGGAGGCGGGTCCTCCTGCCTACAGTGGCCTGTGCCCTGAGTTCCGCTTCTATTTTGTTTGTTTGTGGTCCTAGAGATTGAACCCAGGGCCTTTGCACTGACCTCTAACCCCAGTCCTTTAAAAAAATTGTAACTAATTATTTATTTATTAAAATTTTTAAATTTTGAGACAAAGTCTTGCTAAGTTGCCCCAGGTGGTCTAAAACTTGCTGTCTTCCTGCCTCAGCCTCCCAGATTGCTGGGATTAGAGGTGTGCACCACCACACCTGGCTTTCTCCCGCCTTGAGATGCTATAGTCCCTAACCTAAGCTCTTTGTAGGGCATGGTGAGGAAGGTGAGGGTCTGGATGTTTCCGTGAAGGAGAAACAAGATCTACCAGGTCAGGCTCTGTGAAGACCACAGGTGATGTGTGAACAGCACTTGGAACGAGGCCTGGCCCATAGCAGGTCCACAATAAATGGCAGCTCCTGCTGCGTACTGCCCAGACTGTAAACTACAGAGACTATGCTGCTGCCTGATACTGTCAGATTACAGATTTCAGGGTGTTACAACTCTTGTCAACCAGACGTACTGAGAGTAGCTTGTTATCCCTAGGGGCCACCCTGGCGGAGGAGAGGGTAAGAAACTCTTCACAGGCATGCACCTTCGACACACTGCCCAGCACCCACACCCAGCCCGCTCCTACCAGGCACTGCCACGGGCCTCAAGTGTCAAGTCCAGAAGACAAATGTCCTCTAGTGGCCTTTTTCATTAAGCCCCAGGCAGTTAATCTGGGAACAGAATGATCTCCTTAAGAAACCCACTCATTTCACAAAATAAAAGCTACGTGGATTATGAGAGTAGATTTTCTTGTCAACTTTCACTACATAGGCTGGTGACTGACCACAGCTAGCAGCAAAGAAGTCTGAACTTGAAACTCTGGGCTACAAACAAAAGTTTCACAAAGTGTCACTTAGTTGTGGTTCATTTGCTCTTTGCTCACTGAGCACTTTTTATCCAAAGATCTTTTCGAGGTCCTGGGATAGAGCAATGAACAAGCCAGAAACTTCCCTGCATACTAACTGGGAGTGAAGAGAACAAAATAAGTGCAGATCAGGATCTCTGCTACATGTGAGGCAGATAAGGTGCTGAGACAGAGACCAGACATAAAGATGATTTTATTTGTTTGTATTCTGGTTTGGGGTTGACCTTCTCTGAGATCTAAAGCCTTGCAGGTAGGGCCCGTCGTGATCGTGTTCCCAGAGCCTGGTACAGTACCAAGACCACTTCTCCCAAGACAGTATTCTTGGTTTTTCTGTTGATGCTTTTGGCCCCGTCCCTTTTAGAGGTGTGTCCTCCTCATAGTCGCCAGCTCCAGAGGGCAAAAGGTGGACCTACTGCGCACCCACCCCACAGCTGGGGTGGTTAACCCCGAGCTGGAATTTCTAAAACACTGTGGAGCCGGGCGCCTGCCAGGATCTACAGAACAGCTCATGGGAGAATCACCAGTTGGGAACAGGCCATGGAGACAGGGACAAGCGAGATCTCAGAAGCAGAAGCACAGTAGGACACTGGGCTTGTTTTGAATTTCACCGAAGCAATTGAAGGAATGGTAACAATCAGACTGGTAATCATGGCACCTTTAACTTATTAAACATTCACAGAGCTAAATCTGTAGGCTCTCATTTGGCCTCATAACCATCCATGAGGTAGGGAGGAACTAGTGTCATCTACATTCCACAGAGAAGAAGGAAGCTCAAAACAGGGCAAGGACTCACCCAAGGTTTGACAGCAAGTGGCAGAGCTTGGATTCAAACCCAGGTCTGGCTGACTCCACGCTGTGTGCTCCCCTGCCAGTGTCCTGGCCCAGTGTCTGAGCCAGCACACTCCTAAGTACCTAAGGGAGGGGGTGAGGTGGTGCCGGGCTGGGGGAAGGTGGGAGGAATCACCTTCACCGCTTTTATTTTGCTACGCACTGGCCCTGGAGACCATGGCACATTGTCCAGACAAAGTCAAATTTGCAGTTCTTCCTTGTTTTGTTTATTCTGCTGTACTGGGAATTGAACCCAGGGCCCTTTTCACTGAGCTACATTCTCAGCCCTTTTTAAATTATTTTATTTTGAGACAGGGTCTTGCTATAATCACTGAGTTGCCCAGGCTGGGCTGGAACTCGTGATCCTCCCCTATGTTAAGAGCTGTCACCGCTTGCCATCAGGTCATGGCTGTTTTACGGTCACCTGGGGAGGGCCTAGGCAGGAGGCCACTCCAAGAATGGTGGGCTTGAACACCTGGTCTAGCACCTTCCAAGAATCCACCTGGTTACTCCTGTCAGGTGCAGTCCCTTTCCCTTTCTACCATGAAAACACCCTGGGCAAGGCCAAGAAATGCGCCTGAGGCTGACCCTCTGCCTTCAGCACAAACATTACCCCAGCTGCCACCCCTGACTGGATGGTGCCCAGCAGCTGGCCTGTGAATAATTTCCTAGCTGTGAGTAAAAGAATAAATGAATAAAGGAGGCTAGTGTTCCTGAGGTGATACCCTTCCCCTCTGCTAAGCACCTTGCTGCCAAAATTAAATCAAAGCCTCCCTCTAAAGCAAAGCTCACTGAAGGCTGAAATTCTGCAACCTCAAATTTCCTTGGAGACTTAAAAGCTGCCAGTTCAAGCTCAGGCTCTTGCTTCTCAAATAAGTGAAATGTTTCCACACCAGCGGCACTAGGATGTAGGGTGGGCTTTTTTTACAATACACAGACATGTCAGGTGGGTCACACCTTGTTCCAAGCGGGGCACTAGTGAGCTCCATGGCTCCTACAAGAAGGAAAGTCAGATCTTCTGGAGAGAAGGCACCTCCCTGACCATGGCCTGGGCATCAGGAGGATTCAGGCTCTGTGCTTTAGGAGCATGTAATCCAAGACTGACAATATCTCAGAAAGAAGCCATCCAGTTCATCCACCCTAAGAGACGCTATAGTGAGCACCTGAACTCTTCGTCCCAACCCCTGCACACCTACCTGGGGGTGGAAGGAAAGGCAGTGACAGAGAAGAGGCTGTGAACAATGCACCTGAGTACAGTATCTGAGTCTTAAGTCCTGCAGAGTAGGTCTTGATAGAGATTCTCTCTAGAAGTCCTTGGGCACTGGAAAATTCTCTCATGCTTCTCCAATCAAAAAACTACCAGGCGATAATTGGGCACGATGGCACAAGCCTGTAATCTCAGCACTCTGGGAGACTGAGGCAGGAGGACCTCAAGTTTGAGCCCAGCCTGGGCAGCTTAGGGAATTAGAGAGACTGTCTCAAAATTTAAAAAAAAAAAAATTTTTTTTTAAGGGCTGGGGATGTATAAAGACCCTGGGTTCAACCTCCAGTACAGGGCTGGGATGGAAGGAAGCAAAGGAAAGCAAATCAAAGCATCAGGAGGCCTCTGTGTTAAGGTAAACCTCTGCTCCAGACTCACTGCTGGCCACACCATCCTATAACCTTGACCTTCAGCCTTCACCTTTCATCCTTCGGCCCACTTTCACAATGCATTGCTGTTCCTGGGCTATTCTGGGGCTCGCTCCTTTTAGGCTGCCTGCCTTCAGATAGCACAGGTAGACATCTAAGTCTTATCAGCAAATAGCCTGTGAACACTGCTTTTTCTGCTGTCATGGGGATGACTCTGTGAAGAGCACTGATCCAGTCCTCAGCAGACAGATTCTCAGAGGAGCCGGCCCTGTTCAGAGCCTGAATCGTCACCTGGCCTGGCTTCCATTTCCTTTAAACACACATGGGATCCTCTGAGAGTCTGAACATCACCCGGTGCCCTCCACTAACAAGCAGGAGGAAGCAGATGCTGTAAGTGGGTACCTGATAGGAGCCAAGGTCTATTCTCTTAAGCCTCTCCTTAGCCAGTTTATGTTGATACTGAAATGTTCATCTTACTGAGAGGGCACTGGAGGTCAGGCAGGCGTTAGTGAGTGCTGGACAGGAATTTTCTTTAGGCCAGCCTGACTGCCAGACCAATGATACTTCTGCCATGAAATGCTATTTTTTAATATTGTTTAATAACAATGTTTTCTTTATATTAATATATTAAAATGATATGAAATGAATTTGAACATTTAAACAGTATATGTTTCAAAACAATATTAAAAGGGTTGTAAAGCATTTACCTATATGCCTCAAGGAAATGAAGCATACACATGAAATGGGTCTGGCTTCAAAATCTAGCTCCACCATTTGCTACTGGGATGACCTTGAACAAATTACTTTTTTATTTCTGAATTTACTCAGCAAATATTTATTGAAGATGTACTATGTCCCAGGAGGGTTCCAGGAGTGTGGGATTTACCAGTGTCTTTAAAACACTTCCCTAAGCTTTAGTGTCTCCATTATAGAGTAATTTCAAAGATGAAAGGAGATAAAACATTTAGAAAATAACCAGGCATATGGCAAGATGTAAAAAATGTGAACAATTATTGCTACTGTGGTCATTACTATGATTACTATTACCACCACGGTCCCTGTTGGTATAATTGTTTTGCTGCTATTTGACATGGAGAGGCAGGGAGAGTGGGTGTAAGAGATGACGGGGAATCCTGCAGGAAGATGCAGAAGAGACCTAGGATACAGCCGGACTCACTTCTAAATACCCACGAGTTGTATAGGGGCACCTCTCGATACCTTCAGCCACATTTGCAGGATGTCCTTCAAGATGAGGACAAATGCAAGCCTGACTTAATTTTAAATGACTGAGATCGAGAAACTAGAGACATTTATAGCTAAATGGATGCACATTGAGGCCATACTCTTAAGTGAAATAAATAGGACACACATGTGTAAATACCGAATAGTTTCTCTAGTGTGAGAAACTGAAAGTGTAAATAAGGATTAAAATGATTAAAATGAATAATTGATAATTTGACATAGGGAAAGGTCCAAAGGTGTAGGGGTGGTGGGAAGGGAAGGGGAAAGGGAAGAAGGGAGAGGAAAAATTATGAGAAAGAAAAAAAAGTGGAAATGAAGTCTATGTAAATAGGGAACGGTGGTGGGGGTGAAGGACACACAGGTAATGGGGAAAAAAATAAGAACCAAGATGCATCATGTACAGCTACAAGCACCCAATGATAAATGTAAACGTATTGTACACCCAAAATGTACCAGTAAAAGAATTTTTTTAAAGTAAAAATAAATAAAAATAAATGGCTGAGATTGAATTGATTAGTGTCAAACGAGCCCTGTTACTTAATCATGGGCCTTTCCATTTAAGAGCCAGGTGACCAGAGCAGCAACGATGCACTAATAGAGAGACAGCAGCTCCCAACTTGGCAGCACATAGTCCCTGATTAGCCATTTATAATTATTAAATTCAAGCCAGACTGTAAACCTTTTTGATTTATCTCTTCACTGGAAAACAGCTTTGGTGGTTTCAAAGGCTTTGATACCTTGCCTTTCATCTACGCCGTCTTTGGGGAGAGATTAGCAAAAGGATTTATGTTCTTGTATTTGCCCTTAGCTGGAACTTGACTCAATAAACTCACATTTGAACAGTGAGGGGACTCACATTTTGGTTTTCTCCAGGGTTAAGCAGGACGCAAAGGGGATCCTATTCCATTTTTAACACAGTGCTTCCCCACACCCATTTTAAGATGCCCTCCCTTTTCTAGCATCCTAGAACTTTGGCCCTTTTTTCTAGGTGATTCAACCATGCGGCCAGAGAACTTGGAAACCATGATTCTGAGTTATTGGTAAATAAATTTTAAATAACATATTATGCTGTTAATATGCTCCAGTGCCATTAATTATAGTTTGAAGATGCTATACAGGCACACAGGTCAGATTTGGAGAGTTTAAATCCTAGTGTTGCCCTTTATTCATGGTGCAGCATTATGCAAATCACAGTCTCATCTACTAAATGGAGCACTACTCTGCCTCCCTCGTAAGGAGATTGGGAGTTTAACAGATCACTGTCCTTAAAAGGCTCAAGCAATGTCTGGGACTCAGTAACTGATCAAATAGTAACTGTTAGTAGGATTAGCAGCAAAAACAGCAATAACAGCAAGTGAGTGCAGGTACCAGAAGCAAAAATCATGGAGAAACTACTTACAATGTGTAACAGTCTACGATTAACTTGATTTTGACAAGCTAGGAAAAGCCCGTTATGGCTTTAGCTGGGAGACGCTTGCCTTTAACTTATCTGGAAGCAGAGATAAGACGGCCTTAGCCAAGGAGAGCTTGGGAAAGAAGATGTTCAATCACTCCTGTGAGAGGAGGGAGACGAAGGCTGCCAGGGCTAACCTGGCCTTTTGGGCCAACCGCCACAAGGCTCACTCTGTCATTCAACAAACGGCAACCACTCTTCGCACCCATACACTCAAGGCCAGAGGAGCAGAGGAAAAGACAGAAAACTTGTCTACCCAGGGTAGAGGTCTGGCAAATCTATTTCCCGGAAAGCCTGCCCCAAAGAAACCCTTAAGGACACTGACCTAAGGTAAGAAGAGGTTCGCATCCATAGAGATTTTCAACAATCAGATGATGAGCAGCACAGAACTGCATTAACAAGAGTACTTTTTCCTAAGCCGTTTAAACTATTATAATTGTCTTATGGTTATTTCTACTGGCTCTCAGGTGCCCTGGATTAACCACAATCCCTGGTTCATAACACTGTTATCACTGGTGTTTTTCTAGACATCTGTTATTTGTTTATTTATTTATTTTTTAAACACTGCGACATACTCCTACTTATTAAAATTCTATACTGATGGAATGGTTTCAAGCCATTATCATAAACATACACACATATTTGTTAATATTTTATATGTGTGTTCATGTATATATGTGTATATGTTCATGCATGCATATACCATTTAGGAAATATCTAAATAACTGCTTAATTTCTAGAAAATTACTCCATGTAGCCAATGGGCTTAGACCGTCCAGTTGCATAGCTCAGACGTGAGAGCGCTTACCATCCCCAACAGCACTGGGAAGCTGAGTGGACAAGGAGAGTTAGTTAACCATTGGGCTTGGGCACCTTATCCCGTCTAGAAATGACATCAGTGCTGTAACACCTCATCAGCTACAGCACCCCACGGATTCCTGAGCAGTTCCCCAACCACCAGCAAGCAGTTCTTTCACCACAGGGACAGCAAGGCTTCCCTTCAGCCACCAGGACCTGGAACGTTGAGTCCTCCAGGCAACTTGTCACACAAAGCAGAGATGAAGCATCTCTTGCCAAACTGCTCTACAAACCAGGACATTCCTTGAAACAAACAAAAGATTCCCTTCCCGAACCCTTTGGTGTGGTCTACCATGTTGGAACTCACAACCTGAGTGGTTGAATATTCTGGCTGTTTAAGATGATCCCCTCTTTCCTTCCCTTTGCTGGGCTGTATAATAATTGCCTATGAAGAATCCACTGCTTTCTGGGAATTTTTTTTTTTTTTTGGTACCGGGGATTGAACTTGTGTCCTTGTGCCTGCACAGCAGGCATCGGAAACCACTGAGCTAAATCCCAGGCCCAGGGAACTTTTCATGTATTATATCCAATTCTTATCACTGTACAAAGAAATTACTAGCTATAAGGAAACTGAGGCTTGAAGAGCTTAAATGACTTGACTAAGGCTGCTCAGGGAGTATTTGTACAAAGCCAAGATTTCACATCCGATCTGGCTACTGTGCGTCAGATATTGCCTGCACACATCCCTTTGGTAATCACCATTCCTCTGCACACTTCAGCTTTCTACTGGCCAGAAATGCTGGTGAGTTCATGCCACTGGGAGTGGCCTTCAACCTGTGAGGGATGAGCTGGTAGCCCAGAACCCCAGCCTCCTAAACTGTGGTGGGACAATTCCAGGGTAGTCCCAGTCTTCATGTACATTGGAATCACCTGAGTATACTTGACTATGTTCTTCCTGAGAGCATTTAATCAACACATCTATAGCAGCTTGTACAGTGCCTAGTACATAAAAGGTGTTCAGTAAAATTTGTCAAATAAATCAACCATATAGTGAAATCCATTTATCTGAGTCTCCTGTTTTTTTCTGTTTGTTTGTTTGCTTGCTTTTGCTACTGGAGATTAAACGCAGGGCATTCACACTGAGCTACATTTATTTCCAGCTCTTTTTTATTTTGAGACAGGGTCTCGCTAAGTTGCCAAGGTGCCTGGGCTGGGCTTGAACTTACAATTTTCTCACGTCAGCCTCTCCGAGTCCTGGAATTACAGGCATGCACTACTACGGCCTGCTTCTTGGATTTGTATCATCAAAACTGAGGAATACTGTGGGTTCCAGGATCAAAAGTGGCATCTTATGAACAGTACTTCTTGGTATTTGGTCTTCCTAAAAAGAAATTTTACAGCTTTATATTTGCCATTTTGTGGGCAACAGTGCTCATTTGTTCACATGTAACAGTCAATAAACATTTGCTAAATTTTCTCTGTGCACTGAGCTAGGTCTCAGAAATGGCCAGGACAGGAAAGAATTCTAGTCTTAGTAAAACACTGATTTCCTGGGAAATGGATTCAATGCTGGATAAATATGCTTTGATTTTGCAAAATCCAGACCTTGGTTTCAGACTTGAGGATAAAAGTGATTGCGGTAGACTTTGAAGCAAAGATTCAGGATTAGAAAATGTAGCACAAAATATTTTCCCTTTTCCCAGCGGCTCATTTGTGGCTCACCACAACTCAGGCCTTTGACTCGAAACTTGACAGGACACGATAGTGCCACTGAAGAGGAGATGCCCTGCATACCTGCAAGTCCCTGGAGTTCGGCTCTTTGCCCCCTCCCTGTAATTTGGGGTTGTGGTGAGCCCCTCCTCCACTTTCAAAGACAGAGCCAGGAGGGAAGAAATGTCCCTGTGATCACCACTGACATCTTTCCAGACCTTGAATCAGAAGTGGTAACTGGCCTCTCTCTATTGTTCTGATCACTCCTCTGCAGACTGTTGCCAAGAGCACTGCTCTCCAGTGAGTCACAACTGCGCTAAGACTGGGGGCCCCTTGGGCTGAATGGGTGCTAGCTGGGCTGGAGAGAGGCCTGTGTCATGGCATGGGCACAGCCCAGGGCTGACCCCAAGGCTCCAGCTACCCTCAGAGCAGCACACTGACCAGGCAGACAGCGCTGTTGGCATGTTTGGGCCCATTGCTTTGAGGGATACTCAATATTCCGCAGTCACTTTCTTAGAGCTGTTTCTTTCCCCCTGAGTGAGAGGAAGGAACATCTTCAAGGACAAACAGCCGGCCTCTTAGGAGGTTTCTAGTTTTGTTTGAGAGAGAGCTAATTTTGATCAAATAATCCTTAAATTATCTTCTTCTTGGGCCTAAGGAATTGTGCCCTAGCTAAGACCCAGCCTCACTGTGCAGAAGCGTCTGGGCCAACAGCTGCCTTACAAGGTGCCGGGGCTGCAGGCACCAAGGGGCAGCAGGTCTTGAAGGGCCTCATAGCACCAAGGTCTGTGGCCGGAGCTGGGAGGGGAGAGGGCACAGGTGTCCAGAGGAGTAAGTGGACTCGAGTCCTGAGTCCTTTTCTTTTGGAGGGCTGAGTGTGCGGGTTATCTGTGAATCCACTTCGTTTTACATTTGACAACTGTACTGTAACTTCAAACTTAAAGTTCACAAATTCAGACTCGGATCCAGCCCTTCACTCAGATTCACCGATTACTGACATCTTGCCCCATTCATTTTATCCCTCTCTATTTAGGAGCAAACGAGTATAATTTATTTTTTGTCCTATTTGAGAATGAATAACAGGCATTACGTATATCTTTTTAGCTCCTAAACGCATCAGCATATATTTCCTAAGGACAAGGACATCTTCTTGCACATAGAGTTATATATCAAAAGCAGGAAGTTTGGCACTGACAAAACTCATCCACTATTCATTTTAAAAACATGCCTATTATCCCCAAAATACATTTTATAGTTACTGTTTTTTTCAGTCCGGAATCCAATTCAGGATCCTGCATTGCATTTATTACCATATATTTCTTAATGTCCTTTAATCTAGAATAGCTTTGTCTATTTCTTGATTCTGACAATTTTTTTTTTAAGTGCTGGGGCTTGAACCCAGGGCCTCAGGCATGCTAGCCAGGCACTGTGCTCCTGAGCTAAATCCCCAACCCAATTTTGATGATTCTGAATCGTGTAGGCCAGCTGGGTTGTATAATTTCCCTCTGTGTGGCTTAATTAGATGTTTCTTTATGATTAGATTCAGGTTATGTATTGAAAAATATCTACATTGGGGGCCAGGGATTTAGCTCAGTAGTTCCACCGCCTGCCTTACAAGCACAAGAACCCAAGTTTGATCTCCAGTACCTAAATAAATAAATAAATAAATAAAAATATCTACAGTGATGGGAATTTAGATTTTAGACTTAGGAACTTTAGATTGCACATTTTTTCATAGAAGTACAACAGGAATGATGTGTTCATTAGTATATCACATCAGAAGATATGTGGTGTCACTTCATCCTAACAGTAGTAGTGTCAGCTTTAATTATTCAGTTCCTCCATTGTAAACTTACAATTTTTCCCTTTTCAAGTAATAAGTAATTTTTTTTTCAATAGTAGGGATGAACCCAGGTCCTTCACACTGAACTACATCCCTAGCCCTTTTTTAATTTTTTGAGACGGCCTTGCTAAGTTGTCCAAGCTAGGCTTGAATTCGCAGTTCTTCTGCCTCAGCCTCTCAGAGTGCTGAGATTACAATCATACGCCACCATGCCTGGCAGTAACAAGTAAACTGAAACCATGGCAGTGTCTTATTCACCAGGAAGTGTTCGTTTCAGCATCTACTGATGATTTATAAACTCCATCGTCCCTTCTCTGTGTGAGCTGGTGTTTCCCTGTCAGCTTTCCCTTCACCATCACTTGCTGACTTATTGCCAGGAGATCCCCCCTTATCTCTGGTTTCACTTCCCCCAATTTCAGTCACTCTTGGTCTGAAGGTCTTAAATTGAAAATTTCAGAAATAAACAATTCATGTTTTACACTTCACACCACTGAACAGCATGATGAAATCCCATCCCATCCTATACCGTCCTGCTCTGACCTGCCGAGGACGTGAGTCACCCCTGTGTCCGGTGTATCGGACACTACTCAGTCATTAGTCACTGACGAGGCCGTGTATAGGAAGAGACACGGTGTGTATATACAGTGCATGGTACTATCCCTGATTTCAGACAGCCACTGGGGACTCAGAGCATATCGCTCAGGGGTGAGGAGGGACCCCTATATTTACATCAGTGTGGATTCTAGGATTCCTATGTATTCAGTGGGTTGGGACTATTATCATCAGTGTTCATTTTGATGGTCAGATTGTCCCAGACTTGGCAAGCGAGACCTCTGCAAGCCGGCGCATGTCCATCTTGTTCACATACCCATCATTCTCAAAGCACTTCTTGGTATAAAAAAGATACTCCAGGATCCTCTGATGTTTTCCCTGCCTCAGCCCTGGCATTAGCCATTTCTCCAAGGAGCCTGGGATCCTTTTATCAGACAATGGTATTTAGAAACTGATAGCTGGCACAAAGTGTGTTCTTTGGTAACGGGATGTCACTGCTTCTAGACCCTCTCGGTAGACACTTGGAAGAAAAAATATCAATGTGTATGTGTATGTGTATAACCATGAATTCATTCCAAGGTTTCCATTCTAATCTAACTATATGTATCTATTTAAAAGGGATCTTGGGCTGGGGACTTAGCTCAGTGGTTCCCCTGCCTCCCTTGGAAGCACAAGGTCCCGAGTTCAATCCCTGGTACCAAAAAAATAAAATAAATAAAAGGGATCTAGCTCAGTGGTGCCATGCCTGCCTGGCAAGCACAAGGTCCTAAGTTTGATTACTGGTACCAAAATAATAAATAAAATTTAAAAAATAAAAAGGATCTTTAGGTGTATTTATTGTAGTATACTTACCAGGTGTCTTTGTTTGGGGTTCCCCTAAAGCAACTCTGGGGTAAAGTGAGGATCACTTAAGTGATCCTCAGAAAAACAGTGGGTGTGAGGAAGTAAGACCCGGAGGGAAAGGAGGGAAGTCGGTGGAGTGTGTGGAGCCAGCAGGTCACAGCTGGCAGGCCAGAGTGACACCCACTGGGAACTCCTTCCAAGAGGAGGGAGCACACCCCAGGACTCCCCACTGAGAACGACCAGCTAGGGGTGCTCATCCACCAACTCCTCCCTTCACCGATGGAGGAGGCTCCTCGGGATGGAAACACCCACGGGTGGAGGGGCACAGGAAGTTACAGGCATGGACAGGGACCCAACGATGGCCTTTGGAGTGGCCTAGGCCATATGGGTGGGCCCCTGGAGTCTGTTCCAGCAGCTTTCACGCAGCATCACACAATAAGAAAGTTACTGTTTTCACTTCACTGTCTATCTAGAATCCACTAAGCAGAAAGGCTTATACTGGGGCTACCATACCCTTAACGTCCCTGAAATTGATACCAGACTCAATCCTTTTCTTCTGGGAACAAAGAGGCTCAGGCCACGCATGTAGCTAAAAGTGAGCCATGCTGTTTTGTGTGTATTTATCTTCATAAATAAACATGAGCAATATTTACTAGCTATATTCTATTTACAGCAAACATACTGAATTCCTGTTTATCAAAGAAATAAATATAGAGCCAGGGATTTAGCTCAGTGGCACCACACCTGCTTCGCAAGCACAAGGTCCTCAGTTCGATCCCCGGTACCAGAAAAAAAATAAATATAAACATTTCATTAAAAAGCAATATAAGGGGAAAATATATGTTGCTTTTTATTTATTTTTTAATTTATTTTTTATTTTTGGTACCAGGGATCGAACTCAGGTCCTTGCTCTTGCAAGGCAGGCAGCAGAACCACTGAGCTAAATCCCCGGCCCTTATGCTGCTTTTTATAAAATTATTAAGTCAATTTCAGGTCAAGGGATATGGTAAAAGATGATTCACAAGAATGAGAATTAGGAAACAATTTCTGGCGGACAGCTCCCTCTCACACTGTACCATAATCACGTAACTGTCCCACGGACTTTGCTGCTAATGACAACTAAGAAAAAACAACTCTCTCTGGCCCTCTCCCCTAGATGGCTGCAGAGGGGCTCCTCCTTTTTCCCATCCTGTATAGAGAGGTCTGTAACCCTGCTTGTGCAGTCATGGATTAAAAATGAAATGCCTGTCTTATAGACCTAATTTAGCCACAGGAAATGGGAGTGCTTGAGGGACCCACAAGGGTTAGCCATGCTTTGTTTGAGGATGGGCACATTATCTTTACTTAACCTTCTTCCTTCCCCCTTTTGGGAGGGGAGAAATGGAGTCTCGGTTTGGGAACCTGGAGGGAAGCAAGGCCTGGGCAATCTGTTTCCTGGTTGGCTTTGCAGGAGATTTCATTCCTCTGTGTTGTCACAGACCTGGCATGCAAATTTATGTTGTACATTGTTAGGGCCAAGTCATGCCTACTTTGGGATGGGTTATATATTTTAATAAAGAAAATCACCCAAATGAGAAACTCAAAGACCCTCTCTCTCTATTATAAACATCTGGACATCTTGACTGCAGATCTGAAATGCTGCTGTAGAAAGTTAAACCTAAACAGTTTTCTAAAACTTCTATTCAGATATTTTTTCCAACTTTACTATACTTTTCTAAAACTTCTATTCGGATATTTTTTCCAACTTTACTACAATGTACACAATTTACAGAAATCTGCTTTATAACTTTTGGGCAGGGGGGTTGTCTCGCTATGTAGTTCAGGCTGGCCTTGAACTCACTATGTAGGCTGGGCTTGCAGCGATCCTCCTGCCTCAGCCACCTGAATGCTGGGATTAGAGGCACTACACCCAGCTTGTTTTATAAATTTTAAAAATATTTTATAATTTTTTTTCAGAAGTTATCAGATAATAATTGATGCTATCTTTTTTTTTTCTTTTTGGTACCGGGAGTCAAACTCTGGACCTGGCACTTGCGAGGCAGGTACAGTGCCACTGAGCTCGGTCCTCTGCCCATTTGATGCTATCTTTGTCTTGCCTTATTCGTAAGTTATAAAATACAGCAATTGGCAAACAAGTATTTCCTGGGTAGTTATCTGTTTTTAAGGCCCTCAAACTAGCTATGTGACCTTAGGCATTTTACTTTTCTTCTCTGGATTTCAGTTTCATTACCTAAACTGAGAGTAGGACGAGGTGACTTCTAAAGTTTCCTTCTAACATTTTATGACCACATGTGGCCAAGGAGACTGCTTGTGGCCAAGGAATGGCAGAGATTAAAGGAAACACTTTCTAGAAGTCAAGCTGAGATTCTCGATTTGCCTGAAATCACAGATTACAATAACCCTGTGTTATAAGCATGGTTTAAAAACATAACGTCTGTGTTGAGGTCCCAGCGTAGCCCAGGACAAGGCAAAAAGAAAGTAACCTACAAATGTGTACTGAATGGTGGATGAATGAATAAAAGCCCTTCTGTGGGAGCCCCGAGGGCTCAAGAAAGCTAATACCAGAAGGACCAATGGCCAATGAAGTGAACCAGAAAAGCAAGGGATTAGGAGAAGAAAAAAAGAATGGGCAAAAAGGAGGGTGAGCAGAGGAGAGAAAAAGACACATATAATGCACACTCACTCACACACAAACACACACGACTCACTGCATGCAGGAGCTGTGGGGGTTTTTTGCTTTTGGAGGGTCCCACCCCCATACTGGGGATTGAACCAAGGACCTTCACACTAAGCTACATCCCCGGTCCCTTTTTTGTTTTGTTTTTGTTTTTTGAGACAGGGTCTCGTTACACGGTTCAGGCTGACCTTGAACTCACGGGGAGCCCCTTGCCTCAGCCTCTCGAATGCTGGGATTACAGGTGTGCACCACCACGCCCAGCTCCCAGTCTCTTTTTTATTTTTTATTTTTATCACTAAATTGCCCAGGCTGGGCTCAAACTAATGTTTCTCCTGCCTCAACCTCCCAGGTTGCTGGCTGGAATGACAAGGATGCACCACCATGCCTGGCTAGGAGCTGTGTTTTATAAAGTTGCCATAAACACTGACTTAGTGAATATGAAACCATCGCTCCTAGGAAAAACACACTGTTAGGTGCCTTGCAAGCCTCTGCTTGCAATGTTTTTATCAACCAATCAATACCTAACTTGGCGTTATGCGCTGTGTATTTCTGCTTAGGATGACTTATTTAGTACGCATTGTTGGTTCCTTACCATTGATGCCCCTTGGGCGCGTCTCTGAACCCACACATTCTCTGTGGAATGCGAACCGGACGCTTCAGCACCACACCCGGGCATCATTTTCAGCAGTGAGCTCACCAAAGAACACTGCTAAAGTGTGAAGGCATGGAGCTACACAGGCTGCAACAGGCTCCTGCTCACATTGGGAGGGCTGGGACACAAGGCAGGGCATGGCCTCACCCCACCCTGGCTGGGACAGCACGAGGACTCGCGTTTCACACCCTCGCTCGCACAGTGACAGTGACGAAGGACCACACAGTGCCGTGAGTACTGATGCTGGTGCTACAGACAAATAAGAGGCAGAAAAATTGGCAAGTGTGAAACCTGTGAAGAATGAGTGTGTGTATGTACGGAGGGAGAGAAGTGAAAAAAGAAATGTAGGAATAGGAAGCAAGGAAATGAACAGGAATGTGGGGCTCAGGATGGGGCGGGCTCCGCAGAGCAGGAAGAGCAGGGTCCATGGAGCTGCCCACCCCTCTGCCCAGACCCTTTTGGTATAAGAGACGCACTGATGCTTCAGGCAAGGCCGGCTGTGTAGTGTGCAGGATGTGGAGCATTGTGAAAATGCAGGGACCTTTGTCCAAAATTTATTATATTTCAAAACAATTACTACAGAGCATTAAACCAAACACATAGGTTTTGGTTTGTTTTGTGATAGTGGGTACTAAACCCAGGGACTTCACTCTCAGCTACTCTTTTTTGGGGGGGGCACAGGGTCTCATTAAGTTGCTAAGTTGCGCAGGCTGGGCTCCAGTTTGCAATCCTCCTGCCTCAGCCTTCTACTGACGGGCCACAATTACAAGCATTGCCCAGGCACTTCTGAATGCAGATCTTGTACAGCCAGGGAAGAGGGCTGCAGGGAGGCCTACCCAGGGAAAAAGTAGTGGCTTAAGCACTTACACTGCATTTGTGTGGCCAAAGCCTCAGCTCTAGGCACAATGCCTAACTGCACCTCTCCCCTAACACCAGCCCAGGTCAGGCAACAGAACAAGGCCCAGTTTCTCCTTCTGAGCGAGAACCCACACAACTCTGTCACAGCAAATACCACAGCACCAGAGCAGCTGGCTGGGAGATTTCTCCTTGAAATCAAGAGTAACCAGCACAAGTTTTTGGTCCTGCCTCACCCAGGGAACCAGAATACAGAACCTGCATGTGTGTGTGTGTGTGTGTGTGTGTGTGAGCGTGTGTGCACATGTGCACAGAGGGAGGAAGGGGGGAGAAGTGGGGGAGGGAAAGGAAAGGAGGAGGGAGAGGGAGAGGGAGGGGAGGGGGAGAGGGAGAGGCAGACTTTTCCTGAATTGCCTGCCACTCAGAGTTGGCATCTTATGTTTTGCAGTGGGGAATCAGGGAGTAGGAGTTAAACCCAGATGCCAATTCCACAATCTCAGATTAAAGTTAAAGTCTTCAGATATGAAAGGGTGGGAGTGGGGGGTCTCAAAGCTGGGGCAGAGCCAGAAACTGCAGAGCCACTCTTGCCTCGGGTCACGCTGGTTGTCTGTGGCACTCCACCCATAAGGAGACACTCCACAATAAGCCTCGCCAGCGGGCACTAGAAGACATGCCCGGGATGTTTATGACAGCAAAGAACTGGAAATAACAGAATTCATCAGTGGGAAATGGTATCAGGGCATGATCAACATTCCTGTCAGTCCAACTGATGCACCGACCGAGCCCTGTTCCACACGCACCTGCCTGGGCCGCATGGCTGCACCTGGACACAGAAAACGCACATCTGCTCCTGTGCCTGGCTCAGGCCCCCTGCAGACTTATAGTGGCGGAGCTGTGTTTGCTTCCCTCGAGTTTACCGTGATCCAACCAAAATCAAGCCCACAGGGCCTCCCTGCCTCTAGACCAGCAGTTCTTCAGTTTTGATCCCAGGACCCCTCCATATTTTTGGAAATTATTGAGGGCCCCAATGACCTTTGTTTTCATTATTTTAATAAAAAGTAACTACATTTTCTAAACCATAATGAAAAGAGAAACACTGTTTTATATATTAGTGGCCAGCTGCACAGAGAGCTGGGCTCCTGTCATTCATCTACTGTGACGTGTTATTCCGGCCAACATGCAGGTGTGGCATTCACTGTACCCTCCTAGGGTGCCTCTGGCCATACTTTGAGAACCACAGTTTCAGACCACCCTCTTCTCTGGCAGAGCTGTCACTCACACAAAGGCAACCAAGTCATTTCGTTTCCTTCTGACCATCAATGGCTCCCTGTGGCTCCTGGAGTCCACTGGTTCACGCTCATGACCATCAAGCTTCCTCCTGTGCACCTTCTGCAACCTGCTCCAATGGTCACCTCTCCTAGGAAGCCTTCTGGGATCCACCCTTCCCTGCAAGTTTCCTCTTTCTATTTTTTAGGTATTTGTTTTATGAATAGGTATTATAAATGTATGAGATTAAATTCCAAAAGGTATGCCACACAGTGACAAGCAAATCTGCCCCACCTGTCACCCCTTCCACTCCCAGGAGGAAACCACTGTGATCAGTTCTTTCTGTGTTCTTTCAGAGCTGCCCCAACAGAAATGAGTAGATCTTTTCTTTTATCCAAATAGTTGTACATTATTCGCACTGCTATACACTTGCTTAACATTATATCTTGGAAAGCCTTTCATGCCATCAAATAAAACTAGTCTCATTTTTTTCAATAATTGCAGATTACATTTTTTTTTGGTACTAGGGATCGAACTCAGGTCCTTGGACTTGCAAGACAAGTGCGGTGCCACTGAGCTAAATCTCCACCCCTGCAAATTACATTTGTTAAATGTGCCATAACTTATTTATTGAAGTCCTCTGTTGACTGGGTATATATGCAGTTGCCAATCTTCTATCCACAAACAACTTTCTAGATAAGCCAGTCTACACGCATGAGAGACTCTGCAGCACTAATATCCAGGAACAGAACTGCTGGGTCCAGGGGAACGTATATCTGTAAGTTCGATAAACATTGCCAAACTGTCCTTGATGAAGCCTGCTCTCATTTATACTCCCACATATATTACACTGTATTAAAGGGTCTATTGCCCTCACTCTAAAATCTCTGTCAATGTCGAGTTTGAATCAATATTTCTCTAAGACAGTCAAATCTCTGGGATTATGCTGTCCAATATGGCAGCCACTAGGTACATGCGTCTGTTCAAACTGACACATCAATTAAGTACAATTAAAGCCTCAGTCCTGCAGTTGAATGAGCCACATGTCAGGACATCAATGGCCACTGTCTGGGACCCATCATCATTGGGAGTTCTAGGGGGTGCTGCTCTAAACTCGCACTGTTTTATGGTTGCCAGGAGCTATGCGTGGTTACTGGGCCTTGAAACCTGGCAAGTCCCACTGCAATGTGCTCTCTGCACACAACCACTCTGGACTGGGAAGACATAGTATGAAAAAAGTAAAGTATGTACTTAATTAGTATGTCATTACCTACAGAAATGTTAATACTTGGGTCTATTGAATTAAACAAACTAGACTTTAAAAATTAATTTCACCTCTTTCTGTTTGCTTCTTTTAATGTGGATACCAGGATATTTAAATGTACTTTTCTCTTTGGGGGTGTACTGAGAATCGAACTCAGGGCCTCATGCTTGCCAGGCAGGCGCTGCACCGCTGAGCTACATCCCCAGGCTAGGAAATTTAAATTTAGATATGCTGCTTGCATCTACTTCTACTGGACAATGCTGTTCCAGAAAGCACATTGCTCTGTTGAGACCTAGATTTTAGTATTTTTCTCTTTACATAGAAATAACTGTAGTTAATATTGCTGAAAAGCAAAACAGACTCACTGGAACCTCTTTCTCCCCTTGCCCTTCTCTGCCCTGTGCAGACAGACTGGCAACAAAAGCAGAAGGTCTGCAGTGATCCTGCTGACAAAGGGCCAGCCCTGAAACAAACCACACGTCCCACCTGGGCGGCCACAGGCAGGAAGCAGTGGCATTGCTGACCCCAAGCGGGAACTGATTTCCTGGTGCTGTTAAAACAATGCACCAGAGAACAAAGTGCCTTCAAAGCTAAGAATAGAAGAACGGCTCCAAATAAGATTTCCAGGACTCTGCGGGAATAAATTCCTCCCCTGCTCTGTCCCTACTCCACCTCGCCCTCCACGTGACCTGGCCTCAGTACAGACATCACCACCTCTGCTGTCAGTCTGTGCGGCTCCACCTGAGGATGGAGGGACAGAGTGGAAAGGGGAGGCCAGAGAAAGAGGGGACAGGGTTCTGCCCCATGTTGACTCTACAGTTGAGACAAGGCATACGGGATTCTGTCATGCATGTCTTTGGCTTGGGATCAAAAAGACAAGAAAACTCAGTTTTGCAACATGCCCTGTAACACTGGTAGATCAGAATGGCTACTGCATTCTGAAAAAAGTACCAAGTAAATAAGACCTAACAGTATCTGAGCATAAGTCATCTGCTTGAGGGCAAACATTAACTTTATTATTGTTATTATTAGTTGTGTGACTTTGGACAAGCAAATTAACCTCTCTGGGTCTCAGCTGCATAATCTATCAAATAAAGACAATGGATGATATACAATTTCCTATTTCATCCAGTACAAAACTTCTGTCACCCTCTGCAAAAACAAACAAAATACCACTGATACCTTCTTCACCTTTGTCATTTAGAATACACTCACTGGGCAGGCAGCTGATGCGAGTCAGGCTCTAACCTTGACAGTGGTATTTAGATGCCCCTTCCACTACATCAGCTTCTTAAGGAAGAGAAGGAAAGAGAAGGGTGAGGAACTGGAGTGAATGATTAGAGCAGAACTCTCCACCTGGGCCAGGGGCCTGCACAGAAACGGTCCTGACTATGTGTGATTTTCTGAAGATGACGCTCAAGGACGCACACGACCTCAGAGAGGCAGAGGGCTGGTGACTCAGAAACTGTGAAAGGCTGAGCAGCATAAAGTTTGAGTGTGTGCAGATGCTAGCTTGTTAACACCTGCAGGTGCCTGAAGCGTCAGCACACAAAACAGCCCACAACAAGTACGAGGAAGCAAACGCTCACAGGATTTGAACCCGAGCTTCTGTGGTGTGAAGCTTGCCTCTCCTCCCACAGTGGGATGACCCTCATGTGACTCCTCCCTGCTGCTAGGCTCCACCCAGTCTCCCCTTTCCCCCATTGGGTGTAGGTTAGATGTTCTCATCGCCTTCATCATTTTTGCTCCTACACTGCCCCTGCCAAAGGGGACAGTATTGGACACAGTACACGTGCAACAAGTGTAGGCTGAGTGATGATGTCTGTGGTAGATGAATTTATTCTCAACAAATATTTCTGCCCTCCTCTGCCCTCCTTCATAGCTTGGTCCTGGCCCTTCTTCTGGCCAATGGAATATGGGAGGAAGAGACAATGTGCCAATTCTGAGCCTCTATGTCAAGACATTGTGTGTTCCAACCTGCTCCTCCAGACCTTCTGACCTCCACAAGAGACATACATACATGTGAGCCCATACGGGCCAGGTAACCCTAGCCCATCTGCACACCTCTGGGCAGAATAAATGCTTGTTACTGTTTGCCACTGAGTTTGGGGATGGTTGTTACTCAACTATAGCTGACTGAGACAGCCTCCTTTACTATTTCCAGAGATTTCAGGCAGAGAGTGGCTCTGGCTTCTCTGCCTCTCATGGATTTCAGAAATGAGGTTATTTTGTTTCACTTCCTCTCTAAGCTGGTAATGGCCTATTCAAAGAAGACAGCAAAGGCTACTAAGATGCATATTTTGAGCATCTTGACACTTGACACAGAATCAGTCTCAAAGCTGATTTTGGAGTCAGGTCTGATGAAAGGATGGGGTCACTGTTCATTCCAGTGGGACGAAATAGCCAAAATCACTAGCAGGTGGCAACTTAGACCTCAGATGCTCAGAGTAACGACTTCTGCAGCCTCCAGACTGTGCAAAGTGGACCCCAATGTGATATAAAATCATTTCAGATGGGCCAGGGATTTAGCTCAGTGGTTCCGCCGCCTGGCTCAAAAACGGAAGGACCCAAGTTTGATCCCTGGTACCAGAAACAAAAAAATCTACTAAAATCATTTCAGACCATACGCGGTGACCCATACATATTTATTGCAACATGAAAACACACATCCAACCCGTGATTTCAGGACTATTACTGCCTAGGATGAAGTTATTCATAAAAAGAAGGCTAACACCTAAAACCAAAATAACCTCCCTCCAAAAACACTAGACAATTTAAGAAAAAAATAGTAAGTTACAAATAGCAGCAATGTGGTACGTGGATATGGTAAAGATGAGTAAAGCTGGAGAAACATGGACCTGTTTCAAGGCTCCTTTAACTACAAATCATGGTCATGATCACGGTGAGCATTTTTGAGCACCAAGAACATGTACTGGTTGAAGGGCTTCCCAGCTTCTATTTTATAAACTCTTCACAGCCCACATGGCAGGTACTATCATCATCCCTGCTCTGTAGGGAGGTAACTGAGGGCCACAGAGATAAGCAAATTGTAAAAAGTCACAGAGGAAGCAACATGAGGCTTTGAACTCAAGGTGCCTATTCCAGGATCTGGGCTCCTAACAGGTATGCGGTAGGATCAAAACATACAGTGAATGTTTAAATTTAAATAATTTTATTATAGTAAAAGGCACTCTACCATTAATCCCCTCACATGTTCCCCCTCACTTTGAGCACATTCATCCCATGGTTCTTCCCACCTTCTGAAGCAGGTCTGAAAGTCCTCTTTGGTGACAGTCTTTATGAGATGCGTTCAATGAATACTGCTGCAAAAGGCAGGCTTATAAACACATTATGCCATGCTCTCAACCACCTTATTCACTGAACCTGGCACCTTGCAATTTCTGGCTCTTCTCCAAAGACCATGAAAGGTAAACGTTTTTAACTGATTCAGGACATTGAGGCAGCCACGACAGCACAACTAAAGACACAAAAGGGGACTCCCAGAACTGCTTCAGAAATTGGCAAGAATTATGGGATAAGTGTGTTAGAAGAAAAGGGGACTGGAGGTGGTTTTTACTGTAATAAATTTTTAAACATTTAAACATTCACCACAGTTTTCAGTCACACCTCACATATTCCTACTGCCCCCAGATGAAGAACCTGGTGCAGGGAAGATAGCACTGCCGGAGGTGAACTACAGAACCTGGAACGTGGACCCCCAAACTCCCAACCCCCAGCCCGAGCACTCTTAGTCCCACCTGGAGGGAGAACTGGGAAGTGAACACCTTGAGATTATGAGGCTCAAGGGAAGAAAGGGAGAAAGGGTGAACATCACAGAGAACATAGCAAGGAGAGATGGGGAAAGGAACCAGGCAGCCAGGCTGAGGCAGGGGCACCACGGAGGTGGAAAAGCCAGAACATGGATGAAATTTTTCAGGAAGAAAAGGGAGCTATAAGCAAGGGTGGCACCTGGGGGCTGCTTCCTGAGCACTCCCCGATCCCTGCCAGTACTGGGTCCTGGTTCCCTGACATTCACAGTGGCTATATTTACGTCCTGTGGAGACCCATTGTTTCTGTCCTGGTGCACCATCGGGTCACCACCCTGACCTTGTCCCCTGAATCACACATTTGAGGGTTCTATCAAGACCCATCTTTTCAGATATGCTTTGAATCAGCTTCCCTTTCCATAGCTCCCAATTCTAGTGTTGGGCAAGCTGTGAAGACACGGCTGGAAGAGGAGCTTAAATGTGCAGTATCGATCTTCACAGAATATGCTGCTCCTTTTCCTCCACAAAATCAAGCTAGGTCTTAGGGCCGGGGATTTAGCTCCGTGGTTCTGGCACCTGCCTCGCAAGCGCAAGGTCCCAAGTTCGATCTCCGGTACCGAAAGAAAAAAAAAAAAACCATACTATAGCCAGGGATTTAGCTCAGTGGTTCCACCACCTGCCTTGCAAGCACAAGGACCCGAGTTTGATCCCTGGTACCAAAAAACCCCCACAAAAATCAAGGTACGTCCACGTTTATCATAAGATGCTTTGGAGCCCTGCTCTTGCTAAGCCCATACACATCCAGAATTCATTTCACCCACACGTTCTAGAATCAACATGACATGGGACGGGGCTCAAATCTGGTGAATACTGACCCTGCTAGGCACTGTCTGAGCTACTTCAGTTATTCCTCGTGACAATCATATGAGGCAGGGTTAAAGCTTCTTTCCCAGCCACTATTTATAATCCCCATTTACAGAGGAGAACATAGATTCAGAGAGGTTTGGTAACGAGCCTTGGAGTGCATTGCTACTAAGAGGAAAACTGGGATTCAAACCTACATCTGCCTGGTTCTAACACTCATGCGTTTAACCATCACACTACCAGTTCTTCACAGGTACAGAACCACCTTGGCCAGATCTAAGAGGATGAATTTATGAGATCTCTCCCTTCCCTCTTCTCCCTCACACATCTAGGCCCAATGTCCCCCAACCCTTTCTCTGAGACACTCAGAGCTGAGAAATCAAAATCCATTCAATAACGTTTGCAAGAGCAGAATAAAGATCAATAGAGAGCCAGCCAATTACATGTGGAGTTCAAGTTGATATCCTTGGGAAATGTGTGCTTTAAATCATTCATTAAATCATCTGACTCTGAAATACGACAAATGTGAAGACTAGTTTTTACTTTTTGCATGAGATATCTGCATACCACAGGCTCATATTGAAGCTAAAATGAGTTCAGAGACATCGTCATTTCACTGGTAGGGAAACTGTGTCCAGAGGAAGAAGTGACTTGTCATAGATGCCCCTTACTTAGGTGCTAACTGGAACACACTCAGTATCCACTGAAATGGAGTGACTTGACAAAAGACTGGAAAGCAAATTATCAGTGCAGATGTCTGTGGTATGAGATTCAGGAAGGTCCCCAGAATCAAAACCATCACATAGCACTAATCGCTAAGGGTCATTTCTGGATCCATTCTGCCTGGGTTTAAAGTCTGATTCACTAACCAGCTGGTGACCTACTACAAATAGCTTCTCTGAAGCTCAGTTTTTACCATCTGCAAGTTGGGAATAATAATAATAACCAATCCCTATTGTACTGTAAGAATCTCATCAACTAACATGAGTATAGTGCTTAGTTACATGGTTATGAATGAACACTGGTAATAACATTAACTATTAGCTATGCTAATAGCATTAACCATCACTCAAATGTAGCAAATAATTTGAAATATTGGCAATTTCCATATTTCAAAGCTCAAAAATTACTCTTCGTCAAATGAGCAAATAGCTAATGAGTGAAATGGGAAACCATGAAAGATAAATTACCCCAAGTAAGAGGAAAAAATTAAAAATGAATGTCCGGAGCTGGTGATGTAGCTCAGTGGTAGAGTGCATGTGTGAGGCCCTGAGTTCAATCCCAGCACTGAAAAAAATCAAACTCAAAAAAGCACATCTGTACAATATCGATACAATAAAAAGGACACAAAAAATAGGAAAATATTTGCATATCATTCCATAAGAGATACATATCCAGATTATGTGATGAACTCCTAAAACTAGAGCGGCCCCCCCAAAAAAATCTGATTCAAAAATGGGCAAAGAACTTGAATAGACATTTCTCTAAAGAAGACATATAAATGGCCAATAACATACATGGAAGCATGCTTGGTGTCACTAATCGTTAGACAATTCAAATAAAAATTACATTGTAATAACACTTCATGGGCATTAGGATGGCTACTATTTAAAAACAAAAACAAAAAGCCAGAAAATGACCAGTGTGGGTAAAGATGTGAAGAAACCAGATGCTAGTGGACTCTAGGTGGGAATGTAAAATGGTTCAGGTGCTGTGAAAAATGGTATGGTAGTTCCTTAAAAAATGAAAAATTATAATCCAGTTATGCCACTTTTGGGTATACACCCTCCAAAATTGAAAGAGATTTGTGCACCAAGTTTATAACAACATTATTCACAACAACTAAAACATGGAAATAATCCTAAGGCCCATTGAGGGATGAATGGATGAGCAAAACATGTTATATACATGAAAAGGAGAGTTAGCCTTAAAAAAGAGGCTGCTCTCATGCATACTACAGCATCAATAAACTGTGAGGATGTTACGCTGAGTGAAATAAGCTAGTTACAAAGAGACAAACACTGATTCAATCTGTCAGAAATACTTAGTCAAAATCAGAGACAGAATAGAATGGTGGCTGTTGGACTGGGGGTGTGGCAACGTGCGGACGGGTAGAGTTTCAGTTTCACAAGGTGGAAAGCGTGGTGGAGATGAACAGTGCAGATGGTTGTAGATTATAAAACTATTTAGTATCACTGAACTGCATACTTAAAATGGCTAAGATGACACCTTTAATGTTAGACGAATTTCACTGCCCTAAAAATAATTGAAAAGTGTATGTCTGTAATGGACCCGTGGGAGAGTTGGACCCAGGATTGTCAGAGATGATGTTAGTGATAGGAATAGAAAAAGCAATAGGTATTTCCTTTAAACAGTAAGTCTGACTTATCCGAAACTTTAAGACCTACCCTCAAACAAACAATATGTCTTCAGCCACTTCTCCCAAAATAAGCCAAGCCCAGTACCACCACTCTGAATGAGAAGCCTGAGTCCCCTCTCCTCTGACTTCATCCTCCCACTGATAAACACATTCTCCACACCAAGATCACTTTAGGGAAATCTACAGAAGAGTTGTCCAAGGGGAATGGACTTCCCAGACTAAACTCAGCCATCGTCTAATCCAAAGAAGAGAAAATGCTCTTGGAAATCCACTTGGTGAACAAACGACAATGTCAAAACAGAAGACAGATGCATCTTTGTTTCTGTCTTTCCCCCCCCTTAATCAAAACGGGTCTTCTGAAAATGTTCAAATGTTATCATCACAGAGCAGAGTGAACGGGCCCCTGCCCTTGCCCTCCTCCAATCACAGGTGCTGAAGGAGGCAGGGACTGCGCTGCACGCCACTGAGCTCACCATTGCAACCACACACAACACTGTGGCCCTAAACACAGCCACAAGAAGGCTCTTTCCTGATTCATACAAATGTGAAGCGGGACTCTGGCTGCATCACCCAGGTGTGTTCAATAGCAGCTCACAGCCCAGTTCCCTGGGAAGTAAAGAGACCACTGTGCCCTCCCAGGTCTCAGCTCCTAGCCAGGGTGGGAGATGGAGCAGGCATCCCTGGCTCAGCAGCAGCAGGAGCTTACCTGTGCCCGGACAAAGAAGCAGCACCACACCATGGGGCACTCTGTCCTCATCCACCCAGGCTTCCCAGCCCTTTAGCAGCAGCAGAGCTTTACAGATGGGCTTCTCTGAGCAGAGCCGAGCATGGTTTCCCTGAAGGAACTCCTCCCCGCCACTGGGCTGCATGACAGGAAGTGACAAGGGCCATCAGTTATAAGTGTCAGAAGCTGACAGCCACGCCAGCCTGGGGCTCCCCACCTCCAGCAGTTTCCTTGCATGCTAGAGCTGCTCTTTAGAGCACTCTGCCTTTGGCACCCAAAGACACACTAGAATTTCAGTTTCTCCTGCCTATCCTCAGCCTATGAGAAGCAAACAATGCTCACTGGTCCCCGCATAACACCATGCTTGGTGTCCCAGAAGCTCTGGGGGGGCGTGATGCCTCACATCTGGAACTTTGCAGTCCCAAATGTTGGGGGCAATGGATAGCCAAGAAAACATCACTAGGAGAAGGGGTTCTGGGCGGAGGGCTTTGGGGGTTCAAAGAGGAATCAATAGTTCCCTTGAACTTCACTCAGAATCAGCAGCCTGACCCAGGACCCAGAGCACACACTGAGTCCCAACTTAAAAGCAACTACACACCCACACCCATCCGTTTCTTTCTTTTTACATACACAAATCAGGCATCTTCCCTTTAGCGCCCTTTTCAAAGAGCTGCTCCTAGAAACCTCCCTTTTGGCTTTCGTCAAGGACCACAAGAGGGTCTTGTGGTCTCCCTGGAGATATTATGGAAGTAACTCAAGGCTGGCGTTTCTCATCTAGAAATGGACTGGGGATCTCACCAGAATGAACACTTTGCCCCAGCTCCCTGCCTTTCACAAAACCCAGGCCCCCTGGGTGAGGCAGGTGGTCTCACTGTGACCTACGAGCTTTGGGTCCCCATGACAACCCAGGTCCTCGTTCTCTCCACACACAGGGTCTCTAGGCCAGGAAGCCTACTCCAACAGTGTCCTCTCTCTCTCTCTCCCTCCCTCCATCCTCCCTTCTTTCTTTCTTTCTTCTTCTTTTTAAACAGTATTGAGGTTTTGCACTGAATTACATCCCCAGTCCTTTGTTATTTTTTGTTATGAAAGAGGATCTCTCTAAGTCACTAAGTTGTCCAATTTGGGCTTGAATTTACATTCCCACCTCAGATCTCAGAGTGCTGGGATTATACCCAGCCATTGTTTTCTTTCTTTCTTTCTTTCTTTCTTTCTTTCTTTCTTTCTTTTTCTTTAGTTCTCTAATGGGATAGAATTTGGTTTGCAAAAATCTTCTAATTGCAACATTTAGCGGTAAAGGTTTAGCCAGGTTTTCCCAAGGTCTTTTTACACATGCTCAGACTCTGAAAGCCTTCTTCTTTCTCAGCCCTGGGTAGGGCTGGGACCCAGGAAATGCAGCAGGTCCATTTGGTCAGCAAGCATCTGGTCCAATAGGAGATTCAAACCCAGGCTCAACCTTAGCACTTATGTATCAGAAGGCAGACTTACCCCATTCCATGCTTGCCTGGAATTTGCAAAAAGTGTTGAAGGAGCCTGGAAATAACTGAGCCTGGCAAATGCATTTTTTATGGGGACAAATAGGCTTCTCAGGGCAAGAGGCACACAGGTCAGCACTCTGCTCTGAGGGATGCTGCAGGCTGAAGAACAGGCAAGGGTCACAGCAGGGAGGTGCAGGACCCGAGGGTGCTTTGAAAAAAATGCAAATACTTGGATAGGTCTGGGGCTGCACTGACGGGCTTGGGTCTACTTCAAGGGTGTGAGGGGGTCACACCTGTCTGGACAAAGAAGGAAGTGAAATCACCGTGAGAAGACTCCTGCTTTACAGGAGAGCATCCAGGTCACTTTGGGCTGGCACCCAGGAAATGCTCAAAAATGTGTGTTAAATCACAGAGCAGCGCCCACCAAAAGCCAGGTTTCAGATCATTTTTGAGATTTTCCACTTCCACCCCACAAAGCAAGGAGGTTCAACAGTGGCTGGAGGGGGCAAGGACAGACATTCTAAGAAGGCTTCCTGCACCAGCCTGCAGTCCAGGAAGGGTCCTAGATTTCATATGCCTGTCAACAACTTGAGATTAATGAGCTTTGGGAGCTCCTGGGGACCACGGCAAGGTTCTTTAAGCCTAGCCCCTCCTCTCCTGGAAGAACTGCAAACTAGCCACTTCAAAGAGCTCAGGCCTTGACCAGTCTCGCTGCAGTGAGCCCCTAGGGAAATGTAAGATGACCAGAACACACCAGTGTGTTTCCCTGGAGGGAGGGGCACAGTCACAGCAACAAATCCTAGAATGATTCAACCTAACTTCCGGCTGCTGACTGAATGGGAACTGAAACCTGTGGGCCACAGCCTTTCGTGGAAGAGGTGAAACTTGCATGAGTAGGTAGCAGTGGAGTGGGAGAGGGGAGGGCCAGCAGCCACCCTGGCCGGGGAGAGTCACAGCCTGAAGACAGGAAGGAAACACCAGGGTACAGCCATTTCCTCTGTCACTGCTCTCTTTCTGACCGGAAGCAAGAACTCCAATCCTGAAACTGGTCCATTAAGGCGGCACCTCAAGAGGGAAACTTCGCTAAGAAGATTCTGACCTGCAAAGTTCAAGTCCATGTTGAATTGCAGAATGGTAGCTCATAAAGGAACTGGTGTTTTCTCTCTGGGCATCTGGGAAACTAAAGAGTATTCAAATATGTTTTTCTGCTGGTTTTTAAGTTTTAAAAGTAATATAGTCCCATGGTAATACAATCAAACCATACCGAAGAATATGAAGTAAAAAGTGGGCCTTCCCAAAGGCCCTAGTCCTATTTACCAGAGGCCCTGGGGTTAAAGCCAGATGTAGACAGGGAGTTATAAACCCAGGTGCCTTCAGGAACAGGGGAAAGATCCTAACCGAAAAGGCCCATGGGCACTGGGGCACCACCAAGCAGGCCTGCCTTAGCTCAGTTCCTGCTGGCTGGGCCGTAAAGTTCTACTGGCCCAGGCTGACCAGACGTTCCAGTTTTCTCAAGAGAAACCTGAAATTCCAAGTTTTATGTAAAATCTGCTAATTTTTCAGTGCTAGCAACTATTCACTATTATAGAAGACACTGTACATGCCAACAATACAGTGCTGGCTGGATATGAGACAAGGGCCACCAGTTTGCCACCTCTGGTGGCCATCCTTCCAGATGTGTCCTTCTGTCTAAACGCACAGAAGTTGCTGGGTCTAATATCTTCTTTTTTCTTCTTCTTCTAAAAGTGAATGATAATATTATTCAACCACTTACATTTTCCATTTAATATCAGGGGATCTCTCATGCCATACACATTTTTCGTCTCTTGCTGCAGAGCACATGGTGGCATAGAAGAGCCTTAACTCACTTGGCCCTGCCCTGTGGATATTCTGCAAACAAGAAAGATACACTTGAAATGCTGCTTCTTGGTTGTTCTTTCCTCTTACTGCTGCCGGTGCAGAGAACTTGGCTCATGATGAAAGTGCACCTGTGCGCAGATATTAAAACATCAGAAAGCTGCAATTCCTGAAACCATAAATTGAGACTGCAGATTTCTGATGTTTTAGAATGAGTTCTTATCATGCTTCTTTCCATTTGGTTCTCACAACTGTCCCAAAGTAGACCTAATATTATTATCTCTACTTTGCAGATTGTTAAAAATGAAGACAACTGGACATGGTGGTGTGTGCCTTTCATCCCAGTGCACTGGAAGGCTGAGGCAGGAGGATTGCAAATTCAAGTACATCCTGGGTAACTTAGCACCAACCTGTCTCAAGATAAAAAACTGACAAAGGGCTGGCAATGTAGCTCAGTGCAAAGGTCCTGGGTGAATTGGCAAGTACTGTACAAAACCAAACCAAAAAACTCCCCAAACCAAAACACAAACTCTGAGATCCCAAAAAGTGGCCTGGCACAAGACCTGGAGGCAGTGAGGTCGGTCCGGAGGGGAGCCAAACTTGAAAGCTCTCACTACCCAACTGCCTACAGCCTCAGAACAGCCAGAAACGTCCTCTCAGATGTTGAAGACTGACAATTACTGGCCAAGACCACTGGAAAAGACATGGATCGCAAACAAGGAGACAATTCACTGGCCTCTTAGAAAGAAAGAAAGAAAGAAAACCAGAAAAACCAACTATGAAGTTGTGGGTAAGTTCTCAGAGAAAGGTATTTTTCTTTGAATGTGTGGAGCTGACTCCCACTTCTATGTGGGAAACCACCTACATGACACTGTAATAATAAGAAAACAGGCCCATGTGCTCCCACGCTCAGTTAACCAAACTGCTGCCCACCTCTCATTGGACTCTAAAGACACCAGCACCAAAACGGGGACCTAGTTGAGATGCCACCAACCCTCTGTGGCATCACTGGAGCCAAGTGCTATATTTCTTGTGTTGTTACTCTGCATTGCTGAAGGCATTTTCTGTTGAGAAGTTTCAAGCATTTTCTTCAGCAAAGATACGATATTACAAGGAACATATTCATCAAGGCTGTGAGAATTTCATTTACATAAAACAAAATGGCTAGATTTTAATAGAATTCCATCTTCATTAAAAGTTAGCAAGGGCCAGGGATTTAGCTCAGTGGTTTCGCCGCCTGCTGCACAAGTGCAAGGATCTGAGTTCAATCCCTGGTACCAAAAAAACCCCCAAAAAACTAGCAAGCACTGGGTGTTGTAGCGGACACCTGTAATCCCAGTGCTCGGGAGCCTGGGGCAGGAGGATTGCCACAAGTTTAAGGCCAGTCTGGGCTACACAGTGAGTTCAAGGCCAGCCTGGACTACACAGCAAGACCTTGTCTCAAAAACATAAAATAAAATAAAAATTAGCAAGTCATGGTGGTTCTTTTCATTTGAATTGTATTCTGGTTCTTTAATCTCTTCCTAGGGGCCAAGGGTTTAGTTCAGTGGTTCTGGTGCCTGCCTCACAAGTGCAAGGTCCTGAGTTCGATCCCCAGTACCAAAAAAAAAAAAAAAAAAGAAAGAAAGAAAGTAGTTTAATCTCTTTCCTATTTGTATCAAAGACCCCATAGACAACACAAAAACTTAGAGTTGGAAGAGATTTTCAACATCCTTAATTATATCCTATTTGATGTTTGAAATTTTTGATAATTTTCCAAACTGAATTGAAAAAGAATAAGTAAAACTATCTCAGTAGGAATGGGATGTTTGCTGGGCATGATGGCGCATGCCTGTAGTCCCAGCACTCTGGGATGCTGTGGCAGGAGAATCACAAGTTCAAGCCCAGCCTGGGCACCTTAGTGGCTTAGGCAGCAAGACACTGTCTCAAAATAAAAAATTACTGCCTTGTGGGCCAGGGATTTAGCTCAGTGGCTCCACCGCCTGCCTCACAAGTGGAAGGACCCAAGTTTGATCCCTGGTACTAAAAAAAAAAAAAAAAAAATTACTGCCTTGCAAGTGCAAGGTCCTGAGTTAGATCCCCGGTACCAAATAAAATAAAATAAAATAAAAAATTTAAAAGGCTGGGGATGTAGCTCAGTGTGAAGGCTGTCAGTTCAATCCTCAGTACTGAAAAAGAGGGGAGGGGGAATCGTAGCAGGGACCAACTTAGGACAGTATATTGCCCATTGATTTAACCAAGGATCCAACATCAGAAAAGTGTTATTTCACAGATCTTCCATTTCCAAGGCTCTTTGCAAATTTAGGAAGACTAGGAAAAACCAAAACTTTATGCTGTGGCTGAGAGAGTAGGTACAAAAGCATTTTGCGGTGTTACTAGGTTGTCAGAGGGATATAATGCACAGCAAGACAGTGAGAAAAAGAACTTCAGAGTCAGAAGGGCCTGGGACTTTACTTCTGGACAGACATTTTCAATGAATGTCTTCATGTCCACTCCTCAGTGCCGAAAGTGTGGTTAACCCAAGCAAAATGTGAACGAATACTCTGGCCCTCACCATGAACTGTGGACAAACAATGAGGGAGGGGCAGACACCACCCCATGCCAGGACCTCTGGACACAAGGTGGGGTAACTAAAGAGATTCTGACCATTTGAAAACGTTGCCCCTCTGTGGAGTCCTGCTTAACATCCAAGCTCAACAAGATTACAAAATGATGAGAAAAATGTGGGAACAGACCTGGCTGCCCAAGGTCAAGAATGAATAAATAGAAAAGTCTTCATCTATGGCTTCAACACAAGAACTAAAAATAAATGGTACACTAGCATGGAAGCCTCCACCGATTTCTACCCAGGGCTAATCCTGAGTGCTTATCTCTATGGTTCTGCTGTGAGCAATTGCTTGTGTGTTGTATATTTCTCTGTAAACAAATCTGAACTTTAATAACCAAATTCTTCACATTATTTTGGCAACTGATACATAAACAATTATTTTTAAAAGTGAACCTGGGGGCCGAGGATTTAGCTCAGTGATTATGCTGCCTGTTTCACAAGCGCAAGGACCCAAGTTCGATCCCCGGTACCAAAAAAAAAAAAAGTGAACCCTAAAAAGGGACGGCCATCTTCTGGTAAAACTTGTGAAGTAGCGCATGTCCTAGTCTCCGAAGTGCCTCACTTCTAACAGAAGCGGCCTGGAGAATTTCTGCAAGGGGTAGATCAGGCACTTGCAGAAAAGCTCACTGGATTTATTTCTTAGAAACAGGAGCCCCCTGGGCAGAGCGTTTACAAGAGACTGTCAGGTCCCCTTCCTTTTATGTCAGTAGGAAGTGAAACTGCTGTGGGCTGCTGACCTCTGCCCAGTTCTTAGGAAGAAAAAAGGTCTCAAAATTGATTAGCTGATGTCTATCAGCCAGAGAGCTTCCTTACTTGGAAATGAGATATCTGGCCTTATACTTTCCAAAGCATTTAGGAGTGGAAGTCTGATTATGGGGTCAGGAGTGGTAGTTCTGAGGCGTAAATGAATACTCAGGAGGATTTTAAGAAGTAATTTGCTCATACCAAAAAATAACTCGACACACTGAATTTCTGAGCTAATTATATGTAACAAAAGAAAAAAATCAATTTTATTTAAAAGTTTCTCACCATTATTTTGACTCTAGGTATCTCTTTAGGGATAACTGTCTGGCTGGAATAATAAACACTAAATTAATACGGGGGGTCTGTGATTTCTGGCTCTGCGATTTACTGGTCAGAGGACCTGGTAGGTCATTTCACGTCCTCATGTGTAAAACAGGAATGATTCCTCCCTAACTGACACATGTTTAACCACTTTCCAGTCCAATTATTTCAATACAGGATGACCAAAATTGCATATTTTTTGCTAATTTTTATAAGATAATATAATAGGAAATATAAAAATGACACTTTTATCAACTTTATTCAATAAAATAATCAACTGGTTGAAATGACACCTGCCCTAGTGACGCTCAGGATAGTCACTATGTAAACAAATGCACTGCCCAAAGGATGCTGGGATAACAATATAGTGGTTATAGGAAGCATATACAATGGGGACACTAGGGTCACCATTCTATTCTATTTTCCTATAGGGTTAAATGTTTTCTTAATTAAAATATTTTTCAAAAGATAGAAGTAGAATAATAATTTATCTTTTATCAAAGAGGAAGTTTTTGATGAAATTATGGACACTGGTTCAAATTGTCCTCTTAGCAAGTCGAAAAGTTCATACCAAACCTGAAATAGTTTCATTTTTATCCTGATTTAAACAAAAGCTATCAGTTGGACAGCTAAGAAGAAAAAGGCAATGGAAATTCACAATGTTCCATGTCCCCTCTTCCAACAGGACAAACTATGAGAAGATAATTAAAATTTAAGCCATATTTATTTTTAAATATAAAATATATTTATATATATAATTTATATATATAATATTATAATGCTGACTTCCCTGAAACTACTGTGTCCATCTAAAAAGCTCAAGAGTTCTACAAAGAAAAGATTATGACCATTTGACCCAGCTATTCCTCTTCTTGGTATCTTCCCAAAGAAATTGAAAGCATCATATCACAAGTGATATATGCACACCCATGTTTATAGCAGCACAGTTTATAATAGCAGAATCTTGGAAACAGCCCAAATGCCCATCAATGGATAACTGGATAAAGAAGATGTAGTTTTTATAGACAATGGAGTACTACTCTGCCATAAAGAAGGATAGGCTTGAGACATTTCTAGCTAAATGGATCCACCTAGAGACCATACTCTAAAGTGAAATAAATCAGACACACGTGTTCAAATATTGCATGGTTTCTCTGGTGTGAGAAATAGAAAGTGTAAATAAGGACCAAAATGTATAATAGATACTGGGAAATGGGAAGAAATTTTTCAAATGGGAAGGGGAACCAGGGAGGGGGGAGGGGGAAAAGGAAGGAAGGGAAAGAAAAAAAGAATAGAAGAAAAAATGGAAACAAAGTTTTGTAAATAAAGGGGGAAAGAGGGGTTGAAGGGAGGGGAGCGGAATGGGAAAAAAAAAGAAGAATCAAGATATATCGGGTACACATACAAGCTCTCTATCATTATGTGCCATTATCATTATGCACATCTAAGATGTACCAATAACATTTTTTAAAGACTGTGCTCCCATGACTCAGAGCATTCACTGGGCCTGCATGACAGTGAAAGTGGTTTTTTGTTTTGGATGTGTTCACGAGTACTTGAATAAATATTGCCACTTTTCCCGTTAAATCCAAATGAGACAGAAATCGCCAACACTGGATGCTCAGAAAGAGCGTCCCGCTTGCTCCCACCGAAGGGCACCAGCTCTGGCTGAAGGCTGGCGCCTCTCCCGAGGGCTCTGCCTGGATGCTACTCCTTTAAGTGAGACTTCCCGGTGAGGCGGGCAGATTTCCGCATGCAGCTTCCTGGAGACCACCTTCAATAAACAATAAACTTTGCAGCCAAATCACTGACAATAAGCCCCACGTGGCCCCAACAAAAAGCAATTATAAGCACTGACAATGGCCAGGGCATTTCCAACGGGAATGCGAGTCTGCGATAAACACGGGGGAAGCACGTTACCCACGCACCTGAACAAACTGAACTGATTTTTTAAACATTGTTGCTACCCTCTTATCATAATGGGAAATAATTACTTCCAAATTCGGCACTATTTTTTAAAAATTGTTGTCTAGGAGGAAAGCAGTCAGACCTTTCTTAAAGTACCACCACTTAGATAGCGTTGCAGAGGCCAAGTGATTCCAGTGTTCCTCACCCTGGTCTCTGAGGGCCATGGGTGCATTCGAATGCCCTGCAGCTGCCTCCCCTCCAGTCTGGGGGATGCCCCTACTCAGGAGCCAGAGCCCAGATTCCACCAGGAGGTGACAGACCACACAGTCACTTCCCCAGGGCACTTGAGCAGGGGCTGGGCTCAGTCTGCTCCTCAGCAATGGACTTGGCATTGGAAGCTGGGTGTCAGGCAGTGGGGACAGTGTAGGCCCTGCCTGCAAGAGTAGCAGTACTTATGTCACCATCAAGGCACAGTCAGACCACTACAAGGACAGAGGACAAACTACTTGCCCTTAACTTGTCACTCATTAAAAGCACGATTTTTTTCCCCTTTAAAAATAGGGACTAAAAGTGATTTTTGTTAAAATCCGTGACTTCACTTGGGCCTACAAATGCCCACTAGGCAAGTAAAAATAGAACAAAACTCAGTCAAATTCTTCTCAATTCTGCATACAGCCATGTTTGTCATTTAGGGATGCCTGGCTAAAAGCTGGGAAGACAGAGTTTACTAGCCCTACATTTACCTACCCTATCTCATCACCCTTCAAGCCTGAGGACACCAGGATAAAAGACTTGCAGGGACAGTCAGCTCTGCCCAGTCTTCACTGTCCTAAACCTGCGGTCACCTTGGATTCCAGAGAGTCTCACGTGACTAAGATTACTCTGAGCATGCAGGTTCCTCTGAGCTAGGGAACCGAGACTGAGATCACCATCGGCCAGACCCTCGGCCAGTAGCACCACATAAAATCGGACCCTGGCCCTTTGTGGGTGGCCAGTCTGTTCCTCTTCATCGGAATGTGACCCTTCCAGCTACTGCCGCTGGAGGCCTTTCCTTCTCTCACCTTCCAATGAAAGCTTCTGCCTGTACACTCAAACTGTTGCTTCAGTTTTAATTTCCATTATCACTAAAGCAAGGACCCACACCAGCCAGGGATGCTCGCAGAGGAAGCGGGGCAGGCAGATGGCAGCACTGGGGACGCCAAGTGTGGCACCTACCTCAACACCAGAGGCAGCAATGGTGTCCTTAGGAGAAGTGTTGGTGCTGTAATTTGCGGTGGTTTCTGGTTCCCTGATCCTTCCAGATTGCTCTGAGATACTTCTAAGTTGACTCTAGATCCTTTTAATAAATCCATTTTCTGCCTAACTCAGTCATCAGTGGGTCTTATTCCGTGGGGTGGATTCATGTATACACAGTAGACAGCATGAGTGAACACCGAAGTGGTCAGGAAACCAAGCCATGTGCACAGATGAGTGTGAGTGTGAGGACCAAAAGGCTTCTCTCACACTGGGAAACACTGTGCCCTAGTTCAAAGCCCTGCACCAGGTGGCCCCTGTCTCCCTCCAGGACCTTAGCTCATTCTACTCTTCTCATCTCCTCCCAATCTGAGGTCACACTTTCTCTTCCCCACCAGGCTGTTTTCTGCCTCAGGACCTTTGTACTTGCTACTCCTCTCAAAAACTCTTCTCCAACTCTTCACATAGCAGCAGCATCCTTTTCCTCTTGCAGCCTCAGCTCACAAGCAGCCCTCCCTGCCAGGCCGTCTGAAGGACCATGCCCCTCAAATCCCTCACCTCATTCTGTCATGACACAGTGTGGATTTCCTTTCTCGCACTTATTGCATCCTGTAATTCACTCATTTCATTATTAAGAACAACAGTAACACCATTGACTGAGGGCTTGCCATACGCCAGATGTTAGGGTAAGCTCATTTAATTATATATAAAGTACCTGGGAGACAGGTACTTTTATTATCCCTAGTTTATAGACAAGGGTAACAGGCACAGAAGGGATGAGGAAGTTGTCCCACGAGCCAGGCGATACCCTCAGGGCTGGGCTGGTGTCCATCTCTTCCTCCTAGCACCCACACACCCTCCTCAGGGGAAGAAATGCAGCCTGAAAGTTGCAAAGGTACAACCAGCCTTTCCCGTTCAACCGAAATGATCCAGCCCCCTGGTCAGAACACCAGGCATGCAAAAGAACCTGGGAGAAGCTCATAGGCCAGGGGCACGGGGACCTGCCTGCCAAGTCCCAAGGCCTTGGAGCATTGGGGACACAGGGGAAGAAGCTGGGGACAATTCTCAGGATCTCACCAGAGGAGCTGCCAGGCTAAGGGGAGGGGCCGGAGCCCAGACAAGAAGCCCGGAAAAGCACAGCTGATTTGGGAAGCAGGGGACAGTCAAAGGACCCACAGAAAGGACAAGACAGAAAGCCTAGGAGGTGAGCATTTGGAGCCAAGGCAGGAATGCCAGCTCTATCCTAGAGGAAATGGGGAACCAGAGCAGGCTTTTCAGCAAGAACAGCTGCATAACCAGACATAAATTATTTTTGTCAAGAAGAATGGCTGTGGCTGTACAATAACTGGTGAGGTGTTTCGATATCATCTCCTTACAAATACACAGTTATAATAAGAACAACAAGCATGTTCCACTTCCATGCATCTCACAGAAATGTGCTCCTTGCTGTGTAAGCAGTGAAGTGGGTGTGCCCTCCCGAGCGTCATGTGGATAACTGAGGGGAGAGCTCCCACCACCTTTGCCCAGATCACCCATGTGACAGTGGGCACCACACTTCTGGGTTTGTCGTCATCGAAATAAGAGGCTGATTTGTATTTTAGGAAGAATGGGTGTGGTTTGGACACAAAAGCCCGCCTGGGTTGAATGAGCACTGGGCTACAGGAGGAGGCCCAGGCACGACACCCTGAGGCCAGAACACATATAGTACCAGATGCCCTAGGAAACATCATGTCAAATGTCCAGCCACGCAGATCTGGAAACACCAGGACAGTCAAGGAGATGGCGCAGCATCCTGAAAGGAGACTGGAAACAAGTAAAGGCAATGTAGTACGCCAGTCAGGGCCAGGAATTCTACACCAGACAACCTGGGTCAATCCCACTGCTGTCACTTCCTGTGGCCTCTAGCATTTAACTTCTCTGTGCCTCATTTCTTCATCTGCTAAATGGAGATAAGAGCACCCACTGCTAAAGGTGATTGTGAGCATCAAATAAGTTGATGTGTGTGTGCGTGCATGTGTGTGTGTGCGAGAGAGAGAGAGAGAGAGAGGGACTAAGAACAATCCCTAGGACATAGTAAATAACAATAACAGTTTCCTAGAGACTGGATAAATTTTACAGTGGAACCATGGACAATAAGCCCTAGACACCACAATGAAGGCCACTAAGGAGTGCTGATACTGAGAATTCTGATAGGAATGCAAATCTGTGCAAGTAGCTATTGCTGGATATTAATATACATAATGTTTTATATATAATAATGATACATAACATTAATATGCATATTTTAAATACAAGATATATAACATTATATAATTTAGAAGTAGTGATATTATTATCACCTGCTTTAAACCAATTTAATAATTTGTCAAAAAAAAATGAGGGCTCTGAGGAGGGCAGCTCCAAAAGCAGGTGCCTGGGGAGTGCATGTCGGTGATTTCCAACCACCTGAAGGCACACTGTTGGGGTCCCCAGCATGGACCCAAAGCCAGTTTGTTGGCCCAGAGTCTGGGCTTCACCATGTATGAGCTGAAGAAGACTTGGGAAAGTCACTCAGCCTGTGGAACCTTGATTTCCTCCTCTCTACGAAGTTGACAACAACATTGTCCCTTTCATATTTTGTGTCAAGCACTCAGGCTCCATCTTACATGTATTTTTCACAGAAATCTCCCCAACACCCCTATGAATCACATACAATCGTGATATCTATTTTACAAATGAGAAGACCTGAGGCTCCGAGATGTTAAAAGCCACCAACGGGCACACAACTACACTGACATGCAGGGAAACTGACCAAGCCAGCCCTCAGCTCTGCAGACATGCGCAGTGTGAGGAGGACACAGCGTGGCCCCTCTACAGGATGAGAGAGCGAGCAGCATGCATGAGGGAATTACTCCCAAGGAAAGGCACATTGCCCAGCTGCAGACCCTCATGGCTCCTGTAGGCAATGAAGGAAAACACTCTGTTTGGAGCACCCACTACAACACAGGCACAGTGTTGAGTATCCTACCACGTGGTCACCTTGTCGTCACCACCACCACCCTGTGGGGGAAGGACTGACAGACAGAGGATGGGTTCCTGGCCCGAAATCACAGAGCTTATTAGCAGCAGCACCTAGACACACATCTTACTTCCACTGAGGCCTGGAGACTGGCTCTGAAAGCACCCCGTAGTGTCCTTCAGGCTCTGCTCTCCCCTCATTACCTCCCACTGTGAAAGCACCGTCATGACAACAATGGTGCCAGCTACAATTACTGCAGACCACGATTTGCATCCTAAATCTGCATTGTGCTGGGGTTCCACTTGAGCCCTGTAATCAATTTAGCCTCTGCTCAAATCTTCTTCTTTTTTTTTTTTTTTTGGTACCAGGGATCGAACTCAGGACCTTGCCCTTACAAGGCAGGCACCGGAACCACTGAGCTAAATCCCCAGCCCCTCTGCTCAAATCTTGCTTGAAATGGAGACATATTTGAAGAAGCGTGACATAACAATAGAAAATGTGTCTTGGCCCCCAGCAAACTGCCATTTGAAAAAGAAAAAGGAAAAAAACAAAAGGAAAGAGAGTCCAAGAAATGGCCACGGCTAAGAAGGATTCAATACATTTAAAATGTGGCCGTACTTCATACGTCTTACTGCCAGGAAGCTCTGATTTGAGCAAGTTATATTCCCACCATCTCCGAACCACTGGTGATACAGGCAAGATTTTCCCATCGGGTGCCATGGGACAGTCCCATAGGATGTACGAGCCACCCAGGGGACAGTCGTGCCTGTACCACCGGAGGTTCAAGTTGGCAGGAACATGTTAAACCCCAAAATGGCTATATTCTCCTGTGGCACAACCACAAAAACAGCAGCCAGGACTGGAGCCGGGCAGGAAATGCATTACATAACGCATGGGTTCAGCGAGGAAGCGAAGTAGACATCCATTCTTCATTATTATGAACACTTTCTCACAAACTGTCCATGAGCCACATGTCAGTGCACAGATGGCACCCCAAGGTCAGCAAAAGGCCTACTGTGTGTGCACTGAGAAAAGGGACATCCTCTGCATTACAGAGCTCCAGGAAGACCTGCCCAGGCACAAAGAATGCTGGAAAGCCAGCATTGAGGGCTCTGGGGTGTGAGAGGAGGTCACAGCAAGGGGGTGGGGGGACACCAGAGCTTTAATCCTACTGGTAGCCTCTTTCATTGTGTCCAAGTCATAGTTTTGTGCTAATAATTTCTCTCCCAAGTGGCTAGAATCACAAGTACTAAGCGAAATTCACCCCAGTCCTACTTCCTTTATTAGCAAAAGAGGACAAATCATGTGTCAGTTTCCATCACCCCAAGTCCTGACCAACGAGCTTCAGAGAAAAGCCCTACTGAGCCAACAGTATCTGAAGCTGAATGTAGGCTACCCCCAAAGCGGAACGTTTCTCAAACCCTGAGGTGTACAAATTGCCTGGAATCTTTGTGAACTGCAGACCCTGCCCTGAGATTCTGCATCTCTAGTCTGGGTGCTGTTGCTAATGCCCAGACCACATTTGGAGAACCTGACTAGGAGACATGCAGGGGCTTAAGTAGACCAAAAAAATGTCATGGTGACAAATGGTGCTATCCTAAGAGAGGAGTAAAATCAAGCACCATGCATCCTTAAAGTTCCCAGCTCTGTCAAGGCCTCAGCACATCTGAGCTACTGCACTCACAGTTCACTGCAGGACTTTTCTAGAACTAGGAAAACCTTGTTTAGATGCGCTTAACTTCTTCCCTTGACCGAAGTTTCTGGACTAGCTGTGGATCCTCTGAGGTACAAAGAACCTGAAGCCTCCAAGGACAACACACCAAACCTCTGGCCTTCATCTGCCTGGGTCCTCATCCAAGTCACGGACTCTCCTCCTGCTGTCCTTGTGGGCCACCCCCTGCGGGCACAGCCACCTTCCTGAGGCCATCAGTGGCTGGGGTCCCCTGGGACCTGAGCACTGCCTCATCTCATAGGCTGCAACTTCCCCAGCTGACAGGCGTCTTAAAAATCATCCAACTAATCCCAAGCATCTTGTTTTTAACGGCAGTCAGCCACCCTGTTTCATTACATAACAGCAGTGAAAGCATCCCCTCTCCACGGCACTGGAAGCTCTGCCAGGCCAGCAGAAAGGAGCCCAGTGCTATGGGCAGCAAGAGCAGGGTGAAAGTGTTTAAATAAACCCACCTGACAACAGGTGAAAATGTTTGTAACCCCTCCTACTGCTAAACCAGAGAGTTTAGAGATTGGGCTCTTCTTAGAACTAAAGCCGGTGTGAAGACTAAGAAACAGAAGACAACTTAGGGAAGTGGTGGTGAGCCTATGGCATGCGTGTTGCAGCATGGTAGTTGTACCACTGAAGGCTCTGAAAGGTTCGCCATCATTGGCTTAGGGAAACACACGAAGAGCCGACTTTGTGTTTCTTCTGGTAACGTGAATGTCAGTATCAATTGTTTAATTTTTTTTTTTAACCAGAACTACTAAAACAAATTAATTGACACCTGGATTGTCTTTTTTATGGCCCCACAATAAGGATTTTCCTTCTTTTTTAAAAAAAAAAACAGGGTCTCACTATGTAGCCCAGGCTGACCTTGAGTTTGAGCTGATCCTCCTGCCTCAGCCTCCCGAGTGCTGGGATTACAGGTGTGCACCACCACGCCCGGCCTTCCTACTCTTATCCACTACTCTTTTTAAAACATTTACCTTTGAGTCAGTAGCAAGACTATTTCTTACTGCACTCAAAAAGTTTGAAGCTATGAAACAACATAAAAATTACACTTAAGGGGTATAATAGGCAACTTTAATCGTGAAGCCAAAACCCTAAAATAGAAATAGAAGGCAGGTGGATAAGAGGGGGGAAAGAGCCTGTCTTCAAACAGAGAGACAGCTGGGGGACCAGGCCCACGGGAGGGAATGTTCCGAACCGGGACATCAGGGTGACAAATGTAGCAAGATGGAGAAGTCACTTCCTGAGCTGCAGGTGTCGAGAGCGAAGGAAGAGTGAATTGAGGACAAGTATTTTTGTGGCAGATATGCTGGGCCCCTTAGTCACTCTGGATAATGAGATGAGCACATTTTTAAAAAGGAAAACAAAAAAAGCATGAAATCAAGACTGAAAGAACAGGCAGCAGGAGGCTTCATTATGTTTCCAGAACAGCAAATCCAGTCCCTTTGTACCAGTTCTGTACACTTGAAAAGGCTATTCCAGTCTAAACTTCAAGCCTTTTTTCCTTCTTGAGAAGTTTGGGAAATTGCTTGTGAACTTATTGATGCTTGGCACAGGTTCTTTCCCCCACTGCCCAAAAAACATGTTCGATTTTAACCACATGAATTCCATGATGGGAAACATACTGTGAGGCAGAAGGCATTTTTTTAAAACCCAAGAATCTTTTTGGAGACAGGGTCTTGCTATGCAGTTTAGGCTGGCCTTGAACTCACTATGTAGCCTGGGCTGGCCTATAAACTTGAGGGATTCTCCTGCCTCAGCTCCTGAGTACTGAGACTACAGGCATGTGCCACCACAACAGATAAAACCCAAGAATCTTTTTGACCCACAAATCCCTAACACAAATTTGCAATCTGTAACCCTCTGGGTCTCAATAACAAATTAAGCCAAGAGGAGAATACCTAGACTTCCATATTGGGTATCTTTCTTTAATTTTCCTAAAATGATATTATTCCTAAAATGGAATTAGGAAATGGAATTTAGGAATTCCTAAAATTTTCCTAAAATGATGTTAAAGTATTATAATAAAAAACCCACAAAACACCAAGTGTGATGGTGTGCACCTGTATTCCCATGCTGAATCAGGAGGACAAAGCAGGAGCATCGTAAGTTTAAGCCCAGTCTCAGCATCTTAGTAAGATTCTATCTCAAAATAAAATAAGGGCTGGTGATATAGCTCAGTGAGAAGGCCCTGATTCAATTTCCAGTACTGAAAAAAAGGAAAGAAGGGAGGGAGGGGGGAAGAAAGGAAAACAAAGCTAGCTAGCTATAAAAACAATGTGGGAATACTACTACTACTTATCCATGACAGTCGTTTTAGAGTCATGGCCTCCCTCTTGGCTAAGGACATAGTATCCACACTTGCTAAGGTACTTCCCACTCTCTCAAATACCCAAGTAAGATTTATGGGATTTCTGCTGCTGCTAGAAAACAAAGACAAAATTCCTCTAAGTTCACCTTACCAAGTTCTCACACATGAAACTCCTCCACAAACAGATGCCATATTTTAAAATTCCATCTTAAGTAAACCGTGGGACTGAGGCCAGACTTAGATTCATTCCTCTGACTTAGACTCATTCCTCTTACCCATCAGAGATGATTTTATTCCTAGGTCTTAAATGTAAGACTTCTCTTCAAAACTGTAGTTCAAATATTTGTCTTACATCAGTTTTCTTCCCTTAAATATAAAGATGATCTATGCGCTCTGTAGAAACTTGGGAAAGTCAAAACAAAATGAAGAAAAAAAATGTCATTTATAACCTCATCTACAGGGATGAAACCATTATTATTATTATTTCACATATTTTCTTTCAATTGTTTCAATGATTCTTTCCATAGCCAGGATGATTACTGTATATATTTAATTTTGTTTCTTGCTTTTAAAACATAACAATAAACATTTTCCATGAACCAACACTCTTCTTTAACGTCCCTTTGTGGCCCATAATATTCACCATCTGGACAAACCACAATTTACACCAACTGCCTCACATTATTGGATATTTAGACATTTTCCACTTTTCTTATCATAACTGCTGCTGACACAAAACATAGTGACTAGAAAAAGTCACTTCTTGTAAGTGAAACTATTGGGTCAATACAATGAATGTGTTTATGGTTCTTGGCAAAAATAGTCAAACTGCTTTCCCAAAAGATGCCCAAGTAGCACTAACACCAAATGCTCATGACAGTCCCTCCCCTACAGCACTCTCATCAGCATCTCAAATGCTCACTTTTTTAAATGCCAACTAACAAATCAGGTGTAGTGGTTCACATCTGTAATCCCAGCACTCTATGAGGCTGAGGCAGGAAGATTACAGATTTGAACCCAGGCTGGGCAAGCTTAGTGACTCAATGAGATGCTGTCTCAAAATAAAAAATAAAAAAAGGTCTAAGGATGTAGCTCAGCGAGAAGCCCTGAGTTCAAGCCCAAGCAGGGGGAAAGGAGAGCTGATTAATTCTGCAGGTGAAAAGTGACACTTCAAAATAAATCTCCAGTCTTTAGACTGACCTGCTGAGGTCAATGATTTCGAGGGTCACCTCAATATTAAAACAATCTATTTTGATCCATCAAAACAAGATGCTAATTTTTCCACATCAAAACCACAAACACGACAGGAATGCAGTCATTTGTTGGATGCTTTCACTGGGCAACTGAGGTGCTGAGGCTAAGAAGCCAAGAATAATCAGTTTAGTACCAGTCTGCCACAGCACAGAGAGGTAAGCAAAATAAACTCAGCTCAGAACCAACTGCTCAACTGTAAGTCAACACCTATCAGAACGAATACAAAGAATGTTGAAGAATATATCCAGACTCCATTTAAAGTTCATTCAACTGCTTTTTCCAAAGAAGTGTTCTTACCTCCCTCTAAGCTGATACATACTCCCACGCGCATCCGCTATGTCTTTCTTACTTAATAGTGAACATATGCAAAAACCAAATGGCCCAGACTCAGTCTCTCATAATCCAGGGTCTAAATTTATCACTTTATAAAATGGAAAAAACATTAGGAAAAAGGAAAGTCTTTCTAGTACACTAGAAATGTTTTAGGATATCTTCCCCATGTTCCCTTCCCAGGTAATTTACCCCACTTCCCAAACCATGGTGCCCACAGCTCCTGCTGAAGGTAGGAGATAAAGCGGCAGGAGTGGGGGAGGAAAGGATTTACTGAGAGCTAGGCATGCCACAGACCAGATGCTGAGCACTTGATATAAATTATCTAATTTAGTCTTTACAAGAAGCCCGTGATCTAGACACATTTCAGATGGGGAGTCTCAATCTTGGAGAGGTTGACAACATGCCCAAGCTGGTGAATGGCAGATCCATCATCATGAATCTCTGGCCACAGACAACGGGGCCAGAGGGCAGGGAAGCCCCTTGAGGAGCAGTCTAGAAGCCTGCCCATCACTGGTGAAGTCAAGTGCAAGAGAGATGAGCTAATGCCATCAGTTTCCTTGGGGACTTTGGGATGGGACAAAGGAGACCAGCTTGGGAACTGTGGGAGACAGATATGCTGAAAGTTTGGGCCAATTTGGTTCCAAACTGGCAGCACAACAAGCCCAAACTGCCACACACCAGGAGACACTGGGAGCATGACCTACAGATCCATAGAAAATGAAAGCAGACAGAGAAATGAAATGAAAACAGCCCACAGAGAGGAATCCTGGCTCCTGCAACTGCTTATTTATTGTCTGATCAAACAGCCACTTTCTTGAGGTAACGGAGCAAGTGGCTTTTCTTTGCCAAGAGCTCTGTCTAAAATGCCCACCAGGGAATCTGTGGGGAGCCCACTCGGGGACAGGAGTCCTCAGCTCTCCTGTGCAGGTCAAGCCGCCCTCTCAATAGCAATGCAACCCATGAGCCTCTATCTGCAATGCAAGCAGCTGACCTGCCTGAGGACTTTTCCCTGCCCCAGAGACATTTAACCTAAAACAAATCAAGTCTGCAGACCTAAATTACCAGTTCATAAGAAAAAACAGGACAGAGAAACACATTAAATGACATAAGGAAGCAGCCAGATACATGCAAATAATGAGGCACATCCCATAAGCAACTGGCCTGGCCTTTTCAAAAAGTTTTAATACACTATATGCTCTTTTGAAAAAAGGGGCGGGAAAAGCATTGGAGAATAAAAATGACTTAAGAAACATAATAACAAACTGAAATTATGGTCCTCAATTAGATAAAAAACAAACAATAAATCCAGCCAGAAGCAACATGTGATTCGTTAATGCTTTGAGGGGAAAAACCAGCCATAAAAAATAACTAAGATAGGGCTGGGGATTTAGCTGAGTGGTTTCGCTGCCTGCTGTGCAAGCTCAAGGACCCAAGTTCGATCCCCGGTACCAAAAAATAAAAATAAAAATAAATAACTAAGATATATAAACACAGGCTGGATACTAGGAAATGAAATCATTGGTCACTTTCTTAGGTTGGATAATGATGCGACAACGCAGGAAAACATGGGACATATATACTGGCGTGTTCGAAATAGTCATGGTATCTGCAGTTGCGTTACTCTGAAACGGCTTAGTACAATGAAGCCAAACCATAAATATAACTAGAGACAAATAATAACTAAAGCAAATGTTAGCAATTATTGATTCTAGGTGGTGGGTGTTCCCTGCACTTATCTTTCAACTTTTCCACGTTTGGCGTGTTTGGGAATAAACAGCACACACAGGAGAAAAAAAAAATGGAAACTCCTTAGGAAGATATAAGTGAAACCCAACATCTCCCAGTAAAACACACTCAGTACCTCCCCCCGCCAACTGCTAGAACAAAGCTGTGTACACGACTTCACTTTAGCCCCACTTGAAGCTGTTGCTTGGTTTTGGGGGGCACACTGCACAAATCGCCCCCGAGATGGTCCTGAGTCACCATTACCCCAAGAGGGCGAGCAGAGGGAAACACTCCCACCGCATCTAACACATGCACTGAATCATAAGTTTTCTCCCCATTCCTTTTTTAATGAAGTTTAGCTGAACCTGCATAAATTCAATGCATATCTGATACAACACCACTGTATTTCCCTTAAATCAGAGCTGTGTTTTTAAATGAATCCTCATCTGCCTATAAAAAAGGGACCAGCCTCACTGCCCATTTTTTCTGAATGGGATGCTGGATCACATCAGCCTGAGGATAAAGAGAACCCCGCAGGTTAGCAGTATTCTGCTGCACAGGACGCATCTTCAGCCTGGGGCGCGTCAGCCGAGGGCCCAGGCACAGGTGGTAACACGTCGCTGCCGCAGCATCTGATGCAAGCACTTCATTACCAGCCTCACCTGGAATCTGCAGTAACAGTCACGCACAAAAGTGCTTGCCCCGCATTTGTGTTCACTGATACCTCCAGGGCTGGATGGCACCAGGAGAGAGCCGGTTGGAGGACGACAAATGAGGGTGGCCCAAAACTCGCGCAAGAGAAGAATTTTCACCATCCTGCTTCTAGCAGGCAGCCCGCTGAAAAATGGGCCCTGTGCAATCAGATTGTGCTGAGCATTTGCTTTTACAGCATATTTATTTCAATTACTGAAGAAGGCTAAGTTTGCGAGACAGTTTATTTCAGTAATAGAAAATGTTTTAAGTATAAGTCAGTGGTAAGTCAAACATGCGTGCTAAACATAGATGAGAGAAGCCAACAATACCTAATATTCATGAGGCACCTGGTTCCTAAATGTTATGTATTAAGTATGCATGAGACTTAGGAGAACTAAATATACGGAGGCATGAAATATATATGAGCCCTGAATATACATGAGGCCCTCACTTGGCTACCCATTGGAGACACCCATTCCAGCACCATGTGTCTTCTGCTCACAAAACAAAACAGAAATTAGGCAGCCGCTCACTCAGCTAATTGGCAAAAAGCAGCTGCTTGTCCCTGAGTGTCTCTGATAAAAGTGTGGGTCACTGGCCCAGGGCACCTTCTCTCTGTTGGCTTCTTGCTCAAACTTCAACTCTGGTTCGTGTGACCACAGCATCTGTGGTTAATGCAGGAAAGGGAGAGATGGGACATATGGACATTCCAAAGCCCAGGATTCAGGTGGCATGGTCCTCCCTGAGGGGTCCTACTTACCCTGTCTTCCCCCCAGCTGCTATCTGTGTGCTGACTGATTTAATGAATAGTGTAATTTGGGCATTCCATGGGGGTTCCAACTGATTTTTGAGACAGGGTTTCCCTATGTAGTTCAGGCTGGCCTTGAACACCTGTGTAACCCAGGCTACCCTCCAACTTGCAGCAATCCTCCTGCCTCACCCTCCTGAAGGCTGGGCTACAGGTGTGTACCACCACACCCAGCATTAGGGAATTCCAGCTGAGAGTCAATGAGTCATACCCAGTCTAATCCACCAAATGGGCCACAGTGACTAGGAAGAGGAAGACATTGACAGAAAGCAGCAGGTAAGTCTACAGCAGAAACTTCACAAGCTCTCAGCCCTGGCTTCTGACGCTGAAGCAGAAAACAGAGCAAATAACCTAATGTGGAGGAAAGAAATAAGGGAGACCTTTCACCTTCCAAAAAGAAAGTTTCTAAATTGACGTATCCCTCAGTTCTCAATATTGCTGTCCCCTCCCATGCTTTCATAGGAGGTAGCAAGACCACTGCCATACTATTGTTTGCGTTTTAAAGGCTAAATTTTCTTAAAATGAAAAATATAAAGTTCCATGAAAAGGGCCAGAGATGTAGCTCAGTGGCACCATGCCTGCCTGGCAAGCACAAGGTCCTGAGTTTGATCCCTGGTACAAAAAAAAAAAAAAAAGAACTCAAAAAGTTCCATGAAAAGTCTTATATATATATATATATATATATATATATATATATATATATATATGAAAAACCACAAAGCAATGACTAACTTGCAAACCAAGTTCTATTTAAGACACCTGACTAAAATAAAATTAAATAAATAAAACCCCTGGACCAGTGATTTAGCTCAGTGGCCCCACACCTGCCTTGCATGCTCAAGGTCCTGAGTTTGATCCCTGGTACCAATAAATAAATAAATACCCTGACTAAACTGGGCATGGTGGCACTCACTGGTAATCCTAGCACTCAGGAGGCTGAGGCAGAAGGATTGCAAGTTTGAAGCTGGCCTGGGCTGCACAGCAAGTTCAAGGCTAGCTGAGGCAACATAGGGAGACCCTGACTCAAAAAATGAAAAAACAAAAATTTCTGACTAAACTTTAATACTTCTCAGTGTTCTAGAAATGACCTGAAGCCTTTTCAGAACATGATTTTTCAAGACCTACTATTATTTTGGTTTATCCAAAGAACCATTATGTTTTTTGGGGGGGTTTTTTTGGTACTGGGGATTGAACTCAGGTCCTTGTGCTTGCAAGGCATATGGCGGAACCACTGAGCTAAATCCCCAGCCCCACCATTATGTTTTGTGTCCATTCTTGCTGAACAGGCCTGTTAAAAAACAAAGTGAACTGCTTCCACTACAGAGAACCCAGGAGTTGGGTCCACATGAAGTCAGACCCTGGGATTACCTCTTACTACAGGAGAGATAGGAAGACGTTTTGTTATTTTGGATTTGGAACGTTCCCCAAAGGCTAGTACAGTGAAAGCTTGGCCTCAACTGGTGGTGATATGAGAGGCTGTGAAACGTTCGGAGGCGAACACTAGTTGGGAAAGGCAGGTCACTGGGGGCTTGACTTTGAAAGGTAACTTTTGTTCCTGCACCCCTTCCTGCTTGCTAGTTGCCATGAGGTAAGCTTTTTTCTGCCATACCCTTCCGCCATGATGTTCTACCTCACCAGAGGCCTAAAAGCAATGGAACCAGAGGGCCAAGGACTAAAACGTCTCAAACGGAGACCCAAAAGAAATCTTTCTTCTTTTTAAATTGAATTTCTTGGGTGTTTTGTCATAGCAACAAGAAGCTAACTTCTCCTAAGGATGCCCCTACTCCCCATTTTACTATGGCTACCATAGGAGCAAACATGGTGGTACAATATAACCCCACTCCCTGACCACTACTGATTGGTCCAGAAGTATCCACCTGACCCAAGTGGGACCAATCAAAATCCCTCCCTAGAAATTCTGGCTCTGAGACAGTCTCTCTGCAGAGGCTGCATTTCCACTGTATGGGGAAGTGGAAGGAGTCAATCCAACAAGGAAATGTGGCCACAGAGAGGAGTCAGGAATCCTCTCGGGTTTCTGGTGCCTGGTACTACAGGCTTCTGGGCTCCACTGCATTCCATACAAGGGAATTTCTGTCTGTTGCAACTAATATTTCCTAATTAACCCTGGAGACCAAAGTAAAAGCATCTTTTACTCTGCATAATTCTGACACTAAAAGGGGACTAATTGAAGGGATAACTGCATAACATAAACAGAGGCATCTTTATAAATCCTGCCTTCGAAGGTGTAGAACATACACAACCGGGACACACGCCCACTCTGACCCCACAGATCTTGAATATAGCCAGAAAAAGAAATTGCCTTAAATCTAAAAATAAGCTTCAGTGTGTCTGGCATATTTTTGGTGTCAGAGGCGGCAGATGACATGGACTTTTTTTCACAGGGGTCAGCGTCTCTACATCCAGGCTGGTCCTCTACTGCCTGAAGGGAAATGAGGCCAGCAGGGCTAAGTGGAACCTGGGGGTCCGTATTTCCTTTGTAAGGAGGCGTTTGACCTCAGAAAGTTATCTATCATCTAGCACTCGGGGAGCCTGAGGCAGGAGGAGCACAAGTTCAAGCCCAACTTGAGCAACTTAGTAATTTAGCAAGACCTTGTCTCAAAAATGAAAAATTTTAAAAAGGTCTGTAGCTCAGTGTGAAGACCCAAGGTTATCCCCAGTACTGAAGAAACAAAAAGCATCTGTTAAATACACAGCTTTTGAAAACAGTCATTTCAGATATACAGCAAACCTCTCTGTAAGGAACTAATATTTTCTGCACACACCTACAGGCCAGGCATTACTCAGGTCCCTTTACACGTATCAGTACTAAGTCTCGCCTCCAAGATGCTCACTTTATTACGTCCGCCACCACTGCAGAGAAGGTACCTGGTGCTCTGAAATGTGACTGACTGATCCCTAGTCTAGCACTCTGACCCCACAGCAGCCTTTTCATTACCAAAGCTTTTGTCACCATGGCCAAAGACTGGTGACTGAACTCAGTGTCTGGAGACCGTCCAGGGGCAGCAGACAGTAACACCGTTGACCCCAGATGTGAGTGGAGTTGTCTGGACTATGGGGGTGGGGGTGTGATGAAGAATGTGCCACAGCTTGCTCTGCATCCAGACCTGGTCAGTTCCCAGATGCCTGGCACAACACATACTCAGTGAGGCACCCTATGTGTGCTAAAATACTGACCTTTCTTGTTTTGAGGCAGTCTTGCTAAATTGCCTATGTAATCTTAAATCCATGATCCTCTGCCTCAGCCTCCAGAGCAGCTGAGGTCACGGGGGATATAACAGGGGTTACAGGCGTCTGCCACTTTGCATAGTGACCCTGAACTTTAAAAAATAAGCTTCCTCTTGGCTGTAGAAGATTCTGGTTATGGAAGGAGATCTTTTTAAATTATTATAAATTCCTTACTTTTGCTAATTATAAATGCAATAAATACTCTCTGTGGGAAATTCAGACATTACAAAAAGTATGTAGCTAACACAAGAGTTCCTGAATATCTCACCGACCTTAGACTGTCAGCCAAGGGTGATATTCTCCCAGACCTTTTCTGATATACAAATTAATATCTTCCCAAAAGGGGGGATTAATTTTTTCTTTAGTATTGCTTTGAATCTATACATGTTTCACATTATATGCTTTGGCATTACTTGCACTTCTTACATCGACCCAGGTCAGTGGTGGCGAACCTATGGCACACATGCCACAGTGGGCTGTTTGTTATCACTGAAAGCTCTAAATGGTTCACCATCACTGACCTAGGTTGTTCAGACCCAAACTCCGAAGCCCGATTACCTGGGTTCAAACATTAGACCCACTGCTTACTTGGTATGGAACCTTAGGGGAGATTCTAGTCTCACTTTTCTGATCTGGAAACCAGAATAACAATAGTAAATACTAAATAAGGCTTCAGGGGGAGGTGATAGCTCAAAAGAACTAGGAATAGTAGCCACCATGCTACCTGAGCTAAATGAATGAAATATAATGCTGTTCCTATTGTGCTTGCTACTTCTGTCATGTTAAAATATTTTTAAGGGCAGGGATTTAGCTCAGTGGTTCTACCACCTGCCTCACAAGCGCAAGGACCCGAGTTTGATCCCTGGTACCAAAAAATATATATATATATTTTTAAATTATTAGAACAACTTGACTTTGTTTAGTGGTTATATGCGTTTTCTCTTTGATGGTGCTTATTTAAATCCATTAACTCTTTTCCTATTGGGTTTTTAAATTTGTGTTACTGTTTCACAAGAGTCTTTAGCATGTTAAGGAGGCTCATATGAGATGAACATTGCAAATATTTCCCACACTTCCAAATAATTTCAGAGAAGTTGCAAAACGGTGCCATTTAGAAACATGGTCTAAGTCAGGTATAGTGTTCCATGCCTGTAATCCCAGCAGTCCGGGAGGCTGAGGCAGGAGGATTACAAGTTTGAGCCTGGCCTGGGTAAATTTATGACTTAGTGAGACCCTGTCAAATAAGTAAGTGAATGAATGAACAAACAAACAAACAAATATGGGTTCTGGAATGAGGTGAGGTCAGGTTTAATACAGGCTCCACCACTTACCTGTTGTGTGACCCTGAGCAAGCTGCTCTCATCGCCATACTTCTGGGGTACTCTAAGGTCCCCATCTTTTAGGGTACAGATTCTGTGTGATCCTCTGCCCTTGAGTGCAGGTGGAGCCTGAGAACATCACTGGATATCACCTCCATGATTTTAAGATCATCAAAGGGGAGACTGGCTGGGTGGCCTAATCTAATCTGGAGAGCCCATAGAAGGAGTTCATTGCTTCCTGAACTCAGGATGATCTGAAGCATGAATGGATTTGATGTGAAAGAGATTCTCCATTGTTGGCTTTGAAGATGGAAGAGGCCACATGGCAAAGACCTGACAGGGACCTCCAGGAGAGGACAGCATCCCATGGACAGCCAGCAAGGACATGGCCACCTCCTGGCAACCACCAGGAACAGAACTCTTCCAACAGCCTGCATGAGCTGGGGAGAAGATTGTGGGCCTTAAAGAGATCAACTCTGCCCCACGCCTTGATTTCTTTCTCCTGAGACCCTAAGCAGAAAGAGAGCTCAGCTACATGGTGTCCCAACTTCTGCTCCACAGAGCCATGAGCTAAAGAATGGATATTGTTTAAACCGCTAAATTTGTAGTAATTTATGACTCAGCAGTGGAAAAGTAACACAGTAGTACGTACTATGCTTCCTATTTGGTTGCAACCAGAATAGTGAAACAAATTCTGACCAGAATCATAGGAAGAATTAAATTCATGAACCAAGGTACCACTGTATATTCTATTTTGTCGACCACAAAGTAGGAACAAAGCTCAAACTACATTCTCCTGTTATTGCTTTGGAAAGTAATAGTTGGAGAAAACTCTCTGCAGAGCCTGGTATAATTAAGTGAGCACTCGGAGTCACTCACCTGGGATTAACAGCCATTGTTGTCACTCCCATAAGTACCATTACAAAATGGGACAGCGGCATGGAGAAGGCATGGGACCTATTGTCAGAAGATGATAATGTCCCATTCCTGAACCCTCCACTCTGAGTGACACCACCAACGTGCAGCTGCATGGCCCAAGCCTGGGAAAATCACAGTACTACACTGGGATCTTCTATGTGGACCCTGAAAGCAAGAACTTCTCCCTTTCCTCTGGAAATGTCTGGCTGTTTATAGCCCTCCTGTCCTTCCGAAAAAAAAAAAAAAATGTCTACATGCAGTAGGAAAAGATGAGAAAAATCCAGAGAGTGACAAAGATGTGAAAGGGAGTATCCCTAGATACAGCTGTGCCTGAAGCCCACCCACCTCAGCTCACCATAGTCCTATGAGCCATCAATTCCCCTTTTCACTTCAGCAAGTTTTAATAGAATTTCTATCACTTGTAACCAAGTGTCCTGACTAATACACTAGGCCTCCTTTTGCTCATCTAAAAATTAAAAAGCTGGGGCTACAAGGGAATGCCCTTCTACTAAGCCCCAGAGTTTAGATATGCCTTCCCAAATGGCCTCAGTAAAAGTAAAGACTAGGCCTTAGAGGAGAAAGTCTCTGACAGTTGGTCAATATTTAATTAAGACCTCAGCTCTTGTACCTAAAATAATGCTTTGCACACAGTAGAGCCCTGCTAAGCATTAACAACAGGAGCTGTGCTCTTGAGAGCTCCACAGCTACAGTGTGAGCTCCTTCTTGGTTTGTGGTTCTCTCCCTCTCTCTCTCTCTCTCCCCAAAAGGAGCTGTACTTACAAAACATTTTCACAACAAAGGGTGGAAATTCTGAGCTCAGCACTTTCCCAGCCAGATGGGGACCAGATGTGCAGCGTGTATCTGACAGAAGGGCCACCTGGGAGCAAGATACACCCCTAGGGCCCCACCTCCCTGGCCTTCTCGCTCCTCCCTTTCTGTTCTGGTTTCACTGTGATTCATGTGTTCCCACCAAGATCCCCCAACCCAAGCCACCGCTCAGCCTCTCTCCTTGAAGGTATTGCAGCATCCAAGGGTCTGGGCGAGACAGCACAGCACCACCCTTGCCCTGAGGGCTGGGCAGTCCTGGAAGGTCAGAGACCCCAACACCTTTGTCTCCTCCATCTGCAGAAAACAGGGGCCGAATGCAAACTGCAGACAGTAGCAGTGACAACCTGGGAAAGGACCACAGCATATGGGAGGCAGGGAGGCCAGGTGAGCCACAGGTCATCAGTCCTTCTTCACCTCTCCACATCCACTCACTCCAGCAGTAAAAGGAGACCCGCAAGTGCAACGCCCAATGCTTTGGGGACCAGCACAGGTCTGCAGTGAACATTCCCAGGGAAGGCAAGCAGGGGGCTCCAACACAATTCACTCCTCAAGACTTTTCTTGCAATTATTCTGAAATCTCATCTCTTTTCCCAAACCTGCCATCCTCCCTGATCTTGCCCATACATATCTTGCCCATAATCTCCCTGTTCATGCTTCATCTGCAGAAACGTGGCTTCCTCTCTTGTCTTTTCCAAACCACTGCTCATCGTCACATTCCCAGGCCCGGGACCCTTCTGGATCCACACATGCTCTGTCCATAGGATCCTTTTTCTTTGTAAGGTAAAGAGGAATGGAATTGTAGATGCTTATAATGGTTTTCTCTGCTGCCACATAAATAAATATGGAAATTTTCCTAGCACACAGATTCTAAAACCTTCCTTTCTAAATAAAGAGAAAACAAAGTGTTCACAGGGTACCTTGCCCTAGTACAGTGTGCACAGCTCTGTCCAACAGACCTGAGAGTCAGATTTCATTAGAGAAAATGTGGCAGCCAGACAATGTCTCCAAGGTATCCATTCTGGTGTTCTGGGTCCCTCGTCCAGTTTGATTACCATCCTGGTGACTACAAAGGAGTCCTGGCTGGCAGGGAAGGTGTTTCTACTTGGTTGGACTCCCCTCTACTCCCCCAGGTCACTGAGGCTTCCTCTCCAAGGCACAGAGAGATGGATTTGGGCACAGCAGGACCTGGCAGTGGGCTGGGCCTTCCCTCTGGTGTATCTTGATGCCCGTTTGTCTAACTTTCCCAAGAAGCCCCAGGGCCAGAAGCAATCAAAGCAGGTACAAGAGACCAATTTAAACATCACAGTTGGCCTAAACACTGAATGAACTCTATTTACTCAAGCAATATTAATGACTGGGCCATTCTTGGGAGCTGGCTATGAATTTGAGGGCTACAGGAATGTGAAGTCAACATGACATTGGACTTGAACATTTAACTTATTTGCAATTAGCTGAAGGCAGCCTCCCCATCCCTGCTTCAGTGATTTACTAATTCTAAATGTTACTAGAGAGATTTGGTAAGGCTGAGGCAAACAGAGGGTCATTTAAACCAAAGATGTACCTACCTACAGGTTCCTTTGAGCCACACCTGAGCTCAAAACTTCACTTTTCCTCTTCAGAGGGAAACAGTTGAAGAGGTCTCAAAGTGGTTATCCCAGTCAGTCTAGAAAACAGGATTCCTGAGGTACAGGACTGTAAAACTGAGACAGTCCCTAGGCAAACTCAGCTGGCTTACTGCCCTGCATACACCCAACACCCTTGGTAAATGACCACTGCTGCATCAGAAAGGGAGCTACAGGGCCAGGGATTTAGCTCAGTGGTTCCGGTGCCTGTCTCGCAAGCACAAGGACCCAAGTTCGATCCCCAATACCAAAAAAAGAAAGGGAGCTACAAAGTTGACTCTAAACGTCAGCTTCCAAAGTGTATAGATGCTGGGCCAGGGACTTAGCTCAGTGGTTCCACCGCCTGCTTCGCAAGTGCAAGGACCCGAGTTCAATCTCCGGTACCAAAAAAAAAAAAAAAAAAAAAAACCAACAAAGTGTATAGATGCTGTTTGGTCAACAAAAGCTTTCAGGGTCAATGACTCTGGGAAATGCCGTGAACTCCATCAACTCTTCCAATGGTATCTTCATACACATGACCACATTCAAGGCTCTGAGAAATACTGCAGGGGTGAACATAGTTATCACAGAGGACTCAGTATGTCCCAAATTTATCTAACCACACAAGGCTTTTTTCACTTAATGTCCATCATCACCCAAGTGTACATACCTTGAGCAATGGGGATCTTATCCACAAAAACATAAACAACCTGGGGAGGTACAAGACTTGGATTCAGTAAGCCATGCACATCTACTTCAGAAGTCAACACATTGTTCTTCCTACTCAATGAAAAGTAATACTGTAACCTGACCTAAAATAGTGCTGCATTCTACATTTACTTTACTTTATTTTACTTATTTATTTTTTTGATACCGGGGATCGAACTCAGGTCCTTGTGCTTTCGGGGCAGGCGGTACATTTACTTTTAATAAGACACACAAGGAAAGTAACAAAATCTATACAAGATTTTAAATTGTGACTGGAACCAGCCAGAATAGTATTAAAAAACCAAAGACTTGGACTTGGAACCCAATCTAAAGGCAATATGTAGATTTTGTGTCAGAAGGATGTGAGAGACTCATTCATTCAGCAAATTAATTAAACCTATATATGCTAGGCATTGTACTGGGCACATGATACAGTAGAAAAGAAGATAAAGGGACAAGGTCTCTACACATCTCCCAGTTGGGGCTTCTGATCTTAAATTTCAGTAAGTACTGACTAAGCACATTGGTAAGAAATTACAGGCTATACAGGAGGGGAACAGGTTTAGGAGATGGTCGTGAAGACTTCCCAGGGAAGAAAATATCAAGGCTTAGCTCCCCGGGATGAAATGGGAGTGCGTGCTGAGCAGGGGAACACCACATGCAAAGGCTGGGGGGAAAACAGCTCAGAGCACTCTCCACAGATGCAAGGGTCCCCTCATCCTGACCTTTAAAGTCCTTTAGCACACAGTAGGACCTCCATGTCCTGTGACTATTGCCATCACTACTGCATCCAGGAAGCCCACCTAGTGGGAGAGAAGGTTCCATCTCACTCACAAAAAAGCAATATTTTGTGCTTGGGAAACTTTCATGATTCCCTTTAAAGCCTGTTTAAGCTTACAGATGTCTAGAAAACAAAGGCCCCATGAAGGCCTCAATCTACATATTAACAGACTATACCTGGAGACCTTGCGACCTTGACCCCTCTTGGCTTCTCCAATAAGATGCTACAGCCTGTGGTGTGCAAGCAGGCCAATGTCAGCGGATGCTCATGGGTTACTTAAGCCACCATCACTGGAGCACACATGACCCCTCCAGGAGGAAGCATAGTGCACGCTGGGTAGAAACTTTCATACAAAAAGCAAAGCATGACCTCCACCTCTCTGGAGGCTGGAGCGTGGTCCAGAATAGAGGCCACCCAGGGCAGACACTTACCCCTCTGAAATTCCAGGCTTTAGGCGAAGGAAACATGGGAAAGTTGTTTTGTTGATGCCGCTTAGGTCTAGAAGAGGAGAAAGGACATGTTCTTTATTCATTGATTAGATGCTCAGAAGAAATCATTGTTTTCAAATGCAGATTTATCAAAAAGAAAGGTGCCTGAAGCAACGGCCCAGGCAAACCTGCTGGCTGGAGTGTTCTGGTGTCTTCAGTAGCCATGTTCGCTCTCAACTCCTTCCCAGCCACAAGAGGAAAGCCACACGGTAGTCAGCTGACTAGTCAGGCTTTCACTCAGAAAAATAGAGAATAGTCCATTTCACTGAGGAAGAAAAAAATCTAAAACACAATTTGGATGTGGCCCAAAAAGTCAGACCAAATTCCCAGTCTTTGTCTTTTGTCCTACGTGGGCAGTTCCCAAAAGGACACCACTGGAGCACTCCCCAGTCACACGCTCCCACCAGGAGCCCCAACATCTCCACGGAGGCCACACTTGAGGTTCTTAAAGAGGTTACCAACAGGACGGGTAGCCCCTGCCCACCAAGGTGACACTGGTCTCCTCCCTGTCAACCTCTCAGCACAAATCCACCTCCCTAGAAGTGGCACAGGCAGCTTCGGGTGGGGCAGGGCAGGAGCCCCAGGCACGCCCCCTCCCGAAGAACCTTATTTCTGTCTTGCAAATGGAATCAAGTTCTGTAGCTGCCAAAATAGCAACAAGAATACCTTTCTGACATTTTTTATGAAGTGATAAATTACCCAGTACACACCCCAAATATGATGCCTGTCATCGTAGATACTCAGACCTTAAGCTGACTGAGATCATCCCTGAAAAAGGCCTATGTTGGACTCTTCCTGAGGTTTCAGTCACCAATGCACCACAACAGCATTGTTAGTTACACAATTTACATGATTGAATTATGATCACAGAGGTGAAAGCTGATTCTGGTCTCAACTGTCTAACCTCACACCCATGGTTTTTATTAGGTGTGTGACCCTGATACGAGGTTTTTACTGAGCTTTGGTTTTCTATGTGCAAACCAGGGGATATAACACCCGCTGTGTCCAAGAACAGTGCTGGGGCCAGGCCTGACACAGGGGGCTCGGCAGAGAGGCCCAGGCTGGTAGGAACCCCGCCCTGTCAGAGGGACCTGAACATCAGGCCCTCCTGCCTCCCCTCCTCCTTCACACAAGCAGCAGAGGCCAGGCCAGCACTGCAGACCAGCAGAGACCGATGGTAGCAATTCCGATCTAAGGCCTTTCCCCATCAAGCAACATGTTGGTTGGCCCAAGTTCTTTTGTAAAGAAACTGCTGTCTTCAAAAAGAAATTCCTGGCCGGGGATTTAGCTCAGTGGTTTCGCCGCCTGCTGCGCAAGCACAAGGACCCGAGTTCGATCCCCGGTACCAAAAAGAAATTCCTGGATATCAATGATACTTTCCCAATTATAACTGAGCTTTGCTTTCCTAATTATTTTATGAGCGTCCCTGCATCCAATGCAACAATATATACCAGAACATTTCAGTAAATATGCCCTTGTTTTATATGTTGCAACCACAGAAGGTCACACCTAATGTTAATTATCACAGTAAATCAGTGATTCAATTAAGCTGTACCAGGGACTAAGCCCTCATAACCTAAGCTTCTCGGTCCTTTATAAGATCGGTTATTGGATTATAATGCATAGAACAAAGCCCAGGCTTCCTTGTGGGAGGGCAGCACTTCAACAGCACCTCATACTATTAGGCCTCACAGCCAAAGAACAACCCGGGGCACTCTCCACAAATTGGATACCACCCTCTCCGCTAGGGAAACTGCCCAGTGGCAAACCAGCAAACCGGAAGATGGGCTGGCCCTAATTTTTAGCTTCTAACCCTCTCGCCTCCCCCCACCACCCACGGTCTCCACTCAAGGCGTGGTGTCTGGAGTCTAGCAGAACTAGGTCCACAGCAGCAAGCCTGGGGTGAGCACAGTATGTGTTTTGCCATCCAGTGAACACACATGTGACTCTTTCTCACAGCCCTGAGAAGAGGATTAGCGACTGTTTGCAGGGCAAACAAACCTTTAGGCTGTTTCTGCTTCAGGGCACTGTGGGGCTAAGGGCCTGATCTTCAGGGAGAACCATCTCGGGGCTGGGGCTGGGGCTGAATGTCACTAACTCCCTTTTCCTTACTGGGGGATTTAAGCAGGTTACCTACCCTCTTGTCCCTCTGGGTCTCAATTTCTTATCTGTAAAGTGGGGATACTTATCCCTTCTCGGAAAATGGAAAGATTAACTTAAGGTACTATATAAAACACGTGGCAGAGTTTGGTGCTTAATAGGTGCTGAAATTTATTATTATTATTATTATTATTATTATTATTATTATTATTAAAGAGAAGGCTCCTTCTTTCACCCAGTGAGGGTGAACTGTTAACATCATGAGGTTATTGTTATCACTGGTGAAGCTCATGTTGTCGGACCAAAGAAATCTGCACGTAGTTCTCACAGGTTAGATAAAACAGGCAAACAGGAGAAAAGCTTCAGTGTGATATGAATATTTGTATTAGCTGACAACATGGCCACAGCTGCGGACAGGATGCAATCACTGATGAGAGGCTCCCCCTTCACACTGAGCCCCACCTCCCCTCTTCTCTCCTAAGACCACTGCCTGCTCCAGCACCCTGTGGGCATCGTAACATTTTGTTTTTCGGATTTGGTACTGGGGATCGAACTCGGGACCCTGAAAGGCCCTTTAAGTGGCCACAGGAGAACCAAGGGGGCTCAGTTTGAGTTTGGGGAGCAGAGAGTATCCCACCACCACCAGAGGAAATGAATGTGGCCTCCATGAGACCTGACAGAGAAGGATTCAACCAGGTCACCAGGAAAGCTTCAATCTTTATTGATAAGGAAATGGGCTGAATGACACTAGGTCATTTGGGATCACACAGCCCGGCTGCTGGCAGTGACTGATCACGCAGCCAGGGTGAGGAAAGGCAGCATAATGGCGGAAATGAAACTATAATAACACCTATCCAAAGGCCCAGGCAGGCGGGGAAGGAGGCAAAGAAGCAGGAGAGGAGACCTGATTGGCAGCCAGGGCTCCACTGCAGAGTTATAAGGTGGAGAGTGACACGAGGAGATCTGCCTGCTAGAAAGACCCCTCGACAGAGAGTGGAAGGCAGCAGGGCTCCTGAGGGAACACAGGCAGGGGGGCTCCCGCGGCCCATCTCGAGGGAGGCACTTCCAGGATTCTGAGCCACGGGGACTCCCTCCCCATTCTCCAGCCTGCACCAGCTTCTTAAAGATCGGCACTGTTTCCACAGAAACATCATGTAAGCCACAGATGGAGTTTCCAACGTTCTGTCAGTCACATTTCAAAAGTAAATAGGGGCTGCGGTTGCAGCTCAGTGGTAGAGCACATGTTTATCAGCATGCATGTGCAAGGCCCTGGGTTCAGTCGCCAGCACTGAAAAAACTAAAAATAATAAAAAGCAAAACAACACAGATAAGCATAGCCCTAACAGTATAGTTTATTTGGCCCAATATATCCAGGTATTACCAGTTCAACATGCAAAAAAAAAAAAAAAGAGAGAGAGCTAGTTTACATTTTTTCATACTGAATCTTTAAAATGTGATGTGTGCCTCGCACTTAGCACACGTGTTAACTGGTATAAGCCACATTTTAAGCACTCAATAGCCACAGGTGTGGCATGGGGCTGCCTCAAACAATGCATGCAGTTGTGCAGGGCCTCCAGCTGAAAGTCCACTGTTCTAGACCCAGCAGTTGGCGACCAATCAAAAGGTGCAAGTTGCGATCGACACCACAAAATGTGGCATGCTGCAAAGTATTTTATTATTCATCTGAATTCAGAAACACCCAGAAAAGCAAAATAGTTCACAAAGGGTTTAGAAAAACTTTGGAAAAACCAAAGGAAACTATCTTCAGGTCACAAATACACAAACATCCTATCTGAAGGGGGCAACTCTCCCCCAGTGCGACTCTGCCCAATGGGGACACTTCCAGACAAATGTCTGTGGGCTGTCACTAAATAAACAGGGCTCCTGTATTCAAACTAATCCCAGAATTAACCAAAAAGAAGAGATTTAAATGATGTGCTAAATCCATTAAATTATTATATTTGTTGTTCCTCTTCTGTAAAATGCCTGCTCTGGTCTTTTGCTCATTTATGTAAAGAGTTTCATATGTGTGAACTTTTTATATATTCAGAATATCCCATGTAGCAATGTGTCTTGCACTTAGCTCATACTCAAGTAATTATTTTTAAAAGGAATACATGAAACATCCATAAACTGATGAATTAATGAACAAAATGTGGTACATCCACATAAGGGAATATTATCCAGCTGTCAAAAAGAATGAAATACTGACACCTGCTACAGTGTGGAAGAACCATGAAAACATGTGAAGGGAAGGAAGACAGACACAAAGGGCCACATAGTGTATGATTCCATTTGTATGCAATGTCCAGAACAGGCAAATCTACAAAGGCAAAAAGTACATTAGTAGTTGGAAGAAATTAGGGGAAAACAGGGAATGGGGAGTAACCATTTGGTGAGTGCACAGTTTCTTTTGGGCTCTGTTTTCTGGAATTAGGTGAGGTTCTGGAATGAGATGGTTGTAATGGATGCACAACACTGTGAATTACTTCACTCCACTGAATTATGGCAAGCTTTAAAATGGCAAATATGATGATAATTAAAATGGCAATATTTTATGTGTACTTTACCATAAGTTTCTGAAAAGTGAGGGTGAAATAAAATATTTTCAGGCAAAATCAAAGATATATATTTAATGGGAAAAATCACGACACAATAATGTGAGATAAACTCCCATGACCCAGTCGAGAGGAGGTAAATCTGTAATGAAAGCCAGGGAAGCGGACAGTTGTGCAGCCTGGGGACAAATGGAAAAGCCTCGGTCGGCTCGGTCGCTGCTTCTGAGACACACATGCCCTGAATCACAGCAGTGACGAGCATTCCCACACCTCCTGCGGGCTCTGCCTCCTCCCACTCTGTCCCCTCCCCGGCCCCACCTTGCAACACCTACTCTGCCTCCTGCTCCGTCTCAGGAGACAGCTTGCTGTGTCCCCCTGCTGGAGGGAGGAGAGAGGCCCCGCAAGGCTGGGAGACAGGGACGTGGACTGAGGCCCGAGATAGCGTCCAGGCCATCCAGAGGCGTCATTCGGGTGACACAGAAGGTTCCAGAGACCTCGGGTGCTGGTCAACCCTCCGCAGTCTTCAGCGTGCACTCCCGGATGGCAGGCGCTTCCCCGTTTTCTATATGGTAGATGCCCAGTGATTATTTGTAAGGCTAACTTTCTTGACGTCCGCAGCCAGACAGTCTGGCCAGTGGGAACTTCTCATCCCTGAGAGTACCGTATAGCAGCCGGGTGTGGTGGCGCACGCCTGTGATCCCAGCACTCAGGAAGCTGAGGCAGGCGGATCACCTCTAGTTTGAGGCCAGGCTGGGCTACATAGTGAATTCAAGGACAGCCTGAACTACACAGCGAGACCCTGTCTCAACAAAACAAAACAAAAACAAAAACCAAGAATATGGTACAGGAGATGAGAACAAATTATCTTGAGATGGAATTCTGCCCTCCCCACCCTTCCCTAAAGGGCGTTTATCCAGCAGCCGTTTCCCAGTTACTACCTCGTCAGCATTCCAAACTCCACCATCAGTGTGTGGAGGCCCCAAACTTCAAACATTTAAACTAGCTGCAAGCTGGTCTAATTTGAAGAAATTATAGAATATCTTTAAATGGATTTTTTTAAGCAGAGTTCTTTTGAAAATCTAATGTAAGAAAAAACTTTTTTTTAAAAATGTTCCAAGTGCTAACCTGCAAACGCTGTCTCGGGCGCTGCTGTGGGAGGTACAGGCTCACTGCCCCCCGCAGCCCAAGCCCAGGGACCGGGGTCTCAGACCCTTCCAGGGGGAGAGGGCTCCACATCCTAAGGAAACCCACATCCTGAGCCTCGGTCCGCGAGAGCAGCCGGAAGAGTAATTCGCTTTCTACCCTTTAATCAAGGAGCGGCAGACCGTTGTTTTTCTAAGGCTCTGCCGGGGGAGCGTCTGCTCTTTCCTGAGCGGGTATTTTTCTAACCAGGACTCAACGTCCCCACTCTGCCTTCCTGCGAGCCTGCTCTCAGAGCCGCCCCAGCTGGTCTGGAACAAGAAACCGAGGCGAACGTGGGCACCCGACCTCCTCAGCACCAGTGACCTCTGTCTTAGGAGTGCAAGAATCCGCGATCTCAATCTGTCATGGAGGCTGCTTTTAAGGGTTTATGTTTTAGAAAACCAATGACAGAGTGCTCAGTATATGCCAAATACTGTTCTCAAGGACTAATAAATATTAACTCCCTGAGTCTTCAGAACAACTTTGTGAGTAAGAACATTTTTATTCCTACTTTACAGATGAAGAAACTGAGGCCCAGAGAGGTTAAAGGACTTGCTCCAAGTCACAGAGCTAGCAGGTGTCAAAGCCAGGATTGGAACACGGGCAGTTTGGCTCCAGAGTGAAAAAAGGAAAGAACAGATGATAAAACCATTGCAGAGGCAACAGCAGCATCAGAACAGAGCTGGAAACTCACATGCTTACAGTGCACCAGGCCCTCAGCCAATGTTCCTGGGATTGGTTCCTCTTTACATGAAGTGCAAATGGATTTTTAAAATAATAAAAATAAAATAAAAGATTGGAGATTACTTTATTGATTTTTCTACATTTTCAAAGAAATGTCTATGAAAGCTGGGCTCAGCGATGCATGCCTATAGTCCTAGCTAATCAGGAGGCTGAGGCAGGACAATCACTTGAGCCCAGGAGTTCAAGGCCAGCCTGAACAACACTCCCTTCCCTAACTAAAAAAACAAAAACAAAAACATGAAGATTAACTGGTTTGCTTTTCAGTGTACATATTATAATTCACTAAAAGTATAATTTCAATTAAAAATTTTAATGGTTGAGTTTTATTGGTGTTTTAAAATAAACAGCCTCTAGAAGTTATTTTTAAAAAATCACTATGGACTTGAACTATCTTTTCAATCTCTGTCTAAAGAAATAAAAAATCAAAAGGCTGTTTTGAGGACTGTTCTATCAAACTATACCCAAATTATAAACAAAAAGGAAGGAGATAAATTCATGCTTTCCAAATCCCAGAAAGTTCTAACTCAAACATTATAGATACCATCCTTTCCTAGTTCTTGTCAAACAGATGCTCCATGAAGCTTTTATGCCCAAGAAGGACCAAAAAAGGATTCCCTATTTCACTTAATAAGGTATCGATCAGAAGCTAATAAATCAGGAGGTAGGTGGCCCAACACCTCCAAAATGAAAACCTCAGTCCTAAAAATGAGTCCACCAGAATGGCCATTCCTAAGAAATGTTCTGTTTACTCTAACAGCTAAAGCACTGATTTCTTAAGTTAGCCAGCATCAAGTGAAGCAGTTTATTGACTTCTGATACAGGACCTACCACAGTCTCCAAGGTAACTAGGCGCTCCATGAATGCTGTTTTTGGCAGTGACTGGGGCCACACATAAAAACATGTTTATTCCCAAACTGGCAGTGAAATGCGGTGGTGGAGTTGGGACCAGGCGGGCTTGTGAGAGCACACAAAGAGGAACAGGAAGGGGACTCACGAGGGCACCTGGGAGTGAGGTGGCTTTGGTACTGTGACGAGCCACAAGCCACCCCCAGGTCCTGGCCACCCTCCAAGGTGGCTGAGAAAGGAGTAGGGTGTGAGGCACTCTGAGGTGAGAAGGCGACCTTACTGGTGTTTTCATGACAGTACAACGGCTCATGCTGATCTTTCCATCTCGATTACTCACTGGACCCTCACAGGGGCCCTGCGGGTCAAGGGCTGTGACGGGTGAGGACACTGACACTGGGGTTAGACTTGGACTGCCTCTCGGCCACTGCAGGAGCCAGACAGCGATTCCAGGTTCCTCTCTTACCCCTCAGGGCTACCAAGTTTCGGAAGGAGTTTTCTGGCTACCTAATTCACAAGAGGCACAAACTCGGGGTGGAGGGGAGAGAAATTGACTGTGTCAATCACTTACCTGACACTTACCAAACACAGCCCCTCCAGAAACATAGCAGTGCAAACCGCACTCTGGGCCACCTCCTTGCCTTTCTGCTCCCAACTGCGCTCCAGAGGGAACAGGGCCAGCGCTTGCATCAGCATTGCCTTAGCTGTCACCATGGCAACCTCCCCTTGTTGCCCAGGCGAAGATGGTTGCCCCGGTCCCACTCTCTCAGAGGCCTTGATCCAGGGATGCAACCCTTGCAAACTCTTCCTTTACCTGCTCCCAACTTCCTCAAGGTTTCACAAGGCAGGGAACTGGCTGGGCTTCCCCAGCTCCCTTGGACACGTTTGGAGCAGGCCAATGTGTGTAAAGGCCAACAGGGAGGTGGGGCGCATAGAGAGATCACAGAGAGATACAGATTTGCAGGTGGGCAGCTGCTGCTGTGAAGGCCTGGCAGGGCTTGGCTTGAGTTCCAGTTCTGGCATTGGCTAGCTAGGGACCCTTAGCAAAGGATTCGTCCTCTAGGAGCCCATTGCTTAGACTATAAAGAACAGCCTGGGACTGGTCCCTTTATGAAGGGATAGTATCAGCATACAAAGGACCGCAGGACTAGAAGGGTCTATTCTTTCTTGTTTCCTGCCACCCTGGTGCCAGACTAGCTCACCACTGCCCTGAGCTCTGTAGCTGACACCAGCAGCACAGAGCCCAACCCGGCCAGCAGCTCACACACAGCTGAGCACAGTAAGACAGGAGAGCCATCAGTGGGAATCCCACATTCAGTACCTGCCACTAGCCCTCGCAGCTCCTCTTATTTGATAGGTTTAGTTTTGTTTTGTTTTTTTTGACAAGGTTTCATTATGTTGCCCAGGCCAGCCTCAAACTCCTGGGTTCAAGAGATCCTCCTATACTGGCTATTCAAGTATTCACTCCCACACCCAGCTTGAACAGATAGATTTAGTCACATAAATCTTCTACCTTTACTTGACAAAAATGCCACTGAGCAAAACACCTTTTAAGATACTAAGGGCATGAATGAACTTTCAGTCTTTAAGGCCAAGTGAGGGGCATTCAAAAATTTCTAAAAGATTCTGAAAAAGCAATTTCCACACTGTCAGTAGTGGTGACTTCTCAAAGTTAGCATGGATGCTGCATTTGCCATGTTACATATTCCTACGCTATCTGAAATTTTGTGAAATGCATATAATAATTTTATAATCAGAAAATACTAGCTTTTTTAAAAAATTAAAAAGCTGAGTAGTTCACAGCAGAAGAAACCAAAACAACCAATAGGCAAACAAAAAATGGAACAACTAGCAAAATGGAAATTTAAATCAGGTAGCACATTTACTTTCAGACTAGCAAATTTTTATAATAATACCATACATAGGCAAGAATGGAGAAACAGGTCATATACACTGATGTAAGGTTTCCACAGGATGGTCAGCTCTTCAACAGCATTTTCCAAGAACATTAAAATGACCCATACTGTGATAAAAACAGCACGGTACTGGCAAAGAAACAGACCCGAGGATCAGTGGAATAGATTAGAAGATCCAGAAACAGATAGACTCAGACACTCAGATAGACTCCAGACACACTCAGCCACCGCATCTTTGACAAAGGAGCCAATCACCCTCATTGGAGGAAAGACAGCCTATTTAATAAATGCTGTTGGAAAAACTGGATTTCAACCTGCCAAAGATTAAAACTAGACCCAAATCTATCACCAAGCACTAAACTAAGATCGAAGTGGATTAAAGATCTAAATATTAAGACAGAAACACTAAACTTGCTGGAAGATAAGTTAGGTAGAACTCTTGAAGACATTGGCATAGGAAAAGACTTTATGAAGAAAACCTCAGTAGCACGGGAACTAGCACAAAGAATCCACAACTGGGATCTCATCTTATTAAAAAGCTTCTGCACTGCAAGAGAAACTACCAACAGAGCTAAGAGACAACCTACAATGTGGGAAAAAATTTTTACCAGCTGTGCCTTAGACAAAGGACTGCTATCTAGAATATATAAAGAACTGAAAAAAAATCAGACCCCCCCCAAATTCCAAGACCCAATTCAAAAATGGGCATCTGAAATGAACAGACATTTCTCAGACAAAGAAGTGAAAGCAGCAAATAAACATATGAAAAAATGTTCAGCATCACTGGTCATTCGAGAGATGCAGATGAAAACAACAATGAGGGGCTGGAGATTAAGCTCAGTGGTTCCGCTGCCTGCCTCGCAAGCACAAGGACCGGAGTTCAATCCCTGGTGTCAAAAAAAAAAAAGAGAGAGTTACAGGTTTGGGCCGGGGATTTAGCTCAGTGGTTTCACCACCTGCTGCGCAAACTCAAGGACCCGAGTTTGATCCCTGTACCAAAAAAAAAAAAAAAAAAAAAAAGAAAAGAAAATAACACTGAGATTCCATCTCACCCCAGAAAGAATGGCTGCTATCAAGAAATCAACCAATAACAAATGCTGGCGGTGGTGTGGGGAGAAAGGAACGCTTCTCCATTGTTGGTGGGAGTGCAGACTGGTGCCACCACTGTGGAAATCAGTATGGAGCTACCTCAAAGAACTAGGACTAGAGGTCCCATTTGACCCAGCTATTCCCCTGCTGGGTATCTTCCCCAAAGAATTAAAAGCATCATACCACAGCGATACATGTGCACCCATGTTTATAGCAGCACAGTTTGTAATAGCTAAAGCTTGGAAGGAGCCCAAGCGCCCATCAACTGGAGACTGAATAAAGAAGACATGTTTTTTTTATAAAATAGAGTACTACTCAGCCATAAAGAACGAAAAACTAGTCATTTATAGCTAAATGGATCCATATTGAGGCGATACTCTTAAGTGAAATAAATAGGACACACATGTGTAAATACCAAATAGTTTCTCTGGTTTGAGAAACTGAAAGTGTAAATAGGGATTAAAATGATTAAAATGAATAACTGATAATTTGAAATAGGAAGAAAGGTCCAAAGCGGTAAAGGAAGTGGGAGGGGAAGAGGAAAGGAAAGAAGGGAAAGGAAAAATTATAAGAAAAGGAAAAAATGGAAACGAAGTCTTTGTAAATAGGGAAGGGTGGAAGGGGTGAAGGGCGCACAGGTAATGGGGAAAAAATAAGAACAAAGATACATCATGTACAGGTACAAGCACCCAATGATAAATGTAAACATATTGTATACCTAAAATGTACCAATAAAAGAATTTAAGCAAAAAATAAAAATAAAAATAAAATGACCCAGAAGTTCTCCTGTTAAGAATAAGTATGATGAGACTTGCCGGTGGGCCCAGAGGTCACCTACGTGCGTGGAGAACCTGAGTGCATCATGTTATAGACAGCATGGCGGCTGTGGTGGCTCGAGCGATTAGGAATTTCAACTTAGAGAACCGAACAGAATGGGCAATCAGCAACGAAGCCGTCTGCGGCCCCGAAGCACCCGTCCACCCACAGTGTCCTGCGAGAGATGAGCGACCATCCGGAAATTAAGAGAGAAATTGCTAGGAAAAATGACAAACTGCTGTCGTTACTGAAAGATGTATATATTGATACAAAAGATCCTGTATCACCTCTGCAGGTAAAAGATTCTGAAACATGGCAAGAGTCAAAGGAATCCAGATCGCCAAAGGGCCATTACTTTGGTATGGATATTAAGAACATTCCCAAGGGCAAGATTTCCACTGTAGAGGCCTTGACACTTCTCAATAATCATAAAGTTCATCCAGAAACATGGACTGCTGAGAAAATAGTACAAGAATACCATTTAACACTGGAAGATGTAAATTTGCTTCTCAAGTATTTTGTTACTTTTGAAGTCAAGATCTTTCCTCCTGAAAACAAGAAAGCAATAGAATCAAAATGAAGAAAATCACGAAATTACTTTTCTTACATGTACTTCTCATCCCCTTGCTTGCTTATTTCCTCAATTTTAGCATATTAAATTATAGAAATTTTTAAAAAAAGAATAAGTGTGATGACAAAATAACCACAAATGGGGGCATATTAGCAAGGACAGTTCTACAGTGTGGCCAAGGATGAGAAGCTGCTCAGCCCACACAGCCAGCAGGAGCGTGTTCAGTGAGCAGGGCAGTGGCTCTCCTGTTGCCTGTCCCACACTGGAAATACAGAATCACCTGGATTTAGTGCTTTAATAACAGCACCGACCTCAAAGTGTTTCTTCATTGTAGGGGTTAAATGATTCAATCTGCAGTAAGCGTTTGGAACAATTTCTCGGTGTAGCTCTTACTATTTTAGCAGACAGGATAGCAGAGTGGTTAAACACAAGGACTCTAGAGCCAGCAGCCTGGGCTCCAGTCCCACAACTACCACTCATTAGCTGTGTGACCGTGGGCAAATTACTGCCTCTCTGTGCTGCAGTTGCCCATCATAAAATGGGAGTAATAACAGGACCTACCTAGGATCAACGTGGTTAAGACAGTTTGTGTCCCATACACACAAAGGCCACATTAGCTGTTGTGAATACTGGACCACTTGGTCTCCTATTAGTTGGCAGCTGCTGCAAATGACCCCGTAGTCATGATGCTTGGTGGCCAGAACCTGACAACACCCTGTGAGTAGATGCTGTCACTGCTCAGACCCACAGACAGAGACACTGAGGTGCTGAGAGATCCAGGGGCTCAAGCCAGGTCACACAGAAAGGCAGCGATGATAGGGTCAGCTCCAAGTCCAGCCACTTGTGTCCCAGGGCTCTCGCCCACTGCACGGCACTGCCCACCCCATACGATGACACAGCGGCGCTGGCTCCTGAGGGGCCATGGGGCAGCCATGACTGGGGACTTGGCAGGTGGGGGTCTGGCTCTGTGAGAACCGGCCTCAGCCCTCACCCCACGGCATGAACTTGTCCCTGCAGACGTCCGGCCGACAGAAGGGCCGTCGATCACCTCAGCTCCATCTCTGAAAGCAGCCCTACCATCCCAGGACACACTGGTGCAGACTATCTGTCAAGACGAGACAAGACCATTAAAACAAATTCTGGAGAGACATCCATCAGTGCGGCAGACACATCCAGACATCCGCGCAGCTAGGTTTCCCACAGCTACTGGGGGCCACATGCTGTCACAGCACAGTCCACTCGCGGGCTCTTGCTGCAAGGTGAAGCCAGCGTGAGCTGCTGTCAGAGCCAACTCTGCTTTATGCACCAGGAAATCTATGCCAGCGAAGTTCACTTCCCGTCACCAGCCTGACCTGCCAGCAAAGCTTCACAGCTCGTCCCGTGGGCAGAGCTGCCGCCACACGGCCCACAGGTCTCCAGCCTCCTCCCCGAGAGAGGCCGTGTTGAAGAAAAGTCAAAACTACCTGTGTGTTTCACCAGGATCCAAAACCCAGTGTTGTTTCAAAGCTGTTAACATAATTACTGTCTGTTTTCTGAGCCTAAAGCTCAAACCGATCAAGCGCTGGAGGGAAGAAGCCAGCTTATACCCTTGCCTAGAGACTGGAAAACAGGGAGCTGACCAAGTCACAGGGTCGGTTGTGACAGGCTGGGACCCTGGCAGGCCCCTCTCTTGGCAGGCTCCTTACCCTTCCTGCTCCTCTGATGCAGACATTGCCGGGGCAGACATATGCATTTCTCGGGGGCCACTCTCCTGCTCTCAGACCCCGAGACTCAGAGAGCACCTCAGACGGGCCTCTGACCTGGGCTGCCCAATGACAGCAATACCGAGACACGGCTGGAGTTAAACAAAAGATGCAAGGTCCTTCTGGTACAGTAGCTGGGCCTTCGGGAGCTGGGCCGAGCATTTTGTATGGAAAGCCGACCACAAAAGAAAACTAATCTGGGGAAGGTAGAGTCAGAGCCCAACAGACAGACAGATTCCAGGGGACAGGGACTAGCAGCCTGCACATAGCCAGGCCTAAAGACTTGCCAACGATAAAAAGCAGGCCTTTTAAAAACAAAACAAATGTGCACTGCACCTCTGTCCCTTGCAGCCAAGGAAACTATGCTCTATCTCTTGATGAAGATTTGTTAAGGGGAAGCAAGTGGCAATGTGGGAGGGTTCCAGAAGACCTGAGACACAGTAAGCACTCAGTGTGTGTGTGACTGAGGAAAGCCCCTCCCTGGGTCTCTTCTCAGCAGGACTCTTCCAGACCACCCTGCGGGAAACCGCAGCCCCCAGCCTCTGCAGCACCACCCCTGCCTGTTTTCCATATGATCATCACCAACAGCCCTCTCTACATCCTCCCTACTGTTTCCTGTTGACTTCCCCATTTGACTCCTTAAGGGTAACGTTTTATCCACCTTGTCCACTGCCCTATCCCTTGGGGTCTCTGCTCCTTCCCACTGCTGTGCCCCAGCCACTCATTTTAGGTACCAGCTTCTCCCCCGTTCCACTTGAAGCTGGCAACCCTGGCCTGGCAAATTTCCTTGCAGTCCGCCGTGCTCATTGAGCTCTCTGAGAACCTCCTGAGAACTTACTCCACTCTGCCTGCACAAGCAGCCTGGGATGCTGTGAGAGGCCCCAGGTTCCCGCCCAGAGCTCTTGCCCCTTGGCCTCCTCGGCAGGCTTAGCTGGCCGTGCCAGGTTTAGTCTCCCCAAGGTCAGCTGACTCCCCTAACTGTGCTCCTAGACCCAGCCCATTTCTCACCGAAGCAGCAGCCCTCGATCTAATGGAGGGACAGCTGGGACATGACACACGATGGGGGGTATGTCACAGAACCAGAGGGAGGGGGCGAGCCCCTCAAACGATGATTTCTAATGTGCCAATGTCATGAGGAAATAATTCTACTAAAATGATGAATTATAAAGCTGGGTATAAAGTTACATAGTGACTTCACAGTCTGTATAGTCTGTGCAGGCTTAAAAAAGGATAAAGAAAACACTGTAATATTGATCGTGGTAGAGTTTTTTTAAATCCCTCTGTGCGTTTTCCAAATGGACTACAAGCCTGTTTTATGAAGCCCATTTTTCGCTGCCAACATGAAACTATAACCAAGTGAATATTCTCCCCCAGACATTTATAGATTTTGAAATATTAAGGGCCCACAGAGGAAAGCATAATATTTTGGATAAGTTGGCTCTTAGAAAGGACTTAAGAAGGGAGGAAAAGAAAACAAGGAGAGAGCCAGGCCTTGGAAGTGGAATGGGATCCTTCTAAGCTCCTCCTGGCCTCAGCTTGACCAGCGCCCCCACTACCTGCTATCAGCAGAAGGAACATCAGTTTGCCTTCCGTCTCCCAGAAATCCAGAATGTTACTAGAAATTATATTTCTTTTGGAGAGAAGATGGTCATTTTTTCAGCCTTGGCCTATGAAGACTTCCAAAGCAAAATAAAAACAAGGAGATCTTCTTATATGAATGCAGGATTTTAAATTAAAATAGACACACGCTGTAGAAAGCAGCCTGCTCAGGACGGCGCCCGGGGTGCGGCGGCAGGACAGCAGGTCCTCAGGCCGCCCACCTGTCCTTCATCCACCTCCTCCTGCCCCGAGCCGGGTCTCTGCCACCTTGGCTGCTCCAGGTGCTCTGGACACGCAGGTGGGCGGAAGAGCTCAGTGCCGGGCACTTGGTCAAGACAGATGGGGAAACCAAGGTTCTGAGGGGACTCAGTGTGCGGGTCTCAGGAGAACGCAGTGAGCAGCTGACTTCCTGCATCAGGAGAGAGCTCACCGTAGAAGCCTCTACCCAGAGCCTCCGGGAACCGGGCACTGGCCAGAGTGGGCCGTACACCCTGGGTGTGGCGGGCGGGGCGGGGCAAGCCCAATAAACCATCGAAAGAACAAGGCAGCAGCCAGCGGTGACAAGCAGGCCAGGGGACTGAAGAGCGAGCGGCGTGGTGCCCTCAGGCCAGGCATGGCGGAAGGTCACGGGGAGCCCCGGCCAGAGGAGCCACCGCATGCACGCACATACACGCTGCGTCAGAGAACGTTCTGCTCAGGGGCTCAGGTCGAGATACGCATAGAAAGCTCCTCCTGTTTTCCCGAGGCATGCTAAGGGGAGTATCAGCCGTCAGGTACCAAGCCGCAGCCAGACTCCACTGATGAACAGACTGCTGGGCACCAGGGTCCAGGAGGGACGAGGGATGAATCACCAGCAGAGAAGACTTCGTGCAAAAGACAGAGAGACACACACAGGCACGTGTTTCCAGTACCCCAAAGCCCAGCAACCGATCAGGAAGCGTAGGGTGCAGCCCAGCCTGGTCTTTGGAGAGGGGACGCTTTGGGGGTGTTCCGCTTCCAGTTGCACAAGCTCCTCGGTGCCGTCAAGACGGAATCCTCAATTGCTTAGCACATTCTTGTTGGCCCCATCCGTCCTCGAGCCCCAGAGAGACGGCAGCTCCTTCCTCACCTCCCCTGTCACACAGGCCTCGCGTGTGGGGCTCCCTCTACCCCAGCACCCTCAACCTCCACACTCCCTCAGGGCCCGGTTTCTAGAACCGTTTCTAGCTTAAGAAGGAAAAGTGAAGCGAGAATCAAAGCCCTCTTCCTGGCAGGGTCTGTACTCGGGGGTGCCCCTCCACTCCGCTTCTCTCTCACAGGGCTCATTTCCAAAAGGGCCCGCAACACCCAAAGTTCCTCAGAACAGATGCTGGGTCCAGGTGTTGATACAAAAAGTGACGTGCCATCCGGGAACCGGGAGGCAATGCTGGCCAGGAGGGAGAACAGCCGGCACAGGGGCAGAAATTAGAGTGCATTCTGGGAGGGGCGGGCCGAGGCCCGGCACTGTGGAAGGGAAGCCTGGATGAAGACTAAACCCCGGCCACTGCCGGGGAGGGCTGCAGGGCAGGAGTGGGGGTGACCTGGACAGGGGGTAGGAAATACGTGGATGCAGGAAAGAGGATGCACTCTCGGGAGAATTCTGGAAGCAAAATGAGACAGAAAAATATGATGGTGGTAGGAGTCCTAACCCTAATAGTAAGTACTAATGATGGCCCATGGCTACTGAGTCCCCACCGCAGGCCGAGGCTTCGGGGACTCTATCGCTTCACCAAATCCACACAACGCATGGCCAACTGCGTGAACACTGCCATCGCACAGACGAAGAAGCTGGAGCACAGAGCAGGTTGCAGGTGGGAAAGCTAAGGCCTTGCTCTGGGGTCATCCTCGGTCTCTCACACCAACCGGTGCTGCGCTAAGCAATGCAGAGGCCTGGCAGGGGCCACGGAAGGACTCGTTCCACCCGGAAGTCACTTGGCCAGACCTGCGGGTAGGAGGCAAGGAGCTGTAGGTAAGAGCTGAAGATGAAAGGGGCTCCGGGGAGGTGGGTAACAGATCCAGAGGTCTTGCTAAGCTCTCTCCAGGACGACCCGTGTGCAGGGTCACCTCTGGATCCTCCCCGGGCAGCTGGGTGCCACTGAGCCAGTATCTGACCTTCACAAAACCCCGGGAGTCACAGTGACTCCCCACCTTTTGTGGGCTTTCGGGGGGTTATGAGCCAATACTCATAAAAAGCACTCAGCACAATGCCCAGCACACAGAAAGAGCACAATACATGCTACCTGTCTTTGTCCTCAGAAGCACCAATGGGATTGAAAGCCTATGGGGCCTGGGAGAATCTGCTGGAAGGAATCAAAATGTCCCCCCGGGATACCCAGTACTCTGCATTTCCCAATGCTTCTCACCCCATGGGCTGACCAGTAAATGCTCCAGGTTTTTTTTCTTTTTGGTACCGGAGATCGAACTCGGGACCCTGTGCTTGCGAGGCAGGCGATGGCTTCACTGAGCTAAGTTCCCGGCCCGAATGCTCCAGTTTTTGTAAGAGTCCCTTTCCCTTCTGCTCCAAGGGGCGGCGAGGCCTGGTCCGCGGAGGTGTGAAGTTTGGCAGGCCCGCTCTTTCGGGTACCCGGCTTCATTAACCGGTGTTTATGTAACAGTGCATGGCCAGCTGGCCTCTGCGTGAACCTTGTGCTCTAAGAGCCTTGGAGAACGAATCTACCTCGAGAGCGTGCGAGGCTTTCATGCTCGATGCCAGCATGCACAGATCTTAAACAGCACAGGCCATGAAGCTTTGAAAGGGAAAAGTCCCCTCCCTGAGGACTCAAAATTACATTAGAATTACCTGGAAGTGAATCTCTTCCAGGGCTGCAGGCAGAAAAGAGCAGGGTTCCTGCAGCCACAGGAACAATTAATAAGAGGAGAAAGGGCCGCAAATGCAAGTGCAGAGTGCCCTCTGTTGGCTATCTTTGGAAATGCAACTGAAGAGCTCACACTAGTCTAGGAGGCTCAGGTGTGTTACACTCTCCCGCTCACATTTTTTATATTGTTCCACTACTGGGAATCGAACCCAGGGCCTTCCACGTGCTAGGCAAACACACTACCAGCCCCTTATTTAAACTGATATTAAAAAGGATTCACTTCCTGAAAGAAGAGCTGAAAGAAAGGACAAGGTCAAAGAGCACTTCATTTTATACCTTGTGTATATTTTCCTGTGGGTGCCCTTGAGTGTCACCTGAAAATGCCCCCGTGGATGCTGCAGCATGAGCTCCACATCCAGGAATCTGAGCAACTTGGGGGTCTCAACTAAGGGCCTTCGGGCAACCCAGAGAACGTTTCATTTCCACCGTAGAAGGCTGTGCTCTTGACCAAACTTCAGACAGACACCCTGAGTCACGTCTGCTACTTCCTTCCAGAACCCTCCAGGTCTGGGCGAGGGACACAGCTTCCCAGTTTCTTCGAGGTCAGTTCTGGGTCAGACCCAGCCAACCCTGGACGGGCTGCTCTGGAATCTACCAGCCTGTCCTCTCCCCCCAGGACCAAAGCATTGTTTTTGTCCTGCAAGGTATCCCCTTATCGCCATCCCCATAGCACTCTCTCGGAACAGTCCTGACCAGCCTCCTTGGCGGGCTCTGGCCTGCCTAGCTTTGTGCTCACCGACGGTCACACACCAGAGCCAACTCGGCTAAGTTCCCAACCCCCTTTGTCCCTCCACAGATGCATGAATGTCCCTCCCCTCTCTGACCTTGAGATTCCTTCTCTGGAACAATCATGGGAGCTGCCATTCGCTGCAGTCCACTGATCACCAGAAATGTGACCCTCACCACCACACTAGGCTGGGGGACCTGAATGCCCCCTGAACAAGGACAAGAAGTATGTGAAGCACAAGGCTCCCTGGCTTCTTTGTCCACTGGCTACAGAAGCCTCTGTCTCATTCACCATCTCCTTCTCTCCCTTACGCAGTTGGAGTTCATTAGATAGAGACTGAAAAGGGACCAGGCAGGCAGGAGAGAGAGGTGCCTCCAACCGAGAGAATGGAAGGACGGATCAGTGCAGTGCAGAAGAGAGGTCCTAGGGCACTGCCAGGCCAGGGTGAGCTTGAGTCCTCAAAAAACTGGCAGGATGGGCCAGGGATTTAGCTCAGTGGTTTCGCCACCTGCTGCGCAAGTGCAAGGACCCGAGTTCGATCCCCGGTACCAAAAGAAAAGAAAAAACTGGCAGGAGCAGGAGGCCACAGGCATAAAATGGATCCCTATGACTGTTTTGTGAAACATTTTTATTGTTAGCTGGTGGACTTCAAATCTCCCAATTCAAGAAAATTCCAAGCCTGGAGTACTACAGGCATTAGCATTTGCTTAGAAAACTCTCCAACCTGAAGATCAGGGAATGGAGGGTGAGAGAGGGTCGGTGACTCAGGAGTGGCAGAGACTGAGTTCATGCCCAAGTGTGTCTGACTGTACAGCACAGGTGTGGGAGGCTTTTGGCTCTGCACGAGAGGAACAAGGCTGCTACCTGAGCATCAGGTGAGGGCCGGTGTGACCCTGGCCATGGAGACCATACCTGGCACAGTGAGCTGCTCCCTGTGGATGGCACCAGAAATAATAGTTCCTTTCCTTCCCTCCCTTTCCCTAATCACTGAAGACCCCGTTACCTGATGGGTCCCCCATCTCTCCCTGCCCCATCGCTGTCCCCATAACCTCCCTGCTGCCAGGCTCTCTGCATCCAGCCAGCCCTGGCCCTGCACTCCTCCAGCATGGGCAGAAGTGTGTTTCCTAATGCATGGCTGTTCCGGTGTTAACACTCTGCCACCCTGTGCCTGTGGGCCCACCCCCTCCGGTCCACACAGGAACCTTCCGCCCTGAGCCAGCCTCTGTGCTGACTCCTGGGACAGAAAGCCACGTAAGAAGATCATCCAGAACCAGGGAATGGAGCAGGGCTTTCCAGTCAGCCACAGCTTGAGCCTGCTTATGGGGAAGGTAATCTTGGTTGATTTACCTGCTTTTGATTGGGGCCCAGATTCTACTAATCTGTAAAAGACTGATTAAATGCATAAAGTTTCTGTCAGGTACGATCTCCAGACTTACAGTGTGATTGTTCTGGAGGGCATTAACTGGCTTCATACGCAAGTTTGCAATCTTATTCCAGCATTCTCTTCTCTGTAACATTTTGCATGACTTTCTCTCTATGTGTGTACATATTTATGTATATACACCGTATACACACATACATACCTACATACACACATAGATACAGAAAGCATGTATATCTGTACATTTCCTGGATATTCCCTAAAACCAAATTCTTCATCCTGCTAATTGTCTTATTAATGAGTATTTTACCTAGGCTAAGCAAATATTTGTTCAGAAGCCAGAGAAAAATGAACTTTTGTGTGAGATCTGTGACTCTAAAGAATGATGAGAGAAAAGCATTCCAGGCAGAGGTGACGGAATGCAAAGGTCCTGTGGCAAGGACTAGGGCATGCTGGAGAAACAGACAGGCCATATGAACTCCAGCATCTGTGACTGGGGCCTTTTAACTGGCACCTGCTGTACCAACATCGTGATGCCATTGTTAAGTCAAGTTCCTCTTATGTGCCCCAGTCATATGCAATAGCTGTGTCTAGCAACACAGAGCTGGCCTCCCAGGGTGGGAGAAGAACTGCATTCCCTGGACCACACGGCTGCAATTCTATGCCATCAAAGGAAGGGCCAGGGAAAAGTTCTAATTCCTGAGAAGGACAAGACACCTCTGCACCAGACTCTGCCCCTCATCCCTGCTGCCAGCCTTAGCATGCAGCATGAGGGAGATGTACAGTCCTTGGGTGTCAACAGCCCCATGCCAGGCCTTCTGTGAGCCTCAGGGGAGCCTGTGACTGGTCAGCAGCATGGCACAAACACCTACTCGAGGAAGCTCATAAAATCCTGGATGGGGTGCAAATCCCCACTATCACCACTGCTCTATACTCAAGTTAACATCAGCTCCTGCTTCTCTCTGCCTAACTCAGCCCTTGGTGGAGTTTTGCATGCAGGCCTGTGCTCTCTCACAGCATGAATGAGGAGCACCAGCCATGGGGCAGAAACAAAACCCCGGCAGGATGGATGCTTCACTGGGCACAAGCTGCTTGACCTTCCTGAGTCCCAGTTTCCTCGTCAGGAAGTACGAATACTCGTATCTCATTAAAAGGCTCACAGGTCATGGATGCAAGCACACTGTAGGTTATGAACCAATATACATATGTGTTTTGTTCATATGATTATCAGATGTCCTTTTTAAACCTCACAAGGTTTGGTCAAGTGAACAATACAGCTCCACATGGAACTCAGGCAGATTTCCATACCCACTGTGAGCTCAGTCAACAGACAGAAGCAGAGTGAGCAAGCTGGGAGCAGGGAGGCTGCACCGACAGGCGCTGGTAGCCATCGCAGGCAGGGCTCTGATTTCAGCATCCCAAGCACTCACCATCTTACGGAAAACTTTAGGCCGTCTACCTGTTTGGTGTTTGGTTTTTTCCAAAAGCCTACTTGGGGAGAATATTATTGTTTCTCTAAAGCTGCTTGCCAGAAAGGAAAAAGAGTTTCCGTGGCCACTTCGTTTCCCTGAAGAGGCCACACTTTCCCGGCGGCAAGACTCGAGTGCCCATGCACACAGGCTACCTTCTCCGTTTTCTTCGCTACACCTGTAACAAAGCACAGGACCTCTCACGCCGCCTACACCCGCTCCAGGACCACAGAGGGAAACCAGAGCTGTGGAGGAGCCACGGCTGGTGGGAGCAGCCGCGATTCTCCACCTGGGATTCGTAGCCCGCAGGAGATTCGCGGATGAAGGCAATGTGAAATACTAAATAACAACAAAAGCAATGGAGGAAGACAATGTCATTCTAACTCACACTGTATGCCTTGCTGCTGACCCCCTTAGGAACTGAAGGAATGGCCATTGTACGATCGAGCAGCGAGGACCGGTGTGGCCCCAGCACAGGGACACTTGACAATTACTTTTGAATGGATGGATCCCTAAGTGGTTGGGCCCAAGGAGGTATTCAAGAGTCTGCCACCAGGGGGCAAGAGAGAGTAAAATTTCAGAGCAGGCGAGGGGTGGGGGATTTTCAGTCTCAGTTTGAGACCCTAACAAAGAAACATATATAAAAGTTGAAGGTAAAATTAATCATTTAAAGGTTTTCTGGTAAAATGCTGATGAAAACTTCAGGACTGACCCGGTAGCTCTGAAGACTCTGTTAGTCCAGGGACTAAGGACCTGAAGGGGAAGTAGGCTACTGAGGCCTCAGAACATGTTCCTTCTCATCAACCATAACGCCCTACATGACAAGAAGTCATTCATCAGCTGAGCTGGCTAATGGGGAGGCCATGGGGTGCAGGCTGGGGGAGCTTCAACTGAGAAGCGAGGGAAAGGAACACAGTGACACTATCCTCCGTGTGCAAGGCGTGAGATCTGCTTTAATCTTTATCCTTGTCCCTTATGCCCATTTGCAGACCTACAAACTGTGGCTTGTCAGTTCAGGAAGACAGAGGATGAAGGCCATCACCACCTGCCCCAGCCCCGGGCCTGTAGAGTCCCTCTCTCCCTCTCACTTCTGCACTCACTGTGCCTCACCGAGGCTCCCTGTGCACACTGCAGCCAGCGAGAAGCTTTCAAATCTCAAACAGAATCACCCCTTCCTCACACCTACACCCCATTTTAAACCTGTGAAAGTATGGTGGTCTAAGTGTTTGTGTCCCACCAGAATACACAGTGGAGGTCTAACCTCCAACATGAAGGTGTTAGGGGCTGGGGCCTTTGGGAAGTCATAAGGTCATGAGGGTGGAGCCCTCATGAATGAGATTAGTGCCCTTATGGAAGAGACTCCAGAGAGCTGCTTTTCCTTCTACCACATGAGGGCACAATGAGAAGATGCCATCTATGGGCCAGAAAATTGGTTCTTCCCAGACACCAAACTTTCTGGCATCTTGATCTTCTCAGCTTCCAGAACTATGAAAATTAAGCTTCTGTGGTCCATAAGCCACTCCGTTCATGGTATTTTGTTATAGTGCCCCAAAAGAACTAGGACAACTTTGTTTCCTATCTCTTACAGAAGAAATTTCAAGATTAAAAGCACAGCTAAGTAGAACCTCAAGCCACCATTCCACTCCTCACCCCACCTACCCCCCAGCCCCTTTCCTGGGATACCAGTCCCAGCATCCCCACATGGGGCTTCCAGACCCACAGGAGGACCCTGCCACCATGAAGCACCCAGGTTTGCAGGGCGTGGTTCCCTGTCAGCAGCTGGCCTACGGGGCCACCTCTCTGACAAGACTTCCGGAACCCACGGCTTCCCTCAGGATGGACCTCTCTCCCTCCAGCCCGAAAGTCTCAGTTCACACTACCAGTCTCTCCACCACTCACCCCGTGGGGAGTCTTGCCCGGCAGGGCCCACATTGAGTCACTTCTGCCCAGTGACAGTGGGCCTCAGGGACAGGGCTGAGGACCCTGGACTCCTGGAAGGGGCTGTTGAGGAGACAAAGAAAGCTAAAGGCAGGCAGGAGGAGATGCCAAAGACAGCTGCCCTGGCACACCTGGGCATGGGCTCATGTGAGTGGGGCTGCAGGGCTGGCTCCACACAGACGTTCACGGGGCTCGGAGGAGCTTTCTGGGGAGCTTTCTCCACATGCACATGTCCTGGTCCTGACTGACATAGAGTGGCCACCCAGAAGTAAAATGAGAGGCCCCAGCAGGAGATGGGGATGAGGGGTATAAGGGTCCAGGCATCTGCTCTGCACCCCTCACCCATGGCCTGTCTGTCATCCCCCCCGAAATTATCAGCAAGTCCGAGGGTTTTATGATTTCACTGTCACGTGATCTCCATGTTCCAACTTGAGAATTCCTGGGAACTGTGGGGACCTGTACCACTTGGACAGTTCAAAAGTCACGCTCCATGTGAACTGGCACACAGTGAGATGGCTGCGTGCAAGCTTCTAGGGTCTATGTTTCCCTGTTTGCAGCATGAGTTGGAGGAAAAAAACATGCATTGGAAGAGACTTAATTAACTACCATTCTGAATCTAGAGGGTGTGGCGTACAGTTCAGTGTCTGAGGCTCTCGGGTTCTTTGCGCAGTGACAAATCAGTAAGATCACAGCCTGCTGCCCGCTTCCCGGCACCAGTGCCTACAGTCAGCCAAGGCCTCCCCAGAGACAGCTGAGAAACAAACTCCTCTATCAACCCACACAGCCACACTGAAGAAAAGGGTCCAAGCGCTCTGCACACAATGGAGACCAAAAGAGGGGGTCAAACAGGAAGAGGCCTCGCTCAAGTGTCTGGTATCGGATCCCGTTCAGCATTCACATTTGAACGCTCAGTAACTAGGATCAGGACTCGGCTTGGCTCCTTCTTTCCCCAGCCATCCTGCCTTTTCCTTTCCCTCCCTACAGTAGCCAAGAGCAACACTGGCTTGGCCTTGGTGTACTTCCCGGCCTTCCCTGTTGTGAGTTCGAGTCGGGGCCCCCCCGCTCCTTCCCTGCCACGGCCACCACAGCTCAGCAGAGTCAGGTTTTCTTGATGTGGCTTTTAACCCATCCTGCTTCAAAGAGCCATGATTTACACCTGCTTGCCTTTGCCCTTCCCCACACTATGGAATGGGGGTTTCAAAATCCAGAGGAAGAAAGAACCATGCGGTTACCCCCATGAGCACACAGGGGTCCTGACCTCAGCCAATGCCATGAAACACATCCCATGGCCCACTTTGTGTCGTTTTGTTTTTTGAGACAGGGTCTTGTGTGTAATTCAGGCTGGCCTCCAACTCCTGGAGGTCCTCCTGCCTCAGCCTCCTGAGTGCTGGGATTATGGGCATTCACTACCACACCCAGCCCCCAGCCCACTTTAAGTAGGCTGCTCTGGGCCCTCACAGGACTGAGTGCAGACACTTGGAGCAGAACTCACAGGAAGCGCCTCACTGAAACCGTCAGGGGCTCAATTCTTAATTATTCATGATTGGGGCTTTGCATTAGTGCAGCCTCGAGATGAAGTAACAGGACTTTGAAAAGTTAGTTTTAGGGTTTTTTGGTTTTTGAGACAGAGTCTCACTGTGTAGCCCAGGCTGGCCTTGAACTTGTGATCCTCCTGCTTCAGCCTCCCAGAGTGCTGGGAGTACAGGCAGGCACCACCACATCCAGCTTGTTTTTGTCTTTTCATCAAAGATTTATCAGGCCGGGGATTTAGCTCAGTGGTTCCACCGCCTGCCTCGAAAGCCAAGGTCTCGAGTTCAATCCCCAGTACCAAAAAAAAAAAAAAGATTTATCAAGCTGGGTGTGATGGTACATGCCTGTACTCCCAGCACTCTGGGAGGCTGAGGCAGGAGGATCACAAATTCAAATCCAGCCTAGGCAAATTTGTGACTTAGCAAGACCATGTCTCAGATTTTTTAAAAATTAAAAAGGGCTGAGTATGCAACTCAGTGTAAAGGCCCTGGGTTCATTTCCTAGTACTACACACACACACACACACACACACACACACACACACACACACACGGAAAAAAATGAAAAAGAATTTACCAAAGACATGTAACTTACTACAAATTATTCTTGTCTACTCATCAGATCAATTACTATGAAGATTACTGCTAAAGAACACACCTTCTACACCTTCTGGGCCAGGGATTTACCTCAGTGGTACTGCCACCTGCCACCTGCCTCACAAGTGCAAGGTCCTGGATTCGATCCCCGGTACCAAAAAAATAAAATAAAATAATACACCTTCTAATTCCAAATATAATCTCAGTGTGATGGAAAGAAATAAAGTTACGTGTTAAAAGATCTTTTAAAATATGTTCTGGCTGGGTGTGATGGCACACTTCTGTAATTCCTGCTACTGGGGAGGCTGAGGGTGGAGGATCACAAGTTCCAGGCCAGCCCAGGCAAGTTAATGAGACCCTTTCTCAAACTTTCAAAAAAGGGCTAGGACATAGCTCAGTGGTAGAGTGCTTGCCTAGCGTCCATTGTCTCTAGGTTCCATCTGCAGTACAAAACTAAATTTCTGGTCATATTACACTTTCTCTAGTTAACTAAAAAAAGTAAGTTTCTATTGATGAGAACATAATAGACATGTAATTATGACAACAAAGAGATCACCATGTGTAGAATGCTGAATCCCTAGTAGATACATCTCATTTTGCCCCTGGGCTCAAACTCTGACTGCACTGCACTAGCCGAGTAGCGTTAGGCTAGTGATTTCACTACTCTGAGCCTTCGCTTCCTACACCATAAAATGAGGCTGAGAAGCTGCCTCCAGATCCTAAGCTGGTTGTGAGGGGTCAAGGCAAAGTGTCAAATGCTGGCCCTGCTGCCTGGCACATGGTCGGTATGCAATAATGTTAACTATACGACTGTGCATATTATTACTCATCTACAAAGAGCACCCCAGTCTGCAGATGACCTCCTGGTACAACAGCCTGTTAGAGGCAGACTGTCTTAAAGAGGACCCCTGTGCACAAATCACTTATGCATCAAGCCCCCCAAGAGCTGAACCCTTCCCTGATGAAAGTTACAGTACAGGCAAATCCTCCCCGCACTTCCCTCCCTGACCTCTCTGCCCACAACCTCCCTTCCAAATGTGCTGTCACTCACTCTCATTTGTGTTTTTATCATTTTGCTACCCTGCCATGTAGCTATAAGCAACAGAGAACACTGCTGCATGAAAACTTCATGTAAACATAATCATATACTTAACCTACAATTTTATAATTGAAATACTGTATTATTTAAAGATTTGACTACATTGATATACACAGTTCAAAACTTCTCTGTAGTACTTGATGCATGGATACATTACTCGTGCATTCTCCTGCTGGTGGATATTGAGGGTGACACAGTTTTTCACTGTTATAAACGATGCTGCAATAAGCACACAGCCAATCCCCTCAGGGACCCAGGGAATCATGGCAAGCGTTGCCACTTTTGTCCTTACAAACAGAACTCTACATGTTCCCAGGGTGCAATTAAATATTCTAGATTTCCCAGACTCCCTTGCAGCTACAGGAAGACACATTCTGCAGCCCTGGCCAAATATGTAAGCAGGAAAGGATTCCTGGAGGCTACTGCTTTCCCAATACAGTGCTGGCCCTCCCTTCTTCTTCCTACTGGAATGAGGACATGAGGCCAGGAGATGAGCAGCCATGGTCCAGGCATAAGGACAAAGCTTCATCAAGGGGACAACAGAGCGAAAAAGAGTTAAATTAAAATCTTCCTACCCTTTGGCACCATATGCATCATCCTATTAAGGAATATAAAATAATTCCCCCTAAAAAATGAGTTAATCTTGTAATCCAGTCTTAAATCCTGAGTCCCAAAGTGGCAGCCTTTATATATACACATATATATAATGACAAGGGCCTTCTTTCCTAAGTATCAATATTCAGAGCAAGCAAACTGAATGAAATATATATCCAGACACTTTTAGCTTCTCATTAAGGATAAAATAATGATGGAGATAACAGATTAACACTCAAAATGTGCTTCCCGTGTGCCAGGCCCTATTGTAAGCATCTCAAATGTATTACTTCAATTAAGCCTCTCAAGAAGGGGATGTGCCACCATTAGCCCCACGTTAGATGAGGAGAATCCTCAAAGAGAACTTAATGTGGCGATCACAAAGCCACATGCAGAGCCAAGACCGGACCCCGGGCAGCCTGGCTGGCTCCCAGGGCTGTGGGCTTAGCACTGCCGAGCTTGTGTCAGCATGGCTGGCTGCATAAAGGTCCTCAAAAGATGTCCACATCCTCATTCCAGCAGCCTGTGAATGCATTACTTTACCTGGCTAAAGGAATTCTGCAGGTGTGTTAAGGATCTTAGAGAGGGAACTATCCTAGATCATCAGCAAAGGGCTGATGTGATCAAAAGGGACCCTCCTGGGCTGGGTGGGGATGTAGCTCAGGGGCAGAGCACTTGCCCAGCATCCAAGAAGCTTTAGTTTGAGCCCCAGCACCATCAAAAACTGGGGAGGGGAGACACCTTCTAAAAGGGAGGCAGAAGGGTGTGAGCAGTAGGAGATGTAATCATGGAAGCAGAAGTTGGTTTGATGCAGGAAGAGGTCACCAGCCACAGGAATAGGGGCCTCTAGAAACCAGAATAAGCAAGGTCCTCCCCTACAGCTGGAGGCAGGAGCCAGGCTGGTGACATCCAGACAAACTCCCTGTGGTTTTATACTGGTTTTAGATTTCAGGCCTCCAGAACTATAGAATAAACAAATGCATAGTGTTTGAAATCACTAGGTTGTGGAAATGTATTGCAGCAGCCACAGGAAATTTGTCACCAGTGGCCCCGGCAGTCCTTGCCCACAAGAGCTCACTTGTTACAGCAGGGGCCATCATGCTACCATCTGGTCCTGTAGACCCCATGGATCGGGAGCCACAGAAGGGCCTCGGCAGTGCAGCGGGCACCTGGAGCCAGGTGTCCGCCCACATCAGGGGGCCCTGGCCACCCCAGTAGAATGCCCTTGTCAACTACCACTCGTTACAAAACCCAAGGAGATAATGATGGTCTGGAGCCACATACTAATGGATTTTTCAGCAGATTCATTTAATGAATCCACCCTGATAAGGTTTCCACATGTTAAGTCAAAAGCTTGGCAAGGGAAAAGGAAACACCCTCAGGGCTTCCTTCCTGCACTCCTGTCTGGACTGACCAGCCTTTCCTCCCGCTGCCTGCAGATGGGCCCGTGCCTTCCATGACAGCTGATGTCTGACATTTCCTATTTGTCTGGCCGAGACCAGGCATGTAGAGAGATCATTCTCACACGAGAGGCAGCAGCATCTTCAATCTACAGATCCTCTTTCAAGCAAACTGGCTCCGGCACACACCAAGCCCTGGCAGCGGGCCATGCTCTTCCCTGGTCCACCAGTGCAAACTGATTTCATTACCTACCTAGGTGCAGTGCGTGTGATCCCTGAAATAAATGGGGGCACAAACAAAGGGATGTGTTTATAAGATGCTTCCTAAAATGTAAAACTGTCAGGCCAAAAGTTTAAGCTGAAATGTGGAAGAAAAGAGGTAAGACCCCATTTATGCTGGGCACCTTATACAAGTATGTAGAACACACCTTACTTCAGAATCTGGGAGGTGGCAACATCCAGAAACAAAAACAGAAAAATGGCAGTGAGCATTTTTGAGTGCATGGTCATGACTATCGTAACAACCCCATGTCCCAGGGACTGGTATCAGCCCCACTTCACAGACGAGGTGGGGAGATCACAACCGTGTCAGTAAACAGTGGAGCAGAATAAGAGCCTAGGGAAACAACTCTAGAGGAAATGTCTGCAGCGACCTACCTGCCAATTCAGTGCCACCCGTCCCCACCTCAACAGAGTACAGGGGACAACAAAGACACCAGGAGCATGACGAACGAGAACTGTGCTATGGTGCAACAGGGAGTCCCCAGCATGACTCTGACTCCCAGGGAAGTCCTCTAACAGGTCCAGCCTTCCAACTGCAGGGACAGTGCCCTGCACAGTCCTCACTTGTCCATGTCTACCAGCCGGGGGGAAAGACCTGCAGCTGCACAGGTCCCCGAAGGAGTGAGGGTTGCACCTCTGTGAGGTTCTGTTGCCCAACACATAAAAGGCAGAGAATAGCTCTGTAGAGCACCCAGCCCAGGCTCGGCTCCTTAGCACCCAGCATGCACAACAAAGCTATCGGCCCTGGGACAAAAATACCCTCAGATTTCCCACACTGTCTAGCGCACAAAGCCTTCTATAGGGATGATCTTGTTTTGGATAAATGAGTATTATTTCTTGTAGGATGTGATAAGCATATACCAGGAGAGATAAGTGTACAACACACAGCCTACAAAACAATAATCTTTTATTTTTTGCCATACTGGGAACTGAACTGCTCCTGGTGCAGAGTTCGTCCTTAATAAATGTTAAATGAACACCGAATAAACAGGAACCCTTTTAGAATCTGCCACTTTCCTTGCTCCTTTGAGCCACACAAAGCACATGTATTTATAGAAACCATCCCTGCCACACATTAAAGTAACGTGAGAGCAAATCATTGAGAGCCCAAGCTGTGCCCACACCTGCTGGGGACTCCCAGCTGTTGATGTCAAGGACCAGAGGGTGTATCTGTGGAGCCCCACACCAGGACAGATTTCAGTTGTTTTAGAACAAACCATCCAAGTGGCTAATGGCTTCCCTCAAAGAAACCCCACACCTTCGGCCAACAGACAAGGCACTCATTAGGCAGCGCCATATCTTCTGGTCCCCATTGTCAATGGCATCGTCTGAGCCATCAGAAAAACAGCTCCCAGGAGTCCACATGCTGACAGGCGGCATCCAGGGATGATCAGATTTCTATCAGTAAGGACACATGGCATTTCTTGCTGGCTCCATTCAGGACTCCACCCCACCCACCCTCAACAGGCAGCTCTCAGCTCTTAATACTTCCTGAACAATCAAGTCTAAGAAAATGCTTGCATATCAGTGACACGCACACACAATCATTAGTTCAGTATATCGGCTGCCCTTGACAGCCCTCCAAACACCACTACCCTTTCTCACGTCCACCCACTCTCAGGGAAAAGCCAGAAAACCCATCTCCGTCTGAGCCAAGGAACTCACACGTTGCCGGGTCTGAATGTCACAGCAACCAACCTGACATTCAGAGAACAACCCTCCCTGGCTTTATGGCCTGACCCTGCTTAGGACTCTTTAAACTCAAAACCACTAAGCCAGCATCCCAGTGATTGCATTTATACAGGTTAGAAGTCAGGCTGGGGCTCAGTCTCCGGGTCATGGGTGTGTCTCTAGGACACTGACCACACTGCTTCTCAATCTGGTGCTAACTGCAAAGGTGTGTTGTGTGTGCAAAATCCAATTTGCTGCAGTTTGGGGCACATTTTTTATGTTTGTTTGTAATTATAAAAACGTTAATATAAATAAAGTACTGATTCACATGATTTCTTCTGGAACATTAGGGGTTGGGGGCAGGAGTCAGTAATGTCAAATTTCAGCCACAAAAAACACAGACTTTCTCAACACCCTGAAAAACCAGTTGTGCCTGCTATCCACCGAACTGGTTTTCAGAAACACTCCCAAGAGCCCTGAAGGAGAGGCAGCCACAAAACAGCTGCCCGTGCATGTGTCTCCTGTTCCAGATGAGCTAGGACTGATTTTATTTATTCTAAGGTTAGGCTTGGACAGTGCCTACCTGATCTTCAGATAAAAGCAGTCAGCCAGCATGGTTTTCTGAAGAACCTCCTATTTTTAAAACTGGTTAGTTGCTCACAAAGGATGGGTGCTTTGACTGTAACACACATGTTTTTCAAAAATAGAGGCTGTGCCTGCAGCGCCCCACCCTGCCCTTCCACATGGGTCTCCTGGCTTAGCCGCTTCCTCGCTGGCCAGGGAGGAGTGAGTTCTGGGAATTTCACTGCTCTGAGTCACCCTGCAGGAGCCTGACAGCTGCTCCTGGATCCTGATCAGTTTCCTTCAAGAGACTGGCTTTGGTGCCTGGGGGCCACAGTGCAATAACTTGCAAAAGTAAACATCTCTCCTTTTTTATGGGTAGGTCAGACAACAAGTAATAGCACAAGGATCTCACCCTGCCCCTTCCCTCCTGCATAACAGGAAACTCATTTCTGTCCCCCTTGGTCAGTCATTTGCCCAGGCCAACCACTTAGCAAAGGGGAATTTCTTGTCCCCTTACCCCAGCAGGGCCATTTCAATGGGCAGCTGGGGTTTGATGCCATGGTCCCTTGAATTGGTCTGGCCCCGTGAGACACTACTAAGAGCTCCAAAACATTTTAAGCTAGACAGATTCTTGGGCAGAAATTTCTTTGTTGAGCCACAATGAAAGTACACTCATAGAACAAATCAAACTTGAGCAATTAAATCCCCGCGCTTTGCAAGGTGATTACCCAACGGGGCCCCTACCAAGCACAGCCTCTTCTGCAAAAGTGGGGGGGCCTCCCTGAGTCAAGCGGGAACCAAGTCCATGGAGTGCTCTTGGGGCTCCTTCCTCCCATGCTCTCTGCCGGCTCCACAGAGGGGTGCGGATGACCACGCACATCTATACTCAACTCCGCTGGCTGAAAGACCCTCCAGGGGAGCCCAGTATCTGCATTCAAATCCAGTTCTGGGCTCAGTCATTTCTCTCCGGTACCCAGTTTGCACTGAGTGCAAACTTCAAAGGCACAAGTGCAGCATCTCAAGTTCTCTGCAAGCTAGTGGCTTTTCAATTCCAACCCCAACATTATTTTCAATTACAGTGGACCATCGGGCATGCGGCATTGGTGGTACAGTGGTGAGCATAGCTGCCTTCCAATCCAGTGGACCCTTGAGTTACAACCGGCCTGATATACAAACAAGTTGAGCTACAACTGGAATTTTAGTTTTAACTTACAACCAAAGTCTTGAGTTACAACCCAAATGCCAGCCACTTGTGCTTCCAAATAGTCTCAGTTATAGATTTAACCCCTAAAGAGTTCTGGAAGGAACATTGCAACATCCTGGGCCAGTGTCTCTCTAAGGACACTGAGATCTGCCTGTATACAGGAGAGAGACTTTGAAGGCTGTGTAGAGGAGATTCCACTGAGATTCCACCTCACCCCAGAAAGAATGGTTGCTATCAAGAAATCAACCAATAACAAATGCTGGCGGGGCTGTGGGGAGAAAGGAACCCTGCTCCACTGCTGGTGGGACTATAGACTGGCAGAACAACTGTAGAAATCAATGTGGAGATTCCTCAAAAAACTAAAACTAGAGGTTCCATTTGGCCCAGCTATCCTGGATATCTTCCTGAAAGAATTACAAGCATTATACAGGGCCGGGGATTTAGCTCAGTGGTTTCACTGCCTGCTGTGCAAGCGTAAGGACCCAAGTTCAATCCCTGGTACCAACCCCCCCCCAAAAAAAGCATCATAACACAGTGATATATGCACATCCATGTTTACAACAGCACAGTTTGTAATAGCTGAATCTTGGAAACAGCCCAAATCCCCATCAATGAATGTATGGATAAAGAAGATGTGGGGGTTTTTTATACAATGGAGTACTACTCTGCCATAAAGAAGGATAAACTCATGACATTTCTAGGTAAATGGATGCCCCTTGAGACCATACTCTTACGTAAAATAAATTGGACTCATATGTTCAAATATTGCACACTTTCTCTGGTGTGAGAAATAGAATGTGTAAATAAGGACCAAAATGTATAACAGATATTGTGAAACAGGAAGAAAATGTTCAAATGGGAAGGGGAGCAAGGGAGGGGGAGGGATAAAGGAAGAAAGGGAAAAGGAAAAAAAGAATATAAGGAAAAACTGGAAACAAGCTTTTCATAAATTAGGAGGGGAAGAAGGGTTGAAGGGAGGGGAGGGGAATGGGAAAAAAAGAAGATAGATCATGTACAGGTACAAATTCCCTATGATGAATGTCAACACTATGTATATCTAAAATATACTGATAAAATTAATTTTAAAAACAAAAGCAGAAAAAGACCTCAATTTCTGGATTTTCCTGGGAGCCTGGCAGACCTGGGAACTGGGCCAGCATTTCCGCATTTCCGGGGGAGGCAGTGACTGGGAAGGGGGTGGCCTCTGGGGAGAGGGGCTGACCCCACCCAGGACACTGCTGTCTCCGCCCTGGGGCCAACCCAAGGAGCACTGGAGTCTGAGGCTCTGGTTCCTAAGTCTGGCTTTTCCCTCCTTTAATACACTGCTTGAATTTTTCACTTTTCACTTCAGCTGGAACATTCATAAGCAAATTCTGAAGTCAAGATATTTCAAAAAAACAGTATTAAAAATCCATTACGTGGGGATCCACTGAGCGGAGCCCTGTGCTCCAGCCAGCCAACTCTCCCATCCCCGGGACCCAGAGCTGGCTTAAAAGCTCCCTGGGACCCTGGGACCGTTATGGGCTGTCTCAAATTCACACATCATTCCTTGTCCAGTTCCTCAGCCAAGAACACAAGCTTGGGAGCCAGGACAGAGAGGCCAGAGCCACATCTGCATCTTGTCAGCCTGGGGGAGGCCAGCACGCAGGCCAGCGGGGAGGATCCCAGTCACAAGTCCAGCCACAGCCCGCTGCAGCGGGAAGCAAATGAGGAGCGCCTGGAGAACAAGGCGAAGTGGGGAGCTGGGGCAGCAGGATGGGACTGGGCTCCCCCTCTCTAAAAGGAACCCAGAAGCCAAGAGACAGGAGAAGGAAGCTCAGTTCCCAAACCTGCCCCATATCTCACTGACAGCAGCAGCAGTAATGACAGTGGCAGCAGCACAACAGCCAACAATGAGTCAGCTCTCACTTTGCTCTGAGCACTGATATTAACATCATGCCTGCTCTAGAGATAAAGAAACTGAGGCACAGCACTCACTACCAGGAGCCTAAACAAGGCCGCCCAGCCGGAAGTGGTGGAGCCCAAGCTTCTGACCTCTGGGCTGTCCATCCCATGGAGAGGAGCCACAGCACACACCCCTCTGCTGGTCAGAGTCGGGGTGGAACAGTCCCATCCATGCCGTCCTGGTTATTAAAACCACAGCAGAATTTGCTTGCATGTGCCTTCCTCACTGAGATAACTGCGCACACTGACACCTAAAAGCACGGGTCCACTACTGGCTTGCACAGCCAAAAGCAACTGTGCGATCCTTTATGCGTGGCTTGGAGGATTTTCAGATTAACTTTGACCATTTACAACCTGTCCCTTGCCTGCCAACTTCCAGTGTGTAAAACTGCTCACCGTGTCTTTACCCCCAGAGCCCAAGCTCCAAAGGACCCCAGCCGTGGAGAACAAGGGACCCCAGTGTTCATGACAGGGCCTCCACCATAGGCAGGGAGCTCTTGTGAAGAACAGATATGGGCTGTTTTATAAAAATATACTTTACTCCAAGGTGGGCATGGTGTCACACTCCTGTAATCCCAGCACTCAAGAGGCTGAGGCAGGAGGATCGCTGCAAGTTCGAGGCCAGCCTGGGCTACATAGTGAGTTCAAGGCCAGCCTGAACTACATTAAGAGACCCTGTCTCAAGAAAACAAAATAAAATAAAATAAACTTTACTCCAAGGAAGAGACACCCAGGCCCTCACTGTTCACTCATAACTTACAGAAACTCCATGAGACTTAGAACAGAGGAGAAAGCAGCAAAAGGTGAAGAAGAAAATGAGAAAAAGACAAAGCATTGCTGAGAAGTGGCATGGGACCTCCAGGAGGGAGGTTCTTGAAAGAATTTCCAAGAAGAAATTCCAAAATGGACCGGAGCAGGAAGTGGGCAGGGAGATGTGCCCACCCCAGCCCTAGCTGGGGGTCCTGTCTCTAAGGGCCCAATGGATGGAAGGTCAGGGGTGTGGAACAGGGGTCACCCTGCCATCTTTACTAAGGCAGGAGGCACAGAGCATACTGGAGAACACTCACAAGCACAATGGAGGAGAACAGAACATTCTCAGCAGAAGGAGATAAAGTCACACCACCTGGAATCTCTGTGCACACAATGCCTGTGAGCGCACGATGCCTGTGGTCTAGAACAGTGGTGCCAAACCTACGGCACACAAGCTGCAGTGGGCTGTTTGCTACTGAAAGCTCTACAAGGCTCGCCATCGCCGTTCTAGAATCTCAGTTTTTTCTGCCCTAAAGCTGAACTTGCTGAAGATCTCCCATGTGGATGCACTAGGACAACCCACAAAGTGTGGTATTGAGTCCCCTCAACCCACCTCCCCCCACACAGACACGGTCATGTGCCGCTTACGATGGGGACACATTCTGGGAATGCAGTGTTGGGCGGTTTGGGGGTGATAGGGAGTATACTTAGGGAAACTAAGATGGTTATCTACATCACCTAGGTCACTAGGTCATATGATTGAGGGACACTGGGGTTAAACCCAGGGCCTTCACACTGAGCTACATCCCCAGTCTTTTTTTTTTTTTCTTTTTCAGACAGGGGTCTTGTTAAGTCCCTAAGTGACCCAGGCTGATCTTGGGCTTTCGATCTTCCTGCTTCACCCTCCCAGAGTCCTGGGATTACAGGCGTGTGCTGCTAAGCCTGGTTTAGGTCATGATCGTACAAAATTACCAGGTACATGCAGTCCGTCCTTGACTGAAATGTTGCTATGCTGCGTGTGGCTGTACAATGCCTCCTCTTTTGAACCTCCCCCACCCCAGAGGATATATGGCAATATCTGGGGACATTTGTGTTTACCACAGGTCAGGAGGAGGTGCTACTTCCTAGAACCCAGTAGGTAGAAGGCAGGGATGTTGCTAAACAACCTACAGAACACAGGACACATCCCATAGCAATGACTTCTCCTACCCAAAGTGCTAGTATTGTTGAGGCTGATAAATCCCCATCTACATGGAAGCAAAGACCAGTGTGGGTTTGACATCACAAAGAAAGGTGTGCAAATACTAACATCTTTTACCAGCTGTGCGACCCGAGACTTTGACTTCCTTTCCTAAGGGGACAATCACTTCCAACCCCTGACGACTGCGTGGGGGTCAATGCGCCTGTCTTTGGAAGACTCTGCCAGCGCAGGCCATCCACCCCATCATCCTCTCCCCTGCAGCTCTGCAGCGCCACCGCTCTGCACCGAGGTAAAGGAGTGAGGTCGTGACCGGGAGAAGAGGGCTTCTGGGGACATGAGGGTGATGCTTCGGACAGCCCTGCAGGGGCCTTAGGGTGCCAGGGGGGCTCACACATCCTGAGGGGACCCGATGGCCAGGAACTTCCCTACTGCCATGAACCTGTGCCAGGATAGGGCATCAGGCTTGGCCTGGGCATGCGGGTGGGGTAGGCATCCGCCCCAGGAGCTGTCTCAAAACCCAAGAAACATGTTCCAACAGGGCCACCACACAGGACAATGACGGGCGGCCGGCGAGCACTCAGCCTTCAACCTCTCAGCCCCCATGGCAGATGCACAGGATGAAATCTCTTCTCAGGTGAACTAGAGGGACCCTTCCAAGGCCTCAGGGCACAGCCAGCAGCCCACAGCCTCGTGTGCACTGCATCCTCCCCAGACTGCACCACTTCCGCTGCCACCCTCCTGTCCTCACTGCCTGGGTCCCTGGAGTCTAGAAGGAAGCAGAAAACCATGCGCACATACAGTAGCATTTTGATTAAAATAATTAATGTGCATGTTCATACCGACACAGAGGGAAATTTCCTCTAATAGTCACTGAATAACCGTGTTTATTATGAGTAGCAGAATTACAAGGCTTAAAAAATTCTTTCTAAGTCTCTCAAAATTTTTTCTTTAATAAATAAATTAATAATATAATAAAATGAAACTTACAGAAGTAAAAATTCATAAAACTTATTTTTAATTTTTCAAACTTATAATATCTTAGCAAAAGGCTACTAACCAACCTGAACTTATTGTCTAGATCAGTTGGCAGACTATGGCCTGAAAGCTATATCTGGCCCTCCTCTTGTTTAAATAAATAAAGTTTTATTGGAACACAGTCACACCCATTTGTTTAACAATGACTATGGCTGCTTTCTGCTACAAGTGCAGAGTTGAGCAACTGCATGTAGACACAGGGTAACACCATACCAGTTTTTTAATCTGGCCCAGGAATGGACCTCTTGCTGCTTTCTGAATTTCTCACGATGTATCTCAACTTGTTTTGCTATAGCCCAACATGGACATAGCAGGAAGCTAACAAAACTGAAGTTTTAGAGCCTCTTGCTTCATAGGTTCCTCCTTAGGAAGGTGGCCCATACGGCCTGTGTATTTACAAAATTTCAAAAATCCTACTGGGGATTGAACCCAGGGCCTCGTGCATGCTAGACAAGCACTTACCACTGAGCCTCATCCCCAGCCAGGAAAGGATGTTCTTTAATTACCTCAAAGAGGCATCCAAATTATGTAAGTTCAGATGCCTCAAAATGGATTCATCCCTACCTGGAGCCAGGAACACTTTACCACTGCTGGTCCATGTTCAACACCATGTGCTCAGTGGGGAGAAAGGTCTCATCCCACCAGCCCACAGTGCTGAGCTACATCCCAGCCTTTTAAATTTCTTTGAGATAGAATCTCAAGCTTGTGATCCTCCTGCCTAAGCATCCTGAATTACTGGGATTACAGGTCTGTACTACCACACCTGGTACCAACTCTCACTTAAAGGCAGATGTCCTTAAATAAAAATGCACCTGCTGAGATCACAGAGCAGGAGAGCCACCAGGTCCTTCCTCAGGATGTGCAGGAAGCTCAGAGAGCAGACGTGGCTCTGAGGCCCCCCGACTGCACTCAGCCGTGCAAGGGAAGAGAGTGACACTCACACTTGTCCTTCCGCCACCTGTCTCCTGTTCAGGAGTCCGCTCTTCACTCTGATTTCTCTGAAATCACAGCACTTCCAAAAACTAAGTGGCAGACAATAGCCTAAAGCCACTTTCTACATGGAAATGCTGCCTGCAAGCACAACACAGAGGATGCCAAATTGTGTACGTTGTGTGCAAAACTTGTATTCTTTTAGAGCCCTCTCGGATGGGAAACGCTGCTGTGAAGGCAGAGCATTTCCCGAAGCAAGCGTGTGCTGAGCTCCGGCTGCCCCACGCCAGTCCTTCCCACCCCTTCCCCGGGGAGGGTCCCTCTGTGGAGTGCAGCTGGTGGCTTTGATAAGCAGGTGTCGAGTGTGAAAGTGACCTTGCCCATCCGCTGGTGGGAACCAAGGGGACAAGGAAGTCACTGTGTCACTGGCTGCCAGGTCCCAGTCCCTGAAACAAGGCACAGTGAGGCCTGAGGGAGGAGGAGCAGAAGCTTTCACACACACACAGAAGTCAGCAGAGTGAAACTGTCACAGAAGAACGAAATAAAAAACCTAACGGTCAGACGTGTGGAAGCGCTTCCTAAACCACAGAGGTAGTCAGAAACAGAGGAGATGGATCCTGAGGAAAATCCGGGGATCCGATACAGGGCTGGCAGATTCCCTCTTCCCTGCAGGAGGGAGCAGTCACCCTGAGGGACGGCATCGCGGCCGGCCAGGCCCGCGTAAATGGGCATCGCTGTACCAGCCCGGGAGAGACCCAGCAGCCAGGCCATGCTCTGGGAGAAAGCCAGAGTCCACTAACCCAGTTTCTTACTAAATGTGGGTTAACTGGCATGGGTCCCTGCAGCTCACGGGCCAATTTAGAGCTGAAAGGACACTTTTCTAAAAAAAAAAAAAGCCGAGCCCGCCTAGCCAGGACCTTTTATTTTCTCATATCCTTTCTCAAGTTGATCCACTGCTGGTTGACTGGACTCCTTGGGCCTCAGAGAAACAAACCCTTCTCTGCCCTCAACGGCTCCCCTAGAGCAACTATCGAGGCCCTCTTGGCACCCACTGGACTCAACTCCCACCCCTCCCATGGTGTGGGCCTTGCTGCCCAAAGATGAGTCACCCATGAAAGCTGCTCATTGTTCCCACTGGACAAAAGGCTGAATGCAGGAAAGTGGCCCATTCACGCTTCCCCAAGAGCCAACTGACCTCTTTCTGCTGCTCCCAGAGGATGCTGCCAACACCAGGGCAGTTTGCCCTTGCCATGCCCGTTACAACACAGATGGGTGGGAAGACTTTTGAAAGACTCCAGAGAGACACGGAGCACATGCAGCAGCCACGACTCTGGGCAAAACTTCATTCAAAATGCTTAACACAACTAGGCATTGTGGTGCATACTTATAACCCCAGGACTCTGGGAGGCTGAGGCAGGAGGATCCCAAGTTCAAACCCATCCTGGGCGACTTAAGTACCAGGACCCCATCTTAAAAAAAAAAAATTTGGGGGGGGGTACCAGGGATTGAACTTGGGACCTTGCGCTTGCAAGGCAGGCGCCAGGACCACTGAGCTAAATCCTCCGCCCCCCCAAAAAAGTTTTTTAAATGTCTGGAGACATAGCTCAGTGCAAAGGCCCTCAGTTCAATTCCCAATGACAAAAGAAAAAAAGATGTTTAATACCCAGAGAGAAATACAGGTCAATTTGTTGGTGATAACAGTAAGTCACATTTATTACACAACAGCTGAGGCTCTTGGCTAAGGAAGTGTGTTATGTATATTATCTAATTTCATCCTCAGAATTACCCCAGGAGGTAGGGCTTGTTGTTAGCCTCATTTTACACTCACGGAAAGTACAGTAAAAAGTGGTCAAGTAATTCCCCCAGGTCACACAACTGGCTAGTGGTGCAGTCAGGATCTGAACCAAAGCCGTCTGGCTCCAGACCTGTGTTCTTCATTACCATGTTATCACTAATCAAAAACCAAGTCAGAATATAAAATTAACGTTAAGCTAAAATGTTCACTTGTGAGGGGAAGTTGTACCTTTGTGTTATATCTCACCTCCACCCACCAGAAATGCTACCAGCTGGCTTTTCAGACACAGTCATGTGACACATGAGGCCAATGTGGTCAATGACAGAATGCATAGGAGAGAGGTCCCATAGGATTGTACTTCCCGGTGACATTATACCTGTCTCAGTTTAGCTAAGTACACTCTATGATGCTCACACAAGGACAAAAATCTGCTAACAACGCACTTCTTGGAATGTGTCCCTGTCTTTAAGCAGTGCGTGACTGTATGCGGAAGCACCTGCCAGGCGGTTTGCTGAGCAGGTGATGCCTGTCATCTCATTTCGTCCTCACAGCCACCCTATGAGGTCAGGACTAATACTACCCCACTTAGCGATGAAGACACCCAGGTTCGTGAAGGTTAATATCCTTGTGCAAGGTCATAAAACAGAGCGGGAATCTGAACCTAAGAAACTCAGATCCTAGCATCTATATTCCTTCTCCTATGTATGCCATCTCTTGCAGAAATTAGGATTTTCCAAGGAAAAAAATCAAAGAATTATGGAATAAGGGGTAAGAATGACCAAGACCAGTGATTACAGCATAAAGTCACTGGGCAGCAGAGATGGCAGTGGGTGACTGGGCTGCAGCTAGCCTAAGCCTGCATCAGCCAACGACCTTCAGCAAACCCCATCTCTCCTCATTTGTAAAAGAGCTGGGCTCTTCCTGGAGACCCAGCACCCCAGCCGTCTGCAGCAAGGGCCTCCAGGCAGCTGTTCCTCCGCCTGGTGATGGCCTAGCTCTGTCCTTCCCGGCAACTCTCCAACTCTGTCCCCAGATTCAGGTCTGTGCACCCCAGAGAGAGACCTTAGTGCAGCCTGAGGCCAGGCAATGGCAAGATCACAGGGCCCCTCAGCCCTGGTGTGCTCCTGGGAGGAGAGGAGGGGTGGAGGGAGAGGAGGTTAGAGAAGAGTCTGGGTGGGGACAGCTAGAGCATCTGAGCACATGCTGCACAAGGATCTGGGGGTAGAGATACTCACTGAGCCCGCCCGCCCTTAAACAGGCGTGTGTGTGTGTGTGTGTGTGTGTGCGCGCACGCGCGTGCGCGTGTGTTACACTTCCATAAAGGTTAAAAGAAAAAAAGTACTTGGAAAAATGACAAATCAAGCCAGGTGTGATGGTGCATGCCTGTAATCCCAGCACTCTGGAAGGCTGAAGTAGGAAGATCGAAAATTCAAGCCCAGCCTGCATGACTTTGTGATTTACGGAGTGTATGTCTCAAAATAAAAAGTAGAAACAATGGGCCCAGGATTTAGCTCAGTGGTTCTGCAGCCTGCCTCACAAGCGCAAGGTCCCGAGTTCAATCCCCAGTACCACAAAAAAAAAAAAAAAAGTAAAAACAACTTAAAAAGTGGTGGGGATGTAGCTCAGGACGAAGGCCTTGGGTTCAATTCTCAGTTCAAAAAATAAAATAAGCTAGACGTAGTGGCTCATCCCTGTAATCCCAGCACTCGGGAGGCTGAGGCAGGAGGATCACCGAGAGTTCAAGGACAGCCTGGGCTACATAGTGAGTTCAGGGCCAGCCTGAACTACCAAAGGAGACCCTGCCCCAAAGCCCCCTGCAAAAAAATAAATAAAATTAAATAAAATAAAAGATTACAAATCAAACCAGGCAGAACTTTGCTGAATTTAAACTATCAAAACTTTGCAACTATAAATGTTCTACATAAAATATTTAACATCCCATCGAGGACATACTTTTAAAAATATCTGCCCTCTAAGTTCCTTATGACAAGACTCGCCAGAATGAATTATGCTATTTGGCTAGGAGGTCAGGAGCAAACAACCCTTTACTTAACAACCAGCTTTCCAGGTGCCAGCAAGTGCTTTAACTCCGCTCCTGGTTCAAGCATAATTGTGGCAGGGACATAAAATCCTGATTCTGTCACTGGCTGGTTGAATCCTCCAGGCCAAGTCAGGAATTAGACCCCTGTAACCTCCTCTCTCAGCTGAGAAAAAGAACAGTGAGGGCCACAAAAGAAGGGATCTCTGACAGACGGAAGGAACATGGGTGGTTTCTAGCACGCGCCACCCCAACTCCCCATCTGTAGCGTGTAGGGACGGCTGCTGCCCTTCAGCTCTTGGTCCCCACATTCAGATGAGGCTGACCCTCATCCTGACCCTCGAGCTCCTGGATTCCAAGAGGGAGCAAGCCCCACACTGAACACAGCTGCGTGCACTCAGGAAGTTCTGCGGGAACAGTGGGAATGATAAGCTTCCCCTCCACAGCTATAGGAGACTGTCAGCCCGGAGGTTCTGGGCGTGTCATGGAGGAAGCCTTCCAGGGAATGAAGCCAACACAGAAGAGAGCACAGCCAAGAAAAGGGCAGAGTGACACCGGGCCCATAACACTGAGTCCCTGGTCCAGCCAGGCCTGAAGCTATCATTCTCTCAGACCTTCCATTTCCATGGGCCATTACATTTCCTGTGTTTCCTAATCCCAAACGAATTGCACGTCCATCCCTTGCAACAACCACAAAAACAAATCCTAACTAGTGGAACTACTGCACAGAGAATCACAGATCTCCATGTTACCAGAGGCAATGGAGGACCCCTCTCTGTATGTGCAGCAGTGTTGTGCGCACACTAAGCACTCAGCATGTGTATGTTGGCCTAATGAATAGCTGCTCATCCCTGTGCCCTTTAACTGCTCAAACTGAAATAAAGCTATACTACAAGCATGATTCTAAGCTACAGATAAACCAAGTAATTTAAATGACAGAAAGTAGCTTAAAATGCTTTTTTATTTTTAAAAAATACAGTTCACAAATTTGATTCATTCCAGGAATGAAAGGATGGGTCAGTATTGGGAAATTTACTGATATAAATAATTCACCTCATTACCTGGGTCAAAATAAAAGATAATATAACAGGGCGGGGAGATTTAGCTCAGCGGCACCTCACCTGCCTTGCAAGTGCAAGGCCCTGAGTTCGATCCCCGGTACCAAAAAAAAAAAAAGCCAACAACAAAACCAGATGTGGGCTGGGGGTGAGCTCAGTGTAGGTAGGGTACTTTCCTCATATGCGAGAGGCCCAGGATCAATGCCCAGTACTACCTGAATAAATGCACACATCAATACATAAATAACATAAAGGTGTCTGCTTAAATGCTAATTTGTTAAATTCCAACATTTATTCCTGACTCTCAACAAGACAGAACGGAAGAGAAACTTCCCCTAAGAGACACACAGTGCCAGCCAACGGTAGCAGCACATGTCACGGGGAAACTGAAGTCAGCACAAGGTAAAGGCCACCCCAGATACCACCCAGGTTAACATTGCTCAGGAAGCAAATGCCTTCATCCAATTAGACAAAAGGAAAAAAAAAATACCAATCAGAAAAGAAAAGGAAGGAAAATTTTATTAACTTGTAGATGATATGATTATATGCCTGGAAAAATCCTTCCCCACCAAAAATAATAACATTAAAATAAGATCTGCAAAAGCTATTAGAACAAATAGGATAATTTGGCAATATTAATCATAATTGATAAAAAACACTACTAATCAACAGCTTTCCTATAAAAAAACAAACCAAAAAAGAAACAGGACTATGTGATGCTAATTCAGCTAGCATAGCTGACTATTCTAAAAATATATTCCCCCTGCAGTGCCACCTACTGAGGAGGCCAAGACAGACATGGCTTGACCTCAGTTCAGGGCCAACTTGGGCAACACAGAAAGACCTTGCCTCAAAAAATATTTTAAGTCATTAAAAAATAAAAGTGCTCTCCTTCCTGTGCTCTGCCACATGGCCTTGTCTCTGCGGGGGTAAACTTTGGAAGACTGCCTGAAATGCACTCTAAGGAAACAGATGCCACCAACCAATCAGCTTTGGTGACTGGAACCCATGGTCCTGAGTCCGTCCACTCCCCAGGTCCCTGGGGAGCCAGCAGGTCCCTCATTCTGCCAGCACGAGAAGAGGAGATGCACTCAGTAATGGGTCGGACTGAGGTACACACGACAGCCCCACCATTACACGCCGCTCTGGCCTGCCTGCTGCTCCACACATGGGCTCAGCCCTTCCTACCCCTGGGCCTCTGCACATGCTGTCCCTTCCGACAGCCACAGTTGTCCTCAGCAAGACTTCAGAGCCGGCTCTGTCGACGCTCAAATTTATGTTCAAATGTCATTCCCTCAAAAAGAAAATTGGTTTTAAGCCCCTCCTGTCTCCCTGTCTAAAGCCCTACCCTCTCACTCTCCATCCCCCCACCCTGCTGTACTTCCCCATAGTGTGTATTAGCCGCTAATGCTGATTTACATATTCGCCCGTTCACAGTCTGTGTCTCCCAGAGCAGGTGAGCTTCCTCAAGGTAGGGCCCACAGCATCAGTCTCATTCACTGCTCTACCCAACCCCTAATCCCAGTCATATTCCCAGGAAACATAAGGGGTTCGATAAAAGTGTTGGATGGACGGATGGATAGATGGATGGATGGGTGGGTGGGTGGATTTCTTCAGTCCTTAGATCTAATCTCAATTTTACCTTCAGAATATTTTTCATTTACTTCTACGTCTCTCCATTGATATCCAAGCTCTCTGTCCATGCATTCTCAGCAGATGTTAATTACCTCCATCCTCTCTCTCCCTGATGGCTACAATACCCCACAGGGCTTCCCTCCCAATCTTTTTCCCAATCTAGCCAAAGGTCTTTTCCAAAATCCACATCTGATCACATTACTCCTCTACTTAAAATGCTTCCGGGGCCTTCTGAACCCTTAGGATAGTTTGTGAGCCCTTTATTACCAAGATTATGGGGCCCAGCCCCCCACCCCCAGGCTGCCCAGTCCTCCCTCATAATCCACAATCCAGCCGTACAGAGCTGCTATCTCTTCGCCCAGTATACCACTTCTCCCTAGCCTTCAGGCCTCTGCACATACTGTCCTTTCCACACAACTTCCTCTTGGGTAATTTGGCTACCCCTGACATATACTCCATGTTCTCATCTCCCTAGCAAAACACCGTGTCTACCTCAAAGTCCTTGTGCTCCAAACACTTCCCTATCATATATTCACCACTGAGGAATGGCTTGGTTAGGTCTGTGTCCTTACGGACTGTAAGGTTCACAAGCACCAGCTTGTGCCATTCACAGGGCCCAGAACAAGGTCTGGCACCAAATAGACACTCAAAATAGATTTTCCAAGCTTAATTTATATCATGCCTTCTCCAGAATGGCACAGGGCTCATCTCTTTGTAGCACATCTGAGGCTGCTTTTGGCACCTTGACTTAACCATTCATACTCCAGGGAGACAACGACACATCCCCACATGCTCACATGCTCGGCAGAGCTCCCTCCTGGCACAACTGTCTTACCTTGAGATCTGGTTTCCTCCTACAAGTCAAACACAGAGATCAGAGCCTCTTATGCCAGAACATTCTACCCAGGGTTGGCTCAAGTCTATCTAGAAGGAGGAAGGGCTGGGGTGTGGCTCAGAGGTAAACGCTAACTTAACAAGGTGAGGCCTGAGGCTCCATCCCCAGAACCACAAAAAAGAAAATAAGAGAGAAGAAAAAGAAGGAGGAGGAAGAGGAAAAGGATGAAGAGGAAGAGGAGGAGAAGAGACAGGAAGGAGAAATGTTTCACAAACAAACGACAACAAAAACCGCTGGGATCTTTCTCTAACATGTGTCCCTTGGCCACCATGCCTGTAGAGCGTGTATCAAACACAGTCAATCTGGAAATTCTTTATACAGAGCAGTACCCATCTATGACTTTTCTGTGCTTCAAAAAATATTTATATGTCCTATGTTTAGAATGCGGCATCTTTTTTTTATTATTATTATGAATGGTTTTCCTTCCCCAAAACTGCTGGTCAACATAACATGTCTATCAGATGTAAACCAAACCAAATGCAGGCTGACATTTCGTCACTGTCCACTCAGCATCCTGACCTTGGGCCATGTGCCCCCCCACCCAAGCCCTCTCACTGCAGGTGCAGCCTCCAGGGCACCCTTGAGGATCATGGGAGGTGCAGGGCTGGAGGACAAGATAGAGATATGTGCTGTGACTCTGCAAGATGCAAGCGGCTTGGACAGCAAGAACCAAGAAAGGCTCTGCTCTCGCTCAAGGAGACTGAAGAGCTGCAGTGATCAAATGCAACACCTCAACCAGCACTGGGCCTCACCTGGGGGTGGGTGGACAAGGAAGGAGCTAGGAAAGGTATCTCAGAACCAGTGAAGAGAGCTGAGTGCAAAATGGACAGCAGGAGATATTATAAAATTAGTACTACTTGTAGGGGTCGGTGAAGTAAGTGATTTATAGAAATATATCCTTATTTTTAGAAGACACAGACCAAAGTATTGAGGGGTAAAGTATCAGAATGTGTGATACTTTAAATTCCTTCAAAATAGTTTGGGGGTCTCTCTCTCTCTCTCTCTCTCTCTCTCTCTCTCTCTCACACACACACACACACACACACACACACACAAACAGAAAAGGGGATACAGATGAGGCAAATGTTCTAACAAATACTTGTAGTATTATTTCAATTTTTCTGTAGATTTGAAAATCTTCCAAATACACAATTGGATAGGTAAAATATAAGGCAAAAGCTAATCCTTTGATAACACAGTATAATAAAATTGTAAAGTACAAAAAGATAAGGGGCTGTTAGTGATTGCAGTGATTAAGTTCTTATCCATTCCAGAACTTTAAAACATGCCTGCTATGTACAAACACAATATTCCTGTTACAACACTAGTGGTTTTATTACCTTTTTTCACTTTATGCAGCATCCTATAAATACCTATCATCTCCCTAAAATGTTCATCTTTCTTCAGATTTCACTTCAAAAGAAAGCACCCCGACTTGTGTGTTTCGGGAAGTGGACAGCAGGGTGTTAAACTCACCTGCAGGGCTGGTGGTGTATCACAGTGGTGAGGCCCTGGGTTCCACCCCCAGCACCAAACCTATAAAAAGCTCACCCTTAACTTCATGGCCAGAACCTCACAGAGCACTGACCATGTGACTGCAAGGCTAGCAAAGTGCTGCTCACTCATCCTCAATACTGGGCCCAGCACAGCAGCACTCTGTAAATTTCTTAAATGAAGAAGATATTACACTGTCCTTGAAAGATAATCCACGTGAAAGTAACAACAAAAACAGGACTGGTGCAACAAATGAGAAGGAAGTATAATACGACTGTTATGACTACGACATTAAAAACTATAAACTGTAGGAAAAGATTTCATGAACAAAACCTCAGTCGCATGTGAACTAGCACAAAGAATCAACAAGTGGGATCTCATCTTATTAAAAACCTTCCATGCCAGGAATTTAGCTCAGTGTTGCCACACCTGCCTTGCAAGCACAAGGTCCTGAGTTTGATCCCCGGTACCAAAAAATAATTTTTTTAAAAGCTTCTGCACAGGGGCCAGGGATTTAGCTCATTGTTGCCACTGCCTGCCTCGCAAGTGGAAGGACCCAAGTTCGATCCCCGGTACCAAAAAAAAAAATAAAAAGCTTCTGCACAGCAAGAGAAACAGCATGAAGAGACAAACTACAAGGTAGAAAAAAATTTTTTACCAGCTGTTCCTCGGACAAAGGTCTATTATCTAGAATATATGAAGAACTTTAAAAAAACAGCCCTCCTAAATATAAGACCCAATCCAAACATAGGCATCTGAAATGAACAGACATTTCTCAGACAAAGAAGTAGAAATGGCAAATAAACATATGAAAAAATGTTCAATATCACTGGTCATTCCAGAGATGCCAATGAAAACAATGCTGAGATTCTACTCACCCCAAAAAGAATGGCTGCTATCAAGAAATCAACCAATAACAAATGCTGGCGGGGCTGTGGGGAAAAAGGAACCCTGTTCCACTGTTGATGGGAGTGTAGACTGCCATTTTCCACTGTGGGAATCAGTATGGAGATACCTCAAAGAACTAGGACTGGAAGTCCCATTTGACCTAGCTGAACCCCTGCTGGGTATCTTCCCAAAAGAATTTTTAAAAATCATACCACAGTGATACATGTGCACCCATGTTCATAGCCGCACAGTTTGTAATAGCTAAAACTTGGAAACACCCCAATTGCCCATCAACTGGAAACTGAATAAAGAAAATTTTTTTATATATATAAAATGGAGTACTACCCAGCCATAGAGAATGAGAAACTAGAGACACTTATGGCTAAATGGATGCACATCAAGGCCATACTCTTAAGTGAAATAAATAGGACACACGAGTAAATACCGAATAGTTTCTCTGGAGTGAGAAACTGAAAGTGTAAATAAGGACTAAAAGGTATAATAGATAATGTGAAATAGGAAGAAAAGGGCCAAAGGGGAAGGGGAAGTGGAGCGGTAGGGGAAAGAAGGGAATGGGATTAATATGAGAAAATGAAAAAATAGAAACAAAAAGTCTTTGTAACCAGTCAGATAGACGCAGGCTTAGAGAGTGCGCATTGATCCCTCAGGAGTCAGCAGGGGGGCTCAGCTGCCCACACCAGCCCTGCGCAGCCCCCTGAGGCCAGTGCTCGGTTCCTGGAGTTGGAAAAACTGATTCACCTCCCACACAGAGAGCTGTGCCGTTCTTGCCCTGCAGGAATTTCCTATCAGATTGCGGGGGAGATTTACATCTGGAACACAGCCTCCACCGGGCACCTGAGGAAGCAGGAGGACAGGTGTCACCGTCCCACCCGAGCTGCTTCTCTGCCAGATGGGCCCGGGCCAAGGACAAAAGCCCCTCAGAGTCATTGCTTCCCTGCCTCTTGCTCTCACTACATGAGCTGGATTTCTCTATGCCTTTCAGAGTGCTGTGCCCGTCCATGTGGTCCTCACCAGTTTGTGAGTCTTCAGACATTTTCCAGGCATGCACGTCAAAGCTGCCACTCAATAAATATTTATTAAGTAAAGGAGATTTATGCAGCCTTTAAAAAATAATGCATATGAAAACAAAGCAGCCAAAAAGTCCCTGGGGGGAACCCCCACATGGGCAGATACTGTAATTCCTGAGTAGAAGATGGGCCAGGCTTACTGAAAGACTGAGGGGCTTTTAAGGGGCTGGGGGATTTAGCTCAGTGGTTTCACCACCTGCTGTGCAAGAGCAAGGACCCAAGTTTGATCCCCGGTACCAAAAAAACAAACCAACAAGCAAACAAAACAAAACAAAAAAGACTGAGGGGCTTTTTACACAGCATCATGGGAGAACTTCTGTTTTGTTTTGAGACAAGGTCTCACTGTAGCTCAGGCTGGCCTTAAACTCCTGGGCTCAGGTGACGACTGTACTGCCTCAGCCTCCTAAGTAGCTGGAACCATTGCACCTGGCTCCATAGGAGATTTTTTTTTTTTTTTTGGTACCGGGGATCGAACTCAGGTCCTTGCGCTTGAGCAGCAGGTGGCGAAACCCCTGAGCTAAATCCCAAGCCCATAGGAGATTTCTAAGACTGTTCCGGTTCCTGCCTTTAGCAGGTACAAGGTCAGATAAAGACTTCCATTTAGTGAAAAAAACACAAAACCAAGAGAAAACAGGGCTTGAGGTTGAAAAGCCCAGGTCTGGGTTTTGGCTTTCACTTTGGCTACAGAACCACAGCCCAGTCCTGCACCTCAGGAAGCCTCAGATCCCCATCTGTAAAGCACCACCGCCTGCCTCAGTCCTGGCCACAACAAGGAAGTGCTGGGGAGAGGCTTGAAGACTTCCAGATCCAGCTCAGTGTCCCAGGGCGCTCTGTGGACCAGCAGACAGGAGCAGGAGAGGCTGCCCTCAGTTACAAGACTTCCATGCACACCCAGCTCTGACAAGGGCCCCATCTAACTGAGCATAAACCAGCATCAGCCAAACAAGTTTGGCGACAGACTCCATTTTCTTCCTGTGACCCTTACTAATTCAAGGTAGAAACTGTTCCAAGGAGCAGAGCCTGGAAATGCTGCTGGGATCTCCAAGAAGACACCTTGGGGAGGCATACCTCGCCCAAGGTACAGAGCCATAGGTCAGGGGGCCTGTAGACCCCCAGCTGTCACCCTCCTTTCAACTGGGTTTCCAGCTTCTCGAGGTCAGCAGCTGAGGCCAGAGGGTGGGGCAGGTAGAGCAGGTCCCACACCGCCCTTTGGGCAATGGACAGAGAACCAATAAAAATCAGTGACCAAAACAGCCCCATGCTAACTCCAGATGGAGGCTGATAAGTGGACTGAGAAGGAGAGAACTAGCAGCAGACAGCAAAACCAGGTCTGTGAGGCAGCTCTAGAGCACCTACATCAGCCTCACTCTGGAGCACGGAAACCATCAAAACGCCTTCGCCGGGCTAATCCCAGTTCTGGACCCTGTCCTTCGCAGGGCCTTCTACACTTGCTCTGTTTCCTGGCAATTCCGACCTGCAAAGCTGCACACAGTTGAGGACCAGCGTGCTCTAAGGCCCAGCCCAGGGGTCAGCTCCACTGCACCACACAAGGCCCTTCCTTGAGGGGAAGAAAGCCCAGCAGGGCCAGGAGCCAGGCCCCGCCCCAAACATGCAGTGCCCCCACCACGAATCTGTGGGGTTCTCATCTGTGGATTCAACCAATAATGGATGGACAATATTTCCCCCCAAAATTGCATCTGTACTCAACATAGACAGACTATTTTTCTTGTCATTATTCCTTGAACAATAGTATAAGTATTTCCTTAGCATTTATTAGGTTTTATAAGTAACCTAAAGGTGAAATAAAGTCTATAGAAGGATGTGTGTAGGTTATATGCAAATACTACTTACTGCATCTTATAAGGGACTTGAGAATCCTTGGATTTTGGTATCCACAGGGGTCCTGGAACCAATCACCAGTACATACTGAAGACTGACTTACTACAACAGGTGGGCCAGAAGAGATTTTTATTTTGGAGAAAGAGACTCATATGTTTACAACTTGTGAGCTGAAGGCCCTCCTGATCTCTTCCTTAGCATTTCCCTTCAGAGCTGAGGCCTATGGGGAAGTGGGGTATAGACTACTAATGAGTGAATGAATGAATGAACTCAAACCTTTCCATCCCTCCAGCATGGTCAAAGTCCTAACTATTCAACCATTTGCCACAGGTTCATTCATAAAAAGGATGTACAAGTTCGATCCCCGGTACCAAAAAAAAGGATGTACAAGGGCAAGGACTTCTCCCCTCCAAGTTCTCTCCTTTGCACCAGAGGGAACATCAGAAACTCTGCTTGCCTAACTGCAAGCTTCCCATAGTCACTGTGGGAAGCAGAAAACTTCACTCCCCTGGGTTTTATTGTCTGGAAATCCTAGATTCTCGAACCCCTAACTGGTAAGTTACCACCCAGAAGTGAAGTAGAAATAAACGATTGATCAGTCAGTAAATGCTGTGGGAATAGGTCTCCTCACTATAAAGTCACTTGACTAAAAGACAAAATGTCAGTAAGTCTCAGATACAAACTGTGCCCCCCAGAGGGAGGGATGGTCTGTGGGTGGCTTCTTAGGAGCCCTTGCCCTGGGGAAGTGGAGTTGATCCCAGGCAGACCTGTGATCCAGCTGTCCAGTCCGCTTTGTCCCAGAATCTCACCTCAAGGATCCACGGGCCCTCCTTGTCACTCCACCCCCTCCACTCCTCAGTCTAGAAGTATTAGTGAGCAACCACTATGTACCACAACCTTGGCAATAATGGTAAACAAAAGAGATTTACAGACCAGGAGCTGAGAGAGACACTAAAAAGACAAACACATCTAGAGTGAGAAAATGCATTGCCCGATTACCACTTCTGAAATGCAGGCCTATCAATCTAATAGAAAAATCTTCCCGGGCTGGGGATTTAGCTCAGTGGTTCCGGCTGCCTGCCTCAAAATCGCAAGTTCCCAAGTTCGATCTCCAGTACCAAAAAAAAAAAAAAGAAGAAGAAGAAGGAGAAAAATCTTCCTATGTTCTTCACTCTCTACAGGGCTAAAAATAAACAAAAATGAAAGCTGTTATCTTTACTGGGTGCTGGCTATATGTCAGGTACTTTATAATGACTGGCTCAGAACAATTCTCAACCTGTTGCAGATGTATCGTTATAATCACGACCAGTGGGGATTCCAAGTTTCCATTTCACTTCTGCCTGTCCCCACCAGACTCTGAATCCCTTAAGAATTCTATCTTGCCCTTCTTTCCGTCACTAGTCCACCCAGTAGTATTCCACAAATGCCCACCAAATGAATCATCCATCAGCGGGCCAGTTTCCCACAAGGAATTGCCAGCTAATAAGTTCTAGTTGTGAAGTAAGAGGGATTCCCACAAGGGGCTGCTGTGCTGTTGCAGAAGGAGCTGGAGCCCGAGCAAGGACTTGGGGCCAAGGCTTGTTCCTGCAGCTTGAATTTAGACAATTACTTCCTCGTCATCCTGTCTGCTTAAAACGGTAATGAGCAGTTAAATACAAGGAGTCTAAGATGTCTTCCGGATCCAAATGTTTATGCCTCTGTGATACATAAGGAAGGGGGAAGGGACGTTGGGGAGGTATTTGAAATTGCATTCAGTCTGCAATTTCTTTCTTTTTTCTTTTTTTGGAGGGCTGGAATGGAACCCAAAGCCTCATGCATGCTAGGCAAGAGCTCTACCACTGAGCCTCATCTCCGATTTTTTTTTTTTAATCTTAGAATGACATCTAAAGTTAAACATATTGGGGAGAGTGAATAAGACTGTCAAGGGTAAGAAGGCACTTCCTCTCCATCCACAGCTCAGTGGAGTGTTTACCCTAACAAAGTATATTCATTCCTGGGCCAGGGATTTAGCTCAGTGGTTCCACCGCCTGCCTCGCAAGCTAAGGACCTGAGTTCGATCCCCAGTACCAAAAAAAAAAAAAAAAGTCACTGAACAAAGTATATTCATTCCCCATGACCAAAGTGCTCAGCCTTGAAAACTCCTTTGTAGAGAAATACATGGGTGAGCACGAGGAAGGCTGCCAGCCCCAACTGCGCACAAGAACAGAGATGCTGGTGGCATGCAAGAGCCATGTCCATATGCTGGAGAGGGACAAAGCCACTGCTTTCAAGTCCCACCAGCTCCTGTGAGAGATGACAGGTGCACAGCAACAGCTGAACGTGTCCAAGGCAACTGCAAACACAGTGTGGTGACTCCAGGCTGCGCCTACCAGAGAGCTCACCACACAGTGAGTGTGCATCTGTTTGCTACCCAGGGAGAGCACAGGGTAGGGGCAGGGGCTCCGTGAGGAGACGAAGCTGCTCTTTTCCTTCTTGCTGCTCGGGTTAGTTTTAAATGAATTCCTGTCTGTCAGCTATGGCACAACATGGGGACAACACCACCATCTTTCCACCTTCTAGGGCTGTTATGAAGATTAGTAGAAATCAATTTATCCGTACAGACTGACACCCGGTAAATATTCAGCTTGTCACCAGGGGTAGTGATGGTGGTAGATAAATCCACCTAAAGTTGGGAAATTCAGCCTTGAGCTGTTTAGAATCCCTCGAGAGTCAAAAGGGAAGCAGATGCTCCTGTGATGGCTGCTCCTGGAGCATCCACTTAAGATACTTTCCAGAAGACAAACTGATGCCACAACCACTCCTTTGAAGGGCCAGAGCTTGCCAGGCGTGCTGGGCCCTGTGTCTCAGGAAAGGTCAGTGGGTCCCTGTAGGGCAGAGGCTTACAGGCACCATCAGGAGATGAAACCAGGCAACAGAGTCCTGAGACAAGAACTTCCCCCAGAAGAAAGAGGAGAGGAGGGGATTACAAGCACAGAGAGATACCACTGTCCACCCAAGAGACTGGCAGAACTGAAAAGTGGATCCAAGGTACAGCAGGGGGGTGAGAAAACAGGAAACCTGGCACCCAGCTGCTACAGAACAACTGGGTCATGTTCATTAGGATCTTAAAACAGCGAGACTCTCATACCACATGTACACTACATTTTGCTACAGTATAAAAACGAGGTGGATTCACATGTACTGTCTTGAAAACATTTTAAGACCCATTACTGAATTCATAAAAGGGCTACAAAATAGATCAACAAGCATAGCATGTATTTTTTAAGTAAGGAAAGAATAAAATAACTTTTTTCTATATATCTGGACATCGAGAGAAAGCTCTGGAAGAAATGTACAGGCTATGTGCATCATGTCTATGCACTACGTAGATCATGGCAGTTACTTCAGGGAAAGGCAGGAGTACGGTGGGGGCCTGGAATGAAAATGGGATTCAGTGGGGACAACCATTCTTATTTTTAACAAGGAAAACAGATCTGTGCATTTCTTGGATACTAAAATTACATTAAATTTAAAATGTATTTTGAAGGAAGAAAAAGAAGAGCCAGGGACCCCAGATCCAGGCATGGTGCTGTATACCTGTGATCCCAGCACTCTGGAGGGCTGGGGCAGGAGGATCACAAGTTGGAGCCCAGACTGAGCAACTTAGCAAGACTCTGTCTTGAAATAAAAATTAAAAAGGGCTGGGGATGTAGCTCAGTATGAAGGTCCTGGGTTCAATCCGCAGTATCACCCGAAAGTAAATAAATAAATAAAAATGAGGGCAGAAGGAAGAGGAAGCAATTGTGATTCCAAGAGAAGCTACAGCTGCTGAGGAACCAAGGAAGAGTTCAGGGTCTGCCGGGGATTTAGCTCAGTGGTTCCGCCGCCTGCCCTACAAGCTCAAGGACCCGAGTTTGATCCCTGGTACCAAAAAAATAAATAAATAAATAAATAAATAATAATAATAGGAATAATAATAATAAAGTAAATTTTTTTTAAAAAAGAGTTCAGGGTCTGCTGCTGGCTCCTCTTAGAAGACTGGCTGCTCACAAATGCAGGCAACATTATGAGCATATGCCATGGGCTATGGGAATAAATGACCATAGCTTTGGAATAAAATATTTAAATCTCTATTACATCCGTTCTATTTATACTAACTCTTACTTCTAAGTCTTAGAAGTCTTCAGGGCTGGGGATGTAGCTCAGCAGTGCAGCGCCTGCCTGGCATGCACGAGGCCCTGAGTTTGGTTCCCAGTACCAAAAAAGAAAAAAACAGTGTCTCCTGACCTTTGTTTTAAGAAACTGGAAATGAGGAGGGAAATGTGTGATATTTTTCTATCTCTGAATTCTTCTCTACTTTTTATTTATTTTTATGGTGGCAGAGATTGAACCCAGGGCCTTGTGCATGTTAAACAAGTCCTCTACTATTGGGTTCCATCCCTAACCCCATGCTATTTCCAAATTCTCTGTGGTTTCTTCTGGATTTCATTTAATTATTCCATGAAAGAATTTTAATTTTTAAAGATTTTTTTTTTTTTTTTTACCTTTCCTTGTTTTCTTCCAGTCCTCTACAGACACACTGATTCATTACTGTGGAGCTGTCCATGGACTCAGTGTGGCAGGCCCAGGTCTTCTTTCTTAAAAAGCAAAACAGCCAATATTAATATGTACAACCAGCAACTGGATATATTACATTACAAACACAGAGCTGCATTAGACACAAGGGGAATGTGTCAAAGGCAACCCAATGTCCACTCAAATCCATTCTCTTCTTCCATAGTCATAACCTGTGTTGAGCATCCTAAATCCCAAAATCCAAAATCTGAAATCCTCCAAAGTCTGAAACTTCTTGAGCACCAACACGATGTCACAAATCAAAAATTCAGGGGCTGGGGATTTAGCTCAGTGGTTTCGCCACCTGCTGCGCAAGTGCAAGGACCCAAGTTCGACCCCCAGTACCAAAAAAAAAAAAATTCTATCACATGAAATATTTTTTCATTCACAAAACTATTAAAAATATTGTACAAAGTCAACATTGGGCTATGTATATAAAGTATAGATGAGTTCTGTTTAGGCTTGGATCCCATCTCCAAGATAACTCATTGTTATGGCTTGTGTCTGATGTCCCCCCCAAAGCCTCGTGCCACCACAGGTGGGGCTTTTCAGAGGCGGCTGGATCTAGAGTGTATGATGCTGAGATTAAGTATGTGATGCTGGGATCAAGGGTGTGTGATCACTAAATTAGTTCACTGATTGGTTTGGCATAGTTCTGGGTAGGATTAGGGCTGCCTCACCCTAGGTGTGAGGTGCTACCCACCCTAAGGTAGGTATATAATGAATGGAATATAAGGGACAGAAAGAGGCTCATTGCTTGTCTCTTGCTTGCTGCTGGCTGCCTTCTATCTGCTCTGCTTTCCCATAAACTGTTTCTCCTGGGTGATGCCCCTCTGCCATACCACCCTGCCTTGGAGCTGGCTGATTATGGACTAAAACCTCTACAAACTGTGAGCCAAATAAACTTTTCCTCCTTTAACTTTGGGTGTTGAGTATTTTGTCTCAGCAACAAGAAAAGAAACTAAAACACTCATGTATTTGCAAATATTCCAAAATCTGCAGAAATCCAAAGTATTCCAACTCTAAGCATTTAAAATAAAAGATATTCAATCTGTATTTGAGCTTTATCAAGGACTACATTTCACAGGCATCCTCATAAACTAGGCAAAAGTCAGTATCTGAGTTCCTAATAGAATGTGATAACAAGTGACTTTTGCCACTTCTCAATCTATGTCTTAAGATAAGTGCATGCTCTGTCTGCCTTTCCGCAGAGTGGAGCCTCGCCATAAGAAAAAAGGGACCTGGGCCTCTGACTGTGTGGAGCACAGGCACCCCTCTCACCTTGAACCTGCTACTTAGACATCAATATCTTTGTTCTTTACAGCAGTGCTTTATAGGGCTGTGCTCATTAACCTCCATCCAAGTTGGATCTATGATTAAATATTCTCCCCAGGGCTCTTCTTACGGTGGGTTTGGTTATTTGGAGCTTGAAGCATGTTATGTCCATAGAGACAAATTATGCAAAACTATTCTTGGTCACAATTTCAGTAAACTACATGCAATTTCATGAGGGCCTGCTGCAGAGTACGTACTCAGTCAGTATTTAAGGAATGGGGCGATGCCAATAAGCATGGAATATCTTCTAGCACGAAGATTCTCAAGAGCAGGGCACCTCACATGAACTGAGGAGCACCTGGGGGCATCTATAAGCATGACTGTGGCATCACAAAACACCATCCAAATACACATGGTACCCACAGTTAAGGGTACAGGCTGACGTGCTCCAGGGAACAAAGGTTGACAGAGAGATAATGGCAGAGAGGCAGAGCTACAGAGAGAGCATGGGGGGGGTACCCCTATTCCCCTCCCATTATTCCCTTCCCTGAGCATTAGCGTGGGGTGGGGGAGGTCTCTTTAAACAACAACATGACCCCTAACACAAAACACAAGGCAGCTAATTCATCTGACGTCAACCAAAGAACCAGCTGGTGGCTTCACTCTAGAAAAGCTGGCTATGTAGATCGTACTGAGGGACAGTGTGCTGGTCTCTAACCCAAAGCTTCCTAGACAGAGGTTCTGGAGTAGTGTTAACCACGGCAGCACCAGCTGTTTTGACTGTTGGGCATCACAAGCATGCTTGGCCCCATTTCTGGCCTCTCCTCCTGCACCTGCCCCCCCTGTGGGTCTGGCTTTCTCCCAGATGAAAGCACCATTAAGATAAACTTGCAGGTCCATGTGAGCAGACCAAAGACCTGAGTTGCCTGAACCCTAAGGCACTGGGCAGTCGGTGGCTATTGCTTCCAGTGCCATTCTTTGATTTAACTTGCAAAGTTCAGGTCTTGAGATATTTTTGACATGTGCCTCCCTGTCTGGGGCCACTGCTCTGGCTTCCATCACCACTAACTTCAGCAGCAAAGGCATGGGTACTGTGGAGGGGCCTGGAACAAGGTGAGAGTGAAGAAGTGGATCCTGGAAGGACAGGGAATGGGCCGTGGGACCTGAGTGCAGAGTTCTCAAGGCATCGCCACAACCCCACTGCAAAGGGTGACAGGGAAAATGAAGCCGTCCATTGAGGGTCACACTTGCAGCGGTGAACACCACCATCTACCCCCTTTCTGCCTAAAACTCACTGGAAGCTCAGTGTCCCATGCAACTTCATGCCTCATCTCAAAATGGTCCCACAACAAGGCTCTCCTCAAAGCCACATTTCCCAAGGACCCAGGAGAGGGCAGAGCCTGCTCTGGAGGGGCCCTGACCCCCGTGTTGGAGTAGGTATTCTGCAGACAGCCATCCACAAACCATGACCCTTCAGCATATGCCTAGGAGCAAGGACTAGGGCACCCATCTCTGCACCCTGCCACTGAGCAATGTGGAGGGCCAGGAATCCACAGAATGATCTCCCAAAATTCTCAATCCAGCCCTAGGAGGCAGATACTGTTCCTGGCTCCTCCTAAGAATCAGGAAACTGGGCACAAAGAAGTTAAGACCTGGCAACAGCTGCATAGACTGCACATGATAAAGCTGGGACTTGCCCAGGCATTTGACCAGGGAGTCTATTCCTACTGGCTATATAGTAACGCACACGGTGAAGCTCAGTTGATGAATCAATCAATCAATTGCAGTTTCAGGGATTGGAGCCTTAGCATTTATGAGCCTGACTCTGACCTCAGTCACCCTGGTTGCCAACCAAGCGAGTGGTATCCTCAGTCCCTCAGCCCCCAAACACTCTGAGCCCAGCCAGGCGTGCCAACTTCTGACCATTGTTGGTATCAACCTAGCCACTCTGCAGCTCCTGTTTAGGGGCAGTAAACTTGGGACTCGCATCCACCACAGGAAACCAGGGTTCCACTTGTTTTGTAGAAAGCAAAACCAGAGCTCCAGGACACTGTGACTTGCTGCTGGTGGTCACAGCACTCAGAAAAGAGTAGTTTTCAGGCTTTGAGCCGCTGACCAGTCAGCCTGCGCTTGTCCCCACCACTCACCGTGGTTAATCTGAAACTTACAAAGATGAGATAAACACTGTTCTACTCTTCAGGCAGAAGTTCCGTATGAATCCCAAGTTCATGAGTATTTCCCATCCTATCACTTCCACAGACAAGGAATTCTGATTCTCCCCAGCTAGGAACCGGCACCGCTGAAACCCTCATCCTTTCCACAGCTGGCTGGATGGGCATGGACCTGCATTTGTTGTGCACAAACCTCTGCAAGGCACACCCGTGCCCCTGGGTAGCAAATCCTGTTAATTCTTTTAAAATCTCCCTTCCCAGGAAGCACCAAGTGTCGGTGAGGATGGAAGCAAGCAGAACCTTAATACTGCTGCTTCAGGAGCATAGATTGGTCCAACCGCCTGGAAAAGCTGTGGCAATATCTAGTCAACTTTTCTCTTGGTACAACTGAGCCTTGAGACATATTCTAGACCAGTGATGGCGAACTGTTTAGAGCTTTCAATGATACAAACAGCCTGCTCGCTGCAGCACGTGTGCCATAGGTTCACACCATTGTTCTAGACGGTTCTCAGTAGCTCTATGCATAACAGTCCTCTAACAGATTCCCACTGCTGCTGTAACGAATGACCACCAACTCTGTGATATAAAAAACACAAATATCCTCTCACAGATCTGAAAGCTAGAGGTGGGTCTAGATGTCCCAGTAGGACAGCACTGCCACAGGAGGGCGTAGAGAAGGCGTCATTCTCTTGTGTTCTCCAGCTGCCCTGTTCCTCAGCTTGTGGCTTCTTCCTCCATCTTCAAATCTCCTCTTCTCCCACTCTGCTTTGTCACATCTCATTCTCAGAACCTGACTCACTTGCTTCCCTCTTACAAGGACATTGCTACACTGTTCCCTCCAGGACCAACTTCTGTGGTAAGAGTCTTTACTTAATCATATCTGCGAAGTCCCTTTTGATTGGTCCCTTCTCTGGGCTGGGGTACATCATCCAGAGCTTTAAAAACCAGCTCAGGGGGCTGGGGATTTAGCTCAGTGGTTTCACCACCTGCTGTGCAAGCTCAAGGACCCGAGTTCGATCCCCTGTACCAAAAAATTTAAAAATTAAAAAATAAATAAAAACCGGCTCAGTCCCCATACTCTGGGAGGCTGAAGCAGGAAGATCACAAGTTCTTGAAACGTAGTGAGATTCTATCTCAAAGTAAAAAAAAAATTTTTTTTAAAGGGTTGAGGATGTAGCTCATCCCCTGTTCTGCAGGGCTTGAAATGCAAGCCACACTATTTGGAATAAATTGCAGCAGTCACGTGTTCATTGCTAATTATATCAAATACCTCACTCTCTCCTGTCCACACAGAGAACACCTTAAGGTCTTATGCAGCCCCTGTCTTCCAGGCTCCGTCCACATGTGACTTCTTCCTATGCAGTAATGACCACCACTGCTGCAGACAGCTTCTGCAGAGCCTGTGGCATGCTCTGGATTCCTGCTCCTTCACATCTCACTCTCTTTCTCCCGCCTGATGAAGGACTGCTATCATGCTCCCTCTTTCGAACAGGAGATGACTGAGGCCCTGAATGGATAATTAACTTGCTCAAGGTCCCAAAGCTCATGCTGGAAAGGGCAGGATTTGAACCCATGCAATCTAATTCCAGGGCCCGCTCTGCTTCTCCATAACAACCCCACCCTGCTGTGGGGTCAGGCATACAGCCGGTGTTTAATAAGTACTTTGCATGTTTGATCACAAAAGAAATGAAGCAGGAAGAAATAAACCTTCGTAAGTATACGAAGAACAAATCTAGACTTCACCAAAGGAGATCTTTTCATCTTTAGCTCTCAAAGGGGCCAGGCCCTCCAGAGAGATGTGCAGAGCCCCCGCATGCTGCTGGTCTTGCATCATGTTTGGCACCTGGAGGCTTCAGAAACATTTATTAGCAAACAGCAACCAGGGCTTGGCCTCCAGGCTTTTATCAAAGCAGAAAGAGAGCTGGATACATTTTCTCTTGCTGTCTGTCAGCCTCAGGACCAGAGCCAGATCTGGGCCCACAAGGTCCCAGGGCACCTGCCCCACATGACCTCACCTGCCCAATGGCCAAGAAGTGTGACCCTGAGCCCGTGGCTAAAACCAAGGTCACTACCTCCAAGGGCGTCTGTGCCCGTGAAACTGAAGCAGAGATAGGTCACAGTGGCTGTGCCATGCCAGGGACATCACATAGCAGTCTGTGATGCTGGTGGCTGACTCAAGCCCAGGTGTCCCCTTCCCTCCAGTCCTGCCCAAAGCCAGTCACCAAGCAGAGCCCTGGCCAGTGTGGGCCCGGCAGCACAGCTGTGCCAGGCTGGTGCTATTTCCAGGCATCCACTGGTCACTCAGGCTTCCCACAGTGGCCCTGAGCATCTCGATGCATTAGAAGCTCTATGTGTTTTTAAAGCTCTCATGCCCCAGGAGCATGCAGACTACTGAGAATACTGCAAAACAACCAGCATATCCATCAGGAGGGCACTGTGTGTGTGAGGACCGCTTAGTGTGGCTCATGCTGCAACCATGACACTCGCATTAACACTACAGGGAAAGCAACTGGACATAAAAGAAAGATGAGTCTGATCAGAGGAGAAGCTCTACACAGGCCCTGGCTTCTGCTCTGCTGCAGTGCACAGGGCGGTACACGCCCACCCGGGAGGTCAACCAAAGCACATCTCTTTCCAACTCAGCGTTCACTTGGGTCAGGTCGGTGCCTTCAAACTGGCCACAGTAGTTTAAGGCACAGAAACCAAGTGCTACAAATCATGGCCCCCTTCCCCCAACCCCAAGAGGGCTCATTAAACATTTCCCAGCCCTGCACTGGCCTGTACCAATGTGTTTTTTAAGGCTTAAAGTGGACAATCCCAAAGTTATTTTTCATTTGTTTGTTTGGTTGGGGTTTTTTTTGGTACCGGAAAAAATCAGGACCTTGCACTTGCCAGGCAGACACAGTGCCACTAAGCTACATCCCTGGGCCCCAAAGTCATTTTTACTTTTTTTTTTTTTTTTTGGTACCAGGGATTGAACTCAGGTCCTTGCGCTTGTGTAGCAGGCGGCGAAACCACTGAGCTAAATCCCTGGCCCCCCCAAAGTCATTTTTAAAGGGCTGCCTCTGAGATGGGACATGGGCTGGCTAGAGGTGAAAGTGGACTTCAGTTACACCTGTAGAGCTAGCATTTTTAGAACAACAACAAAAAAGTGTCTATGGATGACTGCAGTGCTTCATGCCTGTAATCCCAGCTACTTGGGAGGCTGAGGCAGGAGGATCACCAAGCTCAAGGCTGGCCTATCTCAAAATTAAAATAAAAAAGGGCTGGGGATGTAGGTCTGTGGTAGAACAGCCTTGGGTTCAATCCCCAGTATCACATACATACACACAAAAAGTGTCTATGGGTGTTGCGCTCACTAAAACTGTTTCCAAGTTCTTTTCCCAAAAGCACTGATGATTGTTGCACAGTGTGATAAAGCATAATGAGGGGTTGGACAGTTCCAAGGCACCTGAGGGAGTTCTGGGGGGCTTCTCAGAGGAGGTGAGGGTGTGCTATGGGGAAGGAGAAGAGGTGGCAAGGTCAGCAGGTCAGCCACTCTGGGTAGAGGGCGCGGCATAAGTGATGACCAGGAGGCAGAGAGCTCAAGCTCATAACGGGGAGAGGATGTTGTAGAGGGGGCTGGGACCCCTTGGGATCTCATCTCGGCAGATGCTGTACTTTCAGATGAAATGAGATCGCCTAGACCAAGTGTTCTGCCACGAAGACATGCCCGGGGCTCAGTGTTACCTAATTTCACCTGTATTTCTATTCTGCCTTTCCTGGATGCCAGACATGGAGTTCACGGGACCACTGGGGTAAGAAGTGGAAATGCGGCCCCTGACCACCCTGAGAGGCCTTCGCAAGCTCAGCCACTCCTACTCCTAGGCCTGAAGACCACCTCAGGCTTCCAGGCACCTTCACTCCAAGCAGCCTGACTAGGGGGACGCTCACCGAACAAACCCAGGGAACTGTGCTCCTCTCCACTCTAACGAAAGCAGACACAAACCTGCCACAGAATCGGGACACTGATGAGCCGTTACCACACAGGTGAAGAAATAAAGTGGCCCTCGTGGGGACCCGGCCACCTCAGAGTCAGAAAAATAAGACTCCAAGACGCAAAACCATACAGAACACACCCAGGCCCAAACGTCACCATCCCTCCAGGGAGGCTTGCATTTCCAAACCCAATGTCAAGATGCCCCAGTGGTGAACCAGATCCAATAGGCTGATGCCATTGTCCTATCAGACTAACAAGGACTTGCAGGCTGCTCCCACCAGGCAGCCTTCAGGCTAAGTGCTTGGCTTTCCCTGTGGCCTAATTCCATGGAAAGGCTGAGTGACCATCTCAGTTTTCACTGCATAAGTAAGACTGCCAATGGGCTGGGCCCCCATCACTAGGTCTTCTGAGGAGGACTGGGGCTGCGGGCAGCTCAATCCTGGCCTCCTCCCCAGTCTACAGTCTGCAATCTATAAAATAGCCCCAGTGCTCAGCACATGAGAGGCCCTGAGTTCAATCCCCAGCACTGCAAAATGAATGAATGAATAAGAAAGAAAGACAGGAAAGAAGGAAGAAAGAAGAAAGCGAAACTTTCATTAGGCGCAGTGGTGCACTCCTGTAGTCCCAGCTACTGGGAGGTTAAGGCAATGAGATCATGAGCCCAAGAGTTCAAGGTTAGTCTAGGCAACACAATTAGACCCTATCTCTAGATAGACAGATAGATAGATAGATAGATGGATAGATAGATAGATAGATCCATCGATCGATCCAATGCATCAACAAAGGGTTGAAGAGCTGTGCTTTATATAATACTACTCCCACCTGCCCGGCTATCTCTAGGCCCCTCCAGTAACATCCTGAGTGGACACTCAGTACACTCCTGTTGATGGACAGAAAGCAAGCTATGGATTCACAGAGGACCCAAAGGTAAGAAGGTTAGGCACCATGGACAGGGGAGGCCTAGAGTCCCATCCTACGCTGCCTGCTGAGCAGTGGACACTGGCACAGCAAAACCCACTGAAGGGGGGCACGAAGGCTGCCCAGGGCCTGGAACACACATCACTGTGCTCTTCCTCACCACAGGCAACGGAGCTGGGGCTTTGTCACACACCAGGCGCCTGCTGGGGGCTGCAAAGGCACCCTCCCACCTGAGCCTCTGAGGACCGTTCCACAGCAGGGCTTCATCTCCTTCGATGAGGACACCAAGGCACCGAGGGTGTAGATGCACCCACAGAGTTCACGAGGGCAAGACCAGGGCCTGAGCGTGACAAGCAAAGACATTGACCCTGCAGCCCCAGGCCCCCAGGGAAATGGCAGACATGCAAAATGACCCTAGAAAAGACCTCATGACAAATTTTCTAACTGGGGTAAAGCTGAATCACTTGGTAGGGGAAGGTTTCCTGGCCTGATCCTTCACCCATCAGGGTATCTGTTTCAACGGCTGCTTAGAGCTGAGCCACGTCACACTCCTGGGTCAGCCCAAGGTCAGCAGCCCAGTCCGCCTCATCACTGTTCACTACATGCAAGGACGAAGGCGTAAGGAGGGCATACTTCAAGACCAAAGACTGCTCCAGAATCTCTCTCTCTCTCTCTCTCTCTCTCTCTCTCTCACACACACACACACACACACACACACACACACACACACACACACACGCTCTCTTGGGAGCCCAATTATAAATAAGGTTTCAAGAACTTGCACCTAGCTGGGCACTTGAAGATAATTTAAAACTCACTGGAATCTATAACACTTTAGTTAAGCAGCATGGATGACCAAGAGATGCATGTCTTGTCCGTACTTTACAGAAAGGGAAAAAAACCTGGGCAGGGTGACAAGCTCCAGCAGCTGGAATGGGCAGTGGGGATGGGACACTAAACTCATCTGACTCCTGGTCCCCCAAAGCTCCAAGAAGCCACTCATTCTGGCGCCTGAGTAAACACGCAGCCTGACTCCGGTCCAGAGCAAACGCCTCCGGCTGTATCTTCTTTCATTTGTGCGTGTGGACCCCACACGTGGGCTGAGAAAGATCCTACAGGGAGAGGACCAATTGCAGCCAGTGGAAGGCAAATTCGCACAGCAGGCAAAATCCTGCAGAGCCCAAAACTCCCTGGAAAGCCCCTCAGGATGCTGCACTGTGGAGAGTAGCTCCTCTCGCCAGAGAGACAGGCTTCTCCCCGGTGCTGGTGTAGGTGGCTGCATTCAGTCACATTCCAGGTAAAGTCAGTGGTCAGAACAAAATGAGAACACAGGTCTGCCACCCCCGGATTCACAGCCAGGGCTACTCCAAATAGTTGGAGCACTGGTGATGGGGGTCCATCCTGACTCCAATGTCCCACTTGCCCTCTCTAGAACATACTCACTAAGCAGAACCCTGAAATTAAAGGATTGTTTCTGTCTTTTCCTAAGAGCTTCTAGTTTAGTTTGCACAAATGAAATGTAGGAGGGATATGATTCCATGGTATCATAATTCAACGATGACATGATTTTACATAAGCCACAGAAACATCTATACCAAAAAGCACTTACAATACAGACCACCAATGCAGGTGTTGGGTTCTAAAGTTAGGTTACTGGGACTGCAATTTGACTTTGCCACTTTGAAGCTATGAGTTCTTGGAGAGGACTTAACTGGACTCAGTTTCCCTAACTGCAAACTGGAGGGGTGTAACGGTGTCTAGTCCTATGGGAATTCAGGGAAACAGTGCACCCATAGTCCAGCACAGTGCTACAAGGTTAGTGTCCCTTCACAAGGTTAGTGTCCCTTCCCCTTCACAGGTGTAAGCAAGAAGAGATGCCAGGCAGCCAGGTCCCGGGGTGAGAAAATCCTGACAGTGCTTGGGGGGCTGGATGCGGGAGAGGGGCAGGAGGGAGCCTGGATCAGGGCAGCTGGATTACAGAACCCACGACGTGGACTCTCGAGCCTTTGGGAGCCAGGATGCTGTGTAAGCAGGCAGGTGAGAAGAAGGCCGGGAAACACTTCCAGAGATTATAAAAATACCCAGTAAGGAAACACTGCAGACCCACTCAGAAGGCAAGACTACACAGGCACAGAGGTCTCAGCAGGCAGCAAATCAGCTGCCTGAGCCACAGTCACTGAGAAAGTGACTTGAATGAAAATGACCCTCAATGGGCCTTTGAGCACCTCAACCCCTTCCTTTAGTCCAGGCCCAGGGGCCGCCAGCCCATCCCAGAACTACGAAGCCCCTCCTGCTCTACCGCAGCCTCACACTCTGCTTGGTGTCTCCCTCCCACCCCCATGAACTCTGGGCTCCAAGACCTACAGCTGCTTTCCAAGATCCTCTCCAGGACTCTAGATCCCAAAAAACACTTGCCGACGTGCAAGGAGGACTGGGCCCCCTGAGCTGGGTCAGCCGTGGCCAGCATCGGCCTGCGTTCTGCCAGCTGCCAAAGTCCACCTGGCCTGGGACCCCTCACTCAGCAGATCTGCTCAAGCCAGGAGCAAGATGACACCTTCTACAGAGTTCATCTGGAAATCTGCAGAAGGTGGGGACAGAGGGGTGAAGGTAGACCCTTCTATTTGGTTGGAATCATTCCCTTGTATCCAAGGAGGGGCAGCAAAGGAAATGGGCAGATGCTTCCAGAACCAAAGCCTGAGCCCTGCTGGGGTAGGGAGAGCTGCTCCATCCAAACAGACTGGCAGGGAGAAGGAGATCACACGCCAAAGCAAGTTTGAGGGGACAGGCCCCGAAGCTGTGATAAAGACACTTGCCCTTGTGTTCTTACCGGTGGCAGCTGAGACTCAAGATCAAAACCACCCAGGTACCACAGGAGAGGTGCAGCTGCTTCCACCAACCAGAAACCTTGCCTGGTGACCTGGCACCAAGAAAACCAACCTCACCCAGCACAGCAGGACGTGCCAGAGCCTGTGGCTTGAGGACAAAGGCCTTGTATTTCCATGACAGTCACAGGATGTCAGAGGCAGCATTCAGAGCCTAGAGGCGCTCTGACATGACAGGGCATGGAACTGCCTGAGCACGGAATGGCACTCAGCCACAGCTGGGACTTTCTGAGGCCGGGCCTGGGAATCTGCACTGAGGCAGCCAGCCCAGCACTGGGCTGCTCTGGAAAGCAAACAGGCTGGCCTGTTGGGTTTACCTGCAGGGAATGCAAGGCCCCCACTACTGTTGATGGCTCCTCCATTCTAGCGTGGCCCATGTGTGTGGCTATGAGAAGACAGCTCCTGACCTCCATGCAGCTGAGTTCACCTAGGGAACTTCAGAAATGCAGGTGTCTAGGCTCTACCACCTGGGATTTGAGTTCTAAGGGACTCAGAAACCAGGGAGGAAAGAAAAGTAATGACTGACGAGAAATCAGAAATTGGTGGCTAAGGAGGCAGTTCCAACTGAGAAGCTAGATCTGAGGAACCACGGGGCACCTGCAGAATGAGGGAATGGAAGGCCTGCCCTTCTTGCCCAGTCCCCACTAAGCACAGCCCCTCAGCTACTGCTAGCACGGCTTACATTCGCCTCAACACTACAGAGGCTGCTGGTACCAACCCTGGCAGCCTGAGCACTTGCTCCTCCACTCCCACCCTGTCTCCGCCTGAGTCCCATGCTCAGAGAAAGATACCTCTGTCCACCCAGACTGTGAATCCAGGGACCTGGGAGGGGTCCCCAACCCTTCTCCCTCTACCCTCTTCTCTCCTGCTCCATCTTGAACACCTCCATGTGACCTGTGGTGTGTGCAATACAAGCCCAGCCAGCTGAGTTGCTCTGGCTCTAACTGCGAAGTTCTGAAGACACAAGTCCTCCTCCCAAGTCAGCCTCAGGGGCTGCCCACAGGTTCTTCCCTTTCCAGAATTTCTCTCTCACTCTCCACCTCCTCTCTGGTCAGTTTATGACTCAACACGATGACCAGGCCCAGGCAGGTGCACTCCTTCCCAGAAGGCAAGGCCACAAGGCAAGGGCAGCCCCGAGGCACACGGGGACAGAGGGGGAATCGCCAGCTGACAGTCAAGGAACACTACGGCTAGTCAGGGGTCCAAGTAAGCAGCGGCGGACAGGCTGGGCACCAGGGGCTGGGCAGAGTTCAAGGCCAGAGTGGGAAGGGAGGCTAAGGCCCACGGCAAGAAGCAGGGATATGAGCCTGTAAGCCACGGATGGCAGTGGGTAACCACAGAGCCCTCAGGGCAGCCATACAGGCTGTTGGAAAAAGGGAGGGTGTGTGTGTCTAGGCTTGCCTGCAGCAGCAGGAAGGGGCTGATTACGGTCACTCAGGTCACTTTATAAGTGACCGTGGTGACAAATTCACATTCACACACTACTGATGGAGCAGCTGGTTTCACTTATCTCTTTGAAAGGCAATGTGCCAACAGCAGCCCACATTTTAATCCACATGCCCTCTGACCCAGCAGTTCCAAATCCATCGACACCGCACACTCCCACATTGGCAAAAGGGCGACGTGGCCGAAATGGCCACCTGGAGAATGAATTACAGCAGACAAGTCCGCAGTCCCTCCTCTTAGCCCTCAACACGATCGCGGCCCGGAATTCGAACATACCTGCATTTTGGGAAGGGCATATGTAGTGTGTACAGCATGTCATGTGAGACTCCACTACAGCCAGACATGTGACTATTTCTGCTCTGTACTATGAGCAACCTCCTATTAACTCAGGCCAGAGGAGTATGCATCACATTTTTTTAAATGTTAGTTGCTTGATTTTAAAACTATGGGCAAAGGTCAGATGATGAAATGATTAAAATGACGGCAGAGAACAGTCCCTGAGCCCAGCATGTGCTGGATGCTGCAGGTGCTCTGCACAGGCTCCTCACTGGGCCGCCCTGGCACTGCCATGCTTCACCGTTCTGCACATCTAGCTCCCTGCACCATCACTGCCATCGCTGGCATCTACTGAGCAGCCATACGCAGCAGGCGCTCTTCTAAGAGCTAACATTAATCCTTTTTCTAAATCCACACAACACCCAAAAGGCTCGATGTTACTATTTTCATGTGGCTCCGATTTACCCCAGATGAACCTCTATCAGCCCGTCAAGAAACTGAGGCATGCCCTGCTCAGGGCCACCAGCCAGTGTGCCATTCGTTAGTCCCATGCACCTCGTCCTCATATTCCACAAGGCAGGTGCATTAGCTGCCACCTGTTCCCGGCACAGTGTGGTGCCTAAGAGCCCAGCCATTCCAGCTGGAGCCTACACTCCTAACCCGTGCACTTCCCTGCCTACAAGGACACAAATAGACAAGAACCCCCATAAGACTGCATGCAGAGACACAACCAGGGGACACAGTCTGTGTCATGTCACCCAGCACACAGGCCTGGAAAGGACACATGTCCTCCTCCTGTCGGCAGGACACCCACCAAGAGTCCCCGGGCCCATGGCCAGACCAGGTGAGCACAACCGGGCCCCAGGTGCCACCAACAGGCCTTAATTTGTTGTTTAGGATCAGCCCAGAGTGTGGGGGAGCACGATGTGCCCGGGCAGCCAGGGGCAGGCTGGCCCTCCTCACTGGACCCACTAACACCCCATCGCCCCCATTCATCCTTGGCTTCGTGTACAGCCGGCCACTGGCTGGTCCCCTCCCCACAGAGGAGGGCAAATTCTGGAAGCACCAGACAGATGCACCTCTTCTGTAAATGGCATCAGAACTGGGAAGGGCCAGGGAGCAGTGGCAGCTAGTGCTCACACACTGTGAGACAGGAGGGTGTGGTGCATGAGGGTGGGGAGGGACACCCAGGAGAGCTCCTGGGCAGGGAGGGACCGTGGTGGGCAGGGCCTGGCCGCTTACCAGCCTCCACCTCACCTCCCCCTCCAGCCTGCTCTGCCCTCTGGCTTTGGTTATCTCCCCTCAAGAGCTGACAAAAGCTTCTTTGTAGTCTGCAACACATATAAAGTGCACACATCTTCAGTGTACCAAGCAATAGTGTTTAGATACTCATACAACAATGTAATCACCAATCAAGTCAAAATATACTTCCAGCCCCCTTGAAAGGCTTCCTTCTGCCCCTTCCCAGTTAGTGCCCTACCCAAAGGTCACCGCTGCCTTGACTTCAAAAGGCACGAATGCATCTGACCTACACAGAAATGGACCTGTCTGGAATCGGGCTGCATGGATTCTGCCCCTTGCTTTCTGTGCCCATCACTGTGTGCTGAGTTTATCCACGGTAAGGTACACAGCAGTCATCTCTTCCTTCTCATTGCTCAGTGTCTTCCATTGTGGGTGAATCAAGATTTGTTTATCCATGTGGCTGTGACAGACAGCTGTTTTCACTTTTTGGCAGCCATGAATAAAGATGCAGCTAGGCATGGCTGCACATGCTCGAAATCCCAGCCCTCCAGAAGGCTGAGGAAGGAGGAGGCCAAGTGGAAGCCCAGCCTTGGTGACTTAGGAAGACCCTGTCTCAAAAAATAAAGAAAGGAACCAGGCGTGGTGGCGCACACCGTTGATCCCAGCACTCTGGAGGCTGAAGCACAAGAACTGCTGCAAGCTCCAGGCCAGCCAGTGAGCTCAAGGCCTACCTGATCTACACAGTGAGGCCTTGCCTCAAAACACCAAATAAATAATACATAAGTAAACAAATGAAGGACCAGGGATGTAGCTCAGTGCAAAGGCCTTGGTTCAATGCCCAGTGACAGACACACGGGGGGGGGGGGGGGGGGGAAGCGGGGAGGAGGAGGAGAAAGGGGGGAGAAAAGAAGAAAAGAGAATAATGCTACTACAAGTCTTTTGGTGCTCATATGCATTTACTTGTCTTGGGTTTGTACTTAAGCGTGGAACTGTGGGAAAGTAGGTAGGAATATGATTAGTTGTATCAATATGTTGGTCCTGTCAGTTCACGCTCCCACTAGCAATGTGTATAAATTCCAGTTGCTCTATATTTTCACCAATACCTTGATTGTCAGTTTTTCACTTCAGTCACTCTGGGCGTGTGTAGTGGGAGCCAGGGGGTTAATCTGTCACTTGTCTGGTGACTACTGAGGTTAAGTATCTTTCCACGTGTTTATCGATCATTTCGATAATCTCTTTGGTGATGTACTTGCTCTTTTATCTTTTAAAAAGTTGTCTCCTTTCTTATTCATTTGTAGAAGATCTTTATAGATTCTGAATATATAAAAAGTATGTATTTTAGACATATCTATTTCAAATTCTCTCAGACTATAGTTTGCCATTTTACTCTCAACCAGGTTATCCTTTTATTTATTTATTTATTTATTTATTTATTTCAATACTGGGGACTGAACCCAGCATGCAAAGCACTTGTTCTACCACCACCCCAAGAGTTCTTAATTTCAGCCAGGTGTGTGTGGCACATGCCTATAATCGGGAGGCTGGGACAGGAGGACTGCCAGGAGTTCAAGGCCAGCCTGGGCTACATAGTGAGTTCAAGGCCAGCTGAACTACATAGTGAGACCCTGTCTCAAAAACAAACAAACAAACAAACAAGAGTTCTTAATTTTAATGAAGGCTGATTTATATAGATTTGTTTTCCTTTACAAAAGTATGGTAGTGTTTTTTGTCTTAGGATCTCTGTGCCTGAGGGCTGAGGGTGAAGCTCCATGGTGGAGTGCAGGCTTAGCCTGTGCCAGGTCCTAGGTTTAATCCTCAGCACTTCCAAAACAAAACAACAAAAACCCTAGGCTAATCTGATGCAGATATTCTTCTCTATTACCTTCCAGAAGCCCAGAGATCTGTCTTTCTCACTTAGAACCTCAATCACCTGGGATGATTTTTGATGTCTGGTGTGGGGCAGGAGGGCCTGAGTTATACTTTTAGGATAAAGTTCTTGTCAGCTGTGACCACAAACCAGGCACACAGGGAAGGCCAAACTCTCATCCCCAGGAGGACGCAGCCTCCCCACCCCTTCGTCCCTCACCTGGACCCTGCAGAAGCCTTGGGTTTGTAATTACCACCTCTCCCCTGAAGCCCAACAGCATTCAGGTGCACATGTCTCTACTGCTCAAGAGGATGTTGGAGCACAAACTGCAGACAAGGCAATCCTACCTTATAGAATAAAGCCTCCGTGACTGTCCATAAGTCCATTTTGGCAACTGTACATGGGTCAAGCGCATCTTACAGTGCAAGTGATGAAGCAGAAAGATGCATGGGGACAAAGTAAGGCAGCACCTGGCTGTCAGACTGCTGAGCACTGCTGTGCACCTCTTCGGGCTGGGAGTGAGGAAGGCACAGCACAGGAGCAAACAGTGCCCACTGCTCTGCTCACAGCCTGGGGAAGAGACCAATAAAAAATGGGAGAAGAGAAAGTCGGGAGGCAGGATGCTCAGGGAAAGCCTCTTTTGTAACATTTGAGAACAAGCCTGAATTTGGGGAGGAGCTGGCCCTGAGAAGAGAAAGGCGGAATCACACCCACTCCGTGAGGTTGTGCAGGCTCAGTGAGGAGAACTGCCTAGCAAGGGTCTTCTAAACAGCAGAGTCTGGGGTGTTTTCCTCCCCCAAGAGGATTTTGGTGAGGAGGAATGGCACCCCAGGGAATGAGCAAGACATATGTTACTGGAACCTCTGAGACCAGAAGGCATGACTAGGAGTGGGAGGTAAGAAAAATCTGGCTGGGTGTGGTGGTGCACGCCTGTAATCCCAGCACTTGGGAGGCTGAGGCAGGAGGATCACTGAGAATCCCAGGCCAGCCTGGGCTACATAATGAGTTCCAGGCCAGCCTGAACTACACAGCAAGAGCCTGCCTCAAAAGAAAAAGTGTAGATTTTTGTTTTTTAAGCAGAATCAATTAGGAGTCATTGGAGGATTCTGCTAGAACTCAGTTATCTTTCTGAACATGCAACACAAAACTCCCCTATGAGGCTGAAGGCAACTGGTCTACCATGAAATCCCATCACACCATGGTCCAAGAAGACAAAGAATGACAGAGACCCTGTCAACCTTGACTCTGCAGACACAGACACACACAAAGACACACAGACACACAGACACACACACACACACACATCTGCCTCTTTGTCTTCTCCCTTAGGCCTGAACACAACCAAGTACTCACCCCTTGTACTTGCCCCTGCTGCTACCTCAAGCTGAGGACTCTTAGTTCTTCCTCCAGTACTGGAGAGAACAGGGTCTACACTACAGGGTTTTGCAGCTCTGCTCTTGATTTCTGAGCACTTACCCCGACTGTAATTGCACTTGCAGTCATGTGAGCATGTGATGATATCTGCTTCCGGAATGAGCCTACTGACTCCAGAGGCCAGAGTCCGAGGGCACTGGCCACCAAGGCCTGCCTAGCACCGAGCACAGGTCCTGGCTCAAGGTAAGTGACTATGTACGATGTGTGGGTGAGCATGGGTGAGTTCACATACACAGCATCCCCACTTTTTCAAATGTAAGAATTTGAGCACACCGAAGTAGAAAGAAGAAAATATACGCATGTGCCATGTATCATACAACTTCAACAGTCAACTCATCCTTAATCTTCTTTCTTCTCAATCCCCCCCAGTAAAGTCAACTCCAGCCATCATATCATTGCATTACTTTCCTATAGAATGAATGGATGGATGAATGTAATGGACACACAGCGGGGCCTTAATTCTTCTTCTCACTTTTTTGCTGTTGGCATTAGATGCACAGGGAGGAGCTGAGGAATGGTCACACAGATGAGCTGGTCAGTTTTGCCACCAGGTTAGCAACTCTGATAAAATTTCAGGATGATCACACACACCTGTAATCCCAGCATTCTGGGAGGCTGAGGTAGGAGGATCAAAATCTACGATCAGCCCAGGCAACTCAGCAACTTAGCTTCTGTCCAAAACTTTAGATTAAAAAAAAAATTTTTAAGGGCTAAGAATGTGGCCCTGGGCTCAATCCTCAGTAAAAAAAAAAGGGGGGGTGGTGAGATGGAAATCATCTTGTGTGTATTTGTTTTTCTTTCTGGCATTGAGGACTGAATCCAAGCCTCTGCACTGAGCTACTCCTCCAGCCCTTTTTACTTTTTATTTTGAGACCAAGTCTCACTAAGTTGGTGAGTTGAATTTGTGACCCTCCTGCCTCAGCCTCCCAGAGTGCTGGGATTATCGGCGGTACACCAACATGCCCGCCAGATTAAAACTACTGGCTACAATGAATTGCCTTTTCCCTATATTCACTGGGCTTTTTAACTCTTCAGTCCTGTCATTATCACTGCCACATTCATCTAGAAGTGACCGTAAACCAAGGGCGGTTACATATTTCCCACAATCTCTTTCAAATAAAAATCCTGAAAGAGCAAATCTCTTTCCACAAAAGAAGGTATTTCTTTTGCACCTGGGACAACAAAAATGCCTAGGAAATGGGTCTTACTGCTTCCTCCCTCAAGAAGCAAACTACAGTCCCTACTCTGTACTTTAGCATTTAGGGCAACTTGTGCAAACGAGTGTGGCCTTTCTGAAGCACCTTGTGGATTTACACAGGCTGGACAAATGGCACCCCAAAGGCAGGCAGGCGAACAAGCCGCTGAAACGCTAAAGTCCAGCCCTGCCTAACGACATCTCTTTACTACAGAATGTCGCTGTCTATGTTTTCCACCCTTTTCCACAAGCACAAGGAAAACATGCAAGGCGTTCTCCGTAAGCCCAGGCCCTAGAGCTCTGTCACTCGCTGGAGCAGTCCTTGCACGTGTGCGGATGCGGGGACGAGTCCAGGCTCCCGTCCGCGACAGGCTGAAAGCAGGCTCGGTCGCCTGTGTGGCCCGGGCCCAAGACGGGCGCTTCCCCCCAGAAGCCCATTTTCTCCTCCAGGGAGCGGACGGTGAGACGGCCTCGCCAGGCGGGCGCGCAGTCGGCGCAGCCGCTGCGTCCTCGGTGGAGCCTGGGAAGAAGCCCCTCCGCACAGGAAGCAGCTTCGCGGGCTCTGCCGGGGAAGGAGCCAGAACCAGGCAGGCAGGGACCCCTGCAGTGGGCTCTGGGGCACAGCCGCGCCCCTCCACGCCGGCCCTTTACTCCCTGGGTGAGCTGTGGCTCACAGGGGCTCCAGGGCTGGGCTGCCCCTCCCCAGTCACCGAGGAAGCCTCAGCACAGGCTTCTTCCTCCGCCCTCGTGCCTGGGGTCCTCCCGGCGGCCCCTCAGGGGTCCTGTGAGCTTCACACAGCTGCCACCTGTCCTTTTTGGGCCTGGGCCTGTTTTCTCACTGTGAGCTCCACTGACTTAACGCCAACGTATAATGACAAAGTACAGGGTCACCACATTGCCCACATTCATATGCATCCTTCAACTCCTCTCATCCTGTGTGTTAAAAAATATATATATATTTAAATATATATATATATATATAAATGTGTGTGTGTATATATATATATACACACACACACACATACACACCCGCTTGGTGTAGTGGTGCATACCTCTAACCCCAGCACTTCGGAGGCTGAGGCAGGAGGATCGCCAGGAGTTCAAGGCCAGCCTGAACTACACAGGAGACCTGACTCAAAAACAACAACAACAACAAAATTTATGTGTGTGTGTGTGTGTGTGTGTCTGTGTGTGTGTGTATAAATAACATTTACCACTTTCACCACTTTTAAGTGCACCAATCCAGGGTGGCAGGTGCAGCCACATGGCTGCACATCAGAGCTCTCCATTTCCAGAACCTTTTCACGGCCCCCCTGGGAAACCCTGCACCCAGGAGGCAGCAACTCGGCTCTCCCTCCAAAGCCCTGGCCCCTAGCAACCTCCACCGCGCTGCCTCCGCCTGGCTGCCTTGTGTGAGCGGAGCCCCGGGGAGCTCGCCTGTTCTGCTGCCTCTCTGCCGCTGCCTGGCGTCCCGGAGCTCCCGCATCTGTTAGCTCACACCTCGCCAGCACGCTGGGGTGCACATGGGTGCATACGTCTTGGGGGTCTGCCCAGCGGGGCACCTACTGGCCCTGTGCTGATCCCGTGTGTAACTTACACACTTAGGACTCCGGCACCAGCAGAGCAAAACAACTCCCAGAGCTGGGGTGGGATCATTTTCAGACCCTCTTCCGGGAGAAAGCAGTCAAGGTTAGAGAGGTCACCGCTCCTGAGCAGGGCCCCGCTCTGGCCTGAGGAGCAGGTGGAAGAGCAGTGGGCAGGGACATCCCCGGACTGGCTCAGGCCGCTGGGGGAAAGGCTCGTGGATGCCCACAGCCACCGAACGCCTCAGACGGCTGCTGGCTCCGAGGACGATGCCTCCAACCGCCCTAGAGGTGCCACAGCCCACACAGCACGGACCCCGGTGCTGCTAAGCCACTGCCGGCAGTTCTGAGTCCCAAACCCCAAGAAGCCAGGGCCTGGCCTGCCTGGGCCTCCATCCAGCCTGGCCTGGTCACTGCGCCAGGGGGCGGGGCTCGGAGGAGAGGCAGGGAGGCAGGGCAAATGCCCGGCAGGGACAGGCACCGCCCTGTCATCTACTACACCCAAAAGCTGGAACAAAGCAAGGTTAAGGTGGTTACCGCCACACGGTGAGACATTTCGCAGCCTGGCCTACATAGTGACACCCCGTCTCAAAAAGCCAAACCTCCAAAATCAAAAAAAGAAAGTTAGACTTCATTTTCTAGACTTTCCTTTTCTGGCTCAACATTGATTGTCTGTGCCAGGCAAGGTGCTGGGAATGTGGCAGGGAACAAAACAGGAGAAAAAGCCCTCTCCCTGTGGAGTTGAACTTCCAGTGAGAGAGAAAGATGTTAAACAAGATTCATAAACAAAACACACCCTATATTGACTGGATAATGGTAGTGAGAAAAATTAAGGCAGGGAAGGCAGAGGAGAGCACTGGATGATGTGCTGCCAGTTTAGATACGAGGACCTAGGACGGCTGAAGGAGGTGAGGGACTGATGGATGTGGACATTTTGAGAGGAGCACTTCAGGAGCAGGAACAGCATGTGCAAAGGCCCTGAGGTGTCCAATCAGAGAAGCAGCCCCAACGCCAGTGCACCTGGACTGCAGTGGGGTCAGAGGGGAAGAGAAAAACTAAGAGAGGAGCCAGAGAGGAAGTGGCCAGGTCGTATGGGACCTGTGGCCACTTTGGAAGCTCTGGCTTCGGTGACTGTGAAATGAAAGCTGTTCAAGGGTTCTGAGGAGGCCTTTTTAGGGTTGAGCTCCACCTTTTAGAAGAGTCTCTCTGGTTCTGAGTAGAGCAAGCCAAGAGGACACAAAGACAGAAGCTGGAGTCCAGCACAGAGAGCACCAGTCCCCAGGAGCGGGGACAGTGGCGTGGACGAGGAAGGCAGGGCAGTGGCACTTCGGGAGTGACTTGGAAGTAGACACCGTGGCATCTTCTGCAACGTGTGACGATGACGGTATGGGAGGCAGCACAAATTTACAACATCACTGGGCAGTAGGAATTTTCAGCTCCATTATAATCTTGTGGGACCGTGGTAACGAACATGCTCCATCACTGGAAATGCTGCTAAGCAGTGCAAGTCTCTCAATGTCGGAGAACCCGGATGGGCCTGCTTCACAACAGCCAAGGAGAGGAGGGCCTTCTCAGCATTCTCTTATCGGCAACAACATCACACGGCTGCTTCCGACCACTGCCTTCTTCCTTCATCTGAACAACCTCACATGGTGCCTCAGTCACTCTCTGAGATGGTTAATGTTACATGTCAACTTGGACAAACGACAGTGACCAGATATTTGGTCAAACCATTTTAGATGTTTCTGTGAAGTTATTTTTCCACATGATAGTAAGATTTTTTTTTTTTTTTTTTGGCACTGGGGATCGAACTCGGGTCCTTGAGCTTGTGCAGCAGGCGTCGAAACCACTGAGCTAAATCCCCAGCCCTGATATTAACATTTAATTCAGAAGATTACTGTCCATAATGTGGGAGGGCCTCATTCAATCAGTTAAAAGCCTTCACAGAAAATGTCTGACCTCCCCAAGCAAGAAGGAATCTTGCCCACAGGCTGCCTTTGGACTTTATTGCAACTCTTCCCTGATCTCCACCCTGCTGGCCCACCCTGCAGACCCTGGACTCACCAGGCCTCCACCAGTGATAGTGTTATGGGTTGTACCTAGATGTCCCCAGAGCCTAAACATGCTCATTGGTGGGGGCTTTTCTGAGGCGGCTGGATCTAGAGTGTGTGACACTGAAATTAAGGGTGTGTGATAACTAATTATCCCACTGATTGGTTTAGCATAGTTCTGGGTGTGGATAATGGGAAGCCCACTCTGGGTGTGGGTGGCACTATCCAATAGGCTTGTAGGCTGGATGGGATAAAAGGGGAAGGGAGGTTCACTGCTTGCTGTCTCCTGCCTGCTCTGCCATGGACTGTTTCTACTCTGCCATGCCACTCTGCCTTGGAACCAGCCAATTAGAGACTGAACCCTACAAACTGTGAGCTAAAATAAAACTTTCCTCCTTTAACTTGTGGGGGTTGGGTATTTTGTCCCAGCAACAAGAAAGTAACAGAGAGAGAGAGAGAGAGAGAGAGAACTATACATCCTACTAGTTCTATTTCTTTCCAAATCCTAATTGGGCCAGGGATGTAGCTCAGTGGCACAGCACCTGCCTGGCAAGCACAAGGTCCTGAGTATAATCCCCGGAAGGAAAAAAAAGTCTTTCCAAATCCTAATAAATATCCAAAACAAGCGATTTTTTTTTACATGAGAAATCATTCCCAAGGACTTGTATTTGCAAGAAATTTCAAATCATCAGATGAATAAAAAAAGAAAAAAATACAAAACATAGAAGTCTCTATATTAATGAAGCCATCAAAGTGGATACAATTGGCTTTGACTGGAACCTTCAAGGAAATGCTATTAATTTTGTATCAATTCTGTAGCTAGTTTTTCCAATATAAAACAATTCATTAGGATATGAAATCATATCGAATTCTTTAATTGCTATCGGAGATAGTGTATACACCATGAACTCTTAATATAACTCAGCCTTTCTGGGTTCACATTCAAGCTCCACCTCTCACTGGCAGTGTGACTCTGGACAAGCTACCCTGTGCCTCAGTTTCTCCATCCATAAAAATGGGGATATTATACCCACTTCATGAGGTTGTGAGGGTTAAATGAGATAATACTTGTAAAGCACATAGTGAACTGCTTAGCATAGTATTTTCTAAATAGTAGACGGGGTGGGGGGAGGTTCTTTTCTAGTACTGGGAATTGAACCCAGGGCCTCTGTACTGAACTGCATCCCCAGCCTTTTTTTCTTTTTTTCTTTTGAGAGAGGGCCTCACTAAATCATAGGTCACCCAGGCTGGGTTTGAACATGCACTCATCCTGCCTCAGCCTCCCAGAGTGCTGGAATTACAGGCATGAGCCACCACATCTGCCTAAAACAGTAAGTTTTGATCTATTAGTGAAATAAATTCAGTGGGTTGCACAACCATTATTTAAAATAATAACAACAAAGAAAAACAAATCAACTAAGGCAGAAAAGAATCATCAGAGGACAGAAGAGATACATGAAGTACTGTTTCTCGACACTTGTTTCTGATCACAGGCACACACCCCAGATTACAGTCTAGATTTGTTTCTTATGAGTCATATAAAGTGTGAAAAGCCACTGCACCATACCATGTAACAAATGCTCGATATAATTTGGTAACAAGATTATCTCACTCTAAAAGATAACAGTTAACTGTCTTCACTAGCATTTGTTATTACAGTAGATTAGAACCCTGAATATTTGTATTGATTCTGCTACTCACTTACTGCCTCCTTCAGAGCAGCTGCACCTCCCTCCATGAACATGCTGACTCTCCCCTCCGAAGGACTCAGCTGGTTATTTAAATGTTTTCTGACTCACTACGCTGGCCAGAGAGTAGGGGACTCTGCCCAACCCAGAGCAGATGAAATGTGATTCCTTAGGAAACCTCTGCAGTTCCAGGCCTGCACAGAGTCTGTGTCAACTTAGAGCCAGGCAGGAGAGAGCAGTCCTCCCAGCCCTGGGGAGATTCGTCGGTCGCGGAGAGGGGTCACTGCCGGTCAGCCGCTGCACCTTGTGACACCTGCCAGAGGTAGGCGCCAGACCTCAGCTCCCTACACAGTGCCTCATTAGGGGGCTACTTCTGTCACTGTGTTTCCCCCTAACTTCCCAGGTCCACATGCCTCACCAAAGGACGGAAATAAAATCCCCGTGAGCTGCCTAATAGCTTAAGGAAAAGGAATCTAATAAGCCAAAGGATCTTAGATTTTCAAAATCTCAAAACAATTTCTACTGTACATAACCTTTTCCCCTCCCAAAACAAACACAGACAACCTGGGTTTGGTGGTGCACATCTGTAATGCCACACTCTGGGAGGCTGAGGCAGGAGGATCACAAGTTTGAGTCCAGACTGGGCAATATACTGAGACTCTGTCAAAAATAAAAAAGAATGAGGATGTAGCTTAGTAAGGCATTAGACTCAATCCCTAGTACAAAGGGGAAAAGAAGCCTTTTTGAAGAAAAACAATGATCAATAACTCCAACACCATCCCCTCATACATGCTAGCACTGTTTGTGTTTAGGAGGAGAGTGGCTGGCGGCTCGCTCGAGATGAGGTACACATGGATCTGAAGTTTCATTTGTGGTTTCCAAGGTTGCTCCCTAAGTTTGGAAAACAAGGTTCCCAATGAGACAAATGTAGTCACTTCATTTTTTATTTTTTCTTCCTTGAGAATGAAATCTCCAATTTGAGCCAAAGCATTACATCTGGAACACATAAGTGCATGCAGGGGTGTAAACTAAACTTTTAAGATGTGATATTATTCTGTTCTTATTTTTTTCCATTCTTCTCACAATGATGCCAGTGAATTGGGGAAGAGGGGGACCAAAATGGCTTTAGCAACAGAGTCCTTTCTCTCCTCGGATGAAATCCCACCCCATCACCCAACAGCTACAACAAGCTCAGGTGGAGCCTGTCCCCAGCGCCCCACTACCGGTGCCCGAGGGCCTGGCGGCCCAGTTCTCGCCACCCTACTGGGGTGCAGAGGCGGAGCAGCGCTGCTCAGAGCTGCCAATGCCTCCCATCTCACAAATTCAGCTCTCCTCCAAGGCCTCCAGGATTAGAGCAGATACTGTGCCACATCCTGTCACTGTGTAGAGCACAAAAAAGAAACTGATCCATGCAGGGGCTGTGAGCTGAGCCCGGGGGACACACTCCAGGTTCCCGGCCAGGAGGGCAAAGCAGCCAGGAGGCATCTGCGCAGTCTGCAAAACGCCTGTCAAAATCTCAGGGGCCTTTCAGCAGAAAGGAACAAGCAAACCCTCAAACCCATGGAGTCTCAGGTGGCCAAAAAGTCCCTGTGGTGGAAGAACAAAGCTGGGAGACTCATTCTTGCCTTCTGACTGCAAAATTTACTGTGAACTGACTACCCTCAAGGTGGCAAGGGGGCGGCACCGCTGCTAGCAGAGGTGCATGGACAGAACTGAGTGAACAAACACCTGCACTTATGGTTAATTGATTTTTAGCAAGGGTGAATGTAAAGATAATTCAATGGAGAAGAATTGTCTTTGTGTGTTTTTTGTGTTTTGAGACAGGCTCTTGCCATGTTGCCTGGGCTGGCCTCAAACTCCTGAGTTCAAGCAACCCTCCTGCCTCGGCTTCCCAAGTAGCTGGGATTACAGGCACACATCACCACACCTAGCAAGAACAGTTTTGTTCAGCCGGGAGTGGTGGTGACACAGGTACTGTAATCCCAGCACTCCAGAGGCTGAGGCAGGAGGAATGCCATGAGTTTGAGGCCAGCCTGAGCTACATAGTGAGACCCTGTCTCAAAAAAAACAAAAACAAAACAAAACAAAACAAAAATAGTCTGTTCAATGGATGGTGCTGGAACAACAGGATATTCACAAACAAAAGAATGAAGCTGGATTCTCTACCTGATATCACATATAAATATGAAGTCAAAATGGATCAGACTTAAATGTAAAACTGAAACTAGAAAGCTCTTAGAAGAAAATATAGGCATAAATCTTCACAACCTTGGGTCGGACAAAGATTTCTTGGGTATTACAGCAAAAGCCAGTCGTGGAAGGGAATGCCTGTAATTCTAGCCCTCGGAGGCTGAGACAGGAGGGCTGCTGCAAGTTCAAGACCAGCCTAGAGTACACAGTGAGACCCTGTCTCAAAAGAAAAAAAGAAAAGAAGCATCAGCAAGACTAGAAAAATAGATAAACTGGACTACACCAAAATTAAAACCTTGTGTTTCAAAGGACACCATTAAGGAAGAGAAAAGGCAACCAAGGGAAGAAAATATTTGAAAATCATGTTTCTGATGAAGGACTCAGCCCAGAATATATAAAGAACTCATGACTCAATAATAAAAAGATACATAATCCAGTTTTCAAGTGGGCAAAAACCCTGAATGTACATTTCCCAAAAGAAGATATGTAAACACACGAAAGGCACGGAACGCATTAGCCATCGGGGACACTCATGGGACACCGCCTCACACTCATGAGGATGGTGGATTAGTCAGCTTGTGATCGCTGGGACAAAATGCTTGACACGTACAACTTAAAGAGAGAGAAGCTGATTCTGGCTCATGGTTTCAGAGTTTCAGTCCATGGTCTGCCGAGGCAGAAATATCACGGCAGGAAGGTGTGGTAAAAAACAACTGCTCACCTTATGGTCTCTCGGAAGTGTGCTTTACTAATGCCCTGGGCCTCTCTCAAGCCAGTCAAGTTGACACCAAGCAACCCAGATGGCAGTGATAAAAAAGATGGGCAATAAGAAGTGTTGATGAGGGTGTGGAGAAATGGAAACCCTCATACACTAATGGGGGTGTGTGAAGTGGTGCAGCCACTTTGGAAACCAGTTTGGCAGTCAAAATGTTAAATACAGAGTTACCATACAACCCAGGAATTTCATTGCTATGTATACATTCAAGAGAAAAGAAAGAGAGAGAGAAGAGAGAGAGAGATGAAAACATATGTTCAAGCCAGGCATGACGGCGCATGCCTGTAATCCCAGCTACTTGAGAAGCAGAGGCAGGAAGGAGCCCACCTGAAAATTAAAAAGTAAGAATTTATCTCAAAATAAAAAAACTTTGCCAGGTGTAGTGGCTCATGGCTATAATCTCAGCTCCAGAGGCTGAGGCGGGAGGACCCCGAGTTCAAGTCGAGCCTGGGCAACTTTGTGAGACCCTGTGGAAAATAAAAAACGAAAAGGGCTAAGGAGGTAGCTCCATGGGAGAGCATTTGTCAAGCATGCATGAAGCTCTGGATTCAATCTTCAATATCACAAAAAAAGAAAAACAAAATGTCTGAACAAAGTTGTACAAAATTTTACCTACCAGGAGAGGTAAAAAGAGGAGGAATATGCATGAATACAGAAAATATTCTTGAACATAGCTAAATAGAAATTAATTGGTGAGCAATGCATATAAAATGAGCCCGTTATGTTTGTTTTTATTTTACTTTTTCCCCCATACTGGGGATCAAACTCAGGACCTTGCGCTTGCAAGGCAGGCACACAGCACCACTGAGCTAAATCCTCGGCCCTCCATTATGGTTGCTTTTAAAGATGCAGGCACACCTACCTGTACATAAAACAAGAGAAATACACATTCTCTCTGGAAGCAAGCTTGGGATGGAAAAGGCGGGATTTCATTTTTTACGGTATAACTTCAACTTGTACATAATAAGAATATAGTCAAGATCTACTGCAAAAGAGTATTTGTTCTTAGCCAAAAGGGAGAGGGGAGGGCCCCGGAGTGGAAGAGCATGGGGGCTGGGGCCAGCAGGAGCCAAGGAGTGCTCGGGGAGGCCTGGTGCCCCGGGGACCTGAGCTGGCCTGTAGAGGGGCCAGGACGAAGCTGAAGAGACTGTGAATGGTACCCGCTGCAAGAGCATGCAAGCCAGGACCGTGGCCTCCCTGGCCCTCCCAGTCTGGCCCAGCGCCCAGGTTCTTTCTGGTGCATTCTGGTTCTCACTCGGCTGTGTCCACTTCGGCCTTGACTTGTGGTCCACCCTGGAAAAGTCAGGAGACACCTGGCAAGTGAAGACAATGCCCTCCTCTAGTCTTGCTGTACTCTGGCCACCCTCAGGCCCCAGGGCACTCACCTGCCGGGCCAAGAACCCTCACTAGCACTGGCAGGAGGCCAAGAACAGGCAGTCAACCAGGGGCAGCCTCTGCCCTCCCGAGCTGGCGTGTCATGGGGCTGTGGGCCATGCAGGCCTCTCTGCTGACATCTCTGCACCCAAAGAAATCTTCAGGGAAGACCTGCCCACCTAGGGTTCTCCTCATGTGGCTTGGCGGTCATCAGTGAGGCATTCATGCTGCCACAGCGTGGCCCCAGGACGGCTGTGCCAACTCCAGGAGGTCCAAGTGCCGGGCCCAGCCACACTCGGTGCAGCCGTTCATCCCAGCTGGCATTTGCCGAGGCCTGCTTGGTTCCTCACTACAACACGCACATGCATGCACACGCGTGTGCACACACATATACCACACACACACCGCTGTAACCAATGAGAATCCTGCGCCATGTGAGAGCCCGGTGACTTGTTGTCGGGGGCCTTCACGTGTCTGTTCTCCTTCCCTCGATCTCTCAGCCCCCACCAGGGTGACTCGCTGCCATCTCCTTCTGTGTCCTGTTAGATGGCACTTTTTCCAAGCCACCTCCTTGTCGCACTCTTCCAAAACATGATGGATGAAGACGCCAAAACTCAGCAAGATGAAGTGAGCAGTGCAAAGTCACCAAACCCAGATGATATATCTTAGCCTCTGAGAATCTTACGCCATGTCAAATAATATCAACTGATCGATCGGTCTGTCTCAGAGAGAGCGGGAAGCATTTGTTTCTTCTTTTTTCCCAGGGGAGCCCCGCGAAGTGACTGTTTTCCTTCTAGGTGGTCCCCTGGGTGATGAAGTGGACAGAATCACATGACACAGAAGATGAAGGAGCCTGGTCAGGGCAGGTGGGGTGAGGCAGGTCTGCTGAGTGCGGGGTTCAACTGCAGCAGTGCCCCCTGGTTTGACATCATCCCCCGGGAGCAGTTTCTCAGCCCCCAGCTCTGTAATGGCAGCCATCCACGCACATGGCAACAGGATCCTACTTCAGCCAACTAACTGCTCAAGATCTGGATGTCATATCCCCAACTTGAAACTATGCTACAAAGCTACTGTGATAAAAACAGCATGGTACTGGCAAAGAAACAGACCCAAAGATAAGTGGAATCGATTAGAAGATGCAGAAACAACTCCAGACATATTCAGCCACCTCATCTTTTTTTTTTTTTTTGGTACCGGGGATCGAACTCAGGTCCTTGCACTTGCGCAGCAGGCGGCGAAACCGCTGAGCTAAATCCCCCGCCCTAGCCATCTCATCTTTGACAAAGGAGCCAACCACCCTCATTGGAGGAAAGACAGCCTATTTAATAAATGGTGTTGGAAAAACTGGATTTCAACCTGCCAAAGATTAAATCTAGACCCATACCTATCACCATGCACTAAACTAAGATCAAAGTGGATTAAAGATCTAAATATTAAGACAGAAACACTAAACTTGCTGGAAGATAAGTTAGGTAGAACTCTTGAAGACATTGGCATAGGAAAAGACTTTATGAACAAAACCTCAGTAGCACAGGAACTAGCACAAAGAATCCACAACTGGGATCTCATCTTATTAAAAAGCTTCTGCACTGCAAGAGAAGCCACCAACAGGGCTAAGAGACAACCTACAATGTAGGAAAAAATTTTTAGCAGCTGTACCTCAGACAAAGGACTGCTATCTAGAATGTATAAAGAACTGAAAAAAAATCAGACCCCCCCCAAATTCCAAGACCCAATTCAAAAATGGGCATCTGAAATGAACAGACATTTCTCAGACAAAGAAGTAAAAGCAGCAAATAAATATATGAAAAAATGTTCAACATCACTGGTCATTCGAGAGATGCAGAGGAAAACAACACTGAGATTCCTTCCACCTCACCCCACAAAGAATGGCTGCTATCAAGAAATCAACCAATAACAAATGCTGGTGGGGGTATGGAGAGAAAGGAACCCTTCTCCATTGCTGGTGGGAGTGCAGACTGGTGCAACCACTGTGGAAATCAGTATGGAGATACCTCAAAGAACTAGGGCTAGAGGTCCCATTTGACCCAGATATTCCCCTGCTGGGTATCTTCCCAAAAGAATTAAAAGAATCATACCACAGTGATATATGTGTGCCCATGTTCATAGCAGCACAATTTGTAATAGCTAAAGCTTGGAAACAGCCCAAGTGCCCATCAACTGGCAACTCAATAAAGAAGATGTGGTTTTTTTATAAAACGGTGTACTACTCAGCCATAAAGAACAAGAAACTAGAGTAATTTATAGCTAAATGGATGCACATTGAGCCCATACTCTTAAGTGAAATAAATAGGACACATATGTGTAAATACCAAATAGTTTCTCTAGTGTGAGAAACTGAAAGTGTAAATGAGGATTAAAATGATTTAAATCAATAATTGATAATTTGAAATAAGAAAAGGTCCAAAGGTGTAGGGGTGGTGGGAGGACATGGGAAAAGGTAAGAAGGGAAAGGAAAAATTATGAGAAAAGAAAAAAAATGGAAACAAAATCTATGTAAATAGGGAAGGGTGGAGGGGCTGAAGGGCTCACAGGTAATGGGGAAAAAATAAGAACCAAGATTCATCATGTACAGGTACAAGCACCCAATGATAAATGTAAACGTACTGTATACCTAAAATGTACCAATAAAAGAACTTAAAATTAAAAAAATATCTGGATGTAGGAAGGAAACTTCTGGCTACACTGGGAATTCACCTACATCCTAGGCCCTCTATACATGGGACGGTCTGTCCCTATGTTTCCACACGGCTAGTCTTCATTCACTCAGGTTTCTGCTCAAATGCCACCGCCTCAGAGATTTTCCCTGACCTTACCTAGGTCTGCCTCCAACCCAGATGAGTGCCACCACAACCAGCCAAAAATTAATCCTTAAGGGCCAGGGATTTAGCTCAGTGGTTTCACCGCCTGCTGTGCAAGCGCAAGGATGGGAGTTCGATCCCTGGTACCAAAAACAAAAACAAAACCAAACCCAAAAAGTCCCTCGCACTCCCGAGGTGGGGTGGTCCTTCATTCCGCCACTCAGGATCATTCCCCAAGCATCTGCTGTGGGTCAGGGGCCAGAGTTCAGTGGTAAACAAGGCCACACCCCTGCCTTCTAGGATCCCACATTCTCCAGCACAGACAGGACAATAAATCCACAAATAGTTGGGAGTGGTCCACAAGTTTGTAATCTCAGGCACTCAAGGAGGCTGAGTTTGGAGGATCTCAAATTAGAGGCCAGCCTGAGCAACTTAACAAGACCCTGTCTGGAAATAAAAAGTAAAAAGGAAGCGCTGGGCATGTAACCCAGTGATAGAGTGTTCCTGGGTTCACTTCCCAGCGCTGCTGAATGAATGAATTAATGAACGAACGAACGAATAAAATTATTTCAGGTAAGTCCCATGAATAAAGTACAATGGAAGAATGTAATAAAACTGAGAAGGGCGGACTGCTGTGGAGAGCGATCAGGGAAACTACAGAGGAAACTGTGGGAGCTGGAGGGTAAGAAAGTGGGGGATATGGGAAGAGGAGAAAGGGTGGTCAGCAGGAGCGAGTGAAAAGGCCCTGAGGAGGGTCCAGAGTCTCACCAGCTGCATCCCAGTCTAAAGCCCCACACACACCAGCCTGACTCTAACCCACAGCCTGCCTCCTCCTTCCCCGGTGACCTCTCTGTCAGATTTCTCAAGTCTAGACAGACTCGAATCCCCACCACGAGGTATGCCGGCGAGGGCACAGGAGCAGATGTACACCCACGTTTCATCCTCAGAAACTGGGAGCTGCCTGGGACCAGGCAGGAACCAGCACCTCCCACCAGCAGTTCCCAGTCGGCTTCTGGAAGAGCAGGATAAAAGGGGAACCCTCTAGAAAAACACGTGCCTGTGACTCGAGTCACTTCTGGAGGACCCAGGGCCCAGGGTTCGCTCTCCTTTATGTGGAGGACAGGAAGCAAGAGACTAAAGTGACAAGAAGACTAAACAGGTGCAGCCCAGGGAGACTCTGCTGGTGCAAGACGCAATCTGCTGCAGATGAAAGCATGTGGAGAGGAGACAAGATCAGGCCCTGGGCCCTTAAATAGACTCCCACCCTCAGACTAGAGCATGTCAATCTGGCCCAGGCCAGGGCTGGAAGGAATGCAAGTGAGGCTGATGGCTCAGCCCAGCATCCAGTCACACCCGAGCTTCCAGAAGACCCAGGACTCCAGTTCCCAGCAGGATCCTTGACAAAGATCATCTCTAATCCCACTCAGATACACCGTGTACAGAGCTGGTTAACCACGGGGCTGCTCCTGCAAAGCCCGTTTCCCAGAGCTGAAGGGGAGGCCACCCCACTACTGGGAAGATAACGCTAGATCCCTAGCAAAAGCAAGGCAAGGAGCCAAACGTGCACACTACCTCGCCCGGAAGTCAGGTGTGGGCAACAGCGACAAGAGCGACTAACACACAGGGGACTTGGCTCGTTGGTACCTGTCACTGTTTCAGGCACTTTAATCTTATAAAATCCTTTAAGGTTTGTGCTATTATCATCGCCATCTTACAGATGAGGAAACTGAGTCATACACTGGAAACTTGCGCAAGACCACACAGCTAAGACAAAAACTGCGAAGCTCCCAGAGAAGAAATTGGTTACATTTGGGTGCCGCCTCCCCAGGCTGGAAGCAAGCCTGGCCAGGCAACGAATCCAGCAATCAGGTCCTCCAGAAAGACGCGGGAAAGCCCCGTGGGACCGCCGGTGTGGGAGCTGCCCTCCGCCCGGCGAAACCCAGAGGAACCCTTTCCCGAAGCTTGCTGGTCCCAGCGCTGGAAAGCGCTCGCCCTCTCTGGCTGCGGGGCCCGACGCCCTCAGAGCCCCACCCTCGCCTACCATCTCGGTGTCGTCCGGCGGCGCAGTATTTGAAAGATGCAGCCGCCAGCAAAGGACCCGGGCGTCCGGGCGTCCTCGGCGCGGTTCCCCAGGCGCGGAGCGACCGGGCCCCACAGCCGCCACAGACAGCGCCCCACGCGACGCCGACCCGGGGCGGAGAGTCCAGGCGAGGGGCTGGGGCCGGACAGGTGGCGCCTCCCTCCCCGGAAGTAGCTCCGGGAACTTTCTCCAGGAGCCGCTAGGGGCCGAAGTCGGCGTCGCGGGCAGAGGCAGCGCAGGTCCCGGCCGCACTGACGGTGACGCCGCCCACCTACCGCCCCGGGTGTGCGAGAGCCCCGCGCGCTCCTGGGGGAGGTGGGGCCGGCGGGGCCGCAGCTCGGGCTGCGCGAGGGGGATCGAGCCCGGGAGGCCGCGCGGGTGCCCAGCGAGCAGCCCTCACTCACCTCCGCGGCCAGCGGGCTCGGCGGGGCCGGCTGGAGAGCGCCCCCCGGAGAGGGCGGCGGGCGGCCACGTGGGCAGGAGGCGGGCGGGACCCCACAGCGCTGAGCGACGGGCCGGGCTGGAGCGCACGGCGACTCGCACAGGTGGCCACTGCTGCGCCCGAGCCCTGCCTGGGTCTTCCGAAGGCTGGAAGGGAGGGGCAGTGGGACGCCAAGATATTCTCAGCCTCCCAAACCCGACTCCCTCGGGCAGAGTTCAGTGTGTCGCGGAGGGCTCCCTCTCCGCGGCCGAAAACGCGCCGCCAAAACCACGGGGCTCCTGGGGGGGGGACAGGTATCCGCACAGAGTATGGCGACCCTCGTGTCCGGAGTGGCATGTTGTTCCCCTTGCGGCCTAGGGGCAGTGCTTGCCGGTGGGAGCCCCTGACAGCGCTGAAAGCTAATCTTGGGCCGGTCAGGTCATTGCCCTTGACTGTGGAGGTGACAGTGAGAAGAGCCACTCACTAGCTGCTGGGGAAGCCCTCGGCGCCCAGCACGTTCTCAGGGATCCCTGGTTTTAGGTGTCGCCGAGCAAGGAGCAGGGCCAGCTGTGGCCCGTGTCACACATGCAGAAACAAACGTGGCAATCAGAAACCATTTTCTGAGTTCATTCATTCATCCACACAAACACCAACTGCCCCAGCAACTCGTACAATCAGGGATAAAGAATGATCTAGACTGTAGTTACTGGGCTGTCATGAAAGTGTGACGCTGCTGCTAAAAATGCTTTCTGTGTATTTTAGGTCCTTGATCAAATTTAACGTTCACAACGGTCTCACATAGTGCAGGGTTCGAGTGGGCCCCACTTCTCAGGTGAAGAAATTGAAGCTTACAGTGTTTAAGCCAGCCCCACACTCAGCAGAGAGGGCCTGGAGATGAGAGCTGGGCCCATTTGCCAAGGAAAGAGCATCAGCCCAAGGTGCCCAGGTATCGAGCGATGGGTTCCCACTCTCCTTTATCCAGAACTCACCAGGAACGTCCACCCCCCAAGATTCTACCCAGGGAGGCTTGGCAAAGAAGTTTTCTTCCTATGAGATTCAATTTCACACTTCTTTGAGGGTCTGCTAGATGGAATACATCGTGCCGGGCTCTGGGGTATAGTGGTGCCTTACCAAGGCAGACAGTCTGGGCCTTCACGGAGCTCTCGAGGGAGGCAGACCCCTCACTGGGCAGCTGGGAGACAGAAGATGGCAGGACACCTAGAAGAAACACTGGCCAGGTAGAGGGAGCCTCCTGTTGGAGGAGGGCCTGGGCTGAGCCCTCACAGGGAGGGAGAAGTGGAAGCCCAGAGGCAGACAGCACAGCCACAGTGCTGGAAGCCCACACAGAGGGCAGGTCAGGAAAACAAAGCTGGCAGGCCTTGGTGGTCAAGATGAGACATCAGCCGTAAGCCCAGAAAGGTTCAGGCAGAGGCGTGATGGGATGCGAGCTGAGGCTCAGGGACATCACAATGGCTGCTGAGTGGGCAGTGATGCAGTGGGTGCATCTCCTGTCCACAGCCAAAAGCTATGCCTTTTTATTATTACTAAAAGCAAACACCTTGACTTCCTGTTTTATAATTCAGGGTTTCCAGAAACTAGAGCACATCTGCGAGCAAGGCGTGCTGGCTGGCAACACAGTGGTTTTATCCCACAAGGGTTCATAATGCTCCCCCTGCTGGCTTAGAGAAGGGAGAAAGCCAAGACACAGAGACCACCAGCCCCGGCCTCCTAGTGCCCACTGTACCTTGGACACTTGCCGAGTTTGTTGCGTGTGAGCATATACTGAAAACCCTGATTACATAACACCTTTCATTAAAACACATGAAATATACCGCGAGGGATAAAGAGTAAAAGCCACCACAGTCACACTGGACTGAGTCCTTTTCCATTTAACACATTGCTAGGCTTTTCCTTTGCCTTGAACATTGTTGTTAAAGGCCGCTGCGGGAGTGAATATGCCATCTTCTCATAATTAATCCCTGTTGAAAAAATTAATCCCTATTGATACCTGTTTTGCTTCTCATTTCTCAGTATCAGGATGCTGTGTGGTGATGAAAATCTTTGCACAGTATACTTTAACACACATTTCTGGTTACTTCCTGAAAAGAAAGTAACCTCCAGACGTGGAATCAGCCTCTGCCTGTAGCTACTCGGCACCAATCCCCCCCTCCCCCATACACTTTGTTTTGGGCTTTGAAAGCAAATGGTAAATGAAGCAACCCTAGCCTGGTGCGGCCCACTGCAGGGGATGGGGAAGCCCGTGCTGGTCTGACTGCTCTGGCCTAAGGACAACACTCCACAAGCAGCTACCAAGGGTTTCTTTGGAAGCAAGTCCTTTCCGCTCTCATCTAAGCTGGAGGGAAATCTGAGACACAAGGCTAAGCAGGGAGCAGAGGGACAGAGACTGTGTGGTAGAAATACCAAACACCCGGCCCACCCAAGCCTGTCCTGGAGCTGGGCTGTCACCTAAGTACAAAGCCCTGGGGGGAGGGGGAGGGAGCTCAGGGGTGGCACAGCGGCAGCCACTCAGTACACACGGAGGACTGGGAGGGAGCCTGTGTCATAAGCCAACCCCATGTCTAAGAACCTGTCACAGAGCCTGCAGACGGCACAAGTGGAGAGCAACCTGGAGACAACATAAGCCATTCAGGGGAAATATGTGCAGCAGCCAGGCGACCTTTCAGGTATCCTGGTAAATGGATGGAGCCTTATCTCAATTTGCAGTTTTCTTCTCGGGAAAATCTCTTCCTTTACTGTTAACCAATGTTGCTTATCCTGGGGCCAGCTGAGAGCAACATTAATGTTTCTGAGCACTTGCCCTGTGCCAGGCCCTGAGCAATCCCCCTTGGCCTGTTTTACCCTCACAATACCCTGTGAGGACAGAGAGGAGGGGACTTGCCCCAGGGCCTCCTTGGTGGTAGGGCTGGGGCCCTGAGCTGGTCAAAGGAGCAGTGTCCCGAGTCCCCCCAGATGGGAGATCTGCCCTCAAGGAAGGCCACTCTAGTCAGCAAGTGGGTCTGTCCCATACTCATACAAACTGAGGTAAATGCTCCTGGAGAGCTAGGCATGGTGGCTCACGCCTATAATCACAGCACTCAAGAGGCTGAGGCAGGATGATCACTCCAAGTTCAAGGCCAGACTGGGCTGCATGGTGAGTTCAGGACCAGTCTTAACTACCTCGTTGAGACCCCATCTCAAAAATACAAAACAAGTAACCACATACTCCTGGAGACACGTGTCAGGACCTAGACTAGGTGTGGACACTGGTCAGGGAAGGTTTTGCAGCAAAGGAGGGAGAGAAAGACAAGAGACGTGAAGGTCTTCCAGGCAAAAGAAACGGTACACAAAGGCCCTGAGCAGAAACGCAGGAGTGAGGAACCTCAAAACAGTCTGCTATGGTCAGAAGAAAAGGGACTGCCATGTAAGAACTCAGTGTTCACCTCCAGGGCCACTGGTGGCTTCAAACAAGGAGTGACATCTAAGTAGGTGCCCATCTTTCCCCAGCTGGTCCACCTCAGCCCATCAGTCCCCAGGGCAGATCTGCTTAACTGTATACCCTTTAACCTGTCTCCCGGAGACCACATTCCCACAGCCCCGGGGTTCACTGTCTGACCCAGACTCCACTTTCTAACAATGTGGTAAAAATTAGGGCTCCTCATGTTATCCAAAAAGGATTTTTCACCAGGTATGGTGGTGCATGCCTGCAATCCCAACACTCAGAAGGCTGAGGCAGGAGGATCACGATGAGTTCAAGGCCAGCCTGAACTACATAGCAAGACCCTGTCTCAAACTACAAACAAAATAAAAGGATTTTCCTCACTAATAGTATGAGCTACAAATTTTTTTTTTTGGTAGCAGGGATCAAACTCGGGATCCTGAACTTTCAAGGCAGGTAGCGGAACCACTGAGTCAAAATCCCCGGCCCACAACTTCTATTTTTAATGAAATATTTTAAAAATGTATTTAAATTCCTGTTATTAAAATGAAATTCTTCAAATTGAGTTTCTTCATGTCAGGATGCATTTCTTAAACTCTGAACCAGATTTACTCTCAACAGGCAAAGACAAACTCTGCTATCAATGACTCAAGACACTGTGTTGTTTCTTTTTTTTTGGTACAGGGGCTCAAACTCAGGACCTTGCACTTTCAAGGCAGGCAGCAGAACCACTGAGCTAAATCCCCAGTCCCACTGTGTTGGTTCTTAAAGTCCTTCCTTCCCCTTAAGCTACATGGAGGGGACATGGCCTGATTGGGAGCAAGGATGCTCACGTCAGATGCTTCAGCCTCAGGGTTGCCAATTCCTTGCCTGAAGCCTTGACAAAGCTGCCCAACTTGGGGGCCTCAGAATCTCAAAAATGATGCAGTGATTCCTTCCACACAAGGTGCTGGTGAGAAAGGGGGCAACGGTCGGCACAGAAACCAACAGTACTGAAACTCAGGTGGTCCACACCACTTCCTCCTCCACCACCCACTTCACGGGGCAGCTTTATGTCGCCTTTGACCAAGCAGACCTTTTCAAGTCCACCTCTACCTGGACAGCCAGACCTCTACTGAGAGGACACAGGAGCTGTGCCGCTGGCCAGCCCCAGCCAGGGGAGGAGTTGCAAGAACACACTGCGGTAAAATGGGGACAGTCAGATTACCTGCCCAAAAGCGTGGCTTCGGAGATAAATGAGATCATGCACATAAAGCTTGATGCTCAAACGTCTGCTCCTAAAATAAGGAGAAATGACAGAGACCATGACAAAGAGATCAATGGGCGAAATGACAAGCAGTCATTTCCATTTTTCCAAGCAGTCTTAGATAAATATGAACTAAAAAAGGGGCTATACCAAGGTGAGAGACAAGAACTTGTTGGAATTTCCCCCTGGGTGATTAACAGTGCTTCTAGAAAAGGTGGGTTTTGGAAGGGGGAGCAGGGGTTGTGTGGTACTGGGGACTGAACCCATAGCCTTCACCCTGAGCTACAACCCCAGCCCTTTCTTATTTTGAGTCAGGTCTCACTAAGTCACTGAGTTGCCCAGGGCTGGGCTCAAACTTGTGATCCTCCTGCCTCAGCCTCCCAGTGCTGGGATTATAAGCCTATGCCACCACAACCAGCTGCAAAGTTGTTTTTTAACCACTCTCTTGGTTTCATTGGCTCCCAAAAAAGGTTGCAAGACCTCAGCACATAACAATCTCAAGTGAATGAGAGGAGAAAAAAAACAAGAAAAATCCAATTATTACAAATCTTACGTTCTTAAGACCCAAAATTTAGACCATATCCTTTATGAGCAATAGCCAAAGGGCTTGTATTCTGTGTCATTGCTGTTTCTTAATACCTATGGTTCTCTCCTGGATACCTGTCATTTTCGGAGCACTGGCGTGCCACGTTATATAGTCCAGGCTGGCCTTGAACTCATTCACTCTGTCGCCTAGGCTGGCCTCAAACTTGCTGCAATCCTCCTGCCTCAGCCTCTCAAGTGCTGAGATTACAGGTATCCACCACTACACCCAGCTGTTGTAGCAACATTTTATACTTATATGTAGTTTAATTCATCACCCTCTGAAATACAGCATATGGCCCATTTTACTGATGGGAAACTGAGGACCAGAGTCTTACAGTCACAGGTCACAGAGACAGTAGCAGGGCTAGAAATTGAACCCTAAGTTGATGGGCACCAAGGTGACCTTGCAGAGCATGGAGCACACACAGGTGGGAGAGAAAGCCTGGCAGAATGAGCAGACATCGCTTTTTCTAACTTGTGTGTGGCTGCCAAATTTCAGTGTCTTTTGTCAATTTCTGTAAAGTCCACTGGTTCTGAGAATCAAATTTCTTCTATCTGTAAGTAACCGTGTCACTGAAGAGGCCTCCAGACACCACACAGGTGACGGCCACTGCTCACTGCAGGCCGAGGTAAGTGGATCAGGGCAGTGGGGTTCTCTTCTCTAAGGGGGCGGGGAATCTTGTCACCCTCTTCTCGTCCTGAGGAGGAGCCCTGACAACTGTACCAGAGCCCCAGGTAGGAAACAGGACAGATGTTTAAATAATCAACAGTGAGAGTCTTAAAACATTTTATTTGATACAGAAATTCTAAAGTACAAAAACATTTTGCAAACGTCAGCTGTGGTTTACTATCCTCTATTTACAGAGTTATGCACAAATCGTATGTTACTAACATTTCCAATGTAAAAATACAGCACACTGCTATAGTCTGTCAGTGCTCACTATTCCACCAAATCCCACAAAGGACAAATTTAGAGACGAGAAACAAAAACAATGACACCGATAACCATTGTGCTCCAGGGGCTTTCCCCCTAAGATGGAAAACAGGGACCTTCCACAGTGAAACTTTTCTTTTTTAATAGTGAAAACCTAAGTTACTTATTCTCAAAATGAACACATTTGGTTTTTACAGAAACTTTTGCTGCTGTCCAGACTTGTGGAGGAAAAAAATACACCAAAAAACAACAACAGAATTTTTTTATAACAGATAAACACATTAATGACATCCAGTGGAACTTTTGGCCTAACTATGGGAGCAGTTACTTTTGACTACATCTGGCAGGACTGCTCCTTGGAATCTTCGTGACTGAAATTTTCCATGGTGTAAACGTCAGGCATGGATGTGTGCACTGGCAGACTTGATTGTGCGGAGGACAGCACCTGGCCACCTGAGAGCCATGGCTCCAGCCCTTTAGAACATGGAAAGGTCTTCTTGCGGTGTCTATGGTCCCAGATGAACCTTGGGGAGGAACCAAAGGGTAGGCAGGAGACAACTGGCCAAAGCCGCCCAAGGTCCTCACTGGGGGATTCAAACACATTTGCAAGTTAGCCCCCGAACAGCATCAGGAAGGTGGCACTTGGCAACTGCTGCTGTCCCTTCTCCAGTGGTTACACTGAAGTAACAATATCCAAAGTCTCAAAAACTTTACATGTCTCTAGATATGGAGATACAGAATCCAAACTTGTAAGGGTGGGGTAGCTGCCACTCAGACGGTAGAGCTGGTCTCGAGTATCCTGAAGCTTCAGAATGACATTAAACACATCAGAAGTAAGCACCACGTGTTTGCCCTCTGCAGGGAAAATAAAGCACAAGATAGGACAGAGGACAATCACCAAGGTGGGGTGGAGCAACGTGTGGCTTCTCACAAGGACTCTAAGTGACACAACATTTTTAAGAAGTACCACTTTGCTTCCACCTAGTAAGAGAAGCCAGGCACATAGGAATCTCCCAGTAACCCTACCCTGAGCTTAGCAGTTACAAGGCACCAAAGTGCATAAGGCACCAATGGTTTTGTTTGGGCACCTAAACGAGTGTGAAGCTGAGAAACAACAGAGCAGTGAAAATCATTAAGCCACTGGAAAATAGGGGCTGTGAAGAACAGTTAAGTGGGTGGGATTATTTACCACTGAAATAAAAACTCCAGGGGGATGACTTCACCGTGATTTTCAAATACACAGGAGGTGACCAGCTGTTCTTTCTCCACTACACCCTGAACAAAAGAAAGCTGGTTTGAATTTCTAGAAGGAGGATACACAAAGAACTATCTGATCAGCAGGGTAGGTTACAAAATCTTCTTCACTGAAAATCCAGACCCTCACCCACAGCCACACGTCTGGGCTAATTTCAGGCACAGTTCCTTGACACCAAGGAAGGAACATGCTAGCCCCGCATTCTGAAATCGGGTCAAAGCTATTGGCTTACAGTCTGACTTCCTTTTATTTATTCTCACTGTGGGCCTGGACAGGTGATATGGCAACAGTGACCCAACACCCGTGGGGACTCCTCATATTTCAGCATCGGACTTGTGTCTACTGCCTCTCACCTCCAAAACACAACTCACAGGTCATTTAAGAGAAGATAATGTAGACTCCTGAGCCTACTAGAACTAGATTTTCTGCTTCATTTTCCAAAATGCCTCTTTTCCTAGATAGGTCTTGGCCTAAGCTCAAAATTACATGCCATCTATTAAAAAAATTATGTTGAGAGCTAACCGATAAATAAGGCCCTGGACTACAGGTTGTAGAGTTTAAATGAAATTCTTAAAAAAGAAAAAAAAGAAATTGTTCTAAGCATTGTATTTTTTATATTGGAAGAATATAAATCTGTCTTAGAAATTAGCACATAACTTGTCTTTCTTTTATGTATTGCAAACATGTAGTGATAAAAATAAAAATTTTTAAAAGACATTACAAAGTGTAAGGGAAGCAATCAAAACATTCCAAATGCATTTCAGAATCCCATGAAATTTCTTTGAAGGAGAGAAAGAATCCAGCTACTGGCTGCATTTAGCAACAGCATTTCCTGATGGCAGCCAACATTTGTTAATTATTGGAGGTTGGCTTCAAATCTTTTAAAGCAGAAATCACAAACTGGCAACCAGTGGGCCAAATTAGGTCCATCTATGTGTTCTGTTGGTCCTGAATTCACTTTAAATACTTTAAAATTTTAGTTGCTAATATATAAAATAAAAAGAAATTTTCAGCTTCTCCTGAGAAATGGGTGTATCAGGAAATGTCTGACTATGCTGGCTGTAGCAGCTGCCACCTGTGAGACACACAGGCACTCTTGGGTCTGCCATGGGCTCACTGTGCCTGATCGTCCCTGACGATGAGGAGAGACGCAGCCATTTGTCACCACACAGCTGCTTCCCTTATGCTTGGTGGCCCCTGAAGGCACAGGATCTGCTAAACAGAGCACCAGAAAAACCTAGTGATCTTCACACTGGCATTGCCCACTTCTCCAATAAAGACAGTGTGATTCTCTCTTCTTGAGAAGGTTGGGGTGCTAGGGGCTGCAGGATTTTCTTTCTTTTGGGAGGAAGTGTGTGTCATTTCTTCATCAAGAATAAAATAGCTTTTTTCCCTTTTTGTTTCTTTTAAAAGAAAAAATATTCAACGCAAGGATAAAAATCTCTCAAAATCACATTACTCTACATTTTTAGAGGAATGTTGTAATACGTTCCTGTTTAGTTGCACATAAATCAGGGGACCTGAAACTATGGGCCGGTAAAACACAAAGCCAAAAACTGGTGTTGCTTGGAATAGCAAGATTGAACTTTGACAAACATATGTGACCTTAAATATCTATAACTTACTACTATACACTCATTCCAATGATAGCACGTTGCTAAAGACATGATCTGGGACTGTCTTCGGTTAATACTAACATGTTAACAGAACTCCCATTATGGCCCAATCTCCTTGTGGCTCAAAATACTGTATTACCTAGTGTAGTCTGAAGCCAAATACCTGGGCCGGCACTACAATGCCTTGTTATTCTTTCTGGAGATCCATGTGCCTCCGAGCCCCAAGTCTCAGACCTCTGGAAAGCAAGCTCCTGCATTCCACATGGGTGGGCAGGCCCGCCAAGGAAGTCTGTTACTTACAGCCAACTTCTCAGAGCACAGCACACACTCATCTGGGCTTTCACTACCTCAATCACTCTCCCAATAAAGCTGACAGCGTCAGATGCTAAATCCTTTCCCAGAAATATTGATGAATTAAGGTGAAAAACTAGCTCCGGGCCGTCAGCCTTAGTTTTCTGGAGCCCTGGTTTCCTTTCCAGAGGATAACATCAAACTTACCCACACGTTTACTCTCAGATCAAGCCCTTCCACTGAAATCACTGCTATAATCTAATCGCTGCTTCCCCAATATCTAGAAACCAGAACCCTTTTCTGGATTCCATCTTATCATTTCCACTGTCTGTGACATTTTCTGAGTAAAAATACGGAGCTCTGCTTGGAACAGAGGTTTTGCCTTAATCTCCAAGACAACTCCTCCCACTCCCAGCACAATGGGGAGTGTGGGAAAATAGCACAACTAATGAAGCAAAAGTAGGAGGTCAGACTTAACATGCAACACATTCTGAGCTAGGGAATCATACAGCACTTTCAGTATTTGGCCTGTTAAGAGTTTGAGTTTGTTGATTAGACACACTAATACTTCAAAATAAGAATCCAAACCCTAAGTCCAAACTGAAACATCACCTTTAGAACTCAGTCCCTGCCATTTCCCTTCCGAGGGAATCCATGCCGTAAGCCCAGACCCTTGGGACTCAGTTAATGCTCCTCTCCTCCCAGTCCTGCAGGCTGTCTCTGGAGACATGTTCTCAAAGATGTCTCATTTCACATGAAAAGACGAGTATCTATGCTAAAAGCAGCCCCTAATGGTTCCTCTGGGGGCACAAAACCATCTCTTAGACTCTGTAAATCTCTGATAATGTTTCGAGTTAATTTTTGTATGTTAGCAAGTTCAGACCCACCAATCTCTTTCACAGAATGTATAACAAGGCTGGAAGCACAGGATGGTCTTACACGGACAGGGGCTCTGCACTTTGTCCTGGAGAGCATGGTGACAACATGGACTATCTCTCCTCTACCAACATGCCTGGTCTTATGGGGAGACAGGCTTCCAGCTCACTGTCGCTCCCTCAGAGCAGCTGCAGGAAACTTGATGCCAGAGAACAGACGAGCACGTTCTTCTCCCAAAAGGCTGCCAGCTGCCTTTACAGAACAGGGAGTAGGGCATTTGCATCCAAAATACACACAAAACCTCTTCTTTCCAGCAAGACTGCAAGCTTTCCCCTTCTCCACCTGCTCAGCCTGTGATCGGGAGGGAAAGTCCAGTCCCATCCCCACTCCCACCCCACCTTGGGATGTTTTTCAGCATCTTCCAAAAACTAAGGTCCCTGGGTTGACTGCTGAGGAGACAGGCTGCCAAAACCCAACAGCATCCATTAAGGAGGGAGGAGAAAGATACCCATGCGTGCTCCAGGGCAGAGGGAGGACGAGGGCTTCCACATAGGAGACTGAGACATCTCGACACACGTGTTAAACAAATGGAATATGAACAAATGTTTTCCCTTTGGAAACAAATTTGATTTTTTTTTTACAAGTCATTCATAAAAATAGAACATTTACTTTTATGGCAGTTCTCTCCTTTCGACCTTCTTAAAAAGAGGCCTGTCATCAGTCAAAACCGGTTCAGCAGATTATTGGCCACCACCTCCATATACTGCTGCATTTCAATGAATTCTCATCTCTAATATGCAGGACACAGGTTTAGGCCCCAAGGCAACTGAAGCACGAACTCAACTTCGAATAATACGGCGCAGCTGGGAAACAGTCTCTTAAAATAAGACACCATCATATGAGCTGCAGCACAGTAAATGTAACCCAGGGAAACTTGACAGACATGCTGCCTACTCAGACCAAGAGAAAGCTGAGATGGAATGGTCAGGATGTAACCATTGTCACAATGCTGGGACCCCCACCTTAGCCAGCCAAGTCACCCGGTAACATGTAAAGACTCATTTTTCAGAAAGGTACACTGAATAATCAGTCACTTTCTTGACCTTTGACTCAAGGCTTATTTAATACCCGTGGCATTGTTAAGTTCCACACTGAAACCAGATAGGAACATCATCTATAATACCACATGGATTCCAGCGAGACTGGCACTTAATTTCTGTGGCTATAATGACACTACAAGTATTTTTTCCACACAGCATTCCAAACCAAAGTAGCAAACAGTAAACAGGCAAAGTATGCAGAGGTCAATAAAGTCGGAATGATCAGGGCAGGTATTGTCCTGTTTCTGTTTCCTCCTACCTGCCAGAATAGGCTCTGGTGCAAGGACTGACCTAACAGAGCAAGCTGCTCCTGGACCTCACAGACGTGCCTTTCAGGGCTCTGTGTATGGTTTTAGCAAACTGGAGACGTTGCCAAGATAGCTGGGGCTGGGGGCCAAGTACTGGCTAGATTTTCACCCTAAATACCCTTGCATGAGTACTCAGCTCCAAGGAGGTGATGCAACCACAGAGATGAGCTGGAGAGCCAGAGGCGGCAGCTAAAGTGGCAATGCTTAGGCTCTTCCATTTTGCTACAAAAGGGCGACGGCGTGGAGTTCATCAGTGTAGCTGAGGCAACCAAGTTCTGCTTTCCACACCCCAGAGGCAAGGAGCTTGGATGGAAGGATAGGAGGATCCTCCTCACCTAAGGAGAGAAGACAGGACAGAGCCACACGGTCACTGAATTTCACTGGGCAGACGGTACTGCCAGAGTGGTGGATCTGAATTTAGGCTTTGCACAAATGAGGCAGGCTCCCAAACCAGCTCGCGATGCGGAACCCCAAGCTCTTAACAGGTTCTAGTTCCCCATCTTCCTGGAGGGTCAAGGGTCTGCATGCCTGACAGGATATGCTGCTGGAGCTCTCTTGGGAAGTGGATCCTCCTACAGAGCCTTTTTCTTTTTTGTTTAATTAAATAACTTTATAGAAAAATGTTTACTAAGGGATCAATTTTAGTTTGGGGAGTTCTTTTTTTTTTGAGGCACGATCTCTCTGTATAGCCTAGGCTGGCCTCGAACTTGCAGCAATCCTCCTGCCTCAGCCTCCCAAGTGGTGGAATTATAAGCATCTGCCACCATGCTGAGCTAGCCCTTCTATCTATGGGCTTGTGCTAAGCAAAGAAGAAGAAAATTCTGTACCCATGAATTTCAAGCTCAATAGATGTAGCTGTTTTTTTGTTTTTGTTTTGTTTTTTTTGGTACCAGGGATTGAACTCAGGACCTTGTGCTTGCAAGGCAGGTGGCAGAACCACTGAGCTAAATCCCCAGCCCAACAGATGTAGTTTTTAAAACAAGAAGAGGGTGGGCCAGGGATTTAGCTCAGTGGTTCCACCGCCTGCCTCACAAGCCGAGGGACCTGAGTTTGATCCCTGGCACCAAAACAAACAAAAAAAAACCAAGAGGGTAAACACTACAGGTCTCAATAAAGACATACCTCTTTACACCCAAATGTATTTTGGTAATCCAATATTTTTGGAGTTCAGAAAGGCCATATAGTGCACATTCTATATGTTACAGAACACCCCTGGCCAGGTCTGGGCAGTTCACCATAATGTAGCATCAGTATTTCCGCAGCTCAAACACCCAAATATTCGTGTTACCTGGGGTATGCTTAGACTATCAAATGAGTGATACTTTTTTTTTTTGGTACCGGGGATCGAACTTGGGTCCTTGCGCTTGCGCAGCAGGCAGCAAAGCCACTGAGCTAAATCCCCGGCCCAAATGAGTGATACATCTCATCAACTTTCACTCTCCAGTAAATCGGCACCAAAATTCGAAAAATGCCTTGACAGGTTGTAGATACGTAAGGAGAATGTCAGGAACCTGCCCGGATGGCACCTTACCCAGGCCTGAGGAGGAGGACACGCTCTCCGTTAGGGATGATGTTTCCGTCCGGTCTGCAGAGAGCCCCTCCATCAGAGGCAGAGAGATCTCCGAGGAGGGCACGGAGGAATCATAGATGCCCGAGTCCCTTGGCATGTCCGAAGGGCCGCCAGCTTTCACTGTAAGTAGCAGGGGCTGCAGGGCAGAGACCCCATCATGGGGTGCCTGGACCTCAGCATCCTGGTCCAAGCCGCCAGGCGGACTCTCTGGCTGTGGGTGAGAGTCTCCAGACACTGTGGCCCCAAGAACAGCAGCCTCAGCCTTTAGGCAGAAATCACCCTCTGGCCCTGGTTTGCCAATGACATCGTTTAAAACTAAGCCTGAGTCAAACTTCTCTAGGACTGGCTCTCGATAGCGCAGTGCAGGAGGATGGAAGGGTACAAACTGCTTTTCAAACCAATCAGGTTCCTCATCAATAAACTGGTGCATGTTACATATAGCAACATACAGAGAGCGGCCTGACTTGCTCCGAAAGTAGTTCCTTCTACTTCCAGGTCCTGGGTGCTGCCCAGGCTCCTGGACATTGTAGTCTCCCGAGTGCAGGTGGGAACAGAGCTGGGGAAGGTTGTCCATAAGTTTGTATTTGGTGCTGAGGTCCAGAATGCAGGGGATGTCTCCCTCACAGGAATAATCAAAGTAGACAGTGATGAACTTGCTGAGTGCTGCAGATGAACTCTGCTTGGCTTGGCGGAGCTTTTCAGCAATGGCAGATACCGCCATTAGGAAGAGCTCCCCTTTCCCTGAACCTAGGCTGCCTCCTTTGTGTTTGTAGTTCTTCTTGTCCACAAAGTATTTCATGCCTTTGGAACACACTATAATGATGAACTGGGACTCGTGGATTTTCTGGATGACCCATTCTCTCTGCCCTTCTCTGCAGAGACTGAAGTCTTCCCAAAGATCCAGAGCCACCTGATAGGAAACAAGACATCTTCTCATCTGCACCAACACTCAGGAATAAGAATTGGGTAGGAAGAATGAATGTTAACGGAGGTCACATCACCTGTCCCTGAACCATTATCTGCATAGTGTGTGGTGCCTCTGGGTTACCCAGTAATGTGTGGAGGAACAGCTAAGTTTCTGTGGTGAGGGTCACACGCCAAACCCTCTGCAGACGCTTGCCATCCATCGGCTCATTTTAGCATCACGTGGGGTTGTTACATGTATGCTGACTTATGTATGCTGCCCTATCAGTGAAGACAGAAGCACAGGACTTTTATTAACTTGTCAAAGTCACAGAGGGAGCCCTCTAGGAACCCACAGTGTTGTGGAGAACACAGAATAGGAAGGAAGTGGGACTGCTGTGTATTATGAATAAGGCAGCCAGATGCAAGGAGCAGGTCCTGGAAGGCAGGCTGGCAGGTTTTGAGAGGACACAGATGAATGACTCCAAAGTGCGCTGGGACATGGGGCTCAGGTTTGGATGCCAAGTCACCCACAATGCTAGGTGACTCACACCGTCAGTGTGACTGACAAAGTGGACTTCTCTGGACACTCACAGACCTGGGGTGAGCCATATGGTTTACCAGCTGGTCAGTGCTGGAGAGGGCAGTGAGTGGTTGTTGCAACACAGCTCTTCTGCTTAACACTCCAGGATGGCCAGCACCTCCTCCATGGCTTCGCAGGTCTCACAGGGGAAAGAGACCCTGAAATGGCTTTGTTTCCTTTTCTGCTCTAAGATGTTTCTAAAGGAAAGAATGCCCTGATATCCATCCACTGGGTTAAAATACGCTTGAACTGTCTATTTCCGTAGTTCTTGCTAATAGTGTACAAGCTTAAGCTAATTGGGAGAATATACCAAGCATTTAAAAAAAAAAAATTCTTATCTTGAATCAGCAATTTCATTCCCAGCCATTTATCCATGGGAAATCATTAGGAATGGGGCAATACTGAACTACTAATAATGTAATAATTTGGACTACCTCAGTTATGCTAAGTCAATATTACAGATCGTGTTGCTTTAACAATGGCATTAGCCTAGAACCACTAATAGTGTAGAAAATCATTAATAGAAATAAATCATTCCAGTCTGCCCAAAATGAACATTTGTATGTGTGATTTCATTTATGCAGAAAAGGACTGGGAAGAAACACCAAATGTGTCTGTACTGTCTGAGACAGTGTGTGCCACCGGACTGAGTCTGCAGTTGTTTTCCAGCAGGCGCTGATCTGCCAAGCTCATGGCACAGGGAGCGGGGAACAGGATCAGCCCTCGTGCTTTTTATTGACACCAGAGGGCAGTCTCAGCACATGGAGAGAGTCTGAGAAACTGCAAGTAACAGGGAAGGGAGGGAAAGGGGATGAAAAACGGAATTAAAATGTGTTGTGTGCATGCACCAACTTCACACAAGGAGTGCAAACATTATGTATTGCAAACATGGACTGATTAAAAAAAGTACAAATAACATTCAATACCTAATTGTTATATAACTGTTGCATTTGTAATAAACTGCTATGGCTTCCATGATAGCTTCAGACCTCACTCTAAAAATTAGTATGATATGACAGAAGAGCTACACATGAATAGCAAACTCAAGAATGGCTAAGGGGGGCCGGGGATTTAGCTCAGTGGTTTCACCGCCTGCTGCGCAAGCACAAGGACCCGAGTTCAATCCCTGGTACCAAAAAAAAAAAAAAAAAGAATGGCTAAGAGGCCAGGGATTGAGCTCAGTGGTGCCACCGCCTGCCTCACAAGCACCTCCCTTCTTCCCTCCTGCTGGTCCTGCACTACTGCCTTCTCCTAAACCACTGGTTTTCCCTTTCCGTGACTTCAACCTTACAAACAGACCTGTCTGTTAAACTTTTCTCCTGGTCCTCAAGAATTCTTTCAGGACAAAGACCATCTCCCATTCCCCTTCTCAGTAACAACCCCCCCCAACCCGCCCCACCTCAAGAATCATCCTCCTGTCATTCTGTCTCTGACTCTCCTCCACTAGGGCTTCTGTCCTGCACATGCCTACCAGGATAGCTACAGTGACTCCCCAACCAGCACCCTGGTTTACATGTTCCCAAGGCAGGCAATCAGTTTTTAGTTTTATTTCTTAATACTCACAAAAGCTCCTGCCATGTGGGTACCAATCAAGGTTTTTGAACAGGACTATGTCAAGGTTAAAAACCAAGTTATAAAACACTTAGGGCATGGGATCCAGAGGACAGACTGAAGAAGAAACTGGCACTAATCAAAGCCAGGTGTCACACAGCAGCCCTGGAGAGAGAAAACGGTAAGGAGAGAATAGGGATCACTGCCCAGGGCGAGAGACTTTATTAAATTCTGTACCTCACAGCCGCAGAAGTCCTGGAGGAAGTAGGCAAAACACTGGACAACATTGATGTGATTCTGGCCATCTTTACTGGAATAGCAGAGGAAGACCTTTGGCCGAGGCCGGAGCCTCTCTCGGGGGACTGCTGCAGTATACGTGGAGGACTCAGAGCTCTCTTCATCTAAATGTGAATATATATTTTCTAAATTGGGAAAGAAGATAGGATTGACACCTATGAACAGAGCTTTGTCTTGTCCCATGACGTGGAGCATCAGAAAGCCAAATCTGTTCTTAAATCTGAAGTTGACCTTGGAGAAGCTAAGAACTGCCCAGAACTGGCTCTTGCAATCAAATACACCACTCGAGGGTCGGGGATTTAGCTCAGTGGTTCCGGTGCCTGCCTCGAAAGTGCAAGGACCTGAGTTCGATCCCCGGTACCAAAAAAAAAGAAAGAAACTGCCAAATACACCACTAGACAAATTAAGCATTGGCAGAGCTGACCTTTAAAAGGAAAAGAAAAAAAGGAGCCGGGCATGGTGGTACATGCCTATAATTCGAGCACTCAGGAGGCTGAGGCAGGAAAATCACCACAAGTTCAAGGCCAGCCTGGGTGACACAGTAAGTTCAAGGACAGCCTGGAATAGAGAGCAAGACCCTGTCTCAAAAAAAAAAAAAAAAAAGGTAAAATATACAAATCCTCTTTTCTTTTCTTTCTTTAAGACAAAGTTTCATTATGTTGCCAAGGCTGGCCTCCAACTCCTGGCCTCAAGTGACCCTTCTGCCTCAGCTTTCTAAGTGCCTAGGACCATAGGTGGCATCATTGTGCCCAGCTAAGGGCATAGATCTTAAGGGTCTCACATGACGTCTGACTTATGTATATCAATCCCTCCCTGTCTCCCTCCCCATGCTTTAGACTTCCTTTATGCCCTTGATTATTATCTTACATTTGAGAATTAAGTCGCACCTATCCTTTTAGTGGCTCCTGAGATCTCAAGTCAAATATTTTTATTCTGAGAACTACAGTAGGCAGGGCACTGACGGGGTGCTCCGAGGCTTCCCGGGTGCCCTCCACCGGCCTCTCTGTGGCGCCAACCCCTGGCCTGCCCCTGTGGGGGGAACGCAGCACACAAAGAGATACCTTGTTGCTTCTTGCGGCACATCACAGTGAACAGCGTCGCAAATGCTGATAAGACAACCAGCGGCACGGTGATGGCCACGGCTCTGATGGGCCCGGCCCATGGGGAATGCGCTGGGAAATTTCAAAGGGAAAGCTTTTAAATTTAAGCAGCAGAACAGGTTCAAAGAGGAGTAACTTTTTTTTCTTTTTCAACGTAAGCCAACTGACAGGTTCTAGGACCCCAAAAACCACCTTTCTCTAAGGCTGGTGTGGTGATTATGAAAGAATTCAATGGTTCCTTTTTAAAGGGCTGGAGCAAATAATACAATAGTTCAGAGACTGCTGAGACAGTAAATACCTTTGAGAGAGAATTTTGCCTAAGGAAACCTCTCCTCCCACCACTTTTCTCCAAGGACAATCGACTATTTAATCCCAGTGACAGACACCATACTGGCTTTGATCTTCCAGGCAGCAACGTGAAGGGAGAAGGAAATTCAGTCTGATGGAACATAGTTTAAGAGGGAGGAGCTGCATTTTATTTTGTTTTTGCAAACCATACAGAGATACCTTAGTCTACACTAGTCCAGAGCCAAAATTTCAAAGTAATTCTCACCTGGTTTTAGAGCATAATGCACCACCTTTCTTGTTGTGTTAGTGTCATCTACCAGCTGCAAAACAGAGGATGCTGTATTATTTTTTAAGTGATAGCACCCCAACAGCCTGTGTCTACCAGTTCAGTGCAAAAAAATGGCCATGTCCACGCGTGTTTTCACCAGTGAGCAGTAGAGGGAATGTGGTGGAGTGGGTACAGAGGCTGAGGGCAGGGCTGTTGGACCTGAAATCATCTGCCAGGCTAAGACCAGGCATCCAGACATTTGGGTTCATCTTCTCTTTATAGATTCAAAATCCTAATCTTCATTACACTTCCTTTCATGAGTCAAAAGCCTGTTAGTTAACTGAAGAATTCAGCTAGTGAATCCCACACTGGAACAATTTCTGATTAAAGTGGCATCCTACCACCAATTTTTTGCTCCACGAATTCTTTAAGGTGCGCTGTAAGGCGAGTCAGCCCCAAATCACACACTGGTACCAAGGAATGCAAGATTTGGGCATTTCTACCAAAATGTTAAGACATACTCATTGTCTTTGAATAGCGGGGGCTTTGGACAAATTGTTCATTTACTTTTACTCCTATTTTGTTGGTTTTTGTTTTGTTTTTTGGTACTGGGGATCAAACTCAGGACCTTGCACTTGCAAGGCAGGCAATGGAACCACTGAGCTAAATCCCCAGCCCTAAACCAAAATTTTTATTTTTTAATTTTTTTTAGGTACCGGAGATCGAACCCTGGTCCTTGTGCTTCTGCAGCAGGCAGAGAAACCATTGAGCTAAATCCCCAGACCCCAAACCAAAATTTTTAAAGATAAAAAAAAATGTTTTCCAGTACCAGGGATCGAACTCAGGACCTTGTGCTTGCAAGACAGGCACAGCACCACTGAGATAAACAAATCCCCAACCCTAAAGGTAAAATTTTTAAAATATATCTTTGTAGTATGAAAGAATAGTATACAGAAATTTTAAATCATGGTTATGTGGATTGTGTGGTTGTATAAAAAAATTTATTTGAACTATTTAATGAAAAGATCAAACAATTATGTACAAAATTTTTAAAAAGTAAGGTAAGAACCATGGCAAAACGTAACTGCACATCTTGTTGAAATATTAGTGTTATAAACAGAACTGCACATGAACTATGTGCTGTAGAATTAATAATAGAGCTTTCTGAAACTGTAAATACCTCAATTATATAATCTCCTGGGGAAACATTTTGAAGGAGGCAGCTGGTTGTCTCTGTATTTTGTTCCTGCAAAGAAGCAAACAACACTTTAAAAACTCCCTTCTTAGAAAAAGTCATCAGGCCCCTCGTCTCCCTCAGAGCTAAAGAAAGCTTGGTATCAGTCTTGGTCACATTTTCAGAAAATGTGATTTGGTCTGAAAACAACTGTATTTCATCTGACACAAAGGATCTGAACTTCACCTTGACAGAAGGTCCAGGAGAGCCCAGGAACCACTGTATTTGGTCCTTAGCTGCAGCACGCTCAGCAAGAATACTTCATTTGAAGACAAACTTCTTAAGAGTACGCTTTACTTAGAAAAGTGAGGGAAAAACATGACTGGTCTCTGTATGTCCTTTATATGTCTTTTTTTTTTTTGGTACTGGGGATTGAACTTGGGTCCTTGCGCTTGTGCAGCAGGCTGCGAAACCACTGAGCTAAATCCCCAGCCCTGTCATAATTTTAACTTAAGCAGAAGGTCAATGAAAGTGAGAGCCAGCAGGAGACAAGAACTATGGAAGAACCAAGTGTGTACACGAGCATGTTTAAGAAGGTATTGAGTTTTGCTGCCACAACCAAAAATTTCTCTCGATGCTCTGGCAGTCCCATAAGCTTCCAGATGTGTCCCACTCTGCTAATCACCTTTAGTTTAAGATCTTGGTACTGAGTTTCTGCTTAACCTTGGCATCTGGGTAAAACCAATGGACACTGGACTGCTAGTGGCTTAGCTCTTACATTTATTGGACTTTTCTACTTCCTAGCTGCATGACCCTGAGCGAGGAAAGTGACCTTCAGAGACTCCGGTTTCCCACTGTATGTAAAGGGGGATAATAGCAGTTTCCACTTCATGGAGTGGTCAGGACTCAAGGAAGAGAAAGTTTACTGCCTGTCACACATGAGTACCTGATGAATGTTTGAAATATAGAAGAACAATCTAGAAATACTAATTCTTTTGATTCCTTGGCAATATTTATTTTCCAGGCTATTTTACCACTAACAGCCAAGGTGTAGCTAACCAGGGAATGAGGGACCACGCCAAGATGGTCCAAGACATAGCCAGTGCTAAACATCCTAGAACAATCACTCACTGCTGCGCCAACAAAGTCTAATGCTCGCACTGAGTTACCAAATCCAAATGCCCAGAAGCCACAAGAAAGCATGCAGCATTCCTAGCAGCTCACCTGCTTACAGGTCTTTCGCTTGAAGGGTCCTTCATGCTTGAGTTTGTAGTGAAGATAGAAGAAACGGAAGCCAAAGTTGTGCGGTGCGTGGTCGAAGGACACCTGCATGTCCAAGCCGTGCTGGGTGATGTTCAGGTTCCGAGGCTTCCAGACTAAGAGGAGAACAACTACAGTGAGCATGCACAGGCTGTCCGACACTCAGGGGAACACTGGCTACTCAACACACAGGGACGGCTATACTTACAGGGTTTACAGGCCAGGCTGTCCGGCTGTAACAACAGGTCACAGGCTAGTAAGAAAGATAAATATTTTTACTTTTAGGACAATTCGACATATTCCTTATGGAACAGTTCAATGAAACATAAATATACTGTGCCTGGTGCTGCTGGAAAGGGTATAAAATACATCAACTCAAAATGATTTTCACTATAATGCAGTTGTATCTCATGAAAATTTACATAGTACAATATAAGTACATTAACATAGTTCACTTTAAACCACATAAATGGAAGCAACAGAGTGACCCAGACTTTAGAGCTCCTCAAGCACTGCACAGGTTCAAGGCTGGCAGGCAAGGACAGTGGTGCGCTGTCCGTATTACTGTCACACACATGGAGGCTGTCTTGAGCTGTAAAAAGAAACAGTGCCCTCCCCGCCCCAAGGGAGGTGTCAAGACACAAGAGAACTTTAGAGCTGCCTGATATCTGTTGAGGAGTTATCTTAACCTGCACCAGCGTTCTAATTTAAAATCATTTTGAAAGACTCCAAAAAAGACAGGTTGGCATCTACCAAGTAGAAGTGTCAGTGCTGAACACCAGGTACCAAAGCCAGCAGCTTACAAATGGGATGGAAGCCAAACAATAGAGTCCAGCTGCTGTGCTGCTAACCTAGGGAGTCTCCTGGAGCTACCCAGGTAATGCTGCAAAAATGGAAAGCAGCATGGAAGCCACAGTGCCCTGAGGTGATAAACACCTGCATTGCGGAACACACCCCTGCCTCTGCCCCACCTCTGGACAGACACATTAATTCCACTGGGAAAAATAATCTTAAATTATGCTAGTGTTTATTTAAATCAAGTTTGGGCCAGGGATGTAGCTCAGTGGTTCCGGTGACTGCCTCGCAAGCGCAAGGTCCTGAGTTCAATCCCCGGAACCAAAAAAAAAAAAAAAAAAAAAAAAAAGTGGAGATATTTAAGTCAAGTTTTAATAAACTTATTCTTGGAATCCACTATCTAGTTATTATGTGGAAGGCAGAAATAAAATATGTGCATGCTTTTTGTCCCATGGAATCATTTTTAATTTAGAAAACAAAGCCAGACACCGTCGTGCACACCTGTAATCTTAGTACTTGGGGAGCGGAGGCAGGAGGATCACTAGTTCAAGTCCCACCTGGGCAACTCAGAGATCCTGTCTCTAAAAAATTATTTTAAAAGGGCTGAGCGTGAAGGACCTGGGTTCAATCCCCATTACCACAGAAAGGGAGGAGGGAGAAAGGAAGTCAGAGAGATTGAGAGAGAGAGAGAGAGAGAGAGAGGGAGGGAACAAGGACAGGGATGGTAGTAGACCTCATGCCTACCATGTGTGAAGACCTAGGTTTGATTCCTAGGGAGAGAGAGAGGAAGGGACAGAGAGAGGGACAGAGAAATTGTTATAAAGCAACTCTGCTGCCTAGAAAACTGGCACGGCAAGAATCCTACAGAGGAGCTGAGTATGGTGGTGCATGCCTGCAATCCCGGTGCTCTGGGTAGCTGAGGAGGAGGATTGCAAGTTCAAGCCCAGCTCAGGCAACTTAGTTCTTCTCTCAAATTTAAAAAAAAAGGCTAGGGGGCCAGGGATTTAGCTCAGTGGTTCCGGCGCAAGGACCTGAGTTCGATCCCCGGTCACAAAAAAAAAAAAGGCTAGGGATGTAGCTCAGTCCCTCCCAGTGCCACAAAAGAGAGAAGGGGATGAGGACAGGGAAAGGTGAGGAAATGGGACCCAGCATGGTTCATGGTTGAGGGTATGAACTCCAGAGCTGGCTGGCTTTTTGTTGTTGTTGTTGGTTGGTGTTTGTTTGTTAGTTTTGAGATGGGGAGGGTCTCACTATGTAATTCAGGCTGGCCTTGAACTCTTGGTGATCCTCATGCTTCAGCCTCCAGACAGAGCTGTATTTCTGAGGTTCAAATCCTAGCTCTAGGCAAGTCTTTTACCCTCTGTGTCACTACGTATCTATTAAGTATGTATGGCTTACAGATAAAACTGTATTAATATTTGGAAATCATTTACAACATTAATGTTAAAAGAATAAAACTTTCTATAAAGAGGTAGTCTCAGGGATATTAATTTTCTTAATCTAATCCTGAGACCCCCATCCTGACAACAGGTATAATATGGAATTGTTTCATGCTCCTGCCTTTTACCCTAAAAATCAACCTACACTTTTTATTGCTAAATTAAAAAAAAAAAAAAAAAATCACATGGAGATGTTGCTAGGGATTGAAGCCACAGCCCTGCACATGCAAGGCAAATGTCCTACCACTGAGCTACATCCCAGCCTACAAAAATCACTGTTCTGATACTGGCTGTTTAAATGAGATCACGGTATCCTTGAAAAACATCAATTATCAGGTCTGTCCTAGAACAAACTGGGAGTCTCTGGTTTGTCTCGGGAGGGTTAACAAAACCCACTCAATTTTTAGAAGTGCATTTCTGGATTCTTTTCCTTCTTGCCTACTTGTTTCATAGCAGCATCTGGCATGCTTTTGTGGGGAGGGGCGTTTTTGCACTATGCAGTTCAGGCTGGCCTTGAACTCTCCCTGATTCCCCTGCCTCACCCTCTGGAGTGCTGGGATCACGGGCCTGCGCCACCACACCTGGCTTTCTGGCATGCTCCTGAATACACTTCTATGGTATCTTCAGGGAAGCAGGCAGGAAAGACCATACTCACCCCAGGTTCTGAAGAAGAATGGGTGGTAATTGCTTTCGTTTTTAATGGAAGGGAAAGGGACAATCTTTACAAAGTAATCCGTTTCAAATTTCATATTCAGGAAAGGTTGAGATTCCATTCCCTAAAAAGAACAAAATCACATGTGGCATCAAGGAGAAATTATCCTTACCCCTCCACCCATGCACGAGACCTTCACTGCCACCCTGCGTGTTACTTGCACACAATTCCAGAACTGGAAAGAGCGGTCAGGTCTATTGACCGCATCAGGCCTGAGTTTAGCCCCTGAACTCTGCAAAGAGTGCTGCCTCTTCTCTGGCAAGGAAGCCATGGCTCATCACCACAGCCTCACAGCTGGCGGGAGGACAGTCGTCCCGTCCACATCGCTCTCCAGAGAGACCTCTGCAGCAGCTGCAGTAACCCAAGGTGTTTACAGGAGGTGCTGAGGAGTTTCCGTCAGCTCGGGTGTTGCCTCTCCATCCATGCCCACCTGGGGGGGCGGGGGAGACCACGACAGGTGGAACCCCCAGACCCCCTTTAATTTCAGACTTCAATAGACCATTCAGACCCCAGAACAATGGCCTGTCTTAAGGAGCACATTCCCCAAGTGCGACTCACAGTTCCTTTGAAGCTACTGTTGAGCTGCTTCGGATCCTTTAAAATCAGTTGTTGGCACTGTCTTCCCTCCGACTTCAGCTCCTCCAGTGTTACCCGAAATCCTTTTAGGAATTCAATGCCTAAGCACAGCAAAATGCTTTTATGAAAAGCAGACCTAATTACTTCTGAATACGCTTTCCTTCCTCCAAGATTACCGTCCTCTCCGCCCACACATCAGAGGTAAAGGACTTCTTACTCTGCCCAGGATACCTGTGTCCACAGAGAGGAGAAGCACACACCCTGCACTCCTCCAGGACAGAGCAGGTGACATTTTCTGGCCCGCCATTACAATATAATTAATCTGCAATCCACCCAATCAGTTCACAAATACCCACTACCTCTGTGGCCTTAGGGTTCGAGAGACTCGATCAGCACTGGTCATAAAAATGTACAAGAGAAATATATCATTTCTAGGTCATTACACAAGGTGCACTCAGCTGAGGATAATTCCTAGTGTTGACGAAGAAATGCCCCTGAACCATGTTTCCATTTTAAGTTTGAGCTCTGTAATTTTTGGCATTTGTTTCAAAGAGCGACGTACAAAATTCCCAACAAAGTGTGTATCTGCACCCAAGGGGGTTCCTAGACTTGAGATTAAGCAGCTTAGAGGAATGCTGATGTGATTTACAAAGCGGTCCTTGCTGTAATCATGCCTGAAAGGCGGACACCCAAGGGCTGCCCAGTGTGTGCTCTTCATACAGCCCTCAGTGCCCCAGACACCCACGGTGCCACTGAAAGGCACCGGCCCAGCTTCCTGCCACCTGAGCTTCCCTCACTGCACGTCCGACTACATACTTTCAAAAGGATTAAGCCCTGGCGGCCACAAGAGCCAGCACCAGCTCTGTATCCCATGGAGACTGGAGTGGTCCAACTGCAGCTGGAGATCCCCAAAGCTGGCCTCAATTGGCGACATATCGATTTCACATTCTCTCTGAACACCAGACAAGGAGACGTTTTCAACCCTTCCCCTCCCCGGGCAAAAGTAATTACACAGGATGCAATTAACCAGGTGGGAAAATTATTGATGGCAAAGGCCAGGGAAATCTTTTTCTCTTTCAAATGGGTTCTCCAATCCTGTAATTACTTGATGAAGAGCACATATTTCATGGTGGGCAGGACAGTGGACCACAATTACAGTCTCACATTTTAAGGGCTCCGAATACTACAGTGCACATAGAAACTGACTCTGCCTTGTTGTATTTCAACCACAAAGCTGAGAGGTGACAGCCAGCGGATCCAGATGTGATGACAAGATACAAGGTGTCGGAACCAACAACTATTTAGTAGGTCTCACAGGAACTTGCTTCTTGAGCTTCAAGAAAATGGCAATTTTGAAAAACAAATTCTTAGTATTTATACAAAGATTTAACTTATACAATGTTCCCAGCACTATGGTTTAGCTAAGGCCTGGTGACTAATGTGATTAATAGCCATATATCTCATAATTACTTAAAAACTCATCAGCTGGGCCGGGGATTTAGCTCCATGGTTCTGTCACCTGCCTTGCAAGCACAAGGTCCTGAGTATAATGCTGGTACCAAAAAAAGAGAGAGAGAGAGAGACAAAAGCTCATCAGCTGGAGTGGGGAAAGTGGTTGTAGTCCTTATTTTTAAAAGGTCAGCCTGGGACTGGGAATGTAGCCCAGTGGTGCTGTGTGTGCCTAGGCCCTGGGTTCAACGCCCTGTACCACAAAAAAGGAAAAAAGACCAGCTTAAAAACTACTATTCCACCTGGTGTGGTGGTGCACACATGTAATCCCAGCACACAAGATGCTGAGGCAGGAGGATCGCTGTGAGTTCAAGGCCAACCGGAGCTGCATAGCAAGACACTGTCTCAAAAAGCAAAAATAGGGCCAGGGATTTATTAGCTCAATGGTGCTGCTGCCTGCCTCGAAAGCACACGGTCCCGAGTTAAATCCCCAGTACCAAAAACAAAAACAAATAAATAAAATATTACTATGCCAGGGCTGGGGATTTAGCTCAGTGGTGCCACCACCTGCCTCGAAAGAATAAAGTCCTGAGTTCGATCCCTGGTACCAAATAAATAAATAAATATTACCCTGCCAAACCAGGGGCTGTGGGGGAAAGGCAGCAAATGTAATTCTTTTTTTTTTTTTTTGGTACTGGGGATTGAACTCCAGTCCTTGCGCTTGCAAGGCAGGTGGTGGAACCACTGAGCTAAATCCCCAGCCCCAGCAAATGTAATTCTGCTATCACAGGTACACATTTATCCTAATACTATTAACACCTTATATGTTGCTATATGATGAGTGGTAGTTTTACAGAGTAATCCCCCTAAAGGAACTTATTTGCTCTTTCCCATCATTGAAACTATTAACGTATCCTAACAACCACAGGAGGAAGGCACTATTATCCTCATTTACAGATGAGAAAACTGAGGTTTAAAGAAGCTAACTAGTTTGCCCAAGGTCACACAGGATTAAAATGCCAGAGGTGGGGTTTTGAACCCAGGAAATATCTGGCTTTCAGTTATTTCTCCCTTAAGCCAAATAGTTTCCTGCCTTCCAAGGAGTTTCCTTGCTAGAACCTGATTGAACTCGTCCATCCAACACCACCCCTAAATCACCCTCCAGGAAATGCCTTCTGCCCTCTTTTGTTCTGCTCTTGAGTCCTCCTGCCACTCACACCTTCTACTTCCATTCCAATGGGACAGCCTGAAATTCACAGGACGAAGCCCTTAACCATTTAAGCCTTAGTGCAGTGACCACTTCCCCTTTATCCACAGAGAATGTTCTTATCTTTAAATGCTAAGATAATGTTATTTTTGGAAAAACTCAGTAGTGTTCGAACTCCAAGTATTTCTGGCCTGGCTGTGGTCTGCTCCATCCTCCCTCTCCCAGCACTCTCTGCCTCCGTGCCCATCCACAATCCGGTCCCCGTGAGACTTATCCTGTTCTGCTTAAGAAATCCAAGCTTTATTTTACTTCTCCTGGCCAAATTTTGGAAAATGTCTAAAATGGCAATGTCACAAGGACACGGCGGAGACCAGGCCCTGATGATAATGGCTCCTCGCTCTGGTGGGGAAGCGCTGGACATTACTGCCCGGGCCTCTGACCACGAGGACGGTCTTACCTCCACTTACTGAACGGGAATTGAGGCTCAGGAAGGTTACATGCCTTAAGTAAAAAGGTCAATTGTAGATTCAAACCCTGGCCCATCCCAACCAATGGTCCTTTCCCATGTCCCACACTTGGCCCACCTCAGGTATCAGCAATTTACAAGAGTACAAACTATTCAGCCAACACGAATCTCGCCAGATAATGTAGGTTTGCTTTCTGTTTTTGTTTTTCTTTTCTTTCTTTTTGCCCCACACAACTTAACATTTCGATTAGTTGCCACCTTGAAAATTTCACTGATTTCATGGTTTCTCATAAAAACCAGTTTTCTTGAAAAATCGTAAAATGTGCCAATGCGGGGCAGGCATGTCTGTATGACCACAGAGACCACTAATGCTGAAGTCAAAGCCATGGCACCCTCGGGTGGGCCACAGGCTTTCCTGGCACTGTCACCCACCTGCCTCCAACTAATGAGGAGACACAGAGCCCAAGACCTTAGCACCAGTTACCACTCATACGCTATTATTTTTCAAGCCCACATCTATCTCAAGAATAGCAAGGAAGCCGGGGATTTAGCTCAGGGGCACCGTGCCTCAGTGCAAGATCCTGAGTTCCATCCCTGGTAGCGGAAAAATAAATAAAATAATAGTGAGGACAACAGCAATGTGCCATGGAGCTCAAGCTGTGTGTGTAGCCAGCAAACATGCACAATAAAGTATAAGGTGGGTGGGTCTGTGATGCATCATCACTTGGTCAGGGACCAACACAGGGATGGGAAGCAGGCAGAATCCTGGGTCATTCTCTGCTATTCACTAAAAGTATGATTTGTGGTTTTTTTCTGGGACAGTCAGAGAATTAAGTCATTTTTGCTATGAACCCTGACACTTCACTTGGGCCTGCAGATGCCCAGGAGGTAACTAAAAGCAGAACAAAGCTTGCCCCTCATTTTGTATCCTTTGTTACTGTAAATCTCAGCTCCACTACACCTGGCTCCAACCTCTTCTCTTTTTTTGGCTGGACTTGAGTTTTGATCACTTACCAAGGGCCCCCGGGGACCAAAGAATGGTGACTGCCACTTGGTCATGGCATGCATACTGGCTGATGGTGATGTTCTGGGCATCAGCAATCACGTGCTTCCCCACCGGATTCAAGTAGGTGGTACAATCTGCAGAGTTGGGAGAATGAGAATAATTAAATTTTAAATTCATCTCATCAAACAACACAGAACATATCTAAAGTAGCCAAAGCCATTCTATTTCAAGACACGTGCCTCAAAAGCCCAACTATGAGCCAGATGAGGTGGTGCACACCTGTAATCTCCGCATTCTGGGAGGCGGAGGCAGGAGGATCAACATGAGTTCGAGACTAAGTGGAGCTACATAGTGAGTTTAAGGCCAGACTAAACTACACAGCAAGACCCTGTGTCAAACCAAAATCAAAACTAAAACAAAACAAAAAAGCCCACTTTTACTTATTAAATGATTTGAAAGAAATCAATGACTGCTATGTAATTTGGGACTGTTTGTTTTCAGATGAATCTTAAGAAGCCAAGGTCACTAGCAGGCAAGGGACACGCAGATATGAACCCACAGGGCAGTGACTTAAGGTCAAGGCTGCTAACAAGCATCCTCAAAAGCAAAACTTTTGTCTAGAAGACCATGTATCATCAAAGACAAGAACAAGTCCAACTAAACCCAAAAAGCCCCCAACTGCTCCATAAACAAAACCACGCTTTTCTTTGATTTTGTCTGAGGGCACTGCTCACTGTTACCTGTCAGTGTAGCCATAACTACACAAACAGCTGCAACACCTGACATTGCTAAATACCTTCAAAATCTGTAAGTTTCCTACAAAGCTGCCAGAAGCTTCTAGCTAGAATCAGCCTGGGATCAGAGAACATCCATGAGTTGTTTGGTCATCTTTTTCGTTTTTGTTTTTTTTGAGACAGGGTTTCGGTATGTAGTTCAGACTGGACTTGAACTCACTATGTAGCCCAAGCAGGCCTCAAACTCACAGCAGATCCTCCTGCCTCAGCCTTCCGAATGCTAAGATTGCAGGAGTGTGCCATTAGCTTATTTAGCTGTCTTGCAGGAAGAACTTTCAACAATATCCAGCAGACACCAACTCATTCTCTTGTCAATGCATCTCTGTTTCTTTCTCAATGATTCAACTTGAACATCCTTTTCAGTATCTGCTCCAAAGGATCTATACTTCATCTAAGGTCCAAACCTGCAAGGGTTCGTTTTTTTCCTTTGAGGTGAAATATTTCGGGACATTTTCTAAGAAGCACAGTGAACTGGCTGCACTTTCCCCTGTAAATTGTACTGGAAGTTTCCCATTTCTATAAGTAAAATGTTCATTGAAAGCTGACTGTGGTGCCATGTGCCTGTGATTCCAGCACTCTGGGAGGTTGAGACAGGGTTCAAGCTCAACCTCAGCCAGGGCAAATTAGTGAGACCTCGTCTCAAAATAAAAAAGGGCTGGGATGTAGCTCAGCACAAAGGCCCTGGTTCAACTCCAAATACTGCAAGCAAAAAAAAAAAAAAGTTTCTTGGAGACAATTGAAAACCACAAAAGAATGTAAGAGCAATGTAAAAGTCAGGCATACTCTCTTACTACCCAGAGGTACTTCACTCTCAGAGCAACCAATGTGTTCTTGGTACAGAAGAGACTTTTGGATTGGAAAGAGAATCAAACATCTGGTCCATACAAATGAGGAAACTGTGGCCAGGAGAGATCAGCTCAGGGACCTCAGAGCCCACTGCTGATCGGCCCAGGGAGAGCCTCACACTTGTGCCTACCATCAGCACACAGCACATTGCATTTACTAACATAAGCAGAGTCAGAGGTGCCCCCTGCAAAAGCTCGGACTGAGATCAGCTTCCTAACACTAAAAGACAAGATTCAGTTGTACCTGCGAAGTTTCCATATTTTCATTTATTGAGGCCTATAATGTCAGAGAAACCTCTGCAGCTGTAAAAAGCTGCACACACAAGAGCAGATCATGGTTTTCTTTCCCTTTGTTTTTTGTTTTTATAAAGAGTCTCACTATGTAGTCCAGGCAGGCCTCAAATTTGCAATCCTCCTACCTCAGCCTCCCAAGTGCGGAGACTACAGGTGTGTGCCACCACATCCGGTCCTTTGTTCATTCCTAATGCCAAAATTAACACTCTTTGGTTTTCTGTAAATACAATTATGCAAATACAAAGTCTCGGAATTAAGAAAATGTATTAAAACCTACTCAGACATAGGCCCTCAGAGCCTCAAGGATAAGCAGGCCAAAAGGAGGCAAGGAGATTTACAGAATTCAGTTGCAACTTGATGGTAAGGCATTTTCTTGAGAGAGAGAGAGAGAATGAGAATTGAAGGAAAAAATGGAAACAAAGCTATTGTACATGGAAGGGAGCAAGATAGATCATGTATTGGTACAAATTCCCTATGATGAGTGTTATCATTATGTATAACTAAAATGTATCAATAAATGTTTTGGTAAATTAAAAGAAGGAAGACATTTCTTTTTTAACATTAAATGACAGGGCTGGGGATTTAGCTCAGTGGTTCAGGCGCTTGCCTTGCAAGCGCAAGGTCCCAAGTTCAATCCCCTATACCAAAAACAAAAAAACATTAAATGACAAAATAATAGATAAATAAGGCTTTGTGGTTAATTTTGGCGAAAACTTGGTAATTGGTTTTCAGTTATTTCAAACAGAACTAGTAACCAATAAGTCAGCTGAGCATTAAAAGGAACTTCTTTTTTTTTTTTTTTGGTACTGGGGATCGAACTCAGGACCCTGCACTTGCAAGGCAGGCAGCAGAACCACTGAGCTAAATCCCCGGCCCAAAAAAGTATCTTTTTGAATGGGAAACACTGAATAAGTTTTCTACAGTCTGCATTCAATTATTAGCAAGTTTAAATTTCTGGATTCTGATTACAAAAAAATTTATGCCCAAATGACATTTTGCCAAAATGCAACTGAGCTCCAAACATCCCAGGAGTCAATGTGAGCTGTGAATTAAATTCTAATTAAACACTCTAGATATAAGAAAGAAGTGATTACGAAGAAAGAGCCATGTGGGCCAAAAAATTTAGTACAACAATACGATTATTTTAAGTTTTACAGGTATAGATCCTTTTTCCATAAAATCCATATATTAAATTAGAGGCAAATGCTTGTTTGCAGCTGACCGGAAAATTCTGAACTCTTGAATGTAATACAAGATCTGCTAAGACTAAGGGCGTGCATTAGAAATTAACTTTCTAACTCAAAGAAAGATCCCTTACACATGTCTTTACTTAGCGGAGTAAAGTATCATGGACTTTGCAAATCTTTCATTACCATCCCAGCATTTACCAAGAACATGCACACACAACCAAAGCAAACTGTCTGAGTTCCATGTGTAAGTCCTAATTTAAAACACCCTTGGCTAGCAACTGTGGGCGTGAATTAGACACACATATTTGTATCTCAAAATTGTGAAGATTACAGCCACAACCTCAAAAACCCTGTGTGATCGTTAACTGTTGTGTCAACTTGATTGGCTTAGCATAGTGCTGGGTGTGGCTGAAGGGATTTACTGAAGATGAAAATCCACCCTTGGTGTGACCACCAACAGTCTAGTAACCTGAATGGAATGAAAAAAGGGAAATGGAATACTGAATAAAAAGGAAGACTTGCTTCTGTTTTTTTTTTTCTTTTTTTGGTACTGGGGATTGAACTCCGGACCTTGCCCCTGCGAGGCAGGCAGCAGAACCACTGAGCTAAATTAAATCCCTGGCCCTTTGCTTCTGTTTCTTCTGAGGAGCTCCAGTCTTTGCCTTCGCCTTGGGCATTCATCTGCTGGCTTTCAGGGCAGACTCTTCAGCCTCCTGATACCGACTTGCATGGGCTCCACAGTGAGCTCCACCCTGACTGGATCCTCTGGCTCTCCAGCGGGTAGACAGCCCTTTTGCACCCTTCCTTCCACACCTGACCCTGCAGGCGGCCACTGTAAGCCTACCTTGAAAATCCTTGTCTATCTGTATATCTCATATTTAATGTTTCTCTAGTGAGCACTGACTGATACTCCCTGCTTTAGCAGTGATCACCCCAGGGGCCTCCCTCCATGTGACCTAAGCTCTTTACTAACACTGATTCACAACCTTCTCCAAGAGTTGAATCTGGATCTTGGGGTACTCAAATTATGACTCAGCGGGCTAAAATGCTCACAATTCTATACAATTACCTCTTCATGAATGAAACTGGATACTTAAAGGGAATTGGATACTTAAAGGTCACATTGTTAAGAGAAAGGGCAAAAATGGGTCCTTATATTATTCAATTGTTGTTAGACTTAACTTTTTTTTTTTTGGTACCAGGGATCAAACTGGGGACCTTGTGCTTGCAAGGCAAGCAGCAGAACCACTGAGGTAAATCCTCGGCCCTGGACTAACTTCTAGTATCAATAGCTAGCTAGGGCTGGGGATATTAGCTTAGTGGTTTTGCTGCCTGCTCTGCAAGCGCAAGGACCCGAGTTCAATCCCCGGTACCAAAAAAAAAAAAAAAAAAACCTCAGTGGTGCTGCGCCTCCCTGGTAAGCGAAAGGTAATGAGTTCAATCCCCAGCACCAGAAAAGAAAAAATAAAAAACAACAAAGCCAGCTAGTAGCTTTTACTGAGCATACAAGGTAGATCAGGTACCAAGATGAGCAAGTATAAGCAAGCATTACCTCATTTAGGCCTCAAAATAATGCCAGGAGAAGAAAACTAATCTTTTTGTTGTTTTTTTTCCCCAGTGTCTCCTGCATGCTAGCCAGGTACTCTATCAGAGCTATACCCCGGCCCAGTAATCTTTTTTTTGAGCAAGGTCAAGTCACCTGCCACAGCTCACACAACTGACAGGTGGGTTAGCACCTAGGCCCAAATCAGAGATGGCAAACTAGAGACCCCTGAGCCCATTTGAACAAATATCAATTTGGCCCACTGTGTGTGTTCAAAAAATTTTAAATGTTAATACAGTACAGTAATACCTCGGTTCTCGAACACTTCTGTTGGCAAACAATTTGGTTCTCAAACAAGTATTCAACAAAGGCCAAGGACTTAGCTCAGTGGTTCTGCTGCAAGCGCAAGGTCCCCAGTTCGATCCCCGGTACCAAAAAAAAGCATCTTAAAAGTGTTCAACAAAATTTTGCTTCCCTTCACAAATCACATCAGGTGACAGACACAACTGTGGCCATCTTCCCCACACGAAGACAAATGCAGCCATCTATCTTCCCCAGAATTGTAAAACAAACTAAGTTCATGAACCGAAGTACAACTGTACTAAAAAAAAAAAAAAAAAATTCACCAAAACACAAAAACAGCAACAACAAAAAAGAAACTTTCCAGCTACCCATGGAAACCACATCTGGCCACAGTCAGTGGAAATTCCTCAAGACTACAGTGGTGGGCCTTCGAGAAGTCAGTGCCACTTTCGGACCAGACACGGGCTGCCCGCCTGGGTCTGCCACAGTTACTACCTCTCCCCAGCATCCTGCACTGGGCAGCTTTGTCCCTCTGTTCCCTTCCTGGCCCTCCAGGCATCTTCATTTGTTCCTAAGGACATAACTATGTCCTGCAGAAATCAAGGAAAGCTTCATACCTAACCTTTCTGAATGCTATGAAAGACACTTGACTTATTCAAGCTCCCAAATACGTCACTGGCTTAATCAAGAATGAGCTGCTTTAGCTGTTGACAAACCTGAACAGACTCAGAAAATTCCTCAACCCCAGGACCTGCCACGTCCTTGATTAAGCACAACTGACTAAGCTGTAGATTAGTGAAAGGGCTCCATTCTTTGCAGTTAAGCCAGTTACTTACTGTCATATCTGAAGGTGATGTTGTGCAGCCTGCTGCTCCTGCTGGCTGGCCCCACTCCCTGTGGGAAAACAAAAGAACATGATGCACACACAGCAAAGCCAATTGACTTTTCCAGCACAAATCCCACAGAGTCCAAACGCACACAGCGCTGGCTACAGAGAAGGGTCGGGCCAGCCCAGAGCATCATCTGCATCTCTCCATTACCCCCAAACACCCTCCAGCCCAAGATTCCTAACTGCCAAGCCACAGGGATCATGGGGATTGCTTCCCCCAAGATAATAGGAGCAGGCTGTTCTATGTTTGTTTGGGGGTTAAATAAATCATTAACAGTCAAAATTGGGAGAGAGCTGGAGATTTAGCTTAGTGGTTTTGCTGCCTGCTGCACAAGTGCAAGGACCCAAGTTCAATCCCTGGTACCAAAAAAAAAAATTTTTAAATTGGAAGAGAGCAGAGGACGGCCAGCTGGAGCCCTTCCAGTTGGATCTTCATGGAGCTTGAGCACTGATTGGTTGTAAAAGTCGCCTACCAGATACCCTCATTCGAAGCTCTATTAAGGCAGGGCAGATAGGCAATTCCTCAGATCTAAGGGAACCAGTTTCTCATTACAAGACTAGGACTGAGTGTGGGAATAAGCCATTACTTTTAATGAGAAAATTCTTCACTGCATCCATACCTGTGCTTGGAATACACAGGGTAGGTCATAAAAGAAAAAGAAAAAGACTTTAAAAGGTCTAACTCTTAACTTTTGGGGAGCTGACCATTAGCCATCTGCACTCTTAACAGGAGGGTAACAACCATGACAGGCTTCCCATCTTAATTACAGCATCCAGAGGTGAAGCCTCCTGCTACTCCACCTTTTCACAGCCCACTGCTTATCCATCATGGGAAAGCCAGCCATACAGCTCTGCTGACTCCGATTTAACTGTTTCTCTAATAATCTGCAAATGTGCCACTCAGTATTAATTGCAGAATTCTCCAAAACCTGTTAATTCTGAAGTGCTAAATGATGGGAATGTATTCTAACCACACAGCTAAAGTTTCCACTTAATAAGGGCAATGGCAAGAGCCGGGATTTAGCTCAGTGGTGCCGCCGCCTGCCTCGAAATCGCAAGGTCCCAAGTTTTTTTTAAAAAAAGGGTGACGGCAGGGAAACCATATGCTGGCAGCCTGTATTTAACGGGCAATTGTTACACTGAGACACAATGTGGAGAACACTTCTTTTTCCCAATACCCGGGATTGAACTCAGGACCTTGACCTTGTGCTTGCAAGGCAGGTGAGGCGGCACTGAGCAAAATCCCCAGCCCAGGAGAACACTTCTGACAGGGGCAGCCTGGGGTTTCGGCCACCCCATCACAACCATATGCTACAGGCATGTTCGTACTGCTTACCCCAAGCCAGGCCTGCCTGCCTGCCCACTGAAACCCTATCCCTGAGCTCAGATATACATGGACCTTGGGAAAGCACAGCTGTGCAGAAAGGGACACACACACGCACGCACACACGCGCACGCGCGCGTCACCCTACAATGAGGCACAACCAAGCAGTAATATAAACCTAAATCACCATGGTGCCCAGCCCCCGGGTCTGTTGGGACTCCCTTTCTTCCTGGTTCAACTTCTTTAAGTTTCGTCCTCCCAGCTTTTCTCTCACTCATCTGTAGGTCACCAGAACTCTTCACCTGGATGGCAACTTTGGAAAGTGTTGTTACCTTTTTAAAAATCTTAAAAGCGGCCAGGCTTGGTGGCCCACACCTGTAATCCCAAGCTGAGGCAGGACGATCCCTGCAAGTTTGAGGCTGGCCTGGGCTACATAGTGAGACCCACAAAGAAAGAATCCTAAAAGCATCCATGACTCTGTAAGGACAAAGCCACAGTCTGTGCAAGAGGCTAGCCATATAGCACAGACCTGAGTAACCAAGCAGGAAACTAGAAGGAGGCAGTGCAATTCCCACAGCCCTTTGGGAATGCCAGACCAAAGCCCAAGACCCCTAAACCATACCCTCCCACTCCCCTTACAAAGCGCTCCCCTTACAAAGTGCCAGAATAGGAACTCACTCCCCCTCTATGATGAGCCTGACATTATGTTAGGTACAGTGGCAAACAAAACAGCCACTGTCCCTCCTTCACAGAATAAAGTAACATGTGCCCATCCTTTCAGAGAGGGGTAACTCAATCTCAAGTCACAGCCTGGCTCTTTAGTTGGCAAAACAAGCATATGGCACTAAGGTGAAAGAGCCAGCTGCCGAGACGCACAAGACACAGGGAATGCCTCAGAGCAGCACCTGCACAAGGACAAGTGGAGAGCAGGGATGACGTGCACTGGAAGCCTAAGAGGGAGATGGATTCCTGGACAGGAAAACAGAGCAGCACCGTGGGAGGGGTGAGATGTAACCTAGAGCCCAATGAGAGTGCCTGTAGTTGGGGACCAAGGGAAAGCTGTTCCACTCCACTGGATGAGAGTTTGCTTGAATATCGGATTTCTTTTAACAGGATGTGTGCAGCTTTCAGGTAGGAGAGGGGGTTTGAGGACCACATGAAGCCATGTAGAAGGAAGCACTTTTCAAAAAGGAAACACATTCCATTTCATAGCATATTCTAAGGTACACAGAGACCGACGGCAAACCATCTTATTTGTGGAATCTGGTCAGTTTTTCCTTTGTTCCTATTTCCCTTGTATCTTTGGCTTTTGTTGTCTGTCGCCCCAACATACACTTTTGTAGCATGTTTTTAACAGGTATTTATTGGGCACTTCCAATGGCTAATGCATTGTGGAAAGGAGAAGAAGACAGTGAGATGTAGGCGGTAACCTAAATCCCTCCAAATCAGGTCCCTGTGATATATGTGGAGCTGTCAGAGGGGAGCCAGTGAGCTGCCCCAGGCTGCTGAGGCTCTCATCCACTACCCACTCAGAAGTTCAGCCTGTCCGAAGCTCCACAGGCCTGAGTACTCAGCTCGGAGCCACACCCAGGTCCTGCTCTCAAGCACTTTTGGTGCACCCTCACTCCCCTGGCCCTGGCCCTGGCCCATAACTGGCTCCGGGCTCCTCCTGACCATTTCCCAGGAGGCCCCAGCCACTTCCTTCCCCACCTTCTGATCCCCTGGAGCACTGCAGTTCCACTCAGCACAGGCCCTCACCCACAGGCACTCCTTCGGTCCTACAGTCCCCCTCTTCTCCTCACATCTCCCACACATCCCTTCTCAGCACGCAGGTCCTGCTCCCTTGGCAGCCACTGGTCTTAGTAGAGCCCTGATCACACTGCCTATCACAGTCATTCATCCCACAGTTCAACCAGCATGGCACTTCCTGTGATTCTAATTCCACAGAAAATCCCGTTATGTAGATAGGTAAATTAATTAGATTATCTTGGAGGCAGTTAGACAGGGCCTCCACCAGCCCTCAAGGAGCCAACAGAGCAAGGAGCAACAAGGAGAACAATGAAGGCACATTCACCGGTTAGCATTATAAAAAGGAAAAGGAAGAGGTACTACTTCCTCTAGAGACAGATCGCAGGGATTGATATCCTAAATGAGAAATTCCTTGTATGTGACTTGTTCTCCCATTCAACCCCCATTTAATCAGTATTACCTGGGTGACTGCGCTTGTAATCTTATTGGTTGGTCATGGTTTTGCCCCACCTCATGCCCACCTTGTGATTTTCCATTGGGTCTTATAGTTTTGTCTCACCTTGAACCTGCCTCACCTCGTGGCTCTGCTGCATAAAAACCCCCTGGGAAATAGGGTCCTGGGCAACCCACTTTCCCGTACCCCTTCTGTCTCTCTTAGAAGCTTTCTTTCTCTCAATAAATTTTTCCTGCCCTTAACCTCCGTTGTTCCTAGAACTCATTCTTGGAGTTTAGAGAACAGGAACTCATGTTTCAGATCCTAGCAGATTTGGGAGTTACATCTCTTCCCCCTGTATCACCATGACTGACCAAGCCTGGTCATGGAGCACAGAAACAAGAGACACTATCCCAGGTACCAGCTCTCTCTGCACTCCTGGAAGTCCCTCCGCTGCACAGCTTCTTGGTTCTTGGTACATGCCTCATGGGTGGTCCTCAGCTCACAAAAATCAACACTTCAGCTGCTTCAGAGCCCTCAGAAAGCATGTTGGAAATGATGTCCCCAGGCTATCCCACAAAATGCTGCTGTTTTATTCAGTGGCAGACAGAAATGGTAGCCTCCCATACATGCTCATATTCTAGTCCTGGAACCTGCGACTATGTTATTTTACAAAGCCAAAGCATCTGTGCAGATGTGCTGAAGTTTAAAGATGCTGAAATGGGGAGCGTATTCTGGACTATCTAGGTAGGCCCCATAAAATCACAAGGGTTCTTGTGCGAGAGAGACAGAAAGATGCTACACTATTGATCTGAAAGATGAAGGAAGAAGAGGCTACTAAGTCAAAGAAGGTAAGCAGCCTCGAGGCTGGAAAGAGCAAGGAACAGGTTCTCCTGCACAGCCTCCAGAAGAAAGCAGTGCTGCCAGCACCTTGATTTTAGCAGCCGAAGACCCATTTTGGAGTTTGGCCCTGCAGAACTACAGGATAATAGGTTCCTTTCATGTTAAGTCACTAAATTCATGGTGATTTTTCACAGTGGCAACGGAAAGCTAATATACACATATATTTCCATCACAGTACAGATGAATTGAATCTACATGTCACACATGGGGCATGTGGTACTATTCATTCTTCCCTCCCATACCCAAAACCTACCACTTCTCACTGTGATCTCTCCTTCTTCAGCCTCAGACCGGCAAGAAACACTGATGAACCTGAAATGCTGCAGAGTCAGCCTTTAGTTGTGCTGTCATGGCTGCCTCTATGTCCCGAATCAATTCAAAATGTTTAACCTTTTATGGTCATTTTGACTTTGGGGTGGATAGACACACCGTAATATTTTTACAGACCTGCATTTTCATTGGATGGCACTTGGCAGCAGCATTCACAGTATTTTTTATCACACCTTATAAAGACATTCATGAAAGACTTCCAAAACTGCTTCAGAACCTGGCGAGATAAAGAGGTGAGGGAGAGGGAAAGAGGGGGAAAGGGAGAGGAAGTAAAAAGACTTAAGATGTGTTATGGACATGTACCAGCTCCTCATGGTGAATGTCACCCTTAAATACTGCAAAAGTACTAATAAAATTTCTTTTAAAAAGTGTCAGGAATGGTGTCTTCAAAGTGACAAGTATTTTCAAGAATTAATGGCAATGTCTTTTTTTAAAAAAAATTTAAGCATTCACCATATATTTCGATCACACCTCTTATCAACAGATGAGAATAACATCTGATGCATAATAACTCGACTACGTTCCTGCTGTTGTTCCTGAGACGATCCCTCCCTTAATCCAGGAGGTGAGAGCTGTGGTGTGGGGTAGATTACAAGGGAACATATGAGGGAGACAGGAAAGCTCACAGGAGGAACAACCAACCACCAGACAGGGATCTGTCTCCAGTTTCCAAAATCTTAGAGGGTGGCAAGAGATGTGGCAGATAGGTCAGGACAAAGTGGCAAAAGGTGCTACCCACCTGGCTAAAGAAGATGTTCTAGCTGGGCATGGTGACAAACATCTGTAATCCCAGCACTCAGAAGGCTGAGGCAGGAGGAACACCGACACCTTGAGGCCAGCCTACATAGTGAGTTCAAGGGCAGCTTGAACTACAATGTTTGCTGGCAGTTGTGGTGGGAGCTGGGTGGTCCAAGTAACTCCATCTCTGAAAAGTGCCCAGGTTGGAATAGTGAGAAAAGGTTGAAGACAGTATGGGCAGGAGTGCAGCCCCTCCAGCCCTGGACCCACAGATTAGTTTCCTGCTTCAATAAAGTGAACGCATGGTTAAGCCAGGTAGTACATCTAAGAACCTGGCCTGGTGTTCCATGTGATTCATGGGCTTAGAATCAGGGCCCACACAAAAAAAACAGATAAGGCTACTAACAAAGCTGGCCAACAGCTCTGTAAACTGTTCTTCAGGAAACAATCCCCAGCTTTTAGCTACTACACCCGTTTTGATATTTAATGAGTTTGACAATTAAAAATACTTGTTTGTTGCCTGTTACTTAAAACCTATAAATGCCAATGCTGTGGCCTTGGGCTGCCACATTCTTAGTTAATGAACCACCCCATTTGCTACCCTAATGGGTAGCTTTTAATTTGTTCCAAAGGGAACTAAGCAAGCCCCAGTGCCTGGAGCTCTGCTAGGAAATTCCTATGGTTGGTGCTCTACGGTGAGCAGAGCAGGGACAGAAGCAGCAAACATAATGGAGAAAACATCTTTTACTCAGGAAGGGGGTAGGGGTGGGGGTAACTCTTAAGTGCTCTAAAAGAATAAAATTCCAAAGGCAAAAACCCACACCATGCTCCAGCCACATGGCAAAAAGTACAGGCCTGGACACAAAGACAGTTGTGGGGCAGGACTTCGACACAGAGGGGAGGGGAGGGGAGGGGCAACTCCCCAATTTCTTGAGGAGCCCTGAGAATTCTAAGCCATCTAAAGACACCAACCAACTTCCCAGAGCAATTTCCAACCCAGCTCTGACACAGCTTCACTGCCATTTTGGAAAAATACCGCATGTAAAGGACTGCATTTTATCCACAGTATCCCTTTTCCAATGGAAGGCAGGCCAAATGGGGAGGCCTAAACAAGACTCCGTTCTAATCTATTAAGAAGCTTTCGGGAAGCTGGTTATGCTTTAAAGTTTGGGAAGCATCAGAAGAACCCAGAGGGTGTTTTTTTTCTTAAAGGTACACCTAGTAACTACTTGAAACGAAGGCCAATTTAGCTGCCTGTGATGGTGCATGCCTGCAAACAGAGTACTCTGGGAGGCTGAGGCAGGAGGATCAAGTTCAAGCCCACCCTGGGCAACTTAGCTATTTATATTTGGCAAGACCCAATCTCAAAAATAAAAAATGGCTGAGGATGTAGCTTAGTGCGAGGGCCCTGGGTTCAATTCCCAGAACAAAAACAGCAAACAAACAAAAAAGCAGGGAAGGCCAACTCATACTGTCTTCTGCCCATAGCATTTTCTCCATCTTGGGTTTCCAGTGTGTAAATAAGATAAAAGGAAAGCAGAAGAAAACTTTGTGAGGCTTAAAATGCACCAGGGGAATAGCAAGAGGAGACAGAACTTGGGGTCATGCGACTCCATGCTGGTTCACATGGTTTCATAAACAAAGACAGATCCCACTTACTTCAGTTCAAACCTTTAACTAGGGGGGAAAAAAATCAGCAAAGGCAGAGAAGCCTCAGGTGATGTAAGCAGAGGAGAATGCTGGCAAATCCAAAACACAAGGAAAATAATTCACAGAGCCAGCCTGCGCCTGGATCTAGTCAAGATATATTCCTTTCACATTCCTGGGAGCTGTTCTCTCTCACTCTCCACCGAGAGGCAACTAACTTCAGAACCCAAAGAAAAAGTTGCCAGCAGTCTGATATGGGGGGGGGGGTAAGATCTGGATGTCTAGCTCTGGGGGAGGGCTGTGGGGTCCCCACCAACAATCACCCCATTGGCCTGGAGATCGTAAGCTAATTAAAGAGATTTGCTGCTCCAACGCAGTCTGCACACCAGACCAAAGCCACAATCATGATTCATCTCTGACATGTTGCTAATCAGCACACACATGTTCCTAATTTCATGCTCCCCAAAGGAAAGATGAAGGGACAATTGTTTCTGAGCTCTAACATGGGGCCGGCCCATGCCAAGTTGCCATGTGTCCTGCTTATCAAACTGAAAGCTCTAGTTCCCATCCAGGCTTCTGCACTATTCCATCCCTCCGACATCCATTCACTAAAGATTAGATGTGCCAGAATATTCACAGGAGTGGATTCTTAGATAGCAACTTCTCTAAGTCATGGTGGCCTAAGGGCAACTTAAAATGTTTTAAATTTTCCATACCACTCCTGACGAGAATTTTTTTTATTGCTTTGCTACTGGAACATACCTGTGATGTTAACACACGCACACTCACAAGAGCTTGGCTTTCTTCTTGTGTTTAAAACAAAGCAGCAGCCCAAGCACTTTCTCCTATCAGCCTGCTAAGGATCTCCTATCAGTGTTCTTCCGTGGCTGATACTCACAGGCAGGATTGTTCTATTTTTCCAGTTTTGAAAACATTAAAGGCAAGCTATAAAACGTGTCTCTGGATGGAAAGCCAGATCTTTCCCTGTGCTTCACACCACACCCCTGAGCTCAAATGAGAACCTCATGTTAGAGAACGGCACCTTTAAAGCAACAGGCAGGCGTGTATCTGTAGTTTAAAAAGGACACTCGGGGAACTCACAAACTGAGATTAACTGGTTTTCTGTAAACACCAAGTACAAAGAGGAAGCAAGCAACCAACCAACAACCCAAATACCCACCCAGCAAATCAGCTACAGGCTCATTCTCACTTAGCAGTGAAAAGAACAAAGACTTCACTCCAGAAGCCCAGGAAAGTCTCTTCCAAAGAGGGCAAAATAGTGATTAGACAATAGAGGAAAACTTAAAGCTATAAACGTGATTGTTATTCCTAAGCTGAGAGGAAATGTTCAGCTCAGAACACAACTACTAATAAAAAGCCTTAGGACCACACAGAGAGCAGCGCACTGAATGGTGCCCACTTCAAATGCTTCTGCGGGCCTGGATGGAGTCTCAAATACTGTGTCACATCTGGAATTCTGCTTTTACTGGGAAGACTGTGACGTTGCCATGGGAACCCAATCTCTCTCATCCTGGCAGACTCCTGGTGTGCAACTACAACATGCCCCATACCTGTGCTTCCTCCACAGTGGATTTCTCGTATTAGGCAATTATAGAAAGCTACCCTTTTTAGGGTTAGATGCTAATTGAAATATTACAGCATATACCTGAAAACAAGTGACCCCTTTCTGTTGGATGATTAAGTATGTCCATGTAGTGCTCCTGGACAGAAAAACCTCCTTAAAATAAGAGTGAGAAGGAGCACGTCCACGTTAGATCCTTTTTTCCAAAGTTCTAGCTTCAGCCAGGTGTGGTGGCACACACCTGTAATCCTAGCCTTCTGAGAGGCTGAAGCAGGAGGATCACAAGCTCCAGCCCAGCCTGGGCAACGTAAGAGACTGAGACTTTTTCTCAAAATAAATAAAAAAAGGGCCAGGGAGCATATCTCCATGTGAATGAAGGTCCTGGGTTCAATCCCCAGTACCACAAAATTAAAAATAAACTTAAAAAAAAAATACTGGCTTCTCTCCAGAGAAACTCCTTTTCAAATTCTTGTCCTTGAGCTACAAAAATCCAAGGAAGTCAATATGTGCTCAACCTCCCTGCCACTGGGCCTCGAGGGAACTAAGCCTCTGATGCTATCCCTGGAGGCTACTCCCAAAGTGGGGGGGGGGGGTCCTTCACTTTTAATAACTGATGAACTTGCTGTCAGGGGGAAGAGCTTCTAGTCCTTGCAGAATCCTGAAATGTTTCTTAACAATTTCAGGGCGTTCTCAGCACTCCTTAAGGCCACTCGAGAGCCTCTGAGGGGTTCATAAGCTCCACACCCAAAGCCATGTCTAGACATAAGGAACCCAGTGATCCCACTTGGAAATGCAGGGGTGTGTGTGGGCTTGCCTACTTACTCCCCGGGATGCAAACCCTCCAGATGTGCATTCAGAGGCTGCACTCACAGTCGTCACTCTACAGCGAGATCCCCCTGGGTCAAATCCTTATCTCCCCTTCCCCCAAGAGCACTCCCCAATAGGTTCATACTGAAGTCAGAGTGACCCTTCTAATGTCTATCTATCTCTCTGAAAGGTCTAGCCCTTCCCAGCCGACTTCCTAAAGAGGGAGGGAATCGCCCAACCTAGAGGTGAAGCAACAGTCACCAAACCCCAAGGAGCAAATGGGAGAGGGTCTCAGGTCACTTGGTTCTTGAACTTGCCCAGCTCAGGAGTGGCAGGAAACTTCGATGAAACCATTTCATCTAGTCTCTTAGATACCACATCCTGAAATGTGCCCTTGAGGTGCAGCCAGGCTTTATGAGTGCCTGTGTGTGTGTGAGCACCCAGCCACATGGCCAGAAAATAAAAAGGCACCAGGAAGTCAGCAGTGCTGGCTCCAGGTGTTAACACTTAGTGCATCCTGTCCGGCCCCCTCCAGCTGGAAGCCAGCAGCCTGGGAGCCGGACACAGCAATTAGGCCCTTCCCAGGCCGGCGCCTTTGTCCTCTCACTAACATCATTAGTGACTGACTTCCTGTGCACAACAGGGCCTCCGGGGGCAATCGCTGGCTGACCCGGGCAGGGCATTAGACTTCCTTTGTCAAAGACCCTCAAATGTTAACAAGCCTGTGAACAAGCTTCTCCTCCCCGCCTCCCCTCAGCTGGCTGCTATAGCCCACCACTCTGGGGCAATTCTCCACAGTCTTGGTTCTCCCCTAGCTGTGGGAATCTGCATTCCTTGGGAGAAATACCGTGTCAGTGAGCCGGCCAGCAGCATGGCCTCCTGCAGAAAGGGCCTCCAAGCCAGGCACAGTGGTACACACCTGCTATCATCCCAGCTACTCAGGAAATTGAGGCAGGAGAATCACAAGCTTAAGGCCAGTGTGGGTAACATAGCCATAAAGTCTCAAAATAAAGGAAAAATTGGGGGGCTGTGGATATAGCTCAGAGATAGAGCACCCGGGGTTCAATCCCCAGTACCATCAAAAAAAAATCCCTCAAAACCAATTTCCTACAGCCTTTCCTCTGTAAGCATGCAACTCATTTGCTGAGTGCCAGCCAGTCACAGGGGCTCTGCCACTTGCTGATGGGGGGGGGGGGAGATAAAGAAAGGTGAAGGGGCTCAGCCAGCCTGAGTCCTGGGCCATGCCACACCCACCCCAGAGCCCCTTATGTTGAGGGCACGCCATTCACCTGTGCTCCTGGACTGTTTTGGGTAATATCCAGAGGCTTCCAGATAAACACTGGTCACTCTGAAAACGAGGTGAGTGCGAGATGCTATACAGCTGTAATCCTACCATCATGAGTAGGAAACTGAGAAACCATCTCAGTTTCTATCACCACCAGAGCCAAAATCACTAAAATCCTCTCAGCCTCCCAACAGTTTCAGCTTTTTATTTGGAGGAACAGATGTCTTTGAGAATTTGATGAGAGCTGTAGTGTGCTCATTTACACAGTATTTCAGGAAGCTTCTCTATCCCTGAAACCCACCCAGCCCTTCACCTGAATCCCTCAGAATCTTGCTCTTATTAATAACTTGTTAACTGTTAACTCCAGCAAGACCTGCTGAATGAAACAGGATTTAACTTTGGTGATTAGAAACAAAACTCAAATGAAAGAAGGATGTGGTTGGAGGTGAAGTCTCAGAATTTACGCAGAACTCTGGAGTGATGCTATCCAACTGCTATCCTTTACAGGCAGCATTTGTTACAACTCAGTAACCAAACACTTCGTCCAAATTGGTACTTACGAACGTTACAAAGTAACAACACCAAAAGCAACAACCGCCCTTTAGTACAGTGACCCTATTAAAACAGAAGTGGCCATGCTTACTTTTCAGATCTCTGGTGCAAACAGTCATGTCTGCAGTCAAGTCATTTTCACTGAATCAAGTTAAAAATAAACCACCACGTGGCTAATTCCTATCCCTTTCTTTTCATTCATGGATGTGAAGGAAAATACAATATCCAAGATGAAGAAAACAGCTCATCTTCTCTACTCCTTAAGAGCCTTTGCAGAACATGGTGTTTGTGCTCAACACACAAAACTGGGTTAGGTTTGGGATATATTTTAAAATATGTCCCCATGAGCCACTTATCTTAACATTAAATCTAAAGGGGAATAATCTAAAACACCAAGATCTTTTTCTTTCCAAAATGGAGATGAACTTTTGCTCCTGCTGCGGCCATGGCAAGAACTCACTGAGGCGTCACAATGGAGATGCCAGTATACAGCGAAGAACACAGTCACTTGCATGGTACCAACTCCCCCACAAGTTTATTCTGATGAGCGTTACAAGTTTCAAAGACCAAATGATTTCACTTTTGGTTCTGATTTCTACCACTCGCCAAATTAATTTTAAAATAGTAGGCAATCGGAAGGATATGCTCAAACACTAATGATTCCTCTCCACTTCTTGAATGGAAGCCAGCAGTCTGCCCTTAAACTATGTATATGTAATAAATCTGGAAGTCCTTCTTTTCTAATTTCCCAATGATACCACATGGAATTTCCATTTAAGCACACACATGCAAGCGTGGACACACAGTGACACACCAATTAAATTATGTATGATAGTTAGGATAGGAAATGATTATTTGCTGAGAAGGAATCGGCTTTGTTTGAATTTCCCTGAACAGCTAAAATGCCATTCTGAGAAGGAGGGTGAAGAATGATGTGAAAATGAAGTACCTATGTCTTAGTTGGTTTTAGAATTAGATAAATGTTCCCGTGGGTGGGGAGGCAGCACAGGATTCCTGGGAATACGGGTCTCCCTGTAATCCCTCTCCGAGGACTGCTGGCATGGATCACTACAGAGAAGGCAACTGCGAACCATGTGTGATGAGAAGCAGCCAAGGCAATGAAACTGCAGGTAGGAGCACATTTCTTCCCCTGCTCAAGGGGCCCCAGCCATGGTGGTTGAGTCCTTGCTTCTCTCCTTTTCCTATAGGGATGAGGCAGGCAAATGGCACACAGCCTTCTCCCTCACAGGAAGAAATCAGTGTCCTGTCCTCTTCATTATGGTTCTCACAGGAGAAAATGTTTGCAAAACCAAAGTATATGGTGGAAATAAATTAGAAGCCTGTAACATTTTCTCATAAAGTTTGCATGAAACCAGGAGCTTGGGCCAGGGATTTAGCTCAGTGGCGCCGTGCCTGCCTTGCAAGTGCAAGGTTCTGAGTTCGATCCCCAGTACCAAGAAAAAAATAAAATAAGGAAAGAAACCAGAAGCTTGCCAGAAAAGATTAAAAATAATGATTAGTATTTTTAAAGGAAGTTCAGTTTTTGGCTAAAATGATTTCAAACTAAGAATGGGGAGCTGGGCCAATGCAAGGCCTCGCCCTCAGGAGAACAGCACTGCTCTAAGACACAAGCCAGTGAAGCCCGCTCCCCAGGGATGCTGAGGAGGAAAAGCCCTGGCCAACTGCCCGAGACAGCCAACTGCCCGAGACAGCCAACTGCCCCAGACGATGAGTGGGATACTCAGCAGTCCTCAGAGATTCCTTAAGAGTGGGTTCCAAGTTCCTAGGAAAAGTGTGGGCTTTTCTTTTAAGAGACCTTTAATTATTTTTGTAAACATTAACAAGTTTGAAGTAAGAAATTTAAATACAGGGCTGGGGGTTTAATTCAGTGGTTCCGCCTGCCTCGCAAGTGGAAGGTCCCAAGTTTGGTCCCCAGTACCAAAACAGAATTTTAAATACAAAGAAAAATACTATACTCCCCGCATCACTTTGAAGATGATCCTCCAGACTATTGCTTGAATCACAGGGACTACAACGACTTGACTGACACGAGTTAGGTGTGAATTCACAGAACATTTGCTGTGATACATTCCCAACAAGTTCCAATAAATATTGTTTGTTTGGGGAGAAATATGTGGGACCCATGAGGGAAATAACAAAAATGGGCCAAATTCTTTCTAAGGGTCCAGTCAGCTCTGATCATTTGTCGCCATTTCAGGAAGGCAAAGTGTCATTAAGCAGCAGCAAAGCTGCCCTTTCACCTGCTGCAAAGCTGGCTGTGTCCACCAAAAAGGCAACAGGACAGGCAGGCGGACAGCTTGGTGCACAGCACGTACACATGCCGACGCTGCCGTCAGCTGTCTCCTAAGATGGGTATCGTAAGTGCTGCTCTCAAGGGTAGCCAAGTTACTGTGATTTATCTTGTATGTTTCTTTAAAAATCACACAAATTTTTAGAGGATTTTATGATTAGCTGGCAGGCCTCGTGTGAATAACAGAACTGTGTAAAGTTAAAAGGGAAACTGGCAGAAGCAGGAAGGCCTCCCTTCTGCAGTCATCACAGGACAGCCCAGTGGAAGACCAACTGCTCCCACCCCTTTTCAGAGGCTCTGGTGGCTGGGAAAACTCCATGGTGGGTTGATTCTACAGAAAAGGCTGAGGAGATAAAAACCACTCACTGGTAAAAACTGTAAATTCCATTTTGTGATTTGAATTACAACCCATGGAGCCTGGGTGTGGAAGGAGAAAGAATAATTTCTGCCTCAAAACCTTAGTCCAATTTAAAGGCAGTATTTAACTCTATCCGAGGTTCTCTCCTCCTTGCTTACTCAGGAAAGGCCCCAGCATGTTATCAGCCAGCTGTCTGCAGTGTGCAGCACACTCTTGACACTGGGAAAGCCATTCTGAGTGAGAATAAAGCTAACACGACCCCTGCAATTCATCTGGGAAAACAAAACTAAAAGGCACAAAACTACAGAGATAACATTATGCTTTCTAGAATGAATGTGCTGGGTTATGCAGCTGAACTGAGTGCAACAGGGCTCCAGAGAGCGGGAGTTGAACACAGGAAGCCTGGTGGGGAAGGGGCCTCAGGTCTCCAGCAGGACTTCAGGCAGGTGGAGCTCCGGGCAGGTGGAGGGGAAGGAAGACCATGTTGAGCAGATGCAGACATATAATCACCTAAACCAAGCACAGAGGGGGTGCATGATAAGCATTAAGTAAACCACCACTACTCCTTGGGGAAGAGAAGGAGCCACAGAGCTTCCACACAATAGGCACTTCTGGCAGCCTTGGAGTAAACAACCAGGACATTCATCCCACGTCAAACACCGCAAATGGCCTGAAAAGACAGGCAGCATAGGGCTGGGATGGACAAGTAAGCTCAGCTCTGCATCTGGTGCATTTTGGAGCCAGGCAAGACCCAAACACAGCAGTCCTTACTGTGGTGAGCACATGCCTGGATTGGCAGACAGGAGCTCAGGAAAAGAGTCTCTGACTAAGGTTGCAATGGGCTAGGGTAAGGGTGGAGAAGACAGAAGAAAAAGACAGTGAAACAGCATCTTTAAAGGACAAACCAAAAGGAGCAGAAAAACAATCAAAGGGAGCAGTCAGCACCAGGACCTGGACAAAACAGCAACCCTGCAGCTGGGGTTTCCTTATAAGAGTCCTGGTATTTTCAGGATGGGCCTGATTCCCTGCCCCTGCTATAGAGAAAGGTACAGTATTTAAGGAAGACGGAGGAGAGTCCTGGTCACCACCTCCTTCCATTTTTTTTGTTTTCTGTTTTTTTTTTTTTTGGTTTTTTAAACCAGGGTCTTCCTTTGTAGCTCAGGCTGGCCTTGAACTCACAGTGATCCTCCTGCCTCAGCCTCCCGAGTGCTGGGATTACAGGCGTGCGCCACCACACCCCGCTCTCCTTCCAATTTTTAACTTGTCTTCCACTCTTGACAAAAATCACCACTAATTCTTTGTTTTTTGGTACCGGGGATCAAACTCGGGACCTTGTGGTGGCAGAACCACTGAGCTAAATCCCCAGCCTACTCTTTTTTTTTTTTTAACACTACTTCTTGGTACCAGGTGTCATGTAGGCTCAAGGGGGAGTCTTTCTAAGCAAATCTCTCATCTTCCCTCATCACCCCTTCACACATTAACTTTCCTGTCTTATCATGCTCCCAGGTAGAACTCTCTGGATACTAAAGAAATAAAGAGAAATCTTGGAACGAAAAGCCCTTTGGAAGCTTTTACCAATTCTTCATCAAAGTCCCTGAAGATCAGAATCACTAAAAAGGTCAGATACTGTAGTATTCCATTACGTGAGGTATTTACAGTTAAACTCAGAGAGAACCCGGCTGGGGCCAAGAATGGGAAATTACTGTAAGGACTTCTGTGGGAGGAGAAAAAGTTCTAGAGATGGATGGTGGTGACGCTTATGTAACATGTGAGTTTACCTAATGTCATACTTATAAATTGGTTAAAATGGTAAATTTTATGTATATTTCATTGTAATTTTAAAAAACAGGAAAAATGTTTTTTAAAAGTAGAGGGATGCTGGGCCAGGGATGTAGCTCAGTGGCACAACGCCTGCCTGGCAAGCACGAGGCCCTGAATTCGATTCCTGATACCAAAAAAACAAACAGAAAAGAAGGGGGCACTGAAGTAGGAACTATACAACAGTAACAAAACAGTGCTGTGGCCACATCTGCAGGAAGAATTCAGGAAGTGGAAGCCTGCAGCCAGACAGACCACACAGGAGGCATGCAGTCTACAGGCCGGAGGGTTGGGATGGCAATGCTAAGAATGATGGTGTGAGGATGGATCTGAGGGTATTTTGAAGGAGAAAAAACAGTAGGATGACAATAAATGCAATAGAGAAGTAATAAAATAGTCAAAGGTGACTTACAGAATCTTTTTGGGAGCGGGTAAGACATGCAGTTCAGGCTGGCCTTGAACTCACTCACTATGTAGCCCAAGCTGGCCCTGAACTTCCTAAGTCCTGGGACCACAGGTGTGCACCACCATAACAGCAACTTTCAAAATCTTATTTGAGGGAACTGGAAGATAGTGATTTTATGGCAATAAGAATCCTGGAATGATAATTTTTTTTAAAGGAGGTTGTTGGAAAAACTTAGTGAAAGTGAAGTGACTACAGGATATCTTGTAATATAATGTAGATAGTTTTTTTTTCTGATATTGGGGATTGAACACAAGGCTTCCTGTATACTAGGCAAGCATCATACCACTGAAAGATAGAAGGTAGAAGATCATGCTACAGAACCTTAAAGACAGACTAATACGAAGTATAAGAAATAGAAAATCTAAAAATAACCAAAAAACCCAGGAATTGGGATATATGGGACTACCCACAGGAAATACAAAGAGGAAAAGATGAGTGAAAAAGTAAGGTACAGTAGGAGAACAAAATAGAATTAAAATAAGTATTATGAAGTAGATTACAAGTAAAAAAAATGGCAAGATGAATGTTTTCAACATGAATACCACCTTTTTAATTATTTAAACTCCAAGCAAATAATTAAGACTGATGGGTCATTTAAAATATGGTAGTGCCGGGGCCAAGGATTTAGCTCAGTAGTTCCGTCACCTGCCTCGAAAGCACAAGGTCCTGAGTTTGATCCTGGTACCAAAAAAACAAAAACAAAAATAGGGCCCGGGATTTAGCTCAGTGGTTTTGCCGCCTGCTTCACAAGCGCAAGGACCCGAGTTCAATCCCCAGTACCAAAAAATAAAATAAAATATGATAGTGCCTCAATACTAATTTCCAAGGTTATTTTTGTTTTGAGTTTGTTTACAGCTATTCAGACTCATCTCTTGGCTTATTGGAACAGTAGAAAGTGTATTATGAAGACCACCCAAATAAAATTTTTCCATATACTTGATAGTGTTTTAAAAAGGTGTCATTGGTACTGGAACAAAGGCCTGAAAAGACTCCTAGTTCAGGCCCAGCTTTGGGGCACAGTGCCCTCAGGGCTCAGGCCCCTGCCAGGACCAAGTGCAACCCCCACACAGTGCACAGGACAGAGGCAAGCGTCAAACTCTCTCCAGGTTCTGTGCAGCACTTTCCAGTTTGATCCGCCGCTCAAGGACTCAATCTTTGCAGTTTTTGAGGCAAGTCTACGTGAAACATGTAGAGGCAACAAACACTGAACCATGAGTGCCAAGCCAGGTTATTATAGCTTTACCCCTAACCAAATGGTCTAATACACACCGAGTAACCAAACCATAACAACTCAACAATGATTAGAAGTTCAAAAGAAAAGAAAAAAAAAAGTTCAAAAGATTGGGTAGAATATTAAATACATCTTACAAGTTACCGAATTAAATTTCAGTTCAATCTCTCCTTTTTTGTCCAAAGCTCAAGAAAATGGTGAGTTTCTGCAAGAGGGTTACTAATACCAGTATTACTTTTCAGATCATCCCGTTTGTCAGTTTGGCAGATTTACCTCTGCAGCACTAGCAGGCCCAGTGGATCAACTGTGGCATTATGGCTAACAACTTCCTTCCCAAAAAAGTAGAGGGAAAAAGCTAAAGGACATTCATCCCTGAAATTTATCCCTGAGATGAGGCCTACAGGAACATTACACCTCTAGAGCTTACTTCCACACACCAGAGCCAGGGAAAGCAACATTCTAGGAAGCACTAACTACTACACTGATTACTATCACTTCACAATTTACTGGCAAATAGCAGAGCTCTGACCCTCATAAGTTAACCACACTACTCTGATGTCTTCCTGAAAGAACAACTTTAATCCATAAACATGATTTTGTTTATGTTTGGAGACAGGGTCTCACTATGTAGCCCAGGCTGGCCTTGAACTCCCAGAGATCCTCCTGCCTTAAGTCTCCCAAGTGCTGGGATTACAGGCAAGTGCAACCACACGCAGCAAACCTAATTTTTAAGAGCATTAAAAAAAAAATCTGCAATGATTTGAATAGAACCATGTCATAGTTTGAACTGAACCATGTCATCTTACAAGTTCCCCAAAAAAGCAAATGCCTCTGCATCTCATCATCAAGGGCTTGAGACTCATTTGATCTCTTTTGCAATTCTCCCCTGTACTAGAAAAGCCTCAGCCAGCATCCCAGTGCACTGAAATTAATGGAAGATTTCTCTTAGCAACAATAGCCTTCTAGAAGATTGAGCTAAGAAGTACACAAGCACTGTCTGATGAGTGAGAATGGAGTCTGGCTTCCACTGTGAGCGTTCTGTCAGGTGTGGAACATTCCCATCTGACTATCTCCACGGTGTCCAGCAAGAGGGTACTGCAAGGGAGAGAAAGCAGACGTCACAGAGAAGGACCCTGGGCAGCCCTTGCCCCGTGTCAGAGCATTCTAACAGTCACAGAAAGCAGAAAAAGTAATTTCTCAAAGGGACATATGGACCCCCTGCCCAACCCCAAACCCCCACCAAAATTAACCAGCCACAAACTTTTAGCACCTCTCAGACCGAGTGAGGCGCAAAGGGCAGTGTTTGAGACTCGCTAAGGATTCTCAAACCAGCACGATTCTGTCTTTATTGTTTCATTAAAGTATGCAAGTACTGTACCTATAAACAATGAAATCGTTTCAGTTTCTGCTTGGAAAAATGGGAGCCAATACATTCCTTCTGGGAATTCAGAGTAAGAGTTTTACAAAAACAGTATCCAGATGTGCTTAAAATTTCAGTCTGTTCTTTCTTTTGTGGAAAGTGGAAGGAGAAACAGAGTGGAAGAGACATTTTATTTAAAATTCAAAAGGTTATTAGATTTTCTTGGCTTGCACGCTTAACCCTTCTCCGCTGACAAACAAGGTAAGATCACCTGTAGCAGAACCAGTTCCATTCTTAGGCCCAGCCACCAGTGTCACCAGCCTGGCCCTTAGGAGATTTGCTCATTTCCAGAATCTCCTGAATGTCAAATGATCCCACCACACAGTGAAGAAATGCAGGTGAGGGAGGGAGGGAGCAGGAGAGTCTGAAGGCCAAAAATTCTCAAGTGAGAGTCAAGCATTTCTGCACTAAAGCAACCACCACCGCCCAGGAGATACCAAAATATTTTGTCAACACCACATCCCAGTTTAACCGGGAAGCTCTGCAGAGATCTGAAGCTTCCTCACACTGATGATTTCATTCCCAGAGTTCCTTTTAACCACAGAGAGATGTTTAAGTAGCCTGTTACAAAGCCTTCCTTCATTTTCAGAGAGGTGGATGCTGGCTCCAGGTACTGACAGTAAATGAGAGTTTTAAACAGAGCATAAATAAGGTATACAGTCAGGCGTATATGATGAATAAAAATTTAATCCTAATAATAGTTTACATTATCACAAACCAAAGTTTATATGAGCAGCTAAGCCCCCTTTCAAAGTAGAGAGCAGCTGCTGGTACGCAGAGGAAAATGGTATGTTAAAAATGTGACCTACCTTCAAGTTTGTTTAACTCCCCTGTCAACCAGGGCTTCCTTCCGCCACCTTACATTACATGGGGTGGGTGCAGGGGCAGGGGCAGGGGGGTATCCTTTCTCAAGTGTTTTTGTTTGCAAAGGTTTGGAACCACCTCAGTACTAGGAGGAAGATCTACCTCTATCTATCTGGGCAATCTTGACAAAGGCTAAAAGTCTTCCTCATCAGGACTTTGGAGGACAAAAGTGGTGACCGATCACAGGACCGTGTGTGCGTGCATGCGTGTGTGTGCGCTCATGCATGCACGCACACTCCTCCACCTCCCAGAAGTCAGAGAGACATCTGTAGGTGAACAGTCTCCTTTCCTCAGAAACAGGTAGGGCTAAGAAGCTGTGCTTATTTATACAAGATCTAAGAAAGTCACCAAGATGCCTCAGGCTTCACTTGTTCCTGAAACTGCAAACTCCCTCAAAATTTCCCTCAAAAGTCCTAACAGTGTGTACGTTGAATATATGTATTCAAGCCAGCGTGGTGACATGAGAGCCTGCAATCCTAGCACTGTGGGAGTCTGAAGCAGAAGGATTGCAAGTTTGTGTCCAGCCTGGGCAACTTAACAACTTGGTCTCAAAAATTAAAAATCAGGGAGGAGGGAGGAGACTAAGAATGTAGCTCAGTGCTAAGGCCCTCAGCTCAATCCCAGAACCACTTCCCTCCACCCAACAAAAAAGAAATCTCTGTTCGGTAGGTAATCCAGCTTTTGTTCAGAGTCCAGAGCCCCTGTCTAGAAGGGTCTGAGAGTGACTGAGATGGGTCCATGTGCCTCAGGCAGTGCCATTCAGATGGAAGACATACACCTGTTAGGCGAAAGGCACCTAAGCAATGGGTACCCTGTGGAGGGAAGTGGCCAGCTTCACATTTCCAAATTAGGACACAGGGCTACAACTCAAACCACTTGTGGAGTTAAATGTTTCTGTACCTTCAAGGGCCAGGAGCACATCAGAATAGGAGAAATGGGCCGGGGATTTAGCTCAGTGGTTCCAGTGCCTGCCTTGCAAGCACAAGGTCCCAAGTTCAATCCCTGGTAACCCCCCAAAAAAAACAAAATAGGAGAAATGGTCAATGTCATTTATCCCCTTTTCTAATTTTCACAGCTCAGAAGCCCTTTCTAAGATGTTCATACCCAGAGCCAAGAGCTTTCTTCAAAAGTGGCTGAAGTTCCAACCAGCCCAGGTTAGAAGAAGAGAGAGCCCCCAGCAATGAGCAGACTCCAAAAAAGCCACCCCTTCTGCCCTCTTCCTCATTCTTCACCTGCTCACAGCAATGAGGCCTTTGCCACAGAAGCACGTGAATGTTCATGCAATAAGTGACCACTAGTGGTAATGGGCAGACCCTCAAGTGCCCCCGAAGTATAAAGGACTGAGCAGTGTGCCCAGCTTCCTGCTGGCAGAGGACACAGGCTATACCACAGAGATGGACTGCCAAGGAGGAGATTCAGAGGTACAAGTTACACAGCCCATGCACATCTCTGTCCTTTTTGCAGATGAAGATGCTGTTTGCTCTGCTACTGCTGCAGGTGGAAGCGGTGGCTGAAAACCACCCAGTTCCTTCTGTCCAACTTGTCATCACACCTGCCTAAGCTCAGAGCTTCCAGAGGCCACGACCTCTGGAGATAAGCTCTTCTTCATCAACCAGCCTTGTCTAGCCTGTAAGCTCCTGGCCTGTTATCACAGGAAGCCACCCCTGTGGTCTCAGAGTGGATAACCTCTTCCCCAGCTGCTCACTACCACTTCCTCCACTACCACTTCCTCCTCTGCCTGGCCTGTGTCACACACCCCTCTGGAATGTCCCTCTTCTAGAGCCTTTGGGGTATTCTTCCTCCTCTGCTGTCCAGAGGATACCAGCACAAGCTTTCCCTTGTCTTCTTAAAACACACCGCTGCTTTCCTCTTTTCTCTTTGCCTGGTTCCTCAAGCCACCCTGTGTGCACTGTAAATCCAGGCTCTTCATCTTGCTAAGGATGGGTCGCCCCAGACTCCTGCTTGTGAAGGAAAGGGGTTGCTGTTAACAGGATTCTTTCAGAACTCTTCTGTCACACCCAGGCCTTCCCAAGGGACCCAGGAAGAGGCTTCTTCACCCAGAGGGAAGCCTATAAGACTGCAAACTCTTAGTAAGGGTGAAGGGCAAGGAACCAGAGCTAACTTAGGGGATTCAGTTGGGTCCCTCTCTCCACTCTCTCCAACCAGAGCTGCTATCTTCTATTTACTTCAGCTTGGGGTTCCAAGGAAGGACTTTTCTCAGAACATGGGAGGAAAAGGTGTGTATGGGGGTGTGTATGTGTTTGTCACTATTCTAACCTCTTTAGCTTTCCCAGTAGGAAGGCAGTTTGGTATAAACAAGGGAGGGGAGTCACAAAAGATTAATCAGTAGGGGCCGGGGATTTAGCTCAGTGGTTTAGCCGCCTGCTGCACAAGGGCAAGGACCCGAGTTCGATCCCCGGTACCAAAAAAAAAAAAAAAAGAAGATGAATCAGTCATACAATTACCACACGCAGTTATTATGTCAAACTATTGGGAGGGGGCGGTTTGAACCCAAGGCTAGGCACAGTGGTAGTGCGGCGCCTTCTGCCTACAGCATCCTCATCTGCTGCAAAAGGGACAGAAATGTGCAGATCCACAGCTTATACTTCTCTATGCTAGGGACCCACTCTACTACTAAGCTACACTACCAAACCTGAAATCATTTACTTCTGATCAATTTTTACCTGCAGCTGCCTGTCCCGTCCCTGCCACCACCCACAGTAATCCAAATCCTCTCCAAACCTAACAGTTGCTGACAGAAAGACCCACATCTCCAGGACTGTCAACATCCCAGATGTGACTCAGAGCTCAAGGGAAATCCGAGGCAGTGCCCTTGTTTATGGATTCATGATTGATTGATTGATTGATTGGGCCCTAAAAGCTTCTAGCCCAGAAATCTAACTGGCTTAAAATCAATCATTAACAGTAGTCTAGATGTTAAAAACTGGGAGACCACAGGCAAATTAGTGACACAAACAGAATTCCTATGATTCAACTATTTTCATAATATGCTCCTAAGTCAGAGAAACTCAATTGATAATTCTTTTTTTTTTTTTTGGTACCGGGGACCTTCCACTTTCGAAGCAGGCTGTGGAACCACTGAGCTAAATCCCCAGCTGATAATTCTTATTTTAAATTCATTCACTTAAACATCTTCTCTAACACTCTCCACTAAGCAACATTTCATCTATACCTCGCTTTAATACTACTAGACTTAACAGTACTAAAAATACTCTGAAGGTAAATCAGGTGAAAAGATTCAGTTCTTCTCTAATAAATCCAGAATAAAACAAGTATAAGGAACCACTAAATAGCGAACACAAAATCTAGTATTTTTAGAATGTGGAAAAACAGTGCACATGTTCTGCTGACAACAAAGGACCATGACCAATCAGCATGCAGCTACTATGTAGCCAGGTGTGGAGCTGAATGTTTTAATGACATATCTCTCTCAAGTCTCAAAACAACTTGGGGAGATGAACCTTTATTAACCCATTTTACGGATGAAGAAATAGACTCAGAGAGCCTAACACTCTCACATAATAAATTCTGTGTCTTCTTTTTCCTGTAAAACTTTGTGTGGAGATTTCCAAAGGTCACAATAAATGGTAACAAATGATACAGCTGGGATTTGTGGGCCAGACCTGCCCTCTTCTCAAAACACAGCTCTTCCCAGTAAATTGGAGCAGTCATTACAGAGGGCAAGCTGGTAAACATGTAATAAGAGTAACAAACCCTTTGACCCAGTAATTCCACTTTGGGGAATACATGCCAAGGAAATGAACCAAAATGACAAGGGGGATATGCAGGGAAACAATCTGTATGTAGATGTTCATACCACCATTACAGCAGCAATAACCTGGAATTGGCCAAAATGAATCCAAGGACAGGGCTGGCAAAATGGGGGCAAGGGACATACAACATGAAAATATCACCAGGTGTGATGGCGCATGCCTGTAATCCCAGCACTCAAGAGGCAGGAGGATCTTGAGTTGGAGGCCAGCCTGGGCTACATAGTGAGACCCTACCTCAAAAAAAAAAAAAAATATATATATGGCCACTAAACGTGACAGGTTTATGAACTACATCGATTGTTGGAAATACCTTTGGAAAACAGATTTAAGTAAAAAATAACCATAAATAAAATCAAGTTATTACAACTCTGCAGCAAGATGTGCTTATATTCAAAAGTAGAAAAAACTGATGTTTAAGGCTCATTTAGCTCTTTTTCTTTTTTGTGTTGTTCTTTTTTGTTTCTCTTATTAGGTTGAAGTTACCAATCTGTAAAAGCAACACAAGGAAACCCTCCTAAAAGATGCCATGATTGGGCCGAGGATTTAGCTCACCTGCCCCGAAAGCGCAAGGACTGGAGTGCTTTCCAGGTACCAAAAAAAAAAAAGGCCATGATTAAACTGGGAGTGGCAGCACACGCCGTTAATCCCAGCATCCTGGGAGGCCAAGGCAGGAGGGTCATGGCTGGAGCTCAGTGTGGGAAACTTAATTTAGCAAGACCTTGTTTTAAAAAGTAAAAGAAAGGTTGGAGATGGAGCTTAGTACAAAGGCCTTGGGTTCAATCTCCAGTACTGCCCCTACCAAAGTGCACTCATTTAGAATAAAGTCCACAGGCTGGGAATGTAGCTCAGAGGCAGAGGCTTCCCTATCATGTGTCAGGCTCTGGATTCAATCCCCAGCACTGCAAAATACAATTTAAAACCGGGGAAATAACTAAAAACAAAGGAAGAGTTACACTAACTTTGGGGCTGTCATATAAATCCTATTCTCAAATCAGATTAACAGAAAATTCCTTAGTTAGAAGCCCTTAGCTCATGAAATTTGTTACTACTGAGGAAATTTATTTATGAACAAATACCTTTACAAATTAGTAATTATTTCTGCCACCATTTGGTTTATACTAATAAAAGTCCACACTCCGAGACACTTTCTTACAGCACATTTGGGAAAGGAATCCTCATGGAGATAACAAACCCACAGGCTCAGGGAGGAGGTTGAGTGGCTGAACACAAGCCAAGATGGAAACTGCATGCTCAGGGCCTCAGGTGGGAAGTTAATGCCAAACTGCCACTTTCACAGGGACAAGATAGGCCCACTGAAGGTTTTTATCTACCGGGTCCCTGGAGGGGGGAAGCCACACACTCCCCTATGCCCTCTGGCCAGGGCTCCTCTGGACCCTGCAGTGGCCTCCTGAATATCCTGTCACAGCAGAGGAACAAAGCACAGTTAAACAGCATCCCAACTAACCTCCACATCTCAGGGGAAGAACTGAGCCAAAGACGAGTGCTACCACAGAGAGGAAAAAGTCGCTTTCTCCACTCAGCTGGACTGTCCTCTGCCTGGGCAGGCTCTGGGTCAGTCTTCATTCCAAGGTAACTTTTTCTCTGTACTGAGCAACCCACACTGCCAAGCCCTGCCCGTGTTCCCGTTTTCAATTGTGTGTGGCATGCCTTGCCATTACTGTCCTTCGAGTATCAAGAACCATGGAGGGCCAGGGATTTAGCTCAGTGGTTTCACCGCCTGTTGTGCAAGCGCAGGGACCTGAGATCGATCCCCAGTACCAAAAAAAATAAAAATAAAATAAAAGAACCATCGAGCTCTCTGTGCATCCAGCTCAGAGCCAAAGCCCCACCCTGTCACAATGTCCTTTCTAAAGGTGACCTGTCCAGTCAGGCAGCCTCCAGCCACTGCCTCCAGCCTCCTGCGGCTACTTGAGTAAAATTACAAATCCAGTTACTCAACTGTGCTAGCGAAATTTCAAATGCCCAGTGGCTCACCACTGCCAAACTAAACAGCAAAGGGAGGGCAAGCCCATCATCACAGAAAGTCCAACTGGGCATTACTAAACTAGACTTAGCAACTGCCCACACTTGCCTCTGCAATTCCAGGTAACCTTTTCTCACAGCTGGACAACTCTTCCCAGCTGTCACTAGGCAGTGTATGTTACCTCATGTGGCACATAACTCACTTTCTTTTGGGCAATTATTTTTTCATTTACAAACTAAAACAGACATTTTTGGGCATATAATTCCAGAAGTTTAAACACATAGATGTGCTCACCCACTTCCACAATCGGCATACAGAACAGTTCCGTCAGCCCCTCAAATTCCCTTTGCATCTGAACTCTCCCCCCATAGCCCCACCCCCCCAAAGCCCTGCCAACCAGAGCTGGCAGCTTTTGTAAAAGCTCAGATTCCTGGCCTTCCCCTGGAAATCCCACTTAAGCAGGTCTGGTGTAAGGGCCAGAATCTCCTCCTCAACCCTAGGAATGCTCCTCATGAGGCTATGGTACTCAGCCAGGTGTGGGAACCTTTGGGGTAGATGCCTAATCGGAGTTTCAGTGATTTGCAAAGTGCTACCTGGTCTCTCAGCTCATTCTCTGTCCACTGCCATCCCTTGTCGCACATGGCAGACAGTCCTCTTAGGTTGGTGCTTGGAAGGCAGGGCAAGCCCGACTGCTCCGGGCATGGGCGGGGCAAAAACTCTGCTGCTCTGGTTTCTGGCATGGAGAAGCCTCCCCAAATCACATGGCTCCCACCTTAATCCCTTCCTGGCTCTTTGTGCCATGGAATCCTCATCTGGAGAAAAAAGGAGCCACATCAGAAATAATCACCTAGCTCCAGCCTGCCAGGAAGTGATGACTGAGATAACATGATCACCCACTGGGCAGGAAGATCCAGGGTCCCTGGTTACATTATCACAACACAGATCTTTCTATGGAACTCTCCTCAACCTATTTACTGGATGGATGCAGGAGATCAGGATTCAAATTACAATTAAACTGCAGATTTCTTTTTTTTTTTTTCGAGACAGGGTCTCACTAGGTAGGTAGTCCAGGCTGTCCTCAAACTCACACCAATCCTCCTGCCTCAGCCTCCCAAGTGCTGGGATTACAGACATGTGCCACCATACCTGGCTAAATTGTAGACTTTTAAAAAACAAAATATACAAACTTTTTCCCTCCTAAATTCATACAATCCCAAAGGCAAGGTACCAAAGTCCATTTTTAAAGGGGAATTCAGCACCATCTCAGAAAACCTCTATTCAGAAAGACCCCAGGACAAGGGCCCAAACTTAAGTTCCGCCTGCCTTGATGAGGATTCCTGGAAAACAATGGAAAGTTTAAGATGGTCAAAGAAAGCATGGCTAACAGAAGAAACACTATCATCTAAAATCACATGTTTATTTAGCCCCACCAAACCAGAGAGGGAAGATTGTTGGGGGGGGGGGGGAGTGGCTGCTTAATCAACTACAAATGCATTCATTACTATGCTATTCACCATGGCTTTCCTGAAATCAGACACTTTTGCCCCTAGACCATAAGATTGAAGCGATTTGAAATGAAAATATTTCCTGTCCACTGCTTGCCAGTTTCTAGCCCCAGAGTGATATAACAGATGACATCCAGTACAATAAATGCTTTTATTAACCATAAATTTGAGACTGCTTTAGGGATTTGAAGTGTTGGGTTTCATGCTGAAAAAATGTGATGTTATCCACAGACCATCAGTGAGTAACAAAAACAGAGGTGCAGGTTAGGTGGCTTTGATCAAGTTAAGGAGGGAAAATCATCTTTGCATTTAAAATATTATCTGCATTCAGGGTAGATCTTCAAGGAACCACAACAATTTAATCGTCCATCCTAAAAAGTTTAGTGGCAATTCTTCCCGAGTGCAGATTTATAGAGCCAGCAGCTTCTGTTAAACAGAAAGGAAGTTGAAAAGTGTTATGAGCCTAAGTGAGCTAAAAATTTCAAATACTAAGGTGCAACCCCCTAAATCAACCTCAGTCCTATTGACATTCTGGGCCAGATAATTCTTGTGGACTTTAAGATGTTTAGGAGCATCACTAGGACATACCCACTAAGTGCCAGTAGCACCTCACTCCTGTTGTGGCAACCAAAAATGTCTCCAGAAATTCCCCAAATCACTCCCAATAAAATACCTCTGCTCTAACTCAAACTCTAGGCTTGTTTAACAAATGCTGCCGGATTTTTCTTCATCCAAAGAAAATGTCAAGCCTGGGGGAATTGGGCAGCCTCAGCACTCTGCTCCCAACGCCTCCCTCTACCCAGAAGGGTTAATTCCAAGTTATTTCTGAAATTAAAAACACCCTTTATTCCCTCTCCCACCAAAACTGAGGCTAGTGTAGCCATGGAAACAGGAAAACTAATCCCTCTCCCCCCTCTCTCTCTCTGCTGTAACCAGAGCAAACTAGGCCCAGCAAAAGCAAGTCGCCACCCCCAGAGCACCCCCTTGCCAGCCAGCCTTTGTGTTGGGGCGCATTCCAGCATGGGAGCCCCAGCCTGATGGGGTGGGCTGCACCCTATCCCCGCCAGCATCCAAATCACGGCTTTCTGGCCTTTCACTGTCAGGCCACAGAGAAGAGCAAGGCCTTGGTGCCAGAAAAGAAAATGAAAAGCAAAGCTGAAACTCTGCAGTCCATTCTCTGGCTGCTGAATGTCCCACTATTGCATCTCAGCGTGACATTTCACGGCCAGCAGGGGCGGAGGCCCAGTCCTGAAAGCCGAACAAATGCAGGGCACACAGGCCCGCTTGCACCCTAGCAGTCTCCCTGGACTTATGAATAAAAGATGGAAGTTTTGTCTGTCGTTTCCCTGGTACCCTGTAAGAATAACAACTTGTTGCTTTTTGACATTTTAACTTACTTTGAAAAATGACCAATATTAACTTTACATCTCTTGGCCCTTAAATCTGGCTTTGGGGCAAATAAAAGAAAGGCCATATAATTAGATAGAAGATAGTAATTCAAGTTAAACTAATGAAACTGTAAGGGACTCTAATAAAATAATTTAGGCAACATACAATCAGAACTAAAAGGCTGGAAACTGACTTTGAGGACGTGTTTTGAGTGAAGTGGGCTTTGCTGGAAATAAAGTCCAATGTTTTCTTAGCACAAAGGAAAGAAATAGCTGGATTTTGGTGTGAGGAAGCACTCAACCGTAAACCTGCCACGGCCAAATAGAGGTTTTTTAATAGGAACTCATTCCCAATCACTGAGGGCCACATGAACAACTGTTTGCAACAAGCCCCTGTGAATAGCAAAAGCATTGAGAAGCAGTGCCCCTGATTTTCTAAGAACATAGTTGATTTCAAACAGTCTTCAAAGAAAAAGCTTATTATAGGATATCACAAATGACACCCTGCACTTTCTTTATACCCTCAATAAAATAAAAAAGGAGACATAAGGTGAAACTGCATTTTTTTTTTGTATCAGGGATCGAACTTGGGTCCTTGTGCTTGCGCAGCAGGCGGTGAAGCCACTGAGCTAAATCCCCCGCCCTGAAACTGCATTTTTTTTAAAGACAGCATAAGACTAAACTGCATTCACTATAAAGAAAGATCTCTATGTGTAACAATTTCAAGCAGAAAAATCAAATTTTACTTATGGCTAAAAGTGCATCTGTATTTGATCCCCATTTATAGCTAAAAGGCAATGCTGTCATAATACCACCTTTAAAAGCATCTTGCCAAAATATTTAACTCGACCCTATCAAGAGGAAACAATCCAAAATGCAAACTGTAGGACTGTCTGGACAAGTGACCTGGACTCTTCAGACTATGGAGGTCATGAAGGACCAATGAACTGCTTCCCCTAGAGGAGAGGAGAATAAAGTGACAGGGCATCTAAAAGCAGTGATCCCTCCCGGATCATACTGGAATGTGATTCAAGACGCAGGCCTATTCAGATGGACATCTGAAAGACAACTGAGGTAAATGTGGTTAAATGTTAACAGAAGATTCTAGCCAGTGGTGGCCAACCCATGGCACTCAGGCAACTGGCTGCTGTTACCACTGACAGCTCTAAAAGGTTCCTCAACACCAGAAGTCTAGGCCAAGGGGAAATAAGTGTTTGTTTTACTGGTCTTTTACAATGGGGGGGGGGGGATGGGGATCGAACTCAGGACCTTCCACTTTTGAGGCAGGCACGACGCCACTGAGCTAAATCCCCAACCCTGGCCTTTTCCACTTTTGAAATTTTTCAAAATACAAAGCATGAAAGAGCACAGTAATAAGAACACCCCAGTAGAGAACTGGCTGCCTACTGGGGTGGGGAGGCTTACAGCCACTTCATCCTTCCATTTAGCAGTAAATTCAAACTGTGTTCCTGATATTTAAAAGGGGAAATTATATAATCCTAATGCAGACTAGACTCAAAAGCTGTTAAAAGTAGATTTAGAAAAACAATGTGAGTTCTAATGACCACTTAGCTGGGGGGCGGGGGTTGCACACAACAGACATTGAAGATCTTCGTGCTTCTGCTCTTAAAAGTCGCAGGTCCCTTGGCATGCCTTTCCCTACAGCTCTTCTCCGGCAATTTATCACTGTCCCTTTCTTATCAGAATTCTACTTATTTTAAAACTTTAGAACCTCTCTGCCTTCCGCCCAATCTCTCCGTCATTATCCCCCCATCCTTTTTTAATGAGATAAAAGCAATGACTGCACTAGTCTTGACCAACTGGAAAACTATGAACTTTTTAAAAAAAAGTATGATCCTTTAAGTAAAAGGGAGCTCATAGATAGATGGGAAATGTGCTGAAGTGAAAAGGTGTGGGAGGCAGAATTTCTGTTTCTCAATGACTTCAAAACCCAGGGAGAATAACGAGGGGCAGCACGACCAGAGCAGCCTGAAAAAGGTCTGGGCGATGGCCACCCTGGGCACCCTGCACCCTGTGAACAACCCACAGCTCCTGAGGCCCTGAACCAGCCTTCAGCCAGCTCAACCAGATGTTGCATTTTCTCTGCTTCATTCTGGTAAGACTCCATGACCTCGTTCTCAAATTAAAAGGGCAATGGCATTTTTTTAAACCACAGGAGCTATCTTTAGTGAAGCCTTCTAAGGATTTCATTAATTCATAGCCAGCCAACCAGGACTTTTCCCACAGTCTCCCACAAAAAAGCCCGGGAAGTCACTGATTGCTTGGCTGGATCTGAATATGAGCAAAAGTAAGATCAGAAATATCTAGTTCCTCCCACAGGGAGGCAAGGCATGAAAATCAAAGCCTAGCAAAAGCTCATTACCACAGCTGGCCAGCAAATCCACAGCCCTGGACAGAAGGCAGAGAGCACCTCTGAGTCTGGACAGACCTTCATGTGACTTCAGAAAATGAAATGCATTCACAATTGGGGGAAATGGAAACAGGACAGAGAAAATGAAAGAAAAACGAGGTTTGTACCTATGTTAAAAAGACAAGAAAGTCTTCATACAAAGTGAGAGCTGATGCCAAGGAGTGAGATGCATTTCACTCACATCATTTTGGAAAGTTCAAACCAGGATGCTCAGCGCTCACTCAAAACATTTTACTTTTTTCTCCTCCACAGTGCAGGGAAACAGAGTCCAAATACCCCCTCCCCCCAATAATGATCCTGCAGGGTATGGCTCCCAAGCATACACACCCCCACTCAATCCCTGAAGGTGCAGGGGAGTCCCCAGCCTATAGCCAGTATGAGGCAACCAGCAAGGGTGCCAGTGATCTGTGGTGTTAATGAATTGAACATATTTTTATGCTGCTCTGGATACCCAAAGCCACATGATTAACCAACACAGAAAACACAAACTATTCAGACGAAATTGTTATTACAATACTCAACATCCACATCCCCTTCTCAAAAGCCACTGGGGAGCAGCCACTTGCAAGAAGCCATCCTTACCACCCATTTTATCCCCATTTTAACTTCCTGAAGAGCATTCAGCCACTCGACATGACATGAATAGCGAGTCCACTATGGGCCAGGCTCTGTTCTAGAGATGGAGAAGGGAACAAAACAGGTAAAATTCCCATCTTTGTGGAGCTGACCCTGCAATGGAGGAGATGGAGAAACAAGAAAATATGACGTATCCCTCATGGTTAAAGTTCTGCAGGAACTGCGGCCTGCCTTGCAAGTGCAAGGACCCGAGTTCAATCTCCAGTACCAAAAAAAAAGTTCTGCAGGAAAAGAAAGTGAGGAAAAGGGGACAGAGAGAGCAGTGAGGTGCTACCTTCAACAGGGTGGTCACACCTGGTAGTTTGTTATCCTTTTTGTCTCTTCTGCTTAAACTTAAGCTCATACCTATCGTACAGGAAGCACCAATGCTCACTGAATGAATGAATGAATGAATGGCCACTGAGGGTCAAATCAAGCCATCACCTGCTGGAGAGAGGGGCCTATGGGGCAAATTCAAGGCGCCCTGCTGTCTGCACCAACCTGCAGCTCTGCCCACATCTTGCTTGCTGCCCCAAGTGTCCCCACCTCCTGGTTCCACTCACTGGCAGGCCTTGCTCAAAGCTCCCTTGGTAAGACCTGCCTTGCTCCTGCCATTTCCATCCCTCCCTCTAAGCCTCCCAGAAACATTCAAATCTGATTTCTTCACAAATAAGTCTCATTTCTGTTTCTTCTTCACTGCATCACTGCAAACATGGCTGGAAGCATTCTAAATCTGGAGGATCAGGTTGAGCAGCCTTTATTAAATGCAGGCTTTTTTGTAGCACAGGTAAAATTCCCATGCAGCGAGGCCTCAGAGAGAGGGGTGGGCTTCCTCCAAAGCACGGGAAACAGAACAAGAAGCCAGAGTTTCTGGGAACCAACTAAAACAGGGGCTAAAAAGCCAGAGTTCCCAAAGTGGCCTCCAAGCAGGGCTCAGGCATTCACTTGTCATTAAACTGCTTTCACAGGGGCAATTGTAGGATGAGGAGCAACAGGAAGCATGGTTTGTGTTTCTCTGGGAACAAAGGGAGGTGTGGAGAGAGGACAGGGATTCTGGATCCCTCCTGCACCTCCCTGTGGTCCCAACCGCTGTTCCTCTGGTGGGCTGTGTCCAACTGTCTGTCTTTTCCCTGGGTCAAGTCACCATGACTGGATGCAGAGCATCTGCTCCAAAAACTCATCCCTTGCCTCGTTCCAAGTAAGCCCTTTAGAGCCTGGGATACTGCACACTTAACAATAAACCCTAAGCTGTGCGAGCCAGTGTCCCGCCCAGAGCAAATGTGCACAAGGCAGAGGAAGGAGGCTATAAACTGTCACTCAGCAGGGACCACGCTCAGGCTGACGGCCCTACATTTGGTCTGCATCACACTGCATTTTCCTCAGACAAAAGGGGGGCTGTTTTAGGAGAGGAGAAACCAGAAATCACCTGAACAGAATAAAACCCCAGCAAGAGGGTTTCTAAGCCATATGGCCTGTCTTGGGGAAATGTACCTTTTCATTCCCAGGAAACTCTCCCTTAACCTACCAACCCTCCCTCTCTGGAATACAACAGAAATCTGGAACCACAGCCAGGGCTTTTATAGGGATGTGGGGTGGGGGTGAGGGGGGCAGGGCACTTGAAAAACTCCTAAGGACATAAAGTCCTTCTGCTGGGGGGGGGGGGGTGCTGTGGATCAAACCCAAGGCCTCACACACACTACACAGGCGCTACAGCCCCAGCCCTACCTTCTAAATCTGAAAACAAGTTCCATTTAAATCTTAATCCCTAGTGATTTCAAAAGGATTCATTAAAAATATTTAATATGTGTAATTACACATCCATCCAAACATTTTAATTAGTGTTATCGATTTCCATTCACTTTTTAGAGTTGAGACTATGGCTTTTCTGGTAAGTTCAAACTAGCTTCCTTACGATGCAGTGATTTTAATGAAAAGCCTCATGATTAATGTCAATTAGATCAGGTTTGGAATGAAGAAAGGTACAATAAAATTACAGTGTGGCAAGCTTCCAATAATACTGCCAGCTATTGCCCTTTTGACTCATAAGGTACCAGCCATATGTAAATAGGACATCTTGCCATTAGGTTCACTATGAAGCAAATGCTTTGTAAATACCCACAGTAGATAGTTTACGTTTATGCTATTAAGTCAGAAAACTTATAGGCAACTTCCGTTTCAGAAGAGAATTACTTGTGTGTTCACATCACATCTTTATTTTCTCATCCACCCCGTGATTTGTTGAGGACAGCTGGTACCTATTAAGTCTCCCTTTAAATGCTGTAGCCTTAATTAGCTACATCCACCTTCCCCCAACATTTCCAAACAAGGAACCAAAGAAAGGGCAAGCTGGTTTTTTATCATAGATACTTTGAACAATGAAGTTGTAAATGTTAAAATAATAGTCTCTATTAGAGAGGAACTAGTTATTCCTTTTTAAGGCTCCTTCAAAAAAAGTGAGAGTTTCAATGTTCAGCCTTGGTTACATAGGTAACTTTTAAAATTGTTCACTTTTTACTTTCCTGCCTGGTATTATTAATTAAACCTCTTAAAATATTACTTGAGGAGCCAGGTGTGGTGGTGCATGCCTATAATCCCAGCACTCAGGAGGCTGAAGCAGGAGGATCCACTGCAAGTTTGAGACCAACATGAGGTACATAGTGAGTTTAAGGCCAGCCTGAACTACATAGTAAGACCCTGTCTCCAAAAAAAAATTACTTGGGAAGGAAGGAGGGAGTCCCTCCAGAGATAATCTTGGTATTATTCCAGCTATGAACTTCTTGGTGATGTACAGAATCTGAAGGAAAATCAACCCAGCATGGTTTTCTATGAATAGACATCGTGTCGTTCCCAGACACCAAAGTGTTCAATTCACACAAAGAAATCTTGTCGGTCCAGTTGCTTTACCTGCCTTAAGTAGATAAAACACAAACTGATTTAATTTTTAATTTTAGGCTTCCCTTCTTTATAAAACACAAAAAAGTACCCATGTATGCATTCAGAACTTCAAGTGTAAATTTTATCCATAGGGTAAATTTTGAGCAAGATAAGGAGCCACCTCCAAGATTTTCTCCCTTGGATTTGTATTTTCTGGATGCTTGCCCCGCCCCAGCTAGCTTTCAACTGCAGTAAGACTATCTGTTTCAATAGGATGTGATCACTCTGGGGCTTGGGTCTTTTCAATCAGCTGGTGGCCCTGCCGGGTTTGGAGTGGCAGAGGGGAAGTGGCCTGTGGTTAAACAGAGGAAATACCAAGGCATTTTAACAGAGCAAATAGTCTCTTTACTTCCCACCGAGAAGAGCTTCAAAGCCCTGGGCCCAAGGAGACGAAGTGTTACTGGGCCATCAGTCACCTAATTGTGCGTCAGGTCCATTCAGGGCGTCCCAGCAGCCAAGACAAACACTGCCCAGGAGGACCATGCCTCCCACTGGCTGGGCAAGTCTGGCCGGCTGGAGATGGGCCCATGGCACCAGCACACACAGCCCCAGGGCTTCCTGAGGGCAGGAGACCCCCTACTTTTGGTGGAGATGCAAAGAGGAAAAGGTCTGGCTGCCATGGTGATGAGAGGTCTGCTCCAAGGGTGCTGCCCCACCCCAGCCCATCAAGCTTCGGTGGGTACCTGAGCCCCTACCTCACTTAATACTCACAAACGAGGGTGGGACCCAAGCCCCCAGAAGCCTGAAAACCCATCCATCATAGGCAGGTGCAAGGAGGCCTCGGGGAATGAAAGGGGACAATAAAACCGTTGACGGACTGGTCCCAGCAGCAGCAGACATCTGCTGGGGCTCAGTGCATGGTAAGTTCAGGGACAGAGGAGGAAAAGGGCTAGGGGGAAGGGGACGACACATTCTAGGCCAAATGAAGCATGAAAAATATCCAGCTTAAAGTAAAGGCTTAAAAAAAACACTAGCACATATTTCCTTCGTGGGGAAACTGTCCCAAGGTTTGAACTGCTCAGATTCAGATTTGGATCCTGCTCTACTTCTGCAGCACACAGTATTATTCCAGACAAACCCAGCCCCCTGGGGAGGAGCCAGGAGGAAGTGTGCGGTCCTATTCACTCCAGGACTCCTCTTCAGGCCCCAGACCATCCCCACCCAGGCCAGGGTCCTCTTCCTCTTAGCCAGCCTGACCCATTACAGATCACAGCTCTGACAAAATTTCCACTAAACTCTCCACCAAACTGATGAATTTTTTTGTTTGTTTTGGTTTTGGGGACAGGGTCTCACTATTGTAGCCCAGGCTGGCCTTGAACTCACAGCGATCCTCCTGCCTCTGCCTCCTGAGTGCTGGCATCACAGGTGTGCGCCACCACACCCAGCTCAAACTGATAGATTTTAAATGGTTAGAATGTGTCTTCTCTCCCTCTTCTGATTATGAGCCCTGTCTCCTAAAGAAATAGGTCTCGCCTATTTCTTTAGAGCATCAGAACCCTCTAAAGAACTTCCAATTCCTGGGCTCTGTCCCACTCGCCTTGAGTTTGCATCCCAACAAGCTCCCAAGGTGATTCTGACGCTGGAACCCCTGGATGTCACTTTGAAAATCCACCTTTAGAAGAAAAGTGGCACTCAGTCTCATTCATGCCGTTGTATCCCTGAATTAGTAAGTAGTACGAGCAGGGTGTGGTGGTGCACATCTGTAATCCCAACACTGCCAGGCTGAGGCACATTACCTACAGTTCAAGGCCAGCCTGAGCTACACAGTGAGTGCAGGGCCAGTCTGAACTACATAGGGAGACCTTATCTCAAAAAAAATCAAAAAGAAAAAAAAAGCAGGACAATCCCCCAGGCACTGCAGGGATTTGGGGATGGAGGGATAGATGGATGGAAGGATGGAAGGATGGATGGATGGTTGGATGGATGGATGGATGCAGGGGGAGGAAGGCTGCCCAAGAAAGATGGACAAAGGCCAGGAAGGGTCCAAATTAACTCAGCAAAACAAGCTGGAAGAAAGTATTATATTCCTCTTATAAAATGTCTCAGAGGGGGTCAGGGATTTAGCTTAGTGGCGCCATGCCTGCCTTGAAACTGCAAGGTCCTGAGTTCAATCCCCAGGACCAAAAAAAAAACAAACTGAAAAATGTATCAATCAAAAATGTATCAATGCAGGGCTGAATAATTTTTAACCAAGAATTCTGCAAGGGACACAGAGCATCTGTATGTAAGACAGATGACACGGCCACCGAACAGGCAGACCAGATATGGGCTTGGGATCCAAGAGCTGCAAGTGAATGAACACGCATCCAATTCACAATCAAATAAACATGCCTGGGCCCACAGCCAAGCACAATTCTTGGACTGGACTTTTATCAGGGACCTAAATTTTAACCAGCTGGAACTTTTTTTCCAAGCACCACCCTATTCCAAATCCTACCTTTTGAAATGAAATATTTGCCTTAAATGGGAAGCTTGTACTTCACTGCAAAGAGGATGCCAGCATTCTGCTTCTTGGATTGTTGAAGGTTCAGCTTTTTGGGGGGTTAGAAATTATATTTCAGACATAACAGACCAGAGGTGCACCCCATTTTAGGTAAGGAGGCAAGAAATGTCCCTTCCTCCCCCACTACAGGAAAAGCCACTAACTAAAAATCTGTGGGAGTGGATTCCTAACTCCTTGCTCCATAAATAGGCTTCTCAGCCAGACAAGGTTGTCTCAGAAGACAAGGGGGAGGCCAGGAATCTCATGGCAAGTGACTGAAATAATTAAAGTTACAAAACAAAAACATTCCGCTATCAAGAAGCAAGAGTTAAGAGCCAGTAAAAATGAGGGGGCCAGCCCCTCTGGAAATTTTACAAATTGGTACTTGAGAAAATAGAATTTGTCACTCAAAGAGCAACTTTACCTGGCAAGAGATCTTCCTTTCTAGTAGTTGAGGAAGTGTGCCCACAACTCATTTCTAAACACTGAGCTGTGTTCAAGATAGTATCAGCCTCTTAATTGCCCCACGAATAATGGGGAGGTTGTGAAACCTGACCACTTAAACCAAGCCAGCTCCTGGCTCCTCCGAGAGCAGCTCTGAAGAGTGTGTTTGCGAAGCAGCCTGGGGGATGGGGGCGGCAGCCACCTCACAAGCCCTGAGAAAAAACCCATTCCTACAGGGGCAAGGACGCCGGAACAAACGCTTCCTGGACATCAAGGGATCATTTGCAGTTGCTCTCCAGTACCCAAATCCTTCCCCTCCTCAGGGCTCACTTCTGCACCCTTCAGTAAGTCCCTCTCTTAGTTTCTGAGTGAAACTTAGACCCATGAGAAGCCCTCTCCTAGGGGTGCATTATATATAATCAGCCCTTATTCTTATGTTTGTGCAGACACAATTTGACTGTAAGCAGTCGAAGAGCTGAGGCCGACAGCTAATACTGAGCACCTGCTGTCTGATCAGGGAACCAGAACTGAATCAAATATCCAGGTCCCTGTAAGCCAACACTTACTGGAGATTGATGACAAAGCAACATCTGGACATCTTACCTAGGGAGGTGGCAGCAGGGAAGGCTTCCTGCAGGAAGGGATACTGGAGTAGAGGAGTGATGCTGAGGAGGTGTAAAGAGAAGGAACAAAGGCAGGAGCAGCGTGTGCAAAGGCCCAGTGTGGATAGGACACAGAAGCTGGGTGCTGCGACCTCCCACACACACACTTCTTAAAATCTATCACTTCATACTGGACTTGGCAGGAAGGATGCGGAGTTTAATTGGGCTCAGACAAGATGTGCCGGGCTCCAGGCTCTGAGGTCTGAAAACTAAAGACACAGAGTAAACAAATACCAGCTCCATAGTCTGGGGATTCGAGGCCCTTTATGAGAAAGTAAAGCAAAGGCACAGCAATTTGGGAGGGCTTCCCAGAAAATGTATCACTTGAGCTGTGTTTTAGGCCAAGCAGGAGGTTCTCTGGGAAGGAAAGGGCATCCCAAGAGGAGGGGAAAACACGAGTGGGCAGCTCGAAGGGTCTAAGAAGTTAGGGAGCAGGAAGGGCAACACGGGCTGAGGCTGGAAATGCGGGTATGCAGATGTGCAAAGAGGGTGGGTTGGCTGGGTCCTAGGAAGAGGCCCCCATGCTCATCCCGGAGGGGGTGAAAATGAGCCACAGAAAGGACTGCTGAGACCAAGGCTGGAGTTGCTGAGAACCCTTACATCCAGGAGAGGTGGTGGAGGAAGTTAGCGTGAGTGGGAAGAGCCTGGGAAGGCATGGGGCACCCACTCTGCAGGGGTGTGTGGGTGCAGAGCAAAACCACCAGGTTGGCCTCCAGGACACCACCATATCGAAGCACTGGCCTACAAAGCAGTCTAGGCAACTGCATGCAAATAGCAAACTGGACTGAGTCACTAGAAAACTCAGAAATGGGCCAGGGGATTCAGCTCAGTGGTGCCGCTGCCAGCCTTGAAAGCGCAAGGTCCGGAGTTCTATCCCTGTACCAAAAAAACAAAACACACACACACACACACACACACAAATTCCTCAGAAGCAAACGCTGTGATGCTGTTAGAGTTAGTCAAAAGTCAAATTCGGTCTAGGTCCAAAGTTCTAATAGGCAGCCTCAAGAAAATGTGCTACTGCCGGGCATGGTGGTGCATGCCTGCGATCCCAGCCCTCAGGAGGCTGAGTTCGAGGCCAGCATGGGCCACATAGTGAGTTCAGGGCCAGCCTAAACTACAAAGGGAGACCCTGCCTCAATCCACCTCTCAAAAAAGTAAATGTAGGGCCGGGGATTTAGCTCAGTGGTTCCGCCGCCTGCCTTCCAAGCCCAAGGACCCGATTTCGATCCCCGGAACCAAAAAAAAAAGTAAATGTTCTATCTATTAAAAATATAGAAGAGGGCCGGGGATTTGCCTCAGTGGTTTTGCCGCCTGCTGCGCAAGCGCAAGGACCCGAGTTAGATCCCCGGTACCAAAAAGTAAAAAAAAAAATATATATATATATATATATATAATATATATATAGAAGAATAGGGATGTTTCACTACAGTGGAACGGGGTAAGAAAATGTGATGTGTCACTCTAATGAGCGATAGGTTACAGCACTCACTAAGGGGAGCAGGTTATGTGGCCACTGGCTCTAAGCATCCAGCGGCCTAGCTCATACTTGGTTTTCTGTGCTGTTTCTCTGAATTGTGGGGCACGTCAGCTGAGGCACCAGCCTGTGCCCGCACGGGGCGTCACCTCTTACGTCTTTTCTGGCTGAGGCTGTTTAGAGCCTCGGAGAAGAGGTAGATCAACTTAGCTCAAGCAAACTACCCCATAACCATCCCATGCCTTGGGGAAACCAGGATGTCCCCATTTCCTCCCACTTTCCAGATGAAGAAACTGAGGCTCTAGGTGCCCAGGAGTGGAGCCAAGGTGAGGGCTCCCTCCTCTGGGCTTAAGGCACGAGTGCCCCGAGGCCGAGGCTGGCCAGCCCCGAAGGGAGGCGGGAGGCAGCAGGATGCAATCTCCAGGACCGCGGAGGCGGGAGCCCAGAGGCCGGCCCAGGAAGGCGGCGGCGTCCCGCACACCCCATCCCTGTGGCCTCATCGCCCGGACAGCGTCAAAGGGGCACCCGGTTCCGGAGCAGGGACTCCAAGTACACGGCAAAGTCTGGACCCCTCTCCGGCTGAGGTGACAAACTCGCTGCCCTCTGCCGCGAAAAACATTCTCAATTCGGATGGGAGGAGGAGAAAGCACCTGTGAGACCATCTAGGAGAGGGAAGCTGAACGGGGAGCAAAGCGTCTCAGGAAGTCAAGGAGCTCCAGTGGGGACGGGAGCGGGGCGACGAAGGGACCCCCAGCCCGAAGGAACAAAGCGACCCCGATAGCGGTGCAGCCGTCCCGGCGCTCCAGACCCCCGCCCCGGCCGCCCGGCTTTGCGCAACTGTCCGGAGGTCCGGGAGGGGGACCCCCAGAGCCCCCGGCCCTGTCCGGACAGCCCAGGGTCCCAGGCCAGCACGCGCAGCCCGGGGCGCCCGGAACAAAGGGCGGGCGGGCGACCCCACCGCGCCCCGCTCCCGGGAGGGCCTCCGCGGGGCCTCGTCTGCAGCACAAAGCCGGGGTCGGCCGCCCCTCACCCGGCGGGCGGCCCAGGAGGGCGGCGGCGAGATGTGCGGGCGCCCCGCGCAGCGCAGCGCTGCCCGCGCACCTGTGCGCCCCGCGCCGGCAACTCCAGACCCCGGAGGAGCCCGCGGTTCCCCCTTACCCTCCAGCCACAGGTGTCGGCGCCCCTCGCGCGGCCGGAGCCACCCGCGGCCACGGCCAGCTGCGAGCCGTTGAGACAGGCGTTGACGGTGAAGAAGACGGAGCAAAGCTGCAGCCACGGGGCCATGGCGCGCGCTCGCCCAGCCGGGCCCTTCTCCGAGCCGCGGCCGCCAGCAGCTGGGCAGCCCCGAGAGGGCGGGGGCGGCGGCCTGAGCGGGCCGCACAGAGCATGCGCCGCCGGCCCGCGCCCCGCCCCTCCCCTCTGAGACCCGCCCCCAACCTCAGTTCTGGGCTCCGGGCCCCGCCCCTCCACCCTGCCCCTCCCACCGGGCCCCGCCTCTCTGGCCACGCCCAAGCTGCTGCGGGGTCGGGCAGCTGCAGGCCCCCCAGTCACCACTATCTAAGAATTTTGTTTAAACCTGGCGTGGTGGTGCACGCCTGTAATCCCAGCATTCTGGAGGCTGAGGCAGGAAGATCGCTGAGAGTTCGCGGCCAGCCTGAACTACATGGCAAGACTATCTCAAAAAAAAGTTTTCTTTGAATTTTTTGTTATTCTGGGTTTTTTAGGGATTTTTTTTGTTTTGTTTTGGGTTATTGTTTTTTTCTTGTTTGTTTTTGAGACAGCGACTACCTGTGTAATCCGGGCTGCTCTTGAACTCTTTATGTAGCCCGAGCTGGTCCTCTGCCTCAACGTGGTGAGCGCTGGGGTTACAGGCATCCACCACCACATCCGGTTTAAGAGATTTTTGTTTTTTAATCTAAAGGATTTGTTCAGATGATATCTGCTCCACGCAAAAACTTGGAGAAACGCGATGTAATAATTTTAATAATTTAATAAGCACCTGCTGTGTGCCAAAGTCCCTTCTTGTGTCCTCCCAACCGCACAGGGAAGTGTCAGTATTATTGTTATCTCAGTTTTAGGCGAAGAAAAGGTAGTGTTAACAGGGCAGTTCAAGAAATCCTATCCATTACTGGCACCTTGGGCAAAGGACTTGTTGCCCCAGTACTTTGCCCTCCCCTGTAAACTGGAATAGCAAGAGTACGAATCCTCCTCTGGGGAGGATTCTGTTGTTTACACATAAAAGAATGGGACTAGTTGAATAAATTAAGGTACATCTAAACCATGACATAGAAGGTACCTTTTACAATTCTTTTTTTTAAAAAAAGCAGTGGAGAAACTGGCTCTGCAGAGTGAGCTTGGGCCGAGGAAAAGAGGAAAAAGCAAGATAAAAGAACTCCCTGGAGAAAGCAGGGTGGGTGGGCTATGGTGAGGAAGGCCATGATAGCCCCCTGTTACAATTCAGAAGTGCTAAGCCCCTTTTTCAAGAACACATTAAACCCTGGAATAGGGTTGGGGGTATAACTCAGTGGTAGAGCATTTTCCTAGCACTCAAAAAGCCCGGGGCTCAATCCCCAGCACCACAAACAAAATAAAGTAAGAAATTAGGTGGAGCATGGTTGTGTTTGCCCATAATCCCCAGCACCAGAGAGGCTGAGGCAGGAGGATCACTTGGAGTTCTGTCACAGGCTGGGTCTGAGGGTCCCTGAGGCTGAAATAAGGAATTTAACCTTCTCCTTTAAAATAAGTACCAAGGGAAAAAAATAAAATAAAATAAGTACCAAGGGCCGGGGATTTAGCTCAGTGGTTTCGCCGCCTGCTGCACAAGCGCAAGAACCCAAATTCGATCCCTGGTACCAAAAACTAAAATAAAATAAGTACCAAGTTCCCTGACTGTTGTCAAAGAAAAAGAATTTTCAGGACCTGTCAGTAAAAGAGGGCTGAGAAAAACTTATTAGAAGAAGACATAGGACACAGTACAGAGCAGAGAACAGGGCTCAAAGAAATGAGGCGCAATACAGCTGAGAACTGGGGATCTTTTATGTTTGGGAAGGTGGAAATCTGTAGAATTCAATAATGTATAGTCTCAATGAGCCAGAGAGGATGGCCCACCCCTAGTGAGATAATGGTCAGTTCCTATGGGAATCCCCAAAACGTTGGTCCCTTCGTGCCTGAAAGAGGACATTTACAAGTAAAAGGGAATGGGCAAACCTGTTTGCAGCTGAAAGGGAGTTGCCCAGGTTTGCTTTGGAGAAAGAAAAAAAAAGTGAATAAACTGGGCTTGTGTTCTGAAGCTGCAGGTTTTTCTTCAAGGTACAATTTTTTAAATTACGATTTCCTTGTCTCCTTTCTACCTTAGCTTTCTTTCTTCTATCCTACCTCAGTTCGGGGCCAACCTGGGCTACATAGTTCAAGACCAGCATGAACTACTCTGCAAGACCCTGTCTCAAAAATCAAAACTGGGCCAGGGGTGATGGTACACGCCTGTAGTCCCAGCACTCAGGAGACTGAGGCAGGAGGATCGCCATAAGGCCAGCCTGGGCTACATAGTGAATTGAAGGCCAGCCTGCACTATAAAGTGAGACTTTGTCTCCAAAAAATAAAGAAACTGGGACAGACACTAAATGTGTAAAGTCAAAAAATAAAATTGGGCCAGGGATTTAGCTCAGTGGTTCTACCACCTGCTTTGCAAATGCAATGTCCCAAGTTCGATCCCAGGTACCAAAAAAAAAAATTACAATAAAATAAAATGATACTTGTCAAGCTTACCCTTGTGAAATGTGTATCATCTCTGAAGAGGAAGCTGAGGCCCAAGAACCAGAGGGGCCAAAGTTACACTGCTCCCCTCAGCTGTGTACTTGCTCCCCACCACTCCACCCCTTCGCTGCCCCTCCCAGGCTAGGCCACTGGGTCCTCACTGGCATCAGCTTCCTGGGGGCTGTCTCTGCTTCTACTTCTATCCCGATATGCAATGTATTCCCTACTCTAGATCCAATGAGACCTAGAAATGTACATCAGACCACTAACTTCTAATTAAACACCTTCTGGGATGGCTTTTAGTCAAAAGTCATTTGGAATAAAATCCACAATCATCTTCTCTCCCATATCATCTCTTCTCACTCTGCCTTCATCACCCACCTTGACCCAATCTTAGGTTTTGGGGGTTTTTTTTGGTACTGGGGGTCAAACTCCAGACCTTGCACTTTTGAGGCAGGCAGGGGAACCACTGAGCTAAATCCTGGGCCCCTTGGTGGTTTTGACATAGGGCACCAAGTAATCCAAAGAAATGATATAGGGCAAGTGATCCAAATAAGGGAAATATTGTAACTCCCAACCTAATAGATTTCCAAAACTCAAGTTAGAGTTCTCTAAAATTGAAGAATGAATTCTAGGAACAATGTAGATTAAGAGTTTGAAGAATTTATTGACAGATTCCTCCTGCCTAAAGGGGGACCGGAAAGTGGGCTAGCCGGCCAACTCGCTTTTTAGAGGCATTTTATTGTACAAAGCCATGAGGTGAGGCAGGTTCAAGGTGAGACAAAACTATTAGACCCAGTGTAAAATTACAAGGTGGGCATGAAGTGAGACAAAACCATGATCAACCAGTAAGATTACAAGTGCAATCACCCAGGTATTACTGATTAAATGGGGATGGAATGGGAGAACAAGTCAGGTACCAGGAATTTCCAGAAAGGAAATGGGCTAGGGAGATTGATGTCTATTTAGAATATCAATCACTGCTATTCATCTCTAGGGGAAGCAGTATTTCTTTTCTTTTTATAATGCTAACCAGTGAATGTGCCTCAATTGTTTTTCTATGCTGAGGGCCCAGCTTTGTCTAACTCCCTTAAAAGAATTTCTTGGGGCTGAGGATTTAGCTCAGTGGTTCTGCCGCCTGCCTTGCAAGCACAAGGTCCCAAGTTCAATCCCCAGTACCAAAAAAAAAAAAAAGAAACAATTTCTAACTAACTTAGCTATCTGCCATAGTTTTGTCTCAGCAAGCCTTGGAAACCATTGATGTAGGGCATGAAGTAATCCAAATAAGGAAACTATTATAATTCCTACTAACCTGCTAGATATCTGAAACGCTGAGTTCGTGTTCTCTAAAATGGAAGAATTCAAAGAACAACAGAGGTTAAGAGTAGGAAGAATTTATTGAGAGAAAGATAGCTTCTGAGAAACAGAAGGGGGACCAGAAAGTGGGTTGCTCACACCCCCCCCCCACTTCTCAAAAGTGTTTTTATTTAGCAAAGCCATGAGATGAGGCAAGTACAAGGTGGGACAAAACCACGGTCAGCCAATAAGATTACAAGTATAGTCACTTAAGTAATATTGGTTAATGGGGATCAAATGGGGAAGCCAGTCACATAGCAAGCACAGAAGGAACAAACAAGGATTTCCCAGAAGGAATGGGCTATGGAGGTTTCATCCCCACCCAAGGGGATTGATGCCTATATAGTAAGTATATCAATCGCTGCTGTTCTTCTCCAGGGGAACAATGTGGGTGTAATACTTTTTCCTTTTTATAATGCTGACCTTCAGTGAATGTGTCTCACTTGTCATCTGTATTGACTCCTCCAGGTCCGGCCCTGTTAACCGCCTACAAGATAGCTAACTGACTTAGCTGTCTACAAAACATCACCTCTGTCCTCCAAGAAAGCAGCCTCCTCTGCATAACTCCTTGCCAGACCCAGACTCACCTCTTCTTGTCCCCAGGCCTGAGCCACACTGCTGCTAGCACAGGATTCCAGCTCTTTCCCGGCTGGCTCCACACAAGCTCCTACATCTTTGTACTTAAGCCCTCCAGAGAGGCCAGGTGGCCCCAGCTTTCTCCTTATAGAGAAAAAGGACTCGGTAATTCGGGCAGAAGTCTTGGGGTTTGGCTCCTCCGGCCACTGGGGAGCAGAGCCAGCCTGGTCTGACCTCAGAGGGTGGATGCACCTGGAAACCAGCATTACTGCCAGAGATAGGGGAATGGGGTGGGGCTCCCCACAATACCATCCACTACAAGGCTCAGGTGCACTGCCAGGTAGAAATGTTCTGTATTCCACCTCACTGCTGGGGTATTCAGAAATTCGGACAGACTCAGGGAGGGTGGGCGACACACCAACTGCTCCTGCAGAAGAGCCAGGTCCACAGAAGCCAGCACCCGGGAGTCTGTCTCCGAATGGACCTCAGGCCTGTTGGTTCAGTGCTCTGCCCACAACCCTGCAAGCAGACACACTGGCCCTACCTCTCGGGCTCATTCTGAATCCTCCACCTCCAGGAGAGGTCCTCAGAGGTCCAGGGTGCTCCAGGCTGAGAAATGGCCAGGGCCGAATGGATGTTGGAGAAAGACCGAGGAAACCCCCCTATACTGTCTCAGGCTACAGGCTCCTTACCCTGTGTGTGGAACCACTGAATGATGCACATTTGAAATTGCCAGAAGCTCAATATCTCACTGCCCTCTTAGCTGCTTCTCTGGTTAATGAGGCAGACCACGTGCCCAGGTACATACTGTCATTTTCAGTTCCCGATTTGTTGGCAAGGTGAATGCCAGGAAAGAGCAGTATCTGGATCTAGGAGAGAGGGAGAAACTTAAGGAGGGCATGTGAGTAAGAACTGTGTGAGGTGGAGTCAGGGCAGGCAGAGCCACACTCCTGCTCCCTTCATGTCCCCACATCCTCCCAAGGATGAACCCCTCTCCTCCCAGCTCGCTGTGGACCGAGCCTGCTGACAGCTGCTGAAAACTTGCTGCAGGACCTCGACAGCTTTTCTACAGGAGTAGGGAGGACACACGGAAAACCACGCTTGTCCAGCCTAGAACATGGTTCAAACCACAGCTCTCAGGAGGTGGGACTCAGAGGCCCTAGAGAGCCTAAGCATGTGTGGAGGTGGAAGGGAACCATACACACCCAAGAGTCAAACCTGGTCAGGAAATTAAGACAATAAATCTGAGTTTAGGAACATCTTTCTCAACCTGGTCTTTGCTATTGATCCTCTTCCTTTCATCTCTTTTTATCTGGATTCCTCGGAATATTTTTGGGATGGGGTTGGCTGTCCTAGAAGCTGAGCTAAAAGGAAGAGGTCAGGCCCCCACATGGCCTCCAAGGACCATGGTCTCCTCAGACTGCAGTGAGCCCAGCCGCACAGGTGACCAAAGGGTGAATGGGAAACGTCGACCATCTCATTCACTGGGGCAGGCTTCTCCATGGTCTAATCAGGATTTCAGGCTCCCTCAGTGCCTGGCACTCGGCTTGGCACACACCAGTAGTAAGAAAAGGTTACTACCTCTCCCTGTAGGAGTGAAAGTGAAAATTAAACAAGAAAAATCACCTTAAAATAAGCTGTTGATGAAATGCAAATATACAGCTCCAACCTACCAAGAACTTAACCAGGTAAGAAAGATCCTTAATTACAAATATTAGCTGGGCGTGCGGCCCAGGCCTGTAATCCCAGCACTCGGGAAGCTGAGGCAGGAGGATTGTCACGAATTGGGGCCAGCCTGAACTACATGGCAAGACCCTGTCTCAAAAAAGGAAGGAAAGAAAGAAAAGGAGAGAGAGAGAGAGAGAGAGAGAGAGAGAGAGAGAGAGAGAGAGAGAGAGAGAGAGAGAGAGAGAGAGAGAGAGAGAGAGAGAGAGAAAGAAAGAAAGAAAGAAAGAAAGAAAGAAAGAAAGAAAGAAAGAAAGGATGTCTTTCTATTCCCACTCTTCAGTCTCCCAGGACTTTGGTAAGTGAACCATGGTGGCTGCCCGCGAGCCGTCTCCCCGCTTCTGTCGGAACCCCCAAAGCTGCCGGGTTGCGGGGCACGAGCGAGGCAGCCAGCAGTCTTGGCTCCGATGCGGTTGGTGTCATCACAGATGAAGATCACAAGACTCAGCGAGCAGAAATCCGTTCCGTGCCCGGGGTCCTGCCTGGGACCTAAGCCCCGGGACTCCTCTACCCCTCCCGATTCTTTCTGCCTCAGGAGTTATCCTGCACCCCAACTTACCAGTGCTGAGAAGACCCCGGGGCGAGCGGAAGAACTGGGACAGACGCCCTGACCCCGTGCCCCAGAATCCCAGGACGTCGGCCCCAAGGGCAGGGGCCCGGCGTCCGCCACCCCACCGCGCGGGCTCCCTCACCTTCCGACGCTAACTCCCCAGTCTCTTTCCCGGAGTGAAGGAAGCGTCTGGTGTCGTCTCCACGCCGCCCGCGAGGGGGCGCGCGCGGTCCGGGTCCGGGTCCGAGGTCTGCGCCGACGCGTGCTCGTGGTCGTTCAGGGCCCAGTCCGCAGGGCAGGTGCCAGTACCCGCTGTTGCCCAACTGGTGCTAAGTTTCAGGGGAACTACAGTTCAGGGAGCAAGAGGCAACGGGCCCCAATACGGGATCTCAGCATCCATGTGATTTTGGGCAATCCATCCTCTTGCGATGTCGGTTTCTGCGGTGGCAACAGCAAATGACCCGGATTCAGTCAGACCTCAGTCTTAAGTAGTCAAATAGCTCTGAAGGGAGAAGGAACTGCAGCGCAGGGCAAAAGCCCCGGAGCAGTAGGGGACATGGCAACTTCCAGGAACTGAAAAGGGCTGCTGTGTCTGGAGAGCAGAGGTGTGGGGGGATTGTACCAGTGAGTCCCAGAGGCCTGCTCTACACTGAGCTGCAGGGCCGGGGATTTAGCTCAGTGGTTTCGCCACCTGCCCTGCAAGAGCAAGGACCCGAGTTCGATCCCCGATACCAAAAAAAAAAAAAAAAAAAAATTAACCCCAACCCCAGCCCTTGACCTGGCTTGAGCCTGAAAGTAGCCCGAAGGTTCTGAGATTTAGGGAAGGGTTCAGGCAATGTTTACAGAAGGACCCTGAATCCCAAGTGCTATGCAGGGGCCCTGCCCACCTGGCCCTTAGCCAGCATTTGATACATAACTATTTAACGAATGAGTAACCAAGATCATTGTTAAAATTCGGGGATTTCATGTCTAGAATCCAAGAATCACTAAAAAGCCTGGAAAAAAATTCAACCCCACTAAAGCTCTGAATAATGCATATAAAATAAAACAAAGTGATGAATAGTTTCTTCTTATCTTTTGGGATTTTTTTTTATTGTAATGACCTTCAGTATTTCAATAGATTTTTTTTTGTAATAGGGATCGAACTCAGGACCTTGCACTTTCGAGGCAGGGGCGGTGCCACTGAGCTAAATCCCCACCCCTTTAATAGATTTTTTAAAGAATAATTTTAGATTTGCAGAAAAAGAGTTCCCATTTCTCCTGTCCCTAATTTTTTTGTTAATATTCTAGATTAGTACAGTACCTTTGTTACAATCAATGAACCAATGTTAGTATATTTTTTTCAGGTACCGGGGATGGAACTCAGGACCTAGCACTTGCAGGGAAGGCACACCACCACTGAGCTACATCCCCGCCCCCCATTGATATATTATCATTAAATAAACGCCAAACTTTATTTAGATACCTCCAATTTTTACGTAATGTTTTTTTCTTTTCCAGTGTCTCATCCAGAGTACTACATACTGTTAGTGTCTTGTCTCAGGTTCCTCTTGGCCCTCACAGTCCCTCACACTTTCCTAGTAGTTGATGGTCTTGACAGTTGTTTTGTTTTGGCTTTTTAGACAGGGTCTTGCTGTGTAGCCCAGGCTGGCCTTAAACTCACAGCAATCCTCCTGCCTCAGCCTCCTGAGTGCAGGAACTATACAGGTGTGTGCCACCATGCCTGGCCTTATCCTTGACAGTTTTGAAGAGCATCAATCAGGTATTTTGGGACTTTTTTTTGCAATCAAACTCAGGTCTTTGCACTTACAGGGGAGACAGTGGAACCGCTGAGCTAAATCCCTGCCCTGAATCAGGTATTTTGTAGGGTAGCTCTCTATCAAGACTTGTCCGGTGTTTTTCTCATGATTAGACTGGATATCATCTTTTTTTTACTTTTTTTTTTTTGAGACAGGCTCTCTCTATGTAGTTTAGGCTGGCCTTGAAGTCACTATGTAGCCCAGGCTGGTCTCAGACTTGCAGCAATCCTCCTGCCTCAGCCTTCTGGGTTGAGTACTGGGATTACAGGTGTGAGCCACCACCCCAGCATTTCTTTTACTTTAATCAAAGTATACAAAGTCAAATTAGTTCTAGTGGATATACCGTGTAATGAAAATCAGCCATCCTCTGACCTGCCCCTTGCATTACCCTACACGTTACTCCCCAGAGCACCTCTCCAACTCTTGTAGCTGTTTCTTCTGGCATTTGCCACTTGCCACATTTTTTGTTTATTTCAGCAGAGGGGAATGAGTCCAGGGCCTTCACACTGAATTACATCCCACATTTTTTATTTTTCATTATGAGACAGGGCCTTGCTAAGTCAATATGTTGCCCAGGTTAGGCTCAAACGTGCAGTTTTTCTCCCTCAGCCTCCTGGCTGAGTGCTGGAATTACAGGTGTGCATCATGCCTCACTTCCTGCCATTCCTTTTTTGAGACAGGGTCTGGCTGTGCAGTCCAGACTGGCCTTGAACTCACTATATAGCCCAGGATGGCCTTGAACTTGTGGCTATCTTCCTGCCTCAGCCTCAGGAGTGCTGAGATTACATGCACGCGTCACCACTCCCAGTGTGAGCGCTCCTGAAATTCCCTTCCTCGGTCTATCCACTACAGTTTGTGCTGGACACCTTCCCTTAGCCCTTCCAGAAGCACTCTGACCTGTGTAGACCACATCAGTCATCTATCTGCCTTCCCCCTGGGTTTCTGGTTGGTTGGCTAGTGTGGGGCAGGGGCAGGGGGCAGAGTGCCTGGGCCATCTGTGTGCCCAGAGGTCTCCCCACTGGCGTGCTGTACCCCTGCTGTCCCAAGCCCTCTCTGTTTAGCTCTCTCCCCAATTTGGCCACCTGCCCTCCTCTTACCTTCCAGGCCTTGGTGGGAGTGATGGCCTCAGTGCGGGACTATCTATACCCACCCTCCTTCCTAGAGTGGCTTTTCACCCGGCCCATGCAAAACTTTTTTTATCAAATTCTCCTCAAATTCGCCATCTGAGAGCTGTTTCTTTCTCTCCTTTTTTTTTTTTGGTACCGGGGATCAAACTCAGGACCTTGTGCTTGCAAAGCAGGCAGCGGAACCACTGAGCTAAATCCCTGGTCCCTGAGAGCTATTTCTTGTTGGGATGCTGACTGACATAATTTTAGCCAAACCGATATCCAGTGTTTATATACACCGTTAAAACATAAGGAAAACATCATTCACTTTATTTACAAGTAACATAAAAGTAAATTGAACTTGTAAAACTTACAAAGCAAGTAGTGTTTAATGGTAGTATTTCCTTTCTTGTTACAACTTTCTAGTTTTGTGTGTGTGTGTGTGTGTGTGTAGTTAGTTATTTATCTCTTTTTTTTTTTTTTGGTACCGGGGATCAAACTCAGGTCCTTGCACTTGTGAGGCAGGTGGCAGAACCACTGAGCTAAATCCCCAGGGCAGTTATTTATCTTTTAAAAGTATGCTTTACCTTTATGTTTTTTAAACAGGTAAACACATGTGTTTTATGTGTCACCCCCTTGTGAACTCCTTTTTTTTTTTTTTTGCGGTACCAGAGATTGAACTCAGGACCTTGCGCTTGCAAGGCAGGCGTGGTGCCACTGAGCTAAATCCCCGGCCCCCCTTGTGAACTCCTTCCACACAGCTTTCCATGGGCTGGGGCTCCTCTCAGCTCCACTTTCTAGAGTCCTCACCCTCCTGCCAGTTAAGGCCTGGTCCACTGCCCCACTAGGGTTCCCTTTCCTTCTCTAGGGTTCAAGCTGGTATTCTGGATCCTGAGTTTCTTTCTGGGGCTTTTCTCTCATTTTAGTGCAGAAGACTGTCCAATAATTTTTTTTGTTTTTAATTTTGGAGACAGGGTCTCACTATTTAGTTCAGGCTGTCCTGGAGCTCATTGTGTAGCCCAGGCTGGCCCCGAACTCGTGACTATCCTCCTGCCTCAGCCTCCCGAGTACTGGGATTACAGATGTGTGCCACCACACTCGGCTCTCCAATAACTTCCTGAAGAGGTGTGGGAGGTAAATTTTGCGGTTCTTTGCATATCTAAAAATATATTTTTATTCATTGTCACCAGTGATTAATAATTTGTTCGGATTTGAATTTTCCATTGAAAGTAATCTTCCACTAGAAGGCACTGTGCCTTTACCCTTCAGTTCCCAAGGCTGTTACCATTTAGAAACCTGGAAGTATTTTTACTCTTGGTCCTTTGGAAGTCTTTATCTCCTCTCACTTGCTCTCTCTCTCTCTCAGCTTTAGTTTGCTCTCTTTATCCTGTTGTCCTAAATTTCATAGGAACAAGTCTCTTCATCATCGTGGCCATTCACTTTAGAGATACATGCCTTCGATTCTGCAGAGTTCTTTTGAGTACTGCAGCCCCCTGATCCTCAGAAGATCCTTCCGTGGCCCCCAGTGGATGCCCCAAACCTAAGACAACACAGAATCCTGTCTGCACCATGGTTTCCCATAGATACATGTCTGATAGTTTATAAATTAGGCACAGCAAGAGATCACCACAATAATTAAATAGAGCAATTATAACAATGAACTATAATGAAAGTTATGTGAATGGAGTCTCTCACAGTGTCACCTTCTTGTGATGCTGTAAGGTGACACTAAAGCCTACAGGAGCAAGCACGGTGGTGTAGCAGCACTCAGTGACTGACGGGAGGGTGGGAAAGCTGGCAGCATCTGGCCAAAGGGATGATTCCCACCCTCTGCAGGATGGAGCAGCATCACACTACTCAGAGCACTATGCAGTTTAACACTTGTGAACTGTTTATTTCTGGAATTTTCCATTTAATATATTTGGATTGCAGTTTGACTGTTGGTTACTAAACCCACAAAAAGCAAAACTGAAGATAAGTGAGGACAGCCACACACACACACACACACACACACACACACACACACACATATATATAATTTTTTTGTAAACATTTTCCCTTTGCTCACTCTCTTTGCAAATCCTGAGTTGGGTGATAGGCATCCTACAGTTTATTCTCTAATCTCTACTTTCCTCTTTCTTTCCTTCTCATTTATTTATTTTTTGTTTTTTTGACAGGGAGCCTCATATGCAATTTCAGCTGGCCTTGAACTCACTATGTAGCCCAGGCTGGCCTCAAACTCATGACGATCCTTCTGCCTCACCCTCCCAAGTGCTGGGATGACAGGTGTGCAGCAAGCATGGCCTAATTTCCTTGTTCTTATCAATGATCCATGTCTCAGTTACTTCACTCCACGCTTTAGAACAAAAAGAATATGTTTATTTCAATTATGATACTTATTAATATCCAAGAGAGAAGTTCGTTCTTATTTTGTTGTTGCTCCTTTTTTTTTTTTTTTTTTTTTTTTTTTTGGTACGGGGAATCAAACTCAGGTCCTTGCGCTTTCGGGGCAGGCTGTGGAACCACTGAGCTAAATCCCTGGCCTCTGAATAATAGTTTCATTGAAGTTTTTTTCTCCTTCCCCCACGTGGCTTTATTCTATTTTTTTCTTTTTGAATGCTTACAATGAAAACCTCTTTTCCTGCTCTTGTAAAATCATTCCTAAGGAAATGGACCTGCTGTGTTACCTGTGTTATCAGGTTAGGACTTAAACCGGGAAATCATCACCAGAAACAAAGATCCTGCACAGGTTGTGTCCAGAGGAAGAGGCTGTCAAGCCCCTTAAATGAGATGCTGGCGATAAACAATCTTCAGGACCAACACTAACTTGTAGCCGTTTTATTCTACAAATTATCACACCTGTAATTCTTAGCACCTTGTTCATTCTCCTCCTTCCCAGTGCTTGAGAATTGAGCCTAAGGATTCAGATGCGAGGCAAGCACTCTACCACTGGGCTACATCCAGTCACCCAGTACTTTTTTTTTTTTAACGGGATCTTACTAATTCGCCCAGGTTGGCCTTAAACTTGCAATCCTCCTGCCTCAGCCTCCCAAGTAGGTGGAATAACACGCACCATCTCTCCGTTCACCTAACATTACATTGTTTTGTTTTGTTTTTTGGTACTGGGAATCGAACTCGGGCCCTTGCGCTTGCACAGCAGGCGGCGAAAACACTGAGTTAATTCCCCGGCCCCTACATTGTTTTTTTGTTTTCTCCAATACCATCGTGAATCCAAACGATATGGCTTGTGATATATATGAATACATAATCATACAGATTTGTACTTATATATTCAACAAGTATTCATTGAGTGCCCACTCTATGCTGCCGGGCGTTGTGGAAGGCACTGAAAAATTCTTGGACATGATCAGAGTCACGATGTCCTTGGCCTCCAGGAAGTGGCCTTCCAGGGCAGTGCCTAACTTAGCAGCGCTCACCTAGCGTGGCTGGCGCAACACATAGCTATTCGGAGACTACCTCGAATCCTGAGCCCAAATCTCCTCCCACACTGATTCAAACTCTGGAGTACAAAGAGGAGCCAGGGAAAATAAACCACAAAAGGAAGGTGCAGGGCGCTGGGCAGGACGGCACAGGTCTGTAATCTCAGCACTCGGAGGGTGAGACAAAGGACTGCAAGTTTGGGTCCACCTGGGCAAATGGGCAATTTAGCAGCTTAAGCGAGACCGTGTCTTACAAAATAAAAAAGGGCTGCGGATGTAGCTCAGTGTGAAGGCCGCAGATTCAACCGCCAGTTCAGGGTGGGGAGCAGAGAGATGGGGCAATCAAGAACCAAGAGCCAGCTTGGGGGAAAGGAGTTTTAAGGTTCTTGCTCAGGCCCTGCCCCGCTCCATCCCAAAGCGCATGCCCAGTCCACAGGTAGCAGGCTCTATCCGTGGGCAGGCAGCGGGTACCCGGCCGCAGACGCTCTGGGGAGAAGAGGAGAGGCTTTTGGGGAGGAAGACTGTGCCTGTTTGGGGTCAGCCCTAGCGGGGAGTCCGCCCACGGCTCGACAGCGTACATACCCCGAGCAGAGGGTCGCGTCTGCAGCAGGGGCAGTCAAGCGCCCCTCGGCTGTGAACTCTGCTCTTCTAGCCCGAGGCTGCCGCGCAGGAAATTCTGTTTCTAAACCTAGGCTACATTTTGCTACAGGTGGAGCAAGTACTGGAGTAACACTGTTGCGGAGCAAGGCGTGGAGCCAGCTTCACGGGCACAGAACGGATTCCTCCTGGCGGGAGCCTCCGGGCCGCGGGTCTGGGCCGGGCAGACGAGGACTCCCCTTGGCCTCCCCGCCGCAAAAGTAGATGTATTTAAACTGGAAACCTAAAATAATTCTTCCATCGCTGCAGGATGCCATTAGGTAATGTCTCCTAATGTTTCCCAGGGACCTTCCAGGCCGGTTCATTTAATGCCTCAGTTGCGCTTTGTTCCCGACTTCCAAGCCGCTCTCGGAAGACTAGAGCCAAGTGAAGCCTGGCTGCTCCAGCCCTGCTCATGCCTTTAAAGTGTGTGCGGCGACCCAGGCCGGTGCTAAGAACGGCGGCGTGCAGCGCCACAGTGGGTTCCTCTTGTTAAAAAAAACCTGGAGCCATGTCAAGCTCATTTAAAATACAGTGTTTCTGAAATAATTTTAAGCTTACAGAAATATTACAAAAAGTTCAGAGTACTCATATACTCTCCATCTGGCTTCCTCCAATGTTAACCTCTCATATATAACTGGAGCACTATTGCTGAAATCAGAAATTTAAGATGAATATATCACTGAGTTATCAATAGATTCTTGGAATTTTACCAATCTTTCCACTAACATCCTATTAAAATTAAATATATATATATTTTTCCTTTTTTTGTACATGGGATCGAACTCAGGACGTCAGGCTTACCAGGCAGGTGCTGTGCAGCAATCCTCCTGCCTCAGCCTCCACAGTGCTGGGACTACAGGCATGCAAAACCCCGCCCCACCCCTAATGTCACTTTTTATTCCAGGTTACCAGAGTACATTTAGTTATCATTTGCCTTGGGCTCCTCTAGACTGAGACAGTTTCTCAGACCTTCCTTGTTTTTCATGCCCTTGACAGTTTTGGGGAGTACTGGTTATACATTTTGTGGGTTAGCCCTCAACTGTAGTTTGTGTAGCATTTTTCTAAGAAGTAGGCTGGGGTTATGGGGCTTGAGAGGAAGAACGAGGAGGAAAAATGCCATTATCATCACTTCGTATCAAAGGTCCACTTCTGGTTTTTTGTTTGTTTATTTGTTTTATACCAGGGATTGAACTCAGGACCTTGTGCTTGCCAGGCAGGCACAGTGACACTGAGCTAAATCCCTGGTTCTCACTACTGTTTTATCTGATTGGGATCCACTCCAGAATCCCACTTTGCATTTAGTCATCATGTTTCCTTTATCTCCTCTAATCTATAAAAGTTCCTCAATCTTTGTCTTTGATGACAATAACACTTACAGTTTTCTGGTTTTGTGTTTGTTTTTGTGTGTGTGTGTTGTTTTTTTTTTTTTGGTACCCGGGATCAAACTCCAGTCCTTGCACTTGTAAGGCAGGCAGCGCAACCACTGAGCTAAATCCCTGGATATGAGAATTTTCTTGTTCCTTTGTTTTCTTTTTGTTGTTGTTGTTTTGTTTTGTTTTTTTTTCTTTTTTGTTGTTCCTTCTTTTTCTGTAATTTTTTTTTTTCCTTTTGGTACTGGGGATTGAACTCGGGTCCTTGCACTGCTTTCTGTAATTTTTTAATTCAATTGTTTCTTTACATAGGTACGGATTCATGAATGCTTAAATTTGTGGGTTTTATTCCTATAGTGTCATTGTGTTATTGTTCAAATTGTTTCAGTTTTGGCCACTGTGATCTCCTTCAAGATCCCCTGGTGTCCTTTTGTCTTAGTTACTTTTCTTGTTCCTGAGACGAAATACCCAACACTCAAAGTTAAAGGTAGGAAGGTTTATTTGGCTCACCGTTTGTAGGGCTTTCAGTCCATAGTCGGCTGGCCCCAGGGCAGGGTGTCAGGGCAGAGGGGCACTGTGAGCAGAAGGCAGGAAGGCAGCAAAGCAGTGAAGTAGTGAGGAAGCAGCAGCAGCCTGCCTCTCCCATTTATCCCTTCCAGGCTACCCACCCTTTAAGTGGTGTCCCCCACACCCAGGGAGGGCCTTCCCATTATCCATACCCAGAGCTATGCCAACCTACTCAGTGGACTAATTCAGTAACCACACACCCTTGATCCTAGATCCCACACTCTAGATCCAGCCACCTCTGAAAAGCCCCACCTATGACCACACGAGGCTTTGGGGGACATCTAGACACAAGCCATACACCTTTGTAATGCTCCATCTTTTTTTTTCCGTATGGGGAATTGAACTCAGGACCTTGCGCTTGCCAGGCAGGCACAGTGCCACTGAGCTACATCCCCGGCTCTGCCCCATTTTTTTAAATGTACGTCCTCATCTCCTGGTACACAAGATGCCTCAGTAGGTGCAAAGTCCCTATGATGAGTGTTATCATCATGTATATCTAAAATGTACCAAGGGCTGGGGATTTAGCTCAGTGGTTCCACCGCCTGCCTCACAAGCTCAAGGACCCGAGTTTGATCCCCAGTACCAAAAAAAAGAGAAAAAAGTAACAGTAAATGTTTTGCTTCAAAAACAACTAAACAAGATGCCTCAGTATCATCTTATATTTTCCCTGTCCCAGTTCTGGAATAAACCATTTCTCTGAAGATCTATTCTTTTACTGTAGCATCGTATTTTGAAATCAAGATCTGGGCACTTGGTTTGCTCATTGCTACTGGGAGGTTTCACTCCTAGGCCCTCTCAGGAGGCAGCTAGGAAATATACACACATGTAAAATATATATACAAAACCAGTATTCCCCTCTCTATATAGATAGTATATACATTATATATACTATATATGCTCTATGTAGTATATATAATATACATGTGACAGGAGCATTTCTACACAAATTTGGGGGAAAATTATATCATAATTAAAGTATGACTGTACCTGTCTAAGGCCCAGTGTTTCCTTGCCCGAGAGCCGACTATGGCGTGTGGAAACAACTCCATTTTGCGTCTGGTCACAGCTGAGGCCTCAGTGGTTCCCTGATGCTGTGACACTCAAGGGGAAGAGTACATCAGCTGAAGACATCCTGGTTCTTTGAGAACTGAGTAGTAATAAAAAAAGAGAAAGTTTTCAGCTGGGGAGGGACAAGTTCCTTATCAGCTTAATTCATGCACCTCCTGTCCTGGAGGAGATGGACCTCCTGCCTTCATCACCTGAGATCTGCATCAATGTAGGGTCCCCACCGCACCCTAGGTCACCCGATAATTCCTCCGATTAGGGTGTGTACCCAATAATAGTGGCTAGCTCAGAGTCCTTGTCTTTGTCCACTCTGAGGCACTGACCTTTGAAATTTTGCAAGTCTCTGTTGTCTTTTTTTCTCTAGCCCTCGCAGTCCCCCTTTCTAGGCAGTCAGAGGAAATCAGCCTCCGATATGTACAGTTAAGCATCTACACACACACATATGATCATTAGTTCATGCTGATAAATTCTAATCCAACCCCATAGATTCATTCCAGCCATCCCCTTTCCTTATTTCCCACTCTTTTCTTCTATAACAAGAAATCTTAAAAAAAGAAAGAAATCTGGCTTTTATTATTACAATACATTCTGCCAGCATCATAATATTGCTGTGGACTCAGAATACCTTATCCAACCAACAACATGACATTCCCCAAATCACTGCATCTAATTAAAACTGTTTTACAGCAAGAGAATTGCAACAGGGGGTTCATGCTCACGGAATTAACTAGCCTGCTGACATGGCTCGTCCGTCCAAGGCAGCTGGGCTAATAAAAAAGTTGGGATAGTTTACTGAAGACTAAGTATGGCGTCATTTGAGAGACAGTACTCTGTGAGGATGGCTTTTGTCTTACAGGATGCAGTGAGTCTTGAATCAGAGAGCATTATGTAGTGCTCCCTCCCCCTTAGCTAGAGTAGATAGGTCTGTGAGTCAGCAGGTGCAAGTGGGAGTGTCTTCTCTCACCGCTACACTTGCTAACCCTCTTTCACAACTTTTGCATCTTTTGCCAGAAACTTTTAGTTCTCTGGCTTGGAGGTCTTAATACTCAAGGGAACCTGATAATGGTCACATTTAATTGAAAGATAAAGGCTGGTACATGCACATTTTGTGCTACTTATGCCATCAAAAAGCAATTCTCAGGCCGGGGATTTAGCTCAGTGATGCCACTGCCTGCCTCGCAAGCTCAAGGTCCTGAGTTCGATCGCCCGTACCAAAAAAAAGAGCCATTTCTCTACTGGCTGGAATGATACATCCCTGTTACATGGGGGAATTGGGTTGTTGCTCCCCAGTGGGTGCAAGGAATATGATCTCTAGAACTCAGGGCTTCTTCAGGGCACCTCTTCATATGACTAGTGTAAAAGTTCATGGAAAACTACAGTAATCAAAAGAGGCAGACGCCTGCCTCAAAAGTGCAAGGTCCCAAGTTCAATCCCCGGTACCAAAAAAAAAAAAAAAGGCAGGACAGAGTTCTGAGAATTAACGTTTGGATCTTTCCACCAGGTAGAGAACCTCAACTAGTTAAATTCTGCATTTGATCTTAACCAAAAGGCCGAGGAGTGATCAACTAGTTAAATTCTGGCTGGTGGGGGGGGGGAGAGCAAATGGGTAGTAGAATAAAAAAGTCATAGATATCAATTATGTCTTATGATCAATTAAAGGAACTGCACTCTCTTTGCCTGTTATATATGTGTGATTAATTGTCTATACCTAAGGCCATTTTATCCTTTTTCTTGCCTTTTTTTTTTTGGTACTGGGGATCGAATTCGGGACCTTGCGCTTGTGAGGCAGGCGCCGGAGCCACTGAGCTAAATCCCCGGCCCTGCCATTTTTATTTTATAGACAAATGGCTGAAGTAAATGTTGTAGTTTACTCTTTAGACAAAAGAATATTCGGTGAGATCATAACTGAATATAAGAAGCAAAGGACCCTACAGTGACTGTAGGGTGCACAAGTCTCCTCATTTTAGGGAAAACATGAGAACACCTTCATTTCTAAGGTGAACATCTGTGTCTTGTTGGGATTGTACAGAAATTTTGTTGTATCAGAGTTCAGATGCAAGCTGGGCATGGTGGTGCACACCTGCAGTCCCAGCACTGAGGCTGAGGCAGAAGGATTCCAAGTTCAAGGCCAGCCTGCACCATATAGTGAGACTCTCAAATAAACGAGAGTTCAGATATTTGTAAAAGGAAACACATGGAAGGTGAGTAGCCAAGGTAGAGTCTACTAGTTATCAATTTATTGTCTTTTGGATGCAAATTTACTCATTACCTGATATGCAAAAAACGGAGCTGGTCCCTTCACGTATTTTCCTTTGTCAGCTAGCACTGTGCTAAACTCTTGCCTGAAGAGGGCGGTGGAGAGTCACTGCAGGAGGAAGGAAGAAAACCTGGTCTGCCCTGTTCCTGCAGTGTTGCAGGCTCCTGCCGGCCCCTCCAGGGCCCAGCTCCAGCTCCAGCTCCTGCAGTGCACAGCAGCCAGTGGCCAACAACTTGTCCTGCCCATCTCTGGGGCAGTTTTGTAGCAGAATGGCTCCAATGAGAGGCATGAGCAACGTTCTCAGGCACCACCGCAGGCGGACTGTCAGCAAGTTCTGACACCGGAGTACCACAGCAGCTCCTCCACCATTCAGGAGGGGTGGCTCGGCCCTCTCTCCGGGGTCTGGATTCTGCCCTGGCAGAGGGGCTCTTGAGGTTGCGCCTTCTTTATGTTATTTCTATATTCTTGAGCATTCCTTCTACTTCTTGCTAACCTAACCCTCATTTCTCCAATCCCTTATGGTCATTAATAATTTCATATATTACACTTCCCTATTCAAATGTCTATGTGTTTTTTGTCTCCTGATTGGACCCAGGCTAGTCTGCCCCTGAAATAGGTTGGGAATCCCTGGTTCCTACCTCTGTGAGAAGCACAGAGAGAAACAAACTACTGAATAAACTATAACCCGTGTACAGTCTTTTTCCATCTCAGTCTGTTTATTTTCATTTTTGTGGTGCTGGGGATCAAACCCAGGGCCTTGTGCCTGCTAGGCACAGTGGCCCTGAGCTGTGTCCTTAGCCTTTCATGAGGGCACTGATCTCCTTCACGAGGGCTCGACCCTCAAGACCTAATCAGCTCCCAAAGGTCCCCCTTCCTTATGCCACCACCTTGGACATTAGGATTTCAACATACGAATCTGGGGGAAGAGACAAATATTCAACCCATGCAATAATATTGTTTTTGGTTTTTTGTTTGTTTATTTTGGGGGGAGTTTTTTTGTTATGGGAGGTCGAACTTGGGTCCTTGTGCTTGTGCAGCAGGCGGTGAAACCACTGAGCTAAATCCCCAGCCCAATAACATTGTTTTTAATGGTGGGAAAACAAATACTAGAAATAACTTTAATGTCTATCAGTAGAGAAATGGCTGAAAACATAGTATGAAATAGGCAACCTGGCACACTACAGAATGCAGCAGGTTTGTTTGAATAAGGAGCACAGAAAAATCTCTAAGGTTTGTAGTTGCGAGGGGCAAAGTATAGAATAATAAATATGACCTAATATAATTTATGAGAAACCAACAAATAAACAACTACCAAACAAAACCATTTAATTTATGCATGTACATTTACATATATAGAAGGCCATAAGAAAAAGATTTGGAATCACTTCTCAGACTTTTGGCTAAGATCAAATGTAGTAAAAGATTTAGAAAGTTTGCATATCAAACTGAAAAAGTAGCTACATTGGAAGGGAGAGACTGGGAATGTGAGGGAAAGAGACTCAAAGGGAACTTTGATCTCTATTGTATTTATTTTTCAATATTAATGTGCTTACATATGACTTGTGTAACTGCAAATAAAAATATCAGCTGGGTGTGGTGGTACATGCCTATAATCCTAGTACTTGGCTGAGGTGGGAGGACAGCAAGTTCAGGACCAGCCTGGGCAACTTAGTGAGACCTTGTCACAAAATAAAAAGGTCTGGGCATGTAGCTCAGGACTCCCTGGCCTTAACTCCCAATACTGCTACCTATATGTATATGTATATGTATATATATATATATATATATATGTATGTATATATATATATATATATATATATTTTTTTTTTTTTGTACCAGAGGTAGAACTCAGGACCTTGCGCTTGGGAGGCAGGCGGCAGAACCACTGAGCTAATCCCCGGCTCCATCAATCAATATTTTTATTTATTTATTTATTTATTTATTTATTTATTTCAATCAATATTTCAAAAAAATCAAAATGTTGACTGCATTAACTAGATCTCAAAATCCTTGAAAAGAGGACTGTGACCTATTATGGAAGCAGGTAGAAAGAGCACAGTATCAGTATCTCCTTCCTACAGAAAATTCTGGAAAATGACAAGGACCCCTCCCTCAGCCCCCAAGAATATGAGAATCTTTTTTCTAGAAGTTGCCTGCCTAAGCAAGGCTTACTGTCTGCTAATAAAATCAAATAGTACAGGGCCGGGGATTTAGCTCAGTGGTTCTGTGCCTCACAAGCACAAGGTCCTGAGTTCAATCCCTGGTACAAACAAAACAAAACAAAACAAAAAACAAGTAGTACAGAAAGTAAAGCAATAATCTGAACCTAAATTTGCAGTGAATACCAGCCATGCACCATCCACTTTCTACAATCACATTTGACTACTCCTGCTCCACCCCAGTGCATCACTGAAATGTAAAGCTCCACTTCTCCCAATGTGCAGAGCCTGCTGTGTTCTTTCCTTTGCTGAGCCACAGGATATTCCACCTGGGGAGAACACTGGTGGTGGAGAGTCCGGGGATTTCAAGGCTTTTGCTTTCTATTTCAACCATTTAATCACCGAGGTGAGCAAGGAAACAGCATTCCCACACTGAAGTTACTAAATATATTATTAAAGGCTGAGAGTATATAAAATACTTTCAAGTTTTATTGAAATTATTTTCCCCTGTGGGAAAATGAAAAGTAAAACTAGAGTCTTAGCTTTATTACATTAAAAAAAAAGGATTAAAATGATAATGAGCCAGAAACCTGACTAAGCCACCAATCAAAGACACAGACACAAATGCAATTAGTGTTTGGGGCAAGCTGCTCTGAAGATTCCTGGCTAATCCCACCATATCCAGGGTCCTCACATGGGGAGCCCCATCCCCACCAGGATGCTGGAAGGCACTTCCTGCCTCTGCTTTCTGCTTTTTGTGTTGCTCAGGTTAAGACCATGCAAAGTAAACAATGGAATTTTGCCAGGCGTCACATTCCCTTCTGGGAGGAAATTACTACACTCAGTTTTAGCTCATCTGTTTAGAATATATTTTCTAGCACTTTAATTTTTAAACCTCCAAGCCCCTTTCCTGCCTTTTAGGAAAATTACTAGTGTTTTCTAAGCTTATTGACTTAAAGCTACACCTTTTAAAGGTTTCTCTGTGACTTACAAGATACTCACAAACAGTAAAGAAATTCTCCCGAGTGAGATTTAACTTCTCTTCATTGAATGCAAACTGTGTTAGACTTCCAGAATTATGCTATTTTATAAAGATGGAAAAACTCATTATGAAGCGACATGTGTGGTACGATTCTATTTGCCCACAATGCATGGGGACTCGTGTGGCGAATTGCCAGGAAGGGTAGCAGCTTCTCAGGGTGGTAGGACTGCTGATGATTGATGTCTTTGTACTTTCCTGCATATTCTCAGTTTTGAATATTGAGAATATATTATTTGCACATTGAAAAGAATATTTTCAATTTGAAGCGACAAAAAGGTTGGGGGAGGTAAGGAATAGAATAACTGGAAAAGAAGATAATGAGAATAGGAGAGATGGGATGCCCAGCACTGACGCCATCTTTCTAAATGTTTCAGACTCAATCACTGGCCCGACCATGACTTCCAGCCGGCACCTCTGCAGGTGATGCTGGGATGGAGCCCTGGGCTTCATGCGCTCTAGGGAAGTGCTCCACCACTAAGCTACCCTACCCTCAACTCTGCAAGCACAGTCCCCACGTGGCTTTCTGTAACTGAAAATCCAATCTCACTCCCCCTACATAACTTTTTTTTTTTGGTACCGGGGATCGAACTCAGGTCCTTGCACTTGCGCAGGAGGCGGCAAAACCACTGAGCTAAATCCCCGGCCCTCACTCCCCCTACAAAAGACCTTCAGTGGCTTCCAGTCGCACTTAGCTAAAAACTCCACTTCCTCTTCCCACTTCTCGCCCTGCCCATGCTGGTCTTTATTTGCTTCTTTCTCTGGTCCCTGCCCTTTTCCCTTTTACTCACTTCACAGATTGTTCTGGAAACTCTTTGCCGCTTCAGGGCTTTGCTCCTTGGTGTTCCTTTTCCTCACTCCCTCACATGGGCAGCTTTGCTCCTTGATCTCCAGGGTGAGGTACGGAAAGTCCCTTCTAAGTATGAACATCACATGACTCTCATGCACACTTAGGGTTCAGAGTCCTGGGCTGTTAAAGAGCTTTAAGGGTAAGGGAATTTCAGAACAGACTTCTGAGGGATATCTGGAGTACAGTTATTTTTTCTCACCCCTTGCAACACAGGGTGGACCCTGCCAGGTGTGGTGACACATGTCTGTAATCTCAGCACTCAGGAGGCTGAGGCAGGAGGATCCTTGTGAGTTCAAGGCTAGTCTGATTACACAGCAAGACCTTGTCTCAAAAACAAACAAACAAACCCAAAACAAACAAAAAATACAAAGTTGACCAAGATATTTCTTAACATGTAGGTAGGTGTATTGGCTCAGAGAAGGATGGGGTTTTAGCTAGGGAGATTTTATTAAACTATTACTAAGTTAAACATAAAATATCTGTAACACATCATTCTTCCCTTTGAGACGGTATTTGGAAGCTGAGCCAGGAAGAGTTCTGAAACTTGTGTATTCAGATACTTGTCTCACATTTATTACCCAAGAACTAGTGTATCCTGGGACAGACTATCTGGACCTTATGCTTGCCAGGTAGGCTGGGACCCTTGAGCTAAATCCCTGGCCCTGTCTGGGTCCAATTTAGAGGGCCCCTTGGAAGGCACCGGAAGCATCAAGTGCTCTCTGAGCTTGCACTAAAGGCAAGTCACCGTGCAAAGTAGCCCGTTGGATGAGGATGCTAGGCCAGGGGCCGCCCAGCCTGCCCTCGAGGGCTGAGAGCCCTCAGAGGAGTTGGTCATAGGGCAGAATGGTTATTTTTATTGTCTGAGAATTTATTCCCTTCTGGTGAACATAAGCAGACATCAGGGGCAGTGATGAGCAGTGGGAGTCATTACATTTTTGGCAGCCTGTCCTCGCTGTGCTTTCTCATAGGAGCCCCTCCCTCCCTGTAGCCCCAGGGGACCTCAGTCCAGGAGGCCCTGTCTCCCCTAGATCACCTGGCTCCTCCCCTCAGGAGCTGGCCAGTCAGAGTCCTCCTCTCTCTGCACTGGGTTTCCTAACTTGGCAGAAGATGAGCCCAGTGCTGTCCAATTCCATTCTCATCAGTGAAGGAAGCCTGCGAGATAAAGGAGAAAGAGTGAAAGAGAGAGAGAGGGAAAGAGAGAGAGAAAATGAGAGAGAGAGAGAGAGAGCTAATGACAGACCTGAAGATAGAGCTCCCCAAGTCTTTCAATGGTAGGCCCTGAAAATCCCCTTCTTGCTCCAGTGAGTTGGAGCTCAGTTCTTCTCTTGCCTCAGAAAGAGACCTGGCTCATCCATAGACCTTACTTTATGTTTAGTCACTGATCCAAGTCTCAAACTAAAAAATGTGCTATTTGCAGAAAATCATCTTTGTAATTTCATAGTGAGGCCAAGCTTGGAATGTAGGTGGGCAATTACAATCTGTAGGGGGTGGGGCGTCGATAAGTCCTGGGCCAGGCCCAAAGCTGCTAGTTACCGGATGCCGTTCTGTCTCTTACCACCAGACGTCCTGCCCTCGAATACCTGATTGCACCTGGCATCTCTGATTCTGATCCAACAACCCCACGTGTGCATTCTGGGCTTCTTTTCCAGGCCTGCGCCTCCCTTCCTCACCTGTGAGGCTCCTGTTACCCTCCACCTATTTACTACTTGCTCAGACCTATAATGCACAGAGAATAATTTCAGAGCTGCTAACCCATACTGCTTCACAAAGCAAGCCAACTAACTTGAGTCCAACATTTGTGTATGGTCATTTATCTTTAGTCTGAGTTTCTAGAGCCAAAACACAGTGTGTAAACTGGGCGTGGTGGCACATACCTGTAATCCCAGGGCTCAGGGAGGCTGAGGCAGGAGGATTGCCAGGAGTTCGAGGCCAGGGTGGGCTACATGGTGAGATCCTGTCTCAAAAAAAAAAAAAAAATTACACAGTATGCAGAAAGTTGCCTGTATTGGTTCCCCCCCTACATTTCATTTGAAATTAATGTTAATTCCATTGTTCTTGCTTATACTGAAATTTAAAGGATATTTTTCTTCCATCCCTGTAGGGGATAATTTAATTTTTTTATTTTTGAGTGTGTGAAACATTTATACAGCTCCAAGAGTCAAACTGTGCAATATGGGTCTTTGCAGGTAAATTGTTCTGTTTGTTTTTCTTTGTAGGTGAATTGCAACACCCTCCCATCTCTCCCATCCAGGCCTTCAACCGTGTTTCCATGCTTCCATCCCTGCCACTGAAGGTAACCGGTCTCATTTCCTGGTTTATCCCCTGTGTATAGTTCTAAAAATAACCTGATACAAGAAAATAAGCTGATAAACTGGGCATGGTAGCTCACGCCTGTAATCCCAGCACTCGCAAGGCTGAGGCAGGAGGATGGCTGCGAGTTCAAGGCCAGCCTGGGCTACATAGTGAGCTCAGGGCCAGTTTGAACTAGAAAGGGAGACCCTGCCTCAAAAAAGCAAACAAAAAAAAACAACAAAAAAAGCTGATAATCTATGTCTTCTTAATTCTTTTCACACTATGAATATTCTTTAGCACTTTTCTCTGTTCACATAACAATATATATCTTGAACATCACTTCATATCAACTTGTAGAGCTATATGATGTTTTATACAGCTCTGTTGTTTTCATTATGCAGCTATACTACAGTTTATTCAACCACGCTATTATCTCCCATGTATGGATATGTACCTTGTAGCTAATATTTTGTAATTACAAATATGCTTTGGCAAATATTCTTATGCATTAGGATTTTCATTTTGTTGGAAATCTATCCTTCCTTCCCTCTTTCCTTCCTTTATTTCTTTCCTTCTTTGCAGAACTGGTGATCGAACCCAGGGCTTTTGCATTTTGAGTTACATCCCTGGCTGTTTTTCAATTTTTTTATTTTAATTTTTTTCCATTTTTTTTTCATTAAGTTTATTGGTACATTTTAGGTTTACAATACAGTTACATTCATCATTGGGAACTTGTAATTTTACATGATATATCTTAGTTTTTATTTTTTCCCCATTCCCTGTCCTCCCTTCACCCCCTCCAACCTTCCCTATTTACAAAGATGTTTCCATTTTTTCCTTTTCTCATATTTTTTCCTTTTCCTTCTTTCCTTTCCCCTACCCCTCCCACTTTCTCTACCCCTTTAGACCTTTTCTTCCTATTTCACACTATCAATTATAGATTTTGATCCTTATTAAATTTTTTATTTTGAGATAGGGTCTCACCAAGTCACTAAATTGCCTAGACTGGACTCAAACTTATGATCCTCCTGCCTCAGCCTCCCAGTGTGCTGGGATTATAGGCATATGACAGAAATGTTTCTTTTTTATTTTAATTTTTTATTTTTGATACTGGGGATCGAACTCAGGACCTTGCGCTTCCGCGGCAGGCGCCAGAACCACTGAGCTAAATCCCCGGCCCCAGAAATGTTTCTTTAAAGTAAATCTTTATTGTGATGTGTTGAAAGGAAAAAAAGTAAATCCCTATAAGTTGCATTACTGGATCAAAAATTGAACACACAAGTAGTTTTGTTAGGTGTTTCAGATTTCTCTTCTGTGGGTCACAGCAATTTGCACACCACTAGGAATGCATGGGAATGCCTTTCCCCACAGCCTTGCCAATCAAATTTCAAACCTTTATATTTTTGCTAATTTTAATTTTTGCTAATATTTCAAGGCAGCTTTTAAAAAAAAGTATATAAGAAAACTTATAAGAAAAGTAAATAAGAAACTTATAAGTAAAACTATATAAGAAAAGTAAAACTTTTCTTTTTGGGTGTACAGTTCCATGTGCTTTGACACGTGTAGGTCTGTAACCAGTGAGGAGACAGAACGGTTCCACACTCCCACATCCCCTCGCGCTGCCCGTTTTTGGTCATATATTCTCCCCACCCTTAAGCCCTGGTCACCATGCCTCTGTCCTCCATCCCCACAGTTGTGACTTGCCCAGTATCGTGCCGATGGTACCAGACAATATGGAATCGTCCAACTAGCTTCTTTCACCCAGCACGTCTTTGAGACTCACCCAGGTGGTTTTATGTACTAATAGTTCATTTCTTATGGCTGAGTAGCATCCCCTTGTATAGTGTATGAGTTTCTTTATCTACTCACCTATCATTTCCAGATTTTGCTGATCATAAATAAAATTACTGCTGGGCATAGTGGGATGCACTTGTAATTCCAGTGCTTTGGAGCCTGAGGCAGGAGGATTGCTGTGAGTTTGAGGCCAGACTGGGCTACAGAGTGAGTTCAAGCCCAAACTGTATTACAAAGTGAGACTCTGTTTGAAAAAACCAGAAAAACCAAAACCAAAACCAAAGACTGATGACAGTGAACACTGCTTTGTTCCTAATCTTTGGGAAAAAACATTTAGTTTTTCACCATTAAGTATGATGTTAATTTTTTTTTTTTTTGGTACTGGGGATCGAACTCCGGTCCTTGGGCTTGTGCAGCAGGCAGCGGAACCACTGAGCTAAGTCCCCGGCCCCAAATACAATGTTAATTTTAGGAGGTGTTTGAATAGATGTTTTGTAGATGTTAAGGAAGTTCCCTTCTATTCCTAGTTTGCTGAGAATTTTTATCATGAATGCATATTGGACTTTTCTTTTAATTAAAAAAGGAGGTGTTGGGCAAGCTCAGTGGTAGAGAACTTGCCTAGCATGCATGAGGTCCTAGATACAATCCCCAGCACGGGAAAAAAGAAAAAAAAAAAGAAAAAAGGAGGTGCTATTTTGCTGTAGCTGGTCTTAAACTTTTTTTTTTTTTTTTTGGTACCAGAGATCGAACTCAGGTCCTTTTACTTGTCAGGCAGGCTGCGGAACCACTGAACTAAATGCCTGGCCCCGGCCTTAAACTCTTAAACACAAATGCTCCTTGTGCCGCAGCTGGAGTAGCTTGAACTACAGGTGTGAGGCACTGTGCCCCATCTTGTGAATAGACACTGAATTTCAGGGTGCACTGGATGCTTTTCCAGCCTCACTTGATATGATGTAATTTATCTTTAGTATGTTAATATGGTGAATAATATTGACTGAGTTTCACATATAAAATCAGCCCCACGTTTCCCAAGTAAACCCTACCTGGTGCTAATGCATTATTTCTTTTTTTTAATTGCTGAATTTTATTTGCTTATTTCTGTTGAAGATTTTTTCATCTGTGAGAATGAGGGATATTGGACTGTATTTTTCCTTCTGTTTAATTTTTGCATTAGGGTAATATTAGCTCCATAAAACAGATAGAGGAGGGCCGGGGGTTTAGCTCAGTAGTTCCACTGCCTGCCCCACAAGCACAAGGACCTGAGTTCGATCCCCGGTACCAAAAACAAAAACAACAAATAGAGGAGTGTCCTTCCTTTTCTATTTTCTAGAAGAGGTTGTGTAGAATTGATGTTATTTCCTCGTGTCATGGTTTGAATGTGAGCTATAGTCCCAAAAGCTCACGTGTTCAGAGGTGAGGCTTTTGGAAATGCTTAAGAAATCTAACTTCATCAGTGGTGGATTTGTAATTTGATGGGATTATTGGGAGGTGAGTTGAAAAGAGATATGGGGGCATGACCTTGAGAACTATTTCTTGTCCCCTTTCTCTTCTTCTCTGCTCTTTCATTGCTCTGTCTGCTTCCTGGCTGCCATGATGTCCTTGCTTCACCACAGGCCTAAAAGCAATGGGGCCTTCTGACCACGGACTAGAACCCTGGATACCATAAGCCAAAATAAACTTCACCTTCAGGTTGACTTTCCCAAGTATTTTGTCATAGCTACAAAAAGCTAACACTCCTCCCCTTTTTGGTGCTGAGTATGGAACCCAGCACCTGTGTATGCAAAGCAACTACTCCATCACTGAGCTACATCCCCAAGCCCCCTCCTTAAATGTAAGCTAGAATTTGCCAGTGGAATCATCTGTATCTGGAATTTCCCTTTTTGGAAATTTAAAATTATTTGAAATTTCTTTTTTTGGTTTGTTTGTTTTTTGAGACAGGGTCTCACTATGTGGTTCAGATAGGCCTTGAACTCACTGTGTAGGCCAGGCTGGCCTTGAACTCATGGTGATCCTCCTGCCTCACCCTCCTGAGGGCTGGGATTACTGGTGTGTGCTACCACACCCAGCTTATTTTCTAATTTTTTTGAGGCTTCCTTTTTGAGCTATAGATTATTTAGAATATTCTTTAATTTCTAAGTATTTGGGACTACTTTCCAACTATTTTTCTGTTATTGAATTCAGTTCGGTATCTCAGAGATATCAGGGGCCCTAAGATTACCCTCAGGTTCCACAACTGACTAGAGCTTACAGAATGAAGAAAAACAATTATACTCACAGTTGCAGTTTATTATACCAATATATAGATTAAAATCAGTAAGGGTAAACGGTGTACAAGACATGAGATACTGTCAATTACGGAAGTTCACTTGAGCCATGGCGGCCAGGATTTTTATTGGAGATTTTTATGTGGGCATGCCGCGCTCCTGTGGCTGACCTTAGTTACTCAGTCTCCAGCTGCTCCAGAGGTCACAATGTGGCCCAAGTCACCACCATAAATTATGCAGTTAGCATGAACTTTCTGGCCTGGCCCCAGGGCCAGGTATACAAAGATACATTTATCAGGCAATCGCAAGGGTTTGCCTTAGAGCTTATCTCCCGATGCTGTCCAGGGCCAGTTTCTTTGGAATGTGGAGGGGCTGAACACTCCAAACCTGTGCAATATACTACTTAATATGCAAACTTCATCTCATTTGGGTCAGGAACCCTATCTGATGATTTCGATTCTTATCACTTCGTTAAAGTTTGTTTTATGACCCAAGATATATACACTTGGAAGAATGTGTTTTGCTCTTGTATAAAAATGTCAAATGTGTTTGGTGGTATCTTCATAAATTGCTGCTTTTATGTTTCTTTGTCCATTACTGCTTAAATCTCCAACTATAATTATGGATTTGTCCATTTTTCCTTTTGGTTTTCCCAGTTTTTGCTTCATGTAATTTAAAGTTCCATGGTTAGGTATTGTAATGTGCTCTTTCCTCTGGCTGCTTTTCTTGTCTAATTTTTGGCAGTTTAATTATGATGAGCCTAGTTGTCAATTATTAAAAGTTTTACTACATTTCAGACTTATTGAGCTTCTGGAACTTGTAAATCTATGTCTTTCACCAAAATTCTGGACTTTCAGCCATTTTTCCATCAAAAAAATTTTTTTCTGCATGCTTCCTCCTTTTCTTTTTTTTTGTTTTTTGGTACCGGGGATCAAACTCGGGTCCTTGCACTTGCCCAGCAGGTGGTGAAACCACTGAGCTAAATCCCCGGCCCAAAATTAATTTTTTTTTTTTTCGGTACGGGGGATCGAACTTGGGTGCTTGAACTTGCACAGAGGGCAGCGGGGGGCAAAACCACTGAGCTAAATCCCTGGCCCCCTCCTTTTCTTCTAGAAATACGAGAACGCAGATATTGGACTGATGATACTGCCCCACAGTTCCTAAAGTTCTATTTACTTTTCAGTTTTTTTCTCTATTGTTCAGATTGGATCATTTCCACTATTTTCCCTTCAAGTTCACTGATTCTTCTGTCATCTCCATTTTGCTATTTAATTTAGCCAATGAATTTTTGTGCTATACTTTTCAGTTCTACATTTCCACTTGGTTCTTTTTAATTCTTTGTTTTCATTTCAAAAGTGTTCGGCCTGGGGCTGGGGATGTAGCTCAGCTGCACAGCGCCTGCCCAGCAAGCTCGACATCCTGAGTTCGAACCCCAGTACCAAAAGAGAAAAAAAAGTGTTTGTCCACATATATATATATATATATATATATATATATATATATATATATATGTTTTTGTTTTTGTTTTGTAAAGAGCTGAGTTTTTACTATATTGCCCAGGCTGGCCCTAAACGTCTCAGCTCAAGTGATTTTCCTGCCTCACTATCCCAAGTCCTCACCACCATGTCCAGCTGTTCTTAGTTTTTTTTTTGGTACCAGGGATCGAACTCGGGTCCTTGCGCTTGCGCAGCAGGCAGCGAAACCACTGAGCTAAATCCCCGGCCCTGTTCTTAGTTTTTTGAATGTGGTTTTGATAAGTCCTTAAAATCTTTTTGGATAATCCTAACATCTAGGACATCTTGGGGCTCGTGTTTGCTAATTTTCTTTCCGGATAACAACTGGTCAGACTTGTGTGGGTTGTTTTTTTTTGGTACAGGGGATTGAACTCGGGTCCTTGTGCTTGCGCAGCAGGCAATGAAACCACTGAGCTAAATCCTCGGCCCTTGCGTGGTTTTTTGAATGTTGAGTCATTTTGGATTGCATACTGGCCATCTGAATATTATGTTATGACATTTTAGTCTTGCTAAATTCCTACAGACTTCCAATAAAAACTAGTCAGGTTCAGGCTGCAAGTTCTGATCTGCCTCTTGTGCTTTGTGTTTCCAATGTCGGTTCAATTTTCAAAGCCCTTGCCGAATTACTTGCACACGTCTTGCATGCATGCCACCCACAGGTTAGGCTGACAGCTAGGCAGTTATCTGTCCTGTTGTTTAGTTTCAGAGGCTTTGGTGCTCTGTTTGGGAGACTCATACATTTGCATTCTTGGGAATATACGATTACTCTCTCCCATTCCCTTTCTGTGAGGTCCCCACATTCTTCTAGTTACAGGCTTCCGTTTGCTTTCTAAGCCAGGGCTTTAGTTTCCCCCCTCTGCTGTGTATTCCTGAGATTGTGTCTGCTTCCGGTGCCAAGCAGTGGGAGGACAGGGAGAGGAAAAGAAGCAATAGTGCCTCCTCTGCACTCTGAACCTGAGTTCCTCTGGCCAGAGTGAGGGTAGGATGCAGTGTACTTAACCAATCTTACCTGGAACCAGGAGTCCCTCATTTGTTTAAAGTTGTATTTCTCTTTTGAAAATTTTTAATTTTTAATTTTTATTAGCACATGTTTGCAGTACATAGTGTTCATGTTCCTGGTGCGGAGTTGGTATATGGACATAGCACACCTAAGTTCCTTTTCTCCTCTCCTTCCCCTCCCCTCTCTCCATCTCTTGATCCCTTCCCCTTTGAGAAAGATCTCCTTACTTCCTATTATCTATCTTTTATTTTGCCCTTTATTTATAATTTGGGTTTCTCAGATAAAAGAAACAATTTGATATTTAAACTTGTGTGTCTGATTTATTTCACTTAACATTATGTCTCAAGGTCCATCCATTGTCTTACAAATGACTCAAGTTTATTCCTTATGGCAGAGTAGTACTCCATTGTGTATAAATACAGTTTCTTTTCTTTTTTTTTTTTTTTTTTGGTACTGGGGATCAAACTCGGGTCCATGCGCTTGTGAGGCAGGAGGTGGAACCACTGAGCTAAATCCCCGGCCCAAAATAAATTTTCTTTATCTAATCATCTGTTGATAGAGACATACAGGCTGCTTCCAAGATTTAATTATGAATTGTGCTGCTATAAACATGAGTATGCATAAATCACTGTAATGCGATGTCTTTAACTCTTTAGGGAAGATGCCTAGAAAGCCATAGCTGGCGCAAAAGGAATTTCTAGCTTTAGTTTTTTGTGGACTCTCCATACTGATTTCCACAGTGGTTATACACGTCTACATTCCCCCCAACAGTAAAGAAGGGTTCCTTTTTCTTCTTCATCTGTTACTATGCTTCTCCAGCATTTGTTATTATTTGATTTCTTGAAGATAGCCATTCTTTTTAGGGTAAGATGGAATCTCAGTGTTATTTTAATTTGTATTCTCTAATGCCCACCAATGTTGAACATTTCTTCATGTATTTATTGGCCATTACTACTTCTTCTGCGAAGTATCTATTCATTTCACCTGGCCAGTTTTTGATTGGGTCCTTTACTTTAGAAGGTCTAATTTTTCGTGTGTTCTTTATATATTCTTTTTTTTGTGTGTGTACCAGGGATTGAACTCCGGTCCTTGTGCTTTCGAGGCAGGCGGCGGAACCACTAGCTAAATCCCCCGGCCTATATATATATTCTTGATATTAGTTCTTCAGGAATAGCTGGCCATTTTCTCCATTCTGCAGGTGTATTTCTCTTATTACAAGTGAATTTAACACCATTTTTTGTATGGTTTTTTTTTTGTGTGTGGTGTTTTTGAGAGAGCATCTCACTATGTAGTCATGTCTGGCCTCAGCCTTCCAAGTGGGATTACAATTGTCAATTACCATGTCCAGTAATCTTTTTTTATTTTTGTCTGAGACAGGGTCTTGTTATGTAGCTCAGGCTGGCCTCAAACTAGTGATCCTCCTGCCTCAACCTTCCAATTTTTTTTGGGGGGGGCGGTCATTTTTCTATTGGACTTTTAGCCATTTTTATTTTCAAATTTTAAAGAATTCTTTATATACTGTATTATGATCATTAACTATCTGTGATATATATTGCAAACATTTTCTTTTAGTTCTTAATCTTTAACTTTTCTTATCTTTTAACTTTGAAAAGGGCTTCTATTTTTCATGTAATTAATCAATCTTTTCCTTAATTGAATCTAGTTTTTTGAATCTAGATTTTTAAGTCAAAGTTAGAGAATCTCTTTCCTTACATGGATTTTAAAGAAAATCACTGATGTTTTCTTCTAGTGTTTATGCAGCCTCATTTTTTTTTTAGTTAATTTTATTGGTACATTTAAGGTATACAATATAAGGACATTCATCATCAAGGAAATTTGCACCTTTACATAATCCATCTTGGTTATTTTTTCCCCCACTCCCCTGCCCTCCCTTCAACCCCTCCATCCCTCCCTATTTACAAAGACTTTGTTTCCATTTTTTTTCTCATATTAATTCCATTCCTTTCTTTCTTTTCCCCTACCGCTCCACTTCCCCTTCCCCTTTGCCCCTTTTCTTCCTATTTCACATTATCTATTATACCTTTTAGTCCTTATTTACACTTTCAGTTTCTCACACCAGAGAAGCTATTCGGTATTTACACGTGTGTCCTATTTATTTCACTTAAGAGTATCGCCTCAATGTGCATCCATTTAGCTATAAATGTCTCTAATTTCTCGTTCTTTATGGCTGAGTAATACTCCATTTTATTAAAAAACCACATTTTCTTTATCCAGTCTCCAATTGATGGGCAACTGGGTTGCTTCCAAGTTTTAACTACCACGAATTGTGCTGCTATGAACATGGGTGCACATATATCACTGTGGTATGATTCTTTTAATTCTTTGAAGAAGATCCCCAGCAGGGGAATAGCAGAGTCAAATGGGGCTTCCAGTCCTAGTTCTTTGAGGTATCTCCATACTGATTTCCACAGTGGTTGCACCAGTCTATAGTCCCACCAGCAGTGGAGTAGGGTTCCTCTTTCCCCACAGCCCTGCCAGCATTTGTTATTGGTTGACTTCTTGATAACTGTGCTGCCTCATTTTTATTTATTTATTTATTTTTGGTACTGGGGATTGAACTCAGGTCCTTGCACTTGCGCAGCAGGCAGCGAAACCACTGAGCTAAATCCCTGGCCTACTGCCTCATTTTTAACACTTAGCTCTCTAGTCAATTTGTTTATGGCATGAAACATAGATCTACATTAATTTTTTTCTCAAATGACTATTCAGTTGTCCCAGTACCATTTACTTAAAAGGTCATCTTCACTTGTGTGGTTTTATTTACTAAATTTCTACTCATATTTGGGTCTATGTTTAACTTTCTATCCTATTTAATGAGTCTATTGGTATACTCTCCATACATGTGTCAAAAATGTACTTTGAAAATTACTTTTTTTTTCCAGTACTGGGGATTGAACCCCAGGGCCTTTGCACTTAGCCAAATCCCCAGCCTTTTTTTCTTTATTTTTGAGACAAGGTCTCGCTAAGTGTTACCCATACTGGGCTCAAACTTGTGATCCTCCTGCCTCAGCCTCCCAGAGGACTGGGATTACAGGCCTGGGCCACATGTTGAGTTGAAAATTACATTTTATAGAATGCTTTAATTTTGGGTAGTACTAGTTCTCAGTAGTAGATATCCTCTTTTGGTGTTTTTCTTTCTAATGTTCACTGTTATTGTTCCATATGAACTTTAGTATTAACTACCTGCATAAAGAATGTTGTTGATAATTTTGGTAATGCCAATAGGGGAATTGTTGCTTTGTTTCCTGCTATTTCTGGAAATATCTCTAGTTTTTCCCCATGAAATAAAATACATTATGTTAAAAATGTGCCCATCAATTTATTTTTTTCTCCTTTTTTTTTTTTTTTTGGTACCGGGGATTAAATTCAGGACCTTGTGCTTGCAAGGCAGCTGGGAGCACCACTGAGCTAAATCCCCAGGTCTCTCCATCTCTCTCTCTCTCTCTTTCTCTCTCCTTTCTTTCTTCCTTTTCTTTCCTTCTCTTTCTCTCTCTCTCCCTTTCTTTTTTCACAGAAATAGATGTAGAGTTCTGTCAAAGGCTTTTAAGACTACAAAATAGTCCTTTGCAACTTAAAAAAAAAATTCTTCTGACTTATTTAGGTGCACTTTTTTCTTATTCTCTATCCACTTATTTGTTTTTATCTTGCATTGATTGTTTCCATTCTTGCGCTTAGTTATTGTTGTTATTTGTATATTCTATTATTCTCTCCTATCTTCTTGAGTTTGGGAATTTAATTCATTTATTTTTATTATTTTATTTTTATTGATTCATGTGGCTAGAGTATGAATTTTCTTCTCATTACTGTTTTAAATATATTCCATAAATTCTGATACAGATTTTCATTATCACTATTTTTTAGAAGTTCTCTATTAGTTTACCTCCCCCAAACCCTTGCTTTATTTTATTTTATTTTTTGGTACTAGGGATCAAACTCGGGACCTTGCGCTTACGAGGCAGGCGCTGGAACCACTGAGTTAAATCCCCGGACCCCCTTGCTTTATTTTTATTTATTTTTTTGGTATTGAATCCAGGGCCTCACATTGAACTACATCCCCAGCCCTTTTTATTTATTATTTTGAGACAAGGTCTCGCTAAATCACTAAATAGCCCAGGACAGCTGGAACTTGCGATCCTCCTTCCTCAGCCTCCGAGACTGCTGGGATTCCAGAAGTGTAACACCTCACTCAGTTTGTCTTTTCCCAATGTTAATAGACAGTTTTAAAATTTCCAAGTAGAAGACTCTTTTCATGTTTAAACCGCATCAGACTTGCAGAAAATTGCTTGTAAAGGAATAACAACCCTCAGCTAACAGAATTGTGATGTGTTTAACATACACATCCTGAGAGTGTCAGGTAACCATGGGAGAAAGAGGAACTGCAGGGAAAGTCAGCTTCCTGTCTCAGGTCTCTCACAAACAGCATACAGAGCAAAAAGTTGTTGACTTGAATAGGAATTATCTTGCACCAAGGTATGCCTTTTCTATGCATAATGGTCCTAGACTGCTTTTTAATAGTTTTTTATTTCTTTTACTTAATTCTTTTAAAAGCTTACTGAGCTCCTGATACAGTGTATTATGCTAGAACATGACCTGTGTCACTTCATTTAATCTTTCTTTTTGTTTTTTTTGGTACCGGGGATCGAACTCACTTCAGTTAATCTTCATAGCAAGATGTCCTTTTTATTACTGGGCATATATATGACTTAAATACATTTTGCGGCTGTAAAAACAAATGTTGGACGTACAATACAAAGAACATTTTTTCTTTTTTTTTGGTACAAGGGATCGAATTCAGGACCTTGCGCTTGCGAGGCAGGCGTGGGGCCACTGAGCTAAATCCCCGGCCAGAACATTTTCTCTTGAATTATTTGAGAGTGAATTGTCAACTTGTAGCCTTAATCACTTCAAATACATAAACTCAATATAGCAATTGTAATAAGGAAATTAATACAATTCGCCCAAGCATGGCCCTTTTTTCTTTCAATTTTGTTTTATTGTTTGGTGATAAGGTCTCACCAAGTTGCCCAAGCTGGCCTCAAACTGTGATCCCCTGCTCCAACGTCCTGAGTAGCTGAGATTACAGGTGTAACTGGTTGTCCTTTTCCTTTTGACTCGACCTACAGAATCCTAATTTTCTCCCTCCTGCTTCTTCCCCTTTTGCCAGACAGTCCCAAAGGGAGCCTCTCCCTTCCTATTCACCCATCCTCCTCTAGAAGCACTGTCTTTCCAAAGGGTGCCCAGGAAACTTTTTAGTTCCTTCCATATAATCAGTGATTTGCTCTACCAAGATTCTTTTTACCTTTAAAAAACATTTTTTGAGAGATAATTTATATACTATAAAATTCATTCTTTCAAAATGTACAGTTGAGTGGTTTTTAGTATATTGTGATAGTTAATTTTATGTGTCAACGTGGCTGGGCCATGGTCCCAGGTATTTGGTCAAACATTATTCTGGAAGTTTCTGTGAGGGTAGTTTTTTTTTTTTTTTTGGTATCGGAGATTGAACTCAGGACCTTGTGCTTGGGAGGCAAGCGGCAGAACCCCTGAGCTAAATCCCCAGCTCCCTGTTTATGTGTTTTTATATGAGTTAACCTTTGACTCAATGGGCTTTGAGTAAAACAAATTGCCCTCCATATATGGCTGCACCCAATCAGCAGCAGCCTTAAATAGAACAAAAAACCCTGACCTCCAAGCAAGAGGGAATTCCACCCACAGATGACCTCTGACCTTGCAAAGCAACAGCAGCTCTTCCTGGCTCCTGCACCTGACTGCCTTTGGACTCAAACTTCAACTCTTTCCTGTCTCCAGCCTTCCAGCTTCCCACATCAGATTTTGGACTTGCCAGGCCTCCACAACTGTGTGAATCAATTCCTTAACATTAATCTCTCTGTGTGTATATACATCCTATTGGTTCTCTGTCTCTGGAGAGCTCTGATGAATACATCTGTTTACAGAGTTGTGCTACCATCACCATAGCTAGTTCTAGAACATTGTCGTCACTCTCTGAGAAACTCCATACCTGCTAGCAGTCATTCCCCATCCCTCCTTCTGGTTGTTGGCATCCACTAATCTACTTCTTTGTCTGTATAGCTTGGGCTATTCTGGACATTTCGTCCAAGCAGAATAGCACTACATGAGGCCCTTTGAGAGTGGCTTCTTTCAATGTTCAGCCATATTCCTTTCTATGGCTGAATAGTATTCTACTGTACAGGTATGCCACATTTAGTTCATTCATCAGTCAATGGTCATTTGGGTTGTTTCCACTTTCTGGCTATTATGACTAGAATTAAATGCTGATATACAAGTTTGTGTGTGGACATGCGTTCAATTTTCTTGAGTATAGATTGAGGAGTGGAATTGCTGGGTCATATGGTAACTCTGTTTAACTTTTCAAGGAACTATTTCCAAAGTGGCTTCATATTCTGAATCATCACCAGTGATGTATGAGAGTTCCAACTGCTATATATTCTTGCCAGTCTTTGTAACTATCTCTTGATATAGTCATCTTAGTGGGTATGAGGTGGCATTTCATTGTCATTTTTTTAAATTTTTTGGTTTTTTTTTTTTTGGTACCGGGGAACAAACTCGGGTCCCTGTGCTTGCGAGGCAGGCAGCGGAACCACTGAGCTAAATCCCCGGCCCTTCATTGTCATTTTGATTTACACTTTATGAACTTTTTCTTCTGGGTAGTGATTTTAACCAAATCCATTCTATTAAGACCCTACCCTTTTGCAAGTGTAAGGTCCCAAGTTCAATCCCTAGTAGCAAAAAAAAAAAAAAAGACCCTACCCTTAACCCTATATTACAACATATAGCTGCATAAAAGGTAAAAAGTAAACATTCCTTGTTGCTTTCCTCAAACTAATCACTTGTTTCAATAGCTTATTATATGTCCTTTCAGACTTTTGTCCCTGTATCCACCCACATTGTTTTTAGTTTGCTTTTTTCTTTACATAAATGATAAATATGCATATTCTATAACTTCTTTTTTTGGGGGGGTACCAGGGATTGAACTTACAAGGCACAAGGTGGAACCACTGAGCTAATTCCCTGGCCCTGAGTTCTTTTTTTGGGGGGGGGGGTACCAGGGATTGAACTCAGATCCTTGTGCTTGTGCAGCACACGGTGAAACCACTGAGCTAAATCCCCGGCCCTCTAAATGACTTCTTTTTGATTCAATGTTTTATTTCTGAAAAGTCTATTGTAGAGATAATATGCATATATTGTGTGAATAAAAATTATTATAAGTGGAATACTGACATCTTCCAGATGAATGAGTACAATAGGACTTCTACAAATCTCTGATGAAAATTTTAGGGGAAAAGAACTTAAATCTATCTTAGCACTCAGGAGGCTGAGGTAGACGGATCACTGCAAGCTCAAGGCCAGCCTGGGCTACATAGCTCAAGGCCAGCCTGGAGTAGAAAGTGAGACCCTGTGTCAAAAAAACCAAACCAAAACAAAACACTTAAATGTAGCTATTGTTATTAAATCTTAATTGTAAGGTTTAATATTTTTACAGATAAGGAAGTACATATTCTCTAGCCAAAATACTACTTATACATAGAGAACATATGGTTAATGAAGTGCTTTTAGAATTTAGCAGAACTTGACCAGTTGAGCCATCAGACTCCCTCCACCATTACTGCAACTCCCCCCGCCCCTGCCATGAAAACAAGGAAGGAAGGAATAAAAAGAAAAATCCAGTACACTTTTCTAGATTTTTAACAATGTTAGTGATTCTGTCTTCTGAAAGGCTCAGTGCAAAGAGGCAACTCTAGCTGGTCATGGTGGCACATGTGTGTAATCCCAGCACTCAAGAGGCTGAGGCAGGAGGATTGCTTTGAGTTCAAGGCCAGCCTGGGCTACATAGTAAGACTTTGTCTCAAAAAACAATAAATAAATAGATTAATTAATTAATTTTAAAAGAGGCTACTCTGGAGTCAGAACTTCGTTTGAATTCTGGCTGACCCACTTCCTTAGCTGCATGGTTCTGATCAAGTTATTTAATCTCTCTATGTTCTTCAATTTGCTCATCTGTAAAATAGTTAATGAGGCGGGGCATGGTGGTGCACCCCTGTACGTCCAGCACTTAGGAGGCAGAGGCAGGAGGACTGCTGTGAGTTTGAGGCCAGCCTGGGCTACATAGTGAGTTTAAGGCCAGCCTGAACCACATAGCAAGACCTTGTCTCAAAAAGGGGAGGGGGCCTAATAAATCATCATAACAAAATTATTTGAATCTATGATTCCTTATTCATAAAATGGGTTGACTATATACAACTTGCAGAATTACAGTGAACATGAACTGGGATAACTCATGTGAAACACCATATTGCATGGCTCATGGTAGGCAAATACCATAAACCAGATGGCTTATAAACAACAGGAATTTCTTTCTCATAGTTCTGAAGGCTGGGAAGAACAAAATTAAAGTGTGGGCAGATTCGGTGTCTGGGGAGGCCCTGCTTCCTGGTTCTCACGGGGGGGGGGCAATTTAGCTCTCTGGGGTCCCTTTTCAAAGACACCCAACTTGTTTATGAGGGCTTTCTCCTCCTGACATGGTCACCTCCCAAAGGCCCAGTGCCAGATATTATTACATTAGGGTTAGGTTTCAACATATGAATTCTGGGGGGACATAACATTCCATCTAGAACAGGCATGTAATAAATGGTGGTATTATTTTTATTATTAGCATAATCACCTTTTATCTTTATGACTTTGGTGAGGAGGATTATTCTGGTCATTCTATGCATTATGAAAATGGAAACTGCTGGGCCAAAAACCGTAGTAAATACGTGTAAATAATAGAGATAAGCTATCAAGATCCTAGAAAGTGATCATTAAAAATGGGAAGTGTCAAGTAAAGCAGTGGGAGAAAAATCACAAAGGAAAAGAAAGCTTTAACTAAAGATACTTAAATTTTGGGCTGGGGATTTAGCTCAGTGGTTCCACAGCATAAGGTCCTGAGTTCGATCCCCAGTACCAAAAAACAAAAAAAGTTAAATTTCTATATGCAAAAATCATAAAATTTAAGAGCAATTGTTAAGAAACTGAAATAGGCTAATCAAATGTCTACCATGTAAAGAACTGATACACATCAGTCAGAGAAACTGTAGCACCTTGTATAGCTGCAATAACGTCTTTATAAGCCCTTAAACTGAGAGGTTGAAAAGTCACAGGCTGTGGATCAGCTGGGATCTGGTGGAATGCAGCCAGGCTCAGAAGGGCTTCACTCCAGACTGCAGGCGGGGCTCAGGTCAGCTGTATGCTTCTTCTAATGGTAGCTATGCAGGTACATGGTTATTTACAAGTTTTTGATGCAGTGTAGACAGAATGACAGTTATGGTGTCATTCTTGTCATCATGTGCTAAATAAAGTAGACATCTCCCTGGGCCATCCAAGGACACCTGGAGAAAGAAAACAGACAAGTTCCTAAAAGTGGGTGATTTTACAACAGAAGGTATACAATAACATTTTTAGTTTGGAGGTTCATCTGTGGGATGCAGTAAAGCCTTTTGATACCAACACGCTTGTCAAGGCTGAGAAGCAGGGGAAAAGAAAAAAGGTGAAAATAAGAAAATAAGAGAGGAAAATGGGAAGAGGTGAGTCTAATAGAGAATGGAGTGATGACAGCCACTAAGAAGTGCTTTGCAAAATAAAAGACAGACGACAGGAAACAGAGAGGTAGACTTTGCGGAGATGAAGATGGAATCTGGGGATTGGGGAGACAAGAGGGAAGGGAGGGAAATGGGAAGTAAAAAGGATTAAGATGGGATATGTGTATGTACCAATTCCCCATGCGGAATGTATTTGTTATGTATCACAAACATATGCTAATAAAAAACCAGCTGCTTGGACTGCTGTTGGGGGTGGGGGTTGCAACAGAGGAGACAAGAGAGTAAAAATGAGAAATGAATTTAGCTAAAGACACATGGTGATTTTTTTTATTCCTATGGGGGTCGATGAAATGGAAACACCAAGTCCTTGTTTGTCATAGTGATTGGGTTTTGCATCAAGTCAACAGACTAGTCGTGCCTCTGTGTCTTTAGAAATGGGTATGAGAGCCAGGTTGATGGTGCTGTGTTCCATTTGGTAATGGGAGATTTATGCCACTCATGTGATGTGTGATAAGGTGCATGCGGTGAAAGCGGCTATTACCAGTGATTAACTCAAAAGTTGACCACCAGCACCCACAGCCATTGTTTCCGCCAGCACTCTTTAGTGATGGGCTTTGTCTGGCTGGCTTCACAAGAGACAAATGCCATTATGGGAGACCAAACAACCTTATTTAGGCTGTTGGCAGATAATAGAGACGCTCTAGGTATTAGCTTGACTGCATTAGTTTGATTTGTTACTGCTGTTCACCTTGTCTTGGGCATTAATGGAGACAAAGGCCTGGAATTACCAGGAGCAGAGATAAACTGTGGATTAGAGCTTGTGTGTTTTGAGGGAAAGAGAATTCTAGCTTAGGTTTTCATTTCCATTTTCATTTTGCTTGATTTTTTTCTCAAAGTTAAAGGCTAGTTTTTCCCTGAAAATCATTATATTCTCCCCAGATTACTAGCAATTATAATTCCAAAATTGTTACTGATTCATTATTTTCTTTAACAAGATCAGCCTTTATTTTTTAGTCTTTTGAAAATTGCTTTAGGCAAAATATACTGGTGATCTTGTGCATTATCTTGCTTCTTGAATATTCTCATATATTATGAACTTGCTCACCACTTTTTTTATAGGTGTGATCAGTTTCTATAATTTAAAAAATCAGGTGAACTATTACTTGCGGATCAATGTCTGTGATGCTGTTTCATTTTTTTCCTAGATTCTATAATTTTATCTAGAATCTTTACATTCCTCAGATTGCGAGGGCTAGGAGTTAAATTTAATTCTAGATTCTACATTCTACATTCTAGACAAACATTTCTTTTTGAAAACCCCATTTTGTGAAAAGTACTACTTGAAAGTGCTTAAATTAATACTAGGATTGTGGAACAGTTGCTTGGTCTGTACAAGATTTAAAATCTTATCTTCAATTCAGCAGATATTAAGGAGAAAGAGCTCTAATTCTGGCCTGACAAGATATTGGAAAGATACAGAACAGATTATAAAGGGTCATCACATTAAAAAAAAATAACAAAACCAACAAATACGTATGCATGTGTATGTACACACAGATGCTGTTGTGTATACAAAAAGATTACGCAAATATTAAGGGTGGTTATCACTGAGGGATGAGGGTTGTGGGAGATTTTATTTTACTTCTATATGCTTAAGTTGTTTATAGCATGTAAATATGACTTTTGGGATTAAAATGAAAGTTTACACCACATGACCTTTCCCCTCCAACTCACTCTCCCAAAGCCTACTCCTGGTGACTTGTAGTCCTCCAAGTTAACATAATTTCATAGCAATCTAATGAAAAGCAAAGAAAGCTCCTACTGGGCAAATTTTGACCAAGATAGTTCATAAAGAGTTCTCCGACTGTTACATTAATGGAAGCAGTTCTTTGTACTGGAAAAGTAACTCAGTCTTCCTTGGATGACGTTTAACACCTCTGCTCTTCCTGTTAACTACCCTGCTGCCCTTCTTATCCTGCCATCTTCCTCTCTATCTCAGCAACAGTGAACCAGAATAAGCAGTTTATTACTGACCAACTGTTGGGACACAGCTCTCCACCCTAAAATGTGTTCTCAGTAAGGGATTTTAAAAAGCTCTAAAGTCAGCAGGGGATTTAGCTCAGTGGTGCCGCTGCCTGCCTCACAAGCGCAAGGTCCTGAGTTCGATCCCAGTACCAAAAAAAAAAAAAAAAGCTCTACAATCTGAGTCATGCTGCTTTTCTTAGAAATAATAGGCATACTCTAATTAAAAAAAGTGAAAAATTATAGTGTTTATAGATTCAATAATTCAACAATAACCTTCCACTCTGATAATCACCGGGAGAGATGAGAAACAGGAATAGGAAAGAAAAGGGAGGCAAAGGGGAATTCAGTTCAAATGAACAAAGCCTGCAGTGGGCAGAAGCACAGTCTTCATGCTACCATTTAAAAAAAATTCCCCCACCACTTAGTTCTTTCATTAACTGGAAACCAGTGAAGGCACCTCAGTTGCTACAAATCTTCTCCTCCCATTTTTCAGTGGCAGGTACACTGGGGAAGTGGAAAACGAAAACAGGTACTTCTTAGCTTAGAAATTGGCATGATTATTCCCAGAGCACGTATGAAAGGCAGGTCAGTTTTATCCCACCTTCTCAGTCAGTATAATACTATAACAAAATGTATAGATGGTTAGAAATCATTAAATTGTAAATAGATATAAGCCAGTGGCCATCACCACTTAAAGGAATGAAAGTAGAACACATTAAATGAACTAGAAAACTATTTTAAAAGTTTGCATTTATTTGCAGCTTAATTCTTTTTGTGTAGTGCACTAGCAATGCTGTGAGTATGACAAGTGATGTTTTATATTGCTATTTTGGCATGATTTCCCTTAAAAAAACCACAAAAAACCCTAGAAACTGGCTTGCCAGAAGGCTTTGTTTTGCTATATGATGATTTACTGCATAAATCAATAAAAACAGGATTCACAAATAAATCATATTCTATAATATGGTTAAACACAGTTAAACATAATCGTATTTGAAAATGTGCTTGAAGGAAACTAACTGAAGTAAATTGTACTCTTTTTTTTCATATTATTTTATTTGGAGTACTTTGTAAATGGAATTCAGCTTGTGGAAAAGTCATGAGTTTACTGATTTTAGCATATTGATTTATTAGATTAACTTTGTTTACTTAAAAAATAGTTGCCTTTTCTGAAAATGTTTATTAAAATATATAGGAAAGGTCTTTCATGTAATTAAAAGTGCCCAGATATAATATGTATCATGCTATAATCATAATTATTTACAATATATTTTCAGAAAAAATGACAATATTTGGAGTAAATGCAAGAAAGAAAACATCACATTTAAACACTTGATATTTCCATTGATTCATTCTGCAACTGAAAGATAGTTTCACTTGTTTAGTTTTCCTCTTATCTATTCCATGAGATTTGTGTTGAAATTTTTTTTTGCCATTAAAAACTGTGATTCTCTGTGGGACCTTTTCAGCTTTGCTCGCCGATTTTGGAACCAAATCTAAAATTAAGCAAAAATAAATAGGTCTCAGAAACATTCTTTTGTTATTATTCTTAACATTTCAATCATCATGAGTAACAACTAAATTTGAAAATTACCTGGATTCTGTCTTCCTCTAGATTCAATTTTTGAGCTAAATCTTCTCGGATATCAATGCCAGGATAGCAGTTTACTTTAAAGACATTTTCCAATACTTCAATCTAGAATTTTAAAAAATGTTAAAATGTTGATGTCATATGTCACCAAAAATGGACTTCAATTTATATAAGTAAACAACTGTATTTAAACCTTGACAATTAATCTAAATTCCTTTTAAGTGATTATCCAGAAACTGTTAAAATATGACAGTCGGTTGTTTCATTATCATGGCTTCTGAACGGCAATCCCAAAGTGAATGGGCTTTTGCTCCCAACATCAGTTAAAGCCTCAGTATTATCACTGTCGGACAAAAACCCTTCCCACCTGGTTTTGAGTAAAGGCAGTTCTTGGTCTTCGTCCTCTATACCAACTCATCTCTCTTTTCAAAGACAGTCTTTCCGAGGTTGAAAAGATCTGTTCATATTGCAAAGCTCTTTCTTCTGTCACTGGGTGATCCACTGTGCAAGGAAATGAGATGCCACCAGGAAGACTCGGGACAGGTAGACAGAGGTCACCATCTTTCCCTGAAATCAGGAAAATAAACCTGACCTCTGAGAGCCAATCCTATGTCCTGCAAATTTCTGTAAGAAGTAATTTCAGTAACTTTTCATTAATTTTTCTACTGGAATCCTTTTGGGTTTCACAAAAGAACTCTCTCCTCATCAAGCCAAAAAAATGAAAATTCTGCCTTGGTATGGAAAACATTTTGTTTTGATTGTATTTTCATTTTGGGGGTGTGTCAAATACACACAGAGAACTTTTTAAAGTAAATATAGGCTCTTGGCATTTCCACTCAGACCCAAGGCAGGTAGTCTTTTTATTTCCCACAGGACGTATTACAAGTCCTAGATGCTGATCAGTCCTAGTTACGTAACTGAAGGAAACCAGTTTCTCGCTAACTCCATGCATTGTGAAACAAAGAACAAACTAGAAATTCAAGTGAAATTTTAAAAGAGTTTAAAAAAAGTGAAGTACTGGCATACCTGAGGAGCTGCAGGTATCTGCCCAGGGCCTGTGAGGTTTCGGTGACGGGACACAGTCTTTCTTCTGGTCCAGCCCTAAGATGCTCTCGATTGAAAAGGAGCAGGGTGAGGGTTTGCTCTCCCTAAGCCGCGCACCTTCCTGAAGGCTGGGAGACATCCTTTCCAGGCTGCACAGGGAGAGCTCTGGCCTTTCCCCTGGCTCTGCCCCACGTGCACAGGGGTGGGCTCTTCCCGACTTCACCTTATAGCTCTGCTGACAAGGGGGCTGGATTTAGAACGTCACTAATTAAAATCCTGTTTTAGAAAGTTTTAGCATGTCAATGAACACTCACCCAGCCAGCAGCTTAAGGAGTTAATTGTTTATTTGTTTGCAAGTAATTAGCAACTAATGGCTACACCAGGGGGGCCACCTACAGGGACAAAAAGTGTTATCTCTTCTAAGCAGAACACAGATTTAACTTTCTCAAAAGAAGTGATGCACAAACGTAGCACTCTTCTTTTATTTGAAATCATTAACGTATAAAATCATGATTTATATTCTGAAGTTTCTACTTTCATGGACTCCAGTTACCTAAACATACAGGCAAGATAGGAGAGCAGTCAAGTAATAAATAATCTAATTTAAGTAAATTTTCTTCCAAGGAAATTGGAAAAAATAATAATCTCTTAATGCTATTACGGTAATTCTGATGAAAATGCCTGGTTTTCATATGCATATGTATAGTGAATGTTGTCAATGAGAACACAATCGTATTTGGAGTGCAGCATACTGGAAAAGGTTGGCAATGTTATGAACACTGAGTGTAATTGTCTTCCAAGTGCCCGGATTAATTCACAGGAACAGTTGCATCAAGTATTTTAAATAATTATTGGGCTAATTCCTTTCCTTCATTTTCTTTTAAATGAGAGAGATACAAGTTTATATAAAGACTCATATATAACTACCTCCAAGCAATTTAAAGCGCAACTAGAGAGTAATTTCTCTAGCACATTTGTTTCAAAGACGAGTAGTGTTTTGTTTTATTTTGATTTTAGATGCTGGGGATAGAACCTAGGGCCTTGACCCTGCTAGATGAGGCAGTATGGCTGAGCTATGACCCCAGCCCCCAGTTCATTGTATTTGTTGTTGTACTGAGGATTGAGTCCACAGCTTTGTGCTGAGCTGCATCCCCAGCCCCCTTTCTATTTTTATTTTGAGACAGGGTTTTGCTAAGTTGCTGAACTGCCCAGGCTGGGCTCTCAAACTTGCAATCCTTCTGCCTCCGCCTCCCAGAGTGCCAACATGCACAGTTTAACTGTATTTTCTGAAGAAAAATTACCCTTTGCTGCTGTTTTCCTTTTATTTTGGTGTAGAGGATCCAACCTAGGGCCTCAGGCATGCTAAGCACACAATCTACCGATGACCTGTATCCCGGCAGCCCTGTTGATCTTTTGAAGAATTGGGATGGGGTGATTTCATGAGGATGATTAGGCTTGTAAGAAAAAGTGACTATGGGGCTGGGGATTTAGCTCAGTGGTTTTGCCGCCTGCTGCGCAAGCACAAGGACCCGAGTTCGATCTCCAATACCAAACAAAAAACAAAAAAAAAACAAGAAAAAATGACTATGAACAGAATATTTTAATTTCATAGTCTTAAGAAAATTTGAAATTAAAAATGTATAGCTTCTTGGGCTGGGGATTTAGCTTAGTGGTTCTGTCGCTTGCCTTGCAAGCACAAGGACCCGAGTTTGATCTCCGCTACCAAAAAAAAAATGTATAGCTTCTAATTGGGAAGATTTTTGAAGCGTTCACCTAGAAAGGTATAATAGTTGTGGTTCTTGTGCTGTTTTCCTTTTCTTCCAGTACTTTCATGAGGATAAATTAAGTGCTTAGTGTTCTTCATCATTTAAATGACTTCTAGACTTCTCTTTAGGAAAGAGGAAAGGTAGTCTTCATAGAGAAAATTGCCTCCACAGGATGGAGCTTAACTTCATCAGATTTTTCTTTTTTTGGTACTGGGGATCGAACTCAGGTCCTTGCACTTGTGCAGCAGGTGGCGAAACCACTGAGCTAAATCTCTGGCCCCATCAGATTTTATCCTATCATGATGCCACAAATATTAAGCGAAATTCATCCTTATACATACTCGGGGTGAACAATGGATCTCAGTAGAAAACAACAACAGATACACAGAAGGATGGCTTTATAAATTTACATGTGAAATCATTTTGAGGATGAACAAAGCAGTAAACACTCATATCTCAGGGAGACTGTATGTAGTGCTTTGAGATACAGACTGCAAAGGAGGGGATGACTTTAATTTGGGAAGGATGGGAGGATGGGAAAGGATGCTGGGCCTTCCCAGACTTCTTTCTCTCCTTTAGACATTCTTTCATTCATTTCAGAATGGATCAAGAACTCATTCAGTACCGAAAAAATGAACAGGATTCTTGCCTTCATGAAACTCACAGCAGTGTCATACAGTGCAGGGATGGGGTGTCAGACAGGCAACAAACAATAATTATAAGTAAATTATCCAGTATGTTAGTGAATGGTAAGCATGGGAAAGAGAACAAGTGAGCCAGGCAAGATGGATTACCACTAGGAGGTGAAGGGGTAGCTGCCCGGGGAGCCCTCACTGAGACCCCACCCCGCAGGCTGGTGCCTGGGGTGCAAGGTACAAAGATGCCGCAGCAGGGCTAAATCAGTTGCGGGTCCCGGATTCTTCTTTATTACCAAAGACATTCCAAATTTCTATTTAGCTTGAACTGATTTTACTTGGATTTACTTAACACCATTTTATAAATGAAAGAACAGATGAAAATATAAGGTAGAAGAGAATTTCTCTAAAAATATGGGGAGGGCCAGGGATTTAGCTCAGTGGTTCCAGTGCCTGCTTCACAAGTGCCAGGTCCTCAGTTCAATCCCCAGTACCAAAAAAAATAGAAAAATAAAAATATGGGGGAAATAGTTTTGCATATATTCACACAACAGATTTTTTGCAGGGCACTTAATATATGCCAGATAATACTGTAGGTCTTTGAGATCAGTAATGAACAAAATATGGTAACTTCAGAGAGTGATAAACACACTGAAAGATGTAAACGAGGTGATGGTAATACAGACACTCTTTGTTGAAGGTTCCTGAGACTAGGTTGTTAAATAAATTGGTTGTTAAATGAGGAATTGTACATTACAATATTCAGTTAACAATAATCAAACCTTGTATAAACCTCACTGGCTATGATACTGCCACTGTGCAAAGCTACAATATTCAGAACAAAGAAATGGTCAAAGGAAACTCTAGCTTGATGACTTTGCTTTTATTTGCTGAACTCCTACATGCTGCGTTGTAATGTACAAAAGAACATGAAACTACAGTACTGAACTTTACGGTTGCCTTAGTTACGTTTTGTGCTGCTGAGACAAAAATACCCAACACCTGAGGTTAAGAGAGGGAAGGTTTATTTTAGCTCAGTTGGGAGATGTTTCAGTCCATGATTGGCTGGCTCCAAGGCAGGGTGGCACATGGCAGAGGGGTATCGCAGAGGAGAAACAGTTCATGGTGTGGCAGGGCAGGAAGAAGGCAGTAAATAGCAGCAGCAGAAGCCACAGCCTGCCCTCCTCTTGTATGTCTTCCAGGCTACCCACCATTTCCAGGGTGGGGCACCCTTGAGCCCAGCATCACACACCCTAGATCCAGCCACCTCTGAAAATCCCTACCTATTACCGCCTAAGATGTTGGGGAGACATCTACACACAAGCTGCCACAGCAATACAATCAGCAAAAATTACAGTACTGTATAAATAAGGTACACTACAAACAAAGATACTGAGGCTCTATAACCAAGATGTGCAGAACTATACAAAAATAAAGACATTCAAGATAATATTTTAGTCTTTGAATCCTTCAAAATCCTCATCAGTGTCATTATCAGAATTATGATCATGCCGGAGATTTAGCTCAATGTTGCCATGCCTGCCTCTCAAGCACAAGGTCCTGAGTTTGATCTCCAGTTCCGCAAAAAAAAAAAAAAAAAAAAAAAAGAAAAGAAAAAAGAATTATGAGCAGGAGATATAGAAGGCCGGGGTAAGGGAGATGATGAAGTAGATATGGACGAACTAGTAGTGATCCTGGGTGTGGCTTTCCAGAAGAATCCTGTTAGTGTGGTCTGTCATTTTCTTTTTTACCTCATAAACTTCATGATAGCATTGTAAACGTCCAATCATTTGCTGTTTCACTTTTGTGAGCCATTCAACGTTTAGATCCATAGCCTCTTGTTCTAACACAGCTGTGTTCACATTTGAGTATACTAACCAAGAAATTTGGGGCCAGGGATTTAGCTCAGTGGTTTCGCCGCCTGCTGCGCAAGTGTAAGGACCCAAGTTCGATCCCCGGTACCAAAAAACAAACAAACAAACAAATAAACAAAAAATTGGGCCAGGGATTTAGCTCAGTGGTTTCACCGCCTGCTGCACAAGTGAAAGGACCCAAGTTTGATCTCCAGTACCAAAAAAAAAAAAAGAAGAAGAAGAAATTCAGAGTTTTTGTGCATAGAACCAAATACAGAAGAAGTGGCTGCACTGCTGCTCACATTCCTGCGCTGTAAGTCTGAATGCGGCTCCTAAGTCCGATCAGGGAGTCTTGGTTATAAGTCTGGACAGTCATTAAACAGGTAGGTTGTTAAATGAGGAACTTTTGTACAATGTAATGGAGGAGGATGTCTTTAAGCAGGAAGAGGTGTCAGTGGTCTAGGAAGGCTTGTTCAAGGAGGTGACAATTTAGCTGACGCTGAGACTGAGAAGAAACCAGTGTGCCAAGAGCCTGAGAAAAAGCACTGCAGTCAGAGGAAATAGGAAGTACAAAGGACTTGCAGTTGAAAGACACTTGGAACATATGAGGAAGAAAAAGGAAGAAACTGGAGTATTAGGTGCATTTGGAGAGCCACAGCTGGCTGGATAATGGATGGGCTTTCTTTCACACAGGCTGCAGCAAGGAGTTCTAGTACAAAGGTAAGCCAGGGTGGGTCTGGAGCTGGGACTGAAATACTACCATACATATTTTTAAAAGCTTACTCTGGGGCTGGGGCTTAGCTCAGTGATAGAGGACTTGCCAGGCATTCACAAAGTCTAGGTTTGATCTGCAGAACCACAAAAACAAAAACAAAACCAAAAATCTCTGGTTGCTATGTGGAAAGGCGTCAAAGGAGAACAAATATAACCAGGGAGATCAGTTGCCAGTTATTTATTCAACATGTATTTATGGAGCTATATTTTGTGAGAGGGATACAGTGGTGAAAATAATTGCTTAGGGGCCAGGGATGATGATCCTTAGAGAAAAGATTAACAGTGAGTTTGGAGAGAGGGTAATTCATTGGGAGGTTGAGGGAGACTGACTAACTAAATAACTGGCTGCAGTTCTTCAATCCTCATGTTGGTTAGATGGCCACCTCCTTGCTGTAGCTTCACCTCAAAGTACTTCCTACATCTTTATTTAGGCTTGTTCACAGGACCTTCTTTAGCCAATGGGAGGTGATGTAAGCAGGAGCTCAAAATGTGCTAGAATGATTGTTTTGCCCTCTTGGGTTTCTGACATCACCATGACATCACCATGACATCACCCCAGGGGTAGATAACGCTGTTCAACCTAAGCCCCAGAATGGACACATATGGATCAGACCCCAAGCCATCCTACAACTAAGTCAGGTGAGACTAGCGAAGCTCAGCCAAACACCAACTGACTACAATTTTGTGAGTGGGAAAAAGAAATATTCATTATTTAAGGTGCTGAGACTTTTTGAGAGTTTTATGCATCATATTTTGGAAGAAACAGCTCATTGATTTGGGTAGAAGAACATGTCTTGCTAATGGATTGGAGATGGAGGGGAAAAAAGGCATGAATGACTGTCTTCTGGGTTGAGTAAATACAGTGCTATTACTAGGGTGTGGAAGCGTAGGCTAGAGAGGGAAAGTGTGGGAAGAAATGAAAATGTTCCAGTTTGGATAGCAAGTAGCTAATAGATATATGAGAATGAGCTCAGGGCTGGCAAAGGGATGGTCTTAAAGGCCACAGATGTACCAAGGATTTAGCTCAGTGGTTCTGCTGCCTCCCTCGAAAGCGCAAGGTCCTAAGTTTGATCCCCGGTACCAAAAAAAAAAAAAAGCCACAGATGAGCATGAGATCACCTATAGCATGGAGCTGGGCGAAAGGGTCTGAGATTTGGTTTAGGGTGCTCTAATACTTGGAGGTTAGGGAAGAAGTGGTGCCAGAGGAGGAGCTGGAGAAGGAGCAGCTAGTAAGGCAAGAGCAAAATGTAGAAAGAAGGGTTCCGGCGCCTGCCTCGAAAGCACAAGGTTCCGAGTTCCATCCCCTATACCAAAAAAAAAAAAAAGTAGAAACAAGGAAATAGAGCCAGGAGAAAGAAAAGGATGGAGACAATAGGATCCTTATGGCAGTAATCTCTGCTTCTACCTTTGTCCGTCTAGGATCTTCTATCAACACAGTAACCAGAGGGATAGTTTAAAAACAAGTTAGTTTATGTTGAAACTGCTCCAAAAATGGCTCCCTAAGTAAAGGTCAAAATTCTTCTACCGACCCCCCCAACCCCCAGTTTTTTGAGACAGGGTCTCAATAGCCAATAACGTATTCTAGGTTGGCCTTGAACTATGTAGCCCAGGCTCGTCTTGAACTTAAGGCGAACCTCCTGCCTCAGCACTCAGGTGCTGGGATTACAGGTATGTGCCACCATATTTGGCTCCTAATTCTGCTTTTTCACTCTTTAGAATGTGGATAAGATGGTGAGAGATGGTGAGATGTTGACGGTAGAAAAAGCATAGTAAGAGAGAAGACAGCTTCAATCCCTGATGACTGTGGGTTGGACATTCTGTGTCAGCACTGGACTAACTTCTTGGGCAGAGAATAAGGGTCCACCTTGTTATGTTACAGCACTCGAGTCCATATTCTAACTAATTGCTTCTAGACCCAGAAGCAATTCAGATGGCTAGAATTTCCCAGAGGGTAGAATTACCAGGCTAGAAAACAGAATAGCTATAACTAAAAATTTAAGGAACTAAATGTTAGAATCGTACACAGAGACAAGCAAAAAATATTAGGAATGACTGGAAAGATTTTTAAAAGATTTTTATAAATGAAATTTATAAAATGAAAAAACATATATACTTATTGAAATGTTCTCAGTGGATAAATTTTTTTTTTTTGAAATGTTCTCAGTGGATAAATTTAATGGCATTTTTGGACAGTCATGTAAGTGCCCTTACCTACACCCTGGCCAACAACTCTTTATTATAAACACTTAAAATTATTATCCATCTGGTAGGCAAAATACTTGCTATGCTTCTAAGGCACTTTAGCATATTTGTACTTAATCTTTTCAGAAATCCTGTACTGTTTTGTAGCCAAGACAACAGAAACTAAGAGTAGAGCAGAATGTGCAGAAGTCACTAACTAGGAAGTAGCAGAGCCTTGATTTGTATTTTCTGTTTAATATCTTCACAAATAACCTCATGACATAAATATCAAAGCATACTGGTCAAATAAGAAAAATGTTGTGAAAATCTTGCAATATCTTTTCAACACACACTGATATGAGAAATAACAGTCTGACATTGACACTGAAGAGATTTAGGAATAATGAAATTAGTCTATATTTTAAACATCTAAGTGTACAAGATGAAGTGAAAACTAAAAGGTTTATGTTTTGTTTTGCTTTATTAACTTGAAAATTCACCCAGATTTTGACAATAATCTCTTCTTTCTCTCTTTTCTTTTTTCTTTTTGTGGTGCTGAGGATTGAGCCCAGGACCTTCACACTGAGCTACATCTCCAAAACAAATTTTTTTTTGGTGTTGGGGATCCAACTCAGGACCTTGCACTTGCGGGGAGCCATGGCACCACTAAGCTACATCCCCAGTCCCCCCTTTTTTGTTCTTTTTTGACATGAAGTCTCACTCTGTAGTTTAGGCTATCCTTGAGTTCACGATGTAGCCCAGGCCGGCCTCAAACTTGCAGCAACCCTCCTGCCTCAACTGCCTGTGTGCTGAGATTACAGGCATGCACTACCATGCCCAGCTAAAAATTTTTTTTTTCTGAGTCAGGGTCTCACTAAGTTGTTAAGATGCCCAGGCTGGACTTGAAATTTGCATCCTCCTGCCTCAGCCTCCCAGAATGCTGGAGATTACAGGCAGATGCCACTACCCTACTCAGCTAATAACTTATTTTCTAGTTATGTATTTCAATTAAGACTCAAATCATTACTATCAGGAAATATATTCACAGTCTTAGGTATTTTGGCAGAAATTTTTGCAAGTCTGCCATACAAACATTATGCTTATCTGTGAGTATAATAATATAAACAATAGGAAAAGCTTTAAAGGTCAAGTATGGTGATGCACACCTGCAATCTCAGCACTTCTGAGTGTGAGGTAGGAGGATCTCTGTAATTTGAGGCCAGTTACTCAGTGAGTTCAAGATCAGCCTGGACTCAGGACAAAGCTAAACTTCTTGAGATGCAAGAGTCCATTGAGGACTTACGTGCTGTTTGAGCAGATCTTGCTAATAAATTGGCCAAGGAAGAGCAAGCCAAGAAGGTGGTACTTAAGGACCTTTCTGACCTCACAGCCCAGGCAAAATCCAAGGATGAAGAAACAGATACTGCTGGGGATGGTGGCCCATGCCTGTGACCCCAATACTCAGGAGGCTGAGGCAGGAGGATCGCCACGTGTTCCAGTCTAGACTGGGCTACATAGTGAATTTACGGCCAGTCTGAATCACACAGTGAGACCTTGTCTCAAAAAACAAAACCAAACTAACAAGCCAAACAAACAAACAAACAAACAAACAAAGAGACAGCTACTGTCATTACACAGCTAAAGCTGAACGAGACGTTCACCAGAGGGGGCTGGGAGATCTCACACTGTCATTGCAGAAAATAAAACATGAATGGAATAGTCAGGAGCCGATGAAGCACTTTAAGAAAGAAAAGAGTGAAGCAGAGAATAATACACTTCTGTGTTTAAAATGCAATACTGCTGCTTAATTTAATGTCATAGTGAAAAGATAAATAAAAGCAGAAGCAACCATAAAAAAAATCAGCTGGGACTACATAGTAAGATCCTGTCTCAAAAAACTAAAAAAGAAAAAGGAAAAAAAAAAAGAAAAGAAAGGGAAAAGAAAGCTTTAATGGCACTTGCCCCTCCCTCACTTTTGCATGGGAATTGTACTGATTTGAAACTTATTACTTTCAAATATTAAAATGTGATTTTGGGGCTGGGGATTTAGCTCAGTGGTTCTGCCGCCTGCCTTGAAAGCACAAGGACCTGAGTTTGATCCCCGGTACCAAAACAACAACAACAACAACAACAACAACAAAAATAAATAAAATGTGATTTCTAAGATAAAAGTTTATCAGGGATGAGGGTGTAGCTTAGTGGAAGAGTATGACTTAGCATGTGAATGGTTCTGGGTTCAATTTTTGGCACCAAAAAAAAAAAAGTTTAATTTTCACTGCTGTATCTTCAGTGTCGCCTAGAATAATGCTAAAGTAGATATTTAATAAATATTTGCTTAATGAGTGTCTTAGTTACTTGTTGCTGAGACAAAATACCCAACACCCAAAATTAAAGGAGGAAAGGTTGATTTCAGCTCAGTTTGGAGAGGTTTCAGTCCATAGGCCCCAAGGCAGGGTGGCATGGCAGAAGAGAAACAGTCCCTAGAGTGGCAGGGCAGGCAGAAGGCAGGAAAGCAGCAAAGCAGCAAAGTAGTGATGACCACAGGCCTCTTTCTGTCCTTTAAGTCTATGTAGGCTACATGCCCTTAGGGTATGTGCACATCCATGGTGGGCCTTCCCAATTATCCACCCCTAGAACCATGCCACACCAGTGCATGGACTAATTTAGTAATTGCACACCCTGGATGCCAGCATCACACATCCTAGATCTAGCCTGCTCTGAAAAGCCCTACCTGTGATCCTGTGAGGCTTTGGGGGACATCTAGACACAAAGCATAACCATGAATACATAAAAAGATAAGTGAGACTAATGAGAAGCAGCATTTATAAATTGGGAAAGCAATTTAAATATTGTGGGTTTTGGTCTGGAGATTTAGCTCAGTTGTTCCACTGCCTGCCTCGCAAGTGGAAGGACCCTCGTTCGATCCCTGGTACCAAAAAAACAAAACAAAACAAAAAATATTGTTTAGTTTAGTTCATTGTTTAGTTCTTATTATTATTGTGCTTTTAATGTGTAAGGGCAGTGATGGTGAACCTTTTAGAGCTTCCAATGATACAAATAGCCCACTCACTGCGGCACGCGTGCTATAGGTTCACCACCACTATGTAAGAGTAATCTTAGTGTTCTGTAAACAACATATGTAGGGCTGGGGATTTACCTCAGTGGTTCCACCGCCTGCCTTGCAAGCGCAAGGTCCTGAGTTCAATCCCCGGTATGAAAAACAAAAAAACAACATATGTATCCCTCCAGGGAAATCTGCAAATGAGAAGATATGGCATTTTGTAACTAAAATTTAATAAAATGTGAAATGGAATATTAATCTAAAAAATCTGAGCTTGAAATCTGAAAATTCTGAGTTATTTTAAACAATTCACATCTGGAGCACAATGTCATTCCCAGAGCTCTTGTCTGCCATTGTTGGTACTAGAGAGACACAGTGTCTTTCCCAAGGATTATCAGCTCAGGAAAGTAGGGACTACTTCATGCCTGGTTCTCTCTTCTTGTACCCAGAACAGTGCAATTATACAGGAGATATTATATACAGGTTGTTTGAATAAATTCACTTTATTTATAACATTTACAAAATATGAGTCTTCGCTTTTCTTAAATCTCAAAAATAAAGTTTCATATTTTTGAACTCAATTTTTTTTTTTTTTTTTGGTACTGGGAATCAAACTTGGGTCCTTGTGCTTGCAAGGCGGGCAGTGGAACCACTGAGCTAAATCTCCGGCAAGTTTCATTTTTTTGGGGGGGCGGGTACTGGGGATTGAATTTAGGTCCTTGTGCTTGTGAGGCAGGCAGCGGAACCACTGAGCTAAATCCCTGCCCCTAAATTTCATATGTTTTATCTTCAGATCAGTTAACATTGGTTAGACAGCTTTGATGTGTTCTCCATGTTGACTTTGAGGGCCCAGCCCTGTCTGATTGCCTATAATATTTCTACCTAACTTAGCTGTCTATATCACTCCCAAAGATAACAGGTAGGTCCTAATCTCCAAAACCTGTAAATGGTCCCTTGTTTGGGAAAAAAAAAGATTCTTTGGAGAAGAAATTAAGGATCTTGAGATGAGGAAGCTTGTCTGGCTTATTGGGGTGGACCCTAAATGTACTCAAAAGTGTCCTCATTAAAAAGGGGCCAAATACTACACACACACCAAAAAAATTGTTTACAGTGTCATGGGGCCAGGGATTTAGCTCAGTGGTTCCACCTCCTGCCTCGCAAGCGAAAGGTCCCGAGTTCGATCCCTGATACCAAAAAAAAAAGTATAGTGTCTTGCACATATCAGACTTTCAATTTAAAAACTTTGATTTAAAATCATCCAAACCACAAAAGCATTTTAACTTAAAAAGGATTCATTCTATACCACAGTACATAGAAAGAAATGACAGTATCACTCACTTTACCCCATTTTCATTCCCAACCTACTAGGGTACTACTGTGATAATTAACTGATTGTGTCAATTTGTGTAAGAAATGCCCAATTAAAATTCAAGGTCCTTCTACCTCAGTGAAATTTCTAGGAGTCCAGAGGTGTGGGGCATGTAGAGATTTCCCTTCTAAGGTAAAAGATAAATTGTTGCATCTGGCTCCCCCTACAACCAAAAAAGAGGCACAATGCCTAGTGGGTCTATTTGGATTTTATTTTATTTTTTTATTTTTGGTACCGGGGATCAAACTCGAGTTTGCACAGCAGGTGGCACCCACTGAGGTAAATCCCTGGCCCTATTTGGATTTTAGAGGCAGCACATTCCTCACCTAGGTATTTTATTCTGGCCCATTTACTGAGTGACTCAGAAAGCTGCTAGTTTTGAGTGGGACCCAGAACTACAGAAGGCTCTGCAACAAGGCCAGGCTGCTGTGCCACTGGGGCCATATGATCCAGCAGATTCCATGGTATTGAAGTGTCAGTGGCAGGTAGGGATATGCTGTTTGGAGTTTCTGGCAGGCCCCTATAGGTGAATCCCCATGGTGCAGGTGTTTAGGATTTTGGAGCAAGGCTCTGCCATCATCTACAGAAAACTACTCTCCTTCTGAAAAACAGCTCTTGGTCTGGTACTGAAGTTTAGTGGAAACTGAATGCTTGACCACGGAACAGCAGGTTACCTTGCGAACTGAATTGCCCATTACGATCTGGGTATTATCTGATCCACCGAGTCATAAGGATGGACATACACAGCAATAGTCCATCCTTTATGGAAATGTTACATAGGTGATTGAGCCAGAGCAGGTCCACAGGGACCTATGTAACAAGGAAGTTACACAGGAAGTTGCCCACATGCCTGTGGCTCCTACTCCTGCTGCCTTCTCTCTCCCAGCATGCAACTGTGGCCTCATGGGGTGTACCATATGATCAGCTGTCAGAGGAAGAGAAGGCTAGGGCCTGGCTTGCGGATGGTTGTGCATGCTATGCAGGCACTACCCACAAGTGGACAGCTGCAGCATTACAGCCCCTTTCCAGGACACCCCTGAAGGACACTGTGAAGGGAAATCTTCACAGTGGGCAGAACCTTGGGTAGTGCACCTGGTAGTGCATTTTGCCTGGAAGGAAAAATGGTCAGATGTGTCACTGTATATTATAACCAATGGTCTGCCCTGATGGTTGGTAACTTGAAGGAACATGACTGAAAACTGGGGACAAAGCTATTTAAGGAAGAGGTATATGGATAAACCTCTCCATATGGGCAAGGGATGTAAAAATATTTGTATCCCACATAAATGCTCACCAAAAAGTGACCTCAGCAGAAGAGAACTTTAACAATCAAGTGGAAAGGATGGCCTATTCCGTAGATAGAGGTCAATCTCTTTCTCCAGTCATCCCTGTCACTGCCCAATGGGCTCATAAACAGAGTGGCTATGGTGGCAGGGAAAGAGGTTATGCCTGGGCTCAGCAACATGGACTCACTGACTGATCTAGCAAAGGTTTTGCTTCCTCCTCCTGCAAATGAATGCTCTGCTGGCCTAGAAGTCTTAGTTCCAGAGGCAGGAAGGCTTTTCCAGGAAGCACAACAATTCCACTGAAATGGAAGCCAAGACTTGCCCCCGGTCATTTTGGTCTCCTCATGCTTCCCAGTAAACAAGCTAAAAAAGAAGTTACAGTGTTGGCAGGGTTAACTGACCCAGACTATCAAGGAGAAATTGGATGATTATTTCACAATGGAGAAAAGGAAGAATATACTTGGAATGCAGGATATCCCTTAGGGTGCTTCCTAATATTACCATGCCCTGTTATTAAGGTCAGTGGGAAACTGCAACAACTTAATTCAGGCAGGATGACAAATGGTCCAGAACCTTCAGGAATGAAGGTATGGATCACCCCACCAGGGAAAGAGCCTTCAGGTGCTTGCTGAAGGCCAAGGGAATACAGAATGGGTAGCAGAAGAAGGTAGTTCTAAATACCAGCTACGACTCAGTGATCAGTTACAGAAATGAGGATTGTATTGTAATAATTCTCTAATGTGCTTTCTATGTACTAAACTGTTGATAGAATATTGGTTCTTAAGTATTGTTAAACCTGTGTTACAAAGTTAGGAGTAAGCATTACCCAAAGAAAACTTGTCTTCTATTCCAGGGAGGGAATTAGTGTGTTTCCATTTGTAGGCAGGATAGTTGTAACATGTTAGGTGTAATTATGAACTTGTCTTTGTATCTAGAGATCAGAAAATGTGTTTAAGGAAATGTGTCTGGTTGTCAAGTTAACAAGGGCTGGATTGTGAAGAAACTGTGTCAATCTGAGTAAAAAACACCCAACTAAATTGGATCAGCACGGTTCTAGGTGTGGCTGAAGGGATTTACTAAAAACAGAAAACCACCCTGGGTGTGAGTGGCACCAACCAACAGGTTTGTCACCTGAATGGAACAAAAGGGAAACAGGAAGGAAGGCTTGCTTCTGTTTCTTCAGAGGAGCTCTAGTCTTCACCTTCACATTGGACTTCATCATCTCCTGGTTTCCAGAGCAGACTCTTCAGCCTCCATCAGATCCTTTGGCCTCCGGTTACTGACTGAAACAGGGTACTACAGCGGGCTCCAGGCCTTTGACTGGATCCTTTGGATCTCCAGCAGGCAGATACTGGAGACACTTTTTGCACTCTTCTAAACCTGACTCTGCAGTGGCCATTGTAAGCTTATTGTGTAAATCCTTATACATTTGTATATCTTGCATTAAATCTGTTTCTCTAGTAAGGACTGATTGATACAACTACTACTCGTTAGTGTTTCTTCTGTCTCTCTCTCTTTTTTTTTTTTTTTTGGTATCAGGGATCGAACTCGGGTCCTTGCGCTTGCAAAGCAGGCAGTAGAACCACTGAGCTAAATCCTCGGCCCTCTTCTGTCTCTTATCGAATGATGCATTGCTGGGGATTGAACCCAGGACCTTGTGCACGCTAGGCAAGCACTCTACCACCAAGCCACAATCCCAGCCCCTGGCTATCTTTTTAAAAAATATCTTGACATAGATAGGAGGATGCACACAAACACACACACACTCACACACTATTATACACAGAGTCAGATATGTGTATTATTCTGCAATATGCTTTCTGCCCCCTCAACATACTATGACAACTTGTATAGTTCTGGTTCCATTACAGTGAGTAGATGAACCCTAATTTATCAAATCAGACCCCTGATAATGGCCACATAGATCCCTCTCTCCTGTTTTTTTTTTTTTTTTTTTTTTTGAGATAGGGTCTCACTATGAGTTCAGGGTGGCCCTAAACTATGTAGCCCAGGGTAGCCTTGAACTCACAGTGATCCTTCTGCTTCAGCCTCCCAAATGCTGGGATTACAGGCGTGTGCCACCACGCTTGGTTCTCTCTCTTTATTATAACAAACATGGCAACAAACATTTATCAAATATATGTTAGCATGTATGCAGGAGTATTTCCAAGGAAAAAATGTCTCTGAACTGGGCATAGTGGTGCACACCCGAATCCCAGCACTTGGGGGGCTGAGGCAGGAGGATCGTTGTTAGTTTGAGGATAGCCTGGGGTACATAGTGAGTTCAAGGTCAGCCATAGTGAGACCCTGTCTCAAAAAATCAAAAACTAAAAGCAAAACAAAATCTTTGAAGAAGAATTTTCTTTGGTGGCTGCCATCATATTTCCTTGTAAGAATTTTTTTTTTTTTGGTACTGGTGATTGAACTTGGGACCTTATACTTTCAAGGCAGGTAGCAGAACCACTGAACTAATGGCCCTCCTTGTAAGAAATCTTTATCCGGGCACATTATTACCCATTGTAGCCCTTGTCCTCATGTTGCCCCCTGATGGACAGTGGGAACAAGAACACTCAGGGTTGAGCCAGCTTGGATTCAGGTTTCCTACAGACTCAATTTTCACAGGTAAGACAGTTTAGGAGTTAGGGCTCTGAGGGGCTCAGGCTTAAACTTTGGTGCCATTTAATCTAATTACTGTAGATTAAGTAGGAGTTGTCAGTTAATCCAGGAACCTGATAGTTATTTATAACATTCTGAGGGATACCTGTTATGTTCTAAACAATTTAAAAACAAATCTTTGAATCACAACACTTTTAAACTCTAGCATCTAATCAGCGAATGTGCTAGGTATTCAGAGTATAGAGATAAAACCATTTCTGGGGCCAGGGATTTAGCTCAGTGGCACTGTGCCTGCCTCGAAAGCACAAGGTCCTGAGTTGGATCCCCGGTACCCCCCCCCCCCAAAAAAACCACTTCTGCTCTCAAGAAACTCTTGATCAAGAGGACGGTAATTCATGTTAACTTTGTTAGTATGAAAATGTGATAAGTTATATAAAAATACTTTTTTTTTTTGAGACAAGGTCTTGCTATGCAGTTCAAGCTAGTCTTGAACTCACTATTTAGCCCAGGCTGGCCTCAAATTTGTGGCGATCTTCCAGCCTCAGCCTCTGGAGGGCTGGGATTATAGGCAAGTGCCATCACATCTGACAAAAAATGCCTTTTAAAAAGATACAGTATTGGGCCGGGGATTTAGCTCAGTGGTTCTGCCGCCTGCCTCACAAGCACAAGGTCCCGAGTTCGGTCCCTGGTACACACACACACACAAAATTTCAGTATTCTACTTAAGTATTTACGTTTTTATTTTTCTACTTAAGTATTTACAGGTGAAATATCATGATTCTGGGTTTTGCTTTAAAATAATTCAAGAAAACAGAAAATCAAGAAAGAAATAATTGAAACAAATGTTGATAAGTATTTAATTAAATGATGAGTATATACAGATTCATTATCTCTAATGAATAGAGATGTAATGATATGGATTCATTATTCTCTCTGCTTTTGTAAATACAAATATAGTTCTCTTAAGTGCATTCTTGTAAGTACATTTACAACTACTAATATTATATAAGAAAATAACAATGGACACATGAGAGGCTACAGGAATGGGCCCAAATATGCTTGTGTGCGATTAAGCAGGATAGAGGAGTGGTGAAGAGTCAGATTCTGATATCAGATTACCTAAGTCCAAATCCCAGCACCATTTCTTTTTAGGAATATGATTTTATTTTTATTTTTATTTTTTTTTTGGTACTGGGGATTGAACTCAGGACCTTGTGCTTATGTGGCAGGTATGGTGCCCAGGCTGGTCTTAAACTCCTAGGCCCAAGTGATCCTCTTGCCTACAGCTAAATCGCCACCACACCTAGCTATAAATTGTATTCCTTATTACATAAACGAATGAGCAAGTATTTATAAAAATGAATTACTTCAGAAAGTGGCAACAATAATAAGTGTTCAAAGTGAGGGGGAGTATTTCAAGAGGGATTAATGGCAATGTGTCTTTTACTGAAATCATTGGGGGGGGTGCTGGGTATCAAACTCAGGACCTGCACTTGTGAGGCAGGCGCTGGAACCACTGAGCTAAATCCCTGGCCCTAGTACTTTTTTTTTTTTTTTTTGGTACTGGGGATCAAACTTGGGTCCTTGCGCTTGTGCAGCAGGCAATGAAACCACTGAGCTAAATCCCCAGCCCCAATATTTTTTAAAATTTAAACATTCACCATATGTTGTGATCACATCTAATATAACTGATTATAGCTGTAGACTAATTTTCATTTTAATTTCAATGTTTGCTATTTAATTGTGAAACAATCTCAAACTCACAGAAAAGCTGCAAATATAATACCAAAAATATTTCTCTTTCCCACCATTTCAGAGTAGTTGCTAACATCATGCTTTACCACCCCTGAATAGTTTACTGTGTTTTTCTTGCAAACAAGGACTTTTTCCTACATAATCACAATGAAATCAAAGGCAAGAAATTAACATCAATATGTCAGTACTACCAAATCATCAAATTCCATTCAAGTTTCACCACTTGTCATTCACAAATGATATCCCTTACAGCAATAGAATCCAGTCCAGAATGCCTTATTACCTTTATTATATCTTTTTAGTTTCATTTAATCAGCAATAGAGCCTCAGTATTTTCTTGACCTTCATGATCTCCATACTTTTGAAGATTACAGTCACTTTGTAGAATTTCCTTCCTTTCCAGTCATCTGATGTTTCCTAATGATTAGGTGTAGGTTGAACATCTTTGGTAAAAATGCCACAGAAGTGATCCTGAGTGCATGTTCTCATTATTTCCTATCAAGTGGCACATCATTTTGATTTGTACTACTACAAAGAGTGTTTAACTGAGCATTTAAGATGGTGTCAGCAGGCATGATGGCACACATCTGTAATCCTAGCACTCTGAAGTGCTAAGATGGTATGACTGTGGGTTCAAGCCCAGCCTGGGTAATTTAACAATTTAGTGAGACCCTATCTCAAAGTGGGGTGGGGTAGGGATGTAGCTCGGGGGGGGGGGGGGGGGAGATGGTGTCTGTCAGGTTTTTCCAATATAAAGTTAATCTTTTCCTGTTTATAATATAGTATTTTATAGAGGAGATACTTTAAGCCTACATAAATATTCTTTATCAAATTTTCTATTTGTTCATTTATTTATATCAGCATGGACTCATAGTTTCCTACTTCATTCAATGGGTTATAATCTTGTTATTTATTGTAAGTTCAAGTGTCCTTTGATTTGGCCAATGGGAAGACCTCCTTTAATTTGATTTTTATGTCCTTTGCAACACTGTTTTTGGCACTTTGTACTTTCTGGCATTACAAGATGTGCAGGCATATATCTTATTCTGTTCTTGCCTCAAGGAGTAGAATCAGCCATCTAGTCAAGTAGCCCTGGTTTTTTTTAATGGAGAATGGTGTCTGGAAGCCAAGATTTGGGCTGCAAGTGTGTTCACTGTTATTGGGTTATCTGTTCCCAGCTCATCCTGGTGGAAGAGGCAGGAAGCACATGTATGTGTTACATGTACACACTGATATCTATACTTAATCCTGTGTGTTCGTTGACATCTATGAGTTCGTATGGATTCCTCTAGTTCCAATCCAGCACCATAGGATTCACTTTAACACTCTTCCTTTCCATATTTGTAATTTCTTCTTTGACAGTGAGAAATCTGGCAACTATTATCCTCAAAATATTTATTTGATTTATCCTATTTAGATAAACAAACTTCCATTGCCACCACTCCCCACCCAAAGAGATGCCTCCCTCCTTCCCTTGAGTTCTGACACCTCATCCTGGGCTTCCCTACAGCTTGGAAGCTATTCTTACCTCAACGGAGCACCAGTACTCCTTGCTAGTACTACTCTAGTGGTAGAGTGCTTGCTTAGCATGCACAAGGCCCTGGCTTCAATCCCTAGTACCACAAGAAAAAAATATATCATTGTCTTCTGTTTTTAAAACATTACTTTTGGTCTTTTTACTGAATATCATTTGGGTAAATTACTGATGTAAAACTTTCCTTTAAATCAATAAACTCATAAACTTCCAAGTTTACTGAAGACAATGTAATTTTTTCATAATTTATGAGATATTACTAATTCATTAAAATTCCCCAATACGTGTTTCAAATTGCTACCTTTCTAATGGGTATTTTTGACCAAAATCAGGGCAAAAGGCCAAGTCAGCACACCAGTCTCCAAGGCTCTGTGTGACCGGGCCCCTCTTCCTGCCCCTGCTCTTCTGTCACCTGGTCTCTGTGCAGTCCCTCCATCAGGCCAGTCCACTTGTCTTAGGGCTTTGGGCCTCACTGTCCCTCTTACTGGAATGCTCCCTCCTCAGATGCTCCGAGGCTCCCTCCTCTGACTCCTTCAAGTTTTTGTTTACATGTCACCTTCTCAATGCAGCCCACCTCAAAAAGCCTATTTAAAAGTGTAACTGGGCCGGGGACATAGCTCAATGACACTGCACCTGCCTGGCAAGTGCAAGGTCCTGAGTTTGATCCCCATCCCGGAAAAAAAAAAAAATAACTGACCCCCATTCCATTTATTCTGCTGTTTTCTCTAAAACTTATCACCTTCTAATAAATCATTTCTAATACCACTTTTGTTTATTTTTTTACTTTCTCCCCACAGTAACAACAAAAGTATACAAGGACAAAGATTTTTAATGTTTGGCTCATTACTTAATAAATATTTATTAAATGAAGACAGTCATTACCTGAGGTAATTTGTTTTGTTTTTTTGGTATCGGAGATCGAACTCAGGACCTTGCACTTGCAAGGCAGGGAGTGGCACCACTGAGCTAAATCCCTGGCCCTTACCTGAGGTAATTTGAATCCCTAAAGTAAATTATTAGTGCCATCTAGTGTTCTTGGAGGGATGTGCTGATTAACCCCGAGACTTGTATTAGCCATGAAATAAATACTAATGGTTTAATCAATTCTCAGTTATTCTGCTTTTTACTGTCTTCTGTGGTTCTGTAAAAATTAAAATGCTTTTAGTGATTAAGCAGTCACAGTACATATCGACTTCTCTAATAGCAATCTCTTTTGGGTTGCCTCTTCCTTCCCAGAATTGCTATGGTGGCAGAAATACACATAGGTCACATATATTTTAACCCGGGGCACCTCCACACCTCTGCCCTATGCACACCAAAACCTAACACCACCACCACCAAAACCCCAAATGAACACAGCAATAGTCTTTGCTGTTTGGTAACTGTTGGTATGGTTTTTCTCTAGAATATCAAAATACTGTACATATGCCATGGTTTGAATGTCCCTACCAAAAGTAATGTTGAAATTTCATCCCTATTTTGATATTAAAAGGGTAAAACTTAAACTGACTACATTATTTGGAGATCTTTGGTAGGTTAACTAAGGCTGTAAGGGTGAAGCCTGAATTTGAGGAGACAATGGCTTTGTAAGAAGAGAAACCTGAGCCAGGACATTCTCACTGTGAGCACTGTGCCATTTTGGGACCCTAAGGAAAGCTGCTACCACCTCTCTGTTATGGCTTGTGTTGAGATGTCTCCCCAAAGCCTTGTGTGCTCATAGGTGGGGCTTTTCAGAGGTGGCTGGATCTAGAGCGTGTGATACTGGGATTAGGGGTGTGATAACTGTATTAGTCCACTGATTGGTTTAGCATAGTTCTGGGTGTGGATAATGGGAAGGCCCACCCTGGGTGTGGGTGATATCAACCAATAGGCTTGTAGGCTGGATGGGATAAAAGGGAGAAGGAGGCCTGATGCTGCTGCTTCTTGCCTGTTATACCATGGACTGTTTCTCCTCAGCCATGCCCCTCGGCCATGCCACCCTGCCTTGGAGCAGCCAACTATGAACTGAAAACTCAACTGTGGGCTAACTGTGGACCTTTCTTCCTTTAACTTGTAGGTGTTGGGTATTTTATTCCAGCAATGAGGAAAGTAACTAAGACACTCTCCGTAGGTGGCTGCGTGATCTTAAATTCCCCAGCCTTCAGAATCATGAGCCAAATAAACCTTTATTTCTTTACTAATTATTCAGTCTGTGGTACCGAGGTTGCAGCAACAGAAAACAGACTACAACAGCTTATTTATTGATTTTTAAATTCTGGTTTTGGCCACAAAGGGTCCTAAATCAAAATGATAAAACATCCACAAGGGCAATAGTAACACTGTTTAAAATAGCATCAGAATTCTCTAAGATAAGCTTGATTTTTCCTTTTTCCTTTTTTTTTTTTTTTTGGTTCCGGGGATCGAACTCGGGACCTTGCACTTGCGAGGCAGGTGGTGGCACCACTGAGCTAAATCCCCGGCCCTCTTTTTTTTTTTTTTTTTTTTTTTGGTAGTACTGGGGATTGAACCTAAGGTCTTAAACTTAGTTACACTCCTTTTTTTTTTTTTTAATTTGAGACAGGGTCTTGTTAAATTTCCCAGGCCAATCTTGAACTCTATCCTCCTGCCTCAGCCTCCTGAGTGAGATTACAGGCATGCACCATTGCACCTGGCTAATTAGCTAGTTTTTGCTGAATGCTTATTTTCCTAGGCACTACTCTAAGGCTCATTAATCATTTTTATCCCATAATGTAGGTCCTTCATATTAAGGCTCACTTCTCAGGGGACAGGATGGAGACAGAGAAGTTAAGTAACTTGGCTAAAGTCACAAAACTAGTAACAATGGAGCCAGGACTCAAAGCCAGGCAGGCTGGCTCCACAGCCTGTGCCTAGGAGCTCATACTTATTCACCTCCCCACACACAACGGGAATGATGCTGCTTTGTATTAAACTTTTTGGCCTAATCAAATAAATTAATTTTTGTCTGCTTTTCCCAAAAATGAAATCAGGCAACCATTAAAATAACAAAAGCACAAGATGAAAACAACACTGAGATTCCACCTCACCCCAGAAAGAATGGCTGCTATCAAGAAATCAACCACTAACAAATGCTGGCGGGGGTGTGGGGAGAAAGGAACCCTTCTCCATTGCTGGTGGGAGTGTAGACTGGTGCAACCACTGTGGAAATCAGTATGGAGATACCTCAAAGAACTAGGACTGGAGGTCCCATTTGACCCAGCTATTCCCCTGCTGGGGATCTTCCCCAAAGAATTAAAAGAATCATACCACAGCGATACATGTGCATCTATGTTCATAGCAGCACAATTTGTAATAGCTAAAACTTGGAAGCCGCCCAATTGCCCATCAGCTGAAGGCTGGATAAAGAAAAAATTTTTTTTCTTATAAAATGGAGTACTATTCTGCCATAAAAAATGAGAAATTAGAGACATTTATAGCTAAATGGATGCACATTGAGGCCATACTCAAGTGAAATAAATAGGACACACATGTGTAAATACCGAATAGTTTCTCTAGTGTGAGAAACTGAAAGTGTAAATAAGGACTAAAAGGTATAATAGATAATGTGAAATAGGAAGAAAAGGGGCAAAGGGGAAGGGGAAGTGAGAGGGGTAGGGGAAAGAAGGGAATGGGATTAATATGAGAAAAAAAATGGAAACAAAGTCTTTGTAAATAGGGAAGGGAACACAGGGAATGGGGAAAAAATAAGAACCAAGATACATCATGTACAAGTACAAGTACCCAATGATAAATGTAAACATACTGTATACACAAAATGTACCAATAAAAGAATTTAAGAGAAAAAAATAACAAAAGCACTATTCTACCTAGAAGTAAGACATTATTCTTTTTACAGCCAACAAAGTAAAAGGTACCAAATTTGCCCTACAATGGCATAAGAAAGAACCAATTAGTGCTTGCTGCCCTCTAACCTCTTCTTCAACCCAGTCCCCAAAACTTTTTGTTCTACCTTCCAGTTGCCAAGAGCTTCCCAGACTCTTACCACTGGTTCTAACGTTTTAAAATAGATGGAATGAAGCTGGGGGTGGTGGTGCATGTCTGTAATCCCAGCACTTGGGAGGCAGAGGCAAGAGGATCACTGTGTGTTCTAGGCCAACCTGGGCTGCATAGTGAGTTCAAGGCCAGCCTGAACTACACAGTGAGACCTTGTCTCAAAAAACCAAAAACCAACCAACCAAACAAAGATGGCATGATTAAGATGCCTATCAATTAATACACATATTTCCTGAAGTTGGTTCATCTCAGCTGGATGTTGAAAAATAACTGAATTACCTGATAATAAGGCCCATTAACAAGTGATTTACCAGATAACATTTAGAAGTGTTAACATTATATTTTTTAAAGGAGCACGAATTCCCTAGGATTTCAGATTGAGTGTTTCTGAGGATATTTGTGAGAAGGTGGTTTCTTGGTTATCTAAGTGATCCTGGAAATGGTGCCCCTCTTAAAATCCTCTGCTGGAATCTAGGATTCCTTTTTAAAATATGTGCTTTGTGTGCGTGTGCAGTGCTGGGAAATGAACCCAGGGCTTTATGCATGCTAGACAAGCACTCTAACACTGACTTCTAACCCCAGCCCTGACCTTTTTTTTTTTTTTTTTTTTTTGAGACAAGGTCTCTCTCTGTGGTTCAGGCTATCCTTGAGCTCACTGTATAGCCCAGGCTGGCCTCCAACTAGAGGCAATCCTCCTGCCTTAGCCTCCCAAGGGCTGGGATTACAGGCGTGAGCCACCACACCCCTCTTAAACCCTGACTTTAAAAATTTTCTAAAATACAAGCTTATCTGAGAAAGAGAAATGGTCTTTCTCTATTTTGAACAGAGTTTTCAATGTGTATTTTGAGGATTACCTGCCTCAGACTGATCTGGAGAGATTCCCAGTCCTCCCTTCATCTATTACAGCACAATTTTCTAGCTGGCTCAGGAATCTGTCTTCTAACAACTAAAAATCTCCCCAGATGATTTTTACATGTGCATAAATGTGAAACCTCTGACCTAGGGGGATAATTTTTAAAAGTAAAGCACCAGCATCATTTAGGTTGTTGGATTCTTTCCTATTACAGACCACAGGCCAGAACTTCAAAGAGTATCATGTAAAAATCTAATTATAAGAAGACCGAATATAATGTTAGGAGACTAACAATTAACGAATCTATTTACAAGATTGTGTGTCCTTTTATTGTAAATTACTTGTGTGAAACATCTCAATGAATTATACATGTGGAACATCTCAAGTTACTTAATCCTGACTTGCCTTCCATAAAATTAAACAGCTGCCCAGTTTTTACTATGCTACCTCCACATCAGTCTCTAGTAACCCCAGAGGCATTCTCTGAACAAGGCTCATTTCCTGTACCAAAGGAAATGGGCTTAAAATGAACCGAGTTTGGTCAACTGCACAAAATTTAAGCTGATTAAACTTAAACTGGTTATCAAAGGAGACTGCAGCTTTAGAGATGTTTTAAAATAGGAAATACAATCATATTTTTGGATGAGTAGGGTGTATAGTGGTCTAAAGATAGAGGGTCCAAATAGAAGATGCTTTAAGATTCTTTCTTGCTGTATAATTTGACTAAATCATCTCTCCACCCAACTGAACATTAACCTTTTTTAAAAAAACTAGCTGATCCTTTGCTAGAATTCCATGTGTTACAGAAACACAATTTAGTTGCACATAACATACAAAGAAAGAAACTACTTAACCTAGTAACACCATATTCAGATAATTCAGATACCAAACAGAATTTTTCATTGGAATTATTTGGCCACGTTAATTGGATAACTCCCCTTCAGTTACACCACATATAAGAGATACTCTCTTATATTTTGTTTTCAATTGTTATTTACTCCTGATTCTTGTAAATTGTTGCTACTTTTCTTCTCTTAAAATCTAAATCATAGTTCAATCAATGTTACTTACCTTGAAAGTCTTCCTTCTTCAGAGCAGGTTGCATTGCTTTTGCTAGCAGAGGAGAAAAGAGGTATGAAGGATAAGGAACCCATAAGACAACTGGGAACTCTTAATACAATGTAAGAACTGATCCAAACGGCCTTTTTCAAAAACTAAAGAACCCTTTGAAGATTAAAGGAGAGCTCTCTCTTTTTTTTTTTTTTTCTTTTTTGGTACCAGGGATCGAACTTGGGTCCTTCCGAGGCAGGCGGTGGAACCACTGAGCTAAATCCCCGGCCCAAGGAGAACTCTTATTGAAAGATCATAACAATAAAGATAATTCTGTAAAACAAGTCTACCTGGCAAAACTTTTAAAACATAATTTTATTTTTCTTGCAGGAGATCACGGGAAAATCTAGTATTTTAGTTTAAGGCATGTAACTTCCATTCCTGTTACCATATTTGGGATTTGTTCCACAGTAACTGGAGGTGTTCCAACTTATCTGTGGAACCAGGCAGCTAATAATCTTCACTCAGCATCTCATACTTTGTGAATGAAAATGGAATGGATTGGTGGGATTAAGGGGTAGATTTTTGGGAAACATTGGTTATTTTGCCATTTTCTCAGTGTACAAATGAAAGCTTCTTATAGCTCTACAGAGAAATAGACAAGGAGGGGAAGATGTGAGGTTGGGGAAGATGGACCAAGAACAAGAGGAAAGAAGAATTCCAGCCTTCAGTGGGGTCAAATCCCCACTTCTATGAGCTTCACTTTACTATATAATCAGAGGCTGAAGAAGCCACTTAAAGTCTCCTCTACAATTTTTTTTTTCTGGTACCAGGGATCAAACTCAGGACCTTGTGGTTTCGAGGCAGGCGCACTGCCACTGAGCTACATCCCTCGCTCCTCTACAGTTTTTTAATGGAACAGAAATGCTAGTCAGTTGTCAACACAACCAATGTATTCAGATTTTTAAAAGATGTTTTCCTTTGTGATGTACAAGAATACAGTAATCGGTATCTCAGGCTGTCAGGCTTCAAGGTCAGGTTGAAAACTAATGAATTTGTAACAGTCTAGTTAGTGCTTTTAACTGAGGACGCTGATACCCAAGTGCCCAGAAAAATAATTTGGAGTCTACTGCCCACTAATTTACCAGAAAGCCCTGTCAATGACACAACGTGGGGTTTCGTAGACCTGTGAGGTAGGCCAGCACCATTTCGCTGGGGAGTTAAAACTGCTTGGGACAGGGTTGGAAAGGTTATAATTTGAGGAAACGAAGGGGCCAGCAGGAGGGTATTTCCAAGGTCGCTGATGAAACGCGCCGCAGAAGAAAAGGCGCTCGGAATGCCGCCGTGGGGTCCTCACCGGGGCCCCGGTTACCCGCGCCGGCGACCCGTGACCGAGACGGTCCCCAGAACTCACCCCACAGCGCGCGCGCACAGGGCGCTCGCCCCTCGCAGTCCGCCCGCCCGCGCTCACAGAGACGCCCAGCGCGGCCGAGGAACCTCCCGCTCAGCCCCGCAGCGCTGAAGGGCGTCACCGGGAGCCAATGGACGCCGGGAGGCGGGACAGGGCGTTCGAGGGGCGGGATTTCCCGCGCGGCCGCTGGGCGCCGGGCTGGGGCGGCGCGGGCGGCGTCAGCGGCAGTGTCTGCAGGAGGGCGGGTCGGGGTCAGCTGTTGCGGGCGAGCGGGCGCGTCTCCTGGTGCGTCCTCCCTCCGCCACGATGCCGGGGATCGACAAACTGCCCCTCGAGGAGACGCTGGAGGACAGCCCGCAGGTGAGGCGCGGGCGGCGGCGGGCGCGGGCCTGGCGTTGCCGCAGGTGTCCGCCCGGGCCCAGGTGGGCGCCGCCCAGGAGCCCCCGCCCGCCGCAGGCCGCGCCCCGAGAGGCCCAGGCCCGGCGCGCAGTTCGAGGCCCGCGTGGGGGTGCGCGGGCGGAGACCGAGCCACCACCGCCTCTCGTGGGGCCTGGCGATCGCGGACGCACCGAGTCCCGCTTTATTTGACGGATCGTGCCTTGATCACCGCGATGGCGCGCGGCGATCGGTCCCCATCCTGGGATTTGCGGGGAAATGCGGGAGGGGACAAAACCCGGTAGTCTCGTTTAGAGCTTTCTGAGGCTCTGGGCGCCAGGGAAGGAAGTGGCTCGTTTTTCCGCGGGAGGGTCTGAAAGGCCGCGTGGAGAGGCATTGGCGAAGCTGACGGTGGGTGCCGGAGCCGGCGCCTGCCCTCCCCGCCGAGGGTGCCGGCGTCGCTGCGCTGCCTGGCCGCTGTCACTCGAGCCGCGCGCGGCGCGTGATGCCCGGCGCCTTCGCGGCTTCTCTACCGCTGCGCTGGCCGCGGACTCTGCTCTCATAAACTCATCAAAATAAAAGCCCCGGGTTGTGTGCGTTGGGATGATGCGGGTGTGGTTGCTTTAAGACAGTTTTGGAAAATGTAAACACTTACCTACATTTTCAGTACTGAAGAATGAAATCATTTGTACAATGGCGTTGGCTGGGGCTCTAACTTGCTTAGAGAAATTTCATTCCTGTGCCTACCTTTTACACGAGCGATTTGAGACGGTGTTCCTGGTTGGTTACCATTTAGGATGCACGTTTTTTGAAAATTCGCTTATTTAGAAATACGATTGCTTTTATCTCGTGTATCTTTAGTTTATTATACACCCGTCTCCCCAAAAGAGGAGGAAAACGCTAGGTACTCCTTTCCTGGATGGCATTTCTGCCATGGATTTTTTGCCAATTTTAATTGCCAACTTGCAGTGGGGCTCTGGTTGTAGAATTGATTTGTTCTTTTTCATCCAAAAAGTTATCTTCATAGGCCCGTTGCTTGCGGGTAATGTAGTCTTATCAGCCTATGTTGACAAAGAGAAACCCACATTTGGTTTATCTTGACTGCCAGTACAGTATAGCCAGTTCAGATTTGCTTAATGACATCCTCAGTGTAGTTGTAAGCCAGGCGTGGTTATGTGCACCTGTGATCTCAGCACTCTGGGAAGCAAAGACAGAAGGATCACAAGTTCAGCTTTAGGTAATTTAGCGACTTAGCTAAATTTGAGACCTTGTCTCAAAATAAAAATTTTTAAAAGGGCCATAGATATAGTTCAGTGCCAACACCCTGGGTTCAATCCTCACTACCAGAAAAAAAAATATTAAAGTTATATTTGTTTCAAATGATTTGCAACAATTCTGTGGTTGTATTGGTCAGGTGTGTTTTGTCATTTTAGTTTTTTGTTATGTAACACTCAACAAGTGGCCCTATCTTATCTGGCTTTTTAAAATTTTACCTATAAAGACTATAAAACAGGTCAGAATGGGTGATACAGTGCCCTAGGAGGCAGAGATAATTTTGAACTTTTAACACAGTTTACAACTTGAGAATTACTTGTCTGTTTGACAAGCGTGTCTCATTCTAACAGCTTTCAGTAATTTTTACTGAAATAGCTACGTACATTGACATTTTTTGTTTGGAGAGGCAATACATTTGAACTCGGTAGTATTTATTTGGGAAAATTAGTTGGGACAGTGGAGATTTAGGAAGGGAAGACTTGAAGGTAATTCTTAGGGAAAACTTGTGGGCAAGATGAAAAGCCCAGATCTGGGATTGAGAGAATAAAGTTTTCAGTTTTTATTGCCGATTAGTACCTTCTACTTTAGGCCAGGTTACTCAAGGTCTCTGAACCTCTGAATTTTTAAACATTTTTGACCCTGATTATAAAAATAACACAACTTGTCAGGTACCCAACCCCAAACCCTAATACTAATTTTCTTTCATTAGTCTTTTTTTATCTGTGTATTTTAATGTAATTGAGATTATATTGTGCATAACAATTTTTATCCTGCTTTTAACTTAACATTATATCTCCCATCCAAGTACTAACCAGGCTCAATCCTGCATAGCTTCCAAGATCAGACGAGATCCGGTATGTTTAGGGTAATATGGCCGTAGACTTAACATTGTATCTTGAGCATCTTTACATGTTACTACATTCTGAATAAAACAGATTTGAAGACTGCATGTTTTAACTGACTTTTTTTAAAGTGTTTTTTTTTTTCTCCCTGAGAGGAAGTCTTGTTGTTACCCAGACTATGTGGAAAGATCCTCTTGCCTCAGCCTTCCTTAGTAGTTGGGAGTACAAGAGTGTGACACTGTGCCTGGCTCCCATTGTTGGTCTTTTAGAAAGTTTTTCCAAAGTAATGCTCTTATAAATAGAGCTGAGATTAATGCTTCTGGTTATAAATTTTTGTTCTGTTTGGACTATCTTATCTAGAGTAGAGTAACAAAAATATGGTAACTGTTAAAGCTCATACTATAGATGTTTTTAGTTAGATTATTTGATCTAATCAAAAGTGGCCTGTCAGCCAGTTGCTATGTAAAAAAGTTAGTGCTGGGGATTGAACTGAGAACCATATGCTAACCAGGTATTCTACCATCAAGTTGCAACCGCACCCCCCCCCCAACATTTTTTTTTTTTTTTTTTGGTCCCAGGGATCAAACTCGGGACCTTGCGCTTTTGAGGCATTGGGACCACTGAGCTAAATCCCCGGGGCCCCCCCCCTCTCAGTTTTAATTTACAGTAGCTCATGCCATCCCCCTGCCCCAGTCTCAAGTGGCTGGGACTGTGGGTGTATGCCACCTCACCCAGTTTGGATTGGTGGTATCTTTTTTTTTTTTTTTTTTTGGTACCGGAGATTGAACTCGGGTCCTTGAGCTTGCGCAGCAGGCAGTGAAACCACTGAGCTGAATCCCCAGCCCATTGGTGGTATCTTGACAGTTGCTCTTGTCTAGTGGCAGTTGTAATATGCTTGTCATGGTCTACAAATATTTTTTTATTTTTTAAATTTTTTTTTTTTTTTTGGTACCGGGGATCGAACTCGGGTCCTTACGCTTGTGAGGCAGGCGGCAGAACCACTGAGCTAAATCCCCAGCCCATGGTCTATAAATACATGTACGTTAGTTACTTGGTTTTCATTTCTCCTAGTAGCATAGTAGCCAAGTGCAGCTTTTCTGTTCAGCTCACAAATCAATTTATCTAAAAACTCCCTTTGTACCTTGTGGAAGCAAAGCAGCAGCAGCAAAATTTGCTGAACAAGTGTTTACGCTTGGAAGAAAAATACTAGCGGCTAAAGTAGAGTACTTCTGAGAAATATTTGTCACTTCATGATACAGAAAAGAATAATGTTGGAGAAAATGTGGATATTGATGACTCAAGTTAGAAAATGATTTATTCATAAGAGTTGAACTCTTGAGTGTGAAAAAGTTTTAGGAATGCATTTCATTTATGCCATTTGTATTAACCTTTTCATGTTTACATGAGAGCCATATGTAATAAAATTCTGTTTAAGGGTCTGTTTCCAGTCGGAGTATCAATACATGAGAAAACCTTAAGTCATAGCTTTATTGCCGGCATTGTTTTATTTGTTTTAATAGTATATGGAAATGGTATATTTTATAATGGATACCATTTTGATCGAATAAAAAGGTATCATATTGATTCTATTTTTGTTAGCTTCAAACTTTAAACAAATAGTAATTATTACAATGTTGAACCTGATATTCTTGACTGTAAATTGGGAAATTGGGCTGCAAGTATAGCACAGTGGTTGAGTGCTTGCCTAGAAAGTACAAGGCCCTGGGTTCAATCCCCAGCACTCCAAACAAAACAAAAACCTGTTTAGCCCTCCTCTGAGAGAAAAGCTTTTTCATTTAATCATAAATAAATGTGTACTTCCTTGAATTGGAATTACCCAGTTTTGAAGGAAAAAATAAAAGTAAGGGATAGATTTTTCTTAAGAATGGCAATAGCCAAAAGAAATTTCCTGAGGTTAACTGGACCCGCCTGTAATCCCAGCACACTTGGGACTCTGAGGCAAGAGGATCAAAAATCCAAGCCTAGCCTGGGCCACTTAGTGAGACCATCTCTTAAAAAGGGATGGGCATGTAGTGCAGAGTGAGGACTCTACATTCAATTCCCACCCCCCCCCCCAGCCTTGAGAAAGTAGATTAAAATTTAGAATTGCTAGAGTTTATTGTCTAATGATTTTTATTACTATAAGGCAAAAAATGTTTTTTCCATCTGATCTGATTTATATACCAATTAACATGAATTTATTGGTTTATTTTATCCAGACAAGGTCTTTACTGGGTGTATTTGAAGAAGATGCTACATCTATTTCCAACTATATGAACCAGTTGTATCAAGCTATGCATCGGATTTATGATGCACAGGTAAAAAAGCTAAAGGCTGGGCCAGGGATATAGCTCAGTGGTGCCTTGCCTGCCTGGCAAATGAAAGGTCCTGAGTTTGATTTGCGATACCAAAAAATACCTCTAAGGGCTAATACAGCGTCTGCTTACAAATGATTCTTTGAGGCCCATGTCTTGTTTACTGGTGCTAGCCCTCCCCTGGGTGATAAATGTTTGTGGAAAGGATGAATGAACATTAAGTATATTGTATTGTAGAGCTTACATTTCAATTACTAGTGTATAGTTTGTAGCACTTCAAAAGTGACAAAATTGAAGCATCTGTCCCTTCTCCCCAAACAGTAAGGGCTTTCTTGCTGAAACTCAGGGACACTTCTTTCTGAGCAGAGGATTTGAAAGCAGCCCCTCTAGTTAGTAGAAGGGAATAAAAATACAGCTTTGGGGTAAAAGGAGATGAATTTGAGAAGGGTATGAGTAGATTTTCCTGTAGAATAGATATAACACTTGAGTTTGTATTACTTAATTATAAATTTTAACAGCAACCTTGGTTCTATCATATATTTTCTTAGGAATTAATCAAATATACAAGGTTATTTCCTCATTTTCTCTCCTTTCTGGATTCACATTTTCATTATGCACTTAAAAATTGGTATGATGAACCAGGCACCATGGTGCACGCCTGTAAGCCTATCATTGAGTGAGGCTGAGGTGGGAGGATAGAAAGTTTGTGTCTTTCCTGGGAAACTTAGTGAGAGCTTTCATTTTTTTTTTTGGTACGGGGATTGAACTCGGGACCTTGTGGTTGCAAGGCACGCACCGGAACCACTGAGCTAAATCCTCCAGCCCTTTTTTGTTTGTTTGTTTTTTGTTTTTGGGATTGGGTCTTTGCACTTGCGAGGCAGGCAGTGGAACCACTGTGCTAAATCCCCAGCCCAGCAAGAACTTTCCTAAAATAAAAAATTTAAAAAAGGTTTGGGAATGTTAGCACAGTGGTAAGAGTATTCCTGGGTTCTACCCCTAATACCACAACCAAAAAAGAAAAGAAAAAAAAAAGATAGAAACATTACTGTGATAATTGTTTATTTTTTTCTTGTCTCAAGGATTGTTTTTGGACTGCAAATATTTAATTAATATGTGAAAGAAGTATTTTTGTCATTATATTTATCACTGTAAAACACTGAAATGACAAAAGTCTTAAATATGGCTGTGTTATAAGTAAGTCAACCACATTTTACTTGTCTGCTACTTTTTTTGTTTCATTTTGTATTTTGAGACAGGGTCTCCCTGTGTAATTCAGGCTGGCCTTGAACTCATTGTGTAGCGCAGGGTGGCCTCAAACTCACAGTAATCCTCCTACCTCAGCCTCCCAAGTGCTGGGATTACAGGCATGTGCCACCATGATTGGCTTGGTTGTCTGTTACTAAATGCTTATGATAGTCTGCTATCAGCATCTAGAGAGACTAATGGTCATCCATCTAGAATCCCTGTAAAGATTTTGTTAAGGTTATGTACAATTTACTTCTAGCTTTTAAAATATGTAATGCTTAAGTTTTTATTTGCCAAGCAACAACAGCAAAAAAAGAACATACCTGGAACATTACTGAATTCTTTGACATTGTCTTTCTCTCTCTCTCTCTTTTTTTAAAAATTTTTTCTGTTTTAATTTTTATTTATTTATTTTTGGTACCAGGGATTGAACTCAGGACCTTGCGCTTGAGAGGCAGGCGCAGTGCCACTGAGCTAAATCCCCGGCCTGACATTGTCTCTTATGGTTTGAGTTTCCCTTTGAAATACTTTAATGGTACTTGCCTTTCTGGTGGTTTAATGAGGGTTTTAAAAAAAATATATTGTTGGGGCTGGGGATTTAGCTCAGTGGTTCTGGCACCTGCCTCGCAAGTGCAAGGTCCCGAGTTCGATCCCTGGTACCAAAAAAAAATTTATATATATATATATATATATATATATATATATATATGTACACACACACATATACATATATACATATATATATAGTTCAGTATCTGTCTTCACAGTAAATAAAAGTGGTCTAGCTGGGGATTTAGCTCAGTGGTTCCAGCGCCTGCCTCACAAGCAGAAGGACCTGAGTTTGATCCCCGGTACCAAAAACAAAACAAAAAAATGGTCTAGGTATCTTCAGTTGAAACTTGTCTTAATTGTGCTAATTTGAATGCTAATCTTTTTCCATAGAATGAATTAAGTGCGGCAACACACCTGACTTCAAAACTTTTAAAAGAATATGAAAAACAGGTACTGTATATCACAGTTTTTAAGGGGATGCTTTAACATATGCATTGCTACAGTATTTATACAGTGGACTTTCTCATCAGGAATCCTTAACTTTGGCTGGGTGTGATGGCACATGCTTATAATCCAAGCATTCTGGGAGGTTGAGGCAGAAGGATTGCAGGTTTGGAAGTTTAAGCCCAACCTGGGCAACTTAGTGACCTGTTTCAAAATAAAAAATTTAAAAAGGGGGCCGGGGATTTAGCTCAGTGGTTCCGCTGCCTGCCTCTCAAGTACAAGGACCCAAGTTCAATACCCAGTATCCCCCCCCCCCCCCAAAAATTTAAAAAGGTCTGGGGATGTAACCCAATGTGAAGGCTCTAGGTTCATTCCCTAGTACTACCAAAAAAAAAAAAAGAATCTTTAACTTTTCTTGAATTCACAGAATATGCCATTGAAATATATATATGTATATTTTTTTGGTACTGAGGATCGAACTTGGGACCTTCGGTTGCAAGGCAGGCTCCGGAACCACTGATCTAAGTCCCCAGCCCTGCCATTGAAATATTATATTGAGATGTTTTAATGATTTTATGTTAGATGCAGAAGTTATCTTGTTTACTTTCTTTTTGTAAATGAAACAGGCTTGCTTAAGGTTACATGGTCAGTTATTAGAGGAGCTGGAGATAAACACAAAATCTTTGAACTCCCAGTATTATGTGCATTGTAATATACCATGTTTTTAATTAATTTTATTGGTACATTTTAGGTATACAGTACAGTTACATTCATCATTAGAAGTATGCACCTTTACATAATCTCTCTTGGTTCTTATTTTTTCCCCATTCCCCTGCCCTCCCTTCAACCTCTCTACCCCTCCCCATTTACAAAGACTTTGTTTCCATTTTTTTCCTTTTCTCATATTAATTCCATTCCCTTCTTTCCTTTCCCCTACCCCTCCCAATTCCCCCTCCCCTTTGCCCCTTTTCTTCCTATTTCACATTATCTGTTATACCTTTTAGTCCTTATTTACACTTTCAGTTTCTCTAACTAGAGAAACTATTCAGTATTTACACATGTGTGTCCTATTTATTTCACTTAAGAGCATGGCCTTAATGTGCATCCATTTAGCTATAAATGTCTCTAATTTCTCATTTTTTATGACAGAGTAGTATTCCATTTTATTAAAAAAAAACACATTTTCTTTATCCAGTCTTCAGTTGATGGGCAATTGGGCTGTTTCCAAGCTTTAGCTATACAAATTGTGCTGCTATGAACATGGGTGCACATATATCACTGTGGTATGATTCTTTTAATTCTTTGGGGAAGATCCCCAGCAGGGGAATAGCTGGGTCAAATAGGACCTCTAGACCTAGTTCTTTGAGGTATCTCCATACTGATTTCTACAGTGGTTGCACCAGTCTACACTCCCACCAGCAGGGGAGCAGAGTTCCTCTTTCCCCACAGCCCCGCCAGCATTTGTTAGTGGTTGATTTCTTGATAGCAGCCATTCTTTGTGGGGTGAGGTGGAATCTCAGTGTTGTTTTCATCTGCATCTCTTGAATGACCAGTGATATTGAAGATTTTTTCATATATTTATTTGCTGCTTTTACTTCTTTGTCTGAGAAATGTCTGTTCATTTCAGATGCCCATTTTTAAATTGGGTCTTTGAATTTGGGGGGTCTGATTTTTTTCAGTTCTTTATATATTCTAGATAGAAGTCCTTTGTCTGAGGTACATCTGCTAATTATTTTTCCCCGTATTGTAGGTTGTCTGTTAGCTATGTTGGTGTTTTCTTTTGCAGTGCAGAAGCTTTTTAATAAGATGAGATCCCAGTTGTTGATTCTTTGGGCTAGTTCCCGTGATACTGAGGTTTTGTTCATACAGTCTTTCCTTATGCCAACGTCTTCAAGAGTTCTACCTAACTTATCTTCCAGCAAGTTCAGTGTTTCTCTCTTAATATTTAGATCTTTAGCCGAGTGTGGTAGTGCACGCCTGTAATCCCAGCACTCTGGAGGCTGAGGCAGGCATATCACTGAGTTCGAGGCCAGCCTATGCTACATAGTGCATTCAGGGCCAGCCTGAGTTACAAAGGGAGAGACCCTGCCTCAAAAAAAAAAAAAATTTTAGATCTTTAATCCACTTCGATCTTACTTCAGTGCATGGTGATAGGTATGGGTCTAGTTTAATGTTTGGCAGGTTGAAATCCAGTTTTTCCAACACCATTTATTAAATAGGCTATCTTTCCTCCAATGAGGGTGGTTGGGTCCTTTGTCAAAGGTGAGGTGGTTGAGTATGTCTGGAGTTGTTTCTGCATCTTCCAATCTATTCCACTGATCCTCGGGTCTGTTTCTTTGCCAGTACCATGCTGTTTTTATCACAGTAGCTTTGTAGTATAGTTTCAAGATGGGGATTGTGATACCCCCAGCCATGTCTGTTGCCTAGAATTGCTTTTGCTATTCTAGGTTTCTTCTGCTTCCAGATGAATTTTTGGATTGTTTTCTCTAGTTCTGTGAAGTATATTGTTGGAATTTCACTCGGCATTGGATTAAATCTATATAGCAGTTCTGGAAGTATGGCCATTTTCACTATATTGGTTCTTCCTACTTAAGAACAAGGGATGTCTTTCCATTTTCTTATATCCTCGAACTCCTTTTGCAGAGTGCAATAGTTTTCAGTGTAGAGGTCTTTTGCTTCCTTTGTTAGATTGATTCCAAGATAGTTCACTTTTTTGGGATGCTATTGTAAAAGGAATTGTTTCCCTAATTTCTCTCTCAGTGTGTCTGTTATTTGTGTATAAGAAGGCTATTGTTTTTTGAGCGTTGACTTATATCCAGCTACTCTACTGAATCTGTCAGTTAAGTCTGGAAGTCTTTTGGCCGAGTTTTTTGGGTCCTCTATGTAAAGTATCATATTGTCAGCAAATAATGACAGTTTTTTGTTTTTTAAATTTTTTTTGATACTGGGGATCAAACTCGGGTCCTTGTGCTTGTGAGGCAGGTGGTGGAATAATGACAGTTTAACTTCTTCCTTTCCTATCTTTATTCCTTTTATTTCTTTCTCTTTTCTAATTTCTGTGGCTAATGTTTCCAGAACTATATTTAACAGTATCTTTATTCCTTTTATTTCTTCCTCTTGTCTAATTGCTGTGGCTAATGTTTCCAGAACTATATTGAACAGGAGTGGTGATAGTGGACATCCTTGTCTTGTTCCTGATTTTAGTGTGAAGGATTTCAGTTTTTGACCATTTAGTATGATATTGGCTGTTGGTTTTTCATGGATGGCTTTTATCAGATTAAGATAGAGACTGTCTATTCCAATTTTTTTGTAGGGTTTTTATCATAAATGCGTGTTGGATTTTGTCAAATGCTTTTTCTGCATCTGTTGAGATGATCATATGGTTTTTGTCCTTGGCTGTATTGGTATGGTGTATTACATTGATTGGTTTACATATGTTGAACCATCCCTGCATCCCTGGGATGAATCCCACTTGGTCAGGGTGTATGATCTTCTTGATGATCTTCATTCTATTTGCCAGTATCTTATTAAGGATTTTTGCATCTATGTTCATTAGTGAGATTGGCCTATACTTCTTTTTTCTTTCTTTTTTTTTTTTGTACCAAGGATTGAACTCAGGTCCTTGCGCTTGTGCAGCAGGCGGCGAAACCACTGAGCTAAATCCCCAGCCCTTATACTTTTTTCAGTTGGGTCTTTCTCTGCTTTGGGGATCAAGGTGATGCTTCCTTCCAGGAATAAATTCGGGAGTATTGCTTCCCTTTCAGTTTCGTTGAAGAGTTTAAACAGTAGTGGCAGTAGTTCCTCTCTAAGTGTCTTATAGAATTCAGCAGTGAAGCCATCAGGACCTGGGCTTTTCTTAGTTGATGAGTTTTTAATTACGTTTTCAATTTCATTGATTGATACTGGGTTGTTTAGAATTTTTAGGTCTTCTTCGTTCAACTTTGGTTAATTCATATGTATCTAGGAATCTGTCCATTTTTTCTGTGTTGTCCATCTTATTGGTGTATAGGTTCTTGAAGTAGGTATTGATGATTCTCTGGATTTCTGCTGGGCCTGTTGTAATTTCACCCTTCTCATTCCTAATTGCATGGATTTGGGCCTTTTCTTTCCTTTTTCTAGTAAGGTTGGCTAAGGGTTTGTCAATTTTGTTGATTCTTTCGAAGAACCAACTCTTGGCTTCATTGATTTTTTTTTGTATTGTTCTCTTAGTCTCCATTGCATTGATTTCTGCTCTGATTTTTATAATTTCCTCCTTTGTATGAGCTTTGGGTTTGTCCTGCTCTTCTCTTTCTAGAAGCTTGAGGTTCAGCATCAGGTTGTTTAATTGGGCTCGCTCTGTTTTCCTAACATAAGTATTCATTGCTATGAATTTCCTTCATAAAACTGATTTCATTGTGTCCCATAGATTCTGATATGTTGTATTGTCATTGTCATTGAATTGTAGGAACTGTCTGATTTCTTCTTTAATTTTCTCTGTGACCCATTAGTTATTCAGAAGTGTGTTGTTCAATTTCCATGTGTTTATGAAATTTTTGCGATTTCTTTTGCTATTGATCTCCAATTTCATCGCACTGTGGTCTGATAATATACAGGGGATAATTTCACTTCCTTTGCATTTACTTAAACATGTTCTCTGAGCGAGTATGTGGTCTATTTTGGAGAATGACCTGTGTGCAGCTGAGAAGAATGTGTATTCTGATTTTGTGGTGTGGAACACTCTGTAAACATCTGTTAAATTCATTTGTTCAGGAGTTTAATTGAGTTCTAGTATTTCGTTGCTTATTTTTTGTCTAGTTGATCTGTTTGTGACAGTGGGCTATTGAGGTCCCCCACTACTATTGTATTAGTGCTTATTTGATTTTTCATGTCTGTATTTATTTTATATAGTTGGGTGCACTAGTATTTGGTGCCTAGATATTTATGATTGTCATCTCTTCCTCTTGGATTGTTCCCATTACAAGGATGTAGTGTCCTTCTTTGTCTCTCTTAATCAGTGTTGGTTTGAAATCTACTTTATCTGCAAAGAGGATAGCTACTCCTGCTTTTTTTCAGGTTCCTGTTGGATGGAGTATTGTGTTCCACCCTTTAACTTTCAGTCTGTGAGTTTCTTTTTGAATTAAGTTTGTTTCTTGTATGCAGCATATTGTTGTTGTAGGGTTTTTTGGGATTTTTTTTTGGTACTGGGGATCAAACTTGGGTCCTTGTGCTTGCGCAGCAGGCGGCGAGACCACTGAGCTAAATCCCCAGCCCTGCAGCATATTGTTGGGCCTTGCTTCTTGACCCATTCTGCCAGTCTGTTTCTTTTGATTGGTGAATTGATACCAGTAACATTGATTTTTGTAACTGATACATACTGACTTATTCTTGTCGTGACTTTTTCTTTTTGTTGGATTCTCCCCCTTTGTGTTTAATTTCTTGTCATGCCCGATGGATTCATTCTGCTGGGCTTCCTGGGGTTGTGATCCTGATTGTGTTTTCCTAGGATATTGTCTAAAATTTTTTGGAGTGCTGGTTTGGTATTCATGAAGTTCCTGAGGTGCTCTTTATCACGAAAGTATCTTATTTCTCCATCAGTTTTGCAGGGTACATCAATCTGGGTTGGAGGCTGTTTTTCTTTAGGGCTTAAAATACGTCACTCCAAGCTCTTCTTGCCTTGAGGGTTTGTGTTGAGAAGTCTGCTGTGATTCTGATGGGCTTTCCTTTGTATGTGATTTGTTTCTTTTCTCTAACTGCTTGTAGAATTTAGTTCTTCTCTTGGGTTTCTGGAATCTTAACTATTATGTGCCTATGTTTAGTTTTTTTTTGATCAAAGCTAGTTGGAGTCCTATATGCCTCCTTTATCTGTATGTCAAGTTCTTTTCCCCTGCTTGGAGAGTTTTCTGCCGTCGCTTCTGTGAACAGTTTTTTTTATGTCATCTGCACTCTCTCCTGTTTCTTCATTGACACTGATCAGTCTTATGTTCTTTGCATTGTCTAGCAGCTGCTGGATTGATTTCTCGTGGTCCCTCACTATTTTAAAGAAAGTTTTCTTTTCCTGGTCACTAATTGCAATCTTATCTTCCATATCTGAAATTCTGTCCTCAGATTGGTTCATTCTGCTGTGTAAACTTTCAATGGAGTTTTGTTTTGGTTTTTTTTTTTTTGGTACTGGGGATCAAACTGGGGTCCTTGCACTTGTGGGGCTGGCGGTGGCACCACTGAGCTAAATCCCGGGCTTCAGTGGAGTTTTTAATCTCCTGGAAATCTGTTTGCATTGTTTTATGGATTCCATTTGTATGTTGGGATTCCATCATGTTCCTCAGCTCCTCTCTCTTTTTTTTTTTTTTTGGTACGGGGGATCAAACTCGGGACCTTGCACATTCAAGGCAGGTGGCAGAGCCATTGAGCTAAATCCCCGGCCCAGCTCCTCTATTTTTTTAATCTGTGTCCTCTCTAGATTTATTAATCATGTCTTACACTAGGGCACAGTCTCTGCTGTTATCTGAGAAATTATTTCTGATTTCATTTTTTCCCGATCCTCTTTTGTTGCCGGTTCAGGGAGTCCAGGTGGTTGAATATCAGATTGTTCCATCTCATTTCCCTTTGGGGTTGCTTTAGGTGATCCGGAAGTCTGGTTTTAAGACTTGTTTATGTGTCTTCTCATTTCAGTGGGGGTAGGTGCTGCTGGTGCCAGTGAGGCCCACCTCCTCAGGGCTGAGGTGGGGGCCTCTGCTCCTGGGTGCTGGGGGCGGTGGTACAGGGGCCTCCACCAATATTCTTTGAGGAATTGTCCTGACTTGAAGTCCCACGCTTTTTTAGTTGTGCCAGACTGCTAAGATTTCCCCATGGCTTTGAGTTTGGAAATATGGGGCATTACAGAGTACGACCTGGAACCTAATCATTTGTCATATACCATGTTAATTGGTTACTTAGAAAACATTTAAATTAGTGTTCATTGATTATTAAAATTATTGTCATTTTTGGAGCTTACTTAGAATTTTAGGAGTTTTCTGAAGTTACTAAAAATTCATACAATGTTGGACTTTTATCTCATCTCTGTTTCTTTTCAGCGTTTTCCATTGGGGGGTGATGATGAAGTTATGAATTCTACTTTACAACAGTTTTCAAAAGTTATAGATGAGGTAAATATTTAGTTTCCTTGAATAAGTGTTCTCATAATTGTTACTCTAGTTATTAAGTTTTAATTGGGAACCTTTATTATAACAAAAAATAAAACTTTATTACAAAGACTGCTAAAGAAGGGTCTTATTTCCATGTGCTTGTTGCTGTCTGATAAGAACACTTTCTTTATCTGTTAAAACAAATTGTTTTTGAGGAGTAAGCTTAGAGATGGGCTTTCTATATTCCCAGCCCATGTATCATTCATTGTGTTACTTGATGTGGGCAAGGAAAGAGGGATGAAGCTGTAAGCTATAGCTAAGCCCTTTGTGGTTTTTCTTTTGCTGTGAAGCAACATTTACTGTTTAGTCCTTATTATTAGTAGTAGTAATTTCATTATTTTTATTAACAAACTACTTAGGAGAATATTTTGTAAATAATTGTTCTTTAGCTTTAAAACTATAAGAAAAAGAAATGACCATTATTAATATATATATATATTTTTTTATTTTTTATTTTTTTTTTATTTTTCTTTTTGCTACTGGGGATCAAACTTAGGAACTTGCGCTTTTGAGACAGGCACAGTGCCACTGAGCTAAATCCCCAGCCATACCACATTTTGTTTATCCGTTTATTATGGACATTTGAGTTTCCACCTTTTGGCTAGTGTGAAATAGTGTAGCATTCGTATACTAGTGTGTTTTGTTAAAAACCAGTTTTCAGGTCTTTTAGGTACATACTCAGAAATGGGATTGCTAGATCATATAGTACTTTTGTTTGTTTGTTTGTTTGTTTTGTTTTTTGGTACCGTGGATCGAACTTTGGTCCTTGTGCTTGCGCTTGCGAAAGCGTGGCAGAACCACTGAGCTAAATCCCCGGCAATCATATGGTACTTTATGTTTAATTTTTTTTTTTTTTTTGAAGACAGGGTTTTAAGATATAGTTCAGGCTGGCCTTGAACTCATTCTAGCCCAGGCTGGCCTGAACTCTCAGTGATCTTCCTGCCTTAGCCTCCTGAGTGCTGGGATTACCAGCATGCACCATGGTATCCAGATATGTTTAACTTTTTCAGGAATCACCAAACTGTTTTCTGTATTGCTCATACCATTTATATTCCCTTGAGCAAGGAACAAGGTTCTACCTTTATTACGTCCTTGTTCTCAACAACATTTTTTTTTCCAGAACTGGGGATTGAACTCAGGGCCTTCATACTGAGGTGTATCTCTGGACCTTTTTATTATTTTTATTTTGAGACTGGGTCTCACTAAGTTGCCTAGGCTGGGCTTGAACTTTCAAACTTGTGATCCTCCTCCCTCAGCTTCATGGAGTGCTGGGATTATAGGTGTGCACCACCACACCCAGCTCTTTGTCCATTTTTTAATTCAGTTTTTTGTTTTCTCAGAGTTCTTTATTCTAAGTGCAATCTTCTTATTAGATTTGTCATTGGCAAATATTTTATTCCATTATGTGGGCTATTTTCACTTTTTTGATATCATCGTTTAGTGCACAAAAGTTTTAAAATTTGTTTTGTTTTGTTTTGTTTTTGGTACTGGGGATCGAACTCAGGACCTTGAGCTTACGAGGCTGGCTTGGTGCCACTGAGCAAAATCCCTGGCCCCAAAGTTTTTAATTTTGATGAAGTCTTATTTGCATTTTCTTTTATTCCTTGTGCTTTTGTTATCATAGCTAAGAAGTCATTGCCAAACTCAGAATCTTCCTAAGTTTTTAAATGGAAAATTTTGACTGTATAATATTTTGTACTATATAAAAGCTTTTGGTATTTTCTTATGTAAAATATGTCAGCCTATTAAAGTAGTTTGTTTCATTTACATAAGACTGGTTAAATGTTTCTGTAGACATTCATTATAAATGTTATGTTAGTTATTTGGCCTTTTTGATCTTTTTTTTTTAACTAGCTCAGCTCTTGTCATGCGGTACTTTCAACTCAACTTGCTGATGCCATGATGTTCCCCATTACCCAGTTTAAAGAAAGAGATCTTAAAGGTATTGAAGTCAAACTTATGTTTTTCATCAGTTGTCAGAAGATCAGTGCTTCTAAAAAGTGTATTATTCTGTACCTAAACCATTTCTGACCATAACTTCTGCCACTTTTACTTAATTCAGTCACCAGGTGTTTATAGGAGCTCTTGATAGATATTGAACTAGATACTGAAAAATATAGATAAGAAATTCCTTCCTTTTCGAAATCCTAGAGAAGATGGATAAACACATAATTATGATACTGTCTCTCTCTCTTTCTTTTTTTTTGGTACTGGGGATTGAACTCATAATCTTATGCTTGTGAGGCAGGCACAGTGCCACTGAGCTAAATACCCGGCCCCAATACTGCTGATACTGTGTTTTTTTTTTTTTTTTGGTTTTGGTTTTGGTTTTGGTACCAGGGATTGAACTCAGGACCTTGCACTTATGAGGCAGGCGGCAGCAGCACTGAGCTAAATCCCCAGTCCCAATACTGTGTCTTTTATAATTAGGGAATGAGAAGGTGCTGTAGGACTTAGAGGAGAGGGTCAGAAAGAGTTTATGAAAGATGTGAGCATTGAACAGTGGGGAGGAATTTGCCAGGGGAAGTGAGTCATTGTTCTGTTAGAGGGACTAGAGTGCACAAAAGTATGTGTTCTAGAAGTGCTTAGCTTGTTTTGTGGATAATAAGAAATTCAGTGTGGTTGCAATGTTGGATATACAGTACTGGGGTAAAGTAGGAGAAAATTTAGAAATAGATTAGATTATGCTAAAAATGTTGAGCCTGAGTTTATGAGCAAAGAGAAATACCAGGGGAGGTGTTTAAAGATTAAAGAGAGATAATGTTTTTGTTTTTTGGAGGAAGAAATAAAGTAGATTTTGTGTCTAGGAGATTGGACTAAGATGTGAGAGTCCAGTGATGTATGACCAAGGCCTGAGTTGGGATAGTGGAACAGAGAGAGTGTAGAGATTTGTTTGGGCTAGGCTGCTGGGAGAAGTATGGAGCCGGCACATCTTACAACTTAGTGGCTTTGTAGTTTGTAGATTTTTTGCCCATTTACTGTTACTAGGTGGTAAAATGAGGATTTCATAGAATTGGATCTTCTTTTTCATAATTTATAAATTTAGTCATATAGACTTATTTCTAAAATAGTCAGAATAAAAACAATTAACCAATAATGTATCAGTCATTTGTAAAAAAGTAAACATTGAATAAAAACAAATGTATTGCTGAGATGGAGTAAATAATTGTAATGATCCTTAAGAATGATTATTTCAAAGGTCAAGAAACAAGAATTTTTTCTCCATCATATAAGGGGACTGATTGGCCTAATCTTATTAATAAAACGTGCTTTTTTCCGTTCAACATTTGAAGTTATTAAAGTCATATGTCAAAACTGGGGATTTAACCTAGTGGTCCCATCGCCTGCCTCGCAAGTACAAGGACCCGAGCTCGATCCCCGGTACCAAAAAAAAAAGAAAAAAAAAAAGTCATATGTCAAAAAATGAATTAATAGGCACTAAGTCAGAATATCTGCAGAGCTAACACAACAATGGGTTTTAAAGTTTGTTTTGTGTTATATTATTTGTATTGAGTAGATTTTTTTGTTGGTGTAATTGTTGCCAATGAGAGTAAATGTTTCATAGACTAGCAGGCAGGTATAGTAATTTTACACTTTAAGAGTGGAAATATAAAGTATTGTATAGAGTTTTAATTGCGGTTTTAGTGGCATTTATTGCTTTGTAAACTTTAAAGTATTTAATAAATATGCTAAACAGAAATTCTTGAACTTTTTCAGAAATTCTAACATTAAAAGAAGTGTTTCAGATTGCTAGTAATGGTAAGCCCTGAATACTTTATATACTTATTTTTTTATTGATCCATTTATCAGTATATAGCGTGATTCTTTGTAATAATAATTGAAAAAAAATGAACCTAATTAAAAGCTTTCGTGAATATTATTTAAATCAATGTTACTTCAATACCCTTCTTACAGGAAACATTTTAAAGGCTTATTGCATCAGTCTTCTAGTTTATTATCTTCATAATGTCTAAAGAGGTAGTATAATACTTTACCTTCCTTATTTTTCTATATATTCCAATTTTTATTTAATGAGCATTTGTTATTTTTGGACTAAACATACTTTAAAAAACTTTTAGTGTATTATAGTTTCCTTGGAATTGTTTTTATTTACCAGTTTGATAAACATAATTTAGCGGAAACTTGGCTGTGGGGAAATTTGAATATGATGATCAAGTGGTAGGAAATTCTTGTTTTAGTACATTTGCAGAAAGATGCATGTGTTCAGAACATTTAGAGCATTTATAGGTTTTGCAGAGTACTGTTGATGGTTGTCAGCACTCATTTCTGCCTTCTAGATCATGATGCTGCAATTAACAGATACAGCCGATTGTCCAAAAAAAAAGAAAATGATAAGGTAGGGTACATACATGCTCCCTCACAATTAATGCTGTTTCCTTAGACGGTCTAGTTTTCCCTGTTTAAAAATACAGCCAGCAGTTCATGTGTATGTTTTGCCCCCCCACCCCCACCCCGTACTAGGGATTGAACTCAGGACCTTGTGCTGGCTAGGCAGGCACAGTACCACTGAGCTGCATCCCCATCCCTGTTGTGCTGTATTGCATTTAGTTTGTTTGTTTGTTTGTTTTAAGAATAAAAACATTTTGGGGCCAGGGATGTAGTTCAGTGGTTCTGCCGCCTACCTTGCAAGCGCAAGGACCCGAGTTCGATCTCTGGTACCAAAAAAAAAAAAAAGAATAAAAACATTTTATCGTTTTAATTTTTAAGTTTTTTGTATTTACATTATTCTTTACTGCTAGTGGTTTAAAAGCTCTTTAATAATTGTTGGTCTCTTTTAACAAAATACTTTTCTTCTGCCAGAATTTGTTCTTATAATTGAACATAACTATTCTAAAACTAGAATTGATGCCCGGTATCTTATTTACTGATGCCTCTTATTTATTGATGCCCAGTATCATACTGCCTCTTTTTGCTTTGCATTTTGATAGCAGTGGATACATTGTTTTCATTTGACCATATATGTATTCAGAAATGTCTTGTAAAATATTGTGGTCAAAAAAAGTTGAGTTGTTACATACACAATTCAAAGAAATTCTTTTATGAAGCCCTCTTCATTTAAAGGGTTATTTGTCTTTTGATAATTCAGGAGTGAAGTCCAGACATATTTTACTGTATTTGAGGAGAAATGCAGTCAAGTAAGGATTAAAGAACAGAATGTTAACAGGTTCATCTGGGTGTTGCTTAAGATCAGCTTTCTCTGCAGTGCCTAATCCAGAGCTTGCTGTATAGGCCTTCCTAGATGCTGAGAGTGAGGGCATCTCTATGCCTGGGACTTGGTGTCTGTAGCCTTGGCTGCTGCTGCTGGTAGAAACACAAGTGACTGCCTGTGGGAATCCATGTAGCATAGTATTTACTGTGCACTAGCCACTGTGATGATGAATGGAATGTCCAAAGATAAACTGCTTGATGGTGCAGATACTGATAAAGTATGTACATTTGAGATCTCTGTTAGTCATCTTGCTTTAGAGAAGTAGTTAAAGGCCCTATGTAGAAGACATATTCGAGAGGCCCTGAGTTTGATTCCTAGTACCAAAAAAAATATTTTTTTGGCATATTTTTTACATTCCCTCTCACTGTTCCAAGTCTTCTTAAAAAACATTCTTTCACCATTTTTTTTTGGTACCAGGGATCGAACTCAGGTCCTTGCGCTTGCGCAGCCGGTGGCGAAACCACTGAGCTAAATCCCCAACCCTCTTTCACCATTTTTTTAATGTAAAAAATTATTGAGCACCTGCTTTATATCTAACAGTATGTTGAAGGAACAATATAAGTAGGTTCCAGTCCTGCCCGGAAGTAGATACTCCACATTTATTGAAGGCTTTTGTGTAAATGTATATGACAGGCCTAAGTGCCTGAGCACACGAATGAAGAGAAGGCATGGACTAGCATGAATTAAATGCAAAAATAGAGGTTTTACTAAAATGCTAAAAGCACAGAAGGGCTTTGATCGATGAATTGGGAAATACTGCACTTTTAGAAGGTGCCATTTGCCCTGAAGATAAGTGGATGTCATTGATGAGGTTCGAGAGAGAGAGTGTTCTTAAACAAAAGCCTTTCCAGAGGCATATGATGGAGTTGGAGAATGTAAAGGTTGGAAGTGCTTGCCCTGGAGTTAGACTGGGAACAAACCTCAGTTCTGCCACTAATTTGCCTGAAGTCATGTACTTCTACTTAATTCCAAACCTTTATTTTCCTATAAAAAAAAAACCCCACAGTATTTTGTGAAAATGAAGTTAGGTAATGCATGCAGAGTATTTGTCTTATAGCAAATTTTCATTAAATTCTCGCCATAATTATTTTGGTGATGATTAAAAATAATCATTGCAGTGTGTCTGAAACATTGGAGATCTTTGGGGAGATGTAGCAGAAATGACAAAAGAGAAGTAGTTGAGGCCAGATTACTGTAGTAATGACCTGGAAATTTGTGTTAGAGGAAATGAGCAGCCACCAAAGGATTCTAAGACGGTAAATGATACCATATAGTTATGTTGTAGAACAGAAACATTAATGAAAATGAGAAGAGCCCAAGACCAAAGGGGATCCAATGAAAAGGTTTTAGAATAGTTTGCAAAGACATATAAATGTCTCAAATAATGTTATTATTATTATTGGGTTTTTTTGTGTGTGTGTGACAGGCAGGGTCTCACTATGTAGTTCAGGCTGGCCTTGAACTCATCACTATGTAGCCCAAGCTGGTCTTGAACTCAGTGATCCTCCTGCCTCAGCCTCTCAAATAATGTTATTGAAAGAGGACAGGAAGGAGTACTTTCCACAGTACTATGAATTGACCCCAGGGGAGTTCTACCACTGAGCTATATCCCCAGCCCATTTTAGTTTTTATTTTTATTAAAAAAGTTTTTTTTTTGTACCAGGGATCAAACTCAAGACCTTGTGCTTACCAGGCAGGCGCTATGCCGCTGAGCTAAATCCCTGGCCCTTTTTTTTTTTTTTAATTTTTAATTTTTTTGTTTTTTGAGACAGGGTCTTCCTTTGTAATTCAGGCTGGCCTTGAACTATGTAGCCCAGGCTGGCCTTGAATGCTCAGCAGTCCTGCCTCAGCCTTCTGAGTGGTAGGATTACAGGTGTGTGCCACCATCCCGGACTTTATTTTTTTATTTTGAAGTAGGATCTTATTAAGTTGTCCAGGCTGGCCTTAAAAATCAAGAACTTTCAATCCTCCTGCCTCAGCCTCCCTCGTAGCTGGGATTAAAAATGTGTGTCACCACTCCTGGCTGGGAGATATTTCATAAGCAAAGACTTTTGGTTAGGGGGAATAAAAAGTGAATGTTAGAATGTTTGGATAAGTGATGGGTCCTGGAGTAATTAAGAGCTAAGAAATAAAATAGAAGAGCAGGTTTTTAGGGAAGATACAGTTTTGCCTTCTGTTCTGAAAATTTCCAGTACATAAATACACATGTATCAACACATGTATCTCACACACACACACACACACACACACACACACACAGGAGATGTTTCCTCTGGCACTAGGTAGAGTGAGGACAGGAGATAAAAATTTGTGATCACTAAGTCATTGGTATATTGGAATATGTTTGGTACTTGATAGGTATTCTAAGAGAGGAAGAAGAGAGAAGAACCTAATGCATGTTATATAATTGTTTAATAAATATCAATTGTCTGAATAAAAGAACTTAGAACACATATTTTAAGAATGAGTAAAGGAAGATAAGCAATTTGAAGAGAGGAAGAGTGGTAGGTAGAGAACTAGGAGGGAGAATATATGCTGAAAACTGACTGAAGTCAAAGACTAATGGCTAAGTTAACTAACAACAGTCTGCCTTTCTTTCATGTGCCAGACTTACTCTGCCTTGCCTATTTTAGATATTTACATCTTTAATGATAGGCAGATATGGATCATAGTAATGATATGGTTGATAGTTAAAAAGGAAAGTTAGCTTAGCCAATATTTTTTTTTTTTTTGGTACCGGGAATCAAACTCGGGTCCTTGCACTTGTGCAGCAGGTGGCGAAACCACTGAGCTAAATCTCCAGCCCTTAGCCAATATGTTTAAGGATTTCTAATAGATTAGAAAACAAAAGTTATGTTCAACTGGTAGTGATAACAGTATTTTCCTTGGTAGGTTTTGCCCCATAGATAACTACTGAAGATAATTCAAAATTAAGTGCATAATAGTATTTTAAATCTTTTCATTCAAAGGTGAAGTATGAAGTGACAGAAGATGTGTACACTTCCAGAAAAAAACAACACCAAACCATGATGCATTATTTTTGTGCATTAAATACTCTTCAGTACAAGAAGAAAATAGCATTATTAGAACCTCTACTTGGGTACATGCAAGCTCAGGTACATACTATACTATATTTTGGATTATAAGTGTCCTGATATTTACATTAAATGTAAGAATATTACAAGCTATTGCCAGTATCCTCATTTGTGTCTGGGTTCTAAAAAATAATTTTAAAATGTCATCAATGTATTAAGGAAGTTGGGGAGAGTCATTTTCCCTTGAAAATAAAGATTTCAAATGTTTCAGAGAACATGAAACCACTTACATTGTATTTTGTCCTTGTCAACACAGTTGGGAACAGGAGCAGAAAACTAAATGAATTACAGGGCCAGGGATGTAGCTCAGTGGCACCACGCCTGCCTGGTGATGCAAGGTCCTGAGTTCGATAATGGGTACTGGAAAAGAAAAGAAAACTAAATGAATTACAGAGTTCTACCTATTGCTGTAGCTTCCACTCATTCTTGGTGCACAATCTGAAAGAAAATGCACAAGTTTGAGTTTGTTCCATGGTCCTGAGTTAAAAATGGTAGATAAACTCTCAAGTGCTCAAAGAGATAGGCATCAGGAGGGAAGCTAGAAAATGGAGTTTTGAGCAATATAAGATAAGATGTTAGTTCCTTAAAAATCAAGAATTTAAGAAACATGAATATTCCTTCAGTTATAAAAGTATTTGCTATTCTTCAGATAAAAAACTTATCATTGTAGTAAACATGAAATAGTTTATGCATATGATTTATTTCAGTGCTCTAAAATTTCCAGTTTGAAAAAATTGTTTACCATACATTTGTTTTAGTTTTCTGTTAAAAAGTATAAAAGGATGTACAGTAGAATTTAATTCTAGTTTCCTTAGTGCCTTTGTGTCCAGTACAGGTTGCAAACTACAACCTATTATTACACAAATGACATAGACAGATGAAACAGCCCTTTGTTGTTGCTGTTTTTACTTAACCATGTATCTTGGAGATTGCTTATGTGCTTTATTTAAATACTTAAGTAATTTTTTGTATGTGTTTGTGTTTATATCCATTCTTCCTTCATCTCAGATAAGTTTCTTTAAGATGGGTTCTGAAAATCTCAGTGAACAACTGGAAGAATTTTTAGCTAATATTGGAACAAGTGTGCAGAAGTAAGTATTTTTTTCCTTAAGATTGAAAATGAAGTGTAGTTAATAATTTAACAGTTAAATGCCAAAATTTACAAGTATTTTCCATTTAATTTCCTGAGGGAGTATTTCCTCTACTGTGTTTCTCATATGGTTTGTGGATGCTTCTTTTTTCTTTTGCCACATTTTCTCTAGATGAATTTCTCTTAATTTCATAACAGTGTCAAATTTAATGACAGTTTTCCAGGGCTAGCTTTTATATCTAAGTAAAATAGACATAGGGCTGGGGATTTAGCTTAGTGGTTCTGGCACCTGCCTTGTAAGCACAAGGTCCCAAGTTCGATCCTCAGTACCCCACCCCCCCACCCCCCAAAATAGACATGTAGTAATAATTATCCATAAGTGAAATTATCTTTACACTCCATAATGGGGGGTGTGGTGGGGAGATTACTAACTAAATCTTGTTTTCTTATTTATTTATTTATTTATTTATTTATTTATTTATTTATTTTTCTGGTACTGGGGATGGAACTCAGGACCTTGTGCTTGCGAGGAAGGCGTGGTGCCACTGAGCTAAATCCCCAACCCTAAATCTTGCTTTCTAAGCCATCAAAGTTTAGATGGAGAAAGTAGTGTTCTCTTTGAGTTTGACAGTTTGAGCAGTGATATGGTCAGTCATAGGCGTGGAGAGAGATCAAAATGACTTTTTCCCTTTTGGCAGTGCTAGAGATCCAACCCAGGGCCTCAAGCTGCTAGGTACCTGCTATACCACTGTGCTCTGTCTCCCCTGCTTGAGAATGTGTTTTGTGGTTTGTTTGTTTTTTGAGACAAGATCTTACTTTGTAGCTCAGGCTGGCCTTGGGCTCACTAGGTAGCTCATGTTGGCCTTGAACTCTCAGCAATTCTTTGTCAGCCTCGCTAGTGTTGGGATTATAGGCTTGTGCTACCACACCCAGTGATGATTGTGTTTTAAAGGCACAGGACCTAGCAGTTTGAAAAGGCTTCCAAGAGTGTGGCCTTCAGCATGGCTTAATCAGTTTTTGGATTTAGTATTGCCTTCAAAGTATCTAAATACATTAGTATTACTTTAACTACCTGTGCTACTGCTTTTCTCTTTAAGAAAATATGTACAAAACAAATATATAGGCAAACCTGATTGCTAGGAGTTCTTTGTTGGTTTGACTGGTAGTAAATAATCTGTTCTCTGTTTTAGTGTTCGCAGAGAAATGGACAGTGATGTGGAGACTATGCAACAGACAATAGAGGATTTGGAAGTAGCCAGTGACCCTTTGTATGTGCCTGACCCAGACCCCACCAAATTTCCTGTTAACCGAAATTTAACCCGAAAGGCTGGATACCTTAATGCTAGGAAGTAAGAAAATTGTTATTATTTTCATATATTGTATATCTTGCAAGGTAATGTCAAATGATATTATAATTTATAATATAATGTATAATTGATATGTCAAGTTGTTTTGTCTGCCAAGTTCTGATTTTACTAAAGGTAAAATTTTTAGTGGGACTAGTATTTATGTGAACTCATTGAGAGATAAGGTACATTAATACTGTTCAAAGTAAAATTCTACCTATTTATTTATTGCATAAATTAGAGTTATAAAAGAAGTAAAACTAATCTGAGCTTAAATAAATCTATCACAACATGAATACTATTAGGTATCATTTATATGGTTTAAAATATACATAATTACAACATCAGGTCAGATTTTAGTGTTCACCTTAAGAGAGGATAAGGGGTAAAGTAAGAGTATAATACAATCTTTCGTTTTGAATTTATTTCCTTGGAATATTGGACTGTAACTTAAATTTTATGAGTCATCATTATAACACAGCTGCAATTTGATAATTTCCAGCCTTGGCTTGGAAACTGCACACATTCAAATATAAATTGATTTAGAGTTTTTGTTGACATTTCAGTGCTTTTTTTGCAAGCTGATTGTTTGCAACATGCATTGCCCTGGGGTTGGCTGATAAGGTCATTTTAGGTGTGTCACTATTAAAATGTGAATGTACTTTCTTCCTAGTAAAACAGGCTTGGTGTCATCTACTTGGGATAGACAGTTTTACTTCACGCAGGGTGGAAACTTAATGAGCCAAGCCCGTGGAGATGTAGCAGGAGGCCTGGCCATGGACATAGATAATTGCTCAGTGATGGCTGTGGACTGTGAAGATAGGCGATACTGTTTTCAGATCACTTCTTTCGATGGAAAAAAGTTAGTATTTTTTTCTACTATTAGTAAAATCTCTAATATTTTAAACTACTGAAATGTAGGGTAATTCCTTTTGGGCAGAAATGTTATAGATATTTTAGATTCACTGTGTATTAAGATAATTTGGTTTTTAATCTTATAGAAATGAGTTGAATTTTCTGACTTGCTCAAATGGTAATATACCTGTGATTTCATGTTAAGAGACTGGTCACTGGAAATCTTGCATAGCATGGGGATGACAGCACAAATTAATAAAGAATGTCACCTGCAGGGTCATAAAGTTTCAACTGAATTCCTTCCTTACTCTGTGGTAAGACAAGTTACTCACCCCTTTCAGTCTTTGTTTTGGTCCCTGTAGAATGTAGGTAGGGAGTTGTAATTGCTACTTTTAAATTATTGGGAAGAATAGAAATCTAGGGCCAGGAATGTAGCTCAGTGGTGCAGCATGTACCTGGCAAGAATGAATCCCTGAGTTTGATTCCTGGTACCAAAAAAAAAAACAAAAACAAAACACAACTGGGCTGGGGATTTTGCACAGTGGTTCCACCGCCTGCTTTGCAAGCGCAAGGTCCTGAGTACAATCCCCGGTACCAACAAAAAACAACTAGCATATGTTTAGCATATAAAAGGGGTATTAAATATTAATTAAATACTCTGATCAGATTATTTTGTCCATTAATGTTTATGATGCCCCTTAAAAATTCTATTACTTTTCCATTAGGTGAAAATCTATAAAGTAGTACTTAGAGCAATTTTTGAAAAGCCTGGAGAAATATAAAAAGGAGTAGTGGCTGGGTGTGGTGGTACATTCTGTAATTCCATCACTGAGGAGGATAAGGTAGCCCAGCCTGGGCAGCATAGTAAGATACTGTGGAACAATAAAAAATAAAAAAGGGCTGGGAATGTAGCTCAGTGTGAAGGCCCTGGATTTAATCCCCTGTACCACCACTACCCGAAACAAAAACAGAAAAACAAAACAAAGGGGGTAGGAGTGGGGAGAACAACTTAAAATCTTATTAACCAGAAAACAATAGTTAACTTTTTTTTTGGTACAGGGATTGAACTCGGGTCCTTGTGCTTGCGCAGTAGGCGGCAAAACCACTGAGCTAAATCCTCGGCCCTAATAGTTAACTTTTGTTTGTTGCCTTCCAGTTTTTATCTTGAGCACTTTATTTTTTTTTTGCTACCAGGTATTGAACTCAGGACCTTGCACTTGCAAGGCAGGTAGCGGAACCACTGAGCTAAATCTCTGGCTCCAGAGCACTTTTTTTTAATGGTGTTCGGAAATGAACCATGGGCTACATCTTTGGGTTCCCGGAAAGTCAATTTCCCCCTGTATTTATGCAAATTAAGATATTTTGTTGTTTGTTTGTTTTGGTACCGGGGCTCCAACTCAGGACCTTGGACTTGTGAGGCAGGCGCCAGAACCACTGAGCTAAATCCTGGCCCTAAATTAAGATATTTTGAGGCAGTTCTCATAGCACATGCCTGTAATCTGAGCTATTCAGAAAACTGAGGCAGGAGAATAGTATGTTCTAGAGTATCCTGAGACCCTGTCACAAAAAAATTATGAAAATAAATAAATTCAACCTTTATCCCTTAAAAATAGATAATATAGCCAACTAACTTATCAAAATGATTGTTTAATTTCATATTCCTCCTATAAACATAATGAATGCCAGTACTGTGTGTTATTACACTAGATGTTAGGAGTGCCTGTGTTCATTTATCATGATTACCACAGGGATCAGGCATTTAGCTCAGTGGTTACGCTGCCTGCCTCGCAAGCACAGGGTCCTGAGTTTGCCGGTACCAAAAAAAAAGATCACCAAATTGTGAATATTCTAATTACCGGTACTTATATTTTTGTAGTTTTAGTTTTTGCTAATGCTTAACATCTTGGTATGATTCAAAACTAGTAAAAAAAATTTTTTCTGTAACTTAAAATATTAACATCTATAGAAATGCCAAATATTGAAATGTTAGTAATTCCATATTGGAATTTTGATTTAACAGTATTAAAGGAGAAACTAACAATAATGAAGCTAATATTTTCTAGTAAGGTCACCAGGAACTTCCAGTCTGTTGTCTCAGTCATAGTGTACCTCCATGGTCTGTCTTCTAGGTACCTGCATCTGTTTCTGTTATTGGTGCCTCTTGGCCTACATTGCGAAAGTCACAGTTGTTAAAGCTTTAGTTCTAATGCCTCTCTGGTGGTCTTCTTTTCTTAAAATATTGTTGATTGTGTGTTTTTGTTTTTGTTTTTAAAATTATGGCTGAAACTTCATATTTTTTCTTTTTAGATCTTCAATTCTGCAAGCAGAGAGTAAAAAAGACCATGAAGAGGTAGATTTTTATCTTGTTAATTTCTTCAACCACATTTAAAAATACTTTTTTGAAGGCAAAACATATTAATGTTATCAGTATAGAAATTTTGGAAAATCTTAATGAGTTACAAATCTGTTTTTTAGTCTTTTTGTTTTCAAACAACATTCTTAAGTTTCTCAAGAATTTTATAGTTTGAGGGACCGTAAAGATAATCTCTGCTCCCTTAAAGGCAAAAATACAGCAGTGACTGTTGCCTTCTGTCAGGCTGTTAGTTTAATGAGGTAATAGTTTAATTTATTCTTTTCTCTTGCCAACTCTTTGAGACACTGTGTGGCAAGAAGCAAGAATGTATTGGCAGCAGATGTGGCATGGCAGGAAGCAACTAAAGCTTGAAACCTTGGGGAAATTAAAGACAGAAAAACAAAAATTTGGGAGTCTCTGTTTTTCCTCACAAGTCTTTCCATTCTTACTCTAATTATACCAAATGTAGAAGGCAAGGTACTCCCAAGGACTTTCATTTCACTCTTTTTTTCTTTTTTTTTGGTACCGGGGATTGAACTCAGGTCCTTGCGCTTGCACAGCAGGCAGCGAAACCACTAAGGACTTTCATTTCAGAAACTTTGTTTTGAGAAATATTCTTCCATGAAAATATACCATAGTTTGACTTTTAGCCTTTTTATCTAGTATTATAATTATGTTGGTAAAGAAAAGTTGGAAATTATGTAGAGATTTACCTTTATTTACTTCTCATGGAAAAGAGTTCCTATTAAAACTTGCTTTTGGTTTCTGAGCAATACAAATATCTCTGCTCTCTGCATGGTTTACCAAACAAAATATTAGATTAGTGGCGAGGCTCATCAGACACTGGAATCCTTGAGTGTGAAGCAGAAGATATAGGAGAGAGAATGTTTTCTGTGTTGAAAGAAGAGAAGTAAAATATATTCACCAGAAAGCTGTTTAGATGTTTCTCTCTCTTTTTTGCATTATTAATTGTATCTCAGTTCAGACTGTCTTGCTTGGGTAGGAATTAAGAGAAGTAATATAAAAAGATACATGTAGACTCTTAAATTGTAATTTAGCACGATTACTATACTTTTAATGTATGGAATAAAATAGGGATTTTAAAAATAATCTGCTGACTGCACTCTTAGATACATATGTTTATAGCAAGGTTTTTTTCTTGGTTTTGTTTTGTTTTGTATTTGGTGCTAGGGATTAAACCCAGGGTATTGAGCATGCTAAGCATGTACTCTACAGCTGAGCTATACCCCCAGCCCCAAGGTATTTTCTTGTGAGGATTATATGTTACTTCTAATGAAACTTCTATTTCAGCTAACTATTGGACATTCTCCTTTAGAAGAGAAACGTTAAAAAATATTTTTTTTTTTTGGTACCGGGGATCGAACTTGGGTCCTTGCAGAAAAATATTTTTAATCATATTTTTTCTTTTTTTCTCTTCCAGTGGATTTGTACAATTAACAATATATCTAAGCAAATATACTTAAGTGAAAATCCAGAGGTAATATTTTTATTTTGCATTACCCAGATTTAGCAAAACTGAATAATTCTGTGATTTATATAGCTTTTAGTAGAGTTATAATTTCTCAAGTTTTGTAATCTTGACTTTTAGCAGGTAGCTTTTAAATTTATCATGTATGTTCTGAGTGATCGACTTAGAACAATATATTATTTCAAAAGACAATAAAATTATTCGGTCAACAAATATTTACTGGATGTTGGCTATTTAGCTCTGAAGTGAGTACCATAGAATAGAGAGATGAAGAAGAAAAATAAGCCATGGCCTCTGCCCTCCAGGAGCCTGTTGGTAATGGTGAGATGGAACCAAATTTTAGCTGGACGTTGTGGCACATACCTGTAATTCAACACTCTGGGAGACTGAGGGAAGAGGGTCACAAGTTCATCTCTCACCTGGGCAACTTACTGAGTTAGTGAGAACTTCTCTCAAAATAAAAATACAAAGGGTTGGGGATGTAGCTCATTGTGAAGGTCCTGGGCTCAATAAGGTTGTGCTGAAAGCTATGAAGTGATGACAAGATTTTCTTTTGAAAATGTTAACATGAGTGTAGATGTGAGCTTTAGAGAAAGTTCTGTGGAGATGTTGGAAGTCGTTTAGCATTTGTGTTTTGAGAAAAAGAAAAGATATGGTAGATAAGAGAACAAAAATATAAATGCAGAGGATTTTTGGGGGGTTTTTTTGGGTACTGGGGATCGAACTTGGGTCCTTGAGCTTGCGTAGCAGGCACTGAAACCACTGAGCTAAATCCCTGGCCGGGTTTTTTTTTTTGAGACAGGGTCTTGCTATGTATTTTAGGCTGGGCTTGAACTCACAGCAGTCTACCTCAGCCTCCCAAGTTCTGGGATTACAGGCATGCGCCACCATGCCTGGTTTAGAGATTTTTTTTTTTTTTTTGAAACTAGTAGTATAATTAGAGGTTGTTAATGAAGAACAATAGAAAACTGAAATGTGCTTACAAATAACGTGGGGATCTTGTTAAAATAAATACACATTATAATGCAGCCTGAATTCCTAGTTTTGCAAATTATTCCTTGGTTAGCAAGATTATCAAACCTGATGAATCCTGCAGTGTAGATGTAGCCATTGGAACAGTCCACACAGCAGGCAGAACCCAGGGTTACTGACTACTATGGAAGGAATCGGGTGTGTCCATACTGAAGAGTATGTAGTTAGGAAAAACATGGCCCTAGGATAGGAGCTGTCTAAACTTCCATTTTTATGGACCTGACTGCCCTGAACCCAGGTGCTTTCCAGGACTGGCCAGAGTGTGATGATGTCAGTTGAAAGATGTCAGCTAAATCTTAAACTACTGTTGTTACAGTGGGTTAGACGGGAGGGTCTAGACTGGTTGGTAACTGATTGATGTAAAAGATGAAGGATATGCGTAAGGTAAAGATGTCTTCCAGGTTTTAAACCCAAGTGAAGAGAAGAGCATCTTGGAGAAGGAGTTTGTTTTTATCAAAATGGCTCTGAAGTGCCAGCCAGGACACATACATCCCCAGGAAGAAGTTGAACAAAATCTCATGACCTCCAAAATACTTTTTTCTTTTTTGGTACTGGGGATCAAACTCAGGACCTTGTGCTTGCGGGGGCAGGCGACGTAACCACTGAGCTAAATAAATCCCCAGCCAACTTTTTTCTTTTTTGGTACCTGGGATCGAACTCAGGACCTTGTGCTTTTGAGGCAAGCAGTGGCACCACTGAGCTAAATCCCTGGCCCCAAAATACTATTTTTTGTTTTTGTATGTATTAATGTGTGTTCTTTTTGGTTTTTTTTGTTTTTTTGGTACCGGGGATTGAACTCGGAACCTTGTGCTTGCAAGGCAGGTGCCGGAACCACTGAGCTAAATCCCCGGCCCATATCTTTTATCATGTCAAGTTCTTTTTTTTTTTTTTTTAATGGTACTGGGGATTGAACTCGGGTCCTTGCACTTGCACAGCAGACGGCAAAAGCACTGAGCTAAATCCCCGGCCCTTTGTATGTATTGGTTATTCAGCCCAGGGCCTTTGCACTGAGCTATATCCCCAGTCCTTTTTTATATTATTTATTGATAGATTGATTGGTACTGGGGATCAAACTCTGGACCTTGCGCTTGCAAGGCAGGCAGCAGCACCACTGAGCTAAATCCCTGCCCCTTGTCCTTTTTTATTTTGTTTTTTTTGGGGTTTTTTTGGTACTGGGGATCAAACTCAGGACCTTGGACTTTCGAGGCAGGCACCAGAACCACTGAGCTAAATCCCCAGCCCTCCTTTTTTATTTTGAAACAGGATCTTTGTAAGTGGCTTAGGCTAGGTTTGAATTTGTGATCCTCCTGCTTCATTCAGTCTCACAAAGTGCTGAGATTCGAGGTGTGTGCCACCATATTGTTTATGCCCTCCAGAATATTAGTAATTTATTAGTCTTTTAATAACCTTAATTTTAATGTTAGAAAATCAGTGTTAATGGTAAAAACACCTTTTGCTTTTAGTCGATCTCCTTTCTGCCAATCTATTTTTGCTTTTGTAAGATCACCTGAGAGCAACAAAAAATAAAATTAAAACACTTTCATTGCCTGGGTAATACCTAAGGAGTACAGTGTTTGCATTTGAATAATTCACATCTATAGTGCTTTCCTACCAATTATCAAAACTCTGTTAGTATTTTCAGGTTATCCAGGATTGTTATGGCTGTGTTAATAAAAAATAGAAATTTTAATCAGTTTGTGGCATTATATTGGTATTTTTGCTAACTGTAAGACAGAGATGTAAAACTGTTGTGATTTTTTTTTCTAATTTAAAGACCGTTTTTTAAAGTTGTAAATAATTACAAAATTTATCATCTTAATCTTAGGTTGTATAGGTTAGTGTTAACTATGTATACATTGAAATAGATCTTTAATAAAAATGCCATTTTAAAAGAATGCCGTTTTTTAGCTGTTATTGTAAATGAAACAGTTTAAAATTATTTCATATGAAAAATTTTCTTTAAAGTTTTGAAAATATCCATGATAATTTTATTTATTTATTTATTTATTTATTTTATTTTTTTGTGGTACTAGGGATCAAACTCAGATCCTTGTACTTGTGCAGCAGGCTGTGAAACCACTGAGCTAAATCCCTGGCCCTCCATGATAATTTTATAAAGTAATAAATATATAGAGATTTCTGAGCATAAATATATTCTGGCAAATTATGAAAAATTTACCAGCACAGTTAAAAAATAACAGCTTTCATATTTTGTGAATATTTCCTACTCCTAAATTTCTTTATTAAATGTATTGAATGTCATGGTGCCACTGTGCTTGGTGCTAGCAATAAGGGCTGAATTCAGAATATCTGGTGGTAGCCAGGCATGGTAGTGTAGGCGTGGTGGCGCAAGCATGTCGTCCTAGAGTTCGAGGCCAGCCTGGGCTACATACTGAGTTCAAGACCAGCCTAAACTATATAGTGAGACCCTGTCTCAAAGAAACAACAACAAAAAATATTTGGTAGTTAAAAATTTATAGAAAAAACTTTTTTTATTATATATTACTAGAAGAAAATAGTTATTTTTCTAGATTATTGGAAGTAAGAAACTTAAATAAGTTTATTTATTTATTTGTTTATTATTTGATTTTTTAGACAGGGCCTTGGTACGTAGTCCAGGCTGGCCTTGAACTCACTATATTATATGTACCCCAGGCTGGCTTGGAACTTTCGGCAGTCCTCTTGCCTCAGCCTCCCAAGTGCTGGGATTACAGGTGTGTGCCACCATGCCTGGCTGAAATTGAAATTTATAATGTGAAATTATGTACCTTAATAAGACGAGAATGTAGAACTACTTTAATAGCTTTAGTTGGTACTTTAAGCATTATGACAATTCAGAAAACTGTACTCAAGTTTTTTGGTTTCTTACATTACTAATATTTATGCTTTAAAAACAAAATCAAAATAGGAAACTGCTGCACGAGTAAATCAGTCAGCTCTGGAAGCTGTCACTCCTTCCCCATCTTTCCAGCAAAGACATGAGAGCCTGCGGCCAGCAGGGTGAGTTCACAAACTGAGTTATTTAAAGAGCTATATGGGCTATTAGAAATGTTAGTGGGTGCTTTGATTTTAGCATCACTAATGTTAGTTCTAACAGGTACTTGAACATCAGAGAAGGTGTATTTTCAAAGCAGTAAATTTACTAGTATGGGTGCTAATTAAATGATTTCAGTTTCCTTAGTTTTTCCAGTTAAATCTCTAGATTGAGGTGACTTAAGTTTTTGAGTTTAACTGGAAAGACAGATGTCTGTTGTTAAATAGCTATGATTTGGGATTGTGTTTTTATTAAAATTATTGGCTTAAAATACTGTTTTCTTTTTTTATAGTTTATTATATGATTTCCAAAAGAGAAAACCAAACGCTCTGCCTTCTGTTTTTGTGTGTGTGTGTTTGTGTGTGTGTGTTTAGACCATCTCGGCCACCAACAGCTCGAACTAGCAGTTCAGGATCCTTAGGATCTGAGTCCACCAGTTTGGCTGGCCTCTCTTTGGATTCTCTTGTTGCCCCAGACACCCCAATACAGTTCGACATCATTTCCCCTGTGTGTGAAGATCAGCCTGGTCAGGCAAAAACCTCTGGCCAGGGGGGCAGGTGAGTTATGGCATTATGGGACATTGTGCTATGCTTTTTTTTTTTTTTTTGGCGGTGTGGGGGATCGAACTCAGGACCTTGCGCTTTCTTTCAAGGCTGGCACAGTGCCACTGAGCTAAATCCCCGGTTCTGTGGTATGCTTTATAAGATTTATGATTCTATTTCTACATTTGAATCATCGCTTACACACCATGTGCATCAGAGATTGTATACTTTTTTTAATTAACTAAAATAATTTTAATAGTGAGGGGAGAATCATACATGTTTTTCTATCTTCTGCCTCAGTTAAAGAAGTTAAGATAATCTGATTCTAAAACGACTTAATTCTGAATAGCTTATCATGTCTACTTCTTAGACATATGCTCTGACAGTTGCAGAAGAAAGTTGATCTTTCAGTCAAGAATTTGAAAAATCTTAAGGATAATACATGTGCTTTAAGTTTATTAGAAAATATACTATAGTATATATAAGAAAAGTTGGCCGGGGATTTAGCTCAGTGGTGCCACCGCCTGCCTTGCAAGCACAAGGTCCCGAGTTTGATCCCCGGTACAAAAAAAAGAAAAGTTTAGGAAGTTACTAAAATATCACTGCTATGAGTTATTTGTTTGTTTTTTGTTTTTTTGTTTTTTAGTACCAAGGATCAAACTCGGGTCCTTGTGCTTGTGAGGCAGGCGGCAGAACCACTGAGCTAAATCCCCAGGCCCACTGCTATGAATTATTAATGAGTCATCTTTTGTTTGTATAAGGAATATTTTTGTCAAAGCAGTTAAATTTTTTCTTTGGCTACAGCTGCAGGAAATGTGACTTAGTGCCAAATCATTTATTAAGTAGGTTGGGGACTTAATAAGTTTGATAAACTAACTTGGATATGCATGGCTGTGACCTAGCAAAAATCATTTACATTTGATCACAGAAATGTGCTCAACATTAGCTGTACTATGTCAGGCATATATTAAAGAGATCAGTTTCCTGTTATTTTAGTGCTAACATTATTTTAGAACAACTTAGCTCTCAGTTTCCAAAATCTACTTTGAATTGTATGTATGCCACAAGCCAAGCATACTGAGGAGAGGTAGTGTCTATCTATCTATATTTTTCTTCTTGCACTGTTACTTGTACTTTGAGAAATAGAGCTTTGTTTTGCTTTGTTTTTGTTTCTTGGCAGTGTTGGGGATTGAATCCAGGGCCTTGGGCATGCTAGGGAAATGCTCTGCCACTAAAAGTAGAAAATATTCAAATCATTATATTTAATTCACAACATGTACTTAGAGAACCTAAAAGAAGGTGGCATTTTTCTCAAGCAGCTAAGATTATAGCTAAATCAGTGTTCCTCTATTAGTTTATTTAAATTCAACAACTTTTACAAGATGGTTTATTGTGATATTTGCTATGTGTGGCCAAACTTCCAATCCCTGTCTGCCTTCCAAAATGCAGCAACCCTGGGTTTAGCCTATTAATTAACTAGTGTGTGAGGGCAGAGGTTATATCATAGTAGTTTGGTCATCAGTATTATTCTTTAACAGGATAGGACATTTTAGAGCTTTTCTTTTTAAGATATATGTACAAAGTTTTGTGATTCTTAGATTTTTAATTCTGGTTTCAATGATTAGATTTCTTCTATGTGGCTCATGGTAACTGACCATTTATTCTTTTTTTTTTTTTTTTTTTAACTTTTCAGGCGTACAAATCCATTTGGAGAATCTGGAGGAAGTACAAAATCTGAAACTGAAGGTAGAACAGATACACAGTATTCCTGTATTTTAGAACTACTTTTCAGTAGTAAACTCTGTGAAGAATTTGTCATTTATATCTCTTTTGCTGCTGTGCTCAATTTTAATGTGTTTTTACTTCAAAATTTTATCTAATCAGAGTTCACTTAAAACAACAGAATGTAATCTGATATAAGACATTATTCACACATCATGTAATGTCATATACTCTGACTTCATAGTCAGATTCTTTTTATTTTTTTTTCATAGTCAAATTCTTAATGTTTAACCTGTCCTGTAAGTTTTTTCAAACAGCAGATATTTCTTTTTTTTTTTCCGCAGTATCAGGGATCGAACTCAGGACCTTGTGCTTGCCAGGCAGGAGCTGCACCACTGAGCTAAATTCCTGACCCTAACAGCAGTTATTTCATTTCTGGTCCTGAGGCATAACTTTTTACTTTTTCCAGTAGCTACCTTTTTCTTTTTTTGGTACCAGAGATCGAACTTGGGACCTTGTGCTTGCGAGGCAGGTGCCGAAACCACTGAGCTAAATCCCTGGCCCCCAGTAGCTACGTTTTAAAATATATAATTCCAAACTTACAGAAAAGCTATAAGAATAATACAAGGAATTTTTTTTACCTAGAACCACATTGTTGAATGTTACCCTAATCTTTTGCTGTTCAAATTTGAGACGTTAATTTTCCTATAGCTTGAACACTGTAGTCAAGTTATTTCTAAGTATCTTCAAGTTGAATTTTTCACTGAAAATCTAAAAGGAGGCAATGTTTTATTCTTTTGGAAAAGAAATGGGTTTATAAATACATAATTACCTTATTCTATTATAGATTCTATTCTTCATCAGTTATTTATTGTCCGATTCCTTGGTTCCATGGAGGTGAAATCAGATGACCATCCAGATGTTGTGTATGAAACAATGCGCCAAATCTTAGCTGCTCGGGCCATCCATAACATCTTTCGTATGACAGAATCACATTTATTAGTTACTTGTGACTGTTTAAAGTAAGTAACCCCTCCCTAAAAAAACCTGCAGAAAAAATATTTGCATAATTTCAACTTAATTAAAGTTTGTTTTCCAAATTTAAAATTTTTATTTTAGGTTAATTGATCCACAGACACAAGTTACAAGGCTTACGGTGAGTTTATGATTAAAGTTTAAGTCCCTTTGTGCATGTGTACATCTTCTAACTTAATAAAAATTCTCATCCTGTATATTCAGGTATGATAGTATCAATTGTGATTGATCTTTAGGGCATTGTAGTTAAATGTCTGGCCATCTCCAAAAACTTAGAACTGAACATTCTGTGTAACTTAAATGAATGTGTATGCTCTGTTTTAATACTAAGTGTTTGCCCCTTAGTTAGGGAGCTTATACATCAGAGAAATTGATTAGAGAAATTTAAATGTGAATATGATTATTTTATAATTACCTCCTTGGAATATTTCATTTAATATATTTAATCATTTACTAAGTAGATGATTTTTGTTATTGAATTTGATTTTATAAAATGTGTTCATGACTAACAAAATTCACTATTCAGTAACCTCTATTATCTTTGGTAATCCAAACCAAAATAAGACATTTGTTCTTAGATTACCAATCTGTTAAGAAAATTTAATTTTAAAATTTTTTTAATAATATTTTTAAAATTTAACATATGAGTTTGTCATGAATGTGTGCTGCTGTTATGATTTGGAAGATTCATATTTACTTCTCATGTTTTCTGTGCAGTTTCCTTTGCCCTGTGTAGTGTTGTATGCTACACACCAGGAAAATAAGAGGCTTTTTGGATTTGTACTGCAGACATCAGGAGGGAGAAGTGAAAGTAATTTGTCATCAGTCTGTTATATATTTGAATCAAACAATGAAGGGGAGAAGGTACCTATCTTCAAAATGTTTCGGTTGTGAAATATATATCATAGGCACAGTTTTTACTAAAATTTCTTGAAAAAATCTCAGATTTTGAGGTGCTCTCAAGGGAGCCAAGCTGATGGGTTGGGCCTTCTGATTCAACAGACCCCTTTCTTCCAAAAAAATAAGACATTTTCAGGTTTCATCATCTTAGAGCAAGCATTAGCAGCTGCTTCCGTCATTCTTTATGGGCCTTACTATCCCAGTAATGAATTTAAGACTATGAGAAGCAGGGTACATGAAGGAGGTGAAAGCCAGTATAGAAGCCCACAGACTCAGAAGAAAACAGGAAGTGTTGGTTTTGGGCTGGAGAATCCTTAAGTCAGCTTTTATTTGAAGCAGTATAGTATTTTGAATTAGAAAGAGGCATTAGTTACTTAGATACTTAGAAGTATCAGTCACTTAGATACTTGAGATTTTTGCTTTTATGTGAGAACTGAAATTTTCTTACTTTTTTCACTTTTTAGATTTGTGATTCTGTTGGACTAGCAAAACAGATAGCTTTGCATGCTGAACTGGTAAGAATCCGAGAGATGCTTAATTTTTCAAAAATGTTAATCGGAGTAGTGTGATATGACTTTTTAGATATTAACAAGTAAATAAAATGATTATAAGGTTAACAATGGATGCTATTGCTGATACAGCATTTAGAATCTGGAAATATGTCTGCCGTAGGGTGATAATTATTGGTATGCTTTCTTGTGTATAAATATTTTTGAAAAGATTGAAAAGGTATAAAGGTCCTACTAATCAAAATGTCAAAAACTTAGTTATTTTATGTTTAATTCATTAGTTTTATTCATCTGTCTTTAGGATCGTAGAGCATCTGAAAAACAAAAAGAAATAGAGAGAGTAAAAGAGAAGCAAGAGAAAGAACTCAGTAAACAAAGACAGATTGAAAAGGTATGCAGTCCTAATGTCTCGATCTTCTCTCTATGTGGTGTTTGTGAAGACTTAAATTTAGTACTGTGACTTTCACATTTGAATTCCCAAATGAAGGTCTGTATCTCCTTACTCACCTACTTCTTAGCTGGATGATTCATAGCATAGCAGGAAAGGGTAACATCTGAATTCTCCTGGGTTTGTACAATAGCTATAGCAACTTGTAGTGTACAGTGTGACTTGCTATTAAGCAAACATACCAGAATTTTCATATTCCAGTGAGGATTGTCTCTGTCAAAACAGTTCTTTTGAGAGGCTTTACAGATTTAATTGCCATTGCTGAAAGCCATATTGTTCTGTAAGGGGAATACTGTATTTATCTGTTTGTCTATAATGTTTTCAGGAATGTCAATTCATTGTCCATTCCAAAAGGATAATTTTTAAAGTGCTTGGGAAAAAACTCACAAAAAGGGTAACTTTAATTTTCGGAGCAAATCTTGATTAAGTGATCAATGAGATTGTAAAAGCCTGTTATAGGTTGTGGCATTGACAGTAGAACAGAAGAGATGGATACCTAATGAGAACTGATCAGTTAGAGTTGGTAGTGGGTTGGATGTGTGGACAAAGAAGAGGGAAATGGCAAAGATGACATTAAAGTCAGACTTCCTCAGTAGGCTTAACGGAGAAGGTGACATCTGCTTTAGCAAGATGAATTGGACAAGGATGAAGTGGTCCAAAGAAGAGGAAGTAATGAGGTGTTGAGTGATCTGTTATGCAGTTTTCACTGGGAGAGAGATATTATGTAGTGTATAGTGAGAGATGAAGACAGCCTGAATTTAGTTGTAGGCCATAAAAAAGAAAAAGGAAAACTGTCAAGATTTTAGTTTGACTGTTAGCTCTTATAAGATTTCTAGAATGGCACCAAAGTTCACTTTGGAGTTGCATTGGTTGGGCAGAGCCTTTTTTTTTTTCCTTCATCAAATTGCCAAAATTATGTGTACATATTTCTGACAGAAAGATTGAAGTGGTTCTCAAGTATGTAATTTAACTGTACTGTTTTCCATTTGAGTGTGCAAAAAAGAACTTTGTTTATTTTCTGTCTTTCACACTAGGACTTGGAAGAACAAAGTCGGTTGATAGCTGCTTCTAGTAGACCAAACCAAGCCAGTAGTGAAGGGCAGTTTGTCGTCCTTAGCAGTAGCCAGTCAGAAGAAAGTGATTTGGGAGAAGAAGGAAAGAAGAGAGAGTCAGAAGCATAAACTTATCCTTGCTTTTTGATTGATTTCCCCCCTCCTTGGAATTGACAGTTTCTTTGGTAAAATGGCACAAGGTAACAACTATGTTGAAATGACATAAAATTTATATTTACTTGTTTTAGCTTCATTAAAAAAATAAGGTTGATTGGGAAAAAAAGGTTGAACTTTATGACTTAGGTTTACATTGACTTTTTTTCTTAAAAATAATGTAATATGCATTAACATTAATTTCACATAACTGCTTATTTCCCTGAATACATTGCTAAGGAATTATAGCTTTGCTCAAGCATTTTTTCCTTAAGTTGCCAATTTTTTATTTTGCATTGTAATTGGCCAAGCCTATAAGAAATAATTTATTCTGCAGATTCAGATATTCATGGATGTGTTCCCCCCCCTTTCATTAGGAACATTTTGCTTATAGTGAGGAAGCATTCAACCGAATAAGTTTGAAACCCTTTCTACAGAGAATTCTACACATTTGCAAATACTTTAACAATGTTAAATGTGCAATAGAATTTGTATCAAGCCATTAGGACAGATTTTAGATGTAAGGTTTCCAGGTGTGGCAGGTGGTACTGTAGGTTTCTAGGCACTTTCTGGGATTGCTCACATTTCTCTGCTATACTGCATCTGATGCCAGGAGGAAAGAAACTTAAGTGTCTTCAGTTCAAGATGATTGATACAGGTCTTGGCATTATATTACCGTATTCTTAGTTCTCAGGTTGGGACTTCAGTTATTACTGCAGAGCAGTAATGGGTTAAAAGAAGATTTTGGAATTCATTAAACACGGAATTTTTTTGTTGTTATGCAAATACATTTTAGATTACGTGTAAAAATGTTACAGGATGATACATTGTATTTTCTGCATTGTGTGAAATAATTTTTATTGATAATCAAATGATATTTCAAAAGAAGTTCTATAACAATTATGTTCCTGCTTAAAGTAAAATTCCCAGAGTTTAGTTTAGAAAATGTAATCTTTTAGATTTCAGACTGATACTCCCAGTATTTTCATAATCCCATGTTTTGATAAAGTACTGAATCACCACTTTATATCCACAAAGGCAAATAACTAATTTATGAGCATAAAATAATTTGCACTAATTATTGTAAATACTTCTACTTTTCAAATGAGTAAAAGGTCTAATTCCATGAAAAACTGAAAAGGAGAAGAATGCCTTGTATAGTACAGAAGTTGACCAACAGAAGATTTTAGCCTGGTGCTAAGGTTAAAATGACATTTCTCTATTGCTTATCTTCTATGTCGAGACTTGATTTCTTTTTCTTTACTCAGATTTTAAACATGGTTGATGGAAATTATGCTCATGTTTCCACATGAAAAAATTTCCACATGAAATAATTGAGTAAAATATTTTATGTAAACATCTACAATTCATTATGCTAATTCATAAGGGAAAAGGTTTTTGTTCTTTGATAATGTAGTTTTAGTTCTGAATTAGAAATGGCATCTCTTTTAGTTCTTAAAATATAACTCAGCTGTTTTCACACTGTGTACATTGTTTTTTGTAGGATTGGGATAGATAATTATATATAGAATCATATATTCATTTTATCTGTGCGCCAAATGGGCATAGTGATTATTTAATACTCTTTGAAGCCTTATGTTATCAAAACATACAGTAGACATGTAGAAATATATGAAATACTCTTTGATTAAAATTTATTTTGTGCTTATTAAAGGGATGCTTTCACAATAGTGTATCATTCCTTTTGTTGAATTTGAAATTTCTGTGGTCAGTACTTCATTAGTCTCAGCAAGTCTTGCTTTTAAGACTTTTCAGATTGGTAGTATTTCTGTTTCATTAAGTCTTTTCTTTATGTAAGTTGTCACTTCACTTAGGTCAGATGAAATCTGTTGCTCCACAAAGAAGGTGGTCATCATTAAGAGGTGGTTTTAGTTGGCTGGTGCTTTGCATGGTAACAGAGTGGTGCCCTTTGTTAGCATTCTGGGTCAGAGTATTGGCTGGAGTTAAGGGTACTTGCAGCCTGGGCATGCTAGACACACTTGTAGTTCTTCTAAGTCAGATTTCATAGGAAACCTCATACGTCCTTGTCCTTGGGTCAAACCAAAATGCATTCCAATGTCAAGGAGAAGTTATGAGTAGATTCAGCAATTTTAGATGGTTTAATTTCTGTTCTAGAACTATTTTTTTATTTGGTACCGGGGATTGAACTTGGGTCCTTGTGCTTGCGCAGCAGGTGGTGAAATCACTGAGCTAAATTCCTGGCCCTATTCTAGTACTATTAAACTATATGAACTATTCTATTACTGCAGCTATGTAAGCATCAACTTTAATAAGCTCTCCTTTTTGTTTATAGAAGGTTACTTATGGCTTTCTTCCGAATGTTAAAGCTGATCTTGTACTGTTGTATCCTCTTGTAAAATCCCTTCTAGTGCTGGGATACTTTGATGGCGATTGTATTAGATTTTAGGGATATCTTTTCTCTGACCCAAAACTTTGTTGATTTTTAAAAATCAACAAAACTGCTTTTTTTTTTAAAGTGCAAAAATTAATCCCACTTAATTCTGCTATGCATTCTGCTACATATATGAACAGAACTTTTGTAACTGCGGTAACAGTCAATAGATAGGAAATCAGTTATTCTTGCATCCTTTTAGAATTTTGAAAACTTACTAGGCACTAAAACTTTACTGTAGAACAGAGTCCCTAAGCTGTCTATGTAATGATTATGTTTAATTTCAAAAGAATTCTTAGGCTCTACAATCAAAGAGGGATAAAACTATTTCTATTTTTCATGGGAAAAGGACAGTAGAACGTGCAATAAAGTAACATAATCTTGTATGGTAAAGGCATCTGAGTTAATTTTGATTATGTATAGGAGCCACGATATTTGAAATTTGAATCTTATTATAAATGCTGACAAACCTTAAGAGTTAGTATATTGTAAAACCTTTTACCACCTGAGTAAAATTAAAATATTAATGTTTTGATAAGAGCTTTCTAGCATTTGGATTGTACTTTAAATGTTTAAACATACCAGTTATAGCTCAGTGGTTCTGGCGCCTGCCTCGCAAGCGCAAGGTCCCGAGTTCGATCCCTGGTACCAAAAAAAAATAAAAAATAAAACGAAGAGCTTGCTGTAACTGGTATGTTTTTGTTTTCTTTTTTTTTTGGTACTGGGGATCAAACTCGGGACCTTGCGCTTGCGAGGCAGGCGCCGGAACCACTGAGCTAAATCCCTGGCCCCTTATTCGTTTTATTTTTAACAAATTTGGTTAACTGTTTCATGAGATTTTTATTCTACGTTAATTAATAGCACATACAGATTTGAAACTGGAACCTTATACTTTCTGACCAATTTCTTGTGACTGTTTGCATAAGTAATTCACTTTAGTTAATACTGGGGATTAAACTATAACTAATGTGCAAAATTGCTTTGTATATGGGTGATATTGTAATGTAAGTGAATTGGTTCATTCTTATCTCACTGATACTGTTATGCAGAGTGCAATTAAAAGTCATGCAACATTTCCCTTTAGAATTGGATTTGAAGAACTCATCTTTATGTGATCATGGTATACATGTGGGGCAGAGAATTTATTTTTTCATTTTGTTAAACTGCTGACAAGTCTTCAGGAAATACCTTGTTAGAAGATTTTATAATGTATAATAAAGTCCATGATTTTTGTACAGTCCTTTTTGTATGACATATTTGATGTCCACTCTGAAGTTTATTTTTCCAAGTTATTTTGAATGGTGTTTTAAATGTGTTACAACACTATAATTACACATTTAATCTCACTGGAATTCCTCAGCAGCTAAAGTGAAAAAAACGTGTCATTTATTGGGGAACGTTTGTTACAGAGTAAACTAATTGTTCACTACAACTTTTTTTCTTGTAGCAGAAGAAAAAGACTTTAATAATTACCAAAGATGTGTTAAGATGATGTATTCTTGATACTGTTGAGTTCTACTCAAATTCTTCTAAAGGTGCAGGTTATTGTGTGCTTCAGCTTGAGCAGTTAGACCTGTAGTCTTAGTACTAATATATGTATTCCCTATGTGCCCTTTGTAGTTTATTGTGGCACTTACAAAGTTCTGCTGGGAGTTTGCGTTCTAATATATATTGAATTTTATAAAATGTTGTATATACTCTTTTAGAAGGTTGAGGGAAGAATAGATGAAATTAAGTTTAGAATTAACGTAATTTTTCTAAGTGCATGTATATCCTAAATATATCTGTATATTCCTATGCTTTTTTTTTTCTTTCCGGTACTGGGGATCCAACTCAGGACCTTGTGCTTGCAAGGCAGGCGGGGTGCCACTGTGCTAAATCCCCAGCTATATCTGTATATTGACATACAACCCACCACTTCTTTATAAGCACACAATTTTGATTTTAAAAAATAAAAACTTTGTGCCAGCTAGTTTTGTAAATTTCTTAATGAAAAAATTGTAATACTTTAAAATACTAATAGAAGTATTCTGTTAAGACTAAATGTGAACACCAGATAGTTAGAACTGACTGAGCTCTGGTGGAAACGGACTGCATCACCTGCCTCCGGTGTCCCTGTTGCTGTGCATGACTTAGCTGTGGCTGAGGGAACATCATCTCATTTTCTTTCTTTGCTTTCAATATATAGAAACCTGTACTTAACAGACAGCTTAGAATACATAGATATAAACTAAAGTTGTATACATACAGTACAGACTATGTAGAAATACAAATTTAAACCATTGTCTCCTGTTATCAGTGAGCAGCCCAACCCCCACATCCAGGACCAGGCTAGGTTCAGTATAGAAACCCATAAGCCCATCATTTATTTGAAAACACTTTTAATTCCCATTCCAGTGATAACATTAACCAATAAATAGTAAATCATAACCAGGAAAGGATATGATTTCCCTTAATGATGAAATTTCAATTAAAGCTTCTGTTTGTTTTTTTGGTTTTTTACTGGGGATCAAACTGGGGACCTTGTACTTTTGAGACAGGTGCCAGAACCACTGAGCTAAATCCTGGCCCTTAAAGCTTCTATCTGGATTAACTAGACTATGTCATCTCTGTACCTGACTACAGAGAAACAGTGTTAGACTCAAAGCTGGCATTGGGACTTTAGCACATTGACAGCTAACTTCCACATCATATAATGCATGACATATATTCAGTCCAGTCATGGATACATGTATGTTCTCTATAACAAAGATTACTGTTAAGAATTACTCTGAATCATTAGAAATGACATCTGTTATTCTGAACACAAAGAAACTGGATACATAATATACTTAATATAAGATCAGTACAAAATTAGAAGTGTATTTCATTCAGTTAATTGAAATTTTTTACTAGTTGGAGGTGTGTGTGTGTGTGTGTGTGTGTGTGTGTGTGTGTGTGTGTGTGTGTTTTGAGACAGGATCTTGCTATGTAGTCCAGGCTAGCCTTGAACTCACGTATGTAGTCCAAGCTGGCCTCGAACTCATGGCAATCCTCCTGCCTCAGCCTTGCCTCTCAAGCACTGGGATTGCAGGTATGTGCCACCATGCCTGGCACTACTTGGAGATTGCTTTTTTATACTGCCTTTAGAATTCTAGGCATTTATATGTTGAGAGGTTGTGTTCAGAGTAACTTTTTAAAGAGTGTAGACTGCATTGAGATTTTAATTGCTGGTAAGGTAAAAAATATGAATCATACATAACAAGTCAAATTTTAAAGAAAAACTGCAAGGGCTGGGGATTTAGCTCAGTGGTTTCGCTGCCTGCTGCGCAAGCGCAAGGACCCGAGGTCGATCCCTGGTACCAAAAAAAAAAAAAAAAACTACAGAATTATATACCTTTTCCTCAAGAATAGTTTGATTACCAGGATCCTGTAAAAATTCCTTGTCCCTAAAGGTCATATTCTTTGTAAAGAATATATGCTTTTAGACGATTGGGTAATGGAAGAAATGACATGAAAACAGGGCAGCGCAAACGTAAACGCCCCATACACTTCCGGATCTTTAGGCGGCACAGATGTTTTAGGGAGCGAGGGTTTGCTAATGAAAGAAACAGGCACATTATTCAAAAGAAAAAAGAACTGCTTTATTTCTTAGTGATGTTAAGAGTTTAGTTAGCAAATGTATTTGATATTTAAACCACCAGGATTTGTATTTACTGTGACTGCATGAGAGCGTCCATTTTCATTGCAAACCTTTGTGTAAATTTGGATTCAAAGTCACATCAACTTGGAGTCCAAAGACATACCGATTGTGTGTCTGGTCTATGAGACACAACGTCCTTAAGTTTCTGTTAGTGTCCTATCCTGTTCCTCACAGACAAGCAAAACAGTAAAGATCACCCAGGGGGATATGAGATGAATGAAATTATTTTTCTTATGTGCTACTTTGGGAAAATTTGGTTTGGAGGAGGATCTTTTGTTACCTTCCACAAATTTAGATCTGCTTTTCTCATCCCTGTATTTTTGGTCATTTCATAGCTTTTAATTCCTGTGTCTGTAGTGTTGCTTTATAGTCATGGTTTAAGTGGACTGAGAAAAAATGTCTCACTTGCCTATATAATAAATACCTAGCAGATTTGTATCTTCTAGAAAATGATAATAATTACAAATTAAGTTATGAACAGTAACTTTTTTTTTTAGAAAGGAATATTATTTTTCTAATGTCTTTAGGTTAGGCTTTTAACCAGAAGAGGGTTCTATAAAATAAGTCAAGCATACAATTAGTATTTTTTACGAGTTTTCTACAGGAAGGATACTTACTTAAGATAAAATGTATTTCTGACCAGAGCCCCTGATTTTGAAGCACAGATTTCAATTTTGAACAGATCCGAACTTGATCAACGTAATCAGGCATCACTGTTACAACTTTTCCAGAGAGATGTCGCAGCCATGACAAAGTTATTACTTCACAGAACTAAAAGGGGAAAAAAATGAGTAAATCAAAAGCACTCATTGTCTATAACAGTAGTGGCAAACCTATGGCACATGTGCTACACCCAGCTATTTGCTATCATTGAAAGCTCTAAAATGTTCACCATCACTGTTCTGTGAATTAGCCTAGTAAGCAAAAGAACATTAGACTCAAGGTCAAGAACCAAGGCCTTGAGATTGTCATCTGGCCTCGAGACCTAACATTTGGAAAAATATTTACTTCTGTGTCTTCAGGACCATATAAGGTGCAATGGATGTATGGCAGGTTTATTATATAATATCTGTTAACCCCTTTGGTTGCTCACCAGTCTGTAAGAAAGAGTACCTTTCCAGCTTTACGTATACCTAGGTGTGGTCGCCTGACTACATTCTAGCCAATGAGATAAATGCAAGTCTGAGCCAACTCCCCAGTACCCTTAAAGAAGAGCAAGATGTGTGGTGCTTCCTCCTCTTGCCTTCCTGCTAGCTAGAATGGGGATGTTCTTTCATCCCTCATGAGTCTGTCCAATTGGAACTCTGTTTACTTCTGGCCTTTTAAGTGAGAGTGGAACGAGCCATTTTGTTCGTTTTTGAGGCAGAGCCTCACTCTGTTGTCCTCACTGGTCTCGCTTTTGTGGGCTCAAGCAGTCCTCCCACCTCAGCCTGCCAAGAACCTGGACTATAGGTATGCCACAGTGTCTGGCTGCTATCTTGTTAAAACTTTTATTTTTGTTTTGTAAAAACTTTGTCGTAATCCTACCCAGATACATGAGTGATATGTATGCCTTTTAAGAAATTTACATGGTCTTTGACAAGATTCCCAGATAAGTAGTCAAGTAATACTATGTGAACCAATTAGGAAATAATACCAGGTGATAAATGTGTGCCTAAATGCCAGCAATGCCAGGTTAAAGACATAGAAAGTAATCCCTATATTAATCACCTAAAGGTAGTAAATCATACAATATAAAAATATTTTGCCTTTCACTTTTCAGAATTGATTCAAAGTGCTTTTCTCCAATTCACTATCCCATTTCTTTTAAATGTTGATAATTAGAATTCAAGTATGTATAGAGCATCTAGTTTTTGCTAAGAGCAGACCTATAAGAGAAAAATGATGAACAATAGTTTATGTTCATGTGTGTGAGACAAATCATTAAAATATTAAAGTGATAATTTCAGAAAGTGATAAATGCTATAAAACATGATCCATTTGATGAAATTGATTAAAGGAACTAGGATCAGATAAAGTGAATGGGGAAGGGAAGGGTCCTCTTGGGGAGATGACACCTGAAATGAGACCTGAAGAGTGGCTAGGGGAAAATTCAAGTTGGGGAAAATGACCAAGTAGGTAAGGGAAAATTAGTGTGAGAAAAAAATGACTTTAAAAGGAGAGGTAGGGTCAACCGTTGTGATTCTTTTTTCATTAGAAAGGTGAACAAAGACCATTTAATCAAATATTAAGACTAAAAGGGCTAAAAACCTAGGGATATGGGTATTGAGAACCCAGAAATTTAGCTGGTTATCTCACAAAGTATAATTGGATTATAGTATGGCTTTTTTTTTCATTCACTCTTTAAAACTTTGCTTAGATGGGCCAGGGATGTAGCTCAATGGCACAGCACCTGCCTGGCAAGCATGAGGTCCTGAGTTTGATTCCTGGTACCAGAAAAACCCAAGGTGCTTAGGTGTTGCTTCCTTTGTGAAAGTCCTTGATATTTTCTAGGTTAAGTCACTTTTTCGTCTGAATTGTTTGTATATATCTGGCTACTATTACATTTATCATATTTATATGATATGAGACTTTGTGTGAGTCTTTCCAACCATGAGATTCTGAAGCATGGATTGAATCTTTCTATGGTTCCAATACTATAATCAATGACTGTGACTGTAATACTGCCAATACTATGGTCTTACCATAGTATCTTTAATAACTGTAGATGTCCAGCCTTCAAAAGCATAGAGACGAACTTTGTCCCCATGAGGACAATCAAAACATCGCTCTGTGTCATACCCATAATTCAACAGCATCCTGAGCATGACTTCATCTTTCAGTGTGTATTGCAGTGCTGATGGGAAATGCAAAGGGTTAACTCTGCAGAAGTAATTAACATTGGCCCCATGCCTCAGCAAAAGACTTATCAGCTCATAATTGCCCATCCTCAGAGCTATCTGCAGGCAGTTAACAGGGTCTTGATTAGGAAGAACTCCAGCATTCAGAAGCAGTTTAACTGAAGAGAGGTCACCATTTGATACAGCAAAATACAAAGCTGATTTCCTTTGGTCATCATAGTGTTTATGAATTCTCTGATCTAGCATGAAATTCACATCAAATCCAGCCTGGATAAGAAGTTCCAGGCATTGAGTGTGTGCTCCTGCTGCTGCACAGTGAACTGGATTGATTCCACTCCACTTAATGGCAGCAAGATCTGTAACTGGAACTAACATCTTTAGGGCTCTGCAAAAGAATTTCAGAAGTTTTTGTAAGGTACGGAGTTAACTTTTTTTATGATCCTTTTATATTAACATGGATGATACTAGTGTTTTGAAACCCATCCCCAACAAAAACTATTTCCTTCATCCAGAAGCTCAGATTCCACATAAAATTGAATGGAACTACTGTCTACGTTAAAAACTCAAGTCATTTGAAACCCAGTGCTTCCCATATATGCTAAGGACCTGATAATAAAAGTTTTATTTTTCTTCTGTGGCTACCAAGGATACTTGGCCTTATCACTTCCTAGCTGATCATGAGTTTCTTCAAAAAGGATGTAAATTGTTGCATCAGAGAAAAAGAGTATAAAGTTTCTAGAAGCTGCTGCCCCAAAAGCTATTAGTATTTCTATTTACAATATGTAATTGAACTTACAATAAGTGGCCTCGGTCAGCTGCCACATGAATGGGCAGGTGGCCTGAAATCTTGGGGATATTGGCATCAGCTCCATACTTCAGCAAGAGAGTCACAGAATCTGGATTTCCTCCTCTAGCAGCTTCAAGTAAGATGGAAGAAGAATCAGAGGCCTGACTGTGAGCATTAGCACCTGAGGAGAAAGAGTCATTATGCAAAAATTATTTTTCACTGTATTAAGCAATTTTTAAAAATCTGTCACTGCCACCAAAAAGGAGTTACTGAGCAGCTGCACTAGCAAAGCACTAAGAATCAAAGGTAAAATATGTAAAATACTTACAAAGTAGTTAAGGAAAATATGATGCCAGCAGTTTCTAAATTATAGGTACAGCAGGTAGGCTGATAAAATGCAAAGGAGATAAGAGAAGGACTCTTATTTAATGTGTAAAAGACACACACACATATATACACATGTGTGTATATTCTCACTTTAGCACCACTAAAACATACCAGATGAACACATGTTCCCTTTACTCAATCATTAACTCTAAGCCTCCTTTCTATAACGTACACACACACACACATACACACTTAATTATCATAAAGGGACAGGAAGGAATTAATGGCCAGAAAGAATGTAGACAACTGCCCAGATTAGGATCACAGATAGCCAGAGAGCCAATCAGATGGCGACAACTTCCAGGTGCCCACAGGTGGGATGGAAAGAATCACTAGTCCTAAATAAAAGGAGCTAGGGACAAGGGCTTGAGGTATTCCCTTTTCTGATGCTCTTACTCTTTCAGAATACCTAATTTATCTTCTCCTTTGCCACCTTTTCCTTAATAAACCAGTTCCATTTATTTTAAACTCTGCCTCATCAATTCATTACTGGTGCCAAGTTTACCGACCCAGTTTGCTCCAGATGAGGAGTGGTGTGTACATCCTACCCCAACTCAACAGTATCATGCTGTCTTTACCTATGCTCTGTAATATATTTTGAAATCTAAAATTTTGGTACTTCTCACTTTAGTCTTTTTGCCAGAATTGCTTTTGCTACTCTGAGTCTCTTATGGTTCCAAATAAACCTTAGTATTTTTTTCTACTTCTATGAAGAAGCATGTTGGTATTTTGATTGGTATTGGATTAAATCTACTTATGACTTTTGTAATACGGCATTTTTGACAACATTGGTTCTGCCTATCCAGGAACAGGGGAGGTCTTTCTGTTTTTTGATGTGCTCTTCAATCTCTTTTTTTCAGAGTGCTATAATATTTGTTACAGCAGACTCACTTCCTTCATGTCTTAGGTACTTTTTCTTCCCTGAGATACAATACCTGGTCCCCAAAACTTAGAGAAGGAGATATTTATTTTAGTTTATGTTTCAGTCTATTGGCTCTAAAGCAGGGCGGTGTTGTAGAGAGGCATGGAATAGGAGCATTCATCACATGGCAGACAGGCAGAGGAGAAATGCCTCCTAACATTAACATGGTGAAGGGGATCAGAGAGATCTAGGGCCAGTGTACAGAGTATATTTGAGGCCTTTCCTAGTGTCCAGTCTTCTCTTGGGGACTTCATCTCCAGAATGACTCAGAAGAAAACTAACCACAATACTGTCGACACAAAGACAAAACTGACATTGGCAGAGAATAAAAGCCAAATAAAAGCCAACAACTATGTCACCATTTACAATAGCCAACAAATCAGCAATAATAATAGATAAAGTAGATATTGACATTCTGTAAGAACCAAAAAGATACAACTGTACCACCCTTAATAGAAGAGATCTCCAATAGTAATGTAAACACAAAGATAAACCAAATGTTGACATAGAATAACATATGTAAGAAATGCAATAACTATCACCATTTACAGTAGAAAAGAATTCAGCTATAATAACATAAGTTCACCTAAATAGCTAAATATTAATAAAGCTGAGTAGCAATAATAATTAAAATGAGATAAGGAAAGGTAAAATAGAAGAAAAATTTGGAAAAAAGGAAAGGGAGGTGAGAAGGATTAAAGTGGAATATGTATCCAATTACAGAACAAAAGGAATTTAATTTAATTAAATAAATGGAAATAAACATTAATTTTAAAAGACCAAGGAAAAAAATAAACAACTGCCCCCCCAGGGGAAAAAGAAAAAGAAAAATAATTCAAAGAAATTCTTCTATTTGTTTGTGAGTGGTTTCTTTCCATGGCTGGCAGTATTGGAATCATAATTAGGGCCTACTTTTTTTTCATATCTTTTTTTGTGTGTGTGTAAATCTAGTTCCTTTCCTGCCTTGGCTTTACCCCAAGGCAGTGTGAATTTAATGGTTTGGTTTCTGCCTTTGGGTTAGATTCAGCCCTGTCCCACAAGACCTGCATGTGACTGGCCTGGCTTCTCATCACAGAAGGGAGGACCGCAGTTTCCTTCCAGGGAGAACTCCCTGCTGCTTAACCTCCGGGGGTCTGTGATTAGCCCATCTTCTTCTGCAGCCTTCCTTTGTGGCCTTCTCTCAACCAGTCTGCTGTTCTCTGACAGTTTCTCAGATTTTTGTTTGGTTTTGATGACTGTGACAGTTTTGAGGTATAAAAATCAAGTATTTTGTAGAATGCTTTTCTATTTGGATTTGTGAGATGTTTCCCTTATCATGAACCTAAGATTTTTATCTTTTGGGAGGAAAAACAGTGAGAATGCCATTTTCATCAAATGATATCAAAGGTACATACATATTCTGAACTTGAGCACTTGGCTGAGGTACTGTTTGTCAGTCTTGTCTACTCTGAAATTACTCTATTTTGTCCCTTTCCTGGCTTTACATTTGTAAAAAAAAGTACAGTGATCAGTCTATAGGCAAGTGGTGGGTGGTGAGCTAGCTCTGATTCCTTGAAAAGTGTATCTATACATGTTAGTAGAATTTTGCCTCAAACATTTGTGTTTCAGCCATCTTTTATGGTTTTAGACAAACATTTACTTGTATCTGTATGGATTCTTATGCATTTGTTTACATTTTGGGTTATAATTAAGTACATATTTATTATGCTATTCAAATCATTCCACCTTTGTCCATTGAGAGATTTTTCATTTAGTTTTGCATCTTTGATATATTACATGAGTGTGGTGACTTGGTCTGTGTATTTCCTTATTTTGTGGTACTACAAGGTTCTCTAGCCTCACATTGTGTGTTTCCTAGTCATTTCTCTGAGGAGTATTTTCTTAATTGGAGAACAGTGTTAGATGAAAAGACTTAGATGCTAGAACTGAGAGAAAAAAATAAATTAACTGGGGCCGGGGATTTAGTTCAGTGGTTCTGCTGCCTGCCTCGCAAGCACAAGGTCTTGAGTTCGATCCCTGGTACCAAAAACAGAAAAGAAAAGAAAATACTAACCTCATTTGTGCTTGTAGTTGATATGTAGACACAATTAAATATATGAATAAAATTTATCTTTTGGTGAGAATTATTATTAAATATTTTCTGCATAAACAATCTTTTCAATTTTAGGGTCGGGGATTTAGCTCAGTGGTTTCGCCGCCTGCTGCACAAGTGCAAGGACCCGAGTTCGATCCCCGGTACCAAAACAAAACAAAACAAAACAAAAAAACAATTTTTATTTGCATATATATTTTTATAATACAATACTATGGAATGCCATTTAATTAGATCATGGAAAAAATTTCTCCTTGGGCTACATAAAAATTAAGATTTAATTTGGGTTCTAAAGTGCAATTGGTCATCAGTGATTCTAAGTTATTAAGCTGATATGTCAATGTTTATTCTTTCAGTTGTGTAAAATTTATTTATAAAATTAAAGCAAAAATATTTGAAAATTTGTCAGTAATTAAAATTGAAAGTAAATTTTCAACCCCTTATTGCATTATCAACTATCAATAAAAATCCTCTTAAAATGTTTGTCTTCCACTACTAGGCACAAACAGTGTAAATCAGAGTGATGTAACATAATGTCATGGCAGTTCAAATCCCTCTATAGTCAGATGAATTTCTAAACTTCAAAACCCCCAGAAGTCATTAATTATTTCATTTTCCCAAAGTGACTGGCAGAATCCTGACATATTACATTTGCTTATTGCATCATCTACATTTAAGTATATGGCAGCATGTATTTTGATTAAGTAGAGGCAGTATAAACCATAAGAACAGTTCATTAAACCTTTAGACATATCCTTGATTAAATTTAGAACCATCTGTACTCATAAAAAAGACAATTTATGTCTTAAACATTTAATCTTCTGTAACAGTGGGGGAGAGTGAACTAACACTTTGTTCATTGACCCTGAGCCAATCATTGTCCTAGTTTTTTTGGATATGTCATTACATTTAATTAAAACTTTTGTGTGAGACTGTGTTAGTTACTTTTCTCCCATTGCTGAGACAAAATACTCAACATCCAAAGTTAAAGGAGGAAAGGGTTTATTTTGCTTAACAGTTTGTAGAGGTTTCACTCCATAGTTGGCTGGCTCCAAGGCAGCATGGCAGAGGGGCAACAGTTCATGGCAGCAGAAGACAGAAAAAGCAACAGCAAAAACAAAAGAAAGACCTTGACAATGTCTTTCTGACCCTTTTATCCCATCCAGACTGTGGGGATTGGAGCAGTGCCAAACAGTCACTCACCTATAGTGGTTTAGTAATCACACGCCCTTAATCCCAGCATCACACATTCCAGATTCAGCCACCTCAGAAAAAGACTGCATGAGGCTTTAGGGGTCATCTAGATGCAAGCCACAACAGAGATTGTGTTATCTTTATTATAAATGAGTATCACATTTGCCCAAATTCAAACAGTTCACACATTTTACAGTGGTACTATACATTCAAGCACCCTTGATTCCAGGCTGAAATGATGAACACAATGACATCTATAACAATAAGCTTCCCAGAGGTTCTATTGTATATTTCAATATTTAAGTATATAACAAGTTACACACAGTAGTAATATGATGTGTCCTGATAAAATGTTGTAAGTTGTGTAAGTACTATAAAAGCTTGCTATTAAAATATCAGATAATATTTATAAAGTAAGGCATGAATTCAATAAAACACAATACTGACTTATAGAAGACAGTGCTTGCCTCCTCTAGCAAAAACTTGGGTACATTCTTAACTGAGTGACTTGGTAGCTGGAAGATATGGACCTAATCAACTTTTTTTTGAGGAGGGGACTGGAGGTGTTTCTTAGTTGTGTTACATTTGGCTAGCGTGCACCATGTTGTGATTTTGATTCCTACCGCTTCCAAATATAAAAACAAAAAGCCCCAACTTTTTCTTGTTTTCATCAATGAAAATAAGGTAGTAAAGTATCTTAAAATGGTATATATTTATTTAGCAAAAATGTATGTTATAAACATATTAAATCAAATATAATCTAATCTAAAATAATCATGTTGGAGTTTTGTATAATTAACCTGTTGCAACATAAAATATGTGTGAACCCCTTTTCAAAATACTTGCAACAAAATAAGCAAATGAATATGTTATCCAGAAGATATTCCATTCTGTTTCTTGTAATATGTACATAAACTTAATTTGTGAGGTCTATAGGCTCGCTGATAAGAAATAATTGATATATTACTTCACTAATGTGAGTTGACATAGCAATTCCCTTCACTTATTTATACAGACTCACTGGGAAGTAAGGGGGAAATTAATATAATGAGTCACACTATCATGCAAGCAATAATTTTACTGCAATTAAAATAGTAGCTAAAACCTAATGAATTTACTTATATGAATTTGTCTTTATGTGTTATAAAAATTATCTCACATAATACACCAAAGCCCTAAACTATTCTATTTTAGTCTGTTGAAATATTATTTTTCAGTTATAGCAGTATCTGTATTATTTTATGTTATCTAATCACAGAATTACCTAGCACATTTGCAAAGAATCAAATCACCAAGCGGAAAGATCACACTTGTCAGATATTTTAGTCCTGACCATGCTAAGAGCAGTACCTGTCACCTTATGTACAGTGAGGACAAGAAGGGCTTTTCCATAAAATATCAGGTGGAGTTTAAGGAGAGGATTATGATGCCAAGGTAAAGCTAATCAGGGGGTGAAAGAGATCAGAGACTGTTTGTTCCAAAGTCTTGTTAATCAGAAAGGAGATAAATTAGGCCAATTAAATTAGGCCAATAAATTAAGCTTAAGTTTTAATTTAAGAATGAAATAATCTATTGCATTATTTTTGTGCCTCAGTTTTTGACAGTATATCCACTCTGGATATAACTCCAAGACACCAGGAGTCAAGGTAAATTGGGGCTTCTATTTCTATCAACTAAGTTATTCTTACCAATAAGAATATTATTTTTTCCAAATGATCTCTCTTTTTTTCACATTGAAAGAACAGAAATACAATTTCCTTATTCATCATCCTGGTGAAGTCCTTCATTTACTATGTTGAAAATTATGGGATGGGTTGCAGAGATAAACTCAACATAATCATAGTGACTTCTTGCTTTATAGGAGCTATATTTATTTTCTAACCTGCCTGATAGAAATTGCACAAATCTTTGTTCTGTTTAATTATTTTATTGCAGGCAGATTGTATTTAAATCAGGATGTCTCATCAGCATGTAGAATTTGAGTTTTCAAAGCTAGTTTAATCAGGAGGAAATAATAGTCACACAAATAACCAAGAACTTGTGCTTTGAACTTCTGCTATTTTATTGCCATCTTAGATCTTACAGGATTAAGTTCTGTTTATTAATATTTGCCTCTAGATTAATTTTACTTATTTTTATGAGTGCATGTTACCAATAAAGAATAAGATTTAGATAAGTCTGTGCATACATTTAACATATCTTGATTTTTTTATCCAATTCCTCCCTCTCCCTCCCCCAAACATCTGCCTCCTAGTTTTTCATCATCTCTCCTTTATTCTATTATCTATCTGTCTGTGGTCTGTCTATCTATCTATCTACTATCTGCATACTCAGAAGAAAAAACAAGTAGTATTTAACCTTATGAGTGTACTTTATTTCACTTAATATGGTACTTTTTAGCTCTATTCATTTTATTGTAGACTATGATTTCATTCTTCTTTATAGCTGAATGTTTCATTGTGTGTATGTCCCACATTTCCTTTGTGCATCCATCTGTTGACAGACATCGAAGTTTTTTCACAGCTGAGATAGTGTGAACTGCAATGCCTAGAGATGGGTATGGATGTATCATTGTAGTATGCTAGCATTATTTCTTTCAGGAATATACCCAGAAGTGACATAGCTTTTTCAAATGGTATTTGCATATTTTTATTTTGAGGAATCTTGATATTGATTTTCATAGTGATCATACTGCTTTATGTTCCCACCAACAATGCAGGGGAGTTCCTTTCATCCAGTATCCTTTCCAGAACTTATTTATTTTTATTCTTGAAGGTAGCCTTAGTGACTGAGGTTAGATGGGATCTCATTGTAGTTTTTGTTTGTATTTTTCTAATGGCTAGAGATATTAAACATTTTTTTCATATGCTTATTGGGTATTTGAATGTCTCTTTCTGAAAAGTGTCTTTTAAGATCATTTACCTATTTTTTGATTGGAGTATTTTATCTTGGGGGTTAATGTCTTGAATTCTTTGTGTAGCATAGATATTAATCCTTTTTCAGAAGAGCAGCTAGGAAAGTTTTTCCCCTCTTCATTGGATTTTTGTCCTCTACTGTTTCCTTTGGAGGGCAGAAGCTTTAATTTGACATAATTCATTACTCGATTCTTGATATAATTTCCTGTGCTTTTAAAATTGTATTCAGGAAGTCTTTGTCTGTGTCTATGCTTTTAAGTGTCTCTCATGTTATTTTCTACCAGTTTCAAATTTCCTGATTTTATATATAGGGGATTGATGCATTTTAATTTGATTTTAGTATAAGCTGAGAAATGGGAATACAGTTTCATTCTTCTGCATGTGGATATCCAATTTTCCCAGTATCATTTGTTCAAGAGGCTTTCTTTTCTTCAGCTTCCATTTTTTTGGCCCCTTTTGCAGAAATCAGATGGATGTAGATGCATGAGTTCTTTGCTTGCCATTCTGTTTCATTGGTCCACATGTCTGTTTGTGCCAGAACAGTGTTGTTGTGTTACTGTGGTTTTGTCGTACAGCTTGAAGTCTGGTATTGTGATGCTTCCTGTATGTTTGTATCTGGTTTAGGATTGTTTTGGCTATACTGTGACTCTTCTGATTCCATATTAATTACAGGATCATTTTATCAGGTGCTGTGATAAATGATGGTGGTATTTTAATTGCATTGAATCTATAGATCATTTTTGGAAATATGATCATTTTTACAATATGGTTTCTTCCACTCTGTGATCAAGAGGGTTTTTTTTTTCTGTTTTCTAATACCTTCTTCCATTTCTTTTTGAAATTTTCATTGTAGAATTCTTTCACATCTTTGGTTAAGTCGATTCCCAAGTATTTTAATTTTTGAAGTGATTGTACACGAAATTGTTTTCTTGATTTTCTTTCTCAGTGGATTTTTGTTTAGTGTACAAAAACACTTGATTTTTTTTACAGAAACTTTGCTGAATTGGTTTATCATATTAAAAACTCGTGATCGTGTTTTCTTATTCTTCAATGTAAAGAACCAAATCATCTATAAAGAGAGATCATTTTATTTCTTTCTTTCCTATTGATACACTTTCTATTTCTTACTCTTGCGTGATTGCTCTGGCTGAAACTTCAAGTAATGTATTGAAGAGAAATGAAGAGCAGAGATCTGTGTCTCCTTGATTTTAAAGGAAATTCAGTTTTTGTTCAATATGGTGTTGGCTGTGGAGTTGTTTTGCATAGCTTTTATCATACCTATTTTTGTAAAAACTTTTTTAATGAGGGACTGTTGGATTTTTGGTAAAGGCATTTTCTGTATCTATTGACATGATTTTTTATCCATCTTCCATTTCATCATGTATTACATTTATTGATTTATATATGTTAAACCATTCTTACATCCTGTGATGCAACCAACTTACTCAGTGTATGGTTTTGTTTATATATTGCTGAATTCTGTTTCCAAGGATCTTACTGACCTCTTATTGCATCTATGTTCATCAAGGATATTGATTTTTAGATTTCTCTTCCCTCCCTCCCTTCTCTTGCTTCCTTCCTTCCTTCCTTCCCTCCTTCCTCATCTTAATTTTTTTTTGTTCTTTCCTTTGGTAGGAATTAGAAATTAGAATTGGAATTTGGTATCGGGGTAATGTTGAATTCATAGAATAAATCTGGAAAACTTTCTTCCATTTCTCTTACGTGGAAAAGTTAAACATTGGTGTCTGTTCATCTCTAAAGTTGTAAAATTCAGCAGTAATTTCATTGGGTTCTGGGCTTTTCTTAGCTTTTAATTACTGCATGAATCTTTTTGGTTCAATTTAGGTAAGTCATTTGTGTCTTGGATTTTATTCATTTCATTTACATTATCCAAGTTATTGGAATATAAAATTTTAAAATACTTTCTGATAATTCTCTGAATTTCAGTGATGTCTATTTTAATTTCACCTTTTTCAGCTCTAATTTTATTAATTTAGACCTTCTCTTTCTTTTGGTAAGTTTGGCTATGGATTTATCAATGTTGTTTATCTGCTCCGATAATCATTTATCTGCTTCTTTGATCCTTTTGCTGTTTTTTTTTTTTGTCAGAATTTTAATAATTTCCACTCTAATCTTTACTATTTGTTTTCTTCTACTGATCTTGGTATTGGCTTGTTTTGTTTTGTCCAGGACTTTGAGGTACAGCCTTTGGCTATTTATTTGAGAATGCTTTGTTTTTCTAATGTAGTCACTTACAGGTATAAACTTCCCTTTCATTATGTCCCACAGATTTTCATAAGTTGTACCTTCATTATCAAATATATACTTATAGGCATACTAAGATATCTCATCCAATTTGTTCTGTGACAGATTGTTTGTACAAGAGTGTATTATTAGATCTCTATATTTGTGTATTTCTGTTCTTTAATTTTGTGCTAATTTGTAGTTTCACTTCATTGTTATCTGACAGGATGGTTGTGATTATTTCACTTCTTTTCTATTTATTAAGACTTACTTTGGGCCAGGGATTTAGATCAGTGGTTCTGCTGCCTACCTCACAAGCACAAGGTCCCTAGTTCAAGCCCTGGTACCAAAAAAAAAAACAAAAAAAGACTTATTTTCTGACCTAAAATATTGTCTATTTTAAAGAAAGTTCAGTGGGCTGCTAAAAAGGGAGTGTATTCTGTTGTCATCTGATGAAACACCGTAGATAATTTTTTACTCCATTTGATTTATAGTGTAGTTTGCTGTTTCTTTGTTGATTTTTTTTTTTAATGTTTCATCTCTCTGTTTGGAATAGTTAGGTATTGAAGTTTTCACTACTATTACAGTGGTATCTGTCTGTCTTTTATGGCAGGTAGTATTTTTTTAATGTAACCGAGTGTGCCAGCATTCATTGGATATGTCTTTTTAATTGTTATACATACTTGTAAACTAAAAGTACTATGTTAGGAAATTTTTTTCTCCCCATTAACTTTATTGGTACATTTTAGGTATAAAATACAGTTACATTCATCATTGGGAACTTGTACCATTACATGAGTATCTTGGTTCTTATTTTTTCTCCCTTCTCCTGCCCTCCCTTCACCCCCTCCACCCTTCCCTATTTGCAAAGACTTTGTTTCCATATTTTTCCTTTTCTCATATTTTTTCTTTTCCCTTTTTTCCTTTCCCCTACCCTCCTCACTTCCCCTGCTCCTTTAGACCTTTTCTTCCTGTTACACAATATCAGTTATACATTTTTTAAAATTACAGTATCAAGATCTAGGAGACATTACCACAGATTTTACAGAATTTAAAAGGATATAGAAAGCATATTTCAAAAATCTTTTTTGAAATAAATTTGACAACTTCTAAGAAGTACCTTGGAAGACAAATTAATGAAACTAACTCTGGAGGAAATATAAAATTTGAATAGCACCTATTGAAGAAAGAATATTCCTAGCTTGAAAACCTACCTATATGACAACAGCAGGCTCATAAACATTTTAATGGACAAATTATATCAAAAATTAAAGCAGAAAAAAGAAGGAACACTTCTCCCCTCATTTTAGGAACTCAACATTGTGCTAATCCTAAAACTGGATAAAGATAATAGAAGAAAAAAGTATGAACATAGATAGAAATTTGTTTAACAAAACAAACTATTGGAAGTCAGATCTGGCAGGATGTAGAAAGTGGTTTTGTTATAGGGATGGCAGTGTTGGTTCAGCGTTGGAAGACTCACCCCCAAAAGTCATCATTTTAACAGAGGAAAGGAGAAAGCCATATGATCCTGTCACTAGTTGGAGAAAAAGTATTGGACTAAATTCTACAGCTGTTCATGACTGCATTCTATTACGTTCTATGGGCAGAATGTGTTTCTTTCCCATTTGTCCATTAAACGGTAGACAATTGGATGGTTTTCTCTAGCAAATGTATGTGGCATTTCCTGTGAGCTTCTCTGTGTCCTGTAGCACCAGGTTAAATTTTACCCCATTCCTAGATTAGGGAATAGAGCCAACAATTGTGGAGCTGGGACTTTAACTTCAACTTTCTGACTTTGAAAATCATAGATTCATGTGACAGAAGAATCAGAAAGATATGAAAAAGTATTTCATGAAAGAGCACCATTCTCCCCCTAACAACTTCCGAGCTATAGTCTTCCCTGCTCTCTTAGGCACATCCACATCGACCACTTGGTCCATCCTTCCAGAGGAATCATGGACTCATAGCACCACGTGTACCTATCACAACTGATGGAATACTCTGTCCCACTCACGTGAAATTCCTCTTCCTTTATATTTTGTTAAATTCCAATGTGCATTTGTGTTAGTTTTTCAGAAATATTTAAGGGTGTTTCATATGCGCTGTTTCTCTGGAATCCTTTTCATCAACTTCTAGAACCATCCCTGAGATCCATCTAGGCACCCTGAAAGCTGACCACCAAGGAATAGTATTCAACCTGTAGATTTCCTCACCCAAAGCCAGCTTCACACAGTCTCCACGGGTTAGGACCCAAGCCTGAGTCACGTTATTGCAGCCACAATAGAAGGTAGTGAGGAGCTTGCTGACCGGAGGATCAAAAGCGTAGGCAGTGCACATCAAGCTGGGCTGGCTGCAGATGCCTTCCCTCATGCTGGGGCACGGTGTCACTCACCACAGGGCCTTTTTCACAGACTTTCTTGAATTTCCTGCAGAAATCCATCAGGCAAAGTTAGTTGCCAATGCTTCAAAATGAACAACCATGAAGAGAAAAACATGCAATCTATCTTCCATCTATGGCATTCTTAAAAATAGTATGTGTGGGGGAAGGAGAAAATATATTTCAGGTTTTTTCTCCAGGTCATAGAATGAATGATATTTTCTGTATTGTTTTGCCACCTGAAAATACTGAATTATCTGTTGCGTAGGTGAGGCTGGACTGTGTTGAATTCTTCCCTATAGAAAATCAGAGAACATCATGGGTATGTTGGGTCCAGCATTCTCATTTCCCCTGTGCCTGGGTTTCATCTTCTTTCCTTTCTAACTATCCTCTCTGTTTTGCCTGTCCTTATGCCCATGCATGGTGGAGAAAGACACATGTCCTTATGCCACGAAAATATGAGAGTCCTCAGATTCTGTGCTAGCTGTCTGCATCCTGGGGAGGAGGTTGTAGTACCTGTCACACAGGCTTCACTTACCAAAGAAGACACAAAGCATCAATGCCTATCATGTGTGGAAGAGCCAGATAACAAGGAGCCAGAGGCAGCAAATTAAGGGTGGAAGAACCTTGACCAAGGTGCATGGCAGGGCATGTTTGCAGTCAGCTCTCTCCACTACCTCTGTGAAGACTGGTGGTCCTGGTCAGAGTCTGGCTGTCAGAGCATGAAGGCACTAATGGGAGGGTGAAAGAAGGGAAGGAAAGAGGCAGAAAAAGGAATTAAGGTGTGTAATGTACATGCACCAAATTGACACAGAGAATGTAAACATTGTGTATTGCTAACATAAACAAGTGAATGATGAATGAGTGAATGAATGAATGAATGGAAAAGGAGACCCTGGCTTTGGGAATGGACAGGAAATAACATCTCTAGGTATAGGAATTCAAAGTCAAATCAAGGCTTGCCCAAGAAACAAGCCTTGCAGTGAAGGTACTCGGGAGAAGGAGAGCAGGAAGGATATACAAGTCCTCTTGGTGTGGCCAAGCCCAGCTCAAGGAACACGAACTAAGAGAGAAGCACCTGGGATCACAGCGTTCCCTACTAGGTGCACTCAAAGGACTTCACCCGTCTCTTCAACCAGGTTACTCAAAGAGCTCTCATGTCCCTTCCTTGGGTCCTTGAAAGCTGCAGTAAGTTCACTAATCACATGGACCCCGATGGCTTCAGAATAATTGTCATTGCTTTACTTGGAAGTCTCTTTCTCTCTTCCTCATAGAACAGAAAATTAAATTATTATATAAATTATAAATTATGATACAATTTATATTTATAAATCAAATTATAAATTATTATATTCTACATATAATACATACTTATGGGTAGGATATTACCTACTGTCATGAGTAGTATTACATACACAATATAAATGACTTCACTCCAGACAATTTTGAAGATGCTTGGAGATGCTCTCTACAACAGAAGGTGTGTAAGTGAGAGAGTCATGTCTGTCTCATGGGAAGTCACCACCCCAGAGCTCACTCAATCTTTTAGGTGTTGTTCTAAGTTACCTGCATTCTCTCCATCCAGTCACGGCTTCTGGTTGGGAATCTGACCTCCCTATTGGCTACCTCAGCTCTTTCAACTGCCCCCTATGTGACGTCATCGAACTGCCAACTTACCATTGGCTGGGGAAATGTTTTGAATTTCCGTGGAGTAGTCTGAAGGAACGTCTGGATCATAGTTAAGTGGACAGTGTGACCAGTGCTCTTCCCACTGAATACTTGTTCACTTCAGCTTCAGCCACCCAGATATCCTTCATTACCCTCTCGTCCTTTGTATCTCCAATCGCTGTTACCCCTTCTCTGACCATGTCAGGTAAGGACAGTTAAGTTCAGAGGTCTTCGACATTACACATTTCCTCCTCTCCCAAATCAGTTTGCTAGTGGGGACCAAATACTCGGAGACTGGAGGAAGGTCTTGAACTGGAAATCTACAGACTTAATTTCATTTATGGCTTGAATCTTTAGTAAGGATAGGACTTTGGGTAGATGATTTACTCTTTTTTTTTTTTTTTGATACCGGGGGTCAGACTGGAGTCCTTGGGTTTGCGCAGCAGGCGGCGAAACCGCTGAGCTAATTCCCGGCCCTGATTTACTCTTAAATAAAAGTGTTTCCTCAACTGCTCCCTGAGGATGACCAACTGCCTACGCTTTGTTCCCTTTCTATTCTAACAGAGTCTTAAAGGTCGTAGGTAGGAACAGAAACTCTAATCCAAGACATATTAAGTGTTTGTTTCAACAGAAAATGAGAAAAAAAAAACTACGTGGGGTAGAAAACTGCCACTATTTGATCACTGGCAGTCTCCCTACACTAGTATTTCCACTTTTACTCTGATGATATTCAAAATGAACTATTCTTATGTTCCAGAGATTTCTGTCTGAACTGGGTGAAAACACAAACAGGCAGACACCATGATCAAAGGGCTGGGCTATACCCAGGCTGATACTGGAGGAGAAGGACAGTTGGGAGGGTTTCCGTGAAGCAGGGGCCAACAGAAAGTGCCTGGAATTGGAGGGAGAAGAAGGGGGAAACGTGCAAAATTAAAGGGGAGAAAAATAACAAAAAGAAAAGAGATGGGGGGCATGGGGACATTCTCCAGAAAGGAAGGTGATAGTGTGTGGGCTAGAATCTTGGAGACCACCAAAGGCTTCAAGGGACCACGGAAAGAACAGAGTGCAATCTCTTAAGACAAGGGCAGAACAAGGCGGGCTTGCCCAATGCTGCCTTTAATGGTGTAAGAAGGAAACTAAGGCTAGCTTAGGGTTTCCCTTGGAGAATGCACCTTATCAGAAATGTCATGGTCTGATTGCTTTGTTCCTCTTGCTTATACCAACATAGATGCCACCTGATAATACTTTAATGTGAGCATTTCGGTTGTTTCACACACAATTCTTCCTATATACATGCTAAAAACTCATCATCCAGAGGGCCAGGGAAACAATTTTCAACTTCTATTTCAGATTGATTTTTAAACTAAATAGATTTTTTTTTTTTTTTGGTACCAGGGATTGAACTCAGGACCTTGTGCTTGCAAGGTAGACACGGTGCCACTGAGCTAAATCCCTGGCCCTAAACTAAACAGATTTATTAAATGATGTTTCTTACCCCTTGAGTATCCAAAAACCCACTCCCTTTGCGTGCTTGTGAGTTTCAGGTGAAGAGTGCTTGTCATCTTTATGAAAGTTTTCTTCCTAAAACAGAATGCATATTTGCTATCAGCGTCTTCATTAATATTCATACTCATGAACAGTTTTTGACACCCAAGAAACCAATGAAATACCTGCTCACGTATAAGAAAAAATGTCAAGCCCCATATCTCTCATTCCACACTTATAGAAAATAATTTTGTGAGCTCCTGTGAGATTTCCTACCTTTTAAAGAATTATTTCAGTTTCTGTTCTCCTGGCTATAAGGGAGGCTGAGGCAGGAAGGCCATAAGTAAAAGCCCAGCCTGGGCCAATTAGTGAGAATCTATAGCAACACAAAACAACAACAACAACAACAAAGAAAGAAAAGAAAAAACCAATATCATTTTCTTTGTATTCTAGCAGTGATAGATTTGTTACCTTGTAGGAGTGAAATACTTTCCTGATTATTGAAGATATTTATTTAGTAGACGGTGAGGAGAAATGAAAGCTTTGTGCTTCTCTTTTCATGTGTCTTTCCCTAGCCTGTTATGTGATAATATCACGTGTCAAATCTGTCTTGTGGGATGAACATCTGTTGCTTGGTGGGTGACAGTCAAGTTAAAAGTGAATGAGAACAATAATGGAATTCCTTTATACTTGTTTGCACTCCATGCTCTGTGGGATTTCTTCTCTTTCTTTCCTTCTTTCTTTCATTTTTTTTTGCCTTCTTTCATTTTTTGTTTATTTTTGAGATGAGGTCTCCACAGGTTGACTAATTGGGTCTCCAAATTGTATTCTGAGCTGATCAATCCTCCTGCCTCAGCCTCCTGAGTTTTGGTGCTACAGACAGACACATACCGTTATTCCCACCTTCACACCAGGTTTGGAATATATAAGTTATGACTTGCTAGATGTTCACATTTGTTTCCTTTTGAGGCTTGTTCCCCATTTTTCACTGAAATTGTTTACCTGCCCACATGTATTCAGGAGAACTACATTCAAAATCACCATCTATGGGGGGCTGCCTTTGGTTTATCCTGCTCCCTACAATAGAGTCAATCATGTTTGTTTTCCTAATGTTGCAGGTATAACAGCACTTTCTTTCTCCATAAATTCAGTATCCTTTTATGCTTGCTAAACAAACTAGTAAATGAGCAGCCTGGGATTCTTGCACCTCATTTTTTATTATATTCCGTATGTTCCTTTTCAGTCTGTGGCGCTATATGTTCTTCCTTTGTACATTTCCAGCCCCTCTTCCATCTCCATCTAGGTGTATCACAGGGAATATGTCCCTTTCATGCGTGGGTGAACTGTCACTGTGCTTATTTGCATCATCTCTTTGTAGATGAGTAACCTGCAGGTCAGAAAGTTTAAAGAACATTTTTCTTCCCAAAATCACTTCTTGAGAAACTGTTCCAGAATCACAGAAAGAAATGTACAGAGACACAGAACTTGGGTAAAAAACAAAGCTTTTACTCCTTAGAGAGGGGGACCACCAGAAATTTGTCTGATCAATGTCTGCCCCATTCTTTAACATTTCCTTTTATATCTTCTTTTAGGCATTACCTCATTTCTGGTGATCTTAGCAACATTTCTGTTTCTCTTTTACAATTAGTTCCTTTTAATGGTTATAGTCATAGGCATATAACAAACAGATGGTACCTAAAACACATACATTGTAAACTACCCAAACATTTCTACTTTGCTTTTCTCCAGGTTAAATGTTATCTACAGTTAGGTTACAGGTCAAATGTTCAGTTACCATCACCTTAAACAGTAAGAGTTACGGGAAAGGTAAATCTTAAAGGAACGGCTTACTTATTCTATTTCAGCTACCTTAATAACTAACCTATATTTTAAATTTTCTCTATCATTCCTCCCTTTGTCTGCATTGGGATGATTCTTCTATCCAAATATGTCCTATCTAATTTATCTACATTTCTTATTAGCATCATTTGATAATGTTGAGCAGCAGCAATACACTTATGGATAAATTTTGAGATCCATTGGGCAATGCAAGGGCCAAAGTCAGCACTAATATGATAACAAGGAGAGGGCCCAAAAGGGGTCCTATCCATGATTTCCAGCCTTTCCAAGTGAAACCAATTCCATAAGATGGCTCCCCTGTACCAAATTTATTATCAAGAGTCTTAATTTGATCTCTTAATTTATCCAGTGATTCTTGCACTATACCAGACTTGTTAGCATAATGACAACATTCTTTACCAAGGAATGAACAGGTTCTCCCTTTTTGAGTTGTGAGCAAATCAAGAGCTTGTCTGTTCCACAGCACCACATGGGCTAGAGAATCTAGCTGAGTTTCTAGGGCTTGGAGTACATCTCGGATTTCCTCGAGGCCTTTCCTAATCTCTTGTCCTAGTGAAATATGCTGTTCTTGCCCTAGGCCAATGGCTTCCCCACTAAAATGAGACTCCTGGCAATTGCAAGTCTGGTTAGGATAGGTAGCACCACGGGGTCTCTCTTTGTTCCAATTGTTTGTACTGGGGAAGCGATTTGTAAAGGCCCCTTTTTTTATGGCTGCTGGAGTGTAAACAGACAAATTTGGGATTAGAATCCCCAAAGTACACTTTGTGGTGATTTTTCCTGAGATCATCTTGTATGCTCCATCTCCACAGATGAAAAGTTCCCATTAGGTGCTGCATACTTATTTTCCTCATTCAACAAGACTAAGTTGGTGGAGGTTTCATTATTTTCCTCATTACTCCTATTCTGTCCTAGGAAACAAGTCCCGTTTCTGATTGTCCTAGTTGGGTATCTCAAAAGTGAGTGCATGGCTGTTCTGGTGATGTTAAGGGTTAGGTTGGTGTATCTTCCTATTGCTTCATAATTCATCAAATTTAAGGGGGCACATAACCAGCAATCTGATGCCAGCTTCTTGTTTGCTTGCATCAGCAATTAGATTTATTGTATCTATTCCAGTATAGTTCTGAGAGTGCCCTTTCAGCATAGCTTGGATTTCTTAAAGGGCAGGCATCTTTCCTATCTCAGGGGGAGCAGCTTTCCACACTGTTTTGATTTGTAATGTCTATCTCTTTATCTTTTGAAGTCCATGGTTGGTGGTGGACTGATACCCTATACAAACCTGAAATATTTTTCCTTGTGACCACGTGGGATTTCATGGGTCTGGCACATTCATGGATATAGGATTACATTGACCTTGTTGACATTTATAACAATTGCTGGTGACACATCCAACAATTGAGTTGTTGAGCCAAACCCTTGTTTTTCCTTTACAGTATGACTTTTCAACTGGGTATCCCCCACAATCAGAAGCTACCCCCCATAATATTATCTTGGGCAAGCATCAAAGAATACAGTGAATGGATAGCCCTCTGGTTCCCATTTTACCATTTTGAAAGTTACAAAATGTTCATCACTAGGCTTAAACACCCACAGTTCGAAAACAAAGAAACTCAGAGCAGTAGTGATCTGGCATAGCACAAGAGTCCATGCTGCCTTTCCTGGTGCTCCCATTCTTCAGCCGTGCTTTGACTCACCAGCCTCCAGAGTGGTGAGAGCAGGGCTGTGAGTGCATTGCTTTCAGCATCAGCTTTATTGTTACCTTGTGCAGTGAAGTCTTTGCCTTTCTGATGTCTTGAAAAATGTATTACTGCAACTTTGCTAGGTTCCCACACCATCTCTAGCAACTGTACAATTTTCTGTCTATTCTTGATTTGCTTCCCTTTGTTCTACAGTCCAATGCAGATGATTCTCCTCTTGTCCCTTTACGGCTTCATAAAGGAGTTTAGAGATTTCTGCAAAACCCAGAATCCAAATTCTACAGAAGCCTTGTGCCCCAAAAAACTCTCTCAGCTGCTTCTTGGTTTGGGGTTCAGGCATGGCACTAATAACCTTTCATTTCCTAGGCAACCCATGTCCTGTGTTATTTGAAATCCTAAATATTTAACATGCTGTACACAAATCTGGGCTTTCTTCCATGATACCTTATATTCAGTTTTCTTGTAAGTGCACCAACAACTATTTTTGTGCCTTCCCAGCATTGCTCTTGGGTTGGGCTACATAATAGCAAGTCATCTACATATTGCAATAGGATGCAGCTATATTGTTCCAAGGGGAAGGTAAGCAAGTCCTTGGCTAAGTCTTCCCCCAAAAGCATAGGTGAGTTTTTAAATCCCTCTGGCAATCTAGTCCAAGTAAACTGAGTATTTTTCCCATCACTCGGGTCTTCCCATTCAAATGCAAAGATAGTTTGACTGAGGGACATGATGAGAAGGCAAAACAAGGCATCTTTTAAATCCAAACAAGTAAACCATGCTGCTTCTGGAGGTATCAGACCCAACAAAGCATAGGGGTTAGGGACCACTGGGTGAAGCATTACTGTTCTGTCATTTACAGCCTGTAGATCTTGCACTGGCCTATAGTCCCCATTGGGTTTCTGAACAGGCAGCAAAGGGGAGTTCCAAGGTGACTTACATTCTCTAATAAGTCTGAATTCCTTTAATCTCATGATATGGGGCTTGATTCCAATTCGGGCTTGCCTGGACATGGGGTATTATTTTACAGCAATGGGGGCCAAATTGTCTTTTAATTCTATAACTATGGGTGGATGATTCTTGGCCAAGCCTCGGGGGATTCCTCTGCCCATACTCCAGGGAACATAGTTTTTAACTCTTGTGGAGCCTGGCAAACATCATCCACATTATAACAGTGCCATTCATCCTCTCTTTTAGTTGTTACCATCATGATGAGATCTCTTCCTGGGTCTAAATTCAGAGGTGCATTTCCTCATTGGGTGAAAGATTATAGCTCCCAATTTAGATAACAAATCTCTTCCTAGTAAGGGGATAGGACATTGTGGGATATACAAGAATTTATGTTTCACTCCTCCAATTTCACATGTCCTTTCCTAGCAGAACTGGAGCTTTTCTGAAATTCCAGTGGCACCAATCACTTGGATGCACTCTCCGCTCAGAGGGGCAACTGGAGCTGTTACTACTGAATGTTCTGTGCCACTATCCACCATAAGGACATATTTTGGCCCCCTATCATTATATCAACTATGGGCTCATGGGAGCCTAGCTGCATTGAGCCCAGTCTGTGTCAGTCACTGTCCTCCATCACAGGCAACAATGTGCCAGAATCCTTCCTTTCCTTCAAGTCCTGCTTTTTCTTTTCCTTGAGCCTTGGGCACTTATTCTTATAATGTTCTTTCTCTGCAATATGCACACTGGTCAAACTCTAAGTCCTCATGCCGAAAACCTTTCTTCTGTCTTCCTTCTACTTTTGTTCCTTCTCTTCCTTGGCTCCCATAGCTATATAAGGAGCTCTCCTCTGATCCCACTCATCTTCCTTCCTGGCTCTCTTTCCCTTTCACTGTCTCTCTATTCACATACACTTTCCTAGCTAATTACAACAATTGCATTATATTCATGCCTTCCCAAGTCTCATGCCTTTGGATTTTTCTTCTAATGTCTGGTGCTGACTGGGTTATAAAAGTTGTATTAATTAACTAATGGTTTTCTGGAACTGCTGGGTCAAATGGTGTGTACATTCTATAGACCTCACAAAGCTGCTCATAAAATTTCTCAGGGCTCTCATTCGGCTCCTGATGGGTCTCTGACACTTTAATCATATTAGTAGGTCTTTTACTTGCAGCCCACATTCCTGCTAAAAGGACTGTTTGATAATTTCTCAAGTTTTCCTGTCCTGCTTGGGTACTGGGATCCCAATTGGGCCTTACATTTACTGGGAATTGCTGTTCATGCCAAGCGTCTGGATTCTACATATCACCCAGCATTCTATTGGTATTAATCTTTTTAATATCCCCTAAAACACTCTGCATTTCTTTAGGGGTTAACAAAGCTCTACAAAGTTTTTTTTATAGTCCTCCCAATTAGGACAATGGGTAGCAAAGATGGCATCAAATAATTGAAGCATTTTGGAGGGGTCTTGGCAGAGAATAAATGGCTTTTTTTTCTGGACCTTGCCTCCTTTTGTCCTTTTTAAAGTCAAATCTCAAATACCACATCTTGGTCTGACATATTTGTGCATTTTCCCAACAGTTTTTTCTAACTCACTGTAAAGGAGGCAGTCATATTGTAACCTGTTGGCTCTTAAACTCTTTGAAGATGACTGATGTGTACATATTAGTAAAATACTTAGAATTTAACCCTTTGATGACAACCAATGTAAACATATTTAAACTTTTCATAAACTTGAAACCAACAAACAAACATATATTGTTTTTTTGATAAAGCACTTTCGCACATCTTTTGACATACCTAAACCTTCTGGTCTTGTATATTTCTTTTATCTTTCTAACAAGACAAACATACAAAATTTCTTATATCAAAATTGTATCTTTTACTCATAGCTTTTTAATATTTTGTTATCTCACACTATAGACCTTTTGTCACAAACTTGTCTTTAGCTGTTAAAATTTTAAAGTGTAGCTTTTTGGTTCTCAGGTAGTTACATTTTAAATTTGGTTGGCTGACAATAGAACCATAGTAACCTTGAGTTTTTTTTATCAACAAAGTACAAAAAAGAGCAAGTTAACGCTATAATTAAAATTGAAGAATTTTCAATGTACAAGAAATATTTTAAGCACACCAATTAAACATTTATTCAAACTGAAACACAGATACATTTATCAATTAGCTAAAATTTGTAACTTGATTTCTCTTGTAAAATTCCTTACTTTCTCTGGCTTTGTTTTATGCCCTTCAGAGCTTTCTTAGGTGTTTTTAATCCATTAATTATTTTCTCTTTTCAATTCTTTTTTTTCCAACTTGAGTTCAAGCCCTATTCAATCCTCTCTGAGTCTGACCACAGCATGCACCCTCTGGTGCACTAAAGTCAAGCAGTTCTCATGCTTTTCTCCCCACCTCCTCTGCACTTGTGAATTTAGCAACACAAAAGGAGGGGGGAAATCAAAATTCTCTTGGTCCGGATCTGAAAGGGCTGGTTTCTTTCCAGCAAAGTTCTCTTTCTGATGGAGCACCAGGGTATTGTTTTTTGTTTCCAGGGTGCACATATGAAGCCAAGGAGGCATTCTGTGGCAGAATTTGAGCCATAACTCAATATAGGGAAATTGATCTGGATGTTCCCATCCAGGGGTGCTGACTGTTAGCCAGATGGACCAGATAAGACCCTCATCTAGGGATCTCTCAGTTGGCCAAGCTGGGCAAAGCGTGGGCCATTCTAACACATAAAAGACTCTAAGTTTTTGGGGTTTCATCTTAATACCATCATTTCCAGTAAACCCTTTTTGAAAATTCTTAGGCATGCATTTCAAAACAGTAGGATGAGATGTTCCCCATGATCAGCCGATCAGAGTGTTGGTGTGTATATGGGTACCCTTGTACAGAGACACAAGACAAACAAAGGTGGGGGGGGGATCACTCTCTTGCCTGCCTGGCTGCAGGTCTCTTGGCCACTTTAAGTTCCGTTCAGGCTAAGGGGGGCTGTCGCTTAAGCTCACCATTGTGCCTTTGTTAAACGTGACCACACAAGTTCTGCAAGATGACCAACCGCACACAAATTCCATGACTCAGGGAGGACTCCTTAAGCAGCACAAGCACCTCCTCCCTTTGTCTTGTTCAGCAGCTAGTTCCACTCACTCTCCAATCCAGAACCCTTTCACTCACACATTTATTAAGAAGTTATCACATTCCCTCCCAGTGACCCCCTAACCATAACCAAAACAAATGAAAGAAGCTACCTCCCCAAATGGCAAAGTGCAAGGGGTGATCAGGCCCCTGCGCTGCATTTGCCCAAAGTTACAAAATACAAATTCACAAAGTGAGACCAAAGCAAAACCAAAAGTTAGCAACCAGGGGGCTTTCCAGAGTTTCGCACCCAGCAAAGGAAAGAGACAGATGAGACACCAAAAGCAGCAGCCCTCCTTCTGATGTCTTTTGTCTCGGGTTTGGGCAATCTGCAACAGGTAAGGGGATCTCTGTGTCCTGTTGGGGAGCCTAGGAAATTAGTCCCAGGGGCATGCCTTTCCTCTCTAGGAGACAGAGAGCCACTCCCTCCGGTGGAGTTGGGGCCGATGCCCAAAAGGGCCACTTCTTTCCCAATTCCCAATCAGGAAACCAAATGATCCGGAATCGCAGACAGAAATGAACAGAGACACAGAACTTGGGTTAAAAAAAAAAGCCTTTACTCCCTAGCGAGGGGGACCACCAGAAACTTGTCTGATCTATCTCTGCCCTGTCCTTTGTTTTAACATAAATTCTATACCTTCTTTTATGCATTACTTCATTTCTGGTGGTCTTAGTAAAATTTCTCTTTCTCTTTTGAAACTAGTTCCTGTTAACAGTTATAGTTACAGACATAAAACAAGGAGATGGCACCTAAAACACACACATTGTAAACTACCCAAAACAGTTCTACTTTGCTTTTCTCCAGGTTAAATGTTATCTACAGTTAGGATATGGGTCAAAAGTTCAGTTACCATCACCTTAAACAGTAAGAGTTATGGGAAAGGTAAATCTTAAAGGAATGGATTACTTATTCTGCTTCAGCTACCTTCAAAAATCACTTATAGTTTAAATTTTCTCCATCAAAACTAACTCTCAGTAGTCACAGTGACTTAGGATCAAAAGATAGGCTTGAGAAAGGAAAGAATGACTCTTGCAATTTATCGACCACCCTGGGTTATAAATGACCTGTGGGAGACAGAGAGGGTCCTGAACAAGCACAAAGAGACACCAAAGATGACAATGTCAAGAGATACTGACTTCTAGCAAGTGAGTAGCAAAAATGTGGAGGTTAAAAGTTCCTTGCCTGCTGGTTTCTGGCCTGTGCCCAGCACACAAAGTCCTGAGAGAGGGAAGTCATGCTCTGTAACCGTGTCCCAGTAGTGCACCTTGAGAAGGCTTGATCAAGTCAATGGGCCTCTCCTGTCTCAGTCTCCCCACTCATAACTGATAAGGTTACAGTTCTCTAAGGACCTTCTCGGTCTGAAAGGCTCCAAATCCACCACCCAGGGTCATGAGTCAGTGTGAAGGCAGGCTGAAGGGCAGCACAGGGTAGGGAGAAGGCTCTTTGGGTGCACAGGGCACACACGGATGGGATTTATTGGATCTCCGGTGACCCAAGTGGGTGGGAGGTAGCTCATGGAAAGAGTGAAAAACTGTTTCAGCTCTTACGGACCATCTGAAAGAAATTCCTGCTAGCTCACTAAATATTGGTATCACAAGCATCCCGATTACAAGGACTTCAGGATAGATAATATTGGTGCTCAAATATAATGAGAATTTGTCAGTCTCACCCATGTTTTCACGGTCTTCTTGCTTCCTACAGAAAATATCCAAATCCCACCATCCATGGGAACCTCCAGTCCTCTGGAGCTGTCACCTTCCATCATGAGCAAGGCTGCTCCCTTAACAACAAGTGCCCCAGCCCTCAGGTCAACATGGCTACTGCCCTCAGGTTCTGTCACCTACTTCCAGGCAGCCATGGCCAGTTCCTACATTTACCAACACTGTAGTGAAAGTAGGTTTTCAGGGGCTGCTGGCCAGAGCCAGATGTCCTCTTTGGTTTTGTCCTGTCCAGATATTTGGCAGTGGGATGGCATGGCAGGCTCTGGAAGCAGGCATCCAATATTGGAGACATTTACAGTGACTGTCACTAACCAGAGCACAACAGTTGCTTTCTCATCTATGCCTGCCCATGCTAATTCCATCATCCCCATTTATCCTTCTATAGCTGCCAGCCCGGTTCAGCCAATACCATCACCATATGCTCCGAACCAAGGACATGGCTACTACTATTACAATCAAAGTGCAATGGGGCCTCTGATATGTGCAGAGCTTGGAGGACTGCAGCCATATGAGTTTGTGTCACACACAGACAGCGGGGCAGCTGCCCCTCAGCCAGAGATAGTAATGGTGTCGAAGGTGATTCAGCACAAATATGCCATAACATAAGCTTCTAATGCGATCTGCTATTCTGGATCTGTGCAAGCCAACATGGAAACGAGCTTCCAAGATGGGTCCTGAGAGCAGAAGCAAAAGGGATCGGGGTAACATTGTGCAGGAGGGATGAATCTCCTGCTGAGTACAGGTAAGCATAGAGATAGGCAGAATTTCAGGCCTGAGATGGGCTCTGCTTCCAGACTCTGTAAGTAGGGAATGAAGGACACCATAGAGGCCATCCCTGCTGCACAAGAGCAGCCCAGGAGGCCACTGAGGCAGGCCACACTTCTCAGAGCTCTTAAGGATGAGTTCCCCTTTAGCAGCCCTCCATAAGTAATTCCCTTTGGCCTTCTGTTGCTGTGGTCCCTTTGGAAGACACTTCCAAGTTTAAGGTGGTGAGGACAGTTTCATTTCCCTCATTTTCAGCAAGATGGAATACCTTATACTTCAGAGATCCTGTCCAAAGCTTGTGCCTCAGTACCTGTCCTGCTCACATTTTGCATAAGTAAGACCTTATCTCTCCTAGTCCATGGCAAGAGGTGTTCTTATACCAGCAAGAGAGGAGAGCACTGAGTGTACCTGAGAGTAGGAAGCTACACCTGAACACCTCTATCTGTGAGAGTGCACATATGTGGGAACTTGCACTTCTGCGTGTGTGTGTGTGTGTGTGTGTGTGTGTGTGTGTGCCGAGGGTATATAGTGCACAGGGCCTTGTGCATAGTAGACAATACTCTCCCAATGTACCAAAATATATCCTGATCTAAAAATCACTTTGTTTCCTTTGACTAAGAACAATCCTAGGACCTAAAAATAAAGCCATGAAATAAAGACATCAGCTGATAAGCAGGAAGAACAGTTACCTCCTAGCTATAAAGCAAGGTCCTGTCCATGGTCCTTAAGGACAGAGACTGGAAAGGTCCTGCTGACTCTTGGTGGGCTCCTGAGGGCTGTGCTGGTGTGAACGGGGTGCAACTCCCCTAGGAAAGACTGACGTTTTCCTTGTTTCATTTGCAGTAAAGGAAATGTCCCCAGAGACAGAGACATATGTGGGATGGCAAGCCCTGAGCCAGGCAGGGTTTGTGTCACAACTTGCAGAAATCCTGGAGTCCTGCCATAGCAGAAGTGCCCAGTTGCTTGAGGGAAGCCCACCAACTGAGTCTGGGGGCATTTCAGCGGGAGCTCCAGTGCATAATTCCACTCATTCCTTGGCCTTGGATTCAAGCTGGGAGCAACCAGAGAAGGAGAACTGGGATGAGATGAGAAGTGAAAGCTTAGAGCCTCTGGATGCCCAGGAGATCTTTGTAGGAACCCGAGACCTAACTTTACTCTCCTTAGCATCCCCTGACTCTCCCAAGCTGCTGGCTTCCACTGAGCATCCAATCCCTGAGAATCCTCGTTCTGAAGATGCCCTCTTGGGAAAGTGCCACCTGACTCCCCAGGACCCAGGGACCCTTGACAAGGGGATTGAGTCCAGCCCGGGTTGGGCAGATATTGGGGCCCTGGTAGAGGACATTCAACTTCCCCAGGTGCTCCAGTCCTTGGAAGATCTTGATCAGTCCAATCAGCCCACAACCATCCTAACCCAAGACACTCATGAGATTCATGAGAATGGTGTGCAGGAAAACTCAGCTATCACCAATGTTCCTTCAGCAAAGTTGAGGAAGAAGAAACATAAAGCTTCTGAGCTGAGCACTGAAGCTCCTGAGGCTAAAATGCAGCTGAAGGCTCCTGAGAGACTGTCAGGGAAAGAAGGGTGCATTTTTAGTGCAGCAGCCAGTAACTGGGCTCCCGCAGACACGGCTGAGAAGTCCTAAAGAAAGTCTCCAATGAAGGCATCCAGCAGAACCAACCAAGGTAAGGGCCATGGGACAGGGAGGGCCAAGAGAACCAAAGTTAACAATGCAAGAGTCATGCTGTCTTCTAGCAAGTGAGTAGCAAAAATGTGGAGGTTAAAAGTTCCTTGCCTGCTGGTTTCTGGCCTGTGCCCAGCACACAAAGTCCTGAGAGAGAGAAGTCATGCTCTGTAACCGTGTCCCAGTAGTGCACCTTGGGAAGGCTTGATCAAGTCAATGGGCCTCTCCTGTCTCAGTCTCCCCACTCATAACTGATAAGGTTAAAGTTCTCTAAGGACCTTCTCGGTCTGAAAGGCTCCAAATCCACCACCCAGGGTCATGAGTCAGTGTGAAAGCAGGCTGAAGGGCAGCACAGGGTAGGGAGAAGGCTCTTTGGGTGCACAGGGCACACACGGATGGGATTTATTGGATCTCCGGTGACCCAAGTGGGTGGGAGGTAGCTCATGGAAAGAGTGAAAAACTGTTTCAGCTCTTACGGACCATCTGAAAGAAATTCCTGCTAGCTCACTAAATATTGGTATCACAAGCATCCCGATTACAAGGACTTCAGGATAGATAATATTGGTGCTCAAATATAATGAGAATTTGTCAGTCTCACCCATGTTTTCACGGTCTTCTTGCTTCCTACAGAAAATATCCAAATCCCACCATCCATGGGAACCTCCAGTCCTCTGGAGCTGTCACCTTCCATCATGAGCAAGGCTGCTCCCTTAACAACAAGTGCCCCAGCCCTCAGGTCAACATGGCTACTGCCCTCAGGTTCTGTCACCTACTTCCAGGCAGCCATGGCCAGTTCCTACATTTACCAACACTGTAGTGAAAGTAGGTTTTCAGGGGCTGCTGGCCAGAGCCAGATGTCCTCTTTGGTTTTGTCCTGTCCAGATATTTGGCAGTGGGATGGCATGGCAGGCTCTGGAAGCAGGCATCCAATATTGGAGACATTTACAGTGACTGTCACTAACCAGAGCACAACAGTTGCTTTCTCATCTATGCCTGCCCATGCTAATTCCATCATCCCCATTTATCCTTCTATAGCTGCCAGCCCGGTTCAGCCAATACCATCACCATATACTCCGAACCAAGGACATGGCTACTACTATTACAATCAAAGTGCAATGGGGCCTCTGATATGTGCAGAGCTTGGAGGACTGCAGCCATATGAGTTTGTGTCACACACAGACAGCGGGGCAGCTGCCCCTCAGCCAGAGATAGTAATGGTGTTGAAGGTGATTCAGCACAAATATGCCATAACATAAGCTTCTAATGCGATCTGCTATTCTGGATCTGTGCAAGCCAACATGGAAACGAGCTTCCAAGATGGGTCCTGAGAGCAGAAGCAAAAGGGATCGGGGTAACATTGTGCAGGAGGGATGAATCTCCTGCTGAGTACAGGTAAGCATAGAGATAGGCAGAATTTCAGGCCTGAGATGGGCTCTGCTTCCAGACTCTGTAAGTAGGGAATGAAGGACACCATAGAGGCCATCCCTGCTGCACAAGAGCAGCCCAGGAGGCCACTGAGGCAGGCCACACTTCTCAGAGCTCTTAAGGATGAGTTCCCCTTTAGCAGCCCTCCATAAGTAATTCCCTTTGGCCTTCTGTTGCTGTGGTCCCTTTGGAAGACACTTCCAAGTTTAAGGTGGTGAGGACAGTTTCATTTCCCTCATTTTCAGCAAGATGGAATACCTTATACTTCAGAGATCCTGTCCAAAGCTTGTGCCTCAGTACCTGTCCTGCTCACATTTTGCATAAGTAAGACCTTATCTCTCCTAGTCCATGGCAAGAGGTGTTCTTATACCAGCAAGAGAGGAGAGCACTGAGTGTACCTGAGAGTAGGAAGCTACACCTGAACACCTCTATCTGTGAGAGTGCACATATGTGGGAACTTGCACTTCTGCATGTGTGTGTGTGTGTGTGTGTGTGTGTGTGTGTGTGCCGAGGGTATATAGTGCACAGGGCCTTGTGCATAGTAGACAATACTCTCCCAATGTACCAAAATATATCCTGATCTAAAAATCACTTTGTTTCCTTTGACTAAGAACAATCCTAGGACCTAAAAATAAAGCCATGAAATAAAGACATCAGCTGATAAGCAGGAAGAACAGTTACCTCCTAGCTATAAAGCAAGGTCCTGTCCATGGTCCTTAAGGACAGAGACTGGAAAGGTCCTGCTGACTCTTGGTGGGCTCCTGAGGGCTGTGCTGGTGTGAACGGGGTGCAACTCCCCTAGGAAAGACTGACGTTTTCCTTGTTTCATTTGCAGTAAAGGAAATGTCCCCAGAGACAGAGACATATGTGGGATGGCAAGCCCTGAGCCAGGCAGGGTTTGTGTCACAACTTGCAGAAATCCTGGAGTCCTGCCATAGCAGAAGTGCCCAGTTGCTTGAGGGAAGCCCACCAACTGAGTCTGGGGGCATTTCAGCGGGAGCTCCAGTGCATAATTCCACTCATTCCTTGGCCTTGGATTCAAGCTGGGAGCAACCAGAGAAGGAGAACTGGGATGAGATGAGAAGTGAAAGCTTAGAGCCTCTGGATGCCCAGGAGATCTTTGTAGGAACCCGAGACCTAACTTTACTCTCCTTAGCATCCCCTGACTCTCCCAAGCTGCTGGCTTCCACTGAGCATCCAATCCCTGAGAATCCTCGTTCTGAAGATGCCCTCTTGGGAAAGTGCCACCTGACTCCCCAGGACCCAGGGACCCTTGACAAGGGGATTGAGTCCAGCCCGGGTTGGGCAGATATTGGGGCCCTGGTAGAGGACATTCAACTTCCCCAGGTGCTCCAGTCCTTGGAAGATCTTGATCAGTCCAATCAGCCCACAACCATCCTAACCCAAGACACTGATGAGATTCATGAGAATGGTGTGCAGGAAAACTCAGCTATCACCAATGTTCCTTCAGCAAAGTTGAGGAAGAAGAAACATAAAGCTTCTGAGCTGAGCACTGAAGCTCCTGAGGCTAAAATGCAGCTGAAGGCTCCTGAGAGACTGTCAGGGAAAGAAGGGTGCATTTTTAGTGCAGCAGCCAGTAACTGGGCTCCCGCAGACACGGCTGAGAAGTCCTAAAGAAAGTCTCCAATGAAGGCATCCAGCAGAACCAACCAAGGTAAGGGCCATGGGACAGGGAGGGCCAAGAGAACCAAAGTTAACAATGCAAGAGTCATGCTGTCTTCTAGCAAGTGAGTAGCAAAAATGTGGAGGTTAAAAGTTCCTTGCCTGCTGGTTTCTGGCCTGTGCCCAGCACACAAAGTCCTGAGAGAGGGAAGTCATGCTCTGTAACCGTGTCCCAGTAGTGCACCTTGGGAAGGCTTGATCAAGTCAATGGGCCTCTCCTGTCTCAGTCTCCCCACTCATAACTGATAAGGTTAAAGTTCTCTAAGGACCTTCTCGGTCTGAAAGGCTCCAAATCCACCACCCAGGGTCATGAGTCAGTGTGAAAGCAGGCTGAAGGGCAGCACAGGGTAGGGAGAAGGCTCTTTGGGTGCACAGGGCACACACGGATGGGATTTATTGGATCTCCGGTGACCCAAGTGGGTGGGAGGTAGCTCATGGAAAGAGTGAAAAACTGTTTCAGCTCTTACGGACCATCTGAAAGAAATTCCTGCTAGCTCACTAAATATTGGTATCACAAGCATCCCGATTACAAGGACTTCAGGATAGATAATATTGGTGCTCAAATATAATGAGAATTTGTCAGTCTCACCCATGTTTTCACGGTCTTCTTGCTTCCTACAGAAAATATCCAAATCCCACCATCCATGGGAACCTCCAGTCCTCTGGAGCTGTCACCTTCCATCATGAGCAAGGCTGCTCCCTTAACAACAAGTGCCCCAGCCCTCAGGTCAACATGGCTACTGCCCTCAGGTTCTGTCACCTACTTCCAGGCAGCCATGGCCAGTTCCTACATTTACCAACACTGTAGTGAAAGTAGGTTTTCAGGGGCTGCTGGCCAGAGCCAGATGTCCTCTTTGGTTTTGTCCTGTCCAGATATTTGGCAGTGGGATGGCATGGCAGGCTCTGGAAGCAGGCATCCAATATTGGAGACATTTACAGTGACTGTCACTAACCAGAGCACAACAGTTGCTTTCTCATCTATGCCTGCCCATGCTAATTCCATCATCCCCATTTATCCTTCTATAGCTGCCAGCCCGGTTCAGCCAATACCATCACCATATGCTCCGAACCAAGGACATGGCTACTACTATTACAATCAAAGTGCAATGGGGCCTCTGATATGTGCAGAGCTTGGAGGACTGCAGCCATATGAGTTTGTGTCACACACAGACAGCGGGGCAGCTGCCCCTCAGCCAGAGATAGTAATGGTGTTGAAGGTGATTCAGCACAAATATGCCATAACATAAGCTTCTAATGCGATCTGCTATTCTGGATCTGTGCAAGCCAACATGGAAACGAGCTTCCAAGATGGGTCCTGAGAGCAGAAGCAAAAGGGATCGGGGTAACATTGTGCAGGAGGGATGAATCTCCTGCTGAGTACAGGTAAGCATAGAGATAGGCAGAATTTCAGGCCTGAGATGGGCTCTGCTTCCAGACTCTGTAAGTAGGGAATGAAGGACACCATAGAGGCCATCCCTGCTGCACAAGAGCAGCCCAGGAGGCCACTGAGGCAGGCCACACTTCTCAGAGCTCTTAAGGATGAGTTCCCCTTTAGCAGCCCTCCATAAGTAATTCCCTTTGGCCTTCTGTTGCTGTGGTCCCTTTGGAAGACACTTCCAAGTTTAAGGTGGTGAGGACAGTTTCATTTCCCTCATTTTCAGCAAGATGGAATACCTTATACTTCAGAGATCCTGTCCAAAGCTTGTGCCTCAGTACCTGTCCTGCTCACATTTTGCATAAGTAAGACCTTATCTCTCCTAGTCCATGGCAAGAGGTGTTCTTATACCAGCAAGAGAGGAGAGCACTGAGTGTACCTGAGAGTAGGAAGCTACACCTGAACACCTCTATCTGTGAGAGTGCACATATGTGGGAACTTGCACTTCTGCGTGTGTGTGTGTGTGTGTGTGTGTGTGTGTGTGTGTGCCGAGGGTATATAGTGCACAGGGCCTTGTGCATAGTAGACAATACTCTCCCAATGTACCAAAATATATCCTGATCTAAAAATCACTTTGTTTCCTTTGACTAAGAACAATCCTAGGACCTAAAAATAAAGCCATGAAATAAAGACATCAGCTGATAAGCAGGAAGAACAGTTACCTCCTAGCTATAAAGCAAGGTCCTGTCCATGGTCCTTAAGGACAGAGACTGGAAAGGTCCTGCTGACTCTTGGTGGGCTCCTGAGGGCTGTGCTGGTGTGAACGGGGTGCAACTCCCCTAGGAAAGACTGACGTTTTCCTTGTTTCATTTGCAGTAAAGGAAATGTCCCCAGAGACAGAGACATATGTGGGATGGCAAGCCCTGAGCCAGGCAGGGTTTGTGTCACAACTTGCAGAAATCCTGGAGTCCTGCCATAGCAGAAGTGCCCAGTTGCTTGAGGGAAGCCCACCAACTGAGTCTGGGGGCATTTCAGCGGGAGCTCCAGTGCATAATTCCACTCATTCCTTGGCCTTGGATTCAAGCTGGGAGCAACCAGAGAAGGAGAACTGGGATGAGATGAGAAGTGAAAGCTTAGAGCCTCTGGATGCCCAGGAGATCTTTGTAGGAACCCGAGACCTAACTTTACTCTCCTTAGCATCCCCTGACTCTCCCAAGCTGCTGGCTTCCACTGAGCATCCAATCCCTGAGAATCCTCGTTCTGAAGATGCCCTCTTGGGAAAGTGCCACCTGACTCCCCAGGACCCAGGGACCCTTGACAAGGGGATTGAGTCCAGCCCGGGTTGGGCAGATATTGGGGCCCTGGTAGAGGACATTCAACTTCCCCAGGTGCTCCAGTCCTTGGAAGATCTTGATCAGTCCAATCAGCCCACAACCATCCTAGCCCAAGACACTCATGAGATTCATGAGAATGGTGTGCAGGAAAACTCAGCTATCACCAATGTTCCTTCAGCAAAGTTGAGGAAGAAGAAACATAAAGCTTCTGAGGTTATCACTGGAGCTCCTGAGGCTAAACTGCAGCTCATGGACCTCGAGAGCCTGTCAGGGGGAAAAGGGTGCATTTTTAGTGCAGCAGCCAGTGACAGGGCTCCCAAGGACACGGTTGAGAAGTCCTACAGAAAATCTCCAATGATGGCATCCAGCAGAACCAACCAAGATGAGGGTCATGGGAAAGGGAAGGACAAGAGAACCAAAGGCAATAATGCCAAGAAAGCTCTTGAGAATAAGCAGTCTGAGCCTAAGGTCAAGGCAGAAGAGGTGCCAACGATTCCTAACCGGAAGCGCAAGAGACAACAACCTGTGATTGGTCAAGAGGTATTTAAAATGCCTCACACCAGCCTAGGCATGCACTTGCTGGAATCTGTGCAGGTTTTCCACCCTTTAGGGAAGAAGTTGGATAAGAAAGGTGGAAGCTTTTCCTCCAGGGCCCTGGGAGCATCGAGTAGCACCAAAGATCTCAAGACGTCAACAGGCAAATCTTGGCCAGGGGTCCCATGTGAGGGGAAAATCCCTCGGGATGATGCCCGGAACCCCCCCAGCACTGCTGAAGCAGAGGCTTCATCTTCATCCCTGTGTGAGCTGCCCCCACCTGGGCAGGTGAAGTTAATACCACTGTCTTTTCCCAGCCCAGAAAAGCCTCCATCCCGACCCGTTTGCCGAAGGCCACAGCCTCCAGCCTCAAGGCAGCCCACTATAGCTCACCCTGTCCAACCTGCTGCCACTGACACAGCACAGCCATCCCAAACAGCTGCTGGCAACACCTCTCTGATGCATCCCATCAAACCAGCTCAGCCAGTTCTGAACAATGCCAGCCAAGCACACCTGACCTGGAAGACCCAGCCCGGAGTTCCTCGGCCTGCAGTGTCTAAGCCTGCATCCCGGGCAACATCACCTTGCTCCTCACTCAGAAGAGTGCCTGTAGCCACCGGTCTGACCAAGCAGTGCAGTTCCCCACCTCTGCGGCACCACCCGTATCTCATCGAAGACTTCAGCCGCCAGCGAATTCCCTGGAGGGAGCCCAGCGTTCCCCAACCAGTCCTGTCAACCCCGATTACAGAGGAACAGAGACCAGAGCGAGAAGCGATGAAGAGGCAGGCTCAGCTAGAGCGGGAGCTGGCTGCCAAATACACCTCCTTAGGGAAGCTGCAGTTTTTCAGGCAGAGGGAGACAGACATGGAAATTGCTCAATACTACGGATACGTAAGATGAGAGCCAGGAGCACTGTCCAGCCTCTTTGGTATCAAGTGGTTCTCCACTTAGATATGCAGAGAGAAGTAGAAATTTGCTGATTCTGATGTACCACTGAAGATTATCATAACCACATCCTGGTTATTTTCATTATAATATAGCTCCTCAGCAGAGGAGCTCAGTAGAACAAATAGATAGGAAATAAAGCCCACTTTTAAGTTTTGAGGTGTGTTCACTGTGGTTTCCTTTGGTACAGGTGGGGATCAAAGCATGCATTTAAAAGAAGCAACTTAATGCTGGGTGACAGAACATGGGCACACAGGTTAAGAGCTGGGCAAGGAGAAAGAAATAAGATTTGAGTCAAAAAGGCCAAAGAAGAGAGATCACATGGGCTCAGAAGAAGAATTGAATATGGGTGAAGTGACAGGAGACACTAAGTCTTGGGTCAGGGTGAAAGAATACGATTTGGACAAGGTCCATGACAGCACAGGATGGGTGTGGGCTGAGCAGAGGAAAGGCATCACCCCTCTCGTGGAGCCTGGGTTTTGATCCAGGACACATCTCCAACACACTTGGGCCACCTCAGATTATAGTTGGGAAATGTGGCTCCCAAACCCCGGTCAAGCTACCAGGGGACTGACTGTCCTGGGGGCAGCGAATGGTGTCATACCTGGACACATGAGTGTCAGCAGCACAAGGCCCACCTAGAACATGGCCCACAATAAAAATCACCACTTCCACAACACCCACGCGCAGGGCGGCAGAGGGGCGCCACCTCAGTTAGCTTCCAAACACGTGAGACCAGGACCACTGCGGCCCTTTTCAGGTCAGGTTCAGCAATGGCCTGGGATCCCGCTGGATGCAGAGGCAAGGAGGCTTCAGTTTGGGGCCCGGCCTGGGATGAAGTCCTCACAGGGTCAATGAAAGCCCACCTGCAGGCAGCCAACCTGGTTTTCAGGGCACCGTGTGCAGAGGTCACGGTTGGGCGAGATCAAACTTGTAAACGGGCCTGAAAATGAAGCCCAGAGTCCAGTCAGGTCCTGTTCTCCCCAAATCTGGACAGGTACCTTGGTCTAGGTGTGCAGTCCTCAGAAGCAGGGCACAAGACGAACCGGCTTCGGGCCTCTGCCTAGGACAGGAGCAAACACAGGGACACCCTCAGGATCTCAGGACACAAGCACCAGAGGGCTTCAGGAATAGGGGCAGGGAGAGGGGATGGGGGAATGGGGGGTAAAGTGGCACTTGGTGGGATGGAGGTGGGGGTCAGGAATGGAGTGGGGTGGGGTGGGGCCAGCAGGGGTGAGGGCAGAGGAGCCACACTAGGGAAAGGCTAGTATTTTCAATTGTAAAAATGAGTTCTTTAGGTACATTTTTCTAAACAAAATCCCCCACTTAAAGATACAATCCACTGGCATTTAGTCCACGATGGCATCTGTAGCATTTTTGCCATGCCAGGGGGAAGTCCTTGCAACCCCTTAGTGGTCCCAACCCCTACCCTCTCTGCATTTGCCTATCTGCACCTTGCCCGAGCGTGGAGTCATTCCATGACCAACCTGTTAGGTGTGGAGTCTTGCACTCAGCAGACTCTTGTCAAGTTTTAACCATGCAGCAGAGTGTGAGAGTACTTCACAGCTTCTTATGACTGCATTCTATCATGTTCTATGTTCAGAATGTGCTTCTTTCTCCACTTGTCCATTAAACGGTAGACAATTGGATGGTTTTCTCTAGCAAATGTATGTGGCATTTCCTGTGAGCTTCTCTGTGTCCTTTCGCACCAGGTTAAATTTTACTCCATTCCTAGATTAGGGAATAGAGCCAACAATTGTGGAGCTGGGACTTTAACTTCAACTTTCTGACTTTGAAAATCACAGAGTCGTGTGAGAGAAGAATCAGAAAGATATGAAAAAGTATTTCATGAAAGAGCACCATTCTCCCCCTAACAGCTTCCGAGCTATAGTCTTCCCTGCTCTCTTAGGCACATCCACATCGACCACTTGGTCCATCCTTCCAGAGGAATCATGGACTCATAGCACCACATGTACCTATCACAACTGATGGAATACTCTGTCCCACTCACGTGAAATTCCTCTTCCTTTATATTTTGTTAAATTCCAATGTGCATTTGTGTTAGTTTTTCAGAAATATTTAAGGGTGTTTCATATGCGCTGTTTCTCTGGAATCCTTTTCATCAACTTCTAGAACCATCCCTGAGATCCATCTAGGCACCCTGAAAGCTGACCACCAAGGAATAGTATTCAACCTGTAGATTTCCTCACCCAAAGCCAGCTTCACACAGTCTCCACGGGTTAGGACCCAAGCCTGAGTCACGTTATTGCAGCCACAATAGAAGGTAGTGAGGAGCTTGCTGACCGGAGGATCAAAAGCGTAGGCAGTGCACATCAAGCTGGGCTGGCTGCAGATGCCTTCCCTCATGCTGGGGCACGGTGTCACTCACCATAGGGCCTTTTTCACAGCCCTTCTTGAATTTCCTGCAGAAATCCATCAGGCAAAGTTAGTTGCCAATGCTTCAAAATGAACAACCACCTTCCCTTCCAGCCTATGGACTTTTGGCTGTGCAGCTACTTGGTTACACACTGCAGAGGCACAGGGGGACATAAAAGCCACTGTCCTGAGCGGCACAAGTGAACAACAGAAAGAGGGCCTGTCTCAGGCTCCCTGAGGAAGTCAAACCCACTGGAAAAGTGAAGGGAATCTCTGCAATAGAGGCAGACCAGACCAACGTGATTGGTAAGTTGGAGGGACAGGGAGCTCAACTTATCACCAGCTCCCATCGGAACCTGGACTCTGCCTCAATCTCACGGGTCTGGGACCAGCTTACTGAGACTCACTGACTTATAACTGCACACTGCTGCCCACGTTGTCTATTGTGACAGCAGAGACATACCCTGAAGGAGGCCCTTCATTTTTAAAGGTGTAGATTAATAACTACCACAAATTGTCATTCTCTAAGATGTATGTGACGCTATGCTGTTGCAGATTGTATCACTTGGGCTAAGGTGTTGTGATTGATCTAAACAGTTGTCCTTCCTGGTATAATGAAAATGAGACAGCCTGCGCGTCATTAGAGACTCAAAACCTAAAGACCAGCTATATCTGGTAGACACCTCTCACAAGCAATCATTCCATCAGGGTTTTAAATCCATCAACAAAGATACTTACAAGAAAAACTTCATAATATCAACCCAGGAACTAAACCAAGGACCATACGAAAAACAAATATGAGAAGATATTTAAGCAAGTCACATACCCAGACTTCCACCCCACAGAAGGCAAATTCTGGGGGAAATGAGGTAGGAAAGTCTGATAATCAACCAACAGGATACCCTGAACTACTGGCACAGGAAGTAGCAAAACAGATGAGTGAGGCTCTAGAAAAATTCAAAGCAGAAATAATCTCCCAGATAACTACAGAGATGGTGAGCAGAGTGAGAGACATGATTAGAGGCTCTAGAATAGAAACTGATAAAAAAAAAAAAAAAAAAAGATGAGCTCAGAAACATCCTGAAAGCCAGGGATACCCAACATAAGAAAGAAATGGGGGGCTGGGGATTTAGCTCAGTGGTTCTGCCGCCTGCCTCCAAGCGCAAGGACCCGAGTTCGAGATTAAAAACTCCACTGAAAGCATGCAGAGCAGATTAAGAGAATCTGAAGATAGAATATCAGATATAGAAGACAGGATTGCAGTGAAGGACCATGAAAACAGAGATTTCATGAAAATAGTAAGGGACCATGAGAAATCAATTTAGCAGCTGCTAGATGATGCAAAGAAAAATAACATAAGACTGATAGGAGATCACGAAAAAACAGGAGAAAGTACAATTGACATAAAAAACTGTTCACAGAAGTCACAGTAGAAAACTTCCCAGACAGAGGTGGAGAATTGGACATACAGATAAGTGAGGCATGTAGAACTCCACCTAGCCACGATCAAAACAAATCTACACCTAGACATATAATAGTCAAAATCCCAGAAACCCAATAGAAGAACAAAATCCTACAGGCAGTTAGAGAAAAGAAACAAATCACCTATAAAGGAAAGCCCATCAGGATCATGGCAGACTTCTCAACACAAACCCTCAAATCAAGGAGAGGCTGGAGTAAAGTATTTCAAGCCCTGAAAGAAAATAACTTCCAACCTAGACTGTTGTATCCTGCAAAATTATCTTTCAAAATCGATGGGGAAATTAGATACTTCTATGACAAAGAACACCTGAGAAATTTCATGAACACCAAAATAGCACTCCAAACAATTGTAAACAATATCCTAGAAAAAGGCAATGAAGGTCACAACTCCACGAGGCTCAACAGAGGGAAGCCACTAGGCAAGGTAAGAATCTAAAGGGAAAGGGGGAAAAAGAAATAAGAGCCAACAACAGTAAAACATCATGAGAAGGATGAGTCAATATCTATCAATTATAACTATCAATGTTAATGGCCTCAATTCACCAATCAAAAGAAGTAGACCGACAGAATGGATTAAGAAGCAAAATCCAGCAATCTGCTGTGTACAAGAAACACACCTAACTCAAAAAGAAATTCATAGACTGAAAGTAAAAGGATGGAAAATGGCTCTCCATGCAACAGGAACCGAGAAAAAAGCAGAGGTAGCATTCTTATTTGCAGACAAAGTAGATTTCAAACCAAAACTAATTAAGAGAGACAAAGATGGTCACTACATCCTTGTGAAGGGAACAATCCAAGAGGAAGAGATGACAATCCTAAATATATATGCACCAAATATGAATGCCCCCAACTATACAAAACAAATATTAATGGACATGAAAAACCAAATAAGCACTAATACAGTTGTAGTGGGGGACCTCAATACCCCACTATCACAAATAGACAGATCATCTAGACAAAAAATTAACAAGGAAATTCAAGAACTGAACCAACCTATTGAACAAATGGACTTAATAGATATTTACAGAGCGTTCCACCCCACACAATCAGAATACACATTCTTTTCAGCTGCACACGGGTCATTCTCCAAAATAGACCACATGCTAGCTCACAGGATATATCTAAGTCAATGTAAAAGAACTGAAATTTCCCCCTGTATATTATCAGACCATAGTGCAATAAAATTGGAGACCAATAACATGAGAAACTGCAAAACTCCCACAAACACCTGGAAATTGAATAACACCCTCCCGAACAATCAATGGGTGACAGAGGAAATTAAAGAAGAAATTAGAGAGTTTCTACAAGTAAATGACAATGCAAGTACAACATACAGGAATCTATGGGACACAATGAAAGCAGTTCTACATGGGAAATTCATAGAAGTGAATGCCCATATTAGGAAAACAGAGAGAACTCAGATAAATAACCTAATCCAGAACCTCAAACTCCTAGAAAAAGAAGAGAACAACAAACCCAAAGCTTGCACAAGAGAGGAGATTATAAAGATCAGAGCAGAAATCAATGCAATGGAGACTAAGAGAATGATACAAAAAAATTAATGAATCAAAGAGTTGGTTTTTTGAAAGAATAAATAAAATTGATAAACCTTTAGCCAACCTTATCAAAAAAAGGAAAGAAAAGGCTCAAATCCATGCAATTGAGAATGAAAAAGCAGCAATCACAACAGACCCAGCAGAAATCCAGAGGATCATCAATACCTACTTCGAGAACCTGTACTCTAATAAAATGGAAAACACAGAAGAAATGGACAGATTCCTAGATACATATGAATTGCCAAAGTTAAATGAAGAAGATATAGAAATTCTAAACACCCCAATTACAATGAGTGAAATTGAAAATGCAATAAAATATTTACCAACAAAGAAAAGCTCAGGTCCTGATGGCTTCACTGCTGAATTCTGCAAGACATTTAAAGAACTAATGCCATTACTCTTTAAACTCATCAAGGAAATTGAAAGGGAAGCAAGGCTTCCAAACTCATTCCTGGAAGCAAGTGTTACTCTGATTCCAAAACCAGGGAAAGACCCATCCGAAAAAGAGAACTACAGCCCACTCTCCCTAATGAACATAGATGCAAAAATCCTCAACAAGATACTGGCAAGCAGAATACAGGTGGTCATCAAGAAGATCATACATCCTGACCAAGTCGGACTTACCCCAGGGATGCAAGGATGGTTCAACATTCATAAATCAATAAATGTAATACACCATATTAACAGAGTCAAGGATAAAAACCATATGATCATCTCAATAGATGCAGAAAAAGCATTCGACAAAATCCAACACCCATTCATGATAAAAATGCTACAGAAAATTGAAATAGAAGGTCTTTATCTCAACCTCATTAAGGCTATCTATGAGAAACCAACAGCCAACATCATACTAAATGGTCAAAAACTGAAAACTTTCACTCTAAAATCAGGAACAAGACAAGGATGTCCACTATCACCACTCCTGTTCAATACAGTTCTGGAAACATTAGCCACAGCAATTAGAAAAGAGAGAGAAATAAAAGGAACACAGATAGGAAAGGAAGAAGTTAAACTGTCATTATTTGCTGATGATATGATACTTTACATAGAAGACCCAAAAAACTCTACCAAAAGACTTCCAGACTTAATTGACAGATTCAGTAGAGTAGCTGGATATAAGGTCAACGCTCAAAAAAACAATAGCCTTGTCAAACACAAATAGCAGACTCACTGAGAGAGAAATTAGGGAAACAATTCCTTTTACAATAGCATCCAAAAAAATGAAATATCTAGGAATCAGTCTAATAAAGGAAGCAAAAGACCTCTACACTGAAAACTACAGCAACCTGAAAAAGGAGATCGAGGAGGATGTAAGAAAATGGAAAGACATCCCTTGTTCCTGGGTAGGAAGAATCAATATAGTGAAAATGGCCATACTTCCAAAACTGCTATATAGATTTAATGCAATGCCAATTGAAATTCCAACATGGTACTTCACAGAACTAGAGAAAACAATCCAAAAATTCATTTGGAACCAGAAGAGACCTAGAATAGCAAAAGCAATTCTGGGCAACAGAGACATGGCTGGGGGTATCACAATCCCCAACTTGAAACTATACTACAAAGCTACTGTGATAAAAACACCATGGTACTGGCAAAGAAACAGACCTGAGGATCAGTGGAATAGATTAGAAGATGCAGAAACAACTTCAGACATGACATACTCAGCCACCTCATCTTTGACAAAGGAGCCAACCACCCTCATTGGAGGAAAGATAGCCTGTTTAATAAATGGTGTTGGAAGAACTGGATTTCAACCTGTCAGAGATTAAAACTAGACCCATATCTATCACCAGGCACTAAACTAAGATGGAAGTGGATTAAAGATCTAAATATTAAGACAGAAACACTAAGCTTGCTGGAAGATAAGTTAAGTAGAACTCTTGAAGATATTGGCATAGGAAAAGACTTTATGAACAAAACCTCAATACATGGGAACGAGCAGAAAGAATCAACAACTGGGATTTCATCTTATTAAAAAGCTTCTGCACTGCAAGAGAAATCACCAACAGAGCTAACAGACAACCTACAATGTGGGAAAAAATTTTTAGCAGCTGTACCTCAGACAAAGGTCTACTATCTAGAATATATAAAGAACTGAAAAAAATCAGACCCCCCAAATTCAAAGACCCAATTCAAAAATGGGCATCTGAAATGAACAGACATTTCTCGGACAAAGAAGTAAAAGCAGCAAATAAACATGAAAAAATGTTCAACATCACTGGTCATTTGAGAGATGCAGATGAAAACAACACTGAGATTCCACCTCACCCCAGAAAGAATGGCTGCTATCAAGAAATCAACCACTAACAAATGCTGGCGGGGGTGTGGGGAGAAAGGGACCCTTCTCCATTGTTGGTGGGAGTGCAGACTGGTGCAACCACTGTGGAAATCAGTGTGGAGACACCTCAAAGAACTAGGGCTGGAGGTCCCATTTGACCCAGCTGTTCCCCTGCTGGGTATTTTCCCAAAAGAATTAAAAGATTTATACCATAGAAATATATGTGTACCCATGTTTACAGCGGCACAGTTTGTAAAAACTAAAATTTGGAAACAGCCCAAGTGCCCATCAACTGGAAACTGGATAAAGAAGATGTGGTTTTTTAATAAAATGGAGTACTACTCAGCCGTAAAGAACGAGAAACTAGAGTCATTTATAGCTAAATGGATGCATATTGAGGCGATACTCTTAAGTGAAATAAATAAAACACACATGTGTAAATACCAAATAGTTTCTCTAGTGTGAGAAACTGAGAGTGGAAATAAGGATTAATAACTAATAATTGATACTTTGAAATAGGAAAAGGTACAAAGGGGTAGAGGTGGTGGGAGGAAATGGGGAAAGGAAAGAATGGAAAGGAAAAATTATGAGAAAAGAAAAAAAGAAGGAAACAAAGTATGTAAATAGGGAAGGTTGGAGGGATGAAGGGTGCACAGGTCATGGGGAAAAAATACGAACGAAGATACAACTTGTACAGTTACATGCACCCAATGATAAATGTAAACATATTGTAAACCTCAAATGTACCAATACACAAATTTAAGCAAAAAAAAAAAAAAAAGACAGAAAGAAAGAAAGAAAGAAAGAGAAAGAAAAAAGAACAACCATGAAGAGAAAAACATGCAATCTGTCTTCCATCTACGGCATTCGTAAAAATAACATGTGTGGGGGGGAAGGAGAAAATATATTTGTTTTTTTCTCCAGGTCATGGAATGAATGATATTTTCTGGATTGTTTTGCCACCTGAAAATATTGAGTTATCTGTTGTGTAGGTGAGGCCGGACTGTGTGGAATCCTTCCCTATAGAAAATCAGAGACCATAATGGGTACGCTGTGTCCAGCATCCTCACCTCCCCTGTGCCTGGGTTTCATCTTCTTTCCTTTCTAACTATCCTTCTCTTTGTTTTGCCTGTCCTTATGCCCATGCATGGTGGAGAAAGACACATGTCCTTATGCCATGAAAATATGAGAGTCCTCAGATTCTGTGCTAGCTGTCTGCATCCTGGGGAGGAGGTTGTAGTACCTGTCACACAGGCTTCACTTACCAAAGAAGACACAAAGCATCCTCAATGCCTATCATGTGTGGAAGAGCCAGATAGCAGGGAGCCAGAGGCAGCAAATTAAGGGTGGAAGAACCTTGACCAAGGTGCATGGCAGGGCATGTTTGCAGTCAGCTCTCTCCACTACCTCTGTGAAGACTGGTGGTCCTGGTCAGAGTCTGGCTGTCAGAGCATGAAGGCACTAATGGGAGGGTGAAAGAAGGGAAGGAAAGAGGCAGAAAAAGGAATTAAGGTGTGTAATGTACATGCACCAAATTGACACAGAGAATGTAAACATTGTGTATTGCTAACATAAACAAGTGAATGATGAATGAGTGAATGAATGAATGAATGAATGAATGGAAAAGGAGACCCTGGCTTTGGGAATGGACAGGAAATAACATCTCTAGGTATAGGAATTCAAAGTCAAATCAAGGCTTGCCCAAGAAACAAGCCTTGCAGTGAAGGTACTCGGGAGAAGGAGAGCAGGAAGGATATACAAGTCCTCCTGGTGTGGCCAAGCCCAGCTCAAGGAACACGAACTAAGAGAGAAGCACCTGGGACCACAGCATTCCCTACTAGGTGCACTCAAAGGACTTCACCCGTCTCTTCAACCAGGTTACTCAAAGAGCTCTCATGTCCCTTCCTTGGGTCCTTGAAAGCTGCAGTAAGTTCACTAATCACATGGACCCCGATGGCTTCAGAATAATTGTCATTACTCTACTGGAGGTCTCTTTCTCTCTTCCTCATGGAAAAGAAAATTATATTATTATATAAATTATAAATTATGATACAATTTATATTTATAAATCAAATTATAAATTATATTATTATATTCTGCATATAATACATACTTATGGGTAGGTTATTACCTACTGTCATGAGTAGTATTACATACACAATATAAATGACTTCACTCCAGACAATTTTGAAGATGCTTGGAGGTGCTCTCTACAACAGAAGGTGTGTAAGTGAGAGAGTCATGTCTGTCTCATGGGAAGTCACCACCCCAGAGCTCACTCAATCTTTCAGGTGCTGTTCTAAGTTACCTGCATTCTCTCCATCCAATCACGGCTTCTGGTTGGGAATCTGACCTCCCTATTGGCTACCTCAGCTCTTTCAACTGCCCCCTATGTGACGTCATCCAACTGCCAACTTACCATTGGCTGGGGAAATGTTTTGAATTTCCGTGGAGTAGTCTGAAGGGACGCCTGGGTCATAGTTAAGTGGACAGTGTGACCAGTGCTCTTCCCACTGAATACTTGTTCACTTCAGCTTCAGCCACCCAGATATCCTTCATTACCCTCTCGTCCTTTGTATCTCCAATCGCTGTTACCCCTTCTCTGACCATGTCAGGTAAGGACAGTTAAGTTCAGAGGTCTTCGACATTACACATTTCCTCCTCTCCCAAATCAGTTTGCTAGTGGGGACCAAATACTCGGGAGACTGGAGGAAGGTCTTGAACTGGAAATCTACAGACTTAATTTCATTTATGGCTTGAATCTTTAGTAAGGATAGGACTTTGGGTAGATGATTTACTCTTTTTTTTTCTTTTTTCTTTTTTTTTTTGATACCGGGGGTCAGACTGGAGTCCTTGGGTTTGCGCAGCAGGCGGCGAAACCGCTGAGCTAATTCCCGGCCCTGATTTACTCTTAAATAAAAGTGTTTCCTCAACTGCTCCCTGAGGATGACCAGCTGCCTATGCTTTGTTCCCTTTCTATTCTAACAGAGTCTTAAAGGTCGTAGGTAGGAACAGAAACTCTAATCCAAGACATATTAAGTGTGTTTGTTTCAACAGAAAATGAGAAAAAAAAAAAACTACGTGGGGTAGAAAACTGCCACTATTTCATCACTGGCAGTCTCCCTACACTAGTATTTCCACTTTTACTCTGATGATATTCAAAATGAACTATTCTTATGTTCCAGAGATTTCTGTCTGAACTGGGTGAAAACACAAACAGGCAGACACCATGATCAAAGGGCTGGGCTATACCCAGGCTGATACTGGAGGAGAAGGACAGTTGGGAGGGTTTCCGTGAAGCAGGGGCCAACAGAAAGTGCCTGGAATTGGAGGGAGAAGGAGGGGGAAACATGCAAAATTAAAGGGGAGAAAAATAACAAAAAGAAAAGAGATGGGGGGCATGGGGACATTCTCCAGAAAGGAAGGTGATAGTGTGTGGGCTAGAATCTTGGAGACCACCAAAGGCTTCAAGGGACCACGGAAAGAACAGAGTGCAATCTCTTAAGACAAGGGCAGAACAAGGCGGGCTTGCCCAATGCTGCCTTTAATGGTGTAAGAAGGAAACTAAGGCTAGCTTAGGGTTTCCCTTGGAGAATGCACCTTATCAGAAATGTCATGGTCTGATTGCTTTGTTCCTCTTGCTTATACCAACATAGATGCCACCTGATAATACTTTAATGTGAGCATTTCGGTTGTTTCACACACAATTCTTCCTATATACATGCTAAAAACTCATCATCCAGAGGGCCAGGGAAACAATTTTCAACTTCTATTTCAGATTGATTTTTAAACTAAATAGATTTTTTTTTTTTTTGGTACCAGGGATTGAACTCAGGACCTTGTGCTTGCAAGGTAGACACGGTGCCACTGAGCTAAATCCCTGGCCCTAAACTAAACAGATTTATTAAATGATGTTTCTTACCCCTTGAGTATCCAAAAACCCACTCCCTTTGCGTGCCTGTGAGTTTCAGGTGAAGAGTGCTTGTCATCTTTATGAAAGTTTTCTTCCTAAAACAGAATGCATATTTGCTATCAGCGTCTTCATTAATATTCATACTCATGAACAGTTTTTGACACCCAAGAAACCAATGAAATACCTGCTCACGTATAAGAAAAAATGTCAAGCCCCATATCTCTCATTCCACACTTATAGAAAATAATTTTGTGAGCTCCTGTGAGATTTCCTACCTTTTAAAGAATTATTTCAGTTTCTGTTCTCCTGGCTATAAGGGAGGCTGAGGCAGGAAGGCCATAAGTAAAAGCCCAGCCTGGGCCAATTAGTGAGAATCTATAGCAACACAAAACAACAACAACAACAACAACAAAGAAAGAAAAGAAAAAACCAATATCATTTTCTTTGTATTCTAGCAGTGATAGATTTGTTACCTTGTAGGAGTGAAATACCTTCCTGATTATTGAAGATATTTATTTAGTAGACGGTGAGGAGAAATGAAAGCTTTGTGCTTCTCTTTTCATGTGTCTTTCCCTAGCCTGTTATGTGATAATATCACGTGTCAAATCTGTCTTGTGGGATGAACATCTGTTGCTTGGTGGGTGACAGTCAAGACAAAAGTGAATGAGAACAATAATGGAATTCCTTTATACTTGTTTGCACTCCATGCTCTGTGGGATTTCTTCTCTTTCTTTCCTTCTTTCTTTCATTTTTTTTTGCCTTCTTTCATTTTTTGTTTATTTTTGAGATGAGGTCTCCACAGGTTGACTAATTTGGTCTCCAAATTGAATTCTGAGCTGATCAATCCTCCTGCCTCAGCCTCCTGAGTTTTGGTGCTACAGACAGACACATACCGCTATTCCCACCTTCACACCAGGTTTGGAATATATGTTATGACTTGCTAGATGTTCACATTTGTTTCCTTTTGAGGCTTGTTCCCCATTTTTTCACTGAAATTGTTTACCTGCCCACATGTATTCAGGAGAACTACATTCAAAATCACCATCTATGGGGGGCTGCCTTTGGTTTATCCTGCTCCCTACAATAGAGTCAATCATGTTTGTTTTCCTAATGTTGCAGGTATAACAGCACTTTCTTTCTCCATAAATTCAGTATCCTTTTATGCTTGCTAAACAAACTAGTAAATGAGCAGCCTGGGATTCTTGCACCTCATTTTTTTATTATATTCTGTATGTCCCTTTTCAGTCTGTGGCGCTATATGTTCTTCCTTTTACTTTGTACATTTCCAGCCCCTCTTCCATCTCCATCTAGGTGTATCGCAGGGAGTATGTCCCTTTCACTCATGGGTGAACTGTCACTGTGCTTATTTGCATCACCTCTTTGTAGATGAGTAACTTTCAGGTCAGAAAGTTTAAAGAACATTTTTCTTCCCAAAATCACTTCTTGAGAAACTAACCCTCAGTAGTCATGGTGACTTAGGATCAGAAGCTAGGCTCGAGAAGGGAAAGAATGACTCTTGCAATTTAGCAATGAGCCTGGGTTACAAATGACCCCTGGGAGACAGCGAGCGTCCTGCACAAGCACAATGAGACATGAAAGATAACAATGGCAAGAGTTATACTGTCTTGTAGCAAGTGAGTAGCAAAGATGTGCAGGTGAAAGTTCATTTCCTGCTGGTTTCTGGCCTGTGCCCAGCACACAAAGTCCTGAGCAAGGGAAGTCATGCTCTGTAACCCAGTCCCAGTAGTACACCATGGGAGGACTTGGACAAGTCAATGGGCCTCTCTTGTCTCAGTCTCCCCACTCATAACTGATAAGGTTACAGTTCTCTAAGGACCTTCTAGGTCTGAAAGGCTCCAAATCCACCACCCAGGGTCATGAGTCAGTGTGAAGGCAGGCTGAAGGGCAGCACAGGGTGCACAGAGCACACATGCATAGGATACTTTGGATCTCCAGTGACCCAAGAGGGAGGTAGATAGCTCATGGAAAGAGTTCCAAAGTGTTCCAGTTATTAAGGAACATCTGAAAGTAATTCCTGGAAGCTCACTAAATATTGGCATCACAAGCATCCTGATTACAAGGACTTTAGGATAGATAATATTGGTGATCAAAAATAGGGAGAATTTGTCGGTCTCACCCATGTTTTCATGGTTCTCTTGTTTCCTACAGAAAATTTCCAAATTCCACTATCCATGGGAACCTCCAATCCTCTGGAGCTATCACCTTTCATCATGAGCATGGCTGCTCCCTTAACATCAAGTGGTCCAGCCCTCACTTCAGCATGGCTGCTGCCCTCAGCTTCTGTCAACTACTTCCAGCCAGTCATAGCCAGTTCCTACACTTATCAACACTGTAGTGAAAGTAGGTTTTCAGGGGCTGCTGGCCAGGGGTAGATGTCCTCTTTGGTTGGGTTCTGTCCAGATATTTGGCAGTGGGATGGCATGGCAGGCTCTGGAAGCAGGCATCCACCATTGGAGACCTTTACGGTGTCTGTCACTAACCAGAGCACAACAGTTGTCTCCTCATCTATGCCTGCCCATGCTAATACCCATGGTAAATCACCCCCATTTATCCATCTATAGCTGCCAGCCTGGTTCAGCCAACACCATCACCATACATTCCGAACCAAGGACAGGGCTACCACTACTACAATCAAAGTGCAATGGGGCCTCTGATATGTGCAGAGCTTGGAGGACTGCAGCCATATGAGTTTCTGTCACACACAGGCAGTGGGGCTGCTGCCCCTCAGCCAGAGATGGTAATGGTGTTGAAGGAGATTCAGCATACAAGTGTCGTAACATCAGCTTCTCCTGCCATCTGCTATTCTGGATCTGTGCAAGCCAACATGAAAATGAGTTTCCAAGGTGGGTACTGAGAGCAGAAACAAAAGGGATCAGGGTGCCACTATGCAGGAGGGGTGAATCTCCTGCTGAGTACAGGTAAGCATAGAGATAGGCAGAATTTCAGGCCTGAGATGGGCTCTGCTTCCAGACTCTGTAAGTAGGGAATGAAGGACACCATAGAGGCCATCCCTGATGCTCAAGAGCAGCCCAGGAGGCCACTGAGGCAGGCCACACTTCTCAGAGCTCTTAAGGATGAGTTCCCCTTTAGCAGCCCTCCATAAGCAATTCCCTTTGGTCTTCTACTGCTGTGGTCCCTTTGGAAGACACTTCCAAGTTTAAGGTGGTGAGGACAGTTTCATTTCCCTCATTTTCAGCAAGATGGAATACCTTATATTTCAGAGATCCTGTCCAAAGCTTGTGCCTCAGTACTTGTCCTGCTCACATTTTGCATAAGTAAGACCTTATCTCTCCTAGTCCAAGGCAAGAAGTGTACTTATACCAGCAAGAGAGGAGAGCACTGAGAGTATCTGAGAGTAGGAAGCTACACCTGAACAGCTCTATCTGTGAGAGTGCACATATGTGGGTGCTTGCACATCTGCGTGTGTGGTGTGTGTGTGTGTGCGCGGGAGGGTATACAGTGCACAGGGCCTTGTGCATAGTAGACAATACTCTAGCACTGTACCAAAATATATCCTGATCTAAAAATCACTTTGTTTCCTTTGACTAAGAACAATCCTAGGACCTAAAAAGAAAGCCATAAAAAGAAAGACATCAGCTGATAAGCAGGAAGAACAGTTACCTCCTAGCTATAAAGCAAGGTCCTGTCCATGGTCCTTAAGGAGAGGGAATGGGAAGGCCTTGCTGACTCTTGGTGGGCTCCCGAGGGCTGTGCTGGTGTGAACGGGGTGCAACTCCCTTAGGAAAGACTGACTTTTCCCTTGTTTCATTTGCAGTAAAGGGAATGTCCCCAGAGACAGAGACATATGTGGGATGGCAAGCCCTGAGCCAGGCAGGGTTTGTGTCACAACTTGCAGAAATCCCAGAGTCCTGCAGCACCAAAAATGCCCAGTTGCCTGAGGGAAGCCCACCAACTGAGTCTGGGGGCATTTCAGCGGGAGCTCCAGTGCATAATTCCACTCATTCCTTGGCCTTGGATTCAAGCTGGGAGCAATCAGAGAAGAAGAACTGGCATGAGATGAGAAGCGAGGGCTTAGAGCCTCTGGATGCCCAGAAGATCTTTATAGGCACCCAAGATCAGCCTTTATTCTCCTTGGCATCCGCTGATTCTCCCGAGCTGCTGGCTTCCACTGAGCATCCAATCCCTGAGAATCCTCGTTCTGAAGATGCCCTCTTGGGAAAGTGCCACCTGACTCCCCAGGACCCAGGGACCCTTGACAAGGGGATTGAGTCCAGCCCGGGTTGGGCAGATATTGGGGCCCTGGTAGAGGACATTCAACTTCCCCAGGTGCTCCAGTCCTTGGAAGATCTTGATCAGTCCAATCAGCCCACAACCATCCTAGCCCAAGACACTCATGAGATTCATGAGAATGGTGTGCAGGAAAACTCAGCTATCACCAATGTTCCTTCAGCAAAGTTGAGGAAGAAGAAACATAAAGCTTCTGAGGTTATCACTGGAGCTCCTGAGGCTAAACTGCAGCTCATGGACCTCGAGAGCCTGTCAGGGGGAAAAGGGTGCATTTTTAGTGCAGCAGCCAGTGACAGGGCTCCCAAGGACACGGTTGAGAAGTCCTACAGAAAATCTCCAATGATGGCATCCAGCAGAACCAACCAAGATGAGGGTCATGGGAAAGGGAAGGACAAGAGAACCAAAGGCAATAATGCCAAGAAAGCTCTTGAGAATAAGCAGTCTGAGCCTAAGGTCAAGGCAGAAGAGGTGCCAACGATTCCTAACCGGAAGCGCAAGAGACAACAACCTGTGATTGGTCAAGAGGTATTTAAAATGCCTCACACCAGCCTAGGCATGCACTTGCTGGAATCTGTGCAGGTTTTCCACCCTTTAGGGAAGAAGTTGGATAAGAAAGGTGGAAGCTTTTCCTCCAGGGCCCTGGGAGCATCGAGTAGCACCAAAGATCTCAAGACGTCAACAGGCAAATCTTGGCCAGGGGTCCCATGTGAGGGGAAAATCCCTCGGGATGATGCCCGGAACCCCCCCAGCACTGCTGAAGCAGAGGCTTCATCTTCATCCCTGTGTGAGCTGCCCCCACCTGGGCAGGTGAAGTTAATACCACTGTCTTTTCCCAGCCCAGAAAAGCCTCCATCCCGACCCGTTTGCCGAAGGCCACAGCCTCCAGCCTCAAGGCAGCCCACTATAGCTCACCCTGTCCAACCTGCTGCCACTGACACAGCACAGCCATCCCAAACAGCTGCTGGCAACACCTCTCTGATGCATCCCATCAAACCAGCTCAGCCAGTTCTGAACAATGCCAGCCAAGCACACCTGACCTGGAAGACCCAGCCCGGAGTTCCTCGGCCTGCAGTGTCTAAGCCTGCATCCCGGGCAACATCACCTTGCTCCTCACTCAGAAGAGTGCCTGTAGCCACCGGTCTGACCAAGCAGTGCAGTTCCCCACCTCTGCGGCACCACCCGTATCTCATCGAAGACTTCAGCCGCCAGCGAATTCCCTGGAGGGAGCCCAGCGTTCCCCAACCAGTCCTGTCAACCCCGATTACAGAGGAACAGAGACCAGAGCGAGAAGCGATGAAGAGGCAGGCTCAGCTAGAGCGGGAGCTGGCTGCCAAATACACCTCCTTAGGGAAGCTGCAGTTTTTCAGGCAGAGGGAGACAGACATGGAAATTGCTCAATACTACGGATACGTAAGATGAGAGCCAGGAGCACTGTCCAGCCTCTTTGGTATCAAGTGGTTCTCCACTTAGATATGCAGAGAGAAGTAGAAATTTGCTGATTCTGATGTACCACTGAAGATTATCATAACCACATCCTGGTTATTTTCATTATAATATAGCTCCTCAGCAGAGGAGCTCAGTAGAACAAATAGATAGGAAATAAAGCCCACTTTTAAGTTTTGAGGTGTGTTCACTGTGGTTTCCTTTGGTACAGGTGGGGATCAAAGCATGCATTTAAAAGAAGCAACTTAATGCTGGGTGACAGAACATGGGCACACAGGTTAAGAGCTGGGCAAGGAGAAAGAAATAAGATTTGAGTCAAAAAGGCCAAAGAAGAGAGATCACATGGGCTCAGAAGAAGAATTGAATATGGGTGAAGTGACAGGAGACACTAAGTCTTGGGTCAGGGTGAAAGAATACGATTTGGACAAGGTCCATGACAGCACAGGATGGGTGTGGGCTGAGCAGAGGAAAGGCATCACCCCTCTCGTGGAGCCTGGGTTTTGATCCAGGACACATCTCCAACACACTTGGGCCACCTCAGATTATAGTTGGGAAATGTGGCTCCCAAACCCCGGTCAAGCTACCAGGGGACTGACTGTCCTGGGGGCAGCGAATGGTGTCATACCTGGACACATGAGTGTCAGCAGCACAAGGCCCACCTAGAACATGGCCCACAATAAAAATCACCACTTCCACAACACCCACGCGCAGGGCGGCAGAGGGGCGCCACCTCAGTTAGCTTCCAAACACGTGAGACCAGGACCACTGCGGCCCTTTTCAGGTCAGGTTCAGCAATGGCCTGGGATCCCGCTGGATGCAGAGGCAAGGAGGCTTCAGTTTGGGGCCCGGCCTGGGATGAAGTCCTCACAGGGTCAATGAAAGCCCACCTGCAGGCAGCCAACCTGGTTTTCAGGGCACCGTGTGCAGAGGTCACGGTTGGGCGAGATCAAACTTGTAAACGGGCCTGAAAATGAAGCCCAGAGTCCAGTCAGGTCCTGTTCTCCCCAAATCTGGACAGGTACCTTGGTCTAGGTGTGCAGTCCTCAGAAGCAGGGCACAAGACGAACCGGCTTCGGGCCTCTGCCTAGGACAGGAGCAAACACAGGGACACCCTCAGGATCTCAGGACACAAGCACCAGAGGGCTTCAGGAATAGGGGCAGGGAGAGGGGATGGGGGAATGGGGGGTAAAGTGGCACTTGGTGGGATGGAGGTGGGGGTCAGGAATGGAGTGGGGTGGGGTGGGGCCAGCAGGGGTGAGGGCAGAGGAGCCACACTAGGGAAAGGCTAGTATTTTCAATTGTAAAAATGAGTTCTTTAGGTACATTTTTCTAAACAAAATCCCCCACTTAAAGATACAATCCACTGGCATTTAGTCCACGATGGCATCTGTAGCATTTTTGCCATGCCAGGGGGAAGTCCTTGCAACCCCTTAGTGGTCCCAACCCCTACCCTCTCTGCATTTGCCTATCTGCACCTTGCCTGAGCGTGGAGTCATTCCATGACCAACCTGTTAGGTGTGGAGTCTTGCACTCAGCAGACTCTTGTCAAGTTTTAACCATGCAGCAGAGTGTGAGAGTACTTCACAGCTTCTTATGACTGCATTCTATCATGTTCTATGTTCAGAATGTGCTTCTTTCTCCACTTGTCCATTAAACGGTAGACAATTGGATGGTTTTCTCTAGCAAATGTATGTGGCATTTCCTGTGAGCTTCTCTGTGTCCTTTCGCACCAGGTTAAATTTTACTCCATTCCTAGATTAGGGAATAGAGCCAACAATTGTGGAGCTGGGACTTTAACTTCAACTTTCTGACTTTGAAAATCACAGAGTCGTGTGAGAGAAGAATCAGAAAGATATGAAAAAGTATTTCATGAAAGAGCACCATTCTCCCCCTAACAGCTTCCGAGCTATAGTCTTCCCTGCTCTCTTAGGCACATCCACATCGACCACTTGGTCCATCCTTCCAGAGGAATCATGGACTCATAGCACCACGTGTACCTATCACAACTGATGGAATACTCTGTCCCACTCACGTGAAATTCCTCTTCCTTTATATTTTGTTAAATTCCAATGTGCATTTGTGTTAGTTTTTCAGAAATATTTAAGGGTGTTTCATATGCGCTGTTTCTCTGGAATCCTTTTCATCAACTTCTAGAACCATCCCTGAGATCCATCTAGGCACCCTGAAAGCTGACCACCAAGGAATAGTATTCAACCTGTAGATTTCCTCACCCAAAACCAGCTTCACACAGTCTCCACGGGTTAGGACCCAAGCCTGAGTCACGTTATTGCAGCCACAATAGAAGGTAGTGAGGAGCTTGCTGACCGGAGGATCAAAAGCGTAGGCAGTGCACATCAAGCTGGGCTGGCTGCAGATGCCTTCCCTCATGCTGGGGCACGGTGTCACTCACCATAGGGCCTTTTTCACAGCCCTTCTTGAATTTCCTGCAGAAATCCATCAGGCAAAGTTAGTTGCCAATGCTTCAAAATGAACAACCACCTTCCCTTCCAGCCTATGGACTTTTGGCTGTGCAGCTACTTGGTTACACACTGCAGAGGCACAGGGGGACATAAAAGCCACTGTCCTGAGCGGCACAAGTGAACAACAGAAAGAGGGCCTGTCTCAGGCTCCCTGAGGAAGTCAAACCCACTGGAAAAGTGAAGGGAATCTCTGCAATAGAGGCAGACCAGACCAACGTGATTGGTAAGTTGGAGGGACAGGGAGCTCAACTTATCACCAGCTCCCATCGGAACCTGGACTCTGCCTCAATCTCACGGGTCTGGGACCAGCTTACTGAGACTCACTGACTTATAACTGCACACTGCTGCCCACGTTGTCTATTGTGACAGCAGAGACATACCCTGAAGGAGGCCCTTCATTTTTAAAGGTGTAGATTAATAACTACCACAAATTGTCATTCTCTAAGATGTATGTGACGCTATGCTGTTGCAGATTGTATCACTTGGGCTAAGGTGTTGTGATTGATCTAAACAGTTGTCCTTCCTGGTATAATGAAAATGAGACAGCCTGCGCGTCATTAGAGACTCAAAACCTAAAGACCAGCTATATCTGGTAGACACCTCTCACAAGCAATCATTCCATCAGGGTTTTAAATCCATCAACAAAGATACTTACAAGAAAAACTTCATAATATCAACCCAGGAACTAAACCAAGGACCATACGAAAAACAAATATGAGAAGATATTTAAGCAAGTCACATACCCAGACTTCCACCCCACAGAAGGCAAATTCTGGGGGAAATGAGGTAGGAAAGTCTGATAATCAACCAACAGGATACCCTGAACTACTGGCACAGGAAGTAGCAAAACAGATGAGTGAGGCTCTAGAAAAATTCAAAGCAGAAATAATCTCCCAGATAACTACAGAGATGGTGAGCAGAGTGAGAGACATGATTAGAGGCTCTAGAATAGAAACTGATAAAAAAAAAAAAAAAAAAAGATGAGCTCAGAAACATCCTGAAAGCCAGGGATACCCAACATAAGAAAGAAATGGGGGGCTGGGGATTTAGCTCAGTGGTTCTGCCGCCTGCCTCCAAGCGCAAGGACCCGAGTTCGAGATTAAAAACTCCACTGAAAGCATGCAGAGCAGATTAAGAGAATCTGAAGATAGAATATCAGATATAGAAGACAGGATTGCAGTGAAGGACCATGAAAACAGAGATTTCATGAAAATAGTAAGGGACCATGAGAAATCAATTTAGCAGCTGCTAGATGATGCAAAGAAGAATAACATAAGACTGATAGGAGATCACGAAAAAACAGGAGAAAGTACAATTGACATAAAAAACTGTTCACAGAAGTCACAGTAGAAAACTTCCCAGACAGAGGTGGAGAATTGGACATACAGATAAGTGAGGCATGTAGAACTCCACCTAGCCACGATCAAAACAAATCTACACCTAGACATATAATAGTCAAAATCCCAGAAACCCAATAGAAGAACAAAATCCTACAGGCAGTTAGAGAAAAGAAACAAATCACCTATAAAGGAAAGCCCATCAGGATCATGGCAGACTTCTCAACACAAACCCTCAAATCAAGGAGAGGCTGGAGTAAAGTATTTCAAGCCCTGAAAGAAAATAACTTCCAACCTAGACTGTTGTATCCTGCAAAATTATCTTTCAAAATCGATGGGGAAATTAGATACTTCTATGACAAAGAACACCTGAGAAATTTCATGAACACCAAAATAGCACTCCAAACAATTGTAAACAATATCCTAGAAAAAGGCAATGAAGGTCACAACTCCACGAGGCTCAACAGAGGGAAGCCACTAGGCAAGGTAAGAATCTAAAGGGAAAGGGGGAAAAAGAAATAAGAGCCAACAACAGTAAAACATCATGAGAAGGATGAGTCAATATCTATCAATTATAACTATCAATGTTAATGGCCTCAATTCACCAATCAAAAGAAGTAGACCGACAGAATGGATTAAGAAGCAAAATCCAGCAATCTGCTGTGTACAAGAAACACACCTAACTCAAAAAGAAATTCATAGACTGAAAGTAAAAGGATGGAAAATGGCTCTCCATGCAACAGGAACCGAGAAAAAAGCAGAGGTAGCATTCTTATTTGCAGACAAAGTAGATTTCAAACCAAAACTAATTAAGAGAGACAAAGATGGTCACTACATCCTTGTGAAGGGAACAATCCAAGAGGAAGAGATGACAATCCTAAATATATATGCACCAAATATGAATGCCCCCAACTATACAAAACAAATATTAATGGACATGAAAAACCAAATAAGCACTAATACAGTTGTAGTGGGGGACCTCAATACCCCACTATCACAAATAGACAGATCATCTAGACAAAAAATTAACAAGGAAATTCAAGAACTGAACCAACCTATTGAACAAATGGACTTAATAGATATTTACAGAGCGTTCCACCCCACACAATCAGAATACACATTCTTTTCAGCTGCACACGGGTCATTCTCCAAAATAGACCACATGCTAGCTCACAGGATATATCTAAGTCAATGTAAAAGAACTGAAATTTCCCCCTGTATATTATCAGACCATAGTGCAATAAAATTGGAGACCAATAACATGAGAAACTGCAAAACTCCCACAAACACCTGGAAATTGAATAACACCCTCCCGAACAATCAATGGGTGACAGAGGAAATTAAAGAAGAAATTAGAGAGTTTCTACAAGTAAATGACAATGCAAGTACAACATACAGGAATCTATGGGACACAATGAAAGCAGTTCTACATGGGAAATTCATAGAAGTGAATGCCCATATTAGGAAAACAGAGAGAACTCAGATAAATAACCTAATCCAGAACCTCAAACTCCTAGAAAAAGAAGAGAACAACAAACCCAAAGCTTGCACAAGAGAGGAGATTATAAAGATCAGAGCAGAAATCAATGCAATGGAGACTAAGAGAATGATACAAAAAAATTAATGAATCAAAGAGTTGGTTTTTTGAAAGAATAAATAAAATTGATAAACCTTTAGCCAACCTTATCAAAAAAAGGAAAGAAAAGGCTCAAATCCATGCAATTGAGAATGAAAAAGCAGCAATCACAACAGACCCAGCAGAAATCCAGAGGATCATCAATACCTACTTCGAGAACCTGTACTCTAATAAAATGGAAAACACAGAAGAAATGGACAGATTCCTAGATACATATGAATTGCCAAAGTTAAATGAAGAAGATATAGAAATTCTAAACACCCCAATTACAATGAGTGAAATTGAAAATGCAATAAAATATTTACCAACAAAGAAAAGCTCAGGTCCTGATGGCTTCACTGCTGAATTCTGCAAGACATTTAAAGAACTAATGCCATTACTCTTTAAACTCATCAAGGAAATTGAAAGGGAAGCAAGGCTTCCAAACTCATTCCTGGAAGCAAGTGTTACTCTGATTCCAAAACCAGGGAAAGACCCATCCGAAAAAGAGAACTACAGCCCACTCTCCCTAATGAACATAGATGCAAAAATCCTCAACAAGATACTGGCAAGCAGAATACAGGTGGTCATCAAGAAGATCATACATCCTGACCAAGTCGGACTTACCCCAGGGATGCAAGGATGGTTCAACATTCATAAATCAATAAATGTAATACACCATATTAACAGAGTCAAGGATAAAAACCATATGATCATCTCAATAGATGCAGAAAAAGCATTCGACAAAATCCAACACCCATTCATGATAAAAATGCTACAGAAAATTGAAATAGAAGGTCTTTATCTCAACCTCATTAAGGCTATCTATGAGAAACCAACAGCCAACATCATACTAAATGGTCAAAAACTGAAAACTTTCACTCTAAAATCAGGAACAAGACAAGGATGTCCACTATCACCACTCCTGTTCAATACAGTTCTGGAAACATTAGCCACAGCAATTAGAAAAGAGAGAGAAATAAAAGGAACACAGATAGGAAAGGAAGAAGTTAAACTGTCATTATTTGCTGATGATATGATACTTTACATAGAAGACCCAAAAAACTCTACCAAAAGACTTCCAGACTTAATTGACAGATTCAGTAGAGTAGCTGGATATAAGGTCAACGCTCAAAAAAACAATAGCCTTGTCAAACACAAATAGCAGACTCACTGAGAGAGAAATTAGGGAAACAATTCCTTTTACAATAGCATCCAAAAAAATGAAATATCTAGGAATCAGTCTAATAAAGGAAGCAAAAGACCTCTACACTGAAAACTACAGCAACCTGAAAAAGGAGATCGAGGAGGATGTAAGAAAATGGAAAGACATCCCTTGTTCCTGGGTAGGAAGAATCAATATAGTGAAAATGGCCATACTTCCAAAACTGCTATATAGATTTAATGCAATGCCAATTGAAATTCCAACATGGTACTTCACAGAACTAGAGAAAACAATCCAAAAATTCATTTGGAACCAGAAGAGACCTAGAATAGCAAAAGCAATTCTGGGCAACAGAGACATGGCTGGGGGTATCACAATCCCCAACTTGAAACTATACTACAAAGCTACTGTGATAAAAACACCATGGTACTGGCAAAGAAACAGACCTGAGGATCAGTGGAATAGATTAGAAGATGCAGAAACAACTTCAGACATGACATACTCAGCCACCTCATCTTTGACAAAGGAGCCAACCACCCTCATTGGAGGAAAGATAGCCTGTTTAATAAATGGTGTTGGAAGAACTGGATTTCAACCTGTCAGAGATTAAAACTAGACCCATATCTATCACCAGGCACTAAACTAAGATGGAAGTGGATTAAAGATCTAAATATTAAGACAGAAACACTAAGCTTGCTGGAAGATAAGTTAAGTAGAACTCTTGAAGATATTGGCATAGGAAAAGACTTTATGAACAAAACCTCAATACATGGGAACGAGCAGAAAGAATCAACAACTGGGATTTCATCTTATTAAAAAGCTTCTGCACTGCAAGAGAAATCACCAACAGAGCTAACAGACAACCTACAATGTGGGAAAAAATTTTTAGCAGCTGTAACTCAGACAAAGGTCTACTATCTAGAATATATAAAGAACTGAAAAAAATCAGACCCCCCAAATTCAAAGACCCAATTCAAAAATGGGCATCTGAAATGAACAGACATTTCTCGGACAAAGAAGTAAAAGCAGCAAATAAACATGAAAAAATGTTCAACATCACTGGTCATTTGAGAGATGCAGATGAAAACAACACTGAGATTCCACCTCACCCCAGAAAGAATGGCTGCTATCAAGAAATCAACCACTAACAAATGCTGGCGGGGGTGTGGGGAGAAAGGGACCCTTCTCCATTGTTGGTGGGAGTGCAGACTGGTGCAACCACTGTGGAAATCAGTGTGGAGACACCTCAAAGAACTAGGGCTGGAGGTCCCATTTGACCCAGCTGTTCCCCTGCTGGGTATTTTCCCAAAAGAATTAAAAGATTTATACCATAGAAATATATGTGTACCCATGTTTACAGCGGCACAGTTTGTAAAAACTAAAATTTGGAAACAGCCCAAGTGCCCATCAACTGGAAACTGGATAAAGAAGATGTGGTTTTTTAATAAAATGGAGTACTACTCAGCCGTAAAGAACGAGAAACTAGAGTCATTTATAGCTAAATGGATGCATATTGAGGCGATACTCTTAAGTGAAATAAATAAAACACACATGTGTAAATACCAAATAGTTTCTCTAGTGTGAGAAACTGAGAGTGGAAATAAGGATTAATAACTAATAATTGATACTTTGAAATAGGAAAAGGTACAAAGGGGTAGAGGTGGTGGGAGGAAATGGGGAAAGGAAAGAATGGAAAGGAAAAATTATGAGAAAAGAAAAAAAGAAGGAAACAAAGTATGTAAATAGGGAAGGTTGGAGGGATGAAGGGTGCACAGGTCATGGGGAAAAAATACGAACGAAGATACAACTTGTACAGTTACATGCACCCAATGATAAATGTAAACATATTGTAAACCTCAAATGTACCAATACACAAATTTAAGCAAAAAAAAAAAAAAGACAGAAAGAAAGAAAGAAAGAAAGAAAGAAAGAGAAAGAAAAAAGAACAACCATGAAGAGAAAAACATGCAATCTGTCTTCCATCTACGGCATTCGTAAAAATAACATGTGTGGGGGGGAAGGAGAAAATATATTTGTTTTTTTCTCCAGGTCATGGAATGAATGATATTTTCTGGATTGTTTTGCCACCTGAAAATATTGAGTTATCTGTTGTGTAGGTGAGGCCGGACTGTGTGGAATCCTTCCCTATAGAAAATCAGAGACCATAATGGGTACGCTGTGTCCAGCATCCTCACCTCCCCTGTGCCTGGGTTTCATCTTCTTTCCTTTCTAACTATCCTTCTCTTTGTTTTGCCTGTCCTTATGCCCATGCATGGTGGAGAAAGACACATGTCCTTATGCCATGAAAATATGAGAGTCCTCAGATTCTGTGCTAGCTGTCTGCATCCTGGGGAGGAGGTTGTAGTACCTGTCACACAGGCTTCACTTACCAAAGAAGACACAAAGCATCCTCAATGCCTATCATGTGTGGAAGAGCCAGATAGCAGGGAGCCAGAGGCAGCAAATTAAGGGTGGAAGAACCTTGACCAAGGTGCATGGCAGGGCATGTTTGCAGTCAGCTCTCTCCACTACCTCTGTGAAGACTGGTGGTCCTGGTCAGAGTCTGGCTGTCAGAGCATGAAGGCACTAATGGGAGGGTGAAAGAAGGGAAGGAAAGAGGCAGAAAAAGGAATTAAGGTGTGTAATGTACATGCACCAAATTGACACAGAGAATGTAAACATTGTGTATTGCTAACATAAACAAGTGAATGATGAATGAGTGAATGAATGAATGAATGAATGAATGGAAAAGGAGACCCTGGCTTTGGGAATGGACAGGAAATAACATCTCTAGGTATAGGAATTCAAAGTCAAATCAAGGCTTGCCCAAGAAACAAGCCTTGCAGTGAAGGTACTCGGGAGAAGGAGAGCAGGAAGGATATACAAGTCCTCCTGGTGTGGCCAAGCCCAGCTCAAAGAACACGAACTAAGAGAGAAGCACCTGGGACCACAGCATTCCCTACTAGGTGCACTCAAAGGACTTCACCCGTCTCTTCAACCAGGTTACTCAAAGAGCTCTCATGTCCCTTCCTTGGGTCCTTGAAAGCTGCAGTAAGTTCACTAATCACATGGACCCCGATGGCTTCAGAATAATTGTCATTACTCTACTGGAGGTCTCTTTCTCTCTTCCTCATGGAAAAGAAAATTATATTATTATATAAATTATAAATTATGATACAATTTATATTTATAAATCAAATTATAAATTATATTATTATATTCTGCATATAATACATACTTATGGGTAGGTTATTACCTACTGTCATGAGTAGTATTACATACACAATATAAATGACTTCACTCCAGACAATTTTGAAGATGCTTGGAGGTGCTCTCTACAACAGAAGGTGTGTAAGTGAGAGAGTCATGTCTGTCTCATGGGAAGTCACCACCCCAGAGCTCACTCAATCTTTCAGGTGCTGTTCTAAGTTACCTGCATTCTCTCCATCCAATCACGGCTTCTGGTTGGGAATCTGACCTCCCTATTGGCTACCTCAGCTCTTTCAACTGCCCCCTATGTGACGTCATCCAACTGCCAACTTACCATTGGCTGGGGAAATGTTTTGAATTTCCGTGGAGTAGTCTGAAGGGACGCCTGGGTCATAGTTAAGTGGACAGTGTGACCAGTGCTCTTCCCACTGAATACTTGTTCACTTCAGCTTCAGCCACCCAGATATCCTTCATTACCCTCTCGTCCTTTGTATCTCCAATCGCTGTTACCCCTTCTCTGACCATGTCAGGTAAGGACAGTTAAGTTCAGAGGTCTTCGACATTACACATTTCCTCCTCTCCCAAATCAGTTTGCTAGTGGGGACCAAATACTCGGGAGACTGGAGGAAGGTCTTGAACTGGAAATCTACAGACTTAATTTCATTTATGGCTTGAATCTTTAGTAAGGATAGGACTTTGGGTAGATGATTTACTCTTTTTTTTTCTTTTTTCTTTTTTTTTTTTGATACCGGGGGTCAGACTGGAGTCCTTGGGTTTGCGCAGCAGGCGGCGAAACCGCTGAGCTAATTCCCGGCCCTGATTTACTCTTAAATAAAAGTGTTTCCTCAACTGCTCCCTGAGGATGACCAGCTGCCTATGCTTTGTTCCCTTTCTATTCTAACAGAGTCTTAAAGGTCGTAGGTAGGAACAGAAACTCTAATCCAAGACATATTAAGTGTGTTTGTTTCAACAGAAAATGAGAAAAAAAAAAAACTACGTGGGGTAGAAAACTGCCACTATTTCATCACTGGCAGTCTCCCTACACTAGTATTTCCACTTTTACTCTGATGATATTCAAAATGAACTATTCTTATGTTCCAGAGATTTCTGTCTGAACTGGGTGAAAACACAAACAGGCAGACACCATGATCAAAGGGCTGGGCTATACCCAGGCTGATACTGGAGGAGAAGGACAGTTGGGAGGGTTTCCGTGAAGCAGGGGCCAACAGAAAGTGCCTGGAATTGGAGGGAGAAGGAGGGGGAAACATGCAAAATTAAAGGGGAGAAAAATAACAAAAAGAAAAGAGATGGGGGGCATGGGGACATTCTCCAGAAAGGAAGGTGATAGTGTGTGGGCTAGAATCTTGGAGACCACCAAAGGCTTCAAGGGACCACGGAAAGAACAGAGTGCAATCTCTTAAGACAAGGGCAGAACAAGGCGGGCTTGCCCAATGCTGCCTTTAATGGTGTAAGAAGGAAACTAAGGCTAGCTTAGGGTTTCCCTTGGAGAATGCACCTTATCAGAAATGTCATGGTCTGATTGCTTTGTTCCTCTTGCTTATACCAACATAGATGCCACCTGATAATACTTTAATGTGAGCATTTCGGTTGTTTCACACACAATTCTTCCTATATACATGCTAAAAACTCATCATCCAGAGGGCCAGGGAAACAATTTTCAACTTCTATTTCAGATTGATTTTTAAACTAAATAGATTTTTTTTTTTTTTGGTACCAGGGATTGAACTCAGGACCTTGTGCTTGCAAGGTAGACACGGTGCCACTGAGCTAAATCCCTGGCCCTAAACTAAACAGATTTATTAAATGATGTTTCTTACCCCTTGAGTATCCAAAAACCCACTCCCTTTGCGTGCTTGTGAGTTTCAGATGAAGAGTGCTTGTCATCTTTATGAAAGTTTTCTTCCTAAAACAGAATGCATATTTGCTATCAGCGTCTTCATTAATATTCATACTCATGAACAGTTTTTGACACCCAAGAAACCAATGAAATACCTGCTCACGTATAAGAAAAAATGTCAAGCCCCATATCTCTCATTCCACACTTATAGAAAATAATTTTGTGAGCTCCTGTGAGATTTCCTACCTTTTAAAGAATTATTTCAGTTTCTGTTCTCCTGGCTATAAGGGAGGCTGAGGCAGGAAGGCCATAAGTAAAAGCCCAGCCTGGGCCAATTAGTGAGAATCTATAGCAACACAAAACAACAACAACAACAACAACAAAGAAAGAAAAGAAAAAACCAATATCATTTTCTTTGTATTCTAGCAGTGATAGATTTGTTACCTTGTAGGAGTGAAATACCTTCCTGATTATTGAAGATATTTATTTAGTAGACGGTGAGGAGAAATGAAAGCTTTGTGCTTCTCTTTTCATGTGTCTTTCCCTAGCCTGGTATGTGATAATATCACGGGTCAAATCTGTCTTGTGGGATGAACATCTGTTGCTTGGTGGGTGACAGTCAAGACAAAAGTGAATGAGAACAATAATGGAATTCCTTTATACTTGTTTGCACTCCATGCTCTGTGGGATTTCTTCTCTTTCTTTCCTTCTTTCTTTCATTTTTTTTTTGCCTTCTTTCATTTTTTGTTTATTTTTGAGATGAGGTCTCCACAGGTTGACTAATTTGGTCTCCAAATTGAATTCTGAGCTGATCAATCCTCCTGCCTCAGCCTCCTGAGTTTTGGTGCTACAGACAGACACATACCGCTATTCCCACCTTCACACCAGGTTTGGAATATATAAGTTATGACTTGCTAGATGTTCACATTTGTTTCCTTTTGAGGCTTGTTCCCCATTTTTCACTGAAATTGTTTACCTGCCCACATGTATTCAGGAGAACTACATTCAAAATCACCATCTATGGGGGGCTGCCTTTGGTTTATCCTGCTCCCTACAATAGAGTCAATCATGTTTGTTTTCCTAATGTTGCAGGTATAACAGCACTTTCTTTCTCCATAAATTCAGTATCCTTTTATGCTTGCTAAACAAACTAGTAAATGAGCAGCCTGGGATTCTTGCACCTCATTTTTTTATTATATTCTGTATGTCCCTTTTCAGTCTGTGGCGCTATATGTTCTTCCTTTTACTTTGTACATTTCCAGCCCCCCTTCCATGTCCATCTAGGTGTATCGCAGGGAGTATGTCCCTTTCACTCATGGGTGAACTGTCACTGTGCTTATTTGCATCACCTCTTTGTAGATGAGTAACTTTCAGGTCAGAAAGTTTAAAGAACATTTTTCTTCCCAAAGTCACTTCTTGAGAAACTAACCCTCAGTAGTCATGGTGACTTAGGATCAGAAGCTAGGCTCGAGAAGGGAAAGAATGACTCTTGCAATTTAGCAATGAGCCTGGGTTACAAATGACCCCTGGGAGACAGCGAGCGTCCTGCACAAGCACAATGAGACATGAAAGATAACAATGGCAAGAGTTATACTGTCTTGTAGCAAGTGAGTAGCAAAGATGTGCAGGTGAAAGTTCATTTCCTGCTGGTTTCTGGCCTGTGCCCAGCACACAAAGTCCTGAGCAAGGGAAGTCATGCTCTGTAACCCAGTCCCAGTAGTACACCATGGGAGGACTTGGACAAGTCAATGGGCCTCTCTTGTCTCAGTCTCCCCACTCATAACTGATAAGGTTACAGTTCTCTAAGGACCTTCTAGGTCTGAAAGGCTCCAAATCCACCACCCAGGGTCATGAGTCAGTGTGAAGGCAGGCTGAAGGGCAGCACAGGGTGCACAGAGCACACATGCATAGGATACTTTGGATCTCCAGTGACCCAAGAGGGAGGTAGATAGCTCATGGAAAGAGTTCCAAAGTGTTCCAGTTATTAAGGAACATCTGAAAGTAATTCCTGGAAGCTCACTAAATATTGGCATCACAAGCATCCTGATTACAAGGACTTTAGGATAGATAATATTGGTGATCAAAAATAGGGAGAATTTGTCGGTCTCACCCATGTTTTCATGGTTCTCTTGTTTCCTACAGAAAATTTCCAAATTCCACTATCCATGGGAACCTCCAATCCTCTGGAGCTATCACCTTTCATCATGAGCATGGCTGCTCCCTTAACATCAAGTGGTCCAGCCCTCACTTCAGCATGGCTGCTGCCCTCAGCTTCTGTCAACTACTTCCAGCCAGTCATAGCCAGTTCCTACACTTATCAACACTGTAGTGAAAGTAGGTTTTCAGGGGCTGCTGGCCAGGGGTAGATGTCCTCTTTGGTTGGGTTCTGTCCAGATATTTGGCAGTGGGATGGCATGGCAGGCTCTGGAAGCAGGCATCCACCATTGGAGACCTTTACGGTGTCTGTCACTAACCAGAGCACAACAGTTGTCTCCTCATCTATGCCTGCCCATGCTAATACCCATGGTAAATCACCCCCATTTATCCATCTATAGCTGCCAGCCTGGTTCAGCCAACACCATCACCATACATTCCGAACCAAGGACAGGGCTACCACTACTACAATCAAAGTGCAATGGGGCCTCTGATATGTGCAGAGCTTGGAGGACTGCAGCCGTATGAGTTTCTGTCACACACAGGCAGTGGGGCTGCTGCCCCTCAGCCAGAGATGGTAATGGTGTTGAAGGAGATTCAGCATACAAGTGTCGTAACATCAGCTTCTCCTGCCATCTGCTATTCTGGATCTGTGCAAGCCAACATGAAAATGAGTTTCCAAGGTGGGTACTGAGAGCAGAAACAAAAGGGATCAGGGTGCCACTATGCAGGAGGGGTGAATCTCCTGCTGAGTACAGGTAAGCATAGAGATAGGCAGAATTTCAGGCCTGAGATGGGCTCTGCTTCCAGACTCTGTAAGTAGGGAATGAAGGACACCATAGAGGCCATCCCTGATGCTCAAGAGCAGCCCAGGAGGCCACTGAGGCAGGCCACACTTCTCAGAGCTCTTAAGGATGAGTTCCCCTTTAGCAGCCCTCCATAAGCAATTCCCTTTGGTCTTCTACTGCTGTGGTCCCTTTGGAAGACACTTCCAAGTTTAAGGTGGTGAGGACAGTTTCATTTCCCTCATTTTCAGCAAGATGGAATACCTTATATTTCAGAGATCCTGTCCAAAGCTTGTGCCTCAGTACTTGTCCTGCTCACATTTTGCATAAGTAAGACCTTATCTCTCCTAGTCCAAGGCAAGAAGTGTACTTATACCAGCAAGAGAGGAGAGCACTGAGAGTATCTGAGAGTAGGAAGCTACACCTGAACAGCTCTATCTGTGAGAGTGCACATATGTGGGTGCTTGCACATCTGCGTGTGTGGTGTGTGTGTGTGTGCGCGCGGAGGGTATACAGTGCACAGGGCCTTGTGCATAGTAGACAATACTCTAGCACTGTACCAAAATATATCCTGATCTAAAAATCACTTTGTTTCCTTTGACTAAGAACAATCCTAGGACCTAAAAAGAAAGCCATAAGAAGAAAGACATCAGCTGATAAGCAGGAAGAACAGTTACCTCCTAGCTATAAAGCAAGGTCCTGTCCATGGTCCTTAAGGAGAGGGAATGGGAAGGCCTTGCTGACTCTTGGTGGGCTCCCGAGGGCTGTGCTGGTGTGAACGGGGTGCAACTCCCTTAGGAAAGACTGACTTTTCCCTTGTTTCATTTGCAGTAAAGGGAATGTCCCCAGAGACAGAGACATATGTGGGGTGGCAAGCCCTGAGCCAGGCAGGGTTTGTGTCACAACTTGCAGAAATCCCAGAGTCCTGCAGCACCAAAAATGCCCAGTTGCCTGAGGGAAGCCCACCAACTGAGTCTGGGGGCATTTCAGCGGGAGCTCCAGTGCATAATTCCACTCATTCCTTGGCCTTGGATTCAAGCTGGGAGCAATCAGAGAAGAAGAACTGGCATGAGATGAGAAGCGAGGGCTTAGAGCCTCTGGATGCCCAGAAGATCTTTATAGGCACCCAAGATCAGCCTTTATTCTCCTTGGCATCCGCTGATTCTCCCGAGCTGCTGGCTTCCACTGAGCATCCAATCCCTGAGAATCCTCGTTCTGAAGATGCCCTCTTGGGAAAGTGCCACCTGACTCCCCAGGACCCAGGGACCCTTGACAAGGGGATTGAGTCCAGCCCGGGTTGGGCAGATATTGGGGCCCTGGTAGAGGACATTCAACTTCCCCAGGTGCTCCAGTCCTTGGAAGATCTTGATCAGTCCAATCAGCCCACAACCATCCTAGCCCAAGACACTCATGAGATTCATGAGAATGGTGTGCAGGAAAACTCAGCTATCACCAATGTTCCTTCAGCAAAGTTGAGGAAGAAGAAACATAAAGCTTCTGAGGTTATCACTGGAGCTCCTGAGGCTAAACTGCAGCTCATGGACCTCGAGAGCCTGTCAGGGGGAAAAGGGTGCATTTTTAGTGCAGCAGCCAGTGACAGGGCTCCCAAGGACACGGTTGAGAAGTCCTACAGAAAATCTCCAATGATGGCATCCAGCAGAACCAACCAAGATGAGGGTCATGGGAAAGGGAAGGACAAGAGAACCAAAGGCAATAATGCCAAGAAAGCTCTTGAGAATAAGCAGTCTGAGCCTAAGGTCAAGGCAGAAGAGGTGCCAACGATTCCTAACCGGAAGCGCAAGAGACAACAACCTGTGATTGGTCAAGAGGTATTTAAAATGCCTCACACCAGCCTAGGCATGCACTTGCTGGAATCTGTGCAGGTTTTCCACCCTTTAGGGAAGAAGTTGGATAAGAAAGGTGGAAGCTTTTCCTCCAGGGCCCTGGGAGCATCGAGTAGCACCAAAGATCTCAAGACGTCAACAGGCAAATCTTGGCCAGGGGTCCCATGTGAGGGGAAAATCCCTCGGGATGATGCCCGGAACCCCCCCAGCACTGCTGAAGCAGAGGCTTCATCTTCATCCCTGTGTGAGCTGCCCCCACCTGGGCAGGTGAAGTTAATACCACTGTCTTTTCCCAGCCCAGAAAAGCCTCCATCCCGACCCGTTTGCCGAAGGCCACAGCCTCCAGCCTCAAGGCAGCCCACTATAGCTCACCCTGTCCAACCTGCTGCCACTGACACAGCACAGCCATCCCAAACAGCTGCTGGCAACACCTCTCTGATGCATCCCATCAAACCAGCTCAGCCAGTTCTGAACAATGCCAGCCAAGCACACCTGACCTGGAAGACCCAGCCCGGAGTTCCTCGGCCTGCAGTGTCTAAGCCTGCATCCCGGGCAACATCACCTTGCTCCTCACTCAGAAGAGTGCCTGTAGCCACCGGTCTGACCAAGCAGTGCAGTTCCCCACCTCTGCGGCACCACCCGTATCTCATCGAAGACTTCAGCCGCCAGCGAATTCCCTGGAGGGAGCCCAGCGTTCCCCAACCAGTCCTGTCAACCCCGATTACAGAGGAACAGAGACCAGAGCGAGAAGCGATGAAGAGGCAGGCTCAGCTAGAGCGGGAGCTGGCTGCCAAATACACCTCCTTAGGGAAGCTGCAGTTTTTCAGGCAGAGGGAGACAGACATGGAAATTGCTCAATACTACGGATACGTAAGATGAGAGCCAGGAGCACTGTCCAGCCTCTTTGGTATCAAGTGGTTCTCCACTTAGATATGCAGAGAGAAGTAGAAATTTGCTGATTCTGATGTACCACTGAAGATTATCATAACCACATCCTGGTTATTTTCATTATAATATAGCTCCTCAGCAGAGGAGCTCAGTAGAACAAATAGATAGGAAATAAAGCCCACTTTTAAGTTTTGAGGTGTGTTCACTGTGGTTTCCTTTGGTACAGGTGGGGATCAAAGCATGCATTTAAAAGAAGCAACTTAATGCTGGGTGACAGAACATGGGCACACAGGTTAAGAGCTGGGCAAGGAGAAAGAAATAAGATTTGAGTCAAAAAGGCCAAAGAAGAGAGATCACATGGGCTCAGAAGAAGAATTGAATATGGGTGAAGTGACAGGAGACACTAAGTCTTGGGTCAGGGTGAAAGAATACGATTTGGACAAGGTCCATGACAGCACAGGATGGGTGTGGGCTGAGCAGAGGAAAGGCATCACCCCTCTCGTGGAGCCTGGGTTTTGATCCAGGACACATCTCCAACACACTTGGGCCACCTCAGATTATAGTTGGGAAATGTGGCTCCCAAACCCCGGTCAAGCTACCAGGGGACTGACTGTCCTGGGGGCAGCGAATGGTGTCATACCTGGACACATGAGTGTCAGCAGCACAAGGCCCACCTAGAACATGGCCCACAATAAAAATCACCACTTCCACAACACCCACGCGCAGGGCGGCAGAGGGGCGCCACCTCAGTTAGCTTCCAAACACGTGAGACCAGGACCACTGCGGCCCTTTTCAGGTCAGGTTCAGCAATGGCCTGGGATCCCGCTGGATGCAGAGGCAAGGAGGCTTCAGTTTGGGGCCCGGCCTGGGATGAAGTCCTCACAGGGTCAATGAAAGCCCACCTGCAGGCAGCCAACCTGGTTTTCAGGGCACCGTGTGCAGAGGTCACGGTTGGGCGAGATCAAACTTGTAAACGGGCCTGAAAATGAAGCCCAGAGTCCAGTCAGGTCCTGTTCTCCCCAAATCTGGACAGGTACCTTGGTCTAGGTGTGCAGTCCTCAGAAGCAGGGCACAAGACGAACCGGCTTCGGGCCTCTGCCTAGGACAGGAGCAAACACAGGGACACCCTCAGGATCTCAGGACACAAGCACCAGAGGGCTTCAGGTATAGGGGCAGGGAGAGGGGATGGGGGAATGGGGGGTAAAGTGGCAGTTGGTGGGATGGAGGTGGGGGTCAGGAATGGAGTGGGGTGGGGTGGGGCCAGCAGGGGTGAGGGCAGACGAGCCACACTAGGGAAATGCTAGTATTTTCAATTGTAAAAATGATTTCTTTACATAGACTTTCTTCAACAAAATCCCTCACTTAAAAATACAATCCAGGGCCAGGGATTTAGCTCAGTGGTTTTGGCGTCTGCTTCGCAAGCGCAAGGACCTGAGTTCAATCCGTCCCTTCAAAGAAAAAAAAAAAAAAACATTCCACCAGCATTCAGTCCACGATGGGATCTGTAGCTTTTTAGGCATCCCAGGGGGAAGTCCTTGCAACCCCTTAGCAGTCCCAACCACTACCCTCTCTGCATTTGCCTATCTGCACCTTGCCTGAGCGTGGAGTCATTCCATGACCAACCTGTTAGGTGTGGAGCCTTGCACTCAGCAGACCGGTTTGAAGCTTCAGCCACACAGAAGAGTGCGATAACAATGGTCTGGGATCCCGCTGGATGCAGAGGCAAGGAGACCTCAGTTTGTGGCCCGGTCCGGGATGAAGACATCACAGGGTGAGTGAATGCCCACCTTCAGGCAGCCAACCTGCCTTTCAGGGCACAGTGCGCACAGGTCACAGTGGAGCGAGATCAAATTTGTAAACCGGGCTGAAGATGAAGCCCAGGGTCCTGTCAGGTCCTGTTCTCCCAAAATCTGGACAGGTACCTTGGTCTGGGTGTGCAGTCCTCAGAAGCAGGGCACAAGAAGAACCAGCATCGGGCGCCTGCCTAGGACAGGAGCAAACACAGGGACACCCTGAGGATCTCAGGACACAAGCACCAGAGGACTTCAGGTATAGGGGCAGGGAGAGTGGACGGGAGAATTGTAGGTAAAGTGGCAGTTGGTGGGATGGAGGTGGGGGTCAGGAATGGAGTGGGGTGGGGTGGGGCCAGCAGGGGTGAGGGAAGACGAGCCACACTAGGGAAAGGCTAGTATTTTTACTTGTAAAAATGAGTTCTTTAGATTGATTTTTCTAACCAAAATGCCCCACTTAAAAATACAATCCACTGGCATTTAGTCCACAATGGGATCTGTAGCTTTTTCGGCATCCCAGGGGAAAGTCCTTGCAACCCCTTAGCAGTCCCAACCACTACCCTCTCTGCATTTGCCTATCTGTACCTTGCCTGAGCGTGGAGTCATTCCATGACCAACCTGTTAGGTGTGGAGTCTTGCACTCAGCAGACCAGTTTCAAGCTTCAGCCACACAGCAGAGTGTGACACCAGTGGTCTTGGATCAGAGACAAGGAGGCCTCAGTTTGGGGCCCGGCCCAGGATGAAGACCTCACAGGGTGAGTGAATGCCCACCTTCAGGCAGCCAACGTGGCTTTCAGGGCACAGTGTGCACAGGTCACAGTGGAGCGAGATCAAATTTGTAAACCGGGCTGAAGATGAAGCCCAGGGTCCTGTCAGGTCCTGTTCTCCCAAAATCTGGACAGGTACCGTGGCCTGGGTGTGCAGTCCTCAGAAGCAGGGCACAAGAAGAACCAGCTTCGGGCGCCTGCCTAGGACAGGAGCAAACACAGGGACACCCTGAGGATCTCAGGACACAAGCACCAGAGGACTTCAGGTATAGGGGCAGGGAGAGTGGACGGGAGAATTGTAGGTAAAGTGGCAGTTGGTGGGATGGAGGTGGGGGTCAGGAATGGAGTGGGGTGGGGTGGGGCCAGCAGGGGTGAGGGCAGACGAGCCACACTAGGGAAAGGCTAGTATTTTTACTTGTAAAAATGAGTTCTTTAGATTGATTTTTCTAACCAAAATGCCCCACTTAAAAATACAATCCACTGGCATTTAGTCCACGATGGGATCTGTAGCTTTTTCGGCATCCCAGGGGAAAGTCCTTGCAACCCCTTAGCAGTCCCAACCACTACCCTCTCTGCATTTGCCTATCTGTACCTTGCCTGAGCGTGGAGTCATTCCATGACCAACCTGTTAGGTGTGGAGTCTTGCACTCAGCAGACCAGTTTCAAGCTTCAGCCACACAGCAGAGTGTGACACCAGTGGTCTTGGATCAGAGACAAGGAGGCCTCAGTTTGGGGCCCGGCCCAGGATGAAGACCTCACAGGGTGAGTGAATGCCCACCTTCAGGCAGCCAACGTGGCTTTCAGGGCACAGTGTGCACAGGTCACAGTGGAGCGAGATCAAATTTGTAAACCGGGCTGAAGATGAAGCCCAGGGTCCTGTCAGGTCCTGTTCTCCCAAAATCTGGACAGGTACCGTGGCCTGGGTGTGCAGTCCTCAGAAGCAGGGCACAAGAAGAACCAGCTTCGGGCGCCTGCCTAGGACAGGAGCAAACACAGGGACACCCTCAGGATCTCAGGACACAAGCACCAGAGGACTTCAGGTATAGGGGCAGGGAGAGTGGACGGGAGAATTGTAGGTAAAGTGGCAGTTGGTGGGATGGAGGTGGGGGTCAGGAATGGAGTGGGGTGGGGTGGGGCCAGCAGGGGTGAGGGCAGACGAGCCACACTAGGGAAAGGCTAGTATTTTTACTTGTAAAAATGAGTTCTTTAGATTGATTTTTCTAACCAAAATGCCCCACTTAAAAATACAATCCACTGGCATTTAGTCCACAATGGGATCTGTAGCTTTTTCGGCATCCCAGGGGAAAGTCCTTGCAACCCCTTAGCAGTCCCAACCACTACCCTCTCTGCATTTGCCTATCTGTACCTTGCCTGAGCGTGGAGTCATTCCATGACCAACCTGTTAGGTGTGGAGTCTTGCACTCAGCAGACCAGTTTCAAGCTTCAGCCACACAGCAGAGTGTGACACCAGTGGTCTTGGATCAGAGACAAGGAGGCCTCAGTTTGGGGCCCGGCCCAGGATGAAGACCTCACAGGGTGAGTGAATGCCCACCTTCAGGCAGCCAACGTGGCTTTCAGGGCACAGTGTGCACAGGTCACAGTGGAGCGAGATCAAATTTGTAAACCGGGCTGAAGATGAAGCCCAGGGTCCTGTCAGGTCCTGTTCTCCCAAAATCTGGACAGGTACCGTGGCCTGGGTGTGCAGTCCTCAGAAGCAGGGCACAAGAAGAACCAGCTTCGGGCGCCTGCCTAGGACAGGAGCAAACACAGGGACACCCTCAGGATCTCAGGACACAAGCACCAGAGGACTTCAGGTATAGGGGCAGGGAGAGTGGACGGGAGAATTGTAGGTAAAGTGGCAGTTGGTGGGATGGAGGTGGGGGTCAGGAATGGAGTGGGGTGGGGTGGGGCCAGCAGGGGTGAGGGAAGACGAGCCACACTAGGGAAAGGCTAGTATTTTTACTTGTAAAAATGAGTTCTTTAGATTGATTTTTCTAACCAAAATGCCCCACTTAAAAATACAATCCACTGGCATTTAGTCCACAATGGGATCTGTAGCTTTTTCGGCATCCCAGGGGAAAGTCCTTGCAACCCCTTAGCAGTCCCAACCACTACCCTCTCTGCATTTGCCTATCTGTACCTTGCCTGAGCGTGGAGTCATTCCATGACCAACCTGTTAGGTGTGGAGTCTTGCACTCAGCAGACCAGTTTCAAGCTTCAGCCACACAGCAGAGTGTGACACCAGTGGTCTTGGATCAGAGACAAGGAGGCCTCAGTTTGGGGCCCGGCCCAGGATGAAGACCTCACAGGGTGAGTGAATGCCCACCTTCAGGCAGCCAACGTGGCTTTCAGGGCACAGTGTGCACAGGTCACAGTGGAGCGAGATCAAATTTGTAAACCGGGCTGAAGATGAAGCCCAGGGTCCTGTCAGGTCCTGTTCTCCCACAATCTGGACAGGTACCGTGGCCTGGGTGTGCAGTCCTCAGAAGCAGGGCACAAGAAGAACCAGCTTCGGACGCCTGCCTAGGACAGGAGCAAACACAGGGACACCCTGAGGATCTCAGGACACAAGCACCAGAGGACTTCAGGTATAGGGGCAGGGAGAGTGGACGGGAGAATTGTAGGTAAAGTGGCAGTTGGTGGGATGGAGGTGGGGGTCAGGAATGGAGTGGGGTGGGGTGGGGCCAGCAGGGGTGAGGGCAGACGAGCCACACTAGGAAAACGCTAGTATTTTTACTTGTAAAAATGAGTTCTTTAGATTGATTTTTCTAACCAAAATGCCCCACTTAAAAATACAATCCACTGGCATTTAGTCCACGATGGGATCTGTAGCTTTCTTGGCATCCCGGGGGAAGTCCTTGCAACCCCTTAGCAGTCCCAACCACTACCCTCTCTGCATTTGCCTATCTGTACCTTGCCTGAGCGTGGAGTCATTCCATGACCAACCTGTTAGGTGTGCAGTCTTTCATTCAGCAGACCTGGTTGAAGCTTCAGCCACACAGCAGAGTGTGATAGCAATGGTCTGGGACCCCGCTGGATGCAGAGGCAAGGAGACCTCAGTTTGTGGCCCGGTCCGGGATGAAGACATCACAGGGTGAGTGAATGCCCACCTTCAGGCAGCCAACCTGCCTTTCAGGGCACAGTGCGCACAGGTCACAGTGGAGCGAGATCAAATTTGTAAACCGGGCTGAAGATGAAGCCCAGGGTCCTGTCAGGTCCTGTTCTCCCAAAATCTGGACAGGTACCTTGGTCTGGGTGTGCAGTCCTCAGAAGCAGGGCACAAGAAGAACCAGCTTCGGGCGCCTGCCTAGGACAGGAGCAAACACAGGGACACCCTGAGGATCTCAGGACACAAGCACCAGAGGACTTCAGGTATAGGGGCAGGGAGAGTGGACGGGAGAATTGTAGGTAAAGTGGCAGTTGGTGGGATGGAGGTGGGGGTCAGGAATGGAGTGGGGTGGGGTGGGGCCAGCAGGGGTGAGGGCAGACGAGCCACACTAGGAAAACGCTAGTATTTTTACTTGTAAAAATGAGTTCTTTAGATTGATTTTTCTAACCAAAATGCCCCACTTAAAAATACAATCCACTGGCATTTAGTCCACGATGGGATCTGTAGCTTTCTTGGCATCCCGGGGGAAGTCCTTGCAACCCCTTAGCAGTCCCAACCACTACCCTCTCTGCATTTGCCTATCTGTACCTTGCCTGAGCGTGGAGTCATTCCATGACCAACCTGTTAGGTGTGCAGTCTTTCATTCAGCAGACCTGGTTGAAGCTTCAGCCACACAGAAGAGTGGGATAGCAATGGTCTGGGATCCCGCTGGATGCAGAGGCAAGGAGACCTCAGTTTGTGGCCCGGTCCGGGATGAATACATCACAGGGTGAGTGAATGCCCACCTTCAGGCAGCCAACCTGCCTTTCAGGGCACAGTGTGCACAGGTAACAGTGGAGCGAGATCAAATTTGTAAACCGGGCTGAAGATGAAGCGCAGGGTCCTGTCAGGTCCTGTTCTCCCAAAATCTGGACAGGTACCGTGGCCTGGGTGTGCAGTCCTCAGAAGCAGGGCACAAGAAGAACCAGCTTCGGGCGCCTGCCTAGGACAGGAGCAAACACAGGGACACCCTGAGGATCTCAGGACACAAGCACCAGAGGACTTCAGGTATAGGGGCAGGGAGAGTGGGTGGGGGAATGGGGGGTAAAGTGGCAGTTGGTGGGATGGAGGTGGGGGTCAGGAATGGAGTGGGGTGGGGTGGGGCCAGCAGGGGTGAGGGCAGACGAGCCACACTAGGGAAAGGCTAGTATTTTTACTTGTAAAAATGAGTTCTTTAGATTGATTTTTCTAACCAAAATGCCCCACTTAAAAATACAATCCACTGGCATTTAGTCCACAATGGGATCTGTAGCTTTTTCGGCATCCCAGGGGAAAGTCCTTGCAACCCCTTAGCAGTCCCAACCACTATCCTCTCTGCATTTGCCTATCTGTACCTTGCCTGAGTGTGGAGTCATTCCATGACCAACCTGTTAGGTGTGGAGTCTTTCATTCAGCAGACCTGGTTGAAGCTTCAGCCACACAGCAGAGTGGGATAGCAATGGTCTGGGACCCCGCTGGATGCAGAGGCAAGGAGACCTCAGTTTGTGGCCCGGTCCGGGATGAAGACATCACAGGGTGAGTGAATGCCCACCTTCAGGCAGCCAACCTGCCTTTCAGGGCACAGTGCGCACAGGTCACAGTGGAGCGAGATCAAATTTGTAAACCGGGCTGAAGATGAAGCCCAGGGTCCTGTCAGGTCCTGTTCTCCCAAAATCTGGACAGGTACCTTGGTCTGGGTGTGCAGTCCTCAGAAGCAGGGCACAAGAAGAACCAGCATCGGGCGCCTGCCTAGGACAGGAGCAAACACAGGGACACCCTGAGGATCTCAGGACACAAGCACCAGAGGACTTCAGGTATAGGGGCAGGGAGAGTGGGTGGGGGAATGGGGGGTAAAGTGGCAGTTGGTGGGATGGAGGTGGGGGTCAGGAATGGAGTGGGGTGGGGTGGGGCCAGCAGGGGTGAGGGCAGACGAGCCACACTAGGGAAAGGCTAGTATTTTTACTTGTAAAAATGAGTTCTTTAGATTGATTTTTCTAACCAAAATGCCCCACTTAAAAATACAATCCACTGGCATTTAGTCCACAATGGGATCTGTAGCTTTTTCGGCATCCCAGGGGAAAGTCCTTGCAACCCCTTAGCAGTCCCAACCACTACCCTCTCTGCATTTGCCTATCTGTACCTTGCCTGAGCGTGGAGTCATTCCATGACCAACCTGTTAGGTGTGGTGTCTTGCACTCAGCAGACCAGTTTCAAGCTTCAGCCACACAGCAGAGTGTGACACCAGTGGTCTTGGATCAGAGACAAGGAGGCCTCAGTTTGGGGCCCGGCCCAGGATGAAGACCTCACAGGGTGAGTGAATGCCCACCTTCAGGCAGCCAACGTGGCTTTCAGGGCACAGTGTGCACAGGTCACAGTGGAGCGAGATCAAATTTGTAAACCGGGGTGAAGATGAAGCCCAGGGTCCTGTCAGGTCCTGTTCTCCCAAAATCTGGACAGGTACCTTGGTCTGGGTGTGCAGTCCTCAGAAGCAGGGCACAAGAAGAACCAGCTTCGGGCGCCTGCCTAGGACAGGAGCAAACACAGGGACACCCTGAGGATCTCAGGACACAAGCACCAGAGGACTTCAGGTATAGGGGCAGGGAGAGTGGACGGGAGAATTGTAGGTAAAGTGGCAGTTGGTGGGATGGAGGTGGGGGTCAGGAATGGAGTGGGGTGGGGTGGGGCCAGCAGGGGTGAGGGCAGACGAGCCACACTAGGAAAACGCTAGTATTTTTACTTGTAAAAATGAGTTCTTTAGATTGATTTTTCTAACCAAAATGCCCCACTTAAAAATACAATCCACTGGCATTTAGTCCACGATGGGATCTGTAGCTTTCTTGGCATCCCGGGGGAAGTCCTTGCAACCCCTTAGCAGTCCCAACCACTACCCTCTCTGCATTTGCCTATCTGTACCTTGCCTGAGCGTGGAGTCATTCCATGACCAACCTGTTAGGTGTGGAGTCTTGCACTCAGCAGACCAGTTTCAAGCTTCAGCCACACAGCAGAGTGTGACACCAGTGGTCTTGGATCAGAGACAAGGAGGCCTCAGTTTGGGGCCCGGCCCAGGATGAAGACCTCACAGGGTGAGTGAATGCCCACCTTCAGGCAGCCAACGTGGCTTTCAGGGCACAGTGTGCACAGGTCACAGTGGAGCGAGATCAAATTTGTAAACCGGGCTGAAGATGAAGCCCAGGGTCCTGTCAGGTCCTGTTCTCCCAAAATCTGGACAGGTACCTTGGTCTGGGTGTGCAGTCCTCAGAAGCAGGGCACAAGAAGAACCAGCATCGGGCGCCTGCCTAGGACAGGAGCAAACACAGGGACACCCTGAGGATCTCAGGACACAAGCACCAGAGGACTTCAGGTATAGGGGCAGGGAGAGTGGGTGGGGGAATGGGGGGTAAAGTGGCAGTTGGTGGGATGGAGGTGGGGGTCAGGAATGGAGTGGGGTGGGGTGGGGCCAGCAGGGGTGAGGGCAGACGAGCCACACTAGGGAAAGGCTAGTATTTTTACTTGTAAAAATGAGTTCTTTAGATTGATTTTTCTAACCAAAATGCCCCACTTAAAAATACAATCCACTGGCATTTAGTCCACGATGGGATCTGTAGCTTTCCTGGCATCCCGGGGGAAGTCCTTGCAACCCCTTAGCAGTCCCAACCACTACCCTCTCTGCATTTGCCTATCTGTACCTTGCCTGAGCGTGGAGTCATTCCATGACCAACCTGTTAGGTGTGGAGTCTTGCACTCAGCAGACCAGTTTCAAGCTTCAGCCACACAGCAGAGTGTGACACCAGTGGTCTTGGATCAGAGACAAGGAGGCCTCAGTTTGGGGCCCGGCCCAGGATGAAGACCTCACAGGGTGAGTGAATGCCCACCTTCAGGCAGCCAACGTGGCTTTCAGGGCACAGTGTGCACAGGTCACAGTGGAGCGAGATCAAATTTGTAAACCGGGGTGAAGATGAAGCCCAGGGTCCTGTCAGGTCCTGTTCTCCCACAATCTGGACAGGTACCGTGGCCTGGGTGTGCAGTCCTCAGAAGCAGGGCACAAGAAGAACCAGCTTCCGGCGCCTGCCTAGGACAGGAGCAAACACAGGGACACCCTCAGGATCTCAGGACACAAGCACCAGAGGACTTCAGGTATAGGGGCAGGGAGAGTGGACGGGAGAATTGTAGGTAAAGTGGCAGTTGGTGGGATGGAGGTGGGGGTCAGGAATGGAGTGGGGTGGGGTGGGGCCAGCAGGGGTGAGGGCAGACGAGCCACACTAGGGAAACGCTAGTATTTTTACTTGTAAAAATGAGTTCTTTAGATTGATTTTTCTAACCAAAATGCCCCACTTAAAAATACAATCCACTGGCATTTAGTCCACGATGGGATCTGTAGCTTTCTTGGCATCTCGGGGGAAGTCCTTGCAACCCCTTAGCAGTCCCAACCACTACCCTCTCTGCATTTGCCTATCTGTACCTTGCCTGAGCGTGGAGTCATTCCATGACCAACCTGTTAGGTGTGCAGTCTTTCATTCAGCAGACCTGGTTGAAGCTTCAGCCACACAGCAGAGTGGGATAGCAATGGTCTGGGACCCCGCTGGATGCAGAGGCAAGGAGACCTCAGTTTGTGGCCCGGTCCGGGATGAAGACATCACAGGGTGAGTGAATGCCCACCTTCAGGCAGCCAACCTGCCTTTCAGGGCACAGTGCGCACAGGTCACAGTGGAGCGAGATGAAATTTGTAAACCGGGCTGAAGATGAAGCCCAGGGTCCTGTCAGGTCCTGTTCTCCCAAAATCTGGACAGGTACCTTGGTCTGGGTGTGCAGTCCTCAGAAGCAGGGCACAAGAAGAACCAGCATCGGGCGCCTGCCTAGGACAGGAGCAAACACAGGGACACCCTGAGGATCTCAGGACACAAGCACCAGAGGACTTCAGGTATAGGGGCAGGGAGAGTGGGTGGGGGAATGGGGGGTAAAGTGGCAGTTGGTGGGATGGAGGTGGGGGTCAGGAATGGAGTGGGGTGGGGTGGGGCCAGCAGGGGTGAGGGCAGACGAGCCACACTAGGGAAAGGCTAGTATTTTTACTTGTAAAAATGAGTTCTTTAGATTGATTTTTCTAACCAAAATGCCCCACTTAAAAATACAATCCACTGGCATTTAGTCCACAATGGGATCTGTAGCTTTTTCGGCATCCCAGGGGAAAGTCCTTGCAACCCCTTAGCAGTCCCAACCACTACCCTCTCTGCATTTGCCTATCTGTACCTTGCCTGAGCGTGGAGTCATTCCATGACCAACCTGTTAGGTGTGGAGTCTTGCACTCAGCAGATCAATTTCAAGCTTCAGCCACACAGCAGAGTGTGACACCAGTGGTCTTGGATCAGAGACAAGGAGGCCTCAGTTTGGGGCCCGGCCCAGGATGAAGACCTCACAGGGTGAGTGAATGCCCACCTTCAGGCAGCCAACCTGCCTTTCAGGGCACAGTGTGCACAGGTCACAGTGGAGCGAGATCAAATTTGTAAACCGGGCTGAAGATGAAGCCCAGGGTCCTGTCAGGTCCTGTTCTCCCAAAATCTGGACAGGTACCTTGGTCTGGGTGTGCAATCCTCAGAAGCAGGGCACAAGAAGAACCAGCTTCGGGCGCCTGCCTAGGACAGGAGCAAACACAGGGACACCCTGAGGATCTCAGGACACAAGCACCAGAGGACTTCAGGTATAGGGGCAGGGAGAGTGGGTGGGGGAATGGGGGGTAAAGTGGCAGTTGGTGGGATGGAGGTGGGGGTCAGGAATGGAGTGGGGTGGGGTGGGGCCAGCAGGGGTGAGGGCAGACGAGCCACACTAGGAAAACGCTAGTATTTTTACTTGTAAAAATGAGTTCTTTAGATTGATTTTTCTAACCAAAATGCCCCACTTAAAAATACAATCCACTGGCATTTAGTCCACGATGGGATCTGTAGCTTTCTTGGCATCTCGGGGGAAGTCCTTGCAACCCCTTAGCAGTCCCAACCACTACCCTCTCTGCATTTGCCTATCTGTACCTTGCCTGAGCGTGGAGTCATTCCATGACCAACCTGTTAGGTGTGGAGTCTTTCATTCAGCAGACCTGGTTGAAGCTTCAGCCACACAGCAGAGTGTGATAGCAATGGTCTGGGACCCCGCTGGATGCAGAGGCAAGGAGACCTCAGTTTGTGGCCCGGTCCGGGATGAAGACATCACAGGGTGAGTGAATGCCCACCTTCAGGCAGCCAACCTGCCTTTCAGGGCACAGTGCGCACAGGTCACAGTGGAGCGAGATCAAATTTGTAAACCGGGCTGAAGATGAAGCCCAGGGTCCTGTCAGGTCCTGTTCTCCCAAAATCTGGACAGGTACCTTGGTCTGGGTGTGCAGTCCTCAGAAGCAGGGCACAAGAAGAACCAGCATCGGGCGCCTGCCTAGGACAGGAGCAAACACAGGGACACCCTGAGGATCTCAGGACACAAGCACCAGAGGACTTCAGGTATAGGGGCAGGGAGAGTGGGTGGGGGAATGGGGGGTAAAGTGGCAGTTGGTGGGATGGAGGTGGGGGTCAGGAATGGAGTGGGGTGGGGTGGGGCCAGCAGGGGTGAGGGAAGACGAGCCACACTAGGGAAAGGCTAGTATTTTTACTTGTAAAAATGAGTTCTTTAGATTGATTTTTCTAACCAAAATGCCCCACTTAAAAATACAATCCACTGGCATTTAGTCCACAATGGGATCTGTAGCTTTTTCGGCATCCCAGGGGAAAGTCCTTGCAACCCCTTAGCAGTCCCAACCACTACCCTCTCTGCATTTGCCTATCTGTACCTTGCCTGAGCGTGGAGTCATTCCATGACCAACCTGTTAGGTGTGGTGTCTTGCACTCAGCAGACCAGTTTCAAGCTTCAGCCACACAGCAGAGTGTGACACCAGTGGTCTTGGATCAGAGACAAGGAGGCCTCAGTTTGGGGCCCGGCCCAGGATGAAGACCTCACAGGGTGAGTGAATGCCCACCTTCAGGCAGCCAACGTGGCTTTCAGGGCACAGTGTGCACAGGTCACAGTGGAGCGAGATCAAATTTGTAAACCGGGGTGAAGATGAAGCCCAGGGTCCTGTCAGGTCCTGTTCTCCCAAAATCTGGACAGGTACCGTGGCCTGGGTGTGCAGTCCTCAGAAGCAGGGCACAAGAAGAACCAGCTTCGGGCGCCTGCCTAGGACAGGAGCAAACACAGGGACACCCTCAGGATCTCAGGACACAAGCACCAGAGGACTTCAGGTATAGGGGCAGGGAGAGTGGACGGGAGAATTGTAGGTAAAGTGGCAGTTGGTGGGATGGAGGTGGGGGTCAGGAATGGAGTGGGGTGGGGTGGGGCCAGCAGGGGTGAGGGCACACGAGCCACACTAGGGAAAGGCTAGTATTTTTACTTGTAAAAATGAGTTCTTTAGATTGATTTTTCTAACCAAAATGCCCCACTTAAAAATACAATCCACTGGCATTTAGTCCACGATGGGATCTGTAGCTTTCTTGGCATCCCGGGGGAAGTCCTTGCAACCCCTTAGCAGTCCCAACCACTACCCTCTCTGCATTTGCCTATCTGTACCTTGCCTGAGCGTGGAGTCATTCCATGACCAACCTGTTAGGTGTGCAGTCTTTCATTCAGCAGACCTGGTTGAAGCTTCAGCCACACAGCAGAGTGGGATAGCAATGGTCTGGGACCCCGCTGGATGCAGAGGCAAGGAGACCTCAGTTTGTGGCCCGGTCCGGGATGAAGACATCACAGGGTGAGTGAATGCCCACCTTCAGGCAGCCAACCTGCCTTTCAGGGCACAGTGTGCACAGGTCACAGTGGAGCGAGATCAAATTTGTAAACCGGGGTGAAGGTGAAGCCCAGGGTCCTGTCAGGTCCTGTTCTCCCAAAATCTGGACAGGTACCGTGGCCTGGGTGTGCAGTCCTCAGAAGCAGGGCACAAGAAGAACCAGCTTCGGGCGCCTGCCTAGGACAGGAGCAAACACAGGGACACCCTCAGGATCTCAGGACACAAGCACCAGAGGACTTCAGGTATAGGGGCAGGGAGAGTGGACGGGAGAATTGTAGGTAAAGTGGCAGTTGGTGGGATGGAGGTGGGGGTCAGGAATGGAGTGGGGTGGGGTGGGGCCAGCAGGGGTGAGGGAAGACGAGCCACACTAGGGAAAGGCTAGTATTTTTACTTGTAAAAATGAGTTCTTTAGATTGATTTTTCTAACCAAAATGCCCCACTTAAAAATACAATCCACTGGCATTTAGTCCACAATGGGATCTGTAGCTTTTTCGGCATCCCAGGGGAAAGTCCTTGCAACCCCTTAGCAGTCCCAACCACTACCCTCTCTGCATTTGCCTATCTGTACCTTGCCTGAGCGTGGAGTCATTCCATGACCAACCTGTTAGGTGTGGTGTCTTGCACTCAGCAGACCAGTTTCAAGCTTCAGCCACACAGCAGAGTGTGACACCAGTGGTCTTGGATCAGAGACAAGGAGGCCTCAGTTTGGGGCCCGGCCCAGGATGAAGACCTCACAGGGTGAGTGAATGCCCACCTTCAGGCAGCCAACGTGGCTTTCAGGGCACAGTGTGCACAGGTCACAGTGGAGCGAGATCAAATTTGTAAACTGGGGTGAAGATGAAGCCCAGGGTCCTGTCAGGTCCTGTTCTCCCAAAATCTGGACAGGTACCGTGGCCTGGGTGTGCAGTCCTCAGAAGCAGGGCACAAGAAGAACCAGCTTCGGGCGCCTGCCTAGGACAGGAGCAAACACAGGGACACCCTGAGGATCTCAGGACACAAGCACCAGAGGACTTCAGGTATAGGGGCAGGGAGAGTGGACGGGAGAATTGTAGGTAAAGTGGCAGTTGGTGGGATGGAGGTGGGGGTCAGGAATGGAGTGGGGTGGGGTGGGGCCAGCAGGGGTGAGGGCAGACGAGCCACACTAGGGAAAGGCTAGTATTTTTACTTGTAAAAATGAGTTCTTTAGATTGATTTTTCTAACCAAAATGCCCCACTTAAAAATACAATCCACTGGCATTTAGTCCACAATGGGATCTGTAGCTTTTTCGGCATCCCAGGGGAAAGTCCTTGCAACCCCTTAGCAGTCCCAACCACTACCCTCTCTGCATTTGCCTATCTGTACCTTGCCTGAGCGTGGAGTCATTCCATGACCAACCTGTTAGGTGTGCAGTCTTTCATTCAGCAGACCTGGTTGAAGCTTCAGCCACACAGCAGAGTGGGATAGCAATGGTCTGGGACCCCGCTGGATGCAGAGGCAAGGAGACCTCAGTTTGTGGCCCGGTCCGGGATGAAGACATCACAGGGTGAGTGAATGCCCACCTTCAGGCAGCCAACCTGCCTTTCAGGGCACAGTGCGCACAGGTCACAGTGGAGCGAGATCAAATTTGTAAACCGGGCTGAAGATGAAGCCCAGGGTCCTGTCAGGTCCTGTTCTCCCAAAATCTGGACAGGTACCTTGGTCTGGGTGTGCAGTCCTCAGAAGCAGGGCACAAGAAGAACCAGCATCGGGCGCCTGCCTAGGACAGGAGCAAACACAGGGACACCCTGAGGATCTCAGGACACAAGCACCAGAGGACTTCAGGTATAGGGGCAGGGAGAGTGGGTGGGGGAATGGGGGGTAAAGTGGCAGTTGGTGGGATGGAGGTGGGGGTCAGGAATGGAGTGGGGTGGGGTGGGGCCAGCAGGGGTGAGGGAAGACGAGCCACACTAGGGAAAGGCTAGTATTTTTACTTGTAAAAATGAGTTCTTTAGATTGATTTTTCTAACCAAAATGCCCCACTTAAAAATACAATCCACTGGCATTTAGTCCACAATGGGATCTGTAGCTTTTTCGGCATCCCAGGGGAAAGTCCTTGCAACCCCTTAGCAGTCCCAACCACTACCCTCTCTGCATTTGCCTATCTGTACCTTGCCTGAGCGTGGAGTCATTCCATGACCAACCTGTTAGGTGTGGAGTCTTGCACTCAGCAGACCAGTTTCAAGCTTCAGCCACACAGCAGAGTGTGACACCAGTGGTCTTGGATCAGAGACAAGGAGGCCTCAGTTTGGGGCCCGGCCCAGGATGAAGACCTCGCAGGGTGAGTGAATGCCCACCTTCAGGCAGCCAACGTGGCTTTCAGGGCACAGTGTGCACAGGTCACAGTGGAGCGAGATCAAATTTGTAAACCGGAGTGAAGATGAAGCCCAGGGTCCTGTCTGGTCCTGTTCTCCCAAAATCTGGACAGGTACCGTGGCCTGGGTGTGCAGTCCTCAGAAGCAGGGCACAAGAAGAACCAGCTTCGGGCGCCTGCCTAGGACAGGAGCAAACACAGGGACACCCTGAGGATCTCAGGACACAAGCACCAGAGGACTTCAGGTATAGGGGCAGGGAGAGTGGACGGGAGAATTGTAGGTAAAGTGGCAGTTGGTGGGATGGAGGTGGGGGTCAGGAATGGAGTGGGGTGGGGTGGGGCCAGCAGGGGTGAGGGCAGACGAGCCACACTAGGAAAACGCTAGTATTTTTACTTGTAAAAATGAGTTCTTTAGATTGATTTTTCTAACCAAAATGCCCCACTTAAAAATACAATCCACTGGCATTTAGTCCACGATGGGATCTGTAGCTTTCTTGGCATCCCGGGGGAAGTCCTTGCAACCCCTTAGCAGTCCCAACCACTACCCTCTCTGCATTTGCCTATCTGTACCTTGCCTGAGCGTGGAGTCATTCCATGACCAACCTGTTAGGTGTGCAGTCTTTCATTCAGCAGACCTGGTTGAAGCTTCAGCCACACAGCAGAGTGGGATAGCAATGGTCTGGGACCCCGCTGGATGCAGAGGCAAGGAGACCTCAGTTTGTGGCCCGGTCCGGGATGAAGACATCACAGGGTGAGTGAATGCCCACCTTCAGGCAGCCAACCTGCCTTTCAGGGCACAGTGTGCACAGGTCACAGTGGAGCGAGATCAAATTTGTAAACCGGGGTGAAGGTGAAGCCCAGGGTCCTGTCAGGTCCTGTTCTCCCAAAATCTGGACAGGTACCGTGGCCTGGGTGTGCAGTCCTCAGAAGCAGGGCACAAGAAGAACCAGCTTCGGGCGCCTGCCTAGGACAGGAGCAAACACAGGGACACCCTCAGGATCTCAGGACACAAGCACCAGAGGACTTCAGGTATAGGGGCAGGGAGAGTGGACGGGAGAATTGTAGGTAAAGTGGCAGTTGGTGGGATGGAGGTGGGGGTCAGGAATGGAGTGGGGTGGGGTGGGGCCAGCAGGGGTGAGGGAAGACGAGCCACACTAGGGAAAGGCTAGTATTTTTACTTGTAAAAATGAGTTCTTTAGATTGATTTTTCTAACCAAAATGCCCCACTTAAAAATACAATCCACTGGCATTTAGTCCACAATGGGATCTGTAGCTTTTTCGGCATCCCAGGGGAAAGTCCTTGCAACCCCTTAGCAGTCCCAACCACTACCCTCTCTGCATTTGCCTATCTGTACCTTGCCTGAGCGTGGAGTCATTCCATGACCAACCTGTTAGGTGTGGTGTCTTGCACTCAGCAGACCAGTTTCAAGCTTCAGCCACACAGCAGAGTGTGACACCAGTGGTCTTGGATCAGAGACAAGGAGGCCTCAGTTTGGGGCCCGGCCCAGGATGAAGACCTCACAGGGTGAGTGAATGCCCACCTTCAGGCAGCCAACGTGGCTTTCAGGGCACAGTGTGCACAGGTCACAGTGGAGCGAGATCAAATTTGTAAACTGGGGTGAAGATGAAGCCCAGGGTCCTGTCAGGTCCTGTTCTCCCAAAATCTGGACAGGTACCGTGGCCTGGGTGTGCAGTCCTCAGAAGCAGGGCACAAGAAGAACCAGCTTCGGGCGCCTGCCTAGGACAGGAGCAAACACAGGGACACCCTGAGGATCTCAGGACACAAGCACCAGAGGACTTCAGGTATAGGGGCAGGGAGAGTGGACGGGAGAATTGTAGGTAAAGTGGCAGTTGGTGGGATGGAGGTGGGGGTCAGGAATGGAGTGGGGTGGGGTGGGGCCAGCAGGGGTGAGGGCAGACGAGCCACACTAGGGAAAGGCTAGTATTTTTACTTGTAAAAATGAGTTCTTTAGATTGATTTTTCTAACCAAAATGCCCCACTTAAAAATACAATCCACTGGCATTTAGTCCACAATGGGATCTGTAGCTTTTTCGGCATCCCAGGGGAAAGTCCTTGCAACCCCTTAGCAGTCCCAACCACTACCCTCTCTGCATTTGCCTATCTGTACCTTGCCTGAGCGTGGAGTCATTCCATGACCAACCTGTTAGGTGTGCAGTCTTTCATTCAGCAGACCTGGTTGAAGCTTCAGCCACACAGCAGAGTGGGATAGCAATGGTCTGGGACCCCGCTGGATGCAGAGGCAAGGAGACCTCAGTTTGTGGCCCGGTCCGGGATGAAGACATCACAGGGTGAGTGAATGCCCACCTTCAGGCAGCCAACCTGCCTTTCAGGGCACAGTGCGCACAGGTCACAGTGGAGCGAGATCAAATTTGTAAACCGGGCTGAAGATGAAGCCCAGGGTCCTGTCAGGTCCTGTTCTCCCAAAATCTGGACAGGTACCTTGGTCTGGGTGTGCAGTCCTCAGAAGCAGGGCACAAGAAGAACCAGCATCGGGCGCCTGCCTAGGACAGGAGCAAACACAGGGACACCCTGAGGATCTCAGGACACAAGCACCAGAGGACTTCAGGTATAGGGGCAGGGAGAGTGGGTGGGGGAATGGGGGGTAAAGTGGCAGTTGGTGGGATGGAGGTGGGGGTCAGGAATGGAGTGGGGTGGGGTGGGGCCAGCAGGGGTGAGGGAAGACGAGCCACACTAGGGAAAGGCTAGTATTTTTACTTGTAAAAATGAGTTCTTTAGATTGATTTTTCTAACCAAAATGCCCCACTTAAAAATACAATCCACTGGCATTTAGTCCACAATGGGATCTGTAGCTTTTTCGGCATCCCAGGGGAAAGTCCTTGCAACCCCTTAGCAGTCCCAACCACTACCCTCTCTGCATTTGCCTATCTGTACCTTGCCTGAGCGTGGAGTCATTCCATGACCAACCTGTTAGGTGTGGAGTCTTGCACTCAGCAGACCAGTTTCAAGCTTCAGCCACACAGCAGAGTGTGACACCAGTGGTCTTGGATCAGAGACAAGGAGGCCTCAGTTTGGGGCCCGGCCCAGGATGAAGACCTCGCAGGGTGAGTGAATGCCCACCTTCAGGCAGCCAACGTGGCTTTCAGGGCACAGTGTGCACAGGTCACAGTGGAGCGAGATCAAATTTGTAAACCGGAGTGAAGATGAAGCCCAGGGTCCTGTCTGGTCCTGTTCTCCCAAAATCTGGACAGGTACCGTGGCCTGGGTGTGCAGTCCTCAGAAGCAGGGCACAAGAAGAACCAGCTTCGGGCGCCTGCCTAGGACAGGAGCAAACACAGGGACACCCTGAGGATCTCAGGACACAAGCACCAGAGGACTTCAGGTATAGGGGCAGGGAGAGTGGACGGGAGAATTGTAGGTAAAGTGGCAGTTGGTGGGATGGAGGTGGGGGTCAGGAATGGAGTGGGGTGGGGTGGGGCCAGCAGGGGTGAGGGCAGACGAGCCACACTAGGAAAACGCTAGTATTTTTACTTGTAAAAATGAGTTCTTTAGATTGATTTTTCTAACCAAAATGCCCCACTTAAAAATACAATCCACTGGCATTTAGTCCACGATGGGATCTGTAGCTTTCTTGGCATCCCGGGGGAAGTCCTTGCAACCCCTTAGCAGTCCCAACCACTACCCTCTCTGCATTTGCCTATCTGTACCTTGCCTGAGCGTGGAGTCATTCCATGACCAACCTGTTAGGTGTGCAGTCTTTCATTCAGCAGACCTGGTTGAGGCTTCAGCCACACAGCAGAGTGTGATAGCAATGGTCTGGGATCCCGCTGGATGCAGAGGCAAGGAGACCTCAGTTTGTGGCCTGGTCCGGGATGAAGACATCACAGGGTGAGTGAATGCCCACCTTCAGGCAGCCAACCTGCCTTTCAGGGCACAGTGTGCACAGGTCACAGTGGAGCGAGATCAAATTTGTAAACCGGGCTGAAGATGAAGCGCAGGGTCCTGTCAGGTCCTGTTCTCCCAAAATCTGGACAGGTACCTTGGTCTGGGTGTGCAGTCCTCAGAAGCAGGGCACAAGAAGAACCAGCATCGGGCGCCTGCCTAGGACAGGAGCAAACACAGGGACACCCTGAGGATCTCAGGACACAAGCACCAGAGGACTTCAGGTATAGGGGCAGGGAGAGTGGATGGGGGAATGGGGGGTAAAGTGGCAGTTGGTGGGATGGAGGTGGGGGTCAGGAATGGAGTGGGGTGGGGTTTGGCCAGCAGGGGTGTGGGCAGACGAGCCACACTAGGGAAATGCTAGTATTTTCAATTGTAAAAATGATTTCTTTACATAGACTTTCTTCAACAAAATCCCTCACTTAAAAATACAATCCAGGGCCAGGTATTTAGCTCAGTGGTTTTGGCGTCTGCTTCGCAAGCGCAAGGACCCGAGTTCAATCCCTCCCTTCAAAGAAAAAAGAAAAAAACCATTCCACCAGCATTCAGTCCACAATGGGATCTGTAGCTTTTTAGGCATCCCAGGGGGAAGTCCTTGCAACCCCTTAGCAGTCCCAACCACTACCCTCTCTGCATTTGCCTATCTGCACCTTGCCTGAGCGTGGAGTCATTCCATGACCAACCTGTTAGGTGTGGAGTCTTGCACTCAGCAGACCGGTTTGAAACTTCAGCCACACAGCAGAGTGTGATACCAATGGTCTGGGATCCCGCTGGATGCAGAGGCAAGGAGGCCTCAGTTTGTGGCCTGGTCCGGGATGAAGACTTCACAGGGTCAGTGAATGCCCACCTTCAGGCTGCCAACCTGGCTTTCAGGGCACAGTGTTCACAGGTCACAGTGGAGCGAGATCAAATTTGTAAACCGGGGTGAAGATGAAGCCCAGGGTCCTGTCAGGTCCTGTTCTCCCAAAATCTGGACAGGTACCGTGGCCTGGGTGTGCAGTCCTCAGAAGCAGGGCACAAGAAGAACCAGCTTCGGGCGCCTGCCTAGGACAGGAGCAAACACAGGGACACCCTGAGGATCTCAGGACACAAGCACCAGAGGACTTCAGGTATAGGGGCAGGGAGAGTGGACGGGAGAATTGTAGGTAAAGTGGCAGTTGGTGGGATGGAGGTGGGGGTCAGGAATGGAGTGGGGTGGGGTGGGGCCAGCAGGGGTGAGGGCAGACGAGCCACACTAGGAAAACGCTAGTATTTTTACTTGTAAAAATGAGTTCTTTAGATTGATTTTTCTAACCAAAATGCCCCACTTAAAAATACAATCCACTGGCATTTAGTCCACGATGGGATCTGTAGCTTTCTTGGCATCCCGGGCGAAGTCCTTGCAACCCCTTAGCAGTCCCAACCACTACCCTCTCTGCATTTGCCTATCTGTACCTTGCCTGAGCGTGGAGTCATTCCATGACCAACCTGTTAGGTGTGCAGTCTTTCATTCAGCAGACCTGGTTGAAGCTTCAGCCACACAGCAGAGTGGGATAGCAATGGTCTGGGACCCCGCTGGATGCAGAGGCAAGGAGACCTCAGTTTGTGGCCCGGTCCGGGATGAAGACATCACAGGGTGAGTGAATGCCCACCTTCAGGCAGCCAACCTGCCTTTCAGGGCACAGTGCGCACAGGTCACAGTGGAGCGAGATCAAATTTGTAAACCGGGCTGAAGATGAAGCCCAGGGTCCTGTCAGGTCCTGTTCTCCCAAAATCTGGACAGGTACCGTGGCCTGGGTGTGCAGTCCTCAGAAGCAGGGCACAAGAAGAACCAGCTTCGGGCGCCTGCCTAGGACAGGAGCAAACACAGGGACACCCTGAGGATCTCAGGACACAAGCACCAGAGGACTTCAGGTATAGGGGCAGGGAGAGTGGACGGGAGAATTGTAGGTAAAGTGGCAGTTGGTGGGATGGAGGTGGGGGTCAGGAATGGAGTGGGGTGGGGTGGGGCCAGCAGGGGTGAGGGCAGACAAGCCATACTAGGGAAAGGCTAGTATTTTTACTTGTAAAAATGAGTTCTTTAGATTGATTTTTCTAACCAAAATGCCCCACTTAAAAATACAATCCACTGGCATTTAGTCCACAATGGGATCTGTAGCTTTTTCGGCATCCCAGGGGAAAGTCCTTGCAACCCCTTAGCAGTCCCAACCACTATCCTCTCTGCATTTGCCTATCTGTACCTTGCCTGAGCGTGGAGTCATTCCATGACCAACCTGTTAGGTGTGGAGTCTTGCACTCAGCAGACCAGTTTCAAGCTTCAGCCACACAGCAGAGTGTGACACCAGTGGTCTTGGATCAGAGACAAGGAGGCCTCAGTTTGGGGCCCGGCCCAGGATGAAGACCTCACAGGGTGAGTGAATGCCCACCTTCAGGCAGCCAACGTGGCTTTCAGGGCACAGTGTGCACAGGTCACAGTGGAGCGAGATCAAATTTGTAAACCGGGCTGAAGATGAAGCCCAGGGTCCTGTCAGGTCCTGTTCTCCCAAAATCTGGACAGGTACCGTGGCCTGGGTGTGCAGTCCTCAGAAGCAGGGCACAAGAAGAACCAGCTTCGGGCGCCTGCCTAGGACAGGAGCAAACACAGGGACACCCTGAGGATCTCAGGACACAAGCACCAGAGGACTTCAGGTATAGGGGCAGGGAGAGTGGACGGGAGAATTGTAGGTAAAGTGGCAGTTGGTGGGATGGAGGTGGGGGTCAGGAATGGAGTGGGGTGGGGTGGGGCCAGCAGGGGTGAGGGCAGACGAGCCACACTAGGAAAACGCTAGTATTTTTACTTGTAAAAATGAGTTCTTTAGATTGATTTTTCTAACCAAAATGCCCCACTTAAAAATACAATCCACTGGCATTTAGTCCACGATGGGATCTGTAGCTTTCTTGGCATCCCGGGCGAAGTCCTTGCAACCCCTTAGCAGTCCCAACCACTACCCTCTCTGCATTTGCCTATCTGTACCTTGCCTGAGCGTGGAGTCATTCCATGACCAACCTGTTAGGTGTGCAGTCTTTCATTCAGCAGACCTGGTTGAAGCTTCAGCCACACAGCAGAGTGGGATAGCAATGGTCTGGGACCCCGCTGGATGCAGAGGCAAGGAGACCTCAGTTTGTGGCCCGGTCCGGGATGAAGACATCACAGGGTGAGTGAATGCCCACCTTCAGGCAGCCAACCTGCCTTTCAGGGCACAGTGCGCACAGGTCACAGTGGAGCGAGATCAAATTTGTAAACCGGGCTGAAGATGAAGCCCAGGGTCCTGTCAGGTCCTGTTCTCCCAAAATCTGGACAGGTACCTTGGTCTGGGTGTGCAGTCCTCAGAAGCAGGGCACAAGAAGAACCAGCATCGGGCGCCTGCCTAGGACAGGAGCAAACACAGGGACACCCTGAGGATCTCAGGACACAAGCACCAGAGGACTTCAGGTATAGGGGCAGGGAGAGTGGGTGGGGGAATGGGGGGTAAAGTGGCAGTTGGTGGGATGGAGGTGGGGGTCAGGAATGGAGTGGGGTGGGGTGGGGCCAGCAGGGGTGAGGGAAGACGAGCCACACTAGGGAAAGGCTAGTATTTTTACTTGTAAAAATGAGTTCTTTAGATTGATTTTTCTAACCAAAATGCCCCACTTAAAAATACAATCCACTGGCATTTAGTCCACAATGGGATCTGTAGCTTTTTCGGCATCCCAGGGGAAAGTCCTTGCAACCCCTTAGCAGTCCCAACCACTACCCTCTCTGCATTTGCCTATCTGTACCTTGCCTGAGCGTGGAGTCATTCCATGACCAACCTGTTAGGTGTGGAGTCTTGCACTCAGCAGACCAGTTTCAAGCTTCAGCCACACAGCAGAGTGTGACACCAGTGGTCTTGGATCAGAGACAAGGAGGCCTCAGTTTGGGGCCCGGCCCAGGATGAAGACCTCGCAGGGTGAGTGAATGCCCACCTTCAGGCAGCCAACGTGGCTTTCAGGGCACAGTGTGCACAGGTCACAGTGGAGCGAGATCAAATTTGTAAACCGGAGTGAAGATGAAGCCCAGGGTCCTGTCAGGTCCTGTTCTCCCAAAATCTGGACAGGTACCGTGGCCTGGGTGTGCAGTCCTCAGAAGCAGGGCACAAGAAGAACCAGCTTCGGGCGCCTGCCTAGGACAGGAGCAAACACAGGGACACCCTGAGGATCTCAGGACACAAGCACCAGAGGACTTCAGGTATAGGGGCAGGGAGAGTGGACGGGAGAATTGTAGGTAAAGTGGCAGTTGGTGGGATGGAGGTGGGGGTCAGGAATGGAGTGGGGTGGGGTGGGGCCAGCAGGGGTGAGGGCAGACGAGCCACACTAGGAAAACGCTAGTATTTTTACTTGTAAAAATGAGTTCTTTAGATTGATTTTTCTAACCAAAATGCCCCACTTAAAAATACAATCCACTGGCATTTAGTCCACGATGGGATCTGTAGCTTTCTTGGCATCCCGGGGGAAGTCCTTGCAACCCCTTAGCAGTCCCAACCACTACCCTCTCTGCATTTGCCTATCTGTACCTTGCCTGAGCGTGGAGTCATTCCATGACCAACCTGTTAGGTGTGCAGTCTTTCATTCAGCAGACCTGGTTGAGGCTTCAGCCACACAGCAGAGTGTGATAGCAATGGTCTGGGATCCCGCTGGATGCAGAGGCAAGGAGACCTCAGTTTGTGGCCTGGTCCGGGATGAAGACATCACAGGGTGAGTGAATGCCCACCTTCAGGCAGCCAACCTGCCTTTCAGGGCACAGTGTGCACAGGTCACAGTGGAGCGAGATCAAATTTGTAAACCGGGCTGAAGATGAAGCGCAGGGTCCTGTCAGGTCCTGTTCTCCCAAAATCTGGACAGGTACCTTGGTCTGGGTGTGCAGTCCTCAGAAGCAGGGCACAAGAAGAACCAGCATCGGGCGCCTGCCTAGGACAGGAGCAAACACAGGGACACCCTGAGGATCTCAGGACACAAGCACCAGAGGACTTCAGGTATAGGGGCAGGGAGAGTGGATGGGGGAATGGGGGGTAAAGTGGCAGTTGGTGGGATGGAGGTGGGGGTCAGGAATGGAGTGGGGTGGGGTTTGGCCAGCAGGGGTGTGGGCAGACGAGCCACACTAGGGAAATGCTAGTATTTTCAATTGTAAAAATGATTTCTTTACATAGACTTTCTTCAACAAAATCCCTCACTTAAAAATACAATCCAGGGCCAGGTATTTAGCTCAGTGGTTTTGGCGTCTGCTTCGCAAGCGCAAGGACCCGAGTTCAATCCCTCCCTTCAAAGAAAAAAAAAAAAAAACATTCCACCAGCATTCAGTCCACAATGGGATCTGTAGCTTTTTAGGCATCCCAGGGGGAAGTCCTTGCAACCCCTTAGCAGTCCCAACCACTACCCTCTCTGCATTTGCCTATCTGCACCTTGCCTGAGCGTGGAGTCATTCCATGACCAACCTGTTAGGTGTGGAGTCTTGCACTCAGCAGACCGGTTTGAAACTTCAGCCACACAGCAGAGTGTGATACCAATGGTCTGGGATCCCGCTGGATGCAGAGGCAAGGAGGCCTCAGTTTGTGGCCTGGTCCGGGATGAAGACTTCACAGGGTCAGTGAATGCCCACCTTCAGGCTGCCAACCTGGCTTTCAGGGCACAGTGTTCACAGGTCACAGTGGAGCGAGATCAAATTTGTAAACCGGGGTGAAGATGAAGCCCAGGGTCCTGTCAGGTCCTGTTCTCCCAAAATCTGGACAGGTACCGTGGCCTGGGTGTGCAGTCCTCAGAAGCAGGGCACAAGAAGAACCAGCTTCGGGCGCCTGCCTAGGACAGGAGCAAACACAGGGACACCCTGAGGATCTCAGGACACAAGCACCAGAGGACTTCAGGTATAGGGGCAGGGAGAGTGGACGGGAGAATTGTAGGTAAAGTGGCAGTTGGTGGGATGGAGGTGGGGGTCAGGAATGGAGTGGGGTGGGGTGGGGCCAGCAGGGGTGAGGGCAGACGAGCCACACTAGGAAAACGCTAGTATTTTTACTTGTAAAAATGAGTTCTTTAGATTGATTTTTCTAACCAAAATGCCCCACTTAAAAATACAATCCACTGGCATTTAGTCCACGATGGGATCTGTAGCTTTCTTGGCATCCCGGGCGAAGTCCTTGCAACCCCTTAGCAGTCCCAACCACTACCCTCTCTGCATTTGCCTATCTGTACCTTGCCTGAGCGTGGAGTCATTCCATGACCAACCTGTTAGGTGTGCAGTCTTTCATTCAGCAGACCTGGTTGAAGCTTCAGCCACACAGCAGAGTGGGATAGCAATGGTCTGGGACCCCGCTGGATGCAGAGGCAAGGAGACCTCAGTTTGTGGCCCGGTCCGGGATGAAGACATCACAGGGTGAGTGAATGCCCACCTTCAGGCAGCCAACCTGCCTTTCAGGGCACAGTGCGCACAGGTCACAGTGGAGCAAGATCAAATTTGTAAACCGGGGTGAAGATGAAGCCCAGGGTCCTGTCAGGTCCTGTTCTCCCAAAATCTGGACAGGTACCTTGGTCTGGGTGTGCAGTCCTCAGAAGCAGGGCACAAGAAGAACCAGCATCGGGCGCCTGCCTAGGACAGGAGCAAACACAGGGACACCCTGAGGATCTCAGGACACAAGCACCAGAGGACTTCAGGTATAGGGGCAGGGAGAGTGGATGGGGGAATGGGGGGTAAAGTGGCAGTTGGTGGGATGGAGGTGGGGGTCAGGAATGGAGTGGGGTGGGGTGGGGCCAGCAGGGGTGAGGGCAGACGAGCCACACTAGGGAAAGGCTAGTATTTTTACTTGTAAAAATGAGTTCTTTAGATTGATTTTTCTAACCAAAATGCCCCACTTAAAAATACAATCCACTGGCATTTAGTCCACAATGGGATCTGTAGCTTTTTCGGCATCCCAGGGGAGAGTCCTTGCAACCCCTTAGCAGTCCCAACCACTATCCTCTCTGCATTTGCCTATCTGTACCTTGCCTGAGCGTGGAGTCATTCCATGACCAACCTGTTAGGTGTGGAGTCTTGCACTCAGCAGACCAGTTTCAAGCTTCAGCCACACAGCAGAGTGTGACACCAGTGGTCTTGGATCAGAGACAAGGAGGCCTCAGTTTGGGGCCCGGCCCAGGATGAAGACCTCACAGGGTGAGTGAATGCCCACCTTCAGGCAGCCAACCTGCCTTTCAGGGCACAGTGTGCACAGGTCACAGTGGAGCGAGATCAAATTTGTAAACCGGGCTGAAGATGAAGCCCAGGGTCCTGTCAGGTCCTGTTCTCCCAAAATCTGGACAGGTACCGTGGCCTGGGTGTGCAGTCCTCAGAAGCAGGGCACAAGAAGAACCAGCATCGGGCGCCTGCCTAGGACAGGAGCAAACACAGGGACACCCTGAGGATCTCAGGACACAAGCACCAGAGGACTTCAGGTATAGGGGCAGGGAGAGTGGATGGGGGAATGGGGGGTAAAGTGGCAGTTGGTGGGATGGAGGTGGGGGTCAGGAATGGAGTGGGGTGGGGTTTGGCCAGCAGGGGTGTGGGCAGACGAGCCACACTAGGGAAATGCTAGTATTTTCAATTGTAAAAATGATTTCTTTACATAGACTTTCTTCAACAAAATCCCTCACTTAAAAATACAATCCAGGGCCAGGTATTTAGCTCAGTGGTTTTGGCGTCTGCTTCGCAAGCGCAAGGACCCGAGTTCAATCCCTCCCTTCAAAGAAAAAAAAAAAAAAACATTCCACCAGCATTCAGTCCACAATGGGATCTGTAGCTTTTTAGGCATCCCAGGGGGAAGTCCTTGCAACCCCTTAGCAGTCCCAACCACTACCCTCTCTGCATTTGCCTATCTGCACCTTGCCTGAGCGTGGAGTCATTCCATGACCAACCTGTTAGGTGTGGAGTCTTGCACTCAGCAGACCGGTTTGAAACTTCAGCCACACAGCAGAGTGTGATACCAATGGTCTGGGATCCCGCTGGATGCAGAGGCAAGGAGGCCTCAGTTTGTGGCCCGGTCCGGGATGAAGACTTCACAGGGTCAGTGAATGCCCACCTTCAGGCTGCCAACCTGGCTTTCAGGGCACAGTGTTCACAGGTCACAGTGGAGCGAGATCAAATTTGTAAACCGGGGTGAAGATGAAGCCCAGGGTCCTGTCAGGTCCTGTTCTCCCAAAATCTGGACAGGTACCGTGGCCTGGGTGTGCAGTCCTCAGAAGCAGGGCACAAGAAGAACCAGCTTCGGGCGCCTGCCTAGGACAGGAGCAAACACAGGGACACCCTGAGGATCTCAGGACACAAGCACCAGAGGACTTCAGGTATAGGGGCAGGGAGAGTGGGTGGGGGAATTGTAGGTAAAGTGGCAGTTGGTGGGATGGAGGTGTGGGTCAGGAACGGAGTGGGGTCTGGTGGGCCCAGCAGGGGTGAGGGCAGAGGAGCCACACTAGGGAATTGCTAGTATTTTCAATTGTATAAATGAGTTCTTTAGATAGATTTTTGTAAACAAAATCTCCCACTTGAAAATACAATCCACTGGCATTTAGTCCACGATGGGATCTGTAGCTTTTTCGGCATCCCAGGGGAAAGTCCTTGCAACCCCTTAGCAGTCCCAACCACTACCCTCTCTGCATTTGCCTATCTGTACCTTGCCTGAGCGTGGAGTCATTCCATGACCAACCTGTTAGGTGTGCAGTCTTTCATTCAGCAGACCGGTTTCAAGGTTCCGCCACACAGCAGGGTGTGATAGCAATGGTCTGGGATCTTGCTGGATGCAGAGGCAAGGAGGCCTCAGTTTGTGGCCCGGCCCGGGATGAAGACTTCACAGGGTCAGTGAGTGCCCACCTTCAGGCAGCCAACCTGGCTTTCAGGGCACCAAGACTGATTCCAAGCTTCAGCCACACAGCAGAGTGTGATAGTCCTACACAACTTCATATGTCTATATTCTATCATGTTGTGTGGGTAGATCATGTTTCTTTCGCCACTTAGCCAAATTATATGGTGGACATTTGGATGGTTTTTCCTAGTAAGTGACATCTCCTGAGGTCTTCCTCTGTGTCCCATGGCCCTGGGGTAGTTTATTTACTGTATTCATAGATTAGGCAATAGTGGATGTCAACCACTGGCCCAGGGTATGAGCTAGCAATTGGGGACATTGAACTTGAATGCTCAGGCTCCTAAAATCATAAGAATCAGAAAGATATCAAAGGATTTTCAATTGATGTGCACCGTTCACCTTCGCAACTGCATAGCTACCTTCTTCCTTGCTCTCCTGGATTCATCTGTGTTGGTTACTTGGTCCATCCTTCCCTTGCAAATTATGGGCTTTCCTCCCCGTGCACCTGTCACGACTGATGCAATTGTCTGTCCCATTAACTTGAAATATCGTACTTCCCTTACTAGTATGTTAAATCCCTATGCACATTTGCATTAGACTTTTCGGAATTTTCCAGGCCTTCAGGCCTTGCTTAGTTGCCCTTTCTCTGGAATCCTTTTCATCAACTTCTAGAGCCATCCCTGAGATCCATCTAGGCACCCTGAAAGCTGACCACCCAGAAAAAGAATTCAACCTGTAGATTTCCTTACCCAATCCAGCTCCACACACTTTCTCCTCATTAGGACTCAAGCCTGACTCACTTTATCACAGGCATAATAGAAGGGAGGAGAAGTGAGTAAACTGGTCTTTAGGGTGGTAAATAAGAAGTGCATTTTCCATAGAGAGCATGTGCTTTTCAAAATTTTAATGGGAACATGTTTTTTTTTTTAAACTCAGTCTTAGTATAGCAATTATTCCTACTAGCTGTATATTTTAGTAACATTTGATACTCTCAATGTTTATTCTTTTATGTAATTATTGGGTAGAAATATATTTATTTAAAATATATGATGGCTGTTCCAGTGGGCCTGCCCCTATTCCACTTGTGAAGAACACAAAACAGAACTTAAATTTCTACCATTATAGAAGTTTGGCAGTAGGTTGTCATCTCGGGTTCATTTACTTAAAGTGTAGTAAAATTGAGCACATTTCAATATTCTTGCATAATAATTTTCGTAAGTTGATTTTTACCTTGGGCTTCAATTACTGATTAGTTGTTAAGATAATCATAAACTTAGTTAAAGTGAACATTTGCAACATTTTTCTTATCAACATTTTTTACTCTAAAGAATTTAAATTTTAAAAATCCTGGAATGATGTAAAAAGGATTCAGTATTCAAAAATAATTTTCCTTTTAAAATTCATCAAATGTAAGGAAACATCTCTATCAATTTGTCAAGAGACAAAAATCAAGCTGAAAAGAATAAGTGATCGACCCCGCTGCAGACAGGCAGGTCTGTGCACACCCTAGCGATGCCGAATCACCCCGCTGCAGACAGGCAGCCACCTGGTTCCACACTACAAAGACGCAGAGGACACCAGAGCACCAGACCAAGGTACTGAGTCCAGCTGCTCCCGGCCCAGAAGTAGGGGCTTCTGAGCAGCCGTCCCACTGCTCCTGGTCCAGAGGAAGGGGTTTCCCGGCCACCATCCCTCCCGGTGCTCCCAGCCCACAGGAAAGGGCTTTTGGGTCACCATCCCTACCGCTGCTCCTGGCCCCTGTCCCACCTCTCCCAGCTCAGAGGAGGTAATCCGTGCAGGCGCTAACAGCCCCCCGCCCCAGTCGAAATGAGAAAACACGTAAATAAGTCTCAAAACCAGACTTCCAGATCACCTACAGCAACCCCAAAGGGAAATGAGATGGGACACTCTGATACTCAACCACGTGGACCCACTGAATTGGCAACAAAAGGGGATCTGGAAAAAATGAAATCAGAAATAATTTCTCAGATAACAGGAGAAATTGTGCCCCTAGTGCAAGACATGATTAATAAGTCTAGAGAGGAGCTCAGGAACATGATGGAATCCCAACATAAGAAACAAATGGAATCCATAAAACAGATGCAAATAGATTTGCAGGACATGAAAAACTCCATTGAAAGTCTACACAGCAGAATGAGCCAGTGTGAGGACAAAATTTCAGATATAGAAGATTGCAATTAGTGACCAGGAAAAGAAAAATTGCTTCAAAATTATAAGGGAACCTGAGAAATCAATCCAGCAGCTGCTAGATGATGCAAAGAAGAATAACATAAGACTGATTGGGCTCAATGAAGAATCAGGAGAGAGTGGAGATGACATAAAAAAACCTCTTCACAGAAATAATGGCAGAAAACTTCCCAAGCAGGGGAAAAGAGCTTGACATACAAATAAGTGAGGCATATAGGACTCCAAATAGCCTTGATCAAAAAAAAAATCTACACATAGGCATATAATTGTTAAGATTCCAGAAACACAACAGAAAAGAATAAGTGATCTTTAAACACTGTAATTTAGGTTTTAGAAATGTCATTCTGAGTTCCCACATGTTTTCACAGTTTGAATTAATTTCTCATAAATAATAATTTGAAATTTGTGAAGAAATCATGAAAATCAATCTTTATGTTTTTTAAAAAAATATATTTATTTTCTAAGACACTGGAAAAGAGAGTATTTACTAGCTTTGTGAAAATATAGTTTAATTAAAAAATATGATTAATATCTTTTCATGACATTTCCTGAAAGAAGGTTGGTGTGTCCACAAACTAACTGAAAATAATTTAAGGATTTCAAGTAATAATAATAATAGAATATTTAACATGGATAGGTGTTCTACTAAATATTGAATATGTGTTTGTTTATTCCTCATAATATTTCTTCATAGTAAATGATAGTATTGTAATCCAATTTTTTTCTTAAATTCTTTCACTGGTACATTTCAGGCACACAACACGTCCACATTCATCACTGGGCACCTGCACCTGCACATGATGTATCCTCGTTCCCACGCCTTCCCAATTCCCTGGTGGGGGAAGTCGGGGGAGAGAGGGAAGGGAGAGAGGGGAAGGGAAAAGTTATGGGAGGGAAAAAGGGTGGAAACGGAGTCTTTACAATCCAATTTTACAGATAAGGAAATTGAGGCAGTATAGTTAGCCAAGATAACGTAGCTGGTGTTTTGCACAACAAGTGAAGTTAACCCATATGTATTCAAAGTCCAATTTATTTAAATTTAAATATGATTTTATGCACATTGAGGCCTTAATTATCTCTGGCCAGCATCTAAAAGTAGGCATTGTATGACATTAGCACATTTAGCTTGCATAAAAAGCTCAGCTCAAAGTCTGTTGTTTGCTTGTTTTGTTTACATTAGTGCTTGTTTGCAGTATGTAATAATTACATTCTCTGCGGAGCTTTGGTACATGTACATGACACATCTTAATTCCTTTTGCATTTCCTTTCCTTGTCCTCTTTATCTCCCAATCCCCTTCCCATTTTCTGAAAAATCTGTCTCCCTGCTTCCTATTATCTGTCTTCTATTTCGCTCTTTATTTATATTTTGAGTTTCTCATTTAAGAGAAACCATGTGAAATTTAAGTTTGTGTGTCTGATTTATTTCATTTTACATTATGGTCTCAAGATGCATCCATTTTCCCACAAAGGGTTCAAATTTATTCTCCTTTATGGCAGAGTAGTACTCCACTGTGTATAAGTATCTCATTTTCTAAAATCCATTCCATTTTGTGTTTCACAGGCATTCTATAAAGAATGATGAAGTAACTTGTCCACCTTTGCAGATAGTAATAGAAAGAAAATTTTACTCAGTGTTCTAGGTCCTGTCTCTGTGTCCCAGTCTACTCTGATATTCCAGTCTACTTGTTCATATTGTACTCTTTCAATTTCATGTATCTTATTTTGAAAAATAGGTCCTATGATTATTGTCCTATTAATACCACCTCATAGTGAGCTCCACTTTGAAGTGCTAAACTATCTACCATAAGTCACAAGTCAGGAGTTATACATGATCCCACTGTGTTTATGTCTGTTGTCTACCCTATGCTTTGATCCCATGCTCCCACAACACTTTCCTTTCTCAACTTTTATGATATTTGTCTCATTTGATTTCTTTTGGTAATGTTTATGTCTGAGTATTACCTGAACAGAAAAAGTGTCCTATTTTCTGTCATCAGAAACAATTATTCACAAATATTTAATTATCGTGGAAAGAGTCATCTATGCCAATGATGGCGAACCTTTTAAGAGCTCAGGTGGTCAAATTGCAACCCAAAACCCATTTATTATAAAATGCCAACCCTGCAATTAAACCTGAATACTGAGGCTTTAGTTTAGAAAAAAAAAAAACTCATTTTGTCTCAAAAGAAAAACAACAACACGCATGCCACAGGCTCGCCATCTCTGATCTCTGCCCTCTGAATTGCTAGCTGGTTAGAAGAGGTCCTTAAGTCTTAGTCAAGATACATCCAGGAGCCTCCTCTCCATAAGGCCTTCTCCTCACTGCCAAACACAGCTGAATGCTTACCTCTGCCTACAAATCAGCCCATAATGTGCACTATTAAATTGGTCACAGAAGTCAACCTCATAGATTGTATTAAAGCATTAATGAAGTCTACATATCTCTACTATTAAACATTTCAAATCAGCAGGGGTAATTAAAAACCCAAAAACACAAAACAGTGTCACTGATTGGAAAGTCACATGAAGACAGAGATGGAAGAAATAAAGGTATTTTTTCAAATTTAATAGAAATAACTGTGAAAACATTCTCTCCTATAAGGCATGAGATAGCTCTACTCTCACTAATTTGAGATGACTCAGTTTCAAGCCCTAGCATTACTACTGATTAGCCGGACAGCCTGTGGTAATTATGTAAATCTGCTACAACTTCATTTCTTCACTATCTGACCATTAATAACAGTTACTACATCATAGAGGGGTTGAAAGCATAGTTGAAGTTTGTATTAAACGGTGTATGCTTAACCACTGTCATATAGTAGATGGTGAACATATCATTTTTACATTTATCTCTCTTACCACATTTTCATATAATATTCTATATCTACCTACTATATATTTAAAAGTAATTATTCATTGAGTAAAACTCAATAGGTATTATAGAAAAGTACAGTACACTTTAAGTTCTAAATGTTATAAAATTTATGAATTTTTTTTAAAAAGAGTCCCTACTCAATTACTTCTTGGGATGTTTTTCTCATTATCATGTCACAATTTATATTTGTAGCATGACAGAAATTTTCTTCAAAATGAGTCTGTCTTTAGTAATTTGTATTTTCTTACATAATATCAAAAAGCTTTTTGAGAATATAGAATCTTAAGTGAGAGACTCCCAAGTATGGCTTTGACAGTGTGATACTATGTCCCAGGGAGACCTCTGTGGAGATAGACTTTGGCTAGTCCATGAACTTTAGCTCCCATTTAAGAAAAATGAAATGGATGACCCAGGGATACTCTCAATCTATGAGGATATTCATTAACAATTCATGGGAGAGCAGCCTCACAAGGTCAGGATTTGCTCATCTAGGATTTCTTTACATCAGTGCACAGAAGCAGGAGGTAATTGAGCAAGTTACTGGTGTCCTTTTAGCACTGAAGATTTGTTGATTGTTGGTTGATAAGGAAAATGACATTATTGTAATATGTCCTTCACATTACCACCTTGTTCATGCAAAGAGATCATTTCACAGCAGATCATGTGTAGGATCTTGAATGAAGATGAAGAGAAATTTTACAGATCCAGTGAAATCCCTTTGCTTTTAGAGGATGAATTACAGTTTTTACTAGAAGAGAATATTAAGCTAATAGCTTTTAGGCAAGTAATGTATTTCAAAGGCCAAAGGAGCTGCAGAGGTCTCCTGTGCCTCTTTCCTTACTTGTATTAAATATTGTATCACTCTAGAAAATACCTGTAGTTTGTTACTGCTGAAGACAGCTCTAAAATTACACAGTACAGTGTGCTGAAAAGATGGTCCCATTTTTATACAAATTAAACAAAAATCCTTACCACAGATGTATCTTTTTATAAAGTTATATTTCATAGCATTTAGTAATAATTAGCCAGAGATCTGGTATTATAATTGTTTGATAAGTAGCACATCAAAATAATTTTTTAAGTATTTAAAAATATCACACCCGCCATTGATTTTTTTCTCACACTATTGCAATAGAAATGGCTGCATTGAGCACTAGCAAAAAACAAGGGGAGAAAAAAGGCTAGCAGGGCTTTACATATAAAATTGTTATATATATTATATATAATTTTTAAATAGCTTTTTGTATTTTTAAAATTTTTTGGTTTTGATCGACATACAAAGCATTACAATACCATAATCATGGGGAATAATCCACGTTTCCACATTGGAGTAAGCTAATGAAAAGGTACAGGCAGACATTCAGAGAAATTGATCATTAGGTGTGTCCAGCACTGAGAATTACCCCTGAGTTTGCATGTTTGCCCTGTGAGTAGGTCATCTGAGTTTGTTCTTTGGTGCCCATGAAGTTACGCACCTGTCCTCCCAGAGAGACTGTAAGACAGGGAGGAACACTATCCCTTTCCAAGTTTCATTTCAAAGGCATGGTTCCCAGGTCTTTAAGAAAGACCTTTCCATAGTCGTAAACCTGACAAGAGGCTGGAGATTTATATACATTTCAAAGAGGCAGAGAAATAATTTACAATACAAGTTTTTGAAAGTAAGTGTTCTAAGAAAAGAGGTAGAGGACATATGGTCCTTGTCTATTAAAGGACGAAATCTTTCCAAAGTTTAGTCACGCTGAGGAGAACATTAAAAATATATAGATACTGATTGCTAGTTCAATTATTTCAAAATTAATTTACAAAGAAAAATGGAAAACCTAAATCAAATGAAGTGGATATATGATGTTCACTTTCCCAAAGGATGTTAATAAATAGTGATGTTTACCATTCACTTAATGTCTTAGTCTGTCCATAAAATAGAGGCCAATACTAATGTCTAACTCATAGGATTGTTGTACGTCAAGGAAGCAGTGGAAATTTTGAGTTAAAAAAGACTAGCTCATAAAGTCTTGTAAAGGTTAATTATTTACATTATTATTCAAGTGATCCATTCTCACTCTATGATTTTTGAGGATATCAGAATAAACTCCCTTTTCCAGATTTTCCACAATTAATGAAGAGGCAATTTGTTTTTTCAACTCTATAACGGTTTGCATTGAAATCCATTTTATTGTTGTGACTGTTCACATTCAATACAATAATAAATTACCCAAGACATTTAATATTGTGTTTAAAATAAACATTGTATTTGATTATTCTGTACAACTGTAGGCTAATAAGTTATTTTGATAATCTTTAATGGAGGTTAGATGCATTTTTGACTATCAATTTACAGTTCTCCATTGAAAATCAAGGAGAATCTGCAGAGGATAACTTTTTTAGGTACAAACTACTGGTCTTTTTATGTTTAAAATCTACAAGGTAATGTACTACTTTAAACTCGTTTTAATCAAGAGTTAACTTTTTGTTTTTGAATAGAAGCAACTTTTAAATACAAAAAAGTAGAACACCAGTACATGAAAGAGTACTGTATTTACTACCTTATTTATAGTAGATCTGAATTAGAATGGTTGCTCTACAAGCTATGGAACTAGACATTTAGATTCAAAAATGTGTATCCAAGACCTATGGGTGACGTGAGGCAAGTTAATCTATATTGTTATAAATTTTAATTATATAATTTGTTAAGTATAGATTGCAATAATATGCTAATAAAAGCATGATATACACTTACAATAATTACAGGCCCCAAATATACTTTTTCTTAATAAGAAATACCTATATTCTTATATAATTAGATTTGTATGTCTATTTTTTTCTTGGATCTCAGTGGCATACTTTATACTTCCAGCATACCTTTATAGAAACAAATGATAGAAAATGGAAAATTATAAGGAATTTTATCTGAAACTATATTAACACTCTTATTTGTTTAATAGATGACAAATATTAATAAATACCATTGACGCGGAATTCAAGTATCTCTGCATTCTATCTGCCAAATTCTTAAGAATCAATTTGATAATATAGGTAGAAAATATTCAAATCAGAGGAAAGACAAATAGTAAAAAATGAAATTTACATGCTTTCTTACTTGAAAACTAGGGTAACAAGCAAAAAGTAGCAATTTTGGTGATTAAAATGAGTCTATTCAAGGAAATAGTCTATATCCACATATAGGTTAGATATATAATCCATATTTATTCTTAGAAAAATTAGGATGTATCTTAAGTGGATAAAAAATTACAAAATGGCTTTCAATAAATTCAAAGGTGTTATAAAATTCAAAATGTAGTTGATGTATATGGCTCTGTACCCTTTAGTATCTCTACACGAGGAGCTAAATGAACAGAGTTGAGAGTGATGCCAATAATTTCTTTTTAATTGCAATGTGAAAGTTGCAATATACAAAGGACAATGAGTGAACGTATATTACAGGTAGAGCTCTGACCCACAACCTGCAGCAACTGCCCAGGACAGATCCCTTTAGCTCCAATAAGCTACCAAGAAGCCAATCGACTCCAATTCTGCCAAGAAGAAAATCAGCCTTTTTTAGCTAGTAACATTTCTAGAATCCTATCAACTGATTCTTTAATATCCAACTGAGAAGGACTTGATCAGCAATTCACAAGTTCCTTAATTAATTTTTCCTACTTCCAGTTTAAGATCAATGAACCAGAGAAGGTCAACGGTGCACCCTAAGCAATCACAGAAAATAACCTGTTTGTGGTAACTTCTTTACAGTTTTCCCATTTCCACAGCTTCCAGTCGCAGCATGCCTGACGTTTTCCCACTTTCTTCATTACAAATATTTCCTCTTCTCCCTCTCTTTGAGCCAGTGATGGTGGCTGACTTCCTTGATATAACAACACTTGATAACCTTTTCTGGTCCTTGCCTAGTTGGTCCTCTTTTACATCTGTAGCTATCACACTCAGGCTGTCTGCAGTGCCTGCTGCTGTGAACTCCAGGCTTTCCCAGGTGCAGACCCCAGAAGAGCCCCTTCTTGCCTTCGTCTTACTTTGTGTGTGGAGTATGATGGCAGGGTAATACAGGATGGAGTCCAAACTCTTTTCTCTTGCCTTTCAGTTTCTCTGCTACATGTTTTGGGTTCGGAACTGGGAATTTGTTATTTGTTTCAGTGTGCTTGCAATCATTTGTGGAATACAGCTCTTCTTTCTCACCCTCCTCTACTGTCTTTTGTGTCAACAGCTTTGCTTTATGCTGTTTAGAAGTGTTGACCGCAAGAAGGAGGATCACAGGGTAAAATACAAATGTAGGCTTCACAAGCCTGTTGTCCCAGGTGAGCTTACTCATGGATAAGTTTGGTCTTTGTATATTTTCACCAATGGAAATTGTTTTGTTTCTGGCTTAAGACACAATTCCCGGACACCTTTGATGTACAAGTCAGTTTGCATCCTGCATTGTCTAGAAATATATCTTCCCTTTGTGTTGCCTTTTGAACCATTTGCTTTAATATTTTACTGGTTTCCTCAATAATTAAATGTAAAGTTAAAATTTTAACGGGTCCATCTATATTTGTATGGCATAAATTTATTCTTAACTATTATACTACTATATACATATTGTATGATTTAAAATTCAATAATATATAGTTTTTCAATTATCTCTAATTCTACATATCTTTATGGGTGAGTATATTGACTTTATTACATTTTGATTCATTTTGAAGAAACAAGATATCAGGATGTATCTTTAAAAAAATACCACTGGCTGGGCTTACTTTACAATTTGAAAATGTTTCTTTGAATGACTTAGGACTTGAACAAGAAAAAGGCAAAGTACATGTTAAATATGCTTAATATATTGAATAATTTAACATAAAAATGTTACATAATCATATGTTCAAATGGGTTATCTTGGATTATCTCTTCTTATTCGATCCACCAAAGTTGCTGTGTCATTCACTGTTTTGTGGTTGATGTGGGGCCTTCAGATTTTAATTCCTAGAGCTGCAAATTACTAAAACTCCATCACAGCATGTCATATTTTCAGCAAAATGTAGGAAAACACACACACACACCCTGACAATGTTAAGATAACATTTGTTGCTGTTTTTTAATCTTTAGTAAAGCTAAGGAAACCTTGTGTGACTCTCTTTAGAAAGGTTTGCTAATCAGAAGTAAGTGTGTGCTGGGTCAGAATGGTCTTAAAAAATCAAACATAGGCTATAGTGGCTGTCCTCATGATACGATATTAAAAATGTATATTATGTATGTTGAATATCCCTATTATTACCATTGTGATAAAATCTATTTCCCAAATGAAAAAGAAAAAAGTACATTAAAATTAAAAAGAAAAACCAAGTACATGGGCCAGGGATTTAGCTCAGTGGTTCTGCCACCTCCCTCGCAAACACAAGGTCCCAAGTTCTATCCCCGGTACCAAAAAAAACACCAAAAACAAACGAAAAAAAAAACAGAGTACAATAATAGTTTTCCTTCATAGAAATCATGGCTGTAAGTTGAAATGCAGAACATAGAGTAAGAAGGAAGATTTATCAGAAGTTACTATAGAACAAGAGTCTATGATGAGGCTGTTAACACATTCAACCATAATAAAGGACAGGGATTGTAGCCCAGAAAATAAAGTGCTAATCCCTCAGAGGATATTAAAAAAAGATAAAAATTACAATGAAGCCTGTCTGTGCCCCTAGGTATGCTTTGCAAATTCTAATTAGTTGTCCATTGAACTATTTCACTCTTTAAATGGCTCACATATTCTATTTATTCCAAAATCAAAATGACAACCAGGCCTTTTGTGCATGTGCAAATTTGGGGAATAGAGTACAGTTCCCAGAGTACTTAGTATTTGTACAGTTTACTTTATTTGTTCCATTGTTTTTAATATTTTTTTGCAAGGCATTGCAATGTATAGGCAAAATAGCTTAAGATTGGTGTGTCCCTACTACATTTTATACTGTGCAACCTTGTTTCAATTCTCTGCTGATCATAAGTTTATTTTGGCTATTATTATTGTGACATTATTGGATGTAATTTTTTTATTTTTCACTCCTTTGTTGTGATGATTTTGCTTCACTCGTAGTGAGACACATGCTATGAAACATAGGACAAAAAACTAGCAAACACCCATTAAATTTTTTCTTTATTATAAAGTTGAACAAATTAATGAAGAAAAATATCTCTGATGCTTTCAAAAGCCATTAATATGTTAAGATATGAAAGTCTTTCACTTTTAAAAATATTTTAGTGATAATTTGTCTGTAGTATTATATCAAATTTCTTTGCCTACTATTTTAAGATACAGACTCATTCTAGTATAATTTTTATAAGCCCAATTTACATATATGTATATACTTCAAATAAATTAATTCATTATTTTGGGGTCTTTATTAATAATGGTATTATATATATATGTTCTTGCCTATAATTTTGGTTCAACTGCGATGGTCAAAAATAGGATCACCATCTGTTATATTCCTCCTATGATAATGCACTAGATTAACCATTTACAATAAATAGATGCTTACTATTAGTTCTGTTTCCAACAAATTCATTTTCTTGAGAAGGAGAAGTTTAAGATATACACCTGGAAAATATTATGTTGAATGAAATAAACCACACACACAAGCTTAAATACCATATGATATCTTTCACGTGAGTAAGGCAAAGTAAAAACAAAGAGAATATTAAAGGAAGAACAGGAGACAAGGGGATGGATCTCTGGGAGATGAAAAGGGGTCCAAGAGATCAAGGACAAGGGGTGAAGGATAGGGAAGGAAAACAAGTAGAATAAGGATATGTCATGGACAGCAACCTGACAACCTCAATGGATATAAACATTATATGCTAGAAACATGAGCTAAGATTAGCAACATTGGTAAGGGTGGAAATGGGGAAAGGGGAATGAAGTGAGGAGGGAGGGAAAAGGAGGGAAGAGTTTTTAAAAAGAAGAAACAAGCTGTATTATGTGCATGTATCCATTCCCCAAGATGATTCTAAACTGCATGTACTACAAACATGTACTAGTAAAAAAAGACATACACATTGATAAAAAAATCTTCTCAGTTACTCAATATGTAAGAATATAAAAATGTATAAACTTTAAAATTCAATGAGAAAAAAATAGATTGTTAATTTAGGGAAATATTTTGATATAAATTTACATAATGTTAAAATCTAAGAAATCTGGTTGGTTATGCCCCGGCCATATTGCTTTTGTCTCTCCTTTGTTCAGAGACAGCCAGGCAGATCTATTCCCCTAATAAAGGCTTGTTGTGGGCTGGTCTGGTCTTGGTCTTTCGCCTTTTACCTGACAACTCAAAAAGGTATTTATTATGACACCTCACTAGTTGAAGTGTAAGCATTCACAGGTTTGCTGTACTTAGCAGGGCTTTCTCATGGTAATCTCAGGACTGTAAAAGACTTATGGAAAACCATGAGTGTGAGCTTGAGGCTTGTAGAATAACAATGACACTGAGGAAACTTGGTTTCCTTCAAAATTGCCTGAGGTTTGATGACAAAACCAATTGCCAAAAAAGAAAAAGAACTGATAATTTAGATGCTATCTGGTCATTGTTTGACAGATTTGTGAGTAATTGCTAAGCAATTTATACACCTTCTGAATACTTGACAATTGATGAACATCTTGTAGCATTTTATGGCCACTGTAGTTTCAGGCAATACATACCAAAAAAATGCTTCAAAATATGGCATAAAAATTTATGCCTTTGTAGATGTGAAGACTTATTATGCTTTCAATTTAAAAATTTATCCTGAAACTCACCCACCAGGTCCTTATTCATATAGCAATAAACCAAATGATCCTCCTCCCCATACCAGGGATCGAATTCAGGACCTTGCAATTGTCAGGCAGGCACAGCACCACTGAGCTACATCCCTGGGTGCCCCCCACCCCATGATGTTGTGAACAGACTTGTTGCACCCATCTCCCAAACTAATCGGAATGTGACATTCAACAATTGGTTTACCAGTTTCCAATTGATTTTACATTTGCTAATAGAGTACAAGTTGACCAGTGTAGGAACGGTACACAAGAACAAAGCAGAAATTCCAAATGAAATGTTGCGATTTCAAAATAGAGAATTGTATAGTACAATCTTTGAATTTCAGAAATATGACATTGGCCTCCTATACAGCAAAGAAAAACAAACTGGTACTGCTGATGTCAACATTACTCCGTGATGAAAATATTGATAGGGAAACCTTGACAAAACAGAAGCCTGAGATGGAAACTTTCTACAACAAAATCAAAGGTGGAGTAGATGTTGATGAGTTATGCAGCAACTATGATGTCACTCATTGAAACACAAAGCGTTGGTCAATGGTTGTGTTTTACTCAATCCTAATCATAAGTGGTATAAATAGTTTGATAGTTTGCAATGAAAATAACAAGTACAAAATTCCATGGAGAAATTTTCTTAGAGAATTGGGACTGGAACTCATACAAGATCATTTACAGCAAAGGAAAAACAAATGTTTCTGCCTGGGGAACTGCACAAAAAAATTGTGGAGCACACTGGTGAGCTGACAGGTGAACAGGCAGGCACAGCACCACAAAGACCTGCTATGACAACAAGAAAACCAAGAAGATGTCCACTGTTCCCTACAAGAAATGACAGGAAAACAAAACATATGTGCTATCATATTGAGCAATACTTGTGACTAGATCATGCAGTTTTCATGTGTGAAGACGTCTGTGGGTGTGATAGTTGAAGCAAAGATTTTTTCTGTGGTAGACTTTTGTTTGTATTTATATTGTAGTTCACATAGGTTTTTATTTCTGATGTTATCTTTTAGGTTTTGGAAGCAAGTAAACAGCTGATGTGAAAATATTGATGTCTATTCTAAGCACTCATTACATATTTGATATTTTATGCTACTGATATCTTATTTTCCTGCTAAGTGCACATTGTACAATATAGTATGAAGCTCCTGACAGATCAGGAAGAGAACAGAGGTGACAAGAATGGCCTGCCACACAGGAAAAGAAAGCTAAGCACATGTGCTGTCAATGTAAGCAAGACATGTGCACAGGACATGGAATTGTCATGTGTGAAGACTGCCTTGGGTGTGACAGCTGAAGCAAAGATTATTTTCATTGTAGACTTTTGTATTTTCATTGTAGTTCATATAGGAATTTATTTCTGATGTTATCTTTTAGGTTTTGTTATTAAGTAAACAGCTGATGTGGAAATGTTGATGTTTATTCTAAATGCACATTACATATTAAGAATTTAATACTTTATTGATATTTATGTTCCTGTTAACACATTAAATAGCAAGACCAGTGATATGTCAAGAATGTCCTACAAAAAGGCCAGGAAAGCAAAACACATGTGCTGTCATTAAGCAATACACGTGAATAGAATGTGCTGCTGTCACGTGTGAGAACTGTATTAGGTATGATAATTGAAATAGATATTTTTTGTACAGTTCTATTGGTATTTATTTTCATTGTAGTTCTTGTAGGAATTTCTGTTATTTTTTATTTTATTTTGTCTCCCCCCCAACCAGGGTTCGAACTTAGGACCTTGCACTTGCCAGGCAGGCACAGCATTAATAAGGTACATCCCTGGCCCTTCTGTTGTTATATATATTTTTTTCGGTACTGGGGATCAAACTCGGGACATTGCGCTTGCGAGGCAGGCGGTAGAACCACTGAGCTAAATCCCCGGCTGTTGTTATTTTTTAAACTTTGTACACCACAAAACAGTTGATGTTGAAAGTTTTGGTGCTTTTTTATGAATACACAATAAATATTAAAAATTCCATACTTCATTTTTTCAATATTTTTCCTGTTAAGTACCCATTTTTAATGTAATAAAGCTCATAAATGTAATAAAATAATGTAATAAAACTAATAAATTAAAATTAATAATTCATCAATAGAAATATTCTAAATAATAAATGTGCCTTTATGACATTGTTTTAATATTTTCTTTATTTATAATTTCTGTAGGTATGTAAAATGTTCATGACCCATAACTTTAGGTAGGTGAGTAGAAAGTGAAATACTACTGAAAGTGAAGAAATGATTTAACATTAGTGAAAAATAATTTTCTAGTAGTAGCTAAATTTTATCCATTTGATCCCCACAATCTGTGTCCCATCTCTACCCCCGCCCCCTACTGGGGATCAAACTCATTACCTTGCACTTGTAAGGCAGTTGTGGCACCAGTGAGCTAAATCCCAGACCCCCTCCACAATCTTTTTTACATACATATCAAACTAAAACTAAAAGCTTCAGATTTTTTTTCACATGCTTCAAAGTAACACTTCTTTTCACACTTTCTTCCACTGGTGTCTGACTCTGATGTTAAAAAAATGGTTAGAAGGCCAAATTTCCATCAAGAGTGGTGTATTGGAGAGGAGACCAATGAATGCAAAGACCTTTCACAAAGACCATTTAAAAGAATGACATCAATTTATCTGGTTTTATAATTTTTTAAGTAAGTAGAAACAATATTTTAAAATTTTCAGGTACTTTCTAATTTGTCCAGTTTAGTCATCCAGCTGACAAAGCAGAGCAACACCACGCTTGATCCAGTGCTGAATGGGTAGGTCTGTTTTTAGCAACACTGCAATGACAAAGTTAGTAGAATGTCCTGTAGTGGAAAGAGTTCCTTTACGTTCACTTGTCTTGTACAGTGGACAGATATAGGCATCTGACTTCATAATCTTGGACTTATGTGCTTGTAAAAAAGAGAAATATATTCATTTGGTAAAGAGAAAACAGTCACTGGTAATAAAAGCACAATTGTTGTCTTGTAAAAATGTAAGGTTTTATGATATTTGAAGATCTTAAAGTTTTTGCTTTTACAGTTGGCATATTATTGGTATATTATTATATGATTCATGTAGTAAATGATTCTAGGTCTAGAAGTCCAGAATAAATTTTAAAGTCCTGATCTCTTAGCAGGGATGAAAGGACTCAAGAGGATTTGGAAGGCAAGGAATAAGAAAAGGAGAAGGCCGGGGATTTAGCTCAGTGGTTTCGCTGCCTGCTGCGTAAGCACAAGGACCCGAGTTCGATACCCAGTACCAAAAAAGAAAAAAAAAAAGGAGATAAGGAAGGAATAAAACACAGTATGAGTAACGAGAAAGATTCAAAAAGAGAAACACTACTACAGCACTAATAGAAGAAATCCATTAATAAGAAGTTAAAAGTATGTCTTTAGCATGTTACTAGTAAGAAAGAAAAATACACTAACAAATTCTTTTTTGCCAACTCAACAAAAAGAATCTTCAATTTCTGAAAAGCCAGATATAAAGTATTAGTAGTCTTTCTAAACTAGCTACATTTCTCAAAATTGAACCACATTAATAATGGAGATATTTGATAGATTGGGTGGTGATTCTTGGGTGATTTGCAAATGTTTTTATTTATTGCTTTTTAAAAATAAGAAAATTTGGCTGGGTATGGTGGCGCACCCCTATAATCCCAGCACTCAGGCTGAGGCAGGAGGGTTGCCTTGAGTTTGAGGCCAGCCTGAGCTACACAGTGAGTTCAAGGCCAGCCTGAACTACATAGTGAGACCTTGTTTAAAAAAAAAAAGAAAGAAAGAAAGAAAGAAAGGAAGAAAGGAAGAAAGGGCTGGGGATTTAGCTCAGTGGTTCCACCGCCTGCCTCACAAGCACAATAACCCGAGTTCGATACCCAGTACAAAAAAGAACAAAAACCAAAAAGAGAATAAGAAAATTAGGGTTACAGGTATAGCTCAGTGGTAGAGCACTTGTTTGGAATTCGGGAGGCCCTGGGTCCCATCTACAGCAATGAAAAAAAAAAATAAAAAGAATTAAAAAATACTGATAATGGCACAAGGAGGAAGGACCAAGTGGCTTCTCTAAGGGGGCAAAAGTGGCTTCCACCCCTTGTGGCTTGCAACATATATGCCTTGGCTGGCTCTTTGGCTTAAGAGTTTCTTATAGCCAGAAAATCCTAGACACTAGCTGGAGACTGTGTCAAGCCTATTTGTGTCTCTAAATAGTATGCAAAGGGAGTTCAGATTCAAAATATGGATGGCAACTATTCAATCTCAATTTTTTTTTTTTTGGTACCAGGGATCAAACTCGGGTCCTTGCACTTGCGCATCAGGTGGTGGAACCATTGAGCTAAATCTCTGGCCCGCAACTATTCAATCTCTGAAAGCCTTTGTAGAAGTGTGTGGGAAGTATAAAGAAAATGATCCAGGGCCTGGGATTTAGCTCAGTGGCACCGTGCCTGCAAGCTCAAGGTCCTGAGTTCGATCCCCGGTACCAAAAAAAAAAAAAAAAAAAAAAAAAAATCCATCCTGTGAGCTAAGAGCACAAAGAAGCAGAATGATAGTCCTAAAATAATATAAATGCTACACACAAAAAAAGGGGAACAATGCATCTCCAATGTGGATATTTTGTCATTTGAAAATTACAATCAAGTTAAATCCTAAAAGGTTTGAACAAAAATTTATTTCAAGTAGCAGTTAATAAGTTATCATTATTTTCCCTAAAACTCAAGGAAATTTTGTGAAAAAATATATTTACATGGTTTCATCCATATGATGGGCATCAGGTCAAACAGAAGTTTGTGATATTGTTCAGCAAGCAAGCCACTGTAAAGAGAAATTGACAAGTTATTAGTTATTTCTGAAATTTGCTTCTTAGAACAGATTGCTACTTGGATATTGGTTTTTATATAGGAGAAGAAACATTAAAAAAGAAGAGGGGGGGAGGGGAAGAAGGCAATGAAGAATTGAGAGAAACAAAAGAAAATTATGGAAAGGCGAAATATAACACAGTGGACAAACATCAGTGCCTGCCTGTTAAGTACCACTCACAAGGCAGACATTATGCCATCACAGTTGACTCTGACAGTGACCTTGCTTTATCTCACAGGTAAAGATGGGGGCTCAGAGATGCTGAGTACTCTTTTCACAATCACATAGCTTTTAAGTGCAAGTGTCAAGATTCAAGTATAGAACAGCCTATCTAGGAAATTTGATTACTTTTCATTATGCTCCATTGTTTGTTGAAAAGGAAAAACGAATACATATAGAGTGATCATTATGTATAGCAAACATGTAGTAATAAAAAAATAATGAAAAAGTACTGGGCACGTAGTTCTGTGTTAGAGCAATTGCCTAGCATGTGCGAGGCCAGTACTGCAGATAAAGAGGTAAATGAAAAAGGAATAAATATAGAAGGCAAAATAAGTGAACAAAAATGTCAGAAAAGTGATTGAAAAAGGAAACTAATAAAAAGAACTATGTGTAGTGGTGTCTCCTCATAACGCTGTTTCAGAATTATCTCTGTGGAATTACTTTAGTGCTCAGTGTTAGGCATTTTTTTCTATCTCAGTCTTTAATGTCAATCTTTAACATGCCCTTGGGAGCAAAGTCTAGCCCTGCCTTTGGAAATGGAGAATTATGCCTATGAATGGATTGGTAAAAACCAAGATGCTAAGGGAAATATTTTCTCCTCTCCTGCCTCTATTTTATTTTTATTAGTACATGTTTGTGACACATAATGAATACATTCATCATGGGGAATTGGTACATATTCATTTCTTAATCTATTTTACTTTCACTTCCTTTGGTTCCCTTTTCCTCTATCCTTATTTCCCCTTCCCATCTGCAAAAGGTCTATTTCCCTGTTTATTTTGCTCTTTAAATTGTTTATGCTTTGGGCTTCTCATATAAGAGAAATCATGTGATATTTAACCTTCTCTGTCTGATTTATTTCACTTGACATTACTAACCCTATTTATTTTAAACTAGGAATAGTTTCCTAAGAGTGAAGCTGGAAATTCAATGTTTATTCAAAGTATTTATTAATTATTTCATGAACATGCAAGAAACAGTTTTCTGTTCACTAAAAAGAAACTTTATTATAACTCAATTATTGAAAATTGGGAAAAATATATAAAGAAAATTAGGTCAGTTCTATACATTATAAAATGAAAGGTAACAAAATAAAGCAGGAAAATAACTTCACCAAATTTTCTACTGAGACCACTGAAATATTTGAAATATTAACTAAAAATTGTTTAGACCTAAAAATAATCACACAGCAGTTGTCCCAACCTGAGTAATGATTTATGTAAGAATTCTGATGTATTATTTGACTTATTCCCTAGAAGAGGTCTTTTAATTAAAAAAAAAATAGCACCAGACCCCGAAACCACCTGCCTATATTACCAATGATTCAGGTACAACCAAAGAGAGTTTTACAGTTGAAAACTACTGACCTTGCTCTGTCCCAGCGTGCTCCATCAAGATACAATCCATGTATGTAAACACCATCTTCTGGTGCTGTGTCAGATGTATCAGAAGGAATCACCTGCAGGGAGAAGCCCACACTAGGAATGCTCTCTAATACGCAACTTAGTCTGAGAAAGGAAACACTGGCTAAATATTCAGAACACATTCAGGAAACTCTATTATGTTACATAGCTATTATAAGCTATTACAGCTTGTTTAAGTATAAATCTTTTCTGCTATAGTATATGGTAATGTATAGCTCTTTTTGAAGCATTTTATGAGGTTTTACTCCAGCATACATTAATTTTGTTTAAGTAGAACAACATTGGATTATTTGAATCAAATATTGAAAATAGGAAAGTTCTATACTAGTGATATATGTTCTTCATGGAACACAAATTGAAAAGTAAAATTTCCTATAATGGGTCATATGAATTCTTCATAACCTTCTTGCTTAAATAAAATGGATTTGTGCTGTAATGATGTACTGTTGAGTTTAAGTAGTTACTGTACCTCAAATTCATATCCTAGTAAATCAATAGGGATGGTGTATTTTCTGGCATAATTCTGCATAGCTCCAGTTAAAAAGGCTTGGGTGAAAAAGAAACCTGAGAGCCAAAACACACAGGGTTTTCCGGAGTCATACCAGTCCTATAAAAGGGAAAACAAAATTCATTATGTCTATCCTTTCACTTCTCCAAATGTTACTTGACATACAATTCCTGATACTGATGTGTGTGTGTGTGTGTGTGTGTGTCCCACATACTCCATCACTAGTATGATCAAGCACACTGTCCTAGCTCTTTTCCTTTCTAGTTACACTTCTTGGAAATTCAAAATAATGTAAGCTTTAATCTGAATGAAATACATTTTGAAAGATTCAAACCTTCTACAAAAGACTAAATGTAAATTATTTGGGGATTTATTATGTTGCTTACCCCACTCAAAAGCCACTACGATTAAAATTAGCTTTAGCCCTCATGTGTTGATTCCAGTTCCTTAACCCTTCTAATTCCTTGTCTCCGTGCCCAGTGGCCCCTCCAGTTCAGATGCTCCTGGTCTTCTTTCTGTAATAGTGTGTACTGCCCTCTTGCTTCTTCCCTCTCTCTGCTGAATACATCTAGAACAATGCTGCTTGGAAAACATCTGACCATGCATAGTTTGGATCAGATTTATCATCTCATATAATTCTTCAGCAACCTACTGAGTTCTTCATCCACCAAATTAAAGCCTAAGCTTCTTAGTCTCCTGTGCAACATACTTCAGAGTCTGGTCCCAGAGTGTAGTTTTAGCTCTATTTCTCTTTTTCTTCAAGTGTCTAATTAAACTGAACTTTTTGGTGGTCTCTTCTGTGCTGGCTGAGCGCCTGTTGTTTTTTTCTGCCTGTGTTAAAGTAATACTACCCTTCTTTCCCTCCCCAAGGCCTTCCAGTGGTGCAGTTTCATGTAGCCTCTTGGGGTAGGTACATGATTTATGCCTGGTCAGTCACACTTCAAGCCATAGTTATTGACCAAAGAATGGACATGGGATCTATTCAAAGCCAAAGATGCAGAAACTCTTATTTTTAGGGAAAAGAAACTCAACTTTTTGAAGTTGTGTGAGGTAAGGCCATAGTTGCTGCTGTTATCCTGTTGCTATAGATGAGAATCTGAGAATAGAGTTAACCCAAAGGAAACAGAGCTGAGAGTACAAGAAGCCAGGACCAGGTAACCATGTTAGCCCCCAAGTCAAAACATATCTGTAACTACTTTAACTCCTGGACTTTTCAGTTACGTGGGGGAACAAACTTTCTTTCTGCTATGTCAGAATTTTTGTTTGTTACAAAAGAATTGATCCTATATGATACAGTACCTTTTATCCCACAGCTACACAGGTGTCTCAGTAACTTTTCTGGGACAAACTACCCCAAACCCACATATTAAAGGAGCAGAGATTTATTTTGGCTCACAGTTTTTTTGTTTTGTTTTGGCTCACAGTTTTAGCACATGCATGTGCGCGCGCGCACACACACACACACACACACACACACACACCCCAAAAGAAACAGTCTCACAGTGCAAGAAAGTCAAATGGTTGACCTAAGAGACTAGGAAAAAAATATTTAAAAATTTAAAGTGGAAACAAGAAAAACTGTATTTTGGGGCCAGGGGATTTGGCTCAGTGGTTCTGCTGCCTGCCTTGTAAGCGCAAGGACCTGAGTTCAATCCCTGGTACCAAAAAACAGACAAACAAACAAATAAAACCAAACTGTATTTTATAGCCTCACAAGCACTGGTTATTTTATGATTTACTTCAACATGAAACAAGGTTTTTGTATAATAAAAAGGCAACTGTTTTTATTTGGTTCTTAAATGTCTCCCCAAAAGCGCATGTTTTGAAGGCTTGGTGTCTAGCTGTAGTGCTACTGGGATATAGGGCCTATTGGAGCCCATTAGGTCATTAGGAGTGTGTCCTTATAGGGAATTTTGGGATTCCCATTCCTTCTCTCTTTTACTTCCTAACTGCCATGAGCTCAGCAGCCTTGCTCTAACCACATACCTCTACCACATGATGTTCTGCTTCATTGCAAGCCCAAAGCAATAGGGGCAATAAACCATGGACTGAAGCCTCTGAAATCATAAGCCAGAATAAATCTTTTCTCTTTGGAAGTTGTTTATTTCAGGTATTCTGTCACAGTGATAACACTGTCAATGTCACAGCAACTGATCATTAAAGACATATATCTTTGTGAAATTCCAAAAAGATATTTCTAGGATTCTCCCCATACCTCTGCATAATGATCAACTATAGGGTAGGGCAAGCAGGGTAGTTCAAGAGGAAAACCAGTGTCTTGTCATAAGTTTTCCTGTGGTCTGAACATCCTCGTGTGTATATGTGTGTGAATGTGTGTGCACGTATGCATGTGCACACGTGTGTTGGGGGACTCAAAGCATTCATCTTTTTCCCAGTTTTATGAGATAAGAGATAAGAAGTACCAATTTTAAGATAATGGACAATAATTGATACTCTGTTTTCTTTTTTTTTTTCTGATACTGGGGATTGAACTCAGGACCTTGTGCTTGCCAGGCAGGCAAGGTGCCACTGAGCTACATACCTGACTGGACAATAATTTTACTCAAGTCTTTGAAATGTATATATTTTTCAAGATTCTAAAATTTCAGTTAGATCACCATGAAACTGCTAATCACATTCCATTCAGAGAGATTAAGTAACTGTAGTCAGTTACTAACATTACTCCTCAGTCCATAAATATATACACATATATAATTTCACATATTCTTTTACCTGTAAAAATTTCAACCGGGCTAGAAAATCTGTGATGTAGCTTCCTAGAGGCTTAAGACTTGGGTATGATCGTTTGGCCCACATTTCTGGAACCTTTCCAATAAGCAAGCTGCTACAAAGTGCCTCCAATGCTGAATCCATTACAACCACACCCTTAATAGCTTTTTCAAGGTCCCGCAGAGTGTTACATATAGTTATAGTTAAACTGCAATGAAAGAAATTATATCAGCAACATATACATGATAGTAAAGGTCAACATATAGTTTTCCAGAAGACCAAATAGCAAGAATCTCATTCATAACCTTATGGGAGTGTTTCCCAGCCCCACTGGGATTTTGATATGTGTCTCCCTGATTCTTAGTGATGTTAAGCATTTTTCCATATACCTGTTTGGTATCTTCTTTTGAGGAATGTCTACTAAGCTTAATTATCCATTTCTTTTTTTTTTAAATTTTGTTTATTTTTTTGGTACCGGGGATCAAACTCAGGTCCTTGTGCTTGCAAGGCAGGTGGCAGAATCACTGAGCTAAATCCCTGGCCCAATTATCCATTTGTTAATCAGATTATTTGCTTTCATTCTATAGAACTATTTAAATTCCTTATATATTTTGGATATTAATACCTTATAAGATAGATGACTTGCAAATATTTTCTCCTAATCTTTAAGTTGTCTCTTCACTGTTAACTGTTTCCCATTTGGTGATAAGTGAGGTAATTTTAGGTGATATGTGAATGAACATCTTTCATTTTAATCACTATGCATATATTTTTAAATATAAAAAGTGATAAAACTGGCATATCTAAACTTTTGTCTCTGGTTATTTCTTAGGATCCAGCTAATTTTTTTTTTTTTGGTACCGGGGATCGAACTTGGGTCCTTGCAGTTGCAGCCCCAGCTAATTTTTAAAAACAATTTTTTTTTTTTGTACCGGGGATCGAACTCAAATCCTTGCGCTTGCAAGGCAGGCGGCGGAACCACTGAGCTAAATCCTCAGCCCTTTAAAAACAATTTTTATTGTACATTGACAAATTATAGTTGTAAATGTTTATGGGGTACAAAGTAGTATTATGATTTTTGAATACAGTACAAGTAAGAAGGTTATTTTAAGCTAATTAATGTCACCTCAAATATTTAACATTTTCTGGGATAAAAGTATTAGAAACTTACTCTCAGTAATACTGAAATATATTATATTCAGTTATTACTTATATTCAGCATGCTGTGCTACTGATCTAAAAAAAAAATCAAACTTATTCCTTTCATCTAACTGAGGCTTTGTGCCCTTTCACTATCATCTCCTCATTCCCCTTCCACTGCTCAGCCTCTGGTAACTACCATTCTAGTCTATGCTTCTGTAAGTTCAATTGTTTTAGATTCTACATACTATAAATGAGAACGTGCACTATTTGTCTTTTTGTGTCTGGCTTATTTCACTTAGTATAGTGTTCTCCAGTTCTATCCACATTGTCACAAATGACAGATTTTTTTTTTCTTTTCTAAAGACTAAATAGTATTGCATTGGGTATATGTACCACATTCTCAAAAATTCATTCATTGCTTGATGGGCATTTAGGCTAATTCATAACTTGGCTATTGTAGATAATGCTGCAGTGAACACAAGAGTGCTTTTTTGGATATATTTATTTCAAATCTTCAATAAACACTTAGAAGTGGGATTGCTGGATCATATGATATTTCTATTTTAATTTTTGGAGTTCTGTTTTCCATAATGGTTGCATTAATTTACATTACCACCAACAGTGTACAAGCGTTCCCTTTTCTCTTTGTACAAGGGTTCAGAACCTGTCTTTTTAAAAATAGCCACTCTAGGGCCGGGGATTTAGCGCAGTGGTTTCGCTGCCTGCTGCGCATGCGCAAGGACCTGAGTTCGATCCCCAATACTAAAAAAAGCCACTCTAATTGGAGTGGGGGAATACCTCACTGGGATTTTGGGTTTTTTGTTTTTTGGGGGGTTTTTGGTACTGGGGATCGAACTCAGGACCTTGCGCTTGCGAGGCAGGAGTGTGCCACTGAGCTAAATCCCTGACCCCACTGGGATTTTGATATGTGTCTCCCTGATGCTTAATGATGTTGAGCATTTTTGCATATACCTGTTCAATATCTTCTTTTGAGGAATGTCTATTAAGCTTACCATCCATTTCTTAATCAGATTATTTGCTTTCATTCTATAGAACTATTTTAATTCCTTATATATTATGGATATTAATCCCTTCTAAGACAGATGACTTGTAAATATTTTTTCCTAATCTTTAATTTGTCTCCTCACTCTACTGTTTCCTTTGATATACAGAAAATTAAAAAAAAAATTTTAGGTAATGCCATTTGTCTATCTTTGCTTTTGCTGCATGCAATCTAGGGGTCAAATCTAAAAAAAGTATTGCCCAGGCCAAAGTCATGTACTTTCCCCCCTATATTTCCTTCTAGTAGTTTTATAATTTCAGGTTTTATGATTGACTGTAAACTATTTTGAGTTGATTTTTATAAGTGATATAAGTGTCTAATAATTTCATTCTTTCACATACTTAGTCTTCCCAACATCATTTATTGAAGAGACTGTCATTCTTCCATTGTATATTATTGGTACCTTTGTCAAAGGTCAATTGACCATACATATATACTTGGGGTCTTTTCTGGGCTATTTTGTCCCATTGGTGGGTATGTCTATTTTTATGCCAGTACTATACTTTTTCAATTGTAATTGCTTGCTTTGTAATACAGTGTGAAATCAGGTAGTGATACTTCCAGCTTTGTTTTTTTTGCTCATGATTGCTTTGGCTATTTGAGGTTATTTTATGATTCCATATGAATTTTTGGGTAAGGGAAATGACACTGGGGCCAGGGATTTAGCTCAGTGGTTCCACCGCCTGCCTTGCAAGCGGAAGGATCCGAGTTCGATCCCCGGTTCCAAAAAAAAAAAAAGAGAAATGACATTGGAATTTTGATAGGGATTATATTGAATCTATAGACTACTCTGAGAAGCCCCAGCTAATTTAAGTAGAAAATCATATAAGGAAATATATTAAATAAATAGTATTATAGGTGACATGCAAATATGAAAAAAGTTTAAAAAGTTGTAATACAATGACAAACTAGAAAAACATTGCATTAAAGCATAAAAATTGGATATTCATTTATATACTTGCAAATATATTGCTTCCCACTTAGGCCAAAACTGCTAAGAACATCATAAATACACCTATGAGGAGGGTGGGGGATTTAGCTCAGTGGTGCCCCTGCCTGCCCCTGCCTGCCCCTGCCTGCCCTGCAAGCGCAAGGACCCAAGTTCAATCCCCGGTACCAAAAAAAAAAACAAAACACCTATGAGGATAGAAGCTTGAGCAGCTTAGAGACAGCATATCATTATACATAAACAATTGTAGTCTTTGTATAAGAAATAGTATATTAGGGCTAGGTGTAGCTCAGTGGTAGAGTGCCTATCTAACATGTACAAAGCTCAGAGTTCAATCCTGAGCACTACAAACATACACACACAAAGAGAAACACTGAGTTGATTAGGGAAATGTGATGTTTCAATACATTTTACTTTAAAATGTCAAGAAGTCTGGAAATCAAAAGTAACTTAGAAATACTACAGAAAATTCACAACCAAAACAATTCTACATTCCTTAATTCCATATTTAACTGTAGAATTCACTTAAAAATTCAAACCAAAGGGCAGGGGATTTAGCTCAGTGGTTCCGTCACCTGCCTTGTAAGTGCAAGGTCCCAAGTTTGATTCCCAGTACCAATAAACAAACAAACAAACAAACAAAAAACAATGAGATACTAGTTCACACTGGCTAGGGTGCTATAATAAAATTTAAAAAAAAATTCACAGCAAATAATTTATTATCACAGGGTACCTTGTTAACCTAGATTGGACTTAGTAAGGATGTGTATCAGAAAAAAAAAAGACAAAAGATAAAAAAAAATGACCACAGGAGTTAATGCATACTCTGTCTTTTTCTTCCTGAGGATAATCATAAATGGATGAAAAGTTATGACTAATGAATATTTTCAATCAGTAAGAACAGATCTCTTTTTCATCATCAGTTTTACATGACAAAAGTTACTATCTTCTGGGGCAAATGGTTATTAAAAAGAAAAATTTAAATAGGTTTTGATAACCTTTTCTTAAAATTTTAAATTTAATAATAGTGTATCTTTGTATTAACTTTGTTGCCTTTTGAATCACTGGGGATATAGATACTTACTTGTTAAATCGTTCCATTTCTTGTACTAACACAGTATTCATGCTCTCTTCATATCTCACAGGATACTTCAGCAATGCTATTTCAATGTCAAAATCCTCTGGAAGCTAAATGGATTTTGAAGATCACAAATTACTCTTAGAATGGCTAGTGTCATTTGACTGCAATATCTATAATAGCTAAGATGAGAGTGTTACTATTTGGAAGGCACTGTGCTAACTACTTTCCACAAATTATCTCATTTAATCTTTATCATACAATCTTAGGTGGCCATTATCATTTCCATTCCATACATGGGGACATTTCAGGTCAGGGAAGTTAAATCACTGGCCCAAAGGCCCATAGCCAAATAGTCTGAACCCACAGGTCTCTGATTCCAAGGCTCACGTTCTTAACTAGCACTTTGCCGAAGATACATATTTCTGAAAAGTTATATAATTTCTTTTTGTAAATTCATTCTTATTTTTTTAACTGATGAAAGTTATTTACCCATTTCAAAACTTTTATATTTATTTCTAATCAATTATCAACTGGTTCCAAACAGCTTAGCTTATTCCACTATCAAATAATTACCCTTGTAAGTGTAGCAGGATTCCAGGGCAGAGAGGGAGAGAAAGCCATTGAATGTGTGATATGTATGAGGCCCCTCAGAGAAACTGAAGTGATGAAGGGGGCTTTGGGACTGCTGATCAGGTCCTAAGACATTGGTATTCACACTCTTAAAGGGGCAAAGGAGTTCCCTAATCAGTGAAACTGTAGACTATGAGAGCTGAGCTTCCCTGACTGTCCCCAGGTGATGGACCCTGTGTGGTACAAAACAATTTTCTAAGGCACACTAAGTGGGGCCATCCCAAAGTACTTTGGGTCTGAACAACCCACTTAACCCAAATGCCTCTGCCAGGTGCCATGTTATGGATCTTGGGAGAGCCACCATTCCATGAGGCCAAAAACCTTTTCCCATAAAGATAAACCACAGACACAGTAGTAGCCATGTGTGAAAAGAAGCAGATGGCAGAAGCAGCAGTCTAGAAGTGAAGTGAGGGAAGGCTCATATGCTTCCACCCATGCCATAGGCAGTGCTGCTTCCCTCATTTCTCCAGTGGCCACAGCCAGGGTTGTGGCGAGCAGACTCAGTTCAAGGAGTGATGCAAAAATGGAGTAGTGGAACAGCCCCTGGGCTCTGAAGGCAAATGACCTAGGGGCCAGATTCCACTCTGTCCGAGTGACTGACACTGAAATATGGGCATATTTATAGTACTAATGACATAGGATATTAGGGTGTGGCAAAGCTGGCTGGGAAAGTAGGCATGACTTGTTCATTACAAGATCTCAGAACATGTACACAGAACAGTTCCTAAATCCCTGCACATGGACTTCTCATGAGCAGGTTTTCAATAGGAGGCCTAAACCTGATGTCAGCCTGAGGCGTGGGATCCCAGCACTGCCTCTCAGGACCCAGGTGTACAAGCTCTCTCCGGTTTCCTCCAGATTTGCACATTATAAAAGGACACAGACACCAAGAAGAACTTGGTATCATGGCTTTCCTCACCATAGCCCACCCTGCTTTCTCCAGGGCATACTTTTATCTTGCTTCTTCCTCTTTTACTCAGCCTAAGCTCACTTAGCAGAGCCAGTTTCTCTCTTCACTTTTATTTTTTCAAATAAACTTTGCCACTGCTTTTTTTTTTGGTACCGGGGATCGAACTCAGGACCTTGCACTTGTGAGGCGAGGCACGCAATGGAACCACTGAGCTAAATCCCTGGCCCTGAATAAAGAACTATTGAATTTAAGATTTACAGAAAAATGGGGAAAATAGAATACCATTCTACTTTACTTAGTCGAGTTAACTACCTTGGGTTATGTTATGAAAAAAGAAAGCTGTAGGGCCGGGGATTTAGTTCAGTGGTTCCAGTGCCTGCCTCGCAAGTGCAAGGACCTGAGTTTGATGCCTGGTACAAAAAAAAAAAAAAAAAAAAAAAGAAAGTTACAGTAACTAATTTAGCACTGATCTTATCTCCTTGTACTTTCTCACTTTCTAAGGTGGAGATTAAACATCATTCTCTTGGGCTGGGGATGTAGCTAAGTGGTACCGCACCTGCATGGCAATCACAAGGTCCTGAATTCAATCCCACATACCCCCCCCCAAAAATCATTCTCTTGCTGGGCATGGTAGTACATGCCTGTAATCCCAGCATTCAGGAGGCTGAGACAGGAGGACCAAGAGTTTGAGGCCAGCCTGGGCTACATAGTAAGTTTAATGCCAGCCTGGACTATGATCCTTTCCCATTCTGTCTTTTTTTTTTTTTTTGGTATCAGGGATCGAACTCGGGTCCTTGCACTTGCACAGCAGATGGCAAAACCACTGAGCTAAATTCCTGGCCCCAACCCATTCTGTCTTTGAGCAAGTTCAGAACATTTCCTCCATTAAAGAAAAATGTCCTGGGCTGGGGATTTAGCTCAGTGGTTCCGCTGCCTGCCTTGCAAGCACAAGGACCTGAGTTTGATCCCTGGTACCAAAAACCAAAACCAAAACAAAACAAAAACAAAAAAAACCCCGTCCTGGAACAGGGATTTAGCTCAGTGTTTTCAGTGCCTGCCTCGAAAGCACAAAGTCCTGAGTTCGATCCCTGGTACCAAAAAAAAAAAGTCCTTTACCTTTTATTTAGAAATTAAAATAAATCATAGGTACATTAGCTCATTCACAGCTATAGCTACTAAGAACTTATCTATGTGCCAGGCATTTGGTAAACCACTTTAAATTGATGCTCACTTTAATGTCCTCAGAAATCTCACACCATTGGTACTATGTTCACAATTTAACAGATTTGGAAATGAATGCTTAGAAAGGTAAAGTATCTTGCTCAAGGTTATAATGGCAGTAAATAAAGTTTTCAGATTGTCATATCAGCACCACTTTTATTTCTATTATAGTATAAACAACATATTTTAAACTAAGTCTTACCTTGATGAGTATATCTTTGGTAATTTCTAATAGGATCTGGTCAGTACTTCCTGAGGAGCCTGTCTGTTTGGAGCCTCCCTGGGTGAGAAGCAAGGACTCAAAAAGGATTTTTGTTTGTTGAAGATCTTTGGAGATATCAACATTTTCATGTAATCCAAATATCTCAGGGTCTTGAGAAAATGGAAGTGTCTACCAGAAAATAGATTAAACATACATCACCTCTTTTTTTTTTTTTTTTTTTTTGGTACCAGGGATCTAACTCGGGTCCTTGTGCTTGCAAGGCAGGTGGCAGAACCACTGAGCTAAATCCCCGGCCCCATACATCACCTCTTAACTAGATATGGAAGAGAGTCAGGATTTGCCACCCCCAAATATGCCACTTTAGCATGAGGATTGTTTTGAGCTGAAAGCAATTTAAAATCAATAGATGGGCCAGGTATGGTGGTGCATGTCTGTAATCCTAGCACTTGGGAGACTGAGGCAGGAGGGTCACCTCGAGTTCAAGGCCAGCTTGGGCTACATAGTGAGACCCTGTCTCAAAAAACAAACAAACAAACAATCAGTAGATACGGAGTTCTCTCCTTTTCTGCCTGAAAGCTAAGCATACATTTTCCTCCTCTTCTGTACCAGGATGGGGTCAGCAATCTTTTATCACTGAAAGCTGGCACTGGGAAGAGTCTGCACAAGAGATCTTACTAAGATAACCCTTACCTTCCATTAGTTTCCTCCATGTGTGTCTTAATTACTTTCTCACAATTTATTGCCCTAAAAGCCCAAGCCACTTTTCCTTTTTAAATTAATTCTCCACAATCTACCACCCTTTATTTAAATGGTATATAAACTCCCAAGCACAACTGCCTCTTTTTGTTTCTCACTTCTTTTCTGTGAAGCTTCTGAGCACTAAAAATACTATCATCAAAACAAACTGTCTGGCTTTTCTCCTGCTAATCTATATTTTATGTTTAGTTTATAAGCCCCAGCCAATAACATGAGCAGACAGAGGAAAGGGTGTCTTTTCCCGTCTTATAAAGCATTAATTTATAGGGCAGATATGTGCACAACAACAACAAAAAAGGGTTATGAAGCAATATCAAACAACAGAAGAGTCAAACTTTTTATAATTTTCAGTAACAATTAGAAAAGAAAAACAGTGAAAGTCTACTGAAGCCACAATGCTTGTCTAAGCGTATAGTTGGAAGGGGACATTTTGTGATTTTTTTTTTTTTTTTTTTGGTACCAGGGATCAAACTCAGGACCTTGCGCTTGCGAGGGAGGCAGCAGCACCACTGAGCTAAATCCCTGGCCCATGTGATTTGTTTTTTGAAAAATCTCCCATTAATCAAACCCTATTTTCAGTGATACTAATTACCTTAATGAATTCAATATAGTCCTCATAAGTGCCCTTGGGAGGTGCAAAATAGTTTCCACTGGGAGAAAACTTATAATGAGGGTTTTCAGTTATGTGTATGTTGTAAAAGTCAGCCAGCATGGTTAACAGGAGGCGTCTATCCCAATCATCTGTTACTCTTCCTCCATAATTACACTCTCCAGTCAGGTAAGAGATAGCTTCAAATGGAACTGTATCATATTCATTTATAAATAGCTGAAACAAAGGAAAATGAAAAAAGAAAAACCTTTATTTCTTTTACTTTATTTCCATGTTAAGGTGGCACTACTTATCTATTTACACAGAAAGGGGCTGAAAGTTTTATCATCATAGGTTGTCATTGAGTACCTGGAATTTAATGTCATCTTTTGAATTTGTTTATCTGCATTTCTCTTTTTTTTTCTGAAATAAATACATATTGTTTCCTTAATGAGAAAAACATTTAATAAAAACAGATGACATGGAATGGGATGGGGGTATATAGCTCAGTGGTAGAACATTTGCCTAGCATGTGCAAGACCATGAGTTCAATCCCTAGCACTGCAAAAAGAAAAGACCCCAGAAATAGATGACATGGAAATCCAAATATTTTTAAGATGTGAATTTGGATCAACCTTGTTTTTGGATAAGCTGGAGTCTATTTTGTCCCTGAGGGGACATTTAGCAAGGTCTAAAGATAATTTGGATAGTCACAACTGTGGTAGAGTGTGGGGTGCTACTGGCATCTACTTGGGTAGAGGCTTGTGATGCTGCAAAACAGTGGTGTTCCCAGCCTCAAATGCTATTAGTGGCAAGGCTGAGAATCTGGTGTTTGGTTTAGGCACTTTTCATGATGTGATAAAAACAATTTCAAACCTTAGTGGCAGCATCTAGTTCATACTTTATGACACAGTTCCACTGATAGGCAATACACATTGTTTCTAGTTTCCTTATTACCAGAATAATAGTCATAAAGCAATTTATTTACATAGTTGCACATTGTCTTACTCATCTCCCAGTAATGCTGAAGAGCAGAATATAGTCAGGAAAATATGAAGTACGTGAAAACCTGAATGTATTTCTTTCAGTTCTAGATCCTATACTTTACCCAATGTACAGAAATTTTAGGTAGTATGTGTATTGAGATGGTATGTTAATGATTGATAGAGAGCTCTTCTGTTTCTAAAATTTAGCTAATAGTGCAGAAATTAAAGCAGAAATGGTATAAAAATTGAAAAAAATTTTTTCTAAATTCTCCAGAGGAGAAAGGAGGAATAAGTAGAATAGATATGTCATGTATAGGAACCTAATAACCTCAATTAATACAAACATTATATGCTATAGCATGCGCTAAGATTAATAGTATCAACAAGGATGAAAAATGGGATAGGGAAATTGGAGGAGGAGGGAGGAAGAGGGAAGGGGATTAAAAAATAAACAAACGGGCCAGGGATTCAGCTCAGTGGTTCCACCGCCTGCCTCGCAACCGGAAGGTCCTAAGTTCAATCTCCGGTACCAAAAAAATAAATAAATAAACAAGCTGTTATACATAAACGTAACCACTCCCTAAGATGACTGTAAACTGCAAACATGTACTAATACAATACAAAATTTAATGAAATAAAATCAATGTTATTTCATCATATAACTACAGTTCCATAAACACTAATTTCAACTTTTTTTTCCTTCGATACTAGTAATCATCCCCAGCCCAATTTCAACATTTTTTGTAAAAGTTTTCAAGTTAACAAACTCATTCCAGTTAAGTTTTGTGGGGTTTTTTTGCGGTACCGGGGATCAAACTCAGGACCTTGTGCTTGCGAGGCAGGCAGCGGCACCACTGAGCTAAATCCCCGGCCCTTCCAGTTAAGATTTCTGCTGTTATTTTTCAGAGTTGATAAAATATCAATAACTCCTTCCCTTCCTTTCTTCCTTTTTCCCTCCTTCCCTTCATCTCTTTGCCTCTCTGTGCTGGGGATCAAATGTAGGGCTTCACACATGCTAGGCAAACACTCTACCTGTAGCTTCACCTTGAGCCCACAGACTATAAATGTTTAATTGTATTTAAAACCAAACTTCATTTAAACATTGCAAGATTGTTTTATAGAAATTATGGATATTGGCCTGGGGATGTTGCTTAAGGGTCAAATGCTTGCCTGACATACACAAGGCCCCTGGGTTCAATTCCGGGTACTGCCAAAAAACAAAAACAAAAATCACACACACAAACACACACACACACACACACACAAAACTTGTGGTCTTAGAAAAATTCACCCAATTGAAACATAATACCACTTAATATGCCTTTATCAACACTTTCCTTTTGCCTTCAAGAGATCACATTTCATAAAAGTTTTTCAGTACAGAAGAAGAGAATAAAAATATATTCTGGGGTTGTGTGAAAAACCTGGCACTCAGTTTTCCAAGCTCCTTTTACAGCTAAACCCTCTGCCTGTGACCTGGGCTTGGCTACTCAGATGTATGTATCCACCCTGATCTAACTGGGGAGATAGGATACAAAGAAGCAGAGCAAAAACTCTTTGGATATGGTCATGACATCCATCAGAAGGTCTGGAGTGAACCACAGTTTGTGAGACAGATATGTAGGCTACCCTTCCTTCCTTCCTTCCTTCTCTTTCTCTCTCTCTCTCTCTCTCTTTCTTTCTTTCTTTTTTTGTACCAAGGATCAAACTCGGGACCTTGCACTTGCAAGGCAGGCAGCGGAACCACTGAGCTAAATCCCCAGCCTGCAGGCTACTATTTCTAATATTCAGAGAGGGTAGAGATGCTGCTGTAACAGAACGTGGAGTAATTATGGATATAACTCTGGATACCTTTCCTTTGAGCCTGGTTCTCCAGCTATCTTGGTGATTCTGAGAGCTACCCAATACCTTTTCAGTAAATCACTTTTCTGCTTAAAGTAGGCAGCTTCCTTCTGTTGAGTGATAGATCTAAATTACAGAGTTGACTGAGTGGAGGAGGAGAGTAGAAGACAGGAACTATATAAAGCCAACACTGAGCAAGGCACTGCAAAAAGGCAGAAAGGATCAAGGTCCTTGACAGCACTGTTGCTGAATCAACCAACCCCAGAGCTTGTCCTTTTTCTGCACCTGGATCTCTTTTTTTTTGTACCAGGGATCAAACTCGGGATCTTGCGCTTGCAAGGCAGATGTGCCGCCACTGAACTACATCCCTGTCCCTGCATCTCTTTTTGTATGAGATAATAAATTTCATTATTGCATAGCCAGTCCAAGTCAGGTTTCCCATTACTTGCAGCAGAAAGAATTCAGATGGAACTTTATAAACCACAGTTATTACAACTATCTACTGGGGGCGTTGGAAGAACTGAATCATTTACTCTGACAAAAGCACTTGCCTAGGGCCTGGTAAATAGTGATCCTTCATAAATGTTAGTTTTCCCCCAATTTTACCTGTAGTTGCCGGATACTGATGCGTAAATCGGATTCATTAAATCCATATGGGATATTCCAACCAAGAGGACCAAATTTTTTTCTCTCTTGTACAAGGGCATGAAAAAAACAAACTCCAAACAGCAACTTCTCCCATGCCTTTAATGTAAAAATTAGAAAAAATTCTGATCAGATTTCCATTAGTAAAATGAGAGGAATAGATGATCTTTTTCATTACAAGATTCTATGTCTTTGCAAACTTCTAAAGTAATATTTACTAAAAAAAGCATCTAATGACTTAATTTAAGTCTCCAAAGCTAGACAAGCCACAGTAATATTAAGCTTTATTAAAATTCAATATTACCATTTTACCAAAGTATAGGCTAGTAATACCTTTGTATTATTCATAGATATTTACAAATTCAATACTCAAATGGTATCCTATACACTTGCTGGAATATACCTGAGACTGTAAGGAGGATGATTAGTCATTAGGATATGAATAAATTCCAATATATGGCATATGCCTATAATCTCAGCAATCACGAGACAGCAGGAGGATTGCTGAGAGTTTGAGGCCAGCTGGGGCTACATAGTCAATTCAAGGCCAAACCTGAACTACAAAAGTGAGACCCTGTCTTGAAGAAAAAAAATCCTTCTATGTAATTCCTTATTTTATTACTTTTCATTTGGAGATCATTTTGAAACCATTGTTTATTTGATCTACCTATAACAGCTTCACACAGCCTTTAATATAGTTGTCACACGGCCTTTCACTAGACCTGTGTCAGCATTCTGGAGGATGGCTGCCCATCTCTTTAAGGGCCCTCCAGATAAATTTCAAATACACTATGATATGTATTTTAAGTTAGACCACCTCAAACATAGTTCCAAATCCAGCTACTTTTATGTAATGCAGTAGTAATTTATTTGTTTTAATTTAAATTTTATTATTTTGAGACAGAGTCTCACTCTGTTGCCTAGGCTAACCTCAAATTCTTGGGCTCAAGTGATCTGCCTGCCCAGTCTTTGGAATGGTGAGGACTACAGGCCTGAGTCACCACACCTACCTTTTTACTTTTTTATTAAAATGTAAACTGGACATAGCAGCATGTGCCTATTGTCTCAGCTGCACAGGAACAACATAACCTGGGGAATATAGCAAGATTCTGACTAAAAAAAAAAGTTAAAATGCAAGTAGGCAACATCTTATTGAAATGCTGTACATAAATCAAAGTATATTTTAAATATGCTAGATCACTAGTGTGGTAAAAGCATTTGATAAGAGAAGAACCTTTGGCAATGACAGCAATTACTTAATTTACACATATTTTCCAAATACTGTATTTTTACATAATGACTTTTCTTTTTTTGAAACGAGGTCTCACTATGCAGTTTAGGATGACTTCGAACTCACTATGTAGCCCAAGATGACCTCGAACTCACAGTAGTCCTCCTGCCTCAGCCTCCCAAGTGCTGGGATTACAAGCATGTGCCACCATACCTGCCAACATAATGGGTTTTCTTAAGATAGGGATCATCATTAAAGTTTTGGAAAACTAAATAGTTGCATATGCTTCTGTCTTTGGTCTTTATTTAGATTGGATCTCTTCAAAAGCAGAATTTGAGAGAAAGATTAGAATGAAGGTGGGTATTATGGCTTATATCTAGAGTTTCCCCAAAGCCTCATGTGCTCATAGGTGGGGCTTTTGGGAGATGGCTGAATCATGGCTGTGTGATACTGGATTATGAGTATGTGATAATTATATTAGTCTTATTAGTTTAGCATAGTTCTGTGTGTAGGTAATGGAAAGGCCCACCCTGGGTGTGGGTGGCACCAGGCAATAGGCTTGTAGTCTGGATGGAATATAAAGGGAAAGAAGGAAGGCAGGCTTGCTACTTCCTATCTCCTGCCTACCCTGCCATGGACTGTTTCTCCTCTGTCATCCCCTTCTGCCAATGCCACCCTACCTTGGAGTCAGCCTACTATGGACTGAAACCTCTACAAAGTGTGAGCTAAAATAAACCTTTCCTCCTTTAACTTGTGGGTGTCAGATATTTTGCTCCAGCAACAAAAGAGTAACTAAGACATGCAGATTTATATATTATTTTAAAAATGGGAGTGTGGTAATACTTAATGGTGTTGTTTTGAGGCTCATATATTTAAACTACCTGCTTGTCTTAATTTTCTCATTGCTGAGATAAAATACCCAACACCTAAAGTTAAAGGAGGAAAGGTTTATTTAGCTCACAGTTTACAGAGGTTTCATTTCATAGTTGGCTGGCTCCAAGGCAAGGTGGCATGCCAGAGGGGTATCACAGAGGAGAAACAGTTCATGGTGGACAGAAGGCAGCAAAACAGCAAAGTAGTGAAGAAGCATCAAGAAACCACAGCAGCCCTTTTTCTGTCCCTTATATTCCTATCCAGGCTACCAGAGCAGGTAGCATTCACACTTGGGGGAACCTTCCCATTAACACTCCCAGAACTATGCCAAACCAATCAGTGGGCTAATTTAGTAACCACACACTCTTAATCCCAGCATCACACACTCTAGATCCAGCCACCTCTGAAAAACCCCACCTATAACCCTTTGGGGGGACATCTAGACACAAGCCATCACACTGCTGATGCTCAATAAATGTATGTTCCTTTTCTTTCCTTTCATCTTTGTCTTTCTATAGTTCACAATACTGTCATGGCTATTGAGAGCAGTGTTTTTCAACATAGTCAAATACGTCACTTTCTTTTGTTATTTGATTATTTATACTAGTTCTTTTTTTTTTTTTCCAGTACTGGGGATTGAACTCAGGACCTTGTGCTTGTGAGGCAGGTGTGACACCACTGAGGTAAATCCCCGGACCTATACTAGTTCTTTTTAAATGTTTTGATCTTGTTTTGAAATGATTTTACTTTATTATGGTAAAACATTTAACGTGAAATCTACCCTTTTAGCACATTTTTAAGTGTACACTATTGTACTGTTAATTGTAGGGACAATGTTTTATAGTGGATCTCTAGAACTTCATCTTATATAATTGATTCTTTATGCCCATTAATATGTAACTTTCCATTTCCTTTCCCTACAGCTTCTGGTAACCACAATTACACCTTCTGATTCTATGAATTTGACTATTTTAGAATGCTTATATAAGTGGAATCATACAGTATTTCTCCTTTGGTGACTGGTTTAATTTACTTAACACAGTGTGCCCAAGTTTCACCTATGCTGTTGCATGTGGCAAGATTTCTTTCTTTTTTAAGTCTGTACATACCCCATTTTCTTTATCCATTCTTCCACTAATGGGCATTTAACTTGTTTCATATCATGATTATTGTGCTGCAATGAATAATGGAGTACTAAAAACTCTTTGGGATACTGATTGCAACTTTTGGGGATAAATATCCATAAGTGGGATTGTTAGATCATATAGTAGTTCTATTTTTAACTTTTTAAGAATCTCCATACTGTTTTCCTTAGTGGGCGTACCATTGTACATTGTACTGTGATACTCTACAAATGTTCCAATTTCTTCACATCCTCACCAACTCGTATTGGTTTGTTTTTTATAGTAGCTATCCTAGAAAGTATGATATATCTCATGGTGGTTCTGATTTGCACTTCTCTGGTGACTTGTGTTAATCATAGTATTAGTCACATTTCTATTGCTGAGACAAAATACTTGAAGGAGAAAAAGATTATCTTGTCTCACAGTTTTCAGAGGTTTCAATCTATGGTCAGCTGGCTCCAAGGCAGAAACATGATGGAAGAGTATGGCAGAGGAAATCTTCTCAACTTATGGCAGCCAAGAAGCAGACTGAGAAGGAAAGAGCTTGGGAAGACATACCCTTCAAAGGCATGTCCCCAGTGACCTATTTCCCCAACCATGCACCAGCTCCACAGAGCCCATTCAGCTATAAACTCATTATCATGCCCATGATCTAACTGCCTTTCAAAAGCCCTACCTCTGAACACTTGAGTATTCTGGGGAACAGTTTTTATCCAAATCATGACAAGCACCTTTTAAAATATGTGTTGGCCATTTATATGTCTTTTTTTAAAGAAATATCCATTTAAGTCTTTAGTCTATTTTAAAATCACATTATTATTTTTTTCTATTCAGTTTGAGTTTCCTGTATATTTTGGAAATTAACCCCTTATCTAATATATGGTTTTCAAATATTCTTTCCCCTTCCATAAGTTGCCTTTCACTCTATTGATTGTTTCCTTTGCTGTGCCAAAGCTTTTTAGTCTGATTTAGTTCCATTTATCAATTTTTGCTTTTGTTGTCTATGCTTTTAATGTCATTTCCATAAAATTATTTTCAAGAGCAGTGTCATGAAGCTTCTCTTCTGTTTTCTTCTAGAACTACAGTTTCAGGTCTTATATTTAGATCTTTAATCCATTTTTACTTGATTTTTGTGTAGAGTTTAAGGTAAGGGGTCTAATTCTATCCTTTTGCATAGGAAATCCAGTTTCCCTAGCACCATTTGATGAAGAGGCCATTCTTTCTCCACTGTGTAATCTTGACACTAGTATCAAAGATTCAGTGATGTGTGAGTTGATTTCTGGGCTTCCTGTTCTGTGTCATTGGTCGTTATGCCAGTGTCATACTGCTTCAATTACTGTAGCTTTGTAGCACATTTTGAAATTAGGATGCATGTTGTCTCCTGTTTATTCTTTTTCAATAATATGGCTATTTGGGGTCTCTTGTGGTTTCATATGAATTACAGAATTATTTTTCTATTTCTGTGGAAAATATCACTGGGATTTTGATAGAGATTGCACTGAGTCTATAGATAAGTTTTGCAAGTTTGGACATTTTAAAATTATATCTTCTAGTTCATGAACGTGTGATGTTGCATCAGTTAGGGTTCACTAAAGGAACAGATTTAATATAAAATATACATGAATTTTTTTGAGACAGGGTCTCACTCTGTAGTTTAGGCTGGCCTCAAACTCTCTATATAGCCCAGGCCGGCCTCGAACTCATAGCAATCCTCCTGCCTCAGCCTCCCAAGTGCTGGGATTACAGATGTGCACCATCACACCTGGCAAAAATATATAAGGATTTACAAGGTAGGCTTACAATGACTGCCTGCAGAATCAGGTGTGGAAGTGTGCAAAACAGGAGTCTGCATGATGAGAGCTGGAGGATCCAGTCAAGGGTCAAAGACTTGAAGCTCACTGCAGAGTCCAATGTGATCTGTATTAGGAAGCTGGAGGGTCTGCACTGGGAGGCTGAAGAGTGTGCTGGAAGCCTGGAGATGGATGTCCAAAGGTAATAGTGAAGACCGGACCTCTGGAGAAGCAGAAGTGAGACTTCCTTCTTCTTTACCTTTTTATTCCATCCAGCCTACACATACTCAGGGTGGGTCTTCCCTCTTTCTGAAGTCCATCATCCAGACATATCCAAAACTGTGCTAAACTAATCAGGCATTTCTTAATCAAGTTGACACCACAGTTAACTATCACAGGTGTGTTTTCCATGTGTGTGTCTTCTTTAGTTTTTTTTTTTTTAATCAATTCTGTGTAATTTTCCGTGTACAAATCTTTCATCTCCTTAGTTAAGTTTATTCCTAAGTATTTTATTCTTTTTGGGACTATTTTAAACTGGGGTATTTTCCTAATTTCTTTTTCAGATAGTCTGTTGTTGGTGTATAAAAGTACAACTGATGATTGTAGGTGATTTTGTGCCCTGCAACTTTACTGAACTTGTTGGTTAGTTATAGTAGTTCTTTTATGGAGTTTTTAGAGTTTCCTAAATATATGAAAACTTTTTCTGTTGTGATGTGGATTCCTTTTGTTTCTTTCTCTTGCCTAATTGTTGAGTGACAGGAGCAGACAAACTTGCCTTCTTCCCTATGCTAGAGGAAAAGCTTCCAGTTTTTTCACTTTTTAAGCATGATATTACCTGTAGATTTTTCATATATGGCCTTTTAAATGTTGAGATAATTTTCTTTTTCTTTGGTTTTTGAGATAGGGTCTCACTATGTAGCCCAGAGTAACCTTGAACTCACTTTGGTTTGTTTTTTTTTTTTTTGGGTGCCAGGGATCGAACTCAGGTCCTTGCACTTGTGTAGCAGGCAACGAAACCACTGAGCTAAATCCCCAGCCCTTGAACTCATTTTGTGTCTAGTCTGGCCTTGAACTCGAAGCAATCCTCCTGCCTGAGCCTCTGGAGTTCTGAGATTACAGTTGTGTACTACCATGCCTGGCTAAAGATAATTTTCTTTTATTCCTTATTTGTTGAGAGTTTTTTATCATGAATTTTATTTATTTATTTTTTATTTAGTAGTACTGGGGTACAACCCAGAGCCTTTGCACTAAGCTACATCCTCAGCCCTTTTTAAAGATTGTTCTATTTTGAGACAAGGTCTTGCAAAGTCACTAAATTTCCCAGGCTGGGCTGGAATTTGTGATTTTCCTGTCTCAGGGTCCCAAGGTTCTGGGATTACAAGTGTGCACCACTATGTCCAGCTACGAATATTAAATTTTGTCAATTTTTTTCTATATCTAGAATCTTTTTTTTTTTGAGATGAAATCTTGCTATGTAGTCCAGGCTGACCCTGAACTCACTATGTAGCCTAGGGTGGCCTCAAACTCATGATCCTTCTGCTTCAGCCTCCCACATGTTGGGATTACAGGCATGTGCCACCATGCCCAGCTCTTTTCTGCATCTATTGAAATAATCATGTGATATTTGTATCCTTCATCTTGTTATTGTGTATGCATCAATTGATTTTTATAAGTTGAAGCACCCTTGCATCCCAGGGATAAATCCTTCCTGGTCATGGTCTGTGATGTGCTATATGTATACTAGTTCTTGAGTCCCTACTTCAGAATCTTACGAGTAGGGCAGTGACATCTGTAGCTTTAAAAAGTCCTCCAGGGTTTCAGGGGTTATGGTTGAGTTTGCCTTCTATGGGTTTCCTTCATGGAAATGTAAATCCCATGAAGACAGAGATTTTTACATGTTTTTGTATGTTTACATGTTTAGTGCCATATTACCAGTTCCTAGAAGAGTGCCTTGTATGTAGTAGGTATTTAGTGACTATTTAATGAATAAAGACATGGAAATGTATCTCTGTTTTTAGGAAGATATAACAGTATAGGAGACAGATATGTAAATTGACAATTATTATCACTGCCAGATAATTGAAATACTCAAGATATCAACAACCCGTGACCATAGAGATCATATTTGCTTTTTAATGGACAAATGATGATAGTTCAAATTATTATGGGCCCAATTTTCAGAAATTAGCAAGGCATCCCAGCTATTCTGGGAACCTCCAAAGGAAATTGATATATGCCTAGAAGTCCTAAGACCAAGGTTTTGCAAGTTTTCCAGGATCAGCAGCAGCAGTTTCACCTGAGAATTAGAACTTAAAGGTTTAAGCCCCACTCCAGGCCTACTGAATTAGAAACTCTGGGAGTAAGGCCCAGCAAGATGTGTCTATACAAGTCCTGGGTAGATCTAAGGTACACTGAGAACTGATGTCATAGGGCATTTACACTCTTTTTCTTATCTTGCCTAAGCTTCTATTTGTTTTTACTACCAAGTAGCTGCTTGGTGAAGCCTTACCTATTGCCACTGTTTATCATAAAATTCTGGCATACGGGAGGGGTGCTAACTTTGGATGTCACTCAGATCCTAATATTTGGGTAATCAACATTGTTTGCTCAATATTACGATACAGAGTGCTTCCTCTCCAACACGGCACCATTTTTTTGTTTTGTTTTGTTTGAGATAGGGTTTCACTATGTAGTTCAGGCTGGCCTCGAACTCACAGTTCCTGCCTCAGCCACCATATCTGGCTATACAGCATCATTTTTACTCGAGCCATCTGAACTCTGAGCTGTTTATAATTCTTTGTTTCTTTAATTGCAGAGGTTCAAACTCTGGATGGGGAATCAAAAACTACAGTACCTTCTCCATTTTACTAATCTCTCTAAACTACAAAGTATTCCCTCTTTCTTCTAAAATTATAAATGAAATTATTATGCAGAAGTAGGAGCACACTGTTAAGCAGAAGGATCTGACTTCCCTTATTTTGTCTTTAATGTCACTCTTTTTCTAGCTCAAATAGGCAAATATGAGAAATAGTATACGTGGGGATGAGGGAAGGGAGATGATTTTTCCCTAGTACTTTTTTCTTCCATGTGGAGAAACCTCAACTAATATCACTCCTAATTTTTCTCCATTCTTATACTTAACTTGCAGAGAAGAGAGGGTAAATTTGCGAAAAATTAACCAGACCGGCTTGGCTGAGCTTCTCCCTTCTCTCTCTTAGAAGTGAGCTTCTTGCAGGGAACTAAGTTTTCCTTTATTCCTTTAGGTGGATAAATCTTAATTCTGGGTTTCAGTAATATGCAACCCTTTTGTTCACAGATAAAAGCTTCATCTTCCAACCTAACCTATATCAACAATTGTGGTTAGAATTAGCATCTCCCACATATATACTTTTTCCTGTTTCTTAACTGGTAAGAATTCAGATAGAGGGCCAGGGATTTAGCTCAGTGCTTTTGCAGCCTGCTGCACAAGTGTAAGGACCCAAGTTTGATCCCCAGTACCATTAAAAAAAAAAAAAAAAAAAAAAAAAAGAATTCAGATAGAGAAAACGAGTGCTATTTATTGGGACTCCCTGAAGTTCCCAATACCATGAGCAAAATTATTTTAGATAAATATGCTGAAAAACATTATTAATATGCTAAAATATTATCATTAGAATTTAAGTCCCATGAAGGCAGATTTCCTTGTGTCCATTCTGTTCTGACTGCTTTGTACCTAGTACCTAGGATAGTACCTAACACACATATTTGTTGAAAGAATGAATAAATGATGTAAAAATATATGTCTATTCTTGGATCTTAATCAGAAATACTATTGTGCTTTGGTTTATAAACTAAAATACATTCATTCATTGAAAAATATTTATTTCAACATCTGTTATGTAGTAAGTAGGCAGACCAGAAACTATCGGGAGTAAAATAATAAATAAAACAGGAACAATTTCTGTCTCATTAGGAAATGCATAAAATTAAAAAATTAACACACAAAAATTTTATGTGAACTTATTAAATAACTATTAAAACATAATTTAAGAGTTCCAGAAGCTGAATATTACCTGTTCTTTTCCTGGGCATCCCTTAAAAAAGTGAACATCAGAAACTGGATCAGTGAGATATGATTGAAGAAGATTTAGCCGCAGACCGGTGGGAGGTTCATTGGTCATTTTTACTCCATTCTGTAGAATTGTTACTGGGAACTAAGACAAAATAATTGGAAATTATTTTGCAAGATAGCAATTATGGATCCTAAAATATAGACACTAGTGGATTAAAAATGGGTGTAGTAGAAGACTCCAGAAATATTTTAAATATATCTAAGGTGAAGCATCTAAAACTCAAGATGCACAATGTAACAGACAGCTGAATGAATGCACTGAACTCTATAAAAAATAAACATACTTTTGGAGATGGATAACTTGTGAGCCAAAGCCTAAAGGATGAGTTACAGGTTTTGGGGGGAAAATCTTCACATAGTTTTTCCAACGTGGGCATCCAGGAGACAGCAAGGTGACAATTCTGTAGGCAAACCCAAGTTCCTTCTTCTACTGCTGCTTTAATCATTTTTGTTGCAATTGGTCCTTGTCCCTGTCCCAGTGAAATAGCTTGAAACTTATTTCCAGTCATAGATTTATCATTTGCAAATTTCAGCAGGCCTACAAGGGCATTAAAAAATGGTTTCATTTCTTACTAAAGATACCTTACAATTTCTGTGTTTTATCATAAAAAATTCTAGTTACCTTTCCCTATAAATACCAAACTTACTTACTGATTCACAGTCATATAACAAATGCTCATTGAACAAAATGTTTTATTTGTAATTTTTAAAAATTTACAGTATATGTACTTACTGGCCATAGGATCTGCTCCTGGAGACAGCACAAAAATTAAGGGAGTAGTACAGTTGGAATCCAAATAACTCTTCGCCAAATCAAATGGTGGAGGCTCCACAAACTTTTTCCCTAATTTGTCAGTTACATAATTTGTTATAGCTGGAGTTATCTGATGTAGAAAAAGAATATGGCTTTTGGAGTAATTTTTATTTCACACAACAGCTTTGGTTATTATTGAAAAACAAAAACAAAAAAAATTTTAATCTATCAGACAAGAAAAGTATGCAGCATATTGTATGAGAAAGCACTAATTTCCTTTAAAAAATTTTTTTTTTTGTTTTGGTTTTTTGAGACAGGGTCTTGGTATATAGTTCAGGCTGGCCTTAAATTTACTATGTAGCCTGGGCCAGCCTCAAATTCATAGGCAATCTTCCTTCCTCGGCCTCCCAAGTGCTGGGATTACAGGCGTGTGCTACCACACCCAGGTAATTTCCTTTTTATGTAAGAAGTATCTATAAGTTGTTAGGACAAGGATCCAAACAAAAAATGGGCAGAGGAGATGAACTGCTTACAGAAAAAGAAATACCAATGGATCTTAAACATATGACAAGACTCAAACTCATTCAATATAGCAGAGACTACAGACTTTCATCTTTAGCTCCTTTTGGTAATAGAACCCCATGGTTTTTCCATTTCTTCCAGCTAATATGGACATGTGACTAAGTTTTGGCAAGAGGAATACCAGTAGAAATTATATATGGAAATTATATATGGAACCTCCAGATCATATTTTATAAGGAAGCTGTTTGCTTTCAGCACATTCCTTCTTCCACAGATGCAGTGTTCATGTTCTAATCTTACTGATGGGTATCACACCCTAAGGGGCTTTTCTAGCATGAGAAGAAGAACCTGAACTTCTGAGTGATCTCAAGAATGAAGTGGCCCTACTAGTCCTTAATCATTTGCCTCTGGGCTGTTAGGAGAGAAATTAACTTTTATTTTATTGAAGTTACCATATTTTAGGACCCTTTTTATAGCAGCTTAGTCTACTAATATAATATTATTATATTCATAAGAAAATTTTAAAATTAAAACTACACTTAAACACAAGTTTTCACTTATTAGATTACTATATACATGAGGCAAAGATGGCCTGTATTATGGTTTGGAAATGAAATATCCCCCAAAAGCTCATGTGTTGAAGGCTTGGTCCCCAATGCAGCAGTGTTCAGAGATAGGGCCTCTGGGAATTGACTGACTCATGAGGGCTCTGTCCTCATTAATGGATAACTCATCAATGGATTAGCCCACTATGAGATTTACAGTTTAATGGGCTATTGGGAGGGGGTGGAATTTTGGGGAGGTAGGTTCTAGCTGGAAGAATTAGGTACTGGGGGTGTGCCTTTGAAGGGTATACCCAGCCCCTCACGCCCCACCGTTTGCTTCTGGGCTGCCATGAAGTGAGTACATTTGCTCTCCCACACCCCTCCCCACCATAATGTTCTGCCTTGTCATAGGCCCACAGTAATGAGGCCAAGTGATCATGGATTAAAACCTCTGAAATCATGAGGCAAAATAAATATTTCCTCCATTTAAATTGTTTTTTCAAGTATTTTATCACAGTCATGGAAAGCTGACAAATACAGCTTTTGAATCCATGATACCCAGACATTCAGTCAAATAATACTCTATATGTTGCAGTGAAGGTTTGTTTGTTTTTTAGATGAGACTAACAATTTAAATCCATAGACTTTCAGTAAAGCTGATACTCTCCATAATGTGGGTAGGCCTCACATAATCAGTTGAAGGTCTTATGAGAGAAAAAAAGGACAAAATCCCCATGAGAAAGGGTACTTGGTGGGGTGGGGGCCCTAAGGATTGCACCCAGTGCCTCACACATAGTAAGCATGTATTCTACCACTGACCTACACTCGCAGCCCAGAAAAAAGGCCTTCTGCTAGAAGGCTGGCTGCATTTGGATTTCAGCAGCAGCATCAAGTCTTTCCTGAGTCTCTAGTCTGTCAGCCTACCCTGTAGACTTGCCAGCCTCCACAATCATATGACCTAATTTTTTAACTCAATCAGCCTACACCCCTATATGGATTTTATTTCTCTGGAGAATCCTCAATAATACTGGCTTTAATTCAATTTAGTGTAATTCAACTCAGTTTGTAGATATTTACTGACTTCTAATAAGAGCAAAACAAGATATAGGTCATGACCTCAAGAAACCCGTAGTCTATTGGGAGACCCTAACAAATAGACTGTTATTGTATATTCCTGTGAGGTAAGTGCTATAGTGTATAAGCATAGATTCCAAAGCATACCAGGCAAAGGGATAACCCAACATGTCATACTGAAACAACTCCATTGACCACTAGGAAGACATTCTGTGGAGTATAAATAGATAAGCATTTCCCAGATGCAAGACTATTCACTCTTCAGTGCACTATGAACACAGGAGTTTATTGGTGATAAAATAATAAAGCATTATTTTGGACTTCAAGAGACTCACGTCTAATGAGAGGAAAACAGACACACACACACACACACACACACACACACACCTATTAGGTAGGGAAGAATGAAATAAGTTGTGACAATGTATAAAAGTTTTCAGGAGTTAGAGTAATGAGAAATACGCAGGAGTCAAATAATTATGTAGGCCTTGATTTGAACCTAACCAGTTATAGAATGAACCATTAGATAATGCTGTTTGTGAAATGTTACTAGAAACATAAAATGTGGAGAGGATGATAAGAAGGAAGAAAGGAAGGGAGGAAGGAGGGAAGGAGAAAGAAGGGAAGGAGGGAAAAGAAGGAGAGAAGGAAGAAGGATTGCAGTCACTTTGATTATAGACACATACCACCATGCCTGGTTTTATTAGAATCATTTTCAATACCTTCTTATTCAAATTCTTCATTCCCCACTCTCCTTCTAGATAATATATGATCACCCTAGTTTGCTTTGAACAGGAATCCTGTTAGGTCAGTTTAATAAGAATTCTTCCTATCCTTGATATCTCAGTAATTTTCCCTAACCCTCATCCTTGGTGATAAATATCCAACTATCTTGGCTGTATTTGGAGTTGAACCTGATCTCTCTCTCCTACTATGTTAGTCTTGATACCTACTTATTGCAATAGTCTTGAATAGAGTCTTTCTTACTATTCAACATTTGCTGTTTTTCAGCTGCATCTGGCCTGTAATCCCAGCTATTTGGGAGGCTAAGGCAGGAGGATTTTGAGTTCCAGGCCAGCCTGAGCAATTTAGGAAGATCCTATCTCAAAATAAAAAATAAAAAGGGCTGGTATGTAGTTCAGGCATAGAGTGGCCCTGAATTAGATTACTAGAATCATATTTTTTTCTTTTGTTGGTTTTTTTTTGGTACCAGGGATCGAACTCGGGACCTTGTGCTTGCGAGGCAGGCACCAGAACCACTGAGCTAAATCTCTGGCCTTTTCTTTTGTAATATGATAATCATACTGATACATGAAAAGTGATAATCATCTTACTTATCATGCCCATGGAAAGATTTCTGTGCACATTTGACTAATAGAATTGTGACATGTACAAGATTTTCCCACCATCTTCTGCTTCTAGCTATGACAGAGTTAAGGGAACCAGATTTATCTTCCTACCATAAACAATTTTTTAAAAGGGGCAATATTAGTGAAACAACCATTTTCAGACATTGAACAGTAGGTAGTGTAGGACTGTGATCCTGATAAAAAAGGAAATAAAGTAAATCTTATCATTTCCTCAGCTTTCTTCTCAGAGGTATGTTCCAGACTGGGGAACAGGGAAGAGTGACTGAAAGCAGAGCAGCACAGTGTTGCTGAGTTGGGAAGACCAGAAAAAGTGTTTAAGGAGGCCAAGGCTACTAGAAATTGTACAGCTCTAATTAGGAGAGACTTATCAGGAAAAGAGCTCAGAAATATGCATAACAAAACTTCTGAATCTTTGCTAAATATTGTGTGCATGCAATAGGTGAAGGAAAGAATGACTAGGGACCTGGGAGCTGGAGGCCTGGGGAACTACTAGACCTCCACACAAGGCCAAGAATAACCATAGTGGAGAGTCCTTGATGATCACTTGAGGCATTCAGTAAAGATCAGAAGGGCAACACTTTAAAAGCTGAGTTAACCTGTCCAATGAAAAAGCTATTTTAGACCATCCCTAATAGATCCTAACTATCTTTAAAAGGAACAATTTGAACTTAGGTAATTTAACTACATAGCCATAGGATTTGGCAAGCTTTTTCTATAGAGGGCCAGATAGTAAATATTTTAGGCTTTGTGGGACACATACAATTTCTGCTGCACATTCTTTTTTCTTTCTTCCTTTTAAAACAACCTGGCTAGAATGTAAAACACATTTTTATCTTATGGGCTAGACAAAAGAAGTCATGGGCTGGATTTGGCCCACAGGTGTTGTATACTAACTCCCAAACTAGCAGGACAAAATCTTTATAGGAAGATAACAGAACCACAAACAATGTAACATTCACAATGTCCAACATCCAATTAAAATATTACTAAGTATGCCTACAAACAGGAAAATATAATATATAACCAAGTGTAAAATCATTCAGTAGAAATGGATCTAGACATGATGGAATTAGCAGTCAATTTTTTTTGGGGGGGGTACCAGGGATCGAACTCTGGACCTCGTGCTTGCGAGGCAGGCAGCGGAACCATTGAGCTAAACCCCTGGCCCAGCAGTCAACTTTTTCACACAGTCATAACTGTATTCAAATATTCATGGATTTTTGTTGTTGTTGTTGCTGTTACCAGGGATCAAACTCCGGTCCTTGTGCAGGCAGCAGAACCACTGAGCTAAATCCGTAGCCTCTGTACTCAAATATTTAAAGGAAAATTTCACCTGAGTGAAAATAGGATATATAAAAAGAATCAAATAAAATTTCTAAAAATTAAATATAAAATTACTTAAATAAATTATATGGGACTAACAACAGATTAGATACTGTAATGAAACACAAAGACAGCAATGGGAACTATCCAAATGGACGCACAGAGATACAAAAGATTAAAATATAATTAACAAAGTATCTACATGGCATACTATTCAAGAAGTCTAATGCATATGTAATTGGAGTTGTAGGTGGGATGGCAAAAAATATTTGAAAAAATAATGGTCAAAAATATTCCCAAATTGAGGGCCAGGGATTTAGCTCAGTGGCACCATGCCTGCCTCACAAGCACAAGGTCCTGAGTTCGATCCGCAGTAACAACAAAAACAACAAAAAGTTAATTAAAAATATTCCCAAATTGAGAAAAGAAACTCACAGATCCAGGGAACCCAATGAATCCTAAATAGGATATCTGAAATAGGAATCAAAGAACCAAATAACAATAGAGTTATGCATTATTGAACAACTAGGATTCATTCTGTGAAATGAATTAGTTGGTTTCTTACTGTGTGTACATCAGAGAGTGCGTCTAAAGAAACCCAAATGGTATAGCCTTCTACACATGTAACATACTGTAATTTTTCTTTATAATTTAATTTCTTTTACTTTATGTCATTTAGCTTAAAACTACACATTGTACAGCTGAACAAAAATATTTCCTTTATATCCTAATGCTTTAAGCTTTTTTCTATTTAAAAAAAATTTAATGTATTTGCTTTTTGTTAGAAATTAAGATATAAACATACTTTAGCCTAGTTTTACACAGGATTAAAATTATTAATATCTCTGACTTTTACCTCATCTTGTCCCACTGGAAGGGCTTTAGGATTGATAACATTCATGAAGCTATCATTTCCTATGATAATGTTGCCTTCTGGAATACCTCCTTGAGGATGTGCCTGAGGCTGTTTTACAGTTAATATTTTTTAAATAAGGAGGAATATATTATGAAATAATGATAAAATGTAGCATTATAAATAAAATAGTACATAATCATTTATCATTATCAAGTGTTATATACCATACATAATTGTATGTGCTCTACTTTTATTTTATTTTTTATTTATTTATCTTTTTGTGGTACGGGGGATTGAACTCTGGACCTTTGCTCTACTTTTATATGACTGGTAGTTCAGTAGGTTTATTTATCCCAGTAACAACATAAAGACATCAATAATCTACTGCACTATGACTTTATGATGGGTGTAATGCCACTAGGTAAATAGGAACTTTTCAGCTCTCTAATAATCTTATAGGACCTTTGTTGTATATGAGGTCCATCAATGAAATGTCATATGGCACATGAAGACTGGTACTTCATATGTGGCAAATTATAGGGATCCCAAATAAAATACATTTGTCTTTTACCTTATCTGGTCTTAAACACCGAAGAATTATTATTTTCTGTAGTTCATTTAGCTTCTTATCCATTGGTGCTGGAAATTTTGCATTGTGTGGCTCTTTACTGTCATAGATTTCCCGCCATTCATATATATATTCACAAAAATGTTTCCTGATGGAAAAAAGCTTAATAATTATTGTTTTCATTGAGAAATTTTTTTTTTGGTACCGGGGACCGAACTCAGGACCTTGCACTTGAGAGGCAGGCAGCGGCACCACTGAGCTAAATCCCCAGCCCTTCATTGAGAAATATTTTAAGAGATTGTTGAGAAAGAAGAAACAAGTTAGCTATAGGACCATTTAAAAGTCACTAGGCTGGAGTAAAGACAGGCAACCAAATATAGCCTCTCTGTGATCCAGAATCAAGACACTTGGAAGACAACAACATGGTAAAGAAAAAGAAGCAGACCTTTTTTTCAGGTTCCCGTTGCATGAAGTATTGTTTTCCACCCTTTAATTTTCAGTCTATGAGTTTCTTTTCTAATTAGGTGTGTTTCTTGTATGCAACATGTTGTTGGATCTTGCTTCTTGACCCATTCTGCCAGTCTATTTCTTTTGATTGGTGAGTTGAGACCATTAACATTGATGGTTATAGCTGATATGTACTGAGTTATCATTGTGGTCATTAACACTGTTTCTAAAACTTATCAGAGCTCTAAAGATGTCTTTGATTCCTGTCAATATAGTTTCACTTTATAATACCCGTTAAAGGAGTCTTAAATCTGCTTTAAGAGTAAAAACTAAGTAATAGTACAAAAGTTTCTATATAGCCATGACACTCATTTTATTGATTTCATGGTATATTAAATGTATCTGTGTTTTTCAAGTATACAGGCCTTCAAAGATGTGAAACTAAAAACATTTTATCATACTGATGACTTCCAGGTTAAAGTTATTTATGGTGGTAAAATTTTCAAGCTCAAACATCTGGCATTCCCTTACTTATGTTCCAGCTGTTTGTGATGAAATGTACATGCCAATCCAGCACGAGACAACCAGCCAGATGACACAGATATGTTTTCAGCCTTGTGCTTGTGTGATTGTTATGTAATTGTGTTACAACAGTTAAAGGTACCTAAACACTGTGCAGTCACACAGACAATGTCACTCTAATGATTAGAGATTAGACATTAACATTCTGTAAAGTGCATCTATAAACAGGTACCTTCTACTTAAATATCACTCTGGTAACAAAAATGCTTAAAACATAACAAATTAGGTAAAAAGTTTCTTTATGTCATTTAATATTTTGTAATTAGATAAAGATAAGAGCTATTCTATCCTAAGGTGGACATTTAAATGTGTTTCAGGGATATTAATGTCATCATGATTGTCATGCTAAAATTCTATGTGGCCCTTGACCTCAAATTTTCTCTGTAAAACTTTATAATTGTTATCTGTTCACATTCTGCAGGGATTCAACTTCTAAGGAAACCATGATTGGTAAAGAAATAACAGTTCAGGGTCAGGGATTTAGCTCAGTGGTTCTGCCGCCTGCCTTACGAGCATAAGGTCCCAAGTTCGATCCCCAGTACCAAAAAAAAAAGAAAAAAGAAGTAACAGTTCATCGGTCATACTGTATATTTTTAGTTGCTTGATATCTAGATGAGATCATAAAATTAAACCTACTGCTTCCACATAAAACTGATATAACCAAAGTTCTCTTCTAGGTGTTCAACCACTGAAGTTTTGAGACCAAAACTGGAAAGATAAATGGGCTAAGAGGACAGCCAATATTTTGCCCCTGGCATTCCAAGGTCAACAAGAAGCCAGGACATGAGGGGACCTTTTCTATAAAATCCTACAACTTTAATGAGTCACCAAACCTTTCAAGCAGGGAGATTGTTGGACCCCAGAGAACAGGAGTCAATCAATGCACAGTGTGCTAAAAAGCTGGGTCACCAAACAAGGAAAGGTCTCCCATGCTTTCACAGAAAGCTACATGGTCAAGCAAAACTGTGACCCATCCTGGCGGCTGATGCTGACAAAGGAGCTGAGAGGCTCTGCATATGGTTTAAAAAGTAATGCCTAAAGAGACTTAACTGACCTTGATATATAGCAAGAGGTTAATTTTTTTTTTTTTTTTTGGTACTGGGAATAGAACTCGGGTCCTTGCACTTGCACAGCAGGCCGCGAAACCACTGAGCTAAATCCCCGGCCCAAACAAGAGGTTAATTTTGATTAACATAGATCTCAATTTAACTTGGCCTTAGACACCCAGCAGAAAAGTATAACCAAAAGATGTACCAGAATAATATCATAGTATTAAAGGCTAGATATGTAGAGAGGCTCCAATCACTGACCCCATCTGTCAGTGTCCAATTGCATCTATAGCTGACCAGTTATGGTTCAACAAGGCTAGAAAGCTACAGTGAAAATTATAGAAGCTCACTAATAGTCTTTTTTTTTTTTTTAAATTTAGACAGGGTCTTGCTATATAGTTCTGGCTGGCCTTGAACTCACTGTGTAGTGCAGGCTGGCCTCAAAATATTATTATATTTCTATTATTAGTACAGTTAGAAACAAAGGAGCTGAGTAAGTTACTCCCTTGCCCTCATCTAACCCTAAACAGTACCGGTTATTTCTGCTTTCATTATCCTGAGAGGTACAAAATGAAATAACAAAAGCCTAAGAGATCCCAGGCCCTAGGTGGCAGAGCACTGGCACTGAGAGAGTCACTGGGAGGCACCTAAAGCCAGAGATGTCTGGCCTTAAATTCTGAAAGCCTTAGTTATCGGCCCTTTTCTCTTTTTTGTGTTGCTGCTGCTACTTTTCCCATGTTCTTCAATAAATGTAGCTATGTAGTACTTACTACTAGGTGTACGTTTGGCAATTCTTTTCTTGCTGTACCAAGAACCTATTATTGGCCCATTGCACTGTAACATCATAGTGACTTGAATGTTAGGTTCAAGGCCCCAGGGTAAAAGAAAATTGACTTTACTTTTTGTAATAAAGAAGCTGCAATCTGTAAGATGTTTATACAAAATATTGAACAGTGTGTCTACCAACTAATAAACTAGAAAGAACCATGAAAACACAAACATACACACATGCACACAAATTAACCTATCATTATTCAGTGCTACATCATCATATATAAACAATTACCTGAATCCTTTGAAGGCAGGAAATTCACTTGCTCGACAAATTTCCTCCCAGCTTTTATCCTGTAGCCAAGTTGGATCAGGATTTTTCTCAGCACTCTTAAGACTTACTCCTCCAGTCAAAAGAAACATCAGTTCCTGGTATTCAATCTCCTTTTTAGCCCTGCATTCACAAAGTAAGGGCTGTTGTAAATTGTTGATTTTAAACTTGAATGACATCAAATTTTTCATGATAACTTTAATGAAATAATGGGGACTGTATTTAACCTCTTAACAATTAGAAAATTGGACAAAATTAATGAAAAAAATTGTTTTTGGAAATTGTAAATAGCTAGGGTGGAACAGTGGTGTCTAAGAGAAGAAAGACCAATAAGGTTAACTCCTATAATTGCCTCAGCATCTGCCTAGTGGGACTTGCCAGGCTTCAGAGCAGAGAGGTGGTCAAAATCAAAGTTTAACAGTATTGTTGAGTTGATGAGACAGAGATTAGAATTAGTAAGGGCTGAGGTGGTGGAAATTTGTGGGTAGAATACTTGAAAGGGGTAGATAAGATGAATGGAAAAGAAGTCCCGGAAATATTCATAGAAGTCTCTTTAGACTCCATTGATGAATACTAAGGCAAGCATGAGGAGGGCAAAACTCCAAGAGGCCAGGCAAAGTATGGGAAGAAATAAACTGAATAGTTCTCAGAGACTGCATAGTACTGGGAAATATGAATTGATGCCAACCAGAATTGAGCATTTGTTGAACACCAGAAGAATTTAGTGATGACATGAGAAGGATCGCCTTAATAATGAAGCTGTAGTAGGGTCTTAGAGGTTGCTTTTGCTATAAAAAGCACTGACTTCACTCTGTGTCAGATTCTTGCTCAACTCTGCACACAAACCTGTTAATCATTTAAGGTATGTTTGCCTAAAACTTTAAGTCTGAAGGCATAAAGATAAGAGTGACAAGGATGTTTTCAAGATTTTCAGGGACATGATAATCAGCAGATTGTTCACTGTCAGCTATTACAATGTCCTGACCCAGAACATCTGAATAGTACTTAGCAGTCTGGTCATACCCTAAACCTGGAGGCCTAAGTAACTTCATTTGGACTTTGTTCTTTTTTTCTGAGTCATTCTCTCGTGCAGTCACCTGGGATTCCAGGAGTAACAGTTCTGATCTATAAATATCCTGTGACAAGAGTCAAAAGCATCCTCCCAACCAATTTATGAAGACATAAAAACCCTAAATATTTATATATCTAATAATACAGCATCACAACACAAAATAAATTGATAGAGCTACAAGGAAATATATCTAGTTAGAATTTCCAACATCCACCTCAATAATTGATCAAAAAGTTGACAGAAAATTAATAAGGATATAGAAAACTTACAAGCCAGCATGAACTACTTACCACTCAGAAACAGAAAAATACACATACTTTTCAAAGATATACAGAAAAGTCACAAAGACAGACCATATTCTGGGCTATACAGTAAATCTTGTTCTTAAAATTTCTAGAATAGGAAAACTATGGAGGATAAAAGCAGAGTGTTGGTTTACATGGGCTGAGAATGCTGGATAAAAGCATATAAGGAAAGTTTTTGAGGTGATGGAAATATTCTAAAATGAGATTTTGGTGATGGTTGCACAACTTTAGAAATGTTCTAAAATATCTTACTTGATTCTTAACAATGGGTGAACTGCATGATATGTAAATTATAGCTCAACAATGCTGAATAAAAGAATAAAAGAGTCCCCTACCAAGTGATTTCCACTATATATTATTAATAGAAAAAAATACAAAAAGGCATCTATAACACATTTGGTTTTTATGTTTATATTTGTTTATTTCTTATAATAATTTAAATTTAGAATTAAATGAATGGATTTAGTAGCAGATTAGATACACTTAAAGAATTATTGAAATAGAAGACTAAAAGCTTTGAGAGGCAAAGAAATAGAAAATATAGAGCGTAAGAGACATAGGGAATGGATGAAAGCTTAAACTATGTGTAACTAGGAAAAGAGAGAGAATAAAGCAGTAGATATATTTGAAAAAATTATGACTCCTTGCAAAACAGTTGATACCAAGTAATAGTTTCAAGAAGCCCTATAAATCCCAAATAGAATGAATGAAGATAAAAATATACTATTAGAAGTTAATATAGTAGTGATCACTGGGGAGGAGGCAAAGACTAGTAGAGATTAGGAAAAAGCACAAGGAAGACTTCTGGAATACTAGTAATTTCTATTTTTTGGTGGATGATAATTATATGAGTTTTTTCATTATAATAACTCATCAAATTGACATTTGGGCTTTGATTGCTTTTCTATATGTAAGTTGCAGATCAATTTTTTAAAATGTTAAAATAAGGAATATGTAGGCACACAATACTAAAATATCAACAACTAAAACTAAAGGAAAAAGATATACTGTAAAAACAACTCTTAAAATAAAAGTTACCTTATTTTCATAGAAGAAACAATTCAAAACAGTGAAAGATAAAAAACAATGAATAGTTTTATTATAGACAGCTAAGTTATGTAGAAATATTACAGGCAGTCAGGCAGGGCGAGGCCCTCGAGTGTCAATACAAAAGATGAAAACACATTACAACTGTGGCTAGAGACACATCTATAAAGATGAAATGACGAAGCCTACATACTTCCCCAGGGGATAAGGTAAGTAGGAACCCCTGGTCCAATAAAGTCTAAATAGACATCAGTCACCTTGGTGGGTGACCAAGACCCCTTGGAGCCATCCCTTCCTAAAAAAGTTCATTGCTCTTTCCATATACACTTGCTACGTGACCCGCTTCCCCACTGGATCAATATTACCTAAGTGGCTATACTTGTAATCTTTTTAAATGATTATATTTTTGTTCCATGTTGTATCCACCTCGTGATTTTGTACCCACCTTGTGATTTTTCTCTATGAAACTTCCCCTGTGAAGTAGGGTGCATGGTAGCCCATTCAAGTCCCCTCTTGTCCCTTTCAGGAGCTATCTCTCTCAATAAATATTTCCTACTCTTAACCTCTGTTGTTCCTCAGAATTCCTTCTTTGATTTTGGGGAATATGAATTCAGCATATCTGAGTCCCAATCTAGCAGGCTGGGAGTTATATTATTTCCCCTATATCATTTGGAGGTCCTATATCAGTTTCAAACTGCTAAAATAAAATTCTTTTGTTTTCACACAAAAAAGAACTAAGAGAATTCATGACCAGCAGACACACACTAGATGAACTATTGCTGAGTGTTTTTCAGGCAAAACAAAACAAGGGAAACTAAACAAAGAAATGAAAAGCAACAAAAAGGGTAGTATGTAGATAAATTTAAATGAGGATTTATTTTTATCAATAATCAAAAAATATCTTGTGAAATTTAAAACAAAAAAAATATTGAAGGGAAAGGAAAAATTATGAGAAAAGAAAAAAATGGAAATGAAATCTATGTAAATTGGGAAGGGTAGAGGGGGTGAAGGGTGCACAAGTAATGGGGGAAAAAATACGAACCAAGATACATCATGTACAGGTACAAGCACCCAGTGATAAATGTAAACATATTGTATACCTAAAATGCAACAATAAAATAATTTAAGGAAAAAAATTTAAAAATATTGAAATAGATGGCAACAATAGCAAATAAACTGGAAGAGGTAAATTGAGTTATAATGTTTTCCATCTTTGCATGTCTGGAAAAGAGAAGTAGCAAAAGAAAGACTATGATATTAGAGAATGTGTGCTGTAATTTTTATGTTAAATATTACAAGACAAGTAAGAGAATATGTGACTACAAAGATAAAAGAGAAGAAAACATGAAAAAAAGCTAAAAATCAACTTTCTCAGAAGACAAGAAAAGGACTTCTAGTTTCCAGTCCAGCTTCTAAGGAATTTAAAAGTCATTAATCCATTCCTCAGGACAAAAATTTTAAAAAGCCAAACAAACTGAAAACGAGCAACTTTTCTAAATACATTAGAGAATTAAAGTCATAGCATTAATTTGTTACCCCAAATTTGGAGAAACACACAGGTAGGCAGATACAGAGAACCCCAAATTACCTGATAACAAGAGGGATAATGAAACTTAGGTTGTCATTGAGGCACTTGAGACAGTTCAGAGAAGTCTGAGATTTAAAAATTCCAGGTAATCCAGAATTAAGGAACCCCACCCTTTTGTAAATTTTGCCTCCAGGACCCTTGGGAGGGTTTTACAGTGAAGATCACTGGTTCTGGTAGTGAGAGGAGATTACCTTAAACATATTCTGTTCTTTAACAAGGGCCTCTCTTATGTTAAGAGACCCAGGGGGCAGGAAAGGAAATACCCAACTCCAGCCTTCTGTATCACTTAAGAGGAAAAAAACCCCAAACCCAAACTAAAAACCAGAAGCACTGGTGAAGGGCACAGAGCAGAAGCACAAGCTCACTAAAAACCTGAGAAGTAATCTGAGGAATACAGAAGGCTTTTCTTTCCATCACACTGTAATATCATTTCCATTGGATTTCTGTATAATAATGGGAATATAACTGAAAGAACTGGATGCCTCAGACATTGTTTCAGAAGTCTCTAGGGAAACCAAAAGACAATAGAGGAGACAAAACTAGAAAACTAGAAGAAATTTCAGACTCTGATACCTATAACTACAATAAAATAAACACAATCTAACTCCTAGTCAGATAGACATAAAATCTCACATTAAAGGGCTATTTATTTTAATTCCCTTTACCCAGTACATGATATATGGCTTTGAGAAAACCTCACAAGGCATACTAAAAGACAAAAGCAACCTCTAAACAAAGAACTGAGTTTGAAGGGACAGAGCAAACATCAGAACCTGATGCATGTCTTTTAGTAGTTACTCACATATACCAGAAAAAAGAGAGGAAGACAACAATGACAACAAAGAATAAGGGCAATAAATAGAAAATAGTAACATATGGTAGAGGTTATAATTATATCAATAATCAGTTTAAACAGCGGTCTAAAACTAAAAGACTGTCAGAGTAGATCCCAAAACAAGACACAAGTATATATATATGTTATGGTTTATATCTAAAATGCCCCCCCCAAAAGTCTTTTTAGAGGTGGGGCTTTTAAATGATGACTGGAGTAATCCATTAATGATTTTATGGCCATATGTTCTGTTAGAAGGTGGGACCTGGTTGAAAGAAGTGGATCACTAAGAGCAAGACCTGGAAGACTGTATTCTTCCTGGCTTCTTCTCTCTCTGCTTCCTGGCTGCCATAAACCTAAGCAGCTTTCCTCTGACTTGCCCTTCCACCATTCTGTTTCTGCACTGGAGCCAGCCAGTCAAGGATTAAACCCTCTAAAATGGTGAGCCAAAAATCCTTTTTCCTTAATTTGTGGGTATCAGGTATTTTGTCCCAGCAACATAAAAACTGACTAATAAAATGTTATGGTTTAGAACAAGAATGGCCCCTCAAAGCCTCACACACTCAGAGGTGGGACTTTTGGAAGGTGATTAGATCATGGGGTGCCATACTCAGCAGTGGATTCATCTACTAATGAGTTCAGCAGCTGAGTATGCTGTTGGGGAGGTCAGAAAACGTGGGCTATTGAGGCATGACCTGGAAGGATATATCTCCCTACCTGCCTCCTCCCTTCTCTATCTCCTGGCTGCCAAAATGTGTGCAGCTTTTCATCCTTCATGCCCTTCTGTCATGCCAATTTTGCCTTGGAGCCAGCCAAGATGGGCTGAAATATCTAAAGAAACATGAGCAAAAATAATTTCTCCTCCTTTAAGTTGCCGGTGTCAAATATCCCATCCCAGTGACAAGAAAGTGACCAAGACGTATAATATTGTCTACAAAAGCCCCAATTAAATATATAAAGACACAGATTATAAGTAAAGGAATGTAGAAAAGTATATTATCCTAACACTAATCAGAAGAAAGTGGCAATAACTACATTTCTTTCAGACCAAGCAGACTTCAAAGGAAGAAAAATTATCTGAGATAAAGAGGGACATTATATAATGTTAAAGACATTATGATCTCCCAAGACTTTTACAAAGAGAAGTAGGAATAAGACAAGGCAACCCTGGTATAAATTTATTAAATATGTATAAGATAGGGGCCGGGGATTTAGTTCAGTGGTTCCACTGCCTGCCTCGCAAGCGCAAGGTCCTGAGTTCTATCCCCAGTACCAAAAACCCCCAAAAAACAACAACAACAAAAAATAAATATGTATAAGATAAATATGAAGACAGCTATAAAAATCAGATGCAATAAGAAAAGATCTAAATAAATGCAAAGGTATTTCAGGTAAATGGATAAGAATATTCAATATTGTCAAGTTGTCAATACCTCTTAGAATTAACACAATCCCAACCAAAATCTCAGCAAGTTATTTTGTGGATATTAACAAATTAACTTTACAGTTTATATGAAATGCCACAAGACCCAAATAATCAACATAACATTAAATGAGAAAAGGACAAAGTGAAGGGCTGACACTACCAGACTTTAAGACTTAATATAAAACTACAGTAATTAAGACAGTGTAGCATCAGTGAAAGAATAGACAAATAGATCACCAAAACAGAATATAAAGCCAAGAAATAGACTCAAATAAATATAGTCAAGTAATATTTGATAGAAGAACAAAGGCAATTCAATGGAAACAGCATATTCTTTTCAACAAATGGAGTTGGAACAATAGCATGTCTACATGCAAAAGAAAAAAAGAAAGAAAGAAAGAAAAAAGAATCTACGTACAGACCTTATACCTTCACAACAATGAACTCAAAATGGACCATACTCCTAAAAGAAAAATGCAAAATTGTAAAAATCCTAGATGATAATATAAAAGAAAATTCAAGTGACCCTGAGTATGGTGTTAATTTCTTAGATATAACATCAAAAAGGGCTGGGGATTTAGCTCAGTGGTTCCGGGGCCTGCCTCCCAAGCGCAAGGTCCCGAGTACGATCCCTGGTACCAAAAAAAAAAACCCACACACAAACATCAAAAACACCATCATGAAAAATATTGATAGCTGGACTTCATTAAAATAAAAAATTTCTGGTAGAGGAAGCTTCCGGGTCAGTGTGCCACAGCTCCGAGCCCACAGGAGACCTCCAGATCAGCACTCCACGGCTCCCAGGGAGGACGAGGCTTCCGGATAGGCATGCTGCAGCTCCCAGCATAGAGGAAGCTTCCGGGTAGGCATGCCACAGCTCCAAGCCCAGAGGAGGTGAGCTCCTTGGGTGCCAGGAACACAAACCCACCTTACCCCCCCATGTCAAAATGAGAAGACAGGTAAACAAGCAATAGAACCAGGCTTGCAGATCACCTACAGCAACCCCAAAGGGAAACGAGATGGAGCACTCTGATACTCAACCACCTGGACTCCCTGAACTAGCAACGAAAGAGGATCTGGAAAAAATGAAATCAGAAATAATTTCTCACATAACAGCAAAGATTGTGCCCATAGTGCAGGACATGATTAATAAATCTAGAGCAGATACAGATAAAAAATAGAGGAGCTGAGGAACATGATGGAATGCCAACATAGGAAACAAAAAGAATCCATAAAACAGATGCAAACAGATTTCCAGGAGATTAAAAACTCCATTGAAAGTCTATGTAGCAGGGCCAGGGGTTTAGCTCAGTGGTTCCGGGGCCTGCCTCACAAGTGCAAGGTCCTGAGTTCAATCCCCAGCACCAAAAAAAAAACCACTCACAAAAAAAAGAGAAAGAAAGTCTATGTAGCAGAATGAGCCAATGTGAAGACAGAATTTCAGATATAGAAGATAAGATTGTAATTAGTGACCAGGAAAAGAAAAAATTCTTTAAAATCTTAAGGGACCACAAGAAATCAATCCAGCAGCTGCTAGATGATGCAAAGAAAAATAACACAAGACTGACTGGAGTCAGTAAAGAAACAGGAGACAGCGCAGATGACATAAAAAAACTGTTTATGGAAGTAATGGCAGAAAACTTCCCAAGGAGGGGAAAAGAATTTGACATACAGATAAGCGAGGCATATAGGATTCTAACTAACCTCGATCAAAAAAAATCTACACATAGGCATATAATTGTTAAGATTCCAGAAACCCAACAGAAGAATAAAATTCTACAAGTAGTTAGAGAAAAGAAACAAATCACATACAAAGGAAAGCCCATCAGAATCACAGAAGACTTCTCAGTGCAAACCCTCAAGGCAAGAAGAGCTTGGAGTGATGTGTTTCAAGCCCTAAAGGAAAACAACCTCCAACCCAGACTGACATACCCTGCAAAACTATCTTACAAAATTGATGTGAGATAAGATACTTTCATGACAAAGAGCACCTTAGGAACTTCATAAATACCAAACCAGCACTCTAAAAAATTTTAGGCAAAATCCTAGGAAAAGACAAAGAGGATCACAACACCAGGAAGCCCAGCAGAATGAATCTGCTGGGCACGACAAGAAATTAAAAGCAAAGGGGGAGGATTCAACAAAAAGAAAAAGTCATGACAATGATAACTCAATATATACCAGCTATAACCATCAATGTTAATGGTCTCAACTCACCAATCAAAAGAAATAGACTGGCAGAATGGGTCAAGAAGCAAGATCCAACAACATGTTGCATACAAGAAACACACCTAATTAGAAAAGAAACTCATAGACTGAAAAGTAAAGGGTGGAAAACAATACTTCAAGCAAAGGGAACCCCAAAAAAAGCAGGAGTAGCTATCCTCTTTGCAGATCAAGTAGATTTCAAACCCACAATGATTAAGAGAGACAAAGAAGGACACTACATCCTTGTAAAGGGAACAATCCAAGAGCAAGAGATGACAATCATAAATATCTATGCACCAAACACTAGTGCGCCCAACTATATAAAACAAATACTAACAGACATGAAAAACCATATATGCACTAATACAGTAGTAGTGGGGGACCTCAATACCCCATTGTCACAAATAGATAGATCAACTAGACAAAAAACAAGCAATGAAATACTAGAACTCAAACTATTGAAGATATGGACCTAACATGTTTACAGAGTGTTTCATCCCACAAAATCAGAATACACATTCTTTTCAGCTGCACACAGGTCATTCTCCAAAATAGACCACATACTCACTCATAGAACATATTTAGGTAAGTGCAAAGGAATTGAAGTTATCCCCTGTATATTATCAGACCACAGTGTGATGAAATTGGAGACAAACAGCAAAAGAAACTGCAAAAACTTCATGAACACATGGAAATTGAACAGCACACTTCTGAATAACCAATGGGTCACAGAGGAAATTCAAGAAGAAATCAGACAGTTCCTTCAAATAAATGAAAATGACAATACAACATATCGGAATCTATGGGACACAATGAAAGCAGTCTTACGAGGGAAATTCATAGCAGTGAATACGCATATTAGGAAAACAGAGCGTTCCCAATTAAACAACCTGATGCTGAACCTCAAGCTTCTAGAATGAGAAGAGCAGGACAAACCCAAAGCTCATACAAGGGAGGAAATCATAAATAATAGAGAAGAAATTAATTCAATGAAGACTAAGAGAACAATACAAAAAATCAGTGAAGCCAAGAGTTGGTTCTTTGAAAGAATCAACAAAATTGACAAACCCTTAGCCAATCTTATCAGAAAAAGGAAAGAAAAGGCCCAAATCCATGCAATTAGGAATGAAAAGGGTGAAATTACAACAGACCCAGCAGAAATCCAGAGAATCATCAATACCTACTTTGAGAACCTATATGCCAATAAGATGGAAAACACAGAAGAAATGGACAGATACCTAGACATGTATGAATTACCAAAGTTGAATGAAGAAGACCTAAAAATTCTAAACAACCCAATATCAATCAATGAAATTGAAAACGTAATTAAAAACTTACCAACTAAGAAAAGCCCAGGTCCTGATGGCTTCACTGCTGAATTCTACAAGACATTTAGAGAGGAACTACTGCCACCACTGTTTAAACTCTTCAATGAAACTGAAAGGGAAGCAATACTCCCAAAATCATTCCTGAAAGCAAACATCACCTTGATCCCCAAAGCAGAGAAAGACCCAACTGAAAAAGAGGACTATAGGCCAATCTCAGTAATGAACATAGATGCAAAAATCCTTAATAAGATACTGGCAAATAGAATGCAGAAGATCATCAAGAAGATCATACATCCTGCCCAAGTGGGATTCATCCCAGGGATGCAGGGATGGTTCAATATAAGCAAATCAATCAATGTAATACACTGTATCAATAGAGCCATGGAGAAAAACCACATGATAATTTCAACAGATGCAGAAAAAGCATCTGACAAAATCGAACACGCATTTATAATATAAACCCTACAAAAAATCAGAATAGACGGTCTCTACCTCAATCTGATAAAAGCCATCTATGAAAAACCAACAGCCAGTATCATACTAAATGGTCAAAAACTGAAATTCTTCACACTAAAATCAGGAACAAGACAAGGATGTCCACTATCACCACTCTTGTTTACTCTTGTTTCTTTGCAAACATTAGCCACAGCAATTAGACAAGAGAAAGAAATAAAAAGAATAAAGATAGGAAATGAAGAAGTCAAATTGTCATTATTTGCAGATTACATGATACTCTATATAGAAGACCCTACGAACTCCACCAAAAGTCTTCTAGACTTAATAACTAATTTCAGTAAAGTAGCTGGATACAAGGTCCACACACAAAAATCAATAGCTTTCCTCTACACGAACAACAGAGTCACTGAGAGAGAAACAGGGCAAACAATTCCTTTCACAATAGCATCCAAAAAATTGAAATACCTAGGAATCAACCTAACAAAAGAAATCAAAGTCCTCTTCTCTGAAAACTATAGCACTTTGAAAAAAGATATTGACGGGGATATCAGAAAATGGAAAGACATCCCTTGCTCCTGGGTAGGAAGGATCAACATAGTGAAAATGACTATACTCCTAAAACTTCCATATAGATTCAATGCAATCCCAATCGAAATCCCAGCAGCATACTTCATAGACCTTGAGAAAACAATCCAAAAATTCATTTGGAACAAGAAGAGACCCAGAATAGCAAAAGCAATTCTAGGTAACAGAGACATGGCAGGGGGTATCACAATCCCCAACCTGCAACTATACTACAAGCCTACTGTGATAAAAACAGCATGGTACTGGCAATGAAACAGACTTGAAGACCAGTGGAACAGATTAGAAGATGCAGAAACAATGCCAGACACACTCACCCACCTCATCTTTGACAAAGGAGCCAAACACTCTTGCTTGAGGAAAGATAGTCTCTTTAATAAATGGTGCTGGAAAAATTGGGTTTCAACTTGCCAAAGACTAAAACTAGACCTGTATCTCTCATCATGCACTAACCTAAAATCAAAATGGATTAAAGATCTAAATATAAAAACAGAAACGCTGAACCGGCTGGAACAGAGGTTAGGTAGAACTCTTCAAGACATTGGGGTTGGAAAAGACTTTATGAACAAAACCTCAGTTGCCTGTGAACTAGCACAAACAATCTCTTTTTACTGAAAAGCTTCTGCACAGCAAGAGAAACCACCAGCAGTGTGAAGAGACAACCCACAATGTGGGAAAAAATTTTCACCAGCGGTCCCTCAGACAAAAGTCTATCTTGAACCTATAAAGAACTTAAAAAAATCAGACCTCCCAAATTTAAAGACCCAATCCAAAAATGGGCATCTGAAATGAACAGACATTTCTCAGACAAAGAAGTAGAAATGGCAAATAAACATATGAAAAAATGTTCAACATCACTGGTCATTCGAGAGATGCAAATGAAAACAATGCTGAGATTCCACCTCACTCCAGAAAGAATGGCTGCTATCATGAAATCAACCAACAACAAATGCTGGCGGGGCTGTGGGGAAAGAGGAACAATGCTCCACTGCTTGTGGGAGTATAGACTGGTGCAACAACTGTGGAAATCAGTATGGAAATACCTCAAAGAACTAGGACTGGAAGCTCCATTTAACCCAGCTATTCCACAGCCGGGGATCTTCCCCAAAGCACTAAAAGAATCATACCACAGTGATATATGTGCACCCATGTTCACAGCAGCACAGTTTGTAATAGCTAAAACTTGGAAACAGCCCAAGTCCCCATCAACTGGAGACTGGATAAAGAAAATGTGGGTTTTTAAATAAAATGGAGTACTACTGTGCCATCAAAAACGAGAAATTAGATACATTTATTGCTAAATGGATGCACATTGAGGCAATACTCTTAAGTGAAATAAATAGGACACACATGTGTAAATACTGAATAGTTTCTCTAGTGTGAGAAACTGAATGTGTAAACGAGGACAAAAGGGTATAATAGATAATGTGAAATAGGAAGAAAAGGGGCAAAGGGGAGGGGGAATTGGGAGGGGTAGGGGAAAGGAAAGAAGGGAATGGAATTAATATGAGAAAATGAAAAAATGGAAACAAAGTCTTTGTAAGTAGGGAGGGATGGAGGGGTTGAAGGGAGGGCAGGGAAAGGGGGAAAAAATAAGAACCAAGAGAGTATGTAAAGGTGCATATCTCCAATGATGAGTGTCATTATATTGTACACCTAAAATGTACCAATAAAAAGATATACAAAAAAATAAAATAAAAAATTTCTGCTCTATAAAGATAATGTCAAGAGATGAGAAAATATTTGCAAAAGATATATCTGATAAAGAACCATTATCCAAAATGTACAGCGGGGCCGGGGATTTAGCTTAGTAGTTTCATCGCCTGCTGTGCAAGCGCAAGGACCCAAGTTCGATCCCCGCTATCAAAAAAAAAAAAATCAATAACCCAAATGTACAGGGAACTTTTAAAACTCAACCATAATAAAATAATCAAACTTTAAAATAAGCAAAAGTTCTAAACAGATACCTCATCAAAGAAGATTCACAGCTAGAAATAAACATGAAAAGATGGTCAACATCATACGCAACTAGGGCATTCCAAATTACAACAAGATTCTACTAAACACTTATCAAAGTGGCAATATCAAAATTACACAACACAAACTCACTCATTGCTTCTAGGAATACCATATGGCACAGCTACTTTGGAAGACTGTTTGGTAGTTTCTTGGAAAACTTAAGCATACTTTTACCATATGATCTAGCAATTGCACTCTTGGTATTTACCCAAAGGAACGGAAAACTTATGACCCCCAAAGCCTTCTACATGAATATTTATAGCAGCTTGATTTATAATTGTCCAAACTTGAAGACAACAAAGGTGTCCTTCAGCAGGTGAATGGATAAATGAGCTGTAATATATCCAGACAATGAGATATTATTCAGCACTAAAAAGAAATGCACTATCAAGCCATGAAAAGACATGGAGAACCTTAAATACATATTACTAAGTAAAAAATCCAACTATATATATATCCACTCTGGGAAAAGCAAGACTATGAAGACATTAAAAGGAAAAGTGATTGCCAGGGATTAGGAATGAAGGAAAAACAGGTGAAGTACACAGGATTTTTAGGGGAATGAAACTATTCTTTTGGTACTATTATGATGAATACATATCATTATACATTTATTAAAATCTATAGGAGCACAATATCAAAAGTAAACTCTGATGTAAGTTATGGACTTAATTATGGATAATACTTTTGTGTCAATGTAGGTAAGCTCAATGCTTGTAATAAATATATCATTCTGGTGAGAGATTTTGTTAGTGGGGGCAGTTATAATTGAGAAATCTCTGTTCAGTTTTATGTTAACCTAGAACTGCTGTAAAAAATAGAGCCTTAAAAATAGGGATGTGCAAGACAGAGAAAATTATAAAACATTATAGAATAAAATGAAGAATTAACTAAGAAAATGGAGTGATGTTCTTGGCTAATACTCAATATTGTAAAATTATTATTATTATTTTGTTTGTTTTTGTTTGTTTGTTACCAGAGATCAAACTCCGGACCTTGCACTTGCGAGGCTGGTGCTGGAACCACTGAGCTAAATCCCTGGCCTGTAAAATTATTAAATTTCCACAAAAAGATCGATATTTCCAATGCTCTCTTAATTAAAACTTTAACAGGTGATGGTACACCCATGAAATCCCAGCACCCTGGGAGGCTGAGGCAGGAAGACTGCAAGTTTCATTCCATCCTGGGCAACTAGCAAGACTTTGTCTCAAAAAAGGGAGGAGGGGGCTGAGCAACCCTCTGGTTTCAATCTCCAGTTCCACACACACACAAACAAATCTTTAACAGGTCGCTACTTGGGATTTAATAAGATGATTCTAATATTTATATGGAAACACAAAGTTTAAAGAATAGGAAAGATACTCTTAAAAAACAAGAAGATAACAAGATAATACTATCAGATATCAAGATTTTTTACACTCTAATAAAAGATGAGATGATTAAATATCAAGACTTTAAAAATATTAAATATTAATATATTTTTTAAAATATGGACAAATACATGAATGGAACTGAATAAAGAGTCCAGAAACAGACCTGTATATATAAGTACATTGCATATCACAAAAGAAGTACTACAGAGCAATGAAGAAAGGGCAGTCTTTTCAACAAGTGGATAACTACATGAAAAAAAGTGAAACTTGACATCTACGTTAGACCACACGCATATATCAGTTACACATAGCTTGTAGATCTAAATGTAAAAGACATGTAATAAAGTTTCAAGATAAGAGCCAGGGATTTAGCTCAGTGGTTCCACTGCCTACCTGGCAAGCACAAGGTTCCGAGTTCGATCCCCAGTACAAAAAAAAAATTTCAAGACAATTATATAGGAGAATATATTCATAATATTGTGCTGAGAAGGGTTTTCACTAAGTGCAGACTATAAGTCAGATAATATTAAAATTAGGAACTTGTATTCAACAAAAGCCAACACTAAGAGAATGAAGAAAGCAAACTAGAGTTGTACCTAGAATATATGAAGAATTCATACAAATCAGTAAGAAAAACAAAATCCAATAGGGAAAGGGGCAAATGATATGAATAGTTATGCCCCAACAGACTTCCAAATGGACTACAAATATATAAATAAATGCTCGACTTAATTAGCCATCAGAGAAATGTAGATTTAAACAAGGATGCAGTAATACTTATAAAAATAATATTACAAAATGTTTACATAAATGTGGAGCAATGGATTCTCAAACTATTAATGGGATGTAAACTAAGAGAATTACTCTGAAAAATAGTTTGCAAATTTCTTTCTAACAGAAATATGTGCATATGTGCACCAACATCTACATACAATAATGTTCACAACACTTTTACTGATAACAATACCAAACTGGAAACAAATGTTTATCAAGAATAGAACAGATAAACTTTAATTTATCCTTATGTGATTCTTTTTTTTTTAATCCTTATGTGATTCTATAAAGCAATCGAGACAAATAAATGATACCCTCATGAAACATGAATGAATCTCATACAATTGATATTGAGGAAAAGGAGCCAGATAAAAGAATACACATTATTTGCTTTAATTTATATAAAGGCAAAACTAAATTGCAGTGTAAGAGGTGAGGACAGTTACCTTTGGAGAGAGTAAATGGGTGGTAACTGAGTAAAAGAAGTACTTCAGAGAAGATGGGAACATTCTATTTCTTTACCCAATTTTCCTTTTATAAGAATTTATTGGGTTTTACATTATATTTGGTGAACTTTTATGTATTACATAAAATTTTAAAATCAGAGAAATGTCAGAATACCAATATTATTCTAGGAGCTATTATCAATAAAATACACATGTAAAATCATGAATTAAACCAAGCAAAATATTATATTCTTCTAGGAGAAGCCATTTTTACAGATTAGATTTTCAACCCAGGGTTTTTAAAATAAGAAAAAGCAAGTAACTTACAGAAGAAGATTAGCACATAATAAAAAGGAAAATAATAGTTTGTCCTTCTCAAATAGTGATCGGCATATGTTACAATATAAGTTGTAGGTGAAGTGGTCATTTAAATATCGTAGACGTTTTTCCAAAATTTTAGATTTATTACTGAAAGATTTTTTAAAAGGAAAAAAGAAAGAAAATATATTGTCAAACAAAACTAAGAAAAGATAAGTAACATGAATTAATATATAGTATAAGCTGCATTTACTTTCATGAAGTATTCACTATTAGAAACATTTGAAATCACACACACACACAAGTGAATGTAAAGCTGGTAAATCTGAATAGACTCTATGGATTGTACCAATGCCAATTTCCTGGTTGCAATATTGTACTATAGTTTTTTTTTAATTTTTTTTTTTTTTTGGTACTGGGGATCGAACTAGGGTCCTTGAGCTTGTGGAGTAGGCGGCAGAACCACTGAGCTAAATCCCTAGCCCTTTTAAAAAAAATTTTTATTTTATTTAATTATTTTTTTAAATTGTACTATAGTTTTGCAAAATGTTACCAATGCAGCAAGTGATTGAATAGTACTTGGGGCCTACCTGTGTATTTTTTCAGTGTGTAACTTCTTATAAATTTTTAAGTATTTCCAAATAAAAAGTTTTTTAAAAATAGGGTATAATTGTATAAAAAGTGAAATATCATTTATACCATCTTTATGTTTTCACTTCCTAAATCTTATTCAACCCTCAAAATGACTGAAAACAAGTAATTAAAACAAACACCTACCAAATCTCTATTACAATGTCAGGCTCTATGCTAGGGAGGGAAATGTAAAAGGTAGATATGAGAGGGAAGTGGGTATAGCTAAACAGGCAAGATGAAGATCCTTGTGGTAATGAAAATGTTCTGTATCTTGGCCATTTAATACCAATATCCTGATTATGATATTATTTCACAGGTTTTCAAAGTGTGACCATTTGGGAAACTGGGTAAAGAATACATGAGGTCTCTACTGTTTCTTATAATTACGTGTGAAATTACACTTATCTCAAAAATAAATTTTGATATAAAAATAGTATTTGGGTCTATGGAAAAGGAACTGAAGCATAGTGACATTTCTCTCAGTAGACCTTTTTGCATAGGATTGACTTTTGGAGTCCTTAGTTTATGTACTCTGGGCTGGGGACTTAGCTCAGTGGTTCCACTGCCTGCCTCACAAGCTCAAGGACCCGAGTTCGATCCCTGGTACCAAAAAAAAAAAAGTTTACGTTCTCAAACTAAATAATAAAGTCAACAAAGATGAAGGAAAACTCTGAAATAAAATATAAAAGTAAGCAAATGAACCTAACTGTATTTCACATAACACACTGAAACAGCAACAAACTAACCCAAGTAACATGTGAATACAGTATTTTTTTTCTAAAAACAAAAAAATTTAGTTTTTGTGTGGACAATTGCAGTCAGTTCTCTTAAGTATACACCCAGGAGGGGAACAGAATTGCTGGATTGTATGGTAAATCTGCTTAATATTTTGAGTAACTTCGAAAGTGGCTATTTTAAAACCTGACTAGGGGCCAGGGATTTAGCTCAGTGGTTTTGCCGCTTGCTGTGCAAGCACAAGGACCCGAGTTTGATCCTCAGGTACCAAAAAAAAAAGCACCTGACCAGTATGGTACGAGTGTTCCAATTATTCCATATCACCACTGAATCTTGTTATTGACATGTATATTAATTCTTTTGAACTTCCTCCATATTATTTTACTTAGCAAGTATATCAGTTACTAAGTACCAGCCATTATTATAAACATTTTATTAAATATTATCTCATTTAATTCTCATAACAACCTTAAAAGGCAGGTACTATTATAATTCCTATTTTATAGATAACAAAAACTGAGGCAATCAAAAGATTAGCTGACTTGCTTGTAGTCATGTAGTGAATATGTGGCAAAACTGAGATTAAATTCTGGACTCCAAAATCTGTGTACATTCATTAAGGTTGCAAACTAATAGAAATATGAGACTCAAGTCTTTAAACACTTCAAAGGCAGTGAAAAATAAATTGGAGTCACCAGCAAAACTAAATCGTGTTCCTTATTGAAATATGTAAAAGGCAGAAAAAAAAGACAACTGAAGTTAATCTCCTTTAATTCCTAAGTCTTAAGAAGTTAAACAACTTAAAATAGGAAGGCTTTGTCTTTTGTTCTTTTCTTTTTTTCATTCATTGTCTATCACTGTCCGTATTTTAATTTCTATAATAAATATATTATAAAACAACTAGAAACAAAATTATATATATATTTAAATTTTTATTCATTTATTTTTGGTACCAGGGATCGAACTCGGGACCTTGTGCTTATGAGGCAGGTGGCAGCACCACTGAGCTAAATCCCTGGCCCCAAAATTATATTTTTTAAATGGAAAGTATAATGAAAATGCAGCTTTGAAAGGCTAGGGATGTAGCTCTGTGGCAGTGTTTGGTTAGCATGTGTGAAGCCCTGGGTTCCAGTATTGAAAAAAAATTCAACCCTTAGGATGAATGAAGTTAGAGAATATTTACCTGTCGTGAATAGAGTTGATATAAAGGTTCACAAACCAGATGAGAGAGTACTGATACATGGGATCAATGTTAGCCAGGTCTGCAATGCTAAAGAATAACACTGATGAATGTTTAGCAATGGGTCTATAACCTTCTCGAGATTCTGCTATTTTGAGTTCTGTTTTTTCTGCAATCTAGAAGAGAGAAATTAAGATAAAAAATAGAGAATGTGTTTTAACTATGTACTTTTTATATAATGTAGTCTGTATTTTTAAAAATTAGCCCGTGACCCCATGACAAAATTATATGACTTTATGCACAGTTTACCAGAGAGGGCTTTATTATGTTAAAAGTATGAAAGAAAAGAGCTAAGAAGGGGGAAAAGGAAGGAGAAAGATGGAAGAAGAGAGGAGAAAAGAACTTTAAACTTTACATCTTAAAGGTATGCTACCCATCAATCATTTCTTTTTTATTTGAGGAATACCAGAGCTATGAATCTTTTCTTATTTTTTATCTGGATCTGACATAAGTCTACTAGTTATTCACTCTCTTTTGTTTTTTGGGGTTTTTTCTTTTGGTACCGGGGATCGAACTCAGGTCCTTGAGCTTGTGCAGCAGGTGGCAGAACCACTGAGCTAAATCCCCAGCCAAGAATGGTAATCATACTTTGCAATTACCTTTTTTTTTTTTTTGGTACCAGGGATTGAACTCGGGACCTTGTGCTTGTGGGGTTGACAGTGGCACCACTGAGCTAAATCCCGGGCCTAACTCTCTTTTGTTTTAATGGGTCAGAGCCAGAGAATGGGAAAGGAGAGCAAGTGAGAAGCAGTGTGCACATACTGTGTTTAAGATGTCAACACATGTACCAGAACCCAGTGCAAACTCTAGTATAGTAACTATATGGTATTTGATAGTTTTATATATTGGGAATACTTTTTCAACTAGTTTCTCATATGTTTAACCTTTATGGACTTAACAGACCTGTAAAATTTTTTTTTCTTTTGTACCAGGGATCGAACTCGGGTCCTTGCGCTTGCACAGCAGGTGGCAAAACCACTGAGCTAAATCCCTGGCCCCAGACCTGTAAATATTCAATCCCAGAAAATAATTTTTTCTAAGATAAACAGTTCTACACTTGATAACTCAGATAGTTTAATATTTTATAGGGAAATTGTTCAGAGCACTGTTCTAAGCGACTGTCCTTTTTTGGCAGTGCTATCTACTGACTGCTGAATAAGGACATCTATGCAGTCATGTTTACATTTGAATGATTCTATTTGTAACTGATTCAGTCAGGTGGTAGGGACAGAACCAGGCCCAAGATAATACAAAATTTCCCTACAGAAATAGAACTTTAAGAACTTCAGAAACTGGATCCCACTGTTCCCAGGGAAGAGGAGGTGAGCCAATCCCAGTGCCCAGGAGGAGGTTCCCTGGCCGCCATTCTAAGGCTCCCAGGGCAGAGGAGGTGTGCTGCGTGGGCACCAGCAGCACCCCTCACCCCCCGTGGAAATGAGAAGACACGTAAACAAGCCTCAAAAACAGACTTCCAGATCACCTACAGCAACCCCAAAGGGAAAGGAGATGGAACAATCTGATACTCAATCACTAGGACTCCCTGAACAGGCAACAAAACAGCATCTGGAAAAAATGAAATCAGAAATAATTTCTCAGATAACAGCAGAGATTGTGCCCATAGTGCAAAACATGATTAATAAATCTAGAGAGGACACAGATAAAAAAAATAGAGGAGCTGAGGAACATGATGGAATCCCAACATAGGAAACAAATGGAATCCATAAAACAGATACAAACAGATTTCCAAGAGATTAAAAACTCCACTGAAAGTCTATGCAGCAGAATGAACCAATGTGAGAACAAAATTTCAGATATAGAAGATAAGATTGCAATTAGTGATCAGGAAAAGAAAAACTGCTTTAAAATTGTAAGGGACCACGAGAAATCAACCCAGCAGCTGCTAAATGATGCAAAGAAGAATAACGTAAGACTGATTGGAGTCAATGAAGAAACAGGAGAGAGTGCAGATGACATAAAAAAACTGTTCACAGAAGTGATGGCAGAAAACTTCCCAAGCAGGGGAAAAGAACTTGATGCACAGATAAGTGAGGCATATAGGACTCCAACTAGCCTTGGTTAAAAAAAATTTACACATGTGCTTGCTTCGGCAGCATATATACTAAAAAAAAATCTACACATATAATAGTTAGGATTCCAGAAACCCGACAGAAGAACAAAATTCTACAAGCAGTGAGAGAAAAGAAACAAATCACATTCAAAGGACAGCCCATCAGAATCACAGCAGACTTCTCAATGCAAACCCTCAAGGCAAGAAGAGCTTGGAGTGACATATTTCAAGCCCTAAAGGAAAACAGCCTCCAACCCAGATTGATGTACCCTGCAAAACTATCTTTCAAAGTTGATGGAGAAATAAGATACTTTAATGATTAAAAGCACCTTAGGAACTTCATGAATACCAAACCAGCACTCCAAAAAATTTTAGAAAATATCCTAGGAAAAGTCAAGGAGGATCACAATCCCAGGAAGCCCAGCAGAATGAATCCGTTGGGCATGACAAATTAAATGTAAAGGGGGAGAATCCAAAAAAAAAAAAAAGTCATGGCAAGGCTTTTAAAACTTTGAACTTCATCTCTCTAATGAGTGTATATTCAATCTTGTTATTGTACTGGATAGTATTTTTCTGATTCTAGTGTTGCACACCTTTCCTTGTGCTGTACTGGCTATTTATCATCTTTTTATGTCTACTTTTTAATTGGGTTGTCTATTAATGAGCTGTAAGAGTTCTTTATATATTCTGGTCATAGGTTATAAGCATTGTAAATATGGTGAGTTTAAGGACTACTATTCATTTTAACTATGTCATTTAAAGTTCTAAATTTTGATGGAATCTCATTTATCAATTTTTTTCTTTTATACATCAGGTTTTTGGTATCCTAGGAAGTTCTTGCCTACCTTAAATTCATAAACATTTTCCCTTATAATTTCTTCTTATAGTTTTATAGTTTTAGCCTTTCATATTTAGGTTCATAGATCCTTTCAAGTTATTTTTATGTATGGAAATAAAGGGTTGAGATTAATTTTTTATATATGGGTATCAGGTGTTCTAGTGCCATTTGCTGAAAACACTATCTTTTCCTCTCGTCTTGAATTGAGTTTATATTCTATAAAATGTTAATGTTAGATAATCTTTCAAAACTCAGTGGACTATATATTTGTGGTTCTATTTGTAGATTCTCTATTTTATTCCAATGATCTATATGTCTTTCCTTATACCAACACTGCCTTGATTACTGTAGCTTTAGAGGAAGTCTTAAAATTAGGTACTAAACGTCTTCCAACACTGTTTTTTTTTCTTTTTCTTTTTACTTTTCTAGGTCCTTTGTACTCCTACATAACTTTCAAATTTCAGTATCCAATTCTTCATTTATAGCAAGTATATATAGACCTGAATTTTTATATATACCTTATGTTTTCTAATCCTGCTAAATTCAAATACAAGTTCTAGGGGCTCCTAGAGATTTCTTAGTATTTTCTCTGTAGATGATCATTTCATCTACATATAAACATTTTACTTCTACCTTGCCAATCCTATGCTATTTGTTTCTTTTTATTACCAGACTATTTTGGTTTGGGCCTATGTTTCAAAGTTTAATGGACAGATGAAGAGTAGGCATATCTGCCCTTGTTCCCCACCTTAGGGAGAAAGCATTATATCTTCTCCATTCACATAAGGCGTTTTTGCTGGAAGCATGGAGTACATGTCTTTGATCTGTTGAGAAGGTTCTGTTCTACTTCTAGGCTCCTGATAGCTTTTACTATGAACAGCTGTAGAATTTAGTCCAATACTTTTTCTGCAACTACTGACAGGATCATATGACTTTTTCCTTTTTTCTGTTAAAATGATGACTTTTGGGGGGTGGATCTTCCAATGCTGAACCAACACTGCCATCTCCATAATAAAATCACTTTCTTTTTTTGTTGTTGTATTAAATTCTTTTATTGGTACATTGTAGGTATACAACACAATTACATTTCTCATTGGGAATTGTACCTTTACATAATGCATCTTGGTTCTTATTTTTTCCCCATTCCTAGCCCTGCCTTCACGCCCTCCACCCTTCCCTATTTAGGGGTAGTGGGAGGGGCAGGGGAAAGGAAAGAAGGGAAAGGAAATTAAAACCACTTTCTACATACTGCCAGATCTGACTTCTAAAAGTTTGTTTTGTTAAACAAATTTCTATCTATGTTCATACTTTTCTCTTCTATTATCTTTATCCAGTTTTAGGATTAGCACAATGCTGATTGCCTAAAATGAGGGGAGAAGTGATCCTTCCTTTTTCTGCTTTAAATGTTTGATATAATTTATCAGTTAAAATGTATATGAGCCTGCTGTTGTCATATAGGTAGGTTTTCAAGCTAGGAATACACTTTCTTTAATAGGTGCTATTCAAATTTTATATTTCCTTTGGAGTTAGTTTCATTAATTTGTCTTCCATGGAACTTCTTAGAAGTTGTCAAATTTATTTAAAGAAAAAGATTTTTGTAATATGCTTTCTATATCCTTTCAAATTCTGCAAAATCTGCAGTAAAATCTTCTAGATATTGATATTGTAATTTTTAAAATGTGTAATTGATATTGTGTAATAGGAAGAAAAGGTCTAAAAGGGTAGGGGAAGTGGGAGGGGTAGGGGAAAGGAAAGAAGGGAAAAGAAAATATATGAGAAAAGAAAAAAATGGAAATGAAGTCTTTTCAAATAGGGAAGGGTGGAGGGGGTGAAGGGAGGGCTAGGAATGGGGAAAAAATAAGAACCAAGATACATCATGTAAAGGTACAAGATCCTAATGATGAAAATAAGTGTATTTTATACCTAAAATGTACCAATAGTCATCAAGAAGATCATAAACCCTGACCAAGTCAGATTTATCCCAGGGATGCAAGGATGGTTCAACATACTTAAAGCAATAAATGTAATACACTATATTAACAGAGTCAAGGACAAAAACCATATGATCATCTCAATAGATGCAGAAAAGGCATTTGACAAAATCCAGCACCTATTCATGATAAAAACGCTACAGAAAAGTGGAATAGAAGGTCTTTATCTCAACCTGATTAAGGCTATCTATGAAAAACCAACAGCCAACATCATACTAAATGGTCAAAAACTGAAAACTTTCATGCTAAAATCAGGAACAAGACAAGGATGCCCACTATCACCACTCCCGTTCGATATTGTTCTGGAAACATTAGCCATAGCAATTAGACAAGAGAAAGAAATAAAAGGAATAAAGATTGGAAAGGAAGAAGTGAAACTGTCATTATTTGCTGATGATATGATACTTTACATAGAAGACCCAAAAAACTCAGTCAAAAGTCTTCTAGACCTAATTGACAGATTCAGTAGAGTAGGTGGATACAAGGTCAACATTCAAAAAACAATAGCCTTCTTATATGCCAATAGCAGACCCATTGAGAGAGAAATTCGAGAAATAATTCCTTTTACAATAGCATCTAGAAAAATGAAATATCTAGGAATCAGCCTAACAAAGGAAGCAAAAGACCTCTACACTGAAAACTACAGCACTCTGAAAAAGGAGATTGAGGAGGATAAACGAAAAGGGAAAGACATCCCTTATTCCTGGGTAGGAAGAACCAATATAGTGAAAATGGCCATACTTCCAAAACTGCTATATAGAATTAATGCCATGCAGATTGAAATTCCAACAATATACTTCACAGAACTAGAGAAAACAATCCAAAAATTCTTTCGGAATCAGAAGAGACCTAGACTAGCAAAAGCAATTCTAGGCAACAGAGACATGGCTGGGGGTATCACAATCCCCAACTTGAAAGTATACTACAAAGCTACTGTGATAAAAAAAAACAGCATGGGACTGGCAAAGAAACAGACCCCAAGATCAGTGGATTAGATTAGAAGATGCAGAAACAATTCCAGACATACTCAGCCACCTCATCTTTGACAAAGGAGCCAATCGCCCTCATTGGAGAAAAGATAGCCTGTTCAATAAATGGCGTTGGAAAAACTGGATTTCAACCTGCCAAAGATTAAAACTAGACCCATACCTATCACTGTACACTAAACTAAGATCGAAGTGGATTAAAGATCTAAATATCAAGACAGAAACAGTAAACTTGCTGGAAGATAGTTAGGCAGAACTCTCAATGACATTGGCATAGGAAAAGACTTTATGAACAAAACTTCAGTAGCACAGGAGCTAACATAAAGAATCAACAACTGGGATCTCATCTTATTAAAAAGCTTCTGCACTGCAAGAGAAACTACCAACAGAGCTAAGAGATAACCTACAATATGGGAAGAAATTTTTAGCAGCTGTACCTCAGACAAAGGTCTACTATCTAGAATAGATATATCTATGTAAAGAATTGAAAAAAATCAGACCCCTCCAAATTCAAAGACCCAATTCAAAAATGGGCATCTGAAATGAACAGACATTTCTCAGACAAAGAAGTAAAAGCAGCAAATAAATATATGAAAAAATGTTCAACATCACTGGTCATTCGAGAGATGCAGATGAAAACAACGCTGAGGTTCCACCTCACCCCACAAAGAATGGCTGCTATCAAGAAATCAACCAATAACAAATGCAGGCAGGGGTGTGTGGAGAAAGGAACCCTTCTCCATTGTTGGTGGGAATGCAGACTGGTGCAACCACTGTGGAAATCAGTGTGGAGATACCTCAAAGAACTAGGACTACAGGTCCCATTTGGCCCAGCTATTCCCCTACTGGGAATCTTCCCCAAGGAATTAAAAGTATCATACCACAGCGATATATGTGCACATATGTTTATAGCAGCACAGTTTGTAATAGCTAAGGTTTGGAAACAGCCCAAGTGCCCATCAACTGAAAACTGGATAAAGAAGAAGTGTTTTTTTATAAAATGGAGTACTACTCAGCCATAAAGAATGAGAAACTAGAGACATTTATAGCTAAATGGATGCATATTGAGGCCATCCTCTTAAGTGAAATAAATAGGACACACATGTGTAAATACCAAATAGTATCTCTAGTGTGAGAAACTGAAAGTGTAAATTAGGATGAAAATGATTAAAACGAATAATTGATAATTTGAAATAGGAAAAGGTCCAAAGGGGTAGGGGTGGTGGAATGGGAAGGGGAAAGGGAAGAAAGGAAAGGAAAAATTATGAGAGGAAAAAAAACAGAAACAAGTCTATGTAAATAGGGAAGGGTAGAGGGGGTGAAGGGTGCATAGGTAATGGGGGAAAAATAAGAACTAAGATACATCATGTTCAGGTACAAACACCCAATGATAAATGTAAATGATTTGTATACCTAAAATGTACCAATTAATAAATAAATTTTAAAAATGTACCAATAAACTTAATGGAAAAAAATTTTGGCATCTGCTGTGCAAGCTCAAGTACCCGAGTTTGATCCCTGTACCAAAAAAAAAAAAACTTAATGAAAAAAAAAAAAAGAACTTCAGAAACTGAAGTCAGGTCATACTGGGCATTAATGCTAAAAAGTAATGGGAATTTTCTAAACAGTGCCTACATGTTAGAGAAGCATACAAACAGACACAAAAGCTTTATAGATGAAATTGATCTCTAAACAGAGAGAGAAGCACAGAAGACCCACAAAGGAAGAGCCCAGCAACTGAATGCTTTTCATTCCTCCTTCAGGCCTAGACAGGCTTCTTATATCTGGAAATATAGAATATTCTCATGTGCATTTTATATTTTAGCTAGTGTGAGTAGGTTTCTTTTCCTTTCAAGGAACATCCCCTGAATTATTCAATACAACAACAAATGAACTAAAAGTTAAGTTTTGAACCTCAGTCTAACTATAAGTAATAAAACAAAGTTAACAAAAAGAATCACATTTTCTGTAAAAAGGCACAGTCTTAGTTATTCTATTTAAATATGCTTTTTCAACTCAAATGCTATTTTACCAATAATAGCAATAGCAAGTAAAAACAAACAATAAGCATAGCTCTTATTTTTAAACAGTGAATAATTTAATTCAACTTCCATGGCTTGATCAGTAATATATTTATGTTAAAATTGAATCTTTAGTATGAAATGCTAGAGTTGAGAAATGTACTTTTAAAAAAGCATTTAGTATTAATAGATTTAAATCAAAGAACATTTCACAAGAAATAAACATTGTGAGTACAGTATGTGCAGAGATATTAAAAGAGGATAATTCATTATTTGAAAAAATTTCTGGGTATATAATAAATAGTTTATAATTCCCATAAATTAAAAAAAAAACCCATAACCAAACAAACAAAAAAACTAAATCATTAAACTCCAGGAATCTGCTTTGAAATCTATAGAACAAATTCTTAGAGAGAGAGAGAGAGAGAGAGAGAGTGTGTGTGTGTGTGTGTGTGTGTGTGTGTGTGTGTGTGTGTGTGTGTGTATTTAATCCTGTGGGTTGGGATAAAAAGAAAAGTAGATTTTAGACTCACTTACATTAAGTGAGTGGAAGAAAGGCAGAATAGAAGTCAGGGCCAGATTCAGAGTACATTTTGGGTTTTTTGTTTTTTTTTCAGAGTACATTTTGAATCTAAATATATACTGAATTTAAAATATGTTTGTAATAATAGAATCCAATCAGAAAGATATTATGATTTATTAAATTTTTCTCATTATAAGATAAAGCATTTGAACCAATAAATACTTGTATCTCCTTTTCTCCTTGAATCGTAATGGGAAATAATCTAATAAATATTCCTATTCTCTTCCTGCTTTGAAAAACAGTCTGGTGTGTGTGTGTGTGTGACGATGAGAAGCTTCTGCTCTAAGAAACAAGAATTGGGAAGGGGAATGCTATAAAAAAAAATCTCAGCCATGGTCCCAAATGAAGGCTGCCATAAACTATTACTCTAAGATCCCACTTCTTTGGTTTTCCCAAGACTGAAAAAAAATTAGTATACTTAACCAGAAAGACTCCTTACCCTCACTATCCAAAACTAAACCTATCCAAAAGGAAGGGTACCTAGACCTTTTGAAAATTCTTTGCCTCACAGTGGAGCTGGTACTGGAAGAATACCAAGTATAACCTCTGTTTGGGTTTCTTTTTATGCTTTAATCATCCAAAAGTGAAGGAGTACCTAATGCCTTGAGTGGGACCAAGGAGAACTGAAAGACTTGAAAAATCAATAAAGTTAGCTTACAGAAGTCATTCTGCAATACAATTTAATTGTGTAACTAACTTTCCCAGGCCTTGGTTTTCTCACTTATAAAGTACAAAAGAGAAAGGCTAGAACAGAAAGATCTCTTCTACTCATAGCACTGTGATTCTGTAAAAAGTAGTATAAAAACAGCATTTAGTTTTGTTAGATGAATTTGCAATACATATATTATTGGCTATAGACTACTTGCCATCCTTCCTCCACCTGCCACTCTTATCTCTCATACCTCTCTCTCTGATAAACACATGACAAGGTAATGTAAGAACATCTTAGTGGTTCCTAGAACCATTTACTATCCTGTCAACAAATTACCTCTACACACCTCAGATTCCAACCATGAACAGAGGCAAGACAAGTTCACAAATTTGATTATTAGGTGAAGAGTCAACTAAAACTTTTTTTTATATTTAGTCAACTAAAACTTAAACAAACCTGACTAGCCTGCCTTACCTACTCATTAATAATACATATTTTTTAAACTTTCATTCTAAATTGATTTTTCTGTGTATAGATACCATATAGATCAGCCCAAGTTTTGAGTAATTCAATAGTAAGATAATCTCCTGTGAGTATAAGTTTCTGTGTTCTTGTATTTTATCAATCTTTTTCTTTTCCGGGAAGCCTACTACAGCATTTTTCCTCAAGGATTGGAGGCATATTAGAATCACAGAATCAAAATATTTCTATTTTCACCTGCTGTTTTTTTGTTATCTCATTGGACATAATTTTGGCAGAGTCTAAAACTTGAATTGCACTTTCATCTTCTAAAATGTTCCCTTCTGAAGATGATAATGTTTCTAAAATTTTTGTCTCTATATCTTTTAGTTGCTTCTTATTAGCTGCAGACTGAAGAATAAGAGCATTTCGTTCTTCTTCTAATTCTGGTCTGAAAAGAAAGAAACATTCAGTCTAAATTTGTAGCATTTTATCTAATTCATATCTAAATATTATATATCAAGATTTTGTAGACATTTAAATAATTTTATAGGTATATAACATAAACTAAAGTGATTGATATCTTTATTATAACATAATGGAAAATACTTGCATACAAATAACAACTTGAGAAATTCAAGCAAAGGAAATATCATTTATATATGTAAAATATGACAATAAGATGTGAAATAGTAAATCTATGAATATATCAGATTTGTCCTTATGATATATCCAGTTATGTGAGAATAAAAACTAGAGAAGAGACTCAGTATGAAACTTCCTATCTGTTCCTTGGCCTTGTGATCACTAGCTCTCATTTTCATCATCCTTCCTATATTAGAAAACATAGAAAGGATGACTGCTCATATAATTGGCTCTTTAAGCAAAAGGCAAAGTTGTCATTTATGTCTTAATAAACAAAGATGAGGTGAAATTTCAAAATAACCCTATCCAGCATGTCATAGAGTATGTTATAATAGTTTTGTCATACAATACAAGTGGGATTTAAATATTGGAAATAACAAAACTACCTCATAGTTACATATTCTCACTTTTAATTTAATTTCATGTAATAGATCACTTGATGTTATATTAAGTTTCAAGGGAAACCAAAGATACACTTCCACAAGCAGTTTTTTACTGTAGCCTCTCTTGGTGTTCTATTTTTCTCATTAGAAAAATACATATGAGCTATGAAAAAATACATAAAGTATGAAGAAAATAATAAAAAAAACTTAGCCATAATCTTACCACACCAAGAATTGTCACTGTTAGCATTCAGGTATATTTCTTTCTTTTTTTTTTTTATACCAGGGATCGAACTCAGGACCTTGAGCTTGCAAGGCAGGCGGCAGAACCACTGAGCTAAATCCCTGGCCCATCAGGTATATTTCTTCTTAATTTTTTTCTTTTAGATAGAGAGATAGATAGGTATTCATCTTCTTGAGAGGAGGAGGGTTCCTGGGGATTGAACCTAGAGCCTTTTCACTGAGCTCCAACCCTAGCTTTTTAAAATTTTTATTTTGAGACGAGGTTTCACTAAGTTGGTGAGGCAGGACTTGAACTTTTAAGCCTCCTGTGTCAACCTCCCAGAGTGCTGAGATGATAGGTATGTGCCCCCACACCCAGCCACTTAGCATTTTTTTGGTGTTCTTTTTTTTTGTACCAGGGATCGAACTCAGGACCTTGTGCTTGCTAGGCAGGCGGCGGAACAACTGAGCTAAATCCCCGGCCTCAATTTTTTAATAACATATTACTTATAGTACATATATTTTTGTGCCTTGCTTTTTCTTTCTTCCAAGCAGTTTCTAAATTCATTAACATTCTGGATACAAGCCTTCGAATGTATTTCTGATTATGTCCGAATCACATACAAGGGAGAAGTTGTGGCATGTCACTAAATCCTACTGTCCATACTAGAAGCTTAATATAACACGCTTGGCTTATAACTTAGTACTGAATGGCTATTTTTAAAGGATAATATAATTATTTAGCTTATGATAACAAAATACGAAATTTAAGTTTCAAACTAATCACAAAATATCAATATTAATGTCCATAAATATTCTTGGAAACATCTAAGAAAAAACATACCTTTCCTTTGCAACAACAATACCCAGCAATTGATCTTCAAGTCCTTCTGGAGTTATCATAAAATTGAGCAAAGATACTTTTGTAGCTAGCTCTGGCATGTAGTGTGGATTTCTCAGTTTTGTAGTAATATAAAACTTGAAATCAAAGGAATACTCAATAATGACTTCACCAAGTCGGATGCAATCAATGCCTCCTATATTTCAGAAAATAAATGCATAAAATGTGAGCCAAAATTACAAAGACCCTTCCACTATATACTTCTAAGGCCTTGGCTAATTTACAAACAGAATCCTAAAGTAATTTGAAGCAGAAAATAGGTACAAAAAAGTCACAGACACAGATGCAAGTAAGGAATCATAACAGCAGGATTCATTCTGGAGAAGTATAGGACATTTTCTCTGTCATATAGGTTTTGTAAAACAAGATTCCTTTTGGGTTTCCTTCCTCCATCAAATTTCAAGCATGATTGAAAAATATTTTTTTTAATGACTAAAGCTCTTAAAAGCACTAGAATTGCATATTCCTTTAATCCCAACACTCTGGGAGGCTGAGGCAGGAGTACTGAAAATTTGAGCTCAATTAGGGCAACTTAATGACGAGCTGTTTTTGTTTGTTTGTTTGCTTTGTTTTAAACCCTGGGAATGTAGCTCAGCATGGAGGTTCTGGGTTCAATCCCCAATACCAGGGAAAAAAGTACTACAACCTTGCAGAGATAAAATTTTCATAAGCAGAAAGATATAAGGTGGGCGGTGTTTATCTAAACTCATCTCAGGTCCACATTTACCACACCACTATTCACAATAATAGACTATGGTCAATGGTCACAAGATAAAGGAACTTCAGGATGGCTTCAACTGGCTTTGACTTCTTCATGTCTCTAAAAAACAAGAGTCTACATAGTGGTTAATCCAAAGAAGAAAGGGTGAGACATTCATTTTAAAATGTAAGATTCATCCCCAATTTAGCTTGTTCCAAATTTCTTTTCACTAATAACAATGAAACAGAAGTTTTAAGTTAGAGATATTCCTTGTTTAATGGCCTACTTCTGTACCTGTGTTTAGGTCTTTCAGTGAATTGGTCGCTATACGAGGAATTGTATAAAGTATGTACATTACAATATTCAGAACAGAGAAATGGTCAAAGGAAACTCCAACTTCATGACTTTGCTTTTATTTGCATCTCTTACATGCAGTATTGTAATGTATAACAGAACATAAAACCATAGTACTGTCCTGTATAGGACAATCAGCAAAAATTACAGTACTCTATAAATGAGGCATACCGTACAAAAAAAGACATCGAGGCTCTATAAACAAGACGTACAGACTGTACAAAAAAAAAAAAGATGAGTTGTAAGTCAGAGAGGCAGGTTATAGTCCGAACAGTGTGCCTCAGTCATAAGTCCAAAGATAATTCAATTTTTCAATTCTATCAACTACAATTAACTGACTTTTACCTTGTTTAAAAGTTTGTCTAAGCAGTAAGGGCTCCAAAGAGGGATCCAGTTCTTCACCAACATTTTCTAATAGAAGTGGAGTTCCAAACTGAATACAGTTTTCCAAAGTTCTCATATAATCTGAATCTGATAACTTAATAACACTAAGCTGATTTTCTTTCTCAGAGTTTTTGATCCACTTATTGGCTTGACCCTGGGGGTCAATCATTAAAGGCCTAAAAATATAAGAACAAATATTCTTAGAGGAATAAAAAATGTTGAGATTTTTTTAAAAATTATGTAATTTAAATGATAAATATCACCATCAATCTGTACAAATACAAAGTATTTCACATCTATTATCAGGATTAACCTTCAGATAAGTGTTTTGAGAAAAAGTGAAAAAGAGTTTTATTCTTATTTATTTATTTATTTATTTTGGTACTGGGGATCAAACTCGGAACCTTGCACTTGCAAGGCAGGCAGCAGCACCACTGAGCTAAATCCCCGGCCCCCTCTTATTTATTTTTCAAATGAAGAAATTCAGTCTCAGAGAGTCTATTCCCAAGATCCCAAGATCCCAAAATTAGTTCAGTGTTAAAAGAAAGAGGACTTTGTGAATCTATGAACTATGCTCTCTCCAACATAGCACACTGTCTTCAGGGAAATTTTAATATATGGCATTGATTAACATAATATGAAAAGAATTACTATAAAATATTTGCTAAAAATTTATAAGTGATCTATTAGATTATAAAGAATTTTCTCAGTTTATGAGTAAATAAAAGGGGCTAGAGGGGTTAGAGAAAAGTTTGATTAATGGATACAAGGGTGCAGGTAGATATGGAGAATAACTTCTAATGTTCTATTGTAGAATAACTATAGCTGACAATAATTAATTATACATCTCTAAGAGCTAGTAGAGATGACGTTGAATGTTTCCAAAATGAAATGATAAATATTTAAGATTATGTATATCCCAATTACCATGATTTGATCATTACACATAATATACATGCATTGGAATGTCACGCTGTAGTCCATAAAAATGTGGACATTATGTGTCAATTAATTTTTTTTAATTTAAAAAATGATTCATAGTTTCAATTTAATTATTATCTTATTGTATTTACTTTTTTGAGACAAGGCTGTAGTCCATCCAGGCTGACCTTGAACCCACTATGTAACTCAGGTTAGCCTCGAACTCACAGTGATCCTCCTGCCTTAGCCTTCCGAGTGCTGGGATTACAGAAACGTGCCACCACTCTCAGCTGTTTCACTTTAAAATATGATAAACTTTCCTCTTCCTTAGTAATTATGCTCGCTGTCCTAGGCTCCTTTTGGATTCAGAACAGTAAATTCAATTTTCTACACTTGATCTTAGCCAAAAGGCCGAGAAGCGATTCAATTTTCTTTAAACAACACAGCCAGAGCCACAGAACAGGTTTTTTGTTTTGTTTTGTTTTGTTTTTGGTCTCATATGACTTGAGCTTTCCTGGATACCCTCCTTCTATTTTAACAGCTTCTAGGGCTGAAATTCCTGTTCTCTTTGCCTACAAATAAGGTTTTTAATCAACTACTACCAGATAATTATGTCCCTATATTTTCTTTCCTTCCCAAACATAAAACGAGCTACCTGGTTGTTTTCTTTCTTAATTCAAATGGTGCTGAAATCCTGCTTAAAACACAAAAAGATTCAGACACTAGCTAAATTTTACTTTTCCTATCACAGCAAACAGAGCAGAAGTGTTCTGTAAATAAGACAACTATTTTGGTTACAACTGCTTAAAAATGCCCTAGTATTTAGACTAGATATTTTACTACCTTTAGAGCCCCTGTTTAAGGGGATTTTTTTTCTCTCTTATATGCCCTTATAAGTGAAAAAAATACAGTATTTGTTCAACCCATTGCAAATAGCAACAATACCTGCAAGTTAATCAATGCTCTTGGTAATGCCTAGATCAATGTTCTCAGCAATACAATAATTAAAGAGATTCTTGTTTACTCCAAAAGAAATGTGATTCCATTATATACAACCTTATATGAATATTGGAAAATGGGGTTTAGTATTTGTATTCTAAGTATACCTTACTTTAGGGAAGAAAATAATACTAGTCTATAGTTGAGAACTTTAGGCAATCTGAAAAACGCAGCAGCAATATCCATCTGTTTGTGAAAGACGGAGTAATTTGGTGAGAAATAAACCTTTGTTGTTAAGTAGCCAAAGTGATGTATTAATAAACACTAAAAAAGGAGCAAGTAAGTATTTTCATCATGGTTAAAACAAGTTCAAAAATCAGAATTTAAGATAAAAACATATAACAACCTATTTGAAGATTAATTATTTAAAATTAAAATTTATTGAGCACTTATATGCTAAATGCTTTCCTACAATATTCCTATGAAGTAGGAGTTATTACCACCATTTACAGATGTGGTTACTGGGGCACTGAGAGGTCAAGTAAGTTACTGAAATCTCAAGACAGAAAATGATAGAGGAAAAGTTAAATGCAAGTATTCTGACCCCAATCTAAACTGCTCTCAACTACTGCACAACATTTTTTTCCTGTACCAGGAATTGAACTCAGGGCCTTGCATTTGCCAGGCAGGTCCTGCACCGCTGAGCTACATCCCCAGTCCTACTGCACAATATTATAAGCAAACTTCTAGAAATATGAGGAGTAACCACAATTGATTAATTATAAACTATGGTCCAAAGAGCATGACTGGCTAACTAACTTAAAAATCGTCCTTCCACGTAGTACTGGCAGATAAAATGACATCATTTTAAATATATAGGTGAATTGAAGTAATCATTTAGAAGACAGACAAAATACATACATATTTCTATATGTATATATTGTGGAAACAGACAAAACTGAAATCCAAAATATTATGCACGTGAGCTGAATTAACAGCTAGACTTGAAGAGACTGCCAGTCTGACTACTGAAGGGCTCACTGGGTCTATATATAGAAGGAGGTTAGAACTGAGAGCCCTCAAAAAGGCTTTCTGAAAATTTGGATAACAAATTCCAACCCTGTATATAAGGAGGTAAGAAAATGTTTTGATTCCTGTCACCCTTATGCCTGGGAAATAGCATTCCCTGAGAATCAATAGCAGTGGGTATATGTCTCATATAGGTTTAGGATATAAATTTATGTTACATATGTGACTGAGGAAATACCAAGCTGGAAAATTGACATGTATTTGGTTAACAATACTCCTGAGAATCCTGGAAGCAAAACATAACATTGTAGCTAAAAGAAGGTCAAAAGGAAAAGTCAGTCCTTAGGGCAGAAGCAGGAAAATATTTGGGCCAAACTATACCTTTACTAAGTCAAGATGTCCTACTCCTAAGAGAGGGGTAGGAAATTCTTGCTTATGACTAACTATAGCTACAAGACAGAATTTGGGTGTCATAGGAAGGAGGGGCAGGGAGTCTGAAAAGTTCCATTCTATGCCCTATTATAGAGGCTCTTCCTAAGACGGAATGCCAAACAGAGTAATGGAGACCTCCCAACCTGTTTCCAAGAGAAACCAAATGTGTAATACCAAGAGCAAGTAGAGACCAACCTTCTTTTTGTGAGAAGGCATTTAAGAATGATTGGAAGCTAACAAGATACTGCCAAACAGAATACAGAGGGTCATCAAGAAGATCATACACTCTGAGCAAGTCGGATTTATCCCAGGGATGCAAGGATAGTTCAACATAAGTAAAGCAATAAATGTAATACACTATATTAATAGAGCCAAGAACAAAAACCATATGATCATCTCAATAGATGCCGAAAAGGCATTTGACAAAATCCAACTCCCATTCATGATAAAAACACTACAGAAAATTGGAATAGAAGGTCTTTATCTCAGGCTGATTAAGGCTATCTCTGAAAAACCAACCGCCAACATCATACTAAATGGTCAAAAACAGAAAACTTTCATGTTAAAATCAGGAACAAGACACGGATGCCCACTATCACCACTCCTGTTCAATATAGTTCTGGAAACATTAGCCACAGAAAATAGAAAAGAGAAAGAAATAAAAGGAATAAAGATAGGAAAGGAAGAAGTGAAACTGTCATTATTTGCTGATGATATGATACTTTACATAGAAGACCCAAAAAACTCGGTCAAAAGTCACTGGGATATAACAACTTGGGGAATAAAAGAAGGAGGGAGGTGGATCTCTGGGAGCCAGGAAGGATCTGAAGGGATAATTGGAGCCCACAGAGAAAATGAAGAGGTAGACCTCAATGCAGAAAAAGGATGTGGCATACAACATACCAGAACTTATGGGATGCAATGAAAGCAGTCCTATGAGGGAAATTTATAGCGGTGAATTCTCATATCAGAAGAACAGAATGAATTCAAATAACCTGATGTTGAACCTCAAATTTCTAGAAAAAGAAGAAGTAGTCATACCCAAAGCTCACAGGAGGGAAGAAATCATAAAGATCAAAGCAAAAATCAATGCAAATGAGACTAAGAAAACAGTACAAAGAATCAATGGATTGAAGAGTTGGTTCTTTGAAAAATTAAATAAAATTGGCAAACCCTTAGCCAGCCTTATCAAAAAAGGAAAGAAAAGACTCAAATCCATGCAGCTAGAAATGAAAAGGGTGAAATCACAACAGACCCTGCAGAAATCCAGAAGATCATCAAAACATATTTTGAGAATCTGTATTGCAATAAGGTGGAAAACACAGAAGAAATGGACAGATTCCTAGATATATATAAATTATCAAAGCTGAATCAATAAGATATAAAAATTCTAAATAAACCAGTATCAGTCAATGAAATTAAAGAAGTAATTTAAAAACTACGAACAAAGAAAAGCCCAGGCCCTGGTGGATTCACTGCTGAATTCTACAAAAAATTTAGAGAATATCTAATCCTGCTACTCCTCAAACTCTTTAATGAAATTGAAAGGGAAGCAATACTCCCAAATTCCTTCCTCGAAGTAAGCATTACCATGATGTCAAAACTAGAGAAGGATCTAACCAAAAAAAGAGAACTCCAGGCCAATCTCCTTAATGAACACAGATGCAAAAATCCTCAATAAGATATTGGCAAACAATGCAGCAAATCATCATGAAGATTATACACCATGACCAAGTAGGATTCATCCCAGGGATGCAGGGGTGGTTCAACATACACAAATCAATAAATGTAATAAACCATATTAAAAGAGCCAAGGACAAAAACCATATGATCATCTCAATAGATGCAGAAAAAGAATCTGACAAAGTCCAACACCCATTTATGATAAAACCCTATAGAAAATTGGAATAGATGGTCTTTATCTCAATCTAATAAAAGCCAACAGCCAACATCACACTAAATGGACAAAAAAGGAAAGGTTTCACTCTAAAATCAAGAACAAGACAAGGATGTCCACTATCACCACTCTTACTTAATATAGTTCTGCAAACATTAGAGAGAGCAATTAGACAAGAGAAAGAAACAAAAAGAATAAGGCTAGGAAAGAAAGAAGTTAAATTATCGTTTGTGGATGACATAATGCTATACATAGAAGGCCCTAAATACTCCACCAAAAGAATTCCAGATTTAATAACCAAATTCAGCAGCATAGCAGGATACAATGCCAATGCTCAAAAATAAATAGCATTCCTATATATGAACACCAAACCCACTGAAAGAGAAATTAGGGAAATAACACTGTATGAAATTGAACACTGTATGAAATTGTACCTCAGAAAAGCTTAAAAAATATTGAACTTTAGCTAATGAAGCCATGCTGATATGTCTAGGAGAAAATATATCTATGTCTTAATCTATACTAAAATGCATTAAAAAAGATGTTCGTGGATTGAATGGGATGAATTGATAAGCAGCACATACAGGGCTGGGGATTTAGCTCAGTGGTTCCGGCGCCTGCTGCTCAAGTGCAAGGTCCCGAGTTCAATCCTCAGTACCAAAAAAAAAAGAAAACAGCAGCACATATTAAATGCTAACTGCATAACCTAGGAGGTAGCAGCTATAGTGGTGCTTACTGTAAAATTCTTTCAACTTTTACATATATTTGAAAACTTTCATATAAAATAATGGGAAAATTACAACTTTATGTTTCTTACCAGCGTCTAGAGTTATCAACAATCACTCCATTATCTATAGAGAATGTATCTGTTGGTAATCCAGCAATATTCCAGGCTCTAATTTTTACCGGATCACCCAGGGTCTTACTTAAGGAGAACTCCTCTGAACATGGGATTTTTTTCTCCTGTAAGAAATAAGGAAAATCAGGGCCAGGGATTTAGCTCAGTGGTTCTGCAAGCACAAGGTCCCAAGTTCGATTCCTGGTACCAAAAAAAAAAAAAAAAAAAAAGGAAGAAAGAAAGAACAAAAGAAAGAAAGAAAGAAAAAAACCTGATGTTTTCTTTCATCTAACTAAAGTATTTTTAAAAATTAGAGTACTGATTAAACTGTCATCAGCTGTCACGTAATAACTCTAAGGACCAGAAAAAAGAAACTGAGTAAAAAGTTTGACTATGGATTAGTATTTTACTGATAAAAGTAAAGCAAAAATTTAAAAATGAGACCCCATATTTTCAGTTATTTCTTCCTTTGTCTGTCCTTATTATCATCCTTTCTCTCAAAGAATTAAACCCATACTTTGTTCTAAAACAGAAAGTACTAGTACCTTGCACAACATGCTCCAATCTTTAGTACACGTGTGTCGGAAGCCAGAAGTGAAAGCACCAAGGTAGGCTATTACTCCTGCTGATACTAAGACATCACCAGTTAAATTTTCATATGTTATCTGAAGATCATCTGCAGCTTGAGCCCATCTGTGTGATCAAACAAATGGAAAAGAGACTCACAGTAGGGAATGACAGAAGACAGTAACTGAAAGAGTCAGGGCTTCCAGTCCAAATTTTGCAGTAAAAAAATTATTTCTCCCCTCTCTCTCTCTCTCTCTCTCTTTCTTTATTTTTGGTCCCAGGGATCAAACTCGGGACCTTGCGCTTGCCAGGCAGGTGCTGGAACCATTGAGCTAAATCCCCAGTCCAGCAAAAAATTATTAAATGTGGGACATTTGCTTATCAGCAATGTAAAGAGGTTACATTCCTTTTAGTTTGAATATGCTATAATATATATGTTATACAAATAACAATCTACCTTTCATTATTACAATATTAGGTATTTCTTGTAGGACTTAACCCTTCAGAATAAGCAAAACCAAGCAAAACACCAGTATTTTTTGCCTAATAATTTTCTCTAGGATGGTTTGGTCTAGCAGCTGTACTATTTGTTTCAATATTTACTGCTGAACTGTGTGTGTAGAACACTACTGTTAAGACTGTCCATTGAAGTTTTTAAATTTAAGCTATATAGAAGTTGAGATAGTATTACTGAGGTTGACATTTTTTCCACTGAATGAAACACTCATAATAAAAAAGTATGTTCCAAAATCCTCTAACCTGAACTATAATGTATTGCCAAAGACATATCACCTTATTGTGCTATTCATTTAACAAAGATAATAAGTGCAATAGCTAGCCATCCAGTCCAGGTAAACAGGTTAAAATAATCCTAACTGGCTTTGCTAAATCAAACCATTTATATCTTCTTTGAAGTAAATTTTAACCAAGTGAGCCATACATCCAGTATGCTCTCGAACCATTTTATTATATAACAATTTGAACATACATACAATTGTAAAATAATTTTTTTTTTGAGACAGGGTCTTGCTATGCAATTCAGGCTGGCCTTGAACTCACAGCAATCCTCTTGCCTCAGCCTCTCCGGTGCTGGGATTACAGGCATGTGCCACCACACCTAGCTAAACTTGTAAAAGAATTGCATAACATATGATATTTAGATTAAAATTTGTTAACATGTGCCTCATTTGACTTAAAAAAGCTATTTATTTAGGTAATGGGGATTGAATTCAGGACCTTGTGCTTGTGAGGCAGGCGCCGGAACCACTGAGCTAAATCCCTGACCCTTAAAAAAAAACTATTTAAAAGTAAGCTACAAACAGCATTTGTTATGGCTTTTATCTAGATGTCCTCCCAAAGCCTCATGTACTCACAGGTGGGGCTTTTTGGAGCTGGCTGATCTAGGGTGATACTGGAATTAAGGGTTCATGATACTAAATCAGTCCACTGTTGGAATTTGCATAGTTCTGGATTCCACCACCCAAAAGGCTGGTAGCCTGGGTGCAATAAAAGGGAAAGATGGGTGGCTATTTGCTGCTTGCTGCCTTCTATTTACTGCACCACAGACTATTTCTCCTCCATGATGGCCCTCTGTCATGCCACCCTGCATTGAAGCCAGCTGACTATGAACTGAAACCTCTACAAACTGTAAGCCAAAATAAACCTTTCCTCCTTTAACTTTGGATGTCGGGTATTTTGTCTTAACAAGGAGAAAAGTAACCAAGAGACCATCAAAACATTGTTATTCCTCTGTGGAGGGACCTGGGCAAGTGCCTTGTAGAATGTCCCACACTTTCAACCAGTCATTCTAAAATCCGTAGTAATCATAATGAATACCCAAAGAAGGTCACATATTCAAGCCTGACATTTCTTTAATCTTGTGAAAACAAGTAGAAATCTGACCTTGATTTTTCTCCACCCAGTCCTCCGATTAGTTGTGAAGCCCTTTGAAGTTTCTTAGCACAAAGTTCCACCTGATCTTCTAAAGCAGCCTTTTCCTCTGTTTTCTCAAGAAACGTCTTTTGTAAATTCTCCAAATGATGTTCTACTTCTGCCAGTTCTGCTCTCTTTTCATTCAAAAGCTCCATTGTTTCAGCTAAAGATTTCTGAGCTTGTGCTAAGCGAGCTTTCTTAGGAGCCACAACCTATTTGAGAACAATATATGTAGATGTGATATGTACTATGTAAAACTTATATTATGTGATTCCTTTATAGATATCATGGGTTAAAAATCCAGTATATTAATAAAGTTCACAAAATAAATGTTTGCCTTAAATTTATTCATATTTTTGCATACAAAGTTTTAAAATTACCTATACATTTTATAAAATTCAGAAATGATCTGGACTAAAAAACTGTTACCTAAAAAATACACTATCCTGGAGTAACAAAATTGCACAATTATATAGCAAAAAACCATAATATTTAGCAAAATGTTTCAAAATAATAAGAAGTTGCCATTCAACTGAGAAACGTAAAAACATGCGACAGAAATAACAAGTGTTAAAATAGGTAAATATGCTTTTGGTTTTGTTGTTTTGTTTTTAATTTCTTTTTCAAGTCTGTGATCATCTTCCCCACCAGCCCAAGGTGAGATAGCTAAGGCTCAGTCAAAATGCAATAAAATGATGAAATGCTGGGAAGGGGCACATGACTGTTTTGTGCTTTCACAGCAGAACTAAAGTACATAAGTGGGGTTTCATCTCTGCTTTTCCTGGGACCCAGATGACTACTGATTAAGGATAATGGCTAGAGCTTTTTAGGCATTGCTCCAATGGGGAAGGGTCTGGAACTGGACATTGTAAAGGCTGGTAATTGGATATTCCTCTGAAAATGACTTCAGTTATTCTTATCTTGATATTCCTCTTGAAGGGAGATGAGATAAGATGGGCAAATTTGGGGCTAATAAACTGTTCTGCTGACTTTTTAAATCTTTTTTTTTTTTTTTTTTTTGGTACCGGGGATTGAATTTGGGACCTTGTGCTTGCAAAGCAGGCGGTGGAACCACTGAGCTAAATCCCCAGCCCTGACTTTTTAATATTTATTTATTTTGGTACTGGGGATTGAACTCAGGATCTTGCGTTTGCCAGGCAGGTGCAGTGTCCCTGAGCTACATCTCTGACCCCATCTGCTGACTTAAAAAAAAAAAAAAAAAGTGTAACATACCCTTATTTAAAGTTTTAAAGTCATAAAAGACACAAAATTTAAATTCAAGCTTGCTCTGCTTTTAGTACCTATTGGGTATTTATAGGCCCAAGTGAAGACATGAGGTTTTAGTAAAAACTGCTTTTAAGTCCCTGATTATTTTCTTTCTTTTTTGGTACCAGGGATCGAACTCAGGACCTTGCACTTTTGAGGCAGGTGGCAGCACCACTGAGCTAAATCCCCAGCCCAAGTCCCTGATTATTTTATTTGAGACAGGGTCTTGCTATGTAGTTCAGGCTGGCTTTGAACTCACTATGTATCCTAGGCTGGCCTCAAAATCATGGAAATCCTCCTGCCTCAGCCTCCCCAGTGCCAACATTAAAGGCATGTGCTACCACACCTGGCCAAGTCCCTGATTATTTTAGAAGAAAATACAAATCATTGTTTTAATGAGCCACGGGTTAAGAGCCCAAGAATTAGTTTGTCCTTTATCCCTGTGGTGGTCTCTGATTGCCATGAGTGTGTCAAAGGGGTCTTTCTAAAATTGTTTTTGTTGTGGTGGTTGTGCTCATTAGCATATCAAGAATGAAGTTTGGCCAACTTGATCACTGAATGTACTAAACCACTGATACAAAGAATTTAGAAGATGACCAGAGAGTCTATGTCAGTTAGAAAGAGGGTAGTCTTAGTCCTTTCAGTATATACCTTGAATGAAGCTGAAGGTAAAGAAGGAAATGAGAAGAATGTATCAGAAACCAATGTCCTGTTTTCTCTTCCCTGGGCTGAAATCCTAAAGGAAGAATGTGTTAAATAAGTTGATAGAAGGCAGGTAGCTCCCTTTTCTAAAGTGACTTCAGAGGAGACAGTGTTGGATATTACCCTTAAACGCTTCATCAACATGGGACAGACGCATCAGAATTAAAAACAGCCATGTGGAAGTACAGAGTGGGAAGACAGGGAGGGGCCTTAGCACATTGGCTTCTGTGTTTTATACAAAGGATCCAGAAAAAATCCATATATGTTGTTGCATAAGTGAGAAGGTAAAATGGATCTTTAAAAAGTGAGCGGCTGCACTATGAGATGCTGAGACAGGAGGATGGCAAGTTCTAGTTGTCAGGTAAAAGGGCCGAAAACCAAAACCAGACCAGGCCACAACAAGCCTTTATTAGGGGAATAGATCTGCCGGGCTGTCTCTGAACAAAGGAGAGACAAAAGCAATATGGCTGGGGCAGGGAGAGTCTTTTATAGAGACTGGGGTGGGGTTTGTAGGGGCTGAGGCAGGGTTGAGTGAGGTAGTGACTAGGGAATGGAGGAGCTGGTGATGTCACTAGGTGACAGGAGGTGAGCAAGTATTAAGTTACTCTCTAGGCAGGAACAGGAGCATGTTGGGAAGAAGGGTTTGTTCTTTGGTGGGAGCAACCATCTTGGCATAACGTCACACAGGGGAGGGGCCAAGGCACAATAGAAAGAGGGCAGCTACTATACATAATAGCTGCTGAGGTAGTGGGAGACCTATCACTAGTCCAGATTGACCAATTTAGGGATTTAGTCAGACTGTCTCAAAATAAAAAAATAAAAAGGGTATGGAGATAAGGCACAGTGAAGAGTTCCTGGGTTTAATACCCAGTACTGCATTAAAAAGAAGGAAGAAGAAGAGGGGAAGGAAGGAAGGAAGGAAGGAAGGAAGGAAGGAAGGTAGGTAGGTAGTTGAGCTGCTTCTCCAAACTTCCTCAGGCTGAGAGAATAAGCCACCACAACTCCCTCTCCTTGGCTCAGATAAATGGGCAGAAAACTCACCTATCTGGAAGGAATATGCAGATGCTGGCCCTAGGAAGTTGGAGTTCAGTTTCATTTCCGCCAGAAAGGCCAGCGCTGAGAATGGGAGAAGGGCTATGGTGGAGGTAGGGGAATGGATGAAACAGCCTGAGAACTTCCTGTTGTTTCATTGTATTTTTTCCTCTCCTCCTAAACTGTAAAAGTCTTTGCACATTTAAACACAGTGAGATGTGATTTGAGGTAGTAAGATGCCCCTCATTGCTTCTCCGCCTTTTGGCTAAGATCAAGTGTAAAAGGCCTCTCTATCTCCTTTAAGTGGTAGCTGTGAATAAATCTTTGTTCCTTTTTCACTTGATCTTAGCCAAAAGGCCGAGAAGCGAGAAGCGATTCTTTGTTCCTTTTTCAGCAAAGACTGGTGTCTCCAGTGTTCTTGGGGAGCGGCAAGTGGTTGGAATCTAAGCACCAGGTAACAGTGGGACATGCAGAAATTAGCTAAGTTGAGAGCTAACAGACTTGCCATGAGGTTACTGTGTGGAGAAACAAGATGTTCAATGGAAGGACATCCGAGGTAAGGTTAGTTTCATTCCTTTGATAGGCTTATTACAAGTTCTCTCTTCTTAACAAAATCTTTACCTCTCTGTAAGCACAGGATGTACAGAGGAATATCTTGCCAGTTGCTATAGCCTGATCATTCTATCCTCTGATCTTATTCTAAATACATGCTATCATGTATTTTCATCTGCCATTTAGTTTATATTCCTGCTTCCTTAGGTAGAATTATGTAAGCTGCAGAAAGTGTTTCTAGATCTTTTACCAGAAAAATTTACAAAATGTTTTTAACTATTTTCTTCTCTCCCAGAAATTTGGCTCCAGTGCATACTCCATGAAAGGTTCCCTGTCAATGCATGCGTTTGCTTCCGGGGATCTCTGCATGCTCTGCCTCTTAACCCTATAGTACATACCTTCTTACTCCTCATGGATCTTACTTTTAACCTTTTGAATCAAATTTTTTAAAACTTGATTGAGATATGATTCACATACTATACAATTCCCCATTTAAAGTATACAATTCAATGGTTTTAAGTATGTTCAGAGTGTGGGACTGCATAACTCTGTAATCATAAAACTCCCCTAGCCCCAACAGTGATTGAATGTGAGTAAATAGATAAAAATGCTTGTTAGTTCCGGGACACTAGATAAGATCTGTATCAGCCATAATTATTCAACTCTTTGTTCGAAAACTGATGTTCTGGACACTGCTATCTATAGAACAGTCTACAAAACATTTGCTGACCATCAGTACATATCAGGCTAATTAACATACAAATGTAAGACCACTAACCTTTGTTCCCTCTTCTGTAAATTTCGCCTGTTAACTTCCCTGCAACCCCCTATAAAAAGAGCCTCAGACTCTGGGCTGATTGCTTCTCTAAACTACTTTGCTTTGGGAGTGCCGTCTGGCCAGACTAAGGTGTTTCACTTTCCAACTTGTCCGGTGTGTTCCTTCCTCGGAGCGGTGTGTTCCTTCCTCGGAGCGTTTGGTAAGGCCCTTGGTCTTACATTCTGGAGGCACCGCAGGGATCCCTGGGTGTGCTTCACTACAGTCAGCTCCTTGGAGCGTTTGGTAAGGACAGCGGTCTCACAAGAGTTGGGCAACCATCACCGCTATCAATTTTAGAACACTTTATTATCCAAAAAAGAAACTTTATAACCATTACTAGTTACAATGGCACCTCGGTTCACAAACTTATTCTTCCGTGATTCTGTAGAAGATGGTGGCAGTTATGTTTGTTACCCGATGTGGAGTTTGCAAACCAAAGCAAAATTTTACCTAATGTTTCTGTTCGTAAAAAGGAGACTTCATGAACCAAGGCATTGCCGTACAGGATTTCTACCCTTCCCCCATCCACACTTCCTAATCTCTTGGCCTCAGGCAATCACTTATCTCCTTTGTGTCTGTATATTTGCCTATTCTGGACAATTTAAAAATTCTTCCTTTCAGGCCGGAGATTTAGCTCAGTGGTTCTGGTGCCTGCCTCGCAAGCACAAAGTCCCGAGTTCGATTTCCTGGTACCAAAAAAAAAAAATTCCTCCTTTCTAATTGTAATTATGTATACAATACTTTGACCAACCTCTTCCCCTTCCTGCCCCTCCCCCCAAAAAACCCAAGTAACCTTCTTACTTATCCAAAGGAAATTAAATCAGTATGTCAAAAAGATAACAGCAACCAAGACAGAATCAACCTAAGTATCTATTAACAAATGATTTTTAAAATGTGGTACTATACCAAACTGAATATTGATAGATTTTCCTCCAATTTAGGGTGGCTGCTGTATAAAATAGCTACCTTCTTTTCAACATGCCCCTACTCCCACCAAAAGAGTAACCTAATACTTGCTCTCCTCCTAGCAACTAGTGACGTCACAGGCTCCTCCAGTCCCTAGCCACTACCTCACTCAACCCCACCTCAGCTCCTACAAGCCCCTATAAAAGGCACTTGCTGTCCTGTCCATATTGCTTTTGTCTCTCCTTTGTTCAGAGACAGCCTGGCAGATCTGTTCCCCTAATAAAGGCTTGTTGTGGCCTGGTCTGGTCTTGGTTTTGGGCCTTTTACCCGAGAAATACTACTCAGTCATAAAAAAAATGAAATTTTGTCACTTTCAGCAACACAGATGAACATGGAGGATGTTACAGTGAGATAAACCAGGAACAGAAAGACAAATAACACCCAATTCCACTCATATACAGAATCTTAAAAGGTGAATGCAGTATTTGGGTTTGTGGGTTTTTTTTGGTACTGGGGATCAACTCGGGTTCTTGAGCCTATGAGGCAGGTGGCAGAACCACTGAACTAAATCCCCGGCCTACGGATTTTTAAATTTCTGTTTTCTAGCATCACACCTTAGTTCCCTTTTGCCTGAGGGCCTAGGTCAGTCTGGACAACTCCACTGATTGTACCTACCATACCAGCCCCAACCGAGTTAAATTTTCCTCATCTTTGAGGTACACAATCTAAGTCTGATAATTTTGGTGCAACAGGACAAATTCTTCCTAGACTCACTTTGAAAAACTTCCCAACTGGTAAATTTGAATATATATACAGTAGTAGGTTTTAACATCTGGGAATATTTTAGTAGAAAATGTTGTGCCTCAAAATACCTTTGCAACTCTGTCATACACTTCCATAGCCATTATCCACTTACACAGACCCTCGGCTGCAGAAGAGGCTTTAGCAACCTTAGGCGGATCAAATTCAGGGTTTGTCAAGTATTCACCACGAATCTTCTGCATAACAGCCACCTATACAACAAAGATTTAGATTTTAAAATTTCAACAAATATCCCAAACTTTTGAATAAAAAGTTATGTTGTCTTTATAAACTGAAATTAATGTTTTGAGATAATTTAAAAGAAACATAATTACAGAAGAAATACAAGTAATATTTGTTAGAAAATATACAAATTTATTATAAATATTGAGGCAAGATGTTTCTTTCAAAGGTATTGAAAGGCCAGGGATTTAGCTCAGTGGCGCCACGCCTGCCTTGCAAGCTCAAGGTTCTGAGTTCGATCCCCCGTACCAAAAAAAAAAGGTATCCAAAGGTACTGAAAGACTTTTGTGCACTGAAAGAGCAAATGAAAACAAAGGAAATGAGCAATTAAACATTAATAAATAACAATGCAGCCAGGTGTAGTGGCACATGCCTGTAATCCCACCACTCAGGAGGCTGAGGTAGCAGTATCTCCATGAGTTTGAGGCCAGCCAGGGCTACACAGTGAGTTCAAGGTTAGGCTCAACAGCATAGCGAGAACCCGTCTCAAAAAGAAAAAAAAAAGATACTTTCTCATGTAAATATGTGTATAAAATTTCTCAGTAAACTATTATAAGAAGACATTTAGAGATCTCTTTCAAGTCAGTACTGTACTAAAGCAGTAATTTATTAAATAATTTTTTAATCATCGGAAACAGTGGTTTTATGCCTTACAGAAATTCAAATAACATCATTCACCCTTCAATGCCTCGTGTTTCATTTTTGAAATACCTATAACAATGGAACACAAGAACATTGTTTTCTCTTCAAATTCTTGTTCCTTGAATTTTTCTAGGTAACATATATGAATTTCATTCAAAAATTCAGAAAAATCTCAATCTTTGGCATGAATGGGATAACAACTAATATCCCTTATTAATTTCCTTAATCCTAAAAATGACTATACCTCTATGTTTTTGACAACATTACATAATTTTAAAGATCTTATACATGTTAGTAAAGTCACATTTAGAGAAAAAATATCTAATGTAACTTACTGGAATGTTGTCCTTGTCATATTCTTTCAAATCTCTTAAGAAATTCATATCTCCCAGAAGTTTTTTGCTAGGTCCCCAGTAATCTAATATCTACAAATAAAATTTATAGAAATGTATTAAATTGTGTAATTTAAAATGCTCAATGTAAAATTCTTAACTTTTAACTTTTAATTTATTATCCAGAAAAAACATTTATATACTTTCAAAATATCAACTTATATCACCTTAAAAACTAAGACTCCCCTCCTTAGAACATGTTAAATATATGAAATTTTTAAAATATGGACATGAATTTACAGACTGAATTTTTATTAAAGGTGGAAAGGAAAACATGATTATTTCTTTTGAAGACTTAAGAAAAACAGCTAGCATGGACACCATTAGAACTTCATAGAAGAAAATAATTTTTATTACTTCAACTTTTATTTTCCTTTGTTCTTTGATTCTTTCAAATAAGAAAAGTAGCAAGCATTTTTCTTACAATCTCTTCACCTATATAGGCATACTCATGTAAATGAGAATAACTTGATGAGAACACACTTTTTAAAAATTATCTCAATGAAGGATAGGATAGCAAAGGAAAGAAGAGAGGAAGAGAAGAAACAAACAAACAAATCCCAGTTTTCCAATTCAGGAATTCAAACCCAGGTATAATAAAATTCTGAAAAGAAGATATGTCCAAATTTAGAATGGATGTTATGCTGCCTTTTTAAGGGATCTAGACTTGAATAATAATTGCAGTAACAGTTTACACTTATTGTGTTTAGTTTTTTTGGTACCGGAGATTGAACTCAGAACCTTGTGCTTGCGAGGCAGGAGCTCGAACCACTGAGCTAAATCCCTGGCTCTGTGTTTACTCTTTATGAGGCTTTATACAAAAGAGGTTTATACATAGTGCCTTAGTTCACGAACTTAATTTGGTCCATAATTCTGGGGAAGATGGCTGCAGTCATGTTAGTCACCCAATGTGGAATTCGCTAATGGAAGCAAAATTTTGTGAACACTTCTGTTCAAAAACCAAACTGTTTGTGAGCAGAAGCATTCGTGAACCAAGGCATTACTGTATGTATTAATTACCCTAATCCTATCAGGTAGGTACTATGATTATCTTCTATTTAAAGAATAAGCACTTTGTCCAAGGCCATGCTGCTTGCAGGGTCAGGACATTCTGTCTCCAGAACACATGCTTTTAACAATTTCACTATACAGTAATACCTTGGTTCACAAATGTTTCTGTTTCCAAACAATTTGGCTCACAAACAAAAGCATTCGACAAAATTTTGCTTCTGTTCACAAACTCTGCAATGGGTGATAAACAGAAGCATGGCTATCTTCCCCACAGAGACACAAACACAGCCATCTTCCCCAAAATCATAAAACAAATTAAGTTCATAAACTGAAGCACCACTGTACTGCTTACTTAACTCAGCAGAATTTTCTGAATGCTCAAAAACAACACTTATATATTATATAAATCATATTCTCCAGAATCTTAGCTGCAAAAGTACAGGTATCTCAGTATTTGTTCAATCCAACCCCATATAACTGGAGTCCTGCATAAACAGAAAAGGAGATAAAAGCAATTGGAACCACATTTTTCCCAGCACTATACTCCCTAGAATACATGTTTTCTATGGATAATGAGGAGCCCATTCATTCTGGAAAGCTGTTTGGATTGGATTGGGTACTGTTGACATTTAATTTCATAATAGTTGCTGCATAGAAGTTCTGTACATTTAATTAATATGATTTAAATCTATGTCCAATTATTACCTTGCCTCCAGTTCCTGCAGGATCTAAAATTTTTTCTGGTTTTATATCTTTCATGACACAAATAGCAGCCATAACTAGCTTAACACCAGATGGAGGATTCTTCATTGATTTCACAATGGTAATATCAGCTGGCTAAATCAAAAGAAAACAAGACATGCTCAGAATAGTTTAGCTTTAAGTAATGAGGGTTTAAAAAGTAATGTTGGGGAATGAAAAATCATCCCCTTTAATTTAGAATTGTGATGGGGGGTCTTGCATGGTTATGAAAGAATTAGCAAAAGAGAATTTAGCACAGGTTAAAACTAATGCTTCACAAATGTTTGGGGGCTCACAGATCCTTATGAGGATATCATGACAGCTATGAACCCCCCACAAAATGTGTATTTTGCACATATACAAAGCATATATCAAGCCCATTCATAGAACTTAAGTTAAGAACCCTAATATAAACAAAGACTTAATTCTTTTTTTTTTTTTTGGTGCCAAGGATCGAAGTCGAGACCTTGAGCTTGCGAGGCAGGCGGTGGAACTGCTGAGCTAAATCCCCAGCCCAAAGACTTAATTCTTTATTTCCTCATGTATAATATTAGTTTTATTGACAAAAATGAAAGAAGTAGGTCCAGATTCAAAAATTAATTTCTAAAGAAGTCTATATTGTTATGACAGATACTATAGATTTACTCACTTACTAATCACTCCACTGTCCCTCTAACATTCCTTGCAATGACACAAATGCTGGAAAGCTAACAACTATGTATCTTAGTTTCCATGCAACTAAAGCTCTGAGTGAGAATTAGGTTCCACTATCAGATCAGTTGAGTGATACTAGAATTCAGACAGTAAAGGGGGAGGGGATAGATGTGAGGCATCCGTTTTGCTGAAAGGGAGACAGTGTGGGTCTGAGGGCTGCCTTCTCAGAGGGACAGCTGCACTGATAAACCATTTGCACAGTTTGGCTTTGTGAGTCATTTCTAGTGACTCAGTCTAGGATCTGTTCCTGTTAAATTTTTTTTATCTGCTTATATTAAATAGAATCAACTCAGTTTTCTGCAACTGAAGCCTAACTCATATAATACAGCATGGCATACCAAGAAGGGTAGAAGCAACAGGCTCAGAATGAAAGGGGAACCTAATGATCTGAACTGTTGGGAATTGAAGCCATCAAGAATCCTGTATCAAACAAAGGCAGGAGTGCTGAAAGTTGGAACATGGGGTAGCTCATGGCTTTTAAATGTGCCAGAGAACACAAACAAAGAAAGTAGTAAGTTCAGGGTTTTAAATTCCGGATTCATCACACAGTGAGAATACTAGGAAGTTTTAAAATGCTCTAAAATAATCTCTTGTCTTATAACTGCTACAGGGCTGATATAATTGAAATTCTGATAGTTTTGTCTTGTGAGATGCTAGATTACCCACATATTGAGTTCACAGTCTTGCCAGGTCTCTTATATGAAAATTAAGACATTGATTAGGAAAAAAGGTAAAGAACAGTGTCTGAATATCCTGAGCCTCCATATTACTCTAGGTCTCCCCAGTCAACAGATGCTGTCTCTCCTGCTGTTTTGTAAGGTTGTCCTGGTCTTGTCTAAACATTCTGTAAAAGTCATATATAACACAGCATGGTACGCACACCACTTTGGAAATGACTTTTAAATTTTTCTGTGCATACACGTCCACAAGGCTGCAGAGTAGCTCTACATACTTTTTCTTTTTTCTTTTTCTTTTCTTTACTTCCTCCCTCTCCTTTTCTTCCTGCTCTCTCTTCCTTCTTCCTCCTCCCTCCTTTGCTCCTTTGCTCCCTTTCTCCCTTTCTCCCTCACTCCCTTGCTTCCTTCCTTTTTCCCCTCCCTTTTTCTCTCTGTCTTTCCTTCCTGATAGGGATTGAATCCAGGCCCTATATAACTACATTTTTTTTTTGGTACTGGGGATCGAACTCAGGTCCTTGCACTTGCAAGGCAGGTGGCAGAACCACTGAGCTAAATCCCCAGCCCCAACCACACTATTTTTTTGGGGGGGATACCAGGGATCAAACTCTGGTCCTTGCGCTTGCACAGCAGGCAGCAAAACCACTGAGCTAAATCCCCAGCCCAACCACACTATTTTTAACATGTCTCCTGGTCCATGTCTCTTGGTCCAATTTGGCCTCCCAGATATTGTTCATTCCTTTCCCACTGGAATATTGTGATTGGAAATTATAAATAATATATGAAAAGTAAAAATATAAATATAACAATATATTGAAAAACTATGAAGAAGCAAGTTTCAAATGATTAGATAAAAACAACATAACACCACCCACTGAAATAGTACCACACCTAATTAACCAAAGGCCTATACACAGTTTCACTTTGTTGATGAAACCCAAGGTGGTTAATCTAATCACTTGCCTTAAGTGTATCCAGTGCAGACAGAGCTGCTTCCAAGGCTGGGATCGCCTCAGCGAGGTCACTTTCACACTCATTTTTTAGAGCTTGGGCCTCTTCAGCCTTTCCACTGGCTATCTCTTCATCTAATTTCACAAATTTTCTTTTTGCTTCTACTTGCGCAGATTCAATCTCAATAACCTGAAAAAAAAAAAAGAAACAAAGACAATTCTTCAAGCATCCTATTGGTTTTTTAAAAACAGGGGGAAAAGGAATACTTGAAAATTAGGGGATTCAAACAAATCATTTTGCAGGATAGAAGGGTCTGGGATAAAATGAAGAGAAATGCAAATACATGTTGACCTCATTTGGAAATGGGCTTTACAACACCTCCCTTTAAAACAGATTCACGGGGCTGGGGATTTAGCTCAGTGCTTTCACCGCCTGCCTGCTGCGCAAGCTCAAGGACCTGAGTTGGATCCCTGGTACAAAAAAACAAACAAAAAAAAAACCAGATTCACCTTGAAACCATAATGTTAAGTGAAGTAAATCAGACACACAAGCTTAACTATCACAAAATTTCCCTTATATAAGAAAATCAAAATATAAATAAGAGCAAAATAAAAGACAGATAATAGGAAGTAGGGAGATAGATCTTTTTCAAATGGGAAAGGGATCAAGAAATGGAAGGAAGGGGTAGGGAGGGGAGAAAAAGGGGATAAAAAGAACTGAAATGTGTTATGTACATTACCAACTCCCCACAAGGAAAATCATTATATAATGTAAACATGTACTTATAATAAATTTTTTAAAACCAGGAAAAAAAAAAAGATTGAACCCACTTGGGACCCAGTGAGATATCCAGTCAACTGAAAAGGGTAAAAATCCCTGATGTTAGTGACAAAAATTGTTTATTTTCAAGGATAATTTTACCTATTTCAAATGTCTTTTGACATTCCCAAGAAACATTTAGGAGACTCTACCTGCATCATCTGTGCATTTTCAATTTTAGCTTCCTCCAGCTTGGGTTGTAATTGAATAAGCTCCATTTTCATTTCACCAACCTAAATAGACAATCTGTTATTAAGTTTCTATTGCTATAATAGCTACTCCAAACACAGAAAATAGAAATTCAAATGTGTCATAAAGTCTTAGAAAAGAAAATCTTAACATCTTTCCCATTCTTTGCAGGATAAAAAGATGAGTATAGCCAGTTTTTTTCACAAAAGGCTTTCTTTTCCTTGAGTCTGTAATATAACAGCAAGAGAAGGCACTTGCCACGAAAGCAATGCAGCCAGAAAAAAAACCAACATCTTAGGTAACTCTATTATATTATATGAATGGTATGCAATGTGAAAATGAACCAACAAAAATCTCTATTATACTGTACTAACACAAGAAATACTAACATTTGACTCATTAAAACATCTAAGTCTTATATATAACACCTGTTATAGTAAAGTCAACAGAGTCTTCTTATACTTTTCAAAGGCCCAAAACATTAAAAATAAAACTGTAAAATCTGTGTGTTCTGAACAACTTAATGAATTTTTCTAAAACTCACTAAATTCATCTGTAAAATGAAGATCATAATGACTACCTCACGGAGTTGTTATGAGCAATAACTGAAGGAATACTTGTGCAGTACACAACACAGAGGCTGACATATAGTATAGTCTCAATAAATTATAGCTCTTGTTTTACTACTACTTATCTATCTCAGTACATATTACTATTTTGACCAGCTCATCAAATTTACCTGGGACTCAGCAAAAGCTAATTTGTCTAGTCCATTTACATATCGTTGCTTTGCTTCCATAATAGCTTGTCGCTTCTTAGTCAAAAGTTGTCGAAAGGAGCCAATAAGTTCAAGGTAAGAAGTAGCAGTAACATAGTTATGTCGTTCTAACTCACTCAAGAACCTGAAAGACAGGCAGGCAACATACCTCACTATAAGTAATGAATTTCACAAAGAGGTAAATTCAACACAGTGGTTAACAACAAACATTTAAGAATAAAATATAAAGTTTATGTAGAAGCTGCCAAATACTTGAACTTTATGACTCCAGAATTCTCTACATAACTATATCCTGATTTCTTGTCTGCAAGTTACCAATAGCAATGATGTATTTAAAAAGCACAAATCAATGAAGATGTCTATAAAATGTGAACTGCATCAGAAAAAGATATATGCTTTAAAAAAAAATCTTTCATAAGCCAGGAGGATTATAAGCCAAGAGCCTTGTAAGAAAACTGAGAAACAGTGTAAGGCAGGCAGGTAGAAGTCAGAAAGAGAATTGTAGATAAGACACCAAGCATCAGTCATCATTCTTTGCACAATTACATATTGGCTGAATGATATAATGGAAACAGTCATATTTCATGACAAGTCTGTGGAGTACAGCACATTGCTTGGTGCCTCTGTCCTAACCAACCATGCTGGCTGGCTACTTGACTTTGAGTAGACAATATATCACAAGCACTTCGGTTTATGTATTTTTGAAATGAGGATATCAGAAATGAATAGAATTAGAACAAACTCTTTTTTTTTTTGGTACTGGGATGGAACTTGGGACCTTATGTTTGTGAGGCAGATGCCGGAATAGAACAAATTCTTCAGAGGCATCTACAATGCATGGATCAGCTCCCTCTGAGAACTGCTACCTGGTGCCTCAGCAGCAATGTTTGATCTATAAAACCTGCTACTTGGGGGAGAGGGTGCCAGGGATTGAACTCAGGGCCTTCATACTGAACTACGTCTCTAGCTCTTTCTTAAAATTTTGAGACAAGGTCTCACTAAGTTGCCCAGGCTGGCCTTGAACTTGCAATCTTCCTGCCTCAGCCTTCCAGAATGCTTGGATTGCAGGCACATGCCAACATCTCCAGCTGAAACCTGCTACTTTTAACCATAGCTGTTCATACAAACAAGGCTAATCATTTTTGGAATAAATTTGGAATAGGGAGCTAGAAATAGTCAGCTTGTCTTTGCCTGCCTCTGAAACTGAAGAAGTTAACCTGAAAGCTGGGAGGCATCCAGCTTTCTCCAAATGCACTGGGAAGTATAAAATTCAGTCTGCAAAGAGAAAAAAGCAAGCAAATACCCAGGGAGAAGGAGTAATGAAAAACAGAAAAAACATTTCTGGGTTCCTGATGGCATTATAACTCCTGCTTCTGGTCACTTCTGAGACTGAGCTGCATTCTCTCCCTTAAGCTTTGTTAACACACCTGTATCTTTATACTAAATTTCCTGTTTTGCTAAATCTAGACTGAGTAGATTTCCATTACTTGTAGGCTGAAGATCTTAACTAATTAGACGATCAGAAAGATTCAGAAGACATAACATCATAAAAATTTAGGACTCTTGCAGGAAGAGATGATTTAAAATATAAGGCATTGGGCGGGGATTTAGCTCAGTGGCATCGCGCCTGCCTCCCAAGTGCAAGGTCGTGAGTTCGATCCCGGGTACCAAAAAAAAAAAAAGAAAAAAGAAAAAAATACATATATGGCATTTTGGGCTGGGGATTTAGCTCAGTGTTTCTGCTGCCTTCCTGGCAAGCACAAGGTTCCGAGTTTGATCTCCAGTACCAAACAAACAAACAAACAAACAAAAAAGGCATTTTAAAACTGATTACCACTAACCTGTCTGAAAGATCCATAATGGAGGTGTGGAAGTGTTTACAGACTGGAACTACCTCTCGTCGTTCAACCTCAGTAAGCTCCAGTGTTTCTAAGAATTTCACAGCTACAAGTTCAAGAGCATCTTCGGGCCATGGCTAAAAATACAAAAAAGAACAATTTATGAAATTTAGGATAAGTAGTCCCAATCCAACTATATAAATGACCTCTTTTGGGAGAAGAATTTAGGGTTGAGAAAATTAAAACCTTAATGGAGAAAATAGAATTCAGATGACTGAAGTCACAATTTATTAGATCTATGAAAAACCTAGTAATTTTTTAATACATTAAAATTCAAAATAGGGACAACACATTGTAAAGGAAAGGCCAATGAATTTTACTTGTCAAAGATATATTATACTGCTTTTCCAATTCTTCCACTTAGATGTCTATTAGGCATCCCAAACTTAGCACGTCAGTGGCAGAAGATGCTACCAGTAATTGTCTGCCCAATATCTATTAGACCCTTCTTCAGGACTCCAATTTGATTTTTTTGGGGGGGGTGGGTACTGGGGATCCAACTTGGGACCTTGCAAGGCAGGTGGTGGAAGCACTGAGCTAAATCCCCACCCCTCCAATTTGACTTTGTATTAGAAATATTCCTAGATAGCTGGGTGTGGTAGCTTATACCTGTAATCCTAGCACTGGGGAGGCCTAGGCAGGAGGATCGCTGCAAGTTTGAGGTCAGCCTGGACTACATAGTTCAAGGCCAGCCTGGACTACAAAGTAGGACTACGTCTCAAAAAAACAACAACAAAAAAAGCCTAGCTAAAAGATTACATTTTTTAGACTTCTGTATAATTCAGAATAGCCAATGGGCAGTTGTTATGAGCATTTGTTGGGTGGAACTTCAGAGAAGGCTCTTTAAAAGATTACATAAAGCTGGCATGTATATTTTTTTGCCCTGCTTTCATTTTTCTGTTTCTAGCCTGGAATATAGTTGTCCAAACTGGAGATCCAGCAGTCATTTTAGATCCAGCAGTCATAAGTTGACTTTGAGATAGAAATCACATGCTAAGGATAGTAAAACAAAAAAGAACTTGGGATCTTGATAACTTTATTAAGCCATAAAAGCTTCAGTGTGCTTCTTCAGATTTTTTTTCTTGGTACTGGGGATCAAATCTGGGGCCTCATGCATGCTTGGCAAAAGCTCTACTATTGAATTATATCTCCCTCCCCCTGATTTTTCCCATTTAAGAGATAAAAATTCTGTATGTTTAGTTTGGGTTTCTGTTACTAGTAGCCCATCACAATTCCTATGATAACATCCAGAGGTGAACTTTTTATCTACCCTCCACCCAAATCGGATTCTTATCCAATCTCTTCCACCGTGAAGTGGTTCCTCTGCTTTTCCAGGAAAATGCTCACTGCTGTATCTTCAGGGCCAAAAGGAATACTTGCAAAACAATATCTGAAATATTTATTTAATGAAATAATTTATGTTAAATGAATATTTAATCTTTACTTGTTCATCAGAATATTTTCCAAATTTAGTTTTAATGAGATATTTATAATTTTTTCTTCTTTTGAAGCAGCCAATTTACATTTTTTCCATTAAGTTTATTGGTACATTTTAGATATAAAATACAGTTACATTCATCATTGGGATCTTGTACCTTTACATGAGTATCTTAGTTCTTATTTTTTTCCTCTTCCCCTGCCCTCCCTTCACCCCTCCACCCTTCCCTATTTGCAAAGACTTTGTTTCCATTTTTTTCCTTTTCGCACATCTTTTCTTTTCCCTTTCTTCCTTTCCCCTCCCCCTCCCACTTCCCCTGCTCCTTTAGACCTTTTCTACCTGTTACACAATATCAATTATACATTTTTTAAATTACAATATCAAGATCTAGGAGACATTACCACAGATTTTACAGAATTTAAAAGGATATAGAAAGCATATTATAAAAATCTCTTTTTTTTTGATGGTGAAAATAATGTGTATTTAGAATTAGCCAGCTAGACTCAGTTTAGGTGATCCAAATTTTGTTGGCAACATCCAAAGCATCATAATCAGGAGCCAGTCGAACATACGCCTTCTTCTCTCCATCAGGGCTGATTAGGGTATTGACCTTGGCCACATCAATGTCACAGAGCTTCTTCACAGCTTGTTTGATCTGGTGCTTGTTGGCCTTGACATCCACAATGAATATGAGTGTGTTGTCTTCTATCTTCTTCATGGCTCTGTGGTCAGGGGGACTTGATGATGGCATAGTGGCCAAGCTTGTTTCTCCTGGTGGCGCTTTTCTGAGGGTATTTCGACTGCCGCAGTGTCTTGGGACGGCGGAAGGTGGGTGATGTGCGGATTTTCTTCTTTTTGTGGCTGTGGATGCCTTTCAGCACTGCTTTCTTGGCTTTCAAAGCTTTTGCTTTGGCTTCAGCTTTGGGAGGGACAGTAGCTTCATTCTTTGCCTTCAGCGCCATCTTGATAAACAGTATAAAAATCTTCTTTGAAATAAATTTGACAACTTCTAAGAATTACCTTGGAAGACAAATTAATGAAACTAACTCTAGAGGAAATATAAAATTTGAATAGCACCTATTAAAGAAAGTATATTCCTAGCTTGAAAACATACCTATGTGACAACAGCAGGCTCATATACATTTTTTTTTTTTTGGTACCGGGGAACGAACTTGGGACCTTGCGCTTGCGAGGCAGGCACCAGAACCACTGAGGTAAATCTGGGGCCCATGGCTCATATACATTTTAACTGATAAATTATATCAAACAATTAAAACAGAAAAAAGAAGGAACACTTCTCCCCTCATTTTAGGAACTCAACATTGTGCTAATCCTAAAATTGGATAAAGATAATAGAAGAAAAACGTATGAACATAGATAGAAATTTGTTTAACAAAACAAACTATTAGAAGTCAGATCTGGCAGGATGTAGATAGTGGTTTTGTTAGAGGGATGGCAGGGTTGGTTCAGCATTGGAAGATCCATCCCCAAAAGTCATCATTTTAACAGAGGAAAGGAAAATGCCATATGATCCTGTCACTAGTTGGAGAAAAAGTATTGGACTAAATTCCACAGCTGTTCATGGTAAAAGCTATCAGGAGACTAGAAGTAGAACAGAAACTTCTCAACAGATTAAAGACATGTACTCCATACTTCCAGCGAGAACGCCTTATATGAATGGAGAAGATACAATGCTTTCTGCCTAAGGCGGGGAACAAGGGCAGATATGCTTACTCTTCATCTGTCCATTAAACTTTGAAACCTAGGCTCCACCAAAATAGTCTGGCAATAAAATGACACAATTAGGATAGGATTGGCAAGGTAGAAGCAAAATCTTTATATGTGGATGAAATGATCATCTACAGAGAAATACTAAGAACTCTCTAGGGGCCCCTAGAACTTGTACTTGAACTTAGCAGGATTAGAAAACATAAGGTATATATAAAAATTCAGGTCTATGTACACTTGCTATAAATGAAGAATTGGATACTGAAATTTAAAAGTTATGTAGGAGTACAAAGGACCTAGAAAAGTTAAAAAAAAAAAACTGTTGGAAGACGTTTAGTACCTAATTTTAAGATTTCTTCTAAGGCTACAGTAATCAAGGCAGTGTTGGTGTAAGGAAAGACATAGAGATCATTTGAATAAAACAGAATCTAGAAATAGAATCACACATATATGGTCCACTGAGTTTTGAAAGATTATTTAACATTAGCATTTTATAGAATATAAACTCAATTCAAGAGCCGAGGAAGAGAGAGTGTTTTCAGCAAATGGCACTAGAACACCTGGTATCTGTATATAAAAAATTAACCTCAACCCTTTATTTCCATACATGAAAATAACTTGAATGGATCTATGAACCTAAATAAGAAAGCCTAAAAGTATGAAACTTTAAGAAGAAATTATAAGGGAAAATGTTTATGAATTCAGGGTAGGCAAGAACTACCTAGGATACAAAAGATATGATGTATAAAAGAAAAAACTTGAAAAATGAGATTCCATCAAAATTTAGAACTTTAAATGACATCATTAAAATGAAAAGCAGTCCTTAAAAGACCATATTTACAATGCATATAACCTATGACCAGAATATATAAAAAATTCTTAGAACTCATTAATAGACAACGTAATTAAAAAGTAGACGTAAGAAGATGAAAAATAGCCGGTATAGCACAAGGAAAGGTGTGAAACTCCAGAAGCAGAAAAATACTAATCAGTACAATAACAAGATTGAATTATACACTCATTAGGGAGATGAAGTTCAAAGTTTTAAAAGCCTTGTCATGACTTTTTCTTTTTGTTGGATACTCCCCCTTTGTGTTTAATTTGTCACATCCAATGGATTCATTCTCCTGGGCTTCCTGGGCTTGTGATCGTCATTGTCTTTTCCTAGAGTACTGTCTAAAATTTTTTGGAGTGCCGGCTTGGTATTCATGAAGTTCCTGAGGTGCTCTTTATCATGAAAGTATCTTATTTCTCCATCAATTTTGAAAGGTAGTTTTGCAGGGTACATCAATCTGGGTTGGAGGCTGTTTTCCTTTAGAGCTTGAAATACATCACTCCAAGCTCTTCTTGCCTTGAGGGTTTGCGTTGAGAAGTCTGCTGTGATTCTGATGGGCTTTCCTTTGAATGCGATTTGTTTCTTTTCTCTCACTGCTTGTAGAATTTTGTTCTTCTTTTGGATTTTTGGAATCCTAACTATTATATGCCTATGTGTAGATTTTTTTTGATCAAGGCTAGCTAGAGTCCTATATGCCTCCCTTATCTGTATGTCAAGTTCTTTTCCCCTCCTTGGGAAGTTTTCTGCCATCACTTCTGTGAAGAGTTTTTTAATGTCATCTGCACTCTCTCCTCTTTCTTCATTGACTCCAATCAGTCTTATGTTATTCTTCTTTGCATCGTCTAGCAGCTGCTGGATTGATTTCTCATGTTCCCTTACAATTTTAAAGCAATTTTTCTTTTCCTGATCACTAATTGCAATCTTTTCTTCTATATCTGAAATTCTATCCTCACATTGGTTCATTCTGCTGCGTAGACATTCAATGGGGTTTTTAATCTCCTGGAAATCTGTTTGTATCTGTTTTATGGATTCCATTTGTTTTCTATGTTGAGATTCCATTATGTTCCTCAGATCCTCTATTTTTTTATCTGTGTCCTCTCTAGATTTATTAATCATGTCTTGCACCATGAGCAAAATCTTCGCTGTTATCTGAGTAATTATTTCTGATTTCATTTTTCCCAGATCCTCTTTTGTTGCCATTTCAGGGAGTCCAGGTGCTTGAGTATGATTGTTCCATCTCGTTTCCCTTTGGGGTTGCTGTAGGTGATCCAGAAGTCTGTTTTTGAGGCTTGTTTATGTGTTTTCTCATTTCCATGGTGGGGAGAAGCTTCTGGCACCCATGCAGCTCACCTTCTGTGCCCTAGGAGCTTGGGATGGTGGCAGGGGAGTTTCCTTCTGGGTGCTGGGACTGGCTCACCTTCTGTGTCCTAGGAGCTTGGGATGGCAGCGGGGGAGCTTCCTTCCAGGTGCTGGGACCAGCTCAGCTTCTCTGACCTAGGAGTGTGGGATGGTGGTGGGGGAGCTTCTTTCTGGGTGCTGGGACCGGCTCAGCTTCTCTCCCAATTTACATTTTAAGACAAAATTTTTTAGCATCTAGCTTTCTTTTTTTTTGGTACTGGGCATCAAACTCAGGTCCTTGTGCTTGTGAGGCAGGCAGTGGAACCACTGAGCTAAATCCCTGGCCCATGTCTAGCTTTCTATCCTAGTAAATTCAAACTTTTTGATCAAGCACCCCATTAGTAAAAAAAGTTTTAAACACATACTGCCAGTATATACATTTTATTTATTTATTTATTTATTTATTTATTTATTTATTGGTACTGAGTATTAAACTGGGGACCTTGTGCTTGCAAGGCAGGCAGGGGAACCACTGAGCTAAATCCTCAGCCCTACATTTTAATAAATTGTAGTCATGGGACATTATTGTACTAATATATTTTAACTTAAAAGAGGCTTCGAAAGATTTATTATTAAGATCAATGAAATTTTTGTAAGATATCAGGTTGTCATTTGACTTATACATCATTAAAAACATTACAGAGAGGGGCCGGGGACTTAGCTCAGTGGCACTGTGCCTGCCTCGTAAGCACAAGGTCCTGAGTTCAATCTCCAGTACCAGAAAAAACAAAACAAAACCATAAAGCAAAAACACCACACTACAGAGTCTTATCTTTGTGTTCTGGGTGCTTCATTTTCCATCATTCTGCTAATCATGCAGGTTTAATACTATCATCGGTAGCAGTTAGATTATTTGTGGCTAAAGTAACAGAAAATCTGTATTACCTGTCTTCCAAAAAGAAGTTGTATAATCTTACATGATATGTCCAAGGTATCTTCAGGATTCCTTGATTTTACAGGCTCAACCATGTCATTAAGGATCCAGATTCTTTCCAACTTTTTTCTCCATTATTCTTAGTGCACTTTATTTCATCCTTGTGCTTGTCCCATTGTGGTGACAAAGTGAATTCTGTAACTATGGGATTCACATCCTCAAGCAACAAAGCTGAGACACATACAGTCCCTTGACCTACTGTGGAATTCTTTTTACAGTGAAAGAAAACTTTTTTCCCAAAGCTCCCCAGCAAGCTTTACCCCAGAACCCACTGGCAAGAAGTGGTTCGTATACATAAGCTCATGCATAAAATATAAATAGCAAGAGAAATAAAAGCACCAATAATGACTAGTCCAACCATGAATCAATTCCTATGATTTACCTAAAAAACTCAGAATTCTGTCATCAAGGACAGAGTTGGTAGAAAATGTTGGACAGGTAACCAACAGTAGCTGTCATGCTATCATAAGCTAATATTGTAAGACGTGGTATAAACAAGGGTAAGATTTATTGTTTAAAGTCCATGTAAATCCATATTCCAAATAGCCTTCTTCTTTTTGTTTGTTTGTTTGTTTTTTTGGTACCGGGGACTGAACTCTGGTCCTTGCACTTGTGGAACAGGCAGCTGGACCACTGAGCTAAATCCCTGGCCCTCCAAATTTCTTTTTACCAACTTGTCAGATCTTGTTAAGTTGTCCTTGTTTTTGTCTTATGATAGGTTGACACAGAAGTTAAATTGGCCCACACTAGATGTTTCATTCTTTACTATCTGCTTATGTTTACATTATGTCTTCAATTTTAATTTCACTTTAGGAAACCCTCAGAACAACTAGTACACCAACTATGACTCGTGGCCATCTGCTATGCAAACTAAGGGCATTAATATTCATTCATATAAAACACAAAACATGCCAATACTTGATTCCCTTATCCTCTAAATTTTTTTGACACTCCAGAAAATGTATACAGTGGACTCTCAAGTTATGACCACCATGACATATGAACAACTTGGGTTAATTGGGTTAATGGAACATTCATCTGCCTCTTGTTATCTATAGCATGTACCCAGGTAAACATCCAGATCTCAGCTGTATTGACTTACAACCAACTTGATTACAAGCAGCCCTTGGGAACCAATCATAAGCCAAGGGTCTACTGAACTATAGTTTAAAAACTAGAGATTTATCGATCCCCAGTACCAAAAACAAACAAACAAGAAAACTAGAGATTTAACCAAAAAGTCAATGCCTTGCTAATTGACATAGTGGTTTTCATTTGCCTCTCTCAAATGACCAGTGATGTTGAACATTTTTTCACATGTTTATTTGCTGTTTCTATTTTTTTGTCTGAGAAATGTCTGTTCATTTCAGATGCCCATTTTTAGATTGGGTCTTTAAATTTGGGAAGTCTGATTTTTTTTAAGTTCTTTATAGATTCTCGATAGTAGACCTTTGTCTGAGGAACAGCTGTTAAAAATTTTTTCTAGGGCCGGGTATTTAGCTCAGTGGTTTCGCTGCCTGCTGGGCAAGCGCAAGGACCCAAGTTCAATCCCTGGTACCAAAAAAAAATTTTTTTTTCTACATCGTGGGTTGTCTCTTCACTCTGTTGGTGGTTTCTCTTATTGTGCAGAAGCTTTCTAATAAGATGAGATACCAGTTGTTGATTATTTGTGCTAGTTCACATGCGACTGAGGTTTTGTTTATAAAGTCTTTTCCTACACCAATGTCTTCAAGAGTTCTATCTAACCTATCTTCTAGCAGGTTTAGTGTTTCTACTTTAATATTTAGATCTTTGATCCATTTCGACCTTAGTGTAGTGCAGTGACATAGTGGTTAACACCCTGAGTTTTACAGACCCAAGTCCCAAACAACACTATCAGTTCCTCTGATACAGGCTCTGTCTTCATAATGCTTCACTGTAAAGTCTTTGTTTCTCTCTACTATCCACTTAATCTCCCTTATCTATCTTCAAGATTCTTCTTCTAATTTTGCTAACAGTTACAATTCACGTAAAAATATTATAGAAAAATATACCCAGAAGTAGTACATTATATTTACAAGATTTCACAAAAGACATATAGTTGAGAAGATTTTGTTTGTTTGGTTTTGGGTTTTTGTTAGTTAATAGGATTAGTATTAAGATATGGCTTACATAGATCAAAATTATTTCACACAGTTTTTGTTGTATGATCACAAAATCATCCTTTATGTAGTCCTCAAAGGGGCAGAGTTGGATTTTGAACATAAAGCTGATGATAGGCAAAAGGGAATAAAAGAAATTAATACCAGAAATTAATTTTTAGAAGAAATTATCTCCCAGGGATGCAAGGATGGTTCAACATTTATAAATCAATAAATGTAATACACTATATTAACAGAACCAAGGACAAAAACCATATGATCATCTCAATAGATGCCGAAAAGGCATTTGACAAAATCCAACTTCCATTCATGATAGAAACACTACAGAAAATTGGAATAGGTCTTTATCTCAACCTGATTAAGGCTATCTCTGAAAAACCAACAGCCAACATCATACTAAATGGTCAAAAACCGAAAACTTTCATGCTAAAATGAGGAACAAGACAAGGATGCCCACTATCACCACTCCTGTTCAATACAGTTCTGGAAACATTAGCCACAGCAATTAGAAAAGAGAAAGAAATAAAAGGAATAAAGATAGGAAAGGAAGAAGTGAAACTGTCATTATTTGCTGATGATATGATACTTTACATAGAAGACCCAAAAAACTCTGCCAAAAGACCTCTAAACCTAATTGACAGATTCAGTAGAGTAGCTGGATATAAGGTCAACACTCAAAAAATAGCCTTCTTGGGCTGGGGATTTAGCTCAGTGGTTCTGCTGCTTGCCTCACAAGCACAAGGACCAGTGTTCGATCCCTGGTACCAAAAAAAAAAAAAGCCTTCTTATACACAAATAGCAGACTTACTGAGAGAGAAATTATGGGAAATAATTCCTTTTACAATAGCATCCAAAAAAATGAAATATCTAGGAACCAACCTAACAAAGGAAGCAAAAGACCTCTACACTGAAAACTACAGCACTCTGAAAAAGGAGATCGAAGAGTATATAAGAAAATGGAAAGATATCCCTTGTTCCTGGGTAGGAAGAACCAATATAGTGAAAATGGCCATACTTCCAAAACTGCTATATAGAATTAATGCAATGCCGAGTGAAATTCCAACAATATACTTCACAGAACTAGAGAAAACAATCCAAAAATTCTTTTGGAACCAGAAGAGACCTAGAATAGCAAAAGCAATTCTAGGCAATAGAGACATGGCTGGGGGTATCACAATCCCCAACTTGAAACTATACTACAAAGCTACTGTGATAAAAACACCATGGTACTGGCAAAGAAACAGACCCGAGGATCAGTGGAATAGATTAGAAGATGCAGAAACAACTCCAGACATACTCAGCCACCTCATCTTTGTCAAAGGACACAACCATCCTCATTGGAGGAAAGACAGCCTATTTAATAAATGGTGTTGGAAAAACTGGATTTCAACCTGCCAAAGATTAAAACTAGACCCATACCTATCACCATGCACTAAACCAAGATTGAAGTGGATTAAAGATCTAAATATTAAGACAGAAACATTAAACTTTCTGGAAGATAAGTTAGGTAGAACTCTTGAAGATATTGGCATAGGAAACGACTTTATGAACAAAATCTCTGTCACACGCGAACTAGCACAAAGAATCAACAACTGGGATTTCATCTTATTAAAAAGCTTCTGCACTGCAAGAGAAACCACCAACAGAGCTAAGAGACAACCTACAATGTGGGAAAAAATTTTTAGCAGCTGTACCTCAGACAAAGGTCTACTATCTAGAATATATAAAGAACTGAAAAAAGTCAGACCCCCGAAATTCAATGACCCAATTCAAAAATGGGCATCTGAAATGAACAGACATTTCTCAGACAAAGAAGTAAAAGCAGCAAATAAATATATGAAAAACTGTTCAACATCACTGGTCATTCGAGAGATGCAGATGAAAACAACGCTGAGATTCCACCTCACCCCACAAAGAATGGCTGCTATCAAGAAATCAACCAATAACAAATGCTGGCGGGGGTGTGGGGAGAAAGGAACCCTTCTCTATTGTTGGTGGGAGTGCAGACTGGTGCAACTACTGTGGCAATCAGTATGGAGATACCTCAAAGAACTAGGACTAGAGGAACCATTTGACCTAGGTATTCCGTTGCTGGGTATCTTCCCCAGAGAATTAAAAGAATCATACCACAGCAATATATGTGCACTCATGTTTATAGTGGAACAGTGTGTAATAGTTAAAGCTTGGAAATAGCCCCAGTGCCCATCACCTGGAAACGGGATGAAGAAGATGTGGATTTTTTAAATAAAATGGAGTACTACTCAGCCATAAAGAATGAGAAACTAGAGACATTTATAGCTAAATGGATGCATATTGAGGCCATACTTTTAAGTGAAATAAATAGGACACGCACGTGTAAATACTGAATAGTTTCTCTAGTGTGAGAAACTGAAAGTGTAAATAAGGATTAAAATGATTAAAATGAATAATTGATAATTTGAAATAGGAAAAGGTCCAAAGAGGTAGGGGTGGAGGGAGGGGAAGGGGAAAGGAAAGAAGGGAAAGGAAAAATTATGAGAAAAGAAAAAAAATGGAAACGAAATCTATGTAAATAGGGAAGGGTGCAGGGGGTGAAGGGTGCACAGGTAATGGGGAAAAAATAAGAACTAAGATACATTATATACAGGTACAAGCACCCAATGATAAATGTAAACGTACTATATACCTAAAATGTACCAATAAAAGAATTTAAAAAAATAAAGTTATCCAGGGCCAATGTATAGTCCATGTTCTGTTGGGCACAAAACAATTAAATGGAAGGCTACCATTTTCAAAAGTATGGATACTTAATGCTTTTACACAGACAGTGACAATTGGTCTTAAATTTAATTGTATTGTGACTTTCATTATTTCCTGTCAGCATTACTGAAATTACTGCCTAACTGGTCTTTCTGCCTCTTCTTTTTTATTTTTTGGTACCAGGGATCAAACTCAGGACCTTGCACTTGAGAGGTAGGTGGTGGTACCACTGAGCTAAATCCCCAGCCCTTTCTGCCTCTTCTTGAGCCCAACTATTAATTAAATCTACCACAGATCCTCCAAGTGTTTTGGTTTTACTTTTCAAAGTATAAATTACCTAAAAATATGTTAATGCATCTATAACATCTTTGTTATAAAACCAAATTCCTACGAATGTCTTACAAATCCCTTTATAACCTGGCACTCACCCAAAGCTCCAACTTAACTCTCCCACTGGCTTCACTGCCAGTCAGCTATACCAAACTATTTGCAGTTGCCTAAATGGGCTATGCCATCTCCACCTTTTTACTTTTGTATACACTATCCTCTTGTTATATTTATTTATGTGTCAACTTGACTGGAGGAGGGGCGGATGTCCAGATATTTGTTCAAACATTATTCTGGGTGTTCCTGTGAGCATGTTTTTATATGAGTTTAACATTTAAATTGATGGATTAAGTAAAGCAATTATCCTCCCAATGTCAGCAGACCTCATCCAATTAGCTGAAAGCCTGAATAGAACAAAAATGTTGACTACCAAGAAAGGGGGAATTCCTCCTCTCTGCTGACTTCAAACTTGAACTCAAACATCAGCTTTTCCTGGGTCTTGAACCTGACGGCCTTCAGACTGGAACTAAATCATTGGCTCTCCTGGGATCATATTGCTGACTGCACATCTTGAGTGTTTCATTTTCAATCATTCTGCTAATCATGCAGGTTCAGTACTCGTCATCTGCTCCACAGTCACATGTGCCAATTCTTTGTAATAAATAAATATGGTATATTTGCCAGGTGTGGTGGTGCATCCCTATAATCTCAAGTTTGAGCCCAGCCTGGGCAATTTAGTTAACAAGACTTGGTCTTAAAATAAAAAATAAAAAAGGCTGGGGATGTAGCTTAATGTGAAGCCCTAGGTTCAACCCCCAGTACTGCAAAAAGATAAATGAATAATAAACGTATTTATATATAAATCTTAAAAGGGAAAAATTTATTCTTAAACATAAAATTGATAATAGGCAAAAGTCAATGAAATAAATTAGTACCAGAAATTAATTTTAATTAAATATATATAAGATTAATATGGATATGATTAATTATATATTTTACAAATCATATTTCTGATTCCCCTGTTGGTTCTTAATACATCCCTCTGGATTCTTTTTTTTTTTTTTTTTTTTTTGGTACCGGGGATTGAACTCATGTCCTTGCCCTTGCGCAGCAGGCAGCGAAACCACTGAGCCAAATCCCCGGCCCTGTCTCTGGATTCTTCATACACCCTCTAATTCATTTTCATATTTCAGAATTTCACTGTCTTCATATATATACCTTTTCCACACCAACATTATGCCTTTCTTATATTATTTTGACTGCTGGTTGCCTTTTATGTCTTCCAGTCTAGCGTACAAGATCCTTGTGTAGAATATTTAGTCTTACCAGTCCCTGGTGCTGAGAACTATGCCTGTCATTATAGTAACTGGTCAAGAATCACTTGCTGAATGCATATTATTAAGCTTAAATAAGACACCAGTACAATTCCAAGAGTTAGCCCCCCAAATTTACAAACCTGAAACCAATCAATGGTACAGCAATTGATGAGAGATGGGAACTGTCTCAAGCGATTTCGAAAGGCATCTCCAGTGGGGCTAAAGGCCACTACAATATGAAGATTATCTTTGCAGCGATTCACAAAGAAAGCAAACAGGGCTAAGGGACTGAGTTCATCATGTTTATTGCCAGCCTGAGCTACTGGGCGAACACCCTAGAGAATATAAAAAAATAAAGACCTTGTAAATGAAAATAGGTTTGCTGATAATGAGATTAGTGAATATTAAAACATGAAGTTTCATTATTTCCCATAAAGATCTTTAAAATTTCATTTTTATATCAATACAATGGCTTTGATATAATTTGTACTTACAAAATGTCTTCTAACTCTATAATTCTATAATTTGAAAACAAATATCTACCTAGAATTTGCCTCATAAAGATAATCACAAACGTTCACCAAGATATATGTACAGGTCTATAACTCAACATTGTGTTTAAGAGGGAAAAAAATAGGGCCAGGGATTTAGCTAAGTGGTTTTGCTGCCTGCTGCGCAAGCTCAAGGACCCAGGTTTGATCCCCGGTACCAAAAAAAAAAAAAAAAAGCAGAGGACATCTTTGGGGCTGGGGATTTAGCTCAGTGGCAATGTGTCTGCCTCGCAACCGCAAGGTACTGAGTTCGATACCCGGTACTGGGGAAAAAAAAAAGGGGGGGGGGAATAAAATTAAAATGCCCCTCTGTAAGAAGCTCTTTAAAAATATAATTTTACATAATTTTAAAAAATAATAAGGTATATCTATGTATATGCTATGGGAAGATGAGCAAGATAAAGTAGGCAAAACAAAAAAGTTATATAACAGTATACAGCATATGATCTTTGCTAAATTTTATTTTTTTTTAATTAAAAAAAATTTTTTTTGGCATCAGGGATCAAACTTGGGTCCTTGCACTTGCGCAGCAGGCGGCAAAACCACTGAGCTAAATCCCCGGACACCTTTGCTAAATTTTAAAGAACACATAAATACAAACTGGGTGTGGTGGCATGTAGCTAGAGTCCCAGCTACTAAGAACACAGGTGGGAGGATGGCTTGAGTATAGGCATTTGAAGCCAGCCTGAGCAGCTTAGAGACCCTGTCTCAAAAAAATACATACATTAAAAAAAACACATACATATATATTATGCAATTTTTAAATGGAAATAGTGAAGCGGCAAAATTATAGGAATAGAAGATGGACAACAGATAAAGTGAGCAGAAAAGTCAGACAAAGCTTAGGAAACCTCAGTCCCAAACGGGGACTACTCTTTGGATAGGACTATTAAGGGTGAATTTTTCCTATAAATTAGAAAAATCACTATTCATCAGCTCTTTTACCACATTCCTAACATCTCCAATAAAAGCAAAGAATTTTTTTTCTCCTTTCTCAACCCAGGCCATGAATTGGTAATATAGTGTTTACTGAGGGCTTTCTAAGTACTAATACTACATAAGTGGTTTATTTTGTTTGGTTCTCATATTTCACAACCACCCTATATAGGAGGAACTATTATGCGTAATCCCACTCCATAGAAGACAAAAGCAGAGTGCCTACCAGTATGAGTCCATTTCACTCCAGATACTACTCATGGAGGCTGAGAATGAAACTTCCAAGTGTGAGTGATAAATACTGTGGAAGAAGTAGTTATAGTAAGGAAAAATGGGGGAAACTACTAGCAGAGAGTTTCTGTGGGAAGGTCTTAGAAATGAGGATCAAAAGATGTGACATCTAATAGTTGCAGGTGCTTCATAATTATTTTGTTGATTAGATCACAAAAACTGACTTTGAGATATATCAGAACTGTAAGACAAGTAGTTTTATTAAGACTTTTGACAAATTCGCCAACTAGTGATAAGTTATAGGCTAATCAAGCAGCATTAAAGTCATGTTTTCTTATATAAATTTAAAAGATGACTTAAAACTCTTTAATCATTTATAAAACATACTAATATTACCAAGCAGGTAAAACAAGCTGCCATTGTATGAAAAAAGGAATTATAAAATAAAAACTCTGCCTCATGTGGACTGGGGATTTAGCTCAGTGGTTTTGGTGCCTGCCTCGAAAGCGCAAGGTCCTGAGTTCAATCCCCAGTACCAAAAAAAAACCTCTGCCTCATAACTATGGCACAAGCAATTTGTTTCTGAGAACCAAACAAAATAAAGGATTTATTAGTGTGAACACTTAAAAGCCCTCAGAAAATTATATATGACTAGTTCATGGCCTGGATTGGGGAAGGAGAAAAAAAATTATTATATATTAAACTAGTATTATAAAAGCTAGCTGAGCATGGTGGTATATACCTGTAACCCCAGTACTCTGGGAGGCTGAGGCAGGAGGAATGAAAGTTCGAACCCAGCCTGGGCAATTTAGTGACATAGTGAGACCTTATTTCAAACTATAAAATTTAAAAAGGGCTCCTGATATAGCTCATTACCAAGACCCTAAGTTCAATCCCCAGAATCATACATATACAAAAAATAAAACCTGTTTTTAAGGGGACTGTGATATAGCCCAGTAACAGGGCACTTGGCTCGCATGCACAGGGCCCTGGGTTTAATCCGAAATAGATAAATAAATACAACTCCCCAAAACTGACACCAAATGAAATAAACAAGAATAAAATTGTACAAGCTATATTTATCCTGAATGGTAGAGAAAAGATTTCACGATAAGAAAACTCCTATGCTAAGAACAGTACTCTCCCAAAAGCATTTACCTCCATCACTTCTTGTTTTTCATCTGGTGCAAAAATGTTAGGCACTTCTCCAGTATTGAGTACACTGTCAATATCTTCTAGAAAAGCTTCTTCTTTAATCTGAGTGTCTGTGATTAGGAAAACTGTCTTCTGGCCTTGCACACCCACATTTTTCAAGAGACCCTTAAAATAAAAATGTCCTTATAAGCAGAATGTGGTAGACTTCTGTTGGTTTTGCTTTCTTTCTCTTTCCCTTTCCCTTTTTTTGACAAAACTTTTGCATCAGGGCACTTTGATTTTGGTGGGGGTATCACTTTAAGGCCTCCATGTCTCCTGTCCCCTAGGTGAAAGATCCAAACTTTGGTTTTGCTAATTCTCAAAACAAAATCACTGATTCAGAAGAAGGCATGTGATTTAAACAGGACCCAATCACAGTGTTACTTCAGGGACTGAGATGGAGTTGAAACAGAACCATGGTTATTCTGAGATGAAGAATACAATTGAATGATAATCTAAAGTATGTGGGGCCAACTGTGTTACCTTGTGGAATGAGCCTGCTGGAGAAGGAAGATGAATGGAGAAGATCACTGCTAGGAAACAGAGTAAATATTGAGGACATGATTTAACTCCTAAATTTAGCCATGTCAAAAGACTTATATACCTCTGTATATCTGAGTCTTATAAGTCAATAACTTCTTCTTGAACTTAAACTAGTTTGAGCTGTTTTATTTTGTGTCAACTGCAACTAAAATACCCAACTAATATAAAGATATGGATTTAGTAGTATGATGGAGCTGATTTGTACAGAGTTGTTACAACTGACAGCTAAAATTTCAGGAACTTCCGAGCAGATTGTTAAAGACAGTCAAGATTAAAAATTAAATTACATATGATTACAACTAAATAAAAACAAAGGTAGACAAATATTTAAATCTCCTCAATCCTAATTATTTTACTGTATTTACTATTATCTATACTCTGTGAGTTATTTAAATGTATACTGCAAAATACCATGTAATGGTGTTTATGCACATTTCTTCACTACTCATTTTTTTTTGTATTAAATTCTTTTATTGGTACATTGTAGGTATACAACACAATTACATTTCTCATTGGGAATTGTACCTTTACATAATGCATCTTGGTTCGTATTTTTTCCCCATTCCTAGCCCTCCCTTCATGCCTTCCACACTTCCCTATTTACAAAGACTTTATTTCCATTTTTTCCATTTCTCAGCATTTTTTTCCTTTCCCTTCTTTCCTTTCCCCTGTGCCTCCCACTACCCCTACCCCTTTGGACCTTTTATTCCTATTTTACATTATCGATTATTCATTCTAATAATTGGTACATTTTAGGTATACAATATAATGACATTCATCATTGGAAATTTGCACCTTTACATAGTCTCTCTTGGTTCTTGTTTTTCACCCTTGCCCAGCCCTCCCTTCAACCCCTCCAGCCCTCCCTATTTACAAAAATTTTGTTCCTATTTTTCCATTTTCTCATATTAATCCCATTCCCTTCTATCCTTTCCCTTAGCCCTCCCACTTCCTTCCCTTTTCTTCCTATTTCACATGACCTATTATACATTTAGTCCTTATTTACACTTTCAGTTTCTCACAACAGAGAAACTATTCGGTATTTACACATGTGTGTCCTATTTATTTCACTTAAGAGTATTGCCTCAATGTGCATCCACTTAGCTATAAATGACTCTAATTTCTCATTTTTTATGGCTGAGTAGTACTCCATTTTATTAAAAAACCACATTTTCTTTATCCAGTCTCCAGATGATGGGCATTTGGGCTGTTTCCAAGTTTTAGCTATTACAAACTGTGCTGCTGTGAACATGGGTGCACATATATCACTGTGGTATGATTCTTTTAATTCTTTGGGGAAGATCCCCAGCAGTGGAATAGCAGGGTCAAATGGGATTTCCAGTCCTAGTTCTTTGAGGTATCTCCATACTGATGTCCACAGTGCTTGCACCAGTCTACACTCCCACCAGCACTGGAGCAGGGTTCCTCTTTCCCCACAGCCCCGCCAGCATTTGTTGTTGGTTGATTTCATGATAGCAGCTATTCTTTCTGGACTGAAGTGGAATCTCAGCATTGTTTTCATTTGCATCTCTCGAATGACCAGTGACGTTGAACATTTTTTCATGTATTTATTTGCTATTTCTACTTCTTTGTCTGAGAAATGTCTGTTCATTTCAGATGCCCATTTTTGGATTGGGTCTTTAAATTTGGGAGGTCTGATCTTTTTAAGTTCTTTCCAGATTCGAGATAGTAGACCTTTGTCTGAGGAAGAGCAGGTGAAGATTTTTTCCCGCATTGTGGATTGTCTCTTCACACTGCTGGTGGTTTCTCTTGCTGTGCAGAAGCTTTTTAATAAGAGATCCCATTTGTTGATTGTTTGTGCTAGTTCACGGGCAACTGAGGTTTTGTTCATAAAATCTTTTCCTACACTGAGGTCTTCAAGGGTTCTACCTAACCTCTGTTCCAACTGGTTCAGAGTTTCTATTTTAATATTTAGATCTTTAATCCATTTTGACTTTAGTTTAGCGCATGGTGAGAGATACAGGTCTAGTTTTAATCTTTGGCAAGTTGAAGCCCAATTTTTCCAGCACCATTTATTAAAGAGGCTATCTTTCCTCCAGTGAGGGTGTTTGGCTCCTTTGTCGAAGATGAGATGGCTGAGTGTGTCTGGCGTTGTTTCTGCATCTTCTAATCTGTTCCACTGGTCCTCAAGCCTGTTTCTTTGCCAGTACCATGCTGTTTTTATCACAGTAGCTTTGTAGTATAGTTGCAGGTTGGGGATTGTGATACCCCCTGCCATGTCTCTGTTACCTAAAATTGCTTTTGCTATTCTGGGTCTCTTGTTGCTCCAAATGAATTTTTGGATTGTTTTCTCAAGGTCTATGAAGTATGCTGCTGGGATCTCAATTGGAATTGCATTAAATCTATATAGCAGTTTTGGAAGTATGGCCATTTTCACTAAATTAATCCTTCCTACCCAGGAGCAGGGGATGTCTGTCCATTTTCTGGTATCATCTTCAATCTCTCTTTTCAGAGTGCCATAGTTTTCAGAGAAGAGGTCTTTGATTTCTTTCGTTAGGATGATTCCTAGGTATTTCAGTTTTTTGGATGCTATTGTGAAAGGAATTATTTGCCCTATTTCTGTCTCAGTGAGTCTGTCATTCGTGTAGAGGAAAGCTATTGATTTTTGTGTGTTGACCTTGTAACCAGCTACTTGACTGAATTTGGTTATTAAGTCTAGAAGACTTTTGGTGGAGTTCTTGGGGTCTTCTATAGAGAGTATCATGTCATCTGCAAATAATGACAATTTGACTTCTTCATTTCCTATCTTTATTCCTTTTATTTCTTTCTCTTGTCTAATTGCCGTGGCTAATGTTTCCAGAACTATATCGAATAAGAGTGGTGATAGTGGACATCCTTGTCTTGTTCCTGATTTGAGTGTGAAGGATTTTAGTTTTTGACCATTTAGTATGATATTGGCTGTTGGTTTTTCATAGATGGCTTCTATCAGTTGGAGGAAGAGACCATCTATTCCAATTGTTTGTAGGGTTTTTATCATAAATGCATGTTGGAATTTGTCAAATGCTTTTTTTGCATCTATGGAGATAATCATATGGTTTTTGTCCTTGGCTTTATTGATATAGTGTATTACATTGGTTGATTTTCATATATTGAACCATCCCTGCATCCCTGGGATGAATCCCACTTGATCAGGTTGTATGATCTTCTTGATGATCTTCTGCATTCTGTTTGCCAGTATCTTATTAAGGATTTTTGCATCTATGTTCATTAGTGAGATTGGCCTATAGTTCTCTTTTTCAGTTGGGTCTTTCTCTGCTTTGGGGATCAAGGTGATGCTTGCTTCCAGGAATGAATTTGGGAGTATTGCTTCCCTTTCAATTTCATTGAAGAGTTTAAACAGTAGTGGCAGCAGTTCCTCTCTAAATGTCTTGTAGAATTCAGCAGTGAAGCCATCAGGGCCCAGGCTTTTCTTAGGTGATAAGTTTTTAATTACATTTTCAATTTCATTGGTTGATATTGGGTTGTTCAGAATTTTTAGGTCTTCTTCATTCAACTTTGGTAATTCATATGTATCTAGGAATCTGTCCATTTCTTCTGTGTTGTCCATCTTATTGGCGTATAGGTTCTGGAAGTAGGTATTGATGATCATCTGGATTTCTGCTGGGTCTGTTGTAATTTCACCCTTTTCATTCCTAATTGCATGGATTTGGACCTTTTCTTTCCTTTTTTTGACAAGGTTGACTAAAGGTTTATCAATTTTGTTGATTCTTTCAAAGAACCAACTCTTGGCTTCATTGATTTTTTGTATTGTTCTCTTAGTCTCCATTGCATTGATTTCTCCTCTGATCTTTATAATTTCTTCCCTTGTATGAACTTTGGGGTTGTCCTGCTCTTCTTTTTCTAGAAGCTTGAGGTTCAACATCAGGTCATTTAATTGGGCTCATTCTGTTTTCCTAATGGGCTTATTCACTGCTATGAATTTCCCTCGTAAGACTGCTTTCATTGTGTCCCATAGATTCCGATATGTTGTATTGTCATTGTCATTTAATTGAAGGAACTGTCTGATTTCTTCTTTAATTTCCTCTGTGATCCATTGATTATTCAGAAGTGTGTTGTTCAATTTCCACGTGTTTATGAAATTTTTTGAGTTTCTTTTGCTATGGATCTCCAATTTTATCGCACTATGGTCTGATAATATACAGGGGATCACTTCAATTCCTTTGCACTTCCTTAAACATGTTCTATGTGTGAGTATGTGGTCTATTTTTGAGAATGACCCATGTGCAGCTGAGAAGAATGTGTACTCTGATTTTGTGGGGTGGAAGACTCTGTAAACATCTGTTAAGTTCATTTGTTCAGGAGTTCGATTGAGTTCTAGTGTTTCATTACTTATTTTTAGTCTAGTTGATCTATCTATTTGTGACAGTGGGGTGTTGAGATCCCCCACTACAATTGTATTAGTGCATATATGGCTTTTCATGTCCGTTAGTATTTGTTTTATATAGTTGGGTGCACTAGTGTTTGGTGCATAGATATTTATGATGGTCATCTCTTCCTCTTGGATTCTTCCCTTTACAAGGATGTAGTGTCCTTCTTTGTCTCTCTTAATTAGTGTTGGTTTGAAATCTACTTGATCTGCCAAGAGGATAGCTACTCCTGCTTTTTTTCGGGTTCCTGTCGCATGCAGTATTGTTTTCCACCCTTTAACTTTCAGTCTATGAGTTTCCTTTTGAATTAAGTGTGTTTCTTGTATGCAGCATATTGTTGGATTTTGCTTCTTGACCCATTCTGCCAGTCTATTTCTTTTGATTGGTGAATTGAGACCATTAATGTTGATGGTTATAACTGAAACGTATTGACTTGTCATTGCCATGACTTTTTCTTTTTGTTGGGTTCTCCCCCTTTACGTTTAATTTCTTGTCATGCCAGATGGGTTCATTCTGCTTTGCTTCCTGGGGTTGTGATCCTCAATGTCTGTTCCTAGGCTATTGTGTAAAATTCTTTGGAGTGCTGGTTTGGTATTCACGAAGTTCCTAAGGTGCTCTTTGTCATGAAAGTATCTTATTTCTCCATCCATTTTGAAAGATAGTTTTGCAGGGTACATCAATCTGGGTTGGAGGCTGTTTTCTTTTAGGGCTTGGAATCTGTCACTCCAAGCTCTTCTTGCCTTGATGGTTTGTGTTGAGAAGTCTGCTGTGATTCTGATGGGCTTTCCTTTGTATGTGATTTGTTTCTTTTCTCTGACTGCTTGGAGAACTTTGTTCTTCTGTTGTGTTTCTGGAATCTTAACAATTATATGCCTATGAGTAGATTTTTTTTGATCAAGACTATTTGGAGTTCTATATGCCTCACTTATCTGTATGTCAAGCTCTTTTCCCCTGCTTGGGAAGTTTTCTGCCATTATTTCTGGGAAGAGATTTTTTATGTCATCTGCACTCTCTCCTGTTTCTTCATTGAGCCCAATCAGTCTTATGTTATTCTTTTTTGCATCATCTAGCAGCTGCTGGATTGATTTCTCAAGTTCCCTTATAATTTTGAAGCAATTTTTCTTTTCCTGGTCACTAATTGCAATCTTATCATCTATATCTGAAATTCTGTCCTCACACTGCCTCATTCTGCTGTGTAGACTTTCAATGGAGTTTTTCATGTCCTGCAAATCTATTTGCATCTGTTTTATGGATTCCATTTGTTTCTTATGTTGGGATTCCATCATGTTCCTCAGCTCCTCTCTAGATTTATTAATCATGTCTTGCACTAAGGGCACAATTTCTCCTGTTATCTGAGAAATTATTTCTGATTTCATTTTTTCCAGATCCCCTTTTGTTGCCAGTTCAGTGGGTCCAGGTGGTTGAGTATCAGAGGGTTCCATCTCATTTCCCTTTTGGGTTGCTGTAGGTGATCTGGAAGTCTGGTTTTGAGACTTATTTATGTGTTTTCTCATTTCGACTGGGGCGGGGGGCTGTTACCGCCTGCACGGATTACCTCCTCTGAGCTGGGAGAGGTGGGACAGGGTCCAGGAGCAGCAATAGGGATGGTGACCCAAAAGCCCTTTCCTGTGGGTTGGGAGCAGCTGGAGAGATGGTGGCCCGGAAGCCCCTTCCTCTGGGCCAGGAACAGGGGGACAGAAGGTGGCCCAAAAGCCCTTTCCTCTGGGCTGGGAGCAGTGGGACGACAGCTCAGAAGCCCCTACCTCTGGGCCGGGAACAGTGGGACTCAGTACCTTGGTCTGGTGGTCTGGTGTCCTCTGCGCCTTGGTAATGTGGAATCAGGTGGCTGCCTGTCTGCAGTGGGGTGATTCAGTGTCTTCCCCGTGACTCAGGACCTCGGTAGGGCGTGCACAGACCTGCCTGTCTGCAGTGGGCTGATTCGGCATGTTCCACGGGACTGGGGACCTCGGTAGGGTGTGGGCAGACCTGCCTGTCTGCATCGGGGTGATTCGGCGTCTTCCTCGTGACTCAGGACCTCGGTAGGGCGTGCACAGACCTGCCTGTCTGCCACTACTCATTTTTTTAAGTGATGTCATTTTGGTAGCTTTAAATCAGCCATGGTGGTAGGCTTTACACCATGGAAACTGGCAAATACCACAAACCAGAGGTCTTACACATCCCCAGTCTTGGAAAGCTATTGTTACACATTTGTCAGCATATAAATATTGTTCTTAGAGCCAGGGATTTAGCTCAGTAGTTTCGCCCCCTGCTACGCAAGCGCAAGGATCCGAGTTTGATCCCCGGTACCAAAAAAGAAAAAAAAGTACTGTTCATAGTGAAAATAACATGTGATTTTTAAAAAACTAAACATCAATTTCTACTTTAAAATAATATATTTTAAATCATTATTAATTATAATATTTTCACCCCATAATCATAAATGGTGGATTTTTTTATTGTACAAAACTACTGTGCCTTTTAACATTAAAGCTATCTCTCAATATGTAGGCTGTTTTGTTTCTAGAAATAATTTTCTTATTTATTTATTTTTTTCCCCATTAACGTTATTGGTACATTTTAGGTATAAAATACAACATTCATCATTGGGATCTTGTACCATTACATGAGTCTCTTGGTTCTTATTTTTTTCCCCTTCCCTTGCCCTCCCTTCACCCCCTCCACCCTTCCCTATTTGCAAAGACCTTGTTTCCATTTTTTTCCTCTTCTCATATTTTTTCCTTTCCCTTTTTTCCCTTCCCCAACCCCTCCCAATTCCCCTGCTCTTTTAGACCTCTTCTTCCTGTTACACAATATCAGTTCTACATTTTAAAAATCACAATATTAAGATCTAGGAGACATTACCACAGATTTTACAGAATTTAAAAGGATATAGGAAGCATATTACAAAAATCTTTTTGGAAATAAATTTGACAACTTCTAAGAAGTACCTTGGAAGATAAAATAATGAAACTAACTCTGGAGGAAATATAAAATTTGAATAGCACCTATTAAAGAAAGTATATTCCTAGCTTGAAAACCTATCTATATGACAACAGCAGGCTCATAAACATTTTAACTGATAAATTATATGAAACAATTAAAGCAGAAAAAAGAAGGAACACTTCTCCCCTCATTTTAGGAAAGCAACATTGTGCTAATCCTAAAACTGGATAAAGATAATAGAAGAAAAAAGTATGAACATAGAAATTTGTTGAACAAAATAAACTATTGGAAGTCAGATCTGGCAGGATGTAGAAAGTGGTTTTGTTATAGGGATGGCAGTGTTGGTTCAGTGTTGGAAGATCTACCCCCAAAAGTCATCATGTAAACAGAGGAAAGGAAAAAGCCATATGATCCTGTCACTAGCTGGAGAAAAAGTACTGGACTAAATTCTACAGCTGTTCATGGTAAAAGCTATCAGGAGACTAGAAGTAGAACAGAAATTTCTCAACAGATTAAAGACATGTACTCCATACTTCCAGCGAGAACGCCTTATATGAATTGAGAAGATACAATGCTTTCTCCTTAAGGTGGGGAACAAGGGCAGATATGCTAACTCTTGTTTTTTGTGTTTTTTTTTGGTACCGGGGATCGAACTCGGGACCTTGCGCTTGCGAGGCAGGCACCAGAACCACTGAGCTAAATCCCCGGCCCCACTTACTCTTTATCTGTCCATTAAACTTTGAAACCTAGGCCTCACCAAAATAGTCTGGCAATAAAATGACACAACTAGGATAGGATTGGCACAGCAGAAGCAAAATCTTTATATGTAGATGAAATGATCATCTACAGAGAAAATACTAAGAAATCTCTAGGAGCCCCTAGAACTTGTACTTGAATTTAGCAGGACTAGAAAACACAAGGTATATATAAAAATTCAGGTCTATGTACACTTGCTATAAATGAAGAATTGGATATTGAAATTTAAAAGTTATGTAGGAGTACAAAGGACCTAGAAAAGTTAAAAACAAAAACAAAAACAAATACAGTGTTGGAAGACGTTTAGTACCTAATTTTAAGATTTCTTCTAAGGCTACAGTAATCAAGGCAGTGTTGGTGTAAGGAAAGACATAGAGATCATTTGAATAAAACAGAATCTAGAAATAGAATCACACATATATGGTCCACTGAGTTTTGAAAGATTATTTAACATTAGCATTTTATAGAATATAAACTCAATTCAAGAGCCGAGGAAGAGAGAGTGTTTTCAGCAAATGGCACTAGAACACCTGGTATCTGTATATAAAAAATTAACCTCAACCCTTTATTTCCATACATGAAAATAACTTGAATGGATCTATGAACCTAAATAAGAAAGCCTAAAAGTATGAAACTTTAAGAAGAAATTATAAGGGAAAATGTTTATGAATTCAGGGTAGGCAAGAACTACCTAGGATACAAAAGATATGATGTATAAAAGAAAAAACTTGAAAAATGAGATTCCATCAAAATTTAGAACTTTAAATGACATCATTAAAATGAAAAGCAGTCCTTAAAAGACCATATTTACAATGCATATAACCTATGACCAGAATATATAAAAAATTCTTAGAACTCATTAATAGACAACGTAATTAAAAAGTAGACGTAAGAAGATGAAAAATAGCCGGTATAGCACAAGGAAAGGTGTGAAACTCCAGAAGCAGAAAAATACTAATCAGTACAATAACAAGATTGAATTATACACTCATTAGGGAGATGAAGTTCAAAGTTTTAAAAGCCTTGTCATGACTTTTTCTTTTTGTTGGATACTCCCCCTTTGTGTTTAATTTGTCACATCCAATGGATTCATTCTCCTGGGCTTCCTGGGCTTGTGATCGTCATTGTCTTTTCCTAGAGTACTGTCTAAAATTTTTTGGAGTGCCGGCTTGGTATTCATGAAGTTCCTGAGGTGCTCTTTATCATGAAAGTATCTTATTTCTCCATCAATTTTGAAAGGTAGTTTTGCAGGGTACATCAATCTGGGTTGGAGGCTGTTTTCCTTTAGAGCTTGAAATACATCACTCCAAGCTCTTCTTGCCTTGAGGGTTTGCGTTGAGAAGTCTGCTGTGATTCTGATGGGCTTTCCTTTGAATGCGATTTGTTTCTTTTCTCTCACTGCTTGTAGAATTTTGTTCTTCTTTTGGATTTTTGGAATCCTAACTATTATATGCCTATGTGTAGATTTTTTTTGATCAAGGCTAGCTAGAGTCCTATATGCCTCCCTTATCTGTATGTCAAGTTCTTTTCCCCTCCTTGGGAAGTTTTCTGCCATCACTTCTGTGAAGAGTTTTTTAATGTCATCTGCACTCTCTCCTCTTTCTTCATTGACTCCAATCAGTCTTATGTTATTCTTCTTTGCATCGTCTAGCAGCTGCTGGATTGATTTCTCATGATCCCTTACAATTTTAAAGCAATTCTTTTCCTCCTCACTAATTGCAATCTTATCTTCTATATGTGAAATTCTATCCTCACATTGGTTCATTCTGCTGCACAGACTTTCGATGGCGTTTTTAATCTCTTGGAAAACTGTTTGTATCTGTTTTATGGATTCCATTTGTTTCCTATGTTGGGATTCCATCATGTTCCTCAGATCCTCTATTTTTTTATCTGTGTCCTCTCTAGATTTATTAATCATGTCTTGCACCATGAGCAAAATCTTTGCTGTTATCTGAATAATTATTTCTGATTTCATTTTTCCCAGATCCTCTTTTGTTGCCAGTTCAGAGAGTCCAGGTGGTTGAGTATCAGATTGTTCCATCTCGTTTCCCTTTGGGGTTGCTGTAGGTGATCCAGAAGTCTGTTTTTGAGGCTTGTTTATGTGTTTTCTTGTTTCCATGGTGGGGGGGGGCTGCTTGTGGCGCCCATGCGGCTCACCTTCTCTGCCCTAGGAACTTGTGATGGCAGTGGGGGAGCTTCCTTCCAGGTTCTGGGACTGGTTTACCTTCTCTGCCCTGGGAGCCTGGGATGGAGGCAGGGAGCTTCCTTCCTGGTCCTGGGACCGGCTCACCTTCTCTGCCCTAGGAGCCTGGGATGGAGGTGGGGAGCTTCCTCTAGAAATGATTTTCAATCATTGAAACTAAGGAAGCCTGTGTCTATAATAATTAACCTGATAAAGACTTAAAACTAAATAAATAAATCTGATGTGGGCAATAAATAAATAAATAATATATGTACCTGATACCTCCAAAAAAATCCCAAGGAAGCTAGTTTTTAAAGAAGTATTATGTCTAATTATGTCAGCTTTATAGTTACTAATATTATACCAAAATAAAGACATGTACGATATAGATATAACTTATTGTCATGAGCATCATTATAATTAAAAGTCATAGTCAAGCTTGTAATGTGTGAAACTATCTCCAAATAGAAAGAGAGAATTAACATTTTCAAAGTACTAACTATATACCAGGGATATTACAAAGAACCTGACGTACGTTATATAATTTAATGATAATAATTTATGAAACAGGTGATATTATTCAAATTTTACAAAAAACACAGGAAGTGACAGCAGCAGGATGAGGAACTAGGAAGTTCTAGGCCCTGTCAAGAGTCTTTATGTTCTTCTTCGAACCCCAAGCCACATGAGACAGCACCTAAACAAACAAGAATGTTGGCCTTGAGTTCAACATTCCTTCTTTCGTGGGGCCCAGGAGGCAAGATTTGGGTGGTATTCTCCCAATCTCAGATCGCTGAAAACAGGTGCATGCTCTGGTGGTTAGATCAGCAGAGACTCTGCAGTCCCACAGAAAGGCAGCAGGGGAGCAAGAGATCAAATGCAAAGGATTATGACAGAAACAGAAAACAAAAGCTCCAGAGAAACAGGAAAATAAGATAGTCAAAAGCTCATCTATAGACTAGCATAAAAGCAAAAAACAAAACCCCAAAGAAAGTAAGTCCCAATAAAAGGTTTGAGAGGTCTCAGACCTCTGGCCAAGCTGATTGGTGAAGGTCTCCCTCTGGACAAAAGCCAGCTGCAAAGAGTAGGAGAAGCAGCTATTTTTTCAAATGCCCAAATCTCAACAAAATACGCAAAGAAACAAGGAAACATAATCCAACTAAAGAAAGGAAACAAAAGTCCAGAAACAAATCATAACAAAATGAAGATCTATGAAATGGCTGATAAAGACTCTAAAATACTTGCTTTAAGGGTGCTCAATGAGCCAAAAGTGCCCACAAATAGACAAACTAAATCAGAAAAACATGAGAATATCAAAAAAGAGAAACTATAAAATATAACCAAATAACATTCTCAAGCTGAAAAAGTACAATAACATCTTTCTCAGATGAAAAGGTAGAAATGGCAAAAAAATAATATAAAAAATGTTCAACATCATTGGTCTTTGGAGAGATGGAAATTAAAACAATGCTGAGATTTCATCTCATTCTAGAAAGGATGGCTATTGTCAAGAAATCAACAAAAAGCAAATGCTGGCAGGGCTGTGGGGAAAAAGGAACCCTTCTCCACTGTTGCTGGGACTGTAGACTGGTGCAACCAGATTTCCAGGTGGAAATCAGTGTAGAGATTCCTAAAAAAACTAGGATTAGAGGTCCCATTTGACCCAGATATTCCCCTTCTTGGTATCATCCCAAAAGAATTAAAAGCATCATACCACAGTGATATATACACACCCATATTTACAGCAGCACAGTTTGTCATAGCTAAATCTTGGAAAGAGCCCAAATGCCCATCAATTGATGAATGGATAAAGATGTGGTTTTTTTATACAATGGAGTATTACTCTGGCATAAAGAAGGACAAGCTCGAGACATTTCTAGGTAAATGGATGCACCTTGAGACCATATTTTTAAGGGAAATAAGTCAGACACATATGTTTACATACCACATTGTTTCTCTGGTGTGAGAAACAGAAAGAATAAATAAGGACCAAAATGTGTAATAGATATTGGGAAATAGGAAGAACATGTTCACATGAGAAGGGGAACAAGGAAGTAGGGAGGGGAGAAGGAAGGAAGGAACAAGAAAAAAGAACAGAGGAGAAAAATGGAAACAAAGATCTTGTAAATAATCAGGGGAAGAGGGGTTGAAGGGAGGGGAAGGGATTGGAGAAAAAAGAATCAAGATACATTATGTACAGGTACAAATTCCCTATGATGAATGTTATCATGATGTATATCTAAAATGTACAAAATAAAATTAATTTAAAAATTCATAGAAATGCACATCAGGAAAAAATACAATTTTACTGTATGATAATTAAAAAACAGAATCCATACTTCCTACAAAAGATTCTCTTTAGATCTAAGAATACCTGTACATAGGATGAAGTATCAAGGATGGAAAAAGATATTCTGAGAAAATGGTAAATAAAAGAGATTAGGAGTGGGTATAATAATATCAGACACAATAGACTTAATTAAAAAGTATAATACACCTGGGCCAGGAATTTAGCTCAGCAGCACAGTGCCTGCCTGGCAAGTGGGAGGTCCTGAGTTCGATCCCCGGTACCTAAAAAAAAAAAGTATACCACAACCATATACTAAGACAAATAAAAAATTAAAAACAAGACAAGGAAGGACATTATGTAATGATAAAAGGGTCAGTTCATGGGGCTGGGAGTGTAGCTCAGTAGTAGACTCATTGCCTACTACGTATGAGTCCCTTGGTTCAATCCCAGCCCAGAGAAAAAAATTTATCACTAGGTGTGGTAGTGTATGCCTGTAATCCCAGCACCCTGGGAGGCAAAGCAAGAGGAGTACAAGTTTGAGCCCAGCCTGGCCAACTCAGTGACTTAGTGAGACCTTGTCTCAAAAACAAAAAAATTTTTTAAAACAAAACAAAAACAAGTCCTGAGGATGTAGGTCAGTGCTAAAGTTCTGGGTTTGAGGTTCAATCTCCAGTAGTACCACAAAAAAGGAGAGATCAATTAATCAGAAAGATATAACAATTATAGATATTTATAGACCAAAACCTCCTATATACATGAAGCAAATTTTGACAACACAATAAGTGCAAGACTTCAATATCACAGTTTCAATAAGGGAAAGGACATCAGACAGAATTACCAAGAAGAAAATAGAGGATTTAAACAACATTATAGACCAATTGGACCTAACATATATATGCACAAAATTCCACCCAACAATAGCAGAATACACATTCTTAAGTTTAAAATAGATTGCACATGAAATCTTCTATAGGACAAAACACGTTTGGCCACAAAATAAGTCTTAACAAATTTTTAAAAGCTAAAGTCATAGCATCTTTTTCAGTCACAGTGGAACAAAACTAGAACTCAATAGTAGACGAAGACTGGAAAATCCTCAAATACATGGAAATTAAACAACACAATCCTAAATAACCACTGGGCCAAGAAATAAATCACAATGAAAATCAGAAAATATGTTGAGACAAATGAAAACAAAAATGCTGCATACCAAAACTTATGTGATGGAGCAAAAGCAAGGTTAAGAGGGAAGCTTACTGGTGCAAACTTTATATTAAAAAAGAGAGATCTCATATCAACAATCTAACACTGTATTTTAAGACACAAGAAAAAAATAACCAAACCCAAAACTAACAAAAAGAAAGAAATTATAAAATACTACAGCAGAAATAAATGAAACAGAGAATAGAAAATAAATTTAAAAATCAATTTGGGCTGTGGATTTAGCTCAGCAGTGCCACCACCTGCCTCACAAGCTCAAGATCCTGAGTTCGATCCCTGGGACCAAAAATAAATAAATAAATGAATGAAAATAAAAATCAGTTTAACGGAGATTTTAGAAACAGATGAACATTAGCAAAACTTTAGCTAAATTAATTAGCAAAAAGAGAGAGAAGACTCAAAATGACTAAAACCAGAAATGAAAGGGGTCATTACAATCAATGCCAAAGAAATAAAAGGACTATAGGAGAATATGGTGAACAATTGCATGCCAATAAATTGGATAACCAAGAAAAAATGGATAAGTTTATATAACTAACACAGCACAGAAAGATTTAGTAATATGCGCAAGATAACATAACTAACAAATAATGCAAAACAGAAATTAAGACATTAGTCTGACCTCAAGGTCCATATTCTTGCTATTATGAAGTGGCAATGAAGTATGCTGATTTCTAAGTCTACTAGTTTATTTGGGAGTAAATGCATCAAAAATTTATCTCTATAATGTGATCAGAAAAAGAAAGAGCATAAATATAATATTTTCTTTCATGTCTTTGTGGACCTTTTTGGTATCAGCTTGGATTCTACCATTTCTACCTTCAAGCAGCCAAGAAAAACACATTTCTCTGTGCCAATTTTTAGGATGCAAAAATGTAGTGTGTATGTGCTAGTGAAAATGAAAGAAGCCCAGCAATATCTTCCTTATTTTTTTTCACTTTGAATCACCTCTTTATTGGAGTCTCTAAAGGAGACTGCAGATCCCCACACACATAAGGATGAAGCATTACCTATGCACTGCATATGTCCTACATATGGATACCATATTCTAATGGTTTCTAGGATAGCAGCACAGGCCTGAAGAAACTATTAAGAAACATTTACATCATCAGATTCAGTTTTTGAGGTACTGAGATCAAACTCAGGGCCTTACACATGCTGGGGATATGCTGAACAACTGACCAACATGCTTAGCCCATGAAATCCATATTTAAAAACCTGATGGAAATCATATATTCATATGAAATAAATTCCCCCAGAACTAGGATAAAGTAGTTTTAATAGTGTGGATAACTTTAGTTAAAAAGCCTTGTTCTTCTGTGTATCACTTCCTTCAGCCTCAGTGCCCTCATCAGTAAAACACAGAGAAGCCCACACCTGTTGTATTGCATTGTTGTAACAATAGAATGAGATGAAGTAGGTAAAGTACTCAGGACAATGTTCAGTAAGTACACACAGCAAGTGCTCAATGAATAGTATTGTCATCACCACCCATCCATTCAATACACAACAACACAGGCTGGTTCTCCCTTTACAGGTAAAAGAATGCACTATTATTTTAGACACTAGATTTGCTCATAACTTTACCTTCATATCATCTCTCCATTCATTCATTCCATAACTCTTGGAAATTTCTGGTTGGAAAATCTGCATTTTTGCCATGGATGTAGCCAGACGAGTTAAAGATTGACGGCCACTTCCTCCAAGTCCAACAAGCAAAGCATTTCCACCAGACTGCTTCAGAATTCTACATATTCTTGATAAATGTTCCAAAACATACCTATCAAAAATAATTTTATTATACATGACAGTATTCAGTAATCCCTCAGTTCACAAATTCTTCTGTTCATAAACAATTCAGTTTGCAAACAGAAGTTAGACAAAATTTTGCTTCTGTTCAAATTCCACATTGGATGACTAACACGAACACAACTATCATTCCCCAGAATCATGGGACAAATTAAGTTCATGAACTGAGGTACCACTGTACATGTAAATATACTTACCATTTATTATGTATCACTTAAAATAGCATGCTATACTGTAAATATACACAATAAAATTTATTTTTTAAAAATACAAAATAAAGCATTCAAAATAAGATTGTTCATATATGTGTAGGGAAATACATATGTGTAGCAAAAGTCCAAAGAAACACATGAGTTTCTTTTTACTACTATAGGTCATAATTAGGGACACAGTGAGGCAGGGCTGGGTACAAGAGGGAACTAGAAATAAATTGCTAGTATTTTATATCTTAATGTGATGATGGATGTTCATGTATTTTTTCTTCATTATCTTTTTTGTACATTTAAATATTTTATAATAAAATTTTAGCACTTTCAATCATCAGTATCAAATGTAGGTACCTAAACACGACAAGATTCATTCTTGTTTTGTGAGTTTGGTTATATTCATCTAAGCATTGGTCTACAATGTCATTAAAATGGTGGATATTTGTAATTTCAATATAAACTCTATCATCTCCTTCAAGGTCAGGATTCATATAATCACCAAACATGAGATTTCTTAAGTCTTCTTCAGTTGTCTATAAAACAGAAATAAACAAATGATAAAACTTAATTTTTTTCTGAAATAAATGTTTTAATGTGCAAAATTTTGTTTTACCCATGTTATGAAATGATTATTAGTTGGATAATTATTTTAAACATTAAGGTAGGAAGTGATATACTTATAAAATGAATAACTAAAAAGATACTCTTCTGAAATAAAAAAAGTTTTGGAATTTTTCTAGAAATTGGAGGATCATTTTGGGTAATTCCCATTTTGGGTGATTTTGGTTAATTCCTTAGTTACTAAGGGATGGTATCATGTTAGGCACTTTACATCTGTTATGTCATTTAATCCCTATCATGTAAGGGGTTATTCTTTAAATAACTTCTGTTATATACATTTCTTTGAACATTAATCTTATAATAAATAACTCTCTATAAGAAGAGCTAAATGAATATGTCCATTTAAAAGCAATGAGACTTTAAAAATGTTAATTGAGTATAATAATTCATACAATTTTACTGTTGTAACTTGATATGTTTTAAATCATTAAGTATACTCACTGGTTTATTCTCTTTCCTCAGATGTAAAAAGATACTATCAAATGATTCCTTAAAATGGTCCTTTGTAACAGTTTTAATTAATTTGAAGAGCCACTTTCGATCATCATCATTAATGAGACGATCATAAAACACTCGGAGAACCTCATGCACAAACAGACGGATCATAGTTTGCTTGTTCTCTACAGCATGTCTTTTGATGAGTAAACAGCCCCGGATAACACGTGAAAAATCACGCAAGTTGAAAGTATAATGAGATTTTGTGGGAGTGGGCAAAAGATTTTCCATGGATTGTTTATATACCTGTATATGAAAAATGCAACAAAGCAAAAATGAAATGCTTATAACCAGCAAAGTTATAACAAAAAATATAAGAAAGATTTTATTTATCCTATCAGATTATATCAGCTTGATAAAATGTATAATAGTAAGCCGAGTATAGCATATATGTTTAGTTTGGCCTACAGCACTCAACTAGGCTTTAGGAAGTTGAGGAAATTTAATATTCCCTCAACTTGTATTCCATCCAAGCCTATTTTATTTCCAAGTTGTTTTACTTTATAGTTGTTTTATTTAATGATGACCTGAGATTAAGCAGTTAAAAACTGCAGTAGAAAGTGAAATTAGTCAACTCATTCTGAAGTGGATGAAATAACTTCCTGTTAACTTGAAAACAAGTCAGGGATACATTTGTTAGCTTACTCCTTTCTACTTGAGAACGCATTGTCAAAGTCTTCCCATTGTCTAAGTCAGAATCTCCTATAGGGCCTGAACAGCTGCAGAAGCTCTTCATCAGAAGGCTGAACTTTATAACAACTGATGAGAGTCTAAGAAGCCATTTTGAGCAATAGGGAACATCATAGACTAGGTGGTAATGAGAGATCAAGACAAAGTGCTCCAGGGCCTTTGAGTTTGTTACATGTGCCATCGTGGAGAAGGGTTGCAACCATGATGGTAAGGCCACACAAGGTGAGTGGAAGAATTATAGAGCCAAAGAAAGATGTCTCAAGAGAATATTGTCGAAGACTAGATGCACTCTTAACTGTGAAGATTCTTTTTGGTGGCATTTAGAAGACTGAGGAACATCACCTATGAGATTATTTTGAACAATATGGAGAAATCTAAGTCACTGAAATCATGACTGACTGAGGCAGAGGAAAGAAGATGCGATTTGCTTTTGTACCTTTTGACAACCCTGATTCTGGATGAGATTGTCATTCAGAAATATCATATTATTAATGGCCACAACTGTGAAGTGAAGAAAGCCCTATTAAAGCAAGAGATGGCTAATGCTTCGCTAGCCAAAGAGGTTAAAGTGGTTCTGGAAACTTTGGTGGTAGTCATGGAGATGGTTTTGTGGCAATAACCCTAATGTACATTCCACAGAACTTGGTTATTGGGCTAAATACATTCCATCCTCCTCTCCCAAATTAACCAAGGTGGTCAGATCCTAGGGCTGTGCCAAAGGATTATACTTAGCCATACTCAAAATATCTAACTGAAAAACAACTTAAGAGATCTCTATACTACCAACAAAGTATTTACAATATAAGCATCCACAAACTTCAGTATGAAACAAAACAAAACAAACAAAAACAATAGAAAAATGTGAAGACAATGCATCAAAATGCCTCCCCAAACTCTCAACTCCCCTGAAGGCAATCTAGGGACCACCAAGGGGCAGAATAGCATAAGCCACACACCTGGGATTAGTCAAAAAGGTAATAGAGCAGGTTAGAAAACAGACCAAAGAGGTACTCAGTGGGATTAGAGAAAATATAACTAAACAGGTAAAGGAACTATTAATCCAAAAGGTGCAGAAACTATCAGAAGACACTAATAAAAAGTTAGATGAGCTAAACAAAATGATACAAAACATGAATGACTAATTTACCAAAGAACTAGAGACTATGAAAAGATTTCAATCAGAAATCCAGGAGATTAAAAATCATATTGAAAGTATGGGCAACAGAAGTAACCAATGTGAGGACAGGATTTCAGAACTAGAAGACAATGATGCCTTCAAAGACCAACTACTCAAGGATACTTTAAAAACAAGAGAACATGAAAAATGGATCCAATAGCTGCTAGATGATGCAAAGAAGGCTAATCTAAGAATAACTGGAATAAGTGAAAAATCAGAACACAGTACAAATGCCATAAAAAAACCTGCTCACTGAAATAATGGCAAAAACCTCCAAAATATAGGGAAAGTAAAAAACATACAGATGAATGAGGCATAGAGAAGCCCAAATACCGAGGTTCGTCCCAATACCATCGGTAAGTGCACAAGACCCTAGCCAGAAGCTTGCTCACACAACAGGAACTGGGGTGCACAGTCCCCAGCCAAAGGCCCTCCCAGACAACAGGTACATAGGGGCCCTAGTCAGAGGCAAACCTAGATACCATCCCAAGTGTGCACAGGCCCCAGCCAGAAGCCCACCCAGGCAACAGGTTAGCTCAGGGATCCAGAAGCCCACCGTTCTAAACCCAGGAATTAGTGTACTGGTGAGCAGCAGAGAAAAGGCTGCTCTGTGGCTTGCTGAAAATTGAAGACCACTGGGTGAGCAAAGAGTTGCCTCAATAAAGGCACAGCAGGCTGCATCTGTTGAAATGAGAAGACACATAAACAAGTCTCAAAAACAGACTTCCAGATCACCTAAGGCAACCCCAAAGGGAAACAATATAGAACAATCTGATACTCAACAGCCTGGACTCCCTGAACTGGCAACAAAAGAGGATCTGGAAGAAATGAAATCAGAAATAATTTCTCAGATAACAGCAGAGATTATGCCCATAGTGCAAGATATGATTAATAAATGTAGAGAGGACACAGATTAAAAAAAATAGAGGAGCTGAGGAACATGATGGAACATGTTAGGAAACTAATGGAATCCATAAAACAGATGCAAACAGATTTCCAGGAGATTAAAAACTCCACTGAAAGTTTACCCAGCAGAATGAGCCAATATGAGGACAGAATTTCAGATATAGAAGATAAGATTGCAATTAGTGACCAGGAAAAGAAAAATTTCTTTAAAATAGTAAGGGACCACGAGAAATCAACCCAGCAGCTGCTAGATGATGCAAAGAAGAATAACATAAGACTGATCAGAGTCAATGAAGAAACAGGAGAGAGTGCAGATGACATAAAAAAAACTCTTCACAGAAGCGATGGTGGAAAACTTCCCAACCAGGGGAAAAGAACTTGACATACAGATAAGGGAGGCATGTAGGACTCCAACTAACCTTGATAAAAAAAAACTACACACAGGCATGTAATAGTTAAGAATCCAGAAACCCAACAGAAGAACTAAATTCTACAAGCAGTGAGAGGAAAGAAACAAATCACATACAAAGGAAAGCCCATCAGAATCACAGCAGACTTCTCAACACAAACCCTCAAGGCAAGAAGAGTTTGGAGTGACATATTTCAAGCCCTAAAGGAAAACAGCCTCCAACCCAGATTGATGTACACTGCAAAACTATCTTTCAAAATTGGAGAAATAAGATACTTTCATGACAAAGAGCACCTTCGGAACTTCATGAATACCAAACTAGCACTGCAAAAAATTTTAGACGATGTCCTAGGAAAAGACAAGGAAGATCACAACCCCAGGAAGCATAGCAGAATGAATCCATCAGGCACAACAAGAAATTAAACGCAGGGGGAGAATCCAACAAAAAGAAAAAGTCATGACAATGATAAGTCAATATGTATCAGTTATAACCATCAATGTTAATGGTCTCAATTCACCAATCAAAAGAAATAGACTGGCAGAACGGTTCAAGAAGCAAGATCCACCAATATGCTGCATAGAAGAAACACACTTAATTCACAAAGAAACTCATAGACTGAAAATTAAAGGGTGGAAAACAATATTCCATGTGACAGGAACCTAAAAAAAAGCAGGAGTAGCTATCTTCTTTGCAGATCAAGTGGATTTCCAACCAAAATCTGAAACACTTCTGGTCCCAAGAATTTCAGATAAGGGATAGTCAACTTGTATGTACAAATCTATTGTGAACATGTGTTTTCATTTCTCCTAAGTAAAAACTTAAGAACAGAACTGTTGGTTCTTAACAGTAATACAAGAAATTTCTATATTGTTTTCCAAAATGGTTTTATCATTTTACATTCAAATTAGCATTATCAAAAAATTCTAAATGGTTCACACCTAAGCTGACATTTGTTCTTTTAAAATTTTTAACTTAATCTCCCTAACGAATGTATAATACAATCTTGTTATTGTACTGAGTAATATTTTTCTGATTCTAGTGTTGCACACCTTTCCTTGTGCTGTACTGGCTATTTATCATCTTCTTATGTCTACATTTTAAATGGGTTGTCTATTAATGAGCTGTAAGTGTTCTTTATATATTCTGGTTAGAGGTTATATGTATTATAAATATGTTTTGTTTAAGGACAACTTTTCATTTTCTTAATGATGTCTTTTAAAGTTTGAAATTTTGATGGAATATTATTTATCATTTTTTTCTTTTATACATCATGTTTTTTTTTTATCCTAGGAAATCTTGCTTACCCTAAATTCATGAACATTTTCCCTTATAATTTCTTCTTAAAATTTTATAGTTTTAGTCTTTCATATTTAGGTTCATAGATCCTTTCAAGTTATTTTTATGTATGGAAATAAAGGGTTGAGGTTAATTTTTTACATACAGATACCAGGTGTTCTAGTACCATTTGCTGAAAACACTATCTTTTCCTCTGCTCTTGAGTTTATGTTCTATAAAATGTAAATGTTAAATAATCTTTCAAAAATCATTGGATCATATATGTGTGGTTCTATTTCTAGATTCTCTGTTTTACTCCATTGTCTTTCCTTATGCCAACATTGCTTTGATTACTGTAGCTTTAGAGGAAGTCTTAAAATAAGGTAATACATGTCTTCCAACACTGTTATTTTTTTTTAGTATATGTGCTGCTGAAGCAAGCACAACTGTTATTTTTTTTTCTCTTTACTTTTCTAGGTCCTCTGTACTCTTACATAACATTTATTTATTTATTTATTTATTTATTTATTTATTTATTGGTACCAGGGATCAAACTCGGGTCCTTCTGCTTGCGATGCAGCTGTTAGAACCACTGAGCTAAATCCCCGGCCCCTCTTACATAACTTTTAAATTTCACTATCCAATTCTTCATTTATAGCAAATATACATAGACCTGAATTTTTATATATATCTTGTATTTTCTAATCCTGCTAAATTCATGTACAAGTTCTAGGGGCTCCTAGAGATTTCTTAGTATTTTCTCTGTAGATGATCATTTCATCTACATATAAACATTTTACTTCTACTTTGTCAATCCTATGCTATTTGTTTCTTTTTATTGCCAGACTATTTTGGTTTGGGCCTATGTTTCAAAGTTTAATGGACAGATGAAAAGTAGGCATATCTGCCCTTGTTCCCCACCTTAGGGAGAAAGCATTGTATCTTCTCCATTCATATAAGGTGTTTTTGCTGGAAGTATGGAGTACATGTCTTTTTATCTGTTGCAAAGGTTCTGTTTTACTTCTAGTCTCCTGATAGCTTTTACCATGAACAGCTGTACAATTTAGTCCAATACTTTTTCTCCAACTAGTGACAGGATCATATGGCTTTTTCCTTTCCTCTGTTAAAATGATGACTTTTGCGGGGTGGATCTTCCAATGTTGAACCAACACTGCCATCCCCATAACAAAACCACTTTGTACATACTGCCAGATCTGACTTCTAACAGTTTGTTTTGTTAAACAAATTTTTATTTATGGTCATACTTTTTTCTTCTATTATCTTTATCTAGTATTAGCACAATGTTGAGTTCCTAAAATGAGGGAAGAAGTGTTCCTTTTTTTTCTGCTTTAAATGTTTGATATAATTTATCAGTTAAAATGTATATGGGGCCGGGGATTTAGCTCAGTGGTTCTGCCGCTTGCTTCGCAAGCACAAGGACCAGAGTTTGATCCCCGGTACCAAAAAAAAAAAAGTGACTAAAATGTATATGAGCCTGTTGTTGTCATATAGGTAGGTTTTCAAGCTAGAAATATACTTTCTTTAATAGGTGCTATTCAAATTTTATATTTCTTCCAGAGTCAGTTTCATTAATTTATCTTCCAAGGTACTTCTTAGAAGTTGTCAAATTTATTTCAAAACAGATTTCTGCATCCTTTAAAATTCTGTAAAATCTGTGGTAATGTCCTCTAAATAATGATATTGTAATTTTAAAAATGTATAATTGATATTGTGTAATAGGAAGAAAAGGTCTAAAGGAGTAGAGGAAGTGGGAGGGGTAGGGGAAAGGAAAAAGGGAAAAGAAAAAATATGAGAAAAGAAAAAAATGGAAACAAAGTCTTTGCAAATAGGGAAGGGTGGAGGGGGTGAAGGGAAGGCAGGGGGATGGAGGAAAAAAATAAGAACCAAGATACTCATGTAATGGAACAAGATCCCAATGATGAATGTAACTGTATTTTATACCCAAAATGCACCAATAAACTTAATGAAAAAAAAAAGAAAAACAGAGCAAGGTCAAATACATAAACTAATAATGTACTTCAAGGTCCTAGAAAAACAAGAACAATCTGAACCCAAAGCTAGTAAGAGAAATAAAATTTTAAAGATCAGAGCAGAAATTACTGCCATTGAGGCTAAAAAAAAAATTACAAAGAATCAACGAATGAAAGAATTGATTCTTTGAAAGATTGAACAAAAAAAATACAAACCCTTAGCCAAACTAAGGAAAGAAAAGACCAAAACCCATGCAATTAGAAATAAAAAACAGATTCTGTTAAAATCCAGAAGACCATCAGTAACTACTTTGAGAACCTATACTCTAATAAAATGGAAAATTCAGAAGAATGAATGCAACAAATCATCAAAAAGATCATACATCATGGCCAACTAGAATTGATTCCAGGGATGCAAGGATGGTCCAACAAATGCAAATCAATAAATATAATACAGCATAAAAATATAGGCAAGGACAAAAATCACATGATCATCTCAACAGATGCAGAAAAAGCATGTGACAACACTCAACGTCCATTCACAATAAAAATACTGAAGAAAACAGATAGAGCAGTGGTGGTGAACCAATGGCATGCATGCCACAGTAGGCAGCAGATCCCTCTCTGTCAGCTCCTGAGCCCAGTCACCCCAGCATGGCCCCAGCAGCTGAGCATCAGATAACAGCCCACATAGGGGCAATGCACATGCTCTGAAAGGGGTAACAGCATGCCAGGGGAAGATGTCAGAAGCCTCAACTCATTAGCCATGACTTGTCTGAACTTTTGCATGGCTGGTCATTATTTAGTTTTAATTGAAGAGCTAGCACTGTGGCTTTGGGCTGCAGTTTGGGCATTCTGTCCCTAAAAGGTTCACCATCATTGGTATACAGGGTCTTTATCTCAAAGTGATAAAAGCCATCTATGAAAGGCCAATGGCCAACATTGTACACTAAATGGAGAGAAGAAGAAAGCTTTCCCTCTAAAAGCAGGAACAATACAAAGATGTCTGTCATCACCACTCTGAATAAATAAAGTTCTCAAAACATTAGCCAGAATAATTAGAGAAGAGAAAGAAATAAAAGGGATATATGTAGGAAAAGAAGTTAAATTTTCATTATTTGCTGATGACTTCATGCTCTACATGGAAGGCCCCCAAAACTCTACCAAAACACTCCTGGAATTAATAACCAAATTCAGCAGCACAGCAGGATACAAAGTTAACACTTAAAACTCAATAGTGTTCCTATACACAAATAATAAAATCACCAACAGAGGGGCCAGGGATTTAAAATGCTCAGTGGTGCTGCCACTTGCCTCACAAGTGTAAGGTCCTGAGTTTGATCCCCAGTATGGAAGAAAAAAAAAATCACCAAGAGAGGAATTAGGGAAACAATACCTTTCATGACAGCATCAAGAAAAATGAAATACTTAGGAATTAACCTAACCAAGGAAGTGAAAGACCTTGGGCCAGGGATTTAGCTCAGTGATTCCACTGCCTGCCTCGCAAGTGCAAGGTCCCGAGTTTGATCCCCAGTACAAAAAAAAAAAAAAAAGACTTCTACAGTGAAAACTGTAGTACTCTGAAAAAGGTGACTGAAGGGGATATCAGAAAATGGAAAATATACCTTGTTCCTGGATAGGCAGAACCAAAATAATCAAAATGGTAACACTTCCAAAAATGTTATATAAATGTAATACAATCCCAATCAATATACAAATGGTATTCCTCACAGAACTAGAGAAAATACCTCTAAAATACATATAGAACCAGAAGAGACCTAGAATAACAAAATCAATTCTAGGCAACAAGGGCAAGGCAGGGGGCATCACAATCTCTGACTTGAAACTATACTACAAAGGTACTGTTATTAAAAACAGCATGGTATTAGCAAAAACCCAAAAACCCAAAAACCCCACCAAAATTCCAAAATAAACAAACACCCTGTGGATCAATGGAACAGAATAAAGGATGCAGAAACAACACCAGGCACACTTAGCAAACTTATCTTTGACAAAAGGGCCAATTTTTTTTTTTTTTTTGGTACTGGGGATCGAACTTGGGTCGTTGTGCTTGCTCAGCAAGTGTTGAAACCACTGAGCTAAATTCCCAGCCCAGGGCCAAATATTTTTGCTGAAGGAAAGATGGCCTCTTTAACAAATGGTGCTGGGGAAATTGGCATTCCACATGTTGAAGGTTGAACCTAAACCCATATCTCTCACCCTGCACTAAACTAAAATTTTTTTTAAAAAATGGATCAAAGATCTAAATATTAAAACAGAAACACTCAATCTACTGGAAGATAAAAAGGTAAAATTCTTGAAGACATGGGTGTAGGCAAAGACTTTTTGAACAGAACTCTTGTTAGACAAGAAATAATACCAAGAATCAACAAATGGGACACATCAAATTAAAAAGCTTTGTATAGCAAAGGAAGCCATCAACAGAGGGAAGAGAACATCTACAGAATGAGAGAAAATTTTTGCCAGATAACCCCCTGACAAAGGACTAATACCTAGAATATATAAAGAACTCAAAAATTTAGCCCCCCAAATTAAAAGATCCAATCAAAGAATGAGCATCTAAAGTGAATTCAGACATTTCTCAGATGAAGGAGTACAAACAACCAATAAATACATTAAAAAATGTTTAACACTGCTGGCCATTTGAGTAATGCAAATTAAAACAACACTGAGAGCCAGGCAGAGTGGCCACTCCTGTAATCCCAGCACTCCGGAGGTTGAGGCAGGAAGGAGGATCTCTGAGAATTTGAGGACAACTGGGGGTACGTAATGAGTTCAAGGCCAGCCTGAACTACACAGCAAGATCCTGTCTCAAAAAGCAAAGAAAACATAACAAAAACAAAAAAACACTGAGATTTTTTTCAGAAAGAATGACTATCACCAAGAAATGAACCAATTACAAATGGAGAGGCTGCAAGGGAAAAATGAACCTTTCTTCATTGTTGATGGGAGTGTAAATGGGTACAACCACTATGGAAATCAGTAGGAGATTCCTCAAAAAACTAAAAATAGAAATTCCATTTGACCCAGCCATTCCCCTTCTAGATGTCTTCCCAAAAGAGTTAAAGATATCAAATTACAGTGATAGTGCAAATATATGTTTATAAAGCACAATTCATAATAGTTAAATCTTGGAAGCAGCCTGTATGCCCATCAGTGGATGAATGGATAAAGAAAGAAACTGTGGTATTTATTCACAGTGGAGTATTACTCTGCCATAAAGGATAAACTTCAGTCATTTGTAGGAAAATGGATGCACCTTGAGATAATAATGTCAAGTGAAGTAAATCAGATACACAAGCTGATGGAGCACATGGTTTCTTTTATATGAAAAACTCATTATATAAATAAAGTTAAAAATAAAAGACAGATAACAGGAAAATAGTTATTGTAATCTAGCATGGATAATATGTCTAAAAGTATAGCATGATTTGCTTTAACTGTCTGACGTATTTTATATGCTTTTTGACCTGCTAATCTGGCTGTTATCCATATTATGATTATTAATTTCATAAGATTTTATAAGATAAATAAATGAATCTAAAGTTGGCAAAGAAGGGGGGCAGAGTGGAGGAGAAGGGGAAAAAATAATTGAGATGTGTTATGTACCTGTACCAGTTCCCTACAATGAACATAATCATTATATACTACAAATAGGTACTAATAAAATTTTTTTAAAATGATTTTGGCACATCCTATACAATATCTAAATTAAATAATGGTAACCAGATAAAATGATGGATGTGAATGAAGCATGTCTATTATTCATTATCATATGTAATCAATAAATGATTTAAATTGTCTTGGAAAAAATCAATTTATTCTTTTGTTTCCTTCTCTCTCTTATGTTCTCTGTCCCCCTCTTCTTCCATCTTAATTTAGAAATAAAGTATACTTTAACTATATGCTGAATTCATCAAATGACAGTTAATATTCTCCTTGAGAAGGGTAAATTAAATCTTTTAACATATCCTGACAAATAGAAAAACAAAAATTTATGTGTATGTGTTCTGTAATTCATTCCCCATTCCAACCTCCACCCATGATAGGTCTCTAATGCTTCAAAGAATGGGGATGGGGCCAAGGATTTGGCTCAGTGGTTTCTGCCGGCTGCTGTGCAAGCACAAGGATGGGAGTTCGATCCCCAGTACCAAGAGAAAAAAAAAAAAAGAATGGGGTTGAAGAGGTCCTTTCTGTTTCCCATTCTAGCTGATCAACTCCCTCACCTTTTCAAGAGATGCCTGAAATAGAAATATATTTTATAAACAGAAATACTTTTATGTATCAGAATAAATATACTACCTCTTTGCTTATAGTTTCTCAAACACTACAAATTTTTCACCAAAAGGAAGAGAGAACTATAAAAAGATACAACATCTGTGGAAATTGATGCAGTGATTTCTAGGGAGCCTTTTGCTTCCTGCTGCAGTCATCACAAAGTGAATTCCATTTATCAAGCTTCCAAAAAGCCTACTTTGATGAGATTATCATCAACTTAACCTTTAAATAAATTTTTTCCTTTTACCGTTAGATATGAGGCTGGCTCTAGCCTGTGAGCAAGGGCAAAATAACATACTCTGAACAAGTTAATGTCACAAGGGCAGTCTTATTTTCTGCTCCTACCCTTGTATTTCCTTGTTTTTTTCACTATTCCTTCTAACTTATGTGATTTGACTTATAAAAGTAATGTATGTATAAGCGGCTTAAGAATGAGAAGAAAGAAAAGAAAATAAATATCACAGTAGGAACCTAATAATAAGGGAAATATGTATGATGTGGCAGATACTTGTACTAGATAAATTCCTTATAACAACCTTATGAATGGGTATTATATTCCATATATTTAGTGATTTAAAAACTGAGTCTGTAAAAGGTCAAATCACTTATTCTAGGTCCTATAGTTAGAAAATAGTCAAGACTCAACTCCAGTTAGACAGTCTAATTTCAAAGCTTGCAATCTTCCTGTTCCTAAATCTGAAGAATTTCACTGATAAGGAAGGCCAAAGTAGATGGTCAAGGGGGGAAAATGTTTTTTAAAATGGATGGGAAAAAAAGAAAAGAACTGAAGGGAAAAAAAAGATAAAAATAGACCTTTTGTAAATGGGAAAGGGGCCAAGAGTTGGAAGAAGTAAGGATGGAGGTAGGAGATAAAAGAAAAAAGAATTAACATGTTATGTACATGTGCCAACTCCCCACAATCATTGTAATTATTATGTACTGCAAATATGTACTAATAAAAAAATTTTCAAAAGGGACAAATAAGACCAAAACATTTTACAGTGCATTATTTGCTTACCTCCATTGTCCCACTGACTATTTGGTTCCCAATTGAAAAATACTCTGGAGAAAATGCATGAACGTTAAGGTGAAATGCCACAATTGATGAGAAGATTCGGACCATAGTTTCATCACTAAAAGGATTAATAGTGCAAATGTTGAAATGTCGAATAAAGCGGGGAGTGACTGGATTTCTTCCACCACCTGGAGGACCCATGGCAGCTATCAGCTGTATATCAATCAGTGTGATTTTACTTGTGTCCTTAAGGTCATACCTTGAAACCATATAAAAAAATTTAAACAATCTGTTATAAAGAAAACAAGATGGAATGAAATATAGAAACCCCTAGAAAACATGACCTCCACGTAGCTTCTATGAAAGGAATAACTTTAGATAATGTTTCAAGTGATTTTGAAAATTTAAAACAGAATTCTATTTCTCCCTTTAGTGACACTAATTCTACTGCCCAGATTCTATGTGTCTAGAATATCTCTTCCTCCTGCACTTCCTTGCTTTCCTCCTACTTGTCTTTCCAATTGGTCCACTTTTTCTTCTTTCTCCAAATGCAGAGAAGCATGCATGAATGCTTGTATGACCTGGTTGTAGGTGGATATAGGTAGGGTGACCATATGTTCCATTTTATCTAAGATAATCTGCTTTGTGCTTGCTGTAATAAAAATATCCCCCTTTTATTCTCAGTTTGAATAACAAAGTATGTAGTCACCCTAGTTATGACCAAGTCCTGATTTTCTTTTTCTCACCTCAAATCTAATATCCAGAGTGCATAAGGGTTTTTAAATAGCACCTTTGTTATATAGAATGGGACTCATTATAGAATAACAAAGCTTCAAATTTTAATCAGAAATGTGTATCTAACTGACACAATTTAGTTGGAACTACCCAGAGTAAAAAGGTAATCATTTTCATCAGGCCATTAAATCCTTTAATATTGAAACTATTTGACCAAAAAGGGGGGGGGGGCTCCAAGACCTAGCAAAGATAGTCTTTTAACAAATGAAATGGTGTTAGAACAATAGGCTATAAATAAGCAAAAAAAAAAAAAAATCCAGACAGTCTTTACACCTTTTACAACATCTAACCCAAAGTGGATCACAGATCTAAATATTAAATTTAAAACACAAACCTATCTGATATAAAATATTAAATGCAAAACTCCTAGATTATAACATAAAAGAAAACCTAGATTACTTTGGGTATGATACTGATTTTTTAAGATACATCATCAAAGTCATGGTATGTAAAAGAAATAATTGAGAAGCTGGATTTCATTAATATTAAAGCTTCTGCTCTTTGAAAGGTAAGGTGGAGAGAATGAGAAGACAAACCACAGACTGGGAGAATTTTGTAAAAGACATATGATGAAGGACTATCATCCAAAAATACACATAACTCTTAAAACTGAACAATAAGAAAGCAAACAATCTGCTTAGAAAATAAGACAAAGATCCTAACAGACATCTCACCAAAGAAGAGATATAAATGGAAAATAAACATATAAAAGTATGTTCCATACCATATGTAACCAGGAAAATACAAATTAAAATAACAACAATATGCTGCCACATACCTATTAGAATGACCAAAATTTGGAATACTGACAACACCAAGTGGTAAAAGGGTTATGAAGCAACACTCACTCTCATTCATTCCTGATGGGAATGCAAGCTACTTTGGAAGACAGTTTGACCATTTCTTACAAAAATAAATATATTCTTACCATATGAACTAGTAATTGTGCTCCTCGGTATTTACTCAAAGGAGTTTAAAACTTAGGTCCATACAATACCTGCACACAAGTGCATATAGCAGCTTTAGTCATAATCTTTAAAGTCCAGAAGCAACCAAGATGTCCTTTAGCAGGTGAATGGTTTAATAAACTGTCATCTAGACAACAGATTATTATTCAGCACTAAAAAGAAATGAGCTGTCAAGCCATAAGAAGACAGGAGAAACTTAAATCCATAGTACTAAATGAAAGAAGCCAGTATGGAAAGACTGTCTTACTATATGATTCCAACTATCTGACTACTACAGTTGGTCTGGACTGTTCCCCAAAGGCCCATAGGTTAAAGGTTTGGGCCCAGTTTGGCACTATTCTTGGGTGGTAGAAACTTAAAGAGGTGGGGCCTAGTAGGAGGTGTTTAGGTCACCTGGGAATGACCTCTAAGGGGACTGTGGGACCCCCATCTCTTCCTCTCTTTCACTTCCCAGCCACGAGACTAGTGATTTTGTTCCCTGTGTGCTCCCTGTCATGATGTACTGCCTCTCCGCAATTTTTTTTTTTAATGGTGGCAAAGTTTCACATTTTTTAAAGGTAGAAGAAACCCAGAAGGGCGGGTGGAAAATGAGCTCTGTAGAGCAAGTTTGGGCTAGCAAAAAGCAAGAAAAGGGAGGAAAAATGAAAATGCACCCTACAGTGCAGGATGGGATACCAGGAAGAGGCATGATAGCCTGCCTTTCTACAATTCTAAAAGCAATAGGCCTTACTGATTATGGGCTGGAATCTCCAAAACAATGAACATGAACTTTATAAGTTGATTAGTTCAGATATTTGTTAGAACAATAGAAAGCTGACAAACACTGGGACATTCTAGAAAAGAATGTAAAAACTATGAAGATAGTAAGATCACTGGTTGCCAGGGACTAGAAGGGCAGAAAGATAGGAGTGTTCCAGGGCAGTCAAAATACTCTGGATGAATTTATATTGATGGATACATGACATTATACATTTTCCAAACTCAAAGGAGTTTCCAAAACAAATGCCAATGTAAGCTCCAGACTTTGGGTGACCATGATGTATCGATTTAAGTTTATCAGTTGACAAAAATGTTCCATTCTGATGGACAATTTGAAAGTGGAAGAGGTTACAAATACGTGAGTACAGGGGATATACAAAAAAAATCTCTGTACCTTCAATTTATTGTGTTCAAAATAAATAAATAAATAATCTTTAAAAAGAAAGCTACAGAGGCACTAGGAGTATATTTCAGAGGTAGAGCGCTTGTCTACCTTGTAGAAGGCCCTGGGTATGATTCCCAGTGCCACAGAAACACACACACACACACACACACACACACAGAACTAGATGCAATGATGTGCCCCTGTAGTCCCAGGCAAAAGGATTGCTTAAGCACTCAAGTTTGAGACCAACCTTGTCATCATAGAAAGACCTCATCTCACAAAACAAGCAAATATATAGAAAATCCTTTCAAAACTCTCTATAGAAAAACCTAAGCAATGATTATTTCCCTAAATATCTTGGGAAATACATGTTTTGCTTTGAAAAATTAAAATGTGAGATATGACCTCAGCATTACTTTTTAAGACTTAAATTAAATATTTACCAATGTCCACAGTCGAAAAACTGTCGTAATAATTCAACAGGAGGTTGAGCTCCATATTTCTCCAGTGCCGGCATATTCATATCATCTATAAAAATTACACATTTCTTTCCCATAGGTGGTCCAAAAACTCCTTTGCGCCTTTTATCCAATCTGGCCATAATAATATTCTAAATTTTTAAGAAGAGTGAAATATTTACTCATACTGTACTATAGATTTATTATTATTATTATCTTTGCTTATGTTAAATAAGTATCAAAAAGAAAGACCTATGTTGCCAGTATCCATAGCTTTTTAAATCAGTAGCAGCTACCATTCACTTAATTTATCAATGACTAACTTAACATAAAAAGGCATGTTTAACACTGGAAAAGAAAAGGAGTTTAACAGTCTTTGTAAGGAAATAATGCCAAGCAGCATTATGTATGTGTTTATTCTTATTCATTCATATTTAGGTTGATACTAAACTTCACATTTAATATCATTCAAACAGCATTTATTGAAATCCTTCTATGTACCCAGAATCATTACAGTTATTTATATATTACATTAATATTATATAAGCATATATATAAAATTCTACAATATATAATTTTCTCATTGGATGCCCCAACATTAACTTTAACTTATTTAATACTTTTTTTTTGGTACCAAGGATCGAACTTGGGACCTTGCACTTGTGAGGCAGGCACCAGAACCACTGAGCTAAATCCGTGGCCCCTTATTTAATACTTAAAAGCATTCATCTTTACAAATTTTAGCAACTTCTTATAGCTGACGTAAATGTATATGTTTTCTTATATTTCTGATATTTTTGGAACTCACTTGTCCATTGTAAAAATGAATACTGAAAATATTTTTCATTCAAATAAAACTCCAGAGTAAAGCTCAAAATTTATAAGATTTTGAAGTTAATGGAATTCCTCAGCTTAAAACAATAGAAATGGGTCAGGGGAGAATGGCTAAACATAAATTAGGAAATGGATGTTAAATATGGCAATTACAAAAGGGTTCATGCAATAGTTTCATTTTGTCAAAGGTGACAAGTTTCATCTTGTGCAAAAGGTGGAATGTAGAGCTACATGGTTCCTGGTATCCAGTGAGTAGCAGATGCTCCTAAAGATCATACAGCAGACTAGAAAGGACAAATGAAAGTTTTCTCATCTTCAGCCCCTCCACTGTAGGTGTGTGTGTGTGTGTGTGTATGTGTGTGTATGTTTCTTTTAGGCTCTCTTCTCCAGTCAAGAAACTAAGCATTGCTCCATCTCAGGAAAAAAGTGACAGAGCTCAATAATCCACTATTAGTGTAAAAACACTGTCTTAAATTCACAGATATACAAAATTGGTCATTTAATACACAATTTTAAACATTTACCATGTAAAGAAACAAGTTAATAATTACAGACTCATGTTTCCGGCTTTCAACTAACCTGAACCTGATTGGCACTGGTCCGTGCAGAGAAATTAATATAAAAAGGAAAGTACCGATCCTTTTCCAAGTGATTCATTAGCTTATCCTTCACATACACTGATTTTCCTGTACCCGTTGGACCCACAAAGAGCAGTGGCCTTTATGAAAACAATGAGTATGTTATTCAAAATGAAACATGATATTCAAAACGAGCATGTTATTCAAAATCAGAATACACTTTTACCAAAGGAATTTAGGATTACTTGAAAACAAGTAATAAAATCATCTTTGTATAGAAATTCTCATATTTACCTATAGTTGTTATTTTATGAAAGACTTGTAAAAATAATGACGTACATATTTTTGCCTAATGTTGCAGCTTTAATAATAATAAATTATTCTTTTGGGGCCGGGGATTTAGCTCAGTGGTTTCGTCGCCTGCTGCACAAGCGCAAGGACCTGAGTTTGATCCCCGGTTCCCAAAAAAAAAAAAAAAAAATTATTCTTTTGAAAATATTAACATTGAAATACACTAATAAAACAAGTTATATGCTTAGCTTTTTTAAAAAGTCAAAATTTGTCTCCTATGAAAAATATTTATTTGTACTTTTTATTTAGGTTACAGAATAATATGAAATGGAAAAATTTTAAGGTGAAAGCAATAAGGTAAATTTAGGATGTTTCACAGTTAACTTAATAGCATTAAATTTTTGTGAGATTGGAATGACAGTGAATTCTAAAGCTAACAATTAATAAATTTAATAGCATTTTAAATCAATTCAGTTACTAACTGAAAATATTTTGTTTAAAAGCAAACTCTAAGAAATTCTTTACTCAATGGAGCCTCAAGCGTGGTTTCCCATTCTTGGTTAAAATCTACTAATTTTAAGGGGGGAAAATCATAGGAGTTTACGTGCACAAAACTCTAAGGAATCCAAGTTTCAAAATCCAAGTTTTAAACATTAATGATTAAATATTTTCATTTTGACTGTAACTTGTCAGTACACAATACATAAAAACAAACATGACAGTTGGCACTAAAACTGAAGAGCAGTATTCCATTGTACAATGTTACCTAAGTGAGCCAAATTATGCTGATATACATTTTTTAGATTATCACCAAAGTATAAATGCTAAATTAAGTTCTTTTATTTTTTAAATTTTTATGTATTTTTTTTTGTACCGGGGATCGAACTCGGGACTTTGCACTTGCAAAGCAGGCAGCAGAACCACTGAGCTAAATCCCCAACCCATTAAGTTCTTTTAGAGCTAGAATGATCCCCAAGAATTCACCTATATGTTCCAGCCTAACACTCACTTTGCAGAAAGTTATTTGTTAAAATAACTTTAATTATCAAAATACTGTTCTAGGGGTCTACAAGCCAACTGAAGAAATTCTTAGAATTCAGAGAATCTATGATCTTGGGTAATGAAATGATTATACCTTCATTATTCTCTAAATAAAATGTAGCACTTGTAATCACAATTTTATAATATCTCAAAAATATCACTCATGTTCATTACTTTCTTAAAATAATTATAGTCATCATACCCACTGCTAGATCTTATTAATGTGATTAATAAAGAAGCACACATTACTATTATAACTTAAATATGTCAATATTTTCATAAATGTATCTTAATGTAAGTGGTTATCTTTGCAATTATATATTTGTACTTATTCATTTAAAGGTATTATTCTGGTGAATGACTTTTAGAACAAAAGAACTCTTACACTAGGAATTTCGCAGAATTGGCAACTGCCTAGTCTTCCCAAGAAAGATTTATATATTTGTTGATTGACTGATTGATTGGTTGATTGAGACAGTGTCTCACTATGTTACACAGGTTGGTGTGATCTTCCTGTCTCAGCCTCCCAAGTAGTTGGGATTACATGTGTTCACTACTGTGCCTGGCAAGAGAGTTTTTAATATTAGCCTCTAAATTAAAACAATGTATCTAGAGATGCAAAATAGGGATGAAATAATTTTTCTCATAAGCTATTTGCTTGTTTTTTAAAACAAGATAATAGTGCCACAAAATGCTCTCAGAAACAAGTTTGGATTTGAAAAAAAGACATTTATAAATATTATGTAAACTTTTATAGTTTAATGTGTTAAGATAAATTAAACCTAATTTTTAAAAGACAAATAACTATAAAAATGTTTTAAAACTGACTCTTATCTAAGTTATGGAATCCAGAATTGTCATAAAACATATTTTTTAAAATGCTAAGAATAATGGGAGAATGTGGGTCATTGTCAGTTTGATATCTTAGGAATACACTTAACCTTTAAATAAAATGAATAGGGGTTTTTTGTGTTGTTTTTTGTTTTGGTACCGGGGATCAAACTCAGGGCCTTGCGCTTGTGAGGCAGGCAGCAGCACCAATGAACTAAATCCCCGGCTAGAATGAATAGTTTTTAACCATAACACTGCAACTGACTTTTTCTCTGCTGTTATGAGGTGACTTGCAAGGCTACAAAGTATAATGGCAAGAGCTTTGGGGTAGGTAAGAGGAAACCTAGATTCTAGGTTTATCATTAACAATGCATGTCACCTTGGACATTAGTCAGTCTCCCTGGGTCTCATTTACTGGATGACCTCAAAGTTAACCTTAAAAATTCTATAATCCTATTAGAATGGCACCATTACACTCAAAATCCATGTTTATAGCAGAGTTCCTTACTTTGTAGAGGTAATATTCAAATCCATAAGGAATGTATATCTAATTGTATCCATTGTAGGAACTATGATATCTTGGCTATTGACATGTTTATCTTCTAAATTAGTACTTTTAATTAACTCATTCCAATGGAGCCAGCGACCTCGGTTTTTCAACTACAAGAGAATATGAAAGTGTTATAACCACATACTTGCTATATCTTAAAGGTTTTTTTTATACTTACATTGTTTCCTTTTAAAACATTCAGTCTTTTCATCTTTTTACAATGAAATATTAATTCATATAAAAGAATGTGATATCTTTAAGTCACAAAGCAAATTAATAAGGTTAACATCTATGAATCTACCACCCAATTTAAGAAATACATATTTTTTTGGATTTTCCTTTGTAAATGAAAATCTGAAAATTTTAATGACATTTTATCACAAATTCAACATACCTAGAATCTCAGATATGTTTGCCTATATGTCCTCTGTACATTCTAATCTTCCCAAAATGCCTTCTAGATGTCCTTTTATATATATCAAGTATTTACTTAAAATCCACTGTAATGTATTTTGTTATAATTTACTGGATTTTGGTTTCATGTTTTTCATAATTTACAGTAAATAGTAATCTAGCTAAAAACAAATTATCACATGAACTCTCTCTACATTTTTCTCTGAAATTATCCTCTGGTATTTTGATCCAGGCTGATATTCATCCAGGACATATTATCATGACTATGCTAAGTGGTATAATACTGAAATTCTTCCAAATCACTGGCTGAAATGAACTGCTGTCTTGACACACCTTGACTGCTTTCTGGTCTGCATCACCCCAACCATTATATTCTTCTACAGATCATTCATTCATTCATCCTTCTCTGTCCCTGGAGATTCCAGGCCTCCCATTACCAAGCAATAAAAGTGTAAATATATGGCAAGGTAATAAAAGTCTATGACCTTGTTTCAGGGCTATGGATAGCTCTAAGAATCTTTTCCTATTTTCTAGAAATTCCTATATGTCTATGGCATGTTTTTTGTTTTTTGTTTTGTACCGGGGATCGAATTTGGGTCCTTGTGCTTGCGAGGCAGGCAGCGGAACCACTGAACTAAATCCCCGGCCCTATGGCATGTTTTTGAATGGTGGTGATTTGCAAGTTTAGGTAAAAATGTCTTTATTACTGCATATTTTTTAAGTTTTAGTTTTATTTTTGTCAAAGTTATACAAACACATATTTTAGAGTCAAAAGTATTACAAGATTAAGAAAAACAGCAATTCCACACTCCCATTTTCTCCTCCTTAATGGCAACTACCTTTACCTCTTTAAGCTGTGTATTTTGGTACTTACCTTCAATTCTTAAAGAATATGCTTGTGTTTTCACCTCTTGATTTTTTAATTTTAGAGATAACTTTATTGACTTTACTATGATGAATGGAGATGAAATTCTCTTATTAGTCATATTCTTAAAGTTCTGTATTAGCATGGTTTGGGGTAAAGAGTCCTGAACTGTTTGGTCAGCAGAACTGAGCTCAAGTCCTGGCTCTGCTAGCTACTCACCTTTCTGTTTCTATAACGCAGGCAAAATTATAACTAAGATTCTATTCAGATCTTAGAGGTTGTGAAATAAAATTTGTATAATAAAATGATTAATTAAATACTTATTGGTTAAAAGAATCCTTTATGAATTCCTTTATAAAGTAAAAAAATAGAAATATTATTAAAGTGTATCTATGCTGCCACAAGTTATAGAGGAGAAATATGAAGAATGGACTGAAAAGCACAACTCAAGAATCAAAACATCTTGTTATAACAAGCATCTTATATCATACCTCATACATGTAGTCATAGACCAGGCCTTTTTCATCAAATTGGCATTCCCATTTACCCACACAGGCTGGTACTGGGTTTTCTTCATTTTTCCCCATTATGATTAATCGTATGAAAGTATCAAAACAAAGACGACCATCTGTATCACAACTTCCTCCAATGGACCAAATTAAAGAGAATATAAAGCAAGCCTGTTGGTAGAAAAAAATTAATTTATGGTTAAGCATTTTTAATGAAATGTAAAGAATATTTTAACTACAACTTAACATAGTAGGGCCTATTAATTTAAAGAGTCACTTTCCTGGCAATATCTTTCAAATTTTTAAATGTCCGTATAACAAATGACCTAAAAATATTTATTTTAGTTTATCCTCATTTATATTCCTGCCTGTGAAAACGATAAATGTACAAGAATATTCACTGAAGCATTCTTTGTAATACTCAAAGGTCAGAAGAAACCCAAATGTTCTTCAACAGGGGTTTTACTCACTTAGATTATGCTATACACACTGACACGCAGCTGCTGTAAAACAAGGTAGGGCTGGGGATTTAGCTCAGTGGTTTCGCCACCTGCTGCGCAAGCTCAAGGACCCGAGTTTGATCCCCGGTACCAAAAAAACAAAAAACAAAAAAAAACAAGGTAACTCTATAAGTACTGATATGGAACAATCTCCAAAAGATATTGTAAGTAAGAATGCAAGTTAGTACATATAGTATGTTAAGATGTATAAAAATGTATATATATAAAACAGAATATGTGGGCTGGGGATTTAGCTCAGTGGCTCTAAACCCGCCTTGCAAGCACAAGGTCCTGAGTTTGAAAAAGAGTAAAATACTTCTAGTAGGCTACATGGGGCCCTGGTAACAACTGCCTTAAGAATGACAGGGGGACTGGTATGGATGAAAAACTTTTGACTTTGGAATTTTACTCCATCTAGCTGAAATTATCTAACTGAAAAAATAAATCAAATGTATTTTAAGAGAAAATTTTCATCCTATGTAAGTCTTTAAAAGTGATTTTCAACTATTTTAAAGATTGGGAGTTTGAGTTTGCCAAAAAAGCAAAATTTTTCAGGCACTATATTTATATATTTTCCTGGGATTTTTTTTATTTTGTAAAAGTAATGATAGTTAAGTATGGAAGAATATTTAGAGCTGTCTGTGAAAGACAGTTCCAAACCTAGGGAAGAAAAAATGGTTATACTTAAAAAATGTCTGTTCAATTTCCTCTAAAGTAGAGGAAGGTAAAGGGAGGTGTAAAAGAAGAAGTTATGGTTAGCAAGGTACAATGAGATGTCTGAGGTAAAAGATGTTCTGTGGCAACAAGGTGAAGTGAAAATACTGAAAGAGAACTGCTGGTGCCATAGAGTACAAGAGACAAGGAGGGTAGAAAACTTCAAGGCATTAAGAATAAGGAGGCAGATGGGAAAGAGACACAAAGAAAAAGGACCCAAAACAAAAACAAAAAAACTTTCCTTTGGCCCCCTTTGATAATTGCTGCTCACTACTACCATAGTCTCTGGTTTTCTTTACCTCCAGACTTTAGCTAATCAGGACTACTGACCTCTCCAAGGATTCTGCTTCCAACATTCTACCTAGCTGTTTGCACAGCTAGTTTTAACGCTGCCAAATTCTGGCTTAACATTAAGACAAAATCAATTCACCTAAAATCAAAATGGGATTATTATCAAACCACTTTAAGTGTTTACATTATGATCTTTTATACGTAAAAAGGTAGTTTTGGTTCATCTGACATATTTTACTTTCTTTAAAGTATTTTTTTAGCATCAGAATACCAGGTCAGACCAAAGTGTCTTCAGCTATTCTTTCAGTGATCACCAAAAAACTTCTCTGGGTGTTGTAAACATCTTTCTGAATACAAATATTATTTTTGAAAAGTGTATTTTATTCTGTATTTTAAACCCACATTAGGTGTAAAACTAACCATAATCCAAACACGAATGTGCTTGCTAGTAGGATCATTTTCTACCACATTACAGAGCAGTACTTCAAAGAGGCGTGTAAGAGATACAACCACATTGCTATTGCTTGTAGGAAACAGTTCCTGCAAAATGAAAAGAATAGGATATTTTTCTTAACTTTCATCTTATTTCAAGAATAAAATAAGGAGGGGCCGGGGATTTAGCTCAGTGGTTTTGCCACCTGCTGCGCAAGCGCAAGGACCCAAATTCAATCCCTGACACTAAAAAAAAAAAAAAGAATAAAATAAGGGAAATAATTCATTTGAAAAATAGGTAAGGGACTGGGGAAAAATTTTTAGCAGCTGTATCTCAGACAAAGGACTACTATCTAGAATATATAAAGAACTGAAAAAAATCAGATCCCCCAAATTCAAAGACCCAATTCAAAAATGGGCATCTGAAATGAACAGATATTTCTCAGACAAAGAAGTAAAAGCAGCAAATAAATATATGAAAAAATGTTCAACATCACTGGTCATTCAAGAAATGCAGATGAAAACAACACTGAGATTCCACCTCACCCCACAAAGAATGGCTGCTATCAAGAAATCAACCAATAACAAATGCTGGTGGGGGTGTGGGGAGAAAGGAACCCTTCTCCATTGTTGGTGGGAGTGCAGACTGGTGCAACCACTGTGGAAATCAGTATGGAGATATCTCAAAGAACTAGGGCTAGAGGTCCCATTTGGCCCAGCTATTCCCCTGCTGGGTATCTTCCACAAAGAATTAAAAGAATCATACCACAGTGATATATGTGCACCCATGTTTATAGGGGCACAAATTGTAATAGCTAAAGCTTGGAAACAGCCCAAGTGCCCATCACTTGGAAATTAGATAAAGAAGATGTGGGTTTTTTTATAAAATGGAGTACTACTCAGCCATAAAGAATGAGAAACTAGATCCCAGGCTCCTAGGGCAGAGAAGGTGAGCTGGTCCTAGCACCCAGAAGGAAGCTCCCCCACTGCCATCCCAAGCTCCTAGGGCACAGAAGGTGAGCTGCATGGGCGCCAGAAGAACCCCCCTCCACACACACACCGTGGAAATGAAAAAACACATAAACAAGCCTGAAAAACAGACTTCTGGATCACCTACAGCAACCCCAAAGGGAAAGGAGATGGAACAATCTGATACTCAACCACCTGGACTCTCTGAACTGGCAACAAAAGAGGATCTGGGAAAAATGAAATCAGAAATAATTACTCAGATAACAGCAAAGATTTTGCTCATGGTGCAAGACATGATTAATAAATCTAGAGAGGACACAGATAAAAAAATAGAGGATCTGAGGAACATGATGGAATCCCAACATAGGAAACAGATGGAATCCATAAAACAGATACAAACAGATTTCCAAGAGATTAAAAATTCCATCAAAAGTCTGCACAGCAGAATGAACCAATGTGAGGACAGAATTTCACATATAGAAGATAAGATTGCAATTAGTGAGGAGGAAAAGAAAGATTGCTATAAAATTGTAAGGGACCACGAGAAATCAATCCAGCAGCTGCTAAACGATGCAAAGAAGAATAACATAAGACTGATTGGAGTCAATGAAGAAAGAGGAGAGAGTGCAGATGACATTAAAAAACTCTTCACAGAAGTGATGGCAGAAAACTTCCCAAGGAGGGGAAAAGAACTTGACATACAGATAAGGGAGGCATATAGGACTCCAGCTAGCCTTAATCAAAAAAAATCTACAAATAGGCATATAATAGTTAGGATTCCAAAAATCCAACAGAAGAACAAAATTCTACAAGCAGTGAGAGAAAAGAAACAAATCACATTCAAAGGAAAGCCCATCAGAATCACAGCAGACTTCTCAAACCAAACCCTCAAGGCAAGAAGAGCTTGGAGTGATGGATTTCAAGCCCTAAAGGAAAACAGCCTCCAACCCAGATTGATGTACCCTGAAAAACTATCTTTCAAAATTGATGGAGAAATAAGATACTTTCATGATAAAGAGCACCTCAGGAACTTCATGAATACCAAACCAGCACTCCAAAAAATTTTAGACAATACCCTAGGAAAAGACTATGAGGATCACAACCCCAGGAAGCCCAGGAGAATGAATCCATTGGATGTGACAAATTAAACACAAAGGAGGAAAATCCAACAAAAAGAAAAAGTCATGACAAGGCTTTTAAAACTTTGAACTTCATCTCCCTAATGAGTGTATAATTCAATCTTGTTATTGTACTGATTAGTATTTTTCTGATTCTAGAGTTGCACACCATTCCTTGTGCTATACTGGCTATTTATCATCTTCTTATGTCTACATTTTAACTACGTTGTCTATTAATGAGCTCTAAGAATTCTTTATATATTCTGGTCATAGGTTACATGCATTGTAAATATGGTCTAAGGACTACTTTTCATTTTAATGATGTCATTTAAAGTTCTAAATTTTGATGGAATCTCATTTATCAATTTTTTTCTTTTATACATCATGTTTTTTGTATCCTAGGTAGTTCTTGTCTACCCTGAATTCATAAATATTTTCCCTTATAATTTCTTCATATGGCTTTTTCCTTTCCTTTGTTAAAATGACTTTTGGGGGTAGATCTTCCAATGCTGAACCAACACTGCCATCCCTATAACAAAACCACTTTCTACATCCTGCCAGATCTGACTTCCAATAGTTTGTTTTGTTAAACAAATTTCTATCTATGTTCATACTTTTTTCTTCTATTATCTTTATCCAGTTTTAGGATTAGCACAATGTTGAGTTCCTAAAATGAGGGGAGAAGTGTTCCTTCTTTTTTCTGCTTTAATTGTTTGATATAATTTATCAGTTAAAATGTTTATGAGCCTACTGTTGTCATATAGGTAGGTTTTCAAGTTAGGAATATACTTTCTTTAATAGGTGCTATTCAAATTTTATATTTCCTCCAGAGTTAGTTTCATTATTTTATCTTCCAAGGTACTTCTTAGAAGTTGTCAAATTTATTTCAAAAACAATTTTTGTAATATGCTTTCTATATCCTTTTGAATTCTGTAAAATCTGTGGTAATGTCTCCTAGATCTTAATATTGTAATTTTAAAAATGTAGAACTGATATTGTGTAACAGGAAGAAAAGGTCTAAAAGAGCAGGGGAATTGGGAGGGGTAGGGGAAGGGAAAAAAGAGAAAGGAAAAAATATGAGAAGAGGAAAAAAATGGAAACAAGGTCTTTGCAAATAGGGAAGGGTGGAGGGGGTGAAGGGAGGGCAAGGGAAGGGGAAAAAAAATAAGAACCAAGAGACTCATGTAATGGTACAAGATCCCAATGATGAATGTAACTGTATTTTATACGAAAATGTACCAATAAACTTAATGGGGGAAAAATAAATACCGAATAGTTTCTCTAGTGTGAGAAACTGAAAGTGTAAATAAGGATTAAAAAGAATAATTGATAATTTGAAATAAGAAAATGTCCAAAGGTGTAGGGGTGGTGGGAGGGGAAGGGGAGAGGAAAGAAGGGAAAAGAAAAATTATGAGAAAAGAAAAAAAAAGGAAACAAAATTTATGTAAATAGGGAAGGGTGGAGGGGTGAAGGGCGCACAGGTAATGGGGAAAAAAATAAGAACCAAGATACATCATGTGCAAGTACAAACACCCAATGATAAATGTAAACTATTGTACACCTAAAATGTACCAATAAAAGAATTTAAAAAATAGATAAGGGAGCTGAACATGGTGGTGCACACCTGTAATCCTAGCACCAGGGAGGCTGAGGCAGGAGGATCACTGTGAATTCAAGGCCAACCTGAGCTACACAGTAAAAGTTCAAGGCCAGCCTGAACTATGTAGTAACACCCTGTCTCAAAAACCAAAAATTTTTTTTAAAGTTTATAACATTTAGGCCACTGTTTTCTCTCTTTAATCTTGGCCCACCCTCACAGTGTAGGGTATGCTTCTTTCCCTGCTTTTACTTGGCCCAAACTTGCTCCGCAGAACCTATTTCTTTTTCTACCTTTAATAAAACTTTGCTATCATTAAAAAAATTTATAGCATTTAAACTTAAAGAATTTAAATTGTGGCCATGATAAAAATGTTTTTCCAGTATTTTATTTTGGCCCCTACATTACAAAATTGTATATAACATATTCTTATTCTAAATGAAAACTAGCTACTGTAAACAAATAATGTTCTAAGGATAACAGAAATGAAGCCTTTTATAGCCATTTATTCAGCTATTTATTCAACAAACATTTGTGAATGGCATATAAATCTATATACCTATAAACCAAGCTAGGAGATACAGAAATAAAGACATGATCCCAAAAAAGCAGCATCTAAAACTAAATAGACAAAAATAATAGTCTAAAAACGATATAGTCTAATAATTATATGACAGAGAAAAATCTCAGGATGGAGGAGCACAGACTTAGGAAAATAGGAAAGGGATGAAGAAAGGGGAGGCAATATAGAGTCCATCAAAAAATGTATACGGGGGGGGGGGGGGACAGACAGCTGTGCAGCTCAGGCTGCAGCACGCAGACACCTGCCCGCCTCCTGAGGGCTGGGCGAGGCCTGCTCTGCGCTCTCCGAATCCATCTGCCCCCGCACACCGGGTCCCTGCCCGCGGGAAGAAGGTGTCCTGGATCATCTCCCGAGCTGTCGTGCTGGTGTTTGGGATGCTTTATCCTGCATATTATTCATACAAAATTGTGAAGACAAAAAACCCAATTCAGAACAATGGCACATGAGAAACCAGATTTGCAAGTTTTGGAGAAGGCCAAAAGTGTATCATCAGATTACTCACGCATGGATGATGATGATTCATTATGGTAAAATACATGTTTTCATAACAGAAGAGTAGTGTTGGGTATATTATGATGTTGACTTTGACATTGGCCATATGAGCCAAAGTTCCCATGACAATGAAATGGAGCAAGAATCGACTGATACAGATACAGGGAATCCAAACCTCCTTTATTCAGATGAGGAAGAAAATAGCAATGTTAGTACATAGCTGACTAGTCGGAATGTTGTAAAATGGCCACACAACCAAATAGAACGATCCAATGTTAGAACTAAGTCTTAAAATATAGTGAGGGTCTTGGCAGGTGTGAAATGTAAAGGACAGAATGCCAGCACTGCCATTCAGTATTGGAAACTGCAACAGAGGAAATGCTACAAGATGCTATGAAATACACAAAGGCTGAAATGAAAGTAAAACATTCTGAATGCATAGAATTCAAAACTGTATTTATTATGACACTTTATTAGCTGAACTGAAAGCATTTATAGGTCTGCTGTACTTAGCAGAGATTTCTCATGGTAATTGCAAGAAAGTAAAAGATTAATGGAAAAGCAGTGGGTCAAAATATGGCATAAAAATTTATGCTCTTGCAGATGCAAATTATTATGCTTTCAATTTAAGACATTCATCCTGGAACTCAGCCATCAGGTCCTTATTTGTATAATAATAAACCAAATGATGTTGTGAACAGATTTGTTGCTCCCATCTCCCAAACTAATTGGAATGTGATATTCAACAATTAGTTTACCAGTTTCCAGTTGATGTTACATTTTCTAACAGAGCACAAGTTGACCAATGCGGGAACTGTATGCAGAAACAAAGCAGAAATTCCAAATGAAATGTTGCAATTTCAAAACAGAGAATTGTATAGTACAGTCTTTGGATTTCAGAAAGATTTACATTGGCCTCATACATGTCAAAGAAAAACAAACTGGTACTACTGACATGAACATTGCACCATCATGAAAATATGATATGGAAACCTCAACAAAACAAAAGGCTGAGATGGAAACTTTCTATAACAAAACCAAAGGTGGAGTAAATTTTGTTGATGAATAATGCAGCAACTGAAATGTCACTCGAAACACAAAGCATTGGCCAATGGCTGTGTTTTACTCAACCCTAAACGTGTGGCATAAAGAGTTTGATAGTTAACAAAGAAAATAACAAGTACAAAATGTTACGGAAAAATTTTCTTAGAGGATTGAGACTGGAACTCATAAGGGATCATTTACAGCAGAGGAAAAACAGAATGTTTCAGGTCAGGGAACTACACACAAAAAAATTGTGGAGCACACTGGTGAGCTGACAGGTGCAGCATCACAAAGACTTACTAAGACAAAAAGAAAACCAGAAAGATGTCAACTGTGCCCTATAAGAAAGGACAGGGAAGCAAAACATGCGTGGTATCAATATAAGCGATACTTATGTATGGAACACGCAGTTGTCATGCGTGAAGACTGCTTTGGGAGTGATAGATGAAGCAAAGATTATTTCTGTGGTAGAGTTTTGTTTGTGTTTACATTGTAGTTCACATAGGTTTTTATTTCTGCTGTTATCTCTAGGTTTTGTGGGCAAGTAAACAGCTGATATGAAAATGTTGATGTCTATTGTAAACACTCATTACATATTTAATATTTTATTTTACTGATATTGTATTTCCCTGCTAAGTGAATGTTATGCAATGTAGTAGGAAGTTCCTGACAAAACAGGAAGAGGAGAGAGGTGACAAGACTACCACACAGGAAAGGAAAGCTAAGAACATATGCTATCAGTGTAAGCAAGATGTGTGCATGGAACGTACAGTTGTCAGGTGTGAAGACTGCCTCGGGGTGACAATTGAAGGAAAGATTATTTTTGTTGTAGAATTCTATTGGTATTTTCATTGTTGTTCATATAGGAATTTATTTCTGATGTTATAGGTTTTCTAAGCAAGTACACAGCTGATGTGAAATTGTTGATGTCTGTTCTAAATGCACAATACATACTAAGAATTTAATACCTGGCCGGGGATTTAGCTCAGCGGCACCACACCTGCCTTGCAAGCGCAAGGTCCTGAGTTTGATCCCCAGTACGAAAAAAAAAAAAAGAATTTAATACTTTATGTTCCTGTTAACTACACACTGTATAATAGAAAACTCCTGAAAAAACAGCTAGACCAATGAGATATCAAGTATGTCCTACAAAAAGGCAAGGAAAGCAAAACACATGTGCTGTCAGTGTAAGCAACACGTGTGTATGGAACATGGCATGTGTGTAGACTGCCTTAGGTGTGATAATTGAAGATTTTTTTTTGGTAAATTGCTGTTGGTACTTTCATTGTAGTTCAAACAAGAATTTATTTGTGTTATTCTTTTTTAGACTTTGTCTACCAAAAAACAGTCGATGTTGAAAATTTTGATGCTTTTTTATAAACACTCAATAAATATGAAAAATTCAGCAAAAATGTATACACACTTCATGAAAAGAAAAATAGTATGATGTTTCTTCAAAAGATGGTTTTACCCTCATATAGGGAACACTAGAGGATGTCATACATCACCAGAAAACCTACTACACTTCTTCCCTTCGAGAAGAAATTGAAAATGCATGTGCAGCAATCTCAATGACCAAGGTTACTCAAGCAGCAGTTCAGTGTACTAATAAATGTCTGGAAGCTAAAGGCCACCACTTTGAGCACCTCTTTTAATTAAAGGGGCCAAAAGTAACGTGTATTAATCTCAGAATGTCTCATAAATTCAGTATTAAAATATTTATGCAAGTTTTTCTTTTCCTGAAGAGTGTGCACATTTTTTTTGGTGGACTCTATAGTTCAGCTGAATTTTCAAGGAAAATGTAAGTGAGGTAGGTAAAGAAGAGGAAAATGTTCAAGGCAGGAAATGCTACACATTCAAAGAAATGAAGATATGAGAAGACAAATTATTAAGAAGATTCTGTAGGATGTAAAAATGGAGTGTGAAGGAGGAAGGGCAAAAAATAAGGCTTCAGAAGCAGATGAGGATCAGCTCTCAAGAGGCAGTAGAGGCTGTGTTAAGGGATCTCATTATAAGAGGAAGAAGGCTTCAAAGGAAGTATTTTTTTGTTTTAAAGTGAAGGTATGTGTTTTAGAATCTTCATTCTAATAGCAAGATATAGGCTGGGACAGAGGAACTCTATTATATTGATTCAAGTAGGAGATAATGAAGGTCAGAACTGAGGCTACTATAACAGAAAGGGTGGGATGAGTAAATAAGTGAAGAAAGAGCAAGAGAAAAAAGACAGAAACACTCTCAAGGAGGAAAAAATCAATAGTTCTTTGGAATTGACTGAATATAGAAGATGCAAGAATTATAAAAAGAAAATCCTTTCCTCATTATCTGGAAAGATGGAGACTATTTTATATTATTTATAATGTATAATATCAGAGCTTTAAAGCTAAAAAAAATAATTTTGTGTATTTATTCTATGAAGACATCATACAGAATCTTCATAAAATGGAATTGTTCAGTTTTCCTTCCACGACTTACATTTTTCTTATTCCTGAAGTAATATTTTAGGGTGAGAAATCCACTGAATATCTCTTTTCCCTCTGCACAGTGAACCCTCAAGTTACGACCAGGCTGACATATGAGCAACTTGCGTTAATTAGGTTAATGGAATATTTATCAGCCTCTTGTTATCTATAGCATGTACCCAGGTAAACATCCAGATCTCAGCTGTATTGACTTACAACCAATCTTAGTTACAACCAGCCCTTGAGAACCAATCAAGTTTGTAAGTCAAGGGTCCACTGTAGCCAGGGATTTAGCTCAGTAGCACCACGCCTGCCTCACAAGTGCAAGGTCCTGAGTTCGATCCCTGGTAGCCCCCCAAAAAAGTCAAAGGTCCACTGTATATTAATATATTTATTTATCTGTAAGTATGTACGTGTGATGTGTTTGTGTGTGATGGTGTCATTTCAACAGTAGTCCTCAAAATGATATTTAAATGTCCCAGGAATTTATGAACATGGTCCTATAGGGAAAAAGTCTTTGAAGATGTAATTAAGGATCTTGAGATGAGGAGGTCATTCTGGATCATCCAGTAGGCACTAAATCCAAAACTCCAAGTGATTATAAGTGTCACTTAGAGGGGGAGACACAGAGTAGAAGGTTATATGATACTGGAAGAAGAGATGTGAAGTTAATGCAGCCACAAACCAAGGAATTCCTGGAGCCATTAGAATCTGGAAGAGGTTAGGAAAGATTCTCCCTTAGAGTTTCAAAGGAAGCATAGCCCTGCCAACATCTTGATTTCAGATTTACAGCCCCCAAAACTGAGAATAAATTTCTGTTGTTTTAACCCATCAAGTTTGGGGTAATTTATGACGGCCTGAGGGAACTAACACAATATATAATTTTCTTATAAAATACTAAATACACATGTGAGCTTATAAAGTCATATGTTTTAAATATTTTTAAAAGGTAAAAGATTCTTTGGATTTTTAAAGCTTTAAATACAATGGTTTGATACAAATAGTTTAGCTGGAATAAATTTACCTTCTAAGTTATTCAGCTGTAACTTGAGCAATATAAAACAAAACAGGGATACTAAATTGTAAAGAGAAAAGTAGTTTTAGTTATGATTGTGACTTTAAACTTAGTTAAGTGAGTGGAAACAAAAGAAAATTGAGTGGATCAAAGAATTATAGTATTACCTTGCAATTTTTCTTACGAAACTTTAAAGAAGGTATTATTAACCAGTCAAAAAGTCCTCTCAGAAGAGCTTGGTGTTCTGGTTCACATAAAGGTTCTTTGAGTGAATTCAACCATGAAGACACGAGTGGTTCCCATCCTAACTGTGAGGGCTCCAAATAAATCATGCCACAACGACTTACAGTGGCAGGCTAGAGAAAAAAAGACAAGTTTTGTTTACTCACAGTTGCATTTATACCAGTGGTATCTAGCAATTACCAACTATTTCTCAGTATGACTTGTATGGCCCTTCATGATCTGGCTTCTGTCTTCCTCTACAGCCTCACATGCACTAGATGTTCCCCACACAGAAAACTAATTTTAGTTCTGTTTCTTGGGCATTTCATGGGTCCATGTCCTTCTTTATTCATCATCTTGTCATGATTTGGAATGCCCAGGCCCAGCCAATCTCCCTGGATAAGTCATATCTTCTTCAAAATAAAATCAAAGGTCTGGGGATTTAGCTCAGTGGTTCCAGCACCTGCTGTGCAAGCACAAGGTCCCGAGTTCAATCCCTGGTACCAACAAAACAAAACAAAATAAAATCAAACACTCAAACACCTTCCATGGTCCTTCTCTGTTCAATCCCCTTGTGGATGTCCAATTCAGTCCTTACTCTTAGTGTGCTTACCTGTAACTGTGTGTTGGGATTTATCAGCATGCTTCTTGTCCTTCCTAGCCTTATACCATGTCTTATTCATCTTTGTATTCCCAGCTCCACACCCACTTTGTGACACATACTAAAAGCTACTTTTGACTAAATTAATGAATAAACAAGTGAACAAATGGACAAACACATAAACTACTATTGTATTAAATTAGGAACTTACTGAGGCCTGGGAAAGGTCCATTGTTTCAAAGATGAGACTCATTTGAGGGGACATCTGAATGATTTCTCCACTCATAAGACAAAGCTAAAGGCAATTATTTTTCAAATATTAAAAAATATTTCAAATTTCTCAAAAAACTTATTTTTCTTACAATAAAAAGTATCTTCTGTGATATAATGGAATATTAGAATGGGAGCCAGAAAATCTTGGTCTAGCTCTGGTTTGTTATATCTCTTTTAATCTAAAACATTTCTTCTTTTAAAAAGAATTAAGATGTGTTATGTACATGTACCAACTCCCCATGATAAATGTAATCATTATGTACTGCAAACATTTACATAATAAAAAATTTTAAAACACTTCCTCTTTATCAAGTATGTCAAAAACTGAATTTAACTGATTTCTTTTTCTTAAATTCTTATCTTGTCCATTATTATTAAAGCTATTCTATCTTCTCCCATCTCCTTATCTTGTACTTTTAGAATTATCATTAACTTTTTTTTAAATTAAATTCTTTTATTGGTACATTGTAGGTATACAACACAGTTACATTTCTCATTGAGAATTGTACTTTTACATAATGCATCTTGGTTCGTATTTTTTCCCCATTCCTAGCCCTCCCTTCACCCCCTCCACTCTTCCCTATTTACAAAGACTTTATTTCCATTTTTTCCATTTCTCAGCATTTTTCCTTTCCCTTCTTTCCTTTCCCCTGCCCCTCCAACTACCCCTACCCCTTTGGACCTTTTCTTCCTATTTTACATTATCGATTATTCATTCTAATCATTGGTACATTTTAGGTATACAATAAAATGACATTCATCATTGGAAATTTGCACCTTTACATAGTCTCTCTTGGTTCTTATTTTTCACCCTTGCCCAGCCCTCCCTTCAACCCCTCCATTCCTCCCTATTTTCAAAGATTTTGTTCCTATTTTTCCATTTTCTCATATTAATCCCATTTCCTTCTATCCTTTCCCCTAGCCCTCCCACTTCCTTCCCCTTTGCCCCTTTTCTTCCTATTTCACATGACCTATTATACATTTTAGTCCTTATTTACTCTTTCAGTTTCTCTCACCAGAGAAACTATTTGGTATTTATACATGTGTGTCCTATTTATTTCACTTAAGAGTATCGCCTCAATGTGCATCTATTTAGCTATAAACGTCTCTAATTTCTCATTTTTTATGGCTGAGTAGTACTCCATTTTATAAAAAAAACACATTTTCTTTATCCAGTCTCCAGTTGATGGGCATTTGGGCTGTTTCCAAGTTTTAGCTATCACAAACTGTGCTGCTATGAAAATGGGCGCACATATATCACTGTGGTAGGATTCTTTTAATTCTTTGGGGAAGATCTCCAGCAGTGGAATAGCAGGGTCAAATGGGACTTCCAGTCCTAGTTCTTTGAGGTATCTCCATACTGATTTCCACAGTGCTTGCACCAGTCTACACTCCCACCAGCAGTGGAGCAGGGTTCCTCTTTCCCCACAGCCCCGCCAGCATTTGTTGTTGGTTGATTTCATGATAGCAGCCATTCTTTCTGGAGTGAAGTGGAATCTCAGTTTCATTTGCATCTCTCGAATGACCAGTGATGTTGAACATTTTTTCATGTATTTATTTGCTATTTCTACTTCTTTGTGTGAGAAATGTCTGTTCATCTCAGATGCCCATTTTCGGATTGGGTCTTTAAATTTCAGATTAAAGATCTAAATATTAAAATAGAAACTCTGAACCAGTTGGAACAGAGGTTAGGTAGAACCCTTGAAGACATCAGTGTAGGAAAAGATTTTATGAACAAAACCTCAGTTGCCCGTGAACTAGCACAAACAATCAACAAGTGGGATCTCTTCTTATTAAAATGCTTCTGCACAGCAAGAGAAACCACCAGCAGTGTGAAGAGACAACCCACAATGTGGGAAAAAATCTTCACCTGCTCTTCCTCAGACAAAGGTCTACTATCTCGAATCTATAAAGAACTTAAAAAGATCAGACCTCCCAAATTTAAAGACCCAATCCGAAAACCTCCTATCATTAACTTTTAATAGTTTTAATGATTATTATTATGATTAACTTGATATACCAAATTAAGCACTGCTGGGTCTTTAAAATTCTTCCTCTATATTTATTTCTAAGTGTTTCCTCTCTACTTTTTTTTTTGGTACCGGGGTTCAAACTTGGGTCCTTGCACTTGCGCAGCAGGTGGCGAAACCACTGAGCTAAACCTCCAGCCCTCCTCTCCACTTCTACAACCCTCACTCTAGCCCCAGTTTTACCCCTATTTATATGTCAACAATTAGGCACTTAACATCTTTGGAATCAGCTTTTTAGATATAAAATAAATGAACAGTTTAGAGCTAGATTAACTGGTACGGGTAGCCACTAGCCATATGTAGCTATTCACATTTAATTTTAATGAAATTTAAAATTCAGTTCTTCAATTTCACTAAACTGTACTTCAAATGCTCAAGAACTCCATGTGAATAGTGGCTATCTTATTAGATAGTGCAGATATTCCATAACTGAAGAAAGCTCTACTGGATAATGTGGGTCTAGGCTACTTTTAATCATCTACCAGATTATTTCAGCAAAACTCTTTATCTGCCATCAATTTGGGAGGTGGAATCAGCATTTCCCTCACTTTACTACGGTGTCTCCAAACCACTTCTATTCCACCATCAAGTACAACCCTTTACCCTTTTCCAGCCTCTGCAGTTGCTGTCACTCATCAGCACTCAAGGATTCTCCTCTCGTTAGCTTTCTCTTCTATAGCACTGGCGTGATCCAGTGTTCATGAGGATGAACATCTCAACATAATAGCCCTTCAGGTCTTTGACCACCTTCTTTTCACTTATTTTTCTCTTACTCAACTCCAGCCATCTATTTCATGTATCTGAAAACGTTTCTACTGAAACACTACATAATTCTGAAATATTAAACTCAAACATCTTGGTCTCTGCTTCACAGCTTCCCCAATCTATCCAGCTCTCTTGCTCACTATCACCTTATACACTTGCTCTTCATTTTCATTAGGACATTCCAGTGTTTCTCTTCAATACGGCCCCCAGGGTTACCCAGATATGCTCCTATGTTTTTCTTTGCAGATATCTTTCCCATTTTTCATAATGGCTAATTTAAACCACATTCTTTCTCCTCAAGTCTTCAAAGAACTGGGTTCTATCATTTCACAAATAAAAGAGAAGTAATCAGAGGATTTGTCTTTAAATTTCCACTATCAAATCTATATATCTAAATTTCCCTTTCATACTTCCCTCTCAGCTAATATGAGACAACCCTTCTACTTGGCTCTGAGCCTTAGACATTGATTGTTGAAGTGCAACATCAATATCTCATTATACATTGATTTTAAAGAAATGGAAAACACTAAAGAATATGATTCCATTAACAAGAAGCTCAGGACCTGCAAAATTCATTTATCACATAAGTGAGAATAGTGATTATCACTGAGGGAGGATGTACAGACTGATAAGATGCATGAGTGAACTTTGTAAGAAATTTTATGTATTTTTATTTAGGTCACAGTTATGTTGAATCTATATATACACTAAAAAAATCACAAAATCTGTACTTATAATTAGTGTATACTTTGATACTATATATATTCTCTCAAATGAAATAAATATTAATAGGCTTTTATTTCCTAATTCTTTTATTTCATACCTCCTAAGGTCATATATTACATATGAGCACTGAAGCATTCAATATTTTGAAAAGAAATGAGACCCTTTTATTTTCTCTTAAAATATTAAAGTTTTATAAGAAATTATAAGACTGAAAGTACTTAGTAGAATACTAGGCTTCCCTGTTAACACAGAATTTTTAATACCATACTTTAATTTTATGAAAAAAAGCCTACCTCACAGTTTTCATTAAAATGATGACTTATAAACCTATTCAATCTATTGTACTATTTGAAATATATAATCCTAGTTGATTAGTTGTTGAACATATAAAATTGCTTAATCATATCTGAATATGATCTGCTTTTTATCATGATGTACCTTTTTATTGTCATCCAGCACTGTGTTCATACTCTCTATCCACAAAGTGTCAACAGGACCATCAAATACAACCCATTTCCGGTCAGGTGTTTCTGATAAGGCAAATTCTCTAAAAGTGTTTGCCACAATACCATCAGTCCACTGAGGGGAAAAAAAAAGAGTTGAAAATCTCTGCTAAATTGGATTTAGCAGAAAAAACAAAAACATTTTAAATTTCTTGCTTTAATATGCACTGTCAGTAGGAGAGTTGATAAATTATACTATAGATTACCTCATGAGACACTGGGTCAAACTGCCCAAAAAGTTGGCCCATAGTAATTGATTTGGGATTTACAGTCCTATAAATGACCTTTTCTTCCTCTCCATATCCATATTCATTCATCAGAGTTAAAGTATCGGCCAGAACATGCAGAACTTTTGTCTTGGCAGCAAAAGGCTCTCCTACTAACATAAAACTATTAAAGAAGCAATGATACAGTAAGATTCTAAAAAATAATGGTAAATTAAATTATGTACCCTATGATAATTGCTATATATAATTTTCAAAATTATATGACATTTTCTTGGACATGACAAAAACATATATAACTTCTAAACTGGTTCACATATCAAATTTTCCACATTACTGTAATACAATTATCTATAAAAGAGAATATAATAAAAAGCCTCTAAAATGAAATAGCCTAGCCCATCCTTAATGATAGCTATTGGTACCTAGAAAGGAGGAAGGTGTTCTGGACATAATAAAAAAAGACAACATATGGCACTGGTTTGGTGGCAAATTAAGAGGTATTAGAAGCTAAAAGATTGATTACTGCTATGGAATGATAAAATACTTAGATCCCTTTAGATAACCTGGAAAACAAACATACATAGTGAAATTAGAATTTTAGGGTAAATGGATAGTAAATAGAACATTAATAATACAATATATAATGGGAATTGTTGGACTTTACAACCCAGGAAAAAAATGCCTGTCTGAAAGCAAGAATGAAAGAGAACAGGAGTCCAGAAATTCAGAGACTTGTGGGATTTAATAAAGCAATTTATTAACCTCATTTGGTAGAAGAAAACCACTGAACACAAAGATCTATTAAAACTCAGCTTGGCAGCAAGGATCGAACCAAGAATAGGGCTATTGCATCACATTATTAGAATCTGTGAAGGACTAATGTCATTCCCAGTATAGCAGTCCCCTTTCCATCAGGACGTTATAAAACCACCAGTTGATACCTGAAACCATGGGTAATATCAAACCCTATATAATACTATGTTTTTCCCTACATATCCAAACTATAATAAGGTTTAATTTGTACATTGGATATAGTAGAGGATTAACAATAACTAATAATAACAGAACAATTATAATAATATATTGTAATAAAATTCTATTACTATGCTTTTTCTCAAAGTATGGAATTTTCTTTTTAAGATTTTTGGGCTGCTGTTGAAAGTGGGTAACTGAACCAGTAGAAAATAAAATTGCAGATAAGAGGTCACAACTATAATTATTTCCAGAGGTCAAAATAATTCAGGGAAAATAAACTAAGGGTATGGTCCTCTCAAATAAGCCTATTAAGTTTAAAGCTATTACAAGGAAATTTATAAAGATACAACTTAGTAAGGACCATGGATATGGCTACATGCACATGGAGCTTCCTGGGAAAAAAAAGATAAAAAGTTGATTAAACTTTTGAGGGAAATTACTAACAATCCTCCTTCCAAGACAACCCTGAGAAATAAATGAATGTTCAAGTTTTAAAACAATTCTTGTATATTAGATGCATGTGAGGGTTGTATGTGTTTGAAAACACATTTTTGTGTGTGTTTGAAAACCTGCATAATTCAAAGCATTTTTGACGATGCCTTTAAAAATATCATGACTAGTAAAACCTCAGCTTTCTATAAGCAGAAAACAGGATAAAAAAATTCCTCAATTATCAAGAATAATATTTTCCCTACTGTCCACTTCACACATGACCAGAGAATAAAATAAAAATGAAAAAAATTCAGAAAGTAAAACCAAGTCCCATGGAGAACAGCTGGCTGCAAATTTCTTCCCAGGGAGCAAAATCGAGCAAAAGTAGAAATCAGAGGTAAACTATAGCTCAAGTTTTAAGGAACTTTAAATTCATACATTTAGGGGCAAGGGAAGAGTTCTTTAAGGAAAAGAACACCTATACAATTTTGAATATAAAATGACCACGTCAGTCAGGCATGGCAATGAATGCCTGTAATCCCAGCACTTGGGAGGCTGAGGCAGGAGGATTGCTGTGAGTTCGAGGCCAGCCTAGGGTACATAGTAAATTCAAGGCCGTCTAAACTATATCACAAGACCCTGCCTCAAAAAACAAACAAAATAGGGTTGGGGATTTAGCTCAGTGGCAACATGCCTGCCTTGCAAGCTCAAGGTCCTGAGTTTGATCCCCGTACCAAGAAATAAATTAATTAATTAAATTAAATGACCACATCCATTTAATGACATCTTGCACAAAAATTATATACACAAAATGCTTATGGCCCCTTGGATGTGCCCCCGAAAGTAAGAGGTCCTGTATTTTAAACTCTATTAATTTCACAGTAAATCCAGCCCTAGATCTATCCCCTCACATGCCCAGCCAGATTTAAGAATTGCTACAAAATAGTGACTCCTCCAATTTTTGAATGGGAGTGTTTTGCTCTGGTAATCATGTTCTGACAAACCTACTACTGTATACCAGGTGTCTGTCAGGCAAACAACTTGTCTTTCTAGTTTTTAGGTCTCTGGATCAAGAGGAACAACTTCCAAATCTGATACAGAGATAATCATGCATCACCTAGAAATCCTGAACTTTGAGTGTGGTCCATTTATTGATTGGCGCTTTTAGGTTGTCTCCCTGAAAAGGGAGTGTGTTTATTATGTACATTAAAGAGCTAGAATAACATAGTTGATGACCAAAAATGCAGATTTCCATGGTTACTACTACTAGATACTGAATGAGCAATCCTTACCAACTCTTGTTGGACATGTAGTATAAGAGAAATAAACCTCTGTCCTGTAAACTACTGGAAAGTGAGAAGTTGTTTCCTCTCCCTCCCACCTAGTTCTCTGCTAGATAGAGTTCTCTGCTAGATAAAATGACCCCTGCCTACAGGAAATGAGTCACTCCAGAGAGAACAAAGACCTGCTTTTTCCCACCTCACCCCCAGTCATAGCCAATCATCTGCTTCCACAGGCTGTCCCCAGAGAAGACCCACAATGGGACTATCAGCTAGGCCAGGCAGATGGAGGCCGAAGAGACCTTATGACTCTCTGCCTCATAAAAGGTTTAAGAAAGACAGCTCACAAGTCTGCTAACTTTGATAAGATTTAAAAAATAACTCATACCCATGAAGAAAATCCTGCAGTTTCTCTAGCGCCTCACTGAGACACTTCAGAAATAAACAAAAACTGATCCTACCTCAGGTTGACATGATCATCATTAACACTCACTTTATCTCTCAGTCAGCCCCTGATATTAAGAAAAAACTAAAAAAGGTTAAAGAGGGTCGAGCAGGACTTGCACTCAGATTAAAAAAAAAACTAAAAGGGCCGGGGATTTAGCTCAGTGGTTCCATCGCCTGCCTTGCAAGTGGAAGGACCAGAGTTTGAGCCCCGGTACCAAAAAAAAAAAAAAAAGAAAGAAAAAAAAACTAAAAAGAAAAATAAGTAATGGATTAAAAACAGCTAGCAAAGCTCTGAAAAGCATAAAACAAAATAGTGAGGAAAAAAAACACTCCTGACTTTAAGAGCCAAGGCCAACGCTATGTTATCCCAAAACAAAGCCAGAGAAACTACAACTGTGCTCTACTAGACATCAAGAGATTTTACAAGAAAAATCAAGTTACAAATTCTAGCTAATTGATAAATGTATTTGTTTCAATTTGAGTTCACATTTAATTGGTGTGCTTAAAACATTTCTTGTACATTGTAAATTCTTGAATTGTAATTATAGGGTTAACTTGCTCTTTTCTGTACTTTGTTGATGAAGAACTCAAGGTTACTACTGTTCTATTGGCAGCCAGTCAACGTTTAAAATGTAACAATCTGAGAACAGGAAAAAAAAAGGACACTTTAAAATTTTAACAGCTGAAGACAACTTTGTTATAGAAGGTTTATAGTACGGGAGACGGAGGAAAAATATTTAAAAAGCTATAAGTACAACAGATATACTTTTGATTGAAAGGATTTTATATGTTTGTCTTGTTAGAAGGATAAAGAGACAAGACCAAAAGGCTGAGGTATGTTGAGAAAGTGTGCGGAAGTGATTTATCAAGGAAATATGTATGTTTGCTTGTTGGTTTCAAGTTTGTTATAAAAGGCTTACGTTTACAAACATAAAGAGCTTTCACTCCTTCTGATTCTAATTCTACAGGAGATCTCTGTTAATTGACTTACAAAACGTTTTGACTAGTCTTATTTATAACTGTAAACCTAAAAATTATAAAGAGATATTATAATTCAATTGGGCTAAATATATCTGAGTGCACTCTAGTTTTATAAATTGTCTTATATGTTTGTTTGTCCAACTGTACAGCTGTTTTGTTTATAGATAAAGGTTATTAAATTCAAGGCACACTCTCCTTAGTGAACAAAGGAGCAGCTGCATGGAAATATTTTCCAGTCTCTGTTCACAAGGGGGACCTCAACAGTTTTCATAGTCTTACAACAGACTGACCCAATAGTTTTCATAGCCTTATAAAAGACTTACATCAATAAATATTACTTAAATATGTTATTATACTATGGTTACATTGGTTGTCATCAAAGAGATAAATTCTAAATATGTTATGATATGTTTACACTGGTCATTTTCTTTTCTTTTTTTTTTTGGTACCAGGGATCGAACTCCGGTCCTTGCACTTGCAAGGCAGGCAACATAACCACTGAGCTAACTCCCCGGCCCATGGTCATTTTCAAAAGATTAAATTTCCTGTAAAAAAAACCAACCAAACAAAAAAGAACAATAACAAGGTTTTATTAAAAAGATGCTTTTGTACCAAACTGAATTAAAGGGCATAAGGTCTCATATATATAATTATAAAAATTATTATTGTTAATTTTCTGGCAGACTAAATGTATTTATGCTTTCTGACTGTACAGGTTTTCTAATTTTTTTTTATAGTAACCTCTTTTTGATTCAGGGATTTGCCTTTTTCATACACTTCAGCTATTTATGGTAACAGGTACACTTATGGGCTGAGATATTTTCGTTCCATGGTATCCTATCAAAGATAATAACTGAGATAAAGATTTTTGGTGTTTTTTTAAAAAAAAATGAGTATGTTTAACAAATGGCTATTTTATACCAAGATGGACATTTAAATGTGTTACAAAGATAAGGTCATCATGATTGTCATGTTAAAATACTATTTATGGCTCTTGATTTAAAGCTCTTTTTTCTCTGTTAACGTTTTACAGGAATTCAACTTCTAGAATAATCATGATTGATAATAATAACAGTCTTCTAACTATATTTTCTATTTCAAAGTGCTTGATATCCAGACAAGATTATAATAAGTTCAGTACTCCTATTGCAATGCTAATGTTATCGATCTTCTCTTCTAGGTGTTCAACTAAAGTTTGGAGACCAAAACTAAAAATGTAACTGGGCAATGAGAACAGCCAATATTTTGGCCCTGGCCCCTCAAGGTCAACAAAGATCCAAGACATAAGGGAACCTTCTCTACAGGATCCTACATCTTTGGTAAGTCACTCAACCTCCTGAGCAGGGAGATTGCTGGACACCAGAGGACAAATGTACCATGTGCCAAAGGAGGGTCACCAAAAAAAAAAATCTCTACATGGTCAAGCAAGGCCATGACCCATATCCTGATGGCTGACACTGACAGAGGAGCAGAGAGGATCTACACATGGTTCCAAAAAAATGGCCTGAGGAGACTTAACTGACCTTAATAGATAACAAGAGGTTCATATTAATAGACACAGGCCTCACTTTAACTTGGTCTTAAACATCCAGCAAAACAAAAAAAAAAACCCAAAAACCCCAAGAGGTATAAAAATAATGACATAGTAATAAAGCTAGATACAAATAGGGGGCTCCAATCACTGACCCCTTCTGGCAGTTTCCAGCTATACCAGTAGCTGACCACAGTTAGAGATCATTAAAAACTATGGTAAAATCTGTAAGAGCTCAGCTAGAGTTTTAAATTTCTTAGTGAGATTTGTTCTTCAAACTGTCTCTTGTTACAGCTAAAACTAGAGACTTATGACAAAGTATCAGACTTATAGATAACCTTTATCAATGAAAAAATCTAAGAGCCAACAGGTTACAATCACTCACTATTTCAGTATCTAAGTGTGACTTTCTCCCCGAGCTGCTCTTTCATTCTAGTGTGCTCATGCTTAGATATTTCATGCTCTAATTTCTTTAAAAATTTTGTTTATTCTTGCCTATAGGCTGCCAAATTCAAAGTGATCATATAGATAATATCAACAACAAATGTGCTAGACATTTTTTTTTTTTTTACCAATACTCACCATCTTAACAAGCGTGCCCTTCCTCTACTCCCTTTCCTAATGGGAGCTGGAGTTCTGGCAGGAATAGGCACAGGGGTTGCAGGAATCTCAACATCAACACACTTCTATTACTCCCTATCCCAAGAGCTAAATGAGGATATAAAAGGTAGGTGACTCTCTGGTCACCCTGCAGTTCCAAATCAATTCCCTGGCAGCTGTGGTACTCCAAAATAGACAAGCTCTAGATACAATAACAGCAGAAAGAGGGGGAACATGCCTCCTGGGGAAAGAGAGCTGTTATTTTGTCAATCAGTTTGGCATTGATGGAGACAAGGTGAAGGAGCTCAAGGAGCATACAGAAAAACATAGAAGAGACCTAGACTGGCTACACTCTCTACCAGGATACTTCGACCAATGGCTTCCCTGGCTTCTTCCTTTCCTGGGACCCCTCACTATCCTCTGCATAATCCTACTCTTTGGATACTGCCTGTTTCGTTGTTTTCAAATTTTCTTGCAGGAGCGGTTGCGGGCCTTTACCAATCTGACAGTCAGCAAACTCATTATGGCCAGGTATCAACCTCTTGCCACGGGAGACCAAACCACCATAATCACGTAGAACCCAGACCTGTTACCTTTTATCACCGCCCCTGTGCCAGCATGAAGCAGCTACAAAAAAGAGACCTCTGCCCCTATTCCATAATACTGTCAAAGACTGGAATGATAAGATTTTTCTGTTAGATAAAATGCCCCCTGCCTACAGGAAATGAGTCACTCCAGAGAGAACAAAGGCTTGCTTTTTCCCTCCTTGCCTCCAGTCATAGCCAATCATCTGCCTCCACCACACTCCCCCCAACCCTTATAAACCTCACCCAGTCAGCCCCTGGTTGCTGCTCTCGCCATTGTTCGAGACAGCCCAGCAGCTCTGTCCCTTAATAAAAGCCCTGCTTTGGGTTTGTGTTTTGGCTCATTTTATTTCTCTCAGTATATAATGTTCATTTTTTTTTTTGGTTTATGAATTTAGTTGTTTTTAAAGTTTAATCAAAATAACATCTAATGATGGCAGATAATCTATAATCTTACCCATGTCTAACAATCATCATCTCATATGTCTGAATCATTTTTTCAAGAAAAAATTTAACAGGCTGAAGATTATGTGCACTGCAGGCTTCATAAGCACATTTCAAAAAGTCCTGAAATAAAAAAGATGGAATCCATTTTTATACAATAGTATTAGAAATCATGTCATGAAAGTTTTATTTTTTCAAATTAAGAGGAAGAACAAATTGAAAGGAAGTTATTAATCATCACTGCATCATAGCATTGCTTCATAGCATCATGCTGCATAAAACCAATTCTTTTTAATAATGCTTCCTAAAATTCTATTTTTGGTTAGGATATGAAAGAATATACCAGAAAAGCCTTCACACTATAGTAACTAGAAATAAACAATAAAGCTAAAAATCATTTAAAATTCTTTCTTTTGAGACAAGATCTCACTATATAGTTCAGTGAACTGGCCGTGAACTCACTATATAGTCCTGGCTGGCCTCAAATTTGTGGTGATCCTCTTTCCTCAGCCTCCCAAGTGCTGGGATCACAGACATGCAACACCACACTTGGTAATCATTAAAAATTTAAAGACAGGACCGGGGATTTAGCTCAGTGGTTTCGTCACCTGCCTTGCAAGTGCAAGGTCCCAAGTTTGATCCCCAGTACCAAAAAAGACATAGAAGTACTTTGGCTACAAGTAAGTCTAAAGGAACTTAATTTCAAAAAAGGTTAAGCCTCTCCTAGGGTAAGCTCAGCTACAACTGTTTTCACTCCTGGTAACATTTTCTAAGTCTGGACATGGTGGACATTCAATTGGACCTACTATAGACAGAGGAGCTTTGCTAAAATAAGGAGAAACTAATAGAAATTGTAATGTTTATATGGCTAATGTACATTTTGTTGTGCCCAGATTACGAAGTCCCAAAGACCACCAGGAGGCCGTTTCCGAAGTAAGCACACGAGAGTCATTTATTCAAGCTTAAGCAGGGACTCTCAATTGTCACCGACACAGCGGATCAAGATTGAGAGCCCCGAGTTCCAAATTAGCAGGGTTTTTATTGAGATTACAGCAAGCTTCAGTCATTAGCAGCCATATGATTGGTTAACATTTAGCAAGTATGAAGTGTAGAATTTTGATTGGCTAGGCTCATTGGGGGTTGAAGGGGATTACGTATAGGTTTTTACAAGAAAAATGGGGACAAAGGTTAGTGGTCTACTGTCACGTACTGATGGTCAGCAGACATCTTGACTCATGGTCATGACCACCTTGTGTGGATAGTCAGCATGTTAACAGATTGTCCTATAGATAGTGGGCCCGGGACACTTGTTTCTAGGGCAAACAGATGGCTGAGTAATGAGCTTAGGAATCTTGAGTTACAGATCATGTCTTTTGTCCCAGATCAAGCACAAATTTGAGAGAACAAAGGAGACTGCTCCATTTTGGACAAAATGGAGTCATTCTGGTCCCACAATTTGAATCTGGAGGAACCCCAAATGTCCAGTTGGCGCTTCCCACTGCCCATGTTGTTTGGTTGTTTGTTTTCTACTCAGTACGTCAAAAGATCAAAGTTTCACCTAGAAAGGCATAAAGGAGTTCTTTAGTCTTAGGATGCTTAGATCCCAAAATACTGCTGGAAAGAGGATATAGCAGGATAATTGTCACTTCAAAGACATTTGAAGTCAAAGGTTAACTATAGCTCAATAATGCTGCAATAAAACTCCAACAACTCCTGATTGAATTGATCAGCAACTCAACCTAGTAACCCAAGAGAGGACAATACATAGTTTTCTATAGGAAAATACCAGTTTAGCCTCTACAATTATAGCACATAGTTTAATGCTTACCATGAAATCAAAACATGCAAGTCATAAGAAGTAGCTAAGGACTAAGAGACGAAACAGTAACCAAAAACAAACTCACAGATGATTGCTATATCATAATTATCAGGCAAGAACTTTTTTAAAAAACTTTTTTTGTGTTGTGCTGGGAATCAAACCCAGGGCCTCTTGCATACCAGGTAAACATTCTACCACTGAGCTATACCTACAGCCTTAAAGCAACCTTATTATAAAGTATAAAGTATAAAAGAAAATGGAGCCAGGCATGGTGGTACATGCCTATAACCCCAGTACTCTGGGAAGCTGAAGCAGGAGGATGGCAAGTACAAACCCAGCCTGGGAAATTTAGCAAATTAATGAGACTTTGTCTCAAAACAAACAAAAAAATTAAAAAGGGCTGGGATGTAGCTTCATGTAAAGATCTTGGGTTCAATTCCTAATAGTGGAGCAGAGAGGAAAGACAGAAAAAATAGATGACAAGATAAAGAATTTCAGTAGAGAAGTGGAGTCTCTAAAAAGAACCAAATCAGATATACTATAACAGAAAAACAAAATACATGAAGTTAAGCATTCTTTGAGGGCTGAGGATGTGTATCTCAGTGCTAGATCACACAGGCCTAACACATGTAACCACGCATATGTGCACACGTGCGTGCACACACACACACACACAAATTCACTGGATGAGCTTATCAGAAAACTGGACAAAGCTAAAGAAAGGGTCACTAATCTTAAAGATAGGCAAATAAAAAGTAACAAACTAAAACATATAGAGAAAATAATTTAAAACAAACATAAAAATCAGGGCATAAGAGATAGGTGAGACAGAATAAAAGGTCTAATAAATGCATCATTAGAACCTGAGAAGAAGATGGTAGAGAAAATAGAGAAAGAAGTATTTTAAATATTTTAAAAGATAATTACTGAGAAATTTTGGGAGAAACATTTCAACATACAGATTCAAGAAAGGATAGTAAATCCCAAGGAGAATAAGTAAAATAAAACAAAAAAACACTAGGTACATAGTTAAACAGCTCAAGACCAAGCAAAAAGAGAAATTATTAGAAATAGCCAGAGGGGGGAAAAGCACATTATTACATTCAGAGGAGCATAAATAGGAAAAGGCCTAACTTCTTTTTTTTTTTGGTACCAGGGAATCAAACTCAGGACCTTGTGCTTGCAAGGCAGGTGGCGACACCACTGAGCTAAATCCCTGGCCCAAGAGGCCTGACTTCTAAACACAACAGTGAAAGGCACAATGGAATAATATCTCTAATTCCGGGGGGGGCCGGGGGGGGCCGGGGGTTGTCTCAACTCTGTTAATCTAGACCAGATTTTTTTTTAACTCTAGACTCAGTAAAATATTCTTCAGAAATTAAGGTTAAATGAAGACATTCTCAGACAAACAAAAGCTAAGAGAATATGTTGTCAGAACACCCATATACATACAAGAAAGACTAAAGTAAGTTCTTTAGATCAAATGAGAAAAGATCTCAGATGAAAGCACATTTCTACTGAAAGAAAAAAACAGCACTAGGAAGATAATGTAAAAGTTTTTCTTTACAAATACTAATACCTAAAGCAAAAAAAGAAAAAAGTATTGGGGCAACAACAGCACAATGGACAAGGATGAGTAGAAAATTGTATCATTTAAAGTGATTGTATTTATGTGAAATGATAGAATACTAACTTAAGGTAAATTGTAATAAATCAAGGTACATACTATAATTTGTGAAGCAACCGACCCCAAGTTTCAACAGAGAAGATAAAATGAAGTGTTAAGTTTGGGGTGTGGCTCAATGATAGAGCACTCACCTATCATTTATGAGGCCCTGGGTTCAACCCCCATCACTACACACACACACATATACACACACACACATCCAAACACACACAGGAGTGATAACTAGATAACCATAACTGGAAATCTAAAAGAAGCTAATAAAGGAAGAACAAAGGAAGATAGAAAATATTTAAAAGCAAAATAATATTCTTAATACTATTTTCAAACTGAAATCTATGCATCTATTGCTATATTCATGTAAGTATAAAAGTTCTTCAAGAGGACACTAAAATTTTGAATTTTCATTTTGATTCTTTAAAAAATAAGATTAGCATATGTGAATCATATTGATAATCACCTTTACTTGGCACTGCCATAGATGTATATTAATATTTGAGAGTGAGAATTATTTTAAAAGAGTCTAATAAAGTGACACCTTTAATCAAATAAATGCCTCAACACATCAAATGAAGAGAAAATTTTTCAGTAAATCAGCAGACAGAAATGGTGGGAGAATTGAATCATCATATAAAGAAAGCTAATATATGCACACTGAATTCAAAAGAATCTTTACTGTATATTTTACAATAAATATTGCCATAAACTGACAATTTAGTTTCAGCCACAAATTATTTACTTAATTTAATTGTACTAGACGAGATTTTATTGAGATTATTTTATTAGTAATTAATTTTAATCTGATTTTATATTGTGGCACACCTTCATTGTATTCATGGACAGGTTTTTACATACTGAAGGTTTCTGACAACCCTACATCAAGCAAATCTACTGGTATCATTTTTTCAAAGTAGCATCTATTCACTTTATGTCTCTATTACATTTTACTAATGCTCACAATATTTCAAACTTTTTGATTATTATTTTATCTGCTCTTAAGATCTGCAATTAGTGATCTTTTATGTTACTGCTGTAATTGTTTGGGGGGACCACAAACCTTGTCCATATAAGGTAACAAACTTAATCATACAATATGTGTGTTCAAATTTCTCCAACTACCAATGGTTTTGTCTCTCCCAGTCCTCAGGCCTCTCTATTCCCTGGGACACAACAATACTGAAATAGGCCAATTAATAACATCACAATGGACTCTCAGTGTTCAATTTAGAGGCAGACTTTTACATCTCTCACTTCATCCTCCAGGAGCAGAGCAGAGAAGAGGTTTTAAAAAGTTTTAATTAGTCCAACATGGCATGAGCGAAACTCCAAGGAAAGACACCAGATAATGCAGGTGTCTCTGCATTATTCTGAAATGGGGAAGGCAAACATACCCAGATACAGAAAATCAATTTGAAGGACAAATCCCCTAGGTCACATCAAATACCAGGATGGCTGGGAAGGGAAGTAGGGCTGCTGCCAGTCTACAGAACCTTCCACATCCTTTACCCAGCAAACATGCACCTTTGGGAGTAGTTCTAGCATCCTGAGGGAAGGAGCCAGAGTGCTACAGAGGCTAGACTCCGGAGATAGGCTCCCTACATACTCTTCCTCCCACCTGAAAGAGGAAACTCAGCATAGGAATTAACTGCAGTTAGGGCCCCAGGGAAACTGAGGACTGCAACCAAAGAAACATGGAGGAGAAAGAAAGAGCCGGAAGCACTAAAACAGGCAAACCTTCCCCATCATCCACCCAAACACTGGGGTCTCTGTGTCCCTTCAGCATCCTACCTACCACCCACCAGTCAGCACTAACAAGGGAGGCCTCCTGCCCTAAGCAGAGAGAGGCTGAACACCACGAGCTGTAGGCAATACAGAACTGTGGACCACATGGCTGGGGACAAGAGAGAGAAAAAGGAGAGTCAGCAGAGTCAGACCAGAACAATTGCTCTTCTATCTCTTTGCCAAACACTGGAAAGATTTGAAACAGCATGAAATCCTGCCCACCACCCATCATCTCACACTTGCAAAAGATGCCCTCTGTCGAGCCTGGGGGCTGTGCCACGTTCCACAGGTTGGACAGCAGAGCTCTTGAAACAGGGACAGAAAATAGTCTGTGAACAGAGGATCAGGAAGTGGTGCCTCAGACAGAAGGCTTATGGATATGCACTAGGCAAAACGTCTGTGGAGGGAAAACATGGAGGCAACCCTGGGATTTGCCTTATAGTGAAGGGAGCAGGAATAGGAGATCCCTGGTAGAAGTCAACAGAGAACTGGGTGTTGGGAAATCATCTTCTTGCCAAATTAATTGAGGTGAATAGAGCTTGGGACAGAGACAGAGGCCTGAAGTTAGCCAAACTCAAAGCCTGGCTTGCAGCCAGAAGGCAGGTCCAGGGAACCATCTTGATCCTTAGCCCTCATTGCTCCCAGGAACACAATTAAGCATTTCATAAGGGGAACCAGACTGGCTGCTTGCAATCAAATTATGACTGTAGTAAAAAGGAAGTGGTGTAGAACCCTGGTTCTATGCTATAGCACCTGTGTGAGGGTTTTTGTTGTTGTTTACTTTCTTGCTTATTTCTTTCTTGAGTGCTATGGGTTTTCTTTTTTCTATTTTTGTTCTTGCTTCTGTATTATTATTTTATTCTATTTTAAAGTTATTTTTCTTCATTCTCCTCCCTCTTTTGGTCTTTTGGAAACACCAATGGCATGAAGAGAAAAACTACAGAATAGGAAAAACTTTTTCCAACTATTCCTTAGACAGAGGAGTAATATATAAAAAAACATACAAATATATCCAGAATATATGAAGAACTCCAAAAAATCATATCCCCCCAAAGTCAATCAAAAAATTGGCAAATGAAATTAATAGACTTTTCTCAGAAAAAGTACAAACAGCCAATAAATAAATTAAAAAGTTATTCAGCATCTTTGGCCATTAATGAAATGCAATTACGACAACACTGAGATTCCATCTTACTCCAGAAAGAATGGCCCTCATCAAAAAAATCAAATAATAACATGCTGGTGAGGCTGTGGGGGAAAAGACACCTTCTACATTGTGGGTGGGAGTGTAAACTAGTCCAAGAACTATGAAAATCAGTGTAGAGATTCATAAAAAAATAGAAATTCCAGGCTGGGGATTTAGCTCAGTGGTGCCGCTGCCTGCCTCATAAGCGCAAGGTCCCGAGTTCGATCCCCGGTACCAAAAACAAAAAAATAGAAATTCCATTTGACCAGCCATTCCCTTTCTAGGTATGTTCCTGAGAGAGTTAAAGACATCATACTACACCAATTCATGCATATCTATGTTTATAGCAGCACAACTCACAATAGCCAAAAAACTTGGAAGTGGCCTATATATCTATCAACCATGAATGGATAAAGAAACTGGTATTTGAGCCCGCTGCAGACAGGCAGGTCTGTGCACCCCCTACCGAGGTCCTGAGTCACGTGGAAGACACCAAATCACCCCACTGCAGACAGGCAGCCACCTGATTCCACATTACCAAGGCGCAGAGGACACCAGACCACCAGACCAAGGTACTGAGTCCCACTGTTCCCAGCCCAGAGGTAGGGGCTTCTGAGCCGTCGTCCCACTGCTCCTGGTCCAGAGGAAGGGGCTTCCCGGTCACCATCCCTCCCGCCGCTCCCAGCCCAGAGGGAGGGGCTTCTGAGCCACCATCCCACTGCTCCTGGTCCAGAGGAAGGGGTTTCCCGGCCACCATCCCTCCGGCTGCTCCCAGCCCACAGGAAAGAGCTTTTGGGTCACCATCCCTACCGCTGCTCCCGGCCCCTGTCCCACCTCTCCCAGCTCAGAGGAGGTAATCCGTGCAGGTGGTAACAGCCCCCCTGCCCCAGTCGAAATGAGAAAACACATAAGTAAGTCTCAAAACCAGACTTCCAGATCACCTACAGCAACCCGAAAGGGAAATGAGATGGAACCCTCTGATACTCAACCACCTGGACCCACTGAACTGGCAACAAAAGGGGATCTGGAAAAAATGAAATCAGAAATAATTTCTCAGATAACAGGAGAAATTGTGCCCTTAGTGCAAGACATGATTTATAAATCTAGAGAGGAGCTGAGGAACATGATGGAATCCCAACGTAAGAAACAAATGGAATCCATAAAACAGATGCAAATAGATTTCCAGGACATGAAAAACTCCATTGAAAGTCTACACAGCAGAACGAGGCAGTGTGAGGACAGAAGTTCAGATATAGAAGATAAGATTGCAATTAGTGACCAGGAAAAGAAAAATTGCTTCAAAATTATAAGGGAACTTGAGAAATCAATCCAGCAGCTGCTAGATGATGCAAAAAAGAATAACATAAGACTGATTGGGCTCAATGAAGAAACAGGAGAGAGTGCAGATGACATAAAAAATCTCTTCCCAGAAATAATGGCAGAAAACTTCCCAAGCAGGGGAAAAGAGCTTGACATACAGATAAGTGAGGCATATAGGACTCCAAATAGTCTTGATCAAAAAAAATCTACTCATAGGCATATAATTGTTAAGATTCCAGAAACACAACAGAAGAACAAAGTTCTCCAAGCGGTCAGAGAAAAGAAACAAATCACATACAAAGGAAAGCCCATCAGAATCACAGCAGACTTCTCAACATGAACCATCAAGGCAAGAAGAGCTTGGAGTGACAGATTCCAAGCCCTAAAAGAAAACAGCCTCCAACCCAGATTGATGTACCCTGCAAAACTATCTTTCAAAATGGATGGAGAAATAAGATACTTTCATGACAAAGAGCACCTTAGGAACTTCATGAATACCAAACCAGCACTCCAAAGAATTTTACACAATAGCCTAGGAACAGACATTGAGGATCACAACCCCAGGAAGCAAAGCAGAATGAACCCATCTGGCATGACAAGAAATTAAACGTAAAGGGGGAGAACCCAACAAAAAGAAAAAGTCATGGCAATGACAAGTCAATACGTTTCAGTTATAACCATCAACATTAATGGTCTCAATTCACCAATCAAAAGAAATAGACTGGCAGAATGGGTCAAGAAGCAAAATCCAACAATATGCTGCATACAAGAAACACACTTAATTCAAAAGGAAACTCATAGACTGAAAGTTAAAGGGTGGAAAACAATACTGCATGCGACAGGAACCCGAAAAAAAGCAGGAGTAGCTATCCTCTTGGCAGATCAAGTAGATTTCAAACCAACACTAATTAAGAGAGACAAAGAAGGACACTACATCCTTGTAAAGGGAAGAATCCAAGAGGAAGAGATGACCATCATAAATATCTATGCACCAAACACTAGTGCACCCAACTATATAAAACAAATACTAACGGACATGAAAAGCCATATATGCACTAATACAATTGTAGTGGGGGATCTCAACACCCCACTGTCACAAATAGATAGATCAACTAGACTAAAAATAAGTAATGAAACACTAGAACTCAATCGAACTCCTGAACAAATGAACTTAACAGATGTTTACAGAGTCTTCCACCCCACAAAATCAGAGTACACATTCTTCTCAGCTGCACATGGGTCATTCTCAAAAATAGACCACATACTCACACATAGAACATGTTTAAGGAAGTGCAAAGGAATTGAAGTGATCCCCTGTATATTATCAGACCATAGTGCGATAAAATTGGAGATCCATAGCAAAAGAAACTCAAAAAATTTCATAAACACGTGGAAATTGAACAACACACTTCTGAATAATCAATGGATCACAGAGGAAATTAAAGAAGAAATCAGACAGTTCCTTCAATTAAATGACAATGACAATACAACATATCGGAATCTATGGGACACAATGAAAGCAGTCTTACGAGGGAAATTCATAGCAGTGAATAAGCCCATTAGGAAAACAGAACGAGCCCAATTAAACAGCCTGATGCTGAACCTCAAGCTTCTAGAAAAAGAAGAGCAGGACAACCCCAAAGCTCATACAAGGGAAGAAATTATAAAGATCAGAGGAGAAATCAATGCAATGGAGACTAAGAGAACAATACAAAAAATCAATGAAGCCAAGAGTTGGTTCTTTGAAAGAATCAACAAAATTGATAAACCTTTAGTCAACCTTGTCAGAAAAAGGAAAGAAAAGGCCCAAATCCATGCAATTAGGAATGAAAAGGGTGAAACTACAACAGACCCAGCAGAAATCCAGATGATCATCAATACCTACTTCCAGAACCTATACGCCAATAAGATGGACAACACAGAAGAAATGGACAGATTCCTAGATACATATGAATCACCAAAGTTGAATGAAGAAGACCTAAAAATTCTGAACAACCCAATATCAACCAATGAAATTGAAAATGTAATTAAAAACTTATCACCTAAGAAAAGCCTGGGCCCTGATGGCTTCACTGCTGAATTCTACAAGACATTTAGAGAGGAACTGCTGCCACTACTGTTTAAACTCTTCAATGAAATTGAAAGGGAAGCAATACTCCCAAATTCATTCCTGGAAGCAAGCATCACCTTGATCCCCAAAGCAGAGAAAGACCCAACTGAAAAAGAGAACTATAGGCCAATCTCACTAATGAACATAGATGCAAAAATCCTTAATAAGATACTGGCAAACAGAATGCAGAAGATCATCAAGAAGATCATACAACCTGATCAAGTGGGATTCATCCCAGGGATGCAGGGATGGTTCAATATATGAAAATCAACCAATGTAATACACTATATCAAGAGAGCCAAGGACAAAAACTATATGATTATCTCCATAGACGCAGAAAAAGCATTTGACAAATTCCAACATGCATTTGTGATAAAAACCCTACAAAAACTTGGAATAGATGGTCTCTACCTCAAACTCATAGAAGCCATCTATGAAAAACCAACAGCCAGTATCATACCAAATGGTCAAAAACTGAAATCCTTCACACTCAAATCAGGAACAAGACAAGGATGTCCACTATCACCCCTCTTGTTCAATATAGTTCTGGAAACATTAGCCACGGCAATTAGACAAGAGAAAGAAATAAAAGGAATAAAGATAGGAAATGAAGAAGTCAAATTGTCATTATTTGCAGATGACATGATACTCTCTATAGAAGACCCCGAGAACTCCACCAAAAGTCTTCTAGACTTAATAACCAAATTCAGTCAAGTAGCTGGTTACAAGGTCAACACACAAAAATCAGTAGCTTTCCTCTACACGAATGACAGACTCACTGAGAGAGAAATAGGGCAAATAATTCCTTTCACAATAGCATCCAAAAAACTGAAATACCTAGGAATCATCCTAACGAAAGAAATCAAAGACCTCTTCTCTGAAAACTATGGCACTCTGAAAAGAGAGATTGAAGATGATATCAGAAAATGGACAGACATCCCCTGCTCCTGGGTAGGAAGGATTAATAGAGTGAAAATGGCCATACTTCCAAAATCGCTATATAGATTTAATGCAATTCCAATTGAGATCCCAGCAGCATACTTCATAGACCTTGAGAAAACAATCCAAAAATTCATTTGGAGCAAGAAGAGACCCAGAATAGCAAAAGCAATTCTAGGTAACAGAGACATGGCAGGGGCTATCACAATCCCCAACCTGCAACTATACTACAAAGCTACTGTGATAAAAACAGCATGGTACTGGCAAAGAAACAGGCTTGAGGACCAGTGGAACAGATTAGAAGATGCAGAAACAACGCCAGACACACTCAGCCATCTCATCTTCGATAAAGGAGCCAAACACCCTCACTGGAGGAAAGATAGCCTCTTTAATAAATGGTGCTGGAAAAACTGGCCTTCAACTTGCCAAAGATTAAAACTAGACCTGTATCTCTCACCATGCGCTAAACTAAAATCAAAATGGATTAAAGATCTAAATATTAAAATAGAAACTCTGAACCAGTTGGAACAGAGGTTAGATAGAACCCTTGAAGACATCGGTGTAGGAAAAGATTTTATGAACAAAACCTCAGTTGCCTGTGAACTAGCACAAACAATCAACAAATGGGATCTCTTCTTATTAAAAAGCTTCTGAACAGCAAGAGAAACCACCAGCTGTGTGAAGAGACAATCCACAATGCGGGAAAAAATCTTCACCTGCTCTTCCTCAGACAAAGGTCTACTATCTCGAATCTGGAAAGAACTTAAAAAGATCAGACCTCCCAAATTTAAAGACCCAATCCAAAAATGGGCATCTGAAATGAACAGACATTGCTCAGACAAAGAAGTAGAAATAGCAAATAAATACATGAAAAAATGTTCAACATCACTGGTCATTCGAGAGATGCAAATGAAAACAACGCTGAGATTCCACTTCACTCCAGAAAGAATGGCTGCTGTCATGAAATCAACCAATAACAAATGCTGGCGGGGCTGTGGGTCAAGAGGAACCCTGCTCCACTGCTGGTGGGAGTGTAGACTGGTGCAAGCACTGTGGAAATCAGTATGGAGATACCTCAAAGAACTAGGACTGGAAATCCCATTTGACCCTGCTATTCCACTGCTGGGGATCTTCCCCAAAGAATTAAAAGAATCATACCACAGTGATATATGTGCACCCATGTTCATAGCAGCGCAGTTTGTAATAGCTAAAACTTGGAAACAGCCCAAATGCCCATCAACTGGAGACTGGATAAAGAAAATGTGGTTTTTTTATAAAATGGAGTACTGCTCAACCATAAAAAATGAGAAATTAGAGACATTTATAGCTAAGTGGATGCACATTGAGGCAATACTCTTAAGTGAAATAAATAGGACACACATGTGTAAATACCGAATAGTTTCTCTGTTGTGAGAAACTGAAAGTGTAAATAAGGACTAAATGTATAATAGGTCATGTGAAATAGGAAGAAAAGGGAAGGAAGTGGGAGGGCTAAGAGAAAGGATAGAAGGGAATGGGATTAATATGAGAAAATGGAAAAATAGGAACAAAATTTTTATAAATAGGGAGGGCTGGAGGGGTTGAAGGGAGGGCTGGGCAAGGGTGAAAAACAAGAACCAAGAGAGACTATGTAAAGGTGCAAATTTCCAATGATGAATGTCATTATATTGTATACCTAAAATGTACCAATTATTAGAATGAATAATCGATAATGTAAAATAGGAAGAAAAGGTCCAAAGGGGTAGGGGTAGTGGGAGGCACAGGGGAAAGGAAAGAAGGGAAAGGAAAAAATGATGAGAAATGGAAAAAATGGAAATAAAGTCTTTGTAAATAGGGAAGGGTGGAGGGCGTGAAGGGAGGGCTAGGAATGGGGAAAAAATAAGAACCAAGATGCATTATATAAAGGTACAATTCCCAATGAGAAATGTAATTGTGTTGTATACCTACAATGTACCAATAAAAGAATTTAATACAAAAAAAAAGAAACTGGTATTTATACACATTAGGATATTACTTTGCCATAAAGAAGGATAAATTTGAATCATTTGTAGAAAAATTGATGTACCTTGAGATCACAATGTTAAGTGAAATAAATCAAAGAAGCTTAAATATCACATAATATCTCTTATTGAGAAACCCAAAGTATAAATAATTTAGAGAGAAAAATAAAAGACAATAGGAAACAGGGGCATAAATCTTTTGTAAATGGAAAAGGGAAGGGGATTTAGAGATGGAGGGTGGGGGCAGGGAAAGAAGTGAAAGAAAAAGGAAATAAAAAGAATTCAGATATGTTATATACATGTACCTACTCCCGTGATAAATGTAATCTTTATGTTCTGCAAACATGTATTACTAAAAATAATTCCCCATTTATCCCTGGAAGGGGTTTATAATACATCATTCCATTGGTTACTTGGTGGTAGGTATCTAACTAACTTGCACTGAGATGTTAAAGGGCTGAAAACATGAACACTACCAGCCGGTCAGCCCGCGAAGGAGCACATCACTCTCAAGCCTTCTCCCCCAATTGGTCCCAGCAATAATTCCAGGTCTATTAAACTCTCTAGGAGAGAGTTTGCACATCAAATACTCCAATTTTTGCAGTTTCCACGCAAAGGGCTGAATCTTAAAGCGCCTAGCTCTGGGAGCAGAAGGGACTAAGTATATATGAGTCCACCTAGACCACAAAAGAAGTGGCAATTTTACATGGACATGTAGGTCCTTAGAGGCTTCATTCCCCCAGTAACAAAGCAGAGAAGAGGATTTAATGTGCAGGTCTCTTTTTCTCCACAGAAAGGGTTTATTCCACATATTGCATGCCCTCAACTTTTACAGCTACCTCTTGAAGGACTCTATCTTAACCTCTTAACCTCTTAGCTTTATGAACAGAAGAGACTAGGCACATACAAGTCTCCTAAGATTCAGAACAAAATAGGATTTTTAAAAGCTGTGCAATAACTTCTATGAGCTGTATTCCCTTGGAGTAGTGCAGAAAAGGGGTGGGAACAGACAGCTCCTGCTTTTTTGTCTCTGAAAGTGACTTACAGTTCACACTGCTAACGGTTCTTTAATAAGGTAAGTTCCTAACAAACTTGCTTCAGGGAGCTAGAGACAAATAAGGGACCTTCAGCAGCCAAAGCCCACACTCAGGACTTAATGAGTCTTACCCTCTGGCTTGCCTCAGAGATAAATCCAGGCCTACTCATTCTTCCTGGAAGAGTCTAGCCACACAAGTGCCACAATTTCTATAGCTCCTATCCAAGAAATTGTTTCTTTAGCTACTTAGCTCTGAAAGTTGATGAGGTGGACATACAATGGACTCACTTCAGAAACTATTTTCCCAAGATCAGAAGAGTAAGCCTTAAGGTTAAATACAAGGATCTGCCACAAATCCTACCCCGAGCACAATGCAGAAACAGTGGGAGATACAACACCCACACAGCTTCATCATGAAGACATAAGGGACTGGAACACAGTCTAACATCTCAACCTTTCCAGCTACATATAGAAAGTCTAGATACTACCATACCAATGTCAGTGTACTGACAGGGACATCATACTTTCTAGCTCCTGGGGACCACCAGAAACAGATAGCAGTCGGGAAAAACACAGAGTTAAGTAGCAACTTAAAATTCTTGGCTATGCAGATTGGTAAGATCTTTTTCCTATTCAAGGTCAGTCTGATCAAACTGAAGGAGGCTGTTGTCTTATCTAGTGCATAAACAACCAACACAGAGAGTCAAGAAAAGTGAAGAAATGGAGAATATGTTCCAAATCGATGAATAAGGTAAATCTTCAGAAACCAATCTAAATGAAGCAGATATGTGATTTATACAAGGAATTCAAATAACATGAAAATACCCACTGAAATCCAGAGAGCAATGGAAGAACAAACAGAATTTCACCAAAGAAAAATATTTGAAGAGCTATAACTTAAATGAAAAATTCAAAATAGTAGTTTAATAGCAGATCATATCAAGCAGAAGACAATTCATTACAAACCATCTGAGGTGCAAAATGAAAAACAGTGAAAATAGCTTAAGAGACTTATGGAACACAATTAAACAGAACAACTTACAGAATATTGGTATTTCAGAAAAATAGAGGAAGAAAGGGACAGAAAATATTTTCAGAGAACTAATGCCAGAAAACTTCCCAAGCTTGGGAAAAGAAATAGAAAGCAGAGATTTCTGTACTCCCACGTTCACTGCAACATTATCTACAATAGCTAAGATATGGAAATGCCCAAGTGTTCATCAATAGATGAATGGGGCTTTTAAAATGTGGTATATATATACAATGGAATATTCAGCATTTTAAAAAATAGGTAATTCTGTCATTTGCAACATGGATGAATCTAGAGGACATTATGTTAAGTGAAATAAGCCAGGCACAGATGAACAAATACCATATGATTTCACTTATACATGAAACCTAAAAAAAATTAAGACTTGAATGGTCGTTACCAATGGCTGAAGGCAGAAAGTGAATGGAGGAATAGATGGGGAAATAGGAGACATTGGTCAAGAAGTATAAAGTTATAGTTAGATGATTCTAGCATTCTATTGCACAGTAAGGTAGATAATGCATTGTTATTTTGAAGGATTTCTTACCACAAAGAAGTCACAATTATTTAAGGTGATGGATATGCTAGATGGCCTCATTTGATTATTTCACAATATATACAAGTATCAAAACTTCACCATATTCATAAATGCATGCAATATAATTTGTAATTACAATAAATGAAAATTGATATGTATTCAAAGTGTGCAATATGAGGATTTAATATTAAATACATAATGCATAATGATTAGCACAAACTAATTAACACATTCATCACCACCCATAGTTACCATTTGTCTGGGCAGAGGTAGTTTCCTTTAAAGGAAGAGTTAGTGTACTACTTAAATTTGAGAAACAAAACATTATGTTAAATATTTCTTCCTGATGACATAAACAAGCAAGTATTACAGTACACATACTAGTAAGTATTATAAATCACGACAGGAAATAAAATATTTATTCTCTTACATCATCTTTGATCTGAACCTTAACAGGTTAACCTAGCAATATATAATAGAAAGTACCATGGAGCCGGGGATTTAGCTCAGTGGTTCCGCCGCCTGCCTCGCAAGCACAAGGTCCTGAGTTCGATCCCCGGTACCAAAAAAAAAAAAAAGTACCAAGTATACCCACCCTCCTTTATCACAGAGGCCAAATATAGGACTATCCTCTAAATATAATAATTTCACTAATTTAGTAAAACTTTGTAAATGTTTGAATCATCAGTTGAATTTATTATGTTGAGCTAAGTCATTTTGATAGGTTTACTTACATTATAGTCAGCTTCAGGAAGTTTGATTCCAGGAAATAAGTCACTAGTTATTCCATTAAATAAGGGTATGTCATGTGATAAGAATTTTGGTTCATTTACATCTTTAATTGATCGAAGAAGCTAAAATCACGAAAAAGGACAATATAAGTTAACTGCCTACATTTATATCTTCATTGCACCCCATTAACTAAAAGTCAGTTTATTTTACATTATTCCACAGAATCCCCCAAATTAAAAACCAATACTATGTGTATCAATTCCAAAGGTCCTTGTATTCATATAAAGTATAATAAGTAACATAACCCAAAACTATAATTTCAACCTCACATAAAAAGACAGAGCAAAAACTCTTTCAATTGCCTATTGTTCTTCATTTATCACTTTAAAAAGCATCTTTCTGGGCTGGGGATTTAGCTCAGTGGTTTTGCCCCCTGCTGCGCAAGCGCAAGGACCCAAGTTCGATCCCCAGTACCAAAAAAAATAATAATTAACAAAATAAAAATCATCTTTCTACTGAAATGTTCACAAATTATATATTTAACGCTTACCAGGATATCCTCATTTTCATTGGGATATTTTAGTTTTAGGTTGCCAGCAGCCACTAAGACTGCTTTTACTGCTCGCATTCCATAGTCGTAATGAAACTGTGATGAGAGCTGCTCTGAGCAAAGTCTATAGGTCATCACTATCTTCACAGAGAGAGGTTTTGCATTCAAAAATCCGTAGGAATAGAGGGAGATTTCTGCTATAAGGGCATAGTTTGGAACCATCATAGCTACTGTTCTAAAAAGAACCTGAAGTATATAAAGTTAAATATGTTATTTACATAAAAGAAGCCATTTTAAAACTAAGCATAAGCATCCAAAGATAATGTTTTGCTATTCAAGTTTATTTCCCAAATGTAACACCTTTTCATAAACTGTGACTTTTTTCAGTACTTAATATTTTTATGCACTTAGTATTTTTTGGATGTCTAAAAAATGTTTTTGGAGGTTTACCTTATATTAAAAGGAAAAGAAATAACAAATACTGTACATTGGGAAAAATCATACTGTTATTTTTAATTGAACTTTTTATTTTCTGAAATAGGACCATTGTACTTTGTGCAAACCATGTCTACTGATGGAATGAATAAGTAAGAAATTATAGTGCTGTACAACACACTAAAAATATCATGAGAGGAAAAAGGTGAGAAATGTCTATATCTATAACCAGGTCCTCAGCAATAATGAACATTCCAAACCATGACATCATTTGATGATGGGAGGTCACAACCCTGTAAGAATAGGCCAATAGCCTTCTGGGTTATGGGAGTAAGTGCCAGCACCTTGTGAAATATGTCATTGCAGCTACCTTACCTTCACCTTTTGGGGGGAATTAAGTTTGCCTTGAGAGTACTTTGGGCCACATGGCCTGATGTCTGCAGAAGGCATTCACTTAGAATCCCCTGCTCCTGGCTCTGTTGGCTAAAAGGTCTTAGATTCTGTGGTGAGAACGAGGGTGAGGAGTTCAGAGTCATACAGGAGCAGTGGCTCTGAGGAGTGGACCGTGTCAGGAAGGAAGCACATTAGATTTTTTGCAGTCTAACAGTTGCAAGTGGAAGGAATTCCCCAGGTTAGTCTGGCTGTTGGTGCTTGGCCAGGCTGGTCTGTGGTAAGGCCCAGCTGGTCCCAACAGCTAACCCATTCCTGTCTTCAGGCCCATCAGAGAAAAGCTAATGATAGTCTTGGTACTGTGGACATCATTATCTTTATCTTCAATTGCGTCAAATCTCCTTGCCTATCTAGAGAGGCACAGGTGGCCCTGGGTGCCTTCTTGTTTCTGTGGATGCATATGTTATAGACTTTTCTTCAGCTGTTTTGGTTGCAACCCCTCATTTCACAAAAAAAGATAAAAATATCCAAATTCATCTCTCACCAAAGCTGGTTTCACAGCAAAGAAAAATGTTACCCTACAGAATCTGGAGGTAAAGCCATCTTGAAATACGTTAAGAGGGGATTAAAATGATTAAAATGAATAACTGATAATTTGAAATAGGAAAAGGTCCAAAGGGGTGGTGGGAGGGGAGGGGGAAAGGAAAAATTATGAGAAAAGAAAAAAAATGGAAATGAAGTCTATGTAAATAGGGAAGGGTGGAGGGGGTGAAGGGCACACAGGTAATGAGGGAAAAAATAAGAACCAAGATACATCATGTACAGGTACAAGCACCCAATGATAAATGTAAACATACTGTATACCTAAAAGGTACCAATAAAAGAATTTAAGGGGAAAAAAACAATAAAAAGGGCTGGGGATGCAGCTCAGTGCAAAGGCCCTGGGTTCAATTCCCATTACCACAAAAAAGCACAGTACAGGGCCAGGGATTTAGCTCAGTGGTTTCGTCACCTGCTGTGCAAACACAAGGACCCGAGTTTGATCCCTGGTACTAAACAAAAAAAAAAGCACAGTATACTCCATAAATATGTACAATTATAATGTATCAACTAAAATTTTCAAAAATTTAAAAAAAATATGTTAAGAGGTTACACACTGAGTTGCTTCCACACTGAGATACAGAACCCAGCTCTCAATAGAACTCACCACCTAGGAGACACGATTGAGACATTTTGGATGAGGTATCTGAAATTCGGGGATATTTTGATTTTTATTGAAGTACAGGAAACAGACTTCTTCAAAAAAAAAAAATAGAAGCTTCACCCTCAGAAATTCTTTAAAAATAGGACCCACAGGTACTTTTCATGGTGTTTGGGAGAAAGATTTACATGTAGCCAAAAAACAAAACAATAAAACCCACAACCTCCATCCCCCCAAACAACACACCGCTCAAAGAAAGTTAAAACTTCAGGGCAGTAAAGAAGGCTTAGGAAAAGATCTAAGGTCTGAGGAGGCTGTATATTAATTAAGAGCAAACCAGGCCTCAGAACTCAACAGTTAGGCTGCTCATCCAAGGGAGCTTCGCCATTGAGAGGAAGCTGTCCCAGTGTGAGCAGGAGTAGGGGAAGAAGATTCAGTTGCTCCTTTCTAGAGTGTGTACAAATCTTTCCAATTCCTTGATGCTTTGTTTCTGGACTCTAAGGCCCAGCCATTAAGGCCTGCTTCTCAGTAGAGACTGACAGCACATCCTGAGAAATGAGACTCAGTCCAAAGCTTGGCTCTGAATGACAGATTATGCAAGAGCAAGTGGGTTTCTGCCAACGACAAACTTGGCGGGGGTGGAGTGCGGGAGAGTCAGCGGGCAGCACGTTTTCATGGACTTGAAATCCAAGCAATTCCCTGTGAGAACTCCCTGTGAGACAGCACCAGGTATACCTGTTGTCTGCTCCCAACTTCCCTAACCCTGTTATTGTCTGAAGGAGACAAGCCTGTAGTGAGTTTGAAAAGCCATTTAGTCTTCAGAGATCCAAGAGAAAGCAGTGATGACAGAGGTGGTGGTGATAATAGGATTGAAGTGCCAGAAAAATCTAAGGGCTTTGTATGCCCATCTGGGCTACTGTGGGCTTAGAAATAGAAATACCTCTGTATTTCCTTGAAGTTCTGTTGAGAGGCTCCAATTCCAAAGAGACTGTGGAAGTCTCTGTGACCAGCTTTGACTCTGTAGTTTACTGCCATTCTACTTTCTCTAAATTGTTCATCAAGTTTTCTATTGGAGACTGTGAGTTCTGATTGTCAGAAGCATCTTAACTTTCAAAACACACCTCCATCCCAGACCATGGAAACAGCTGTTCATTTTCTTAGGTGCAACAATGATATTTGTGATTCTCCAGCCCGGGGGTATTCCTTCCCATCAATCTGTGCGTCTTCTGCCTTGGCTTTGGTGCCATCACTAGGCATGGCTATTTTGGGTTCTGGAGCCAGGCTGGAGCTGCTGCTGCTTTCTTATTTGATGTGTGGCGGGGGGGGGGGGGGGGTCTGTTATGGAGCTCTAGTTGCTGTTAGCATCTGGCATGTATGAAGTCTTAAGTTCAGTACCCACTACTGCCAGCTACCAGGTGTCCCTCCACATGTCCTACAGTTCCTCACACTCTTGCCAGCCCATTGAAACCAGAAGGAGCTTCATCCAGTCCTGTGGCCATCGTTTCCCCCAATTCTCACCCTTGCTGCCACAGTGCATATGCAATAATACAACCATGAACTATGTTCTTTTTGATAAACTTATACTCTTAAAAATATTACCTTAAGGTTATCTGGTAATTCAGAACGTCCTGCATAGCCAGGATTCATGGTTATAGCTACAAAACAGTTTGGATTGAGTTTAAGTTCTGTCCCTTCAAAAACAAACACTTCCAACTTCTGTTGAATGGCTCTCTGAATGCAAAGGATCTGTTGAGCTACCACTGACAACACTTCCAACTCAATACGATTAAATTCATCAAAGCAAGCCCAAGCACCGGAAGAAGCCAATCCTTTAAAAAACTAATGACAGAGGGAAGAGAAAGAGGATGAAAAAAGAAATTAAGATGTGTTATGTACATGTACTAACTCCACACAAGGAATGTAAACATTATATACTGCAAACATGTACTAATAAAAAAAAACTAGGGACAAGAAAAAAGTAAATGATTTTTCTTAGAAAGGGACATCACTTCTTAAATCAAATATTTAAACTTTTAAGTCAAAATCAAAAGTTTGACAAAAGCCCCAAGGATGAAAACATCGTCTTTATCCAATTCAAGTAATGCTTAAACCCCAAAAATACTTCTAATCTTTTAAAAGACTTTATTTAAAAAATGATACCATCACTATATACAACCCCAATAATATTTAAACATTAATTTGCTTCAATTTATCCAGTTCGACCTAACTTTGTAACATTTATTAACTCAGTAATTGAACTACCTTTCCCATTGCTAGATAATCTAACCCGTCTGAACAATTGAACACCACACACTGTACAGCAAGAGCTTTGGCCAAGTCCTTTGTAGTTTCAGTTTTTCCTGTGCCTGCTGGCCCTTCTGGAGCACCTCCAAGGTTTAAATAGAAGGCACCTATCTGCAAAGAAAAGAATATAATGAAAAGAAATCTATGATTAACTGGGAAAACACAACACACACACACACACACACACAGGCAACTGCTTACCAAATGGATCTATTCTTATCTGTTAATTCAGAGAAACGACTTGTTACAGTTTGGCTTTGGACTACTCCCCCAGTCTCATGTGTTGAAGCCCTGGAGCCCAGCTTGTGGTGCTATTGGAATGTGGTGAAAACTAGGACAGAGGGCCTAGTAGGAAGAGATGGGTAAACTGCAGGCATGCCTTTGAAGGATAGATATATTTTGTCTTTGGACCCATGGGAGTGTGTGAAATTTAACTTCTTTTAAAAAAATAGGACTAAGGGTTCAAGGCTGTGCCCATGGAAGAACATGGGGAATAAGGGAACTCTATATTTTCTGTTTAATTTGGCTATGAACCTAAAAGTAACCTAGTAAGTCTATATGAAAAATAAACCCTTGAAAATGATAAACATTTTTATGTTTATATTAAAAGCTCAATAGAGACTAAGTAAATAACACCAATAGCAATGATATTTTACCCACCTGAACTTTATAATGGATAATATACTACTAATTGCCCATTAATTTAATTGCTGGAAACCTCAGAAATTGCTCACAAATGTGTTCCCTTTATTATGGATACTAAATATACTAAAATGCAGTTTTTCAGTGCCTAGAGTTGTATTCAAGTGTTTAATTTGATTCCGATTTTATAATTCAAAGTAGTTAACTTCTGCCTTGCAAGTGTATCACAGCTTCTCACTTCACCAAGGTACCAGATATACAGATGTTTGAGTCATCTGCTCAACAAATATTTAGGGATAACTATGTATTTGTTCACTATTAGAGTAGAAAAAAGACAGACATACTCCCTGCCTTCAGGTAGCTTCCTGAAAAAAAATAGAGGGTTTGCTGAAATGTTTTATCAGAGACCTTTTGGTTTCCTACCCAAATACTCTTTACCAGGGCATTGCATTCATCTCTCCATTGTTGTGAGGCTTCACTGCAGCAAATAGCTCAGAGCTCCCCTTTTCTCCTAAGAACTCCCATCAGCTAATAGGAAATACCATATCAGCAAATAACTGGAAGCTTATGCATGCCCCTGTCCAGAGGTGACTAACCAATGACAAGAAAGGGGTACATAAGCCAGATCTCATTGCCTTAAAGCAGGAAAGTTCTGTGATGACATTCATATTCCAAACCTCCCCTGGAGATTGGCAACAGCTATACATAGGCTGAAACCATATCTTTGTTTAGTTTTTTTTTCTCCTGTCCCATTTTGCTGTCCTTGTTTCCTTATAGGTTCTTACTGAAAGTATTTCTTAAGGAACCATTTGCAGGGGAATCCTCCTTTCATCTTTGCTTCTAGAGAACTCAACTGAAGGCCTGGGGATTTAGCTCAGTGGTGCCACCACCTGCCTCACAAGCAGAAGGACCCGAGTTCAATCCCTGGTGCCAAAAAGAAAAAAAAAAAGAGAACTCAGCTGAAGATATTTTAGTTTTATTTACTCAGCATAAGTGGACTGATATTTATTGATGCCCTTCCTCTACTCCCACGTTGGGCTTCCAGACTGAGCAAAAATACAGAATGCCCTAGTGAAATTTAAATTTCAAATAAATACTAAATAATTAGTACTATAAGTATATCCTTTGCTATATTTAGGACACAGTAAAAATTACAATAATGTACCACATAATGTTTCAGTCAAAAATGGGCTGCATATAAGATGACATATCATACAGTCCATGTGTGTAGTAGGTTCTATCATCTAGTTTGCGAAAGCATGCTGTGATGTTTGCACAGTGACAAAATCACCTAATGATGCATTTCTCAAAACGTATCTCTATTGTTAAGTAATACACGACTGTATTTGTTTTTTACAATTTAGATTTACCTAGGAGTCCTGTATTTTATCTGGAAACCATATTCCAAGGATTTTAATAGTCATAGTTCTGTCTTCTTAGCTTCCCAACTGAGCCCCAACCTCAGCACCACTCCTTACATTTCAGCTCTCTGCTTCCTAGACAGCAGCACTAATATGAAGTTCTAAGACCCAAATGTACTTTTCTCATCCTCCTGTCATCTCTCTAGTACTCAACTGCAAAAACTGATATTATTTTCTGACACTCTGGTTTTATTTTTATATCTCCAGTCCCTTTTTTTCTAATCATTCTCAATAGAAGTGACTCATCCAAGAGTTTTATACAAGAGAAGTCAGAACACTCAAGTATGCTACAAAAGCATCTGAATAAATTTCATTACAATTTTACATAAAGAGAATTGGAGATTAGGAAGGGATAGCTGTATTCAAAATTACAAGTGTGACAATAAATGAAGATAAAAATATTATGCCACATCACAAAGGAATCTTTGTGTAAATTAAAATAATTTAAATGTATACCAATGTTCTGTAACATCTGTCAGTTAGAGGAGTAATGACAAGTCGAGGTGAGTTGCCAAGATATTCATAAGCATATTTTACATTGCAATTAATGATGTGAACACAAGCATTCTCATATTCCCAGTAATAACGAAGCTGGGCAAGCCACTGGAAATCAGTCTCATGTGAAACAGCTAGAAAATATAAAACACACAATCTTTAAATGGAAATAATTTGAAAAATAGGTATTTTATAATCTTCTATAACAAATATTAAAATAATGTTTCCTAGAAATATCATGCAAATGAAATTCTACTGAGAAAGACATACAGTATATGCCTTTGTTTCTAGAAACTATCAATATTTTACCTTTAATATTAAACAAATAGTCACATACCCATTTCAATCATGTCCATGACCACATCTCTAGCATGGACATCAATTGTAACCAAAGCCCCCAGAGTGATCCTGTTCTGCTTAGATAGCTTTCCTCTTACCAACTCTACAATATCATTTAGTTGATGCTGGAGTTCCTTATAGTACTTTTTTAATCCCTACAAAATAAGAAAGCAATTTGATTCATGTTTTATATTTACCTAAAACACGTATTTTATATATTTATTCAATTATAGCTTCATAACCTATCTCAATATAGAAATGAAATATAGAATACAGTGATTTTTATCTAACCTAGTAAAAAGAATTGCATAAGAATTGCATAATTTTAATGCTATATATAGAAATTGAGAATAGAATAGACATGCCGATCAAGAACTATAGATGAAAAAAAGAATGTTGTTTAAAAATCAAATAATGCTTTACCTCTGTTCCACCACTTATAACTTCTTGGGTCTCAGAAGTCCAGAACATTTGAGAAACACAAAGTACAACCTGGCCAGGCCACTCTCTAACCCAGTCTCTTCTCGCAGATTCTGGATAAGCCTAAATAATGAAAATGAATTTCTAAGTTCAAAAGACTGCAAGAGGAAAAAAAACCCTAAATGTATAACAATAAAAAAGTAAAATGTCTGCTATATTTGCAAGTCAGAATAACATTTAGTCATGAAACACTTTAAAAGATTATGTAAAAGACCTGAATAATGGGGTGATCACAAATACAGTTAATGTTTAAATAAAACATTTTATTATAGTAAAAGACACATTTCCATTAATCTCCCTCAAAATACTAAAAAAACTCCCTTTTGCTTTGAACACACTTATCCCATTGTTCTTGGCAATGTGTCTTTTACTGTAATAGGGTTTGTTTTGGGTTTTTTTGTTTTGAGACAGGGTCTCATTTTGTAGTTCAGGCTGGCCATTAACTTACGATATAGGCCAGGCTGGACTCCAGCTCACAGCAATTCTCCTGCCTCAGTCTCTCCAGTGCTGGGATTACAGTCATGTGCCACCACACCTGGCTTTGTAATAGGTTTTTAAAAATTTAAAACATTTATCATGTGTTTTGATCCCCCTTTGTACTTTTATAAATCATTATTCTAATTCTGAAATATAATTTAGTTATAAATTACATTTATTAATAAAATAAATGGAAAATGAGCATCAACATGTTAATTATGAGCTATCTCTGGACAGATTTGAATGTTGATTCTTCTGGAAGTTTATTTCTGTGATTTTTATGTTCCTTTGCTGTGGAAGTTGTCAAGTTTTTATATAAAATACATTTTCCTTCTATTATAATGAAAATATAAAGGTTTCATTAAACTGTAAAAATGAAGTCAAATGGATTATATATACTAATGCTAAGATTTAACTGAAAATACTATACAATCTAATAGAAAACTAAACTAGTAACTAGAAATCCTATATTATTTACCCATAGCTTTTCTAAAACAGTGCATGATCAGGTTACACAAATATTTATATATGCTCAACTATAAACCACTGAACAATCTGTTTTTGAGTTTATATGGTTTGTATCTAGATGTTCCCCCCAAGCCTCATGTGTTCATAGGTGGAGCTTTTCATAGGTGGATAGATCTGGAGTGTGTAATAATAAATTAATGGTGTGTGATAATTAAATTGGTTTAGCATAGTGTTGAGTATGGATAATGGGAAGTCCCAGACTGGGTGTGGGTGGTACCAGCCAATAGGCTGGTATCTTGGATAAAATATAAAAGGAAAGGGCCGGGGATTTAGCTCGTAGTTCTGTCGCCTGCCTTGCAAGCACATGGACCCAAGTTCAATCCCCAGTAGAAAAAAATATATGGAAAGATGGAAGACAGGCTGCTTCTTGGTGCCTTCTGCCTTCTTCCTGCTTGTCAAGGATTATTTCTCCTCTGTGATGCCCCTCTGCCATGCCACCTTGCCTTGGAACCAGCCAATTATGGATTGAAACCTCTATGAACTGTGAGCTAAAATAAGCCTTTGCTCCTTTAACTTGTGGGTGTCAGGTATTTTGTCCTAGCAATGAGAAAGTAACTAAGACAGAGTTTAAAGCATACTTTCACTTATTCCTAACAATGTTATATTTAAAAGGCATTTACACAGATTTGTGGAAGTCTTAATCACTAAAAAAAACCTTGCTTCAATAAAAATGATAACAGCAGATATAAAATTTTACAAAAGTTTAAAAAACTGAAAAATAATTTAAAAGTTGAAGATAAGGGAAACTATACTTTTAACAAATAGCAGCATGTTAGATATAAGAATGCTAAGGGAATAAAAGATATAGATACATATTATTTTAAAATGCTTATTACAGTATTTATAAATAAATGCAAATGATAAACTAGCCTAAGCTTTAAAGAAAGATGAGTAGCCATTGAGAGCTATTGCTAGGTATACAGAAAGGAAATTTTCTATACTAAGAAAATACTTTTGTGAACAATGTTAACACTTTCTATATGTTTTTAATCTGTTTGGAACCATAAATAATAAAAGAGAAAAAAATTAAAATTTATCTGGAAGAACACTGAAGCAGAACAAAAAAGCCACTTCAAGAAAATTAGATTATATTATTCTTTTTTTTGTTTTCCAGCACCGGGGATTGAACTCAGGACCTTGCACTTGCGAGGCAGGTGCGGCGCAGCTAAATCCTTGGCCCAAGATTATATTACTTTTGATGAAAGAAAAAAGCCACCTCACTCATGCAGTGAATTGCTGCATGTAAAGCTCCAAGGACTTTTTCAGATACTCATTTACTACATGACTGCTCCTTTCTGATCCTAACGGCAAAATTACATAAATACGTATCACTCAACATTAAGTTAATTGGAGCACATTAAGAGAGATAGATATAGTGCCCAAGTGTTATATTTCTTTCAAGTTTATTATATGTCCTTTAATGTTTGTTCATCTCATTTGGAGTATTTTAGTTATTGTGTAAAAACAGTAAATGAATTAGATCGTTCAACACCCAAGTTTGAGAAGGACTGACCTATAGATCAGCAAGTGTTGAAGGGTACAATTGTTTGCTTACTAGACATAGCCACTAACTACCTCAATTTTAACATACCTAAAATTAAATTCTTGATTTTCTCCAAGTCTCCACTAACCTATTTCTTTTGCAGACATTGCCGAAAAGTAAATACCACCCATATTCTTAAATCAGAAACCTTAAAGTAAATATTAAGACCTTCCCCTCCTCGATCTTGTATTCTACAACCAATTTATCACCAAGACCTATTGAAACTAACTATAAAATATATCTATAAGCTGTCTATGTTATTCCATATCTTGTGCCACTTGCCTAGTGCCAAACTTTCATCTTGGCTAATAAAAGGTTCTCCTAATTTTTTTTTTTTTTTTTGCTACCAGAAATTGAACTTGGGTCCTTGTGCTTGCAAGGCGGGTGGCTGAACCACTGAGCTAAATCCCCAGCCCAAGGTTTTCCTAATCTTGCGTTCCAGTTTTCCTCTCTCTCACTAATCCATTCTTTATACCACAGCCATAGTGGCATAAAAAATTAATCAGATTATGTTTTTCCCCCATTAAAATACTATTAGCCTTATACTGCATTTAAAATGAAATCTAGTCTCCTAACTTCCTTCCTTTCCAGCCTCATCTAACTTTACTTTCTGCTGCACTCACTTTACTCCAAACCAGTGGCTGGAGGTGGGGTGGGGTGGGGGCGGGGGTGGAGCTGGGGCTGGAGTTGGGGCTGAGGCTGGGGCTGGGTCCACCCCAGCAACACATTTTGGGGGCAGTATTATTGGCCAAAAGGAAAATTATATTATAAGAATTTACTCCATTTTAACACAACAAAGATTCAAATACATCAAAATATGAATGTTTTTCTCTATAATCATTTTAATTTTCTATTTAAGTAAGTTAACATATTCAGATGCTGGAGGGTGGCAAATTAAAGGACCGCCCCAAGTGGCATGAGTGCTAGCCATAGCACTGCTCCAAACACAATTGTCTTCTACTAGATTCTCATGATCCCCAGTTCTTTTTGATCCCAGGGCATTTATGCAGGATACCTACATGCTCTCTCACCTGCTCTTTACCTGGTTATTTCCTACTTATCTTTTAGATCTCAGTGTCCACATTACTTCCTCTAAAAGTCTATCACTGGAACCTCCTACATTCTAAATTAATATACCTTTTATTATTCTCATAATATTTTCTTTCATAATGGTTAATTATATATTATTATCAATACTTGCTAATATTGTAATAACAATGTTAGTAACAAAGAAGTAAAGAATACATTATTTAAAATAGCATGAACTTTAAGTATTAATTTACTGATACCTATTCAAAACCCTTAAAACACAGCATTTGCAGAATATGAGGTATACATTAAATCTTAGGAAACATACCAGCCTGGCTGCTGCAATCACATCATGAATACTTCGGAGCATTAGATCTTCTACTTGAATGAGCCACTTTTCTACAGCACCTCGTGCTGCAGATGTGGAAATAAGTTCAATCAGCTCCACTCGCTCACCTTCAGAGCTATACATGGCCTTAATGTCCAAACTGGGAAGGAACTCCAACTTAGCAATGCCCTCAAAGCACTTTTTTAAATGAGGCTGAACTCTATGTGGATCTTTGGTCTCTGACAAAATTTCTAACATTTCATCATTGGATAAGAAGAAAAAACTAGAGAAAAACATGCAAATACAAAAGTTTTAGTGGTAATTCATCACACATCAGAAAATGCTTCAAATTATGGCCCAATTAATTATCAACCCTACCGAGGGAAAAAAAGACGTTTCTTTTCAAGATACGCAGTAAGTCCTTTCAAAATTTTCTCCAAAAGGTCATTACAGGTCTGCAGTTTTTCCAATAAACCTGTTAAAGAAGTAGCAGCAAGAACCTGAAAGAGACATGTTCATATAAGAAACACATTAGATATAAGAACTAAGCATATGTCCAAAAGGTTAAAATTATAAAACTTTAATGAAATTTGCGTGAAACATCTTTTGTAATATAAAAAATATTCAATAAATCATAAATATTCTTACCCCCCAAAAAATATACTTATCCAAGGTGTGATAGTTAATTGTGATGTCAACTTGAATAAGAAACACTTAATGGATTGATTTAGCACAGTCCCAGGTGTGGATAATTGATTTACTGAAAAGACAAGACCCACCCTGGGTGTGGATGGCACCAACCAATAGGCTTGTAGCCTGGATGAAACAAAAAGAGAAAGAAAGAAGTCTCCCCTCTTGCTTCTTCGGAAGAGCTCCATTTTTCACCATCACCTTTGGACATCTGTCTCCAGGCTTCCAGCGCAGACTCTTCAGCCTTCTAATGTAGATCCTTCAGCTTCCTAATATGGATTTACACTGGATTCCACAGTGAGCTCTAGGCTTTCAACTTGTGACTGGATCCTCTGGCTCTCCAGCACCCAGAAGATGCCACTTTTGCATTCTTCAATCTGACTCTGCTGTCAGCCATTTGTAAGCCTACCTTGTAAATCCTTTATATACCGTGTTTGTGTGTATTTGTGTATATATACATAAATATATTAGTTACTTTTCTCATTGCTGAGACAAAATACTCAATACCCAAAGTGAAAGGGGGAAAGGTTTGTAGAGGTTTCAGTCCATAACTGGGGGGCTCCAAGGCAGGGTGGCATGGCAGACAGGGATCACAGAGGAGAAACAGTTCATGTCAGGCAGGATGTAGCAAAGCAACAAGGGTTGACCACAGCTCTTTCTCTCTTATATCTCATCCAGGCTACTTAGGGTGGGTAGCACTCACATCCTTAATCATAATACCCTTGATCCCAGCATTGCACCATGAATAGATCCTAGCATCACACATTCTAGATCTAGCCACCTCTGAAAAAGCCCCATCTATGACTGCATGAGGCCCTGGGGGACATCTAGGCACAAGACATAACATTCAGTCCCTGGCCCCCTAAAGACTCATGCACATCCCTTTATCCAAAGGGTATTTAGTAAAAGTTGCCAAAGTCCCAACAGTTTCAGCATTGCTGAAAAGTCTGAGTCCAAAGTCTCCTCTGAGATTTAAGGCAACCTCTGTACAAATGAAAAGGAAGTTAAACATTTCCAACATTCAATGGCACAAGATAGACATTTCCATTCCAAAAGTTACAGAGGGATAGTAAGGAATGGAAATAAAGCAAGATGAAAATTCAGCAGGGCAAACATTAAATCTCACAATTCCACTTCCAGCATCCTTGGCAAGTTTTGAACTCCAAAGGGATTGAGTGGCTCCACCCCTGTGGAATTTCTAGTGGTTATACGTCCCATGGCTTCTTTCTTTGGCTGGTTTTGCTTACTTCTTGCAGCTTTCCTTAGATGATCCACGTTCCTGGTTTCTCTAACCTTTTGGGGTCTCTACTGCAACTTTGGCTTCACACTCCCAGCTTCACACTGACCTCTCAGACCAGGTCTCCCAGGCCTTCTTCTGAAATCCGGGTAGAAGCCTTCCTGACCTCACAAATCTTGCATTCTGCATGCACCTAAAACTAGCACCATGTGGATGACGCCAAGGTCTGCTGCAAGCTGGAGCAGTACTAGGCTTCTTTCTCTCTTGGCTGTAGGGATCCAGTGCCTATGAACCAAATTCCAATGAACAACTTCCCTAGGCCATTGCCATTCTGGAACATGGTACTCTGGGGCTCTCTTCTCAAAGTAAAGACTTTTATGCTTGCAATTTTGGGGCTGCAAAGGGTGGGGTCCTGCTGTATCTTGTGATTCCCTCAGGCCATTTTTTCTATTCTCCTGTTCCTTCTTAGCAATCAAGATCTCCTAAGGCTCCATCTTTGCAGTCCACAGCTCTACTAGAGTTTTCTTTCTAGCCAAACTCAAAACATTTTAAATCATTCTGCTGGGCTCTTTGCTCGATTCTCAACATAAATCTGGCTAACCCCCCTACAGAAGCCATGCCACCACCTCAACATTGAAATTTCTTCTGCAAGATTAGTCTACTTCCCTTAATCTCAGTCTCACCCAAAGTCTCTGGGAACGAGCAAAATGCAGACAAACTTTCTGCCAAGCCATAACACACATCATCTGGAGTCCAACAGCCAATGTAGTCCTTCTTCCCAGCAAAAACTTCCCAAGGGTGGTCTTTATTGGCATCATTTCTGTCAGCATCCTAGTCTTCTTAGCTCTGACCAGAATCTCCCATCAAGTACAGCCTAAGGCATTCCAGCTATACTTTTTCAGCTGGCATCTCCAATCCTTTCCAAACTCTTCTCACAAGCCAGTTCCAAAGGTTCTTAAACCACATGGTCAGGTACAGTCACAGCAATGATCCCATTTCTCTGCTACCAAATTCTGTATCAGTCAGTGTATACTAGAGAAACAGATATAATACAAGATATACAAATATATAAAAATTGACAAGATTGGCTTACAGTGACCACCCCCCGAGTCAGATGTGGAAGAGTGCAGAGGGTCTGACTACACACTGGAGATCTGATAGATCCAGTCAAAGCTCTGGAGCTCACTGTAGTGTTCTGTGCAGGTCCACTTCACGAGGCCCACTGGTCTGTGCCGGAAGGCTGAAGGATCTGCAGTGGAGGAGGCTGAAGAGTCTGCACTGGAAACCATGAGATGATGTCCAAGGTGAAGGTGAAGATTGGAGCTCCTCCAAAGAAACAGAAGCAGATCTGTCCTGCATTTCCCCTTTATACCATCCAGGCAACAAGCCCCCCTAAGGTGGCTTTTTCACACCCTAAGGTGTGGAATTGCTGAGCCAATTTAGTTGAGCTTCTCTTACTCAAGTTGACACAATCAATCAACCATCACAATATATATGTAATTAAACCTATTTCTATAATGAACCCTAAATGATACACACAAGGACACTAGAGCAGTTATGATCATCATATATGTTTTTATTTCTCCTGTATCTTTTTGAATGATGTAGGAAAAGTCTGTTAGGTTGATGTGTGACTTAATTTTTATTTTCACAACTATGAACCATAAACTTAGCAGTCTACAGAAGGAATTGGCCAACTACATACTAACAGCCAAATCCAGCCTGTTGCCAATTTTCATATGGCCCATGAGCTAAGAATTATTTTTATACTTTTAAGTTTTAAAAAATCAAAAAATAATATTTCATGATACACAAAAATGTGTGTCCATAAAACAAATTTCATTATTGCCCTTTCATTTACATATTATCTCTGACTGCTTTCTTACTACAATGACAGGAAAAACTCTGTCTCACAAACCTAAAATATTTACTATTTGACCCACCACAGAAAAATCTGGCAACATCTGATCTACAAGAAATCATTTATTGAGCCAGAGATTTAGCTCAGTGGTGCTATCCCTGCCTCACAAGCTCAAGTTCCTGAGTCCCATCCCCTGAATGAAGGAAAAAAAAATAAAGCAAAGGAAATCATTTATCACAAACCTTGTAAAGTCAACAGGTAAGACAAAAATTCTTGAAATTTATAAATTTCACTATATTACTGATTCTCAATAAGTCTAGCACTTTGAAACGAATTGTTATTTAAGTTAAATACTAGATTTTTAAAAGATGAATATTTATTATCTGTGTTACTACACATATAAAAATACGTGTATTTTAACATTAAAATTACATGCAACAAGGTGTCATACTCACTAGGAGAAACACATAGGCTTGAGACCAACTGAGAGTAGATTCTTTTTTCCCCTTCATTGCATATAGAAAGTCATGTGAACTAATCCCTCTCCCTGTTTTATTTATCTATTTATTTTGTGAGGAAGGAAGCAGTGATTGTATGTACACAGTAGAAGACAAATGAATTAAATGTACATGTGAAGTAGCTCTACTACATATACCAAAAAGTTATACATAATATATGTTACAAACTGAAAAGTAAAATTATTTAATAATTTTATATTTTCTTATATTTTTCTGAACTTTCTATTTTGCAAACAAGGAGTAGGCTTTCTTTTCATAATCAGAAAAAAAGTAGTCCAATGCTTTAATATCCAAAAACAAAGGTTCACCTACTGAAAGAGAGAAAACAAACATTTCACCTTTGGATCTTTTGCACAAAATTTCATAATATCTCTCCAGTGTCTGTCTACTGTATGAAACTGACATCCTTCTTCTGGCATCTGTTGCATAATGTCCTCAGAATAAAAGATGGGCTCTAAGTAGAGCCACTGAGCTTGTACTTTTAACCATTCATCAATTGTTTCTTGTATTCGAATCAGATGGTCCTCCCAGGCCTTAATGAAAAGCATATTGTAGTAAATTCTAGTTGTTAAAGAAAAGTTAAAAATCACAGAAAAAATGTATTTAAAATTTTACTATCTTTTTTGTATTAATTCAAATAGTTTACAGCTTATGGTTATTTATGGATATCTCACAAAGGCTCAGATAAACTCTAGGAGGTCTAAAGTTTTCCTAAATCATTGGAACTCACATTTGGAAGTGACTGTAATGTTACTTAACCCACTTTCCTAAACTCTAAGGGGAACCACCCCAAATCCCCCCCAAATATAGCTAGCTATCTCTATGTGAGTGAGTGGTTATCAACCATATGTTTTTCCTCCCACTCCACGGAACATTTGACAGTGGAGATATTTTCATTTATCAGAGCCAACAATGGAGGATGGAGGATGGAAATACTGTTAATGTTCTACAGTATACAGGACAGCCCCCATAACAAAAAATTCCTCATCCTGGGCTGGGGATTTAACTCAGTGGTGCTGCCTGCCTCACAAGTGTAAAGTCGCAAGTTCGATCCCCAGTACCAAAAAAGAATACTCATCCCAAAATATCAACAGTTCCATGTTGTGGAATCCTGCTCTACATCAATGCAATTTGGAGAGAAAAGAAAGGGAAAAGGAAAAGAAAAATTGAAAAGAATTTTAAAAAACAAGCTCCCTTATTCTCACACATTGCCTAGACTTAATAAGATAATTTTATTAGCTGAAGACTATATAATCTCTTTCCATTGTTCTTAAATACTGTATGTGGCATGAAATCCTATGTATCAAGAAATTAGACCTCTCATCTTCTTTTAAAGCTCTAACAGAGCATTTTAAATTTGTTTTTTAAGTTCCTCTTGTTACATAAGAACTTTCTATAAAAGACATCCGATCCTATTAGGATAACTCAGCAGGCCCATTTCATAGGAAATATCCAACATCATATTCTCTTGGAAGACCACTACTCTTTGTTTTGCCAAATAAAGGCAACCAAAATCTTTAATAAAGTGCTATTTATGCTCAAATTAAATATTCTATATTGTAAACATATGAAAACATCATAATGTACAACACACACACATATATATAGTTATTAGTTGTCAATTAAAAATAAAATCAAATAAAAATTGTAGCTGGTGAAAAAAACTACCTTGATTTGAATCCCAGCTCTGTCATTTATTAACTAGGTTAACTTGGGCAAATTAGGTATCCTCCTGTGTCTTGGTTTCTTTGCCCATTTATATAAATAATAACAGTGCCTACCTTAAAGGTCTGCTGTGAGAATTAAATTGGTTAATAAATGTAAAGCCCATAGAGCAGTATCTGGCTTATAGTTAAAAATCAATCAGTATTAGGCAAACAATAGAGTTGTCTTTTCCCCAATTTATAGAACCCCCAGTTACTTTTTTTTTTTTTAGTACCAGGGATTGAACTCACAACCTTGCACTTCTGAGGCAGGCGCAGTACCACTAAGCTAAATCCCCAGCCCCAGTTAACTTTTGATACTATCTATTATTAGTTGCTGGACAGAAACTTACAAGGTTAAGCATCTGTGCTCCCCCCCTACACCCCATGGAGGTCCTGACTGCTAACACCCTTTCCTTCCAAGTTGTTTATTTTAGATAAGATCTCCCAGAGAAAACCACAGGAACTGCATTAAACCAGCTAAGGCTACCCAGTTCCTTTTCTAGGTGACATAGAATAAACTTTGCTCGTTATAATCTTGTTAGAATGCTAAATTCTCTGCATGGTAGGAGGGGACTACTGTCTACTATCTTTGAACATGCAATGTATGAGAACAAACATGATTTCTAACCCTGCTCAGCAATGTGCCCACCATGACAAGTTTCTCCAGTATGAATATGTATGGTTTCCCCAGTAAAAATCCCTTGCTTCCTTTACTCAGGGAGACACTGCTTTGGGAGTTATCCTCATGTCTCCTTACTTGATGAAAGTATTACACCTTTTTCAGTCTTAAATCTCCTGGTAGTGTTTTATTGACTGCACTCACCAAAGGGCAAAACCATTGTGCTCAGTTACACCATGAAGCTGTTAATTACCATTATTCGTATGCTTTCTATAATTACCCACATCACCTATAAAGATAGAAAATAATCTTGGAGTCTCAAATAGCATTTGTTTTTCTCATGGGGACAATAATTCATTAATTACTCTAAAAGAAAGTCATACCAGTTGTTTAAATATAATTAAAGAACCATATTTACAACTTTACTACATGTTACAAGAATACACCATGAAAGAGGATCTAGGCCAGTGATGGCGAATCTTTTAGAGACCGAGTGCCCAAACTGCAACCCCAAATCCACTTATCACAAAGTGCCAACACTGCAATTAAACCTGAATACTGAGGTTTTAGTTTAGAAAAAACAACTGTTATCTGATGCTTGGGCAACTTGGCTCGCATAGTGTCAGAGAGGGCTCTGCGTGCCCACTGTGGTACACATGCCATATGTTCACCACCACTGGTCTAGGCTTTCTCAAGTTAGAAATAATACCAACTGTGGCTGAGGGTGTAGCTCAGTGATAAGGGCGTGTGTTTAACATGTATGGGTCCCCTAGGTTCAATCCCCATCACCAGAAAAGGAAAGAAAAAGAGGGGGAAAGGAAGGGGAGGAGAGGGGAGGGGAGAGGAAAGAAAAAAAAGGGAAGGGGGACAGACAGGGAAATAATAGGATGAAGGCCTCAGTAAGCTTTTTGGCTAACTCGATCTTGTATGTAAAGTCCTCTTAACAAACCTGTAAATTCTTCTGACAGGACAAAGAAAACTAAATGAAATTCACTTAAGAATCTGCACTGAAAAAAAAAAAGAATCTGCACTGAGAGATGGTACCTGGGGTGGAACCCTAGGGCCTAAAATAGCCAATCAGATTATTATAAATTTGGGGAGGGGGTCCTAACACCCAGTATAAAGCACTAAGAATAAAAGGCCCTCCAGCACTGGACATGGTGATATGAGCCTGTAATCCAACAGTTGGGACCCTGAGGCAGGACTTCAAGTTCAAAGACAGCCTAGAGTTCAAAGCCCAGCCCAAACTACCTAGCAAGACCTTGTCTCAAAGGGAATGTGGAGGCTGGGTCCTCCATCTTTCCAGAGCCCCCTAATCTTTATTTTTTGGTATCAGGGATCGAATTCGGGACCTTGTGCTTGCGAGGCAGCTCCAAGACCCCCCAATCTTTTGTTTTTAATTCTTTTATTGGTACATTTTAGGTATACAATATGTTTACATTTAGCATTGGGTGCTTGTACCTGTACATGATGAAGCTTGGTTCTTATTTTTTCTCCATAACCTGTGCACCCTTCACCCCCTCCACCCTTCCCTATTTACATAGATTTCATTTCCTTTTTTTTTTCTTTTCTCATAATTTTTCCTTTCCCTTTTTCCCTTTCCCCTTCCCCTCCCACCACCCCTACACCTTTGGACCTTTTCCTATTTCAAATTATCAATTATTCATTTTAATCATTTTAATCCTTATTTACACTTTCAGTTTCTCACACTAGAGAAACTATTTGGTATTTACACATGTGTGTCCTATTTATTTCACTTAAGAGTATGGCCTCAATGTGCATCCATTTAGCTATAAATGTCTCTAGTTTCTTGTTCTTTATGGTTGAGTAGTACTCCATTTTATACAAAAAACCACATCTTCTTTATCCAGTTTCCAGGTGATGGGCACTGGGGCTGTTTCCAAGCTTTAGCTATTACAAACTGTGCCACTATAAACATGGGTGCACATATATCACTGTGGTATGATTCTTTTAATTCTTTGGGGAAGATATCCAGCAGGGGAACAGCTGGGTCAAATGGGACCTGTAGTTCTAGTTCTTTGAGGTATCTCCATACTGATTTCCACAGTGGTTGCACCAGTCTGCACTCCCACCAGCAATGGAGAAGGGTTCCTTTCTCCCCACACCCCCGCCAGCATTTGTTATTGGTTGATTTCTTGATAGCAGCCATTCTTTGTGGGGTGAGGTGGAATCTCAGCGTTGTTTTCATCTGCATCTCTCAAATGACCAGTGATGTTGAACATTTTTTCATATATTTATTTGCTGTTTTTACTTCTTTGTCTGAGAAATGTCTGTTCATTTCAGACACCAATTTTTGCAGTGAAGACCCCCCAATCTTATCTATCAAGGTAGCTATCTCTTTTCCCCCTTTCCAGTAAAGTATCCAATAAAATGTCTTCCTTTCTTTAAACTTTAGAACTCTACGGTTTTTGTTTTGTTTTTTTGGTACCAGGGATCGAACTGTGGACCTTGCGCTTACAAGGCAGGCGGTGGCACCACTGAGCTAAATCCCTGGCCCTAGAACTCTAATTTTTTATTGATATGAAGTTTACAAATCCTGGAAAGCTGCCGACTCACCCTCCTCCCCTACCTTCCACACATCCTCCCGACCCCCGCAAAAAGAAAAGAAACAATATAAACTTTTTTTTAAGTCTATCACGGTCACTAGGGAAAATTTTAATAAAACATAATTTTCTTTTCAAAATCACTGATGTCTCAGATCTATTATATATATTTCCATGTTAACTTAAAAATATTTGTTCCTATATTTCACCTGATAAAATATCAAGGGTATAGTTTTATGATTTGAAAAACATTTTAAAAGGTACTTGGTAAATGGATTTATTTCCAAGAAAGTATTATATATGTAATGAAATTAAGACTTGTATAAATGACCAAGAGCTGCCTATCACATTTAACATACCTTGATCTCTTTTTCAAATGGCTTGATAAAAGGCGAGCCTCTCATTGTCTGAGTTTTTATAAGCTGATCGTCAAGGATTGCTTGAATCTCATCTACTGTAGAAAGAATATAGACTCCAGTATCACGATACAGACTTATATGAAAAGAAATAGCATCCCAAGTTCCGATCATTGTATGCATGCCTTTCTCTAAAGAAAATTCCTGAAAAGGAGAAATAAAGAATAGCACAGTGGGTTAAAAAAGGAACTTATTTACTATATTGGCTTTTCCTAGATAGTTCAATAAACATTTAGTAAATTACACTATCATTTCTTTAAGATATTTTGTGACTATATAATACATTTTTGTTAGAAAGGGTTATTTCATAATTTAAAACTTCCTATGAAGAATGTAGCTGTTAAAAATCCACTTATGGACTGGGGATTTAGCTCAGTGGTTCCGGTGACTGCCTTGCAAGTGCAAGGACCTGAGTTCGATCTCCAGTACCAAAAAAAAAAAAATTCACTTATGAAAACTACTGCTCTAAGTATTAAATTAAAATGGACAAGTGAATAAAATTCTTGTTGGATTTTTTCTGAAGGAGCCTTTCTGCATGTAGTGGGTAGTCTGAAAATACTTTCTATGTATCTGAAGAACCCTCACTCTAGAGCCATACTTACTTTCTAGAATCCCACCCCACATTGAATGCCATACATATATAAATATCCAGGAGTCTTGGAATAACTATGTATTAACAGTAGTATATCAGGAGGATGTGGCAGAATTACAAAGAAGTCAAAGGGGCCATTTCTAGTCTGGATTCAGGATAAGCAAGCACATGCTTTGTGTGTGAAAAAGAGTAACCTTTGGTCACACACACACTCCTACACACTGTTATTCAGTACTCTGCACCTTTAACCACAATTCTCCTTCCACTACTCTTCAGTACTATATACATTCCACCACAACAAAAACTATTATTTTTAGATCAACAAACTCATCAAATAAAGAATTTCAAATGTGGTTGTTTTGTTTTTGTCTTTCAGTACTGGGGACTGAACCCAGGACTTCTGCACTGAGCTACAACCCCAGGCCTTTAAAAAAAAATTTTTTTTTTTTCGGTACCGATCAAACTCAGGACCTTGCACTTGCAAGGCAGGTATGCTGCCACTGAGCTAAATCACTGGGCCCCTTTAAAAAATTTTTTTAATTCTGAGAAAGAGTCTCACACTACGCTGCCCAGGTTAGGCTCAAACTAGCACTCTTCCTGCATCAACCTGCCAGAGTGCTATTGATCTTTATGATTACCTTGCTTGCACCTGAACTTATCACTTCAAATTTATCCAAGTATGGAGTAAGGTTTAATTTTAAAACTTTTCTCAGTGTAGTTCCAGAGTCTGGAGTCAAGTCATAGCCTACAATTTCTGACATCTGTTTCCAGTGACGAGCTCTCATTCCTGGATTGCACAGAATGGAGACAGTAGGAATATAGTCCTAATGGTAAAAAACATAAACAATAATATCATTTGACTTCTATAAACAGAGATTCTATAGACAAAACTTTGATAGCATGATGATTACATGTCTTCAAATTATTTAATATATTTATATGGGTACAACAAAAGAGTCAAATAGGAGGAAAAAAACTAACAAAATGATCTTTAAATTCATTTACAAAAATAAATGTAAAAAAGACAAGAAAATTATAAAAATAAAAAAGAATGAGGGGTAAATGTTCTGTAAGATATTAAAGTATATAAAGTACAAAAATTAAAGATCAAGAGATGGAGGAAGGGGGGACAAGGGGAGGAAAAGGGGATGGAACAAGAAATTCAGATGAGTTAGGTACCTGTACCAAATCCATACAAGGAATGTAATCATTATATACCGTAAACATGTATGATAAAGAAAAACAGTTTCCAAGGAAAAAAAGAAATTGAAAGTTGATATATATACTATATATACCATATGTGGAAATATATGCGGAAATATATGTAGAAATATACATTCATTGGTACATTTTAGGCACACATAATAACACTCATCATAGATAATTTGCACCTATACATACATGATCCATTCTGCTTCTTTTTCCCTTTCCCCTCCCTATGTATAAAAGCTTTGTTTCCACTTTTTCTTTCTATTTTCACATTTTTTTCTTGTCCTTTCCTTCCTTTCTCTGTCCCTCCTCCCTGGTTCCCCTTCCTATTTGAACATTTTCTTCCTATTTCCCAATGTCTATTATATATTTTAATTTTTATTTCCACTTTCAGTTTCTCACTAGAGCAACAATGCAGTATTTAAACATGTGTGTCCCATTTATTTCACTTAAGAGTATGGTCTCAAGGTCCATCCATTTAGCTATAAATGTCTGAAGCTCATCCTTCTTTATGGAAGAGTAGTACTCCATTGTATAAATAAAACCCCATATTTTCTTTATCCACTGGTCAGTTGATGGGCATTTGGGCTGTTTCTAAGATTCAGCTATTACAAACTGTGCTGCTATAAACATTGGTGTGCATATATCTATGTGGTATGATGCTTTTACTAGTTTTGGAAAGATACCAAGAAGAGGAATAGCTGGGTCAAAGGGAACCTCTAGTTTTAGTTTTTTGAGGAATCTCCACACTGATTTCCATAGTGGTTGCACCAGCCTGCACTCCCACCAACAGTGGAGCAGGGTTCCTTTTTCCCCACAGCCCCGCCAGCATTTGTTATTGGTTGATTTCTTGATAGCAGCCATTCTTTCTGGAGTGAGATGGAATCTCAGCATTGTTTTACTTTGCATTTCACAAATGACCAGTGATGTTGAACATTTTTTCATATATTCATTTGTTGTTTCCACTTCTTCATCTGAGAAGTGTCTTCATTTCAGATGCCCAGTTTTTGATTGGGTCTTTAAATTTGAGGGATCTGAATTTTTTGAGTTCTTTATATATTCTAAATAGTAGTCCTTTTTCTGATGAATAGCTGGTAAAAACTTTTTCAATGGTTCCAAATGAATTTTAGGATTGTTTTTTCTAATTCTGTGAGATATGCTGTTGAAATTTTGATTGCGATTGCATGAAATCTGTATAACAGTTTTGGCAGTGTGGCTATTTTTACTACATTGGATCTTCCTATCCAAGGACAAGGGATAGCTTTCCATTTTCTGATATTCTCTTCCATCTCCTTTTTCAGAGTACTGTAGTTTTCAACATAGAGTTCTTTTACTTCCTTCATTAGATTGATTCCTGGGTATTTCATTTTTTGGATGCTATTGTGAAAGGGGTTGGTTCTCTAATTTCTCTCACAGTGAGTTTCTTATTCATGTACAGGAAGGCTATTGATCTTTGAGTGTTGACTTTATATCCAGCTGAATTTGATTATCAAATCTAGAAGTCTTTTGGTGGAGTTTTTGGGGTCTTCTATGTAGAGTATCATATCACCCACAAATAACGATAATTTAACTTCTTCCTTTCCTATCCTTATTCCTTTTCTTTCTTTTGTCTAATTGCTCTGGCTAGTGTTTCCAGAACTACATTGAACAAGAGTGGTGACAGTGGACATTCTTGTCTTGTTCCTGATTTTAGAGTGAAAGCTTTCAGTTTTTGTCCATTTAGAATGATGTTGGCTGTCATAGATGGTTTATGAGATTGGTTTATCAGATTGAGATAAAGACCATCTATTCCAATTTTATGTAGGATTTTTTTTTAATCATGAATGGGTGGATTATATGGGTTTTGTCCTTGGCTCTGTTAATATAGAGTATTACATTTATTAATTAGTGTATTACCATCCCTGGATCCCTGGGATGAATCCAACTTGGTCACGGTGTATAACTTTCTTGATGAATTGCTGCATTCTGTTTATCAGTATCTTATTGAGGATTTTTTTTTTTTTTGGTACCAGAGATCGAACTCAGGTCCTTCCACTTGCAAGGCAGGCGGTGGAACCACTGAGCTAAATCCCCGGCCCTCTTATTAAGGACTTTTGCATCTATGTTCATTAGGGAGATTGGTCTGTAATTCTCTTTTTTGGTTGGATTCTTCTCTGGTTTTGGAATCAGGGTAATACTTGCTTCCAGGAATGAATTTGGGAGTATTACTTCCCTTTCAATTTCATTAAAGAGTTTGAAAAGTAGCAGCATTAGGTCTTCTCTAAATTTCTTGTTGAACTTAGCAGTGAATCCATCAGGGCCTGGGCTTTCTTTCTTGGCAGGTTTCTAATTACATCTTCAATTTCGTTGGCTGATATTGGTTTATTTAGAATTTTATATCTTCTTGATTCAGTTTTGGTAGTTCATATGTATCTAGGAATCTGTCCATTTCTTCTGTATTTTCCATCTTATTAGAATACAGGTTCTCAAAGTAGGTATTGATGGGCTTCTAGATTTCTGCAGGTTCTGTTGTGATTTCATCCTTTTCATTCCTAACTGCATGGATTTGAGTCTTTCCTTTTTTTATTATCACAGAGGAAAAAAAAAAGAATATTTATTTATTCCTTGCTTTAAAATAAATAAATCAAAACCTTAAAATAATCTCCAGGGCTATGAGAAATGAAATAAGTACTTTTACAGAAAGATATTATTTGACTAATACATCTTCAAGGAATCAAATGAATAAATATTAAAACAGCAAGCTAACAACACTAAATTAAGATATTCTGATAAAGTGGGCCACCCATCAGCCTGTCAGTGAACTATTTTTTTTTTGTATTAAATTCTTTTATTGGTACATTGTAGGTATACAACACAATTACATTTCTCATTGGGAATTGTACCTTTATATAATGCATCTTGGTTCTTATTTTTTCCCCATTCCTAGCCCTCCCTTCACGCCCTCCACCCTTCCCTATTTACAAAGACTTTATTTCCATTTTTTCCATTTCTCATCATTTTTTCCTTTCCCTTCTTTCCTTTCCCCTGTGCCTCCCACTACCCCTACCCCTTTGGACCTTTTCTTCCTATTTTACATTATCGATTATTCATTCTAATAATTGGTACATTTTAGGTATACAATATAATGACATTCATCATTGGAAATTTGCACCTTTACATAGTCTCTCTTGGTTCTTGTTTTTCACCCTTGCCCAGCCCTCCCTTCAACCCCTCCAGCCCTCCCTATTTATAAAAATTTTGTTCCTATTTTTCCATTTTCTCATATTAATCCCATTCCCTTCTATCTTTTCCCCTAGCCCTCCCACTTCCTTCCCCTTTGCCCCTTTTCTTCCTATTTCACATGACCTATTATATATTTAGTTCTTATTTACACTTTCAGTTTCTCACAACAGAGAAACTACTCGGTATTTACACATGTGTGTCCTATTTATTTCACTTAAGAGTATTGCCTCAATGTGCATCCACTTAGCTATAAATGTCTCTAATTTCTCATTTTTTATGGTTGAGCAGTACTCCATTTTATAAAAAAACCACATTTTCTTTATCCAGTCTCCAGTTGATGGGCATTTGGGCTGTTTCCAAGTTTTAGCTATTACAAACTGCGCTGCTATGAACATGGGTGCACATATATCACTGTGGTATGATTCTTTTAATTCTTTGGGGAAGATCCCCAGCAGTGGAATAGTGGGGTCAAATGGGATTTCCAGTCCTAGTTCTTTGAGGTATCTCCATACTGATTTCCACAGTGCTTGCACCAGTCTACACTCCCACCAGCAGTGGAGCACGGTTCCTCTTGACCCACAGCCCCGCCAGCATTTGTTATTGGTTGATTTCATGACAGCAGCCATTCTTTCTGGAGTGAAGTGGAATCTCAGCATTGTTTTCATTTGCATCTCTCGAATGACCAGTGATGTTGAACATTTTTTCATGTATTTATTTGCTATTTCTACTTCTTTGTCTGAGAAATGTCTGTTCATTTCAGATGCCCATTTTTGGATTGGGTCTTTAAATTTGGGAGGTCTGATCTTTTTAAGTTCTTTCCAGATTCGAGATAGTAGACCTTTGTCTGAGGAAGAGCAGGTGAAGATTTTTTCACGCATTGTGGATTGTCTCTTCACACAGCTGGTGGTTTCTCTTGCTGTGCAGAAGCTTTTTAATAAGAAGAGATCCCATTTGTTGATTGTTTGTGCTAGTTCACGGGCAACTGAGGTTTTGTTCATAAAATCTTTTCCTACACTGAGGTCTTCAAGGGTTCTACCTAACCTCTGTTCCAACTGGTTCAGAGTTTCTATTTTAATATTTAGATCTTTAATCCATTTTGATTTTAGTTTAGCGCATGGTGAGAGATACAGGTCTAGTTTTAATCTTTGGCAAGTTGAAGGCCAGTTTTTCCAGCACCATTTATTAAAGAGGCTATCTTTCCTCCAGTGAGGGTGTTTGGCTCCTTTGTCGAAGATGAGATGGCTGAGTGTGTCTGGCGTTGTTTCTGCATCTTCTAATCTGTTCCACTGGTCCTCAAGCCTGTTTCTTTGCCAGTACCATGCTGTTTTTATCACAGTAGCTTTGTAGTATAGTTGCAGGTTGGGGATTGTGATAGCCCCTGCCATGTCTCTGTTACCTAGAATTGCTTTTGCTATTCTGGGTCTCTTCTTGCTCCAAATGAATTTTTGGATTGTTTTCTCAAGGTCTATGAAGTATGCTGCTGGGATCTCAATTGGAATTGCATTAAATCTATATAGCAGTTTTGGAAGTATGGCCATTTTCACTCTATTAATCCTTCCTACCCAGGAGCAGGGGATGTCTGTCCATTTTCTGATATCATCTTCAATCTCTCTTTTCAGAGTGCCATAGTTTTCAGAGAAGAGGTCTTTGATTTCTTTCGTTAGGATGATTCCTAGGTATTTCAGTTTTTTGGATGCTATTGTGAAAGGAATTATTTGCCCTATTTCTCTCTCAGTGAGTCTGTCATTCGTGTAGAGGAAAGCTACTGATTTTTGTGTGTTGACCTTGTAACCAGCTACTTGACTGAATTTGGTTATTAAGTCTAGAAGACTTTTGGTGGAGTTCTCGGGGTCTTCTATAGAGAGTATCATGTCATCTGCAAATAATGACAATTTGACTTCTTCATTTCCTATCTTTATTCCTTTTATTTCTTTCTCTTGTCTAATTGCCGTGGCTAATGTTTCCAGAACTATATTGAACAAGAGGGGTGATAGTGGACATCCTTGTCTTGTTCCTGATTTGAGTGTGAAGGATTTCAGTTTTTGACCATTTAGTATGATACTGGCTGTTGGTTTTTCATAGATGGCTTCTATGAGTTTGAGGTAGAGACCATCTATTCCAAGTTTTTGTAGGGTTTTTATCACAAATGCATGTTGGAATTTGTCAAATGCTTTTTCTGCGTCTATGGAGATAATCATATAGTTTTTGTCCTTGGCTCTATTGATATAGTGTATTACATTGGTTGATTTTCATATATTGAACCATCCCTGCATCCCTGGGATGAATCCCACTTGATCAGGTTGTATGATCTTCTTGATGATCTTCTGCATTCTGTTTGCCAGTATCTTATTAAGGATTTTTGCATCTATGTTCATTAGTGAGATTGGCCTATAGTTCTCTTTTTCAGTTGGGTCTTTCTCTGCTTTGGGGATCAAGGTGATGCTTGCTTCCAGGAATGAATTTGGGAGTATTGCTTCCCTTTCAATTTCATTGAAGAGTTTAAACAGTAGTGGCAGCAGTTCCTCTCTAAATGTCTTGTAGAATTCAGCAGTGAAGCCATCAGGGCCCAGGCTTTTCTTAGGTGATAAGTTTTTAATTACATTTTCAATTTCATTGGTTGATATTGGGTTGTTCAGAATTTTTAGGTCTTCTTCATTCAACTTTGGTGATTCATATGTATCTAGGAATCTGTCCATTTCTTCTGTGTTGTCCATCTTATTGGCGTATAGGTTCTGGAAGTAGGTATTGATGATCATCTGGATTTCTGCTGGGTCTGTTGTAGTTTCACCCTTTTCATTCCTAATTGCATGGATTTGGGCCTTTTCTTTCCTTTTTCTGACAAGGTTGACTAAAGGTTTATCAATTTTGTTGATTCTTTCAAAGAACCAACTCTTGGCTTCATTGATTTTTTGTATTGTTCTCTTAGTCTCCATTGCATTGATTTCTCCTCTGATCTTTATAATTTCTTCCCTTGTATGAGCTTTGGGGTTGTCCTGCTCTTCTTTTTCTAGAAGCTTGAGGTTCAGCATCAGGCTGTTTAATTGGGCTCGTTCTGTTTTCCTAATGGGCTTATTCACTGCTATGAATTTCCCTCGTAAGACTGCTTTCATTGTGTCCCATAGATTCCGATATGTTGTATTGTCATTGTCATTTAATTGAAGGAACTGTCTGATTTCTTCTTTAATTTCCTCTGTGATCCATTGATTATTCAGAAGTGTGTTGTTCAATTTCCACGTGTTTATGAAATTTTTTGAGTTTCTTTTGCTATGGATCTCCAATTTTATCGCACTATGGTCTGATAATATACAGGGGATCACTTCAATTCCTTTGCACTTCCTTAAACATGTTCTATGTGTGAGTATGTGGTCTATTTTTGAGAATGACCCATGTGCAGCTGAGAAGAATGTGTACTCTGATTTTGTGGGGTGGAAGACTCTGTAAACATCTGTTAAGTTCATTTGTTCAGGAGTTCGATTGAGTTCTAGTGTTTCATTACTTATTTTTAGTCTAGTTGATCTATCTATTTGTGACAGTGGGGTGTTGAGATCCCCCACTACAATTGTATTAGTGCATATATGGCTTTTCATGTCCGTTAGTATTTGTTTTATATAGTTGGGTGCACTAGTGTTTGGTGCATAGATATTTATGATGGTCATCTCTTCCTCTTGGATTCTTCCCTTTACAAGGATGTAGTGTCCTTCTTTGTCTCTCTTAATTAGTGTTGGTTTGAAATCTACTTGATCTGCCAAGAGGATAGCTACTCCTGCTTTTTTTCGGGTTCCTGTCGCATGCAGTATTGTTTTCCACCCTTTAACTTTCAGTCTATGAGTTTCCTTTTGAATTAAGTGTGTTTCTTGTATGCAGCATATTGTTGGATTTTGCTTCTTGACCCATTCTGCCAGTCTATTTCTTTTGATTGGTGAATTGAGACCATTAATGTTGATGGTTATAACTGAAACGTATTGACTTGTCATTGCCATGACTTTTTCTTTTTGTTGGGTTCTCCCCCTTTACGTTTAATTTCTTGTCATGCCAGATGGGTTCATTCTGCTTTGCTTCCTGGGGTTGTGATCCTCAATGTCTGTTCCTAGGCTATTGTGTAAAATTCTTTGGAGTGCTGGTTTGGTATTCATGAAGTTCCTAAGGTGCTCTTTGTCATGAAAGTATCTTATTTCTCCATCCATTTTGAAAGATAGTTTTGCAGGGTACATCAATCTGGGTTGGAGGCTGTTTTCTTTTAGGGCTTGGAATCTGTCACTCCAAGCTCTTCTTGCCTTGATGGTTCATGTTGAGAAGTCTGCTGTGATTCTGATGGGCTTTCCTTTGTATGTGATTTGTTTCTTTTCTCTGACCGCTTGGAGAACTTTGTTCTTCTGTTGTGTTTCTGGAATCTTAACAATTATATGCCTATGAGTAGATTTTTTTTGATCAAGACTATTTGGAGTCCTATATGCCTCACTTATCTGTATGTCAAGCTCTTTTCCCCTGCTTGGGAAGTTTTCTGCCATTATTTCTGGGAAGAGATTTTTTATGTCATCTGCACTCTCTCCTGTTTCTTCATTGAGCCCAATCAGTCTTATGTTATTCTTTTTTGCATCATCTAGCAGCTGCTGGATTGATTTCTCAAGTTCCCTTATAATTTTGAAGCAATTTTTCTTTTCCTGGTCACTAATTGCAATCTTATCTTCTATATCTGAACTTCTGTCCTCACACTGCCTCGTTCTGCTGTGTAGACTTTCAATGGAGTTTTTCATGTCCTGGAAATCTATTTGCATCTGTTTTATGGATTCCATTTGTTTCTTACGTTGGGATTCCATCATGTTCCTCAGCTCCTCTCTAGATTTATAAATCATGTCTTGCACTAAGGGCACAATTTCTCCTGTTATCTGAGAAATTATTTCTGATTTCATTTTTTCCAGATCCCCTTTTGTTGCCAGTTCAGTGGGTCCAGGTGGTTGAGTATCAGAGGGTTCCATCTCATTTCCCTTTCGGGTTGCTGTAGGTGATCTGGAAGTCTGGTTTTGAGACTTACTTATGTGTTTTCTCATTTCGACTGGGGCAGGGGGGCTGTTACCACCTGCACGGATTACCTCCTCTGAGCTGGGAGAGGTGGGACAGGGGCCGGGAGCAGCGGTAGGGATGGTGACCCAAAAGCTCTTTCCTGTGGGCTGGGAGCAGCCGGAGGGATGGTGGCCGGGAAACCCCTTCCTCTGGACCAGGAGCAGTGGGATGGTGGCTCAGAAGCCCCTCCCTCTGGGCCGGGAGCGGTGGGAGGGATGGTGTCCCGGAAGCCCCTTCCTCTGGGCCAGGAGCAGCGGGACAGAAGGTGGCCCAAAAGCCCTTTCCTCTGGGCTGGGAGCAGCGGGAGGGATGGTGACCGGGAAGCCCCTTCCTCTGGACCAGGAGCAGTGGGACGACGGCTCAGAAGCCCCTACCTCTGGGCCGGGAACAGTGGGACTCAGTACCTTGGTCTGGTGGTCTGGTGTCCTCTGCGCCTTGGTAATGTGAAATCAGGTGGCTGCCTGTCTGCAGTGGGGTGATTTGGTGTCTTCCGCGTGACTCAGGACCTCGGTAGGGGGTGCACAGACCTGCCTGTCTGCAGCGGGCTGATTCGGCGTGTTCCGCGGGACTGGGGACCTCGGTAGGGTATGGGCAGACCTGCCTGTCTGCAGTGGGTGATTCAGCATCTTCTGCGTGACTGGAGTCTTTCCTTTTTTGATGAGGCTAGCTAAAGGTCTGTAAATTTTATTTAATCTTTCAAAGAACCAACTCTTCAATTCATTGATTCTTTGTATTTTTTTTTATTCTTTATCACATTAATTTCTGTTCTGATTTGTACAATTTCCTTCCTCCTTATGATCTTTGGGCTTGATTTACTCTTCTTTTTCTGGAAGCTTGAGATTCAACATTAGGTTGTTTATTTGAGCCTGCTGCTTTCCTGATATGGGTATTTACCCCTATAAATATCCCTTACAGGACTGCTTTCATTGTGTCCCATAAGTTCCGGTATGTTGTATTGTCATTATTGCTTAATTGTAGAAACTGTCTGATTTCTTCTTTAATTTCATCTGTGACCCATCAGTTGTTCAGGAGGGGGGAAACCTATTAGGATTACATCAGACTTCTCCACACAAACCTGGCCAGGAGGGTTTGGAATGAAATGTTTTCAGCCTAAAAGGTAATAACTTCCAACCCCAGCATATGCATTTTGCAAAACGTTCCTTTAAAATCAACAGAGAAATAAGGTATTCATATGACAAGGAGCACCTTGAGAAATCATGACCAGCAAACCAGCATTACAAAAAAATTCTCAAGGATATCCTAGAAAGAGACAACAATGCCAATAAGACAAAGAGAATGAACACGCCTGGTAGGATGAGCAGCTAAACAATGAAAAAATATAAGAAAATCAGCAACAAAACAATGCAATGATAGGAATACGCCAATATCGTTCAGTAATAACTCAAAGTGAATGATCTCAAATCTCAAATCAAGTAACACAGATTGGCAGAACAATTCAAGAAAAAAACCCAATAATATGTAGTATACAAGAAACACATTTAACTCAAAAAGAAATTCACAGATTAAAAGTCAAAGGATGGACCACAATATCCCATGCCATAGGAACCCAGAAAAAAACAGGAGCAGCTATCCTAATTTCAGATAAAGTGGATATATATACACGTATATATATACATATATACGTATATATATGTATATATACACGTATATATATATGTATATGCATATGTATATAGATATAGATATAGATATGGAGAGAGAGAGAGAGAGAGAGAGAGAGAGAGAGAGATCCCAAGAGATGTAAGGAGGGGAAAGAAAGGGAAGGGGGGTGTTTAAAAAAGAATCAAGAAATGTCATGTACATGTACCAACTCCCCATGAGGAAAATAATCATTATGTACTACAAACATGTACCAATAAAAAAATTTTTTTCAAAGAGAACTCTGGCCCATTTGGGTTTTAGACTTATCTCAGAACTAATTATAGTGATACTTCAGTTGTCAAATGGCTCCACACTCGAACTTTCCACTACTTGAACAGAAAAGTTTGAAAAAAATCTGCTTGGTGTTTGTAACTTTGCTCAATAGTTGAACAAAAAACTCTGACTTGAAAAAACCTGTATGGGCCAAGAGTGAGGCAGGTGTCACATCTCACCACGGACATAAAGGGGTGATGCTTCAGTCTAAGTGCTGTTCTTGCCCAGACAACATACAGTGCATAGGTTAGTGCGTTAAAACATTTGTCATTGTCGTGTATGTGTGTGTGTGCTTTATTTGTGTAAAATATCATAACCATGACTCCAAAGAAAGTTAGTGATACCAGCAGTAAAGCTAAGAGGAAAACTGTGAGAACCACAATAGAATTAAAGAAAGAAATCATTGCAAAATTTGTTAAAGTCTTGGAAAAATGAACTTTATAAGTGTAATTTTGGGACCTCAGAACCAATTATTTGTTTTTCCACTGTTTCTTGTGGGAAAAATATGTTCAGTTCTCAAACTTTTCAGTGTTCAAGCACAAATTTGGAATGAATTGAGTTGGACAACCAAGGTATCACTGAACTGTATTATGGCCAAAGAGAGGATGTTTTTGAATTAGTTTATCTTGAGTCAGATGCCCAGTGATGATAAGACTGACTAGATGCTGGCCAGTCTGTTTTACACATAGCTATACTGATGCTATCGACAAAGCACAAGATCAGAGGACGGATTTTATATTTTACAAAATACATAACAAAATTTAAAATATGTATATAATATTAAAATACCATCAAATATATGTTTATACCTTGAAAGCCTTTATTTGCTCCATTATTATACTGCACATAGTAATTGTAGGATTCTCTTTTGGTTCTTCTTCAGGTATCTCTTCTGTCACAGATCGTTTTCTTGTGGCCTTTCTTCTTTCTTGTAATTCTTTTTTATGCTTCATTTGGAAAAATTTCAGTGTCTTGAAAATTTCTCGGGAAAACTCATCTACATCAGCTTCCATGCTTTCCCCATTGAGGTCCAAAAACCCTCCATCCATCCACCTGAAAGTAAAGAAAAATTGTACTAAACTTGAACTTAGAGCCTTAAGACTAGACCTCTCATTTCTGTAAAAGAGATAACTGATGGCAAGAGCAGTTAACTGCTTTTCTATGTCATACAAGTAGAGCTTATAAAAGAGACACAGAAAATAATCATCATTTTAACTACACTGCACGTGCTAAAATATATATCAGATTACTAATGGGCAACTAACACTATCCTAATGAAATGAAGGTTTGACCCCATACTTCGAGTTTTTGGTATAAATATCAGTCAAACTAGTAAACTGCATAAAAATGAATTGACTTGGAGAACTCAAAAGATATTTTAGAAATTATAAGGTTAAAGACTGATGTTATAGCTCAATAGTAGAATGCCTGCCTCATGTGTGCAAGATCCAGGGCTCAATCCCCAGCCTATTTATATATTTATATATATATTTATATATATATATATTTATATATATTCAAAAGTAATAGTAACAATAAAAAATAATAATAAGGTTAAGTGGCATGTTAGTATTATTTGATGCTTATCCTACATGATACTTGATTTTCACTCAAATGAATAAATCCTACTTTTAAACACTTAACTAGAAGAAATAGAGCTGAGTATAGTGACATGCCTGTAATCTCAGCACTCAGGAGGCTGAGGCAGGAGGACTGCCATGAGTTCAAGGCCAGCCTGGACAACACAGTAAGACCCTGTCTCAAAAAGAAATTAAAAAAACAACTTACATCTTAACCGTTCTTTACATATTTGCTTGTTATTATATTATCAGAAATTACCGTTTTTCTGCTCGCTGCCACTTCAAAACAAGATTAAAAAACTTCTGATAGGGTTCAATGTTATTTTTTAAGTTATCCAGTTCAGGATATTTTGTTAATTCCCATTTGAATAGTTCCTCTTCTTTATTAATAAACTGAACTGCTTCTTCAGATTCCTGAATATGTTTTTGTAGTTGTCTTACATCTGTCACATACTGAATGCAAATAATTTTATCACAAGAAATATCCAAGTATATGATAAAAATAAGATTATATGATACTGCATAAGGTATATTCTTATATTTATACAGCAACTTTAAATATTATATTAACTTCACAACATTATACTGCTAGAGAATAATGTATAGTTATATCTGCAATTAGAAAAGTCACAAGAAAGATCACATAAGAGGGCTGATGGTGTGGCTCAGTGGTGGAGCCCTTGCCCAGAATGCATCATATCATAGGCTCAATCCCCAGCACGGCAGGAAAAGAAAATCACATAGAGTGAATAGCACCAGTTCCAAGCCTAAGAGCCAAGTAAATCTTTGTTTGGCATGGAAAGCATTTATTTTTTAATATTTTAAAATTTATGTTAATGTGTCTTGTATTAATCTACAGGCTGGCTATAGATACTATCTTGAATATTTATCAGACCTGTTGCATGCGTTCCAGTTCTGCAAATTCTGTAAATTCTTCCATACGACGTGATTCTTTTTCTACTTCCAAAATCAGTTTCTCTCTCTTAGCTACTAGTTCATTTTCTCTTTTATGTTTAGCATTCTCAATAAGCTTTTAAAAGATAATTTAATAATGTTAATTATTGTACTTCAAAAATAACTGTCAAATAAGAAATCTCAACAATTTGTATAGTAATATAAACCATCATAGAAAATGAATAAAAAATAAAACATTATCTTCAATGACTGATGCAAAAACACAAAAAATAAACAACACAGAAAAACTTTTCTAGATCTCCAAAGTGATTTTCACAACTCTTACTAATTAAATATTTTACTTAGCAGATTCTGGCATAACAGTAAGCTACCACTTATTGAGCACACATATATCATGTATCATGTATCAAGAACTATTAAATAAATAACATATTTTACCACAGGTATTATTATTTCCATTTCAGAGATGAAGAAATTGAGGCTTATGGAAGTCATGAGGCATATCCAAAGTCACAAAATGATTAAACTCAAATTTTTACTACTATTCCATTGTTATGGCTTATTCTAGATGTCTCCCCAAAACCTCATGCACTCATACGTGGGGCTTTTTGAAGACATCTTGATCTAGGATGTGTGAATATTAAGGGTGTGATAATTAAATTAGTCCCACTGATTCATTTAGCATAGTTCTGTCTGTGGATAATGGGAAATCTCACCCTGGGTGTGAGATTACAACTAATAGGCTTGTAACCTAAATGAGATAAAAGAGAAAAGGAGGCCAGATGTTACTGCTTCTCTGCTTCCTGCCTATCCTACCATGGATTGTTTCTCCTTTGTCACGCCCTTTTTCCATGCCACTCTAGCTTGGGGCCAGCTGACTATAGACTGAAACCTCTACAAACTGTGAGCTAAAATAAACTTTTGCTCCTTTAACTTGTGAGAATTGAGTATTTTGTCCCAGCAACAAGAAAGTAACTAAGACAGGTTTTGGTAGCAGAGAAGTGGATTCGTTGCTGTGACATTACCTGACCATGTGGTTCAGAAGCCACAGGAACTGGCTTGTGGGAAGAGTTTGGAAAGGTTTAGAGATGCCCGCTGAAGCAGCAGCCCAGGAATGTTACAAGCTGACCTTGATGGGAAACTCTGGTGAGAGGTCAAAAGACCAGAATGCTGATAGAAATACAGTAGGTAGAGCTGGGGATTTAGCTCAGTGGCACCATGCCTGCCTCGCAAGCACAAGGTCCTGAGTTCGGTCCCCAGTACCACCCCCCAAAAAGAAATACAGTAGGTAAAGTCCAGGCTTGGGAGGATTTGGTTAGGAACAAGGACTGAATTGGCTATTGGACTCCAGACCATGTGTATTAGGCTTTGGCAGAAAATTTGTCTGCATTTTGCTCCTGCTCAGAGACTTTTCAAGAGACTAAGTGTGGCAGATTAATTTTAAGAAAGAAATTTCAGGGCTGGGGATTTAGCTCAGTGGTTTCACTGCCTGCTGCACAAGTGTAAGGACCCAAGTTCGATCCCCGGTTCAAAAAAAAAAGAGAGAGAGAGAGAAAGAGAAAGAAAGAAAGAAAGAAATTAATTTCAAGGCAGTCTAATGTTGGGTGGTGGTGTGGCTACTTTTGGGGTCTTTTAAGTAGATCTATGTTGAGAATCAATAAAAAAAGAGAGAGAGAGAGAATCAATAGCAAAGGGCCCAGCAGAATGATTTAAATAGTTTTGAGTTTGGCCAGAGAGAAAGCTCCAGTGAAGTTACAGCCTGCAAAAATGGAATAGAGGAGAACTTGGTTGCTGGAAAGATTAGAATAAAAAGTATTTCAGAAGGCCGGGGATTTAGCTCAGTGGTTCCGCCGCCTGCCTCGCAAGTGCAAGGACCCGAGTTAGATCCCCGGTACAAAAAAAAAAGTATTTCAGAAGAGGACAACAGAAAAGATGGCCTGAGGGCATCACAAGAAGCAACAGGATACACTCTTTGCAGGCTCAAAATTGCAAAGATGAAAGACTTTGCTTTGAAAAGATCTAATGTTTCCCTACTAGATTTTGGTCTTGCTTTGTTCTCATTCTTTCTATCCCCCTATCTGTACCTTTTGGAATGGGAATGGTTACCTTGTACCATTGTATATTGGAGATGTTTAACTTTCTTTTCATTTGTACAAAGGGTCATAGCTAAAAGTTTGCCTTAAATCTCAGAGGATACTTTGAACTTGGACTTTTCGGCAATGATGAAACTGTTAAAACTTTGGAAACTCTGAGATGGACCAAATGCATTTTGCATATAGGGATGTGCATGAGTCTTTTGGGGGCTAGGGGCAGAATGTTATGGCTTGTATCTAGATGTCCCCTCAAAGCCTCATATGCTTGTAGGTAGGGCTTTTGGGAAATGGCTAGATTTAGGATGTGGGAATATGGATTAAAGGTGTGTTATAATTAAATCGGTTCATTGACTGGTTAAGTATAGTTCTGGGTATGGATACTGTGAAGCCTCACCCTGGGTGTAAATGGTACAAAGCAACAGGCTTGGGGCCTGGATGGGATAAAAGGGAAAAGGAAGCTTGATTCTGCTGCTTTGCTGCTTGCTGGCTACCCTGCCATGAACTGTTTCTCATCTGCCATCCCCTCTGCCATACCACTCTGGCTTGGGGGCAGCTGACTATCGACTGAAGCCTCTACAAACTGTGAGCTAAAATAAACCCTTCCTTCTTTAACTTGTGGGTGTCAGGTATTTTGTCCCAGCAATGAGAAAGTAACTAAGACATCTATCTTACCTCCAGTTGTAGAATACACTGGTTTACACTAGGCCTTTTTCAATTTTGAAATACCATCAGATACAAAACTACATTTAGATATAAAAATCTAAATCTGCTACCTCTTATTTCTGTGATATTAAGCAACTTATTCAACTTCTCTGCTTCATTTCTCATCTATAAAATTTTTCTCACCTATAAAATAGAGGAATAGGAATTCCTGGAATTTTTATGAATATTTAAAGTTTTAATAAGTGAGAGCTGGGGGTGGTAGAACATGCCTATAATTCCAGCACTCAGGAGGCTTAGGTAGGAGGATTGCCTTGAGTTTGAGGCCAGCCTGGGCTAAATAGTGAGTTCAAGGCCAGCCTGCACTACAGAGTGAGAACTTGTCTCAAAAAAGAAAGGAAGAAGGAAGGAAGGGAGGAAGGGAGGGAGGGAGAGAAACAGACAGAGAGAAAGAAAGAAAAGTATTTAGTTTGGTACTGAATTTAATTAGTATTAATAATACACATAGTAACTATGACTTCTTTAATGTCATCTACCCTACTTACTAAATCTTGTGAGTTAAGCCCAAAAGCCTATCCTAAGCCTATTATAAATTTTGCCAGACTCAAACTTATACTGACATATGAAGTTTTTAAAGGTAGATGCTAAGTAGTACGGCAATTAAATGTGCACAACTGAATGTCAGAATAAAAAAACATTGAAAAATATATTTACCTCATCATTTTCATCAAAGATAGGATTAATCTTCTTGGGCCACAGGAGAACATTTGCATTTAAAGTTAAGGCTTCTTGAGGAAATATTAAAGTATCTAAAAAGTAGCTCATCTGATGTTTAGATTCCTACAAGAGAAGCTCTAGATATAACACATCAAATAAAAAATCCAAGGCTTTATTAAAAAGACAAGAACCAACAATCTCTAAGATTCCTTCAAATTTCAGTGTGACTCAGATTATTAACTATATTTTATGTACTGCCCAAATGACAAAGGTATTTCAATAGCTGTAGCATTTACTTGGCTTCTGGCCACACAACTGTACTTTTATACTGGCAATAAAACTTTTTCCTAAAAAATAAATGTGGGCATTACATACCCCCATAATGTACCTTTCCTAAAAATTTACCATGATGCCCCTTTTAAGGAAATCCCAATAAACTATGGACTTTATTTAACAATAATGTGTCAATATTGGGTTTATTAATTTTAACAAATGTTCCATGTTGATGTAAGGTGTTTAATGTGAGAAAACTAAGCATGTGGGGGAAACTAAGTGGGAGAAGGGAAGGAGCATATTAGGAGAATTGTCTGTACCAACTCCTCAATTTTTCTATAAATCTAAAACTGTTCTATAAAAGAAAAAATAAAATTTAAAAAAACAAAACTGTTCTATAAATCAAATCTATTAATTTTTCTTATAAATTATATTTTTGTATTCTAAAATCAAACAGAAGATGAAAAATGTAAATGCTATCAAATATAACATAAAGATATTAATGCTTGAAAAAATATCGAATATGAGTACAACCCCAAAATATGAGTACAACCTCCACAGAAAAAACCATAAAACACTGAGAAATGTTAAAGAAGAGATAAGTAAAAGATTTACCATAAATTGGGAGACTTCATTTTGTAAATAACTCTATTCTCTCAATCATTCATTTAATATATTCCTAATGAAAATCTCAATAGATTTTTGCAGAATGTGAAAACCTAAGTCTAAAATTTATATGAAAATGCTAAGGACCAAAAACAAGAAAAAAACTCGATGATAAACAGAATAAGAATAAATGTACTACCGCTATTATCACTTAGTTGTTGACATTAGTGTAGTCTTAATACAAGGATAGGCAAAAGGCCTAATGGAGGTAAACAGAATGCCTTAAAACAGATCTGCACATTTATGGACACTTGATATACTATGGAGGTGGCAATGCAGAGCAGCAGGAGTGGTCACTTCAATAAACACTATATATGTTTTACACATTGTCAGTATTTACATTATGTTTCACAACGAAAAAAACATTTAAAGTATGTAAGTAAAAGTTTCTTACCTGAATCCTTAAAGCCAATTCTTGAATTCTTACAGTCCGAGCTTTTTCTACATAAGCTATCAGATCCATCATCTCTTCTGTAGTCTCGGGGACTTTTAAAGCACGCTCCTTAATTGCTTCAAATTCACTGCAAATACTAATATAATACTGTTTTATTATACTTATAGTAATTAATATTATATTCGGTGTGTTGTTATGATTATACAATAGGAACTACATTTCCTAAAAATAATTGCTTAGTTCATTATGGTATACATTTAAGCTTAACTGATATAAACCAGTATACATCATATGTCAATAAAATCTAGAAAATTAAGGTATTATTTTCATGTGAAATCACAGATACTAAATTTTTTTCAAGTGATTTCTTCGACTCTATTGAATACCCAGATAAGCAGTGTGGCCTAGAGCCCACCTTGGAACAGACAGTCTAAATCTTGGCTCAGTTGCTACTTACTAGCTTTGTGAACTTATGCAAATCTGTTAAGTACAGGTCCACAAAATGAAGGTGTTAAAATATCTCTTACTAGATTATTATAATGCAATAATGAATGCAAAGATTCTAGCACATAGGACACTCTCACTTACCATTAAGTATAATTATTAGTACATACATGAATTATTAGTGCCTCTTGTGAAATATGACAGTATACCAAGTCAAAGATCAAATGATTATTATATATTTTTAATTCCACAATTCATTTAATAAAATAGTATTTCTGTGCCTTAAAATAACTCTATTGTCATATCATTACCAGAAATTTTAGAGGGAAAAGCCCATGCAAAAAAAAAGTATAAAAATGATCAACAATTTTAAAAATAAATCTTATGTTCATGGAAATATTTCACTTATATTATATGGGGGAATTATTCATTTTTAATAAATAATTTGAACACCTACAATGTGTTATGCAAATTTCTAAGTACCAGAGATATATCAGCAAATAAAATCAAGTTCCCACTATAATAAAGCTTACATTCAAGCTGAGGAGAGAAACAAAAGTGCATAAAATACACAAGTTAGAAAGTGCTGTGAAGGAAAATAGAGCAAAGTCAGGGGGAAAAGTGTAGGGAAGGTATCACTATTTCATACAGAATGGCTAGGGAAGGCCTTTCCAGGCAAGCAATATCCAAGGTGAGGGAAGAACTCCTCACTTGGGCAGCACATAAATCAAGGTGAGAAGAAAAAAGTGAGGCATCAATATATGACGAAAAGAGCTTTCAGCAAGAAAAACCATTTTGGTATTAATTATGCCATTGTCATTGCTCTTAGCAAGATTGTCAAAGACTCAAGAAAGAGGTGAGTTCTAATACTTTACCAACCTCGATTATCTTTTTGTGTGCTATGCTTTTGTACAAAGCATGCTGATAAACACTTTCTGATATTCATACACTTGTTTATTCACTTAAAATATTTATTTGGTGGCTATTGCCTATCAGCCATGATGTTAGATGCTTTCCAACTGATATCTCTATGGATGTGAAGGTGATCTGGTTGCAACATTTGTCACCCCGTTGATCATCAGGATTGGTTTGGCTGGTCTGGCTGGTCTGGCTGGCTAGGCAGATGTCTCCTTCCTCCCTCACTGCACCATGTGTGTCCCTCCCAAGCAGCTGTGAGCCCAGTTGAAGAGGACGGCCACCTGGATAGAGGAGGACCTTTTCCTCAGTCAAGGGTATGCAAATAGCTGCGCTCTCCTGCTAGAACCTCCACAAAAGCTCTCAAATGTTACTTGTGATCATAACATTAGACTTGCAAAGGCCTTGTGGTAGTCGTAACTTGGCAAACATTAGGAATGGCAAATAGACCAGTATGAATCCAAAGGAAAGATCCTAGCATGAAAGTGGGAAGATGAGCAGAAGTCAGATCACACAGAGCTTTAAAGTTAATTTGTGATTATCAAAAATACAGGAGGGATGTATTAATGTGGATAATGCAAAAAGACCAATGATCCTCCTGGGGACATTATTTCTTGACAGAACAGAATTCATGTCCCCTGGGAAGAGGTATTTCAGCAAAAGAGGCAATGTGGTGAGAGTAAAGTGGTCTAAGCAGGATCTAAATTGAACCATAATGACCCTGCTCTTAACCACATGGTTCACATTTCCTCTATCTCAAGTATGGAATTCAAACAGGAAGGAATTAAAAATGAACTAAATGGAGGACGATACGTGAACCCTTTTCAAGTAGTCTTATATCATGGGTTTATAAGATATAGCTATTTTGACAGAACTGAAAGAATTTTCCAAAAACAATGACAACTGCAACAAAAATTTTAAAACTTTACAAGAGATGGAGGTCGGGGAAGAGAGGAAAGGAAAAGGGGATATAAAAAGAATTAAGATGTGTTACATACATGTAGCAACTCATGATGAATGTAATCATTATGTAGTCCAAACACGTACAATAATTTTTAACTTATTATATACATTACATTAAACATATAATCATTTTTGTATTAACTATGCCATTGTCATTGCTCTTAGCAGGATTATCAAGACTCTCAAAAAAGGGTGTAAGTTCTAATACTTTACCATCCTTGATATCTTTTTATGCGGTATGCTTTTGTACAAAATATGCTGACACTCATATGCTGTTTATTCACTTAAAAATATTATTGGGTGACTGTTGCATGTCAGCCATGGTGTTAAATGCTTTCCAAATGTTATCTGCGATCATAACATTAGACTTGCAAGGAAGATATTCTTCACAGTTGACAAAACAGGAAACTGGAGCTCAGGAAAATTGAGTAACTTGCCCAGAATTATGGAATTAGCTAACGACAAGGGCAAGATTCAAATTCAGGTCTTTCTTATTCTAAAACATATAACTTTTTCACACTACTTCTGGGCAAATAAACAGAAGAGCTAACATTTATTATCATGTGTCAGGCACTGTGGTAGGTGTTATATATTTATTAGTTATCTTTACAGAAGTTACAAACTCAGATTCCTTTGAAGTAGAGAGGAAACAAATGAATTTAAAGATGAGTTGCTTCGACAATGGGAAAACAAACCACAGGACACATTCCCTGTCTAAAGCTGCATGTTGCTGGGCCTGGTGGTGCATGCCTGTAATCCCAGCACTTGGGAGGCTAAGCAGGAGGATTGCCGAGAAGTTTAAGTTTGAGGCCAGCCTGGGTTACATAGTGAGTTCAAAGCCACCATGAACTACATAGTGAGACACTGTCTCAAAAAACAAACAAAAAAGAAAACCTAGTTTCAAAACCTAGTTAGGCACTAACTTCATCAAAGGGTTAACTCATTGGTGAGTTAGCTGAATGGGCAAGAGGAGGTGAGGCTTCGCTGGAAGCAGTGGGTCATGGGAAGATGACCTTGGGGACTATATCTGGTTCCTGCCCCTTCCTCTCTGGCTCTTCCCCTGCTCTCTGCTTCTTGCTTCTATAAGGTGTACACGTTTCCTCTGTCATGATGTTTCAGCCTTGAAGCCAGCCAACTATGGACTGAAACCATAACCAAATTAACTCTCTACTTCTTCAAGTTGTAGGTGTCAGATATTTTGTCCCAGACATGGGAAAGTTAACTAATACAAGTATCAACCAAAAAGAACCCAAAACTGATCTTGAATCTTATTGACCAAAAAGAATCTAGCTCAGTAGGACTACAAAGGAAACTTCCTAGGAAGCAACAAAGGAGGAAAAGTGGTAAGTACAATTCTTACTTATATATTTTAATCTTTTGTCTTTAAGCAAGAGTTATTATATTTCTTTTGACCCTATTTTTCTGAGTATGATAATTAATTCTACTTACCATTCATTTTCTTTTCTATGTTTTGAAGCTATGTCATTTAATAACATGTTCGCAAAGGCTTTTGCTTTATTTGTCAGACCTGTCTTCAAATCTTCACAATCCAAACGGACCATAGGGTAATGAACCCACTGAGGCAAAAGCATTATTTCTGAAGCAAGACTGAAAAATTTTTCTATAAACTTAAAAAAAACAAAATAAAATGCATAGATTTTTTTAATTCATCAGTGATTTTATAGAACCACATTATGTTGAAAATCTTAATCATATAAAGATAAATTCATTTCATTTTGCTAAGTGATTAAAATTTTTCCAATTTTTGCATAAATCTGTGTGTGTGTGTGTGTGTGTGTGTGTGTGCATGTGCGCATGCACTGGATATTGAGCCCAGGGCCTCACAGACACTAAACATACATTCTGTCACTGAGTCTAATCTCTAGTCTCCATAAGTCTTTTGTTTTAAACCTAACTTTTCACTAAGGAATTTTTCAACCTGCCATTTTTTTTTTTCTCGGTACCAGGAATCAAACTCAGGACCTTGTGCTTTCCAGGCAGGCATGGCACTGCTGAGCTAAATCCCCAGCCCAATCTGCTGTTTGTTTTTGCCTCAATTTCATTAATCTCCACTCTGATCTTTATACTTTCTTTCCTTTTACTAGCTTTGAATTTGGATTATTCTTGTTTTTCTTGAACCTTGAGGTGCATCATTAAGTCTCTCTTTTTTTTTTTTTTTTGGTACCAGGGATTGAACTCAGGACCTTGCACTTGTGAAGCAGGCAGAGGAACAACTGAGCTAAATCCCTGGCCCTATTAAGTCATTTATTTGGGCTCACTATGCTTTTCTGATGAGGGAATTCACAGGTATAAACTTCCCTCTTAGGACTGCTTTCATTGAGTCTCATAGGTTCCGGTATATTGTACTGGTATTATCTTTTGTTTCTAAGAACTCTCTAATTTCTTCCTTGATTTCTTCTGTGATCCTCTTCACTATGTTAAACACTGAGTAACCATATGATCTAGCAATTCTCATCCTAGGCAGATACTCAAGAGAAATGAATTCATCCCACAAAAGCTCACACATGAGTATTCATAGTCATTTCATTCACAATATTAAAAAAACCAGAAACAATCCAAATGTGTATTAACTTATAAATAAGAACTGTGGTATAGATATCTTACAGAGGTTATGTTCCAACAGCCCTAGTGAACACCTGAAAGTGCAAAAGTCCCAACCCCAAAACATATATGTTTTTCCCATATATATATATGCTAAGGCTTAATTTATAAAAGTCATGTTAGTGTGGTCTTTCCGTCTCACACACACAAACACACTCTTATTGTATTTATATTTTTGGACTGCAGTTGACCTCAGGCAACTGAAAACAGAAAACAAATTCATGGACAAGGGGATAGTACTGTATATCTATAAAATGGAATACTGTTCAGTCATAAAAAGGATGATGTACTCCTATGTGCTACAACACGAGTGAACTTTGAACATGTTATGATAAATTAAAGAATTCAGGAACAAAAGATAACATACTTTATTATTTAGTTTATATGAAAACTTAACACACACAAATATATAGAGGCAGAAAACATGAGTAGTTGTTTACAGCTTGTGCTTGGGTTAGGAAGTGAGAGCCACAGGATATGGAGTGCTCTTTTTTTTTAAGAGGAATTAGATGTTTCTATGGTATATGGCATATGGAAACTGTGAATATGTTCTAAATACTTATATAATATGTGAATTACACTTCAGTAAAATTCTTTATAAAAATGAAAGCTAGAGAGTATTTGTATCAGAAAAAAAGATTTCAGAATATAAAATTTTTTCAGGGATAAAAGGGGCACTCCATACTAATAATGGGTGTACATCAAGATTTAACCCTAAATATGTATGAATCAAGGAATAGAACTTCAACTGCCTGTGGGATAATGAATCTGTCGACAACCACCTGACTGAACTCGAAAGCCTGATTCTGTTCCCAGCCAAGCCTTTAACGAAATTACAGTCCCAGTTGACAGCTTGGCTGTAACCTTATGAGAGACCTTGAGACAAAGGCATTTCATTAAGCCTAGCTGGATTCCTGATCCACAGATAATGTGAGATAACAAACTTTTTATTTTTAAGCCACTACATTTTGGGAGTAATTTGGGTTTATCCCAGGAAAGCAACATTGGGTTAACATATAAACATCAATAAATATAATTCAAAATATTAACAGACAAAAAGAGAAAAACCATGTGATCAACTCAAATATATGCGGCAAAAGTATTTGACAAAATCCAGCATCCTCCTATGATTAAAAAAAAACAACACTCTTCTGTAATCCCAACACCCTGGAGGCTGAGGCAGGAGGATTTCCATGAGTTCAAAGCCAGCCTGGGCTGCATAGTAAGTTCAAGGTCAGGCTGGAATACATAGCAAGACCCTGTCTCAAAAACAAAACAAAACTCTTGACAAAACTAGAATAGAGAGGAATTTCACCTACCTCATAAAAGGTATCTACTGAGAAACTTATGTCTACAATATTTAATGGTGAAAAAATCTGAATGTTTCCCATAAAGATGATCTCTCTCACTGCTAGTACTCCACACTGCACTGGCAACCCTACTCCGTGCAACAAAGCAAGATAAACAAATGCATTTAGATAGAAAAGGGAAAACAAAAACAATCTGGATTTGCAATTTATATGATATACATATATTGAAAAATTTAAAGAATCTTTTAAAGAAAGCTGTTAGAACCATAAGGTGTCAAGATAAAGGATCAATATATAAAAATTGTGTTTGTACATGTTAGCAATGAAAATCAAAATTGCTAATAAAAACAATAGATTCACAAGATATGTACAAGACCTGGACAATATAAACCACAAAATGTTGTTGAAAGATAGTGAAGAAAGTCCAAAACATTTGAAATACATACCATGGTAATAAATTGAATGATTCAATTTTAAGACTGCAATTCTTCCCAAACTGATACAGAGATTCAATGTAATCAATCCTAACCAAAATTCCATCTGATTTCTTTAAAAATGAATGGGCTATTTTAAGACTTTTATGAAAATGAAAAGGACCTAGAATAGTCAAAATCATTTTGAAAAAGAACAAAATTGGAGAATTTACACTGTGTGATTTAAAAACTTACAATCAAACTATGAAAATCATGACTGTGGTACTTACATAAGAATAGATACATAAATCAATGGAGAAGAATAGGTAATTCAGAAACAGACTTACAAATTTAGAAGTAAAAGATGCCAAGACAATTTAATTGAGAAACATAATATTTACAATAAATGATTCTGGAGTAGCTTGGATATCCACATAGAAAAAATTAAACCACAATCCATATCCCTCCCACATCATATAAAAGAGTTAATTTGTGATGGGTCAGATCTAAATGTAAAAGCTACAACTATAAAACCTCTAGAAGAAAACATGGAAGTAAATCTTTATAATCACTGAATAGGAGGATTTCATAGGACACAAAAAGCATGAACCTTAAAAGAAGATTATAACTGGAATTCATTACAATTTAAAATGTTAGCTCCTTAAGAGATATCATTACAAAAACGAAAAGTCAAGAAACAAACTGAAAGAAAACGTTCATAAAATATATTTCAGATAAAGGACTTTTACCCAGACTATACAAAGAACCTTTAAAATTCAATACTAAGAATTATTACAATGATATATATATTCATTATACCTCAACCATAAAATACAAAATCCAATTTAAATGTGCAAACTATAGAACAGACACTTCATTTTGAAAAAAAATGCACAGATGAAAAATAACACAGTAGCCAGAAATGCAGCTCAGTGGCACAGCACCTGCCTGGCAAGCATGAGGCCCTGAGTTTGATTCCTGTAACAAAAAAAAAAAAGGAAGACAGAGAGAGGGAGAGAGAAATAACACAGTGAAGATACTCATATCCTCAGGCATCAGGGAAATACAAATTAAATTCATAATGAAATATGAAAATGCACAGAGTAGAATGGCTAAAGTAAAAAAGACTGATAATCCCAAAGACTGGAAAGGATGCAGAAGAACTGAAAGTCTCATACACTGCTGATAAAAGTATAAGTATATGACAACTTTTAAAAAATCAGTTTCTTTTTTTTTTTCCTTGGTACTGGGGATCAAACTCAGGTCCTTGCACTTGCAAGTCAGGCAGCAGAACCACTAAGCTAAATCTCCAGCCCAAAAATTAAACATACATTACTCATACCACCCAGCAGTCCAACTCCTAGGAAGAAGAATGAAAGCATGTTCACTCAAAGATTTGTAAGTAAAACACCATACTAATTTCACTTATAATAACCAATAACTAGAAACAACCCAAATATTCAACAAAAGGCAAATGGATAAACAAATTGTATATCCATACAATGAAATACTACTCAGGAATAAAACGGAATGAACAACTGATATAGACAAAATAAAGGTCAGGCTTTCAGAACAAAGCCAAACTCTTGAGCAAGATTTTCCAGTGTGGCTCCAACTTACATTTCCAACTTCATCATATTCCAAATCTGCCATCTACTGTATTCCTGTTACCCCTTCTTTAGCTATGTGGATTTACTGGCTGTTCTGTGAACACTTTTGAATACTTTAGGTTTTGTTCAAGTTCTGTTTCCTTGCTTCTCTGTCTACAAATGTCTACTTCAAAGCCTAGCTCACTTTTAATTTCTTACATGAGACCTTCACTTTCCCAAAGCAAAAGTAATCATTTTGACTCATGTGTTCCCACAACACTTTGTTCATATCTCCATTACAGTATTTATCTCAATACAGTATTTCATAGTTGTTATTTCTGTCAAGCTCCCAGAGGCCAAATCTAGTCTCCTAAAGATAAATATTTTTTGTGTTAGTTATTTTTGTATCACAAACATCTTACTCATATTATTTATTTTTGCATCATCAGCATCTTACTAGGTGCCTGAATGTGATAAGGAATTGTTTTAAATCAATGGTGAGTAAATGAATGCCTAAAGAAATTATGAGATGAATCAATGAGTTTGCTAAAATGATAGTTCAGATAATAAATTACTTACTTTAATTGAAGCACATATATGTAGAATAAAAATATCCTAATTTAAAAAGAAATTTTAAAAGCATTAATAAAAAACAAAATTACCCCTTACCTCTGTATATTCATCAAAAGTATGATCCTCTGCCTGAAAAGCCTCTATCATCTCAACTGCAGTCCCATCAAGGAGCCAATTATATTTTTCAACTGAAAATTAATAATCTAATTAAAATCTCAATAAAAGGTAAAGTGCTTTTTACATGATCATACAATAGGTACTCTACTCAGTTATTAATACATGGATTATTACATTTAAAGGAATGGATAGGAAAAAAGATTTAATAAGCAAATCAAATTAAATAAAATTTTAAATGAAGCTAATAGACTACCTGAGGCTTTTAAAATAACTTAGACGTACAGATATGCCAGTAAATAGATGATTTGGGTTAAAAGACAAACAACAACTACCCATCCTGATCTCATACACACACTTGAAGAGACCAATAAACTGAGCTGCAGCTTTTGCAAAACTATTCTCAGAAATTACCTTGATTTTTACCATTTATTTAGTTTTCTCCTTATTCCAATATCTATTCTTTCTACTCTTTGATTTTACCACCCTGCTTCAGTTAACATTCACCCTTTGGATCAAGCAACAAAATTCAAATTTGTTAGGTTTGATCCTTCACTATGCCAAAAGCAAACAAATATATGCTCACTTCTGGCTCTTCAGCTCTTTCCAAGCAGTCTCAGACAACCAAATATCTGATCAAATCTTAGTTTAAAATAAAATAATAAAAAGACATGTAACATTAAAAATTTCATATATACCATATGTCTCATAATGTTTTCTTGCACCTTCTAAGTTCTGATGTACTGCCACCTTCAGGGTATTAAGAGCCCACTGTAACACATGTTCGGGAAGTTCTGTGTCAAGATTTACAGGTGTTGAAGTTCCTGATAACCAAGAGGGTACTGTTTGGATGTTCTAAAACAAATGAAAATAAAATATATATAATAAATATCTAACTGTGCAATCAGTCTGTATGGACATCTTATACTATATTTTTTAACAGACTTCTTTGGTCCAAGAAAAGATAATGCAACACAAAATAATAATATATAAGAGTTTGTAGTCCAATACAAAACCAAGTTTTTCCAGGCATGGTGGCATATGCCTATAATTCCAGCACTCGGAAGACTGAAGCAGGAGGATTGCTGTGAATTCAAAACAGCCTGGGAGCCAGGCATGGTGGCGCACACCTGTAGTACCAAGTCCTCAGGAGGATGAGGCAGGAGGATTGCTGTGAGTTCAATGCCACCCTGGGCTACATAGTGAGACCTTGTCTCAAAAGGGAAAAAAAAATAAAACCCAGCCTAGGATACATAGTGAGTTCAAGGCTAATCTGAAGTACAAAGTGAGACCCTGTCTCAAAAACAAAACAAAAACAAAAACAAAAACAAAAAACAAAATAAAACCAAAAAACTCCAAAACAACAGGTTGGGTCAGTTTTCTATTATTCAACATTTATTAATTACAATGTCAACATGATTATGCTAGTGAACTTTAGAAAGAACAAAAATATTAGACCTTGTTTTTAAAAAGTTTGCACCTCAGTAAGGAAGATGAGACATGCATAAAAATATCAGTTCATGACTATAAAAACAAGAGAAGGAATATATCATCTTCAAACAGGAGATGTTTTCAAAGAAAAAGTACTTTCTAATTTAAAATAATTTGGGGGAAGAAAATAAAGAGCATTTATGTATATAAACACTTCATAGGGATTCAATACAAACAACTTAAAATTCTGAAATAGAGCCATAAAAAGAAACCTGATATGTAGGGATGATGTAATACCTGCAGAACTTCAGCTATTCGCTCTACCAAACCTAAAATAACATCTTCCAAATCTTGAAAAGTAGGACAAAATTCCATTTTATCATCATCAAATGTCAATTCCATCTTAAATATTGGCAGCTTTTGTTGATCTTTTGGATCAAACAGTTTTACAAATCCTTCTACAGTTCTCCTTAAGACATCCTTTATCTGCATAACATCATAAATAACTTATTTTAGAAACTACAAATTCACCCTTTAAGTAAAATCAGTAATTTGTTGTGTATAATGAAAACATTCTATCAATCCATTCAGTCTGGAAATTATCATCATTCAGTACAATATATTCTTTTTTGTTGTTGTTTTAGTACCTGGGATCCAACTCAGGACCTTGCACTTGCAAGGCAGGCACGGTGCCACTGAGCTAAGTCCCCGGCACTCAGTACAATATATTCTTAATAAAATAGTCTAAAACAATAAATAGAATAAATAATATGCAAACCAAAATTTTAAAAATAGAATATCAACAATGTAAAATGCCAATGCAGAATTTTCTATATTCTTTATTTAGTCTTTCCTTGGCACACAAAATATTTCAGAAGAGAAAACGTGAAGAATGGGAGTAAAGCTGGCCTGACACCTAAAAGTGAGCATATAATAGGGCAACATACACATGGGGTATGGTGTACTAGAACTAGTTCCTTTTGTCACAAGAGCCAGTTGTTAAATATTCAAGAATTTCTGGGAGCCAATTCAAAACCCTTAGAAATTTGAGATCTACTGTTATTTATACCACATATTCATTATATCACAAAAATCATCAAACAATAGAACTAAGGTATTTTTTCCTCTAGGAGCTATATTTCCTGCATGATGTTAGATGAAAATAAAGCTACTGGAACTTAGAAATATGCACAACCTGTTTCTAACTATGAAAATGCATTTTTATATAGACCCAACTGTTGAAAACTTAATGCAGCAGGCAAATATGGATCTGAATGATCTTTAAAATATGACTCTACTCATTTCTTTACTTCTTACAAAACAATCCTAGTTCTCTTAAGACAGTAAAGGTGGAAAGCAAACCATATATATTAGTTACAGTGTTACACAAAGCTATTAAATAGGTATACTATCCTTTTAAATATGAAAGGCAAAATTCATGGAATCTTTGGAGAGCCTCACCAAAAAACAAAAGTTTTTCTTAAAACTGTTTTTGTAGGGCCGGGGATTTAGCTCAGTGGTTCTGTTGCCTGCCTTGCAAATGCAAGGACAGGAGTTTGATCCCCGGTACCAAAAAAACCAAAAAAACTAACTTTTTGTAGAACTATACATATACAACATTAAAAATTTAAGGCTCTCCTAAGTCAATTACACAAAATTAATACTCTGGCATTTAAAGATGATCAATAACATTCTGAATAAGACTTTACTGACAACAAAATAAGTACCAATTAACTTGGAATTTAGTAATTTCCAAAAACGTATTTACTAACATGGTCCTTATATTAACATACTCCGATAAAACTATAGAAAATTAGCTTATTGCCTTTAATCGTGAGCCAAGTAATCATTCATATTTCTAGACTTTCCTCTCATTTAAAAAATTGTTTTAAGTGAAAACAGAAGGAAAAAATGGAAACAAAGCTTTTGTACATAGGGTGAGGAGGGTCTTGAGGGGGGGAATGGGATAAAATAAAATAAAATTTATTAATTAAAAAATTTTTTTAAATTCTAGCACTCAAGAGGCAGGAGGATTGCCACAAGTTTGAGGTCAGACTGAGCTACATAGTGAGTTCAAGACCAGCTAAACTATATAGCAAGACCCTGTCTCAAAAAACAAACCAAAAAAAAAAGTCTTTGAACATGAATGTAAGGATTCAATCACAAAGACCAACTCAAAATTCAGAGGAGAGTTTTGAGGAAAAATGAAAAAATTAAAAAACTATTATTGAGAACTACTCAGTATTGGCCATAAGTTAAAATTTCAGTTTCAATTTAGATGAGATCAGACACATTCAGGGTGCTATGGCCATAGACTTCTGTTTCAATTTAGATGACTCTTGGGTTTTTTTTTTTGGGGGGGGGGGGGTTGGTTTGGTTTGGTTTTTACAGAACTCGGAATTTAGCCCAGAGAGCCCTGAACTATATCTCCACTCTTTTTGAGAAAGGATCTCACTGAGTTGCCCAAGCTGGCCTCGACCTTGTGATCCTCCTGCCTCAGTTTCCTGAATAGCTGGGATTACAGGTATGCTCTCACCCACCCAGAGGACTTTATTTTTTAAATATTCATCAAGATTTATTTCCTTAGCTGGGCATGGTGGTGCACACCTGTAATTCCAGCACTCAGCGGGGTGAGGCAGGAGGATCATCATGATTTTGAAGCCAGCCTGAACCACACAGCAGGGCTTTCTCTCAAAAACAAAAAAACAAAAAAATACTTATTTTCTTTTGAAGCACTAATTTCCTATCAATTGAAATAAGTAGTACACTGAGAAATCACTCTCACAGACTCTCCCTTCAAAACACTCATTTTGAAAAAAAAAAAAAGAGAGAGAGATTTGGGGGATTTAGCTCAGTAGTACGGGCCACCTGCCTCAAAACACTCATTTTGGCCAGGGATTTATCTCAGTGGCACTGTGCCTGGCTCGCAAGCACAAGGTCTTGAGTTCAATCCCTGTACCAAAAAAACCCCCACTCATTTAAAAATTCTTACCTTTATAGTTTTCAGTATATCCATAATCACATTAAAATTTCACAATTTTATTTCATACAAATAAAAACTCATTTCAGTATAGCATTTTTTTCCCCCAGTACCAGGGATCGAACTCAGGATCTTATGCTTGTCAGGGAGGCACAGCACCACTGAGCTAAATCAGTGGCCCAGTATAGTATTTTTTTTTTTTTTTTGAGGACTGGGCCTCACACATGTTAGGTACACAGTCTACCACTGAACTATATCCACCTCACACGTGGTAGCACTCTACCACTGAGCTTTATCCCCAGCCCCTTCCCATTTTAGACTGCTTCAGAAACAATTTTTCTAAATTTATTTAAATAAACTTATAACAAAAATATTTCAAACTTATAAAATAATTACTTAGTACTATTTTTAAATATAATCTTTTGTTTTGTTTTGTTTTGGTACTGGCAATCGAACTCAGGACCTTGCGCTTGTGAGGCAGGCACCGGAACCACTGAGCTAAATCTCTGGCCCTTTTAAATATAATCTTACTTAAAATACTGAACTGGGGCCAGGGATTTAGCTCAGTGATTTCACCGCCTGCTTCACAGGCGCAAGGACCCGAGTTTGATCCCCAGTAACAAAAAAATAAATTAATTAATTAATTTAATTTAACTAAATACTGAACTAATTTTAACAAAGTTATCACTTAAGATAAAAAAATATATTTACCTGATTTGACATGAGTGTGGAAACACAGTTATAAAATGCATCCAATTTTTCAGACTTAATGCCTTCTAGTGCTTCCTTCTTGGTAAAGAGATTTATAACCTTTGGATACCATGTGTTCATTATCTTTTCTTCTGCCTTTTTAGCTTGAATTGATAGATCATTTTTCAGTGTTTCACAATCAATTGCGCCTTTAGCTCTATTTATGAGGAAAAGAAAAATAATTTGATACAAATGACAGATCTTGGTCTTGATACACACTGTTGAAAAAAGATACATTTTTAAAATTCTAAAATCTAAAGAAATGTTTTAAAGATTATGAATCAGTTTAAAAATTATACAATCAAAAATGTATACTAGACGGGCCAGGGATTTAGCTCAGTGGTTCCAAGGTCTGCCTCGAAAGCCCAAGGACCCAAGTTCGATCCCTGGTACCAAAAAAAAAAAAGAAAAAGAAAAAGAAAAATATATACTAGACAAGGAGACATTCAAATTTTAAATATCAATTAATAAACACTGGATTTTACCTAATTCCTGTAAAGTCCAGCAAAACTGTATCAGTAAATGTTGTATAACCAATGTCCAGTAACATTTTCATAGTTGGATGAACAATGTGCAAAGTAGATAATATTTGATTCCTTGCCTTCACATAGCTACAATGCCAAGGATTGGAATAATCTAGTCCTCTGAAAAAGCAAAACACAATTATCAAACATGATTAAAATAATAACCCTATATTTTATGAAATTATGTTTATGGCATGGAATTAATATTAAAGTGAGCAAAGTGGGGATTGGGAAGAAACTGTGGTCAGCAGTGGGAGCCTTAGAAGATACACCTTTACTAAAAAAACACATTCAAACCTCAGTGTCTTACTTATTCTTACTCTGCTCTGGTTCAGTTATCAAACACAAATATAAAAGAACATATTCTTTAGGGTTAGGGAGAAAGGATGTAAAAATCTCTCTGGCATACACCAAAGCTTACTCAAGGACAAGTTGAACTGGACATTCATATGTATATGTATATGTATATGTATATGTATATGTGTATGTATATAAACAGAATTATACAAGCATGGAGTAGAGAAAACCTTTGGAGTTTTTTAGCTAAGTTTCAAAAATACTTTTGAGCTTCACAACTGTAGACTTGAAACTGAGATCAGTTCATTTCCAAGCTGCACTAAAAACTAAATGACACAGAGGGAAGACAATGTGAAGACACAGACAGAAGATGGCTGAGAGGAGCAGCCTCTGAAGAAACCAGTACCACAAACACCTTGATCTGGGATGTCTAAACTCCAGAAATGCAGGAAAATAAAATCCTGTTGTTCAATCCATAGATAAATAAATAAATAAATAAATAAATAAATAAATAAATAAATGAAATACTGTTTTTAAAATAATTTACTTACACAGGGGATTCAGGTAAAGGGGATCCACCATCTTCAAGCCATTTAACTGGCGGTTTCACAAGAACACTCTGCACTAAAATACATGTATATATTAATATTTCTTGAAAATCTGCAATATTTATCCATATCAAAGTCTCTTAACCTTTTGGAGTGGAGATATAGCTCAGTGATAGAGCCTAGCATGCACTCAGGCCCTCAATCTCCAGTACCACACACCAAAATAGTGTCTTTTTATATTGGATGGTATAGTTTATAGTACTACATTGAAATGAGTATAAGAAAAAACTTATTTAGTTGAAACAAAATCAAGCTGTTAATACTATTTGGGCCATACTTTGTCAGTACATTAAGATACAGAAAAGCTCTTAACTCTCAGTTCTTTGCATCCTATCTACTCAAAAGTCAGGCATATCCATTTATGAATTTATTTCATGGTTATTACAGAGGCAGTGAGGGAAAGGAGTTAGCAAGATGTTGGTCAAAGGATATAAAATCTCAGTCAGATAGAAGGAATAAGTTCAAGAGATTTATTGTACAAAATATAGCGATTGTAGTGAAAAACAATGTATTTTATTCTTGAAAATTGCTAACAGAGTAGGTTTTAAGTGTTCCCACCACAAAAGAATGATAAATACATGAGATAATGAACAAGTTAACTGGCTCAATTTAGCCATTACACAATGTATGCATATTTCAAACATGTTGTTCATGATAAATATATGCAATTTTTGTCCATTAAAAAAGAAAAGAATTATCCTTAGAAAAATCAGAAGTTAAATTCCTGTGTGAGAAACTAAAAGTGTAAATAAGGACTAAAAGATATAATAGATAATGTGAAATAGGAAGAAAAGGGGCAAAGGGGAAGGGGAAGTGATAGGGGTAGGGGAAAGGAAAGAAGGGAATGGAATTAATATGAGAAAATGAATAAATGGAAACAAAGTCTTTGTAAATAGGGAGGGATGGAGGGGTTGAAGGGAGGCCAGGGGAACGGGGTAAAAATAAGAACCAAGAGAGATTATGTAAAGGTACAAATTTCCAATGATGAATGTCATTATATCGTATACCTAAAATGTACCAATAAAATAAAATTTTAAAAAACAAAGTTAAATTGCTAACAAATCTTCCAAAATATATTAATATTTCTTAACAATACTGCAAATAGGGTAGCTAAAGCTATAAAGACAAAATGAAAAATAAAAAGCTATACATATTAGCTAATAAACACAAAAATTATAGTAAGTAGCCTTAAATCACAGAGATTTTGACTACATTATAGGCTCAGAATAAAATCTTAAGTAAAAGAAATATCTAGGAAATATACATAGTTTAAATACATGATATTCAGTATTCATTTTGCTTCTACTTTTGATTCAACATTAGGGCAAAGGCAAAAGAAGCTCAGTGCGTGTTAAATGCTACTTACCCAAACATCTCTTCATGCTTTTTTCAAAGTCACTTGACACCTCATTTATGAGGCATTCAAGCACTTCTTCTCTTTCTTTCCCTTCTTTTAAAGGCTCAGGTATCAGCATTAGCATGTGATCCAGCCATTCCTGCTGAATAGGCACGATAGGACTACTTTCCACACACTGCTTCATGTAATTATAGTTCAACTGAGGACACAAAAAAAATTAAATGTTCTGAGTGGTACAACATTTCAGTATAACTCCTGAGCTCTCCTTTCTTAAGACAATATTTTCCTAGAATAAAAATATTCTCAAAAAGTATATGTTTTCAAAATAAAAACCATTTTACCCAAATATATCTCCTACAAAGAAAATATTTTATCCATTTTTTTAATGTGTGATGAATTCTTGCCAAATTAACATTCTTGGCATATTCTTCAGGGCAAAACAAAGATTCAAAACTTTTTCAGGGCAAAGCAAAAATCCTTTAACATATTATTCCTTCATTTAACAGATATTCATTAATTCAACAAATATTCAAACATTGTTCTGAATGCTGAGTACATAGTATTAAACAAAACAGACAAACCTCATGCTTTCTTACAGATTATAATCTATCCTTAGTTTTTTTTTTTTTGGTACCGGGGATCGAACTTGGGTCCTTGCGCTTGCACAGCAGGAGGCAAAACCACTGAGCTAAATCCCCTACCCCAATTATATTCTAATATAATAGTATAAATCCAGCATGGTGGTGCATGCATGCAATCCCTACATCGTGGGAGGCTGTGGCAGGAAGATCTCAAATTGAAGCTTAGCCTGGACAACTTAACAAAACCCTGTCTCAAAAAATAAAAAGAGCTGGGAATGTACCTCAACGACAAGGCCCTGAGTTCACTCTCTAGTATCACTAATAAAAAAACAAACAAGCAGGAGTATAATTTCCCTAATTCTTTCATAAGAATGAAGAGTCTAACAAAAAATACATGTGAACAACACTTACTTTTAGTAAAGACATCTTAACATCATGAAAATTTCAGTTTGTCCCAAAATGAACACAATTCCAAATTCCAACAAAAATATCTACACAATATTTTTATGAAACTAGACAAGTTGATCTAAAGTTCTTGTGGATAATTAACATGCAAGAATAATCAAGAAAATCTCAAGAGAGAAAATCTATAGTGGAGGATGGGCCCTAGGAGACAGTCAAACATACTAAAAGGCCTCTATAATTGATACAAGTGATATAGGTACACAAATAGGTCAGTATAAAAGAATTTAAAAATCAAGAAATAGGGCTGGGGATTTAGCTCAGTGGTTCCACCACCTGCCCTGCAACCTCAAGGATCTGAGTTTGATCCCCAGCACCAAAAAAAAAAAAAAAAAAAAAAATCAAGAAATATACAAGTACATCAGAAAATTTAGCACATGATGAACATGTTTCAAATTATTGGGGCAAAAAATAATATTTTAATAAATAATTCTAGAAAAAAATGTAGGGAAAGGATAAATCCATACCTCCCAGCATACACAAGAATAAAGTTCAAGCAGACCATAAATTAAACTTACAGATTGAAACTATACAAGGACTTGGGATAAAAAAGAATAAAGTATTCTATAACTTGAGAATAGGGAAAAATTTCCTATGATTCAAATTCCAGATTTACAAAAGAAAAAAGTGATAAATTCTGACTACATAAAAGTAAATATATATATATAGAAAAATATAGGGCCAGGGATTTAGCTCAGTGGTTTCGCTGCCTGCTGCACAAGTACAAAGACCCAAGTTCGATCCCTGGTACCAAAAAAAAAAAAGAAAAATATAATATGTTTCACTGCCTGCTGCGCAAGTGCAAGGACCCAAGTTTGATCCCTGGTACCAAAAAAAGAAAGAAAGAAAAATATAATAAAAGGTTGGGGATTTAGCTCAGTGGTTCTGCTGCCTGCCTCACAAGCTCAAGGTCCCAAGTTCGATCCCTGGTACCAAAAAAAAAATAGATATAATAATAATAATAATAATGTCAAAAGACAATTGATCTAGGAGATAATATCTGCAACATACATCTCAGATAAAGTACAAAGAAAGCCTTTAAAATTTAGGGGATGAGTGACCTTGGAGGACGATATGTTAAGTGAAATAGGCCAATCACACACAAAAAAATACTGACTCGGGGTGTAGTTCAGTAATAGAGCATATGCTTAGCATCAGCAAGGCTCTGTGTTCAGTTCCCAGCATATACACACACACACACACAGAAAAATACTGTATGATTCCACCTATATAAGGTATCTAGACTCATTAAATTCATAGAAACAAAACACTAAGAGTAGTTGCCAGAGGCTGTGGGGAGGAGGAAATGGGGTGTTGTTAATTAAGAAGTATACAGTTTCAGTTTTGCAAATGAAAATGTTATGGAGATTGGTTTGCACAACAATGTGAAAACACCTAACACTACTAAATTGTACACTTAAAAATGGTTCAGATGGTAAATTTATGATGGAATAGGAGAAGGATTTCTGGAAGTGATAGCTGAGCTAAGTTAGAGACAAACAGGTAAAAGGAAACATGGACGGTCAGAAGACATACTAGGGCAAAAGCACCAAAGAAAAATATTCTATTTTCTTAAGGAATTATAAGCAAATCCATAATGATGCATAAAGTGTAGTACACAGCATAGTGAGAGAACAGTGTGACTGGCAAAGAGGCAAGGGTCACATTATAGGCAGTCTTGTGTCTCACATTAAGCATTAATTCTACACAGGAAGCCATTGAAGGCTGTTGTCAAGACAAGAGATGAAGTTCTGATCTAATTTACTAAAACAAGAATGGTACTGATCTGATCAATATTCACAGCATGTAGGGACTAATTATATAGGACAAATGGGTAGTTCAGGAGGGGAAAATAATATTTGAAGCATGAGTAATTGCAAAGTAATAATAACAACTAGAATGGAAGTGTGTCATGGAGGTATTTGTGTATGAAAATCTCTGAAAGTTATCACAATATGAAGGTATTTGAAATCAGAAATGGAGAGAATCCTCCAAGAAAATTAAAGGAAAGAGAACTAAGTAACTATAGGCAGACAAGGAAGAACTGATAAAGATGATAGAGAAATTATTAGAGCCAGAAAAATAAATATAAAGGAATATAAGAAAAGGAATAATGGTCAGCATTATTAAAGTCAACTGGAATTGTCATTTTAAAATTTCAACCATTCTAACAGGTATACAGTAAAAATTCATCATGATTTTAATTTGTATTTCCTAATGATTAACATATGCTTATTTGCCATCCATATATCCTCTTCGGTAAGATGTCTATTCATGTCTTCTACTCATTTTTATACTGTTGAGTTTTGAGAGTTCTTTCTATATTCTAGATACAGGTATTTTGTTAGATATGTGATTTGTGAATATTTTTTCCCACTACATAGCTTGGTTTTCATCCTCTTAATACTGAGTAATAATTTTATATTTTGATGAAATTCAATTTATTGGTATTCTTTATAAATTGTATTTTTGAGGTCATGCTTAAGAACTCTTTGCCAGGCATGGTGGCTCATGCCTGTAATCCCAGCACTCCAGAGTCTGAGGCAGGAGGATCACAAGCTCGAGGCCAGTCTGAGCTACATAGTGAGTTTGAGAGCAGCAGAGAGAGACACTGTCTCAAAAAAAAAAAAGAACTTTCTCTAGTCCTGTTTTCTTCTGAAAATATTATTTTATGTTTTTCCTGTAATTTCTTCTAAAAGTTTTTTATACAGTCTTACATTTTATATTTATCCTTTGATCAATTTTTGGTTAACATTTGTGTAAGATGTGAGGTTTACAATAAGAATTTTGTTTTGCTTTTTATAACTGTCCAATTGCTCCACCTCATTTGTTAAAAAGACTATCCTTCCTCCAATGAATGATTTTTGTACCTTTTCAAATATCAGTGTGGGACTAATTCTGAGTTTCTACTCTTTCTTTTTGGTACTGGGGATCAAACTCGGGACCTTGCACTTGCAAGGCAGGCAGTGGAACTACTGAGCTAAATCCCCAGCTCTGAGTTTCTACTCTTCCACTGATCCATGTGACCAAATATTTTAAAGTAAAAAGATTTTTAAAAGTCCAGTGAAGCTCTAGAGAGAAGGACTGAAAAAAATATCCTTTGGATTTGGCAAACAGTGGTCACTTGCGATATCAATGATGAAGTAGTGGAGTTCCTAAAAGCCACATTCCCAAGAGGAGTGGGTTCAGGAGTGAAGACTATTTTCATGCCTTACAACTGCAAGTCACTACAAAGCAAGAACTATAGAGGAACAGTATGAATGCTAAACATACATTAAAATACATCTTACAATTTACCCAGCCTCACACATATGGGGTTTTTTACACCTAACAGAGAGACATTCTTTAGAAAGTTTGGAGATAAAGGGGGAGGAAGAATGGCACTTTAAAAAACAAAACCAGGGGTCAAGGATTTAACTCAGTGGTTCCGCTGCCTGCCTCGAAAATGCAAGGTCCTCAGTTGGATTCCTGATACCAAAAAAAACCCCACAAACAATCAACAAAACAAAACCAAAAGCCTTGATTAGCTAAAAGGAGTTTCTTCCATGTATTCTTAATTCACAGGGAAGTTAGACGGGCATGGTGGCTTACTCCTACAATCCCAGCACTTGGGAGGTTGAGACACGAGGATTACTGTGAGTATAAGGCCAGCCGCAGCTACATAATGAGTTCAAGGCCAGCCTGAACTGCACAGTGAGACCCTGTTTCAAAACAAATAAAATAAATAAAAGGAAATACTGAGGAAACATGAGGAAATACTGTCCTCAACCCTCTATCACCAAAGAAAACCTTAGGGAATTAGAAAACTTAAAGTCCTGTCTGGGAATATGCTGCATAAAATGTAACCAGCTCCATGTCTCTGTATCCTTTACTATTAAAGAAGTTTTACATGATGTCCTCTTTCCATCAATCACATTTTCCATCAATCAGTCTCATACAGTCCTCCATATGGTCAGTGTCTTTCCTTTTTCTTTTTTTCTTTTATATCTCTAGCACCTAGAATAGATTCTCAGTAAGTATTTGTAGAGTGGATAAATAACTATCATTATATCAGTGTTGAGATAACCTAGGATGGGATTTAACCGGTAGATTTAGAAAAAACTTTAATAACCTCTTTGAACATTTTTCAACAGGAAATTAAAAAATTGAACTCACTCCTTTTTTTTTAACATCACTGGTCATCTGTCAAAACAAACAAATAAAATATAATTAAGTCAAGAAGTAAATTTTAAATTTTTAAAAAATCAAAAATAATCTGAAATGTTATTTTTAAAAATTAATTAGATTGAGACTGACTCAATTAAAAATTAAAATGATGTAAGGATACATTTTTAAAAGAGAAAACAACTTACAGTTGAAGGATAATCAGGCTCTGGTAATGGAGGTATTCTTTTATTCAGTGTTCTGTCTAGATTTATTTTGGCTCTATCAATTCTGAAATTTATAGTTAGAAAAAATGAGTCAAAGATAACATTAGCATAAATTATTAAAACACTGTAAGTCGAACATTTTTCAACTATACTAAAAGAGATATTCAAGAACTCTTTATCTGACTGAATTTTCTACAAGAAACAAATCCTAACAGCCATTATCAGTGTGGCCTTATAATGCAAAAGAGTAAGACTAAAAATAAAATGAATTTTCTTCAACTATAATTTACTGACAATCTAAAAATTAATCCTGGTGCAGTGTATTGTTTCTATTTAAATGCCCCCTGTTGGAGAAGCCTTCCCTTACACCCTATGTTAAGATGCTCCTCTTTATCTATCTCTTTTATCTTTATTTTGATTCATATCACTTACCACCATTTGATATACAGATATTCTTTGTTTAACAACCTGCACATTTAACAACAACCAAGATGCACTGTTCAGACTTACTACCTGCCGCTCAGACTTACAACCCACATTCAGACTTTCAGTGCAGGAATGTGAGCTACAATGCAGCCCTATGGTGGCTTCTTCTAAAGTATAATACTGTAATTTTTGCTGATTGTACTATACTATACAGTACTGTAGTTTAATGCTCTGTTACACATTATAGTATAGCATGTAAGTGTTATGCAAATAAAAGCAAAGTCATCAGGTTGGAGTTTCCTTTGACAATTTATTTGTTCTGAATATTGTACTGTACATACTAGAAACAATTCTTCTTAGCGACCAATTCATTTAACCACTGAGCTGCCAGAACATATCCCTGTCGTTATTTAAGAATGTGTGGCCAGTGCCCAGGAGGAGGCTCCCTGGCTGCCATTCCACCACTCCCAGGGCAGAGGAGGTGAGCCAAACCCAGCACCAAGGAGGAGGTTCCCTGGCCACCATTCCACACTCCTAGGGCAGAGAAGGTGAGCCAATCCCAGCACCCAGGAGGAGGCTCCCCGACTGCCATTCCACCACTCCCAGGGCAGAGGAGGTGAGCCACATGGGCACCAGCAGCACCGCCTCCACCCCGCCCCCATGGAAATGACACATAAACAAGCCTCAAAAACAGATTTCCAGATCACCTACAGCAACCCCAAAGGGAAACAAGATGGAACAATGTGATACTCAATCACCTGGACTCTGTAAACTGGCAACAAAACATCATCTGGAAAAAATGAAATCAGAAATAATTTCTCAGATAACAGCAGAGATTGTGCCCATAGTGCAAGACATGATTAATAAATCTAGAGAGGACACAGATAAAAAAAATAGAGGAGCTGAGGAACATGATGAAATCCCAACATACGAAACAAATGGAATCCATAAAACAGATACAAACAGATTTCCAGGAGATTAAAAACTCCATCAAAAGTTTATGCAGCAGAATGAGCCAATGTGAGGACAGAATTTCAGGTATAGAAGATAAGATTGCAATTAGTGATCAGGAAAAGAAAAACCGCTTTAAAATTGTAAGGGACCAATCAAACTAATGAACATAGATGCAAAAATCCTTAATAAGATAATGGCCAACAGAATGCAGAAGATCATCAAGAAGATCATATACCCTGATCAACTGGGATTCATCCCAGGGATGCAGGCATGGTTCAATATATGCAAATCAATCAATGTAATACACTATATCAATAGAGCCAAGGACAAAAACCATATGATTGGGCCAGGGATTTAGCTCAGTGGTTCCGCCGCCTGCCTTGCAAGCAGAAGGACCCGAGTTCAATCCCTGGTACCAAAAAAAAAAAAACCATATGATTATCTCCATAGACGCAGAAAAAAGGATGTGACAAAATCCAACATTCATTTATGATGAAAACCCTACAAAAAATTGGAATAGACAATCTCTACCTCAAACTGATGGAAGCCATCTATGAAAAACCAACAGCCAATATCATACTAAATGGTCAAAACCTGAAATCCTTCACACTCAAATCAGGAACAAGACAAGGATGTCCACTATCACCACTCTTGTTCAATATAGTTCTGGAAACATTAGCCACGGCAATTAGACAAGAGAAAGAAATAAAAGGAATAAAGATAGGAAATGAGGAAGTCAAATTGTCATTATTTGCACATGACATGATACTCTACATAGAAGACACCAAGAACTCCACCAAAAGTCTTTTAGACTTAATAACCAAATTCAGTCAAGTAGCTGGTTACAAGGTCAACACACAAAAATCAATAGCTTTCCTCTACACGAATGACAGACTCACTGAGAGAGAAATAGGGCAAATAATTCCTTTCACAATAGCATTCAAAAAACTGAAATACCTAGGAATCAACCTAATGAAAGAAATTAAAGACCTCTTCTCTGAAAACTATGGCACTCTGAAAAGAGAGATTGAAGATGATATCAGAAAATGGACAGACATCCCCTGCTCCTGGGTAGGAAGGATTAATAGAGTGAAAATGGCCATACTTCCAAAACTGCTATATAGATTTAATGCAATTCCAATTGAGATCCCAGCAGCATACTTCATAGACCTTGAGAAAACAATCCAAAAATTCATTTGGAGCAAGAAGAGACCCAGAATAGCAAAAGCAATTCTAGGTAACAGAGACATGGCAGGGGCTATCACAATCCCCAACCTGCAACTATACTACAAAGCTACTGTGATAAAAACAGCATGGTACTGGCAAAGAAACAGGCTTGAGGACCAGTGGAACAGATTAGAAGATGCAGAAACAACGCCAGACACACTCAGCCATCTCATCTTTGACAAAGGAGCCAAACACCCTCACTGGAGGAAAGATAGCCTCTTTAATAAATGGTGCTGGAAAAACTGGCCTTCAACTTGCCAAAGATTAAAACTAGACCTGTATCTCTCACCATGCGCTAAACTAAAATCAAAATGGATTAAAGATCTAAATATTAAAATAGAAACTCTGAACCAGTTGGAACAGAGGTTAGGTAGAACCCTTGAAGACCTCAGTGTAGGAAAAGATTTTATGAACAAAACCTCAGTTGCCCGTGAACTAGCACAAACAATCAACAAATGGGATCTCTTCTTATTAAAAAGCTTCTGCACAGCAAGAGAAACCACCAGCAGTGTGAAGAGACAATCCACAATGCGGGAAAAAATCTTCACCTGCTCTTCCTCAGACAAAGGTCTACTATCTCGAATCTGGAAAGAACTTAAAAAGATCAGACCTCCCAAATTTAAAGACCCAATCCAAAAATGGGCATCTGAAATGAACAGACATTGCTCAGACAAAGAAGTAGAAATAGCAAATAAATACATGAAAAAATGTTCAACATCACTGGTCATTCGAGAGATGCAAATGAAAACAATGCTGAGATTACACTTCACTCCAGAAAGAATGGCTGCTGTCATGAAATCAACCAATAACAAATGCTGGTGGGGCTGTGGGGTAAGAGGAACCCTGCTCCACTGCTGGTGGGAGTGTAGACTGGTGCAAGCACTGTGGAAATCAGTATGGAGATACCTCAAAGAACTAGGACTGGAAGTCCCATTTGACCCCGCTATTCCACTGCTGGAGATCTTCCCCAAAGAATTAAAAGAATCATACCACAGTGATATATGTGCACCCATGTTCATAGCAGCGCAGTTTGTGATAGCTAAAACTTGGAAACAGCCCAAATGCCCATCAACTGGAGACTGGATAAAGAAAATGTGGTTTTTAAATAAAATGGAGTACTACTCAGCCATAAAAAATGAGAAATTAGAGACATTTATAGCTAAGTGGATGCACATTGAGGCGATACTCTTAAGTGAAATAAATAAGACACACATGTATAAATACCAAATAGTTTCTCTGGTGTGAGAAACTGAAAGTGTAAATAAGGACTAAAATGTATAATAGGTAATGTGAAATAGGAAGAAAAGGGGCAAAAGGGAAGGAAGTGGGAGGGCTAGGGGAAAGGATAGAAAGGAATGGGATTAATATGAGAAAATGGAAAAATAGGAACAAAATCTTTGTAAATAGGAAGGAATGGAGGGGTTGAAGGGAGGGCTGGGCAAGGGTGAAAAATAAGAACCAAGAGAGACTATGTAAAGGTGCAAATTTCCAATGATGAATGTCATTATATTGTATACCTAAAATGTACCAATGATTAGAATGAATAATCGATAATGCAAAATAGGAAGAAAAGGTCCAAAGGGGTAGGGGTAGTGGGAGGGGCAGGGGAAAGGAAAGAAGGGAAAGGAAAAATGCTGAGAAATGGAAAAAATGGAAATAAAGTCTTTGTAAATAGGGAAGAGTGGAAAGGGTGAAGGCAGGGCTAGAAATGGGGAAAAAATAAGAACCAAGATCCATTATGTAAAGGTACAATTCCCAATGAGAAATGTAATTGTGCTGTATACCTACAATGTACCAATAAAAGAATTTAATATAAAAATAAATAAATAAATAAATAAAATAATAATAAAATTGTAAGGGACCACAAGAAATCAATCCAGCCGAGGATTTAGCTCAGTGGTTCCAGCGCCTGCCTTGCAAGTGCAAGGTCCCGAGTTCGATCCCCGGTACCAAAAAAAAAAAAAAAAAGAAATCAATCCAGCAGCTACTAGATGATGCAAAGAAGAATAACATAAGACTGATTGGAGTCAATGAAGAAACAGGAGAGAGTGTAGATGACATAAAAAACTGTTCACAGAAGTGATGGCAGAAAACTTCCCAAGAAGGGGAAAAGAACTTGACATACAGATAAGTGAGGCATATAGGACTCCAATCAGCCTGGATCAAAAAAAATCTACACATAGGCATATAATAGTTAGGATTCCAGAAATCCAACAGAAGAACAAAATTCTACAAGCAGTGAGAGAAAAGAAACAAATCACATTCAAAGGAAAGCCCATCAGAATCACAGCAGACTTCTCAATGCAAACCCTCAAGGCAAGAAGAGCTTGAAGTGACGTATTTCAAGTCCTAAAGGAAAACAGCCTCCAACCTAGACTGATGTACCCTGCAAAACTATCTTTCAAAATTGATGGAAAAATAAGATACTTTCATGATAAAGAGCACCTTAGGAACTTCATGAATACCAAACCAGCACTCCAAAAAATTTTAGACAATATCCTAGGAAAAGACAATGAGGATCACAACCCCAGGAAGCCCAGCAGAATGAATCTGTTGGGTGTGACAAATTAAATGCAAAGGTGGAGAATCCAACAAAAAGAAAAAGTCATGACAAGGCTTTTAAAACTTTGAACTTCATCTCCCTAATGAGGCTATCATTCAATCTTGTTATTGTACTGATTAGTATTTTTCTGATTCTAGTGTTGCACACCTTTCCTTGTGCTGTACTGGCTATTTATTATCTAGTTGTGTCTAGTTTTTAATTGGGTTGTCTATTAATGAGCTGTAAGAGTTCTTTATATATTCTGGTAATAGGTTATATGCATTATAAATATCGTCTGTTTAAGGACTACTTTTCGTTTTAACGATGTCATTTAAAGTTCAAAATTTTGATGGAATCTCATTTATCAATTTTTTTCTTTCATACATCATGTTTTTTGTATCTTAGGAAGTTCTTGTCTACCCTAAATTCATAAACATTTTCCCTTATAATTTCTTCTTAAAGTTTTATACTTTTAGGCTTTCATATTTAGGTTCATAGACCCTTTCAAGTTATTTTTATGTCTGGAAATAAGGGTTGAGGTTAATTTTTTATATACAGATACCAGGTGTTCTAGTGCCATTTGCTGAAAACACTATCTTTTCCTCTGCTCTTGAATTGAGTTTATATTCTATAAAATGTTAATGTTAAATAATCTTTCAAAACTCAGTGGACCATATATGTGTGGTTCTATTTGTAGATTCTCTGTTTTATTCCAATGATCTATATGTCTTTCCTTATACTAACACTGCCTTGATTACTGTAGCTTCAGAGGAAGTCTTAAAATTAGGTACTAAATGTCTTCCAACACTGTTTTTTTTTCTTTCTTTTTACTTTTCTAGGTCCTTTGTACTCCTACGTCTTCATTTATAGCAAGTATACATAGACCTGAATTTTTATATATACCTTGTGCTTTCTTTTTTTTTTTTTCTTTTTTTTTTTTTTTTTGCTATTGGGGATTGAACTCAGGACCTTGAGCTTGTGAGGCAGGTGCCAGAACCACTGAGCTAAATCCCCGGCCCCTACCTTGTGTTTTCTAATCCTGCTAAATTCAAGTACAAGTTCTAGGGGCTCCTAGAGATTTCTTAGTATTTTCTCTGTAGATGATCATTTCATCTACATATAAACATTTTGCATCTACCTTGCCAATCCTATCCTAATTGTGTCATTTTATTGCCAGACTATTTTGGTTTGGGCCTGTTTCAGTGTTCAATGGACAGATGAAGAGCAGGCATATCTGCCCTTGTTCCCCGCCTTAGGGAGAAAGCATTGTATCTTCTCCATTCATATAAGGCATTCTCGCTGGAAGTTTGGAGTACATGTCTTTGATCTGTTGAGAAGGTTCTGTTCTACTTCTAGTCTCCTGATAGCTTTTACCATGAACAGCTGTAGAATTTAATCCAATACTTTTTCTCCAACTAGTGACAGGATCATATGGCTTTTTTCTTTCCTCTATTAAAATGATAACTTTTGGGGGTGGATCTTCCAATGCTGAACCAACACTGCCAGCCCTATAATAAAATCACTTTCTACATCCTGCCAGATCTGACTTCTAATAGTTTGTTTTGTTAAACAAATTTCTATCTGTGTTCATACTTTTTTCTTCTATTATCTTTATCCAGTTTTAGGATTAGCACAATGTTGATTTCCTAAAATGTGGGGAGAAGTGTTCCTTCTTTATTCTGCTTTAAATGTTTGATATAATTTATCAGTTAAAATGTATATGAGCCTGTTGTCATATAGGTAAGTTTTCAAGCTAGGAATATACTTTCTTTAATAGGTGCTATTCAAATTTTATATTTCCTCAAGAGTTAGTTTCATTAATTTGTCTTTCATGGTACTTCTTAGAAGTTGTCAAATTTATTTTTAAAAAATGATTTTTGTAATATGCTTTCTATATGCTTTTAAATTCTGTAAAATCTGTGGTAATGTCTCCTAGATCTTGATATTTTAATTTTAAAAATGTACAATTGATATTGTGTAATAGCAAGAAATGGTCTAAAGGAGCAGGGGAAGTCGGAGGGGTAGGGGAAAGGGACAAAGGGCAAAGAAAAAATAGGAGAAAAGGAAAAAAATGGAAACAAAGTCTTTGCAAATAGGGAAGGGAGGGCAGGGGAAGGGGAAAAACATAAGAACCAAGATACTCATGCAATGGTACAAGATCCCAATGATGAATGTAACTGTATTTTATATCTAAAATGTACCAATAAACTTAATGGGAAAAAAAAGAATGTCTGTAATATATGTTGTAGGCGCTTTTATTTATTGACATTATCCCCAACAGCTAGAAGAGCACATAATAAGTGTTCAATAAACAGTTGTGCCTTCAGCATGGTTTACAGATTTTTATCATCCGTAAGATAGAATTTCCTCTTTAAGTTCCATTCATCTATCAACAAATATTTATTGAATGCCTATATTACACATATCACACTACTAGATGCTATAAAACTACAGCAGCAACAAATCTCTAGAAATTTATAAATTGATTGGCTGAAAAGATAAAAACAAAGTACCATATACTTTCGTGGTACAAAGGAAAGACAATTTCAGTTCTGTGTGAGGGCCACATGAGTACATAAGCATTTGCAATGAGCTTTAAGTGAAACAGGATTTAGGGTGGAGATGTGCTTTTCCAGGATCTGAAAAAGCAAAGATCCTGAGAAACAGGAAGGTAAAAGAAGGATCAAAAGGAAAGAAGCGGGGGGCGGGGGGGGGGAGGAAAGAAGGGGAACAGGGAGTTAGTTGTCTAATGTGCCCAAAATCTATGGGATAAGGTGGAGATAAGTCTAGAGAAGTAGATTGGAAAATTTAGTCAAGGACCTCAAATAGCAAACTCTACTCAACAGACAACAGTGAGCCACTGAGACTTTTTGAGCACTGGAAACAGTTTTAGAAAAATATATCTACCAAGGACCTGGGTTCGATCCCCGGTACCAAAAAAAAAGAAAAAAAGAAATCCAGCTAAGTGTAGTGGTACACATTTGTCATCCCAGCACTCTTGGAGACTAAGGCAAGAGATTACAAGTTCAAACCCAATCTGGGAAACCCAGTGACTTAGGAAGATCATGTCTCAAAATTTAAAAAGTTGTGGATGTAGCTTAGTGTGAAGGCAATTGATTCAATCCCTAATACCACAAATGACAGAGACAGACAGACAGACAGACAGGCAAGGGTGGGAGGATAGAGGAGAAGAAGACAAACCTAATAGTTTGTAAAGGCTAGATACATTATAAATTATGACTAAAGAACATATACAATGAAAAAACAAACTAGGCCTCAAGTATATTGGAGGATGCCACGTATGACAGGAATGATGAAAAACAACTGAAGGAATGAAGGGCTTACCATCAAAGAGATTAAAGGAGAGCCAAAAGGAATTTCAAAGAAAGGGTGGCCAATGGAGCCACAAAACCATGGCCTAGTAAATTCCACATAAAGACAAGGGCCACGTCTGTTTTTTGCACTGCTCTATCCACACCACTTAGGTAGTATCTTTCATGGTGTGAGCTCAGTAACTATCTGTTAAAAGAATGACCAGAATAGTAGACACGAAAAAGATCTTGCATATCTAGTTACCTAACAGGTGGATCTTCACAATAATATCAAGCTATACCCACGGTATTCGAGGGTGAGAGGTGGTAAGTGGCAGTCATCCACACTTTCTGAGGCAGTCCAATTTATTCTCAGCTAGTTCATATTCTTAGGAACAAATTTCTTATACTGAGTTGTATCCTTTTAACTTCTATTCTCTGGAGCAATATAGGTCATATTCTTCTTTCATATTACCCTTCCAAAACTTAATCCAGTTCCTTCATCTACTCCTGTTAATAAGAATTACTATTTATGGTGAGCTTATTATGTTACAGGCATTGGCTCTAGATCTTTATAAGCATAGATCTCAGTTAACCCTCAAAAGGAGTAAGTACTTTTCTCCATCTGACAAATAGGAACATGAAGATAAATAAAGTTACATAACTTGCCAAATTTAAATCCCTAACAAACTGCAGAAATAGGATATGAACTGGGGCATGATTGATGCTAGAACTAATTAAGAAAATCAGCTTCCTTTAAATTATATAGTTTCAACTTTCCTCAATCTCCCCTTTATCTATTTTGATTTATCATTCTCTCTCTTAAAGTGTGATCCCAGAATTCCAGATGTTTTTTGACAAGCATAAAGTGAAATTTTTCTGTCTTTTAGATATTCTACTTTTACTAAAACTGAATTAAGTTTTAATTCATCCCAAGACTGAATTAGATTTTTTTGGTGGTTGTTTTTTGTTTTTGTTTTTGTTTTCAATACTGGGAATTAAACAAAGGGTTCAATATCTCTGAGATCTATCTCTACCTCTTTTCCCATTTTTAAATTTTGAGGCAGGGTCTCATAAAATCACTAAATTGGGGAGTCTAGGCTAAAATGTTTCATCCTCCTGCCTCAGGATACCAGAGTGTTGGAATTACAGGCATGTGCAACCATGTTGATTCTTTTTTTTGTTTGTTTTTTCTTTCCTGCTACCAGGGATCAAACTCAGGACCTTGTGCTTGCAAGGCAGGAGTGGTGCCACTGAGCTAAATCCCCGGTTCTTCCTGTTGATTCTTTTTTTTTTTTTTCCTTCCTGTAGATTCTTAATTAGCACATACTAAACTAAAACTTCCAAGCTTTTTTTTCAGTTGTGACACATTTATTGGGATGATCCACGGGACCAGGGTCTTCTAAGACTTTTTGACATGAAGTAGAAAATGTGCTTGGAATCTGCTCCTTGTCCTTTTCTTTGTTAAAGCTTTGGAGTAAGAACAATCTAACTCCTAGGGAACTCCCTACTGAGTCTACTGAAACAATTAGTTGAGTCCTAGGAATAAAGAAGGTTAAAGATCTCTAATAGAATATGTACTGATATTAGCTAATATACCTTATAAATTTAGATTTGAACATAAGAGTTTGATGGACTAATAAAAATATAAAAGTAAAGCAGTTTTATGGTTAACAGACCTTTTTAAGTGTAAGGAAGATAAATTGGCAAATATTTAAATTATTAAATTGATAACATGAATGTCAACAACATAATAGTAAGATGCAGTCAGTTGCAAAAGCATTTATAAAAGACTGACCAAGAAGGAAAAGAGTATGCAAAAAAGTAAGCAAGGAATCTATCAGAGGGAAATTTCCCATTTTATACTTCAGTATTGGGTCAAAATGTTGTAAATGAGATCCATGTCTTTTTCTTTTATTTATCCCCAGAACCCAATAAATAGCCTCAGGTATTGGAAATTCTCAGTTAACTGTTGGACTGAATTGAATCACCATTTTCACAGCCTTTGGTAACCAATACCTAAATTAGTTTTAATTTCCACTAAATTGGGGGGGAGTAGACAGCAGAATATGGGACTACATTTTCTTTTGTATTGAGAAAATTTAATTACAAATGTTTGGAAGACAAGCACTTTGTCAAATCCAATGCTATTTGTAGAGGCCCAATTACTTGGTTGTACTTTCGGGGACCAGTATTATTATAACATACTGAGATTTAGAACAGCCAGGGATTTAGCTCAGTGGTTCTGCTGCCTGCCTCAAAAGCGAAAGGTCCTGAGTTCAATTACCAGTGAAAACAAAACAAAACAAAACACTATGAGACATTTAGAACAGTGTAGAGCTTAAAGTTTTTAAACTTTAGAACCAGATCACTTGGATCCAAACTCCATTTATGTGACCTTTGGCAAGTTACTTACCTTCTCTGTACCTCAGTTTATTCATCTAAAAGATAGAAATAATAGTATTTACCTTATAGGGTTGTTGTGTGTATAGGTAAAGCAATATGAACAACATCTGAAAAAGTACTGTATAGTATTTGCTATCACTATGATTACTTTTCAATGGTTTTTCTAATTAATTTGATAATATTTTGCTCATGAACAACCTACATGGTTAAGACTTTTTGTAAGAATATAAATACTAATCATTTCATTTGAGTTCCAAGCAAGAATGGTTTATGAATATGCTACTTACACTAACTTATTAATTTTGTTCTGCTGCTCCTTGGATCTTCTGTACTTTAGTAGCTTTATTTGTTTTGGTGTGACAGCATATAGGTTTTCTGGAGGGTAGACAATGGGTGGTAACTTCAACTTCAGAGCCTCCTTTTCTGCTGAAATGGCAGCTTCGTTTGGATCAGACATCTTGGTCCCCTAAAGATTAAAATAGTATGTACTCTGAAAAGAAAAAGTCCACACACCCGTTATTGTAAAAGCAAGCCTCAATATAGTCATAGCTTATATATCAATACCAAAAATAAAATTCTACATCCTTTTAGATCTTCCCCCCAAGTATGATGTTAGCTAAAGCATGGCAGTTGAGGTAAGTGGGCAGGGATTCCTGTTGGAGCTGAACTACTCATTTGCTAGGAAAAATGAAGACAAACATTTCCTCTTCAGTGCTTGAAATAAAAGAACTGAATTGGTGCTCTGTAAATATCCTTCAAGCTCTAAAATTCTGGGTTAGAGTATTTCCCTAACCAACATTAAAAAAGAAAAAAGAAAATCCAATTGTTGAAAGAGAATCTCCTCCTCCCAGAAAAGCTGGTATTTAACATCTTAACATTATTGCTAATCTTGCTGCCTTCCTAGTGATATTATGATCAAGCACAAATATTTGTACTTAATGCACAGCAAATCTAAAATATCATATAAATGCTCAACAATTGATACCTATCCAACTGTGATATCAACTACAATTGCCATAAATGCCCACAAGATTTGGAGATTCCTACCTTCAAAGAGTATTTCTGGTGGAACCAAATCAAGATCACCTGGTCAGGAAGAGAGATCAAGAGAAGAGCAAAGAACAAATACAGTACCTCTAATTGTTTCTTGTCTCAAGGAAAGAGAGAGACTTCCAGAACCTCTCCTTTGGTGATAAGAAGGAGTTTAATGAAGGGTAAAACCTTCAGAATGTCACTTGTTCCCTGCCCAGTAACTGGTGAGCTATGGTCACCAAGTGAGTTTGAAAACAACTTTGTTGTCGTCCTGGAAACTATCCGTGGCCACTTTGAGAAGGGCTGGACAAAGTAGGGAAGAGGGGAGCAGCTGCTGAGCTACAATAGATTAGGGTCACTTGTCACAACAATAATTCATTACTCAAGTAAATGGAGAGTGAGGTGTTTTTTTTAAACCCAACTGCCTTCCCTTGGAAGGGGTTCAGGAAATCAGTCTTTTAAATTGTGGAAAACTGCAAGATTAGAAATTTGGATCCATTGGAAACAAAACAAAACAAAACTATATCTTTCTCTGAGAGAAAGATAGTCTTCAAGTGCCTCCATAATTACTTCTTATAAATATTGTGACTAATTAGCAGTTGATATTGTTTTTATATTTGCTTCTGTTTATCCAGCACTTTCAGGAAATCCTTGCTAAAATCAGATTTTAAGGTATGTAAACTTTGCAAACATTCTTGGAGAAAAAAATGTGAAAGGTTGCAGTTGGATGCCTTACAGTATATACACCATGTAAACCAGTCTACATGAATACTAGATGCCTAAATAAAACTGAAGGATGAATTAACCCTGTTGGTGTATTGATGACATATTCATAATATGTCTGTGTGCCAGTCACTATGTCAAGAATTTGTTTTAATGCGGGAATAGCCTACATTATTGTATCTGGCACACTGTAGGTACTGCATAAATGACATTTAAAGTGAGTGAACTACCAGGTGTGATGAGTAATCTCAGAACTCAGGAGATTGAGGCAGGAGGATCACTGTGAGTTTCAAGCCACCCTGGACTACACAGTGAGTCCAAGGCCAGCCTGAACTGCATAGAGACTCTGTCTCAAAAATAAAATAAAATTTTAAAGTAAAATAAAAATGAATGAACAAATAAAACTTTCTCATAGTTGTAAAGCAAACTAGCTTTCTGCTAGACCTGTGCAGCCACCAATCTGCTTTTGGTTTCTATAGGTTTGTTATTTCTGGAAATTTCTTATAAATGTAATCATTCATTATGTAGTCTTGTGTCTGGCTTCTTTCACATGATAGTGTGTTTGATGTTCATCCACGTGTAATGTGTAATAGAAGTTACTTCTTTTTATTGTTGACTTGTATTCCATTCTATGTATATATTTTATTTATCCATTCACCAGTTTGAGAATATTATGCATGAAGATTTATCCATAAATCTTTGGATGAACATAAATTTTTATCTCTCATGGTATGAAATCTACAATGGAATTGCTGGTTTGAATGGTAAGTCTATTTTAACATTTTAAGGAACTGCCAAACTGTTTTCCAAAGTGGCTGATTTTACATTCCTACGAGCCACGTATGAGAGTTTCTTTCTCCACATATTTGCCAACACCTAGTAATGTCTTTTTGATTATGGTTATTCTAGTGAGCATATAGTAGTACCTGACTACGGTTTTAATTTGTATTTCCCTGATATTGTTGACCATCTTTTCATGTGCTTTCTGAGCCATTAATGTATCTTCTCCTTCTATCTCCTTCTTCTTTGTAGTGTTAGGAATTGAACTCAGGGCCTGATGCTAGGCAAGTGCTTCCCACTGAGCTATATTCCCAGCCCATGATATATCTTTTTTTGATGAAATGTCCATTCAAAAATTTTGTCTATTTTTAGATTATGTTTTTATCATTTGGTTTTAATTGTTTATATATTCCAGATATGAATTTTATCAGATAATTTGCAAACATATTCTCCTGTTCTATATTATGTCTTATCCTTTTTTTAATTATATTTTTATTTGTTTTGAGACAGGGTCTGGCTATGTAGCTTAGGCTGGCCTTGAACTCACTATGCAGTCCAGATAGATAAGGTTATTAAGATTTTCTCCTAATGTTTTACATTTAGGTCTACAATCCATTTAGAGTTAATTTTTGTCATCTGAATATACAACTGTTTCAGTACCATTTGCTGAACATGTTGTCTTTCCCCACCAAAATGCCTTGATGGCTTTTTAAAAAAAATACTTGAAGCCAGGAATAGTGGCACACGGCTGTAATTCCAGCCACTCAGGAGGCTGGGGCAGAAGAAATGGGGAGTTCAAAGACAGTCTGGGCAACTTAGCAAGACCCTGTCTCAAAATAAATAAAATGATTGGGGATGGGCTGGGGATTTAGCTCAGTGGTTCCGTCGCCTGCCTTGCAAGCGCAAGGTCCTGAGTTCGATCCCCAGTACCAAAAAAAAAAAAAAAAAAAAAAAGATTGGGGATGTAACTCAGTGACAGAGTGCTTGCACTGCAAGGTCCTGGGTTCAAACCCCAGAGCAGGGAGAGTGGTGTGGTGCAGAGGGGAATCCCTTGACTACTCTGGCATGATAGTGGATGTCTGTAGTCCCAGCAACTCAGAAGGCTGAGGCTGGAGGATTACTTAAATCCACAAGTTTGAGATCAGCCAGGGCAACACACCAAGATTTTAAAACAATCATTATTTGACTGTAACATAATGTAAAGGTTTATTTCTAGGCTCTCAATTCTGTTTCATTGATCTATTGCTAATCTATAAACCATACCATAATGCCTTGACTACTAAGAAGTTTTAGTTTTAAAATTGGGTAGTGTTAAGGGGCCAGGGATTTAGCTCAATAGCACCACACCTGACTGGCAAGTACAAAGTCCTGGGTACAGTTCCTGGTACCAGAAAAAAAAAATTGGGAAATTGGGTAGTGTTAGTCCTCGGACTTTGTTTTTCTTTTATAAAAAAAATATCTAGTTTTGGGCCGGGGATTTAGCTCAGTGGTTTCACCGCCTGCTGCGCAAGCACAAGGACCCAAGTTCAATCTCCATACCAAAAAAAAAACAAAACAGATTATCTAGTTTTGGCTATTCTAGGCCTTTTGCATTTGGGATCAGTTTTTCAATTTCTGCAAAATGGCCAGCTATGAATTGGACAGATCCTTTGCTTTGAATGGAAGGAAATTAATTAAACATATTAATTTGCAGCTGAAAATCCTCCCCTAAAAGCTCTAGTTTTGTATCTAAAAGTTAAAAATATTATTTATGAAAGCAAGCAAGTTTATTTAGCAAATCTTTGATTATTTAAAAAGTATTTTTGGATGCAACATCAAAATGTGATTCTCTAGTCATCAATGTCTTTTCTTCCTCCTCCTCCTCCCCTCCCACCTCCCCACTCTTTTTCTTCTCCTTCTTCTTTATAACACAAATGGTGAAGATGCTAAGAGAATGTAGAAGGGAAATTTGGTAAGCTATGTACCATTCATTTCAAAAGTGAAAATGGAACCGCAAGGTAGGCATGGTGCCCATGCACCTGTAGTCCTAGCTCCTCTAAAGGCTGAGGCAAGAGGACCACTTGGACCCAGGAACTTAAAACCACACTGAGAGATCTCATCTCCCAAAATAAATTATTATGCCAGGCATGGTGGTGCATACCTGTAATCCTAGGTACTCAGGAAGCTGAGGAAGAATGCTCACAAATTCAATGCCAGCCTGAGCAATTTACTGAAATTGTCTCAATATAAAATTTTAAAAAGGGCTGGGACATAGCTCAGTAGTAGAGTGCTTACCTAGCATTCATGAGGCCCTGGATTCAATACCCAGTACCAATAAACCAAATAAATAATAAAATTTTAAATGGGTATTCAGGGAAAAGAAATGAATCCATATGCTTAAGAGCTCTTTAAGGACTTAAACTTGGGTATATTTTACATAAGTTCTTTGAATTTTTCTTCAAATTAGGGCCAGGGATTTAGCTCAGTGGTTCTACCACCTGCCTTGAAAGCTAAGGACCCGAGTTCAATTCCCAGTACCAAAAAAAAAAACCAAAAAACCAAAAAAACAAAACTTTCTTTGCTTCTCGGCCTTTTGGCTAAGATCAAGTGAATTTTTCTTCAAATTAATTTTTATTGGTATTATATTAAATAACAATTACTATATTAAACACCTGTATAGTATATACACTATGTAGCAATTTGTAACAAAATTGATACAGTAAGTAAATACAAAGAAATAGAAAAGTGGATCCCTTAAGGTAAATGGAAATGATTGAGTTTGGAATATATGGAGAACTACCCTGAAGTGATATCACCAGATACTACTCAAAACTTCTGAATGCTATCACTGCAACATCATGTTGACTTTGGGTTAAAAAAAAAAAAATATATATATATATATATATATATATATGTAAATTATCTGTGTGAATTTATAGCTAAATGGATGGACCTTGAGACCATACTCCTAAGTGAAATAAATCGGACACATATTTTTAAATACAGCATTGTTTCTCTGGTGTGAAAAACCAAAAGCGGAAATAAGGACTGAGATGTATAATGGATGTTGGGAAATGAAAGAAAGTGTTCAAATCGGAAGGGGAACAGGGAGAAGGGAGAAAGGAAGGAAGGGACAAGGAAAAAAGTGAAAATACAAAGAAAAAATGGAAACAAAGCTTTTGTACATAGGGAGAGGAGGGGCTTGAGGGAGGAAATGGGATAAAATAAATTTATTTTTAAAATTAACTATCTGTTGATATTGTAATTTTTAAAATGTATAATTGATATTGTGTAATAGGAAGAAAAGGTCTAAAGGAGTAGGGGAAGTGGGAGGAGCTGGGGAAAGGAAAGAAGGGAAAAGAAAAAATATGAAGAAAGGAAAAAAATGGAAACAAAGTCTTTGCAAATAGAGAAGGGTGGAGGGGGTGAAGGGAGGGCAAGGGAAGGGGAAAAAAATAAGAACCAAGATACTCATGTAAAGGCACGAGATCCCAATGATGAATGTAACTATATCTAAAATGTATCAATAAACTTAATGGAAAAAAAATTAACTATCTGTGTGATTAACTGCCAAAGTCATTAACCAAAGTAAAGTTAATCAAAAGAAGATAGTCTCTGCACACAGATCTTTGCAGACATATATACAGGTACAATGACATGAGGAGATGTGACGAGAATAACTGATAAGTCAGCCTATGTTTTCTGACATGGACAGAGAATGGCTGAATAAACTTATTAAAAATAATAACTTAAAACAATAACATCATTATTACTAAAAATTATTAGCCATTCTTCCTTTGGTATCAGGGAAAACATTATTGTCTCAGTCTTCTAATCTTAAATTTTCATTACATAATTATAATTTATATAATTTACAAGGCTATAGAAATATTGCTTCAAACACAACATTTAGGGCCAGGGATTTAGCTCAGTGGTTCTGCCACCTGGCCCACAAGCGCAAGGACCCGAGTTCAATCCCCAGTACCAAAAAAAAAGAGTGGGTGTGAATGATCCCAGCACTCAGGAGGATGAGGCAGGAGGATTGCCACAAGTTCGAGGCCAGCCTAAGCTACACAGTGAGTTCAAGATCAGCCTGGACCATATAGCAAGACCTTGTCTCAAAAAACAAAAACAACAAAAAGACAGTTAAAAGAACCAGGTGTGATGGTGTATGCCTAGCACTCTGGGAGGCTGAGACAGGAGGATCTATGGGTATGTTTTACTCTTTCAAACAAATTGAAGTATCAAAAAAAGAAGAAACAGGGCCGGGGATTTAACTCAGTGGTGCCGCCGCATGCCTTGCAAGCACAAGGTCCTGAGTTCAATCCCCAGTACCAAAAAAAAAAGAAAAACAAAAACAAAAAGAAGTGTGATATTTTATGACATGTCTCAAAACCCGGACTAAGACTTGTCACAGAGGCCAGATGTGGTGATGCACGCCTGTAATCTCAGCACTTAGGAAGGCTGAGGTAGGAGGACTGCAAATTCAAGTGAAGCCAGGGCAATTTAGTAAGACCCTATCTCAAAATTTTTAAAAAATAAACAAAAATTTAAAAGGGTTAGGATGGTAGCTCAGTGTGAGGTCCTGGGTTTAATCTCCAGTACCACAAATAAGCAAACAAAAACACCTGTCATAGGATTAACTTAGATCTGCTTGCCTGAAGGAAATTTGTTCGTTCCCTCTCCACCCCACCCCCACCTGGGGTTGGACCAAGGTCCTTCACACTGAGCCACAGTCCCATTTTTTTTTCTATATGTATTTTCTGAGAATGAGTCTCACTAAATTTGCCCAGGCTGGGCTTGAACTCATAATCCTCCTGCCTCAGCATCTCAGACCACACTTGACTTCATTCTTTTTCTTTTTTTTGTTTTGTTGTACTGGTTACCAAACCCAAGATCATATGTTCTAATAAATTTTTTTTTCTTTGGTACCAGGGATCGAACTCGTGTCCTTGCCCTTGTGCAGCAGGCAGCGAAACCACTGAGCTAAATCCCCGGCCTTTCTTTTTCATTAAATACCTTAATTGAGATTGACTGATGGTGGGGAATGGAGACTGACTGCTAGAGGCCATGGTATTTCTTTTGGTTATGATAAAAATGTTCTGTAATTAGATTGCATGATGGTTGTACAATTTTGTATATTAACACTAACAGCCACTCAAGTGTACATTTTAAAACAGTGAATTTTATGGCTATGTGAATTATATATTAGTTCTTTAAAAGTAGTAGAAAAAAACAACAGAAAGTAATTTCAAATTATAAAAGGCCTTCATGGGCCTGTATGTGTGTTTTGATTTTTTCTTTCTCCTCTTTTTTTTTTTTTATTTGTTACCAGGGATCAAACTTGGGACCTTGTACTTGCAAGGCAGGCAGCCGAACCACTGAGCTAAATCCCCCGCCCCTCTTTCTCTGCTTTTATTTTTCTTTTCTTTCCCAGTGGTGGGGATTGAATGCAGGGGCTCTTGCAGGCTAGGCAAATCTCTGCCAAGGAGCTACATCCTCAACCTCTTCTGAGCTATTAAGGCTTTACAGAAACTTTGAACGAAAATTATAGTGAACAATGAAAATCAGAATATTGAAAACTTTTTCCCGGAATAAAACTAAACATTTTCAGTTTTTCCCTTTGAGGAAAATGAAAGCTAAAGTTACTTTTGCATAATGGCAAGCAAAACAACTCTAGCGCCTTCCCTTTTCCACAGAAAAAAAATGCAGAGCTTCCCACTATAAGTTAGTATGTACTTCTCAATGTAGATTACTTTTTCTTGCCTGTTACTTTTCCCTGGACTCAGTATTCTAGTCACATTGGACTTCTTTCTGGTCTGCAAACAAACCAAGATTATTTATGCCTTAAGGACTTTAAAAGAAATAGAAATAAAATGCAAGAGACCCAGTTAAATTTGAATTTTACAGGACACAAAAATCAATAGATATACATCAGTACTATACATCAGTATACTATACATCAGTACTGAACCCACTGAGAAAGAAATCAGGAAAACAATTCCATTTACACTCTTTTTTTTAAAAATGAGATTTCTAGGAATAACCTAATCAAGACAGTGAAGACCTCTACATTGAAAATTATAGAACACTGAAGAAATTGAACAAGACATTAGAAAATGGAAAGATCTTCCTTGTTCATGGAACACTGTTAAAATGGCCATATTACCAAAAACAATCTACAAATTCAAATTGTTCCCCATTAAGATGTTAACATTTTTCAAAGAACTAGAAAAAATAATCTTAAAAATCATATGAAAGCACAAAAAGCCCAGAATAGCCAAAGCAGTCCCGAGCACAAAAAAGCAATCCCAGAGGCATCACAATGCCAGATTTGAAATTATATTACAAAGCCCTTGTAACAAAAACACTATGGCACTCATACTCTTAAGTGAAATAAACAGGACACACGTGTAAATACCAAACAGTTTCTCTGGTGTGAGAAACTCAAAGTGTAAATGAATACCAAAATGTATAATAGACAATGTGAAATAGGAAGAAAAGGTCCAAAGGGGAAGGGAAGGGAAGGGAGGGAAGTAGGGGAAAGGAAAGAAGGGAAAGGAAAAAATATGAGAAAAGGAAAAAATGGAAACTGTTTGTAAATAGGGAGGTGTGGAGGGGTTGAAGGGAGGGGGATATATATCATGTACAGGTACAAATTCCCAGTGATCAGTGTCATCATATTATATACCTAAAATGTACCAATAAACTTAATAAATCCAAAAAACACTATGGCACTGGCACAAAAACAGAAATCTAGATCAATGGAACAGAAGGCACAGAAACAAATCCAAGCACATATAGCCATCTGATTTCTGACAAGAGGGAGAAAAACATACACTGGAGAAAAGACAGCCTCTAACAAATAGTGCTGAAAAAACAGGATATCCATCCATATACAGATTGAAACTAGATCCTTATTTCTTCCTAATCCCCCTGTACTGAAATCAAATCAAAATTGATTTAAGACCTATATATAAGATAGGAAACTTTGAAACTCAGGGTGAGGGGTGGGAGGAACCCTCCTGCTGTTGGTGGGAATGTAAACTAGTATAATCACTATGGAAATCAGTTACATCATTCCTCAAAAATCTAAAGATAGGGGCCGGGGATTTAGCTCAGTGGTTCTGCCGCCTCCCTCGCAAGCACAAGGACCCGAGTTCAATCCCCGGTACCAAAAAAAAAAAAAATATAAAGACAGGCCACTTGATTGAGCAATACTACCCCCAGTAAATTACTGAAAGAATAAAAGACAATAAAAGAATAAAAAAAAAAAGAATAAAAGAATACTGTAGTGATATATGCACCATGTTTATAGCAGCATAATTCACAATAGCTAAACTATGGAAACAGATTAAATGCCCATCGGCTGATAAACAGGTAAAGACAATGTGTTAATTACTAAAGACAATGTGCAGTATTATTCAGCCATAAAAAGGAGGAAATCATATCATTTGCGTAAAAATGGATGAGCTGGAGACCATCATACTAAACTAAATCTATATTTAAGATGACAGGAAACTAAAAGGTAGACTTTAAAAGTTGGGGAAGATCAAGGGCAGGGAAGGCAAGGTAGAGAAGGGCAATGGGGACCAAAAAAATATATGCATGTACCAATACACCAAAATCTCATTCATATCATTAATATGCACTAATTTTTTAAAAATTGAATTTCAGACAAACAAAAGAACTGTTTTTTATGTAGAAGACATTCATCGTTACTCCTTAATTGAAATTTAACTGGATGTCCTATACTTTTATTTGCTAAATGTGCAATTCTAAATAAAAAGGTTTTCCTCTTTACTGATTAAAAACAAATTGCCAGGGATGTAGCTCAGTGGCGCCGCGCCTGCCTGGCAAGCGCAAGATCCTGAGTTCGATTCCCAGTACTTAAAAAAAACAGCTTAATGACCCGAGTTCGATCCCCGGTACCAAAAAACAACAACAACAACAAAGCCCCAACAAAACGCCAGCTTTCCTCGGGTTGTTAGTACTACACGTTTCTGTCACTACTAAACTGTGGCTTTGAGCGGGTTTGTGACTTAATCTCCCTCTGTAAGCGACGGACAGAGACCTACCTCACAAGAACTGTGAGGCTTAAGGTACTGTGTAGCGTTTTTCGCACAGCTGGCGCTTAGTAAATGGAAGTTATTTAACTACCACCAGGGCTCAGCTCGGCGCACAGGCGCAGGCCCGGCTGAGTTATTTAACCACCACACCTCAGAAAAGGGAGAGCAGAGCCAGCAATACTGCGCAGAGGAAATGAGCAACGCTTTCCACGCCCCAAATAAAGTTTGCAATCCGAACGCTGCTCCCAGAGGCCTTCGCGGAGCCCGCCCCGGCGGCGACAGGAGAAGGCGGGCAGTTGAGGCAAGAGCGACCAAACGCCACTTCCGGCAAGCGGAGCACGTGGTGCCGCCCAACTACTTCCGGTTTGGTGCGCCTTCCCTCTCCCTTAGTCTGCACTTTCAACAAAACTATGGGGCTTGGCATTTCCATCTGCCACTCCTATATTTCCTTCACTCTTTCTTCATTCTATCACAAGTTAAATGTGAAAATTAAGCTGCTAGAAATTAGAGACAGGCATGGCCGTAGAAAGAAGGAGCAGGCAGGAGGGCTGGCGAAAGTGCACAGCGGGAGCATCGCGCACCCTTTCCTCTTCGAAAGGAAGTTGCAGGGTCTGAATAGCTCCCGGAGCCGGCGGCTGTAGCTTCCGTGCGTCAACTTGACACTGGCCCGCTCCTTGGCCGCTGGTCTTATCAGCTGCTCTGCCGCCAGGTTCATGTGGAGGTTCTCAGGCGTCCGCGCCGCGCTTCGAGGGGTCCGGACCGCGGTGGAACAGTGCAGCCCGGCCGAGGCGGCGACTGAAAGGGCGGCGGGCGCGATGGAGCGAGCCGTAGTGCGCTGTGTGCCCTCCGAGCCCAAGCTGAGCCTGTCGTTTGCGCTGGCAGACGGCAGCCACAAGAACATGCAGCGGGATCAAAGCGAGCCGCTGGGTCGGGTCCTGAGCCGGATCGCGACCAACGCTCTCAAGGGCCACGCAAAGGCGGCCGCGGCCAAAAAGAGCAGGAAGAACCGGCCGAACGCGAGCTGCGACGCGGACTCTTCAGTGCCTGGACCTGAGCCGGCTGCGGCCTCTGACCCGGTGGTGAAGCTGTATTACCGGGAGGAGGCAGTGGCTGAGGATGTACTCAATGTGGATGCCTGGCAGGATGGCGCGGTGCTTCAGATCGGCGATGTCAAGTACAAGGTGGAGCGCAACCCGCCCGCCTTCACCGAGCTGCAATTGCCGCGCTACATCATGGCGGGCTTCCCGGTGTGCCCCAAACTCAGCCTCGAATTTGGGGATCCAGCGGGCTGTCTCTTCCGCTGGTACAAAGAAGCCAGGCCCGTAGCGGCGGAGCTTGAGGGCGGTGGCCCCTCTTCATTGTCTCCCTCTTCGCCGTCTGCCACTTGGACGGAGACTGGTGTGCAGGAGCGCGTCTACACCCCATCCAACGCTGACATCGGGCTACGGCTCAAGCTTCACTGCACACCAGGCAATGGCCAGCGCTTCGGGCCGAGCCAGGAGTTGGAAAGCGTGTGCCAGGTGGAGGCGGGGCCTGGCACGTGCACTTTTGACCACCGGCATCTCTACACCAAGAAGGTGACAGAGGACTCTCTCATCCGCACGGTCTCCTACAACATCCTGGCAGACACGTACGCCCAGACTGAGTTCTCCAGAACTGTGCTGTACCCATACTGTGCCCCCTACGCCCTGGAGGTCGACTATCGCCAGAACCTTATCCAGAAGGAACTCACGGGCTACAATGCAGACCTCATCTGTTTGCAGGAGGTTGACCGCGCAGTGTTTTCAGACAGCTTGGTACCTGCTCTGGAGGCCTTTGGGCTAGAGGGCGTGTTTCGAATCAAGCAGCAGGAAGGTCTGGCCACTTTTTACCGGAAGTCAAAGTTGAGCCTCCTTGGCCGGCATGACATTTCTTTTCAGGAAGCCTTGGAGACCGACCCACTTCACAAAGAACTGCTAGAGAAGCTGGTTTTGTACCCATTGGCGCAGGAGAAGGTGCTCCAGAGATCTTCTGTCTTGCAGGTGAAGTAGCTCCGCCTGACTCTTCATAAACTCAGGCATCTTTAGGGACCTGAAAGGGCAGGGTGGAGGGATGATAGTGAAATGAAACTATCCAGGTTTTATTGAAACTTATGTTTATTCTTGTATCCTCGGTACAAAGTTCAGTTTTCATTCATTAATTCAACACATTTATTTAGCGCCTATATTGTGCCTGCCACACTGCAGGTTACTGTCAACACGACAAACAAGAACTTTCTTAAAGTGCTTACAATCTAGGGAGACACATGCTAAATACAAGAATAATAGTGGTGGCTAATTTTTTCTATATTTGTCAGTCACTGACACAATTTAAAGTTCCTAAGGTTTAAGTGCCTGTTGTGTTTTATGAGGTACTTCGTAGCTATTAGCTAGTATTTTGTATCACTGGCTCTCTTAACCTGTTCCTTCCAGCTTGACCCACCGGTGATACATTCGTGACTGCTCACTGGTGGGTCAAGCTGCCAGTAGCAAGAAATACGAATTACTTTCCTATATAACCATGTTGGTCTTTACAGTAATCTGTTTATTAAAGGACCTGCCTTTAATCCCAGCACTCTGGAGGCTGAGGGAAGAGGCTTTCCTCGAGTTCAAGGCCAGCCTAGACTACATAGTGAGTTCAAAGCTAGCTTGGATTACATAGCGAGACTCAAAAAAACCAAAAACAATTTAAAGAGTAGCTGCCATCTTTTTGTGTTTTGTGCACCTCTGTGTAAATTCATATAATTGAATGCACACAACAGCCCTCCATGAGGGGAGATGGTCTCTTTGTCATTATGAAACTGGCTTAGAAGCGTGTCTCTCTGCTATAAATGAGAATTATTCAAATATAAGTCTGCCTGATTCCAAAGCCTGTGCTTACAGATTTGAAAACACTGTCTCCAACCTTAACTTTGACATCTGAAAGGTATTTTTATAGGCGCTTTATATGTTGGACAGTTATTAAAATGTTACAATGGATCTTAGTCACATATATCCCAAAACATCAGATTTCATAATTGCTGTCTTCATTAAGGGAAGGAAATGGAATAAAATGTCACTTCATCATATTAGGTAAAAACATTCAGGAAATTGGCTGGCACCAACTGAACTCTTGGCACTTTATTTTAGGTTTCAGTTCTTCAGTCTACAAAGGACTCTTCTAAAAAGATATGTGTTGCTAATACGCATCTCTACTGGCATCCCAAAGGTAGGTTTTACTGTATTTGTCTTCACAGTGACTTAAACAGTGACAAGTTTGTTAAAATGCACACAGTACATACAATATCTTGAATGTCACTCATTAGATACTATAGTTTGTGAAGTTGGGTTTTTTTTTTTCTTTTTTTACTTACGGACAACTTTTAAAAGTACTTATATTAATGTTTTTTTATATTCCTAGGTGGTTACATTCGTCTCATTCAGATGGCAGTAGCCTTGGCTCACATTAAACATGTCTCATGTGATCTGTATCCTGACATTCCCGTTATATTTTGTGGGGACTTCAATAGTACGCCATCAACAGGAATGTATGAGTTTGTCATCAGTGGCAACATTCCAGAGGATCATGAAGATTGGGCTTCCAATGGGGAAGAGGAAAGATGCAACATGTCTCTCAAGCATTTCTTCAAATTGAGAAGTGCTTGTGGTGAACCTGCTTACACAAATTATGTAGGTGGCTTTCATGGGTGTCTAGATTACATTTTCATTGACTTAAATGCTTTAGAGGTTGAACAGGTGATTCCATTACCTAGTCATGAAGAAGTTACCACCCATCAGGCCTTACCTAGTGTTTCCCATCCATCTGATCACATAGCTCTTGTATGTGATTTAAAATGGAAATAGATGTGCTTACTGGCATTTATTTAAGGTCTGAAAGGGAAATTAGTTACTTTGTAGGAAATTTAACCCCCAAAGAGGACCTCTAGCCACTAATATAAAACCTTATGTTCAGTAGGCCAGGGATTTAGCTCAGTGGTTCCGGACACAAGGTCCCAAGTTCGATCTCCGGTACCAGAAACAAAAAAACAAACAAAAACCTTATGTTCATTCCTTAGTAATGTTCCAGATGTCTTTGTCACAAGACTATTCATGTTTGCATTGTATAGTTTCTCTACCTTTTTTCCATAAACTTGGAAGAAAAATATATTTATGACTGGCAAGAAGAAAACTGAACTGTGTACATTTTTAGAAGTGATTTTTTAAGCTGGTAATTAAGAATTTTTAAAATACCCTTTGAATGATCTTTCATAACACATTTCAAATTGAATCATGTTTCTATAATTAGGGGAAAGGAATTGCACGCAAGTTAAGGTGGGAGACTTAAGTTCTGACACAAGGAAGGAATAACTTCAGGGTCTGCCTCTACCTCAATTTGGCTAGCAATTTATTACAACTTCAGAGCTTTAACAAAAGATTAAAACATACCATCACCAACTTTTACTGCTTTTCCTTCATTTTTCAGCTAACAAGGTATTTGCATTCTTTAGTATTTAGTACATGTAATGCATCAATATAATTCTCACTCATACTGAAGCTCAATTTTTAGGATGTAAGCACAGTTAAATATTCAAAGTGAGCAGTGACATATTCATCATCTTTATTCTTGCCCATGAAAAATGTTCATAAATCAACAGGGTATCTGACCATGATATTAGAGGATACAGCACAATACATTATTTTATGAGAAACTGTCTACCAATACAGGCTGGAAAACTTCGGATGAAGCATTGAGCATTTATATGTTACAAGAATTTTCAAAATTTTGTTTTTATAAATAGGAAAAAAGTAGGGTTATTCAGCATATCTGAAATAAAAACTGTTCTTTTTATAGATAAGCATTATAATTCAGTTACAGAACAACACTGTATATATAATTCGTTGTAAAAGAAAATTTAAATATGAAGCCAAACTCTTGAAAACTAGAAAGAAGGAGGTGGACTAATTAGTGTCCATAGGAGTAACCAAGCTTTACTAACTCATTCATCACTATACCTTACTTTTTTCTTTTTTTGGTACCGGGGATCGAACTCGGGTCCTTGCACTTGTGCAGCAAGCAGCAAAACCACTGAGCTAAATCCCTGGCCCACTATACTTTACTTTTAATCTTTTAGCTGTTGCTTTTGATGTTTAGGATAACTGTAATGTTATCTCACATTCTGCATTTAATCTCTAGCTCAAGTGTTAAAAACCTACTCACCTCAAGAAAAGCTCTGAGTCTTGAAAGCCCATGTTTCAAATTCTTTAATCTCTGAAGCTAATATCATAAGAAATTGTTCTCTTGTTAATGTAGTCTGTACTTTCACATCCTGCTGTCAAATGTATTGTTAAACTCTTAGTTTAGTAAGCTTGAGAATGAGGTTTTACCAGCACTTCATATTGAACCTTGAAGTAAAGTACTTGAAGGAAAAGAGTAAAGAGCCATTTTCTTGGGATCTTATTTAGAAAAGACTATAAATGAATAAATTGATGCTACCAAATTGTGCCTTTGTAAGTACCATTTTTGAGAGCATTTCAACAGCAGTTTATAAATATGCAAATAAATTAAAACCAGAATCTGATTCTTTTTACAATATACTATATACTTTTTTCCTTCTTTTATTTTTATTTTTTTTATTTTTATTTTTTTGAGTTAGGGTCTTGCTGTGCAGTTTAGGCTGGTCTTGAACTCTGTGTAGCCCAGGCTGCCCCTGAAATTGTGGTGATCCCCTGCCTCAGCCTCCCGAGTTCTGGGATTACAAGTAGGCACTACCACACCTGGCTTCCTTCTCTTTTTTTTTGTTTTTTTTTTTGTTTGTACCAGGGATTGATCTCAGGACCTTGTACTTGTGAGGCAGGCATGGGTACCACTGAGCTAAATCCCAGCCCTCCTTCCTTTTTAAGATTTGTGTTTGGTCTGCTTTCAAATATGTTGACAGACCCATATAGTAACTTGAGAAGAAATCCCTAAGTTTCTCAGCAAAAACTTTTGAGTTAAAGTAAAAAATTGTAGCATGATTATGATTACCCATGCCCATGAAAAAAGCATAATACAGCTTCTGTATTAACATCATGGCTGGCTGGATTATACTTTGGTCAGAAAAACTCTAAGCACTTATAAAACATTCCATGTTGTTAAGTCCTTAAATTTGGGGGCCAAGAATGTAGCTCAGTGACACAGCGTCTGCCTGGCAAGCACAAGTCCCAGAGTTCGATTCCCAGTACCAAAAAAAAAATAACAAAACAACCTAAGTCCTTAAATTTGGTATTTCTTGATTAGATCCAGATATTTCAGGATAGTGGGATAATGGAATGTTATTTTGAAGTGCTATATACTGTAGTAAAATCTCCAATATTTTAAAATGATGAGTCCAAAGATAGGGAACATTGAGAAAATTACATTAATAGCATACCAAAATTCCCTTATCCTCATGACTTAGGAAAACGTGTTGCTCAGAAATGTTGAAAGCTATCTTTGTGACTTAATTTTTCTCACATTTGGAATTTTTAATCCCTTTAATAAACATGGGAAGTACAACATTCTATGGTAAAACACATTTTATGTCACAGGTTCTTGCTATAGGAATTAACATTTCAAAAATATTTACTAAGAGTATTTAGAACATGTTATTTTGTTAAAATGAATTCTTGTAGTTGCCACTACAGCAGACAAGTACACTGATAGTTCATAATTCATTAGCAGACAAATCATTTCTGGCTACAATGTGTGTTGCTTTTAAAATTGTGAGTACTGCCAGGCATAGTGGTGCACACCTGTAATCCCAGTACTTGGGAAGCTGAGGCAGGAGGATCATTGAAAATTTGAGGCCAGCCTGGGCTACGTAGTGAGCTCAAGGCCAGCCTGCACTACGTAGTGAGACCCTGTCTCAAGAAAATAAAAATTGTGAGTACTAAGATCAGTTATTTCAACTTTCTAACAGTTTCACTGAATGGTGAATGGTTTTTGAGAGTAATAAAATACAATCGAATCATAATGTATTGGTTTCATACTAAAGATAGGTCTCTGAGGAACATTAAATACAAAGGAGAAAAGGTCAGACACAATTGTGGGAAGATCTCCCTGGTGGAAACTGACATTTGTAGATCTTATATTCTCTAGACAAAGATTTCCTACAAACTAATTTGATTGAGACAAATCCAAAATCCATATGCAATGAGATGTTTGCACTGTTAGTTTATTACATGACCCACACGACAGTTCATTAAGGAAAAATACTTCAAATATAACCAACACTTTCTAAATACAATTCAAAAACACTTACATGTTTTGAAAACTTTAATATTTTAAAGTGGCACTCCAAACACTCCCTAGAGCTGGGCATGGTGGCACATGCCTGTAATCCCAGCACTTGGGAGGCTGATGCAGGAGGATTGCCAAGAGTTCAAGGCCAGCCTGCACTACAAAGTGACCCTGTCTCATTTCTCAGACAAATATATGAGAAAATGTCCAACATCACTTGTCATTCCAGAGATGCAGGTGAAAACAACATTGAGATTCCACCTCACCCCAGAAAGAATGGCTGCTATCAAGAAATCAACAAATAAATGCTGGCAGGGTTATGGGAAGAAAGGAACCCTTCTCCATTGTTAGTGGGAGTGCAGACTGGTGTAACCACTGTGGAAGTCAGTATGGAGATACCTCAGAGAACTAGGACTAGAGGTCCCATTTGACCCAGCTATTCCCCTGCTGGGGATCTTCCCCAAAGAATGAAAAGAATCATACCACAGTGAAATATGTGCACCCATGTTCATAGCAGCACAGTTTGTAATAGCTAAAGCTTGGAAGCAGCCTAAGTGCCCATCAACTGGAAACTGGGTAAAGAAGATGTGGTTTTTTTATAAAATGGAGTACTACTCAGCCATAAAGAATGAGAAACTAGTCATTTATAGCTAAATGGGTATATATCAAGGCCACACTCTTAAGTGAAATAAATAGGACACACGAGTAAATACCAAATAATTTCTCTGGTGTGAGAAACTGATAGTGTAAACAAGGGTTAAAATGATTAAAATGAATAATTGATAATTTGAAATAGGAAAAAAGGTCCAAAGACAAGGAGTGAAGGGAGGAGAAGGGGAAAGGAAAAGAGGGAAAGGAAAAATTGAGAAAAGAAAAAAAAAATGGAAATGAAATCTATGTAAATAGGGAAGGGTGGAGGGGTTGAAGGGCACCCAGGTAATGGGGAAAAAAATAACCAAGATACATCATGTACAGGTACAAGCACCCAATGATAAATGTAAATGAATTGTATACCTAAAATGTACCAATAAAAGAACAAAAAAAAAAAGTGACCCTGTCTCAAAAAAAAAAAAAAACTACCTAGACTTTATTTGGGAGGAGGAAACAATTTTAAGACCTTTGACTAATAAGCATTAGGTTTTATGGTCCCACTTTACAGAAAAAGGATGTGTCAATTTTGATACTGAAGGTGTTGACAGGTATGGTGGTAAAAATCTAATCTCAGCTACTCTGTAGCCTGAGGCAAGAGAATTGCAAGCTGGGCCAGCCTGGGCAATTTAGCTGTAGGGAACAGGGGAAGGGGACGTTACCAGAACCTCTGCAGTAAGTTCTAGTCTGTGAGCCACGGCAGCACACGGTGAATTACAGGAAAGGTAGACAAATGAGACTGAGAAGGAGCTGAGCTTTGGGTCTGATCAGTGCTGCTCAGGGCAGCAAAGACAAAGTCCCCTAGCTTGCAGCACCTTTTATTCAGTACGTGGGGAAACAGATGTAACAAGTGAAATGCAGAGTTCAGTACTTCATACTGGGATAAACAAGGTGTAACAAAAGACAGGGGGGGAGTGGAAATCTAAGAACAATGAGGAACTATGCAGATGAAGATTTGGTTCCTCCCTGGCGTCTCCCGGAGGTGTGGCCTTGTCCTGGAGCATTACAGCATCCGGGGATCACTGAGTTCTCAGTTGTGACCCGAGGCCAAAATGAAATTATGTCTGGAATGTCATAGCTGGCCTGTAGGCAGAACTAGGCCTACTCAAATGATTTTTCCCTAGAATTAGGTAGCATTGCTCCCAACACTTAGCAAGACCTTGTCAAAATAATTTCGTTTTTTTGGTACTGGGGATCGAACTCAGGACCTTGCACTTTCGAGGCAGGTGGCAGAACCACTGAGCTAAATCCCTGGCCCCGAAATAAATTTTTTAAAAGGCTAGGGATTTAGCTCAGCATTAGAGTGCCTGCCTAAACATGGACTACACTAGGCCCTGGTTCTATCCCCAGTACTGGTGGGGGAGTAATTAGAAGTGTATTAATTTGGGTGATTTTTTTTTTAAAGCACTAATTTCAGAATAACAATACTGCATTCTGAGATAATACTAGAGCATTTTTTGAGATAAAATTCACATATGGTTAACCATTTTATCGTGCACTATTCAATTACATTTAGTATATTCACAATGTTGTCCAACTATGTAGTTCCAAAACATTTTCATGACCTCAAAATGAAAGTCTGTACCCATTTATACAATCAGTCCCCATTCCCACCACTCCTCAGCTCCTAATAACCACTACTGTTTCTTCCCTATGGATCTATTTTTGTTATTTCATAAAATTGGATCCATATATAACCTTTTGTATCTGGCTTTATTTAGCTTGCTTTTAAGGTTCATCCTTGTTATAGTATGTATCATTACTAATCGTTTTTTTGGCTGAATAATATTCCATTAAATGGATATACATTTTATTTATTTAAGTGGGCATGTGGATTTGTAAGACTGAGGGCCTTACCAAACGCTCCGAGGAGCTGACTGCAGTGAGGATCACCCAGGAGGAAACACACCGGACAGATTGAGATAGTAAAAAAAACAGACCTTTATTAGTCTGGCCAGACGGCACCCTCCAAACAAACAAGCTCAGAGAGGCCCCGAGCTCAGGGGGTTGGAAGGTTTTATAGGGGGTGCAGGGGAGCTTAGCAAGCAGAACTACAGAAGCGGAATTTTTGCGGTTAGGGGACGGTTTGGGGAGTTTGCAGATGTTCTTTACTTATCTAACAGGATGTTCTTTACACAGAAACAATGGTACATTCCAGGGTGTCTTAACAGATAAACAAGTACATTCCAGAAACTCTGTGTCCTTTAGTGAACCCGAAACCCACAGGGACAAGTTGGAGGGCCTGTAACAAGATGGCGTTACTTGTGCTAAGTCTCACCTGGGTCTTACAGATTCTCATCTTTTAGCTGCTGTGAACATTTGTGCACAAGTTGTTTGTTTGAACATATACTTTACATTATTTTGGGTACATTCCTAAGGGTAGATTGCTGGGTCATATGGTAATTCTCTTTAACCTTTTGGGACACTGCCAGGTTTCCACAATGGCTACACTATTTTATATTCTCCCAGTGATGTACAAGAGTTCCATTTTCTTCATACCGTCACCAATTTATTTGTGGTTTTTAAAAGGCATCCTAGTGGATGTTAAATGGTACCAATGCATTTTTAACTTTAGTTGGATTATCTTTGCTGTAGTCATGAACTAATTATTCACAGTGATTTATGTCAGGTAAAAGGGCCGAAGACCAAGACCAGACCAGGCCACAACAAGCCTTTATTAGGGGAATAGATCTGCCGGGCTGTCTCTGAACAAAGGAGAGACAAAAGCAATATGGCTGGGGCAGGGAGAGTCTTTTATAGAGACTGGGGTGGGGTTTGTAGGGGCTGAGGCGGGGTTGAGTGAGGTAGTGACTAGGGAATGGAGGAGCCGGTGATGTCACTAGGTGGTAGGAGGTGAGCGAGTATTAGGTTACTGTCTAGGTGGGAACAGGGGCATGCTGGGAAGAAGGGTTTGTTCTTTGGTGGGAGCAACCATCTTGGCATGATGTCACACAGGGGAGGGGGCAAGGCACCATAGGAAGAGGGCAGCTACTATACATAATAGCTGCTGAGGTGGTGGGAGACCTATCAATTTACTCAACCTATTTTTCCAGACAACCCATCTAGAGCAATTCCTAATTATAAGCTTTATCAAGTGGGAGTTTCCTTTGAGGGAGATTTGGGAAGACTAAAGTTACAAAAATACCAAAGCACTGGGTGCAGGATATACCTGTAACCCTAGATACTTATGAGGCAGAGGCAGGAGGATTGGAAGTTCATGGCCCACCTACTAACTTCACAAGACTCAAAAAAAGAAAAAGGGATAGAGGGGGCTGGGGATTTAGCTCAGTGGTTCCGGCGCCTGCCTCACAAGCGAAAGGACCCAAGTTCAATCCCCAGTACCAAAAAGAAAAAGGGATTGAGGTATATTTCATTGGTAAAACACAACTGGGGGTTTAATCCCCAAAAGATAAAAAATTCTCTTTCTCTCCCTCTCTCTCTCCCTCCCCCTCCCCCTCCCCCTCCTCGGGCAACAATGCCTAAATACTCACTCCTAAGGAAAAAAAAAAATCACACTCTGACTTTAAAAAAAAAATCATTTTGAAAACCCTAAGTTTAAGAAAAGCTTTCAATTTTAAAAAAAAAAAACAGAAACAAAACATTAAACTAATGACACTGTAAAGCATAAGGTCAAAAAAAATCTGCTAGTTAGCCATCCTGAGTGTACTGAATCATCAAAGGCAGATGCTAGAATTTACATATAAATGATAATCTTAACTTGGTAAACATCAGTTCAGCTTGATTCAGTCTATGACAACAAACTGAGTTGTAAAAAATCCATGTTTTTACTCATAACTTTAAATTTCCTTAATTTTACTAAAACTAAACTAAATCATTAATTTCATCAACCCATTTCATGTGTTGATTCTGTCAAAGCATTTACAAACAGTCCATTTTGCCCAGAAAATCACTTTCATGATGCCATCCTAATATTGCTGATCTACATTTCCTTTAGTATACAGAAGTAACCTAAGTCATTTTTGCTAGTTTAGCCTGTTCGTATTTCTATACTGAATTTGGGTCAGTAGAGAATTTGACAGGCTTTATTTAGGTGAGGTTCTTATATTGGATGAATAACAGGTACTTTACAAAGCTTCTTTAGTTCTCCTGTGGAATAATTTGGAGAAACAAAGTATCCAGGGATAAAATTACTTAGGAACAAAATGGCTTCCTCAAAAATGCTGGGCTGTCTTGGATATCTTAAACCAAGAAAGGGTATTTGTTCAAGCAGTACAACTTTTTTTTTTTTTTAGCAGTACAACTTTTAAGAACTATACATTAATAAGTCCCTGACTTACAAACATTCAAGCTGTGAACTTTCACAAATACGAACAGACCTCGCAGTAGGAACATTCATAGATGCAAACAAATCATGGAATTAGCACGTGTCTGCCAGATAGTATCACAGCTGTGCTGCTGAGGGCTTACTGTACAGTGCTCAGTCAGAGCCCAGGATGTCCCGAAACAAGAGGAAAAACAGAGGTGATGTGGAGGGGACTGCTGGGAAGCACAAAGCAATGTACATTGTACATTTGTGAGAAAGGTCTCACTTTGTCAGACTTAAGAGCAAATCCGACTTATGAAAGTTCTCCCATAACTGAACTCATTCGTTAAGTCAAGGATTTACTGTATTGTAAATAATGTAATTTTATTACTTCTCTCCTGACCTTTTATTACATTACCTAGAAAAATCTGGCTTTCTGCATTTTGGCTTGTGTCCTTTTCCTTCATCTAAACAAAATACTGTAACCCCATGATGATTTTGATCTTCTATCCTAAATTAATGTTTTTCTCACTGCATGTCAAACTAATTGACAGACTGGCCCCCAAAAGAAACCCCATACTCATTAGCAGTCCTCCAAATTCTCACTAGCTCCTTCAACTACTTACCTACTTTGTCTCTATGAATTTCTACTGTGGGTATTTCATATAAATGAAATCAATTAAATTTTTTTTTTGGTACCGGGGATCGAATTCGGGTCCTTTCGCTTGTGCAGCAGGTGGTAAAACCACTGAGCTAAATCCCCAGCCCTAAATCAATTAATTATAGTTAATTTTTTTTTTTTTTTGTACCCAGGATTGAACACAGGACCTTGTGTTTGCGAGGCAGGCACAGCACCACTGAGCTAAATCCCCAGCCCATGTAATTAATTTTTTGACTGGCTTCTTTCACAAAATCTTCAGGTGCTTTTATACTGTACCATGTATCAGTATTTTTTTTTACTCATTTTCATAACTATTCCATTGTGTGAATATACCACATTTTATCAGTTGATGAGCATTTAGATTGCTTCCACTTTTTGACTTCTCTGCGTAATGCTGCTATAAACAATTTGTTTACAACTTTTTGAGTGGATACATTTTCATTTCTCTTGTGTATGTACATAGGAGTGGAAATGATGGCCTCTTGGGGACTATTTAACTTTCTGAGGATCTACCAGGGTATAAGTGAAAGGAGTTGCACCCATTTTACATTCCCACTTGCAATATGAGGATTCTAATTTTTCCACTTTATAATCTTTCCAATGACAGATATCCTGGTGTGAAGTGGCATCTCACTGTGGTTTTGATTTACAGTACATTTCTCTGATGGGGACATGTTCCAAGACCCTCCATGGATGGCTGAAACTGCATATAGTACAAAACCTTATGCAATGTTTTTTCCTACACATATCTATGATAAAGCATAATAAAAAGTATAGTAAGAGATTAAAATAAGAACATACTGGGCTGGGGATTTAGCTCAGTGGTTCCGCTGCCTGCCCTGCAAACACAAGGACCAGAGTTTGATCCCCTGTACCAAAAATAAATAAATAAATAAATAAGAACATACTATAATAAAAGTTACTTAAAATTTGTTTCTGAGAGCCGGGGATTTAGCTCAGTGGTTCCGGTGCCTGCCTTGCAAGCGCAAGGTCCTGAGTTCGATCCCTGGTACAAAAAAAAATTTGTTTCTGAAATTTTCCACTTAAGTAATTTTGAAATGTTGCTAAATCAAATACAGCAACCTTGAAAAGCAAAACCACAGATGAGGGGAAACTACTGTACTTACTTATTAGTCTGAATGGCACTCAATCCAAGCTAAAAAAGAACCAATGTAACCAAAGTCAGGTCAGTTCCTAAGAGCTAGTTCTCTCCATACAGAAGGCAGGCTGGGGCCGAGGATTTAGCTCAGTGGTTCCGTCACTTGCCTTGCAAGTGCAAGGACCTGAGTTCAATCCCTGGTACCAAAAAAAAAAAAAAAAAACCAGAAGACAGGCTAAGTCTTGCAACTCCAAGTACTTTTTTGCTCAATAAAGCAAAAGCATATCATAACAGTGTAGAAATCACTGACAAGTTCAGGAGGCAACCATCTCCACTGTCCTTTAACACACAAACTATCTAAAAGGCATTCACTGTGGTAGTACAACTACTTTATTCTATCCCTGAGTCCATATATGCTTTTGCTATTCATGTCTCACAATCTTTGTTCTTACAGTTTAACTAATCAAACATTTTGCAGTGGTGCCTCAGTTCATGAACTTCTTTCTTTCCAAGATTCTGGTGGCAAAATGAATTGGACAAGAACCGAATCAAATTTCCCTGTAAGGTCAACATTGAACCTAACCATTAAATTTGATTCGGTTCTTGTCCAATTCGGTTTGTGACCAGAATTGTGGAAAGGATTAAATTCCTGAACCAAGGTGCCACTGGATATTGGTTTGTGGAAACTGTAAAAGTATATTTGTCTAAAAGTCACAAAGAAACATTTTCTAAGAAACAAAAACAGCCAACCTTCAAGTAGTAGTAATTTAGGCACCTGAATACAATGTCACAACATATATACTAGAAGAAATGTATCAAGGAGTTTAATAACTCAATTTTAGAGCCAATCCTAATCAATCCTTTTTTTTTTTTTTCTTGGTACTGGGGATCAAACTCGGGTCCTTGCGCTTGCGCAGCAGGCGGCAAAACCACTGAGCTAAATCCCCGGCCCTAATCAATCTGTTAATCTGGTCTTTAAAGTAAAATGGTTTTTGGTTTTGGTTTTTTGAGACAGGATCTTGCTATGTAGCCCAGGCTGGCCTTGAACTCGCAGCAATACTCCTGCCTCAGCCTCCTGAGTGTTGGGATTACAGACATGCACCACCACACCAGGCTGTTTATTTTTCTTAATGAGATAAGCTTATAAACCTAGAGGGAGGGATGTAGTTCAGTGGTAGTGTGTTTGCCTACTACATATGAGACCCTAGGTTCATCAAACTATGGTGCTATATCCCACTTCCCAAAAAACTATAGTATTTCATTCTAAATGTCTTCCTAAAAATAAGTCTGCTGACAGCAGGTCATTCCCAATCATATTCTCAGAATTAAGCCGGTCACGGTTGCAACCAACAGTAATCCCAGCTTTCTGGGAGGCTGTGGCAGGAGGATCCCTTGTTCAAGCAACCTGAGAACCTGTCTCAAAATCAAAGCTTAAAAGAGGGTTGGGGATATGGGGAGGTAGCTCAGTAAGAAGGCCCGGGATTCAATCCCCAGTATCATAAATACACACATGCATTTCCAAATAATCAGACTGTAGAGCTGCTTCCCTATATCAGATCTTCACACAATATACTTACTACTCAATCTAATTTTCATAGTCTATCAAATTTGGCAACTAGTATTTATGGTATTGAATCATGAAGCAGAACTACAAGAAATTTTTTTTTTTTTTTTTGGTACCGGGGATCAAACTCGGGTCCTTGCACTTGTAAGGCAGGCTCCAGAAACACTGAGCTAAATCCCCAGCCCAAGAATTTTTTTAAAGACAAAGTTTTTGCTATATAACTCAGGTTGGCCTCAAACTCTGATCCTCCTCTGCCTCTGCCACCCGAGTGCTGAACTTAAAAAGTCAGAAGTCACTTTCAAAGCTCCATGACAGAAAACCCAGAAATCTCAGATTTAAGAAACTCGGATCCCATTTAAGTGAGTTGAAATTAATTACTGTATGAGAGATAATTCTGTACTTATACTAAAGTGGAAATCTCTAAATACAGTGGCATCTCGGTTCATGAACTTCATTTGTTCTACGATCTTGGAAAAGATGGTCACATTTTGTGTTTGTGTGGGAAAGATGGCCACAATCATGTTTGTCATGATACAGAGTTTGCAAACAAAAACAAAATTCTGACAAACATTTTGCAAACAAAAGCTTTCATGAACCAAGGCACCACTGTATACTGATTTTCTGAAAAATTATAAAGTAACATTTAAGTTTTCTTTTCTTTTTTTCTTTGGACTGGGGACTGAACTCAGGACCTTGTGCTTGAGAAGCAAGCAGCAGAACCACTAAGCTAACTCCCCAGCCCAAGTTTTATTTTCAATAAAGGAAAATTCATAAAAATTAAAATCTTCAACAAAATATCAAGCTGTTACATCATGGAAAATCAGCTGATAAGCAACACAAAAGGACAAAGGGAAATACTGACCAAAAATGTAAAGCTTACTGGGCAGTCAGATAGGGAACAGATACTTGTACTATTTTAACTGTGATGCTGCTAGTAAGACTTTAAGGAATACAACTGTTCTTCAGTTTCTCTATTAACATATTTGAAAAAAAAATTTTGTTTTAAACATTTTTTTTTTCCGGTACCAGGGATCGAACTCGGGTCCTTGCGCTTGCGAAGCAGGCGGCAGAACCACTCAGCTAAATCCCCCGCCCAAAAAAAACAAATTTGATAATTATTTGACAGAATACTTTTTAATCCAGGAGTATAATCAACTGTTCTCTATAACAGAGGTCACTGAGACGTCTAATTGAAGGATCAACAATGAGTTTAACATTTCCATGAATAACAAGCATTCAGTCTTGACAGTATTAAGTATTTCATAAGATTCCTACACATTGCAATTAATTAGGACAGTGGTGGTGATTTTGTAAGTTTACCTAAAATAGGGAAAGGATTATTGGGTCATCTTACAATGTATTCTTTTTCCCAAAGCATTTGCTACTTTCTATTTGAAAAACAGTAAAACAACTCAATGTGATTTTTAAAAGAAATACTACAGGCTGAGGATTTACCTCACTGGTTCTGCCGCCTGCCTCGCAAGTGCAAGGTCCCGAGTTCGATCCCCACTCCCAAAAAAAAAAAGAAATACTAAGACAGAAGAAAACTTTCTAGAAGTAAAAACATGTCATGTTTCCCAATTAATGCTTTTTTTAAAAAACAGGCAATTTCAGAAATTCTTTTTAATCCACTTATGGAAAACTAGGCAATTTTATTTTCTTCAATACACCCATTTTCAAATGAGAGTGTATGGATTCTTACCACCTCTAGAGTTCATGAAAACATAATCCACTATTAGATTAGCTTTATAAAATTAGAAACTATAATTCTAACACTGATTTGATTCAAGCTTTGTATCTCCTATTTTATAGCCCACAAAACTGTACATACTATATTAGTTTTATGTAACAACAAATGAGACCTCTCATATTAGGAAAAAAGGAAGACTTCAACCAGTGGGCTAGGAAAGTTGTAATACCATCATACACTACTTAATGCATATTTTAGCCTAATAGCCTATTTTTTAAAATGACAAACTACTTAATTCCAATTCCCTTTTCTTCAGTAGTTTTTTACTCAAAACTATACTTTTTGTAAATCTTCTACTACTGAGCTACATGCTCAGCCTTAGAAATAATTTTTATTTTTTTTAGACAGAGACTAGCTACGTAATTCAGACTGGCCTTGAATTCACTATGTAGCCAAGACTATCCTTGAATTCCCAGCAATCCTCCTGCCTCAGCCTCCCACATGCTGCGATAACAAGCATGCACCACCACTCCCAGCTTACAAATAAATTTTTAATCCATAATTTTATCTAAATTTCTACAAGGCATTCAGAACCTGGAAAAGCAACATTTATAATACACAGAACATTAGAATATACATGAAACTATCAAACTCTTTAATAACTTAATCAATGGGGTATACTTTTACTGCCTTATTAGCAAAATAGTCACATGCAGTTTTTCTGCTGAAGTTCTAAAACATGAAACTAAAAAGGGCTTACAGACTTTGTGATTTTCGTAGTAGAGTAGCATACCTTAACAGTCTATGTATCTGCCATGCAAATAACATCTAAGGAAAAAAATTTTGACTTGTTAGCTGTGAAATACATGCCTACGTGCTTTTAGGGCAGTGCATTTTATTACAACATTTTACTATTGATCCTACGTTTGAAATTTACAGCATCAAATGGGATTATATCAGAGAAAGCTAAATTCCCAATGTTGTTTCCCACTCTGTTATATAAAGATGATAACATGTAAGTTTACTGCCAACTTAAACACGATGGGATGTTTATAACCCACAGTGTGTGAAACAGGAAAATCAATTTTGCAACACAAGAAAATCCGTTTCAAATATCAAGACTCAAAAAGAACAGACACATAATGACATATTTTATCATTTTATTAGGAATAATTCCAAATGGGTTATGAAGAAAAATTATTGAGTTTGACAAGTTTTCCAAAATCTCAATGAAGACATGTTCATCAATAAACAATAAAACATCAGCAGAACCATTATATACTGGGCAAAGAGTCAGGCTGATACCAAAAGCAACATGCAACATAAGAAAGATAAGAATACAAAGGAAGACAATCTGCCGAGTGGTAAAAAGCCACCTCAATATGAACTCTCTGCAACCAGCACAGAATCAGCTATCAAATCCAAACCACACCAAGGTAAGTTTGACTGATGGAAGCCAGGAGTTGATAATGGGGGGAAGAAATAGGTTCCTCAGTGCAAGAGAGCTGAATAGTGTTTTGGAGCATGTCCCTGGCTGGTACAAGCAGTATTAGAAAATTGTTTTGGCAAGGGATAGAAATAAATACAAATGGAATGCTACATTTTTCAATCAGCAGACTGTCCAAGGAATGATAAAGGAATCCGTAAAGTAGCAAGGGGATAACTCTAAATCATTATTTGTGGTGGGCTCAAAAAACATTCAAAACGATTTAAGGTGACACAATAGCTATGTCCAGGCATTTAGGCTTAAAAGAAGTAAAACTGAGAGACAATACTTTTCCCCAAGGACAATGTCTTTAAAACCAAGCATATTGCTAAAGGGCAACACTGTACTTGGTAAACAATAACTGGCCACAAAATGGTGTAAAGGCTGTAATGTTCTGCCCAAACCAGTCCCAGATATTGTTTAATAACCAAAATGCAAACTAATTGTGTTGTAACAAGCCTAGACCAATTCTATCAAATGTGTCCGTGGTCAGATATCCAGTTTCACTTAACGTTTTGAAAGCTCGTTTGACAGCCAGTCCAGTCCTTCATACAGACCCGTTCCTTGTGTGGCACAAGTGGCTTGAACATACCACTGTGAAGAAAGGACCAGAAAATATTTGATTAACAAGATTATACAGAATGGGTGTTTAACTTTTCTTATTCAAGAAACTACATATTTCCCTCCACAAATATACAGTTAAAACAGGAAACAGAATTGTATTACAACACAGAAATAAACGTGAGGAAATGTTATTACATCTCATGAACATATGCTTCTGCTTCTATTTATTGATTTCAGTAACAATAAAGATTATTTGAAATTACCCTTTAGACTAAAAGCTTTATTACACTTCTTCCTTTTGAAAAAACCTGCCTCTCACGTGAAGCTATGCCTCCCTGTCTGTTAGATTTACCCAACCTCCCACCTTTTTTTATGAAGAGAAGATTCACGAGGAAACTTGTAAACAAACCACCCACCTTGGTCCCTGTAGTCCTATTATCCCCATCCCATAAACCTAAATAGAAGGGCTGATTTTTTTGTGCTGGTGATACAACCAGAGTCTCGGATATTCTACTGCTCTACCACTGAGCCATACCTATAGCCTAGGAGGGGCAAATATTTGAAAAGCAGACTTTGTAGGTTGGGGAATGAAGTTCAGTGGAAAGGTGTTTGCAGAGTATAAGCAAAGCCCTAAAAAATCAAAATCAAAACCAAAAGAAAACAGTAGAGCTTACAGAAATTCTGAGGCAAATTTTTCAGATAATTTCACGGTCTTTAGTCTCATACATTCCAAGAAAAAGTTCCTTTTTTTTTTGTACCAGGGCTTGAACTGAGGACCTTGTGATTGCAAGGCAAGCATGGTGCCACTGAGTTAATCCCCGGCCTTTTACTACTTACTTTTAATTAGTCAATTTTATTTTGTGTCAGAATAAAAACCTCACTTTAATGTTGGAGGTCACTGAATATAAGCCATGTTGCTAATTAGCATTTGAATACAAAAAGCTCCAGTACACCAAAAGGCTGGGAAAAGGCATGAATTTGTACTGTATCACTTATCTTTCTCTTCTTTAAATAAACCTTGAATATCTCAACTAGAACACAGAGCCAGGTATAGTGGTACACACCTATTATCCCAGCACCTGGGAGGCTGAGGCAGGAAGATCGCTGAGAGATTGAGGCCAACCTGGGCTACATAATAGCTCAAGGCCAGCTTGAACTGCAAAGTGAGACTCTGTCTCACAAAAACAAAAAAAAAGGGTTATACAATAGTATCACCCATACTGACAAGTGAATGCAAAACTACTGTAGAGCTCACAATACTATTAGTTTGTAAAATCATCCTCCTATACACAACAGTGTAACATGTTTTGCCAATACTTAAATCACTGATGTAACACAATGAGCTCTTGACACAAACAGATCTAATAATATATTAAAAATACCTTCAAAATTTATTATCACCATTAGAGTTCATTAAAAAACTTCTGAGTTTAACACATAGTACTATATGATATTGTATTAAAATAGCTGCCAGGGATTTGGCTCAGTGGCACCGAGCCTGCCTAACAAGCATAAGGTGCTGAGTTTGATCCCTGGTACTGGGGGAAAAAAAAAAAAGCTGCTAAATACAGTGGACCCTTGAGTTACGACTGGCCTCGTATATGAAAAACTTGGATTATGGCCAGAAGTTTACTTTTAACTTATGACCAAAGTCTTGAGTTATGACTCAAACATTGGCTGCTTGTGTGGTTGTAAACTAAGACTCACGATGCCAGAAAAGCATACATAAGCATACATAAGCATCAGTCTGAGCACAAATGCCTGTGTTTGTGGATGTAATTTTAGTCAGTGCTTTATATAATCCCTATGATTACTGCTCTCAAAATGGCCCCCAAAAAGCTAGAAAAGAAGCTAAGGAAGGGAGGGAAAGAAAAGAAAGCAATCACAATCAAAAAGAAGGAAATTGTGGGCTGGGGATTTGGCTCAGTGGTTCTGGCGCCTGTCTTGCAAGTACAAGGTCCTGAGTTCGATCCCTGGTACCAAAAAAAAAAAAAGGAAATTGTGGAGAAATAAGAGTGGTATTCACGTGACCAATTTTGTTAGTATGTACAGCATATCGAAATCCACCATCTTGACAATCTTACAGAGAAAACATTTGTAAAAGGAAGCTAGTGTTGTTAAAGAAGTACTCAAATTATAAGTTACGAAAGGCTATTATTAGTGTGGATTAATGAAAGGCAGATGGTAGGTTATACCCTGACTCTATAATTTGTGAAAAAGCTAGGGCTATAAATGCAGATCTTAAAGGATAATCCATCAACAAGTGATAATGGTGAAACATTTTGTGGCAGTAAGGGGTGGTTTCACAATTTTAAAGTGAGAATTAGGGTGCAAAGAGAAACTAGGCATGGTGAAGCAGCCAGTGCTAATAAAAGGGCTGCTGAAAATTACATACACCACTTCAAAACAATGAGGCAGAGAAATGGTTTTTGCTCTCATCAAGTTTTCAACTGTGATGAAACTGTCCTTTTCTGGAAGAAAAGGCCCAGGAGAACATATATTACCCAGGAAGAGAAGAAAATGCCAGGCCACAAGCCTATGAAGGGTAGACTAGATAGGCAACCTTATTGCTATGTGCCTAGCAGTGACCTCAAGATAAAGCCTGTCTTCGTTTATCACTCTGAGACCTCTAGAGAGTTCAGAAAATATAAAGTCATGAAGAATAGGCTAAGGATCGTGTAGAGATCTAAGACAAAAGCCTGGGTAACAAAAGTACATTTTCTTGAGTGGATCAGGGAGGCTTTCTGTCCTACTGTTAAGAAATATCTAGAGGGGACCAGGGGGCTCAGTGGCACCATAGCTGCCTCACAAGCAAAAGGTCCTGAGTTCGATCCCTGGTTCCAAAAAAAAAAAAAGAAATATCTTGAGGACAAAGGTTTACCACTCCAGACCCTGCTCATTATGAACAATGCTCTTGCTCACCCACAAGATTTGGAAGAAGAATTGGCTGAAGAATTCCCATGATTATCAGTCAAGTTCCTCCCATCTAATACAACTCCTCTACTGCAGTCTAGGGACCAGCAGGTTATAGCTAACTTTAAGTAACTATATACCAAGGAACTGTTCCTGAAGTGCTTCCAGATGGTCTCAGATACAGATTTACTTTTTTGGGGGGGTACTGGGGATCGAACTCAGGTCCTTGTGCTTGCGCAGCAGGCGGTGAAACCACTGAGCTAAACCCCTGGCCCCAGATTTACTTTTTTAAACACAGAGACTCACTATGTAGTTCAGGCTGGCCTAGAAATCACTATGTAGCCCAGGCTGGCCTTGAACTCACTATGTGGCCCAGGCTGGCCTTGAACTTGTGGTGATCCTCCTCCCTCAGCCTCCCAAATGCTGGGATTACAGACATGCACCACCATAACCAGCATCACATAAAGATTTAACACTTAAAGAGTTCTGGAAGGAACATTACAACATCCTTTCTTGTGTGGGGTTAACTGAGAAATCCTGAGCCAGTGTCTCTCTAAGGACACAGAGATCTGCCTGGAAGAAAGTGTGGCCTAAAATTATACAGGAGAGAGATTTTGAAGGCTGTGTAGAGGAGCCTGAGCCTTCAGTTGACCCTGTGGTTGATGACATTCTCACTATAGAAGAGTCTATAGGCTTGCAGGTAGGCAGTGGCGATGTTGAGGAACTGGTGGAGAAAAACTCAAGAGAAATTGTCTACAGAGGAACTTTAGCAACTTCTAGCTGAGCAACAGAATGGCAGCTGCAGAGATTTCTGGATAGGAGGGGGAGTATCGACAGTGTAGCCAAATTCTTCTGAAATAAAGGTAGCCTGAAAAAAATGGACAGAGCTATAAACATTTGTGGAGAAGACCCACCCAGACAGAGAAAAAGCCAGTCCTTACATTCACTTGCTTAATGACAATGTCATGTCATACTACAGAATGGTGTTAAACAAAAGACAGAAACAGACCACCTTGGACCACTTTTTAGTTCTGAAAAGGTTGAGACCTAGTGAGCCAGAAGCAGGTCCTAGTGAGCTACAGACTCTCCCCAGGAGAGAAAGGACACTGGTGAGCCAGATTCCTGATGTTCTTATGGAAGGGGCCTCTCCTTCCAAACAATAACCACCTTCCATTTCATCCTATCTTCATGCAAGCCAAATATGTCAACTTGAATGGTGAGTACAGTATGAAATTGTTTCTGATAAACTAGGCACATTTTATAACTTTTTGGTGAATACACTAGGAAAATTATTGGTGTTTCTGGTAAATTATGCACATTATACAACCCTTATTATTGCGAAAAGGTTAATGAAGGGATGCTTTGGGAGGTTAGGAATGCATTGTGGGTATTTCCATTATCTTACGGAAAAAACAGTCTTGACTTACAACCAACTTGAGCTACAACCAGCACTTGTGAATGAATTGAGTTTGGAAGTCAAGGGTCCACTGTAATTTACATCAGTGTTCTTCATATATTCCATGGGTCCTGTACTAGTTTCCCATATCTTTAAAGCATTAAAGATATGAGTAAATAAAAATTAAAGGCATTTAAACCTCTGAATACTTAAAAAATATATTAAAAGTTAGAAAATGAAGTTAGCAATATAGTTTAAAGCACAATTCAGTAGAAAATTACAAAGGATTAAAATAAAATCTGAAAGGCTGGGGCTGGGGATTTAGCTCAGTGGTTAAACCGCCTGCCTCGAAAGCGCAAGGTCCCGAGTTTGATCCTTGGTACCAAAATAAAAATCTCTGCCTTGAAAGCCCAAAGTCCTGAGTTTGATCCCTGGTGCAAAAACAAAAAAAGGCAGCTACCCAAAAAAAAAATCTGAAAGGCTGACTTTCATATACACAAGAGCCTATAGTACCAATTCTTATAATGATGTGCTCCTTGCTCCAAAGGGATAAATATTGAATGTTTAAATTGAATATTAGCCACAATAAGTATGCCTGTAACCCTTTGAGTCATGTCATTAATATCACCCTCCAAATACTTACTGTTCTGTTACGAAGAGACTGAAGGCCCAACTTATCTGTCATTTCACTGATGGCCATAGCATTTGGCAAATCCTGTTTGTTTGCAAAAAGCAGCAGCACTGCATCCTGCAGCTCATCTTCCTGAAGCTAGAAATAAAAGTTAAGGCATTAACAGCTACTAAACTGGAATCCAACTGCTGTAACTGCTCAAAGCACTGCCTTTCTACATATATACATATAAAACTTTTATTCAACATTCAATTCACTATTAAACATCAAACAACTCTCTCCATGTAACTTTTATTATACTCTTACAAATTTAACTGTACTATTCTTGGGTGGTTTTTTTTGGTACCTGGGATCAAACTTGGGTCCTTGCGCTTTCAAGGCAGGTGGCAGAACTCCTGAGCTAAATCCCCGGCCCATATTCTTCTGTTTTTAAATCCAAAGCAAACATCATATGCCTTCAAGCAAAACAAAACTACTTAAAGCCAATTATCCAACATTCCAAAAAGGTCAGTCACTCACCCTCAGTCTCCATAATTATCTGCTGAGGATCAGGATTGACAAGGACAAAAAAAAATGTGACAATCAGTTGTTTGTTTAAGACAAGATCTAATTGTACTTAGCAGCAGTATTTAAATGACTGTAATTCTTTCTGTCCTTCAGCCAACTGGACCTCACAACAGTGAGACAACAATACAATTAGTAGGACCTTAGTAGTATCGTAAAAAGTGCAAAAAGAGTACCAAGAATGGAAGCTGGTAAGAATAAGTACTGATATGTAACATAACATGAATAAACCTTGAAAACTCATGCTAAATCATAGAAGCTAGTAAAAAAAAAAAACACGTATACTACGATTCTATTTAAATGTGTATCAAAAAAAGTGCCTGTATAAAGACAGAAAGTAAATTAGTGGCTGTCAGGAACAAGGTGTGAGGGACAGAAGAGGAAGGCAATGGGAAGTGACTGTTTCTAACAATTCTAAGATTTTTTTGAGAGGATAAAAAATACTGATTTTCATCAGTTAAATTTATGTTATGTGATATCTCAGTATAGGTGTTTACAAAAGAACACAAGTTGGTGGCATCTGACAAAAAGACACCATAGACTGAGTTACAAACACAGGCAAAATGGTTTTATTTATAAACTGCACTCTCTCAAGTCCTAACAGCAATGAATGGGAATTACAATTTCATTTTGGTAAATACTTTTTAATACCTACAAGTCTGAACCCATGACAAGGTTCCCCAGGCAGATTTTCTCTTCAGGGTTTTGAACACTATAAATACACGAAAATATTATCGTGATAAATGGCAAGGCTTAAATGTCACTGTCAGCCAAATCACCTCTACTTTCAGAAAGAAGAATTCTTTACCAGGGTTGTTACTACAAAATATTTCTGAAGTAATTATAGGCAAAGCACAGAGAAAATTGATCTCAATGATCTGGGGAACAAGGGATTTAAACCAGGGTCCCTAAGTCAAAACTGAATGAGTATAGATAATAGTATATCTGTAAAAAGAGAGCTGGGACTAAATCAGACATCCTTAACCAGAGTCAAGCATCAAAACCAACCAGGGACCCCTCTGAAACAAGCTGCACACCTTTCTCAACTTAACCGAAGCAGCTGCTCTTGTGTTTTTAAAAAGCTCCCTTTAAGGAGGCTGGGGATGTAGCTCACTGAGAGAGTGCATGCTTAGCATACTCAAGACATGCGGTTCAATCTTTAGCACAAGATTAATAAATGTACAGCTCTACAGGAGATTTTTGTATGCACTGTTAATATGAAGAAAAGAAAAACAAAGAAACTGTGACTAATGTCCTTCCTTTCTTTCTAACTCTAAAAAAACCACCATAACACTACCATCACACAGTAACACACATCTTGAAAATGATAAATTTAAAATACATGCTTAAGGGCCGGGGATTTAGCTCAGTGCTTTTGCTGCCTGCTGCGCAAGCACAAGGACCTGAGTTCTATCCCCAGTAATAACAAAAAATAAAAAAATTAAATGAATAAATAAATAAAATACATGCTTACCATATTCTGTAGTACGGTTGCGGCTTCCTGAATTCTTTCACGATCATTGCTATCTACCACAAAAATAAGACCCTGGGGAAAAATTGCTTCAATAAAATGTTTGGTTTTTGTTGTTTTGGGATACCACGAATCAAACTCAGGGCCTGTGCCACCGAGCTACATCCCCGGTCTTCAATAAATTGTAATAGTTATGAATTATAGCACACTTAAGGCACACAAAGAATATAAAATGTATATACCAAAAGGATAAAGGGTTAGATGGAAAAATGTGTCTTATTAAAAAGAAAACTCAGGGGTCCGGGGATTTAGCTCAGTGGTTTCAGCGCCTGCTGCGCAAGCACAAGGACCTGAGTTTGATCCCTGGTACCAAAAAAAAAAACTCAGGACTTAAACGCTGAAAAAAAATTGGGGCAATATTTGGAATCTTTTCTAAGCTATGTAATGCATAATAAATTTTATCCATAGTTTTTTCTAACATATTTAAGCATAGGTGGTAAAATAACCACAAAGTGAGGATGAAACAAAAAATAAACTAAGTACCCTAAAGAATCATGAACTTAAGTGAATTACTACAAGGCATGAGCAAAGTACAAAAAGAAAAGGGGAAGAATGGAGGCAGAGGAGGCATTACACTACTCTTTAAACTCACCACTATTTGTAAGTTTCTGTCACTGTAGAAAACAAAACAAACAAAGCTAACTTTGCTCCAGAATGTTGCTTGTCAACTCTATACTCAGGAAGAGGCTTAAGCAAAATGAAGTGTGAAAACTTCAAGGTTCACTTGATTAAATAAAAATTTTAACAAAAAGGAAAATGGTAACAATTTTTTAAAATACTCAACTATTACAAATCTGTGTTACAAAAAACATGGAATTGGGAAGCAATTAAACTAAGACATCTGTAAAATCTTTCAAGTGGGAAACTATAAAATTCTCAGCTAAGAAGCAAGGACAGATTAATTTTATAGCTTTGTTAAAAATCTTTTCCTATTAAAGTGATGGATTATTTCATGCTTTTTCCCACAACCCTGACTCTTATTTCTGATCACTTACAACACACTATCTTGTGCTTCTACTTTTTTATATAAGTGGACTGAATACAGAATGAAAGGCACTATACTTCATTTTCTCTTTATTCCTCAGCATCACCACAGTACTGAGCTCACCAGGGCACCTAACACTTAATCTTTGGTCATTAAATGACATCATTTCCTTTACATAGTGTTATGGCTTAGATCTAGAATGTTCCCCAGACACATCACGTGTTATACGTGAGGCTTTTGGAAAGTGAGTGGACCATGGGGATTAATCCACTGACAAATTGACACCTGAATGTGCTGTTCGGGGGTGGGGCCTGGTCAGCAAGAGTGTGACGCAGAAGGGTCTATCTTCCTCCTGGTTTCCTCCCATGGGTCTCTCAGCTTCCTGGCAGCCATGGCATGAGCAGATTTTCCTCTGCCAAGACCCCATCATGCCTTTTCAGACTTGCAGCCAGCCAAACACAGACTGAAAAGCTGACCTAAAATGAACCTCTCCTCCTTTACATTGTGGGGGTCAGGTACTGTGTACCAGTGATGAAAAAGTAACTAAGACAAAAAGTCTCAAATCCAGTTCCTCTAGCTCTATGGGAAACTATTACTTTAAGCATCATACCCTTTGGGAAAACTTTCAGTGCTTTTTGAGCCAAAATAGCCTGATGGAAAAAGACTCAAATTCAAACCTCAACACTACCTGTTATATACATTACTGTTGTTTAGCATGCCTTCTCTTCGATGAAATAAAAACAACACGACATTTATAAGCCTCTTAAAATTAAATGTAATTATAAAGGTACATAAGGAGTTGTCCTTCATGGAAATTTAAAACACCTATGGTGGTTGGCTTATCTCATGTACTTAATACACCTGTGTCTCCTCCTTTGGCTTCCTATCTCAAAAGCTATTATTTAAAAAAAAAACAAAAAACGCTAATCCCTTCTCGGCCTTTTGGCTAAGATCAAGTATAAAAAAAAAAAAAGCTATTATTCATTTTAGAATTTGTCTTAAGACAAAGGGTTGTAATTCATGTACATGCAATGTTTCCAGTGATAGCAAATGAGCATGGTAACCACAAATCTTAAAACATATCAAGTGGTTATAATACCACACTTCAACTGTTCCTTAAAAATAAATCCACTCAGGCAAGGGATATAAGCTCAGCGGCGCCGCACCTGCCTGGCAAGTGCCAGGTCCTGAGTTCGATTCCTGGTATGGGGGGATAAATCAACTTCAGTGGTGCACAGAAACTGATGAGCAAATCCTTCTGTAGTGGAAAAACACAACAGAATTGGGACCAGGTTTAAGAGAAAGAACGCTGATCTTGAAGTCATTCTAAACAAGTTCAGTTTTCTAATATGTAAAATACATTCACTAGAACACTGATTCTCAGCAGGATAAAATTTTGTCCCTAAGGTATACGTTGTAAGTGTACAGACATTTTTAATTGCTACAAACAGTTTGTGAGGAGCTGCTACTGGCATCTAGTGGGTAGAGGTCAAAGATGCTATTAAACATCCTACAATACAAGAGCCCTCCTTATGGCTCAAAAATGTCAACAGTGCTGCTGTTCTAAAAGATCCCTGACCAGCAGCATCAGCAGCACTAGAGAACTTGCCAGAAATGCAGAATGTCAGCCCTCAGCCAGCCTCTGTTGAATCAATCCGTATTTTGGACAAGCATCCAGGTGATTCCTGAACACATTAAGTGTGACAAGCACTAATGACGCTTGGCTTATGTGCTCAAGAGATTTTCATTCAAGTGGTCTTGAGCTATGAATGGGGCTTTAGGGGTTTTTGTTTGGTACTGGGGATCGAACTCGGGTCCTTGCGCTTGAGCAGCAGGCGGCGAAACCACTGAGCTAAATCCCCGGCCCGGGCTTTTTAAAGTTCCCCAGGTGATTCTAATATGCAGCCATATTTAAGAACCAATTTGGAGAATCCTTAAAATCTCTTCCATGCCAGTATATGTACACTACAAATCAACACAGTCAACACAGCAGATTTACGTTCATTATTTTCAATAAACACAACTGGGCTAAATGGAGGGCTATCACTGCCTCACATTCATTACAAACTACCATGACAGAAAGCTATACATACCTTAACTTTCTAAAGAACCAGAACTACCGATGAGACAAACCTAATTCCCTGAGGGACACATCAACAGCACTGCCACTTCATCTTTCAAAATCTTACTGAAATGGCTATGTAATGCTTCCACCATATCTAACTTAGCTCTCAAAGGCATGACTGAGAGTGAACTACAGAATATGGGAGCAGTGATAAGAATGCTAACTCACACAGTAAATACCAACAACCAAGTGAACACTGCAGATGAAAATAAATTCGCAGACTGAAACCACAAAGAAAAGTGATAAAAATCTGTAGTATTCCTTACCTGGGTATTCTGGAAGTAATGCCTCCAGAGAGGCCGAATTTTATCTTGGCCACCAACATCCCACACTGTGAAACAAATGTTCTTATACTCTACTGTTTCCACATTAAAACCTACAAGGACAAACAAAAATAATTGCTATGCACAATAATGGATCATTGAAATGATAACGTCCTTTATTTTCTTTAGAAAAGCTTTTTATTGGGGGCCGGTACCAGGGATAAAACTTGGGCCCTTACACTTGCAAGGCAGGCCGCCACGGAACCACTGAGCTAAATCCCCAGCCCCTAGAATAGCTTTTGAGTGACTTTTTTTTTGTACCGGGGATCGAACTCAGGTCCTTGCGCTTGTGCAGTAAGCAGCGAAACCACTAGAATAGCTTTTTAAAACTCCTATTAAAAAATAAAATAAACAAAAATTAAAAAAATAAAATAAAATAAAACTCCTATTAAGGTAATAGGGAAGCTTTACAAACATAGCATTAATCATGTAATTGTTTTCATTATACTATAAAGTAAATTCATCTATAAGCTTTCTTACCAATGGTAGGAATGGTGGTGACGATCTCCCCTAACTTGAGTTTATATAGAATGGTCGTCTTGCCAGCAGCATCCAATCCAACTAGAAGACATTACATAGGTTAAATTTACATCAAAAACAAAGAACTTTAAAGTAACTTAGACTTTGAAAGTAAAAGTTGTGTTGAGGTGTGTTGGTGCATGCCTGTAATCACAGCACTGGGGAAGCTGAGGCAGGAGGACTGCTAACAGTTCAAGGCCAGCCTGGGCTACACAGTGACTTTAACCCCAGTCTGAACTGCTCAGGTAAACTGTCTCAAAATACCAAAACAACAACAACAACAACAATAATAAAAACATCAGAGGGGAGGAATGTGCTTGGTTATGTGGGAAAAATCCACATCAGTAAAGGACAGATCTGGCCTACTGCGGCAGCGCATGCCTGTAATGAGAGCACTCTGGGAGGCTGAGACAGGAGGATCACAAATTCAAGCTCAAGTGACTTAGCAAAACCCTGTCTCATAATTTTAGAAATAAAAGAGCTGCAGACAGCTTGTGTGAGAGGCCCAGGATCAATCTCCACTACTACAGAAAAAAGGAACAGAAGGAAGAAAAGAAGGGAGGAGGGAGAGCGAGAGGAAAGCAGGGGGGAGGAAGGTAAGCCTTATATGGTGACAAAGAAGAGTAATCTAAGTGCCTTTATGTATGAATTTCTCAAAACCTACATATTCTTCATTGTTTGCTAAAAGCCTCTTAAGTGAAATGTAATGACCTCATTGAACATATCATTTTGCTAAGAAGATCACATCCCGTTTGTTCAATAACTTTTTAAAATCAACTGAATTGCATACTATTTCAGCAAGGTCACCTTCATATTTAAATCAAAGCATGACAGCACAGGAAAGAAATGCTACTAATTAAAAAAAAAAATGAAATCATCTCACTTACCCAGTTTATATTCCTAGGCAAGTTAATTACAACTTACATCAGGCCTGGCCAAAACAGTACTGGCCGCTATAGTTAATCTAGACTCTTTCCACCTATACAACATAACAAAGGATCTTCTCTACCCTGTTCCCTTACAGAGGGTGGCTTAAAGATTTCTCTGGAGACCCAAAGCCTCTTATGTCTTCCTCTTCTCATGCCCTCTAATCAAATCTTGTTCTCCACTTCCTTGTACTAAGATGCAGGTTTCTTCCTTCTGAAATACTGTGGCACAAACAACAGGCCCTCATTCATGAGTGTAAAAAGCCAACTGCTACACAAAGTCATCTATTTTTTGAATATGAAACAGTACCAAAAGATCAGCATCATCAACAAAAAATACAAAAAAATCAGAGAACGTAACTTGAAAAAAATACACAAAGTAAATACCTTAAAGTTTAAAAAATACAGTAATGACAGAGGGAGAGGACACACAAAGCAACCAAGCAACCACATCTTTTCATTTTCATACCAAGCTATTTCTAATGAGGATCTAAGTCCTCTTTAGGCGACCTTAACCAAATCAGTAAGAAAACCTAAATTCACCTATCTCAAACTACAACCAATCCAATTCAGAACTGAAACTGAGACACTAACTGGGGGAGGAGGGTTAGAAAATGAAACCACTCCAGTGAGGTTTTGAGAACCCATGGGTCCTCACTGGAGGTCCAAATGTACCATTTTAAAGTACCACGAACTCAAAAAGTATTGACCAAGAATGGAAGAAGCCAGGCACAGAGGTATATATCTATAATCGCAGCACTCTGGGAGGCTGAGGCAGCACTGGAATGTCAAACCCAGCCTAGGCAAATTAAAAATTAAATTAAAAAAGATCTGGGGATATAACTCGATGCCAAGGCCCTATGTTCAATTTCCAGTATCAGAAAGAAAAATAACAGAAAAGCACAAAGGCAATCCAATTTGTCTTTTTTTGGGGGGGGGGGTACTGGGAATCGAACTCAGGACCTTGTGCTTGTGAGGCAGGCACGGTGCCAGTGAGCTAAATCCTCACCCTGTCTGTTACTTTTAATAAGCTTTATATTTGCTTGTGTGCCTCCATCTCCCGCTCCACTGCTAGCGGTCAAACCCAGAGCCTGCAAGCTAGGTGAGTGTTCTCTACCACTGAGCCACACCCACATCTCTTCCAGCAAACTTCATAGTGTCCTCTACCTCTCTAGTTTACTTTACCCTAATAAATATGTACTGTATGGTTTCTTACTTAGAAATGTTAGTCTCACAATTTTGTTCCCCTCTAGTTATTTAAGTAGGTATTGCCTTAATGCTGAAATATTCAGCAATGAGATTTTCCACAGAAATTATAACCAATCTCAACCAGCCAAAATAAGGCTCATCTGTCCAGTGCAGCAATGTTCTCCCTCCCCTCCCCCCACCATAAACGTCACTGTATTAAAAGGTATACTGAATCATTACTTGTCCTTATGCGGGCCTGCACTTTGACCAAAGTATGAATATAGCAAGTAAAACTATTTCATTGATCTTTGCCAATCATTAAAAACTATGTCTGCCCAATTATGCCAGTGAGACACACTTTTAAACTGAAGAAAAGCTGGGTCCAATTACCTCAACTTCGAGGGAGAAAAAAATGAGTGCAAAAAAGAAAAAGTTTCAGATGGGTAATACATTTTTCTTCATATCTTCATTTTTGAAATAATCTAAAAGTTTAAAATACACCTTCATAATTTTAAAATAACAAAACTGAGTGCGTACTGTGTTCCACGCACAATACTAGGTGATTCCATACAGTTTTGAAATTCTTCCCCTCACATTAAACTCCCATTTTTCAGACTATAAATCTGAAATTCACAATTGTCCCAGGAATCACAGGTGAACAGGTATTCAAAAATCTCCTTCTTAGGGAGAAATCAGAACACGCATACTTAGGTAGTGAGAATGTAAAATGGTACTGCGACTTTGGAAAGCAGTTTATCAGCTTCTGAAAACGTTAAACACAGTTACCATACTATCCACCAGTATTTTCCCGAGGCATTTACCCAACAATACTAAAAACATGCCCACACAAAATCTTGTTCACAAACGTTCATAGTACCATTAACGAGACAAAAAAACTTAGCTCGCAAACCGGGCAGCTCTGGCCTCTGGCGGCAGCTGGCTCACATACCAGTGTTGTGTGCAGAGTGCGTGCACGAAGGGGAGAGGGGGAGGAGAAAGGCTGAAGTCGCTCTGTCTCCCTCCAGATGCTCACACCCAGAGCAGTGAGGCTGAAGATCGCAGCCCGAGAATGAGACTCACCGCTGTCCGCTTCCAAGAGTTCGTTTTCCCCACGTCCACACCCTTATCTGATCCAACTTTCGATTACATCAAGAAAGCAAGACAAGCTCGGGAAGACGAAACCTTGCCTGAGGTTCTGAATGGGCCTCTTCGGGTGACAGATCTCAGGCGACCGCTCGCCCTACGCCCCGGGGATCCCTTCACGGACTCTTCCCGACCTCCGCCCGTCGGAGGAGAAACAGGCCTCGAGGCGGTCCCACGCGCAGACTCCACACCCCCGCCCCTCCCGGCCCGGCCTCCACTCGCGGCCCCTCACTCACCCATCAAAATACGCATTTGCTTCTTGCCGAAGAGGCGGGAGAAGAGCGAGGAGATGGTGAGGCCCATGGTGGCAGTGGCACTTGAGAGGGGCACAAGAAGGGTTCTGGCCAGGGTTCTGGCCTGTCCCCGGGCCTTCGCCTTTTACGCTCCCGACACAGCGACAAACAGCGGAGGGGAAGAGAGCTGACGGGAAACAGGCTAGTCAAGACGGCTCGCTGGCCGACGCTGTCCAAGGAAACGCACACTAAAACTAGCGGGGCGAGACCTGTTTGGCAACTGGCGCGGCAGCTCCCGGCTCTAACTTTCAGGATCGCACACGTTACCTAAAGCAGCAGCCGCCACTACTGAAAGTGACTAGACTCCAACTCCGACAGAAACTAGTCCCGCCACCCAATCCTTTTGCGCTTCCGGTGCTGCCTGAGCTACTGCGTCTGCGCACATCGGGATTGGCCAGCTTCGCTGACGTGCAACTCTCCCCGCCACCTCCCCCTCCCGGACGTGGATCCAGGAACCGGCGACGCCACCGGGCACAGGCGCACAGTCCCATGATGTATCGCTTCGCTGCCTCCAATCAGCCTCGAGGAGAGACGCTTCCGCGCATGTGAATGCACCATAGGAGTTGTAGTCTTTGTGCTTGCGGGAAGGCGGTGACCCTCACTAGTTAGGTAGCGGACTTCTTTCTGCTCTTTGAGCGTCGATGGGAATTCCAGAATCCCACGAAAGTATACGTTGCGCGGCCAAACGCTTGTCCTAAGTGGAAAAGTGAAGATGGGCCCTTCCTTCCCGACAGAAAAATACTGTAGTTAGAAGACCTGCGAGGGGAGAAAGGGCGACAGCCTATTAAGGTGCTAGGCCCCCTTGGCAGGTCGTCCTGAAGATCGCTGATCCTATGTGGAGACGAGAGAGCTCGGACACAGCACGCCAGAGATCCCAGCACCCTGGGAGGCCGACATGTGAGGAGCCTAAGTTCGGCTGTATCTCAAAATTTAAAAAAAAAAAAGAGTTGGGGATGTAGCCCAGTGTGAAAGCCCTGGGTTCGATCCCCAGTACGAGGCTGGCGCCAGAAGGAAAGCGGGGCGGGGAGCAAATCAACGAGGACACCTTGCTTTCTTCAGCATTTTTTTCTCCAAGAAACTCGAAAGATTTATTCCTCGGGTTCAAGTAGAAAGCTTCGTTTCAGAAAATACTTATGACCTTATTTTCCCAATTACAAAATAAGGCATAAATGTTGTATGTAGAAAGTTTCAAAGGCCACTTTCCAATAAATTTCACCACACTGTTGCTGAAGTTTAGTAGTGTTCGCAGGCCCCACCCTTAAAGCTAGTCATAGCGTCTTCACCCGCCCTTAGAACTGTTTGTTACAGTGTTTCCCCTTGAAACGTTCTTGACCTAGCCAAATAGATCTATTTCGCAGGCTCAAAGCATCATAACCTCTCTTCCCACTTATGATTTCATATTTAATGTTGTTATTGACATCCTCCCCTGTACATTAGTCTCAAATTGTAGACAGTCAGAGAACTAGACCTTTTTAAAATTTCATTGTAGTCCCCGGTTTGGCACACTGCTAATAAACATCGTTGAGTGAGAAGATGGACAAGCTATCTTATAACGATACTGTGGAATACAGTCAGGAGTTAGACACAGAACTATATTCAGTATTCTAATGAAAAGCTCTCCAGAGTAAAGTTACTTGAGAGGAGATAGTGTAATACAAAAATACAGTTTTCCCCTCCCGTGTTTGAGACAATGTACAAAAAATTTTTTAAGTAAAATCCATGTGTAGTAGTTAGTGTTTGTTTACCTGATAAAATTGTGTGAAGAGTGCAAAAGGGTCTTCCTAAGGAGTGAAATAAATGGTTTGTGCAGTGGTAGTAAAAGAAAAGCTTATTGGTACTTTTAAAAAACTGCTTAGGGGCTGGGGATTTAGCTCAGGGGTTCCGCAGCCTGCCTGGCAAGCACAAGGTTCCGAGTTTGATCCCCTATACCAAAAAAACCCACAAAATTGCTTTACTCCGATACAATTTACTACACTAAAATTAATCAATTTTAACTGTATACTTTCATTTTAACAAATATATTCTGTGGTGAGTCCACTATCATGATTACATAAACCATCTCTGTTATCCCAGAAAGTCCCCTGGTGTCCCTTTGTACTTCACTCATCCTCTCTTAACCTCTATGACACCAGAAGCACAATATTTAAATTTTCCAAAGACAAGGTTACGAAAATGAAAACCATACCAAAAACCAGTCATAGAGATGGAGGAGGCTTGTAATTAATGTGTTTCAAAAAGCACATGTATCCACAAGGTGACTTTTTGATGTGTTGGCTATGATGTGGATAAACTGGAATCCTGATACACTGTTGGTGGAAATAAGTAGTACAACCATTTTGAAAAACAATATGGCAGTTTCTTAAAAATTCACTTACATTATGACCTAGCCATCCCATTCATAACAACCCTAGGTATTTACCCAAGAGAAAAGATATATATGTCTATTCGAAGATGTGTACTCAGGTGTTCATAGCACTTTTATCTGTAATTGCCCAAAACTAGAAAGAACACAAATGTTCATCGACAGATGAGCAGATGAAATACTATTCAGCATAAAATGAGTGAACCTCAAGATGGTCATGCTGAGTTAAAGAATTCAGAACAAAACTATATATATTGCATAATATATATTGCATAATTCCATTTATATAAAACTCAAGAAAATACAAACATCAGTGACAAAATCAGTGGTGGTTTGGGAGAGGGACAGGAAGGAATACAAAGAGAAGGCACACAGGAAGTACAATAGCATGTACAAAGAAATGTGAGGGGGTGATAGGTTTTATCACTACTGTAACTCAAGACTTTGTAAGTTAAAACTAAAATTTTGGTCATAACCCCAGTTGGTTGTATGTGAGGCTGGTCATAACTCCAGGGCCTACTGGATTTTGGCTGTGATAGCAACACACTCAAATTTCAAAACTTAGCAAGCTACACACTTTAAATATGTTCAGGTTATTTTATGTCTATAATACCTCAATAACTGTTTTGTGAAAACACAACTTGGTGGGTGCTATAACCAGAGCCTCGGACTATAAAAATGTTAAACATGTTGCTGCCCTCAATAAAAGTCTTCTACATAAATTTGTAGGTAATATATAACATTAAGTTTAAGTGACATTCTTGTAGAGTTCATTAGACTCTATGTAAATATCTCTAGAATAATATTGCATCATTATGATCTGCCTGTGTGTCCTCTGATTTAAAAAGTTACTTCTATCGCTTCTCGGCCTTTTGGCTAAGATCAAGTGTAAAAAGTTACTTCTGCTAAGGATTTAGCTCAGTGGTTCCGCCACCTGCCTCACAAGTGCAAGGACCCGAGTTCAATCCCCGGTACCAAAAAAAAAAGTTACTTCTGAAATATATCACAGATTTTCAGTTCGAACAGGATAAAAATATCTTCACAGAAAATGTGACATGATCTTCACCTGATTTGGCTACATGCTAGCTTATTTTTCATCTTCAATACAAGGTCTACTGTTTCTGTTTCTGGATCTAGGAGAGTAGGTCCCATAAAAATACACAATGAATATACCAGTATTTACTCAAGATTATATTTTAATAGGCAAGGCTAATGGGTAGGAAGGACAAGACAAAGGAGAGCAGAGTATTTAACTCAGATATAGAATTATAGTACAGCATAATTCTTATGATATCCTAGAAATGGCCAATCAGCTAACATTCAAAATTAGGCAGAATAAATGTCTCTTTGAAGTAAAACAAAATGTATGAAAAGTCCTTTCTGAAGAGGCCCTTTTAGGTAAAGAAACAGAAAGAAAAGTGAGAAAAGTGTACCTCAATAAAATACTATCCTCTCTATATAGTAATGAGGAATTTATAAGAAATATTACATAACAAATCAAGATGACTAAACATAATGCATTACAGAGCGGAAACTTGGCATCTTCAAATAAGCTCTTCTTGGGCTTACTTTGTGGTTGTCTTCACTGTACTGTTTTTCTTAAAGCAAAAATCACTGGAAGTTTTATTTTTAGATAACATTGAGGCTAGTCTACCTCAATTTTTTTGTTGAGACAGGGTCTCACTATGTAGTCCAGGCTGGCCTCCCAATCTGTGATCCTCATGCCTCAGACTCCCAAGTGCTAGGATTACATGGGTGTGTCAGCTTAGCTCACCTCAATTTTAAAGCTAAATAAAAATAAGACTATCCATTAACTTTCATATGCATTTTAAAATCGGCTGTTGATAAATTGTACAATATTAAAAATGAGTCCAAGCACATGAAAAAAAAGTTGATACTAACTGGAAAACGTTAAGTCAAAAGGCAAAAAGAGTTGGAGATACCTAGAGTTTGAATCCTGATTCCCTCCATTAGTGTGCAGGTAAATATTTCTTCCAGTTCTTAAAAACAAACAACAACAAAAAAAACCTTGTTCATAACAATTGCCAGCTTCTATGGTAAAATTCTCCCATTGTAGATGATTCGACCTACCAACCTGAAGTGACTGAAGGCAGAACTAGAAAAACATTAGCTCTTCTGGTCCAATGAAAGTCCATTCTAATACACTTTTCTAGAGGGTTTTACTATGTAGTTCAGGCTGGCCCTGAACTATGTAGCCAAAGCTGGCTTCAAACTCAGAGTGATCATCCTGCTTCAGCCTCCCAAGTGCTGGGCTTCCTGTACATTTTTTTTTTTCCCCAGTACTGGGGATCAAACTCAGGACCTTACACTTTCGAGGCAGGCACGGCCCTAAGCTAAATCACCCGCCCTCCAGTACACTTCTTGCTCTACTTAGCAGTGATGTGATCTAAGGCCAAGTCACTCATCTTCTAAGCCACAGGTGTTGCATAATGCAGATCATAACTGCCTACCTCAGTGAATTGTGATTAAAAGAGAATCTGTATAAAGCACCTACACATTCCCTGGCATGATACTGATCAGGAAAAATTAGCAATTTTACTAAGTATAAAGCAGATACGGGTATTATCTTCAACCTCTAAGGAATACTTTATTTTTACTTTCAACAGTTGTTAGTCATCACACGAACACACTATTTTCTAACCTCTTCACAAAGAGCTTCTAGATGGAGTGCCTCCAATTTTTGGGTGATTTCTTTCCGCCGGGTTTTGAACCAACCATCAAAATTTGGAGACTTCAGAAAATGCCTATAAAAATAAATTTTAAAAAAGCAAAGTTTGACTATCATTTATTTCCCCTACTTGTTACCTTTCTGACAGCTCAGAAAACCATAATAAACAATAGAATTTTCCAGAAAGAATCTAAAAGTTTAAGGCTACTTTTTTGTTTTTTCTTTTTAAATAAAGATCTGCAGATGAGTGGAAAGAGGAAAAGACTAACCAGTAAAGTCCAATCCAATCGCCTATCTAGAGGTCAGCTGAGGTCGTGTTTTTTCAAGTGTTCTCATAAATTCTTCTGGAAGGAACTGTCTTAATTGGGGGGCTCTAAAGGACAATATATAGTATACTTACAAACTAGAAGTGTACAGTATATATTCAAAGAAGATCACTGCAGGTACAGAATTCAAATAGGAATTTATTGGAATATTTATACCTTCCATGGAGAAATAGTTTTCTGCAAAGGCATCAGGTTTGCCACATATCTTTTCTAAAAACAAGGGAAAAAGTCAATAAAAGTTAGGTATTCTTACCTATACAGTCTTTTTTTTTTTGGTACCGGGCATCGAACTTGTGTCCTTGCGAACTATACAGTCTTATACAGAGGTCTTAGGGTTTTTTTCTCAACGTGGGTCACAGTAAATCTAAGTTGCTGACAATAAAAGAAAATCTGACCTACTGTGTCTGACAGTAGAAGGTTAAGACTCCATTTCAGAAGCAGTTCTGCTCAATACCTGTGAGGAAGGAATGCTGAGAATCTGGACAGAACTTACAGGCTTCCCTACCCAGTCAAACCCCATTAGATCATATGCTTTTTGTGCTATCACATTTTGAGTTATCCATGCTTTAAGCATGGGTATACAATGATTCTCTGCCACAACCCACACAAGGTAGGGTCCGAAGCTGGGGAGAACAGTGGAAGATGAAGAAAATTGAAGAATAACCAAGATTAAGCTTGAAAGCTGGGACCAGGTGGAACCATAGCCTGATGAGCTAATGGCCGCTTGGAGTCCAGCACACTCTTTATAGTGTTAAGAGAAACGAAAGAAGGCAGGGTATCTCGTGCTATGTGGCGTATGTGGCCTAGACTGAACATAGCCGTCTCATAATCAGGACACAGACCGAAAGGGAACAAAGGATACACAATATAACTGTCTCCTGGGGCTGTGCAATCCAGGGTCTACAGTATTAGTCAAACAGACTGTGTCTTGTTTGACTAGTCTATGGAGGAGAAAGGGAGTAGGGATTAGGTGAAGGACCAACTTCAGGCTTGGCCTGCAGCAATTCTCCATAAAAACCCAAAAGATGAGGGCCGGGGATTTAGCTCAGTGGTGCTGCTGCCTGCCTCACAAGCGCAAGGTCCCAAATTCAATCAACAGTACCACCCCCCCCAAAAAAAAAACCCAAGACAAGCTAGGGGTGATGATGTATACCTGTAATCCCAGCACTCAGGAGGCTGAGGCAGGAGGATCGCTGCAAGTTTGAGGCCAGCTGGGGCTACCATAATGAGTTCATGGCAAGCCTGAACTATAAAGCAAGATACTGTCTCAAAAAGCCAGGGGAGATGGGTATGTAGCTCAGTAAGAATCCCCTGGGTTCAATTTCTAGTACAGCGAAAAGAAAAAAAGGAAACGTGTTAAGAGTTTCCATATAGCTATACTTCCTAGGTGGCTGACCCAGAAGCTCTGTGCCTTTTCCCATATCTTGCCCTGTATATTTTATCTTTTAAACTATTTGTTATAAAAAACTATGTTATAATAAACCTGAAAATGTTCTAAAATGTGAGGCTAAAAAGGGCTTACAGACTTTGTGATTTTTGTAGTAAAGTAACATCACTTAATAATCAATGTAGCTGCCATACAGTGAGCACTTAAAATTTTTTTAACTGTTAGATATGAAAGAACTACATGCCTATGTGCCTTGGGGGCAGTTCATTTTATTACAACATTTTACTACTGATCCCACGTTAGAAATTTACAGCATCAAATGGGATTGTGTCAGAGAAATCTAAATTCCCCATGTTGTTTCCCCCTGTTATATACACGATAACCCGTAAGTTTACTGCCGACTTAAACACAATGGAATGTGTTTATAGCCTACAGTGTGTGAAACAGGAAAATCAATTTTGCAACACAAGAAAATCCGTTTCAAATATCAAGACTCAAAAAGAACAGACTAATAATGACATATTTTATCATTTTATTAGGAATAATTCCAAATGGGTTATGAAGAAAAATTATTGAATTTGACGAGTTTTCCAAAATCTCAATGAAGATATGTTCATCAATAAACAATAAAACATCAGCAGAACCATTATATACTGGGCAAAGAGTCAGGCTGATACCAAAAGCAACATGCAACATAAGAAAGATAAGAATACAAAGGAAGACAATCTGCCGAGTGGTAAAAAGCCACCTCAATATGAACTCTCTGCAACCAGCACAGAATCAGCTATCAAATCCAAACCACACCAAGGTGAGTTTGACTGATGGAAGCCAGGAGTTGATAATGGGGGGAAGAAATAGGTTCCTCAGTGCAAGAGAGCTGAATAGTGTTTTGGAGCATGTCCCTGGCTGGCACAAGCAGTATTAGAAAATTGTTTTGGCAAGGGATAGAAATAAATACAAATGGAATGCTACATTTTTCAATCAGCAGACTGTCCAAGGAATGATAAAGGAATCCGTAAAGTAGCAAGGGGATAACTCTAAATCATTATTTGTGGTGGGCTCAAAAAACATTCAAAACGATTTAAAGGTGACACAATAGCTATGTCCAGGCATTTAGGCTTAAAAAAAGTAAAACTGAGAGACGATACTTTTCCCCAAGGAAAATGTCTTTAAAACCAAGCATATTGCTAAAGGGCAACACTGTACTTGGTAAACAATAATTGGCCACAAAATGATGTAAAGGCTGTAATGTTCTGCCCAAACCAGTCCCAGATATTGTTTAATAACCAAAATGCAAACTAATTGTGTTGTAACAAGCCTAGACCAATTCTATCAAATGTGTCCGTGGTCAGATATCCAGTTTCACTTAACGTTTTGAAAGCTCGTTTGACAGCCAGTCCAGTCCTTCATACAGACCCGTTCCTTGTGTGGCACAAGTGGCTTGAACATACCACTGTGAAGAAAGGACCAGAAAATATTTGATTAACAAGATTATACAGAATGGGTGTTTAACTTTTCTTATTCAAGAAACTACATATTTCCCTCCACAAATATACAGTTAAAACAGGAAACAGAATTGTATTACAACACAGAAATAAACGTGAGGAAATGTTATTACATCTCATGAACATATGCTTCTGTTTCTATTTATTGATTTCAGTAACAATAAAGATTATTTGAAATTACCCTTTAGACTAAAAGCTTTATTACACTTCTTGCTTTTGAAAAAACCTGCCTCCTACATAAAGCTATGCCTCCTTGTCTATTGGATTTACCCAACTTCCCACCATTTATTATGGTGCTAAAGAAATGACAACACTGTTCTTCACATATTCCAGTTGTTCTGCACTAGTTTTCTCATATCTTTAAAATATTAAAGATAAAGTTAACAAAAATCAAATTAAATAAAGGCATTAAAAGCTCTGAATACTTAAATAATGCTTTAAATGTTACATAATGAAGAAGTTAGCAATACACTTCAAAGCACAATTTAGCACAAAATTACAAAGGTTTAAAATAAAATCTGAAAAGCTGACTTTCATAAACACAAGAGCCTATAGTACCACATTCTTATAATGATGTACTTATTGTTCCAAAGGGATAAATATTAAATGTTTAAACTGAGTATTACCCACAATAATTATCTCTGTAACCCTTAGAGTCAGGTCGTTAATATCACCTTCCAAATACTTACTGTTCTGTTACGAAGAGACTGAAGACCCAATTTATCTGTCATTTCACTGATGGCCATAGCATTTGGCAAATCCTGTTTGTTTGCAAAAAGCAGCAGCACTGCATCCTGCAGCTCATCTTCCTGAAGCTGGAAATAAAAGTTAAGGCATTAACAGCTACTAAACTGGAATCCAACTGCTATAACTGCACAAAACACTGCCTTTCTATACAATGTGTACCTTTCACTCAACATTAAATTCACTATTAAAGAATATGAAGCTTGACTACTCATGCTAGTCATAAAAACATATACTATAATTTCATTTGAATGTATATCAAGAATAAGTGCCTGTATAAAGAGAGAAAGTAAGGCCAGGGATTTAGTTCACTGGCACCATGCCTGCCTTGCAAGCACAAGGTCCTGAGTTTGATCCCTGGTACCAGAAAAAAAAAAAGAGAGAAAGTAGATTAGTGGTTATGAGCGATGAAAGGTGTTAAAGACAGGAGGGAAGGGAATGGGGAGTGACTGTAATGGTTCTAAAATTTCTTCATTACCTTTACTTATGACTTATTGTAAATCTAGTCAATATATTTTCTTTTTTTGCAAAACATTTATGGATACATTTCAGATGTACATAATGATAACATTCATTGTTGGGAATTTCTACCAATACATGATATATCTTGCTTCATCTTTTTTTCACATCTCCCTCCCTTATGTACAAAAGCTTTTTTTCCATTTTTTCCTTCCATTTTTTTTTCTTGTCATTTCTTCCCCCACCCCCCCTTGTTCTCCTTCTCATTTGAACATCTTCTTTAAATTTCCCAATGTCTATTGTATATTTTAGTCCTTATTTCCACTTCTGATTTCTCACACCAGAGGAACAATGCAGTATTTAAACATGTGTGTTAAATTTATTTCACTTACAAGTACAGTCTCAAGGAGCATCATTCCAAGATTTTTTGAGAGGATGATAAAAAAACACTGATTTTCAAATTATGAGTAAAATTTATGGTATGTGATATCTCAGTATAAGTGTTTAAAAAAGAACCTAAGTTGTTGGCATCTAACAAAAAGCCACTATTGACTGAGTTACAAACACAGGCAAAATGGTTTTATTTATAAACTGCACTCTCTCAAGTCCTAACAGCAATGAATGGGAATTACAATTTCATTTTGGTAAATACTTTTTAATACCTACAAGTCTGAACCCATGACAAGGTTCCCCAGGCAGATTTTCTCTTCAGGGTTTTGAACACTATAAATACACGAAAATATTATCGTGATAAATGGCAAGGCTTAAATGTCACTGTCAGCCAAATCACCTCTACTTTCAGAAAGAAGAATTCTTTACCAGGGTTGTTACTACAAAATATTTCTGAAGTAATTATAGGCAAAGCACAGAGAAAATTGATCTCAATGATATGGGGAACAAGGGATTTAAACCAAGATTCCTAAGTCAAAACTGAATGAGTATAAATAATAGTGTATCTGTAAAATGAGAGTCGGGACTAAATCAGACATCCTTAACCAGAGTCAAGCATCAAAATCAACCATGGGAAAACAAAAACAAAAACAAAAACAAAAACCAACCAGGGACCCCTCTGAAACAAGCTGCACACCTTTCTCAACGTAACCGAAGCAGCTGCTCTTGTGTTTTTAAAAAGCTCCCTTTAAGGAGGCTGCGGATGTAGCTCACTGAGAGAGTGCATGCTTAGCACATTCAAGACACAGGGTTCAATCTTTAGCACAAGAATAATAAATGAATAGCTCTACAGATTTCTGTTTGCATTCTTAAACTGTGAACAGTGTCCTTCCTTAACTTTCTTTCTACCTCTAAAAAAAAGTGCAAAGGGCCGGGGATTTAGCTCAGTGGTTTTGCCGCCTGCTGTGCAAGCGCAAGGACCTGAGTTCGATCCCCAGTACCAAAAAACAAAAAAAACAAAAAAAAGTGCAAAAACCGCTAACACTACCATCACACAGTAACACACATCTTGAAAATGATAAATATAAAGTATATGCTTACCATATTTTGCAGTACGGTTGCTCCTTCCTGAATTCTTTCACGGTCATTGCTATCTACCACAAAAATAAGACCCTGGAAAAAAATTGTTTCAATAAATTGTAATTTATGTATTACAACAATTATTCCGAAGGCAGAAAAAACAAACATATTTACCAAAGCATAAAGGGTTACACCAGAAGAAAATGTCCTTTTTTTTTTTTTTTCAGTACCAGGGATCAAACTCAGGACCTTGCCCTTTTGAGGCAGCAAGGTAAAACTGAACTAAATTCCCAGCACTGAAAATGTCTGATGAAAAAGAAAACTCAGGACTTTAATACTGAAAACAAAATTGGGCACTATCTGGAATCACTTTTCTAAGCTATGTTAAGCATAAGAAATTTTATCACTACTTTTTCCTATTATATTTAAGCACAGGTAGCAAAATAGCCATAAAGTAAGGATAAAAGGAAAAATTAACTAAGTACCCCGAAAGAATCATGAACTTACATGAATTACTTACTACAAGTGTAAAAAGAAAAGGAGAAGGATGGAGGGAAAGGAGGCATTACACTAGTTTTTTTTTTTTTGTACTGGGGATCGAACTCAGGACCTTATGCTTGCGAGGCAGGCGGTAGAACCATTAAGCTAAATCCCCGGTCCTACACTAGTTTTTATACACACAATTATTTATAAGTTTCTGTCACTGTGGAAAACAAAACCAACTGCTCCAGAATGTTGCCTGCCAACTCTATACTCAGGAAGAAGCTTAAGCAAAATAGAGCATGAAAACTTCAAGGTTCACTTGATTAAATAAAACTTTTAAGAAAAAGGAAAGTGCTAATAGTTTTTAAAAGGCTTAAGCATTAGAATTGTGTATTACAGCTGGGGATTTAGCTCAGTGGCACAGCACCTGCGTCACAAGCACAAGGTCCTGAGTTCATCCCCAGTACGGAAGAAAAAAAAAAAAAAAGAATTCTATGTTAAAAAACAATGTGGAATTGGGAAGCAGTTAGTTAAATTAAGATGTCTGGAAAATCTTTCAAGTGAGAAATTATAAAATTCTCAGTTAAAAAGCAAGGATAGATTTTTTTTTTCCCCCCTGGTACTGGGGTTTGAACTCAGGACTTTGCATTTGAGAGGCAGGCCCAGCACCGCTGAGCTAAATCCCCGGCCCAAGGACAGAATAATTTTATAGCTTTGTTAAAAATCTTTTCCTATTAAAATGATGGATTACTTCATGCTTTTTCCCACAGCCCTGACTCCTATTTCTAATCACTTACAACACACTATCTTGTGCTTTTATTTCTATATAAGTGGACTGAATACAGAAGGAAATGCACTATCATTCATTTTCTCTTTATTTCTCAGCATCACCATAGCACTAACCACACCAGAGCACCTAACACTTATTTTAACCTTTAGTCATTAAATGATATCATTTCCTTTATATAGTGTTATGGCTTAGATCTAGAAGGTTCCCCAAACACCTCATGTGTTCAGAGGTGGGGCTTTTGGAAAGTGAGTGGACCATGGGGACATTATACCCATTAGTGGTATAATGAACCCTCCCAGTTTCCTCCCATGGGTCTCTCAGCTTCCTGGCAGCCATGGCATGAGCAGATTTTCCTCTGCCAAGACCCCATCATGCCTTTTCAGACTTGCAGCCAGCCAAACACAGACTGAAAAGCTGACCTAAAATGAACCTCTCCTCCTTTACATTGTGGGGGTCAGGTACTGTGTACCAGTGATGAAAAAGTAACTAAGACAAAAAGTCTCAAATCCAGTTCCTCTAGCTCTATGGGAAACTATTACTTTAAGCATCATACCCTTTGGGAAAACTTTCAGTGCTTTTTGAGCCAAAATAGCCTGATGGAAAAAGACTCAAATTCAAACCTCAACACTACCTGTTATATACATTACTGTTGTTTAGCATGCCTTCTCTTCGATGAAATAAAAACAACACGACATTTATAAGCCTCTTAAAATTAAATGTAATTATAAAGGTACATAAGGAGTTGTCCTTCATGGAAATTTAAAACACCTATGGTGGTTGGCTTATCTCATGTACTTAATACACCTGTGTCTCCTCCTTTGGCTTCCTATCTCAAAAGCTATTATTTAAAAAAAAAAAACAAAAAACGCTAATCCCTTCTCGGCCTTTTGGCTAAGATCAAGTATAAAAAAAAAAAAGCTATTATTCATTTTAGAATTTGTCTTAAGACAAAGGGTTGTAATTCATGTACATGCAATGTTTCCAGTGATAGCAAATGAGCATGGTAACCACAAATCTTAAAACATATCAAGTGGTTATAATACCACACTTCAACTGTTCCTTAAAAATAAATCCACTCAGGCAAGGAATACAAGCTCAGCGGCGCCGCACCTGCCTGGCAAGTGCCAGGTCCTGAGTTCGATTCCTGGTATGGGGGGATAAATCAACTTCAGTGGTGCACAGAAACTGATGAGCAAATCCTTCTGTAGTGGAAAAACACAACAGAATTGGGACCAGGTTTAAGAGAAAGAACGCTGATCTTGAAGTCATTCTAAACAAGTTCAGTTTTCTAATATGTAAAATACATTCACTAGAACACTGATTCTCAGCAGGATAAAATTTTGTCCCTAAGGTATACGTTGTAAGTGTACAGACATTTTTAATTGCTACAAACAGTTTGTGAGGAGCTGCTACTGGCATCTAGTGGGTAGAGGTCAAAGATGCTATTAAACATCCTACAATACAAGAGCCCTCCTTATGGCTCAAAAATGTCAACAGTGCTGCTGTTCTAAAAGATCCCTGACCAGCAGCATCAGCAGCACTAGAGAACTTGCCAGAAATGCAGAATGTCAGCCCTCAGCCAGCCTCTGTTGAATCAATCCGTATTTTGGACAAGCATCCAGGTGATTCCTGAACACATTAAGTGTGACAAGCACTAATGACGCTTGGCTTATGTGCTCAAGAGATTTTCATTCAAGTGGTCTTGAGCTATGAATGGGGCTTTAGGGGTTTTTGTTTGGTACCGGGGATCGAACTCGGGTCCTTGCGCTTGCGCAGCAGGCGGCGAAACCACTGAGCTAAATCCCCGGCCCGGGCTTTTTAAAGTTCCCCAGGTGATTCTAATATGCAGCCATATTTAAGAACCAATTTGGAGAATCCTTAAAATCTCTTCCATGCCAGTATATGTACACTACAAATCAACACAGTCAACACAGCAGATTTACGTTCATTATGTTCAATAAACACAACTGGGCTAAATGGAGGGCTATCACTGCCTCACATTCATTACAAACTACCATGACAGAAAGCTATACATACCTTAACTTTCTAAAGAACCAGAACTACCGATGAGACAAACCCAATTCCCTGAGGGACACATCAACAGCACTGCCACTTCATCTTTCAAAATCTTACTGAAATGGCTATGTAATGCTTCCACCATATCTAACTTAGCTCTCAAAGGCATGACTGAGAGTGAACTACAGAATATGGGAGCAGTGATAAGAATGCTAACTCACACAGTAAATACCAACAACCAAGTGAACACTGCAGATGAAAATAAATTCGCAGACTGAAACCACAAAGAAAAGTGATAAAAATCTGTAGCATTCCTTACCTGGGTATTCTGGAAGTAATGCCTCCAGAGAGGCCGAATTTTATCTTGGCCACCAACATCCCACACTGTGAAACAAATGTTCTTATACTCTACTGTTTCCACATTAAAACCTACAAGGACAAACAAAAATAATTGCTATGCACAACAATGCATCATTGAAATGATAACGTCCTTTATTTTCTTTAGAATAGCTTTTTGAAATTCTTATTAAGGTAATAGGAAAGCTTTACAAACATACCATTAATCATGTAATTGTTTTCATTATACTATAAAGTAAATTAATCTATAAGCTTTCTTACCAATGGTAGGAATGGTGGTGACTATTTCCCCTAATTTGAGTTTATACAGAATGGTCGTCTTGCCAGCAGCATCCAATCCAACTAGAAGAAGACATTACATATTTTAAATTTAGATCAAAAACACAAGAAGATATAATTTTAAAGTAACATATTTGAAAGTAAAAGTTATGACAAGGTGTGGCGGCACGTGCTTGTAATTCCATACTCAGAAGACTGAGGCAGGATGATTGTTGGGAGTTCAAGGCCCGCTTGGGCTACACAATGAGTTTAACACCAGTCTGAACTGCATAGAAAAACTCTCTCAAAATACAAAAAAACGAAACAAAACAAAAAAAACACCAGAGAGGAGGAATGTGCTTGGTTATGTGGGAAAAATCCACATCAGTAAAGGACAGACCTGGCCTACTGCGTCGGCACATGCCTGTAATGAGAGCACTCTGGGAGGCTGAGACAGGAGGATCACAAATTCAAGCTCAAGTGACTTAGCAAAACCCTGTCTCATAATTTTAGAAATAAAAGAGCTGCAGACAGCTTGTGTGAGAAGCCCAGGTTCAATTTCCACTGCTACAAGAAAGAGAAGGAAGGAAGGAAGAAAGGAAGGAAGGAAGGAAGGAAGGGGAAGGAAAGGGGAAAGGAAGGGAAGGAGGGAGGAAAGAAAGAGGGAGAGAGGGAGGGAGGGGCAGGGGGGGAGGAAGGTAAGCCTTATATGGTTATAGAGAAGGGTAATCTAAGTGCCTTTATATATGAATTTCTCAAAACCTACATATTCTTCATTGCTTGCTAAAAGCCTCATAAGTGAAAGAGTAAATGTAATAACCTCACTGAATATATGGTTTTTCTAATAACATCACATATGGTTTGTTCAATCACTTTTTTTTGGTACTGAGACCTTGCACTTGCGAGGCAGGCAGTGGCACCACTGAGCCAAAATCCAGGGCGAACCTATTCAATCACTTTTTAAAATCAACTGAATTGCATACTATTTCAGCAAGGTCACCTTCATATTTAAATCAAAGCATGACAGCACAGGAAAGAAATGCTACTAATTAAAAAAAAAAATGAAATCATCTCACTTATCCAGTTTATATTCCTAGGCAAGTTAATTACAACTTACATCAGGCCTGGCCAAAACAGTACTGGCCGCTATAGTTAATCTAGACTCTTTCCACCTATACAACATAACAAAGGATCTTCTCTACCCTGTTCCCTTACAGAGGGTGGCTTAAAGATTTCTCTGGAGACCCAAAGCCTCTTATGTCTTCCTCTTCTCATGCCCTCTAATCAAACCTTGTTCTCCACTTCCTTGTACTGAGATGCAGGTTTCTTCCTTCTGAAATACTGTGGCACATACAACAGGCCCTCATTCATGAGTGTAAAAAGCCAACTGCTACACAAAGTCATCTATTTTTTGAATATGAAACAGTACCAAAAGATCAGCATCATCAACAAAAAATACAAAAAATCAGAGAACGTAACTTGAAAAAAATACACAAAGTAAATACCTTAAAGTTTTAAAATACAGTAATGACAAAGTGAGAGCACACACAAAGCAGCCAAGCAACCGGATCTTTTCATTTTCATACCAAGCTATCTCTAATGAGGATCTAAGTCCTCTTTAGGCGACCTTAACCAAATCAGTAAGAAAACCTAAATTCACCTATCTCAAACTACAACCAATCCAATTCAGAACTGAAACTGAGACACTAACTGGGGGAGGAGGGTTAGAAAATGAAACCACTCCAGTGAGGTTTTGAGAACCCATGGGTCCTCACTGGAGGTCCAAATGTACCATTTTAAAGTACCACAAACTCAAAAAGTATTGACAAAGAATGGAAGAAGCCAGGCACAGAGGCATATACCTATAATCGGCAGCAGTGGAATGTCAAACCCAGCCTAGGCAAATTAAAAATTAAATTAAAAAAGATCTGGGGATATAACTCAATGCCAAGGCCCTATGTTCAATTCCCAGTACAAGAAAGAAAAATTATAGAAAAACCACATAGGCAATCCAATTTGTCTTTTACTTTTAATAAACTTTGTATTTGCTCGTGTGCCTCCACCTCCCATTTCACTCCAAGGCTCAAACCCAGAGCCTGCAAGCTAGGTGAGTGTTCTCTACCACTGAGCCACACCCACATCTCTTCCAGCAAACTTCATAGTCTCTTCTACCTTTCTAGTTAGTTTTCTTTACCCCAATAAATATGTACTGTATGGTTTCTCACTTAGAAATGTTAGTCTCACAATTTTGTTCCTCTTTTGTTATTTAAGTAGGTATTTTCTAAATGCTGAAATATTCAGCAATGAGATTTTCCACAGAAAGAAACTATAACCAATTCTCAACCAGCCAAGATAAGGCTAATCTGTCCAATGCAGCAATGTTCTCTTTCCCCTCCCTGACCATAAACATTACTGTATTAAAAGGCATACTAAGGGCCAGGGTTTAGCTCAGTGGTTCCAGTGCCTGCCTCACAAGCACAAGGTTCCGAGTTCGATCCCCGTTACCCACCCTGCAAAAAAGGTATACTGAATCATTACTTGTCCTTAAGTAGGCCTGTACTTTGACCAAAGCATGAATATAGCAAGTAAAAGTACTTCACTGATCTTTGCCAATCATTAAAAACTGTTAACCAAATTATGCCAGTGAAAAACTGTTTTTAAAAATTAATTTTATTGGTACACTTTTGATATAGGGAATCTGTACCTGTACATAATATATCTTGATTCATTTTTTCCCCATTCCTCTTCCCTCCCTTTAACCATTCTTCCCCTTTCTTTACAAAAGCTTTGTTTCCATTTTTTATGCTTTTTTCTTTTCCCTTCATTCCCTTCCCTTCCCCCCCTCCCTTCTTCCCCTTCCGTTTAAACATTTTTTTCTTAATTTCCAACATTTATCATTCATTTGCACTTTCGTTTTCTCAAACAAGTGAATCAATGCAGTATTTAAACTTGTGTGTCTGTTTCACTTAAAAGTATGGTCTCAAGGTGCATCCATTTACCTAAAAATGTCTCAAATTTATCCTTCTTTGTGGCAGAGGAGGACTCCATTGTATATAAAACCACATTTTTTAAAATCCATTCATCTGATATGGGCATCTGGGCTGCTTCTAAGATTTAGCTATTACAAACTGTGCTGCTATAAATAGTTGTGCATATGATGCTTTCAAATCTTTCAGGAAAATACTAAGAAGGGGAATAGCTGAGTCAAATGGAACCTCTAGTTTCAGTTTTTTGAGGAGTCTCTATATTGATTTCAATACTAGTTGCACCAATTTACACTCCCACCAAGAGTGGAGAAGAGTTCTTTTTTCCTCCCAATATTTGTCACTGGTTGATTTGTTGCTGACAGCCATTCTTTCTGGAGTGAGATAGAATGTATTTGGTGAATCCCCCAAAATATATCCCTGGAACAAAAATGATATTTGCCATCACTAAGAAGGGAGAAAGTTAAGACTTAGTAGCTTACCTCAAAAAAAGCTACTAATAAGGAATAGTCACCATCTTACTTATATACAAAACAGAAATGTCTTATGGCTGTCTTATGTGTACCATAACTCAAATTCAGCTCACTCACCAGAATTCAGCTCTCGAATGGCTGACAGAGTATTTGTTAGAGTTCTGATTTAAGTAAAACTGGCTTGTAGTGAAATGAGGAAAAAAAAAGAGAACATAAAACTATCACAACCACAAGTTTAGATTAACAAAAATCTTCTAAAGGATTGAGAATGACAAAATTTTAACACTGAAATGGTAGAATTGCAAGTAAAATTATTCTTTCACATGATGCCTACATTTCATATGACACTTTGAATCAAGATTAAAAATTGCATAAAATGGACTTAACAAAACACACTAGGGGGCCGGGGATTTAGATCAGTGGTTTCACAGCCTGCTGCGCAAGCGCAAGGACCCAAGTTCGATCCCTGGTACCAAAAAAAACAAATACTAGGGCTCCAGGGATGTAACTCAGCGACATAGCACCTGCCTGGCAAGCACCAGGTCCTGAGTTCAATCCCTGGTACTGAAGAAAAAAAAGGGGGGGGAAGTTTGAGGAAAAGAATGGGATAAAATATAATTTATTTTTTAAAAAACAGGGCCAGGGATTTAGCTCAGTGGTTCTGCCACCTGCCTTGCAAGGTCCCAAGTTTGATCCCCATACCAAAAAAAAAAACATGCTAGCTGTGGCCAGGGATTTAGCTCAGCGCTGCTGCCACCTGTCTCACAAGCACAAGGTCCTGAGTTCAATCTGTTCCCCCCCACCAAAAAAAACATGCTAGGGAAAAATGTGAAACACCACTTTTATGCTTCAACCCTCACTAAAATATTGTTAATATTTGAAAAACTGGCAATCAGAGGATCCTTCCTCTTGAACTTCTCTGGGCCCTAACCAGTGACAGCACAGAACTACACTGGCATTAGCTAAATTTCAGAAAGTTATACTTTTTCAGTTTTTCAACAGGCAAAAACTCAAAAATTCTGGGGCCAGGGATTTAGCTCAGTGGCGCTGTCCCTGCCTCACAAGCTCAAGGTCCTGAGTTCAATCCCTGGTACCTCAAAAAAAAAAAAAAAAACCCTCAAAAATTCAAAGTCAAGAGGTTAGAATAAACTCCTCTGCAGAGTACATTAGTATTTTCAGACATAAACAAAATTTAGGAATTCATTTACCAAAAGTACACCTTAACATGTACCAAGACACGGAGACCTAACCTAAGATAGTGTAGGTCTACTACTTTCTAATTCTGGCTACATGGGAAATCTAGGGTGGAAACTAGACGTCCTTGAATTTAAACTCAGTATCATTCACATGAGTAATTTCCCCTTATAATTCCCACATAACTTCTACAGATCAAGAATCCAGAAGACCTTAAACTTGATACAAATGTGTTGACTTTCTATTTTTAATTACAATAAACTACCAGTCCCATCTTCCAACATCTGTTTAAATTACTTGAACTTTTGGGAGAGCAGCCAGAACAGGAATTAAATGCACATCATCTCCATAGGACCAGGCAAACAAGACACATTAGCTAACTTCTCTTTCTTTTTTTTCTCTCCCCACCCTCTTTCTGGCAGTGCTGGGGACTGACCCCAAGGGCACTCTACCTCTGAGCTACATCACCATTCCTTATTCTTTACTGTGAAAGAGGGTCTAAGTTGCCCGGGCTGACCTCAACTTGTCATACTCCTGTCTCAACCTCCCAACATAGCTGGGATTACATGTGTATGTCATCATGTCCAGCACTAACTGATATCTCTGATACACTTTAAAATAGGGCTGGGGTACAGCATAAGATCTTTGGTTCTATTCCCAGCAAAAAGTCTGAAAAAAAAAGCCACTAATTCAAAACGCATGGATTTGATCTAAGTTGTATAAAGGAGAAAGATGCATACTAACAAAGTATGGAAAAAACAAACTGGTTCTTGTGGCGCATGACTGCAATCATAGCTCCTCAGGAGTGTGAAGCTGGAGGATCACAAATTGGGAGTCCAATCTGGGCAACTTGGCGAGACCCTATCTTTAAAATTTTTTGAAAAGAGCTGGATATACAGCTTAACGGTAGAGCACTCCACATTTTGATCCCCAATAATGCAAATAATAATAACTCACTGGAAATTCAAATACTTGAATGGATCTATACCTTGAAAGTGATTTTATGGTGTCTCCCATTAATTTTATTTTTTTAATTAATTAATTTATTTTTTGGTTCTGCAGATCAAACTCAGGACCATGTGTTTTTGAGGAAGGTGGTGGAACCACTGAGCTAAATCCCCGGCCCAATTATATCCTCTTTTTTTTGGTATAAGGGATCAAACTCAGTCTTTATGCTTGTGAGGCAGGCAGCGGAACCACTGAGCTAAATCCCCGGCCTCTCCCATTAATTTTAGATACTTATCCGGCCACTTAAAAAAAGTAGCATGGCACCCTCCAAAAATAACTATCTTCTCCATGAAAGAAATGGAGAAAATTTGAGAAACATTTTATCTTTGTGAAAAAAAATCATGAACAATTGCTCTATGAATTGTAAAGAACCTCAATAGGAAATTGAAACAAGAAGTAACTGGGTATACTCATACTTTTGAAATATTAAGGAAGCTTGCTTTTGAAACTGATGGTAGTAGAGCCAGAAAATAAATCCTCTTCTCATACTCTTTTGAAAACAAGCTGGTCAATGATGTATTGTCACGTATTATCTGATTTACGGCTGATGTGCATTAATACTTTAGCTCTAGAATTACGCTGAGACCTTGAAATGAAGCGGGTCTGGGATTTAGCTCAGTGGTGCCACAGCCTGCCTGGCAAGCGAAAGGTCCCGAATTCAATCCGGGTAACAAAATAAATTTTTTTAAAAAGAAAGAAAACAAGCTAATAAACTAACAAGATTCAATGGTTAAGGCTAAGGGGGCTCCTCTGAGCATTATTCAGGTACATGGAGCTCCACTGTGAGACAGACTACTCATGGGACCAGGAAAGAGCAGTTGCTTACATTATTCAAAAGAAAACCCTTGTCTCTCAGCTGTGGGGAGAAAAAAAGCCAGTGAAGAGCAGATTTTTTAAAAGTCTACCTTCGAACAGACTTTTTAAAGAAACAACTTTGTAGCTACTATTTAACAAAGATACCCTAAAATTAAGCACCATAATGTTTATCTCACCTATTGAAAACGTATTAGGGGCCAGGGACTTAGCTCATTGGTCCCGCTGCCTGCCTTCCAAGCACAAGGTCCCAAGTTCGATCCCCGGTACCCGCCCCAAAAAGTATCAGGCTTTTAGTATATGTGCTGCAGAAACAAGCACTGTATCAGGTTTTTAAAAATATTACTTCGTAAAAGTTTTTGCATTAGACCGTATGCCAGCTGGACAAACATTAATTTAAAATACAAATAGATCAAGTACATTCAAAATTCTTGAAAACAGACAAAAAAAAAGGATACTGCACGTGATAAACACGAAGGAGTAAAACATAAAGCCGAATCCTGCGCTAATGAAAGTTTAGCAAAATGAGGACCGAAGACTCCGGACTCGGAAAACTTGGGCGCTCCCTGGCTACCACACTGGATCTGGTCATTTCCTGCCACGGGCAGCTCTGGCCTCTGGCGGCAGCTGGCTCACATACCAGTGTTGTGTGCAGAGTGCGTGCACGAAAGGGAGAGGGGGAGGAGAAAGGCTGAAGTCGCTCTGTCTCCCTCCAGACGCTCACACCCAGAGCAGCGAGGTTGAAGATCGCAGCCCGAGAATGAGACTCACCGCTGTCCGCTTCCAAGAGTTCGTTTTCCCCACGTCCACACCCTTATCTGATCCAACTTTCGATTACATCAAGAAAGCAAGACAAGCTCGGGAAGACGAAACCTTGCCTGAGGTTCTGAATGGGCCTCTTCGGGTGACAGATCTCAGGCGACCGCTCGCCCTACGCCCCGGGGATCCCTTCACGGACTCTTCCCGACCTCCGCCCGTCGGAGGAGAAACAGGCCTCGAGGCGGTCCCACGCGCAGACTCCACACCCCCGCCCCTCCCGGCCCGGCCTCCACTCGCGGCCCCTCACTCACCCATCAAAATACGCATTTGCTTCTTGCCGAAGAGGCGGGAGAAGAGCGAGGAGATGGTGAGGCCCATGGTGGCAATGGCACTTGAGAGGGGCACAAGAAGGGTTCTGGCCTGTCCCCGGGCCTTCGCCTTTTACGCTCCCGACACAGCGACAAACAGCGGAGGGGAAGAGAGCTGACGGGAAACAGGCTAGTCAAGACGGCTCGCTGGCCGACGCTGTCCAAGGAAACGCACACTAAAACTAGCGGGGCGGAGACCTGTTTAGCAACTGGCGCGGTAGCTCCCGGCTCCGACTTTAAGGATCTGGGTGTGCCACGTCACGCAGCAGACCAGGCGACTCCAGCAGAGGCCCGACCCCTCCAACGCGGACAAAATCGCGTCACCACCGCTCCATCCCCCTGAGCTTCCGGTGCTGCCTGAACTACTGCGTCTGCGCACATCGGGATTGGCCAGCTTCGCTGACGTGCAACTCTCCCCGCCACCTCCCCCTCCCGGACGTGGATCCAGGAACCGGCGACGTCACTGGGCACAGGCGCACTGGGAGACACAGTCCCATGATGCATCGCTTCGCTGCCTCCAATCAGCCTCGAGGAGAGACGCTTCCGCGCATGTGAATGCACCATAGGAGTTGTAGTCTTTGTGCTTGCGGGAAGGCGGTGACCCTCACTAGTTAGGTAGCGGACTTCTTTCTGCTCTTTGAGCGTCGATGGGAATTCCAGAATCCCACGAAAGTATACGTTGCGCGGCCAAACGCTTGTCCTAAGTGGAAAAGTGAAGATGGGCCCTTCCTTCCCGACAGAAAAATACTGTAGTTAGAAGACCTGCGAGGGGAGAAAGGGCGACAGCCTATTAAGGTGCTAGGCCCCCTTGGCAGGTCGTCCTGAAGATCGCTGATCCTGTGTGGAGACGAGAGAGCTCGGACACAGCACGCCAGAGATCCCAGCACCCTGGGAGGCCGACATGTGAGGAGCCTAAGTTCGGCTGTATCTCAAAATTTAAAAAAAAAAAGAGTTGGGGATGTAGCCCAGTGTGAAATCCCTGGGTTCGATCCCCAGTACGAGGCTGGCGCCAGAAGGAAAGCGGGGCGGGGAGCAAATCAACGAGGACACCTTGCTTTCTTCAGCATTTTTTTCTCCAAGAAACTCGAAAGATTTATTCCTCGGGTTCAAGTAGAAAGCTTCGTTTCAGAAAATACTTATGACCTTATTTTCCCAATTACAAAATAAGGCATAAATGTTGTATGTAGAAAGTTTCAAAGGCCACTTTCCAATAAATTTCACCACACTGTTGCTGAAGTTTAGTAGTGTTCGCAGGCCCCACCCTTAAAGCTAGTCATAGCGTCTTCAACCGCCCTTAGAACTGTTACAGTGTTTCCCCTTGAAACGTTCTTGACCTAGCCAAATAGATCTATTTCGCAGGCTCAAAGCATCATAACCTCTCTTCCTATTTATGATTTCATATTTAATGTTGTTATTGACATCCTCCCCTGTACATTAGTCTCAAATTGTAGACAGTCAGAGAACTAGACCTTTTTAAAACTTCATTGTAGTCCCCGGTTTGGCACACTGCTAATAAACATCGTTGAGTGAGAAGATGGACAAGCTATCTTATAACGATACTGTGGAATACAGTCAGGAGTTAGACACAGAACTATATTCAGTATTCTAATGAAAAGCTCTCCAGAGTAAAGTTAGCCAGGAGGGCATAGTGTAAATAATATAAAAATACACATCTTTTCGCTCATGTATTTCAGAGAATGTAGAACAAAACCTTCAAGTAGAATCCATTTGCAGTAGTAGTATTTACCTGATAAAATTGTAGAGGATACAAAAGGGTGCTCCTAAGGAGTAAAGAAAATGGTTTGTGAAGTGGTAGTCAAAGGAAAGCTTGATACTTCTAAAAATCTGCTTTACTGAGATACAATTACTGCCATAACATTAACCAATTTTAACTGTACACTTTCAACAAATGTGTTTAGTAGTATAGCCATCATCATTGTCTCGGACACCTATTATCCCAGAGTGTTCCCTTGTGCTCCTCTGTAGTCATCCTGTCTTCACCACTAGCCCCAGGCCAACCACAGACCAGTTACTAGTCTTTTTTCAGCCCTGCATGGTGGCAGCACGCTTATAATTCCAACACTCAGGGAGCTAAGGCCGGAGTATTGTTGTGAGTCCAACCTTAATTACATAGTGAGTTCAAGGCCAATATGAACTACATAGAGAGACACTGTCTCAAAAAACTCAAAGAAAAACAAAACCGAAAATTATAGTTTTCTCTTTTGCAATATTTTATTTAAATAGGAATATATAAAGCTTGGTGTGAGGTGCATGCTTGTAATCCTAGCATTTTGGAGGCTACAACAGGAGGACTGCAGCAAATCTGAGTCCGGCCTGGACTGCGCAGTGGGTTCAAGGCCAGCTTGAATTACATAGCAAGACCCTGTTTCAAAAACCAAAGAAAGAAAGAAAGAAAATACATTTTTTGTGCTTGACTTCTTTCTCCTAGCATGATTTTGAAATTCATCTATGTTATTGCGTGTATCAGTTTTCTTTTTAATTGCAAGCACTGTTCCTTCGTATGGATATACCAGTATTTATCCATTTACCAATGGACAATTAGTAGTCTTTTGGTTGTTCATTTAAAAGTTTTGGGCTATTATCAATAAAGCTGCTGTGAACATTTAAAAATGTGTTTTGTGTATTAACAAGATAAATTTGTGTATCATTTAAGTAATTTTTAAAATCTTTAGATTGGGTGAACTATAATTAGTTTAACACATATTCTTCCAGATTTTTCTCTTTGAAAAACTACTATTCCTATATGAGAAAAGGATCACTGTTCAAAATTTAAAGAATGAACTTGGAGGTGGACAGTGCAGTGGAACATGGATGTTTAATCACAGAGGACCTTGCAAGATGGGTGTCTTTCCTAAGACAGGAACACTTGATTTAAAAAGCAGTGAGCTTTTATCCCTACTTCACAAGGGCTTCCCTTCCCCCATCTCTCATTAGGTGAGCTCAGAAGACACAATCTGTCCCAAACAGCACCTGTTATTTCCCCTTCTTGCCCCCTACCTTATGCAAACTTCTTTGTAGTTGTGACCTTTCGGTTTAAATGAGCATAATACATGGAAACCTGTTGTTCTAGCAATCGTCTCTTATCCTACAATTTTATCTTTGAGTTTAGAGATTCTTTTTGAGTGAGTTGTTTTGTGACCTGTATATGTCTGCTATTTGACCCAATGACCTGTCAGTAAGCATACTGGCATGCCAATAAAGCTCTTTTAAAGCTGCCAAAGCTGAAATGAAACATGGGTCATCTCCTTTTTTGTTTCTCACACCTATATAAATTACTTTTTTCAGGGCTGGGGATTTAACTCAGTGTTTCCGCTGCCTGCCTCGGAAGCACAAGGTCCTGAGTTCAATCTCCGGTACCAAAAATAAATTAAAAAATAAAAATAGATTACTTTTTTCATATACTGTGGACATTTTAGGTGTTAATATCAGCAATAAAAATTTAACTTTTATGGGATGAATTTCATTGTGTGAATGTAAGATAAAAGAGAAAAAGCCAATCGTTGCATTCACTTGCTTAATGACAATGTCATGTTATACTAACAGAACAGTGTTAAAGAAAACACAGAAACAGATCACCTTACACCACTTTTTAGTTCTGAAAAGGTTGAGACCAGTGAGCCAGAACCAGGCCCTAGTGGGCTACATACTCCCCCAAAGAAAAAGGACACCAGAGAGCCAGATTCCTGATGTTCTCATGGAAGGGGCCTCTCCTTCCAAACAATAATCACCTTCCATTTCATCCTCCCTTCCTGCACGCCAAAGATGTCAACTTGAATGGTGAGTACAGTATGAAATTGTTTCTGGTAAACTATGCAGCACGTTTTATAACTTTCTGGTGAATACACTAGGAAAATTATTTGTGTTTCTGGTAAATTACACACATTATACAACCCTTTTTATTATGAAAAAGTTAAGGGGTGCTTTGGGAGGTTCATGATGCATTATGAATATTTCCATTATTATGGGGAAAGTTGTCTTGACTTCCAACCAACTTGATTTACAACCAGCCCTTGCAAATGAATTGAGTTCATAAGTCATGGGTTCACTGTATTTATAGCAAAGTGCCAACACTGCAATTAAGCTTTAATTCTGAGGTTTCAGTTTAGAAAAAACAACTCACACATTAACATCTTTTGTCTTAAAAAAAAAAAAACCACTGCTGGGGATTTAGCTCAGTGGTTCCAGCGCCTGCCTTGCAAGCCCAAGGTCCCGAGTTTGATCCCTGGTACCAAAAACAAAACAAACAAACAAAACCCACTACTGATAAATCACACAGATGTGAAACATCTGTACCCTAAAAAACTACATTACTGAAATTAAAAAACACATAGACAGAAAGATACATTTTTGTTTGTGCTTCAGAAAACTCAAGAAACCAATTCTCCCTCAAATGGATCTACAGACTCAATGCAATCCCAACTAAAATCCCAGCAGGAATTCTTTTAGAAATTCAAGTATGATTCTAAAATTCACAGAGAAATGTATAGGACTTAATTTTTAAAAAGACAGTTGGAGAGCTAACATTACTCAATTTCAAGAATAAAACCATAGCAATCATGACAGTATAGTATTGGCATAAAGACATAAATATATACCAATAGACGAAAACAGGAAGTGCAAAAATAAAATCATATGTATGGACACTTGAATTTGTAAAAGTGCAAAACACTGCAACTGATTTTGACAAATGAAAACTTTTCAACAAATGGTATGGGAACTGGATAGTCATACAAAAGAACAAAAAAACCCCTCATAGATCCATACTTTACACAAGACCAAAATTAGTTCCAAATGATTTATATACCTAAATATAAAACCCAGAACAATAAAATTCCCAGACAAAAAAATAGGAGAAAAGCTTTGTGACTTTTGGGTAGGCAAAGAGGTATCATACCAGAAACACAATACTTAAGTGAACAAGTTCATAAGTAGAACTTCATCAAAATTCAAAACTTTAACTAGAAAGCTTCCGGGAAGATGGCGAAGTGGTGAGGAAGCTCCCCACCTCCGTCCCAGGCTCCTAGGGCAGTGAAGCTCAGCTGGTCCCAGCATCGGGAAGGAAGCTCCCCTGGTGCCATCCCAAGCTCCTAGGGCACAGAAGGTGAGCCGCATGGGCACCAGAAGCACCCCTCCTCCCGTGGAAATGAGAAGACACATAAACAAGCCTCAAAAACAGACTTCCAGATCACCTACAGCAACCCCAAAGGGAAACGAGATGGAACACCCTGATACTCAACCACCTGGACTCTCTGAACTGGTAACAAAAGAGGATCTGGGAAAAATGAAATCAGAAATAATTACTCAGATAACAGCAAAGATTTTGCTCATGGTGCAAGACATGATTAATAAATCTAGAGAGGACACAGATAAAAAAAATAGAGGATCTGAGGAATATGATGGAATCCCAACATAGGAAACAAATGGAATCCATAAAACAGATACAAACAGATTTCCAAGAGATTAAAAACTCCATCGAAAGTCTGCGCAGCAGAATGAACCAATGTGAGGACAGAATTTCACATATAGAAGATAAGATAGCAATTAGTGAGGAGGAAAAGAAAAATTGCTTTAAAATTGTAAGGGAACATGAGAAATCAATCCACCAGCTCCTAGATGATGCAAAGAATAACGTAAGACTGATTGAAGTCAATGAAGAAAGAGGAGAGAGTGCAGATGACATAAAAAAAACTCTTCACAGAAGTGATGGCAGAAAACTTCCCAAGGAGGGGAAAAAAACTTGACATACAGATAAGTGAGACATGTAGGACTCCAGCTAGCCTTAATCAAAAAGAATCTACACATAGGCATATAATAGTTAGGATTCCAGAAATCCAACAGAAGAATAAAATTCTACAAGCAGTGAGAGAAAAGAAACAAATCACATTCAAAGGAAAGCCCATCAGAATCACAGCAGACTTCTCAGTGCAAACCCTCAAGGCAAGAAGAGCTTGGAGTGACGTATTTCAAGCCCTAAAGGAAAACAGCCTCCAACCCAGATTGATGTACCCTGAAAAACTATCTTTCAAAATTGATGGAGAAATAAGATACTTTCATGATAAAGAGCACCTCAGGAACTTCATGAATACCAAACCAGCACTCCAAAAAATTTTAGACAATACCCTAGGAAAAGACAATGAGGATCACAACCCCAGGAAACCCAGCAGAATGAATCCATTGGTCGTGACAAATTAAACACAAAGGGGGAGAATCCAACAAAAAGAAAAAGTCATGACAAGGCTTTTAAAACTTTTGACTTCATCTCCCTAATGAGTGTATAATTCAATCTTGTTATTGTACTGATTAGTATTTTTCTGATTCTAGAATTCACACCATTCCTTGTGCTATACTGGCTATTTATCATCTTCTTATGTCTACATTTTAACTACGTTGTCTATTAATGAGCTCTAAGAATTCTTTATATATTCTGCTCATAGGTTATATGCATTGTAAATATGGTCTAAGGACTACTTTTCATTTTAATGATGTCATTTAAAGTTCTAAATTTTGATGGAATCTCATTTTTCAATTTTTTCTTTTATACATCATGTCTTTTGTATCCTAGGTAGTTCTTGCCTACCTTAAATTCATAAATATTTTCCCTTATAATTTCTTCTTAAAGTTTTATACTTTTAGGCTTTCATATTTAGGTTCATAGATCCCTTCAAGTTATTTTCATGTATGGAAAAAAATGGTTGAGGTTAATTTTTTGTATACGGATACCAGGTGTTCTAGTGCCATTTGCTGAAGACACCATCTCTTCCTTGGCTCTTGAATCGAGTTTATAGTCCATAAAATGCTAATGTTAAATAATCTTTCAAAACTCAGTGGACCATATATGTGTGGTTCTATTTCTAGATTCTCTGTTTTTTTCAAATGATCTATATGTCTTTCCTTATACCAACACTGCCTTGATTACTGTAGCTTTAGAAGAAGTCTTAAAATTGGGTGCTAAACGTCTTCCAACACTGTTTTTGTTTTTGTTTTTGGCTTTTCTGGGTCCTTTGTACTCCTACATAACTTTAAAATTTCAATATCCAGTTCTTCATTTATAGCAAGTATACACAGACCTGAATTTTTATACGTACCTTGTGTTTTCTAATCCTGCTAAATTCAAGTACAAGTTCTAGGGGCTCCTAGAGATTTCTTAGTATTTTCTCTGTAGATGATCATTTCATCTACATATAAAGATTTTGCTTCTGCTGTGCCAATCCTATCCTACTTGTGTCATTTTATTGCCAGACTATTTTGGTTTAGACCTATGTTTCAAAGTCTAATGGACAGATGAAGAGTAGGCATATATGCCCTTGTTCCCCACTTTAGGGAGAAAGCATTGTATTGTCTCCATTCATAGAAGGAGTTTTTGTTGGAAGTATGGAGTACATGTCTTTGATGTGTTGAGAAGGTTCTGTTCTACTTCTGGTCTCCTGATAGCTTTTACCATGAACAGCTGTAGAATTTAGTCCAATACTCTTTCTCCAACTAGTGACAGGATCATAATGGCTTTCTCCTTTCCTCTGTTAAAATGATTACTTTTGGGGTTGGATCTTCCAATGCTGAACCAACACTGCCAGCCCTATAACAAAACCACTTTCTACATCCTGCCAGATCTGACTTCTAATAGTTTGTTTTGTTCAACAAATTTCTATCTATGTTCACACTTTTTTCTTCTATTATCTTTATCCAGTTTTAGGATTAGCACAATGTTGATTTCCTAAAATGAGGGGAGAAGTGTTCCTTCTTTTTTCTGCTTTAATTGTTTCATATAATTTATCAGTTAAAATGTTTATGAGCCTGCTGTTGTCATATAGGTAGGTTTTCAAGCTAGGAATATACTTTCTCTAATAGGTGCTATTCAAATTTTATATTTACTCCAGAGTTGGTTTCTTTAATTTGTCTTCTAAGTTACTTCTTAGAAGTTGTCAAATTTATTTTAAAAAAGATTTTTGTAATATACTTTCTATATCCTTTTAAATTCTGTAAAATCTGTGGTAATGTCTCCTAGATCTTAATATTGTAATTTAAAAAATGTATAACTGATACTGTGTAACTGGAAGAAAAGGTCTAAACGAGCAGGGGAATTGGGAGGGGTTGGGGAAGGGAAAAAGGGGAAAGGAAAAAAATATGAGAAGAGGAAAAAAATGGAAACAAGGTCTTTGCAAATAGGGAAGGGCGGAGGGGGTGAAGGGAGGGCAAGGGAAAGGGGAAAAAAAATAAGAACCAAGAGACTCATGTAATGGTACAAGATCCCAATGATGAATGTAACTGTATTGTATACCTAAAATGTACCAATAAAGTTAATGGGGGAAAAAAAAAAAGAAAGAAAGAAAAACAAAACTAGGCAGACTCCTGAAAATGAAAGAAAATAGCTTGCTTTTCATTATAGCCTGTCCAATATACAGTCAACAGCTTGGTACAATAGCTCTGTAGAATAAAGCCCAAAGTAGTAAACTAAAACATCTTTTGAACTAAAAAAAAAAAAAAAAGACTTCTAGATTTAATAACCAAATTCAGTAGCATACCTGGATACAAAGTCAACAATCAAAAATCAATAGTATTCCTGTACACAAATAATGAACTAAGAGAGAAATTACGGAAACAACACCTTTCACAATAGCATCCAAAAAAATGAAATACCTAGGACTGGTGATTTAGCTCAGTGGTACTATGCCCCAGTACCAGGACAGGGGGAGAAGCGGTAACCCTAGGAATCTATCTAACAAAGGAAGTAAAAGACCTTATATTGAAAACTACAGTACTCTAAAAAAGGAGATTGAAGAGGATATCAGACAATGGAAAGATATCCCTTGTTTTGAGTAGGAAGAACCTAGAAGTGAAAATGACCATGCTTTCAAAATTATTATACAGACTTAGTGCAATTCTGATCAAAATACCAATAACATACCTCACAGAATTAATGAAAACAATCCTAAAATTCATTTGAAACTAGAAGAGACCTAGACTAGCAAAGGCAATTCCGGGCAACAAAGGCAAGGTTAGGGGCATCACAATCCCTGACCTGAAATTATACTACAAGCTAAAATGATAAAAGCAGCATGGTACTGGGGAAAAAACAGACTCAAGGATCGATGGAACAGATTTAAAAATGTAGAAACAACTCCAAACACATGCAGCCACTTGTGTGTGTGTGTGGAGACAGGGTCTATGTAGTTCAGACTGGCCTTAAACTTACTATGTAGCCTAGGGTAGCCTCGAACTCATGGTAATCCTCCTGCCTCAGCCTCCCAAGTGCTGGGATTACAGGCATGAGCCATCACACCAGGCAGCCACCTTATCTTTGAGAAAGGGGCCAAACACCTTCACTGGAAGAAAGCAGCCTCTTTATTATAATAATTGGAGCAGGAAAAACTCTTTTCACATCCAAAGATTAAAACTAGACCCCTATCAGGGCAGGGATTTAGCTCAGTGGTTCTGCTGCCTGCCTCGCAACCACAAGGTCCCAAGTTCAATTCCCGGTACCAAATAAAACAAAACAAAACTAGACCCATATCTTTTACCATGCACTAAACTAAAATAAAAATGGATCAAAGATCTAAATATTAAAACAGAAACACTAACTCTGCTGGAAGAGTGAATAGGTAGAATTCTTGAAGACATAGGAATAGGCAAAGACTTTATGAATAAAACCCAAATTACACAGGAAATACAGAGAATCAACAACTGGGATCTCATTAAAAAGTGTTTGCACAGCAAAAGAAACCAACAGAGTGAAGAGACAAACCACTGAGTGGGAAAATTTTTTTACCAGCTATTCATCAAAGTAATACTACCTAAAATAAAGAACACAAAAAGTTCAGACCTCCCAAGTTTAAAGACCTGATACAAATATGAGTATCGTTCAAGATACTTCTCAGATGAAGTAAAAACAGCATATAAATATATGAAAAAAATGTTCAACACCACTGGTCATTTGTGAAATGGACAATAAAACAACACTGGATTCTATCCCAATCCAGACAGAATTCAACCAATAACATGCTGAAGGGGCTGAGAAAAAAGGAACCTTTCTAGGGACTGGGGATTTAGCTCAGTGGCACCGTGCCTGCCTCCCAAGTGCAAGGTCCTAAGTTCGATTCCCGGTACTGCAAAAAAAAAAAGGAACCCTTCTCCACTGGTGGTGGGAGTATAGGCTGGTACAACCACTATGGAAATCAGTGTGGAGATTCCTCAATAAACTAAAATTAGAGGTTCCATTTGACCCAGTTATTCCCCCTCTTGGTATCTTCCCAAAAGAAGTAAAAGCATCATACCACAGCTATCCTGCTGACATACTCATTTTGGATTTCTTGTCTCTTGAATGATGAGAAAATAAAACTTCTGTTGTTCAAGCCATAAAATTTTTTTGTGTGTGTGGTACCAGGGATCAAACTCAGGAACTCGTGCTTGCGAGGCAGGCACGGTGCTACTAAGCTAAATCCCTGGCAAAGCCATAAAAAATTAATGGCATCTCTTAAATATACTAAAATAAAATATTTCACAGTAGGATATTATTCAGTAATTTCAAAAATGAGTAACATGGGACTGGGGATTTAGCTCAGTGGTTCTGCCGCCTGCCTTGCTAGTGCAAGGTCCCGAGTTCAATCCCCAGTACCAAAAAAGAAAAAAAGAAAAAAAAAGGAGTAACATTTAATTTATTTTTAACAAACAAGTTAAACCCCAAACAACAATATAATTTACTTGCTACTTTTGAGATTTTTTTCTTTCATCGGGGGGGGGGACATTGGGACAAGCGCTCTACTACTGAACTATTTTATAACTGCTTTTATTGGGGTTTTTTTCTTTTGGTTTTTTTGGTACTGGGGATCAAACTCGGGTCCTTGCGCTTTCACAGCAGGCGGTGAAACTGCTGAGCTAAATCCCTGGCCCTGTATTTTTTTTCCTCTGGTACCAGCAATCGAATTCAGGACCTTGTGCTTGCCAGGCAGATGTGGCACCACTGAGCTACACCTCCGGCCCTTATAACTGCTACTTTTAAAAAGGAGAGGAAGAATAAATTTGAGATTTAGAGTTTTAAAAAAAGAAAAGTACCAAATGAAAATGTTACAATACTTAGATAAACAGGTTTATTTTTTAATATCAAACCATTTATTGGTACATTTTAGGCATACATAATAACACTCATCATAGGGAATCTGCACATGTACATGATACATTCTGCCTTTTTCCCCTTCGTCTATGTATAAAAGCTTTGTTTCCATTTTTCCTTCTATTTGCAGTTTTTTTCTTGTCCCTTCCTTCCTTTCTCCCTCCCTCCCCCCTTGTTCTCCTTGCCATTTGAACATTTTCTTCCCATTTCCCAATGTCTACTATAAATTTTAGTCCTTATTTCCACTTTTGGTTTCTCACACCAGAGAAACAATGGGTTATTTAACTTTGTGTATCCAATTTATTTCACTTAAAGAGTATGGTCTACGGGGGATTTAGCTCAGTGGTTTTGCCGCCTGCTGTGCAAGCGCAAGGACCCGAGTTCAATCCCCGGTACAAAAAAAAAAAAGTCTCACGGTGAATCCATTTACCTATAAATGTCTGAAGTTCAGCCTTTTTACAGCAGAGTAGTACTCCATTGTATAAAAAACCCCCACATCTTCTTTATCTATTTGTTGGTTGATGGTCTTGGCTGTTTCCAAGTTTTAGCTATTACAAACTGTGCCACCATAAACATGGGTGTGAATATATTGCTGTGGTATGATGCTTTTAATTCTTTTGGGAAGATACCAAGAGAAATAGCTGGGTCAAATGGAACCTCTAGTTTTAGTTCTTTTTTTTTTTTTTGGTACCGGGGATTGAACTCGTGACCTTGCACTTGCGAGGCAGGCGTCAGAACCAGAGCTAAATCCCTGGCCCTCTAGTTTTAGTTCTTTGAGGAATCTCCACAGATTTCCACAGTGGTTGTACCAGCCTGAACTCCCACCAAACTGGAAAAGGGTTCCTTTCTCCCCACAGCCTCACCAGCATTTGTTATTGGTTGATTTCTTGATAGCAGCCATTCTTTCTGGATTGAGATGGAATCTCAGCATTAATTTGCACCTTTCAAATGACCAGTGAAGTTGAATACTTTTTCATATATTTACTGTTTCTACTTCTTCGTCTGAGAAGTGTCTATTCATTTCAGATGCCCATTTTTGGACTGGATCTTTAAATCTGGGAGCTCTGATTATTTGTATTGTTTATTTGTTCTAGGTAGTAGTCCTCTGATAAATAGCTGGCAAAAAAATTTTTTCCCAGTGGTTTCCCTTGAAAAAGCTTGATAAATAGGTTTAAAAATGTTTTTTAGATGGGGTCTACTGTTGTCCTGGTCTCAAACTCATGGCCTCAAGCCATGCATTCATCCATTTCAGCCTAAGTATCTGACTAATCATGTGCCAACCATACCTGGCTAAAAGATTTCTATCTGAATTTCAAAAAATCAATGCACTATTCAAAGTACATAAAAATGTCTTAATCTGTTATTAAACTGCACTATTCACCTGTTCATAGTGAAGTAAACAGAAAAAGGTTTTCATTTAATTTCTTCTTAAAAAAAAGTCTGTCAGGGCCAGGCCTAGTATCTCAGGCCTGTAATACCAACAGTCTGAGTGTGAGGCTAAGGCAGGATAATCACAAATGCAAGTCCAACCTGGACAACTTATTGACTCAACAAGACCCCATCTGAAAATAAAAATTAAAAAATGGATTGGGGATGCAGCTCATTACAAAGGCGAGAGGTTCACTTCCAGGGCCTCAAAAAAATCACAATGCACAAGTTTTATTAACCATGTTCCCCCTTCCCAAGCATTCCAAACTCACTCAGAAATAACACAAGATATCCAAGTACTTTAAAATGCAAGGCTTTTAATTCAGTTTCTGGTAATGACCATAAATGCCTCCACATAAATGCCTCCTCTTTTTCACTGTAAATAGAAGGTACTAGGCATTACATAAGACCCTTAAAGCAGTGATTCCTTCTAATGCTGGTGGACATAAAACATTAAATGGCAGTTTAGATGTTAACAAAGTCTTCTAAAAAATAAAAAAAAGACTGCTCAAAAACCACACATAAAAAATTAAGTTACCAGTCAGTCTTTCTCAGATTTCCAATGCAGCTTTAAGTTATTCTTACAAGTACATAATTTGAAATTAAGAGAGAAAATGGACGAGTATGTTTTTCAACATGTGTTAAGTTTCAGTTAAATACAGTAAGTATGAAGATACCATTATCATGCTAATGGGCATCTTTTGCTACTCTTTAGCTGTGCAAAATAAACCTGAAATGATACATCCTGTAGTGGTACAATTTTTTAAAGACACCTGCTATGACACAAACAATTTTCAAATTCTGGTCATAAACTGTATATAAATTGTAAGATTATTAAAATACAACTTTTTGAAAAATAATAAGATGACCATTTATACCTAAATAAAGTTTCCTAGAAAGTTATGAAATACTTTAGCATATAAAAGTAGTCGCCCCTCTCTGAAGGGACAACTGTTGTTTCACAAAATAACTTGTATGATCCAAGGCAATTGATTTCTTCCAAATGCCAAATTCTCTCTATGATTTGGAAGTATCCTTCAAGAGACTGAATCCATTAAAAAAAGGGCACATTTGGGGATCAGACCACACTTAGAAACATAAGGAACCTTTCTTGGGTCAGGAATGCCCTTACGTGTTAACAGCAACAGCGAACAAGAGATAGCTTCTGAAGCCATTTCTTTTACAAACACATACAACTAAATTTGGTGGTGTAGAAGGTAATTAAGACACAACTATTTACATATGTGCTACATTATGTGTTCCTATTTTAAATACTGGCTTCTGCAGGACACTCCCACTCAAACATAGACCAAACAATCTTACTATACCAAATCACATTCTTCTATTTTTGGCAAGGTAGTATAAACAAAAGAAAAATAAAAAACAACAACAAAGAGAACTAATGATTCAGGCAAAAGTTCTCATGTCAAACAGTAACAAGTAAAGTGTTCTGAAAAAGCTGGGCGTGAGGCGGAGGATGTAGCTCAGTGGCAGCGCAGCACCTACCTGGAAAGCTCAAGGCCCTGAGTTCCTAGTACCAAAAAAGAAGAAAAAAAGACCGAAAAAAAAAAAGTCCCTTAAAAAAAAAGCCGGGTAGAGCCAGGGATTTAGCTCAGTAGTTCCAGCGCCTGCAAGCGCAAGGTCCCGAGTTTGATCCCCAGTACCAACAAAAACAAAAACAAAAAAAAAGCCAGGCATGGTGGGGCATGCCTGTAACCCCAGCACTTGGGAGGCTGAGGCAAGAGGATCACTGTGAGTTTCAGGTCAGCCTGGGCTCCATACTGAGTTCAAAATGAGCATGAACAAATAGCTAGACTTGTCTCAAAAAAACAAAAAAAAGGCCAAGAATTTAGCTCAGTGGCACCACACCTGCCTCATAAACACAAGGTCCTGAGTTCGATCCTGATACCAGGAGGAAAGGGAAAAAAAAGAAGTGTTCTGAAAAACATGAATTTTGGGGAAATAGCACTGCCCAACAAATGATGTGGGAAATCAATTTTATAATCACTCAAATGAGTATCACATATAAGACTTACAGATACCTTAAAAATAATAGTTCCACTTAAAAATAGCTAATTATGAAGTTCATAATTATTAAAATGCCTTCAAAAACATCCAAACTAATTAGTTTATATAGGCCCAATTAGTAAAATGTAAGAGAAAATAAACTTTTTCACAATTAACAAAAGATGCTTTCTTGCCTTGAAATTTTGAAAATGGTAAACAGTGAAATGAAAATCTATATGACAAATGAAAAAAACGACATCCCTACTAATAGGCAAGATGGGGAGCAAGAAAAATATTTTTAAGCAGTGATTATTCAATAGAACGCCTTATGAAATTACACATCATAATCAAGCTAAGAAAAAGCTTCAAGACTAGCAGCTGGACTCTGAAACATGTAGGACAACAGAAGGCACTACATAAGCATCAATTACCTCTAACTATAGTTGGACAGTTCAGTCTTTTCTTTTGTAAGAGGATGGCCAGTGTGAATGTTATTTTTATATCCCCCTGAGCTTTAACATGATTGGGCAAAGCAGCACCAATTTAAAAAAAAAATATCTGCAATGCCAGCACTGCAGTATGGAATCACTCATACTGATGGCCCCACAGGTCTCTTATAAGAGCACTTTAGAACATGATTAAAAATATAGAAATGCCTTTCAGTATTTCAGTATTAAAGTAGAACCACCACAAATATCCATTTTTAAAAATAATGCACTAAAAAGGTCTATTTACACAATACAGTCTTCCCACCCTATATCTCCTGTTCATAGCTATTTTCCACTCTGCTGCCATGGGGAGATCTCCTTTGGGTGTCTATCGAAACGTCAGTATGCTTCGTGCTGCACAATCCATTTTGGCTGGAAAATCCTGGTAAATTATCATGTCATGCCCGTCTTGAGCAGTATGCTTTGAAGATCCTCTGGCAACGCTAAGATAATTGCATCTATATGTGTCCGTAACTTTTCCATAGTGTCTGGTTTCACAGGTAAATGTTCTCGATCAGCCTGCAACTACATAAGGAACATTTGGCAGTATTTAAATGAACCTATATTTATATACTATATTCTCTATTGTCTCATTTTATTTTTTATTTTTTTGGTACCGGGGATTGAACTCGGGTCCTTGCACTTGCACAGCAGGTGGTGAAACCACTGAGCTAAATCCCCGGCCCTTCTTTTTCTTTTTGAGACAAGGTAGTTTTGTAGTTCAGGCTGGGCCTGAACTCACTATGTAGCCCAGGCTAGCCTCGAACTAGTGGCAATCCTCCTGCCTCAGCCTCCCGAATGCTGATATTATAGGTGTGTGCCACCATGTCCAGCTATATTATATTCTCTATATAAACAAGTTTAATGGTATAACAATGTGGAAACTTTAGTCTTAGACTAAAATTAATAGAAAGTAAAAAACAAGAATATGCTGTTTAAATACATTGCTAAGCTCAATAAAAGGTATCTATATACATTTGTAGATAATACGATATTAAATGCAAGGTGACATTTTTGTAGAGTTCATTAGACTCTATGTAAATATCTCTAGAATAATATTACATCATTATGATCTGCCTGAGGACCTCTGATTCAAAAAGATTTTGGGTTTTTTTTGGTTTTTTGGTACCAGGGATCGAACTCGGGACCTTGCGCTTGCGAAGCAGGTGGCAGAACCACTGAGCTAAATCCCTGGCCCTCAAAAAGTTACTTCTGAGACATATCACAGATTTTCAGTTCAAATGGGAGGAAAATAACTTCACAGAAAGATCAATTTGATTTTCACCTGATTTGGCTACATACCAGCTTATTTTTCAGCTTCAATACAAGGTCTACTGTTTCTACTTCTGTGTGTTTTTGGATCCAGAGAAGTAGGTCCTAGAACAATAAACAAAATCCAAATCACTATTTACTCAAAATGATATTTATACCTCTGCTTCAATAGGCAAGGGTGATGGGAAAGAAGGACAAGAAGGGAAAGGAGAGCAGGGTATTTAACTCAGATATAGAATTATAGTACAGAATAATTCTCATGATATCCTAGAAATGGCCAATCAGCTAACATTCAAAATTAGGCAGAATAATGGTCTAATACTTGGAAGTAAAACAAAATGTAAGAAAAGTCCTTTCTGAGGTGGCCCTTTTAGGTAAAGAAACAGAAAGCAAAGTGTAACTCAATGCAGTACTATCCTCCCCCCTACAGAAATGAGGAATTTATGAGGAATATTACATAACAAATCAAGATGAATAAACATGAATGCATTACAGAGTGGAAACTTGGCATCTTCAAATAAGCTCTTCTTGGGCTTACTTTGTGGTTGCCTTTGTTGTATTCTTTTTCTGAAAGCTACAATCACTGGAAGTTTATTATTAGAAACATAACATTGAGGTTAGTCCACCTCAATTTTAAAGTTAAATAAAAATAAGGTTATCATTTATATTTTCACATGTAGTTTAAAATAGGATGGTGCGCTAAATCACAGAATATGAAAAATCAGTCTAACAACATGAAGAAAAGTTTATACTAACTGGAAAGGGTAAGTCATAAGGCATAAGAGCTGGAGTTAGACCGCTGGGATTGGAATCCTCTCTCCGTGGTGTGCTGGAAAATACTTAACAACCAGTTCTTCAGAAAAAAATGTCTAGTTCATAACATTTGACAGCTTCTGTGGTGTATACTCTCACTGTAGATGATTTCAAGCTACCAACTGAGGTCACTAAAGTCAGAACTGGGAAAAAATATCCACAATTAGCTCTTCTGGACCAATGCAAGTCCATTCTAGTACACTTCTTGCTCTACTACTTAGCAGTGATGTGAACTAAGGCCAAGTCACTCACGTTCTAAGCCACAGGTGTTGTATAATGGAGATCATAAATGCCTACCTCAATAAATTGTGAGGATTAAAAAAGAGTATCTGGGGCCAGGGATTTAGCTCAGTGGTGCTGGCAGCTGCCTGACAAGGCCAAGGTCCTGAGTTTGATCCCCAGTACCAGGGGGGAAAAAAAAAGAGAATCTGATTAAAGCACCTACACATTCCCTGGCATGATACATAATCTTTGAATATTGGCAATTTTTACTCAGTATAAAGAAGTAGATATGGGTATTATCTTCAACCTCTAAGGAATACTTTATTTTTACTTTCAACAGTTGTTAGTCATCACACGAACACACTATTTTCTAACCTCTTCACAAAGAGCTTCTAGATGGAGTGCCTCCAATTTTTGGGTGATTTCTTTCCGCCGGGTTTTGAACCAACCATCAAAATTTGGAGACTTCAGAAAATGCCTATAAAAATAAATTTTAAAAAAGCAAAGTTTGACTATCATTTATTTCCCCTACTTGTTACCTTTCTGACAGCTCAGAAAACCATAATAAACAATAGAATTTTCCAGAAAGAATCTAAAAGTTTAAGGCTACTTTTTTTCTTTCTTTTCTTTTTAAATAAAGATCTGCAGATGAGTGGAAAGGAAGGGGAAAAGACTAACCGGTAAAGTCCAATCCAATCGCCTTTTATTCTAGAGGTCAGCTGAGGTCCTGCTTTTTCAAGTGTTTTCATAAATTCTTCTGGAAGGAACTGTCTTAATTGGGGTGGGCTCTAAAGGACAATATATACTATGCTTACAAACTAGAAGTGTACGGTATATATTCAAAGAAGATCATTGCAGGTACAGAATTCAAATAGGAATTTATTGGAATATTTATACCTTCCATGGAGAAATAGTTTTCTGCAAAGGCATCAGGCTTGCCACATATCTTTCCTAAAAACAAGGAAAAAAAGTCAATAAAAGTTAGGTATTCTTACCTATACAGTCTTATACAGAGGTCTTAAACTTTTTCTTCTCAAGGTGAGTCATAGTAACTCTAAGCTGCTGACAATAAAGAAAATCTCTGGGCCGGGGGTTTACCTCAGCGGTTTCCCCGCCTGCTGTGCAAGGGCAAGGACCCGAGTTCAGTCCCCAGTACCAAAAAACAAACAAACAAACAAAATAACCTGAGTTCGATCCCTGGTACCCCACCCCCAAAAAAAGAAAATCTCTGACCTACTTTGTCTGACAGTAGAAGGTTAAGACCCCATTTCAGAAGCAGTTCTGCTCAATACCTGTGAGGAAGGAATGCTGAGAATCTGGACAGAACTTACAGGCTTCTCTACCCAGTCTATCAGCATTAGATCATACCCTTTTTGTGCTATCACATTTTGACACAGTACCCATGCTTCAAGCATGCCTATACAATGAATTCTCCATAAAAACCCAAAAGACAAGCTAGGGGTGGTAATGCATACCTGTAATTTCAGCACTCTAGGAGGCTGAGTCTGAAGGATCACAAGTTCAAACCCAGACTGACAATTCAGTGACTTAGCAAGAGCTTTCTCAAAAAGAGAGGGAAAAAAAAATGTAAAGGCTTGGGATATAGCTTAGTGTGAAGGCCTTGGTTCAATTCCTAGGACTGCAAAAAAGAAAAAAGAAAAAGAGTTTGGAGAGTTTCTAAAATAGCTGAGGTTCCTGGAGGGCAGTGACCCAGAAGCTCTGTACCTCTTCCCCCGCATCTTGCTCTGTATGTCTCTGTCTGTATCCTTTGTAATATCCTTTCTAATAAACCTCTAACTGTTATAATAAACCTGTCCCTGAGTTCTGTGAGCCACTCAAGCAAATTTATTGAGCCTCAAAGAAAGGATTCTGGGAATCTCAATTTACAGCCAGTAAGAAGCATAGGTGAAACAATTCAGGGTTTATGACTGGTATTTAATGGAGGGGGCATATTGTGGGAATTGAGCCCTTAATCTTCGAGATATGATGCATCTTCAGATAGTACCAGAATGGAATTAGAGAAGATCCAGCTGGTGTGTGGTTGCTTCAGAATTGATTGTCTGTTTCCTGGTGGGAAAAAAAAAACTCCTACCCCTCTTGGAGTCACAGAAATGATCTATCTGTGTAGTAAGAATATAATAGGGGAAACTGAGTCTGAGTTTTGCTAAATTCACTATATTTTCATCATACGTACTTTTTATGGAATCAACACCCCCATCACTCTCCATAATCTATAGAGCTAAATTTAGATTGAGTTAGGAAGTCACATATTCAACAAAAAGTTAACTAAATTCGGACAATCCAAGAAATTCTTTTTTGTTTTCTATTTTGTATTTTGTTTTTTGAGGCAGGATCTGTTGCCCAGCCTGGTCTCAAACTCATGGGCTCAAGTGATCCTTTCACCTCACCCTGTTAAAGTAGCTGGGACAACAAGTGCATGTTACCAGCCCTGGCCCAGATTTTAATGAAATAATTAACCTTACTGAGTGCCAGAAAACGTACATAACATTTCATATGTGTGATCTCCTATACTCCTTGCAGCTATCCTATGTGTAGGTATTACTGAGAAACTAAAACCAAAAGGCTAAATAACCTGACCAAAATAACCCACCTTAGACATCAATTCATGCCTACATGAGTTTAGTCTATAGTCTTTTTTTTTTTTTTCTTTTGGTACTGGGAATCAAACTCAGGACCTTGTGCTTGTCAGGCAGGCACAAAGTCACTGAGCTAAATCACTACAGTACAGTTAATTTACTTACATAGATTTTTTCCCCTATAGTGTTAGGGATTGAACCGAGAGCCTCACATACTAGACAACTGCTTTACCACTGGGTTATAACCTCTAGTCTGACACACAGGTTTAAATGGAACAAAATTGACTGACATTCTCAGACCAAGAAAGATTAATTCTTCCTAAAATGAATGGCAAAGACCTTCATGTTGTCCCCATAGGATGTTCATAGGTAAATTATATTGGTAACTATATAAAATCTATGATTGAGTTTCCAGATTAGGACTATATCATGATGCTGCCTATTTGTTTATATGACATTTCTCTGAGTTCCTTAGAATAATCAAATCATGTAGTCATTTATTCTACAAATATTTGTGTTGAATGGTTTCAAGCCCTGAAAGAAAACAACCTCTAACCCAGACTGATATCCTACAAAAATGAATAGTATTTTTCTACACCAATAATCAATTCACTGAGAAAGAAATTAGGAAAATAATACTATTCACAATAGCATAAAGAAAAGTTAAATACTTAGGAATTAACCTAACCAAGGAAATGAAAGACCTCTACAGTGAAAACTATAGTACTCTGAAACACGAGCTCAAAGAGGACATCAGAAAATGGAAAGATATCCCCTGTTCCTGAACAGGCAGAATATTGTCAAAATGGCCATGCTTCCAAAACTGATAACATAGATTTAAAATAATCCCAATCAAAATACCAAAACCATTCCTCCCAAAGCTAGAGAAAACAATCTTAAAATTCATATGAAAGGACAAGAGATCTAAAATATCAAAAGCAATCCTGGACAACAAGAGTAAAGCAGGAAGCATCACAACCCCAGACTTTTAAGTTATATAGTGACAAAAACAGCATGGTACTGGCACAAAAATAGACATGTGGGTCAATGGAAAGAAACAGAGGATGCAGAAAAAACCCTAGGCACATTCAGCCATCTAATCTTTTTTTTTTTTTTTCGGAACCGGGATCGAACTCAGGTCCTTGCGCTTGCGCAGCAGGCGGAGAAACCACTGACCTAAATCCCCGGCCCCAGCCATCTAATCTTTAACAAAGGGGTCAAAAGCATTTTCTGGAGGCAAGACAGCCTCTTTAACAAATAATGCTGGGGCTGGGTGTGGTGGCACACCTCTGTAGTCCCAGCTCTTGGGAGGCTGAGTCAGGAGGATTGCCAGAAAATTCCAGGCCAGCCTGGGTTACATAGTGAGTTCAAGGCCGGCCTAAACTATATAGCAAGACCATGTCTCAAAAAAAAAAAAAAAAATCAAGAGACTAAAGTAGCAGTATTCAATTATAGACTTGAATATTGGGGTTGTAGCTACAAAGTAAGTGCCAATCATTCTAGAAACTAGAGAGTTACAGTAAATTGTTATAGATTCTATCATGAGACCCTGTCTCAAAAAAACAAAGATGCCAGGGAAAACTGGCATTCTATATGTTGAAGACTGAATCCAGACCTATATCTCTCACCATGCACTAAACTAAAATGAAAATGGATTAAAGACCTACATATTAAAACAGAAAGAATCATCTAGAAGACTAATAGGAAAAATTCTCGAAGACACAAGCACAGGTAGACTTCCTGAACAGAACCCCAATAGCACAAGAAGCAACATCCAGAGAGTTGAATGTGGTGGCACATGACTATAATTGCAGCATACGGGAGGCTGAGCCAGGAAGACTGCCGTGAGTTTGAGGCCAGCCTGGGCTAGTGAGTTCAAGCCCAGCCTGAATTATAGAGCAAGACCCTGTCTCAAAAAATCTCCAAAAAGGACCCGGGATGTAGCTCAGTGGTACCACGCCTGCCTGGCAAGTGTAAGGTTCTGAGTTCGAGCCCCAGTACAGAAAAACAAAAAATCTCCAAAAAGCAAAAAATCAAACAAAATAACATCAAGAATCAACAAATGGGATCATAGCAAATTAAAAAGCTACTGCACAGCCCGCCGCCTGCTTCGCAAGCATAAGGTCCCGAGTTCGATCCCCAGTACCAAAAAAAAAAAAGAAACAAAAAGCTACTGCACAGCAAAGAAAGCAATCAAGAAAGTGAAGAGATAACCAACAGAATAGGAAAAATTTTGCCAGTTACTTATGAGACAAAGGACTAATATCTAGAATACATAAAGGACTCAAAAAATTAGACTCTCCCAAAATAATACCCAATCAAAAAATGAGCATTTGAAATGAACAGACACTTCTCAAAAGTAGTACAAATGGCTAATACATGAAAAAATGATCAACATTTCTGCACATTAGAGAAATGCAAATTAAAATAACATTGAAAGTTCATCATCAATAAATCAAATAATAAATTCTGGAGGGGCTGTGGGGAAAAAGGAACCCTTGAACATTGTTGGAGGGAATGTAAAGTAGAACAACCATTATGGAAAAGTATGGAGATTCTTCAAAAAACTAAAAATAGAAATTCCATTGGACCCAGCTACTCTCCTTCAAGGTATCTTCCCAAAAGAATTAAAGACTTTATATCACATGTATATCTATGTGTTCAGCAGCACAATTCCTAATAGCTAAATCTTGGAAGTGGCCTATATGCCTATCAACAGATGAATAGATAAAGAAAATGTGGTCTTTAGACATGAAGTACTATTCTGCCATAAAGAAGGATAAATGAGTCATTTATAGAAAAATAGAGGCACTTTGATCCTATAATGTTAAGTGAAATAAAACAGACACACAAGCTTAAATATTGCACGGTTTCTCTTATTTGAGAAACCCAAAATATAAATAAAGACCAAAATAAAAGATAGTTAATAGGAAATAGGGAGATAGATCTTTTGCAAAAGAAAAAGAGATGAAGAGATGCAGGGTGAGGGGAATGAGGGGGGAAAGGGGATGAAAAAAAAGGATGAAGACGTGTTATATACATGTACTAGCTTGTAACAGCAAGGAACCACATATATGCAGCCACAGAAAGTTGAGGTTCGGATCCACACCAACAGAAAAAAGCCACATCATGACTTTATATAGATGAGATTAAGTTTTTCATAAAAGTACAGCAGATATGAACATAGCCTAATAATACATTACCACACAACAAGGCAAGGGACAGCACCAAAGATGAAAGGAATCCTCTGGGGAAGGATATTGTATGAGACAGAGCCTTCAGCAGGTGAGAGAGAAAATGCCAACACTACCCAGTCTGTTTGTTTCTTAAGTACTATGTTCAAACAAAAGTGGCTTGGTGCCAACAGGCCTGCATGTCTTACAGCAAAGTGTCTTGGGTCTGGCTAAAAGCAAGGAGATTCTCACAGTGCTCTCAAGACTATCTGTACATAACACTTCTTTCCCAGGGGAAATGGCCAGTTTCTCTGCAGAAAGGCAGCAGCCAAGGTCATTTCAGTGAACACCTGTATCTCACCGACTCTCGTCACTTTTATCCCTTTCCCTGACACAGCTCCCCATGAGGAATGTAATCGTTATGTAGTGCAAGTGTGTACTAATAAAAAAAAATTGAAAAACAATTTATGTGCCACCATGTGCCAAACAGAGACAATGCTAACGGGCAAGACAGACAGAGTTCCTGTTATCATGGAGCTATAATCTCACGGCTATATGAAACTGTGTTCCAGAGACAATTATCAGAGACAGAAATTCTATAGTAACTCTTGCTTAAGGTGCAAAACTCAGTAATGGCGTAATATTTCACATCAGTTTGGCTGAGTGCACGTGCTTCCCACTTGGACAGACCTGCACTAAGGTATGGAGCACAACTGCAGCCCATCACCTACCATGCTCAAGCAGTCAGAGCCACTCTCCCAGCCCACGTCACAAAGCAGCCCCCAATGCAGAAGGAGAACCTACATGGCTACTGGATAGAATTATACTTTAGCAATAATGGAAACTGGAACAGCATTCCAGCCAGTATCCATTTATAACAGCGATGTGGAAGAAATATTGCTGGGTGCTCAGCTTGAGTCTGGATGCGGTAGCTCCAAGAACTCTCACTGTGGCGGCCACCTCACTCATGGACACCATAAGAGCTTCTGAAACAGATGCCCACGGCACTGGAGAAAGCAAGAACTCTTAGTCCCAGGAAGAGGACAGATAAGAAGTGGAAAGCATCCTGAAGAAAAACTCACGTAGGATACAAGACTGGTCAAGCTGGCCTGACAATACCCCTCGAACCTCCAAGTTCCTCTTTAAGTACCCAAAGTACACCATGAAATAACACCAGCTCTAGGAAGAAAGAAATAGGCATCCTTCTGGAAGAATTTATAAAGTGTTTTGTCTCTGAGGTTCCCTCTGCTGGCCATAAGATTGGGGAATCTGGAAATGCCATCTGACAACCTCCACAAGCACCTTTTAATGAATTAGATCTGATTTTGTTCATATGGTAATTTATCATCTGAGCTGATAACATAATACGATCCTTGGATGGCTTGCAGTACTGGTTTATTCTGTAAATGCTGCAATCCTAATTTAGTAAAACCAAGAACAGACACTAAAATTAAACTAACCTATACTTATACCTATAAGATTAATCAATATATCAAGCTGATTAATCTCTACTGTAGCAATATGGTAGAACATTTATTTGGATATTAGTTATAACTACTTAGTATAAATAACTTTAGTACACTAGTTATGATATATTTTGAAAATTACAATGTAAACTTTAAAAGAATGAATACAACTGATATTAAAATCACTACATTAAGAGGTTTATTCAAAATAAATATTTTGGCCTTATAGTCACAGGATTGTAAAAATATTAGGTGTCTAATTTAAATGATTGCAGGCTGTCTACTAAAGACTATACTTAGTCAAGGTGGTCTGCACACCTGTAATCCCAAGTACTCTAGGAGGCTGAGGCAGGCAGAGGCAGGTTTGAGCCCAGCCCGACCAACTTAGCAAGACTACCTCAAATATTAAAAGGGACTGGGGATGTAGCTTAGTGGGAAGGCCCTGGGTTCAATCCCCAGGAAAGAGAAGGAAGGAGGGAAGAAGTAAAGGAATGGGGAGGAAAGGAGGGAAGTAAGCAAACTACATTTAACTATGCTAATTGTTCCCTTTCTTTTCTTTTCCTTTTTCTCTTTCTTTCTTTCCATTCATTCATTCATTCATTGTGCTATGGATTGAGCGTGATACTTATTCTTAAGTAAAAAATAAAAATCAAAGTATAGCTACAAACTCCACTGTATAGTTCCTACATTAAATTGGTTTTGCAATTTAAGAACTTCAACTTCTGACTGTTGACATCTTAGGTGACTTACATACCTTAGGTGATCAGATTTCTGTCAAAGGCATCTTCTTGTTAAGTTTTTTTACTTTTTTTTTTTTTGCAGTACCGGGAATCAAACTCAGGACCTTGCGCTTTCAAGGCAGGTGAGGCACCACTGAGCTACAACCCCGGCCCCAGTTTTTTTACTTTTTATTACTCGATTGTTGGATTTAATCTCATGATTTGTGTTCAATTTTCTTAAAACCAGCTTTAGTCTAAGCAAATTTGTGTCCACTTTAAAAGACTAGAAATAGAAAAAATTAATTTTTGCCAAATTTTTAAAGTTCCTATCAATGATCTCATTTAAGGTTCACAATAACCCCAGCGTAGTGGCACATGCCTGTACTCTCAGCTATTTGGGAGGCTGAGGCACGAGGATCACTTGAGTCCACAAGTTTGAGAACAGCCTAGGCAACATAGCAAGAATACATCTCAAAAAAACAAAATGTTTTGGGCTGGGGATGTAGCTCAGCAGCGCCAAGTCTGCCTGGCAAGTGCGAGGTCCTGAGTTCGATCCCTGGTATCAAAAAAAACAAAACAAAATTTTTTTTTCACACAAAAGCTATTTAGGGGAAACAGAACCAGCCTTATATACAAATAACAAAACTGAGTGTCCGAGGTAAGAAGCAACTTACCAAAGTTGCACAATTCACACAACAACAACAACAAATCCAAGTCTTTTGCAAAAGTCTCTCTGAAATCACTAAACATGAAAAGCATACAACTTAAGGTTAGGAGGATGGGAAAAACATTTATAATACCCTTCAAGAAATCATCAAACTAAGCAAAGATCTATTTGTTAACTTACTAATGGAATGATGAAGCTTTGTGTCAGTTCCAAAAAATAGCGTCGAAGAATAATGCTTTGAGCCTCAGAAGGACGTTTCTGTTGTACACCCTTAAAAGAGGAGACAATGAGAAACTTGTATTCTAGTGTCAGGAAACATAAAACAATAGGCAAGTACCAAATTCAAACGCTCTGTAAATACACATTTATAATCGATATTAAAAAAAAAAAAACCCTGGAACTTCAACTCAAAGTAATTTAATTTGAAGTGTATTGTGTTACATCATGTGAAAAGAATCTCTTTTTTTTTTGGTTTTCGTTTTTGGTACTGGGGATCAAACTCAAGACTTTGCACTTGCGAGGCAGGTACCACTGAGCTAAATCCCCAGGCACCCTCCCCCACTTTTTTTTTTGGTACCAGGGACTGAACTCAGGACCTTTCGAGGCAGGTACTGGAACCACTGAGCTAAATGGCCGGCCCATGTGAAAAGAATCTTTAGACAAAGCTGGAGCCAAGGAAGGAGGCAAAGGAAGAAAGGCTGATCAATGGGTAATAAGTTATAGTTAAGAGGAAAAAGTTTTGGTGTGCTATTGCACAGCAGGGTGACCACACATAACAATTATGTACTATAATCTCAAAACCCTAGCAGAAAGGATTTTGAATGTTTTCACCATAAAGAAATGATAAATGTTTGAGGAGTCAGATATGTTTAACCTGATTTAAATATTACATAGTGCATATATATCAAAACATCAAACAAAATTAAATTATTAAAAATTAAAAATTTTATGTTTTTAATATATCAGTTAAAAATTAACTTAAAAAAGAATCTTTAGTGCAAAACCCAGGAGACTTTAGCATAGGGATGACAATTTTATTTGCTTTTTTATCACCTGCTGCACAAGCACAAGGACCCAAGTTCAATCCCCAGTACCAAAAAAAAAAATTATTTGCTTTTTTTTTTTCTTCCTGTACCAGGGATCAAACTCAGGACCTTGCTTTTGCAAGGCAGGCGTGGCACCACTGAGCTAAATCCCCAGACCTCATATTTGCTACATTAATACTATTTATTTTTTTAAATGCTACTTATCTCCGACTATTAGATGTTAACTACCTCATGATAGAATCTATGACAATTCATTATAACTCTCTAGTTTCTACAATGATTGGCACTCATCTGTAGCTACAACACCAATATTCAAGTCTATAATTGAATGCTGCTACTTCAGTCTCTCGATTCTTTTTTTTTTTTTTCTTTTGAGACAAGGTCTCACTGTGTATGTAGTTCAGGCTGGCCTTGAACTCACTATGTAGCCCAGGCAGGCCTCAAACTCACTGTGATCCTCCTGCCTCAGCCTCCGGAGTGCTGGGATTAAAGCGATGGGCCACCATGCCCAGCTTTTCTCAATTCTTATGAAACTTTGGTTTGAAAGTGAAATTCCATTTGATCCCCAGTACCAAAAAAAAAAAAAAAAGGAAATGAAAGTGAAATTCCATTTCACGTTATTATAAAAAAAGCACGTACTGCCTAAATGGATATTCTACACCTAAACAAAGAGATTTAAATTAGTAATATAAGCAAGTAATTACCTTCTGTAATTGTTTTATGATCTCTTCATCTCTATTTAGATATGGCTTGTAAGAAGTATAAACTCCTATTAAAAAAAAGAAGTATAAACTCCTAAGAATTGAAGAAAAGAAGGTAAATGGAAAAACCCAACTATGCAGATAAGCATATATTTAAAAATTAGTAAAAGTCAATACCAGGTTTAGAATCCAGAGTCTTTAGGTTCTTCAGTTTTTTCACTTTAACTTGCTTAGGAATTTCACCTGAAGGAAACATCATAAACAACCTTCTAATTATAATCATAACATATTATAAAATTGGAATTTTCTAAGATTAATAATCTATGGGGCTATACATTAATTAGAGGTGTCATCAACTAGAGGACCGGGGATTTAGCTCAGTGGTTTCTCCGCCTGCTGCACAAGCGCAAGGACCCGAGTTCAATCCCCAGTACAAAACAACAACAAAACAACAACAAAAAACATCAATTAGTATGTAAGAGTTTATTCTTGGTATTCACCCCCTCACACACTGTCTGCAATCAAACTCAGGACCTTGCGCTTGCCAAGCAAGCTCAGCACCAATGAGCTAAATCCCTGGCCCTTATTCCTGGTATTTTAAAACTGGATAAAGGAAATATTGGATTCTTATAACAGTACAGAAACATTAATGATCTTTCATTAATACATACCTATCATTACTTAAATTTTTCCCTTTTTGTTACTCAATCTATAGTGTAAAATTTGTGTCAAACATATGAAATCGAAAATTTATGTGCCAAACAGGAATAAAATATCCTTTTAGAGAAATGGAAAAGAAAGAAATTCCTAAAGGACTGCAAGATACACTATTCAAATGGCTTTTTCTTTCCTTTTTTTTGATCCCAGGGATTGAACTCAGGACCTTGAGCTTGCTGGGCAGGCCAGGCACCACTGAGCTACATCCCCGGCCCTTCAAAAGGCTTTTTCTGATCTCTCTCCAAATTCTGCTTTTGCATGTAGAAAAAGCCCTGCCACCAAGTGGTGATAATATATGCAACCACAAGTCTGAGCCACATCCAGAACTGAGTCAGCTGCCATGCTGAGCAGTCTGTATAATCCACAATGGCCCTGGCCTTGTGGTCAAGGGAAGCTAAACAACCTAAACAACTCATAAAATGCAGAAAAATGCCTCAAGACACAGACATACCTACTGAAGATTTTTTTCCTCTCTTCCCTTTTCTGCAGAAGAATAAAATAATCTCAGAATTGAAAGACAATCTAGAGACTGTCTAAATTTAAGCCTCTACATTTATAACATATTTTTCTATCTTTTTTTTTTGGTACCAGGAATCGAACTCAGGGCTTTACACTTGCCAGGCAGGCGCTGTACTCTTGAGCTACATCCCCAGCCTTGCACTTGCGAGGCAGGCGGCAGAACCACTGAGCTAAATCCCCAGCCACCTATAACATATTTTTTATGCTAAATCATTCATTACAAGATCAAACTGCTAGTTTGGGTATATATAAGCGTATGTATGGGGAACATTTTCACTTGCAATCATGTTGTTCAAAAATTTTAAGAGCATGTATTATTTATATTTCTATAAACTTTTTACTTTGAAATAATTTCAACCCTTCAGAGAAACTGAAAAATAATATCATCAACTTTGCTGGGCATGGTGGTGCATGCCTGTAATCCCAGCACTTGGGAGGCTAAGGCAGGAGGCTTGCCATGAGTTCAAGGCCAGCCTGGACTACACAGTGAGACCCTGACTCAAAAAAAAAAAAAAAAAAAAAATATATATATATATATTTCAACTTCTCTGTTTTAAACAGAATCTTATTAAAGGAGCAAAATCATAGATACACACTTATTTTTTCATGCAGCAAATATCAGTAAATTCAAGGTACTTGTAATACAGAAATACAACAGCTAAGTCATAATACAAAGGGACTCATAGTCTAACACCAAAATATGACAAAGAAAATAATGACACAGAGGAGTATGTGCTAGGGTAGAACTATAAACAAGTAGGGCATGATCACACACCATGGTAATCCCAGCTACTTGGGAGGCTACGGCAAGCGGATCACAAGTTTGAGGGCAGCCTAAGAAATTAGGCAGACCCTGTCTCAAAATAATTAAAAGGGCTGGGGATGTCACTCAGTGATACAGCACCCTTGAGTTTAACTCAACTCCCCAGTGCTGGAGTTGGCGGGGGAAACAGACAGACAGACAGACAAAGGACAGACACAGAGAAGAGAGATAGAAACTATGGAAGAACAGTATCCTGGCCAGTTATTGAGGATTCCTAGAGGAAGTGACATTTAAGCACTCTTATAAGAGAAATAAAAGGCTATCTGTGGGAAACAGGAGGAAAAACCTTTTAGGTAAAGAGTTAAATCCAGAAGCATGAAGAGCATGCTGCTTAGAGTTGTACATAATGGTAAGGAAAATAGCCATCATTTACTAAATATTTATTTTATGCTAATCTCAACTCTAGGAAGACTGCACGAATTATTGCATTTAATCTTCACAATAAAAATATGCTTATGATGCCTATTTCACAGACTAAGGAACAAATGCAAGAACAACACTGATATTCACCTAATATGCACTAGGACCATCTGTTTACTTCTGTCATTCATTCTGAGTGATGAACGCCCCATTCAGACAGGTTTTGAGCCCTGTCATAATCAGATACAAAAAATAATTTGCCCAAGTATATACAAATATTATGCTTAAGCCAGGATATGTGGCAATAAACATGGCAATCTAACTTCAAAGCTGCCCTTCTTCACCACCACACCATAACGGCACAAATGGACCTCACACTAAGACGGGCAGGGAATGAACCTAGAAAGGTACTGTCAGATCAAGAGGCACTAGAAAGACATCTCACATGTAATACAAATAGAGACTGCAAACATGAGAGTCTTACAGCAATTTTAAATCTGCAATTTTAACACACTCATTGCCCCCAGGTGGTGATCCTGTGTGCCATGATCACAGGTCTAAGCCAGACTCCAAAACAGATTTGCTAATCCTGCACAGTTTAGCCTGAGGCATAAATGAGAAGACTGGAGGACAACATGTATGCATGTATGGCTCCTGGGTAGGAAAAGAACTTGAACCAAGGCATGCAGGGCAGGGGAGAGATAAGAGGAAGAGCTGTAGGAGCTCCACTGAGCCGAGTTTTTCTTCCCCTTAATAAGTACAGAATACTTACTCAACAGAAAACTCAATTAAAATCACTTGTCTGTCTCTGGCTCCAAGAAACCAAATATCAAGTGTCAAAACCACAATGGTTTGAATAAGCTTAAGTACTTATGTGCTTATTTTATTTCCTTTTGCTCTAAGTCACAAAGGCCAGCAACTCCTCTATCTACTAATGCTGCTGTTACAGAACACTATTTCCAAAAATTCACTGCATAAAAATTACTGAATATCACAGAGGATAATTGAGCAGTAGTTTCATATATTACTACCAATAAGTTCTTGGTAGTAATGAAGATGTATACAGGTGCATATGTTTTTAAATTTTATTTTTAAAAAAAGGAAACAGCAAGAATATCGCCAGAATAGCAATCTTTATTCACACAATTCCTCTGATTCAGTGGACCTCATCAGGTCTAAGACACTGAACCCTAACCCTCGCCACATTAATTCTTGTACTGTAGATATACAGAAAATTAGATAGAAAGATGCACTGTCTATTACAAAAAAGCAAAATGGCAGCCAGGTGTGATGAAACACACCTATAACCCCAGTTTTTCAGGAAGCTGAGGCAGAATGATCACAAGTTCAAGACCTGCTGGGGTCACTTAGCAAGACGCTGTCTTAAAGATACAATTAAGTAAAGTGGACTAGAGATGGAGCTCAGTGGTAGAGTGGTTGCTTAGCACCTGCAAAACACTGGGTTCAAACCTCAGTTCTGCAAACAAATAAAAACAAAAGAACCAAAGTTCTATAATTGCAAATTTTAAAAAGTTTTATATTGGAAATGACATTATCACCTAATTTTTATTTAATGCATAAATCATATATTTATTACAATACAATAAGTTACAAGAGAAATTCTCCATTTCTAGCATCCTAATACTCAATTTAAAAGTACTATACTTTTTCAATGTCTATTGTATACAGTGCTCACAAAAGAAGGGTTTAACATTATTAAGAGTCATCCCTATAGTACCTCTGCATATTTGCACTTCTAGATATAAGCCAAATATTTTACTTCTCCTGTTGTGAAATCATCAAATCCAATTTCTGGTCAGAAATTATCAGTTTGTAATTTCAATATAAACCAGCAGAATTCATTTTCTATTTAAGTAATATATGTTAAGCATCATTACCCCAAAATGATATTTCTTCATTTAATAGGATATGGATAAATTAAATAGATACAACTCAGAAGGAGCAATGCCCTTACATGATGAATGATTGATTCTTCTGCAGAGTTACAACCAAATACACATATCTAGTAAAGCTATGAATTTTTGGATCCATATTTTTGTTGTGCCTTCCCTCCTGGTCCTAAGAAGGCCCTTTTTCTAGCCAGGCACAGTGGTGCACATCTGTAATCCCAGCACTCCAGGTCACTGAGGCAGGAGGATCACAAGTCTGAGCCCAATCTGAGCAACCTGACAACTTAGCTAGACCCTTACTCAGAATAAAAAAATAAAAAGAATTGAGATGTATCTGTGCCTGCCTGGCAGGGTCAAGGTCCTCAGTTTGATTCAAGGTACTGAAAAAAAAAAAAAAAAGAGAAAGATATAGCTCAGCGAGAAGGTCCTGGGTTCAATCTCCAATACTGACAAAAATAAAAATAAAGGGTCAGGGATTTAGCTCAGCGGCACCACAACCACCTTGTAAGCGCAAGGTTTTGAGTTCGATCCCCTGTACCAAAAAAAATAAATAAATAAAAACCAAAAAAAAAAAAACTAAAAAAAGGAGGAGGAGGAGGAAGAAGAAGGGGAAGAGGTGAACAAGATGATTTTTCCATAGCTTTACTGACCCTCTAAGATTGTTTTGAATTTTCAAAGCCAGGATCCCAAGCAGGGCTTTATGGTGCTTATCCTGTGCAGCATATGCAGGACAGCTGGTCTTGAGTTTAAGAAGTTGCAAAATGCAACAAAAATACTCCAAACACTCAAACTAAAAGAAAAATGTAATTCAATAACTATGACACCAATCAGAAAAGCATTAAAAGAAAAATTAGGTAAACTGGCTTTCATCAATATTGCAAACACTTGTGTATCAAGGGACTCTAACTAGACAGTGAAAAGATATCCTACAGAGCCAAGCATGGTGGCACACACCTATAATCCCAGCACTCAGAAGGCTGAGGCAGGAGGACTGCAGTTGAGTTTGAGGCCACCCTTGGCTATAAAGTGAGTTCAAGGTCAACTTGAATTGCATAGGGAGACCCTGTCTCAAAAAAAAAAAAAGATACCCTACAAAATGGAGGAAATATTTACAAAACCTATCTGATGCTTTTTTTTTTTTTTGGTACCAGGGATCAAACTCGGGTCCTTGCGCTTGCAAGGCAGGCGATGGAACCACTAAGCTAAATCCCCAGCCCAAAACCTATCTGATAAGAGAATAGAACATAGATTACATAAAGAACCCATAAAAGTCAACAAAAACCCAATTTGAAAAGGCCAAATGATTTGAATAGACATTATTCTAAAGAAATTATATAAAAAAGCAATAGCTGAAATGCAAAGATACAACATCACTAATCACCAGGGAAATATAAATGAAACCCACAATGAAATACTTTATCACATCCATTAGGATGGTTACTATAAAAAAGAATAAGAATTTTGAGAAATAAGAACTCTCATGCAAAGTTGGTGGAAATGAAAAACAAAACAGTATGGCAGTTCCTTAAAAAATAAACATAGAGCCAGGCAGGATGGCACATGGCCTATAAATCCCAGTACCTTGAGAGGCTGAGGTAGGAGGACCCCAAGTTCATCTCAGCCTGGGCCACCCACAGAGACTTACTTATCAAGACCCTGTCTCAAAATTAAAAATACACAAAGGGTTGGGAGGGGCCAGGGATTTAGCTCAGTGGTTCTGCTGCCTGCCTTGCAAGCGCAAGGACCCGAGTTCGATCTCCGGTACCCAAAAAAAAAAAAAAAAAGGGTTGGGGATGTAGCTCAGTGTGAAAGCCCTTCTACTCAATCTCCAGTAATAGACAGACAGACAGACAGACAGACACACACACACACACACACACACACACACACACACATTATATAATCCCACAATTCCACATCCAGATATATATCCAAAAGATATGAAAGCAGGGACTCAAAAAGATATTTGTACATCCATGTTCAATACTGAACAATACAAGAAGTAATTCAAATGTTTATCAACAAATGAATGGATAAAGAAAATATACTACAATGGAAACAAATAAAGAAAATATAGTACAATGGAAATGTATATAAAGAAAATGCATACAATAGAATAAGATTTAGCTTTTTAAAACAAAAGGAAATTATGATAAATGCTGCAACGTGGATAAATGTTATGCTACATAAAATAACCCACTCACCAAAGGACTAGTAGGATTCCATTTACATTATAAGGTAGTCAAACTCATAGAGACTAAGAGTGATGAGGAGAGAGGGGTTAGGGGGCTATGGTTTAATAGGTACAGAGTTTGACTTTTGCAAGATGAAGAGTAGATGTGATGGTAAGCACAATACAATGTGAATGCATTTATTATATACTTAAAATGGTTAAGAGGAAGCTGAGTGTGGTGGCACACACCTATAACCCCAGCTACTGAGGAAGCTGAGGCAGAAAGATCAAAAATTCAAGGCCAGCCTGAGTGACCTGGTGAGAACCTGTCTCAAAATAAAAGAAAAAAATATACAGGGCTGGGGCTGCAGCTCAGTGATAGAGCTCATGCCTAGCATGTGCAGGACCCTGGTTTCAGTATACGTGCTGCTGAAGGAAGGACATGGGACCCTGGTTTCAATACCTAGTACTGCCCCCAACCAAAGTTAAGATGATTAATTTTATGTTATGTGCATCTTATCACAATTTTTTTTTCTGGTACTGGGGATTAAATTCAAGGCTTTCACACTGAACTTCATCCCCAGCCCATTTTGAGATAGGATCTCACTAAAATGTTCAATCTGAGCTCAAACTTTCAATTCTCCTGCCTCAGCCTCCCAGAGTGCTCGGGTTACAAGTGCCCCCACATCCGACCCCTATTTTTTTTAAGTAATAAAATTTTAATTAATATTCCACATAGACTAACCTTGTGAACATGATAATAAAAGTAAAACCAGACACAAAAGGAAAAATATTGTAATTCCACGTAATATGATATACGTAGAAGTTAAATTCACAGAGACAAAATTTGAATAGAGGTTACCAAGGGCTAGAGGGAGTAAGACATATATTGTTTAATTAATGTTTTCTTAAAACTGTTATTATTTCATCATTCAAGGATGTAGTTGTTGAGGGGCTGGGGATTTAGCTCAGTGGTTTCGCTGCCTGACAAGCAAGCGCAAAGACCCGAGTTCGATCCCAGGTACCAAAAAAAAAAAAGGATGTAGTTGTTGGTTTGTTGTGGTTTTTTTTGGTACCAGGGATGGAACTCAGGACTTTGTGCTTGCGAGGCAGGTGGCAGCACCACTGCACCAAATCCCCGGCCCTGAGACATATATTGTTTAATTGGCACAAAGCTTCTTGTTGGGGGCAATTGAAAAAGTTCAAGAAATAGTAGAGATGGTTGCACAAAATTATAAGTTTTGTACTATTTTAAAAGTAGTCAAAATGGCAAATTTTACATTACATTATTTGATTACAGTGAAAATTTTTTAAATAAATGGGAAAAGTATGATATTTAAATAATTTTTTCACTTCTGTCAAGATATGTGCCCACATAAGACCCGTCTCATCCAGAAACAATCACACTAGAGGTCTTGCCAAAAACCACTGAAGCATCCCTGGTGCCTGTGCTCACAGTCTATATACTCTACTAAGTGAATTAAGAACAAACAAGGAAGGGCCTGGGATTTAGCTCAGTGGTGCCACTGCCTGCCTCACAAGCGCAAGGTCCCGAGTTCGATCCCCGGTACCAAAAAAAAAAAAAAACCACACACAAAAAAAGTCAGATAAAATAAAATAAAATAAAAACCAGCAGAATGAGCCTGGTATGGTAGCACACACTTGTAATCTCAACACTCAGAAGGCAGAAGCAGGAGACTGCTGTGAGTTTGAGGCCACCCTGGACTACGCAGTGAGTTCAAGGCCCAATTTGAACTACACAATGAGACCCTCTCTAAAAAAAAGAAACAAAACAAAATGAAAGGACTATAAACCACAACTAAATGTGATTTATTTAAGAAACTGAAGGTAAAAAGTACATGATGAGGGGTCGGGGATTTAGCTCAGTGGTTCCACTGCCTGCCTTGCAAGTACAAGGTCCCAAGTTCGATCCCCAGTACCAAAAAAAAAAGTACATGATGATATTCATTGGTACAGAAAAAGTACTTAACAAAACTCTACACCAATTCACAATAAATGGTCCTAAAAAATTAAGAACAGCCGGAGTGGTGGTACACATCTGTAATCCCGGCATGTGGGAGGCAGAGGTAGGAGGATCGCTGTGCATTTGAGGCAAGCCTGGGCTACATAGTGAGTTCAAGGCCAGCCTGAACTACAAAGCAAGACTCTGTCTCAGAAAAGAGAGAAAGAAAGAAAGAAAGAAAGAAAGAAAGAAAGAGGAAAGGAAAGGAAGGGAAGGGAAGGGAAGGGAAGGGAAAGGAAAGGAAAGGAAAGGAAGAATGGCACTTGTACAACCTGATAAAGGAGATCTATGAAAAACTTACAGCTAACATAATTAGTAGTAAAATACTAAATGATGTATTTAGTATTCTCCCTAAGAATTAGTAAAACAAGGATATCTGCTCTCACAAACACTTATTCAATATTATAGCAGAGGTTCTAACCAACATAGATAGGGAGATATTACATGAATTAGATTAAGATGAATGAGAGTAAAAAAATAAATACCATTCAGAGAAGAAAGAAGAAATTAATTTATCTGATCCCATATTGTAAAAACAAATAAAAAAATAACAACAAAATATTAGTAGCACAAGAACTACATTCTATCAATATACATAAACTTGTTTCTATCAATATACATAATACAAAATATATTATTATATTTCCATATACTAGCAATTAAAAATCCAAAATGAAATTAAGAAAACAATTCAATTTATAATAGCACTGAAAAGAATATATTACAAAGGAATAAATATAACAAAAGAAGCATCAGGCTTGTACATTGAAAACCACAAGACTCTGCTGAGAAAAAAAATAAAGATATCAATAAGTGATGAGACATTACATATTCATAGACTAGCCTTACTATTTATTTATTTAACTAGCTAGCAGTCCTGGAGATTGAACCCAAGACCTTTGGAATGAGTTATTTCTCCGGTCCTTTTTTACAATGTTGAGATAGGGGGGCAGGGATTTAGCTCAGTGGTTGGATAGGGTCTGACTAAGTTGCCCAGGCCGGGCTTGAACTTATAATCCTCCTGCCTCAACTTCCCAGATATGTGCTACCACTGCTTCCTTCAATATTTTTTTTTTTACCTTCAATATTTTTAAGGTGGCATTCTTACCCAAATTGATTTCATTTTCAAGGCAATCCCTACTGAAATTCCAGCTGGCTTTTTTGTAGAAACTAACAAACTGATCCTGTAATTTAAATGGAAACACAAAAAAAGCCAGTATAGTCAAAACAATCTGAAAAACAACGTGGAAGACTTAGACTTCATGATCTCTGAACTTAACTATGAAACTACAGTAATCGGGGGCTGGGGATTTAGCTCAGTGGTTTTGCCAACTGCTCAGCAAGCACAAGGACCCGAATTTGATCCCTGGTACAAAAAAACCAAACCAAACCAAAAAAACCTACAGTAATTGGGCTGGGAATTTAGCTCAGTGGTTCCGCCGCCTGCCTTACAAGTGCAAGGTCCTGAGTTCAACCCCCAGTACCAAAAAACAAAAAAAACTACAGTAATCAAGATAGAATGGCGCTGGTGTAAGGACAGACATACAGATCAGTGGAACAGAAACAAGAGTTCAGAAATATGCCTTTATATTAATTTTTTTTTTTTTTACAAAGGTACCAATACAATGGAACAGAAAAAAGGGTAGTCTTTCAAAACAGGACAGCCTTTTTCAAACAAATTGTGTTAAAACAACTGTACATCTAAGTGCAAAAAGATGATCTTAAGGGCCGGGGATTTAGCTCAGTGGTTTCGCCACCTGCTGTGCAAGCACAAGGACCTGAGTTCGATCCCCGGTACCAAAAAAAAAAAAAAGAAAGAAAGTATTTTTAATGTAAAATAGGAAGAAAAGGTCCAAAGGGGTAGGGGTAGTGGGAGGGGCAGGGGAAAGGAAAGAAGGGAAAGGAAAAATGACAAGAAATGGAAAAAATGGAAATAAAGTCTTTGTAAACAGGGAAGGGTGGAGGGGGTGAAGGGAGGGCTAGGAATGGGGAAAAAATAAGAACCAAGATGTATTATGTAAAGGTACAATTCCCAATGAGAATGTAGTTGTGTTGTATACCTACAATGTACCAATAAAAAAATTAAAAAAAAAAAAAGATGATCTTAAGGCTCTTACATTATACACAAAAATTAACTCAAGGTGGATTATAGACCTACATGTAAATACTATAATAAGACTTTTAGACAAAAACATAAGAGATCATTTTTGTGATCTTGGGTTAGGCATAAGTTCTAAGATAACATTGGAAGGCCAATCCATTAAAAAAAAATACAGATAAGCAAGACTTTCTTGTCTCAAAAGACGCCATTAAGAAAATGAAAAGAGAAGCTACATCCTTTAAGAAAATATTTGCAAATCATTTATCTGAAAACAGACTTTTTTCCAGAATACATAAAGGCCTCTTACAATTCAATAATATAAAGACCAACAACCTATTTTAAAAATGGGCAAAAGATTTAAATAGACATCTCACCACACTATGTGAATGATGATAAGTACATGCAAATATGCTCAATATCATCATTCATTAGAGAAAACTAAATTAAAATCACCATTTGAAACACATGAGAATGGCCATAATGAAAAAGATCAAATAGCACCAAAGACGTAAAGAAGTAACACTTAACACGTCGTTTCAAATGTAAAGTGTTGGGGAACTTTGGAACACGGCACAGTAATTTCTTAAACAGATTCATCGTTCATGCTTGTCAAACAATGATTGTGTCTGAAAGTCCTCCACCTATATCCCCAAAAGAGCCTTTCATCATTGGAAAAAGAAAATAAACAGTAGTCTTCTACAAGTAATCACAATAATATAGATTGGTAGAATCAAACCATAACAATAAATATCAAAATTAAGATTTCTTTTTTAATTCTCATGCTTAAGAGTCTAATAACTGTTGTTTTCTGAGTTAACATTAGTACAGCCAGAACACTAATGGAATGACAAGGGAACAGGACATGTACTGAGTGCCATGGATCAAGCTATTGTGTTTAATCCACCCACCAAAGAATTTTAGGCTTAAAGAGGATGTTCTGCCTAATATCACAAAGCTATGACTGACAATGTAAAGCCTTTTGTTCTTTCCTCTCTTTTATAAGATTTCAATATAAGACTGAACCCAGTATTTGTAAACAGTACAACTTAAGATGTTATCTCTGACTCTTAACACCTTCATCTAGGTGTATATACATACCAAAAGAGATATCCTATGTTACCATTATTGTATCAAATATACCTCCATATAACAGTTTGTTTTTTTTTTATGGTACTGGAGATGGAACTCGGGTCCTTGCGCTTGCGAGGCAGGCGGCAGAACCGCTGAGCTAAATCCCCGGCCCAACAAGAATAATTTTTAAAAGTAGTACATCAAGATGGGTGCAACAGTACATGCCTGTAATCCCAGCACTTTGGGAGGCTGAACGAGAAAGATCACAAATTAAAGTCTCCAACTGGGCAATTCAGTGAGACCTTGTTTCAAAATAAAAATAAAAATAAAATAAAAGGGGCTGGGGACATAGGTCAGTGGTAGAGCACCTGTGAGTTTGATCCCCCAAGTACCACAAAAAGTAATAAATACATCATAAAGTTTAAGCCTGGCATGGTGGCACATGCTTGTAATCCCAGCACTTGGGAGGCAAAGGCAGGAGGATCATTTTGAGTTCAAGGCCAGCATGGGCTACATAGTGAGATCCTGTTTCAAAAAAAACAACAAAACAAAACCAAAAAACAGAGCCGGGGATTTAGCTCAGCGGCGCCACACCTCCCTTGCAAGCACAAGGTCCTGAGTTTGATCCCAGGTACCCCAAAAAACCCAAAAACCAACTTAGAATCTCACGTCCCAACTACCTCAGTGAAAAGTCAGGAATGTCCAGTGAGGAATGTCAGAGGTTTATGAAACTGTTATCTAGGTTAACCAAACTTCAACCTCAGAATTCACTTACTCATTTAATAAACATCTATTAAACTCCTACCACGAGCAGTATACTACCTATCTTTTTCTCAAGGAAGGCACAACCTTTCAGCCATTCCCTTAATCAATATCTGTGTCACAAGGATATATAATACTTGTTTTGAGATCTACCCAAGAATTTTGTTAACAACTCTGGGATAATTCTAGCTTTCTATAAAGTTTTATTTAAAGCAGTATTAAAAAATCCCTGTTTCGGGCCAGGGATTTAGCTCAGCTGCACAAGCTCAAGGACCCGAGTTCGATCCCTGGTACCAAAAAAAAAAAAAAAAATCCCTGTTTCATCTGACTTACACATATGAGTACATAAGAAGCTCCAATATTTGAAGTTTCATTTTGTTGTAATATATTCAATGTTCATAATACTGGAGTTACATCTTTTGGTGAGAAGACATGATTATCATATCAGAAGCTACCTATTTGGTGAGAAGTTATACTCTTTTCCAAAGGCTTTTAAGTTGCCGCAAAGAAAGTTGCCACCAACATAAAAAGTAACCAAGGGATGAAAATAAAGTGGAAGAAATAAACCTGTTCAGCCACATTACATATGGAAAACAGGACCCTAAATTTATACTTTACCTGCAGGTTTAAGGTCTCCTATTCGAATAATGTGTGGCCAGTGCTGAAGTGTTTTAGCAAAAAAAGGGTTGGTTACTCCTAATATGACTGAGGGCCTATATAAAAACAAAACAAAAATTTTAAATGTGAGAAAAGATGAGTATTAAATTAGTGAAGAATAGTTTCATTTTCTTTTGAGTAATACATAGATTATCTTTTCCTTTACTCACTGTATTACATATCAACTACATGTCATGCAACATACTTAGCAATAGGCTTATAAAGATGAAAAGACAGAATCTTTGCAATAGCGTATAGGAAGGGTCTACATACTCAATTATGATACCAAAAATTAAATGACACTGAAAGTGGAATAAAATGCACAATAATCACAAAGGAAAATCTAAGGTCTGCTGGGAGATTGAAGGACAGCTTCACCAAAAAGTTGACATTTACATGCAGACATGAAAGATGACCAGGAGTTTTCTGCTGCAGTAAGGGCAAGGCAGAACAAACAGTATGTGCCATGCAATGAGGTGCTATCATAGTCCACATACGGAACTACACACAGTTTAGCATTCTTGGAGTAAAAACTGGGAAGGGTAAGTAGCCAGAAATGAGAGAAGATGGGCAGAACCATGTTAATATGCTAAATTTAGATGTTATCTTACAGGCAAAGAGAAGCTGGTAGAGAACCAAGTGGAGGTAAGCTTGAATGAGAAGGATCACTTTGGGGAAAATCTGGAAGAGGCTCTATAAGAGGACAGGGATTGGGGTAAAAGAAACAGTGGATACGAGAAAGACTAGAGACAACAAGACTGGGAAGGGAGCTATCAAAATCTTATGAGAGGGCTGGGGATTTAGCTCAGTGGTTTTGATGCCTGCCTCGCAACCACAAGGTCCGAGTTCCATCCCCAGTACCCAAAAAAAAAAAAAAAAATCTTATGAGAGATATTTTAGGATTTAAATTTATAAATTTGATTAGAATTTGATGTGAGGCATGTTACAAAGGAGACATTTATGACAACTTAAGTTTCTGACAACTTTTTTAAAAAAAAGAGGTACTTGGGCTGGGGATTTAGCTCAGTGGCACCATGCCTGCCTCACAAATGCAAGGTCCTGAGTTCAATCCCCGGTACCAAAAAATATTAAAAAATTTAAAAATAAAAAATAAAAAAAGAGCCACGCAATTAGAAGGAAAAAAGAGGGAGACAAAAAGAATTGTTTGAACATAGTTTCAAATGACATTAAAAAGTACATGCAGAACTGTCCAATCAGGTGAGCCGAGGGAGGTGGGCTCTGTTTCTTGACGCCAAAGCCCAGGTGCAGAGCACCTTGCAGAGAGAGAGCCAGCTCTCGATTTCTACTGACTGCAGCCTTCGTGGAAAGGACCCTGAAAGACACCCAAGCCACGCAATGGAGGCAGTGTTCTTTGATGATGTGGCTGTGAACTTCACCATGGAAGAGTGGGCTTTGTTAGATCTATTCCAAAAGAAGCTCTACAGAGATGTGATGTCGGAAAACTTTAGGAATGTGGCTGCTATAGGAAGAAACTGGGATGACCAGCAGATTGAAGATAAGTACAGAAATTGCAGGGGAAATTTAAGAAGTGAAGAAGTGGAGAAATGCTGTGAATACAAATTATGGTATCAACATGGAGAAGTGTTTTTTTTTACTCCAGATAGTAATCCGAATATGAAACCAGTTGGTACAGAACCATGTGAAGGCCTTGCCTATAGAAAGCTCCCAATTGGTCATTCAACACCAACTGTGCCTATCATAACTACCACTGAACTCGAATCATATGAGTATCAGGGATTTGAAGAGAAGCTGTCTAAATGTACCAAACATGGGAAAATTTGCACTGACATCCAGTCCTTTCAGAAGCATGCAAAGACAAATCCTAGAATGAAACCATATGAATATGCACAATGTGGAAAATTATACTGTAGTTGCACTGAAGGAACAAACACTGAAGAGAAAACCTTTATATATAAGCAAGATGTAAAAGCTTTCAGTACAGCAAGCTATGTTCAAATGTGTGAAGGAAATCATAGTAGAATGAATACCTATACAGGTAAAAAAAAAGTACAGGCAATGTGTTTAAACAACAGCAACAAAAAATCCTGGATATATAGATATGGCCCTTACAGAATCTAGGCTAGGAAGATATATTTCAGTTATTAGTATAAGGTTTTAACAAAGGCAGTGGGTACTGGAAATACTACAAATAAAGAATTATCAGTCTGAAATCAGAACCCAGAACAAGAATATTGGAGAATATGGAGGGATAGCAGAGAAGGGGAATGAAATATATCACCAGTGAGTGAAGAGAGAGAGCAAGAATCAAGGATTAAAATATTTTCAAAATCAAAGAGTAACTGTTACAAGAAAGAGAAAGTGGGATGGGCATGGTGGTGCATGCCTATAATCCCTGCACTCGGGAGGATGAGGCAGGAGGATCACTGCAAGTTTGAGTCCAAGGCCAGCCTGGGCTACATAATGAGTTCAAGGCCAGCCTGAACTACATAGTGAGACCCTGTCTCAATTAAAAAAAGAGAGAAGGTGGGAAAAATGAGGCAATAATCCACCTACTGGGTCAGGTAGTGAGATGAATCTGGCAAAAAACAAACAAACCAAAAAAACAGTAGATAAAAAGAAGTTAACCTGTAGTTAACTTTTTTTTTTTTTGGTACCAGGGATTGAACTTGGGTCCTTGCGTCTGCACAGCAGGCGGTAAAACCACTGAGCTAAATCCCCGGCCCCAAATTATTGGAATACTTGTTTTTTTTGGTACCGGGGATTAAAGTTGGGACCTTGTGTTTTTGAAGCAGGCGGCGGAACCACTGAGCTAAATCCCCGGCCCTGTAGTTAACTTTTAAGAAGCAACCAGAAAATCAAGTAGAGACAGTAAATGAAGATTTTTGTTATTTTCTAGAAACTTAAGTTATGAAAAGAATAAACAGGAGCTAAAAGGAAAAAGGAAAGATTATTTTTCCATTCTACAGACCGAAAAGATTTTTTATAATGACAGTGGAATCAAAAGTACAGTCTGGGCCGGGGATTTAGCTCAGTGGTTCTGCTGCCTGCCCCACAAGCGCAAGGACCCAAGTTCGATCCCTGGTACCAAAAAAAAAAAAAAAAAAAAAAAGTACAGTCTGATGACTATTAATGACAACACATTAAAATTACTGACAGAGAATATGTTACTAACTCTTGAAAGCTTAAGCTATTGTCAGCAGTTCAAACCTTCTTAAAATAAAATATAAAATATCCCAATAAGTTAAACATTTAAATTAAAATTTTATTACCAAAAATAATTCTAGATGATTTGGGTTATAAAGGTAACACCTGGTCAATAAAAGTTATTCTGTTTACTCACGGAGCTTGAGTACGGGTTGTATATTCTTTGAATTCACTATCATGAATAGTGAAATAAGGTCGGAAATCACTGAAGTACTTTAATGGAGAAATGCAGCTGTGGAGCAGAAAGAATATGTAAGTCAAAGGACATAGAAATTAAAGGCCCTACTCTTTAACCGTGAACCATCAATACAAACAGTAGATAAGCAGTGGGAGAATGTATTTACTTCAAAAAATGAAAAACTCCTTCTAGGGAACTAAAAAAACAAATGGAAATAAGCAATGTGCAAGGGTATACAGAAAGAACATTGATGTAAGGGCAGAAGATGGGATGAAATTCTGGCTCTACCATTCACTAGCTATGTGCCTTTGATAAAACACTGACTACTCATACTACTAATATTTATCAAGGGATAAGTTCGCATAAGTGAGTGAATGCTTGTCATTCAGAACAGAAACATGGATCCAGCCCTCGTCGAGCCTGACATTTTATTATCCATAAAATGGTGCTATAAGCACTACTTCTATAGTGTTGTTATAGGGATTGATGAAATAATGTGTGGGGAAATATATCAGAGATGTGAAAATGCTGTCAGCATCTCACCACCAGGAATCAAATGTACTCACTTAACAAGGGCCAGTACAGTCTCCGACGATTCTGATGGTGATGGCGCCATCACCACGAGGGGCTCTCCCAATAGCACCAGCTCCCAAAGCATCTGACTATGAAGAAAAACTGGGCAGAAACACCTGAGAAGTGTTTACACAGAATTATTTTGTTATTTATCCAATCCTGACTTTTAAATTCTCACATAATCATTCTTTAAAAATTCACATTGATATAAATTCTTTCTGATTTTTATATTTTGGTCTGGTATACAAATTATGCATAGAGACAGACTTAATTTCCTTTTATATACTTTTTATATCCTTTGAGGGTTTTTTTTTTTGAGACAAGATCTGGCTATAGGGCTGGGGATTTAACTCGGTGGTTCTGCCACCTGCCTCACAAGCGCAAGGTCCCGAGTTCAATCCCTGGTACAAAAAAAAAAAAAGATCTGGCTGCCTCAGCCTCTTGAGTGCAGGGATTACTGGAATACAACAGCATGCCCAGCTGAAAGTGTATAATTTTTAAACTGTTTTACCATATGGTAAATTTATTTTAATAATACTGTCTTGTTATGTTTGAATTTCCACTCTAAATATTTTGAAAGAAACAAAAAAAGTAATTTCCCAAAGGGGCATTTCTTGTTTTTTATTATTTTGGGTTTTTTTTTTTTCCTGGTACTGGGGATTGAACTCAGGACCTTGCACTTGCAAGGCAGGCACAGTGCCACTGAGCTAAATCCCCAGCCAAAGGGGCATTTATTGGATATGCCTAATTTAAAAGACGGTGCTGCACTGGGTACGTAGCTCAGTAGCAAAGCACACATGCAGTATGTAGGAGGCCCTGGATTTGATCCCCAGCACCACAGAGATTAGAGATTAGACATGAGAAATAAAGACAGAGAGACAGTGATAGAGATGGGGGAGTTAATAGTCAAAAGCAGGATTAAGAAGGGGTGGGAAAGCAAAACAAGAAGTTTAATATATAACTGACCATTAAACATCAACTGAGATAGCTCAATACTTTGGACCAGCCAAAAAGCGGGTGCTTTTGAATGCTGGGCATGGTGGCGCATGCCTGTAAACCCAGCACTCAGGAGGCTGAGGCAGAAGGATCTCCATGAGTTCAAGACCAGCCTGGGCTACACAATGAATTGAAGGCCAGCTTGAACTACATAGTGAGACCCTGTCTCAAAAAAAAAAATGCTTTTAATATTAGAGAATGACAACAACAAATCACTAGGGAGAGTTTGAATGCTGAACAGCAGATCCTCCCAATGCAAAACTGCTGCATATTTTTATAGCAGCGCTGGAACTGAATGAAGGCCGTAACTCCACTAATAATTACTAAGCCTTGGACATTTGGTAATTTTTACTTATTCAGTTAATTTTTTTCCTGGATGGTAACAATTTTTCCTAGCAGATTACAGATAGGGGAAAAAAACCTTATCTATTTGTGAAGATCATAATCTAAAACAATTAAAAAACACACAGGGCTGGTAGAGGGCTTGCCTAGCATGTGTGAGACCCTTGATTCTATCTCCAGCACAAAACCAAAACAAAACAAAAAAACTCCACATATACACACAAAGAAAAAAAGTAAATTTAAATCCAAAAATATCCAATAAAAATTTGAGGTGCAAATTAGGAGAATTAATCTTAACTACTCAAAGGCAAAAAGAAAATGTGAAGAAAGTGCTCCTCCAAGAAAAGATAGCCCAAGGATAAAGCCAAGGGGCTCTTCCTCTTCCTTTCCCAATTAATTGAATCCTAAAGCAGAACAAAGCAGGTATTTTCACCTGAGGGGAAGAGAGCCACACTGGCCCAGAGGTGAATATCAGAGCTTGTGTGAGGAGAAGTGGCCACCCATGTGCAGGGAGTGGCCTGATCTGGAGCCTGCAGAACCACTGTGTGGTGAGGAAGGGGTATGGTGGGGGGGTCTGGTTTAGGGGTACAAAGTCTAGGAGGCATGTGCTGAGGAAGCACAGAGAGACAGCCCACTGTGTAGTGTCAGAGCCACAGTGGGTGAAGAGAACACAAATTCCCTTTGATGAATGTGATCATTATGTATGTTTAAACTGTACCAATACAAGTAATAAAAATTAATAAATTTATGCCCATTCCTCAAATTATTCCTTAATAAATTAAAAATTACAATACCATTATTCTCTTTTTTTTTTTTTTGGAACCAGGGATAGAACTTGGGTCCTTGCACTTGTGAGGCAGGCAGCGGAACCACTGAGCTAAATCCCCGGCCCAACAATATCATTATTCTCACACTAAAACAAAACACAATTTATTTTTACCATGTAAAACCCAAACCATATAAAAATTTCCCTGTCAATGTTCATAAAATGCAGCCAGGGATGAATCACTGATTGATTGATTTTTTTTTTTTTTTTTTTTGAGACAGGGTCTCGCTGTGTAGTTCAGGTTGGCCTTGAAATCACTGTGAGCCCAGGCTGGCCTCAAACTTTTGATGGTCCTCTGGCCTCAGCCTCCCAGGTGCTGTCATTGATCTTTTACCAAGTAAAGTAAGTATTTCCATCTAACTTTTTCCACATCATCCATCAGAACACTCATTTTCTAAATAAATTATCAAGTAAGACAAAGCAAGAGAGAAAAGTTAAAGTGTTTTTTTTACCTGAAAAGATCCACCTCATGAACAGTAGGTAAAATAACAGATATGTGTGTATTTGCCTAAGAGATAAAAAGGAAAATGAGAAGATATCACTAAAATTTGCAGAAACTGATTTTTAAAATATGCCTATGTAGTTCATGATCAATAAGCCAGGCTGCCTATCTATATTTTTATGATTCATTTCCTCTAGGAGCAGCCAGAAAGAGAATGGGTCTTACTAATCTCCCATAATACAGCACAAGACAGAGAAAAAAACATAGATACCATGGATAAAGAACTATCCAGTAGTTAGATGTTAGATTAGATCACAACTATATGAAATACTTCCATTATAACTAGATAATATAAGTAACAGGAAAAAAAAAATTAGTCCTCTTCCTGCTCTCCATTTGTATTCAATGCAAAGGATAAAGGGAGTGCTAACATACCAGATAAAACCTTTCAAATGAAAAATTCAACTCCACCCATGAACAGATGTTTTCAGAGAAAGGAAAAGGAATCATAACTAAAAAATCCTTTTGTAAGAGTCTTCTAAAATCAGAAGTCTTCTGGCCACTCTTCTAAGATAAAAGGTTTTACCACAATTAAACCTTGTTGAAAAAACACTTTTCCCTTGTCCTAACAACTACAGTATAAATTCTGAGTTCTCCAGTGTCTATTGGAGAAATAACAAGAAACAGGAGAAAGTTTATTATCAATTCATTGGAAAATTACTTAACAGAGTATTTCAGTAATATCCAGAAATATATAATAAACCCAAGAAACCACATTTGCTAGTTTTAAAGTTCTGTGATCATTTTATCATGTTCCATACACTACCTGTTGAGTTAGCTGTGTTATTTGAGTAGTCCCAGGCTTGTCATAACATGTGGGAATCCGTACCTTAAAAAGATAAGAAAGTATCTTTGACTGTAAATGAATGAGGGATCAGAAGTACCCTATTCTGCTGCTATAAAGGAATATTCAGCAATCCCTAAAAAGGTATTTTAAAATATTTATATCAGATTAGCCTGGCATAGTGATGCACACCTATAATCTTAGCAATAGGGAGGCTGAGGCAGGAGGGTCTTCAATGAGTTTGAGGCCAGTCTGGCTACATGGTGAGTTCAGGGCCAGCCTGAGCTACATAGCGAGACCCTGTCTAAAATAAAACAAAACAAAAACAACAAACAAAAACTTTGTCAGATTAAAAAACTAAGGCTATATTTATTTTCAGTTACAGCAGAAAGTGCAAGGTCTCCATATTCACAAACACAGTGAAATCACTAACCTACTGAGAAGCAAACTTGCCAAAAGACAGAAAAAGGACATCAACATCACACTGTTTCCTGTTTATTGTTCTAATCTTTCCTTCATTAATATACACACACCCAAACACACCCTCAAGCTTGCCAAACCTTTGGATAAATGCCCCAGGAAATAATGAGCACTTTCAACCAAGAGCTATCAGTATAACTTTTGATGATTTCCCAAGGAAAAAAATAGAACATACAAAAAAAAATGAGCAAATCTAAAGAGAGAACACTGTCAAAAATAAGTCAAACTTGATAGTGAATTGTACTTAAAGTACTCATACAAGGTCTGACAGTAAAATGCTAATGTATTTTTAAAAAAGCAACAACCCACAAAATCACACTAACAGAGAATAACCGGGGAAGAATGTTTATTTATAACTGAGAACCAATGGCTTTCCTAATTTCTCTGAATTTTCAGTAATTCAAACTTAATTGGTCAAGTGATCTGTCTCTGCTACTACCCACCCCTGGAGGCACTGGTGTGGGCCAGGAGTTGCAGAATTGTAGGAGGGAGCATTACATTCACACATATTACACAGGAAAGACACTCCTGTGCAAACGGGATGCAGGGGGACTGCAGGCATGGAGCTGTTACCACTAACTGTAGGAAGCAGGATGAGTTTGCTGTCTCTAACACCTCACACCAGACTCAAAAAAACCCCAATAAATAAATGAATAAATAAAAATAAAATAAAATGAGACAAGTGAGATAGCTATAAGCCAGAGATGGCGAACTTTTAGAGACTAAGTGCCCAAACTGCAACCCAAAACCCACTTACTTATCACAAAGTGCCAACACTACAATTAAACCTGAATACTGAGGTTTTAGTTTAGAAAAAACAACTCATATATTAACATCTTTCGTCATAAATGAAAAACACAACATGCGTGCCAAAGATTTACCACCACTGCTGTAAGCTATTACCTTCATCACCACTCCCATGATAGGCAGGTGCAGTGTTTTCCCTGGCACTGGGGCAGGCCATCTATCAACATCATTACACGCTGAAAAATGTAACAAAAGATTTTCTTAGTATAAGTAAAAATATTGAAGTATTAAAATGGGGCATTAGAAATTAGAACTCTACTTTCTGTAAAGCAGAATAGAAGATAAAAGAAAAGTAATAGTGATGAAAATATCTTACATTTCACTCAGAAAAACATATGTTCTAGGTAGAATATAAATTGGTTAATACTTTTTTTATTAGCAATAATGAGGATTGAACCCAGGGACTCACAGATGTTGAGCAAGCACTCTAACCACCAAACTATACCCTCACCCTTTATTTTGTTGTTTGTTTTGTTGTGCAGTTTTGAGACACGGTCTCACCCAGTTGCCCAGCCTAGCCTCCAACTTTCAATCCTCCCACCTTAGCGTCCCAAGTCAACAATCAGCAGGTTTACAGGGATGTGCCACCATGCATGGCAATAAAATTTTTTGAAAGTGACAAATTAATAGGTTTAAAGAGAGTCTTTCTGTTTATTACTACTAAAACTAGCAACAAATGAAAAGCCTGGTGTGGTGGCACATTCCTGTAATCCCAGCACTTGGAAGCTGAGGCAGGAGGATCACTGTTAGTTAAGAGGCTAGCCTGGGTACACAGTGAGTTCGAGGCCAGCCTGAAGTGAGACTCTGTCTCAAAACAAACCAAAATTAATTAATCAATAAATTAAATTAGCTACAAATACACATCACCTGGTAGAGTGATTATTATTAGTGATTTCCATTCAATGGTACTCTGAGAATTGTGAACTCAAAATTTATTCATTATTATCCTAATAAATGAATACCATCTATGTTGTTAGAGGTGATAAGAACAGATACTATTTTTGGTGTTTGTAGGAAAAGATGCCAAATAGTTTTGTATCTCTTTCCCTCATATAATCCTTAAATTATTCTCCAAATTTTTAAAGGTCAACTTCATTTTCATCATGCATTTTCAGTAAAAGTTTAAAAACATAAAGATATATAATTCATACAACGTTTAACATACCTGCTTCCAAATAAGGTTCGTTCTTTTCAAAATACTCTGGTGCTATTTGTTTCAGCACAGTGTGAAAAAAATGAATGTAAGGTAGTTTGCTGATTAAAACCAATGACTAGGGGGAAAAAAAGAAATAATTTTAAAAAATCGTCTAATGATTACAATTTAAGTCTGCCATTCACATCTTGCAAGAGCAATTACTAACTAAATTCAGCAAAAAGTGTGGATTTTAAAATAAAAAGGCTTTTACAATGGACAGTTAGAAGGAATCACAAAACCATAGCTGCAGTGTATAAAAATTGTAACTTTATTATCACACTTTAAGACTATTACGCCACATTCACAGATGTTCCTAATCTTCAGGAGAAAGAATTTCCTATAAACAGATCAATGCCACGGGTAATTTCCGCACCCTGGCTACTACTGTGCACAGCACAGCAATATCAAGAATTAGCCAAATGAACACTTCCATTAAGGAAAGAAGGAATTGTGATGCTTTATCCAAAGACCTATGACTATTACATTGTATAGTTCAATTGTTACGCCCATATATTTCCAAATTGTGATTTTATAGTTTGACCACTTAGGATTTGGAATATGCTGAATTTATAAAATGTTTTTTTCAGGATGTGGTGCTGCACACCTATAATTCCAGCACTCAGGAGGCTGAGGCAGGAGGATCATTGAGTTCAAGGCCAGCCTGTGCAACACAGTGAGTCGAAGGCCAGCCTGAACTACATAGCTAGACCACATCTCGAAACAAAACAACAACAATTTTTTAAAAAGTTGTTTTTCTTGAAAACCACTCTTTACCTTTCCATCCAGCATCAATTAGTGGTCAGGGAAAATTCTGGTTATAAATAGAAATGGCGTGCTCTATTAGTTGGGATTAAGTAAGATGTATTCATTTTTCTTTATTTTTTTTTAAAAAGACTGCACATTTAGAACGGAAACAATAATTGCTAAGGTGTTGCTGAAGTTTACTTACTGGTTACTCAAAAAAAGATACTGCAAGCTTTTATTAGTTGTAACAATATTACAACTAATTTTATTATTTATTTTATTATTTATTATTTTATTCTAAAATACCAAAATTAAGAAGATTCTTCCATACACTAACGCAACTTAGCAGGATTCTAGCACAAAGATAGCAAAAATTCAATAGCACTTTCTTTTTTTGGGGGGGGTACTGGGGATCAAACTCGGGTCCTTAGCTTGCGAGGCAGGTGGTGGAACCACTGAGCTAAATCCCCAGCCCAAAGCTAAATCCCCAGCCCCAATAGCACTTTAAAATTTAAGAACAAGTATGTATAATCTAAAAAGTACAGACAAAATTTAAAGTCTACTACATTTAAAGATGAAATACCTAAAACTTTAAAGACTGTTAAATCTGCTTCTATTTTTCCAATCATAATATAAAAATACTTTATTAGTATATATGAAAATTACCTTCTGAAAGTAGCCTCTCTTAAGAGTTTTATCTCGAACTTGTCGAAAATACACATATCCATAAAAATAAGCAGGGTCTTTCTATAAAAGAAGTAACAAAATAAAAATGTTAATGTATGGTCAGCACTTAATATTAACATCAGGTTCCTTTATAAACCCAAATCAAGATGTGAGGAACAAAGAACTAGTTATGTTTTTCTATCAACAAACAATAACCATGACAGTAGTTGCCAGATAAAATCCTAATTTGCCCAAAAATGAAAGATTTATAATCTAAAATGAGACTAAGAATCATCTAAAGTGAGACTTTCCCCTTACATACTCAGTTTAAATTCCTTATTCATAGCTATAGTAATTAAAGTTAGAAAATAACCAAATTCTGTATTTTCCCCAATGCTATATATGTATTTTTAATTCTACCTACAATTTTGAATTTGTCAGGGATATAAGGGGGTCAATCTTTTACCAAACTGAGGTGTCCTAAAATAAAATTTCAAGAGAGAAAATAAAAGGCATTAAAAACCAATCTGAATCGTACATATTAGTCATACGTTAATCCAAAAAATAATGAAACTTCTAGAGTGTTTTTATACTTGATCTTAGCCAAAAGGCCGAGAAGCAATTCTCTAGAGTGTTTTTAAACACACAATTTGAAAAGAAACTATACTGTAAAACCTATGGAGTTCTGAGATCTTAACAAAATAAACTTTGGCTCAGTTCCTTATTTGAGATTGGTATTGTTTAAGTAAATATTTATTAGTTTCATCCTTCAAACAAGGTATTGTGTTAAGACAAGATAAAGACATGCATAAAGCACAATTCTTTAAGGAGATTACAATCTCGGAGGGATATAAAAAGTAAAAAATGATTATTATATAACAGAGGGTAGGTTCCAGGAAAAAAAAGCACAAATTGTTATAAGAAGGTCAAGAGAGAAGAGTAATGACTACATGGAGGCAGCTGATTTTTAACTGGGCATTGAAAGAACAGATATGATGTATTTAAAGACAAAGACATTTGAGATTTAGAGGGTTAAAAGTTTGAGAAAAACTGAAAAATACAAGCTTTCTCAAGAAAACCCACATAGTTCAATTTGGCTAAAATAGAACACAAGTATACAAGAAGAGGTTGGAAAAGTAAAGGCTTTCTTATTTTGATAGATTGAAAATAGTTAAGATGAGGAAACAGTACCATCATTAGCTCTTTACTCATTCAGCAGTTACTAATCATTTTATATTCTATTTACTTTTATACTGTAGATATACTTTAGCTGGCAACACTCTATAAGATATAGTGTGTTGGAAAAAAAAATTGGGATGTCTTTGGGCATCCTCATTTCCCTAATCTGCAAAAGGAACTCTCACAGAGAATTGTAGGGAGGATTAATACGTAATATATTCTTACTAATACTTACAGTATCTAGAACATAAAAAGTCTTAATAAATAATAGCCATTATTATCACTGATTGGAAGAGAATATCGAAGAGACATTCCAAAGAGAGAAATTTTGCTGAGATGGGGTTCCTGCCACAAGCGGAACAGAAAGGTCAATTGTAAAAGCCAACTTCAGGCCAATAAAGTCAAATTCATACTGAATATGCTGAAAGGATATCCGGGTGAAATGTTCCTCATGCAGTTAGATATAAGCATAGAGTACCAAGGAGAGAAGCACATAGACTCTAAAATCATCTGAGTTATTAAAATTGTTTCAATAAACAGTAACTATAAGCAAAGTACATTAGAAAATAAAAAAGAAACAACTATATACTATCATAAAGTATAAGGGTTACTACTCCAATTCTGGACAGTACTGTTTAGCGGCACTCCACCCCCACATCTAAACAAAGAATTATTAACAAAAGAAAATCACCTCAGCATTCTAATCCATTTCTATAATTCACAATGGCATTATATGTTTCAAGAACAATAACTTTTTAGTCTCATTCACTCATATGCTAAAACCTTATCAGTTAGATTCTCTGAAGAAATTCGGCTACATAATAAAGTAACAAAACAGAGTAAAATATTTCTGAATGCTCTAAGAGGTAACTGAAAAAATGGGTTCTAATGCAGTAAGCTGTAAGAGTTTCTTCTCACATGGACATGTTTCTATAACTACTTTTCCAACCTTTAAGTAAACTGGTAAATCTTTGTCAAATTGATCCAGAAGACAATGCAGTGACACCCTCCTCCCAGAAGACCGTCGAAATCTAAAACAAAACTGGGTATCTCCAAGACAACCTAATGAAAACAAAAATGAAACAAATTAAGTATAGCTTAGCAAAACATTTACTTATCCAGTTTCATCAGTTTTAGAGCTGAAGGAATCCTATAAGTCGTTAAACACATTCTCTCGGGTTTCAGAGAAGAAAAAAAGAGATCCTAAAAGTTCAAGTGCCTTTCTCAAAACCATTTTTGCTGAACAGAAGCAAAAGCCAGAAGTGAAACATGAAACTCTTTGCTTTTCCTACTCTATTTTCCCCATGCAATTAAAAATTTGGGGAATCTGCCTGGTATAATGCTGACTCACAAACATAATAAGGAGCAAAACAACACAAACATAAATCCACGTAGGTAAAATAAAAAATTTAAACAGAAAAACAATAGTGCTTACAGATCCATGACTGGGTCGTAAAAATCTAAAGAAAAGAATCTGGGCACAGAGGCACAGGCCTATAATCCCAGAATTCTGAGAGGTTGAAACAGAAGGATTTCAAGTTCGAGCCCAGCCTGGGCTACTTAGCTCCTTAATGCAATCCTGGCTCAAAAGTTTAAAAAGGGTTTGATGTACAGTAGGTCAGCGCAAAGGTGCTGGGCTCAAACCTCAATGGGGGAACAGGAGTAACAAACTTATACAATCAGCATAGTAGTTACACATGAGAGAAGAATAATGAGAAGACGTGGCAAGAAGACACTTTTGAGGTGCTGGCAAAGTTCTACTTCTTGACCTTGCATGTGTTTTATATTTCACAATGAAAAGCTCTTGTTTGTTTATTGTGCTGGGGATTGATCCCAGGGCCTTGCCCACACTAGGCACAGGATCTACTACTGTGCTATACTCTCAGCCCAAAATATTCTTTTAAAAAGATATAATACAAGGGCCAGGGATTTAGCTCAGTGGCACCATGCCTGCCTGGCAAGCACGAGGTCCTCAGTTCAATTCTCAGTACCAGAAAAAAAAAAAAAAAAAAAAAAAGATAATACAGCTGGATATGGTGACACACACCTGTAGTCCCAGCATCAGGAAGCTGAGGCAGGAAGAATCACCATGAGTTCAAGGCCACCCTCAGCTACATAGCGAGCTCAAGGCCAGACTGGGCTGCATACTGAGACCTTGTCTCAAAAAAATAAATAAAAATAAAAAAGATATAATAGAGCTGGGTGTGGTGGTGCACGCTTGTAATCCCAGCACTCAGGAGGCAGAGGCATGAGGATTGCCATGAGTTCTAGGCCAGCCAGGGCTACACAGTGAGTTCAAGGCCACCCTGAACTACATAGTGAGACCCTGTCTCAAAAAAAAAGCTATAACATAGAAGACTCTAAAAGAGACCAAGTAATCAACTTACTACTTTAATCATCTGAATTTAAAACAAATTTTTAAAACTTTAGTCATTTTAGCAAATCTCTTAAAAATGTAAGTTTTAATTAAATTGTCAGGTAATAACTATTAAAAAAACTATAAAAATCCATCTATTTAAAAAACACATGAAGTAATCTATCACTCAAATCTTTCCCAGTTACTACAGTTAGAACTAATAACATTATAATAAATATGAAATGTGCTCAATATTTGTATTATTACTTATTACTACACACATAATCACTAACATTTATCAGGTGACATTTTAGAAAGGAAACAGAAACCTGACAATATGCTTAAAATTTTTTAAAGCTTCCGCTGCCTGTCTCCCAAGTGTAAGGTCCCGAGTTTGATCCCCTGTACCTGTACCAAAAAAAAAAATATTTGTAAAGAAACCTAGCACAATATCTAAGCAAATATAGTCACTAATACTTCTTTGGTGGTAAAGAAGAAGGAGACTGGAGGCTGAATTGATTCAGTTTCTTCGCTTGTTCAAGCAAATAGTTTAAAAAATAAGACAAGCACACAAAACCTGAGAAAATGGGAAATACTTTGTGATATGGGTCAAGAATTATTTTAGCTTGACATATATATATGTGTATATATATGTATATATATATATATGCACACATACTTATGGTTCAATTTTCCTCTTTAGAAGTCATTTAAATCCTTTTTTAAAAGACAAAAAAGTACAGGGAAGAACACACTAATTTCTCTTAAACTCTTAGCAAGATAAAAAGATCAAAAACTTAAAATTGCAGCTGAGATTTAGCTCAGTGGTTCTGCCACCTGCCTCACAAGCGCATGGTCCCGAGTTCGATCCCCAGTACCAAAACAAAGCAAAAACAGAGTCTGCAAAAACCTGAAACTATAAAATTCATAGAAGAAAACATCAGGAAAAACCTTATCTAAACCTGGCAACTATTTTTTTGAGACAAGGTCTTGCTTGCTATGTTCAGGCTATGCCTTGAACTCATTATGTAGTCCAGGCTGGCCTCAAACTCATGGCAATCCTCCTGCCTCACCCTCCCCAGTGCTGAGACCACAGGCATGCACCACCATGCGTGGCATGGCAACTATTTCTTGGGCATGACCCCACAGGCACAGGCAACATAAGTACAAATAGACAAATGGGGCATTAAACTTACAAATGTTTGCACAAGAAAGCAAGCAACGAACATAGTGAAAAGGCAACCTACTAAATAGGAAAAAATATTTGCAAATCATATATCTGAAAAGTGGTTAATATCCATAATATAAAAATAACTTCAAATCATTAACAACAACTTAAACAATCCAATGCAAAAATAGGAGAAGTACTTGAATAGGCATTTCTCCAAAGAAATACAAATGAACAGATGCTCAGTATTACTATTCATTTGGGAAATGCACATCAGAACCACAATGAGGTATCGTTTCATACCTGTTAGGATGACCATTATCAAAGAAGAAAGAAAAGAAATGGACAAATATTGAAGAGGATGTGTAGAAGCTAATTCCTATGTACTATCAGAATATAAAATACTCATATTAGAATATAAAATACTATGTATGAGTATATATGGAAAAGAACTGAAAAAAGGTCTCTAAGAGGTATTTGTATAGCCATATTCATTGCAGTACTATTCATAATGGCCAAAAGGTAGACTCATCCATCAGTTGAAGAACAAAGAAAGAAAATATGGTACATGCATATAATGGAATATTACCTAGCCTTAAAAAGAAAAGTCATATGTACAACATGGATAAACCTTAATGATATTAAGCTAAGTGAAGTAAGACAGAAACAAAAATATACTATATAAGGGCTGGTGATTTAGCTCAGTGGTTCTGGCACCTGCCTCGCAAGTGTAAGGTCCCGAGTTTGATCCCCAGTACCAAAAAAAAAAAATATATATATATATATATATATATATATATATAATATAATATAATATAACATGATTCCACTTATTTGAGGCACCTAAAAGTAGTTAAACTCTCAGAAAGTAGAATGATGGTTGCAGAGGGCTGGAAGAAGAAAAGGGAAGTTGTTAATGGATAGAGAATGTCAGTTTTCCAAGATAAAAAAGTTCTAGAGAGCTATTGCACGACAATATTCATACAGTTTACACTACTCTGTACACTTGAAAATGGTTAAGACAATTAATTTTCTGTTTTGTTTTTGTGGTACTGGGAAGTGAACCCAAGGCTTTCTCACTGAGCTACATCTCATACTTCCTTTTTTTTCTTTCTTTTTTTGGTTTTTTGAGTCAGGTTCTTGCTGTGTAGATCAGGCTAACCTAGAACTCACTTTGTAGTCTAGACTGGTCTTGAACTCACAGCTATCCGCCTGCCTCAGCCTTCTAATTGCTGGGATTACAGATGTGTGCCATCACACCTGGCTCATACTCCTTTTTATTTTGAAACAGGGTCTCACTAAGTAATGCAGACTGGGTTTGAACTTTCATTTTATTTAATTTATTTGTTTGGTACCGGGGATCGAACTTGCGAGGCAGGTGGCAGAACCACTGAGCTAAATCCCCAGCCCTTTCCATACATTTTACTTTATTTTATTTTCTATTTTTTTTATTTTTGAAATCTGTGGTGATTTTTTTTTTTTTTTGGTACCGGGGATTGAACTCAGGACCTTGCACTTGAGAGGCAGGTGGTGTAATCACTGAGCTAAATCCCCGGCTCTGGGTTTGAACTTTCAATCCTCCTGCCTCAGTCATCCAGAGTGCTGGGATTACAAGTATGAGCCTCCACTCCTGGTTTATTTGTGGTTTGACAATAATAATAATAATAATAATAATAATAATAATAGTAAGGAAATCACTTAAACTATCAACAAAAGCTAGGGGTACTATTAGATGATCTCTAAAGTCACATTCAGCAGTAACAAAGATTATAAACTAAAATTTCCCAACTGAGCTGTGACTGTACTTAATTCTAAGCATCTCATCTAACATGCTCACTAGGAAAACAAAAGACCAATAAAGCCCTCAAGGGATCTAAAAGTTACACTATGAACAACATGGCTTTCAGATTATTCACTTAAAAATGGAAAAAACAAAAACAAAAAAACAAGCCAGAAATGGTGTTGCACACCTGCAACACCAGCACTCTGGAGGCTGAGGCAGGATTGTTGCAAGTTCAAAGCCAATCTGGGACACACAGTGAATTCAAGGCCAGCCTGAGCTACACAGTGAGACTCTCAAAAAATATCCCCCCAAAGCAAAAATTAATGTAAAGGGACTTTTTCTTTTATAAACAAAGACATAAGCATTCATTTACATAAATTTTAAATGACAACTCTCTAAAGAAAAGACAAATTAGCTCACATTTTTGAGATATATATATAAAAATAGGTGCTAAGGGACCAGCAAATCAGGCCAGTAAGACTCCACAGCTTCAGTAAATGTTCCATTTTCATTTATCTAACACAGTCTCTACTAGCCTAGAAAACACAACTAAAATTCCTACAGGCTTAAAACCTACAAACTTTCTGTAATCTTTTCCTTTTTTTCTTGAGAGTGCTGGGATTACAGGTGTATGCCACCATGTTGAACTATGAAATGTTTCCCCAGTAACTAAATATATTTCTACCATAAGTCTCCTGGGCTGGGGATTTAGCTCAGTGGTTTTGCTGCCTGCCTCGCAAGTGCAAGGTCCCAAGTTCAATCCCCGGTACCAAAAAAAAAAAGACTCCTATAGATTCCTAAGTCAAAAGTATTAAAATTATTTTGTCACTATTTCAGAGTGATTTTCCCGTCTAATAATTTAATAAGCAATAATAGTTATTAAGCGCCGACTCTGGTGCCACAGCTATTCTAAATGCTTTGATGTATTAACTTACTTGGTCTTCACGCTTCTCAGACAGGTCTCATTTTTATCCCTGTTTATAAGGAGGAAACTAAAACACAGAAAGCCTACATAAAATCATCCCAAAAAACAAATCCGCTAAATGGAAGGGCAAGAATTTAAACCCAACAAATCTGATTTGAATGCTGACACTTTGAAACTATCCCAAATCAAAATGACTTCAAAAATACTACTTCTCTCATTTATATGAAATCTCTGAAATAGATAAATCCATAGAGACCAAAAAGCAAATAAAGGACTACCTGGGACTAGGGTGAGAATGATGGTTGTGGTAATGGGAAAATGGAGCACAATTTCTTTTGGGGGTGATAAAAATGTTCTAAAATTGATTGTGGTAATATATGTACAATTCTGTGAATATTGAAAAAAATCATTGAATTGTATAGGGCTGAGAGTGTAGCTTAATGGTAAAGTGCTTGACTAGTGTGATCCCCAGCACCACACACAATAGCAGTAAGTCAGCTGTGGTGGTGCACATCTGTAATCCCAGCACTTAGGCAGCTAATGCAAGAAGATCAAGACAGCTTGGCCTATTATACGGAGTTCAAGGCCAGACTGGATTACATATTGAGACCTTGTTGCAAAACAAAACAAAACAAAACAAAATCCAACAATGAAAAGGAAAACTCCACTGAATTATACATGTTGCATGAAAATTACATGTTATATGAGTTGTATCTCAACGTTACTAATGTAAATTTTTTACTCACAATTGAAGCAGAAATTGTAACCTCTTTTTTTATTCCAAAAACTAAAACCCTTCTGAACCAGACCCTTCAGATGAAGACTTCTTGAACTTATTGGCCCCTGTGCCATCTGCTCATTCAAGGAACCAGGCCTTTTAGCAATCGCTCCTCCTATACCAGTGTCAGGTGTTATGACAGAAAGAAATTCCCTTCAGTTTTAAAATTACCATAGACATAAGAGTATTTTGTAAGCGTCCTTTACCCCTGCAACTCAACTGAGACTGCAAAGCTAAAAAGTAAAGAGAACATCTTCTTGTACCAAAAAATCACAGATTTGAGAAAAAAAATCAACTGTTTTATTTATTTACTCTTTTTTTTGAGACAGGGTCTCACTTTATAGTGCAGACATCTGTATGATGGCACACATCTGTAATCCTAGCACTCGGGAGGCTGGGGCAGGAGGGTCACTGTGAGTTTGAGACCAGCCTGGGCTACATAGTAAGTTCAAGGCCAGCTTGAACTACATAGTGAGACCCTGTTTCAAAAATAAATAAATAGCCAGGGATTTATTAGCTCAGTGGTTCCACTGCCTGTCTCACAAGCGTAAGAACCTGAGTTCAATCCACGGTACCAATAAATAAATACATACATACATACATACATACATAAATAAATAAAAGCATTTTTATCTGTATAGCTTCATATGGTCTACAATGTTGTTTTACTTCTTTGGTATACAATGGAAAAAATGTTCATTTATGACTCCTAAGGTCTGCTCTATTATCTAGATTTCCTTTCACAGCACTGAAAGCTATTTGGGGAAAAATTAAATCCACTTCAAAGTGGGCACAGTTTTCAACTTCCATTTAAAAGACACATTAGAGAAACAAAGTGAATAATCACAACTGGGATGGGTGGGTCTCAAAAACATACAAAACACAGGCTCTTACTGCCTAGGTTAATATTAATGCTCATCTGTTAAGATGGCAAGGTGCCTACTTTCAAAATCTGTTGTCAATTTTACTTGTAAGTACCAACCACACTCTGGGTGAAATAAACCACACTTCATTTGATATGCAGTTTATTAAAAAGCCATTTAAAAATCTATATGTCATTCGAATATCTAAAGTTTTCATTTACATAGATTTGCATTTGAGTTTAATTTCCAAAAAGAAAATGATTCATGAAGAGACTGACTTGAAACAAGATTATCTATTTGTTTATTTATCTATGAGACAGGGACTTGCTATGTAGTTCAGGCTGCCCTTGAAATCACTATGTAGCCCAGGCTGCCCTAGAACTCATGGAGATCCTCTTGCCTCAGCCTCCAGAGTGCTGGGATTACAGGCATGTGCCACCATGCCCAGCTAAAACTAGATATTTAAAAAGGCTAATCAAACATCACAGAATTCACTTCTTAGCCTTGATACATGGATGGGCAGACTTTTCCTCTACTCTCTTAGGACTTGTCCATTAAATCAACCAAAAAGAGATTAACAACAAAAAGATTTATTTCACAAGCACATGAAAGCATCACACACACAAAGTAAAAATCTCGAAAGGACTTTAGGCTTGTGAGCTTGTATACTATTTTAACAAAGGTTTGTGGTTTTTTTTAAGAGTAGGAAAATTTATTGGGGAATAGGAACAGGGAATAAGAAGGGGGAATAGGGATAGCTTCTGAGAGATAGGAGGAGTCCCAGATGAGTTGCCCTTAACAAAGGTTTTAAATTGCAGAGAAATGACTATACAGGGGAAAAAGGGTTTGGGCTTCATGGAGCAATAAATTATGTGAAGGTAAATTATGCAGAAAACTAATGGAATTGATTAGGATTATTTTAGCAAGGTTTGTTTATGCAGACACAAGTCATGGCCACCTCCAATGAGAGTCTTCTACAGTGATTCTGAACACTTTCCTCTTCCTGATATAGCAAAGGGTTAGGCCAGGAGACATCTTCATAAACAGAAATCATGCCTTGCACTCAGGCATACAGGGGAAGGGGAAAGAATGCTTTGCATCTGCTGCTTCTTCATCACCTGCAGCTCAAAATAATCTTTATGGCAAAACAGCTTATTTGGGAGGAGGGGAGCATTTTCTGATCTCCTTCATGCTCATGGAGACATGTAAAGAGAAAAGTGTACAATGCAATCCACTGGGATACCTATCACAGAGTAAATTCATCCTGCAAACCACACAACTCAGATTACCTTGAGTCTAAAAAATCAACTCAAGACTCATTACATTCAAAACTGTATGTGCAGATTTCATTTAAAAAAAATGTTAACCAAAATGAGGACAAATCCTAGAAGACCTGTCATTATTTCACTAATACACAAAAAAGCCAAGTGTGGCAGATGATGCAGCACATCTGGGAGGCTGAGGCAGAAGGACTGAAAATCTGAGCCCAGCCTGGGCAATTTAGCAACTCAGCAACACTCTACAGTGTTCCAAAATTGAAAATACAAGAAAGGGCTGAGGAGCTCAGTGAATAGGTCCTAGGTTCAATCCTCAGTTCTGAGCAAAAAAGAAAAAACAGGCAAAAAAAACCCACTGAAGAGTTAATTATTACAAGTCAGAACAAAAGACCTACTGAACTCTATCAAAGACACATACCTAATTCATGAAGATAACAATTTTCTTTCACATATTTCAGCAAGGCTGATTTTCAACTAAGTATAGGGGAAAACTCTGGAAGCATTTATACAGAAAGGAAAAAGATGCTTTAAAAAATGTTTTTAGCGGGCCGGGGATTTAGCTCAGTGGTTTTGCCACCTGCTGCGCAAGCGCAAGGACCCGAGTTCGATCCCCAGTAACAAAACAAAAAAACAAAAAATGTTTTTAGGGCCAGGGATTTAGCTCAGTGGTTCTGGTGACTGCCTTGCAAGTGAAAGGTCCCAAGTTCACCCCTGGTACCAAAAAAAAATGTTTTTAAAGTCAATGTTCCAAATCAGATTAACTGAGCTAAATTAACAGTGTATGAGAAGTAATAACAAAAGGAAAGGGAACTGGAATGACTCCACTTTATAGGATTCTGTGTGTGGTCTGAGAGGCTGAATGCTCTGGTCACTGTAAGTGAAAAAGCTGCTTTGAAAATACAACACAAGAGATAACCTGAAAGATATTAACAATTAGGACCACACAAAGAGTTTGAAGAAGACCAGGAAAACCAAGCTCAAGAAGTAAACACCTACATGGTGTTTTTATACACCCAGCACTACTTTACATAATATATTAACCCATACAAACTACTCTAAATAACTGATGGCCATCTTTCATAACTGGATTCACCCTCTCGCTGTTTTTTTTAAACTCATTGCTTTTACAGAATTCCTGGAAAGCTCCTAAATTCTGACCTAAAAATAAACTACATACTATGAGTTCCCAAATATCTCAAAGTTGTAATTTTCAATCTTCACTATTTTAACAGTTTATTGCTCCTTGATGTTTTACCTCATCACACCATAACAGTCATTTTCAACAGCTGAACCATCTAAAATCAACAGTGACACGACTAGACTTCATTAAACTAGGAATTAAAATCACTAATTTGTATGGCCGGGGATTTAGCTCTGTGGTTCCGCCACCTGTCTCGCAACCAAAAGGTCCCAAGTTCAATCCCCAGTACCAAAAAAAAAAAAAAAAATCACGAATTTGTTGAGATGAAATTGAGTTTGTATTCTAATATTACTTCAATTACTTTTCATATAGTAAGAGTATAACCAGTATTCTTACTATAAAATTCAACATAAACACCACATGAAAAATAATTACCTGAATTTGAATCTGGAAAAGACAAATAGCAAATATTGGTTTTCTGAAAAAGAAAACAAAAGCTATATATGCTGACATATATACACACACCAATAAAAACAACAGGAATATAACAATAGAGTATACAGAACAGTATTTTTACTTACTTCTTTATCAGTAAGTTTGGAATGTTGAGGATAAATTACCTGGAAGAAAAGAGTTAAATTTTGTTAGACATGAACATTAGTAGGCTACAACATTCTAGTTGGCTACAGTCAAATGGCTTTAAGAAACACTACACAGCCAGGTATAGTGGCATGCACCTGTAGTCCTAGCTACTTGGGAGGCTGAGAAAGGAAGACTGTTTGAGTCTAGAAGTTCAAGTCCTGCTCGCGCAACAGAACAAGATCTCATTTCAAAAAAAAAAAAACATACACACACACACACACACACTTCATAAACTTTAGCAGTGAAACAAGAAGGTAGGACAGCTAAGTAGGATTTACATTAGGTTAAAAAAATTTTTGAGTGAAAATTATCTCTAAGATTGGTAACATCACAAATTATCAAAAAAAACCTTACCAACTGAACACCTAATAACTCAACGCTTAATTTTTTAAAGACCTATAATCTAAAGAATAACTAATCTTCCTTGTTGCTTTTGCTACCTTATGGCTACCATCAACTATTTCTCCTTTGCCAAGCCACGCTACCTTGGAGCCATCTGATTACGGACTGAAACCTCTACAAACTGTCCTGGACCTTGATAGGCAAATTGCACTAGTACCTTGCACAATGAAACTTAATTGTGAATTTGTCACTTTGAAAAAAATTACAAAAGGTATAAAAACTAAGAAATTTTATATCAAAAGTTAACAGGGATCAAACTCAGGACCTTGTGCTTACAAGGCAGGCATGGTGCCACTGAGCTAAATCCGCAGCACATGTAAAGAAACTTAAATATATCATTCCCTTAATGAAAAGAAAGCAAGCCTCTAAAACTAAGACTTAGCACTTTCATTATACTTACAGTGAATCCACTACTCCTGGTATTTTGATAGAGGTTTTTCACACCGAGATTCCTATAGAGAATTTTGGTTTGGATATGGCTCACCCCCACCCCAAAGATCATACATTCCTGAAAGTAAGACATGAAGACTAAATCTCAATATTTAATTTGTTTCCCAAGAACTTTAAGTGGCCATAAATTTTTAAAAGACAAACTAAGGGTGTTAAAATTGTGTTTTCAGATAAGTAACTCTTATGTGGAAGCAAATTTTCTTTACAGTATTTTAAGAGCATTATAATATTTATCCAACTAATCTTTAGCAATGCCATGCTCCTATAGGAGAAATAATACAAAGATACTCAACAACTCCAAAATTTAGGCCTGAGACTTTTGGATTTTGATTAAGTCAAATTTATCAGAAAAAATTATTTTCCAAGCCTTAGTTTTTGAAGACAAGATGATAGTAATTGATCATACCACTGAATAAAGAAATCAATTTTGGCATACAAAAGCAGTGTATAAGCTGAAGTTCTTGAACAAAAGCAGCCTGTCAACTATGCTTCATTTAAGTACAGGAAAGATTGATGTTTGCCAAGTGTGCAATCAGAGAGAAGAAAAATATGTTTTCAAGCTTAGAGAATTGCCAACAATGAAGGAGAAAACAAACACAAATTTAAATGTAAAAAAAAAAAAGAATAACTAATCTATCTTTCAGCTGATGTCTACTTCAAAAAGTAATTTTCTTCCTGGTGTGGTGGTACACACCTGTAATCCTAGCTCTGGGAGGCTAAGGCAAGAAGATCAAAAGTTTGAACTCAAACTGGGCAATTTAGCAATTTCCAGGCCCTGTATAAATAAATAAACACTGTAAATAAATAAAAGGCTGAGGCTATAGCTCAGTGTGAAGGCCCTGGGTTCAATCACAAGTACCAAAAAAAAAAAAAAAGAGAGAGAGAGAAATAATTTTCAATTGATTCTAAGAAATAATACACATCATCAATTACTTACTAAGAAAAAAATAAAAGTAATTACAGTTTTGAAAGCTCAACCATTTTCTACCATAAAGCTTACCCTAATTCTTTCCAATTCCTTTAAATAATCATTATGCATTATAGGTTATTTAGCGCTTGCTAAATACTACAGCACCTTCTGAGGGCAAATTCCTGCCCTTTGCTCCCTGTAAAAGAGGCAGCGTTGAAGCAGAGCAGTGACTGGCAGAAGAAATACCAGTCAACACCAGACCCAAAGGCTTCTACTCTACATACCAACCAAATGCCATGTCATGACCATCTCGACCTTAGTAGATAAGCAATAAATTTATCAACATGACAAAAGTAGGTACTCAATACTTTTGACTAGTTGACTGGCCCTATACAGAAGGGATCTTCTGGCACTGGCACACCTGCTTCTTCCCCATGGCACCAATTATCAAAGACCAGTGATTTTTCTTTCTTTTTTTTTTTTTTTTTTTTTTTTTTGGTACCAGGGATCGAACTTGGGTCCTTGTGCTTGCAAGGCAGGCGGCGGAACCACTGAGCTAAATCCCTGGCCCGATTTTTCAAAAAGGTCACCAAGGATATGGTACTGAGGGGCTGAGTCAGGTCTACAATATATACATATATACACAATTCAGTATTCCCCGTATACCAGGCACTGACTGTCTGCTCTCATTTAACTCTTCAGTTTAATTCCTAGAGAGCAGGGATTCTCATACCTTTATTTTTTAAATTTAGATACTAACAGACAGCAAGGAGCAGTGGTATGTCCCTGCGGTCCCAGCTACTCAGCAGGCAGACGCAGGGACTGGCTTGAATCCAACCATTTGAGCCAGGCTGAGCAATTACAGCAAGACGCATAGTCCCTTACTTAAAAAACAAAAAAAAAAAGAGTGGGGCAGGGTGGCACATACCTCTAATCCCATTTGTTCAGGAAACTGAGGCAGGAAGATGACAACTCAAGGACAACCTGGGCAACTTTAGCAAGACTGCTCAAAATAAAAAGGACTGAGGTTATATCTCAGTGTTAGGGTGCTTGCCCAGCATGCACGAGGCCACAGGTTCCATGGTGGGGAGCAATCTAATAGAATGGTTTGGATAGTTTTGAGTGTGTTCACCGCAAGTTCATGTGCAGGAAGCTTGGTCCTCCTCAGTGTGGTGGTATTCAGGAGATGGAACCTTTAAAAGGTGGGGCCTCATGAAAAAAAATCAGGTCATGAGGGAACCCTGAAAAAGGAATAATGATGGTCTCCAGGAGTAGATTCGGGTTGAGGATGTAGATCAGTGGAATGCTTGGCTAGCATGCACAAGGCCCTGGGTTTGATCCCCACCACCGTAAAAAGTTAAAAAAGGAAAGAACAGCTTGTCCCGCCCTATGGTCTCTTGCTTTCTGTCTCACACTGTGATCTCTCCTTCTCGAATGTGCTCCTACCATGATGCATCCGAATTGAGCAACTGTTAGTACCAGGCTCTTGGACCTCCAAAACTAGGTTTATAAATCTCTTAAACATTACCATAGTATCAGGTATTTTGTTATACCAACAGAAAACAGACTAGTACATAATTCTCTGTACAGGCCAGGTGCTAAACATATATGACCTATCCAAACATCCTCAGTGCTCCTATTACAATAGGTTCCAAAAATATTTAATGATGTCACCTTCAAAACTGATCCTAACTACACAGACTTACAAAGGTCTGTGTAGTTAGGCACTAATTTATTAAATAATACACATTTCAAATAAACTAGACCAAAAGGGAAATTATTTCATTATTTTCAGAAACACTTAATAATTACAATAGTTTGTATTTATCAAGTGCTTCCCTTGCTACAAGGCACTGTGCTGTATCCATCAATCAATCCTCACAAATACACAGGGAAGTGGGAACATTTCACCATCTATCTGCGATTATGAAGTGTTATCAGGATACAATCAGGAAATCCAACATGTCACTGACACGGGTCGCACTGGTCTGGGTTCAGGCAATCATTTCTCCAAACAGAAGAAAATGTCTACTGTGCATCTCATAGAATATTTAAGAATTCTGTCATCTAACAGGACTATATCAATGGTAAAAGTATTTTATACACAACTCATAGAATAGCTTTAGTACTATTATTGGTCTCAGTACTCCTTATCTGAAATGCCTGCAAACAGAAGTATTTCAGATTTGGGGCTTTTTCAAATTTTAGAATATTTTACAGACTTTACTGGTGAAGCACCCCGAGCCCAAAATCAAAATTCAAAACTCTCTGAAACCTAAACCTGTAAAATTTAAAAAATATTCTCATTTATGAAAAATAAACTTTTAAAGTTTCAGATTTTTTTTTAAGTTTCAGATTTTGGAGCATCTGGGATTTTGTATTTTTGGGTTAGAGATGCTCAACATGTTCAGGAATAAAAGCTACCCATCACTGTCAATAAATTACAAGTTCATCTGATTTGCTTTAGTTTCTCCAAATAGTAAATAAAAGTAAAAAATAATTTTTTGCCCAGGATAGCACAGTACAATGGCGGAAAATAATCATGCTTTAGCGTCAAAAGAATTGGGTTCAAATCTTAGCTTATTAAGTGTGTGATGTGATGCAAGTTAAAACAACACTGAGATTCCATCTCACTCCAGAAATGGCTGCTATCAAGAAATCAACCAATAACAAATGCTGGTGGTGCTATGGGGAAAAAGGAACCCTGCTTCACTGTTGGTGGGAGTGCAGACTGGTGCAACCACTGTGGAAATCAGTATGGAGATTCCTCAGAGAACTAAAACTAGAGGTTCCATTTGACCCAGCTATAGTTCTCCTTGGTATCTTTCCAAAAGAATTAAGAGCATCAGGGATGGGGATTTAGCTCAGTGGTTCTGCCGCCTCCCTCGCAAGTGCAAGGTCCTGAGTTCAATCCCTGGTACCAAAAAAAAAAAAAGGTTAGAATTAAGAGCTTCAGACTATAGTGATATATGCACACTTTGTATACCAGCACAGTTTGTAATAGCTAAATCCTGGAAATAGCCTAAATGCCCACCAACCAATGAGTGGATAAAGAAGATGTGAGGTTTTTATACAAGGGAGTACTACTCTGCCATAAAGAAAGATGAGCTTCAGACATTTATGGCTAAATGGATGGACCCTAAGACCATACTCTTTAAGTGAAATAAATCGGACGCACATGTTTAAATACTGCATTGATTCTCTGATGTGAGAAACCGAAAGTGAAAATAAGGACTGAAATGTAAAATGGATGTTGGGAAATGGGAAGAAAGTGTTCAAATGGGGGATTTAGCTCAGTGGCACCAAGCCTGCCTCCCAAGTATAAGGTCATGAGTTCAATTCCTGGTACCAAAAAAAAGAAAAAGTGTTCAAATGGGAAGGGGAACAAGGGAGGAGAGAGGGACAAAGGAAGGAAGGGATAGGGAAAAAAGTGAAAATAGAAGGAAAAACTGGAAACAAAGCTTTTGTACACAGGGAGAGGAGGGAGCTTAAGGAGGAGAATGGGATAAAATAAAATAAAATTTATTTTTAAAAAAGTGTGTGATTTGGGGCAAGTTACCTCTAAATTTCAGTTTCTTTATTTAAAAAGGCTTAAATAGGGGCTGGGGATTTAGCTCAGTGGTTCTGGCACCTGCCTTTCAAGCACAAGGTCCTGAGTTCAATCTCCAGTACTAAAACAAAACAAAACAAAACAAAAAGGCTTAAATGGTGCATGATTCTAATCCCAGCACTCTGAGAGGCTGAGACAGGTGGATTGTAAGTTTGAAGCCAGCCTGGGCTACCTGGTGAGCTCAAGGCCAGAATGGACTATATGATGAGACTTTTATGATATCACTTAATAGAATGATTAAAAAATAAAATGAAATAAAGTTGAACATCTCATCTTTCTAATACCTATTTTTCCAGTTATCTTAATAAAAAACTACTAGTTAGCACCACACATGAATGATAGAGTAATGAAAAAAATATGGAATTATCAGAAAGCAATCAAACATTTATGGCCAGTCAGAAGTAGATCATCCTAAAGTACATCAGCTAACCTACCTCCCACCTGTCAACTAATCCAAGGATCTCAAGCCAGTTCCCAAATTGTTACCCCCCAAGACCTCTTTACACTTGTAAGATTTTTTGAGGTCCCCAAAAGCTTTTATTTATGTGTTTTATCTATTAACATTCACCATACTAGAATTAAAAAGCAATTATTTACTCAGCACTCAAAGGGCTAAGGCAGGGCAATCCCTCAGAGTTCAAAGCCATCCTGTGCTACACAGTCTCATTATATGATCTGTAATCAAGATTAAAGATATAAGAAATGAAATGTCACTCTATATTATCATCTCTTGATTATATATAGAAATCGAGGACCAAGATTTTTGCTATATATTTGCCATCACCCCCAAAACTTAACTGCACAATAAAAATCAATGGGGTGATTCCATAGTTTAACTGGCAAAGTACTAATGATGTGTACTAGGGCCAAGAAAGAGAAGTACACGTTGGGAGGTAGCCTGAAGTGAGACTGGGAATTCTAGCTAGTGAGACAAAGTCCTTGTGATGAATTTAGGGGGAAAAGAATCAGGATAATTAGTGTACCAATAGTAACCAGCCAGAAACATAAGCATGGTGTAAAAGGCAAGCAAGAGCAAGAATGACAGAATGAGCAAGCACAGATTCATCGTAGGAGAGCTATACTGTGCTCGGTATTATACATTTTTTTAAATTGCATATTATGAGCTGGGCTGAGGCTTCCCTGAAAAGTGACACTTAAACTGAAACATGAAAATGAGTTAACTAGGCAAGCTGGGTAGGGGATAGGTGTACACACTCTTACAAAACAGGAAAATATACTTGCATGCCCATAAGGACATTAAATTAAGTATGATGCATTTAGAAAAGCTGAGAATCTACTTGCATTCACCTGATTCTAGCATAAAACTTTATACGGATGGGGCCGGGGATGTAGCTCAGTGGCGCCTCACCTGCCTGGCAAGCAAAAGGTCCTGAGTTCAATTCCCAGTGGAAAAAAAAAAAACAACCTTATAGGAATGGTAGTTACCTTATGGGGAAGAAGAGGTGCGGGATCAGGACTGAAAGAGGACTTTAAGGGAAATTCCTGAGGTAGTGGCAATATTCTCTTTCTTTCTTTTTCTTTCTTTCGACAGGGTCTTGCTATGTAGTTCAGGCTGGCCTTGAGCTCACTAAGTATCCCAGGCTGGTCTCGAACTCACGGGGATCCTCCTGCCTCAGCCACCCCAGCACTGGGATTACAGGCGTGCACCACCACTGCTAACAATATTATTTCTTAATCTGTATGGTAGTTATTATATGGGCATGTTTACTTTATATCCATATGGATTTAGGATTTGTGTACTTTTCTCTATGTATGTTATTGTTCAATAGAAAAGTTTGCTTATTTTATTTATTTATTTATTTAATTTATTTTTTGGTACCAGGGATCAAACTCAGGACCTTGTGCTTGTGAGGCAGGTGGTGGAACCACTGAGCTAAATCCCCAGCCCAAGTTTGCTTATTTTAAAGTACAAAAATTCCCTGACATTACAGTATCAGGACAGGCTGAGGCCTCATATTCTAGCTCACTGAAGATCTAAACTAAAATATGCTACCAAAATGCTTAAACACTGAATGAACAGTGAAACACTTCTCTCAAAAAAGGGTAAACTGTCCATGTTTCACATTATTCATTACAGTAAATACAAAAACCATAAAGGTGTGCCACCACCTGCTTCGCAAGCGCAAGGTCCCAAGTTCGATCCCCAGTACGAAAACAAAACAAAACAAAAAAAAACCCGTAAAGGATTTGTGAAAACGCTAACTGGGTAGAAGGATGCCTCAGTATCTCCAGATTGGGATTCCATAATTTTATAACAGAATTAGAAGTTAGTAAAATCAAAGAAGTATAAAATCTGGGGGCCCAAGAGGCTAAAGAAGTTACCAAAGGCTTTAACATCCAAATAATAGAATTATATCAAGCTACTATGAAGTATTACTAATTCACAAGGACATTTTAAGGCCACCATTAGTACGCTGCATTTCCTTCTATCATAATGGCTCACTTTTCCTGCTAGATTGTACTAACTCCAAGAAGGGAGGAGTGACCCAGGCTGCATCTCTAGAATATACCTACATCTGGAATATGATAGTTTCCCAAGTAAACTTGCTGAGGATTAAATACTGAGGCTTTGAGCCACCCAGTTTAAAAGAAAAAACATGTAAGAAAAAGAAACAACCCTTCATGTAACGGCCTAAATAAACAAATCTTGCTAAGATAAAACTGCTGGGCTGGGGGATTTAGCTCAGTTGCACCGTGCCTGCCTTGCAAGTGCAAGGTCCTGAGTTCGATCCCCGGTACCAAAAAAAAAAAAAATACTGGTGTGTGTGGGTGTGTATGTGTGTTACTAGGGATTGAACCCAGGGGATCTGCACTGAGCTACATCCCCAGCCTTTTTTTATTTTTTGAGACAGGGTCTCACTAAATTGCTACATTGCCTAGGCTGGACTTTAACTTGGGATCCTCTTGTCTCAGTCTCCTAAAGAGCTGAGATCACAGGCAAGCATCCTAATTCCTCTTTTATTTTTTTTTTTGGTACCGGGGATCGAACTCAGTTCACTGTGCTTGTGCAGCAGGCGGCGAAACCACTGAGCTAAATCCCCAGCCCCTAATTCCTCTTTTTTAAATGGTATAAAAGCTTCTCCTTGTCAGACCAGAGCTGGAACACGCCATCCACATACAAAGCTATTTGGTGGTCCAAAAATATTAAAAAGTGTTCAGGGGCTAGGCTCAATGGTAGTATACGTGCACAAGGCCCTGGGTTTAATCCCTAGCTCCCCCCCCCACCAAAAAAAAGACACCTTCAATTTATTCTTTTTAAAGAAGGGGAAACCAATAATCAGCATGAAATCTGTAACTCCATATAACTCCAACAATAAATTAATGATACACTGTTCTGCTTTTCATGGGTAATTTAAGTGGTCAAAAAGTCTTTTCAATAAGAAGTGGAAAACAAACTATTTTATATACAGGTTAAATCATACACTATTTGCCAAATGAAACCTAATAAATTTGATTCCACAAAAGGTTTTTAATATTGGTGATTCATATACAAAGGTATTTATCTTCTTAGAGCCAGGTCTGGTGGCACATGACTGGGAGGCTAAGGCAGGATGATCACAAATTCAAGCTCAGTTTGGGCAACATAGTGACTCAATGAGACCCTGTCTCAAAATAAAAAATAAAAAAAGGGCTAGGGATGTAGCTCAGTGCAAGAGGCCCTGAGTTTAATCTCCAGTACCACCAAAAATATATATTTTTTCTTTTAAATCATTTTAAAGCAAAATCATGGGAGTGGGTAAAAAGCCAAGAATAGTTCCACATTAGTTATTCAATGTAACTATAAAACAGACCAACATATTGGGCATATATTAAACAACCGACATTAGTTCTTATATGCATTACCTCCAAGAACACTCAGAATATTTTCTCATTCTTTTTTGGGGAGGGTGGGGAGTTGAGACCCACTATGGGTCTCGCTATGCAGCTGAGGCTGGTCTTGAGCTCACTAGGTTCAGGCTGGACTGGAATTTGTGGTAATCCTCCTGCCTCAGCCTCCCAAGTTCAGGGATTACAGGCATGTGCCACCACATCTGGCTATTTTCTCATTTTATGGTTAAAGAAAATGAGAATCAATTGAAGAAACTAGCCAGTAATCAGAAAAATAGAAAATGTTCAAAACTCCACAGCTTATACTCTTTTCACTAGATTAAAATTCTGTCCAAGAAGATGCAAGGTCATAGCCTTCAAGAGACAGAAAGCCACAATGATATCTTATTAAGGGTCTAGAGTGGTTCAGGCAGCTATCTCAAATTATGGAAACATCAACCTACTATCGGTATGAAGCGCTACAAGTTCTTATGAGGTAAAGACCCTCAAAGATACAGAGAACTTCTCCAACATGTATATATAAGCACAAAATAGCCCCCTTCTATTGAATAAATAATTTTAATTAAATACTAAAATTATATTTGTGAAGTCTTTAATGATCTGGAAAATTGTTTATCAAGAAATTTTTTTGGGGGGGAGACAGGGTCTCACTACGTAGTTCAGACTGTTCTTGAACATATTATGTAGCCCAGGCTGGTCTAGAACTTGCAGTGATCCTCATGCCTCAGACTCCTTAATGCTGAGATTAGAGGCGTGCACCACTAATTTTATCTTATAGTACACGGTTTGGGTGACTGCAGCCCAGCCCACGCTTTCAAAGTAGCTCCTCCTCTTACTGCAAAGGTGAGCCTAGGTGGCCACTACAGTTATTGATACCCTGACTCCAGCTAACTGAACAAAAGGCCCTGACCCCTGCAGAGACAATCAGATATTCCAGTATTTGCATTAAGCTTCAGCCCAGTTCCAGAAGAGTAAAGTTTGGCTGAAAATTAGTACTACCATAATCCAAAATTAAGCATTATTTATGGGAGAGCAGAACAGACTCCTGCAGAGGAAACTGGTCTCAACACAGAGACTACAACAGACACACAGAAGCAGAGAAAAGACCATACAGCTCCAGGGACAAAGGCAAAAGCCTAGGGTTTTAAAAATTCCAAGAGCTGGGGTTTTAGCTCAGTGGTTTTGCCACCTGCTGAGCAAGCACAAGGACCTGAGTTCGATCCCTGGTACCGGAGGGGGGGGGGGGAAATCCCAATAGGTTCAACCTTGCTTCTTGCACCTGGATCCCAACAGATTGCCTGAAACACTCACAATTTCACTTTACTTCAATTTATTTGACAAGATTTTTTGTTCTTAAAGTCAAGTTAACCCTTGATGGATACAAAATTGTATAAAGGGGAAAAGTTGTAGCTGGAGGTGGTGGAACATTTTTTAAAAAGCATTAACAAAAATGCTAAATATTAATAGGAGTTATCTCTTGGTAGTTAGGAGCAATTATTTTTCTAGTGTTCAAATTTTTCTTTTTCGACCAAGTGTTCAACAATGAGCATGTTATTCTCACTTAAGGAAAAAAAGTTAAATAAATAAGGCAATTCTGGATTCAGATAATTAAGGCTTTACTGTATAATCAGGCTGTTTCAAAGCTAAAGGTCATAGTACTGTATATAAAATTTAGGGGATTTCAAATCTTGTTTCAGAGGACACGTGGATTCTGTAGTGATGATTCCAGGGCCACCTCAGGGAAGTAAAGGGGAGCACAGTTCTCTGGTCAGCACCTTTTTCAGGCTCTTCTCACCTCAAAAGATCTCCTTCCTTACCTTCTCCCTCACTTAGGACAGGGGCTTCTGCAGACATTTAATGCAAGGTGAACTACTCCCCCATCCACCCAGGTCTTTCACCAACTGTATCAGAGCGGAAATCTGCCCAGTCCAGGCCCTTCTACTTTCCTTTGGTGTTTAGAATAAGAGTGAAAAAGATTCATCTTCTTCAATGATGAGGCTGAAAAGGGCAACTTCCCCACAGTAAAGAACAGAGAAGCAGAAGTTGCTTGTAGGGAGTATGAAATATGAATCAGACTGACAGAAAACAAAAACAATGAAGCTGAGCATGATGGCACACATCTACAGGAGGCTGAGGCTGGAGGATCACCACGAGTTTGAGGCCAGCCTAAACTACACAGCAGGACCCTCTATCCAAAAAAACCCCAAAACAGAAACAAACAAAAAGCAACAACAACAAATAAAAATAAAAGCACAAAAGAAGAGGTTTTCCTGGTTCTGGGCTCTAGCCATTTTAAAGTTTGTGCTTGAATAGCATGAAACACCCATGTTTATACCAAGTTCCCCTTTTCTGAACTAGCTCACACAGAAAATTTCTGTTGTCTACAACTAAAAACACATACAGGCCCCATTTCAATCCGATTAGCCATTAAGATCCCATATCAGATTTTCATTTACACAGGGACAAAAGTTCCCCTATTAAAAAAAGTACTGATTCTAGTACTTCCATATCATTTTCTTTTTTTTTTTTTGGTACCGGGGATCAAACTCGGGTCCTTGCGCTTGCGCAGCAGGCAGCGAAACCACTGAGCTAAATCCCTGGCCCTCCATTTCATTTTCAAGTGAGACAATTAATGCCCAATTTCACAAAGTAAAAGTCAGGGATTGTCTTCATTGGAAAAAGAATCTCTAAATATCCAGACAAGCTAAATAACTTGCTCAAAGTCACATGACTCAAACCTTGAGAGCCCAGCTCTAGGCACTACACTGTCAATCACAATTCTATGCTATTTAGTAGGGATTTAAGATCAATTAAGTGGCATTGTTTATATATTTATAAATCTCCAAGTATGGGCTTTCTGTCATGACAGAACAGCCATTCAGTCACTCAAGCTTACAATTCAACTACCTTTCTGCTAAGACCCATGCGCTCCAAAACAGTACTGTTCAAACTTCATACCTGTTGTTTTTGTCTTCCTTTTAGGTCCTGCTGGTTGTGCATTATAGCATGAAGAACTGCAGATACTACATGGCACTTCTCCAACACAAGTCTATACCCCTAGTCACATTCCAGCCACTCTCCTGACCATTTTCAACATGGATATGGCTGCAATCCAAAAATGAAATATATTTTTCAACTATTTTACTGGTTACTAATTTGTATTTATTTTCATTTTAAAAGTAACAAGGCTGCTGGGCACGGTGGCACATGCCTATAAGCCCAGCTACTCAGGAGACAACAGGGGAGGATCCCAAGCTTGAGGCAATTCTGGACAGCAGAGTGAGATCCTATCTCAAAAATTAATTAATTTTAAAAGGAGACAAGGTACCCTATTCCACATTTCTCATGTGTTTCTCTTTCTTTGGATCCTTTACAAAGAATTTCCCCCATTCTTGTCCAGTACTATTTTTTTCCTTTTTTTTTTGGTACCGGGATTGAACTCGGGAACTTTTGCTTGCCAGACAGGCAGAACTACTGAGCTAAATCCCCGGCTTTTTTTTTCTATTTTATCATCCTATACTTTCTAAAAATAGCAATCCTTAACCTGAAAATAGAAGGTCCATGGAAAAATCCAAATCAAAATTATTAAAACGTATACATAATTTTGTTTTAGTGGGCCTTTTTCTAGTGAAGAGTTCATGGTGTTGATTGTATTGTTTTTTAGCACATTTTTTTAGAAAGGTCCAAGAAGCAAAAAAAGAGAAAGAAACAAAACAAACTAGCCTAAAGAACACACTGTAACCGTAGTATATACTATAGGAAATGTGGCACTTCAACTATTTTAAGCATTCTATTTATTTGTTAAAAATAAATAAATACTCATAAAGACTCCCAAATAATGAGAAAGCAAAAGGATATCCTTTAGCTTTTAAAACTACAATCAACTACAACCCAATCCTATGCTTTCTGGAAAATCTATTTTCTATACATAAAATGTTAGGTTAACATGTCTATGTAAATGATAAATGGCTTACAAATTTCTTCAGTCCTTAGAACTGAAGGAACTGGTGCGTACTGTTTTGGGAAACTTTGGAACTACTGTTCATACTTTTTTTTTCCAGAGACAGGGTCTCGCTATGCAGTTCAGACTGTCCTAGAACTCACTACATAGCCCAGGCTGGCTTTGAACTTTTGGAGATCCTCCTGCCTCAGCCCCTGGGAGCAATGGGATTACAAGTGTGTACCACGACCCCTGGCTGTTCCTGCCTTAATAAGACAAAAGAATCACTCATGTATTTACTCATTCATTCATTTTTTTTTTTTTTGGTACCAGGGATCGAACTCAGGACCTTTTGGTTGCAAGGCAGGCGCAGCACCACTGAGATAAATCCCTGGCCCTTTTCTTTCTTTTAAAGGAGAAAAGGTTTATTTCAGCTCATGTATTCACTTAGCCCATCACGTATTTACTAAATGTCACTATGTATCAGGCAATGACTGCATTTGACCTTATTAATTACTGAGATTTCTACACACACAAACACACACACACACACACACACTCCGGGGATCAAACTCAGGACCTTGCACTTGCAAGGCACCACTTAGGTAAATCCCGGACTCCATTAATTCTTGATTCTAACTGTCTTGATTTGCCAGTGAATTATCTTAATTTACAAAAGTTAGAGCACATCATTACATCTGCACGTCCACTAACTAGCATATTGCCTAGTAGATCTTCGTGCCAAATCACTGTGAAATGACAAGATACCAGGAAAACAAGTTCAATACAAAAGCGAGCTTCCCAAGAACAACCTCTCTGAACAATTTCCTTAGTCAATTTAGGCCACCCAAGTCAGAAGATTATCTGCTATCCACCAAACATCCACCCACACAAATGCATGCTTCTGATAACGTTTTCCTTGGACACAAAAGACAAACAAGCTCTTATGTTACAGAAAGGATCCTAAACAACGTCAAAAATAGTAAGAGGTGGTCTTCCAAAATGGTGCTCTAAAAACGGAAAAGGTCAGATTCACAAGCAAATGATTTTCCTTATACTCATCTTGACATTTCAGGCCAACTGTTCCACAAGCAATATGAAAAGAGGGGAAAAAAAAAAAAGAAAAAGAAGGAAAGGGAGAAAATGCATGCTGCGATAAGCATTTCGCCTCCGACCAACTGCAGTACCCTAAGAGTTACTGAAATTGACCAAAACAATCTACGAGCCTTCAAACTTGATAGTACTCCAAGCTTGGCAACTGTAATTTGCCGTATGTCAGGGGTATTGGCAACTGTAATTTACCGTATGTCAGGGGTATTGTTTTCTAAGTCTTGAAAGGGTCCCATCAAACATCCTGCCCGCAACCTTCTCTGGGTGCTTGCTAGTAACCCTTTTAAGTTATCCCTGTGATTCTCGGTTTAAAAAGAAAAAGACGAACAGGAGTATTCAGGAAGGGCCTAGAGAGAACTTTTCACCCTTCGCCGAAGCCCAACATCCTCCCAGGGGAACCCCTGGACCGCAGCCCGGCTCGATCTGCAAGAGGGGCTGCCGGCCACGCCCGGATGCGCGGCAGCTGGGGTCCTGGCCAGTCGGCTCGCGGGGCCACCGGCTCTGCAGGAGCCGCCCGGCGCGCGGGGGCGAAGCGTGGAGACAGGGTGCGGCCGGGCCTCACCTCCACGGCCTGGCCCAGCTCCAGGTCGAAGCCCACCACACACACGCAGTGCAGCCAGGCCGAGAAACCGTCCCAGCGCAGCAGGCCCCGGCCGCGGCCATCATCCTCTTCATCGTCCTCCAGTGCGGGTCCGGCTGCCACAGGGGCCGGCGCCTCGCGCCCCCCGGCCTCTGCCACAGCCTCGTCCAGCGCCTCGCGGGAGCAGGGCCCCGAGCCCGCCAGGCTCCGCAGAGCCATCCACCGCCCCCTGGCTGCTCGCGCCGCCTCCACCGCGGAACGCGCCGCAGAGCGCGCTCGACCCTGCGCGCACGCGCAGCAGCAGCTGCCGCAGCCGCCCCGAACCCGCTTCGTCGGGGCGGAGCCTCAGGCCACGTGACCCTGGGAGCCGGCCCGCCGTGGGTCCACCCCAGCAGGGCTGCGGACCTGGCGACTGCAAGCTTTTCCTGTCTGGGCCAGCTGAGCCGCCCCGGGCCGGCTTGTCTGAAAGCTAAGACTGGAACGGTGGGTTATGACTCTTCATCACCCTCGTTCGCAGTCCAGCGACCAGGCAATGAATTATTCTTAGAATGATGCCATTCATATCTATAATAAGGTATTATTAAAGTACTAAAACAATGGTAATAGCAGTTAGCATGTATTAAACCAGTTGATATGTCAAATTCAAGTACAAATTTTTACACATACTACTTTATCGAATCCTCACATCGTTGCATGTAGGTAAACATTTATTTCTCCTTACAGACAAGGAAATTCAGGTTCTGAGAGGTCACATGACTAACCCTAAAAGTCTGACAACTCCCACGGTGGCTCACTGTTCACTCGGGCAGTCCGCTGATTTAGAGCTCTATACCTCCACTCAGCTGTTCCCTTTCCTCCTGGACCTCTCCCATTTTTCTTGGCCTGGCTGAGTCATCCAACACATCTTCAGACCTTTCTGGAACCCCAGGTTGCGCAGGTTGGTCTTCACAGCAACCTGTGGATCACGCTCTCTGCGCACCAGGGCAAGGACTGGCCTCAGCAGCTTCGTATTTTCAGAGATCAGCACTAGGATGAGCACCCAAGAGCCACTTGTTCTGTTGAATTGTTACCGGTTATTGCTATAGCATGATACTACTGACTAGAACTTACTCAGCCCTCTATGCTAACAATAAACAGTACAAGTAAATAGGAAACATAATACTCCTGTAGAACACAATGGGTGGAAGACAATAATAAGACATAAAAACTGTTTTTACAAAATAGCTCTTATTACCATTATCTAATCCTCTCCCAAGCCCCAAAAGACAGGTCCTATTATTATTCTATTTTACATATAAGGAAACAAGCTCAAATGATGAAGATGTCACAGCAAGTAGGTGGCAGAACAGAGATTTAAACGCAGGTCTTTCTGACTCATTCTGATATCATAAGCATTTTGCTGTAGTGTTCAGTCAAAGCCACTCCATTTAACAAATACTGTCCTCTCTACATCCTTAGAATTTTTGTTTGGATTAAGCATTGACATTCCTGTTTTCTTTTTTCTGTTGTTGTTTGGGCCAGGGATTTAGCTCAGTGGTTCTGCTGCCTGCCTCACAAGCAGAAGGTCTCAAGTTTGATCCCCGGTACAAAAAAAAAAAAAAATCTATATGTTGTTTGTTTTCAGTAATGGGGAGTGAACTACACATCTTCACACTGAGCTACATCCCCAGCCCCAGACCCCTCACTTTTAGTTCCTTTTTTATTTTGAAACAATCTCATTAATAAGCTGCCGTTCTCTGAAATGCTGTTTTATATTATTGGGTTAAGAGTAATCGTCTCAAAATATTGTATCTTGAAAACAACATTCTAAGAGAGCCAAAAGTTTTGTGAGAAATAAAGCAAATCAAGAGTCCAGAGAATTTTTTTAAATGGGGGGAAAAAAGGCCCTCATTCAGCCTGTTTTGTTTGTTTGTTTTTTGGTACCAGGGATCGAACTTGGGTCCTTGCACTTGCGAGGCAGGCCACGGAACCACTGAGCTAAATCCCCGGCCCTATTCAGCCTGTTTTGGAAATCACACACACACACTATTACTTAAACTTTTATATACAGAATCCATAATCACCAAGGAAAATAGAAAGTAGTGATTGGCTTTTTCCCCCCTCCATCTTCATAATGTTGATATTATACTTAAGAGCTATTTTAGCATGGTTGAATGGGATGGGGGGGATAATAACACCTTCTGCTTACGAAAGCTTTATCATTAGAACTTTTAAATCTGAAAGGATCTTAGATTGTGTCATCTCTCCAAACTCCCCGTCCGATTCATGAATCCTCTAATGTTCAATCAGCCAGCCTCTTTTCAGACATCCCATATTAAAGTTAATACCTTGAGGAGCTATCTTCTGGATGTTCATATGGCTAGAAAATTTTTCCTCTTTTAGAGACAAGATCTGCACTCTGTAAGATACACCCATTGGTCTGAAGTGTGCTTGCTGTGATTTCACAGGAACCATCCAACTCTTACATGATAGCCCTGTGAATATTTCAAAATAGTTATCCCACTCCCCCTTATCTCCTAGTTTCCAGAGTAAACCACCCAACCCCTCCAACTGTTCCTCAGAGGATGGAGTTTCTCAGCCATTCATCATCCTGTTGCCCAATTTGGGCACACTCCAGCTTGTCAGCATCACTCTTAAAATGCAGAAGGAAACACCATCCCACAGGTGTGATCTGACCATCGCAGAGCCTACCCTGGGACTATTGCCTTCCTTGTTGCAGCCACTAGCCTTCTGTTAATGCCAGTTCAGATCACATTTGCTTGCTTTGGCAGCCAAGTCACATCACAGGCTCAGGTTGCATTTACCATCAACAAAAGTCCATGTGAGGAGCACTTAAAACAGGGTAGGATGCTTTAGCCAAGAGCATGACTGGATTCATGGCTCTACTGCTCTTCTAATATTACCAAGAACACTGAACACAGAATTAAAAACATTCCAGACTTCCATACTCAACCCAAGCAAAACTCCTGCCATTTCAGCAATTTTCATAGTTTGAAAAAGAAAGAGAAAGGGAGGGAGAGGGAGAGGGGAAGGAAACAGAAGGTGAAGCACAGAGGAAGGGAGGGGGAGGGGTGGGAGAGGGAGAGGGAGGGGAGGAAGAAAGAAAAGGAAAAGAGAAAAGAAAAGGAAGGAAAAGAAGACCATGATGAAACATGGTATGAATAAAACGTTAGATTTCTGGGCTTAGTTTTATCAAAGGGACCTGTAAGGAAACTAAATGGTTCCAGATATCCATGTAGTTGAGTAGCCAGGGGATTTTTTTTCAGGCTGTTGAGCTAAATGTGGCCTGGACTGCTGGAGCATAACTACAATGCATTGGCAAGAAAATACATAGAAAAATAAACAGAGGCCAAGTACCAATGGGTTATCAACAGAGAGAGTTTACTGCCATATAGCTCTGAAAAACAAAATGCTTAAGTGCAGATTTTTGAGGGAAGATCAAGTCAAAGAGGACTAAAATGAGCTCTGAGTTGCTTCCTAAGCAATGTTTATGAAATCTTTAAAAAATGATGAAGACCTTTGTCTTACTCATCTTTACATTTTTTTATATCTATACAGTGCCTGGCAATATGGCAGGTAGGTATTCATTTCCTATCTCTTCTCTTATTTTACAGAAATATCATATTTTGCTGAGCATGATGGTACATGCTGTAAATCCTGCACTCTGGGAAGCTGAAGCAAGAGGATCACAAGTTCAAGCCCAGGCTGGACAACTGAGTAACGTAGAATGAGACCCTGTCTCAAAATAAAAAAGGGCTGGGAAGTAGCTCAACATGAAGGCCCTGGGTTCAATCTCCAATACCACACACACACACACACACACACACACACACACACGCACAGAAATATCATATTTCACTATTATCTTACTGAATGGTCCTTTCATGTTCAGTTGTGTAAACATATGAAAAGTTAATATTAAATTTTTTCTTAAATGTAGTACACTCTCAGGACATGGTGGCCTATGCCTGTAATGCCTGTAATCCCAGCACTCAGGAGGCTGAGGCAGAAGGATCGCCATGAGTTCAAGGCCAGCCTGAACTACAAAGTGTCTCAAAAAACAAAAAATAAAATAGTACACTCTTATCCTATGAAAAGTAAAGATAGCAACACTGCACTTACATGAAGCTTGGTTTTCCAACTGTCTGACACAATAGCAGTGTGTTTAATAGGAATAATAGCAGTCAAAATAGAAAAGATAACCAGTAAATTCTTCAATCAAAGAGATGAGGCCTTTGCTCACAAACCGTTTTCTCTAAATTCACACACAATTCTGACAGATTTGCCTCGATTCCCAAACTAAGCACAATGACAAAGTAGCTGCTTAATGCTGAGCATGATGAGAGAGGACACTAAAAGGCACAGGTTACTAGAACAGAAGGGAAAATGAAAGAAAGCAGAAAACAAAAGTTTGGGAGGATACACAATAAACTATATAAACTATTAAATAGTTGTTGCCTCATAGGGAACAGAAGTGTTGGAAAATAGAAGTATTGCTGAATAAAATACAGGATTTTGCTTTTTATTTTACAAAGTTCTGTATTGTTTTAATTTTTTAGAGAAGGCATGTATTGCTTTTGTAATTAAAACATTAAGAGATACCAAAGTTTTTATAATAATGAAAAATTGAAAACTACCTAAATGTCCCATAATAGATTGATTTAAAACGATCATATATCCATTCAGTGGACTATAGTGAAGTCACTAAAATTATGATGAATTGTTTGTGACAAAAATACTCAAAGCATGTAAGGAAAAAGGGGGAAGGTTTTCTATATTCTTTTTTTTTTTTTTTTGGTACCAGGGATCCAACTTGGTTCCTTGTGGTTGTGCAGCAGGCGACAGAACCACTGAGCTAAATCCCTGGCACCCCCCCCCCCTTTTTGGAAGGTTTTAAAATAAAATATAGGGCACATACTTGCACACTTGTAATACCAGAACTCTGGGAGGCTGAGGCAGGAAGATTGCTGTGAGATGGAGGCCCGCCTGAGCTACATAGTGAGTTAAAGGCCAGCCTAAACTACATAGTAAGATTCTGCCTCAAAAAAATCAAAATAAAATATAATGAACATTTCTTTTTGCACAGTTTATAAACCAAAAAAATAATAATGTCACAAGAATAGATAAAAATACTCTGACATAGGAGAAATTTTTTTCTTGGAATTAAGCATTCCTTCCATTTCATCTGTGTAACATCTATGTAACTAAAAGGTTATTTTTAAACTAAAACAAAGTCCAAGCGAAATAAATTCTATTTTATTTAATTTATTAATTTATTAATTTATTTATTTTGGTACCAGGGATTGAACTTGCGTCCTTGTGCTTGCGCAGCAGGCGGCCAAATCACTGAGCTAAATCCCCAGCCCAAAGCGAAATAAATTTTAACATTTTCACTAATATTTTTTGTGGCGGGAGACACAAGGCCACTGGGATAATTGATTTTATGTGCCACCTTTGCTGGGCCAAGTTGGTTAAACATTATTCTGGGTCCAGAGGGTGTTTTGGATGAGGTTAACATGTGAATCAGTACACTGGACAAAGCAGATTGCCCTCCCCTATGTGGGCAGGTCGTGGGGCATATCCACTGGGAGTGTTGAAGAACAAAAAAGGCTAAAAAAGGGAGAATTTGCCCTCTCTGCCTGATTGTCATTGAGCTGGGACCTCTGTCTTTTGCCTAGAGAGGCAGGTGTGGTCTGGAATTTGTACCATCAGCTCTCCTGGTTTGCAGGCCTTTGGATACACACTGAAGCTATACTACAGGTTCTCCTGGCTCGTCAGGTTGCTGACTATAGAGCATTGATTCCTTAGCTTCCCTAACTGTGTGAGCTAATTCATGTGTGTGTGTGTGTGTGTGTGTGTGTGTGTGTGTGTGTGTGTGCATGCATGCTCACTGTTAGTTCTGTTTCTCTAAAGAACCCAGAATAATACAGATTTTGATACTAAGAGTAGAGTCAGCTATTATAAATATCTGACAATGTAGAAGAAGCTTTGAAATTGGGTGATTGGTAGAGGCTGGAGAAGTTTTCAGGTTTATACTAGAAATATGAATGTTAACAGTGATGGTTCTGCCAGGCGTGGTGGCACATCCCAGCACTTGGGAAGCTGAGTCAGGACAATTGACATGAATTCAAGGCCAGCCTGGGCTACATAGTGAGTTCAAGGCTAGCCTGGAATACATAGCAAGACCTTGTCTCAAAAAACAAAGAGTGATGGTTCTGGTGAGGACTTAGAAAAGAGAACAAGTGGAAAAAAACTTCCACCTTTTTAGAAACTACACAGATAGCTGGGCATGGTGGTGTATGCCTGTAATCCCAGCACTTGGGAGACTGAGGCAGGAGGATCCCTGTGAGTTCAAAGCCAGCCTGGGCTACATAGTGATTTCAAGGCCACCCTGAACAAGACCTTGTCTCAAAAACAAAAATGAAAAAAGAAAGAAAGAAAGAAAAGAAAAGAAAATACACAAAACAGAACTGAGGAACATGTTTTAAGATTAAGAAAAAAACGATCAGGGGCCTGGGATTTAGCTCAGTGGTTCTGCCACCTGCCTCGCAAGTGCAAGGTCCCAAGTTCGATCCCCAGTACCAAAAAAAGAAAGAAAGAAAGAAAGAAAGAAAGAAAATGATCGTTGCGATAAAATGGCAAAGAGCTTGGCTGAACTGTGTTCTAGGGTTCGTGAACAATGAAATTAGATATTTAGTTGAAAAGATTTCTAAGCAAAGTGTGGAAGTAGTGGCTTAGTTCTGTCCGACTGCCTATAATAAAAGGCAGAAAGGAAGAAACAAATTACAAAAGGAATTGTTAAGCAAAAAGGAGCTAGAACATAAAGATTTGGAAATTTCTTGGTCTATTCAAAAAGGAAAAAAATAAGCTTGCTTTGAAGAGAGCACTAAAGGTGTGGCTGAACAATCATTTGGTAGAGAGAAATACAAGAGTAAATCATAGACCTAATCAGCCACCCAGTAGAAACACTGCCAGTTTTAACTGAAAAGGACAGGGACAGGACAAAATCGAGGATGATTGCAAGACCTCTAGATCCTGCAGGACCACACCATAAAGCTATTCAGGTACAAATGTGTTCTACTCTTAGCCAAGTGTGGTGAGGCACACCTGTAATCTCAGCACCTGGGAGGCTGAAGCAGGAGGCCTGCCATGGGTTTGAGGCCAATCTGAGCTGCATAATGAATTCAAAGCCATCCTGAACTACACAGAAAGGCCCTGTCTCAAACAAATATGCACTATTCTTTGAGACAAAAGCACATGACTTGAAAGCTATTCAGTGATGCTGAGATTGCCTCCTCAGTTTCAAAGTGAGGGCAAGAGAGGAAAGGTGTTGCACTGGGTTCAACAGGCTGGACAGCCACTGACCAAAATCTGGGGATGCAGCCCCCACCATGCAGAACCACAGAAGTAGGACCACTGTCCCGCTGTGTCCTGAGGGTGAGGCTGCTGCCCTAGGGGGTCTGGAAGGCAACGTGCAGAACCAAGGAGGATTATGCTCAAGCCTTAAGATCTACTGCTTTTGCCTTGCTAGATTGTGGGCTTGCTTGGGACCCCTGACTCACCTCTTTCTTCCTTCTGATTTCCTTGTTTTGGATCAAGAATATCTATCCTCTGCTTATGTGATGTAACTGTTATATTTTAAAAGGCCATACTTTATCTGGCTTCACAGGTTTACAGATAAAGAGGAATTTTGCCTTGGGTTGAATCAAACCTTGAGTCTTACTTACTTCTGGTTTTGATATTTAGATAAGGCTTTTGGTATTAAGACTTTAAAGCTGACACTAGACTGAGTTAAAACTTTTGGGATTATTGAGATGAAGTGCATGTTGTGGGGTTTGGAGAGGGGTGTGAGGTTTTTTGTTGTTGTTTTGTTTTGTTTGTTTTTGGGGGACAGGGTCTCACTATGTAGTTCAAGCTGGCCTTGAATTCATGGTGATCCCCCTGCCTCAGCCTCCCAAGTGCTAGGACTACAGGTGTGAACCACCACACCTGGCAGAAGTGAATGTATTTTTGCATAAGAGAAGGGAATGAATATTGGGGGTCCAAATGGTATAACATCATGGACTGATTTGTGGCTCCCTAAAACTTGTATTTTAAAGCGTAACTCTCAAAGTGATGATATTAGGATATGGGCCCTTTGGGAGCTATTTGGGCCCTTTGGGAGGTATTTGGGTTTAGATAAGACCATGAAGGGGGAACTGCCATGATGGAATTAGTAAACAGAGTAAAACAGGAAGAAATAGAGTTCTCTCTCTCCTTCTGTTCCCCCCTCTCCCATGTGAGGACACAGCGAGAAGGCAACTATGTGCAAGCCAGGAAGAGAGCCTTCACTAGGGAGCCAAATTGGCCAACACCTTCATCCTGAATTTTCCAGCCTCAAAAACTGTGAAAAATAAACATCTGTTGTTTAAGTCATGGACTCTGTGGTATTCTGTTACTTTTTTTTTGGTGATGCTGGGCCTCAAACCCAGGGTGTGGTATTCTGTTATAACAGACTAAGCTAACTAAAATAGCCACCCAGTATCTATTGTTCCCTTTCTCCTTAATAATGCAGCTTGGTTTAATTTGGGGTGGCACTGAGCCCAACTGAAAAAACTATACTTATAGCCTCCATTGAAAATATATAGGACCATGTGAAGAATATGATATATGCAAATGTATTAATTAGAATATCTGATTATACCTTTAAAAAGGAAACTAAATAAATAAATAAATGTAGCAAGTAAGTGTTGCCCTTTTGTTCTCCTCCTCTTTCTCCTACTGTCAACCCAAAATGAAGGCCAAAATTCCAGCAGTCATTTTGAGACATGAGGAAAGTATCAAGAGACTCACATCCAGAAGGCACTAAACCAGTGCCAGCAACAACCTGCCTCTGACCTTCTTACATGAGAAAAACTAACTCTAATTTGTTTACAGCACTGCAGTTAAATCTGTCATCTGCCACCAAATGTAATTCACACCTAACATGCACAAACTTTTGCATGAAACTTTTACAATCCAAAAAACTCTATCAGAAAGTTTAAATGGTAAATAGGAGTTACAAATCAATTTGTGTTTAAAGTTGTCTTCTCAATTAACTACCTTATACAAAAAAGACTTTAAAATAGCTTTGTTCTTTTAAGGAAAAACTAGTTATAGGCATTCATTTTGTTCAAATTCACTGAGGATTGCAAATAACTAATACAGGGAAAGAAGAGGGCCCTCACTTGACTTTTGGGTGGTTGGCACATAATAGTTAATTTAGACTATTTTATGGAGTGGAGAAAGTTCACAAAGTGAAAAATACACTATTTGTGGGAGATAAGAATGGAGGACTTGAAAAATCTTAATTTTGGGCAGTTTTAATTCCTTTTTTAGAAATTGCCCTTTGTAGTAAATCAAAGGAAAACATAAATATGTACTATTCCAGCATTAAAGATTTTGGAATTATCCGGGAATTGGTTAAAATGCACATTATCATGTGTCGCCCTATAACTACACCTTAAGGACTAATAAGATGATAGAATGCTCAATAGGCCAAGTACCATTAAAATTTATAAGGAATTCCAGAAGACACTGAATATTGGAAGTTCTATTAAAACGGCATAGTCCTTTGACCTGGGGGGCCCAGAGGCTCCATCAGAGTTTTTGTGAGATCAAAACTTGTCAGAATCATACTAAGATATTACTTGGCCTTATTCATTATTCTAAAGTAAATATTGGAGATTTCAAGGAACTACACAGATGGTTCACAAAAGAATGAATGCAGAATATTTGACCCTAGACATCTTTTATTAAAGAGACTTATATGAAGCTAAGAGTGGTGGTTCATCCCTGTAATCCCAGCTTCATAGGAGCCTGAGGCAGAAGGATGGGAAGTTCGAGGCCAATCTGGGCAACATAGCAAGACCTCATCACACACACACACACACACACACACACACACACACACACACACACACACAGATCCTGAGTTTGTTTTAAGCTCTTGTCTTTCTGAAAACAAGTCAAATCCACCTAATTAGCATATTGAATGAGGATCTATTAATATACATATAGTATACTTTTTTAAATAGTTTTGTTTTTCAGAAGAAGAATTTGTTTTTTAATAGTTTTGTTGTAAAATTCTCTGCCCTTATTTGCCCACCATCCATTGTACCTTCTGTTTAAGTCCCCAGTTTCCCACTGGGGAGCCACCTCCCCAACATACTCAGCCCACAAGGTTCAGGAAAAGGTAAATACTACCTCTGGACTCCAGTATGGGCACATAACTCAGGCCCATTCAATCAGTGTCTTCCATGAACCTAGAACAATGCTGGGTCAGACTTGTCCTCATGTAGGACCCAGCACAGCAACACAGCTCAACTCTGGAAGTCATTAGGACTGTATTCTAACCCCAGTGCTGCTAAGATTAAGCTGTATGCAACCTTACCACTGTAAGAACAGATTCAACAGAAAGGGCCAAGAAGAAGAGAGTAAGACTCAGTTCTACTGACAAAAAATGGCATAATTTGTCCATGGATTTAACCAAGTTTGAATTTTTCATATACATAAGCCAAATAAATTTTCCTCCCCCCACCCAAGGTCCCAAGGACTGAACCTAGGGCCTTCACATTGAACTAAATCCCCAGCCCTTATTTTATTTTTTATTTTGAGACAGGTCTCAATAAATTCTAAATTGTCCAGGCTAGGCTCAAACTTTTGATCCTCTTGCCTCTGCCTCCTAGTTTGCTGGGATTACAGGCATGAACCACCATGCCTAGACAAATTTTCCTTTTTGATTGAAGCCAGCTTGGCATAGGTCTTCTAACATTTGCAACTGTGAGAGTCCTGATTGACATAATTATGCTTGGTAAATAGTCCTGATTTAGTACATCAGCCTTTTACCATGCCAAGTGAGTATATGAAATCTTCTCAGAGAGTTTATTTACCACTAAACCAGTATCATAGAATATTAACCTAATGTATTCTTTATGGGTCTTTATATTCTAAAATAATCCACAAATTGTTTAATTGAACAAAACAGGGAAAATATCATTACTATAGTATAACCATTGCTACCTAGCTAAAGGCTATTTATCTCACACAAAAATGAAACTATTGTACAGGTGCACACCTGTAACCTTACCATTCTAGGAGGTGGATTACAAGTTTAAAACTCAGCCTGGGCATCTTAGCAAGACTGAATCTCTGAAAAAAAGAAAAAGAAACAATTATCATTGAAAGATAATCTTCAAAACAAAAAGAAATAGTTCAATTCATTCTCCCTTCATGTACTTACTAAAGTTATGAAAGATAAAGTGCTAAGCTGTGAGGAATAGCAAACTGAGATATGTTTTCTAGGACCACACAATTTAGCAGAGCAGATGAAACATGTATATAAATGTTATTCATAAATCTCTGAGAATTATAGAATAAGAAATAATATCTATAGGAGGTAAAAAAAAAAAGTTCTATGACATTATTAGAGCTATTAGAACTTTTGAAGATGGAACAATTCTCTTAGCACAAGATAGACAAAATTATAGCCCAGGCCTTGGATGTGGCTCAATAGAAGATTTTGGGCGGGGCGGGTACTGGGGATTAAACTCATGCCCTTGTGCTTTCGAGGCAGGGGCCATACAACTGAGCTAAATCCCCAGCTCAATAGCAGAATGTTTATTTAGTATATATGAGGCCCTGGGTTTGATATAAATAAATAGTGCTCCTGGCCACTTAGGTTCATACACTCAGGTTCATTTGCTCACTGCTGACTAAATCAAAGGAAGCCATTTATTTTGAAAAAGGAAAAAGGATTTCTTTAAAGCTAGCTCTGAAGAAATGAAGGGGTCTCATCACCCAAGTCACCATCCCACCATGCACAGGTGTGTGAGGTTTTTTATAGCAAGGAACAGTGGAGAAGGGAATACAATGAGATAATGGACATTTCCAGGTTTGTTTTATCTCTCCCTAGACCCAATCTTCTGCCTCCCTGTGAAAATAAAATAAGACTTTGACCTCGTGGTGCCAGAAAAACAAAAATTGCAGCCCAGAGAGCCAGTGCCTTAGTTCCCTTAGCAAGTTGGTGCAAAATTCCATCAGATACCAGACCTCCTAGACAGCCCAACATTCTTTCTCACTACCCTGTTAGGAGAAAAGCAAAGCACCAGGAAGTCTCTTGAACTATCACTTTTCTTTAGCATTTTAGGTTTAAAATGGAGAGAGAATTTCAAAGATCACATAAAGCTTTCTTCTCTTTTTATCATCTATGGAGGTAAAACAGCCAAGCCTCCACCTCACTTATAATTTGGCTTCAACTTTCGGTCACACTTTTTCTCTCACTAACCCTTTTTTCTGTTTTTATTTTTGTTTTGTTTTGAGACTGTTTTGCTATGTTCCCCAGGAATTGGTCTTGAATTCCTGGGCTCACATGATCCTCCTACCTCAGTTTCCCAAGTACCTGACACTACAGACGTGCACCACCCTCCCTGGCTCCTCTCGTTGACTGTTGATTTTTTTTCCTTCGATACCAGGGATCGAACTCAGGACCTTGCTCTTGCAAGGCAGGTGCAGCATGTTCTTTTCTCTGTTCTAGGCAAACCAATGGAATCTGATAGTGCAAACTAAAAGAATTACCTAAATTAAACTTAATCCAGGAAGTCTTTCTTGGCTGATTTCCTAGCTAGACAGTAACAGCCTGCACAAAAGACTAGGACACTATAAATCCAGATTTTACTCTGAATAAAGTTTTCTTTAAGAAAAATAAAGAAAATACAAAGATTCCAAACTATGATTTTTTTTCTAGACACTGTCTTTTTCTGGGGGTGGAGAGTTTGGGGTCTCACTATGTTGCCCAGGCCTTGAACTTGTGATCTTCCCACCTCAGTTGCCTGGGTAGCTGAGATTACAGCTGTGTGTCACTGTACCCACCACCTTCTTGGCAAGAATTTCAAAAGAGACTAGCTCTCATTAGAAATAATTGCTATGAAGTCTGTATTTTTAGTATCACTAAGATGGCTACCACCATGAATAATTTGAGATAGTGGATTAAAAATTTGGCTACAAAAATGAAGTCAGAAGACTCATACTACCTGATTTTAAAAATTATGACAAAGCTACAGTAATCAAAACAGTACAGGGCCGGGGATTTAGCTCAGTGATTCCACTGCTGCCTGCCCTGCAAACACAAGGAATCCCCGGTACCAAAAAAAAACCAATCAAAACAGTACAGTCATAGCTATCATAAAGACATAGAGAACACTGAAGTAAACTGTTTTATATATATGATCAAGTGATTTTTAACAAGAGTACAAAGATCATTCAACAGAGAAAGGACAGTTTTCAACAAATGGTGCTGGAAAAACTGAATATCCACATGCAAAATAATAAAGTTGGGTTCTTACCTAACATCATATAAAAAATTGAAAATGGATCAAAGGCCTAAACATAAAAGTTAAAACTATAAAGCTCTGGGCTGGGAATTTAGCTTAGTGGTGCTGCCGCCTGCCTCACAAGTCAAGGTACTGAGTTTGATCCTCAGTACCAAAAAACAAAACAGAACAAAAAAAACCTATAAAGCTCTTAGGAGAAAAGCTTCATAACATTAGATTTGGCAACAATTTCTTAGCTATGAGACCAAAAGTACAAATAACAAAGGAAAAATAGATGAATTAGACTTTACCAAAATTAAATTTTTTGTATACTAAAAGACACTACTAACAGTGATAAGAAAACCCACAGAATGGGAAAAAATATTTGCAAATCATTTATCTAACAAGATAATAATATCTAATATCTAGACTCTATAAAGAATTCCTACAACCTAACGTAAAAACAACCCAATTAAGGGCCGGGGGTTTCGCCGCCTGCTGCGCAAGCACAAGGACCCAAGTTCGATCCCCAGTACCAAAAAAGCCCCCAAACCAATTAAAAATGGGCAAAGGAAGGGGCCAGGGATTTAGCTGAGTGGCACCATGCCTACCTTAGAAGCGCAAGGTCCTGAGTTCAATCCCTGGTACCCCCCCCCAAAAAGGGAAAGGAGTCAAATAGAATTTATCCAAAGAAAATAATACAGAGAGCTAAATAAGCACGTGGAAAATGCTGAACATCACTAATAATTAGGAAAATGTAAATTGAAACAATTAGATACCTCTTTATATCTACTAGGATAGCTATCATTATGAAAGAGAGAGAAATCCGGTGCCTCTTCCTGCTCTTATAAGCACACCGATATTGGATTGGGGTCCACCCTTCTGATGTCACATAATCTTAATCACCTCCCTAAAGTCTCTATCCCCAAAGACAGTCACACTGGGGATTAGGGCTCCAACATAAGCATGTGAAGAGGATTCTGTTCAGTCTATATCCATGGTTGATCAGGGAAGGAACCTCTAGGAGGAAGGGATAGTTCTATTTAAGCCCAAAGGATCTGTAGGAACTTGTTATGGGATGAACCAGAGGAAGGAGGCTTTACAGAGAAGTGTGTGCAGAGGTGTGATTTATCGTACTGTTTGAGAATACTGTTATGCTACAGACAAAAATTAAAAATGCGATAGATGAAATTCATAAGATATGTAAATATAGATAAGTATAGAGTGTATGTGTTAAATATGGATGGAAAAAAGATATAAAAGGGTCACAAGTAATATTGAGTTATAAATATACATGAGATACCTAGGTACTAAATATTCATAACAAATTAAATATATATGAGATAGTTAATATCCAAGATGTCTAAATATACATGAGTCCTTAATATTTATGAATCCTTAATCACTCATTGCTAATAACTACTCTGCCCAAAACATGTAAATCTGTAGCCCAAATAAAACCTATAGTTGTAGGGCTGGAGGGTGTAGCTCAATGATAGAGTACTTGCTTTCCATGGGTAAGGCCCTACGTTCAATCCCTAGCATGACAAAAAACAAACAAAAAATCAAGTTCTGTGCCATGTGCCTATAATCCCAGTGCACTGGGAAGCTGAGCCAGGAGGATTGCAAGTTCAAGCCCAGCCTGAGCAATTTAATGACTTAGCAAGACCCAGTGTCAAAAAAAAAAAAAAAAAGGCTGGAGGGCTGGGGATTTAGTTCAGTGCTTCTGGCACCTGCCTTGCAAGAGCAAGGTCCCGAGTTCAATCCCTGGTACCAAAAAAAAAAAAAGGCTGGAGATGTGGAGACATAATTCAGTGGTAAGGCCCTGAGTTAAAAAAAGAAAAAAAATATATATATATATATATAGTTTTTTGAGACAATGTCTTGCTATGTAGTTCAGGCTGGCCTTGAACTCACTATGTAGCCCAAACTGGCCTCGAATGCTCAGTAATCCTCCTGTCTCAGCTTCTCAAGAGCTGGGATTATAAGCATGCACCACCATACCTGGCAGGCAGCACCATTTTTTAAAAGCTAGGGATAGGGCCAGGGATTTAATTCAGTGGTTCCACTGCCTGCCTCAGCAATCGCAAGGTCCCAAGTCCAATCTCCGGTACCAAAAAAAAAATTAGGGATAATGCTCAGTGCAAAAGCCCTGGGTTCAACACGAATGAAAACACACACACACACACACACACACACACACACACACACACACGAAAAAGGTCTTCAACGGCAAGCAAAGCAACAGGTATAGGCCAGGTATACTTGTTCCTCCTGAATCTTTGCCAGTGACAAGTGTATGTCATTGACCCAAGGCACTTTCTTTCTGACTGACTGCTTTGCTTAAACCTCAACTCTAAAAAAAAAAATACTACACTTGATCTTAGCCAAAAGGCCAAGAAGGAATAAATAAATAAATAAATAAACAAATCTCAACTCTCTCTGGTCCATTAGTAGAGAAGGTTAATGCAAGAGAGAGGTGGAACATTTAAACATTGGATAACTTAGGATTTAAGTACTATAATCCTTCCACCTTCCTTGTGTTTTAACTTATCCCATTTCTTTCCCCTTGATTTTCACTGCATACTTTAAGGTAATTTAATAAACTGTGTGTGTGATTCCATTTTAATTTGGTCTGTAAGTCCTTCTGCTCTTTAATCTTTGCGATAGCCGACTTGATAACATAATAGAAATTTACCATTATATCAGAGTACTTTCCTACATAGCAAAAAGCTTAAAATGGGAAAAGCTTGATGCGTGTGTGTGGGTTTCGCTGTTAGTTTGTTTGGAGGCAGGCCCTCACTATTTAGTTCAGGCTGGCCTCCAACTCATAGTGATCTTCCTAGCCAGCCTCCCAAATGCTAGGATTACAGGCATGTGCTACCACACCCTGATGATTAACGGATTTTAGAACTATTCTACCCAATATGATGGCCACTAATGATACGTGGCTATTTAAATTTAAAATACTATACAAAATGAAATTAGAAATTCATTTCCTCAGGGCCGCTGGTCACATTTCACATGCTCAATAGCTACATGCAGTTGGTGGACACCAACAGACAATTGGACAGTGCAGAAGAACACTCATTAGCACAGAACATTCTATCGGGTAGTGCTATTCTAGAAACATCACCAAAGGCCAGTATGGCTAGAGGATGATATCGAGGAAAGTAGCAAGGGACGTGTTTGGAGAAGAGTTCATAGTTAATCTCAGGTAGGGACTTGTGTCTTGTAAGAAGAAGCAGACTTTTTTTTTTTGTACTGGGGATCTAACTCCGGACCTTGCATTTGTGAGGCAGGCGCCGGAATCACTGAGCTAAATCCCCGGCCCAAGAAGCAGATTTTTATCTGATGCACATTATCTGGTTTATATTTAGGAAGAATTCTTCTTGTTACTGACTGAAGAATGGATTGGAAAATACGCAGGAAAGAGTTAACATAGAAGTTTGATCACTATCCTTTTAAACCCCACTTTATGAGGCTGGTTCTTGGTTGGAGCTTGGATTTTGGGAGAGTTCCTACCATCTGAGTAATAAGAATGGCTCATTGTGTCTAAAGTGTGCAGTGTGCTTCATGACTGTCTTAGTCTTTATAGGTTGGTATAACAAAATACCATAAACCGAGAGGCTTATAAAGAACATAAATTTATTTCTCACAGTTCTGGAAGCAGGGAAGTCCAGCATAGAGCACTGGGAGATTCCATATGGGTTAAAGGCCCGGCTCTCTTGTTCATAGATGACACTTTCTCGCTGTGTCCTTACATGGTGGAAAGGATGAGAGGTCTCTCTTGGATGTCTTTTATAAGGGCACTAATCCCATTCATGAAGATTCTGCCCTCCTTACCTAATCACCACCCCCCAAAAGACCAACCTCTTAATAACATCAACTTGTGAGGATTTCAACACACGAATTTTATTTTTTTATTTTATTTTATTTTTATTTTTTGGTACCAGGGATTGAACTCGGGACCTTGTGCTTGCGCAGCAGGTGGCAAAACCACTGAGCTAAATCCCCAGCCCTCAACACATGAATTTTAGTAGGACAAAAACTGTTAAACCGTAACAATTCAGAACAATTCTGCTTTCCTCTGAGGAATCTGAAAATTTGATATATAGAGGCAGAGAGTGGCTAAATGACTGGCTCCCAATGTACTGTAAGGCCTGGGTGCTGAGTCTCGTGCAAGTTTATCTGGTTACTAACATCTCACTTAATGTCATCACAAGGCATTGTTGGGGGAAATAAAGTCATCCTATGTGACTTCAGTGGTAGAAGACCCTTGGAAATTTGGGTCTGGTTTCCTCTGGACTTTGTCCCCTGTCCCTTTTCCATCTGTTGATTTTTCTTTGAATGTCTTTGCTATACTAAATCATAGCTGTATGATTATATTCTGAGCCCTGTATGTCTTCTTACCAAATCACTGAAACTTCAAGTAGTCTGGGGGATCCTTGATAGGAGGAGGAGATAACAATGAAACAGGAAAGTGCTCCCTTCGGCAGCACATATACAATGAAACAAGAAGACTATTTAAGAGGCATTTTTCAGCTGGGGATGTAGCTCAGCGGCACAGCGTCTGCTTGGCAAGTGCAAGGTCTTGAGTTCAACCCCTGGTACAAAAAAAAAAGGCACTTTTCACCATCAAGGTGAGAGATAATGATAGCTTGGCCAGAGAGATCAAGATTTCCAAAATATTACCTTTGTTTTAGAGATAAAGACACAGAATAGAAATTCCCATCTGATATGGTGATGGGAAGAATTGGCTTTCTCCCCAATTCCCCACCCTTTTTAGTGTGTTAACTTTGATTCAATTTTCTGAACATTTACCTGCTTTCCCTTTATATTCAAAGGTGAAACTAGCTATATGTAACCCACCTTCATTATTCATATCCACTAAAACCTGTTTTTGTCCTTTAAACTGTTCATATTTATCCCCTCTATATCTTCATCATCATTACTAGCTCCACTGTGTATCTCTTAGGGTATGTATTAATATATCAACTTAGTAAGTCAGTCTTCCTAATATCAAGTTCTCCCATCCTTAAATTAACTACATTCAAAAAGATCTAATCTTATGTACCAATCTATTCCTATTGTCATCGCATTAAATCCTTTACCCCAATTTCAAGGTTCTCTTACAAAAATAAATTGAGTCAATAAAATATATTCCTCTATGTTTTTGGATGTGTGGTTTCTTTTTTAGGATGTGCAATCTTGTAATCCAGCAAGTCACAATTTTCTCTGTCTAGCTTTATAATATGTGGGTTTGTGAAGTGTTTTCCTCCTCCAGGGACCCCTCTGACTATAGACTCTAGACTGTGGCAACTGTTCAAGTTGAAGCATGTCCTTACTCATGTTGGTAGATGGGAAAAGCAATCAGCCCCGTGGTCTCTGCTGGATGTAGGCCATGGGGCAGGGGTTCAAATCGACTGTTGAACTTAACGGCAGCACTTTCCAATTCAGCATCCTCTTAAAGCCACACGCACTGGGCCTGGTTTCTCACTACAGAGGCCAGAGCCCATGTCCTTCCCAGGCTGAGCTTAGACTTTTCGGGAGGTCTATGTCTAGCCTGCACCCTCTCTGCCGCTGTCTCCCATAGGTATCTCTCGCACAGTCACTGTGGGAGGGTAACATTGGAAACCTTGAAGTGGCGTTGTTCTGTGGCCCAGTTTTAACTCCTTCCCAAAATGGAGCCTGATAAAACACTCTCTGGCAATATGGCAAGCACTGCACTGAGTTTCTTCCTCAACACTAGGCTGTGATGAAGGAGTCACTTTTGGAGTAAAATCCTATGTATTTTAGTTTGTAGTTTACAATAGCCCCAGGTTTTCCTTGTGGCTAGCAATGCTAGCCAGGTCCATTATTTCTCCCTGGAGCTACCGACTCTCTGAGGCTTACCTTCCCTTCCATTATCAGGTTAGTTGGTCAGTCAGCACCTCTGCTCCTCAGTGCTGAAAGGGAAATAAAACAGAGCAGGATTGGAGTTGGTGGGTGGCTATGGCCAGGGCACGGGGACCCTGTCCCACCATGCAGGTGAAGGTGGGCATGGCTGCAAGTTCCTCAAAATGAGTGCTTCTTAAATCTTAATGTGCAGACAGATCATCAGTGACCTTGTTAAAATGCAGATTCTAGGGCTGGGGATTTAGCTCAGTGGTTCCACCGCCTGCCTCAAAAGCCCAAGGTCCCGAGTTCAATCCCTGGTACCCCCCCCCCAAAATGCAGATTCTAATTCAGTGGGGCAAGCTAGGTCCTGAGAATTTTGTTTGCTTGTTTCTTGTGGTACTGGGGATTGAATCTAGGGTAGTAATGGTGGGCCTATGGCATGCCTGCCAAGCAGGCTGTTTGTATCATTGAAAGCTCTAAAAGGTTCTCCATCACTGATCCAGGTCTAGATCCCCAGCCCTTTTAATTTTTTTTCTCTTCAGGCAGGGTCTTGCTGTCAGTAACTTGTCCAGGCTGGGCTCCAACTTGTGATCCTCCTGCCTCCATCTACCACATTATAGGGTGTGCACCACCACACCTGACTTTGTTCTGTTGGGTTTTTGTTGGTTTTTTTTTTTTGGTACTGGGGATCGAACTCGGGTCCTTGCGCTTGCGCAGCAGGTGGCGAAACCACTGAGCTGAATCCGCAGCCCTGTGTTCTGTTTTTTGAAAAAGCCCCCAAGTGATGCTAATGTTGCTGGACCCAAAACCATGTTTTGAATAGCAAGACTTTAGATTGGACGTGGGGTATATAAAATGAAGATTGATATGGTCATAAGTTGCTTGTAAAGTGGAAAAACCAAGACATGAAGAACAGCAAATGTCTGAAGTAGACTTAATCCAGAGGTTAAGCAATTTTACTCATGAAAGAGGAAATAGCTGAGTTAGAATACCAAGCAACCCAGACTACCTAGAAATAAATTCCCAGAACTCTGACTCTCAGTCTTTCCTGTACCATTTTGCTTTACCCACATAGAGCATGTTTGATATCTGCACAAAAGGAGAGGGTCATAGATAAAGTCACATACCAGGTTCCACTGGCCTATACCTGATAAAGTCCATCAAAATTTCTAAAGTAACTCATTGTTTTCTCTAGTTAACAAATCCACTTTCCACAATTAGACAATCGAACTTGGCAAAACACAATAACCAATTATTACCAGCAAAAACGAAGATCATATCATAACTTTATCTGCTGAAAATATCGGATGGTTCCCCACTTGTAGGGGGGAAAAAAGCAGAATTCTGAACTTTGAATTCAATTTCCTGCACATTCTGCTCCATTATTATATTTCCAATCTCATCTCCTAACTGCTTCGGTGCAGTCAGAGCTTTAAGAGACAAATAATAAGTAAGCATACAATATGTCAATGATGACTGCTATGGAGAAACATGAAATGAGACAAGGGCATGTGAGGAAGCTAATAGTAAGTTTGAGCACATATCTGGTAGAAACAAATGTTAGCCCTGAGGACAGCTACAAGCAGAGAAAACAGCAAATGCAAGGGGCATGCTTGACACGTTTGGTAAGGGTAGGTGATTGAAGAGGAGGATGGTTGAAGTTGAAATAAAATAAATGAAGGAAGTGGGGCTAAATCACAAAGGAGGGCTTTAGAGGCTAGTCTAAGAATTTTTCCTTTTCCTCTAAGTTAGAGGTAAAGTCATCTATTTTAAAAGAATCATAGGCTGCTGCATTGGATTTGATCACAGAGAAACCGGGACAACTAGGGAGCCTCATTAAGGGGCCACTGTAGGAACCAGGTAAGACAGGATGGCAGCTTGGCCCAGGTGGAATCAGCAGAGGTGGGCACAAGTGCTCAGATTCCAGATCTGGTTTGAAAGTTCAACAGGCAGAAGGTGAAGGTTTGAGGGCAAGAGTGTGAGAGAAGCTAAAGACAACTGAGTTTTTTTGGTCTCTACAAATGGAAGGATAGAATTTCTATTTGTTGCTATTTTATAGATAAGGAATTTGAGGTTTATAGAGGTTTAGTAACTCTGCCAAAGTCAACTGTCTAGCTGTCTGTTATAGGTTTATCTGGAAAAACTGAGTGGCAGCTTCCTCTCTTCCCATTTTGTCAAGAAAATAGACTGGGCTGGAGTCCTGCCCTTCCTGTGACCCAGAGAATTAATAGGTCTTTGTTCTCCAAGAACTCTTTGCCAATGTAAAAATAAGAATGAATTGCACTGAGGTTAGGGAGGGGTTGGGTGAGGTTGGGATTTCCAAGTGTCTCCTTCTCTGAGAGTAGGCAGCAGAAGATCAGGCTGGGATGGCTGCAGCACGCCTGAGACATGTCACCACGCACAGAGACCCTGCGTGCAGTACTGGGTGCAGGGCCGCCCCACTGCCAAGAGTAGAGAAAACAGTGTCTCTGGCCAAAGGGAGATCAACAGCATTGGCCTATGTTAGTCTCCAGGGACCACTCAAATGTTGGCAGTCTTGAATAGCTAAGAAATCCCAGAAATAACTCATCCACCTTGATGAGTAAGTGCCCTGGGCCAAATTCTATTTAAATAGATAAATTAAACAAATGAAATAAATATCTGGGATGGTGGCCCATGCCTGTAATCCCAGCACTTGGGAGGCTGAGGCAGAAAGATTACTGTAAATATGTAGAGTATGAGTCGGAAAATCAAACCACATGTGTCTATATGCATACACAAATATATGTATGAAGGGGTGGTTGGAAACAAGCTCACAGAGTGTTAAGACTTATCTGTAGCTTATCTGTGAGGATTATGTAATTTCTTTCCTGCTGTTCTGTTTTAACTGAAATTTAAAAATTCAGCATGTCTCAATTATGTAATCAGAAAAAAACATTTTAATCTTAGAAAAATTCTACTACCTAAGATTTTGCAATTTGTCCTTTAATCATTCCATAAAACTTTAATCTTCAACTAACTTTAAAATACTTATCAGATAATTTGTACCTTAGAAAACATTTATTAAGTCTTCATTTTCATCAATTTACTGTGGAAAAAGTTAAGTAGATTAAGTGGTGTCTCTTTAGGCTTCAATTCTTTCCACTAAGCACTTTAGTAAAAACACTGCTCCATTTTCTCATGTAAAACATCACCTTCCTTGAGCCTTTGTGCAGACAAAAATTAAGTGGCTACTTTTTTAAAATCACAGTTATTTTCACAAACAAGATGATATGAATTCCACTGATATTAATTTTTTTCTGATATTAATTTTTTACTGAGGCAAACAGTTTCGAAGCAACCAAAGGAAGAAGTATTGTTTGTTCAGTCTGGCATTTTAGCACATTTATTGCAGTGATTCATCTGCCTAAATTGATTACAAAACTATGTGACCTGCAAGTAACTTTTTCTTTCTTCCTTTCTTTTTTTTTTTTTGGTACCAGGGATTGAACTCAGGACATTGAGATTGCGAAGTAACTTTTTCTTGTTTTTGTTTTGTTTTGTTTTTAGTACCTGGGATCAAACTCAGGGCCTTGCACTTGCAAGGCAGGCGCTGGCACCACTGAGCTAAATCCCTGGCCCAAAGTAACTTTTTCTTTAATCCTTGAAATACTAATGCTATGGACGCTGCATTTATCTATATGGTATTTCTAAATACATAGTTCTTGGATGAATAGATCAACTCAAATCTAGTGATATGAGTTCTGACTCTTAAGAGTCTTGTCTATTAGGTCATACTTAAGTTTATTTATTTTTAAAATTAATTTTATTGGTACATTTTAGATATACATAATGACAACATTCATCATAGGGAATTTGTACCTGTACGTAATATATCTTGCTTCTTTTTTTCCCATTCCCCTCCCATCCCTTCAATCCCTCTTTCCCTTCTTTATAAAAGCTCTGTTTCCACTTTTTCTTTATATTCTCTTTTCTTTTCCTTTCTTCCTTTCCCCCTCCCCTCTGCCTAGTTCTCCTTCTCATTTGAACTTTTCTTCCTATTTCACAATAACTATTATACATTTTGGTACTTATTTACCTTTTCGGTTTCTCACACCGGAGAAACAATGTGGTATTTAAACGTGTGTCTGATTTATTTCATTTAAGAGTACAGTCTTAATGTGTATCCATTTACCTAGAAATGTCTCGTTTATCCTTCTTTACGGCAGAGTATTATTCATATATATATATATATATATATATTTTTTTTTTTTTTTTTTAAACAAACAAACAGGGCTGGGGATTTAGCTCAGCAGCACAGTGTCTGCCTAGCAAGTGATAGGCCTTGAGTTCAATCCCTGGTACCAAAACAAACAACAACAACAACACCCCCACATCTTTATCCATTCATTTGTTGATAGGCATTTGGTGGGTTTTAAGATTTAGCTATTACAAACTGTGCTGCTATAAACATGGGTGTGGCCAGGAATTTAGCTCGGTGGTTCTGCCACCTGCCTCGAAAACACAAGGTCCTGAGTTCGATCCCCGGTACCAAAAAAAAAAAAAAGAATGTGGTTATACACCAAGCCAGGTGCAACAACTGTGGAAATCAGTGTGGAGATTCTTCACAAAACTAAAACTAGGGCCGGGGATTTAGCTGAGTGGTTCTGCCGCCTGCCTTGCAAGTGGAAGGACCCGAGTTCGATCCCTGGTACCAGTCCAAACCAAACAAAAATAAATAAATAAACATGGATGTGCATATATCACCGTGGCATGATGGTTTTAATTCTTTTGGGAAGATACCAAGAAGGGGAATAGCTGGGTCAAACAGAACCTATTTATTTATTTATTTATTTATTTATTTATTTATTGGTACAGGGTATCAAATTTAGGTCCTTGCGCTTGCGAGGCAGGTGGCGGAACCACTCAGCTAAATCCCTGGCCCTAGTTTTAGTTTTGTGAGGAATCTCCACACTGATTTCCACAGTTGTTGCACCAGTCTGCATTCAGATCAACAGTGGAGCAGGGTTCCTCTTTCCCCACAGCCCCGCCAACATTTGTTATTGGTTGATTTCTTGATAGCAGCCATTCTTTCTGGAGTGAGATGGAATCTCAGGGTTGTTTTAATTTCCATCTCTCTAATGACCAGTGATGTTGAACATTTTTCCATGTATTTATTTGCCGTTTCTACTTCTTCATCTGAGAAATGTCTGTTCATTTCAGATGCCCATTTTTGGATTGGGTCTTCAAATTTGGGGGAGGGGTCCGAGTTTTTGGAGGTTTTTTTTTTTTTGATACAGGGTATCGAACTCGGGACCTTGCGCTTGTGAGGCAGGCAGCAGAACCACTGAGCTAAATCCCTGGCACTGGAGTTCTTTTTTTTTTTTAATTTTATATTCTTTAAAATTAATTTTATTGGTACATTTTAGTTATACATTATAATGACATTCATCATTGGAAATTTGTACCTTTACATAATCTCTCTTGGTTCTTATTTTTGGAGTTCTTTATATATTCTAGATATTAGCCTTTTGTCTGAGGAACAGGTGGCAAATTTTTTCCCACTCTGTGGTTGTCTTTTCACTCTGTTGGTGGTTTCTTTTGCTGTGCAAAAGCTATTTAATAAGATGAGATCTCAGTTGTTGATTCTCTTTGCTATTTCCTGTGTAATTGGGGTTGGAAAGTCTTTGCCTACACCTATGTCTTCTGGAGTTCTACCTATTCTTTTTTCCAGCAGAGTTAGTGTTTCTGTTTTAATATGTAGATGTTTGAATCATTTCAATTTTAGTTTAGTGCACAGTGAGAGATATGGGTCTAGTTTTAATCTTTGGCATGTGGAAAGCCAGTTTTTCCAGCACCATTTATTAAAGAGGCTATCTTTCTTCTTGTGAAGGTGCTTGGCCCTTTCATCAAAGATGAGGGAGCTGAGTATGTCTGGAGTTGTTTCTGCATCTTTTAATCTGTTCAGCTGATCCTCGGGTCTGTTTTTTTGCAGGTACCATGCTGTTTTTATCATGGTCATATTTAAATTTAGAGATGAAAATCACTTTATTAGTTGAAAAAATTTTCAATGAATTAGATGGCTATTAACAATGAAATCAAGAACAATCCTGTACCCCCAGAGTACTCAATAAAGGAAATTAAGAACTCTGCCATACCTGTTATATATTTAAGCTTTTTTTTTTTTTTTTTTTTTTTTTAGATAGAGTCTCACTATGTAATCCAAGCTGGCCTCAAACTCATGGCGATTCTCCCACCTCACCCTCCCAAGTGCTGGGACTACAGGTGTGCGCCACCACATCCGGCCCTGTTATATATTTAATAAGGGAGAAGACATTGTTTTGTTTTGAGTGCATGAAAATTTTGGGGGAAATTATTATTTTTTTTTCCCCCATTAAGTTTATTGGTACATTTTCGGTATAAAATACAGTTACAGGGCCGGGGATTTAGCTCAGTGGTTTCACCACCTGCTGCATAAGCGCAAGGACCTGAGTTCGATCCCTGGTTTAAAAAAAAAAAAATACAGTTACATTCATCATTGGGATCCTGACATTGTTTTGTTTTGTTCACAAAGACCAGGAAGAGGAAAACTGGAAAAAAAAGTAAGTACCAGATCATGAAACTGATATGAATTTACTGGAAAACAGGTGAAGTAAACAAAAGCAAAACTTAATTTAAAAATTTTAAAATCAGTGACAGAGAAATGAGGCAGAGACTCTAAGAAATTAGAGATGATAAATAGATTTTAAAAGGAAACTTTTGGGGAGGAGGGGAATAATTTTTCATATTCTTCCTTCTCCTTCAGTGTCAACATTTAATTAGTCACCAGGTTCAGATGATGGTTGAATCCTCAGCAAAACTAAAAGATACTGGGGCCGGGGATTTAGCTCAGTGGTTCCACCACCTGCCTTGCAAGTGCAAGATCCCAAGTTCAATACCCAGTACCAAAAAAAAACCAAAACAAAAAACCTACAAGATATTAAAAGGTAATTTTCAAATAACTCTCATTACCTCTACCTGGTACTAACCATATTTCCCCAGCTTTATCTCAGTTCTTACTGTAAATCTTGTTTCTAAGTGGCTTTGCTATCTGTGAAAGATAAATCTAAAACTCTAAATTTTATTTAACGCTATTTTGCTCATGGAATTATTTATTTTCTTTTCTGGTTTTTTTCTTTGAGACAAAGTCTCACTATGCAGCTCAGGTTGGCCTCGAACTCATAGTGATCCTCCTGCCTCAGCCTCCCAAGTGCTGGGATTAAAGCGTGTGCCCCTATGCCCAGCTTGTTTCCATTTTAATAACAGATGAATGCACAGAAAAGCCTTCAAAACCTATGTCTCCTGTCCCAGAACACTGTTTCTAATTGCCTGCTTAGGTGTATGTCTACCTAAAAGCTCTCCAGACCACTGAAACTCCGCCTCCCTCCTGCCCCCAAATTGCTTCTCCTCTTGCATCCCACATCTTTTCTTCCCTTTGCTCTTCATGTTCTGAAAATTATACCTGCTCTAGCCCTCCAAACTTCATTCCCTCTTCTCCACTCACTCTGTGGAGGCCTTAATGTGACACCAATCATTTCTCACCTGGACTTGCAGGAGCTTCTCAATGGTCTTTATGTCTCCAACCCACTTTCCATGTGACCATCTGTAAAATGTACAGTTCAACCTCAGTTGCCTGCTTTAAAAATTCTTCAGTGGCTCTGCTGTGCCTTCAGGAAAAATAAAAGATACAAGGACATGCGTATAAGATCTTTTGTGAACTGTTTTCTGTATATTCTTCTGATTTCTCTCTACTTCATTCTTTAAATAGATTGCATCTCAGTCATACTGAACTAACTGCTGTTTTCAACTAGGTCACATCCTCTTACTTCTGACCCTATGGTCAAGTTATTCTCCCAGCCTGAAATGACTCCCCTTGCTCCATCTTAAATTCACCTTCAATCTCCAAGTCATCCCTGAAGATTCAACTCTCATTCCCTTTTTTCTGAAGATGTTCCTGACTTCTTTATGCAGAGTTTTACATCGATTCCTATTCTATAGAATCTATGTATTGCATTTTAATTATCTGTTACTGTAGAATATATTCTCTCAAAACTTAGTGGCTTAACAAAAATAAAAAACATATATTATCTCTCAGTTTTACAGGTCAAAGATTTAGGAGGTACTTGGTTGAGCAGTTCTTACTAGGAGTTTCTCACAGGGTTCAGTCAGTTCTCAGCCAGATCAACAGTCATCTGAAGGCTTGAATGGGGCTGAACATTCACTTTCAATGACTTAATCATATGGTTGACAAATTCATGCTGGATATTGGTAATAGCCTCACTTTTCTTGCTCCGTAAACCTGTACGCAAGCTGCTTGACAGTCCTCATGAGATGATTTGCTGGCCTCCTCAGCAAACAATGTAAGAGACCAAAGCAGAAGCTGCAAGCCCTTTATAACCTATCCTTGGAAGTCACCAACTACTCCCCTCCTCTGCCATGTTCATGCAGACTAACCCTGATTCCTTATGAGAGAAGATTATGTGAGGACATGAATATCAGAAAGTGAGGATGACTGGAAGCCATCTTGAAGACCGGCTGTCATATACAGAGTAACTCAGTTATACAGCACATCTCACTAGCTAGTGACTATAAAATAAGATTGTGCTTACTTTAAAAAATATTTTTGACCAAAAATAATATTATATGGGGTCAAGGCAACATATGCATTATGGAATGATTAAATTAAGCTAAGTCAACATACCTCACATACTAACAATTATTTCCTAATCCGAACATTTAAAATCTACTGTCTTAGCTGGAAATGTGGCTCAGTGGTAGAGCACTTGCTTAGCACTTGTGAAGCTCTGGGTTCAATCCTCACTACCACAAAATAAATAAAAATAAATGCAATTAAAATCTACTGTCATAGTAATTTTGAAATATACATTAAATTATTATTAACTCCATGTCACCATGCTATACAATAGATCTCAAAAACATATTCTTCCTTCCTAACTAAAACTTCGTATCCTTTGACCAAGCATCTGGTAACCACTATTCTACTCTCTACTACTAGTTGGACTTTTTAGATTCCATGTACAAGTTAGAGCACGTAGTGTTGCCTTTCTGTGTATAGCTTATGTCACTTATTTTAACGTCTTCCAGGTTCATTCACATTGTTGCAAATGACAGCATTTTCTTCTTTTTAAGGTTGAACAGTGCTTCACTGTTTATATACACCATATTTTCTTTATCTGTTAACAGACACTTAAAGAGATTCCTAATCTTGGCTATTGTGAATAATACTGCAATGCACATGGGAGTGCAGATATCTGTCCTACATACTAATTATAACACCTTTAGATGTGTTACCAGAAGTGGGAGTGATGGATCATTTGAAAGTTCTGTTTTTTAGTTTGAGGCAAGGATTTTCCACAATGGATGCACCAATTCGCATCCCCACCAGAAGTGTGCAAGGGCTCTCTTTTCTTCTCTTCCTCACCAACATTTATTATCTTTCATCTTTTTGATGATAGCCATTCTAATAGGTGGAAGGTGATATCTCATTGTGGTTTTCATTTGCATTTCTCTGATGATTGCAGATATTGAGCATTTTTTCTTATACTGTATACCTGTTGGTCATTTGTATGTCTCGTTTGTTTGTTTTCTGTTTTGAGATGGGAGTCTCACTATGTAGTTCAGGCTGGCCTCGAACTCATGGCGATCTTCCTGCCTCAGCCTCCTGAGTGCTGGGATTACAGGTATGCACCACCATGCCTGGCTTGGATGTCTTCTTTTGAGAAATGTCTATTCAGGGCCAGGGATTTAGCTCAGTGGTTTCGCCACCTGCCTAGCAAGTGTAAGGTCCTGAGTTTGATCCCCAATACCAGAAAAAAAAAAAAGAAAAAAGAAAGAGAAATGTCTATTCAGGTCCATTTGTTAATTGGGCTATTTATTTTCATGTTAGTTAAGTTCCTTATATAGTTTGGATATTAAGATCATACTTTTACTGTTGAAATTATGATGATTTAAGCTCTCATGGCAGCAACCTCTTTCTTCCCACAAATATCCAATAACATCCAGGATGGAGCTTCTTGTTTTCAGGATCAGTACCACCTCCACCTCCACCCTGTATTCTGTCTCAGCCTTTTGGATCTGCTGCAGCTTGGTTGCCTTTCACCCTTAGAAGAATGTGGCTCCACAGGGCACCACTCTCCTGTATTGATGACTGTCACCATTGCTGCCACCACTGACTTCAGGAAGTGCTTGAGATTCCTGCAAGAAAGTGAAGCAATGGGCTGGGCATGGTGGTGTACATCTGTAATCCCAGCACTCGGGAGGCTGAGGCAGGAGGATTGCTGTGAGTTCGAGGCCAGGCTACATTGTGAGTTCAAGGCCAGGCTGAGTTACACAGCCAGACCCTGTCTCAAAAAATAAAATAAAATAAAAAATAAAGGAAGGTTCACAGTCTAAATTTACTTTCAGAATGGCACAAACCTAGGTCCTCTAGAAATTCTACAAGCCCCAGATGGTGTCCTCTTGTCCCTGTCAGTCATCAGTCCAGTTTCCAAAGTCTGGATTTTCAGTCTTTAAATAACACCACAGGTGAAACTTTAAGCCCTGCCATGGAGTTCTGGCCCAAGTGCCCTCCATTTTTTTGTGCCTCTCCCCCAGCACTGAATAAAGAAAACAAACCTGCACACTCCCAGCATTCCTCTCCGTCCTACTTCCATGAACCTCACAAGCAGCTGCATGAACAATAGTCTTCTCAACTCTGCAAAGATATCCAGCAACACACAAGCACAGCACAGTCTAAATCCACATTTAGGAAAAAAACACTTCCTTATTAAAATCAATCTACAGAGGCAGAAAACAATGAAGAAATACTGAAACACCTACACTTGCTTTTCCCCTATTTTTTCAGGCCTTCACCTTGAACTAGAGGAGATGGCTTGCTTTCCATTTACATAACCCAAGAAGCTACTTCAGGGTATTTCCCAGGCCTGAGGAAGACAGCACCAAAAGAAAATTTGATCCTTTGGTTTTAGAAGTTAGTATTTCCAGCTGCTTCACTCATCAAGGTTAAAAGATAAAATCTTGGCTTCAGCCAGATTGGTTATAAAATCACCTGCTGTAATTACTTGTTGGAAAGGATGTCTCCTCTTCATTAGAGAGCTTTGAGGTCAAAGAGCAAAAATAGAAGCTGGATGAGATATTAAAGGAGTGAGTGGTGCCTAATGATAGAAAATAATGTCAGGCAGATGTCATGTGGGAACAGTGGGCTGAGGTGAGATGATGAAATATTTTGGTGTCAAATAGATATAGGTCCACATTGGGGTGGGACACTTCTTCTAGGGTAGGGTAACATGGACTTGAATTCTCAGAATCTCAGTTTCTTCACATGTAAAATAATGGGGATAATCTTACTGCATAGGGTTGAGGGTTAGAGGATAAAATATATAGCCAAGCTTTAGCAGGCAGGCCATGCTCCAGGTCCAGCACTGGATTCTTAGAATAAAGAAAAAAAAAAGCCACTATCAAAGCTGGAGCAGGTGGCAAACACTTGTTAAAAAAAAAAGTCACTATCTTTACTTGCAATTCCAGTCCAGAAGGGAAGACAGGCGTTACAGAGAGAACTGTCTAGTGACAATTGTGATGAATGCTATACTGAAGTCTACAGTGGAGTATCATAAAAGGAGATCCAATCTAATTTAGGGTGACAGGGAATGTTGCCTTGAGCAAGTGATGACAAAATAGGGACTCTGGGCTAATGGAGGACATGTCAAGTTTAGGTAGAGCATTCTAAGCTTATTAGGTACTCAGGAAATAGAAGCCACTATTATTACTACTTATCTAACAAACACAGAGTGTCTACTACGTATCCTGGGCTACTATGCATACTGAGGGTATAATAAATGTGTGAACTTGAGCAAGTGCATGTAGTTTAATACCTATGAGCCTCAGTATGTCCACCCCAAAATTGGGGATATTAAGAGTACTTCAAGGAGGCAGGCATGGTGGGGCACATCTGTAGTTCCAACTACTTAGGAGGTTGAGTCAGGAGAACTGAGGGATTGCGCCCAGGAATTTGAGGCCAGTCTTGGCAAAACTATGAGACCTAATCTCAGTCTCTCTCTTGTTTCCCCTCTCTGTGTCTCTGTGTCTCTCTGCCTTTCACTGTGTCTCTGTCAGTCCACTCTTTTTTTTCCCCCCTTTAGTACCAGGGATCAAACTCAGGACCTTGTGCTTACCAGACAGGTGCAGCACTACTGAGCTACATCCCCGGCCCTTCTCTGTCTCTGTCTCTGTTTCTCTCTCTCTCTCTCTCTCTCTCTCTCTCTCTCTCTCTCTCTCTCTCTCTCTCTCATACACACACACACACACACACACACACAAAATTATCTAGTCTTTTTCTTATTATTTTCTAGTACTGGGGATTGAACCCATGGCCTTCTCCTAGGCTGGGTTCAAACTTGTGGTCCTCCTGCTTCAGTTTCCTGGAATGCTGGGATAGTCTTTTCTTTTTTTTTTTTTCAAGCTGTACATGGCAGTACATGTCTATAATATCCTCCTGGGAAATTTAGCAACTTAGATCAAAATAAGAAACAGAAAAGGGCTGGGGATGTAGCTCAGTGTGAAGGTCCTTGGTTCAATCCCCAATACAAAAAAAAAAAAAAAAGAATACATATGTATAGTGTTGTTAACTTAATGACTAGAATAAGGAGAAATATATTTTAGTAATATTTTTGTTCACTGATCAGGTCTGGCTGCATAATTTATAGGACTTTGTGCAAAAGGATAATGTAGAGTTCACTGTTAAAATTATTAAGTATTTCGGGGGGGGCAGGGATTTAGCTCAGTGGTTTCACTGCCTGCTACGCAAGCGCAAAGACCCGAGTTCAATCCCCGGTACCAAAAAAAAAAAAAAAAGAATTTCAGAGGGCCGGGGATTTAGCTCAGTGGTTCTGCCGCCTGCCTCGAAAGCACAAGGACCTGAGTTCAATCCCTGGTACCAAAAAAAAAATTAAAAAAATAAAAAGAATTTCAGAACAGCAACAGCAGCACATTAAAGAAAGTGTTAGGGATTTAGCTCAGTGATAGAGAGTTTATCAAGTGAGTGCAAGACCTCTGGGTTCAATCTCCAGCACCAAATGAAACAAAACAAAACAAAAGGCACGAGTGGCTGCTCAGCTTCCCATGAAGTTACTCTTGAAGAAGCTGTTAGCTTCTGATACTGTAACAATATGCCTGAGATAATCAATTTATGAATAGGAAAGGTCTATTTTGGCTCACAGTTTTGGAGATTTCAGACAGTGACCAATTTCCCTCATGACTTTGGGCTCTCTCTATTAATGTCCAGAGCAACCTGCAAAGGCAGCTCATTCACCTCATTGCAGGGCACAAAAGACAGAGCAAGAGGAAGGGGTCTGGGTCCCCATATCCTCTTCAGGGGCAGGGCCCAAGTGATCAATAGACCTCCCCCCCCAAAATAAAATAGACCTCCCACTAGGCCCCACCTCTCAAAGGCACCACCACCTCCTAATAGCATCACATGCTAGAGACCAGGGCTTTAACATGGGCCTTTAAGAAGCTTATCTAAACCATAGCCACAGCCCTGTCACTAATTATGTCACATGTGCATATATGAATTTATATAGTTTTCCTATTCAGAGAGGTTGAATGTTTTCTTGGGGGCAACTTTCAGAACTCAATGTGTTGAACTTAGTTTACAAGAATAAAATATGTATATATTCAACATATTAATAGATGATCATCAGTACTCCCATGTTTTTCAGCATTCTATTGAGAAAAAAAACATCTAAACAGCCAACCTGCACATATTTTATAGTGAGCACATGTACACATACCAACTAGGTCCCAGTATTAATATTTTATTATGTTTGCCTTATTGCACAGCTATCCATTTCTTTATCCATCCTATTAATCAATCTGTATTGTTTTTTATGCATTTCAATGCAAATTCAGATATCAAAATCACTAAAGCCCAATTTGTTTAACTGTTTCTTTTAATGTAAAATTGACATAAAGAGAAATGGACAAATCTTAGGAGTAATTTGCTGAGTTTTGACAAGAGCATAGATTTCTACAAAGATATAGAACATGACTGTCACCCTACAAAGTTCCTTCATACCCTTTCCCAGTAAATCCTCATTCCCACCTTCAAGGCAACTACTGTTCTGTTTGATTTTTTGTTTTTCTTCTGGTACTTAAATTTTTTAGCAGGTTGTATCATGTACAGGTGCAAATTCCCCATGATGGGTGCTATCATTATGTATGCCTAAAATGTACCAATAAATGTTTTGCTATAAAATTTTTTTCAAAAGGACCCTTGATAAGTACTTAGCTCTAGTGTTTTCTTATAAGAGCATATAGAAAATCTGGCAGCCTATAAAATAAGACAGGTGGCCAGGCATGGTGGCGCATGGTTGTAAGCCCAGCACTTGGGAGGCTGAGGCTAGAGGATCACTGAGAGTTTGAGGTCAGCCTGGGCTACACAATGAGTTCAAGGCCAGCCTGAACTACAGAGACCCTGTTTCCAAAAAAAAAAAAATTAGGAGAGGTAATTCTAGAATGGTCTGCTGCAATAAACAAATCTTTGTTGAGTTAAAGAGTAAAACCAGTGAAATGACTTGAATGCTTTTCTTTTTAAGTTTTTTTTGTTTTTTTTTTGGAACTGGGATCTAACTCAGAATCTTGCACTTGCCAGGCAGGCGTGGCACCACTGAGCTAAATTCCCAGCACTTTCTTTAAGTTTTATTCATTGGAAAAAGTGATACAAAGAACATTCTAGAAAAAAGTTAATAATATTAAAAAGTTTTGAGGGCCAGGGATTTAGCTCAGTGGTTTCGCCGCCTGCTGCACAAGCGCCAGGACCCGAGTTCGATCCCTGGTATGAAAAAAAAAAAAGTTTTGAGCAGAAATGAAAAATCATCCATCATGGAATAATGTTTTCACATTTTAATGAAATATATTTGGTGATCTATGTGTGAAATTTGATGTGAACAGGATTATACACATGCTACTGTATAACCTAATTTTATCACTTAGTAATGTGCTATAGATATTTTTCTTCATCAATAAATATAGGTTGTACCAAGTGTGGTAGTGGTGCCTGTAATCCCAGGAATCTGGGAGGCTGAGGCAGGAGGATCACAAATTTGAGTGCAGCCTGGACAATTTTCTCAAAAAGTCTTCCTCTAATACTTGTCCCTCAGATCCCTACCTCCACTCATATCAGTTTCCCTCTCCAGAAGTTGTCAATGTGACTGACTTCCTGCATATTTTTCCAGAAAATGCTCTGTGTATGTGTATAGGCATGTGCAGAGCAGGCAAAAACATGAATGGTTCACTCACTGCTTACACATTCATGTAATTCTCTTCCTCCTCCTCCTCCTCCTCTTCCTTCTCACCTCCTCCTCTTCTCTTCCTCCTCCTCCTCTTCCTCCTCCTCCTCCTCCTTCTCCCTCTGCTCCTCCTTCTCCTCCTCCTCCTCCTCCTTTTTTTGTACTGGGAGTCGAATCCAGGGCCTTGTGCATACTAGGCAAGCACTCTAAATCTCCAGTCTCTTTTTACATTTTATTTTGAGACAAGATCACACTAAGTTGCCCAGGCTGGCCTCAAACATTTGATCCTCCTGTGTAACTGGGATTACATGTATGTGCCACTATGCCTGGCAATTTTAAAATACAAATGTATTATATTTACATATGATTTTGCACATTACTCTTAAAAATATACATTGGAGATTTTCCACGTCCATTCATAGAGTGCTGCTTCATTTTTTAAAATGTATTTTTCTTTCATTTTTTGAGATGGGGTCTTGCTGTATTGCCCAGGATAGTTTTGAACTCCTAGGCTCAATCAATCCTGCTTCAGTCTCTGGATTTCTGGGACGACAGGTGCTTGCCACTGCATGTGGCTTCATTTATTTTTTTACTTAGAGATTATTCCATATTCACTCCTTTTTGGGGGGGCGGGGTACCAGGGATTGAACTTGGGTCCTTGCACTTGTGCAACAGGCGGTGAAACCACTGAGCTAAATCCCTGGCCCTCATATCCACTCTTGTAGATCTGCTTCATTCTTTCTTATCATCTACATCAATATGTAATTGCATGAAAGTATTTTATCAGTACTCTATGGATGACTGACTTGTCCCCAAAATTTGCTACTACCAATGCTGCAGTGATTATCCTGCTACAGACTGAAATCTTTTTGTAATAAGAAATGACTGTGAAATTAGTAATTTTGGCTTCAAATCAGGCTAGTAAGTACTTGGTAGAGAAAATTGTTGGGTTATAAATGACCATTAGAAGCACAAAGCATGAACTATACACACTATGTCTGAAATTCATTCTCTAACAAATGTTAAAACAAAAGTAAAAAAGCCAAAAGAAATCTCCACCCACTTAAATTCCTCAAAGAGGAGTACATAGATGGGCCTTATGCAGTGTTTCATAGGCTCACAGTGGAGCTTTGTCACATGAATAGTAGTAATGCATCAGAGATTACATGTCTTGGCACTCAGAACTTCCTCTAGAGGTTGGATCTGGCAATATGGACACACAAATGTTCACTTGTTGCATAATAATTCATCAAAAGATCTTTGGACATGCAATGGAAAAGCACATTTCCTTTTGCCCTGCCCATTGACTATTTTTTCAACTTCATTTTGTTTTTGTTTTTTAAAATTTTTTTCAACTTCATTTGGAAATAATTACAAACTTAGAAAAACCTTTTAAGAATAGCACAACGAACTCCCATATATCCTTTATCCAAATTCACTATTTTAAAAACCATTTGCTATATTCTCCCTCTATCTCTCTCTCTCTCTATCTTCTGTTTCATTTTTTTTTTAAATACTAGGGATTGAATCTAGCTTTGCACAGCACTATATCCCCACCCCACACTTTTTTTTTTGAGACGGGGTGGGGGGGCAGGGTGGTGTCTCACTAAGTCACTAAATTGCCCAGGCTGAGATCAAATTTAGAATCCTGCTGCCTCAGCCTTCCAAATGTTGAGATTACAGGCATGTACCATCATGCATGCCTGGTTCTTCTGAAATTTTTGAGAGTAGGTTGCATATTTCATGACCCTTTACCCTTTAATACTTCAGTGTATATTTCCTAAAAACCAAGCTATCCCATTGATTTTGGAGGGAGAAACTGAGTTGGCCAATTCCACCTACTCTTTTTTTAGAATCATAAGGTGGATTCCGTAGGCAACTCTAGCTTATTGGAAGGGGCTTAGGGGAAGACTAATCTTCCCAAGGGTAGGTACTCAGTGAGTGAGCTGATGAGTGGACAGCTAATGTTTTCTGCCTGCTCAGCTACCCTTTCCCTCCTGCAATACCTTTAGGAAACCATCCTTTTTCCATCAGATACACAGTTAAGAGGATTGTCCTTCAAAATGCCTTTTCCCCGTGGTCATGAAATGGGCATGTAACTCAACCTAGGTCTGTCAGCTTCTCTGGGCCATTTGAATCTTGAAGAAAGGATTCAAAAATTTAAAAAAAGGGTGGGGATGTAGCTCAATGGTGCCACCTGGCAAGTGCAAGGTCCTAAGATTGCAAGGTCCTGAGTTTGATCCCTGGTACCCCCCCAAATGTAAAAAGAATAATGAGCTGACTCCTTCTAAAGGCAGTGCCCTGAAGAGCCTGGGCAATGCTGTTAGCATCCACGAGCTCTGTTTCCTATCCTTCCTGAAACTTGCTTCTACGGCATTTCTTTCCACTCAAGCTACTCCATGCCACAATGATAATTTCCGAAAGTTAAGGTTAGCCAGGATCCATTTTGTTGCTTGCAAACACAAGACCCTACCCAGTAACAGCTCTCTTAAATTTTTTCCTTTTAGAAACTTGCCCAAATGGAATTGTGATTTAGATAGAACAGAAAAAAAAGCCCTGAGTACACCTTTCTATAGGCTTCATATAGCAGTGTCTTTTTTTTTTTTTTTGGTACCAGGGATCGAACTCAGAACCTTGCATTTGCAAGGCAGGTGGTGGAACCACTGAGCTAAATCCCCGGCCCCCCTTGTATTTCTTTGTGTGTGTGTGTATGTGTGTGTGTGTGTGTGTGTGTGTGTTTGAGACAGGGTCTCACGTTGTAGTTCAGGCTGGCCTTGAACTCACTATGTAGCTCAGCCTGGCCTTGAACTCCCAGTGATCCTCCTGCCTCAGCCTCCTGAGTGCTGGGATTACAGGGATGTGCCACCACAACCAGCTGTCTTTCTTGACAATCTATTCCTGACCTTTTGAGACAACCTGTAGCAGGAACTCACATATCCAAGAACATACTGATGATTCTAGAATGACATTCAGACAGTGGAATCTGAATGTGGAATCTACATCCTGGGGAAAAAAATCTCCATGAAACCATAATCATCTGCAAAGGAGTCCCCAAGCTCATGTTTAAAACAGGTTTTTCTTTTCTTTCTTTCATTAAAAAAAAAAACTATTGTGCAGAGTAGTTGTACTTTTCAATCACTCAAGAACCAGACCTTAACTTTATCTTTGCATAGCCAAAAAATTAAATCATTTAATAAATACTTGGGGTTAGTGGTAGGGTATTTTTCCTAGCATAGATAAGACTCTGGGTTTGATCCCCAGTACAATAAATAAATAAATAAATAAATAAATAAATAAATAAATATTTATGGGTCTGCTATGTGCCACAAACTGTGCTAGTGCCTGGAGAAAGAACAGAAAGCAGAAATAGGGTCCTTACTCTTATAATGCTTACAGTCCAGAGGGGAGACCAATGTTAATCAAGACATTATACTATTAGCCCATTACAGGTTGTTACTAGTGCTGTGAAAGACAAATACAAAGATCTATGAAGAGGAAGAAGAGCACATAATTTTCCTAAAAAGAAATAGGTTCCATAATTCCAAACAAATGACTGCAGAATTATGAATAATTTTTCCTTAAGACTTTTCTATTTTCCAAGACTTCTACATTAAAAATAAAACATTTTTAAAAAATTCTCCCCATTCCCCTCCTTCTCCTCTTTCTCCTCATCCTTTTCCAGTATTAGGAGTTGAATTGAAGTCCTACCCACTGAGTTACATTCCCCCAGACCTTTTTTATTCTTTATTTTGTGACAGGATCTTGCTAAATTGCAAAGTTGCTCAGGCTAGTTTGAACTTGTTTGAATTTGTGATCCTTCTCTCTCAGCCTTCCACAGTGCTGGGAGTACAGGCATGTGCCTCCATGGATAATAAAATACTTTTCAAAATTGTATATCATGAACTGGGTGTGGTGGTACATGCCTGTACTCCCAGCACTCAGGAGGCCTAGGCAGAAGGATTGCAGCGAGGTGGAGGCCAGCCTAGGGTACATAGTGAGACCGTCTAAAAAACCAAAAAAAAACCCCAAAACCCAAAGAACAAAAAACAAGTTGTACATCATGTGCATGCTGATCTATTTCTGAGTAAGGTGTCACGATGTCTGCAGCTTGCTGTCAAAGAATTAGAACACACACAGATAAGACAAATATGAAAAGTGGTAGCAACTCTGAGTCAAGGAGTTCTGTATGTGTGCGTTCACTGTAATTTTATTTCAATATTTCCATATATTTGAAATTTTTATAATAAAAAGTTTGGGAAAATACTTAAAATGCAAAATTTCAGTGGCCAGACATTCTACATTGAATCTATAATATTATTATCATTTTGAAGAATAACTTTGGAGCCCATGCTAGAGTGAGAAGTTACAGACCTCAAGTCGTGTTTCCTTCTGCTATCATCTCTGTCACTGGTCCTGAGTTACATATAATTAGCTACTGGGAAACAGGGAGACAGACCTGTCTGGTTTTACTCAGTCTCTAGGGATGCTTCTTCACTGTCAATAGCTCACGGGTTTCTCCTACAGCATTTCTGTCATGCTTGACAAAATGGTAGATTTGCACAGAGAAGGATACTGAAATGTCAAAGCAGTACGTCCAAGACAGGACCAGCTATCTAATCTGAGGGGTCCAGTGCTAATGAAAATGAAGGTGTTGTTAAAAAATTATTGAGACTTTTAAGACAGCAGAGTCTTTCCAAGGATACTCCTTCTAAGCGCTGGCCCTCCTCTCTACAGGTCACGCAGCCGGGAAACCAGCTCCATGCAAAGTCAGCGAAGATTCACAGGATCTCCCATCATTGAGTCTTGAGTCGTGGGCATGCCAGGGGACGGGGACGGAAGAAGCAAGCTCTCCAGACTCATTTCGTTGTATAGGCCTCTTTACTTCATTTCGACCTGTCTTCTTAGGGATCCCTGTAAGACCAAACACCACGGAGAAATCTATCAGTTCTCTGAAGCACAGCCATTCAGTGAGATGCTGACGGCAAACATTATCTATGCCAGTGCTATACAGTAGCAACAATGCATTCATGTAAAGCAAAAACTAATAGAGCTTATTAAATGAAAAACAAAATACTAAAAATAATTATTCAAAATATCATAGTTTTCCATAGTATGGTGGCAAGTTTGCAAGTTTGACCTAGCATGGGCAACTTAGTAAGAACCTGTCTCAAAACAAAGAATAAGAAAGATCTGAGGATGTAGTTCAGTGCAAAGGCCCTGCATTCAATTCCCACTACCAACCAACCAACAAAAAACCCTCCCCTCAAACCTTCAGTTTTCCTAAATAAAAAATGAACTTTCACTCTTCCATAAAGAAGGATGAACTTGAGTCATCTGTAGGAAAATGAGACCATAATCTTTTTTTCTTTTTTCTTTTCTTTTTTTGGTACCAGGGATCAAACTTGGGACCTTGGGCTTGTGAGGCAGGCGGCAGAACCATTGAGCTAAATCCCTGGCCTGAGACCATATTCTTAAGTGAAATAAATCAGATAAGTTTTTTTTCCTGGTAAAACATGAAACTATGAATATTTTTTATTGGTACATTTTAGATATACATAACAATAACATTCATCATAGGGAATTTGTACCTGTACATGATACATCTTGTTTCTTTTTTTTTCCCATTCCCCTCCCCTCCCTTCAACCCCTCTTCCCTTCCCTATTTACAAAAGCTTTGTTTCCATTTTTTTTCTTAGTTTAAATATCACATTGTTTCTCTTGTGTGAAAGATCCAAAGGGTAAATAAGGAGCAAAACAGAGGATAGATATTGGGAAGCAGGAAGAATACGTTCAAGTGGGAAGGGGAACAAGGGAGGTGGGAGGGGGAAGGAAGGAAGAGAGAAGGAAAAAAAAGAATGGAAGGGAAAAAAATGGAAACAAAGCTTTTGTAAATGGGAGGGGAAGAAAGCCTGAAGGAAGGGGAGAGGAATAGGAAAAAAAAGAATTAATATATATTATGTACCTGTACAAATTCCCTATGACAAATGTGATCATTATGTATGACAAATATATACTAACAAAAAAGAATCCTTCTATCTGGGTGAGTTGGTGCATGCCCACAATCCCAGCACTCCAGAGGCTGAGGCAGAAGGATTGCCATGAGTTCAAGGCCAATCTAGGGTATGTAGTATATTTCCCTGAAAATAAGACCGAAGTGGAAAATAAGCCCAAGCATTTTTCAGGCGGCTCAGAATATAAGCACTGCTCTAAAAGTAAGCACCAGTTAAGACTCTCACCCAGATGGACACGCTTATCATGGAACGCATGATGGATGTGTTGATTCTAAAGGAATAATGCCAATATATGACTAAATATAAATAAATAATATTATTGACACTAATACTTTAAATAAGTGATTATATAAATTATAATTAAGTATTTGTAAACACCCAAACAGGTGCCTTTGGACAAGAGGTAATCGCCTATGTGAACAGACGAACTCGGGACTCATTGCCAAATGACCAATCAGGGTACAGGCACAGTGCACAAATAACGTGTGAACTCGATAATGAACGGATGTGGTTGTGTCTCCTATGAATCTTCATAATTCAATACATCGTGTGTTGTAATGGATACACTTAATGCATGCGTGTGAAATGAAACATTTTCTGAATTTTGGTGCTTGCAATTTTTTGTCACTTTTGTGTGGACTATCATTCTTTTTTTATTTTATTTTTTATTTTTTTGGTACAGGGCATCGAACTCGGGTCCTTGCGCTTTCGAGGCAGGCGGCAGAACCACTGAGCTAAATCCCCGGCCCTATCATTCTTTTTTAAAAATAATATAGAAAACGTTATTTATGTTTCCAGTACAGATCAAAACAAATAAAACCAGAAGTATTTGTAAACGAAAGAATGGTTGCTGCTAAATCAGGAATCATAGCAGTATTTCCTTTCAATAAATTAAATGGTTGAGAACAATGCTTTAAAAAGTTTCACAAGTTTCCCTTAAATCTACTTTCCTTAATATTTTACTTTTGTTTAACGCAAACTAGGACGTGAGAGATTGAGGCCAATGGATCTACAGGAAATGGAGTCCCAGGAAATTCAGGCCAGAATTTGGGGCTTGGAGAGTTATGATGATGTTCCAGTAGAAGGTGACATGACTGTACTTGAATAAATGTAGATTGTTGTACATGAAAAAAGGAAAACATCCTTTAATAAGCTCTGTTGAAGCAAAAAATTAACATAAGAGCCAGTCTTATTTTGGGGGAAATAAAGGAGTGAATTTAAGGGCAGTCTGAATTACATAACACTGTCTCAAAAAAAGAAAAGAAAGGAAAAAAAGACAAAAAACAAAAACTTTCTAAAAAAAATCCCTAGATGAATAAAACCACTGCATATAAACAGGGCCTCTGATATTTTATTGGTAACTAAGTTATTTAGAAACAAATCCAATTAAACCAATAAAAATTTAGAAGGAAAATGCCTCATGGAGCTTTCTGACCCAGCCCTTTTATTCTTAAGCATTTGCTACATTCCAAGTAACTTTCTTACATTAGTTATTAAAAGCAAGAGGACACTTTCAGTAATCAAAAGGGGATTTATATAAGAGTGATAAAATAGGGCTGGAGATTTAGCTCAGTGGTTCCCGCACCTGCCTCACAAGCGCAAGGTCCCGAGTTCGATCTCCGGTACCAAAAAAAAAAAAAAAAAGAGTGATAAAATAAACATAATTTATTCCCTTCCACACCCCCTTCTCCCAATACAGGCCTTTTGCTATAGATATAAATTATTGATCACTTTCAACAACAAGGCTTTTAGTGTTGACTTTCCCATTTCTCTTAAATGATGTGGTATTTTTAAAAGGGTATGCTTTATGTGGCTTAGAAAAAACATCTGGAAGAATATTGCCAACAAACTATTAACAACACTAGACTGAGTATTTCTTAGTAGGCTAGAGAGGACTTTTACTTTACTTCCTTTGGGTTATTTGAATATATGCAAGGAGCATGCATTTCTATTAATCAAAAATAAATAAAAATAATTTTTAGGAAAAAAACCCTCTCACATGTATTTTGTATCTAGCATGGTGATTCAGAACCAGTCACAATGAAAATCTTAATCTTTGTAGCTTTGTTGTAGAGTGCTTATCTGGTATGTACAAGGCTCTAGGTTTGATCCCCAGCACAGCAAGAAAAAAAAACCTTTAATATCTGAGCCTTAACTTCAATTTCTCTACTTATAAAACAGGAGTAATACCACAGAACAATGTTATGAGAAGTTGGGTGTGGTGGTACTTGCTTGTAATCCCAGCACTCAGGAGGCTGAGGCAGGAGGGTCATCACAAGTTTGAGACCAGCCTGGGCTACACAGTGAGTTTAAGAGCAGCCTAAAATACAAAGTGAGACCCTGTCTCATACACACACACACACACACACACACACACACACACACACGCACATGCACACACCAGTTATGACAAAATGCTGACCACATAGTAAATACACATTCAATAAAATTTCCTTCTCTGGGCCTCAGTTTTCCTGGCTATAAAGTGAAGAAGAAAGATTAGTTGTCTGTGATTCTTTCTAGAGCTCATATTCTGATTCCCTCTTTTTCTAGTCACAAAGAAGATTGTTAAATGAAAAATAAATGCCTTCACTTGTCTTCAGGTAATTATTTTTCTTTTATTTCCTGAAGGACCAGGAAGCCAAAAACAGATGAGCAGCACTTCAGGAATGCCTGGGCAACTCCACCCCAGGCACCCGGGAAATGACAGGGTATTTCCACTCATTAGAACTCCTTGGGGCTTCCTTAGTAGAGAGAGGGTCAACTTCCATTTTAACGAGCCACTATGTACCATTAAAAATATATACCGACGACTTTGATCTGTGAGCACTCCTGGTTTCCTTTTTAATTAGTGTGCTAACCCATATAGTATTTGCAATTCAGATATCTGCTTAGGCAGTTACATAAGTGCTCCACAATTTATTATATCAAAGTCAGTAGTTAAAGTCCAATTGGAACATTATCACTTAGGGAGGGGTGCATATTAACTGAGTTTACAGAGTTGTCATACTGCTGAAGTGCTAATAATTCCTCATCTTTGATGGTAGTAGGACAATAATTTTCCAATTTTCTCTTTGCTTTTCTGAGACTGAAGAGTAGCCTGGACAATAGCAGTGGTAATATATATTAGTCTTTAAGAAGGTACAAATTTTAAAAGGAAAGAGCAACAACATCAGGAAATATTGCCATTCTCATTTCTCAAAACATGACGTGGTTTTTTATTTAGTTAAAATTTTGTATGGTTACAGAATCAGCGAGGAACACCCACATGCTTTAGAATTCAAAATATCTTATGTATGAGATTTCTTAATTTAAGCCTTTTTTTGTGTGTCTGCCAAGTAACAGTGGGTGAAGAATGCCTTCAATGCCATTTTGGCATTTCCAGTTGCCCCGCGTAGCTTGGTAGGATTCTTTACCCTGCCAGGTTATAACAGTCCCAGTTTTTCTTGTACAGAAAAGTCCATTCTGCTTAACAATTTAAGCGATGTTACAGTCGAACTGAACATAGAGACATCTTTTGTTTTTGTATTTATAAACTAGTCTCTCCATATACAGAAAATAACTAGCTCCTAACTATATTTGGAGGGCTGGGAGAATTCTTACTATTATCAATAGTAATAAAAATTAATATACTCAGAGTATATACTGTTATCCAGGAATCCTGGTTGAAATTTTGTTTTGCCTTATCTTACTTAATCATAACAAGATTCTGTGAGATATTATCTACTTTGTAAAAGTTCTGAAGTTTGTTGCAGTGCCTACAAGTTCTTTGGCAACTAAACCACATTTCTGACCCCTCCCACACCTTCCCTTACCTCTTCCGTTCCAATAGCATAGACCTCTTTGTAATCCCTTAAAAGTTCTGTTCTCTCAAGTCCTTTTTGAAAGTTTTTCGATTTTGAGACTAGAGCTCTTTAAGTTCCCCAGGCTGGCCTCAAACTTGAGATCCTCCAGCCTCAACTGTCCCAAGTAACTAGAATTTCAGGTGTGGGCCACCATACCTATGCTTCCACTACTCTTTCTTTACTCCATTACAGTAAGCGAGGACCTTCCTGGGTCATGATCTAAGCTGTAAGCAATTTGAGGGAGTCTTGTTTTCTTCTTCCTCTTCCTCCTCCTCCTCCCTCTTTATCTCCTTTCCTCTTCCTCTTTCCCCTTTCTTCCTCCCCTTCCTCTTCCCCATATTCCTCCTCCTCTTCCTCCCCTCTTCTTCCTCTTTGTCTCCTTGTTTTATTTTCAGGGCCTTTCAAAGTATCTGTTTTCCAGTAGGTATTCAATCAAATTATTATAGAATGAATGAAACAATGCTTATAAATTCATGACTTTTAAATTCATGCAGAGAACTCAGGGATTTGTGGAAAGGCTTTCTTTGTTTCATATAAGCCTAAAAGTTACCAGAAGTGAAAAATTCCCTTGTCTTCCCTCCCCTCCTCCCTTCTTTATTTCTTTTCCTGGCACTGAAGATTGAACTCAGGCCCTTCCCACTGAACTACATCCCCAGTTCTTTTTTATTTTGAGATAGAAGCTTGCTAAGTCCTTAAATTGCCAGGGCTAGGCTTGAACTTGAGATCTTTTGCCTCAGCCTCCCAGAGTTCTAGGATTACAGGCATGTGTCACTGGCTTCATCTTTTTTTTTTGTACTAGGAATCAAACTCAGGGCCTCACACTTGCCAGCTAGGCGCTGTGCGGCGAGCCACATGCCAGGCCCTTCATCTTTTTATAATAAAACATTCCAACGTGTCCCTATTACTCTCTAGGATACAGTAGTAACTCAATACATATTTGCTGAATTGAACAGGCTTAAAAGCGTATGTAAGGTATTAGGGATGAGGGTGTAGATCAGAGGTAGAGCATCTACCTAGCCAGGGCAAGGCCCCGAGTTTGATCCCAGGCACCATTTAGAAGAAAAATATGTAAGGTTTTCATAATATGTTTATTCTCTCCAGATTCACTTTGTGCCACTCCTACTTTATCCTCTAATGAGTAACAGTATTTAATTTTCATTCAGTGGGTCAAATATTTACTTAGCCACTGTGCCAGGCCCATTTCTTTTCTTGCTATCCCTCTTTCTGGTGGTTCTCCTCTCTTCCTACATCAGTTCCTTTACCTCTCCAAGAAGGCATCCTGACCCCTTTAGGACTCAGTGATTGCCTCTCAGCCCTGATTACATCGAAGTGAAGTTATCTGTGTTCAACAACCCCCTCACCCCCATAACACCTGCTGAACTCTCAGAGGACAGGAAAGGAGGTTTTGTTCACCTGTGTCCGTAGGGCCCAGCACAAAACCCAGAACGGAGCTAAAACCCTAAAAGTAAATATAGAAACGAATAACTACTCTTTATTGAGCAATATGATTTAACACTTTGAAGTCTCTAGAACAAGAGAGTTAAGTATTATTATGCTCATATTATAGAAGAGACAAAGAGGTTTGAAAAAGTTTAGAAACTTGCCCAAGGTTATACAGTGGTGTATCCTGTTGTCACAGGAATCTGAAGAATGACAACAGTGATTCTACATGGTTAAGATTCCTTCTCATCTGGTAGTTTTCATTTTGCTTTTGCCAAGTGTTTTCTTCTCTAGGCCAATGACTCTTTTATCTACCTTACGATAACGAGTGGGGGGCAATGCTCTATTTTTTCATATTGGAATTCATCCTTCTCTGGAAGCCACAGGATCTGAAACTCTGAAGTTTCACTTCTTCGCGACTGAATCGAGGTAGGAGTCCTGAGCAACATAGTAGGTCCAGTGAGAAGGACAGTCATTCGAAATGGAATAAAAAAGAGTTCTGGCAGGAAACACAGCGAAGAATTAACCGAGGAAAGATGATACTCATAGCTGAGGATCCTGAGACTTACGGAGTTTGGTTGTTCACAGCTAAGACGGTTACGGGTCACTGTGTTGCCCTCAGCTAAGATGCCTGCCAATAAACATCTTCTTTGAGTGGTCTGTCCTCTTTGCTCGTTACTATTTTCAGGGAAAACTACAGTGAATAAAATTTAATAAAAGTTAGACCTTTTTACTAAGAAGGTAAAACAGAAAGTTGGTATGGGTAATTTATAAACACTTGCTCACACAAATTCTTCCTTGCCCGTAACCAAAATGGTCGTCAAAGGTTTTCCCGAGGTTTGAAGCTTTCAGCCCTTAACTAAGATGCCACCCAAAGGCACGTTAAAAATTAGCCTGCCCTCTTTTCTGCCCTTGACCAACATGGCTTCCAAGGCGTCGTTCACGTGACATCCTCTGACTACGGCAAGGGAGAAGGGATAGGAGGGCCCTTGAAAAGGGTGCGCGTTCCCGTGGCGGTGCACCGGGTAGGTTTCAGTCAGAGTCACTATGGCGGCAGGCGCTGGCAAGGTAAGCTGAGGTGGCGGCAGTGGTTAGGGAGGCAAAGCCATTCGTGGCGTCTTGGCTCCAAAACCCCGCAGGCTGCCCGCGGATAGGTCGGCCGAGGTCGTGGCCGGCGGTCCGGGCGGGCGGGTGGCTGGCTGAGGGGCACTAGGGCTGAGACGGGCGGACACCGGCTCCTGACGGCCGTTTGTTTTGGTGTTTTTCCTACCAGGTCGGAAAGTTTCCTGCCTCGTCGGGCACAGCCTGAGCTTACTCCACTGGCCACGAGTGGTGGAGGCTGCGGCGGACCCAACCCGGGGCCTCCAGGCCTCTCCCTCAACCTCCGGGCCAGTCTCCCTCCCCCACCTCCGCGTTCTCCCGGAGCTGCGGCTGCCGCCCCTGAGATGCGACCCTCTTGGGGGCGACCCTGACCGGAGGCCACCCGTGTGCTGGGCTGCAGCGGGAGCCCCGGCGTCTAGAAATCAACTTCCCGCCCGCCGGGACACCCAAGCCTCCCAGGGGTAGAGCCTGCTTCGGTCCGCACCGGCCTGCAGAGCCGGGTCCCCGCCCTGGTCGCGGGGACGCCCGCCAGGTGCCCGGGTGTCGCGCCTCTGCCGCTGCTGCGCCCCCGCCAGCCCCCGGTCCTCGCGCCTCGGACTGCCGAGGCGGCTCGAGCCTCGCCCGGGATCCCTGCCCACTCCGGGTTGGCCTCCGCGCAGCAGGGGCAATGCTGACTGTCCGGCCGGCCCTCTAGACCCCTTCGTCGTCCCCTTCGCTTCGCGCCGCTCCGGGCCCTTAAAGAGCGGCGGTGGCTGCCCAGAGGTGCTCAGCTACACCTTCCTTCGGCCCGGAAAGACCTTCCCGGCCGCACCGAACCGACCCGTCCTTCATGCTGCAGTGCTGCAACGTTTCCGCCACCGAGGGGGAGAATCGGCCGCGATCTCAAACAAAACACAAGAATTGGTGTGTGACTCATCTGCTTGGATACCTCCAGTCCCCAAACTGTCTTCCAGGAGTTTTCTTGGCCGAAGCTGCCCGATGTTTGAGCCTTTTCTTCCCAAGGAAGATGGACTGAAAGCTGCCAGTTGGGGACTTTTTGTGATCAGAGCGCTGTTGTGCTTTAGAGGAGGTGATGGGGTTTTCTCTGGCTTGTCTTCCCACCCAAGTGAAGAGCTGTTAATGTTCATTGGTTATGCTTAGACAATGTGCAGTTTGTTTTAATTTAAAATTTTGGGGGGGATAGAGGTATAGGCTTGTGAAGAGCATTCCGAATCTGGAGGAACACCTCATTGTCCCTGGTAGAAAGACAAACCCAGTCTGTCCTCGATGCCGTCAGCCTTGGCCATCTTCACTTGCCGCCCAAACTCGCACCCTTTTCAGGAGCGTCATGTCTACCTGGACGAGCCCATCAAAATCGGCCGCTCAGTGGCACGTTGTCGACCAGCGCAGAATAATGCCACCTTTGATTGCAAAGTGCTGTCAAGGAACCATGCTCTCGTCTGGTTTGATCACAAAACAGGCAAGGTAATGTCACCACACTAACAATCTTTTTGTTTCCTCTTGTCCTCTCTGAGAAGCCTAATGTATGCAGGATCCCAGGGTTTGCACCCAGAGGACACTTCCAGCAAGGCCAGGGATCAACTTTTTCTGTGCCTAATTCTAGTGGAAATTTAACTGAGTTGGTTGAATGGAAAACAGAGACGGTATTGTAATTAAATGCCTCAGTAGGGTGATGGCATCCTGATAACGTGGTCATTCCCAGTGAAATCCCAAACCCTAATTCATTTCAGAAAACTAGATAGTGAAACTTGGCATCTTGCTTTCTGTCTTTTTAGAAAGGTGAATCTGCAGTTCAGTGCTTGATTAAGCAAGTAGAAAGCAGTTCCCAAAGCAATTCGGGGAATCTGGCCAGTATTATTGCACTGGGGCTTTAGTGCCTGGTGATGAAAGGTACTTAACGTGTAGCTTTTAGTTGAGTTCATTCAGGGCTTTTCTAGTAAGGGTAATTCCTCTTGTAAAGCTAATGTTTTTGAAAGGTTTGATACATATTTAACCTTGTAGGGATAATTTGCAATAATCAAAAGTAATAATTTAGTATGAATAACTGTAACTTTACATTTTGAAGTTTTGTTTACAAGTTAGGTGAAAATACAGCTATGGCTTTTGAAAATCACTTTTTGATGTTCCTTGCATCACTTATTTAATAAACAGTGCCTACTTACAGGGTGATTTTCAGGTATCAGTGTTAGAAAATTTTCTGAAATTATCTCCAGTGCTATCAATTATAATATTACTTAAATATAATAGGATAATTTCAGTGCTTTCTCATTTTCAGTGTAGCTATTTTTAGCATTTTAGCATTTTAGCACTCTAGCACACTACTACACGTGTTCTTACATTTTAGGAAATCAAGAGTAAGATCCTTTCAGTTTTTCAAAAGTCTTATTTATGTGTGTGTAAAGTATACCAGTTCATCTTTGACTATAAACCTCGGGTTTTAGTTAAACTACTGGATCAGTTCCAACTTTAAGTTATGTAAGACTGATAGAAATAACTTAGGTTCCATCTCCTGACTTTTTGCCCCCTCTAAGTTAAATGATTAAGTATTTCTTTAAAAGAAGAGTTTTTAAGCCTTTAAGAATAGTGTTTTGAAATGAAAGAAACCTGAACCTCAAAAGGAAGAGAGAAAGCAATACTTCTGCAGCCACTGAATTAAGGAATTATTATATAAATCATCTTTTTAAAAAGGAGGAAAAGATTGCCCAAGTGCTGTGCTTGCATAATACCTATAACCTACTCTGTGTGTAGGATGAGAACTGAAAAGTATGTTAATTTTTCTCTGTAGCACCAGATGCTCATTTACCTGTGGAACAGACTCCTTTATCTCCCTGGAAGCTGACTTTTGGGTGCCTCAAGACTTCATAGATCACCTGTAGTCCTTTAAAATGAATATTTATAAAGCTCATCATTCCACCTATCAGTTAACTACTAGTGCCTTAACCAGCTTTTGTATTTTTGCCTTTTTATGTCTCTGGGAAACAGGTCACTTACAGTACATACGTTCACTTACAGTATAATTGGATAACAGGTTTACTTACAGTACATAGTTTGCAAATGTACTTTCTTTGATTCAACAATTAAAGGAGACACATTTTTTAAGAAGTGATTACATGCATGGTACTTTGCATGGCTGTACTAAAACCCTCACAGGTTTTTTTTATTTGTTTTTTTCTTTGTTGTTTTTTGAGACAGGTCTATGTAGTTCAGGCAAGCCTCAAACTCACTATGTAGTCCACTCTGGCCTCACACATGTGGCAGTCCTGATCCTCCTGTCTCAGCCTCCTGAGTGCTGGGATGACAGGTGTCTGCCACCACACTTGGCATCCTCACAGTTACTTTGAAGTGACTAGGAATAGATAAATCTTGATTGCTTAGTTACTAATTTAGATGACATGTTAACATTTTGAATGGAATTTGTTATTTAGAAAAACTTACCTTTGGGCTGGGGGTATAGCTCAGTGGTAGAGTGCTTGCCTCTTATATGCAAGGCCCTGGGTTTGATTCCTAACACTGCAAGAAAACAAGAAAAGAAAAACTTACATTTGCAGGATAGGGTTGGTTTATTCCTACCATTTTCACTCTTTCCGTCTGCTTTAATAGCTAAAGTAACGTTTAGAATATGAAGCTATTACTTTATGTGTAGGTAAAATTATTGATTATTGTTCCAACCAATCTACTTAGAACAAATAACCTTTCAGATCTTGCCATGTCATCAGCTTGTTTTAGGAATTAACTATTTGAAGTTTTAGTTTGGACAGACAGGTTTTTATTGAGCATCTGTTGTGTGCCAGATGCTGGAATGTGCTAAAGAAAATACCAATTTGACTAAATATCATTTATTGCTTTCTATGTGAAATATGTAGTTTGGAGATTTCTACTGTAATTGACTCATAATAGAAGAAAGCAATTCCTGTATGTAACACAAGAATCCCTTTGTGGAAGTACCACGCAAGTTGTTTTTAATTTTTTGTAATTAAAAAAATTTTTTTTATATTTAAAATTTTTTTTGTACCAGGGATCAAACTCGGGTCCATGCACTTGTGGGGCAGGCAGCTGAGCCACTGAGCTAAATCCCCAGCCCTATGTTTGTTTTTTAAACATTTTTAAGCCCCCAGTTTTCTTATGTAGGAATAATTATGGTACATACTAGTGTGTTTGTTAGGGATCCAACCTAGGGCCTTGAGCATACTAAGCACCTGTGCTATCACTGAGCTATATACCCTTCATCCCCTCCTTTTATCGTTCTGAGGATTGAGATAATTTTGTAAATCACTTAGTACTCTGTGCCTGGCTCTTAATTAAGGACTCAGTACTTAGGAAGGGTGTTTGTGGGGGAAGAGGGAACCATCTAGATGCTTTGCAATTTGCAGTTGTACTGTGGACTGGTAAGAAGTATTGAAGCTGGGTGGCAGTGGTGCACGCCTGTGATCCCAGCACTTGGGAGGCTGAGTGAGGCAGGAGAATCACAGTGAGTTTGAGGCCTGCCTGGGGCTACATAGTGAGTTCAGGGCCAGCCTGAACTACAAAGGGAGACTTTACCTCAGAAAACAAACAAAAACAAAACAAAACAAAAGAGAAGGTAGTGAGAAATTATATTCTTTCATATGATGGCACATGTGAAATAATTTTAAAAATAGAAATTAATGAAGTTGATAAATTTGTCAAAATAGACATTTTATCTGAGAGGTGGAAAATTGAAGTAATATTTTTGATTGACTTAGTTTGTGGGTGACTTACATTTTACATTGATCATCATGGGAGGTCCATTAAAAGCTGGAAGAGGGGCTGGGGATTTAGCTCAGTAGTTTCGCCACCTGCTGCACAAGCGCAAGGACCCGAGTTCAATCCCCGGTACCAAAAAACAAAACAAAACAAAAAAAGCTGGAAGAGCCGGGGATATGCTCAGTGGTTCCGCCGCCTGCCTTGCAAGCTCAAGGACCTGGGTTCGATCCCTGGTACAAAAAAAAAAACAACAAAAAGCTGGAAGAAATAATGAACATTTGAAACTTCTTGATTATTCAAGTATTACAAATTGTAGAAAATTTGCAAAATGTAAGCAGATGGAAATGTAGGTGACACTTCTTAATGCTGAGTTAATGGAATGTCTTACTGTACTTAAATCTGCATGTTGGAGGTTGACAGGTTTGCCACAAAGTAGAATTTAATAATCTTTCCCATATCATCTTCTCAGGGATGTAACAGTTGCCCTGTTTGGATGCTGGCTCTGTGTATTATCCTTTCCTCTCTCTTGGAGTCCAAACTCTTCAGATTAGCAGATAATAGAATGCTTATTAATTCTTCACTTGACTCCCAAGTACCACCGAGCAAGCAAATCTATCCAAATGGAAGTTACACAAAAGGGATTGTGAATGAACTTGTGATTTGGAGGACCTTATTTGATTTACAGCTTTAGGAACTGGTTGATGCAGTAGTGTACAGCAGTAGTCTTCCAGTCTCACTGTAGTTTATTTAATAATAGTTGTCTGTTGCCTGTCTCATTTTTTGCCTAAATTCAATGTGTAGGTTTGAGTACCTGTTTAGCATGACAGGGAGGGGTGGTGAGGGGGCAGGAACTTGGAAGAAGTATTTATTTTTTCTAAGAGCATATTGTATATGTTGGACAGAAAAGTTGGTTATACACCATGAAAACAGTTAATTGAGGTAATATATGACATAAAAGTGATGGTTTTTGAATTAGACTTTAAAATTAATTGGTGTGGAGAACCAGGTGTGGTGCATGTCTGTAATCTCAGCACTCAGGAAGCTGAGGGAGGAGAATTACTGTGAGTTCGAGGCCAGCCTGGGCTACATGGTGAGTTCAAGGCCAGTTTAAACTACATAGCAAGACCCTGTTTCAAAAAGCCGCCCCCCCAAAAAATTGGTGTGGATAGATGCAAGTTAGGACAAGTTTGTTTGTTTTTAGTTATTTCTTTTCAGGGGATTTGGGTGGAATAAAATGAAACCAGAAAATTTTGAATGAGCTTCCCAATACTGAGGAAACAAATTCTGTTTTATTGATTGGAGAGTTCTGTATTAAGAGGAGCTTGGGTGAACATCATTCTGTGTGTTTTGTCTTTGTAATTAAGTATCAGACCCTAGCGAACAGGGATTCTACCCTATGTCTCTCTGTTTTCCTGCTATAAAGTGGCTATTGAGTAAATAAAACAGTTGTGGAGTGGTTTTACCAAGCTAAGTACTTCTTGGGCCTTTAAATTATTAGAGTGACCAAGGAGGGCCGGGGATTTAGCTTAGTGGTACCACACCTGCCTCACAAGGGCAAGGTCCTGAGTTTGATCCTCAGTAGCCCCCCTAAATGCACCTAGAGACCAAGGAGAGTTGTGAGCACAGCACTGGTATATCAAAACCACCATTTAAGGAAGAGTGAAGCAACAGCTGTAGAGCGGGCCAAAGCAAGGAAAACTGGGTAACAGCTTAACTTGCCCTTTTCTAAATGTTTTACATATTAATTTATTTAATCTTCAACTCTATGAGATAGATGCTTATTTTCCCCACATTATGTGAGGAAATCGAGGTACAGAGAGATTAGGTTAGGTTAACTTGACCAAGTTTACATGCCTAGTAAATGATAGAGCTGAGATTGGTTCTGGGTATTTTGATTCTTTAGAGTCTAGAGCCCAAGTTCGTAACCACTGTGCCATTCCAAGGCTCTGTAATAGTTGAGATAGGATGTGAATTTTTGTAAAGGCGTAGACTAAGGAATGAAATTGATTAAATGCTAGAAAGCAAAAACCGTACTGTATTAAATTCATGTATCCAAGGGTGGGGGATTTAGGTCAGTGGCATGGTGCCTGACTTGTAAGTGCAAGGTCCTGAGTTCAATCCCTGGTACCAAAAAAAAATTCATGTGTCCATTAGGACTTAAATTGAGAAGTTCTGTATGAATTTAAGATTTTATTGACCTTAGGACTCCCTTTCCTCCCTCCCCATTGAACCCAGGGCCTTGTGTGTGCTAGGCAAGTGCTCTGCCACAGAGCTACAGCACAAGTCCTTAGACCTTGAAACTTTTTTTTAAAAGGGGCAGAATGTAGATAGTCAATCAAAGGAAGTAGGTTTGGGTGAGAGGAATTGCTTAAGCAAAGGAATAGAAAGAATGAGATGACATGTTGCAGTGCCATTGTAAAGAAAGAAGCCAAGATTCTTTCTTTCTGTTTTTTTCACATATCTGAACATGACTACAAAGATCCTGGCCTGAGCTTTTGAGAGAATAGCAGATCATACATTCACTTCATTGATTTTGTGTGTGTGTGTTTTAACAGATAGCTAATGTTTTGTTGACAGAAGTAAAAAGACCATTACGTTTTTGTGAAAGTTATTTATTTGACACACATTATTTTTAAGGCACATTAATGTGAACATGTGCAGAAAGCCAGGTGGTAGGGCTGGAAATGTAGCTAGGAGTGGAGCACTTCTGTAGCATGCATGAGGCCTTGGGTTTGATCCTTAGTACATTAAAAAGAAAAAAATTTTATATCCAAAGCACATGCATTTCATTCCATCTTTTTATAATATTAGTGGAAAGGTGATGAAATATTTTAACTATTATTTTGAGTTGTGAAAAACTATTATTTTGAGTTGAGATGGTATATACACTTAAATCATTTTTCCCCTACTTAGATTTGACTTTACTCCTTAGGTTAAATTCGCTCTTTACCTTTTTGGGCTCCTATTTGGTTTTCTTAAGTGGTATTTATATTAGAGCTTAGTATCTTTTCTCTTTGGTAAATAGAGAGGAGAGTATCTGTCATTTAGGATTTAGGGTTACTCAAGAGTTACTTGAATCAAGAAAAAGGGTGGCATTTATTAGCTCTAAAATGTTCTCAGTACTCTTTCCTCTCCAGGGGCTCATAATTCTTTTATTGGTACTATGTACCCCTGCTCAAAAATCTTTTATTGTTCCATTAATTTTTAGTACTAACATCTGTCTCATTTTCTTTTTTCCAACTTCATCTTCTATGACTGTTTTTCCTTCATCCCAAACTCATCTGCCAGCTATATGACAGTGCTCACTGTTGTTGAGAACAAGTGCCCCTTTGCTATTTTATCTTCAGAATGACTTTTCACCTTCATCCCTTGAGAACTAGTTCAAATGGGAAATTTCCCTATCACTAACTAAAGAATTAATTGCTTCATTTTCTATACTCCTATAAAACTTTGTATATAACTTCATTGTGGGATATAGACAACAAAATAACTAATGCAAATGTACTATTATTCTATCGCATGAGCTCTTAAGAAAAAGAGAATAAGCACTGTATAAATGCTTGAGTGAAGTGTGAACAATGGAGTAGTCTGTATTTCTGCAAACCTGTGGAGAGTCAAAGGACAAAAGGTCATTTAAGTTAGTCTCAATTTGAAATCATGGTTTCAATTGCCAATAGGTAGTCTTTGTACTGATCATTACTTTTAAAAACTTACAATGTGTAAGACACTTTGTTATTTTGATAATTTTGTGTAATCTTTAATTGATACTAGCTTTCAGGCTTCATATATATGTCCATTCTCATGTAAAATAATACTTTATTGGGGGAGCTTTTTTAATATTTAGAGTGCTTTCTTATTTCATTTGTGTGTATAACACTTTTTTTTAAAAAGTAAGAACAGCTGTAGTCTAGCTTCTTTTTATCCAAAAAGATTGTGATGTTTAGATATTATTTGTACAAGGTCATCTAGTGGTCATCAACTATGCGAGTTAGAACTAGAATCTAGATCCCCCAACCCCTGAATTAAAAGCCAAGTGGGAAACATTCATTCTGAGCTATCTTATGGACTGAACAGTTGTAATGAAAATGTGTTTTTTGACCTTTTTTTTTTTTTAAGTTTCGTTTTTCTGAAACAGGTCATGCTATGCAGTTCAGGCTGGTCTTGAACTCACTGTGTAGTCCGGGCTGTCTTTGAACTCATGGCTGTCCCCCTGCCTCAGCCTCCCAAGTGCTGGGATTACAGGCATGCACCACAATGCCTGGCATTTTTTGCCATTTTGAAAGGTAATTTTTAAATTTTTTTGGTACTGGGGATCAAACTTCGGACCTTGTGCTTGCAACGAAGGCGGCAGAAACATCCTCGCTGGAGGAAAGATAGTCTCTTTAATCAATGGTGCTGGAGAAATTGGGTTTCAACTTGCCAAAGACTAAAACTAGACCTATATCTCTCACCATGCACTAATCTAAAATCAAAATGGATTGGAGATCTAAATATAAAAACAGAAACACTGAACTGGCTGGAACAGAGGTTAGGTAGAACTCTTCAAGACATTGGGATAGGAAAAGACTTTATGAACAAAACCTCAGTTGCCTTTGAACTAGCACAATCAATAAGTGGGATCTCTTTTTACTGAAAAGCTTCTGCACAGCAAGAGAAACCACCAGCAGTGTGAAGAGACAAACCACAATGTGGGAAAAAATTTTCACCAGCCGTCCCTCAGACAAAAGTCTACTATCTTGAATCTATAAAGAACTTAAAAAAATCAGACCTCCCAAATTTAGACCCAATCCAAAAATGGTCATCTGAAATGAACAGACATTTCTCACACAAAGAAGTAGACATGGCAAATAAACATATGAAAAAATGTTCAACATCACTGGTCATTCGAGAGATGCAAATGAAAACAATGCTGAGATTCCACCTCACTCCAGAACGAATGGCTGTTATCATGAAATCAACCAACAACAAATGCTGGCAGGGTTGTGGGGAAAGAGGAACCCTGCTCCACTGCTGGTGGGAGTGTAGATTGGTGCAACCACTGTGGAAATCAGTATGGAGATACCTCAAAGAACTAGGACTGGAAGTCCCATTTGATCCAGCTATTCCCCTGCTGGGTATCTTCCCCAAAGAATTAAAAGAATCATACCACAGTGATATATGTGCACCCATGTTTATAGTAGCACAGTTTGTGATAGCTAAAACTTGGAAACAGCCCAAATGCCCATCAACTGGAGACTGGATAAAAAAAATGTGGGTTTTTAAATAAAATGAAGTACTACTCTGCCATCAAAAACGAGAAATTAGAGACATTTTTTGCTAAATGGATGCACACTGAGGCGATACTCTTAAGTGAAATAAACAGGACACACGTGTAAATACCAAATAGTTTCTCTGGTGTGAGAAACTGAAAGTGTAAATAAGGACTAAAAGATATAATAGATAATGTGAAATAGGAAGAAAAGGGGCAAAGGGGAGGGGGAAGTGGGAGGGGTAGGGGAAGGGAAAGAGGGGAATGGAATTAATATGAGAAAACGAAAAAATAGAAACACAGTCTTTGTAAATAGGAAGGGATGGAGGGGTTGAAGGGAGGGTAGGGGTAGGGGGAAAAATAAGAACCAAGAGAGTATGTAAAGGTGCATATCTCCAATGATGAATGTCATTATGTTGTACACCTAAAATGTAGCAATAAAAGCATATACAAAAAAAAAAAAAAAAAAAGGCAGGCGGCAGAACCACTGAGCTAAATCCCTGGCCATTGAAAGGTAATTTAAGTTGTTGTTTTTGTGGTGCATACTGAAAGAATACAAGGTAATGATTTCTCTGAGTTAGCTAATATTTTTCTAAACTTACTTCTACTACTCCTAGCAACAAAATATTTTTTTCTTAGGCTTATATGTCGGTACTGATTGGGATTTGGATATATATACAAATGAATGAAATAACCTTGGCAAAAGTTATTCAGTCATGGTTTTATTTGTTTTTTTGTTTTGTTTTGTGCTGGGAATTGAACCTAGGGCCTCATGGCTTGTGTCAGATAAGCACTCTACCACTGAGTTATACCCCGAGCTCCTAACTCTTTGAATATAGAAATAGTAAGTATAGGGGCCGGGGATTTAGCTCAGTGGTTTTGCTGCGTGCTGCAAAAGCGCAAGGATTGAAGTTCGATCCCCGATTCCAAAAAAAAAACAACAACAGAAATAGTAAGTATAATATTAGATGCTATTTATAAAGTTCTTTCCATTTCTAAAGTTCAAGGATAGAAAATAAGATCATGCTGTGTATTACCAGTATAGCTATAGAAGTTATATTTGTAGAATAAACAAATGTTTTAGTTTAGTTTTTTTTTTTCTTGAAACAGGGTTTCTCTGTGTAGCCCAAGGCTGGCCTTGAACTCTCAGCAATCCTCCTGTCTCAGCCTCCCTATTGCTGAGATTATAGGTGTGTGCCACTATGCCCAGCAAACTTTTTAGTTTTAAGGTTTAAAAATTTGTATAACAGCTGGGCGTGGTGGCGCATGCCTGTAATCTCAGCACTCAGGAGGCAGAGGCAGGAGGATCACTATGAGTTTGAGGCCAGCCTGGGCTACGAAGTGAGTTCAGGGTCAGCCTGAACACAAAGCAAGACTTTGTCTCAAAAACAAAAACAAAAATTTGTATAACAATAATAAATATTGTGAGTTACTTTATGACCCAACAGTTCCACTCCTAGGTATATATCAAACAGAAATGAAAACATGTCTACACACAAAAAATGTGTACATGAACGCTTATAGCAACATTATTCCTAATAGCCAATAGGTAAAAACAACCCGAATGCCCATTAACCAATGAATGTATAAATAAAATGTGGTATACAATATAATGGAATATGATTTGCAGAAACAAAAAGAAGTAGTGATACATGTTCCAGCATGAGTGAGCCTTGAAAACACTATCCTGAGTGATAGAAACCAGATACAGAAGGCCACATTCTATGATTCTGTTTATATGAAATGTGTAGAATAGATAAATTCATAGAGACAGAAGGTAGATTAGTGATTGCTAGGGGCTGGGGTGATGGGGAATGTGATGGTTAAATGTATGTGCCAACTTGGGTAGGCTGTGGTATCCAGTTTTTGATCAAATGCCTATTTAGATGTTGCTGTGAAGTTTTTTCTTAGACATGATTAACAGTTAAACCAGTAGATCCGAGTAAAGCCTGTTACCCTCTATGAGAGGACCTCATTCAATCAGTTGAAGGCTTTAGGAAAAAGATTAAGCTTCCTCCCTTACCCCCAGAAGAATTCTGCCCTCATAGAGCCACTAGACTCAAGACTACAACAGCATCTTTCCCCTGGATCTCTAGCCTGACAATGCAAATTTTGGACTTGCCAGTTCCCACAGTCATGAGCCAATTCCTTAAAATTGATATCTCTCTGTGGATATATACTCATGCTGTTGGTTCTACTTCTCAAGGATCCTCATATAGAGAGTGACTGCTAAATGGGTACAGGTTTCTTTTGGGGATGATGAAAATGGAAAATTGACTGTGGTGATGGTTGCACGACACTCAGCTATATACTTTAAATAGGCAATTGTATATAGTATGTAAATTATATGTCAAAACGCTCTTTTCAAAAAGGAATGTTAACTGGGTGTAGTGGTGCTATTGTAATCTCAGCTACTCAGGAGGCCTAGGCAGGAGGATCACAAGACCCAGGCTGGCCTGGGCAATTTAGCCAGTCCCTGTCTACAAAAAAAAAAAAAAAAAAAAAGAAGAGTTTGGGGTGTAGCTCAGGGGTAGAGTACTTTCCTAGCATACATGCAGTCCTGAGTTCAATCCCCAGTACTGGAGAAAAAAAAAAGAAATTAGATGGAGTAATAGTTTAATGAAAGCAGATTGGGATGTAGAAGAGAGTAAACAATTATTCAGAAGTTGGTAGGGTTAACAGCAGCTTTTGAAGTACAGTATAATTTTATTTTTGTCTCAGCTTACTTGTTGTAAATGTCTTACTCTTGGTTAGACCTTTGTTTTAACAAATGTAGGTGGAGAATGTATTTACAACTTTAAAATATTTGTTACTATATTTGTAGGTACAGTTGTTGAGAAGTTGTAATGCTAGTCTTTCATGTGAGAATTGAAAAATGATTGGTAAAATACAGTTTTAAAATCTCAGTCTGAATCTGGGAAGTATAAGATAATTTTACTCATCAATGAATCTTTGATGTGTGCAGCTACTTAAGGATAAAGTATTATTAGAACAAAAGATGCTGTTTTGTTTAGAGATAGTATTCATTGTAGTTGAACTTAAACTGGTTCTATTGCACATTCTAGTCTTTAATGTCTCAGTGTCTAATTCTTGCAGTGCAGTGTAGTGCCCAGTATATAGTTCTGCAAAAATATAATTACAATACAGATAAATTACAACAATAGAAGTATCTGTGAATCATTGTTTCCAGAGAGCTAACAGAATGATATGTTCCTTCTCCCCAGGAATGGGGGTAGAAACTGTAGGAGGAATGAAGACTTCACAGAGATTTCTTTTTTTTTTTTTTTTGAGACAGGGTCTTGTTATGCAGTATTGTTTTTAAGCCACTGTTTAGAGTGAGTAGAGTTTTCTAGCTGGATAAAACAGAGCACTACATTCTAGCCTGAGGGAACAGCATGTGTTTAAGGTAGAAGAGCCTGAAAGAAAATGATGTATTCTGGGAAATGTAAATCCAAAAGTTAACAGAATTGAGGAAGGGAAAATAGAACTGCTGTCAGATCTTTGAGGCACAAAGTTGAGCATTGTTGACAGAGGCCTGATTGGAAGCAGAGGATTTAATTATTTTGCAGTTGGACTACCTGAATTAAAATTATGTTTGTAGCCAAGCGGTGGTGGTGCACGCCTGTAATCCCAGAACACAGAGGTTGAGTCAGGAAGATTTCTGTGAGTTTGAGGCCAGCCTGGGCTGCATAGTGAGCCCTGAACTGCATAGCAAGACCCTATCTCAAAAAAAAAAACCAAACTGTGGCAGTACTGCTTGCCAGATATATGACCATGGGGAGTCTCTGTACTTCACTTTTCTTCATCTGAAACAGTCTAGGACTGGGAGTGTTGCTCACTGTTAGAGCACTTGCCCGGTATACATGAAGCCCTAGATTTGGTCTCTAGCTCTACAAAAATAAATGAATGAATGACCAGAAAAGCAGGCTAATAGTGGAATTCATTTCATAAGAGTGTTGTAAAAATTTAATGCAAATTCAAGTAAAGGACGTAACAGGATATCTGTCATAGGGTAAGTACCCAATAACTTGCAGCTATGTGATTTTTTGTTATTGCTTTAGTTGGTGGTATGTTTATTTTCCATAACTGCTGTTTCAATATTAAAATTTTTTTCTTTATATATCCACCTTTAGAATCTCTTAAAGTAAATTCTTTCAAATATGTGAAACTTTTGAGTATGTTAAAGAAATAATTTTTAAACTAATATCTGTTGTCTAATACTATTAAATTTGTTCCCCCTAAAGCAAGAAGAATCAGTACCATACTTGATCTGTCTTACTTGGAGATTAGAAGTTAAAGTTTAGTAAGTTAAAAGATAAAAATCTAGGCCTGAGATTTAGCTCAGTGGTTTTGCTGCCTGCTGCGCAAGCACAAGGACCTGAGTTCGATCCCCGGTACCAAAAAAAAAAAAAAAGATGCATGTGTGATAATGAAAAAAAAAACTTAAAAAAAAAATATGGAAAATGTCTTTATGAAAAAAAAAAGATAAAAATCTAATCAATCAGAAAACATCCTATAATGCCATAAGAGGCAAGATGGTGCATAATGAAGGTACAGTATTAAGATGTTATTTCAGTGTTCAAATTTATAGTTTAATCGGAAAGTGAAAGCTAATTGGCATAAAAAATTAGGGAATAATTAAGTTCTACATGGAATTAAGAGCACTTGTGATCAAGGTAAGTATGGCATGTTTGTCTAGGAAGGGAGACTAGAATTAGAGCCTGAAGATTTAGGGTAGAGCCGGGCCTGGTGGCACTTGACTGTCATTTTAGCTAGCACTCTGTATATGGAGGAAGGATCACCATGAGTTTGAGGTCAGCCTGAACTACATAGCCAGAAATTTTGTCTCAAAAAAAAAAAAAAGAAAAGAAATAAAGAATGTAGGGTAGAAAAATAGGTGTCACTGGTATGTAAAAGTCTGCATTTAAAAGGCATAAAACTAGAGTGATAGCAGTTTAGACCAGAAAAGCGTGTTTTAGTTGTGTGGCTAAGTCACTGCCTGTAGCTGATTTAAGTAGAACAACGATATATTGAAAGGGCATTGGTAGTGCACAAAATTCTCCAAAGGCTGGCAGTCCAGGTTGGAAGACTTTGATGCTAGAGCCACAGCCATATCAAGCCACAGAAGTGGTCAGCTGCAGAGATGGGTGCTGCATTTCTTAAGCACTAGATACCTCAGCTTATAATGCTGATGTGTACTTGGTATAGGATGCTTTTGGCACTGTTACTGCTGCCTCTGGAAAGTGGGTGCTGATGCTGCTGATTTGCCCTCAGGAATCTCCTACCATTGTGTTTCTTTTCGGCCATAATTCCTGATGTATATTTGTATGTTTGATTGACAGCCTGGGCTACCCTGCCCACGACATAGAGTGTTAACTTTCTATTGCTGTAATAACTGCCTAAGATAAATTAACTTATGAGGAAGAAAAGTTTATTTGTCTTACAATTTTGGAGTTTTTATTTAGTCCATGGTCACTTAGCCCCAATGCCTTTTGACCTGTGCTAAGACAGCATATCATGGTGTGAGGCAGAGGAAGTGCTCACCTGATAGCCGCTAGGAGCTGCTAGGAGCTGCTAGGCCCTTCTTTTTGCTCTCCAGTATCCTCTTCAAAAGCCATGCCTCCAAGACTGGGGATGTAGCTCAGTGGCACTGTGCCTGCCTTGCAAGTGCAAGGTCCTGAGTTTGATCCCTGGAGTGTGGGGAGCATGCCTCCAGTGATCTAATTTTTTTTCACTAGGCCTTACTTCATAAAGTTTCTCCCATAGTGATGGTGAACCTTTTAGAACTTTCAGTGATAACAAACAGCTAGTTGTGGCATGCCACCACTGTTCTACAACCTCTCACTAGTACCACAGGCTGCTAACCAAGCCTTTGACTCATGGGCTTTTGGGAGATGTTTAAGGCCCAAATTATAATACTTGCCTTTGAAGGAAACTGGGGAAAATACATGTGACATTTCAACTTCTAATTGGGAATAGGCTTTGTCTGCCACAAAGTTGGTTAATTTTTGTGGGTTTTGTTTTGTTTTTGTTTTTTTAGTATATGTGCTACCAAAGTGAGCAGTTTGTTTTTTATTTTAAGACAAGGTCTCACTAAGTCACTAAGTTGGCTGGGCTGGAAGTTGGAATCCTCCTGCTGCAGCCTCCCATAGTGCTGGAATTACAGGTGTGTGCCACTATACTTGGCCCAAATTGGTTAATCAATCAATCATTTCCGGGGATTCAGATTCTGACATCTAGGAAGGGCCAATAGGGTGAAAATCTTTAAGAAACTGAGGCACAAACCTTGAGGGAGGGTAAGATTCTTAGAGTTGCAACTATGGAGAAAACAGTGTGAGCTCTTAATCGATCTATGTAACTGCTTCTAACTAAACTGATATTTTCTAACATGGGTTGTGAAACACCCATCTGCTTTAGCATGCTGACCTATTGGGGTGACTGGAAAATGTTGACAATTGAATTGTATAGCTACAGTGAGTAGACAAGATTTGAAAATTCCGAAGTGTGATTTCTTCTTCTTAAGATTATTGCTATCTTGGCATATTAAAAGATTGTCCTTTTGGGCATTGTCCTAAAGGGTATTTTTGGTCAAACATTTAAAATTCTGCAATAAACCCATCAAATACAATTTGTGATATTGCTAGAAGTATAGATTTAATAGTTTGAATGGAAAGCCAGGCATGATGTCACACACCTGTAATCTCAGCACTTGGGAGGCTAAGGTGGAGGATTGTTGAGAATTTGAGGCTAACCCAGGTACATAGACCTTGTCTCAAAAAAAGAAAAAAACTGATACTCTTAAGTTAAGATTTGTTCATAATTGTAAATTATGTTGAGGTAGTTTTTAGGTAAGCACCAGTTAAGTTTGTTGGAAAAAGACTTTTAACATATTTTTTATTAACACATAGTAATTGTACATGTTTATTTTTTTATTTAAGTTAATTTTATTCATACATTTTAGATATCACATTCATCATAGGGAATCTCTCCACCCCCGTACCAGGCGAGGATCAAACTCAGGATCTTGTGCACGCCAGGAAGGTGTGCACCACTCAGCTACATCCCTGGGCCCATCATAGGGAATTTGTACCTGTACATAATATATCTTGATTCTTCTTTTTTCCCCAATCCCTTCCCCTCCCTTCAACTTCTTTCTCTCCTTATTTACAAAAGTTTTATTTCAGTTTTCTCCTTCCTTCCTTTCCCCCTACCTCCTCCATTCTTCTTCCCATTTGAACATTTTCTTCTAATTTCACAGTATCTATTATACATTTTGGTCCTTATTTACCCTTTCAGTTTCCCACACCACAGAAACAATGTGATTTGTTTTTGTTTTTGTTTTTTGTTTTGTTGTGGGTTTTTTTGGTACTGGGGATCAAACTTGGGACCTTGCGCTTGTGAGGCAGGCGGACAGTGTGATATTTTTAAAACACAATATTTACTTTTTTTTTTTTGGAGACAGGGTCTTGCTTTGTAGTTCAGGCTGGCCTTGAACTCACTATGTAGACCAGGCAGGCCTTGAACTTCTGGCAATCCTCCTGCCTCCGCCTTCTAAGTGCTAGGATTACAACAATTTGATATTTAAACATGTGTGTCCAGTATATTTCACTTAAGACTGTAGTCTCAAGGTGCATCCATTTACTTAGAAATGTTTCAAGTTTGACCTTCTTTATGGCAGAGTAGTACTCCATTGTGTAAAAAACCCACATCTTCTTTATCCATTCATCGGTTGATAGGCATTTGGGCTGTATCCAAGATTTAGCTATTACAAATTGTGCTGCTATAAACATGAGTATCAGTCTGTCACTGTGGTATGATGCTTCCAAGTTTGGGGGGAAGATACCAAGAAGAAGAATAGCTGGGTCAAAGAATCTCTAGTTTTAGTTTTTTGAGGACTCTCCACACTGACTTCCACAGTGGTTGTACCAGTCTATACTCCCACCACCAGTGGAGAAGGGTTCCTTTTTTCCCACAGCCCCTCCAGGATTTGTTATTGGTTGAATTCTTCCTGGAGTGAAATGGAATCTCAGTGTTGTTTTACTTTGCATTTCACAAATGACCAGTGATGTTGAACATTTTTTCATATATATATTTGCTATTTCTACTCCTTTATCTGAGAAGTGTCTGTTCATTTCAGATACTCATATTTGGTTTTGGTCTTTAAATTTGGGGGGGGGGTCTGAATTTTTTCTGTTGTCTATTTTAGATAGTAGTACTTTGATGAATAGCTGGTAAAAAAATTTTCCCACTCAGTTGGTTGTCTCTTTACTCTGTTAGTTTCTTTTGCTGTGCAAAAGAATCTCTTTTTTTTTGGTACTGGAGATTGAACTCAGGACCTTGCGCTTTCAAGGCAGACGCTGGAACCACTGAGCTAAATCCCTGGCCTGCAAAAGAATCTTTTTAATAGGATAAGATCCCAGTTATTGATTCTCTATGATATTTCCTGTGTAATTGAGTTTTATTCATGTCTTCAAGAACTCTACCTATTCACTCTTCCAGCAGAGTTAGTGTTTCTGTTTTAATATTTAGATCTTTGGTCCATTTCGATTTTAGTTTAGTGCCTGGTGAGAGAGATGGGTCTAGTTTTCAGCATGTGAAAAGCCAGTTTTTCCAGCTCCATTTACTGTCTTTCTTCCAGTGAAGGTGTTTGGCCCCTTTGTCAAAGATAAGGTGGCTGCCGGGTGTGGTGGCTCATGCCTGTAATCCCAGCACTTGAGAGGCTGAGGCAGGAGGATTGCCACAAGTTCAAGGCCAGCCTAGGCTACATAGTAAGTTCAAGGCCAGTCTGTACTACATAGACCCTATCTCCAAGAAAAAAAAAAAGTGGCTGCATGTATTTGGAGTTGTTTCTACATCTTTTAATCTGTTCCATTGGTCCTTGGGTCTGTTTTTTTGCCAGTACCACGCTATTTTTATCATTTTATCATTTAATTTCAGGTCAGGGATTGTGATGCCCCTTGCCTTGCCTTTGTTGCCTAGAATTGCCTTTGCTCTTCTAGGTCTCTTCTAGTTTCAAATGAATTTTAGGATTGTTTTCTCTAATTCTGTGAGGTATGCTATTAGTATTTTGATAAGGATTGCATTATCTGTATAACAATTTTGAAAGCATGGTCATTTTCACTTCTTGGTTCTTCCTACTCAAAACAAGGTGCCTCACAAGCACAAGGTCCTGAGTTTGATCCCAGGTACCAAAAAAAAAAATTCTTGCCAGGGATTTAGCTCAGTGGCACTGCACCTGCCTCACAAGCACAAGGTGGTGAGTTTGAGCCCCAATACCAAAACAAACAAAAAAACCCAAACCAAAACAAAAGAATAAGGGATATCTTTCCATTATCTGATATCCTCTTCAGTCTCCTTTTTTAGAGTACTGTAGTTTTACTTCCTTTGTTAGATTGATTCCTAGGTTATTTCATTTTTTTTGGATGCTATTATGAAAGACGTTGTTTCCCTAATTCTCTCTCAGTGAATTCATTATTTGTGTACAGGAATGCTGTTGGTTTTTTTGTGTGGACTTTGTATCCAGCTACACTATTGAGTTTGATTATTAAATCTAGAAGTCTTCTGGTGGAAGTTTTGGGGTCTTCTATGTAGAGTATCGTGTCATCCACAAAAAATTATTAATTAATTAATTAATTTATTTTTGGTACCCGTACCTTGTGCTTGCAAGGCAGGCAGCAGTACCACTGAGCTAAATCCCTGGCCAAAAAATTATAATTCTGCTTCTTCCTTTCCTTATTCTTATTTTTTAAATTTCTGATCTCATTGCTCTGACTGATGTTTGCAGAACCATATTAAATAAGAGTGGTGATAGTGGACATCCTTATCTTGTTCGTGATTTTAGAGTGAAAGTTTTCAGTTTTTCACTAGTATGATGTTGGCTGTTGGTTTGTCATAGATAGCTTTTTTCAGCTTGAGATAAAGACCTTCTATTCCAATTTTCGGTAGGGTTTTTTAACATGAGTGAGTATTGGGCTTTGTCAAATTCTTTTTCTGTGTCTGTTGAGATGATCATGTGGTTTTTGTCCTTGGCTCTGTTAATATAGTGTATTACATTTATTGATTTGTATATGTTGAACCATCCTTGCGTCCCTGGGATGAATCCTACTTGGTCATGATGTATAATCTTCTTGATGGTTTGCCGCATTCTGTTTGCCAGTACCTTACTGAGGATTTTTGCTTCTGTGTTCATTAGGGAGATTGGCCTGTTGTTCTCTTTTTTGGTTGGATCCTTTTCTGGTTTTGGTATCAGGGTAATGGTTGCTTCCAGGAATAAGGTTGGCTTTATTGCTTCCCTTTCAATTTTTTTTAAAGAATTTGAGGAGTGGTAACATTAGATGTTCTCTAAATTTGTGTTATTCTTTTTTTGGTACCAGGGATCCAACTCGAGACCTTGTGCTTGCGAGGCAGGCAGCAGAACCACTGAGCTAAATCCCCGGGCTGATGTTCTCTAAATTTTTTGTAGGATTCAGCGGTGAATCCATCAGGACCTGAGCTTTTCTTTGTTGGTAGATTTTTAATTACATCTTCAGTTTCATGGACTGATATTAGGTTATTTAGAATTTTTATATTTTCTTGATTCAACTTTGGTTATTCATATGTATCCTGAAATCTGTCCATTTCTTCAGTGTTTTCTATCTTATTAGAATACAGGTTTTTGAAGTAGGTGTTGATGACTTTCTGGATTTCTACAGGATCTGTTGTGATTTACCCTTTTCATTGTTCATTGTTTTTTTTTTTTTTTTGGTACTGGGGATTGAATTTGGGTCCTTGTGCTTGCGCAGCATCTGGTACCCTTTTCATTCTTAATTGCATGGGTTTGAGTCTTTTTGTTCCTTTTTTTGATAAGGTTGGCTAAGGGTTTGTCAAGTTTATTTTATTTTACTGTATTTTCAGTACCGGGGATTGAACTCAGGATCTTGTGCTTGCGAGGCAGGCGAAACTCCACTGAGCTGAATCCCTGGCCCTGTCAATTTTTTTTTGTTTTTGGTACCAGAGATCGAACTCGGGACCTTGCGCTTGCGAGGCAGGCGCCCGACAGCCCTGTCAATTTTATTTAATCTTTCAAAGACCCGACTTTGATTTGTTGTATCATTTTCTTTTTCTCAATTGCATTAATTTCTGCTCTGATTTTTATAATTTCCTCCGTTGTACATGCTTTGGGTTTGACTTGCTCTCCTTTTACTAGAGCTTGAGGTTCAACATTTGTTTATTTGAGCTCACTATGTTTTTATGGTGTGGGAATTCATCGCTATAAATTTCCCTCATAGGAGTGCTTTCATTGCATTCCATAAGTTCCAGTAGTTTTTTTGGCATTATTGTTTAATTGTAGAAACTATCTAATTTCTTCTTCAATTCATTTGTGACCCATTGATTGTTTAGGAGGGTGTTATTTAATTTCCATGTGTTTATGAAGGTTTTGTGGTTTCTTTTGCCCTTGATTTCCAGTTTCATTGCACTATGGTCTGATAATATGCATGAGATAATTTCAATTCCTTTGCATTTACTAGCTCTTCTAACAGCTAGTATGTGGTCTATTTTGGAGAATGTCTCGTGTTCAGCTGAGAAGAATGTGTATTCTGATGTATGAGGTGGAACACGCTGTAGACATCTACTAAGTCCATTTGTTCCCAGGTTTGGTTCAGTTCTGGTATTTCCTTGTTGATTTTTTTTGTCTAATTGTCTATTTGTAACAATGGGGGTATTGACGTCCTCTATTATAATTGTATTAATGCTTATTTGATTTTTCATATCTGTTAATTTTTGTTTTATATAGTTATGTGCACTGGTATTTGGTGCATATATATTTATGGTTATCTCTTCCTCTTAGATTAGGCTGTGATAAACTTCTTTGTCTCTCTTAGTTAGTCTTGGTTTGAAATCCACTTTGTCTGCAAATAGAATAGCTACCCCTGCTTTTCTCTGGGTTCCTATCACATGAAGTATTTTTTCCATTCTTTGACTTTTAGTCTATGAATTTCCTTTTGAATTAAATGTGTTTCTTGCATACAGCATATTGTTGCATCTTGTTTCTTGATCCATTCTACCTGTCTGTTTCTTTTGTTTGTTTGGTTGGTTTTTTTGGTACTGGGGATTGAACTCAGGACTTTGTGCTTGCAAGGCAGGCAGTGGAACCCCTGAGCTAAATCCCTGGTCCTGTCTGTTTCTTTTGATTGGTGAATTGAGACCATTCACATTGATGATTATAGCTGATATGTATTGACTTATCTTTGTTGTATAATTCTCCTGTTATTTGTTCCTTTTCTTTCTACTCTGTTAAATTGCCTGCCTCACCCAGTGGATTCATTCTTTTGGGGTTCATGGAGTTGTAGTCTTCATTATCTCTTTCTAGAATATCCTTCAAAACATTTTGGAGTGCTGGTTTGGTGGTCATGAATTTCTTCAGGTGTCCTTTGTTATGGAAGTATCTATCTCCATCAATTTTGAAAGAGTTTTGCGGAGAACATCAGTCTGGGCTGGAGGTTATTTTCTTTTAGGGGTTAAAATACGTCACTGCAAGCTGTCCTTGAGTTAAGGGTTTGTGTTGAGAAGTCTGTTATTATTCTGATGGACTTTACTTTATAGGTGATTTGTTTCCCTTTCTCTAACAGCCTTTAATAGTCTGTTATGTTGACTTTCTGGAATTTGACTATTGTATGCCTTGGTGTAGAGTTTTGTTTTGGTTTTTGTTTTTTTTGGTACTGGGGATCAAACTCAGGACCTTGCGCTTGTGAGGCAGGCAGCAGAACCACTAAACTAAATCCCTGGTCCTGTTTTGTTTTGTTTTTTTGATCATGACTAATTGAAGTTCTATATGCCTTACTTATCTGTATGTCAAATTCTTTTTCCCTGCTTGGAAAGTTTTCTGCCATTACTTCTGTGAACAGGTTTTTTTTTTTATAGCTTCTCGGCCTTTTGGCTAAGATCAAGTGTAGTATCTGTGAACAGGTTTTTTTATGTCATTTGTGCTGTCTCCTGATTTTTCTTTGACTCCAATCAATCTTAAGTCATTCTTTTTTTTTTTTTTTTTTAATTTCTGTTCTCTCTTTTTTTTTTTTTTTTTTTTTTTTTGTGGTACCAGGGATCAAACTCAGGTCCTTGGGCTTGTGAGGCAGGCAGCAGAACCACTGAGCTAAATCCCCGGTCCATCTTCTTTGCATCATCTAGCAGTTGTTGGATTGACTTTTCGTGGTCCCTTGCTACTTTAAAGAAATCTTTCGTATTCACTAACTGCAAACCAGTCTTCCAGATCTGATATTCTGTCCTCACATTGGTTGATTCTGCTGCTACTTGCAACAGAATTTTTAATCTCTTTGCATATCTGTTTGAATCTGTTTCTTGGATTCCATTTCTTTCCTATGTTGGGGATTCATGGTTTCCATCCTTTTCCTAAGCCCTCAATTTTTTTATCTGTATCTCTGGAGTCACTAATCATGTCCTTCATGATGATCATCATCTCTTTAGGTATCTGAGAAATTATTTCTGGTTTGATTTTTTTCTAGAGCCTCATTCATCTGTTTGGTTACATCCATTTTTACCATTTCAGAGTTCAGATGGGTAGCTTTGTAATTGTTCCTCCTCACTGCCCGAGGTTTGCCTTGGGTGAGCTGAAAGTTTGGAGTTGTATCTTATTTCCATGCCTTTTCATTTTCAATTTTTTTTAGTTTAGTTTTTGCATTGATGCTTGTAAATTGCTTAAGGTAGGTAGCTTTATTGCTAGTGTCCAGAACTCCTTGGGAAACGACTACTTTTCAGAGATGTCTTCTAGGTGCAGCTGGCTTTTGGCTTTTGAGTCTGTTGCAGCTTCCTACCTTTTCAACTTATTGGGGCTGAGAAGTTGCTGCCTATTTGGCCTAGCCCCTGGTTCTTTGGTACTGGCCTATAGTATTGTTTATGACCCTCAGGCAATCTTGATCTTGGCATATAAGGAAGAACAACTGATTAGAGCAACTATGTCACCTTGGCTAAAATAGTACAATTAGTAATAACAATAATGTCAAGCATAGCCTAGAAAATGATAAACTCCTGGGGATGTTTGAATTGGAATCACTCACCAGCCACTGCAGTCCACATCATTCACTGCTTTGTTCCACTGATGCGTTTCTCCATAGAGACCTCTGGAGTCCCCCATAGACACTGTGCCTCTGTAGGTTCGAGCTGCCTCTCTATACCATGAGCTGATGTCTGGGGAGAAAGTGCCATTTGCTACCTCTCTTTTCTGCATTAGGGTCCCTTTCTTTGCTCTCCCTGTGGGCTCCAGTTCTTGCTTCAAATCCTTGCTGGGTCCTGGGGACCCTTTTGCCTCCTTCTTCTCTTCCCCATGTTGCTGTATTCCAGTGTCTAGACTCCAAATCTCAGAGAAGCTGATTTGCTGCTGCTCACAACTCCGCCATCTTCCTGGAAGTTCCAATTGTACATGTTTTTTAGGTGCAGTGTGACATTTTAATATGTGTTTACACTATGTAATGATTAGATGAGGATAATCAACATTCTGTCACTTTGGGCATATATCATTTCTTTTTTTTACAGGAATATTCAAAATCTACCGTACTAGCTATTTTGAAATGCTCAATTAATTGTTGTCAACCATAATTATCCTATTGTGCTATACAACATTAGAAGTTATTCTTTCTTTTTTTTTTTTTTTGATACCAGGGATCAAACTCAGGACCTTGGCGCTTGCGAGGCAGGCAGCGGAACCACTGAGCTAATTCCCTGGCCCCCTGAGCTAAATCCCTGGCCCCAGAAGTTATTCTTCTTTTACATCTGTACTCCTGTACTCATTAACCACCTTTTTTCCATCTCTCTCTGTCCACATCTTTTGCAAGTTTGGTAACCACTGTTCTATTCTGTATTTGAAGATAAATGTTTTAACTTCTACATGTAAGCAGGAACACGTGGCATTTGTCTTTCTGTGCCTTATTTCACTTAACATAATTTCCTCCATTTTTATCTGATTGCTGCAAATGACAGAATTTCTTTTCTTTCTTTCTTTCTTTTTTTTTTTCCTGAATAATAGTCTATTGTGTGTATATACCACAGTTTTTTTGCCCATTCATTCATCAGTGGACAGTTAGGCTGATTCCATATCATTGCAGTTGTGAATAGTGCTACAATAAACATGCAGATGCAGATGTATTTTTGGCATGCTGACTTCAGTTCCTTTGTATATGTAGCCAATAATGGGATGACTGGATCATACATTAGTTCTATTTCTAGTTTTTGAGGAAACTTCATACTCTTTTCTATAGTGGCTGTGTTAATTTACATTCCTACCAACAGTGTGTGAGATTTTCCCTTTCTTTGCATACTTGTCAGTATTTATTTTTTGGCATTTTCACAATAGCCATTCTAATTGGGGTGAGATGATATTTCATTATGGTTTTGATTGGCATTTTCCTAATGATTAGTGACATTGAACTTTTCAAAATATACTTGTTGCTAATTTGGGTATCCTTTTTTGAAAAATGTTTCTCCAGGTTATTTGCCTGTTGGGGGATATTTTTTGAGACAGGGTCTTGCTACATAATTCACGATGGCCTTTAACTCCTATGTAGCCCAGGCTCACTTTGATCATCCTGCCTCAGCCCCCTGAGTGCTGGGATTACAGGCATGTGCCACCATGCCCAGCTATGTCTGTTTTAAAATCTGGTTTTTGTTGTTTTTGTTGAGCTGTTTCAGTTCCTTATATGTTCTGGCAATCCCTTATTTGATAAATAGTTTGCAAATATTTTCTCTCATTCTACAAGTTGTCTCTTCACTCAGTTGATTGTTTCCTTTGCCATACAAAAGCTTTTCAGTTTGGTGTAATCCTATATGTTAATTTTTCCTTTTGTTGCCTGTATTTTTGTGGTTATATCCAAAAAGAATCATGCCAGATTAATGTCTTATAACATTTTCCTTGGGATCCTAGCCACATGAAAATACAACATGAAGATCAGACATGGGCTAGTTCTTTAACTGCTTCTCTGTTGCTGACAACTGTCACCATTGTCAGTTCTTCAGGGCCCTCTAAAGAGGAGGCACCCCCCCAAAATGAAGGGGAGAATCCATGTACAGTCCACCAAGATGTTACCACCCAGCTGAGAGTTCTTTTGCTCAATTTGTATTGAAGTCAGGAATTGGCAAAGTGTAGCTCTTTTAGTGTTAACAGCCTGGAAGTTTGAATGCCAATGGCAGTTAGCTCTTAATGTTAATGACTCTTTGCTGCTTGAAGCAAGCAGCTACTTGCCTCAGAAAACCCTTCCAGCCACCTGGGATGGTGGCTTCCAGCAATTCTCCATTGAGTTCTGTTGTTCTCTGGCTGCTAGCTGTCTTCAGTGTTACCAGCCTCAGCAACTGTCTGTTTATAGGAGCAGCAGCCTTTGGTGTTGCCAGCTCTTAATGGACCAGGGTGCTCTCCTTGAGATAGAAATCATGAATAGGCAACAATATGCCATTTGAAAGAGGCTTTATTAGAACCTATGCTGCAGCCTAAGGGATGGGGTTGGGGGGGGGGTACATGAACTGATCAGCTAAGGCTATGGGGAGCTAAGGGTATGGTAGAGGACATGAATTTTGAATTTTCTGGTTGTGTGTAGAGTTGGAATGGGTAAATCTGAGTTTTGTATGACTCTAAGCAATTCAGGCATGTTTATAAGTAGCATTTTTTTCACAGCAAAAAACTGGAAAAATCCAAAATATCCATCAATAGGAATATATAAATTCTGTTATATACAGGAGTGGACATAATTAAACAACAGATGCATATATCAATATGTTCAATCTCAGAAATGTTGAATGTAAAGAACTAGTTACAAAGGAATATTTGCCCTTTGTGCCATTTAATGCAAATTTTTTAAAAGTCACAATACTTACCTATTTTGCTAAATACATAGTAAAAGAATGGTAAACATTTCCTTATGGGAGAGGCAGAGAGTTAATACAAAAATAGCTAAATTTTATTTATTTTATTTTTATTTTTATTTTTGGTACCAGGAATTGAACTTGGGACCTTGCGCTTGTGAGGCAAGTGGTGGCACCACTGAGCTAAATCCCCGGCCCAGCTAAATTTTATATATTATATGATTCAAAATATTTTAAGTACTTTACAAATACAATATATACTTATTTAATTGTCATAACTGAGTACCCAAAGCAGGCATTGTTATTCTCATTTGTAGCTTAGATGCAGAATGATTTTAACTTACTGAAGTCATTCTGCTAATAAGTAGTAGACTTTGGGCCAGGGATTTAGCTCAGTGGTTTCACCGCCTGCCTAGCAAGCTCAAGGATCCAAGTTCAATCCCCGGTACCAAAAAAAAAAAGTAGTAGACTTTATAATCAAATCTAAGAAGTTGCCATTATGGCTTACCATGGTGGTGAAGGGAAAGGGGCTTTTCAAGTTGGGTGTTTGTTAAATGGATAATTACTTTATTATTTTTGGCTCTGATTCATATGTCTTTATTTTTTTATTTAACTTAATTAAATGTTTAAAAGAAACATACAAAATCAAGCCATCTGAAAAGGAATGTAAGAAACATAATCTCCTAACCTTATTCCAAAGTGGAAGTCTAGGAAGTCAACACCATTAATTTTCTGTAACCTGTTTCCTAGATAATACTAATTGTGTCAGTTAACTTTCTTTTACCGTAATGAAATACTTGAAATAATCAGCTTACAAAAAGAAAGGGTTGTTTTGGCTTATGGTTTTGGAGTTTGTAGTCCTTCATTGGTTGGTCATGGGGCGTTGGGTCTGTGGCAAGGTAAAACATGGCTCGAATGTGTAGTGGAGTAAAACCACTCATTCCAGGGGGAGGCCAGGGTCACATATTCCCCTCAGTGACATTTTTCCTGTGACCTAAGTACTTTCCATTAGGTTTTATCTCTTAAACATTTGTTTCACTGCCTCCCAGTAGTGCTATCCAAGGAACCATGCCTTTAACTCACAGGCCTTTGGGGACATTCAGCACCTAAATAATAGCATTAATAGAGCATGACATAGAAAATAATCGCATAGGTAGTGTTATTTTACTTTCATATTTTGAACTCTGATAGTTATAGGGTATGTTCACTTTGTGATTCCTCATGCTGTACACCTTTGTAAGTAGTATTCCATGCTTCAGTAACATTCTTTGAAAATATAAAAATATTAGATGAGATTTTAAAACTTCCAGATATTTCTCACTGCAGCTACAATATGTATGTTTTTGCTGGGATAATAGTAAGAGGGTTATAAAATGAAGTGGTTGACTTTTGAGCTACTGCTTTGTTGAAAAGTCTGTACAAAGAAGGTGGAAGCTATCTAATAGGCTGAATTCTCCAAGATATAAATCATTATATGAAACAAACAGGATGAAGCCACAGTGTATATAATAATTACATTTTGTGCAAAGGAGGGAAAAATAAGAATCTTTATTTGATATTTGTTTATATATAGATTCTGGAAGGATTCCTAAGAAATTAGGGGTTGAGGAACATCTATAATAGAATTACAGATTTTGTTTTTATAAACAGCAGTCTTAGTGGTAATTTGGAAGACATTGGCATTGTCCTTAAGGACAAAGGGATGGGCAGAGTGATACAGTAAATAGTACAGTTAAAATAAATTCTTGGAGTGCAACCAAATCATCTGGATAGGAGATAAATTTGGGAGATATCACCTATGTAGTATAGGCTTCAGGTAATGCAATTCCATGGAAGTTTGTAGATTTCTAGAAAAATAAACCTGGAGAAGAACCTTGCAGATGACTAACATTTAAACAACCATCAAGGAAAAACAGACTTAACAGAAAAAGAAGTAGGATTGCTTGGATTTGTGAAGTACAGGCAGGGGAGAATTTTTGAGAAGGGACTTGTCGATAGTACTCAGATGTTACTTTATTAGGGTCTGAAAGTAGACCTTGGGGCCAGAGATTTAGCTCAGTGGTTCTGCTGCCTGCCTCACAAGCACAAGGTCCTGAGTTCGATCCCTGGTACCAAAAACAAAAAAAAGAAATTAAACCTTGGATTGGCAGGTAAGAGTCTTTCATCAGCCGAGCGAGCGTGGTGGCACACACCTGTAATCCCAGCACTTGAAGGCTGAAGCAGGAAGAACATTGCCAGTTCAGGGCCATCTTGAGCTACATAGTGAGACCTTGTTTGGTATGTGTAGGGGTCTGTCTCATCAATAGCTGAGGCCTATTCAGTAGAGTGGTGGATATAGAATCTCACTGGCAGTAGGTTAACAAGGCAGTGAGTGTGATCTCTGAATGTGATTGACCAGTGAGTGGGTACAGAGTAACTAAACATTTCTGTATGAAAGATATATATTTGTACACTTAATGATAATTTATTTTCACCCCAGTTTCAATTGTTGCTACTCCCATGGAGCTTGTGGTGGGTCTTCACATGCATGAGGGGTAAAATGTGGCACAAAGAAAGTTATGCAGGTTAGGCACTCGTGCCCAGGTTAATTCCTCAAGAGACTTAACATGTTACTTGAAATTTTTCTGAGTTAAATATAATTTGCAAATGGGACATGAGTCCCAGATGTCAAAAATATACAGGAATATTTAAACATTGTAATTCACCATGAATTAGAAATTCAGATGCTAGAGTTGATATTCTCATAGAATTTTTTATGTTCTGAGTTTTTAAAGTTAGGAACTTATCCTCGTATTACTATTGGTAGAAAAATTTTTATGAAAAGTCTGTGTGAATGTGTGTGTACAACTGTATACACATTGAGCTTTTACTGTGTCCAAAGTATATGAATAAGAGGCTCTCTGCTTACTATGTACAAGGATGGCTGATTGTTATTTTATATTTGACCAAGAAAAATTTTTAGCATACATTATATAGTATTCAACAAAAGTATTAAATGTTTTGGTATCCATCCTTACAAAAACCTACCTTCTTTTTTTGGTACCGGGGATCGAACTCGTGTCCTTGCGCTTGCGAGGCAGGTGGTGGATCCACTGAGCTAAATCCCCAGCCCCAAACACCTAACTTTTTTTTTTAGTACGTGGGATCAAACTCGGGACCTTGCGCTGGCAAGGCAGGCACCGGAACCACTGAGCTAAATCTCCGGCCCAAACACCTCACTTTTAAAGAAGGCTTACGGGAATTTATAAAGCAAAATCAAGGATAAAAAAAAAGTGAAGCACTGTGGTAAAGTATTAATCTTTTTGCAATAGAGATAAATCTTGTTTAGCAAATTATTATCATCACTTATTTTCTATTTATGTAATTTTACAGTAGTTTCCCAGTTTTATATTCTTGTCTTTGTGGTAGATGACTGCTTAATAAAATGTACTTTAAAAAATGAAGATGTGGGCCAGAGATTTAGCTCAGTGGTTTCGCCACCTGCTGCGCAAGCACAAGGACCCGAGTTTGATCCCCGGTACCAAAAAAAAAAAAAAACAACAACAAAAAAATGAAGATGTCACACAATTATTAAACATGTAATACTAATAATTCCTAAATCTATACTGTGTAAAATGAGGTCATGAGTGTGGAAGTGTTTTCTAATCTAGGTAGCTAGAGATTAGTTAATTTTAAGAGAAATAATTAAAAATTCACCCTAAATTTCATAGAAAAAACATAAGTTACTTTAGAGCAAAGAGGTCAAAGAAAACATTTTCAGTTTCAGAGAATTATATCCATGAGCATAAGATTATCCTTATCCTAAGATTATTATTACTGAAATATATATTTTTCAGTACATCTTATGAGTTCTAAAATGGAAAAACTCCTTTTGGGTAAGGGTATGGAGGAATATCAGAGAAACAACTTTTTGTGAGTTTTGGCCCAGTATAAAAATATAACAGTCTTACTTTGAAAACTATCATTTTGTTTAACATATGTTGTAGTTCTAAGCCTTAGCACCCTTTACTTGCATAATGTTTATCTGTTGTAAAGCACATGTGTCAAAACCCAGAATCTGCCCTGTCACTTCCTTATTGTAAACTCAACCCTGCTGCTAAGATAGTGTGCTTGAAACAGTGTATATTTCTCAGTCTTGAAAAACAGTTTGAGAAAGAAAAAAAGTTAAGGTATGAATAATTTTCTGAGTTTTTACTATTTTTTTAAAGTTCATTTTAATATTTCCAATATAATATTCAAAAAATTATCACATGAACTTCTTTGTTAACAGAAAACTCAAAATTGCTTAATCTTTTTTGGCATAGTGTCTTGATTGGCTCAGATTAAATAGATAGTAGAGGTCTTTTTTTTTTCCAGTACCAGGGATCGAACTCAGGACCTTGTCACAATTTGTCTTTTATCAAACTTTATGTACACATATCTGTCAATTTCAAAATTTGCTTTGTATATTCAAATAAAATATTTAATAAGTAAAACTAAAATAATATTCAAATGTTCAAAGTGTAACAGGATATTTTAGTAACCTATCCTTATTGTGTTCAAAGGGATATTTTTGAATTTGAGATGTAGCTTTAATTGCATGTCTGTTGCCTATGGTATCTTGTTTAAAAAGGAAAGCAAAATGAACTGACTGTTGACAGTTATTCTAAAAGCAGAGTACTTTTATTTAAAGAGCAAAATTTTGCAATATGTTCATCATTATATTGATCAATATATTTATTTAAATGCACCCTTCATGATAAATATAAAACACCTTTTGATACTGATTACTATTTACATTTTTAATATATTAATGCTTCAAAATAAAATCACTATCTTTTGTTTCTTTTTCATGTGAATTTGTAAGTATATTAGTTGAATCAGTCGTTGTTAGAAAGTATTCTTACTGATTAGTTGAATCAGTCATTGTTGGAAAGTATTCTTGGGAGTATAGCTCAGTGGTGCTGTGTAGCTCAGTGGTTATAGTGTGTGAGGTTTGCCTAGCATGTGTGAGGTTCTGGATTCTATCCCCAGCATCACAACAAAAAAAGAAAAAAGAAAGAAATTATCTTATGTAGTGCATTCCTATAATCCCAGCACTCTGGTAACTGAGGCAGGAGGATTGCAAGTTGTACCCCATTCTGGGTCACTTTGTGGTCTAGTGAGGCCTTGTCTCAAAAAATTTTAAAAGGGTTAGGGGTATAGCTCAGTGTAAAGATACTGGGTTCAATACCTAGTGCATGCACATACGGGAGAAAAAAAGGAGGAAGAAAGGCAAAGGAAGACAGAAAGAGAAAGAACATAGTGATAAACAGATAAAGCTTCTTTCTTTTTTTTTTTTGTTACGGGATCGAACTCTGAACCTTGTGCCTGTGAGGAAGGCACTGGAACCACTGAACTAAATCCCAGGTCCTACTAGTTTCTTTTTTATCTTATCTGTTTATCTGCTTGTCACTGTGCCCTTTCTTTGCTTTTTTCGATTTTTTAAAAATTAATTAATTAATTAATTTATTTATATTGAGACAGGGTCTTGCTGTTAGCTTTGAATGTACTTTTGAATGTGTAGCCCAGGCTGGCCTCAAAGTCACCAGGGGTCCTCCTGCCTCAGCCTCCCAAGTGCTAGGATTACAGGCATGTGCCATCACGCCCAGTTTAAACATTTTTTATCAGATGTCATTTATATAGGCTTTCTGTTAGTTTGGTATTTTGAGGGAAAGTTTTTCTTTCCTGAAGCTCTAGTTTTAGATCTCAGATGTCAGATGTTTATGGCTTTTTTAGCCACTTAAATTTCATTTCTAGATATGAATTCCTAAGACATACACAATATTTTATGGGTTTCAAATGTGCAATTTTTCATTTACCTAACCCTACTTAGTACTTCCTTTGTGTTAATCACAGTTCTAGGCAAACAAAAGTCCCTCACCCATGGAGCTGGCATTTTAGTGTTTAATGTGCCATCATCTTTTACCATCACTTCAACCTACTGGGGACGAATGGGGTGATTCTTATTTATATAACAATAAGCCTCAAAATATGGTTAAGATTCAGTTTTGCCCTCAATTACACATTTGATGAAATCTGTCCCTATCTCCTCCAGTGTTAGAAACTTAGATCTTGTATCTTCTTAACTTTGTTCTTTTCTCACAGTTAAACCTTCACTTAAATTACATTTTATAGTCATCAGGGAACCTTTTACAGGAGTCATCTAGTGATTTAGTTTTGGTGGCTTTTGTAATTGGTGTTTTGTTTTTGTTTTTATTTTTTAATTTGTTAATGTTTGGGATCCAGCCTAGGGCCCCCAGGAAGCTAAAGCACACACTGTGCTGTTGAGCTACACTCCCTAGTCCCTTCAGTATGCATTTTAATGAAACTTATGCATTTGGGCGGGGCATTTAGCTCAGTGGTTTCACCTCCTGCTGTGCAAGCTCAAGGACCCGAGTTCGATCCCCAGTACCAAAAAAAAGAAAACCAACAACAAAACAGAACAAAAAAACCTATGCATTAACACTGTACTTTGCTGATTCTTAATTTCCTGACAGTTTTACTATTTCCATCTTTTTTCCATGGTCTGTAGTTACCACAAAGTCTTTATCTTTTGGCTTTTATTCATTCCCTCCCTTTTCCCTCTCAAAATTCACATAGTTACAGTCTTAAATTGTCCACATTGAGTACTTGATTTCAAAATGTACATCCTCATGTATCACTTAACCATTTTTAGTTTATTTTTGTGCTATAACCACCACCACCACCACCACCACCCCACCCCACCCCGTACCATGAATTGAACTCAGGACCTTGGGTTTGCCAGGCAGGCGCGGTGCCACCGAGCTACATCCCTGGCCCTTTTAGTTTATTTTAAATTTTTTAATGTGTATGCTATAGTAACTTTTAGTATATTTGGACAATTGTGTAGTTATTATTACCACTTTGTAATTGTGTTTTCACAACTCCAGAAAGAAGTGCTGGATCCATTAGCAGTCACTACCATTTACCTCTCCCTCCAGATCCTGGCAGCCATTAATCTACTTCCCGTTTCTATAAATTTGCCTATCTGGACATTTTATATAAATGAATTCATATAACCTAAGGTCTTTTGTGTGTACCTTCTTTCATTTAGCATAGTGTTTTCAAGTTTTTCCAATCTGTAGCATGTAGCAGTACTTCATTCCTTTTACTGCCAAATAATATTCCATTGTAGAGATATACCATGTTTTATTTTTCAGTCATCAGTTTATGGATATTTGGGATCTTTCTGATTTCTTTTTTTTCTTTTTCTGGTACTAGGGATCGAACTTGGGACCTTGCACTTGCGAGGCAGGTGGCAGGCGGTTGGCACAACTGAACTAAATCCCTGGCCCCCTGATTTCTAGTTTTGACTATTGTGAATAAGTGCCTTTTAACATCACAAAACCCTGGGTTCAATCTCCAGCATCACAGGAAATAAACCAAAAAAACAAAACAAACCAGGGAAGTCAGGAATAGGGAGTCAAGTACTATAGCCATGGAGATTGCTGTGTGGACTCATGTCCTGGTCTACCTCGTGTTAGTTGGCTGGCATTTGGTGAGAATTTGGTCTTTCTGTGCCTTAGTTTTCTTATTTACAAAGAGGGGAGAAGATAATATCTCTTGGAGTTTGTGAGAATTAAATGAGTTAGTACATGTACAGGACTTGTGTAAGACCTGGGACATAGTAAGGAGTCAATATATTTTTACTACTATATAAGATCCTTCCTAATGCAAATATAGTATTTATTGCCAATTATATTTTTAGCCAAGTAGGTAGTTATAAATTTGTCATTTGAAAAAAATCAATCTTTTATTTAGCTGTTTTAAAATTGTGAAGGTTATCTTTTTGTGAAACAGAATATTTTGGATTTTAGACTTGGCCTTTCCAACTTTGCTTTGTTTTGCGTCCTTGTACAGGGAGTTTATTTGGGACTGTCTTATTAATGAAGGTATTTTGAAGATCTTTTTCAGCACTAAAAATCTCATACTTGATTTTCTAGAGTCTTGTCTGACTCTGTTCTTTCACTGACTGTATTAGAGAATTTCTTCAGTGAATAGTGACTTAGCTATTGTATTGCCTTGGAATTTTTATGTATTAGTCACTCTGTGGTACCTATGAGCATAGGTCTTAATAAAGATGGTTATATTATTTTCTCTGAAAGGATAAGAATGGAAATTGTATTTTTTTAGTTAGTACATGTTTGCAGTACGTAATGATCACATTCATCATGGGAAGTTTGTACAGGCACATGCCATATCTTAAGTTTTTTTAATGCCTTTCCCCTCCTCTTCCTTCAACTCTTCTTCCCTTCCCCATTTGCAGAAGCTCTATTTCCAATAAGATACCGTTTCCATTTTCATTTTTCAAATGGAAATTGTATTCTAGTACATTTGATCTTAGATCTTCAGAAGCTTTTTCCTTCTGTACATGGAGTAGCGATGTGGCAGCCTGCTGCTGGGGTCATTATTTCTTTTAGAGTACAAATTACCAGAAAACGATTGCCAAGAAGCATAAGGAGGAGTTTGCCACAGTTAAGGGATATAATTTGCTACTTAGATATTAAAGGATAATCTCTGCTAATTATAATAACTTTTTCATAAAAAATACCAAGCTAACCTCAATCACAGGGGAGGGATAGTATGTCTTTTGACTTGACAGTTAGATACAGGGGGCAGATCAGTTTGTGACCTGACAGTGGGGAGAGCTCTTACCTGCCTTAGGAAGTGAGTTTTATTTTAGGATGAAGTGTTTGCATAAGCATACAGAAGGTATGAGAGAATTTCTACTCTAAATGTCAAATACTTTATTGTCTTCCCAGAGATTTATAAATACCCATAAATTCCCCCAAGTATATATTTCTTGTATATACTGTTAGCTGGCTCCTATTAATTACTTGGTGTTTATAACTCTCTCTACATGTTTTTCTTTCTGAATGTCAGAATTTGTGAGCTTTTCCTTTAAAGATTTTAAGCTTTTCCTGTTGGTTCTTCTCCATTAAATATTATCTATATCCTCCCCCGCCCCGAACTGGGACCTTGCGCTTGCCAGGCAGGTGCAACGCCACTGAGCTAAATCCCTGGCTCTGTTATCTATATCTTAATAGATAGTAATGACATGTTTGCTTCTGTGAATTCAGCTTGGAAAAATCTGGGACATTGGAAAGATGGACTTTTCACTGTACTGATGTACTTTGGAACATACTACATTTTTTGCCCAACTTTTTGTTTTGTTTTGTTTTTTTGAGATAGGGTCTCACTATGTAGTTCAGGCTGGCCTGGAACTCACTGTGTAGCCTAAGCTGGCCTCAAACTCACAACAATCCTCCTGCCTCAGCCTCCCTAGTGCTGGGATTGCAGGCATGCGCCACCACGCCTGGCTTCCTCAACTTTTTAAACTTAATTTTATGGCATAGCTTAAACATATTTGTGACCTTTTGGTTTTTTTGGACATAAAGCTTGGATGGATGGATGGATAGATAGACCTGAGAATCAAACCTTGGGCCTCCAGCATGCTAGGCAGGCACTCTAGTGCTGAGCTACATCCCCACCCCAGGAACATAAAGTGTTTTAAAGTTGACTATGAATGTTCCTTTGAAGATGTAATAATAAATTAACAGTATCCCTTTAAAGATCTACTTAAAGTTGATCCAAAAGACTTCAAATTGTAGGTGTGATGGTCTAATTTTTCTAAAGGCAGTCCTGGATCAGCTATATCAAATTGGGCTACATTCTAAATTTCTTATCTCAACAACGATTTCCTTTGATTTTTTTTTTTTCCCCAGTACCAGGGATCGAACTCAGGACCTTGTGCTTGTGAAGCAGGTGTGGTGCCACTGTGCTAAATCCCCGGCCCTCCTTTGATGCTTAAAACACTGGCAAAATTGCTTTTTACCATTCTGTCCTTGAGAAGCATAATAGAGTTACTGTTCTTGAATTATTTCTTATATGTATCCTTCAGGATCAGTTATACTTGTGTCTTTAATTCTGGTCAGTCTGCAGCTTCCTAAGTATAGTCCCCCTTTCTTAGATCTATAGTAGGCAAACTATTATCTCCTGAACATATAGCACATCCATTCTCTCTACACTTACCCCAAGAATAAAATTATTTATTTTGTAGTAATCAGTGTTGGCTCCTGTTTTCCCAGCAGATGTTCCCATTCTATAGTGGTTTTATTTCCACAGTTGAAAATATGAGATAATTCCACAAAGCTGCCTTAAGGTAGGCTTCAAATACCAAGTCAGGAGCTGGGCATGGTGGAATGCACTATAATCTCAGCTACTCAGGAGGCCAGAGCAGGAGGATTGTAAATTCTAAGCCAGCCTGGGCCACTTGGCAAGATCTCTCAAAATAAAGATAAATAAATAAAATGGTCTGGGCTTGTAGCTCAGGTGGTAGAGCCCTTGCCCCGCATATACAAGGCCCTGGTTTCAGTCCCTACACCACAGTCAGTTAATCAGTGAATCAGTCAATCAAATAAAGTCAGTCAAACCTCATCTTTTCCATTATATTTATCGGCCAGATCAATACCATCTTCTAGGGGACCTGAGCTCTGACAATCCTGTTGCCCTGTAGAAGTTCTTGGGATAATGTGCCTTGGACCTGGTTCTCTTTTAGCACAACCTCTTTATTCTCTAAGCTCTGTAAGGATTTCTGGGACAAAAAACCTATGAGTAGAGCCTGTTAGGCTGTGATGAGATATACCATGAGATTTATCCCAACCTCAAGACCCCTATAGCAGTTTTCTTGACATCATACAACTGACAAAAACCAAATTTTTTTTATTTAAACAGCTGATTTGCCTTTAATTTAATTTGTGAATAGTGTATCATCCTGTAGTATTTTCGTCCATCTTCCCTGGTGAGGATTATTATGAGAACAGGGCTTTTTTCCAACAAGTAAAGGGCATATTTCTTAATTTCAAATTTGTACCATTTGCAAAGTTACAACATGCCATTAGCAGTCTGCTAGTTGGCTTCTGGATGAGACCACCACAGAGGGTAAAATGGGCATCTCGTCTTCCCCTCCGAAACAGGGAGCAGTATCGGCAATAACACAGTGGGCCGCAGGCCCATCCACAAACAGTTAAGGGTGCATAATATTCACAGATGAGCTGTAATGTTTGTGTAATTTCTTTAGTTTGAATCCTCAGAAGTGGATCTAAGGGCAGGTTTTTAAAGATCCCTTGGCATTTCTTGCCAAACTGCTTTCCAGACAGGTTTTACCAATTTACACCTTCATTAAAAAAAGTTTGTGAAAAATTTCTCTTGTAACTTTCTTGGAAGCACTGAATACATATTATTTAAAATGCTTTTTGTTTTTGTCACTAACAGATTGAATCTCTTAAATTTATATGTTTAAAATGTATGTGCATATGTTTGTTTTATCTTTTCTGTTGATTTGCTTTTAAAAGACATTTTTATTGACCTATAATTTACATTCCATAAAATCTACCTATTGTAAATGTAAACTGAGTACTTGGAAGTCAGTGACTTTTAGTAATTTGAAAAGTGGTGGGAATTGAACCTTGGGCCTTGTACATGTCAATCACATGCTCTTCCACTAACCCACACCTTAGTCCTCATTTCTAGTAATTCAGTACACCTCTGCAATCATCATTGAAATCCAGTTGTAAAACATTTCTATTACCTTAAAAAAGTTCCTTTATCCCCATTTGCAGTCAGTCCTAGGTGCCAAACCCAGCCTCCGACAACCACCAGTCTGCTTTCTGTCTCTATAGAAATTTCAATTAAACGATATTATATATAGTATGTAATTTTTTGTGTCTGACTGCTTTCACTTGTTTTTTGAGATTCATCTGTGTTGTAGAAGGTACTAATAGCTCATTGGTTTTTATTGCTGATATATCATATTTTGCTTATTCAATAGTTGATTGGGCTTTTGGGTTGTTTCCAGTTTGGGTTTTATGAACAATACTATTAGGGACGTTTATGTACAACTCTTTGTGTCTTTCATTTCTCTGGGTAGATACCTAGGACTAGAATTGCTTGGAACTCATTACTTTTGGGGGCGGGGGGTACTGGGGATCGAACTCGGGACCTTGCACTTGCAACGCAGGCAACAGAACCACTGAGCTAAATCCCCGGCCCCTCATTATGTTTTATATCATTATTTAGCTACAGAGAAGTTTCATTTTTAAAGAATTGATGCTAGCACTATACTTGAGAAATATACAACTGAATGGTTAAAAAAAACAAACAGTTAAAGTGGAATGATTGGAGTGGGCAAATAGTAAGTTCTAAAACATGCAGTAGGAGACGGGGATATACCTCAGCAGTGCCTCAATGGCCTGGCAAGCACAAGGTCCTGAGTTTGTTTCCCAGTACTAGGGGAAAAAATGACAAGAATAGAAATAGGATGTGATGTGCACGCATTATGGCAGAAAAATGAATATATATATATATATATATATGACACATGAAATTCCCTTTTCACTGTAAAAAATGGCCATAAAGATTATTGTATATTAAAGATATATATACATATATATGTAAGGGTGAGAGATAGAACTCGATGGTATGGCTCTTGCCCAACATGAATGAAGCCCTACGCTCTATCCCAAGCACAGCCAAAAAAAAAGAAAAAAAGAAAGGAAGGAATAAAAGATATATTCATGTAGTAAATAAAAGACCCTTTTTAGTAACCACAGAAATAGTTTACTAATTGGTTATTATATTAAATTAGCAAAATCAAAATGTCTAATGCCACAAAGTTTGCATTAATTATGTATGTTGAGTTTAATGATTCTGAAGTAACTTTCATTTTAGTTTTCTTGGGTGCAATAAAAATGTTCTAGTAGTAAATTAATTAACTAGTGTGGGAATAAACCAAAAGATACAAAAACAGCTACAGATTTTCCCATGTTTTGAAGTCAAGTCTAGTCATGCCTTCTTGTCTACTCTTTCTCTTTGACTCACCCAAACTCTGGAGGTGCTAACCCAACTTTTTCTTTCTGGCCAGAAAACTATGTTTATTCTACTATGGCCTGAATCGTGCTTTTCTAGCTCTGGCTAAATCCCAGATGTAGTGACTCACACCTTGGGAGTTTCCCCTACTCTACTCCAGGAAAATGCTATTAACTTTCCTTTTTCAAGTAAATATTCTGTCATGTCTTTTATACTCTACTGATTTTTCTTTAGGTGCTCATCTGAAAATATGCTCCCTGTTCATTTTTTAAAAAATTCTTTGTAGAGTCCTTATATGTGGGTTAGCCAAACACTTATTAGTCACTCTCAATTTGTTTAGTATGGAACAGTCATCCAAGAGTAAGTGATTTTTATTTGGATAAATTGTCTACCAAAAAGTGGTAAAGGAGGTAAAAAATAGAAATTGATCTTTGCTTTTTTTCTTTCACCCTGTATCTTTTTTTCTAACATCAAAGATTCCATTTCTGATCAATCATATTTGTATTTGCAGTATTTTTGCCTAATTGATGACATTATTGGCTTCTACATTATCTATATTAAATACATTTTCTCATTACATAGGACTATGTGATTTTTAAACTACTAGTACTTCAGTTTACAAGAAGTTATAGGTGGCCAGGGATTTAGCTCAGTGGCACAGCGCATTGTGCCTCACAAGCACAATGTCCTAAATTCGATCCCTGGTACCGCAAAAAAAAAAAAAAGAAGTTATAGGTGAGTAGGTAATTATGACAGTCAAGAAGTCAGGAATGATAAAAAGTGAAAAATTTTCTACTCATTTTATTATGTGTGACAGTTTTGGTTTAACTGATTTTTTCCTAAAACTAAGAATGGCTCCTGACAAAAAATATTACCAGTTTAGTATAATTTTCTTTACTATAAAAGTCTTTCCCTGTCACTGAAAAAGATGTGCTACAGATAGTGAAATATCTCTTTGGTCCCTTTAGTCTTTTTGAGTCAGATTGACTTAACTACTTTAGGACTCCAAGAAAAGATGTCTCTGTAGATTGATTGATTGATTGATTGATTGATTGATTGATTGTGGGAACTGAACCCGGGACCTTTGTCGTATGCTGCATCCCCAGCTCCCCCTCCTTAAATTTTATTTTTAGGTTGTAACAGGGTTTGATTTTTTTTTTCCCGGTACTGGGAATTGAACTCAGGTCCTTGTGCTTGCCAGGCAGGGGCGGTGCCACTGAGCTACATCCCCAGGAAAATTTTATTTTTAGACAGGTTCTTGCTAAGTTGCCTAGGCTGGGTTTGAACATGCCATCTTCCTGCCTCAGCCTCCCAAAGCGCTGGGATTACAGGTATGAATCACCCACCCAGATGATTTTACTTATTTTGATATATGTAGAATTAGAGAATATAATATAATAGAATTAAAGAATCCAGTCTGCTATATTATGTGCCTTTGATTCCCTTCTGATCTCTGTCAGCATACTCTGGTCACTGTGACTTCTCTTTGTACACTAGTAGAGGTTTAGCCCTTGGCTGTTTTCCTGGTCTCTTCAGTATTACTTTTTCTTATTTTCCTTATACCTTTCTGATTATTCTATCTGAATTTGTGGGGGCAGGGGCTGTGCTGGGGATCGAAGCCGGGGCCTCTGCACTGAGCTACAGCTTCAGCCCCCCACCCCCCCCTTATATAGGTTCTTGCTAAGTCACTAAGATGCCCATGCTGGGCTTGAACTTGTGATCTTCCTGCATCAGCCTCCCAGAGTGCTGAAATGAAATTCCTTCAAGCATTTCTCTACTTGTTTCTCCTTAAATTTATGCATGTAATCTGTCAGAAAAACCTTGTTCTATACAAATACCATACATACTATTTTCTGTATGCATTGTTGTGTAAAAATTATTGTTATGCTTTTTCAGTTTTACCGCATTGTTTTATTTAAGGAGAGGAATACTGAAGGTCATAATTACAGGTCCCTTGGTTTAAATTAACCCCATGTTACAACAAAATCAAAACTTCTGGTTATTTGCTAAAGCTCTTCCATTCAGAACTCGGTCCTGTATCTGAAAGAACAAAGAACAATTTGAGCTATTAAAATATATTTTCAAGTTACTGATTTTATATCTGAAATGTGTGATTTAATTCCCAATTTTGTCGTTCACATGTGTGAGGCAATACCAAGTTTACTAATCCTTTTGAATTTATCAAACTTTCCTCTTTCATCTCCCTTGATGGTTCTGTCTGGCAAATTCTGTTTTTGTGTGCTTTCCTCTCATTGTATAGTAATACTGTGAAGTATTTGTCTCCCTGTTTCTGTGGTCATCCTCTCCCATTTTATCTTCCTTACATTCACTTCCACTAAATGACTGATATGCAATTGAAGATTTGTTATGCTTATTGAATAAAATTTTATATCTTTCTTAATTTAAAATTCAAGTCTTTTTTTTTCCTCCCACAACTGGGGATTGAACTCATGGCCTTTGGATTGAGTTACATTGCCCTCCCTTTTTCTTTTGAGGCAGGGGCTCTTGAAGTCACTAAATTGCCCAGGCAGAGCTTGTACTTGAGCTTCTTCTGCCTCAGCATCCCAGAGTACTAGGATTACAGGCTTGCTCCACCATGCCTGGTAAAAATTTAACTCTTAAGTTTTCCTTTTGTGGAGATAAGCACTATGAACAATTTGTGCACATTTAAAAGAGATTTCTGTTTTCTAATGTGTAGCATATATCATTCTTACTTTCAGGGTTTTTTTGTTTGTTTGTTTGTTTGTTTTTTAAATTTTTTTATTTTTTGGTACCGGGGATCAAACTCGGGTCCTTGCACTTGCGCAGCAGGAGATGAAACCACTGAGCTAACTCCCTGGCCCATGTACCATTCTTTATACAAAAAGGACCACCGTATATCTTGGCTATATTTTAATCCCAGTACCTATAGGTCTGCCTCATTATTTCTGATGATTGTTATGTATGTCACCAGATGATTATAATGTAGTTTCAGTGGGCACTAGAGTTGTTTCCAGTTTTTTGGCGGGGTTTTTTGGTACCGGGGATCGAACTCAGGACCTTGCGCTTGTGAGGCAGGCAGCAGAACCACTGAGCTAAATCCCTGGCCTGTTTCCAGTTTTTAAGTGCTATCATCTTCAATTCAGTGAAGGTGCTTATGCATTTGCAAAGGTATATGGTGTGTATGTCATTGTTTCTGTTGGGTAGATTCCTGGTTGTGGAATTATTGAGTCAAAGGGCATAATCATTTAAATTTTTTGTAGATGTTGCCATCGTTTTCTTAAAAAGTAGTGTGTTAGTTCACTCTTACGCCCAGTATGAGAGTGTGGTTTTATCACATTCTTGCTAAAACCAAGTATATTAACCACTTTAATTGTACATCTTCCTTTTTTTCTGGTACCAGGGATCGAACTCAGGTCCTTGTGCTTGCAAGGCAGGCGGCGGAACCACTGATCTAAACCCCTGGCCCTGTACATCTTGCTGAGCTTTTAGTCTCTTGAGAGATTTGGAATCACTTGCTTGTTTCTTCTCATATATATCTTTTTTTTTTTTTTTTGTACCAGGGATTGAACTTGGGTCCTTGCACTTGCACAGCAGGCGGCGAAACCACTGAGCTAAATCCCTGGCCCTGCATTTTTTTTTTTTAATGTAAAATAGCATACTGGAATGTAATGGGAAAGCCTCACCTACCCTAATAGTTTATAGGGTGTCCCAAACAGCATTTTGAGTTTTTAATGGAATGAATTATGGCCTCTGTCACCATTATTCTAGGATTTGACTTGGTTTTTAGTCCTGTTGTTCAGTGTCAGGTGTACAGTAGAGCCTAGGTTTAGAAATGGACTTTACGACATCTGCTATTAATACTATTTGCCTTAATTTATTCATGGACTGATTCATGCTGTTAATTGATCTGTAGCTTGCTATTCTAATTGTGTGTATGTGTGTATACATATATATAGTAGCTGAGTGAGTCTTTTGATACAACTTTTCTTAGTGTTTTATATATATATAAAACATTGTTTCCTATTTTTTATAATTGGTTTTCAGTGCATGCTATGAGGCAAAGGCTTAGGTGCTTTCCCTTTATCCATAGGTTGTAATTATTTATGATAATTCACACATAATGGGGGCAGTGGTATACTATTTTTAATATTGTGTGTATTAGAATTCAGCTGCTACTGATCTGTTTATATTCCTATCACTATTTACTGTTTGTAAAGAACTTTATTTTGAAGAACCGTAACCAATAAAAGAAAGTAATGAATCAGTTCCCTGAGTAAAGAAAGTCAAAGTGATTATATATTTATACATATCCTGTGATTTTAATAATAAAAGCTACTGCTATTTAGCAGTTCCTGTATTCAAATACTGTGCTAAATCCTTTATATCATTTAACCTTTACAGTTATAACAAATATTCTGAGGTAGGTACTGTACTGATATTATCTTCAATTTAAATATAACTAAAAGGCGGCTTAGAGAGATTAATATAATACCTTGTTCATGGTTAACATTAATTTAAGTTATGAGGTGATAGGGCTAGAATTCAAAATTTCAGTGTTTACTGCAGTCCATAAAACTTGTTTGGCCTAACTTATGTTAAAACTTTATAGCTTCTATTCTAGAATGTGAACTATTTAATATTTTTTTTTTGGTACCAGGTATCGAACTCGTGACCTTGTGCTTGTGAGGCAGGCAGCAGAACCATTGAGCTAAATCCCTGGCCCTGTGAACTATTTAATTTTTGCTTCTACATTTTAAAAAATCATTTATGACTTACTGGAACTTTATGGCAAGAAATGAATGTTATACATAGGAAAAGGTAGGATTGTATAGTGCAGTGTAAAGTGTGGTTTGGAAATTAGCTGCTTAATTTAGAAAAAACCCAAGTCTCTGATTTAGTTGAGGGAAGATGTTTATTAGGTGAGAAATGTTATCTGAAAGAAAAATCTTATTTGTTAAGATGTTTAAACTGAAGTTCAGAAAGAAAAGGCGGCTTTTATCAAGTAGAATGTGTGGCTGAGTGGAAAGAAGGGTTTTTCAGGTCCCAAGAACAGCATTAGCAAACACTTAGAGCCATGGAACTTGTTTAGGGAACTACTAGTAGTTAGGCAAGGTTGGAATGGACTGTACTTTTTGCAAGAGCAGAAGATCAGGTTAAATAGGGTGATTAGAGTTATTTTGAAAAACTTTGAAAGTTATTGCTGCTTTTGCTGCACTTGATTTTGAAGCCAGAAGAGGATCAATAGCCCTTTTATAAAGTGAAACTATGATCCAGTTTGTGTTGTAAAAAATACGTCTAGCGTTGGTGTAGACAAGAGTAGAGTCATCTTGGCAATAGTTGGGGGCATGGGTTGGAGGAAAAGTAATTGGAGGACAAAAGCAATTTGGAATGGAGAGATTGTACTGAACAAGAATTTATAGAAACTGGTGATGTAGTAGATGCTGTGTGGGTTATTGATATTATTTATTACTATTGTTAGTACAGTAATCCCTCCCCCTATGTACAGTTTTGCTTTATGTACTTTTAGTTACCCAAGGTCATTATTTTTCAACCATTAAATAGAAAATTCCAGAAATTATTCATAAATTTTAAATTGCATGCTGTTCTTAGTGGCATGATGTAATCTTTACAGTCCTGCTCTGTCGCATCAGGAATATGAATCATCCATTTGTCCAGCATTTTCACACTGTATATATACTACTACCTGCTACTCACTCACTTTGTGGCCATCTCAGTTTTCCAAACTACTGTTGTGGCATGGCAGTGCTTGTGTTTAACTTCTGTTGTACTTAATGAGCACCCCAAGCATAATAGTAGTGTTACCAGTCGTAATTCACACATGCCAAAGAGCAACCATAATGTGCTACTTTTAAGTGAAAAAGTAAACATTCTCTACTTAAGGTAAAAAAAAATCATATACTGAGGTTGCGAAAATCTCTGATAAGAATGAGTTCTCTATGAAATTGAGAGAAGGGAAAAGATATTCATGCTAATTTTGTAGTTGCACCTCATACTGCAGAAGCTAACTTCACAGTGTGTGATAAGGGCTTAGTTAAGATGGAAAAGCATCAAATTTGTGGGTAGAAGACATAAATAGAAAGTGTGTTTCAGTTGACGGCAACTTTTGACATTACCCAAGGTGTTTTAGGTTTCCCCCATGAATAAAGAGAACTGCTATATTTATTATTATTACTATTCATTTGCTGTAAGTAGTTTATGCTAGTTACATATTCATTCTATTGTGTCTGCTTGCTGAAAATTTCTGACCAGAGTTGCTCAAGAAATGGTGGGTGAATGATGCGATGAGGCTAGGCTATAGATGTTACTCTCATAAAGTATTTTTTTAAATGTTTGGTTCTTAATCAGTAGTCATTTCATTAAGGGCAGGGAATATCACTAAATTTCAGTTCAAAAATGTAAAAGAAAGAGTGATTCTTAACTGGGTACATTACTCATTCTGAGAAGAAGTAGTATGAGGAATGTTGGAAGTAGACTGTTTTTGAACATCTGAATCATGAGGCAGCAGAAAATTGTGAACCTCTGTACCTTGCTCAACCCTGTAAGGAGTTTATTTTCCTTAATGAAATAGTATTTCCCATCTTAAATGATTATATCATAAATTCCTTTATTATTTCTATGTTTGTACTTATTGTCCTCAGTAATTTTGTTTCCTTTTCTTTTTTGTTAATGGACCTTTGATTTATGACAAAGTAATTATGAGATTTTCAATTGTAAATCCACAGGGAGGGATTTCCTACTTCACACCTTACACAGTCAATTCTACGTGGCATCCTTCTTATGACAAGCAGAACTAAAAGATTACAGAATACTCTCCTGGCCATGTGATAAAGATTTCTTAAACAAGGTTGGGGAATCTCAAATCCTTAGAAGGCAAAAATGAGGAAAAACGGAACAGGGGTAAAGTGGCACATGCCTGTAATCCTAGCTAGTCAGGAGGCTGAGGCAGGACAAGAGGATTCCAAATTTTCAAGGTCAGCCTGGATGATTTACTGGGGTCCTGTTTCAAAATAAACAGCACAGTCGTAGTGACTCAGGCCTGTGATCCTAGCAACTCTGAGAAGCGAGGCAGAAAGATTGCAAATTTGATCAACCTAGGCAATTTAGCAGGCTTAGCAAAACCCAATATTAAAATAAAAAAGGAGCCAAGCAAGGTGGCACACACCTGTGATTCCAGCACTGAGGGAGGCCAAGGCAGAAGCATCATGAATTAGAGCCCAGCCTGGCCTTCATAGTGAGGCCAGGTCTCAAAACACAAACAAAAACCTCATCCATGGGTGTTACTAACTAGTCCTACAGACCCACAGAAATGCATCCATGAGACCTAAATATGGAGATGGGGATATTTATAGCAGTGTCCACTCCATGCACACAAATGGCTATCTCCAGCGGGCAAGGACCCTGCATGGCCTCCCCAGCAGATGTAGCACAGTCCTGGACCTAATGTGTCCTGGTCCTCAAGGGTTCCCCCTCCTAGAATCCAGGGGTAGTGGTGGAGACTGAGAGTCTCAGTGGAGTCCAGGGCATCCAGGTTGGTGGAGGCTCAGGGAAGCCCCTTATCCTCCAGCCCAGGACCCACATGCAGGGCAGGAGCTGAGCAGGTGTGGAGCCTGGAGCAGTGGAGGTGGGCTTGGTGTGGGATAGTGGGGAGCAAAGACTGGTAGGATCAGCCTAGGCTTGTGAGCCACACCTTCAGGTTGAGCCTGGCTGCCACGGCCACCTGGGTCTTAGGGGAGGGGTACCTGTTCGTCTTGAAATGTTTTTCCAGCTCAAGGTGCTGTTTCTTTCTGTAGCCTTGGCCATGAGACCCAGGACGTCACTAGGGTTGTGTATCCTAGTGACGGGGGTGGTCGTGGCTTCCAATGTGACTTAGTGGTAGAGCACTGGCCAGGATGTGTGGGACCCAAGTTTGATCTCTAGCACCTGGTCATGTGTGTGTTGAGGGGGTAAAATGGAGACATTTGAGTAAAGACCAAGGTGTTTTAAACAATAAAATTATATGCTAACTTGAGTGGTTATGCCTAAATAATGGAAAAAATGATTTTTTAAAAACTATGAATATTAGGGGGCAGATGTACTATTTGCATCTTTTAACATTTCTGCTGAATTTGTTTGTCAAATATATTGTTTTATATGTGGGCATATTTTTCCTAAATGAAACCTTATTCCTATGGTTTGCCAAATTTACCAATTTTTAATGAAAAATTTATTTTTAATTTCTTCTTTCCTACCTCTTGGTGACTATATAGATCAATATTAACTATTCTTAGATTGAACCTATTTTGTGACTATTACATAGTATATGAGGCTTTAAACATAGTGACTTTGTTCATTATTTCTTACAAATGTGATTCCAGTGATTTATTATTATTTTGGCAAACAAAACTATTATTCTATAGGTGAGGTTTTTTAACTGTCAAGTAGAGTGATGGTATACTATTTTGTTGTTTTAGCTGGTCTCAGAATGCTTTAAACTAACATTTTGTAAGGAAAATAATGGCCTATAAAGTGTAGAGTATTGCATATTTTAAGAAACTTAATATCTTCTTATTCTGTCCATTGGAGTTTAACAGATTGAGTTTGGGATCATAGCTACCTAAGAGCCTGAAGACAAAGTTGAATGCTTCTTACTATAATTATCGAACCATAAGGAGAAAAAAACAAAACAAAACTTGTTTGTTTACCCATCAGTTTTAGGGTGTGACAAATAGGCTAATCTGCTCCAAATTAGAATTTTGTGTAGACTTCCCATAACCTAATCTATCAGAATGATAGATTCTTATGATATGATTATTTGGTATCTTGCTGAGATTCAGAAATCTGGTTTACTTTGTTCTGAACTCTTAGTGAAAAAACTGTCACAACTTGAAAGCATATTTAAGAAAGATACAATTCTAACTATGTTTTGTAATGTTCTGATTATTCTTTTAAAACTTTCTCCTTCCCACCTTCTATTTCAGTCCTTCATAATCTTATCTCCCTTATGTAGAGAGATAAAAATATTTTTCTTACTCCTTTTCCCCCTGTGACCTACAAGAAAGGTTTATCGTAAAATAAAGGTGTCTGGAATGTCACTTGGAAGATGGAAAAAGTTCTGGTAAATTTATATTTGCAAGACATTGGGTAAGGTGTTAGCTCATTCCATTGTACTATTCATGTGAGATTTCATTTTGGTGAAAATATTTCATCAGTTTTCTATATACATTTTCCCATAACCTGTAAATAAAACTTCTATTCTCCCCGCCCCTGCAGTAGCACAATTTAAAAATTTCAGCTCTTGTATGTGTGGTGCTTTGCTACAGGAAGCCGAAAAGATTTTGTAAATAAATAAATTTATATTGAATATGCATGCAAGGACTAAGTGTGAGTACTCCAAGAAACAACTAAATTGTTGATGGCAAAAGTGAACAAGTCACTGCTCTCCCTATCTCTAGTGACGTCCGCTGCAGTTCATCCTGCACACAGCTGCTGGGTCATCAGAACCCTTAGAATAATCTCCCTAAAATAGTATTTCCACCAAATCTTTTAGTAGTGCCTTCTGTCTTAAATCTCAGCTCCTTAGTTCAGTGATGGTGAACCTTTTATAGCCTTCATTGATAACAAACAGCCCACTGCAGCACGTGTGCCATAGATTCACCACCACTGCCACTGAGTTGATTGCCAAGGTCCTCTCTTTACAGTGTCTTTGTCTTGCATTTTTCACATGTTCCTTTGATTTTCATTATTCTTTGGGGCAGGGCCTTAAACTACAAATAAATACCTGTTTCTCCTCCTTTACCCCTCTTTTCCCATTACTCCCTTCTTTCCCTTTCTTCCTCTTTCTCCTCCTCAGCTTTTCATTCCAATTATCACCCTCACTTATAAGAGGCTTCTTACCAACTGGTTATGCCTAACTGTATTTTCCATCAGCCTCTCACAATTTTGTTACTTAATTTATACTCTTACTTTTTTTTAGTTTAGGGTTGCTCTGCATATGATTTTATGGACATGTGGCTCTCCAAGATGAGTGCAAAGTAGATGTTACAGACTAAATGATTTGCCCTAATGTTAGAGCTGGAGTTGAAATTAGCTTTACGTATTCTAACTGCTTCAGGAAATGAAGTGAGATTTCATAAAACATTTAGACCAGAAGAGTGGTTAGTCTGAGTAGGGAAGGAAGACAGTATGGAAGTTTTATAAGAATAGTAGTATCACCAGGTATGGTGGCGCATGCCTGTAATCCTAGCACTCAGGAGGCTGAGGCAGGAGGATTGCCACAAGTTCAAGGTCAGCCTGGGCTTCACAGTGAGTTCAAGATCTACCTGAGCTACATAGCGAGATCTTGTCTCAAAAAAAAGGAAAAAGAAAAGGAATAGTAGTGTCAAATCTACAATAGCTGAGAGACCATGACAATCTGCTTCGTATGCCTGTGCCTCAGTTTCTTAATGTATAAAATGTAAATGGTAATATGTGCTTGGGTACTGTTGTTGTGAGGATCAGGAATAATGCATGTTGTGGATTGGGGATGTAGTTCAGTGGTAAAGCACTTGCCTAGACCTGAGTTTAATGCCCAGTACGGCGGGGGGGCGGGGGTGGGGCGGGGGCGGGGGGAGAACGAACATGTCAAGTACTTGCACATGGTGGGTTTTATTATATATTAGGAACTTGTTTCATTTGACCCAGGTAAAGATTTGTAGAGTGACTAATGGGAGTGATATCATAGAAAATGGTGGAAACTCCCAGAATGGGCTTCTTCAGCAAAACATCTTTTGAGGTGCTATGCACTGTCTGAATCTGAAGCAGCTGTTTAAGAACTCTGGAATGTAGTCAAACACTTGCAGCATCCAGGGGGAGTACTTGATAAGTAAAGAGGCTGGTAAGTTTTAGAGATTTCAATGTTTTGATGTTTTGCATAGTGACTACCATTGCCTGTCCCCTGCAATTTTGCAGCAGTTGTAAGAGATGGTGGCCCATGTTCTTGGTATGACTTGCTGATCCCAGGGTGTATAGGGACTTTCAAAATTAGGGATTTGGGGTAAGAAACCTCCCCCCCCTTTTTTTTCTCCTGGTACCAGGGATCAAACTCAGGACCTTGTGCTGTGAGGCAGGAACAGCACCACTGAACTAAATCCCCACCTCAAGAAACCCTTTTTTATTCCTGAAGGGCCAGTACAGAAATTGACCATTATTTTAGTGGCTGAAGTGACTTACCTGGCATCAGACTAGGGAATTTAAAGGAAAAGAATCCTTACCCCTACCTCCATTCCCACATACACCCTGTACCTTTTCTTAGTGTGTCCAGACATTTAAAGAAGTCTCTGTTAGGTCACTGATGACTATGGAGATAACAGAACACAGTCTTCAGTGACCATATACAACAAAGAATATAGTCCTTGCCAAAAATAGTTTGGAAAAGTCACTGAACAAATGGATGTCTTCAGCCTTCATCAAGTAACAGTAGCAATCCCTGGGGAGATAGGGGCCTGATTTTCAGTTAACACTTAACATTTATCAAGCATTTAGTTAAGGACAAGAAATTAAAAAGCATACAAAGGAACAGGACAGTATTGCCCATTCACTGAGGGGAAAAAAATGTGATGGTACCTGTCCTTGGAAAGTCCTGGACATTGGGCTTACTACACAAAACCTTTTAACTATCTTAAATATGCTCAAATACTTGAATGAAACCATGGATGAAAAATCAGGAGAATGATGCCTGAACAGTGAAGAATATCAATAGGTAGAAATCATAAAAAATATAATAGTTGAAATAATAATTCATTGAATGGTTCAACCACAGATTTGAGCAAGAAGAAAAAAGAATAAACATGAAAATAGGACAATTGAAATTACCCTTCTGAGCAGCAGAGAAAAATATATGAAGGAAAAGTAAATAGAATCTATGGGGCCCGTGAGTCAGCCGTCAGGTGTACCAACATATGCATTATGGTAATCCTAGAAAAAGAAAAGGAAGGACAAAAAAAAAAAAATAGAATTTATGTCTTAAACTTTTTTCTTTGTTTTTGTGAGACAAGATCTCCTTGTGTACTTCAGGCTGGCCTTGAACTCACTATGTACCCTAGGCTGGCCTCAAACTTGTGGTGACCCTCCTGTCTCACCCTCCCAAGTGCTGGGATTACAGGTGTGTGCCATCACACCTGGCATGTTTTTAGCTATTATACTTAGGTCTTTGATTAATTTTGAGGTTTCTGTTTATTTGTTTATTTGTTTGTTTTTTATACATGGTATGACCTGGGGGGGCCATCATTCTTTTCCATGTGGCTATTAATTTTTCCCAGCACCATTTGTCAAAGAGACTATCCTTTCCCCATTTAGTTGAGTTGACTTCTTTGTGAAAATTCACTTGGCCTATAAGTGATGGAGAACCTTTCAGAACTCTTTCAGTGATACAAATAGTCTGCTGCGGCATGCATGCATTCACCACCATTGGCTAGATGTATGTGTTTATTTCTAGACTCTTAGTTTTATTTCATTGGTCTGTATGTCTGTCCTTATGTCATAACTACTCCCATTTGATTACTGTTACTCTGTAGTAAATTTTGGATTCAGGAAATAAGCATCTACCAGTTTGTTCTTCATTTTCAAGATTGTTTTGCCTATTCAAGATCTCTTGCTAATTCCATATGAATTTGAGGATCCACTTTTCCATTTCTGCAGCGTGGCTATTGGAATTTTAATACATTGTGTTGAATTTTGGGTAATATTGGCACATTAACAATATTAAGTCTTCCAGTTCATGAACATGAGACATATTTATGTAGCTTGTCTTTAATTTCTTTAAACAGTATTTTATAGTTCTTAGTGTACAAGTGTTTTATGTCCTTGGTGAAATTTATTCATAGGTGTTTTATTCTTTTAGATACTATTACAAATAGAAGTGATTCCGTAATTTCCTTTTTGCATTATTCCTTGCTTGCATATAGAAACACAGCTCCTGGGGTGGGAATGTAACTTAATGCTAGAGCACTTGCTTAGCATACCTGAGGCCCTGAGTTCAGTCTTCAGTACTGAAAAAGCAAACTGCTTTTTGTGTGTTGATTGTGTAAGTTGCAACTTTATTGAGTTTATTATCTCTAATGTCATTCTTCTGGTTCCATGGGGTTTTCTCCGTATAGGATCACATCACCTGAATAGACATACAGCAGTTTACTTCTTCCTGTCCAATTTGGATGTCTTGTATTTCTTTCTTTCTTTTTTTTTTTTGGATGTCTTGTATTTCTTGTCACTTCTAGAACTTCATTACAATATTGAATAGCAGTGGTAGAACTGGACATTTTTGTCTTGATCTTAGAAGGAAGACTTTTACCATTTTGTATTAAGGTAACTGAATTTTTCATAAGTGATCTTTTTCATGTTGAGGAAGTTCCCCTCTAATCCCAACTTTCTGAATTTAATTTTGAAAGGATGTCATGTCTTGCCAAATGTCTTTTCTACATAAATTGAGATGGTTGTGTAGGTTTCTCCCTTTTTGCTAGTGTGGTGATTTATATTGGTTGACTTTCTTAAGTTGATTAACCTGGTATAAATCCCACTTTTCAAGCAATGGCAGCCACTTTGAGTGGGTTGTGATTTAGGAAAAATAAGAGTTATGGGTGTAGCTCAGTATTGTTGGTCAAACACCTGCCTAGCATGAACAAGGCCTTGGGCTTAACAACCCCTCCCCCAAGTGTTGCTAAGTTAGGCGAAACAGATAAGAACCTTGTTCAGCCCTTCAGGTCACCTCTAAACATGTTTAAATTGACACAGTACTTTGTGACTAAGGTCTGTTCTCGTCCCTATAGAATTAGGCACTGTACTAGGGTCCCACACTAAGAATGCATGCTGATATCTTCAAGACTTCTTTTGTGCTAGAGGGGGAGATAGGACAAGGGTATGTAATGCTGCAAAGCTTCTCTATCATTTTTAAGCTTTAAAAAAATTTTTTAGTTAAATGTTTATTGTAAGCCTTCGAGTGTTTTCTAGAGTTGTAGCAAAGTTGGTTCTTGAGGTTTTTCTTTTCAGTGTTTGTATGTGGGGACAGAAGCTTGGAGGTACCTGCTCCACCATTTTGCTGATGTTGCTTCCTTCATTTCTTCTTGATTTAAAAATTTTCTTTCTTTTTACTTTTTGTTTCTCATAAGGTATTATTATGTTTAATGTCTTCCTTCTAGTTTGTGTTTATTTCTGAAATGACCTTTTACTTGTTTTTTAGTTCTCACCTTTTGTAATTTTATGATTAATATTGTTTTTTTGTGTCTTGAATTATCCTCCTTCATGTCTTCTAGCTTGTTTTGAAATTGAACAATTTTGATCTGTTCCCAAGGTCTGTCTTTCATTATCTGTGAAGATGTTATTCTGTTCCTTATCCTTTTTTTTTTCCCTTAAAATAATTGAATGGGATGTGACCTTGATGATAAGTTTTCTTGTTCATTTTCAGGTGAAATTAGTTTTTCTGTGCCTTAAGAAGAGGTCATGGTTCAGGATAACTTTCTTAATTCATAGAGCTCCCTCTTCTGTTGTTTTTGTAAAATGTTCAACAATACGATGGCCTCCTTTCCTCAAACACACCCCCAACCCCCCAGCTGGACAATGAACTCAGGGCCTCTGTTTGTTTGTTTGTTTGTTTGTTTTTGTGAACTCAGGGCCTGTTTTATGCTAAGCAAGTGCTGTACAACATAGCTACACCCCTAACCCTTTTCCTACCTTATTTTGAGACAGGGTCCACACTGTTACCCAGGCTGACTTTAAACTTGCACTCTTCTGTCTTGGTCTCCTCAGCTGGAATAACGCGTGTGCCACTATTCCTATCTCCCTTTCTACTTTTATCTAGGCGTTTTCTTTATTCTTTTACTGCCCCTATCCACTCAAGTTTGGCTCTATTCCCAATAGTTTTCCCTCACTGGGTGGCAGCTTGGTTGGTAGATTGCTTTTAGGAATTTACATAGGGGGTGAGGATATAGCTGAGTAGTTGAGCCTGACTCAACATGCACAAGGTCGTGGGTTTAATCCCAGGCACCAGGACAAAAAATATATCTATACCTATATCTACATCTATATCTCTGTATCTGTCTATATATGGATATAATTTATTATGGATATATAATATATGGATATAGTTTATGGACTTATATACATATATACCACACTTATATATATATACATACACACACATATGTGTGTGTGTATGTATATATTCCAGCCTTTTTCAGGATTTAACCTTGCACTCACCTGTTGCTGAGTTGAGCTAAACCTATTCATTTTCAGCTTCTCCTCTCAAACTGATCTCCATATGGTCCAGTGGCTATTTTGTTATTCTCCACAGGTCCCTCAAATGCTCCCACTGCTTCCCTATGCATCCTCCTACACAGAATTGATTTCCTGTATCTCTGTGGCAATTGGTAGTTTTCCTGGTTCATTTGTATTTTGGGGTTTGTGTGGATACCATGTTACTTACTCTAGCCACAGTGTTTGCTTTTAGGTTGTGATTAAAGTAGATTAAAAATTTCTGTTGCAACATCTGCCATCTACAAAGAATCCACCCTGCATCCATGTTTTTAAAAACTGCCCTATAAGGAATTAACAATTTGTGGTTATCTATGGCATGTCTGCTATATGTGTGTTTTATTCTGAAGCTTTAGTTCAACTATTGGTGTTTGGGTATTGCAAACTTATCAACATCGAAAGGGTTAGAAAGCCACAGTGTATCATTATAGTGGAAAAGAAACTATTTGCAGATTGTGGCAAAGTTGAAAGTAAGGCAAAATTCATGTGTATATGGAATGAATTAATCTACAACTGGAACTTTCTGAATGACAGAGAGCAAATTATGAAAACGGGAATACCGTACCAGTGTCATTGAAATTGATCAGCAAGAGACAAGAACAAATGACTGATGAACAAAGAAAAGCTTTTCAGTTAAGGATCACTATCCTTGATCACTGTGCTTGAATTTTAGGGGTTTTAATGTTCACTTGGGAAAGCAGAGTTGATTGAAGAATTAAACCCTGAAAACAATGATAGTACAGTTGTTGGACTTTGACCACATGCCAGAGAGGGCTTTACAAGTTTAGGGTTCCTTACATGCCTGCTCAACATCAAAATGAAGGTTCATTGGCTAGTGCAAATACCAGAGCTGCTATGACAATGCTTAGGCTACTGGGAAAGATAATTCAGGTTTAAACAGATTTACTTTTTTTTTATTGTGGTCAAAACTGATTTAGGGAAAAAAATCTTTAAGGATTTATCTGCATGGAGGAAAAGAATATTTCTCATTTTAGAGTCAAAGAGGACAACTAACATACTTCCTTCTTGGAAATGCCTCCAAGGACTGTAATAAGCCCAATCTCTTTCCAATTTTTTGCAAACAAGTTGATACCTGTAAGCCTTTAGCAACCTAATCTCATAGTAAATACTTCTATACAATGTAGATTTAATAGTAGATTGTTTTATAGAAAGTGGAAAACCATTATTTTTATTATCAGTCTTTCAAAACAGGCAGAGGGAGATATTGTATCTCTACAGGGAACTAAGTGCAATCTAGCTCTGTACCAGTGCTTCAGAGAATCAGGGGCATAAGTGGAGATTGTGTGATAGAGAGGGATCAGGGATAAAAAGAGTTGGATTGATTGAGTTCAGAGAGAGAACCAGGAGCCAGATCATGTAGCACTCTACAGGCTCCAGGGGTAAGGACTTTGGATTTTATTTATTTAATTTGCAGAGCTAGGGATCAAAGTTGGGGCTTTTCTGCACGCTAGGCAAGGGCTCTCTTGCTGAGCCACATCCCCAGCCCCTAGGGCTTTGGATTTTAGTCTAAGGTATTTGGAAGCCTTTAGATTGAGCAGAGGAAGAATGATCAACTAATGTAAATAACATGTTGAAACTAAGTGGAGGCCAACATGGTACCATGATGTGGGTTGGATAGTAATACAGCTGTGTCAGAATGAAAAGAACTTGAGTTAATACTGATTTTACATATACATCATATATATAAAATATTTATATATATTGTATGTTATATAGTTGCATACTGTTGTATATAATACACATGCACGCACACACACATATATATTTTTGGGTGGGAGCAGAACTGAGAATTAAACCTAGGGCCTTCGCATTGAGCTACATCCCCAACCCATTTTTTATTTTGAGACAAGGTCTCACTATGTCACTAAGTTGCTTAGGCTGGACTTGAACTTTTAGTCCTCCTGCCTTAGCCTCCCAGAGTTCTGGGATTTCAAGTATGTGCACCACACCCTGCCCTGACTTACAGTTTTTAATTTGAAGATTTGTTATGGTTTTGGAGTTATATAGGAATACACGTATTCATATATAAATATGAAGTGTTCATATATATATATATATATTTTGGTACCGGGGATCGAACTCGGGTCCTTGTGCTTGTGCAGCAGGCGGCGAAACCACTGAGCTAAATCCCTGGCCTTACATTAATATATATTTTTAAAAATTATTTTTCAACAAATTTTGCTAAACAGTACTGAACCTTATTTCATGTACTCTTGTTTCTATTCTATGTTTTAAAAAAAAACACTGCAGTTCATTAAATTAACAACCCACTAATGCAGCAGTACTTGAAGTTTAAAAACCACTGTACATCTAGTATCATTCCCTTATTTTACTTGCCTAGGGACACATAATTAAACCAGAACCCACTTATTGCCACATTTCTCAAGAATATATTTATTATGAAACAAAACAAAACAAAAAACCCACAATTCCCTTTATAGTAAGTTTCAGTACAGACAAAATTTTGAGGAGAAATGTTATTGCTTGAAGGTTTTGCTCATGTTTATCACCCTGGTGTGAAATGTTAAGATATGTAAATTTCAAATGGGCTTATAAAACATCAACACATTTTCTTTATTAATGGTCTTTAATTAAATGTGTAAACTGCTAGCCAAAGTAACATTTGGTCTATTTTGAATTATAAACAGAGAACAAGTTCTTCATAGATTTCCTAGTAACCTTTAAATTGTCACCTCAGAATCACTGAAATAAAATGTCATTTTCATATTTTCTGCAAATTGCTTAGTCTTTGGTGTGTTTTGAAAGAGTACTTGTGGGAAGAGTGAAAAATAAATGAAACATGAAGATCAGTAAGAATGGGCTTTTATCCTATTGAGTCCTTGTTGATATGTTTCCTCACTCCTTGGAAAGGTATTTAATGTGTCTGTTGCATCTGGGAGTGAGCATGGCTGGGATGAACTAACGGGGACTGTGAACTCAGCACTAAGAAGGAATTAGAGGGACAGAGTTTAAGAAAGGAAGATGCTTTGTTTGTAAGGAGGGGAAAAAAAAACCAAAGACAGAAAGCTGCCCCAGAGAGCGGGTAGGGAGTCCGGAAGGATGGATTCCTGTGAGGCTTTTGTTCCTGTTCTTTATTAGGTTCTAGGGATCCTTCCTTTTAGGTGGGTACCTAGAACTTGTCACAATTTGATTGGCTCTCTGGGCTGTCTTTAAATGGATCCCAGGCTACAGGACCCTAAACTGGGCATCCCTGCCAGTGTGTACATTCCTTTTGGTGGGCTTTGATTTCTCCTTGCCTGTTTGTCCTTATCAGGACTTTATCTCCAAGATTTATGGGTTGGCTAGGAGGAGTCTTATAGAAAGGCAGCTAAGGGCCTGGGGATTTAGCTCAGTGATTCTGCCGCCTGTGCAAGGTCCTGAGTTCTATCCTCTGTACCAAAAAAAAAAAAAAAAGGCAGTTTAGAGTTAGTGATTTAAATTTAAGTAAGGGAATGCATGTGTATCTAGTGCAGTAATATAGTGACCCTAGAGTGAGAATACATGTAATATATAGAGATATATACACGGTGGTACTTTGGTTCACAAACGCTTTTGCTTGCAAAAAATTTGGTTTGCAGAGCATTTGGCAAAATTTTGTTTCTATTTGCAAACTGCATCAGATGTCAGACGTAACCATGGCCATCTTTCCCACACAAACACAAACATGCTCATCTTTTCCAGAATCATAGAACAAATTAAGTTCATGAACCAAGGTACCACTGTGTATGCATGGGTGTGAGTATATATTTTTATATACTAAATAAGAGTTATTTACCTTTAGGTAGGCCCCTCCCTCTTTTGTGTCTTGCATTTTATTGGAGGTGGGGAGAGGTGGCTATCTTGGTTTTGTGCATCTGGCTTCCTCTGTGTTCTGCCTGTCAGCTCTCTTCCCTCTGATCTTTTTGATATAAGTCCTCCTGCCATTTGTGCTATCTGGTGCCGTCCTATATCTGCTTGTCCTATATCTGCTTCTCTCGTTTTCTCTCTCTCTCTCTCTCACCTTTTAATTGCTTCCAAAGGAATTCCCCCAGTAAAGTTTTAACTCTTTCTAGCCAGAAAATCTAATGAGGCCCTTATTCTATTCTCTCCCTGTAAATAGAACCTCCTATCTCTACATGTCTGTCTCATTTTTTAAAATTTATAAATGGAATTGTTGAGTCATATTAACCTGATGTTTAACATTTTGAGGACCTGACAAGCTGTTTTCTAGCTTAGTTGTAACCATTTTATGTAGTTTGATTTTAAGTCATCCAGTTTGAGGATTTTAATTTCATAAGTTGAACATTAGCTGAAATGAGTAGAAATAATAACGGAAAAAGTCCACCTCATCAGTCCTTAGTTTAAAAAAAAAGTTTGAAATTATTGCTATTAATCGTTGGCTCTCTTTTTTTCTCTTGCAGTTTTATCTTCAAGACACTAAAAGTAGTAATGGTACCTTTATAAATAGCCAGAGATTAAGTCGAGGCTCTGAAGAAAGTCCACCATGTGAAATTCTTTCTGGTGATATTATCCAGTTTGGCGTAGATGTGACAGAGAACACACGGAAAGGTACGGGTATGGATCGATTTTCCCATTATTTGTCTTTTTAAGATTGTCTGTTCTTGGGCCGGGGATTTAGCTCAGTGGCACCGCACCTGCCTCACAAGCATAAGGACCTGAGTTCAATTGCCAGTACCAAAAAAAAAGATTGTCTATTCTTTCTTACTTAATGTTAAAAAGCAGTACTTTTTACATGCTTGTAGAAGCTAATTAAATACAACATTTTATATATATGCAGTGGAAAGTTAAAAGTCTGCCACTTCCCCTATTGCTTTTAAAAATTTTAATTTCTGAAATGTTAATTAGTAATTTATTTATATTTTTCAAAACATTATGAAAGCATAGAGCACTATTATATCACTTAGAAGATAGCTGCAGTGATAACCAACTAAGATTAGCCTAAACCATGGGATATTTATTAGTAATACAATATTGAGACTAATGAGACATTGAAAAGTCTGGAGGTAGATAGGTCCAGTGTTTATCTCTTAACTCAGTGATACAATCAGGGTTTCAGGGTCAACTGTCCTTAATATGTTAGTTTCTTATGCTTTTTGTTTATATTGCAAAGGGGATGGCCCATGGCCTCAGGCATTATTTTTGACATACCAGTATTCCCAAGCAAAAAGAATGAGGTGGAGCAAAATGCCTTGTGTGACTCTTTGTGTTGAAAGAATAGTCTTTAAAAGAATGCTCCCAATGTATTTCTCCTTATGTCTTACTGGCCACATGGATAGGTCACATATATAGTTACCTATAGTTGCAAAGAAGCATAGGAAGTTACTTGGCAAAGGAGAGGAAGGAGATCCATTATTGAAATAGATCAATTATGATTTATTTCTTTAGGTTCTGTGTACATTGTTGCCCCAAACAAAATCGGAGTTCTTTTAGCAAGAAATAAGAGGGAAAGCAATGGAGGTAGGTAGGCAGCTAGTAGTACTTATCAGAACCAAAAAGTGTGCAGCGTCACACTTTAATGTGGACAGTGGAACAATTGGGCAAGTTTCTCCTTTTGTTCCTCTGAACATACTCGGATCTGGTGGTACACTGTCGTGAGTGAGACTGCCATTTTGCACAGTAGATGCGGGCGTGGTGATGGTGGTGGTGATGATGTCCTTGTTTGTATGTTCATGCCTGTATTTGTGTATGTATTCTCAGTGTTATTGCAGCAGTAGCAGTATTTTTACTGGTTTTTGTTGGCTTCCTCAGGAATTTAGGTTTTGATTTCAATTTGGATAGTCTTAGAAATTACCATTTACAGTTGTAAACCAGAAAAGAAAAGAAAGATTGAATTTTGATGCAAAATATTAATTACTCCTTATTGAGAGAACTCAACTTATGTATGACCATTCTGGAAACAAGCCTATGTTGGATGGTCCTGTATCTTATATTGCCATAATGCACCTCTGGGAGCAGGTCATTCAGCAGACAGTACATTGAGCTCAATAAATGGAAGCTCAACTGTGTGTAATGCACAGAGAAGAGAATTTTATTACACTGTCCTTCAAGGAATGTCTGCTTTCATGGCTTACATTTCCCAGAGAATGATTAGGCATTAATTGATAAAAGAATGAGGTAATCAAATGTTAGTTTACATAAGGCAAGCAGAACCTATAATTGCTAACATATGTGCAGATTTCACTAGCCTGGCATGTACAAAATAATCTCTTTAAAATATCATTGTTAACACATATGCTTATATTCTAATAGGTTTTTGAAAGGAAAACAAGAGAGAAAGCTATGACTTACCCACCCAACTACTGGCCCTCACTGGTTTCCACACCTACTAATTGCTCCAAGCCTGAGTTTTGAGTCACACATCATTACAATAAACTTCTGTTGCACAGTTTGGGCCAGTTCTATAAATTTTACACATAACTCCAGTTAGCTCATCATCCTATATTCTCTTCTCCAATATCTTTTCCTTGGTTAAGCCCCTATGAACAAAGGACCTGTTATGAGCAAGGTCAATGGTATCTTCTTTTGGCTTTATGCTCTGACTGTACAAAATTACTTTACTCCCAACAATAGACCTTACCTTTTCTGACCTTCAAGTCCTTGTGCATGCTTTTTTCTATGCGTAGAGACACTTCTTAATCTCACAAGGCTAGACAAGGTGCCTCCTCCACAACCCTATTGCACCTTGCACTCTTCCTTTTTATATGTTTGCCTCCCTCAGTAAACTCTAAGATGTGTGAGTGCAGCCAGTATCTATCTTCATTATAGAATCTCCACACTCAGCCTGACACATATTAGTTGAACAAATTTTAAAATGTCTCATGAATCGTCCTCTACTGTTTGATGAAAGTTCTTTCTGTCAGTATCACAACCAAGATTTTTACAACCTTCCTCCTAATCCTCACAAGCTTAATGTGAGGGCTGAAAATGTGCAGTCTTCTTGTTACTCACTACTTTATTGTACCATCACTTAGCTCTGTGTCTTTTTTACTTCTTCATCTTATAACATGGGTATCATGATTTTGCAACTTACTGGGTTGTCATACAGTGTTTGATGCTCATATTGTGGCAGTATTCAATGTCAATATTGAAAGAGTACATATATAAGAGTACATATAAAGTACTCAGCTCAGGCCCAGGCACTGTTATTATTACTAAAGTTCTTGCTAATCATTTTTATAATCTATGTCATTAAATTTGCCCTTCTTAGTAACTTCAGTTCTAGGGTCTTCCATCTGTGTTTTGGAACCCATCATAGCCCATTTCAAAAGAGCTCTTGCCAACTTCATTTTCCAGCTGCCAGGGGAAATCACAAAATTGAATACAGACTGTACTAACTTTACCAGATTGACTAAGGGAACTTTTCTGATGGCTTGACAGTGTTCTTTGGTTCATTGAAAAAAGAGGCGGGGGTGGGGGGGGCTGGTGGTTCTAACCCATGCTGTGTACCAGAATTACTGCAGAACTTTGTAAAACTACAGATGCCTGGATCCCACCTTTTAGTCCTAAGAAGGAACACTAGCAGGTATGGTACCTGTGATTTCTGTTGTCTGAGTTTAGGAACCTTGCTCAGTTAAGTTACTCATATCAATTCGGTGTTGTGGTACACTTATAATCCCATGTACTCAAGAAGCCAAGACAGAAGGATTGAAAGTTCTAGACCAGCCTGGGGAGCTTAGCAAGACTCTATTTCAAATTTTTAAAAAGGAGATGGAGATATATGTAGCTCATTAGTAGAGTGCTTGCCTAGCATGCACAAGCCTCTGGATTCAATCCTCAGCCCAATCAAAAAAGAAAAATGTTCCTAGCATCAACTGTTTTGTGTGCTTTCCTCTCTCCTCAGGTAACCAGTTTTCCTTCTTGCCTTGTCTTCTGTGAATCCATTTTTATAGGTTCTGAACTTGTATTTCTAGATGCTTAGTTTCCTTTTGAATGTTCTGCTGTCGTATCACAATAACTTTTTACAATGCTTAATTTTCTCTTCAACCAGAATGTTATACTGACTTTCCCATGTGTTTTATTGTTCCATCATTCTACCAAACACTCTCACTGAGACTGCATGTTTTCTGAATCCTGTATCTTCCTTACCTTCAATAGTTGTGTTGTCTTAACCATTTGTCTCCTTTCCCTGAATCTTGTTTTTTCTATTGCCAGCACAGTGTTACAGTGTCTTCCCACTTCTGACCACCACACTCTACCAATATACTTCTTCTAGGACATTATTCTATTCCAGTTTTATTTATGCCCTTTTCCTGCTTTAAGAAGCCTTAATGACTGTAGTTGTACTTGCTACAAAATATAGTCTGAAATGTTTAATTGTACATTTGATGCCCTTAAAAATGTAGACTCAGTTCAACTTTTAAATTTTATTCCCTTGATGTGAAGATGTTGCGCTGGATTTTTAAAGGTAAGATGATATACAGAAAAGATTCTTTTGAATCCTTGTACTGCCATTTACTAAAGCTCTGATTTCAAGGAAATTACTTTGGCCTTTTTGTCCTCAGTCATCTCATTTGTAAACCAGGACATAAAAGTAACTATTTACATGGGTTGTTATAAGTAGTTAACCTACATAGTGTTTTTATTGGGCCCTTGCACTTAGAGGGCCTTGAAATGCACACTTATCTCCAATTTCTTCTGCTTCTCTCCATGTGTGTGCACTCTCTTACTTCCTTTTCTTTCTTTCCCTGTTCCTTTGCTCGGGCCATTTTTTCTGCTTTTCCTTCTGTTTCCAGCATTTGATTTCTATTCTGTTTTTTGGTTTTCCTTTTTAGTCTTTTCATGAAGTCTCATTTGCTCTTTTCCATTCCAGATTCCCATAGTGGTTTATAGTTACTGTAGCACCTCCCCGCTTTGTTGTTATGTTTCTGCTTTCTCTCTATTGAAATCCCTTAAAGACAGAGACCTAGTCATAATCATGGTTCTCGCCATCCTTCCCAGAGTACTGCTTTGTAGTCAGGAAGTTTTCAGTGAATATTTAGTGAGCAAATAAGTAAACCTAGAAAACCACTACTCATGACCAAGTCAAAAAATATGCCAGGAAAAAAAAAAATATGCCAAAGCACAGTATCCTTCCATGTTATGCTAAAAGAAATAAAATAGTAAATGAATCCCTATACTTACAGAAAGGACTCCTTCCACCAAAAATGAATCTCTGTAATTAGAGAAAGGATTCCTACCAACTAGATAGAAACAAGACTCCTTGGAAATAGCTGACACTAAATCTGGAGCCCTAAATATATTAATTGAGCCTACAAGACTTTGTATACCAGGAAGCGATGAAGCTATGTAAGATTGCTGGCCTCCTGTCAGAAGGACTTTTAGGAATTAACATGAGTGAATTCTCACTGGTCAAAGATGGACAATTTGGGCAACAAATAATATCAATGGATTAAAATAGAAAATATGTCAAATATGTTTGAATCAGTGTGCTTACAGTGATACTTTAAAAAAAAATTTTAACACCTTTGGAAGAAGTTAAGAAACTAATTTATGCTAAAACATTTATCGTGCCTTTCCTATAAGGTTACTGGAGGTGTGGCTTAGTGGTAAAATGTTTGCCTGGCATGCATGCATGAGGTACTAGATTTGATCCCAGCATCCAAAGAAAAGAAAAGAAGAACAACAACAGTTATACCTGAGATAAACAAGTAGTTGAAAAAGGAAAGCTTTCTAATGGCTTTCTGATGGCTGAACTTCAGCCTATAAATGAAGACAGAATGTTAGTATATGAATTTTTTTTAAAAAAATTAAAAATGGGGTGGGGAGGAAATCCGCACTCAGAGACACCAGATCCCAGCTGGTTACCTGCTCTGGAGAGCATCAAGCAGACCCGGGTGAACCCATCTGCATGCCAGAGTTTGGGATGTGGGGGTCTGGGGCACCAACCCTGAAGCTATGGCTTCACTGTGGGGTCTGGAGGAGGTCAGGTAAGCTGCGGCTGCAGACAGATTCACCAACGTCATCAGGAGTCTCACTGGAGATGCAGAGCTGCCCCTAGCACAGAGGAGGTGAATTTTCTGGGCTGCTGTACCACTGCCCCCAGCACAGGCACCAGCAGCACCCCAAAACCAGACTTCCAGATCACCTAAAGCAACCCCAAAGGAAAACGAGATGGAACAATCTGATACTGAGCCACCTGGACTCCCTGAACTGGCAACAAAAGAGGATCTGGAAAAAATGAAATGAGAAATAATTTCTCAGATAACAGCAGAGATTGTGCCCATAGTGCAAGACATGATTAATAAATCTAGAGAGGACACATAAAAAGAAATAGAGGAGATGGACTGGGGATTTAGCTCAGTGGTTCCGCCACCTGCCTTGCAAGCACAAAGACCAGAGTTCGATCCCTAATACAAAAAAAAAAAAATAGAGGAGCTGAGGAACATGATGGAATCTCAACATAGGAAACAAATGGAATCCATAAAACAGATGCAAACAGATTTCAGGAGATTAAAAACTCCACTGAAAGTTTACGCAGCAGAATGAACCAATGTGAGGACAGAATTTCAGATATAGAAGATAAGATTACAGGGCCGAGGATTTAGCTCAGTGGTTTCACCGCCTGGTGTGCAAGCGCAAGGACATGAGTTCGATCCCCAGTACCAAAAAAAAAAAAAAAAGGAAGAGAAGAGAAGATTGCAATTAGTGACCAGGAAAAAAAATTTCTTTAAAATAGTAAGGGACCACAAGAAATCAATCCAGCAGCTGCTAGATGATGCAAAGAAAAATAACATAAGACTGATCGGTGTCAATGAAGAAACAGGAGAGAGGGCAGATGACATAAAAAAACTGTTCACAAAAGTGATGGCAGAAAATTTCCCAAGCAGGGGAAAAGAACTTGACATACAGATAAGTGAGGCATATAGGACTCCAGCTAGCCTTGATAAAAAAAAAAAAATCTACACATAGGCACATAATAGTTAAGATTCCAGAAACCCAACAGAAGAACTAAATTCTACAAGCAGTGAGAGAAAAGAAACAAATCACATACAAAGGAAAGCCCATCAGAATCATAGCAGACTTCTCAACACAAACCCTCAAGGCAAGAAGAGCTTGGAGTGACATATTTCAAGCCCTAAAGGAAAACAGCCTCCAACCCAGATTGATGTACCTTTCAAAACTATCTTTCAAAATTGATGGAGAAATAAGATACTTTCATGACAAAGAGCACCTTAGGAACTTCATGAATACCAAACCAGCACTCCAGAAAATTTTAGACAATCTCCTAGGAAAAGACAACAAGGATCACAACCCCAGGAAACACAGCAGACTGAATCCATTGGGCACAACAAGAAATTAAATGTAAAGGGGGAGAATCTAACAAAAAGAAAAAGTCATGACAATGATAAGTCAATACGTATCAGTTATAACCATCAATGTTACTGGTCTCAATGCACCAATCAAAAGAAATAAACTGGCAGAATGGGTCAAGAAGCAAGATCCACCAATATGTTGCATACAAGAAACACACTTAATTCACAAAGAAACTCAGACTGAAAGTTAAAGGGTGAAAAACAATACTCCATGTGACAGGAACCTGAAAAAAAGCAGGAGTAGCTATCCTCTTGGCAGATCAAGTAGATTTCAAACCAACACTAATTAAGAGAGACAAAGAAGGACACTACATCCTTGTAAAGGGAAGAATCCAAGAGGAAGAGATGACAATCATAAATATACATGCACCAAATACTAGTGCGCCCAACCATATAAAACAAATACAGACATGAAAAATCAAATAAGCACTAATCCAATAGTAGTGGGGGACCTCGATACAGCACTGCCACAAATAGATAGATCAACTAGACAGAAAATAAGCAACAAAATACTAGAACTCAAACTCTTGAACAAATGAACTTAGCAGATGTTTACAGAGTGTTCTACCCCACAAAATCAGAATACACATTCTTTTCAGGTGCACACGGGTCATTCTTCAAAATAGACAACATACTCAAGAACATGTTTAAGTAAGTGCAAAGGAATTGAAGTTATCCCCTGTAGATTATCAGACCATAGTGCGATGAAATTGGTGATCAATAGCAAAAGAAACTGCAAGAATTTCATAAACACATGGAAATTCAACAACACACTTCTGAATAACCAATGGGTCACAGAGGAAATTAAAGAAGAAATCAGACAGTTCCTACAATTAAATGACAATGACAGTACAACATATCAGAATCTATCAGACACAATGAAAGCAGTCTTACGAGGGAAATTCATAGCAGTGAATACTTGTATTAGGATAACAGAGCGAGCCCAACTAAACAACATGATGCTGAACCTCAAGCTTCTAGAAAAAGAAGAGCAGGACAAACGCAAAGCTCATACAAAGGAGGAAATTATAAAAATCAGAGCAGAAGTCAATGCAATGGAGACTAAGGGAGCAATACAAAAAATCAATGAAGCCAAGAGTTGGTTCTTCAGAAGAATAAACAAAATTGCCAAACCCTTAGCCAACCTTATTAGAAAAAGGAAAGAAAAGGCCCAAATCCATGCAGTTAGGAATGAAAAGGATGAAATTACAATGGACCCAGCAGAAATCCAGAGGATCATCAATACCTACTTTGAGAACCTATACACCAATAAGATGGACAACACAGAAGAAATGGACAGATTCCTAGATACACATGAATTACCAAAGTTGAATGAAGAAGACCTAAAAATTCTGAACAACCCAGTATCAATCAATGAAATTGAAAACATAATTAAAAACTTACCAACTAGGGGCTGGGGATTTAGCTCAGTGGTTTCGCCACCTGGTGTGCAAGCTCAAGGACCCAAGTTTGATCCCCAGTACCAAAAAAAAAACTTAACAACTAAGAAAAGCCCAGGTCCTGATGGCTTCACTGCTGAATTCTACAAGACATTTAGAGAGGAACTACTGCCATTACTCTTTAAACTCTTCAATGAAAGGGAAGCAATACTCCCAAATTCATTCCTGGAAGCAAGCATCACCTTGATGCCCAAAGCAGAGAAAGACCCAACCGAAAAAGAGAACTATAGGCCAGTCTCACTAATGAACATAGATGCAAAAATCCTTAATAAGATACTGGCAAATAGAATGCAGAAGATCATCAAGAAGATCATACACCCTGACCAAGTGGGATTCATCCCAGGGATGCAGGGATGGTTCAACATATGCAAATCAATAAATGTAATATGCTATATCAATAGAGCCAAGGACAAAAACCATATGATCATCTCAATAGATGCAGAAAAAACATTTAACAAAATCCAACACACATTTATGATAAAAACACTACAAAAAATTGGAATAGATGTCTCTATTTCAATCTGATAAAAGCCATCTATGCAAAAACCAACAGCCAATATCATACTAAATAGTCAAAAACTGAAATCCTTCACAGTAAAATCAGGAACAAGACAAGGATGTCCACTATCACCACTACTATTCAATATAGTCTTAGAAACATTAGCCACAGTAATTAGACAAGAGAAAGAAATAAAAGGTGTAAAGATAGGAAATAAAGAAGTCAAATTGTCATTGTCTGCAGGTGACATGATATTCTATATAGAAGACCCCAAGAACTCCACCAAAAGTCTTCTAGACTTAATAACCAAATTCAGTAAAGTAGTTGGATACAAGGTCAACACACAAAAATCAATAGCATTTCTGTACATAAACAACAGACTCCCTGACAGAGAAATAGGGCAAACAATTCATTTCACAATAACATCCAAAAAACTGAAATACCTAGGAATCAGCCTAACAAAAAAGGTATCAAAGACCTCTTCTCTGAAAACTGTAGCACTCTGAAAAGGGAGATTGAAGACTGTATCAGAAAATGGAAAGACATCCCTTGCTCATGGGTAGGAAGAATCAACATAGTGAAAATGACCATACTTCCAAAACTGCTATATAGATTCAATGCAATCCCAATTGAAATTCCAGCAGCATACTTCATGGACCTTGAGAAAACAATCCAAAAATTCATTTGGAACAAGAAGAGACCCAGAATAGCAAAAGCAATTTTAGGTAACAGAGACCTGGCAGGGGGTATCACAATCCCCAACCTGCAACTGTACTACAAGGCTACTGTGATAAAAACAGCATGGTACTGGCAATGAAACAGACCTGAAGACCAGTGGAACAGATTAGAAGATGCAGAAACAACGCCAGACACACTCACCCACCTCATCTTTGACAAAGGAGCCAAACACTCTTGCTGGAGGAAAGATAGTCTCTTTAATAAATGGTGCTGGAAAAATTGGGTTTTAACTTGCCAAAGATTAAAACTAGACCTATAGGGCCGGGGATTTAGCTTAGTGATAAGGACCTGAGTTTGATCCCCAGTACCAAAAAAACCCCCCAAAAAACACTAGACCTATATCTCTCACCATCCACTAAACTAAAAGCGAAATGGATTAAAGATCTAAATATTAAAACAGAAACGCTGAACCAGCTGGAACAGAGGTTAGGTAGAACTCTTGAAGTTAGTGGTGTAGGAAAAGATTTTATGAACAAAATTTCAGTTGCCTGTGAATCAGCACAATCCATCAACAAGTGGAATCTCTTCTTACTAAAAAGCTTCTGCAGGGCTGGGGATTTAGCTCAGTGGTTCCACCGCCTGCCTTGCAAGCACAAGGACCCAAGTTCAATTCCCGGTACCAAAAAAAAAAAAAAAAAGCTTCTGCACAGCAAGAGAAACCACCAACAGGGTCAGGGATTTAGCTCAGTGGTTCTGGTGCCTGCCTTGTAAATGCAAGGTCCTGAGTTCAATCCCCAGTACCAAAAAAAAGTGCATTGTGGAGAAGAGAAACCACCAACAGTGTGAAGAGACAACCCACAATGTGGAAAAAAACTTTCACCTGCTGTTCCTCAGACAAAGGTCTACTATCTAGAATATATAAAGAACTTTAAAAAATCAGACCTCCCTAATTTATTTATCTATTTTTTTTTGGTACTGCAGAACCACTGAGCTAAATCCCTGGCCCCTGACCTCCCAAATTTAAAGACCCCGTCCAAAAATGGGCATCTGAAATGAACAGAAATTTCTCAGATAAAGAAGTAGAAATCGCAAATAAAGGGGCTAAATGGATGGCCATTGAGGTGATACTCTTAAGTGAAATAAATAGGACACACATGTGTAAATACTGAATAGTTTCTCTAATGTGAGAAACTGAAAGTGTAAATAAGGACTAAAAGGTATAATAGATAATGTGAAATAGGAAGAAAAGGGGCAAAAGGGGAGGGGTAAGTGGAAGGGGTAGGGGAAAGGAAAGAAGGGAATGGTATTAATATGAGAAAATGAAAAAACGGAAACAAAGTCTTTGTAAATAGGGAGGGATGGAGGGGTTGAAGGGAGGGCAGGGGAATGGGGAAAAAATAAAACCAAGAGAGATTATGTAAAGGTGCAAATTTCCAATGATGACTGTCATTATATTGTATACCTTAAATGTACCAATAAAATTAATTTTTAAAAAATCATTAATCTGAAGAGAGTTGGTTAAATGCATGAACTCTCAAAATTTCAGAGTTAAGGACCTTTTCTGATTTTGATGCGTCATCATAGGAACCAAAAGAGCAATTAGGTATTCAGTTTTTTTTGTGTGAAGTTTTTTTGTTTGTTCATTTTTTGGTGTTGGGTGTTGAACCCAGGGCCTTCACATGGCACTACAATTAGAGCCCTATTTTATTTGAGACATAATGTCACTAAGTTCCCTAGACTAGGCTCAAATTTGCTATCCTGAGCCTTCCAGAATCCTCCAGAATCCAAGAGTGCACCTACCATGCCTTTGACCCAAAAATCTGTCTACTTTGTATTGAGTTTGATTAAAATAACATGGACATGAAAATTACTAGTGTGGAATTAGGATGATACTGTGGGGAAGCAGATAATGAGTGGTAATTTTTGGTGTAATAATGCTTCCACTATTACCTAAATTGCTTCAGTAAACCTGGCAAAGGTCAGTCTTTGGTTGTGTGAATGTACAGAAGTAAATGAAGACTTTTCTAACTTAAGTTATACACTTAACTTTTAAAAAGTATTTGGAGGGCCGGGGATTTAGCTCAGTGGTTCTGGCACCTGCCTCACAAGCGCAAGGTCCTGAGTTCGATCCCTGGTACCAAAAAAAAAAAAAAGTATTTGTAAAGTAAACTTTGCATATCTACCATCTTAGATTTCCTTGTAAAATATATAAAATTTGTATATTCAAATAGATTTTTGTCAAATTGTAAACATAAAAACAGCATATGTGTGGCTGCAAAATAAAATTTAAAAACGGGCCTGGGGATATAGCTCAGTGGCATAGTGTTTGCCTAGAGCACACAAGGCCCTAACTTCACTCCCTAGCATTACCAAAGGAAAAGATGGAAAAGAATACTTGTCTTTTTCCACTGTATCACCCTGCCTCTTTTGTGTTTATGTGTGTCCCCATGTCCATCCAGGAATTGAATCCAAAGCCTTCATACTCAGCTTTCCCCAGACCTTGATTGCTTAATTGATTGATGCATTTGTCTTTTTCTTTTTCTTTCTTTCTTTTTTTTTTTTTTCCTCTTTTGGTACGAGTGATTGAACCCAGGGCCCTGTGCTTGCTAGGCAGGTGTTCTACTGCTGAACTGTATCCTCAGCTCTTAATTTTTGTTTTGAGACAAGGTCTTGGTAAGTTGCTTGTTCATGCTGGGCTTGAACTTGTGATCTTGCTGCCTCAGAAGGAACATACATGCATCCTTCCTTCCTTCCTTCCTTCCTTCCGTCCGTCCGTCTGTCCGTCCTTCCTTCCTTCCTCCCTCCCAGAGTGCTGAGATTACAGGCCTGTGCCACCAGACCTGTCTCTTTTCCAGCTCTTTACTAGCAGGACATTATAGAGGCACTTACACTTGTCTGAAATCTTGGTTTTCTTGCCCATAAAAAAATGGGAGAAAGGCTGTATCTAACCTATGTTAGCGTTCGTGAGCCATGAGTGGGAGATTGGATGGGAACCGAAGAACTAGGAATAAGGACTATACTATATTTTAAAGGAGAATAGAACTAGGTTTGATGTCAGTAGATAGGGGCAAAAATACATTTCCCTTCCTCAGTTGTATTTCCACATATTTAGCTGGGCTTTATTGACTATAATTATAGAACAATTCTATCTATAACTACCTTGCAGTTGGGATTCATTATGGACAGGGTTGGGTATTCTCAGGGTGATGAATGTTGTCATTAAACCACTAGATTTATTTTCTTTCCCACAAGTTGTTACTTTAAGAATAAAATAATACGTTTACCTATGAGAGTTACAAAGTTTTATATTTTTAAACAATTATTTTATGTTGTTTGTTTTAACCAGTTACCCATGGGTGTATTGTTTCCACAATAAAACTTTTTCTACCAGATGGTATGGAAGCCCGACTCCGCTCAGAGTGAGTATTATTTAGTGCTGTGAAGTTTTTGGAGTAACTACCTTAGTTGATAATATTCTAGAAGATGATATACTGCTAATATTTGAGGATCATTTTAATAATATTAGAAAATTGATATGGTGCTTTTAGAATGTAATATACTCCAGTTTAAATTACTTTTTGCATCAGTTTAATGCTAGTAAATAATATATCAGAGACAGAGATTATTTTGTTTTTCAATCTAACTTTATAATTTGGATAGATAATTACTTATTTCTCAGTGTTTAGGGTATGTTTGTTACGGTGAACAGTAACTGTGTTCCTTTTGATCTGCATTGAATATAATTCTGTGATTGCATTTGAAGTTAATACCAGTGTCATAATCTTATAGGACCTTAAAGAAATCAGTATAGTTAACATACCTTATTTTGGTGGGAGTTTTTAAAAGTTTTTCTCAGTGTTTTATTGAGAATGAAACAGTCTAAATGTTTCTTTTAAAGTACAGATTTTAAAGTGTAAACATAAGACATTTGATCTTGTACTTCTTACAAATTATTATTATGAAGTATTGAAGGGAGTTGAGCAGTCTTTAGACTTTAAACTTTTTCATTTAGGGGAGGAAGCTTGAGTAGGGTGGAAGCTTGTTTTTATTCTTATGTTTTCTGTCCTTCAAAAGGTGTTTCTGTTATTATAATCTATTTTTTATTGGCAGTTTACATGATTTGAGGTATGCCAGAATGCTTAGATTTAAGGAAAAGTAGAATAGTGCCTAAGGAAGAGAGAAAGATGAAGTAGTGAGAGGTCCTACCATTACTGTGGTAATCTATACTGAGTTTTGTTAGTCATATATTTTATGCTTCAGTTAAAAGCTGCCAGATTTTTCCCTTAATTTTAAGACTAGCTGAAGCAAAGCAAAAATTTTAAAACCTTTTAAATTTAAAATATTATTACCTATTTTGGATTATAATTTATTAATATTGTTGTAAAATTTAGAGACTTTAATATAACAGCTTTTATGAACCAAGAGTTACAGTTTTGAAAAAAAAAGTTGAGGTTTTAGAAATACAGTATTAATCAACTAATGACATGTGGCTTTTTAAAGACTTTAATATTTGTTTTTGGTAATGAGAATTTTCTTTCATGAAGTTAAAAGCTTTGAGCAATTAAGTAAGGAGTCATCTGCATTCTCAGGTTCCATCTAATAGAACATGGTAATTTTTTGAAGTTTGTTTCAGTGAATTCTGTCCCTATGCTCCATTTCCCTAATCCTTTTGATCTTTACTGCTGTTTTTTTTCTCGTTGTTTGGTTTTTTTATGTGGTTAAATATTAGCATCATTTAAATTTTTGCTGCCAGTTTCATTGTATATAATCTGATTGACTTTCTGAAGAAGATGCATTTGATCAGATAATTCTCTAGAACTGGAGGAAGAGCAAAGCCTAGAAGTCGATTTGTCCAGTTCAAAGCCTGACTTTACTTGTTCTGTGATTTAATCAGGGCTCATTTTTCTCATTTGAAACATGAAGATGATTATAGTATTTATAAAGCAGATGTGATTGTGTACTTAAAGAGATTAGCTTAGTAGCCAGACATGGTGGTGAATACCTATAATCTCAGCACTCAGGAGGCTGAGACAGGGGGATCACCACAAGTTCAAGGCGAGCCTGGGCTACACAGTGAGTTCAAGCCCAGCCTGAACTATATAGTGAGACCCTGTCTCCAAAAAAGAAAAAGTTTAGCATAGTATCTGAAATATAAGTAAAGGATAAACATTGGCTATTTGTTACTATAATCTAATTTTTATTAGCAGTTTACATGGTTTGAATGCCTAGAGTTTAAATACATGGTATGGGGCCAAGGATGTAGCTCAGTGGCACAGCACCTGCCTGGCAAGCTTGACCCTCTGAGTTTGATTCCCCATACCAAAACAAATAATGAAAAACAGGGGCTGGCGATTTAGCTCAGTGGTGCCGCACCTTCCTGGCAAGTGCAAGGTCCTGAGCTCATTCCCCAATACCTGAAAAAAAAAATAGATGTTTGTGCTTGGATCACTGAGAAAGACAGATTTTAATACTATTGCTTCCATTTAGACCATGTGTGTATATCTGTAGAGAAAAGGATATATACTTAAAATGATTATATGGGTGCTTGCATTGAGTAATTTTAATGTGTTTCTTTGTTTTACTTCACATTTTTTTCAAGAAAAAATAAACTTATATTTGTCTGTCTATTTTAGTTTTATGGAGAAAAAACAACTAAAGTTGTATATAGTTGTTTTGTTTTTTTGTTTTTTGTTCTTGGTACCGGAGATCGAACTCGGGACCTTGAGCTTTCAAGGCACACGCTGGCACCACTGAGCTAAATCCCCAGCCCTGTACATAGTTTTTTAAGACCTTCACTAGGCACCAGCTTTGTTAGGCCTTGTAATAGGCTGTGGGAATTCAAAAGTGAATTGAACATAGTTCTGAGACACAGACATGTAATCAAGGTGCAGTAGGGGTTTACACAGGCTCAATGAACTCTGTATGGGTTATTACTGGTACTCAGAAAGGAGGTGGGTGCTGGTACTTAATATTCCATTTCAAGTCATACCAGATTAGTTTCTCAGCAGCTTTTATTTGTGATTAAGCAGTTGAATCTAGGAGCTTTGCACAGTCATTCTTCAACCTGGCTATCACTAGAGTGACTTCTAAGATGTGAAATGATAAGCAACTAGTAGAGGACATAGGTGGCAGCCTTGCTGTATGTCCCCTCTATCTGTCTTGAACACAATATAGCATCTTTCAGGGCACTGTAGAGTAGAGACCCTGGCTTCCTTAGCTGCTCACATCTCTTAGGACTGGTAGTAGTGATTAATTGCTTACTGTGTCCTAGACACTGTTTTAAGCTATTTATTTATATTAAAACATTTAATGCTAAAAATAATTATATGGGATTAGTTTTATAATTATCTCCCTTTTATGGATGAGGAAGCTGAGAACTATCTTAATTAAGCAATTTGCATTTCACCTGGTAAGTAGAGCCAGAATTTGGGCCCAGTGAGTATAGCTTCTGAGCCTGCATGTTTAACTGCTCTGCATTACCTGTGAGTAGTTCTTTATCAGGTCCAAAAGACAAGTACTGCCAATTTATGATGTCTATTTAATACTTTGTTCTAAAGTGATAGACCTAAGCCGGGGGCGGCGAACCTAGGCCATGCATGCCACAGTGGGCTGTTTGTATCATTGAAAGTTCTGAAAGGTTCACCATCACTGATAAGCTTTCAGTTCGCTTCTCAGGTGGCTGGGTGGGAAACAGTTCCTACTGTTTTGATCAGCTAAAGTTTTTCACCGGAACAAATTTCCATATTATAGCCTTTCTTTCCAGTTAAACTTTGTTTTTTTAAGGCTTTCCATACAGGAATGTTTAATTTCAAAAGAATTTGGTTTATATATTACAAAATTGAATATGAGTTACTTAAAGAGCATATTTTTCTCTATAGAAATACTTACAATGAAGGAAGTCATTGTAGCCCTCAGTAAGTAGTAGGTCCTCAAAAGGCATTCACTATGTTTTGGACTTGAAATTTGTTTTTAGAAATTATTCTTGTATAAAAAGTAGCTTTTTATATTTATTTTGTTTTCTGAGATGTTAATATATTTATGAAAATATTAAAATATAATTTGCATTATTTTAATTATATAAAGAAATATATCAGTTTTGTGGTTAAGATATTCTAGTAGGTCACATTATTTCCCCCATTGTCAGGAAATTAGATAAAAATTCTAAATTTTACTTTTCAGTGTCATCCATGCTCCATTACCAAGTCCTGTTGACAAAGTAAGTTGCTAATGATTATTTTTTCCAAACTCAGTTATATTGCTTTGAAAATATTTGTTTTTAATATATTTTACTCAGAAACTTCTCTTTTATAAACCAAACAGGACATATATACCTATCTAGTTAATTCAGTCTTCTGAACTTCAATATCTAGAGAATTTAGAATGGATGTTTCTTCAGAAAAAGCCTTTGTTATCTCAAGTAAACTGTTTTCTGTATAAATTTGTTTCACCTATTTTGTGCCTAGCCAGAGAGGTAAGGGGTAATGTTAGCCATTTCTTTTTATTCTGAGATACAGTTCTGTCCAGAAATTTATGAAAGCTTTCTACCAAAATATTTCACTCAACATTTACCCATTTAAGGAAGAAGCACAGACGTATAACTTATACATTTTTTTAAAATTATCTTTGAAGATTGGTTTAACATGTTCTGATCAGAAACATTGCAGTAGTTCCTTTCTAAAAAACATTTTGTTTTTGGTATCAGGTATTGAACTCAGGAACTTGCTCTTGCCAGGCAGGCGCAGCACCGCTGAGCTATATCCCTAGCCCTAAAAAATATTTTTGTTCAGAAATAATGGTGCATTAAACCAGAGGTATCATTGCTAAATAGCAAAAAGAAAAAGTAAAAACAAAACATCTTTTGCATCATTTAACGTTAATGTGGGTAATTATTAGTATAATAACTATTGGGGAAAATATTTTATAATTTTTCTTCCATCTGGATGAAGAGTGAATGCTTGAAACTGAAATTGTCTCTTAGATTCCTCTTTAGAGGTAAAAGTTGTTAATTATCTACTTCTGCAATACCAAGAATTATTTCAGAAGTAAATAGTAGCCTTGTTTACAACTAATTTTATTTTATTTTATTTTTATTTTTTTGTTTACAACTAGTTTTAAAAAATAGGGCCGGGGATTTAGCTCAGTGGTGCCGCTGCCTGCCTCACAAGCCCAAGGCCCAGAGTTCGATCCCTGGTACCAAAAAATAATAATAATAATAATAATGCCAACTCCTTTAGTCAGTATGTTAATAAAGATATACTTTCTGAGCTTAATAAGGAATGATAGTGTAACATCATAAATAAGTTAACATAGTGGGCTTATTAGCTTTGAGGAATTGGGTAAATATTACGGCAGCCTTTCAAGTGTGGCCCTCTCTTCCCCCTCCATTCTATGTTCTACAGTCTTGGAAACTCCTTATAGAAAGTATTTCTTTTGAGTTCAAAGCAGTTTGATACCCTTACTATTGTTTAAACACAATTATTTTCTGTTGCTTCATTAAAATGTGCTTATTAAGAAAAGACAAAATTATTTTCATTGTCTCTGTCCACTAGTGTGAGATTTCATGCTCCCCCCCAACACACACAAGAATAACATTTTGAAGATGTTACTTTTTTTTTTTCTTTGGTACCGGGGATCAAACTCGGGACCTTGTACTTGCGAGGCAGGTGGTGGAACCACTGAGCTAATTGTCTTTATGATATAAATTTGTGATTTGGCTTATCTGGGAATGTCATCATGAGTAGCACTTGTTCCACTACCCTGCTTATCAATTTCATACTTATCAGCATAATACCATTTATAAATTCCAAGCATAGAACAGAAATAATTTGAGAACTAGGGAAAATGATTTTTTTTTTTTTTTTTTTTGGTACTGGGGATCAAACTCAGGAGGTCCTTGCACTTGCAGGGCAGGCGGCGGAACCACTGAGCTAAATCCCCGGCCCATTTTTAAAAATAATTTTTATCTGCATATTTAAGTAAATAGACACTTCAAGGAGTTGGTTTCTCTCTCTTTTTTTGGTACCGGGGATCAAACTCAGGACCTTGCTCTTGCAAGGCAGGCGCGGTGCCACTGAGCTAAATCTCTGGCCGCCTTTTTTAACCAAAACTAGTATATTTATCCATGCATGTTCAAGCATACATGTAAAGACTTCTAAAGAAAACTATGCTGAAATACCATAAGCTGTACAAAAAGTCAGCTAACACATTAAAATGTTATATGACAAAGGATAGACATTCTTAATATATAAAGAATTTAAACCAAGAAAAAGGGCAAGCTCTCCAAAACAGTAAGAGGACAAAAACATACGAATAAGCAGTTCTCAAAAGAATGAATAGAAATGAAAAATCAACATGAAAAAACACCCTTCACTAAGCTTTTTCTGTAATTAACTAGCAAATATCTTAAATAGTAATTTTAAATTCTGGGTGATTGTGGTTTCTCTTTAATGTCTTTTATAAACTGTTTTCTGTTACTGTTGACACTGTATCATTTTACTTCTAGGTTGCTGCTAACACTCCAAGTATGTACTCTCAGGAACTATTCCAGCTTTCTCAGTATCTACAGGTAAAAGTAGATCTTGAGAATTTTGAGTCTTTAGGAATAGAATTAAACATCCTAGTTTTTATTTTGCTAGTTCACAAATTCAGGATACATGTACACATGACTGCATACAAGTTCAAAATAAATATCTTTTCAAAGAAGAGCAAAGGATTAAAAATAGGCCTTATGAAGGAAAAAAAGGCCAGCATTTTTAAATTTAAAGAAGACAAACTTCTGTACAAGAAAACTTTTTTTTTCCAAAACGAGAATGTTCCAAAGTAGTTCTTTATCTGTAGATGCTTTCAAATAAAATTAAACCGGGGTGATTTTGGTTGCTTAATATTAATAGCATAAGGGGGCAGGGATTTAGCTCAGTGGCACCATGCCTGCCTTTCAAGCACAAGGTTCTGAGTACCACACACACAAAAAATTAATAGCATATAATTATATAGTGCTTATTGTATACCAAGCTCTACTTTAGGACTTTATGTGTATTCATGTAATCTTTGCAATAGTCCTATAATGTACATATTTCATTCCCACTTTTACAAGAATAATAATCAAGGGACAGAAAGATTTAATAATTTACACAGTATCACACATCTAATAATACATGATAGAGCTGAGATTTGGACCTCGTCTGAGTTTTCATTAATTTAATAGTCAAACCTGAGTCTCTTCTGTACTGTGCTGCTGGATCCATATAGAAAGACTTTTGATAGACCAGATACTTGGAATGGGTTCCAAAAGCAGTTAATTGTATATTTAAAGTTCTATACAAAAGCAAACAAGTGTTATTTTTCTCCCTGGCTTATACAGATTTGGGCTGGATTATGGTGAGAGAGTATGGGAAGTCAATCACGGAGAGCAGATCTACTTCAATTAAGAATGTACACTTCTGGACCAGGGATTTAGCTCAGTGGTACTGTGCCTGCCTCACAAGCGCAAGGTCCTGAGTTCAGTCTCCGGTACCAAAAAAAAAAGAATGTATACTTCTGTGAAAATGAACAGAAAATAATCAATGCATTAATTTGTATCTTACAATGTTGCATGTTTGTCCCTTAGTAGAGTATTTAAGAGCATGGGCACTAGCCAGAATTCCCTAGACTTGATCTTCTGAAAAAGTTGTTTAAAATGTTTGAGACTTGTTTTCTTCATCTAAGAAATGAGTTGAATTGAGCAATAGCACTTACCTCCCTGAATTGTAAAGAACACGTAAAGCACTTAGAACAGTGGTGGCACATAAAATGTATGCCATAAATGTCAGTAGTTATCTTCTATTCAATAGAAGCCACATAAATTGACCTAGGTCTCTCATTAGAGGTGGAAGAAAACAGATTAATTAGGTCTGCACTTCATATTTCATATGAGAAATATAGGCCCTAGAAAGGTTAAATAATTTCTCCAAGGCTATAGATTATTGCTCTAGTCATCATGAATTGCAATCCCTTGGCTCTTACTCTTCAACTTTCTTGTCAGTTCTTTGAATATCCACTTATTATTCTAAGACTTTGAGAGAAATTGCACCAATCTTGTCTGTATACATGCTTATTGAATTGTCAAACTTCTTTTTTTTTTTTTTTAGTCCTTTTTTTTTTTTTTGCAGTACCGGGGATTGAACTCCAGACCTTGTGCTTGCAAGGCAGGCGCAGCACCACTGAGCTAAATCCCCAGTCCTAAACTTCTAATGTAAATTGTTAACCATTTATATAAAAGCTGGAATACATGCATTTCATGCTTTAAAACTAATAAAACAGCATTTTTGGAGGTGCTGTATTTCTGTTAGAATGTGGTTCATATGGTTAAGAAGCGAATAGAATTGAATTTCAAGAAGTGAAATTGCACCATCTAGTGGAGGTGGATTTTAAAGCTATGGTTGGTGGTTTTTTTCAGTAAAACATTTTGCATTTGTGTAATTTCCTGCATATTAGGGATCTTTTAGAATCTTAAAATAGACCTGATAAATAGTCTCTTTCAATTGTAAGCTTTTAAAAATGTGGACTCTGAGGCTGGTCCAAGTGTAGTGGTGTTTAAAAATGTGGACTCTGAGATGATGTGGGTTTTATAAAATACCTTAATCTACATTTTTAGAGTTATATTAAAACATAGTTTGTACTTCTAATTAGACCAGATTTTTCCATAATCATTATTTATTAAGGATGTGGAAAGCAATACATTCATGCTTTAAACCTCAAGTAGTGTCTTTGAAGTATATACTTATCTGTTGAAGTGATTCAAAGATAGTAGGGTGGTAAGTGTTCTTTGGATAATGACAGGAAGAGAAGAAGGTGAAGGTGTGCCAAAGCCACAAATACTGTGAACATTTCACCTTGATTCCCAATGAAGGAGACTATTGACAGATACTAAATATAAACAAGTCACCTAGAGATCAGGTTTTGCTTACCAATGTCTTTCTCTGTAAAATAGTACTTTGGAGGGCCAGGGATTTAGCCCAGTGGCACCACGACTGCCTCGCAAGCGCAAGGTCCACAGTTCAATTCCCAGTACAAAAACAAACTATATATATATATATATATATATGTATATGTATATATATATATATGTATATGTATATATATATATATGTGTGTATGTATATATATATATATGTGTGTGTATATATATATATATAAAAAACTTTGAGCTGCTGTGTATAACTTTTTGACCCCTTTACTACATTGAATCAATATTTGATGAACTTTTAGTTATTTGGGACATATATGGATGGATACATAACTATTTTAGACATCATATTGTGCAGATAAGCCATTATAAAGTGTCTTTGATACTTACCAGATTATTTTCTTAGTTTGGAGTGAGTGTGTTCTGAGATACAATCATAGTTTATATGTGAGTATTTGTGTGATATATAAAATGCAATCCTAAAATTATTAGTAAAAAGAAAAAAAAAAGAACAAGTGACTTCTGTCTCAGAGGAAGCTACAGCTAGAGTAACTCTAAAAGCAGTACTTAAAGCCCAACAGATGATCCTAAAATGTTGTAGCCTGTATATATTTAAAAGGATTATCAAGTTTGGAATACTTTGAAACACATCAAGGGGAATGTAATATGAGAATATATTCACAATGTGCTGAAAATTGATTACTCTTCAAAGGAATTGTTCTGAGTTTATTATAGTCTCTTTTGTGATTTGTAATAATAGGAGGCCTTACATCGGGAACAGATGTTAGAACAGAAGTTAGCCACGCTTCAGCGGCTACTGGCCATCACGCAAGAGGCTTCGGATACCAGTTGGCAGGTATTCCAGTTGTCTTTATATTCAGCAAGCATTTAAAAGTTTAATATTCCTTTCGATCTCCAGTACCAAAGAAAACCCAAAAACAAATAAAAGTTTAATATTCCTTATGTGTTGTATGAACTAAAACTAAAATTTTTTGGCAAAGGCAGTGTTTTCTAAACTAAAGAGCAGATATTGATGTTAGCATTTTACAGTGGATGTTGGTCAGGTTTTTTGTTAACTTGTTTGCTTGTTTGTTTTAAGACAGAAGTGTTTACCATGTTTTTTAATAAGAGTCTTCCACCCCTCCCCTCCAGCAAGGAGCAAGAAAGATGCAAAGAATGCAGGGTACATTGTATGGGGGGTACAGAAGAAGGAGGAGGAGAACGCTGAGGGGAAAGAGGGAAAAGCAGCAAATGAGAGACAGGCAAGGGGAGTGGGCAGGGACCATCATGCCAGCCCCAGCTGAGCCAGGGAAGCAGCTATGATGCTCCCTGTTGCCATCGTTGGTCAGCCTTATAATTTTTTTATTGTTGTTGTTGCCAGTATATATGATATATGTGATATGTGTTTTTAATCACTCTGAGGTTTTATTTATATTTGATTTTTCTTCTTCAACAGGCTTTAATAGATGAAGATAGACTCTTATCACGGTTAGAAGTTATGGGAAACCAATTACAGGCATGCTCCAAAGTATGTAACTCAAGTACATAAAGAAGACTGCATAGGGTTTTTTAATGTACTTTTGGTTCTTTGACTGTTATTTTGAGTATATGCTAAAATTTTATACATTTTCACTGTTCTTTTAAATCTGTTATCAAAAGAAATTTTAAGCATACCTATAAGTAGAAAGAATTATATAATGAATGCCCATATACGAGTCTGTTTTTTCTGTCACAGTTGATATTTATTGAGGAAACTGGGTCATTATTTTGTTGCCATCAACGCTTCATGGGTGGTATTGTGTTCATTAGCAAAAGGCAACATAATGTCTAGTTGTCTGTCCCTTTTTTTAAATTTTGGAGACAGGGTCTCACTTTATAGTGCAGGCTAGCCTCGAATTTAACTGCAATCCTCATGCCTCAGCTTCCAAAGTGCTGGGATTACAGACATGTACCATAATGCCTGGCTTTGTCTGTCCTTTTTGGGATTTTATCATTCATTAAAAGTTATAAAGGGCCAGGGATTTAGCTCAGTGGTTCCGCTGCCTGCCTCACAAGCACAAGATCCTGAGTTCAATCTCTGGTACCAAAAAAAAAGTTATAAAAATGGTGATATAATTCTATTATTGCTTCATTCATTTAGCTGGATTACTTCTTCAAAGAGAAGTTTTTGCTTATTAACCTTGGGGTACATTTTCTATGGGAAAAATAAGGCAGATGGTTTTCTTCCCTTATTTACTAGATTTACTAGTTTCTTTTTATCCACCAAAGAATGACCATGAAGCAGTTTCTGTCGCCACATAGATTTAAACATATTTGATGTGTTTCAGTCTATTATACTGTTTTCCTTATTGATATTCAAATTATCCCATTTTCAGTGTAGGTGAACCTCTTTAGGGTGGTTCTCTTTGTGGAACTGTGGCAGACTTTGACAGCTTCCTGCCCTCAAACTAAACAGGATATTCCAAGCTCATTTTGTACATTTCTTGCCCCAGATACGGAGTCCACTTTTTTAACCATGGTTTAAAATGCTTGATGTGTTTGAAGGTAATTGATTATGTTTTACCACAAAAGTAAGTATGGTGGCTTGCAGAGAATATGACAGATATGAGTAATTAATTTTGTATATTTGAGAGAAATTCTCAGTTGCGTTTGAACTTTTTTCTGTTGGAAGTAGGAATTAATACCATTATAAAAGCATAATTTATTGATATATTTTAAAATACAGCTTCAGTTAATATAGGATCACTTCATTTGTGTTTAAAGGTACCTTCACATATAATTTTAAAAGCATTATAATGTGCCTTTTTTCAAATGGTAGGAAGCTTTTTTAAAAAAAAAAAAACTTGGCTGTAATTATAAATGTTTTATTCTAGAATCAAACAGAAGATAGCTTACGGAAGGAGCTTATAGCATTACAAGAAGATAAACACAACTATGAGACAACAGCCAAAGAATCCCTGAGGCGAGTTCTTCAGGAAAAAATAGAAGTGGTTAGAAAACTTTCGGAAGTTGAGGTATTTCACTTTTAAAAATACTAAATAATAGTATGATTCTTTAAGAATTTCAAACATAGGAGCCTGGGGATTTAGCTCAGTGGTTTCGCCTCCTGCTGCACAAGTGCAAGGACCCAAGTTCAATCCCCAGTACCAAAAAAAAAAAAAAGATAAAAAAAAAAAAAGAATTTCAAACATTCCAAGAGTCTTTAAACTTAGTTATTATCATATAGCTAGGAAATATTTTCTGTCAGTCTGATGGGAAGGAGCAGGTATGCTGCTTTCATTGGTAAGAATTCCCAACATAACCATTTGTATTCTGGTGCTTATAGTCTCAAGTCAGTGACTAAGGAAATAAAAACCTAATCAAGAAATCTTACTGTTTATACTCTGGCATTCAGCCTTTATGTAATGGACCATGATGTGTGCCAGGGAATTGATCTTCTGTCACAAGATCTTTTTTATTCCCCCTCTGTATGGGGATTGAACCCAGGGCTTCACACATGCTAGGCTAGTGCTCTACCACTAACCCTTTTTATTTTATTTTGAGACAGTTTCACTGAGTTGCCCAGGCTGGCCTCAAACTTGTGATCCTCCTGCCTTAGCTTCCCTTAGCTTCCTGAGTAGCTGGCATTACAAATGTGCAGCACTGCACCTGCCTGGCTCCTTCCTTCCTTCCTTTCCTTCTTTGTTCTCTCCCCTCCCCTCCCCTCCCCTCCCTTCCCCTCCCTCCCTCCCTTTCTTCCTTTCTTCTTGGTCATTGTAAGGTAGGAATTTAGACTACATGTTCCTACTTTACCCATCCTCCAGAGAGGAGATCCAAGTTGTCTTATACTTTGGAGATTCAAAGCAGAAGTCTCCAAGATCCTTTCCAGATCCTTTAGGAACAGTCACAATGTGATTCTTGGGACTGAGGGTGTAGCTCAGTGGTAGAGCACATGCTTGGCAAAACCCTGGTTTCAATTGCCATTATAAGAGAGATGGAGGGGGAGGGAAAGAAAGAGGAGACAGGTGAATTCTTATTGCTTTAAAAAAAAACAAAACGTTATGTGAGTCACTCCTTTGAACCATTGCAAAATGAACAGAAATTAATGTCCATTCATCATAGACTAAATAGTAAGCTTATCCTTAATACTATAATAATTTCTGTAATGGCCTCATCACATAGTGCCTGGTTCATTATTTGACATAAGGGGAAATTGCTGCAACTGCTGCATATTTTTAAACTTAGTTTAAGAATTGATAGATTTAAACTGGGCACAGTGGTACATACCAGTAATCCCAACTACTTAGAAGGCTGAGGCAGGAAGATCACAACTTTACAGCCAGATTGGGCAATTTAGACCTGGTCTTTAAAAAAAATAGGCTGGGCCAGGGATTTAGCTCAGTGGTTCCGCCGCCTGCCTTGCAATCTCAAGGTCCCGAGTTCGATCTCCGGTACCAAAAAAATAAATAAAATTTTAAAACAGGCTTACAATATTTTCAAGACTAAAGCTATACCTGCTAACCTTTTGGAAGTACAGTTATATAAAGGTAGCATCCTCTTCCTGCCTCACTCTCCCCTGAACTTTTTAAGTTATGTTTTAGTATGTACCTGAAGTGAAAGTCTTATATTATTTAGCTCAGCTTTAATAAAGTTCAGGGTAGATACTGATTTAGAATAGCCCCATAGAATTAAATTTTTATGAAATGAATTTGGAAGGAATTCTAAATAATAAATGTGCTTTTATTCTAAATAAGTTGTCTATGAACTTGCATTGCAGCGAAGTCTCAGTAACACTGAAGATGAATGTACCCACCTGAAAGAAATGAATGAACGGACTCAGGAAGAATTAAGAGAATTAGCCAATAAATACAATGGAGCTGTTAATGAAATTAAAGATTTATCTGATAAATTAAAGGTATGTATTTATCCAGGCTGACGGTATGTTAAGCTAATTATCTGTAACACACTGGACAGCTTACAAGTTTGGGTATTGCTTGCTGTATATGTCACAAGCCCTAGTCAAAATATATCACAAGGGCATAGTAACAAAAAAATCATGGTACAAGTATAAACATACAGACATACGCTAGGCGTGTTGGCACGTGCCTATAATCCTAGCACTTGGGAAGCTAGGTCAGGATCACTGAGTTTGAGACCAGCTTGGGCTACATAGTGAGTTCAAGGCCAGCCTGCACTACAAAGTGAGACCCTGTCTCAAAAAAAAAAACAGAAGTTAAAAAATAAATAAACATAGAGACATAGACCAACAGAATAGCGTGAAGGACAGAGAAACAAATCCACACAACTATAGTTGTCTGATTCTTGACAAAAGAATCATTATATTAGAAAAAAGACAGCCTCTTTAATAAATAGTCCTGAGAAAACTAGATATCTAGATGTAAAAGACTGAAACTAGATCCTTATATCTCACTGTATACAAAAATCAATTCAAAATGAATCACACAGCTAAAACAAATCACAGAGCTGAAACTTTGGAACTGCTAGGAAAAAACGTAGACCCTTGAAATCATGGGTACAGGCAAAGACTTCCTGAATGGAACTCCAGTAGCATAAGAAATAATAGCAAAAATAAATGGTACTACAACAAATTAAAGAGCTTCTGCACAGCAAAAGAAACAAGAGTGAGGAAACAGCCTACAGAATGGGAGAAAAATCTTTGCCAGCTACTTCTCTGACAGATGATAATGTCCAGAATATATAAAGAACTCAACTTAAAACTAAGGAAACAAATAATCCAACCAAGAAATGGACAAATGAACTGAAATAGGCACTTTTCTAAGGAAGTACAAGTGGCCAGTAAATAAATGAAAAGATGTTCAGCATCTTCAGACATCAGGGAGCCCAGCCTGAGCAACTGACACCCTGTCTCAAAATAAAATAGGGATATAGTTTGGTGCTAAGGCCCTAGGTTCAATCCTTTGTACCAAAAAGGGAGCAGAGGGTAGGGGTGAAGGTACCACTACATAAGTGAGTGAATGAATGAATGAATGAATGCTGGCAAAAATGGCGGGGGGAGCTTAGACACTGTTGGTGGGAATGTGAATTAGTACAGCCACTATGGAAGTCAGTATGGAGGTTCCTCAAAAAACTAAAAATACAGCTATCACTTGATCCAACTATATCATTCCTCAGTGTACTTCTCAAAGAATGATAGCCCACATATTATAGAGAAAATGATCAAAGTATGTTATGTGCATGTACAAATATGCCAACATGAAACCCACTATTCTGGATAACTGTGTACTAATAAAAAATGCCTTTAAAAAAGTTTAGGTGTTGCTTAGTGATTGTTTATGTAAAATGTAATAATGAGCCAGGTGCAGTGGTACACACCTGTAATCGTAACACTATGGAAGCCTGAGACAGGAAGATTCCAATTTCAAGCCTAGCCTAGGCAACTTAGTGACTTAGTAAGACCCTGTTTTAAAAATTTAAAAAGGCGGGGCTGGGGATTTCACTCAGTGGTTCTGCCGCCTGCCCTGCAAGCGCAAGGACCCAAGTTCGATCCCCGATACCAAAAAAAAAAAAAAAAATTTACAAAGGCTGGAGATATATAGCTCAGTGTAAAGGTCCTGGTTCAGTCCCCAGTACTGGGGAAAAAAATTGGTAATGTTTGACATTTATAGTAAAAAATAAGGTGTTTGTATTCTTTTTTGTCCCAACCTCTATTACCATAAGTAATTGAAAGCCTATAAATTCTGATACGTTTCCTCTAGGTGTCAGTGTAGTCTGTGCTTTACAATAGGCTTTTTTTTTTGTACCAGGGATCAAACTCGGGACCTTGCACTTGTGAGGCAGGCATGGTGCCACTGAGCTAAATCCCTGGCCCAAACTATACAAATTTTTTTTTTCTTGTACCAAGGATCAAACTCAGGACCTCGCACTTGGGAGACAGGCAGCACCACTGAGCTAAATCACTGGAACAGTAGGCATCTTTTTTTTTTTTTTTTTTTTGGTACCTGGGATTGAACTCAGGACCTTGCACTTGTGAGGAACCACTGAGCTAAATCCCCAGCCCCAGTAGGCATCTTTTAAATTTCAACAGTATGGGCCAGGAATTTAGCTCAGTGGTTCCAGCACCTGCCTCGCAAACACAAGGTCCCAAGTTCGATCCCCAGTACCTAAATAAATAAATAAATTTCAACAGTAAGTAGTTGAGAATCAGTAAGACCTGAGATATTCAAATGGGTTCTTTAAACCTGAAACTGCTTATTTTTAGGCCATATTAAAGGCAAGGTCCAGCTATTTAGTGCTAAAACAAGCCCAGGGGAATCTTGGAGTAATCTGTTTGACTCCTGATGGGATATGGCTTATTCTACTTCAGCTGCCATTACCTGTAGTGATGGGACGTTTAAGGACAGATCAGACTGTAGGGTAATGTCTAGTTGATCCTTTACATCTTACTATAATTCAGACCATGGACTGAGTACCTAGGAGATAAGCATTTGTTAGAGAAGACCAGAGCATAGCTGTCTTCTGTGTTGTTAGTTAACTTCTGATAGTTTTAAAGATTGGTCTTACTAGGGCCTGGGATTTAGCTCAGTGGTTCAGCTGCCTGCCTTGCAAGTGCAAGGTCCTGAGTTCGATCCCTGGTACCAAAAAAAAAAAAAAAAAAAAAAGATTGGTCTTACTAAAAGGAAGTCTTTTTGAAAGGGCTTGTGCCATCATCCCTTTAGCTGAACATAATTTTGTTTAAACTTTCAGAATAAGTTCCATTTTAGAACTTAAAAATAAATTGCAATAGTGGTAGTTACAGGAGAAAATATTACTTCCCACTTAAAAACTGTTGAATATTCTTCTTTGACCCTTTATCTTTCTGTGGGTGTTTACAGAGTAGTAACCCCAGTGCAGATCACTTTTTACATTTTGTTTTGTCTTCTTTACTGGTTTAGAAAAACTGCTTTATAAATACATTGTATAGTTTTGACTACATTCCTTGGAATTTTAAGTGAATAAGCAATCCTGGCTAAGGCCTCTTAAAACAAGATCAGGTTTTTGTTAAGTAACTGAATCTTCTTCATCCTCGACAGGTAGCAGAGGGAAAACAAGAGGAAATCCAGCAGAAGGGACAAGCTGAGAAGAAAGAATTACAGCATAAAATAGATGAAATGGAAGAAAAAGAACAGGAGCTCCAGGCAAAAATAGAAGCTTTGCAAGCTGATAATGACTTCACCAATGAGAGGCTAACAGCTTTACAAGGTAAGTTACCTAATTCAGAAATTCATTAGACTAGATTATTTTTTTCTTTTTGTCTGTGAAATATCTTTTTCTTGGAATTTTATTTACAGTACGGTTAGAACATCTTCAGGAGAAAACTCTTAAAGAATGCAGCAGCTTAGGTAGGTGTCATCCACATTTCTTATTTGAAGCTGAGTTTAATCATTAAATTTTTTACCTTGTTTACTGTCTCACATATCTTACATATCTCACATTGGGTACTTATTTTTTATAAGGATGTTTTATATATTAGGTATAAAATGCTGCACTCTCAGAAAAGTTCCCTTTAAAATATAGTTGATTGCCACTAGTGGGCACCATTGTTTAATCCTTGAAAATGAATGAAATTTCTACATCTGAAATATTCTACTTAAATCCATGAACAGTAGGACTCATGCATTCATTGGAAGGCAACTAAGCTTGAACTAGTAGAAAATGGCAAGTTGAACCTTTCTTGTAAAAATAAAGTGTTCAGTACAAACTTACTATGAGTAGGAAAAGGAAATGCCCTGGTTATACTTGAGACCAATTTTAAAGAAATACTTGCTTTGATCAGGCAATGATATACTGTCTTAATCCTAGGGATACAAGTTGATGACTTCTTACCTAAAATAAATGGGAGCACAGAAAAAGGTAGTGTAAAAAACTTAAATATTTTTCTCTCATGATATCCTTTTATTATTTGAGTAGGTTAGGGAGCTCAGGGTATTAAGGTTTTAAATGTTTAGAATGAAAAGTATACTGTACAGAGACTGCTGAATTTTATCTTTTAAAATTAGGCTTCCTAGGCTGGAACTGGAACTTAGTGATAGAGTGCTTGCCTAGCATGTGCAAGGCTCTGAGTTCACTCTCCAACACACAAAAACAAACAAAAATATGAAACAACTAAAATAAGGTTTCCTTTTATTTTCAAAGATATAATGCTCTCATCCATTCTTAGATACGCTATATTATATGGAAATTTCAATTGCTCAAATATAAGAAAATCATAAAGTTCAGTGTTAGCAATGGCTTATATAATACAGCTCTTTTCCTCCCACTCTGTTTTTCAAAGCTATACTACTATTTTTTTTCATCAAGTTCTGGCTCCAGACCCCTATTTTTAATGTGTGAGTTCATTTAACAGATCATTGAGCCCTCGGACATGTCATAGAAACTATTTTTGTCTATCTATTTCATTGACCAAAAACACAGTCATTTCTTCCATCAGAAAAATCTTTTATTAATTCTTGGCTGTGTGACCTCCTTTTTTTTTTCTGTGATAGCATGGGTTCATTCTTACTAAAAACTTGTAGCTACTATGTATTGGTTTTCATTGCTACATGGAGGGCTTTTTACCCAGTAACTTCTATAGTCCTTCATTCTTGAATATCGCTGTTGACCTTTTACTCCTTTTCATCCAGCATCAGTTGAGCACCAACAATGTGCTGGATCCTGCATTAGATGCTTGGAGTACCAAAAGAATAAAATTGTTATCTGTGTATACTGATCTGTGTGCATATCATCACAGTTTTTATACAAAAATTAAAGAGGGATATCAGGGTCAGTACTAGAACTTCCTGTTAAATGCTTTTTCTATGTATCAGGGGATCTTTACAGTTCCTGGGAAGGACTAAAACTGGTAGTATTAGGGAAGTGGTTTGTTTTGTTTTTGTTTGGCTGGTTTTTAATGAAGAACTGGTAGAATAGACATAAGAAATCATGTATATGTGAGCTGCAAGGTCAAGACCTAATACATATTGAATCTTAGAACTTTCAATTAAGAAAGAAATTTCTTTAATCATTGCTATTTGACATTTCTGTGTATGTTTGTAAATTATATTGCTTTTTCTAAATTCCCAATTTGATCAAGTTTCAATTTGAGAATTTTTAAAGGTGTAGTTTATATTCATTATACCAAAATTACTAGTTGCCATTCATTAAATATATCTAGCAAACATGTAAAATGAATTAATCCTCATATCCTAAAATTTTATCTCCTTTAAATGATTTTATATTTTGTTATTTTGCCTTTCTGTTTCTGGCATATATATTTTTTAATCAAATCTGTTATTATTCTCTTGATTTGAATATCTATTATTAATAGTGTTGATCTAAGCTGAGAATGTGTTTCTTAAGTTGAGAATCCTTATACATCCATAGAACCACCTTTTTACTATTTAGAGTTGTCAAATTACTGTTAAAACTTTTCCCAGTTCCAATCGATTTAAGAGAATAGACTATTTTTAAAATGTAGAACAGTTGTAGATTCCTTAATTTAAGATTAAATAAGATATTTTAAATACTTAAGGTAACTGCTTTCTATAATTATTATTCCCTTATTGGTGTATTTATTGTTTTGGTGGTGATAAAGAGTAGTGTGAGATTAGTTAATAGGCAATTTTAAGAGAAACTAAGTGAATTTCTGAATATACACAAAACCTTCATTATACCAGATTTAGTTAGACTGGACTTTGAAATAAAATGGGTCACTTACTCCATTCTGAATCACTTGTAATAGTTTTCTAAAATCCACAGCCATAATATTATATGATTTTCAAACTAAAATTATTCTTTAGTAGAGAAAACACAAAGTATAGTTGTAAAAGAATATTTTTAAAATGTCTAGAGATGTTGAAATTAATACTTCCAGTGAAATGGAAGTAATTTTTGAAATGATTTAAATATAATGCAGCTATTAAAAGCACAGATTTTTGGGCTGGGGCTTTAGCTCAGTGGTTCTGCCTCCTGCCTTGCAAGCACAAGGACCCAAGTTTAATCCCCAGTACCAAAAAAAAGCACAGAGTTTTGTGCTGTAAATTTTTATCTTAATAAGCATTATTTGAATATAAAAGAGTATGGAATAGTGCTGTCCAAAAGAAATACAATGAGAGGGCCGGGGATTTAGCTCAGTGGTTTCACCACCTGCTGCGCAAGCGTAAGGACCCGAGTTCGATCCCTGGTACCAAAAAAATACGATGAGAGCCAAATATATAATTTTGAACTTTCTGCTAGCCACAATAAAAGTATAAAAGGAAACTGGTAAAACAAATTTTAGTAACATTTTATTTATCCAGAATATCAAAAATGTTGTTCAACATGTAAAAGGTTATTAATGGAACATTTCACCCTACTTTTTGTTGTTAAGGTAGGATCTTGCTATCTTGCCCAGGCTGGCCTTAAAATCACTGTCCTATTGCTTCAGCCTCCCAAATTGCTGGGATTACAGACCGGTTGCCACTATGCCCAGCTCACATTACTTTTTTTTTTTTTTCTTTTTTGAGTATTTGAAATCATTGTACATTTGATTTATAACATGTCTTAGTTCAGACTAGCCACATTTGAAGGACTCAGTAGCACATGTGACTAAAAGCTATATAGTATCAGACAACATAGGTTAAAAAAAAAAATCAAAATCCATAGAAAACTCACATATATAAATAAAATACATCATCATGGGCACCCATCTTTCTTCCAGTAAATATCCAATTTCTTTTGTATTATCAGTGGCATGCATCTTTTGTAGTTTGAGCAGAGTGAATTTCCACAGGCCTGAATTCAAGTGATAAGAGTACTAAGCAATGATCCAAATATTTTATTCATACTATCTGTAAGACACTTCTCTTATGTGAATTTGTATTAACATTAGGTTTTATCTAAACCAGTGTAGTAAATATTTTATTGTAGACTAGACATATTAAAATTAGTTTAAAGGTCAGTTGTTTTTAAGCCTGGTGAGTGATGGACAAATAGCATATTTCAATAAATGTCATTTGAAGTCCTTTGATATTGGTCTGAAATTTGGTTTCAGATAAGTTTTAGAAAGTCCTTTAGTTATGTTAAAATATGATTCCAAATGAGTTTTCATATTTGACACAATGCTATATAGTTTGAATTTTGAAAATGTCATAGCTTAGGTAGATTTTGTGTAAAATAACTTTTTATCTTGATATAGTTACTTTTATGCTGAGGGTTTCTGTTTTGCTTTAATTGGCTCCAGTTGGCAAATTCTACTTACCTAAATTTTTGTAATTTCAAATTTCTATTAGAGTTAGCATTTTAAAGGAAATGCTGTGTTATATCTAAGTATGTAACATATTCATCTCTCCCAAACATGAGGTATATCTGTTTTATTTCATGTATTTGTCTTATACTGATGGTGGCTGTAAAGTGGAGGCTATGTACACCATACAACTAGCTAAAAGGTAATGATAAATTTGAGAATACAGGTGAAAAAGGCAGTTGACAAGAGAGAGTGAAACACTATCAGAGTAGGTAGTATCTACATCTCATGCAAAGTTGAGATAATTTAAGAATGGAGCAGGGGAAGAGAAAAAAGAATTTTAGAATGAGAATAGTGCTAACTTGTGTGTCCTCTTTCACAGGTTTCAGTGCTTTAATGCCTTCTAGAAAGTCATCACACGTTGAAATATATTTTTAATATATTTCTAAAATCTGGTAGTTTTGAAAGATGCAGATATATAATTAAGAATGTTATCCAGATTCAGAAGCAAAGTAAATAAAGTTATTATAAGAAAAAGGCTTGCCTTCTGCCTCACAAACGCAAGGTCCCGAGTTCAATCCCCAGTACCGAAAAAAAGAAAAAGGGTGAAACTTGTATTAAACCACTGTTAGATTTTGGTTCTCTCCATCTACTTTTTTTTAACAATACAAAATTCTGTTTGATCTGAGAAAAACCATTTATGAAGCTCTTATTTTAAAATGTACAACTTATTTTAATCATTTGGGCAGAGATAAACGCTGCATTTTTTAATCATATAAGAGGCATAGATTAAAATACTCAAAAGGGAAGATTATGAAAATAAAGGTAAAATTAAAGTATTACATCAGTTTCTTCAAAGTTTTAAGGAATTATTTTATAGTATTCATTAAGTTTTTACCTTTTGCTTCTTAAATAGCTTTGAAGAGTGACTGATAGAGCATAAACACTTGAAGATTAATTTACTAATAACAAATCTAAAATTTTAAAATTATTACTAAAAATCTAAATTTTTTGAATTATTTAGTAGTACATGTTAAGCTTTCATGAAGAAAGGTATATTTTAAATATGGGAGAAACATTTTTTTTTCCGGTAGTGGTGCTGGGATTGAACCCAGGGCCTTCACCCTGAGCTACATCCCCAGTTTGGGATCTCACTGAGTAACTCAGTTACCCAAGCTGGGCTCAAACTTGTGAGCCTCCTGCCTCAGCTTCCAAGAATGCTGGAATTACAGATATGCGCCACTTCACTGAGCTAGGAGAAGCAATTATTTCTCTTTCTTTCTTTTCTGGGGGGCAGGGGGTGGGGAGGAACTTTTTCTGAGAGAAACATTTTAAAACAATATATTTGAGTGGCTTTTTTGAGCTCTTTGGATAAAAACTGCACCTTTAAAAGCTAATCATTCAGGATACAAACTCATGATTACATAATCACGACTTTCAGTTCTTTAACTCCAAAATATATCTGCTTCTAGTAACAAAATATATTCAGCTTTTATTAGTCCTAGTCAGAGTTATCCATGTTAATACATTTCAGTTTTCCTGCCTTTGCTGTTGGATTTCAAAGACAGCAACAAACTATATCCTTAAAGGTGTTTCTTTCTTTATTAGAGCACTTGCTTTCAAAGAGTGGAGGGGACTGCACTTTTATTCATCAATTCATAGAATGCCAGAGTGAGTACAGAGTATTTTTCACATTGATTTTAATGAAGTTAGGGGCTAAAATGAAAAAATGAGGATTTCATTGTGTTACAGAAGTGCACAAAGAGCCATCTTCAGACAACAGTGAACCTTTTCATACTGTTCATTTTTCTGTATTGAGAAAAATATTCCTATTGCAATTGCCTTCACAGATAAAGCTGAGCATTTCATAGTAGCCACATACACACAAAGAGGAAATTTCAAACTTGTGAACTAAGAACCATTACTAATCAGAGAATTAAAATAGAATGTCAAACACCTAAATTTTCTATACGAACAGTTATTACTACTCTTCATTAAGTTCTGGTTCTGTTACACATTTGAATTTCAAGGTTCTTAAATAAATTTCTTGTAGATTAAGTGAAGCCATAAAAAACAGTTATTCAGTTTGGGCACTCAGTTCTGAAGATGGCCTTCAGGGTAGCAGGAGCTTTCTCATTCTAGGGAAGGGGTAACAGAAGATTGTCCCACAGTCTTGATGTCAACTAGCTATCCTTGGGAATTTGTATAAGGCTATTACACACTGGGAATTTATTTTTTATTGGTGTGTGTTCTTGATACCTAATAATTTATATTCATCTTGAGGAAATGGTACATTTCATTTTTACTTCCCCTTCTACTCCTAACCCTCTCCTTTACGCCCCATCCGTAAACCCCTTTCCCATCTCCACAAAGTACTTCCCTGTTTCTTGTCATCCTATTTTTATTTTGCTCTTTAAATTACTTATATTTTGGGTTTCTGATAAAAGAGAAATAGTGCAATATTTAATTCTCTGAGTCTGAAGAATATTTTAAACATAGATTGCCATTTGAGGGAATTTAGGCCCCTGCTGAATTCTGAACCAAAATATTGTGAATTCCTTTTTATTTGAAAAGCATGTAGCTGCTTAAAGCTATAACAAAGGGTTGTGATACTCTGTTGGTCTAGTTAATGACAAGTGAAGGTCACAACATAAAGATTTGTTGATAGGTTGTATACTTATTCCTTTCAGATATTTGTCTCTCCTCTCTCTCTGTTGAGTGGTTTTTCCAAAATTATATACATACTATCTCATTTTGTGGGTTGTACAAACATGTGGTTCTCCTCAACTACAATTTTAGGAGCACTTGACAATTGTAAGGGTCATGCCTGTTAGGTACAGAAGACACAAATTCAGCAGATCAGATGTTACATTCCTTAGAGATATTTCATGAAATGTGAAATTTCATTAAATGGTTTTAGTAGAGCTTCTGTTTTTGGCAGTTTCAGGTACTATTAAATTTTAAATTTAATATTAATTTGAAGCAATTTAATAAATATGGTATATTTCTTTTTCTTTCAAAACAGTATAAAGCAAAGATTAGAGCGTCCTTTTGTTTTCTTCTGACTTGAAAAGCTCACTTTTACAGGAAACTCAGTGACTTGGGACAAGATAATTGATAATCACTGAAACCAGTAAAAGAGTATAAAATCTAAAATATATCTACTGAGGCTGAAGCAGGAGGATTGCTATAAGTTTGAAGCCAGCCTGGGCTACAGTGAGTTGGAGGGCCAGCCTGAACTATATAGCGAGACACTGTCTCCAAAAGTAAAATAAAATAACATATATATAATGTATATAAATAAACCTTTACATATAAATAAATACACCAGGCATTGTGGCACATGCCTGTAACCCCAGCACTCTGGAGGCTGAGGCAAAAGGATCACCTTCTCAGAGAGTTCAAAACCAGCCTGAATTACATATTAAGACCCTGTCTCAGAAAATCAAAAAAATAAGTAAAATGTAAATACTTAGAAGAAAGATTTTATATATTGTTACATATCATTCCTTGATAGGTTATTTGTATTTTGAATTTCATTTTTGTTTTTTATTTTGGAATTTATAATTTAAGCCCAAAGTAAGAAGAATTATAGAATGTTTTACTGAATTACAATTTGCAAAAATCCTTTTACTTTTTAGTAACAAGATCACTATTCTTCCTTATTTAAAAAAAAGAGAACAAAACTTTAATGTCTAATTTGTTATTAAATATTCCATTTACAATAACTGTGTAATATTTAGTTATAGTTTTGGGGTTGCTTTTGTTTTGTGTATGTTTTATTTTTGGGGTTTTGTTTTGGTTTTTGGGGGGTACCGGGGATTGAACTCGGGTCCTTGCGCTTACGAGGCAGGCAGTGGAACCACTGAGCTAAATCCCTGGCCCCACTGCTTATTTTTTGTTAGGATTTTTAACTGATTTATGATCTTGATTACAAAGTATATTCTGTTTGGAGTAGTACTTCACATTCTTGTTTCCAGTCTTGTAAAAAGCCAATGTTGGGCCGGGGATTTAGCTCAGTGCCACCGTGCCTGCCTCACAAGTGCAAGGTCCTGAATTTGATCCCCAGTACCCGCCCCCCCCCCCAAAAAAAAGCCAATGTTAAGCATCTTGCCCTCATAGTTTGCTAGTGCTTATAAAGAATTAGTTCACTTTGTGTTTTAAAAATTAGAAAATAGGTCACTTCTGGTGGCTCCTTCATGTCTTATCTTTATCATATTGATAGATTTGTTTTTCATTTTATATATACGAATCCATAAGAACAGTATGTGTGAAACACATTTCAGTTTGCTTTCTTTTTGTGTTAAAACATTTTTTTTTTTAATTTTATTTTTGGAAAAAACCTCTTCATCTCAGTTAAAGAGATTGAACTTTGAACAGATTTTTTTTTTTGAACAGATTTTAAATAAAACCTTTGGATAATTTCTGAACTGTAAAGTAAATATTCTGTATAAAAAGAGCTTTACTACATAAAATCTAAAATTAGCAAATAACTTCAGTAAAACTTTTTTTTTGTACTGGGAATCAAACTCAAGACCTTGCACTTGCAAGGCAGGCATGATACCACTGAGCTAAATCCCCAGCCCTACTTTTTTTTTATTGTTACCTGCTTATAGTACATAATGATTGCATTCCTCATGAGGAATTTGGTACATGTACAACACAAATCTTCATTCCTTTTTCTTCCCCTTCCTCCTCCCTCCATCTCTTGGCCTCATTTGCAACCTAGCTCTTCCCCTTCTAGATACCTTCCTGAAAGAGTTAAAGGCATCATAGTACAGTCATACATGCATATTCATGTTTATGGCAACACAACTCATAATAGCTAAATCTTGGAAGCGGCCTATACATCCATCAGCAAATGAATAGATAAAGAAAATGTGATATTTAGTCACAATGGAGTACTCCTCTGCCATAAAGAAAAATAAACTTGAGTCATTTGTTAAGTGAATATTAAGTGAAATAAATCACAGGGTCATAAGCTTAAATAATGCATGGTTTCTCTTATATGAGAAATCCAAAGTATAAACAATTGAGAGATCTCCCCATTTTCTGTTACCTAACTTTTATTTTCGTCTTTCAGTTATTTATACTTTGGATTTCCCATAGGTTGAATGGAAGTTCTATTTTCAGTTTTTTGAGGAATCTCCATGCTGATTTCTAGAGTGACTATACTGGTTTACGTTCCCAACCACAATGAAGAGTTCATTTTTCCCCTTCACAGCCTCATCAGGATTTATTGTTATTTGATTTTTTTTTTTTTTTTTTTTTTTTTTTTTTTTTTTTTTTTTTTTTTGAGACAGGGTCTCTCTGTGTACTTCAGGCTGGCCTTGAACTCATGTAATCATGGCTGGCCTGGAAGTCACAGTGATGCTTCTGCCTTGGCCTCCCAATGCTGAGATTACAGGCAAGCCCCACCATACCCAGCTATTACTTGATTTTTTTTCATGATAACCATTCTTTCTAGGGTAAGACGGTATTTCAGTAAAACTTCCTTAAAACCTTTTAGCAATACATTCCTCTTTAGAGATTCAGAACATGAATCTAGCTTAGGCAGAATTCCATATTCCATGTTCTCTGCAAATTTTAGTGAACTTCAGGTTTATTGTGGACACATTGAGACCCTTGTATTCTGCTGAAGGTGTTCTCTGAGCTAACTGTGCCTCTCTCAAGATATGTCATACATGTCCATCAGCTCTTTCACTTGTTAAACTTGTATGCTGAGTGAGGTGATGAAGCCAGATGTGTGGTACACATCTGTAATCTCACCACTCTGGGCAAGTGAGGCAGGAAAATCATGAGTTCAAGCCCAGGCTGAGCCACTTAGCCACTTGGCAAGATCCTGTCTCAAAATAAAAAAATTTTTTTAAAGAATTGAGGAAGTAACTCAGTGTGAAGTCTCTGGGTTCAATCCTAGTACATCCCAAAAGAAGAAAAGTGCAGAATCTAAGGACATAGAGACCTGTCACTTCACAACACATTAAAGACAGCCTTCTCTGAATGCTGCCTGCCCCCCTTTAATTTCTCTTGCTTTGCTCCGTCCTGATGAGAGCAGAGGCCCCGAAGTCTACTTTGTAGAGAAAAACTGTCTCCTGCCCAGGGCAGTCTCCCTCCTGATGGTGGAGTTAGCAAGTGCTGTAAAGTGAACCTCATGTCTTTCTATTCTTCATCCATGTTTACTGTTTTTGCTATTACTGTTACACAAAAGTTTAATTCTCTTAATATTTCATTTCTTGCTGTTTGTTTGGTTTTTTTCCTGATTTTCAAAAAATTTCTCCATGACTCCCATCCCCATTTCAAACTATGGTCACTAATCTCTGTGTGCTTCTTTCATTCCCTCCTTCCTGCTGGGGCTTTGCTCTCACATAGACATTGCCTTATTTGGAGGAATGCATTCAGTCAGTATTACTGTGTGATTGAATGTTTACTTTTCATCACTCTGTGAGATCAGCCTCTCTGAACAATCTCAGGATTATTCCAATTGCATAGTCTACTTGAAACAGTTTTAAACTCTATTTCCCTAAGCTAAAGGAGTTTATTTATGACAAAGAATAGAAAACACTTGGTGTGGTTTCCTGCTCATCATAGGTTATATCTGTTACAGGAAAACTGAGTATAAGCTAACTTGCACATTTCTTTCTTTCTTCTTAGTGAATCTGATGTAGGGTACATTAGAAGCTTGTTTGTTTATATCTCATTTCCCCAGTCAGCCAATTTTACAACATTTCTACCAGATTTTCTCCCACTATGATTACATACAGGAGATAGTTTTAAAGAATATAGCCTTTAGGGGCCGGGGATTTAGCTCAGTGGTTCTGCTGCCTGCCTTGCAAGTGTAAGGTCCCGAGTTTGATCCCCAGTACCAAAAAAAAAAGAATATAGCTTTTAATAATTCAGTCAAGTCTTGGCCCACCTGTGTTCCCTTGAACTTCTTTTGACTGCATTGTTTTCTTGTTCTTCATCTTTATTTTGTGACAAATGATCATTTAGTTACATAATTCATTTCTGCCAACTAAGAAATCAGCTTGATTCACTTCTGTTCAGGTTTTCCATCTCTGTCATATGTTTTCTGACTAAATGTTTAGGTGATGGTTCTCAAATGTAGTCAACTGTATTATACCTTCAATTCTCCTTCGTAGGTTCCTTACAGCAATATTCACAACAGTGTTAGGGCCAGGGATTTAGTGCATTGGCACCACGCCTGCCTCGCAAGTGCAAGGTCCTGAGTTCGATCCCTGGTACCAAAATTTAAAAAATTCACAATAGTGTAAAAAAAAAAATTTTTTTTTTTTTTGAGACAGTTTCTCACTATGTAGTTTAGGCTGTCCTTGAACTCACTATGTAGGCCAGGCTGTCCTGCCTCAGCCTCATGAGTTCTGGGATTGCAGGTGTGCACCACCATGCCCAGTTATTAGTTTAAAACATAAAATAACCCAAAAGACCTTCATTAGTCAAATGGTTAAATACACTTCAGTTTGTTGATTTAAAGAAGTATGATGCATAAGAATATAGAATGTACTCACTTTATATAAAATTCAGAACCACTAAAGTTGTTATTTAATCACACATATTTGAGTAATGTGGCCATAAAAAAATTGGAGAAATTTAAATACCATGTACATCAGAATAGTACTTACCTTTGTGGAAGAGGCAGGGTCTTGACTGGAAAGGAGAATGTGGAGGGCTTTAGAAGTTGTAAGAAAGTTCTGTTTGTTGATTTGGGCTGTGGTGGCACAGTAATTTGCTTAATAAAAATTTATCAATATATACCTTTGTATTTTATACTATATTGTGTGTGTTATTTTTCACAATAAAAAAGTTTTAAAATAGGAGAAAAATGCATAATCATTTCTCTAGGGTAACCCTCAAAAAGGGGGGAGTTTTAAAAAAGAAAGCTTTCTACTTTGCTTTGTCTTTCTCAGTTCTGCCAAGCCAGACAGCTCTTTCAAGACCCGTGGTTTTCATTTCAAGGAAGTTCTCTTTTAGAGTCATGGGGATAGAGTCAAAGACAGAGATCTGGTTCTAACCTCTTTTGATTCTTTGTTTACAGTAGTGACTTTTACTATTCCAAAGCATTGAGATTACTACATTTTTGAGACTTGATGCTTAGAGAATTTTAAAAATCACATAACTGTAAACCACTTTAAGTACAGATCACTAGTGACTCATCAGGTCTGATAATATAACCTCAAATAATTTCAGTAGTGATAATAAGAAGCTAATTATTATTTAGCACTTATATACTAATACTGTTAACTTTTTATATATAGTTATTATTAACTTTTTAGGATGAGGAAAACATTCAAATAATTTTTCCAAGTTTAATTCCTTTAAAAATAGATGCTTAGGGCCAGGGATTTACCTCAGTGGTTCTGCCTGCCTCACAAGCAGAAGGTCCCAAGTTTGATCCCTGGTACCAAAAAAAAAAAAAGATGCTTAATCCATGCATTCAACAAATAGTCATACACATCTATGTACGTACCAGGCATCATGATAGCTGTTGGAGCTTTAAAAGTGAATGAGACAGGACCAGGGGTTTAGCTCAGTGGTTCTGGCGCCTGCTGCGCAAGCACAAAGTCCCGAGTTTGATCCCTAGTACCAAAAAAAAGAACAACAACAACAAAAAAGTGAATGAGACAGGGCCAGGGATTTAGCTCAGTGGTTCCGGTCCCGAGTTCAATCCCCAGTACCAAAAAAAACAAAAACAAAAAACGTGAATGAGACAAAGCTTTTTGTAGTGGAGTTTATATCTGAAGAGACAAAAACTAATAAGCTAATAATGTCAGGTAATGCTGTGTCCACTGAAGAAAAATAAAACAATGTAAGATGTTAGGGAGTAACAATGGTAGTACATGGCTAAACAGAAATGATATTAAACTGTGTTAGTTGTGTGCCCACTTCGATAGCACATATACTGAACTGTGTGATTGATTCATGCATATATCTGGAGAAAGTGTGTGAGATGGAAAGAAACCATGTGATGTCCTAAAACTAAGCTTAGAGTTTTAGAACAAATGCTTCTTTAGAATAAAATACCAGATAGTAAATGTTTAGATTTTATAGGCTCTACAAGGTCTCCTTTGCAGCTACTCAGCTTTGCCAAGGCAATATGTAAATAAATGGGCCCAGCTGTGTTCCCACAAAACATTATGTACTGGGGGCAGAAGGTTAGATGTGACCTAGTGGAGTATAGTTGGCTGACCTCAGGGGCAGACCCTATGACCTTGTAGGTCATAGAAAGCACATCAGGTTTTGTTTTAAGGGTGAAAGTTTTGAGCAATAAATTACAGTATTCTGATGTGGGTTTATAATTTTAAAAACAAGTTGATACGTGGATCTTTAGAGAAAGGCTGGAAGAGTTTTCAAAGACTGTGTTTATTCTATTTTATTATTTGCTCTGTTCATGTAATAGGCATTTATGAAGGTCTGTTGTGTGTCAGATTTGTGTTGGGAATTGAGTTTATTAATGACATACCTCCTTACTTAACACTAAACCCTGAATTCCTAGATTTGTCACATTTATCTTTGTAATACATGGGGAATACCTAGTACTGTGCTTCATACACAGTGCATATTTGAAGGAATTTGTACATTCCCCCCAGGAGTTCATAGTATGTTGGGAAAGGTAGGCATAATGGGTAGTCAGTTTACCTTCACGCAGAAATGAATAAAGAATAGGTAAATCTGCAGAGACAGAGAGCAGACAGAGAGGACTGCCATGGTCTGGGAGTAAATGTGGAGTGGATATAGTTCTTCCTTTGGGTGATGAGAATATTTCAGAACTAGATGGAGGTGGTTACATGACATTTTAATGTACCAAATGCTACTAAATTGTTCTTTTAAAGTGGTTATTTTATGTTATGTGAATTCCACCCTAAGTACGAAAGTGGAAAAAAGACTATATACTGAGGAATATGAAATTTAAGACTACTAATTGAAAAGGAAAGATTGTGCAAACTTTCAGAGAGAAACAAAGGTTCTCATATTAGTAATGAGCCAAACTATGAAATAGTTGTAGATAAACCTTGAAATATTTTTGTTCCCTTTCTCCTACCCTCCCTATCACCAAACCTTGATTTTGAGGGAGGGGAGTGAAACGGTCTCTCTGTGTCATCCAGGCTGGCCTTGAACTTGTTATGTAGCCAAAGATGGTCTTCAACTTGTAATCCTCCTGCCTCAGCCTCCCATTTGTTGGGTTACAGTTATGCCCCACCCCACTGGGCTTGACCAAACCCTGAAATCTTTGTAACTATTTTTTTTTTCTTCTCTTTTTTTTGTGAGGGGTTACTGGGGATCGAACTCAGGTCCTTGCGCTTATGCAGCAGGCAGCGAAACCACTGAGCTAAATCCCCGGCCCATCCCTGAAATCTTAATAGCTTAATTTGACAAGCATTTCTTTCTCACTCATCCTTCATGTCCACTTGAGGGAGAACACTGCTCCACATGTTACTTAAGGATCTAGACTGATGGATCTAGATTGATGGAATCTTTACCATCTTATAATGTTTCTGTCTCCACACATTTCTTGAGTTCCTGTAGTGGGAGGTGAAAGAAAGGTAGGAAGCAGTCTCAAGTGCTTTAGCCCTGGCTGGCAAGAGTCCTGAGGGCCTTCCACGCTGCTCAGGAGTTGGGGTGTACAATGCTCCACATGCATAGAAAGGCCAGGCAGATCAAGTACTGCTGAGTACCGAGTGTTTCTGTTGTGGATGCTGAGGAGCAGGAGCCAGGCAGTTGTTAGACTTCCTTCCAGCTGGAAGTCAGAAGAGAGTGGAACAATCCTTTCAAAATTCTGAAAGAGACAGGCATGATGGCACACACCTGTAATCCCAGCACTCTGGAGGCTGAGGCAAGAGGATCTCTGCGAGTTTGAGGCCAGCCTGGGCTACACAGTGAGTTTGCGGCCAACCTGAACTGCATAATGAGACTCTGTTTTTAAAAAAAGAAAAAAAATTCTGAGGACAAATTGTTCTCTAATCGTGTATCTGACCAAACTACCAACCAAATAAATGCAAGGGTAAAATACTAACATTTTCAGAGGAACAAAGTCACAAAACATTTATACTCTTGTCACCTCCTTTCAGGATATTATCAGAGGATATGTTGCAGTAAGACAAAGGAATAAAATAGGAAGAGGAAGATTAAAAATTAAAGGATAGGGAACTGTGCACAGAATACAGCTCAGACTAAAGCAGTAAGATTAAAAACCTGGGGGGAGCGGGGGATTTAGCTCGGTGGTTCCCCTGAGTCCCGAGTTCGATCCCTGGTACAAAAAAAAAAAAAAAAAACCTAGGGGAAAGGAGGGGTGGAGATGTATAATGTGATAGGTTAATTATCCTTATTATGTTTGACAGTGTCATGAGTTTTATGGTTCTGTGAGAACTTGTATTGTGTTTGAGCTAGATATATAAAAATTAATAAGACTAAACATGACGCTATAAATTCCAAAATTACTAAATATTATGTAAAAAAGAAAATATATATATGATTTGATTCAAATGTAGAGTTAAATTAGTCCATAAAAATACTGATTTTTAGGTTGGCAAAATGTAACTTATAAGAATGATAGTGGAATATGAGGGCTTAATAATGTATAAGATTGTCAAAAATGGAAAAGTCTAAAGGTCTAAAATGGAAAAGTTAAATCAATATGCTATTTAGAAATACAAATGTAAATAACAGAAATAATGGCTAAAAGTTAAAAGTTGTTGCTTATAGGAAGTGAGTTTCAGGAATGGAGTGGAGTAAGACAGGACAGGTAGGACAACTTACATTCTACATCTTGTAAAACTAATGCCTTTTAAAATTATCTAAATCTGTTCCTTTCATCTTTGTTTTTTTTTGTTTTTTGTTTTTTGGGGGTTTTTTTGGTACCGGGGATCAAACTCGGGTCCTTGTGAGGAACCACTGAGCTAAATCCCTGGCCCTGACCTTTGTTTTTAAGAAAACAGGGACAGGGACAGGGATTTAGCTCAGTGGTTTCGTCACCTGCTGTGCAAGCACAAGGGCCCGAGTTTGATCCCTGGTACCAAAAAAAAAAAGACAGGGACAGGCAGTCTGTGAGAAATGAAAATTATGAAAAGGACTGTGGGCTTTGGCAAATAAATAATTGTAATGATCTTCGAGTAGTTTCAGTGGGTGTGTGGTAGATGCTGACCAAATTGAGCTGCTTAAAGAGTAAAAGAATAGAAGTTATTTCACATACAGCAAAGGAGTCAATTGAAAGAGACCAACTAGCATACAGGATTAAAGAAGGGAATATTCAAATTAGACACATCTCCTCAGTGAAATGTAGAATATGAAAATATGACTTAAGATAAATTATAAAGAAGGTGTACATTTACAGAGAATCATCCATAAAAGAACATTTTAAATTTTTTAAATAATTAGCTCTTCTAAAATTAATCATTATCCTGAAATATGTCCTATAGACATCGCTACTGAATTAAATCAGCAGGGCAAAGTAAACTGTCTGTACAACATAATTTTTACTTCTAGTTTAAATGAAGCACCTTGTCAGAATTCCTTTATTTCTACTTAATATCCTTGATTTTAAAAGGGTTAGTGTTTGTTTCTTTTCAATTCTTTACAAAAAGTTCTAGACTTTTTAAATAAAGTGAAATCTAATGAAAATAAAAGGCAAATTGTCTCCCTAAGTCCAGTTTTCTGCATTGATCTGATTACTCCATCGTAGTTTGAGTTCTCTTAGTTCCCCTTTCAAGTTGAAGTTTTTGTTCAAGCTTGGTCATAGGAGTAATGTTATCATCTTTAAATTTGGTCATGGAATGTGTTACACGGCCCTGCTCTGGGAAATGCAGCTCTGTTTGGGCTTGAATAGTAACATTTATTTTCTTTGGCAGAGAAGCTGATCGTGGAGGGGCATCTAACCAAAGTGGTAGAAGAAACAAAGCTTTCAAAAGGTTTGTTTTCTGGTATTTGTATGATTTTTGACAGCTCTTTTGGATAATGAAGGTTAGTGTAAATTTTCAAGGTCATATTTGAACTAGCAGTTTATTTCTTATAGTCTGAAATAGCAATCTAAGTACAATATCAGATAATATAAAATAGTTGGATTTCTGTTTTTAAAGTATCTTTTAAAGTTAGCATATATATGTGTGGTTTTTTGAAAATTAATACTTGTTACAGGTGTCTTTAGGAATTAAAATTTTTTGTGATCTTTCTGTATCACTTCAAATGTTATTTTCAGCTTTGATCTTGTTTAATCAAATGCAATGTAAATCTTTTATGATAGAGAAAAAATGCTTGCAGTTTAATTTTTGAGGTTATGGTACCTTTAAAATTCCTTATACTTAATATTTCCTTAATTTTTGACATCTCAGTTTGATTCAACAAAAGTGATGTTTTAGTCAGTGTAGAATCTTACATTTATCAGTAATTGCCCAAAGTAATTTATTTTGTTAATTCTTTCAGATACAGTTAGAAACTTAGAAAACTAACTTTTAAAGCATCAGATCATCAAGTCACTTTTATGTATAGGGAAATTAGGCAGATAAGTCTGATGGGATATGCTTATTGCAATAGCAGAACTTTCATCAGACTTTGCGAGTGTAAAATTTAAAACTAAATTCACAGTCCTTTTTTTCAGTAAAAACAATAAACGTTGTTTGGAATGCTAATTTTAGTACATTATGTTTTGTTAACTGGATTCATTTGACTTTTTAAAATATTTAAAATGATGATGTTATTTCAGATGTCTGGTGGCTTCTATTCTGAATTTTGTGCATGGTAGATGCCATATTTGGGGAAAGAATGCATAGAGTATGCATCACTAATATTGTTCTGGCAAACAGGCATTGAGTTTCAGAACAGTGAACTATTTTTAGTACATATGACAATTTATTTCATCTTATTAAAGTGAGATGAGAACAGACTTTAAAATAGCTTTTACTTCACCACCTAAACACCTATTCAGATTAGTTGGTTGACTATCCAGCACTTTGACATGGAAATAAAGCCTTGAGGGGGCAACCCTGTGCCTCTTCAGAATATCTGATACTTTTCTATTCAGTGCACTTTGAATTAGAATATATTTGCTTGGGGGCTGGGGATTTAGCTCAGTGTTGCAGACGCCTGCCTCTCAAGCACAAGGTCCTGAGTGATCCCCAGTACCAAAAAAACCCCATATATATATATATATATATTTGCTTGAAAATATGTAGTATCATTATTGAAAAAGATTTTTGCAGTATACAAACAAAAAAAAGAAAGATTTATGCAGTATTACTGAGTTTCTTCTTAAACCTGGCTATAAAATATCTGTATTGAAAGTTTTCAGGAACATGATTTTTGATCCAGCAATTCCACTTCTGGGATTAAGGAACAAATTGGAAGAATATGCAAGGAAGAATATGTTTGTTTGAATATTTTAAAATAGGAAAGCCTAAGTGTTCCATTAGAAAGGCATTTATTAAATAAATTATGGCCGATAAGTCCACACAAGTAAGCAGAATTCACCCTTTAGGAATAATAATACAAATATAAATTTTGTACACTTAGCATTTCTGTATTGGTAGTCAATACTTTATTAGCATTTATCACAATGCTATAGTCCTTATACTAAACTAGATAGCAAAATTGTTAAATTTTAAATGTTTTTAATTAGGCTTTGTAATTAATTTTTTTTTTTAATGTTTGAGATAGTCTTATGTGTTGTCCAGGCAAGCCTTAAACTTGAGAGCCTGCTGTGTCCTAGGATTACAGGCATGGAATCCTGCTTATTTTCTTTCAAATTTGGCTAAATTTTCTCCTTTTAAAACAAATTGGGGGCCAGGGATTTAGCTCAGTGGTTCCAGCGCCTGCCTCACAAGCATAAGGTCCCGAGTTCAATCCCTGGTACCAAAAAAAATAAAATTAAATAAATAAATAAACCCAATTGTGCCAGGCATGGTGGCCCACACCTGTAATCTCAACACTTGGGAGGCTGAGGCATGAGTATTGCCAAGAGTTTGAGGCCAGCCTGGGCTACATAGTGAGTTCAAGGCCTGCCTGAACTATGTAGTGAGACCCTGTCTCAAAAAAAAAAAAAAATTTCTTTCATTGATTTTTTTAATGGAATTTTCTTTTTTGGATTGAAAATATAAGTTGCTAGAAATTGACAGTTACCAGCTGTTATCATTCTTAGTGTTTCCACATTTCACCTGATGCAACATGTTATGTTACGTATGCTTTCTGTTTAAGGCCTATCTCAACTTACCGTCATGTGTTTATAGTAGCTTTGGAATTGGGAATACAAGTAAATGATTCTACCACTAGCTATGTGTTCAGGCAACTCACTTTAGCTCTTTTGCCTCATTTCTAAAATGAGATTTAATATACAGGATTATTGTGGGAATTTAAAAAGATGGTGCTTATAAAGCAAGAAGCACCATTCTCATGTCCAATAAATGTTAATTTTCCTCCTTCTTGATCTTTATCTTTGCTTTCTTTCCCAATAATGGTTTCAGTGTATAGGAAATGAAACACAGCCAGTATAGTTGTTTCGACCATCCATAGTTAGGTCTATATCAACAGTGAAGTAATCACTTTGTTTTGGGCTTCCCCTCTTGGTAGCAGTGTTGTTATTGACATTAGTAGCTTTTCTTCCATTTTTTTTCTATGTACTGTTTGTTGGTATGTGTCTTAATGATTAAGTATGGAACTAAAAATCAGTAATGATTTTAATATTGGAAAGCTATATGCTGCTTCCATATGGATAGATATTTGAAAATAAGTAGATACTGTACCATTTGTTGTGTACAAGTATCTGGCCACAACAATAATGAACTATGAATTGATTTGCTAAAAACTTGCTTTGTTTAGCACTGTTCTATTCACTAGGAATATAGCAGTTAATGAAACAGACAAAAAACCCTGCTTTCATGGAGTTTACATTTTAGTAAGATCTTGATGGAATATTTGGTGCTCTATCTTTAAGGCAGTCCAGAGTGGTTTCCATATATAGAGATTAAGTATATTAGCCAGTTTTGTTTGACAGCGTAATTTTGTGATCAAAACTACAGCATTCAGAAATGTCTGATTATAGCACACTATGAATGCACCAGAGGTCACAGATTAGATTCCCATGGGTCTCTGTAGTCGGTGACTTCACTTCTAATCTGAGCTCCCCGTTGCTCAGCAGTTAACTTTTGACTACAAATGGCAGTGAACAAAGAAGCAAAAGATTTCTTGCAATTCATCACCCATTTCACACATTAAATCACAAATTCTAGAAGTGTGAATAACCATAACAAGTTTTATTTTAATATTGTCTTAAATATTTTGACAGTAATAATGGCTTTGGATGTATTTCTAATTTCTTTCGAACTAGAAAATATGTCTTCTTTTTCCTCTTCCCTTCTCTTTCTCTTTTCTTACTAGGAATTGATTGAACCCAGGGTCTTGTACATGATAGCCAAGCCATTTACCACTGACCTACATCCCCAGCTTTTTGTTTTTTATTTTGGGACAAAGTCTCCTTGAATTACCGAGGCTAGCCTCAAACTTGTGATCCTCTTGCCTCACCCTTCCCAGTAGCTGAGATTACAGGCATACTTCACCATGCTGGTGGAAAATATCTCTTAATTTAGTTGATTATGGAACAACATATTTACTACAGAATTTTCAAACAGGGCCGGGGATTTAGCTCAGTGGTTCCGCTGCCTGCTTGCAAGTGCAAGGTCCTGAGTTGGATCCCCAGTACCAAAAAAAAAAAAGAAAGAAAAGAAAGAAAGAAAGAAAAAGAAATAGAATTTTCAAACAATGTATGACTATGTGAAGCTAATGTCTACCATTAAGCCCCTCCAGAAATAGCCTTGATATCTTTGTAGATCCCTCCAGACCTTGACAAATACATAATCAATTAAAATTCATAGCTAAATATATACAGTAGTACTTTGGTTCACAAACTTAATTTATTCTACGATTTTGGAAAAGATGGACACATTTGTGTTGTGTAGGAAAAATGGCCGCAGTCGTGTTTGGTGCCCTATGCAGACTTTACAAACAAAAACAAAATTTTACCAAACATTTCTGTTTGTGAACCAAATTGTTTACAAACAACATTTATGAACAGAGGCACCACTATTTTTAAATCTATGTGGGGTTATATTATACATACTGGTCTCTCACTTAATTTTTACCTAATAATAATAGTAAGTATATGTTGAATATTTTCCATTCCATAATACACACATTTCATTTCCCCATAATGAACAATACTACAATGAGCACCCTTACATATATCAGGTGTGGTCTGTTATTTCCTTCAAAAAAGCACTAAAAGAGAGTTTGAACATTTTAAATTTTGATACATATTGCCACAAACAGTACAACAGGAAATAAGATGCTTATATACCCACAGAGAATGATATAAAATAGAATGTGATTAATTACAAAAACACAAAAAAATATAATAAAAAGGAGCAGAATACTGAGAAATGAAGACTTCTGTAGAAATAAAGAACCTTAAACTACATCTTACAGTAGTCCAAGAAGAATGAATGGCTTTTGAGGTTAGAGAACTATAGACTCAAGCAAAGAATTGCAGGCCATAATGAGCTGATATGCCATAGCCCTATAAAGCTCACATGACTAAAGCAGAGCTCCTGTGGAAATTAATGCAAGGTCTAGATTATGACTAAATTCTGCCATGAAAATTGTGGCTGAAGCCTTGTGGAAAATCGAGATGCTGTAGGATTTTGGTCAGAGAAATCTCTATAATGCACTCCTAAAGAATGCCATAGTTAAAAAAAAAAAAAAAAGGATGCCATAGTTTACACAGATACGCCATTACAAATAAAGATCTCTGTGGCCCGATTGATTGCCTTAATAAATTTTTGGCCTATAGTTAGAATTTTTGAGAGAGCAGTTAGTTGAAATTAGGCCTAAAATGTCTTCATCGGATCTGGCAAAATATCTTGCAAATAATTCAAAACATTTAACGAGATTTTTCTCACTGCAATTTAGATATGTTTGATTAGGCTATTTTTCTTATTATAAATGGTACATTTATAACAAATAATTGTGGTTTTTTTAAAAAAAGAATTTTATTATAAGAGTATAAATATTACTAAGGCAACCATCTGGCTAGTGTTTTTATCTAAGGTAGTCTTTTTTCCTTTCATCCTCTTCATATAATGTCCACATTGTCCTGAGAATTTTGCTATATTTGTTGCAGTTCTCTGAATACTTTAGCAATGCTCGCTTTATTTTTGTTTCCAGTTGGCAGATGGACAGCCTTGAACAAAAGCCCCAGCCCTCTGCATAGCAGACATAATCTACATTATAATTTAATATGAGCTACATGTAATAACCAACATTCCATTTTGGACTGGGATGGTGACAAAATAAGAGATTCGGTGATCTCAGTTAATTTTAAAAGTACTTTGAATAGCATTAGATTTTTAGCATTCATAGCCTGAAGTAGTTTTCTTGATATAAGGTATTTAATTAAAAAAGAGATTTTTACTTTGTTGTTGTTGTTGTTGGTAGAAAACCAAGCAAGAGCAAAGGAATCTGACTTATCAGATACTCTGAGTCCAAGCAAGGAAAAAAGCAGTGACGACACTACAGGTGAGTTTTAACCTCATACCTTCAAATCTGTAGATATTATTGGCAGGTTAGGTAATAGATTAATGTGAATGGAGATTTTAGTGTTTGTGTGTAGACAGTGCTTTCACTTATCAAATCCCTTGAATCGTGGATGATTTGTTAAAACTACTTTCAACTATCCAGTAGCTGTATAAATTCTAGTTACTTATTTTGATAATAATAGATTGCTGATAGATCTAACTACTGTTTGTATTATTTTCCCCCTCACCCTTGGCAGACGCCCAGATGGATGAGCAAGACCTAAATGAACCTCTAGCTAAAGTGTCCCTATTAAAAGGTACAGTAACATGTTTTTATGACATTTTAAACCAAGTCATCAGTCATACTTTAACACAAAATCTGTTCCATGTATTGTGTGAATTGTAAATTTTAGTTAAGATAAAGTGTAAGAAATAAAATTTTAAATGTTAGTGTTGGTTCTCAATGCTTCAAAAATATTTAAATTCTAGAATAATTTGGATCAGGACCATAAAGAGTGGAGCTAATCTGACTCCTTTCATCAGAGTGCGCCCCTCCAGCTGCTTAAGCTGGAGTCGTTTCTTCTTTTTCTTACTCTCCTTTGTTAAGGGCTGGTCTGATCTTTGTTAGCTCCTCAAACTAAAGTCTTTAGTACTTACTTCTAATACTTTTCTTTTTTATTTTCTAATACTTTCTAATTAAAGCTTTTTTCTCTTCAAAAGACAAATTCTGAAGAGCAAAGTGTTACAGGCTATGAAGCTGGTTTTTTAACCTTGTGTCTCAGATGGGAACTTTGAACATAATTAGGATAAGATGAAAATCAACTTTCTGGAATCACCAGTTTGCTGTTAGCATATGCTAGTGGTTGTAAATTTCCTAATTTTCTGATTCTCTTCATCCTCCAAAAAATATTTCAGTTTTTAGGGCATTCGTCAAGAAATTTGGGGCTGAAAAATTGTAGTTATGGCAAAAATAAGCAGTGCCTGTAATGCACTTATTTGTCTTAACCTCTAAAAAGGAAGTACATTTATTTCTTGATATTTATTTAGAATGAAATAGGTGGGAAATAAATCAATATTTATGAAAGTGCCTTGGGGAAGCTTATTGATAAACCTGTGCTTGTCAGAATTTATTTTACATTGCCTGTGATACACAAGAAAAGTTCATGTATAAGTTCAGACTAGTGGGTTAAACGTGTTGGTAGAGTAGAGCAACACCAGAAAGCTGTCTGGGATCAGAGCAGTAGGAGCCTGTGGAAGTTTCTTTTTGTAGCTGTGCCTTTTGTTCTGGCTTGGCTATTTTGGGATATCATGTTCCAGACTCTGCCCTTTGAGGGAAGGAGGCCTTGGTTTTATCCCACTTGACCTTGCTTGCTGCTCACCTAGTTGTACAGTGATGTTGATACGGAGAGATTATCGAGAGATTATCGATTTTCTTTCTTCTTTTTCTTCCTTCCTTCCTTCTTTCCTTCCTCATTCTTATTTCCTCATTTATCTCATTTTTCGAGACAGGGTCTCACTATGTAGCCCAGGGTGGCCTTGAATTCATGGCGATCCTCCTTCCTCAGCCTCCCGAGTGCTGGAATTACAGGCATGTGCCACCAGACCTGGCAGTTCTCCCAATATTCTTTAGTCTGGACATTTTGGCTTTCTCTTTTCTCCATGGACACTGAAAACCACATGGCTCCTGGAGCCACTTTTGATTGAATTCCACAATCAGGGGAGTTCTTGAAGATTGCTGGCCTAAGCAACCAATTGCCAATTTGTCTTTGTTTTATGTTGTTGTTTTGAGACAGGGTCTCACTATGTAGTTCAGGCTGACCTTCAACTCACTGTGTAGCCCAGGCTGGCCTCAAACTCGTGGTGATCCTGCTGTCCAGCCTCCAGAGTGCTTGGATTACAGGTGTGCACCACCACGCCTGACCTGCCAATTTGTCTTTAGGTATGATCATGGTTTTTCAGCACTTTTACTGATCCAGATTCTTCTTAGAGGACTTTTAGTGTTTGATAATGCATGCCTTTTTTTCTAGCATCATGATAAAAATATAAGTTAATGTTTGTATAGTCTAGAAATCTCATCTTCTCAGAAAAACAATACCATTATTGTATAAAATATTGTTTCTGGGGGCTGGGGATTTAGCTCAGTGGTTCCAGCGCCTGCCTTGCAAGTGCAAGGTCCCGAGTTTGATCCCTGGTACCAAAAAAATTGTTTCTGGTGTTTTGTTTTGGGCTTTTTTGCTTTGTTTTGGTTTGGTTTTTTGAGACCAAGTTTCAGTATAGAGTTCATGCTGGCCCTGAACTTGCAGCAGTCCTGCCTTAGCCCTCCCAAGTGCTGTTATTACAAGTATGCACCACCATGCCCAACTGAAATATTGTTTCTGATAACTAAAAAAAAAAAAATTAATGCATGGGCCTTTATGGGAACATAGCAAACAAGGAAACAAGGAGGGAAATGAGTAGTGAACACTCCATAATACTGAAGTAGTAGTTCTTTTTTTTTTTTGGTACTGGGAATTGAACTCAGGACCTTATGCTTGCAAGGCAGGCGGCAGAACCGCTGAGCTAAATCCCCGGTCCCCTGAAGTAGTAGTTCTTAACAGTCTCTTGTACTACAGAAATCTTATGGAAATCCTTTTTAGCAGCCACATTCAGATTATTTTTAAGTAGCATTTATGATTGCATTAATGTGTTCAACTATTATTTCTGCTTTTGTGGTTTTTATTCTTTTCAGTCTGCTTTAGATATGATTTTAATTCCATTGCTTACCACAATACCAGATATTAAAATTTAGATATTTAGGGCCGGGGATTTAGCTCAGTAGCACTGAGCCTGCCTTGCAAGTGTAAGGTCCTGAGTTCGATTCCCAGTGGGAAAAAAATTTTTCAGATATTTGCTAGACATAGTGACACACACCTGTAGTCTCAGCTATTCAAGAGGCTGAGGCAGGGGAATCACTTGAGCCCAGGAATTCAGGACAAGCCTGGATAATATAGCAAGACCCTGTCTCTAAAAAAACAAGTAAATAAAATAAAATTTCAGATATTTGATGAATTAATAATAGTCCTCTTATATTGAAATTATAAAACCATAAGAACTTCAGGAGAGTAACACTAGCCACAGAGCTAAGTCAAAAAACTCTAGGTTCAGCCCCAGCTTGGACATTTATTTGTAACATGTTCTTGGGCAAACTGCTTAACCCCTCTGTGCGTCAGAGTTTTTCCCTCATTGATTAGATAGGAGAAAACTGACTTCATAGGGTTAATCTGATCATGGTTTCCTGTACTCTTACTGATCCATACTCTTCTTAAATGGAGGATTAAATGATCCAGTGTGCATGACCACTTATCGTGATATGGGAACATGTTAACCACCATAATGAAGACATGTGATGATGGTGGTGGTGACTGATAAAAGCAGATCTGTTCCTGGAAGAATTTTGAGTAACTCTTCATTAATTGAATAAAATCATGGAGTTTTAAAATATATCCTACTTTAGGGCTGGGGATTTAGCTCAGTGGTTTCACCACCTGCTGCACAAGTGCAAGGACCCGAGTTCGATCCCTGGTACCAAAAATAAATAAATAAATAAATAAATAAATAAAATATATCCTACTTTATCTTTCAAGGAAAAGCAGTTACTGGTAATGAATCTCTCCAATAAATAATGCGTGTTACTTATCCAGATGTCCGGAAACTGTGTCATATCACAGGAAGGCACAGTATCTGTAAAAATAACTACAACATGTGGGCATGGTGGAACACACCTGTAATCCTAGCACTTGGGAGGCTGAGGCAGGAGGATCACTGCGAGTTTGAGGCCAGCCTGGACTACATAGCGAGACCCTGTCTCAAAAAACAAAAAAAAAAGTAAATAACCACAATATAGCTTGGAGAAGTCAGACTCAACGAAGAAGGAATGAAAGAGGAAGAAGTAGAAGAGAAAGAGACTGGAAAATGCCAGGCATATATGGAAGAAGAGTGGGTATACAAATACTGCTAGTAATTGCTAAGTTAAGGTAACTTAATCCTCAAAACTTTCTGTACACTTTCTTTTTTTTTTACTTTCTGTACATTTCTATATGATTGCCAGCTTTTGTTAATGAAGTAGTTTTTTTGTTTGTTTTGTAGTAGGGATTGAACCCAAGGCTTTTGGACTGAGCTACGTCCGCAGCCCTTCTTTAATTTTTTTACTTTGAGACAGGGTGTTGCTGAATTGCCTAGGCTGGGCTTGAACTGACATCCGCCTGCCTCAGCCTCCCAGAGTACTGGGATTACAGGTGTGCATGGCTTGAAATAATATCTTTACACCTTTTGAAAGATTTTGCAGTTTGATTTTAACAACAGACCGTTAAATCAGTGATTGAATATAAAAAAAAATTACCCTGGTAGAAGTAGGCACATTTTAGAAGGGTTTCTGAGAAATAATCATTGTGATGTCAAATGATAATTAATGTTTTTCTATTGCAGATGTCTTATAAATTCTTTGAAATGATTTATTCGCTGGTATATTTATTAGAAATATTTAGGTTATTCTTGATTATGCTTTGTAATCTATATAATTAACCTTTAGTAGCCTGACAGAATTTTCTCTTAGAGGAAGAGTATAAATTATTAGACTCTGGTGTTAACTTTAATTTTTTTTTACAAATTATACCACGATAAGGCTACTTCTTTTTTTGGTACTGAGGATTGAACTCAGGATCTTCAGGCTACTTTATTTTTTAAAAATAAGTAACCTATAACCTATACTATTGATAAGAAAATAATGTAGAAAGTATGAAATGTACCATAATTCTACCAGCACTCTGCTATTAACTTTAGAAAGGACTACATTTCAGTGAAAAGGCTCTGGGTTCAATCCCTAGTACCACCAAAAAAAAAAAAAGTACATGTAAGTAACCCATTTGTTTTCCTCATTGAAACTCTGTGCTGATTTCCTGAGCCATTATTTTCAAATTTATTCTTTACCTTTTCAAAAGCTAATCTTTAATGAGAATTATCATGTACTATTCATGTTAGTTATCTAGAATTAGGAAAAGAATGTAGATTAGATAGTCACATGAGATATAAATAAACTGATGATAGCACTAGTACCTTTTTCTTGATATATTAATCATTTCAATCAATTTATGACTCTTTTGAAAGAGAAATAAAAGTAAGTCAAACCAAGCCAAGCATGGTGGTGTATACCTGTAATCCCCAGCACTCAGGAGGCTGAGGCAGGAGGACCACTGCAAGTTCAAGGCCAGCCTAGGCTACATAATGGGTTCAAGATCAGCCTGAACTACACAGTGAGACCCTGTCTCAAAAAACAACAAAAAGCCGGGAATGTAGCTTAGCGGCACAGTGCCTACCTGGGCAAACCCGAGGCCCTCGGTTCAATTCCCAGTACCAAAAAAAAAAAAGAAAATAGATCAAACCATAGGTTTCTATATGCTTGAAATCATCTCCTCCAAAAAAATTTATAAATAAATTTAATTCGGCCCAAACAGAGTCTAATGCAAGTTTGCTCTATTTAGGAAACTGTGCTGGGGACTCTAGTGTTTTAAAATCTGATAAAACAGTCCCGGAATTTGAGGAATTTTTAGTCAAATTGATGATAAAAGGTGTACTGTAAATTTTTCCCTGATACTTCAACATACCCACAAACAGGCCGTGAACACCCTGCCCGGGCAACCAGGTGCACCACTGTGACTGGACCCAGCCACTGTCTTAATGTTACTCTCACCATCTGTGAGCCAGTGATGTTCAGTGAAATCCTGTCATCCCTTTTGCTTGTGTACCACCTCCCCCCCTTATTGCCAGAAAAAACAGTTGCCCCTGGGCCCTTACTTTCAACTACCTACCTGCTTGGGTGAGCTCACTGCCTAGGAGCTTTTCCCGTGTGACCTCCTGCATATTGTGCCACACCTCCCTCTCTAGGATCTGTGAGGATAATAAACCTTAAGTTTATTTGCCTCTCGAAGTATAATGTCTGTGGATGTATTGGAGTGGTTCTTAAAGACCCCACAAAAAAACTTAACTCCCTCTCCAACTTACAACACAGAGAGGTCTAGATAGTAAGCTAATTCCTGATGGTTCCCATCAGGAGTCAAAGGAAGGCTTTCTGTTTGTTTGGGAGAATGGAGAAAAAAAAGTTTGAGCTTCATGGAAGAGGGATCATTTGAGATGACCCTGAAAGTGTGCCATACCATATATGACATATTCAGTGACAATAAAATTGAACCTGCTGGGCATTAGTGGTACATGCCTGTAATCCCAACTACTTGGGAAGCTAAGGCAGAAAGATCACAAGTTCGAGGTCAGCTGGGCAGCATAGCAAGAGCCTATCTCAAAACTGAATCTGATGAAGATTATAGATTTAAGTGCCAAACTGCAGGACATACAAGAACCAAGGACATATTCTAAATGATGTGATGGGGCAACAACCAGAAAATCCAGAATGTGGAAAATGCTATAGGACACATGACCCAGTTTCTTCAGGAAATAAATTGTAAAAGGAAAAGGGATAGGGAACCATAATATATTAAAAGATTTAAGAGATGTGTCAACTAAATGTAATGTGTGAACCTTCTTTGAATGTTTATTCCAACAATGTAACTGAAAGAAAACTGGGACCGGGAAATTTTCAATATTGACTGCATACTATTTTCTTGGGAGGGTTTTTTTTTTTTTGAGGGATGGTCTTGCTGTGTAGCTCAGGTCAGCCTTGAACTCATGGCAATCCTCCTGCCTCAGCCTTCCAAGTGCTGGGATTAAAGGTGTGCACTACCAGGCCTGGCAGCATACTCTGTATTAAGGAATTTTTTTTGAGGTATTAGAGATTAGGGCCTCATGTATGCTAGGCAAGCTATCTACTACTGACCTACACCCCTGGCTCTGAGCATTTCTTTTTTGTTGTTGTTTTAGTACCAGAAATCGAACTCAGGACCTTGTGCTTGAGAGGCAGGTGCAGTGCCACTGAGCTAAATCCCTGGCCCTAGCATTTCTTAATATAATAATATTGTAGCTACTGTATTTATTTTATAGTCCTTATTTTTTATAGTCTGTACATTTATATAATTTATATTTAAATATGTATATAGAGTATTTTTAAATGGATTGGAACCATAAGAAATGAAGATTAAGATAACCCTCTAAGACAAAGGAAATATTAAAATCTACTAGTTAAATAATATGAATTGAGTTCGGGGATTGACAAGCATGTTAGATTTTTGTCCCCATGACCAAATACCTGAGAGAGTCAACCTGTAGGAGGAAAGATCTATTTTGGCTCACAGTTTTGGAGATTTCAGTCCAAGATCACTTGGCTCTGTTGCTTCTGGGCCTGTGGTGAGGCAGAAACATTGTGGGTATAGCAGAGGAAAGCTGCTCGCATCATGGCAGCCAAGCACCAGAGAGGCTGAGAGAGTCAGAGAAAGGGTCTGGGAACCAGATCGTGGTCTCCTAGGTCACATGCCTATAGTCCAGTCTTTCCACCAGGCCCTGTTCCTGTTTCCATCATCTCCCAATAACACCATCATCAATCCTCTGATGAAGTTAGAGTCCTCATGGTCCAGGAATATCAAGAAATACCCATTGACACACTCAGTGTGCTTTACTGATTTCCTAGGAGTATCTCAATCTAATCAAATTGACAGTACAGATTAGCTGTCACAAGTACAAAGTTTGCTTACATAATCGTTTGAGTATTTCATTGCTTTGAGTGATTGTGATGACAGAATTCAGAGGCTGTCTGAGCAAAGAAATGATGTAATCGGACCTATATTTGGGGGAGATTTATTTGGTGACCTAGAGTAGGTAGGGATCACAGGTAAGGCAACAGGAGTCTTAGGTAGTCACTGAGAATTTGAAGTAGGATTATTGCTTGGAAATTTAAGCAAAAGAATAAAATCTCATTTAAGGCCCTGTTTTTCTTGTCCTTCATCCCTCCCTTGATAATCTTCTCTAGAATCTATAAGCATGAGAAACTAAATATGGGAAAGAAATAAAAGTTATATATAACTCCAGCTTTTGATACTGAAAAGATGGTAGTATAATTAACAGAAATATTTATTTCTGGAAGAAACGATGTCCCGGTAGGGACAGTGATGGATTTAGTTTGTCATGTGCTAAGCAGGAAGGGTGACCATAAGTTCTGGTTTGCCTGGAACCATTTATGCCATCATTCTAGCATAATTATTAAAAGTATTCCCTCACAGGGCCGGGGATTTAGCTCAGTGGTTTCGCCACCTGCTGCACAAGTGCAAGGACCCGAGTTCTATCCCCGGTATCAAAAAAAAAAAAAAAAGTATTCCCTCTCACATTCAAAGATATCCCAGTTTTATATGATCACCCTAGGACTAGAGATGTAGCAAGTTAGGGTGGAACAGTGATCAGGATGGGATTCCTGAGGGAGGTAGTTGAAAATAAATGAGACTATGCCAAGAAAGGAAAGGGAGCCATGTATTTCTTAAAAATACTACAAACACAAATAGGAATAATGTTTAAGGTTTTTGGGGTTTTTTTGGTACTGGGGATTGAACTCACGTCCTTGCACTTGTACAGCAGGCAGCCAAACCACTGAGCTAAATCCCCGGCCCCAGGAATAATGTTTAGAGTAGAAGTGTACCAAGAACACAAGTATCTTGAAACACAGGCCCTGTGGGGCAGATGTGATGAAAGATAAGACATTGTCCTTTGGAAGGCAGTATGCAGGTGTGGGAATCCTCTGCATAAGAGTGAATGGCAGTAGCAGTAGGAATTTCTAGAGAAAGAAAACAATGGGAATGACAAAAGAGCTAACAAAAGATCCAGCTAACAAGAAGAATCCTACCTGATTTGAAGGAGTGGCAAGAGTGGGAATGACAGTAAGTGTTGGCTGCTGAAGTTAAATTTGCAATTAGATACCACCTGGGACTAGCTCACTTGGATGCCCATGTGCTTGCTGATGGAACAGTGTCTTTCTCTATTGTGAAGGTTTCTCTTATAAGCCAAGCCTGGAACTATGGTATAGCAGTGGGAAAAGACTGCACCAACTCAGCTATATCACTTCTGTCAGTCAGTAACATATGTTGAACCATGTTATAGCTAGATGAGCCTTCAGCAGACATGCACCCACACAATAGGTCTTGGGGGAAAAATGTTGTTTTGGTCCTTTACCAAATGGCTCAGTGTGTCTCAACTATGTTTAGAGCAAAGGTCAGACTTCAAGTTACATCTCCAGTTACTCTCATAATAGTTTATGGTATTATGAAGGTGCTCTGGGTGCCAGGGCTGGTTAATTTAGTTGGTTTGTGCATCTTTTGAATTTGCAAGATTTAGCCTTAGCCTGAGGAAAGCTGGCCCTGGTCCTTACTGTACACCAAGCAGCTCCAGAGATACACCATTTGTGTTAAAGCAAAAATACTTTCAGTTATTCTTTTCATCTATTATAACTCCTAAATAACATTTATCTTCATTTGACTTGTACTTTAAATAAAATGGATTTGGCTCGGGAAGGCTCTCATTTACCTTCATCTAAACACTGTAGTACTCATTATCAAACTTGGCCCGGCACACCTGTAATCCCAGCGCTTGGGAGGCTGAGGCAAGGGGATCACCACAAGTTCAGGGCCAGCCTAGGGTACACAGTGAGTTCAAGGCCAGCATAAACTACATAGGGAGACCCTGTCTCAAAAAAAAAAACTAACTTGTTACTAGATTTTTCTCCAGGTTGGGAATAGACAATACAAAAACTCCCTTTGCGGGACAAAAGTGAGGCACTGTGGACCTGAACCACAATAAGCTAATGATGCATTTCCCCACACAACCATGTGGAATACAGTGAATCTTTGATCCACCTTAGCACAAAAGGAATTATTCATTAGTCTTTGGTAAAAAATTGGTACTTGATTTTCTGGAAAGTGGATGTGCACACTACTTGATTAGTTTGAATGTAATCATTTGTATTTATTACATCAAACTTTATTTTTAAATATTGGTCAGTATCTATTTTACTATATAGAGTTTGTATATTTGCATAATTTGATACATGACATCTAATTCCAGTTTAAAATGCTGATCCTTTTCATTACAGTATGATACAAAGAACTAATTTGCAAATAGTTTAGGTCCCTGTGTTAGCACAAGTCATTGTTGTGATTCAGTTGTCTCTTGTAACATGATAACTTAACAGAAAATCTGTTCCATTATTTTTTAATTTGAAAAGCAAGTTCTGTGTTTGGTTTTGTTTTAAGCCAGCCTTAAAATTGTTATGTAGCTCAGTCTAACCTCAAACTTGTGATCCTCCTTTCTCAGCCTCCCAGGCTCTGGGATTACACTGTATTAATTTTGTTTGACAGCATCACTGATGAAGGGAAATGTTCAAACAAGAATTGTTTACTTTTGCTGGGTGTGATGACACATGCCTATAATCTCTGCACTCTGGAAGCTGAGGCAGGAGAATTCCCACAAGTTCAATCGTGGGCTCCATAGTCCTGAATTACACGGAAAGATGCTGTCTCAAAAATGAAAAAAAAAAAGGGCTGGGGACATAGCTCAGTGGTGCCTCACCTGCCTGGCAAGTACAAGGTCCTGAGTTCGATCTGTGGTACCTGGGGAAAAAAAAGGTTAGAGCTATAGGGCTGTAGGTCAGTGCAGATGTCCTGGCTTTAGTCTCCAGTACAGTACTGGGAGTAGTTGGGGGATCCAAACATGAGAAAAGTTGAGTACAAAAAACACATATATTCCCACTACCTAGACTCAATAATTGTTAATATTTTGCCATATTTTCTTTATTTATATACATATAGAAAAATTTGTCTTTTTTAAATTTTCACGTAATTCCAGACTTACATAGGTTTTAAGAATAGATAGCTCAGTGGTTCCGCCACCTGCCTCACAAGCGCAAGGACCAGTGCTCGATCCAGGTACCAAAAAAAATATAGTGCAGACTTAAGACAAAAGTACAACAAATTTAGCTTAAAAATCTTTGGACCAGGGATTTAGCTCAGTGGTTCTGCCACCTGGCTCACAAGCACAAGGACCCGAGTTCGATCCCTGGTACCAAAGGGGAAAAAAAAGAAAAAAGAATAGAACAGAACCAGGCGTGGTGACACAGGCCTGTAATCCCAGCATTTGAGGCAGGAAGATTGCCAAGAGTTCAAGGCTAGCCTAGGCTACCTAGTGAGTTCAAGGCCAGTCTGAACTACATAGAACTATATAGAACACTAGTGACACACTGTATCAAAAATCCAAAATAATAATAATTTTTTTAAAAATAAAGAATTCCATATACTCTTTGTTCTGATTCTCTAAATATTAATATATCATTTCCATTTGCTGTTAACATTCCCCCAATTATTAATGTTTACTAATGGGGGAGGGATTTAGCTCTGGTTCTGCCACCTGCCTTGCAAGTGCAAGGTCCCAAGTTCGATCCCCGGTACCAAAAAAAAGAATTCCAATGTTTACTCCTCTCCTTTCCCCCCCTCCTCTGTTCTCTCCCTGAACATTGAGTCAGTTACAGACATAGTAACCTTTACTCCTAAATACTTCAGTGCATATTTCCTGATTCTGTTATGCAACTACCATAACCTTCTCAAAGACGTTAACATTGCTATATTACTGTTCTCAAATCTGTATACCTTATTCACATTTTGTCAGCTGTCCCAATAACATCCTTTATAACAAAAGATAGTCTTGAATCATGGATTGTACTCAATTGTCATGTCTCTTTTGTTCTCTTTTGTCTCTTTTAGACTGGAACTTTTCCTCAGTCTTTCTTTCTTTCATGATATTAACATTTTTGAAGAGCCCAGGATAATTAAAATGTCCTTTAGTTCTAATATGATTAGATTCTCATGATTGGATTCAAGCTATACATTTTTTTTTTTTGGTACCGGGAATCAAACTCGGGTCCTTGCGCTTGCAAAGCAGGCAGCTAAACCACTGAGCTAAATCCGCAGCCCTCAAGCTATACATTTTTTACAGTAATGTAACAGACATATTAGGTATATCAGTGGGCACCTGATATTGAATTTTTCTGTTACTGGGATATTTGATTGTTTGATTCAGGTGTTGTCTCTTAAGTTTCTCCACTGTAAAGTGACTGTTTTCCTTTTTGTATAAGTATCATATGGGGGGGCAGTGTAAGACTATATAAATACCCTGTTACCCCTTCAGACTTTTAACCACTTAGTCTTTGCATCCACAGATGATTCTTTCCTGATAGATTATTATTATATTAGTTGTCAAGTAGTGATTTCATTATTCTGTCATTCCTTCTACATTTATTGGCTGGCTTTTTTTTGTGCCTAGCTTTCTTTTTTACTTGTTTGTTTTGTTTTGTTTGTTTATTTTTATTTTTTTGAGACAGGGTCTCACTATGCAGTTTAGGCTGGCCTTGAACTCACTATGTCGCCAAGGCTGGCTTCCAACTTGCAGTGATCCTCCTGCCTCTGCCTCTCAAGTGCTGGGATCAGAGATGTGCACCACCATGCCCAACTTAGCTTTCTTTTTAAAAAGCCTTCTCATTAATTTATTTCAGTATGAATTCTTGTATTTATATTCTACTCAGTGAGTTACAGTCTGTCACTGCCATTTGTTTTAATGCTCAAATTGTCCCGTGTTTGATCATTAGAAGAAGATGCTTGAGTCTCTTTTTCATGATACATTCTTTGAGCCCTTTTTCCAACAGCACAAAAACCTTTCTGGAGTCAGTCGTTGTGGCACACGCTTGTAATCCTAGCTGCTTGGAAAACTGAGGTAGGAAGATCACAAGTTCCAGGCCAGCCTGGGGAACTTAGCTAAGTCTCCCCACAGCCTGACCCGTACCAGGATCAAACTCAGGACCTTGTGCTCACCAGACAGCCATGGCGCCACTGAGTTACATCCCCGCCCTAGCCAGGTCTTGTCTCAAAAATTTTTAAAGGACTGGGGATGAAGTTCAGTGAAAGAGCACTTGCCTAGTGTGTTCAAGGCCCGGGGTTCAATCCCCAGTACTGCCAAAAGTAACAAAAGTTTACTGGTACACTTAAATTTTCCTGCTTTAGCCCTGAAGTCAGCTATTTTTCTAAAGAACTTTAGTGCCTTCTGGTGCAAAATGGCATTTAGAAACCAGTCTGTTTAGTGTTCTCATTGCTCCTGGGGTGTCATTACTTCAAAGTTCACTCGGTGCACAGACTTAAGAAGTAGATGTGTGGGGCTGGGGATATAGCTCAGTGGTAGTGTAAATAAAACCCTGGGATTGATCTCTAGCACTGGAAAAAACAGAAAGAGGCTAGGGTAAGAAAGGCAGGGAGAGGGGGGAAAAGCGAGCAAAGAAGGAAGGAATGTAAAACAAAGGAATGAATGGATGGATGTTTATACCCATAGGTATGTGTGTGTATATATGCATAGTCTCACATAAATCTGTATTTTTTACATCTATGTTTTTCTATATATTCAAATCTATTAGAATTCATACTCTAGTTAATTCTGTTTTCCTTATTGCCATGTCTATAACTCTCTTCTTCATAGGTGAGAGAACTGGATCCCTTTATCTATAATATATTTATTTGATCATTTTTAGAATACATAGGAAGTACATTCAGAATTACTAGCCAGTGGTTCTGTGGGAAAGAACCTATATGTAGGGTTTTTTCATAGTTATCAAGTGATTAACATAGAGCAGTTGTCCTCAACTTGGGAGTTTTTACCCCCCAGGAAGCACTTAGCACTATCTGGAGTCATTTTTGTTTGTTATATCTCAAAGAAGTCTACTGGCATTTAGTAAGTAGAGATCAGGGAAATTACTGACCATTCTGCAAGGCATAGGGCAAACCCTGCAACAAAAGATTATTCAGTAGTGCGAAGGGTGGGAAAACTTCAATGTAGAACTAGGAAGATATCTACTCCGTGATTTTTACATAATATTTTTGTCATACCACTTGAAAGGAAAATGTAGCCATCATGACACTTCTCTCTTAAGTACTCCTAAACATAAGGGGATTCCCCTACATGATTACAAATCCAGAAATGGGATCTTTGCAGATGCCAACAAATAGTGTTGATAGAGCTGTCAGAGAAAGTTTATAGCTGATATGACAGCATCTCTGCCACTGACCAAAAGGCTTTTGAAGAAAGAAGTGATTGGTTGACTAGAGTACACATGAGCCTAGAATCAAAACTTACCAGGGAAAATAGGATATCAGCTATGAATATAGAAATACATGTATGTAACATCAAAGATCTACTGTAATTGTGTTGTGAAAAATTACTCTTAGCTCTGTTTTTCTGACATCAAAATTTTGAAAATCAATGAATAACATTATACCTATCTCTTTGAATTTCAAGTCTTACCTAAGCTCTACATGAATGCAATATATAATTTAATAAGTACATATCTTGGGGGCTGGGGATTTAGCTCAGTAGTTTCGCCACCTGCTGCGGAAGCTCAATGACCAGAGTTCGATCCCCAGTACCAACAGCAACAACAACAACAAAAAGTACATATTTTGTAGTGCCATTACCATGATTACACACACATACATCTATTGATAATTGTTTTTGTGTTCTTTCTGCAGGATAAAATGACTAAAAATGCTTACCGTAATGTGCTTCTAAGTTTTATTTAACTCATTTGTGCTATGTTTTTAACTTTGCATGTTTAAACTTGAAAAATTGTCAGTCTTTAATTGTAGAGATTATAGTGTGATACTAACTCTTGCTTTTAAAATAAACATCTTTTTGTCAGATGACTCACAGGGTGCACAGTCAGAAATTGAGGCAAAACAAGAAATTCAGCATCTTCGCAAGGAATTGATTGAAGCCCAGGAGCTAGCTAGAACAAGTAAACAAAAATGCTTTGAACTGCAAGGTGAGATCCAAGATTATTTTAACTCGTTAGGGGATGTGTAGGGACAACATGATATAGTTACATGGTCCCAAACTTGGAGTCACAAGACATAGTATCATGTTCCACATCCAGCCTTGATGCATTAACTGTGTGATCCTGGGACATTGACTTAATCTCTCTAAACTTACTTTTCAGATCAGTAAAATGAGGAGTGATACGGTTGCCCTACCTCCTTTACAGTGTTGATGTGAAGATCAGTAAGATCTCTACAAATGAAAAATTAATTAAGTATAGGTTGAATATCCCTTATCTGAAATGCTTGGTACCAGAATGACTCAGATTTTAGAACATGTGCATAGACTTTGCCAGTTGAGCACCCCTAATCCAAAAATCAAGAATGCTCCAAGGTCTGAAACTTTTTAAGCTTTTTATCAGTACTCAAAAGGTTTTGGATTTCAGCTTGTTTCAGATTTTCAGATTTGAGATGCTCAATCTGTGCAACAAAAGGAAAAGTAATAATATAAATTTCTCTAAGTTTTAGTTACATCTAACATTAACTACTCAGTATAAGTAAAACTTATAGTCCCTGTGATTTTTTTTTTAACGTTCATCAATGAATTAGAGGAACTATGCAAGGTTAAAGTATAGAATCTTCTTTGTTAGTAACTCAGTTATCTGTAGTGTCATAAGCCAGTAGAGTCTGTGCCATGATCCTTCCATATCATTCACAGTAATTACCTTTTTGCAGTTAATTGGTGCCTTGGCAAGTCTTAAAATAAGAAAGTGGGGCTGGGGATTTAGCTCAGTGGTGCTGTGCCTGCCTCACATGCACAAGGTCCTGAGTTAGATCCCCGGTACCAAAAATAAGTAAATAAAAATAAGAAAGTGAATGACCTGTGGAGTCATTCTCATGTTCTCTAAGGTGGCCTTCCTGAAGAAAAAAAAAAAAAGGATGGCCTTCCTGGCCAGAAGAAAATTCATATCCCAGGAAGCAATGTTGGAACTTCTTGTTACTACTTCCTTCCTTTCCTGCTTCTTGAAGAAGTTCGTATCTTGAAAAACTGAAGAATGAAAATGTAACCCATATATCATGCACAAGGCCCTGGGTTCAATTCCCAGCACTACAGAAAAAAAAAAATTTTTTTTTACAGAATTGGCATTCTTGGGCCAGGGATTTAGCTCAGTGGTTCTAACACCTGCCTTGCAAGCACAAGGTCCCGAGTTCGATCCCCAGTACCAAAAAAAAAAAAAGAATTGCCATTCTTTTAGCTTGTACCTTTTGAAGGGTCCAATTACAATAGAAAAATGGTTAGCAGTCAGCAATTATTTGGTTTAGTGCTTACTATGTGCTTGGCAATAAAAATGAGAATTTTAGGGCTGGGGATTTAGCTTAGTGGTTCCAGCACCTGCCTCACAAGCACAAGGTCCCAAGTTCGATCCCCGGTACCAAAAAAAAAAAATGAGAATTTTAAGACTTCTTAAAATGTAAGCTTAAGGGCTGGAGATATAGCTTAGCAGCGCTGCACCTGCCTGGCAAGCACAGGGTCCTGAGTTCAATCCCCGTTACCAAAAAAAAAAAGTAAGCTCAAAATAATGATTGACATTTATCAAGTATGCTGCTCATGTGCAGAATATCATATATTATCTTGGTGAAACAATGTCTAGAAACTGTTAAATAGATTTCTTGCTTACTACTATTTTATGCTCCCAAAATTTTATCTAACTACTAATACTGATAATACTTACTGCTTAACTTTTGTTTCTTTCAATAAGCTTTAGGAGATAATTTCTTAGACATTTTCAGCTGCTCAATTCTGAATACTTTTCATTAAATCACAAAATTAGATATGCTGTGTTTTTACTTTTAGCTCTTCTGGAAGAAGAAAGAAAAGCCTATAGAAATCAAGTTGAAGAATCTGCTAAACAAATACAGGTTCTTCAAGGTATGGAACATTCTAGAAGTATTTGAGATTGTTTTTGTTTGTCTTTATAATTCAAAAGGAATGGAAAGGAAGAGTGCAGCGCGTTCCGAATTGTCATGGCTGTGGTTCTTCTCTGACCTGGCATAACTAGGCTCTTGGGTTATTTTCCTCTAAAGGACACACAAGGATAGGTTCGCTAGTAATCCATTATTAGACACTTGGAGTGGAAAGAGCAGGGGTGATACTATCTGGGTGATATCTTGAGTTACTAAAAGGAAAGCTTTTGAACAGGAAATGTGTTTGAGCTACTCTGTGCCTCCACACTTTTAGCTTGCTGGTGTCATTATATCTAATGCCCAAAACATACTTGCATTGCACTAAAAATTATACACCACATGGAGTAGAATATCGTCTCTGCAGTGCTTTCATTGATAATGGCTACTCTTCATGTTCACCGTTTTAGTCTCTGGGTTATCACAAGGTCATTTCAGAAATCACCAGAAAGACCCTTGCCCACCAGGTGTTTACTTCAAGGGGAAACTCTTCATACTGTGAAGCTCTGTGACCTCCATGAGATACTCCAGGAGAGGTCTTTCTTTCCTATCTCATTATAAAATTACAAAAGCAAAATTAATTTGCTTTTATTATCAAAGAAGAACCAGGTTTTTTTGGTTTTTTTATTTTGGTTTGGTTTGGGTTTTGTTCATGTTTATTTGTTTATTTTGAGGCAAGCTCTCACTGTGTAGTTCAGGCTGTCCTTGGACTCACTAGGTAGCCCAGGCTGTCCTCAAACTTGCCACCATTCTCCTGCCTCATCCTCTCAAGTGCTATGATTACAGGCTTGCGCTACCACATCTGGCTATGCCAATGTTGTTTTAAAATTTTAGCTTGAAGCCAGACTTGGTTGTAATGTGAGCACTCAGGAGGCTGACACAAAAGGATTGTCAGGACTTCAAGGCCAGCCTGAGCTACATAACAAGACCCTGTCTCAAAATATAAGCATACACACACAGACAAAATATTTTGATTTTTAAATTTTAGTTTTATTGGGCCGGGGATTTAGCTCAGTGGTTCCAACGCTTGCCTCAAAAGCACAAGGACCCGAGTTGGATCCCTGGTACAAAAAAAAAAAAAGATAAATTTTAGTTTTATTATGATCCATTTTAAATGTATGGAGTAGGCTGTATGTGTTTTTAAATTGAAAATTCTTGAAATTCTGTTAGCTCAATTCTGTTATCCATTAATTTTTATAAACCTTATTCACATCTACATTTCCATCCTGTACTGTACATGGGGAATTTTCCCTAAACGCTCTATGACATGGTGCTATGTTTTGTCTTAAAGCTGTCTTGCCTAGACATCACTGAGTGCCCTCTGATGTCAACATGTGAATTTCAAGATTTTATCAATAACTGGGGGTTGGTGTCACACACCTGTAATCTTAGCACTGGTGGCCGAGACAGATGATAGCCATGAGTTCAAGGCCAGCCTGAACTACCTCCTAATGAGACCTTGTCTCCCCAAAAAAAGGAAAAGAAAAGACTATCAACAAAACTCTCTTCACCTTATATCTGGCCATTTTACTTTCTCAGATTTTAAATCTGTTCTCTTTATCCTTCCTACAAACTTGAAAGGTCTGATACCTTCTTTAATGTTTGTTTATGTAGCAATCCTACTAGTCCTAAATCCTCTTAATTATTATTTAACTTTTTATACCCATATTTTCCTTGTAGTGTTATGGTAACCAAGACTGGTATGCTATTTCTGAACCAAGTATGATTATACAGTTTCCAGTTTGGATCACAGAGCTAAAAGACCAGATCTTTTTAAAACATACCTCTTCAATTAGAGATGAAATTCACTAATTTCATCACCTCATTCATTCAGCCAATAATTCTTAATCATCTACACTGCCAGGTGTGGGGATAGAGCAGTGAGCAACAGAGGCTTGTCTCAAAAACCAAAACAAACAACAAAAGCAACAACTCTGACAGCTAGGCTGTGCAGTATCAACAATTCTTTAATGGGCTGTTATTCTTAATTCCTATGGAATAAGAAAATGATGGATAAATATACTTTTATAGCCCAACTGCAGAGGTTACATATTGATATTGAGAATCTCCGGGAAGAGAAGGACAGTGAAGTCACAAGCACTAGAGATGAATTGCTTAGTGCCCGAGATGAAATTTTGCTCCTTCATCAAGCGGCAGCAAAAGCTGCCTCTGAGCGGGACACTGACATAGCTTCTTTGCAAGAAGAGCTTAAGAAGGTACGAGCTGAGCTTGACCGATGGAGGAAAGCAGCATCTGAATATGAGAGAGAAATCACAGGTCTGCAAAACAGTTTTCAGCTGCGATGTCAACAGTGTGAGGACCAACAGAGAGAAGAAGCAACAAGGTTGCAGGGTAAGTGTATTTTACATAAAGCTCTTAACGATTGACAGCAATAACTATAACTTGTAAAAAATAATAAGGGATTTTTTTCTCATTGATCATAATCAGTTATATTAAGCACTTCTTCTAAACTAGGGGTAGAAATATGCATGGTGTGATCAAAAAATACACCAATATTAAAATAATCTTTTTAAATTATTTCAGTAAAAGACACATTGCCATTATTCCCCCTCACATCGAACACACCCATTGTTCTTGCCACTCTGGAGCACTTCTGAAAGGCTTCTTTTGTGTCTTTACTTGTACTGTTGTGGATGCCTTCTGTCCTGAATTTCTTTAAAATGTTTGCTTTCGTGGTCATTTTGAATTCAGGGAAGAGTGATAAGTGTGCGGTGCCAGTGAATGACGTGGGTGAGGACACACTGTGATGTTTTTAATAGCCTGCCTTGCCATTAGATGGCACTCGCAGCAGCATTCACTGTTGTTTTTATTTTTGGTTTTTTTGGTTTTTTGGTACTGGGGATGGAACTCAGGACCTTGCGCTTTTGAGGCAGGCGCCAGAACCACTGAGCTAAATCCCCAGCCCTCATTCACTGTATTTTTAATCACACCTCATAGAGACATGAAAGAGGACTTCCAGAACTGCATCAGAAAGTGGAAAGAACAATAGAATAGAGTCTGAGGAGTTAGCTCAGTGGCTCTGCGCCTGCCTCACAAGCCCAAGGTCCTGAGTTCCATCCCCTGTACTGGAAAAAAAAAAGAAGAAGAAGAACAATGGGATAAATGTGTTTGAAGCTGGGGGAAATATTTTGAGGGGGTTTAATAACCATGTGTCTTTTACTGTAATAAATATTTTTAATTTAAATGCACTGGCAAAAGTATTTTTTGATCACCTTTGTATTCTTCCAGGTCTATAAGCTGTATAGTAAATGACAGTTTTTTTTAACAATTCTTTCTTTTTGTTGTTTGTTTGTTTTTTGGTACTAGGGATCAAACTTAAGACCTTGCACTTGCAAGCCAGGTGTGGTACCACTGAGCTAAATCCCCAGCCCTAACAATTCTACGCTACTATAATTTAATACTATTAAAAATTGTCTTTTTAAAAAGTGAGGTGGAAAAAGTACTATTCATGTTCAAGGTAATAGAACTTCCTTGATGCAAAATAATAGGAATCATTAGCTGTGTAAAGATCTACACATCTAGTGGGCCGGGGGTGTAGCTCACCGCCATGCAGGGTCTCAAGGGAAAAAAAATCTACGTGTCTTTGAGGGGCAAATGAGTATGTTCTCAGCTGGGGGTTTAGCTCAGTGGTTCTAGCACCTGCCTCGAAAGCACAAGGACCTGAGTTCGATCTCTGGTACCAAAAAAAAAAAAAAAAAAAGTGTACGACCTAAATAACCACAGAGGCTAAACAAAGGATGTAGAAAAGAGTATGTTCTCTGAAATATTTCCCTTCATCTTTTGAGTAGTTATGTTCCTATATTGTCAGTAGATTTTTTATTTTTATTTATTTATTTTTTTATTTTGGTTTTGGAGATCAAACTCGGGACCTTGCTCTTACAAAGCAGGCAGCGGAACCACTGAGCTAAAGCCCTGGTCCTATGTTCCTATATTGACAGACTTGTTTTTGAACTATTTTAGGTGAACTAGAAAAGTTGAAAAAGGAATGGAATGTACTGGAAACTGAATGCCATTCTCTGAAAAAGGAAAATGTTTTGTTATCTTCAGAACTGCAGCGGCAAGAAAAAGAACTGCACAAGTATGCAAAAACCCTCTTAGCTTCAAAATATTTATATTAAACTTTTATCTAGATTTATTTTTGATGTTTAAATGTCTTTCTGTTAAGAATAGTGATCAGATGACTAATAAAGAATGTGTACTAAAAGGTATACATTCAGCTTCAGAATTTCAAATATGGTTATAAAAAGAATATGTGTAAGATCAAAAATTCTGCTAGGCATATTGCGCACCTGTAATCCCAGCACTTGGGAGGCTGAGGCAGGGTGACTGCCACAAGTTCAAGGCCAGCCTAGGCTACATAGCGAGTCCAAGGCCTGCCTGCACTGCATAACAAGAGCCCGTCTCAAAAAAACAAAACAAGGCCGGGGATTTAGCTCAGTGGTACCCTCACCTGCCTCACAAGTGCAAGGTCCCAAGTTTGATCCCCAGTACCAAAAAAAACAAAACAAAAAAGAGATTAAAAATTCTCCAAAACCAGTTAAATATTCCTAGTATCTGATACCTTACAAGCCAACTGATTAAATGGATTTATTCCAAAAAATTTAGTGAAATTCTATTTTCCTAGCATTTGTTTCTCCTCTCCCATCCCCCATACTAGTGTTTGAATCCAGGGCCTTCATACTGAGATATCTTCCAAAGTGCCTGCCCTCCCTGTTTTTTTTGTTTTTTGCTGCAGGCTCTTACTAATTGTAAGTCGCCGAATTGCCCAGGCTGGACCTGAATTTGTGATCTTTCTGCCTCTGCCTCCCAGAGTGCTGGAATAATAGACATGTGCCACTATGTCTGGCTGCATTTGCCACATTTAAATTTAAATTTAAATTCAAAATTAGTTTGTTAACCAGGCATGAGGGCACACGCTTATAATCCCAGCACTCAGAAGGCTGAGGCAGGATGATCCCATGAGTTCAAGGCCAGCCTGAACTATATATCGAGACCTTGGGTGGGGGATATATATATATACACATACATATATATATACACATATATATATACATATATATATATACACACACACATACATATACATATACATACACGCACATACATACATACACAATTGGTCACTTCCTTTGGTTGGTTGGTTGGTTGGTTTTTTTGGAGACAGGGTCTTGCTTTGTAGTTCAGGGTGTCCTTGAACTCACTCTATAGCCCAGCCTGGCCTCCAACTCACAGCAATCCTCCTGCCTCAGCCTCCCGAGTGCTGGGATTACACCATGCACCACCACACCCAGCACCTCCTTCTATTTTTAAAATTTCAACCTTTGTGTATACCTGATAACACATGGCTTTAAATGTGCAGGATTTTTTTTTTTGTATTTTCATGCTTTTTACTTACTGCAGATGTCTTTCTCTTTTTTTTTTCTTTTTGAGACAAGATCTCGCTATGTAGTTCAGGCTGATCTTGAATTTGTGGCAATCCTGCCTCAGCCTCCCAAGTACTGGGACTACAGGCTTGCGCCATCACACCCAGCTTCATTTCTTTTTTTTAATACTTTTTTTCTCCTCTGAAATTCACTACCACCCTACATAATGAAATATTTAAGAAGTTGGACTTCCTGCTGTGTCCAGTTTGTACCTGTGAATAACTGTCAGTTTTTATGTTGCAGTTCTCAAAAGCAGAGTTTAGAGCTTACCAGTGATCTCAGCATTCTTCAGATGACTAGAAAAGAGCTTGAAAATCAAGTGGGATCCTTGAAAGAACAGCATCTTCGGGACTCAGCTGATTTAAAAACTCTTCTCACTAAGGCTGAAAGCCAAGCAAAGGATGTACAGAAAGAGGTAAAGCGAAAAGACATTATGAGCCCAATTATGGTTGGACTTAAAGCCAAAAGCAAATCAGATACCCATGCTAGTTAGAAGTAAAGGGAAGTAGAAGTCAGATCACCTGTCAAAAAGTTGACACTTGGAACATCCCTGCTTGGTGATTTCTATAGCTATGTATCATGGTCCATAAAGTGAGTCTTCATTAGTAAAGTTTGTTCTCAAAAATATAAGTATATAAAATTACATTTAAATTTTCCTCTACCAGTTAATTGACCTACGTGAGGAACACTTTGTACCAGATTACTTGGAATCCACTGTTTATCTTTGAAAGAAAGTTTCATATTTAATTTAGAATACTTCCGAAAGCAGACTGGAGCCATATCCTCTGGAGAAACTGGCCTAAAAAGTTACTTAAAATTCACCTGATAGCCAACCTGCCAAACACAAATGTTCTATGACTCTACTTTCTCCCTTCTGTCCCCCTCTTCCCCTTCTTCACAAACGTGTACTCTCAGTTTTTGTGTCATTTTGCTTAAAACTTTGACCTGAGTGGCTTTTTGAAAAGTAATATTTAAAGTGGTGAGGGCTGGCTTTGGAGTGCAGACCGCCCCCCCCAGCCTCTCCCTGATCCACATGGGTCCCTTTCTTTGAAGTTGACAGCAGGGCAGTAAGAGCTGTGTTTGGTCCTGTGGGCTTCATGCCATTGCTTGCATTGTCTCCTGGCCCAGCTGTTGGTGATGAAGTGGGCTTATAAAGCTTATTTCCTCACCAGGGACCACGCCAGCTGTAGACTTACTTAAAGGAAAGATTCTTTGCAGAGTGGAAGTTGAAGACAGCTCTTTGTCTTTAATAATGAATTATCCCAAAATTGTTTATAGAAGATGTATTCAACTAATGCAGTTTTTCTTTGCACTTTCCTTTTCTTGTAGTATCCTGAATTTGAAAGTGATTATTGTTCTTCTGTCTTCATGTTTGTTCCTAAAGAAAAAAGCTGTAACATTTTTTTATTTTCATGTAGACATTGTAATATGTTTGTCTTTACCTTGCTAAGAATATGTGTTTTAGGAGAAACCTCATTTTATTGGTCAGAACACAAATTCTGTGCCAAAGTAAATATGCTAGTATTTAATACTGTAAGCACTTTGTGTCCTTCCAGTCCATATGGTATAATCCTTTGAAAACCTGGGAAAAAATACTGTGATTGGAAGATGATTCTGTTGTATGTTACTATAGATGCGTTTAGCCATTTTGTTGCATTATTTGCTTGCCTGTTTTAAGACACTGAGCAATCAGTGCTTAATTGTTTTCACCAGTGGCAGTGGCATGTTGTCACAGCATCTAAAATGTTGATAGTTTTTGGAATGCATTAAATGCAGCACATTTAAAAATATGTCTGAGATTGTCAATATGTTTCTTTCCTATTTTCTTGTTCACTGTTTTCCATTGTGAAATGATGTGTAGTCATCATATTCTTTTGTAATGTGATATTACTCTTTACGTTTGTCCCGATGTCAACTTATTACTAGTCTATAACAAAAATATTTTTTAATGCGGTTCTTATTTCTGTGTAGTTCACTGCAAATAATTTCTTTGATTAATGCACATTTATTCCCTTTCAATATTTCCTCTTTATTCTTCTTTCTGTCATAGAACCATGCTTAATATGCAGTGTCATGATGTATTTTCAACACTAACAGGCTAAACTATTATAAGTCAAGCACTAACAGGCTGTTACAAGCCCAGATATGATTATTTTTGTGGAGAAAGACAAAAGGTGTTGGTAATATCAAGTGATATTTCATTCTCAATAAGGACTGAGCTTGTTTCTCACCTCAGAGTTAGAAAGCAAGACGGGGCCTAAATGATATCCAAGCAAGGTATGAAATTAAGCCTGCAAAAGATGACCTTTGTTCCACTAATTAAATTTTATACATGTGGCAGCTCTTATATGAATATTTAACAGAGAAAAAGTATGAGGAAAGTACCTTTTAATCCTCATTATTAAGAAAAATAAAGGTTATTATGTTTGATTTTAAAAGCATCTATATATTTACGTTAGCAGAAATATCTGTAATTTAAGGGCTCATTTAAATTGAGCCCACAACTCTACCCTGCAAAGCCTGATTCAGAGAGTTGTTGGCTCTGCCATCTTGCTGTGGGCAGAGTCCTGCCCACCCATTCTTGCGCTAGGGTTGAGCAGCAGGATTTTCCTGATGAGCTGCCTTCCTGTGGTTCTGCTTCACAACTCCTGGAGTGGAGAAATGGTTAAGTACTTTGGTCGAAAGGGCAGTCTGGATGTAACAATGGTGGAAAAGGAAAATAGAAAATTTTGGTCAACAAAGCACTTTTTTACTTTATTAGTCACTTTTAAGAACCCATTTATAGATCATTGGGAATTGACTGTGTTCTGAGGTGCAGAAAGTCGTCTCAATATACTGACTTTGCTTTGGCAGCCTACCAGCAACCTTCTACCTTCTCAGAGAAGTTCATCAACCTTCACATCAGCTGAAAAAATACTGTATCATTGTGAAGCCTATGTATTTTATCCCTTAGTTCATCCTTTGGCATACTATCCAGGCTTGTTCTGGGAACCTTGTTAGTTAATGAGGGAATTCTGTCACATCTTTCTTCCCCCTTTCTGGTTCCCTCAACGTTGACCCCGAATGCTACCTTTCTTCCCTAATGTTTTTATACATTTTCATCCATCTATGTCTCTGTTGACCATAATGATGAGCTCCTAGTCACCGTAAAGTATTTGCCTTTTCAGAAGCTCCATTTCAGAAGCATTACTGTCCTTTGGGCTAAGTGTGGAGGCACATGCTATAATCCCAGCTACTTGGGAGGCTGAGGCAGGATTGCAAGGTCAAGGCCAGCCTGGGCAGCTTGGCGAGACCTTGTCTCAGAAAAAATAAAAGAAGCCATGCATGGTGGTGTACACCTATAATCCGAGCACTCGGGAGGCTGAGGCAGGAGGATCACTGTGAGTTTGAGACCACCCTAGGCTACGTAATGAGTTCAAGGTCACCCTGAACTACATAGCCAGACTTTGTCTCAAAACACCAAGAAGAAAAAGAGAAAGGAGTGAGATGTAGCTCAGTGGTAAAGCGCTAACCTGCATGAGGACCTGGGTTCAATCCCCCATACTATGATCAGTCAATAAGTAACTATTTATTTAAAGATATCCTTTGTTGAGGAATTTTAGAACATAGAAAAGAACTGGAAATCACCTGGCCTCATAAGCCATATTTAGGGAGGAGGAAGAGCCTTTCTACATGCTTACACCCATGGTATATTTATTTTATATTCAGTCCTTGTCTTTCTATCTTTTTTTTTTTTTTTTTGTCTTTCTATCTTCATTCTGAAACATTCAGAGATGGCAAAGTGGGGCAGCAGAAGCAGAGATAAAGGTATGCTCAGCAACAAAACAGTCTGTTTTCTTTGGGAGCCCCGCTTCCATGTAAGATACAATATCTAAAAGTGGAACCCACCTAGAATTCCAGCTTCATGGGGACATTTAAAGGAGGAGCAAACCATGCTGTGTGTCACATTGGTCTCACCTGTGTTCGAGGGTAGTTTGATAGTCACATATACCAGTGGTGGCAAGCCTATATAGCACATGTGCCTCAGCAGGCTATTTGTATCAGTGGAATCTCTAAAAGGTCCACCATCCCTGTTACATACCTACATATTAAACACATACACAGAGAGAGATTGTAAGTGTTTGAACTGTTTTCCAGAGAAGATCATGGCATATTTCTCTGTAGAAAATTTCCTCTCTGAAACAGATTTTTTTGTTTGTTTTTTTTTTTGGTATCCGAGATCAAACTCAGGTCCTTGCCCTCGCAAGGCAGGTGGTGGAACCATGGAGGTAAATCCCCGGCCCTCAGATTTTTTTTTTGAAACAAATTTTTAAAAATCAGTTTTGATGAATATTATTAGGGTTTAAGTAGAATAGGTTTTAAGTGAAGAAAAGTTTCTCAATCCTAGTGGTGGGTGCTTTAAATACAGTTCTTTGCTTCATTTGTCTGGAAAATTCACTTATCCAGAACATTTTAATACCCTCTGATGGTGGGTAAAGGGAGACCTCTTAGCAGTTAATATTTTTTACTTCAAGACTAGAATACCTTGGTTGACACTGCTTATTTACCAGGATATAAACTGAGGTTTCCTAGCATTGCCGTTTAATTAATTATGGAATTTTCTTCACCTGCTATTCTTCTGCTCAGCTGGAAATTTCCCTTTTATCCAATAACTTGCTATGTGGAAAAAGTGACCCTTTATATTAGAAACAGATGACAAAATGGTGCCTTCTGTTCATTTTTAACTCCAGGGCCAGAAAATTGTTACATGGAATCAAGTAAACATTAAAGACTTCACTATAAGTACAAATGATTCTCATCCTTAAAACAAAAAGGCTGGCTTAGTGTGGTGGCCCACACCTGTAATCCCAGCACTCAGGAGGCTGAGGCAGGAGGATCACTGTGAGTTCAGGGCAGCCTGGGCTACATAGTGAGTTCAAGGTCAGCCTGAACTACATAGCAAGACCTTGTCTCAAAAGAAAGGAAGGAGAGAGAAAGAGCGAGAGAGAGAGAAGAAAAGAAAAGAAAAAGGCTTGACTTTGGTGTTGGAGGTTCTTAAATAGGGCCTGGTGTATAAGCCTGACTAAAACTATAACTTCATACCCATTTTAAGTCAAGTCTGCACACTCTTTTTTTCTTTGCCTTTAGTATGAAAAGACACAGACTGTACTCTCAGAACTGAAGTTGAAGTTTGAAATGACTGAGCAGGAAAAGCAGTCAATCACAGATCAGCTCAAACAATGTAAAGACAACCTGAAGCTGCTTCGAGAGAAAGGAAATAATGTAAGTCTTTGCCAGCTGACTTAGCTTTGTATGAGAGGAAGGTGATACTTGAGATTGATTTTCAGAAGACTTTGTTACTGAATTGGGAAACTAAAGGCCTGGGATACAGATGAAATATGCTTTTCATTATAAAATTCTGTGATGCAGTCATTGTGCTGTCAGATATTTAAGTCAGAATGTACCTCTTTAACTTGTACCCCTAGAAGAGCCTAAAGACTTGCTGGGCATGGTGGAACACATCTGTAATCCCAGCACTCAGAGACTGAGGCAGGAGGATCACTACAAGTTTGAGGCCAGCCTAGGCTACATAGTGAGTTCAAGGCCAGCCTCAACTACATAGCAAGACCTTGTCTCAAAAAAAAGAAAGACAAGCCTAAGGGCTGCCTGGAGAAAGAAGTACGTGTTGATCTTAGCATAAGATTGTATCAAAAAAGGGAAATTTGAGGGCCGGAGATGTAGCTCAGTGATGCCGTGCCTGCCTCACAAGCGCAAGGTCCGGAGTTCGATCCCTGTACCAAAAAAAAAGGGCAGATCTGGTGTGGTTTTCATTTTATACTAATAATATTCTCACTAAGGCACCTTCCTAAAAAGCTGTTTCTCTTTATCATCTTGTAAGTATTAGGAAATACTTGGGGGTCACTGTAGGGATTTCTGAGCAAAAGTGTGTGTGTGCATGTATGCGTGTGTGTGTGTGTGTGTGTGTGTGTGAGAAAGAGAGAGAGAGAGAGACAGACAGACAGGTAGGGGAACATTTTGGTATAAATTAAATTTGATAATATTTGTTTTCCTTTTCTAGAAAGGTCTTTTTAAAAAGATGTTGTACTAAATAAATGTTGTGTTGTACGTTCTGGTGACCATTGCCTTTGTGGGCCGTAACTGATGGTTGTTCAGTGTGGTTGTGCTCTGACTTATTTCAGACTCCGTCATGGCATGAACACTGCATTAGACATGAGCCACGCGCTTCCTGTGGGACAGGCGCTCTGCTTCACTTGCAGCTCAAGTGTAGAGTGATGTTGCATGGCTATCAGTTATGCAGTTGTACACAGAATGCTCATGAGTTGTGTCCAACTGTTCTTCACTTAAGAAAGTCTTTGATTTTAGACAGTAAAGGGTTACTACTTAGGTTAAAACCTTTTAGAAATTAATGAATTGGATGTGAAGACATTAAGCCAAAAATTGATTGCACTTATTTTTTTAAATGTAGTTTACAGAATTCTTCTAAAATCAGGTCATAATGGTTTGCTGACTTCTTTCTTTTGTGTTAATTCATATCCCTCTGTTCATGAAATTTCAGTCCACTTCCTGCCAAATTAACTTATGAAGACATCTAACATAATCAGAATGGACACTCCCTCTCCTCGGTATATTTGAGACCTTTCAAAAGTAATCATGCAGTTATTATTTATAGTTGTGAAAAACAGTAAACCTTACAGGTGAATTTCTCATTTTTGTGATATCAGATATAATGGTTCGAAATAATTCTCTTCCTATTTAAAAAATCAGTTATATTCTGATATCATAATTGAAAGCCCTGAGAATCAGTTGCCTGTCTTTATATACCAGGTGTTTATTTTACATTATCACCTCTCACCTGCTTTACAAAGTATGCATCATCACAGAGCATTTATTTATTTATTTTATTTTTGGTACCGGGGATCGAACTCGGGTCCTTGCCCTTGCATAGCAGGCGGTGAAACCACTGAGCTAAATCCCCGGCCCACAGAGCATTTATTTTTAAGCTTGAAAGTAGTAACATCTCAAGTGGAAGAATTTTGATTGAGAAATTTTTTGATGGAGGGATAAACTAAACTTTAACCATTGCCAAGGGGATATACTACTAAACAGTGGATTTCAGATACAAAATGATGTTCTTTATCACTTGGTGAAGTGTTATAGCACTGCCTCAATGTGCTGTTTCATTAGGGTATTAGGGACACCCACACTGACCATTGCCTCTGGCTGTTCCTTTTAAAGTAGTCAAGCGGGGTGTGGTGGCACATGCCTGTAATCTCAGCACTGGGGAGGCTGAGGCAGGAGGATCACTGTGAGTTGGAGACCAGCCTGGACTACATACTGAGTTCAAGGCCAGCCTGAACTATGCAGGGAGACCCTGTCTCGAAAAGCAAAGCAAAACAAAACAAAAGTAGTTATTTGCAAACATAATGCCATGGTCTATTGTTCTGGATTGTGTTAGATGTCTTTTAAAATGAGTGAGAAACCTGGGTGGTATACTTCTCTTACGTCAGTCTTCCTTTACTTCCTCCCGCCCACCTGGGGTCTAAATCATCTTATCTGATTTTTTCATAGCATAAAATGATTTTAATATCCCTTCCCTTCTTTAGCCTTCCATATTACAACCCGTCCCAGCCGTATTCATCGGCCTATTCCTGGCTTTCCTGTTTTGGTGTTTCGGTCCATTGTGGTAGAGAAAGGTACAAACACTACTGTTGAGTCCTTGTCTGTTTGTCCCCGTCACCTGTTTGTGCCATATTTGTAACATAGTGCATGGCAAAACCACACGGGTATTTTGTTACCTGAAGCAAACCCTTCATTTAGTATGCCATGTATTTGTGTCATATCAGTGAATGAGTAGTCAACTAATCACATAATGTTTTGTCTTGTTTCCTTTGTAGTAATGCTAACTATGAATTAATTCCAACCTAACCAACTGTTAATATGCTTCCTTTAACTGTGTCTTTATCTCTAGCAAACTGGAGTAAGCAGTGAATTTCTGCAATATTAGTACCCCCTTCCCAAGTCTGTGTTTGAATGAGATTTAAATGAGAAATGAAGAGTTTGCCTCTTTGAAATTTTCAGTCAGCTTTCCTCCCCTTCTTGTCTCTCTCCTTCTCTTCTTTCCTCCCTTCTCCTTAGTATAGAGTTTCTTTGTTTCAACCTTTTGCCTGTTTGTACTGTGGCTATTAAAATGAAAGAGAGCCAGGCATGCTGGTGCATGCCTGTAATCCCAGCAATCCCTGCCTCGGGAGGCTGAGGCAGGAGGATTGCTGTGAGTTCAAGGCCAGCCTGGGCTCCATAGTGAGGTCAAGGACAGCCTTAACTGCATAGCGAGACCCTGTTTCAAAAAGAAAGAAAGAGAATGAGATTAACATAATGAACCATTGCCGCACAATCTCAAATCCAATATGAATTTACTTGTGATGATATAAATGCTATCCCGTATGTTCCTAAACCCTAATCTGCAAATCAGAGTCATTTGAAAAACAACTTTCTCATCAAGACTCTCAGAACAACACTAAAAATAAAAATACCAACAAAAGCAAATTAAGATTATAAAACCCTCTAAAATTTAACAGGGAATAGCCCACCCATGCTTGCCTCTAATTGGCATACAGATTAGAAAAGCATATGAAAAAATGACAAGACCCAGGCATGGTAGTTCAGGCCTATAATTTCAGCATTCTGAGAGGATCACAGGTTTGCCCTCACCCTGAGCAACTTAGCTACTTACTGAGACTCTGTCTCAAATTAAAAAAGGACTAGGGATGTACTGAGTGTGAAAGGTCTCGAGTTCAGTCCTCGGTACCACACACACACACACACACAAAATGACATAGCTTTATTACATGGAACAAGATCTTTATCAGAAGTATCAGACAAGCTGAGCTGGGTGTGGTGGCACATCCCTGTCATCACAGCACTGAAGAGGCTGAGGCATGAGGAGTACCCCGAGTTTGAGACCACCCTGGGCTACACTGCGAGACCTGTCGCAAAAAAAAGAAGTATTAGACAAGTAAGATCCCTAATGATACTCAAAGCTCATCTGGTTCTGTCTCAGGTTAGACGATCAAAAGCCTAGCCCATTTTCTTTCTGTCACCTTAGCCACCAGCACCTGTATAAAATTATTCCAACACATTAGTCTGGTTTTCATCAAGAAATAAACATTTCAGGCAGAAGCGTACTACAGACATCAGTTACATATACAATAGTTACATTGGAATCCATATATGGATACCAAAGTGAATAAAGTAGGCAGAGCTCAGAGGGTTTTTAGAAGTCACCAATAGGCTAGGGGATGTAGCTCACTTGCCTACTGTACACAGGGGCTGGGTCACCTCCCTGGTACTACCAAACGAAGAAAAAAGTCACTACTGGATTTCAACTATCAAAGTTGAAAACGGGCCGGGGATTTCGCTCAGAGGTTCTGCCACCTGCCTCTCAAGCACAAGGTCCCAAGTTCAATCCCCAATACCAAAAAAAAAAAAAGTTGAAAACAGCCCAGGACTTGCCTGGAATGTATTGTAATGGTCCTGTTACAGCTTTCCTTGTACATGCACTCTCTTTCTCTCTTTCTCTCTTTTAATTTCTCTCTCTCTTCTTTTTATACTTCATTCTTACAATGCAAAGACAGGATTGTTGCAATGTTCTGTTAAGTATTCAGGACTCTCTGGAACCAAGGGGCTAATAGGTATGAAAAGAGGGGACAATGTGATATTGACTCTTGGTTTCTTTCCACACAGAAACCCTGGCCCTGGATGCCCATGTTGGCTGCCCTGGTTGCGGTGACAGCCATCGTGCTGTATGTGCCAGGTCTGGCCAGAGCTTCTCCATGAGAGCGTTTCTTGAGAGTCCGTACACCGTCCTCCCTCTAGAAGCTGGCATCACACTCATGCTGGGGACAAACAGAACCATTTTCTTCCTTTTTACCTCTTAAAACAGCAGAAGTGCAAGAACACAGATGTAGGGTCATTGCTTTAAATTATATAAAAATGTATCTGTCTATAGAGAGAATATAAAGTTGTGACTTTATTCTACTGTAAGCAATAATTTGCTTTCAGTTTTTCATGTAATTTTTAAATTAGTATGTTGAGATTCTGAATATTATGGTGGCCTAAAGTAGGCTTCTTGGTACACCAAATTATTTATACCATTAAATTTATGGTATTTAACTCTGAATTCTGATGGCCAGATAATTTGTTTTTCTGATTCGATAACTACCCAAACCAAACAACCAATACATACATGGGAAGAGAGGCCCTGTGTGCTCAGTGCCTATTAGTTTGAAATATATGCACATATATATATATTTTTTACATATTTACGCCATTTTTACTTGTTATAAAACCACTGAGCTATTGGGAACAAGAGTTAGAGACAACTATTTGTGTGGATTTTTTTAAGGAAAAATACATTTGGAAAATACTCTGTTATAGTGATAATTTGGGGAATATGTGCACGCTTGTTCAGCCTTAATGTGACTTGAAGATGTGGAGGACATCAACTTTGAAAAACTTTCCATGAGAGTGTGTATTTTCTTGAGCAAACTGAAGTATTTCTGGGAGCAAAAACATACTAATTACACAATTTCAGTGCAGTCAACCAAACTGTTAAGTCAATTAGAATGTAATTTATTAAACCTCATATATTTAAAGAGATATTTTCTTTAAAAGCCAAGTTACTTTCTCATATACAGCATTTTAGGAAGCATGATTTTTTTTTTCTATCATCTGTTCCTCCAAGCATGTTTAATTGAAGAAAGAATTATATCTCTTTAGATAAGCTTTTATTGACTTAATTTGGTTATGATGTTTCAGAGAATTCATGTTCAAGGTGAGCTGTTATCATCTACCAACAGATTTCCTGGTTGGGAATATGAATGGTTATTTTCTTTTTATTGTGGTAAATTGGGACTTTATGCTAATTAGAAGCTCTATTCCCAAGATTTGATAATGTTCCATGCACAATGAGCACCTAAACACTGCTTGATGTTATAAATTTAAAACACAGAAGTGAACGTTTAGCTATGGTTTTGTGCAGCACCATAGTTATGTCAATAAAGTTTATTTAGTCATAGAATATCCTAAAGTATCACATAGTTAAATTTTTCAGTCGGTAAAGACTGGGAGGGAATGTCAGTGAATCGGCTTGAATGTTCTGTGGAAATACACAGGTCTAGCCAAATACTGAAATAAGAGTTTAGGATGTAATTTGCCTTGTAATGTTTGGCGGTCATTGTTTATATTCTAAAGGGTATATTTTAAGCTATTTGGGATTGCTGTTGGGAGGATCACTAGATTTATGGAGGAATTAGTCACAAATGACTTGTAGAAATACTGTCATATAGTTCATCATTTTCTGTTGCAGGAAGCCACTCCACCACAGAATGCTAATATGCCAGTGGTACCCAGTACCTCTTGTATATAGGTTATTGCAAATATTGTTCTGAAATGCTTAACTTCAGAATTACATTTTTTAAAGTAAATAATTGTTTGAAATCTATTTTGTAAAGATATAAAGTACATTAGAATTTCTGAAGTACAGATTAAACTATTTGCACTAACACAAGTGATGTGCATGATTTAATAAAATAACTTTACTCTCCCTGTGCATGTTTGATTTGGATATCATTGACATTCTTAATGCTGACTCAACTGTTCAGTTGTTAAGTCTTTCCATGAAATGGCTCTTTATGCAATATAACATATGTTTGGTGTTCATCAGGGTTTAAAAGAAAACACAGAGCTGTTTCCTCCAGGTTTTATTGGCCTTTTATTTAACTTACTGCTCTAATTTTTCCTCCTTTTAATATGGTTATTGTTAAAATGTGACTTACTTGCCAGACAAGACTCACTAGGTACAAGTCTAGTATCAATATTTACTCTATTCAAATTGAATAAATGGGTTTTTATAGTTACTTCCATTTTTTTCCTCAAGAATACAAATGAGCCTATTCATAAGCAATACCTCCAGTTTTGTTCAGTTTGCTTCCTGGTTACATCAAAAGTAGGATTATTCTCTGGTAATGGTAGTCATTAAGAAATTTAAAGCATAGCAGTTAAATACTGAATGACACCCCCCCCCCAAAAAGAGTTGAATGACTCTATAATGATGCATTTAAAAATTATTCAACAGAAGCTGGGCATGATGGCTCACACCTGTAATCTAGCACTCCAGGAAGCTAAGGCTGGAAAATCATGTCTCAGCTTTGGTAACTTAGCAACTGAGTGAGACCTTGTCTCAAAAATTAACAATAAGAGCCAGGCATGGTGACACACACCTGTGATCTCAGCACTTGGGAGGCTGAGGCAGGAGGATCATTGCAAGATTGAGGCCAGCCTGGGCTACAAAGGAAGACCCTGCCTCAAAACCACCACCCCCCAAAAAAATTCAATAAAAAGGGCTGGGGGTATAGTTCAGTGCAAAGGCTCTGGGTTCAATCCCTAGTACTGCAAGATATATATATATAATCTTTTCAAAGGTGCTTCATGACAGGGCTAGAAAACAAAAACACGTATTTAAAATAAAACAGATCTAGCCATGCATGGTGGTGCGTGCCTGTAGTCACAGCAGTCAGAGGCTGAGGCAGGAGGATCGCCAAAAGTTGGAGGCCAACCTGGACTTCATAGCAAGACCCTGTCTCAAAAAAATAAAAGTTAAACAGATCTGTATTGGTGTCTTGGCTCTTCTGTTGACTTTGTTACTTTGGACAAGTCATTTTTCTGCATCTCCATTGCCTCATCTATATAGTAGAATAGTACATTCGTGATGGTCATGTGAAAATTAAAAGATAATGTATGTGAAGTACCATTCAAGTAATAAATAATTTTTATAAGAATATCATACAGCGGCCAGGGATTTAGCTCAGTGGTTTCACTGTTTTAGGTGAACCCAGTGCATCCCCCCACACACACCCCATACTAAGGATCAAACTCAGGACTTTGCACTTGCCAAGCAGGCACAGCACCAGTGAGCTACATCCCCGACCCCAGTACATCTATTTTAAATGAATTTATTGATTCACCTGTTCAAAATATCTATATATGCAGTTGGGATTTGATTGTAACATTATGAATCCTAAGAAAGTATCATCACCTGACTGTGTTTATCTGTTTCATAGCTGTCTCTTTGAGAGGTAACATACTTAATTTGGTGATGAACCAACCACCTATAACAGTTTTAGAATTCCTGTTGTAATAGCCTTTCAGAGCCATTTTGAGTCATGTGTGAAAACCAGTTCCACTGCTTTATAGTCTGAAACTTTCAACCAAAATTAGTTTTACACAGTTTGACCTCTCACTGTCGTCACCAGACTTGACCCCAAGTTACTTTTGCTTCTTCATGGCATCTATGTATCTACTACCAAGAGGATGGACGTCAGCTACCAAAGAAAAAAGTCTACTGATTTGAAAATGGAACCTTGCTCCAAAATGTCACTTGTGGAATTTTATTTTGAGCACAAAAGTATGTGCACAAAATTTAGCTACTGGGACATTTGGTGCAAATTTTTTGTAAGAGTAATAGATAACCTAAATATCCATCAGTAGGTCATTGGTTAAATAAATTAATATTAGTACCCCACAGATGTCTGTGCTTGGAAAGTATGTGGAAAGATAATTCATACTGTTAAGTAACAGGAAGATTACCAGTGTAGAATAACCCTGGTTTTATAAAGGCAAAAAATCATAGGCACATGGGATAGGTTTATAGCAAAAGGACTTGAAAAAATTTATACCCAGGCAATGCTAGTGATTGTGTGTGAATGTCCTTCCCCTTTATGACTTCTGATTTATTTTTAGTAGTCAATATCTATTGCTTTTGTCACTTGGGGAAGGGGGTGGTGCTGAGGCAATAACTCAGGACTTTGGACTGAGCTACATCCCCAGGCCCCTTTGGATTTGTTGAAACAAGTTCTCACTGAGTTGCCAGAGGGTACTCAAACTTGCAGTCCTCCTGTCTCATCCCTCCAGAATGCTTTAATTACAGGCATGCACCACTGTGCCCATAGTAATTTGTGAGTTTTTAAGAAGCTGTTTGGATTTGCTTAGAAACAAAAAGGATTCCAAATTGGTTCCTATGGTTGAATGAGTAACTTGCCGAAGTACTGTACCTGTTTTTAAAGGGGTTAATAGCCATTTGTGTTTATGAATTCTGTCATTCAATAGTCTTACAATTTTGAACATGCTTTCTGCATGTGTACATGGAATTACAATGCTAGAGGAATCCATGCTCACCTTTTTGCTTATTTATTAGGGAGAAGAATCAAAGCTTTTAACTTGTAGTCATAATCATAGTTAGAAAATTGGGAACCAAAATATTCTTTTTCTTCTATTCCATATTGTGTCTCCAGGTTTCAGTAGCTTTATACCCATTCACTTAAATATGAGGCACTGTTCCAGATGCTAGCAGTACTTAGCCCCTATCTTCCAAGAACGTTTAGTTATAAGGGAAATGCAGGTAAGGACCTGAAATTACAAGACAGTGAAAGAAGATGAACCTGTGCAACTGTAGAGGAGGGGGAATTTCCTCTTGCCTTCTACCACCCAGTCATCCAAGCCTGGGATATCTGGCTGCAGTAGTGCAGGTGAGTTGCATTTCTAGATAGCCTGGGTATCAAGATGGGTTTTTCTTGAAGTACTTGCTCAAGGCACTGTGATTGGAAAGTACTTTTAAGGCTTTGTGGAGATCAGTGATGGCAAACCTTTACTGTCCTGGCGTTTTGCCCGGTTAAATGATCAAACTGTACCTTTCAAGTAGTAGGTAACTAATGAGAGATTATTTTTTTTAAGCAAGGGGAAAATGTTTCACCAGACTGCCTCTGAAGGGAGTCTGCCCTTGGTGGCCTGGGGCGTGGATGGATGGACAAGCTCCCTTCATGCAGGGGCCTGTTTGCTGCATCGCACTGTGGCGTTCACAGTCCTGCTCATTCAGGAGATTAAGCATGTTTTGGCTCAGACCTCAGGATATATGATGTTACCCTATAATGCAAGAACACCAAAATAAAGCCTGTGAAAAAGACAGGAACACCATGAATAAAGCCTAAAGGGACCAGGGAAAAGGGAATCAAGAGGAGGAGCTTGTTGGTTATGTTCCTGCCATGCACAGCTGCTCCATTTTGTTGCATTTTCATCTCTTGAACTGGCCTGAGTGTGTAGGTAGATTCATACTTCTCAGTGAGATAACATCCTAGGGTTTTTCTTCATCCTAAATTTTGGTGTATTTATTTCTCCCATCATCCATGTAATGTCTGAAGTGGGCATGCCGCTTGAACAGCATTCCTTTCCCTACTAAATGATAGGATCCTTCCACTAGGGCTGAGAAGCCTTCCCCCTAGCAGACAAGGGAGGAACACCCACAGCACGGAAAACCTGTGCATTTCCACTCCTTCACTCCTGGGTTTCTGTCATGAGTTACTTTACTGTCCATATAATCTTTGCATGGTAGATCATTTTGGTTTGTTTAAAAACTTGATCTGAGATAATTGACCTCCCCCATCACACCTCTTCTTGCATTACAGAATTAATCTATTAAAGGTTAGTTTTGATTTCCTTTTTTTTTTTTTTTTTTTGGTGCTAGGGATCAAACCCATGGTTGTGCACATGCTGGTAGGCAGGGTACCCTACACTGAGCTATATCCTTAGCCAATTTTTAATTTTCTTTAAAGGTCAGTGTTTAGGGGCCAGGGATTTAGCTCAGTGGCACCGCACCTGCCTGGCAAGCACAAGGTCCTGAGTTCAATCCCTGATACTGAAAAAAAAGTCAGTGTCTATAGAATTGATCACATTTTCCCTGCAAACCAAATTTGCTATAGGATTCTAGTTTAGCACTTCATGTTGCTAATAACAATCATACATTTAAACTGGGAATAGTGACACATGCCTGTAATCCCAGCACTTGGGAGGCTGAGGCAGGAGGATCCCTGTGAATTCAGGGCCAACATGGGCTACCTAGTAAGTTTTTTGGTTGTGATTTTGGGGTTTTTTTTCTTTTCTTTCTTTCTTTCTCTTCCTTTCTTTCTTTCCTTCCTTCCTTCCTTCCTTCTTTCTTTCTTTCTTTCTTTTGAAACAGGGTCTCACTATGTAGCTCAGGTTGGCCTCAAACTTACTTTGTAGCCCAGGCTGGCCTCAAATTTGTGGCAGTCCTCCTGCCTTAGCCTTTGGAGTGCTGGGATTATAGGCATGCACCACCATGCCCCGCCATAGTGAGTTTAAAGAAAGAAGGATAGACTTATTTTATCATATTTCAAGGCTGTAATGGTTTAGGTTATAGTATTAGTGTTATCAGGTCTCTCCTAAAAGTGACTCACCAAATGTTACCAGATTCTGCGTTGCTTGCCTCCACTTCTGAAGTTAGAATCTAGGTTCTTCTCTCGAACAAAGAATTGAAGGAAATAAATAAAAAGCAGTAGCAAGGTTCATTGGAGAAAGTAAAAGTGAAGAGCGAGAGAGGAACTGGCTGTGTAGAATGAGCTTGGGCCAGTTAATAGAAAAAGGAAGTTTTAGTAAAAGCACCCCGTGGAGGAAGCAGAGTGGGTTATGAGGGTAGCCACAATAGTAAGCTCTTCTTCGTGTCTACTTTTATACTGTCCAGGAAACCGAAAGAGGCAGTGCTGGGATCCCAGCCTCAGGCTGACGTCCCGTTAGGCCCCTATTGAAAACCTGCTTGAGGGCTGGGGATTTAGCTCAATGATTCCGGCGCCTGCCTCACAAACGCAAGGTCCCAAATTCGATCCCCGGTACCAAAAAAAGACCAAAAAACCCCCTGAAAACCTGCTCGAGTTCTCATGAGAAGTCCAGGTCAGGGTTTTGGGAACTGTTCTGTGCATGTGCCTGGGATCTTGTACTTAACAGGTCACACCTACTTCCCAGCCAGCTTTGCCACGCCCAAATCCCCTGTGTCATTAGGGCAGAGATGGCCAAATCCATTGGTAGAACAACAAAACTCAAAAGTCCAAGCACTTGTAAAATTTTGGTGAATTCTAATAGAGGGCACATTATATTATAAATCACTGGAGGAATAATTCAATAAATAGTTTGAGGATAATTGTGTTTTCAGATAGAAGAAATAAAAGCCAGTCTCCATAACTTACAGAAGAATAAGAGTTAAAAGCTTTGTTGGGAAAGGGGACAGCGCCAGGGATTTAGCTCAGTGATTCTGCCACCTGCCTCACAAGCACAAGGTCCCGAGTTCGATCCCTGGTACCCCAAAAAAAAAAGTCGGGGGGACAGATTATGGTTTTGATACTATGTCAACTTATATAATGAGCTGGGCATAATGCTGCATGCCTGTAATAACAGCCACTCAGGAGACTGAGGCAGGAGAAGCCCAAAGCCAACCTGTGCAACTTCTCAAAACCTTGTATTAGCCAGGTAAGCTGGTGCAACACCTGTAATCTCAGCACTGGGGAGGCTGAAGCAGGAGGATCACCACCAGTTTAAGGCTAGCCTGAACTGCATAGTGAGATTCTGTGTCAAAAAAAACCTTACAAGCGATGCCACAGAACAGTTATATGCCAACAAATTGCATAACCCTAGAAGAAATGCATGAATTCCTAGCACCTATAACCTCCTAAGACTGAATAATAAAAAAAGTCTGAACAGGCCAATGAAGAGTAGGAAAATGCTGGTTGTGATGCTGCATCCCAGCACCCTGGGAGGCTGAGGCAGAACCCTAAGTCCAAGCCCAACCTGGGCAGGTTAAGTGACTTAGTGAGACCTTGTCTCAAAATAAAATGTTTTAAAAAGGGCTGGGGGCTATTCCCCTTCTTGGTATCTTCCTGAAAGAATTAAAACCATCGTACCACAGCAATATATGCACACCCATGTTTATAGCAGCACAGTTTGTAATAGCTAAAGCTTGGAAACAGCCCAAAATGGCCATCGACTGATGAATGGGTAAAGATGTGGGGTTTTTTATGCAGTGGAGTACTATTCTGCCAGAAAGAAGTGTGAGCTTCAGACATTTGTGGCTAAATGGATGGACCTTGAGAGCATACTCTTTTTTTTTTTTTTTTTTTTTTTTTTTTGTACTAGGGATCAAACTCAGGTCCTTGCGCTTGCACAGCAGGTGGTGAAACCACTGAGCTAAATCCCTGGCCCCGAGACCATACTCTTAAGTGAAATAAATTGGACACATGTTTAAATACCACATTGTTTCTCTGGTGTGAGAAACCAAAAGTGGAAATAAGGACTAAAATGTACAATAGATATTGGGAAATGGGAAGAAAATGTTCAAATGGGAAGGGGAACAGGGGAGGGGGGAGAGGGAAAGGAAGGAAGGGATAGGAAAAAATGGAAACAAAGCTTTTGAACATAGGGAGAGGAGGGGGCTTGAGGGGAGGGGGGAAATGAGAAAAAAGAGACAAGATGTACCATGTACAGCAAGTTCCCTGCGATGAGTGTTATTGTTATGTGTGCCTAAGATGTACCAATAAATTTTGCTATTAAAAAATGTATATTATAGCAAAAAATAAAAAGGGCTGGCAATAGAGCTCAGTGCAGAAGTCCTAGATTCCATCCCAAGTATAAGGGTGGGTTGGAGAGTAAGGACATTAAATTAGAAATTAAGTCTTCTATCAAATAAGAGCCCAGAACCTGATGGCATCTCTGCTGAATTCTCTCAAACATTTTTTCTTTTGGTCCCAGGGATCCAACTCGGGACCTTGCACTTGCGAGGCAGGTGATGGAACCACTGAGCTAAATCCCCGGCCCTCTCTCAAACATTTTTTTAAAACTAACAATTCCCAAACTCTCCCCCCAAAATACATGAAGTATCAAGTCCCAGGTGGGGGGGATTCAGATGGCCAATAAATAGATTAGAGGAATGCAAATATATAGTTTATGTTGAAAAAAGAAGGTCTGAGAGTGCCCCTAAAGTACCAGAAAACAAATTACTTGTTTTGGTGAGACTAAATTTTTTTTTTTTTTTTTTTGGTACTGGGGATTGAACTCAGGACCTTGTACTTTTGAGGCAGGCAGTGGCACCACTGAGATAAATCCCCGGCCTGGTGAGACTAAATTATTAACATGGCCACTTAGGAGAGCAATTGATTGATGTGTAATAATGTTGAAAACATACAGTACTTTGACCAGCAATCTCCCTTCTAGTTAGATATTTTGGAGAAACTGTCATGTATGCAGCCAAAAATATGGATAAGAACCCTTATTTGCAGAGGCATTCAGCTTTTTTTTTTCTTTTTTCGAGACAGGATCTTGCAATTTAATCAGGCTGGCCTTAAGTTCACTATGTAACACAGGCTGGCCTTGAACTCCCGACAATCTTCCTTCCTCAGCCTGAGTCCTGGAATTACAGGCCTGTGCCACCATGCCTGGCCATAGAGGCATTCTTTGTCAGAGCAAAACCTGCAAGTGTTCATCTGTAGAGAAACATGAATTATGGTATGTGGCTACATGACGGCCCCTACACAGGTGTTAAAATCAATGAATTAGATGAATAGGCATCAACCCCAATAGAGCTGAAACAATATTGGATGAAGAATAAAAGCCACTGTACTTCATCTATTAGGGAAGGTATAAGTAGTGATGATACATCACCAGCTTCCTGTATTTGTGGAATGGTGGTGGGAGGAAAATGCAGCTTACAGGGGTGAAGGAGAAATAGGCAGGATACATCAGCTTTAACTGAAGCAAGCTGAGTAACTGAAACTTACTATCTTTATTTTGCCTTTTGTTGTGCCTTTTCCTTATAGATCTTTAGCCATGTGGACACTGTCCTTTGAAACTATTTTTGCTCTGAATCCTGCCATCCTTGTGGACTAAGGACTGTATCATACCCAGGCTCTAGGCAGCTGGGCCTGTGCCTAATAATCACAGCTGTGACGGGACTTCTGTTATTTTTGTGTCAGCTAAGGAGCCCACTGAGTTGAACAAGTTGCTTGTGGCCTTCTAGCCTTTCCTCTTTCTGCTGTAGATGTTTCCTCGATCTGTGTGGAGGAATTGGCCAGGGCACCATTCTGTGGAGAGCTGTCCTAACCTGTGACAAGCAGTCTCTTCTAGCCCTGTGTGCAGCGGGAGTGGAGCAAATTGGGTTAGCAGAGGGGTCAGCTGGAAAGTAGAGGGGTTCCAGCTGACTCTTCTGTCCTGTGAAACTTGCCAATGTCTTCTGAATTTCTAAGAGAAATGAAACTGGTCTCCCTGTTCACTTTCCAGATTAAAGAAGGGAGAGCCAGGTGTGGTGCAACTGCTGTAAGCCCAGCACTCGGGAGGCAGAGGCAGGCAGATCACCTGGAGTTGGAGGCCAGCCTGGACTCTACATAGTGAGCTCTAGGCCAGCCTGCACTACATAGCCAAAAAAAAGGGAGAGTGCACTGAGAGACAAACATGCCTGGGGCTACCAGCTGGCAGCCTGTATCCTAGCAAACCCTAGATTTACAAAGCAGAAGTGCCTTATGCTAGAGTTGGACTTCACAGGTCAAGGAATTGTTCAAAGAAATTTGGAGCTAGATTCAAGATTGCCAAACCTGAGATTTTTATCAAGGTTTCTAATTCAAAACAAAACAAACTAATTTTTCTCCAGTGCTGGGGATTGAACCCAGGGAGTCCCTAGCTACATCCTCAGCACCACCACATACCACTCCCCCCCCTTTTTTTAATTTTGGAACTGGGTCTCACTAAATTGCCCAGACCCGCCTCCCAAGTACCTACAATTACAAGCATAAGCCACCACACTTAACTCTCATTTCATTAAAGAAGGTCTTCCAGGTGTGGTGGAGCATTCCTGTAATCCCAGCTACTAAGGAGTCTGAAACAGGAGGATCACAAATTTCAAGCCAGCCTGGGCAATTTCTCGAGACTTGTCTCAAAATTTTAAAAGGGCGTAGTGATGGGACTGGGGATTTAGCTAAGTGGTTTCGCTGCCTGCTGCACAAGCACGAGGACCCGAGTTCGATCCTGGGACAAAAAAAAAAAAAAGAAGAGTGCAGCAATACAGCGTGGTGGTAGAGCCCTCGCCTACCTTCAAACCCCAGCTAGAGAAGGGTCACACAATAGCTCCTTAAAAATAGGATACATTCGCCAGGGATTTAGCTCAGTGGTTTGGCCGCCTGCTGTGCAAGCGCAAGGACCCCAGTTCAATTCCCGGTGCCAAAAAAAAAAAAAAAATAGGATACATTTAATATAACAGTAAACCTAATCCACAATTCCTTGTGAAACCCTGGGGGCCAGATGTGTTTTGGATTTGATAGATACTTGGTTATTTATATTTTTGAAAGACAGTATAGTACATATAACACTCAGTAACATAGTGTAAAATGCCTGCAATGAACCACATGAATATTCAACTAAGCAGAATAAGTAAAAGCTGTAAATTACCATATGTCAGTTCAGGTCAAGATTTCCTGCCAAATGAGTTGTGAGTGCCAAACCAAAAGCCTTGGTTTTCAGAGACTTCTGGGTTTGAAAACAAGTATCCAAAAGCAAATGAACAAACAAAACCAACTTGCTTCCCTTATTCTCTGGTCACCCTGGACACTAGAGACTACACTAATGATTATACATTTGTGTGCTTTTGACTGAGTGAAGGCAAATCTTTATGCAGCTGCTTCCCCTTTATTGGACTCCTTGGGACAGGGAGCAAACACTGTGTGAGCCAGCATTTCAGAGTGTAAAGCAGAGGTGGCCCAAGGCCGCCTGCAGGCATGGACTGTACCAGTGCACCCCCTCAAGATCATAAACTTTTAACATTGTTATGCGGTTTTTAGGGAGTTTTTCATGACTCCATTACGTAACAATAGAAGGCTGTGAAGGGAAGGGAGCACTCACAATCTGCCTCCTGTACCTGCCACACACAGTAGAATAAAAACCCAAACATAGCCAGGCATGGTGGCACATGCCTGTCATCCCAGCACTTAGGAGGCTGAGGCAGGAGGATTGCTCCTAGTTCGAGACCAGCCTGGGTTACATAGTGAGTTCAAGGCTAGACTGGACTACATAGTGAGACCCTGTTTCAAAAACAAAAAAATAAAATTAAATGTGTTCTGGCCAGGCATGGTGGTGCTCGCCTATAATCCCAGCACTTACAAGGCTGAGGCAGGAGAATTGCTCCTAGTTTGAGGCCAGCCTAGGCTACATAGTGAGTTCAAGGCCAGCCTAAACTACATAGTGAGACCCTGTCTCATACAAAACCAAACAAAAAAGATGTGTTACATACATGTACCAACATTCCACAATGAATGTAATCATGTACTGTAAACATGTACTAGGGCCGGGGATTTAGCTCAGTGGTTCCACCGCCTGCCTCACAAGCGTAAGGTCTCAAGTTCAATACCTGGTACCAAAAAAAAAAACATGTACTAATAAGTTGTTAAGGCTTACAAAGGGTCTGAACTGAACTGTGAAGAATGCAGTGGGGTTGGTTAGTTCAAAATAGCTCCCTGTGTATGCACACTGAGGAACATTAAATGCTTGAACAACCAAGTTATATTGATGATTCAAATTGACTCCCAATCAGACGACCTCAGGGAGCCGCCTGAGACACTGGAAGGGAGCAAGACTTTGGAGACAGGCCTTGAAGGACAGAAAATTTGGGCCTGTTGAGCCTGCAACAGGAAGGTCTGGAAAGGCAAGGTGGGAATGAGTATTTCCCACCTAGTTGCATTAGACCTGGAGGAAAAGCAGGTTTGGGAGAGACACTGGGAAGGGGAAACCGGGTGGGAGCAATGGCCGAGGCAGGAGACAGCTAGGTGTGCACCCACAGTGTGCCAAGACTACCCCGTTCCTGGGCAGACTCACACTCTCGCCTGTGGGAAGCCGCAGGCCGGCTGAAGCAGAAAGATAAAATCACAGAGCTACCCTGCAGCTTCATATGCACCTTTCCATTTCTGTCTGCTTTCCAGTCTCCATCAAAAATTGCCGAAGCAACCTCTCCCTGTTCGCAGCCCCTGGAGGGCTTTTTCTGTAACCCTTCTCTTAGCCTGAGCATTTCAGCCACAGGTCATGTAAGTGTTTCTGTCCCTATTAAACGGTAAGCTCCTAAGGCAGGGCTCTGCGCTAGCTGGCTCCAGCCCACTGTCTGGGATGTGTCCTGGGTATTTTAAGAGTTTCTCCATGTTGACCCTGTAGGGGGTACTTAAGTACCTGCAGAGATTCAGATTTCTGGCTCCCTGGCTCCAGGAGCAGGATGTGTTCCATACCAGGAAGCTTAAGAGGGTCCAGAGTGAGCCATGAAGAGTGGGGTGATCATAGTTCTCTCCAGTTTCTGCATTGTTTTTTCTTTTGAAACAGGGTCTTCTCATGTAGTTCAGGCTGGCCTTGAACCCGCAGTGATCCTCCTGCCTCAGCCTCCTGAGTCCTGAGACTACAGGCATGTGCCACCATGCCCAGCACTGCATTGGTTTAGTACAAGAAAGGGTTTGGACCCTCTGTTCAGCTTCTCTGGGCAAAGGAAGACAAGTACCTTAGCTAATTCAACACACACAGACTCCCTAATCTTTGCAACTTATTATTGCGGTGTGACTTCAGATTTACAATTGCAGTAATGTAGGGAACTTACATTTACCCTTCACCCAGATTTACCAGTTGTTTACATTTTGCTCCATTTCCTGTCCCTTGATATGTATGTGTTGATACACTTTTATTTTCTGAACCGTTTGCCTTTGCCCTTGTAGACTTTAGTGTGTATTTCCTAAGAACAAAGACCTTCTCTTGGGTTTTTATATCTTATCAGGAATGCCCATTCTTGCCCTAATATGGTGTTTACTAGCATTTAAAGGGTGAGGGAAGGGAGATCTTATGGATCTTAGGGAGTTCATTAAAAAGTTGTCACAGCATTCATTTTCTCCTGACTAGACCCTGTCGAGACCAAAACCCACCCTGAAAAGTGTGAGTCACTGTGGGAATGTCTCCCCATTGTTTCTGGGAAAATATGAATGTTGCCATAGTTTCAGAGCCAAACACAGGCATAGTGGCACAGGCCTGAAATCCCAGCACTCGGGGGCTGGGGGCGAGGCAGGAGGATCATCTTGAGTTGGAGGCCAGCCTCGCGAGGCATTGTTACTGTCTGCAGCAGCCTAGCACAGACAGGAAAGCAGTTATAGTACTGTACTTGTGGAGAAAGCTTTTTGTTTCATCCTACCCCCCGCAGTCTGAGGTAACGGCTGCCATCCTATTGTCCCACTGAAAGGCCTCCAGCATCTGAGCAGGGCCCAGACCCCTCCTGCTCTTAACCAAATTCCCAAACATGCTGGGACTCAGGGCTCCCAGAAGAGCAATGGGCAGCCTCCCATATTAGGGTCCCACTTTTTAGTGATGCCCCCTAAGATAAACGCTCAAATGAAACTACCTTTTTCTTTTTCCAAGTATGAAATTATACATGCTTCTTGTGGAAGAAATGCAAAGTATGGAAAAATGTGAAGCAGGGATGCAGATGCTGGTGAGCTTACTGCTACTGCGGCTCCAGTGTCCCCTGTCAGCTTCCTGTTGCATCAGGAGTGAGCGGCATGTGGTCGCTGAAACCCACACCGGGTGGGCAGAGCCAGTCCACAGTCCTGGCCCTGCCATTTCTAACCTGACTTCTTTGAGATCCAGTTTCCTCTTCTGTAAAACAGACTAATAACAGTACCTGGATCAACAAGCTGACACCTGACAAGGGTTTAGGCCAGTGCCTGGCCCAGAGCAGTCACCAGATGTTCTAGATGACAACAAAGGACTCCTGTCACACCACTGTATGGCAGTCTACCTTTTGTTTTTCTTTTTCTTTTTTTGCTGCTAGGATTGAGCCCAGGGCCTTTGCACTAAGCTACATCTTCAGCCCTTTTTTGTTTGTTTTTTATTTTCCGACAGGGTCTCACTAACTCACTGACACGTCCAAACTAACCTTGAACCCACAACCCTCCTGCCTCAGCCTCTCAGAGTACTGAGGTGACGGGTATTCACCACCACACCCAGCAATACCATTTTCTTTTAACCATTGTGTATTCATTCAGCAATTTTTTTGGTTTTTTTTTGTACTGGGGATCGAACTCAGGACCTTGCGCTTACAAGGCAGGTGGTGGCACCCCTGAGCTAAATCCCCAGCTCATTCAACAAGTTTTTTTTTTTTCAGCAAGTATTTTTTTTAAGCACCCCCTACATGCCAGGCATAGTACTAAGACCTGGCAGTTAAACAACAAGACCTTGCCTTATGAAACATACAATGTAGTGGAAAGAGAGGCAGTAAACAAATTTGCATGTATTCTACAGTATATCATGGGCTGACAAGTACTCTGGAGGAAACCAGCATGGTACGGTAGGTAGGACCACTGTCAGCAGGTTGCTATTCTATATAAAGTGATCACAAATAGCCTCTTTAAGAAGGTGGCATTTAAGCAGAACTCTGAAGGAGATAGGGCAACTGTGTGAATATCAGGGAAAGAAGGCATCCAGCAGTGCAGATGTGGCATGTGCCAGGCCCTGAGGCAGGAGTATTCCAGGCATGTTTTTTTTTGTTTTTGTTCTGAGACAGGGTTTCACTATGTAATTCAGACTGGCCTTGAACTCACTATGTAGCCCAGACTGGCCTGGAATTCACAGCGATCCTCCTGCCTCAGCCTCTGGAGCGCTGGGATTACAGGCATGTGCCACCATGCCCAGCTTCCCTGCCGTGTTTAAGGACGGTGGAAAAGGCCATTGTGCCTGAGCCAGAGTGGGTAAGGAAGATAGCAGTAGGAGCCAGGGTCCAGGAGGCCCTAGGAACCCAGCCTTAGGGCCCTCTAGGCCACTGGAAGGATTGTGGCTGTTCCTCTGAGAGGAGGACCCAGGGGAGTCTGGGTGTTGTGTACTGTGTACTGTGTACTGTAGTTAAAGTAGAAAGGTGTACAGCTCCTGGGCCTCTGGTTAACCAGCACCCCCAGCCCGGAGGGCCTGTCCCTCCCACAGCCTGCCTTACATCCTGCAGCCCCCCTGCCCCTACACCCTGCTTTTCTGGGTGAGACTTAATCCCAGAGGTTTCCAGGCTGTGCCCTCCTTACACTGGCCACAGCAGCCATGACTGTCGTGGCCATGCCAAGGAGCTCATGTCGTTGTCCAGCCATGCTGCCAGGCACCCACTGCCACTCTCCCTTTTGCAGCTGGTCCAGTGAATAACTCCTCAGCAACCCAAAGCTAGCAGGGGGGCAACCAGAACTCTGCCCAGTCAGTCAGATGCCCAAAGACGGGGATAGTGACGAAAAAGCACAGTGTACTCAGTACCTGGGACACCAGCTCCCCAGACAGCAAGATAGAAGGCTGCATGAAGTGCTGCTGCCTGTCCCTCAGCTCTCCTCCCATCCGGAAAATGAGAGCTTATTTTTCGAACTGTGAAACATCACACCGACATGAGCATGGTCGTGAAAGTGATTAGGAATCTGAAAGCTCACTTCCGGTTGGGCCCCTGATTTTTTTTTTCTTTTTCTTTTTTTTCAAGTACCAGGGATTGAACTCAGGACCTTGAGCTTGCAAGGGAGATGCAGTGCCACTGACCTAAATCCCCAGTCTTGGGCCCCTGATTTTTTGTTTTAGCTGGCACCCGAGCTCCCCCAAACTTCAGCATGTTCCCCAGCTTCTCCTTTACTTTGCTTCCAACAAAGCCACTCTGATAAGCGAGGAAGGGGGGCCGCGTGGTGGCCTTGCTTTGGGGAACACGTTTTCACCTTCTTCCCATTCATTGTTTTCATACAAAATTCTACACATGCAGGGCAGGCAAACAGAAGTCTCATTCATAGCCAGCGTCTCCCAGCTGGCAGTTCCACATTTCCTTCCCTTCCTTCTCCTTTCAGGCTTCTGTTGAAGTTTCAATCCACTTGGGGCTACAGAGGTAGACTGAGGGGAAAGGGAGATTTTTGTGTATAGCTGATGGGGCAAGGGAGGGGTGGCCCTGTGGAAAGAGCCCTGGATTTGCCTGATGCTGCAGTCCAGGCTGGTGCTAGTGATCAGTAGAAAAATTTGAAAAATTTGCTCGCTCCTGGTGTGGTGGTACCCGCTTGTAATTCCAGCACTCAGGAGTCTGAGGCAAGAGGGTCGCCACAAGTGCAAGGCCAGCCTGGACTCTGTCTCAGAAAACAAGCAACAACATCAAAGAAAAATTTGCTCAGAATCGTCCCCAACGCAGTGGCCCTGGAGACACCACATGCTCATCGGAGTCAGCATGTGCTTGTGAAGCCATTTTCCTCCTGCGACCCGAGTGGATGCCGTCTCACCTGTTCGGTAAAGTTGGCACAGTGCTGAGTATGCGGTGTCCTGGTGGTTCTGCTAAATTGTATCCTGGCTTAAAAATAAACCTGGCCTGGGCTGGAAGCAGCTCAGAAGAAGAGCACTTGCCTAGCATTTGCAAGGCCCTGAGTTCCCTCCCAGCACTGCCAAAAAAAAAAAAAAAAAAAAAAAAATCAGCTAATAAATCTGTTCTTGCATAAGACATGCCTTTCTGATTTCCAACTACCAACTACTTTCCAGCTTTCTGAATGCTTCAGGCCCCACACCTCCCTGATTGTTGTCACTTGGAAGTAGTAAAACTACAACTACACAGCATGTACTTTTAAAAAGCACTTGAGAGCCAGGCATGGTGTACATACCTGAAATCCCAGCACTCAGGAGGCTGAGGCAGGAGGATCACCTCAAATTCCAGGCCAGCTTATGCTACATAGTGAGTTCAAAACCAGCCCAGACTACATAACAAGACCCTGCCTCGAAAAAACCAAAAATAAATAAAGTTTTTTTTAAAAGTAAAAGGCACAAATCAGTGGCTTCCTCAGCCTAACACCTTCTGGTTGGTGCAGGCACCGCACTGCTGCTCCAGATAGGCGTGGGCAGCAGAAGAGGTGCCGGGCCAGGGCCGGGCGTGGGGAAGGTGTCCAGTCCTGAAAGACAGATTTGTGATCTGTGGCCATCTCTCGTTGGCTCTTGCATTCTGTGGAGGTGTGGCCGACTGGCCTGAGGAGATTCACTAGGCAAGAAAAGAGAAGGAAAGCACAGACCTGCACTTCCACACCCACACTGTGTCTCTAGGATGACACAGCAAGTCCAAGGCCAGCCTGAACTACACAGGGAGACCCTGTCTCAAAAAAGGGGTGGGGACACTTCTTAGAGTGGTAGGGATGGGCTGGGGATTTAGCTCAGTGGTTTTGCGCTGCGCAAGAATGGGAGGAATGAAGTGACTTTTTTCCCTGGTACTGGGGATTGAACCCTAGTTTTGCACTGAGCTACTACATCCCTAGCTCCCCTCCCTCCTCTCTAAGCTGCCCAGGCTGGGGTTGGGCTTTTCGATTCTTCTGCTTCAGCCTTCCAGAGTGCTGGATCACAGCTGTGCACCATGAGGCCCACCTGAAGTTAATTTTCTTTTAAATTAAAAAGATGTTTTCCATTTTTGGAAAAAAAAAAATTACTTAGGTCGATTTTGCCTCCCACCCTTCTGCTCACAGTGAGTTTCTCAAAAGAGCTGAAGGAGTTGCCTTTGCAGATGACTTAACTTATTTTCCTATTTCTGGGCCACTCTCATGTCAGGGCCTGTGCTTTCTCATCCCTGGGTCTGTCAGGGTCTTGAGGGAGCCAGCGGGAGGGAGGTCATTCTCCACGTGAGGAAACCGAAGGTCACACTCACGTTCCTGATCACATTGGTTGAGCGAATGAGTGAATGCAATTCCAACTCAGCCCTCTTCCCTTTCACCTCTCACCCCAGACTGCTGCTCTCCAGGTGCCCTGAGCAAGGTTTCTACCCCTCCCCAAGAACCTCAGTAAGCAGGGGGCCCGGGTGCACTCCCAGGCCTGGCGGGCCAATGCCACTCATATCTGGGTCCAGGGAAGTTGACTGCCTCCTTGCACACACTTCTCAGCCAATCTGAGTGAGTCAGCCTCAAAGTGAGTTCACTGTCCTGCGTGGGCTGTTTGGCTGTGGCTTTGCATCACAGACCCCAGCTGCCGGCTGTTCTGACACGGGTTCACAAGTGTTCATGGCGGGTTTGCAAGGCTCACCCTTCCCTTTAGCCTCTTAGCTTTTTGTTGCCGAGACTGGCTCTGCTTGCTACCAAAAGCAATCAAGGACCAGGGACCATTTTTCTCCTGGAAAGCCTGGCTGTTTCCGGTGCTTGGAAAAGGGGTGGACAATGGGGGACGTCGTGTACCAGAGTGGGCAGAGTGAGCTGCTGGGACAGTCTGTGCTATGGCCAAGTAGAAATTCAAGAGGGATCTCGTACAAGTATGTCTTGTCTAATCCTTAACACTAAGGAAACCGGCAAAAGGACAAGATGGGAGAAAATCACTCTGTTTGCTAGGACTGTCAGAATTGACAACTGAGTGCTTTTAAAACAACAGAAATTCATCATCTTGTGGGGATTTAGCTCAGTGGCACTGTGCCTGCCTGGCAAGCTTAAGGTCCTGAGTTCAATTCCTGATACCAAAAATTAAAAAATAAAAATAAATTGATCATCTTGAAGTCCGAAGTCCAGGTGTCAGAAAGATTGGCTCCCTGGGGGCAGAGAGGATCTGCTCCCTGCTGTTCCCCGTTTCAGGTGGTGGCTGGCCGTCACTGGAGACCCCGACCTGGAGATGCTGTGCTCCAGTCTGCCCGGGAGTCACATGGCCTTCTTGCTCATGAGTGTACCTGGATTTCTAAACCTCCCTCTCCTTATAAGGACACCAGTCATTGGATTTAGAGCCATCCTAATCCTGTATGACTTCATCTTACCTTGATCATATCTGCTAAGTTCCCGTTTCCAAATAAAGTCACATTCATAGGTACCAGGAGTCAGGACTTTAACATACCTGTAATACCTACCTTACCCAACTCATTTGTCATCACCCAGCATCGAAAACCCCTGGCTTCATAAGGGCAGTTTGGCAAGCCAGAAAAACACAGCCACAAGCAATGTTGACGTCAGCTCTGATCTGTCCCAGCAGATCTGGACAGCAGTGTCAGCCTGTTAATAAAACTCAGCAGAAGACAAAGCATCTCCACAGCAAAAGTCCATACTGCCCTGGCTATGAAGAGGGAACCTTGGAGTCAACTTCCAGGGTTTACCCCCAGCTCCATCTCCACTAACATTTCTTCGCCTCTCTGGGCCTCAGTTAGTTCATCTGTGGAATGGGAGTGCTAACAGTACAAACCCCATAAGACACTGCTCAGAACAGCTAAGAGGTTCTCACAGTTTGTTATGATTATCCTAATTACCCCCAGTGACAGACTCACAGTCTTGCTGCTTTAGGGGTAAGAAAAACTTTGGTAGACACACTGGAAAATTTCCAGGCCCCCCAAAACAGCAAGACCAGCTTCTGATGAAGACAGACTGCTCTGATTTTCACCTGCCCATGATTCATAGGAAAGGGCCAGCCCAGTGCCCTGGCTGCACAGCCAAATTGCCCTGCTTTCGTGAATGAGCTGTCTCAGCTGCTTGTTGTGGATCTGATTTAGGTGATTTCTCTCTTACAGTTGATGCAGCTGGTGATTTCTGTCTGAACATTCAGTCTGCAGTTTAACAGGGCAGTTTGGGGCTCAGGGAAAAGGCTGGGAACAGTGACCTCTCCAAGTAGAACTGGAACTGGCCCTGGTGAGGAGCAGCAGCTGCCCTGAGCCTAGCGTGGGTGTTGGAGACCTGTACAGCACCTGGTGTGGCCTTTGCCATCCACAATGGCAGAGAGAGACCTGTGAGCACCTCAAAGCTGCCTCACACTGTACTCTGGGAGGAAGGGCATTCGTGTCTGTAGAAGGAAAGCATTGGCTTCGGGACCACTGTAGCTGCTCCCCCTCAGGACCCAATCCGAAATTTATCTGAGCAATGAGAGTTAAGCCAAGAGGGGACAGGCCTGGAGTGCAGAGGTTATTCCTGGATGTTTTCACTTTTTTGTCCTTCTTTGTTTCCCTCTTTCCCTCCCTCTTTTCCTCCCTTCCTCCCTTCTTTCCTTCCTTTTTTCCTTCCTCCCTTCCTTTTTTCCTTCTTCTCTCTTCTTTTTCTCCTCCTTCCCCTCCTCCTCCTCTTCTTCCTCTTCCACAGGAAAGGTTACTTTCGAGAAAAGACAATATTACAGAGCTAAAAAGACCACTGTTTTGGGGTGGGGATTTAGCTCAGTAGTTCTGGCGCCTGCCTCTCAAGCCCAAGGTCCCAAGTTCGATCCTTGGTATCAAAAACAAAAAAAGACCACTGTTTTCGTGGCTGGGGCAGGGGGGTGGCTACAGATGAACAAATAATATGAGGGAAGTGTTTAAAAACCGGTTGGTAGTGGTAGTGCACTACTGTGTAAATTCACTAAAACTTATAGAATATGGCCCATATCTGTAATCCCACCACTCTGGAAGGCTGAGACAGGAGGACCATAAGTTCAACCCCAGCTTATTGAGACCATATCTCAAAATAAAATATGAAAAAAGGGCTAGGGATGTAGCTCAATGCAAAGGTTCGGTCCCCAGTACCACAAACATGCACACATGCACACACACACACACACACACACACAAGCTATTTAAAACATGTATGTAAAGTGAATTCTCTTAAAGCCACAACTGATATTTTTTGAGATTCTTTACAGAAGGTCCTCAGTGATAAAAAGAGGAGGAAGAACTGAAGTTGTTGCCTTTGTGTGACTGAAGGCAGACCCATCCCTCCCGGGACCTCAGTTCCCCCATCTGTGACATCGTGCTGACCTGGGGTGAGGGACGCCAGGGCTCCGAAGGCACTGTGGGCCCTTGAGGCACATCAAGCACACCTCAAGCTTTGCCTTTGCCATGGAGCACCTCTGCCTTCCTGTCTTTGTGCAGAGAATTTCCTCCCTCCGGCCCTCAGAGCACACATAGCCAGGAACAGCTGGAAAATCTGGGCCGGCCTGGCCTTGCTTTGGCCCAGACCAGGGAAGCAGCCAAAACGGAGCCAGGAAAAACCCCCATTGCAGAGGGAATGGACTGAGCACTTCCTGGTCCTCTCCTTCCTCTCTGCCATCAGCCCTGACGGCAGCCTCAGCCCATTTCACAGAGAAGGAGGCAGAGCCACAGAGAGAGGCCCTTGTCCAATGCAGCACAGATGGTTAACAGCTGAGCTTCCAGCTCAGGCCCTGGAACTGCTGCCTGGGAAGAGGTGGCTGCTGGGTACTGAGATTGGGATTCCCCTGCCTTATTCTCCGCCTGTCTCATTCTGGTCAGAACACCAGGACAACTGAAATGCCACCTCCTCTGGGAACCTTTTCTTGACCTCCACCCACTCCCCCAGAAGCAGAAGCCCAGAGGCCCAGAAAGTGGGGGTTCTGTCTTAGAGTGAGGGAGGAGGGAGGCCCTAGGAGTCAGAAAAAAGCCGAGCACTATGATCTAAATGTTTAAGTCCCTCTAAAAGGCCTGGCACGAAATCTTAGCGCCTAGAGAGAGGTAAGTAGGCGGAGAGGGTGGAATTCCTGCCCTAGTTAATAAGGCCTGAGACCTTGCTCTCCTCTTCCCTGAGAGGGCACAGGGAGGCTATGAGGCAGCTAGTGAGGAAGCCGGCCCTCATCAGGCCCAGAAGCTGCCTGCACCTTGATCTTGGCTTTCGCAGCCTCCAGAACTGTGAGGAAGCGCATTTCTATGTTGGTGACCCACTTTTTGCTATAGCAGCCTGAATAGGCTAAGACAGGGGGCTTTCCCCCACCACGGGCAATGGGGAGCCACAGCAGGATCCTGTGTAGGGGTGGGACGAGCAGCTGTGTTTTTGTTTTAATTTTTATTAGCACACATTTGCAGTACATAATGACCACGTTCATCACTCATCACGGGGAGTTGGTACAAGTACATAACACATCTTCATTCTTTGTACGTGCCCTTCCCGTCCCCTCCCTCCAGATGTGGCTTTAAAAAGGGTGGCAGCTCCGGAGTGGAGGATGATCAGATCATCCATCAGAGCGGCTGGGTGGAGGGAGGACCTGAGAGGAAGCCTCACCCGCAGCCGTCACATAGCCCGAGAACCTGGACGGAGCATTCCAGCTGGAGGTGGGGCACCAACCCCTTTCACCTTTTCCCTGCCCGCCTTCCTCACTCAGTTCCTGTCCCCTGCCCCACTCCCTAGGCCCCAGAAGGAGCCAGCCTGCCGGATAAACTGCAGGGCGTGTCCGCTTCCTGGCATGCTGCTCCTGCGGGGAGAGCTGTGGCCATTTCTTCTGCAGGTAGTAGGGGAGCTGAGTGGTGGGAACAAGGGATGGGCAGCAGAGAAGGAATGGGGTGTGGCCACAGGCTGAGCTGGGAGCAGCGGGCCAGGGAGAGCCCTGAAACAGCTCCTCAGGCTGACTCAGCCCTCCTGCTGCCCTTCTTATCAGGCCCCTGGAGCGATAAGGGACCAGTTCCTGGACGGAGGGTTCTGAGCCTTTGTTTGGGGCCGCCAGGAAGTGACAAATGGGCTTGGCAGAGGCTTAAGGAGTGGGCTGACTCAGGGGGGCGAGGGGGGCGAGGGGTGGGGCGGGGGGGTGGGCAGCCTGCAAACACCAGGCCCTGCGCCACCCAGTACCAGCAGGCAGCCAGACGGAGGTCCCTCGGGGAGTGTTCCGACCTCCACACCCTCCTGGCGCTGGCTGCCCATCGAGGACTTCTCACCCCACTCACTTAAGATGGGCGGGGCGGCCCAGGGCCTCTCCTCTTTCTTTACTTTTCAAATAAATAATATCAGGATATCTCACACACACACACACACACACACACACACCCCGCATGTATTAACTGCTTGCCAACTACCAGGCCCTAAGTACTCCACGTGTGTTGTCTATAATTTTCACCCCAGTGACAGCCACCCGGAGTTTGCTGTTATTATTGTCCACATTCTGCAGATGAGGTGACTGAGGCTCAGAGAGAAAGAAATTGGTCAGATTCACTCAGCTATGAAGCAGCAGATTCAGGATTCCAGCCCAGTTCAAAATCCATGAACAACTCATTTGAAAATCCAAGACAATGGGAGGGGAGGGCAGGACAGGGGTGGGTCTCTAGGTCTTGTGGGTCCCTAGGGAGCTGCCCCTAGCTTACATAAGGTCCTCCAAGGAGCCCAGACCAACCACCGTCCCACCCTAGTGGCTCCGAGAGGAGAGGGCTCCCCTCATCTGTGATGAATGGAGAGACAAGATCAGGTATTCTCCACAGGCCAGACAGACATTAGGTGAGTAACTTAAATTCACAAATGAGCGGTTGGGTGACACTGGTCTGTCTGGCCGGTTCTTCTTTCAGGCTCTTGGAGGGGAAGAGGGTGTGGTGCGTGAAGATGACATAAAAGACTAGGAAATTCCCAATACAGTGGGAGAGACCAAGGCCTATTAGTCAAGACCGAAAAGCAATTCCAAAAAAGGGAAAGTTTTGACTCAAGTCACTGACCCGCCTACTGTCATCGGGACTCTGCCCTGTCAGCTTTTATCAGTCAGGTCAGGCATTGTTCCCTATATGGAACCAAGATGTCCACTGGCTGCCACAGGCTCAGGTCCTGCCAGTGGAAAATCTCTGGCAGAGAAGCCCCAGAAAAAAATTGTTTGGCTCAAGTCATGTGCTACCCCTGAACCAATCAGCATGGTCTGGGGAAGGAAGGACTCTCTGATTGGTCAAGCCAGTCTTGCCTGCCCAGCAGGCACTTGATCCCATGTGAGGTAGAGATAGTAGCCAAACCACATGGAGTAAGTGGGAAGAGAAAAGGAAGAGGAAGAGGCATCCCAAAGCTACAGGACTGCTGCCCTCCTGGGGCTAGCTCCTCACCGACCTGCCTTTCCACACCTAGGCTCTGCTGGGCCATTCCTGTCAGGCTAAGGGTGTCACCGGGAATGAGTCGCTCAGGGGTGGGTTTCTCTCCAGAACTGTAAGAAAACCTCTCTTGAGGGGCTGGGGATATAATTGTGCAGTAGGGCACTTGCCTAGGTCCTGGCAAGATCCCCAGCATCACTAAATAGTAAATAAATAAATAAATAGCCCAGCGTCATGCATTTTGTTAGCAGCAGCAGAAACAGACTAAGACAGGGGCCGTGAGCTTTGAAGACTGCTGCAGTAGACTAGCAAGCCTAGCAGTGACACAGTTGGCTAGGGTCACTGTCCCTCCTCCCATCAGGACAGCAGGAACATGGGGGAAAGCTCCACCCCTAGGCAGTCTTACCAGACCAGAGCTCACAACCCGGGCGAACCCCCAAGGTGACCTTCAGGAGGCTGAGTCCGTGGGTGTGAGGGCAGCGCTGGGATGCAGGCACCCTGTGCACTGCTGCTGATGCTGCTGTTGATCACTGATCTGATCGCAGTGCCCAAGTCAGCTCTCCTGGCTGAGCATTGTCCTTCTCACCTGCTGGTTCTTTGTCACAGCCTGAGGGCTATCACTTTCTTCTGTATGACTTGGGGCAAGTCCTTCCTTCCCTGAGCTCTTCCCCCTTCTGGAAAATGGAGATGATTGGAAGGTTTTTGCCAGAGCTGAAGGAAATTATGGCAAAATCTGACACTTACTAAGCACCTGCTGTATGCTGCATGATTTTGCTTCATCCTGACAAGATGAGGGAGTTCCTTCTCCTCTCCTCTTTGTTTTTGTTTTTTGAGACATTGTGTTGCTATGTATTCCAGGGTGGCCTTGAATTCACTGTGTACCCCAGTCTGGCCTCAAACTTGCAATGATCCTCCTGCCTCAGCCTCCTGAGTACTGGGATTACAGGTGGGTGCCACTGTGCCTGGCAAATTCCTGCTCTTACCCCTCATTTACAGAACAGTTAACTGAGGCTCAGAGGTTAACTATTAGGATATGCAAAGAAATCCTCACTGCCCTCCAGCTCCTCCCAGGAGCCTGAAGGTAATCCCCTGCCTGCTATGGGCACGTTCTACCCTACAGTGAGGACCAGGGCCATGAATGCCCACTCCTAACCACTGCTGTGGCCCTACATCCTCCCAGGGGTGCTGGGAAGGCAGCATGGTGCGCAAATCCATTCCAGACAAGAGAAAAGTGAGGCTCAGCAGGGTGGGCTGACATCACACCCCACTAAATGACGGATGTTGCTAGCACCGAGTGAGTAATCAGGCTCATGAACTGACAAGTCCTGGCTCCAGCGGAGCAGGTCCCGGCTCAGGAGCTGAGTTGCTGGTGGCCTCCATGTAGAGAAAGCTCCCTCCTTGTCAGAACAGAGGCCTGGAAACTCCCTGCCCAGAGAACGAAGCAGCCATTATGGGTACCAGTGCTCAAGGAGCTCCAGGCTTGGTGATGAGCTCACTCTCAGCCTGGCCAGCTCAGAAGAGGGGACAAGGCCAGGGTCTGGGCCAAAGGGCCAGTGGGGACTTCCAGGACTGGCAGAGCACATCATGGCTGAGGGATCCACCGCCGTGAAATCCTGCCAGTCCCGACCCCTGCTCCCCAGCCCCCTTCCCCTGTTCTCTTGGGAAGGCGGCTACATTATGGGATCCCTGCCAGAGGCCAGGCAGTTTATGGGTGCAAATCCCCTCCAGGAAGCCCTCCTGGATTCCCCACCCCACTCCCTGTGGCTGGCTTCCTCCACTCTGCCTCTACTAGTGCTTAAATACTCAGTTGGCCCTGAAATCATCTTTGGCTCAAATAGTGTGGGATTTTGAGTTATCACAATGGGGTGGATGGTTCCTCACATCTGTGCAGATCTGAGGGCCTGGGCTCTTCCGCTGGGACTCCTATGAGCATGCACAGCACTCCTTCAGCGCTCAGTAAGCTCTGCCACTGACAGACTGCACCCTCAGATATTAAAAGTGGAAATGGTAACCACAGAATTTCTACTCATTCACTGAATGCGAGGCAGGCGGGTCAGTAGTTAGCATGCAGGTTCCAGTGTGAAATGGCTGCTGGTCATCTTGGTTTTGCCTCCCTCCAGCTGGGTAACCTTGGGGAAGTAACTTGACCTTTCTGTGGCTCAGTCTCCCTATTGGTGAAATAGGAATAGTAATATATCTAGATAGGAATTATCTTAGACAAGATAATTAGACAGTGAATGCAAAGCTCTTAGGAAAGAGCTCAGTGCTTCTTAGCTATTCTCCTTCTTGGTAGTTGGATGCTCATGGCCTGTCTTGACTCTAAGATGTTGTTGTTGACTACAGAACACATCATGCGGGGCTGGGGATTTAGCTCAGTGGTTTCGATGCCTGCTGCGCAAGCGCAAGGACCCGAGTTCAATCCCCGGTACCAAAAAAAAAAAATCTTTTTATTTGTATGTTTGTTTGTTTTTAGAGACAGAATCGAGCTATGTAGCCCAGGGTGGCCTTGAACTTGTAGCACTTCTCCTGCCTCAGCCTCCCCAGTGCTGAGATTACAGGTGTTTGCCACCCTGCCCAGCCAAGAACACATCACTATTTTAGGTGCCACTGTGAAGGAAGTCATTGCCAATTAAACTAACAGAAAGACCTTAATCACTTAGGATGTTAATTATTTTTCTAATTTAAAAAGTGTTGTTTTTTTTTTTTTCGGTACCAGGGATCGAACTCAGGACCTTGCATTTGGGAGGCAGACTGCAGAACCACTGAGCTAAATTCCCGGCCCTAAAAAAGTTTTTATATAGCATATTTCATCTTTGTGTACATAAAGAGAAAAATAAGGTGAATTAAGTGGATCAAGATATTTCTTTGGGGGGTGGGGGATTTAGCTCAGTGGTTCTGCTGCCTGCCTTGCAAGCTCAAGGACCAGAGTTCGATCCCCGGTACCAGGAAAACAAAACACAACAGAAGATATTTCTTTAGCAGTGACAATTGCATCATGACTGCCAGCCACCTAGCCTAGCCACCAACGATGGTGAGACTTGGCCGGGTGTGGTAGTGCACACCTGGGATCTCAGCACTTGGAAGGCTGAAGCAAGAGGATCACCAGAAATTCAAGGCCAACCCCAACTACACAGTAAGTTCAAGCCCGGCCTGAACTACATAGTGAAACTTGTCTCAAAAAAAAAACAAAAAAAGACTGTCTTTTCATTCTTTGGCTTGCTCACTCTTCCATGTGATAGGTATTTCCGGAGCACATGCTGTGTTTGGGGAACTGTACCCAAAACCCCCTTGTCCCTCCCCGCCAGGTTCACATTCTTGGGGTCTTTCCCTGCTTTAATATGTTTTTCTCAGATCCATCCCCCCAACTGCCTGCCTTTACATCTCCCTGCTTCTCTCTCTCTTTTTTTTGGTACCAGGGATCGAACTCAGAACCTCATGCTTTCTAGGCAGGTATGGCGCCACTGAGCTACAGCCCCAGCTCCCCTGCCTCTTGTCTCTTCCTCCTGTCTGGCAATTATCTCCCTTCTACTTTCTTGTCATGTTTTTTAAATTTCCACATGTTAGGGAGATGCGTTTTCTAACAATCCCCTGGTGGGTCTAATGGACAGCCAGGGCTGAGAACCAGCATTGGAACTCATCCTGCTCAGGGCCTTTCGTACTTTTGTGTCCCTGTTCCTTCCCCGCCATAACCAGCTCCTCCTAGGACCGACTTCTCCCCATTGCTAGGCCTCACCATTGGGTTTAGCTCCCATACTAATGTAGGACGATCTCACCTTGAAATCTTTACCTTAATTACATTTACAAAGATCCTTATGTAAATAAGGTCCTGATAGACCTATCTTTTAAGTATATCAGTATCCAAATTCAAATCATTGCATGCCACAAAACAAACAACAAAATCACCCGTCTCCAATGTCACCTCCTCAGAGAAGCCTTCCTTGACTCCTCTTTCTAAACCAGCCCCCAAGTCTGTCGCCTGGATTTATATGATTTAGTTATTGGATTAAGGATTTATTATCTGTCTCTTCCCCTTCCCCCACCAAAATATAAACTCCTAACAGCAGGAATCACATTCCTGTCGGGGTCTGTTATATCTCCCAGCTCCTAGTACTGTGGCATATAAGGGATATACAATGAATCCCAGTTCTGTGGATAAGTGGTGTCCCTCCAACAAGCTCAGAGCCACACTCAGACTCACCTTTACTAAACGAGAGGTGTGTTCTGCTTCCACCCTGCCCTGGCCTCCTCTTACTCTTATTTTCCTTCCTTTCTTTTTTTTTTTTTTTTGCAGTACCGGGGCTTGAACACAGGACCTTGCCCTTGCAAGACAGGTGGGGTGCCACTGAGCTAGATCCCCAGCCCACTCATTTCCTCACTTTTTATGTTTAATCTATTTCTCTTGCTATATCATATTTAGACTCCTTTTCAGGCTTCCCTGAATTATTCATAAACTCATCGATACAGCAAATATTTATGGGACCATCAGTATACGCCAGACACCATCCTGGGACTTGGATTACATCAGCAAACAAGACAGGTCCCTGCTTGTGGAGTTTGTAGACCGAGGAGAGCAGACCAAAGATTAACAACCAAGCCAAGCATGGTGGCACATGCTTGTAATCCCCACACTTGGGAGGCTGAGGCTGGAGAATTGCTGAGAGTTTGAGGCCAGCCTAGACTAACTACATAGATCATCTCTCAAAAAACCAAACCAACAAAAAAAAGAAAAACCAAACCAACAAACAAATCAGCGAAAACTCCCAAAACAACAATACAATAAACAAGTTATAGGGCCAGGGATTTAGCTCAGTGGTTCCAGCGCCTGCCTCGCAAGCACAAGGTCCTGAGTTCGATCCCTGGTACCAAAAAAAATAAAATAAATAAATAAACAAGTTATATGGTACCATAGAAGGTGAAAAGTAGTGTAGGGTATGATTATAGCTTTGAGGGGATGGAGTTATGATTTTAAAATCCTCTAGGGAAAGAAGGTCAGTTAATTGTATTAAGTGTGACAGTAGGATCGTGTTTATATATATGAGGATTTTCACTTTTTGGTTGTTGGTTGTTTTTTTTCCACCGGCACCGGGGATCAAACTCAGGACCTTATGCTTGTCAGGCAGACGCTGCACCACTGAGCTACATCCCCAGCCCAGTTGTTGTTGTTTTCGGTTTTTTGAGACAAGGTCTCACTACACAGTTCAGGCTGGGCCTTGAACTCACTATGTACCACTGGGTGGCCTCGAACACATAGCAATCTTCCTGCCTCAGCCCCTCGAGTGCTAGGATTATAAGCATGTGCCACCACGCCTGGCTGTTTTTTCTCCCACCTTTTTTATTAGTATATGTTTGCAAAATATAATAAACACATTCAGGGCCAGGGATTTAGCTCAGTGGTTCTGGCACCTGCCTCGAAAGCACAAGGACCCGAGTTCGATCCCCGGTACCAAAAGCAAAAAACAAACAGAACAAAACAAACAAACAAAAAAACACATTCATTGTGGGGAATTTGTACATAATACATATCCCATCTTGATCCTTTTGCTTTTCCTTCCCTCCCTCTTGTTTATTTGGTTTTGATCTTTTTCATCAGGGTCTTCCTTTGTAGTCCAGGCTGGGCTTGAAGTCGCTGTTCAATTTGCAGCAATCCTCCTGCCTCTGCCTTCTAAAGGCTGGGATTATAGGTGTGTGCCACCACCCCCGGCCACCTCATGTCTCTGGGGCCTTAGGGGTCTAAGGTGCTCAGGCCCAGAGGAGAGGCTCCCAGGAGGTCACCATGTCCAGCCCCTGACTCAAGGCAGGGTGATGCCCACTGAAGTCCTCCACTGGTATTCACTGGAAAGTTAGGTTGCTCCCTCCCCATCCTGCCATCCAGGAGAACCATACCAGCCTGGGTGGGTGGAGAGTGGAACAGCAGGTGAGGGGTGGCTCAACCCCACCTCCTCTCCCTGGAGTGGATGGGAGCTGAGCCTCTCCACGCCTAGCTGCCCCACACCTGCTGTCATGAACTACAAGCTGCATCCAGCTGGGATAAGAAGCAAGTGGGCCCCAAACAGCCTGAGGCAGGGCCTGTCCACCTCCATCAAGAGGAAGGCAGGGACTGGGGATTTAGCTCAGTGGTTTCACCGCCTGCTGCGCAAGCACAAGGACCCGATTTCGATCCCCAGTACCAAAAAAAAAAAACAACAAAAATATCGGGCTGGGGATTTAGCTCAGTTGTTCTGCCACCTGCCTCAAAAGCTCAAGGTCCTGAGTTCAATCCCCAGTACCAAAAAAAAAAATATATATATATATATATATGAGGAAGGCAGCACACGGCACTGCTGAGTCACATTGTGTGGCCCAGACCAAGTCGTCAAAGCCATCTGAGCACAGCTGCCTGGTGGTCCAGGGATTCACAGTGGTGCCTATTGAGGAGGCCTGTGTTAAGGATTACATGAGATGCTTTAATCCTTTGCATCATTGCTGGGGAGTGCTTTTTGTTCAGTACATACAGTAATACCTCGGTTCACGAACGCTTCTGTCTGCAAACAGTTTGGTTCACAAACAAAAAGTGTTTGGCCAAATTTTGCTCCCGTTCACAAACTTCACACCAAGCAACAAACACAACCACAGCCATCTTCCCCCAAATTGTAAAACAAATCAAGTTGGTAAACTGAGGCACCACTGTAGTAGCTACCTGGAAAGCAGAAGTGTCTGAGGACAGAGGGCTTCTTCCTTTAGCAGTGGGTCACCCGCCCCAGTGGGACAAGACTGGGAGCTCCCCAGCCCAGGCTGCAGGGGAAGGGGCCAGGGTGGTGTCCAAGAGTGGGCATAGCTGGTGGGCCGGTTACAGCCTCGAAGCCAGATGGCCTGAGCTCACCCAGCTCCACCTGTCATTACCTCTGTGACAACAGGCAGATCACTGTGCATTCTATGTACCTCAGGGTTCCCCTCTCTATCAGGACAAGAGCAACTCCGCCATTGCAGGAAGAGCATGGTAACGGAGTGACTTCTACATGAAGCTTAGAGCATGGCCTAGAACATGGCGAGCACTACATCTGACTTGCTGCTATCATCTGCATTGCTGGGTCTGTCCAGGTCCTTCTCATCCATCTCGAGTCATAACAACAAAAACAACAACAAAACAACAACAATAATAGCGTCCTCTCAGAAAACCCACAACACTATCCTCACCTCCTAGCCACACTGATGGTGTCAGGATTTGAGCTCAGGTCTCTCTCTCACTACCATTTACTACCTGGCACTTTCCTAGCTAACATTGAACTTAGATGGTGACAGTGGAGGAGGAGATCACTGGATACGGAACTCTTCATAAAACAAGGAGGCCTTGGAAACACTGCCTGCGCCAGGGCCTACTGAGCTTCCAGCGTTCCGTGGTGGGAGGGCGCGGCCAGCGGGAGGCCTGGGAGGGGCGGCCTTGGAGCCCCGGAGACCAGGGGGGATTTGGATTGGAGCTTTGGCCGGGATGTGGCTTCAGGTGGGGGCCACGCTGTGGAGGTGGGGCCCGGTGGGGCTTCAGGAGACGGTGTAGGGGTAAGGCCAGGGCCGGGCAGGGGCGGGCCAGCCTCCAAGTGGGAGTCAGGCCCAGGCGGAAGGCTGAGACCCACGCCGGACTTGCGCTCCTCCCGGTCCTGGTTCCTTTGCTTCCCCTTTCTCAGAGAACCCTAGGAGGAGCTCCGGACTAGAAGCTCTGTCCCTGCCTCTCAGGATCCCATAATTTAGAGGGCCGGGGTGTAACTCAGTGGTTCCACTGCCTGCCTTGCAAGCGCCAGCTGGGATGATAGGTGTGCACCCCTCCACCAGGCTCTAATCACACCTTTTGCAAAGGGCTTGTATGAATTCTTCTTCTTTTTTTTTTTTTTGTACCGGGGATTGAACTCGGGACCTTGTGCTTGCGAGGCAGGCACCGGAACCACTGAGCTAAATCCCCGGCCCTTGTACGAATTCTTTATGAGACAGACGTTATCCCATTTTACAGATGGGCAAAATGAGATTCAGAAACTACCCCACCACCGGAGCTGGCACCTTGCTGTCCCATAGCAGATTTGAGGCTTTCAGATCTCCTTAGCCATTTCCACCCCCCACCCCGCAAAAGAACATGGACCCTGCCCCATGGGAGGGCACAGGTGGAGCAGACCTCACCCGGAAGAAAGGTCACCCAGAGGCCTGATGAGTCAGGGAGGGAAGGGGACACTTCCACCCACGTGGAGTCACACTGACGCAGGTCTGAGGGGGGCCTGGCCTTCTCCAGCCTGGGTGGGGCAGCACAACAGCAGAGAGAGATGACTGGGCGGTTTCGCAGATGAGTGGAGACAGAAAAAACAGAGTTGGGGAGAGGAGCAGGGGTGTGGCTTTGCAGTAGAATCCAGCACAAACAGGCCTGGCCTGGAAGGAATTTTGTCTGAGGCCACAAAACAATCAGGCAAGGCAGTGTGTTGCTGGTGACCCCACATGCTGATAGCACCTTCCTATGGGCCATGTGGACAGTTTATAAAGGAAGTCATAAAGAAAAGGCTATGCCAGGCATGGTGGTGCACACCTGTAATCCCAGCGCTTAGGAGGCTGAGGCAGGAGAATCACAAGTTCAAGCCCAGACAGGACAATTTAGTGGCTTAGTAAGACCCTGTCTCAAAAAAAAGGGTGGGGGACAGGGATTTAGCTCAGGTTCTGCCACCTGCCTGGAAAGCACAAGGTCCCGCGTTAGATCCCTGGTACCAAAAAAAAAAAGGGGGCTGAGAACGTAACTCAGTGGAAAGGCTCCAGATTCAATCCCCAGTACTGGAAAAGAGAGAAAGAGACAGAGAGAAACAGAGACAGAGAGAGCGTGTGTTTAACTGCTTCCTTAGTTTCCTTAAATGAAGTCATATTATTATTGTTATGGAATGAAATACACATCCACAAAAGATGTGTTTGCCTTTTGTAACCAGGCTGTTAGTAATGTGGCTGACAGTAATTAGGCACTCTTCATGCCACGCTGAGGCAGGCCTGGTGTGCCCCTTCCTGTAGACAGGGATACAGAGGCTGAGAGGGACTTCCAGAACCACACAGACCAATGGTGAGAGAGGGTACCAGAGTTTTTATTCAGTATTTATGTTTGTTTTAGGTTGTTTTTTTTTTTTTGTACCAGGGATGGAACTCGGGTCCTTGCGCTTGCACAGCAGGTGGCAAAACCACTGAGCTAAATCCCTGGCCCTAGTTTTTTTTTTTTTTTTTGTACCAGGGATCAAACTCAGGACCTTGTGCTTGTGAGGCAGGCAGGGTGCCACTGAGCTACATCCCCGGGCCCCAACATTCATATTAGAGCAATTTCTCTTATTTTAGTCTTCATTGAAATTTAGAGAACTCTATTTTTGGGGGGCGGTCTGGGGATTGAACTCAGTCTTCATATTGATCTACATCCCCAGCCCTTTCTTTTATTTTTTAATTTTGAGACAGCCTCTTGCTAAATTGTTAAATTGCCCAGGCTGAGTTAGAACTTGTGGCCCTCCTACCTTAGCTCCCCAGAGTGCTGGTGTTAAAGGTGTACACCACCACATCTGGTTGTGGAAACTCTTTATTTTTTTTAATGAACTTTTTGCTGGGTATGATAGCGCACACCTGTAATCCCAATGAGGCAAGAAGATCATTTGAGGCCAGCATGAACTCCATCATGAGTTCAAAGCCAGCCTGGACCCTGTAGTTAGACCTCATCTCAAAAAAACCAAAGCAAAACAACAAAAACTTGCTGTAACTGAATTCTGAAGTGGATTTGGATGTCCTCTTTCTGTTCCAAGCTTCTACCCAGGTTACTTTGTTGTCAGGTCAAGACCTGAGCTGTGAAGTCTCCCTTCTAATTTGTGACAGTCCCTCCGAGAAAACCATGACCTTAAGTCTTGAGGAGGACACGCCAGCTGTCTTGTAGAATGTCCCCCAATCTGGGTCCATCTGATGGTTTTCTCCTAATGATACTATTTCAGACAGCTAAGTTAGGTAGAAATATTTCAGGCAGTCAGACCAGGCTAAGGCTTCAAAGAAGTCAGTGCAGAAGATGAGAACACATCACAACTGGGTAGAAGCGCATTTCTTGAAGTTCAGGCCTCAAGACAAAGAGGAAACAACTACACCTATTTCCCCAGGGATGAACAATAATGATTGATATTCTAAATAAGCATCAGTCACCTAGGTGGGGGACCAAGACCTTAACTGTCCCTTCCAGGAAAGGCCCTTGTTCTTTCCATGCACACTTGCTACGTGACCCGCTGATCAAGATTACCTAAGCAACTATACTTGTAATCTTATTAGTTGACCATAGCTTTGTCCCACCTTCTGATTTTGAACCCACCTCGTGATTTTGCTCTATAAAACTTGAGTAGTGGGCTTGTGGGCAACCCACTTTTTGGGTCCCCTTCTGTCTCTCTCAGACAGAAGCTGTCTTTTGCTCAATAAATATTTCCTACTCTTAACCTTCGTTGTTCCTAGAATTGCTTTTAGAGAACATGAACTCAGCATATCAGACACCTAACAAGTTGGGAGTTACAGTATTTCTCGTATCATTTGGGGGTCCTTATATCATCTCTACATCACTTCTAGGGCTGTAGGTTTTGTTTTTTAAAGAACACTACAAGCTACATGTGGTAGTGCATGCACACCTGTAATCCCAGCTCCCTGAGAGGCTGAGGCAGGATTACAATTTAGAGCCCAGCCTGGGCAATTTGGTGGTTTAATGAGAACTTGTCTCAAAATAATAAAAAAATAAAAGTCTGGGGATGTAACTCAGTGTGAAGGGCTTGGGTGCAGTCCCTAGTATAACCAAAAACAAAACCAAAGCTGGGCATGGTGGCGCACATCTATAATCACAGCACTCAAGAGGCTGAGGCAGGAGGATCGCTGCTATGGAGACCTTGTCATTATATCCTAATTCAGGGATGGGGAGTGTGAGGGTGATACTACCTGCCAGGCTTGCCTTGACCCTATGTTCGGGTGATATCTATCAGGCTTCTTGATAGATAGAAAGCTACTTATTTTTCAAGACTGGGGACCCAGGGCCTCATCCATGCTAGGCAAGTGCTCTACCACCAAGCTACACCTCCAGCCCTTAAGCAACTATTTTTCACTTTCTATATGTTCTCTCCGGAAGTGAGACAATAAGTCCGACCCAACCTTTGTGTAGGAAAGAGCAGGAATTGGTCTGCACCTCCAGGAGGAAATCTTTATTTTTAAAATAAAAAGTTACCTTAAACAAAAAAGCAAAACGCCATGGTTTGAAATGTGAAAGATACCACGGAAGAGTCTGGCATCTCTGTCCCCATGCTTGCCTTGCTCTTGTGACTCATTCTAGAGGTATCCTGCATGCTCGGTCAATCACGTATATTTTGCTTTGCCTTTGTACACAAAGGCAGCTCTGTGACCACGCTGCTTTGCACCCAGCCATAGAGCTGCTGGGACTGGTGAGACCCACTGTCCCACTCTGAGGACGGGAAAGTGAATTCCACGCTGCACAGCCAGGGCCTGGCCACAGCCACCAGCAGTTAGACAAACACAAGTACCTGGCTTTGGGGAGCCCTAAGAGGCAAAGGAAAATAAAATCCAGGGCAGTGTTCATTATGAGGGCAATTTGGTGAAAGTTAACTTTTAGGAGCAGAAAGTATAGAAGAGGGCACAAACCGTGTCACTGAGATAAAGCAAAAGGCTCATGAGTATAATGCTTTGTTCCATGTAAAAGGAAAATAAAAACAGACTCCAGGATCCTGATTCCAGCCACAGGACTGTGGCAAGATCTTGCTCAGAGAGGGAAGGGCTGCTTACCTTCTAGAATCTGTCTCCTTGGACTGACAGTATGTACAGTTAATTGCTTTGCAGAAATAAGAGCAGAGCAAACACCCCACCCAGGGCAGGGACGAGATGCAGGTTCTTCTGATCCAAACTGTTAGGCTCAAGGCCACACACCGTGGGCGCCCACATGCCAGTGCTGCTCACTGCCTGCAGGAGGCATCGCCTCAGCCTCATGCCTGTCCATCTGTCTGTCCATCCACCAACATCCACTGTCTGTCTAGCATGTGGCTGACCCCGCACAGGAACGGGCAGGCTGTGGCTGCCTCACAGAGTGGGCAATCTGATGTGGCACTGGCCTAGCAAGTGTGCCCTGAGATCTCCACGCTCCCCCTTGCACAGGCAACGGGGCGGCTTCATGAAGGAGGGAACACACCAGCCACACTGGGCCCTTGGCAATCGTGATGTTGTTTCATCCCCACAGGGGCCCCATAAGGGAGATACTGCCATGCCCATTGCGAAGGTAAAGATGCTCGGGCAGAGAGGCCAGGTGACTGGCTTGGGTGGAACAGCCCCTAAGTGGCAAAGGTGGGCCTTGCCGAGGGAGGGGCTGGCAGCACAACCCATGCTCCTCACCTCCGTGGTATTCTGCTATTTTTTCTCAGGGGCAAATAGCCTCCTCATTCTTTACCCTCCACAGAGAATCCTCACTCCTGCCGCCACACCTCTGCTGTGCTGTTCTTCCGCCTGCGCTCCACACCCATCTCTGTACCTCTTAATCATTGTTTGAAGCTCATTTCGAACACAGATCTGAACTGTATGCCCAGCCTTTCCCCTCCCCAGCTCTGTGGCCTTGGGAAGTCTCCTCACCTCCCCAAGCCTCATTAGTCTCGTCTCTAAAATGGTTATTGAAAGGCATGGTGCCGATGCCTGTAATCCCAGGCAGGAGGCTGAAGCAAGAGGGTCACATGTTCGAGCCCTGACTGGGCAACTTAGCAAGACTCTGTCTCAAAATAAAAATAAACAAAAAGGGCTGGAGATACAGCTCAGTACAAGAATACAACACGCACGGCAGCTTTGCCTCCCTTGCAGGATGTCCTAAGGATCCAGTGAGGTTATGTCACACTTCAGGGTCATATGCCAAAATGTGTCACCAACCGTTACTCAACTATCAGCAACAATTGCTTCCTTCTTGTTTTACTTATTGATTCAATGAATATTCCTTGAGTATTAACTATGTGCTAGGCATGGAGACTTAAGGCTGACCTGAAGAAGTGAGCCTGGGTTCGTATGTAATGCCTTATAAAGTCCAGATATTTCTATTTATCCTCTCTGAAAGGTTGAGTTCCTCAAAGGCAGTGCTGAGGGTCTGTGGCATTCTTGTGTCTTGCCTTGGTACCCAGCCAAAGCCCTAAGATACAGAAGGTGCTTCGGGCCTGCACCTATGCATGGTATGGGCTGGAGGCTGTATTGACCCCCTCATTACCAAGGAACCTTAAGCCAAACAAGAATTCTTTCAAAAAGAACATGTAAAGTATATGCTATGCCAGAAACCATGATGAACAAGTCCAAGTTGCTGGCTCAGGGGGCTTCCAGGGAAAAGTGAGCAGGACGTTCAGTCCATCGAAGTAAGGTGATTTCCTCCCATGGGGACACCCAGGGCTCTAGGTTCTTAGCAGAATTAATGGGGTAATACTTATTAGACAGAGCAGTGGACGGTTTGCTATGGTGGAACTCTGCTGAGTGCTTCACATGTTTAGTCATCACAATTCTGCCAGATAGGCACTGTTATGATCAACTCCTTTACCAAAAGTCATACGGGTGCTGGGATTAGAACCCAGGTCTTGAATGCAGACTTTCCCGGATCAAGAAGATTAGCAGATGACACTGAATCCACCTCCTCTACCTCTCAGAAATCGGATGAGGTGAGGCCCCCTAGGCCAGCGCCCTTGATGGGCATGCGCGGCCAAGGCGAGGCAGTCGCGGTGCTAAGGTCCCTGCACCCCCCGCACCACCAGCATGGGGACCCCAGCCTCAGTGGTGACCATGGCCCAGGGCCACCTGCTGGCCAAGGGCGCGCAGGAGCTGTTCTCCTTGGCCGTCACTTTCAGGTCACGGGTGGATAAGATACAAGAAGACCTTGTCACGCTGGCAAAAACAGCAAGTGGAATCCTCCCACTCGGTGTTATTTATGAGAAATACCAAGATTTGTATATTGGGGAGCCGAATAACGCCCAGCAGCTGGTGGAGATCACAGCCAGGGGTATTGAACAACTCATAAGCAACAGATGAAAAGCCCTGGAGTGCCTGGCTCTGGAAGCAGAGAAAGTGCAAGCAGCCCACCAGTGGCCAGAGGACTTTGCAGTAACGACCTGTCCATCTCGCTCGATTGATGTCGACTGACATTTCTATGTGAGTAATTATGTGCACATTAAGATATTCTGCAGTGATGGAATCTTATGGTGTTATAGGACCAAAAATCAGCCTTACTTTGTTCTTTTGCTGTTTAATTACTTTTGGGTAATCTGGGCCAATTAAGGTAAGAGAATCATTTTTGCTCATGTTCTATATTAAAAAAGAAAATCAAGTCCTTTAAAATATTCTCCCATACTTGAAAGTATTTATAAAACACATCGAAATAGAATTAAATTACAACATGTGAATAATCTTTGTCAATGTCATGAATACACTGGCTGAAAAGCGTGGCTGTACTTTGAGTTTGTTAGAAGTCGTGTGTGTCTCATAATCACTTTGATGGGGCAATGTGACTAAGTGAGAAGGAATGTATTAAACATTTTAAAATTTAATTTGCCTCCCTTTGGCTAGAAGTATCTTTCCTCTGCTCTGGGCTCCTTTTAGAAATGCCAGCTGGTATTAGTTTCTGCTTGTAAAATATATATATATATATAAAACATATATATATTACATTATATATATATATATATATTTATAAACTAGTTTTGTGTCCAAACAGTACTGGTTTCATTAAACAAATAAACAAATTCTCCATAAAAAAAAGAAAGAAAGAAAGAAAGAAAAAATAAAAAGAAAGAAAGAAAGAAAGAAAGAAAGAAAGAAAGAAAGAAAGAAAGAAAGAGGATGAGGTCATGTGTATAGATCATGGGTGTAGGTTGGGTCCCAGGGTTAGAGCAGCACCTCAAAAAGGGCCTCATTTCAGAAGTTCACAGAGGGTCAAGGTGTCAAGGCCCAAATCCCAGGCTCCGAGGAGGAACGGACCACATTCTGTTGGCTGAGTCCCTCCGGGTTTCGAGCAGAGAGGGGACTGGGAAGATGGAGGGGTGCAGGTTGAGTGGGAGGTGCAGTGTCCAGGTGCTCTGGTCTCCTGTTCAAATCAACCCTGGTGCGGAACCCAGGCCTGGCAGGTTTCCTGACACCGGAGCAACCTTTGCCTCCACCGCTGGGGGGCTGAGTGTGTGAGGCCTCCGGGTTTGATTGCGGAGGAGTAGCCGGCCTTCCCCTGCCTCTGGGGACTTCTCCCCCTTTCCGTTGTCCACCCCGCCTCTCTGAGCTCTACTCGCGCCCACCCGCAGAAGGCCAAACACGCTGTCCTCCACCAGGACCACGGTCTCCATGGCCCCGCTTTCCACCGTGTGACCCAGCCCGCCCTCTGTTCCCCGGGCAGAGCAGGGATTGTGACTGGCGTCCCCAGCCTCAGGCCTGAGGATCTGCTTTGTGTCCAGTGACCGGATCAGGGTCCCTGGCCGAGTGACGTTTGCAGCAACCCTCTGTGCCCACCCAGACCCTTCGGCCAGGTTTAGGTCCTGACCCTTCGCCGGAGGACTTCCTCTGATTGCAGAGCCGGCTCAGCCCATGCAGGTGGAGGACAGAGGGCTGGAGCGGGGCCTCTCATCTCCCTCAGCCCCCAAGTACTGGCTGAGTGCTCGGGGCCCTCTGCAGGGTCAGGTCCAGCTGCAGGAAACTCCTTCGTGCGCCGCCCGCAGGCTTCCTGCCTCCCAGCTTCCCTGCCAGTGCCTTCTCAAGAAGTCACCTCCGGAAGGGAAGCAAGAAATGACAGGCAGACTCGGGGTCTGCTGGTGGGAACCCAAACAAAGACCACACTTCTTTTTGAAGCTCTTTGTGTTGCTAGGGGTGGAGCCAGGGGCCTCAGGCAGTGAGGAAGCACTCTGCCCTAGCCCGGCCCAAACCCAGCACCCTCCAACCTTTGTCCACCACTTTCACTGGGCCTCTGCACTTTGGACTTCCGTCTCTACTCGATCCTGGAACAGCCCAGGGCTTTGTGAGGTAGGGGCCACCCATGGCTCAGAGCCTGCACGTCTGACCCCTGTGGGAGGCAGAAAGGTAACCCTTTAAAATATCAGGCAGGGCGTGATGGTACATGCACCTGTACAATCCCAGCACTTGGGAGGCTGAGGCAGGAGGATCACCACAACTTCAAGGCTGACCCTACTTTTCTTTTTTTGGTACCGGGGATGGAACTTGGATCCTTGCACTTGCGCAGCAGGTGGAGAAACCACCGAGCTAAATCCCCGGCCCATTATCCTACTTCTTATAAGAGGGGCTCCTCCTTCTGTCCTCCAGGTAGAAGACACAGATGGTGAAGCAAAGGCAAAAAAGGGAAACGATACTTTTTTCTTTTTCTTCCTCTCTTCCTTCTCTTCCTCCTTCTCTTCTCTTTCTCTTCTTTTTCTTTTTTTGGCTGTCCTGGAGCTGGAACCCAGCACCTTTTTATTTTGAGGCAGGGTGTTGCTAAATTGCCCCGGCTGGACTCCAACTTGTGATTCTCCTGCCTTAGCCTCCCATGTAGCAGGGTTTACAGGTGTGTGCCACTGTGCCCAGCAAGAAAGGGCTTTGAAGATGTCATGTTGTCTTCTTTAAAGGCAGAAGAGAAGACCACAAGCCAAGATGCAGGTGGCCCTCGGAAGCTGGAAGAGGTGAGGGAACTTCGCCCCTGGAACCTGCAGGCGGAAGTAGCCCTGCTAACACCTCGACTTTAGCTGAGGGACCGAGTTGTGACTTCGGCCTCCATAGCTGTGTGAGAAGACGTCTGTGTGTGTCAAGCCGTTGCACTGTGGCAGTGTGAGCAGCCCATGCCCAAGCAGCTGTGCCCGGCATGTTCTGACAGCAGCAGTGAGGCTGACACCTGTGGGGTGCCTCAGCATCGGCTGGCAGTCACAATCTCATGCAGACAGGGGACAGCTGGGCTGGTGGGCTCAGCAAAGGGCCCCGCTGTTGAAGGCCAGCAGGCCGGGCCTAAGTGAGGGCTGCTTTGGCCAAGGCACAGGGTTGAGTAGGAAAGTAACCTGGGGGAAGGAGCACAGCACACATCGTAGGCATGCCTTGAAATGCCACCTTGTGTCCCCTAAGCGTGCACAACTACTGTGTGTCAGCTGGGGGTGGTGGTGCAGGCCTGGGATCCCAGCACTCTGGGAGGCTGAGGCAGGAGGTTTAGGAGTTCAAGCCCAGCCTGGGCAACTGAGTGACTTAGTGAGACCCTATCTCAAAAACAACAACAAAAAGGATATTACTGAAAAAAAAAAAAGGATATTACTGACAAATAAATGAATAAATAAAAGGAAAGGGATGATGGTGAGCAAAGGAAGCAGCTAGGGCAAAAGAATCCCAGGAGGAGAAAGAAAGCTTTGTCCTTTGAGGAGCAGGGAGGGATTCAGTTCGGCAGAGGACAGAGCTCGAGGGTGAAATGCTAGGAGCTGAGGTTAGGAGGGAGGCCCAAAGTCATAAGTGCTGAGATTTGGGGCCCAGCCTTGCTCTGCCCGCACCGTGTGGCCTGGGCAGGTAGCTTGATCTCTGTGCGTTCCCTCACCTGCCTGACGGGGAGAACAGTGCATACCTGGAGCCCTCAGAGCAGTGTCTGGGGCAGGCGGGCCGGCCGTGTCCCCTTCCGGTCCCCACAGCAGCAGCAATGTGTGAGCCAGGGGAGCCGATGAGAAGTGGGGTCCCTCTGACTGCCACCGCCAGGCCACCTGAGCCAGTAGCAGCAGCCCTGGACCCGCCCACCCGCCCGCCAGGGTTGCTGAGGGCTCAGCCTGGCACGGCCGCCCTTGTCTCTGTCACCGCGGGGGAAGGGGCTGCCTCACAAGGAACCGACAGAGCGGGGCAGAGCCTAGCATGGCGTGAGCAGGCTGTGGTGATGCCACCGAGGACCCTGGGCCCAGCGGCGTCTGAACTGCTCCCTAGACTGTCTGGTCACAGGGAGCCTTCGTCCCCCCACCCTTTGTGGTGCTAGGGATTGAACTCAGGGCTTTTAACCTTTATTTTATTTTATTTTGTATTTTTATACAGAGTCTTGCTAAATCACTAAATGTTGTCCAAGCAACCCAAACTTGTGATCCTCCTGCTTCAGCCTCCCAGAGCGCTGGGATTATAGACCTGTACCATCATGCCTGGCTTTAACCCTCTTTTTGCTTTAGGAGTTTAATCTAGGTTTCTGTCACTAGCCACCAGGAGCGTCCTGAACGGCAGGTGAGCCTCAGTGAATGGGTGCTGACCGAGGGACTGAGTGCTGAGGTGTCAGGGCTCTGGTCTTGGGAGGCCTTCAGGTTTTGGGGTGACAGTGTGCTGAGTGTCCTGCTTCCCTGTAGGAGCATGGGGACTTGCAGGGGGGCTTCGGTTGGCCTGGGAAGGTGCTGTCTTTACTCTTCCCCATTGCAGGGCCTGGTGCCCAAGTCTAGTTTCCTTCAAGAGCCAGATGCCAGCCCAGACGGCTGGATCCCTTTGTTCTCCCTGGCCCAGGCCTCCCCAGCGGGAAGGACAGGCTCCACTGGAGAGGGGAGAAGGGTTAGGGGCTGGGGCTGAGTCCCTTCATCAGTCTCGGTTTACAGAGAAAGACACTGACTCCGAGACGTTAAGTCCTGTGTCCTCAAAGCCAGGGCCCCTCAAATGGAACTCAGAACTCTGTGCCTGTCTCCGGATCCCTGCTTCTTCCTCAGTAGCCATTTTCCACATGGTACTGGCAAATTTTTCTGACTTTATTGCCAGGTTGCTCATTCCTTTTCGGTCAGAAAGAAAAATGCCGGGGAGGTGGTTGGACCCGGATTCAAGCCTCTACTGCACTTTGGACGAGCTGTGTGTCCTCAGGTCAATGTCTTAGGCTCTCTGGGCCGTGGCTCCTTCAGTCTCACAGCCACAGAGGTGGCCAAACCTGGTTCTAGGCCTTTGTCTTTTTTCCTTTGAGGTGCTAGGAGTCAGACCCACGGTCTTACACATACTAGATAAGTGTTCTATCACTGAGGTCTACCTCCAGCCCTGTGCTTAGGCTTTTTATGAAGACCACAGTGAGTCAGCAGGTGTAAAATTCTTAAAAGGCTTAGCCTGCTTGAGGCACTCAGTAAATGGCAGCTCTTATCATTATCTAAAAAGTAATTTCCTCAAGACATTACATTATGTAGTATTTCTTGGGATGAAATAGGGAGAAATGTTCCCCTAATAAGTAAATAAATAACACAGCTTTAGAAACTGCAGTTTTGCATGTGTGGTGGCCCACGGCTGTAATCCCAGCACTCAGGAGGCAGAGGCAGGAGGATCGCTGCAAGTTTGAGGCCAGCTTTGGCTACATAGTGAGCCCAAAGCCAGGCTGAACTTGCATAGTGAGACCCTGTCTCAAAAAACCAAATAAACAAAAGAAACTCCTGCAGTTTTGCCAACCTAAACATTTATGTTTTGCTTTTTAATTTTCAGACCATTGTCTACATAAGCCGAAGAGCCCTGGCGGGGGTGGTAGGGTGCCGGTGCTTCCAGACTCACTGAGGTGGACATAGTTGGGCAAATTTCCAGCCAGCATCACCCCCAGAGATGGTCCAGAAAGGTGAGGCTGAAGTCTGGAGTTGCCCCCAGCTTTGAAGGAGGACTCTGACTCTATTAGCTGTGATTAATATATTTGCAAATCGGACGACAAGAACTTCAGCACAAAACTAGAAACTATGGTTCCAGCGCCTGCCTCGCAAGCGCAAGGTCCCGAGTTTGATCCCTGGCACCAAAAAAAAAAAAAGTTTGCACAAAACTAGAAACTATAAAAAAAGAATCAAATACAGATCCAAGAACTGAAAATAAACTGTTTTATTTCACAATGTTGTGCAACCGCCAGCTCCCTCTAGTCTTCAGACATTTTCATTACCCCACTGAACACCCCGACCTCATTAAGTACTCACTCTCCCTCCTCCCTTGCCCCTCCCTTGGTGACCTTGACTCTGCTGCTAGGGCTCTTTGGGTTTGCCTGTTATGGAGCTGGCATGGACAACTATTCAGCGAGGGGTGGTGGCATACACCTGTAATCCCAGCTGCTGGGGAGGCTGAGGCAGGAGGATCGAAAATTTGAGGCCAGCCTGTGCAATTTAGACAGATCCTGTCTCAAAATGAAATAGATATGTTCTGGCGCCTAGCTCACAAGTGCAAGGTCCTGGGTTCAATCCCCAGTACCAAAAAAAAAAAAGAAAAGAAAAGAAAAGAAAAAGAAATAGACATGGCTGGAGATGTAGCTCAGTACTAGAGGATTTGTCTAGCATGTGTGAGGCCCTGGTTTCCATCCCCAGAACCACCCACTAAAAAAATTCATACGTCTCTGTGTGCACATGTCTTCATTTCTCTTGGACATATATCTAGAGGTAATGTAAGCGTTTATTTCTGAAGATCTTGCTGCAATTTCCCTGGGTGTAAGATAGAGCTGCTGGTGGTGCCCAGCTAGTAAGGGTAACATGGAACCGTGCAAAGTACTGGGCTTGACAGATGGTAGATCAGGGTTGTGATCAGGCTGTGTTTGTCACCTCGTCCGTCTCTCTGGCTGGGCAGCAGCTCCCAGTGGGCAGGAGTTTCTGATACATGCCACACCCTTCCGTGCCTGGCATCCCACCTGACAGGAGCAGACCCTCAGAAACTTTCCGGAGCACTTCAGTGTATTAGTCAGCTTTTCATCACTGTGACAGAATACCTGAGAAAATCAACTTAGAGGAGGAAAGGTTTATTTCAGCTGATGGTCTCAGAGGTTTCTGTCCACAGTCGGCTGGCTCCCTGGCTTCAGGCCTGTGGTGAGGGAGAATATCACGGTGGAGGAAGGTGGCAGAGGAAAGCTGCTCACCTCATGGGAGCTGGGAAGCACAGGGTGAGTGTGCCCAAGAGGAAGGGACTGGGGACCAGAGACAGCACCCAGTGTCACAGCTCCACGACCCACTTCCTTCAAGTAGGCCCCACTTCCTGTTTCCAGCACCTCCCATCAGGCATCAAATTATGATCCCCTCGGTAGATGGATCTACTGGTGCAGGTAGAGCCCTCTCAACCCAGTCACACCTCCAAATCCCACCAGCAACCAGCCCTCAGCACAGCGAGGCTTGTGGGGACGTAGCATGCAAACCATAGCGGAGGTAGCTCTTCCCCCGCACGGCCACACTTCTCTCTTAGGCTCTGCTGGTGACCAAGAAGCACAGATGCTACCACTCTTTTTTGGCCACTGAGGCAGATGAAGTGTTAGAGGATGAATAATGCAACCTCTGAATGTCATGAGACTAAAAAGTGGCAGAGCCTTTCTTCCATGCTAAAACCTCCAGCAAGGATTCCTTCACTTGTGTGACTTCAAGTATTTACCAAGCACCTGCTGCAGGCCAGGCACGTTCCAGGCAGTGGTATCTTCCTGGAGCTGTTTGGGAAGGCAGAGTATAAACAAGATAAATAAATTGTATAGTGTGCATAGTTGATACACTACGAACTAGGAAGTGATATGTGCCAACAAGAAAAACAAGGTAGGAAAGAAGGTAACAGGATTGAAAATGATCAAGATATGTTGAATGCATTCACCAAAACAAACCTCTCCACTCTGCATTGCTCACATGCATTAGAAAAGATGTACGTAGAAAAGTGTAGCCCAGAGACTGAGAAATCCAGTGACTTAGTGAGACCCTATCTCAAAATTAAAAATTAAGAAAAAGGACTGTAGCTCAGTGTAAAGGGGCTCTGAGTTCATCTCTAGTACCATAAAAAAGGCGAATATCTCCATCACCCCAAAATATAGGGGGAAAAAAACCAAACCTCTTGCACCTGGGATACAGGAGACCTGCCAACACCTCCTTAAAGCTTGGTCAACCATGCTGTAATTGTTTTCTTTTTCTTTCGGTACTGGGGATCAAACTCAGGACCTTGTGCTTTCGAGGCAGGCGGTAGAACCCCTAAGCTAAATCTCCACCCCTCTAACTGTTTTCTTGTTGCTTATCAACGAGCTTCCTGTAGCCAGAAGTGTTCCCAGTTTGTTTGTTTGTTTGTTTGTTTTTGAGACAGGATCTTGTTATGCAGTCCAGGTTGGCCTTGAAGTGGTGGCGATCCTCCTGCCTCAGCCTCCGCAGTGCTGGAATTACAAGCATGCACCATCATGCCCAGCATAGGAGCATTCTCAGTTTGGACTCTAGGGAAACCCAAGAAAAAAAATGCACCATATGGACTTCAGCCACATCCCTCTCCTCGCTGTTAGAGAAGTCTGAGCATCTGAAGGGAGGGCTGACTGCAGCTCTTTTGGAAGGGCCTACCCTATGGGGTGCTTCTGCTCTGAACTGAGAATGTATTTACCGGCCAAAGCTAGCTTCAAAGGGAACGTGTGTCATCACATTCCTCGCAGCCTGCAGCCTCCTTGGAGAGAAGCTGGGGCCGTCATGGAGCAAGGGAGATAAGGAAACCTTATCTGACTCCATGTCAGCGGGATTCCACTTCTTTCGCCTTTCGTGGGGGGAAGGGGAGAGAAAGGACCTGCCGGTCAGGGGCTGAGTAAAAGCACATTTGATGTGCTCTGCATCCTCTGGAACGATGGGTGGGGAACGAGATTTGGAAGGCAAACACGTTATGCAGTCAGAGCGCCCAGGTTTCTATGTGTTGTGCCACTGAAATTGTCCTTCTTGCTTTTCTGCCCACAAAAGCAGAAGTTTCTGTTTTTCTCTTCTCTTTCCCTCCCGTCCTCCCTTTTATGATTGACAAATAGTAAACCTGACACAAAGTGTACAATTCGATAATCACCCACGTATGGAGGTGCGTGGGTGACACCATTACTGCAGCGGAAGCGGTGAAGCTGCCCATTGCCCAGTCTCCTCACGCTCCTGCAGTCTTGGCCTCCCACCCCTCCTTGCCTGCTCCCACTCCCCAGGACGGAGTGAATCTCTCTGTCATACAGACTAGTTTGTACTTCCCAGAATTTCATGTAAAATAGAAACACAGGCTATGTACTCTTTTGTTTTTCTGCCTGGATCCTTTCATTCAGCATAATTATTCTGGGATTTCTCTGTGCCCATGTGTGCACCAGCACTTCCTTTCCATTACCAGGGACAGTTACATCCTGCGGAGGCACCAGTTTGTTCATCCATTCATTTGTTAATGGATCTATGCATTATTTGCAGATTTAGGTGATTATAAGTAAAGCTGGCCGGACATGGGGCGCACACCTGTAGTCCCAGCACTTGGGAGGCTGAGGCAGGAGGATCACCTTGAGTTTGAGGCCAGCCTGGGCTACATAGTGAGACCCAGTCTCAAAAACAAAACAAAACAAAAAACCGCCTGCCTCGAAAGAAAGCACAAGGTCCGGAGTTTGATGCCCGGTACCCAAAAAAAAAAGGGCCAGGGATTTAGCTTAGTGGTTCCAGTGCCTGCCTCACAAGCACAAGGTCCCAAGTTTGATCCCCGGCACCCAAAAAAAAAAGTAAAGCTAGTATGAACACAGAAGTCTTTTTATAGACACTTGCTTTTATTTCTCTTTGGTAATCACCTACAAGTGAAATGGCTGGATCGTATGGTAGGTATGCGTTTAACTTTTTAAGGAATTGTTTTCTGAAGTGGATATGCCATTTTACATTCTTACCCACAGTGTATGTTTAAAAAACACTGGAGGCTGGGCATGGTGGCTCACAACTGTAATCCCAGCACTTGGGAGGCTGAGGCAGGAGGATTGCCTCGAGGCCAGTCTGGGCTACACAGTGAGTTCAGGACCAGCCTGAACTACCTAGTGAGACCTTGTCTCAAAACAAACAAACAAACAAACAAGTAAAAATATTCAGCTTGGGCAATTCAGGTTGCCCAATTTAGGTTTGTTTGTTTGTTTGTTTGTCTGAGAGAGGGTCTTATTCTGTTCAGGCTGGCCTTGAACTGATTCTTCTGCCTCAGCCTCCTGAATACCTGAGATTCCAGACATGCACTACCTTGAGCAGTCTCCACATAGTTTTGTTTTGTTTTGTTTTTTGGTACTCCAGTCCTTGCGCTTGCGCAGCAGGCGGCAAAACCACTGAGTTAAATCCCTGGCCCCTGGACATAATTTTTTTTAGCAGAAAAGTACTCCGTGGTATTTGTCTGGCGTTTAAAAAGAAAGAAAAAGTGCTCACTTCAGCAGCACATATAATAGAAAGAAAGAAAGAAAGAAAGAAAGAAAGAAAGAAAGAAAGAAAGAAAGAATAGATTCATACATAAATCTTCTAAAGAAGCAAAAGCCAGGCTTGGAAGAGGAAGAGGACCCCAGTCATCTGCAATTAAAAATTTTTTTGTGTGATTCCAGCAAGACTGGGGTGGGGTTGAGGCTGGCTCTGGTCTGGTGTCTGCCAGGGATGGGAAGGCCCTGGGAGGAAGCAGAAGCCCTTGGCAGACACCGTCTCCACCCCTTGCTGAGTGCTCGCTGGCTGCTGCTCTCCCTGCTTCACCTTCTCTGGGTACTCTGGGACCAGAGGGACCGGAGAGCTCAAAGGTCCAGAACCAGCCTCTTGAGTTGGTTAAAACAAGGCCTGGATCCAGATTCTGATGTTACTATTTATAGAACCTGAGTAAGCGACTGAACTTGTATTTGGAGCCTCAGTTTCCCTACCTGGAACATGGGATCATAATAATAGTATCAAGTTCATAGCATTCTTGAAAAGGTTGGAAGAGAGAACCTGTGTTAAGATGCATCTAGCTCAGTTCCTGGCACTAGGAAGTGGCACTGGCCACAGCTGTGAGCATAAAGGACAGAGTACAAGTTGGGTCCCTGGGCCTACAGTGTGAGTCCAGTAGAGAGGGACTCTATCAAGCACTACTTGGCCCGTTCTGAGCCCCATGACCACAGGTGGGGTACAGTGAGAGGGTCAGGGTTCGGGCCTGAACCATCTCCAGCGGGATCTTCTGACCTTCAAAACACCTAGGTGCCTTAGCCAAGCCCGTGGGGAGGGCCTGCTCCTGGCGCTGCTCCCTTCCTGCAGAGCCGGCCAGGGCTTGGGGACCTCTCACCTCTCTAGGGAGCTGCTTGGGAACCAGCTCTCTCCCTCCTGGGTGGTGGAGGCAGAGCAGATATTCTCGGATAGATTTTTGTTTCTGTTTCTTGCTAAGAGGGTGTGGACACGGGTGTGAAATTACAACTGAGAAGGGCCCCACCCTGGGGCAGAGAAGCCTGGGGGCCACGCCCTGGAGAAGACAGAAAATCATTTTGCTAGGCCTGTTTGTCCATTTCTGTTCCCTTTGGAAAGCGGGTTCTTAAATCTGTAACTTGGGATTTGGGGTGTAGACCGCCTAGCACTTGCCTGGCAATCATGAGGCTTCGATCCCTAGCACCACAAAAAGAAAACGAGTAAACAAATGAATAAATCTGGAGTTTTTAGTCCACACTGGGCATATTCACCGTGGAAGGTGTAATAATAATCAGGGTGACAGCAGTGTCATTTCCCTCAGTGGATCTTCCATGCTAAGTGCTCTAGACACTTTCTCATCAATCAGACCTCCTGGGAGGTTTAATGTCCCTGGGTTACAGGTAAGGAAACACAGTCAGAGGCTGCTGCAGGTCCGTGCTCTTAACCATGTTCATTGCTTTTCTTCATATCTGTGCTCTGCTACTCTGTGGCCTCAGGGATCTATCTACCCCTTCCAGGCTCAGTTGCCTTATTTGTAAAATAGGGATAGTAACAATGTCCCCTAGGGTCCCTGTGAAGGTTAAATGAGATGATGCCAATACCCCGGAAATGGAAGTTTCTATTATTATCATTACTCCGGTTTTGTGAATAGCCTGACATCTTACTCTAAGTAGTGAACCCCAAGATGCTAAGAAAACACAGGGTGAAATTTACGTGGGACAGCTCTGATGCAGCAGGAGTTCCTGAACTGGGGACGTGGATTTCACAAAGAGGGACACAGTCCCAAGGTCAGGACCTGGAAAGGTACAAGTCTGTCTCCAGCTTCTGAACTGCAGTGTCGGGCCCATCTCTGTCCCTGCACTGTCTGACACTATACCCACCAGTAGCCATGGGTGACTGCTAAGCACTTAAAACGTGGCTGATCTGAATTGGCATAGTCTGTGAGCATAAAATACGCTTCAAATTTTTTTTTTTTTTTTTGGTACTGGGGATTGAACTCAGGACCTTGTGCTTGTGAGGTAGGCAGCGGAACCACTGAGCTAAATCCCCGGCCCTAAATTTTTTTTTTGTACCGGGGATCAAACTCAGGACCTTTCGTGGTGCCACTGAGCTACATCCCAGCTCAAATACACTTCAATTTTGAAAGACAGTACAAAAGAGGAGTAAAAATACAATATAAAAATATTTTAAAATATCAATTGTATGTTGAAATGATGATATTTTGGATATACTGGGTGGGGTGAGCAACTTGTTCTGGGTTGCCAGGGACTTCTCTGGTCTTAAAGGCTTGCATGGCAGGAAATGCCTTAGTTTTTTTTTTTGTTGTTTTTTTTTTGGTTCTGGGGATCGAACTCGGGACCTTGTGCTTTCGAGGCAGGCGCCGGAACCACTGAGCTAAATCCCTGGCCCATAATTATCTGAACTTTTTTTTTTTTGGAGTACCAGGGATCAAACTCAGGACCTTGTGCTTGAAAGGCAGGCACAGTGGCACTGAGCTAAATCCCTAGCCTGAAATGCCTTAGTTTTGAGCAAAGTGGGACTGTGTTACTATAATTTAACCCATTTCATTTTACTTTTTTGGGTCCGGGGGTTTAGCTCAGTAGTTCCGCACCTGCTTCACAAGCACAAGATCCCGAGTTTGATTCCTGGTACCCCCCCCCCAAAAAAAACGAATGCTCATTTTACTTTTTTGGGGGGGTACTGAGGATCAAACTCAGGACCTTGTGCTTGCCAGGCAGACACAGCGCCACTGAGCTACATCCCTGGCTTTACTTTTTTTTTTTTGGTACCGGGGGTCTACTCTTTTTTTTGAAATTATATAGCTCAGGCTGGCCTTACTCACTAAGTAGCCCAGGCTGGTCTCAAACTTGCAGCAATCCTCTTGCCTCAGCCTCACAGGGTCTGGGATTACAGGAGTGTGTCACCAGGCCTGGCTTATTTCACTTTTTAAATGACACTTCTTTTTTTTGGTACTGGGGATCGAACTCAGGACTTTGCACTTGCGAGGTAGGCAGCAGGACCACTGAGCTAAATCCCCAGCCTTTAAATGACACTTAAAGAGGAACCTTAGCACATGAACAGCTGGTGGTTTGGTGCAGCTGATCATAAACTTCTCACCAGGCAGGAAGGAGATGGTCCCTGAGGGAGCAGCACTCTGGCTGATAAAGTTCTGATGGATGGGTTTGGATGGAGGAAAGTAAGAGGAACTGAGAGCCTCAGGCCTGGGGGAGGAGCAGCCGAACTGTTCTTGAGTCCCTACTGTGGGCTGCCCCAGGAAACAGACTCTTTCCCCCAGGCTGCTGCAATCTCTTCAGCTAGCACCAAAGATAGAATGGTTACACTGAACCCCAGGGCTGGAAACCCTTGCCCTCCATCCTGCCCAGCCCCTTTCTCAGGGAGCCTGCCTGCCTTGACCTCTCCACAAACCTGGGTTCGGAGGCCTCTTCCGTCCCAGGCCACCGTAACTTTTTATAGACTTGGCTCCCAGTTCTGATTGTGCTGTGCAGCCTGGGAAAGCTACTTAACCTCTCAGTTAACTATCAAATGGGGCTCAGAGCAAGGAAAGGGCTCGGCACACAGCAGGTGCTGCTTCAGTGCTAGCTATTACTCATCATTATTCAGGCTCTGAATAGCAGAGACCCGGCTTGGGGCTCCACCGAATCCCAGCACCTAGCACAGAACTTGGACGGTGCACAGTAGGCGCTTATACATGGTGTGGCAGGCAGAACGATGGCACCCAAGACGTTCACATCCCGCTTTCCAGGACTGATGAATATCACCCTATGTGATGAAGAGGAGTTAAGGATGCAAATGCCATTGAGATTGCTAATCTGCTGACTCTGAAGTGGGGAATCTCAGCCTGGACTAACCCAATGTAATCCCCGGTACCAAAAAAAAAAAGTTAAGGGAGACATGACTGTGGGGCCCAGAAATGATGGTGCCAGACAGACTCTAGCTGACTGCAGATGACAGAGGAATGTGTCATAGCCCAAGGCATGCCGGCAGCTTGTAGAAGCTGGAAAAGACAAGGGAACAGATTCTTTCCGGGAGATTGCAGAAAGGAATGCATCCTGCCAAAGCTTGATTTTAGCTTAGGGAGACCTATGTGGGACATCTATGGAACTATAAAATAAGAAATCTTTATTTTTATTTTATTATATATTTTTGGGGTTTTTTTGGTACTGGGGATCGAACTCGGGACCTTACACTTGCGAGGCAGGCGAGGCAGGCGCCGGAACTACTGAGCTACATCCCCAGCCCTTTTTTGGTTTTTTGAGACAAGGTCTCGTTATGTAGTTCAGGCTGGGGCTTGAACTCACTATGTAGCCCAGGCTGGCCTCCAACTCGTGGCAATCCTCTTGCCTCAGCCTCCCGAGTGCTGGGATTGCAGGCATATGCCCAGCTCTTTTTTTTGTTGTTTTGTTTTTGGTTTTTAGAAGTTTGCACTTAAAAAAAAAAGAAAGAAAGAAATTTGTATTTTCAAGAAACACTAGGGTTTAGCTGGGCATGGTAATCCCACTGTAATCCCTGCACTCCAAGGCAAGAGAATGGCAAGTTTGAGACCAGCCTAGATGACTAAGTGATTGAGCAAGAATTGTCTCAAAATAAAACAAAACTGGGCTGGGGATTTAGCTCAGTGGTCCCGTTGCCTGCCTCGCATGCCCAAGGTCCTGAGTTCAATCCTGAGTACCAAAAAAGAAAGAAAGAAAACAAAACTAAGATAAGGAATGAGGATGTAGCTCAGTGTGAAAGTCCTGGGTTCGATCCTTAGTGCCCCCCCATAAGATATGGCCTTGAGGGCCGGGGATTTAGCTCAGTGGTGCTGCTGCCTGGCCCGCAAGCACAAGGACCGGAGTTCAATCCCTAGTACCAAAAAAAAAAGATTCTTTAAAAAAAAAAAAAAGATATGGCCTTGATAATTTGTTACATCAGCTATAGGTGAGTAATAGCAAACATTTATTATTATTATTATTATTATTATTATTAATCATTATTATTATTATTTACTGGAGATCTATCTCAGGGCTTTCTCACTGAGCTACAACCTCATTCCTTATTTTTTTTACTTTGAGACAAAGACTTGGTAAGTCAGTGCTAATTGCCCAGGCTGGAGCTAACTTGTGATCTTCCTGCCTAGTGCTGGGACTACAGGTGTTCCCGTTTTTATTACTCCTACTAAGCTTTGTGACAACAACATCAGGCTCTGCACTCCCTGGTGTTGGACGGTAAATCTGTTTTACTGGCCATCGCTTGCGGGCTGAGAAGAGAGCCTGGCAAACAGCAGGGGCGCACAACGACCCTTACTGATCCCACAGGGGGACGATGAATGCTTCCCCAGCCGCTGCGCTCCTCCCAGGTCACGGCCCCTGCCTATTCTGTCCAGGCCCCGCCTCCTCAAGTCTCCTCGCTGTGGGGCTGGCTGGGTGACCTTCTCCTTAAAGCCGGACATCCTGCCTGCCAGGAGTGGTGGGAATAGAGCGTTGGTCCTGGGAAGCCTTGCAGGCTGCGGGGGCTCAGTGCCCTCTTCCTGCGGCAGGGGGCGAGCGCGGCCCGGGACCGGCTGCAGCCTGGTCGGAGCGGGGGTGGGGGAAAGGGGCGGTGCTTCGGGGCGGAGCGGCTCAGCGCGCAGGCGCGGGGCCAACAGCCTCGCGCGCCCAGGGGCGGGAGACGGCAGAGCAGCTCCGGCCGCGGCTACGGCAGCAGCAGTAGCGAGTTCGAACCCCGCTCGCGTTCCGTCTCTGTTCGCGCTTCCCGGCCCTTGGGCCTCCCGACACCAGACCCCGGCAGCTCGTCGCGCTTTGTGCTCTCCCCGCCGCCAGGATGCCGGTGACAGAGAAGGATTTGGCGGAGGACGCGCCGTGGAAGAAGATCCAGCAGAACACCTTCACACGCTGGTGCAACGAGCACCTGAAGTGCGTGAACAAGCGCATCGGGAACCTGCAGACCGACCTGAGCGACGGGCTGCGGCTCATCGCGCTGCTCGAGGTGCTCAGCCAGAAGCACATGTACCGCAAGTACCACCAGCGGCCCACCTTCCGCCAGATGCAGCTGGAGAACGTGTCCGTGGCGCTCGAGTTCCTGGACCGGGAGAGCATCAAACTCGTGTCCATCGGTGAGTGCCCACGCGTCCGCACCGGGCGGGTCCCCAGCGCGCCCCTGCGCTCCCCGCTGGGTGTGGGCGCCGAGGCTGGGGTGGCCCCCCGCGGAGGGGACACAGGGACCGGGGTCTCCCCGGTGGCGTCGTGGGGCTGGGCCCTGGCGGGACCGTGCGCCCCACCGTGCGCCTGGAGGCTGGGATTGGGATCGCAGGTGGACGTGAGGCTTTTCTCTGAACTTGGGGCGCCGGTGTCGGAGCTGGAGACTGGAAACCCGCGTCTGCCGTCCCCGGGGTCGGGCCCCTCGATTCGGATGCCCCCGGGAGCGCTCGCCTTCGGCTCCGGGCTTCAGGCCCGTGCTCTCTGGGGCCCCCGAATGGGCGTTGGCTCTAAGTCCGGGCGAGAGACCTGGGAGGGACCGTTCCGCGGGTTTGGGGCCTCCCTGCCTAGGTGGAGAAGGACCTCTGCCCTCCCCGCCGTCGCTGGAATGGGTGTGGACCCGGACGGGGAGCCGCGGGGGTGTGTCCTTTTCGCTCCTTCTGCTCCCGGCTCTGCGCTAGCAGGTCTCCTCAGGTTGAGATGGTTTAGAGATGGAGATGATAGTAGTAATTGCTGTCTTTTCTGACATTTTTTGCGGTCCTGGCGATTGAAATCAGGACCTCGGCCCTGCTAGGCCAGTGTTGTACCTATGAGGACCGCCTCCCCAGCCCTCTTTTAAATTTTATTTCAAAACGGGTTCTGGCCAAGTTGCCCAGCCTAGCTACGAAGTTACCGCCCTCCTGCCTCAGCCTCCTGAATAGCTGGGATTAGCCCTGTGCACCACCACACTTGGTGGTAACTGCTGTCTTGTAGAGTGCCCAACTGGTTCCTGCTGTGTGTCCACAGCCTTGTGTCCTTATACATCACACTAGCCAAGGAGCTCGCATGCCATTTTACAGATAAGAGGGTCTAGAAGGTTAATTGACTTTCCCAAGGTTAGTAAGTAGGGTCCAGAATTGAAGGAAGTGGGTGACAATGAGAAAGGAGGCTTTGTTTCCCTGCCCTCTCACCAGTCTTCCTGAAAGAGGGAGGGAGCTGGTGTCCCGCCTGCTGGACTGGAGAGCAGGAGCGAGGATGAGGTCTCCCTTCTGATCCCTTCTAACCCCGGATAATTGGAGGCTGGCACAGGGGTCACAGGGCTGCCCAGGATGTGGGCTGTGACATTGGGCACTGGGGATGAGGGGTTTATAGTGTGTGTGTGTGTGTGTGTGTGTGTGTGTGTGTGTGCGCGCGCGCGCATTCAGACCTGTGTGCATATACCATGTGTGTAGTGTGCAAAAAGTCTGTGTAGGTGTGCAGAGTATGTGCCTGCATTGTGTGTGTTTTGCTAGAGAGGGGGTGGCCTGGGTCTGGGGTCTCTTCCTAAGGAAATGAGGCCCTTACAAAGATTTTAGTGACTGAAAGAAAGGGAGGTAGGTGTGGCTGCTGGCACTTTCTCCAGTGGAAAAGGGTTCCCTCTAGCCTGAGCCTCCACCCAGCCCCGCCCTGGCCTTCTCCCACACCTGTCCTGGCCGGTGAGGCTGCTTCCTGCTTCCTGGGCCCACTCACCAGCTATCTCAGTAGCTGGCCTGCCTTCCCCAGAATGCTTCTCTTCAGCAGGAAGGTGCAGGGGGTGGGGTGCTATTGTCCTCTTTGGGGGTCCCTCTCCTGTACTGGGGAGGGAGAACCTCAGAATTCTGGAATTCTTTCCTTTTCAGAAACCAGCCTTTCCTTTGAGGAATTTCAAGGCCTGGCTGAGCTCGACTTAGATCTGTTCTTCTTTGTTTTAAAAATGTGTATTTATTTAATTAACTGCACAAAGAAACTTAAAGTAAGCCAGGAGTATCCAAGCATGACATAAAATCTCTCTTTAAAAAAAAAAAAGGAAACCACAGCACCAGAAAATCCTGGGCTGCCTGATTTACCAGCTGTTTACACAGGCAGCATCTGCTTCCAGCATGGCTTTGCATCAGCACTGAGCTAGTGTGTCCCATTCTAGACTTTGTTGGGTCTCTTTAAATTTTTTTAAATCGATCCTCAAGATTTTCTTTTCTTTTTGTCTTTCGTGGTATGAGCATTGAACCCAGAGAGCTATTGGACTGAGCTATGTTCACAGCTCTTTTTACTTTAAAATTTTTTTTTGGCAGGTGGGGAGGGTTGTCTCTGCAGTTGAATTGTGCAGGTTGGGCTTGAATTTCCGATCCTCCTGCCTCAGCCTCCCCCTCCTGAGTAGCTGGGTTTAGAGGCAAGTCACTGGGATTACCAGTTCATTCCTGAACATTCCCAGGCATCAGGGCTGCATTGTCCTGACTTTCCAGGCTTAGTTCTTCTTCCTTTGAAGTGGGCCTGAGGGCTATTGCAACTTCTTTCTGTAGCCCTTTTTCTTTTCTTTTTTTTTGTGGTACTGGGGATTGAACTCCGGACCTTGTGGTTTCGAGGAAGGCCTGGAAACCACTGAGCTAAATCCCCGGCCCTCTGTACCCCTTATTCCACCACAAATTACATTGTTTTCTTTTTTTTAAAATTTTATTTGAGACAGGGTCTTATATATAGGCTATATAGTTCAGGCAGGCCTTGAACTCACTGTGTACCCCAGACTGGCCTTAAACTCACTTTGATCCTCCTGCCTCAGTCAGTCTTGGAATGCTGGGATTGCAGACCTGCTCCACCACACCTGGCTTAATTTTCCATTTTAATTATCCCCCCCCCCCACATATTCCCAGAAGTGGCATTCCTAGGTCAAAGGGTGTGATCATATTTATGACTCTTGCCTAGTTGGTCTCCAGAAAGATCTCAGAGCAAGGAGGTTTTCCAGCCTCTCGAGGCCAAGGCCAGAAGGAGTCTAGCCAGGTGCCAGGACTGGTCTAGGGGTAAAGCCTGAGGCCTCTCTTCCCTCTGGCCCTGCAGCTGTCGTGCAGAATGGCCCCTACCGGAAAGGAAGAGACCAAGACAGAAGGAAGTCACATCCAAGCTGGATTTTAGTTTTCTTCCTACTGCTTATATCACGTTTCCTTGTTCTGACAAGGACATTAGTGCTATTTGGGGAACCTGCCGAGTGTGTGCTGCTGATCACCTGCGTTGAATATTCACAATAATCACAGCGGCAATTACTGTCCTTCCAATAATGACCAAGTGGGTGACCCCGCCAGCCAGTACTGTAAATGGTGGCTGGAGCCCAGGTCTACCACGCTGCTGAATTTGTGCCTTAACCGACTTTCCTTCCAGTGTCAGAGATGAGTAAAATCCAGACCTTCTCCGCCTATCAGAGGTCCCTGTAGCAGTAGGTTCGGCATGTCTGGATGTCAGAATGGCACCTGTGTACCTGCACTTTGAACCTCTAGCCTTGGACCAGATGGGGCTGTCAGGGCCCTGGGTGAGTGACAGGATGAGTCCTCCGGGCTGTGGCCAGGGTCCCAGGAGCTGAGTGGGCCGCCCCGGCTTAGCTGGGTCTCCTGGCAGGGTTGAATCTGTTGAGGAATGGCTGCTCCATCTTCACAGGTGGCTTTCTGTTTTTGAGATTTCCTGCTACCCAATGGATCTTGTTTTACTCCACCATCAGGGAGGGCATGATTGAATGAATACTCAGTTTTATGTGCTTTGGACAACTCCCAGCAGTGTGCATTGTGGGAACCATTAGAATCACGAACACGCGACCAGCTGTGAGACTAGAGGAGCCGCAGCGGCGTGGTGTTTCTGGCCCCTCGAGAGCCCTGCCTGCTCCCTCACTGTGGTTCATTGGAAGGTGGGCCGACTCTAGGCTCCGACCCAAAGTTAAAAATGTTCTTTAGTTTCTTGTTATGTCCCGGGCAGTTCATAGTGAGGCCTCAGCATATTTGGTTCTAGTTGTCTGCCAGGAACTGGCAGTTTTATTTACTTGTTTTTCCAAAAACCTTTTTGACACCAGACAGCTCAGTCAATTTGGAGAAGGAGGGGTCCCTTAGCTTGAGAAATGAGTTAGAGGCTGCCTAGAAGTTTGGGAGTGTGCTGTGGTCTGGTCCTTCAGAGAAAGGATTGCTTTCCTTTTCGGAAGATGCGGCCTGACCCTGATATTTGCTTACCTAACCTGCACCAGGCCAGCACAGGAGCAGGTGGGGCTGTGTTTTCAAGCCTTCCGGTCCCTGGGCAGTTTCCAGGGTAGTGGGTGTTCGCTCCACACAGGCCCTTTTCCTTCCTCTCCCTTTTGTCCCTTCACCACCAAACCAAGGTACAAACAACCCTAAGTTCTGCTCTTTCCTGAACTGCCTAGCAAATGCCAGAGTGTCTCCTGGCAGGGTAGCCCAGACCCAGAGAATGCTTAAAAAGTGGCTAAGCATCTTGCTGTGTCAGAATTAACAAATCTGGCCCCTTTGCAACAAGGTAGCACATTGGCAGGGCTGTGGCTTGTGCAGAGTTAGGAGCTGGGAGTCCTGGTTCAAGTTCCTCTTGAGACAAAGTAGCTATTAAGAAACTTCTGTGCCTTGGTTTTCTTATCGCTACAATGAGGGATAACTACCTCCTTGAAAGGTTGTTATAAAGCCATATAGTAAGTGCTGTGCCAGTGCTTTTAACTAAGGTACTGTCCCTTAATAAAAGGCGCGCGCGGGGGGGGGGTGGTTTGCACACGCAAAGCCCACTTAAAGTCAGTGCTGCTCTGGGGAGACGAGCTTGGTTGGCTAGTGTTGCTCCTACTTGCTGAAATAACGTTAGGGACTGGGAAGGGGTTGGATGACCCCTGGTATGTTATGGCTGCCTCAGGAGCCCATTCACACCAGCTTTGTTTCTGAGCTGGACGGGAGCTGAAGCGAGGCTGCTGGTCATCCCAACCTCCCACCCTGCTCAGGAATCTCTGGGCCAGATCACTTCCAGATGGTGGCTGGGCCTCTGCAGCTCCTCCAGCAGTGGCGGAGCCAGTGCTCCGGCCAGTAGCTGCCTTTGTTCTTGGAGAGCGAGAGCTGGTGCTGAGGAGGGTGCTGGTTTGGAACCAGGTTGTGTCTCCGGGCACTTCCACTCCCGGGCCTGGTTCTGTGCTGTCAGGCCAGCCTCCTGACGGAGCCTGCTGATTTAGAGCAGGGTGACTGCTCTGCTCTCTGGGCAGGAGATACTCAGAAGCAGGAGCTTGTAGGCCAGGGGTCCTCGTCCTCCTTTCTTTATGGTCAGCGCACACTAGGTGCTACTGGATACAGCCTCATGATTCCAGATGTGACCCTGAAGCTGCCCGGCCTGGGTTCTGATCCCTGCTCTGTGCCCAACAGCTGTGCAACACTGGCCCACCATTGGAACGTTTCTGAGCCTGCTTCCCTGCAGAGCTGCTGAGAGCATTATAGTGCTGGCATTATCACTGCTGATCTTTTTGTGCTGTAACCCAAGTCCAGGACTTTGTTTGGTCTCCCATCTATCCACTGGCCGGTCCAGATGTTTTTGGACTCCTGTTGCTGTCACCTAGTTTGTCAGCTGTTTCCCCCTGGCTATGACCTCTGATGAAGATGCTTCCCAAGATTCCTTTTTTTTGTCCTTTCCTCATTTAAAAAGTATGTGAAAGACCAGCTCTGAACCAAGCCCAGGTGTAAGTGCTAGGACCACAGAAATAATGAGAGTCACATCTGCCTGCCTCACACTCTGCTCGGTGTGTTGAGAAGAGACACCAGAGAGTACATAGAGAAGAGATCTTCTCAGACTCAGGCATGCACCTACCTCCCGGGACCTTGTTAGAAATGCAGGGCTTAGGTGAAGGCTGAGAGTCCACATCTTCAGCCACCTCCCAGATGCTGCTGACTCTGGGCTGCTGTGCCTAGTGAGGATCTAGATGCCAATCTTCTCTCTCGAGGAGGAGCACCTACCCCCGGGCTGGAGTGTGCGATCTGGAAGGCTCCCTGAGGAAGGGGCTTTTCATTTGCGGTCCAAAGCTTGGCCAGAATTGGGTGAATATGGAGTTGGGTGAGTACAGAAGAGTGCGTGAGGTTGGAGGTCATAAACTTGGGTTCGAGGAGTGGTGAACAGGTAGGCAGGGCAGGTTCACAGAGGGCTTCTGACGAAGGAGGACAGCAGCTTGTGTTTTCCTTGAGCAAGCTTAGGGTGGGTTATGGCTTGTATCTAGATGTCCCCACCAAGCCTCATGTGGCATGGGTGGGGAGTTTTGAAGGTGGCTGGATTAGGGTGTGGATTCTGACATTAAGGGTGTGATGCTGGGAGTTAGGGTCCCCCACTGCCAGCAACCTGGTGGGTAGCCTGGATGGAATATAAAGCGACAAAGAAGCTGCTGCCTCGCTGCTGTGCCATGAGCTGTTTCTCCTCTGCCGTGTTACCCTGCCTTAGAGCCTGCTATGGACTGAAACCTCTACAGATGGCAAGCTGAAACAGACCTTTCCTCCTGTAACGTGTGGGTGTCGGGTACTTTGTCTTAGCAACGAGAAAAGTAACTAAGACAGGTGGGAGGGGAACCTGGCTGAAGTGGATCATCTAATTTGAGGTCTCTTAACTGTTGCTTGTTCCTGTCAGTGAGAAGTTTGGAATGTTCTTCCCTCCCTCCCTTTTCTTTCTTGTTTTGTTTTTTTATAAGATAGGATCTTGCTGTGTAGCCCAGGCTGGCTTTGGACTTGAAGCAATCATCCTGCCTCAGCCTCCCAAGTGTTGGGACTATGGTCATGTTCCACCATGCCTGGCATGTTTCTTTGCTCATTTGTGTATTTATAAGCTATATACATATACCATTATCAGTCTATATTAAGTAGTATAAAACTTACTTTCTTAGTTTGTAGGACCTGGTTTTTCCTGGCTGTAACAGTGTTATTTTATGTGCCTTATAGCTCCCCGAGGGCCTATGTTTCTATATTCAGTTATTTTATTTTTTTGCTTTTTGTGGTGCTGGGGACCAAAGCCATGGCCTTGTGCATGCTGGGCAAGCTACACATTAGCCCTCCTCCCGGATTAGTATGTATTCTGCATTTAATTTTCATCTTTGATTATCCTGAGGGCTGGATCTATAGTTACAACCCTTTTCCCCAATAAAAAGTGCAATTGAGCAAATCCAGGGAATGAGACATTTCGGCCTCACTGTGTGGGAGCCCTTCTCTGCTTTTGTAATGGTTACAGTTGCCTTTCATGACTGTCTGTCTACTAGAGCTCCCTTACCTTGTTGTAAAACTAGTTATCCACTGAAATGTGCCCAGGGATGCCTAAATGAGCTGAGGTTTATTGTGTAATAAACAACAGCACTTTCTTTTTCAGGGACTTTGAACTGATCTTGGATGTTTTAGGTCCGCAGCCCTTTTCCTGGGAGACTGAGTCCATATGCTTGGGAGAAAGCTTCTTGGGAAAGAGGATAAAACCAGTTCTCCTTAGGATTGGAGTGATCAAACAGGAGGGGACAGTGGCTGTACTTGGTATCGAGGACGGAACTACTGGTATTTTAATCAGGCTTGCTTAGTACCACAATTTGGGGAGGGTAAGAAAAATTCTGAATTATGTATGAAGCTACTGCCTTCCTTCTAAGAGCTTTGTGGCACTTTTTGGATATGTTCGTTTGATAAATTGTAGATGGATGTCATAATTCTTCTGCAAACTGGTTATAAAAACTGGGGTTTTTACTTATGCTCATAGTCTGATGACACAATTTACCAAAATTATCCTGTAAATTTACCAGAATATCCATTTTCATGCAGAAGATTGAGTATACTGTCCTCAGCCAGGCTTTTAATACAGTGTTGATATAGGGGAAATAAATGTAACTCCCAACCTGCTAGATGTCAGATACACCGAGTTTGTGTTCCCCAAAATTATGAAGAATGAGTTTGAAGGAATAACAGAGGTTAAGAGTAGGAAAACTCGGGCCAGGATTTAGCTCAGTGGCACTGCACCTGCCTCGTGAGCACAAGGCCCTGAGTTCGATCCCCAAAACCAAAAAAAAGAGTAGGCAAACTTTATTGAGAGAGAGAGCTCCTGAGATACAGGAGGGGACCCAAAAGCAGGTTGCCAACGAGCCCATTTCTCACAGGAAGTTTTATAGAGCGAAATCAGGAGGTGGGTACAAGTGGGTCAAAAGTATGATCAACCAGTAAGAGTACAAGTATAGCCGCTTGGATAATATTGATCCATCGGGGAAGCGGGTCATGTAGCAAGTGTCCATGGGAAGAACAAGGACCTTCTTTAGGAAGGGGTGGATCAGGGGATCTTGGTCACCCGCTGGGGCGAATGATGTCTATCTAGACCTTATTGGACCAGGTGATACCAATTATCTTATCCCCTGGGGAGGCATGTAGGCCTGGTTATTCTGTCTTTACCTTGGGGCCTGGCCTTCTACAGATGCACCCCCAGCCACAGTTGTGATGTGTTCTCATCCTCTGCACTGACTCCCTTTCGCGCCCAGCCCTGCCTGACTGCCTAGAATATTTCTACCTAATTTAGCTGTCTACAGTAGTATAAGCAAAGTGATAGTTGGGCCTTTCACTCAGTCAATACTGGCAGTACTACTGAGGTATTTTGACAAAGGATCTGACTTTCTCTCATTCTCCATCACCAGAAGCTGAGTTTTCTGGGCAGCACAGGTAGAAAGCTTGGCAGGGAGGGCACGTGTCCTCTACCTATTCCTCCGCTGTTCTGGGTGCTGATGATGCGTTACTGCTGCTCCCGCTTGTGTGCTGAATGGTGAGGTATGCTCAGTTTACCTCTGATACAATCTCAGTAATTCTGTCTGCTTCCTGTCTGCTAAGCATTGTCCTGAGGACCTTACTTTTTTGGGGGGGGTTCCTGAGATAGGGCCTTGCTACATGTCCAGGCTGGCCCTGTGTAGCCCACATTGGGCTCAGACTTTGTCTCCTGAGTGCTGGGATTACAGGTGTGCACCACCATGCCTGGCATGAATGCATTCCTTTTTTTTTTTTTATGAATGCATTACTTTTACACTTTTTTGTTTTTTCAGTAGTGGGGATTGAGCCCAGAGAGTAGTGAGTTACATCTCCAGTCCTTTGTACAATTTTTTTTTTTTTTTTTTTTTTGGTAACTGGGATCCAACTGGGGTCCTTGCGCTTGCGCAGCAGGTGGCAAAACCACTGAGCTAAATCCCCGGCCCTGTTTTAGAGATTATTATTTTTTTTTTTTTGGGTACTGGGGATCAAACTCAGGACCTTGCACTTGGGAGGCAGGCGCCAGAACCACTGAGCTAAATCCCGGCCCAGCCTGTACAATTTTTATTTTGAGACCAGGGTGGGGGCAGGAGGGTGTCTCACTAGATTTTCCAGTTCAGTCCTCCGACCCTCCTTCCTCAGGCCCTAAAGTCTTGTGAATTACAGGTGTGTGCCCAACTAGTTCCCCCTCCTTTTCCTTTTCTTTTTTCGGTAGTGGGAATTGAAATCAGTGCCTTTTTACTGAGCTACATCTCCAGTCCATTTTTATTTTTTATGTTGAGGCAGTGTCTTGCTAAGTGACTACATGGCCCAGCTTGGGCTTGAGTTTGTTTGGGTTTTTTTTTTTTTTTTTTGGTACCAGGGATCGAACTCAGGACCTTGCACTTGCACCACTGAGCTAAATCCCCAGCCCTTGGGCTTGAGCTTGGAATCCTCTTGGCTCCACCTCCTGGAGTGCTGGTATTACAGGCTTGCACCACTATGTCTGGCTGCCCAGATACTTTTTTATTGACTTATTTATTTTTTCGGTGGCACTGGAGCTTGAACCTAGGACCTTTACACTGAGCTTACCCCTTTATTTTGTATTTTGAGACAGGATCTCACTAAGTTGCCCAGGCTAGGCTTGAACTTGCGATTCTCCTGCCTCAGCCTCCCAGAGCCGGAATTACAGGAATGCACTATCCTGCCCAGTTTGCCCAGCTGTATTTATTGTTTATAATCCTTATTATGAACCCTGCAAAGCTTGTGGCTTTATAGCTTCCTTTTTTACAGATGAAAAAACCCAGGCTCCAATTTGGACGCATCCCATGGGCCGGGCACAATGCTTGTCTACATGATGTATTTTCATGTCAGCCAGGTAGTCAGGTTCAATACTTTGCATAGTAAAATAAACCTATTGGAGTGAGAAGATGTGAGAGGGACTGTTTTTTACTGCTTCGGTTTTGTTTGGTTTGCTTCTTTTGTTTTGCTCCAAATTTTAATTCATTTGGGCTTGATTAATGCGACCCTTAATCGTCCTTCGAGCAGAACTGTCTTGGGCCCATTTGCCCTACCTGTTCCAACACTGCTGAACTCTGTTTGGGCCCGGAACCCCCATCCCACCCCCTTCTGGAGTCATGTCTGTTTATTTCTCAGCTTTGTTTGGTTCCTAGGGGCAGTAGTGTCCCTGCAGGTCTGGACAGCTAGGGCCCAGCTAGAGGTTGCTTTGCGGATGGGCGTGCTTTGTAGGGTGCCCAGAGGTAGGAACGAGGGGCCTGGAATTACTGCATCCTGGTGGTGGGGAGCTCCCTGCACACCACAGGGCAGGTGTGTGGGGGCTGCTGAGAGCCACCTGTGTCAGGAGATCCTGTGACAGTGGCCATTGCCCAGCTGTGCTCTGTCAGAAGTGACCTTGCCCACACCCCTTCCTGCTGTGGCCTTGAAACATTAACCGGTGGGAGGGTGTGCTGGGAGCTGTGCTGCCTTGCTTTCCCGCCTGGCACTGCTCCTGCCATTCTGGTGGCCCTAGCCCAGTGGGCAGCCTGCTTGCTTCCGACCACGCTGGTCCGTGGGCCGCCTCAGGGACAGCCTGTTGCTGTCCTCCAGAGCAGAGCCTGTGCTCCTCAGGCTCCTCCCGGGAGAACAGCTGCTCTGTCGCCCATTCAGCGCTCAGCCGCCCCAGCAAGCAGCTCAGCGCTGGCTTGTTGAAAGGTCTGGGCGTTAACACAACACTCCTGTTCTCCCTCTCTGAAGGCTCTTTATGCTGGCATGAATTCCTTTTCTCATGGAGATCTGAAAGCTCCTTTGACTAAATGGGTCACCTTTCTGGGTATTTTTATAAGGCCGGTTTTGCTATGGCAGACAACTTTTCTGGAATTTCCTTTCAGATACAAAGGCAACCAATGAGGTTGGAATCGTTTGGAACACAGGGTGGAATTTTGGCATTCACACTATATAGGGAAAGGGTGTGGATTTGTGGCGGGGACTATGTAAATTTGCTGTGGCACAGAAGTTCAGATTTTAAGATGAAAAATGCAAGCATCGAGCGATCAGCTTTCCTTTGACAGATGGGACAGAACCCAGCGTGACTGAGGGAGAGGGAAGCTCTCATGGAGGCCGGGTCAGGTTTTCAGGGGTTGAGAGCACATTCCCGCATTTCTCCCTTCTCCCCCTCCCGCCCAGAGCATGCTGGTAGTTTTGTCTTATGTGGATCATGCTGACTTCCCCGTACCTCTGTGAAGCCACAGAGATGCTTGGGCTTATCAGATGCTTGGGCTTCTTTCTCAAGAACAAAGTGATTGTCCCTTCTGTGGTACAGTAGCCAGAGGCTGAGTGGGAGGTTGGGGACTTGGACCCTGCCCCCCAGGGACCCAAGGGGCTGTGGCCCTGGAAGGCGGGTGTGACTCGAAGTTCTGTTGATTGAGTGGAGTCGGGGGCTGGGGGGCGGCTCTGTTTTCCAGAGCTCTCCGAGGAGGCAGGGAGCCCAAGGTCTGCTGCCTGGGGACAGGGCCCTTCCCACCCTCGGCCACCCACCAGTGGAAACCAGAAGTGTCCCGAGGGAGGAGCTCTGGGTGGAATGCACGGGGGTGGGGGGTGGCTTGTCACACCCCTCATCTCTGCTGCAGGAGGCCCAGCTGGTAGTGGGGGCTGCTCTGTTCGAGGAGCAGTCCCATGTCACATGCTGTCACATTCCATTTCCTGCAGGCACTGTCTCCCACCAAATGGCCCCTTTTCTTGGCTTTCTTGTTTGACCTCGGCGGGAGTCCCTTGTGAGTTGGAGATCAGGCCCCTGCCTGTCCCACTCTGTGTGGATCATTGCCTGCTTGGGGCAGGGGCAGTGTCAGGTGCTCTTTCTGTGGCTCTAAGACTTGGCACCTAGTATGGATTCATTAAATAACATTGAATAAATAGTAATACAATGGACTGAGCAATAAGGCTGGTACAGCGGGCTTGTTTGCAATGTTTATTTTCAGAAAATGTGAAACAGTGGTTCTTTGCAGCCAGTGGTGGGGCAGGAACGATGTGGAGAGGCCACTGGGCTGGGATCCTGGTAGAGCACCTCACCTCGGAAACTGGTGCTGAACTTAAAGAGCTCTGCACTTCATGTTCGTCCTCTGAACATCTACAGTTTGCTTCAGTTATTAAAGCACAAGGCCTTTTCCAAGTTGCCATGTGAAGCTTAGAAATGAACTTACTAGGAAGCCACCTAGGGTCCCAATAACCCTAATAATACTTCCATGAAGCATAGTGGGTGTATGTTGAGCACCTACCGACTTCCAGGCAGTGCCGAGTGCTTCTTCACAGAGCTAAGGCAAGCTTCACTGCAACTCTGAGGCAGAGTAGGTGTAATCCCATCCTCCAGATGAGGAAACTGAGGCACGCCCACAGTGCCCAATGAACTACTCCCTTCTGACATTTTAATCTTCCTATCCTACTGGAAGTAAGTTTTGTTTTTTTTTTTCTTTTTTTTGGTACCGGGGATTGAACTCAGGACCTTGTGCTTGCGAGGCAGGCGGGCAGAACCACTGAGCTAAATCCCTGGCCCTGGAAGTAAGATTTTTAAGTCCATTAGGGGCACTTCTCAAATACTTTTAAACTGCTGCGCAACTGAAAGCAACTGAAAACGAAATGAGTTTCCCCTAAGGCTTTAAACCAGTCAGATTAACATGTCTTTGAAATTCATTTCTAATGCCTTTTGGGGGGGTCATTAAAAAGCTTTATTTGTAGTTTTTAGGTTTGCAAAAAAGTTGGAAGGACAAAGACAAGCATTTAAAGGAAGAATACCTCACCTGTGAAGAATTTCAACTGATCTTTTTCTGCCTTCAGGGAGTTTCTCTTAAAGTTGCCTTTTGATTAGAATAGGGAAGAGGGAAATATGTTTTCTTAGAAAAAAAAAAATGAGACTAAGCCAGGCGTGGTGATGCCTGCCTGTAAATCCCAGGATTCTGTGAGGCCAGGCAGGAAGATCACAAGTTCAAGCCCAACCTGGGCAGTTTATCGAGACCTTGTCTCACAAATAAAAAGGGTCGACAATGTAGCTCCTTGGCAAGGGCCTGGCTTCAGTTCCCATTACCACATCAAACAAACACACACACAAACAAAAAATACAGGGGACTGTGAACTGGAAATGTTTTGTGAAATCATACTGCTGATTGTAACAAGAGTCACTGTTGGGTTTCTGCTGAGCTTTGGCCAGGATCAAAATTGGAGGTCTTGTTTGAGACTCATTATGGTTTGGATATCTCCCTCGCTGCAGGAATATGTTCTGGTCAACCACGGAACAGGGGTGTTCCAGCCACTTTGTCTCTTAAAAGTTTTTAGGACCAACTTTTATTGGGACCGCCCAGGTCTGTTAATAACAGTTGCTATGTTTGGTAACGGTTGTGACCTTGTCTCATGACTAGCCCAGCATGGAAACTCATTTAGCTTTCAGTTGCGCAGCGGTTTAGAAGTATTTGAAAAGTATCCCTAACAGAATGTAGTTGAGCAGCTGGGCTCGCCCTTTCCTGCCTGGGCACTTTGAGAAGTTTGTGATTGTGTGCAGCCCTGAGGTTTCTACCCTGTTAGCCTTTTGAAGGCACCGTTGGCTTAGGAGCCCTCAGGACACTAGCCCCATGGAATCATCCTGTCTCAGCTTTGTTTGTGGCAAAGAAGTGGAATGGAAACCGCTTTTGGACAGAGTGAGCCACTTCCTGAATGCTTGGGAGTGTGGGCCAGATAGACCTTGCCACTTCCTGGCTGGTGTCCTTGGAGCGGGGGCTATGGCAGTGCTCCGGTCCTGGTGTGGCTGAAGGTTCCTTGATACAGTGCTGCACCTGGCCAGCCCAGGAGGGTCCTAAGTGCCCCAAGAGTGGCTGACACTCCCCAACTCCCTCTCAGTTCCTGTACCTGGGATGGCCCGTCAGGCTGCAGGAGGGGGGACAGGTAGCTGAAAATACACCCAGAAATGGCCAGAGATGCCTTGTACCTAAAAGATGCCTCATTCCTAAAAGACTAGAGGCCACCTGAGTAACCACTGGGTAGGAGCCGTGGGAAAGTGGCATTTTCTGGTCTTCTGGCCACTGTTGCTGCTGTAAGGGTAGAAAGCAGATGCTGTTCTCGAGGGCTTTTTCTCCTTTCCTTCTTGCCTGTTTGACTCAGGATTTTTCCCCCTCAACTTGCCCCCCTCTCCTCCCCTCCCTTTCCCTGTCCCTGGGATTGAACCCAGGGCCTTTGCACTGAACCATACCCCCACCCTTTATTTTTATTTTTTATTAATTTTTTTGACACAGGGTCTTGCTGTGTACTTCAGGCTGGCCTCGAACTCACTATATAGCCCAAGCAGGGCTCGAACTCCTTGGCAGTCTTCCCGCCTCAGCCTCCCAAGTGCTGGGACTACAGGAGTGGGCCACCACGCCTGGCTCTAGACAGGTTCTCACTAAGTTGATCCTGGGTTTGAACTTGTGATCCTTTTTTTTTTTTTTCTTTTTTTGGTACTGGGGATCGAACTCGGGTCCTTGTGCTTGTGAGGCAAGTGGCGGAACCACTGAGCTAAATCCCCGGCCCTGAACTTGTGATCCTTTTGCCTCAGCCTCCCAGAGGGCTAGCATTACGGGCCGGCTCTCTTTCTTTCATTGTTCCTTTTTCTCTTAGAATGCCCTTCCTTCTCATTTTTTTCCTGGTATACCTCTTGGAGAGATGGTCTCTTGAAAGTGGTATAACAGAAACACCCTGTGTTTGGTCTGAGTCTTGGCTCTGCCCTACTATAGCTGGCTGCCCCAGGAAGCTGCTTTTCCCAGGAACCTGTCTTCCAAATTCGAGAAGTGATAATAAAATATTCTCTCCCTGTTGTGATGGGTGGGGCCTGTAGCCCCAGCTAATCCTAGAGGCTGGGGTGGGAGCATCTCCGAGCTCTTGAGTTCAAGATCAGCCTGGGGACATAGAGAGCCTCACTGCAAAAACAAAACAACAAAAAAAGAGAAGTGTGAGCTGGGCGAGGTGCTTGCCTGTAATCCCTGCACTTGGGAGGCCGGGCAGGAAGTTCTGAGTTCAGGGCCAGCCTGGGCCACATAGTGAAGTCAAGGACAGACAGACTGAACTACATAGCGAGACCCTTCCTCAAAAGAATAAAAAAAACCCCCACAAAACAAACCAAAAAAGGTGTGCACCTAAAGCTCTTGATTCTTCGCCCAGCTCATAGCAAGGACTCAGTAAATGACAGCTGCTGCTCTTGTGTCCTTAGCCTCAGCATTATGGCTGAGGCCTCACTCCTCCCACTTACCCAGAGGAAAACGAGACTTTATATTAATGCCACGGAGGCGGCTCCTGCTCTTTCAGAGCTTAGCAGAGTGGGGAAGAAGGGGAGAGGAGGAGGGCTGGAGAGGCACATGGGGTCGTCAGTGTTGATCCATATGAGGATGCGGCTTCTGGCTGCCTTGTGTGCTTTGATCTGGAGCCAGAGGGAGTGTGCCAGCCAGCTGCTCCGCCCCCGGGAGCCTGTCTGTCCCTGCCTTGGCTTCCTCCTATCCTGGGTCTTTGACGTCTGGGCTCATGGTGGGGCTGCCCCACCTGCTGCCAAGATTTTCGTTGTCCAGGGCTGTGGCCTTAATCCTAGCATATCCAACCTCTTGTCACGGAGCTTGTGAGACAGTGTCTCTGCCGTAGTGCTTGGAAACTACTCTGTATGTCAAGGTTGCTGGGTGAGGAGACTGGAGGTCGGCAGCAGTGAATCCTGCCTCCTGAGACCAGAAGGAGTGGGGAGGTTGGGGTGGGGGTGGGGGGCGACGTCCTGGCCAATGCCCATGGGATCTGTTTGTGTCTTGCATAAAGCACCCGCTTCCTCTGCTTGCTCCTGGAACATGAGCTCCCTGCTGTTTTCACAGTTGGGCCAGATGTTTTATACTGCAGCGTCACAGACTGTCATTTTTAGTTCTCTCTCTCTGGGACAGGGAACACCCAGCACTTTCCTCAAAGGTAAACTTTGTGAAGATCTTACCTGGGTGAGTGATTAATGCAGACCTTTACTTTTAACGACGGGAACAAATTAGTCAGCCCAGGTGCTTTTTCCATGTGACTGGGTGAAAACTTAAACAGTAGCACAATGGCTTTTGTTTCCCCAGCTACTGAAGCTGACGCTTGGGTGTTATCAATACCATCAACAGGTGTTGGCCCACTCCATCCAGCCTGGGAAAGGTCCAGGGCACCCTGGGCTTGGCAAGATTGCTGGTCCCCGGTGATTGCAGGACTCGGCTCTTACTCCCAGGCCCAGGTCTACCATCACCAGAACCCCCTCTCTGATCTGTTCCCCATCTGTAAAATGGGAGAAACTGCCTAGGTCCGTGTTTTCCAAAATGTAGTCCTTCCTAAAGGAAGCACGTCTCCTATTCTGCCACATCCTATGGCTGTCTCACTTCAGTTTTCACATATTATTTCCCCCTGCAGTTGACTCATTTTTATAGCAGATGTATTTGGGAAGGAGACTTTGTCACTATCATAAATGGAAAAGCAGTGTCACTAAGTAAATGGAAGGTAACCATAAATAAAACCAAAACAGTGTTATTAAATCCCAGCCAGCAGCTCGCCCATTCTCAGCTTGAGGGCTCCTCTCAGTTAAAAGGGTAAGTTAGCAAGAGATTGAGAGGTGTGTGGAAGGTAACCTAGCATCACCCTAAACCTTTCTGCTCCAGGGACTGAGAAAGGGTTGGAATTGGAAAGAGCACCCCAGCTCTCTGGAGGGCACAGTCTGATGAGGGTGCGGGTGGGGAGAGCAGAAATGCCCAGGGTCCCCCCTTACTGGTGGTTTTGCTTTCAATAGCATTAAGTATCTCAAGTCAACTCCAGCCTGAAAATACTAAATGGAAAACTGTAGAACTAAGCAATTCGTGCGTTTTGAATTGTGCCCCATCTTGAGCAGCTTGATGAACCTCCATGCTGTTCCATTTCGCCCTGCCCAGCCCAGGAATCACCTCACCTCCTGACAGACCTGGGGTGCAGTGTGAGCATTTGATGCAGGTAATGAGGCTCTGAAAGGAGGTGCAAAGTACTTCCTTTAAGTGAAAAGGTGAAAGTTCTTCACTTAATAAGGAAAAAAAGAAAAAGTTATATGCTGAGGTTGCTAAAATCTACAGTAAGAACAAATCTATCATGAATTAGTGAAGAAAGAAGAAATTCATGCCATTTTTACTGAAGCATCTCAAACTGCGAAATGACAGCCAGTGTGCGTGCTAACTGCTTGTTAAGGCGGGAAGGCACTGAATTCTGAATTTGTGCTTTTAGGCATCGACTGGAGGTTTTGGAGTGGCCTATGGAGAACAGGGCTTCTAGCACTTGCACAGTGTCTGCTGTGGACCACGGTGTGGAGGAGCTGAGGCCAGCAGGGCAGGCCCTGGGCGCTGACCACAGGCTGCAGGTGTGCTTCCAGGGAGAGAGGCAGTGGCAGGAGTGGGTTGATGTAAATAGTGAGCAGATACTGGGGTTTAAATAGGAAACCACAGGACTGAGTTCTGTCATGTGTATGAGGTCTATGAGTTTAGAAAGTTTTTTTCTTTTTAATTTGACTTTTCTGTGAAATGTAGAATAAACCTTTTTCAGCCCAAAATGATTCTAGAGAAATTCTGTCTTGAGTTGTGTCCTTGTTTGTTGTTTTATGATCTCAAAATAATTACTCATCTTAACTCTTTTTATGTGATGGGGTTATGAAATAGCTAACCCCATCTCCCTGAAAGCTGATTTGAGTTCTCGGAGTCCATGTCAGTTATAGCTAGATAAGATAGCACACAGTGTCCTCACATTCTTCACACACACACGCACACGCACACGCACACACCCGTCCCCTCAGTGTGTCCTGTGTGGGTTCTGCAAAGCAAGATACACTCCAGCAATGGACTTCTGAGACGCCTCATGCTGCTGATCTCTAGGAATGAATGGTGTTCTGTGAGCTAATGGGATATGAGGCTGAGTAGGTGTCTTTGATGTCCCTCCTGTAGGCTGGAGCACGTCTTTCTTCCCTTGAGTTTCTGGGAGAAGGGAAGTCATGGTTAAGAATGAGGATTTGGCTGGCCATGGTGGTGCATCCCAGCACTCAGGAGGCTGAGGCAGGAGTATCTTGAAGCCACCCTGGGTTACCTAGCAAGATGGGGGTGGGGGTGGGGGAAATATGAATGAATGAGTGAGAATATGAATGAGAATGCCTGCATCAGGCAGGCAGCTCTAGGGTGCAGCTAGGATTTACTGTGGGACCCGGGAATGACTTCACTGGAGCTGCATTCCCCACTGCACTAGACTGTAAACTGGGGATAATCATAGTTTCTACCCAAGGAGTGGGTATGAAGATTTAATGATGCATGGGAAGCAGTCGGAGTGCTCATGAGTAACCCCACAGGTGTCTGACTGAGAGGCTTACTACGATTCCAGACTGGGGCAAAGGGGCCGTCAGATGTGGGGGTTTTGGTCATGCTGCCTGGCATCAGGGCATGCAGAAGGGACTTGGGGTACGGGGCAGCGGATGCGATGCCCCTGAGAGACTGTGTGTGGGTTGGGCCCTTAAGGAGGAGGTGGGGCCGGGTTTCTTCAGCTGCTGGCAGGAAGGCAAGCCCCGGCAGTGTGGGTTATGGTTTGCAGGAACCCTGTCACACTGTGACGTTATCAGGGACCCAGGTTCTTTGGGCCTCTGAGTCGTTTTGGTTAATCCTAAAGCTGGTTATTCATAGCAGGGAGTTCCCCGTCAGGCCTTCCCCAGGACTCTGGGTGAGCACTTCCCTCCAGGAGCACGGACCCTTGTGGGAGAGGTGGAAGGGCAAAGGGGCTTGGATGCTGTGGGTTTGTTCTCGTGAGTGTCCCCTGGAAAGGGGACAGACGTGTGTGTGGGACCTGAGGAGTGTGATGGCAAAGTCTGCTCTTCTCTGCAGGCTTCCTCGTCCACCCCTCCACCTCCTCGGCCCCTGTGCTCCACACACAGGGCCATATGTGTCCTTCTTATCCCTGGGGCCCTCTGGGACTCCTGTCTCCCACTTCCTGTGAGACCTTCATGCTCATAAAGTTTATAGAATTTGTATAGCATTTTTCCAGGTTAGGAGTACTTTTTTTTGGTACCAGGGATCGAACTCGGGTCCTTGCACTTGCGCAGCAGGCGGCAAAACCAAGGAATATTTTTTTTTAAATTTAAAAATGTTGGGTTTGGGGATCTACCTTGGAAGTATTATTTGTAAAAGAAGAAAAAATTGCTTGTCCAGAGAAAGGCACAGGATTCATAACATTCCCTTTGAGATTTCCTCTCTCTCTGTGTGTCTCTCCCTGCTCTTTCTCCACATCCACATACGCCAGGAATGGTACATCTTATAAACAAGGCTGCGCTTAGCTTTATATTTCATTGTTTGCTGATTATTTCTCAACCATTAAATGTCATTTAAAACATGATTTTTTAAATGACACTCCAATTAGGGCATATCCTTTTAAAATACATCATGTCATTAAAAATGGAATACAGAGAAATAAAAAATATACGAACTAGAATTCTGCTTCGTGTGAGTTCTCAGCAGGGCTGGACACAAGAACCCCACCCAGGCGGAGATGGTTTATTTGGAGAGGTGGCCCCAGGAAGCTGAGGGGGTAGTGAGTGAGGCAGGGAAGTAGAAGAAAGCAGCATTAGGATGGGTGATCAGGGTCACAGCTGTGGGGAGCAGGGGCCCAGCTCTGCTGGGACCCCCTGGAATTGTGCATCTGGAGGAGGACAGGATGCGGGGTCCCGCAGCTCCTGTTCGTCAGCGGTGGAGGGGTTCACTCTTTCCCTGGAGTGGCCAGGCTGGTGCCCGTGTGTGTAGGCTTCTGGGGCTGAAGGCCGCAGACAGGCATTTCTAGGCTGGGTCGTAGGTGGTCCCGGGGAGGTAGGTGATCTGAGGTGGCTGAAATCTGCTGCAGGTGGAGGTGGACGCGGGCATCTCTGCGTGTATCTCCCCGGATCCATTTTATTTATTTTAATTTTTTTGGTACCAGGGATGGAACTTGGGTCCTTGAGCTTTTGAGGCAGGCGGCAGAACCACTGAGCTAAATCCCCGGCCCCCGGATCAATTTTGTAATCAGAATATGGAGCAGAAAAGGCAAAATGCAGAGAGATGCTATGATACTTTTTTGGACATGATACTTGTTTTACACTTGTAATAAAAATACAGATATGTAGCCAGGCATGGTGACATACACCTTTAATTCTAGCATTCTGGGAGGCAGAGGCAGGAGGATCACAAGTTCGGGGCCAGCCTGGGCTTTTTAGCCACTTAGCAAGACCTGTCTCAAATTAAAAAAAGGAAAGAAAAGAAAGACTGGAGTTGTAGCTCAATGTGAAAACCATGGGTTCAATCGCAAGTACCGCTTGCTACCAGCACCACCACCGCACAAAAAACCCTCAAAAACTGCACATACAAATGTTAATGGGCATGATCACCAAGGTTTGGGTAGTAGTTGCTAGGGCTGCAGGAAGAGGGGTGTGCAGTCGTGAAGGGGAGTGCAGGAGAGTTTGACTCTGTGACCTTTTATTTCTTCCTTGCATAGTGGCTGTCATATCTCCCTTGGTGTGTTTGTCTGGGATGTTGCCCTCGTGGAAAGTTGTCAGTGGCCTGGTGATGCAGCTCAGTGGTAGTGTGTGCCTAGACAGTGATGGCAAACCTTTATTTGGGGTTTCAATGATACAAACAGCCCGCTGCCACATGCGTGCCACAGGTTCGCCACCGCTGGGCTTGTCAGAGGCCCGAAGAGTGTATCAGCATAGCATTGCCCAACATGAGAGGAAGGGGAAAAACACTATATTGTTAGTTTTAAAGACAAGCTCGGGCCCAGCTTGTGAGAAAGAAAATAGATTATTCTTAGGACACCAAGATGATACTAAGACAAGAGACATTCATGCTTAGTAGGAGTTTTCTTCCTGTTCCCCAAGTGTGTGGAAACGCCTGAGCTAATTACCTTAGCATGTCAAACCCTCCTGTTGCTTGTGACTGTGGCAGGCATGGGGTTCTCAGAGACACAACACCCCAGCAGTTTGCCTCCAGGAGTGTCTAGTCAGTAGGTTTTTGTCCAAGTGAAGGAGATGTTTCTCAAGGAAATAGTTCAAGTGAGTGCTGAAATATTTGCATTGCCCTTGAAAGTATGTAAAAGTTTAATTGTTGAACAGTGGAATGAGTGTTAATGAGAAAATTTGCACACTGAGAATGACTGTATTTTTGGCCAAACTTTAGCCTTTCCATTTTATGGTTTGGTGGCCTCCAGCTAGTTTGTGGGCTATGATTTGGCCTCTCAGACAGTTGAACATGTAAACCTGGAAGTGTTTGATTTTTTTCTTTTTTTCTTTTCAGTGCTGGGGATTGAATCCAGGGCCTTTTGTATATTAGGGAGGTGCTCTACCTTTGAGCTACATCCCCAGTCCTTTTTATTTTTTATTTTTATTTGGGACAGAGCCTTGCTAGGGTGTCCAGGCTGGCCTTGAACTTGTGACCCTCCTGCCTCCTGAGTAGCTGGGATTATAGGCATGCGCCACTGCAATCCAGCATAAATATTTAATTTAAAAAATGGCTTTATTGAAGGATAGCTCACAGGCAATAAGTCACACTTTAAAAATGTCCCATTTTTCAAGTTTATACACTCTGTCTGTCTGTCTGTCTATCTATCTATCTATCTATCTATTTTTTGTGTGTGTGGTACTGGGGAATGAACTCAGGGCCTTGCACTTGCTGCCCTTGCCAGGCAGGCATGGCACCCCTGAGCTACATCCTTGGCCCATACACTATGTTCTTATATATGTAGTTGGGACCTTGGGTTCCATCCCTACCACAAAATTAAAAAAAGATGTATGCATACATTCACACAATCAATACAGTGAGCATAACTACGAGCAGTAAACGTTTCTTTGTACCTCTTTGTAATTCTTCCTTCTCTTCCTTCTATCCCATCCTTCCCCACCCCCAGCCAACCATGGATCTGCTTTCTGCCACTATAAGTCAGTTTGCATTGCATTATTTTAGAATTTTGCATGCACAGAATCAGTACTTTTTATGTGTGTGACTTTTTTTCACTCAGCACAGTTACTGAGATTCACATCCTTCTTGCATGTACTAATAGTTTTTTCTCTTCTCGTTGTTGAGCAATGTTCCATTGTATGATATACCACACTTTGTTTTGTTTATATATCCTTCTGTTAATAACACTTGGGTTACTTCTACATAAAGCTATCATGAACATTTCTGTACTACTTTACTTATGGACATCCATATTTTTTGAGTGATCTGTGTCATAGGTATATGTTTAACTTTTTAAGAAACCACCAAACTGTCTTCCAAAGTGATTGTACCATTTTACATTTCCACCAGCATGTATGAGACTTGCAGTTACCGCACATTCAAGCCAGAAGAAGTATTTTGTCTCTTATTTAAAAGAGTACTTTTAAAGCTGGTTGGTGAAAGTGGCTATGGCCTTAGTCACATTTTCCCCTTGTCTTTCATCACAAAGGTTTCCATTCTCCCCATTGGGAGTTTCTCTAAGTAATTATAGGAAAGGGTCCCTGCAGTCCCACCACAAAGCAGACGAGTGGAGAGGTGGGTGCTCTGGGGGCCAGGTGTGTAATCTCTCACATCCGGATTCCAAGGACTGGCAGTGAGCAGTGCCAGCTACACTCCAGGGACTGCGAAGGTGGTGCTTTGTATCACATATCTCACTTAATCCTAACAATTCTCTGAGCTGGGGAGTATCTCCATTAAACAAATGGGGAAACCAGGCTCCAAGAGTTTAGTAACTTGCTGCACAGTAAGGTAGCAGTGAGAAAGACTTTGACATGTTAGGACGTGTATGGTTCTGAGTTACAGCAAACCCAGCTAATCCTGGCAGTCTAAACCGGAGCTTGTTGGCTCCAGCAACTGAAAAGTCTAGGAGTGGGTTAGGCCGGTTGACGTAGAGGTTTCCAGGTCACCAGAGAGCCCCGGCTCCATTTCTCTCTTGACTCTGCTTTCCCTGCACTGGCAGAATTGTGTAGCATTTTCCCGGTCCCACAGCCACACCCTGTACCTCCCGGGAAGGCCCAGGACTCACTGTGATTGGTTCAGGTTATGTCACTTGCTCACTCCTCAACCAGTCATCGGCCAGGGTGTTTGAACCAAGATCACATGTTCTACTGCACCTGAAATTGGAGATTCTGAAGTAGGTGGAAGAATGTCAGGATTTTCACACTGGGTTACTGTGATAGTAGCTTGCCATTTTTTCTTTAGAAACTCCTTCATTTTCTGAAATATTGGTGTCACTGGCTATGTATTTCTTTCCTGGTGACTTAGGGTAAGTAAGTACCTTGTCTATCTATACCTGTGAAGTGAGATTACATCTCACAAGCAGTTCAAACAGGGAAAACACACATACATGTGTAAATTGTGGAATGTTTGAGGTTTCGTTTAAGCTGTTTATATAATTAAAAGGTGTTAACTAGATGTAGATATAATAAAATCTGACTTTAAATTTAAGTGGTATAATTTCCACGCCTTTTAAAATACCAGGTAATTTTGGCCAAATGTGGTAGTGCACACCTGTGATCCCAGCACTCGTGAGGCTGAGGCAGGAGGATCACTTCAAGTGCAAGGCCAGCCTGTGCTACATAGTGAGTTCAAGGCCAGCCTGAACTATATAGCGTGAACCTGTTTAAAAACAAACACACACACCAGGTAACTGCATTTGTGAACCTATCTCAGACTTGGGCTCCCATCTGAAGAGTGTGCAAAGCAGCCCCTTAGTGTAGGCAACAGATGGCCCCTGCCTTCCTTCTTAGGAGGAAGAGTTGAAAGAAAATACGAACATGTGAGGAATAGGGGGTGTGATTGCCTCACAGGGTTTGTGTGGAAGGAGAGGGAAATGTAGCTCAGCGTTAGTGACTCTGCCCAGTTAAAAACTAAAAAAAGATTGTGGTTACAGGGCTTGGACGTCTGACAAGCCAGCAGCTTCAGTCAGCTTTGAGTGTTATTCTGGACTGGAAGATTCACTTGGAGGGAAGGGGGAGCTTTGAGACTTTCTAGCCCCATAGTTAAAGTGGCTCCTTAGCACCTTATCACTTGGCCAGGGTGGAAAACACCTTGGAGTTCCCTGGAGGGAGCTGGCCTCACAGCCTGCCGGGCAGCTGTGTGGGAAAGGTTTTTATTGGGGCCGACTTTCTGCAGAGATGCACTTTCAGGTGAAACCCTTTTCTCACTGGCGAGCTCACCGGGGCCCTCACTCCGAAAAGCCTAATAGTTTGGGGCCCATCTCGTGAGCTTCTTAATTAATTGACTCAAGTCTTAGGACAGATTTGCTTTTCTTTATAAGTAAATCCATGGCCTTAAATGCTTCTGAGTCAGATGAAGGAGCATCCTGCAGCGCAGATGAGAAGGCCCTGGAGCCAGAGTTCCTGTTTCTTATTCCAGCTGTCAGCTCTGTGTCTCTGAGCCTTGGTTTCCTCACCTGGAATCTCTCGCGCTGACCCTGTGTCAGGTCGCCCGGCACAGCACTGGTCAGGCGTGGGGTTCATTCCCACTGGGCCCAGGCTCTGCCGGAGTCCTTTGCCCTGCGTGTTCTCGCATCCTGGAGATACGTATTTAACGCCTTGCTGAAACTGCATGGACTTCAGCCCCCTTTGCCTGGCTGGTTTGCGTTCCCCTGGTGAAGCACCTGCCAGGAAAGCTGCACTGTGGGCCCCTGGGCTCGGCTTCGATTTGCACATCAGCATAGGGCTTTGGTGCTTTGGTGGCCACCGGCGGCTCTCCTGTCCACCTTGCTCTCGCCTCTGCCTGATCAGTCAGTTTTTCTTGTACTTCAGGAACCAGCTGGGGGAGAGCTAGCTCTTCCCTAGCGGGGTCCTCTTCTAATCCCCTATGTGGAATTCGTCATTTCTCCCCCCATGTTCCTACAGAACTGTACATACCAAGTATAGACATAAATTGGCCACAGTGCTGTTTATGACCATAACCCTACACCACATCAGCTTCTTAGCCCTTTGCTACCCTCAACCTATTTTTTTTTTTTTTTAATTGCAGCAGTGGTGATTGAACCCTGCCTGGGCCTTTCTACTGAGCTATATGCCTTTTATTTTGAGGAAGGATCTCATTAAGTCATTGAGTAACCCAGACTGGGCTTGAACTTGGCAATCTTCCTGTCTCAGCCTTCCAGAGTGCTAGGCCCATAAGCTTTCTTTTATCACCATCATGATTTCTCCAGTTGCCTTTTTTTTTCTGGTACCGGGGATTGAACTTGGGACCTTGTGCTTGCATGGCAGGCGGCGGAACGACTGAGCTAAATCCCCAGCCCTCCAGTTGCCATTATTACTTTGAGGTTTTCTTTTAAAAAACTTTTTTTTGTTTACTCATTTTTATATTCCTTTACTTCAAAAGGGAACTATAGCTGGGGATTTAGCTCAGTGGTTCCTGCACCTGCCTTGCAAGCGCAAGGTCCCCAGTATGATCCCTGGTACCAAAAAAAAAAAAGAATCAAAAGGGAACTATAGAACATCTTAATAGGAAAGCACTATTATGTGTTAGAAAGACTAGGCAACTGTTTTTTAAAAGATAAAGTCAGTAAAAACAATTGTTACTAAATTCTTGAAGGTTTTTAAAGACTTTGAGCCTGAGGCTTGCTTTTACTATTATGGAGAGAACTGCTAAAGTGTTTTTAGCACCAAATTAAGGCTGGCTTTTTTCTTGGGAGAATCTGATGCTCTCTGAATGAATAGATTTAAAAGTCTTCCCCACAGCCCATCTGCTTTATGCTGCCCCTCATGGAAAGGCCACACTGACTCTCCCAGGGGGCCAGCACGTGGAGTGGAGAGGTCTGTCTAGATCAGTGATGGCGAACCTAAGGGTCACCAGAATGGTTGAAGGGAAACCTAGACGTGTGTCTTCTTTTTTTGAGACAGGGTCTCACTATGTAGCCCAGGCTGGCCTTGAACTTGCAGTGATCCTCCTGGCTCAGCCTCCCGAGTGCTGGGATTGCAGGCATGCACCACCATGGCCCCCTTGAGCAAATTCTTTTTTCTTTTTTTTGAGTACCTGGGATCGAACTCTGGTCCTTGTGCTTGGGCAGCAGGCGGCGAAACCACTGAGCTAAATCCCTGGCCCTTGAGCAAACTCTTAATGGAAATCTAAAAAATCCAGAAATGCTCTGATTTGCTCTTGGAAGAACACCACACACTTTTGTGCCTGTTCTCATGCACAGAATGGAACTATGATTTATTGGTGGGTGGGAAGTTTCAGGCTTTGACGTTGGTTGTTCAGTACCGATCCCTGGTTTGACCAAGAAGGTGAAATCTCCTACTGGGAAGAGATGTCCAGAAGCAAGCAGGTCCTTGGGGTGCTGCCTGGCAAGCCCCTCAGCAGTGTGCAGAAGTGCCTGGCCTCTTGGGCTCTCTCATGCAGGATCAGCGTTTCTTGGATATTAGTACACCCTGACCCAGGAAGTGAAAACAAACAGGCAGGAACTGACTCTGCCACGGAGCTGAGTAAACAGTTACCTTCTACCACACTGAGCTGTGCCCCGGCCAGCAGTGTGATACTTTCTGAGGCCTTGTCCTTCTCATTGAGTGGATTTATGCTGGGAGTTTATGCCTGGGAGCCCTGACGAGAGTGGGTGCTGATGGGCTAGGTCTGAGGACATAGATTCTTTAGAACACACTCCCCCTCTGTCCCATTCACACATAGGAAGGAGTTGAGTGTATCTGATGTTTCTTCTTCTTTTTTTCTCTAAATTGTTCCTTAATCTTTGTTGTTTTTTGTAGATCTCAAAGTAGAGCTGGGTGTGGTAGTGCATGCCTGTATTTACAGCACTCTAGAGGCTGAGGCAGGAGGATTGCCAGACTTTAAGGTCAGCCTGGGTTACATAGTTCAAGGCCAGCCTGGACTGCATAGGGGGACCCTGTCTCAAAAAACCCAACAAAACCCAACAAACAACAACACAAATCAGATACCTTTGTTTACAAAAAGTTTGATCCTTATAGAAATTTACATATTATTTGGGTGTAACCACATGATTGAGAGCTTGTTCTGTCTCCTCTCAGTGAATCCTCACAGGAGGTCTGAGGAATGGTGCTAATCCCTACTTCAGAGATGGGGAAACTGAGGCTCTTGAAGGTTCCTCGCCAGACTAGCTGCAGATCTGGGTGGACTCCACAGAATAGAACTCTGTGTGGCATCTTTGTGGACAGAAGGATTTAACCTGATTCTTTTTGTTCTCAGTATCATGTTATCACATATATATATATATATATATATATATATATATTCTTTGATCTAGTCTCTTCCTTTTCCTCTTTCTTTTACTTCCCCTCATTGCTACATCCAAGTCTACCTGTCCCTAGCAATCACAATGTTTTTGGGTCATTGAAAAAAGAGAGAAGTTGCTGCGACAAATATTAAATTACAAACTTGATATATAATTGGCTCTGTGGATGCTTATGTAACTGGGAGTTTATCTCTCCTTCCAAGGCAGCCACAAGGATTGACCCTATTACATTGAGCACATTGAAGAAGTGTATAAATTCCAAAACATAACCAAAGCCAAGATCATATCACAGGGAAACAGATACTAACTAAAGAGATCTCCATACTGGTGACTGAGTTTTTCTACTCTAATTGATCCTCAACCCTCCACATAGAAAACAACTGAAACATGGGCCGGGGATGTAGCTCAGTGGTTTTGCTGCCTGCTGTGCAAGCGCAAGGACCCAAGTTTGATCCCCGGTACCAAAAAAAAAAAAAGATGATATATGAGCTATATATATATATATATATATTTTTTTTTTTTTTTTTTTTTTTTTTTGGTACTAGGGATCGAACTTGGGACCTTGCACTTTCGAGGCAGGCTCTGGAACCACTGAGCTAAATCCCTGGCCCAGTAACTTTTTTTTTTTTGGTACCGGGGATCGAACTCTGGACCTGGCGCTTGCAAGGCAGGCGGCGGAACCACTGAGCTAAATCCCTGGCCCAGTAACTTTTTTTTTTTTTGGTACCGGGGATCGAACTCTGGACCTGGCGCTTGCAAGGCAGGCGGCGGAACCACTGAGCTAAATCCCCAGCCCTTGTAAGCTTATATTATTTGTTCTAAATTTATAAAAGAAGATATGTGAGCAGGGATTTCCAGCAGTGAGTCATCAGGTGTGTGAATTTATCTCAGCTAGCTAAGTGCCTGGTATGCAGATTAGTCTTTGAGCCTAAGGACACATTGTCAGATGCCTGTGAGTCCTCAGTAGGGTTTGGGTGGCCTCAGAGGCCTCTTGCTTTTCTTGAAGGAGTTGGCTCTTCCTGAAGACCCTCCTTCCCAACCAGTGTTACCAGTGAGCTCTATGCCTGCTAAGCCTCCCTTTTCCTTCCATACTTGGTTTCCAAGTGAGTTAACGTAGCCACTCTCCATGCTTTTGTATCTTGCAGTCTTCAGGCAGGGAAAATTAAAATACTGTACTTGCCTTGAATTTACCTTGAGCCAAATATCCTTGAAGGCAGCTTTGGGATCAGTAGTCTTTTGTTTTAACAAACCTAGGTTGAAACAGATGTAGGATTGCTCAAGATCATCTGGGCTGTGCTTCTGAAATTCCTCAAACCCACCTCACAATCCTTCCTGGAACCCTGCTTGGCTGCTCTTCATGGGCTTCCCTCAGGAGGCCTTCCAGCTGGTCCTGACCGTGGCCAGCTGGGTGGTCCCAGGCCCACAGCTAACTGTCAGCTGCCCCACGAAGGATCTGGCCAGCAGACTTGCCTGATGCCCACATTGCTTTCTTTTCCTAGTGTTCTGAGACTCATTAGACTGTTTAGAGATTTTTGCATTCTTGAGATTCTTCCTGTGGCCAGTGTGATTAAACCATTTCTTTTCTTCGATTTGCCAATTTGCCCATTCTTCCCCTTGCCCTTGAAGGCACTATCTTAGACCCTGGCTGGTGTGTTACTTTCTCAGGGCAGCTGCCCATGTTTGGTGCAGGTGGGTTTTCTGCCGTCCAGGCAGAAGTCTTACTTCTTACTCAGAATCCTGAGCAACTGCTGGTTAGAATTGGACTGTAATGGACTCAGTCTTCTCTTTCATACAGGGTGAACTTCAGATATGCATCAGTTCTGTTTGATTAGAGGATCTTATAAAGATGTGTTCTTACTTATTCAGCTTTCAGCTGGTTTAGTGTTTCCACATTTCTGTGTGTGTGTGTGTGTGTGTGTTTGAAACGGGGTTTTGCTGTGAAGTCCATGCTGGCTTTAAACTTGCAGCAATCCTCTTGCCTTACTTTCCCGAGTGAGTGCTAGTATTAGAGCCATGTGCCACCATGCCTGGCTTTTTTAAAATAAGTTTTTTTGGGGTACTGGAGAACACGTGGCCTCAGGCATGCTAGGCAAATGCTCTGCCACTGAGCTGCATCCCTTGCCCTGTTTTATTTTGAGACAGGGTCTTGCTAAGAGGCCCAGGCTGGGCATGAATGTGTGACCCTTCTTTCTTCAGTCTCTTGAGTAACTGGGATCACAGATGCACATCACTGAACCCAGCCGTCACCTCTTTGATCTCTTGCTGCGAATCAGTTCCCCAGTTTTTAATCTTTTGAGTACAAGTGAGAAAAACTTGCTACCTTAAGTGAAAAAATTGTCTTTTGTTAGGAGAGCTTTATGATTCTATTTTTTAATCTGGCAAGTGGTAGAAACTCATTTGAAATTAAAGACAAAAGAGGGAGCCACTTGCTCCAAGGACAGAGAAGTCCCCAAATGGACTGCTTGGGTCCAAGGCTCAAAAGGATCACCAGGATCCAGGGGTGGTGACATGCGCCTGTAATCCTAGTGCTCGAGAGACAGAAGCAGGAGGATCCCTGCAAGTTGGAGGCCACTGTGGGCTATGTAGTGAGTTCAAGGCCAGCCTGAACTACACAGGGAGACCCTGTCTCAAACAACAACAACAATAACAACAACAACAACAACAACAAAGGACCACCAGGGTCTGGTGTCTCTCTTCACTTCATAGTGTCAGTCAGCTTCAGATTTGGGAACCAGGTGGTGGCAGAATGGCCATTTGTCAACTCTTTGCCTTGAGGGCGCCAGTATCCAAGCCCAGGGCAGAAGGTAGGAGAAGCAGATAGAGAGAAAAAAAAAAAATCCCCTTTTTGGAATCTCATTCCTTGCTCTAAACCAGTCCCGTGCTAGGGGCCGTCATGTGTCCGCACCTGTACTGGGCAGCAGAAACAGACGCTCACCCTGGAAGGACCCTGAGTTCACAGGTCACGGAAAATCCTCCACAGGGCCTCAAAAAGGTGGAATCCAAAATTCAAAAAGCCACGGAAGCAGGGCACGTGGTGCACCCCTGTGATCCCAGTATTGTGAGAGATTGAGAACATCAGGACCCAGCCTGGGCAATTTAGCAATACACTGTCTCAAAATGAAACTGAAAAAAGGGTTGGGGCTGTAGGTTAGCGTGATGCTCCCTCAGTTCAGTCCCCCGTAGTGAAAAACCAGAAACTAGAAAGCAGCAGAGGCCTTTGGTATCCTGTTCCCTGGTACCTTTCTCTTCCCCTTCACCTGTGAGCCCTGCTAGCACTGCCCACGGCACAGCTGTCTGCTGTCTCCAGCTGTTTCCCTTTCTCTTGTCTGAGGTGGACACCTTGAAGGCGACTCAGATTCAGCCTGCATTAGAGGTCCCATCCCAGTCCAGTCAGCTGTGAACAGGGGTGCTGGGCATCTGCCCTTGAAGGTGCAGGTGGAGGGCCTCAGAGGGACAGACAGCTACGACTCCTTGCATGGCTGAGAAGCAGCCACTTAGGTCCGAGATGGTGGGAATCAGTAGTGTCAGGGGCCTCTCTCCAGCCTCGGAAAATGTCAGCTGAAGCTCCAGCTCAGCTACGTGGATGGCTGCTTCCTGCTTGGAAGGGATGCCTAGCTCAGCACCTCAGGACTCTGAGTTGGACTCTACTGTAGTGTGGGCCCTTCCTTCCTGCAGAGGAGACAGTGCCATCTGAGAGGCATGAATGGGAATTTCCTCCTTCCAGGACCGAGTCAGCATGACTCGGGATGGCTTCAACTGGAAAAACTGAATCAAAGAGCATGCTCAGGCCGAGGATTTCCCCAAACACTAATCAGCACTGATTACTTCCAGTGTGTTGCCTTTGGCTCTGCAGAGAGTTTTGTCCATTGTGGCTCTAGCGTCTGGCTTCTGCTGCCCAGAAGATGAGAAATAAGTTTGTAGGGATGAGCCCAAGAGAAGGAATGTGTCCCACCACCATCCTGACTTCCACTAGGTGCGGAAAAACCAGATTACCAGATTTCCTCTACCAGTGGTTGGCTTTGCCTCCAGCATTAATCTGTGGGAGTGGAGCTGGAAGAACTTGGTAAGGAAAACTTCCATAAAAATCCTTATTTACTGTAGTCACTGTTGAAAATGACTATTCTCTCCATCTTTATTTGTTTTGAATTGAGCTGCAGAGCTGAGTCTGAGTTGAGTGCCCTGTTGTCCAGCCCCAAGACCATCTAAAGGAAGTAACTTGATGCCGTGAACCTGACACTCGATCTTGGATAAGTCAAGTGGAGCTTTATTATTCTTGAAAGTTCATGAAAGTTCAGAAACTGTGCTGTTTAAAATAGAAGTAAAAGACTTGGAGCTGGTTTTAATACAAAGTCTTGCAGAACCTCGAGATAACCTCTGGTCCAGCCCGGACTTCACCGATTAGAATGGAATAGTTCAGAGAGGCACAGCCTCAGCCTCTGAGCTCTGAGACCCGGTGTCAGGGTGACACAGGGCTGTGAGGTTGGTCTGTCAGTCCCTTTGGTCACAGGTCAGAGATGTCACCAATAGGGAGCTTCCCGAAGCTGTGATAAGGAACCTAACCTACTCCACCCGCAAAATAGGGTCGCAGAAAAAGAATTTTTAGGACTTGTCAGTAAGTGGCTCAGGAAGGCTTTATTGGGCAGAAATTTTAGTGTTTGTGTGGGCCATTTATGCTGTTCCAAGGGGGTGGGGACACTGGGAAAGGTGGCCTGACCTCCAGAAAGGTACCAGCCCATTTTAGAGTTCAGCTTTTTTTTTTAAAAGATGGGTAATTGTTTATTTTTTGGATTCTCAGAACTGTTCCTTTATCTTAAGATCATGTTCCTGTTCTTTACTTTCTCAAGCCAATTTATGGACTTGTAGTATTCCCGAGGAACTGGGGTGTGTGACGGGTCTGGAAGGAAAGAAAGGAGCCTACGTTTAACCAAGGTAATACTGCTGTGGGTTGCCTTGGGTGACTTCACTGGGCTCTGGAAGTTGCAGTCTTCTTAAAAGTACAATTTGTAGGCGGGATGTGGTGGCGCACGCCTGTAGTCCTAGCACTTGGGACTGAAGCAGGAGGATCAGCATGAGTTCGAGGCCAACCTGGACTACAAAGTGAGTTCAAGGCCAGCCTCAACTACATAGTGAGACCCTTTCTCAAAAAACAAAAACAAAACAAAACAGAAAAAGTACAATTTGTAGTTATGATTTCCTTGTCTGCTTTCTTTCTACCTTTTATTTCTTTTATCCTACCTCAGTAGGATAGTCCTACCTGTAAGTGTTTCTATATTTCCTGCTAGGAAGAATAGGGCAGAGCTTGTAGCATGGAAAAATGTATAGGACTGAGATTCACATATCATAAAATTCAACCCTTTAAAAGTATACAATTTTAAGTGTATTCAGAGTTGTTCAACTGTCACCACTAAATAGTTTCAGGACATCCCCTGGCAAATCCCCATACCCTTTTAGGAGTCGCTCCTGTTCCTCCCTCCACCCTTGGCAGCCACGAGCTCACTTCTCCCTGGCTTTGGCTGTTCTGGGCTTTTCCCAGAGCAGAATCCGCTGTGTGCTCTGCTGTGGCTGACTTCTTTCACTTAGCAGAATATTCTCAGAGTTTGCCCATGTTCTACTCATACTTTATTCCTTTTTATGGCCAAATGATGGAATGTATAGGATTTGAAGATAAAGTTTTCAGATTTATATTTCATTTGCCTGTAGTTTTTTCTTGGAATGCCACGTCTCCTCTGTATTTGACGTTAAATGAGAAACTTTTCCAGCAAATTGTACCTAAATAACTGCTGATTTTCTGAAACATTTTGACATTTGGGCAGAAAAGTTGGTTCCTGGAAAAAAGGGTATTCTTTCTTGTACTGCCAGGAAAATTAATACGTACAATTAACACAGATGCTCACCGACCAGAGTTTAATGAACTTTTTCCTTATTTGTTTTCCAAATACTTGACTTGCTTTGAAAATCATCATTTTAGCAGTGATGTAGTTATTTTTCTTTTCCTCCTAAGTTTATTAGAAACCCTCAGTCCTTCAGGTAGTGTGAGAAGTTGGTATAGCAAGCACTCATAAAACCTTCCCTGGCATCTCCAGTCATCATATTTGCTTGCTGTCTCTTAAAAGTACACATCACTTTTTTTTTTGAACCCATGGCCTTGTGTGTGCCAGGCAGGCCCTTTACCACTGAGCTCATCCCCAGTCCTTTTTGTTTTAATTTTGAGACAGGGTATTGCCGCCTGAGTAGCTGGGATCACAGGCTCGCCCACCACCCCTGGCTGGGATGTTGAGAGTTTTTAAAAATTTTTTTTTATTTTTTGGTACCGGGGACCAAACTCAGGTCCTTGCGCTTGCGCAGCAGGCGGCGAAACCACTGAGCCAAATCCCCGGCCCAGTTGAGAGTTTTGAAGAATCCAGACCAGTTGTCGTGTAGAACTGGTGCTTCTCAAACTTTAGATACGGTTTCGAGGAGGACCTCCTTCCCCTCTCCTTGGGCAGTGTGCATTCTGATTTTGGAAGACACTGGGGCCCTGAGAACCTGCATTTCCGGCTGATTTCCAGGGGATGCCAATGCTGTGCCGCACTTGGACTAGCGAGACTGTAGGATGCTCCACCTTCTAGACGTCTGTGGCCTCGAGATGAAATAAGTTTAAATATTTTTGGCAAGTACCCTGCCAGAGCTCATAGGTACTTCCCGTAGCATACCAGGAGGTGTGTCGTGTCAATTTGTCCTGTTATTAAAAATGCTAAGTGTAATTACTTGATCCAAGTGGAGTCTGTTGGCTTTCCACTGAAATGATACCTTTCTTCTAGTGTAATTATTAGGTAATCTGTAATTATAATTAGTAAGTAATCATTGAGATTGCATGGCTATCGTGTTCCTCAACAGTTTTCATCCACTAATGAACTTTTTTTGGGCAAAATAATGTCTTGCAATTATAATGCCCTGCTGGTAACACAAGCCTCTTATGTAATGAGTAGTTAATTATGTGTAATTTAAAAAAAAAAGCAAGTAATTGTTGACTACCATTCATACTGTTAAACGTTGACTTACAGCTTCTCAAATTTCGATGTGTTACAATCCTATTCCCGTGAAAAGTGTCTACATTTCTATAACCAGGGGTAGTGTGATGTGTTTAAAGAATCAATTAGGCTAGGTGCAATGGCACAGGCTTATAATCTCAGCTACTGTGGAGGCTGAGTCAGGAGGATCACAAGGTCAGCCTGGGCAGTTTAGTGTGAGCCTGACTCAAAGGCTGGGGGTGTAACTCAGTGGTAGAGCACCCCTGGGTTCCATCTCAGCATCCCTCCCCATCAATTAATTTAAAAGAGTTTTTGAGAACCTCCTGGGGTTGTTTGCTAGAACTATAATTGGGATCCTTAATTATCCCACAGACTTAAGAAAATTGCTTTTCTCAACAGGACAGGCAGTCCTCACATGTTGCAAGTTGCCATTTTTTTGATTGAAATAAAAAGCTGGGTGATCACGAATGGAGGATTTAGGTATTTAAGAAAAGTGTGCAGGGGCCGGGGGTTTAGCTCAGTGGTTTCGCCGCCTGCTGCACAAGCACAAGGACCTGAGTTCGATCCCCGGTACCAAAAAAAAAACAAACAGAAAAAGAAAAGTGTGCCAGGTGGGTTGGGGCACCACTGATTCCACAGCTAATGAGAAGCTATAGAGGAGAAGTTTGCAAGCGAGGGGCCTTTACCTGTAAAGGCTGGGGTGTTTTTAGTCTGGAGCCTTTGTCCTGAACCCTGAGCTTCATCTCAGTGCTCTGGGGGTAGAAAGACTGGTAGGAGCGAGTGCAAGCCCACAGGCTGAGAGACCCTGTCTTAATCCCAGCCCTGCTGTCACCTGCACAGTGGCCTTGGGCAAGTTTCTGAGTCTGTGAAACCAGGGTAATAATGGGCCTTGGGCTCCTGAGCTTGTTGGGAGGATGGGGTGACTTTGTGAGTGCTTCATGAAAGGTTTGATTCACCTGCAAAGACATGTTGACTGAATGAATTTCTAGCTCTCCTTTTTCTTTCATGCACATGCTAAACATGTGCTACTATTTATTGAGCCACACCCAACCCCCAATTTCTAGTTCTTAAAAAAGGATCTTAGACCTATTTAAGACCTGTAACTAGGGCTGGGGATTTAGCTCAGTGGTGCTGCTGCCTGCCTTGAAAGTGCAAGGTCCTGAGTTTGATCCCCAGTACCAAAAAACAAAAAAACCCAAACCTTTAACTGTATAAGTGCTTTTTTTTGAGATAAGTTCTCACTATGTAGCCCAGGCTGGCCTCCAACTCACAGCGATCCTCCTGCCACTGCCTCCCAAGTGCTGGGATTCAGGCGTGTGCCAGGACGGCTGGCCAAAACCTGTAACCTTATAGTGTATTTATTTGACAATTTTTTTCAAGTACTCATGCTCTTGATTTTATCCCTGTTTATTCAATAAAAGAGTATTGTTGAGGATATCGCTGAGTGGTGTTGCATCTGCCTGGCAAGTGCAAGATCTGAGTTCGATCCCTAGTACCAGGAGGAAAAAAAAGAAGTGTTAGCTTGTATTAGAGACTCTGTGTGTGACATTTTGGTTTTTTGAGGTAATTTAAGAAATGAAATCTCTAAAATAAGATACATTTATACTATTATGTGCCCCAAATGCCTGTGCCAACGGGGTGATGGATGAGTGGATTACCATTAGCCACTTTCAGCAGCATTATTATTCTGGAAATAAACCTAATTGGGGAGATTGATTCTGCAAGTATCCCTGAGCTTCTGTACTGTGCCAGGCACTTTTGCAGTTCATACCTGGCTTCAAACTTCACTCCTGGTGGCCAGTTACCCATGTTTCCACGCAGGGCCAAGACATTTTCCCTGACAGTCAGTACAGTGCCTGTGGGTTTTCTTGCATAAATCACGTTGAAAGTGCATTGCTTAATTTCTAGTTTTCACAACCTTAAAATGGACTAAGGGTATTTGTGAAGCAGTGGGAGAGTGGAATTCTGGATTTTTGTTGCATTCTCTACACCCCCTCAATTTCCACTCTTCCACAGAGTTCAGTATTTTCCACATAGTCCTAATATTTTCCTAAATACAACTTAGCATGCACACACATATACACACACAACATGCTGGAGATTGAACCCCAGCCTCATACAAGTACATACCAACCACACTCTCCCATTGAGCTACATCCCCAGCACTATTTATGTTGTTGGTAGAACATTTGTTGTAATGTGTAATTGAAAATTTAGGAAATCGTGCAAGCCAGACAAAGGGTAAAGACTCACATGTGTTCCCACCAGGGTTGCCAGAGGAAACAGTTAAATTTGAATTTCTGATAAACAACTAATAACTTTCTAGTGTAAGTATGCCCTGAATGGCAGGCAGTTCTTGCTTCTGAAAAGTCGTTGCATGGGAAATACTTACACGAAGCAATTATTTGTTGTTTACCCAAATTAATATTTAACTAGCCGCCTTGTATTTTTATTTGCAAAATCTGGCCACCCTAGGTCCCACTGCCAGCTCGTAAGTGGCCTCCACTTTGCAGCTTGGGGAAGGGTGGTGACTGCAGCTGCAGGAGGTCCCCTCCTTGCTGGGCTTCAGGAGCTGGTGTGGGGGTCAGATTAGCAATTAGCCAAACGTGACCTCATGAGAGAGGAATGTGCGCTTGCTAGGTATTAGCAGAGGTTTAGGCTCTGGGGAGGCATTGTCAGGAGCTTGTCAGTGATGTCATCAGCTGGAAAAGCCAGCTTCCAGGCCTCAGGAAAAAGCTCTGAAGCCAGAGCTCCAGTTTTGGTAATAAATTCGAATAGAGTTTCACAGGTGGGGTGTGGAGGAATTTATTACGAGAGGAAGCCTGATGGAGCCACCCGCCCTCCTGCCTGCAGCCCCCAGCCAACTTTCAGTTCTGATGAGCAACCAGAAGCTTCTGATGCGGCCTTCGATTACACCGCTGGCCCAGGGCAGGTCTCAGGGAACGCTCCAGGAGCTGTGGAGGGGTTCAGTCAGGCAGGGCGAGACTCATGGGGAAATTGTTCATTAGGCTGCTTCAAGGTAGTTCTGGGAAGTTCGCACTTTGGGACTATCTAGGGCCTTGGCATCTCTCATCTCCCTTTACTGTGAGAGGGCTCTTGGGCTGGAGCAGGGAGTCCTGGATTCAGGCACTCCCCAGACCCTCGCTTACCTGCTGAGCTGGAAGAAGCAGAACAAGCATTCACCTTTCCTCCCGTGTTTAAAGGGTAACTTGCTGGGCTGAGTGGGCCTGTCAGACAAGAGGGGGACCCGACATAGCAAATACTCAGTGGTTACCACTTAATTTTCTTTAAACCTCCCATAAACCATTCTGGGAAAAGATAGATTCCAGGGACTGGGGTCCTCTCATGGACCAGGGTCTGTAGTTCAGGTTTCGCTGGGTCTGTTGGAGGTTCCGCTTGGGAAGTCAGCCAAGCATTTCCGCCGGTGTTGGACCCTCACTGCCGGCAGGAGATCCCACCAACGAGTCCTCCTGGGACTCTGCCAGCACTGAGGACTTCGTGAAGTTCTAGCTTCCCCCCTGGCTTGCAGCATCAGCTTAGAATTCAGAGGCACTGAGCCCAGTCTCCAGGTTGTTCCTGGAGACAGACTCCCCATGTCCCTTTCTTCCACGTCCTTCCTCAGTGTTCCCTCCCTCACTGGCATGTGGGCAAATAGAGTAGCCTCTCTTTTGACACCTGTAAAACAGGACCATCTCCCTCTGTGCCTACTGTGGGTGAAATGTTTAGCAAGACACACAGGTAAGAAGTTGTTGCCCTGTGAGAGGCTGATGTTGGCTAGGTGAATGACCTTTTAGGAGAAATCTGTGTTAGCAAAGATTTGAGCCTAGCTGGACATAATGGCACTTGCTTATAATCCCAGCACTTGGGAGGCTGAGGCAGGAGGGTCACTAGCTCAAGTGTATGCCCGGACTGCATACCCACCCTCCCTCGCTATTTATCAGAGCTTCAGACTTTCCACCTTTGTCTTTATCCTAGGCCTTAAAAAGTGTAATAAATAAGCCCAGGCATGGTGGTACATGCCTGCAATCCCAGCACTCTGGGAGGATGAGGCAGGAGAATTGCAATTTCAAGCACAGCCTGGGAAACTTAGCAAAACCTTGTCCCCAAATAAAAAATAGAAAGGTGTGGGTATGTAACACACACACACACACACACACACACCCACACACACCCCCCCACACCCCACACCGGATTTTTAGTTTTTTTTTTTTTTTTAAGGGAAAGAGCTTCTGTTAGGTCCTTGGCTATAACTAGCTGGATAGGTAGTATTACAAAGGAAGCCAATTATATTGAAATACAGTTATGAGAAATAAAAATTTGGAATATAGGAATAAATCCACATCTGTATTAAATGTCTAATAACAAGATTGAGTAGTGATCCTCATCATTACCATAGTTTTGATATAGTAATGGCATAAAGGGTTTTTCAAGCTGTCACCAATACTAGGTCTCTGTTCATAATGTAAAGACACTAAATCTCATCAGTTAGAGAATGCTGAACACCAAGGTTGTACCTTTTCCTGTCTGGGTTCTAGACTGTCCTGTCCCCCACCCCAGCCCCAAGAGTCCCTGACCTAGGTGGTCTCCCTTCTAGGGGGATGTGCAGCCACCCCGGGTCGTGGGTGAGCTGTGAAATGTCCTGGTCCTTCAGCTTCGCAGTAGAGCCTGGGAAGTTAGACATCTGTGTGCGAAGGTAGGTCACACAGTCACAAAGCCCAGAGCCAAAGGGAAGGGCAAGATGCATCCTGAGGGTTGCTCTGGAGGTCTCAGAGCAGGGCTGGCCCTGGAGGGAGCCGGTGCACTGATGGTGTTCTGCCAGCAGCTGCAGCACAGTGGAGGCCTCCGCAGAGCGGCCGGAGAGCCTGTGACTTGGTCTGGGCTGTTGGGTGTGTAAAGACCGCAGGCCCAGACCTAAGTGTACAGAATACAATCAAACAATCCCCTGCCCTTTAGTTTGGAATTTTGAGACAGGCCCTTGATGTGTAGCCCAGGCTGGCCTTGAACTCAAGGCGATCCTCCTGCTTCAGCCTCCTGAGTGCTGGGATTACAGGTGTGTGCTACCACACTGGGCTTTTTTTTTTCAGTTTTGTATTTTATTATTTGACTAATGTAATTTACAGTTGATAGTGATTGCTTAACAATCATAACACATACTTAGAAAATTCTGGGGATGTGAAAACACAAACCTTAACTCATTTCAAAAGTAATAAAATTTCTGTGACTATTAAAGTAGTAATTAGTAAAGACAATGGTTTGCAGACATTTGATTAAAGATTCATTAGTTTCAACTTCTTTCAGCTTTCTTAGCTTTATACTTAGCCTGACCTGACTTCCTCTAGTGATCTGCGTTCAGATTATTTGGTAGGTCCCTGAGAGAGGTCCTGGTGTGAGGCGGGCCTGGCGGCCTCAGTGGGGGTTTGGGAAGAGTTGAGTGGAGTGGCTGGTACAGGAGCCTGGTGCTGGCTGGGGTGGGGGCAGCTGAGAGGGGCCAGCAGGCGTGGGGGGGCAGAGTGGCTTTGGTGGGCGGGATAGGCAAGGCCGAGTCCATTTGGGTTTCATGGCTGGCGTGGAGTTCATTGGGCGACTGGTGTGCTGGTGGTTACTTGTTGGTCGGTGGTGGAGAGGTTGGCTGGTTGACTGGCAATTGTTGGCTGGTTGGCTTGTTGATGGGTGAGTGTTTAATAGTTGGTGGTGGTTTGTTTGGGCAGGTGTGTAATTGGTTTGTTGGTTCATTGGGGGTGGTTGTTGGCTGGGCAGCAGGTTGTAGTAGTTTCTTTCCTCCTCCCTCATTTTCCTTTATCTCTCTACTGTGTAGCAGGGACCATAATAGATAGAATCCCAGTGGTGCTACAGTCGGGGCCCTGTCTGTGATACAGTGACCACATCTTAGGTTTGGATCCGATACCAAGCAGAAGTGTAGAGTGGATTTCATCACCACCCAAGTTTCAGGACTCATTGCCACTGTTGTTGTGCTTATGAGTATTTCATCCTTAAGTAGCACCAGGGATACTACTTGGATGTGTTTCAGTTATTAAAGAAATAATTCATGCTAACTTTTTTTTTTTGAGACAAGGTCTCGCTATGCAGTTCAGGCTGGTCTTGAACTCACTGTTTAGCCCAGGCTGACCTCAAACTGGAGGCAATCCTCTTGCTTCAGCCTCCTGAGTGCTGGGATTATAGGCATGTGCCACAAAGCCTGGTTCAGTTCATACTAACTTTTACAATAAGTTCACTTCTGTCCCCTGCATAGGAATTTAGAACTAGGTGACACTCAAGCGAAGGTTCTGGAGCTTTCTCCTGGTCACATAGTTTGATATTCCAGCTGCCCACATCAGGACGACACCTTCTGTCTGCCAGCTGAAGCGGGGGTCCAAATGACTGAGTTCCATCTCTGCCTCTGCCCGCTTGGCAATATATTGTCTGTGGCTGAAGATTTTGACATTAGAAGCTCTAAAGCAAATCCAGGAAGGCGGGGGCTGGTTTTGGCTTGAATTCCTTTAAATCATGGCCTGTTGTGTAAGAATTACTGTTTGGACTGGGATAGAACTGTTTGATGTTTCTTTGTGTGGCTTTTGAGTTGGTTGTTGGTTATCACCAGTTTCATAAACACAGCGGTGAGGCGGTGTGTCAGAAGGGCGTGCTTCCCTTTAGCGCCTTCCTTTAAGAACAGTGCCTGCTTTTTCTGTCCTTTATGACAAAACTTGTTGATTCCAAACAGCAGGGTTCTAATTTCTTAGTCACAGCTGGCTGGCCGTAGAAACACTTGTAGGTTAGAGAGACCGACACTTTCTTGTTTCCTGTGTCTCTCACCCCACACCTACCAGTTTTATAAAATGTAATCTCCCAGATTCTGGGATTATTTGGGAGAAGTGTTTGAAGGCTCCAAGAGCAGTTTAAAGTAGAATCTTCCAAAGTACATTCTGCAGAATATTACTCTTCTTTGAAATAGAATTTTTAAAATTTCCCTAGTTCAGTAATGTTTGGAAACTTGGCACGCTGTCTTAGTCCTTTGGAATTGTCAGTGTACATTTGCACATTAAAAGCTTTCCCAAGTCCTGTCACAGTTTAGAAATTGTTCAACATGCAAACCTGGCAGGGGCAGGAGGATCACGGGCCAGAGGTTCAGGGTCACCAAGAGCAGCATAGTGAGGGTCTTAAAAATAAAAAAAATCGTTCCCAGTCTAGTGTCTGCAGTTACTTTGCCACAGAAACCCTTTGGTCTGGGAAAAACCAGTAAACATTTAGTGCAGTCTTCTTTTTTTTTTTTTTGGTACCCAGCATCGAACTTGGGACCTCGGCCCCACTGAGGCAAACCCCGGGCTCACAGTGAAGCCTTCTTGAAGACATAGTTCTCAGGATGATGTTCAGTGTTACACAAGCAACAGTTAAAAATTATAATAGGTATTTTCCTGTGTGTTTGGAGAATGCAGCTATGTGTCAAAGCTGTGATTTCACAGACATAATTGCTTAAGATATAGAAAAAGAAAAAAAGAGTATAGAAAGAGAAAAAAATGAGTCGATTTACAGAAAACTAGTAAATGGCCCACGTGGCTCGAGCATAGGGCCAGCTTTATGTGTGGTCCAGGGTTGCTGGACAAATGCTCCTCAGAGCCACCTTTAGGCCAAGAGGTGGAGTCGGGAGGCAGCTTCTGGCTCAAAGCACAGACAGTTGTCAGCAGGATCTGGTGATGGAGAGACCCGGGGTGCCTGTGAGCCTTCAGTCCGGGCAGTGGCTGGTGCTTGGGTTGAGGCCGTGGGTATCCATGGGTATTAATCAATCGCGTGGCCCTCGCCTGCCTTGCAGTTGGGCAGTGTGCCTCAGGAATGTGAGAATGTGTTCCGCTCTTAGCAGCGAGGCTGACCTGCTGTGTGTTTATTCTGTTTATCTTACTGCCAGGGCGGTTTTCATGGGACAGAGTTCAGGGGCACAACAATAACTCTCTTTTAGGAGGATGATGTAACCCTCATTCTTTCTTCCTCCTTGGCTTTTCATGGCTTTTAGGGCATTTGTGACACCATCATGTCCATGTATGGGCCTCTTCCTTTGTGTGCCTGTTCCGGATTCCAGGGCAAATGGTCAGCAGCAGATTTGAGAGTTGATGGCCTGGGTTCAAATTCCTGCCACGCTGCTTTTTTTTTTTTTTCATTTTAATCATTTTACTCCTTATTTACACTATCAGTTTCTCACACTAGAGAAACTATTTGGTATTTACACATGTGTGTCCTATTTATTTCACTTAAGAGTATGGGCTCAGTATGCATCCATTTAGCTATAAATGTCTCTAGTTTCTCATTCTTAATGGGTGAGTAGTACTCCATTTTATAAAAAAACCACATCTTCTTTATTCAGTCTCCAGTTGATGGGCACTTGGGCTGCTTCCAAGCTTTAGCCATTACAAACTGTGCTGCTATCTGCCACACTGCTTTTGAGCTGTGTGACTTTGGGTTAATTTACTCATTCGTAGGTTTTTATAAATCCGGAAAATGGAGCTGACAAAGATACCTCATGAAGCAGTGGTGGAAATTGAGGTGGACATTTGTCCCATGCGGCCAGGGAGGGAGTTCGAGGGCGGGGGCTGGGAATGCGGGAGATTGATTTTGTTGTTGGCTTGAAAAACATGCCTAAAGGCAGACAGCTGACTCCTGTTGGGGTGTAATCTTTGTCACCCCCAGGCCGGCTGTTTGGCTGGGGCAGGGGTCATTTGTTCAGGGTGTGATGAGGAACGGGCAGCCGTCGCTGAGCAAAGGAGATCCTCAAAGACAACCTGGCAAACTTGCTTCACATCTGGTGGTTCATTCATGTACAGGGAGCCTCACACAGTGAAAGCCACACGGGTGCGGGGCAAGGGGCCACCCCTTCCTGTATGATGTGGCTGGGGAGCTGTTGCCCATTTAGCACCCAGCCCCTCTCCTCAGATGCAGACTTACCGGACAGGTTGCTCTCGTCACTGGCAAAGCCCGCCGACTTTGCCACGTTTGTGCCCGCAGATCCACATGTGACTCTGTGAGAACACGAGGTCCTTTAACATGTGTATGGTTATGTTTCTAGTTTTTGGGTGATATGTGCCAACATTTATAATAAAAGGAAAAAATATAATTTAAAATAAAAAAAATTCAATCAAGTTCCGCCTCGCAGGCACAAGGAGCCAAGTTCGATCCCCGGTACCGGGAAGAAAAAATTTGATCAATTCAGAAGCAGATAACAAATGAAAACCCATCTCCTGACAAGGCCGCAGAGCTGTGCTTTTCACAAAACAGGATCCATGCTTTTCTGCAAACCGCCCTCCTCTTCCCTCAGTAAGTAGTACAACTGTCCCTATCAGCACAAACATCTTTCTCCTTGTTTCCACCACAGCCGGTTACTCTTCCTTGTTACTCTTCCTTGAACGGAAAGTTTATTTAACTACTTATCAGCAGGGAGGTAGTCACATTATATTCTCTGCATTATACTGTCATGAACTGCTTTAGTGGTTAAAGATCACTTTACTACCAAGCCCCCTTTCATCTCCCCTTAGAAAAAGAAATCACCTTAGAGGACTTACTTGTATACTTCATGCTTCACATTGAATTTATTGACCTCACATTTAATTTTCTGTCAGCAGTGGCCTGGCCTGGCCCCTGCAGACTGCTCAGGAATCTGCCGGAGGAGTCAGGGGTGGCCTGCAGATTTGATTTAACAAAATGCCAGTTCATTCAGCAGCTCACAGAGCGGGGAACATCTTGATCCTATCAGCCCTAATCCCAGGCCCTTGCTGGCTCTTGGCTTGTTAGCGGATGGAAGGCCTGGCAGTGTTGGAGCACTGGATTTCGGGGTGTTCAGCTCTGAGCCCCAGCCCAGAGTGAGATGGCACCGAGTCTTTCACAGTGCTAGCTAGAGAGGCACTGTTGGTCCCCAAACTTGTATTTAATAGTAAAAGTAATAGTATGGAGATGGAGGGAAGAAGAGGGAAGGAAGAGAGAAAGGACTTTAGAAAAAGAGAAGGAAAAAAAATGGAAATGGAGCTTTTTCAAATGGAAGGGGATTAAGCATTGGAGGAGGGCCAGGGATTTAGCGCAGTGGCACCGTGCCTGCCTGACAAGAGAAAGGTCCTGAGTTCGGATCCCCGGTACTGAGAAGAAAAAAAAAGTTGGAGAAACAGGAAGGAATGGGAAAGGGCAGGGACAAAAGAAAAGATGTGTTATATACATGTACCAACTCCCCACGATAAATGTAATCGTAATGTAGCACAAACATGTACTCATGAAATACATGAATAAAAATGAGCATCTAAAAATAATAGAGCCCTTTTGATATAGTTGAACCATCACCGGGCAGGCAGTACACTGCCTGCTTTACCGCGTGATGTCACAGCGGCTTGTGGGGTGCTGAGCCCCGTTTTGATTCTCACTGTGCACTGTGCCGGTGAGATGAGCACAGAGCACCGACCCACTCCCAGCCCTGATCTCTCGGGCCCCAGGCAGTGCCTGGGCTCTGACTCCCTAACATCCCCGACACGTGGCTCACTTGGCTGCTGGTCCTTTCAGCCAGAGTCCCACCCCTTGTTCCCCCCCCTCCCCCTCCTGTGGATGCCGGGCTCCTCCTGCTGGGAGGTGGCCAGTTCCGGCTGGGACTCCTTGCAGGGAGCTCTGATGGGACTGGGTGGGACATGTGTTCGGAGGCTTCCTCAGGCCATCACGACTTGAAAGGTACAGATTCTAGCTGGCAACTGAGCTAAGAACCGGAGGAGAAGCAGCCAAAAGTGTCCATGTAAGGACGCCTGCATCCTTTCTGTTGGTGGTGGTGAGAGCCAGGGGTTATAAATTATCCTGAATTTCCCTCAGTTTGATTCCTGTTCAAGACTTTCGGTGGAGAGTTGTTCCTTTTATGACTTCACACTCTTTGGGCAGGCAGCCAGCCCGTCTCTGTGGCCATCTCTGTAACGATCTTGTATGAGTCGTGTAACGAGAGGCGAGTTACAGGGAAACTCGCAATCTGACCTCTCCCCTTTCAAACCAGGGAGGCCACCTGATCCTGCTTTGTAACAGCACCGACTTTTACGAGTCTGCAGTGGACGAATGAGTACCTGCTCTTTCATCATTTGTATTATTTTTATTTAACTTGTAATAATAAAAAGACTCCCCCTCCCCTATATCCTGGTATGAGGGATAAAAAGCCAGGGGTTTCCTTTTCATCCTTTTCTCTTAAATAAGCCCATCTGTGTTTGTCCCGTGGAGACATGCCCATTTTTGTTGTAATAGTGTCACCATCTCTTTGTGGAGCATTTTCAAGCCAGTTTAATTTATTAAGAGTATAATTTGTGCCAGGCTTGATGGCATATGCTTGTGATCCCAGCACCCCTTTAATCTCAAGCCCAGCCTGGGTAATTTAGCACGTGCCATTGTCAGAAAATAAAATTTGAAGAGGGCCAGGGATCAGTGTGGTAGGTTTTCTGCAATATAAGATATCCTCTAAGGTCCTTCATGTGAGGGTAACAGTATCTATTATAAGACATCATACTGTTTTTCTTTTCCTAAAGTGTGTATACATTTTTTGGGCAAACTCTATATATTAAAGGTAAAAGGGATAAAAAAAAAAATCATGCAAACGTTAACAAAAAGAAAGCCAGAGCAGGGCCGGGGATTTAGCTCAGTGGTTTTGCTGCCTGCTGCACAAGCGCAAGGACCCGAGTTTGATCCCCATACCAAAAAAAAAAAAAAAAAAGAAAGCCAGAGCAGCTGTATTAATTTCAGATTAAGCAGACTTCAGGGAAAGGAAGATTACCAGGGATCCAACAGGAAGGAAAAAAAAAAAGGGCCAGGGATATAGTTCAGTGTAAAGGGCCCAGGTTCAAAAGAGATTTAAAAAAGTATAATTTGTATCCACTGCAGAATGTGGCACCCAGTAGGCAATAAGGAAGTATTGTTAGTATAGGAACATAAGAATATGCTGGGCATGGTGGCACACACCTGTAATTCTAGCACTCGGGAGGCTGAGGCAGGAGGATTGCCCTGAGTTCGAGGCCAGCCTGTTCCCCTCTCCCCCCTCAAAAAAGGAGTAGAACAAATGGAGCTTTCAGGAATACCAGTAATACCAATGCCTAGTTTCCAGAGGAACAGCAGGTTGTGAATGAGTTCTTAAGGCGGAGCTGCATCTTCTTCAAGGAGCTGACTGAGGCTGGGTGCAGGGCGAGCAGTGAGGCAGACTCGGAAGCTCCCGGGCAGAGGGACAGAGCCAACATCATTGGAGTCCCCTGTCCCAGGGTATGGGAGAGGCCGAGACCAGGATAACCCGGCACTGACGCTGTGCCTGCTGAGCCTGTGCTCCATCATCTGCTGTCTCTGTTTCATTCTTCTCCTTCAGCCTCGAAGTCAGGGGTGGGGAGGTGATCAGGGCAGGCCAAGTCCTGGGCCCTCCTGGGTGGCAGAAACTTGGTTCCCTCCCAAGCACTGTGCCTTACAGCTGTGGGGCAGCCCTCGGTCTCCCACATGCAGGGTGGAAAGACTGCACTCCTCTCACACCTGCTGAGACTCACCGTATGTAGGTGCAGGGAGGCAGCAGGCAGTGGTAAAAAAACATCTAGGCTCTCCTTAAAAGTCCCTTGGGGCTTCACCTCTTCGGGCTTCTGTTATGTCACCTGTAAAATGGGATTGACCAAGGACAGCACCCTCACAGGGATGCAGGTTCAGGGGGAGAGGCTGGAGGAGCAGCAGCTGCTGTGATTTGTTCTCGGCCTGTGGCCCTGGGTAGGCCTGGCCCAGCTCCCAGGGAAGTGAGCTCCCTATCAGGGGAGGGGCCTCTCTACACGACAGCTGGCCTGGAGTTAACAGGGCATGAGGACCTCACTCACAGCCAGCCTTGTCACTTCAGCTGGATGCACGTGTTCTCAGAGAGCCGGGAGCCGGGAGCCAGGGCCCTTTTGAGTCACACTGAGCTGAGCCTGAGCCTCCTGGGGCTGGACGCTGGCTGGGCTCCTCAGCTCCGTGCTCATGCTGCAGAGTCCATGGGGGCCTTCTCTTGTCAGTCTCCAAGGAGAACTGGTGGCAGCACAGAATGAGTTTGTAGGAACCTACAGCTTCGAGGTTAGAGTCTTTATTGATTAACTGATTGAAATAGGGGGGATTGAACCAGGGACTTTGTACTGAGCTACATCCCTAATCCTTTATGTTTTTTTTTGAGGCAGGGTCTCACTAAGTTGCTAAATTGCCTAGGCTGGGCTTGAACTTATGATCCTCCTGTCTCAGCTTCCCGGAGTCCTGGGATTGCAGGCATGTGCTACCATGCTCAGCTCAAAACCTGGTGTTATAGTGTACCGCTTTGCCTGTTTTGGGGTGTCCCCTTTCCCTTTTTAACCTTTCTAATAAGGTTACAGTCTTCATTCTGACTTTCTGAAGATTTCTCAATAACATTTAGTGGAAGGATACTTACTCTACCCTAGTCCCTTTAATATACCCATTTTGCTTATCATGTAGTTTAGTGTGGCTTTGTTGTTGGATATCACACTTCTTAAAAGTGATTAATAAGGGCCGGGGATTTAGCTCTGTGGTTCTGCTGCCTGCTTCTCAAGCACAAGTTCCCGAGTTCGATCTCCGGTACCTAAAAAAAAAGGGATTAATAATGTTTCAAAAGTGGCATTGAAAAAAAGCTACTTAAATAAAGCAATTCCTCTTAACCAGGAAATAGATTCTGTGGGATAAATTGCAAAGCAGTTTACCAGCATAGAGTTTATGATCCAAAAGTTCACTAACTCTGCATGTTGAAATAAAAACCAGGTATTTGTGAAATAGGTTGTTCCAACTGTTTCAGGCAAAAATTGTCTAGCAAGTGAGAGAAAACAGAAGGAATAGTTTGCAAAGTAGGAAATTTGTAGTGTGAGGTTATGCATAAGGAATGTGTTATGAGCCTATAGTAGAAATCTCAGACCAGGGATTTGGGTGTGTTTACTCAGTTTTGTTGCAGAGAACTCCTGGGTACCACCTCTGTGCCCTGCCCAAGGCAGGCATTGCCAGTCTGCACAATAATCTTTGGGGTTTTTTTTTCCCCTGGTTCTGGGGATGGAACTCAGGACCTTGTGCCTGAGAGGCAGGCTCCGCACCACTGAGCTAAATCCCCAGCCCCCTGCACAATAATCTTTTTAGCTGAGCCTCCATGTCATGTGCCTCATCCCTGGTAGACATTGATAATATATTTTAGCAGTCTTTTTTCCCCCTGGTAACTGGGATCAAACTCTGGGGTTCTCTACCACTGAGCTAAATCTCCAGCCATTTTAAATGTATAGCTATATTTAAATATATTACCCTAATATTATATTAATTATATAATTATAATATTTTAGATAATATTAAAATATATTTTAAACAATTTGAGCCAATGTCTCACTAAGCTGTCTAGGTGAGATTCAAGCTGTGATCTTCCTGCCTCTGCCTCCCTCAAGGCTGGATTCCAGGCACGCTTCCCCACACCTGGCTTGTTTTAGCAGTCTTACTGCTGAGCTCCGCATGTGGCTTCACAGCCCGCAGCACCATGGTCTTCTGCGTGATCTCTTGGAAAGTCACTAACATAAAAGGACTTTCTGAATGAACCCCTTATTAACTGAACCCTGACATGGTGATATGTGAAAACCAAACAGCTCCTTTGTAGCCCCTGGTGGAAAAAGAAATCGAGAAGAGCGGCAGTGGGAAGAGTGTGAAAATGTGTTACTTTCCGGCTTTCAGCGTGGCAGGGCACCCAGTTCTAGGACCCAGTTCTTTCATCCCCTGCCTGCCGGGCCTGGCCTGTCCTTGGGCACCTGACAGCAAGGTGACCGTGATGTGCAGGGCTTGGGGGAGGATCCACAGAGGGGGCTTCCACTGACCAGGGCCCCGTGCTTTGCTCCTGCTCGAGGTCCGTGGCAAGACAGCCACACCATGAATTCTGATGGAGGCTGGGAGAGACATCCATCTAGGAATGACATAGCTGGGAGGGGAAAGGGGAGAAAAGATTTTAGATATGCTTCAGTTGTCAGCGCTGTGAGTCACATGGTTGCACGTCTCTGTAGCTCAGTGTGAAGGCCCTGGGTTCAATCCTAAGGACTGACTTAAAAACACGAAGGGCCATTAAACCCCCGGACAGGTGACCTGCTCCGGGGCAGCCGACTAAGGTGGATCTTCTTTAACCTAGTTTGGGGTAGGGGGGCTGCTGCACCTGTAGTAGATTTTCACTGAGAAACTGAAGAAAATGGCACCCCCTCGTCTCGGTTCAGATGGCCCCCTTGTTGGGGCATTGAAGGCTCCAGTTCAGCTCTGAAAGGAGGCAGTACAGAGAGGAACTGCAGAGCTGACCGGGGATGTCGGTCACTGAGCTCTGTAACTGCAAGGCTGCCCGGAAGTCCCAGCGTAGGCTGCCGCCTCCACCTCCAGCTGCTAAGCTTTCATTTTCCCTCCTGCCTTCGTGCTTCATGTCTCAGGGTTGTCTAAGCGCATGTAGAAGTCAGGGATGGGAAGAAGAGTAATAACATTAGCATTGGCCGAAAACTGTGGGAGTCTGTAGGTGAGGTCCCCATTTGGGCTCCTGGCAGCCCTGTGCTCGTGTTCTAGCGTTGTCCCGGCACACAGTGAGGGAACCGAGGTGCAGAGTGGGTGCTGTAGCCCACCTGCACCTTCCGCAGCGTCCCCTGGTCTGCCTTCAGTGTTGCGTTCTGTTTCCTGTGGAGGATCAGAGGGGGACACATTCTGGAACCGGTTCAGGATTCTGTCTGCAGAGGCTGCTTGGGTACCTTTTATTGAGACAGAATGTCTTTGTGCTGCCAAGACTAGCCTGGAACTCCTGGGCTCAAGCAGTCCTCCCACCTTAGCCTCTCAAGTAGCCCTTTTAATTTTATTTTGACATAGGGTCTCTCTGAGTTGCCCACGGGCCGGGGATTTAGCTCAGTGGTTCCGACGCCTGCCGTACAAGTGCAAGGTCCTGAGTTTGATCCCCGGTACGAAAAAAACCCCAACAAAACAAAACAAAAAAACTCAGTCACCTGTGGACTTTGAAGAATGTTAGGAAACTAAGTTGCCCAGGCTGGGCTCAAGCTTGGATCCTCCTGCCTCAGCCTACCAAAGTACTGGAATCCAGGAGTGCGCTACTACATCTGACTCACAGTCTCTATAACTGCTTAGCTTAGTAGTGTCCCCCACAGAGCCCCAGACTCACAGCAGTATGACAGGCCAGTGTGTCTGCTTGCAACAGGAGAGCAGGGTCCTCGCCCTCCTAATGAATCGCTTGACTTGTCACTCAGAGAAGTGACAAGTGGAACGTGTAAACTACTTGTAAGTTCACAGGGCATTAGCTTTTGTTTCTTCCTTGTGTATAGCACTGGGATGGTGGCTTCCGGGCTCTGAGCTCTAAGGAAGAGCAGCACTTAAGTTGTTAGGTGAGTTAGTGTAGGAGGGAGAGAGGTGATGTTTACGAAGTGCCTACTGTGTGCCAGGCATTGTGCTCAGCTCTTGGCATTCTCTAACCTACCTACTCAGAACCACGACCCGGGCGAGGTGTTGACTATAGTCATTCCTGTTTGGTAGATGATGGAAAATAAGGCTCAGAGAGGGGGTGGACTATCGAAAGTGACAAAACTAGTTGAGCTGCTTGTTCCAGAGCCCATTCTTGGAATCACTCTGCCACACCTCCTCCCAGAGGGCAATGGAGCTGGGCGGCAGGACATGGAGGATGTGGCGTCCTTTACACCTTTGCCAGGGGTGCCCTCAGTGACAGCCTCAAGTGCACACACTGTCGTTCTTCGAGTCCTGCAGTCCCTTGGCAGCTGTTTGTAACTGGGCAGCCAGCTGTGTTGTGGCCAGAGGATGACCTGCTGTCTTTGTCCTTGTGCGTAGGTTACCACCCATTACCCTTGTTAATCCCCGACAGCCAGGTGAGCAGGTACCGACCTTGGCTTCCAGGGATGCCATGGATACTTGTGGTGTGGACAGACAGAGGCTGGATGGATCTGGCCCCTCCCGATAAGAGCAGAGAGAGGAAAGGCTACTGTCCTGACTCTGGGGAAGTGGTCCACCAAAGAGGCATTTCCAAGATGCTTCTGAAAAATGCCTAAAAATAGCTGGTTTTCTCCCCAAGTGTCCTCTTTCCAGGGAATGCTGATGTACAGGTCTGGACACCAATGCGCAGAAATGATGGGGAAAAAATTCTAACCTAGGATTGTAGTAGCTCAAATTAACCTTCTACCTATTACCCCACCCCATCCCTGAAAAAACGCTACTGCCCTCATTTGAAAACAACACTGCAATCCCAGCACTCGGGAGGCTGAGGCAAGAGGATCACCATGAGTCCAAGGCCAGCCTGAACTACATAGCAAACCCATTTCAAGAAAATCAAAAAACACAAACAACAACAACAAAAATAATGCTTTGCTTATACTCTCAGTACTCTTGAGGCTAAGACAAGAGGATTGCTGCAAGTTTGAGGCCAGCCTAGACTACACAGTGAGTTCAAAGCTTTGCACAGTGGCAGTATCATAGCCAGTGAGGTTTATGCAAGGCACGATTATTGCTAATAAGTGAGCCCAAGGCCAGTGGACTACGTAGTGAGACCCTGTCTTTTTTTTGGTACCGGGGATCGAACTCGGGTCCTTGCACTTTCAAGGCAGGCGGTGAAACCACTGAGCTAAATCCCCGGCCCCAGACCCTGTCTTAAAAAAAAAAAAAAATCAACTAAAAAATAAAAAGCAACATCGCTTAATTTTAAGTAGTTTGAGAGTGTGTGTGGTTTGACAGTCAGTATGATACAGAGCCAGGAACATTATGTGGGAACTGCAATGCTTGGATGTGGGGCGGGGAAGCCCATGGCCACATTCCAGCCCGCTGAGATCCAGGCAGGTTCTAGGAGGCTGGGCACTGGCTAATCTTATGAAAGTGGCTCTCAAGAAGGAGAAGCTTCAGCTCATCTGGCCTTTTTTTCCTTCTGCATTTCTGTTCCGTGTTTACCATTAGCATAAACATTGCAGGGCACCCCCAGGGCTGAGAATTCTGTGATCCAAGGCGATGGTCTGACATTGACACTGTGACCCCCGGACCCCGTGTAGCATTTCATTCTCAACCCCCCGGGGAGTCTCCTGTTTTCCTGCGGGTGGGGCCTGGGGAGGCCTTTTGGGCAATCCTCCATCTTTTTTATTGTTCCAAGAGTTTGGTCAAGCATTTGACCTGTCAAAATCACTTTTGGAATGAAGACGGCTTTCCCTCCAGCTTCTTAGAATAGCAGAATGAAGGTATCATTTGTCCCAGTGAGGCTTGAATGAGGGCTTTCTCGTTTGGACACCCACCTTGAATTCATTGGAAACAGAAGTTCTGGGCATTGTATTTTTCATACATTTGGCTCAGATTTTAACTGGGTCATATTTCCCCCAAGATTTTTTTTTGGGGGCGCGGGGAGAAAAGACTTGTTTCATTCCTTTATAGCAGCATGTGTAAGTGGGATAAAAATAGAGCAAATTGGCTCCATGCTTTGAGTTATATATTAAATCTGCAGGTTTACTTTTGAAGAGCATTTAACACATAACTTGGGGAAGTTTGAGTTTTGCGGAGACTGATGGCTGAGGCTGGATGAGACATTCTAGTCCCCTCAGAGCCCTGAGGCACAAGACCCTGAGGCCTCGGATGCGACCTGACGCCACCATTGCCCTCCCTGTCTAGCCATGTGCACACACATATTTTGTGTGCGTGGGCGCCTCCCCCCGCCGCTTTTTGAAGACTGCACTTCTCCTGTTAGTTTGAATAAAGAAAAGTGGCTTGGAAATTTGTTTAATATGGAATTACTGATGATCAGTAGGTAGTAACTTGATAATCAATAGCATTTCAAAGACAGCATCTATAACAGGACATCTAATTCAAAACTTTTAGTCACTGCCAAGGACTGTCACCTGGAAAAGTGGCCAGACTTGTGGGGTGAATTACCCAGAAGTCTGAGTCCTATGCAGAGCTCAGGGTTCTGTGCAGATTTTGCTGCTGTATTGACCACAGGATCTCAGAAGCAGGGCTGGCCCATGGTCATGTGATGTGTGTGCTCAGAGGACCCTGCACTTGATTTAATGCTCTGCTGTTGTCACCTTTAAATTCTTTTTTTTTTTTTTTGTACCAGGGATCCAACTCAGGACCTTGCACTTGTGAGGCAGGTGCAGTGCCAATGAGCTAAACCCCCAGCCCATCACCTTTAAATTCTTAATGCTTTTTGAACAAAGGGTACCCCATTTTCATTTTTTACTGGACCCCATGAATTATGTATGAGTAAATAGTCCTGCTAGTCTTTTTTCTTTTTCTTTTCTTTTCTTTTCTTTTCTTTTTTTTTTTGATACTGGGGATTGAATTTGGGACCTTGCCGCCTGCAAGGCAGGCAGCAGAACCACTGAGCTAAATCCCCGGCCCCCTGCTAGTCTTTTTTTATACAATTGATTACATAGAAAATCCCGTTGGATGTCGTGACACGTGTCTGTAACCCTAACTCCTCAGGAGGCTGAGCAGGAGGATCACAAGTTTGAGGCCATCACTGGGCAACTCAGCAAGACACTGTCTCAAAATAAAAAGTAAAAAGGGCTTAGGAAGTAGCTCAGCGGTAGAATGCTTGCCCAGCATGCACAAAAGCCCTTGGTTCAGTCTCTAGTACCAAAACCAAACCAAACCACAGTACCTCTTGATACCTTAACTTGGAATGAGGATTGTTTGAATTTCGTCTTATCAGCCAGATTATGGTAATCTTTATTTGTCCAGTGTAGATGATCAGATGTAGATATTGTTTGTACAACTGTGAAATTCTGGTTTCTATGGGTTTGGGTGTGGGCTTTTAAATGAGGTCTTTTGTTGCAAGAAGTATAAAAATAGGTTAATTTTTTTTTAAAAAAGCCCCAACAGTTTTGAGTAGCAGGCCAAGCATGCGCCAGCAGCACGTGTATATTTTTCATGTGGTTGTCCTTGGGTTTTGTTACATGCAATTCGGTGGTGTTTAACCGGTGTTCAGGTGGCTGCTGGTGGCTGGGTAGGACAGGGTGTGCAATGGCTCTGAGATGAAGTTTCAGTGGATCTTGTTTGGAGGGAGAGAGAAAAAGAGGAGATATTGATTCTACAGATGTTTGATGGTGTAGATGGAAACTGGAAAGTGGACAGAGAACCAGAAGTGCTGGTGGTAGGAGGGTTTTGTCACTCTGGAGGATTTTGGCTTAATCACTTACCCTCCTGGCCACAGAGACTTTGTCCAGTTGCTTTAGCCCCTTCAGGGTTTCCTCTTCTGAATGACTCACTTGTCAGAGCAGCCAAGATGAAGACAATTGATAACACTCATTGTTGGTGAGATTTAAGGGGAAGCTGGCTTCTTGAACTTGTAGATAGGAGTGTAAATAGGAACAACTTTTTATAGGGAAAAAATGAGTAGGACGTAATTTTTAGAGAGGAAAAAAAAAAACCATTTCAAAACCAACCATAAGCCATACATGATGGCACACACCTGTCATCCCCGTGTTCTAGAGGATCACATATTTGAGCCCAGCGTGGGCAACTTAGCAAAACCTTGTCCCAAAATAGAAAATAAAAAAAGGACTGGGGTTGTAGCTCATTGGAAAGGCTCTGAGTTCAATCCTCAATACTGGGGGAAATTTTTTGTAGGACTGGGCATGTAGATCAGTGGTGGGGCACTTACCTAGCATGTATGAGGCCCTGGGTTTGATCCACAGCACCACAAAGACAAAACAACACACACACACACACACACACACACACACGCAACCAAAATAAAACCTGATTATGTAGCAGCACACACGTAGCTGTTAGTGTGCACACAGAGTCTGACAGGCTATGCCATCAGGTATCAACGGGGAGGCGGGCCCTTCTTCCTCTTGGTCTATATTTCTGAACTTTTTTTTCTTTCTTTCAGTTTTTTGGGTCAGGGTCTCGGTGGACAAGGCCTGAACTCACTATTTAGCCAGGGCTGGCCTCAAACTTATGGTGGTCCTCCTGCCTCAGTCTCGCCCCCGAATGCTGGGATTACAGCCATGCGCCACCATGCCTGGCATGATTTTTCAATGATAAACGTTTTTTATTGTGGAAAATTTTAAGTATACACTAGAATAGAGCGACAATAATATCATGTTTAATGTTTTTGGTGTGATCCAGTGGCGTCAGTTAATGACATTTTAGAATCATTTTTTCATCCATTCCCATCCTCAAGTATTTTCAAGCAGCTATTGACAATGCACGTGCTCACTCTCGGTACAGTTCTCTGATGGTTGAAGGCCGCACTTATTTCTTTACAAAGAGCATGGTGTTTACCTTTGCATAACCCAAGGGTGACCAAGCCTGTGCCTGTCTGTCTCCTCAGATAGCAAGGCCATTGTGGATGGGAACCTGAAGCTCATCTTGGGCCTGGTGTGGACACTGATTCTCCACTACTCCATCTCCATGCCTGTGTGGGAGGACGAAGGGGACGATGATGCCAAGAAGCAGACGCCAAAGCAGAGGCTGCTGGGTTGGATCCAGAACAAGATCCCCTACCTGCCCATCACCAACTTTAACCAGAACTGGCAAGATGGCAAAGCCCTGGGAGCCCTGGTGGACAGCTGTGCCCCTGGTAAGTGCTCTGCTGCCTCAGCCATCTGTGTGTGGGAGTGGGCGGGTCCTGAGCCTGCAATTGCGGTGGGAAATCTAGCTTTGCTCTGATTGCTGCATAAGACAGCAGTGGGAGCAAACATGCTGTTTGCTCCGTCTCTTCTGGGTGTATCCGTAGGCATGTTTAAGCACCAAATGCAGTCATTTGTGTCAATGCCCAGCGTAGATCTCAGTGCTTGTGCTTCAAGCAGGCTTTGGGTTTAGCTTCCAGACTCCAAAGTCCTGTGTCTCCCCACATTGGTGCCTAGTTTCTCCTTGGCTTCAACAGAAACATGTGGTCCTATTAGGTGGCTTGGCGTGATAATCCAAAAAATTCCACTGAGTGGAAAGTACCCGTTTTTATTAACCACTGGTTTGACTATATATGGTTTTCTTTGCCCCTTTCTGTATTGCCGCGGAACTGCACTCGGTCAGGATCCAGCTGGAGCCTTCTCCACCCTTGGTTGAATGCACCCCACAATTGTAATTATCTCCATTGGAGGGTTTAGATAGGTTGGTAGAGTTTGCTGGTACACACTCAACAGAAAAACCAGTGCCAGTGTTTATACATCCCTCCCAAAATTGTTTTTAATTTTAAAAAGCCTAATAGTTATATTTCCCTTTTACCAAGTGTTCTCTATGTGCTGGGAACGTTAATGTTTAGAAGATGATGGCTCTCAACACACTAAGAGCAGATAGGCTAATGTCAGCTGAGTAGGGGAGAGGGGCTGATTCAAGGCCTCAGTCTTCCCTTGCAAGCTCTAACTGGAGTTATCTAGGGATGATTTGAAGCAGGCTTAGTTCATGTCCTTGTGCCCTCGTCCTTCTATCTTCTGACACAATTTAGGATGCCTCTTTCGAGTTTAAATTTGGGGATTTTTATTCTAGTCTTGTACTGCTTGTGCTTATAGAGGCTCTTAAAATAATTGTAGGATTGCTCGCATCCCTCTCCCTTTTGGAGACGGTCTCCCTGTGTCGGTCAGGCTGGTTCTGAACTCAGTATGTAGCCCAGGCTGGCCTTGAACTTGGGGCAATCCTCCTGCTTCAGCCTCCCAAGTGTTGGGATTATAGGTACATGCCACCATGCCTGGCAATATTGTGCCTTTGAACAAGTGGACTTTTGAATCACACAGTATATTTTTAATTCTGTCCTTTTAGATATAGCCAGGAATAGGGTAAAACAAATCTCTCCTGTGAAAAGGCATGAGGCCCAAACAGTTTTACAGGATTTGTTTATATAGCAGACCTTCCAGGAATGTGAAGTGCCTCTTAATACAAAATAGCACATCAAAGGAGAAATGGGTGTTAATGTATAATAGTTTCCATTCTGGCACACTCCTATCACTGGCAAATATTGCCCATAAAATGTGTCATTCAGTGAGAATTTAGGGGCGGGGGATTGTTCTCTGAGTTGAGACCAAATGGGGTTTGATTTTTTTTTTCCGGCCCAGGGCTTCTTGTAATTGCTTCAGTCAGTTAATGCTAAAAGCATCTTTGTGTATGTCAACAGGTCTGTGCCCAGACTGGGAGTCCTGGGATCCACGAAAGCCTGTGGATAATGCCCGAGAAGCCATGCAGCAGGCAGATGACTGGCTGGGTGTCCCGCAGGTATGTATGCGTGTATCCTGTCCCACCAGGCTGGTTCCACCCTCGGCTTTGTTTCTGGCACTGCAGGATATCTTTCTGGGTCAGACAGGAAGTTGACTTTCTTGGCCCACTGGCATTCCTCTGTCATTCTTCTGCCTTGCTCCATTTCCCATAGACTGATGATCTTTTTTTATTTATATATTTATTTTTGGTACAGGGGATCAAACTTGGGACCTTGCGCTTTCGAGGCGGGCGCTGGAACCACTGAGCTAAATCCGCGGCCCATTCCATTTACCATAATAATAGGTTCTCATGGACCTAGGTACCTGTACATCATCCAGAAATCTTCATGTCACTCTTCTTAGTCACTTGCTGGAAATTTTTCTTTTCTTTTTGCTGCATATACTTTGAAGGCTATCAAAATTTTTAACCCTTAGTTTGAGCTATGGCTACTGTAGTATCATACTGTGGTATCATATATATATATGCAAATGTATAAAAATATATACATCAGGGAAAGAAAAACTTGTATAAATATTTTAACATTAAATTTACTGAGATATGAGACTAATACAAGTTACCTTTGGCCTCTACAATTACAAGAGGTGCTCAAAGTAGTGGCCATGAGGTTCTAGACATCATTTATTAGTACAGCGAACTGCTGAAGTGTACATTTTTTTTTTGGTACCGGGGATCGAACTCAGGACTTTGCAGTTTTGAGGCAGGCAGCGGAACCACTGTGCTAAATCCCCAGCCCTGAAGTGTACATTTTTGGGGCAGAATATTGGGATAACTCGCCCTTAATGGAAATTGTGGAAGACCTTAGAGTGTTCCAAGTCCTATCACAGGAATAGCAAAAAGAACTTGGAAATTGAAAGTCTTTGATCCCGTCTACAGAGGCCATGTTGCTTGGTTGAGTCCAGTCTTATTAACAGGGAGGAAAACCAGTGTTTCCCTCCTAAAGCCCCCCTTACTCTTTAGTCTCCCATGGTCAAAACCCCGTCAAAGAGAAGCTATAGGTAGCCAGTGTGATGGAACTGAGGACCTTGCTCTGGGCTCTGTTAAGGTCAGAGTTGGTGTTCAGAGTTAAGTTCAGTGTTTTTTGTAACAGAATTCTTTGGAAGGTAGAAAGAGCTTGCCTGTTTTTTGGTTTGGTTTGAAGTCAGGTCTCTGCTACATGATCTGTTTCTTGGCTAATCCAACCCGAGGAAGTGGTATGGTATGTTTTTCTCCTCATCTTAAACCCGAAACCATCTTTTGACGTTCATGTGATGCTGGCACTATGAAGTTGTCAGAGGAGCCGCTGAGGAGAAATGGCAAATCAGCACACATCCTACTTTTTATGGAATGTATTGTAGGCGACTGCTCAAACCCAAATAGCTGTTTTGTTCCTGTAGGCTAATGTAATGCTCAGAGAGTTTTCTGGTGCTTGCTATCACAGGGAGAGGGAAATTGAGTTCATCTGTCCATTGTCTTGATTAACCTGGCTTACAGGACAGTCTGTCTATCCAAGGAGGTGGCTCATGTGCTTAGCACCCTGGTTGGAGGCAGAAAGGGCTTTGCATGCTTTAGAAGTGGGGACAGGTGGGGAGCTGAGATTGTTTTTTTTTTTTTGGTACTGGGGATCGAACTCGGGTCCTTGCGCTTGCGCAGCAGGCGTCGAAACCACTGAGCTAAATCCCCAGCCCGGAGCTGAGATTGTTGACACCTTTACAGAGGTCACCTGTCTAGTCTTGCTCTGAAGCTGAATGTCAGGAGAAATTCACTCGTTCCTCACTTTTCTTTTAAGAAATTGCTCCTAATATTTTGAGACCACATCTAGTAAGTCTCTGTGTTGTCGCTGATTGGTCTTTTCTTGTTATTGTATTAGTAGGGTTTTAATAGAGACACAGACAGTGGATGTATAAGCAGAAGAAGAGGTCCTTTTATGAGCTTTTTGGGTAATATTTTCTTTTTTTTTCTTTCTTTCTTTTTTGATACCGGGGATCAAACTCAGGTCCTTGCGCTTGCAGGGCAGGCAGCAGAGCCACTGAGCTAAATCCCTGGCTTGGATAATATTTTCTAATCATGTGTGTGCTTATTTCTTTTTCCTCCTATTTTGATATAGTTTATTCCTTTGTCCTTTCTGGGAAGTTTGACCAGAGCATTGAATAGAATCTTCTTTGAGGAGGTAGAGGGCATGAATTTTTGGACATGCAAAATTCTCTGGAGATTGTCCCGTGGCTTCCAAAGGGGCTGGTGATGCCTCTAAAAAGTTAAAAACTCTGATCTTGGGGTCTGGGTGAATGTAATTCCACTTAGATGAGAAGCTGACTCGGTTTCTTAGTATTTTTAGCTTTTTGTGGGTGCAGAGTGATGTGGGCATTCACCTACTGTGTCCTTGTCCCAGGTCATCACTCCCGAAGAAATTATTCACCCAGATGTGGATGAGCACTCGGTGATGACTTACCTGTCCCAGTTTCCCAAAGCCAAACTCAAGCCAGGTGCTCCTCTGAAACCCAAGCTCAACCCAAAGAAAGCCAGGGCCTACGGCAGAGGTAAGTGCTGGTCTGGTTGGACTTGAGGCTTGTCCTCTGGTGTTGATTGTTAAATGGCTTCAAAAGAAATGTTCTTAGGATCAGAAAGATGGACTTGGCTTAATCCTTCTAGATACTCTAGGCCTCTTTTGGCGCCCCCCCCCCCCCTTTTTTTTTTTTTGGTACCGGGGATCGAACTTGGGTCCTTGCACTTGTGCAGCAGGTGGCGAAACCACTGAGCTAAATCCCTGGCCCACATTTTTTTTTTGTAAGGGGATCGGACTCAGGACCTTGTGCTTGTGAGGCAGGTGCGGTGCCACTGAGCTAAATCCCTGGCCCTGTCATATATTTTTTTTTAAAAACTAAGATTTATTTATTTATTTATTTTTAGTTTTTTGAGAGACAAGGTCTCACTATGTAGTTCAGACTGACCTTGAACTCATTATGTAACCCAGGCTGGCCTCAAACTTGAAGTGATCTTCCTACCTCGGTCATAGTATTTCTGCTTTGTCAATTGAAGGCTTTAAGAAACGCTTTTGTCATGTGATAGAGAATGATGACATTGTGATTTTGGTGCGGCAACTTTCTTGATGGGACTAAGAAAGGGCCACTGGTCCTATTTTTCGGAAGAGGAACCAGAGCCTGGTCCACAGGGGTGGGAGGGGTCTTTCCCCGGGTCATCAGTCAGTGGTGGGCTTGGGCAAGAGCCAGGGTCACGGGGATGCTGACGCATTTCTCCTGTTGGGTGAAAGCTGGCTCAGATTTCCAGATGGGGCGGGAGTTATTGTTAACCCCTGGCAGACACTTCCTTGCTGAGACATCCTGTTTATGACTCAGAACATGATGGCAGGTTGAAACCATTTTGAGGGACTTGTTGCTCTGGTTGTCATCTGACTTCAAGCACACTAACCTTGTTTTTTTTGGGGGGACAGGGTCCCGCCCCGCTGTATTCTAGGCTGGCCTTGAACCCACAACAATCCTCCTGCCTCAGCCTTCTGATTGCTGGAATTACAAACATGTGCCACCACCCCCGGTGAGCACAGGTTTTAAAAGAGTACAGTTACATGGCTGTGCAGTTTATTTTCTTGTAACAATGCAACTTACTTCTTTCTCTGTGGGGAAGAGAAGCACATTTTATTTCCTAATTTTCATAATTACAATTGGGATAACATCTGTACACACAGAATATCCTCTATGTCCTCTCCCAGAACTGACAGTTGTTACCATAGTAAGTAATTTTCTCTTGCCCTCTGTATATGTGTGTGTGTGTGTGCGCACGCGCGCACATGTGTGTGTGAGAGAGGGTGTGTGTGTGTGTGTGTGTGTGTTATTATTGTTGTTGAATTGTTGGAAAATAAGTTGCAGGCATAGTGGCAGTTCATTCCTTCATACATCAGTGAACCACTGTTATGAATAGGATATCTCTTTACATAACCACAATATTTAGTCATCATCACACATAATGAAAACGGCAATCTTTTCAAGTCATCTAATGCTCAATTTGTTTTCAGTTTGTCCTAAAGATTGTAGTCATAGGTTTACAAATCAAGATCTGATTAAACTTCACTTAACGTTTGTTTATAATTTCTCTTTAGACTTTTAAAATGTAGAACAATCCCCCCCCCCCCCCCCGCATTGGCTTTCTGGAGCGTCAGCATGGGTCTCATAGGATGTCGCGAGCATTTGCCCCTCCTAGTGGAGTGTGGCCCTGCCTGGCACCGCCTGACCCTCAGGGTGACACACGGCCACCAGTGATGCTGAGTAGGTGCTGTTTTCTCCCCAAGTGGCCAGGTCTTTTCACCCGTCTTTTCAGACCTGTTTTAGACCAGCAGACAGCCTGAAAACGCTGGGTTGGACACACTTGCCACCTGAGGTTCTACCTGGCAGTAAGTGGGTTTGGGCAGGTGTTTGTGTTTTTTTTTTTTTGGTACCGGAGATCGAACTCAGGACCTTGCGCTTGTGAGGCAGGCAGCGGAACCACTGAGCTAAATCCCTGGCCCCAGTCATTTGTGTTTGAGGCCAGTCACTCTAAGGCCGCTGACAATCCTTCCTTTCTTTGCACCGTGACCAAAGCGGATCACCAGAGTGTGGAATCTCTGCATTGAAAGATTATGCTTCCTAAGTGACAGAAAAGCTACAGCCAAATAAAACTTGTCAAAATTGGCCAAGTGGATTGAATCTAATCAAGGCATAACACACTTGTTTGTAGTGACCTTATCACTGGCTGTCTCTTTTCCCCATTGTTAATGTGAGATGGTTTCCTTTCGCAGTGCTGTTTTCTAGAAAATGACCGCTTGCTAGGATTCAGGAATGTAGCTGGCCGCTGCCACTTCCTTTTTCTGTCTCTTTGTAAGCATTGTGCACTCATGGGAGAAAGCAAACATTTTTTTCTTTCATATTTATATATGGGTCTATAGTTTCTTTGTGTTTTTATTGTGGAGATATAAGCAATATAATAGCTATGTATGTATGTGTGTGTATGCACATACACACACACACCTTGGTTCATGAACTTAATTCTTTCTACAATTCTGGTTGCAAACTGATTGGAAAAAGAACCAAATCAAATTTCCCTATAAGGTCAACATTGAACCTAACCATTGAATTTGATTTGCTGTCTCTCTCTCTCTCTCCCCCTTTCTCTCTCCTTCTCCCCTCATGTATATGTGTATTTAACAAAAATTGACCTTTTAAACTATTTTTAAGTATTCCTATGGCATTAAGTACATTCACAATGTCATGGAACCATCACGATTATCTATTTCCAGGATTTTCCCACAGTAAAGCACCTCATTCCTTAAACAATAACTTACCAGTTTTCAGGCAGGTGGATTTAGCTCAGTGGTTCCAGCGCCTGCCTCACAAGCGCAAGGTCCGAGTTTGATCCCCGGTACCAAAACAAACAAACAAACAAAAAAAAACCCTATCTATTTTCCCCTCCCCTCAGTTCTTGTATCTTCTGTTCTACTCTCTGACTCTCCGAATTTGTGTCGGTGCCTGTAGAAATGCCATATGTTATCTGTATTCTTGTGTCTGGCTTACTTCACGTAGCACGAATGTTTTCAGGGTTCACTCATGGAGCATGTATCAGAATTTCCTTTTTATGGGTGAATAATATTTTATCGTATCATATGCAATGTTTTGTTTACTCATTTGTCTATGCATAGGCATCGGGTTGTTTTCATCTTTCAGCTGTTGTGAACAATGCTGCTTTGAACACAGGTTTACAAATATCTGGGTCTCTGCTCTCAGTTCTTCCGAGTCTGTACCTAGAAGTGGAATGACGAGATCATATATAATTCTGTCTCACTTCTTTTTCTCATTTAAAGTAGGAAGACAAAGTGGCCACTGTAAGTGATGGGGCCACATCACGGTGGGGCTGTGATACGTCACTCTGGCCCACGGTGAGACAGAAGCCAGGGCCACTTTTGCGGCCTCTTCTGTGTGGCTGCATTGCTTCATTCCTGCCACCCAACCCGGGGTTAGAGCATCTTCATCTAATCGCTAGAAGATTTGAGAGGTTAACTTTCTTTATCCCTGGGATTGGAACAGATTCTCGCTGCCAGCCAGTTAGCACTTGCAGCCCCGGTCACTGAGGCCGGACTTGCCTCATTTGAGTGGGTTTCCAGGGGAGCCAGCCAGGTGGCTCGAACCTTAGCCACAGGCAGGCCTTTGTGGTGGGCTGGCTGCCTGGCGGGGGAGGGTTGTTGAAAGCATCCATCCATGAGCTAAGCAGAAACCTTTCCAAAAGCTTTGCTCTGTGTGAAGCATTCACCGCATAGCAAGCCTGAAGTCTGGGCAGCCAAAGGGCCCAGCTGTCCCTTGTCCCTGCACGCGGGAGCATGGGGACGGGCTCAGCCTCCTCACCAGCTGGGATCAGCTAGGCCACAAGCCCACAGCTTCCGACAAGCTAAGGAGTGGCTTGTTTCTCAGGCTGTCGGAGTCGGTGGAGTGGATGTGTGTCAGCATTGTAGATGCGTGTTCAAATCTGCTTGCAAGAAGACCAGATCCTCGTGTAAAGTTTGAGCCAAAGAAAAATGTAGGAAATAAAAGACCCAGAGCCCACTTCTTAGCTGCCATCTTCTGCCTCCCTCCAAAGACTCGGGCCTTTTTTCCTAGCCTTTCTTTGTGCTGAAATGAGTTTAAGCTGTGTTTTTTTTCACTTTGTGCTTCTTACCCAACACTGTGGGACTTACCCAGAGTATAGTACCTTAGAGCTGGGGTCTTCAACAGATTGTTGGCAAGGCGAAAAGATGGAGACATATTCAGAGCTGACAATTAAGAGATTATAGGAACCTCATTTAGTTCCTGTTCAAACTGACTGATAGGAAACTGCATGAATTGCTGTTCAACATTCAATTAAAAAAAAAAAGAAAGGGGGCCGGGGATTTAGCTCAGTGGTTCCGCCGCCTGCCTCACAAGCTCAAGGCCCCGAGTTCGATCCCTGGTACCAAAAAACAAAAACAAAAAAAACAACAAAAAAGAAAGAAATGTATAAAATAACTGGAACCCTAACTAACTGTTTGAAGAAATTAAGGAGTTATTATTAATTTTTTGGACATAGCACTGGGGATGGAACCCAGGATCTTCATACTGAGCTACATTGCTATCAACCCTCCCTCCCCCCATTAAATTGCCCAGGCCAAGCTTGAACCTGCCATTCTCCTGCCTCAGCCTGCCAGAGTGCTGGGATTACAGGTGTGCCGGGGATCGAAATCAGGACGTAGGGCTTGTGAAGCAGGTGTGGTGCCACTGAGCTACATCCCCAGCCCTAAAAATGTCTTTTCCAGACACAGCAGATGTTTATGGATAAAATAGGAGAGGTCTAGGGAGGGAAGAAGCCAGAGTGAAGGTGAAACAGGACTGGCCCTGAGTTACTGGTAGTTGTTGAAACAAAGTGACAGGCACATGGCTTCACTGGACAGTTCTTTCGATGTCTGCTTGGAATTCTCCATAATAAAAAGCTTTTTAAACATGTAATAAATTTCTTGTGGTGGTGCAGCCCTGTAATCCTAGCACCTTGAGAGGCTGAGGCAGGAAGATGGCAAGTGTGAGGCCAGCCGGGGCAATGTAGCAACTTAATGAGACCCTGTCTCAAAATAAAAAACAGAAGAGGGCCGAGGTTGTAGTTTAGTGTGAGAGGCCTGGGCTCAACCACCATCCCCCGCAACCCACTCACCCCCCCCCCCAAAGTAATAAGTCGAACTGTGGCTTCTGGGTAGATCAGTAAGCAGGACCTTTTCTAGTTCATCCTGCTAATGACCACTAAAATCCTTGGGCATTATATGTAAGACAAGGAGGCTCTGAAAGGAAACAAGGCAGCCCGCTAAGGACCTGGAGCCCAAGAATGACAGGGTAGTGAGTTCCTTGGGTGTCCTCTTGCCCTGTGTGTCCCAGACCAGACTCGGGGCTAAAGATGATGAAAACCTAGATAATACCAATGAGCACAAACATAAACAAGTTCCAGCCAAAGCTTCCTTGCTGTCAGAAGACCTGGAAGGGCAGCCTAGCAAGGCAGAACACTGCTGCTCAAAACCCACCGTAGTCCCACTTCCAGCAGCAGAAGCTAATGGGGAGCCTCACCTTTACTATGAGGCAGTGATAAGGTGGCCAGAAAACTCTCAGAGGCCAGGCCTGCTCCTTGCAGCCACTAGGGGGGCCTGGTGGGAAGCTGGATCTCCCACCCCACCCACCCCAAACGGGGAGCCCCCTGCACCCAAGTGAGTATCAGTAGAGTTAGGATGGGGACCCAGGACTTCTTCCCCCACTGGTACCAGAGAAGTTTGCTCCCCTTCCCTGCCAGAGTGTATCATAAAAAGCCAGCTAAAACAGAAAGTTTGCATAAGATCCAGAGGTTCAGAACATGATACCTAAAACATCCAGACTTTAAAAGAATTCACTTGTCATACCAAGAACCAGGATGATCTTGATATACAAGACAATTGGTGCCAACACTGAGGTGAAAGAGGTATTAGAATTATCAGACAGATTTTAAAGTGGGCTTCAAAAAGCAGGTATGCTGCTCTGGCAACAAATGAAAAATGAACAGGGGCAGCAAGAAGCAAGAAGCTCCAGCAAAGAGAGGACCTGAGGAATAACCTGCTGGAAATGTGGCACTGAAGAATGCAGTAACTCAACCAAAACTCATCGGCTGTTCTCAAGAGCAGAATGGAAGGACAGAAAAGAAGCAGAGTGCTGGAAGATTGAGTAATAGAGATTACCCAGTCTGAAAGAAGGAAAAATGAACAGAGCCTCAGACCTGGGGATCATAACAAATGACTAGCTTTCGTGTTAGTGGAGACCCAGGAGAAAGATGATAGGGCTAAATTATTCTTAAAAATTTGGTTTAAGATTTTCTAAATTTGGCAAAAGATGGAAACCTGTAGCCTCAAGAAGCTGTGTGAAACCCAAATAGGATAAATACCCTCTATCAAAAACACACCAAAACCCAAAATACATCTTAGAAGAATTTTACTTATTTATTTTTTTCTGAGACAGGGGTCTCCCTGTGTAGTTCAGGCAGGCCTTGAACTCACTATGTAGCTAGCTCAAACTCATGCCAGTCCTGCCTCAGCCTCCCAGGTGCTGGGATGATAGGCATTCACCACCACACCTGACTTTAGATAAATTTTAAAGTCTAAAGACAATAAAAGTTTAAAAGCAGTAAGAGGGGCCAGGGATGTAGCTCAGCTAGCTCAGCAGCGCCGCAGCCGCACCCGCCTGGCAAGCACAGATTCCCTGTGGGGGAGAGGGGAGAGAATGGATGGGAAATCACTACATTCTCAGACAAAGGGAACTAAACAAATTTATCGCCAGCAGCCCTACCCTAAAGAGATGGCCTTTTAAAGGAAATTCTTGGAATAGAAAGGAAACTTAAAGAAGAAATCTTGGAATAACAGGAAGAAAGAATGTGGTAAGCAGAATGTGGGCAGCTACAGTAGATTTCCGTCAAAAGCCATAAATTACCAAATTCAGCCACAATGAAGTAATCTGAATTATTCTATAACCACTAAGGAAATTTAATTTACAATTGGGGGGGAGGTTGAGACAGGGATTTGCTATGTATCCCAGGCTAGCCTTAAATTTGAGGTGATCCTCCTGCCTCAGCCTCTTGAGTAGCTTGCATTTTGGGCAGGCACTACCATGCTGGGCTTTAATTTTGCAAAATTTTTAAACCTCCTGAAAGACAATCCTCCAGGCCCAGAGGGTTTCACTGGAGATTTCATATCAAATGTTTAGAGAAGAATTAAAACCAATTTTATGCAACCTCTTCCAGAAAATATGACGAAAGAATGTTTAGCAACTCATTTTATGAAATTAATACCAAAACCAAAGACAATACCAAGAAAAGAAAACTGCAAAGCAGTATCCCTCAGAATATAGATGTAAAAGGCCATCACAAAATATTAGCATATAAAATATAGCAGTAAATAAAATGAATTATACTTCATGACCAAGTAGGGCTTATTCCAGTGATGCAGGCCTGTTCACTGTTAGAAAATCTTTCAACACGATCTCCCGTGTTACCATAACAGGCTAATGAAGAAAAGTTACCTGATTTTATCAAAACCGGATAAAGCACCTGACAAAATTCAACAGCCATTCATGGTAAGAACTCAAAAAAGAGGCCTAGAGGGGGAACTTCCTCAACTCAGTATAGAGTAGCGACCACAAGAAACCCACAGCTGGTATCATAATTAGTGCCAGAAGACCAAATATCTTCCTCTAAGATCAGGAACAAGGGAAAGGCAGCTGCTCTGACCACTGCTGTTGAGCATGATACTGGAAGCTTCCAATAGTGAAGTTAGGCAAGAAAAGGAAATTAAAAACATGCAGGTTAAAAATTTAAAACTGAAACTGTCCCCATTTTAGATAACATGATTGTGTATGTTGAGAATCTCAAAGAATCTTAATTAAAAAGCCACAAAAACATCCCCCACTCTGTGTTTTGTTTTGTTTTGGATAGGTTCTCACTATGTAGCCCAGGTTAGCCTTGAAGTCACATCAATCCTCCTGCCTCAGCCTCCTGAATGATGGGATTACAGACAGGCATGTGCCAGCATGCCTGGCAGAAAGCCCTCTTTGAATAAATAAGATCAGCAAGGCCAAGGATACATACAAAAGCAGTATATCAAAATCAGTATTTTTCTCTATCAGAGGTGAACATCTGGACCCCAGAATGAAAAATAGCATACAAATCAATTTTAAAAAATGAGAAATAAGTATAAATGTAATAAAACATATAGGATTTATATATTAGAAACTACGAAAACACTGATACAGAAGTAAAGACCTCTAAATAAGTAGAGAGACAACTGAACTATTTTCGTGGATTATAAATGTCACATACTAAAGATGTTGGTTCTCACCAAATTGTCATGTCAACATATTTGCTACTAAAATTCCAGCCTGGCTGGGTTTGAGTTCAGTAGTGAGAGATGAGATCCTGGGTTTGATCCTCAGCATTTCACAACAGCCCCCCAAATCCCAGCAAGATCTTTTGTGGATATATTCTGTATTCATTTATTCTAAAATGTGCATGGAAAGCCAGAGGAACTACAGTAGTGGAAATAGTTCTGATAAAGAATAAACTCTAGGCAGTCGATAGCTTAGTGGGGAGACTGTTAGACTGAGAAAGAATAACAGGGGCGGAATTAGTTCACCTGATCTCAGCTAACGCTATAGAAATCCGGACCGTGCGATATTTATTGGCAGAAGGGTAGAAGAGAGATCAGTGGGGCAGGATAGGGAAACCACATCACATGCACAGCTGGTTATCGACACGAGAAATACATGTCATTAGAGGACGGGGAGCTTCTAATACACAATGCTGGGGAAACTGCACATCCATAGGCAAAACCAGAAAGAATCAAACAGAAACTTGTTAGTATCATAACTAATACAAAACTTAACTCAAACTGGATTCCTCACTTAAATATAAAACATGTAATTATAAGACTCCCGGGCAAAAATAAGGAAGAGGATCTTGAGATCTACGGCTAGGCAGAGAGTTCATAGATTTGGCACCAAAAGCATCCCTGAAGGGGGAACAAAAATGCTAAGTTGGCTGCCATCAAAGTCATAAACTTCTGAGTCTTATAAAGGTAAATCTTGTCTCGCATGCTTGGCACGGCAGGGGAGCTGGCCTTCCTGTGCTGTCGAGCAAGGGATTTTTCGGGCAAAAGGTGCACTGCTTTGCCACCCCATTCTTGTGCAGCCCAGATACTCCTGTCCCTGCCCTACAGGCCACCTGGACACAGAACTTAGAGCCTGGGGCTGGTTTTGCTTTTAAAAACCTTTTAAAACACCTTAAAACTTTTTACAGTTGAAAAGATAAAGTCAAGTTAAAGACTGGGAGCAAATGTTTGCAATCCACATAGCCAGCAAAGCATCTGCATCTGGGACATCCGAGGAATTAGCAAAATTCGGTAGTTGAAAACAAATCTGACTAAAAAAATGGGCAGAACACAATTTTAAGAGAATAAACCAATGCAAAGGCATATATGAAATGATGTTCAATATCATTAGGCATCAGAGAAATGCTAAAGCCAGTACACCCCATCAGAGTGGCTAAAAAATAAAAATTAGCAGTGGCACCAAAGTGGACCTGGTTCACTCCTGCATTGCTGGTGGAACTTTAAGGTGGTATAGCCACTATGGAGCACAGTGTGGCAGTTTCTTTAAAACACACACACACACACACACACACACAAAACTATTAGCCAAGTAACTGCTATACAACCCATCAGTTGTGCTCCCTGACATTTATCCCAGAGGAATGCGGGCTTATTGTGTAGGAAAAACTGTTTGTCCTTCTGTATTCTCACTCAAAACTAAAGGAAAAATACTCTCTTTCCACTTCTCTTCTTGGTACTGCATTTCTGGCGACCAAACTGTGGGTTTTTCTCCATAATGACCAATTCTTGAATTCTGAGCCTCTTAATGTGGTCAATTGTGATAGCAAACTGGCGCCACGGGTCAGGGACTCGGTCCTGAATGCTCCCACTCCAGACCCAGCGGCAAGTCTGGTGGGCTTACAGCTTCTGTCTGATTTGGGGAGCTTTACTCGGTTGCTCAGCCCCACACTTCAGGGATTTCTATGAGCTGTGATTGATACCAGCTCAATCTCTAGCCCTTCTCTCCCTGGAGGTTGAGGGTGGAGCGGGCTGAAATCAACAGCCCTGTCTTTCTTTTTTTTTTTTTTTTTAGCCCTGTCTTTCTTGAGCATCCCCCATCCAGGAGTTGCTTCATTAGAACAAAAATTCTGACAGGAGGTTCAGATGCGAACCAGAACCAGGTCCAAGTCCAGACTTTACAACAAAAGCTGCTCCTAGCACCACTTTGGAAATTACAAGGGGCCATGTCAGGAACTAGGAGCAGATGATCTCACTGTCTGTCTGTCTATTATTTTATACTGATGTCCTCAAAACACATGTACATAAATGTTTATAGCACTTTTATTAATAGACAATTAGAAACGACCAAGATGACCTTCAGTGGGAGAATGATTAAACAAGTCTACACCATAGACTATTACTCATCCATGAAAAATAACAAGTGTTGGTACAGGTAGCAACCCCGCTTAGATCTACAGAGAATCCTTAAAGAAAAACGGATTCCATACAATTGCATAATGTATGCTTCCATTTAGAAACATTCTTGCTACGATAAGATTATAGAGGTGGATAACAAATCACTAATTTTGTCAGCAGCAAGAGAAGGGTGGGGTGAGGGGGAAGTGGTGGGACCTTGAAAGGGCAGCGTGAGGCACCCCTGTGGCCCTGGAAGGCTCTGTGTCCTGACTGCGTCATTGCTCTGGTTGTAATATTGTGCTGTAGTTTTACATGATGTTACCACTGGAGGAACTAGGGAAAGGGTATTATTTTAGGGTACCAAGAGTTGAACTCAGGACCTCGCACTTGCCAGACAGGTGTGGCACCACTGAGCTACATCCCCGGCCGGGAAAGGGTATTATTTCTTACACCTGCATGTTGCTTAAATAACCCAGACAAAATTAAGGCTCTGCAGCTGTCTGATTGTCCTTGCTGTGGCAGTTTGTCCCTGCCTCCCGCATGACACAGCTGGTGATGGTTTGTGCCACAGCCTCGTCCAGCGTGTAATAAACCATGTAAATTTGTGACAGGAATCGAACCCACTGGAAACATGGTGAAGCAGCCTGCCAAGTTCACCGTGGACACCATCAGTGCGGGGCAGGGAGAGGTGATGGTGTTTATTGAGGACCCAGAGGGGAACAAAGAAGAGGTATGTTGAAGGATGTGCCCTTCCCTGGAGCTTGTGGGGTTTGTAATAGGGCTGGGACGGAGGCTCCACTTTCCTCATTGTAGACCACAGCCACAGTGTTCTGCATCAACAGGCCACTGAAACTTCTAGTGGTTAAAGTAACTTGCCAAGAGCTGTGCCTTGAAATACACTGTAAATTGATACTGAAGGATACAAGGACGAATAAAGCAATAAAGCAAAGTTCACTTTCTTTTTTTTTTTTTTTTTTGTGAAACCGGGATCGAACTCAGGACCTTGCACTTGCCAGGCAGGCGCTGGTGCCGCTGAGCTAAACCTCCGGCCCAAGCAAAGTTCACTTTGGCTTTTTTAGCAAAGGCCTTGTTAGTGGGGTGATTCATGCCCTGATCTCTTCTCACATTTATCATTCTTTGGCTCTTTCCTCAGGGCCTTTCTGTTCACTTAATTTTCTGATGACCATATTTTATTCCTAGTACTTAGAATGTGCCCAACTTGCTCATTATTTTGTTTTTGGTACTTAAAACTGCATGCATTTCATAAGCACTCCTTCCCCACTCTGGAGACAGAGTGTTACTGTGTAGCTCAGGCTGGCCTTGAATTTGCTATGTGGCCCAGGCTGGGCTCCAATTTGTGATCCTCCTGCCTTGCCCTCCCAACTGCCACAACTATTCCTGTGCACCACACGCCTGTTTCTTACAAACCTTGAATAACTGCTGAGCTAATGAATGTTTAAGTCACTTGCTTCATGTTCTCTGTCATCCACGGAGTGCTAGCCCTGGACAGTGCCAGTCCTCACTTTGTCCCGGGTGGTTTGTTTCCGTGAGTTCAGGCTACTGCTTTTCCGTTCCCTCTGCAGGACTGGCAGGCAGGAAGTAGCACCTCCAGGGTTTCCAGCCTGGCTGCTTGTTGCAGGACCTTGGCTGACACAGCGTTCCTCACACCTGACACCTTCCCTAACTGTTACACCCCTTCCTTTCTAGGCACAGGTCACCCCTGTCAGCGACAAGAACAAGACATATTCTGTGGAGTATCTGCCCAAGGTCACTGGGCTACACAAAGTAAGATGAGTTATCGTGGATTAGACACTCTTTTGGCTTATTTGGATATTTATAAAAGAGGGAGATCTTAGGGAAGAACAGTGGTCCTTCTTTGTCCCAAGCTCTGGGCCTCTCATATACTAAGCAAGCACTCTACCATTGAGCTCTACCCAAGCCCGAAAGAGTGGTTTTCTGGGGCCAGGGATTTAGCTCAGTGGTTCCGCCGCCTGCCTCAAAAGCGCAAGGGCCCGAGTTCAATCCACAGTACTTTAAAAAAAAAAAAAGAGTGGTTTTCTTTTTTTGTGGTACCAGGGATTGAACTCAGGACCTTGTGCTTGCAAAGTAGGTGCGGTGCCATTGAGCTAAATCCCTGGCCCAAGAGTGGTTTTCTTAAGTTAACTTCTTTTTAAAGTATCCATTCTCATTGTAGAAAGTTTGAAATCCGTATGAGTCAGACGTCAGATGTCAGGCATTAGCTCCTCTGTTTAAATTCCACCAGCAAGTTCTTTGTAAAGTCCTGAGTTTTGTCTGACTCAGTATTGGTACCTAGTGGTTGCAGCTGCATCTCTGGAGTGTAGATGTAGTAGTCTCAAAACTTTGGGCTCTGTGTCCTTAGTGATTCCTTAGGTGCCCTCCTCCAAAGTGGTCTGGAGGCTGTGGCTATGCTGGCATTGAAGGCAAGGTTGGAAGAACAAGCTGACTAGTAGAAAGAAACAGCCTGGGGAAGTGACAGTGATCGAGCCCCAGGCCCTTTGTATCAGCAGCATCTTGAGTTCTCTTTGAGATAGGACAGTGGTACCTGGGTTCACAAGCTTAATTCTTTCCATGATTCTGGTCACAGGTGTATCCAGGTGGCCTGTAGGGCAGGGGCTGAGAGCCTGTTCTACAGGAGAGTGGGGTGACCCAGGAGTGTACCCTATGTCAAAGAAGGATCAGTGCAGCACAGGAAGCCCAACTCCTGTGTACTAGGCCCAGTCTTGGAGATGTAGACTCGGCTCACTCACTACTACCTTGGGTTTTCATGAATCCCACTGGACTTAGATTATTCTTTGACTTAAAAAATTATGAATTTGGAAAAAAGCCGTCTTAAAGAGGAGCATTTTATGATGTAATCTGTTCATTCTAGCCTAGAATGGATTCACATGAAACTCAATCCAGTTCTCTTGAAAAATTTCAAAAATGAGAACTATGCCACAAGGTTTAGATGGAAATCATTGTTCTTTGTCTCAAATATATACATCAAAGAATGATCTTGGTCCCTTGAAAAATGCTTTGACTATCAGTTTGAAATCTTGGGAACACATATTATATTCTGGGAGGACAGAGGCCCCGTCTGCAGCCCTCTGATGGACCTATGTCTAGAGATTGACTAGGACAGGTTATTCTTTTCCTGCTTGAAAGGCTGAGCATATCTGCTGTAAGCATTTTAGTTTCCTGAAGGCATGATCTCCCAGTCACAGCTGCATGGCTGATGGGGCCAGGCAGGCGTCTCATTGAAGCTGTTTACCTTGGTTCCCGGCTCCTGATTCCAGCTGTCTTTGTGTATGCAATGCTGAGAAGGGAGAAAAAGATCAATGATGCACAAGGCATAATAGTCGTTTTGCTAGGCATGGAGAAGTGATTACATCTCTGCTGTCTGTCACCTGTAGGTCACCGTCCTCTTTGCAGGACAGCACATCTCCAAGAGCCCATTTGAAGTGAATGTTGACAAGGCCCAAGGAGATGCCAGTAAAGTCACTGCCAAAGGCCCAGGGTTGGAAGCCGCAGGGAATATTGCCAATAAGTCCACCTATTTTGATATCTACACAGCAGGTAATGTGTATTCCTCCATGGATTGGACTTTCAGGCTTTCTTCCAAAATCTAAAATGTAAATAGTCCTCAGGATTTGAAGGGTTGCCTTTTTTGGTGCTGGGGACTGAACCTAGGGCCTTCTGTCTGTGCTACCTTCCCAGCACCCAACCACCTTTTAAAGTTTTTTTTTATTTTGAGACAGTATCTCACTAAGTTGCTAAGTTGCCCAGGGTGGGTTTGAACTGGTGATTCTCCTGCCTAAGCCTCTCATAGTGCTGGAAAACAGGCATGTGCCATCACATCCAGCTGAAGACTTGTCTTTTAAACTGAACAAACCACAAAATCAACTTTTCCCAATGTGTATTATATATTTATGTTTTGCAAAACTAGCTTTTCTTTTCAAAAGTTTATCATCAGGCTTGACAGTGATTGATTAGTAATCAATTTCTGTATACATTTCTGACTTTACTAAATTTTCCGAAGAAAGTAAGTTTTAACAATCATCTACTAGAAGTTCTATGAGAGATCCTGTCGGGGGAAGGGATAGACTGTCTAAGACCTATGAGTTGAATTGTTAACCTTCTTTTCGACGTAGATAATTTAGAAAATAGAGAATCTGAATTCAGACAAGTTCAGTGACAGTCTCACCACCCCAGGATGATGGTTGTCAGTGTCTCCGTGTGACCTCGCCAAGCGCCTCTGTATCCCTTGCTGTTTGCATTTTGCACCGCACAGCAGGGAGCTGTCAGAGGGGGAGCTTGGGCTCATGGAATGCTCACTCTTTCCCAGGAGCTGGTGTGGGTGACATTGTCGTGGAGGTGGAAGATCCCCAGGGGAAGAACACGCTGGAGTTGTTCGTGGAAGACAAAGGAAACCAGGTGTATCGATGTGTGTACAAACCAGTGCAGCCTGGCCCTCACGCGGTCAAGGTGTTCTTTGCTGGGGACACCATTCCCAAGAGTCCCTTTCTTGTGCAGGTGGGGGAAGGTGAGTGCTGGTGTGGAGACTGACTGTGCACTGGGCACTGAGGCCTCAAAGTGGTCTCGCCCAATACCGAGCTTGCCCTGTCCTCTTTCTACTAGGGTCACTTCAGGAGGAAGTGAATTACTCTCTCGTTAAGCTGTTAATACTATCGTAGGTTGTTAGCTTCCCATCACTGTGACAAAATACCTGAGATAATCAAATTGATAGGAGGAAAGGTTTATTTTGGCTCACACTTTCAGTGGTTTCAGCCCATGGACACTTGGCCCTGTTGCCTTTCTACCTGTCCTGCCACAGCACATCATGGCAGGAGCATATGGCAGAGAGCTGCCTGCTCCCCTCATGGCAGCTGGTGGCAAAGGGAGGGAGAGACAGGGCTAGGATCCCGGTATCCCCTTCAGGACCCGCCCCCAGTGGCCTAACTTCCACTTACTAGGCCCCACCTCTTAAAGGCCCCGTCACTTCCCAATACTGCCTGAGGCTGGGGACCAAGCCTTCAACACAGACAGGGGCCTTTGGGGGCCAGTTTAGATCCAGTCTACAGTAGGTTGCGCATTCCTAATCTGAACTCTGAGATGCTTCAGAATCTAGGATGGTTTGAGCACGGATGTGATGCTCAGAGAGCTTTAGATTTTGGAGCACTTTAGATCTCAGATTTTGAGATTAGGGATGCTTAACCATCAAAATCTGTGCAGATATTCTAAAATCTCCCCAAAAAGAAAATTTAAATCTGAAGTCTGAGACATGTTTTTGGTCCTAAGCATTTTTCTTTTTTGGTACTGGGGATCGAACTCGGGACCTTGCGCTTGTGAGGCTGGCAGTGGAACCACTGAGCTAAATCCCCAGTCCACCATTTTGGATAAAGAATACGCAATCTGTATTTTTCATAAGTCACACAGAGACCGAAGTGCATTAAGAGTATGAAATCGGGGCTGGGGATTTAGCTCAGTGGTTTCACCGCCTGCTGCACAAGCGCAAGGACCTAAGTTCGATCCCCAGTACCAAAAAAAAAAAAGAGAGTATGAAATCATTTAGCGGGTGAGCTCCCCACACACATCGGAGGAGCTGGCATCTGTCACTGAGGTTGGTGCAGCAGGTGGCCTGCAGCCTCCACTGCCCCTTCACTGGCTGCCAGACACTCAGCACACCCACCTCTGATTGTCACCCCACCTGTGTGTCGCAGGTGGGGATGTGTGGTGTCAGTGCTGTGACACGTCAGTAAGAGCAGAACTTCAGTCTCTGGTAACTGTGCCCTTAACCACTCTTCTAAACTCGTTTTCCACCAGGAACACACGTTTTTCTCTAATGTTAGACCTCTTCAGACTTGGTTGCTCCCTTATTTTTTTTCCTTCCCAACTGTGCCTACTTTTCTAACCCATACTTGCCTTTCCTGTTCTGTCCTCCGCATCTGCACCTCTGCGTCTGCAGACTTGGCTTCCTCTTCCGAATCCTGCCTCTGGGCCAGCCTGGACCCGAAGCTGCTGGCTTCCTAGTTGCGAGCACTGGGCCAGAGGCTATTGCTTGGTAAGGGCTGGTTGGGTGGGGTGTCTCTGCCCGTTCTTTGTTCTGCTTGTGATCATCAGCTGAGCCTGTGCTCTTTGTGACTTCAGGAAATTCAGGTGTTATTACAACTTGTGCAGCCAGACCCCAAACCCACTATCTAACTGGGTTTAAATATACCTAAGGCTTTGCAAAATAGCAGAAAACCTGACAGTTTCCTGCCAGCTCTTCAGCTCTGTTCAGTGTTTATATGAACTGAGCATTTACCCTTTTGATGTCGAGACTGTTACACATGTTCAGAATTTCCATGAGTGTGTGTATGTCTTTTAAGACACATTTAAACCCTCTGAGGAAGTCCTGTCATCCCGTTGTGACTTATTTCTAGTGAGAGCAACTTTTTCTCCCTTTGACAAAGAAAAAAAACAAACAAAAACCCTAACATATTCGTAAGCAAAACTCTTTTTGACATAAGGAAAAAAAGGAATTTGTAACTGCTTTCCTGATTTTTCTAATGTTTCCTAACCTGCTCTCACTCATGCACCACTTTTTTCATTTCTGGCATATCCACCCCATCCATCACTTACACTGTGCAGTATTTAATTAATAGACCCTTTCTTCTGATTTACTACCTGCTGCTATAAAGATTTGAGGTTAAAAGAACTTTTCTATCTCTGTCACAATGGAAAACCGATGTCACTTGTCAAAATGCCACTATAAACTTGTGTCCACCCATGATCCATCTAAAATTCTAATTCCAAGAATGTCTGCTTCTTTGGGAAGCTGTGGACATTGCAAGGAGGAGCAGCCAGATGTTAGAGTTACTTTCCTTGTGTGCAGCAGTCTCTTCTGGAGTCTGTAACCCCCAGTGTATAAGATCCGTCATATGCAGAGTGAGATTTGGACTTTGTACCCATGAATTTCCCATTTCTGCTTAATGAGAAGGTCATCCGTGCTGGGTAAAGAATTCCTAGGGCACAAAGGTGTCTTTTATTAACCTTTGACTAACACCAGAGGTCTGTATGGACCTTTCATGAAAAGAATACTAGAAACTATCTTAGTCTTTAGCTTTCAGTTGGAGAGGTGTAGGGTTTTAAAATAGCCCTGGAAGTCAAGTCAGCAGTGGGATTTCGTGCTGATCCCTGCTTTTGTAGCCTCCCAGCTTCTGAGAACCTTGTAACAGCTAGCCCTGAAAGGTTGTTCTGCTGTGGCCGAGTGCGGCTCGACCGTCTGTCTTGAGCTCTCTGTTGTTTTGCCTGGCTGTCCAGGCAGAAGACAACAGTGTTTTGAGCTTCAGAAATGGCTGACCTACAGTTTGGAACCCAGGTAGACATTTTCAAGCCCTGCATTTTCCAAGTAGACTTGAAAATGTCTGATCTTCCCAATTACTGGGCCCTTGAGTGTGGCAGTGAGGTTTGAGTCATGTCCAGCACTCTGTCCTAACTCCTGCTCCTCACAAATTAAAGGACGAACACTGATCCAGGAGCATAGCGTGGGTTTGCTGCACTCTCCTCTATTCATTGACAGGGTAACTTTGGCCAGTTCTTCTGCAGTAGGGCCGGACAGAGTTACGTTTTATCATTGCTTGTGAGGTGGTGTGCTCCCTGAACGGGACCCTGGGCTTGGGCAACTGCTGCATACTCTTTGTACAAAGCAAATATTTTCTTGGAGATTGGCTCCAAGTTACCTTGGCTTTCTCATCTCTGACTAAGAATGAAAGCTTGAACTGATGTCAAAACTCTGCTTGTAGCCTGCAATCCAAATGCTTGCCGGGCCAGTGGTCGAGGCCTACAGCCCAAAGGCATTCGAATCCGGGAGACTGCAGACTTTAGAGTTGATACCAGAGCTGCTGGAAGCGGGGATCTCAGCATAACCGTGAAGGGTCCTAGTAAGTGCTCCTTTCATTCCCGTCTTAGTTGTGGTTATGGCGTATGGATTTCATCCCATCACAGTGCTGATTGGTTTATCTGCAGAGCTGTAACAAAGAATTGAGGCTGTCTGGACTCTTCAGGGAAGAGAGCCGTGATTGATTAGTAGTGTCTGCCCTGGAAGTGGGCAAGAACAGTAGGTGGCTTGATAGCCTTACAGTCCCAGTTCTTTTTTTTTTTTTTTTTTTTGCTACTGGGGATCAAACTCGGGACCTTGCGCTTGCGAGGCAGGCGGCGGAACCACTGAGCTAAATCCCCGGCCCTTGATACTCTTACATTACATTAAGGCCACTGAGACGAGAAAAAGCAGCAGCCATGTAAGGGAATTGGAGAAATGCTGCTGTTGGAGCAACAACCCATAGAGGTGTATTTTTTTATTCATGGAGACTTAGGCTCAGAGAAGAAGGTTCTTTTCCAAGGTCACACAGTTTGTAGGCATCTGAGCTGGAATTCAAGCATATTATCCAAAGCCAGTGATTTCTCCAGTACAGGTTACATTTTATTGACTATGAGATTATGTCAGTTACTACTGTTATTACTGTGATCAGTGTTCAGAGGAGAATAAGATTCCGTACCATGAGGTTTTTCTTTGTAAGTAAGTGACATTACTGGAGGGCAGGTTATACCCAGAAGCCTGTTCTCACTCCCTGCTTTAGGGATGGAGACAGCAGACATGGGGACAGGCGTCTTGCCTGGAACAGAGAAGCAGCCCAGCATTTCTGGTAGCAGATGTAGCAGTGCTGGGTGGTTTCAGTCCCATCGCTCCTGCAATTGAGCTTCTTGCACTGTGGCTGCTCCTTCCCTCTGTGTGGCCATCAGACTGGGGCAGGAAGGTTCTGAGTTCCACCAAGTTAATATTTGATCACAGAGCACCAAGTTTTGGGGCAGGGTGTGCCCTGCAAGCACCCAAGGTTCGAGACTGCCTGGACCTGGGGCCAGGCTCCTCTGGGGCCCCCTCCCTCCTCGCTTGTTGCATCTGGAGCCAAGGAGGCTTTCTTTCCTGACTTTAGAGACTTGCTTGATTCAGCGGCTTTCTTGGCCAAACCTCAGGGCTCAACATAAAACAAGTTCCTGCCTGGTGGCCGGGTCTGGGTTTGTGGTGCAGCATCTAAAACCCATCCTGTTGTAGATAGCACACAAGGGCTTTCTTCCTTTTGTTGTCCAGCATTAGTGGAAAAAGATCTGCTGGAACACTGAAGCCAAATACTCATAAAGACCTCCCCCACCCTCAGCTTTCGTGGGGGCCTGAGAAGGGTGGCGATGGTCGTTGGGCAACGCTGAGGGTGATCAGAGCTATCTCTCTGCAGATCCAGGACCTCAGTGTCCCTCTGGCTGAGAGTGCTGCCTCCAGCCCGTTGGCCAGGGAATCCTCCATTTCTCACACTTTGGGGCAGATAGGAGGCTGCTTTTAGCCCAGACTCCCCTTGCAGGTTTCGGAGGTCCCACACTCTTAGGCCACTCAGTTTTTCTACGTGGTGTGTTGTGGATGTTGCCACCCCGCTGCTCTTGTGTTGGCTTTTGCTGTGAGCCTTGGATTGCACTGGAATGATTGCATGCTTTCTTCCCACAGAAGGCCTGGAGGAGTTGGTGAAGCAGAAAGGCTTTCAGGATGGGGTCTACACATTCGAGTATTACCCCAGCACCCCGGGGAAGTACAGTGTTGCCATCACATGGGGGGGACACCACATTCCAAAGAGGTGAGTCTCGTCCTCAGCCCAGGGCAGACGCACAGGCTGCTGCTTCGCAGTCTGCAGGAGGGAAAAGAGATCTGCTTTGTTGAAAGCTTTTTTTTTCTCTCTCTCAGAGTAGCACACAGACATTTGGCTTATTCTCAAAAGCAGCAGAAAGTCGCTGTGGTTTCAGCTGCTTTGCTTTAAATCAAATGCTAGTGGTTTGGGGCTGGAGCAAGGCAAGGAAGCCAGAAGGCACAGTAATAGAGAGCAAATGCATCGTGTGTCTGTACACCCTTACAGAGACCGAGATACTCATTTTTCAGTGAATGCCCCTGTTCACAAATGCCGGGGGGGCACAATCTGCTATGGTTTTACATTAAAACCATCTATGTGAGTGGTGTCAGGAACCGAGGGATTCTACCTCCAGCTTTGCCTTCCGGGTGTTGTGTTTCCTCCCTGCACTCATGTATTCTTTAGCTCTCCTGGGGGCAACTTCAAACTCTGAATACATTTAGTGTGCCTTGAGAAATATTTGGCCATTTCAGAAGTCCCTCCAAATCCGTGAGGCATGTGTTCTAGGACCTGCAGTGAATGCCTGAAGTCACAGAGAGTGCCAAAGCCTAGATTGGCCATGTTCCTTCTTATACATACATGTGCATAATAAAGTTTAATTTATAAAATAGGGACAGGAAGAGATTAACAACAATAACTCATAATGAAATAGAATTAGAGCAACATACTAAAAGCTGTATGAATAGAGCCTATGAAAATACTGTGTTGTACTGCGACCCTTTCTGTGATGTGAGATGATACAGTGCCTACATGGTGAGATTAGGTGAGTGTCGTGACATAGCACTGGGCTGCTGTTGACCTCCTGATGATACATATTTCAGAAATTTGGCTGCATGTAACTGAAACTTCCGAAGCAAAACTGAGGATAAGGGAGGGACTACTATATAGGATTCTTAGTATCCAAGCACACTTTTTTAAAACTCCCCACCCTAAAGTTAAAGCACATTCTTTCACATAGAAGGTACAGCCTATTCCATTGAGCTTTCTTTTTCTTACCGGGGATCGAACTCAGGACCTTGCGCTTGCAAGGCAGGTGGCAGAACCACTGAGCTAAATCCCCAGTCGTACTGAGCTTTCTTGTTGTAGTGTAAGTAGGATATGGAGACTTTCTTACTTCCGGGGCTCACAGTCTGGTGAACCCTGCACACAAAGGTCACTGACTGCAGGATGGTGCCAGGCGATACAGTATGGCCTGAGTGGCAGCCACCTTATATTGTTGACATAACAATGGCTGTAAGGGGACCTGTGTGGAGGAAGGGCTTTCCTGGGGTTTGGGACTTGGTGAAAAGATCAGGTAAGTGGAAAGAATGAGTGTTAACAGTTTATGGCTGTAGGCAGCTCCTTTTTTACTATTCTGTAATGCTTCTATTCCTTTCTTCTAGCCCCTTTGAAGTTCAGGTTGGCCCTGAAGCAGGCATGCAGAAAGTCCGAGCTTGGGGCCCTGGTCTGCATGGCGGGGTCGTGGGGCGGTCGGCTGACTTCGTGGTGGAGTCCGTTGGCTCTGAAGTAGGGTCTCTGGGTAAGTGGACGCAGCTGGCCAGCACCTTGTAGAGGGCTGAGGGTTACAGGGCACCTGGGCCTGGTGTCAGCTGGGTGTTGGGGCCTCACCCAGCCTCACTGCCTTTAGCCTCCTGACCACACAGGACTTTCTCTGAGTGCTGTTGTAGAGTAGCAGCTGCCAATTTTCCTCCTGCCCTTCTGAGGTAGGACCAAAAATAAATAAGTAAATAAGTAAAATATGTAGAAAGGGAGTCAAGGAAATTGAAAATTTAAGGTTGTTTGCTACTAAATAACAACACAAGGTGAAACCTATCTGTTATCGAAACTAAATGTTATAGATACATTCCTGACAACTCTACAGATGTATCCCCAGATGATAGATTGATACAATGTCAAATTGTATAATAAGCTTTAATAACTGGCTAACATCTTGGTTCTGTAACAACCTGATAAAAAAATTTACACCACACCTGCCTCAAAAGCGCAAGATATCCTGAGTTCGATCGCCAGTACCAGGAAAAAAAAAAGTTTACATTTCTTTGGCTATGATACTATACATTAAAATTCTTTTATGTTACATAATCCATTGTTGTTGTGGGCTAATGTCTTATATGCCCTTGCCCTCTTTTTAGACTATCAAAAATGATGGGGCTGGGATGTAGGTCAGTAGTACGGTGCCTGCCTGGCAAGTGCAAGGTTCTGAGTTTTATTCTCCATACCAAAAAAGAGGACGTAGTTCTTAAAAAAAAACAAAACCTCAATATTTCCATGTCTCCCTTAGATTAGTCAGGATGACACTTTTGGTCCCTAGCTAGACGGGATTGATGCCCTTCCTCAGTCTAAAACTGTTCTAGTCAGACCTTCGGCCTTCTACAAACCCTTCAAAATTAGGGACCAAAGTCGGGGGGTGGGGTGGGGGGTGAAGTAGGATGCCCCCCCTAAAAAAAGAATTCAAAAAGGAGACAAAGAAATTGAAATTTTAAAGCTTGAACCTGGTGCCTTAGACCACCTGGCCATCCTGACCCCTGAGATTTTAAGGTTGCTCAGTACTTTTAAGAAAAACTGCAGCTTTAAGACAAGTGCTTTCTTCTCTCCCTTGCTTCTGGAGACCACCCCAGCTTGTGACTCCTCCTCTCAATAGTGTTAAACCCTTAAATTCCAGGCACTGGGCCTGTCCTTTTCACCTATAAATTACATCTACAAATTGCCCTTCCTCTACCCCCAAAAACAGCTACATTGACAACATGTCTCCACGTGAAACACAGATAAATGGCCTACTCTAAAACCTGACAGTAAAAGGACAAATCCTAGATCACCCGTCTTAAAGATGCCCCTTTAAATGTGTTCCACTCCAGCTTATAACATGTTCTCGTTTCTTTACACACCCACACTCCGCTCTTAAGCGTGTCCTGAATCTCTATCTCTAATCAATCTTCTCATGTCTGTTTTACTGGCGTGTCCTAAATATTCTTTTTCCACAGCCAGGGTCAATAAACCTACAAACTTATTTTAAAAGAGTGGGTTAAGTTCTGTATTTCAGCCTTAAAAACCACAGACCCAAGCTCATGACCTTTCTAGGTGCGCAGTGCTTCCAGACACCAGCCTCTTCGATGCACTCGCACTTGATGGCAGAGCCCTTGGTTGGGGCGTGGTGCCTAAACAGCGCTTGCAACACAGTAGGCACTTAGCAAATATTGTTGACTGACCCTTAGTTAGATTAATGAATGAGAGAATTTTACTAAAATTTGAAACTTGGGGATGCCTGTAATCCCAGCTCCTCTGGAGGCTGAGGCAGGAGTTCAAGAGCAGCTTGGGTAACTTAGTGAGATCTGTCTCAAAATAAAATATAAGAAGGTCTTGGGATGTAGCTCAGTGGTAGAGTGCTTGCCTCACGTGTACAAAGCCATTAGTTTGGTCTCTGGCACCAAAAAAAATAGGTTCTACTAATATAATCAGTAAAACATAAATAATCAGGGGAAAAGGCTTCTGGTAAATTTTGAATAAGGTTTATTATGTAATTAAAAAAAGAAACTTGGGAGGTAAATATATTCTTTGGTGTGAAACTGAATGTATTTTAAATAGAAACCTGATCATTTTATATATGATCATTTTTTTTTTTTTTTTTTTTTTTTTTTTGGTACAGGGGATTGAACTCAGGTCCTGGCGCTTGCACAGCAGGTGGTACAACCACTGAGCTAAATCCCCGGCCCTACATGATCATTTTAGGTTAGGATTCAGGAAACTTTTCCAGTGAAGGGCCAAATAGCAAATATTTTCAACCTGTGGGTTATATTGTCTGTCATAGTTTTGTGATTCTGTCATTGGAGCCTGAAAGCACCCATAGAAAAATACGGTTTTGTTTATGGTTTTTATTTTGTTTTTGAGATGGGGACTGGCTGTGTAGTTCAGGCCAGCCTTGGACTCATTATGTAACTCACGCTGGCCTTGAACTCTCAGCATCCCATGCCTCTGCCTCCCAGGTGCTGGGATTACAAGTGTACACCACCACATTTGGCGAAAGTATGAATGGATGTGGCCACGATTCAGTAAAATCTTATTTACTAAAACAGACAGTAAGCCACATTTGGCCCTTGTACTGTACTTTAGTGGCCCTGTTTTGGATAAAGCAATAAGCAAAAGAGAGAAAAATAAGAAATCATTTAATTTTCCCTACTAGAAGGATTAATCATCTCGATATATCCTTCTAGCCTGGAGATAATATTCAACCTTTTGGAGTATTCATTTTTTTTTTTTTTTTTTTTTTTTTGGTACTGGGGATTGAACTTGAGACCTTGCACTCTCGAGGCAGGCGGTGGAACCACTGAGCTAAATCCCCAGCCCCGCTTTGGTATATTCTTTCAGACTTTCCCCCCATGCACATACAAATGTTGATTTGCAATATAAACTATCTAGGGGAAGTCTTTATGGCTGTAGGCATGAGTTGAATACAGGGCATGCCTTCACTTTTCATGGCATGCTTGGAATTACATTGTAGGGGTATTTCTCTAATTATTTCCAAAGTTGTGCTATGTACACAATGCTGAGTACCTATCCTTTGTCATTTCCTTCAGGTAAAGGCCCAGACCTGGGTTTGGTGGAGCAAGGAGCAGGCATTGGTGTAAGGCTTTTGGCACCTATTGCCATATTGACAATAGATATTTGAGGGAAAAACAAGAGTATATCTATGCCAACCCTTCCATCTCTAGTGACGACTCAGTGACCTTGGTTTTGTGGAAAAGGGGAGCAGATTTCAGTGTTCTTGCTGATATTTGGCTTTTCCGGAAGAAGAAAGGATGAGTTGGTAGTGACGTAAAGCAGACTCTTTCTACAATATAACCAGGAGGCCTTCTGCCCTACCCCCCAGGGTTTGCCATTGAAGGCCCTTCCCAGGCAAAGATCGAGTATGATGACCAGAATGATGGATCGTGTGATGTCAAATACTGGCCCAAAGAGCCTGGAGAATATGCTGTGCATATCATGTGTGATGACGAAGACATAAAAGACAGCCCATATATGGCCCTCATCCGCCCTGCCACAGGAGACTACAACCCAGACCTGGTGAGCCAACCCGACCTGTTTCTTTCCTCTCTTCCCTGACCCCTCACACTCCCCTAACCCCTGAAAGTTGCCATAGCAGGATGTTGAGAGATGGCAGAGGTCCTTTTACATCTTTGGAAATAAATTGGCCTGGATAGTACACTTAGCACTTTTATAATCTTGGACAAGTAATTTACCTTTCTTCCTATTTTCATGGTTCTACTGTTTGCTTTCTAGGGCATCTGGGGAGATTTGAGGTCACACAGAGAAAACACAGCCTTTGACAGTGCTTGACCTATGTAGGGGACTCCAGACCTCCTATTGCCTTATAACCCAGAGCATCATATTCCAGTCTTGCCATTTTTTGTAGCTACAGTTTCAATGTGCTCATAGATAAAGATTGTCTCAACCATCCCACCTCCAGCTCCCCTTCTCTTAAGTTGAAGCAGGGTTTCCGAGTGCTTTCTCTCAAGCTCTTAGGAGACTGATGGGCATCCTGTCTGAGCCAGCCTGGCCACCTGATCGGAGGTGGTCCCTTAGCCTATGTGTGCTGCTGGTGGGATACTTGGGCAGTTGTCTTGAGGCTGGCATTAGTTTGGGCTTGACCTCAGGTCAGTCCTTGACCAAGCTTTAGTCCTTTGGTATCCTGGAGCTACAAATTTTTGGGATGTTGTCCATGACAAAGGTTCTGAGCATAGAAATGAGGCAGCCAGAGGTCCCTCCCCCAGTTACTAGAAGTTCTCTCAGCTCAGAATAAGGCAGGGAGCCTGGGTTGTTCTTCCCTTCCCTCCCCCCGCCCCTCCCCTCCCTTCGGCCCCTCCCCTCCCCTCCTTTCTTTTCGGGGCTGCTGATTGGCCCTAGGGCCTGTGTATGCTAGGGAAATGCTCTACCACTGAGCCATACCCTCAGCCCCAATACTATTTATTTTGAAGTTACAACCTATTTGAGGATTTGTTTCCTATAACCATCTTCACGTGGATACTGTGAAACCAGTCACACACCATTTTGCCCACCCCGTTCCTTGGATACCAGTTGTCATATAGGGGAGTGGTGGCAAATCAACGGCACATGTGCCACAATGGGCACACAGAACCCTCTCTGTTGGAACATGAGCCAAGTCACCCCACCACTGCCCCTGCAGTTTTGCAGGGGCAAACCTGCAGCATGCCGGTTTAGTTGCAGTGTTGGCACTTTGTGATAATAAGTGGGTTTTGGGTTGCAGTTTGGCCCCTTGGCCTCTGAAAGGTTCGCCATCGCTGATATAGGGGCTTGATTGGGATGTTACAGAGAAAGAGAATGATTATTGGCCCTTTGCCCCAGGTCCAAGCATATGGGCCAGGTTTGGAGAGAACTGGGTGCATTGTCAACAACCCAGCTGAGTTCGTCGTGGACCCTAAAGATGCTGGAAAAGCTCCCTTAATGATATATGCCCAGGTAAGTTTCCGGGGCCACCTGTGCAGGCAGATGTCAGATCGAAAGTAGGATGGCAGATTGGTCAGTGGAGCTGATCCACAGTTTTCTTTCTCATCCCTGTGTTGGGAATAATAAATATACGTACTGTTTTGGGAGGTTACGTGAGGGTGGAGACTAACATAAAGCAAGAAATTTTTCATGAACTTGATCATTTTTATTGTGTGGAGGGAAGGCTTGTTTCACATTGCCATGGGAGGTTTGTAAAGAGTTGAAAATATGTTTATCGAATGTAATTGACAAAAGAACCTGCGTATAGGTATTGAAAGTGAAAAGCATGGAGTGGCCATGGCTCTTCTGGAGGGTAATTGGCTCATAATAATTAAAAATAAATAAAGTAGGGTGTGTGGCATGCACCTGTAGTGCCAGCACTTGGGAGGCTGAGGTGGGAGAATCATTTGAGCCCAGGAGTTTGAGACCAACTTGAGCCACAGGGTGAGATTCTGTCTCAAAAAACAAAAAGGGGGGCTGGGGATTTAGCTCAGTGGTTCCACTGCCTGCCTCACAAGCGCAAGGACCTGAGTTCGATCCCCGGTACCAAAAAAAAAAACAACCACAAAAGGATGTGGCATTTTGTCCTCTATTGCCATTGTGGAGCGAGAATGTGGCACTCTGTGGCTGCTCCAGTAAGTGTGGCCGGTTAAGCGGGTAACCCCTTGGCTGTCTCGGGAGGTCACGGTGGCCTATTTGATAGAGACAGTGTGACAGCACCTCTTTCCCTAATTTTGGCCCTGCTGCAGGATGGGGAAGGCCAGCCAATCGACATACAGGTGAAGGCCCGAATGGATGGCACGTATGCCTGCTCATACACCCCGGAGAAGCCCATCAAGCACACCATTGCTGTGGTCTGGGGCGGTGTGAGCATCCCACACAGCCCCTACAGGGTAGGTTGTGAGGCGAGTCCTGGAGGTTGTTTGAAAAAGTCTGTTTTTGTTGCCACATCTGGGCTTTGTGCCCGACAGCCGAAGATTGTATGAGGAAAGGGCCTTGAAAGGTGGGGTGGCCTGAAAAGCAGAGTGCTCCAGCCTGCCCTGCAGGACTATTTGTGACAATGTTTTGCTGGGTCCAATTGGGGTACTTGATAATTTTCTCAGTGTCTTCTCTAGGTCAACATTGGGCAAGGTAGCCATCCTCAGAAGGTCAAAGTGTTCGGGCCAGGTGTGGAAAGAAGTGGTCTGAAGGCAAACGAGCCCACTCACTTCACTGTGGACTGTACTGAGGCCGGGGAAGGTGAGAGCAGGCTTCACATAACCCAGTGATTATTGCTCCTTTGGGAAGAAGGTTCTTTTTATAATGTTTGGAGGACTGTGAACTTTGAACCAGGAAGTAGTCTATATGGATAGGTAATTGCTCACCTAATGAGCCTCTGTGTCATGTTCTTGGTGATATCCTTCATCCCCTTTCCAAAACCTTGACTTAACACCTTCCCTCGCTTGGGTTCTGTTGTTGTTTTGGAAGTGATTGTGCAGGACATGCTGTATCTTGTAAAGTGATGCTCTAATAAGCTGGTCTGTTCCAGGTGATGTCAGCGTTGGCATTAAGTGTGACGCCCGGGTGTTAAGTGAGGATGAGGAAGATGTGGATTTTGACATTATTCACAACGCTAATGACACATTTACAGTCAAATACGTGCCTCCTGCCACCGGACGATACACTATCAAAGTTCTCTTTGCATCACAGGTATGTGTTGGAGCCTGGGAGGCGACAGAAGGGAGTGGCCTGGGTTCTTCCTGGTGACCTGTATGCATGTTTTCTTTTTGGTTTTTTAAACCATAGGAAGGTATCTTGAGAACTCTGCTTGATGGTTTTTCTCTCTGGTTCCTTAAAACCAAGAAGGAAAAAAATACCAAGGACAACATTTTTACCACTTTATAACAGAAGTGAGGCAGTGTATTCGATGTTTAAAAGTAGGACTGGAGACAGAATTGTTGAACACTTTCATCAGGCTTCTGCCTGAAACAAGTAACTGCTAGACGTGTTGTTCTTTAACCTCTTTGAAGCAGTAACTGTGGCCCCATCCTTAAACTTTTATAGGGAGAGTTGTTTTGAAGTGTCAGGTGTGTGACAGTGATGATTGGGTGAGTAGCACCATGAAAACAGGAAGTTTGAAATTCTTTTGATTAAAGTTAACTCTACTTAGTAACAGGAACCTCAGGAGAAAGTTTTATGCCTAAAGGTCATAACCTTGAGTTGACTTCACCTCTTTTGACTTTATTCTGACTGTCTGCAACATGTTTTTTGGGGGAATTACAATCATTCTGTTTCTGTCCTTGTAGTCCCCAAACTTTAGCTCCTTGGTGTTACCTTCCTACAATCCCATATAGTGCCATCAGTTTGGGTTTTATTCTGGGTACGATTCTTTTCCTACACAGAACCCAAAGTCTGGAATGAAGGTTCAGAGTCCTCAGATTTGTTTGTGCTCTCAGGGCTGCAGACATGAGAAGCAAACTCTCATGGCCTTACTAATGCTAGTGTGTGCAAACTTCCCCTGTGTAACAGAAGTGTGCTCACCACCTGCTGCCATAGATGCACTAAGGTTTGCCCTGTGTGTTTGGGTAGAAGGCTAAGCTCTGGCAGTAGCTCGGGGGCTTTTCTTCTGAGACAGTGTTTCTGCCACAGGAAATCCCCGCCAGCCCTTTCAGAGTCAAAGTTGACCCTTCCCATGATGCCAGCAAAGTGAAGGCTGAAGGCCCAGGGCTCAGCAGAACAGGTAAGATGGCGCGCGCGGGTGGGGCTGTCCTGTATGGAGTGACAGTGGGTGTGTTTGATCTAGACCTGGAAGGATTGGTCCTCACCCCTGGGCTCAGATGGAGGCAGGGACAGTGTGCCTGCCAGAGCTATGGGCCTGCCTCCTCACCCACTGCTAAGGCGGTGTGAGGCCGTTGAACCTGTCAGACTGGTTTTAAAAGCGAAAGCCTTCCAGCTGGCCTGGTCTCCCTCATGTCCCCGTGTCCTTCCAGGTGTGGAGAATGGGAAGCCGACCCACTTCACTGTGTACACCAAGGGGGCTGGGAAAGCCCCACTCTCCGTGCAGTTCAGCAGCCCTCTTCCTGGTGATGCGGTGAAGGACTTGGACATCATCGATAACTACGACTACTCACACACCGTTAAATACACACCCGCCCAGCAGGTAGCGTCCTTGTTGTCCCCTGCTCTGCTGGCCAGGCCTACGCAGCTGGCCTCAGACAGTAGGGACGTGATTAGCATTGGTGGTGGCGCTGAGCCCTGGGAGGTGGCTCACGGTGCCTTTCCTCTGTGTCTCTCTGGTCGGTGCTCTCCACACCGCCTGCAGGATTCCCTATGAGGGAAACCAGTCTCACATCTCCCTCTGTTTTGGGTTTTTGACTTTAGGAACTCAGGCCTACCTTTTTCTAACACACCCACATTTGCTTGTGCACGTATACACAAACATAGTCTCCCTTCCTTTCCAGCTGCCTTAAAGTCTTGTTAATAACTCAGGGAGGAAGAGCTGCCACACTTGCATTTTTCCTTGTCAGCCCTTTCAGCTTAGTTTATGTTTACCTTTATATGAGATGTTTTAATGGGGGTCTTTTTTCAAAGAGCCAGTTCAGCTTTAGTTCCTAAGGCCTGAGGTGTTATTTAGGGCAGCAAATAATTGTTCCCCTTTACAAAAAGTAGGAATTCAGGTCTGTGTTGCCATTTAGGCTAGTTTACCCTGATTACTTTAGGTAGTAAGGGTCTAAAAAGCAATATTTATACAAGTTCACATTTATGTGTTTAAAATTTTCTCTTTTTTTGGTACTGGGAATCAAACTTGGGACCTTGTGCTTGCAAGGCAGGCACTGGAACCACTGAGCTAAATCCCCGGCCCTATGTGTTTAAAATTTTTAAAAACTCATCTTTTGGTAGTGAAATAAATATACATGACATTATCATGTTAACCGTGTTAAATACAAGTGCCCTTCAGCGGTATTAATACATTCACCATGCTGTGTAACCTCCACCACCACCCGTTCCCACTGCTCTTTTCGTCTTGCAGAACTGAAATTGTCTTCATTTTATTTGTTGAAAATTTTGTTTTACTTCATGTTCACGCCTCAAGGGTCTGGACATAGACGTGCTAGCAGAAAGGCCTGGATTTTAGTACTTACACTTGGTGTTACAAGTAATTATTCCAAGCCTCTGAGGCTCTTTCACGCTGAAGGGAAAGAGCCCCCTGTGTGGGCCATGAGAGGAAGGGCAGAACTCTGATCCAGAAGCACCCTGTCCTGGGCACTCTCAGCAGGGGTACAGGAGAATGGGCCATGGGTGGCCATTCCCCTTTCTTTGAGGCTACACATCCTTGGAGATCGTATCTTTTCTGTGAGAATTTCCTGGGCAGTATAAGGAGCTTTCTGATGCAGGTGTGTTGGTCTAGAAATGTGGTCTTGACTCTCCAGACTTTCTCATTCCTGTGCTTTTGAAAGAATCCTAAGGCTGGGAATGTAGCTCAGTGGTATAAGCGTCTGTCCCACAAGCCTGAGTCCCTGAGTTCAATTCCCGGTACCAAAAAAAGAGAAATTCTAATTTCTTTTGGGGGGATTTTGTTTTGTTTTTTTGAGATAAGGTCTTACTATGTAGTTCAGGCTGGCCTCAAACTCGTGGGAATCCTCCTGCCTCAGCCTCCCAAGTGCTGGGATTACAGGCGTGCGCCACCATGCATAGCTGAGCGAGTCCTTATGATAACAGTGAAACTGATACTTCTGTAGCTAGACTCTTCCTTTCTCAGCAGCCTGCTCAGTGGTAAGTTGGTCATTATTTTCTTGCCAGTGGGGCCTCACCATGCAAGTGCCGCCTTGACATTCCAGTGGCTTTGTGTGCCCTTTCTCCATGTTCCCTGTGAGAAGGCACCAGAACGCTACCGTCGTATGCACTGACCTTGGTTTTGCTTCATCCTATATCTGAATCCCTTCTTTGTGTTTTGCTGAGCCGTTAGAAAGTAAGTTGGGATCAGAGTTTGACCTGTACCCCCGTGACAGGATGAGGGAACCTACTGCCTGGCTCGCCCCGAGGTCGAGTGCATCTGGTTCTCTGGTAGCAGTAGGTCTGAGGGCTTGGCATGTGCAGTAGTGTCCCTCTTGGGGCTGTTGGTCCAGATGCAGACACGGATGAAGAGCCAGGCGGCAGCCTGGTGTCAGTCACTGCCCTTTGTGTGAGTAGTTTCCACAGTGCTTCTCAGATTGTTATTTGTCATTTATAGCAAGGTTTATAGTTTTCATTATTTGGCCCACTTGCCGTTCTTCACATTTCTCTATGGCGGACAAAACAGCTGACTGTCTCCTTGGGTTGTGAGTTCCCATAGGATAAGATGTCATGTCCCATCCCTGACCCGAAGCAACAGCTCTGGCACCATCAGTGCCCTGAATGGATTAGCAGGTGAATGAGTGAATAACTGATGTGGCACCTTGATTACAACCAGAGCGGTCTGGGAGCACTGCGTTGTGGTAAAGGAGTGTGGTTAGCATGACTTCATTCTCTGGGCCCTTTTTCTGAGGAGCAGCTGAATGCTCGAGATTCGGTGAAGGAAGTATACGTGTACACTGTGCTCTTGGGTGTGACAAAGGGTGGCCTTCGTTGAGGACTGGTGCCCACGGGCACACCTTCTCTTGGTATTTTTCAGGAATAACAGGCTGGAGCTTTCCAGAGACAGCTCCTGGTATTATGGGTGGGTGCTTCCTCCAATGCCGACTGTACCCTCGCCTGCCTCAGCCCCCAGCCCCCAGCCCCCGAGTGCTGGCTCTTGCTCCTTGACCCCAGCAAGGCTGCTCTGTCCTGCTGGGGCCCAGAGTGATAGCTGTGGAGGGGACAAGTGATGTGTGGCCAGTGGATGTGTCCACTTTTGTCACCACAAGGTGCTCAGAGCTCTTTTTGCCTTAGAGGAGTGGACATGGTAGGTTGGAGCTTGAGGACCTCCCTGAGGTCAAAGGCCTGGATTTTCTAGAAAGGTAATGTTTTTTCCCTGAGGACTTTGCCTTCTTTGCCTCTGGTTATGTGTGGCTTAAAGTTCTCACCCCAGGCTCCCCTGTACAGAGCAGTTTGAGACAGAGCTGGTGGCAGCAGCGCCGTTACAGGCAGTGTGTGTTAGGAACCACTAGGAAATCAGATGCTCACTTGATACCATGGCGCCTTCAGGAAACCATGTGTGCTCACAGAACCTCACAGGACAGCGGTCCTGGTCTAGAAATGTTCTTAGTGTGGTGGCCAAGGCTGCTCACAGAGGGCTCTCCATTCATCTTTTGTCACGTCAGGGTCCTTGTGTGCCTTGTTTAGCAGAATAAGGGGCAGGTCTCAGAAGCATGTAAAATAAAACCATCCTGCAGCCAGCCACCTTGTGGAGAAAGGACGCAGGTGGTCAGACAGCCCTCTCCTCACAGCCCTGTAGGGAGAAAGCACAATCCATTGCTTATCTGGGCCTGAGCTCAGGGGTGTGCACTGGAAATGCTAAAGGCATCGAGGGTACACATTTCTGAGGGGTTTTTCTCCCCCCATGTTAGGTTACTTAAGATATAGTTAATTTCCTGTCTGAGTTTTTGCGTTGCTTTGGTGACAGGTAATGAGAACATACTTTCTTTTATGGGACAGGTGGGGTTAACTTTCCCTTCTCTCCTTAGTACTTCAGAGAAGTGACCAGGAGACTTCTGGGGGTTGGGGAGAAGGTATTTCCGGGACTCCTACTTAGCCTCAAGGCTAGCCCTTGGGGATGGGGGCAAATTGAGGCATTGGCATATGGGGAATTCCAAGGTGGATGAAATCACAAGTTAGTCTTTCATTAAACATTATGAGGAGACCTTTTCTGTCCCTTGGCTGACTCTCAGCCCTGCTGAGTTTGACCTGTGCACATTTTACCACGAAATGCTATACACTTGAGGTAGGGGGCCTGTTGGTTTTGTATGCAGTGTTAAAAATTCTGGAAAATCAATCCTTCCATCTTCATTGATACAACCACTTTTTTCTTGGCTTTCCCCCTTTATTACAAAAGGACTGTGGGAAAATATACATAGGCCAAAAGCTACATCCATTCAACACATCTTTATCAGCGACAGCTTTCTGTAGGGCCTGAATGTCAGTGAGCCTGCCTTATGGGAGGGTGGGAGTAGGGATCATCTCTTCCTCCATCCATGTCCTGAAAGTTATTCCTGGACAGGTGAGGTGAGGGGACCTTGATCTTCTCAGTGGCAGTGGGCGTTTAGGGAGCCTTGGTGGACTGGAGGGAGGAGCTGGCCCAGAGGTTGTGGGAGGACAGCAGTGGCGCACATGGCCATGCCTCCCCTCCCGAGCCCCCAGGGCTGCCAGCACAGGGCCCTCCCGATCCCGCAGCACAGTGTGCCTTTGCCCAGGGAGCTTTTCTTTCCTTCAGAGGAAACAGCATTTAGACACTGTGCTGGTTGAAGAAAGCACAGCTCTGCCACGGGTGAAATACTGCAAATCCCTTTTGCATCCAGGTGACCTGAAACTGATTGCCAGGATGTGGAGAAACTGGTTGTGTTTGTTTGGTGGCCCGAGGCCCAGTGGCTGGGGTTGGCTGTGTGTTGGGTGGGAAGGTGGCAGGTGGGTTAGGGAGTGCTCACACTTCTAGATGTGTGACGGGGAAGTTCCTTTAACCTTGCTGAGCCATGGTTTCCTATCTTGGAAAAATGGGGACTACGGTGGGAATTGTGCCTTAGGTCTGCATGAGACTGAGTTGAGGAAATGCATAAAAGCTCGACACAGGTGCATGCTCATTATGTTGTCCCTGTGGTCATCAGCTGCTCTTACTTGATCTGATTTCTCTGTTCTTGCCAGTGGTCAAAAGCTTAAAGAAGACGGGACTGGGGATTTAGCTCAGTGGTTCTGGCGTCTGCCTTGCATGTGCAAGAACCTGAGTTTGATCTCCGGTACCAAAAAAAAAAAAAAAAAAGAAAGCTTAAAGAAATGTGTCAGATGCTTTCTAAATCCACTCTCTGGGAGGAATGAAGGGTCCAGAGGGCAGGTTTAAATACCAAGCTTGTGTGCTGGCTGCTGAGAGTATACTCTTTCTTTTCTCTCATTCCAGGGCAACATGCAGGTTCTGGTGACTTACGGTGGCGACCCTGTCCCTAAAAGCCCTTTCACTGTGGGTGTTGCTGCCCCGCTGGATCTGAGCAAGATAAAAATCAATGGGCTGGAGAACAGTAAGTGTCTGGCGGAAGGTGGCTGCTGTTAGAGTTCCTTCAAGTGGAAATTACAGGGAAGCAGATCTGTCTTAGGCGCCATGTTACGAAATAGCTCTGTGACCCCTGCCACTGAGCCTCAGCAAGACTCAGTTTTTCATTTGTAGGGGGGAGAGGGGGTGGTCACAAGCATACTCGTGGGAATACTGTGAAAGCAGATGAGCTAATAACGTAGAGGCCGGCATGTAGACAGCCCTTAATTGCTGTCCTTAAAGTGAAAAGCTGGGGCGTGTTCTTTCAGATGAGTTTCTAACTGTGCCACCAATCCTCAGCATTTGAATCCCATTTAGGTCGACAGTCAGGCATCAAAGTCAAGTCCGCGACACCCAGGAACCACAGCCACAACGTACCCTTCTTCTCTGCCCTGAGCCCCCATCCCGGTGATCTCATGAGCTCATTTCATTTAATGTGTTGAAGTTCTCAATTTCTGTTTGTTTTTTTGAGACCAGGCTCTTGCTATCTAGTTCGGGCTGGCCTGGAACTCACGGTTATCCTCCTGCCTCAGCCTCCTGAGTGCTGGGATTACAGGCGTTGTACTACCATGGCCAGCTCAAATTTTTTTTTTTAATTGTGGAGCATTTCTAATATACAAAAGTAAAGAGTAGTCTCATACAAACACCGATGTATTTAGCACTCAGCTTCAGATGTTCCAGGATGCCCGTGAAATTATCTTTTATACAAGTAATACGTAAATCTATGTTTTATGAAAAAGAATTGCAGTTGAGTTGATTCCATGTCACCCATCACAGTTGCTTCTTGGCCTTTTGGCTAAGATCATGTTCCCCATCACTTCTCTCCCTTCCTAGGGCTGACCAAAATTATCATTTCACTTCTTCCCTCCACACTTCCTCTCTGCATCATAAGTGTGCCAGTAGAAGGCATTCAGCACTGTTAATCTTTTTTTTTTTTCTCTAAACAATAGTGCTTTATTGAATACAAAGATTAGTTTAAGTGGATACAAAATTGCTGTGTAAAGTGTTTTAAAAATACATTTCTATAGATAAAGATTACCTCTTAGTAAAAGAACATGTATGTTTAGACTTGGACAGCAAAGCAAAAGCGGATTTAGAAGTGTGACCAGGTATCCCTCCCAGCCCACACTGCCGCCACTAGGTGCCAGTGGCCCCCAAGCAGACCCTACTCAGACATACACAGGGCTGACACTGACACCTTGAAAAGGCCTTTTGTTTGTATACTTTTTAAAGCAGTTAATACATGTCAAAATAACCCCAGTCACTGACTTTGCATGAGAGTATTCTAAAGTCCAGGACACTTTTCTCTGTAGAAACTTCACACAGTGAGCTTAACCATTACAGCCTTCAACTTCACAACCTTTGTAACCCCTTTGGACCATCTCACTATGGATTTTTTTGGCCAGAACAAACACGCCAAATCTCTGTATCTCATCACGAATCAAGCCTTTTCTTCAGCACAACTGCTCCTGTTGCAATAAAATGAAAGTACTGAACCAGTACAACTGCTCTCTTCCTCACACGTTCATTCTTTCCTATGGCCCAGTTTTGTAAGGTTATAAGAAATGTGGAGATGAGTCCAGGGTGAACTACTGGGAGATGGAGGAGGAAGGGCAAGAAGGGGAGACGAAGGCCACAAGCACCGTTAACCCTAAGTTACCCCGCTATACCCGTGCATCTTCAGCCTGCCTTTTGAAGTGAGCCATGCATCTTGAAAACCACTCATACCTAAGTCCTCCCCCATGATGGCGGTCCCAGACTGGATGTACCTCAGTGGTGCACCTGTCCCTGTTCACAGGGCCACCAATCCAGCTGGGCAAATGCATACCTAACAGGTCTCCTGTGCCCTCTGTCCTGGTTCCTCCAGGGTCTCAGTAGTGGCCTTGGTGAGCGCTTTTATTGACCTGGGACCCAAATGCATGACTTGTCGCCAGTCTGCAGAGTGAGAGCTCAGTATGTTGGCTTTTGTGGCCAGGGGCAGCCAGCACCGAACATGTGAACGGTCACTGCTCAACTCTGCCACATGTTCCCGTGCACTCAGAGATTTGACTTCTGAACAGGAAAAGCAGGATGCCAATTAGGAAAAGCTTCTTCCCCTTTGGGATACAGAGCTTCGAGACCCCTTGCTTGTGGTCCCTCGGGGTTCATTTTGGCAGGCCCCATTGCCCCAGAGTCAGGATTCCTGGGCCGTGTGCTTTTGTTTTGCTGGAAGTTCTTTCCTTGTTTTTGTCAAGTGTAACACTAGGTTTCCTGCAGCCTTCCAGAGACCTTTCAAAAATCGTCCAAATCAGTTCTCAGGACTTGCTTCCAGGCCCCACCTTTACCAGCTCTGTGGCTTTGGCCTTCTTGAGGTGGGGGTTGGAGACTGGCTTTGGCTGTAGGATTGACTCTCCTGCCAGGAGTTAGTAGATAAAACATGAACCTATGCGGCTGTTTTGATATGAGGTTAACATCAAAAGTAAGTAAAGAGAACAGCATCAGATATAACTGACTGCCCAGAAAAACAGATCATGGAGTTAGATAAATTTAGGTTTGAGTCTTACCTTTGTGTCCTGCTGGATATGTCTCACCCTAGACAAGTTACCTAACCTCTCTGAGCCTGTTTCCCCATCTACTACCGTTTGTTAATAATAGATACCCTCTATGTGAAAAACTAAAGAGGACAATGTGCCATATTTGTGCTTGTGTATAAAATGAATTTAGTACATAATAGCCATTCTCACTGTTATTAATCATTGTTTTGGTGCTGGTTGTTATTAAGGGTGAAATGTTGCTGATGCTTAGTCTTGCCTTTTGTCCTCTGTATCAGATGTTGTTTGTTGTAGAGGTCGAGATGTCCAAAGAGCTCATTTGCCGATTCTTGCTGACAAGGGACAGCTCCTCACTCTGGCTTGTTCCCTTTCCCAGGGGTCGAGGTGGGGAAGGATCAGGAGTTCTCCATTGACACCCGAGGGGCAGGAGGCCAGGGGAAGCTGGACGTGACAATCCTGAGCCCCTCCCGAAAGGTGGTGCCATGCCTGGTAGCACCCGTGGCAGGCCGGGAGAGCAGCTCAGCCAAGTTCATCCCTCGGGAGGAGGGGCTGTACGCTGTAGACGTGGCTTACGATGGACACCCTGTGCCTGGGAGCCCCTACACGGTGGAGGCCTCACTGCCACCTGATCCCACCAAGGTCAGCTTTTGTTTCTGTTCCAGAATTTTCCCTGTTGTCGTCAAATATGACACCACAGTACCGGGGGTCTGCCTGGAAAAGGCCTTTGGAAAGTTATTTTGTGATGAATGTTATTTCTCAGTGATTCTCCTGTCAGAGGGAAGGGTCCCTGGGCAGGTGGGACACACCCCGTCCCTCCTCTCACTGGCTGTGAGATTTTGGTGAGGAACTCCCTGTTCCTGAGTCCTTCATTTATCCATGCAGTAATGGTATTTGCTTCAAAGCCAGCTTATCAGGGTGAGGTAAATGTGGAGGCTGACTGAGTTTGCCCTGTGAGGGCTGTAACAACGTAATATAAACAGGTGTAACCCTCAATATTATTTCTTTTACTGTCCCTGACTCCACGGTATTTCCACTGGTCTGAAAGGCATGAATCTACAAAGTTGTCTCATTTGTGGAATCAGAGATGAATGCTTTATCCCTTTCCTCTTTTTAAGAAACAGCTTGATTTTTGACTAGGCAAAATTTATTGAACAAAGTGCAGCAGGCAGAGCTGCACTGAAACACATGAAAGCCCTTCTGTGTTTGGATGAGCTATTAGGTCTCAGTCCGACCCTGTGGTTCAGAACGGCCAGGACTGGGGAAGGGAGCTGCCATCTCCACTCCTGTGCTGTCCCAACGGCCACGCCTCCAACCTGTAGCTTTCAACTGAGTGCTCTTGAGTTATTTGCCACTTGAAGCATGGAGTGCATTGTGGTGTATGTGTGTGTCACTCGGGTGTATGTGTAAGAGACACAAGGGGCCTGGGAGGAAGGGCCTCTTAACTGAGGTGCACTTCAGTGGAGGTGGGAGTCGGATGTGGACACCAGGGCTGGCTGAGTAGGAGTCCCCAGCTGCGGGCAGAGTTTGACTTATTCTTTGTTGAACTAGGTGAAGGCACACGGGCCTGGCCTTGAAGGTGGCCTCGTGGGCAAGCCCGCTGAGTTCACCATTGACACCAAAGGAGCCGGAACGGGAGGTTTGGGCCTAACCGTGGAAGGCCCCTGTGAGGCCAAAATCGAATGCTCTGACAATGGGGATGGGACCTGCTCTGTCTCTTACCTTCCCACAAAACCTGGGGAGTACTTTGTGAACATCCTCTTTGAGGAAGTCCACATACCTGGATCCCCCTTCAAAGCCGACATTGAAATGCCATTTGACCCGACCAAGGTTGTGGCGTCAGGACCCGGCCTGGAGCATGGCAAAGTGGGTGAAGCCGGGCTCCTCAGTGTGGACTGCTCAGAAGCCGGTCCTGGGGCTCTGGGCCTGGAAGCCGTCTCGGACTCAGGAGCGAAAGCCGAAGTCAGCATTCAGAACAACCAGGACGGCACCTATGCAGTGACCTACGTGCCACTGACAGCTGGCATGTACACGCTGACCATGAAGTATGGTGGCGAGCTTGTGCCGCACTTCCCTGCCCGGGTCAAGGTGGAGCCTGCTGTGGACACCAGCAGAGTCAAAGTCTTTGGGCCAGGAATAGAAGGAAAGGGTAGGTCTCGTTAAACAGGGGAGGGGGGCAAGCTGGGATTTAAGGGCCACTAGAGCCGCACGGAGCAGGGGCTGTAAACAGCCAGCTACAGTGCCAGGCAGGCTGTTTGACGATATTTACCTGCCTCAGGGAACTGGGACCAAGGTTGGGAGTGGACACATTGCCTTTCCAGAGGCTCCTCAGCTGCCCAGCTTTGTTTTCTGTTTCTCCACTGGGAATGGTGCCCAGCATTGTCAGCAGATTTTCTGGTTTCTGTGTCAAAGGCAGAAGTCTTGATTTTTTTTTTTTTTTTTTAATATGGAAACAACGTATTTTATTGTTGACACTTGACTGAAAAAGTTTAAAATGTGGTGCTGGGTAACACTACATGTGCTACAAAGCAGGACTGTTTTTATACTTTGAACTTGTAGATCCCCAGTTTTGTGTGAGTAGTTGTGACTGCCCTAGAACAGGCTGTCAGTCGCTGCCCTGGTAGAGAAGCCAGCACTGCTCTAGAAGAGGTTGTGTTGTCACTTGGCCAAGATCTGCCTTGGAAGGGGGAGAGGGCCTTGTACTAGTCATCTTTCTTTTCTGAGGCAAAGTACCTGACATGCACAACTTAAAGGAGAAAAGGTTTACATTGGCTCATGGTTTCAGGGGTCTCGGTCCATGACTGGCAGGTTACAAGACAGAAACAGCGTGCAGAGGAAAGCTCATAGGTTGTGGCAGCCAGGAAGCAAAAAGAACAGGAAGAGAGAGAGAGCGGCCAGAGACAGAAATAAACCCTTTCCGGTTATGTGTCTTGTGGCCTGCTTCCTCCAGGCAGGCCCCACTTCCTAACAGCACATGCAGTTATAAATTCATCGGTGAACTAAGCCATTGATGAGGTTAGTGCTCCAGGATCCAGTCACCTTCCAAAAGCCCTACCTCTGAACACATGAGCCTTTTAAAGGACTTTCTTGATCCAAACAATAACAAGGTTAATATTTCTGATTTTGAGAGTCAGAGAAACCAGTTGTTTGCTGTCACTGAAATTAGATTTAATGTGTCCCAGTGCTGAGAACCTCGGCTTTGAAGTTTGCTCCTTGGTCCAAGGTATTGGTGATGTTCCCCTTTGTGTGGTTGCTCTGCAGATGTATTTCGGGAAGCCACCACTGATTTCACAGTGGATTCGAGGCCCCTGACCCAGGTGGGGGGTGACCACATCAAGGCCCACATTGCCAACCCCTCAGGAGCCTCCACCGAGTGCTTCATCACAGACAACGCGGATGGGACCTACCAGCTGGAGTACACGCCCTTTGAGAAAGGTGAGTGAGCCTGGTTCAGAGCTGCACTTAGCCATTTCCTCCCAGTGGCTTATGTTGCCTCACGCACGACCTGTGTGCTGGGCCTGTCTCGCGCAGGGGCACAAGCAAAATGACAGGGAAGGCGACAGCTCCTTCGCAGGGACCACCTGTCTGCCCTGTGCTTGGCCTGCTGGCCTCGTGGAACGGGTGGGCTGGGGCATAGCCTCAGCCTCACCTGAGGAGGTTATGGGGTGAGGCTGTGGCATGTTATCATTTGTTCTATGTTTATTGTATATTAATTTATATCTTGGCTATTAGGGTTCTCTTATAAAAATTTTTGATAAATAAAAATATTACAGTCCCATCTACCCCTACTACTTGGATGATCCCTATAAATATTCGGGTATACCCCCCCACCCCTGTACTGGGTAGTGAATGCAGGGCCTTCACACTGAGCTGTATCCCCAGCCCTTGTTGTACTTTTTATTTTGAGATAGGGTCTTGTTAAGTTGTTGCCTTGTCCAGGCTGGACTCAAACTTGCTATTCTCTTGCTTCAGGCTACCAGAGTGCTAGGATAACAGGTGTACACAACACACCTTGCAAGATATTTTCAGTTTATATGTGGATCCGTATCTTTTTTATTTCATGAATTTCTTATGGTATATTGGATAGCGGCTGGATGGAATTTGCTCAGATCAGGATAGTGTGCTGCAAATGACCAACTTGAATATAAGCATAGTGACGCTTGCTTGAGGTGGGCCAGCCGGCTTATGTGACTGCCAAGTGCACAGAAAATATTAAAAGAGAGTAGTTTTTAAAAATCAGATTGGGTTCAATCCCCGGTACCAAAATAAAAACAATTCAGATTGTGCCAGCATTATTTATTTATGTTTTTAATTTGGTTTTTTTCCCCAGTGACAGAGAACTGCACACAGACTTGAATGCTGGATAAAACCCTGAACTAGAGTTGTTGCCCCAAAATAGATGTTTCTGTTTGTTTTGCACAGGTGTCCACGTAGTGGAGGTGACATATGATGATGTGCCCATTCCCAACAGTCCCTTCAAAGTGGCTGTAACTGAAGGCTGCCAGCCATCTCGGGTCCATGCCCAGGGTCCTGGATTGAACGAGGCCTTTACCAACAAACCCAATGTCTTCACTGTGGTTACCAGGTAGGCAGGCCCTGATTCAGTGTAGTGAGTAACTCTAGGTCATTCAACTGCTTTTAAAAAGTTTTTTCCCCCTATGGCTGTGCCCTACATCTGTGTCATGGTATCCCTACTTCTGTTGAGAAATGTTTCTGTGATGCTTAGACATTTTCTTCTTCTTTTTTTTTTTTTGTACCGGGGATTGAACTCAGGACCTTGCCCTTGCAAGGCAGGTGCGGTGCCACTGAGCTAAATCCCCGGCCCCACATTTTCTCCTTTACAGTTACATTACAGAAAAAAGACCAGATATACCTACAAACTTATCAAAAAGCACTTGATCATAGTCATAAAACTGCTCAGAAAACTAGGACTAGATGGAAGCTCTTTGATTTGAAAATGCAGAAATTCATAGCCAGTCTCATATGTAAAGGAAATGCCGTAAACTCCCTTGACCACAAGAAGACCAGATGTGCCTCAGTAGTAGCGCCCTTGCTTAGTATCCACAAGGCTGAGGCTATGGGGAAACCACTTGGCACATAACTGCATTATATTTTGCAGTCCTAGGCAGTGCAATTAGATACGTAAAACAAAGGACCAGTGCTGGGAAAGAGGGGTCAAGCCTGATTTCTGTTAGACTACTGAGAAATTCCCTGTGTAACAGGTGGTGTCATGTTGACTCAGGTTGGCTAAATGGGATAGTTTATAAAGGGGTTATTTATTCATTTATTTTATTTTATTTTATTTTTTAAGTCAAGGACTCACGTGTAGTTCAGGTTGGCCTTGAACTCACTATGAAGCCCAGGCTGGCCTCAAACTCTTGATCTTCCTACCTCAGTCCCCCTAGTGTTGGGAACACAGGTGTACTCGACCATGCCTGGCTTATAAAGAGATTTTAAATGAATTCTGACAGTAACTAGACTAGCATGGACTGTGCGTATTTCACTTTTGCCCCAACTCTTTCCAGAGGGGCGGGAATTGGCGGACTTGGCATCACTGTTGAGGGACCATCAGAGTCGAAGATAAACTGCAGAGACAACAAAAATGGCAGCTGCAGCGCTGAATACATTCCCTTTGCTCCAGGAGATTACGATGTTAATATCACATATGGAGGAGTCCACATCCCTGGTAAGCTACCTCCTCCTGGACAGTCCAAAGAATAACTAATTTTGCATGAAAGCAGATTTAATTTTGCTAATCTGTCAAATATTTGTAGTAGCTGTAAAAAGGAGAATTTTCCCTAGGTTTATTTCCCCAAGAATGTCCCTAGCTCTCAGTAGGACAGTAAAATGACAGAAAGCTTGACTTAGCCTTTTTACTGTAAATGATTGTTCACATGATGGAGGACCTTGTCCTCATACCTGATCAAAGGGAAGCCTGGTTCTTTTTTTTTTTTGGTACCAGGGATTGAACTCAGGACCTTGCGCTTGCCAGGCAGGCACGGTGCCACGCCCCACCCCCATTGAAAACTGCTGTAAGGATTGAAACCATTAAGAAATACTTGACTGAAAAAAAAAAAAAGAAATACATGACTGGGCCGGGGATTTAGTGGTGCTGCGCCTGCCTCGCAAGCACAAGGACCTGAGTTCGATCCCCGGTACCAAAAAAAATACATGACTTAAGAGAAACTCTAAATGTGAAGATAATTTAAAAAGCAAAATAAAGGATAGATGATAAGAAACAAGGAGGTGGTCTTTGTGGAGATGAGAAGGGGGTCTGGGAATGGGGGAGATTAGAGGGCAAGAGGGGAAGGGGAAGTAAAAGTGACTAAGATGTGATACAAATGTGTGTGTGCCAATCGCTTCTCGGCCTTTTGGCTAAGATCAAGTGTATGTATGTGTGCCCGTTCCCCCAGATGAATGTATTGCAGACATATACTAATGAAAAAAAGAAATATATGATGTAAGTAGGAAAGCATCTCTACCTTTGTTTCAGGGAGTGGAGTCACCACAGGTTCTAGTCCCATTTGCTTAACAGAATGAATAGAATGACCACGCTTACGCACATGCACGCATGTGCACACACACACACACACACACGCGCGCGCGCGCGCGCGCGCGCCAAAGGGGAGGCCCCTGAGTGTGCTGTGGTGCAGATGCTCAGGTCCAGGGATTCCTGAGCTGTCTGGTGGTGTTGAGAAGAGCAGAGCAGGAAGAGCCTCACTGGCTCATGTTCTCCCCACACAAATGGGGCAGTGCTGAGAGGAAGAGGCAGGCTGAGAAGCTCCCTGTTGGGTTTCTGGATAGACTCAAAGGAAGCTGGAGTGTCCCCTGACCACTCAACTTTTCTGACTCTGTCCTCTTTCTCTTGCCATATGTAGACGTGCATATGTGTTCACAGTCACTATGTTTCTCAAATGGATCAGAAAGCACTAACAATCAGTTCAATGTAGTTTTACTCAGATATCCATGTAAGCCTTAAGTCTTCCCAAGTGACAGGTTTCTCATAAAACTTGTACTTACAGCTCATTCAATATAGATTTTTTAAAATTACTGTAATCACTAACCGAGGCGATTTCTCCCAAAAGCCACACTGACAAAACTCCTACTCCCAAGAAGCTTGCTGTCCAGCATTCATATAACTAAATGTTTAGCATTTTATAACTAAAACTTGCAGGTCCTGCTCCAAAGAAGAATGGAGCTAGGTGACAAGATAGTCTCTTGGAGTTTTACCATACCACAGTGCTGGGGACAAGAGAGAGTAGATAGTTAAATGTCAAGAATGGGCCTAAGGCTGTTGTCGGGAGAGATGCCAAGGTGGCTCCAACCCTGTAGGCAGCAGTAGGGTGAGCACCTCCTGGCTGTGGCAGCAGCAGAGCTGTTTTGACTCTTGGGAAAATGCTAGATGCCATCACCTTGGAATTCCCCTGCAGAAGGGGTAAGAGTTGGAGCCCTTGCTGGCTAATCTGTGAGCAAAATGCAAAGGGATATTTTTGAGTATAATAATAAAGACTGACTTGCATTTTTGCCTCACATGTGGAAGGCTTGTTTCAGACTTTGTGGCCTCCCAGAACTAAATGCCAACTTCTCTTGGAAATAATGCCACAGCTGCCCCAGGCAGAGAAATTTAAAGGTGTTGGTTATTCTCTTCGTGTCAGGCTACTTAGTTAACTCATGAGGTACTGAAACATTCAGTGACTTGCTAGCTTCTAATTTGTTTTCTTAGGAATTCTACGTAGTTAAAAATGAGCCAATATATCCTGGCCTCATACATACTTCCCATGGGATAATTTTAAATTATGTCTTGTCTTACCCATAATGGCTTATTGGTTTCCTGTGGTGGGCCAGCTATGGTCCGGTGGTGGTAGGTGCCTAGGCCACTCTGGGTTGACTGGGATTCAGAGCATGTCAGGAAGAAAGGATGCCGTGATAGATTGGTGATGTCTGCCTGGAGATAATACTTGGCGTCTGCCATCTTGGACCTAAGTTTATCTTAGCTTTGCATGTTGCTTTGTGGCTTCTCTCATACTGAGTTCAGACAACTTCCAATAGAAATGTCAACATAGAGACTGGCCTCAGAAGTAGTCTGTGGTCATCACCTGTTGACATTGAAATCTTCAACTGTCACTCTGTAAAATAAAGTTCGTTTTTGTTTCTCTGAACCCCAGCATGATGGGCTGTGCTCATCTTGGCCAGCATCGGCCATTTTTTTCACTTAGCTGAAAAACTTGATGTCATAGAAACAGCTGTTTTTAGGAAGCCAGGGTCTTAGTTTTTTGTGCGTGGAGCCCCTTGGCAGAGACTTGGCAGCCTTGGGCATGGTGCTGGGAATGCTGGGGCTCCTGTTTCTGAGGATATCCTCGTCCTTGGGGAGTCCCCTTAGGGTTCCTGGCCCAGCCCTTATTTCTCTGTTTAACAGTTTTCTCACAAATCCTGATCTTGTATTCTCCATGTGCCGTCAGTCTTTAAAATTGACACTCAAAAAATGAGAGGCCCTCTGTGTCCCCCATGAGGTCAGCTATGCTTCAAGGCCACAGCTTACTGTGAGGGCAAAAGCAAGGTTTCAGCTGATGGCCAAGGAACCAAGATGTCCATGTGTGGACAGGAGGTAATGCCTGCATTTGCGGGAACGGAGTCCGGGGGCCTTCAGGGATCATTTGTGGGAGGGGAGATAGGATATGGGCTGCAAAGCCTGCCCTGCCCTCTCTGTTCCTCTCTGATGTCCTCCCACAGTGAAGCTTCCTCCTTCAGTTCCTGTCTTTTCCCTCATCTCTAGGCCCCTGCACCCACTGGTCCCGCTGCTGGAAGCACCTCTCCATCCGCTTGCCCTGGGTGACAGTTGCTCCCTCTTGTGTCAGCTTAGATGTCACTCGCAGACCTTCTCTGGTCTCCTGTGGACTGGAGTCACTGTCTCCTAAGTGCCGCCCCTGTACACCTCTCAGCACATGTTACATAGGATATTAGAGAGGCATGCTTATATCGTCCTCCTGCACCGGATCCCTTCAGGGCTGCTGGCCACTGTGGGTCCAGCGCCTGGCACAACGTCTGCACATAGTAGGCAGCAGTTGTTGAAAATGATACAGGAAGCCACCTAGTGAGCAGAAGCTGCCTGAAGCCTGTACAATCAAGGCCCAGAACAGTGGCACCATCTGGGTGTGCGCAAGGCAGGGCTCCCACTGCTCGATGCTCAGATACCCGTGACCTGTTTTCCAGGCAGCCCATTCAGAGTTCCTGTGAAGGATGTTGTGGACCCCAGCAAGGTCAAAATTGCTGGCCCTGGCCTGGGCTCTGGCGTCCGAGCCCACATCCTGCAGTCTTTTACAGTGGACAGTAGCAAGGCCGGCCTGGCTCCGCTGGAAGTGAGGGTTGTGGGCCCACGAGGTGAGTACACGCCCTGCCTCCCTACCTGTGCTCACCTGCTCCAGCAGGACAGCTGGGACCTAGTGCAGGCACTTGGCTTTTGAGTGTGATTGTGAGCTGAAAATTACATTTCTCATATTATTTTATTGCTCCATCATCTAGCCAAATGTTAGAAGAGCCTGTTTAAAAGTAGGCAGGCCAGGGCCTCGGATGTAGCTCAGTGGCATTGTGCTTGCCTGGCAAGCGCAAAGTCCTGAGTTCGATTCCCAGTACCAGAAAAAAAAAAGCAAGACTATAATTTCGCTAAAAGTCTGTCTTTTCTCTCCTTAATAACACAGTCTTAGATGCCTTCTTATAGTTTCAGTTTTTAAGTAGCTAGTTGAAGCAAGTAGTATTTGGATTGTCATATGTAATATTGATCTGACTGCTTTAATACCTATTTCAACATTTGTGGGGTTCCTGGGGGTGTTCTGAATGTGGAGATTGGAGGGGGTAATTCTCTTGGAGAGGCCTCAAGTGAGATATGGGAGAATCCCTGGGAATGCCAGGTATATCCCGGCCCCCTGGATATACCTGAGAGAGAGAGTGTCTTTTCGAGAATGGGTTTCGTTGGCAGCCTGGAATTTAGGATTGGTATGACTGGCAGGTCATCTGGGGACAAAGCCCTGAAGTATGTAAAATTTGCCTTTTTTGGTAAACAAACACATTTCTCTTTGTGTGTCTAATTTCTTAAATAATCTGGATTTTTCTTCTGTGATGTGTTATTGTCCTCTAGAAGTGGCCAATAGGGACTTCCTCCTTTGAAGAGAAACCTTCTTTTTAATGGGGTTCAACAGGAGGCTAAGGCCTTTGAAGCTCAGGGCAGAAGTGGTTTGGGAGAAATGAGGTCATAGAGCTGGAATCTGATTCTGTGAAATTTCTGAACCTCAAGATGCGTAGGGGGGCGGCGCCACGGGGAGAAACTTTACTTAGATTATCTGCCTCTATTATGGAGGATTCGCAAGTAACAGCCTTCTAATTTTAGCTGATGAGATGGAATCCCAGTCATGGCGCAGCCCCTTGAAAGCCATTTCAGAGTTCTTTAAAGGTGACCCGAAGGGTGACTTTATGGAGACAGGTTTGCATTTTCCCATTAGCTGCTGCTTTAAATTATGTAACCTGAATGCTTCTTGGTGGTCCCACCTCTGAAATTAGCGTGTTCGTGCCTCATCTGCTTTGTGTAATAAGCATGCCATGCTTTGATTAACCTGCCCTGTCATAGACCCATCCTTCGCCCTCATTTCAGAGCTGGGATCCGAAGTCTGTCACCCCAGAGCATGCCTTGACTGTGTTTTATCGCAGCCTCTAAGTGTCCCCCACGGGCACCACACTGAGGGGTCCCTTGCTCCTTGAGATTGGCCACTCTCACTTGCCCTGCACCTTTACCCCAGCATGCTGTCACCGTAGTGGATTTCGCTCAAAGGTGGCCGCAGTTTTGACTGGCCAGCCCATTGGTTAGTGTTTGCGGTTCAGGGTCTGGACTCTGTGGTGCTTTCTCAGCAATGGAGTAAAATTGCCACATCCCAAGCATGCCTAACCAGCTTGTTAAGGATACAGTGTGTCTGCCGCATGCACCTTCGCCATACAGCCTCCAGCAGCAAGCACGGGCAGTCTCCTTAATTATACTCTAGGGCAGAATGAGTGTACTGTAGCCAACAGAAAGCTAAAGGTGTCTCTTGGGGTCATTTCTGCAACCATGAATTGGGCTCCTGTGATTTCTTAGGCCGATGATTATGGCCTGCTTGCCTTTGTGTTACTCATCGGAAACCAGTAGCTCTCGGGGATGGATATGATTCTGTTGCAAGCTCAGCCAGGGCTGGAGTGAAGAAGAGGCCAGGGAGTTGCTCAGATCTGTCATCTCTGTCCTCAGGCCTGGTGGAGCCCGTGAATGTAGTGGACAATGGGGACGGCACACACACCGTGACCTACACCCCATCTCAGGAGGGGCCTTACATGGTCTCAGTTAAATATGCTGATGAAGAGATCCCTCGAAGGTAAGTGCCTTGCACTTGAGGGGTGGACCCAGACCAGCTTCGAGCCCGCCCACCTGCAGATTGGCAAGCGCCGCTCTGTTTCTTCACCCATTCTTCCATTCATCAGCAGATGTTCCCCACAACCTGCCTGTTCCATACATGTATTGTCAAACACTCATCTTGCTGTTTGTGGTTCTGGCCCTACTGTCCCCCACTTTCATCCATCCTTTATAAAGGCAGGCTGAAGTTAAGAAGTTAGGGGTCTTTGGAGAAATAATATATTTGTTTCCCAGAGGCTTCCTTTTGATGACCCTCCCAGTAGTTTTCTCATTAAAACAGGTATTTCTGGGCCAGCGATTTAGCTCAGTGGTTTCGCCGCCGGGTAGCAGCCTTGTTTCCCCCTTCATATTACTACATAAGAATCTTGCACAGGGCCGGGGATTTAGCTCAGTGGTTTCGCCGCCTGCTGTGCAAGCACAATGACCCGAGTTCGATCCCCGGCACCAAAAGAAAAAAAAGAATCTTGGACAAACTCTTTACCTGTAGAACCCCTAAAACTTGGTTTTTGTTTTGTGTGTGGTTTTTTTTTTTTTCTTGTACCAGGGATCAAACCTCAGGACCTTGCACTTGCAAGGCAGGCGCGGTGCCAGTGAGCTAAATCCCTGGCCCTAAAAATTATGTATTCTTACACAGCTAAAGTTAAATGTGTCAATCTCCATATGAAATATATATATTGAGGGTATAGGTAAAACTTCCAACTTAAGGAGTATGATTTAAAAAATACAAAAAACACGGCCGGGGATTTAGCTCAGTGGTTCCGGTGCCTGCCTTGCAAGCACAAGGTCCCGAGTTCGATCCCCAGTAACAAAAGCAAAACAAAAAAACCCAAAAAACAGACCCAGGAATTTAGCTCAGGGGCACCGCGCCTGCCTCACAAGTATGAGGTCCTGAATTCAATCCCGGGTACCAAAAAAAAAAAAAAGAATACATAATTTTTAAATTACATTTGTAAATTTCTTTACTAGTACATATCAGGTACCGTATAAAGCATACTATATACAGAGTAAGAATAAAGAAGGAGAATGAGATGAGATAAAGTTCTTTGAATTTTGGTGACCATTGTCTTCGCATTGCAAAACTGGCTTAAATGTGTTTAACTCCATGTTTCTCAAGCTAGTTTGGGAACCCTTCTTCCTCAGACTGTTTGTATCCCATGGAACGCATTCAGGACAAGGCTGGCCTGTTACATGGTAGCTTCTAGCTCATAGTTCTAAATTGTATCCAGACTCATGACACTTTGATCAAACTCAGTCTCCTCTGTAAAATCTTCCTTTGAGTCCCAGTCTCTCTGACAGAGGTGAGATGTGGTGGGGTTGACTTATTACCTTACTGACCAGAGTCTGTGTGTCTTGTCAAGTCCCTTGAAGGTCAAGGTCCTTCCCACATACGATGCCAGCAAAGTGACAGCCAGCGGGCCTGGCCTCAGCTCCTATGGGGTGCCCGCCAGCCTGCCTGTGGAGTTTGCTATTGATGCCAGAGATGCTGGGGAAGGCCTGCTTGCTGTCCAGATCACGGTAACACTCAGTCATTTTCTGGAACCAAACTTATTAGCAAAACCCAATTTCCTGGCCAGGGATAAGAACAAGGGTTTTAATAACCAGTTTCTAGCAACTGTTAGATCTCCAAAGAGTTAGTATCTATGAGAGAGAATAAGCATGTATACCTGAGAGGTTTGAGGGTGTAGCGCCAGACACCTCTTTGTGGTGACTCTCCTGTATTTTGCTTGTACAACTTTTGTTTTTACTTTTAAGTGATTCAAATTTCCTCTTGGATCATTTAGGGCCTCGCTGTGTGTGACTTCTGTCCTTAGGGTATCCTCATGGGCCATGAGTCTGCCATGGGATCTATATGGCAGGCCGGAAGGAGGAAAAAAGGCAGAAGGGAAAAGGGGCCTCCCAGTCCAATCAGCTGTCTTCTGTAGCCCAGTCAGAAGTCCCTCATGGACATCCAGCCATCTCATTTGGTAGAAGTCAGTCATGAGTCATGGCTGTAACTGATGGCAAGGATCCAGGACGGGGAGGTCTATGTTCACCCAGCTAAGAAGGGGAGAGTCTTGTCACCAAAGAATGGGGCAGTGGATGTGGCGTGTGCATAGGAGCCAGTCCTGCGTACATCCCTGCATTTGAGTGTGCATGGAGCTAAGACAACGCCTTCGCTTGACAGACCACCCTGGGGTCATTGTCTGTGACCCACACCTCTGCCTAACAAAACTAGATTGTATTAAACTCACTTCTGTGTCCTCCCATTAGAGAAGCTAATCAATGAACAAAGCACGTTAAGGTTTTCCACAAATGGCTCCCGCATGTTAGCAACGCAATTCTAAATAGCACTTCTCTGTGATCCAAAGGACCAAGAAGGAAAACCCAAAAGAGCCGCCATCCATGACAATAAAGATGGCACGTATGCTGTCACATACATCCCCGACAAGACTGGACGTTATATGATCGGGGTCACTTATGGCGGAGATGACATCCCTCTTTCTCCTTACCGCATCCGGGCTACGCAGACGGGCGATGCCAGCAAGTGCCTGGCCACAGGTGAGTGCAGGTGGCGTCGGGGTCCGGAGTGTGGGCTCTGGGGTCATCCCACAATAGCTGTGTGATCCAGGCAAGTTTCTCAGCCTTTCTGAACCTCAGTCACACCCAGATTGAAGATCTTTTGGAGGGTGGTAGGGGATTCAGATTCAAGTGTGGTCCAGGATGAGAGACTGTTTCACAGGGTTATTGCAAAGATTAGATGGAGGTCAGGCCAGAAAAATGCTGAGCACAGTGCCAGGTGCACCATAGCTATGAGATCACTTTTGAAGTGAGTGCATTTGCTGGGGCATCAGCAGTGATGACACCCATGAGAAGCAGATTTCTGCCTTGGTGAATACGGGGTTCAGTTCTTCAAGAGTCACCCAAGGGCATTGCAGGTCAGAGCGAGAGAACCGCATCAAAGGGTTCAGGGTTTTCCTCAGGAATCCTCCATGGATAGTTGAGCCTCGCTGCTCATTCAGTTTCTAGACAGGACCAGGTGACCAGCACTGGCTTTCAGTCTCTTAAGGACAGCTCCTGCAGCCTGGGGTCGCTTTTCAAGGAGACTTTAAAACATGAACCCCACCCCTGAAACGAAACAAATTTGTTTCTCTTAAAAAGGGGAACCCACTCCTGAGTCCACCCTGATGTATCCTGTTTCTCTCAACTCTCATTCTGTTCTGGCATCAGGGCAAGGTGATGAATTGCTCTGCTGATCTCTTTCTGTCGCATCGGTGGCAAAAATTGAGAGACCTGAGCAGAATACTCCTCAGCCTGGAGGTGCCCTTTGGCCACAACTTTGGGCCTGTCATTCAGTGCGGCCACAGACCGGCTCCAGTTTTCTTTTCTCCCTCTCACTATCTAAACAGATGTTCTTATCACTTCCTCTTGCTCCAGTACTTGATTTTGTTTTTTCTATTTTTTTTTTCTTTTTTTGTACCGGGGATCAAACTCAGGACCTTGTGCTTGCGAGGCAGGCGGTGGAACCACTGAGCTAAATCTCCAGCCCCAATGGTTTTTTTTCTTTTTTTTTTTTTTGGTATTGGGGATTGAACTCAGGACCTTGCGCTTGCAAGGCAGGTGTGGTGCCACTGAGCTAAATCCCCAGCCCGATTTTGTGTTTTTCAATGCTGGGGATGGAACACAGAGCTTTTACACTGAGCTACATCCCCAGCCTTTTAAAAATATTTTAGGTTTTGAGACAGGGTCTCATTAAGTTGCCCAAGCTGGGCTTGAACTTGCTGTCCTCCTACCTCTGCCATGTCCCACACTCTTTGTTTACCCATGTGCTTTTAGCTTGTGCTTTTCTGTAGTCCCTGATTTTTGTATTGCTTCTATATAAAGAGGTACCATAAGTCAGAAAGAGATACAGAGACAGACACACACAGACAGACAGACTGGTTGTTGTTTGGAGGCAGGTAGTAAGGCTTCCCTAGCCAAAAATATTCTTTCAGGTTTTCCTTGTCGGGAAGCCCTCTGTCATCGTGGCAACCCTGTGGTATAAATTCTTAGAAGCATGGGATGGGTGTGCAGCAGGACGCTTCTCAGGGGAGCAGTTGGTCCCATTTTCTGTAGCGCAGTCTCCCCTCAGTGTTGCCATGCAGGCTGTGCTGGTCCCCTCCATCTGCCCTGGTAGATGATGAGCATTTGAGAGGAGCAACTGTGCCTTGCTTCTCCTTACAGGTACCTGTCACTCGAGAAAATGCCTGGTCTGTTTGCTGAAGACCAGAAGCCTTCACGTCCCGAAGCCTTGGCTGTGGGCAGACCAGGCCCAACCTCAGGGGGTACTGGGGAGCACTTAGAGCTTGCAGACGCCCTTATTTATTAAGGAATTGAGGGTCTGCCCTCTTGAGAAGCGCCTCCCAAGTGACCTTTAGGGTGTCCCTCTGTGGCAGCAGTTAAAAGTAGCAGTGCCCAAAAAAAAGTAGCAGTGCAAACAAGTGTGATTGTTCTCAGGCCTTGGGGACCACAGGTCCTTGCTTCCAGTATCTTCTTATCTTTCCCCCAGGTCCTGGTATCGCCCCCACTGTGAAAACTGGCGAGGAGGTGGGCTTCGTAGTGGACGCTAAGACTGCTGGGAAGGGGAAAGTGACCTGCACGATTCTGACCCCGGACGGCACTGAGGCTGAGGCTGATGTCATTGAAAATGAGGATGGCACCTATGACATTTTCTACACAGCCGCCAAGCCGGGCACCTATGTGATCTATGTGCGCTTTGGCGGTGTCGATATTCCCAACAGCCCCTTCACCGTCATGGTAAGCAGAATCCCTTCTCCAGACCGTGCTGCTGGCGTCAGATACAGTAACAGTGGCCACCTGTGGGGCCCTGAGAGAGCCCTACCCTGGTCTCAGAAACACAGAGCCCTTTGCCTCTGAAGGTATCTGGAGAATCTTACTGGTGACTGAGGTCTCTGTATAAGAGACTTGGGCAGTGTGCTGGCCTAAGCCCGTTTCAGAAAGAGATATTTTCCAGAAAAATGCCCTTTTGCAGAACCCTAAAGAAATGTGACCGTTGTTACTATTAGTTCTTCCTGCACACTCACTCCCTGTTGCATGACTGGAGAAGAGAGGGTCCTGATGCTCTTTGATCAACAGACTTGATCCTAGTATCTCAGGTCTGAAACTACCTTTAATTGTGATTTGGAAAGGTTCACTTTCTATATGAAGGGGAATTACTGTGTCCTGAAGCCAGGAACGTCTGAAATAGAAGGGAACCATCATGTGAATATCTGGGCCAGCACATAACTAGAGTCCTTAACACCAACCCCCTTTCTGGGGAGAATTGGAGATTGAACCAGGGCCTAAGCACTGAGCTACACCCCAGCTCTTTTTAGTTTTTATTTTGACACAGGGTCTCACTGAGTTGGTATGTTGTCCAGGCTGGGCTTTCACTTGTGATCCTCCTGTCTCGGCCTCCCAGAGTGCTGGGGTTATGGCCATGCATGACCGTGCCTGGGTTAATTTTCAATTCTGAGTGGCTCTTAGATCTTCCTGTGATGATGAAGCCTCTTCCACCAGGAGGGAGTAGAACCTTAGGAGAATTACCTCTTGTCAGCTCCAGAACCAGCCCTGTTGGCAGATGTGCTTCCGGCTCCCTTCCCATATCTGTGGCTGAGCGAGAGCAGCCACCCACCCACCCTCCCTTCACCAGGGGTTTCTAGGCTCCCAATAACCCCACCTCCTCCACAGCGGGCAAAGCACCTTTTAATTATTTCACAGTGTGCAGTAATGGAAAAGGATGAAAGGTTCCATTCCAAACAGAAGCCCAGGGACTTTCTTCCAAACAGCTGACAATCTGTTGTAGCCTTTTTCCCTTCCCTTGACGTTAGTGGATTAGTAAACATCATGGCAGAGGACTGGACGTGGCTCATTTATATCTCAAGTATGTAAACACTTGTCAACTTCGGATATTTTCCATTTGGGAATGTTTTTGTCCTGTGAGGAGAAAGCAGTGCAGCTAGAAAGTTTGTCTTCTTTTTTTGGTACTGGGGATCAAACCCAGGACCTTGTGCTTGTGAGGCAGGTGGCAGCACCACTGAACTGAATCCCCGGCTCAAAGTTTGTCTTTATTTACAGAGAAGGTCACAGTTGTAGTTTGTTGGGGTTTTTTTTTTTTTTCTGGGACAGGGTCTTGCTATGTATTCCAGGTTGGCCTGGAATTTGGGGTGATGCTCCTGCCTCAGCTTCCTGAGGGCTGAGATTGTAGGCGTGTGCCACCATGCCCAGCTCATTTATACTTTGAAGTTTGCTTTTATCCTGTAGTGGTTTTATTCTGTTGGTTAGAATTGGGTGGGAGGCATGAGCAACCTCTGGGCAAGGTCAGGCCCTGTGGCCCTTTGGCTGGGTTTGAGAGCCCTCAGGTGCCTTGAAGGTCTGAGTGAGAAAGGCAGGGTCAAAGTATTGGAGATCAGTTGAGTAGGAGGGTCTGGGGCCTGAAGTGCAGGCTTCCAAACTCATTAGGGATAAAACCTGTCTAGGCCCCGAGAACACACAAGGCAAGGATATTTTGTGGGTGCTCATAACCCTTTAAGCACCACTGAAGATAAAAGGCAGAAGGGCTTTGCTCTCCTATTGCTCGCTTTCCCCAGCCTTCCCCAGAGGGAGCAGCTTTCTCTTCATTGGTTTCCCGTGGGTAGATTCCTTCCCTGTGACCCCTTACAGGTTTGAGGCCAAATGGCCCTGGATACCTGGCTCTGCATTGATAGCAGGTGTCTCCGGGCACAGTCAAGCATGTCACACACAACACGTATAGTCGTGGACAAGCAGCTTCCTGCTTGTTGCCGGGAGAAGTCCTACACAGGCCATAGCCTCACCTGAAAGTCCTTTCTCCTGGCTAATGTGGTCCTGCATTAGCCCCAACCTGAGGAGCCCTAGGAGCCTAGGTCAGTGCTGTTCCTGATGCAGCAGCTCATGGAGCTTCCTGAGAATCACAGCCCTTTCTGCTGATGCTGGTATTTATAAAGTTAAAAAAATTCTCTTTCCTGACTCCTTGCTGCAGAGATGAGTGGCGTCAGATTTTCTCTGCCTGTACCACAGACCCTGAATTTCATGCATGGGACCATAATGTGCATGTTGCCTTGCAACTTGCTTCCTCCCTCACCGTGTCATAGATGGCCTTTCCATGTTAAGTCTCAGACATCAACACTTTTTAGAACAGTGGCTCAGTGTTCCCCGGACAGTCCTACATAATGTATCTGCCCAAGGCTCTGACTGATGGACATTAGGTTGCTTCTGTCCATCATGACCACAGACAGCTCCAGGAAAACTTGCACGCACCACTCAGCTGTTCCTGCTTACTGCAAGTGGAGCTGAGGGTTCAGAGGACACCAGCTTGCCCTCTAGAAGCGTAGTATGAATGTGCCTGCCCGTGACAGCCAGGGCCTCCCTGCTGTACGAGGTGATGCAGTGAGGAGGAGGTAGCATTAGGTTGTAGAAATCTGTTGAATCAGTGTCCCTCAATGCAATTCCCAACTAATCTCCATTTGCCACCAACCAGGCCACGGATGGGGAAGTCTCGGCCATGGAGGAGGCGCCGGTAAATGCATGCCCCCTTGGATTCAGGCCCTGGGTACACCTCTTTTTTTTTCTCCTTCTTGTGTTTCCATGTTTACTCAACCTTCGTTTTAGAAAAGCTACCACTTGCTTCTGGGGACTGCTTAGCCCTCTGGGTGACCTGGTCGTTGGTGTGTCCCCACTGTTCAGCCCTTCACAGTGATCCCATCCTGCTTTTTCTGTAAGACCCGCCTTTGCATCACCGTCATGCTCCACGAATCGCCAGCCGTCATGCGTGTGTCCATGCTCGTTGCAGTTTGTCTCCGTGGTTACTGTGCAAGGTGGGCAGCTGTGTGCAGGCCAGTTGCCAGCTCGGCTGCCATTTGCACATTTGTTTTCTGTTCAGGGACAAGGCCACCTGCTGCTACTCTCTGCCACTTAAAACTCACCTTCTTTTCCAGGCCACAAGCAACTAAACCTTTCCAGGTGGAGCCTCTTGGGACTCAGACATTGCTGTCTCTCACTTTTCCACTTTCCCGTGGGTACTGCTGGGAATTTTACAAGCAGACTGCCAAGCAATTTCTAGTAATTGGTCAGTGGGACTTTTCCAGTCCTTGAGGTTCAGCTGTGGGCCTGGGGCCAGTTAGACAAAGCCAGTACCTCGTACTTAGGTGGTCATAGCTCCAAATCCCGGCCTCTCTGGCTTGCAGAATTCCCAGTAGCTCTGCTCCTGTAGCTTCACCAGCCCACGCTATTGTCCACTTCACTCAGTGACTACTGCTTCCATTTTTAGGTGACTGAAGAGGCCTATGTCCCAGTGAGTGACATGAATGGGTTGGGCTTTAAGCCTTTCAATTTGGTCATTCCATTTGCAGTCCGGAAAGGAGAAATCACAGGTAAGCCCTTGGAGAGTGACTCACTTCCACTCCCTCACTCGCACTGGCACCCAGGTGGGCCCTGGGTAGGTGGTGGCGCCCCTCACCCAGTGCTCTGGTTTGGGCTGTAGGCGGTTGGTCTAGAAGCCTCTGAGATTGTAGAACGTGTTTCTTTGAAGAGGTAGTTTGCTTGCAGCTTGTGTTTCATTCTCAAGAGAGCCTATGATTTCTTTTAGGGTAGGAACTGCTTTGTGTAGGTGCCTCTCCACTGTTATGTTCCTTTTGCCCTTTTTCCTGCCTTCTCTGTTTTTCCACTTTTCCAGATATACTCTGAACTCGGCACTGAGGCCTGTTGTACAGAGTTCCTTTTTCTTTTCAGCCTGTTCAGTGCCTCCTCTTTTGACTGGATGCGCTGCTTATCCTGCTGGGGTTGTGGTCTCAAGACCTGTTTGAGCCTCTACTTTGCCAGCTGCAAAAACCAGAGGGAACCAAAAAAAGCAAATAGGTCTTCGCTTTCCAAACATGGTGGGACTTGGGTGATTTAGGTAGCGGGAGCGTTCCTGGGTCTGAGCACATCTGTGCATTGTGCTCAGCTTTCTTGAGGAAAGTGGCAGGTGGGCTCACAGCCCCTGTCCCTGTGCTCTGCAGGAGAGGTCCACATGCCATCCGGGAAGACAGCCACACCCGAGATTGTGGACAACAAGGACGGCACAGTCACTGTCAGATATGCACCGACTGAGGTGGGGCTGCATGAGATGCACATCAAGTACATGGGCAGCCACATCCCTGGTGAGTGGGGCTCAGCAGCTTGGCTGGCAGGGCCAGCAGGACTGCACCGCCAGGGGCCTGGCTGCTGGCAGTCCGGCAGTGGTCCAGGCAGCCGCTGTGTGGGGGACACTCTCGGGGCAGGCTTGGGCATGCAGTGTCAGTGTCGGCAGCCCTGTGAGACCAGACAGCCAGGGGACTCCAGCCCATCAGCGTCAGCGAGTTTCCCGAAGATTATGCAGCTCAGCGCCCTGGGTCATGGTGCAGGGCCTCGGGGCTGCAGTTGTTTGTCTTTGTTACTGTGTGGAGTGTGGCCAAAGGTCGAGTGGGGTGGGGGTGGGGGTGAGGGACTTTCCACCCTGGCCTGGGGAACCCTGTGTGCTTCGGGGCTTGGGGCAGGGTCAGAGCAGGAGTAGAAGTAGAGAGAAGAGGAGGCCAGGCCTTTGAAAGGAAACCAGGCTCAAGTCTCAGGGCCATCAGCCGGCGCACTGGTGGTGTACTGCTGTTCGTTGTTCCTGTTTTGTAATCATTTAAATATTTTCTATTTAATGTTTTGAGTAGGTAACACACGGTTTGAAAACAAAAGTGAAGTTGAAAAAGATTTCCTTCCCACCTATATCCTATAACTGTTCTCTCCTTGAAACTTACTGTTGGTTATTTTTCATGTTCAATTTGAGAGTAGTTGTAGCTTGTCACAGCTGACATCTCCTCCTTACCAAGGTGGGGTTTGGTTCCCAGAGCAGGGATGCGAGGGAGGCACAGGTGCAGGCAGCTGTGACTCTGAGAGATTGTGCCCATTGTCCACCCTGGGGCTGCTCCATCCACATGCCCACCAGTGACAGAGGGGCACCAGCCTTTTCACAGCCAGAGAGTGAGCTGTCAGATGTTTGGATTGTTGCCAGTGGAACTGTTGACAAAAACAGTCCTTGGTGTTGCTTTATTTGCATTTCTCTTGTGAATGAGATTGAGCAACTCTCCATGTGTTTAAGTGCCATTCATATTTCTATTTCTGTGAACTGAATGCTCCTATCCTTGGTCAGTTTTTCTGTTTTTCTGCTTTTGTTACATCAGTTTCTAAGAACGATTTAAATGTTAAGAGCCATTAGCCCCTTGTGAAAGGATTGCAGATGTTTCTCTGAGTTTGACATTTGCTTTCCTTTGTGTTGGTGTGTGTGCATAATATTTATTTTCAAGCAAAAATGTATGCTCTGCTTATATTTAAATATTCTAAAGATGTTGGTATAGAGAATAAAAAATGTCTTTCTTCCATTGCCCTTCCACTGCTGGCGTGTATCGGCATATTTCACATATTTCTCTGTGCATCTACAAACATGCATGTGGTTGTGTTTTGTTTTTAAAGGAATGACATAATAGTGTAAATATTATGTAGCAACTTGCTTTTTCCTATCACTGGAACACATTATGGGTGATGCCTTGAGTTGGTACACAAAGAACTCCCTCACTCTCTTTAACGGCCCATGAGCAGACAAGCCCCCTATTGTTGGACACTGGGGTCTTCTGATAGGCATGCGACCCCTATGGGAATGAAAATGCTTGCATACGGCTGGGTGGGCCGTGGCCAGGGAAGACCTCTGTGGGACCAGTCCTAAGGGGTGAACTCCTTAGACCACAAGGCCTTACGTTTGCAATGGCACAGGCTAAAGAAAGAGCCTTGTGAAAAAAAACCCAGATTTTTCCAGTACCTTCCCTCTAGTGGTGGATCATTTATCTGCATGGCACAGATGTCTCTTCCTTAGTTGTCAAGTTGAGCTGGATTCCTCCTGCTTTAGGCCCCCTGTCCAGTCTGGAGCGGCCTCAGGGACTGCTTTTCTCACATGATGATTCAAGGAATAACATTATGTAGAGCCGCTCCATGTTCTAGGCTGGGGAAGGGGGAGGCACATCGGCTTCTCCTTTTGTCACCTGCTTCTGCTCAGGAGGTGCCAGACCTGCCTGCCAATAGGTCAGTGTTAAGATACCCATCACCCAAGGTACTCATTCACCCCTTAATGAGCCCCAATTTTGTCTGTCCTTGGCCAACCCAGAGAGCCCTCTCCAGTTCTACGTGAACTACCCCAACAGTGGGAGCGTTTCTGCGTATGGTCCAGGCCTGGTGTACGGAGTGGCCAACAAAACCGCCACCTTCACCATTGTCACTGAGGATGCAGGAGAAGGTACTGTACGGTTTACGTAGTCACACGCTGGGGCTTTCTATTGAGAGAGAAGAGTGGGCACAGTTCCAGGGCAGCTTTTCAAAATGAAATTATCCCTGAGTCACGGGGCACACCTGCAGTCCTGGCAGTTGGGAAGCTGAGGAGGGAGGATCTCTTGAGCCCAGAGTGTGAGACCATCCTGGGCAACACAGTGAGGCCCATCTCAAATTAGAAAAAAAAAAAGCAGCAGAAGAAAAAAATGTTATTGGGTGGTAGTGTTTGCTTATTTTTTCCTCACATAAATCTCTCTTCTGTAGAACTGCTCTTTCTCTTAGCCAAAACAGAAATTTTTGAAATCTTATATTCTGATGAAATCAGATCTGTGGTATGAGATTTTTAATGTAACTCACCTGGACTTTAAGTGTGTTTTGGCTGAGGATGTTTCGGTTTTCTCTTTTGCCACATGTCCACAGACCTCCCCCGAATCACTTAGCGGCTCATTCCTGTTAAAGTGCTCTGCCCAAGTCCACGGTGCTCATGGAGAGCCCTAAACCCGGGGAGCTAATGGGATTTCTGTGAATGCGCCCAGCCTGACTGGCGGGGACCCTCTGTGTCTGGCCCTGTCATTAGGTGTGATTTCCCTGTAGGGCTCCATCTCACCCTTGTTCCATACCTCCTGAAGAGTTAGGGCTACTTGAGGGAGCGATTCAGGTGGTGGGGTGTCCTCCCAAGGGACTTTTTGCTTTGTAGCCCACTTTGTCCTGCCATAGACCCCTGGTCGAGACTCACCGGGAGTGTGTTCTCTTGTCCCTAGCATCAGGGCTGCCCTCATGACTGGATCTTAACCCTTCCCTCCCTAACTGCTCTCCCTCGCTGCCCTCTCAGGTGGCCTCGACTTGGCCATCGAGGGACCCTCAAAGGCAGAAATCAGCTGCATTGACAACAAAGACGGGACGTGCACCGTGACCTACCTGCCCACCTTGCCAGGAGACTACAGCATTCTGGTCAAGTACAATGACAAGCACATCCCTGGCAGCCCCTTCACAGCCAAGATCACAGGTGGGGTTGCCTGGCTGGCTGGCAGCTTCCTCACAAGGGGCAGAGCTGCCCCGACAGCCACTCCTTGCATCAGACCTTGGGTGGCAGGCTGTGAGTCAGTGTTTTTAGTTCAGGTTTTTAGAGGGACTCTTTGCAGGTACGAGTCCACCTCCTCCCTTACATGATAACCTGGGGGAAGACAAGGGTGACCATTTAGAAGGTATTTATTTTGTGCCAGTGTCACTTCCGCATGCAAAAGGCAAGCACTCAGAGGCGTTCAGATAGTTCTTACAGCATGAGTACCTGAGGAGCCTGTCAGCAGTGCTACTGCACAGGCTTTCTACTGCTCATTGTACAGAGAAAAATGTGGCTGGGAGAGGTATGGAGCAGCTTAGCCAAGTTCACAAATGGGCATTCGAGGGTACAGAGTCAGGCATCCCATCCCAAGGCTCGTGCTCCTAACCTCTGTGCTGTCTGCTGGGTTTGGATCCTGCTCTCAGTGGGTTATAAGGAAGAGGTACAAGGCGAGGTTCTTGTCCGGAGGTACTTAGACCTGTCTGAAGCAGCCAGCAACAGCAAGGACTGTGCCTGGTGCTTCCCTAAGAAATGCCCAATGGCACGGTGGGAGGCGCTTCTTCCCAACAAAGATTCCTTTAAGAAGTAGCCCATGAGATTCCATGTCTCAGTTCCTGCCACCTCCTAGTTTTCCTCGAGCCAAGCGTAAGTCCCAGTCACCCTTTCGAGGTCAGAGGTCTACCCACTGTCGGAGGCGTGTTTTGTCACTCACCTGCGGGTGATTGGTTCTTGCCCATCCGTCTGTAAATGGCATGTGGAGTGAGGGCTCAGGGGAGCCAGGCTGACCGTGGTAACAGAACCACATTGGGGGTGGTTTTCCAGATGACAGCAGGCGGTGCTCCCAGGTGAAGTTGGGCTCGGCCGCTGACTTCCTGCTGGATATCAGTGAGACTGACCTCAGCACCCTGACGGCCAGCATTAAGGCCCCATCCGGCCGGGACGAGCCCTGTCTCCTGAAGAGGCTGCCCAACAACCACGTCGGTGAGCTCAGCTGCGTTTTGCCTGGGGTCTGAACATCGTGGGTGGGAGACAGGTTCCTGAGGTCCTTTCCTAGGAAAGCGCACTGGGTGAGGGCGGTGTTGTGGTGAAGCCACTGTGTCTCACACATGATAGAAGTCCAGGTACGTTTCCACATTCCGACCCTGACAGCCTTGGTCACTGGCTTGTCAGAAAGTCAGGAGGCCAGTTTGAGAGTGTGCCATTCCCCTCCCCTACCTCCCCTCCTCCGTCTCCCTCCCTCTCCCCTTACAAAGCCCAATCCGTGTTTCTGGCCAGGCATCTCCTTCATCCCCCGGGAGGTGGGTGAACACCTTGTCAGCATTAAGAAGAACGGCAACCACGTGGCCAACAGCCCTGTGTCCATCATGGTGGTCCAGTCTGAGATCGGGGATGCGCGCCGAGCCAAAGTCTATGGCCGAGGCCTGTCAGAAGGCCGAACTTTTGAGATGTCTGACTTCATCGTGGACACAAGGGATGCAGGTCTGTGGAGAGGTTCCAGTGGAAATGCCCAGAGTTTAGGGAAACTGGCATCTCTTTGCTCAACTCCCTCTTCTCTCTGCGGATCCTTAGAGGGGTGGGTCCTTCTACCTGCATGATCATTTCAACCTGTGCCCTGAGGCACAGGTTGGTATTTGTTTTATAGATGAAGAAAGTGAGGTTTACAGGGATTGTAGCCCCATCTGCTCCTGGAATTTGAACCCAGGATTCTGGACAAAGCCCCAGCTCCAGGACAGATGCCTGTTGGTTCTTGTGTTGTCAGACCTTTAGATATGTTGGCCTAGTTGTGGCAACGGGGAGCTGTTTCAAAATTCACATTCTTAGGGCCATGGCTGGAGTAACCCTTGAGGCGGCCCGTGCTGCTCTTAGAGGCCTTGGTTGCCCAGCACCTGTGCTCCATGGGATGTCGGTAGATTCTCCTGAGGAGAGAGTTCTTTTGGTCAAAGCCATGTTCACAAGGTATAGAACTTCTCAGAGCCTTTAAACTTCTCTGCCTAAGGCTCCCCAGACAGGCTGCTATTCCTTTCATTTTTCTGCATCCGTCAAGAACCCCTTCCTGGGAGTTGCTGTCCCATCAGTCCCGGGTACTGTGTTGCAGGTTACGGTGGCATATCCTTGGCAGTGGAAGGCCCCAGTAAGGTGGACATCCAGACGGAGGACCTGGAGGATGGCACCTGCAAGGTCTCCTACTTCCCCACCGTGCCTGGGGTTTACATCGTCTCCACCAAATTTGCTGACGAGCACGTGCCTGGTATGTGCTCCTCTCTCCCTCCCTCTCTGATGCTTGGGTTTTCCATAAACGCTCTAGCTTGGCCTGTGAGCTGCTTACAGGCACCTTCTTGGTCTTGCAGGGAGTCCATTTACTGTGAAGATCAGCGGTGAAGGAAGAGTCAAGGAGAGCATTACTCGGACGAGCCGAGCCCCATCTGTAGCGACTGTTGGGAGCATCTGTGACCTGAACCTAAAAATTCCAGGTGAGCACGGGGAGCCGAGGGGCACAGGGCAGGGGCAGCTTGGGGAACCGGCTCCAGCCGTGACACAGAACGTGCTGTCCATGTTGGCTCTGGTGCCCTTTTCATTTCATTTTATGATTTTCTTTTTTTTTTTTGGTACCAGGGATCGAACTCGGGTCCTTGCACTTGTGCAGCAGGCGGTGAAACCACTGAGCTAAATCCGCGGCCCTTATGATTTTCTTTTATGCTTATTTTCACAGAGGCCCATTTAAGGAAAATAAATCCATTTATTGTGAACCTTTTTCTTCTTCCAAATGCAAATTGCTTTGTTGTGTAGCATAGGGAAGCATAGCTATGCTTTTAGATTTACCATATGTCAAGTAGAATCATGTTGGTGAGAAGCCTGGCCCCGTTGATACCAGCATCTGGGGGCATTAGGAGATGGCAGCCTGCTAGTATTTTCACTCATCTCTTTCATGCCTCAAATTAGGTCAAGGATGGTGCTGCAAAACTGGGTAGGCCACACTGAGCCCTTTGACAGCGAACTGTTCCTGAGCAGTCCACGGGCCACATAATCCAAATGAAATGTGGCCCGGTTCTTTCTATTGAGAATTTTCTATGTTACTGAGATTTTTGCGGCTCCTCTGCCCACAAGCTGGCATTTGCCATGGGGTTGCACAAACTGTGCAGAGAAAGATAAACCATCTCTAGTGAAGCTCGAGAGATCTCCCAGGGAGGGGTCAGCTTTCCTACGGGGCCCCTCCTGTCTTTGCTAGTGTGCTGGGCACCTGTCTAATTACCTTCTCAGCTTTCCCAGGTGTAGTTGGTCAGCAGTTCTTAACATGTAGGCATATCATATGTGAATGGGTCATGGGTAAACGTGGTAAGAGCCTCATTACCGTAGGGTTGGAACCAGATCCCCCCCACCCCCACCCCTCATACTGGGGACTGAACTCAGGATCTTGCACTTGCAAGGCAGGCGTGGCGCCACTGATCTAAATCCCCAGCCCTGAGACAAGATGACTTTGAAGGAACTGTACTGACTGTGAGCACAAAAAGTCCCTATGCCCAAAGTGGAGGGAAGAAGGAAGGGATTGTTGGTCGTGCGTTTCAGAGGCAGCCATGCTCGGGCTAACCGCCCTCCAGAAACGTACTGGTGCCTCTTTCTCCACATTGCCCAAAGCCTGGGCACTCACTGCCTTCCTTTCCCACTTTGGCCAGTCTGATGGAGAAAACTTGGTATCCAGTTTTCATTTCTCACATTACTAGTGACATGGTCTGTTTTCATTTGCTCTACATTTCTCCTTTTGCAAGCTCTCTGTTCTGTTCTCCTTGCTTACTTGTTTCTTGCAGAGTGTTTGTTTCTAGCAAGTGTCTCTGTGTCGTGTGGGCACCTCCTGTCCTTTTTCTCTTCTGGCTCTTGTTCTTTTCAGTTGCTTGGTAGCTGATGACTGGAGGAGACGCTTCCCCCTCGTTACCCACATGATCTCCCCTGTTTGAAGGTGGGGGTGGCTCACCAGCTTCTAGGTGTCTGGGGGACCCGGGCAATGTCTTGTGCCTTGTCAGTTTGGACAGCCCTAACAGTCATGGCAGTAACAGGCATTGATTTGTTTCTCCCTGTGTGGAGGCTGGAAGGCCAAGTCAGGGCCTAGCAGGGTCAGGTGTTAGTGAACCTCTTCCAGGTTGTAGACAGCCAGCTTCTCCCGGGACCCTCACAGGGTGGGGAGCAGAGAGGAACATGCTCTTTCCAGACTGCTGAGGGCAGAATCCCTTCCCCGGGCTTCACTTTGATGCCATCGTCTGATCCTGATCACCTCCCAAAGGCCCCACCTCTGATCTGTCACACTGGGGGAATAATGGCCAACATGAGTTTCAGAGGGGCACATCCAGTCTGTACCACCTCCCTTCCTTTCTCTGTCCTCAGGGCTCAGAGTCTGAACTGCTCAACACAGATCCTGCAGGGCTGAGGGTGAGGTTTCTTATGGGCTGTAGGTGATGGCAGAGCCCGGTGCCCCGCCTGCTGCCCACCTGGCTCCTCTGCATCAGTGTAAGCACACCTGGTCTGCACCTGATACTGTTGACCCAAGGCATCACTTTCCTGATAGTGTGGCCTCTGGTTTGTTGAAAAGCTTTGCTCATGCGTGGACCCCCTCTGCCGTTGGGAGTGACACACATTCACCTGTCTCTAGATCCTTCTTGTTTTGTTACCTAAAAGAAACGCCAAAGTTTCTTGACGATATGGGACGAGGTTCTTATGTTTTCTGCTCTTTACCTACTTATGGGAAGAGCACATCTCAGCATGAGAGCCGCATCAGCTTTGTCCCGGGAACATCTAAGCTGCTGTGGGTTTTATTTACCTGCTGTCACAGTCAGCTGAGGCCATGGTTTCAGGATGCCATGGGGAATAAACTCCAGCCAGGCAGGTTGTAAAAGTTCTCAGTGGGGCAAGAAGTGTCAGTGCCTCCAGAATGCTGTCTGCCCTGGGTGCCCTCCACGTCCTTGCCCCTCCCTGCTGGCCACGGGAGGATAGACCTCCAACCCGAAAGGGAGGAGCCTAAGCACCCCATGCCCACCAGGCTGCACCTGCATCCTCTGCTGCTTCCACTGTTGTCCCAGCCTTGCCTTGGCCCTTACCCTAACCCTCCTCTTTCTACCACCTCCCACTGCCTTTCAGAAATTAACACCAGTGACATGTCAGCCCATGTCACCAGCCCCTCGGGCCGTGTGACCGAGGCAGAGATCGTGGCCATGGGGAAGAACTCGCACTGTGTCCGGTTTGTGCCCCAGGAGATGGGCGTTCACACGGTCAGCGTCAAGTACCGCGGGCAGCATGTAACTGGCAGCCCCTTCCAGTTCACTGTGGGGCCACTCGGCGAAGGGGGCGCCCACAAAGTCCGGGCAGGAGGCCCTGGCCTGGAGAGAGGAGAAGCTGGAGTCCCAGGTGAGTGTTCCAGGCAGGTTGTCACTGCAGGGGAGAGAGGTGGAGCCTGCAGTGTGGGCTCCTGTATCCTCGCTCCGTAAAGAAGACCTCTGCTGGGTGGTGGTGGGACATCCTTACTCGGGCTTTTGTGGCTCGGTGGGCTTGGATCACTGCTGTACCCAAAGCGAAACAGGCTTGTGGAGCTTCTTAGGGGCTGGAACTTAGAGTGCGTCAGCGTCTCTAAGAGGGGAACAGAGGGCTGACTGTTCCCTGAGTATCTTAATAGCTGGTGTTCCGTGGAGCACACTACAGTGCTGCAGAATCAACTGCAAGGGACCCTTCTCATGCTGGCTGCTGTGGGAAGGTCTGTGGGGAAAAACTTGGATGTTCTCAACCTTTCCTGGCTTGGACTCAATGTATTGAAAAGGTGCAAAATTTCCCATGAACTTTGGAATCATGGGCAAGTGCTTAGGAAATGGCAGCGATGGCTTGGTCACTAACTGGGTGTTTCTTTGCTCTCAGCCGAGTTCAGCATCTGGACCCGGGAAGCGGGCGCTGGGGGCCTCTCCATTGCTGTTGAGGGCCCCAGTAAGGCCGAGATTATATTCGATGACCATAAAAATGGGTCATGCGGTGTGTCTTATATTGCCCAAGAGCCTGGTATGTACTCAAGGATCAACTGAAGATACTCTCCTTGTTCAGAGATGGTTAGGTTGACAGGAACAGAAACCCATCGAACTAGCTCGATCAACACAGCGAAGCCTCAGAGGGACGGAAATTCTTATTCCTTTTAGCACTTTTCTTTCTCTGTTGGCCTCTCTGCTTCTTGCTTTCTTTTAACTGCTTCATTAACTGACTAGCGTGCTCTGCCCACCCCTGTGCCTGTGCTCACTAGATGGAGCAGGGGTTCTTCATCTTTTGTGTGCCCTTTTGGCATCTGGTAAAGCTTATGGGGACCGTTCTCAAGATGATGTTTTGAAATACACAAAATAGATCAGATTATAGAGGAAATCAATTCTATTAACATGGATTTATTAAAATTACATTAAAATATAGTTAGCTGTAGTTATCAAATACACATCATAGCCATGGGTGCATGTCTTCATTAACATATCAGATCATAAGATACCGTGAAGGGGTATTAATGACCTGAATTTCAAAGTAGAGCTGGGTATAAATGGTTATGTCAAGACACCTGTAAAATTTAAAATGCTGTAAAAATAACCTGTGATTTTTTTTTTTTATGGCTGACAAAAGTCACAGGTCTCTCCCTGTGCTGGGATGTCTTGTGGACTTTTCTAAAAAGAAAATGCTAAATTTCAGTTAGAAGTTAGAGAAGATAAAGTTGCGGTGTTTTTCTTATTTATTTATTTATTTATTTTGGTACTGGGGATTGAACTCGGGACCTTGCGCTTGCAAGGCAGGCCGCAGAACCGCTGAGCTAAATCCCCGGCCCGTGGTGTTTTTCTTGTTCCCTGTCAAGTCCATGGATCTCCTGGATTCTATTCATAAGCCCTTTGGGAACTCTGTAGACCCAGGTTAAGAATCACTGACTGTGGCCGGCTAAGAAAACCCCACTAGGGCCGGGGATTTAGCTCAGTGGTTCCGGTGCCTGCCTCAAAAAAAGCGGAAGGTCCCGAGTTCGATCCCAGGTACCGGAAAAAAAAAAAAAAAGAAAAAGAAAACCCCACTGGCTCTTCCGGCCAGTCACCTGGGCCCGTTGAGCCAGGCTGTCTTCTCTCTGAAGACATTTTAGCCCTAGCTAAGAAACAAGGCCACTCTGGAAGGACTTTTCCAGAATAAATGATGGAGCTTCTCTCCCAACAGGTAACTACGAGGTGTCCATCAAATTCAACGATGAGCACATCCCTGAGAGCCCCTACCTGGTGCCCATCATTGCACCCTCCGACGATGCCCGCCGCCTCACTGTTATGAGCCTTCAGGTGAGACACAAGGAAGCATCCATCTCCTTGGCCACAGGCCGACCAGTGGGACCCCTGGGCTCCCGAGGCCACTTCAATCCCCCCTGGGTGCCAAGGCCCTGGGCACATTTTGCCACAGGTGTTGCCAGTCGTGGGCAAGCATCCCAGTGGCAAGGGCAGACAGACGCTCCTACCTCCCGCAACAGACATTGGGGCCAGCGAGAGCAGACCCAGTCAGCAGCACCCCTCACTTGTTTAGGCAGAGATCTGCTTTTAAATGTTTATTTACGAGAAACAAAGAAAGCCTGTTAGTAATTGGTTAAAGGATTAGGAGGGCTTTCAAAACAAAACAGCATGATACAAACAGACCACTGATGTTTAGCCAGCTGTTGTTGGTTTTTTTTCCCTCAAGATAGTCGATTTGGTTAAGATGATTTATTTAGAGTACATGCCCGAGGAATGAGGCTAAGAGCTTTATCCATGTTAGCTCAGTAAATCCTTGCAACAGCTTGGTTAGTAGTTTCTCTTGACCCCATTTTATTTTATTTTATTTGGTACCGGGGATCGAACTCTGGACCTTGCGCTTGGGAGGCAGGTGTCAGAACCACTGAGCCTAATCCCTAGCCCTCTTGACCCCATTTTAAAGATGGTACGGGAAGCTTATAGGAGCCAGGATATAGCTGGTATGAGGCGGCAGAGTAAGGGCTCTATGACTGCAGAGCTGGTACCATTACCGCAGATGTCTCCCTGCCATACTACAATCTTTGCACAGCCCAGTCTGTTGAGTACAAGGAGATGCAGCATTTCCTATTGCAAATGAGTAATTTAATTCAGGTTTGCCCTAGACTTCCAGCCAAAGAGCCACTGGGGATGCTTCTGCGTCTTTTGTGCGGGACACTGAAAAATAACACAGTGTCTGAATCCAGAGTAGCAGTTAAGCTGTGAAATAACTTTAATATGAAATATCAAAATATGATTTCTGGTGGTTCCGAAATAGCCTTCAGCTGGCCCCAATTCTTGAAAATATTAGAGTAGAACCTAATCTGAGAAACCAGATTGGTGATATCATTGGATTTAGTTCCATAAACTTGGTTTGCACTTGAGATTCTAAACTTACCCGGGAGAGTTGGGGGTACTTCTAGTTATTCCAGATGTTAGTCCTTCAGGTAGGGACCTAGTTCAGAACCCAAATCAGAGTCCCAGTCCGCACATTGAAGGGGCCTTGTCTGGAGAGTCCCAAGGGTGCCACCCGGTCACTGTGGTGTAGATGCTTTTCTTGTGTTTCATTTAAAGGCTTCTTAACAGAAATTCCTTTTGTGGCTGACTTAACTAAAACCTACGGGGGGAGATAAACCCAGCATTTGTCAAAGGCAAAGAGCCGCCTTCACGCATCTCGAAGATTCCTTTCGGATCTTCCGAGGTGTTTATCTCCCTCTTGAGGATTTAGCAGCAAGCAGATTCAGGTAAAGTAAATGATTCTATCCAAAGGGAGCTGGTTTGAAGCAAGCTTCTCCAGAAAACTTTTCTGTGGAGCCCACACATCATACTCTGGTTATAAATATTTCACAAGGCACGCAGCAAGCTACATAGCAAGCTTTTGAGTCAGCTGCTGTAGCAAGAGGGACCTGTGTGTCTGCATTGTCCCCTGTTCTCCCTGGGTCATTTGATGCTAAGGGACATGTGCATTATTTATCAGAGTCGGCAGTGTAGCAGCATCTGGTGCTGGTTAGGGAAGAGGCGTGGGCTGTTTTGCTTTGCTTTTGAGACTTTGATGAAAATTGGAGTTGGCTGGCACTTTGTTGAGGAGGGACTGGGATTCAGGTGACCTGGTGATGAAAGAGACCTAATTTTGTGTCATGTCCTCCCTCCCCAGGTGATAACCTCTAGACAGCACAGTTCAGTAAAACATTCTGCAATGATGAACAATAGGCTGTCCCACATCTTCACTGGGCAGTATGGTAGTCACTGGCCTCACGGGGTTATTGTGCACTTAACTTGTAGCCAGCATAACTGAGGAGCTGAATTTTTAATTTAATTTTCAGTACACACACACACATACACACACACACACAATTGAGAAACACAGCGTTTGGCCCTTGCTCACATGCGGTCATTGGACCAGCATCCTTGGCAGTACCTGGAAATTTACTGGAAACACAAAGTCCTAGACCCCCTGGGTCAGAATCTGCATTTGCCCAAGACCCCCAGATGTTTTGCTGGCACATGAAGTGTCCACTGCACTGCTTTCATGTTAGCCTGAGGACTGGCCTTCCAACCACATCCAACCCCGTACTGTTGACCTGGGAAGTTGCTGCTGTCTATGTTCCCAAGTATCTAAATTCTTTTGGCGGGGGGGGGGGTACCAGGGATCGAACTCAGGACCTTGCACTTGTGAGGCAGGGGTGGTGACACTGAGTTAAATCCCCACCCCAGCATCTAAATTCTTAATCCACTCCTCCAAGAAGGTATAGTTCCTAAGACAAAGCCTAGGGAACGAAAGTGACCCAAGGAAGAGCAAAAGCTACACTTCTTCTTTCTATTGCTTTTTGGGGAGAGAGGTAACTTTTTTTGGGGGGATACCGGAGATCGAACTCGGGACGTTACACTTGCGAGGAAGGTGGCAGAACCACTGAGCTGAATCCCCAGCCCGACAGGCAACTTCTGAAAGTGTTGTTTGTTTGTTTGTTGTGGTACGGGAGATCCAACTCGGGACCTTGCACTTGCCACGCAGGCACCACTGAGCTAAATCTCCAGCCCTGAAAGCATATTAATAGCTTAACAATAAGCTGACATATCAGAGCCTTTCTGTATGGGCCAGGCTCTGGGCTGAGAGTTTTACATGCAGAACTTTGTTCGATCCTCACAGCAGCTGTCTGCGATAGATTCAGTAACTGTGTCTATTTTATAGATGAAGAAACTGAGACTGAAAGAGGTAACAGCATTGCATTTATATTGCTAGGAAATGGCAGTAAACCAAGGTCCAGCTGACTCTTAGCTGCTGTATAGTACTGCCTACCTTGCACATGTGTAGCTTTTCACAATTTTTTAAAGTTCTCTCCATTCCCACACTTGGGATGCAAACAAGCATTAACGTAACTGTGTTTGTGTTAGTGTGTGATATTGTCTACAGCTAGGCTCCTCCTAAAATGAGGGTCCACAGGGCCAGGGATTTACCTCAGTGGTTCCGCTGCCTGCCTCACAAGCACAAGGACCTGAGTTCAATCCCCAGTAAAAAAAAAAAAAAAAATGGGGGGGGGGTCCTTATTTTTTTGGCTGGAAAGATACTGGGCTTTATGGGTTGTGCAGTGCTTGTCTGGCATGCTCAGACTACACTCCTGTTGCCTGTGTTGTCTCCAACCCCAGAAACTGTCCCTTCCAGCCTGAATCAAGATGATTTGGGGACAAGACCATGCAGATGTATGTCTATTTTCTTGTATTTTATGCTAGAAATGTGGGACACAATCCAGCAATTCTTCCGTTGTCAGATATTATGTGGAAAAATGTTCTAGGCCTATTGGCATCATAACTGTCACCCTGCATATGGATCAGGTCCGCGTGTGCCACTGAGCAGGAGTGCTAAGGGCCATAACCTGTCTAATATATTAAATTCTCAGGAATCGGGATTAAAAGTTAACCAGCCAGCATCCTTTGCTATAAGGTTAAACGGTGCAAAAGGCAAGATTGATGCAAAGGTACACAGTCCCTCAGGAGCCGTAGAGGAGTGCCACGTGTCTGAGCTGGAGCCAGGTAAGTGGGGGCAGAGTGGGGTCCCCACCCCCGGGGAGGCTCAGCAGTCGCCTCACAGCTCCGAGCCTTTGTGCTCTCTGCTGTTGCCAGGCATTGCTTATGAATTAGGATATGAACTTCTACCAGGGACTCAGAAACTCTTTACTTTACCATGTGGTGCATCCTCTCTTTTTCTTTCTTATATATACACACACGGGTGTGATCTTTTTTTTTTTTTTTTTTTTTTGGTACCGGGGATCGAACTTGGGTCCTTGAGCTTGCACAGCAGGCAGCAAAACTACTGAGCTAAATCCCTGACCCAATATAAGATGTGATCTTAATTTGTATCTTACTGGCAAATTGTAGGCGCTGCTCCAAAGCAGCATTGATCTTCTGCACATTAACAACCATCATGACATTCTGCATCATCCATATGCTCAAAGTTGCATTCTAGGTAGAATTTCATTATCTCTTTTTCTTTTTTAAAACAAATTCTTCATTTTTATTAGTTTTTCAGATTCCTTTTACATGATATTCATCACGATTGTTCCGACATGTTTTAACAAACTCTTACAGATTTTTGTTCTACTGTTGACCCCATGATGAGAGCAAGTTCATTGTGGTCTCACTTTACCCTGAGGGAAGGGCAGATTGGGTATCCTCTGTAAATTTAAAAAAGAGACTCTGGGTCTCTAGGCCTTGAGCTTCTAAGGTTTTCTCTCCTGCTGCATTGGTATGTAGAATTCTATGATTATTGGTCGAGTTTAAAGAGGTCATTTTGCCTGTTAACCTTAAGTGTCAGAGACTTGGCAGGAAGACGAGGCCAAGAAACACATGGTTCCTGTCCTCAGAGAGCTGCTCAGAGCTCATGCCACTGAGGCCCAAAGCCTGCAGCAACCGGGCTGTCACCTCCAGGAGAACTGGGGAGCAGAGGTGAAGATGTCAGAATGGAGAGAGAAGCCGTGCCTGCTCGGCAGGCTCAGGAGAGCTTCTCGGGAGAGGTGTCATGCAGTGCGACACTAGATGCACATCCTGTTTGATGTGGGGCATTTGCTGTGTGCTTGACTGTGTGCCCAGTGAGGGTTTAAATCTGGGTCCTGGGTTGTTTGTTCATGCATCTTTCTTCTGCTGGGCAGAAGGCGCAGTGGAGAGCCTCAGAAGGAACAAATGGGGGCCCAGGATGTAGCTCAGCAGCACAGTACCTACCTCAAAAGTGAAAGGTCCTGGCTAAGATCCCCGGTACCAAAAAATACATACATACATACGTACATAAGAAGGAAGAAATTGGGGAGGGCTGGTGGCAGTTCCCTGGTGATCTTGGTTAAAGTGTGGCTACATTATCAAGAATGTGTTAGGACGTCTGAAAGACAGAGTGCTGAGCTGATGTCCCAGAGTGGTCCATTTGAGAAAGCAGGGTTAATCCACAGTACTGGAAATGGAAAAGGGGAATTTGAAGCCAGAGAACTGTAGCACTTGGTGACCAGTTGGCCTAGGACAGAGGCGGGGCTGGGTGGGGGAGAATTGAGACCTGTAGCTGAGTGAATGCGTAGGAAGATGATAATGCAGTTAGCGGAATTCGGTCTTCCAGGTAGAGGGGGTGGGCAAGGCATGGTCAGGGCATTAAAGAGTTTACTATTTCTTTGGGGCTTTTGAAGTATCACCCAGATACCCATGTGTTGATGTTTATTGGCTCACTATGGTGTGGGAGTTTGGTGTCCATAGCCCTAGGCACTATTTGAAGCCCTAGAGGTGTCTAAGATCATCAGCTTACCAGTTGGGATGCTGTTACTTGCAAATTATAAATCCCCAACTCAAGCCAGCTCAAACAATAAAGGGGCCCAGTGAGTCACATAACAAGAAAGTGTAGGATCTAAAGTGGGCTTCGGTACTTATGGATTCCATCATTCATGCACAGTCTCCAAAGCCTTTACTCTTTCTTCTGTTACTTGGGCCTCATTCTGAAGCTGGCCTGCTTCTTGGTGGCAAGATGACTGCAGTAGCACTAGATCCTTCATCTTCACATCATACCCATCAAAAGACATTGCCTTCTTGGGACGCTTTCCCAGAAGTCTCAAGCAGTACCTTTTCTAGACGTATCCATCTCAGTGAACTGGGACATGTGCCAATTCCTGAGTCACTTCTTGTGGTTAAAGAAATGCAGTGTTTTAATTGATTTAGGCTTGGGTAAAGAAGGATTTTCCCTATCCAGGGAGGGACCACACCTGGGCACGGGTGCCAAATCTGCTGCTCTGAAGCACATTGGCTTAAGAGAGTAGGGTGGGTACCCAGGCCCAGTGGGGCCTGCAGGGAAGGTGGACCTGAAGAGTGTGGAGTGGACGGCTCTGTGCACTCATAGACGTTCACCTCTGTGGAGAGGGCTTGGCTGGAGCGTGGGGTGACAAACTGAAGGAGATGAGAGGTACAAGGAGCCAGGCAGGGGCTGAGACTGGAGAGGAGGAGAACCAGCACCCTGTATCCCGGGCTAGGGTGGCCACGTGGTACACTGGCTAAATGGCTTAGGTGCCTATTTCCGTGAACAGATTTCCCCATGTGACCCAAACACGCAGGGCAAAAACCTGTGGGACGTTTAGTAGCTCTGAGCTTGATTAAGGAGGACTAATTGCCTGTTGGAACCATTCTTTTCCCCTTCAAGTGGCCAAGTAGAAACACTGTCACCTAACGGAAGTGTACTGAGGTGGGGGCAGGAGGGTGAAGCAGAATTTGAGACTTGGTGCATTTCCCAGGAGACTGACTCACCAGGGACGCACAAGTTGCCCCGTGTGGTTTGAAATCCACCTTGTCGGGTGCCGGGCTCCCAGTGGAACCGGGTCTTTGAGTGATTAGGTTGGCCTGCAGCCCTCTGTCCTCACCCGGCTCCTGCGTGTTCACCGCCCCATCTCACCCTGTGCCTTTGCTCATTCTGCTAGATAAGTATGCCGTGCGTTTCATCCCCCACGAGAACGGCATCCACACCATCGACGTCAAGTTCAACGGGAGCCACGTGGTCGGAAGTCCCTTCAAAGTGCGCGTCGGCGAGCCCGGGCAAGCGGGGAATCCTGCCCTGGTGTCCGCCTATGGCGCGGGGCTCGAGGGTGGCACCACAGGTAACACGTCCCTGCGCTTCCTGTCATCCACTTAGCCAGCTGCCAAGCAAAGCCAAGGGAAACCTTGGAGCCCTTTGCAGCTCTCTGCAGGGAAACTGGAGTAGCACAAGCTGTGAAGCTCTGCTGTTCACGGTTGTCTGGGGAGACGTGGGTTGACCCTGGATAAATCCAGAGCGAGGGTGTGGTGGCCATGGTATCACACCTCATTGCTCTTTGCGGCCCAGGTGTCTTCCCCTGCCGAGTTCCCGACCCTAGTGACAATGCTAACGGCTGGGCACACAGCCCAGTTCGGAGCTTTCTTTGCCTGCACAGGGTTCACTCTGCACCTCGGGGCCTGCCGGGAACTTCCCCCCATGCATTCCTTTAGAGCTTCCCTGGGCTCCCAGAGACACACTGAAGCCACGTAAGACCCATCACAGCCCATCTCCTTTTATTCTGTGATCGAACAGAAGAGGAGGAGCACTGGAAATGCTCCAAGAGTTCTGAAGCTTTTTGGACCCATTACAGCTTACTTTCAGTCTTGTCCCAGCTGGGACACATCTGACTAAAAACACAGGCAGTGAGGAAGTAGATGAAATGAAACTCACTCCGCTGCCTTGCTCCGGCCTCTCCTGGTCAGTCCAGGAGTAAACACTGCCGGCAGGTCAGGGCGGCCTTCGCTCTAGACAGCTGGGTCAGTTAGCTGGCTACTGCTTTGGACAGGTGGGGACACACTTTTGCATTTGTTTTACAGAGGCAATCTTACTGTACAAATGGGCAGCTTGCCTTTGTTGCTTGACTTTTTTTTTTCTGTTTGGTTCTGGGAATTGAACCCAGGGCTTCACACATGCTAAGCAAACTACCACTGACCTTACACCCCCAGCTTTTTTTTATGTTTTATTTTGACACAGAGTCTCCCTAAGTTGCCCAGGCCAGCCTTGAACTTGCCATCTTCCTGACTCAGCCTCCCAAGTAGCTGGGATTAAAGGTGTGCACCCCCAGGCCCCGCTCTTCACTTAACGTCTTAAAGATGTGTCCAAACATTCAGCTCTGTCCTCCTCTTAATGGCTGCTTCTTAATGGAATGCCTCCTGTGAACTGAAAGCTGTTTGCATGGTCAGCTGGAGAGGGGCCTTGTTCAGTGTGTCACTGCTACACAGGATGCCGGGCTGGGGGTTCTGTCCTCTCGTGCGTCTCCACGGGGGTCATCCAGTGTGGACTCACGGGAAGCGGTGTGCACCTGGTGTTCCTTAGGATCTTCTCACGGAAGCACCTGTCCTGGTTGCGTCTGAGTCGCCTCCACCCCGTCCTCACCATGCTGTGAGTGGGACTGAGCAGCCTGTCCTCCCCACGAGCGAGCCCATGAGTGGCTCTGAAGACTGATGGTCCTGAGTGACCCAGGGCCCCCGCCTAGGAGAGGGGACTCTGGCCAAACAGTGGCCTCAGTGAAACCATGTCCAGAGGTGGCATCCGTGCTGCAGGCTCTCACTGCACTTCTGGCCAGCAGCTTGCCCTCTGTGAAGGACCTTGGGGATGACATTTGGCAGATGAGGGAAATGGGGTGCGGAGAGGTCCTGTCACTCCCTAGACTCAGCTGGGAGGATGCAGAGCCAGCAATTGGCCTCGGTCTGTAAGCTCAGGGCCTGCGCTCTTAACCCCTGAGCTCCACTATCCCCCTAAGTGGCCGCTTGCCTAGGGGTACCCATTACACCCTCAGCTGCTTTGTCCATTGTCTCAAACCAGGTTCCCCTGTCCTCCCCACTGCCCTGGTTTCCGGGCAGCAGTGCAGGCATTTGGACCTTGGCAAGCCACCGACCACTTTGGGCTTGGGTGTTTCCTCCTGGCCCTCGAGCACATGGCAGTGCTGGGTTCAGGCACTACGTGACCCTCCCGCTGGCTCAGCTGGCTGTGTCAGGCCCTCTCCTGCTTCCTCTTGGTGCATTGCACACTTTCTCTGGATCTCGGGTGTCACTGCAGACTGGCCCTGGGCACTGCTGGGATAGGCAGCTGGCCCTGCAGGAGGGGAGAGGACAGCGCATTTGTTTCCACGCCTGTGTAAATACCGCTCTTGTCAAGGGGAAGGCACCTTGACTTTCTAGCCGTCCCACTCCCAAGCCTTTTCCCAAAGAGCCCCCCAGAGATGAGCCGGCTGCGGTGAGTGGAATGAGAAGATACCTGCCGGGCTGTCAGTGGGCCCAGCACCCTGACCTTTGGCGCAGAGCAAACATCCCTGTGCTTTTGTGGGTCGCTTTGCTATCTCTTGGCTCAAGTTTGAAATGGTCCATTCTGCAGATTTAGGAGAGGAGAATGTGAAGAATTTGGGACAGAACTCTGCCCAGGGGCAAAGGTCGGGAGTCAGATCAGGGAGTTCCAGACTCTTCCAGTCAGCTGAGCAAATTTCCTGATGAAGTGGTCCAGGACCCGGATGTGCACCAGGGACCTTCTCTGCTCCCTCTACCCTCACTGGCCTTAGAGGTCAAGGAGCCCTGCAGTAAACATGTCCTGAACTCCAGAAGCGCAGCCAGACTTGAGGTGGGGGTGGGGAGACTGCCATGCCTGAGATGCTTTAGGGTATCAGATGCAGGTTTTAGCTGGGGGTGGGAGTGAGAGACTTTTTTTTTTTGCTGTACTGGGGATTGAGCTATATCCCCAGCTCTTTTAAAATTTAAAAAAACAGTAATTCTGAGGGGCTGGTAATTTAGCTCAGTAGTTCCGCTGCCTGCCTCAGAAGCACAAGGTCCTGAGTTCGATCCCCGGGACCAAAAAAATAATAATTCTCAGACAGGGTCTTGCTCTGTTGCCCAGATTGAGCTCAAACTTGGAATCCTCCTGCCTTAGCCTCCCAGAGTGCTGAGATTACAGATTTCCACCGCCATACCTGGCTGAGGGATTTCTGCATTTCTCTCTCCTGTTTTCTCTCAGACACACATCTTGGTTCCGGGTTACCTATGCAAATCCCAGTTCTGCTGGTACCAGCTGTGTGACTGTGGATGAGTTATTTAACCTCTCTGTGCTTCCACTGCGATCCATGTACCATGGGAATAATAAGGGAGCCCAGCTGAGCGACACATTCCCAGCATTATAGGAGGTGAAGGCCAGGCAGTGCTTGTCCTCTTTCCTAATTTCCCTCCTCCCCCTCACCTTTCCTGCCTTGGTGGGCTCGTACAGTCCCGGTGAGCTGACTTTTCTCAGGAAGAAGCCGCTTGTTTCGGAGGGTGAGGCTTTTCCCTATTGCTGCAGGCCTTGTCGACTCCACTTTAAAATGTCTGTCCTTGCCTGCCACTGCGGCTCCTGGGCACTCTGCCCCTTGTTGCTCACCCCCGCCCCCTACCTTGGCAGCTGCTGTGAGGGCTTCTCAGAGCACAGATTCGAAGCCAGGACAAGGGTGAGACAGTGGGGAGGCTTTGGGACAGCAGCCTCAGGAGCTTCCAGAAACAGCTGGGTTGTGTTTGGGGGTCACACAATAGCTGCTCCTTTCTTTTATTGATGACCGGAACAGTAATTCTTTCTCTGGCCCGGGAGCTATAATTAAAGTAGAATATTTCCTAGCCAGGGCCTGGCAGAAGCACAGCGCTGCATGGAGGTGTGGTGCAAAGGACACCCCCGTACGGCCACCGAGGGGTGCGCAGCTGCTCCTGGCACCCAGGCCACCCATTGCCCACCTCCCTGCCCTCTGTCTGGAAAGGGCCCTGAGGGAGCAGTGGGCTCAGGCAGGGGTGCCCCGTGCCCATCATTGGCACTCGCTGCTGGAGGCCTCCTTTCCTCACCAGGAAGGGGTCTGCAGGTGGCTGGGGGTAGCCAGGGCTTGGGCTCCTCCAGACATCAGGTGCCGCTGATGCATCTCAGGCAGCTCTACTGCCGCCCAGTGGCCTGGGCACCAGAGCCACACAGACTTGGTACTGATGCAGCTCCCCGGTTTCTAGTGATGTGCTGTGACTGGCCAATACCCAACTTCCTCTGCCTTAGGGCCATTTGTGAAACAGGAGCCCCTGTGAAGGATCCCATGCACACACAAGTAGAATGTTGCTTGGCCCAGGATCTGCTATTTCGTTCCCATCTTGTTGCTGGTATTCATGGCAACGTGGGTGGGCTGGCAGGTCACAGTGGCTGCCCTAGTCTTTAGCATGGTGTCTGGGGTGAGGAGTCTGAGGAGGAAGGGTGGGGATTCTGGGCCTCTGGCTTCTGCAGATCCAACTGGAGGAGGAAGGAAAGGTCAGAGGAGCCCACGGCGCCCCTTCTGCCCTGGAGCAGAGCCCGGCCCTGGCGGCTGAAGCAGGCTCACATCGACTCAGGTCTTTGACCTCAGCCACAGCTCATGGCCAGAGGAGATAACAGGCTATCCAGGCAGTTGGTGCTATTGGGTGAAACGTTAGCCATGCTCCTGCTTGGCCTGGGAAAGGGAGCTCCTGCCCCCAGGGCCTGAGGTCCCCCCTGTGTGAGGAGCTGAGAGCTAGGACCTGTAGGTTTCCTGCTACCAAGGTGCGTCTTCCATGAGTGCCTGGCCACTGCTTCATTTCCTTAGGAAAACTTACCAGGCCCCTGTCCCTCCAGACCCTCTACACACACTTCCTCTTCCTCTCTCCCAGGCATCCAGTCTGAATTCTTCATCAACACCACCCGGGCAGGCCCAGGGACGTTATCTGTCACCATTGAAGGCCCGTCCAAGGTTAAGATGGATTGCCAGGAAACTCCGGAAGGGTACAAAGTCATGTACACACCCATGGCTCCCGGAAACTACCTGATTGGTGTCAAATATGGTGGTCCCAACCACATCATGGGCAGTCCCTTCAAGGCCAAGGTGACAGGTAATGATCGACTCTTTGGGAGTTGTTCTCTACCTTGTGGAGCTCGTCTTGTCAGATTAACAGTCAGGGTGGCTATTTTAGACATGGTGAATCTACTTTGAGTCGACTGTAAAAAATAATGTGACACACCAGAGGCTGTTGTGTTTGAAACATGGAAAAATAAATCTGAAGGGTGAGAGAGCACGGGAGTTGAGAAAGCAAATTAGATGGTTTTCTGCTCTAAAGTTTACATATTTAGAATCTTGTGCATTGGTTTAATCAGTGCCTACAAACCCCCTCATTTCTAACCTTCACATTTGAAATAATCAGAAACTTATTAAATATATAAAAACATGGCTCAAATATATAAAAATGCACTACTTTCAAAACATCGAAAAGAATGTCAAACAATAAAAACAACTTCACAGCCCACCACCCAAAATGCACCATAAATGTCATGGTAAATCCCTTCCACATGCCGTCCTTTACTGTTATACAAGTAGTGTAGGTTCATTGCTAAGTAATTAGAAAGCTAAGATAGAAAAATCTACAGCGCACAGACTCAGTTTGGGGATTATATGTTCTCCCAAACTGTTACACAGAGTGCTCTATGCAAATGGGAAGATATGAGAGGTCGGCGTGTGTTTCTGCGGAAGGGATTTCTAGGCCATGTCAGCCAAGGCCCTAACGACCCCCTTTCTCAGAAATCCAGATCATAGTTGCATGGGTGGGACCCCGCAGGATTTAGAAGCCATCGTAGGTAGGAGTTGCAAATGTAGTGGCTTTTGCATCGAGGTGTTGGGGTGTGGGGCTCCCTTGTAGCTTTTGCATGGGGTACCTTCCTGTCTCCTGGCTGAGACAGCCCTTGGTTTGTCTGTTCACACCGCCCTCCTTTCCTACGTCCTAGGCCAGCGTCTGGTCACCCCAGGCTCAGCCAATGAGACCTCATCCATCCTGGTAGAGTCGGTGACCAGGTCTTCCACAGAGACCTGCTATAGTGCCATCCCCAAGTCATCCTCGGACGCCAGCAAGGTGACCTCCAAAGGGGCAGGACTCTCAAAGGCCTTTGTGGGCCAGAAGAGCTCCTTCCTGGTGGACTGCAGCAAAGCTGGTAGGCAGCGTGGGCCTGAGTGGGCAGAGAGGGGCCAGGCCAAGCATCTCGTGTCCTTTGGTCCCCTGTGCGGAGGCCTTCTGTGGTGTGCCCACACCACGTGGCCCAGCCATTTGCACGTAACCATGTTTCTTGCCCTGTTCTCCTGTAGTTGGTATTTTTTTAATGGTTTTCCTCTTGATTCTTTGCCATGACCTAAAGGTGGATAGGAAAGGTGATGGTGTCCGAATTACAGATGGGCAAAATGAGTCAGTTCCCTGGCCCCTTCTCTGCCTCAAGTTGCTCACAGTGGGACTTGAATGTGGGTTTTATTTACTTGGGTGTCAGTAGTCAGTTGCCTAGGGTCTGGCATCAGCACACACCTAGGCGGAAACCCAGCCCTGCCCCTTAATTTGTTCATTCATTATTTCTGGAAACGTGTTAGCCGGTGACCTTGAGGAAGTCAGAGTCTCCCTCTACAGGTCAGTTTCCTCTTTTCTCAAATGGGAACCATAGTAGGACCTTCCTTAAGGCAGATCATATTGTCTTCCCTGGTTTGCAGGCAGAGTTCCATGTCCAAGGTCACTGGGTAGGAGGTGGCAGGGCAGGGGATTCGAGCCCACACCAGCAAGCTCTGTGAGTCTCTGCTGACAGTCAGCACGCTGTCCTACCTGTCAAGGAGCTCCAGCATCCCAGGAGTCCCCAGTCTCTGTCCCTTCAACTCCCACATGCCTCCTCTTCCTCACCTGCCCACACACACCCAGAGTAACCTCTTCTGTCCCTAGGTTCCAACATGCTGCTGATCGGAGTCCATGGCCCCACCACCCCCTGTGAAGAGGTCTCCATGAAGCACGTGGGCAATCAGCAGTACAACGTCACATACGTCGTCAAGGAGAGGGGGGATTACGTTCTTGCTGTGAAGTGGGGGGAGGAGCACATCCCTGGCAGCCCCTTCCATGTCACAGTGCCTTAAATCAGTTTACGACCAACCCCAGGAGGAGTTCTTGCGATTGCTTTTGTTGCTTGTTTGTAATTCATTTTCTACAATGTCCCCCGGCATGTTGGTGGGTCCGAAGCCCATCTGAAAACATTGCCATTGAGGGACACATTGGGAAATCCAAAGAAGTGAACTCACCCGATGGGCTAAGAAGATCCAGAGTGCTCTATGTCCAGATCGGAACGCTTCCTGGCACCAGTCACGGCAGACAGCCCGAGAACATGGCAAGACTGATGTTTTTAAAAAATGAATCTGGCCAGGCCAAGCTACTGGTTCACTCGAGCATTTATGAAACAAGACTGGGGGGAGGGGGCAGGGAGAAAGAGATCTAGTTTAGGATGTTGTTTGACAAAGGAGATGGCTTAAAAGTAGCATTCCGGGCCCTCCGTGTTCTGTAAGAAAAGCTGTTAGGTAGCTGCCGCCACTTGGACACTGCTCCTTACTAGCGCCTCTGCTCTGGCCGTCTGGTGTTTCTCCCAGGGCACAACCTAAAGTGGCAGCAGTGACTTCCTAGCGCATCTCCCCTTCCGGTGATTATTTCCTTGCCACAACCCTAAGTGTGACCATCTTGGCAGCCACGTATCGGCTCTAGTTTCCCAAGCCCATAGCAGCCACTTGGTTGAGGAAGTTATTGCACAACCACGCAGTACCCCACTTGCTGCAGATCCCTCCTAAACAACACTAGGCCTTGTGTCTAACGTGCTCCTGCAGTTTGTCAGCCTGCAAGTCTTACCAAAACCTTCAAGTGACCTCAGATGGGTCCGTGCACTCGTGCTGTCATCAAGGAGGCCTGTTGCATAGCTCAGCCACTCCAGCGGCTCCGTGGGTCACTCTTTCTGGAAAACAGTCTGGGGGTCTTTGGAAAACAATAGGTGGGTGGGTGGGTGCAGTTCCAAAACCGGGGTGAGGGCATTTTGCGTGCTGCCTGCACACCTGAACTGGCTTTGGGAGCAATTTAGTACAATCAGGGGCGGGCAGACAGGCTTTTGGTTTGCTGCTTGGTCCTGAGGAGGTGGCCCTGTCGTCGGGTGTCTGACGGGTGAGGTGAGTGCGCCACACCAAGGTGTAGCAGCCAGGGCAGGTGTGGGTGGTAGAAAGCCCACCTGTCGGGAACTGGAGCAGCCTAAAGATAATGTGAAGGGACCACAGGCATCATAAACGGGCATGTGCAGGCCAAACTGGAATCAAATGCCGACTGTAAATTGTGTCTTATAACTTATTAAATAAAGTGTTTGCTCCATAAGGTTCCCCTGGCATTCCTGGGTGGTGTCTGTCCTGACCAGCTCTCCCTACCTCTGGCTGAAAAGACCCAACAAGCACCTTGCTTTGACCCTGTCTTTAGGGGAGCTCTGTCTTCTCCCGAGCAGCTGTGTGAGGTGAGGGGACTTACGGGTATGTGGGCTGTGACACGGACACCAACAGGACCCCTTAGGGAGCCCTAGCTATGAAGCCCACCCCGGCAAAGACTGTGGAGTTAAGTTTTTTTTAGTGCTGGGGATTGAACCCAGGGCCTGAAGCTTGCTAGCTAGGCAAGCACCCTGCTACTGATCCACACCCCCAGCCCCCAAGGCTGTGGCTTTTGAGGGAGAGCCTTTTTCCTGTGGGCACCAGGAAGAAGCCCTTATTTTCTGGAGTGTCTCCAGCAGGAACACATCCTGTGTCATCCCACTGCCTCAGGCCAGGTTAGTGTTTGCAGTCGCCCTCTGCCCTCCCCCTCCGTTTTCTTTTCTGACTGGAAGTGCTTCTGATTGCTCCCCCACCTCACCTTCACAGCCTTCCACACCACTTTCCTGAGGGCAAAAACTGAAGCCCCCAAGGGGCAGAGGGGCAGTAGCCATTGATCCTCCACTTAGGCGAAGCCTGGCTGGGTTGGTTTGAGGAGGCTGGGTTTGTAAGTTAATACATGGACTTTGGCACTGGTATCCCAGGGTTTAAACGTGACTCCGAGGCCTTGGGGAAGTTCCTCACCTCTGACTGAGTAGGCCTCCCCCTGGGTGGTGGTGACGATTCGCTGAATTCAGTTCCCTGCCTGAGCGCCCTCTGCTGTCTGTGATCAGAACCTGCAGGAGGTCACACCTGGGCCTGTGTTAGCCCGGGGCTTGTACCTGGTGGGTTCTGTGTGGGCCTGGGGTGGTGGTGTTACCCTGGAGCGGATTTCCTCTCCAAAGCCACTGCTGACTGTTAACATCAAAGACATCCAGGCGGAGAGCTGCGCCCCTCTGCTGGTCATGGCTGGGACCACAGGGCAGCTCTCGGTACCGTGCTTGGCTGCTGTGGAAACTGCTGTTTGTGCAAAACACCTTGAGAACTTTGAAACTTGACCCACTCCTGACAGGCCTGGTGCCAGGTCCTGTTGGACTCTCACTGGTTGACTTTGTCCCATTCCCAGCAGGCGCTGACAGGGCTGTCACTGCAGCAGCAGCAGCAGCAGCGAGGTTAGGCAGCTGGCAGGCAGAGATCCTCAGAGCAGAGGGCCTGCCCGTCCCAGAGTGGATGCCCACCTCCTCCCCACACGCCCTCTGGGCTGGGGAAGCATCACCGGCCACCGTCTCTGTTTCTGATGCACTCAGACACATGGGCCCTCGGCCACATGTCTCCTTTCAGGACTTCAAAGGGGCCTTGCAAGCCATATTTTGCTGAGTTTGGTGTAAAGTGAGTTGGGCACATAGGGATTTAATTTCCCTCGAAAATTGCTCGGCCTTAAAAATTAGCAGGATAAAAGTGAGAGGCAAAATGAGTGTTCTATCCTTGTCAAGCCCTCAAGTTTGTATTTTTAAATGGGGAACATCACTAATTGAAAAGCTCTTTAACTTTATCCGGTCAGGAAAGGAAGAATGTTTCCAAGTCTTTAGTAGCTTGGAGGGGTAAGGGGCTTTGTAATCAGAGTATTTCACTAATGAGCACTCTTTCCCAGAAATAGATTTTGTAAAGGTTTCTTTTCTCACAAATGTCTGGAGGGAGGAGGGCTCCAGGCAGGTCTGGATTCATTTTTTTCCCTGGCTTTGTCTGAAGGATCCTGCCCAAACACATGGTGGGAGGGACTTTTTCAAACAAGGGATCCTTCTCTGCTTGTGATGGGCTTTGTCTGGGCCCCAAGCCCACCAGGCCCGGCTCATGTGCATGGAATTTCGGGGGACCTACCCTCACACCCACTTTCTCTCCCTGGAGTTCTGAGTCAGGCAGGAGGACGGGGTTTCTGAGGCCGCCTCATGGCCCAGATCCCAGGGTGTTTAGGGTACTAGACTTGCCCATCTCTCTGGGACAAAGAATATGAGCCTTTGTTGTCTACATCTTGCCTCTGCCCTGACTGCTGCCCGCCCTGTCAGGCGCTCCTTCCTCCCAGGCAGTGGACATTCCGGGGCCACAGCTGGTGCTGAGCGTTGGCAGGGTTTCCTCAGAGGAGAAGGAAGCCTGGGCAGAGGTGCTGAGTCCTAGAAAAGCCCGGCTTCAGGCCCAGCCTCAAGCAGCCAGCTCTGACAGCAGCAGAATAAAAGAGAGAGGTACTCCAGGTCAGCTGGATGGCTCAGGCCTAGTTCCAGCCCCAGCACCACAGCTTCCCAGCCAGGACACCTCGGGCGAGGAGCTCTGTGCCTTGGTGCCTCACCTTTACAGTGGGGTCTAATCACCCCTCTAAGAGAGGATGGACACCAGTGTGTCCAGCACACCCCTCCCCACAACCTGGGTAAACACCCTCCTCCAGTGAAACTGCCCGAGGGCTGCCTTAGTGCAGGGGAGACAGCTCACCCGGTGGCGGAAGGGGTGTCCTGGCGAGGGGCGGCGTGGTTTGTGGGAAGCTGGTTAGCATGGTGGGTATAAGCATGGGCCTGAGGCTTCAGATCCTTGCTTTGCCAGGACCTCTGGCTGGCCGCTCACCCTCACCACGGACGGCTGTGTCTCAGTGTTCTCTCCAAGGAAATGGGGTCGCAGGACCCCCCTGTGGTGTTCTGAGGGGTCACCCACAAGTGTGTGAAGAGCTTGTCTCCATGTGTGGTGCATGTTCAGCACTCACAGCATGGCTGTCCCTGATGTGAGGTCACTAAGACACTGTTGTCAGGGAGAGTTTGTCATCTGGGAGGGAACAGAAGGTCGTGAGGACAGAGCCCTGGCAGAGGCGGAGTGGTGCCGTGGACGGAGCACACCCTGGCTGGGAATCGAACCTGGGTATCTATCACCGGGCAAGCTGGCGGGTGGGCCAAGCACAGAACCCTAAGTGAGGTGGGACATGAGTGGCCTGGGGCAGGGACCGCAAGGTGGGAAGAAGGCTGGGCGTGCGATGCACTCAGGAAGAGCCCACAGCCTTTGTCCACTCGCTTTAAGTTCTGGCTGCCCCTTCTCCTTAGCACCTTCACAGGGGGTACGCTGCCTCACAGACACGCAACACCCAGAAGCCGCTCTCCCGGTGGGCCACCGGCTGTTCTCGACAGTGATCAGCAGGTCACTTGGACAAGAGAACTGGCCCGAGGGCAGCCCTGCAGAGAGGAAGCCTCAGGAAGGAGGACGCCTGCCTCATCCTCTGAGCCTGGGGCGCCTGCACTCAGCCTGGGGCAGGTGTGGTCTGTGCTCTGCCTGGCTCCTCCTCACCCCGCTCCTATATCTGGCTCAGTGCCTGGCTCACTGTCAAGAACTAATGATGTTGGTTGAATGACTAAAGGAGAGTACACCCAGCAGAGAGGCTGTGTCTGGAGTTCTAGGCTCCTACTCCGCCCCACAATCCTTTGACTCTGGGGTCCTGCTGCCCCAGCCCTGCAGCTCCTGACTCCCTTGCCCCCGGCCCTCACCCCACCCATCCCCTGAAACAGGACCAGTGAGGAGCATGTCCATTGGTCACTTCCTCCAGCAGATATTCTGTGCCCCTACTGCATGGCAGGCGCTACCCTAAGGATGCCCCGGAGTTGCAGACAAGGTTTCCCCCCAAGGCAGGTCTGAAGCCCAGCTCTGAGGGCGGAATGTTCTCTTTTGTTCACTTGTAGCTGAGAGCAGGCGCTCCGTGGGAAGGAACGATGGGCGTTTATGGTCTGCTCAGGCCTCAGAAGGTCAACCAGGCTGTCACACCGTGGGCGCTTGATCCCCCAGCTGTTCCAGGCTCCCTCCTGGCCCTTGCCTTGCCACTGGGACTGCGGAGACGCGGAGGGCAGCCTGTGGCATTCGTCCCCCACTCTGCCCGGCTCACCTGTGTTCACAGTGAGGTCTCAAAAGGCACCTCCTCCAGGAAGCCATCCCTGGCCCGCCCCTCCCACACAACTGGTTATGACTCTGGATTGTGAAATCTGGAGGCCAGAAGCATGTGGGCTCTGCCCCTTGTTTGTTGAGGGAGTAAATGAGAGCACGCCCAGCAGAGTGGAAAGACGAGTGGCCTTGGGGCATTGGGGGTGGCCTCCTCCTCACTGGCACCCATCCGGAGAGCCTTGATCAGGCAGTAGGGGGTGAGGGCTGGGGTGGGGCAGACCAGTGTGCTGCCAGGGCACCCAGTGAGCCCTCTGCCCCACCCTGCCCGTTCCCTCTGTGCCTGTTGCTCTCCCGGGGAGTTTCCTGTCTGTGACCCGAGGAGGGTGCAGCCACTTGACCTTGCTGAGTCTCAGCTTGGCTCTTCTGGAAAAGTGGCGTCAGATAGCCTCTTTGTAAATCGCTGGGAGCTGAAGTGAGACAAAGCCTGGAGCCGCCGGTCCGGGGCCTGGCACCGAGCAGGTGTCCTGGGGTGTCACGCAGCATCCTCCTGCCTCCTCTCGAAGCTGGAAGGAGGCCACGCGCTCCTGTAGTGAGGAGGATGGTGGAGGCACAGGGCACAGCCCAGCAGCTGGCACCTGGCAGCTTCTTGTGAGATGGTGGCTAAGGGCAGTCCCTCTGAGGCAGCTTCTGTGCCACGCAGCTTATGCACGGTCCGATGACGTTCTCCCAACAGCCCGGAAGTTCCTGCTGCCACGTGTGCACAGAAGAGGCCACGCAGGGGGCAAAAGCTGAGCATCAGGGAGCGGAGCTCCAGGCCCGGCACACAGTAGGTGTGCTCTGGGCTTTGCTGTGCGGAACAGAGGTTGTGGGTCCCCCGTACCATCTGGGGGCACCCGGCTGGCTTGTGGCCAGGTTCTGGCCCCTTTTCCAGTCTGGTCTGTCCTGAACATAGGTGGCCTCAGTCCCCTTGCCAGTCCAGCCTCACCGCTCTGGCAGGGCCTTGGTGACTGGGCCCTCATTGGCTGCACGTTTCCTTGGAGACAGACACCAGCCATCCAAACACAGGTGGCAGAGTTATAGGAAGACTTTTTCTCTCCCCAGCCATGAGGGAGCTGTTCACCTTCCAGAGCCAGGCCTGCTGGAAGGAGCACATCCAGAAGGAGGCCGCAGCCCGGGCTGCCTGGAACATCTGCTATGGCCACAAGTACCTGGAGGAGGGGGCAAAGCCTTCAGGGCAGCCTCAGCAGTGGCCCCAGGGCCTGCCACCAGCTCCCCTGTCAGCAAGGAGAGGCTGGCAGGACAGCTGGGGACCCAGAGGGTTCAGAGGGCAGAGCCGTTGAGGGCAGTGGGTGTCCAGGAAGACAAGAGTGTGGGAGGCCAGGGGAGCTGCTCCGGGCTTAGAGATGTGGCGGGTCTCCCCGAGCACCCTGAAGCTGCCCTTTCAAGGCATCTCCCATGACGGCCAAGGCTGGGCCGGGTACCTCTGGGAGCGGCATCACCATACCCCGAAGGAGAAGTTCCAGTACCAATCGTGTCATCTTGGGAGTACGGCTGGCACGTGGGTAAGGCCATCCTAGGCCTTGGGCAGGCGGTAGCCAGCCTCCTCCTTCACCAGCCCTCTGTCTTGGCACACTGAATGGGCTCCCTGTGCCCCAGAGGGCAGGAGCCTTCCCACGGGGCCTGTGCTTGCCTGGTCCTCTGGGCATCCTATCCCCGGCCCTCCCTCTGCCAGGCTGAATTTCTTGTCACCTCTGGGAGTCGCCCTGGGAGATTGTTGAGCCCACCTCTGTGCTCACTAGCTCTTTCGGAGCCTGGGCCCACTGAGTCACCATTCTGCGCTTGTCTGTCTGGACTGGGAGGCCTTGGGGTGCCAGGCCTTCTTAGTTTACCTTTTTAATGCTGCATCAGCTCCCAGCTTGGGGCTGGTGCTCATGACCATGGAATGAGCAGACAGACAAGTGCAGAGATTCACGAACAGGGCCTGGAGAATGAGAACTTGGTTTGGAATCAGGGGATCTGAGTCCAGGTATTGGTTCTACTACTTCCAAATTATGTGATCTCAGGCAAGAACCTTAACTTCTCTGGCCCTCAGTTCCCTCATCTGAAAAATGAGAGTAATCAGTACTTGCCTTCTTATGTTAGAGATTTGGAGTAAATCAAGTGGGAAAGCAACCAGAGCAGAAATTAGCCTCACAGTAGAGGTGGGGTGGGGGAGTGAACATTTGCACCTTCATTTAACGTGCCCTGTAGGGGGAGCTCGAGTTACAGAATCCCAACAAGCTCACGAGAGTACCTCGATTTTAAATTAGGAGACCTGGGTTTGAATTCTGGTTCATACATTCACTCAACAAACATTTATTGAGCAGCTGATATGTGCCAGGTACTTTTCTGTCCTTGGGGATACACCAGAGAACAAAACAGACATGGTCTCTGCCCTCAGAGGCAGACAACAAACAGATGTAGGATATAGTGTTAGGCAGTGGTCCAGTTTTCAGTCTTTACTGTGTGCAGCAATCAGTGGGCTTGGTGAAAGGCAGGTGGCTTCCGGGGGTGATGGGCAGAAGATCCTGCATTCCTAACAAGTGCCAGCTGCTGCTGACCTGCCAGGCCATGGATCCTATTTTGAGGGTCAAGGCTGTGAAGGGAGATAAATCAGGATAAAGGGGTCATGACTGAGGGGCTGCCCTGGTGACGGACCATGAAGGAAGGCTACTGGGAACAGTGGGCAGAGTCCCGGGCAGCACAGCCTGCACAGGGCTCTTGGGTCCATAAAGGAGTCTCAGTTTAGATGCCACGCTTTGCCCCTCTTCTGCCCTAGCCCATGGGTCCATGTTCACTGCAACTCAAGGCAATCCTCCTGCCTCAGCCTCCCGAGTGCTGGGACTACAGGCATGCTCCACCACCCCTGGTCTCAGATAACGTTTTTTAGGGCAAGGATATCTCACATATTTCATGGAACATATCCTAACAATTATTTGTGTTTATCTGAAATCCAGAGGTGACTGGGCATCCTGTATTTTCCACAGCAACTGAATCATCAGAGGGCCAATCCCACACCAGGGGCTGGTTCTGGGCGCCCCCTGGGTACCAGGGCAGGTCCTAGGAAGACTCATGGAGACTATTTTCTTCCATTGTGGTGGCTCCTGGAGTCCCTGGAAAGTTCTGTGAGCCTCTGGCTTCACACCTCCAACCCAAACCCAGTGCGGGGCTCAGCTGGGGAAAGGATGACAGACCTGCTGGCCACTTCTGTCCTTCCCAGCATGGTTATAGGTGGGGCTGCATCGTCCCAATGGGCGCAAAAGACACAAGGAAGAAGGGTTCAAGGCACTGTCTCCGCTCCAGCTGGGGCAGCTCAAATCGCCCTTGTGTGAGGTATGATTGAAAAGTACAGTGAATGCTCAACTTTAAAAAGAATCACTATAGTAAAAGACACATTGCCAGTAACACCCCTCAAAATACTGCACCTCGCTTCACACACAAGTGTTCATGTCACTTTCTGAAGCAGTCACAGAAGTCCTCTCTCCTCAGTGTCCTTATTTGAGCTGCCGTGGCTGCCTCAGTGTTGCCTTTCACGGTCATTTTACTTTGGGGAGGAGCCAGGAGTCACACAGTGCCGGGTCTGGTGAATATGGTGGATGAGGACGCACTGATGTTTCCACAGGCCTGCCTTTCCTTTGGATGGCACCTGGCACCAGCATACACTATATTTTTGGTCCTATCTCGTAAAGACACAAAAGCAGACTTCTAGAACTGCTTCAGAAAGTGACAGAAAGTGATGGAATAAGTGCGTTTGAAGTAAAGGGGAGTATGGTCAGGGGGAATTAATGGCAGTGTGTCTTTTACTGTAATACATTGATTAAAAGTTTTGATGTTCACTGTATATTTTGGTCATGCCGAATATACAGGTAAAGCCTGACACACAGTGCTCAACAAATGGTAGCTGGTGTTGTTGTTAGTGGTTTCACAGGCAGGAACTGCAGCCTACAGGCAAGTGGGGTGCTAGCTCAGCCTAGGGCAGACTCTGGGGGTCTTACTGTGGAACACGGGGGTGGTTGGGAGAGATGTGATGAGAGGTCTGAGCTTGGAGTGTGGTGGGGATCTGGACAGTTAACTGGAATGACAGGAGTGTTGCCCATTGGGGCGGATCCTGGTCGTGTACCAGTTTAAGCTCTCGAGGTTCCTGTGCCATGCCAGGCATTAGGCTACAGCTGTTAGATCACAGGGAGGTGTGGGGCTCCTAAGATAGGGGTCGGGGCATAGGAGGGCAGCAGCTGTCCCTAAGTGACAGAAGTCCCTGCTGACCCCGAGCCCTTTGCTCACCCAAGCCTCTGCCGTGTTCCAGGGGATGCCACGAAGGACTCCAGGATGCCAACTTATGCCAGAGTCCAGCCCATCACAAAGACATTTTACATCAAAAGTGACATCTTCCATGTTCCACGGCGAACGGACGAGCTCATGTGAACTCCGGGGAAGGGGAAGGGCCCTCGGCTGCTCCCTTCCTTTCCTCACGATCAACTGCAGGGACACGGTGCCAGCCACCCCGGCCTCCTTGGCTGAGCACAGATCAGCACCAGGGAGCCGCTAACACAGGCCTACCTCTGGGGTGCGCTGGACCCAGCCCGGGCCTCTGCTGTACTCATGGACCTCCACTCCTAGCAGAGCTGTCCCCACCCTACTGTCAGCAGCAAGGAGTGGGGTGGGCACTCCTTACCGGGGGAGACAATGGAGCTCCCAGTGTTACGTCAGCAGACCAGGCAGAGGGCTCGCTAAGTCCTCGAGTGCTAAGGGCAGTGAAAACTGCTTTCCAGTTTTCTAGATTCTGTTGAAGGGTCCACAGCTGAGTTGTGTGGTCCCAGTGTATCCCACAGTTTGTGGAAAAAGTCATTTCATTTTTACTCACTACTTCTTGGTCACCCCTAAGAGCCTATTAGTCAGGTTACCTCTCTGCTATGACAAACAATCCCTAAAACCTAGTTGTTTATGCCAATAAAGATGTACTTCCTCCACCACAGTCCCACTGGTATTCAGTGCACAACCTTCTACCTGCTGCTGTCCGGGACCCCTGTTCGATGGCTGTGTCATGACCTAAGGTCTCAGAGTTTTTCCCAGAGTCCTCTACCAACCTGAGAACAAGGGAAGAGAGACAGGAAGCATGAAGACAACACACCCACTGTTAACTGCCTTTGCCTGGAGTTGACACATGTCACTTCCTCTCATACTCTATTGGTGAGAACAGTCACGTGATCTCTAGGTGGGCGGAGGCTGAATTGTGCCCTATAACCCTGTGCTCAGGAAGAAGAGAGGATTCCAAACAGCTAGCCCATCTCTGCACGATGCCTGATGTGTTCCGAGGCTGCCCTGGGGCCTTAATTCTCTTTGGCAAGCCAGTTAAGAAGGGCTGGTGGAGCCAGGCACTGTGGCACACTCATGCAACCTCAGCCGCTTGGGATGGAGACGTAGAAGGATCACAAATTCAAGGCCTGGCTGGGCAACTTACAAAGACCTAGTCTCAAAAAAAAAAAAAAGTGCTGGGGAGAGCCCTTGCCTAGCATGTGTGAGCTACTCGGTTAAATGTTTTGGCTTTTTTTGTTATCGGGGATCAAACTCAGGATCTTGTGCTTGTGAGGCAGGCTCCTGGGTTCAATCTTATGGGGGACTTATTTATGTATGTATTTAATGAGGAACACTGGAATGCTATTTGCAAGCATTTTTCTAAGGTCATGCTCTTCAATTCAACAGACACAAGCCACATGTTTCATGAAGCACTTAAAATGTACCATACCCCACACTGAATGTGCTCTGAATGTGAAAGAAATACTGAATTTCAAAGATTTAGTATGACATAAAAATGCACATTTATTTTTATGTTTTGTGATACTGGGGATGGAGCCCTGCACTTTCACACTGAACTACACCCCCAGTTTTATGTTATATTTTGAGACAAGGTCTAAATCACCAGGTTACTCAAGCTGTTCTTTTTTTTTTTTTTTTTTTTTTGGTACTGGGGATCGAACTCAGGACCTTGCGCTTGTGAGGAAGGCGCCGGAGCCACTGAGCTAAATCCCTGACCATTCAGGCTGTTCTTGAACTCAAGATCCCCCTGCCTCAGCTCCCCAGAATTCTGGGATTACAGGCATGTGCTGGGCTGTAGATATCTTATTAATAAATTTTAAATCAAATTACATGTTGAAATGACTACATTTGGATAGATGATATTAAATCAGGTTGACAAACTTTCTCCGTAAAGGACTAGATAGTGAATATTTCCAGCTTTGTGGTCCATCTGGTCTGCATCACACTATTCATTTGTGTTGTTACAGTGCAAAAGCAGCCACAGACAGGGCAAAACCAAGTAGGCTGTGTTCCAATAAAATTTTATTTAAAAAAACAGATGGGAATTTGATCCTCAGGCTACAGTTTGCCAATCCGTGGGTTAAATTTATAAAAATATTAAAATTAACCTCACTTTTTTTAAACTATTAGAAACTGTGGCTGCTAGACTTCAAATTACCCATTGGCTCACAGTGCGTTTGCGCTGGACAGGGCCAATCTAAAGACTTTATCAGTATTAACTCTGGAGTTAAATGCTACTCTGGAAGAGAGGTGTGTGATGTGTGTGTGTGTGTGTGTGTGTGTGTGCGCGCGCGCGCACGTGTATGCACGTGTGAATCACCATGACAGCGAAGGGAGCTCCCTGGCCTGTGTGCCCATTGCTAAATATGGAGCCCAAGGGCAGGTGGGCTCCTGGGTACTTCCTGCAGGTACCTGGGACCTGAGTCTTCTGGGTTTCCCTTGACCGAACGGAGGTTCCCTGAAAGGCCACCAGGTGGTGCTACCAGACCACATGCCAGGGCAGTTGACCCCCTGGAAATCATTCCGGAGTTCTGCAACCTCTTCATCGTGTGGCGTCGGCCTTTGGTTTCCTCACTAGTAAAATAGGGCTAGAATAGATGAATGCGAACTTTGGAGCAGACAGACCAGGATTTGAGTTCTGTCTTTACCACCATCCACTATGGTTTTTGTGGGCCATAAATACTTTTCACAAGTTCCTTTCTCCATCAAAAAATGTTAAAAATTATATTTTTAATTATGCTGTTATAAAGAAAACATATTCATATTGTATATTGAGATTTTTCTTCAACTAATAGTTTATCATTTCTGTAACCCCTAAAATTATCGAGGGCCCTAGGCACTAGGCCTACCGTGTCTGACGGGTGAATCAGCCCTGGGCCCCACTGCTCACTAGCTGTGGGAACTTGGGCAAGTTGTTCAACTTCTCTGGCCTCAGTGTCCCCTCTACAGAATGTGGATGGCTTCAGATCCCAGCTCTCCGTGCTGCGGCTGGGATTCAGTGAGATCACGCAGACCGTGCCTTCTTAAAACACAGGCAGGAGGCCTCACACATAGCAGGTTTCACTTGCTATCCTTGTCTTTAAGACTACTTCCACTCTAATCTCTATGAATTGGTGAAAAGATCTGAAAACAGGCAGGAACCTCAAAGCAAATAACTCAGAAGAATAAAATGAAGCCCCCAGAGTATTTGGTGGGGAAAGTAAAGAGTTTTTAGGGACTAGAGGGGCAGCAGAAGTGATGAACACATCCTCCTTACCACCACCAGGGAACCTGTGTGAGGTGGGAACACAGCTTGTACCACCCGGCCAGAAACTGAGCAGCCCACATGTATGCCAGGCAGAGGGACCCCCGGGAAAGAGGTGTGTGTGAGTGTGTGCGTGCGTGTGTGTGTGTGTGTCCAGATTTTGGCAGACACATGTTCTTGTTTCTTTCCACTCCCTTCACTGGACTGTGGTGACCTGCTCTTTGAAAATGTGACCTGTGGGTGCATGACATGGGAATGCTGGCTCCTTCAGGATAGTTCAGGAAGCTTTGGGGATTATTCAGAAACACAGCTTCTTCAGGATCGCTAGGAGGCTCAGCCACTCCTAGAGGTCCAAGTGTGAGCCTCTCAGTGACTCTGCTTTCCACCCACACAGCCGCCTGGGCCTGGTGCCTTTTTTTATGCTGGGAGGGACAGGGATATGACCCGCAGTTTATTGCCCTTTCCTAGCTAGGCAACAGCCCTTTATCCTTGCCTTCTCCAACCCAAAGGAGAGATATGAGCCATGGCTGCTGACTCAGAGAAGGGAGGAACAGAGGAACAGGGTGAAGGTCACTTCGGGAGGTTTCTGTGTTGCAGCCAAGAAAGGGATGTGGCAGGAAGAGGTGCAGCAGAAGCAGATGTAACAAGGACTGGAATCAGGGTGTCTCCAGTTCTCAAACCCCATTTGCCAAAATACTTGCTGTGGCAAATGACAAAGCAGTGGCAACAATGCATTTTAAGTAATTCAGTGAGACCAATATACACCCAAAGGCTTAAAGCTCCCCCACCCATGACAGGGCAAGTCCTGTAGGAAAAAATACACTTCCATTCATTGAGGGCTTACTAGGTGTCAGGCCCACACTCAAGCCTTTATGTTCACCATTGACCTAAACTTTAATAAGGTAGATTCTCTTATGCTCATTTTACACACATGGAAACTGAAGGTAAGTAATCGGCCTACTCCAGGACAGCTGGTAGACAATACAGAATATGAGTCTACAGTCACCATGCTGCCATGTGTGGTGGTATGTGGCTATAAATCCCAGAACTCAGGAGGCTGAGGCAGGAGGATCACCATGAGTTGGAGGCCAGCCTAGACTGCATAGTGAGACCCTGTCTCAAAACAACAACAACAAAGAAAGAAAGAAAGAAAGAAAGAAAGAAAGAAAGAAAGAAAGAAAGAAAGAAAGTTGTCATGCTACCCATCTTCTCACTTCTCAAAGGAGGGCTGGGAAAGTGCATTGAAAGTCTGCTCCTCACATTACCTCCTGAACAACCCGAACATGAGTTAGATAAAGGTGCTTATTAAAAATGCAAGTTCCTGGGCGCTGGCCTGGCTCTGTTGAGACAGACTCTGGGCATCTAGAGCTTGGGAGTTAGCATGACACCTGGTTTCCAGAGCTTATGGTGCACACTAAGTTTCAGGGCCTCAAGACAAAGCCAGGGCTAAAAGGATGCGTACATCCAGGGTACAGCCCTCCCCAAACCTGAGTCCCCCACTCTGGCCAGACCAGGTGACCCAGATGCGTGGCAGGTTTGGAGTCCCATTAGGTTGTGAGCAATGAGCACAATCCCATTATGTGCCCTTGCTCGGCACCACTTGCCAGGCCAGGTGGCAGATGCCTGTGGCCCTGGAACCTGCTGCAGGGCAGGAGCAGAGGTGCATCCTGTGGTCTTGCTGAGGAGGAAGCCACAGGGTGTCAGGTCATGCTGACTTCAGCCATGGGCACTCAGTGCCAGCTGGCCTTCTCTGCGCCTCCCCACCCAGCAGGTGCCCCGCCCAGTGGCCAGGACCCTTGCCACGATGGCAGGTGGAGATTTCAGTGCTTTGGGACAAAAGAATGACCTTTCCCTTCCAGAATGAGATCATTTGTGAATTGCTTGCTTAACCACTTTGAGCCTTGGAGGCTGGACGGTTTCCTGGGATGGAGAATGCTGCCTTAGAAAAGGGGTGACAGAAACCTTCACACTCTTGCCATCTCCCCTAAAATCTTGGAGATGAATGGGGCAAAAAAACCTTCAACAAAATCTCAAAGGTGAACTGGACGTTTCCCCAGTTACTCAGGGCCCTTTGGATTTTATTCCTTTGGTCAGATGTTACATAATTTCAGATATCAGGCTGCTAGAGTTGGGATCTGGAGTGTCCTCCAACAGCTCGTAGTGCTATTAGGAGGCAGTGGGACCTTTAAGAGGTGGAGCCTAACTGGAGGAAGTTCCGGTCGTCAGGGGCTGTACCCTCCAAGAGTGGCTGAGACCCTGCACCTTCCGGTCTCTCTTTGCTTCCTGGCCACCATGAGGCGAATGGCTTTGCTCTAGCTCTAGCTCTCCACTGTGACTATGCTGTCTTCATGGCCACAGGGCCCAAAGCAATGGAGCCAGTTTGCCAGGGGCTGCAACCTCTGAAACTGAACCAAAATGAGCTGTTCTTCCTTTTAAGTTGACTTACCTCAGGTTATTTGTCACAGCAAGAGAAAGCTGACTAATGCTTCATGGTCTCTTTTTCTTTCTTTCTTTTTTTCCAATACCAGGGATCAAACTCAGGACCTTGTACTTGAGAGGCAGGCGCAGCACCACTAAGCTAAATCTCCGGCCCTATGATCTCTTTTTCTTATGCCACAGTCACACTGTCCCTGAGGTATTAAGGGAAAAATAGCAAGAAGCAGAATCATGCACATGGTATGCCTCGCTTTGTATTTCTCAAGGTTACCTATGGTGCTCATTTATGCACAGGCTTTCTCTGGTAGAGGGGCTCTTTCTGGGACAGGAAACTTGAGGATGGGTCAGGGTGTGGCATTCTTTTTTGCTGCTGCTTCTTCAGTATGGTGTGTACATTTAAGCCATGCTCATGTACTGCTTGGGCAGAGAAGCACTATCAGGGAAAACAGCAAAACATGTAAAAATGGGCACAGTGTTTGTAGGCAAAATGGTGCTGTGTTGCTGGATGCATAGAAATGGCAGAAAAATAACAAAATCCTTCAGTCTCAGCCAGCCAGTGGAGCCTTTGTCACATCAGAACCTTCAAGGACCTCTAATACCAGCCCTGTGACAAATTCAATGTGGTCAGTGCTGCAACACAGGCATAGAAACTGGGACACGGGGCCCTTAGTCCAGGCTCTGGTACAGAGTAGAGAATGGGGTGGAGCCAAGGCCCCAAGGGAGGGAGGACGCAGGAGGGGCAGGGAGAGGTGGGTCCTGGTTGCAAGGACAAGGTGAGCTGCCAGACAACGGAGACATTCATGGTGAAGAGTCCTGAGGGATCCAGGCAGTGAAGTGGGAGTGGCCAGAACAGGGCGTCACAGGACAACACTGCAGGTTGCTGGGCTGACTGGCTGGAGGAGGACAACTTGGGGCAGGCAGGCCAGCAGGAGTGGCCTTCCCTTCATCCTTCTTTGGTGTGAGCCTTCTTCTGATGGTGGCCTGGCCTCAGAAGAGGAGGCAAAGTTAAAACAGTGAATTGTCCACACAAGGGGCAGTCAGGCCCTGGTGTTTCTGCTCGTTTCCTGGGAGTGAGATCTGGTGAGGACTGAAGGCTGACATTTGTCCAGCTCCTGCAGTTTCTTCTGTGACAGGGTTGGTAGGGGACGAAGGCCAGTGGACAGGTGCTCCAGCTCCTGGCGCAAAAGCCTTCTCTTTTGGACTTCGAAAGCCAAGGTTTCCTTTCGGGCAGTTCACAGGTAGCAGCCCGGAAGGGCTATGTGCAGAAGACTCTCCTTCCAGTTTGGCTAAAGCAGCTAACATTAACTCCAGTGGAAAATAAAAGCAGCTGGACCAGTTTTCTTTCCTGAGAGTACAAGGCGCCCTACCTGTTAGAGCCATTTTAGGTAGCAGCAGGAGATGGTTAGTAAAATGGCATCCACGTGTCTAGGAGCGACTGGCTTTTTTTTTCTTCTTCAGAGCAGATTTTTTGTTGGTGTTGAAGGCCCTTGCAGACTGTAGTTTAAATTCAACTGGAAAGTGGTCGCTGACCTCCAGAGCCTGTGAGGAGAAGGGTAGGTAAATCTGGGTTTAGGAGATGTCTGGGATGTGCCATCATTTTAGTGACGAGCAAATTCAGGACCAGGGAGGGAAGATGAAATGCCTCAGGTCACTCAGCAGGACTGGGGGGCATCATTCTTGGGCCCACTAGGTCAGATATTTTGGCAGGTGCCGAGTGTCATGGTATACCCCTGTAATCCTAGCATTTTGGAGGTTGAGGCAGGAGAATTGTGGGTTTGAGACCAGCCTGTGCTACATATAGCAAGTTTAAGGGTAGCCTAGACTACATAGTGAGACACTGTCTAAAAAAAAAAGAAAAGAAAAAAAGAAATTTTGTCAGGATCACAGTTTATAGTTACTGAGACTCAAGGTTCAGTGCTCCAATGTGAGGTCTTCAGTGGTGACCTCAGAGGGTACAGCAGTTCAGCTTCCCAAGATGGTGGCACAGAAAGACAAGATGGCAGCCTTACCTCCTCTTCAGACAGCTGGTAAGCTTTCTGGAAGTCAAAGACACCATTTGACTTGGGAACCACAGAGCTGACAATCTCTTGTCCTCTAAGTACGATCCTGCAGCAAGGGGAGGAAAGACAGTTGTTGATTTGTGAAATCAAACCAAGGCCCCTGTGTTTGATGTCTGGAAGTGACGGGGAGACCCAGCCCTTCACATGGGCTCCAAGTCCACACCCGGCTCTGCATGGAGAGCCCAGAGGACAGTTCTTACAATCGCAAGGAGTGTCAGTGCCTGCCATGGCCCCGTGGGCACAGGACAGTGGCACAGCATGGGCAGGTGTCCCGGAGGCGTGAGAGCAGCTGTTAGCTGACACATAGCCCCACATCGAGCAGTAACGACATGCATAGTGGAGTGTTGCTGCCCTTCGGACGCTTCTCCCTTTCCTGACAGATGATGGGACATTCTCGGATAGATGCTGTGTTTATCTTTCGTACCTCCCTAAGCCCCCGTTTTGACAAAGACAGAGCAAGCTTCCACCCCCCATGCATCCAGCAGGCAAGAGAAATAAGGACGAATTGGACAGTTTTCACTGGGCTTCTTTTTAATTTCTTTCATGTATGGTAAATGACAGTTATTTGTTTTGCTTGGTTTTTCAAGACAGGGTCTGGCTATGCTCCAGCCTGGCCTGAAATTTGTGCCCCTGCTGCCTTGGCCTCCCAGAGTGCTGGGACTGCAGTGTGCACTGCCATCCCTGGCTGTCATGCTGTTTTCATCCTCTAGTATCATCTTTTTTTTTTTCTGTAGTATCATCCTTTAACAGTTAATTTACTTCAGTGAGAAATTAGTGGATTTTTAAAAAGAGAGAGAGGAAAACCATCATACAGATGCTTTGTGGTGATGTCGTCACCTGGGTAGCGGCAGCCTGTTGAGTTTTGGAAACGGGCTCTAATGTACCTCAGGGATCAACCAGGTGGGCCCCTTGTGGTCCCGGCTACGCGTCTGAGGAATGCAAGGGGGGGGCACACTGCCTTTCTGTGCCTCTGTCCTGAGTTTTGCTGACTCTGAGTTTGCTAACACCACCACATGGCTTCTTTGTGGTTGTTGCTGTTTTGTTTTGCAGTGCTGAGGGCTGAACCTAGGGCCTCAAGCATGCTAAGCAAGGCCTGTACCACTGAGCCACACCCCAGTTCCTTTTAAACTCAGCCCAAGTGTAAGCTCTTTACATGAAGCTGGAAACTTGTGAAAGCCATTTTTTAAGAATCAGAGAGCTAGGGGCCGGGGATTTAGCTCAGTGGTTTTGATGCCTGCTGTGCAAGCACAAGGGCCTGAGTTCGATCCTCAGTGCCAAAAAAAAAAAAAAAGGAATCAGAGAGCAAAGAGCAATGTATTTAAAGGTGCTCAGTTTCTGACTTCTTCCACTTTATAAGCATAGGTCTGCTCTCAGGTTACATTTTTCCAGGCTGAGCCAGGGCACAAGCCAGGGTCAAGTTCATGTCCACCAGTGCTTGGCATAAGAAAATGTTCAACAAATACCTGGTCACAGAACAAGGACTGGAATTGAGACCATCTTGTATAGGTCCATTTTCAAAACATCATTTGTAATTATACATGGAACTATACATGTTGTTGTGGGATGCAGAAAATTTAGAGCATTAACATAGGAAACTACTCTTTAGAAAGTCTCGTGTAATCCCACCATCCTGTGGCATACAAAGGCTACAGAACCAGAGAAATGTGTTCCTAACCTGTTTTGCCACTGGCACCTTTCCACCGGCCCACTTCGTTTGCAGGGAGAACAGGGGGCTGGAGGGGGACTTTACCTGCCCAAGATGCCAGAATGGGAAAGTGCCAGGGTCAAGTGGTGTTGCTAGCGTGACTGGAGGCTCTTCAGAGTGGGGCTGAGGGGAAGCCTGGTGCTCGGCCTCCCCGAACTTCCTACCCTGGGCTTCCACTTTCAAGAGCTACAGCAATGACATCTGCAGAGGAAACTCCAGCTATGAAAGTCCCGAGGGGAACAAAGGAGGCCAGGGGATGGAAATGAAAGCCAGAGGAGCAGCAAGGAGGCCAGCTGTTCTCTGCAACAGCAGGCTGAGCTCTGAGCTGCGGCCACCCAGGGACTCGCTCCCAGGGGTTTCTCTGACTGTGGTCTCTGTCCTGCTGACTTTTACCTCTTCCTTCCTGATTGAAGGAGCAAAAGCGAAAGTGTTTGGAAACCCCTAATGAGACTTTAAAAGTACAAGGAGAGGCTATTATTTAAATGTACGGTTTGAATTTAGGAATGGGTAGTAGAAGTTTTAAAAGTGTAAATAACCTGGCATTTACTGCTCTCATTTTTCTGGTTGTACCCTGAGGAAATAATAAATATTTTCCCAAAATACACATAGCGGATGGTCATTTCAACAGTGTTTATAACAGCAAACCCCTGACAGTAATCGAATGCCCTGTGATGGGAATGGTACGTCCTTGTGAGAGAAGAGGAAACAGCCCCTGAATGTACTGAGCACTTGCCAAACACTCATTGTGCTAGCAGCTTTCTATAGGTTACCTCACGTAACATATATATTACCTCATTTAATCCTTGTCACATCTCTGAGAGTGAGGCTGTAGTATAGTTTCCAGTTTGGAGCGAGAAAATGAGATCACAGAGAGCATATGTCTCTCGTTCAGAGACATAGTAAGTGGCAGAGTCAGGACTCGAATCTAGGCCTGTTTGACATCAGAGCCAGTGCCCGCCACTGCTAAGCTCTGGTGCCCAGGGCTGCCACCTAGGGTCAGGCAGTTCCACACTGGGAGGTTCCTGATGCAGGCTCTTGAAAGGCAGCTGACTCTGCCCTCCAAGTCGGCCCAGCGTCACCCGCCCCAGGACCCTGTTTGCGGCAGGCCTGCAGAGGCCGCCTACCTGTCGTAGGCACAGCTGGTACTCTTCTTGACTGTGGTGTCCTCATTGTCTGCAATCAGCCATATGAACTTGGGGTCGGACCTCAAGCGAATGTTCTTCCAGGCCTTCTTGGGGACGTAGCTGCAGCCGGCATTGAAGTCACCCATGAAAATGAAATTCTGAAAGACATGTTTGGGGACTGTCACCTGGGGGGGTGGAGTACAGTGTTTCCTCTCAGGACCTCAGCAATGTCTCCATCTCCCACACCCAGGAAACAAAAGGGCCTTTTATTATCAGAATGGTGCCCACTCCCAAATTTATATGTTGAGGTCCTGGCCTCCAGTCCTGTACCGTAGAATTTGACTGTATTTGAAGATAGGGTCTTGAAGAAGGAAATTAAGATAAAGTGACGTCAGGTGGGTGGACTCTAATCCAACTGTCCTTTTTATAAGGACAGGGGTCCTTATAAAAACAGGAGAGGCAACAGATGCTCTCAGTGACAAAGCACACACCAGGCCCGGGTTCTATCCCCAGCACCACAGCAAAAAAAGGAAAAAGAAAAGGGAGTTTAGGACACAGAGGCACAAAAAGATTATCACAGTGAGGATATAATAAGAAAATGACCATCTAGCTGGGTGTAGTGGTGTTCTCCGGTGGTCCCACCACTCAGGAAGCTGAGGCAGGAGGGTAGTGAGTTTAACACATTCATGATAGGCTCCTGATTCGTGTGTCTTGCTGCCGGGCAACTCTGATTTGAATGTGTAACCTTCCTGCCAGCTTGAACCACCAGTGGTACATGCATGACTGTCCCTTTGGGTAGCATGGGACCGTCACACTGGGTGATACAAGCTGCTAGGAACATGTTAAGGCCACCCTGGGCTACACAGCAAGACCTCAAGACCCTGTCTCAAAAAAGAAAAAAGAGAAGGGGGGGGGGGAGCGGGACTGTGACCGGCTGCCAGCCAGTGAGAGAGGAAGCCCAGGAGGAACCCCCTGCTCACACACTTTGATCTTGGACTTCTGGCCCACAAAACTTCGAGAAACCTTTGTATCATTGAATCCAGCCAGTCTTTGGCACTTTGCTGCTATGGCAGCCCCGGCAAACTACTAGAGTCTGTCTTAATTTTATTAATTTTACAAGAAGAGGCCACAGTTTACAACCGAATGCAAGCTTTGAAGACTCTCTGGCAGGTGAATACAAAGCATTTTTTGTTTGTTTGGTTAGGGTGTTTGTTTATTTGTTTGTTTTTGTGCTAGAGATTGAACCCAGGGCCTTCACACTGAGCTACACCCCCTGCCCGTTTTTATGTCTTATTCTGAGACAGGGTCTCACTAAGTTGCTAAATTGCCCAGGCTAGGCCTGAACTCTCACTCGTCCTGCCTCAGCCTCCCAGAGAGCTGCAATGGCAGGCCTGCCCCACCAGCCTGGCCTGGAACCCTTCCTAATCACGCTGGGTAAAATAAGTGTGTTCTTACTCTTCGAGGTTCTTAGTCACCACATCGTTATAATCCAGCATGCAGGAGGAGGTGGGAATACAAGAATCCAGCCAAGACATTCCCTCACATTTTTTGTCTCTGCCTCAAAACATATGGATGAATCAACACCTTTGTTTCCAAGCAGGAAAAATGTACTTGGGTGGGGTCCTGACAGCTTTGGCACCAGTCTCCCGCTCCTATTGTTTTGAGGTTGGAAACTGTGGGAACAGAGTCCTTGGGGGCAGTGGGTGGAGCGGTAAGGGCAGGGGCCATAGGGTACATGTCTATCCCCACCCCAGACCACCAACAGAAATTTGCTATTTTGGATGTATTTTTCCCTGCAGGGCTCCTGGAACAGAATGTAACATTCCCAAAGCAGAGGAAGTGTCAGATTTCCTTGTTTGTGCTATTGTTTGGGGGTGGTTGCTGGCTCCAGAATGTTCTTCAAGAACATGTCATCCTGACCTGAGTGTTCACGGCTTTCTCTGGGATTGATGGGGACAGTTGAGCCAGGATGTCTGCCCTGGGTGACCATCCAGCTTCCATTAAGATAGCCTGATATGCTGAGCAACCACTAAGGGCCAGGTCAGCACAGGACAGGGTTGATAGAGTGTAAACTGCATCTCACAACAGTAAACACTAGAAGGTAGAAAGCACCATTAACCATTAACTGGGCATTACCTCCTCTAGGCCACGCAACTGGGTGGTTCAAGCAGTGAAGTCAAGAATGGAACCCAAGTCTAGAGATCCCTCATCACAAGAATTTCCCCTCTGCTCACCGTTGGGTCACTGGCACCTCCCCAGGGACTGATGCCCAATAGAAGCTCAGTGCATTCTTTTTTTTTTTTTTTTTGGTACCGGGGATTGAACTTGGGAACTTGTGCTTTGAGGCAAGTGCCAGAACCACTGAGCTAAATCCCCGGCCCTTCATATCTGTTTTTTTTTTTTTTGGTACCAGGGATCGAACTCGGGTCCTTTCGCTTGTGAGGGAGGCGGTGGAACCACTGAGCTAAATCCCCAGCCCAGTGCATTCTTGAATGAGTGAATGATTTCATACTTTTTGGAATGAATGAACAAGTCCTTCTCTTGCCCCAACTATGGGACAAGAGTTCACCCTTTACTGAGGAGGATTCGGGGATCCAGGAGTCACATTCCAAAGGAAGTGCCCCCCACCCCAGCCCTCCGGGTGTGCTGTGCCGAGGGCTTTCACAGACCTGGTGGCCACAGGTGCTAGCGCCCTGCCTTCCAGATGAGGAGCCCAGGCGGCCGGGGTGGCAGGCATCAGTTGGTCCTCCTTTTCACGAGCCAGTTTGCGAGCCTGTCACTTGCCCTGAAACACTCCTGACCTCTCTGTGCCTCGCTCTTCTCAGTTGCAAGGTGCTTACCTTGTGGGATTCTCAGAGGGCTGAAATATACTCGCCATGACCGCCAGTCACTCTGAGGTGCTGGCATCGTCCTAAGTGCTGCAGAGTAGGGCTCCCCAGACCCACACGGACGGGCCCAGGCAGTCAGCAAGAGGGCTGAGGAGGCTGAGAGAGCGCCAGGCGAGGCCCGGGCGGTGGCGGTGCATGTGTCCTGCTCCTCGTCTTCCACTTGGGGTCAGGGACCAGCTTCTGCCTCCGCTCAGTGACAAGCACAGGACTCACCTCTGCCTTCCACCGGCGCCGCACGTCCGTGTAGACATCCGCCAGCTCGTCGATCTCTCTCACGGAGGTCTCGGGCGTGGTGTGCAGGGGGACGATCACGAAGTCCTTGACGGCTGAGGAACACGGAAGCGTCAGAAGTCACACACTCCTGTCGGGCTCCCGCCGGGGCCGCGTGAGGAAGTGAGCTCTCCTGCACGGAAGTACCAGCCATGTCCCTCGGGCCGCCCGTCCAACTGGCTCAGGCTCTAACCTATCCGCTCTCCTCCTCCTGCCTCAGCCTCACTCTGCAGCTTGCCCACCCCCCCGCATACCCCCACCCTCTGAGTTTCTGCGCCCTCTCCTCGCTGCCCTGCATCCCCTTCCCAGCCCTGTATGGCGGCTTCCTTAGGTCACAGGCCATGCCACCTCCAAGGGGCCACCCCTGGTCACCCCACCCAAGGTGAACCCCTGGCTCCGCTGTTCAGTGCACGCCACTGGTGCTTCCTGCGTGCTCCGGTCACTTCCTTTGCTTCTGCGTGTGGTCTACTGGACCTTGATCTCAGTGACCCCTCACCGTCCTGGCTCCAGAACCTAGCATAGTGCCCTATACATTGCATGGGGCTCGAATTTGTGCATCTCCTGTCCCAGCCTCCCAGAGTGCTGGGATTCTTTATAGATTCTTGACATGAGCCCTTTGTTAGTATAAGTTGCAAATATCTTTTTCCACTTGTGTTTTCACTTTCTTATTAGTGTCTTTTAATGAAATAGTGCACCTGGGTCAATGCACACTGCAGGTGCTCAAAAGGGTTTGTTGACTGAACACATGGATCAATGGGTGAATAAAACAGCGAACGTAATCTCTGGTCAAGGGAATATGGGAGGTTTCTTGGTAGAGGAGGGAAAGCTCCAAACGGGCAGTGCTATCCCAGGGGAGAGGGGAGGGGCAGTGACGGGAAGGCCAGGAGCTCAGAACAAACAGGTTTGTTTAGGAATTCACAAAGGCTTGCCACTCTCTTTGAGAAGGAATAATTATTTGGGGGCAGGACCACTCTTCTTGGCCAGAATAACGTCACGGATGTGCATGACAAAGAGGATTATTGCTCATACTCTCTGAAGGGCTTTTCTCCCCCCTCCAACTCCTCTTGCAATGCTCTTCCCCCTGAGCTAATTAACTATGGGCAGGAATTTATAATTCCGGAAGCTTAGGCTGGTTCGGTGCTACCTTGACTCACAAACTTAATTCTCTCCACAATTCTGGTCGAAAACCGAACTGGATGAGAACCAAATCAAATTTCCTCATAAGATCAACATTGAACCTAACCATTGAATTTGATTCGGTTCTCATCCAATTTGGTCTGTGACCAGAATCGTGGAAAGAATTAAATTCATGAACCAAGGTACTACTGGATAGAATAGAGACAGGTGTACACACTTGTAACCTTGCATATACTCATGTGTTTATTTGGTGCTGGGGATTGAACCTAGGCCCTGGTGCATGCTAAGTATGTGCTCTACCGCTGAGCTCCACACCCGCCCAGCAGGGATTGATCTAGCCATTGTCTGTCTGCTCTACTCCAGTATAACTTCACCAGGTTAGGAGCCTCATCTGTCCTCTCGGTGCCCTCAAAAGAGCCTGGAAAATAGTAGGCACTGAGAAAAATCATTTTGGATTCCATGTGGCTGCAATCTGCAAACCACATTTACCTCTTGACTTTCCCTCGGGTGTAGGTGGTGGTTGAGATGGCGCCTTAGGTTATGATCCTGGCTTATCCATTTCATTACCTGGGTGACTTGGACAAGTGACTGCACCTTTCTGAACCTCAGTTTCCTCAAATGTAAAGAGAGGATAATCCTGGCCTCTGCCTCAAAGTGTGTTGCAAGGACTACAAGGTGCCAGCGCTTGGTGAAGGATTAATGTAGGGTGTGGATGGCTTGGGTTTCCTTCTCCTCCTCTGTGGAGGAGACTGCTGGTATCTACAGCAAGACCCTTGCTGCCCATCACGATTGGTGGTCTTCACTTGAATCTTTCAAAAGTTAAGGAACTGGATAGGGATCAAGTGCTTACAGTAAATCATTTCCATGAGCCTAAACCCTCCAAAAAGAGTGGAGTTACCCTGATCCCAGAGGTGGGTTGCTGGGTTGTTGGGTGTCTGGGCAGGCTGAGAAGTGAGCCTGGGGCCATCCAGCTGCATTGCACGGTCCCCTATCAAAGGTCAGGAGCAGCACTTGCTCTTCGGAGCCCAGCGTCTTCCTTAACCTCCAGGGGCGCTGCTCACCCACATCGATCGCCTACTCGTGGGCCCCTAGGGAGGCCACAGACAAGGGGAGCTGGTGGTTCTCACCAGTGTGGGGTGACTGGAACCAGACCACATAGGGCTCCCTGGAAAACACATCTGTGTCTCCATCCTGGAAGTCATGGTAGAGGTAGTTTTCCTTCACTGTCACCAGCTTTTCCCTAGAAGAGAAAAAGGGAAGAAGCCCTTCTTACTTCTTTGAAGAAATAGAGTGGGTTCCCATAGCTTTGTTAGCTTCCACAGCGAGTAGAAAGATCTTTTCCCGAGGACAAGACTGAGGCAGCTCTGTCTCAGGTCCTCTGGACCAAGGATCTGAGCGGTACTCATTTGGGGCACCCGAAGGTAACTGTTCAGACTTATTCGTAAGTCACTAGTACCAAGGCAATGAGATTACAGAGCTCAGGAGTGGGTTGTGCAGGACAAGTCAGGGCCAGGCTTGACCGTGAAGAGTACAGAAGGCCTGACCTTGGCATCCCTCCACCCCAACAACCAGCAAAGGGTTAGGAAGCTGTTCATGCTTCCCAGTCTCAAGATTTCATGATTTGCATCGGCCCGAGTTTCAGCAGCAATTATTTTGCTGGATCCCGACAACTGGTTAGAGAGAAAAATCTGGTTTTGAAGAACATATACACTTTGATTCAATTCATGGTCGCATCCTTAAGTGGACCATGTTTCGAAGAGCAGAGAATATACTTACTTGTAGAGAAAGGCATACTGTTCTTTATATGTGTTTCGTCCAAGCCGAGAGCTAATCACATAGTTGTATGTTGTTCCTCTCCTTGAATTTCTAGAAAACAAGAAGATTTCACATTGCATCTTAAAGAACAAACATCTCCCTGCTGCATGTAGCCCGTTCTCTAATCTGTCTCCATATTACTAATGACATCAAGTGGAAGGGCTACTATTCATAATTTATTATTATTTTTTGAGACAGAGTCTTACTATGTAGTCCTCACTATGTAGCTGGCCTAGAACTCGGAGGATCACTTGAGATTACAAGAATGAGCTACTGCACAACTTTTGAGTTTGATGAGAAACATCTGCCAGATCCTTATAGCCTTCCTTCCTTCCTTTCTTCCTCCCTCTTTCCCTCTCTTCTCTTCCTCCTCCTTTTCTTCTTCTTCCCTCCCTGTCCCTCTCTCAGTTCTGAGTATTGAATTTAGGCCCTTCACACTGAGCTATACCCCTAATCTTTTTTATTTTGAAACAGGGAGCCACTAAGTTGCTTAGGCTATGCATGAATTTGTGATCCTCCTGCCTCAGACTCTCAGAGTGCTGGGATTACAGGTGTGCCCCACCATACCTGGCTTTTTTTTTTTTTCATTGCTGGGGATTGAACCCAGGGCCTCACATTTGCTAGGCAAGCATTCTACCACTAAACTGCATCCCTAACCCTTATTTCTTGTCCTAAAAAGGAAGGTACTATTGTTACCTCCTTTCATAGTTTAAAAGGACAAAGCTGGGATTGAACCCAGATCCGAGTCATCCCCAAACCCACAAGCTTTGGCCTGCACCTACGGGAACCACTGAGCCCATGGACTATTTAGGCAGAATCAGAAATCCTGCTTTGGGCCCATTGAGCTGTGGCTCCTCCTTTCTGGTGGAGCTGATTTCATCAGGCCCCTGTCCATGCGCAGCTCCTGAGCATTCATCAAAGGCAGAAATGTTTGCCTCTGAAACTCCCAGGCACTTTCTCCCAAGTCCCAGGCTGATGATGGCAAATCCCTGCCTGACCCCTCACCTACCCCATGCTATCTTTTCGTTTTGTTTTGTTTTGTTTTGTTGGTACCAGGCATCGAACTTGGGTCCTTGCACTTGCGAGGTAGGCGGTGGAACCACGGAGCTAAATCCCCGGCCCTACCCCATGCTATCTTGACTCTGTCCATTTGCCAATGCTGATCACTCCACTCCAGGCACAGCCCGAGCCTGACACAGTTTTACTCCACCTACCCACGGCATGGCTAAAGCTGTCGCAGAGTTTCAGGGTCATTAGATAAGGGCAGAGTGGGTATTTAGAGGGTAATTTAGACTATAGAAATTCCTGAGACTTCAAATACATGCCCTAAGCCAAAGACAGCCCCGGGGAGCCCAGGAGAGGCCTATAGCATCTACTGGCTTTCCCTGCAGGAAGCTGGGCTCTCCGACGTCTAACCTCCTGTGGTTGTAAGGGAAGCAGGACAGTACCCACCCCTCCAGGCTTTGTGGGGAGTAATGACACGGCCCCTAGAACCTGATCAGCAGGATGCCAAGCCAGGGATGCCGGAGCCAGTGATAGAGTTGCACACGGCCCCTGGGCCATCACCTGCCACTGTGATTCCTTCCTTGTAGCAGTCATAGACGTCAGCAGCACTTACTGACCATAGCTACACAGCAGGCACTGTCCAGCTACTTAAGCGCAGGAGTTAATTTAGTTATCATGGCATCCCGGGAAGATAGTTTCCATATCAGCCCCAGGTACACATGGGGAAAACAAAGCACAGAAGTTCAGTAAGTTGTCCAAGGTCAGGTGATCGTAGCTGAGCACAGGCTCCTAATCCCAAAGCTACACTCCCTGCCTCTCCATCTTTCAAAGATCAGATCCGGGAACAAGCCAGGCTGGGGCTAACAGCCATACACCCAGCCGAGCCAGCCCAGGGGAGGGCGAGACAGGCCCAGGAGGCCCTGTGTGTGCAGGGGAGGATTCCTAGCACCCTCCCCGGGCTCATGCGTCCCAATTGACCTTTCATTGCTAAGAAACAACATGAGTTTTCCTGCCTGTCAGAGCCTCGTAATGGCCAGATGTCACTGTTTGTAAAAGCCGGGTGGTGGATGCACAGCTGTTGATTAGAATATCTCTGCACTTTTTAGTATGTTTGAGATATTTCATAAGAAAAATATGGGATGTAACATTCTCATTGCAAAGTACAGAAAAACAAATTACTCTTACATTCTTTGTAAATTTGTACTCCAAGGCAGTCCCGGCCAACATTAGTGCATTATTTTCCTTGACTCTTACATTTTTTAAAACATAATTAAGTGAACATGGTTCATATTGTGTATTATGGTTGTTGCTTAATCTTATAATTATCTACAAAAACCCCTTATATTAGAGGTTTTTAAAATGTAAGACGTATCAGGTTGGGGGTGTAGCTTAGTGGTAGAGTACTTCCTTAACATGCATAAGGCTGTGTTTAATCACCAGCACCACACAAAATAGGAAGGAAGGAAGGAAGGAAGGCAGAAAGAAAAGAAAAGAAAAGAAAGAAAGAAAGAAAGAAAGAAAGAAAGAAAGAAAGAAAGAAAGAAAAGGCACATCAGAGTCACCAGGGAAGCTTGTTCAAAAATTGTAATTCTCACCCAGTGCTCTGTGAGCCTGAGGCAGGAGGACTGCAAGTTCTAGCCCGCCTGGGCAACTTAGCAAGACCTTGTCTCGACATAAAAAAGAGCTACGGTAAGAAGGCTTGAGTTCAATCCCCAGTACCACAAAAACAAAACAAAAAGACAAAGCACCAGTTTCCCTCCCACAGATATTCCTACTCAGGGAAGGACGCATCGCATGTGGTTTTAGCTCACTCTAGGGCGACTTGAGTTGGGGGTGCTGTGGCTGGGAGAGGTGTCTCCCGAAGGCTGGGTGTTGAAGGCTGGGTCACTGGGAAGTGGCGCCATTGGAGGTGGGGCCTAGTGGGAGGGATTTAGGTCGGGGGTCCTGCCTTGAAGGGAGTATTGGCAGCTGCTCCCTTCTCTCTTTCTCTTTGCTTCCCAGCCACCATGAGGCCCCGCTAATGCCCCTACCATGATGTTCTGCCCCAGCTCAGGCTCCAAAGCAACATGGCCTCCTACCCACAGGCTGTACCCTCCAAAACTATAAGCCCAGATAAACCTTTCCTCCGTATACATTGTTAATCTTGGGTCTTTTGTCACAGTGATGGAGAGCTGACTAACAGTGTGGGTTCACTAATTATCAGAAGGAACGTAAGTCACAAACATCCAGTGTCATCTAAAACAACTCAAGGATATGACTTTTTGGGTTTGTTATTTTTAAATTATAAAATCAAAATGGATTGGTTGTAAAATATTCAAATCATATAGAACTATTAAAATAAAAAACAAATGTCCTTCATTCTTTCGCTGACTTGCTCCTCAATGACTCTTCAGCCACACCCCAGAAATAACCACTATTACCAGATTGGGCCCATCTTGTCAGTCTTTCTTCTGTGCTCAAACACAAATCCACCTTGATTTGTTTAAAAGGTAACATAACGGGCTGCTCTACTTACAGCTAAATATTCTAGCATGGAAAGATGGCCACAGTGTATTGAAAATAGCAGGTTCAGAACTGTAACTTATTCTGCAGCAGACAGGGTTTTTAACAGCTGAATAATATTCCAGCTTGTGAGCCTGTCATAATTTTATTGACTCTTTTTCTATTGTTGACATTCATTCTTTTTTTTTTTTTTGGTAGTAGAGATTGAACTTGGGACCTTGTGTTTGCAAGGCAGGCGGTGGCACCACTGAGCTAAAGCCCCGGCTCATTTTTTTCTTTATAACAGGACTTCTTAGCTCAGCCTCTTGTCTGCTGCTTTCATTTCTCTCTCAATCCCAACTCCTCACTTGTTTCCCCTATTTTTACTTTATCTCATTAAAACCAGCCAGCTCAAAGTTCCCAGGACCATGGTGAGTGAGGGCGGGGCCTGGTCAGCACTGGCCCTGGGGCATGGTGGTCAGCATACTTTGCTGGCTCTCCTGCTAGTTTCAGTTCCCTTGCACTTGACCTTGAGCTTTCAGAAGGCCCAGCCCCCCCCCCCCCCCCCCCCCCCGCTTTACCCGTTCAGCTTCTCCATCAGCATGGGGCAGATCCTGTTGTAGCTGTCCTTGATTTCCATCAGCAGGATGAGGTCGCAGCGCTTGATGATCTGTAGAGAGAATTCCCAGGGGTCTGAGGCCATTTACTGTAAATTCGACTACCTGACACTGGCCCTTACTGAGTTTTGAGTATTGTATTGGTGCTTGTTGAAATACTTTCTTCCCTGAACTAAATGAAGGCCTCCAGAAGGTAGCCACTTCTGTTACATCCATTTTATTGCTGTGTTTGAGGTGGGATCTCACTATGGTGCCCAGGTTGGTGTTGAACTCTCAGGTTCAAGCAATTCTCCTGCCTCAGCCTCTGGAGTAGCTTGGACTACGGGCATATGCCACCATGCCCAGCAATTGATTAATTGATTAGTTAATTAATTTTTATTTCCATTTTAAAGATGAGGAGACAGGCTCAGAGAGAGTCAAGAAAATTACACTATGAGTCAGCTAGAAAATGGCCAAGGCAGATTTTGAACCAAAGCGATCCAGGTCCAAAGTCCATGATCACGATGCCCTGTGCATCCTATGTCATGGCTTTGCTTCCATAATTACAGTCGTGGTCATAAATATTTACTAAGTCATCAATAAGTAAAAGTCCCAAGCTGGATACTGCAGAAATGAAAAGGTATAATTATAATGATAATAATTATAAGAGCTAATATTTATGTCAATTTAGTCTGAGCTTCACAACAATCCTATTCCATGACTATAATTATTAGCCTGTTGAACCTAGGTGGAAACCAAACTCAGAGTGGTTGAGTGACTGCCTTAAAGTCACACAACAAAGATCAATCAGAGAGCCAGGGTTTGAACTCAGGTCTGTGACTACAAAGGCCACCATGCTAAACTGTTAAAACACAGTCCCTGCTCTCAAAAACTCAGACTCTAGCAAGCGAGGCAAATAAAAATTACTAGCTACAGTGTGAGGCAAATGAAACTCCTGCTAAAAAAAAGTCACAAGCCATGGAAGAGTTGGGAAATAATTAATTGCTTCTGCCCAGAGGGTCAGGGAAGGCTCCCAAGTGGAGGCAGCATTTGTGCTGAGAGATCAGAAGTTTAACAAGACAGGAACAAAAGAGAGACTCCTTCGGGGTGGCCATGATGCAGACCAAGCTCATGTCCCTGGGTGACCACCAGGCCCTTCTGGATATGGGAGCCTGGTGACCCCGAGCCATGGGATTTGTTGGTCAAGGAGAAAGCTTCCCCTAGGTTAATTTTGTCTTCATGCATGGCTGACAAAGACACAGAGCAGGAGGACTATGCCACTGCCCTCTACTTCCAAAGCTTGTGCTCCAGTTCCACCTCCAGATGGTGTGGGGAGAGACCCCAGCACCCACTTGTCCAGGTGCCCCTGTCACAGCGGCTCAGCTGTAAGCAACTGGCCCAGCTGGAGGTCTGTCCACTGGCATGCATGAAATCCATGCATCAGCCAGGCTGGCCTCGCCAAGGAGCGTCCCAGTCCAGCCAGCTTGCTGACATAGTCATTGTTGACAGGAGGACCCTTATGGAATGGAGCTTGAGATATATACACTCTTCATCAGTTTTCCCATTTTGCAGAACACCTTCCATTTAAGGAAACATCCACCACTTCTCTACACCTCAGTGTCATCACCTTTAAGTTGGCCTGGTAGCGATCCAGCCCTTGAAGGGTTGCCAGGAGATGAAGTGGGTGCACCGAACAGTGCCAGCCATGCAGCGGGCACTGATTATGGTTATTACTTGTACAGGTCAAACAGGAAGATGCATTGCAAGAAAAATAATGGAAACAATCTGGGTATCCCCATGCAGGAAAGCATTCAAGTTTGTGGGCTGCAAAGCAAGGACTAGGCACTAGGTAGCATTAAAAGTCATGTTTTAGAATAATAGTACCACCACGGGAAATATTTCTAGTATAAAAGCAGAACACAAAACTGGGGAATAAGGAGGTAACCATGCTGTAAAAATACAGACTTATATATTTATTTTGGAGTAGAAAAATTTCCCTAAGAAAATTGCCCAGTTCCAATAGCTATTCTTATTTTCCTTCCTTATATGTTTTCACATTTTAAAAACAGTCCATAATGATTTTTTATCTCATAAAATTATTTTATAATTATACATTAAATTTGTATCTTTATACTTAAAAAATTGAAGTATAATTTTTTTTTTTTTGTACCGGGGAGCAAACTCAGGACCTTGTGCCTCTGAGACAGGTGGCAGAATCAGTGAGCTACATCCCTGGCCCTGAAGTATAATTTTTTTGAAAGTGTAACTTTAAAAAAGAAATTGCCTGGAAGGAATTATGGAGATGATGCCAGAATTTATTAGGAAATGATGGGCACATTTCTAACTTGCTTGGCATGAGTTAAATGAGTCTTCATATGTAATGTGCTGACTACAGGGCCTAGCACCCAGTGAGGACTTCTAGAAAGTCAACTTATCCCGGCTCACGGATTGTCATCAGCTCCCTGAGGTGTGGACCTCTTAGTATCCTCGCTGTCTCCCTGGTTACTCTGCGTCTCACTGGCTTTAGCAATCTGAACACCAAGGAGATACATGGTTACGGGACATCTGCTCTATGCCCCTCTGCACCACTGCCCTCAACACCCAAGGAGATCAGCAAAGCCTTGGGATTGCTCCTCCTCAAGGGCCAACGTCCCTTTTTTTGCGGGACCCGTTGTTACGGAGCAAATGTGGAGCACAAGGTCAGACTCCAATCCTGAGAACGTTCAGTCCTCAGATTTCCTGTTTATGAGCCTGTTCCTCGCCTAGCAAGCACTTCTGAACCCCATCTCCTGCTTCCACTTCCTTGATATTTTGGGGAATGTTTCCTGTAGACAAGAATCTACTCTGCAGTGACCGATGGCCCAAGATCCCACTGTTGAGTTCTCCTGAGGGCACCCAGTTGGCCTCCTCCCGCCCATCAAACTATCCCTCCACCCACGTGATCATCCGTTAGCTCATCCATCCAACAACATTTCGTCAGAGGCCGCTGTGTGCCAGATCCCACTCGAGGCCTGATTTGACTCATAACTTTAACCCTAGCTTCTGTCAGAGCTCCTGGGATGAGTGGAAGAAAGGAAGCCAGCAGAAGAGAAAGACCATTTGGAACCAGCTGAGCCAAAATTCACAAAGCGCAATATCTTCCTGTTTTTTAACTCTTCCTATGGCATTGTAAGAAAAAAGGGAATAATTCTCCTATTCATTTCTTTTAAAAATACTTTTGTTGGGTGTAGCTCACTGGTAGAGAGCGTATTTAGCCTTTGTAAGGCCCTGGGTTCAATTCCCAGCACCACAAATATGTTTTTGTTACAATTTTTTTTTTCTTTTCTGGTACCAGGGATTGAACTCAGGACCTTGAGCTTTTTTTTTGGTACCAGGGATTGAACTCGGGTCCTTTTGCTTGAGAGGCAAGTGGCAGAACCACTGAACTAAATCCCTGGCCCCATGGACCTTGAGCTTTTGAGGCAGGTGCCTCGCCACTGAGCTAAATCCCCAGCCCTTGTTATAATTTTCTAATTGCAAAAATAATGTTGCTTATTGGGCTGAGGATTTAGCTCAGTGGCGTGGTGCCTGCCTCAAAAGCTCAAGCTCCTGATTTTGGTGCCCGGTACTCCAAAAAAAAAGAGAAAGAAAAGAAAAAAAAAATAATGTTGCCTATTGTAGAGAATCTGGAAAACTCAGAAAAGACAGAAAAGACTATAAAAGTATCACACGACCTATAACCCCATCATTCAGACCTCTTCCCATATGATTTCTGTACTTACGTAGAAAGCCGGCATCATAATGACTAGCCCATTGGTTCCAACTATGGACTTCAGGTCAAATAGCCTTAGGGTTCATTCACATCTTGACCCCATGTGACCACCTGTGTGACTTTGAGAAGGCCACATAAGAAACACCTAGATCCCTTATCTGTAACCTGGGAAAAATAAGAGCAATTCTATGGCCCCATGGGATCATAACAGGAATTAGAAGACATGGTGGGTGTAAAATGCTCAAATGAGTCCACTGCACAGAAGAGGGGCTCAGTACACAGTGGCGACATTTATCATATAGTTTTAGTCTTGCTTAACATTATGCTGTATGTTTCTCTCATTGCCATTAAATATTCGGTTTTCAAATGGAATCTCGACACACCTCCCTTGCTCTAAATTCAGGCCAGAAGTCCTGGCTCAGTCTCCTCAGGAGAAAACTCTGAGGATGAGGCCCCTGGGTGGCTGACCCAGAGCCCAGCCCCAAAACACTGAGGTCCCTGTGAAAGCCGAACTTCCGGCAGTTCACAGGGAGGTGGGAGAGGCTAGTGTAAAGGGCTCCCCGCCGGCCCGGCGGCATCCGTCACGAGGTGGGCTGGGGAGAGGGGAAGGGACAGTCTGGAGCAGCCTAGAAGTATCTTGGGCCATGTGTGGCTCATGAACCCTATTCCATGCCCCAGCTAGGGGGCAGCATCGCACACTAGGGAAGATGGGCGTCACAGCCTTGGGCGACTTGCCTCACCTCTCTGGGGTCCCACTGCCTCATAGAAGAGTGGTCATGAGGCTGAACTCTGTTAAAGGCCCAGTCCAGGGTAAGTGCTCCAGAAATGCTGTGCTGGAAGCTCTGGGGTCTCCCACATCCTCCACCCATCCCCTTCCCCGGGGGGCACCTGGTGCATGGTCTCCCTTAGCGAGCAGCTGTTGGTTGAATAAGCTCTGCTTATAAGGACACAAACTGAAGAACACAGACAGAATGAGGCCTACCCAGGCAGGGCTGGATATCGGAACCACCGTCTAGGGCAGGGGAGGGCAAACCCAGATGCAGAAGGCACCCTTCCTCTCTCTCCAGCCTCCCCAGTGAGGTTCAGAATGACCTTGATGTGATGTGTTGAGTTGATCTCAAAGCGATAAATTCAGTATGGAAGAGCAGAAGTGGTATCCCAGCTCACACGGGCAGTTATATGGTTGGGTTTAATCCTGACTCTTTCTCTTACCAACTATGGAAACCTGGAGAAGTCACTATGCCCTCTGAGCCTCAGTTTTCTCAGTTATAAAGTAGGGGAAATTCCACCTATGTTGTAATAGTAAATGAGAATGTAAGAGTCCTGGCCTGAGCACCTGGTTGGTACTCAATCAGTGGGTCCTGGAAACACTATTTTGAACACCTGGCACTCAGAGTTAACGGTCACTGCCTATTAAGTGACTCTGGCAGTGCTCTGTTGGCAGGATGTTTGTGGTGATGGGGAGGTGAGGTGGCCTTGACAAAGACTTTAGACACACGTGGTGGGGCAGGGCAGCTCGGGGAGATGCTGTGTGCAGGAAGGGAGCCAGCACAGATCCACAGATAGCCTCTAAGACTGGTGGCGTGTGAGAAAGCGCTGGGAACTTGGTAGGCTCTGGCTTCACTTGGCCACTTGAGAAGAACCAGGGAAACAGTGTCCTCGCATCTCAGGATTCTCCGCTGGGCCACAGCGTGACAGCACCCACAGGCTTGGCATGGCTTCCCTGGGTAAACGACATTTGGATGCCCTCGGGTCCCATCCACAAGGGAGGCCGCCCAGGGTGGAAGACCAGCTCAGGCAGAAGACCAGTCCTCCTGGAATCGCCTCTACCTGCCGATAACTCAGGCACCACCCCTGTCCTGGGACAGGCTCTGCTGGGCCTTGCTCACCTGTGCCAGGTGCGGCCACATCTTACAGGGAGGTCTGGGTCCTCAGGGAGGTAAAGGGATCCTTGAGCTCTGGCAGCCCATGGGTGGGATCTGAACCCAGGGCTCTTGGCATTCCCGCCACACTTCTGGAGTCTTCTAAGGTAATAACCACCCACTAGAGTCCTGGGAAAGGTTATTTCCCAGCATCAAAAATAAATCAACCTATAGGACAGAGTCAGCGGACTCCAGAGAAACGTGAGCAGCTTCCCCAGACATCGTCAGCTTGGCCCAGAACAGTACTGTCTGTGCTGAGAGAACAGAGCTGCGAGTGAGGAGGAGATCAGTGACAGAGAAGGGGACAGGGGACGGGGTGCGAGGGAGGGAGGGAGGGAGGAAGGGGGAGGAAAGGAGAGGGGAGGCAGGGAGAAAGAGAAGCGCTTCATTGCCAGTCAGGAAGACTCCGCTGGGCTGCATCCCAGCTCCCGACCACCCACCAGCTCCACAGCGGAACTGCACTTCCCCCTGCTCCTCGTCCCTGCGTGGGGATTAATAGTGCTCACAATGATGATGAAATAAAGCCATGTATTTACAGTGCCTGACACGGGCATTCAATAAGTGCTCATAAAAACCAGCCAGCCGGTGTTACCTGGAATTTCCTATGAGCCAGGTACCATGTGAGGACCTTGCCTGACAACTGTGCGTAGGTGGCCCTCACAGCACACCTGAAGGAGGCACTGTCATGAGGAAGACAGAGGTGCCAGGCACCCACCCGGGCAGTGAAGTGGGTATTGTAGCTGTTGTTCTCATCACTGTGGCTTCCATCCTTACCTGGAGGCAAACTAGTTAAATTCCTCCCGAGTCTTCCAAAGTGTGGAGTCAGGGGAGAGGGCAGGAGGGGGTCCAGCGTCCCTCCTGTACGAACGGGGCTCACCTTCACAATGACATCCATGGCGTTTTGGTTTTCCTTCTTGCTTTCCCCAAAGGACCTCACATTGAAGGAGCAGAGTTTCAGGGCCAGGGTACCGTGGAGGGTGAGGAGCAGAAGCAGCAGGAAGGACAGCCTCAGGGACATCCTGGTGCTCCTGAGGCTCTGGGCGAGGTGAGAGGTGGCACTGAAGTGCAGGCTCCTGCCACCTCCCGCCTGGCTGACTTATAAAGCTCGCAGATAACAGGAATTACTGGATTCCTCTTGCTACTTTCACTTCTCTGAGGAACTGCAGATCATGGGTTTCAATCCCTAAGGAAATGAAGATACTGGGCTTGCCTTTTAGGAGCCCTGTTTTTGTCACCCGGGAGGGAAGCTAGCATGCTTAATTTAGGCACCATCCTCGAAAGGTCGCTCAGGTCCCCAGCTCTGACCTCTGGCCATCTCTCCCGTGGTTGCACACGCCGGCCTTCTCCTGACATTTGATGGAGGAGAGTGTCTCTACCCAGGAGGCACCAGGGGTGGTGGAGCCTTCTGTGGGGGGGATCATGAGGCTTGGGGGTCAGTGGAAAATCCTGCCAGGTTTCCCTAAATCGCTGGGATTTTGTGGCCAGCTGTCCCTGGGCACACCCTAGCAGTCATCCTCTAACCACCCTAACGGGTGCAAATTAAGTTCAAGTTTAGTTTGAGTTACATGGTTTCCTAGGCAGTTTTACTGTTCATAATTTAACACACCAAACACCAGCAGTGTGTTGGGGCGCAGGGGGGCAACGATTGCTGATCTGCTAGAATGATGACTAAGGTGTCCTTGCAATACTGGAAGGCCTTCCTCTATAGGCGAAGCTTTATTGGGGTGGGGGCTCCCTGAACTGAGGCACTGGCTGAGGGAACCAGGGATTGGCCAGGAAAGTGTCCAAGCTGCTACTCTCGTAAGAAATTGATTATTGATTCCTAGGGTGGCTAAAGTCTGCTAATTTCCACTGGTCAAGGGCATGCTTCCAAAAGATGTTTCCTCTTGTGATGGGCTTGGACAACTAGGTGTTTACAACCAACCTGTCCTAGAGGTCGTTGAATTTTTCTGTGTCTGGCACCATAGAACTGTGCAAAACATCCTGGCCTTTGGGGTCTGAGTCCTATTATAAGAGGCAGTTTAGCTATTTTGCTTATGAATAAGCAACTAGCAAGGGACAGGGCCTAAGATGCATTATAAAGAAAACAGTGTGTTAAGAGCTAATTTAAGTCATAAAGATAGTTAAGTTTAGAAATGTAAAAGTAAACACAGGAAATATGATAGAGTTAAGATAAGGACAGGCAGGCGGTTAAGGACTAACGCTCAGGAAAGAAACTCCTCAGGCTGAATGTACCAGGTAGCAGTCCCTCTCTACCTCAGGCTGTGGGCTGGTTTCCAGGAATTTGGGAACACGGAATAAATGGTTTCTCTTTTGAACTCTCCATTAAAAAAACTTGAGTTGGGCCGGGGATTTAGCTCAGTGGTTTTGCCACCTGCTGCGCAAACGCAAGGACCCGAGTTGGATCCCCGGTACCAAAAAAAACCCACTTGAGTTGCAATTGGTGGTTTAGAGCCCACAAGGTCACCTATAATGAGTGACCACTGGGTGCTGGGTATATGGATCTGCTGATCCATAAAAGATTCTGGACAAGGAACCCACATGGCACCCAAATTTCAGCCCCCCCCCCCCCCCCCCGTTACTGGAAGCTTTCTCCCTTTATGTTTCCAATGAACACCCCTCCTTCATTACCTTCTTTTTGCCTACAATTTTATTCTCTGGCTTTGTGAGACAGCAGTCTGGTTTGCCCTGAATCATTATGCTAGAACCAAAGAATTTCACCTGGGCTTTCGTGGCTCTGAAGAAGCACAGGGTAGGGGCAGGAAAGAAGAAAGAGAGAAAGAAAAAGGAAACACCTGCTCCCAAGGATAATAGGCCAAGTGAACCCCATAATATAATCTTGGACTAAACATTTTTAACTTATCAACATGCTTACCTGCAGAGCTGAGCATAATCTGACCCAGGAGTTAAGAAATCAAAGGGAACACACACAATACGAAGACAGTGACATTAAGCCCTTTATCCCATTTTAGCACTGATCACATTTCTGTAAGCTCACACGAAGTAGGTGAAAGGTCTGGGTTTGTAGCAAAGGTGGTCTTCAGGTCCCTGGGAAATAACCCAGGTAGCTCATATGATGACCCACACGTCAGAGGTGTTCTCTCTGGCAAAGCTAGTAGGAAGCTAATAATGTATCGGGAAGGACAATTCTTCTGTGAGACGAAGGTTGTGAATAGGAACCGCTTGCAGTGAGCATTGAGGTCTCAGGACTATGCCCTGTGTAGCAATGGGCCTGTGTCTGCAGCCCCAGGGCAAAGTGCACCTGTATCGCCAACATGTATTAGTCAGCATCCTGGCCAGTCATGCCCAGGAATTCCAAGAGATAACTCTAAATAGTGCATGTGGGAAAAGAATGGTTTCCTGAGCTCATGGAGGGAAAGATGAATCTCGCTGTCATCTGCAACCCCAGACTTAGACCTGGTTGAGTCTGAAGTAAAAAGTACCTCTTGGTAACAGTCTCCCTTGTTGGATGGGCAGTTTCCAAGCAAAGGAGGATTTAGAACTAAGTGTAGAAATACTTAGGAGACTCAACCAAAGTAAAAAGAAAAAAAATTGTATTTAAAGATGGAATCTACACATGTATGGTATTTTAGAAACTTGTACACCTGAGAGATTTTTGGCAGGTTAGGCTAACAGTCTCATAACTGCAACCAAAAATGTGCAATTAGGTGGCTCAGTGGACTTGGAGTCATAACTTAAAGTTCAACCAAGTGAACATCTAGTTCTCAAACATTTTTAAGGACCTTGGGTTAGCAGTGTTTTGTAAGATTAATTTATTAACCTTAGAAGTATTTAGTAAAACAAAACTTTACAAAGGAAGTAGGGTATTAAATTTGTAAAAAAAAAGTTTAAAATGTTTTTAAATAGGTTCAAAACTCCTTAAAATTAATTATTTAAATTATGCTGGATTTAGGCTTGCTAGATTTACCAAATGAAAACACAGAACAGTAGATAGCTATGAACTTTAGATAATCTAAATTTAACTGGGTAGTCTGTATTTTATCTGGATATCCTAACTAAGCTTATAGAAGAACAAGAACTTTTGTAAGCTGAACTTGAAAAGTGTGGCATTTTCTAAGAGTCCTGGTAAAGATTTAGTTCCTAGCACCAAACATAAGCTAACATTTAGGGTAAAGAGAGTCAACTAATCATTTTTAAAAATTTTTTAACTTTGGGCCAGGGATTTAGCTCAGTGGTTTCCCCGGCTGCTGGGCAAGCGGAAGGACCCGAGTTCGATCCCCGGTACCAAAAACAAATTTTTTAACTTTGATAATTTGAATATTAATTTGAAGAAGTAACTGCTAAATAGTGGTTTCTACATACAGAAACTGCACTGGAGGACTTAAAAAAATTCACACAAATGGGCCCCGCTCTATACTTAGTACATTCATTGCATGAAATTCAACTTATTTTTTTAAGTGCCTGGGCTAGGGATGGTGGTGCATGCCTGTGATACCAGCTTCCAAGAGGCTGAGGAGGACGGTGAGTTTGAGACCAGACAAGGCTACATAGCAAGCTCATGTCTTAAAAAAACCAAAAAGTGTTTGGGTCCTAGAAGAAAACCCAAGTCAAATTTAACTGACTCCAATTAGTTGTAAGTGCTGGGCTGAAGGCTTTCTGTGTCCATCTTGCTCAGTACTGGTGCAAGTCTTTACTGCAAGGCCTGAGCCCGAGGATGCAAAGCCAGCATGACCCTGAGTGAGGATCGCAACCCAGTCCCTCTGCCCCAGACCTGCCTCTTACTTCCTGGACCCCTGCAGCCTGAAGAGGGGCTGCAGGGACATCAATGCAGGGAACGTGCACTTTTGATCCTATGCGCTTGGTATTGATTTTTTCCCACAAAACATGTACTTCTTGGTAATTGAAGAGGAAAAATAAAGGTCTAAAGCCTTTTGTTCTTGGAAGCAGCCACAACACCACCTGCACAAACATGTTTGCTGTCTCTGTGTGAAATGAATCGGGAGCCTCTACCCAGGAAGGTGCAGGGTGCAGGGGCCTGGGGAGCAGCAGGACCCCGACCTGCTGCCCTGTCTCGCCCTCAGCTGGGCCCTGATGCTGGGAGCAGGAGCCTCCAGACTGTCCCTCCCAGGGGCCTAATGCCGAGCCTGACCCTCTCCGACCATCTGCTGAGTCTTGCTTCTGCCACTTAATGATGTGGCAACATTTCCTGTTACATACTGGTCTGCAAGAAGCTCCTGGATCAAAAGACCAATAAGTGTCACTGTCCAGGAGACTTAGAATGCACGTTAGCAAACCAAGTGTTCCCAGCAGTCCTGTAACCTAAAAAGCTCCCCCACATTCATTTTCCATCAAAGCCTTTTCTTCTTCTTCTTCTTCTTTTTTTTTTGGTACCGGGGATTAAACTCAGTTCCTTGTGCCTTTGCAGCAGGCGGTGAAACCACTGAGCTAAATCCCCGGCCCTCAAAGCCTTTTCTTAATAACTCCAGTGTCTACCTTGAGCAGCATCCACCTTGGGGGAGATGGCCTGACTTCACAAAGGTGACCAGATGTCCCCCGTCAAAGCCCCGTGCTCTGCCCTCAGTCAGTCCTGCCAGAGTCCCGTGTGTGAGGTAGGAATGAGCAGAAGGGAGACACTGTCCCAAACATGAGGGCAGCTGCAGCCACACATGGGCTCTGGCGGCGCAGGACACCTTGGGATCTGAGGAAGGCAATGTGAAGATTCTAGGAGGAGCAAGCGTCACAGGCTGAGTCACCCAGAAGCCGAAAAAAGAAGCCAAGGGCCTCTGGGAAGTCCCCACTGTGTGACCCGAACAGGTGTTTCCAGTGACTGACGTGGCTCTGAGTCTAACAGTGAGTGAGCCCTAGTGATAATCTTGCCATGTATGCAGATTGCTCTGTCATCACGTGTCATAATTGGCTTGGCGTTTGGGGTGAGGAAGACATATTATTATTTTGGGTTTCGTAAAGTGCCAAACCTTGCCTCTGTAGGATGGTTTCCTGCTGAGACCCAGGCTCTGGGTTTCAACTTGCACAGCATCTTCCACCTCAAGAGGGTTGCTGTCAGGAGGGCAGGCCCGAGGGTGTCACTGCACTGATTAAAAATCTCCTAAGGCTTTTCTTGGACAGAAAGACTGAGCACCTTAACGGGAAGTCCGTCTCCCCACATTTCCAAGGTTACCCAGTCTACTCTCCTGTTCTCCACTACCTCCCATCACACCACCCAGATTTTCAGTTCTGACCTCAGGGCCTTTGCACAGCTGTTCCTCCACCTGCAGTGTCCTTCCCTCCCTCCTTCCTTCCTTCCCTCCTTCCTTCCTTCCTTCCTTCCTTCCTTCCTTCCATCTCCGGTTCTCAGTGTCAGTGTTACTCCCTCAGATAAGCCCTCCTGCCCCCTCCCCTAGGGTCTTCCCTCTTACTCTTCGTGGCATGTATCAAATGTGTTACTACCCATGAGCTTGTCTGCTTCCTTGTCTAATCTGTCCCCCCACCAGGCAGCTGGGGGGTGGCCAGGGACATCTCTGTGTGTCTGTGCTGCCCAGGACAGGACAGGCATGGAGCAGGTCCTCAATAAATCACTCTCGGGTCGAAGGCATGGTGCTCTGGCTGACCCCAGACCCCAGATTCCCACCCCGTCATCCACGGGTGCTGACAGAGGACTCCCCTCCCTGGGTAACCAAAGGGACCCGGGCACGGGGTTACAAAACAGCAGCCGCAGAGCTCTCCATGCCCACTCCTAGGGTCCCCTCACGGAGGGGCGTTGGGGGCCTGCCATAGCTTGGGTTCGAGTGCCCCATGTTAAAGGCTTGGGCCCACTGGGTGCAGTTGGGAGGTGGTGGGACCTTGGAGGCGGGGCCTTGTGGGAGGCGTTAGGTCAGGGGGAGCTCTCCCAGGGGACTGTGGGACCCGTCACTCCCTCTCTTGCGGTGCAGCCATGAGGTGGGCAGCTTTGCTCCACCACCAGCTCCGCCGTGATGGGCTACCTTCGCCACAGGCCCAGGAGCAACACAGCCAAGCGACTGTGGGCTGCAACCCCCAAAACTGTGAGCCAAAGCAAAGCTTTTCCTTTCATAAGCTGATCCTCTCAGGTGTGCGTTACGGTAAGGGAGGGAACACTGAGTGACGCAGGCTCGGGGACTGTTGTCCGGGGCTGCGCTGTGCATTGTAGTTTGCTTAGCTGCTTCCCTGGCCACTGCCACCGGTTGCCAGCACCTCCCTTGCCCCTGTTGTGACAAGATCTTCAGACACGTCCAAACGGCATCCACGGGGGAATGGATTCCTCTGTGTTGAAAATGTCGGCCTGAAGGCTAGAGCGTACGCACTTCCACTGTGCCTGTTCAACCTCGGAGAAACAGCGGAACCTCTCTGTGCCCGTCTCCTCCTCACCTCTTGTAGTTCTTACATCGCTGTGCTGCGAAGAGGTAGTGAGTTTATAACAAGAGGAGATTCAGCACAGTGCCTGGCCCTCAGGGGCACTCATGGGGTGACATCCTGTCTTCATCACCTGCACCATGAAGAAGCTGAAGATAAAGAAACCTGCACGGCTGTAGGCTGTGGGTGACACCAGAGGCTGGCATGTGGGTGCCAAGCCTTTCTCATCAGGTCCCCAAGGGCCTTGCGACCTCACTCATACCTCAGTGCCTACCGCAGAATCTGAGCTGAGGCTGCTGTAGTGATTGCATCATTCCATCCTCCAGGCCTGGACAGGGGAGTCCAATGCGACACAGGTCTCCACGCAAAACTTAAGGGAGCTCCAAAAACTGGTACTCATGGCAAATAGTGTCATGCAGTATTTTGTAAAACTAAAAATGTGTACAGGAAAAATCCTTTGCAAACAGAGTGTGGACTTCTAAAAGACACATCTGATCCTGCGTTTGCACTGGACCTTATAGCGTCCGCAGCAACCTGATCCTGCCCTGAGGTCTGCAGATCTGTGACACGGCCCAGCGGGAGTCACACGCCACGTGCTGGTGTCGCCTCCAGGTGGACGCGGGAGGAAACAGCGCCCTCTTCTGGTAGACGAGGAGCCCGCTTCTCTCCTGGGGGTGAGCTCGGTCGCTTTGCCCTGAGAGCAGCATCTCAGCGCCAAGACGCTTTTCCTCCCGACCCCGTCCTGAGAGGGCTCGGCCATAGCGGTGCGGGCAGGTCAGGCGATGCCATTGCGGCCCCGGCCCATCCCTTCCACTGGCCGCACCACGATGGACCTACTGCCTTTCAGTAGTTCCCATCTGTGCAGAGATTCCCAAACTGCCTTTGAATGTCGAGCTGCCCTTTTCAGGCTGACCACTAGGGCGCGGTAAGGAGAAGCTGCACGAAGCCAAAGGCTGCTCGGGTCGCAGCCACTGTGTGGCTCCTTCTCCTAAGGGCTTTGTAGTTTCATTTATGTTAATTTTTTTTTTTTTTTTTGGAACCGGGGATCGAACTGTGCTCCTTGCGCTTGAGAGGCACGCGGCGGCACCACTGAGCTAAATCCCCTGCTGTTTTGGCTTCTCTTGACTCTATTTTCCATACAAATCTAAGAACAAGCTCTTTAGGGGTCGAGGATTCAGCTCAGTGGTTCCAGCGCCGGCTGCGCAAGCGCAAGGTCCCAAGTCTGATCCCCGGTACCAAGAAAAAAAGCTCTTTACCATCCCGTTGAAAATCCCAGTTGAAATTTTGATTACAATTGTCCTTTTTCTACAGCCGGGGATTTAGCTCAGTGGCGCCACACCTGCCTGGCAAGTGCAAGGTCCTGAGTTCGATTCCCGGTACGGGAAAAAAAAAAATGTCCTTTTTCTTGTTTGTTTTTGGTACCAGGATCGAACTCGGGATCTTGGGCTTGTGAGGCAGGCGGCGGAACCACTGAGCTAAATCCCTGTCCCAAATTATCTTTTTTCTGATTCAAAGGAAACATTCTAAGTTTACATTATTGAGAATATTTACTATACTTTGTTTTTTGGTACCAGGGATCGAACTCGGATCCTTATACTTGCAGGCCAGGCAGTGGAACCACTGAGCTAAATCCCTGGCTCTTGCTCTTGTTTTGTTATTGAGTTTGTGCTGACATCACAGTGTGAGTTAGGATTTTTTTTTTGGTACTGGGGATCCAACTCTGGATCTTGCACTTGCAAGGCAGGAACAGTGCTACTCCGCTAAATCCTTTTTTTTTTCACTTTCCAGAAGAGAGTAGTGTAGCAGACACCTCTGCCTAGTATTAGCAGGCTACAGTGGCAGAAGCTTCTTGCCCCTCCATAATTTGGCTGTGTTACATTGGAAATAGCAGAGCTTGGGAGAGTTCACGTCCAGTCCAGATCAACTGACTCCAACTAAATTCTTCCCCTCCGAATTAACCATTTGTTCTCTTCAGCAAATCTATGCTTGTGCCCTCATTCTACAGTCCTGCTTGCTTGATACTTCCCACGCTTGCTGGACTTATCTTTTGTGCTTTGGTATTTTGAACAGTATCTCAGTGGAATTCTGCCCTTGGCTTTTAGTTTTGTTTTGTTGTGCACCTCTGGTTATCCATCCCATTATTTTCAACAGGGAGGCAACAGGTGGCAGAAAAGTTGGAGTGGTGGAGTCCGGTCTGCCTGTGACAGTGTGCTGCCCTCTCTGGTGCCATCGTGGTCCACTCTGCCCTGACATTGCCCGACTTGCTGCCTGCGCCTCGGCCTCACTTGACACAGTAGATCTGTAAAAAGAGCACCTTCCCTTTTTCAGTTTACTAAGTCATCAAGTGAGCATTAGCAAGCACCAGATATTTTCCAGTTATCTCCTGTGAGGACATAATTGGGGATCAGATTCTTAGGAGTGCATGCCATGGCCTACTCTTTAATCGCCTCGTATAATATCAGCAAAGTCACAGAGCAGAGGAGGACAGCAGAGATAATTTGGTTCAGTGTTCTCTTTTAATGGCTAAGGAGACTAATGTCTCACAGGTAATGTGTGCAAGAGCCAGGTAGCAGACACCGGGCTGGCCAGGCCCCTGCCCAGTGCCACCTGTCCCGTGAATCTGCCCTTCTCTAGCAGCCATGCCTCAAGTTATGATGCTCTCCAGATCCATTTGTCACCTACTTAGCATTTCAAATTGATTTTTGCTTAAATTTATTTTTAAAACTAATTTGTATCCCTACCATAATTTAATAGTATCCATAAAATAAGCATAAAAGGAAGAATGCTACTGATTAGCTGAATACCGTATGTCAGCAGGCCCCATGGTCTCTGAGCTGTGTGGGACCACCATCCTGAGAGTTGCTTTTTTGTTGTTGCTGGTACTGGCATTTGAAGCCAGGGCCATTGCAGTGAGCAACATCCCCAGCCCCTTTTTCATTTTTCATTTTAAGACAAGGTCATGGTAGTCATAGGTTGCCCGAGCTGGGTGAGCTCAGCTTGTGACCTTCCTGCCTTGGCCTCCCTGAATGCCGGCATTACAGGTGTACAACACCATTCCGGGTTGGGAGTCGTTCTTTGACCTAAGCAGGATTTGAAGAGATGGCTCTCTTGGTGGGTATGTCAGTATTTTCTCATGCTAAATACTCCCTGAATCATTACTGCATATCCCCCTACTCCTTAAAATTGCCTGCCAAACTATCAGTTGCATGGAGCCCATAGCTTGGGAAACTTCATGTTACAACCCTTCTGATTTTTGGTCATTGATGGTTCCTGGTTCACCAGACTCGAGCTTTTCTGTCTCCAGTCTCCCCTGTAGCCACAGTATTTTATTAATAAACAGCAGTAGGGCCGGGGAGCTTGCTTTTCAAAGGAAAGCTGGGTTAAGTCCTTTGTAAATTGAAGGATGTTGCAGAGGTAGGAATCATTATCTACTCTGTACCTGTATAGAAAACATTGTGTTGGGAAAGCATTTCAGGTTTTTCAGTGAGGGCTTAGCTTTATTTGACCTTGTCAGGGAGTGTGCGGGTTCTCTGTAATAAGTCCAACTTGCTAAATCAATCTGGTCTACAACAGATTTTATTCTGCTGTTTATTGGAAGATGGAGCCCAGTGGAACTTTCCTCCTACCTAAGTGTGACATCCACAGCAGGCACTGACAAAGCAGGGAGCTTACCTTTCATGTTCATACCCTCATTTCAGGGCTGCCATCTCCAATGTCAGAGCCTGTGGTATGGATGGCTTTGGGCATACGATGTTCTAATTTTTGGTCCAAGGGAACATCATGTAATTAACTTCCTGCAGCTCAGGAATCAGAATTCACTCTGACCCTCAGCACTTCTTAAAGATTTTCTATGATGTGGAAGAGTCTTCTTAAAGTGACAGTTCCCATGTTCTTCAGCTCATGGGAGGTCCACGACTTTCAGATCTGTACACATTTCTTTCACTCAGTGATTCATTTGTTTGCCCCTTGATGGTAAGGCCTTAAAATTTAGCAGCATACATTGTGCTCAGCATCTAATAGGTGACTCCTCAGGGGAGTTTTGAATTATCAAAAGAGCAAAATGTTAGGCTTCTGACAACACCATCGGGAATGGTTTTCCTTAAAACAAATTAAACAGGATTGAGCCCATTTTATAACTTCATTGTATTTTTCGCAGGGTAGGGATGGAACCCAGGGGCTTACACATGCTAGGCAAGATGCAGCCTCAGGCCCTATAACTTTGCTTTATATGAATCCACTTGTAACTTATATGTGTCCTTTGCCAGGCAATAGAATCATATGTACTGGGAAATAACAAATATGATTGTCCATACCTTCAAGAAACTGGTTCTAGAAGGACAAAGATGCTTCTCTTGATTTGTATTGTATTGTATTGTATTTGTATCATTTAAAAAAGTAAATTACACAGCTGCATGATAAATAGTTCAAAACATTTCAAAAGTGAAAAACAAATCTCGTCTATCTCTAACACAGAGCCCTCCAGTTCTCCACCTTAGATGTAACCTTTGTTACCAGTTTCTTGCACATCCATCCAGAGATATTCTGAGTATACAAGTATTCATGTGTATGTGTATATACTTTTTCACTTATTTATTTAAGGTTCCCTGTCCTCTTTATTTTTAAAAATTGCAAGTCTATAGAAGAGCTGAAGGAACAATACCATACAACTGTCCCCTAGAATCCCCACTGCTTAACATTCACCAGATTTGGTTTATTTCTCCCCTCCCAAAACACACATGCACAGGGGGTTTTTTCTCTTGTAAAACTTAAAAAAATGAGCAGCAGAGGGCTGGGGATTTGGCTCAGTGGTTCTGGTGCTTGCCTCACAAGCACAAGGTCCCGAGTTCAATCCCTGGTACCAAAAAAAAAAAAAAGAAAAGAATAGCAGAGACCACTGTCTACCGTTATACTCAGCAGACAGCTCCTGAGAACAAAGGCCTTCTTCCATCGTCATACAGGGCCACAAGTTCATCATTTCACTCCGGAATTGTAGCACTGATTACACCGGAAAAGTTAAAGGATATACATCCTCTTTTGAGTTTTGGAATTGTCCTCAGAATTGGTAGTTGCTTCTCATCAGTTAAATTTTTCCTGGTTTTGGATGGCATCTTTGCCCTTGTGTTCATCCTTACTTCCCAAATCACTAGCTGTCTACAGCAAGGACTGTGTGTTTTTATGTGAACTCCTTTGGTATTTTCTTGGTCACTGGATTCTGACCCTGTAATATTATAGAGAAATGAATTAGAAACAGCAGGAACAGGTGTAGGACATGTGATGGAAAGAATGATTTTAGAGATGCTCTAGAACTGTGCTGATTAGCAAAGTGACAGAAAAGTTTCCAAATTGTCATTGTTGTACCACCACCTTCAATTTTATCCTATCTGCATACTACCTGTACTTTTCTTCAGAGTAAGTCACTTTTCTTCAGAGTAAGTCACTTTTCTTGAAACCTTCACTGTATTTTAAAATGATATAAAATACCACTACTATAAATGGAAAACTTGCCATAAATAATGTTGCTGTAAAAAAACTGAACCTAAGCGGGGTGACATTAAACAGTCGTATTACATTCCAGCCTAGGTACTGTTGACCCCGAAGGCTCTGAGCGGCCAAGCGTAGAGCCACAGAAGGCACAGCGCCCTGCACAGAGCCCTCCTCCTCGGGGAGTGAGATCAGCCCCGGAACGGGAAATGCTTTCTCCTCCCGTGCTTCCCTGACTTTCCACCCCACTGTTCGCTTACCACAGAGTGAGCCCTGGCACCCCATGTGCCCCACCTCATGCCCCCGCATTAGCACCGTGGGCTTCCACATTCAGATGCCATTTGGTATGAAATCAAATGGGAACAGAGAATGCAGTTCACCCGTGTGGACCGTGACCATGGATAGAGAGAGCCGTGATGACAGAAAGGCCTCCTCCGCCCACCTGTGCAGAAACCAGCCTCAGGGCTGCAGCGGTCTCCGCACGCCCACGTCCCCAGGCTGTCGAGAGGAGAGAGTCAGGGTCATGGTGACACGTGGGTTTGGGGTGTTTGTTTGGGGTTTTTATGGTGGGGCTTTGTGCATGGTAGGTTGATACTTGATTTTTAAAGAGGAATTTTTTTTATATTTATTAATATAATCGATGTAGACAATCCTACCTGCAATCAGGAATGGGTTTATTCCTTCCTTTCATATATCCATATAGTATTTCTTTTTCTTGTTTTATTGTATTCCTATTTGTGCTTTGTAAATTTGTGCCTTCATGTTTTTGGCAAAATTTGGGGAGTTTTCAACAATTATTAGAACACTCTTTTATCCCCCTTTCTTTCTACTTGCCTTTGGTGACCCTGATCATATGCGGCAGACTTTTCCTTCTCATAAATTTGTTAAGCTCCACTCATGGTCTTTTGGACCTTGTTTTCATTTTATTCAGATTAAGAAATCATTTTGATTTATTATTATGTTCATTTGTCACTGCTATTCTACTAATAAGCCCATCTAATGCCTTTCTAAAAATATTTCTTCAGTTTTATAATCTTCATTTGTTTCATCTTATAATTTGTTTACTTTCTGTTGATATTTTTTGTTTTGCTTTGTGACAATTTGTAATTGCTTGTGAAAAATTTTTCACGGTAGTTGCTTAAAATTCATGGTAGACAATTCTTACGTATGACTAGTTTCTCTGTTGGTTTCCATTAATTGTCTTTTTCACTCAATCTGTGACAATCTTAGTTCTTGCTCTGACTGGTGATTTCTTCATCTATTCTGGATAGTTTAAATAGTACCCTGACAAGAAGCTCTGGTTCTATTTAAATTTTTATTTAAACACACGATCATTCTGTTGAGGTTAACCACACAGTAGGTGGCCTTTTGCTGTGGACTATGGGTCCAGTGACTATCGAATGATCAGTGGCATGACTTTGGTGGCTTAACATTGTGGCTTAACATTGTGGCTTAACATTGTGCTACACTTCATACTAAAAATCTATTGCTGTGAGTGGTCTGTAATTAAGCCCAGTGAGACATCTAGGGAGTCCATACACATTAGTGAGCAGATGTAGTTTGCTTATTTACAGCATGTTTCTTTTAGAAAAACTAGTGATGGACATATTTGGATCACATTTATACAGTTAAAAAAATAAAGCTTTGATTTTGGTCATTCTTCAGATTTTGGGCTCTGAATGACACTAAGTAACTGGCCCCTGTTTAAAATGTTGCACCATTGTTTATCCTATTGGGTCTTTGGAGCCTGGCAGAGTCTACTAAAATGCTGAGACGTAAAAACAGACTCACTTGGAATTACTTTGTTCAGCCTTTTAGAAAGATAGCACTTTCAATGTTTGATCTCTAGTCCCTCAAATTGGCATATAGTAATTCTGGGGTAGACTGATAATCAGATAACAGTTCAACATCTTAACTAAGAAGTAAAAATGACCTGAGTATCCTATAAATAATTTCTAAGAAAAAAAACATTTCTAAGAGCAAGTTTTGAAACTTGGAATTGTAATTTTTCAGTTCATGTACACTTGCCCCAATTGTAGTCTTCAGTGTGAATTGCACATTGGGATGAGCCAGGGAAATTATAAATTTGCAAACAAATGTTCTGTGTGTATGTAGTGGTTGTACTGAAAAAATTCAGACTTTAGGTGTGATTAAATCTTACCACAATTTTTGTTTGGGGGAAACAGGTGCACTTAATCTAGCAAAAGCTGAGCATAGTTTTTCAGCTTTTATCCTTAAGATTTAAATTATAATTTCAAAATGTTTAGGTATATTGTATCCTGTGTTGAGTGTATTTTTCCTTAATGCCTTTTATTTCTGAACACATAGCTTCGGCATTTTATGTTTTGGTTGGTATTCTGCCAAAATAAGTGTTACTTTGTGTTAAGCCTGACCCCCCCCCCCCCATGTCTTAATTAAAGAGAAATGAGGTTTAAAGCATACTGGTAAGCCAGAGCCTATATTTTGGGGTAAGAATTTTGGGGTGTTCATCATTTTGCATTAACTACAGCCAGGCACTGGAAATCTGGATAGTGGCCACTGAATGCAGGTAACTGGGCCATAGCCATGTGAACTCCTTGGTTCCCGTTAGCTGATGAAGACTCACTTTCTGGACCATGTTTGAGTAATCCTTTAAGACAAAATTTGCATTTGTTCCTTCTCACAGAGTGAACTCTGGGAATCGAGTACATGTGGTTAATTCTGTGTGGAGCCCTGGCTCACATTATTCACCTCTGTTACTTTGTGACCCATCTCACAGATCTTAATAACAAATGTGTATGTAGATGTTTTTCACATTGAAATTACATAGATATTTGATAAAAATAAAGCCTTGTTAGCTTGCTGTTTTAAGGCATTGGCACTCAGCGATCTTGGTGGAGAGAATCGCTCTCCATCCACCCTTGACACATTCTGGGAGTGGAGCAGGGGCTGATTGCTTCAGGGAGTGTGCCTGCCGGGAGGAGGCGTGCTCACAGATGCACATGCCTGCTGCCTGGGCCTTGGATTCTTTGCTGCAGGGCCCTCTGTGTGCTCGCCATACCCAGTGCTGGGCTGCTGCAGCTTCCACTCAAGGGAAACGTTGGGGCTTCTTGCCACTTGACGCGTTGGGGCCAGACTTCAGTGGAACTGGAAATAGTCCTGATTTTATCCACAGCTTATTATAATAGAGTAATCCTTTGCTTTGCTCTTATGGGTTGTCATAAATTATTTTCCTGTTTAAAACAGCTACATTACATGATTAAAACATGAAAATTCAAAAAAAAAAAAAAGTTACAGAGATCCAGCCATGGATTCAGCACTCTCGAATCAAAAAGTACCATCACAGGCTGGGGATTTAGCTCAGTGGTTCCACTGCCTGCCTCACAAGCAAAAGGTCCCAAGTTCAATCCCGGTACAAAAACCCAATAAATAAATAAATAGCACCATCATGACAACTCCTGGGAGGCCCACACTGACAAGACAACTCTCTTAAAACTCATCCTGAGCGGGGGAAAAAGCTCACCCTGAGGAGACAACACACTCAGAGCCCTGCCCCTGTCACTCCAGATGCTGATGGGTCAATGCACGGCTGAAGCCTGAGGACGTCAACCACGCTTTCTAGACTTGGTCTTTTCCCTGACATCTTTATTCTTGCCTGCCTCATAGTGACTCCCTTTATTCTTGACATAGGCTTAATAACTGTTACTCCAGAGGACTGAAATACTTTCCAAAGATGTTTCCTCTTAGGTATATGTTGGGGTTTTATGCTGGCATTTGCTATCCTATCTTGTTTAGATTGACTCAGTAAAACCCTGACAACTAGTGGAATGCCCTACGTGACTAAAAGACATAGATAGGTGCTTTATTAGGATCTCTCTTTGGTATCATGTTATTGACCATTGGTCCATATAAATTGGTTCATATGCTTTATTTCTCAATCTTAACTCCATTAAAATCCAGGAATCATGGGCCAGGGATTTAGCTCAGTGGTTCCGCCACCTGCCTCGAAAGCACAAGGTCCTGAGTTTGATCCCCTGTACCAAAAAAACAGATCCAGGAATCATCACTTTAAATTTTTTTAAAGACTGAAGTAATCATTTAAATCACATTACTGACCTATAAAACTATAAATGCATTTTAAAGAGTATAGGTTGTTTTCATTTTGCTTTGTTTTTGGTACTGGGGATCAAACTTGGGACCTTGTGTTTACAAGGCAGGAGGCAGAATCACTGAGCTAAATCCCCAGCCCAAGAGTATAGATTGTTAATGAAAGAAGATTTTGGAAAAAGGTCAGAGAGAAGGGAGCTATTATGAAGCACGCTCATTTGCAGCTTTTTGAGTCCTGTTTATAATCATGTTATTCAGTCAAGACACTGTGGTTTTGATAGGGAATAGTTTTAGATAACTTAGACTGAATATTAAGGTAGTTGTAGAAGCAAAATAAGTAATGTGTTCCTTTAAGATTTGCTTTTCCCATAACTCTTATTTAAGGTGACTTTTATCTGACTCTTTTACAAGTAACTTCATTAACCTAACAAAGTTGCAATGCCTGGATGAATTTACAATGTATATGTGCCTATCTTGTGTCTGTGACTTGTCAATAGGAACTGGAATTGTATTTACACATCAAAGACCACTAGGGATGAGATAATGGCTAAAAGGGATATAGAAAGTAAACGCTGAACAAAGGGGCATGCGGATACTAACCAGACTGGTTTCTGGCGGTCCCACCTGCTTGCAAGTAGAACTTTTATTATTTTACCCAAATTCTGTGTCTCCGTGTATTTCTTTCCGAGATTTCTGGAACAGTTTGAATTTTGAAACTTTTAGAGAACCCCTTGAATATTTGTCTTTCTTGCAGAACATGACTGCAATAAGAAGTGTACACATATAATTATCATATAAATGTAAATGTGAATAGAGCAAGACATGTTAACTTTTTATATAAATTTGCTACTGGAGTCAATAAAGCAGCTCTTTTTTTGGTACCGGGGATTGAACTTGGGTCCTTGCACTTGCACAGCAGGCGGCAAAACCACTGAGCTAAATCTGCAGTCCTAAAGCAGCTTTTTTAAGAAAAAAAAAAAAAATCCAGGAATCATACCAACTGATGGTAACTTCAAGGTCTGATGCTTACACCTACACATATAAAAACACAGACCAGCAAACAAGTTGAAGGAACACCTAGGATTAAAAAAAGGAGAGAATGAAAGGGAAATAAACTCTGTAGCTAAAGCTGGACTTGGTAACAGGGAAAGATGACTTCCCTCCAATTCTTTTAACATGCCCAGGTCTGCCTGGGCCTGGCTCCCTCAAACATCTCAGGAATTGTCTTTGTTCTGCCTCTGGGCCATATGCAAATAAGATAAAACTCAGTGCACTGTGTTAACCAATGAACCTGCTATATGTGAAATTCTGTAACCAACAAGGTTGCTGGGCCCATATGTAAATGAAGGATTGAAACTTGTAACCCGGCCCCTTCCCTAAGTGTATAACAACCCAGCTCTGGCTGAGATGGCCATCAGTCTCTTTGTGGAGAAGTTCCAGACTGACCCTGCTAGCATTAAGAAGAAAGCTGCACACTTTGCCTCTGAAACATCTGGGTGCATCTTTCATTCTCCTGGACTACCTCCATTGAGCTGTAACACTAGAGCTATATATACTGGCTGGCACTTTGCTGTTACAGTATGGACTATATTTGTGGGTTAGGAGACATTAATGTAGAGATGTCAGATTTCCCTACATTGATCTACAGATTCAGTGTATCTCGACAGAGTTTTTTCATGGAACTTTTCTTTTTAAATTGTGGCACTGGAGATTGAACCCAGGGGTGCTACATCTCCAGCCCTTTAAATATTTTTGTCTTGTCTTGTTTTGTTTTGTTTTGAGATTAAGTTGTCCAAGCTGATCCAGAACTTGTGATCATCCTACCTCTACTTCCTGAATAGCTGGTGTCATAGGTATGCACCACTATACCCAGCTTTTTGGTGGAATTTAATAAGCTGATTCGTAAATGTATAAGAAAAAGCAAAGGACTAATTAAGCAAGATATCTCCTAGGAGAACACAGTAGATGATTTATATTACCAGCCATCAAGACTAATTGTAAAATCACAGGCCATGAGAAAAAAATGGCAGAGCAGTGAGTGCCAGCAACTCCGCTTCTCTGTGACAAAGGGTTCAGAGTCTGGAAAAAAAGGCTGGGAGAAGAAGGGAAGGGAGTGGAGGGGCACACAGGGAACCAGGAGGGAACTGACAGAGAAGAAAACAGGATTAAGTGATAACACAAGAAATAGCTCACCCAGCCAGTTGGGCCGCAGGCTGGGGGGTTCCCCTGAGAGGCAGGGGCTGGGACTTGGGCCTCTACACTCCACACTGTTCTGGGCGCCAGGGCCTTGGCTTCCTGTTTGAGCAAAGATGGCGCCACCTGGAGTCCTGCTTCTTAACACGAACCTGAGGAAAGAGCCATGAATGCAAAACAACTCAACTTTTTTTTTCTTTTTTATTATTCTTGACTATTACTGTCTCATTTTTTATTCTTATTGTACTTTAAAACATTTTTAAATTTCTTATTGTCTTTCTTCTATGCATTACTCCCCACACTTTAATCCCATTATTTTACATTCTTCTAAGAGCGTGTCTATATATCTGTGCTTTGCCTGTGCTTGTCTGTTTTGGTATTTTTGTTTTGTTCTGTTTTTTATCCTCCCAATATAGTTTTTTGTGTGTGTGTACGGGGGATCAAGCTCAGGACCTTGCACTTAGGAGGCAGATGGCAGGCGGCGGCACCACTGAGCTAAATCCCTGGCTCCTCCCCATATAGTTTTTAGAGGGTAAGGAAACTCCCCCCCGTTCGTTTGTACCCCTTTCTACTTTAACCCGTATCTCCTCGCCTAACCTCTTCCCCATGTGTTCTCAATTTTACTTTTCTCCAGTCTCTACCTTTTCACTTGACTCCTTAAACTTTTTATGCAGTATTTACATCAAGCACAGAGCCTTTCCCCATCCCCATCTCTCACTGCTAATTTTGTACATACCCTTCCCTCTTTTCCCTTTCTAAGTAACAGGTCCTTAACATCAATAGGGCCCTTTACCCTTCTCCTGTCTTCCCCTTCCCATATCACAGAGCAGAAGACTCAGAGAGAGAAAATTTTCTTTCTGTCTTTTCTTTTTAGTTCTATTTCTCTTCTCTTCCCCCCTTTGGGATTACACAAACCCTTCAGAGGGTTGATTCCATAAAACTACTGGTGAATGTTGTTTTTCACCAGTAGGGGAGACACAGCCAATGCATTTGGTGCACATTAACAGTGGGTTAAGGCTTGGGTTGTTATAATGCTTACAGAGAGGCCACAGTTCATGGTGGTGGAACATAGCAAAGGCAACAAGGGACCTTAACAGCATCTTTCTGCCCCTTTTATCCTATCCAGACTACCAGGGTTAGGGTGACACCAAACCAATCACTCAACATGTGGTGGTTTAGTAATCTCACACCCTTACCCCCAGCATCACACATTCCAGATTCAGCTGCCCCTGAAAAACAGCCCCACCTCATCCGCATGAGGCTCTGGGGGACATCTGACACATGCTGTTATAAAGTGAAGCAATTCTTGTGCAAAACATAGGGACAGAGACAAAGTAATTCAAACATTAGTAGCAAATACTAGAACTGGACATACAAAGCTGAAAATTAGTCACAGGGAGGCAACAGCCTATCAAAAAGCTCCATATAACCACACACTTGCCTCACTCCTCTAGTCCCCAACTGACAGTAACCTTCCCCCCAAAAAAGGGAGGAGAAAAAAGAGGGGAACTCATATAATTAAAAAGAAAGGTAGGAGAATGGGGAAACAAGGAAATAGAAGATTTATGACCTGCCTCAACTCCCCCAAGGCAGAGCAAGGGGCCACAAAGGGAGAAGAAAATAAACACCAGATAACAGAAATCTATGAAAAGCTCTTATAAGAGATGAAGAAAATAGATCAGTTCAAAGAGAAAATAAACCAAAAGTTTACAGCAATTGCACTCAATATGCCTACAGTGAATTTCAGGGGAATAAAACTGGATGAGCTAACTGAGTGAGTTCAAAACTTCAATGACAGATTCAATAAGGATATGGAATCCTCTAAAAGGTGTCAGACAGAAATACCTGAAATAAAAAACAGTGTAGAATTCACATTCCAGAAATGACCAATGTCAAGACAGAGTATCTGATATTGAGGACAAAATAGTGAACTATGACGAAGAACTCAAAGAAGCCAAAAAGAAAATAAGAGGACAAGGGAAGACTATCCAGCAGCTACTAGGATGACAACAACAAAAAACTAATCTAATGCTAATCAGAGTTAAAGAAAAGCTAGAAGACTGCACAGATGGATTCACCAATATGCTTACAGAAATTATCGATGAAAATTTCCCAAATATGAGAAAATATTTCAAAGTACAAATAAACAATGCTTATAGAACACCAAACAATTATAATGAAAGAAGTTCACCAAAGCATATCCTCATTAAATGTGCAGATACACAGCAAAACTCCAGAATTTTAAATGCAGCCAGAGAAAAGCAAAAAATCACATACAAAGGTAAATCAATTAGAATCACAGCAGACTTCTCAGCACAAATCCTCAAGGCCAGAAGAGCTTGGAGTGAAGCATTTCAAGCCCTAAGAACAAATGACTTCTAATCCAGATTAATTTACCCAGCAAAGCTTTCCTTCAAAATAGATGGAGAAATAAGATATTTTCATGAAACAGACCAGCTAAGGAGATACATGAGTGCTAAACCAGCTCTAGAGAAAATACTCAAAAATAGCCTCAACAGAAACATAGGATTGAACACACCTAAAAACACAGAGGAAACTAGTGAGGTCAGTGGATAAACAACAATAAAAAACAACAGGAAAAGTAAAACAAATGATACATCAAGAGATAAAGAAGACAATGATGGGGGCGGGGTGTTTGGGATTAGCTCAGTGGTTCCACTGCCTGCCTCGCAAGCTCAGGTCCGAGTTCATCCCCCGGTACCAAAAAAAAAAAGGCAATGATAGTAAATAACAAACGTATCTCAGTAATATCTATCAATGTTAACAGCCTCAATTCTCTAATCAAAAGACAGACCAGCAGACTGGACCAAAAAACAGAATCCAATGAACTGTTGCATGCAAGAAATCCATCTAATCAAAAAAGATACTCATATCCTTAAAATTAAAGGATGGAAAATAACATTTCATGCACCAGGACCCCAAAAACAAGCAGAGGTGGCAATTCTAGTATCAGACACAGTAAACTTCAAATTAAATGGATTAGAAGAAGCTGGGCATGGTGGTGCACACCTGTAGTCCCAGCACTCGGGAGGCTGAGGCAGGAGGATCACTGCAAGTTCAAGGCCAGCCTGAACTACATAGTGAGATCCTGTCTCTAAATACATAAATAAATGGATTAGAAGAGACAAAGAAGTCATTACATATTAGTTAAAGGAACAATCCAACAAGAACAGATAACATTGATAAACATATGCAGTGCATACTGGAACACCTACTTTCATAAAGCAAATACTGCAAAAATTAAAAGATCAAATAAACATTAACATAATCATAGTAAGGGATTTTTAACACCTCACTTTCTCAAAGAGACAGATCAACTAAACAAAAAGCTAATAAAGAAATATCAGAGCTGAACTATATCCTTGAACATATGGACTTAATAGATATATACAGAGTATTCCACCCCTCTACAATGAAGTATACTTTCTTTTTAGCACCACATGGTACCTTTTCCAAAACAGATCACATACTAGTCCACAAAACCTGCTTAAGTAGATATAAAAGTACTAAAATTAGGGGCTGGGGATTTAGCTCAGTGGTTTCACTGCCTGCTGTGCAAGTGCAAGGACCCGAGTTCGATCCCCAGCACCACACACACACACACACACACACAAATTATCCCATGCAATCTGACCACTGTGCAATGAAAATAGAAATCAACAACAGAAGAACTTTTGGAAAAGGCAAAGGCTCCTGAAAAATTAACAACATACTCCTAAACAACCAATGGGTCACAGAAGAAATCAAAGAAGAAATTTAAAAATTTCTGGAAGTCAATGACAATGACTGTATAGCTCAGTGAAACTTTTTGGGACATTTTGAAAGGAGTTCTAAGAGGAAAATTCATTGCAATTATTGCTCATATTATGGAGACAGAGCAAGCCCAGCCCAAATAAATAACCTTGTAAGAAACCTTAAGATACTCTAGAAATAACAACAAACCAGTCCCAAATCAAAACTAAAGAGAGAAATTATAAAGATAAGAGTGGAAACTAATGAAATTAATGAAATTGAGACAAAAAACTATGAAACAAATCAACAAAGTGAAGAGCTGGTTCTTTAAAAGAATAAATAAAATAGACAAGCCTTTAGCAAGACTCACCAAGAGAAAGAGAGAAAAGATGCACATAAGTGCATTTAGAAATGACAAAGGTAAAGTCACAACATACAATGTTGAAATCCAAAAGAATAGCAATGGCTTTGAAAAATTATATTCCAACAAATAAGCAAATTTTGAAGAAATGGATAGATTCCTAGACACATACAAACTACCAAAACTAACCCAAGAAGATATAAATATACTTAACAATCCAAGCACAAGCAATGAAACTGACTCAGTAATAAAGAATCTACCAACTAAAAAAAGGCCAGAATCTGATGGCTTCACAGCTGAATTTTACAAAACTTTTAAGGATACTATATTACCAATACTCCTCAAGTGATTCAAAGAAATTGAAAGGGATGGAGAACTCCCAAACTCATTTATGAAGCCACTATCACCCTGATCCCCAAACCAGATGAAGACCCAGCCAAAAAAGAGAACTATAGGGCCAGGGATTTAGCTCAGTGGTGCCGCTGTCTGCCTTGCAAGTGCAAGGTCCCAAGTTTGATCCCTGGTATCAAAAAAAAAAAAAAAGAGAACTATAGGCCAATCTCTTTAATGAACACAGATGAAAAATCCTCCAAATATAATGCAGCATATTATCAAAAAGCTGATACACCATGATCAAGTAGGCTTCATCCCAGAGATGCAAGGATGCTTCAACATATGTAACTCTATAAATGTAATACATCATATAAACAAGAGCAAGGTCAAAAACCACATGACTATATTGCTAGATGCTGAAAAGGCTTTGACAAAATCCAACACCCCTTTATGATTAAAAACCCTGAAGAAAACAGGTATTGAAGGACCATAACTGAGTATGATAAAAACTATCTATGACAAGCCAATTTCCAGCATCATACAAAATGGGGAAAACCCAAAGGCATTCCCCCTAAAATCAGGAACAAAACAAGGACGTCCACTATCACCTCTGCTATTCAACATAGTACTTGAAACATTAGCCAGAGCAATTAGGCAAGAGAAAGATATAAAAGGGATATATCTAGAAAAGGAAGAACTCAGATTATCATTATTTGCTGATGACATGATACTCTACATGGAAGACCTAAAGAACTCCACCAAGAAACTCTTAGAATTAATTTCAGCAAAGTAGCAGGATACAAGATCAGCACACAAAAATCATTAGCATTTGTGTATAACAATGAGTGGGATGAGAAGGAAATTATGAAAACAATACCATTCAGTCACTTCAAAAAAAAAAATACTCAAGAAGTAATCTAATGAAAGAAGTGAAAGATCTCTACAAACAAAACTACAGTACTCTGAAGAAGGAGACTGAAGAGGACCAGAAAACAGAAAGTGGTTCCTTGCTGCTGGATAGGCTGATGATGGGCATGGTGCCTGCCAGCCTCTGGGCCCTGCCTGCACACACTTCCCTGTCACCCTCCCACGGGCAGCTCACTGTCCCCTGTGCCTGCGGCACCCCATGCACCCACCAATCTGACCACTGTAGATCTCTGCTGATGCCCATGGCCTGTGAGCTTGGCTGGATCCCGGCCCCTCCTGCCACCACGTTCCCTTTCTCAGGCTCCACCCAGTACCTGTCTCAGGGCAGAAGGACACTGAGGTTGTCACCTCAAGCGTTCCCTACCAGTGGGAAGAGAAGCTGCCACAGACCACATTCTGCACCAGCTACTGAGTGCATGAGGCTTTGGTGGGATGTCTAGATATTAGCCATAACACTTACCCTGGGTTAGTTTTTTTCTGCCTGTTAGTCTTTTTTCTTTTCCTAAAACAACCCGAGCACTTACCATTGATATGTATTTCCTATTCCCTCTACCTGCAGTATCTGTCCCTTAATAAGTTCACAGGTGACTCACCCTGGTCTTACATCAAATCTTTTCCCCAGGGATGCCCCTTGACATCCCCAGTGTTTAGTTGCCCCCACCCCTCCATCAGTTTCTATCACATCATGCTGATTTAGTCTGTTCATGGCCACTAACCAAAACCCGAGGCACTGAAGATGGACACACCAAGGAGTGCATTCAGCAGCTTCACAGGCAGACCATCATACACTCTGATGGGGGAATTCAGACTCCACAGGGCATATACTTTTCATTTAGTTTTTTTTTTTTTTGGTACCGGGGATCGAACTCAGGACCTTGCACTTTCGAGGCAGGTGCCGGAACCACTGAGCTAAATCCCCGGCCCACTTTCCATTTAGTTTTAAAAATTGTCTTAGTTACTTTTCTTGTTGCTGAGACAAAATACCCCACAGTCAAAGTTAAAGGAGAAAAGGTTTATTTAGCTTACAATTTGTAGAGGTTGCAATCCATAACTGGCTGTCTCTTAGGCAGGGTGGCATGGCAGAGGGGCATCGCAGAGGAGGATCAGTCGATGGCAGGCAGAAGGTAGGAAAGAAAGCAAGAAAGTGACAAACTACAAGTAGCTAGCAGGAAGCCTCCTTCTGACCCTTATACTGTATCCAGGCTACCTGCCTTGGAAGGATAGCACTCATACCCGTAATCCTAGCACTCTTAATCCTAGAATTGCACCATGAGTCACTCACACACTCTAGATCCAGCCACCTCTGGAAAAGCCCCACCTATGACTGCATGAGGCTTTGAGGGGATCTAAACACAAGCCATAACAAAACTTAAAGACAAGTCCTTTTTATTATTTGTCACTGAGTTACCGAAACACAGTATATAATTAGAAGTTTTATATGAATATTTATAAAGCTCTTTTGAGCCTCTGGGGATATTTGTATGCATCTGCGAGTTGGAAGAGGAGGCCAGCCTTAAATGTAGTAACAGACTATAATTTAGAAGGCATTTTTAAAAGCCTTTTGAGGGGAATATTAAATTTTCAATCAGTGTCCTGGAGATGACAGTTTTAGTGTTGAAATTAAATAAAATATTATAAGAAAGGTGGTCCTATTTTCACTTGATTTTGGTCATGGGACAGGGGAGGGTGTAGTGGATGCTATTTCATTGAATATTTCAGGGCACTCAGTAGTTCTGTTTTTCCTTTCACTATTGGCATAGGATAGAGAGTCAGGGATTATATTTTCCTTTACCAAATGTTTTAGCAATAACTTGAAATTATAGGAGTTAGGAGATACACTAATTTAAAACTCCAAAAATGTTTTAACTGTAAAGGTTTTCTTTTAGTTAAAGCCTATTTTCATGTTTCTTGCAAACAGTGCTTTCTGTTTTCTGAGTGTCTTATTTAGGATTAATTCATTTTTCAAGGTAAATTGAATTACTGGGAGAGGTGAACCAACCTCACTGTTGCATTCTAAAGTAAGAGAGAAAGTGGCACTCACTCGCCTCTTGTTAGAAGAAGTTAGCACCAACTTCCAATGTTATGTTCAGGCTTCTGTGCCTCTCTATCAAAGGGAATGCCCAGGAACTTTGGTATTTGGAGTAGCCCTCAAGGAGGAGAAAGATATTCTGGATGACCCCGTCCTGAGCACCCCACTTGTCTCTCAGGGGGATGTGGGTTTCTCTGACCTGTTTGATGGGACTGGGAGGTCTCCTCGACCTCCTCCTTATAGTCCCCATGCCAATAAATCAGGTCCACCCCTCCAAGTGACTTAGGAACTCCATTAGAGCCTGGTGCCCCAGGGAAACTCAGTGTTTCCCAGGCCCCTCATCATGAGCCTCAATAGTTTTCAGCTCCATGGGTCAAACCTAAAGTGGTGTTTTTTACTACTCTAATTTCACAAGTTACTCTGCCCCTAAGAGAGGTCCTGGGTGGAAGGTGATACTCAAGTGCAGGACCCTTTTTCAGTAGCAAAGCAGTGTAAGAAACGACTAGGCTAAGTGTCAGAAGGCCCTAGTAAGTTTGTAGATGGGTTTCAGACTTTGACCCTTGCTTCTGATTTATCATCATGAGCTGTCCAATTCATATTGGCAACTCGCTGTACCCTAGATGAAAGGCAGAATCCTACAAGAGGCTAGGAACTATGCAGATAAGCTAATAACTATTCAGATAACTCTGAAAAGGGAAGGAAGCCACCCTGGAGAGGCTATTGTCCCTTCAGTAGAACCAAACTGAGACTACAATACTAGTCATTGACTAGAAATGATGTCTAATATGCTAGCTGCTCTTACCATGGGAATGAGGAGGTGCATTAAAAAGTCTGTTAACTTTGATAAAGTGAGAAGGGTCATACAGAGCAAAGAGAAAAATCAAGCAGCCTTCTGTAACCAATTAATAGAAGTCTTTCATAAATATACTACCATAGATCTATCTTCCAGGAAGGGGAAAGCACTGGTGGCACATCATTTCATCTGCCAATCAGCCCTAGATATTTGGCGTAAGCTACAAAAACTTCAGATAAGGCCACAGATTCTTATGGCCCAATTGCTGGACATGGGCTTTTCTGTGTTCAACAACTGGGACCCAGAAGAGGGACAAAGGAGAAAGGCTAAGATTATAGCTGTCATGATTAGCAATGCTTTCAACCCACCCAGGGTTTTCCCTAGACCCACGTCAACTAGGGAAAAGCCCAGGGACAACCAGGAAGATTCCTGTTTCAAGTGCAAGAGGACTGGACACAGGGCACGCTATTATACCAAGCCTCCACCTGGACCCTGCTCTGTACCTGAGGCAGCCCATGTGCCTGTCTCATAGCATTGGAAGTTTGACTGTCACTGCTCCCAGAGAGGGGCTAGGCGAGCCACAACCTCATTTCCTGCTATGACTGAGGAGGCTCAGAGGAACCTGCAACGCCCCTGTCCACAGACATCACCATCTCTTCTGAGGAACCCTGAGTAGTCTTAGATGTCATGGGTGAGCCAACTCAATTACTTCATTCTGTTTTGACTTATTTCTCTAGAAAACCTCCTCTGGATCCATAGCCATAGCTGGGGTCAAGGAGACCTCTAACAAGTGATTCTTTGCAATTGTACTAACAGAAGAAATTGCAAAGTTAATTTTGGGACAGAGAAGACTAGAAGTCCTGGCTCTCCATCAGGTCAGAGATATTCTGGAGACAAAAGTTTAACTGTAGTCAAGAGGGGAATGGCTCACTAAGTGTATCAGGCCATGCTCTTAGACATCCCTGAGATTATTATAAAAACTTGCACTACTATTTACCCTGCTTCTTCTATGCCTACAGGCCCAGAAGTTAGGCACTACTGGGCCCAACAAATGATCTTCCAGACCTATGCAAGCAAGCAGGACATCAGTGACCTAATCCTCCAAAACCCAGAGGAGGTGTGGCTCACTGATGGAAGTAGCTTTAGCAATCATTCATTATCAGAGGTGATCAATCCTCTGGGGAACAGCTGAGGGCTAAAGAAAAAAGACAATGGAGATTTGTGTAGTTTCAAAGTATATGGGGGGCCGGGAGGTCAGTGCCTCAGAGCAGGCAGAGACAAAGACACTCGGAGCTTGCCACTATTTCTTGGATTCATAGGGAGTATCAGATGACTCAGAGGGCAGTGATAATCCTAAATTGATGAGGACATATCTGGAGGAAGTATCAGATGACTCAGAGGGTGGATCCTATGATGATGAGGAGCTTATGCTGATGAGGATGTTAGGTCGATGAGGAGTTTGTGTCTATAAGGATGGTGAGAGGAGCAAAACATTCTTAAAACAGTAGGTGGGGTGAGTTAAGCTGATAAGGAATTTGTCCCTCCCCAGGTGAAAACCGTTCTTTTCGTATTACTGCTCAGTTCTCAAAGAACCAGGATGATCATCACAGTCACAGCCTCACAGGACTATTGAGGCCTCAGACAGCCCTAATCATAATTAAATTGTGAAATGATTTTTTCCCCAAAAATTATGTAGAATGGCTCCTGACAATTAAACACAGGCAGGAAATTCTACAACTCCTCAAGGCAGTCCATCTTCCCAGGCAGGTCAGAGTCATGCACTGTAGAGGGCACCAAAGAGACATGTCTCAAGTCTCTTGGGAAATCAAAAGGCTGATAGGGAAGCAAAAAGAACAGCCCTATAGTCCCTCAAGGCTCTGGCCTTATTCCTGAAGAACCATTCTGGTCCTTCCTCAAGGGACATAATGACAGGTTATAAAAATCCCACAAGGGAAGTGGGCCTCAATCTTCTGCAAAGGTAAAGAGAGCCAATCAAACCCTAAATTGAGCTCGGCAAAACTCTGCCAAGAGACATCTGAGTCATGGCTCCAATGGCTGCCAATAGTGCTCATGTGCGTTCATAACACGCCCAAAACTGGTCTAAGTTTGATCCCATTTGAGATGTTATATAAGAGGCCATTTCTATTCTCTGATATGATAGTAGGCCCAGAGACCATGAGACTCATAATATCTCATTAAACCAAGTACAACAGGCTATTCAAGTGTATGGGAACAGAGTCCTGCCAGATGTGGCCCAGGAGGACCACCTAGTATCCATGCTGGAGATCATGTGCTTGTAAAAACTTGGAGAGAGAGGACATCCACTGACCAGTTAAAGCCAAAATGGAAGGGCCCCTTCTCAGTAATCCTTGCCACACCCACTCTAGTAAAGGTGGCATGGATAATTGGATTCATCTTTCTAGATTAAAGCCAGTCCCATCCGAACTGTCTGAAGAAAAAGATCACCCAAAAGGAGAAAGTGACTCCTGTGAGCCACTGAAAGACTTGAGATTTCTCTTCAAAAAGCAAGATTCCAGCCTGGTGTGGTGGCACATGACTGTAATCTCAGTACTTGGGAGGCTGAGGCAAAAGGATTGCCCTGAGTTCGAGGCCAGCCTGGGTTATATAGCGAGACCTTGTCAAAAAAAAAAAAAAAAAAAAAAGGCAAGACTCCAGTATGGCTACGGAAAATGTGGAAATCTGATACCTGCTTCTCATATTTGGGCTAATAATGAAGGTCAATGGTCATTAACTCTTTTCTCTTAGTTTTCTGACAGGTTTTTCTTCTTCAACTTAGCCAGGGAGCCACAGCATCCCATGGTAGTTGGAGAGCACATGATCCCCAGTAGGTTGGGTCTACAGGTCCTTTCAATTTGAACAAGCTACAGAAGATAGAGACCTCCACTCCCTCACCACCCCATAAAGAATTACAGGATTTGTGTCTCTCAGGGGGAAATGATAGGGGATTTGGGTGTGGCAAAGCTGCCTGGGGAAGTAGGCATGATCTGTTCTTTACAAAATCACAGAACACATGCACAGAACAGTTCCCAAAGCCCTGCACATGGACTTCTTATGAGAACTTGAGCAGGTTTTCAATAGGAGGCCTAGACCTGACATCAGCCTTAGGACCCAGATGTAGAAGTTCTCACGGGTTTCTTCAAGGTTTGGACAGTATAAAAGGACACAGATGCCAAGAAGAGCTTGCTATCATGGCTATCCTCATGATAGTCTGCCCTGCTTTCTCCAGGTTGTTCTTTTATCTTGCTTTTTCTTATTTTACTCGGCCCAAGCTTCCTCACTCTTCACTTTTACTTTTTCAAATAAACTTTGCCACTGCTTTTTGCTCAATTCGTTCATTCTTTGAGATGAGAAGAGCCTGGAATCCAACTCAAGGAGAAGAGGTGAGCAGCCCAAAACCCAGTAATGTTTATGTGTTAAGCCACTTTTAGAAAAAGCTACCCAATAACCCTACCTTTTAAAGGTTCCCCACCTCTCAATAGCACTAGTACAGGTAGTGTTATCAGGCAGTTCTTTTTCAAAATGGCTGGCCAAACTAAACACATTCCGAGTCCTTCTCACCTTGAAAAAAGAATTGAACCAGACAAGCCAAAAGTGGTGCCAAAAGTTATTTGAAAAGTGGAGGTGAGGGAGAAACTGGCTCTGCAGAACAAACTTGGGCTGAACAAAAGCAGAAAAGAGAAAGGCAAATATAAAAGTACACCTTCATCTGGAAGACGTGGGCAGGCTACTGTTTAAGGGACACTGCAGCAGGGTCTGTGTCCTTATGTCATCTACATCACGTGGGAACCCATGAGGTCTACCTACGAGTTCTGAGAGGCAGAGCTGTGTAGATCCTGGGATCCCACCACGCCTCTTATCTTCGTAGCACAACTTGGTCTGGGTGCTCACTCTCCTTCCACCCACCTGAGTTTCGGCAACACCCCATGGCTAGTCCTCCTTCCATTGTTCTAAGACAAACAAAAATAAACATAACAAGGACCCAGGAAATCTTTAAAGCTCCAGGTCAGAGCACATTTGTATTAGATCTCTGGCCTGACCTTCAGTAACTATTTCCCCACTTGGACTTGGTTAAAGGTTCACACATATGGACTGCATCTCATGTATGTATTCTAATCAGAGTGAGTTCTGGGACAGGCTTTCATGTTGAAAGCCCCTGAGGTGACTCAGCACCATCAATCATTCCTGTCAATCTCAGCCAGAGACAAAGGAAAGGAACCGAGGCTGGGGTGCACGTCTTTAAAGTCCAAAAGACTAATTTATCTGTCTGCTTTTTATTTTCCTGTCATCCTGACACTTTGTATTCATGCCATTTTTATTTACCCAGGCTAGACTGCAACTTGCGATTCTCCTGCCTCAGCCTCTCAGACTACCGAAATGACAGGTTTGAGCAACCTTGTCAGGCTACAACTTGCTTTTCCAATGCAAACCAACCCATCACATAATCCCAGGCTGCTTTTTTTTTGGTACCGGGGATCGAACTCGGGTCCTTGTGCTTTCGCAGCAGGCGGCGAAACCACTGAGCTAAATTCCTGGCCCTAGGCTGCTTTTTTATGGTTCACCTGTCAGGCTCCCTCACCATCTCTGCTCTAATTACTCCAGAGCCAGGGCAGACAGCCAGGGACAGCCTCCCCTGCCCCCTTTCTCCCTGCAGTAAAGGCCCAAACCATTAGTTCTTCTCTTTCTGCCCAGGACCAACCCTGGGTGTTGTCTCATTGTGGCCCTGAGTGGTGTGGCATGGCTTCTACTCCTGAATTCTAATAACTATCTTTTCAATGGCATTTGTCTCCTGATATGCTGGCCTTATTGAACTTTACATTTTCTATTAATACATTCTATAAAATACACTCCAAGGAGCTGGAGGTAGCTCGGTGATAGAGTGTGTGTAGTATGTATAAGGCCCTGGGTTCAATCCTCCCCTCTTCCCCCCTCCCCCCAAAATCCTTCTCCCAATTAAAATATCAGGTCTTTATTTCTGCTACTAAAGTTAACATGGAAAAAAACCTGAGTAACAATAATCATGAATATTCTGGAAAAGGATAACAGAGGGTGGTGGTGGGGCGGAGACAGAAGGAGGGGCTGAAGAGTGGAGAGGTGGAGCTGGCACAAGGGGCTATTGAATGGTTTTACGGATACAGGGTATAAATTTTAGTCCATAACATTTGGTGAAAGAAATATTCATTTTTAATAATTGAATGTTATTTAAATTTTGACCTCCATTTTGCCAGATGAAAACTAAATCTCAGTCCTTTCAGGGCCTCATGCTCTGGCCCCCAGCCCATCTCAGCATGACTCAAAGAGCAGGTGGAGATCCAGGGCTCCTAGGCGGGCCTTTCTCTGCTCCCTAACTGGAGGTGACCATACAACCTGGCTTTGCTGTGGGCTCACGGACCAGCCTCCTGGACAGGACTTTAAGGGCAAAGGGAGGTGCAAGATTATGCAGTGAAAATCAGAGGTGTAGGCAGTTCTTCGTGTCAGATCTCAACTCAATGGATACTTTCATATCTACTTCTTCTATGGCTAAAATTATAGGGTCATTAATTTCTTCTCCCACATTACTCAATTTTTTCAGATTAGCAGCAGCAAATGCAATGAAAAGACATCTGATAATTCACCTTCATCTGTATCTACTTACCTCTCCACAGAAGTCAGCAGTGTTCCACGCAGCTGCCTGGGTCATAATTCCCATCTGAAATTTAACTGGTTTCCAACTTTTCTCATACACACTATGATATTCTACTGTAGTCACTCTACATTTACATTGATTTTAGAGTCACTTCTTCACTGGAATGCTTTATTTCCTCCCTACCTCACTATCTTAAAGACAGTAAAAAAAATTGGAGGAAATTCACTTTCATTTTCTTTTTTCCTCAGTGGTCAAATCCTATTATTTCCTTATAATATGGTCGAGACTTTTTTCCTTTGGAAAATATACTCAATTCATATAATTAGCAGAGATGCTGCAAACGTGCATGTGTGAAGCAGCCATAGAAAATGTTCCCTGAGCAGTTTGGTTTTTTTGGCACTGGTGTTCGATCTCGGGACCTTGTGTCTCGAGCCAGGCGGCAGAACCACTAAGCTAAATCCCTGACCCCTGGAGGAGTTTTTGACCTCCATGAATTCTCACTGAACAATCATTAGGAAATGTGTAATTTACTTGGGAAAGTAAGAGCCACTTACTTTCACTTCGTTTCACTTCCTCTCACTGTTAGGTAGCAATTTCCAGCCCAGTATTTTCCTCTTCTCGGAGTTCACCTTCCTAAAAGGCAGTGGAACTTACTGAGTGCCTTCTACATGGCAGGCATAAGGTCAGGGCTACAGAATAAACAACCCCATGAAATCTGACAGAAAACTAGCAGAAGCTACATGGTGATGCTTGCCTGTAATCCCAGCACCCAGGAGGCTGAGGAAGGAAGATCACCTCAAGTTTGAGGCTAGCCTGAGCTATAGAGTGTAGATAGTAAGTTCAAGGCTACCCTGGTCTACATAGAGAGACCCTGTCTCAAAAACCAACCAACCAACCAACCAGCCAACCAAACAAACAAAAAACTAGCAAAGGAACTAGTCCAAGAAGTCATTTCCCTCTGATCTCGTCAACCTGGATTCTGTTTTCCTAAATTAAGAAAAACATCATCTTTCAAAGTTCAGGTTTTGTGAGGCACTTGAGTATTACATGTACCAAAACACATACAAATGTATGTTATTAAATTAGGGAGTGCAAAATGTTTTATTAAAGTAATTTTGACTGTCAACAAATAAATTCATTTTGGAAGGGTTTATTAAATAATTTATCATTCTAAGAAATAACGTGAGATAGGGCCGGGGATTTAGCTCAGTGGTTCCGGCGCCTGCCTCACAAGCACAAGGTCCTGAGTTCCATCCCCAGTACCAAAAAAAAAGAAATAAAAGAAATAGTGAGATAAACTGCAAGATTATTTTTACACAATAAGCAATCATCAGATTGTCAAAGAGCTTCTTAGCCAATCTGGTCTTTATAGACTGATCTGTAGACCATTAACCTGCCAGCATTTTTTTTCTTGCTTGAGAAAATATGTCTAAGAGGGCCAGGGATTTAGTTCAGTGGTTCTGACACCTGCCTCGCAAATTCAAGGTCCCAAGTTCAATCCCCAGTACCAAAAAAAACAAAAAAAAGAGAAAATATGTCTAAGAAAGGAGACTTTCCCCTAAATTATAACTAGTACTGTATTTGGGAACAGATGTACTGTATATGGTTCAATTCACAAATATTCATCAGGCCTGCAGCAGCACCTTGTGACAAAATTGTGTACTGCACCTGGCTGTCGGAGGTCAGTGGGCCTAGGATGCTGACAAGGTCACGAGTCACACAGGCTGAAAGCTCCTTCGCATATTTTTTCTCTACGTAGCCCAAGTTCTCTACTGTACATTTAGAACAGTAACTGCAAGCGGGCCTGAGCCAGGAGCCTGTCAGGAGCCGAATTCCAAATCCCTGCAAGAATCTCCCGGATCTCACCTAAAGCTGGAGTCTTCCACTTAGCAGTGGTCACCGGTGGCCCAATTTAGTAATACAGACAAGTCTAATATGATGGTGATGCATGGGAGCTGAATATTATATAATGTCCTGTGCTCCAATTCATGTAAAATTGCAAATAAACACAAGTGACCTTGAAAATGTGATACTTTTCCATCTCTAATTTCAACATTTCTGCTAAAAAGAATTATGTAATTTTAAAACTTCTGTAAAAGGTCAAATAAAGATTACTTATACTCTCATCCTCAGCCCCTATTCCATTTTGTAGCCTGTCCTTTTCACATATTATATTGTTATTATTTCTCCACAAATAAATTTTAATTTCAACAGATTCTAATTTCTTTTTCTTTTTTTTTGGTACCAGGGATCGAACTCGGGTCTTTGCAATTGCACAGCAGGCGGTAAAACCACTGAGCTAAATCCCCAGCCCTCAACAGATTCTAATTTATGTAATTACCGTCTTACTTTTTTTTTTCCATACCAGGGATTGAGCTCAGGACCTCCTGCTTGCGAGGCACACGAGGCGCCACTGAGCTAAATCCCTGACCCTACAGTCCTACTTTTAAACATTGGCAATATTCTTATATAAAACTATGCCAAACCCCCTTTTATATAAATATTTGACTAAGTAGGTTATTATTTATTTAGGATACATTCCCTAAGACTCACTGGGTCAAAAGTTATGGGGCACAAACATTTTTAAGATTTTAAATATAAGCATTGCTAGTATTACTATACAGAAATACTGAACCAATCTTAACTTCCAGCTGCAGCATAGGAGGCTCCATTTAACTCCACCCATACATGCACTGGAATACAGGTTCCTCAGTCCTCTTCAGTAAATACCAAACAAATTATTTTGGCTGGAAAGGGTAGCAAGTTATGAGGCAATCAACACTAAATTCTAGGTTTTGTCTCGAGTACCAAACAAACTACAAATATCAAGACAAAGTTTTTACATAAAAACTCATCAACTACTAAATTCAACAAGTTTCAAAGCACTCAAGTACGAAGGTATACCTATATTTTAAAAAGAGCTTTGCCAAGTGAGTAGACCAAAAGAAAAAAACCCTGATTTTTCAGAATTACTTACATATTCATATTGATTCACACTCATACTTCTATTAGCTATTTGTATTTTTCGATGAATTATAAATCATCACTTTTGCCCAATTTTCTACTGGTGCATTAAAATTTTTCTTATTTGTAAGAGTTCTCTTTACTGCCATACATCGCTTTACAATGGAGATACAGCCGGGGATTTAGCTCAGTGGTTCCGGCACCTGCTTTGCAAGTGCCAGGACCCGAGTTTGATCCTCGGCACCAAAAACAAAACAAAACAAAACAAAACAATAGAGATACAGTCTAGTCTAAGAAATGCATCAGTAGGTGATTTTGTTGTATGTAATTATCACAGAGTGTACTACACAAACACCTAGATGGTATAGCCTGCTACACATCTAGGGTGTATCATTCATTGGGCTCTTCTGTGACCAACACAGGACTCAAGACCATTTAATTATAGTATTTGTCAATGTTCTGACAGTGGTTTTAGTTTCTTTAGTACTCTGATATCCTCATGCCAGGAAGAGGGCATCCTAGGTTGGAAAACTAATATTCCTTTCACTGGAAAGTAAATACTCAGTTATAAATTAATAAAATGGCATGAGATTTACAAACGTGTCCACTGGGTGTCTGGCAAAAATCACTTCAACAACAAATAGAGCTTAAAAAAAGAAAAAGAAAAGGAAAATGGCTGAGTGGTGATCATTAGTAAAATTCAGCCTCTCGGAGACGTGAAATCCAGATACTGGAAAATAACAACTGGGCAATGAAAAAGAGAAAAGTAGATCACCAAAAATCTGGAAGAAACTGACAAGAAAAATTAGAAGCTCCAGAGAAGTTGAAAGGATGGTCCACAGTGCAGAGAAGGGAACAAAACAATCTGGACTCTCCCTGGCTTGTGGGGAGAGGAACCTGGATCCTCAGAAGCAAGGTAAGCACCCAGGGATGAGAGATCTAGGGAGAAATGGCAGCGGAGCCCATGGCCATTGTGAACTGCAAAGACAGTGCAGGGTTTTGCTCTGAAGGGATTCCTTCCACATGACGGCCAACAGCTGGAGAGGGACTCAAGGACGGCCATTTGTCATACTGGCAGAATGCTTAAATCAGGGGCCATTTCCGGAAGGGGTTATTTAAATCTGGGACTCAGAACAACTTAAAAACAACTTCACCTCAGGGCTCCCAGTGTTACCTCCCATAGTGATCGGGTGAGATACAGCCAAGGGTGACTGCTGTGGACAGAGAGAAGGCTAGACAGAGATCCCCTGAGAAGCTGAAGCTCAGGCTGGGAAGGGTACGGGTCCTCACTCTTGTGGGGAGAAGCCAGGCAGGGCTTGAGTTGCACTCAGAAATGGCTGGGCCTGAAAGTGCCTGTCAGTACCACGTACTGGAACCCTTGCCTTGGTACCCACATGCAGCACAGACTGACAGCCCACTCCATCATCGTAAGCAGAGACACATCTTGGCATGCATACTGCCACAGCCAGGGGTAAACAGAGGGCCACTACCTCACAAACCCAGAAGGTTAGGTGGAGGTAACTGTTGATTTTCTGGACTCCAAAACTGTGGATCCTAGAAGGAAACTACTCATTCAAAAATATACAGAAAAAAATGTGTTCATGTGTGTTTTCTTCAGATTTTACTCATTCTTTCTTCTTTTCTTCTTTCTTTTAAAAATTTCCTTTAAATTTTTTCTATTTTTTGTTCTCCATATTATTTTTCTTCCCTTTTATCTTTTAGCTTCTATTTCTTTTTTGTTGTTGTTACCTTTATCTAATTCTATAAATATCCTTAGTCCCGAATAGGATTTTTTTTTTTGGTACTAGGGATTGAACTCAGGTCCTTGTGCTTGTGCAGCAGGCGGCAAAACCAATGAGCTAAATCCCTGGCCCCCTCAAATAGGATCTTTTGTCTCACTTTCTCATCTCCTATTTCTTAATTTTTCAAATTTTCCTTTTTGCATTCTCCCATTCCCAACAACCTATATCTTTAATAGAAACCATTAAGTTTTATTGATCTTTAGGTAGTTAACTCTATGTTACTACTGCTGAATTCTTTTCTATCATTAGTGGAGGTATAGTTGTTGTATTTAGTAGATATCTGCTATATGTCAATATTTGGTGTCTTAGTGTTTACACTATAATTATAGATTTCTGAGGTTAAGGGCAGTACATCAAAGATTCTTATGCTATGTCACACTTGATCTTAGCCAAAAGGCCGATAAGTGATTCTTACAGTATGTCAGTATCCAGTTGTATTGGACAATATTACTGTTGCTAATTTACTTGATATTGCCAGGGTCACATAGTTGTTATTAATAGGTTTTCTCTGTAATGCCAATACCCGGATTACCTTGGCAACATTAACAATACTGTGGTCCAGGGCTGGGGATTTAGCTCAGTGCTTCTGCTGCCTGCCTTGCAAGCACAAGGACATGAGTTCGATCCCCAGTACCAAAAAAACAAACAAACTCAGAAACAATACTGTGGTCCATTCCCAGAGAGCTGGCTGGGTACTTCCCAAATGAACAGAAGTGGTCAGATCTTGGGACAGAGGCAATAGACTATAGTTAGTTATACCTCCTAGGTATATCACTGAAAAGAAGATAACTTAAAGAGCTCTCCATACTAGCAACAAAGACTTTCACTATAAGTGACCACAAACCTAAGCACAAAACAAACAAACAAAAACACACATACAAAAAAACAATAGAAATATGGGAAGACAGGGAAACAAAATGCCTCCCAAAAGTCCCAATTCTTCCGAAGTTGATCCATGGGAGCATCGAGGGGGAGAAAAGCAAAAGCCATAAAGCTGAATTATTCAAAAAGATATAGAGGAAATTAAGAAACAGATCAATAAGGTGCTCAGCAGGCTCACAGAGGTACAACTAAACAGATAAAGGGTATAATAAACAAAACAATGAGGAAGTTTACAGAAGACACTAATAAAAGGCTAGCTGAGCTAAACATGATACATAACATGAATGACCAGTTTAGCAAAGAATCAGAGTCCATGAAAAGGTTTTAAACAGAAAACCAGGAGATTAAAAATTATATTTAAAGTCTGGGCAGCAGAAACAACCAGTCTCAGGCCAGTGTCAGAACCAGGTGACAGGGATGCCTCCAAAGACCAGGTGCTCAGAAATACCTTAGAACCAACCAGAAGACATGAAAAATGGGTTCAACAGCTATTAGATGACACAGAGAAGACTAAGATTAACTAGAATATGAGAAATATCAGAAGACAGCACAAAGTGCATAAAATGCCTGTTTAAACAAGTAAAAGAAAATTTTCCAAATATATAGAGTTAAACATACAGATAAATGAGCCATATAAAACCCCAAATAGCCATGATCAAGAGAGAACCTCTCCACGTCACAGCATTATCAAAATCTTAAATGTAAATAAAGAGCAAAATAAAGGTTAGATACTAGGAAACAGCAAGAGGGCACTAAGAGATGGAGGAGGGGAAGGGGATTAAGAAAAAGAATTAATGGGGGCCGGGGATTTAGCTCAGTGGCAGCGTGCCTGCCTCGCAAGCGCAAGGTCCTAATTCTGATCCCTGGTACCAAAAAAAAAAAAAGATTTAAGATGGGTTATGTATATGTACCAACTCCCCACCAGGAATGTGATCATTATGTACTACAAATATACTGACTGATTAAAAAAGTTACTTCCTTGTAAGGTGAAGGAGAGAGAATGAGCAGTAACTCAGTGGTTAAATAAATAAATAAGCAAGCAACTAGGGTATAGCTCAGTGACAGAGATGTGCTTAGCACGCACAGGGCCCTGGGTTCAGTCCTCAGGACAAAACCCAAAAAGCAGTGACTGAGCCCACAGGGCACAGAGTAGCTCTTCAAAGGCATGAATGCTACCTTAAACAGTGTGCCTGCCTGGCCCACGGATCCCTGCTGATGCCGCCTGCCAAGCTCTTCAAGCATACCTTCCTATGCTGACTTTCTTCATCACTGGGCTTCATCCTGAGTATCCCTTCTCTTATCCATAAGGCAAATTCCCAAGTCTCTGTTGAGACTTGAAAGTTTCACATATATACTTAAGTTCTGAGAGTTGCACATGACTCACAACATCCCTAATGAGAGCCTTGACTAGGAACAAGAGACTTTATTATAGTTTAAATTACAGCCAGGGGGGCCGGGGATTTAGCTCAGTGGTTTCATTGCCTGCTGCGCAAGCGCAAGGACCCGAGTTCAATCCCCAGTACCAAAAAACAAACAAAACATACATACATACATACATACATACATACATACATACATAAATTACAGCCAGGGGAAAAAGTTTCCTCACTTCCATAGCAGGAGCCACAATTCCTGAGTTTCTCCATGAACCCTCATCACTACACATACACCCTGAATGGCTCACATTTACTGAGCATCACCCCTAAATTTACCTTGATTATCTCATTTTTTCTTCACAACTACTCTCTGAGGTAAAACTATTCCTATTTGTATTTTAGAGGAGGGAGACTGAGGCTTGATTATGTGGTAAGTAAAATCAGTGGGCACTGACCTGGTAGAACCAGTGTGTAAATCCAGGCCACCTGTCCCAGAGGCTGTGCTTTTAACCACCTTCTCCTCTATCTCCAAGCAGAAAACAAGCTTCTCTCAGCCCCAAACTTTTTTTTTTTCAATTTACATCTAAACTATTCCCCACAGTTTTGCAGGTTTCTGAAGCACTTTTTTTTTGGTACTGGGGATCGAACTCAGGACCTTGCACTTGAGAGGCAGGCACCAGAACCACTGAGCTAAATTCCCCAGCCCTTGCAGGTTTTTAATATGCAGGGAGGAGACCATCGACATACTGTCTTGGAATAGAAAGGACCCTGTTATTTATACTAGGATCCTCAGGACACTGTACAGTGCTATGCACAGGACACCTAACACTCAATAGGCAGTGGCTTTTGTGTGTAACTTTTCACATTTGGGAGACTGTAATGCTGATTCCAGATTCTGCAGTTTCCAGCTGCATGCCAGAAAACTTAAATGCACTGTTTCCTTCCACACAGATGACCCACTGCCCCAGAGGCTTTCTATCTTTAGCCACTAGAGCAGTGTAACAGAAAACCACAAAACAATGTCCATTGTTTCACACATACCAGCATCAGACCTACTGGGGAACAAAGCTGAAATAAAACTCTGGGGCATGTCACAGAGGGTGGAGTTTGGCCCAAACCTTCAAATTGTATTTAATAAGGTCCGTGGAAAAATAAAGAAATGTAAAGGCATTCTTTTTTTTTCTTTTCTTTTTTTGAGACAGGGTCTCACTATGTACTCCAGGCTAGACTTGAACTCATAGCAATACTTCTGCCTTAGCCTCCCAAGTGCTGGGATTACAGGCATATTGCACCATGCTCAGCAAAGTATTCTTTCTTTAATATAAAATGTTTAGGCTATAAGGAACTAATTCTTAAGGATAAGCAGCATGAAAAGACAAGACCAGTCATGATTGCTTGGAGGATGGTGTTATGCAGTGTCCCCCAGAAAGTCAGGTAAGGGCTTGATCTCCAGTGCAGCCATGTTCACAGTGGGGCCTAGAGAGGACCATGAACACACTGACCTCAACAACAGATTAATCCATTGGGGTGCTTATGCCTAACTGGGCTTATCAGGAGATGGGCCCCAGTTGGAAGAAGTAGGACTTCAGGAGCTGCCTGTGAAAGGTATCCTGTCCTCTGCCTTCTCTCTCTGGGTGTCTTGCTCTCTCTCTCTCTCTCTCTCTCTCTCTCTGCTTCCTGGCTGCCATGAGGTGAGCAGCTTTCCTTCCACCATGGTGTTTCAGCCTTGGAGTCAGCTGACCGTGGACTGAAACCTCTGAAATCAAGAGCCAAATAAATTTTTTCTCCTTTAACTTGTTTTTCTCGAGTATTTGGTCATAGTGACAAAAAACTGACTAATGCAGATGGTAAATATATCCTTACAACACTGAGTATATAAATTATCATATAATACAAAGGACATAGCAAGGATAAAAACTTCACTTAAGAATACATTTATGAAATGTGTCCTTATACAATGAACATGTACATTCTCAAATGCTTTAATCTTTATTATTGTAGTTTCAAATTAAACATATTATAATTAATTATAATTTCTTTCTTGGAAGTCTTACCCACAAGGAAGGTAGTCTTGAAGCATACTATGTGCTCCTTTGCTGATCATGTAACTGTCATGGGCAGTTGTTCTTAAACATGGTAGATTACAGTGTAGTAATTCATAAGCAAGAAGCTAATTCCTAAAATGGATGAGGGGAATGTACTCTAAATTAGACTGGGATACAGTGAAAATAACCAATGTCAATGGGCTATTATCAAACTTACTTGGAAATAGGCAACAACTGTAAACTATAAGATTTCCAAATGGCTGTATAAAGGCTACTCTGAGAAGCTAATTGACCTGTAAACCTTCCTGGGGAACATAAGGAAAATGTATCCCACAGCTGGGCCAGTAGCACATACCTCTAATCCCAGTTACTTGGAAGGCTGAGCCAGGAGGGTCACATGTCTGAGCCCATCCAGGGCAACTGAGACCCTTTTTCAAAATAAAAAGGGCTAGGGATGTAGCTCAGTGGTAGAGTGCCCGTGGATTCAATCATTAACACTGCAAACAAAATAAATATGTCCACGAGTCCCAACTGGTGACACAATAAAATAAGTTGGGGAATATCCTTCTTCCTGGAGATCCATGCTGTTTGTTATCATACTAAAGACTCTGAGAAGTCCTATAGTAAAATTAGCTGGGGAAAACTGAGTTATAAAAAACTAAACAATCTTATTTGAACACTCTTAGGCAAACACTAGCTTAGAAAAAATGAAATTTTTACTAGAGAATATTTGTATATAAAATATGGCCCTAAATTTAAAATGAAAATGTTAGGATTACAGAAGATAGTCTGAATGTCTGGTTCTTCTCCTAGATACTGAAGAGGAAAGGAGGTATGCTACACCATGTTGAAGAGCTCATGAATGGAGGGAAAAATAGCAATGAGGATGCTTTATTTTTATTTTTTGCTTAAATTCTTTTATTGGTACATTTAAGGTATACAATATGTTTACATTTATCATTGGGTGCTTGTACCTGTACATGATGAATCTTGGTTCTTATTTTTTCCCCATTACCTGCGCGCCCTTCCCTATTTACAAAGACTTCGTTTCCATTTTTTCCTTTTCTCATAATTTTTCCTTTCCCTTCTTACCTTTCCCCTTCCCCTCCCACTTCTCCTACCCCTTTGGACCTTTTCTTCATATTTCAAATTATCAATTATTCGTTTTAATCATTTTAGTCCTTATTTACACTTTCAGTTTCTCACAACAGAGAAACTATTCGGTATTTACACGAGTGTCCTATTTATTTCACTTAAGAGTATAGGCTCAATATGCATCCATTTAGCTATACACATCTCTTAGTTTCTCATTCTTTATGGCTGAGTAGTACTTCATTTTATTAAAAAAAAATTTTTCTTTATCCAGTTTCCAGGTGATGGGCACTTCGGCTGTTTCCAAGCTTTAGCTATTACAAACTGTGCCACTATAAACATGGGTGCACATATATCGCTGTGGTATGATTCTTTTAATTATTTGGGGAAGATCCCCAGCAGAGGAAGAGCAGGATCAAATGGGACCTCTAGCCCTAGTTTTTTGCAGTATCTCCATACAGGTTTCCATGGCGGTTGCACCAGTCTACAGACCCACTAACAACTCCCCACACCCCCGCCAGCATGTTATTGGTTGATTTTTTGATAGCAGCCATTCTTTCTGGGGTGAGGTGGAATCTCAGTGTTGTTTTCATCTGCAGAGGATGCTTTATATAGCCATATGCCTTCTTGCGCTGAAAGAAGGCCACCTGCAGCTTAGCAGGTAACAATCACATCTGGCCCCAGCACTTCCTCTTCTGTACTATTCTGCTCTGTTGGAGATTATACCTGAGGGGGGTGAAGGATCCTCTACACTCCCGCACAAGAGAATGGGGTGAGCTCCTCCCATCTTAAACTAAGGTGATTAGAAAGGACATAGGGAAACAAAGGGAGTAATCATGCCACAACTCAGAAAACAGAAGTGACATTAGCTCTTTATAGGTTACTGATTAAAATTCTAATGTAAGACAAAATCAGGCATTATCAATTCTGCTGTAATGCTTGATTTGAAAATGTGAATTTATTTTAAGACTACTGACATAATAAAAATAAGCAAAAGCAGAATTTCATATTTGCTAATGCATGATCTCATCAGCAAGAACCACAGCTACGTAAACACAGAAAACTATACACAGCTGAATCAAGATACATAAAAACACATAAAACAGTGAAGTCAGGAACGATCCATCTCACAATGAAAGAGAATGCAGTACAAATACTTTATTTATTTTTTGCAGTACAGGAACTGAACCCAGGCATTCACACTGAGCCAAATCCCAGCCCTTTTTATTTTTATTCTAAGTCAGGGCCTCGCTAAGTCACTAAGTTGCCCAGGCTAGGCTAGAACTTGCAATCATCCTGCCACCCTCCCAGAGTACTAGGACTACAGGCATGTACCATCACCCCTGGCTACAAAAACTTTAAACATCACCAAATCCTGCAAAAGTGGCTTCTTGATAGAAATGGATAGTTTGGTGGCCTCAATAATCAATTTCCAAAGCCCCCATGATCAGACAAGGCCACAAGGGCAGACAAAAAGGCTACAACATACCCTCCAGCAGCAATACAGAAGTTAAATGGGGGCCGGGGATTTAGCTCAGTGGTTTCACTGCCTGCTGCGCAAGCACAAGGACCTGAGTTCAATCCCCGGTACCAAAAAAAAAAAAAGATTGATGCAGAAGTTAAATGAAAAAGATGGCTATCATTAGATCAAATTTTCAGTATTGATGAAACAGCTATCTATTACACTCACACGCCTCGAAGGATCTGTATCTTAAAGGCAGAAAATGATGCCCGGTGTGTCCCTAGGACTTAAGGTTCAGAAAGATCCCTTAATTGTGATAATCTGTGCCTCAATCAAACTGAGGACAGTGAACCACATCCATCTGTCTGCTGTTAGAGCTTCCTACACAACGTCAGATCACCCTTTTCTCACCAATTCACGGTAACTCACAAGCTGCAACCCTCCTGATGCGCACTTCCATGAGAAAGGAAGGTCTTTTTCAAGGTGAAGTACCAGATCTACTATAATATACATGTAATATACTACATATGTTGTAATACATATATAAAATATATAACATATATTTTCTTAACCATTTAACATGGTTAAAACTTTGCTAACAGGGCTGAGGATTTAGCTCAGTAGTTCCACCACCTGCCTTGCAAGCACAAGGTCCCAAGTTCGATCCCCAGTACCAAGAAAAACAAAAAAACTTTGCTACCATTTTTATTAGGTTCCTATCTTTTATGAGATTCTTGAGAGTGGTGTACCTCTTTTTTCTTCTTGTCTTTTCTTCCTTCCTTCCTTCCCTCCCTCCTTTCCTTCCTTTTATGTGTATGTGTGTTGTTTTGTTGAGACAAGGATTTACTATGTATCTCAGACTGACCTCAAACTAGCTAGCGGGATGTAGTCCAGGCTGTCCTCGAACTTGCAATCTTCCTGCCTGAGCCTCCAGAGTGCTTCTAACCCATTTCTGAGCCTTGGTGCGTTGTTTTTTTCATGATTTTGCACAGCACAATTTCTAGGAATATATATATATCACAATTTGTGGAACTAAGTGAACCATGAACCTGAAGTATTCTGGAATTTCAGTAGGTCCTATACTAACTTGGACACAGCTTTGCTCTTCATTTTTTCCTCTCAATTTTCTACCGCTTGTTCTCTGTTTATGAGGTTTTTGAGGAGGATCCAGGGGATGCTGTTTTCTGGAGGATGCTGCCAGTGTTTTTATTATTCTAAAAGCTAAAAAAAAATCACAAATTGTTTTTTTTGAAAATAAACCTACAGTAATATAAAAGTCTCTTCTTATAGAAGACACACATATTGCTATACCATTCTCCTCTTCACACTGCTCATACTCTTCGCTTTTCCTCTAAGCAGCAAACAACTAGTGGAGACAAATGGGTAAACCAGGAAGCTTTGTCTGCATCAGTGGACTGAACTTCTGCCAGATGCAGAGATTCTCTCAGGACAGACTGAATTGGTACCTCTCCGTGTCTCACAGGCAGGGGCTCTTAAGCCCTCCTCAGTTGCTGACTCTAGAAGGAAAACCACAGCCTCCATTGAACCCTTAAAGAAAGGCGGACAAACAGCCTGTTTTGACAAATAAAATTGCTCAAAAGATTTAATATGTGATTGGGGACTTATCTTAATATTGTGGGCACAGAATAAGTGTCACTCAAAATCAAGTGAAATATGAGTTGTGGTTTATTTCTGGATGTCCCCTCTAAGCCTCATGTGCTTGAAGGTGGGGCTTTTGACAGGTGACTGGATCACGGTGGCGTTACAGCTACGTGCGCTGTTAGGACATGGGCCCTGGCGAAAAGAGGGGGTGCGACCTGGAAGGGTATAATCTCCCTTCTTGCCTCCTCCCTTTGTTCTCTCTTCTTGGATGCCCTGACACGAGAAGCTTTCCTCCATCCAGGCCATGCAAAGACTGAAACGTCTAAAACATGGGCCCAAATAAACCTCTCCCCCTTTAAGTTGCAGGTGTTGGGTGTTGTGTTCCAGCTAGGAAGAAAGTAACCATGACAACACATGACTATATTTTACCTCCTGCCACAACAGACTGCATAAATTATATATAAATAACAAGAATCTGAGCAAGTCACTGATGGATCTGAAGAGTAAAATGCTCTTTATTGCCTAAAGAAATACATACTAAGTTAGCTGTTGCCAGTGTATAAGCCATTTCTTAGCTGTTAATTTAACTCCTTTGGGGCCGGGGATTTAGCTCAGTGGTTCCACTGCCTGCCTCACAAATGCAAGGTCCAGAGTTCGATGCCTGGTACCAATAAAAAAAAAAATTTAACTCCTTTAGAAGCCATATTGTAATTTTTCAAATAGTTGGATTATACTTAGTAAATCTCTATTTGCTTACTTAATGACTTTAAACTGAAGTGTCTTCAAATTTGCTTACTTTACATAAACATGAGCTATGTGCAAGAAGTTAGATTTACCAAGTTCTATTAACTCAGTAGTATTTTTACCAAGGTTTTTTTTTGGTACCAGGGATCGAACTCGGGACCTTGTGCTTGCAAGGCAGGCGCCGGAACCACTGAGCTAAATCCCCCACCCTACCAAGCTATTTTTAAAAGTAGTTTTGATTGGGCTGGAAATTTAGCTCAGTGGTTACAGTGCCTGCCTTGCAAGCGCAAGGTCCCGAGTTCGATCCCCGGTACCAAAAAAAAAAGTAGTTTTGATCATAAATCTTGTTTAAAGTAGATAATAGCCTGTCATCAAGCAAATCAGAACTAACATTTTCAAGAATTGACTGTTCTTGTGCTTGCTTCATCAGCTCATGTACTAAAACTGGAATGATACAGAGATTAGCACAGCCCCTGTGCAAATTCATGAGCACTCTATATTTTTTATGTCTGTTTATAAGACAGAATCTTTTTTGTCTGTATCTTGTACTTCGAGTAACTACTCTGAAGATGATACAGTGTATTAACTATTGTTATTATTATTCTGAGACTGTATTTTTTTTTATAAAATAAAAATTCCAAAAAAAAGAGCACCGATCATAGTACAAGTTAAAAAAAACTGACTGTTCCTGCTGGACATGATGTCACAACCCTATAATTCCAGCTACTTGGGGCTGACGCAGGAAGATCACAAGTTTGAGGTCAGCTTGAGCAACTTAGTGAGATTCTCTCAAAATAAAAAGGGTTGGGATGTGGCTCAGTAGTAGAGCGCCCCTGAATCCAATCCACAGTACAGGGGAGAGAAAAAAAAGAATCCACTGTTCCTTAAAGATTAAGACACATAAACTAAACCCCAGGCAAAAGTTCTTACCTATTTGGTAACACCATTTATGTCTCCTAGCAAAGTCACAGCAAGCCTTACATTATTCTCAATTCCTCTGCAGATACTAACCTACAAGAAGAGAAAGAGCTCAAGAACAAGCCATGTTTATTCTTTAAAATATTTAAGAAGTCAATTAAGGCTGAATAAATGAACTGTGTATATATAACATATAATAAAGATTTGATATGAAAAAATTCCTTAATGCAAATAAAAATCCATAGAACTATATGAGTACCATAGCTAGTGTAGAAACCTATCTTCCCTCATTTGACATCTACTCTATGGAATTTTGGTACTGTTCCAATTACACTCCCAGAAATGACCAGATCAATTATAGTTTTGAATCTAACCAATAATAAGGATCTACTGAATTGTATTTGGAATTCCTATGGACAGCAGGGGTTCTCACATTTGAGCATGTATCAGAACCACCAAGCCGGCTTGTTAAGCCATACAGGGGAGGAGCCCCCTCTCAGAGTCTCTGACTTCAGCAGGTTTAGGAGGGGCTTAGGAACCACATTTCCAGTGGTTCCCAGGTGATGATGGCTGGTGACTCAAGGACTTCACTTTGAGAACCACTCTGAAAGCAGGACATGGTTATTTCCCATTTACTCAGAAGATTCATGGCCATAGCCAAGGAGAGGTGAAAACAGTTTCTGCAAGGAGGAATAATACCCCAAAGGGGGTGCATTTTAGTTGGTAATCAAGAGGAGCAATCAGGAAGTGTCAGTGTCTTCCAGGCACAACCCACAATCTCACTTGTTTGGATTTTTTGTTCTCATTGGCTACATGTGGGAAGGAGGCTATTAGAAGTTGATTCCTAGGGCCGGGAATTTAGATCAGTGGTTCTGGCACCTGCCTCGAAAGCGCAAAAGCGCAAGGTCCCGAGTTCGATCTCCGGTACCAAAAAAAAAAACAAAACAAAAAAATAAGTTGATTCCCAAGGAAGTAAAGGGTAGAGAGGGAGAAGAGAGTAACTGCGGCTGAGTCATGAAACATCAAATGGAATGGAGCCAATCTGCCTAGGACCAACAGGGTTTCGTGCCACTATGTAGGCAGCGCTTCCCACAGCATGGAAACTGTCTTATGAAGAGGGTCATAATGATAACAAGGTCATCAAAGAGAGGCCAGAGCATTTTCCAGACACTCTGTTTCATGACACAGCTAAAAGGAGACCTGAGATTTCTAACTAAAGGACAAAAGAAAGTTGGAGCATATGAAAGAAAGCATACTATAAAACAATGCAGAATGTTTCAATTTTACTCTACAAACCTACTGAAACCTCCTTTCTCTACCTTTATATCTGAATTGTGAAGAAGAGGCAAATTATGCTTTTTAAACTATATGAAACTTGATCTTGAAAGGTTTTCTGGTTAGCAGTAAAATGACATTATGTTTTGTAGGATTGAAAATGCAGCTTACTTTGGTACCTGTAATTATGTTAGACAAGTTATAAAATCTACTTTTGTAAAAAGAAAAAAGTATTTGGGAGCCTTAAGAAAGCAGCAGAGCTGATAATGGCTGAGGAGAGAAATAAACTGCTGCTGGCTCTGATTTGAAATTTCTCTTCTCTGAGTAGCTGGGTAAACTTATCTGGCTGGTATCTTGGAGGCAGTCCAAATGTAAAACCCAACTTGGTCTGGCACAAAATAATACAATCACATTAGCAAGTTGCAAAAAAAATTAAATCTGATAACACAAAACATGTATCTGTATTTCTCATTCAAAAGAATTATCCTAGTCAGGTGTGGTAGCACATATCTGTAATCCCGGAACACAGGAGGCAGAGGTAGGAGGACCACAAGTTTAAGCCCTGCCTCTGAGAGTGAGACTGTCTCAAAAAACTGAGAAACAAAACAAAACATCATCAAAAATTTAATTTCTAGAAAAGTACTATCTGACAGACCTTTCTATAGTAGTAGTTCTGCTCTCTCTGCATAGTCAGATATGGTAGCCACTCCCCACAAGTGGTTATTGAACACTTTTAATGTGGCTGTTACAAATGAGGAACTATAGTTTTGTGGTTTTGTTGCTAGTGGTGTTATTTGTGGTACTGGAGATTGACCCCAGGACCTTCACTAAGTGTTATTTAATTTTAATTAATTTAAATGTACATAGCCACATATGGCTAGTAGCTACTAGACAGTATAGTTCCCGAAGTTCAAATAACAATATTTTTAAATGTATAACCATTTTACTTTATGATATTTAAGAGTTAGAGATTAAACCCAGGGCCTTGGCACTGAACTACATCCCCAGCCCTTTCATATTTTGAGTCAGGGGTCTCACTAAGTCACTAAGTTGCCCAGGCTAGGCTTGAAGTTTTGATCCTCCCACCTCAGCTTCCCAGAGTTTTGGGATTTCAAGCGTGCACAACCATGTCCAGCTTATTTTTCTTTCTTCATACTGTCTTCTATAATCTCTTCAAACGAAGTAATCCTTCAGCTGAAAGACATAATAGCTCTACTCCAAAATATAACACACAACAGAAATGAAACTGACTTCAGTTTACCTGCCAGCAGACAGCCTGTGAAGGAAGCATAACAAGCTTATGAATAAAGAATACTAGGACTTAAGCATATTAACATCCTTATAGTACAAGAATAATTTATTATTGATGTGAGCTTTTTTTTTGTACTGGGGATCAAACTCAAGACCCTGTGCTTGTGAAGCAGAAGAATAATTTATTATTAAGAGACTAAAATTTAAATGTAGAGGAGGAATTGGAAATCACTTTCCATTTTAACAAGAAATGTGCTACCTGTAAATTTCAAATAATGGTTTACACATCTAATTTTTAGGTTTTCAGGAATTTGCTTTTGCCATCTAATACCCTCTTAAAATTGCTAAAATATCTTTGGGTTCTATAGGAATATCCTCTTTTTTAAATTACTCATACTGCCAGGTGTGGTGGCACAGGCCTGTAATCCCAGCGCTAGGGAGACTGAAGCAGGATTGCAGAGAGTTTGAGGCCAGCCTGGGTTACACAGTGAACTCAAAGCCAGCCTGAACTACACAGTGAGACCCTGTCTCAAAAATAAATACATAAATAAATTTTAAAAACTCACTCGCTCATACTTGCTGTTCACAGTGGCATCTTTAATCCCATCACTTGGGAGGCAGAGGAGGATTATGTTGAGTTCAAGGCCACTCTGGGCTACGTGGTGAGTTCAAGGCCAGCCTGGACCTATAGTGAGACCCTGTCCCCCAAAATAAATAAATAACTCATACTGATCATTCATTCATTCCTGTCTCCCTCTTTCCTTTTTTTTTGGAGGGGGGGCATGGTACTAGGGATTGAACCCCAGGCCTATGTCCTTAGCCATTTTTCTGTTTTCCAAGAGGGTCTCCCTAAGTGTTATCAATAAATTTCCTGGGCTGGACTTGAACCTGTGATCCTCCTGCCTCAGCCTCTCAGAGTGCTGGGATTATAGGTGTGTGGCACTATGTCCAGTCTGTTTTCCTTTAGTCATTTTCTACTGCATTGATTACTGCTCTTACATTTATTATCTTGCTTCCTTCATTTTGAGTTTGTTTTTTCTTTCTTTTTCTAGTATCTTTTTTTTTTTGGTACTGGGGATTGAACTCGGGTCCTTGCGCTTGTGCAGCAGGCAGCGAAACCACTGAGCTAAATCCCCAGCCCCTAGTATCTTAAAATATAAACTGTGAATTTTTAAAAAAAATCTCCTTTGTTAACAGATTCATTTAAGGTTATTCCCTCTAAAAACTAATTTAACAACATCTTATGAGTTTGGTATCTCATCTTTTCATCATCACTCAATTAAAAATATTTTCTATCTTTCATTGTGATTCCTTCAACTCATTGGTTAATTAGAGTCCGTAGTGATATCTCCTTTTTTAATTCCTGATACTGATGAACTATATTTCTCCTTTTTTTATTCTTGATCAGTCCAGGTTACATATATTTACTGGATAATGCCAATCCTTGGCAATTTGTTTAAACTTCCTCTATGGCCTCTACATGATTAGTTTTTATTTTTTTAACTATACTTCAGCTCATAATTAGGAAGTGAGAGGAGACACTAAATTAAATTAAATATGAGATACTCTGGAAAATGCTGAGTATGTTCTCAAATTCTTCTTAGTCTAAAACATTATTTTTCTAGTATTATTCTCAAATCTTTAGAAATAACAATAAATTGGGTATTTCTACCAATCATTAAGCTTTAAATGAAAGAGCATATTGAATTTAAATAAATCCACACTGGGGCACAAATTTAACAAAAATGTTTATGAATCATAATCTTAACTAACACCACTACTGTAATATGTCAAAAAAAGTTGCACCAAAATAAAAAGATTGCACAAAGGCTCTTGCTCTTTTTCTATGTTGCTAATCTCTGCTGGCCCTATCCCCTTTGGCACATAAGTTCAAATTTAAACAGGAAAATAAATAATGAGACAATGCCTAAGAAATGCAAGTGCATAAAATAAAATACCTGCTACAATAAGCACTTATTCAGACACTGAAAATCTGCCCACTTACCATAAGACAGGGTGAGAAATTTTGCTACACAATGCAGAATATAAAACAGCATATAAGAAAAAGTATACTGCTCTGGCAGTTGTCAAAATTTGAGAGGTAAGTGGCTTTATAATCATAAAATAATCTGTTTGGGCCAGGGATTTAGCTCAGTGGTTTCGTCGCCTGCTGCGCAAGTGCAAGGACCCGAGTTCGATCCCCAGTATAAAAAAAAAAAAATAATCTGTTTATCAAATTACCTCCACTCATCTGCAGAATAGTATATGTAGTACTTAAGAGAACAGACCTAGAGCCAAACTTTCATTCAGAGTCCAGCGCTCCTGTGTAATTTTGTACATACTTATTCTTCTAGAAAATGAATGTAATTCAGAGCAATGCTGTTAATACATGTAAAATACTCAGAATAGTGCTGCAGCCAGGAAACTCTTCGCTAACAGTTAACTTTCTGAAAATCTGCCTGCTTGCTGACCAACTGATCAATAAATGTTTTGACTAGTCCAAGGATCTGACAAAAGACAGTCAAGTCATACTCAACTATACCTTTCTCATTTGCACAAACATGTTCCTGAATGCATTCTGAGCCTGTTTCTATATTCCCTCTAAATCATCCTGTCAGTACCCGTAGTTTAGGTACTACCATGTCTTCTTTTCACTACCACCATGACTCTGGTTGCCTAAGGAACATGTGTACTGGGTGTCCCACTGGCATCTCAACTCATACATTCATAAATTGAACTCATCACCTTTCCCTTCCAAATTGGCTCTACTCTCTATATTCTCGCTGTCAGTCAGTGGCACTATAAATCATATAATCAAACTAGCCCCCAAATTAGGAATCATCTCCAGAAGAGCTTGCCCTCTCCTTCCTAGCTGGTTAATGCCTACTCATATTTAAGACAGCTCAGATAGCTGGGCAGGGTGGCACAAGTCTGTAATCCCAGCATTCTGGAAGGCCAAGGCAGGAGGATCGCAAGCTCAAATCTAGCTCAGGGAACTTGGTGACTTAGTGAGATCCTATCTCAAAATGGAAAATAAAAAAGAGCTGGGGATACAGCTCATTGCAAAGACTCTGGGTTCAATCCCTAGTGCCACAAAAGGAAAAAAAAAGACATCTCAGACACCAGTTTTTTATGGGAAACTCCCTGAAGTCTTAAACTGAGTTGGGTGCTTCTTCTCTGGGTTTCCACAATATATCTTTATCACCACCTGTATCACATAATAAAATTGTTTGTATCTGTCTCTATAGCTAAGTTATAGCTAGCTTCAAAGATAGGAACTATCATCCCTTTCTTTATCCAATGTGCCACAAAGCATCTGGGCCTAAGGAATCCCCAGCTAAGCTTGTAGGAACTGAAATAAAACTTCAATCTGTATTCCGTCTTCTGGCTCTACTCTGCTGGTCCAGGGCCTTATGCATGCTAGGCAAATGCTCAACCATTCAGCCATATTATAGTCCTGCTGCTGCTGGTCCATACTTCATACTACCATGAATATCATTTTCCTAAAGTAAAATCTTAATTATGTCTCTCACCTGTTTAGAAAAGCAGTTAAAGAATCTCCCACTGTCTATTGTAAAAAAAAAAAAAAGGTCCAGATTTCTTTTCTAGCTAAAGGAAATTCTCCGCAACCCCTCCTTGGTCTACCTATCCAGTCTCACAGCCCACTATGCCTTCAAACTATCTTGATGCAACATGAACAAGCATTACCTTTACAGACAATCTTTTCTGTCCCACCAAAGAGAACCGGTCACCCACTTGGTGCTACAACTATTCCTTATGTGTATATCTATTTTGAGAATTATTGCAAAAGACAAGTTTTTCTGTATGTCTTGCCCTCACCTTTCCAGACCATGATCATCTTGAAGGTCAAGATTAAGCCTCTCTTCTTGGGCTGGGGATTTAGCTCAGTGGTTTCGCCGCCTGCTGCACAAGCGCAAGGACCCGAGTTTGATCCCCAGCACCAAAAAAAAAGAAGATTAAGCCTCTCTTCTTTATGTCCCTCTCTCCCATTGGTTATGTAGCAGAATAGCTAGCATACAGTACACAACCAATAAATGTCTGCTGTATGAAGAAGGAAGTAGTGGCACCATACCACCTGCAGAAAAATAGTTAAAATCCAGGCCCTACTAATAGTTCAAGGTCTTCATCTTCCTATATAAGTAAAAGAACAGAAGTTGTTCCAACTAAGAAGAGCAAAAGGTAGGGCTGCAGGTATAGTTCAGAGGGAGAGCACTCGCCTAGCATGCATGAGGCTCTGGGATCAATCCCCAGAACTATTAAATAAATATTTTAAAAGGTAAAACCAACACAAATTCAAAACTTGCTTGTTTTTTAAGGTTTAAAAAAAATTCAAATCTTATATATAAGGCATGCCATTTAATTAATAATGCCAAAGCTTCACATAATGCAAAAGCCCCAATCAGACCAGGTACTGTGGGGATACGATAACAAATGAACTGCAATTTCTCTTGTCTACAAGCTCACATCTGATAGCACTTGAAAGGTAAAGGAAACTATCTTGGCAAGAAATGGCAAGAGTCTAAATTAGAGGGCAACAGCAGATACAGGACAGAGGAATACTTAGCCTCAGCTGGACAGACAGAATGTAACATCTACAAAAGTAGAATCTTGATCTTTTAAACAACATTTTTTTTTTTGGTACTGGGAATCGAACTCGGGTCCTTCCAAGTTTGAAGCAGGCGGCGGAACCACTGAGCTAAATCCCCAGCCCAGGTTCTTGATCTTTTAAAGTAGCATTGTTAAGAAAAGGATAGGCTGGGCTGGCAGAGGAATCACTGAAAGTGGGTTGGCAAAATGTCTTATTTTCCTTTTCTTGATTCCAAATAAGCCTCATAACACACCAGGCACCAGCAGTACAAATGTGTAGTGAACGAATAACATCTCAAATCAGCGAGAAGACCACACTGTAATCACAGCACTCTGGGAGGCTGAAGCAGGGGGATCACAGGTTTGAGCCCTGCCTAGGCAACACAGTGACTCAATGTCTCAAAATAAAAATAAAAAATAAGGGCTGGGATGTAGCTCAGTGTAAAGGCCCTGGGTTCAATCCCCAGTGTCACAAAACACAGATAAAACAAAAACTTTCCTTTCCTGAAGCTCACAGCATAACAGGGAAGTCAGACTTCACTCAGAATTGTCTCTTCCAGTTTTGACGCTTACATTTGGCAAAGCACAATACAATAGTACGAGTAAGGACTGGGACCCAGGTTCAAAACCTGCCTCAATTACTACCAACTGAATCACCTCAGACAAGTTTTTACTCTCTGCATGTCATTTTCTTACCTGTCAACTAGGATTAACAACAGTTAAAATAATCAATAGTGACTGATTTACACAAAACCTTACAATAGTGGTAAAGGCTGAGTGCTTCCAGTGTGTAGCTCCCACTGTTATCCATCATTCCCGCAATGCCCTCAGCTACCTACGTCCATACTCACCGCTTGCTCGTTGCTCGTTCCTCGTCCTGAGGTACCTGATGCGCAGCTCCTGGGTGCCAAGGGCGATTTCGGTGGCCGGGATGCCCACGACGCCAAACATGTACAGTACATTCTAGGGGGTTCAAGAGAGGGGAATAAAACGCCCAACCCCACACCGATCGCCACATCCTTCTCCCCTTCTGGGCGCCAAAAGGAAAAGGAACCACCCATACCCCACGCCCTTCACGCTTCTTGTCTCCAAGACAACGCTTCTTGTCTCCAAGACAACGCTTCAGCCCCCGCCGGCCACCGTAGGACTCTTCCCTCCAGAGATACCTTCTACTCGTGTCTTCAGGGTTTGGGCTACGACTTTAGCATGAGACACCTGCTCCTCACTTCTGACGCTCCACTCCGCAAAGTTACTTTCTGGCAGCTCCACCTAAGAGTTCAAGATCCTCTCGCAGCCGACAGCGAAAAAAACTCAAAAGGCGCCGCATGCCGCGCCTCCGACAGAGGGACAGCCAATCGCTTTAAGTAACGGGAGGAGAGGGCGGGGACTACGCGGTCTGTTCCCCATGAGGTGAGTGTGAACACGCCCCTCTTCTGTAGGAGCGCGCCCTCTTCCCTGCGAGGAACCCGGAAGGGAAGGGAAGTCTTCTCGGGTTCAGAATGTCAAGGGGAAGAACTAACAGCGGAATGCGGCCTGCGCCAAGCAGGTAAGAAGCCAAACCTCGGAGGCCTTTCGCCACTGTAGCTACCTTCACGCCTTTCTATACCGCCGAGGGCCACTAGCGCATGCGCTTACCCGGGCGGGCTGAGCCCGTGAGGAAGGGGGCGTGGCGAAGCGCGGTTCCGGTTCCGCCCCCCGCTGGGTTGCTTAAAGGGTGCGGGATGGGATGGAGGGCGTCTAGCCAAGTGGTCCGTGTGGTCTGGGTGGCTTGACCTCCGGTTTTATAATGTAGTACGCCGTAAACCACAGTAACGCACGTTACCTAAGTGTATGCCAGAGGCATGCTGTCTACCCTCATTTTATAGACGACCCTCAGCTTCCAAGCAAGAAATACCTTCCCCAGAGTCTTTGGACACAGAACCAGCTTCAGACTCTAATCCTGTTTCCTACCCACCGTTGGGCCCGTAGGCCACGACAGAGCCAACCTTTGCTGCTAACCTACTTTACTCTCCAGCACTATTTTTCCAAGGCCAGGAAGTGCGGCGCTTTTTTTCCAGTTATTTTATTCGGTCCACGCCTTACAACCAGCCCCTGCACCTGATCGCGTTTTAAAACAATTTTCAGTGAGGGAGGTGCTTGCAGGGTGCGATTTCTGACGCTATGCCTCTGTCATTAGATCACCTCCTCAGTAACAGTAAACATAAACATTAGTAAATAGGCAATCTGCTTACAAAATTTGGGGCCACCTAAAAATTGGAGAAAAAACTTAAACTCAGTCATATCAAAAGAACTTTAAATTTTCCAGGATTTGGAGTTTTGTTAAGCAAAAAAACCTGTGATAGAAGACCAAGAGACAGGAGGGGAGCAGGTCATGGCTGGTGAAATGAATAAGAAGCATTGGAAGTGGAAGGATTTCTAAACCCAGGGATTTTCAAACTGCAGTTCTAGGCCCTTCCAAAAAGTCCTCCTTTCTATATGCAGAGTGAAATGGTTATATCCCTGGATACAGGAGACATCTAAGAGGGAGATATCTTTAAAGTCTCAGAATTCATCTAAAAAGTGAAGATTTAGCATTCTACTGCAAAATGGGTCCATAGTTTAAAAAATGACATTTTAAACTGTTTATTAAAGTATAATAAAAACACAGATCTTAAATGTCAGGTAGATTTTCACAGGTATGTACAACCACCCAAAATAAAAATGACATTTTAAACTGCTTACCCATCAAGTAAAATTGACACTCCAGAAAGATGTGAAACACTCTTTCTGTACTTTGAACAGTCCTTGGCACAGTTCCTGCTGCCTCTGAGAAATATAGACTTCACTCCTCACTGCCATGTGGTACTGTTTATGTCAGTGCTTGTATGACAGTCTCTGCCCTCGTTGCATTGGAGTCCCTCGGAAAGCTTTTTCAAAATATAGTTTGAACCTCCCTCAGATCTTGTAAATCAACATCTTAGGACAAGTTAGGCACTTGTATGTTTTTAAAGCTGCTAGCAGATTTCCCACCCAAATTGAGGCCCACTAGCTTTAATGAGAGGCATGAGTTAATAATTAAATATTTGCTTGCCTATTAACAGAAAAACACTGTTGTAATTTGGATTTATGAGGTCAGGACTGAACCTATTCAACCTTGACAGCACACACAAATAGTAGTCAATTCATGGGACCTTGTATCTACTTCTGGGTTAAAAGAATCACTGAAGGATAGCAAGTTCTAGCCCACCTTGGACAATTTAGTAATTTAGCAAGACTATTTCTTGAAAAATAAAAAATAAAACAAGATCTGGGGATGTAGCTCAGTGGAAAGGCCTTGGATTCAATTCCTGGTACAAAAAAAAGTCACTGATAAAACTGCTCAATATGAAGCACAATGAAAACTGAACTCTGAATGGGAACAACTCCCTGGAATTCAGATATGGTGGTTTTGTAAAAGAACAAATCCTAAATTGCTAGATTCTGTTTAGCACAGAGTAAAGTCATTAGGATTGTTCATGCTTTCACCTTTACACCATTGGTTCAGGGTGCACTTTCCACTGTTCACTGGACTCTGATACTTTAGCAGAAGTGATGTGAGTCCTACTCCTAGGAGTAACAGGACAGTGGAGCAAGTTCTTTTCAGTTCAAGTGTAATTAAAAGACTAAGATCTGCAATTTGTCCAGAGTCCTTTGTGTGGACTTTGTAAGTGTTCTCACATTCTTTATTATTTTTGCTGGCAGTAGGCATGGACTTTTGTTTTTGTTTACTTATTGGCTTTGGTTTTTAAAAAATTTATTCTTCAAAGGAAGAATAGATTTAATTTATTTTAAAGAAAAGACTAAAGTCTTAGAAACATGTTCTCCGAAGAGCGGAGGCAGTCATCAGAGTCTCCAAGTTGATTCTTCAGGTGTTCTAGATTTGAGGTTATGAGAAAGACCTGTTTGGCAAGTTTCTTCCATCTGGGTGGAAAGAATACACAGGCAACCAGAAGATTTAGCAAGAGTTGCAAATATAGTGCAAATATAGTGAGAAAATACACTCTCAGAAGATTGAAGCTTCTACAGACATTAAACCCTTACACCCTCAAAAGGTGATAATACATTTTAACTTCAGTAACTAACAAGGACAGTAAGAATCTTTGTGATTATTTTAAAGCATAACACTGTCTGAACCTGTGAGAAGGCCAGCCTGAACTACATAACGAAACCCTGTCTCAAAAAACAAACAAAAGTCAGCAACAAGAACAAAAAGGAAATTACATAGAACACAATTTTTAAAAGACACACTTAACACTGTGCAACAGGAAATGTGTTGTAGAAAATGTCAACAGAGACAGAGCAGGACATAAAGTAATAAAACGGTTCTTTGAATAAAACAGATTAAGTTGATTTTGCTTGCTTCTCATTAAATTTATGGACTGGAAGTACCAAAGCTCAGAGATAGGCTTGAAGGAAAACCAGTGAAAAGCCAGCTTTCTTATGGACCCATCAGGGACAGTTCAACAATAACTCCACAATAGAAACTCCTCACGCCTGTCCCAGGTACCCTCCAGCCTAGAGAAAGGCTGGATTCCCGCCCAGGGCCTGCACTGGCAAGTGCTTAACCTTCACTCTGCATGTTAATGCCAGTGAGACCTGGGACCAGAGCAGGGAGCATTATGGAAAGAAAACAGAAGGAACATTGTTTCCCTTTTTTAGTTTTGCTTCATTCATTATGAACTTTTGGGGCGTTTTTTTTTTTTTTCTTTTGGGGCTTTTTAAAGTAAATTTGGGATGGTTTGACATAGACAGTAAACTTCACTGACAAGGATGTTTACTTTGTTTAAAATGCACAGAAAACTGACAACTGAATGTTGTACTATGAGAATGTAGGAGATTCGTCTCAAATGGTTTGGAAATCATAAACAGTAGTATTTCTCATTGTGATGGAACTCAACACTTGAAGGTGACCTTCAGGCTAGGGGTGCAGCTATCATGTGAAAGATGACACCAACATTGAAATATTTTGTTTTCATTTATTTCTTTTGTTTAGCCATTAGCATTCATTACAGCCCCTTGCTTTAGCTTTTTAAATTTCCTTATTTGCTTTTAGTACTTCATTTTTAAAATTTACCTTATTGTTAAAGAATTATCTCTGGACCAGACACTCTTGATTCTCAGATTTTAGGGTTGAACCAGGGTACAGCTCAGGTGAGGGGCATCTTCATGATGAATTTAAGCCTGTAAACTTGTCTCTTTATCATAACCTTTGAGTTCTTTTTCAGAGCTTAGCTGTGATTTATTGTCTCATACATTTAATATTTATGAAGTCTTTCTGAACACGAAAGGAACACTGATTAATACACAACCACATACCCACTCTTAGCTTAACTCCATTACAAATACAGTGAGCCTCCTGTTTCCCTCCCCCTTTGCTTCTCCTTCCCTCTTCGATAAAGATAACAACTGTCTTGCATTTGATGTTTATAATTCCCACATTGTCCATTTTTTAAGGTGATAAACATTGTCTTAATCTATTGCCTGTTGCTGTAACAGAATCCTTGAGACTAGGTACTTTGTAAAGGAAGAAGTGTATTTTGCCTCATGGTTCTAGAGACATGGAAGTCCAAGAGCATGGTGCTAGCATCTGCTTGACTTCTGGTGAGGGCCTCACAGCAAAACAGCAAGCAGATGCTGAGGAAGAAAGAAAATGGAGCCGAACTCCCAAGATAGCAAAGCCATTCCTGAGAGAACAGCATTAATCCACTCAGGAGGGGTCTGTTCCCATGACCCAGATACTTCCCAGTAGGCCATACCTCCCAGCACCACTGCATGGAAGAAGTAAGGTTCCACACATGCATTTTTGGGGAACACATTCAAACTATAACAGACATTTAGGTCATTTTTACATTTTCAGTATATGAACAGTGACCTTTGGGCATTCTTGCATGTCTTCTTGTGGTGCGCATGTGAGAATGCATATAGATTTATATGGGGAGGTCAGTATCAGTTTTACCAAGCATTGCTACATTGATTTCCAGAGTATGAATTTATACTTCCATCATATGTATATGAGAACTCTCCTTTGTCTACCTCCTCAATTTGGAACTTAAAAAAATTTGCTGATCTGATAGATATGGAATGGCTTCTCATTTCCATTTTCCCACTTGCTGATGAGGGTGTGTGTGTGTGTGTATGTGTGTATGTATACACGCATGCGGATTTCTTCATCTGTAAATTACTTATAATTTTTGCCCATTTCTTTATTGGATTATTTATCTTTTTCTTATTATTTGGGCATCATACTGTTTGTTTGTTTTTTGGTACAGAGGATCGAACTTAGGACCTTGCGCTTGTGAGGCAGGCACCGGAACCACTGAGCTAAATCCCCAGCCCTTTTTCTCATTATTTGTGTGTTATTTATATATTCTGAGTGCTAATTCTTTGTCTTTTAAATTTCTTATGTTAGTTTTTTTTTGGTACCAGGAATCAAACTCTGGGCCTTGCACTTGCCAGGCAGACACTGAACGGCTGAGCTGCCTCCCCGGCCCTGTTATACTTACTTTTGAAATATGTGTTTTTTATAGTTATATGTGACAATTTTTTTCCTTTATGTTTGGCTTAGTTTGTCTTTTGTTTTTTTTGAAACAGGGTCTCGGATGTAGTCCAGGCTGGCCTTGAATTTGCAGAGATCCTCCTGTCTCAGCCTCCTGAGTGCTGGGATTACAGGCGTGCACCATCACACCCAGCTTCCTTTATGTGTTATACCTTTTGTGTTTTGCTTAGAAAAACCTCCTAAACTGAAGCTATGAAGTCTTTTCTTGTATATGAAGTCTTTTCCTATATCAGAAAGTTTGTTTTGGTTTTCTTTTTTTTTTTTTTTTGGCACCAGGTATCAAACTTGGGACCTTGTGCTTGTGAGGCAGGCGGCAGAACCACTGAGCTAAATCCCCAGCCCTGTTTTGGTTTTCATATACATCCCTACTCTACCTGGAATTTTAAAAAATATATATTATAGGAGGTAAGAACCCAGGTTTTTTTTTTTTATGTAATGAAATTTTTTGGATAAGTACACTAAAATTTAGGGGCTTAAACTACCATTTATTTAATTTCTATTCCTGTGAGACCAGGTTCAGCTAAGCACAGTCATAAGTCTATGGTGAGTTGCCAGTTACCTAGGTTGCTCTGCCAATGGGTGTTTCTGAGTGGGATGTTGTCTAGCTGGGTGCCTAGCATATCTGCCACCATGTCCCATGTCCCTTATCATTCATCTACCCAGGTTTCTTCATATGTAAGCAGGTTGCAAAAGGGAACAAGCCCCATCGTATCGGCCTCTATATGTCATGTTTGGTCACAGCAAATTACATGGCTGAGCTCAGACTCTGAGCTAAGGCATTAAAATTATATGATAAGGGGGCCGGGAATTTAGCTCAGTGGTTTCTCCGCCTGCTGTGCAAGCGCAAGGACCTGAGTTCAATCCCCGGTACCAAAAAAGAAAAAAATTGTATGATAAGGAAACATGGGGTGTGTGTATGTATTACGTATAAACTGTGTGTATGTATATATATATTATAAATGATATATGATACATGTGATATTATGTATCATTGGAATAAGAATGACTTACACTGTAGTGCTTGGATAACACATAGTCTATTTCTGGACTTTCTATTCTTTTCCTAAGGAAAAAATGTAATTGAAAACACCAATCCCATACTATCTTAATTTCTGTATTTTGAAGATGTCTTGATGTTAATATAGGACAAGTAGTCCTTCTGCTTAATTATTTTGAACCTATCTTATCTGTTGTTAGTTTTAAGAAAATAGGAGGGGTAGAAGAGTAACCTATATATTAAAAAATAAAAGATATATTAAATTTTTAAATGAGGAAGAGTAAACTATAGTGTCTAGGGATGCATATTGGGTGACAAAGCTATTTTTAAAAATAAGGAAATGATGACTATAAAGGTCATGGTTATGATTATTTGATCATTTATAGGTAAGGTCATATTTAATAAAACAAAAGCCAAAAGCAGGACATCCAGACTCCCAGTTAAATTTGAATTTCAGACTAACAGCAATATTTTTTTCAGTATAAGGATAGTCTAACATACTTATTCATCTAAAATTTAAAAATAATTTTGGGGAGTACCGGAGCTCAAACTCAGGACCCTGCACTTGCGAGGCAGGCATGGCGCCACTAAGCTAAATCCCCAGCCCTAAAATTCAAATTTAACTGGGCCTCTTGTATTTTATCTGACAAAATCATGATTTTATTGAAGACGATAAGGTACTTTAATTACCTAGCCCTCCTTGTAACTAGAAATGGTCAGGTTCCCTGTCTTCGCCACTGAACCCCAATACCCAACACCAGCAACTTAAAGGAAGAGAGGTTTATTTTGGTTTCAAGTCCATGTCTGGAAGGTTCAAACAGCAAGACCTCATGCGGAAGGGCCTGCAGAGGACAGCAGCTCAGGCCATGGTGGTGAGGAAGCAGAGAGAAGGGAGGAGCCAGGGAGTCACCCCACCAGCGACCCAACTCTTCCCACCAGTCCCCACCTCCCAGTGGCACATTCGGCTCTGAACCCAGGATCCATTCACCTTGTATTCTTTTTTTTTGTTGGTACTGGGGATCGAACTCTGGTCCTTGCGCTTGCGCAGCACCGGTGAAACCACTGAGCTCAATCCCCGGCCCCTCCATTCACCTTTTAAAAGCCTGACTTCTGAGTGCATAAGGCTTTAGAGGGACATTCTTGATCGATCTAAACCATAACAGTCTGGCCCTGACCCTCAGACTCATGTGCATCTCCTTATGCAAAAGGAATTTGGTACATTTCTAAAAGTTACCGAAGTTTTAATAGTTCTAGCATTACTGAGAAGTTTAAATCCAAAGTCTCCTCTGAGCTTCAAGTGAAACTTTTAGCTGTGAACTCCTATAAAAAAAAAAAAAAGTTAAACGTGGCTAACATACAATGCCACAGGTTAAACATTCGTGTTCCAAAAAGGGAGGAATAGGGCCAGGGATTTAGCTCAGTAACACCAGTCCTGAGTTTGATCTCTGGTTCAAAAAAGAAAAAGTTATCTAAAAGGGAGGAATAGGAGGATATGAGACTGAAATCCAGCAGAACAAACATTAAATCCTGTTCCTACATGTCCAGCATCAGGGGTGAAGATGTGAATTCACTTGTCTTGGGCAGCCCCACCCCTGTGGCACTGCCAGTACAGCCCCCATGCCATCTCTCTTGGGGTGGCTTTGCTCACTGCCTGTGGCTTTCCTTAAGCATTCCATGTTCCTGGCTTCTCTAACTTCCTGGGGTCTCCAGTGCACTTTTGGCTTCCCTCTCACAGCTGCACACACTGCTCCTTAGGGACACACTGCCTGACATCCCGGCCTATTTCTGAAGCCTGGGTAGAAGCCTCCATGACCCTACATGTCTGATAGTCTGTGTGACTGTAACACCAGCACTACATGGATGATGCCAAGGTCTGCTGCCAGCTCAAGCAATAGCCAGGGGCCCGTTAAAGGATGGCTCAGAGGCCTCTGAGTGCCTGAATGGCTGAGCTCCAGGAAACTTTCCCAGCTGGCCCCAAGTGAGCTGGGTTCCAAGGAACTCTCTTCTCCAAGCAGAGTCTTTCATTTTTGGACCCTTGAACCTGTGGAAGGAAGGCCCAAAGCATCCTTCCTTTTGTCCTGATATAAAGGACCTAGCTTTTTATTTTTTATTTTTTTTGGTACCAGAGATCGAACTCGGGTCCTTGCGCTTGTGAGGCAGGCGGCGGAACCACTGAGCTAAATCCCCGGCCCAAGGACTTAGCTTTTTAATTCTAATGTTTTCAGCAGCCAAGCTGTCCTTGGTCAAGACCTTACAGATCCCATATTTACAGATGCCCATTCATGTTAAATACCTTTCTAATTCCTCAACTTTTATTGCTTATTTATATTAGTGTCTGATTTTCTTGCACTGCTTCCATGTTTGTCTTACTTTCTTTATTTTTCTCTTCTTTCCAGAGCTCTGCCAGGTAACATTTCATTTCCCCTCCCTTCTCCCCCTCTTCCTCCTCCTTTCCTGTCTTCCTGTCTTGCAGGCCTCCTCCTCCTCCTTCCCCTCCTTTTTCTTTTAATACTTTAATCCCTGGTCTATTTTGTGCACTTATTTATAGAAGAAATTTTCTTTTTCATTCATGGAAGAATGTTTAGTCATAGTTTTTATGTGCTTCATGGCAATTTTCCAGTAAATAATCTTTGATTTCTTTTCTTGTAGAATCTTTTCAGAACTCACGAGCTTTTTATTTATGTATTTCCAAGTGATTGAATTTTTCCTGCACATTATTTTCAGGAGGTTTATGTGGGAGGTGAATGAGTCCTTTCTATGTTGACAGTTACTTTCTCTCAGCACATTGAAAATACCATCTTACATCTGTGTTTGCTCTTGAAAAGTTTAGATTATTCTATCTTCAAAGATAATCTCTTTTCCCTCTGGTTGGTTTTAAGTTTTATTTCTTTTAAACTAGCAGAGTTCTGAAGTTTCATTATGTTGTGTCTAGGTGTAATTTTGTTTGTTTGGTTATCTTTAATCTATTGGTTTCTGCATTTCATTGATAAGATTCTCAGCTATTATTCACTCAAATATGTGTGTCATTTTCTGTGTTTCCTCATTCTGAAGTCCCAGTTAGAAACATGATGCACATAATATATATCTTCCATATCTCTTACATTCCAAGCATTTTTTTGTAGCTCTAATTCATTCCTATGCCACAAAAATTGTCTCATCTGGATTTGACATCTTTTTTTTTTTTTGACATCTTATTTTTAAAGTCTGTTTTAGATTTAACTGGGTAGTTCTTTAGTTATCTTCAGTGTACTTATTTGATCATTTGCAGTAGTACTCCAGTCATAAGAAGTTGTCAGAAGTCTGATTTTGCTGTGTTCTTTCAAATGTCTTGCATGGTAATTTTTTCCTTGTGTGTTTTGTGATTTTCAATTGTGGGATTACAGGCATGGGTCCCCATGCCTGGCATAAAATTCTTTCTGATTTCCTTTTCTCACTGTAAAGAAGAGATAGAGTATTAGAAATGAAAAGGAGAAGCGAAGGAGAAAAAAAACCTCATCCCTGAACTGTTTCAGAATCCTGCTATTTTGATTCTTAAGATCAAATACCCACTTGGGTTAGTGAAAATCAGTTGGTCCACAAGGTGGCAGTAGCAAACCTGTAGAATCAGTCTCGCCCTCAGTTTTTTGTCCGAATTAGAAAGAGGCTAAGATTTTATCCAAGTATCAAATACAAGAATTTTTCTTATATAGACTGTACCACGTATTTCGGACAGATGTTTTTGGGTTTTTTTTCCAGACAGATGTTTGCAGTGCTGGGGATTGAACCTAGAGCTTCACACGTGCCAGGCAAGTGCTCTACCGCTGAGCTACATCCCCAGCCCAGGAAGTTTTATTTGACTTAAATTACGGAGATAATTTTCCATCTGAGGAAAAGAAAGATGACATTTAAGTTAACGTGTCAAGATGCTTTTGTTGTTTATTTAGTTTAAGATAAATTATTCTAGGGCTGGGGATTTAGCTCAGTGCTTCCGGCGCCTGCCTCGAAAGCGCAAGGTCCCGAGTTCGGTCCCCGGTGCCAAAAAAAAAAAATTATTCTAGTCAATGGAATCAAAATTGGCCTTTATCAAAGGCATAATCCAAAATTATTTCAGTGTATCATTCTTTGGTTTGCAGATAATGGCTGTAATTTTGAACATGAAGACCCAGTTTACCAGTTTAACCCAGAGGACTTGGTGCATTGTTTACTGTTCCTTGTAAGTTCAGCCTTGAATACTGACGTCATCATCAGTTGCCAGTCACAAGTGTTCACACTTGACCTTTCTAAAGAGGAGAGGTCAGAAATCTTGTCAGTGGGTGGGTTTAAACAAAGCCAGCCAAGCTAAAACTGCTGTGGGGCTTCTTGTTCCACAGGCCAGTCACTGACAGGCTCGTGACTGGCATGCTGAAATAGGACCAGAAGCAGGAGCCAGTTGCAAGGCTTTGTGGGGAATAAAAGGCCTCTTATTTCTTTACATTCAGATGATGTTAATTAGGGAGAGATGGACATTATTTCTACTCCCTGTATAAAAGAATTCAGACAAGGAAGTCACAACATTTATGAGAATCATTTTAAAAGAATCTGGAACTTTACATAGTTTTTCTTGGCATTCTGCCAGCTAAAGATAGAAACACACTACAGATTTCCTGGTGTCTTAGCAGGTATCTTAGGGTTTGTTCCACAGAATGTGAATTTCCTCTGCCACCTTCCTTGCCTCCCTTCCCAATTGTTTTTTTCCAATAATAGGTCTATTTGTATAAATTTTTTTTTGATACCAGGAATCGATTTCGGGACCTTGTCCTTGGGAGGTAGGCGGTGGCACCACTGAGCTAAATCCCCGGCCCCTATAAAATTTTAAAAGTATATACCTGCCCCTGAAATTAAGAATGACTTAATAATAATCCTTTCCTTTTATTGCAGAAGTCACTATTGTAACAGCATGGCTAAGGACATGCCGCTAATTATCAAGATGAATCATTTAGCAAAGTGGGAAAAGAGTCTAGTGTATAAAAATATCTAGTGACTGACATGTTACCAGATTTCTATGAAATAGGTTTCTGTGTGATTTCGACTTTGATTTCTTTTCCTCTCAGATCAAAAGAAGGTTCCTGATCAGGGTTGGTGTTGGGATTGATGTTCCTTATGCTGAGATCAATTGCTTGCTTTAAGATGCCACTCCCCACATCTCTTCCCACATCAGTTACTTCCTGCCCATTGGGTTCTTCCTGGTGTCACATTGCAAGGATTTTTGGCTCTTACTCTGTGTGAAATGGAGAGTCAGTAGAAGATTTTGAGGGAGGCTCCATGATTGGCCCAGGCCTTCTCTGGATCTCACTGGCTGTTCTCAATGAGACTGGGATTGAGGAGTACAAGGGTGATACAGGGAAGTGTTAGGAGGCCAATGGATGGGCCCTACTACAGTATTCGTCTCTGTGATGCCATGTGCCACCACTCTCTCCCTTGTCTGCTGGGCCCCAGCCCTACTGCTTTTTGCTGTTGTGGAGCCTCAAGGCATGCTTCCTGTTTCCGGCAAGTCCCAGGCCCCAGCCCCTCTGTGCATATTGTCGTGAGCCAGCACCTGGTAACTGCTGGCAAGCATCTAGGGCAGTGACAGTGAACCTTTTAGAGCTTTTAATGATAACAGACAGCTAACTATGGCAAACGTGCCGTAGGTTCCCCCACACTGATCTAGGGAGTGCCCTGACCCCTGCAATGCTGCCACTTCAGAACCAACACCCCATCTGCTGGCTACGGAGTCCTTCAGAGTGCTGGCCCAGCTCTGTTTAGTTTCTCTTGAGACAGTGTCTGTGGTGCCAAACAAAGGCCGAAAACCAGCGTTTGGAGCTTTGGTTACTGCTGTTGGAAGGGCAAGCTGTTATACCTATTTTTATTGTAATTACTCATTCTCTCCTACCTCATTAAGCTTGTGATCTTCAAGCATGAATACCTGGTTAAATCTGTGTTACCTCTTATTAGCAACGTACCTTTGTTCACACACAAATGATTGCCACTTACAGCTCTCCTTACAGGCTCTGCTGTAAATACTATAAGTTTTATTTTTTCAAAATAGATGTGATATTTGCTGTTTCAACAGTTTTCTTGTTTTGCTGGATTACAGGTTTCTTAGACTTGACTCTTTGGGGTCTGAGGGCTGGGGTTAGGAGGACAGGCTCAGTGGCAGAGCTCTTGCCTAGCATGCACAAGACCCTGAGTTCCATCCCCAGGATCACAAAAGAAAAGAGTTCTGTGTCCCCAAATTGGTGATACAGTGCTCCTGGTCCAGAAAGGGGCATACTGTGAGCCCCAGCAATTTGTGACCTGCTACCACTCAGGAGTGGCTCATACTCCAGCCTCAGTTTCTGTACCTCTTAGTGAGGCCATTGTCGTATAGTATAGAAAGATTGTTGATATTACCTGGAAGATGAAAGTTCTCTCCCAGAGCCAGTCCCCACTATCATCATTATGAAACCAGAGATGGAATGGAAAATAGATTTTGGAGACATTTAAAATCACTCTTTGCTTGTCTTTGCAGACAGAATCCAGATAAGAAAGCTTATCAATTAGGCTTTTGTTTCTACTCAAAAACTCATGATTGCTTACTCAAAGGCTTGCTTGTTCTGATCATAAAACACTGTTTACAGTAGTGCCTCAGATGAATGGCAACAAATCCTGGGGTTTGGTTCAGATGGTACATTTATTCCCTGGGGAAAGAAGTAACAGTTTCAGATGGGGCAGGGTGGGATGGAGAATGCTTTTCATTCTAAGATCTGATTTTGCAAGGATTCTGAACGAGCTTCCCTAGTTCTGTCTTTTTGCTGAAAATGATAACAGTTTGTTTCTGGGACCAAAAATAAAGAAGGAAAAGAAAAGAAAATTTGTGACCTGGGGAATCTGTTTTGAAATGCAAGTATAGAAGTTAGAAGCTCATTTAGACAGGTGTGGTTTTCTTTGTAAAGGGCAACACTATGATTCCTTGACTTTGTTGTCCTGATCTTTAATAAAAGTTCCTGGACAGTTGGTTAGCCTCAGCATGTCTGCACAGGGCAGGTGGCCTGGCCATGCCACTGGGGCCCCCTGCATGCCAGTGGGGTGCAGGGACTTCAGCTGGGAGGCCAGGTCTCATTTTCAAGACACTTGGGCTGCCCATTCTAAAACACTTAGAAATAAACATTCCTATTCTGGGGGTGTTGGGGGAGCACACAGAAGAGTCATTCACTACTCATTTCAATGGTAACTTCAAAGTGAAAGTCTACAAAATTCATGTATTTTCTAGAAAATTCCATTCCATCACTGCAAAAAGGATTTTACTTCCAAACTAATATACTTTTGAGCAAATGATTTGGAGTCATAAACATTGAAGAAGCAGTGGCGTGCAGTGGGAATTCTCAAGTTCAAGGAAGAAAACAGTGCCCTGCTTTGATCAGGAGTCTTTTTGGCTGTCCGTAGCAGAGTAGATGTTGGCATTTAAGTAGAAGTCAGCAGTTTCTTGGTCCCAACTAAAGAATGTTGTGCTGATTAAAAAGGAGAGTTATCCTTTGTATTCATTACTAACCCAAAAAGTGCAGAGAATTTTAATCCTTCAGGTTTTTATGGCTGGGAAAGCCAGCTGTATTAGGATCACCCTGTCGGTCATACCTGGTTTAGATGGCTACCTGTAGTGTGTTTGCATGTAAAGAGGGAGGGGGGCAGAGTGTGAAATACATCAAAGAATTATGTCAGATAATCCAAATTATTGCCATGGCCTAAAACTTAAGTTCATAGCTAGAATAAGAACTGAATAAGAAAATCATGGCAAACATCGAGTCTGTTTTGGAAATGTTCTAAAACCAGACTCTGAACACAGTGAGCCATTTAAAACATAGCTTGCTATGTGTTTGAAGAGAAACACATACTCTTTTATTAGGAACGTGAAACAAATTCTATGAGCTGCAGTATCACTGTGGGTGAGTTTAATTGCTGAGATTAATAAATCACAGCTGCGAAAGTTAAATTCTTGGCAGGATTCTTTATTCAGCTGTTTTTCCCTTGCTCCATTACATTCCAGATTTATGGTCCGCATTATGTCTGGAGCCAGCAGTAAGCTTGCTCTTTTCCTCTTCGGCTGTTTTTCGCTTGCCTTGGGAGTCTGTACCGAGGAGCACTGCGTAGCTGACCCTCACAAAGCTGACTGTTACGTGGCAGCTGTATACGAGCACCAGGCAGTCTTGAGTCCGAACCCTCTTGCTCTCACCAGCCGCAAGCAGGCCTTGGAACTAATGAACCAGAACCTGGACATCTATGAACAGCAAGTGATGACTGCAGCCCAGAAGGCAAGAAATGCTCCTCTCATGGAACAGAGCAAGTTGCTTTTTGACTCTTCGAGCACTGGTTAGGTAACGACTAACCTACAGCCTCTCAGGAAAATCAGTCCAGCTAGCAAGTCTGAATTGACTTAGTTGGCTGGAATCTTGCTACCCAGAGAGTGGTCCAGGGACCAGCAGCCACAGTGCTTAAGAGCTTGTTAGGAACACTGAGTCTGCATCTCAGCAAGAGCCCAGGGGATGCTTTTGCCCTGCAAGCTCTGGGCAAGGTCACCAGGGCTCAGGAAGCACTGGGTAGACTGTAAACAAGTAGGTAGGTGGGTCCCCAGGAGTCTGCTGTAATTGGTCCAGATGGGGTATCATGTGGGCACTGGGATTTTTGTTAAGGTTCTCCAGGGGATTCTAATATGTGGGAGTTTTAATGAACTCTCATGTTCTGTGAGGCATTCACAGCTTAACTGAAATGCTAAGCATCCACAGAAATGCTGTTTGCTGCTGGCTGATTGTTTGGGGCTCCATTTGTTTCTGTGCCAGATTAGGAACAGTCTGAGGTCTTAGCCCAGACAGAATGGACCCCAAACCAACAAAGGGCAGGTCAGTGCCAGCCTTTGTAAGGGCTTCCTGCTTGGCCACATTTTTCCTCCTGCCAGGAAGTGTGGGGGTGGAGGAGAGACACATGGCAGAGGTGGAAATGTCTTTGCCAGAAGTATGCAAATACCCTGCTGGGAAACCTAGAACCAAAGGGAAGCTTGGGCTTTAACCCAGGTGGTGGGGTGACCATATCCAGTTGCTTGAGGACCCCTCCACAGGAAATAAAGTATGTATATGTAGATACAATTCCCTAGAGCCTGGGCGTGGTAGCCAGGCACTGAAGCAGGAGGATCACCTCGAGTTCAAGGCCAGAGTTACATAGCAAGACCTTGTCTCAAAAAACAAAACAAACAAACCCCATCCTTGCTGTTGGTCTGTTTAAAGGCCAGATCTGGTCTTGACAGCTGATCCTGCCCCGATGGCCTGTCTCTGAGCAGGGTGGTCAGGATAGCATAGAAAGACAGAGCCAACATCTAGTGCTACATTTTAAGATTCTGGCTTAGAATACACATGAGAGAGTGTGTGTGTGCGTGTGTGTGTGTGTGTGTGTGTAACTGGTGCTGGAAGGGAGCTTCTCATGGATGCCCCTCCTCTTTTGGCCCAGACTTGACATCTGGCTCCACCTTTGCTTCCCAGAGTAGTCCAGAACTCACTGTTTCATAGGTCTACTCATCCAGCAGTGGGAACTTCTGGAAAAGCCTTTTCTTTGATGAGCAGCAGTCGGCTTCCCTGCAGCTGCCACCCATAGTTCTGTTCCTGAGCTAAAGAGAACAGCTTGAGTCCCTCCGCACTGGGTTCCATCCTCCGCACACTTGACGGCTGCATGGCCCACGGTGTCTCTCCCAGGTGGTGCTGCTGTCCCTTCTTGGCTCCCTAGGAGAGCTTTCAGCACTTCTGCCCCAACTTCCAAGGTTTTCTGTGTGCAGCTCTCCCAGGACTGTCTCACGAGGGCAGGCTGCAGGAGACTCGCCTCTCATATCTGAACCTTGTCTCCTGGAAACTTTGACAGCGACATCTCATTGTGGGTTCATAATGCACTTGCTGTCACCTGAAACTCCTGTGCCCTTTTCGCACTGACACACTTGCTGCCATTGCACTCCTGTGCAAGAGGTTGATTGATGTAACCTGAGGGCAGCACTGCACATTTATGCTGTTACATGTCATCATTCAGCCTGTTGGGCTATTTGGGGATCTTTACTGATGTCCCGAATATCAGTTACCTTCACGTCATTCACACATTAGATACACACCTCTTTTAAGCCTCTGCTGAAGTCAGTGTAAAAATCCCAGCTGTGCCCTTCACCCTCCTGCTGATACTGATCCCATCAAGGGCAGGCATTCTCGGGGTGGAGGTGTTTGCTGGTACACCTGCAGCTTCGACTACCTCGTGCCTCTCCATCCTGACCACAAGACCGTCCTGAAACATTTGGCAAATGCCATGCTGAAACAAAGACTGTGAATATAGAATTCTCATTTTCAAGTTTGGATGACCTGCTCCTAACGGAAATGTAGAGTGTGGTTTTGTGGGGCCCATGCCAGCCACAAGGCATTCTTCCTTCTCTATTAGTAGACTGGGAGCAGGGATGCATTTGTTTGTTGATACAATAGTTTTTAGTGCTCTCAGATATCTCACCTCTCCTATGTAGTGTTAAAGCAAGTTTTTTGTTTGTTTGTTTGTTTTTGGTACCAGGGATTGAACTCAGGACCTTGTGCTTTCCAGGCAGGCAGTGGAACCACTGAGCTAAATCCCCGGCGCTTAAAGCAAGTTTTAAGATAAACGTATAGCAAGCATTTGTCAAAATTTTATATCAGTCTTGCTGTGAAGACAGGTTCTTGAACAAGCCAATTTAAATATTTCTTTTGGTAGAGACATTCAGAGGGAGGAGAAAGGAGACCAATTTAAGGATGATTAAGCTTGTCAGTTACTTAGGTTGGTGACCTTCATTCCTTGGAAGGAGTTCTAGATCTCATTAAGGTCCATCAGAAAATCGCTGAAGCTATTAGGAGTGCTAATTGCTTATCACATCAGACCCAAAGTTCTGCCCTGACTCAGGCTTGGTTCTTGGCCTTATTCCTGGCTGATGTGTGGTCAAGGAGTGCAGTTTAATTTTCATATTAACCTAACATGTATACATAATTTAAATGCTATTCTCTGTGAAAAACCATTCAGTGTTCTCACATGTTTTTGTTTTTGTTTTTTTTCTGGTACCGGGGGTTGAACTCAGGACCTTGCGCTTTTGAGGCAGGCGCTGGATCACATGTTTTTAATAAAGGAAAATATCTGCCCAACTGTAATTTTCAAAAATTAAATACATGATTCTTATATGATTACAGAATAAAGAAAAATTTTATTTAACCCATTAGTTAATGAGGGAGCCAGTAAGATGGTAAAACTGATTCAAAGGAAGACTGGAGAAGTGGAATGCATCTGTTAAGCCCAGTAAATGATGAAATAAATTTTCTAATAGATACAAAACTGGCTAATATTCTCCAGGGTTGTATAATTAAGTAACAAAGTCAAACATAGTACCTTGTCTAGATAATTAAAAATTATTTGGATTGGATCAGGGATTTAGCTCAGTGGTTTTGCTGCCTGCCATGCAAGCGAAAGGATCAGAGTTTGATCCCTGGTACCAAAAACAAACAAAAATTCTTTGGATTATTAATCAGCATCCCAGTATAATTTGGGAGGGCATACATTCTTCATCTTGTCTTGCTTCTGAATTTGTGATAATTTTTCTTTATGCTAAGGGTGTAGTAGAATGGCCTATGTCATTCTATGCTGGAGGAAGCCTATATGGTAAAACCTTTCTGGATAGCTATTTGACAGTGTATGTTAAGAAATTTAAATTTTTCATATTGTTGAACCCATAATTTCACTTGTAATACTTTATTCTGAAGAAATAATCAGAAATTCAAAGACTTGTGTACAACACTCGTTCAGTAAATATTTTGCACACATCATATGCAGATGGTCAGCACAGTCTTCTTTTTATTACAGAAAGTTGGAAATAATTCATATGTCCAATAATAGAGGAGAAGCTATAGGGTACTCTTAAATATAATGTGGCCATTAAAAATGCTATTTTTGAAAGTTCTTCAAGAAAAAATTCAAGGTGCAAAACCATATATTCATTATCTCAATTATGTACACATATATACAGAAAGAAAAATAGTGAGATATTAATAATTATCTTTGTATTGTAGATTATGAATTCTTTTATTTTTCTGTTTTCCAAATTTTCTACAGTTAAAGCTTTTGTAACCAGAAAAAAAAAAAAAAACCTCACAAGAATTTGCAGTGCACTCCAGAAGTAAATGCCTCAAACTGCATGCTCTTTTAGATTATTCACGCCTTCTCTGCCTGCCTTCTCCTCTTTCTGCACTGGAGCTTGACATTTTAATCCACATAAGTGGAGAGCAACGGAAGAATGAGGCCCTTACACTGAGAGCTTGTTTGTTGTGTTTCTTTAGGTTGCTGCAGCTGTCACAGGGGGCCCAGGGTGTCCCCAGGTGTGGGGAATTGAGATTCTAAGTGAGTCTTCATTTCTGTGCTGAAATGAACACACTTAACTCTTACCTACTGATCCCATTCCTGACTGGACATTAGAATCACCTAGGGAACTGTTAAACACTGTTGCCAGGACCTCACCCACAATCAGTTGGATTAGACTTTTTAGGGATGGGCTCAGCATCAGTGGGATTTCAGAAGTTCCCAACTTATTTAGATGCAGGATGGCTGAGAACCAATGGGCTGAAGATAGTCAAGACCCTTTAGAATCAGCTCCATCTTTCATTGCACCAGCAACTTGAAACCCCTTCTGTCTGGTGCCTACTCATTCCCCCTTTCCCTGCCATGCTCTCAGGCACAAGTAATGGTTCTTCTTAGAACAAGCAAGACAGCTTCCCCAAGACCAAGATGCTTGAGGAGAGTTGAGCCACAATCTTTGTATCTCTGGCTCCTGGTACAGAGTGATTTCTTTGTGGTTATCAAATGAATGAACTAGTGAATAGAATGGTTTTTATTATCTGATAACAAACTGTACTTTGATATTCACTTACAGGGTGTACAGATTATAGTGTTTCCAGAAGATGGCATTCATGGGTTCAACTTTACAAGAACATCCATTTACCCATTTTTGGACTTTATGCCATCTCCCCAGCTTGTCAGGTGGAACCCATGCCTGGAGCCCCACCGTTTCAATGACACAGAGGTATGTGACAATTCTGCCTTCCTCCTTAGTAGTCCAGAGGCATGCAGAGATGAACAAAGCCAGCAACAGAGGCTACAACATGCTGAATTTAAAAGGAGACACTAGGAGGGCCGGGGATTTAGCTCAGTGGTTTCGCCGCCTGCTGCACAAGCGCAAAAAGAAAAAAAAAAAAAAGAGAGACACTAGGATCTAAAAAATCAAATTCAGTGTGCCATACATCCATACAGTTAATGTCTAGTACAGTATTACAAGCCATTTACTCATCTGTGGATTTTTCCATTTATTAATTACACAAAAATACATGAATATAAACTTATTAAGTCAAACAAGTTTTTTTTTTTGGTACCGGGATCAAACTCAGGTTCTTACACTTGCGCAGCAGGTGGCAAAACCACTGAGCTAAATCCCCAGCCCAAGTCAAACAAGTTTTTAAAAAAGTAAGTTTACTTTCACCACAGACCATCTCTCACCCCACTTCCTTTCCTAAAGAGACTTCCAACTTCCGTCAACAATTTGTTATGCATCCATCTTTCTCTGTGCTTTTCCTATCACACCCTTCTTCAGCATGCTATATGTTTACTCTCTTTTAAACTCTTGTTATTATGAGCAGTGTTTCAACAAATATCCTTGGACATATGTTTTTGTAAATGTCCAGGTTTTTTTTTTTGGTACCGGGGATTGAACTCGGGTCCTTGCGCTTGCACAGCAGGTGGCAAAACCACTGAGCTAAATCCCCAGCTCAATGTCCAGGTTTTTGTGTGAGGTAAGATTTCTAGAAATGGAATTTGTTAAAGGCTATGCACATTTTAAATTATTTTAAATGTACCAAACTTCTCTCTTGAAAGATTCTTACGTCACTTTATATCCCCAATAATAATGCATGAGTGCCTGTTCTCCTACTCTCTGATCCATGCTGGATAGAACAAACTTTAACATTTTTGCCAATCTAACAAAGGTGAAGAATGATACCTAATTATTACTTTAATTTGGATTTCTCTGTTACTAATGAGGTTGAGCATCTTTTCAGATGTTTCTCGCCCATTTGTATTTGTTCTTCCATGAATCCCCGCTTATATCCTTTGCATTGTTTTTGCTTATTGGCTTATGTTAGCCATTTATATATATTATGGACACAATACAGGAAATTTTCTATTAAAAAATGAGACTAAAGGCAGAATTTAAAAAATCTACATATTTATATCTTTGTTTTTATAGGTCCTCCAGCGCCTGAGTTGTATGGCCCTCAAGGGGAAGATGTTCTTGGTGGCCAATCTTGGGATAAAGCAGCCTTGTCTTAGCAGTGACCCAGGATGCCCAAGTGATGGGCGATACCAGTTTAACACAAACGTTGTGTTCAGCAGTAACGGAACCCTTGTTGACCGCTACCGTAAACACAACCTCTACTTTGAGGCAGCTTTTGATACTCCTCTTAAAGTGGATTACATCACCTTTGATACGCCCTTTGCCGGCAAGTTTGGCATTTTCACCTGCTTTGACATACTGTTCTTTGATCCTGCTGTCAGACTCCTCCGAGCCTCTGCGGTGAAGCATGTCGTGTATCCCACCGCCTGGATGAACCAGCTCCCCCTCTTGGCAGCCATTGAGATTCAGAAAGCTTTTGCCATTGCCTTTGGTGTCAACGTGCTGGCAGCTAATATCCACCACCCATCACTGGGGATGACAGGGAGTGGCATCCATACCCCTCTGAAGTCTTTTTGGTACCATGACATGGAAGATCCCAAAGGTCACCTTATAATCGCCCAGGTAGACAAAAGCCCACAGGGTCTTGTTGGTACAGAGAATGCAGCAGGTAAAATGGATCCAACCCATAGTAAGTTTTTAAAAATTTTGTCAAGCAGTCCACATTGTGAGAAAGATGCTCAGGAAGTCCATTGTGATGAAGATGCCGAATGGAACATGAACACTCCTCCCATGTTTCATTCTGAGATGATGTATGACAATTTCACCCTGGTCCCTGCCTGGGGAAAGAAAGGCTATCTTCAAGTCTGTTCAAACAGCCTCTGCTGCCATTTGCTCTATAAGAGGCCCACTCTGTCCAAAGAGCTGTATGCCCTGGGGGTCTTTGATGGCCTTCACACTGTGCATGGCACTTACTATATTCAAGTTTGCGCCCTGGTCAAGTGTGGGGGTCTTGGCTTCCACACCTGTGGGCAAGAGATCACAGAGGCCTCGGGGATATTTGAATTTCACCTGTGGGGCAACTTCAGTACTTCCTATATCTTTCCCTTGTTTCTGACCTCAGGAATGACCCTGGAAATCCCCGACCAGCTTGGCTGGGAAAATGACCACTATTTCATGAGGAAGAGTGGACTGTCCTCTGGTCTGGTGACAGCGGCTCTCTACGGGAGGTTGTATGAGAGGAACTAGGAAAAGTGTGTGGTCTTTGGGTGGGCAGCCCTGCACCTCCAGAGCCCACAGATTGCGAGCATGGAGACACTTCTGCCAGGGTGTGGAAGCCCACTTTTGTGGCACCAGATCCCACCCTGGGAACTGTGGGAAGAAGTGGGAGACGCAGGTCCCTCTAGCCTCAAACTTTCGGCAGTCCTGTCTCAGCCTCCCCAGTGCTGGGGTTACAGGCTTGCACCACCGTGCCCAGCCCACCCCTTGCTTCTAAACATGAATGACTGAGACACTTTCTGGTGTTTCCTATTCACATTGGTCTTCTAAGCCACATCTTCCTCTAGCAAATCTGTACGTACACCATGGATTTTAAGAGCTGAAACAAAAATAAAAGTTAGTTGATGTTTTTACACATCCACAAAGCAGTGGTCTGGATTTTTCCTTGCTATTGATCAAGTGACACCCAGGATGTGTAAATATTTCACAAGCCTCAAACATTTTCTAAGGTAAGAAATGAGCTCTTAAAGCCAAAGTTGTCTAGGAAAGGGCTGCTATGAGGACTTTTCCCATTCTGCTCAGCTGGAACTCTGTCCAGGTGAAATGGCAGTGCCAGAGCCACCAGCAACATCAGAATCGTAAGCCTGGCAAGTTTTTAAAAATAGAAGAAAGTTTGTCTCTCACCTGCCTTTCTGTCAGTAGACGGACTATGTAGGCAGGATTTGAAATAACTGGAGAGAGCGAGTGCAGTGCTCTGGGGTGGGGAGCGGGCAGGGATGGAAAATGCTGGAGAGGGGCAGCTAGGAAGGAGTGAGTAATAGAATTCTTTGTATACCACGAGTCTGGTCCAGGGATTCCAGGGGCCTTAATAAACTGTGTTAGCTTTGGCCAAGTTGCTCAGCTGCAGAGGATAAAGTGATGGTGGTACAATTCAATTTGCAGCCCACAGAGGTCCCCCCTGGTGAGGCACGGCACCCCAGAAGGACAAGCTGCAGGAACTGGCGCAGAGGCGCGCCCACGCGGGCCCAGCACTCACTCAGCAGGGTTTGAGAGTGGCCACAAGTGTACAGAGCAGGGTTCTCACAGTATTAGCCCTGGATGAAGAATTATAAGTCAGTATGGCAAAGACATTTTTAGGCCACGGATAGTTTGTATCCAGCATTTCAAAACCATTAAAAAATTTTAAATTCTGTTCCTAGTAACTATGTCAGATAATTTTTAAGTATAGAATGAATAGTCTTCTGTGGTTTGCCTCTTAAATGTTGTAGCTGTATAGTTCAAACTTTTTAAATCAGCTTTTTAACCACTTACCAGTCCAATAATTTAAAGACAGGATGACCAAAAATTGCATATTTCATTGATTTTTATAAAATAACAAGAAAGATAAAAACAGCAACTTTATCAAATTTATTTAATAATTTTTCTGTGTATGGTATATCTTAAAACATGCAACACCTGCCTGAGCAATGCTCAGGATAGTCAGTATGTAAACAAATGCACTGCCTGAGTGACACTTGAGGTAAACTGTTAAGTGATTAATAACAGTATACACTAAAAATTTTTACAGAATTGTGTAAAGTGAAAAATGAACTTCTCTCCCCATTCCCTGGCAGCGTAGCCTTCCAGACCCTTTCCTGGCTCTTTGGAGGATAATTAAGAGTGTGACCTCTGGAGTCAGACTGACAGGGATGGCATGCATGACCTCTCTGGGTAGCCCTGGTATGTATTTAAACCTTTCTGTTCCTTGTTTTCTCATTTGTGGAATGCATATGAAATATGCCAAGTGGGCAAGGAGCAAATCTTGTACCAGCCCCTGCTGACTCACTGCTCCCTTGAAAAGGCCTGGAATGAGTCAAGTCTTCAGGAAATAAGTGGGTCGACTCAGAATTCCTGAGGTGGCCTTGGGATCCCCACACCCTGGGACGTGCCCCTGGAATGGGAGCAGGACCTCTCCCACCAGATGACAGGCCCTGCCTGCCCTCCCAGGGCAGACCCTCCTAGGAGGAGTAGGTTGGCAGGCCGGATGTGGCTCCAGATGTGGCTGTCTGCAGCCCATTCTGCTTTCCTGCTTCATTCCCTGGGGAGACAAAAAGGATCTTTAAAATGCGTACTGTTGCTGTGTGCCAAGATGATTCAGATCAGCCTGAGAACCAGTCAGAAAGGCCGGTCTTAAATACAAACTTAGTAGAACTACTTCACCCAGTAAGCAACTAATAAGCATCTGCTAGAACCACGTTCAACCCTTCTAAGCAAAACACACAAATTTTCCCTGAGTTACCTCCTAATAATTAAGAATGAATTGTTCATGAAGTAGAAATAAGAGGAAAAGCAAATAATAATGGTAGAACAAAGTGATTTTTATAATTAAAAGAAGTAGCTGCCAGACAGAATAAAGCAGAGGACGGGGGAAATGAATAAAATAAATCATTTTCAGGAAAACACACTGATGACTAATGGTTGTGATATGCTTTTATCAACTGTGATCCTGACATTCAGGAAGTAAATGGCAATTTTGACTGCAACACAGAGGCAGGAAATCAAGTATGTTTTTGTTCAAATCAGTCTCGGGGGAAGTAGTTTTGTCTGTGTGGTTTCTTGTATCCATGCAGCTGTGCCTGGCTGTAGCTTTTCTCACAAAGGAAGTGAGAGGCACAATGAGCTGGGTTCACACTGGACTTAAGGGATCTGTTTCTGCAGAAGGTAAGAAGTGTACCCTCTTCACAGACTGCCCCATCCCAGTCCTACCACCCTCTCCAAAGAGTCAGGCCTGTCCCCAGCTTCTGCTGAGGGAAACCCACTGGCCACCCCTTACCCACAGGTGTCCATACACCTTGGGCAGAGCACACTGGCAGTACCACACACTCAATCTACAACCAGCCAATCGGAGGACTGGTTGGCAGTCTGTGAGGTAGCCTGGAACAGAAGTTCTGCCTAGAGAGGGATGATTCCTAGTGAAACTGAGCACTGCTCAAATTACTGCGGAATGAACAAATGATTTCTCAACAAAGTACATTTATATATGGCAAAATAGAAAAGTTACAATTGTCTAAATTGATGTATGAGGTGTGATTGAAAACTAGGATGAATGTTTACATTAAAAGGAATAATTACAGCAAAAGACACATTGCCCTTAGTCCCCTCCAGAATATTCCTCTTGCTTTGAACAAACATCCCATCATTCTTGACACATTCTAAAGCAGCTCTGGAAGTCTGTGTTCTGAGTGTCTTTAGTTGTAGAGCTGTGGCTGCCTTGATGTCCTGCACCAACTCAAAATGTTTACCTTTCATGGCTACTTTGACTTTGAAAAAGAGCCAGAAGTCCCACGACGCCAGACCCAGTGCATGAGGTGGGTGAGGAACTGTAGTGTTTTACAAGCTGCCTTTCCATTGGATGGCATGCAGCAGTGGCATTCACCATTCCACCTGACAAAGACACAGAGGAAGACTTCCAGAGCTGCTTCAGAAAATGGCAAGAACAATGGGATAGTTATGTTTAAAGATGGGGTCCATGGCATTGTATCATTTACTATAATGCTTTTTTAAACATTTCAACATACCATATTTTTCGATCACCCCTCACATTGTACAAAAAGGCCTAGATTTGGACAAACATTGCTGTGTGTGGAGATGCACAGGGAGGACTGCTTGGGGAAACTGCCACTTCTCAGCCAGAGGAAGGCCTGCACACAGCTTGACACTTCTTTCATTGCCAGGCTCCCTTCCTGTGTTAGCTTCCATCCCCACATGACAGATTACCCCAAAGCAAGACGTGGTCCGCAGTTTGTCACATGAATGCGTAGTCTCTTGCCCTAGCATCCTGATGTGTCATCTGAAGATACCACTACCAGCTTTTGCATTCACTTCCCGGACAGTGTGGATGGTCAGAAGCTTATATTGTGGAATTCATAGTATGGATTGAGAAGAACTCTAGGAATCTAAAGTGATTCCTGAGCAATCAAAGAATGATAAAATTATATACAGTGTGACTTCAAGATAAGGTATGGGAGGGGTTCTAATTCTTTAAAAATTACTGATCCAGTCAGATGGATACCTTTGCAACTCTCCAAAAATCAGTTGTGAAAATTAAGCATTAGTTCTTTGTAAAATACTGTCCTTCAAGTTGTGGAGTGTGCAAAGTCACATAAGAAAAGATCATTACCTTAATTGAGAACTTATTACTTAACGTTCCTATAAATATGGGGTTTAAGCGCGTGCACCCACACACAGCAAACTCGTGAAGGGTGTGGCGGCAGATTGTACTTCCCCCAAATGGCTGAATCAGCGTCTCCAGCCCCACTTACTGGAACTTTGCCAGTCCTGATGAGGCGCTGGTATGCTCCTTCCCTTGCCCCTGGGCTGGATTTTGTGATGATTCAAAACCAGATGCTGCAGAAGTGATGCCGTGTGACTCCCACAGCAGGGTCATGCACAGGGACACCGCGTTGTCTCTCTCGGGAATTTCGCACTTGGAACGCCAACAGCACTGAGGAGATGCAGCTACCTGGGGAGGCTCACATGGTGAGAGTCACGGGCTCAACCTCACCTGGTCAGGTGATGACAGGGCCAGCTCCTCAGGCCCCCAACCTGCCTTCTGGAAACAGATCCTGCCACCTCGGTGGACTCCCCATCTAAAGTGGGGGGCAGACAAGCCTTCCCTACTTGCACTGCCCAAAGTGCAGATTTGTCAGCGGACTAAGTCATTGTTATTTTAAGCCACTGTGTTTTAGGATGGTTTGTTATGCAGCAATCAATATTCAGAATTGGTAACAATCAAACATACATTTTCAGCATGTTTAAAGTACTAAAAGATTTTAAAATATAGAAGGCCAGTGAGGGGGCCTCAAGTAAGGTGAAGGAAGCAACAGCCAGCTGGTTGTGCAGGCCCTGCAGTCTGTGGAGCAGTTTAGATATGTCTGGGCAGCAGTTGGAGTAAGCGGAGGAATAACGTGGTCATTTAAAATGATTCCTGAGATAAGCATGGTGGCACATGCCTGTAATTCCAGCATTTGGGAGGGTGAGGCAGGAGGATGACCATGAGTCTGAGGCTAGCCTGGGTGGCATAGTTGAAGGCCAGCCTGGAATATGTAGCGAGACCCTGTCTCAAACAAACAAACAAACAAACAAACAAACTCTTCTGGATGCTCTGTCAGAAGCTCTGTCTCGTTTAAAGTCGTACCTCATGACCAGCCAAGAGAATTCACTAGAGGGGAGTGCAAGAAATAGCAATTTAAGTGGAAAATAACTATTGTTATTGTTATTGTTAAAATGTATAATGAGTAGCAATTTAAGGTTTAAAAAGACAGTTCTTTGCAATTACGCATTTACTATTTTCTAATATTGTCCTGTTTTAGTTTTTAAAAGACTGTTAGATACATCAAAACCAAGAGGAGAAAACCCCCAACATTTATAGATAACAGAGAGACAATTGTTTTTAGTAAAAATATTCATCTTCAAAGAATAGTTGCCATCCAAATTTTTCAGCAACCATTAAAAGAACAAAGAAGGTAGTTATCCTCTGAATTGTAATATGCTTTTCATCTAAACTGCTGCATATTGGGAGGGAGGTAATCATTCTGTGAGTTTGACATAAATTACTGGGTTGATGAAATAAAAAGACAAAGATGTATTCATAATGAGACCCAATACTTTGGCATTCAAAATGAATCTGAAAAGGGGAAGAATTTCATTCTTTTTCAATGAATACCTCACAATGTGACCTCTGAGCTCTACCAGGCCCTGAAAATTCTTTTTCAGATTTTTCCTAGGAACAAGTAAAGTATGTTATACATGTAAAATGGACATCTGTTACTAAACAGATTTGTTCCTGTGAAGTAACTGTTAGTCAGCTTTCAGCTGCCATGACAAAATACCTGAGGTAAACAATTTATAAAGAAGAAAAGTTGATTTTGGCTTGCCATTTCACAGGTGTCCAAATTGGCTGGCTCCATTGTTTTTGAAGTGAGGGCAGAACATCTTGGCAGGGAATGTATAGGGGAGCAAAGCTACACACCTCAAGGAGGCCAGAAGGGAGGGAGGATACTAGCAGGTAAGCAGGGGACACTATAAATATAGCTAAAAGTAACGAGCAATATCCATGCCACTGCCTGAATTATACACTGCTTTGAAATTGCCTCCACCTAATTAATTTGTCTGTCACCTTTAATTCAACCTCCTACAAAATGTCAGCATGGACAAAAATGTAGACAAAATTCTGTTCCAAAATGTAACACCATTCTCAGCAGAGTCTTAGATCCCATCTGATTTACTCTTGTTGCCCAAAATTGCTCTTGCTATTCTGGGTCTCTTCTGGCTCCATATGAATTTTAGGATTGTTTTCTCTAGATCTATAAAGTACTCTGTTGGTATTTTGATTGGGACTGTATTGAATCTGTATAACAGTTTGGGGAATATGGCCATTTTGAGAATATAGGTTCTGCCAATATTGTAGGGGACATCTTCCCATTTTCTGGTATCCTCTTCAATCTCCTTTTTCAGAGTACTTTAGTTTTCTTTGTAGTGGTCTTTCACTTCCTTGGATAGGTTAATTCTTAGGTATTTCATTTTTCTTGAAGCTACTGTAAATGGTATTGTTTTCATAATTTTATTCCCATCAAGTTCATTGTTGGTATAAACAAATGCTAATGATCTTTGTGTGTTGATATTATATCCTGCTACATTGCTGAAGCTGTATCTGTTCTGCCAAAGCACTAATGTTTCAAGTACTATGCTGAATAGCAGAGGTGATAGTGGGGATCCTTGTCTTGTTCCTGATTTTTGGGGGAATGCTTTTGATTTTGTCCATTTAATATGATGTTGGTTATTGGTTTGTTATAAATAGCCTTTATCAAATTCAGGTATGGTCCTTCTATACCTATTTTCTTCAGGGTTTTTATCATGAAGGGGTGTTGAAATTTTGTTGAAAGCCTTTTCTGCAACTATTGGTATGATCATGTGGCTTTTGACCTTGCTTCTGTTTATGTGATGTATTATATTTATTGCTTTACATATATTGAACCATCCTTGCATCTCTGGGATGAAGCTGACTTGGTTATGATGTATGATCTTTTTATGATGTGCTGAAACCTCATGAACACATACTTAACTGTCTATATTTCTATCAGCATTCTGGTCTTCAGAGCACACATCAGAATCATCCATCAAGCTCTGCTTAAAACAGAAGCTTTCTCTAGCCTGCTTCCCCACACTTGAAATTCCTCCCATAAACCAGTTCCAAAGGGTGAACCACTTTATCATTATTATCACATTACCAACCACAGCAACAGCCCCCACTCTCAGTATCAGTTTTTCATGATATCTTTCTGTAGCTGTGACATAATACCTGAGATAAACAACTTAAAAAGAGGAAAGATTTATTTTTGGCTCATGGTTTCAGGGAGTTCAGTCCATGAACAGTTGGCTCCATTGTTTTGGGGTCTGTGGCAAGGTAGAATGTCATGGTGGAGAGCACATGGTAGAGCAAACCCACTCACCTCACGGCAGGCAAGAAGCAGAGAGAAGCAGGAGGGGCCTGGGCCCCCAGTATCCCCTTTGCAACTATGTCCTTGATGAGCAAACTTCCTCCAAGGAGATTTCTCTTCTGAAAGTTTCTACCACCTCCCAGTAGTGCCATGGGCTGGTGACCAATCCTTTAACATGTTTGAGGGACACTCCAGACTCAAATTATAACAGTAACATTATGGAAATCAGTAAAATTAGAAGTTAAGTAATACAACCAGATTAGGCTTGGGAGTGGAGACCATGCTTAACTTTCTCCTAAATTGCCATTTGACCTTGGGCACATACCTGGTTTTAGCTCTGTGGGGCTACACTAGATGATTCTAGCTTGCATACCCTCAGATAATCTCATTCTTTTTCCTTCTACTGTTTCTAATAGTAAATAAGGAGGTAAACAGTGTCTACATATGACAGAGAGGCTCTTATTATAGAATACTTTGTAAAACAAACAAAAACAAAGGCTCAATTTGCTACATGAATCATTCTCCCTAGGCTGGAGGCTATCCACTCTTTCAACTCATTCATCTGTTTAATATGCTTAAATTTTCATAATCAGTGTTGTGATTATCTATTGCTAAGTGAAGGAAAATTATGTTGAAAAAGGCTTGAAAGAATCATTTTATTTTGCTCTCAAATTTGGGAAGGGTTTGGTTATATGTATTCTTCCAGTTGGGGTGGCTGGGGCTGGGGAACCTACTTCTAAGATAGTTCTCCACTCAGATACCTGAGACATTGATGAGGCAATGGAAAGGCTCCTCTGGGCCGCTCCATGTGCTCTTCTAGCATGCTAGTGTCAGGACAGTCAGACTTCTAACAGGTTACCTCAGGGAGGGAGGGAGGGGGGAGAGGTGAAGTGAAGGGAGCGGGAGAGGGAGAGGAAGAAAAGAAGTAGGGGAAGGGAGGGAGATGAGAGACAGAAAGAGGAAACTTATAAAGACTTGGGCCAGAAACAGGGACAGTGGCACTTCTGCCTTATTCTGTTAGTAAAATTCCTACAGAACCCTTTGAGATTCAAGAGGAGGAAACAGATCCTCTCTATCTTTGGGAAGAATGTAAAAGAATTTGTGGCCATTGTAAATCTACCTCAAAGTAGGCTGCTATACTGACACAAGATTTTTAATTCTTTATTGGCATGCATAGTAACTCATTTAATCTTCTTAACGATGCTATATTTTTATTACCTCCAATTTTACAGATAAAGAAAATGAGACATAGAGAGGTTAAACAACTGGCCTGAGGACATCCAGCTATTTATGAGTAAGGATTTGAATCGAGGCAGTCTGTGTATGAGAAATTTATGAATTAACTGAGGTACTGGTTATCATAATCTGTTTAATTATTAACCGCAGCGACAAGCATATTACAAGCACTATATAAGGGGTAGCTTTTCCATGTCTCAGGTAAATATCTTTCTCAGCTGGGGATGGCCCCCACTGCCTTTTTGGCATAGGTTCAGAAGATCATGCCTGTGGAGGAGTGAAGGACCGCCTGACTGCTCAAGGGCGCCTCCCCCCAGAACTGTTGTCAGCCTTTCTAGGCATGAATCTAATCTATTAATATAAAAGTCTCCAAACAACATTTTTTTTTTTTGTGGTCTGAATGTTCTTTTTTTAAAATTTTTTTAAATTTTTAAAAATTTTTTCCCCCCATTAACTTTATTGGTACATTTTAGGTATAAAATACATTTACATACATCATTGGGATCTTGTACCTTTACATGAGTATCTTGGTTCTTATTTTTTTTCCCCTTCCCCTGCCCTCCCTTCACCTCCTCCACCCTTCCCTATTTGCAAAGATTTTGTTTCCATTTTTTTCTTTTCTCATATTTTTTCTTTTCCCTTCTTTCCTTTCCCCTACCCCTCCCACTTCCCCTGCTCCTTTAGACCTTTACTTCCTATTACACAATATCAATTATACATTTTTTAAATTAAAATATCAAGACCTAGGAGACAGTACCACAGATTTTACAGAATTTAAAAGGATATAGAAAGCATATTTCAAAAATCTGTTTTGAAATAAATTTGACAACTTCTAAGAAGTACCTTGGAAGACAAATTAATGAAACTAACTCTGGAGGAAATATAAAATTTGAACAGCACCTATTAAAGTATATTCCTAGCTTGAAAACCTACCTATATGACAACAACAGGCTCATATACATTTTAACTGATAAATTATATCAAACATTTAAAGCAGAAAAAAAAGGAACACTTCTCCCCTCATTTTAGGAACTCAACATTGTGCTAATCCTAAAACTGGATAAAGATAATAGAAGAAAAAAGTATGAACATATATAGAAATTTGTTTAACAAAACAAACTATTAGAAGTCAGATCTGGCAGGATGTAGATAGTGGTTTTGTTATAGGGATGGCAGTGTTGGTTCAGCATTGGAAGATCCACCCCCAAAAGTCATCATTTTAACAGAGGAAAGGAAAAAGCCATATGATCCTGTCACTAGTTGGAGAAAAAGTATTAATGCCATGAATTTCTAAGCATTGCTTTTGTAGAATCCCACAAATTCTGATAAGTTGTTTTACATCTTTCATTTAAATCAAAGTTAAAAATTTTTTTTTTGGCCTTTTTGTGATTCTAGGACTCCAACCCAGGGAGATATATATATATATATATATGTATATATATATATATATATATATATATATATATATATATATATATATATATATATATGCTGGGCAAATACTCTACTACTGAACTATAACCCTAGACCTAATTCAAAATATTTTAAAAGTACTTCTAGGTTTTTTTCATCCATGTTTTGTTTTTGAGACAGGGTATTGCTATGTAGTCCAGGCTGGCCTTAAACTTACTGTGTAGTTCAGGCTGGCCTTGAACTCGGAGCAATCCTCCTGTCTCAGCCTTTTGAGTGCTAGGATTACAGGCGTGTGCAAGCATACCTGGCCATCCATGTTTTATTTACAAGTGTGTTGTTTAATCTTCAAATATCTTGAGTTTTTCTGGCTGTCTTTTTATTTTCTATTTTAATTCCATCATATTTAGAGGTTAAGTAATTTTATATTTTTTACTCTTTTAAGCTTGTTAAGGTGTGTTCTACAGCTCAGAATGTGGTCTGTCTTTGTTGAATGCTCCACGTGAGCTTCAGAATGCGTATTTTGCTGTTAGGATGAAGTAATCTACAGATGTCCATTACACAGTTAATGATGTCAGGTTCATTTATGCTCTGATTTTCTGCCTGCTAGTTTTGTCTATTATTGATGAGATGGGTGAGAAGTTACAATAAAAGTGGAGTCATCAGGCTGGGGATTTAGCTCAGTGGTTCAGCTGCCTGCCTCGAAAGTGCCAAGGACACAAGTTCGATCCCCAGTACCAAAAAAAAAAAATGGAGTCATCTATTTCTCTATGCAGTTCTATCAGCTTTTGCATGACTTTTTTTTTTGAAATGGGTTTATTGCTGTGTTGCCCAGGTTGGTCTCAAACTCCTGGGATCAAATGATCCTCTTTCTTGAGCCTTCTGAGTGCGGTGCAGGCTACCACTCCCAGAACATCATAAATTTTGAAGCTCTCATTGATCAATGAATAAGTGGGAATTTGAATGAGTCAATGAATGAACAGAAATGGGAATGAGATACATTTAGGAATGAGGCTTTAAAGACTTCTACCTTTGTTTTGCTTTCTAGTGGCTGCTAGGCTGCACCAGGAATGGGGGCTGTTAGTTTCCAAGGCTACTGCAGAGCTCCTTGCGTTTAGTGTCTTAGGTTCTTAGTCCCTGAATTGCAGGCAACTGACGGCCCCTCCTCTCGAGCTACTCAGATTCAAAAGACAAAGCTCTTCTCCAGAAGTCCCCTTTCCTTGAATTCTTTTCACATTTTCTTAGATTTTGGCATTTCCTGTTTTGAGACTTAAACATCACAATCACAAGTAACTTCTTTCACACATGGTGAGTCTTGCTGGCTCAGGGCCAGAAATAAGCGCTCAAACCTGGTTACACAAAAGCAGCAGGTTAGGTCAAACATTTGCTATCAGTATAAAACATGCATTTTGATTGTGCCAGTATTATAGTATCCGATGCTACTTTTTTTGGTTACAAAACACGTTTGAGGGTGGAGTGGGATCTTGTCCAACTCCAAGTACTATGTTATCTTCATTGCTAGAGGGAGATGAAACAAGTTAGCTGCCCCCGGATCCAGCAGCCTTTCAAAAGGGCTCACCTTTTGATAACCAGCCCCCTTCTCTATTCAAAGGACACACAATTCTTACCACATGGCTGTGGGTCAGCCGCACTCAGCAGAATCGTTTGTTTTAGTGGATAGGCTCCCCATTCCCATCTCTCTTCCTGCTCTTATTAGTTATGTCAGCATTCCTCCACATACTCGGTAAAATCTTAAGGCACCTGACATCCGTTAGCGCATAACTGAGCAAACTTTTTATCCTCAAGGACCTCTTTCTCAAACACCAGAACTCAAGCGTTTATTCAGTTACTCTCACAAGTTTTCTCTGTTCACTATCTAGAATTTTTCTTGTCTGTCTCCCTGACTAAAACTTTAATTTCCTGAGAGCAGGGACTTACCTGTTTGTTATCCCAGGTGTTATCTTCTAGTATTTAAAAGAGTGCTTATCACAGAATGTGTACTTTAGGAATGTTTGTTGAAATTTTTTTTTTGGTACGGGGGATCAAACTTGGGACCTTGTGCTTTTGAGGCAGTTGGCGGAACCACTGAGCTAAATTGCTGGCCTGTTGAAATATTTTAAGATTAAATTACTGCTTTTTCAAAGTGACTTTTTGTATTTAAATTCTAATTAAGACAGTAGACTCAAGGCAAAAGGAGTGTGATTATTACAAGGAAATGAGAAATATTTAAGTGCCTGACTTGTAAACACTCAAGTTGTAAATTTTCAGATACAAACGAACCACCTCGCAGTAGGAACATTCATAGATGTGAACAAATCACAGAAGTAGCTCACGTGTCTGCTGGCCATTGTCACAGCTGTGCTGCTGGGTGCTTACTGTACAGTGCTCAGTCAGAGCCCAGATGTCCTGCAGGAGGAAAAACAGTGGTGATGTAGAGGTGACTGCCGGGAAGTGCAAAGCAATGTACATTGTACATTTGTGTCAAAGGTGTATGAGTCTCGTTTTGTCGGACTTACAAATGAATTTAACTTACGGATGTTCTCTAGGAACAGAACTTGTTTGTAAGTCAGGGACTTCAATACAAAAAAGAGGAATGAAGCAGAGATGGAGACTTATGTTAAGTGCTGGAGAGGGAGAAATGATTCAAGCAGACAGCTTTATACATTGGCATCTTTTTCTCTTAAAAGTAGTTACTGACCAATCTTTTCTACCTTCTTTCAGACTAGGTTCTGCCTTAAAGGACTGCCATAGTAAGATGCCAGAGAGGGGACGGGTGCTGTATTCTTCTGGAGATTTAGGTGGGCAAGAGGTTGGTTCTCTATCTTGAAAAAGTGCAGATTCAACAACTAATCAGTTTTGCATTGCCAAAGAAGCCCTTCCCAGCCCAATACATCTTCCTACCCAGCTTTACGTGTGCAGCATCTGCACTAGAAGTGTAGCACAAACAGGGAAGAAACAGGCATGAAAGAAGGACTAGGAAGCTCGGTCCTGGAAAACCAAAGAGAGAAAAAACTCGTTGGCTCATCATTTCAGGGCTGTGAAGTGTGGCAAGGAAACCGAACTACCCCTCTAATTGGCAGGGAATATTGCCCAGTCCTATTGAGGTTGGGCGTGGCCATGTGACTTGCAGATGTGATGCACACAGGTGCAAACCCTGTGTGTGGTGTGAGCAGGCTTGCCTTTCCGCGCTCCCACCAGGACAGGGAGCACTTCTGTACCCCTTTTGTATTTCAGCCAGGTCCAAGGATGAGCAGATGGAGCACACCTGGTAATGGGTGGCAGAGTCTCACTGAAACCCAGCTTGAAGCAGTCACTCAGCTAGCCTGTCAGCCAACCTGCAAAAGCATGGTATGAATGATTATTTTAAGCAACTGAGATGTGAGGTGGTTAGACAGCAGTAACAGCGGAAATGTTAGGTAGATGTGTCTTTTAGGCTGTGCTCTGGGACATAGCAGGTGTTTCATAAACAGCTATTGTGGTCAGATTTGTCTTTCTTCTGAAAATGGTGCCCTAAGATAATATAACAAAAGTCAACTTACGTAATTTAGTAGTCGTCTTTGTTCCAACTTATAAAATTTGCTAATTTCAACAAGGACTAGAAAGCATGTTAGAAATCATCGGGGGTTGAGTGCAGACCATGGAAATGACTGCCTGGATTTGAATCTAGGCCTCACAAATTACCAGCCAAGTGACCTTTGGCAAGTTACTTCATCTCTTTTCCCATCTAAGTGGTGCTATTAATAGTATCTACTTCATAGGAGAGATGTGTGGATTAAGAGATAATGTATTTCAAGCAATACAAACTTTTGTGGGATATGATAAATGCAGTATAAGCATTTTCTATTATTACAGTAAGTCCCTGACTTAGGAACATTTGAGTTGCAAACTTTCACAGGTGTACCGTCTAAGACTCATTTTGTCAGCTCATGAAAGAATCCTTACAATTCTCCTGGAATGGAACTCGCTACGTTGGGGACTTACTATACCTGCACAGAAATGGTTTTAAGAGATTAAAGCTCTCTTTACCTGCCCCTCCAATCACTGATTTGTTTTCTTCTGTTATTTCATCTCTGCACATATTTAAAATCAGATCTTTAGGGGATGGGGATTTAGCTCAGTGGTTCTGCTGCCTGCCTTGCAAGCACAAGGTGCTGAGTTTGATCCCCCATACCCACCCCCCCATCAGATCTTTTGTATGTTTTCATTTTTCTATGCTCAGGAAAGCTAAATGCTGATATGTACTCTATCCCAAACTGTCCCATCAGCCATTTTAAGAACTCCTGGTCTTGTTGTCTAGGACACCATTTATGTCCCCCACTACAGGATCAAATGGCATTGGTTTTTCAGTTTCCAGCCTCAGTGCCACTTCTTCCATGAGGTTATTCTGATCTTTTATTACTTTCTTCTTTATACCTTTACATGATGAGCTTGTAAGCTCTTAAAGGGTAGCACCATAATTTCTAGGTTTTCTGCTCATTTCCACTCCCAAATATGGAGCAAGTAAACAATATTTGTTGAATGTTTATCTAAAGTCTAAAAACAGCTTTATTGAAAAGTCATTAGATTTCTAAAGAAAGATTAAAGGAGTATAGTGTAACATGCCTGTAATCCCAGCACTTGGGAGGCTGAGGCAGGAAGACTGCCATGAGTTCGAGGCCAGCGTGGGCTGTACAGTGAGTTCAAGGTCAGCCTGAGTTTATATAGGGTGACCCTGTCTCCAAAACAAACACCCGAGTTTGATCCCCGGTACCCCCCTCAAAAAAAAACCCAAAAAGAAAGATAAAAATGCGTCATAATTGAACAATGAATGAAGACACTAGGAAGTGAAAGTTGTTTACATACAAAAGACACGATTTATTGTATTAAAAAACTTTATTTCATTTAAAAGGTCCAATATAAGCCAAATTAAATTCCCAAATTTACAGCTACATTTAGAGATTTTCCTGAACTAAATGGCACTGTTTGAGTTGAATGTCCTATTAAAGGAGGTCTTTACTGTTATCACCATTTATTTCCCCAAAGTTGTTTGTGAGCAGAAACTGGTATTATAATACACAGAATCAGAAATTTCGGATGTTACCTTTCACGGAGAAGTTAAAGAAAGTAAACCAGCCTTTCTGCTCTGTGTGAGGATGAAAAACACCACAGAACAGAGCCTGGGCACCTGACACACAAGGTGTAACTATAAAGAAGCTTTCAGGGGCGCTGTGTCCACTCACTAAAGTGGTCCCTGTACTTACTGCAGATACTGGTGTCGTGCACATGCTATCTGGGACAGCACTTGGGAGGTCCCCTCACCAGGTGCACACCAAAAGAAGTGGCTGGTCAAGCTGGGGGGCAGACGGTCACACACGCAACCACAAAGCAATGGAACAGTTTTTTTAGCGCACTAGCAATTGCAAGGACCACTTCACAAATGTTTCTAGTAACAGCACCATTTACACAAAGTGATACAGGATCTAAGTTCTGCCATGTGTGATGGTACACTAAAAAGAGCTAGTTACTTTATAACTACACCTTGGGTTTCATTAGATGTGATAAATCTAACAGGGCATCTAATGAGTCCTTCTGAAAAATCCCTTCAGCAAAGGAGTCAAACAGCCTGTGAAAGAGGCGACATGGCAGAGGGCTGGAGATTCATCTTTCCAACGTTCTCTCAGAGCACAGACCTAGTTGGCCCCAAGGACAGAAGTTACCAGAAGGGAGGCTTCAACTCCATCTAAGGAAGACCTTTCTAACAGAGCTGCTCAACAACTGAATGGACTGCTTGGTGAGGTAGAGTCACTGGAAGTATTCAAGGTGGAAAGATCACCCTTGTAGAAGGGACTCCTGCATTGGTTAAGAGGTTAGACTTGGATGAACCTCAGGGCTCTTTCAATTCTGAGATTCTAGAAAATTCCCTCAGGGAATTCAGAAGAGAATTCCTAAAAGGAAAGAGAAAGCACACATATGTATACTTTTAGAATCCTCTTGAGTTTACTTTTTTTCAAAAGACACAATAGAAAATGTATAGTCTACTGTCTTTAAAATGCATATTTACCTTCCTACCACTCATAATGAGGAAGGGTTTATTATGATTTCTTTATATTATAAAGAAAAGATGGAGGATTATATTTATAATTTTTGTAAATATTTTAGAAAAAATGCTTAAAATCTAGTAGTCAATGCCCTAGAAACTTTATAGATTTTTTTAGATATTATGCACAGATACAAATACATTATTCATTAAATACAACTCACATCTGTATTTTATTATACTCTAAAATATACAGGAATCTTGATGTACTGAAAGAGTGCAAGTAAATACAGTATTCAAGCAGTCACTATTCCTATGTACATGCTCATTAATTCTTCAAAAACCCCACAAAATTATCAAATAGATCAAAATACTGTTCTGTGTTTTCACACTTTATATTCAGAAAAACCAGCTGATAATTTACAATGTCATAAAGTTTCCAGTTTCACAATACAAAAAGGATAAAATTAAATCGGGTATTTTGTTGCAATTTGTGGAATTTTACTTAGACCTTTAAAACCCTCTACATAGGTAAAAACTGGGAAAGTGACAGTTACAGTAAAAGCAGAATGACTTAAAGTGTTATTTAAAAGCCTAAATGTCAGCCTTTTCTGTTTGTTACTTGAAAGGCAGTCTTCAATTTGGCAGGCAACAGCTTCTCCCTCCAAATAGTAACAAGTTACAAACGTGCTACTCTTAATCTGAATAGGACCTCAAGGCTTTTGTATTTTAAATCTTGCCCAATATAGAAATGCCTTCCAAGAGATTTGATAATGTTATAACAGGGGATTTTTTCCTTTTTATTCTTCACTTTTCAAAACTCAGATAAAAAAAATGACAACAAAAATCCCCAACCCATTGTAGAGGCACACAAATTAACCTAAGTGAACAAAGGTGTATCATCCAGAGTAGCGAGGTTGAAAATTCCGTTCCCTAGGACCACTTAATTGCAATAGGGTGAAATAATCTACTTTTTGATTTCATGAACTTTTTCTGGGAAATTCTTTACCTTCTTAAACAAAAATAGTTCAATTTTATACCCAAATCATTCAAAACTGGGCGACAGCCATACCCTCAATCCATTTCATGTCTATGTCACAAGGATTTTCACCCATACTGCATCCAGTCAGCTGGTTTTTGATCCTAATATTATAAAAATTGGAATTCTAAAATTTTTATGTAAAAGAAAAAATGCAAAAATACATCTGCTTTCTTTCATGGTTTAATACAGTATTGGAAGGCTTTCAGATGTTTACTCTTAAAAAATCAACATTTAAAACAAAATCTCGGCTTCATTTTCAGAAATATTGAAGTTTGGTTTAGATAATGTCTCATTTCACCTACTCCAGTTTCCACAAAATGTCATTCATTAGAAAATCTTTAAGTCATTTGGTCCTTTGGCAATTTGCTGTGCACATAATGCCTACTGTACCACACTTTTATTGCCATTAAATTTAGTTGTAATTTTACCGATAAAATTTAAATCTAGTGTTATCTCTTCTTTTACAATAGTGTTGCTTATGTAAGGAGGTTAGGGTGCACAGTGTCCCCAGTTATTTCTGGCATTGCAAGGCCAAATTAAAGAATTCCACAAAGCACTTTGACATCAATGTATTTTCCTCTGGTCAAGTCTATTTCAAGATTCTAGAAGTTCCTTTTGCAAAACTTGCCTTTAAAATTCTTCTTCCTAATGTTATTACATTTCTTACATTTCGTTCACTGCGATCTTTCCTCTTAGGTTGAATTTGTATGTGAACAAGAAAGTGCTTTTTTCCTGAAAAAGCACAGTTTGAAGCTTCAGTGTCAGAACTTCTCCCCCAGACCTTTGGCTCAGCCTCTCAATAGGTCTCAGAATCGGAGTCGTTGAGTTCGTCCACGTCTGTGTATAAGTACTCTTGTTCTCCACCAATATTGTTAAAACTGCAATAGGAGCTAGGTTCGTTTCTCATGATGGGCAAGGCTTCAAAGCTGACTGTTTTTGAGGTGTTGGTATAACGGTTAATGGCATTGAATGTCAAGGATGATAAAGGACTACTTGATGAGACAGGCATCATGGTAGCCAAAATGAGAGCCAGACAATCAGCAACATCCTTATTGGGAGCACATGCCAAAGCTGGGGTATAGCCTAGAATTAGAGATAAAATTTAGAAATTAACATTCTCAGACTTAACTTCCCTAAATATAAGTAAATAAGCTTAAAGGCCTTCGGCTTTAGACGTGTTTTAAATTATTTGGCTTACAAAAGATTGTTTTAACCAGAATGATTCACAGTTTTCCAATAAGTAGAAAAAGACAAAAACACCAAGTGTGGTGCATACCTGTAATCCTAGCACTTGGAAGGCTGAGACAGGAGGACTGTACAAGCTTGAGGCCTGCTTGGGCTATATAGTGAGTTCAAGGCCAGTCTGAATTACATAGTGAGACCTTGTCTCAAAAAACAAAACCAAACCATAGAAAGCGAGGGTGGGAGGAGACTGTATAGAGTAAACAACAGAAGAAACTGAGGCCCAGAGATGGCTGATTTCCCAAAGATTTTACAACTTATCCACATCCAACTGAACTCAAAATGTCTTAAAATCTTACTCTATAGCTTCATCTGTTATTGCAAATCTAGATACTTCTTTCTAGATACACCTACATTTTAGCCTTCACACACATATATGTATATATTTATTTTAAAAGGCACATTTGTTTTTGAAATAACAAGATGACTTAGTATAAAACAACATTTGTATAACCACCATCCAGGTTAAGAAAGAGAACGATACCAGCATACAAGAAGTTCCATGGATTCCCTTACCCAATCACTACCTTTTCCCTCCTTCCACAATGGTAACCACTACTTTGATCTTCTGTGTAAACCACTTCCTTGTTACTTGTGTTCAAAAACTAAAGTTTTGAATCTAACATAGATTCATGAAGTACATATATTTCTTATCTAGCTTCTTTTGCTTAACATTATGTGTGAGACGCTGTTGTAGGTAACTGAAGTCAGCTCACTTTCAGTTATATATTTCACTAATTATGCCAGTTATACATTTTACCTACTAGACATTTAGCTCTGTCCAATTCTCTCTATACTTTCTTTATCAAGGGTAGTATAACATGTCTGAAAGTATGTATTTTCCATTTATAAAATTCTCATTTTACCAAAGGGAGCAACTACCTGATTACCCTATAATGCAATACGTATAGGTACCATATATTTATAGGTATTTGTTATGTAGCATAAACATGTACTAATAAACATGTACTGTATTAATAAAAAATTTTTGGAAAAAAAAAAGACTCCTTAAAATGACTACAGGAATGTTTCATTGCCCATCACAATTCTTTTAAGGGCTCTTCTGAAGATCTGAAGGTTCTGGCTACTTCAACACCAGATGCCGGTAGACAGAATGACCCATTAGGCTAGGATGCCTTAAATGAGTGGAAATGGGGAGAGAAACATGCCTCAGGGGTGTTTTCCAGTGCAAATACAACTAAAAACAGACTCCTTTCTTCTGCATGGGTTGGTGTGGTTAGCAAGAGAGAAATGCAAGAGGAGCAAACTTCTTTTTTTTTTTGGTACCAGCGATTGAACTCAGGTCCTTGTGCCTGCGCAGCAGGTGGAGAAACCACGGAGCTAAATCCCCGGCCCGAGAAGCAAACTTCTTGAGGATATTCCGTGCAAATACAACAGTCATCTCATCTGAGAAAATCCACCAAAATATCACTAACCCCATTTTTAGTGAATGTAGGATGTACTGGTCCTTCTCATCAACCTCTGTTATTACAGGAGAAATCTGTAACTACGTCACTAGAAATGATTATAAAGTGAGAATGATATTTACTATAGCTTGTCACCTTTGGACCACAATTGCTACTGGACTTTACAAAGTGTGTTAGAAGATACCCAGGTCACCACAGCTGGATCTTATTATCATTTTTTACAGTCCTTTTTATTTTATAAGGATAACATTAGGTATTTAAAATCTCAAAAATGATCAACACAGACTTGCAGTAGCTATTAGTGATAAGTGATTTAAGTGTTTTGTAATGTGGCTAACTATCTTATTAAGTATATGTTATAATTTTTTTTTTGGTACCAGGGATTGAACTCAGGACCTTGTGGTTTTGAGGCAGATGAGGCACCCTGAGCTAAATCCCCAGGCCATACATTATAATTTTAGGTTCCCCATTTTAATCTATATAGCAGCTATATTTCCAGAAATATAATTTACTCATAATGAAAGTTTTGTTTAAAGCTGGCTGAGCCTGAACTTGGCTTCATAGGTGCTATCTCCACATCTACGGATCTCAAGAACTACAAATACTATTGATTCCAGATCTCTAGGTCTAACTTATATCTTGTGATCCATACATCTAAATTGGGGTTTATACTGATGGCCCCAAATGAACTCAGCTCTATCCTCTTGTATTCCTATCTCAATTAATGATACTTCCATCCACACAAGCTCAGCTGGGTAAATGGTATGCGACTTCTTCCAACCACCAAGTCTCATTACTCTTTCCCCAAGCCCCAGTGAGACTACCATCACGAGACCTCTAGAAACCTCCCACGTCTTCTCATCCCCAGTGGCTCTACCTTAATTCTGGGCACTATCTACGTCTCTAACTCTACTCTTTTCCGTCTTGCTCCTCTCCAGACTAATTGCTATCTTTCTAATGGTCAGATCCCTTCTTACTTGATCTAATACAGAACTTGTATTCATCTCATGTTATATCTTCTAATGGCCTACACTTTCAGCCTAGAAGTTCCCTCCTCATTTTCTACCCGTCTTTCAAATTTTGGCTTGGAAATCTCTATTTTGGGATGCTTTCTCTGATCTGTAAGAAAAGGTTTGAACACCTCCTGATAGTATTTTAGGTTTACTTCAATTAAACCACTTCAAGGGCACTGAGACAGCCTGTGAATGCTCTTATCTCCATTTAAGGAGCACACTATTTCTTATTCTATACTACATTCTCAGAACTTAGCACTGTGCTCGGTATATGCATTCATGCAACAAACAATGAGATCCTAATGTGGTCAGGCACTTTACTAAGCATATGGAATATATCAATGAACACAAATAACAAAGATTCTCTACTTTTATGGAGATTACATTCATTTTAATCAACGTACCAAAAAGTAACAATATATGGTGTATTAGAAGTTATGTCTAAGGAAAAAAGAAAGAAAACAGGTTAACAAGGACTGAGTGCTGTGGTGGGGGAATGCAGCAAGTTGTAGTGCAAATAAGGTAATCTAGATAGGCTTCAGGAGATAAAATCTGAGGTAGTATTTTTTTTGTTTTGTTTTGTTTTTTTGGTACCAGGGATCAAACTTGGGTCCTTGTGCTTGTGAGGCAGGTGGCAGAACCACTGAGCTAAATCCCTGGCCCAATTTGAGGTAATATTTGAAACAGGTGAAGGATTTAGTCTTAAAATGCTTGGGGGTCAGTGTTCCACCCAGAGAAAGCCAAAACAAAGATGGTGATGAATGTGCACCCCTGTAACAGAGGAGCTGTTGTGGCAGAATGAAGCAAGAGAAAGACAGTATGAGATCAGGAAAGTAACAGGGTAGAGGATCTTATAGGTCACTGTAAGAACTATTAGTAAACTCAGATTCAGAGGTGAAACATGTTCTTACATATTTAAAAAGGATCTACCGGAGTTGTAGCAGAAGAGAAAGAAGTATGCAGATTCAGAATATACTTCAGAGGTAGAATCAACAGTATATATTGATGACATATACAGTGGGTATGAGAAAGCAACAGCAAGGAAAAACTCTTAAATCCTTGCCATGAACAATAAAAAGAGAACTATCTTCTAATGGAATCAGGATGGCTGTGATGAGAGTAGGTTTGGTGGGGGAAAGGAAGAAAGGACTGACAGTTCAGTTCTGGACATGTTAGAGCCAAGCTATTTATCAGACATTCACATGGTATGGTCAAAGGCAGATGGATGTATGAATATAGAATCATGAGAGATTTGGGCCTGCAATATAAATTTGAGAATTCTCAGCATCCAGGTAGTTTTTGTTCTACCTGTATGCTCCAGTTTTTGTTTGAACTAGATGAGATAACCTAGACAGTCAATGTAGACAGAGAAAGCAAAAAGAATCTAGGACTGAGTCCTTGAGCCCTCCAGTAGTAAGAAGTTAGGGAGAGGAAATTTTGTAAAAGCAATTGAGAGAGTGTAACTTGTAATGTAGGAAGAAAATCAATAAGCTATAAGGTCCTGAAAGCCAAATAAAGAAAGTTTACCAAAAGAAAAGGAGTAATCAGTTGTGCCAAAAGCTGATCTGCCAAGTGGAGGTCCACTGGTGATCTGATTAAGAATGGTTTTGCTGTGTGGTGGAGGCAAAGACCTGACTACAGAAGAGCTAATTCTTGAGCAGTCCTGCTGCAATGGGGAACAGAGAGGCAACGTGGAAGTTGGCAACAGTAGTGTGATTAATGTATTTTTTTAAAGATGACAGAACTAGGTGCTGGAAGTGTAGCTCAGAGGTAGAGTGCTTGTGTGAAGTCCTGGGTATATTAGAAGTTATCTCCATGGAAAAAACAAAGAGGAAAGAAAACAGGTAAACAAGGACTGAGATACTGTGGGAGGGGAATGTATAAAATGTGCCAGCATGCGTGAAACCCTGGGTTTGATCCCCTGCACCAAAACAAGATGACAGAACTAATATGTATATACTGAGGAAGAGTAATCTAGGAAGACAATCCCTTGTTTTTACAGGACAACTAAAGGTTATTAATTTTGCATAAGAATGATGCTTAAGTAGGGCCTTAATAAATATCTTGTGAAAGCACAAAACCTTCAGCTACTAAGATGAACAGTGGTGTTAAGTGTAAATAGTGAACACTAACTCTAGCTTACAAGTTCATCTATTAGATGGACTTTTCCTGTTTCTCCAGTCCTCGTTCCTTTGCCACAACATACTACTCAATATTAACTTCAGTTCTCTTCTCTGCCAGTAAAAAATATCCACGTTTCCTTCAAATATGGACCATCAAAGGATAAAAGCTTCTAATGGGATACAGAGTAAGGGAAGAGAATACAGAACCTACTTACCATTTTCATCTACTGCAAGTACACTTGCTCCTTTCCCCAAAAGTTCCTGAACCACCATTGTCAGCCCATTTCGGGCAGCAACATGCAGAGGTCTGGGGGAAAAAAACCATACATGTATATGTATGTGCAGTGCATGTACACAGACACAAACAGCTGGGAAAGAGCATTTTTGCCATGTTGTGAAGACCCAGAAACAAACATGAGACAGTGACTCCTAAGAGCAATGAAAACGTGTGGGAACAGCAGCATCTCCGTGCAATGTTCTCTCAGCACCCCTCACTGTGTATAAACTTAGCCATAGGCCGTACAGGCATATTTCCCACTCTCATCAATCCTGTTACTCTCCTTGTTTAAAAAGATTTAACCAATGAAACTTACTCTTAAGTTGTTTTAAGAAATGAGGTTGGCAAACATATACATAAGAAATGTCAACTGCAGTAACAAATTCTAACAGCCTTTAAAAACATCCTATAGGCTCCATGCCTGAAGTTTGGACCCTCAAGAGACTGACTCCAGAATGTGAATCCTATTCTAAGTTTTCTTCTTCACCAAGTCTAAAGTGCAATAGCAAGTGGGAATTGGGAAAGGATGAAGGGAGACACAGCTGTAAGATCTCAGTCAGCCGGAAGGCTTGAGGCTCATATTAAGAATTTGATTCTTTCTGAAATTTCTACCTTATAGACAGATATAAAAAGCTTCTTGCCTCATTTATTGTTCACATTCAATAATACTTTTACAGTCCATTCCATGAAACACACAGAATAGCAGTTCCACTTTCCTTCAGAATATCATGTGGGTAAATGTGTCACCACTCCCCCATATCAATGTTCTAATAGTTTCTGTTCAAACACATTTTTAGTAATAGGTTTTTTAATTGTGATGATTTCGGCAGTGCTTTCTCAGTTGTAAAAACTGTTCTTTATGCCTTGTTTCTGTGACTAATATGTGATGACTCCATTGATCCCATGTTTTAAAAGATACATTTATCTGTTTTTAAAATTACAGAGAGATCACAAAGTTTACACTAGACACTGAAAGTACTCACGTTTGCAAGGCGGCGTTGGTTGCGTTGATGAGGTTCCTATCTGTTATCTTTTCCAGTATTAACAAGGCACTAGTTTCATGACCCTAAAATTGTGGCAAATTACTCTTAAATTGGGCATCATTAAAAATTTACACATCCAACAATCTCTAACCTTAGTTCATACATATGTACAACACTATACTTATACCATGAATTTTCTTGGCTAATCCCTTAAATATTTGCCTGAAGATGTGAGAAGTGTGAGTAGATGGAGAGGACAAGAAGAAGCAAGATTTAAAGACAGATAAAAACCGTGTTTAGGTTGCTGTTCCCAAATTTAACAAGCTAGTATTTTGTTTTCCAAGAAAAAACTGATGCCAGTAATCATTAAAAGGACTTGGTCCCTAGCTTTTATTTTAGTGAAGCAGACAAATCTTTAATGCCACTTTGATATCAACAATGCAAATTTGTCCTTATAAAATGTGTACATACCTTGCCACAAGCCAAATGGAGGGCAGTGTTTTTATTGTTATCTTGCAAGGTCAGATCTGCACTAGCACTGCTAACCAGCATCTCTGAGAGGAAAAAGTGCATCAGTTCTTATGTTTATGAACATTTTTCTTAGATTACCAATAACTCACTGTAGAGAAATGAAGACATAAAGCAAAAAGTATCCCTCTTGCAAAAATTCAGCTGCAAGAAAAATACAGTAATACATATCCTATACTGTCATGATTGTATGGTGCAATTACATGCTTGTGTAAATCACAAATACTAACAACAGCAATTAACATTTTGTGAGGGCTTACAAAACTTCAAATACTGTTTTCTGTGCTTTGGATTTACAGTAATTTATTGGACTCCTGTAACAGTTCTACACAGGAGGTGTCATTAGTCTTATTTAATAAATGAAACTAAGGCATAAAGTCACTTAGCTACACTTAGAACTCACAGGCAATCTGACTCCAGTGAGAGCCAGTGTTAAGCATTACATTACACTGCTTTGCTAAAATGAACTCTTTGATCAGTAAGGGCTAATTAAAACACTCTCCCTAAATGAAAATGTAGGTTGCAAAGCAGCAAAGTTTTTTTGGGGGGTTACTGGGGATCGAATTCAGGACCCTACACTTGTGAGGCAGGCATGGTGGCACTGAGCTAAATCCTCGACCCAAGTAAGTTTTTAAATCTCAGGAGTGATAATGAGTGGAGTTCAGAAGCCTTGGGATCTAAGTTATACACAAGCAATATAGGTAACTAGAAGAACAGACTTTAAGCAATTTCTTTACCAACTGTATTTGTCTGTCCATTTTCTGCAGCCATCATGAGCGGTGTTTTCCCAGAAGAGTCTACAGAGTTGACTTGAGCATTATGGCTGAGCAGCAACTGTAAACACTCTACATGGTCTGTGAAGGCAGCTGCATGGAGAGGAGTTCTGTGACAGGGAGAAATTGAAATATTTGGCTGAATTACAGACATCAGCAAAAAGTATTCCTTAATTTAGGACCAGGAATTTTCAAGGGTTTATATATTAGGCTTTAAAAGCAATGCCTGGCTACAAGTAAACTCAATGCTGCATGAATTTGTATTTCCAATAATATAAAGGCCTTCATTAAAGCAGAACTAGTCTAAAATAAAGCTCAATTATACAATTGCTAAAATTACATCATATCAATGAAGAAAATTTGAAAAACATCCCGATTCAACAACTACTACCTATTTCAACTGCTGGACTCTTCTTCTTTGGGCCTTTACTCCTATTTAGAATACTGTTAACTTTTGTTAACAATGATCACTAGATAAAAAGCAGACTTTTTTTTTTTTTGGTACCAGGGATCGAACTTGGGTCCTTGTCCTTGCGCAGCAGGCAGCAAAACCACTGAGCTAAATCCCCAGCCCTAAAAATTCTTTTTTTTTTTTTGGTACCAGGGATCGAACTCAGGTCCTTGCGCTTGCAGGGCAGGCGGTGGAACCACTGAGCTAAATCCCCTGCCTGCAGACTTTTCTTTTGAGTCAGAGTCTTGCCGTATATTCTAGGTTGGCCTAGACTATGTAGTCTAGACTGGCCTCGAACTTGCAGCGATCCTCCTGGCTCAGCCTCTCGAGTGCGTGCTAGGATTACAGGCATGCGTCACCACACTCGACCGAAACAGACTTTTTAAAATGGGGAAATCTTAGGCTGGGGATTTAGCTCAGTGGCACTATGACTGCCTTGCAAGCACAAGGTCCTGAGTTCAATCCCCAATACCAAAAATAAATAAAATGGGGAAATCTCTAAATTTTGAAATAGTTTATAAAAGAGGAAGACTGGCTAAAAACCAAAAATAAGTACAAAAGCCCTGCAATACAGAAATTTTAAAACAATGATTCATACTTGGAAATATACAATTCAATTTTTCAATTAATTATGGATTCTGTAAATTTTCACACACCAGGCTAGTAGTTGAACTCTTACCTTCCTTTTGAATCTGTGGCATTCACAATGCTGGCACCTAATGTATCAATTAACATCTCAGCAGCACCTTCATTGTCATTTATCCTGCGTAAGGCAACAAAGCGATCACTCACAGCAAGGGTGTATTTCTTTCTTTTTTTTTTTTTTTTGATACTGGGGGTCAAACTCAGGACCTTGTGCTTGGGAGGCAGGCAGCAGCACCACTGAGCTAAATCCCTGGGCCAAGGGTGTATTTCTTAAAACACTCAAACTAAATAAATCTGATTCATTCTGGTTTTACTTACACAGCACAATGCAATGGACTGAAAGCATTTCCTTCCATTTTCTGGAAAACTTCTTGTTCTAAAAGAAGTTCTACACAGGTCTCATGACCTATTAGGTAAAAAAAAACCCAGGTATTAATATCCAAAAAAGATACTGGCAAAAATTGCAAATACTTGCCCCAATCTTATCTCCCAGTTACAGTGTCTAAACCTTAACCACTGTTCAGGACATTCATATATATATGACTTTTATATACACATCCACTTTCATTTTTAATGTATATGAGATGTTTTGTTCTGCGACTTGCTTTTTACATAATGAGGTGTATATATCCTTAAACAGTACGTGTAGAAATGATTTTTTTTTCTTTTCTTGGAAGAATTTTTTTTGGAAGTACTAGGAATTGAACCCAGGGGTGTTCTACTAGTGAGCTACATCCCCAGTCTGTCCGTCCACCTGACTGCTCACCCATCTCTTGGTTCATGAAGTTAATTCTTCCCACGATTCTGGTTGCAACCACAGTACCTATAGGGTTGCAATTCAGTTGCAACCAGAATCGTGGAAAGAATTAACTTCATGAACCAAGGTATCACCGTATCTACCTATCCAAACAGGGTCTTGCTGAATTTCTCAGGCTGGCCTCAAACTTGTGATCTTCCTGCATCAGTCTAGGTAGCTGGGATTATACGGGCATGCACACTGCCTGTCTAGCAATCTTACTATGTTCCAAAGAACTTCATGTTATCAGTGTATTATAAATAATTTAAAATCTCTAACTATGAGGCTATTCGTACTTTAAAAAAATCTGTGAAGATGGGCGCAGTAGTGCATACCTGTAATCTCAGATACACAGTAGAATAAAGCAGGAGAATTGTAAATTTGAGGATAGCCAATTTACCAAGACCCTGTCTCAAAATGAAAAGGGCAAGGGTGTAAGCTCAGTCGTAGAGCACTTGCTTAGTTAGCACATGCAAGGCCTTAGGTTGAATCCTTAATACTGTTGAAAAAAAAAAATAAAGATACACCTTTGTAATATCAAAAGTAATACAGTGAAATATTTGATACTTTTTTCTTTAACAGAATATTTTTTTCTTTCTGTTCTGTACTTGGGACTGAACCTGGGACTTCCCTCTGAGCTAGATCCCCAGCTTATTTTTATTTTGAAACAGTGTCTTGCTTGTTAAGTTCCCCAGGCTGGGCTTGAGCTTGTGATTTCCTGGCTCAGCCTCCCAGAGTGCTGGCATTACAGGTCCTTGCCACCATGCTTGGCTTCAGTAAGTACTTTTGTAGGACAATTTCCTAAAAATGATAGTGCTGTAGTAAAGGACAAGCATACTGACTACTGATAGGTATTAAATCCATTACATAACCACAACATTGAAAACAGAAAAAAACCCCAAATCTCAGATTTTTCTTAACGTAGTTTTCAAAATCAAGTTTAGTAAAAAGCAAACAAATAAAACCAACTGCAGCAGAGGTTGAATATCTCTTCTCCGAAATGTGTGCAGCCAGAAGTGCTTTAGATTTTAGGTTTTGGAATTTGGTTCTTTTTGTTTTTGGTACCAGGGGATCGAACTTGGGACCTTGCACTTTCAAGGCAGGCACTGGAACCACTGAACCCCTGGCCCTGGTTTTGGAATTTGGAATACTTACATAGACTTCACTGACTTAACACCCCTATCTGAAAATCCAAAATTCAAACTGCTCTAAAATCCAAAATTTAATAGGAATATTTTGAATTTCAGATACTCAACCTGGATTAGTTGCTGTAAATAAAATATTGCTTCTTTTATTCTATTAGTCACTTAGGATCTTCTTTAGCAATATGTTAGATTCTTAGTCTCTATCTTCATGATTTTTTTTTTTTTGGTACTGGGTATTAAACTTGGGACCTTGCGCTTGCGAGGCAGGCGGTGGAACCACTGAGCTAAATCCCCGGCCCTCTATCTTTATGATCTTAAAAAAGTGACAAAGTGATCCTCTATTATTAGTTATTTTAACATTCTCAAATAATAGCTCAACTTAAATTTTATCTTGTAATTGTTATCAACCAGGACAAGAAGATAATTTTCAGGAAACCTATAATTGTATGTCATCTTTATCAGATTTTTTTCTCTAATTCAGTGGCTCCCAAAAAAGACAATTATGCTCATCAGGAGGTATGTGGCAATGTCTGCAGATATTTTTGCTTATTACAACTGGGGTGGGGAAGTGCTATGGGTACATCTAGTGAGTAGAAGCCAGGGATACTAATTATCTTGGTTTTTTTTTTTTTTTTTGTACCAGGGATCGAACTCAGGTCCTTGTGCTTGCGTGGCAGGCAGTGGAACCACTGAGCTAAATCCCTAGACCTACTACTAATTATCTCACAACAAAGAATTATCTGGCTCAGAATGTTCAGGTTGAGAAATTGCTTTAATCCCATCTTTCTGAATGTTAACACATAAGAAATAGCAATGGAAAGATGTCTAATACTAATTTAAGACCTTCCCACTATCCTGACAGATGGATTCTTAAAGTGTGACCTGGGGAAACTTGGGGTGATAGTAAAATTATGTCAATACAGATGCAGATGACAATCCAATTATTCTCTTAAAACAGCCATTAAAGAAATCTTCCAACTCTTCTCATTGAAAAGTTTTGGAAGAGATCCCACTTGTTGATTGTTTGTGCTAGTTCACAAATGCAACTGAAATTTCACCAACAGTGTGAAGAGACAATCCACAATGTGGGAAAAATTTTCACCAGCTGTTCCCAGATAAAGTTCTACTATCTAGAATATATATAGAACTTAAAAAAATCAGACCTCCCAAATTTAAAGACCCAATCTGAAAATGGGCATCTGAAATGAACAGACATTTCTCAGACAAAGAAGTAGAAATAGCAAATAAACATAAGAAAAAATGTTCAACATCACTGGTCATTCAAGAGATGCAAATGAAAACATTGAGATTCCACCTCACCCCAGAAAGAATGGTGGGTATCATGAAATCAACCAATAACAAATGCTGGCGGGGCTGTGGGGAAAGAGGAACCCTGCTCCACTGCTGGTGGGAGTGCAGACTGGTGCAACCACTGTGCAAATCATCGTGGAGATACCTCAAAGAACTAAGACTGGAAGTCCCATTTGACCCAGCTATTCCCCTGCTGGGTATCTTCCCAAAAGAATTAAAAGAATCAAACCACAGTGATATATGTGCACCCATGTTCATAGCACAGTTTGTAATAGTTAAAGCTTGGAAACAGCCCAACTGCCTATCAACTAGAGACTGGATAAAGAAAATGTGCGTGTGTGTTTTTTATAAAATGGAGTACTACTCAGCCATAAAGAATGAGAAATTAGAGACATTTATAGCTAAATGGATGCACAATGAGGAAATACTCCTAAGTGAAATAAATAGTAAACGTGTAAATACCGAATAGTTTCTCTAGTGTGAGAAACTGAAAGCGTAAATAAGGACTAAAAGGTATAACAGATAATGTGAAATAGAAAGAAAAGGGGCACAGGGGAAGGGGAAGTGGGAGGGATATGGGGAAGGAAAGAAGGGAATGGAATTATTATGAGAAAATGAAAAAATGGAAACAAAGTCTTTGTAAATAGGGAGGGATGGAGGGGTTGGAGGACAGGGGAAATAGGGAAAAAAATAAGAACCAAGATAGATTATGTAAAGGTACAAATTTTCAATGATGAATGTCATTATATTGTATACCTAAAATGTACCAATAAAATTAATTTAAAAAAACGTTTTGGAAAATATTCTTCATAAAAATTACTTATATTAAATGTAATTTATTTTTAAAAATAAACATTAAAAATATCTCAGTTTCACTTTCTAATAGTCACTTTCAATAGCTATAACCCATAGACCTTGCAATCAAAGGGCTCCAGAACCACTACCTAGAGTGCAGACTGACAAAAGGGAAATTTGTGGCCCCTGGTTGTCTCCAGAAATCATTACTGGGTGATACCACACTGACAGTCTCATCACTCTGTATCATATTTATGAAACAGAGAATGATAGAACTGCTCTTATTGATATTTCAGAAGGCTATCCCGAGAATGCTTTAGAGCTGCATAAAAATCAATCTATCTGTCTGTCTGTCTGTCTGTCTGTCTGTCTATCTATCTATCTATCTATCTATCTATCTATCTATCTAATCTATGGGTACTGGGGACTGAACTCAGGGCCTCTGCACTGAGCTACACATCCCCAGCCCTCCTGCTTCACCCTGCCAGAGTGCTGAGTTTACAGGCAAGCACCACTATGACCACTTTTAAAAAAATCAATAAATTTTTCAAGGAATATATGACACAATCTAAGTATTATATATTTAAGTTGTTATTAAATGGCTGTATAAACTGAAAAATCTGAACTTTACGATCAGTATGCACAGCCAATTTTTTTTTAAAACTTGATCATCATTTTAATTTGAGAGAAAGTTGTTTTTTGTTCTGCTGGAGGGCTTCCAGTTTTCTTTCCAGCTGTACAATAATTACTAGTCAAAGTAAAACCATTTTACATATTCTACTTTGGGAATACCAAATTATAAAGCATGGTTTTGGCTATAAATACGATATTAATTTTAGACTGTCTGTATGGTTTCCTATTTCATATAACCAGCACACATTTCATTTCTTTCAGCTCCATTCTTTGTTACAGCCTGAAAATTAGACACATCTGTTGATTCATTTAAATGACAAAGCATGTAATTTGTGCAAAATTCAGTCTCTAATACCAACTGTTAAAGTGTCTAAGTTTAGGAGTAATAGAGTAAGAATAGTGTTCTACATAGACCTGATGAGAAATGTTATATACAGAGCAACTCTCTGAAGAACAGAGCAGTATATTAAAACTAAATGCTCTTCCTGATGGACAATACTGTATTTCAGTCTGATATTTTTCTCAGTGGTTATCACTGATATGTTTTTAAAAAATTAACCAATAAAAAGTCTTTGCTTTGAAATACTTCATCTCATTAACTTTTTCATAAACAAATTTAACACCGTGGATTTCCCATTATATTGGATATTTTGGGTTTTCCTCATATTCACAAAATGTTGTCACCTTATAAAAACAAATCAGATTTCAATGGCAAAATAGTGTCTTCTTTGGTTTAAGACTAATTTTTGGTCACCATGCTGTCATAATTTTCAAGATAGTTTTAGCTAAGAATATAAGGTAGCAAAACACAGATCAAACTAAGCTTTTAAATTCACAATAGATTTATATATTTAAATTTTTTTATGTTTCTAGCAGTATTTGGAGTTGAAGGATGACCAATAGTAATCACAGGGCAATCCTCAAGAGTCCTCACCACGTCTGCCTTAAAAATAACAAGAACAACAACAACAAAAGATGCCAAGTGTGGTGGTGGACACCTGGAATCCCTGCACTCAGGAGGCTGACGTGGGAGGATCGCCTCAAGTTTAAAGACAGCCTGGACTACACAGCGAGACCCTGTCTCAAAAAAAAAGAAAAAAAAAAAAAAAAAAGAAGAAACCTAAAACTTTCTCACAGCAAAAGAATGAAATTTCCAACTCTGGAGTGAGGATTAATATGAAAATTGAGATATCTTATTAAGAAATGCCTATGAAAAATTTGAATTAAAATATAATTTTGTAAGATTCAGACTTTTCTTCTTTTACTGCAGTTCAACAACATTGTCAGAATGATGCCCAGAAAAAGAACCATGAAGCAGCTGCTTACAGAAAGATAGCAAAGCTCAAGTCTCTGGTAAGGCACTCAACTGACTGCAGAACAAATGGTATCTTAAAGTACAGCTTTCTGAGTATGCTGTTATAACTAACATTAATCTTGACACCATATTGAAACTTAAAACAAATTAAAAACCTTTCATTTGACTGCTAAAACCTTAAGTCCAAACTCTGACCAGACTGATGTACATACTGTCCTGTATCTGCGTATTTTCTAAGATGATCAAATCTATGGGCTGTACAAGGAAAAAAATTAATATGCTTCAATATGTAAATTATTTTAATTGCTGACATCTCACAAACCAGACTGCATTGTTTTATTGCTCTTTTATGTTTATTTTGTTTATGTAACTGACAATACTACAACACTGCTTTAATGTTCATATAATTTCAAAGCTTCACAGCATAAAACTTAAATGTGAGTAATAGTTATTTGCTACAGAATTTGTTCATAAAAAGTTTTATATCAGATTTGGACCATGGCTCAATGTATTTTTGTTTATAAAATAATTTTCACTAGTTATAACCCCTACTGGGAATATAATGTTACTAGTTTAAAGTACACATTTGGTTTCTACGCATTAGAAGTTTATTTATAAACTTTCTTTCCAAAATGAATAATTTGGTATTGAATAGAAAGATCTGATAAAAATTCTCCACATTTATAAATTCAGTTTACCCTGCCACAACTTATATGCTGCTAAGTGAAGGTCTGTGGCTTAAAATTTTCTCACATGTATAGTCACAAAATTTCTCATGGGCATGGATTTTCATATGTTGATTAAGGTGTGCACTCTGGCTAAAGGCTTTCCCACATTCATTACATTTGTAGGGTTTCTCTCCTGTATGTGTTCTTTCATGTTGATTAAGATGAGTCCACTGGCTGAAGGCTTTCCCACAAAAACTACATTCATAAGGTTTCTCTCCAGTATGAAGTCTATGATGTTCAGTAAGAGATGGGATGTAGCTAAAGGCTTTCCCACATTGATTACATTTATAGGGCTTCTCTCCAGTATGGATTCTCAGATGCTGAGTGAAGGAAGAATGTTGTTGGAAGGCTTTCCCACATTCATTGCATATGAAAGGGTTTTCCCCTGTGTGAATTCTCTGATGTTGAATAAGATGTATTCTCTGGCTAAATCTTTTTCCACATTCATCACACTTATAGGGTTTCCCTCCTCTGAGCACTCTCTGAGGTTGGGTATGAGACAAATTGTGGCTGAAGCCCTTTCCACATTCACTGGGATTTTCTCCAGTGTGAATATGATTAGTGAGAATACGCTGATTGAAGATTTCTCCACGTTCACCATATTCATAAGGAATTTCTTATATAGTTTCCCTGGTAATAAATCAAGTCTGAATTATGTTTGATGCTATTTCCTGGTGTGTCATAATTAAGGGGTATTTTAATTGAAGGAACCCTCTGATGTATAAGGTTTGAGTTCTTTTTATAGGTCTCTTCAAATTTGTTACCTTTAATGCTTCTTCCTTGTGTAATCTTTTGGTGGATGAAAAATACTTGTCCCAAATGTCTCTGCTGGTTTTCTTGGTTAAATTCAAACTAATAATCAAAATCCCAGAGTCCTCCTAACATGGAATACCAGAAACTGTCTTCTGTTAGTCTTTCTATAATGATGTCACAGGTTTGATTTTTAATCAGAAGTATTCTTGTTTAGAGTTGATTTTTTGATTTTAGGTCCATTATCCCCATCTAGGTGAGCTCCCACGGGGTGGCCTCCTTCTCTCGTCCACAGCTCTTCCTGCTCCAGCTGAGTGATCATTGCTGGCTTATAAACCTGATGCCCCAGAGCAACCAGATTCCTGTAATTCTCCAGCATCACGTCTCGGTAGAGGTTCTTCTGAGCAGGATACAGCTGTTCCCACTCCTCTGTGGTGAAGTCCACAGCCACATGCTGGAATGCCAGGGATTCCTGAGACCTGACTCTCTGTGATCCATCATCCACTTCTCTCTCCTTTGTGTTCCCTTCCTTAGGTCACAACATTACAGGAAAAACATGGGCAAACACAGATGGTTCCTTTGGGTACCTGCATTCAGGACCCAGCAGAACGCTACATCTCTGCAGTTCCTGTGTGGCAGTGTCACCGATGCTTTGTTCTCTTCCAGCACAGCGGTTCAGTTGGAGGCGCTGCAGCACTGGCAGCCTCAGCATCTCGGTGGGTCCTTCAGAGCTGGTTTCCCAGCCTGAATGTGGCTCCTGCCCCTTGTCATTTATATAGACTTTTTTCTCTGAGACTCAAATTTGTCTCCTATCAGGGATCTCGTGAGATACAATTTTAGGTTGAATACATTTCACCTGCTTCTTTACTTTGTTTTTCCTGTGATCTAGGATCCTGCATTAAGTTAGCTCTCCTTAGTGTCCTCTAACCTGTAAGTTTTTCAAGCTTTCTGTTTTTCACGAGATCGACATGTCTAGGAAATGCTTCTGTCCCACTCGGATGTCACCAGGGACACAAGGCTCAGTGTCCACCTGGTCTTATTAAGCTGTGTATGGCACTGACTTCAAACACAATTATTATGTGTTTGAGCTCCAAGGGCATGACGTTACTAGGGGTCCCTGTGGCAGAGGCAGAGAAGCTGTGATGTCTGCCTCTGCATTCACTGACCTGGGGGCCGGGCCACCACCTCCTGCCCAGATTCCATTTTTAATACCTATACCTTAAAAATAGCTTTCTGGGCCTGGGGATTTAGCTCAGTGGCACCGCGCCTGCCTCACAAGCACAAAGGTCCTGAGTTTGATCCCTGTGTGTGTGTGTGTGTGTGTGTGTGTGTGTGTGTAATAGCTACTTCCTTGAATGATCCTTTGAGAGTCTACCTGTAAAAGGGATGAGTGTGACCGTGAGTCTCCAGGAGGCTGACAGCAAGTCTGTTCTAACCTCTAGCAAAGTTAACCTATGAAAAAGTTCTTCATATCTGCTAGGACTTTATTCCTTTAAAATATGGAGCTAAGAAAAATTTCACAGCTTAGCCATGCATGGTGGCATTCCCCTGTAATCGCAGCACGCTCCGAGGCCAAGGCAGGATGATCTCAAGTTTGAGTTCAGCCCAGGCAACTTAATGAGACCCTGTCTCAAAATGAAAAATACAAAAAAGGGCTAGGGATACAGCTCAGTGTGAAGGCCTTGGAGTCAATCCCCAGTTTAAAACGTAAAAAGGAAAAGCCAGGGATTTTAGCTCAGTGGTGCTGCCACCTGCCTCGCAAGCGCAAGGTCCTGAGTTTGATCCCTGGTACCAAAAAACCCCCAAAAAACCCAAAAACCAAAACAAAACAAAAACAAAACATAAGAAGGAAAAGAAAGAAAAGAATGAAGGAAAAGAAAAAAGTTAAAAAAAAAAAAAGATTCATGGCTCATCTCAAACACCTTCAACAACTAGCACCCTGGCTTTGACAGGACAGAGGGAATGACCTATAACTACTCTGTAGATTGTTCCTATGCATCCTCTAATCTTGAATTTTCAGTCTGCCTTATAAATACATTATTTACATTAAAATGTATTATCATTACTTTTGTCTACTCAGTACATAAGAGACATTAAATACAGGTTTTATCTATATACTTAACCGTTATAGCAAGCCCAGTGAAGTGCTGTATATCCATGATTGTCTGCTATGGCTGGATTTGCATCCACAGATGATGCTGATTGCAAAAGGGCTCCAAGAACACCGATGTGTCCACAGGCAGCTGACAAGTGTATAGGCGTCCGACCCCTGCTATCTCGTAGCAAGCACTTAGCACCATGTTGAAGTAATGCATCTATACATTCTTCATGGCCTGTAACTGCCTGAAAGAAAAATAATTTGCATGTAGTCAAATATATTTTGTTGGACACTACATACCAACTTTAGCTAATCTGAAAATTTTAAAGTCTAATAATTAAGGGCATTTATCATTTTCTGAGTAATTCAATATTTTTTTTCTGCTTCTAAAATTTTTATTTTTTATTTTTTTCCTTAAATTCTTTTATTGGTATAGTTTACATTTATCATTGGGTGCTTGTACCTGTACATGATGAATCTTGGTTCTTATTTTTCCCCATTCTCTGTGTTCCCTTCACCCCCTCTACCCTTTCCTATTTACAAAGACTTCGTTTCCATTTTTTCCTTTTCTTATAATTTTTCCTTTCCCTTCTTTCCTTTCCCCTTCCCCTCCCACTTCTCCTACCCCTTTAGACCTTTTCTTCCTATTTCAAATTATCAATTATTTGTTTTAATCCTTATTTACACTTTCAGTTTCTCACACTAGAGAAACTATTTGGTATTTACACATGTGTGTCCTATTTATTTCACTTAAGAGTATCGCCTCAATATGCATCCATTTAGCTATAAACGTCTCTAGTTTCTGTAATTCAGTATTTTTTGAAGTCATTTAAAACTTAAAGAAACAAACTGTCAAAATACAGCTAACATGAAAAACAAAAATAGAGATATCTGGGGCGGAGGATGTAGCTTAGCAGTCCAGCGCCTGCCTGCTAAGCGTGAGGCCCTGAGTTCAATTTCCAGTACCAAAAAACAAAAAAAAAACCCTCACAGATATCTGTAATTCAATGAAAATAATATTTCAAAGGTGAAAAAATTAAGATAAATTGTAAAAAAAAAAATAGTTAAGATAATGGAAAAAAGTCAAATTGGTATTAATTCTATTCAAGATTTTAGGGAATAAAAATTTTGTCCTAACATTATTGTTCTCTTGATTAGCTTCTGCATTGTAACTGTTCAAAGTTAACATTTAAAAACTAAAACAATAAAATTATTTAGCAGAAATTTAATGAAGAGTAATCATAGTCTAGTTCAGTTGTGGGTAATATGAGGTCAGAAAGCTTCCTGAAAAGAAATAGGGTGTTTTAGCTTACCCCTCTATGCAATGCTGTCCTTCCCCATTTATCTTTGGCATCTACATTTGCTCCTTTGTTTAGTAGTGAATATACACAGTCGGTGTGCCCATTGAGAACAGATAGCATCAGGGGTGTCCTGCACAACAAGAGGAACAGGGTTAGCCCTATCACTTAAGGCTAGTCTATAAATATCAATATGGAGCCTATTTTCTAAATATACCCTTTGTAGTATAAACTTTAAAATTAAAAAAAAAAACTATTATTTGATATTACTCAGTTACACACAATAACAGTCTTACTAAACTGGGGCCAAAATATGTTGATTATGAAAGACCCTAAAAGTAATTTAAAAATTGTTGGCACTTACTGCCCATTTCCATCTTGAATATCTACTGCATTCTGTGGTTCCGCATTTCCTATTAACAGCCGTAAACATTCTGAATGGCCATTTGTTGCTGTAAAGTGAAATTTTAAAATTTCAGTTAATTATATGTAATAACATAGAAAATGTCCATCTCAGAGCATATCTTCTCGAATATAATTTTAGGGCACTGTATAATATAATTTTGTGATAACTTCCCTGAATTCAATAGTAAGAAGTTTTTATTACATGTACAAAGTGGGGTTTTTTTTCCCTTTCCTACTGAGGATTGAACCCAGGACCTGCACATTGAGTTACATCCTCAGGTTTCAAATTTTTTTAAAATTTTGAGACAGAGTCTTGCTAAATTGTGAAGTTGCCCAGCCTGGGCTTAAACTTGTGGCCCTCCTACCTCAGCGTCCTGGGGTGCTGGAATTACAGGCGTGTGCCACCATACTCAGCTACAAAGTAAGTCTCTACTGAATTTGTTGTTAAAGTTGAAGAGAGGAGGAGGGCCAGGGATTTAGCTCAGTGGTTCTGCTGCCTGCCTCGCAAGTGCAAGGACCCGAGTTTGATTCCTGGTACCAAACAAAACAAAACAATGAGCTGAAGAGAGGAATTCCTCATGGCAGATCACAGCAGGCAGGCAGCCTGGCCAGCACTCATTCCCTGTCACCTGTAATACTAATAGGATTTCATTTTATTTATTGCCCAGTCAGGGAGGGCGATCTGCCTGCAGGCAAGGGATGAAATAAGCCAACCATGTTAGTCCAAGTTAGTTGCAACAACCCCATTTCTCCTTTGATTGTGATCAGCTGCAAGGTGAGTACAAGATATAGATCTGATCCTTGAGATGAGAGGTCTACAAGAGTTTTGGAAAATACTTTTAACCTAGTTTTATGAACTGGTAGTGATTCAGCAACCACTTTGTGACACAACTGCAAAGGCAAGAGAGTGAGAGACTGGCTGAGCTCTGGCATCACTGTGGAATCAAGCAATCCTGGAACCGCATCTGCCTCTAAACATTTGTGTGAGAGATTAAACCACTATCACTGTTTTCCCTCTAGACCTGGGGACTGAACCCAAGGCCTTGCACATGCCAGGCCAGTGCTCTACCATTGAGCTACTTCCCCAGGCCACCCCACTCGCCCCATCATTTAAGCCATTTTCAATTGGGTACTCCATTATTTATAGCTGAAATAATTCCAAATCATTCATATATACAATAAAAGAAAAAGGACACATCTATAAAGAATGCTTTCCTGTGCCCAAATAAAATAGAAAAGTAGAAATAGTACCCCCTCTCAATGAGAGGCTATTGTTTATTCGTTTTTAATTTTTTTTTTGGACACAGGGTCTCACTATGTATTCAAGCTGGCCTCTAACTCCTCATCTTCCTGGCTCAGCTTCCCAAATGCTAGGATTATAGGCGTCAATCACCATGCCCAGCAAAAATAGAATGCCGTTAAATTAAGTTAAATATGCAAAACTGCAATATAGTTTGAAGTTTAAAAAATCTATAAGCCACAAAATGATCCAGAAAGGAATGTCTTTCACTATTCCTAATTAAAAAGGATGAAAAAATAAGTGAAAGAAGGGTAGGTGCCTAATATTCTACAGTAGTTTCTGACAGCTATATTAAGTTCTAACAGTTACTAAGAGCAGTGGCTCAAAATCACTACTCCTGCTCCCAATCTGTGTGCTGCATTCTGTCAGCAGCTCTCTTAGCAATAACAGCATCATAATATTTGGGGACTGCTTGAATATTATGGGTCGGTATTTCTAATGGAGTCTTATTACTCAGTGCACAGTAGCTACTGATGAGTGTTCATGTGATCTAAGCTCAATACCCAGAACATCAAGCACAGAGTCACCGTGGGAAAAGTGGTTAAGTTTCAGGGTTCGTTTCATGACTTATGAGTAGTAAGATGCTTCCTAGCAGATCTCTGAATCTGAAGGGATACGTAGAACCAAGGCTTGCATTTATCTATAGCTCTTCTGTGGGTAGGACTTATGCTGGACTATATGGCAGTGCCTTAACTCAGTACTTATCTACTAAGAATGCAAAGCCTCCATTTAAAAGTTCAAATTAGCTCTGTAAATGACCTGTAGTTACAATATAATCTAAGTATAGACTGATATATTAATTCACCCTTTTCCATACTAAAAAGCAGTTATTTTGACCTTGTATGTGACATTTTTTATGTATAAATTTATTAGGGGCTTAAAATAATTATGAAAATATTTATCCCTGAGCTCTGCCGGAATATCTCATAATTTTGAAAGGCTGATTTGGGAGACAGGCATGGTGTTACCTTATTTTTCTAAAATTTAAGTTTCCCAAAGGACCACAAATAAAATTCAAGTCATATATTTGAATGTATTTGTAAAGATCACTATTTTCAAAGTTTTTTTTTTTTTTTTTGTACTGGGGATCGAACTCAGGACCTTGCACTTGTGAGGCAGGCAGCGGAACCACTGAGCTAAATCCCCAGCCCAAATTCTTTTTTTTTTTGGTACCAGGGATTGAACTCAGGACTTTGTGCTTGCGAGGCAGGCAGCAGAACCACTGAGCTAAATGCCTGGGCCTCATAAAGATCACTCTAAACAGACTAGTGAAATGACTCTAATCCCATAAAGATAGCTTATTGAAGATATAAAAAATACTAGGCTAACAGATTTCTTCAAGTATACTAGTCTTATTATCTAATTATTGCTATGTAGCAATTATAGAGAGTTGTGAAATCTGCAGCTTGTAGTTGATATGGACCTAGTACCAAGTCTTTCAACAACTTAGGTACAGATCTTTGTTTTTTTACACACCTGCAATATCACCAGATTACAACACAGTGTAGTTCTTGCATAAAGTAGGTGCTCTATATATTTTGTCTGATTAAATGTTTAATAAAGTACACTGATAAAGTAAACATTTTATCAATAGTTAAATGAAAGCATACACTAATCTAAAACTTTCTCCAGCAAAAAGTAAAAACTATTGCGCTCTTTTGTGATAAGTATTTCAGAAATTAGACTATTACATAAATCTAATTTCTTTTCTTTTTTTTTGGTACCAGGGATTGAACTCGAGTCCTTGCACTTGCATAAATCTAGTGTCTAAGGCAGATAATATTTTGAAGTGATTGTGGTCTTGATGGTGGTTTTCCCCTAACAATACAATCATTTGAGGACTTACAGTAAAAAATTTAAAGATAACTACCAGGAGTATTATATATCAGAAGTTTAAAAAGAACATTAGATAGAAAGTGGTAAATAAGAATATTTGGCATACCTGCTGCATGTATAGGTGTTCTCTTCAAAATGTAATCTTTTACTAAGATTGAGGCTCCCTGATTAATGAGTACATCCACACATTCAACATGGCCCTTAAATGCTGCAAGATCTAAGGGTGTTCTTCCACTACTGTTTCTTACATCAAGATCTAACAAAGACTGTACCAACACTTCCAGGGCTTGGTGGTGACCGTGATATGCCTAGGAGAAAAAAAAAAACATACTTACTTACTCTTCAACTATTTTCTTTCTTTTCTGTGTGGTGTAGATTCAACCTAGGACCTCATGCATGCCAGGCAAGTGTTCTACCAATAAGCTACATCCCTGGCCCCCAGATACTTAACTTATACACTGAGAATTCAGAAAGTTAACTATACATTTTTCTAATAATCAACATAGCAAGCTACAGTATTATGGAACAGGTATTCTGCAAATACTAATGTTCAAATGGGAGGTGATAATTTCATGAGTATACAATGCCTGATTCAGGGCAGTCAATGGTGTATGTCATGGATTCATGTATGATTCCAAAGCCTGTGTTCTTAATCACATTTAAGTGTTCCACATTTTTTAACTCTATGAATTTTATTATATTTTAATCACAAGGATAACTGTGTTAACTTGAGTTAGTAGCTGAGTCTTTGCCATACAATAATGTGCCAGCACTCAAAAATAAACATTCCTTTCAGCACAAAAGTACCTAAAACCTTTTCAAAACATTTACCATGTGCCAGGCATTCTTCTACCTGTATAAGAGCAAGATGTTGTTAGGTTTAGATCTAAAATGGCCCCCAAAGCCTCATGTGTTTGATTATGGGGATGGGATGGTATAGTTGGCTTGCTATTGGGAGGTGGGGTCACTCTAGGCATGGCCACAAAGTGGGCATGGCCTGGAAAGGTTGATCTCCCTCTCCGGATCCTTCCTCTCTCTATGCTTCCTTTATGCCATGCCATCCTGCCTTGGAGTCAGCTGACTGAACTAAAATGTGAGCCAAAATAAACCCTTCCTCCTTTAAGTTGCTGGTGTTGGGTATTGTGTCTCAGTGACGAGGAAAGTAACTATGACAGATGTGAAGATTTATTTTTGTTTTTGGTACCGGGGATTGAACTTGAGTCCTTGTGCTTGCGCAGCAGGGGGCGAAACCACTGATCTAAATCCCTAGCCCAGATGTGAAGATTTATCAGGTAGAGCCTCTTCTTTACACGGTATTCATTTCAAAATAATTCAGATAATTCATTTCAAAAACCAAAATGTAAATGGAACATGTATCATCATCATCATCATCATCATCATCATCATCATAATCATCATCATTTTTTGAGTGTGGTACTGGGGAATGAACACAGGGCCTTTGCAACGAGCTACAACTCCAGTTCTTTTTTTAACTTTTATTTTGAGACAAGCTCTTGCTAAGCCATTAAGTTGCACATAATGGGCTCAACTTCGTAATGCTCCTGACTTGGTCTCCCAGAGTGCTGGGATTGTAGGTGTGCTTTACCATGCCTGGCTTGGACATATATTATTTACACTTCACTGGACACTGAGCAGGACATAAGGTAATAATAGTTTCAAAGGACAAATAAAGTTATTTCTTGTGGGAAATATCAGAAAGTACCAACAAGAGATACAAGTTACTCTGGGCCTTAGTGATGTCTACAATGCACCTGTGATTGAAGTTTGACTACCTTACAGATTAAAGTGACTACAGATCACAAAACTCTTTCTAGAATCAGATCTGCTTTTGGTCAGACTTAGCAGCTCAATGAAATTAAACTAAAAGAATAAATTTTGAGAAACTAAAAAATTTGAGAAAAAAAGAAAAAGTTTTGAGAAACTAAACTTTGAGAAACCCTACTGAAAATGCAGAAGACAGTATAAAAAGAAAACAAGGTAAGTAGGAGCCATGATACTTTGTCACAGGGCTCTTCCTTTCATCAATGTTCTTTTCCAAGACTGAGGAAAGGAGGCAGTACATCCAGTACAAGCAAAGCTTCCTTAAGCTTCAAGCCAGTGTTGTTCACCGCACCAAGTTGTCCTGAATGGGAGAGTTTAAACCCAAAAACTATTTCAAATAATTTCTGAAAATCTCTTAGGATAAGAAATGAAATGCAAAAGCAGTAGTATAACCACATTTCATTGAGCCTAATGACTAAATTATAAAAGTTTCCATTTCAGCTTAAAAACACTATCCAGTACATCCATGTTTATAGCAGTATTTATTCAGATAACCAAGAAATGGAAGCAACTGTGTCTAGACCAGTAAAATGTGGAAATCAGGCACATGCCTGTAATTCCAGCTACTTAGGAGGCTGAGGAGTTCAAGGCTACTTAGGAGGATCATTGAGTTCAAGGCCAGCCAGGGCAACTTAGCAAGACCCTGTCTCAAAGCAAAAATAAAAAAGGATGGGGATATAATCAGTGGTACTTGCTTAGCATGTGTGAGGCCCTAGGTTCACTCCCTAGTACAGCTAACAAAACAAAACAAAAAGCCACCCTCCAAAATTGCCCCCCAGTATGGTGTATGTGTGTGTATGCACATGCACACACAATGGGATACTGCTCAGCTTTAAAAATGAAGGAATATCTGACACACGCTACAAAACAGATGAACCTTGAGGACAGTACATTAAGAGAAATAAGCCAGCCACAAAAAGAGAAATATTGTATGGTTCCACTTAAATGAGGTATATAGATTAAAGTCAGAGTCTACTAGAGGGAGGGAGAAATAGGCAGCTGTTGTTTAATGAGTAGAAAATTTTACTTCTGCAAGCTGCAAGAGGAAAAAGCTCTGGCTTGAAGGGAGAATGGGATAAAATAAAATAAAATTTATTTTAAGAAGAAGAGGAAAAAGCTCTGGAGATTGGTTGTACAACAATGTGAATATATTTAACAGTACTGAACTGTACATTAAAAAATGGCTAAAGTGGCACCTTGTTTTGGAGACAAGGACTCACTATATAGTTTAGACAGGTCTTGAACTCATTATGTAGAACAGACTACCTTAGCCTCTTGAGTGCTGAAATGACAAGTGTGCACCACCACACCCAGCATAATACTTCTCATAATTTTTTTAAACTGCCACAAAAAAACTTTGACATAAACAATGTGTATGTGTGAGACAAAGAGAAAGAGACAGAAAGAGAGAGACAGAGAGAGGGTCTGACTTTACTATTCAATTGGAACACATTATTAAAGTGCAGTACAAAAGGAGAAACTTGTTAAACTGGACAGAGAGTGAGAAGGAACATACAAATGTGAAATTCTTAAAGAAGTAACACCATTAAGCTATAAGAGTCCTACACATTACAGGACATTTGGGACCCTTTAATATGCTGATAATTTGTTGTATTTTGACAAAGGAAAGGAGAAATAGTCTGGCATTCAACAAGTGATTAAGAAATGACTACTATTGTTACTGTGAGAATGGTGATGATGATGCAAGAATTGCCTAGTGATCTGCTCAGAGTTCATTTCTTGCCACCAACAGTAAAATGCCTATTTTCTCTGAACAGGCTCGGCCCATTCAGACTTCTTATTTATTATGCAAGTCTGATAGAGGTAATAGTGTTTCCTAAGTCTCAAAGGATGAGAAAGCAAAAAATTCTGGCTTGTCTTCCTAGTTATGTAGATCATGACAGGAAGTGGTCTGGGGAAAGAGCAGAGAAAGAAAATTCAGTGCGTGTCAGTGTCAGAACATATACAAGGAGAACATTAAGGTGAAAAAATAAGAGTACGTGTGAAAAGAAACAAATAGATCACTGAATTTATGTTGATTCCCATTAAATTGAGTACACACCCCTAGAAGCACTGTACTAACATCAGAGCTCTCACAAACCAGCTGGAGACAGTGTCCTGCTCTCCTGATTCTTAAAGTCCCCACCCAACCAACTAAAACATGCTTTGTTTAAAAAATATTTTTCAGTATAGAATGAGTTGGATTGGGTTCTACTTATAATTACCTAAGGCAATTCCCATATTTGATCTAAAGAGTTGTCACACTCTCCCTTAACCTCTTCTTAGTGACTGATGTTGAAGGAAAATTCAGAGGAGTGTAAAGTGAGAGGGACATTTGAGATCATGTAGCCAAATCCTAAACCATGAATAACTGAAGTTGCACTGAACACACAAGTAGTTATCGTACCAAGATCACAAAGGAGGGAAAAAATTGTCAAAATACTACAGAATTCGTGTGTGTATACTATCTGCGTAGGCACTGAGGACTTCTTCCACCAGGGCAGCGCATTTGACAATTCCTGTCACAGGCATATAGAGTGGGCCCCAGGGCGGCCCAAGGACTACCATTTAAAAAAAATAAAGCAAAGGCAGAAAACAAAAACTTAGCGAACTAAAGAATTCTTTGGATTAAAAAAGTTAAGTTTTAACTGTACTGTAACTACTACACTTGCACCAAAAGTTCAGGGTACTACTATGAATTAACACAAACAGATACCAGGTATTTTCATCAAACAAGACATCAAGCTGGCTGAAAAGGCAGTACTCACAGCCAAGTGTAAAGGGCTTATTGTTGCTCTGCCGTCCGTATCATTTAGCATGTCTGTCCCCGAAGTTTCCATTAACTAAAAAAGAAGAATCATTTTAAATATCAGAAATGGTACTTACATATACTATAGCAGTTACTCCTTCTACTCCCCAGTTCAAATCTGTTTTAGAGTATAAGTCAGCAACTTATGGAAAAGGATCGCAAAAGTGTGATGAGGACCACAGACAAAAGCTTTGAAGAAGGGTATACAGAGTTTGGAGAAATATGGACCACCACCAGCCCCGCCGCATAATATCTGCCACTGTCTTTGCTTTCAGGGATATATGAAAACAATTCTGGCTTCAGTTCTAATGAGAACAAAGAAATATAATATTCTGAATGAGAAGGAGGAACTGACAAATACTTACAACATCTAAAGGAGTTTCACTTGCAATCTGAAATAAAGATTAAAACAAAAATAGTTAGCTTAGGAAGTATTCATATATATTAAGTTTACTTACATAAGGTTTTTTTTTTTTTTTTTGGTACTGGGGATCGAACTCGGGTCCTTGTGCTTGTGAGGCAGGTGGCGGAACCACTGAGCTAAATAAATCCCCAGCCCTACACAAGGTTTTGTTAAATTCTTTTCTAAATCCATGTTTCCTCTGCCTCCAAAAACATTCTTTTAAACAAGCAATTATAGGGCCGGGGATTTAGCTCAGTGGTTTTGCTGCCTGTTGTGCAAGTGCAAGGACCCAAGTTCGATTCCCAGTACCAAAAAAAAATTTAAATAAATAAATAAACAAGCAATTATATGACATAATAGACAACAAATCTATATACATAGGTTTAGATTGTCTAAAGATCCATTATAACCTAAGAAAATATATGATATAGCTGGGTGCAGTGGTGCATGCCTATAATCCCAGATATTTAGGATGCTGAGGCAGGAGGATCACATATTTGAGACCAGCCTGGTCAACTTCGAAACTGTTTCAAAATGAAAAGTAAAAAAGGGACTGGGGACGTAGCTCACTGGTAGAGAGCTTGCCTACCATGCATGGACAAGGTCCTATGTCCAATCTCCTATGCCACTAAAACAAAACAACAGCAACAAAAAAATTATTTTTATAGCAGGCATTCCAAATGCTGTATTCAATAGATACTGGTATAGCTAATCTCTTTTTTCTATCTTTTCTGCCTGTTCTTGAATTTTATTTGTTTCATGGGAAGCAAAATTTAATGCAATTTATAATATAAGCTATATAAGGGAACCTTCAACCTGAAGTCTGTTACACTGGAGTATATTTTAATTTGTCCCTTAGTTTCCTCCTGGTTTGGCAAAGTGGGGTGAATGGTACACTTATTCAAGGAAAAGACCACAGTTGAAATAAAAAGGACCTTTGCAGAAGTAGAATATCTTTTATTAGGAAGTGTTATGAAATAAAAAGGCCTTTCAGAATTTCCTAAATACACGAGAAAACTTTATTCTCACAAGGGCTTTTATTCTTCCTTTTTTTTTGGTACTGGGGACGAACTCGGGACCTTGCACTTGTGAGGCAGGCAGCAGCACCACTGAGCTAAATCCCTGGCCCAAGGGCTTTTATTCTTATAAAGACATGGTTATAGTTGTTTTTTATTTTTAAAGAAACTTACGAAAAACATTTATAGTGGCGTAAGAAGTAAATGCTATAGTCAGAGCCATGGAGTAATATAAAGATGCAAATAGCCTCTTCAGAGATTTATTTATTTCTGTTATTTACTAGACTGGGTCTTGTATGTTGCTCAGGCTGGCCCTGAATTCCTGGCTCCAACTATCCTGCCTCAGCTTCCCAAGGTGTTGCGACTATAGGAGCATGCCTTCATGCCTAGCTCCTCCCCAGAGTTTTAATTTTATTCTTTTTTGAAAAAGAAAAATGGTATATTACTAAGTCCAAATATATTTAGGAGGTATATGGATTCTGAAAAGTGTTAAACAGTAAAGCAATATATTTCTTTAACCATTTATTCTTATTTCATTACATTACTAGACTACAAAACTTACATTAGTCCTTTAATAAGAATTCAGGAATCTTACCAGCTGAAGACACAGTCGGTGACCATAAGCAGCTGAATAATGAACTGCATTGTATCCTTGCTTATCCCGGATCCCTGGATTTGCATCATTTCTTAATAAATATTCCAGGCACCTATACATAGTAACAACATACTGAAAATTTGAAATCCTGAATTTTAATCAATGATAAAAAATTAAAAACTGACAATTTTCTTATATTTGAGTAATACATAAGACACTAAAAAATCTGTCATTTAAATGAAGTATCATGAATGCCCTAAGAGAATAGTCATAAGAAAATCTCCTTCCTTCAATGTGGATAACTCTGAAGTCCATCAGAAGAGTTAGCATACTTGAAAGCTCCTTCTTAAACAGCTACTATCTATGGCACCACCTACTCCAAGACTCAACCCATGTCCGATAGGACTGAACTCTTAGTGGTGATAAGCAAACAATGCTGACATTATTTCTTCTTTTATCTTACAGAACAAAAATATAATTTCTCATCAGTAAGGGCCCTCAAGAAATCAAGGCCAATGCTTCCCAAACTATTATACAGATTTAATGCAATTCCAATCAAAACACTAGTAGCATATTTCATGTACCTAGAAAAAACAATCCTAAAATTCTTTTTTTTTTTCAGGACACAGTCCAGTTTATTTATTTTTCCTCTTCTCTCTGAACACAGTAAGCCTGAGTAATTCCCTTTCAAACTGGCCATTCCCTTTTCACTTGTACAAGGCTCTTCCTTTCTGAGCTGTGAACAGACCACCTTTTCAGGTATAAATTAGGCCACCACCTCAGACACATAAAGATTATTTTACTAACGGTGGGCCATCTCGCCCACTCACCACACCAAGAACAAGCCTATAGATTATCAAATTCCACAGATTTTCACTGCCAAAATACATAAATATTCCTAGTTCCAAACTGTAATGGACCTCACTTCTCTGAGAGGCCACTGTGTCTCATCTCTCTAAGTGCCGGCACTTCACTCTTGAGTGTGTCCTAAAATCTTTGCTTAATCCCTTTGCTTCTTCTCCCCCCCCATTAACTTTATTGGTATATTTTAGGTATAAAATACAGTTACATTCATCATTGGGATCTTGTACCATTACATGAGTCTCTTGGTTCTTATTATTTTTATTTTTGATACCGGAGATCGAACTCGGGTCCTTGCACTTGTGCAGCAGGTGGCGAAACCACTGAGCTAAATCCCTGGCCCCTTAGTTCTTATTTTTCTCCCCTTCCCCTGCCCTCCCTTCACCCCCCTCCACCCTTCCCTATTTGCAAAGACTTTGTTTCCATTTTTTTCCTTTTCTCATATTTTTTCTTTTCCCTTCTTTCTTTTCCCCTACCCCTCCCACTTGCCCTGCTCCTTTAGACCTTCCCCTTGCTTCTTACTGAAAATTTTTTTCCCTTGATGGAAGTCAGCAAACCTGAAAACTTGTTCTACAGAAGAATGAGGTAAATTCCTTATTTCAGCTTTAGAAACTTCTTAGAGCTGGCCCGGTTACAGTAATATCTCCCCACCGCCCCCACATCTATATATTGTATCTTGACCAAGGCAAACAAGTCTTGGTGGACTTCTAAGTTCTTCATGGAGATAAATTAATAGTATCTACTAATTGCTTGGAAGAAGTTTCTTTATACAATCCTAAAATTCATTTGGAACCAAGCAGACCTAGAAGAGCAGAAGCAGTTCTGGGCAACAAAGGCAAGGCAGGAAGCATCACAAACCCTGACTTGAAATTATACTACAAATCTACTGGGATAAAAACAGCATGGTACTGGAAAAACAAAAACAAAAACAGATCCGAGGATCAATGACACAGATTAGAAGATGCAGAAACAGTTCCAGACAAACTCAACTATTTTATCTTTGACAAAGTGGCCTAACTAACACCTTCACCAGAAGAAAGATAGCCTCTTTAATAAATGGTGCTGGGAAAACTGGCTTCCCAATGCTGAAGTTAAAACGTAGACCTATCTCTCACCATGCACTTAACTAAAATAAAAATGGATCAAAGATCTAAATATTCCACTACCTGTCCTCCAAGTGCAAGGACCCAAGTTCGATCCCCGGCATTAAAAAAAAAAAAAAGATCTAAATATAAAAACAGAAACAATCTAGGCTGGGGATTTAGATCAGTGGTTCCACCATCTGCCTTGCAAGCACAAGGTCCTGAGTTTGATCCCCAGTACCAAAACCCCCACAAAAAACAAAAAACCCAAAAACCCCAGAAACAATCTGTTGGAAGATAGACTAGGTAAAGCTCTTGAAATCACAGGGGTAAGCAAAGACTTTATGAACAAAACCCCTGACTACATAGGAAATGCTATAAAGAATAAAAAACTGGAGTCACATGTTGAAAAGCTTTTGCAGGCAAGGACTTCAGTTTTGATCCCCGGTACCAAAAAAAAGCTTTTGCCGGGCCAGGGATTTAGCTCAGTGGTTTTGCCGCCTGCTATGCAAGCACAAGGACCCAAGTTTGATCCCTGGTACCAAAAAAAGCGCTTTTGCATAGCAAAAGAAACCATAAACAGAGTGAAGAGACAACTCACAGAATGGGGAAAAAAATTTTTTTTTTACCAGCTACTCCTCAGACAAAGTACTAATATCTAGAATATATAAAAAACTCAAAAAAAATCAGATGCCCTCAAATTTAAAGACCCAATCCAAAAATGGGCATCTGAAATGAATAGATACCTTGCAGATGAAAAAGTACAAACAGCAAATAAATACATGAAAAATGTTCAACATCCCTGGTCATTCGAGAAATTAAAATTAAAACAACACTGAGATTCCATCTTGCTCCAGAAAGAATGGCTGCTATCATGAAATCAACCAATAACAAATGCTGGCGGGGCTGTGGCGAAAAGGACCCCTTTCTCCACTGTTGGTGGGAGTGTAGACTGGTGCAACCACTATGGAAATCTGTATGGAAATTCCTCAAAAAACTTTAACTAGAAGTTCCATTTGATCCAGCTATTCCCTTTCTGTTATCTTCCCAAAAAGAGTTAAAAGCATCATACCACAGTGATATACGCACATCCATGTTTACAGCAACAATTTGTTTTGTTTTTTTTTTTGGTAACGGGGATTGAACTTGGGACCTTGTGCTTTGCGAGGTAGGCGGCGGAACCACTGAGCTAAATCCCCGGCCCAGCAGCAACACAGTTTTTAACAGTTAAATCTTGGAAACTGCCCAGATGCCCATCAACAGATGAATGGATAAAGAGAATGTGGTTTTTATATACAGTGGAGTACAATACTGCAACCATAAAGATGGTTAAACTTGAGACATTTTTAGGTACATGGATCCACCTTGAGAACATATAAGTGAAATAAATCAGATACACTTTAAAAATTGCACTGCTTCTTTTGTGTGTGACTCAAGGGGTAAAGAAGGATCAAAATGAATGAGATATTGGAAAGTAGGAAGAAAATGTTCAAATGGGAAGGGAAACAAGGGAAGGGAGAGGGAAAGGGAAGGGAGGGAATAGGGATTAAAAAAGAATGGAAGAAAAACAATAGAAATAATTTTTTTTTTTTTTAGAAATAAATTTTTCTAAGGGGAGAACGGAAGGATTGAAGGAAAGGGAGGGGAGTAAGAAAAAAAAGAATTAAGATATACTGAATTAGAGCATTGCGAAGTATAGAAACTGAAAATTATAAGGTGCTAAGAATGGACTACTCATAGAGATACTTCATTTTTATGCTATTAAAACATAAAGAAAATAATTTTTAAAAAGCAGTGTAAGGGTTACAATTGGTTATAATTTTAACAAATATTGTTACTCTAGTGAAAAGGCACTAAATTTGAAATTAAAAGATTTGTTTCTAGAGATAGATTGGTATCAGTGATTTGACAAACTATTCTACCATAAAGGCTCTAAACTGGGTATGGTGGTATATTATACAGAGCTAAAATCCTCGGAATATCACCAAGGAATAAGGAATACCATTAAGACTAGTATTCTTGAAGTTTCATGTACTAGCTCTGAGAGCACCTTCGAATGAGGAAATGTTTCAGGTAATGTGTAATCTGTTTGTACATATTCTTCCTAGGTATCTAATTCAGAGGTTACTGTTCACTAAAATATAGAGGTCCACAGGTCTGTAGGCAGTCACATTACTTTATAGATATTTCACCCAAATGCATTAAAAATGTAATTCCAACTGAGTTCTCTAGATATAAACAATCAAACAAATGGTTTTCCCTTATTGAGACTTGAGTATAAGACAGATTCAATCAGTGGAACAAACTATTTAAAAAATAACTACTGATATATGAATACTGAAGAAAAGATTTATTAAAAGGAAAGGAAAACCACTAAGCTCATGTTTACTTTCTAAAGTAGGAGAATACATCCTAATGCTTTATTTACAGTGACTACTTTCAGGTTTCTATCACTAAATTGTTCAAATAATTTAATTGTTATACATGCAGTAGTTTTTTTTTTTGGTACCGGGGATCAAACTTGGGTCCTTGTGCTTATGCAGCAGGCGGCGAAACCACTGAGCTAAATCCCCGGCCTACATGCAGTAGTTTTTAACAAATTACATTATCTAATTTTTAACATTCACAAATTACTCAAATAGTAGGGATTACATTTCAAAATATAAACTAAACTGACCTGTATTAAAAATTCCTTTTATTGACATGTTTTTTATATTTTGGTAAAAATAGGAATTTTCATAATTACTTTATTAGATACAGAATAAGTATTATCTTTACCAAAAAAAATTACTGACATAAAGCAAAGTCTGTATGTCACCCCTGGACACCTTGGGCCAAGTTAACTGTTTTGTCCCAAATCTTTTGGCAAGAGTGAGGTAAAGCAAGGACTAGATCTCTGAGCTTACATTCTTCATAGTTCTTGAAAATCTGGACTATGATTTTAATTTGCAGGTAAGAGGGGGGAGACAGTCCATGTACTGTGACTTTTTCCCTGATAGTAAATTAATATATACTTATTTTGTAAAGCTAGGACAATTAAGAAATGAAAATTATGTATATCTTGGGCCAGGGATTTAGCTCAGTGGTTTCGCCACCTGCTGTGCAGGCCCAAGGACCGGAGTTTGATCCCCGGTACTAAAACCCCCCCAAAAACAAAAATAAATTATGTATATCTTTCTTTCCTGAAATGAAAATACATGTAAAAAATCCAGAAAAATATTTGTGGCTAAATACACTATTCTTACTGTTACAATTTTGTTTTCCTCATTCAAATACAGTAGGCTAGTATTCTAAGTTAAATCAGAGTGAATTTCAAGTTATTTAAATTTCTCATATTTTTCCTCTTCAATCTATGAATCCCAATTTTGAGTTCTGATGCAAGTTCAGACTGATTGAAGTTCATTTATCTCATGGCTGGCCAGAACTCTGTGTAAGGACTACTCGGGATAGAAGGGACATGGCATTGTCATTCACAGAGGCCCTCCTTCCTCTTATACTCTTCTTGTTCATAATGGTGTACAATATGCAGTTAACCATCAAAGAAAGATTATAATGTGCTAGGTAATGTTCCACACAATTCATATACTAAATCTATTTAAAACCTAATGTGGCCATGAGTTAGGTCAGACTATGACCTCCATTTCACAAACAGGCACAGCGAGGTTAAGTAACTTGTCTAATGCTTTACAGTAAGGAACAGAGCCAGAATCATATAAATGAGTTTAACAAGGTTTGGTAATATAAATCATATACAAAAGGGGAAAAAAACCACATGTCTTTCTTTTCAGACTTTTTATTATGAAAAAGAAAACATCTAAAATGATGACCAGGACAGAACAGAGTAGGCCAGAAATAGCATCATGTGGCTTTACAACTATTTTTTTGTTTCCATTTTAAAAAAAATCAGATCTAAGTAACTTGAAAGATTTTCTGCAATTGTTTTTCTTCTCTAACACATATCCCCAGCAGTGAATTAAGCCACTATAAAACACCCAAATACACCAATCTACAATCTTCCTTTACAATTTTTTTACTGTTTTTAATGATGAGAAAACCAACATTAAGTTCTGTAACTGTATATATGCCTCTGATGTATCCCCCCCCCAAAGATTTTCAACTGTGTGTTTGACAAATGAATAAATAAATCTGTTATCAGTTGAAATTTTTGGTTGATAACGTCGTAAGGACTGTTTTCACAGGCAGAAAACATGTAAAGCAGTATTAAAATCTAAGTAAACAAGTGTTTGGTATCTATTTTAATAAATGGTTATTATTATTTTTGCCAATAGTAAAAATTAAAAATATACAAAAATAAAATATACTTTCTATACTACCACAAAAGAAAATTTAAAGATAAATTTATTTTGGGAATAAAAATATCAAATACTTATTAGGCTTAATCTAAGGATTATAAAACCTCTGCACAAAAAACCTCCTGCATGATCCATTTAAATAGTTTAAAAAGACAAACATAAATGATGCTGTTAGAAGCTAAAATGTGATCCCATTTCATAGGACTGGAGCTACAACCTCAATGTATATATCCTCCCAATTCATATCAGATACCCTAACCCCAAGATGATGGTAACAGGAAGCTGCGCCTCTGGAAGGTGATTGGGTCACCCCATGAAGGGGATTAATGACCTAAATGAGGCTTGAGGGAGCTCTTTTACTCCTTCCACCATGCAATCAAGAACACAGCCTTCACCACCCTGTACAAAAATCAATTCAAAATGGATCCAAGACCTAGGTGTAAGACCTGAAACTTTGAAACTGCTTAAGAAAACACAGGGGACACACCTGAAGCCATAGGCACAGGCATGGACTCTCAAACAACACTACTATAATAACACAGAAATAATAGCAAGAATCAATAAATGGGACTACATCAAATTAAAGTTTCTGCACAGCAAAGGAAACAACTAACAGAATGAAGAGACATCTTAGATAACGAGAGTTATTCTGACACAGGATTAATACCTAGAATATATAAAGAACTAAAAAAAATTAAAAACCCAAAAATCAAATAGTTTAATTAGCAAATAAGAAAACGAAGATTTTCAAAAAGAAGTACAAATTGCTAATATTTATATGAAATAAAGTTTAACATCTTTAGCTATCAGGGAAATGCAAATCCAAACTACAGTGAAGACTCCATTTTACCCAGTCAGAATGGCTATTATCAAAAATACACAAAATAGGGCTGGGGATTTAGCTCAGTGGTTCTGCTGCCTGCCTCGCAAGCACAAGGACCTGAGTTCGATCCCCGGTACCAAAAACAAAAACACCCCCAAAATAAACAAACTAAACCAAACCAAAACAATGAATAAATGCTGGTAAGAATGTGAGGAAAAAGGAACCTTCCTACACTGCTGGTGGAAATATGAATTAGTACAGGCACTATGGAGATCAGTATGGAGGTTCCTCAAAAAACTAAATATGGAACTATCATATGATTTAACTGTACCATTCCTTAGAATATACCTGAAGAATTAAAATCGGCTTACCATAGGGATACCTGCATATGCATGTTTACTGCAGCACAATTCACAATGGTCAAGATACAGAACCAACCTAGAAGGCCATCAACAGTTGAAGAAAATGTAGTACATATACATGATGGAGTATTAGTCAGCTACAAAGAAGAACAAAATTCTATCATTTGCAAGAAAATGATGGATCTAGAAACCATTATGTTGAACAACAACAACAACAAAAAAGCCCAGACCTAGACAAATATCACATGTTCTTCCTAATATGTGGAATCTAAAAAAGATGACAAGAAAGTAAAAGGGAGATTATTATTCAAGAGGAAGGGATAAAGAGGGTGGGTAACAGGAGGGATGAATATAAGCAAAATATATTATACACATTGAACCCTCACCCCGTTTCTCCATGTGCAACTAGGGGAAGGATAGGACAAGGCAGTTCTCCATTAAGGAAAATATGGTATACCAGGGTTAAATATTAAAACTTTTGCTCATTTGTTCAAGAAAATGAAAAGACAAAATTGGGAACACTGAACAACATATATCCTGAATATACAAAAACTTCTCAAAAATTAAACAACAATAAAACGAACCCAAATAACAGCAAAGGGACTAAATAAACATTACATAACAGAGGCTATAAGGGTGGCAAACAAGTACATAAAAGAGATGTTCAACATCATTAGCTATTGATTAAATATAAATTAAAAACATAGTTAGACACTACTACACATCAGAGTTCTTAAAAAGTACTGATAATTCTGAATGCTGCCACTAAGGTGGAGCAACTGAAATTCTCATACACTGCTGGCGTAGCTGCAAACAGTAGAGCCACTCGAGAATGGTTTGGCAGTTTTTTACATTAAAATAACACCTATCATATATTCAGTAATCCTACTCTGAATGAAATAAAAACCTTATGTTTCACACTCAAAAACTATACAAAAACTTACGGCAACTAGAAACGACCCACACCTTTAAACTGGGTTATACCCAAACATGAGATACTACTTACTCAGCAACAAAAAGAAATAAACTATACATACACACAGCAGGATGGATTAGATTTGAAGGTATCTGCTCAGTGAAAGAAGCCAATCTCATAAAGCTACATACTGTATGTTCCCACTGTATGACATTCTCAAAAAGACAAACCTATAGCCATGAAAGATAGATCAGCGGGTATGAAATAGTATGAGGGAGTGTTTCAGGGTGATGAAACTTCTGTGTCTAACAGTGGTATTAAAATGGTATTAAAATCAAAGTGGTGTTAAACTTCATAGATTTAACATCTACACTCCCATGTTTATTGTAGCATGCTTCACAACAGCCAAGAAACAGAAACAAGTGTCCATTAACTGATGAAAGCATAACGAAAAAATGACACAAATACACAATGGAATACTATTCAGTCATATAAAGAATGAAATTCTTTTGTTGTTTGTTGCTTGCAACAACAGGATGGAACTAGAGATCATTATGTTAAAGTAAACTAAGACAAGCAAAAAGGTAAGTACTGCATGATTTTCTTTGTATGTGGAGTCTGACAAAGTTGTTCCCATAGAAGTTTATGATAGAATGATGGTTACCAAAAGCTGAAGAGAGTAGATGGGGAGGGAAGAAATGAGGAGGGGTTGCTCAATAGTTACTCAGATAGGAATATATGCTATTGCACAATAGGGTGACTGCAGATAACAATAATGAACTGTATATATTAAAAAAGTCTAAGAGAAAAAATTTTGGAAGAAATGATAATTCGTTGAGATAGATGTTTAAAATCTGCTTTAATCCTTACATGTTGCCCACCTGTAGCAAAACATCCCACAGTACAATATGCGTAATTTAAAAATTTAATAGTTAAAAACAAATTTAATTAAAAAATAAAAACTCCTATATCAAAAGGAAAAAATAAAAAAAAGAATGCAGTTTTCAGTGAGGAAGTAGGTCCTCATCAGATACTAAATCTTTCAGTGCCTTGATCTTGGATTTCAGTCTCTGACTTTGAGAACTGAATGTCTGTTATTCACAAGGTACTCATAGTTTATGGTGTTTTGTTATAGTTGCCTAAACAGACAAAGAGAAAAAATTGGTCTTGAGAAGTGGGGTGTCCTCAAAGAACTAGAGAAAACAATCCTAAAATTTATATGGAACCAGAAGAGACCCAAAATAGCAAAAGTAATCCCGGGCAACAAGAGCAAAGTAGGAGGGACCACAATGTTGGACTTCAAGTTATACTACAAAGTTACACTAATAACAAACAGCATGGTATTAGCACACTAAACAGGGATGTAGATCAGTGGAACAGAAGAGAGGATGTCGAAACAATTTCAGCTCTCTGATCTTTGACAAAGGGGCCAAAAACATGCTGGAGGAAAGCATCTCTTTAACAAATGGTACTGAGAAAACTAGTTATTCACATACAGAACACTGAATCTGGACTCATATCTCTCACCATGTACTAAAGTAAAATAAATCAAAGATCTAAATGTTAAAACAGAAAAAGTCTGCTGGAAGATAATCTTGAAGAGTTTTACCTATAGGGATAGGCAAGGACTCTGAACAGAACCCCAACTGTACAAGAAATTGTACTAAGAATCAACAAACAGGACTATATCAAATTACAAAGTTCCCACATAGCAAAAGAAACAACCAACAGAGTGAAGAGACTATAGTATGGGGGGAAAATCTGTCAGCTATTCCTTAGGCAGAGGACTAATATCTAGAATATTACATATTCTTTATAAGAACTCAAAACTCAAACCATAACTAGGCAACTGAAACAGACATTTCTCAGAAGAAAAAGTATAAAAGGCCAATAAATACATGAAAATTAAGACAACACTGAGATCCCACTTTTCTACAGAAAGAATGGCTAACATCAAGAAATCAAATAACAAATGGTGATACTGCGGGGAAAAAGGAATTTTTCTAGATTACTGGTGGGAATGTATACTAGTAAAACCACTATGGAAATCAGTATGGAGAATTTTCAAAAAACTAGAATTAGAAATTCCATTTGATCCAGCTATTCCCCTTCTAGGCATTTCCTCAAGAGAGTTCAAGACATTATATTACAGTGATATATGAATATCCATGTTTATATCAGCACAACTATTACGAGTTGTGGAATTTTGGAATGAGTTGTCAATTTTCGAAGTGGCCTATATGTCCATCGATGGGAGAAAGAAAATTTGGTATTTACATACAAGGGAGTACTACTCTGCCATAAAGAAGGCTTTAAGCTTGAGTCATTTCTAGGAAAATGGATGTACTTTGAGTCCAAGATGTTAAGTGAATGAAATCAGACACACAATTTAAATACTTCATGCTTTCTCTTACATGAGAAACCCAAAACATAAATAAAGAGCAAAATAAAAGATAGTAAGAAATAGGGAGATAGGTATTTTGCAAAAGGGAAGAGGGCCCAAGAGATGGAGGGAGGGGGAAGAAGAAAAAAGAATCCAGATGTATTATGTACATACACCAACTCCCCATGAGGCATGCAATCACATACTATAAACACGTACAAAAAACCTTAAAAAAATACTTAAAAATACAAAAAGTGGATAATGCATAGGAGCTGGAAGAGTTTTAAGGAATTTACTAGACATCACATTCCATAAATTTTCTATGAAATTCCATAAAGGCATTTACTAAGTCTTTACCTTTGATTAAGCCTCTGATTAACAGGAAAGAATGATTTATATACACATACAGAGTACTTTTTTTTGGTACCGGGGATCGAACTCAGGACCTTGTGCTTGTGAGGCAGGCAGTGGCACCACTGAGCTAAATCCCCGGTCCTATATATACACATATAGAAACAAGTGTTAATGGTGACTATCCCAGAGAGCTGGCAAGAGGAAGATTTCTTCCTTATACTGTCTATGACAGTGGTGGCAAACCTATGGTACACATGACGTGGCAGGCTGTTTGTATCACTGAAATCTCTAAAAGGTTTGTCATCACTGGTATACAGTATAATCTGGAAAAACAACTGCAATCTTTCCTTTCTATTATTTGCACTATACAAAGGTCGGGGGGGGGAGGATCCTCACCACCTTGCACAAAGCCAGCCCTACTTCTCATTAACTGGCAAAGAAAACCGTATTTATTAACAGTTAATATGTTTGTGATAGGAACCATATATTTGTTTGCTGGATTCTCACATCATGAGAAAATAAAGACATTTCAGAGAATTTGCTGAGTTATGACTCTAGAGAAGATGAAATCATCAGGATAATGGGTTAGTAGAAGGTCAAGACAGATTTCATGTATTTTTCCCATATTTATTGACGTGAAGATGAAAGGACATAAAGCAGAGAACTGTATGTAATTATAGTAATTTGAATAGCCCAAAAATCAATGTCAGTGTACCAAAAATCCCAAAGTATACATAAATAATAACACCAGTTTTGTTTTGTGTTTGCAGAAGGAATTGAAACCAGGGCCTTTTGTATGCTATGCTAAGCACGAACTCTGAGCTCCATTACTAGCCAAATAATAGTAATTTGAAGCTACGAGGAATACTTTCTTTTAGAAAGATTTCACTCTTTGGCAGACGTATGAATTAATTATGCCAGATTCACTTACTATCCAATTTATTCCTGGGAAATATAAAAAATAAATCAGCCCACAGGGGGCATGGTGGCACACACCTGTAATCCCAGCACTCAGGAGGCTGAGGCAGGAGGATAGCCGTGAATTTGAGGCCAGCCTAGGCAACATAGTGAGTTCAATGCCAGCCTGAACTACTAGTGAGACCTTGTCTCAAAAAGCAAACAAACAACTCCCCCCCATAAAAGCAAATAAAGCCCCTTTAAAGCTACTACTTTATCCTCCAACATGATTATAAAAAGAGTGCCTTTAGTACTATAGAATGATTACTGGGGCTTATACTTTCTAGGTTTCTAGGGAAGAGATCACTGAATCAATAAATGATGACACTAGACAGGACCTCTGGGATTCTGATACTTTCAAGACAGAAAATAAAGGCTCCAAGATTGACTGATCTATATATATTCTCACATATTTCTCTCACAACTCTTAAAGAAGTAGGTTACATTTTAATTTTATACATGAAGAAACTTTTGCTCAGCAATTACTTGTTTAGGCTCAAACAGGTCCAATATGGAGACCCTCAGATTTGAGACTTTTTGATGCCAAAGGTCATGCTCTTTCCAGTACATCAACCTGGTTAATACAGATACTGAGAATAAATATTTAAATAATTAAAGTCTCTAGCCTACTTACTAAAACAGTTTATATTATGCAAGAAAACTAATGCTTTTAGTTTGCTTAAGTGTTAGCACACTTCTAAGGAAAACGCAAACTGGCTTAAAACAGACCTACAAATCCTCAACACCATAGGCTGAATACTAGGTAATTCTTTTTCTCATAAGAATTCAAGTTTAATGCAATTGTCCAGGGGCAGAGGAGCATGGTGTAATCTGTGTTTGTCAGGGTGGAGAGGTGAGGGGGAACTCTCTCAGTGGAATTTAGACCATGTTGAGCTGCACCCGATAACCAGTTTGTGGCAATGATAATAAAGGACGACAGATGGTGATAAAAGTCTGTGTATGTATAACCCATTTGAAGAAAAATTATAAATGAAATCCTGAGGTTACAAAACTAATAAATTGAAAGATAGTCTGCTCATTCATTGTTCCCAAGTGTTTTCTGATTTACAGTCCTTATCACAGATTTTCTTTAAATCGCTACTATCCAAAAGCATACTCTTAAATACTTTGACTTCTCTCAAAATTTATATATAACCTTTCTGGCATAGATTAAAATGTCTAAGGTGATATATTCCTGAAAACAGAAAGCACATTTTACTAGTACCTACAAAATTAAAATTGTAGCCACAAATTCAACATACGAAAATGTTATAAACCAGGTGTGGTAGCATATCCCTGAATCCTAGCACTCTGGGAGGCTGAGGCAGGTGCATCACAAATGTGAACCCAGACTGGGCAACTTAGATCCTATTTTTTTTTTTGGTACCAGGGATCGAACTCAGGTCCTTGCACTTGCGAGGCAGGCGGTGGAACCACTCAGCTAAATCCTTGGCCCTAGATCCTATTTTTAAAAATGGGCTGGGGATATAGCTCAGTGCAAGAGTGCTGGGTTGAAATAAAACAAAACAACCAAAATATAAACAAATAAATAGAAATAAAAAGAAATACCTACAATGTACCAATAAAAGAATACAAAAAAAAAAAGAAATAAAAAGAAAATGTTATAGGAATGGTTTGAAATTAGTTACTGAATTTATAGTCGAAAATAATAGCATGGAATTATGCCTTTTATTTTGAGGATTAAAAAGTAAATACTTGGGGCTGGGGATTTAGCTCAGTGGTTTAGCCGCTTGCTATGCAAGCACAAGGACCCAAGTTCAATCCCCAGCACCAAAAAAAAAAAAAAAAAAAGTAAATACTGAAAACCAAAGAAACAATTTAAATGTATATAACTTCTAAGAGCTATATCCTATAGTATCTTTCCCTAAGAATCATTCTTTATTTTTAGCAATGATATTTTTATTCTTCACTGACTCAAACCATGGAGAACAGCACAAACATTGAAGATGTTTTTGATCTTCAATGAGTTTTCTTCGAAGAAAACAAAATAAAGATATTAAGATACTATAGGGGCCGGGGATTTAGCTCAGTGGTTCCACCACCTGCCTTGCAAGCTCAAGGTCCTGAGTTCGATCCCCAGTACCAAAAAAAAAGATTCTATAAATGGGTCTGACAGCTGAGCAGTATTTATAAAACAGTGTACGTATCAATCATTCTTTTTTCCTCATTCATTGTTGGTCATATTATTCTATTTCTAATTTATTTACTTAAGTAATAATGCAGCACCTACTATGCGCTAGATTTTGACAGTTCAGTTACCACTTTTTTGGATACCAATTTAAAAGCATTCCTTGCAAATTTGGACTTACCTCTGAAGGATACTTGTATCCAATCTCTACCTATTTTTCTGACATTATCCATCTATCCCTCCCTTCTCTCCTTTTCAAATGGAACAAACATGGAAGTGATATTAAGATATATTTTAGACAGGGATGACCAGAGGCCCTTTTATCTTTCTTCCACCAGATCAGTTGGTAAGGTAGATCGCTGAGTGCCTAGATAGTAATAACTGTGATTTATAAGTAATTATGAAATCTATTTCCCAAATTAAGGACTTAGGAAAACATAACCAATAATAAAACATACAAGAAGGAAAAACAAATTTACAATAGAACAGCCATCCACGTGCAAGGTGCCAGTTTACAGAAATAGTTCTTCACTTTCATCCATACAATACCTACTTGCCATCTGTGTCTGATGTAGCTGCATAGTGCAGGGGTGTGCAGCCTCTTTCATCAAGGTCATTCACACTTGCTCCCGATCCCACAAGAGCAAACAGGCACTGGTAATTGCAGTTGGCAGCAGCGTAGTGCAGTGGAGATCTTTTGTGACCAATACAAGAAAGATAAAAGCCAGGGATATGCAATAGTTATCAAAAGCATAGTTGACTCTTCATCCAGTTACAAACATTGTATTTACAGGGATCTTTCTACTGTCTTCTACCATATACTAAGTCTTTCAGAGGGCTGGTCATAAAACTAGGAGAAAGTAAGATGTTAGAGAACTTTTTGGTGTAAAAAGTAAAACTGAAACAGTTATTTACTGGTTCTCTACCAGCTGCAATCCAGTCATTCCGCTCAGTGAATTACAAACCACAATATTCTGCTCAGAAACTCAAACACTTTCATTTTAATAAAGTTTCTCCTACACTAACAAAAATGTCCCTCAGTAAAGAGTTAGCAGACTCTGTTCATTATATCAGCAGAGAAATAAAGGGCAATAGGAAAAAATTTAAGCATTAAAATGAATGCTCTCTTATATAAACGGCATGAAAACCCTGAATAGTAACAACAGATTTCTCAAGCAATAAAGGCCTAGTTTTGAAGACTATTCACTATTCAGATGAACTAGAACACTGTTTTAATTTCTAAAGACTAAATATCTACAGCTGATTTCTTCAAAGTGAAGCAGAATGTTACTGAATGGACTGTGACTATTCCACAATTTCATAAAAGAAAAAAACAACCAGATAAATGATGGTAGATTTAGAAGTCTTCATACTATTATTTTTTCCTAAAATATTTACCTAATAAAATGATAGTAAAACACTGTTTTGCCTTACTTAATGATAATACATTTTTAAAAATGCAATTAACATGAATTACTTTTAATGTTTCTAAACTCAGAATATGCTTCAGAAGCCCTATTTGTAGTATAGATTGCCTGAAATGTTACAATTTAATATAAACTAGATTTAAATACAATTATAAAAGCAAATTAACTACAAAAATATTGCATTCCTAGGCTACACAAAGCGATTCTTGATTTTGTGGGTCATTAATTCCTTCCATTAGCAGGCTTACGAGATCAGTTTGTTTCTCAAACTTGGGGTCAAATTATTTTTTTCTTTTATTACTTCTGAATTCCTAACATTTGTAACTCTTTGTACTTCTCTGCTGTACTGGTCCCATCACGTGTACCTACATTCACATGTTTCTTTTGACATGCTCCCCTGTCATATACTTTGATATGTACAATTTTTAACTACTGACACATAATTTTGCTTATACTATCACCTTCATCTTTCAAACAAATTCAAATTCCCAATACTTCTCTCCTATATGGTTTAATACACTCTTCTGTTCCTGCTCTAAGTAGGACTAGATAATATAACTTCATATCCTGCTCTCACAAATGCAACTAACAACGAGGGTTGACATTCAACAATGGAACAGAACATTGGCTGAATGACAATATTCTGTCACTGCATAGTTGTCTTCCTGGAGATTCTACTTGTAGGATATGTAGATGTGTGAGTGATTTATAAAAAAAGGAGAAAAGAAAAATCACACATATATTTGCAACCTATTTTTTCCCTCTTTAATAGTGTTTTGTAACCACATACGGGAAGTAAAACTCAGAACTACGTTACAGTTAGAACTATGTTAATGTTAGCTTCCATCATTTTTATTTTGAGACAGGGTCTCACTAAATCCGTAAGTTCTGCAAGCTGGACTTGAATATATGATCCATCTGCTCAACCTCCCAGAGTGTTGGGATTACAGGCATGTGCCACCATGCTCTGTTACTGTGAGTTTCTTGAAGGAACATAGGTACCATGGAGTTTTAAATTTCCATGGCTATATTATGGAAGGAAGAGAAGTGATATAAAAAAGTATAGAGGTAGGGCTAGGGATTTAGCTCAGTGGCACTGCACCTGCCTCACAAGTGCAAGGTCCTGAGTTTGATCCCTGGTATCAAAAACAAACAAACAGAAAAAACAAAGTGTAGAGGTAGTAATACCAGCTAGTTGGGGGCTGAGGCAACAGGACTCCATGCTGGAGAAATGAATGGTTAGCTGACATGTAGTTCAGTGGGAAAGGGCTTGCCCTGCATGTGAGAGGCACTGGGTTTAATCCCCACCACAGGAAAAAAAGTATAGAGGTACTTATAAGTACAGAGCTGTGGCTGGTAGCCTAAGGCTATGAAGGAACTCAAGTGGAAGCCTGGGTAAGAGTAAACATTTAGATCACTGGCTTTAATTGGTACTCCCAACAATCATCACTACAATGCAGAAGATAGTTAATGTTCAGTTAATTTTCAGAAATCAGAAGGTTCTACAGAGGAACTGTACCCTACCTTCCAAATTTATCCTTTTTGTTGAAGTCTGCACCAGTATTCAGCAGAAGGTTTAGGCACTCCAAATTCCTATTCAGGGAAAAGAAAAAACTTAGTTGTCAGTGATTTTATAATAAAATCGATAGATTTAAATAAGCATATAAGCATATTTTTAAATGAGGATAAATGTGAACAAAATGGCATGACTCACATTTTATAAAGACTAAAACATTAAAATTTATCTTCTCTAGAATTAAAAAAATTATTTACATACCTATTGGCACATTGTTAGGAAATAATGAATCACGTCATTGTTTAAAAAGGAAGATCATTTGTAAAAGAGATCTTAAGGAATTTTTAGGAAATAAGATGCTTATCATTAAACAGTTTAAATGTTAGTCTTTAATGCTAAATTAAAATGGGTTAAAAAGATCTCAAAAACATAGTGTCCCAAGTGACCTTTCCATTATCTTCTCCTGTACTATGTTTGCTTAGATGTATTCTTAGTTAAAATGGTAAGAGACTACACTACATACATGGTTTTCCTTTCATTTTTTAAAAACCTAAACATCAACTTAATATATTACAATAAAAACTGTGACTGCCAAGCAGTCAAGATAAGTCTACTGTTCCCTTCTCATGGGTTAAGTTAAATGGAAATTAGTTTTTAACTGAAATGTTCTCTAGTGACCTTGAAAGAACAAGAGTCAATCACATGCTCACAATCCATCCCTACAATTTAGACTGGCCTGGTTCAGCATATTTGGCCTCTGAAATCAGTAGAAATTTTAAAGGAATTATCACTAGAAATAAAGTTCTTGCAAAATGTCCTTTTGATAATCATGAATTAAATAGCTTATCACAAATCTAAATTATCAGAATTACCAGTAGATTAGCAGTAAGATGTCAGAGTCCAAAAGTATTTTAATTGAAGTCTGGTCAGTAGAGCCAGCTGCCTAGTTTCTCCCAAACAGTGCTGTTTAAAACTTACTTCAAACTCTTTTAAACCCAAATTTTCCTCTTCCCAGTAAAGAAATAAATGCAATGAACATTTTCCCAAAAAGTAATTTTTAAAATACTCAAAGAGTACCAGTATTATTCAAAATACTCCCAATATTTTGATGTTCTCACTTGAGGATATGAATTTTTATTTAAGAAATCACTTTTTAGATTTTTTTTACTTATCCAGAAATTTTTCCTCTTATACAAAGTAATACTTGTAGGTTTATTCTCCACCCCCTCTTACAACTCATCACTTAAGTGAAAGATGACGAAAACAAGTCTTTCTTTATCCAAAACCTCTTGTTTTGCTATTTTGTGGTGGCTCAGAACTAACAAGACAGGAACAGAGAAAAGAGAAAAACTTACATGACCAGCTTCATTCATCCCCCCTTTCCTTTCCAGTCTCTCTTCTTCCCTCCTCTCTCTCCTCTGTGCTGGGGCTTGAACCTAGAGCTTTAAGTTTGTGCACTCACTGAGCAATACCTTCTAGATCCCCTTGATTTTTAAAAAAGAAATAAAAACCATTAACATACCCTCCAGCTGCAGCTGCATGTAGGCAGGTCCTGCCAAAATCATCAGGAGTATCTATATCAAATCCTGTAAGAATGAATGTCTTACGCATTATACAATATTATAGCTGTATTAATTTTTAAATTATCATGTCAAGATATATTAAGAATCACATCCTTCCCATCAATCTCAAAAACTACAAAATATGAATAGCTACAAAATGAGAAAATATTTTTAACAGTGTACAATATTACAAAAAACTGACCACTAATGGACTGTTGGTTTTTTGTTTTTGTTTTTTTTAAATGTCCAGAGCTGGACATTGTCTTAAAATTTTAGGGAGACAAAAACAACAATAACAACAACGACGACGTGTGTGCTTGTAAAGGTTCCCCTTACCTGAAGAAAGAAGTTTCCTGCAGCAATCTGAAAAGCCACTTAAGGCTGCCAAATGGAGGGGGAACATTCCATGTATGCCACGCCTAAGGTTAATAGGACAGTACCTTCATTATAACCAAAGAAAAATATAATCATTTAAACAAATTACTAAAATGAAAGATAACTACTTAAGTCAAAATCTTAACACTTTGGAGAACAATATGGCTAGAAGGTGAAAATGGGCAAATTACTATACACACACACACACATTTTTAAAGTATGTGTATGTTTCGTTGTTATAGTTTTTTATTTTGGTGGACTGGGGATTAAACCCAGGGCCTTTGGGTTCCAGCCCTATTTTTATTTATTTATTTTTTGAGACAGGGATTCAGTCACTAACTTGTCCAGGCTGGGCTCAACCTTGTGACCCTCCTGCCTCAGGGAGCCGAAATCTTTTCAGCAGCAACCAGGGAATCCCTGAGCTCTGCACAACACAGTCTGAACACTCCAGATAGTATCTGGATAAAAAAGCATTCACATTGTATAACTTTTTTAGTCTCTTAAGTATTTATAGAATAAAAATAAAGAGCACAAAAATTAAGTCTCTGATGAAAACTGCATACTGTATTACTCATGCTTGAGGAAGAACTGAGGTAAAATATGCAAAATTATACTTCACTGATGTACCAGCTAGAAGTATATTTAAATATTTTCATCTACAATGCTTTCAATATTAAAAAAGGAAAAAGATGACAGTACAGTATTGAGGAGAAAATTCACATTTCCATCTGACATATCCAGAAAACCGCAGTTCATTTCCTTTTATTTCCCTGTAACAGCTATCAACACCTCTGCCTGTACTACTTACTTTGCAGTGTCAGCACCACTTGTAATAAGAGTGTTGATTAGCAGCTCATGGCCATATCGTGCTGCTATGTGCAAAGGGGTATTTCCATTCTTATCCTCACAGTCTATTACAGCTCCTGTAATAGAGGGCACAGTGTCAGACACTAAACTATGTAAGTTAAACCTACTACATATAGTGCAATGTAAAATACTGTTCAAGCACCAACTAATGGATACTGCAATTCTAACTAGATTTCATTCATGGATTATTTATGGGGCCAAGCACTTGATAGATATCATGCTTAAGGCAGTTTTGTGAATTGAGCAAAAGATTTAAAATTCACATTTTAGATTCACCAAAGGGTCCTAGGGGCCAACAAGTTTGGAAACACTGTGTTAGACACGTTTCTTTAGAGCAACACTCCTTAGCACTTTAATATGCATACACTGGGCAGCAGCAAGACTGCAATACACTGCTTCAAAAATTACTTGGTCAACAGCCTATTCCTAGTTTTCCTGTAAAACTACAGCACCTAAGTAAAACCAAGTGAAACTAAGACATAAAACCAAACTACAGCAAACTAAAACAAAACCTCAAGCAACAAAACTCATACAACTTATCATATCTTTTTTTTTGGTACCGGGGATCAAACTCGGGTCCTTGTGCTTGTGCAGCAGGTGGCAAAACCACTGAGCTAAATCCCCGGCCCCCAACTTATCATATCTTGAGGACTGTTAACAGTTCCTTGGAACATGGTTTGGGAAACACTGACTTAAAATAACACATCTAAAAGTTCATTTTATTTAAAAGTTTAGCTTGCCTAGCACTAATTCAAACACAGAAAGTTTCTAAAAACAGTTCAAAATATTCAAAAGGAAAAGTGATAAATGCCACAGAGCATATATATTAATATACAACACATGTAGTGGAAAAGCAGTTTTCTACTTGGTAATACCGAAAAAGTTCTAACTGCTATAGAAATAAAACAATCCAGGAGAAACAATAGAAAAATAAATTATGAAACATACACATACATAGCATTTTATACCCTAATATTTGAAGAGATTTGAAATAAGTAGTAAAAATATGTATACTGGTATGACAATTCCTGAATACCATTCATTTTGTGGATGTTTTTATTACATTTAAGAAATAAAAAACAAACAGAAATACTTTTTACCACTCTGGATAATGGTTTGTGATCTGGAGAATCTACCATGGAGGGCAGTCATGTGCAGTGGGGTTTTCCCATCTTTACTCTGAAATAATCCAACACAAAATTTTTTTTAAAAACCACTCTGTTAAATCCATAATATGTAATCGTAGTGTTATTCTGAATATCCTTTTGCTCCTTTTTTTTAGCTATTACTCAAGTATTAAGTTTAATTGAAGCCTATGGTAAAATTGCTGTTCAAAATTATAAACAAATATTTATTTGTATCATAAAGCACAAGTATACAAGAAACTTTATGCTTACAGTATATAAAAAGCTTTAGGTGGAATAATGAGGAATAATCTTAATACCATACTTATTCAATAGGTGGGAAAATTGATACAAAAGGATATTAAATGATTCACCCAAGAGCACATAATCAGGAGTGGTATAGTCAGGGTATGCTTCTCATATTTAAGACTCAAAATTTCACATTATTACAGTGTTTTAATTCTATGGAATCCTGAATCCCTCCTTGACCAAGAAGTGAGTATCAGAATTAAATTCAGTTACTATAAATCATTTTAAAAATGTATGGGTATAGTAATTTGTTAATTATTTGTAATTGGTATTATTAACTATTTTCTCAAATAAAATTTCTCTTTAGAATACTAAATCAGACTGGCTGGACATGTGTGTATGTCATGTACAAATTCTAAAGGACTCTTAAATATGAAAATAAACAATCCTTGAGGTAGGTGGTATCTTCTTCTGAGTTAGGTTAACTTCTTTTCTTCCCTAAAATCTTTTGATTAATCAATATATATATGGATTATATACAAAATAATTGTAATAATATATAATTATTATATATAATCAATCAATCAATCTATCTATTTATCTATCTATCTAGGGAAGAAACTGGTTTGCAGCACCTACTCCTTTAGGAACAGTCAGCATGCCTTCTGTGTAAACTGAAATGTGACAAATGTCCTAAGTTTATACTAACAGTGTACGAATGCACATCTCTTTTAAGAAATCTTCATACCATTTGGAATATTACAGCAACATAATAAATACCCACACCTCAGTATTTGATTCTATTTTATATGAATTTTTCAGGCAAACAGGTCATCCAGACAATCTTACACAATTTACAATCTTGGAGGCAGTGTGAGAAGCGATAAGGGAGAGAAGATGTACACAGCATGGGCTTTGGAGTCAAGATTAACGTGGGCATGAGTCTCATTGCTGCCACTTACCACAAGCAAGATTTTGGACAAACTATCTAACTTCTTCGAGCCTTCAGTTCCTCAAATGAAAATGAGGACAATACCATCTATATTTCACAGTCTGTCGTACAGAGTAAATACACTAACCTTGGTAAAATGTCCACATAACACAATAATGCCTCTTACAGTATCAACTAACATTTTTTATTTGGTGTTTATAAATGTGTCAGCTGTTATTCTTTCAAGAAAAAAACAAAAACCAAAAGCTTAGTTTCTTTTCAAAGTGCTCCCTATGTGACAAATTTTTATTTTATTTTTATTTTTTGAGACAGTATTGCTATGTAGGTTAGGGAGATCTTGAACTCTCTATGTAGCCCAGGTTGGCTTTGAACTCATGGCAATCTTCCTGTCTCAGCCTCCCAAATGCTGGGAGTATAGGCATGTGCCACTTCTACACTACACCTGGTTCAAATTTTGATTTTTTAATACTAAGGTTTTACCTACAGTCATTTTTACAAACAGAACCCAAACCAATACAGAGATGTGTAATAAAAATTAGGATACTCAACATGATGAAATGTGGAACATCTAATTTTAATTAACATATATAGTAAGCACAATGTTTCAGATATAGTTTAAAACATCATATATATTAGTCATTTAGTTCTCACAACCCAATGAGATAGACCCTACTAATCTTGTTGCACAGAAGAGGAAACTGAGGTCCTGAGGTTAAAGAATTCAATCAGGTCTCCTAACAAATAAATGGTAGTCTTTTATTGTAAGTTATAGGTGGCACCAGGGTAACTTACTTTGTATATACTGATCATAAAAATTATTCTACATATACAAAGAAAGAGTTTCAGATTTCCAAATGAAAAGTCTGCTTTCATACATATTAGGAGGGCACATTAATTTCTCTGAATTGGAGAAACAGTATAAAGAGTTTTTTATTTAACTATCTCAAATCACTGTAGAATCAAAGTAGGAGTTCTAAGCAAAAACAAAACAAACAAGCCCCATCAACACTCTAAGAATGAGTTTCATGTGTAATCAAAAACAGTAATAACAAATACAACAAGAAAAAAGCCACACATTTTAGAGTATTTTTTTTTTGTTACTGGGAATTGAACTTGGGACCTTGCACTTGCAAGGCAGGTGCCGGAACCCCTGAGCTAAATCCCCGGCCCTTTTTTAGAGTAGTTTTTAAGTTTAAATTTTAAATCAAGTTCTTGGTCTATTTGTTTAGTTGATCCATCTTTATTCTTAAAGAAGAATGAAGTGGGTGTGAAAAAAGTTTACGTACAAGTGAAGTAATTAATGAAGTAGGGCTTGTAATAAGCGGTTATAAAACTGGATAGTTACTGTCTTTTCAAGCCATTTATTTACCTCCTTCACTCTGGAGGACAACTTAAAAAAGCTTATCAACTTAGTTATTACAAATTGAATCACTCCAGTTTCTAGTAATCTACAACTTAATCAAGGACAGAAAACAATAAAATGGAGAATGGGGTTGGAAAAAGGCAGCAGCAGTGAAAAAAAGAACATGAGGGTTAATGAATCTAATTTTATTTTATAACAGAGAAGGGTTAGACTCAGCCCCTCAGTCAATCAACAACTTAATAAACACTCATTTATGACAAATACTGTAAATATATGTGTCAGGAATGAATATATATTTTTGCTAGGTGACAATTCATACCTATTAAAATTTTTTGCATAATTTTAGAACCAGAAGGGACTGCAGAAGTTATCAACATGAGAAATATGTTCCAGTGGAACTTGGCAATAAAATAATTGGACAATTACATATAAATAGGATGTCATACATTCTCAGGTTGAGATTAAGACAACTTTTATGAACTCTATTTCTAAACTAACATTACAGTTCACTGTCTTCAAATCTACTTAAACATGAAATATTAATTCCTTTGCTAAAAAAATTTTTTTCCATTAAGTTTATTGGTACATTTTAGGTATAGAATACAGTTACATTCATCATTGGGATCTTGGACCTTTACATGATGTGTCTTGGTTCTTAGTTAAAAAATTTTTTTTAATGTACGAAATCTAGTACTGAATTTAAAAACTCAGGATATAACCTCAAAGGGACCACTGTTCTGAGTATTTTATAAGTCAATCTCTTGGAGTTGATTCTCAATTCTAAATTTCAAAAGAAAACACAGGTTTAAAAATAATCACACACACAAAAAAATAGTAATCACAGGCAAGCTGGGGAGGGTGGGTGGATACCTCTAATCCCAGCTATTTGGAAGGCTGAGGGAGACAGCTTGGCAAGTTTAAGGCTAGCCTGTGCTGTCACCAAATAAAATGGAAAGAACTCGATGTAGATCACTGCTAAGTATGCAAAAGGCCCTGGGTTCAATCCCAAAATTGATATGATCAAGGGACTATCATCAAATTATATTAAATATTCATGTCTAAATGGCAGTGTATAAAGTAGGAAGCCTAACTTTTATCCTTTAAAGACAGCACCATATAACTGAAAAGTGTGTAATAGCTAATGATATAGGCAAACATCCATTATCTCCCTGACACTTTAACCTACAAAGATTTTAACTATAGCTATTTTATTATGAATAAGTCTCAGACTAAAAAAAATGTGGTTGTGACCTTTGCTTTTGAGGGACAATAATTTCAAAACTTTTATTTATGAAATACCCAAGTTTTGTTTTAAAAATTACTGGACTTTTGAAGAAAAAAGTAACTTTCCTTCCCAAAACAATTTATATATTTTTCTGGGCCTTGATTATCCAAAAAAGTAAAAATTCTTCAAATTAAAATAAGTGCTTCAAACTTATCAATATAATTTTTTTTTTTGGTATCAGGAATCGAACTTGGGATGGACCTTGGACTTGTGAGGCAGGTGCTGGAACCACTGAGCTAAATCCCTGACCCCTTATCAACACATTTTTAAGTATACTAACATACTAATACCAATTTTAATATACTAATTAAACTAAGCAAAAGAAAAATCATTATGATTTGAGAACTGAAAGCCTTAAACGTGTATTCTTTAAAAAGAAAGTTTTTCCCTAAGCATTGTCCCTTAGCTGGAAGAAGGCAAATTAAAGAATGGACCTAATTACCGATGGACATGATGATGCTACAGCTGTCTGAGTGGGTCAGCGGCATCACTAAAGGTTTAACGGAAATTAGGTAAGAAAATGGAGTCTGTCTCTACCAGTCTGAAAGACATTACTTATCATATACCTGCAAAATAATTAAAATCAAGCTTAAATATTTTTTATTAATCCTAAGTGGTTCAATTGTGATTGTGGTTTTCTTTTCTTCTTACCACAAGATACAGTTTGCCAAGTGGTCAAAGGATGAACTGATGAATTAATACAGAGCAAGTAAAAGCATCTTGGAAAAATCTATGTACCATAAAATACTGATACTCAAATTTTTCATGTGCTTTCTCATAGAATTATACAGTAAAAATAAATTTATTTTGGATCCAGAATTTTCATGTATTTCTATAGTCCAAGTACTTCCTTCTGAAAGTGATCACACTGATACTGGTTTTTTCTCCTAACACTGAAAAATTTCACAACAGAAAAGCCGAAAAATTTCAAAACAGAAATGTTTAAAGAACTGCAGCATAAATATCCATATACAATCCCATCTGGACTCTACCACTAACACTCTACTGTTTGATGACTTTTATCACATCCTCAATCTATCCGCCTATTTGATGCCTTTTAGCTATGAACATTACTACATGTCATAGCCACACAGCTTACAACAGATACTATTCAATTTTTGTTTAGTTTTTTTCTTCTGAGAGAAAATTTACTATAAGGTGTACAAATATTAAATGTATCAGTGAGTTTTGATAAATGCTTATCTATATAATACAAAGCCCTGTCAAAATACAAAACATTACCACCAACCCTACGAGGTTTTTTCATGCCTCTTTCCCAATCAATCCCTCCTCTCAGAACTAACAATTGTTCCGATTTTTTTCAACTATACATTCTAGAATCCCATGTAAATGAAACTTCACCTATTCTAGAACCTTTTAGAGCTAGAAATTCGGTATATACTTTTGGCCTCACTCAGTGTCTTTTAAAGGTTAATCCATGTTCTTAAGTTTATCATAGCTCATTATTAAATCACTGAATGGTACTGGCTATGCTTTTAAACATGGGTTCTGATTTCATACCTTCATATTGACATCAGCCCCATTGCCAACTAGAAGTTCTAAACACAATGCTCCATGTGTAGATGCAGCAGCAAAGTGCAAAGGAGTAAATCCTTTTTCATTCTTTTGATTTACATTAGCACCACTGTCTATAAGTTCATTCACTACAACATCTTGTCCATTATAGCAGGCCACATGAAGAGGTGTATTTCCGTAGGCATTTGGTTCGTTCATCTATTGGAAGGAAAAAAAAATGTGTGAATGTTAAAGTAGCTTTGCTAAGTATCATTATTATGGGCTACTTTAGAAATCTTGTGGCTGTGATCAAATTATTAAAGTGAGAAAAAATTAGAAAAAAAAACAAAAAGGGACAAATACACAGATAAGGATTATAATGCTAAAGTTCTTTTAAAATAATGAACATAAACATTTTGGTGTTACATGGATTATGTACATTTAGAGGATGTAATTTACATATACAATGTCTATGTCATGACAAAACTGAATGGTTCCAAAAAAGATATTTTAGGAAAATAAAAACTAACAATTTTTTATTTTTTTGGTACCGGGGATCAAACTCGGGCCCTTGTGCTTGCAAGGAAGGTGGCGGAACCACTGAGCTAAATCCCCGGCCCAACAATGTTATTTTTAAAGGTCTTGTAGGACAAGAAAAATTGTGAGAATAGAAGGAAAAAATGGAAACAAAGCTTTTGTACATAGGGAGGGGGAAAGGGATAAAATGAAATTTATTAAAAAAAAGGAAAGCCTTCTAGATAAACGACTTTCTATAGAATTAACTCAGAATCATGAAAAATGAACCAACAACGAAGACTCTGAGGTTCATTCAGTAATGTGTTATTTTCAACTTTTTCACACTGCAGTGACAAAAGACTAAAATGAGTAATGAAGTAGATATCAGGATTAAAAAAAATGAATGGCATGTTCTTCTATTTAGCTCATGTTTGTTACAAACTTGCATCTATTTTCTAGCTTCATATGTTGACATTTTATCAAAGCCAAAAGAATGTGAAATAATGAGAAATAATTCATGCAACTCAGGGGTTTTTTTTCACCCTATTTCTAATAAATAAAATGGGGAGACAGTTGGGTAAAGAATTTGACTTTGCCTCCAAAAAGAGATCTGACCTTTGCCTCTGGCTGAGGTAATCTATATCTGATAGCAATGTCCTTGTTTCAGATGGGCCACACACGAGATCTTAGAAAAAGGCTGACTACATTTGACTATCTTAGAATGGTATGGGGTCAATTATGCCAGGTTTCACACATTCCTGCCAGCCTGAACCATGGAACAGTCATGCATGTAATAATGGTGGTTGAGAGCCCAGCAGTGAGACATACAAACTACAGCCCTGTCATGCACGTGGTTAAACCAACAACATGAGTTAGGGTGGGGTTTGTGGTTCATGAGGAATAATCAGACTTGGAGAATGAAATCAATCATGTAGGTAATCAATAAATTATGTCTATGTAATGAGACTCCAATAAAAAAACCTCTGGAAACGAAGCTCAGGTAAGCATTCTGAGTTGGCAATACTTTGTGGACACTGTCACACGTTAATACTGGAAAAGTAATGCGTCCAGTCTTTATGAGAAGGGAATGATAGAAAACTTCACCTGAAGTACACTTGTAGGCTCTACCTTATGTGTCTCCCTTCCTTTGATGTTAACTGATCTCCCTTCCTTTTACTGATGTAATCTTCTACCTAATAAACCATAGCTGTGAGCTGGGCTTGATGGTACATAGCTGTAATCCCAGCATTCTGGGAGGCTGAGTCAGAAGGAATCCAAGTTTGAGCCCAATCCTAGCAATTTAGTGAGACTATTTCAAAATTAAACGGGGGCGGGGGGGGGGCGGGGACGCAGCCCATGTGACGTAGTTCAGTTGTGAAGGGCCTGAATTCATTCCCCAGTACTGCAAAAAGCAAGCCAAAACAAAACAAAAACATATTGTAAGTGTATTTTGTAAGTGTATTCAGTGAATTTTGCTGAGTCCTTCTAGTGAATTATTAAGCTGAAGGTGGTTTTGGGAGCCACCAAAACATGTAGTTGGGTGGCCTTGTATACAGACTGCCCTCTAACTTTGTAGTAGGCCTCAGTTTGTCACAACTTTAATCACTGGTAACAAAAATTTGAAGAAGTAAAAACCTTAATTTCAATCAAAGTACCTACATTTTGTCACCAGAAGATTTTCTCTCAAAGCCTTCAGAAAGAACCAACCTTGTTCATACCTTAAGATTAAATTTGTTTTTTAAAGTCCCTTACTTTGTGATAATTTGTTATAAAATTTCTAGAATACTAAAAACCCACACAAGAGGTCATACGTCACTAGAGGGCTTTACATTTACCTCACAGAACACTCTGCCACTAGAATCTACAAATGTTGTTTTACTGTCACCAAAATAAATTTTAAAACTGTACTAAAATGGATTTAAAACAGGGACTAGAAACACGGTTAGTTCATTTATCTGTACAGTATTAGGGGACTTTTAAGGCAATTATGTTACACTGCCGAAACAGCTATAACCTACTTTTTGTTAGTTTTTTGCTCCTGATCTTAACCACTGCCCCCAGCACGACTTTGCCCTCTCTTACATAATTTGCCACTTTGAAGAACCAGAAGTTTGCCTGAACTGTACCAAAAATAAGAGTAAAAGTACAGCAGGAATAAAGTTTAAAGCATGCTTGTGAAAGCTATAGGTACTCTTAGCTTTCTCAATTCAGCAATCAAATATATCCAGATAGAACAGTATTACGTCCTAAACAAAAGAATTATACAGTAAGGAGCACATATTTGGTGAGCAAGAAGTCTCTAGTCTTCAAGCCTAGCCCTCACCAATACCTTGTACTGCAATCTGTTATAGTCATTTAAAGAGAATATCATATTAATTAGGTAAACAGGACTACCAATAACCTAGCTATCTAATCCAAGAGTGTGTGATCTACTGGTTTTCATAGAACTGGAGATTCAGGACCTCGAAAATGATGGAAAAGAAAACCTGGCAAATCATTCATGTTTAGAATGTATTTTAGCTTTAAATGTACTTGGATTAATTACATATCTTGATCATACTTTGCACTAACTTATTTAAAGGACTAAAAATATCTGGAGAAAAGACAAATATTATTGTAAAATAATCTTTCAAACATGAAATAACCTGTCAATAATGTAATAATAAAAATATAAATACTTCATTGTTTTATACTGTTCAACCTGTATACCTACATCAACTCCAAGATCTAGAAGGTACTTGACTACGCTGATCATGCCACTAGACGCTGCTGCATGAAGAGGTGTGTAAGACTTCTTATCTTTGCATGTTACTTCAGCTCCATGAGCCACAAGTAATTTCACAACATCAATGTGACCTGAAAATGTGTTTATGAAGAAAAAAGAGATGAGCATATAGAAAATATTAAATATATTAACATCTTTAAAGACAAAAATGTTTACACAGTGCACAAAAAATCATTAATGATGTTACAATTGAGAGTACTGAAGAATGTAAAATTTCAAAATAATTTTATGTTGGTAGAGTTTTAAGATGTTTTATGTACATGCATCCACTCCCCACCAATGAATGCAATCATTATGTACTGTAAACATGTACTAATAAAAAAATAAAAATAAAAGCAAAAAAGTTGGGAGAGGGAACAATTAAAACACTACAAATAATTAGTTTATCCAGTGATAACCCTACAACCTATAATCTTCTTTTTGCCTAGATCTTATTTCACCTTTCCCCCCTCCCCAGGTTGTTTTAATACATTTTAAGTTCTAAAGTTAGCTTTAATGTTTACTGTAAGAAATTATATTTCTTTACTATACTGGAATCTTTTACTTATAAACAGGAGCGTGACTTGGGCTTACTTTCCCCTACCTTCTTTTTTTGTTTTGTTTTGTTTTCTTCGTACTGGGGATCGAACTCGGGACCTTGCGCTTGCGAGGCAGGCGCCGGAACCACTGAGCTAAATCCCTGGCCCCCTACCTTCTCTTTTTAAGAAGGGGTCTTGTTATGTTACCCAGACTGGCTTCAAGTTCCAGAGTGCAAGTGATCCTCCCGCCTCAGGCTCCTGAGTGTTGGGACTACAAGCACGGGCCACACTGCCTGGTGGGCTTATTTCTTTTTTTCAATACTGGGGATTGAACTCAGGACCTTCCACTTGAGAGGTAGGCATGGTGCCACTGACCTAAATCCTTGGCCCCTCAGGCTTGTTTCTTAAAAATGTTAGGTTTGTAAACTAGGCATGGTGGGACATGCTTGCAATCCCAGTACTTGGATCACTGAGTTTGAGGCCAGCATCTGTTATATAGTGAGTTGCAGGCCAGCCTAAACTACATAGTGAGGCCTTGTCTCAACAAACAAACCAAAAAAAAAAAAAAAAGTTAGGGTTTTAGAACACACAGTTGGAAAAAAATTTTTTCCTTATTTTTTCCAGGAGATCTCCTTAACCTACTTAAGTCTGCTACTCATCCATGTAATAGTCAGGATAGGCTAGGTTACACTGTGGTATGATTAATAACCCCCCCCAAATCTTGGTGGCTTAAACAATCAGTATTTTTACTTTTTATTCATATATAATAGGTTGGCAAGCAGGGTCTATTCAATAACTCAAGAACCCAGGCCCACAGGGTTGATGTCATCTTCAATGTGGCTGGTCAGTGTGCCAGAAGGAAAAGACTACAAAGTTTCACACTGATAATTTTATGGGCCAACCTAGCATGTTGCTTCCATGATGTTTTTAATTCATTAGCCGAGACTAGTCACAGGCCCCCACCCAACCACACAAGGAGGCCATAAAAGGGGCCATATATCTGAAAGGTGAGAAACTATTCAGTTTTTCTCAGTCTTCATTTTAAAACATCAGATCAGATCATTTATTGCTTTTTTTCTTTTCCCACAATCTTTTCCATCTGTGTCTCTGTGGATGAGATACTTTTCTTACATGGAGTGTCCTGCTTCAGTATCCTTCTCAGTTATTGCTACTGACCTTTGAAAGCCCAAGTCAGACATGCTCTTCCCTGACCAGTCACCTCTCATCCCCAGAAGCCTCATTAGCCCCCAAACACGAAATACCTACACATCCTAACAGTCATAAACGCCTTGTGATGTCTCAAAATTATTAACTCTTAATTTGCTTTTTATTTTTATTTACTTATGTTTTTGGAGATAGTGTCTTGTTATGTAAACTCACTGTATAGTGCAGGCTGGCCTCAAACTCATGGCAATCCTCCTGCCTCAGCCTCCCAAGTGCTGGGATTCAGGCATGCACCACCATTTCCAGCTTAATTTACTTTTAAAAAATTACTTTAAATTAATTCCCCAAATATATACCTTCAAAGGCAAGGATTGTATGTTCTATTTCTTAGTATATTCCACAATGCCAAGAGCAGTATTACATACAAAACAGGTGGCCAATAAGTATTTGTAACCTTAATAAATTGCTTATGATGCCATTCTTACAATTCTTTCTTATAGACCGAGTATATGAAGTTTATAAAGTAAGGCTTTCCAACAGAGGTCCTTTTCTCTCAACAAAATTAAGGCAGGGTATACTATGTGATATAACAAGACTCAGGCATATCTACCTGTTTATATATAAATTATCAATCAAAGTGAATTATTTTCAGGTTTCCCTCCCTCACCTCAATAAGGGAGAGGGAAGAAAACCCCAAAGATTTTATGTTTCTAGGGGGCAAAAAGGATATTGCTATGGTTTCAATATCTCCAGCAAAACTCATGTTGAAATTTAATTCAGTTACAGCAACAGAAAAATGATTTAAGACAGCTATCAACTTATAAGGCACCAAATTAAATGTGACTATAGTATAAGATCCCCCAGTATACGTTAATTTACATCTCTAAAAAGACACCCACTTGGGTTTACTATAGCACAGTGACAATTAGAACTTATTAACACCTGGAATGTTCACACATAAATACAGGTTTATTTAAAAATTTTTTTTTGGTTTTTTTGCAGTACTGAGGATTGAATCATGGCTTCATGAATGATGCTAAATATGCACTCTACCACTAAGTATCTCCCCAACAGCCCTAAAGCTTTTAAAAATGGGTGAATAGAAAAAGAAATCTCTGGATGTTTAAAAGTAAAAGCTATGCACAGAAACATACTGGGAAAAATGTTCAATACATCATTCTAAGGAAATAATGCAGATCATGTTATTTGTGCTTGCAAACTAATAGATTTCAAAAGTATGAATGTTTCCTAACGCCAATAAAGCCTTATTTTAAAAGGGAGCTATTATAAGCAAATTTACAATCTGAAAATCGACAAATATTTGAGTACATTTCATAAGTACAGAAAATCTTGTCAATAGACTACTGAAAACATGAAGAGGCTCTCTAGCCAGTTTGGAAGTGATTTATTTAAAAGAAAAAAAGGGGGAGGGTAGTTCTACAGTGAAATGATATTGTTGCAACTGGATGGACTATGGCCAGAACAAGTGCATATCTTGTCATTTATAGAATGACACTACCAAGGGAACTAGAATTCATTTAATTTACAGTTATTTTTAGAATGGCATCCATCAGATATGTATGGTATGTATAATTTAGCAATCAGAGATAACATCTGGGGAAAGGGGTGGGGTTGGAAAACAATTCAATAGTGGCATAAGCATATGTAGCAGGGGCCTAAGGTAAAATTAAGGGAGCCTCAAACAGAGGATGGAAGGCTAGGACTAATAAAGAAGCCTGTGACAAATTATAGGAAGACTACATGTAATTCCTAATGTCTCTTACACTAATATTGATGGATTTTCTGAATATAACTGAGAGGAGAAAATGGCCTGGACTTAAGGCTTGTCTTTAAAACCAGTGGCCGACCATTTAATAGCTTCCTACTTTTACATGTTTAGCAATGTGTTACCTCCAAAGATCACTGTAACAGTTATTAAGAAGTGGGACCTTTAAGCAATGACTGGGCCATAAAGGCTCCTTATAAATAGATTAATGCTATTATGGAGGGAGTAATCCCTTCATTTCCCCCAGCAGTGATTCCTTCTGCCATATTACTATGGAGCAAGAAGGCCCTCACCAGATGCTAGTGCCTTAATCTTGGACTTCTCAGCCCCCCAAAACTGTGAGGAAATAAATCTGTGTCCATCATAAATTACTTAGTCTTAAGTATTCTGAGACGGCAGCACAAAATAGAGTTAAGACACATATTGATGTCTAAGAAACACAGTATCTTTTTTTTTTTTTTTACCACAATCAAGAGGTCTGAAAAGTGATACTTGGTGCATCAGTGAAAACAAAGCCATGCTAGGCTCTCTGAAAGACACATTCAACTATTTTGGAAGCTCAACTACAGGCAACCCACAACATTATTCTGGTCTTCAATTGATGAAAACAACTGTTAACCCTAATTAATTGGAAGTAAAGGCATGATGCACACTGCTATTGTGAAAACATTTCAATATAAAGTGTACAGTTTTAAGTTATGCAGACTAGCTGTTTCTAAACAGTCCCGAAGCATAAGCTACAATAAAATATTCAGAAGTCCCCAGACTTAAAGATGAAAAACTCTAGATGTGAGGAGGAAACTTTATCCAAGAAACTTGCTTCTAGGTGTTTTATCGTCAATGAACACAAGAAAACTGCCCATTACATGACAAAAAGGCATAAACTTTGTGGTATGAAATATCAAGTTTTTAGCTTTCAGCTATCAAAATGGCGACATGACAAAAAAGCTAACCTTTGTTTTTTAGCTTTCTTTACACCTACTCTAAAGGTCAGAACTGAAATTCAAGATTCAGAATTGAAATTCTCCTGTTTGAGATTATTTTTATTAAAGGCAAAAGTAGTATCTACACTAAAATCTGATGAAGTTTGATGAATAGATACAGATATGTATATACAGTGTTAAAACTGGTTTGAATCTACTTTATAATATCATATAGATTTCTATGTTAGTAATCTTCCATTGAATCTTTTTTTTGGGGTGGTGGTACTGGGGCTCAAACTCAGGATCTTGTGCTTGCGAGGCAGGCAGCAGAACCACGGAACTAAATCCCCGGCCCCATTAAATCTTCTTTTAATCTTTTACTTTTAAATGAGAGTCAGGAAAAGACATAACCAAGAGCAAGGAAGTAATGAGGATAAGAAACGCCTATAAGAATGGTTAGTGACTCTACTGTGATCAGTATTATCATAGGATGATTTTGGCATCACATAGAAGATAGGACAATTCAAATGTGGTTTTTCCCAGCCAGAGATGGCAAGATAGCAGAAGCAGAATTGCAACCTTTGGCAGGAACAAAGCAAGCTCTGAACACCAGGGCTGCAAGAGGAGGAGTTCTTCCATCTTTGTTTGAAGAAACTTCAAAAACGAACATCTACATCCAAGGCTTCCTTTGAACCATAACCCCAGTCTTACAGGACTTCCAAGGCTCATGGCAGGTTATATTTCTTCCATATTCATAGATTTACTTCCATCTGCATGGTCTTAGCATCTACAGCAGAGTAGAAATGCTGTTTTTGTGCATCTTAAAATACTCTAAGATCTACGAACCAATTCATGTTTTTGTTAGATCACAAAATTCCATAGGTATTGTGAGGTATATTTCAAGCCTACTTTTTCCCATGAGCTCTCTTAGTTTTAGAGTACAATTGTATGATTTTCCAAAAATATATTTATTATGTTATAGTAGGAAAGCCTGTATTCTAAGCCTCAGTTTCCTTCTGTGAAATTACTGTTATAGAAAACAATATTAAAAAGAAAATCAAACATGATACATATTTAACCCCCCAAAATAGGCTTAATATAGCTTCCTAACTTGTGTCTTTATACTTCAATTAAAAACGTGTCAGAATGAGCTTTTAGTAAACACCAGTTCTTAATTAAACACTCTAGGCCCATGTCTGAGATGTCTCTTCCTTTAAAGGTAAACACAATTAATTTCAACAGCTTTTAGATTAACTGAATCCAGTGCATTCCTGTTGTTGCAAACCTCCCTCACTATCAGGCTGGTTCCATTTGGGCACCAAACTCAGATACGGTGTAACTTTTCATTACACAAAAAGAAATGTTATGCAAATGGCAAGAACTAAAATGTTCAACTTTTCCTAATGTCAAAAAGTTAACTTAAAAAGTACATACCCATATATGCTGCCCAATGGATAGCACGCCTATCCTTCTTGTCAAAAGCATTAATATTGGCACCTCTGGACAAGAGTAATTTGACCATCTGGAATAAAGTAAACAGTTTGCTTTTTAAAATTCGGAAGTAGAATTGTTCATGAACATCCTTTGTGGCAACTATTCATCTTAATTTCTGTGGTGCTGTGCATTTGTAGAAAGGAAGTAGCTAGATTTCATATTGAAGGCCATTTAACATAGTAACAGGATAAAATAGGATAAAGGGTTCACTGTGTGTAAAAGTCAGGAACCATTTACAGTCATACAATGGTACTCAACTACTTCGAAATTTGTTGAATTTTCTACTGGAAGTATTTTGACACAAAAATTTTATCCTGGTATTTGTCACACAAACTAGAACTTGTTAGTATTGATTGTCTCATGCCTCGTGGACCTTTGCAGCCAAAACAATTTGTTTGGTAATTGTCATATGTCCTGGTACCAATTAACAAGTACCAAGGTACCATTGTATCTTTTTAAGATATTACTCTGCATCCTGGTATTTTATAAACAATTGAGTAAAAATCTGGAAAGTCTAATGTTGGAATTTTTAACAAGAGGGTTTATTCCTATTCATAGCCCCAAAATGCAAAGTATTTAAATTATTAAAATGCAAAGTATTCTCACACTGAAAATGTCTTAAATTTAATTCAAGCAATAGCTAATATCTAAAACATGATTAAATCTGACAGACATAGTGTCATAATGTACCAAGAATATAATTATATCTAATCATATTTCCAGTAATTTTTTCATTGAGGGGGATTCCAGGTTTCAAAAGCAGCACATTTTGTAACCTTAACTGCAGCAAAGGAAAGGATTCTTCAGGTTGTAAAATCAGAGAAGTACAGCGTATAGTGTTACAGTTGGAAGTGTTCTTTGTCACTCCAAGGTGACTATGAAATTCAAGTGTATGGGCAATAATCTCTCAAATAAGTCTCTAAATTTGAGAAAGTTTTATCATGAAAAAGTCTAACGGTTTGCTAGTTAGACTTTTCATTTTTGAAAATGAAAATGAAACATAAATAAGACATATTTTTGTTTGCTTTTACTATGGACTGATAAATGGCTAAAAACAGCAAGTTAACCAGGGGTTAGAGCAATGTAAATATAATAAATTGCCACCTACCTCACCATGTCCACTGAAAGCTGCATGATGTAATGCAGTTCTTCCTGCTCGATCAGACACATTTACATTACTAAGAAGAGGTACCAAAGCTTCAGCACACTTTACAGCTTTATTAGCAGCAGCTATATGTAAAGGGGTTTGCCAATTTTTATCTCGAGCATTTACATCTGCAGAATGCTTCAAAAGTACCTGAACTGCTTCCTAAAATGTATGAAAACAAAAGTTATAAGAGACAAGAGTTAACAGTTTCAGAAATTTTACATATATAAAATATAAATGAAGGAAATAAAATTTCCTGAGGAAATAAAAAAGTTGATAGAACTTGCTGTAAATAAGTAGGAATTTACTCAAGAAAACAAAATATTTTTAAGAGTCAAAAGGATGTATTAAGACACTGCCATTAGGCATGACAGCACAAACCTATACTCTTATCAACAACTGGGAAGCTAAGGCAGAGAATCACCATAGGTTTGAGGCCACCCTGAACTACAGCCTGGAACTATAAAGTGATACCCCGTCTCAAAAAAGACATTCCTTTTCCTTATCCTCTCACTAAAAGATACAATGATCCTTATCAAGATATACAAAAGGAAAGAAATGTTGACAAATAACCTTCAGAAATATTTATCTTGTTTCCAGTTAGCAAAATACAATTTATTTACACACTGAACAGTCTTATTACTATATATATTATTGAATATATGAAAATTAAAAACATTTCTCACAGTAGACACATGGCATATTTTACAAATAAAATCACTAGGCATAATTCATTAAAGTTTTAGAAAGGCATATACAGTCCTTGAGAAATCTCTATACTGATTTCCATAACAGTTGTACTAGTTTACATTGCCACCAACATTTCACCACACCCTTGCCAGCATTTGTTATTGTTTGATTTCTTTTTTTTTTTTTTGGTACTGGGGATCAAACTCGGGTCCTTGTGCTTGTGAGGCAGGCAGCAGAACCACTGAGCTAAATCCCCAGCATATTGTTTGATTTCTTAATGATAGCCATTCTTTCTGGAGTAAGATGGAATCTTAGCAGTATTTTCTTTTTTAGTATCGGGGATTGAACTTGGGACCTTGCGCTTGTGAGGCAGGCAGCGGAACCACTGAGGTAAATCCCCGGCCCTCAGCATTGTGTTAATTTGCATTTCTCTGATGGCCAGAGATGTTGAGTATTTTTTCATATATTTGTTGACCTTTATATTTCTTTCTCTGTGAAGTGTCTGTTCATTTCTCTTGCCCATTTCTTGACTGGATCTTTAATTTTAGGTGGTTTAATTATGAATTCTTTGTATACTCTAGATATTATTAGTCCTCTGAGTAGCTGGCAAAATTTTTTCCCCATTCTGTAGGTTGTCTCTTGACTCTACTGGTTCTTTCGCAGTACAGAGGCTTTTTAGTCTGATGTCTCATCTGTTGATTCTTGCTGTTATTTTGGTTCTGTTTAGAAAGTCCTTTCCTACACCTATGTCTTTGTGTTTTACTGATTTTATCTTCCAATGCATTTAATGTTTCTGTTTTAATGTCTAGATCTTTTATCCATTTTGATTTTAATTTAGTACATGATGAGAAATATGGGTCTAGTTTCAATCTTCTGCACACAGATAACCAGTTTTTCACAGCACCACTTGCTGAATAGGCTGTCTTTCCTCCAACATGTTTTTGGCCTCTTTGTCAAAGATCAAATAGCTGAATGTGTCAGGGGAAGTTTCTGTATCCTCTATTCTCTTCTCTTGATCCACGTGTCTGTTTTTGTTCCAGTATTATGCAGTTTTTATCACTACTGGTTGTAGTGTAGCTTGAAGTCAGGTATTGCTAGGTCTCTTGCTTTGCTCTTGTTGCTCAAAATTGTTTTTGTTATTTTAGGTCTCTTCTGGTTCCATACGAACTTTAGATTTGCTTTTTCAAGATCTGTAAAGCATGTTGTTGGTATTTTGATTGGGACTGCACTGAATCTGTGTAACAGTTTGGGGAGTGTGGCCATTTTGACAATATTGATCCTGCCTATCCAGGAGCAAGGAAGACCCCTCCATTTTCTGATGCCCTCTTCAATCTCCTTTTTCATAGTACTGTAGTTTTCTCTGTAGATAATATGATCCAGCAATCCCCCTGGTAGGTATCTTTCCAAAAGAGCTTAGGACATCATACTATAATGAGACCTCCATATCAATGTTTATAGCAGCATAATTCAGAATAGCTAAATCCTGGAAACAGCCTGTATACCTATCAATAGATGATTGAATAAAGAAAATGTGGTTTTTATATATAATCGAATACTACTCTGCTATTAAGAATGACAGATTTGAGACATCTGTAGGAAAATGGATGTACCTGGAAAATAAGTTGCATGAAATAAACCGGACATACAAGCTTAAATATATGATTATCTCTCATTTGAGTGAGGCAAAGTGCAAAGAGAATAATGAAGGACAGATAAAAGGGGAAATAAGTAGAATAAACATATGCCATGTACAGGAACCTAATAATCTCAGTTAATGTAAACATTATATGCCATAACATAAGCTAAGATCAACAGTATCAACAAGAATGAAAAATGGAATAGGGGAATTGGAGGGGAGGGAATTAAAAAAAAAGAATCTATGGGTATGTACATGTAACTGCTCCCCAATGTAAACTGCATGAATTACAAACATGTATGAATAAAATTTTTTAAAAAGGCATATACAAAGTCTTTGCTGTAACTGTATTTAGTGTGAAAGTTGCTGTTAAGGTAATTTAAGCATTTATTGTCTAAAGAGATTTATTTACCAGTGGCACAAAGAACATCTCACAACACCACATTATTAGTTGGATTCATGATAGAATTCCAAGGAATTCAGTATGCTATCAACATAGAGCAATATAATCAGAATTAAACCGAGCAAAAATTTCCTCTTTACAGTCATAATCCTATTTTTGGTAAGTGAATGCCAAACCACATAAAAAATGCGAAGGACCAGAAACAAAATAGAATTTTATTATTACAGTGGATACTGTTTGAGCTTTGTAAAACTGATCCTTTGTGTTATTTGTAAAGATGGAGGAAATATCATCTGCTCAACATTCTTCAAGTTTGCTATAAGGTACAATAAACTAATATACATGAAAAATGTGAGAAAGTATAAATAGCTAAAAATATAAACAACATACTATTATTCATGAATCACCAATAGCTTAAATTTTTGAAATAAAAAGTGACCAAAAGTTTCTAAAATTTGAGAAATAGTTACACAAATACTTATAGGGTTTGCAAAAGATTTGGTAAGATGTCCAGTAATAACCCATCAATCTGCTAAGGAAATCAGTCAGCTAATCAAATATATGCATTGGGACTGGGGATCTATCTCAGTGGCACCATGCCTGCCTCATAAGCGCAAGGTCCTAAGTTCCATCCCCAGTACTGGGGGGAAAAATACACACACACACACACACACACACACACACAGGCTTACAACCCCACAATTCCACTGTACTTGTTTACTCAAGAGAAATAAAAACAAATCCATCAAAGAATGCTCATGGTAATTTATTTATAACAGTAAAAAAGGGTCAGAAAATGATGTTCTAGGGTTACAAAAATTATATTTTCATGGAACAGCCCCAACTTATAGCTGTTTCCCATAATCTTATAGAAGAGGATCTGTACTACAGAGCTCAGTAATTTTGAGACTGAAGAGTAGACTAAGAAACTTGCCTGGACCACTGGTTTCTAACCTTGGAACTCGTGCTTAAATTCAGGCTTAGTAAATAGTTTTAAGAAATCAGAAGTCAATTGGCAGAACCCGCCATCTTCCTCTAAACATTAATTTTTCTGAAGAATTCTTTACAACCTTTGCAATTATATAAAGTATACATTCTGACGATTTAATATGATAAAACACTCTTAATTTCAATGGCCACATTCACAAGAGTCACATTGAAAAATGAGTAGTTATGACTAACATTAATAAGTTACAATAACAGTAATGTTTATCTTAACTGCTTTTATCTAAAGAAAAATACTTTGGAGGGCTAACTACAAAATTAACAGTATTACCACACAACTTCAGAATTCAAAGTTTTTTGGCTATTATATCTTAGTATTTTGTATTTGCCCAACATCACATAGCTAAAATGTTGAGATAAATTATCTGAAGCTACTTTCTTCAAATCTAAGTTCCATAAGCTTATCAGTTATAGACAGTGTGCTCAAGTGTACCGACTCTTCCCTCCTCTCCCACCTCCTAAACAGGAAGCTACAGCTAACCTATTGCCTCTGTCACATGGCAGAGTTTTAACCATCCCAGTCATTGTTCCCCTCTACTTCTCTTTTTTTTTGCCCAGTTCTTGCTCTGGGTTAAAGATACAGTTTACAATGAGGAATACACACAACAATAAAGAGGCAAAAGTTCCCCTCATTTTCTTCTGAGGCACCAATTGCCTTTCCTTCTCCAGAAATCACCTGGTCCCACAGGGGCAGTAGCTATGCTCTTAAATAACTAAAGAAACATGGAATTAACATTCACTTATACAAATACATACTTTTATATTTCAAACCACTTAAAAATACAAATCAAGCCCTAGTATCAAAGTTCAGTAAAAGAGGGGCTTTGGACACAACACATTATAGAAAAGAACCAAATGTATTCTATAAAAGTAGTAAAATGACAGAAAATGAATGTCCAGGTTTTTGCCCCATCACCACGATTCAAAATGAGTAGTCTTTTTCTTTTCTTTTTCAAAATTGAGTAGTTTTTACTTGCCTCAAAACATCTGTCCTTATGTAAAGTAAAGGCATCATGAGGACAAGATATAAAAGACATAAAAATATTTTGCGAATAAGGAATATTCTCTGAACGTGTCAGTTATCTTGACGAACAAATAATGTACAGGGCTATAAACAAGAAGGAACTAATCTTATTCGTAAGAAACCTCACATATTGCAAGGATGTATATTTTCAACAGGTAAAATAAACAAGTAACATTTTTTGAAAATAACTTCAGTGTCTAAGCAGTATTTTGATTAATACACAGATGAGAGAAAGTGTTGATTACAATCAATAGAATCTGTTCAAAAGGCTACCGTGAAAGAGAACAGAAAAGCCATGGAGAGGATTATATAAGGAAAACGAATTTCTTTTTAGGAGGGACAAAAATAAAGTGTTTATACTCTTGGCTATATCAGACTCTCTACAAAGTCTTTCACACAAAAGTAGGCATGGAACAATTTACTCGGTTTATGTAAACTCTGAAATAAAATGACCAGTCTAGGTATTTCTAATTTTGTTCATTCTTTTGAAAACTCAGAATTTGAATCTGGACTCAAGGAGGCCTACTTAATATTTTTAATATACAACGTATTTACTAATAGAAATTTCATACCTCACTACAAGATGCAACTGCTCTGTGTAAAGGTGTCAACCATTTGCTGTCTTTGGCATTAACTCTAGCTCCTGCAACAAGAAGGAAAAAAAATTGAAATATTTTACATGAACTATTTTAAATAAATCTCTTGAAATAATGATTATATTTAGCCCAATTGGATAAACAACAATTGAAAAAGTACTATAATTTTTATACTTTCAGTTAATATATTACCCTGAAATTACAAAACAGAATTATCCTTTTTAACTAATAAAATTATCAAATAACATACTAGTTCTTTTTATTAAAAATAAAATAAACATCATTTTGTATATAAGCTAGAAAAGTCACCTTTATACAGAGCATATTCAAGATAAAAATCAGACCCCACTTTAGAATATGGGTTAAAAAACTCAAATACTTAACATACTACTACTCAGAGATAAACTAACTGTAGATTATTCCAGTCTTCATTATATTTCTTTACTAATGAGTCTATCATGTCATAAAATAATATCAAAGTAGTACAACTATAATGAAAACAGTATGGTACTGTAAGGTTACTGTATAAAATGGATACAATGGGTACAGATTTAAGGAAAAAAATAAAGAGATGAATCAACTAATGTGTCTTTCTGAGTCATACCTAAGGTTTGAAGAAGGAATTTTAAAAAACATTTTAATAATTTTTCTACAGCTGTTTGAAAATCATTAAGTCAATAAGCAGAAAACACCAATCACAGAATACAAACATATTTAGTAAGACAAAAAGTGTATTCCATAATTTAAGGAGAAGGGGAAGTATCTTTTACATAAAACCCACTGATCTGGTAGTCAAGTCCTACCCAAATAGAAATGGCACATAGTAGCATTAATATATAACTAAATAGCTGTGGCTCTCGTAATTGACTACCAGCTCCTATCCTATAAATAATCCCAGATTTAGATCACAAATCCTAATGCATTTATTTCCTAGATGAAGAAATATAGATAGAAGTAGCTGGGCGTCGTCATGCAACTTGTAATCCCAGCACTTGGAAACTTTTTTGGTTCCAGGGATCAAACTCAGGACCTTGCGCTTCCCAGGCAGGTGCTGTGCCACTGAGCTACATCCCTGGCCCTAATCCCAGCACTTGGGAGGCTTAGTGAGGCAGGAGGAGTGTTGCAAGTTCGAGGTGAGCCTGGGCTACATAGTGCCACTATGTCCCACTGGATAGAGAAGCCTACACCTGCATCCAGGCTGGCGAGGAGAAGCTGTGACTTCCATCCCAGAGTTTGAGGCCAGCCTAAGCTACATATGACACCCTGTCTAAAAAAAAAAAAAAGAAATACAGATCAAATGGATGAAATGAACAGCCCAACATCAGAGTCAACTATAGCAGAACCAAGGCTAGAATCTTCGTATTTCCTAGTGCTTACATTATTCTATGTTTTAAGTATGAGGTTCCAGGAGACAATCAAGTGTAGTGACTTCACATTAGAGCGCCAATAATTACTAGCTACAGAACTACCTAATTGTGTGATCCTTCTGAACCTCAATTTCTTAATCTATAACAGATATAATACTGTTATAAAGATTAAAATATAATAAACTTAGTACACACAGCACAAATATGCTAGAGGCAGATTTAAAAGCTTTGAACATGAAAGAAAATAAGAGGTGTAGGAAACATCCATAATGCAGCAGTTAAAATTCTGAAAGTAGCTGAGTTCTCTGTGGAAAATGATAGTGTGAGGCCACTGAAAGAACCAAGGGCTAGTCAATAGGCAAAAAATACCTATTATAGAACACAAACGTATTTAGTAAGAGCTTTCAAGAATGCTGAAGATACTTTAGAAGGAAAGGGAGTTATGAAAATAAGCAGAGAAAGTAGTATAACCATTTAAAAATTTTTTATGTTAATTTTATAGTGCTTATAAACTCAGGGCCTTGCACATGCTAGACAAGTGCTCTATCACTGAGCCACATACACCCCCAGATCAAGAGTAGCACCATATATTTATGTAATAAACATCTGGGCAACTCTCCACCAGGCACTGCGGAGACCAAGATGGTTAAAATACAAAGAATCGGGCCGGGGATTTAGCTCAGTGGTTTCGCTGCCTGCTGCGCAAGTGCAAGGACCCGAGTTTGATCCCTGGTACCCCCCCTAAAAAAACAAAGAATCTAACTACAGTAAGGTCAGCATTGTTTTGGTATAAGGTAGAATGTAAATAGTAGAAAAAGTTGAAATCTTCACAGGTTGGAAGCCTGGAGCCCTACAGAGAATAAAGGGGAAATATAGAAACAAGGGCCCTTCATTTTCTCATTTATCTGCTTATTAGGACTTGGATGATTCTCTATAGTCCCCGTGTCTCCTTCCACAGTTTTTATTTATGTGTATATACACATTTACACACAGTAGAAGGTCAAGCACTGGATTAACAAAGGCAAAGAATGAGATTTCAAAAAGGGACTTTGGGTGCTGGGGATTTAGCTCAGTGGTTCTGCCACCTGCCTCGCAAGTGCAAGGTCCCAAGTTTGATCCCCGGTAACAACAAAAAAAAGGGACTTCGGAAGTCTGATTTAGGACATTAATTGACAATAGAATAGAATGTGGCTGTTATAAAAAAACAAGGAGGCTCCATAGCTATGTCCCCACCCAGATCTAATAAAAAGAGAAAATAAAAGCTATAAAAAGCATGAATATACTTTACTTTTATGCAGAAAAAGGAAGAAGTATCTTCATATTTGCTTTACATGCATATGGAAATCCTAGAGGGATGAGACTGGATGTTTATACGTGTTGGTGGTGGGGTACACTGAAAACTGGACATAGGGGGAACTGTGAATTGTTACTTGCATATATATATATATATATATATATATATATATATAAAATTTTAAAACAAAACAAACATTGGTTGTTCAAAAGAAGAAATGTATTTAAGAGGGAATAAAGAGGACAGTCATAGAAAACATTCTAAGATATGGCTTCATGTGAAAACAAAACAAAACAAAATAGTAAAGTAAGTAACAATAAATAGTAAATAGTAAAGAGTAGGGTAAAAATAGCTGTTTTTCTCCTTTTGGATATGGACAATCAGATATATAATTGCGTGAAGAAAACCCAATTTTAATGGTGCACATCAGAAACCAAAGTAAAAATCCTGCTGGCTTCATTCTGTCTTTTTAAGTTAATGATAATGAATGCCTTTCTTTCTCTTTATGTGTAATAATATAACCAAAACAAATGACTACAACAATGAATCCACTAATGGCTGAGGCTGTATCATACATCTAGCTCTTGCTAACAATTTGGTTAAATAATTTTGCTTCTTCTGATTCTAAAGATACTTATCTCCAGGAATATCTACACAATGGGATTTTAGGCCTTTGATCATAATCTTTCTAAGAAAACAGTCATCTTTTGTTAAATCATGTGGTTCTTCTAAAAGCACTAGTCAAATGATTTAATTTTTTTGGAAAATAAAGGCCAACTATATGAGAAATCTCTGAGGATCCAATATCCCTGTTCATAATGGTTAATTAGTATGTGATTCACATATTAATAATGACACAGTAATGCACATTACAGGAGCAGCAGTTGGCCCTGTTCCTATAAAATAAAAATAGAATGTAAGAGCCACAAACATGGCAATATACTTCTGATGGTTCAGAGTCCCAGAGTCCATTTCAGTGAACTCTCTAAAGGTAAACACAGCACTCCAATGTTAGCTATATATTAATAGAAACATTAATTTGCAAAGCCATTCTAGCAATGAAAAAGACATTTCCAGAGTAAAGTTAGCTAGTCCAACACCTACAAAAAGATTATAAAAGGGCCGGGGATTTAGCTCAGTGGTTCCGGCACCTGCCTTGTAAGTGCAAGGTCCCGAGTTTGATCCCTAGTACCAAAAAAAAAAAAAAAAAAAACATTATAAAAAACCAGCCACAAAGACTAACAATGAGGATGGAGATAGAGGGAAAAAAGGTATTATATCTACTTAAAACACTCAACAGTCTTCATGAGAGAAATAAAACCAAATGCAACAGCCTCTGGTGGCATCCTCATGTTCTCTATATGGTAGAAGATATTTGTAGGTTATAAAGATGGTCATAAGTCAGGAAAAAGAGATTAATTTCTTTACTTTCCCAGTTATTAAAACAGAAAAGATAAAAAATAGCAGCCCTATCTTACCTGTTAATGCTAGGTTACTGGTATATCCCTTCCCCCTTCTGGTGTAGCATTGGAGACTGAAACCATGATCTTTGCACTAAACTACATCCTTAGGCCTTTTTCTTTTCTTTTTCCTTTTTTTGGTACCAGGGATCGAACTTGGGACCTTGCACTTGTGAGGCAGGCAGCAGAACCACTGAGCTAAATCCCCAGCCCTGGCCTTTTTAGTTTGAAAAAGGGTCTTGCTAAGTCACTAAGTCACCCAGGCTGGGCTTGAACCTGCAATCCTCCTGGCCACAGCCTCTCAGAATGCTGGGATTACAGGTGTGTGTCATCATGCCTGGCTATGGCATACTCTTTGGTCAAAGAAAGCATTGCTAAGAAACTGAAGGCAATGAAGAAATTTAAGGAAGATTTCCATGACTCCTGCAAACTTATATTTACAGGTAACCTTTTACGTGCTAGGAATACATTTCACTAAATCCAAAATGTTTCCACTCACTGAATCATAAACATTTTTTTATTAGTTTCCTTCCCCCCACAAATTAACTGAACTCTCCTGTAAGATAAATAAGAAGCCAAAGCCTATACTTATACATACTTATCTGAATTTGGACTTTACCTCTCCAAGACAGAGATGTGATTTTTGATTTCACATATTAAAAGCAGTAAAAACACAAGTAAAAATCAACGGCAGAATAATCTTAAGCAGGTTTTAACCCATTTGGCACTACAGTTAAATTACAGAGAAAACTTCAACTATAACTCAATTTTTCATTTAATAATTTCCCCATAGAAAAGATTTTTTTTTTTTTAAAAGTGAGACCTATGATTTAGTAATGGCTCTGTAACCAGTAGGGATGTGACCTGGGGCTATTCCTGGAGCCTGGATCTTCATTTTGTTTTAGTATATGTGCCGCTGAAGTGAGCACTGGATCTTCATTTTGTTAATGATAATCCCTGCCTCCTATGGGGGAAAAGAGGAGAGAGCAAGAATAAATGTGGTTGAGGGGTGAGGATAGGTCCAAGGTTTAAAACACAGGGCACCCTGTTTCTATATAGTGAATTCCACAGTCAGCAACTCAAATCAGGAGTATACCTTTTGACTCCAGGTCCAATTGCAAGATAACGAATTCACCTGTTTTCTCCCTAATCAAATCAGTCTCCAAGTTCTGCCAGCTGCCAACTCTCTGACTTTTGAACCTCAATTATCTGTAAAATAAGGAATTGTGCAAAATAATCCTTGTGATCCATTTTCTTTTTAACATTCCATTCTACTTTGAAATACTCAGCATAAATTCAGTATTAACTGTGGTTTGTGCCATTTACTGGGGATAAGCCCTGCAAATAAGGGTGAATACTGTACTACTGAAGACTTCTGATATTTATTCTGAACTAAAATTTGGATATACAGGCTGAGCACCTACTAACCAAAATGGGTAAAAACGGAACCAAAAATGTTTCAAATATTTTTTGAAATATTTATGCTTCACAGGTTGACCATCTCAAATCTGAAAAATATGAAACCCAAAACTTAGCATCATGTCAGAGTTCACAAAGTTTGAGATTTCAGAGCATTTCAAATTTTGAACTGTTGGATTAAGGATGCTCAACCTATAATTAGTCTTTTACTACTTTGCTATTCTGGCAATCTACTTCTAATATATAATTTAGAATTGCTTATACTGCTTATACTTTTTTGACTTCTAAGATGTTTAGAAGGACCCTCTTCCACACTGGATAGCAAATTTGCAGATGCTTCTATAAAACTGGTCTAATCAAATTTCAATTTAAAGAGCTAGTGGGAAACTTAAATTGATATAACATGAATGAACTAAAGAAATACCCACTAAACCAAAATTCCTTCTGGTTCAGGTTTCATAACCTCTTCTGGTTCTTTTCTGAATTATGTAAAGGAGTATTTTCATACAAGGCCAAGGCAGTTACCCAAGCATATTGTCAAAATGTAGCAGGTACACATCCTAATTATTACCTATCTTCTTACTTTTTAGAATTGTTATCCCTAAACTATACAAGCCCTTACTATTTGCTCAGCTTTTCGGGGTAGGGGTTTCAGTAAGGAACTTACATAAAATTTTAAAGTTTGTCTCTTGATTCTAGAATGATAATACATTTACTTACTTCATCTATAAAAAGCAGATGAAGTTTTTCATTTCAATCTTTGTCTTTCTAGATTACAGAAATAAACTCTATTCCATTTCCTCCACACAGATAAATATCTATTATTTCAGAATGGGATCTGATTTCAAAATTAGTAGGGGAAGAATTGTTAAGGAAGCATATGTAAAAGTCACAAAAAAATTCTGACATTAAGTCATTGAATTTATTTGGTGGGATCAAAAAGGGCGAAGAAAAAAGAAAAGGATTGCTTAAAAAATAATAGCCATCATTTATTTTTTCCAGTTTTCAGATAAGGAAATTGGGCACATTCAGAGATTGAGTAAATTCCCAAAAGTGGTAAAAGGTGGGGCCAAGATTTGCACCTGAATATTTCTGGCAAAGAGCCTGTGCCTTTTACACTTTCTGTAGTGCCTCTTGTGGCAACACGGAGTTTGGTTTATTTATTTCTTCATTTCCAAGCAGAAAGCTGAGGTTCTAGTTTAACAACAGTCTGGACTTGGGTTTTATTCCAACTCATTTTACTACAAACTCAAGTTAGTTTTATTTGTTTTCCTTAAATCAGAGGCTAACTGCAAACTCTGAAAAGAAACAAAGTCTAAGAACTTGAGTGGCAGCCACAGGAAACAAATTACATGTCTTCTTCCCCCTTCCTGGTCCCCTTTAATCTTCCACTCCTCCACATACCACTTCTTCCATATTTACTTCCAATATAGATGTGGGAAACAGACCAAATTATAAAAAAATTTATTGAGACAAGAGCCTAAATTTATACTGCTATAATCATACATTCATTTAGCAAGACCTAGTGTCCCACCATATCTGCACATTCAGCCAACTTCAGACGGAAAACAATTTAAAAAACTAAGGTTTATAATGAACACATACAGACCTTTTGTCATTACTCTCTAAACAATACAGTACTACTATTTATATAGCTTTTCTAGTAATTAGTTATTATAAGTACTTGAGAAAAGATTTAAAGTACATTACATAAATGAGTGTGTGGTGCATTCCCAGCACTGGGAGACTGAGGGAGGAGGGCACTGCAAATTCAAGGCCAACTTGGATACACAGTGAGTCAAGTGCCAGCCTGAACTATACAGTAAGACCTTAAAAAAACAAAAAGGCTATCATGCTGTTTCCACACTGTGGGTGTACTTTTATCTTTGCTCTTACCTTCTTTTTCTATTTACTTGGCCCAAGCTCACTCTACAGAGCCAATTTCTCTCACACTCTTCACTTTTACTTTCTCAAATAAACTTTGCCGTTTGTTCAATTCTTTGCTCGAGGAGAGAACTTGAAATCCAACTCCAGAAGGAGAATTGAGCTATCCAGAACCTGGTAATATTTAGTTGGTGAGCTACTTTTTAGAAACAAGCTACCCAACATTTCTGGTGATCAAAGCCAAGATCAAAGCATTTTGGCACGGCCAGCCAAAAAACAACATTTTAGCGATCCAGGACAGGAGAGTACATTTTGGTGTGGCCAGGAATGAAAAAAAAAAAAAGTTCAGGAGAGGAAGCTAAGGCCCAACCAAGCTGGGTAAAGCGTTTTGTTTCGCCCAAGAGGTTTTTTCATTCTGTCTCCCTTTAAGCCTGGAATCCGGGGACTCTTCTCAAGGTGTCAGGGCGGGGCTTCCCGGCCCAGGTATGGGGATGGGGGAAAGGAATGTAGAAGGTTTTTTCTTTTTAGCTGCTTGTACTCATTCCATGGGTCCTTGTTTTCTGCAGCTTTGTGGTACTTTGCTGCTCTTTTTTGAAATCAACCTGGTCTCCATGTACTAGAGTTTGTAAATGTCTTTTTCTGGGTTTGTGTTTTGGTTGGAGGTGCCACCATGTTACTCTGTCATATGGCCAGCCGCCATCTTGTCTTGTTGCATGACTAAGCCACTGCCATCTTTTTTTTCTCTCTCTCTCTCTTTTTTTAACAACTGGCCTTATAAGCTGAGCCTCTGATTTTAAACAGCATATGGGCTTATGGAAAACCAGAGAAAGGAAACTTTGTCTTTCTTCCTGCAGGAAGGAAAAACTGTGTACTGTCCCTTTACTATCTCATGCAGCCTTTTGCTGGTACAAAACTTTTGGGTGGGAACTATAACCAGGGGACCTTGGCTGCGGTCTCAGACAGCTTTAAGCCCCCTAGGTAGAACCCCAAGTTGTGCTTCTTATTACCCTAATTCACAACTTATCCTGCCGCTAAGAGAAGTCCCAGGGCCAAGAGCGAATACTTGAATACAAATCCCTTTTATAGCTGCAGATGTCCAACAGTGCAAGGAACAACTAGGGCAACTATCAGAACCTAGTAAGTTTGCCGATGGGTTTCAAATTTTGGCCCTTGCTTTCAATTTATCATGGCAAGATGTCCAATACATCTTGGCCACTTACTGTACCCCAGATGAAAAACAAAGAATCCTACAAGAGGCTAGAAACTACACAGATGAGCGATATGCCTTGAAAAGGGAAAGAAACCACCCTGGAGAGGCTATTCCCCCTCAAACAGAGCCAAACTGGGACTATTATACTCAGGAGGGAATGAAGATAATGTCTAGTATGGTAGTTGCTCTTACCATGGGGATGAAAAGGTGCATTAAAAAGGTCTGTTAATTATGATAAAATGGTCTTAGAGGGTCTTAAGAGAGTACAGAAGAAAATCCAGCTTTGTTTTGTAACCTGTTAGCAGAGGCCTTCTGCAAGAATACTAATATAGATTCATCTTCCAGGGAGGGAGAGGCACTAATGGGACATTATTTCATCTGTCAGTCAGCCCCAGATATTTGGCATAAGCTACAAAAACTTCAGGTAGGGCCACAGACACCTATGACTCAATTGCTGGACATGGCCTTTTCTGTATTCAACAATTGGGAACCAGAAGAGGGACAAAAGAGAAAGGCTAAGATTATAGCTGCCACAATTGGCAATGCTTTAAACCCACCCAGGTCGTCTAGGGAAAAACTCAGGGACAGCCAAAAAAAGAGTTCCTGTTCAAGTGCAAGAAGACTGGACACAGGGCACAAGATTGCATCAGGTGTCTCCCTAGGCCCTGGTCCACATGTGAGGCGGTAATGTGCCTGACTTACAGCACTGGAGTTTTGACTATCCATGCTCCCAGAGAGGGGCTAGGCCATCCAGAACCCTCATTTCCTGCTCTGACTGAAGAGCCCCAGGTGAACTTGCAATGCCCTTGTTCATGGACATCAGCATCTCTTACCCAAGGAACCCTGGGTAAACTTAAATGTCATGAATGAGCCAATTCAGATGCTTTTGGATACAGGGGGAGCTCATTCTGTTTTGTTTTCCTTCTCTAGAAAACTCTCCTCTAGGTCTAAAGCCATAATTGGGGTCGATGGGACCTCGTAGGCAGAGATTCTTTATTCCTGACCCGAAGTGTCATTTTGAAGGCCAAATGTTTAATTGTGAGGTTTAATTGTCCCACAGTGTCCTGCTCCCTTGCTAGGAAGAGATTTACTCGCTAAACTGGGGGTAATTCTCAAATTCCGGCTAAGGCCAAAATGGATTTTACTTGTTGAGACTACACCAGGTCTCCCTGACCAAATTTGGCAACAAGTGGATCTTGCTGCATGGTATAATGGGATACCTGGTAGGGCAAATTCAGCTATGCCAGTAGTTACAAGAATAAAAGACCCTGGCTGGTTTCCTAATTGAAAGCAGTATCCAATCAAAAGAAGAGGCATGTAAAGTTCTCCAGCATCTCAAAAGTTTTTCAAATATGGCCTTCTGAGGCCTTGTCAGTCCCCTTGTAATACTCCCATTCCTCTCGCAGCAAAGTCCTCAGGAGAATATCAGATGGTGCAAGACCTCCACCTCATTAATGAATCTATCATTCCAAACCATCCTCTAGTGACAGATTCATATACAATTCTCCCCCAAATGCCAGGGGACACAAATTGGTTCTCAGTCTTAGATTTAAAAGATGCATTTTTCTTCATCTTCTTACATCCAGACTCCTAATTTCTGCTTGCCTTGGAAAGGGAAAATCCCATTTCAAGAGAAAACCAGCAAGGGGGTGAAGGGTGCACAGGTAATGGGGAAAAAATAAGAACCAAGATACATCATGTACAGGTACAAGCACCCAATGATAAATGTAAATGTACTGTATACCTAAAATGTACCAATAAAAGAATTTAAGCAAAAAAAAGAGAGAGAAAACCAGCAATATACTTGGACGGCTCTCTCTCAAGGGTTTAGAGACAGTCCTCACCTTTTCGCTTGGGCACTAGAGAAAGACTCCAGGTACTTAAAGCTTAAACAAGGAACCATCCTATAGTATGTAGGTAATATTCTAGTTTGTAGCCCAAATCAGAAATTATCTAACTATAACACTGTACAGACGCTCAACTTTCTAGCTAAGAAGGAATATAAAGTCTCCTAAGAATAGGCCCAGCTATCCCTCCAAAAAGTTCAATATCTGGGATATAGTCCTACACCTGGGGAATGACAGCTGTCTAGGGACTGGATCCAGGCTGTGGTCTTGGGCCTCTTGCCACTGAACAACAACTTTGCTCATTCCTGGGGATGGCCAAATTTGTAGGATCTGGCTACCTAATTTTGGACAAAAATAACTGACAATGCTCTCAGGCACAGAGGATACCTGACTTAAGAAAACCTTTCATTCTCTCCGTATCAGAAAAGGGAAAAACTGCTTTGGGGGTCATGATTCAAAGGCTAGGGCAAGAACCCTGCTAAGTGGCATACTTTTCAAAGAAATTAAATGGAATGGCTGCTGGATGGCCACCTTGCCTGAGAGCAATAGCAGCTATAGCTGTACTAACAGAAGAAACTACAAAATTAACTCTGGGAAAGAGACCAGAAGTCCTGACACCCCAACAGGTCAGAGCTTTTCTGGAGACAAGGTTACTTGTGGTTAGGAGGGGAATGGCTCACTAAGTATCAGGCCACGCTCTTAGATACCCCTGAGATTATTACAAAAGCTTGCACTACTAACTCTGCTTCTTTGATGCCTGCAAGCCCAGAAGTTATCCACTCTTGTGTACAAGTCATCTCTCAGACATATGCAAATAGGCAGGACATCAGTGATCTGCCCCTCCAAGATCGTAAAGAGGTGTGGTTCACTGATGGAAATAGCTTTGTCCAAGAAGGACACTGAAAGGCAGGTTATGTCAGCTCGCAACAGGTCACTGAAGAGGTTCCTTCCTTCAGGAACTTCTGCTCTGAAGGTAGAGCTAATAGCTCTTACTTAAGCATTGATACTGGGAAAAGGCAGATGGTTAAACATCCATACAGACTCCAAATATGCCTTTCTTATACTACATGGCCATGCAGTCATCCGGAAGGAAAGAGGCTTACTGATAAATAAACAATCATCTATCAAGCACAGGCAGGAAATTCAGTAACTCCTAGAGGCAGTCCATCTTCCTAAGCAGGTTACAGTCATGCAAAGTAAAGCATACCAAAGAGACAGGTCTGAAGTCTCCTTGGGAAATCAAAAGGTTGATAGGGAAGCAAAAAAGGCAGCTCTACAATCCCATAAGAACAAGATAACCCAAAAGGAAAAAAGCTACTCCTGCGGGCCTCTGGAAGACTTGAGATTCCTCTTCAAAAAGCAAACACTAGTGCTGCTACAAGAAGCATGGAAATCTGACCTGCTCCTTACATTTGGGCTAATAATGGTCAATGGTTATTAACTTTTTTCTTGTTTCCTGACAGGTTTTTCTTTTTTCAACCCAGCCAGTGAGCCACAGTACCTCACAGTAGTTGGAGAACACATGATCCCCAGTAGATAGAGTCTATAGACCAGGTGGGGAAGTGACTGACATACATACATACAATCTGGCAAGTGTAAGATCTTATTTTTTAATTCTGAGAATTATGAATAACTAAATTCATTGAAAACTAAAAGTATTTTTCAAAAACAAGTTGAAATAGTTTTTAATGGTTAATGTACCATGGTTAATTTTACACATTTTCCCAAATGCTTACTATGAAATGATATCTGCTACTATCACACTCATGAGGTACATCTACCATACTTAGAAATACCAGGAAATCAATCTTTTACAGGTAACTGAAACATTCACTTTTTAACATTCACTTCTTAAAGGGTGGGATTAAGTCAACCTTGCGCATGTGAAGATTCCCCGACCATATAATTAAATTTAAAAAGAGGGTGGACCCCTCTATGTTGAATTACATAAAATAATGTTTATGACAAAAAGAAAATGAATAGAATTCTATGTTAAACTACAACAGCAACAGTATTCAAAGTTCTAGACATTAAAGTAAATGGAAATGTACTGTTTCTAGCAGTTACTTCTCAACATACAAAAGCAAAAGACAAACATTTTTCGATAATGTTTATGATAAGCATTCTGTGACTTATCAGCTTATAGTGTATTAAAGAGAAAATGTGTTGCTTAGAAGGAAACAGGATATTTTTAAGCTCCTCAGTTCTTATCTAGTACAGTTTAGCTGAAAACTAATAAGCAATCATCTATAGATGAACAAAAGTCTTTAAGTACATCAGAATGAAGTAATTCATAAGGAACTAACAATGTTAGCTGAGTTCATGCCTAACTATATTTAATTCTATATTATGAAATTTGCCACAAAAACCGTATTTAAAAATTTTATGAGGTTATAATGCTAAAATTCTACGTGAGCTACTATTTAATGGAATCTTCACATAAAATTTCTTTCTCCCAATTCTTTGTCTAATACATCAAACAAAAAATACTGCAATTTCATTATGCATATGCAACCTGCCAACATAAGTGCAGCTGAACTCCACACATATTTCCTAACAAATATTAAAACAATCTGGATGTAACAGCATTTCTAAGCTCTGTGTGACTGCCTGTTTTAGGAATGTCGGCAGTCTGATAATAGGTGTTATTTACTAACACAGTTCTAGCATTATTTTCATAAGATATGAATAATGTAGAAGAAATTAAAAATAAAGGATAATTTCTTAAAAGCTGTGTTACAGATCCTCAAGTAAAATTACATAAAGCTATTAAAAGACAGAAAGCCTGCTGGCATTAAATTAAAAATATATTTATGGTCAGACTATTTCTTACTACTTCCACTGCTGTACTTGGTCTGAGCCACCATAACCTTCCTTTTGGAGAACAGCAATCCTCTCTCTAGTAACTCTATTCAGTAAGGCCTCTTATAAATACCTCTATATGATACTTTGCAACATTTACCTCCTTCCCAATATTCTGACCTACATTTTCATATTCCACAATACCTAACTATTTTTTAACATACAATAAAATCTATTCACATATGTTGTCTGGTTTTCCTTAGCAGAGTCTAAATTCCATAGGGCAGCAATCTTTGTTTTGTTCTTTAATGTACTCTACACCCAGAACAGGATAGGTGATCAGAATTTGCAGAGTGAATAAATGTATGATTTAGTTTATGAAAAAAAAATGACCAGGTTTTACTGTAAACAGTTAATTATGTTTGAGAAACATTATGTCAAGAATATTCATAATTTACTTTTATTACACAGAGGTTACCATACCAGATAAAATAAGCAGTTCAATGATTTCTGCATCTCCAAGATAGGCAGCCGCATGTAATGGGGTTCTCTTTTCATTGTCCTATGGTAAGAAAGAAAGATGGAACATCAGTTTTAAAATAAGGTTAATTCAGGGGCTGGGGATTTAGCTCAGTGGTTTGGCGACCTGCTGTGCAAGTGCAAGGACCTGAGTTCAATCCCCCATACCAAAAAAACCCAAATAAACAAACCTAAAATAAGGTTAATTTTAATACAATTTAAATGAAAAATCATTTAACTATCAATTGATTATTTCTACAGTTCTAGTCTGGCCGGCAAGTCCCATTAATAAAATATAGGGTATTTCCTTGCTAAGAGAAGAAAGGCTGTAAACAAATTTTGGTCTTAAAACAGGGGTTGACCTTATTTATTTGGAATATCTGAAATACTAAAGGTGCTAAGTTCCAAAGTTTTTGAGGACATAATACCACAGTCGAAAATGCTACACAAAGAAGCTTTGTTTCATGCACAAAATTATTATAAACACTGCATAAAATGACCTCCATACTTTGTGTATAAGGCAGTGATAGCAAACCTTTTAGAGCTTTCAATAACAAACAGCTAGCTGCAGCATATGTGCCACAGACTTGTTAACACTGGTATACATGAAACATAAAAATATTTACACTTGGGTCCCACCCACAATATATCTCATTATGTATATGCAAATATTCCAAAATCTGAAATCTCCAGTCTCAAGCATTTTGGGTAAGAGATACTTAACCTGTACAAAGTGCACCAAAGAATAAAAATAAAACTCTAGGTGACAAAGAAATAGATTAAAACTTTCTTGGAATAATTGCTGATATATAGGGGCAAGTTTCTTTTACATACTGCTCTTTTCATTTTGCCAACATTATTTCCCCAATTTTATACAGTTTAGAACTGTTGACTTAGTTTTATAAAACAATCTTAACAAACCAAAAGATTTGCTTATCAAAATGCTTCCATGAGGGCCCGGGATTTAGCTCAGTGGTTTCGCCGCCTGCTGTGCAAGCACAAGGACCGTGTTTGATCCCCGGTACCAAAAAAAAAAAAAAAAGATAATAATAATAATTTGGGGCCAGGCATTTAGCCCAGTGGTTCTGCCGCCTGCCTCGCAAGAGCAAGGTCCCAAGTTTGATCTCCAGTACCAAAAAAAAAAAAATGCTTCCATGAGAGCACTCACAAGGGCACAAAGAGAAAAATGTCTCTGGGTATTTGAAATTATCCTTTAAAGCAACCTTAAGGTTTTTCTTAATGTTCCTGCCAGTTTAACTTTCATATCCAAGACATGTGAATGTTAAATAAAATACATATTCTTCTAAAACTTCCTCCAGGAAAGGAAGCTACATTTCATGTACAGATTCATGGACCTCCTCCCCTAAAACAGCACTCTCCACTTGGAGAAGAAAGGTTTTAAGGTAACAGCATTCAGGAATTTTTAACTAATACATCCCATCTAAGATTACAATGGGGTATTACTAAGTTGGGTGCATTTGAAAAACTATCCACTTAGAAATATTTATTTTGTAATTTACATCCAATGTTTTGGATGAAAGCTTTTCTGTCAATTTAGTAGCTGTCTTCTATGATGTTCCTCTCCTCTTTGTCTATAGGAATAAAGTTTAGCTAGTCACTTACCTTACAGCAAGACAGTATATTTCTAGCCTGCTGTAAAATTATGTTACTTACTTATATTTAGTGTGGACCAATGGTATGAGTAGAAGTCAATGGGTATAACTTCCAGGTCATACCCTAGACCTAGGTTAGTATTTTCCCACTTCCCACAGGATGGAAGGAAGACGTGAAATTGACTGTAGATGTGGGCCGAAAGACAAGAAGACTGCCAAGCAGCAAGACTGCAAATAATCTTGAACAGAGCTGCCCCACCAGCTTGGACCCACTGACATCCAGACTATTAAAGAGACATAATCTTATTAGAGCAGACATTTTATTTGGGTTCTTTTCACCATTTTAGAATATTATTACAGCTTTTAAGATTGAAGAAGATGAAAAACTTACTTTATTTTATAATAATTTTCTAGTTTGAGAGTCTTTCAATTATTCTAAGAAAAGCTAGTTGGGCTACTGAGAATAAATTAGGAAAAAAACCCTTCCGGCAGAAGAAGGCACACATTATCCCCACCCCAAAAAAGAGGGTTAGTTATCTATAGCAGTATCTAAAAGCATTACAAGGGAGGTTGATATAGTGGGATTAATGGTAAAGTGCTTGGTAAGCCGAGTTTTTGTCTCTCTTGAACTACAGTTAATTTTTACAAAGCCGTATTTTTCATTCCAACAGAATGAAACAGTTGTTTAAAAAAGCGAACACAGAAATATCCAGCTAACATTAAAATATCAAGGCTCTGCTCCCCTTCCCCCTTCATGAATTGAACCCAGAGCCCTTACTCTGAGTTATATCCCCGACTTCTTTTTATTTTGAAACAGGGTCTCACTAAGTCACTTAGTTGTTTTTTTGTTTTGTTTTCATTTTGGTTTTTTGATACAGGGTCTTGCTTTGTAGTTCAGGCTAGCGTTGAATTTACTATGCAGCCCAGGCAGGCCTCCAACTTTTGGTAATCCTCCTGCCTCTGCCCCCAAGTGCTGGGATTACAGGCATACACCACCACACCCAGCACTAAGTTACTTAGTTGCCTTGGCTGGCCTCTAACTCTTTTTTTTGGTACCGGGGATTGAACTCGGGTCTTTGCCCTTGCGCAGCAGGCAGCGTGGCCTCTTAACTCTTGATTCTCCTGCCTCAGCCTTCCACAGTTTATGGATTACAAACGTGCACTACTGAGCTTGGTGTAGTCATCTAAAAAAAACAAAAAAGGGATTTTCTGCCTTTGATTTTCAGTGTTACTCATTAACACAGCAAACTAATTTTCAAATTTTAGATTTTCTAAATTTGAGAAATGTATCTGTTGCGCAGGACAAACCACACACTGAGTATAACAGCATATAAAGTGAGTCATTTGTGTGTACGAGATGTCAGAATTCTATGATTCATAAACATACTTCTTGCTCTCAACAAATGAAGAAAGAGCAAACTGAAGAAATAAAGAGGAAACAGTTCACTTTCACAGAAAAACATTTAGAGGTCATACTTTACTAAACACTAAAAATCAGGCAATAAAATATTTAAGATTTCCTTTTGCAAAATGTATTGAAACAAAATGATCATTCCTTTATATGAAGTAATTGCGTTTCAAGGAAAAACAGTGATTCCTATATGTATGTAGAATATATTACACACACACACACACACACACACACACATAAACACTGTGGGAAGCAAAATGCTTGAAACAATTTAGGTGCCCCCCTCCGCTTACCTAAAATTATGGAACACAAAAAGGTCTAATTCAACTGTTATTTCACATGACTAATCAGTATTCTTGGTTTCCTGAGTAAAATAAATGATTTTGCCACACTGAGTATTTTGACAAGAAGTCAACCACTAACAAACCCACACATTTCTATACACACCAGGGGTATATGTTCATCCATGATAAGATGTACTTGTTATCACAACAGTTTGTGCTAATCATATGAATGTGGCTGAGAGGATTGAAACACTAAAGCAAATAGTAAAATCTTAGGGGTCTTGCCCCAAAAGTTTATTTTATTTTGACTGATGGTACAGGGTGTTGAACCCACAACTTTGACACATGCTAGGCAAGCTCTCTAATACTAAGCTGCACCCTGGGCCTTTTTAAAAATTGTAATTTCAAGACAGGGTCTCACTAAATTGCCTAGGCTAGACTCAAATTTGAGACCCTCCCTCCTCCACCTCCCAAACAGCTGGGATTACAGGTCTGCACTACCACATCCAGCTCTAAGATTATTCCTTAAGAGTTTATTTTTCTCAAATCATTTAAAGAAATTCACAATAGAAGGTACAGATAATGAATGCATTATGGACATGCTCTAAAAGAAGGAAGAAAGGCAATTCCAAATAATGGTCAACATGATGAATGAAAATGCCTCGGCTCAATTTTTTAATATTAGTACATGTTTGTAGAGCGTAATGTTCACATTCCTTGTGGAGAGTTGGTACATGTACATTACATAATACACCTTCATTCCTTTTTCATCCCTCTTCCTTGACCCCTCATCTCCTGATCTTCTTCCCTATTTTGGGTACCTGTTTGCAGTACGTAGGTTACATTCCTTGTGTGAAGTTAGTACACGTACAGAACACATATTGACTCCTTTTAAAATCCCATTTCCCTCCTCTCTCCCTCCATTTCTCAATCGCTTTCTCATTTGACAAAGATCTATTTCTCTACTTTCTATTATCTACCTTTTACTTTGGTCTTTATTTATACTTTGGGTTTTTCTTTTTTTTTAGAATATCTGAAATTTTTAATCCTTTCTTTACAGGTTACTAGATTTTTTTTTTTTTTTTTTGGTACCGGGGATAGAACTTGGGACCTTGTGCTTGCGAGGCAGGCGGCGGAACCACTGAGCTAAATCCCCGGCCTACTAGATCATTTTTGATTAAGCAAACTGTAGAAAGTTAGTAACTGCCACAAGTGAACGCCACGTGGTGGCACGTGTCGACTTTCCACAGAGTACTGCTTTGTGGGGTGTCTGAATGCACTCCTTGGGGTCTCTGCTCACACTTGCTGGAATCATTTGTGGCAGATTTTAGTCCACAGGTTGCTTTTCCCCATATTTCTTTGTAAATTCTTCAGCATTCTTACAGAATTTTTTACAGTCCTTCGAGTATTCTTCAGCTAGGTCAGCCCGGAGCGGGTGCTCGGGCTGGGGTTTGTTCACCAGTGCTATGAGGGAATGGATTACTTGGTTGGTCTTGGTTGCTGGCTTCCAGTTCTCAGCACTAATTACTGGCAGGCAAATCTGTCCTTTTTCATCAATGTTTGGGTGATAGATCTTTGTTTTAAATTTGATCTTTGGTGGTTTGAATGGTTACTCTGCTGGAAAGTTGATTTCGATCCTAAAGGCCCCCTTATCATATGGAGGGTTGTCCTTCATCAGCCTCCTGCTGGGCGCCATCTTGGATCTGGTACTGCTCGGGTTTTTCATATAAGAGAAACTATGCAATATTTAAGCTTGTGTGTCTGATTTATTTCACTATGGCCTCAAGGTGCTTCCACTTTCCTACAAATGACAAGTTTTTCTTTATGGCATTGGCTCAATATTAAAAAAAAAAAGCACAGCTAGTGAACAGACATTGTTATACTAAAAAGAGTAGAGATCAATTTTCATGATTCCTAGCTACTGCTTATTAATGTATGAAAGGACTGCCAGTTGTACATCCATACAACAAACTAGTATGTTTCCAATTTAAAATAAGGTACAAACTTCAATGTTCCTTTAACAATGGAACAACCCCTAATGCAATGTTACGTGAAAGATCTATCTTTAGAGCCACTGTGTATAAAATGTTTTACAGATGTTTACATCTGAATATGCATTAAATGTCTCTGGAAGAATATTCAAAAAACAAATATGGGGCCAGGGATTTAGCTCAGTGGTTTCCCTGCCTGCTGCACAAGTGCAAGGACCGGAGTTCAATACCTGGTACCAAACAAACAAACAACAAATACAGTGACTGGGGGAAAAAGCTGGTCAAGTAGAGTATGAAGTATGAGAAAGAGTTATTCTATACTGTTTGGAGTTCTTATCATGTACATGTTTCAAAAAGGAGAAACAGGAATAGCAAGACCGCCGAATAGAGTTGTCTGTTGTTCATCTCCTCCCCTACTCCCAAACAGACTACAGCAAACAAGTAGTCTGATTGGAGTGACTGAGGAAATACAAGGTAGAGTAGCAGGGAAATAGTGTAACAAGCATGAAAACCCAAAACAGCACCATAGAAAGCTGAATGAAGCATCTTATCTCTGCAAAACTATCTTCTCTACCAAAATCAGCTGGGAGACAAGACCAATTTCTTATGCGGAAATGGTAAGCTGGAGACCCTAAGAGACCCCACCGCCAATGCAGAGTCCTGCAGCCCTCACAGACCCTGAACAAACTGGAGAATCGCCTGCAGTTCTTGAGGCTGTATTATCTCAGAGAAGGAGCCCATGTTGTACAATCCCACCATGGCGATAAGCTGCTATGGTTTGGTTCCATCTTGAAACTCGACCCACTGATAGGGTATGCCCCTCCCTGGGGGCTAGCAGCCACAGAGATTGTCATCATTCCAACATGTTCATTTGGGTGGCTGTGGCACCATAATCCTAGCTGCTCAGATCAAAGGTCAGCAAAAAAGCTGAGACTCTACTTCCAACCCTATGCAGTGCCCTATCCCCCAGGCAACAGGCAGGTGTGCATAGAGTGGAAGTCAAAACACAGTGGTGGCCTATAAGCTCCTGTGCCTGGTATGACAGCTCATTGCACAGTAAGCTGGGTTGCAGCACCAACATACACCACAGCCTGGCCTAAATCAGGAGGCAGCACTGCCCTCAATGAAACTGGCTACTACCACATTCACAAGAGCATCTGTATCCTAAGCTACTGATATAACTGTAAACACTGCTGACAAGAACTACAACTGAAGAACTGCCCAGAGACAACACTACCACCAAATCCAACCAGAATCAAAGCTTGTACATCATATCAAACCAGCATGCTTGCACTCACTCACAGGAAGAAAAACCTTTTACTGTAGGATTAAAAAAAAAAGAAACCCCAAAACCCCTCAGAAATGGAAAAGGTAATTGTTGGAAGAGACCTTGTATCTATCTCCTTTATTACCTTAAAACCTGGGGTGAGATCCCTAATTCAGTTCTGCATGCAGGCAGGTTAATTATTAGAAATATTTTAGAGGATCCTAAAATCCTAAAATTTAAGGTTTAATAGCCCTTAATTTACCTAAACCATCTAATCCCTCTTCAAGACTGAGGAGATCAAAGTAAAAGATTTGTGGACATTCAACTACCAACTTTTATACCTTGAATGAGCACTTTTGAAGTCAACAGTAATTGCTTCAAACTTTCAAATCATCTTGGGTTCTAGCAGAGCCTCTGCAAAACTGAGGCTGTCCCCCATAAGAAGCAGCAGCCATCTCGTAGGAACCGGACTGCCTTTTAAGCCATAAGGACTTCTCTACACCTGCAAAATCAGAACTGAGATAATGATCAACCAGAACCTAGCCCACCCCAGAAACTCCATAAAAACTGCTTCCTTTTTTGGTTTAATGGCCCAGCCTGATCTTTCTCACAGCTTTGCCCCTTCAGCTCCTCAGGCTGAGGTCCTTCCTATCTTCACTTATTTTCCAGTAAAAGCCTTTGTAAATGCGTGCTTCTGCTTCAGTTTTAATTTCCATTATCCCTGAAGCAAGGTCCTACACAGCTGGTGACAGTGGGGTGTAAAGTTTTGATCATAAGGGGCAACTGTGAGGTGCTAACAATGTTCAGTTTCTTGATAGTGGTTAAATAATTCATTAAATTCTGTATTTGTTTTATATAAGTTAATTGTGCAATTTCTTAAAGTTTAAAAAAGGTTAAAAGAAAGGAAAAGGAAAAATATATCAGACAAAACATCAATTAAAAACATGTCTAGGGTGGAGGATGTAGCTCAGTGGCACTGTGCCTGCCTGGCAAGCACAAGGTCCTGAGTTCAATCCTGCGAAAGAAAAGAAAACAAAAACAAAAACAAAAAAACCCCACATCTAGCCTGGTACTATGGTGTGGGCCTATAATCTCAGCTACCTGTGAGGCTGAACCAAGAGGACTGTGAGCTCAGGGGCAGCCTGGGCAATTTATCAAGACCCCATTCTACAAAACAAAACATACCATATCTAAACTAAGAATGAAAATGTATCAAAATATTTGTAGAAGACACAGGCTCTGAAATGGTATTTCCAGGTTTAAGAAAAATAGCTTTCTTTGAGAAGATTTATTTTCTTCAAATAATGTTCAAAATGAAAATAAAAACTCACATGAAAATTGAAAAAGCTACTCTCCACACTTGGACTTGCATCAGATGCAATTCACATCACAATCTTTCTCTCTGGATTGCTGATTTCTGTAGCACATCTCTTTGAGCCCTGTACCGTGAATAGCACTTTGGCCTAGAAAGTACATTGAGGTTCTGCTGAAAGACAGGTGCTGGAAAGTCCTCCACTTTGTCCTAAGAAGAACTTGATGTTAGAAGCCAAACACACCCTTCAGAATGGTCTGGCAGTTTGCCCTTCAGTTTTTATTGAAGCATTCTTCTAGCGCCAGCTCTCCCATGTTGCACCCATGCCCTCAACACAGCCAACCACCAACTTGATTTCACAAAGAAATTAATAAACATAAACCAGGCATGGTTCATGCCTGTAATCCCAGCACTTAGGGAGGCAGAGGCAGGAAGACTGCAAAGTTAGAGCCCAGCCCAGGCAACTTAGTACAACTTGTCTCAAAATAAAAAATTGACTGGGAATGTCACTCAGTGGGAATGTCACTCAGGGACTCAGAAAGTCCCTGGGTTCAATTCCCAGATAGAGGGACAGACAGACAAAAGCAGAAATTTTATTTTCAGAGATTTGTGCACAGTAATCTTGGAGGGGAGGGGTGACTAATTTTTTGGTAAAGAAAATGCAGAAACTTGCACAGTATGTATTTATTTTCCAAAAAAATCATAAAAGCTTGCCCTACTGCATTTTGTAACCAGCACTTTCTTTTTCTTATGTAAAGTCAAATGTGTTCTAAAATGATGTTTATTAATTTTTTGACCTGTTATATAGAACAACCTTCAAATTACTTTGGGGACTTTATATTCAAATTGCTTCTCTGTAAAAATTACCAAAGAAGGGCCGGGGATTTAGCTCAGTGGTTCCGCCGCCTGCCTCGCAAGTGCAAGGTTCTGAGTTCAATTGCCGGTACCAAACAAAAACAAAAACCACAGAAAAGAACTGGAGGATTATTTAAAATATTTGCATAGATTAATGTATTCATTCAACAGATAACTACAATAAAGACATAAAAATATATTGACTTTCCCATAATTTTACGAAAATTATATTTCTTACTAATTTAGTTTTAAGTCATCCATTCCATAGCAGATAATCTAAAATTATGTAATTCAAATAAAATATTTTCTTTGTGAATACAAGATTTGGATGGGATGGGACAAGAAGTTTTCTTTCTCAATTCTGACTGAAAGTACAAGTACTCTGCACAATTATCAATGTATCAGTTACTTAGGCTTATTTATATGTGCCACTATTTTGGCAGTATGTTCTGAAAAGTGAACTCTATATTACTGAAAACTACACATTTGGCTTACTCAGCAGTTCAATGGGTGGAAGCACCCAACATCGATCCCCTCTTCACCCCTGAGGTTTCCATTATTTTCTGTGCTGCTTTTGTGCTGTGTTCATCAATCCTGTAATCTTTACTTTCAGATCTGTAATACAATAGTGAAGACTATTTCTAGCTTGTCAGGAAAGTGATAATGCTAAGTATTTTTATTAAATGCTTTCCCTGGATCCAGCTGTGGTTCCTGAGCACTTAAGGTAAGATGGTTTCAGTGTGTTATCAAAATTTAGGTGTTGCCAAGGGGACAAGTAGAGAGGCAGGGTCTTTTAAGAGGTGATTAGGTCATGAGAATGCTTCCCTTTGGACACAAATGCCTCCCTTTCAAACAAAAGGCTTCACATAGTGTTCGGTTCCCTTGCTCTTGCACTTTCTGCCATTTAAGAGCACAGTGTTGCTCCCCATAAGAGGATGTAGCACTCACGAGACGAGTGAACCTGTAGGCACCTTGATTTTAGATCTCCCAGTCTCCTAAACTGTGACAAATAAATTTCTGTTCTTCAAAAATTTTCCAGTCTCAAAATACTTTGTTACAATTGCTCGAACAATGAAGACAAGAGGATTCAGTATAACTTGTCCCCTTAACAGAATAGTATAACTTGTTCCCCCCAGAACAGATTTATTCTGTTGTCCCTCTAAAGTCAGTGTTCTGACAGACCATCAACAGAAAGCTGCAAATGATAAATTATTTCATAAGAGAATACTTACTGCCTTTCTCCACATGAATGTCAATTCACCTTTCTTGGTTGTTTGCTTTTGTTTTTAAAATAACTCAGCCCTTCGATGTCAAGCTGATTTAGAAACCATTTTAGCTTAACTGCACTTGGGGAACTGACATTTTTGATAACATGGGGTTCACTTTTCAGATCATGCTGACAAAAGAGTGATAACACAGAAACCAGTCTAAATAGCTGATACATTCATGCCTACCTATCGAAAGAAAAATATCAAAGCAAAACAACAGAACTGCACACCCACACCCCTACCTAGCATCTTTAAAGAAAAATACAGACAAAATAGCCAAATACCTTTATATTATAAACTTGTTAAAGTTAGGGGCTATTATTTTTATTTTATTTTTTGGTACCAGATATCGAACTCGGGACCTTGTACTTACGAGGCAGGAGCCTGAACCACTGAGCTAAATCCTCAGCCCGAGGGGCTATTATTTTTCTTCATTCATTTCTAAGACTTTCAAATGGCTGTTTGCCACTGTTTAGATAAAAATTGTCACCTAAAGGTTCCTGTGTTGAAGGCGTGGTCTCTTGGAGTGGTAATGTGAGAAATGATGGGACTTTTAAGGTGTGGGCTTAGCGTGAGGTTCTTTGGTCAATGGAGCATCCCTAGGTGAGGATTATGGGGCTCCAGTTTCTCTTTGGTTGCAGACATAAACTCTTTCTCACACATGCTTCGGTCATTACCATCTGCCATGGGGTGACAATGCCAAGGGCATGTCCCTCACTAGAGTCTACTCACTGCTGTTTGGACTTTCAGCACTCAGAACTCAGCTAATAAACCTCTTTTCTTCATAAAGTTAGTCTGTCACAGGTGCTTTCTTCAAGTAACAAAAAAAACTGACTAATATACTTCTATTTACCATATACTGAGTATAAATATAAAAAACAATTCAAACAAGGTCTCTATCTCCAGGGATCAAATGTAATGAAAATAACACCATATAAGTATGAAAGAAAAGTTCAAAGTGCAATCTATCAGGCTGGTATAATACTAGTGGAGACCAGGAAAGGTATTCCAGAAGGAGATACTTAAGTCAGTTTTAAAGACATATATATATATATATATATACATATTTTTTTTTTTAGTACCGGGGATTGAACTTGGGTCCTTGTGCTTGCGCAGGAGACGGCAAAACCACTGAGCTAAATCTCCGGCCCTTTAAAGACATATTTAAGATGGTTTTCTATTGCTTCCTAACAAATTATATGAAACTTGGCAAATTATCTGCAACAGTGATTAAAAAAAAAAAGTTCACAGTTCTATAGGGCAGATGTTCAGAAACAGTGTGCCTGGCTCCTTTTCTTAAGAGTCTCCCAAAATTGAGATCAAGATGTCGATGAGCTGTGTTCTGACCTGGAAGACTAAGGAAGAATCTGCTTCCAGGCTCATTCAGGCAATATTTAGTTCTTCGTGGTTCTAAGACTAAGGCCTCCCTCTATTTTCCCACTTGGTTGTCAGCCAGGTTACCTTCCACTCTACAGACAGCCAACAGTCCTTACCACGTGGCTCCCTCCATCTTCAAAGACAAGCAATATAAAGTATCTCTCATATCAATCCCTCTCATCTCTCATTTCTCTTGTATCTGATGCTGGGTCCAAATTTGAAGTGTTCATGGGATTAGGGTAAGCCTACCTACATGAATCTTGCTTTTGTAAACCTGGCTGTGTAAAATGACATAAACTAATCACAGGGACGATATTCTATCATATTTATAGTCCCAGAGATTATATAGACCATTTAAAAATTCTGCTCTAAGTTGAAGCTAAAAGAATGAAGAAGTTGAAGATGAGACAAAGGAATTGGGGAAAATATAAGCACAACTGATATCCTGAGTAAGGCAATAGCATAGAAGGTGGAATCACAGCAACCAGTGTGAGGATCTTGGTGGCTAACGGAGGTATACCACTAGACAGACTTGCCAAAAGCATCACTCTGAGCCAAAGTAAACACTTCCTATTTCTAAGTTGATTTATCTCAGATATTTTTTACAATAATGAAAAGCTACCACAAAAATCAAATGCTGTTCAACCAACTGAAAGAAAATCTTGTTATTTGTAACATGGATGATCCTGGAGGACATGATGTTTAATGAAATAAACCAGGGATAGAAGATCCTGAATGATGTCACTTACATGTGGGATTTGTAAAAAAGGGGTCACAAGAAGCTGGGCTGGGGAGTGAAGAGATAGGAAATTATTGGTTATATGGTACAAAGTTTCAATTAGAAAGGAAGAATAAGTTTTTGAGACTTTTGAGGATGATTATGGTTAGTAAGAATAGTCAGTCTTTACCTGTATTTCAATTAGAAAGGAAGAATAAGTTTTTGAGACTTTTGAGGATGATTATGGTTAGTAAGAATACAGTCAGTCTTTAGCTGTATTTCAAAAGAGCTAAGAATGTAAATGTCAAAGGTCCTACCACAAACAGTGATGAAAGGTGACGGATATTATCAATTAATCAAGTTAATTAGTGTGAATGAATCATGTCACAATGTGTGTAATTATCAAACTATCACAGAACACCATAAATATATACAATTATTTGTCAATTAAAACATTAATTTTTTAAAGAATAAGAGGAAGTAGAGGTAATGCCCACACTTGGACAATTTTACTTACCATATGCAATATACTTGCTTGGTAAACTAATATATAGAATTTCTACTCCAAAATTACTGTTGGACTATGATAGAAAATTGGCTTATCACAAACATTAAGGTCTAAGTCTGAAAACATTCAATGGAATCTCAGCTACTTCAATCAAATTTCATAATGGTGTGAAGCTGTTTCTAATTCTTTGAGTACAGAAGACAGTCCAGAAAGAACAGAGGGGTTAGAATTCTCAGAGTAAAAGAGCAAAGAGAGTTGTACAAGAAGAGAATCCCCAAAACTGGCAATATTTACTGAGTACTCAGCTGAGTACATGTGCGGAAGAATACTTCCTGAGGCTAGTGAATGAACCATCAAAATAATTAAAACGATGATTCTCAACCTTTTTTTTTTTCCTTATTACTGCACTGCCTCTTTTACAATTTTTTTCCCCTAATTCCCACCTATGAAATTTTAATGTCATTATATTTCAAATTTACACATGCTGGTCTCTCAAAGGACCACAAATTACTAGAATATGTAAGATTTTTTTTCCAATACACACATATCTACAAATACATCCTTGCTCACTTGGGAGTGATGTAGCCTCCAATGAAATCCAAAGATACAGGGAATACAGTGTCCTATTCCAACTATGTACAGTACTCATGAAAAGCTTACTTCAGTAGTAAACAATAATTAGATTATTTTAAAATTAAATAACATTTACATTAGGATCAAAGAGTACATACTATGAATAAATCAACAAAACTCATGCACAATGAAATTATAAAATATTCTTGAGAGAAATTTCAAATAATTTTAATTAATGGACAGATAAACTTTTTCACAGGTCAAAAGACAATTATAAGATATTACAGGGCCAGGGATTTAGCTCAGTGGTTCCGCCACCTGCCTCACAAGTGCAAGGTCCCGAGTTTGATCCTTGGTAGCAAAAAAAAAAAAAAAAAATCTGAAGATGTTACAGTAATTCTTGCCAAATTGATCTGTACATTTAGAAAGATCCCAGGTTTTTCTTTCCTTTCTAAGAAATGGCCAAACTGATTCTAAACTTCATATGGAAATGTAAAGAACCTAGAATAGCCAAAATAACTTTGGAAAAGAAGAATGATTTCGGTAATTTCAAGATCAATTACAAAGCTTCAGTATCAAATATGGCATCAAGATACATAAATACACCAACAGAACATATGAACACTAGAAATTTGTTTTTCTAAAAATTTTATTGGTATACTTTTGATATACATAATGATCACATCCATCACTGGGAATTTGTACCTATACATAATATATCTTGATTTCTCCTTTCTTGTCCCATTCGATCACTAGAAATTTGATACAGATGCAAAGACAATTCAGTGAAGGAAAGTCTTTTCAATAAATGGTATTATAGCAAACAGTTATAAAATCATCATATGCTTAAAAAGTCGACTTTGATGTATAGCTTGTATCATACACAAATATTAAATCAAAACACATTTGAACATACAACTTTATAAAGCTTTTAGAAGATATGAAAAACCCTATGTGACTCCAGTATAGAGATTTTTTTAGATATAACTCCAAAATAAAGATAAGTAAAAGAACAAAATTGAGTTGGGCATGGTAGCACATGCTCATAATCCCAGGACTTGGAAGGCTGAGGCAGGAGGATCTCCACAAGTTCAAGGTCAGCCTGGGGTTCAGAGCCAGCTGAAATACACACACACACACACACACACACACACACACACACAGTAAGATATTTATTTTGGTCAAAAAACCAAAATGAACGAACGAATGAATAAAGTAAATAAGTAAATTAAAAAAAAAATAAACTAAGCAGGGTGAGGTGGCACAGGCCTATAATCCCAGGACTCTAGAAGGCTGAGGCAGGGAGACCACAAGTTTGAGTCTTAACTGGGCACCTTAGTGACATCTTGCTTCAAAATAAAAAATAAAAAGGTCTGGGATACAACTCAGAGTGAAGGATGGAGGCCTCATAACTAGAACATATTAAGAACCCTGAAAACTTAAAAGTAAGAAAATAATACACCAATAGAGTGAAAAGACAACCTATAGAATGGGGGAAAAATTTTGCCAGCTATTCCTAAGATAGAGGACTAAAACATTAGACTCCCCCAAATAAAAGACCCAATCCATTAACTGGCAACGGAAGTAAACAGACAATTCTTAGGAAAAAAAGTACAAATGGCCAATAAATACATGAAAATGTTCAACATCTCTAGCCATCAGAGAAATGCAAATTAAACAACACTGAGGTTTCATCTTACCCCAAAAGAACAGGCATCATGAAGAAATCGACACCAGAAAAAGCTGGCAGGCTAGTGGGGAGGTGCTTCTACACTGTCGGTGGGAAAAGTAAACTCATACACCCACTAGGGAAATCGGTACGCAGATTCCTCAAAAACTAGCAACAGAAATTCTATTTGACACAGCTATTTCCCTTCTAGGTATCTTCCTGAAAGGGTTAAAGACCTCATGTTACAGTGATACATGCATAATTACAGCAGCACAATGTGTAATAGATAAATCTTGGAAGTGGCCTGTGACAGATGAACGGATAACAAAAATGTGGTATTTATACACACAGTGGAGTACTACTCTGTCATACAGAAGGATATACTTGAGCCATCTGTAGGAAAATGGATGCACCTTGAGACCATAATGTTAAGTGAAATAAATCGGACACACAAGCTTAAATACTACAGTTTTCTTTATACGAGAAACTGAAAATGTAAATAAAGAGCAAAATAAAAATAAGATGTAGGGAGTTAGATCTTCCTCAAAGGGGAGGGGGTTAAGAGATGGATGGAGGGTGAAGGGAAGAAAGCAAGATGAAAAAAGGAACTAAGATGTTTTATGTACATGTATTAACTTTACACAAGGAATGCAAACATGGACTGCAAACATACTAAGAAAAACAAAAATCTGAAAAAAAAGAGTATCAAAACAAAACAAAAAACGGGCAAAAACACAAAGACATTTCACTGAAGAGATACAGATTGACAGTAAGATCATGAAAAGATGTTTAATATCACTCATTACAGAAATGCACATTAACATCACAATTGAGATACTACTATTAAAATGTTTAAGATGTAAACAGATCAACTATACCAAATATGGGTGAAGATGTGGCAAAACTAATTATTCTTCTTTTTTTTAAGACAGGGTCTCGGTGTGTAGTTCAGGCTGGTTTTGAACTCACTATGTAGCCTAGGCTGGCCTCGAACTTGCAGCAATCCTGCCTCAACCTCCCAAGTGCTGGGATTACAGGTGTGTGCCACCACACTTGGTAAACTGTTACATTCTGCTTTTTAGAATGTAAAATGGGACAGCCAGTTGTGCAAGAGTTGGACAGTGTCTTAAAAATCAAACATACGCTTACCATATGGCCCAATCATTCTACCATGAGATATTTAGCCCAAAGAAATTAAAGCATGTGGTCATACAAAGACTTACACATAAATGCTCAGTAGTTTTATTTGTACTAGATCAAAAAGAAACAATTGTTTACCAAGGGGAGTGGATAAACAAACTGTGTATGTCATTACAAAGGAATGCTACTCAGCAAAAAAAAGGAATGAACTATTGATACATGTCACAATAGCTGAATCAAAACAATTATCCTGAATGAAAAAAGCAGAAGAAAGAGTTAAATCAATAGCAACTGTATATTTTCCTAAGTGAATATAAGACAGCAAACCATACATTCAGGAAAACATCAAGGAAGAAGAACATCCCAAAAGATAGACCTTGGCACATCATATTTAAATTGCAAAAAAATAAAGATAAAATTTTAAAACCCTGAAAGAAATGAGAGGAAAAAACTATTACCAGTATAGGAACAAAGACAGCAGTAACTTCTGACTTCTTGAAAGCCATGCAAGCAAGAACAAACCAGATTTAAATATTTAAGGTACATACAGGGAAAAAACCCCCAAACTTAGATAATACCCTGAAAAACTGTCTGCAAAGGTAAAGGAGAATTAAAGACTTTCTCAGAAAAATAAAAAGTAAAGAAATTTGTGAGCCAGGCATGGTGGCACATGCCTATGGTCCCAGCCCTCAGGTGGCTGAGGCAGGAGGATCTCTGCCAGTTTGAGGCTAGCCTGGGCTACATAGAGAGACCCTGTCTTGGGGAAAAAAAAAAAGAAAAGTTGATCTAGCTGATCTGCCTTGCCAAATACATTAATTTTTTAGACTAATGAGAAGGAAAACGACATAGTCAGAACAGAGGAATAAGAGAAGATAAAACAAAGCATTCTTAATTGAGCTAAAATAATTTTAATCTCAATAGCAACAAAATAACTGCTACTGTGTGCAAGTGCGTGTATTAATGTATGCTCATACATGAGCAAATGAGTGACAACTATACAAGTGAAGATTTAGGATTATTTTGTTTATTAAGTACCTGCATTACTTGTGAAGTGGTATAGTGCTATTTGAAAGTACACTTTGATTATTTGTACAGCAAATGTATATTGCAAAGTATAGGGCAACCTCTAAAAAAGTTTTTTAAAAAGGTATAACTTGTATCCTGAGAAAGTAGAATTACATAAAATGCTTAGTTAGAAAATATGAAAGGCAGAAAAAGAGAGAAAAACAAATTAGATCAAAGAATAATGGCACCAAACACAAAATGGTGGCAACACCATAATACTAATCCATCTTTATGGATAACCACTTTGATTGCCAATAGTTTAAAAATACCAGTTAAAAGACAAAGACTGTCAGACTAGATAAAAAAAAAAATCTGACTTCATGCTGTCTATAAGGAATTCATTTTAAATAGAAAGGCACAGATTTTTTGGGGGGTACTGGGGGATCAAACTCAGGACCTTGTTCTTGTGAGACAGGCGGTAGAACCACTGAGCTACATCCCTGGCCCTGACACAGATTTTGTTTTAAACGTGCATGGATGGAAAGGATTCTGGGAAGATGGTAAAATAGAAAGCACCAGGAATCTGTTTCCCCAACTAGAGAAAACACTGGCAGAATCTCTGTGATGTAACTATTTTGGAACTCTGTAGTCCATTGAAGACTTGAAACCTTCAGTGGGAAGGCTTAGCTGGGTAAATTGTGATTTATTTTGGTCATGGTACACAATGGTTAATTTCAGCCCTTAGTATAATAGCAACTACCCACCCCTTTTCCCTTAGCCCCATGCCATCTAGCTGGGCAGGTATTCTGGAACAGCTTACACACAGCATGCCTTTGTGGGCAAAAGGACCCTACTTCCAAATATCTGGGTTCTGTGCTTGGATTCTTATGCTCACAAAGGAGCAGATAAATGTTGACAGCTATTGTTGTTTTCTCCCCTCACTGATACAAGGCCTCCCTACAACCTCAAGTGACTTTTGGAGGATATAAAGGCCCAGCATCCTTTTCTTTTTCCCTTCATTTTCCTTTTTTAAACAGTAGTCAGATATTAAAGGCTAACACATTCAAAAGTCACAAATACAGAGAAAATAAGAAATGATCACACATATCAGGGAAAGACGCATGCTCAGGAAAAGACCCGTGAAGACCTTCCATTTACATCTGATCCTGAGCATAATGACAGCTTACAAGGGAAGGAGGGAGGGGTGGAGGGAAGAGAACAGTAAATCCTGTGGAAGGACTACAATCTGATTTCTAGAATTAACACATGGTTAAATTCCAATGTCTAGTTTACAATTAAAAAAAAAAATCACAAGGCAAGTATGGTCCATTTAAAGGAACAAAACAAACTATCCCACAGCTGAGGCAGTAGAGTATGTCCATAATCCCTCCTGCTTAGGACGATGAGGTGGAAGGATCAAGAATTATCCTGTCTCAAAAACAAAACAAAATAGAAAAAAAGAGGAAGGCAGAAGAAGACGATGAGGTAGAGGAGGAGGAGGACAAGGGGAACAAAGATGAGGAGGTGGGAAAGAAGAAGAAAAAACAACTATCCTTAGGAAAACCTGATGATGGCAGATGTACTACAAAAAGACCTGAAAACAACTGTCTTAAAAGTGAACAGGCCACTGTGTTCTCTCTTGAGCAGTGGTCCACTCTCACCCTGTAGAATGTACTTTTTCCTGCTTTTGCATGGCCCAAACTCACTCTGCAGAGCCTATTTCTTTTTCTACCTTTGATAAATGTAAAATCTCACTACCAAAAAAAAGTGGTCAATCACTGTATTAGCTTTTTTTCTTCTTCTTCACTGTATTAGCTTTTCACTGCTGAGGCAAAATAACTGACATACACAACTTAAAGGAGAAAAGGTCTACTGTGGCTCATGTTTTCAGTCCATGGCATCCTGGCTCCAAGGCAAAAACATCACAGTGGAAGGTCATGGTGGAGAAAAGCTGCTCACCTCAGGATATTTGGAAGATCCTAGATATTTGGAAGATAGTGTCCTTTTTGCCCACAGAGCCATGCTGTGTACTACAAGCTGTGCCAGGAACACTTGCCCGGGTGGTTGCCATACGGCTAAGAGGTGAGGGATGGGTAGCAAGCAAAGCAGAAACACAGGGAAAGAGCCAGAGAAAGGGGAAGGGGTTGGGGACAAAGTATACCCTTCAAAGGCATGCCCCCAGTGACCTAATTCCTCCATCCAGGTCCTGCATTCTAAAACATATTCAGCTATGAACTAATCAATGGATTAATCCACTGATGAAGTTAAAACCATCCATGATATAATTATCTCCCAAAAACCCCACCTATGAAAACACAAGCCTTCTGTGGGACATTTTGGACCCAAAATAATAACAATTATCATCACCAATTCATGTATTTGTGTGTACTAAAATTAAATGCACAATATAAAGGACATGCAGTCTACCTGGTAAATTGATAACGTATGAATGGATTACAAAAACAAACCAAGTAAGCCATTTAGCCACAATGATAGAGGACATACACTCTTTGTTGGATCTTGGGGAAACTTGAACATCAGTGAAAATTTAAATGAAGCCGGAGTCTAGAAGCAATGTCTACTTAGAAGGCGTCATTTCTAGCCAAGAGGAGACTACTGTATTCTCCACTGTGTGGAAGCTGAGTCAATTCTCCCACGCTTGCCTTCCACTCCATGTTATATATAAGCAAGTTGGGAACTAGGTGGATATATGTGAAGTAAGAATGAAAAGTTGGGGCTCTAATTTCTCCTGTACATAGTTACAGGAGAAGACCATCCTAAACCACACTCTTGGTTTTAGGAGAAAGTCCACATAACCTCAAGTAATAAGTGCAAGTTTTTAAGGTCAGAAACATCAACAACTTGGTATTGACAGCCAGCAGAAATGACATTTGGTTTCAGGAACTATTTACTGAAAGTTAGAGAACTTTGTACTAATTTCAGAAAAGCCTAGGGAATACCCCATATAGTACAGGGGTGAGTGGTATTCAGGGAACCTGTGAAAATTTAGAGTTTACTACTTTAACTGCTAATATTGTTATTACAGTAATAATGATCTGCTGGACACACACACACATATTTACTGAGCACTTCATCTGATAAAGTAAAATCAACATCATTTCAAAGATACCATAAAACTTAAAAGATGATAAATAATTTGAAAGGTTACTTTGGCAAAATGAATCCTAAAACATTTAGAATAATTGACATTCGGGAGCCAATAAACGAAATATACAAAGCATTTTCAAAAACAGCAAGTTATAGCCAAAACCCGTGTAGCTCTTATATTCATTCTTTGGATTTAAAAAAGGGTCAGTCATAAGCTAAGCCCTTCCTTGTTTAAACAGTAAAAATAGTTTTGGCTGGATTTCAGTTACCCCTAATGTAATCCCACACTGAATGAGATGTCTGTTCATTCAAAAATATGGCACTAGAGGAGGCCGTGTATTCACTTGTTTGCAATGCTAAAATTTAATTATATTCGGTATCACATTTGTGTCATAGCTGGGATATATATGTAACTTTTGTGTTGGAAAAAAAATCTGTATTTGAATATCCCTGCTTTATAGTATGAGCTGGCAAAAGAAGAAATATTTCTCTCAACAATATTTCCCTAGTTACAGTCAAGTCCAATTAGATTTAAATTACTGCTCTGCTATACCTATTGATCTTGCAAATACTTAATTTTTGTCTTAGTTTTGTCATTTATTTATGGAATGGAAATGTTATCCTACTAACTTTACAAGACTGTTGGATGAGCTAAAAAGGTTCATGAATATGTCTGTTTTGGAAGTAAAATTCTACAATTAATACTAATTTCTATCACTCTGGGTAAAACAACTCCTGTAGAAAATAATTTGTTTTATAAGGCCAGACCTTTCCTACAAAATAAAGTAGCAATAATATTTCAGATTAAATTATTTGGGTTCCACATGGCACTATGTTCTAGTAAATCCCAAAGAAGGACATTTGCTAATTATCTTGGCCATATAAACCAAAAACTTACAGGTAAAAGCAAAAGTCATTCAAGGTCATTAAGAATTCTTAGAACTTTCTACATTTAGGGTGGGGAAAATTGTGAAGATTATTAATGTGACTGACCCCACATATTTACAACAAAAGTAAAAGGAGCCCTGAAGAAGTTAAATGAATTTGCTCAAGTTGTACAGTTAATATGGCAAAAGATTCAATTTATATTCCAAATATTCTTTGTATCATAAACATCACAAAAATTTTTGCTATTATTTCCCCTTTTTGATATGCTTCTTTTGTATCTCTAGAAGTCTGCCAGTCAACCGCTTTTAGGCACTAATAATCTACTTTTGTTAAATTACTGATCTAAACAACTACTTTCCCAAATAATTTCCCTTTCTTCTTATGAAAATTTCAATTTACTCCAGATATGGCAATATATTCATTGAAGATGAACCCCTAGTCCTGCCCCAGGGAATGAAGCAGACAAAGAACCAGGATTAAACTAATCCTAATCTACCTGCAGATGGTTTAGTTGAGAGTGGGCCTGCAACCAAAGAAACTTTAGGGGAAAGTTTTCTGGGGATTCTGAAAAGATATTTTTCCTTGGCTTAAAAATAATTAACAAAAAACCTCCAAGGAAATGATAATGGCCCTTTACTCTCTGTTTATTTGTCCTGAGTTCAAGAAGAGAGAAATAATCTTACAGAGATCTCTCAGAGCTCTGACACTGCTGTCTTAATTAACCCACTAACCACCTTGCTCTAGATTAAATTATTACACAAATTATTACACAAGTAATAAGCATCCACAGACATTAGTCAAAAGCTCCTAATTTAGCTGGGGACTTAGCTCAGTGGGACTGTGCCTGCCGTGCAAGGACAAGGTTCTGAGTTCAATCCCTGATACCAAGTTTAAAAAAAAAAAAGCTCTTAATTTAAAACTCAAGATTTGTAGTGAAATCATATTCTCTACCTCCTACAATAAAAGGAAAGATAACAAATAATGCATGTATAACTTTTAAATTATAATTTTGTTAAAAATTAATTAGTTATGTTATTAAGAAAGACACTGTTGGGTCGGGAGATTTAGCTCAGTGGTTCTGGTGCCTGCCTTGCAAGTGCAAGGTCCCGAGTTTGATCCCCAGTACCAAAAAAAACAAAGAAAGACACTGTTTACAAGTCTACAAAATTCAAAACTACGGACTCATTCAAACTAATCTAAAATTATACAACCACTACTTAATAGTAAAGAAACAATTTGAACTGTAACTATCCTAAAATGCATAAAAAACAACAACAAGGGCCAGGGATTTAGCTCAGTGGTTCCACCCCCTGCCTTGCAAGTTCAAGGTCCCAAGAAAAAAACAAACAAACAAACTTGAGAAAGCTGAGTTTCAAATACTTAACCTATGTTATCACTGAAGACAAATGTCAAGAGCCACCCTCAAGAAAGTGAATCAACTGATGTTCAAAATAAGATGAAAATTGGCTTTCTCCTTTCCTCTGTTAAAATGATTACTTTTGGGGGTGGATCTTCCAATGCTGAACCAACACTGCCAGCCCTATAACAAAACCACTTTCTACATACTGCCAGATCTGACTTCTAAGAGTTTGTTTTGTTAAACAAATTTCTATCTATGTTCATACTTTTTTCTTCTATTATCTTTATCTAATTTTAGGATTAGCACAATGTTGAGTTCCTAAAATGAGGGGAGAAGTGTTCCTTCTTTTTTCTGCTTTAATTGTTTGATATAATTTATCAGTTAAAATGTTTATGAGCCTGCTGTTGTCATATAGGTAGGTTTTCCAGCTAGGAATATACTTTCTTTAATAGCTGCTATTCGAATTTTATATTTCCTCCAGAGTTAGTTTCATTAATTTGTCTTCTAAGTTACTTCTTAGAAGTTGTCAAATTTATTTCAAAAAAGATTTTTGTAATATGCTTTCTATATCCTTTTAAATTCTGTAAAATCTGTGGTAATGTCTCCTAGATCTTAATATTGTAATTTAAAAAAATGTATAACTGATATTGTGTAACAGGAAGAAAAGGTCTAAAAGAGCAGGGGAAGTGGGAGGGGTAGGGGAAGGGAAAAAAGGGAAAGGAAAAAATATGAGAAGAGGAAAAAAATGGAAACAAGGTCTTTGCAAATAGGGAAGGGTGGAGGGGGTGAAGGGAGGGCAAGGGAAGGGGAAAAAAAAATAAGAACCAAGAGACTCATGCAATGGTATAAGATCCCAATGATGAATGTAACTGTATTGTATACCTAAAATGTACCAAATAAAGTTAATGGGGGGAAAAAAAAGATGAAAATTTTAAGTTTAAGATGTTTTGATTAAATCTAGCAGAAAAGCAAGGTTGGGTATAATAAATTTTATATAATGAATAAGAAATTAGCCATGGTAAATGAGATTATGGCTCAAACTTTCTCACCAAAATTAAGATGAGATTTGTCAGTAAGATGAGTATTTGTTAGTACAAAACAACAACCCCCCAAGAGTTAAGACAATAGAAAGCCTGTTTTCCTCCTTTTCATATTATCTGTACCCCTATATCTATTTTCTGTTCTAAGAAAAGTAGACTTGCCAGAATATCCTTCTTAGGTAGTGACAAGCATTCTATTTAAAATAAACAAATCCTAAGTTATGTGCTTGTTTCTACGTCTAAATATAAACTCGAATCGGGCAAAAATTAATTGTAAATTTTTGTAAAACGCTCACAATGATTACTTACAGAAAGCATATTTCACCTCATAATCAAGTTAGATATATAAAAAACTCAATGGAATGTCTTATTTCAAGTTCACAAAAAAGAACCCTCATCTGAAATGCACACAGAAGTATCATGATTTCTGCAATTTACTTTCAAATGGAGTTCAGAGAGCAGAGAGACAGAATACATAAATTTTTGTAAATATAAAAGTACATGTGGTAAAATGTTGCCCATGCTGAAAATAAGTGAAGGGTACGTGTGTGTTGAAAATAGTTTTCAATATTTCTGTGTACGAAAACTTTCAAAGTAAAAAGCTGGGAGAAAAAAAGACCCTCAGTGGCTTCTAGTACTTTTGTACTTTTAGTTCTTATCGTGAATATACTTTCAGTACTTCCTTTTTTGCCTCAAAAACCTTCTCCCTTCATTTAAAACAAGTGTTATAGAATTATGTCTTTTCAACAAAAATCACAATTCTAGGAAAGAATTTGTTAAAGGCAGGTTTAAAGGCAGGTATCAGTGATTTAACTCTTTTACCTGAAAGTTAACATCTTCTTTCTTAAATATTAGTGCTCGAACTTCATCAGGATCTCCGTTAAATATAGCTTGCACCAGTGATGGCTAAAATATGAGAGAATAATAAAAATATTAGCCACACAACCATGAATAATTCTAAAAATACTTCCATATAACTTTTATGTCTAAAATTTTTTTCTTCCTTGCAGCAATAATTACTTTTTGACATAAATCCCAAGTTTCATGAAGCTAAATAGTATTAAAAAAAAGTAGTGGATTCATCTTTAGGGGAAAGGGGGGGCTGAGATAAAAAAAAATATGTATCAATTCAGTCAACTAAAATTTAGTATATGAAGACAATCTGATTTTAAGTGGAAACCTCTCATTTATGCGATAAAGACTTCCAAATATAAGTCTGATAGCTCAGTATTCACTTGTGGAACAGAACTTGTCAAACAACTCCTAGCCCATGCTGAGGCCCATAAAAGAAGGACCCTTTTGTAAAGGCCTGTTTGGGGCAAGAAAATAACATACATGGGCTAGCACTGTATGTTTAAACATATAAATCTCAAGAAAGTTGATGAAATAACCATTAAAAGATCAAAAACACTGTATACCCGAATAACATAAAAAGACAAACACATGCATATCTAAATATAATATCCTAATCAACATCACAGTCTTTCAAAGGTATCATATTATACCACTCAAATAAGGAGACAGCTAACAACAGCATTAAAAAATAAGGTTAGGGTTGAAGTTTGAGTCTTTTTCACATTTAAGTCTTGCAGGTAAATACATGAAATTCTTTATTGAAGAAGCTGTGTTCAGTGTTGCTGGTAATGGTCAACCTTTCCTAAAATATGCAGAGTTCCTGATTCTAGTCATTATCAGTTCTAAAACCACAAAATGAAAACAGAAACATGGTTGCCATAGTATTTCTTAATTCATTAAAAAATCTTTTTAAGAGGTAAAGAGATAGTAAAGTCCGAAATGTTAAGGAAGCATTTGAAAAAAAGTAAAAATCAGAAATGTGTTCACTTTATACACATATGATATTGCATCACACTGGCATATGGTGCTATAATCTGGATTTTTAAATGAAACTGGTGTAAACTAACTCATGTTTGTTCCTAAAAAATAAAATTTATACTACCAGTTTAGTAGAACATAGAAAACATAAACTCTCATATCTTACCAATACACTTCCAGAAGGTGGAGAAAGTAGGGATTGATTTTCCTGTGGCAATTTAGAAATGAATGCAGGAGATTCATCTTCTACCTCCTCCAAAACAACAATACACACTCGACTCATTCGTTCTTTTAAAACATTAAATTCCAAGCTATGCGATAAAAGTCACAGTTGGAAGAGTACAAGTAGTTTTTCCTCTTCTTCTGTACAACACTTAGAAACATTCTCTGAGCAGTGCAGCTGATTTTATGAAGTTAATAAGTACTATCAGAGAAACTGAAGTTTAAAATCATGATATATAACTTCCAACTTCATAAAAATAACAAAATTCTAGTATTTTTCTGTCAGGTTACTGGAACACTTAACAAAGCTTAAACATCAGCATGTCAGTAATTAAAACTGAGTCAATACAAGCTCATTTAGAAATATTTTTCCCTACCTACCAAAATAGTTGTATCGCTCTCTCTTTGAAATTTACTTGTACAAAACAATCAGTATTTTTGGTGAAACAACACCACACTACAGAGAATGAAATGAGAAACAACTGCTGTTGCAGAGATGACCACAGCTACACCCGCTCTTGTCTGCAAGGTCATATAGTTACTAGTAGGCTGGCTTGCTTACAACTGAAAACAAAAAATAAAATGTCACTATTCTGTTTCCACTTCTAAATTGTCTTCATTCCTTCAGCTTCACTGATTTAATGGGAATATAATCCAGGGAGGAATAAAACATCTAGAGCTCTACACAAATCTGAAAATGAAGCTCAGAGGTTGACAATTCTGTGTTTGGGAAAGAAAGAAAAAAATAAAAATAAAAACCACTCTGCATTAATAGCAAAACTGCAGTACATTTACACGTGATGAGTCAGACCACAAAAGACAATAGGACTCTTGGTACAGGAATACAGCTTGATTAATCCAGATTTCCCATATAACAGAAGAAACACAGACAGCTTTATTCCCATCCATAGCATTAGCAAGGCAGAGCTTTCATTCTTTCTCCATCAGGCAGCTGCTGTCTGTGGCTGCTCCAGCAAAGGACACAAGCACCAGGCAGAAATGGTGACCGTGGAGAATCCTAATAGAACAAGCAGGCTGCAAGGGAATTAGAAGGCATTTCAGCTCAAATTACTGCTTCAGGGTTTTCATATTAAAAAGAAGGGGAAAAATCCCAGTAGTTTATCATTCCAGTGTTTCTTCTGATCTCCACCCGAATACAGCTTCCACTAAATAGGCTTCGTTCAGGGGAAAGAACAGCAGACTGTACATCTTCTTTGAGCCAACTACTTTATTCAATCATCTGCCTCTGTGTCAGTAGTTTCCTTCCACAGTAAAAACTGCTAGTTATCCTTTTCAGACGATTTCAGATGCTTTTCTGTTCCTCAATCTTGAAAAATGCCAGCAACAAACATCTCCCAAGGAGTAGGTCCTTAAAAAATATCGATAGAACCTCTGGATCAGCCCCACAGAAGCATTCCGACTGAGCAATAGTCTGAACAGCAAAGACCGCAGACCCGAAGGATGAAATGCCTAGTAATGCTCACACGTTACACTTACCAGAGAGCTGAGCTACTGCTCAGGATGTAACTTCCTCTACCAGAAGAAAAAAATAGTGCATTTGGACAGCCTTCACAATTAGAAGGTTTATGCCAGTTCTGTGACTAATCCAAATCAAACTGAAAAATTCTGTAACTGAAAAATGAGTGTGCTTTTAACATTTTCCACTAAAAGCCACAAGGAAATCTGGTGTACTGCCTCTGCTGACTAACACTGGTTTTAGCAAGTAAACAATTCCAAACAGCTTAACTGCTTTAGTATGCTATAGCAAATGTTTAACCCTATCATGACAGCTACAGTAAGAATGTATCTGTGGTAAACTCATAAAAGAGACTTAGAGGAAAGAGAATTGTTTTGTGAGACTAAAAATCATGAACTTAATTTAAGGTCTTATTTTTGCTAAGATCTTTTTTTGAAGGGACTGTGCCACACATGTTATTCTCTAAAATGTGAAGCTTAAACAGAAGAAATTTAAGATTTTTTTCTAACAATTCTATGTTGTTGAACTTAATCACTGACTCATATTTTTAAAGAAAAGAAAAATTTGATTAAATAGAAATCCTAGAATCATTCTGAATATTTACTGAATAAATCCTGTCTTCCTATCTGGTAAAAATGAAGCCTTAAAAACGTGTGAACAAGCTAAACAAAACAATTGTTTAGTCCTCGACCTTGAGTTATCCACATGTCAAAGTGTACAAGGTAACACAAAGTATCTATTTTCCTTATAGAATAATTTTCCCAAACTACAAATAAGTGTCACAACCAGCCATTCTGGGGCTGGGGGTGTAGCTCAGTAGTGCTTGCCTAGCATGTGTGAGGTCCTGGGTTCAATTGTGAGCAATGTAAAAAACAAAACAACTCCAACCACTTTGTAGTTGGCCCCCTTCTTTGTTCACCCAATGATGGCAATATTTACCAACAGAAAAACTACAAAGAAAACACCATGGTCCCCCTTCAATATATGTTTTTTCTTCTATCAACGATACTTTCAGTAATAAACATAATAGTTATTTTTTTCATAATAGTTATTTTTAACACACTGTGCTAGGTGTTACACATTCTTATTTAATGCTCACAGTAACTCTGCCATATTCTCATTTTATAGAGGAAAAAAGACTCAAAGTATTTTACCCAGTCATTCAAATCACTAAAGTTGTGTCTAATCCCAAACAAATATGTTTATATTTTTTCTCTCCTTCACCATCTCCCCAAGGTTTTGGCAAACTATATTATCTTGTCAAAGTCATCTTGAAAGACAAGTAACCGATAATGGTTGTGAAAAATCCAGGTAACAAAGGAATATTATCTTTTGCAATAATATTCCCAAATAAGTTATTTTAAAATGAGTATTTCACAGTGAGTCTTACCTCACATGCCTAAGGCAGTTTACTTATCAAAACTTTGCAAAGAAAAGAAAACCCCTATTATATAAAGAATGCTAGGACTTAAGAATAAAAGCCACTGAAGCCATACAGTATCACTCTATGAGACATATAATCTATAGGTTATAGATTATATCTTACAGTCTATGATCTATATATAGATTCACTAATTATTGACTGATTGATACCAGGGATCGAACTCAGGACCTTGTGCTTGCAAGGCAGGTGTAGGCACCACTGAGCTAAATCCCCAGCCCTATTTATTTATTTTTTTAAGATGAGCTCTTGCTACGTTTGTTGCCCAGGCAGGCTTGAGCTCCTGGACTCACACGATCCTAAGCCTCCTAAGTAGCTAGGAATACAGGAAGATGTCACCAGGTCTGGCTCTAGTAGTTATTTAAACCCAATTTCAGATATGCAAATATTTTAACATAAAATGATGTCATCCATCTTCACATGGGTGAATCAAAAACATCTTAATAGTTGAAATACCCAAAAAGAAATCATCATGATTACACTACCCTATATTTCATGTTCAGTATTATCCCCCCTACTGAATCTATTTTTATATGGACAATTTTAACTTGTTCCAAAGTAGTGCATAAGTTCACCTGTTTAGATTTAAGCAAATATGTTGTTTCTTGTTCTAGATCAACATCCATACTTACTAGGTTTCTCAACCTGAAAGTAAATTACCTGAAGGCAGGGACTGTGTTATATCTATCTATCTATCTATCTATCTATCTATCTATCTATCTATCTCTATCTATCTATCTATCTAGATATATATGTATAGATACAGATATAGTTTCCTCTCACTTTCTTCCACCTATAAACAATTTCCCTGAAAAGACTTCTTAAGTAACAAGACTCCAGAGTGGCAGAATTATAAGAAATGGTATGTGTGTGTGTGGGTGATAAACATATACTTTAATCAGAAAATAGAGACATTAAGGTATAAAAACATGAGTTTTGTACTTTAATAAGTGAACAACTGAAATTTAGAGTTTCCAGGGATTAATAAAATGATAAAGAATAAAACCTAAAATTAACGGCAAAGTAATCAGCTACCTGAAGTTTAAATTCGGATTCCATCATTTACTAGTTGTGTCCTTGGGCAAGTGAATTCCTTGAGTCCAAGTTTCCTCACACTTAGAAGAATAATAACCTCCAGATAATTTTGAGGGAAAATACTGTACTAGCAGTGTTTGAGAATGTAAGTTTTGTAGCCAAATTGCCTTGAATATGAATCCATTTCTGTTGCTGTTTTTTCTTTTGGTACAGGGGACCGAACTCAGGATCTTGCGTTTGCAAGGCTGGTGCAGTGCCACTAAAGCTAAATCCCCACCCATGAATCCCATTTCTAATGAACCTAACCCCATGACCTTATATAGATTACCTAACTTCTCTATCTTCATCTCAATATCTAAATAAGATTATCAGAATTTAGTTCATAAATTTATGAAACTCAAACAATGTAACTATTTTTATAGATTCTGGGACTACATGAAGTTCCCTTATGAAGTCAGTAGATAAGACACTATAGTACTGAATCCTCCCCTGCAGTGATGTAATTCAGACTACTATCTGAAGATACTGTTTAGTTGCTAAGACTCCACTTTTCAGAGACCTTCTGAGAGACTATTAAAAGCTTTTCTGAGACTCTAGGAACAAGACAAGTGTTTTACTAAGTGGTACTAAGGTGAAGGAACAGTAAACTTAGGCAAGAAGAATGACTACAGGTTTTTTCATTCTTCCACATTTGCAGTACTTTATTGTTCAGGGAAAGCAAAAGGGTAGAAAACACTTGCTCATGACATATAATTAAAGATAAATGAAAAATACCATGAGAGAAATACAGAACTTTAATATTTTTATTATTTAAATGAGCAGAAAAATACAGCACTGTTTAATATCCTTTTAACTTCTATTGAGTAAGACAACAGAGTCCTACCTGGTTTTAAAAGAAAAGGACTGAGGATGCAGCTCAGTGTGAAGTTCCTGGGTTCAATCCCCAGTACCATGAGAGACAGAGACAGACACAGAGACAGACAGAGGGAGGAGGAGGAAGTGGAAGAAGAAGAGGAAGAAAAGGTGGAAGAGGAAGAAACAGATAAAGTAGTTTTGATGAAAAACTGACAACAAAGACTGCGTTACCTGTAAGTTCACTTTTTTCTCCCAATGAGAGGAACAGCAAGGGGATGTAGTTTCTTATTTTTTTTAGGTACTTTTATCAGAAAGCCAAATTGGATAGTTTTATTTTATTTTTGCTGGGGTTTTTTGTTGTTGATTTTTTGTTTTTGAGATAGGGTCTTTTATGTTGCTCAAATTGGCCTCAAATGATCGTGCCTCAGCCTTCCGAGCAGCTGAGAGTAGGTGGGACTACAGGTATATATGCTACATGGGGCCAGGGTTGTTTTTTAAAAACTAAGAGGATCCACCCTGACAACTTCATAATCTTTCCATTCTTTATGTAAAATACATCCTATCAAGAGCTTACTCCTACTATTCACAGAATTATATAATGGTAAAGCCAGTTTGAATCTTTATTGATAAACAAGGTTCTGAAAGATTACTTTTAGGTTCTTAACTGTGTTATATCAGAATTTGATTTTTTTCTTTCTGCATCAATATTCAACCTAAACTTACTCTTACATACCTATAAATTCTACATTGATTATCAGGAAATAAACTTTGAATATTTCTTACCCAAAATGCTTTGGGCCAGAAGTGTTTCAGTTCAGAATTTTTTGGATTTAGAATTATTTGCATAGATTTTATCAGCTGAGCAACCCTAGACATCCAAAAATCTGAATTCCAAAACGCTGTATAATCCTCAAGGTTTTCAGTGTCATACTGGTGCCAAGCACCACACTAGTCTGAGTGTGTCTGGCTCTTCATATCCACAGGTCCCACAAACTACAGATTCAACCAAGTGTACAACAAACCTATTTCGGAGTGTATGTCTGTACTGAACATATACAGACATTTCCCAAAACAATAAAGCATAACAACTATTTACATAGCATTCACACTATTAAGTATTACACATAACCCAGAAATGATTTAAAGTGTACTACAGGATGTGCAAATATTGTGAGAAAATACTACACTATTTTACACAAGGAGCTTGAGCATTCTCAGATTTTGTTATCTGTATGGTTCCTGAAACCAGTCTCATGTAGATACAAGGGGATTACTAAATTCATCATTCATAAAAAGATTAGGAAGTGGGATTGAGGCCCATTTCAGGAAACATTTTGAAAAGATGAATCTTAATCTTCTTGAGCTATGCCTCAACTATCATGTACTTCAGAAAAAGGCCTTATGAAGGGAGTTAGCAGAAAATGGGGTGGGGTGGGTAAATAGCTGCCTTCTAGGTTGCAGGTCAGAATCTACACAACTATCTATGTGAATAGTAGAGTCACTGAAAAAAATTCACTATATATTTAAAAAGTGATCAAGTCAAAATCTTCAATATAGATGGGTGCAGGAAGTACTGGGGGAAATGAACCAGAGCCTTCATACTAAGCTATATTCCCATGTTTTTTTGTTTTGTTTTTTGTTTTTAAAGATGGGGTCTTGCTTTATTGCTATGTTGCCCAGGCTGAGCTTGAACTTGTGATCCTCCTGCCTCAGCTTCCCAGAGTGCTGAAATTATAGGCACGTGCCATGTTGCCCAACAAAACAGAACGTGTTTAACATATTTAGTATAAAAAAATTATATTAGCTACCCACATTTGTCTATTGACTATCATGCTGTGTAACACTGGCTTAGACCTATATATATGGACCAACTTTAAAAAATCTTAATCATTCTAGACAGAAAAGTAAAATATACTATCTACATTATTGTCTTAAGGGAGACTGTGTTTTAGGTTCTTATGGTGGCCTAGAGCCAAAAATATGAATGTAGATAGACTGTTTTATAGTACAAAAACCACATTAGGAATTAATGACCTTAGCTGACTTTTTCTAATTATTTCTATATTATTTTGAGTAGTGCAGTAGATCATTCATTTTTCTTTGTTTCTTTCCCCAACACACATGTACGTTTAAAATTTTATCACAAGCTTGAAGATGACAATACCTTTCTCACAAACAAAGTCAACCTAAGGCTGGGGATTTAGCTCAGTGGTTTCCCTGCCTGCTGCACAAGCACAAGGACCTGAATTCAATCCCCGGGACCAAAAAAATAAATAAATAAAATTAAAAAAACAAAGTCAACCTTGAAGGCACCATTTTCTTCATTATTCAGGGTCTCTTCACAAACATTAGGGTCCTATATAGGTTTCATAAATTGAACTTAACAGAAGTCAGCTACCCATCTGCCAATATATTATTACTTCATTATTTTAGGTTATCTTAATTTTCCTGTTGAAAATAAAACTATCAAATGACCTTTCTAATTGTTTTTAATTCTTAACATTTCAACTCTATGGCCTTTTTCTTTGTTGATAAAGAGTATGCTGATTGATTAAAGGGGTGGTAAATACAGATTTTTTTCTTTTAGGGAAATATAACAGAAAAAAAGAATAAATTGGTTAATTGCTGAAGTAAGGTTTTTAAAAGTTTAAAGATGATCACTGCTAAAATCTAAATTTTTTTTTCTTTTTTTGAAAAAGGAAAGATACAGGAAAAGGGAATAAATGGCGGAAGAAGAGCACAAAGATGCAGAAAAAAGGGGTGTGCAGGGCCAGGGATTTAGCTCAGTGGCACTGCACCTGCTCGCAAGTGCAAAGTAGTGAGTTCAAACCTTGGTACAAAAAAAACCAAAACACCTGTCAAAAAAGGGGTGTGCTTTTCACAGGGGAGAAGAGTGAGAATAGGAAACATTTGGAGATAAAGCTTTCATTGCATTTGATCAAAATGATGGTGTGCTTTTACTATTTCATATTGTAAGATACACTGTTTTATTAATTTGACATTTTTCTTTTGTCAGCAGCACTTATAAAACAATTTCTTTTAGTCTGTTCCAAGCTAAATTACTGACTTTTATACATTTTTAAAAAGTCTCCAGAGGCCTCAAGAGTATCTTTCAGTATCAGTGTGTGGTAATTAACTCATAATGATGGGAAAATTAAACTACTGGAAAAAAATGCTGAAGTTTAAATTTTCTATGTAATAGCATACTGTTGGTTGTCTACTTATCACCCATTAACCTGTTCCTTTTTACAGACTACCTTCAGTTTTGTCTCTACAGCTATCTCTACACCCATGTCTTTGGTAAACTCTGAATAGTGTAAGCTGATCATGGTAATCTTGTTCTACCTAGTAGTGAGTCCTTTGAGAATAACATGATTGATTGAGCCACTCTGACCCTTCATTTGTTATAGAGTTAAGCTTCTGGAACTTCTGGGGAATTCTTCCTTGTACCTCTGAAATAAAGGAGACACAGAAGGCCACTCCCCCTTCTACTAGACAACAATCTGTTTGATGATTCCTTGAATTTTTGTCAGGTATCTTGTGACTGTAAGAGGATTTATTCCAAGGTCCATGCTGAGTATGAGAAGAAAACGTAAATGGAGACTAGATCCTATGTAACTGCACTGAGTAACTTTGTAACTCTAAAGCCACCTTATTTCAACTTTAGCTGTTTGGGATAAGTGTTTTTATTATTTAAGTCAGCTGAGTATAGTATGCTATTTTATCATTATTTTCAGTTTAGGACAGGCCTAATATTAAAGAAGAAACATATTAATTTTTTTTTTGGTACCAGGGATCGAACTCGGGTCCTTGCACTTGTGCAGCAGGCGGTGAAACCACTGAGCTAAATCCCTGGCCCCGAAACATATTAATATTCCACTACACAGAGAAGTAGACACTTTATCAGAGGCCCATTGAGATGTAAAGATGGGCCTCATAATTTTGAGACTGAAGTTATACTGGGTCAAAAGTTTAGTAAGTATTTTGGAATGCTGAATATTCTGAAAATAAGCAAAACAGTCTAGAATGTCTACAACTGATAGCAGGTTTAACAATGCAGTTAGTTGGTAATGGGCTAGTTAGCAATTCTGACAAGGACCTCTTTTTTCCTTTTGAGAAGTTCAAAACTGATTACATCTAAAGAAATTGACTCCATATTAACATTATGGTTTAAGCATAGCTCCAGAACATAAAAACCTATTTATTCAAAAAGGAAACTCCAGGGCCAGGGATTCAGCTAGCTCAGTGGTTCTGCCGCCTGCTTCACAAGTGCAAGGTTCTGAGTTCGATCCCCAGTACAGAAAGAAAGAAAGAAAACTCCACACCTGAAATACATCATAAACACACTTTCCTTTTGTCAACAATGGAAGCTGCTATGTAAAATTATAAAGGGAACTAAAGAATATGAAAAAAGCTCTAAACTATCTGAGTCATTACTTGAATTTTAAAATACTATGTTCAGTACTCAATATGTTGTCATCATTCTTCAGTTCAAAAAAGGGATGAATCATCTTGAGTGTTTCCCATACAATAGCTACTTTAGAACAGAAGTGTTACATGCAGTTCCAATTTGTATGTGAACTAACCAGTGTACACATCAGCTACTGATCTTTCTGTACTTCTGGGAATTCCTTGGATGACTCATGTAATTATTGCTTATAAAGGTAAACACTGGGTAACCATAGCAATTTATTTTTAAATTGAAAAATTTCCCCCTTTCAGCTTTTAAACTGCAGTAACTTGATACATTTACCCAGTGTCACCACACTGTAGAAACCAGAACGAATTGCAAATAACCTTTTCTTAATCTTCTTTAAAGAAGGGCAAAAATCATGTTTAAAATGTTACACTCTGATTTGTAACACTGGCACTAAAGTTTTTGCTGAAACAGCTACTAAAAGATACTTAACTATGCAAATAATAGATATAATTAGATTTCAGAAAATATGTTTATCTTGTGCCTGACGGGATATACATAATATGCTAAGGATGATGCTAATCATAGAACCTTAACTAAAAATTATACTAACAGGAGACTGGTGAGACAGGATATACAAAAGAACACAACTTTAAAGAAAATCTCTAATTCAAACCAGCAATCTAGTCTGAATGACGAGTGCTTTAATTTCCAACTATTTCTTAAAGTTATGAAGAAAATAATTTAACTTTCAAAAACATTACTTAATTATAATACTATTATTCACTTGCTAGGAGAATAGTTTTTCTACCTCTTCTATTTTTGGCATAGTAGATACTTTCTATGAAACTTACCTGTGCTATGTTTGGCATGTTAAATTTTTTTGTTAATTCTTTTGAAAGGATACAATTACTTTTCTTGAAACTCAAACTTAGCTGGGTGTGGCGGTGCTCGCCTGTAATCCCAGCACTTGGGAGGCTAAGGAAGGAGGATCACAGAGAGTTTGAGGCCAGCCTGGGCTACATCATGAGTTCAAGGCCAGCCTGAACAACATGGAGAGACCCTGTCTCAAAAAAACCAAACCAAACCAAACCAAATGACTGAAGTTCTTATCATAACTCTTTAATCCATACCTCCCTAGAAATCCATTTTACCTCCTGGTTTAACTCCAACTCACTGTATTCCTATTTATATGCTTTTCTAAAGGTCCCCTCAAGTGTCAGCTATTCCTGTGCTCCTGCTCATTATATTTTGGGAATGCCCCAAGTGTGTGTGCCAGGAAGAAGGAAGGTAGCATTCTTCTAGTCCCTCATTTCAGTCTTATATAAAAACATTGCTGCTTTTGAAGCATATAGCACTTAACTAGGTGAACTTTCTATTTCTTCTTGGCTGTAATTTGTCAAATCTCAATCCCCAGACTATCTGGATCAGAGATGTCTCAGTCATCTAGATGATTTCAATTCCTTCTAGATGACATTTTGAACATCATACTTAACTATTTAACAAACTTGACACAGTGATCGTCTCTACTTGGCCCTAATCAATAGAATGATTTGTATTATATAAAAAACCCAACTCTTGGCATTTTTTTTCCCTTGTAGTTTACCTTTTCTCACCATTAAGAATCACAGTGGAGGGCCAGGGATTCAGCTCAGTGGTTCCACTGACTGCCTAACAAGCTCAAGGTCCTGGGTTTGATCCCTGGTACCAAAAAAAAAAAAATTACAGTAGACACTTGAGTTACAACCAGGCTCACATACAAACAACTTGGGTTACAGGCAGAATTTTAGCTTTAACTTACAACCAAAGACTTGAGTTATAAACTGAATGCTGGTCTTTCCTATGTGGGGTTAACAGAGAAATCCTGGGCCACTGTCTTTCTAAGGACACTGAGGTCTGCCTGGAAGAAAGTGTGGCCTAACATTATACAGGGGAGAGACTTTGAAGGCTGTGTAGAGGAGCCTGAGCCTTCACTGACCCTGTGGTTGATGACACTGTCACTATAGAAGAGTCTACAGGCTTGCAGGTAGACAGTGGTGATGTTGAGAAACTGGTGGAGGAGCACTCAGAGGCACTGTCTGCAGAGAAACTTCAGCAGCGTCTGGCTGAGCAACAGAGAATGGCAGCTGAGGAGCTTTCTGGAGAGCAGGGGGGAGTATCGACAATCAGTGCAGCCAAGTTCTTCTGAAATAAAGGAAAGCCCAAAAAATGGACAGAGCTACAAACGTCTGTAGAGAAGACCCACCCAGAGTTTTACCCAGTCCTTGCATTCACTTGCTTAACGACAATGTCATGTCATACTACAGAATGGTGTTAAAGAAAAGACAGAAACAGACCACCTTAGACCAGTTTTTAGTTGTGAAAAGGATGAGACCTAGTGAGCCAGAAGCAGGTCCTAGTGGGCTTGACTCTTCCAAGGAGAGAAAGGACACCAGAGAGCCAGATTCCTGATGTTCTTATGGAAGGGGCCTCTCCTTCCACATAGTAACCACCTTCCATTCATCCTCCCTTCCTGCACACCAAAGATGTCACCTTGAATGGTGAGCACAGTATGAAAGTGTTGTTTCTGGTAAACTAGGCACATTTTATAACTTTTTGGTAAATACACTAGGAAAATTATTGGTGTTTCTGGTAAATTACATGCATTATACAGTTCTTTTATTATGAAAAGGTTAGTTTAGGGGTGGGTGCTTTGGGAGGTTCAGAACAGATTATGGGTATATTCATTATTTCTTAAGGGACAAATAGTCTTGACTTACAACCACCCTGATTATAACCAGCTCTGGCAAACAAAGTGAGTTTGTAAGTCAAGGGTCTACTGTAATCGCAACATCATAATAATGGAAGATACTCGGAGGGCTCCAGAAAATTTTTTAAGGGAAAGAAAATCAATAATTTATCTTAAAATGGACTAAATTTTTTTTGGGGTACCACGGATGGAACACAGGACCTTGCACTTGTGAGGCAGGCGGTGGCACCACTGAGCTAAATCCCCGGCCTAAAATGGACTAAATCTTATAAATGCCACTGACATAAGAAAAATGTCAAATGTAAAAAAAATAGTACACTATTATACTAACATACTAAATATTACACTAATAGTAAAATATGAAATGGTAAAAAGTACACCTTAATTTTGATTAACTGAAATGAAAGTTTTATCTCCAAATGTTTCTTATTAATCTCACTTTTCTCCTTCATGAAAGGAAGGGCAATTATTAGATACTGGGCAGATCCCATCTAGAATGATAAATGAGACTAGAACACACTCACCGAAGATAGCACAATGGTGAATCTAAAAACGATGCCATAAGAGTCAATAAGGTTGAAGGCATTTTGTCTGTGAAGAAGTCTGAGAAAATATGACAGCTTTAAAATATCTCAAGTGCTGTCACTGTAAAGTGATAACAAATCACACAGTTCTAGAGATAAAAACTAGAATCAATGAATAACAAACAGGGTAATAAAATCTGAAAATGGAAGAAGGTTGGCTACTCCCTTGGAGGAGGGATGAATATTCTAGGTAACCTGAATGGCTATTACGATTTAGGCCAGTAGTGATGAACCTATGGCATGCATACTGCAGAGGGCTGTTTGATATCACTGAAAGCTCTAAAAGGTTCACCATCACTGGTTTAGGGACTTGGTGAGCACTCAGTAAATTGTAACAACACACCTGCAAAATAGTTTTGTATCCTGATTTCACAGACAAAAATCTGAGCTGGACAGGAGCAAAATCACCAGGCTAAAAAAGAAGCAGAGAAAACTGGATGCTAATCCAGGCCCATCTGTCTCTAAAGCCAGGCTCTTCCCATATATCACAAAGCTAGGGTTAGTTAAATTAGCAACTGTTAAAGAAGCAAAGTGGGATTTTTAAGTTGACAAGAATCAAATATCCTTGGGTATAAAGTCTTGTTCAAAACAAAAGCACCAGAAATATTACTCCCTTCCATTTGTAGTAATATTTCCTAGTTTATGAATGTTTCACACCTCTTTTCCTAATGGTTCCTCATAGAAACGCTTTAAAGTTGGGGAGACATCCCCTAGCATTCCACTTCAGAAAAAGGACAACAAAGATGAATTATTTTAACTTCTGTTTTTACCTCCAAACATATTTGTATTTTCAATTTTTCCTTATGATCTTTCTTGCATTCAACAGTCATTTATTAAACCCTTCTTATAGGCCAGATTCCAAACTTCAGTGACTGTGCAGTTTGAAGGAGAGAGCTGGTGGTCCCATTGGAAAAAAGTTCATTCAAAAGTGTACCTAGCTTCTTAGCTTACTTTTATCAGTTCTGATTCCTTTCATATATAATTTTCATTTAGCACTCACTTTCCCTTGGCCTACAGAAAACTTTCCTGCCTCCTTAGCAAGGTGCTACTCCATTTTTAATCATTTCAACCCATTGCAATCTGGCTTTCTACTCACAAGCTGAAATTGCTCTAAGGTCACTAATGATAATCTATTGTAAAATCGTTCCCAACTACCCTGAAATACTGAAATGACCAATGACCTCTATTAAACTCTCTTCTTCCTGCTTCCAAAAAAAAATTTCACCTATTTTTCTAAGCTTTCTTTTTTGGCCCCTTTCATCTGGCTTTTCTTCTCCTACCTATTCTTTAAAATATTGGCCTCTTTTCAGCAGCTTTTATTCCTTTCAATTTACAATCTCCTTTTGGACAGTCTTGTGTCAACTTCAATTTATCATCTCTAGCCCACTGCCCCAAAGTAGTCTTTTTCTGAATTCCCATGTTGACTAACAGCAATGATATCACCATATACACTGAAACCCTACAGACAGTAGCCTTCCCTTTCTTCGTCTGCTACTTCTTCTAGTCACTAAGTTTGAAGCATTTTACTTATTATCCTCCTGACACTGACCTACTTCAGACCCACTTCAGTTCTCACCTAAGCTCGTACTACCTTCTAACTAGTTTCTCAATCCTCCTTCTTATAGTTCTAGCCATCATTGTACCAGATAAAGGTTCTTTTACAACCCTTTTTAGGAGTCCCCCTTGTCAAGAGACAAACAAGAGAGCCAGGTTTGGCTCAAGTACCACCTATCCACTCCTAGCCAAACATCCACTTCGGGAATTAGCACATGACTGACACTAGACAAGCTCTTCCCAGGACTTCACTTTCTTGCCAAAGGTGGCAGGATACTCTTTTTCAGAATTCTAGCAAGGTCAAATGTAAAATGAACTGCCCACAGAATGGGAGGAAAAAGGGAGAAAAAAAATTTTAAGGGTGGGGAGGACAGTCCTGAATCTGCCTCTGACTGACCATTTCTACTACTGACCAATAAATTTCCGTTTACATTTGAGTTAGATTTCTGTCATTTGTAACCTAAGGCTCTGATTAACACTTCTCTCCACCACAAGTCATTTTAAAAAATTAGAAATAAAATATTTGTCTGGCTTTACTCAAATTTTATTAAAGGACATCATCCTAATTACTTCTGCTATGGGGACCATTAATCCTGCTATATCGACTTTATTGGATAAGAAATGGCAACAGATTAGTAAAGCACACTCCTGGGTATACCTGGGTAGGTCATGGAGGTGTGACCCTGGGTACTATATATGGTCCTTGCCCCTTTCTCTCTGGCACTGTTCTCCTGTTCTGCTTTCCAGCCTCCATTTACTGAGCAGCTCTGCTCCTTCAAGTCCTTCCCCCATGATGTTTCTGCCTTGAAGCCAGCCAATGACTGACTGGAAATATAAGCAAATTATTTCCTCCTTTAAGCTATGGGTATCAGATACTGGATCTAGCAATGGAAGAAGTGACTAATACACAGTTACCCTGTCTTTAAGTTCCACATATCCAATGTGCTTGTTGCAATTCAAATATACCACGCCATTTCATGCAGCAATGCCTTTGTGTATGCTGCTTCTTGTGCTTAAAGAATGCTCTTCTACCTCCTTAGCCACAAAACATATAGCAGAGTTACATAAAACAAAGTGGAAATTACACAGTAGCTAAGTCATAATGGGCCTTGAAATCCACATTAAAACACATACACTTTAACCTGTAGATTGATGGATATACCGCTGAAAGATTTTAAGTCAAAAACTGACATATCAGACTTGTATATTAGAGAATTCACTGTGGATACAGTGTGAAGGATGACTTAAAAATGAGGTGAAACTAACAGCAGTGAAAACCGTTAGCGGCCTATTGCAAAAGTCTAAACCACAAGCCATGAGGGATAGTGACAGCAAAATGAGATGTCTTTTCAGTACAGCTGGGAGGAGGGGTAGAAAGTATGTGCGTGTGCATGTGCGTGTGTGTGTGTGCACGCCAACAGGTATCTACAGCAATAATAAACCTTTCACATTCTTTAACATTTTCACTGGCAAAAATAGGAAGTGATGTGAGGCTTCCAAAAATCCGTAACAAAATTTTGCTAAAACTTCACTTATAACATGAAAGCAACCTTAATGCTGAATATAACAATAATTTAAAATACATTATTATATTCCAGTGACCGTGAACCTTTTCAATGATACAAACAGCCTGCATCATATGAGCCATAGATTGCGAAATACAATGGAATACAAAGGAATTACAAGGGAACATACAATGGAATTGTATCTGATTTATGGAAACCTTTTTTTTTTTTTTGGTTACAGTGCTGAAGGTCAACCCACACTAGGCAAGCACTATACCACTGAACTACACTCCAAGTCCCCCTTTAAAAAATTTCTTAGAAAGCAGCAGAAGAAAAAAAAACCCAGAATACTTTTAAGGATGTTGTATAGAATGGAATACTACACACAAAATTATCTTAGTTATGTTTTTTTTTTTTTGGTACCAGGGATCAAACTCAGGACCTTGTGCTTGCGAGGCAGGCAGCGGAACCATTGAGCTAAATCCCCGGTATCTTAGTTATGTTAATAAAATGCTTTTTTAAAGCAACAAAAGTTAAGTCAATGGCAAGATTATGAAGAATTTACTGTTCATGATTTTCACTGTTTGTTTTTTTCTGAGGAACTTTACACCTTAGTCATGATCCTTATTTGCTAAAAGTAATCACTATCTTATTTGTAAGAAAAATATGGGAAAGAGGGATTAAAAGCTCACATTATTTAGACTTAATAAACACTGCCTTTATGAAGAGTCACTGCTAAAAAACAAATATACAAAGCCAAAGCCATTTAACTCATGACTCTGGGGAGCTTGGAATAGTTGGGCCTTAAAGGCAAATCAAGGCTGTTGAGACGCTGAACTTACTAGGGAGGGTACAGTAGCCTCTAAATAATCAATCCACAAATGCTATCAATTAGCTAGTGAAGAGCAGACTTAAAAAAAAAAGTAATTTTAGGTGCCTGTTTTTATGAACATGTTTTCTTCCCTGGACTGAAATCTCCATAATAAACTCTACAAAGACCTAGGTGTTCAACTTGTTCAAACAAGATAAATGTCAAAATCATTCTATAACTTAAAAAGCAGAGTTTGAATATTGTATCTGTGAAATTAAAAGGCTTCAATGAAGGTAATTCAATGGTTACTAGATAGAAGAAAAATGATCAAGGTTAGTTTTCAAAAACAGAGCTATCTGTGTTTTTTTTTTAACACTACACATTAAGAAACTGTTGTTTTATTTACATGCCATTTATAGCAGAGTATAACTTGTGTAGCTCAGTAGTAGAGTACTTGCCTCGCATGTGCAAGGCCCTGACTTTGATCCCCAGGAAAACACACACACACACACACACACACAGTAAAAACAACACCTAAAAAAAGTCAAAACATCTAAAATGTTTAAGGTAATGACTGAAGATTACATTAGAAAATAGTTATAGCTCTTAACCATTTCACTCATTTATAAGGACTTATATTTAAAATATGTGTATTTAATTTGATTATATCACAAGTGATGGTTATTTTACTAGTCTGAATTTGCTTATTTGTATTAATAACTATACCTACTATCTTAATTTCAGTATAAATTTTCAAATGGTTCCCTTAAGTTTAGAAGGGGTTTGCAGCAACCAATGCAAAAGCACCACCAAGTGGTAAAAATAATAACTGCAACTTACACAATGATCACAGCTAAAGCAGTAAAGTATTTCACTACTATGGATGGTGTCCAGCACACATTATTAGGAAAGAAATTGATGATATCTTCTATTTGTTACTATTTTTTCAATCAAATCTTTCTTTCACTATTGAAAGTTTGACCGTTTCTTGTCTTGTTTTTCCATATTGTTCATCTGTTATTCCAATGTTGGGTTTAGAAAAGAATTAGGACAGGCATTTAGGAAGATTCATCTAAAAAGATTCATTTATTAAGCCAGAGACTAGGAAACCATTTATGAGGGATGGAAATAAAAGTGTGTGAGGGGGTGAATTTCCAATTCAATTCTAGTCACCAACAGCCTCCCTAGGTAATGAGTTATCCTACATATTTAAAAAAACAAAAAATAAAAAACAAAGCAACCCAAGCCTTCCTGAAAAAAATGTCAGGAAAAGATTCACGATAGTTATACAGATGTTAGAATTTCTCAAGGGAACCCCAAAAGTGATCATTTACTCCAATTAAATGTTCTCAATATTCTGCTCCTCACCAGAAAACAGATGGATAAAATCTGTTTCTAACATAACAGCTTTCTAATTACCTCTTCTTTAAAAAAAAAAAAAAAAAAAGTGTACCCAGGCCTGGTGATACACGCCTGTTATCCGAGCAGTCAAAAGGTTGAGGCAGGAAGACTGCCATGATATTTGAGGCCAGCCTGGGCTACACAGTGAGTTCAAGACCAGCCTGAAATACACAGCAAGACCCTGTCTCAAAACAACATAAACAAAAATTAAAAAATGTTTAATATAGTCAGTTACTGGGCCAGAGTTTCTTCCTTTATGTTCTACAAATCTTTGAATATGTTTCATAAGAAGCCTAACAATACCGAAGTTATTAAATGTACATGATCTTTATCAGTGCCCACCAGACTAAGATTAGTTCTAGAGTTTGAGATTTTTAAGACTACCTTCACAAAAAATACTGGAATCATTCATATAATTGAGGTTTCCCAAGTGGTTACTAAATGCCTGATAATGTTTAAAGGATATGCCACATTTCACATGTAAGAGAATGAGCTATAAGCAAACTAATGCATCAACTGAACAAAATGATGAAAACATTTAGTAATTTAGAAAATATTTATTAGTTTTTAGGATAAAACCATACTAGTTGCAATACTGTTCATTATTTTAGCTATTTAATGTATTAATCACCAAGCTACAACAGAGATATTAGATTTATAAAACTCTGATGAAAATCAATTTGAATTATTAAGTTGCTATATGCTACACTTTCCCTTAACACAGGCCCACTATGATACATAAAATGTCTCCAATAAAGAATTGTGGTTGAAGCTAAGTACTTATTCATACAGCATTATGTATAAATTAGGAAGACACAAACAGCAACAAACTAACAAATTACAAGAGCTGCCTATATTACTGCAGAGTGACTACTAGAAAATAACCTACCATAAAAGGAATTCCCATACTATTTTCCTCTGGTGGAAGCAGTAGCTGTATTGTTTCACTTCCAATCACAGGCCTGTGGCAGAAAACAGATATCAAAAGCAAGAATATGCTGACCTTAGAAACAAATGGCTATATCATCAATAACTAGTACCCTGAGAAATCACTGATTAGATAAATAATATTTAAAACTTATTTTGAATTTTACTGATTCAGAATTTAGTCTTATCCTTCTATCAAGAGGGAAATTACTAATCTGTGTAAGATAATGTTTTTTAAAGGCTTTCTTTATATATGAACCAAGGGTCATTTCCAGAAGAGATTCAAGAAGTGAGGTTTGTTTCTGAATATTTCTAGCTACAAGTTTTTCTCAAACCTTACACACACACACACACACACACACACTCCTCCAAAAAACTCCTGTTCAAATATATTCAACTAAAAACATATCCAACTTCTTAGTATTATATATTTATCCATAGAATGTCTTAATCTAATTTACTCCCTATTAAATAAATAATTCAATTATACAATTTTTGAATATGTAAAACATTCATTTTAGAAATACGTATTTAATATTTCATACTATCTTCCACAGAAAAACACTGGTATTTTTCTATATATATACATTAACAAATTGGGATAACACACTGTTTAGTAACTTGCTCCCCCCCCACTCAATACAGATCTTACCCATGTCTTTAAATACTCTATACACACTTTGAATGACTGTATGAAGTTCTAATCAAAATATTGTATTGGGCCAGGGATTTAGCTCAGTGGTTCTGCCACCTGCCTTGGGACCTGAGTTCAATCCCTGGTACCAAAAAAAACAAAAAGCAAACAAAAAACTATTGTATTTAACAACTTTCCTAAGATTAAACATTTGGTTTGCTTCTGTTTTTTTCTGACTTAACTTTCCTAAGATTATATATTCTTTTTTTTGGTACCGGGGATCAAACTCAGGACCCTGCGCTTGCGAGGTAGGTGGCGGCACCACTGAGCTAAATTCCTGGCCCAGATTATATATTCTTATATGATAATTGTCCCAGAATAAAAATAAATCTACTAGTTAATTTTAGTCAAATGGCTTATCTTCAAATAAATAAAATTAAACCTAAAAAATTATGGAGCCATAATTCTTGGTTGTGATGAACTGGAAAGAACAAATGTCAGAATTAGATTCCCTGTTTAAAAAAATAACAAAAAAGATGCTGCCAACCACATTTTCTTAACAGTCTGAAAAAGTTATGAGTTTTTACCACCTTTGTCATAGCAACTACTTGCTAATATCTTTATATGCCTTTTTAAAATACAAGGAGATAGAAATCATCCTGTCCACTCTGGTGGAAGAAGGATGGCTATAGTTCCAAACATACTAAAATGTGTTATTTTTCCTTTGTAAAAATTATTTATGAACAAATTAATCATCAAAAATATTAGAAAGACCTTATTTGTAGTATATATTCTATAGTAACATGTGATAATATAATTAATTTGCCACTTAGAGGCAGCAAATACAAAAGAAAACCATTTCTCCAGTATTTCTACTTATGTTATTACCAATACAAAGTAGGCAAGTCTCATTTTAAACAAGGGTTTCAGGTATAAGAGTGAGGTCTATAGGCTGTGATAGCCTGTTATTACTACATTTACCAATATAATTTAATTGCCTCAAAAATTATGTGATTCTTGGCTGGCTGTGGTGGCGCATGCCTGTAATTCCAACACTCTGGGAGGTTAAGGCAGGAGGATCAAACGTTCAAGCCCAGGGCTGGCGATTTAGCTCAGTGGTTCCGGTGCCTGCCTCGAAAGTGCAAGGACCCCAGTTTGATCCCTGGTACTAAAAAAAAGTTCAAGCCCAGACTGGGCAACTTGGCAGGACCCTCCCTACTTCAAAATTTTAAAAAATCAAAAAAGAGCTGGGCATATAGCTCAAATATGAACACACTGGGTTCAATCCCCAGTACCACAAAAAATAAATGATAGTGACTTGATGCTTATCAAGCAACATGTAATTACAATATCTTATTCCACTGTATTTATATTAACCTACCTCAGGTAAAAATTCTATTTTCTTACTTTAACCAAATCCAGCTAGCATCTTACCCTACAGATGCTCAATAATCTCTCGTATTATTTCTCTTACCTGGATTTATAATACAGGGCAGTAAAAGACTAGTTTGAAAGCCTAAAGGCCAAAAAGATTATAGTTTCTCTGTGGGGGTAAGAAAATACATGCCCTCCCCTGCCCAACTGCTTTATTTTTCTCTCCTATGAAACAAGTTTTTGTGAGAGGAAAATTCTTTAGTGCCCTTCACTTATTCAACCCATTAGATAGTGACTGAAATATTTGTTACATCAAACAACTAGAAAGTGTAAAACATTTTCGTACAAAGTTATCACATAAAGTATGTCTCATGTTGGTGTAATTTATGTACAAAATTACTGAAGTGTTTTATGTTTAAAGATACTGAGAATCATGAGGCTCAGATCACAAGTGCATTCAAACTGAAATTAAACTTGCACATACACTAATAGATAAACTATAGAATTAAACACATCTGAAGATGAAAAATGCTTAGTCTTCCTGAGTGAGGATCTCCTTCAAGGGCAAGGGCTGTATTTCATTCACATTAGTATGGACACCTCTATTATTTTATGTTTAAGACATAAATAGCGATGAATATTTTCTCATGCATGAATATTTCACATACTGATGATTGTTTCATCAAAATTATCATGGTTTTCCCCCATTTATTTTTTTTCCAACTTGAAACAAAATTTTAGAGGTTAGAAAACTGACATCAGCAATTTCATATACTCCAACCTAATGCCAAGTATCTACGACATAAACATTCCCTAAGTGTTCATCCCTTCTACTAAGACTGAGGTAAAAAGTAAGCTATAAAGCAGTACAATAAGTGTTTTTTTTTGAGGGGAGGTACCAGGGATCAAACTCGGGACCTTGAGCTTGCAAGGCAGGCAGAGGAACAACCGAGCTAAATCCCCGGCCCATTTTAACAGACATTCTTGCATGTGCATGATGAGAGAGGAAGAAAAACACACATGCAATGGTACACGAAGCAACACAAGATACACCAATGAATGATTTCAGGAGAACTGATGAGCAAGCTGGAAAGTAAAATTCAATAGGATTCCTTTGCTACGTGAGTACTATACTAAGATTTGTGTATTTAAAGAAATAAAGTACCAGGAAAGCACTGATTTCTGCCTAGGATGGGAAATAAGGCAAGGCTATCTGTTCTTTCCACTCCTATTCAGTATCTCATGGCAAGATCTAGCCTTATAACAGGGCTAAGAACTAAAAGATGTACAAAATGGAAAGGAAAATATAAACCTGTCTTTATTAAGATGTTTGTCTCTGTAGAAAATTCCACGGAATCCATAAGTTTCTAGAACTAAATTATTTTAACAAACTCATAGATTATAATTATTTCTACATACTACCAATGAACAACTTCAAGACAAAATTTTAAAAAGTACAATTTATAACAGCACCCAAAAACCTGAAATACTAAGGTATAAATTTAACAAAATATGTACAGACTCTCTACACTAAAAACTACAAAATATGGACTGAGGATGTAGCTCAGTAGTAGAGCATTGCCCAGCAAGCTTAAGGGCCGGGGTTTAATCCTTAGCACAGGGGGGAAAAACCTACAAAATATTAGTGAAAGAAATCAAATACTTAATAAATACATTAAATCCTCGAATTATGAAGGAGTTTTATTCCGGGAGAACATTCCTGAGTCTGATATGTTCATAATTTGACAAAGTAAGTCTTAGCCATACACCTGTGACTGTTCAAAACCTGAATGTTTGTTAAGTTGGGGAAAGAGATATATGATGCTCATGGATGGGAATACTCAACATTCTCATAATATCAATTTTTCTCATTTAATCTACAGATGAAATGCAATCTCAACCAAAATCTCAATGGGATTTTTGGGCAGAAGTCAGTAACAGCAGATTCAAACATTCATATGGAAAGGCAAAAGAACTAAAAGAACCAAAACAGTTTTAAAAAAAAAATTTACTTGGAGAGTCACATTATTAGAAAGCTATGGTAATAAAGACAGTGTGACAGGACCCAGAAGGAAGCTCCCCACCTCCATCCCAGGCTCCTAGGGCAGAGAAGCTCAGCTGGTCCCAGAACCCAGAAGAAAGCTCCCCCACCACCATCCCAAGCTCCTAGGGCACAGAAGGTGAGCTGTGTGGGCACCAGAAGCAACCCCCTCCCCCCCGTGGAAATGAGAAGACACATAAACAAGTCTCAAAAACAGACTTCCAGATCACCTACAGCAACCCCAAAGGGAAACAAGATGGAACAATCTGATACTCAACCACCTGGACTCTCTGAACTGGCAACAAAAGAGGATCTGGGAAAAATGAAATCAGAAATAATTACTCAGATAACAGCAAAGATTGTGCTCATGGTGCAAGACATGATTAATAAATCTAGAGAGGACACAGATTAAAAAAATAAGAGGATCTGAGGAACATGATGGAATCCCAACATAGGAAACATGTTTTATGGAATCCATAAAACAGATACAAACAGATTTCCAAGAGATTAAAAACTCCATTGAGAGTCTGCGGAGCAGAATGAACCAATATGAGGATAGAATTTCACATATAGAAGATAAGATTGCAATTAGTGTCCAGGAAAAGAAAAATTGCTTTAAAATTGTAAGGGATCACGAGAAATCAATCCAGCAGCTGCTAGACAATGCAAAGAAGAATAATATAAGACTGACTGGAGTCAATGAAGAAAGAAGAGAGTGTAGATGACATAAAAAAACTGTTCACAGAAGTGATGACAGAAAACTTCCCAAGGAGGGTAAAAGAACTTGACATACAGATAAGTGAGGCATATAGGACTCTAGCTAGCTTTAATCAAAAAAATCTACACATAGGCATATAATAGCTAGGATTCCAGAAATCCAACAGAAGCACAAAATTCTACAAGCAGTGAGAGAAAAGAAACAAATCACATTCAAAGGAAAGCCCATCAGAATTACAGCAGACTTCTCAATGCAAACCCTCAAGGCAAGAAGAGCTTGGAGTGATGGATTTCAAGCCCTAAAGGAAAACAGCCTCCAACCCCGATTGACTACCCTGCAAAACTATCTTTCAAAATGAATGGAGAAATAGGATGCTTTCATGATAAAGAGCACCTCAGGAACTTCATGAATACCAAACCGGCACTCCAAAAAATTTTAGACAATACCCTAGGAAAAGACAATGAGGATCACAACTCCAGGAAACCTAGCAGAATGAATCCATTGGGCGTGACAAATTAAATGCAAAGGGGGAGAATCCAACAAAAAGAAAAAGTCATGACAAGGCTTTTAAAACTTCTGACTTCATCTCCCTAATGAGTGTATAATCCAATCTTATTATTGTACTGATTAGTATTTTTCTGATTCTAGAATTGCACATCATTCCTTGTGCTATACTGGCTATTTATTATCTTATGTCTATATTTTAATTGGGTTGTCTATTAGTGAGCTCTAAGAATTCTTTATATATTCTGGTCATAGGTTATATGCATTGTAAATATGGTCTGTTTAAGGACTACTTTTCATTTTAATGATGTCATTTGAAGTTCTAAATTTTGATGGAATCTCATTTATCAATTTTCTTTTATACATCATGTTTTTTGTATCCTAGGTAGTTCTTGCCTACCCTGAATTCATAAATATTTTCCCTTATAATTTCTTCTTAAAGTTTTATACTTTTTAGGCTTTCTTATTTAGGTTCATAGATCCCTTCAAGTTATTTTCATGCATGGAAAAAAAGGGTTGAGGTTAATTTTTTATATATGGATGCCAGGTATTCTAGTGCCGTTTGCTGAAGACACTATCTCTTCCTCGGCTCTTGAATCGAGTTTATATTCTATAAAATGCTAATGTTAAATAATCTTTCAAAATTCAGTGGACCATATATATGTGGTTCTATTTCTAGATTCTCTGTTTTATTCCAATGATCTATATATCTTTCCTTATACCAACACTGTCTTGATTACTGTAGCTTTAGAAGAAGTCTTAAAATTGGGTGCTAAACATCTTCCAACACTGTTTTTGGTTTTGTTTTTGGCTTTTCTGGGTCCTTTGTACTCCTACATAACTTTTAAATTTCAATATCCAATTCTTCATTTATAGCAAGTATATACACAGACCTGAATTTTTATATGTACCTTGTGTTTTCTAATCCTGCTAAATTCAAGTACAAGTTCTAGGGGTACCTAGAGATTTCTTAGTATTTTCTCTTTAGATGATTATTTCATCTACATATAAAGATTTTGCTTCTGCTGTGCCAATCCTATCCTAGTTGTGTCATTTTATTGCCAGACTATTTTGGTTTAGACCTATGTTTCCAAGTCTAATGGACAGATGAAGAGTAGGCATATATGCCCTTGTTCCCCACTTTAGGGAGAAAGCATTGTATCATCTCCATTCATAGAAGGAGTTTTTGTTGGAAGTATGGAGTACATGTCTTTGATCTGTTGAAAAGGTTCTGTTCTGCTTCTAGTCTCCTGATAGCTTTTACCATGAACAGCTGTAGAATTTAGTCCAATACTTTTTCTCCAACTAGTGACAGGATCATATGGCTTTCTCCTTTCCTCTGTTAAAATGATTACTTTTGGGAATGGATCTTCCAATGCTGAACCAACACTGCCAGCCCTATAACAAAACCACTTTCTACATCCTGCCAGATCTGACTTCTAAGAGTTTGTTTTGTTAAACAAATTTCTATCTATGTTCATACTTTTTTCTTCTATTATCTTTATCCAGTTTTAGGATTAGCACAATGTTGAGTTCCTAAAATGAGGGGAGAAGTGTTCCTTGTTTGTTCTGCTTTGTTTGATATAATTTATCAGTTAAAATGTTTATGAGTGTGCTGTTGTCATACAGGTAGGTTTTCAAGCTAGGAATATACTTTCTTTAATAGGTGCTATTCAAATTTTATATTTCCTGCAGAGCCAGTTTCATTAATTTGTCTTCTAAGTTACTTCTTAGAAGTTGTCAAATTTATTTCAAAAAAGATTTTTGTAATATGCATTCTATATCTTCTAAATTCTGTAAAATCTGTGGTAATGTCTCCTAGATCTTAATATTGTAATTTAAAAAATAGAAATAAAAATAAATAAATAATGTATAACTGATATTGTGTAACAGGAAGAAAAGGTCTAAAGGAGCAGGGGAATTGGGAAGGGTAGGGGAAGGGAAAAAAGGAAAAGGAAAAAATATGAGAAGAGGAAAAAAATGGAAACAAGGTCTTTGCAAATAGGGAAGGGTGGAGGGGGTGAAGGGAGGGCAAGGGAAGGGGGAGAAAAATAAGAACCAAGAGACTCATGTAATGGTACAAGATCCCAATGATGAATGTAACTGTATTTTATACCTAAAATGTACCAATAAAGTTAATGGGGGGGGACGACAGGGTGACAGAAGAAAGTGAGTCCTATAGACCCAACAGAAAGGGAAAAGGGGTCTAGAAATAGATTCATACAAACATAGTCAATAGATTTTTGACAAAGTACAAAGGCAATTCAACAAAGAAAGAATAATCTTTCCAACAAATAGTCCCAGAATAAATAATCCATTTGGAAAATGGGAGAAAGAGGTATATCTTTCCATAGTTGTAAAATCTTTAGGTATAAATGAAATATTGTTGCTTGGCTATTGTAAGGGGAACAAGATGAATTGGGGATGATGTGGATAGAAATGAAAGGATTTAAATCCTTTTTGTTCCTTTTAGTTGTTTAAAATTTAAAAGTTACAGAGATGAATCTTGTACATACCAATGTTAAGATTACACAGAATACTCCATCAATAAATAACTAAAATGTATGAAGATACATTTTACTCTTCTACTGGGGGTAGGAGTGTGGAGCAGTGGCATCATGCCTGCCTCACAAGTACAAGGTCCTGAGTTCGATCTCCCATACCAGGAAAAAACAAAAACAAAAAAAACTTCTACTTTTCGTCCAACACAAAGGTTACCAAACTAGTTAAATAAGAAATCATTAGGATTAGAAATCATTAAGAGTACAGTCTGGGAATCTAATTTTAAACATATGATTCTGCTACCTTTATTTTATTTTCTTTTAGAGACAGGGTCTCACTATGTAGTACAGGCTGGCCTTGAACTTTGTAGGATTCTCCTGCCTCAGCCTCTCGCATGCTCTGGGATTACAGTAGTGCACCACCACACCTAGCCCTCTTTTCTTCCCTCCCTCTCTCTTTTTGAGACAGGGTTTCAGTATGTATGCCCCACTGGCCTGTAACTTGCAGTGATCCTCCTGCCTCAGTCTCCCAAAGTGCTGAGATTATAGGCAAGCACCACCACGCCCAGCTTTGTGCACCACCACGCCCAGCTCTGTTACTGTAATTTCTGTATGAACCAAGCTTGTGGTTCCATGAAAAACAAAAGAATGAATTTGGGACCAAAGGAGGAAGTTATGTAGTTTTATTGGAAATAGTAAGAGAAAGCTTAAGGAGATGTTTCAGAGTGGAAATCCAATGGGGATTCCTGTCCTGATCTTGTAAGGAAAGTGTGGGAAAGGGCTTGAGTTCAACTACTGCAAAAGAAAACTGATTATCTTGCATTTGTTTCTCTAGGTCAGGTTTGAAATCCAGGATTCAGGGGCTGGGAGGAGTTGTTAATTAATTTAGCACTTCCTGATAAGACTCTTCTTCCTGGAGGGAAGAGTTCTTATCTCTATTTTCATCCCAACCTTTTATGCTTTGTCCTTTTGTTTTCCTTTACACTTTTAAATTTAACTGGCTACTTGTTTAACTCTTCCATCCTACTGTATCTTAGGCCTAACTGCCTACTTATAATAACTATACTAAGTTACTATAATTCTGATTCAGAAATAAGGCTTAAAACCACAGGTTGGGTATTGTTACTACATGCAAGGCAAGTGCTAGCCAAACAGAACTGATACAACCAAAATACACCCTGCTCTTAGACACAATCAAGATATACTGATCAGTATACAGAACATTATAATTCGATCACACGCTGGAGGAATAATTATTATAATAGCATATTATTAATTATTCATTATTATTATAGCACAATTATTATTGTGCTAACCCACAATGAAAACAATACATAAAGGGAAACATGATGGATCAAGTTAGTATTTGCACAGATCAGTATTATCACTAAGAATGGAACAAAATATCATCATGTGTGCACTTGCTGTACAGAAATATATATGTAAATGTGTACATATACAAAGTCTACCAAAAAATGTAAACACACTTCAGGAAAAGAAAAACTTGTATAAATATTTTAATAGTAAATTTATCGAGACATCATGAGATTAAGACAATTTACCTTTGGCCTCTACAATTATAAGAGGTGCTCAAAGTGGTGGCCATTAACTTCTGTACATTTATTAGTAAGGGGAACTGCTGCTTGGGTAATCTTGGTCATTGAGATTGCTGCACATGCATTTTCAATTTCTTCTCTAAGGGCCGGCAGTGTAGTGGGTTTTCTGCAATATATGACATCCTCTAGGGTCCCCCACACGAGAGTAACACCATCTGCTGAAAAAACATCAGATTACTTTTCTTTTTCTGAAGTGTGTATACATTTTTTGTGGATTGTACATATATAGACATCAACCTATAATATACATAATATATACAATAAATTGATAGTTGACTGTTATTTACTTTGACACGTGAATTACTAGAGTTTATGATATAATCTTGCTTTACAAGAAAAAAAGCTAAATTTAATCAAATCTAAAGCTACCAACACACAGAAAACAGTAGATAGAGGAATATGTTAAATGATACCATATGGATACAATCAGCCAAGCTAGAATGTAGAAAATCCTGTGAAGCAAATAAGCCTCTTCAAAAAATACAGATTTTCTAAAAGACAGCAGGAAGTTCTTACAGAAAAAAACTTAAATATATAGCCTCTCGAGCACCTAGAATTAAGACACGTGGAAAACTACTCGGTGAATTTAAAAAAAAAAAAAAAAGCAGTAGATCTCTAGGAATTAGAAGGGAGCCGACAGAAAAATTAGAAATTGTAGAGATTGTGTAGAAAAGAAACAAAACAGAAAAAAAAAAAAAAAAAGAACAAAGCAGTCAGCAAAGGAACTTCAGCTCTCTGGAAGGGGGGATCCGTCTCCACTAACACAAGGTGCCCCAGGAAGAAATAACAAATGGGGCCTGTAGTTCTAGCTCCAAGAAAAGCCTGTAATAACTGTAAACTTATAATGTTAAAAATTACAGCAGACTTCTAAACAAAATTTTCAAGGCCAGAAGAGCTTAGAGTGAAGTGTTTCAAAAAAGAAACAACTTCTAACCCAAACTGATATATACTGCAAAAATATCTTTCAAAGTTGATGGAAAAATAAGGTCTTTCCATGACAAAGAGCACCTTAAGAAATTCATGACCACCTAAACAACAATCAAAAAAATCTTCCAGGAATCATAGAACATGACAATGAAGCCAATAATACAATAAAGTCTAATGGAATGAATACACCAGGCAGGGTGAACAGTTAAGCAGAAGAGGGAAAAAAGGAATCAGCAAGAGGAAAATAATGCAATAACAGCAACAATACCTTTCAGCAATAACTCTTAATGTAAATGGTCTCAATTTTCCAATCAAAAGACACAGAATAGCAGATTGGATTAAAACAAAACCCAATCATATGCTGTATACAAGAAACATTTAATTCAAAAAGAAATTCACAGACTAAACATTAAAGGAAGGAAAACAATATTCCATACAATGAGAGCCCCAAAACAAGGAGTAGCCGTCCTATTTTCACACAAAGTGGACTTCAAGCCAAAACGAATCAACAGGAAAGAAGGTCACTACATATTGGTTAAGAGAACAATTTAATAGGAAGAAATCACAGTTACAAATATATATGCAACAAACACTGGTGCACCCAACTTCATCAAACAAACACTCATGGACAAAAATATCAGATAAACATGAACTCAATTATATTGGGGAACCAACTATCACAAATAGATCAACTAGAAAAAAAAAACCCAACAAGGAAATACTGGAGTTAAATGATACCTTTGAACAAATGGACTTAATAGATATCTACAGAGTGTTGTATCCATTGTGCAATTATTACAGATAGCTAAGTTAGAATAGAAATATAACAGGCAGTCAGACAGGGCTGAGTCAAGACAAAACGTGAAAACACAATACAACCCTGGCCAGAGACATGAGCTGGGGGCCAAGCTTCAAGAAAAAGGACCAAAAGGACCAGGCCTACACACTTCCTTAAAGGATGAGATAATTGCTAACACCTCCTCTGATGAAGTCTAGATAGGCATCAGTCACCTCAGTGGGTAACCAAGATCCCCAGATCCATTACCTACCTGAGAAGTTCTTTGTTCTTTTCATGTACTCTTGCTACATGACTTGCTTCCCCCTTGTATCACTATTACCTAAGTGACTATACTTGTGAATTTATTGGTCAAACACAGCTGTAACCCACATTGTATCCATGTGGGTTTTCTTCTACAAAACTTCACTGTACAATGGGGTCCCTGGCTACCCAGTCGGGACCCTTTTTGTCCCTCTGAGACAGAAGCTATCTCTCAATAAATTCTTTCTACTCTTAACTTCCGCTGTTCCTAGAATTCATTCTGATTTTACAGAACACAAGCTTGGTTGTATCAGACATCATCTAACAGGTTAGGAGATATAATTTTTTCATATTTCATCTCCTATATCACAATGATTTGGTAATAGAAATTATTCAAACACATAGAAATTAAACAATGTATTCTTCAACAATCAATGGAAGAAATTAGTTCCTAGAATCAAATGATAATGCCAGTATAAAATAACAGAATTTACAGGACACAATGAAGGCAGTCCTAAGAGGGAAGCTGATAGCTGTGAATGCCTACATCATAAAAACAGAGCAAGCTCCACTAAAAAAACATAAAGATGTACCTCCCAGTCCTAGAAAAACAAGAACAAGGCTGGGAATTTAGCTCAGTGGTTCCACTGCCTGCCTCGAAACACAAGGTCCTGAATTTGATCCCCAGTACAAAAAAAAAAAAAGAAAAAAGAAAAACAAGAATAATCCAAATCCAAAGCTAACACAAAGAAGGAAGTTATAAAGAACAGAGCAGAAGTTAATGTAATGGAAACTAAAAAAAAAATATATATTATTAATGAGTCAAAGAAGTGGGTCTTTAAAATAAACAAAATAGATAAACCCTTACTCAATCTTGCCCAAAAAAGAAAACACCCAAATCAATGCAATTAGCAATGAAAAAGGGAAAAATCACAACACTGCTGATATTCAGATTATTACTACTAACTACTCCGAAAACCTGTACAGACTCCAGAAGCAATACGTAGATTCCTAGATACATAAATATTACCAAATTGAAACAAGAAGATAAAAGATTCTCAATAATCAAGTAACAGGCAATGAAACTGAAGCAATAAAAACAAATGAACAAACAACAACAGTAAAAAAAACTGATTAAGAAAAGCCCAGGACTGGATAGACTCTGAATTCTACAAGAACTTCAGGGAAGATATGATGCAAAAATTTCTCAAACTCTTCAATAAAATTGAAGGGGAAGGAGTATTTGCAAACCCATTCCTGGAAGTTACCATTACCCTGATTCCAAAACCAGTCAAAGACACAAAAGAAGAAAACTGTAGCTCAATCTTTTTTTTTTGGTACCGGGGATCAAACTTGGGTCCCTTGCCCTTGCGGGGCAGGCAGCAGAACCACTGAGCTAAATCCCCAGCCTCTCAATCTCCTTAATGAACACAGATGCAAAAATCCTTAACAAGATACTGGCAAACTGAATGAAACAAATCATCAAAAGATCATATATCATGATCAAGTAGGCTTTGTCCAAGGATGCTCAGATGGCTTAACAACGTAAATCAATAATACATGATGGCATCAACAAATGCAAAAAAAGGCTTTTAACAAAATCTAACACCCATTCATGATTAAAGCCCTGAATAAAATAGTATAGAAGAACCTTATCTCAATCTGATAAAAGCTATTTAGGACAAACCTACTGCCAACATCACACTGAAGGCAGGAAAGTTGAAAGCTTTCTTTCTAAAATCAGGAATAAGATGTCTATCACTGCTATTCAATACAGTACTTGAAACACTGGCAACAGCAATCAGGCAAGAGAAAGAAACAAAAGGGATATATATGTATGGAAAAGAAAGAACTGAAATTATCATTATTTGCAGATGACATGGTCCTTTATATACAAGTTTCCAAAATCTCCACCAGAAGACTCTTTGAATTAATAACCAAATTAAGCGATGTAGCAGGATACAAAATCAACAGCATTCTTGTACAATGATAATGAACCCACTGAGAAAGAAATTAGGAAAATAATTCCATTCACAATTGGATCAAGAAAAATTCAATATTTAGGAATTAACTTAAGGAAGTGAAAGAACTCTCTATAGTATCCTAAAGGAGGAGACTAAAGAGGAGATCAGAAAATGGAAAGCCATCCCATTCTGGATAGGCAGAACTAATACTGTCAAAATGGCCATAATTCTAAAACTGATACAGATTTAATCCAATCCAAATCAAAATACTAACAGCATTTCTCACAGAACTAGAAAAAGCAATCTTAAAATTCATATGGAACCAGAAGAGATCCAGAATAGCAAAAGCAATCCTGGGCAAAAGGAACAAATATACAATCCCTGATTTCAAGTTTTATTTCAAAGCTACAGTGCTAAAAACAGCATGGTACTGGCACAAAAACACACATGTGGATCAATGGAACAGAAGAGAGGATGCAGAAACAACCCCAGGCAATCCAGCCATCTGATCTTTTAAAAAGGGCCCAAAACATACACTGGAGGAAAGAGAGCCTCTTTATCAGCACATGATGCTGGAAAAACTGGCGATCTACATGCAGAAGATTGAAATCTAGACCCATATCCCTCACTCTGTACTAAACTAAAACAGAAATGGATCCTTGATCTAGATATTAAAACAGAAACACTTAACCTGCAAGATAAAAAAGGCAAAACTCTTGAAGACAGGCGTAGGCAAGGACTTTCTGAACAGGACCCCAAATACACACACACAAAAAATGAAATCAAGAAACAACAAAAGGGATTACATATATCAAATTTTAAATCTTCTGCACAGCAAAAGAAATAACCAACACAGTAAAAAGGTAACTTGCCTACAGAATGGGAAAAATTTTTGTCAGCTACATCTCGGGCAGAGGACTAATACATAAAATATATAAAGAACTAAAAAAAAAAAAAAATTAAGACTCACCAAAATAAAAGACCCAATCCATAACTGGTCAACTGAAATGAATAGACACATCTCAGAAGAAGTACAAATGACCAATAAATAGATGAAAAAAATGTTCAATATCTCTGGCCATTAGAGAAAGGCAAATTAAAATAACACTGAGATCCCATCTTACTCCAGAAAGAATGGCTATCATCAAAGAATTAATAACAAATGCTAGGAAGGCGGCAGAGAAAAAGAAATCCTTCTACATTTGGGTAGGAATGTAAACTAGTACAATCACTATGGATTCATATGGAGATTTCTCAAAAAACTAAAAATAGAAATTACATTTGACCTACCTATTTCTCTTCTAGTTATCTTTTCGAAAGAGTTAAAAACATCATATTACAGTGATACATGCACACCAATGTTTATTGCAGTACAATTCATAATAGCTAAATCTTAGAAGTGGCTTACATGAGATGCCCATCAACAGATGAATGGATAAATACGGTATTTGCACACAATGAAGTATTACTCTTCTATAAAGGATATACATTTGAATCATTTGTAGGAAAATGGATGCACCTCGAGACCATAATGTTAAGTGAAATAAATCAGACACACAAGTTTACTGCATGGTTTCTTTTAGATGAGAAACCCAAAATATAAACAAATTATAGAGCAAAACAGAAGATCATAGGAAACAAGGACACAGATCTTTTGCAAATGGGAAGAGAACCAAGAGATGGAGGGAGGGGGAAAGATAATAAAAAGAACTAAGATGTGTTATGTACATACAGCAACTCCATATAATGAATGTAATCATTATGTACTGCAAACATTTACTCATAAAAATAAAAAATACAGAAAGAAAAGAAAAAAAAATCAATCGCACACATTGTTTCAAGTTCGTTTCGGACTAGGCATTATACTTCAATGGTAGCACATGTTTAGCACGCTAGGTTTGATTGCAGCGTGTGTGTGTCACATATACAATCTTGTTTAGATGTATTCTAACAAACTAACCTTCAAAAGACATCTGACACACTGGAAATAAAATTCAAACTGAAATTGTTTTAACATACTAGAGAAATGGGGCTGGGGATTTAGCTCAGTGGCACCACGCCTACCTCAAAAGCACAAGGTCCTGAGTTTGATCCCTGGTACCAAAAAAAGGAAAAACAACTATAACAACAACAAAAAACGTACTAGAGAAATGTTGGAGAATGGAAAAATGTTAATGATTTCTGCTATGTCCTTTCTGAATGTTTAAAAGAATTATATTAAAATTTAAAGCAATAAAATCAATTATATAACTGATTTTCAAAAAGATTAATGCAACTATTATATTCATTGATAATATTTCAGAAAGAGAATACTCTCCCCCCACCCAAATGTTACAGTAGTTAGGTCTAAATTTAATCAGCCAATTCAGCACAACCAACATTTTAAAGATATTCTTCATCACGGAGTCTTGTGCTATTTACTGTAGGATGTTTAGCAAAATCCAGACTCCAGTTATGCCAGTAGCATAACCCATTCCCAAATGTGATGTCTGGAAATGTCTGTAAGATACTGCCAAAAGGCCACTGACAAGGTATTTGTCCCCTGTTAAGAAACACTGAACTGATTTAATGATTTTTAAGAATGGTGAGGTCACTATAAAAAGCAAAAGAAACCTAGTAGCTATCTTCTTCAACTTGAATAATGCATGCTAGACTAGCAATAGACAAGAGATGTCTTCTTTATCTTTTTGTTTGTTTGTTTTTTTCTTTTTTTTGGTACGGGAGATGGAGATCAAACTCCTCGGGACCTTGTGCTTTCAAGGTAGGTAGGCAACGGAACCACTGAGCTAAATCCCTGGCCCACGTCTTCTTTATCTTAATACCAACACATGGCTTATATATGTGAATAAGAGTTAATTGGTTAAAAAAATGAACGTGTACATTTCTTTACTTTAAAATACACTATTTTATGCAAAGTAGGCTTTTAATGACCTAAACATTATATCCATTTACAGTCAGTTCACACAAAACAGTCAAAGTAACATCACAAAATACGGCAGAGTAAGGAACTATAAAAAACTCTATGTGAGTACATAAAAATCAATATTAAAAATCAGTACCTTTTTTTATATGCCAATAATGAAAAAGAAATCAGGAAAACAATTCCATTCACAACAGTTTAAAAAAAAATAACTAGGAATGAACCTAATCAAGGAGGTTGAAGATCTCTAGAAGATGGAAAGACCTCCCATGATCATGGATTGGCAGGATTAAATATTGTTAAAATGGCCACATTACCAAAAGCAATCTGAAGAGTCAATACAATTCCTGTTGAAATTCCAATGACATTCTTCACAGAACTAGGAAAACAATTCTAAGATTTATATGGAAACGTGAAAGACCCAGAATAGCCAAAGCAATTCTGAGCAAAAAGAACAGCACTGAGGGCATCACAATACCCAACTTCAAAATATATCACAAAGCCATACTAACAAAAACAGCACTGTTACAAAGACACTTCTCAGATGAAGAATTAGAAATGGCAAATAAATATATATAAAAAAATTCAACATCACTGGTCAATTGTGAAATGCAAATTAAAACAACACTGAGGTTCCATCTCACTCCAGAAAGAATGGCTACTATTAAGAAATCAACCAATAACAAATGTTGGAGGGGCTGGGGGAAAAAGAAACCCTTCTCCACTGTTGGTGGGAGTGTAGACTGGTGGAATCACTGTGGAGATTCCTCAAAAAACTAAAACTAGAGGTTCCATTTGACCCAGCTATACCTCTTCTTGGTATCTTCTTGAAAGAATTAAAAGCATCATACCACAGTGATACATGCACACCATATCTATAGCAGCACATTTTGTAACAGCTCAATCTTGGAAACAGCACAAATGCCCATCAACCAACAAGTGGATAAAGAAGACATGTGTGTGTTTTAAAAAATATTAGAGTACTATTCTGCCATAAAGGAGGATGAGTTTCAGACCAATATAGCTAAATGGATGGACCTTGAGACCATACTCTTAAGTGAAATAAATTGGACACACATGTTTAAATATTGCATTGTTCTCTGGTATGAGAAACTAAAAGTGGAAATAAGGACTGAAATGTATAATGAATGTTGGGAAATGGGAAGAAAGTGTTCAATTGGGAAGGGGAACAAGGGAGGAGGAAAGAAAAAAGGGACAAAAAAAAGAAAATAGAAAAAAATGGAAACAAAGCTTTTGTACATAGAAAGGGGAAGGGGTTGGGGGGTGTGTGATAAAAGAAAATAAATTTTTTAAAAACCAGCATAGTACTGGCACTAAAATAGACATGCAGACCAATGGCACAGAAGAGAGAACACAGAAATCAATTCATGCAACTATAGCTATCTGATTTGTGACTAAAAAAGCAGATACTGGAAAAGAGAGCGTCTTTAAAAATGGTAGTGGGAAAACTGGATATCCATATATAGATCTCTATCTCTCACCTTGTAGCAAAGTAAATTAAAAATAGATCAAAGATGTAGGTATAAGACCCGAAACTTTGAAACTGCTAGAAGAAAATATAGGGGAACCACTTGAAGACATAGGCATGGGGAAAGGCTTCCTGGATAGAACTCTCATAGCCCAAGAAAGGAGGGCTCACAGCCCAAGAAAGGCAGGAGTCAACAAATGCGACTACATAAAATTAAAGAACAAAGGAATCAACAATGAACAGATAGCTTACAAAATGGGAGGAAATCTTTGCCAGTTATTTTTCTGACACAGGATTCTTACCTAGAATATTTAAAGAAAACAAAAAACATTTTAAAATTGCCCAAATTACTAAGTGGGCAAGTGAACTGAACAGACACTTTTAAAAAAGTAAAATGGCCAATAAATATATGAAAAAAAAAAGTTCAACATCTTTCACCATTAGGGAAATGCAAATTAAAACGACACTGAGATTCCATCACATCCCAGTCAAAATAGCTATCATCAAGAATACAAAAGACAGGGGCTGGGGATTTAGCTCAGTGGTTCTGGTGCCTGCCTTGCAAGTGCAAGGTCCTGAGTTCGATCTCAGGTACCAAAAAAAAAGAAAAGAATACAAAAGTCAATAAATGCTGGTGAGGGTGTGGGTAAAGGGAGCCCTTCCACACTGCTGGTGGAAATATAAATTAGTACAGCCACTAGTGAAATCAGTGAAGTGTCTCAAAAATAGAACTGCCATATGAATCAGCTATACCTACCATTACTTGGTTTATATTCAAGGGAATTAAACTCAGCACACTATATTAATACCTGCATACCCATAATTATTGAGGCATAATTCACAATAGCCAAGAAAATAACCACCTAAGGTACCCACTAATAGATGGATAAAGAAAACAAGGGAACTGTCAAAATGGTAAAAGGAAAATATCAATAAAAAGATGGAAATTATAAAAAGGAACAAAGTAGAAATTGTGGAGTTGAAAAGTATAATAACTGAAATGAAAGAGCTAGTTCTTTGAAAAGATGAATAAAACTGATATATAGCTAGATTTTGAAAAAGAACAAGATTCAAATTACTAAAGTTATAATCAATGTGGGCACAATTGTTACTATCAATTTTATAGAGAAAAATGGTTATTGTTAAGGTTATTATTATTGTATGTCAAGAAGATAAATCTACACAAAGTGGACAAATTCCTAGAAATACACTATCAAAACTTAGAAGAAATAGAAAATATAAACAGGCCTGCAACAACAACAACAAATCAGTAATAAAAACCTCTTAAATGAGGAAAAGACTAGGAGTTGATGGTTCCACTGATGAAATCTACCAAAACTTTAAAAATTAACGTCAATTCTTCTCAGGTGGGAAAATGTGACTATTGTGCTCTTTATCAAAGAGAGCTGGGACAAATGGATATTTATATTTCTTGAGGACAGCATTACCCTGAGACTAAAGCCAGAAAATGATATCACAAGAATAAAAATGTAAGACCAATATCAGTTATAAATATAGATGTAAAAATTCTCAGCAATGTATAGTACTAGCTAACCAAATGCAGCCCCATACAAAAGGATTATCAAACATGCCCAAGTGGGATTTATCCCAGCAATGCAAAGGCGGTTCAACATTTGAAAAAAAAAAAGTCAATATACATATACTACAACACTTTTTGAATAAACACAATAATCTTAACTGATGTAGAGAAAAAGACATTTGACAAAATCAAATATACTTTCATAATAAAAACATTCAAAAAATACTTCCCCTTGCTTTGAACCACTTAAAAAAAATAAATAAAACCATTAAGTAAACTAGGAGTTAAAGAGAACTTCCTCACTATGATAAAGAACATTTATCAAAAGACCCACACGCACAAAAAAACGGACCGGGGATTTAGCTCAGTGGTTCCGCCGCCTGCCTCGCAAGTTCAAGATCCTGAGTTCGATCCCAGGTATCAAAAAAAAAAAAAAAAAATACCCACACAGTAACACCACAGTTAATGGTTAAAAAAAAAAATTATTTTCCTAAGATTATTACAGCATAAGGGTCCCAGCTTTTGCCACTTTTAACATTGTGCTGCAAGCTGTAGTCACATAAGCTATGTAAGAAAAATAAAAATATATTCAGTTTGGAAAAGAAGTGGAAAAACTAAAACAAAAAAACACAAAAATTCTCTACTTGTGGTGGATACTACCTTATACATAATCTTGGGAGGATCAGAATTAATGAAGAAACTCACCAAAGTTGTAGACTATAAGATAAATGCACAAAATGTTTTCTTTCCATATACTAGCAATGTTAAAAATTAATTGTAGAAAGTATCTTATCTGTTGCTAGCTAGTCTAATGATGCTTTATTAAAGTCATAGAGAAAGGGCAGCTAATTCAATCCAGTTGAGTAGGGTGGACTCTGTATGTGCGTGAGCACATGTTGTCAGCTATCTCTTCTGCCAGGATGACATAACAGTATGAAAGAATGAGCTGGCTAAATTCCTTGGCAAAAAGGCATTCCTAAAAAACAGTGCAGTAGAGACTAGGATGCAAAACAACAGAAAGTGACACACTATTTTTTGAACTATAAATTAGCATAGTCTCTGTGGACAGCAACTGGCAACTGACAGCAAAATCATCAGTGCACATCCTAATGAAAAAAGATCTCCAAGATATGTAAGTTGGGACTCAGGGAAGCACGCTGTTGTTAAAAAAAGCACTCTGTTAAAAGACAGAAGAAAATAAAAACAGATTTGTATGGTTGGCTTTATTGTAAAATCTGCATCACCAGTATCCCCTTCTATAGCTTCCTCTGCATCACAGGGCAGATGTCTGGAACTACATTTCTCAAATTGCTCCTTCCTTGAATGACTAAAGAATGGTGTCCGCCAATGATGGAAACTCCTAAGTGTAAACAAAGAGGAGGAGAAATTGTTTTCTGATGGTAACCGTAAATAAATGCATAAGCAGACTAAAGCATGAAGTTTGAAGTGGCTGTTTACATGAGAATCACTTACTCTTTCCAAACTCAATGTACAATGTCAATTTTCCATATTAAATTCATAGTCTCAATGGAATGCCAGTTTAGCTTAACAGGAGTTTTCATGTTACTGTGAAAATTTTTAAGTTTACACAGAGGATCAAAAGATAAAGAAGAGTCAATCTGGAGGAGAAAACTGAACTTCACCATACACAAAAAGAAAATTCTAGATCAGTGAGAGGACCAAGTAGGAAAAGAAATTACCAATTTTTAGTAGAGATGGAATATTTTTAAGACCTTGATAGGGTTTCTTACATAAGAAGGGGAGGGGTACCAGATGTGGTGGCACACACCTGTAATCCCAGCACTCTGGAGGCTGAAGTAGGAGGATCACAAGTTTGACCTCAGCCTGGGCTACACAGTAAGTTGAGGTCAACTTGAACTATAGAGACCCTGTCTCAAAAAACAAACAAGAAGGGATGAGGGAAGAAACACATATAAGACCAATCAGTATAATTACTGTGTACAATTTAAGTTTTGAACAAAAGGAAAACAGTAGCCATTTATTTATTTATTTAGAGAGCTATGTAGTTAGTGCTGGGGATTGAACCCAGGGCCTTTGCACTGAGCTACAGTCCTAGCCCTTTTAGACAGGGTCTTGCTAAGTTTCCCAGGCTAGCCTTGAATCCTTTTCCTTCAGTCTCTCAGAGTTCTGGGATTACAACCATGTGCCACCAAGCCTGGCTGAAACTAGCTACATATTTAGATGTGCAACAAATCCAACAAAAGATTCACAGTCTATATACCAGTGATGGTGAAACTTTAGAGCTTTCAAAGATAACAAATAGCTGGCAGTGGCATTCATGCCACAGGCTTGCCACCACTGCTAAATACTGATATATGCTTATAACTGCACTTTCAGGAAAAGGAAAAAAATGGGCAATTTGCAGGAAAAAAAAAATGAATTCATCAAAATATATGAAAATATATTCAATCTTACTAGGAATGTAGGGAATACAAATTATAACTTTACAAAAACTGAAGTGAAACAATTATCAGCAAGTTTGGAGGAATGAATAGAATTGTTTATGGCAATAACTGATATAAACTGTTTTGAAGAAAATAATTACACAGTAAACATATACATAAGTAAACATATACATTCTATGGTCCAGAAATTTTAGTTACACATATCAATCCTAGATACTGCACACAAAGAGTAAAACAAGAATTCCTACCCCAGTACTATTTTTGATAGCTCAAAACTTTTCTCACCATTAAGAATCACAGTGGAAAGCCAGGGATTTAACTCTGTGGTTCCACCGCCTGCCTTGCAAGCACAAGGTCCTGAGTTTGATCCCCGGTACCAAAAAAAAAAAGTTTAAAAACATAAAAATGATAATATTATCAATGGATCAGTAAATACCATATAAATGAAAAAAAAACCCCTTGATATGTCACTTTCGAAGTGGCTATCTACTGAAAAATGGAGGAGGTACGGCTCTAGTTGGGACACTGTATGTAACTACTTTTTAAGAGATACAAAATTAATCTGGCAAATTATCAACATCTTTGTTTATTCTAGGTGATAGGTACTCAGGTTCCTACAGAATGATATCTTATTCTATCCTGTGTCTGAACACATCTCATTTTAATTAAAAACATTTTTCAAGAATATTCTGATTGGCTTGAGTACAGAAGATGACCTGAAATAAAACAAAACTGAAGAGCAGACTGGGCAGAACTACTGCATTAATCCAAGAAATGACAGTAGCATGAACTAAGACTATGAAAGTGGGAAGGATATCAATGTTACATATACATATGAATTAGGACTAGAAAGTTCTTTATGTAGTTATCAAAAAAATGATTATGTCTGTCAATAATTTCCTTTCTTTAAAATCCGCTATATTAGACATTTCTCAAAAGACGTACAGCTAGGCCTGGTAGCACATGCCTGTAATCCTAGATATACAAGAGGCCTAGGCAGAAGGATGGCAAGTCTAGGTATTTAGCAAGACTGTCTCAAAATTTAAAAAATAAAATAAAAAGGGTTTGGTATGTAGCTCTGTGCTTGTTTTTTTTTGAGGCAAAACATTTATTGGTATTTTAGACATACATAATGATAATATTCATCTTAGGGAATTTGTACCTGTAGATGTCATATCTTGCTTTTTTCTCATCCCCCCATGACCTTCTCCTTATATACAGAAGTTTTGTTTCCATTTTTTCCTTCTATTTTCTTTTTTTCTCTTGTCCCTTCTCTCTCGACCTCCCTTGTTCCCCTTCTCATTTGAACACTTTCTTCCCATTTACCAATGTCTACTGTACATTTTAGTCCTTATTTCCACTTTTGGTTTCTCACACCAGAGAAACAATGTGGCATTTAAACATGTGCGTCTTATTTATTTTATTTGAGTATGGTTTCAAAATCCATCCATTTAGCTATAAATCTTTCAAGCTCATCCTTTATGGCAGAGTAGTACTCTGTTATAAAAAAAAAAAAATATATATATATATATATATATATTGTATCTCTTCATTGATTAAATGGTTCTCCCACCTACTCTGACAATTATTTTAACTCAAAGCAAAGACTTTTTTTTGGTACCGGGGATCAAACTTGGGACCTTGTGCTTGGCGAGGCAGGCGCCAGAACCACTGAGCTAAATCCCCGGCCTGAAAGACTTTTAATCCTATAATTTGGGATCAAAGACACATATCCCTGTAAAGCAGAACACAGGGATAAAATCCATCACACTTGATTGCCAATACCAGCTAGATTTTCTTTTCTTTGGGTGGGATGGGGGTGTACTACAGATCAAACCTCCGTCCTTGTGCATGTTAGGCAAGGGGTCTATGCTACAGAGCTACGTTTCTATCCCCTAGCTAGTGGATTTTGACAAAGGAAAGACAGAGCAGAGAGTAGTCAAAGAGGAAGGAGAGAGGTCCCATGGAGACACGTGGGCTGTTTCCAAGATTCAGCTATTACAAATTCCGCTGCTATAAACATGGGTGTGCATGTATTGCTGTGGTATGATGCTTTTAATTCTTTTGGGAAGATTCCAAGAAGGGGAATAGCCATATTGAATGGAACCTCCAGTTTTAGTTCTTTGAGGAATCTCCACACTGATTTCCAGTGGTTGCATGAGTCTACACTCCCACCAACAGTGGAGAAGGGCTCCTTTCTCCCTACAGCCCTGCAAGCATTTGTTATTGATTGATTTCTTGATTAAGAGCCATTCTTTCTAGAGTAAGATGTAAAGCTCAGCATTGCTTTAATTTGTATCTCTCAAATAAGTGACGTTAAACATTTTTTCATATATTTATTTGCTGTTTCTACTTCATCTAAGAAGTGTCTATTCATTTCAGATGCCCATTTTTGGACTGGGACTTTAAATTTGGGGGATCTGATTTTTTCAAGTTCTCTATATATTCCAGATAATAGTTCTTTGTTTGAGAAACTGCTGATAAGCTTTTTTTCCGGTGTGCCCACCCCCTCCGGCTCTCGGAAGATATGGGAATATCGGGAAGCTCCCCTGTCACCATCCCAAGCTTCTAGGGCAGAGAAGCTCAGCCGGTCCCAGAACCCAGAAGGAAGCTCCCCCACCGCCATCCCAAGCTCCTAGGGCACAGAAGGTGAGCCGTGTGGGCACCAGAAGCAACCCCCTCCCCCCCGTGGAAATGAGAAGACACATAAACAAGTCTCAAAAACAGACTTCCAGATCACCTACAGCAACCCCAAAGGGAAACAAGATGGAACAATCTGATACTCAACCACCTGGACTCTCTGAACTGGCAACAAAAGAGGATCTGGGAAAAATGAAATCAGAAATAATTACTCAGATAACAGCAAAGATTGTGCTCATGGTGCAAGACATGATTAATAAATCTAGAGAGGATACAGATTAAAAAAACAGAGGATGTGAGGAACATGATGGAATCCCAACATAGGAAACATGGTTTATGGAATCCATAAAACAGATACAAATAGATTTCTGAGAGATTAAAAACTCCATCGAGAGTCTGCGGAGCAGAATGAACCAATATGAGGATAGAATTTCACATATAGAAGATAAGATTGCAATTAGTGTCCAGGAAAAGAAAAATTGCTTTAATATTGTAAGGGATCAGGAGAAATCAATCCAGCAGCTGCTAGACGATGCAAAGAAGAATAACATAAGACTGATTGGAGTCAATGAAGAAAGAGGAGAGAGTGCAGATGACATTAAAAAACTGTTCACAGAAGTGATGACAGAAAACTTCCCAAGGAGGGGAAAAGAACTTGACATACAGATAAGTGAGGCATATAGGACTCTAGCTAGCTTTAATCAAAAAAAATCTACACATAGGAATATAATAGATAGGATTCCAGAAATCCAACAGAAGCACAAAATTCTACAAGCAGTGAGAGAAAAGAAACAAATCACATTCAAAGGAAAGCCCATCAGAATCAGAGCAGACTTCTCAATGCAAACCCTCAAGGCAAGAAGAGCTTGGAGTGATGGATTTCAAGCCCTAAAGGAAAACAGCCTCCAACCCAGACTGATGTACCCTGCAAAACTATCTTTCAAAATGAATGGAGAAATAAGATGCTTTCATGATAAAGAGCACCTCAGGAACTTCATGAATACCAAACCGGCACTCCAAAAAATTTTAGACAATACCCTAGGAAAAGACAATGAGGATCACAACTCCAGGAAACCTAGCAGAATGAATCCATTGGGCGTGACAAATTAAACGCAAAGGGGGAGAATCCAACAAAAAGAAAAAGTCATAACAAGGCTTTTAAAACTTTTGACTTCATCTCCCTAATGAGTGTATAATTCAATCTTATTATTGTACTGATTAGAATTTTTCTGATTCTAGAGTTGCACACCATTCCTTGTGCTATACTGGCTATTTATCATCTTCTTATGTCTACTTTTTAATTGAGTTTTCTATTAATGAGCTCTAAGAATTCTTTATTCTGGTCATAGGTTATATGCATTGTAAATATGGTCTGTTTAAGGACTACTTTTCATTTTAATGATGTCATTTGAAGTTCTAAATTTTGATGGAATCTCATTTATCAATTTTTTTCTTTTATACATCATGTTTTTTGTATCCTAGGTAGTTCTTGCCTACCCCGAATTCATAAATATTTTCCCTTATAATTTCTTCTTAAAGTTTTATACTTTTAGGCTTTCTTATTTAGGTTCATAGATCCCTTCAAGTTATTTTCATGTATGGAAAAAAAGGGTTGAGGTTAATTTTTTATATATGGATGCCAGGTATTCTAGTGCCATTTGCTGAAAACACTATCTCTTCCTCGGCTCTTGAATCGAGTTTATATTCTATAAAATGCTAATGTTAAATAATCTTTCAAAACTCAGTGGACCATATATGTGTGGTTCTATTTCTAGATTCTCTGTTTTATTCCAATGATCTATATGTCTTTCCTTATACCAACACTGTCTTGATTACTGTAGCTTTAGAAGAAGTCTTAAAATTGGGTGCTAAACATCTTCCAACACTGTTTTTGGTTTTGTTTTTGGCTTTTCTGGGTCCTTTGTACTCCTACATAACTTTTAAATTTCAATATCCAATTCTTCATTTATAGCAAGTATATACACAGACCTGAATTTTTATATATACCTTGTGTTTTCTAATCCTGCTAAATTCAAGTACAAGTTCTAGGGCTCCTAGAGATTTCTTAGTATTTTCTCTGTAGATGATCATTTCATTTACATATAAAGATTTTGCTTCTGCTGTGCCAATCCTATCCTAGTTGTGTCATTTTATTGCCAGACTATTTTGGTGGGGACTAGGTTTCAAAGTTTAATGGACAGATAAAGAGTAAGCATATCTGCCCTTGTTCCCCACCTTAAGGAGAAAGCATTGTATCTTCTCCATTCATATAAGGCATTCTCGCTGGAAGTATGGAGTACATGTCTTTAATCTGTTGAGAAGGTTCTGTTCTACTTCTAGTCTCCTGACAGCTTTTACCATGAACAGCTGTGGAATTTAGTCCAATACTTTTTCTCCAACTAGTGACAGGATCATATGGCTTTCTCCTTTCCTCTGTTAAAATGATTACTTTTGGGGGTAGATCTAATGCTGAACCAACACTGCCATCCCTACAACAAAACCACTTTCTACATCCTGCCAGATCTGACTTCTAAGAGTTTGTTTTGTTAAACAAATTTCTATCTATGTTCATACTTTTTTCTTCTATTATCTTTATCCAGTTTTAGGATTAGCACAATGTTGAGTTCCTAAAATGAGGGGAGAAGTGTTCCTTGTTTGTTCTGCTTTAATTGTTTGATATAATTTATCAGTTAAAATGTTTATGAGCCTGATGTTGTCATATAGGTAGGTTTTCAAGCTAGGAATATACTTTCTTTAATAGGTGCTATTCAAATTTTATATTTCCTCCAGAGTTAGTTTCATTAATTTGTCTTCCAAGGTACTTCTAAGAAGTTGTCAAATTTATTTCAGAAAAGATTTTTGTAATATGCTTTCTATATCCTTTTGAATTCTGTAAAATCTGTGGTAATGTCTCCTAGATCTTAACACTGTAATTTAAAAAAATGTATAACTGATATTGTGTAACAGGAAGAAAAGGTCTAAAAGAGCAGGGGAATTGGGAGGGGTAGGGGAAGGGAAAAAAGGGAAAGGAAAAAATATGAAAAGAGAAAAAAAATGGAAACACGGTCTTTGCAAATAGGGGAGGGTGGAGGGGGTGAAGGGAGGGCAAGGGAAGGGGAAAAAAATAAGAACCAAGATACTCATGTAAAGGTACAAGATCCCAATGATGAATGTAACTGTATTTTATACCAAAAATGTACAAATAAACTTAATGGGAAAAAAAAAAAAGAAAGAAACTGCTGATTAAAAATTTTTCCCACACTGTGGGTTGTCTGTTCACTCTACTGGTGGTTTCTCTTGCTGTGCAAAAGCTTTTAATGAGATCAACAGAAACTGGGGATAAAAAAGGGTAAACATCACTTAATCAGAATAGCTATGTTTTATTGTAAGACATTAGTATACCACAGGCTGCATCTGATAAAATGGATTCATTGGTTGTTTTTTTTTCAAGTCAGTGTTAACAATCCTACCTTGCCCCAATACAAATATACATATGCAAAAACTGCACCTTTAAGATCACCTCAGGTTCTTCCTCAATGGTTAATTTCCACCCTGTCAGAGAATCCATCTAGAATATAGTGGTGCACACAGCTATATTTCACCTGTGAAGAATAACCAAGTACTTTTCAAGACCCAATCCTTTGGCTTTGGAGAATTTCTGGAAAGCTACCGGGCATGTGTCATAAAGAAAGATGGAATAATTTAACCAATGCAAGGGCAGAGATGCAGCTGAGCTGTTCGGAGGTGGGGGTCTCACTGGGAGGTCCTTAGTCACTGAGGATGTGCCCTTGGATGAGAGAGTTGTTAGAAAAAGCTTAAGTTTGATACCCCACCCCAACTCTTTCTGCTCCTGCTTTTCCCACCATTGCTATTCACCATGATGTGACACAGAGAACTAAATTGATGCCAGTGCCATGGCCTTGAACTTCCAAAATTTTAAGCTAAATAAACCTCCTCTTTTTCATAAGAAGCTTGAGTCAAGTATTCCATTATAGTGATGAAACGCTAATAATAATTCCCAAAGAAATGAAAGCAGGGTGGGGGACATGATGGCACACACCTGTAATCCCAGCTATGTGGAAGGCTGAGGCAGGAGGATTCCAAGTCTGAGGCCAGTCTGAGACCATGTCTCAAAGGGAGATTGGTGGGTGAGGGGAGAAGGAGTGAGGTATGGAGGGGCTGGGGATGATGTAGCTCAGTTGGTAGAGGGCTTGCCTAACCAAGCATGAAGCCCTGCATTCAACCCATGGTATTCACCCCTCCAAAGCAGAGACAAACTGATACAGTATTTGTATCATTCATGTACAGTATTATTCACAACAACCAAAAGGAAATTAGGGAAGCAACCCAAGTGCCTATCAGTGTTTGAGTGGAAAAAAAAAAAAAGTGATATAGGTACACAATGAAATATTATTCAGCCCTTTTAAAAAGGATATTTTGACTATGTTGCAACAAGGATGAACGCTGAAGATATTTTGCTAAGTAAAATAAGCCAGTCACAAAAGGGCAAAAATTGTATTATTTCACTTATGTGAGGTAGAATGGTGGTTGTAGAGGTTGAAGGAGAGGGGATTGAGTAGTTATGGTTTAAAAGATACTGAGTTTCCTCTGAGATGATTTTAAAAGTTCTGGAAATCAATGGTGGCAATGTTTGACTAAGAATGTAAATTACCATAATACCACTGAATTGTATAATTAAAAATGGTTGGCCCAGGGATTTAGCTCAGTGGTTCCACCACCCGCCTCACAAGCCCAAGGTCCCAAGTTCAATCCCTGGTACCAAAAAAAAAAAAAATAGAAAAAGATAAATTTTATGTTATGTATGTTTTATCCCAATCAATCTTTCTTATTACATAAATGAGTTTATGATAATAGATGTTTAAATTTTAGGAAGAAAGTATTTTTAAATCTATGGTAAAATAATATTGATGGTTTCTATCATACACACACATAAAAAGACCTATGCTCCTAAATATCTTATGTCATTGTTCACACAGAATGCAAGTATAAATCATTTGCTCTCAAGGAAAACAGTACAAAAGAAAAAATTAATACAGATGTTTTAAAAATAAATACATCAACTTAAATGTTCCAAAAAGTACACTGGTCACTAGGGAATAAAAAAATAGACAAGTTCTTAAAAGTTCCTCGCATTTAACTAGTAAAAAAAGTTCAAGCATAAGGGCCAGGGATTTAGCTCAGTGATTCTGTACCATAGCCTGCCTTGCAAGGGCAAGGACCCAAGTTCAATTCCTGGTACCAAAAAAACAAACAAAAAAATCAAGCATAGTATACAAAAATTAATGCTAAGTATTATTTGTAGTAGCATTTAGAAAAAAAATCAAATAACAACTTTTAAGTGGTCTTTTCCTAGCATTTCAGTTCTTAACTCCCAAGAACTCAATGGGTAATAAGTCTCTCAAGGATTGAAGTTTTACATATACAGTTTATTTTTATAACATCAGCTTATCAAATATAATAACATCTGGGAGGGGATTAATTTTTTAACCTGAGCCCCAACAAAACTCTTTAATCCCCAAATTTCCTTTGGATAATATATAGATTACACTGTTAGAACCTTCACAGATATTTCTCAAAGCCTTAACACACTCACACACTTGTGGAAAGTCCTTTTTTCTTTAAATCACTTATAGTAGGGTTCTAAATGTTAACTGAAATTTCTTTCATAATACATATCAATAATTCCTTCAAACCCACAGCGCCTATTTTCAGAAACAGAAAACCCACTATTTCTTTAAGGTTCATCTAAAGCTACTATGAGTCAATAATCAAAATACTCCTATCATACCCTCTTTTTATCACTATGTAATTTCTTACTAATTTAAAGCGTTTATTAAATGGTTTTATTTCTCTATGACTTTCATAAGATAATGCTTTCTCTTTGATGATTTTAACCATTACAAAAGTTTATCTACCATTTCCAGTAATTCTTTTTTCATTCTTTCAGATGTAGTTTTTCTATCATCTGATCTACAATAAATGCCTTTTAAGCCACATAAGGTCAAATTTTAACCACCATAGTAAATTCTGCCATATATGTTACACATTAAAAGTATACTGGGGTCTGAGTAAAGAGCCAGAAGAATTTTCCATCAAAGCCTGGAATTTAAATCTTCTACACCTTGTGGCAGCCAACCCAACAAAGACAAACTTAGGTACAATAATATCTGAGGGACCAATCTTAGGAGGTCACCTGTTCTAAAACTTTAATCTCGAAATCCCCCCACACTTTTGAGGAGCCCAGAGAATTTTGCTTATAAGGGTTATTTGTATTAATGCCCACTCTATTTGAAATTAAAACTAGAAATTGTTCAAATACAATATAATTATCTATAAAAACAATTATTTTTAAAAAATTAAGTGAAGGGAAAAATATTAAGTGAAGAGAGTGGCACTGTTTTACATTTTACAGTTCTCTTAATGTTTGGCTTAACAGAAAATAGCCAGAGCCTCACTGCTCCTGCATCCAATCCACTGCCATAGTTAGCCTGATTCAAGTACATGTAGGAAAATGTGCCCATAACTAGATAGAAAATGGTAGCATTTTGTGTGTTTATTTATTTATTGGTACTAGGGATTCAGTCCAGGGAGCGCTGAACTACATTTCCAGTCCTCCCCCACCCATAAACATTTTTTTTTTGGGTACTGGGATCGAACGCAGGACCTTGTGCTTTCGAGGCAGGTGGCAGAACCACTGAGCTAAATCCCCAGGCCCCGCCTTTTAAAATTTTGATACAATCTTCTTGCTATGCTGCCCAGGCTGGCCTGGAACTTCCGATTCTCCTGCCTCAGCCTTCCATGTAGCTAGGATTATAGATGTGTGCCACCATGCCTGGCTGAAAATGTTAGTGTATTTTAAAAACTTTTTTAGATAATTGCAGACATTCTTCTTTGATACAACAGAAACTGACAAGTCATATCTCTTAAAGATTAGTTGCAATGCTGCGCAAGCGCAAGGGCCCGAGTTCAATCCCCGGTACCAAAAAAAAAAAAAAAAAAAAAGATTAGTTGCAATGAAATCATAATCAGTGAAATTTTCATACTTTTTCCATATTAAGAGTCACTGCCGGGGGCCGGGGATTTGGCTCAGTGGTTTCAGCGCCTGCTGTGCAAGAGCAAGGACCCGAGTTCGATCCCTGGTACCAAAAAAAAAAAAAAGAGTCACTGGCCTAGGGCTGGGGATGCAGATCAGTGGTAGGTCACTTGCCTGGTAAGTGTAACACCCAGGGTTCAATCCCCAGCACTGCAAAATAAAGTAAAACAAATAAATAAAATCTACTTTGAATGGATCTTCTTTTCTACTTATGTGATTATATAACATGCATCAGTCATTTGGAAAATGCTAGTTCACTGAGATCAAAAAATATAGTAAATGTCTAAATTCTTTTAAAAATTACAGTAAAGGACATATTGCCATCAATCCCCCTCAAAACAGTCCCTCTTGGTTCTTATCCCATCATTCTTACCACTTTCTGAAACAGTTCTGGAAGTTCTCTTTCATGTCTTTAATTGTGCTACTGTGGCTGCCTCGATGTCCTGAATCTACTCAAAACATTTCTCTCACAATCATTTTGACTTTGGAGAAATATGAGAAGTTACACATCAGTTTTGACCCTGGGTAAAATTGAATGTCTTGTGTAGAAGAACCTGTAGGTGGTAAATTGGCTTTATATACTGTGAGGAGTTTGATTCTGACTAACCTTGTACAGTTTGGGAGGTCCTCAAGACTATCCAGTAATAGGATTTACAGAACTAGGAGGACTTGCAGAACTCAGCAAAGTAGTTAAATTTATGGTACGATTTATTACATCAAAAGAATGCCCATTAAAACTAGCAGTAGGTAAATGTGTATAAAGCAGAGTTCCAGGAATTCCAGGCACAAAACCTGAGTTGCCTTTCCCAGTGGACTCATGTAGTCAGCGCTTACTTCTCCCAGTAATGGTGTGCAGCAACATGCATGAAGTGTTGCCAACCAGGGACTCAGGGACACCCACCTGAGCTCTGGTGTCCTGAGGGGTTTTGTCTTCTCTTTGCCTTGCTTTTTGGGATAGGATCTTACCATGTAGTCTAGATTGGCCTGGGCCTCAACAATCTTGTCTTGGGAGAGATTTTTAGGTAGATCTTCCCACTTTTCACCTTTCCTAAATTTAATTATTTGAGGATGGAAGGCAGTTATACATTTGCAGTCCTACCTACAAACAATATTTGGATAACAGTAGTGAACTAAACTCTTCCTTCTAGGAAATTCAGTCAGGTTATCAATTTCAAAAGGGGAAAAATCCCACTTTCAGTAAAATAACTATAGGTCAGGGGGAAGTTAGTCTCTTGGGAGTACACAACAAAATAACTCAAGTTATTTAAAAAATATATAGGTCTCGCAAGCGCAAGGTCCTGAGTTTGATCCCCAGTAACAACAACAACAAAAATATAGATATGTGTCATGACCCATCTCAGACACAACTAGTCATTATTCATCTGTTATTCATCAATAATTATTTGAAGGTCCACTATATGCAAAGCACATAAGTGTTAGGGAATACTGCTGGTCCCTGCCCTCCTAAGAGCTCACATTCCAGCAGAGGGAGCCAGACCACAAACATGTACACAAACAAATATGATCACGTCATACAGTGTTACTGAAGAGAAAACCAAATGGAAACAATTTCCCTTCAGTCTTAACACTTACCAGTAGCAATGTCTTCAAAGTACTGAATGCGGTGGATGAAAATTTTATTATACATTTTACTATTTAGAAATCCTGTGACATAATTATGTACATAAGAGTTCAAAATCCCTTATGTGTTCAGTGCTGGGCAAAATTGTGACTGCCAGCTCTGGTATATTTAAAGCTCAAAACTAAGTAAATTCCCACAGTTTCAAACTAACTTCTATTAGTTCAATGAAAACACTATGGTAAACTTAGAGCTCTTGTTTTCATGACGTACGATATTATGCATAAGGATAAAAAGAGCTCCAGCATCCCCAAAGGCAACTGTAGGCAGTGAGAATAGTCCAGAATCAAAGCCTTTTGCAGAAGTCACTCAAAGAAAAAAAATCTCGACTGACAGGTCTGTTCACAACACAATCTAGCAAGATTGGAAGAAGGAATCTTTTTTTCCTCTTTCATTTTATATTCTGTAAAGAATTGGTGGCAAAACCCCAGAATTAATAAAATTTGTTTTTCCATTTTTCCTCAAAAGCAAAAACAAAGCCTCTTATACATCCTTTCTATGGTTAAAAACATAATGAAGTTATGGGTATCAAATAAGTAAGAAAAAAATCAGACACCTAGAAGTTATGTCAATACTAAAAGGTACTTCTGATGTATATTCATCTAATCTTTCAATATATACAACCCATTCCATATACACAAACACTAAGTAATTTATTCATCCTATAACAGTAATTCCCAAACTATTGTTTCACAAACCTCAGAGAACTAGGTTCCCGTTCTAAAAATTATATGGCACTCTGCCACAAATCTGTAAATATTTTATGACTGCAAGCAAGTATTTAGCTGGATATAAACAGTTTTTAATTGACCCCCAAAAGAAGAAATTACAGAGAAAAAAGGTAGATTCACCCTCCTTTTAAAGCCTGTAGTTTGTCACTGTCATCTCTAAACATTGAGAATCCAGTCTTTGTGAAATGCTTTCCTCAAGGGTCAAAACTGATGACAGAACTCTGTATAAAAATCTTTCAGGGCCAGGGATTTAGCTCAGTGGTTACACCACCTGCTGTGTAAGCGCAAAGACCTGAGTTCCATCCCTGGTACCAAAAAAAAAAAAAAAAAGTCTTCCAAAGGTTAACCCCACAAATGTAGTAATACAGCTGAGAACATTAAGTTATGCCAAGAACTGTCCAGTACATACTTTCTCCACACTCATCTTGTCCCATGCTACTCAGTCCTCATCCAACTAATAGCATCTGTAAGATGATAAAGGCATATGATATGCAACTGAGAAGATGGGAGGTTGCTGGTTAATATGTATTTTTCAGAGGATACAGATGAAAGTCAAATACTAAAGTAAGTTCTTCAGAATTAAAAGAATAACACCAGATATTAAAAATTGGAAAAGGTAATTATAAAGAAAAACTCACAGTATAAAAAGCATAAACATAATTTCTAGTTTTTCTTTTGTTTTAAAAAATAATTGCATGCAACAATTATAAAATTATATTGTTAAATTTATCATATATAAAGATGTCCACAACTAAGATCCTGAATAGCTGATCAACATCTCAAGTTGGGTTAAGAGCTGGTGACTGATTATACTAGTAGTTTTAGCAATTTACTGAGTTATAATCTATGTGCCATAAAATCCACCTATTTCAAGAGCGTAATTTAATTGTTTTTAGCAAATTTGATGAGTAGCAAGAGTAATGTACCCATCACCACAATCCAATTTTAGAATATCTCCATCATGGTAAAAATAGACCTTGTGATCATTTTGTACTCACTCCTGATCCCTCTTCCAGTTCCAAGCAATTACTGATCAGTAGTCTATTGACTTATTCTTTTCCGGGCATTTCACATAAATAGAACCATAAAACATGTTGTCTTTTGCTGGTTCCTTTCATTTTGTATAACAAAATGTTTTTAAAGTTCCTTAATGAAACCTGCATTAGTTCTTCGTTGCTGAGGATTCCTAGGAATAAAATTCCTGGGTCCTGTGGTAAGCTTATGTTTAACATTTTAAGACTAGCTAAATTATATAAGCCCTATTATATGTTGCTAAATTGTTTGCTGATATTTAGTTGAGAATTTTTATATCTCTATTCTTGTGATGACTTTGTCTGCCATTGGTATGATGGTATTGGCCTCATAGAATAAATCTGAGAACCATTCTTTATTTAAATATCTACATAAGTTTATAAATATTTAATTTTATTTCTTTGGTATAATTTACCAGTGAAGCTGTGGACCATGATTTTTCTTTGTGGGAAGATTTTAATTACTAATTAAGTTTCTTTAAATGGTGTAGGTCTCTTCAGATTTTCATCCTGAGTCATTTTCAGTAAATTGTTTCTGTAGAAATTTATTCATTTTTATCTAACTGTGTTTACATTGTTGGGATGAAGTTATTCGTCTATTCCCTCATAATCTATTCCTTGAAATTTCTCTAAATCTAGTGGTGATGCTCTCTTTCATTCATGAATTTGGTAATTTGTGTCTTTATTTTTTCTTGGTCAGTCTAAAGTTTGTCAATTTTGTTAGTTTTTTCAAAGAACCAACTTTTGAGTCTCCTGCTAATATTTATCATTTCTTTCCTTTCCCTGCTGTGGGTTTAATTTGCTCTTCTTTTTCTAATTTCTTAAGGTAGAAGGTTACTTGAGATTTTTCACTTTAATACTGATGTATACGTGTAGCTGTATATGGAAGGATACCCAACTTTTTGGCTTGCCTGAGCCACAATGAATGAAGAAGAATTGAAAATAAACTGGTCACATATAAAATATATAATATAATTAATGCATGTAAGTAATAAAACTGCTTTTTAATAACATTTTAAACAGAGGGCAATATAAAATTATTTTAACTTGTTTTACAAAATAACATAAGCCTAAGTTTAATAACTACTTTGAAAACTTACAAGCCAGTAACAATAAATGTCTTCATAGACATATACATGGGCAGTAGGTTGAAATAGTTATTGGTAATCACTGTACTTTACTTACCAAGTTATACAAGCATTTGTAATATCTGATACATGCGGACTTCAGTCTGACTGTATGTGGCAGGTGCGAGGGGCAGAATTAGCACTGCAGTTCACCCTCCCCTACACTGCATTCTACTGTTCCCTATGCAGCTGATTCCAATACTGCACAATCAAGTCAGGAGTCAGGGAAAATACTGCTAAATATAACAACCGTAGTGATGCATGCCTGTAATTCTACCACTCTGGGAGGCTGAGGCAGGAGAAGAGCAAATTGAGTTCAGCCTAGGCAGTTTGGTGAATTAGTGTGAGATTGTCTCAAAATAAAAGCTGGGCATGGTGGCTCACTCAGGAGGCTGAGGCAGGAGGATTTCATCAAGTTCAAGGCAAGCCTCCATTACAGAATAAGACCTAGTCTCAAGGGGGGGTGGGGGGACTGGGGATATAACTCGGTACAAAAAGCCCTATGTTCAATCCCCAGTATCATCCTCAAAAAAATTACTAAAATTCACACAGTAATGTTAAAAAATGTATGACTCTGTCTCATTTCTAGCTGTCCAGCGTTTCAAGTGACTAGTGAGCTGCAAGTTAGACACACCTGAGTCTAAACACTATGTTAACTGTATGCCATTTAAGTTTCTGATTACTGTTTTCATTTTCATTCAGTTCAAAATGAACTGAATTCCTTTGTGAGTTCATCTTTGACCTATGGATTACTCAGAACTGTTTTAATTTCCAAATGTATTTGGCTTTTTCAAAAATTTTTAAATTGTTGATATCTAATTTACTGTCATTGTATTGAAGATTTTTTTGGTATCACTTCATATCTTTTAAATTTGAGACTTGTTTCTTGATCTAGTTTCTTACCCTGCAGAATGTCCTACGTGTACCTGAGAAGGGTGTATATTCTGCTATTGTTATTAGTCTTCTATAGGTACCAGATCAAGTTGGCTAATAGAGTTGTTCACAACTTCAGCATCCTCACTAATTTTCTGCTTATTTACCCATGATTTTTTACTTTATTTTTATTATTATATATTGGCAGTACATAATGAACATTCATCGTGGGGGATTTGTACATGTACATAACGCATCTCAATTCTTTTTAATCCTTTTCCCTCCAATCCTTTTCCTCTTCCCCATTTACAAAAGCTCTATTTCCATTTTATCTATTCTTGAAGGTGGGATACTGAAGTCTCTACCTATTCCTACATTGCCAATTTTATCCTTCATTATGTTAGTTTTTTAAAATGTCCCTGTTTGGAGGGTTTTTATTGAGTAACTATGTTTATATTTGTTGTATCTTCCTGTCAGATAGTTAAATGTCCTTCATCTCTAGTAACATTTTTTTTTTGGTACTGGTGATCGAACTCAGGACCTTGAGCTTGTGAGGCAGGCAGCGGAACCACTGAGCTAAATCCTCAGCCTCTACTAACATTTTTAAGTCTATTTTGTCAGATACTAGTACAGGCATTCCATCTCTCCTATGGTTATTTTTTGCCTAGTATACCTTTCCTACCCTTTGACAGGTATCTTTAAATGTGAAGTGCCTCCAACATCTTCCTCAAAACCAATCCAAATTCTATACTATTTCTCCTCCAGCAATACTTTCAAAATACAAATTTATATTGAGTTCCTAGTTTGGATCTTTCAGAGTCTTATCACTGCTTTCAGAATAAAGTGAATTAGTGTGAGATTGTCTCAAAATAAAAAATAAAATCTGGGTGTGCTGGCTCCTTAGAACTCAGGATCTTCACGATCTGGCCCCTATCTCCAACACGGCGATCTCTTTCTTTTTCGGTACCGGGAACTGAACTCAGGACCTTGAGCTTCTCAGGCATGTGCTGTACCGCTGAGCTATATCCCCAGCTCCAACATGGTTATCTTTTAGCACTATAAATAGCTTGTCCTGCAACCACAGTCCTTTTTTGTGGGGAAGCGGGGAGCAGGTGGTACTGGGTACCCAGGACCCTCCCACTGAATGGCACCTCAGACCTTATCTTGAAACAGGGTCTCATTAAGTCACCTGGGCTGGATTTAAACATGAGATTCTCAGTCTCCCAGAGTCCTGAAATTACAGGAATGCACCACCAAACCTGGCTATATTTATTTCTTGACAATTCTCCAAATGCATTTTTGTATCTTTGGAGTCTGGTATAACACTCAATGCACAATAAAATCTGTCAAATGAATGCAAAGATTTGTTAAATTTGGATGACATATATGTAGCTAACTGAGGTTATTAAATAGGAAGATCTCAGAGAAACTCAAATTTAGGTAAAAACTCAAAACCAGGATCACAAATTTGTACCTCACCAATGAAGAAATATCATTCCCAAGTCTTAAAAATGGGAAAGCTCTGTCCATAATGTAATCCTGGCTGAAACAAGGAATTTTTTCAATCAATTAGTTATGATGCCCAAGACAGGAACTAATATTTAAGACCTATGTTCAAGAAGTTACCAAACAACATATTAAGAATAAAAGGGAACTTCCTCCACCTAAAAAAAAAAAAAGCCATCTGCAAAAAGCAGTTAACATCCTAGGTAATGATGAAAGAAAGAAGTCAAATTCCTACCTCATGGCATATACAAAACTCAAGATTTCTGGTGACTCCAGGCATTCATTCATTGGCTTGGAATTGTAGGGCTCCGAATCTCTGCTTCCACCTTCACATGGCCTTCTACCCTCTGTGTCTGTGCTTCTCAGTCATGTCCTTTTCTGGTCCTTACAAGGATACTCACCATTTCGATTTACGGCACTATAGTAAAAATTGTCTCTGAGCTCTAATCAAAAGTACTGTAACAGTGGGCCCCAGTTTAGGACCCCATCAGGTGCTGAGGCTGTGTACCAGACTGCTGTACAACACGGTCGTTCAACACTGTGGCTACATAGTACTTACTAAGACTGGCTGAGTATCCTGGCAAGAACGGGATGTATGTGGAATACACAAAGTTTTTCTCAAGGATCCTTCTTGTTTTTGACCCTGCTTTTGCTGTTTTAATTAGAACCCTATAAAGCCAGTAGCTTAGCAAAGAGGGGCTGGTGACTTTGGCAGTGCTATAGTCTGCAAATCATCCGCTGCTCAATAAGTAACCCCTAATAAATTCATTTACTCACCAAGACGGACTTGTCTGAGTCATTCTTTGGACTGCTGGCCTCCTTCCAACTTGGAAGCTGACATTTTTACATCTCACCAAGAAATTTACACACACCCAAACCCAGGGTGATCTCACCTCAAGATCCTCATATTAAACATAACTTGCAAAGACCTCCTTCCTACAATTTGGACATTACTGATCACATTCAGTTTTCAGCAGCTAGGACTTGTGCATACCTTTAGGTCGCCTACTATTCAACCCATTACGCACTTAGAAGAAACCATAGGAGTACATCTTTGGATTAGGAAATGATTTCTTTGATGTAACAGCAAAATCATAAGCAACCACAGAAAAAATAAATTGAACTTCACCAATTAAAAACTTTTGTGCTTTAAGGAATACCATAACAAAGTAGAAAAATGGCCTATTCAATAGGAGAGAAATTTTGTCTAGATCTGTATCTAGAACATATAAACAATTTCTACAACTCAGTAACTGTCATATTGGGAAATACACACTTGGTCTTCTTTCCATTTCCTGACATGCAGCTTCTAAAACCCTTGTGATACTGGCTACTCTGGTTTACATGTTGAGGTTTGTTTGCTCACCACTGACCAAATCAAAGGAGATCATTTATTCTCTAAAAAGGAAAAGGGATTTATTTATAAAGCTAGCTCCCGAGAGAGACCTCATTGCCCAAATTTTCATCTCACCATGCACAGGTGTGCAGGAGTTTTCTCTTGGAAGGAACAGAGGGGAAGGGAAATAAAATGTGACAATGGAGGTTTGCTTTGTCACTCCCAGCCATTTTCCCCTCCCTCTCCTTCCCTTTGGAAACTGAGGTCAATGACCTCCTGGGCAAGCATCTGTATATTCTGTCACTTCATCAGGACTGAGGGGAGGAGCAGGTGGTGCTTATGCCCCAAGCACAGGGAAGTCTGGAAAAAAATCTCTTATTTCTAAAGGATTTCTAAAGCTCCATTTTGCCATGCCTGTTACCCTCCGACACACGCCCTACCCGTTTTAGTACAGCCTTTAATCTTGAGGGCCTTGATGTGCCCCATCACCTGGGTGGCTGTCTAGTCTTGGACTGGCACATAGATTTTTTTCCCCTTAAATTCTTTTATTGGTACATTTTAGGTATACAATACACTTACATTTATCATTGGGTGCTTGTACCTGTACATGATGTATCTTGGTTATTTTTTCCCCATTACCTGTGTGCCCTTCCCTATTTACAAAGACTTTGTTTCCATCTTTTCCTTTTCTCATAATTTTTCCTTTCCCTTCTTTCCTTTTCCCTTCCCCTCCCCCTCTGTACCTTTTCTTCCTATTTCAAATTATCAACTGTTATTCGTTTTAATCATTTTAATCCTTATTTACACTTTCAGTTTCTCACACTAGAGAAACTATTCGGTATTTACACACGTGTGTCCTGTTTATTTCACTTAAGCGTATGGGCTCAATGTGCATCCATTTAGCTATAAATGTCTCTAGTTTCTCATTCTTTATGGATGAGTAGTACTCCATTTAAAAAATACTCCACATCTTCTTTATCCAGTTTCCTGTTGATGGGCACTTGGGCTGTTTCAAAGCTTTAGCTATTACAAACTGTGCAGCTATAAACATGGGTGCACATATATCGCTGTGGTATGATTCTTTAAATGCTTTTTTTTTTTGGTACTGGGGATTGAACTCGGGACCTGGAGCTTGCAAGGCAGGTGCAAGAACCACTGAGCTAAATCCCTGGCGATTCTTTTAATTCTTTTGGGAAGATACCCAGCAGGGGAACAGCTGCATCAAATGGGATCTTTAGTCCTAGTTCTTTGAGGTAGCTCCATACTGATTTCCACAGTGGTTGCACCAGTCTGCACTCCCGCCAGCAATGGAAGAGGCTTCCTTTCTCCCCACAACCCCGCCAACATCTGTTATTGGTTGATTTTTTGATAGCAGCCATTCTTTCTGGGGTGAGATGGAATCTCAAGTGTTGTTTTCATCTGCATCTCTCGAATGACCAGTGATGTTGAACATTTTTTCATGTTTATTTGCTGCTTTTACTTCTTTGCCTGAGAAACGTCTGTTCATTTCAGATGGCCATTTTTGAATTGGGTCTTTAAATTTGGGGGGTCTGATTTTTTTAAGTTCTTTATATATTCTAGATAGTAGTTCTTTGTCTGAGGTACAGCTGCTAAAATTTTTTTCCCACATTGTAGGTTGTCTCTTAGCTCTGTTGGTGGTTTCTCTTGCAGTGGCACATAGATTTTTATCAAAGGTACCTAAAGCATAAGCAAAAGGAGCTAGAAACTTGGGCCTGGAAAAGTATAACTAAAGACTGTCTGGCAAAATAAAAAAGAAAGTCAAAGTCAGGAGACAGCTAACAGTTAACATCTATAGAAGGGCTTTTTTTGGTTTGCTTGCTTTTTTGTTGTTGTTGTTTTGCTTTTTAGGAAACCATACATAAGAACCCTTTTTCATAACCTCTGTAGCTCTCATTTTTGGTAGGGCCAACACAGGTGATTCATGTTCACAATTCTCCCCTTCTTCTCTGAAGGCACTGCCAATTAAAGCATCTGTGGATGTGTCCCTCTATGCCAAGGTAGCTTTCCCCAGTTGTAGTCGGATTAAGTTAGGTCCACATGGGAGAGGATGTGAGACATACTGGAGTCAAGTGTCATAAAATCCTTCTAGCCAAAATGTGAACAGTATCAGAAATTTACAAAGAGTGGCTCTTAGGCTAAGTTTACAGTACACAGTCCAGTCTAATCCCATCCATTCTGCAGTCAGTACTCTAAAACATTAGAACTTTGACAAACAACAGTTACAAAGCTTACAAACAAATGTAATACAAAGTATTAAGAGCAAAGCAAATAAATAGTCTGTACAGAAGATTTAAACTAAGGAACACAGTAACCAAGTTAATTAAAGAAAGCCAATTTGTTGGTGAAACAAGGTTCATTCTATCAGAAAGGTGTATTAAGTATATATACTTAAGTTTCCTTTACTGTAACCTAATATGAAGTACCATTTAGAAGACAGCACATTAGTTACATCAATACTAAAAATTAAAGTTCAAAAAAAAAATTAAAGTTCAGTAATACTTTTAGAATTTTTTAAAGCACATACAACAGTACTGCAAAACTTCTGAATACTCAAAGATTAATTAAGTGGTGGTGAACCTATGACACATATGCCACAGTGGGTTTGTATCACTGAAAGCTCTAAAAGGTTCACCATCACTGGATCAATGTTTATTTCAATGAACAATATGTATTTTTGTAAAAGAGCAAGTTACATGACTGTAAGAAATACATAAAGTAGCAATTTAGCAAAGCAAGTATTTTTAACTATCTTATAGCAGAACAATTGCATTCTTTAACAAAGGCATCACATGTAATAGTTTACTTAACTAGAATTATGAAACAAAACTTTAAATAGATGCCCAAGTAAACTCTCATTTGCTAAGATTTAAACAATTAAAACACAACAAAGACAACAGAGAACACAAGAAATTATGATAAAAGTAAAACTTCTCCTAAGTAAGTTCTTTTGTAAATTTTACCAAGAAAAGATGAACATTTTAAGAAGCTCTATTACTTTCAACATAAAGACTGACATTATCCCTGTGTATTACATTTTGAATTCTTTAAGATCTTTGGAAGACCACATTTAATTAGAAATGTTTTACACAAAGATATACTGTACTGTTAGTATACTTGATCAATTTACAACAAATCAAAACTCTTAGATCATTACAAAATGATGTTACCACATTCATAGGCCATCAGTACTTTCTCAAACTATAAATGTCACATTCAGATCTAAGGACTGTACATTTACTCAGAAAAAAACCAAACAAACCACGTAGTGTATTTGGGGTGGGAAAAGCCCAAACTTTGTTTCTGAATCTTGCAAGGCCCTTTCCTGTAAAAACAAAATGATTTTTATTTTATTTTATTTATTTTTTGTACCGGGGATTGAACACAGGATCTTGCGCTTGCGAGGCAGGCAGTGGAACCACTGAGCTAAATCCCAAGTCCAAAAATAATTTTTTTAAAAGTACATTTTTAAGTATCTAATTTAGACAAGGAGTAGATAGGTAAGAAACAGTTTACTGTTACAGAGAAGCAAAGAAGCCTTTTTAGTATCTCTTACAACTATTAGCTTTTAAGCACATGAACAAATCCAACAGACCAAATAATAGCTTAACTTTTTCACAGTAAAAGATTTATTTAAACTGATTGTTACTAGAATACTGAATGAGGTGTCCTTATAGAAATTACTGACTTTGTGATATCTTAAAACGAAGAACAAAAACAAGCCTCAATCACTTACACTTATGACTTAAAGTTCATGTTTTAAAAAACTTGTTGACTCTACTTTGACAAGTCTCCATTTTTAAATACTTACTGTCCCTCTAGAATAGTTACTCTCCAACTTCTTATAGGATCAGGTACCCCTTGATCTTGTATCAGCTTTTATTATATGTATATCAACAATCTATGACATACATAATAGACTTAAATACATTATCATTCATAGACTTTAAAAAGCTAATACACTAACTATATTTAGCACATATCTTTAGTATTTTAAATATAAAAGCCCACAATGCTTTACTTATCTATCCATCTAATTTAATTTTTAAAGTTACTTCTAAACTGTCCAGTAGCACAAGTCAATGTCCCAAGCCATTTCTTTTGTCAAGGGACAAACCTTTCAAGAGGTATAGTCAGGACCTAGAAACTGAACTGCATCCCAAACACCTAACAGAGAGTAATTCTAATTAGATAACAAGCAAATGTATGTTAATGAGTCTGAGAATACTTTTATTTTATCTTTTTTTTTTTTGGTACCAGGGATCGAACTCAGGTCCTTGCACTTGTGCAGCAGGCGGCGAAACCACTGAGCTAAATCTCCAGCCCCTTATTTTATCTTTTAAACATCTGAAGCATCTAGGTTTCTTAATGAGAGCTCTTTTTATTTTAAATGAATCTGGTACATTTAAACAATTCACAAAAACACAATACATATAAGATAACACACATACACCCACAAACATACACAGAACAAAGACTCAGATTTATCATATACCAGTTTTTTAAAAGTTATACTATTGGCATGATTTTTTTTTCAGTTCTAAGAAATACTTAATCCTAATTTTCCATGTCTGAAGGTGGAATTCTGGTTGTAACAAGGTGAGAAATTTGTTATCTCAAAGGCAAATGACTCCCCATTCAATCTGAGTTTGAATTTTCTGAAAATTTTTTTTCTTCCTACCTTATCATAGGTTTTAGTAATTTTTAGATAGCTCTTACTCCAGGTTTTAAGACATTTCCCATGGTATTAGAATTTAGACACAGCTGGTCAGCAGTTTACATATCTTATCCTAGCTTTACTGCTCAAGGACTCTACAGTAGAAAAAAGAAACCAGTTTAGGAAGTAGACTCCCCATGAGAAAAACACAAAGACAAGCCATCCACAATTTACAATCTCTTAGTTGAAGTATGGAGGCAGCAGAAGGAAACAAAAATCAACTGCTAGCAAATACAATTCTGACAAATGTTTTGTGTTTTTTTTTTGGTACTGGGGATCGAACTCAGGACCTTGCACTTGGGAGGCAGACAGCGGAACCACTGAGCTAAATCCCCGGCTCTGACAAATGTTTTGGAACACAATTAGTTTGTAATGAACTAAAGACTGTTAGCCAAAATGAAGGAAATTTAAACCCCAATGAGAAATTCAGCATTTATCTGAGTGGCTGCTTGGTAAGTGGGGACAAAAGGCTCTTATTGGTACCTGTCAAATCCAGAAAAGGGCAAGGAAAGCTGCTGTGAATATTATAATGGCCAAAGTTACTCCACAAAATCTTAAGGACAGTAGCATGAAATGAGAACAGTCTTTCAGTTCACAGGCCGTGCTTATGGTTAGATCTAAAATGCCCTGCCCCAATTCTATGTGTGTGGAAGGTGACTGGATCATGACAGCACTATACTCATCAGGGAGTTCATCCACTGATGAACTCAGTAGCTGAATGTGTTAGGAGGTGGGACCTGGTTGGAGGTGGGTCACTAGGGGCATGACCCAGAAAGGCATATTCTTGTCCCTGGTTCCTCCTTCCTCACTCTGCATTCTGGCTGCCAGAGGATGAGCAGCTATCCTCAGCCCAGACCTTTACACCATGTCTTGGAGCCAGCTGACCACGGACTGAAAACATGAGCCAAAATAAACCTCTTCTCCTTTAAATCACAGGTGTCAGGTATTTTGTCCCCCCCATGACAAAATGACTTAACACACAATAAAATCACCTTTTTCTAAGTCATACCAACTACAGCTTATCTAGGGAGCTATGAAGTAGCATAAACACTTTCCATTCCTGAGCAGGTCACAACAGAGCTCTCTACACACACTTGAGTGGCTCTAGCCTCTTACAATCTCTTAATCTAAACTTTCCTGTCAGGCAAACAGTTCAAGAACCTTTAACTCCAGATTGGTTCACTAAGAAGCCTCAAAATAGCTGAAAAGCCAAAAATGTCTTACTTGAAGACTCAGATGGGGTCATAAGAACCTGAAAAACAAGGAAAAGAAAGGGTGAGGCCAAATGTCCCCATTGGATGAATTTAAACCTCCAACTGGTTACTGCCTTAGAAGATATTGTCCTCTACCAAAATGGGAAGCCCCCTGGCCAAACTGAGAGCTCTGTTGGGTCTTAAAGAGGCAAGATTGTGTCTTGCCTTGCATTCATATATATGGTGGAGAAGGTGCAGCTCCCGAAGACCTCTCATCAGAGAATCCTGGCTACCACCTGTCTAATTGGTATGCAGCTTCTAGGTGATCCTGAAACCATACCGTTCATCCTAGAATAAAGGTGGTTCTAAGAGAAGGATAAAAGAAAACCAAACAAACCAAATAATTGCTCCAAATCAACAAAACAAATACTTGGAACTATTTTCTACCTCTGAATCTCTTCTCACACCAGTCAGTGCCCTAAAATGACCTGCAATAGGTCCAAATAGCCTAAACAGTGAAGGTGCTTACTTCTCCCCAACTGACACTGCCAAGAGATCTACAGAAGGTCCAAATGTTGGGAACAGTAGATTCTTGGAATATACCTTGCAGTGGGAAACCAGTCAGACTGTCAGCTCCCCAAAACACTTTCTCCTTTTACCAGTGAAAGTGTTCATAGGCAGCAGATGTCATGAACAGGAAAAAAAAAAAGGACAGAGTTCTCAGATGTAACAATATTCCTGGCAGCTGCTAGAATGTCCCTGAAATCCTAAACAAGGGTTCAGTAGCCATGAGTAGTGAGTCCCTTTTCCCAAGTGCCTATGGTCTCCTCCATACGAAACTGGAAGAACCGTGCCTCCCAAGAGCCAGGAATTGCATGGCTTCCCCAAACTATAACTGGTACTCATATGCCTATGTTCAAATTCATTTGCTTGCTGTTGACCAAATCAAAGGAGGCCATTTATTCTGCTAAAATTAAAAGGGATTCATTTAAGCTAGTTCCCAAGCGGGGGATTTAGCTCAGTGGTGCCGCCGCCTGCCTCGAAAGCATAAGGTCTCAAGTTTGATCTCCGTACAAAAAAAAAAAAAGCTAGCTCCCAGGAGATGGAGGGATCTCAACACCCAAATTACCATCTCATCAGGTACAGGTGTTAGGGGTCTTTTATAGGAAGGAATAGAGGGGAGAGGGAATACAATGAGCCAATGTACATTCTGAGGCTTATCACTCTCAGCCATCTTCCATTCAGAAACTGGGGCCCCAGACCTCCTAAGCAATCATCTGCATATTCTGTCACTTAGGCTGAGAAGGGGGTTGATGGTTACGCTCCAGGCCTGAAGAAGTCTAGAAAATGCAAATCAAAACTACAAGGAGGCTGGGCAAGGTGACACATGCCTGTAATCATCCTAGCTACCTGAGATGAGGCAGGAGGATGGCAAGTTAGAGCCCACCTTGGACTACTTGATGAGACCTTGCCACAAAATAAAAATATAAAAAGGGATGGGAAGGTGTAGTTTTGTAGTAGAGTATCCCTGGGTTCAGTCCTCAGCAAAACCGAACAGAACCAAACCGAACCAGAGACACCACTTTACATACATTGGAATGGCTTTAAAAGGCAGGCAGTTTGGAGAATGAGGCTAAGGAGATCCAGCCCTGCAAGGACACTGGCTCTTACTGTTGTCTTCAGCTTCTCAATAAAATATCTGACATTATCCACCAAAATACAATAAATTCAAAAAATTTTAAACAAAAAGAAAATAAAAAGTGGGGTCAAGGATGTGGATAAATTGGCTTCATACACTGCCCACTGAGAATGTAAAAAAGTGAATTCTAAAAAACCAGAATGATGGTTCTTCCATAGACAGTTACCATATTACTCAACTATTCCCTTTCTAAGTATATATCCCAGAGAAATAAAAACATATCCACACAAAAATTTGTACATTAATGTTCACAGCAGCTTTATTCATAATAGTCAAAAAGTATAAACAACTCAAATGTCCATTAACTGATGAGTGGATAAATAGAACACTTTATCCCAACAGCAGCATATTCAGCAATAAAAATACTATTACTCATTAATAGTATGAATGAACTCAAAAACATTAAATGAAATAGGCGAATCTATACCTACAGGATGTTGGTTTTCTAGGGCTGAGGAGGACAGAGGTTTGGAGGATGATGGTTTAGATCACAGATGTGCCCAAACCACAGACAGCCCTGGCTGCATTTAGGCCTGGACACCTAGTAATGTGGCCCCACAAGATCATCTTTTAATATCAGTATGTGATTTTTAGAGATATTTCTCATGACTCAATTGCACAGTTCTCCAGTGTGGACTGCACGAGTAACAATGGAACGCTAAGTAGGAGAGGGCACAGCATGGTGTTAACTCCTCCTCCAGTAACCAGTAAGTCAAATCACAACCCATGTGTGTTTTTGTGTTATGGGCAATTGTGCAACTTGCAGGGATGAGCAATAACAGTATTTTCAACTTACTTATGTGTACCTGTGAAGATGAGTGTTCACTGCTATTAAGCAGGCATGTAAGTTTTCTTATTAAACCTGAGTTGCACTTCCATCAAAGCTAGACGTGGATGCAAATATCCAACTTGTTTATGGTGCCGTGTGTGTGTGTGGGGGGGTGGTACGTGGGATGTAAGCCAAGGATGCTCTATCACTGAGCTATATCCCCACCCTTTTATTTTTTGAAACAAGGTCTCACTATTGCCCAGGCTGGGCTTGTGCCTCCTTGCCCAGCATGTTGCCCAATTTTTAAAATGGCATTTTATATGTGTGTGTGTGTGTGTGTGTGTGTAGATATGAGTGTGTGTGTGTGTATATATATACATATATATATGTTTTGTTACATATACATATTAAATACATATCTTATATGAGGACCAGGACAATACCTTTTCACCCAATGCAGCCAGAGCAAGTCAAAAGGTTGGAAATCCATGGTGGGATTAAGAGGCTTCATTTCGCAAGACAAAATGTTCTAAAATTGATTATGGCAATACTTGTACAACTCTGTAAATACACTAAGAAATACTGAGTTGTATGATTTAAATTTGTGAATAACATTTCAATAAAACTTTTAAAAAGAAAAAGCTACCAAACTTTTAAATCCAAAAATTGATGCAAAAGTAAAGGCTGACTCTACAAACAAATTTATGTTTCTTTTTTTCTTGGTATCTTCAGTAATAAGAAATAAAGTTAAATGCAGTGCTTAACCATAACATTTATTTTAGGATTCTACAATAAGAATTTCTCTACCCAATTTCCCTTTTTAAATATTTTAGCTGCCCTGTGCCACATGTTTTAATAATATTATCTGTGACCCTAAATCCTTAAATGTAGAAAAGACATACCATCAAGTTTATAATAAATTTAGATGAATAAACCCTCATCAATAAAAATTTGAACTTAAATTTATTAACCAAAGTGGGCTTTTCACTAAAGTTATAGGAAGAATTTTATCCAGACTGCTTTGAAAGTCAAGCAGGTCACACACAAAAGAAACCTGGTAACTTTTTAATTTTGTAAAAAATCAGTATCACATACCGGGAGTCAATGAATCACTTAACAGTACAGGCATACTTGCTTTTATTGTGCTTGCAGACACTCTTAAGTGCAGACACTCTTACACACTGAAGGTCTGTGGCAATCCTGTGTTTAGCTAAGTCTATCAGTGCAACTTTTTCAATAGTATAGATGATCATTAGTATCTTTTAGTAATAAAGTATTTTTAGTTAAGGCAGGCTCTTTTTTAGACAAAATACTACTGTACACTTTATAGAGTACTGTATAATATAAGCATAACTTTTGTATGTACTGGGAAACCAAAAATTTCATGTGGCTCATTTTATGGCAGTTAACACTGAATTCACAAGATCTCTGAAGATATTTAGTTCTGCCTGCAGAACTAAAGCTGAGAGTGGAGGGTAGTGGATATTAAACCTAAACTATTTAAGAACTTTAATCATTTCAACTTTATACTTGTTGCAAACATTACTGGTTTAAGTAACTAAATATTTCCTTAATTTTTGCTTAAAATTAGAAGTAACAGTGTAAATGATTTTATTTGAACTGTGCACATATACATTATCCAGAACAAAAGACTTAATCCTGAACTAGGTCCAGAGCATTTTCTAGGGTTATCACACCTCAGCCCAAGTAGGATGCATTAACTGAATAAATTTTACACTAGACTAGAAAAACAAAAAGAAGACAAATGCCGAAAAGCTTAATGCAACCCAAATTTAACTGCTTGGATTATCTGTTCTTTTTCTTTAAAACTGCCACAAATAATGTTTAATTACATTTTCATTATGTTTAATTTATCCTAGTGGGACTATGTGACCAAAAAATTGTCAATTATTGTGTGAATATAAGACACTCTCACTTGTACACAACAAGCCATTGATACAGTTATGAAAAAACACATCTTTCAAAATGTATTGCGTGATGGCACACACCAGGTGCCTGAGGCAGGAGGATGGCTTGGGCCTGGGTTACTTAGTGGCTTCAAGGCCACCCTGAATTACATAGTGAGACTCTGTTTCAAAAAACAAATAAAACAAAAATATATGTATTTATTCCCTGTCAAACCTCTTAGTATTTAATGTTCTCAGTCTGTACTAAAATATTTCACATATGTTTTGAATTACAGCAGCAGCTACCTAACTCATTTTAGGTATATTTGTTTGTCTTTTGCAATCCACCCTTCTAAAACTTGTAGTGGTTAACTTTTGCATGTCACAATCTCCTCTGAAGATCTAATAAAGTTATAAACCCTCTCCAGTTATATATGTATGCACATTCTGGCTGAAATCCTCACAGACTCTGTTTTCAGAAAGCCAACTATTACTTCCCATGACCAAATTCTCAGCCGCATATTCAAAGTACCTCATAATGTAGTCACTGTTAATTAGGCTATCTCCTACCTTCCCACTATACATACCAATCAGGACTACTCCTCATTAACCCAACATAGATATACCATCCTCTTTCTTGGCTTACCTTCACTGTTTCTCTTGCTGCTTTCAAGCACAACTGTTAGCTTGTTCCCCATCCTTTGGTACTGGGGACTGAACACTGGGCCTTTGCACTGAGCCACATTCTCAGCCCTTTTTTGGTTTTGAGACAGGATATTGCTAAGTTGCTCAGGCTGGGCTTCAACTCAAGATCCTCCTCCCTCAGCCTCCTAGAGTGCTGGAATAATAGGCATTCACCACCATGCATGGCTACAGCTGTTAGCTTCTGACATTGACAAATCTTTCTGGTGAATCTAAAATACCTCCCTTGCCACAAGGACTTACCTATGTATAATCTGGTGCTTTCTGAATTCTGAAACATGTTATCTTTACCTCTTAGGGTACTCACTAGGTTCTACTTTATACAAGGTATATCCAAAGTCAGGAAACATAGGAGGCACTTACTTTTGAACCTTGTATTACATTTCAAATATGCTCCATGTTTCCATTCAACCTTTGTGAATATTTTCATATGACATATCTCTCACACCCGTTTTCTCTCCTTGTCTAGCCTATTAGGATCCTTAAAGGGCAAAGATGATGGCTACTTCATCTTTGTGTCCTGCATAGCCTCCAGCACAAAGCAGAATTATGTGTGATACAGTGTTTGAATATACGGTGTCAGTATTCACCAAACATTTCATGCATTCTGTAACTTCGATTACAAGATTTCTCAGGAGTAATCTTTCTTTTTTCCCAGAGTGAAAGGTCAAACAATGTTCTCTACTCTAAGAATGTTCTCGGATCAAAAGAGAACTTTTCACTATCCAAAATAGTGGTTAAGTTATTCTCATTCACTCACCCCACATCTACTCACTAACATATATGTCAACTTTGTCTAAAAAAAAATCTTGGAAGCTAGCTAGGCGCACAACTGTAATCCCAGCACTCAGGAGGCTGAGGCAGGAGGATCACCTTGAATTTGAGGCCAGCCTGGGCTACATAATAAGTTCAAGGCCAGCCCAAATTACACAGCAAGACCCTGTCACAAAAAACAACAAAGCAAAACAAAACACCACCTTGATCAAGAAACCCCACCTGAAAACCTATAAGGGAGGACCCAACGATGGACAAAAAAATCCAGATGAAAGACAAATACAGTACAGTATCTCATGTGTATAGTATTTCACTTACATGTGAAAGCTTAAAAAGGCGAGTTCATAAAAATGGAGATTAATGGAGATTAGAACAGTGGTTACCAGAGGCCAGGGGTGGGGTACAAGGTGGATTATAGGTGGGGTGCAAGGAAGACAGGCCGGCTAATGGAGACAGGGATGTGCTTGAATAGGAGGAATGACTTATAAGGGTCCATAACATACTAGGGTAACTAAGACTGACAATGATATATTTCAACAGTAGGATTAAATACACAATTGTATTATTTCTATAAGCAATAGAGAGGATTTTGAATGTTCCCAGAGCAGGGAAATAATGGATATTATCAACCACCCTAATCATTACACACTGTATGAGGTAATGAAAGATCACACTGTACCCCATACCCCATAAACAAATACATTATGTGGCAATTAAATTTTTTAAACAAGTTGCCCGTGAACTAGCACAAACAATCAACAAGTGGGATCTCTTCTTATTAAAAGGCTTCTGCACAGCAAGAGAAACCACCAGCAGTGTGAAGAGACAACCCATAATGTGGGAAAAAAATCTTCACCTGCTTTTCCTCAGACAAAGGTCTACTATCTCAAATCTATAAAGAACTTAAAAAGATCAGACCTCCCAAATTTAAAGACCCAATCCAAAAATGGGCATCTGAAATGAACAGACATTTCTCACACAAAGAAGTAGAAATAGCAAATAAATACATGAAAAAACGTTCAACATCACTGGTCATTCGAGAGATGCAAATGAAAACAACGCTGAGATTCCACTTCACTCCAGAAAGAACGGCTGTTATCATGAAATCAACCAATAACAAATGCTGGCAGGGCTGTGGGGAAAGAAGAACCCTGCTTAACTGCTGGTGGGAGTGTAGACTGGTGCAAGCACTGTGGAAATCAGTATGGAGATACCTCAAAGAACTAGAACTGGAAGTCCCATTTGACCTTGCTATTCCACTGCTGGGGATCTTCCCCAAAGAATTAAAAGAATCATACCACAGTGATATATGTGCACCCATGTTCATAGCAGCACAGTTTGTAATAGCAAAAAGTTGGAAACAGCCCAAATGCCCATCAACTGGGGACTGGATAAAGAAAATGTGTTTTTTTTATAAAATGGAGTACTACTCAACCCTAAAAAATGAGAAATTAGAGACATTTATAGCTAAGTGGATGCACATTGAGGCAATACTCTTAAGTGAAATAAATAGGACACACATGTATAAATACTGAATAGTTTCTCTGGTGTGAGAAACTGAAAGTGTAAATAAGGACTAAAATGTATAATAGGTAATGTGAAATAGGAAGAAAAGGGGCAAAGGGGAAGGAAGTGGGAGGGCTAGGGGAAAGGATAGAAGGGAATGGGATTAATATGAGAAAATGGAAAAATAGGAACAAAATCTTTGTAAATAGGGAGGACTGGAGGGGTTGAAGGGAAGGCTGGGCAAGGGTGAAAAATAAGAACCAAGAGACTACGTAATGGTGCAAATTTCCAATGATGAATGTCATTACATTGTATACCTAAAATGTACCATTGATTAGAATGAATAATTGATAATGAAAAATAGGAAAAAAAGGTCCAAAGGGGTAGGGGTAGTGGGAGGGGCAGGGGAAAGGAAAGAAGGGAAAGGAAAAATGATGAGAAATGGAAAAAACGGATATAAAGTCTTTGTAAATACAGAAGGGTGGAGGGGGTGAAGGGAGGGCTAGGAATGGGGAAAAAATAAGAACCAAGATGCATTATGTAAAGGTACAATTCCCAATGAGAAATGTGATTGTGTTGTATACCTACAATGTACCAATAAAAGAATTTAATAAATGCAAAAAGAAAAAAAATTTTTTTAAACAAGGAAAAATAAGATTTCAAAGAAAAAAAGAAAAAAAAAACCCCAAATGTAAAAAATACTATCCTTTAGAACTACTACATACAAAATTTAACTCCAATTACTAAATTCTGAAAACAGAAGAAAATACTATCCCAGATTATACATATGTCCTCCACAAGCGGAAAGGAAATGTCTAAGGACACACACTTTTTTTCAAAGAACTCTTAAACATGATACAACAGTTTGGCCAGAACTGAGGGTGTAGCTTGGTGGCAGAATGATTACCTAGCATGCAAGACCACGTATCAAAATCCAAAAATAAAGGGCATGGGGATGTAACGTATGTAACTCTGTGTGAAGGACTAGTGTTCAATCTCCAGTACCAGCAAAGAGAAAAGGGAGGGGGGCCATTCCGAGTCAGACATGGAAGTGCACATCTGTAATCCCAGCCCTTGGGAGGCCAAGGGAGAAGGATCTTAAGTTCAAGACCCGCCTGAACTACACAGTGAGAACCTGTCTCAGACAACCACGTGCATACATGAGCATGCACACACACACTAAGTAAATTTTATCATATATAAATTTTAATCTTCGTTTTTTTATGACTAGGCTGAGGGTATAACTCAATGTTGGACTGCTTGCTCACAAAAAAATGAAAATCACACACAAAATTTTATGATCCTTGGCTATTTTTTCTTAAAGAAAAAATGTTTTTAATAGGTATCTTATTTTGTTGTCTTTGTCCAACTGATCTAAATTAGCAGCTACTAACTAGTTCCTTACTAGCTTCTAGCCCCTTTTTAGAACCATATCAATTACTGTCACTGGTGGTTATCAATTTGACAACTTTACTAATAAGCTTTGTTATTGCTGTCTCTGAGACAGAGTCTAATTACTTACTTCGGCCTGGCCTAGAACTCCATCCTCCTGCCTCAGCCTCCAGAGGGCTGAGATTACAGGAGTGCTAGAACTAAATGTGTGTGCCATCACATTTAGCTACAAATAGATTCTGCATAACAATCTGAATTTTTGGCTTCCTAAAAAAATTTGGCTGTCTGAAAATGCTAGGCACACCTGTACAACAACAATGGCTTGGAGCTGAGCACAAGGAACATGCCGGATTCTGTGGCTATCATCCCCACCACTCTCCACTCTCTTGAAACACTGACACTGTGTCAGTTGCCATCCAGCTTCCTAATTGTGTGATCCCTAATCCAAACACCTTTTACTTTTCTTACTAGGGTGTACTGCTGATAAAATGTAATCACATATGACTAATTTTTACTAACTGAAAAGATAAAAATTGTGACAGAGACACCTGTTGGGGGAAACCCCTCCAACTGTTAGATGCTGTATAAACCAATGAAATAATTCAGGAAAAAAAAATTCATGTGTCACTCCGACAGACAGAAAATAATTTTCATTTACTATTAAAAATTATTTTTACCTATTCATTGACAGTACTACAGTATAACAGTAAGTACTTATCCCCATAATTACATGTCAGCCCAAAATGAGACAATACTTACTCAGATTATTGAATGGATGAGAACAAACTACTTTATTTACTCACCGATTTTTATATTTAAACTACCTAGAACCCTAATGTTTAAATGCACAAAGAAAACCTTTACTCATTTGTAGCTTCCATATATTAAACTATATTTTGCAAAGCTAGAAGAAAACAAAATACAAGATAAATACAGAAATTAACCTAAAAAAGCAGATTTTACTACTTCCTATCTCAACATATATCAGGCTTTTGAGTTAGAAGCTGTATCAAGCATCTTTCAGCTTTAATTCTGTGTACTTATCCAGACCTCTTTTCCTCCAAACAAAATAATTCATCATGCTTTTCCTGAAGATGGGAAAGGCTAAGAGTATTTGCATTCCATTTCATTTTTATCATCACTTCTAAAAGCTAATAAAATATCAACATATAAGATGACTTCTAAAAACAGCCATTCCCTTTCAACTAAGCAAAAAACCTCATCTTTCAAAGTCTTTCAAAAGAGACTGGATGGGCCAATTACTTAGTACTGTTCATAGAGATAAACCTCAATGGTTTTCCTCCAACCACGCCATTTCTTCAACTTGTCCACGTATTTTCAACTTTACAGGTGACATTTTAAAGAACAGTATCATTATTACTTGATATTATATAAAACTAGAGCGATAATATTGCTTCACAATTGCAATTCCTAAAAACTGGAGTGCAAATAAATGGGTTTTATTTTCAAATGAAAACACAATCCTGTTACTGTTTAAACTCGATGGTAAATAAAATGTGTTCTCTTAAAAGTCTATGAAGTTAAAAAAAAAAAAAGTCTATGAAGTTCCCAATGCACACAATAATGTGAATCACAAACATAACTTTTCAAAAGTGTAGGGCTAAAAACAGTAACAGAAGCATATAGTGTCACTAGATTGTCAAAGATTAGTGGGAAATCTAGATCTTGAGTTCCATGGTGTTAAGAGTACAAATGTGTGTTAACTGTACAGGAATGAGACACAGTTTATTGTTTAACTATGCTTTACCTATTATTAACAGTGTTGTCTGATACAACTTTGAGAAACAACAGAAGTGTTCTTTATCTGGCCTGTTCAATACAATGGCCAACATTTACCTGTGGCTACTGAACACTTGAAAATGGCCAGCAAAACTAAGGAACTGAGTTATTTAAATTTAAGGCACCACATATGGCTTACAGGTTTATCATACTGAACAGCGAAGTTCTATATGTAATTTGAAATGCAAAGCATAAAGTTAACGAATCAAAGTATCGTACCCTGATGTTAACACCAGCTAAAATTCTCCTGATACCAAATGATATGGAAATTCAGACATCAGCCTAAACATAAAATTCACTTTCGAAATGAGAATGCATGTTAACTGGATTCAGAGTTTAAGGTACAATATTTACTAACAGGTAATATAAAATTTACATCGTTTTTCCCCATTGTCTTTCTAAAAGGGGTACTTACTTTCTGAATAGTTTCCCAATGCATGCAAGTTACTTTTTCCTTCAAATCTGTTCGGTATCTTTTGTTTAGAAAAACAAATAGCAAAAGTTCTCGGCACTAATATATTCCCGCAATTCGTCACACGTTAATTTCCCTTTGCCCTAAGACAGATTAAAATATTTGAAAGCATCTGCTGCATCTCTTTAGTGCCCATCTTCTAATGACCTAGGTGTACAAATCATTCAGATATAGTTGCGAGTTCATTCCTAGACATGTTTGTTTCAGTTTCAGTGCATCAATCTTTTTGGCACTTCAGGTATTCTCTGACCAGCTCCCTCTACGTCAAGAAAAGTAACCAAGATGGTGCACAAAATGTCAAAAGAAAACAAGTCTAGGAACTTGCACATTGAGTAATAACTAAACCCTACTAGAATTAACCAGGTTTGCGGTGTCCTCCCCTCTCCTAGGACAGAGTACAAGCCTAAAACTAACCCGCGAAGCAAACTGGAGAGCAAGGTCGCGACCCTAGGTCACGGCCGCCCACGCGGCTCCCGCCCAGCAGCGCAAAGCCACCTGTTAGGCCCGAGCCTCACCTGGCAGGAAAGGGGAGACGCCTACCCGGCAGCGCGCCGGACGCGAGGGCGGCTAGCGCGGAGCTCGCCCCTCTCGCCGTAGCGGCGGGGTCACCGGTGGCACGCGGGCTTCCCTGGCCCCGGCTGCCCTGACAGGCGGGTCGCCGACGGCCCCCGGCCCGCCGCCTCGCGCCCGCCCCTGGCCGGAGACCTTCGCTCCTCTCCCAGCCACGCCGCCGAGCGGGCTCCCAGGCGGCCCGCACCTCCGGGGCGCCCTCCTCCTCCTCCTCTCCGCGCGGCGCGATCCCGCCCTGCCGCCCCTCACCTACCTGGTCGCGGAGTTTGAGGAACGCCATGGCGGTCGCCTCCGCGCCCACTCCAGCCTTCGCCGCTACCGGGCCCACTGCGGCGGCCCCAGTTGCTCCAGCCGCTACCCGATGCCGCCGGGTCGGCAGCAGGCTACGCCGAAGAGACCGAGGGTAGGGGGCGGCGCCGCCACCCGTCGCCCGCCACCGCGAGGTGAGAAGCCCGGCCGGTCCCGCCTCCTCCTCTGAGGACTCCCCGCCCTCTTCCTTCCTTTCTTTCTCTTTCCCTCGGCTGCCTCCACACGCAGCCCCCGCCACCGCCTTCTCACGCCCCCTTCCCGAAATACCCCGGCAGCCCCAGCCGCAAGCCGCTCCAGCCCGCGGCAGCGGCGGCATCCAAACTCCACTCCACAATATTACCACCACCGCCCGCCACGATTGGCGGCCGCGCGGGGGAGAGGCCAGAGTAAGCCGAGCGCTCATTGGCCACGCCGCCGCGTTCGCTCGGGTCCCGCCCCCTGCCTCCCGCGGAGAGAGGGGGAGGGAGGAGGAAGAGGCGCGGGGTGGGCGCGGAGCTGTGGCGCGCGCCGGGCGGGGGAGCGGGAGGAGAGCGGACCGGGGGAGGCGCGGCCAGGTGCCCTCGCTTCTGGGCGCGCGCCCCGGGCGCGGTGGGCGGAGCCCGAGGCTGTAGGTGGGGAGCGGAAAGGGGCTGGGGGTGACGGCCCGGATTCGCACGTGGAGGCCGAGTGCGGGCGGTCGCCTAAATCTGGGCGGTGCGGCGGGCGGGTGAGGGTCTGGAAGGGTTGTGAGAGACGGGCACCTGGGCGCTGCTGCTGTCTGAGGCGTGGCGGAGGGACAGGGCTAATCCGAACTCGCACTTGGAGCAAGCTCTGCGCGCTTGGGTTTGGAGAGGATGAAGAGGCCACGGGAGTTGCGTGAGCGGTGGTCACAGGAGGGGACTGCTGCCCTCTGGGGGTTGGTGGGTGAGAGCCTGGGGTGCTGGGTGATGGTGGCGGGGCGGAAGGGCGGAAGCGCGGAAGGGCGTCGTCTTTGCACCCGAACGGGTCGTGAACGCCGCAGCCTTTTTCTGCCCGAAGTCCCAATCCGAAGCAAGGCTGCGTGCCTTCCTCTCGAAAGCTGCCCAGCCAGTCTTGGGTTTTTCCCCCCTTTCTTCTTTCGTGTCAGAAGGGTTTTGCCTCCTACTCGAGAGAAATAATTTAAAAAAAAGATGTGCAGGATTTCCAATAAATAGCATCCTTGGATGGAGAAGAGGAATGACTCCCTCGCCCTGCCACACACACCCCCACACCGCCCTACAGCTCTGAATCGGCTTTTCTTTCTTAGGCAGCCGCACACTGTTACCATTCCAGACTTGTGTGGGAGAAGATTGTGCGCCTGTGTATGTCCCGCCGGGGTGGCTCCAGCCCTTGGTTAATAAAAGGTACAGATGGGGAGAACACAAACGTGTGACGTCAGGCTTGGTTTTAAAAACTCCCCTTTTCTCTATATCAGTTGTGTCTCTTGGGACAGATTTTATTTAGAGGATCGATTTGAGCCTAATGGCAGGCTAGAGAAATGGGGACCTTTGCCAGGACTGTCAGTTTATTATAATGCTGAACTTAAAATAAAAAATCCTTTATCTTCTAAAAAAAAAATGAAAATATCATAAGATCAGAAACACTGCTGATTAACAGTATGTATGATCATTCCAATATTTTTGATATACCCATGCCATGATTCTGTTGAAGCAGTCATCTAAAATTACATTCTTCATAACATTTTTCCCACTTAAAATGGAGGAATTCTCCTTGCTGCAGTGTAATAATCATGAGCCTAAAAAGGAAGGTAAATGGCTCTTGCTTTGCCTTTAATACAGTACCTCCTTTCTCCTTCAACTCCAGCAGCTAAAATAGGGATATCTATTTGTCATCCAACCTGTCCTTATCAGTGCAGTGAAAGTGAATGAGTTAATACTGTGAAAGCATTTGAGTCCTACAAAACAAAGGTGTTGTAATATTACCAAAGTACTTTTTACTTTTAGTTTTTTTGAGACAGGGTCTCGCTGTATAGTCCAGGCTGGTCTTGAGCTCACTGTGTAGTCCAAGCTGGCCTTGAACTCCTGGTGATCCTCCTGCCTCAGCCTCCCAAGTGCTGGGATTACAGCCACGTGCCACAACACCCAATGCTAAAGTTCTTTGTGATTACAAGTCACCTTTGTAAATAATTTCCAATGTGCTGTATCTAGTAGAGTTCTACCTTAGGCAAGGAGTATAAAAATTTACTCTCATTCACACATATGTTGATCATTGGATGTTAGTCCAGGCATCAGCATACACACAAACACACCCCTCCCCCAGTAATCTCTAAATTAAAATCCTAGAATTTGAAAGTCTAACAGGAAATTGATTTGAAACATGGCAAAAATTGACTTTGGGGAGCATGCAAATACTTTGGAGACCATGAATTTAAATATAGGCCGAATGTGCATTTTAAGAGCTTTTTGTGTTTGAACTAATGAAACTGTTGAGGACTTTTCTGAAATCTTCAGTAGTTACTGAAAACGTTCCATAGTGTATCATAAGTAGCCTGTGAGCTGTCCTGACAGGATGCTTTAGACCTGCTTGAGTTTTCACTGTATCCCGAACACCATTTAACCTCTCTGTGCCTCCGTTTCACCACTTGTAAAAAGAGCCTGACATTGCTGGTTTTCTTTCATAACCAGCAAAATAATGATAGGAACAGCTGTGGGAACTCTGAAGACAGCAACTATGTTTCCATAGATACTGAGAAGATAACAATTATTTATTCTGAAAAGTAGGAATAAAAATTTATATAATTGAACGTTAAAATGAAATATTTTACAATGAAATAATTCCTGCTTATAACATGTTCAAATATTAAAGGAGTTTAATACCAAAGTGTCCCACATCACAGAACCCAGTGGGGCCAGGTACTAAAATGGTGTCAGTAATGTTTTTCTCCCCCTTTTACTTCTCTCCTTTTTTCTTCATGATACTTTCATTCTCTTTTATTAGAGCTAGCAGCTCAGGTCACACATTAAGCACTTCACAATCATTAAAAAGCTAGTATTGCTAACAAATCTAAAGTAATAACTGGTTGGTTTAGACCCATGTGCCCAGGCCTCAAGCAATCACTACTACCAAGTCTTGGAAGTGACAGTGGCCTCCATTCAGAATTCAGTTTAAAATGAATGACATGGTGGCACATGCCTATAATCCCAGCATTTGGAAGGCTGAAGCGGAAGAATCTCAGAGTGGAAAACCCGCCTGGGCCATGCGAAGTTTACTGATAATCCTAGAGAGGGTTTTAGGAAAGTAGTATAAGTAAAATCTTATTGGAACAAGTTAGGATAGAGTAAGAAGTTTAAAAGTGGGAAAAAGAAAACACGACTCTTCCAAGACATCTTGTTTCAAAGGACAGCAGAGTTGCTGGGCATGGTGGTAAATACCTGTAATCCCAGCACTCAGGAGGCTGAGGCAGAAAGATCATCTCAAATTCGATGCTAGTCTGGGTTACATAGTGAGTTCAAGGCCAGTCTGACCTACATTGTGAGCCCCTGTCTCAAAAAATCAAAGTAAATAAATTTTTTTAAAAGACAGAGAAAGGGGACCATAGGTGGACAGAGATGACAGCCTGGAGGAAGTTACTTTTATATTTGAAGATGGGAGAAATTGTATCATATGTTGAGTAATTGAAAGTTAAAAGTGGAAAGTTGGTAAAATTTATTATGTATGGAATGTTAGGATGTAGTAGTAGTGGTAATCAGACAGATGGCAGGAAGGCAAACGTACGTAAATATACATATGAAGGAAACTGTTTAATCGAGTAAAAATAAAGAGATATGACATGAAAACAAAAGGGAGACTTAGAGGAAGAGCAGGGGACTGAGGGTGAAGGAAAGTGGGGGGAGGCAAGGAAATGATGAGAGTATGTTATGTGCACGTGTGGATATGCCAAAATGAAACCCACACTTCTGTCTAATGTGCACTAATTTAAAAAAGAAACTTGATAATGCAAAAAAGTGGATACCTGTAGAAGCAAAGTCTTTGAGAAGGGGAGAAGAAAGAAGGTGTAGTTCAGAAGTAGAGCATGTCAAAGATCTGAGATGCTCACAAGCTTAACAAGTTAACCTGCCACAATTTCATGGATGTTCAGCACGTGACATTCCCAGGTCAGAGACAAAGGGTTTGCTTTCTCACAACACTGGTTCCCTGAATCCAGAAAGCAGGGTAAAGAGGGCCAAGTGATACCTGCACATACAGTGGGTTGGATTACAAGTGAGGAACTCTTGAGTTTAGGAAACCTGAGTTGTTTTGGGGTTCTTTTGTGGGTTGTTTATTTGCTTTTTGTGTTGGTAGAGATTGAACCCAGGGCCTTTGCACTGAGCTACATCCTCAGACCTTTTTTATTTTGAGATAAGGTCTTGCTACATTGCCAAACTGCCCGGGCTGGGCTTGAACTTTTGATCTTCCTGCCTCATCCTCCCTGAATGCTGGGATTACAGGCATGAGCTGCCTCACCCTGCCCTGAATCTTTTATATTGGGCAATAAAGTTGCCTATTTGCTCTACAGGGACAGTAAGCATTCCTGCTGCTTGTTCCAGAAGGAGACACTATTTTCTAAGGCTGTTCACTATACAAACATCCTTGATAACATAATCTTGAACAGAAGAAAAGTATAAGACCCACGAAGCATTGTCTCTCAATAGAGAGTTTAGCCTTCAGTAAGACTGTGGATACCTTATTTATTTTAAGGAGTAGAGGTTGAGTATTGAGAAGGAGAGATTTTTAGAAAAGATACTGGTCACTTTCTTTAATTTTTCTCCTGGTGAGTCAGTAGGTGAAAGTATCAGGTGAGAATGAAGAGTGGGTATCAAGAGTGGGGGATCTAAGGTGAGAAAGATGTCTAGAGGAGTAGGAGAGGGTTGGTAGAAAAAAATGTAGAATTAGGGCACTGCTTATGGCCTGCCTATAATTTGTGATCACAGTTTTAAATAATACAATTGCAACTTTTTTATCCAGGTTTGTTTTGTTCGCCTGAACACGGAGAGAGTTGGCTTTTACCAAGATTGGAGTTTTTCCAGGTAAGTATGATGGAGAAAGAAAACAGCAAGGGCATTACAGGTGAACACAAGGAAAGGATTATAGTAGTGGACCATGAAATCTAGGATGGATGAAAAGGAGAGGAAAACTAGGGGAATTTTGATGGGACCAAAAGATTAGAGTTCCTGATGAGACTAAAAGAGTAGCTAAGGTAATAAGAGTAAGTAAAGTGGGAAGACAGGAGGTGGTAATAAAATAATGGAATGGTTAAAATAAAGATCATAGAAGTGGTATGTTAGCATGGGAGTGGGTAGCTGGGATGGAGTGGAGGAAAATATCACTGGAGGTGAGGAAATAATGAAACCGAGTAGGCAGAGTCTCAGGTGGATCATTTGGGCCAGATCTTGCTGAAATCACCAAGAATAAGTAATCACAGTGGAGAGGAAGGCAGTGAGCCAGGTCCTAAAATTGTTAATGAATGAGGGGAAGTAACTGGAAAGTTACACAATGATTGTAGTAGAGAAGGGTTGTGAGTGCACAGACTGATGGCAGACTATTCTTCCATCTAATAAATATTTATTTGCACATGACCAACTAAATTAAACACTGGGAAAGACAAATTACCAACACACCTTGAAAGATATGAACTAACTAGAAAATAATACATACACTTTTCAAATGCTAAACAATAGAACAAACATCTCAGGATTGTAATGCAGAAAGAACATCAGCCAGCCCAAGGTTCAAAGAACTAAATTCTAGTTCCAGCCCTGTCAGTAATAAGCTGTGAGATTGGGTAAATCACTTAACTTGATCAGGCCTCAGTTTCCACACTGGATATGGATTCCCCAGGATTCCCCAGGATTCCCCAGGCCCTTCCATCCTGTAATAAAATAATGCCTTTTTCAAAAGGAAGTTACGAAGAATATGCGTAATTCTCCAAATTTTACAGAAAAAAGAAACTAAACCATGAGTGACTCCCAAATTTGTCTAGCGTTTAATGTGAAGTCAGATTCGTTGTTTGTGTTAGATTATATAGGTTTCAGAGCCTGTGCTCAAATCTGTGTTCACTTTTGTAAATTCATATATGTCTTTTCATTGTCTCTGTTTGGTTTTAGCAAGATTGTGATTGCTTGTGTCAAAGGAACAACAACAAAAAAATACCATCAGAACCCATAAGCAAAACACTGATGTTTAAGACACTCTTGAAAGAATACACTTACTTGAAGCAAAGAGATATGCCTGCCAGGAAATACATGTTGCTCTGGTGAATTAGCTGACATGTGTTTCCCTGGTAGCTAACTTAATGAATGGGCCCACTTACCCTTGACATTAGAATAATGTTGGGGTTGGACTAGAGATTAAGGCTTGAAAGGTAATATAACTCATGTGAAGAGTTTTAATTCCATAACAAATTTTTCTTTATAACTATTTTCTAATACAGGCAAGCATATTCAGTAATACATTTAACAAATTTCATTGAGATTCACCTATATCAGTGATGGCAAACCTTTTACCGACTGAGTGCCCAGACTGCAACCTGAAACCCATTTATTTATAGCAAAGTGCCAACACTGCAATTAAACCTGAATACTGAGGTTTTAGTTTAGAAAAAACAATCTTTTTTCTTAAAAGAAAAACAGAATAACAGAGCTTTCAGTGTTAACAAACAGCCTGTTACAGCATGCATGCCGTAGGTTCGCCACCACTGACCTATATGCTAAGCACCGTGTAAAGACTGAGAATATCAAGAGTAAGGTAGCCAAAGTCTGTGTCTTGTCTCACTTTGTTAATATATACTGCATGGGGGAGATAGACATAAATGAAAAAGTGCATAAATAAGATGTTTTTCAGAGTATGATCAGTGCTGTGAAGAGTATGGGACAGAAAAACAAAGTATCTTTCACTATGTTCTGAATTCCCTCATTTAGAATACAAGTACCACGAGAGGTACTTGTACATTATTATATTTATCAGTGTACCCTCGGGGCTTGGTTAGTGACTGCGGGCTCCTTTAGATAGGGGTTATCAGGAAAAATCTATAAGATGCAACCAGAACCGAGAACTTTTTTAAAAAAAGAATTTCTAGCCAAAAAATGTAGAAAAGTAGCGTTTGAGGGAAGAACAGTGTAAAGTTCAAAGAAACAACACATTTTGCATTTTTAAAAAACATAAATAAGAAAGCCAATGTGGCTGAAGAGTTGTAAGGGAGGAAAAGAACAACCTAAGGTGAGGCCAGAGCAAAAGTAGGAGCTAAAGCAATGCGAAGCCTTATGAGCCAAGGTAAGCCATTGGAGGGTTTAATCTGGGGCGTTATATGACCCCATTTTTTATTATTAGAAGTTTACTATGGTAGTTGTGTGGGAGATAGACTGAAGAGAGTAGGAGGGGAAGCAAGAGATGCTTAATCAGGAGGAGAGGTGATAATGGCATAGTACAGGGGAAGAAATGTTGAAAAATAATTGAACTTAAAATATATTCTAAAGAGAATACCATATATATTCTAAAATACATTCTCAAGACTGGTTAATTCATTGGATGTGCATGTGAGGATTAGAAAGGAGTCAAGAAAGTCTCCAGTGGTTTGGCATGTCATGGTAGTGTTACTGATAGGGAAATGGAGAGAAACAGAATTTTTCTAGGGAAAATTCAAGAATTTAGTTTTGGCCATATGAAACATACAAAGCCTATTAGAACTCTTAAGTAGATAAGTAGATTACATGACGTATGAATATAGCAAGATGTCAGAGCTGAAGATATCCTTTGGTGAGTCATTAACATTTAGATTCTATGTAAAGCTACAAGACAGATCACCAAGGGAGAGTGTGTAGATAGGAGTGCCAAGGACTAAGCCTTGAGCATATGTCATAGGGCTTCAGCTTTTGCCTTTGAATAATATAATATTTTATATAGAACAGCATTACCTTCCAGGTAAATTGGTCAGTTTTAAACCCCACTTTGTCTTCCTCTCACAAGTAATGGGAGGCCATCTTAACAAGGCACCCATCTTGGTGAGAAGCACTAATCAGGCAGCAGCACCTAGGACTTGACAATATTAGCAGATACACAAGAAAGGCTGTGGTCTCAACATGTCTCTCTCCCATCGTAGTCTTCCCTGACTCCTGTAGGCCATAATGATCCCTCTTTCTCCAAACTCCTCCTTACTCTTTCTTTCTCCAAACCCCTCAATTCTTCAGTAGTATTGTTTATTCTTTTGCAGATAACTCTACAGTGTTGTAGCTACTTAAGCAGCACAGAAACTCTATATTTTTTTCCTCTCCTTATACAAACTTTTGTTTGTCTTTCCATTCTCTCTGTCTGGTTCTAGCTAGGTCACAGTTGCTTATCATCTCCACTTTTAACAACTCCCTCAAGGACGGGATATTATATATCTTTCTATCCCTTGTCATACCTTAAAATTCCCCATGTGGAATGTAAGTACCACAACAACTAAGATCTTGTTTGTTGTGTTTTTCACTATACTCTTTGAGCCTGAAACATTGTTCTTGAATAAACACGAAGAGAATGAATACAATAGCTATTGATATATATATATATTCTAAGTACCGCATTTAAGAAGCTTGAATCTGTAGATCATGTAAAACTACAGGGAGAGAGAGAAGACCAGCCAGTGCCCAGTTATTCCACCTACTGCATGTGAGGTTTGAAATGTGAATAAAGCCATCTTGAATTTTCTAGCCCTTGTCAAGCAGCTCCAGCCAACCATGTAAAGCAGGGGCAAGCTGTGCCTGAGGAGTCCCACCCAAAATGTGCAAATTAAGAAACAACAATTTTTTTTTGGTATTGGGGATCAAACTCTGGTCCTTGTGCTTGCACAGCAAGCGGCGAAACCACTGAGCTAAATCCCCGGCCCAGAAATAACAATTTTTTAAAAAAATTTTAAGCCACTACTTTTGGGGCAATTTGTGATAGAGCAGTAGATAACTGAAGTAGGATCTGTTTCATCATCCTTTTTATAACAAGTCTTTCAGAAACACACTGCATTTGTAAACACCTTCTGTAACTTCTACCAGAATTACAGAAGGAATTATCCTTTGTTCCAGTAGTCTCCTTTCTAGGAATCTATCCCAGAGATATTCTGGCAAAAATACAGAGATACATTGGCTATTCCTTGCAGCACTGTTTGTAATAGCAACAAATTTCAAACAATTCAAATGTCCATCTGTAGGAGACTGGATGAATAAGCTATGAAACATCCACTGATGAAGTCATATGCAAACATAAAAAAGGAATGAGGAATAGCTCCATAAACTTGCATTGTGTAACCACCGGGATGTAAGGTTGAATGAAAAAAATAAAAAAGCAAGGCTGAGAAAAGTATGTGTGGTGTGGTATGCTATTGTTCAACTTATTTTTTTAATGAAAGGATAAATTTTAAATTTTAAAAAATTATTACAGTGGGAGGGAGGGAGTGGATAAATGATAACATGGGAATATAATTACAAACAGAACTTAGGAAACTAGAACAAGCATCTCAGTTTTTTCTACAAATAAAATTTTTAAAAAATGAAAAGGGATTGAATGGGAACTTAGTAATTTAAAAGAGGGACCGGGCCGGGGATTTAGCTCGGTGATTCTGATGCCTGCTGCACAAGCGCAAGGACCCAAGTTCGATCCCCGGTACCAAAAAATAAAATAAAAGAGGCACTAAGGGGCACATGAACCAATCACACTTTATGACCCTATTTGTATTCTAACTTGAATAAATTAACTAAAAAACGTTTATGGTACGATGGGGAAATTCAAACACGTTGAATATTTGATGATTGAGGAATTATTGTTTACATAGGCTAATCTTTATGTATTATATATACATACTGAAATTTTTATGGATGAAGTGATATTCTATTGAGAGTAGCTTCCAAATAGATGGGCGAGGGGCTGGGGATTTAGCTCAGTGGTTTCGCCGCCTGCCATGCAGGAGCAAAGACCCGAGTTCCATCCCTGGTACCAAAAAAAAACAAAATAGATAGGCTAAGTGGGTGAAGTTATAAGTAAATAAGATTGGCCATGAGAGTTGATAATTAATCTAAACGATTGGTTCATGAAGGTTTATTCTGTTATCTCTTTACTTTTGTATATATTTAAAATTTTCCAAAATAAAAAGTTAAAATAAGAAAGGGTCACTGAGGCCAAACATTGAAGGGCACTAAATCCACTTTTTCATAGTATCATACCTTAGGTCCATCATTCCAAGTAACCATGTCTTTCAATCGAAAATTCTATGTGTAAATCATGATGAGTGTTTACAGTTGTGTGACTGACACCATATGATTTTATAATTATAATGCATTCTGAGGACCAAGTATTTTTGTTGTTTGCTTTATTTTTTAAAAAGTAATTTCCAGTGTTATTGTTGTCTCATTTACTAAAAGTTTTAATTAACATGTGCATGATCCTCTTCTCTTCCAAACATGTATCATTCATTCATTCAATCAAAACTTTTTTGAGTGACTACTATGACAGCTGCTGGTGTCAAGGAGAGGTTACTGCTGCTGAAAGGAGCACCAGCCCTGCCACACACTCCAGGCACCTTATATGCCCAGATGCTCGTAATCCCATTGCTATGGTTTGGATATGGTTTGAGTGAGTCCCTCAGAAGTCAATCCCCTACTGCATGTGGCTGATTGCTTTTCAGTTTCTCTACCATGTTGAGACATTGCTGGGGGGCCCCAACTAGAACTCTAGTGACATGCTCTTGGACCTCTAGAACTATGAGCCAAATAAACCTATTTTCTTAAGTATTCAGCCTCAGGTGTTTTGTTATTGCAATGCAAAGTGGACTGATATAATCAAGGAATGATAGAGGACTATAATCAAAGACTTTGAGAGTACAGAAGAAGGGCCTGGTTCCCTGCCCTTAGCAGGTGGTAAAAAGAGAAGTTACCAAAAAGGGCATATTGGAGAATGCTAAGATGGTACTTCTGGAGAAAGAATAACAACAGAATTGGGTGTGGCTTATTTTGGAAGAAAGCTATAATCTGATGCCTAAAAGTTTACAAAATTTTTTTCATTTTCAAATATCTGTGCTCTCTGTAACAATATGAATGACACATACCAGTGGGCCTCAAAGTGTAATCTCGATCAGCAGCATGACCATCCACTCAAAGGTGGTTATTCCACCTCGGGTACCACCTCAGACATACTGAATTTGGAACTCTGGAGGTGGGCCAGTAGCCAGTGACCTTTTCTTACCTTTCTTCCCCCTTCTTTTTCTTTTCTCTACTAGGGATTAGACCTAGGGGTACTCTACCACTGAGCTATATCTCTCGGCCCCCCCCTTTAATTTTCTAATTTTGAGACGGTCTCACCAAGTGGCCCAGGCTGACCTCAAACTTGTGATCTTCCCATCTCTGCCTCCCAAATAGTTGGGATTATTGGTGTGTACTACCGCACCTGGCATGACCTATGTTTTCATGAGCGCTCTATGTGATGTTCGTGCTTGCTCAAGTTTGAGAATCACAGTTTAGAGAAAGTTAGTAGAAGTTGTATAAAAGCAGTTTAAAGGAGAAACAAGCCTTTTTTAATCCGAGTTTTAAAAAATGCTGATTAGAAGGGAAATTTTGAAAGACTCTGAGGTGGAAAATAGTTAAGTTTGGCTGAGGGCCTGACAGAGCAGTGCTTGTGCAGACCACACTGACCTCTGAGATATCAGTCCTCAGCAATGGGGAGCTGAAGCCAAAAGCTACATATAACTACCTTCTGACAGTGAGAATGTATGGGACAGTGTGTAATGGATGATGAAACTATGGTAAACTTTTTATACAGACATGTCAGTTTCATTTTTTATGTGGCTACTGGAAAATTTAAAATAACCTATATATCTCACATTCATGACCTATGTTATATGTCTATGAATACTGGTTTATAAGTCAATGGAGATGGGCAGGAGAAAAAATTTGGCCATTTTTTGGTCTGAGGAAGAAACTGGTTATCCAGAACTACTAACACCACCTTATTCCCATTTCTGTTTATATTGTGAAGGTAGTTCAGTAATACAAACCATAAAAATCATGCAGCAAAGATCTTTTATATTTATGTAGCCACAAAGCAGTTTTTCAGTTCTACAAAAACAAACTTTTCTATTGAGAGGTTGGCAAAAACTAGAACATATAACAATCCATACGAATAATAGTCACTCCCCCTCAACTATTTCAGACATAGGTAATTAATCGGCATTTTCCCCCTCCTAATCCCATACACAATATTAATGTCCTTATCAACTCTGATCTGAGATGCTAAATAAAATTAAGGGTTATAGTCATGGTGCAAAACTAGATTTGCCTGACTCCACAAACTGCATTTCTTCGTTTCACCATTGGGGTTCTTGCTTAATAACACGCATTCATTTATAGTTTTATATCTGATTTAGATCAATAAACTGGCCTTCTGATTTATAAATCATTGTCTTAGAATTCAGTTGGCATAGGTCCATCCCTGAGAGAGCAAATAGCTTTAATATACTGACAAACTCAATTCCTGACCCTAACAATCAAGAGCCAGACTGCAGTCCAGGAATGGCCTGTGCACAGCCCACGTGCTCACTCTTCTCCCTTAATGGCACTAGACATTGCAAGTCAGTGTCGCTGCTTTCTTCCTGTTGACTATAGACGTAGCCTCAGTCCTTTGTAACACAGTGCTCGAGGAAGCTACTGCCACTTGACCCAGGAGACCCCATTGTTTTGTTGGCCTGTATGATACTGACCTAACAAAACCAATCTTCCTCAATGCCCAGCCTCAGAGGAGGTGCCCTGACCTCGCACCCTCTTTTTCTCTGAAGGATAGATAACGGTCTAATAGCAACCCAGTAGGTTTGTAGTATACAAAAGTTTTGTGGAAGGAAAATGACATTTTAGGAAATCGAGACAGTAGGAACTGTATAGAGAATTCATATAACACATTTTCCTACTTTTCCAGAGACACCCTAAAGATTTCCACTATTATATATTAAGAACTCACCAGGATGTTTCTGTATGGGATTTATTGCACCAATAGTCGTGATGGTTCCTCTAGATTATTTTGGCTGCAAATGATGGAAAAACTCCAAAGAGTGGCTTAAACATGATAGTTCATTTTTCTTTCATGTAAAAGAACCCCAGAAGAAGATCTGTACTGCTGTGGTGACCCCAGAGCTATCAAGGACACAGAGTTCTATAATTTTGCACTTTTCACTGTGGAGTTTTGGTCTGTAGGTTACTTCATGAACTGATGTGGCTGCTGAAACACATTGCACAAAGAAGGAAGAAAGAAGGACAGATGGGTTTATCTTGTTGTCTGTCCTTTGCTTAAGTGATAGGCAGAATATAATGACTCTCCCAAAGATGTCCATTCTCATCCTCAGAACTTGTGAATATGTTACTTTTCCTGACAAAAAAGACTTTCCAGGATTGATTAAATTAGATATCCTGATTTGGGGAAATTATCCTGCATTATCTGAATGTGACCAGTATAATCACAAAGGTTTTGTAAGAGGAAAGCATGAAAGAGTCAGAGAAGATATGAAGAAAGAAGCGACATTGTAGTGATGTGAAGCCACAAGCCAAGACACACGAGTACCCTCTCGGAGCTGAGTAGGGCAAGGAAACAAATTCTTCCCTAGAGCCTTTAGAAGGTGCACAGACCTAAAAACCCATTTTAGACTTTTGTGATGGTTAAATTTCAGATGTCAACTTGATATCTTGTTGATACTAGGTATCCAGTATCTGGATACCCAGATAGCTGATACAGTATTTTTTCCTGGGTATATCTGTCAGTGTTTCAAAAAGAGAATGGCATTTGAATAGGTAGACTGAGTAAGGAATGTTTACCCTCACTTAATGTAGATGGGCATCATCTAATCTGTTGAGGACCTAAATAGAACCAAAATGATGGAGAAAGATGAATTTGCTCTCTTTCTAGAGCTGGGACACCCATCCTCTTCTGACCTTGACTGTCAGAATTCAAGGTTCTCCAGCTTTCAGACTCCGAGACTTGCCCTGGTAACCCCCAGTTTCTCAGTCCTTTGGGCTCAGACTGAGAGTTATCATCAGGTCCTTGGTTCTCAGGACTTCAGACTTACACTGAACTGCACCTCCAGCTTCTCTGGTTCTCCAGCTTGTAAATGGCATATTGCCAGATTTCTCAGCCTGTATAATCACATGAGCCAATTTCCATAGTAAATTGTCCATCCATCCATCTGTCTGTGTATCATCTTACTGCTTCTCTGTCTTGGTAAAACTATGACTACTATAGGTTTTCATACTAGGAGTCCAGTGTTGCCATGCAAATAGATGAAAATGCAGAAGCAGTTTTGGAACTGAGTAATGAGTAGAGCTGGAAGATTTTGAAGTGCATTCAGGCAGAAGCCTATATTGCTATGAATGTTCCATATTCTGGTGAGAAATAGGAAAGCTGTATAGAAAGCCTTAGTCTTCTCTGCGATTACTTACTTGGTCATGGTCAGAATGTTCCTAGAAATATAGGTGATAAAAGCTTTTCTGATGAGGTCTCAAAAAGAAATGAGGAAGAGTTACTGGCAACTGATGAAAGATGATCCTTATAAAGTGGCAAAAAACTCAGATCAATTATGTTCATGACCTAATGTTTTGTAGAAGGTAAAACTCCTGAGTAAGTAGTATATTTAGCAGAAGAAATATTTAAGCCAAGTGTTGAGGGTATACCACGGGTTCTCATGTTGCCTGAAATAAAATGCAAGAAAAAGGAAATGATTTAAAAATAGAATTTGCTATCAAAAGAGAAGTAAAACAAAGATTGGAAAATTCTCATTCTGTTAAAGGGAGGAAAGGAAGTGGGAAGGGGGAGACAGGCTGTTTAGAAGAGATACCAAAGGTGTAACCATGCAAACACCTGATAAGAGATCAGTGTGGAGAGAAGGAAGCATCATCACATAGCCAGAATGCCAGAGACATGGAGCAGAACTATTTCAGTGATCTGCTCCCTGCTTTCCAGTACAGTACTCAACTCCTGCAGTGGCTTAAGCAGCCCTAGGTATGGCTTGGACCACTCTTCCAGAGGGCACAAGTGGAAAACATGGGTGGTGGCCACTTGGTGCCAACTCTGCTGTGCACCAAGCATAAGAGCTATGGGAGCATGGCTGGCTCCACCTAGAGTTCAAAGGGTCCCCTGGGGAGCCTCAGGCCTCGGTGCAGAATGGCCACAGTGCTGGTGCCACTGTAGGGAACCTAGGGTAGTGGGACTGCCCCTGGGGCCCCAGAACTGTAGACCTATCAACATGCAGATCAAGCCTGGAAGAGCCTAACTGCAATTCATGAGAGCCATTGGAGTAGGGGGTGCATCTGACAAAGCCATGGAGATAGGGCCAGATTGAAACCTTGTGGTCCAACTCTCCTGCCTCCAGCATGTCTGGAAGGTGGGACATAAAGTCAAAGAAAATTATTCCCAAGCCTAAAGATTAAATGTTTGCCCTACTGGGTTTTGGATTTACTTGAGACCAATTACCTGTTTCTTTCTATTTCTCCCATTTGAAATGAAAGTGTTAGCTGAGTATGGGTGGTGCATACCTATAATCTTAGCACTTTGGGAAGCTGAGGCAGGAAGGTTTCAAATTCAAGCCCAGCCTGGGCAAGTTAGAGATTTAACAAGACCTTGTCTCAAAATAAAAAAATATTAGAAGGGCTGGGTATATAGCTCAGTGCAAAGGCCCTGGGCTCAATCTCCAATACTACATAAAAACACACACATGCATGCATTCATAGTAAATTTAAAAAATGAAATGGGAGTCTTTATGCTATGTCTGACCCAATATTGTACTTTGGAAGCACATAACTTGTTTGGCTTACAACTAAATGGGGATTTAGCTCAGTGGTTCTGCTGCCTGCCTGGCAAGTTCAAGGTCCTCAGTTCGATCCCCAGTACAAAAACAAACAAAACAAAAACAACTGAATGGGAATTGACCTCAGAATAAATCACACCTTTATCTCATCCATATCTGAGATATTTAGATGAGATTCTAGACTTTAGTGGATGCTAGAATGAGTTATGGCTTTGGGAACTATTGGGATGGAATAAATATTTTGCATGAGAGAAGAACGTGAATTGGAAGGAAATGGAACTCTATGGTCTAAATTTTGTGTCACCCAAAATTCGTATGTTGAGACTTAATCTCTAGTAAATTGTATTAACAAGTGGGGTCTTTGGAAGATGATTAAGTAATGTGGGTTCTGCCCTCATGAATAGAAATAGCGCCATTTTATTTTATTTTATTTTATTTTATTTTACAGTACTGGTGATTGGACCCAGGACACAATACCACTAAGTTACATCCTCAGCCCTTTTTATTTTTTATTTTGAGACAGTGTCTAGCTAAGTTGCCCAGGCAGGCCTCAAACTTTCTAACCTTCTGCCTCAGCCTCCCAAGTAGCTGGGATTACAGACATGTGCCACAGTGCCTGGTGGAATAGTCCCCTTATAAAAGAGCCCTGAGGGACCTTGTCCACCCTTTCATTCATATTCTTTTCATCATGTGAGGACAAAGTGAGGAGGTGCCATCTTAGATGAATGGAGACTCACTAGATACTGCTGATGCTTTGATCTTGGATTTCCCAATCACCAGATCTGTGACCAATAAATTACCTAGTCTAAAGCATTTTGTTGTAGCAGTCTAAACTAAAATAACTTCTGGTTTCCAAAACTATTATTTGTGAACTGTATTTGTGAATTTGTGTTGTATTAAGCAACTAAATTTGGTAATCCATTATAGCAGCAATAGAAAACAATTACAGGAGTTTTTCCAGAAGTCTTTGTCAGTAATTCAGGTGAGCATTGATTTATCTGGGATTTATCTCATTGGCTGCAATTAACTCACATGGTCATAGATGGCTGTAAAGAGGCTGAGCACATTGATACCTCCAGTGATAGGAGAGTAAGTTAATGAGAAAGAAGGGAAGAATAGATGGAGAGTAGACAACTAGAAGTCTCTGCCAGTTATTGTTTAGAGAGCACTTAATAGGAGCTTAGTACTTTGCTATACTGTTCACAACTTTAGAAAGATAGATTTTTTTTCTTTTTATCAGTGATTTAACAGAATCCTAAGACAGAATAGGTAACTAGCTCACTAGATTGTTTTCTGTGGAAAACTATGACCACTTGAACATCAGCAATTAGTTTACACAATTAGGACACAATGAATGTTGACTAGATGAATGAAATTCTAAAAGCAAATATTTCATCCCAAAAATGACTCCAGAGTCTAAGCTCCTTGGCATTCTGTGTGTATATGTGCTTTTATTTCTATGGTGAGAATGTTGACATTGCTGCCATTTAAGAAATTTGAAGTATGTAGCCAGAAGGCAAATTTATCAACATAAATGAGTGGTTGTGACAAAAAAAATGATGTCCAAGAGGAAGTGACACTGACAAAAACTTCACATTAAAGGGACTGTCAAGTATATTTCAGGATGTTGACTGTGTAAAGGACAGAATGTTGGAAGTGAATCCAAACTTAGAAGGGTGTGACAAGGTGCCAAGGCCTAGAAAAGATGCTCTGGAGGTAAGCAGTGTTCCAAATCCTCTAAATAAGATTTTACAAAGAAATAAACTACCAGTGTTTCTAGTGCTTTAATTCATAATCTATTAAATAAATATTAGTTTTACTTTTTAAAAATCACTATCCATTTGTAACTGAAGATAAGAGTTTTTAATGACAAAATTTTATGGAACAGTTATAATGTTTCCTATTGAATAATATTGCTTTGTACAGTTTCAATTTGCATAGTCATTTTTATGATTATATACTACCATGCAAAGTGAGGATGCCTTTTTATGGATAAAACAAGAAGAAATTCAAAATGATGGAGCTGTAATAATGTTTTAGCAATATGTGTGTTTTAAAGTATAAATGGAATTTGAAAAATAACAAAAGGCACAGTAATACTGCAGACACATCTGCTGATGCAAAGCAATAAGTCACATAGCTATTTCAATGGCGTATGATACATTTGAGACAGAGATTATCTGGGTATTCATCTGCTGGGAGAATGGGAGAACAGATATGAGTCACCATATAATGTGTCATCAGAAAATACGGCAACCAATATCAAACTATCTTAAACATTTGTTTCCTTGAGGCATGAGTCTGCAAAGGATAAAAGGTCATGGGGTACATCAATCTCAAAATTCCAGCTCCTCTCCCTGGGCACTTCTCTTGGGTCTGCCTTCTGCTTGCATATTGGCTCTATATCAGGCTGGTGACAAACCATGACAGCTGTACCAGGCATCTTATACAAATGCACATAGGGCCTGGCTTTTCCAAAGTCTTCTGAGTAGTAAGGAGAAGACCTCAAGCCCATCCTATTGATCAGAACAATACCAGGTAAACACTGCAGCAGTGTTTCAGGACGCAAAGCTAGAGTCAGCCTATGCATGCTGGATATAAAGGGCTTAACACAGAACTAAGAACATACTTGACTGCTGGGAGAGTAGGCTGCATGGAGACAGTTTGAAACTCCTTGGTCAAAAGAACTGACCTTGAAAAATCTTAACCTGAAACATCTAGGTGTATAGTCCCTCAAGTTTGGGCCAGGAAGGTGCTGGGAATCTCTCCTCCACTTATCTATATAGTTACAACCACCCCAGAGGAATAATACATTTCTTTTTCCAAGTTTTGCCTCAGTTCCTCTCATGAGCAGTAACCTCATAGACTTCTAGGAAGCAGGATTCCTGGACTTGGGAGGGAGGAGCGGTGGTAGCATGCTGGCAGCAAACCATCTAGCATCTTCACCCCTAACCAACCACAGCAAGGGGAATAGACCACCAGGATTTGCTTAGGGCCATTAGGGTTTCCCCTTGGCCCTCGCTTCTGTCACACAAGGGAAGATTGAGACCCACTCACCTTGCTCTCAAATCAGATTTTGACTAGCAAGGAAAATGAAGAAAAAGCTGTTGGTTAGACAATCAGCAGTGCCTCCTACATGCTGTTATCACATCATAATTGTAATTTTCTTTGCAAATAAACATATTCATTACCAAAATAACTAGCTATATATTTTAAAGAAATATGCTATATAACATTCACTAGGCATACCTGTTATTACACACAAGGTACAGTCTCCTGAAAGTGGTTCAAATTTCAGGCTAAATTGTAAAATTACAGTCAGCTGATTGGTAATTTATAGTGTTACTGTAGTCAGTAAAAAGTTAAAGCTCCAGAAAATTCCTTCATTAGCTCCTCTCCTCCAGATAACAGACCAGATTTATTGGTCTGCAGCTTCAATTTATGCCTTACCAGCATTCCAGCACATCCTTGAATTAATGAACTTATTTGCATGCCTTGTGTTCACAGATTGGCCATCCCTTCTCTCTGCTGCTGATCTTCCTGATTTTCATTCGGCTGTCACAGTACAACCCAGTTAATTCCATTCCAGTTTCCCGAGAGACTGCAAGACCAGTTTTCCCCTGGGAAAAGAAAAGCTGATGGCTATGAATCCATTTAGGGCCTTGAGGAAAGAATGCAAATGTCGAGGATGCTTATTTCTGATTGTCTCACAAGGGCTGGGTAGAGTAAATCCTTTTTATAAGAAAGACTTGAGGACAAGCCATTTTGGAGGTTATCAGGAAAGTTATGTATGTGCAGGTGCCAGGGAGTGGTTTCTCTTCTAGAAAGGCTCTGCAGCTCAACATTTCCTCCCACATGCCTCTTCGAATATGCAAGTGGCATATATATTTATAACTGCAATGAAAAAGTGAACTCTATTAGCAGAGATAACTCATAATTCAAGCGATTGTGCTCTATAGAGCAACCAGAGACGAAAGGCATCAGAACTGTGTATGTTCAGTCAAATTATTTGCAAATTTAGGTGAATTATAAGACAGTAATTGAGGAAGGAGGAAGAAGGAGGACTAGAGTTGATCATATCTTTGGAGGACTCTGGGGGTCTAGCATAGCTGAATGATTCTTCCAGAGAGTTGGTAAGTCCTTGACCACAGTAACTTCATGCATTTTTTTATCCACCCATCCTAGTAGCAACCCTCAATAAATGTTTGAGTGAAGGAGTGAATGAAATGTTGACCTTGGCAATGCACAATAGATCCTGAACTGGGCTATGTGTGTGCACATCTGCTTCCCTGGCTATTTAAACATTTTTTTTCTAAATCAGTGGAGCTACAGCTGTATAATTGAAGAGTCACGTTAGAAATCACTGTTAGTCCAAGTGAAGATCCAACAGTGTCTCTAACCTTGGCTGCATGATAAAATCACTTGGGAGCAGTTGGAAAATCCCAGTGTTCAGGCTTCACCTCAGACTATGGTAGTTAAAGTCTGAATCTCTGGAGCATATGACTCCCAAGATTGAGAACCACTGTTCAGCTAGCATGGGCACTACTCTGTCTGGGAAATTACAAGACCTAGAAGTTGCCAATGCAACTTTCACTGAGGTCTAAAGTGCAGATAGTCAGAAAGGAAATAATTCTGATGAGACTTAGGAATGTGTTTTTGTACTCATCTGGCATTTGAGTAGCAGAGGGCGTGTCACATGTCTTGGGAATACATAACACTTCAGTCAACAAAACTATGCCATGCTGTGAAGAGATGAGAGCTATTGAATATCTCTGCTCTGCCCTGGCTAGTGACCTCTCCCCAGCCTGCAGGCTGGAGGAACACCTGAACTCTGGGGATCTTTGCAGGCAGAGCAGCCTCATTCCATGCCTGAGTTCTCCCTGACAACCTCATACCGTTTGGGGGAAAGGTAGGGAAGAGGTAGGAACTGTTGTTTTGGCTTGTAGACATCTTTGCTGGTGGTGGTGGGGATTGTGCAGGGGCTGAGCTGGGACTGGGGGAAGGAGAGCTGTGACTCAGGGGAAATTCTAAGTCACTTGCAAGCTGCAGCAAGTGTGTGTCAGTGGGAGGTGAGAAAGGCAAACAGAGGGCTGAAAACTGAGCCAGGAACCTGCCTAGTGGATAATCAAAACTTGACTATAAATAGCTGATGGAACGACAAACGTGTTTAGTGATTTTCTAAAGCTGCATATAGGCAAAATGAGTGCTTTCCTTGAGCAAATCCTCAAGCTGTTCCAGAAGGCCAAGTAAAAATACAGGAACACCTGTTTGGCAGTGGTGCCTTTACATAAATACTTCTTCCAGACAACTGAAAGCTACCCTTTTAGTTGTCAAAACTTCCAACATTTTAATTGCATCAAGGAAATCTTTCTAAAGTGAGTTACCTTCTCCCCAGAGGCAACAGACAAGAGTGCATTGTTATTTCTTGGCTTTTGGTGGTCCAAGATCCATCCAGTAGCAGAACCTGAATTTTCTTCTCAATCACCTTGCTCACACATTCTCACTTTGAGCTCCAGGCATGAAGTATGAGACCAGGCTTATGGCCATCAGTGTCTTGTTTTGCCTGGCAATGGACAGTGACTCTACTGCATGGCTTCATGACAGCTATTCCTCCTGTTTTGAGTCCTTTCTGGCTCTCATACTCTCAGATATGTTTTGGATAGACATAATTATTGCAAGTCTGCACTTTATATAAGTGGAGTTACTGACGTGAATTTATTATTATTTTTAGTATTCTTAAATACTAAAAGTATTTTAGTTTTTGAATATTTTCAAAAGGCTCTTAAAAACATAGGTATTTCTTGACTTAAGAATAAACTAGGGAGAAACAGCTCAGGAAACTAGTCTAAAATAGTCTATACTTAGTTTTAGTCTCATTTCTCAAAATATTTTGCACATAATCCTAGCCAGCTTTGGTACTCTGGACATCACAATATAGACATACCCAGAATGGTACAGTTAAAGTAAAATGAGGCACCATACCATTATCCATACCATTTATCAGCAATTAGCTTTTTTTTGAGATTTGCATCACTCATCAAAAACCTATAAGAAAAAACTTGTACATTGTGGCAAATTTTGCTCAAAACTCTGTGTACCTGGCTCAGTAGTGAACACCTATCTCTTTGCCTGGACCTAATGGTTTGGAATTGTGAATGAAATTAAGCCCATTGATGGATCAAGTTCTTGTGCTTGGTTCGTTGTTGAGATAGTGATGAGAGCAGAGATGCTCTTGGAAGCTTTCAAGTCAAGATGTGACAGAGGAAGCAGTCAAATCACTCTCCATCTTCAGACACAGAATTGTGAGGAAGACAGCCCTGTATGTCTCATCAGGTTTTGTTTTGAGGGCATCATTGTTATAACCAACCCAGAACGACAATTGACATTCAAAATTATAATCTTGTGTCATTAAGTCTAAAGTATGGCCACATTACTTTTTTCCAAGGCAGTGAAGTGTCCAATACATTTTAGAAAGCTGTATGTCAAAGAATGGGGCTGGGGATTTAGCTCAGTGGTTCTGCCACCTGCCGCACAAGCACAAGGTCCTGAGTTTGAGCCCCGGTACCAAACAAACAAACAAAAAAACCGAAGAATGGTTAGGTTTGGATGTTTAAAGTGGCAAATTGAAATTTTGGGGGAATATCACTTATGCGAACTGCCTTAATTCTAATTAATAGAACAGAAAATTAGAAAGGAAGAGGAGACCAAATATTTGGTTCCATTATGTTATTAACTAGATATGTGGTCAGGGAGTTCAGTTTTCTTACCTTTAGACTACAAAGGTATAGATTTGCACTAATATAAGTTGCCTATTATAGTAGCCCAGTGATAAGTATGGCTATTTAAATTGCTAGTTGTGAACTATCCCTTCCTTTTCTGAGAATAGCTGTCTACATGGGCACTAGGTAGCCATACTGAGCATTTGATATTTCCTTTTAGAGCTGATTGGGCAAGAGTGGTCACCTGACCTAACAAGAGACCCTTCCTAGAGAATTTGCTACTGATATTCAGATACACTCTCTGAAGGTGGCTGTAACCAGAATAAATCTACATGGGTGCTAAGTGTGGCTGCATAACATCAGGCATGTTGGAGATGCAGAGAAAGCCAGACTACACCAGGGAAAAAAATGAAATAGGCAGACACATGTAGATACAAACAGCAGAGTCTTGATGGCTTTTTGGTTTCTAGTTCCTGAAGTCTGTCTACATTCCTATGTTTGACTTTTTGGGGTCTCTTTTATATGTTTGTATAAAATTCCTTATTTGGTCAAGCTGGCTCAGTTTCATTTCTATTACTTGTAACTGGAAAGCCTATATCAGGAGTAGTTTCCTAGAGTTAAATAAACTCTAAACCTCTATTTGGGCTCAGCAGAATATAGTAATTGATTAATGATGTCTGTCATGGGCACAGGTTGGAGAGTTGAGGCATCTGTGCTAAATGTTTATCATCCCTGATTAGTCAATCTCTAAAACGAGCTTCTCTCTCAAATTCCTTTTGTTTCTTTGGTGAAGTCTTAGCTTGCTTGCTTGCTTGCTTGCTTCCTTGCTTTTTTTCTGATGCTGGATTATAACATCTGATTCATTCCTTAATGTTTACTACTAACTGTTTCTATTGATGAAATAAAGGATAGTGACACTTTAGGACCTTAGATAATAAATTGAAGGTATTAAGAATCAAAGTCTTCAAATTTTACATAAAATGTGAGCTGTAAATCTAACAAGCTTTCAGCAAAATGTGGTTTTTAGTAGTGCAAGCCAAATTCCCTAAAGCTAATATCTTACAGGTTTAAAAAAATTATTGCAGGGCTAAAAGTAAATTGAAATAATGTCAAATTTATCAAGGCAGTCAAGTATAACTAATCTAAAATAAATTCTTAGGAAATTTGAAGCACTCTGCGAAGTTGAGGCAGGAGTATCACAAGTTCTAGTCCAGCCTGGGCAACCTCCATCTCAAAAAAAAAAAAAAAAAAAAAAAGAGCTGAGGCTATAGCTCAGTTTGAAGGCCCTGGCTTCTATCCCTAATACTACAGGAAATGAATAAGTAAGTAAATAAATAAATAAATAAATAAATAAAGATTTTCTTGTTTAATAATTATAATATGTTATGTTTGACCCAGTGAGTTTTAGCTTTTTCCCATAATAGTTATTATTATTAAAGTATATGAAAACTGAGGCAGGAAATGAAATGAAGAAAATGTTATTAATGTGCAGCCAGAGGCAACAAATGCAAGGAATGCTGAGGTAGGGTGAGACCATGTAATTAACTCAAGCTGGAACTAGGCAGTCAGGAGATAAATGAGTATATGTTGTCAAAACGCACACTATATGACAGGTCAAAGAGCAAGGCAATAAATAGATCAGAAGCATTCAGGATAGGGAAAGGAAAAACCTTCCTTGCTTGCCTCAGAACAGCCTTGCTTGTAACTATGGCAAAGGTAATGTGATAACCCTCATGGTTACATTACATCCATATAAGATAGAGCTCTATCTTGCCAGTGTGTACTGCAGTGATGGTGAACCTTTCAGAGCTTTCAGTGATACAAATAGCCCTCTGTGGCATGTGTGCCATAGATTCGGCACCCATGCACTAGAGGCTGTCTTTCCATTGCTGCCTTGAAGTAAGCTGCCATATCATAGGAGGGCTTATGGAAGGGGCAATGGCCAGGAGCTGCAGGCTGTCTACATTTCCTCATGGCAGCCTCAACTGAAATGGTGCAACAAAACAGCACTTCAATCTTGTGACTTAAAGGATATGAATTCTGCCAATAACCTAAAGGAAATAGGCAGCAGATCTTTCCTCAGTCAAGCCTTTCATGAGACCACTGCCCTGCCTAACATCTGAAGTATAGCTTTGTGAGACCTGAGCAGAGGACACAGCTAGTCTGAGCTTCTGAGCTGCGTAAACGGTGAGCTGTGTATTGTTTTAAGCTTCCAAGTTGTCAGTAATTTGTTGTATAGCAATAGCAAACTAATGTGCTCATTTTGACCATGGCCTATCAAAATAGTTTTCAAGATTTCTTTAGCCGTGGAGACCTGTATTTAAGCAAAAGCACACTTGGAAGCCCAATATGTAGGACAAAAGTATTACAGCTGATTAGATGGAATGGATCCCCTATGAGCTGGGTTCTCCTGAATTTATAATGGCCTAAGCGGAAACAGTAGAGAACAGTCTGAAAACCATCAGATACACTGAAGAAGAACATAAACATGCGAACCTCACCCCTTAGGTTGCAGGAAAGACGTGTGCACTGGTGGCTTTCTCCATTTTCTTTAGAAGAGAATGAACACTATTGAGGCACTGTCCAGAATTCCCAAATCTCTTTACTGTTTCTCATCGTTCCTCCCCAGCTTCAGTGTGCTTTTGCCTTCAGTGGTTTGCACCTGCAACTTTTCTTCCTAGAATTCTCCTTGGGTTACTGGAACTGCCTTACCTGCCTCAGAGAGCTGGAAGTACCCAGTAGTTTGTCTCCTGCTGAAGAGGTGTTTGATCAAAGACTGATTGGTGGGGAGTAAGAAAATTAATTCCTTTCAGATTACATTGGAACCACCTCTGGCGTGTAACTTCCATTCTAGAATTTTCAAGCTGGATCAGGCTGAAGCTGCCCTATCCTCTGCAGAATGGCCCCAAATCACTTCATCCTAGGTTTCCCCCTTCCCTGTCTGGCCTCCCCCACTTCCTAGCACCTTCTCCCAGGGACACTTCTTTAATAATTGGTTTGCACATCAACCCTTATTTTAGTATTCAGGAAACACAGCTTAAGACATGAGGGTTTTCTGAGAGGACACAAGGGCAACTAAGAAATCGCAGCATTTCTGGGACCCACTGTTTCCAAGTCCCTTTTTGGTCACATTTCAGCCTAGGTTCCAGTGCCCTGTTCACCCTCGAGATCCTCACCTTTGCAAAGAGGAATCCAGTTGGCCACAGTGGTTCATAGAGGGCCTTTAATCCATAGTTTTACCCCTGGCTACCTTAGCAGAGTTGGTCTTTCTATTACATGACTTGCTTCTACTTAATTGTTTTTACCTTAGCCACTGATCACTGCTATATGGATTGGAATCAGGATGCTGGGGTGGGGTCATTCAAATCACATGGCTGGAGTCATGGAACCTTCTTACAGAAAAGAATATATTGGGGCCATTTTCCCCATTTTCTTTAGAAGAGGGTGATGGATGAGGCAAGTACTTACCCACTGGCTTCCTGGAGTTCTCTCCAGGACCTACAGGTTTTATGAGTCCAAAGAAGTATAACAATAAATACTTAGGGTGGCTTTCAGAAGCAGAGCATGGTAAACAAGGCAAGGACACAGTGCAAGAGGCCTCAACCTGGTGCATGTAGTGATGGAAAACAGAAGTGGTTTAGTATAAAGCTGGATTTATTCTATGAGTACACAGAATTAATATCAAATATTGTGTGACTATAAGTGAGCTACTTGATATGCTAAACTGATTAAAGATCAAAGATCAAAGATTATGTAAATTCAAGAACATGAGTTGATGAGAAGGGAAAAGTCTTCAGTAATGTATACAGAAACTTGCCCCAGGACCCTTAATGTTTCAGTTAATCTACTGCTATATAACAAGCTACCCCACAACTGAGAGGCTGAAAGCAACAGCTATTTTATATCTTTTCATGATTCTGTAGTTTGGGCAGAATTCAATAGAGAAGGCTCATTTATGTATGCTCCATGTGATATCTAGTAAAGTAGCTTAATGGGCTGAAGGATCCAGTTCTAGGTTGGCCTCCGTCACATGCCTGGCAGTCACTTGTCTGCTGACTACTGAGTGGGAACTCAGTGGGAGCTGCTGCCCAGGGATCTTGATTCCCAATTCTTACTGGCTTAACACCAAAGTGAAAGCTGGCAGGCTTTCTTGAAGTCTAGGTCTAGAACTTACTGAGCATGACTTCAGCTGGTTGAAGCAGGTCACATGGCCAGTTCAGATTCACAGGGGACAGACTACAGATATGCATATTGGAACCCATGATTGATTAAAAGGCTACCAAAGTGAGCCTACTATGTACACTTGGCAATGCTGCCACTAACTGGAGAGAATAACTAGAGTTGAATTTAGATAAAGACTCAGTGTTAGTGCTTAAAGACATTTTTTTGGTGGTGATGGTAGTGATACCAGGGATTGAATCCAGGGGCACTTAGCAGTAACCTACATCCCCAGCTATTTTTAAATTTATTTTTATTTTGAGACAAAGTTTTATTAAATTGCCCAGGCTAGTTTTGAACTTAGAATCCTCCTGCCTCAGCCTCTCAAGTAGCCAGGATTACAGGTGTGTGCCACCACATCTGGCTAGTTCTTATTGGCTTTTAGACTAAGGAACCTCAAGACTCCCAATAGCTCACTGGTGTAAAGGGTCTGAAAAGGCAAACAGAAGCCATTCTTCCTTTCCGTCTGCCTGTTCACACTACAGTTCTTGGCCATTTGGCAATTGGAACATCATGTGAGCCACGTATGTCATTTTAAATTTTCTAGTAGCCATATTTTTAGAAAAATAATTTTTTCAAAATTAATTTTAATGACATTTTATTTAATAAAGTATTATTTTAATAAGAGACTAATATTAAAATATAAATGATATCTTTTAAATTATTTTAAATACTAAATCTTTGGAATTTGGCATGTGTTTTTTATGCTTATAGCACACTCAATTCAGACACTAAATTTCTACTGGAAATTCTTGATCTATATGAGATCTCTTAAAATGTGCAGTTGAAAATGAGCTAGATGTACATCTCCAAGTTGTTCTAAACATGCTTAAAACTTTGATAGTGTCACTGAATATCCATTTTAAAATACAAATTATAATTGTACTGATTGAAATTGACCAGTCAGTTTCTCAGTTGCACTGGCCACATTTCAAGTGCTCAGCAGCCTCTGTTGCTGGTGACTGCTGTTTGAGACAGTGCTGCTTTCAGTCTGCATCCTTCTCCCTTGGACTTGGTGCTGGTGTCCCTGTGGGCTCATGGGAGCAGGAAGTAGATCCCAATGTGAGTCATGTAGGTTGGTGTTGGCATGGTGTTTGGTGAGCTTGTGGGATCCTGAAAATAGGAATCTTGTCTGCCACTCATCCACTAAATCTCAGGGGCACTGTCTTAAATTAGGATCCCTAGAAACAGAACCTGGGACAGAGTTTAGGTGCACACAATTTACTGAGGATACTCTGAAAAGGAAGCTGTAAGGAATGAGAGAAGCAGGCTAGGCAGGGAAAGGAGCCCCACAGGGATGTGATCTCAGACAAATTCTAAGCTTAGCTTTCTCCATGCAGACTCTGGTTTTTGTTTTGTTTTGGTTTTTGGTTTCATTGAGACAGAGTCTTTCTATGTAGTTCAGGTTATCCTTGAACTCACTGTGTATCCCAGATGGTCTTAAACTCACTGCAGTCCTCCTGCCTCAGCCTTCCATGTGCTGAGATTAAAGGTGTGTGGCACCATGTCAAGCTCCTCAGGGACTCTGGAATGCAAACTGCCCTATAGTACCTCACCTTGAGACAAGAGGTCCAGGTTTTTGTGCTCCTGTACCCATCAGTCATTGGCTGCTTGGGGTGAAAGTGGGGGTTGACATATCTCAAGCTTTTCTAGATAAGACACCTCATCCAATAGCAACTATGTGAAGAAGGTCACAGGTGGAAGCTTTTAGCCATGGCAGGTGGTAGCTGAGAAATGCATGCACTGGCTAGTGAGGAGATTTGGGCAGGACACCAACACTCTACAGTGACCTTAGAGAAACAGGCCAGGACCGGAAACACTTTATTATCTACTGGCAATTTGACCTCAAGCCTCTGCAGTGAGCAAAGCTGGGCTCTGTGAGGCCACAGGGGCTCCCTTGCATATTAGTTTTAAGGTCTAGAATCCAAACAGGTCAGGCATTTTCCTCGGCCCTTTTTCCTGGGTAGACATTAAATTTCAGTCTTCTGTATCACACTTTTGGGATATCAAATAAAAGTGAGAATAAAAAGCAAAGAGAGTTCCCAAAGGGAGATACCAAAGTCTAACACGATGGATCAACGTGAAGCAAATCCTTGCTCTTCATACATGGCCCCCAGGAATATTTAGTTGAGTGCTTATGCTGGGCCAGGTACTGTGAGAGACTGTGAAGGCAGATTCCAAGGAGCAGTTCCAAAGCCATTTTGAGCAATACAGCAGCATGACTAAAATTAGTGCTGCTTTAAGGTTTTAAGTGTCCACAAGAAGAGACAGGCCAGGAGAGGTGGAACTTGGGGAATGTAAGCTAGTGGGGAGTGCTTAGAAGTACAGCAATAGGCCATGGCCAGCCTGCCAAGGACTCCAAAGAAAGAGCTGAGGTCAGAATCTGGGGCACTGGCCAAGTGGCAGAGTCTAAGAAAGTAAGTTAAGGTCAGTGTTCAGAAGCTCAGGCCAGGGAGAAGGGCGCAGGCAGAGGTGTGGACGTGCCAAATGTTGGGTGAAAGAAGATGATGAGGTATTTGGCACCCCCTGTTTGTCAGGGGCTTTAAATATATTTAATCTGCACAATAGCATTTCAAGGTAAGTATGTGATTCAGAAAGATTCAAACAGTGCTCGTCAACTTCCTGAGCATGCAAAACACCTGGAAATTGTGTTCAAAGCAGATTCTCATGTGACAAGACTGGGGACCCAAGTATGTACGTTTCTGATAAGCTCCCAGGTCCACGGAATATGCTAGGAATAGCAGGAGGTTAAAACCTTGGCCATGAAGTCAGTGCTTTTACCAGGAAGGGAGGAGGAGAGAATGGAGGGCAGGGAAACAAGTAGTCCAGCCTAGAGTCGAGTCTTCCAAGTACAGTCATGAGCCCAGACCCTCGACTGACCGGGCACCCTCCTAGATGAGGGCATGTGCGGGCAGGGAGGTGTGATATTTTGGAGAGGAGAGTGGTCCTCTCTGAATCCTTAGGAAGTGGGAGTGGGCTCTGTGATTCAGTGTTTCTGGTCCAGTACATACATTTTAATCTATTGTCCATAGTTGGTTTAATGATCAGTTAAATTGAGTATATATTGTGATAGAAATTATTCTCTAGCAGTTATTTTAAAATTTTTAGACTCAGAATGAAACCATATCCATTTCTCAGTAATTGTCTTGATCTTATTTTTTTTTTCCTACATGGTTTGTTCTTTACCTAAGAATTTCTCACAGCCTTATCATTAAATTTCTTCCTCTATCTTATGGATACTGTTATTAAGCGTTACTGGAATACTGGTTAGGGATCGCTGCTTAGTTTTAAAATCATGATTATTATAATGCATTTTTTAAAAACTATGCATTCATGGGGCGGGGGTTTAGCTAAGTGGTTCCACCACCTGCCTCGAAAGTGCAAGGACCCGAGTTCGATCCCCGGTACCAAAAAAAAAAAAAGACTATGCATTCATAAGATGTTTTATAGTTTCTAGAGTACTTTCATTGACAGTTTCTTCCTTTTCCTCTCTGTCTACCCCAAGTTAAATTGGTGTTATTATTCCAGTTTGTAGAGGAGAATCTGGAGGCACAGAAACTTGAAGTAAATCACCCAAGGTCATGGGGTTACAGAAATGGTGGGTATAACATTTTTTGAGTATTTACTGTTGTTGGATATTGTGCTCAGAGTGCTATATGTAGTAGGTCATCCCTGCCCCAACTCAATTATTATTGCTGTTATTATTGCCATTTTACACATGAGAATATTGAAACCTAAAGGGATTGCCTAGTTATTCCAAGTCACAGGGCTAGTAAGAGGAAGAGCCATGGTTTGAACTGAGACACTCTAGTTTTAGCACTAAAGGACATGTTGCAATATTTGAGGCCACAGCAAAAGCAAAAGTATGTGTGAGATTTTTTCTAGCACTGTCCTGGAATAATGATACCCTTGCCAGCCAGCTACAGGAAGGACCTTTAGAAGCTTGAGATTGTCATTCTCATATAAGATAAGGAGGCTACTAGCAAAAGTGGATGATAAATCATCAATTTGGCCCAGCCAGAACAATCGGAGAGGATCTGACACTTACACTTGGTGTTGGGCCAGCACCTGAACAATCTCATCCATCTGTCTCGTGTACTAGGTTTTCCTACCCACTCTTGCCCAGATTTCCAGGGTCATGTGCACCATTTTGATGTGTACATTACAGTCCTACCGTGAAACCGGTTCATTCCACATGGTAGAAATGAAGTGACTTTGGAGGGAATTTCTTACAGAGGTATGACCCAGGCCAAGGAAACAAATAGGATGCTGAGGCAACCAGTAACTAGCAGCAGTGGGAAGCTGTTACTACCCTGCTGACTTGGAAAGTGAAGGGGAAAAGAGTCTTACTCATACATACAGCTTGTATGAGCTGGAGTCATTGAGGAACTGTACTTCTGGAGGGATGCAGCCAAGCCCAGAGGTATGTTGGAAAGAAGAACGAGAGAGGAAGAAATATCCTGAACTCCCTCTTTCCACCTGCTAGTCACCTGCCAGTGTCTCTCATTGCTGAAATCCAGCCAGATTCCAGCTGGCCAGCTTGGCTGATGGAGTCCATAGAGGTCAGCCTCCTGAGCACAGGACAGAGAATTACTTTCCTTCCATCCCAGCGATACCAGGCAAAGTCCTTTCTCTGACTCACTTCAGTTCTATGTCTTGGGCTCAAATTCCAAATCCTGTACAATAAGCCATTCTCTTGGCTCTGAGTTTTCTGTCCCTAAAGTTCTTTTTACAGTGAAGCTTCCCTGCTATGAGGAAAATGGAAGATTGATGAATAGGCGTGTCCTAGTATGCTTGCATGTCAATTCTGGATACTTAAGCCAGTTTTCAAGATCTGCAATGCTCCAATGTAAGGCTGAGTATGAGCCAGACCTGGTGATGGAGGACCAGAAGTACAGACTGAGAGAAGCAGTGGTGAACTACATACTGCTCCAGGGTACCTGTGCTACCTGTGGCACCATGCCCTCTGAAGAACAAGATTCACGTCTTGGGCATCTAAATATCAGACCATTCTAAAAAGTCTTTGACAGTGTGAGAACAGAATCTAGAACCAGACTGCTTGGATTCAATTCTATACACCACCACTTACTGGCTGGCTGACCCTTGAACAAGTTGTTTAACTCTTCTAAGTTTCATCTGTAATATAAGCACAATAGTAGTACCTACCTCATGGGATTGTTGTGAGGACAAATTGAGTCAATCCATAAGGTAGATTTTAGACCCTCTGTTACACTATTATTACCACATAAAAACAAAATTTAGAAACATTGTAGGGCCAAATGATTTTTACCAAAAAAATTTTTGGAAAATGCATTAAAGTGGAAGAAGTGTACACAGATGATAGGAACTCAAATAACAGGAAATATAAAGAATGTAATTGAGGGAAGTATATTCATCTGCAGTAGTTTTACATTTTAGATTAATCATGAATCAGTCTGTTGTAGTGAAACTTTGTACCATTAAGTTGGTGCATATTTATTGACAACCTACTCTACCTAGGAGAATGTGTTATGACTTCACACCTTACAAAATTCACATTTCTCTCAAAAGAGGATTACATCCTTTTAGGATTTGACTAAATATTGGAGATATTTTTAAAAGCCACTTTAAGAATATTTTCTAAGATTTTATTTCTTCATTGCAAAAATTAGGGAACAATATCCCTGTGTGACAAGATTGTTCTGAAGGAAAAATGCAAACTGTTGGCACATCATTCCCAATAAATATTAGCAATCATTATTACCTGTGATTTCACCTTTGAAAACTTTGATAGGATTAAAAATACAGTCAATATTTTAACTTCTTTGGGACTTGGTTTACATTCTTGAAAAATCAAACTATAAATGTTAATATATATGAATTCATTTATAAAAATTAGTATTATACATGGAGGTATACACTACTGCTGTGAAATAATCTCAAGACAAAATTAAATTTTACCAAATCTCTAGATCCAACTACCAAGACATAGAAAATATAGAGGATATAAGAACATGTTAAATAACACCATGGTGATGTATTCAACAGAATCAAGGGTGTTATAGATTTCGTTTCATTTCCTCAAAATTTGTATTTCAAAGTCCTAACCTCCAATGTGACTGTATTCGGAAATAGGGCCTTTAAGAAATTAATTAAGATTAAATGAGAACATAAAGGTATAGCCCTAATCTGATAGGACGATTGCCTTTAGAAGAAGAGGAGACAGCAAAGGGAATGTACTTCCCCCTACCCCTCTGCTTGTGCCCACAGAGGAAGGGCCATGTGAGGACACAGTGGGAAGTTAGCTGTCTGCCAGTCAGGAAGAGCAGCCTCACTATAAACCAAGCATGCTTTTACCTTCGTCTTGGAATTCTAGCCTGGAGAGCAAGGAGAAAATAAATTTCTGCTGTTTAGGCTACCTGGTATGTGATATTTTCTTATGGCAACTCAAGCAGATGAATACCGTAGGAAACTCTACAGGACAAATAACCAGTTTCTTCAATAAATAAGTTACAATGGAAAGAAACAGAGCATGAAAGAGCAATAGATGAAGGGGCACCTTAAAGATTATAGGGACTTAACAGATGCATCCGCCAGTTGTAATTTACAGACTCTATTTAGACCGTGATTCAAACAAACTGCAAAGAAGGAAAGGAGACAGAGACAGAGATGACCACACTGTGACATTTACAAGACAAGTATGGACACTGACTGGATATGTTAGGATATAAAGGAATTTTTAAGTTTCTTTAAGGTGTGACCAAGTTATTATGGCTCTTTTTAAAAATTTATTCAGATATGTACTGAAATTTTTACAGATAAAGCAATATGATATCTGCTTAAAAGAATATGGAGGGTAATGGTGACGGAATAAATGAAACAAGATTGGCCGTGAGTTGTTGAAGCTGGTGATGGGTTCTTGTGAGTTCATTATATTATATTCTCTATGTTTGTGTATGTTTGAAATTTTCTGTAATAAAAACTACAAAAGTAAGAGTAATAGTTTTCTATTTTAATTTCTATTAGTACATGTCTGCAGCACATAATGATGACAGTCATCACGGCATTAGTACATGCACATAACACATCCTCATTTTCTCCACATTTCCCTCCCTTCCCCTACCCTCCCTCTCTTGGTTCTCTTCCCATTTGCAAAAGATCAATCACCTTGTTTCCCATTATCTGTCTTTTATTCTGCTCTTAAACATTGGGTTTCTCATATAAAAGAAATCATGTGATTTTTTTTTTTTGGTACCAGGGATCGAACTTGGGTCCTTGTGCTTGTGCAGCAGGAGGCGAAACCACTGAGCTAAATCCCTGGCCTGAAACCATGTGATTTTTAACCTTGTATGTCTGATTTATTTCACACGACATTGTGGTCTCAAGGTGCATCCATTTTCCTACAAATACCTTAAGTTTATCTTTATGGCAGACTAGTACTCCATTGTGTGTAAATACCACATTTTCTGTATCCATTCATCTGTTGATTGACATTAGGCTGCTTCCAAGATTTAGTTATTATGAGTTGTGCTGCTATAAATATGGGTATGCATGTATTATTGTAATGTGATATCTAAAAGAGTAACACATTTCATAAAAATAGAGAAATCATTTGACCATGTGGCTTCCTATGGAAGCATGGGAGATGTTTTTTCTCTTTAGTGACCCTCCTTTGAGCACAATGCACACTGGTTGACTCCTGTTCTCTAGGGTCCAGCAATTTCCCTGCTCAGGAGATTTAGCCACTGAGCTAAATCTCTGGCCCTGTTATTTTTACCAGTCATGGTCACCATAGAAGTCAAAATCCTGTAGAATATTAACAGATAACAATTATAAAGTTTTATAGAGAAGATTTAAAATCAAGTTTAACAGCATTTTAGCATGATAATCATGATGACATTATATTAAAACCATTAGATTTTATTATTGCTGAAACACATTTTTTTCTTTTCTTTTTATTTATTTTTAATAGCAAAACATTTATAGGTATGTTCTAGGCATACACAACGGTAACACTCATAGGGAATTTGCACATGTGCACGATACATTCTGCTCCTTTTTTCCCACTCCTTCCTCCCTCCTCCCCACCAGCCCCTCCATGTACAAAAGTTTTGTTTCCATTTTTCCTTCTATTTTCACTTTTTTCTTATCCCTTCCTTCTTTTCTCCCTCCCCCCCATTTGTTCCTCTTCCCATTTGAACACTTTCTTCCCATTTCCCAATATCTCTTATACATTTTAGTCCTTATTTCCACTTGATTTCTCATACCAGAGAAACAATACAGTATTTAAACATGTGTATCCAATTTATTTCACTTAAGAGTACGGTCTCAAGGTCTGTCCATTTAGCTATAAATGTCTGAAGCGCATTCTTCTTTATGGCAGAGTACTATCTGAAACACATTTAAATCTCCATTTTAGTAAAAAATAACCCTTTAGTCAGTAACCTTTATCTAATTACAAAATATTAAATTACATAAAGAATTTTTTTACCTAAATTTGTTATCTTTTTTTTTTTTTTTTGAGACATGGTCTCACTATGTAGTTCAGGCTGGCACTCACTGTGTAGTCCATGCTGGCCTCAAACTCATGGTGATCCTCCTGCCTCAGCCTCCCGAGTGCTGGGATTTCAGGTGTGCACCACCTTGCCCAGCTAGATTTGTTATCTTTTAACCATCCTTTGTTACCAAAGTGACATTTACGTAGAATGTACTTCTGTATTGTTTATAGATATACTTTGCATATTATTAATGCCTAATCTCTGATCATTTCAGTGACAATGGCTGGACTGCACAGTGCTTAGGTACCTCTAACTGTTATAACACAATTACATAACAGTCACACAACCATAAGCCTGAAAGTGTATCTGCATCATCTGGCTGGCTGCTTGAGGTCAGAATTTTAGGTGAAATAAGTCAGACATGTAAGCTTAAATATCACATGGTTTCTCTTGTGTGAGAAACCCAATATATAAAGTGCAAAATAAAAGACAGACAACAGGAGAAAGAAAAGAGAAAAAAGTTCCTATAGTCCAGCTTGGCCAATGTATCTAAAAGTGAATCTTGATTTACTATAATTGTCTCATATATTTTATGTGTCTTTGGCTTGTTAGTCTGATTGTTAACCTGTGTTTATGATGATTAATCTTATAAGGACTTATAAATAAATGAATCTGATGCTGGCAAAAAAGGGATATAGGGGAAGGAAGAAAAAAGAATTGAGATGTGTTATGTACCTGTACCCATTCTCCACAATGAATGTAATCATTACACACAAACATATACTAAAAACACTTTTTAAATCCAGGCTGCCCCAGGTGGCATTTCTAATAGAACGCTCTGTAAAGCTGGGACCCCATGTGCTGTGACACTGGGGGGACCTCTGTCTCAAAGAAAAACGGTGGGCATGGAACTTGTAACCACCGTCTGAGCTGCAGAATGTGGGGAAGCACATCTATCATCTTTTTTCAAGGAACTAAACAGCGTACGTATAAACCTGTAGTAATTGGCTTCCTTTCATACTTTCCCTCTCTGTCTCTGTCTCCCTTTCCCCTTTCTCCTCTTCCAGGGCAAAGATGACCCCTACATAATGGTGAGGGATTAATTTACCCACAAGATAAAACATATATATCTAATAATATATACAGATCCTTGAGGAAACATGGACATTCGCCTTTATACTGCAGACTTTAATATACTTGAATAATTTATATCACACACACAAATCACTAAAGACATACATCTGAATAACACAGCTTTTTAATGAGCTTAGACAGACTGCATCCATGGTGAAGACCTACTGATTTGAAGCACACGTGGACTATTTATGAAGTTTGTCATGTAATTGTCCATGACCCATTTGACACATTTCAAAAGATGGGCTTCAGATAGGGATGGAACAAGAGGATTTCGGCTGTGAGAGTAACACTGGGCACCCAAAGGCCTTAAAATCCATGTGGTAGGGTGGGAAGTGGAGAGTGGAGTCGGTTGGGGGGGAGATAAACTGCACAGGCAGGTCAGAGCCAGGAGCTGGGCCACAAGAAGCAGGGACTGTGGGGGATCCAGGCTCTGAAGAATGACACACTTGGGAGTGCCTGGTCCTGTGACATAAGAGATGTGTGACTGAATTGCTCAGCTTTTTCTATTCTCTCTCCATTCAGAAGTGTGGACAGTGATGCCTGGCCCCCAGACTTATTCGATAGGAACTAAGCAGCTATCACAAAGTTTCCACCATACAGCACATTGGTGTAGGGCACCTTGGCTTCTGTAGTGATGCTCAGGGCCCATAGGGAAGGCTCTAGGAGCCACGCAGCACTAGGCAGGCAGATGGGAGGAGTCTGGACCAAGCAGCACCTTTGCAGACCTTGACTGTGGGAGGCAGCCTCCCATCTGCCTCCATGTTGGGTCCTCAACTACTGGTAATCACATCCTGTGTAGTCCCTGCCACGTTATGCTAGGGTCAGTCTGTGTGGCCAGGAGCGTACAGCAGAAGTGACAGTGTAGCACTTCCGGTGTCGGGGCATAAAAGACCACAGCTCAAGTTGTAGTCTTAATCATTCATTCCCCACCTCCTCCCTCCCTCCTTCCCTCCCTCCCTATCCCAGACTGCCTTGCTCTGAGAGAAAGGAGCTGTTCTGTCAGGAAAACTCAGGAAGCCTGTGGGAAGACCCAGTGGTGAAGAACTGAAGTCTCCAGCCAGCAGTCAGCAAGAAGCTGGGGTCTGGCAACACCTGTGTGAATGAGCTTGGAGATGAGTGCCTTGGCCTGAACCATGCAGTTTGGATGGTGGAATACAAGTCAGGTGAGCTGCTCCTCCCTCCCCCTCCTCCTCCGTCTTCCCACTGGATCTCAGTTCCTGATGCCCACAATAGCCTTGAGGGGGGCGGGCAGCACACCCACCTCTCCGCCCTCAGGCTTCGGAGGAAGCTTCCCCTCTCCTTTCCCCTCTGGCTCCTCTAGACAAAGGGCTTCGGGGTGACTCACTGCAGCTTCCTCCTCTGGGGCAGGCAGAGGGAGGTGTCCCGGGCCCTTCAGGACTCCAGGTGGCTCCGGGTGTCAGAGAAGCCCGAGACACTGGACTCTTGTCCTCTGTGCCAGATGGAGGCGACTGGGCCAGGCTCGTCCAGCACACTGCAGCTTGGATGTGCTGTCTGGCTCCCTCATAAAGCTGGTTAAGCTTGCCTGGCTGATCCCCTGTTATCAGGAAGTCCACGTCCTTCAAGGCCTGGGGGCTGCTCATGGATCTCCACTGAAAATGTGAGGAGACACATAAAATAGACACTTACTTGGAAACATGCCAGACGTTTTTCTTGGTGGTGGTCACTGCCGCCTTCTTCTGCAGCAGATCTTCCAGCCCACACCTCCTGTCCATCTGAAACTGTTCCCTTTGTCCAACAGCTCCCCTTGCCCTCCCTAAAGTTATGACTTAACAACTGAAAATGCCATCATTGAGACACAAATAACATATAGGCAGCACTGCTGGACTCTCCCCACCCCTCCTGGTTTTTCTGGTCTCTGCTGTCCACTATTTACACTGGCACCACCTTGTCAATGACCCTGGGGTTTCTGCCAGGCTGGCAGGCAAGGGAAGCACAGGGCCAGCAGGTGGGCTGCAGTCCTTTTCACTGCCTTCCAGACCTGCCTTCCATTGCTGGCAGGTGGAGGAGGTTGTGCAGGAGCTGGGGCAGGATGCCTCAGGGCTGGGCTCCTGCAGACTTGAATGGGAGGCCGGGAGCCTCTGCCTCCCTGCTGCCCTGGGTGCTTCACCCTGGGGAGGAAGGGGTCAGTGTGACTACAGGCTCAATGGCCCTTGTCCTTGGAAGGAGAGCTAAGGGGGCAGGATCTGGGGAGGATGATGGCACCACTTCCTCATCTACAGACCAGAGGCATCAATTTCCTGTGGCCTGGTATTCCAGGAGCAAAAACATGGCCATCCACAGTGATTCCGTGATGTTTAGGGGGTCATACCCCATCTGGGTCACGATGCCCAGGACTATGGTCTTCCTATGCTTGGGGAGTGGCTCAGGAGGATTACCCCAGCAGAGCCACAGGTGCTGCAAAGTCTATTTTAGGGTTGGCCACTTCGTGGGGTTGTGGTCGAGGAGCTTGTGGATTAGGTTTTGGAGGTCCAAAGAAAGGAAATGAGAGAATTATCTTCCTGCCTGGATCTGATGTGCCAGATGTCTGTCCCACCGGGGAGTGACCCACAACAAGCTCATAGAGCATAGTGCTGAGGCTGCAAACATCCACCTGTGGGCCTTGGTACGGTTTTTCTGAGAATCACTTGGGGGCAGCATGCCATGTTGTGAAGCCACCCGAGGTCACATTCTGCCCAGGAACAAACTTATTTCCTAAACCAAAGTCAGTGATCTTGATACTTCCTTTGGAGTCCGATAATATATTCTGGGGTTTGAGTTCTCTGTAGACAAAACCCCAGCCATGGCAGTGCTGCTTGGCACCCGCAGTGTGGAGGAATAATCTCCAGGCCTCTTTCTCCTTCACTGAATAAGCCCTCCAGATGTGTTCCCTCTGGTCTCCTCCACTCACACATTCTTCTACAAGGTAGAGTTTGTCTTGGGTTTCGATGACCTCCAGCAATTGGATGATTGTGGGGTGCTGTAGCTCCTTTAAGACCTCTACCTCAGCTATAATGATGATGGGTTTCAGTTTCTCCTTTTGCAGCACCTTAATAACCACTGATGTCCCAGTGGCAAGATGTTCTGGCAGCAGGACCTCGGCAAAGCCACCACAGCCAATGGTGTCCAGCACTTGATATTCATCAGTGAGGTTCTTTCCATGGGAACTGGCTGTGGGGCTCAGCCCTCATGATCAACATCCAGACTGGGCATCCTGGTGGAACAAACCTCCAGAAGCTCCACAACACCAAACCAATAACCACAAACATGCTGTCCACAAACCCCAGATCATCAGTCAGAGAATCTCCAGAACAAAACCCTGCTCCAGCCATGGCCTATGTACTGTATAGCTCGAAAGTGACCTCGCTGGCTCCTGTGAGGCAGACCATGAACTGGCCCAGACACAGCTGGCCACATCCACAGTGGACCCTTACTTCTTGGCCTCCAGGACCTTTTGTTCTTTAATGAAAAAAGGTCACAAAGTCTCTTGCTAATATGGGTTATGGAAATTGATACTTAATTTTTTAGAAATTAAAATTGCAGGATGTTTCAAAGTCCTTTTTGTTTTGGTTTGAGAATCTGTAATACCTTTTGGTTTTAGAAAGTATATGACGACTACACTCAACAAATTCAATTCATTGTTATTTAAACTCTTACTGGGCTCAAAGTGATGCTACAGCTTCACTGATACTAGAATAATGTAACATTCTGTTTATTAAACACAATAAAACATATTAATGCCTATGAAGCTGACAGGAAGATACTTACCATTATAACTTCTTCCACAAGATAAGCATTAGATTTCTCCTTAAAAACCCTGGAGGTCAAAAGGAAATGGATTAGTACGTGCTGTGTTGAATGAAAGAGCAAAGCAAAACAAAAGGAAAAAACCTTCTGAACTAAGAATTCTGTAGCCAGCAAAACTGTCCTCCAAAAATGAGGGAGAAATTCAAATATTCCCAGATGCAAAGCATTGTGGGATTTATTTCCCTCCTACTAGGCTGCCCTGGGTAAAGGGGGTCCTTCAGGTTGAAATAAAAGGACATTAGGTAGAGACTCAAACCTGTTTGAAGAAATAACTCTGTTAAAGGTAAATACATGGATATTTATCTAAGTCACGACTAGTTTTGTGTTCTACATGATGTGAGAGACTCATGTATGAAAACAATAAAAGTATAAGACTCTACTTTCTGGACACAGTGTGCCAGGCATGGATGAAGCCACAAACCCAGTCACCCAAAGGGGGTGAGGATGGGGCTTTGGGGACAGCATTTTATATGTGGCTAAGTTTAGCTGGCACAAATTCACACCGGAGTGGTGTGACCTTAGGATTTTCAATGTAATGCCCATGGTATCCTCAAAGAAAATACCTAGAGTATGCACAGATGAGAAGAAAACTCAAACACTCACTCCGAAAGAAGGACTCAAAAGACAGCAGTGCAGAAAACGAGGGACAACAAGCCGAAAGGCGAGTGGGAGATAAACAGCCAACTGGCAGAGGGGAGCTCTTCCTAAGCACTAAAGCCCTTCCCTGTGAAGGGGCACTACCCTCCCACTCAGAGGCAGAGACTGGGAGAAGGGCTGGGAAACACGGTGCAATTAGATCCAAAGGCAAAAAAGGTAGAAAAGGAAAGTGAACTGAAGGTCCTCTCCGCCAACTGTAACCCAAATACTAATGTCGGAACAGGTTTTCAGTCAAGATAAGGTTACAGGAGATAGAGGGACGTGACGTCAGTTACTAATAAAAAGTTCAAGCCAGGCGTGGTGTCACATGCCTGTAATCTCAGCACTCAGGAGGCTGGCAGGAGGATCTCTGCAAGTTCAAGACCAGTCTGTGCTACACAGTGACTTCAAGACCAGTCTGAACTACATAGAGAGACCCTGTCTCAAAAAACAAAAAAACTAATAAAAAGTTCGACCCAGGGCCGGGGATTTAGCTCAGTGGTTTCGCCGCCTGTTGTGCAAGCACAAGGACCCGAGTTCAATCCCTGGTACCAAAAAAAAAAAAAAAGTTCAACCCAGCAAGAAAATAACAAGATTGAAACAGTGAAGCATAGGAAATAGTTCATAGTGTATTCATCTCATGCTTTAGTTCCCAAGACTCTCCGGAGATGTCCTCTACATTCTGCCACAGGGGCAGGCTCTATATCTATCTATAGCCACCCAAACCTGGGAGGAAGGAATCCTTCTACAAAGGAGTTCATTGTTCCATCTCTGAGTCAATAAATGCTTAGTGGACACCTACTATGAGTGAGACATGTTTTTGGTGCTGTCGATAAGATGGATACAGTCTCTGATCTCCCAGGGCTCACATTCTAGTGGGCTGATAGACTAAAAGCAATTTGATTGATTGTTAAAATATTTTTTGCATTAGAACTTTCTAAAATTTTTGTTGTTTATTTTATGAAAAAATAAAACCATTTCATAACTCTTGTAAGAGTAATAATGAGCCATGAAACAGGCCTGTTTAGATAGGGCCTCAAAAAAGTCTGTCTACAGGAGGTGTCATTTAAGCTGAGAGAGACCAGCAGCATAAGAGAAAAGATCTGGCCCTGGGAACAGTGTAAGAGAACATTAGGTGAGGGAACAGTGCAAAGGCCTACAGTGGGAAAGAGTTTGGATTGTTGGAGGAACTGAAGATATCCAGCTGTGGTGACCTGAGAAACCATAGAGTGAAGTATTTGAGAAGAGATTAGAGTCTAGACAGGGACTAAATCATAAGAAACCTTTTAGGCCACAGTAAAGAGTTTGAGTTTTATTCTGGGAGCTATGGAACCCATTGGAAATTCTCAGCAAGGAGCTTGACTTGCTTAGGACTAAAGTGTAAGTTTAGAGAAGGATGGGAGTGGAGAGGGCTCTGAAGAAGCAGGGGAGGAGAGTGGCCTTCAACCTGGGGCTGCTGGAGCTGCTCTGGGGACTTGGAATAGGAGTAGGATCTTCCAAGGTGTACCCTGTGCCAGCAGTCCCAGGAGGTGCTATGTCCCTGACTTTCCCAGTGCCCCGTGAGCTGATTGTTGGTAGGGATAGTCTTGTTATCTGTTGCTGTGCAACAAACCACCCCAACATGTAGTGGGCTTAGAGCAACAGGAATTACCCAGGAATCTGAAATGTGGGGAGAACCTGAGGAGATGATTTTTTTTTTCCTATTCCATGTCATGCCTGAGGCCTCAAATGGGATGAGTCCAGTGGCTGGGCTAGGCAGCCAGAGCTGGCTGAGCATCCTACTCTTTTCAAGTAGGCTCCAGGCAATTCTGCAAGGTTTCTCATGGTGCCCTGAGGAGAGCTGAATATCTCCTACAGCAGGTCAGGCACCAGAGAGAACTTAAACTCCAGGAAAACAAAGTAGGAATTCCAAGGGCATTTTGATCTAACTCCAGAAATTACAAGTCCACCTACACCAGATTCTGTTACACTGGGCCAGCTCTAATTTTTATGGGGAGGGGACCACCTAAGGGTACAATCATGAGATTCTTGGAAACTGGCTAATAAGAGCTCATACTTTTTGAACACTGAATGTCGGGGAGGAATGTTTTGGGGACTCCCAAAGGGACTTGTTCAGGGACCTAGAGATGATTGTGGTTGTGCTAATACCTAGGTTTCCAGAGAAGAGCAGAAGTACTTGGGTCAGGAAACCGCTTCAGAAACTGATTGGAGAAAACGTGATGAATGGTGAGTGGGCTGGTGCAAGAGGATCCTGAAGGCAACCAAGAGGTCTTGCAGAAGCCGTCAGAACCGAAGTGGAGTCACCTGTGTCAAATCCTAACAGAAATAAATAAATAAAGCTAGGAGGTTATGACCGAAGGGAATCTCATGCCTGTAGGCCTGCTAATAAGAACTCTGACAAAAGACTTCCAGAACCACGGCCTTGTTTGCAGGCCACTTCATAGTTCTTCAAGGACATCTGCCCAGCACCTACTGTCCAACTATATTGGTCAGTGACTGCTAGAGAAGCAGATTTCATCCAAGATCTACAAATATATACAAATTTACAAAATTGGCTTACAATGGCCATCTGCAGAGTCGGGTGTGTAAGAGCGCAAAAGGGCTGTCCGTGCACTGGAGATCTGAAGGATCCAGGCAAAGGCCTGGAGGTCAGTGTGTGTCCTGTGCAAGTCCTTATCAGGAGGCCACAGGGTCTGTGATGGAGGCTGAAGAGTCTGCACTGGAAGCCAGGAGATGATGGCCAAGGTGAAGGTGAAGGTGAAGTGTAGGGCTCCCCTAGAAACAGCAGTAAGCCTTCCTGCTTCATTTCCCTTTTACACCATTTAGGCAAAGAGCCTTCCTAGGGTGGGGCTTCTGACTTCAGTAAATCCCCGAAGCACGCCCAGAACTGTGCTGATCTAATTTAGATGGGGGTTTCTTACTGAAGTTGACACTATCGGTTAACTATCACACCAGCCTCGTGCTGATGCCACCCTTGTTATTGATCCTTGAAGTCAATAATTGTTTCGGGCCGGGGATTTAGCTCAGTGGTTCTGCCGCCTGCTTCCCAAGCATAAGGTCCCGAGTTTGATCTCCAGTACCAAAAAAAAAAAAAGAAACAATAATTGTTTCAAAAAATGTTATATAATCCTTTTCATTTTACCTTTAGAAGCTGTTGTCTTTCTTTGCCTGGTTGGATACACTCACATGTATTCCCATTGCAATGTTCATTCCAGAATAAATTCATTATCTTTGAAGAATCTTTCTCCATTTGTTATTAGGTTGAAACTTTAAATGAGGTATTTGATAACTTTTTGCTATGTGGTATGTGAAGTTGGTCCCCTCTCCCTTCTGTCCAAAAATTGTTTCAGTAAATGATTTCTTTTGTTAATGCATTGTGGATTTCTTCTGAGAGATACATCAAATGCTGAATTCTGTTTCAGGGAGGGTTTAGGATGAGAACAAACACTGCCCAGAGGAGCCTGACCACACTTGGGATAGATACTAAAGAACAAAAGAAAAACTTAAAAAAAAAAACAGTAAATGAATCTTGGAATTTCTATAATCCTCTAGTAGCCAATTATGATCCCTGGCAAACTTGTAATCACTTCTATCCAGCCTCCAGCCAAATTCCTGAACTGGCTTGTTCCATTCCCATCTCTTTCTATCACAACTTCTCTTTTCCTTTCTTTTCTTCTTTCACATTGTGGGTTTACAGATTTAAGTAATTTTGGTAACATGAACTCTGTGCTTCTTTAGAACAGAGGAGAATTCCTTAGGACTAAAGGATTCTCTAGTTGTCTGATGTGTATTGAATTCTGTCAGACATGACAATGTGCAATGGGGAATTCTGAGAAAAGATGGAACTCAAAGTCAGCAAGAGAAGTAATTCTGGATTATTCTATGAAACAGGAAGACGCAGCTGCCACAGAAGAGGTAGGAAGGAACAAAATGCTGCAGCTCTTCAGAGTTGACTATCATTGGGGACAGTAGAGGGTGGAGGGTCTTGAAGAGCTTTATAGAAAGGACAGCACCTAAGCTAACCCTTAAATCCAAGGTGACAATTTGTACTTGAAGAGATGAAAGATTTGTAGCTTAGGGACTGAGTAAAAGGGTCATCCCAGACCTACCTACGCTGCCTTTCACGTCAGAGCACTGCTGACCTATGTCCAGGCTCCTGCTGGGCCATTTCCTCAGTGTTTTCCTGGCCCAGAAGTCAGCTTCATAGAAATGTCAGGCTCTAGGCTTCTCCACTCACCCCTCAAGTTTCCTTTTCAACAGTGATCTGGGAACAGCCTTCTACCCTGGCTACCCAGTGAAAGAAGGAAAGAGCTGGTACTGAAAAGGGCAGTAGAATGAATAATATTACTGGAAGACTCAGACGCAGGGAGGGAAATTGAGCCCCAGAGAAAGAACACAAAACTGTGTCTTCTTAATTGTCATGAATAAGTAAATTCATGCCTATGTCTGTCTGTTGCCCCACCTTGTCTATGAGCTCCTCAGGGATGTGAGCTGAGCCTCACCCATATGGGATGCCCCACAGAGCCTGGCACATTGTAGGTGATCTCTATATGGTAGGTGAACTAGTATTCTGGGGCTTAGGGCACTGATGCTCAAAGCATGGTCCCAGGGCACCAGCATAAGCTGGGAACTCGATGGAGAAATAAATTCTTGAGGAATCACCCCTGACTTACTGAATCAGAAATTATAAAGACTGAGTAAAGCAATCTGTGGTTTAATAAACCCTCCTTTAATAAGATTCTGATGCAGGTAAAGTTTAAGAATCATTATTGTAGGCTGTCTGAGCCTCCAGAAGACTTGCTTGGGTCTCCTTTGGGACATCAAGAACTCAGCTGCTTTTTACTTGTGATAGACATACTTATGCTTTTATGCCCCCACCTTTTGGCATAAAAGAGAGAGAGAGGGAGAGGGAGAGGGAGAGAGAGAGAGAGAAAGAGAGAGAGAGAAAGAGACTAGTGACCAGGAAAAAAATAAATCATTAACGACAGGTTGTTTTTCTTCTTGAAAAACAGAAACTTTCCTGGAAAAAATATATTCAACAATTTTTAAAACAGACTTTTTATAGGATAGAAATAGCAAGAAACATGTCAAAAAATTTAGAGCTGTAGTTTTATGTGAAACTGCCCTTCCTCCCAGATAAAACCACATGCTCGTCCTCTTTGTCAGTCTTCAGTGTCATCCCTGATGATTCCCAGGAGCTGCCATCAACAAGTTTCCTTCTGAACTGGAGGAGCGGATCTAAGTCATCATTCTCTTACTCACTGACAATGCTCCTGGACTCATGGGACAGGGAGAATTGGTGGGATCCTCTGTCTGGTGTGTGCATTACCTGGCAAATGTGGACTACAAGGAAGATTTGCATATATTCATACAGGATCATTCCCCAAGGGACTTTGATCCTCACTGGGTGCTCAGTACTATGTAGGCTTTGTACCTGCACAGATATAGTTGTGATTTTATTCCTATCCTCAAGGAACTCACGACCTAGTAGGAAAGTTAATAAATACACCCAAACTAAATAACTTTGTCCTTAGATTAGGGCTTTTGAATTTCTAAAGTGTTTCACATGTGCAGTTTCATTTAATCCTCTGACAGCCCCTGGGGGCAGCACATGATGGCCATAGCAAACTCGAATCTATAGAAACTCAAACATTCTATGAATCCCAAACTCAAGTCTATAGAATGAGCTTGGATAAACTTAAAGGAAATCTCCCTGACTTATGATCATCCATCGGGTGGCTAACAAGGTAGAGTGTAGTCTCAGAAAGACAAGTGAGGGTTGTGATCATATCTAAGTGAGTTTAAATCTAACCAGTTATACGAGACAAGATCTGAAGGGAGGGGAAAAGAAACATTTATAGAACATGTCCTTTTAGCTGATCCTCACTTAACAGACTAGCCAGCTTAGCAGAAGCACTATTTTCTCTGCAAAGTGGCCTGATGAGTGTCCACATCTCACTGGTCTCTTCTGTGCCAAGAATGTCAGCTTTTACCGACTGTACCATGTGCTTTCCTAGAGCCCATTGGATTCATTCCCAAACCCATTTTTGCCAGTTGTGCTAGTTTGTAAGTACACCGCTAAATAAAATATTGGTAGTATGTTAACTAACGAAATAATGAATTCTTGTTCTTATGAAAATTAAATTGACTTCTATGGAGAGAAAACAAAAATCATTTGGTTAAAATAAAGATTTTTGAATAAATATGACAATATATTGAATAAATAAGTTCTTGAATATGAAAGCTGTGATTCTGATGAGAATTGTAGAAATCTAAACGTCTTCTGCTCTAAAATTGCTTCATAACCAAATTTATGCTCTCCATTCATTTTAAAGGTGTTTAGGAGCTGAAAATTATAGATGATACCTCAGGAATTGCTTTATAATAGAGAAATGAGGTAGATTTTGAAGAAAATGCTTTACTTCTATACCAAAAGTTAGGTAATTAAGGTACATTTAAATGTTTTAGAAAAAATGTATGTTTTAAATAATTTCCTCACTGCTTTCCAATTAACATTTTCAATTTAATTTTTAAAATTCCATCAACAAACTGCAGTTCTCAGATTTGTTAGCAGGCTGGTACATCTGGAAGGAGTCTAGACAAAGAAGAATCAAAGAGATGAGAACAATACAGTGGTGTTCTCTAAGGCTGTTCGTCAAAGAGGAGCAGACTGGAATAACTGTCTCTTGGAACCCTCTCCTAATGGAAGATACAATTAAGTTTGTCATAGATTGATGTCTTTGGCCATTGGGATTGTTCAACATTCCTCTTGTTCTGATTTGCTTTTCACCAAGAAATCCTCTTTACCATCTGGCCACCCATGTGTATATTCTCCCTCAAGACAGAAGTACTTCAGTATTGATTCCTGAAACTGTTAACATTTTCATTATAAATTAGTGAATTATTACAAGAATGTTTAATTGATAGGAGAAACTACCTACTGCTTTTCTGAAGCTTCTAGTGAAGGCATACCTCAAAAAGGGTGAAAGTCATTCAACAATGTTAATATATCCACCAATTTTTAAACATTGACAGTGTCAGGTAAAAGGGCCGAAGACCAAGACCAGACCAGGCCACAACAAGCCTTTATTAGGGGAATAGATCTGCCAGGCTGTTTCTGAACAAAGGAGAGACAAAAGCAATATGGCCGGGGCAGAGAGAGTCTTTTAAAGAGACTAGGGTGGGGTTTGTAGGGGCTGAGGTGGGGTTGAGTGAGGTAGTGACTAGGGAATGGAGGAGCCCGTGATGTCACTAGGTGGTAGGAGGTGAGCGAGTATTAGGTTACTTTCTAGGCGGGAACAGGGGCATGCTGGGAAGAAGGGTTTGTTCTTTGGTGGGAGCAACCATCTTGGCATGATGTCACACAGGGGAGGGGGCAAGGCACGATAGGAAGAGGGCAGCTACTATACATAATAGCTGCTGAGGTAGTGGGAGACCTATCAGACAGCAGACTGAAAAGGTTCACTACCCTGTGTGGTTCAAATGAAACCACCAGTTTGCAACTTATGCTCTAGAATCCATGATGAAGAAGGAGACATTCTAAAAAAAGACAAAGCCAAGCAACTTAGAGCATTGTCTGTTGGCTCCATGCTTTGTGTGACCCGTGAAATGTAGAGGTATTAACATCAGGTAGCACAGTAGGCAGTTGGCCCAGGGAGAGTTAAGCACTTCTGTGTCCCTTCAACAACCAAAACAATGGCAGTTATATTGATTATTGGCCACCTGTCATGTGCTAGGTACTCTGCATTTGAAAAGCATTTCATTTTTACAGCAAATTTATGAAGGAATTGAGACTCAGGGATGTGAGGTAGCTTCCCCAAAGACAGAGATTAGGATTTGAATATATTGTTTGGCTTCAAAGCTCCTGCCATATACCACCTTGAATGTCTATGGTTACAGTAATCACTTGTTGAATGTTGTGTTCAGCAAGATGCTGAACACAAATACATCATATGCACAAATACATTAACATATATAATTCTATTTCATTAAGTGTATGTAAGAGCTTCCATGGAACTTTGTGTCTCTCTTAGTCTCTTGGTTTTTTGGTGGTTAGAATAGAGTGGTGGAGATGCAAGGATTTGATCTTGCCCTATATTTTTTCGGTAAGTTATCAAATGGTAGAAAGATAATACGATACAAGGCAAAGATGCAGTCCTTCTAGTGAGACTGCTCTGTTTTATGTTAGCTGTGTCACTTTCTGATCTAGTAGCCCTTTATAAATTGTTACTTCTCTAAGCTACATAGTCCTTACCTATAATAATGGAGATGATAGTATTTGCCTTCCAGAATTCTTACAGAAACAAGAAATAATATTTGTAAGGCCTAACACAATTCTTGAGTGCTATTTGAATAATGAGTCAGAGTTTAAATATGTGAATACACTGCCTATCTCATCAGGAGAATTTAAGAAATGGTAACCATTATAGTTGACACTTGGGTTGTAATTAGTTGCTGACTCTGTCTCTCACTTGGTTGATTGACTTATTTCTTTAAAAAATATTTATTTAGCACCCACTCTGCATAGGCATAGAGTTAGTTGGGGGATAAACAGTATGATGTAGATAAACACGGCTTTACCCTCAAGGAGTTTACATTCGAATAGAGAAGACAGAAAAGAAACAAAGAAGTATATTAATGTATAAAATTGTGATAACGCTGTCAGAAAACCCAGAATATGCTGTAAGAGAGAAAAGTGGGTGGAGTATGGTAGACGACAGAAACAGACGACCGGGAAAGCCTCCTGACATCCAGGATGGGAGGAGTGAGACGAGTTTCTCAGGGGGAAGGGAGCCTGGGAGGTCTGGGGATTAGACGGGGAACTGAAGGCAGTAGGCCTAGAAGTGGGGGTGGGGTCGGGGATGTGGTCAGAGACAGCCAGCGACTCCATCTTGCATCTTTGCAGGCCATGGCAAGGGCATTGGATTTTATTCCAAGTTCCAGAAATCCACTGGTGTATATTAACAGGTGAGTGGCATGATCACAATGGTACTTTAACAAGAACTCTTTGGTTGTTAGGTGGAAAATAGATGGGAGCAGGGCAGGAACACAGCAAGGCAAACAGCCAGGTGAGGCTCTGTGTAGAGGTAAGGGCAAGGCATGCTGGTACTTTGGACTAGCGCATGCTAGCAGTGGGGGAGATACATGGACAACTCTTAGATATATTTTAAGATTATCCACAGCTCAAGGACAAGGACTGGCTCAGATTTAATTTAACAGGTAGTGGCCTACATCATGGCTGTTCATGAAATGTGTTCATGAAATTAGACAGTAGAAATTGGATACTCTATGTTAGGCCTGACTGTGGTACCGTAGAAGAGTCCAGTATAACAAAATACTTTCCCTTTTGAGAAAATATCACTTAAGTGTAGGAACCTTTACCTTCATCATCAAGATCTAAATACCAAGTCATTCCTCATATTCCTCACTGCTTTCTCTAGCCCAGCTCTTTGTCCTCCTGCAGGACCCAGTACTAGTTACTTATTGTTGTGTAATGGATCAGCTCAAAACCTAGTGGCTTAAAACAACAAACACTAATTATCTCATAGTTTCTGGGAGCCAGAGTCCAGAAATTTGGCAGCATCTTGGCTGGATGCTTCTGGCTCAGGGTCTCTTATAAGAAGATGCAGTCAAGATTTTCCTGGTGTTGTACTTATGGGCAGAAAGATCTTCCAAGATGGCACTCAAAATGGCTGGAGAGATTCTCAGTTCCTCATCATGTGAATCTCTCCTTAGGGCTACATGAGTGTCCTCACAACACTTCAATTGACCTCTCCAGTGTGACTGACTCAAGAGGGAGCAAGAAGGAAGCCATATCATATCCCCTTGAATCCTAATCTCGGAAGTCACCGGCAATCACTTGCATCACGTTCTATTAATTAGGAGTGAGAAACTAAGTCCAGCCTACAATGAAGTAGAAAAGAATTAGCCTCTACCTTTTGAAGGGAGGGCTGCTAAAGAATTTTTGGACATATTTTACAACCACCCAACCCATAAAATGCCTTAAACCTAAATCTTTTTTGGGGGGGCAGGGTTGACACAGGGTCTCATTATGGAGTGACCTTGAACTCACTATGTAGCTGAGGCTGGCCTTGAACTTGTGGCATCCTCCTGCCTTAGCTTCTCAAGTGCTGGGATTATAGGCATGTGCCACCACTCCTGGCTTTTAAATTTAAATCTTGACAAAATCCTCAGACACTTTCAGGTCTGGCCTGCTGCTGCTAAAGGACTGTATTACCTCTCCTTTTCATATCCTTTCTTGTGATGCACTCACTTTTTTTATAGTTTAACTTGTCTTTTTCTTTACCTTAATAAAATGTGTTGATATAAAACCATATTTTATATTATATAACTGTCACCTTCCTGAAGTAGCTCAAATAATTTTTTAAAGAAATCTAGCTATTGTGATACTAAAGAAAGCAAATAAGGATTCTATGAGATATCATGACAATGGTAATTACAGTTACTGAGGCCTTACTTCGTGCCAGGCATTTTAGCAAGCACTTTACATATACTATCTCACTTGATTGCATTATATAAATGCTATGACATAGATACAGAGTTGCTGGATATCCCTAAAGCCTTTAGCCAAGATAGTAATAATGGCATGAGTTCCCTACTGATTGATGTACAGATAGAAAGAACCTATAGGAAAGGATAAAAATAAAAAACAGCAAAAAGAAAACTACCATCAGAATAGAACACAGTAAGTCCTGACTTACAAACAAGTTCCATTTTGGGAGAATGTTCATAGGTCAGATTCATTTGTAAGTCTGACAAAGTGAGTCTTACACATTTTTGACACTAACATACAATGTGTATTGCTTTTCACTTCCTAGCAGTTTCTTCCTCTGCTTTTCCTCTTGCTTCTGGACATCCCGGGCCCTGACTGAGCACTGTACCATTGTACATTACCACACTGTACAGTAAGCACACAGCAGCACAACCGTGACAATGTCCAGCACACACACGAGCTACTTCCACAATTTGTTCACATCTACGAATGTTCATTATGCGAAGTCCCTTCATATGTGTAAAAATTCGCAACTTCAGTGTTTGAAAAATGGAGACTTACTGTAGATTCTGATAGCAGCCTAATGAATGGATGAAAACTTTATATACAACAGAGTTGGCACTGAAGACTGGTGGGGAAAATATGTACCATTCAATAATTGGTGTAAGGAAAATCAGATATTTATACAGAAAAAAAGACCTTGGGTTTCTATCTCACACTGTACATAACAATCAATTCTAGGTAAATCAGAGAATTGAGTGTGAAAAGGAAAAGTTTAAAATTGTTAAAAGAAAATATAGAAGAATATGTGTCTGACCTCTGTGGAAAAGAATTTCCTAAACCAAAATCAAAAAGTGCAAATCACAAAGCATTTGTCAAATGCAGCTCCATTAAAATCAAGAACTTCTGTTTATAAAAGGTGGCAGAAAGAAGATAAAAGATTGCAATCTGGGGAAAGAAATTTGCTAAACATCTACAGTAATTGGCAAAGGAATTCTATTCAGAAAAAGTGTATGCTTGATTATATACAGTTATATCACACGTACATTTTATAACACATGTATCACTCACAGCATATATATTGAACATCTGTAAGAAAAGGGTTCAATGCACCTGAAAAAAAAATAAAAGGTTATTCTACAGAAGAAAAAACAGCATATTCAATAAATATATGCAAACACAATCATACTTGTTTACAATTAGGAAAATGCAAATTAAACCACAATGAGGGTCTATTTTGTAGACCCCAAATTAATAAAATATTTTAAAAATGATGTAGAAACTGTGGGATAACAGAAACTCTTGTACACTGCTCTTGGGAATATGTATCATTCCAACCACTTTTGGAATTAATTTGGCATTATCTACGGAAGTTGACTATAGACATAAAATGTTCTATTACCCATGATTTCTAGGGCTGTGTGTGTACATGCACATGTATGCACATTATAGACAGATTCTAGACTAACTCTTGCATGTGTACAACATGAGCCATAGTAACATTTTTTGTAGTAGCAAAAATGGTAAAACACGATTTAAGTGGCTATCAACAGAGAATGGATAATTTTTGCTGCACTAACATAATAAATACCTTGCTGCAATAAAAACGAATGCATTTTAGCTGTGTATAGAAATATGGATGTGTCTTTCAAACAAAATGGCAAGTGAAATAATCAAGTCATGGAAGAGTACATTGAATATAACATACAGAGTACAGAACCAGGCAAAACTGAACTGAAAAATACTCTTTAAGACGTATGGTAATCACTTTTTAAAGTAATGGAATAAGCACAGAATTACTTTTGGGGAAGGAAAGGCAGGAGATTGACATGGAGGAGGGGCAAAGAGTCTTCAATAAAACTAATCATACTCTCTCGCTTGACCATATTGGTATTATTGTTAATACCATGTACATTTTATGTGTTTCTACAAATATCAAATAAAGAGGGAAATGGAGATAAAAGACAAGCAGATGATTAGAATGAATGATTATATATTCAATATATAGAACTGATAAAAGAAGTGATATTTTTGGAGATACCAGTCCCATGTTCTCTTTTCTCTTTTCTACCAACCTTTCCCATCCCTTCTATATCCTGCTGTGAAAGAAAAAACAAAGACAACCAAAACAATAGCCAATCTATAATAAGGGTAGAAACAGTCCTTTATAATACAACCCAAAGAAAACTGTTGTGTAAAAGCGAGACACCAAACAGAAGGTGCTCTCCTAAAGGATGAGGGAAATGTTCTTCCACGACTCTTCACAGCCAGATGTAACTACACTGTGAGATAGGAGCATCAGGTGGTATCCTGAGTAATCTGATGGCATTGCACAGCGTCAAGGTCTTGCAAAGCTTAGAATATATATATATATATATATATATATATATATATGTGTGTGTGTGTGTATTTATATATATATGTATTTATATATATATGTATATATATGTATTTATATATATATGTATTTATATATATATGTGTATATATATATATATATATATATATATTGTCCTAGGAGTAGATGATTTTGCTAAGAATAACTCAGCATAGCTGTCTGTATAGCGTGGAATCTCCGCATGCATACATACATGCATCCACTTACCCCATCTTTATCTTTCCTCCAGCATTTGTTGAACTCTTCCTTTACTCTAGGACTAAGCATGTGCCAGAGGTGACTAGGAGAGGAGACAGAGCTAATCACACGAAGAGGAGGCATAGCTAATCACATGACATGAGCTTGCAGTCAGGCCTCCACGAGAGTCAGGCCACCAGGTCACAGGCGGTTTGCTGTGCCTGCTGAGAGGGCAGAGAGACTCCATCAAACATGGGATGGCTGTGTGTCTTGATGTGTCTTAAAAGACAGGAGAAATTTCAGACTTGCAGTTTTCAAAATTTCAGTTGGCTGTGAACTTCTAAAGAAAGTCTGAAAATCTATGTACTCCTCACAATTTTTATGTTGATGTCTAAAATTTAATTAGATGTAAAGAATGAAATTCCTTGCTTATTACATATATTGACATTTTAAAATAAGCCTGTGACATAATTTTTATAATGTTTCCAATAGAATCCATATAGTAATTTGACATATATTCATTTTTTTAAAAAAATGTAAGAACAAGCTCTTCTTAAAATGTTGGTGTTTCACTTTTTAAAAAATAAGACTTTTATATCGTTTTTAAAAATGTTTCCAACAGAATCTATGTACCCAGTGATTTGATATCACCATCCTCTTAAAAATAGAATAAACTCTTCTTAAATATAATAAAATGTTTTCTCCTCCTTGGGTTCATTTTTCGATTTGTTTATCTCACAGGAGTTTATCCTTTTTAAACATACTTTGTGTCATATTTATCTGTAACAAAAAATGTGTAAAAGCAGGCAGGTAAGGCCTTAAACATTAAAACATCTCTTCTAGATTGAGTCATCCCAATAATCAGATTTTCAGACTTTTGAAAACTGCATGTCTGAAATTTCTCCTGTCTTTTAAGACACATCAAGACACACAGCCATCCCATGTTTGATGGAGTCTCTCTGCCCTCTCAGCAGGCACAGCAAACCGCCTGTGACCTGGTGCCCCGACTCTCCTGGAGGCCTGACTGCAAGCTCACAGCATATGACTGGCATATATTAGTCAATGCAGCATAAATACAGGCATTGATGATTATAAAACATAACCTTTACTGGAAGTTGATCTCTTAATGCAATGAAATGGATTTCTTTCTTTCCTCCTCCTTTCACTGTAGTTATCTTAATTATTGACTTATTTCTAGAGAGAAATAGAATTCAGCATCAACTTTTCTCTTCTTATTTTATTTTCTTTTTTTACTGTAGATATAGATACTGAGAAATTCTGTTCATGTTTAAGCAGTGGGATTGGAACTTTTATTGTAGAAACGTCATTTAATTTTTTGAGTGCTTTTGAGTTAAAAAGCAAAAAGGAAGGAAAGGATTTTTCCTCAAATTTTTAAAAAAATCGTCATAAGAAGATAATTCATATCTCTTGCAACTTTGTTGAGAGCAGTGAATCAATGTCATTTGTCTTGTGAAAATATTTGTAACCAATTGTTAGAATTAGTCACTTCCTCAACAATAATACCAGTATTTCAAATCCTGGCTTTCAAAACCTGAGGTTTCCTGCGTCCAGCACCATTGTAAGGTTTGGGAGGAAAATGAGGAGGGTCTTTCCTCTGTAAAGTGGGAGAAATCCACTGTAAAAGGGAACCTACAACTTTGACCTCATTCTTTCTTAGGTAGATTTTAAGAAAACATATAGGTGTGGAGGACCTGGAAATTATCCCTATAAAACTACTCTTGATGATTTTTCCACATGGAAAGTTCTCTGGACTTTCCTTATGTGGAATATAATCTGTGGACCAGCAACATTGGCGGATGTGGGACTATCAGAAGTATAGAATCTCAGCCCAGACCAAGTATGGCAGAATTTGCACTGAGAAAAACCCTAAAGTCTGAGAAGCATTGGGCCAGACCTTCCCCTATGAAACCTTTTATGTGCCCTTAGCCCTGGTGTAGGTTCCTCCCCAGGGTAGCAGTCATTTAAATACCTCTTGAATATCTGCTGCTCATAAGTCTGGCTTCGATTTTCTAATAAGTCATCTGGGTCAATTTCCCAGAGTCTGTGAGGCCTACCGAGCTGGGCTCTCTGACTGCAAAAAATTTAAAGACTGCTTATGAAAAACCAGATGGCCCCTAAGGGACCCTCAGTAAGTGGTAGCTGATAGTTATCATTTCTCTCACACCAATGGTCAGAGTTGGTAAGAGATCCTTTTTCTTCCCTGATTGACACTTGAGCCTGTGATTTTTGAATTACTGGAGGTTAAGATTGGCAAGACTTGCCTGTGTCATGGTAAGGTTTCCTCCTATCGCCCTTGCAAACATTGTGACCTTGTCATTAGGGGAGCTATAAATAGAACAGCTTTTTTTAAAAGGGAAACTAAAAGTATTCAAATACAGAGTCAAACACTACTGTTTCTAGCAAGAAGAAAATGGGTGATTGTATTTTTGAAATGCTTTTGCCTTTGCCTGCATTTTTGCTCTGTTAACAGCTGTGCCATCCAAGCCTGGCCTAGCCCTCCACCTGCCCTGTTGGCCCTGAATTCACTTTTCCTGTGTGTGGGATTCCAGATCTGTAAACAAGGGGGCCTGGCGCCAAAGCCTCCCTCTTGGGTGCGGACACTGAAGTGCCAGTGGTGTTTGGCAGAGAAGAGCAGTCGGTGGGATGAAATGTTTCTCTGACTTTATTCTCACTTTGCCTCATGGCAGGAACGACTGTGATATACTGGACAGAGCTCAGAAAACTCAGAGTTCAAAATCTACCTAGGCATCTAAACTCTCTGGACTTCAGTGTGTCTGTCTTTAAAATGGCCATTATCCCAACAGGGAGGTAGACCTTGTAGAGACCAGGAGATATGAGGAAAGGGGAAAGGGGGTAAAGGGAGTAAAAATGATCATGATGCAATATGAGTTTGTACCAGTTTCCCAAAACAAATGTAATTATTATGCATTGCAAACATGTACTAATAAAGAAATAAAGGGCCATCATTTCAAATGGCTATGGGAGAATTAAATGAGACTTAGCATACAGGTAGGTAAGTGGATGCTCTATCAAAGTGACTGTTTTTCCAAATAAAATAGACAGTGCTTCTTAAAATTAATGCTTCATAAAATCATGGCGGGGTCATAAAATCTTAGGCTGGGTCAAGTTCTTAAAAATCATCTCATTTGCTGTGGAAATAACTAGAGGGATAAGAAATCTGCACTAATGAGCCATGCGTCAGATTTTACAATAGCACCTAATGGTAATTTGTGATGATTGTGGCTAAGAAGGAATGTATTTTGCCACAGAGTGATGCTATGGATGATAGAATTAAGAAGGCAGAACATTAACAGACAAGGGGAGAGATAATATAGTAGAGCAGATGGAGCACAACATTGAGAGTTCTTGGAGTATTTATATTTGCTGGTTTGAACAGCATTTTGAATATCAAAATTATGTGTTAATATAATTCTCAAAGTTCTCAAAGTGTGGTGCTTCACCATTAACATCAACATCATCTGGGAACTGATTAGGGTTGCAGATTCTCTGGCCTCACCCCCCAACCTCTAGAATCAGAAACTCTGGGAGTGGGGCTAAGCAAGCAGCATTTTAAGCAACCCTTACTGTGATCCAGATGCATGCTAGAGTTTGGAGATTACTAGTTCACATTATAACTGTTTACCACTATCTTTTCCAGGGCAAAGTAAAATGAAATCATAAATATCTTAGCATTCTAAATTCCTTCCTTCCTTGACATATACATACTGTGAAAATTCCCAGATGTTGTCTCTTGCTTTTTGCAGAGATACACCTGAGCACAGTCACCAGGTGGAACTTCCTCAGCTGCCTTGGGTGGCATTTGCTTAATCATGAAACCATAATATAGCAAAATGATTTTCAGCATTAAGCAAAGGAATCTTCTCTCACGTCTGTTCTTTAGAAATACCTTTCTGCCAGAGATACAATATATTTATAAACTTATTACAAATTATTGCAAATCATTAGGTCTCTTGTTTTTGTTTTTTTTTTTTTCATGCCTTCAAGCAGTCACAGTGAAGTGCCATGTTGGCTGGATAGAGGCAACAACTGGAGTGATGCTGTAATGTCCCAGAGGAGGAGACTTCGGGCTGCTCAGAGAGGTCACTTAGTACTAACTTCTGCCTATTCTTGAATTCCTTTTTGATGGTCAAGAAGGCCAGAAGCAAGAAGCCTGTACCACATTCTACCTTTGAGTCATATTCTGCCATTTTTGGTTCTTTATGTTGTCTGTCTCAGTCTCCCAGATGGGGGCTCCTCATGGGTGAGGCATCTGATAAGTTCTTCTGCAAGGCAGGCATGCAGCTGGTGTTCATGCACAGGGCTGAGACTGGAGCTTGTGAGCTTGAGACACTTGCTGAAGGCTGTGGAACCCTTCTGAGCATCCTCAACACTCTCTTTTGCTCCCTTTATTAGGCCATCGCTTGTTTATCTGGTGAATGTTTATTACTTAGTTTATTTCCATATGGGATTTTTTTCTAGAGATTTTGTAAAAAAACTGACTGTATTCATCCTGCAGAAACCAGGCTTTGGAATAAAGTGGAAGAAGGGCGATTCACAGCTAAAAGTCTGCTAATGAGGACACTACGAACATGTTATTTTCAACATTTAACTCCCAAGTTTGAATAATTCATGAAAAAAAATCTGTTGAACTAGAAGTGACTGGGCTATTTTAATGAAAGTAGAGATTTAGAATGTTTTTGAGCTGGAGATTAGCACTTAAGTTTCATAAGAGAATTGAAAGCAGTGAGACAAAGTGACCAGTCCAGCCCACAGTGAATTAGTGAACTCAGGTCTTTTTTGTCCAGCATGCTCAAGGGCGCAGAGTAGTTAGAGGTCAATCTGAAAGTGGAACTCAAGCCTTGAGATGCACATGTCCTGCTTCTTGCATTGAGCCACATAGACCCTAGTGGGTAGTCAGACCAAATGTCCCTCTCGTCTGCATTGCTAGGGCATAGAAGACATAAAGAAATCATATCTCCATTTCCTTCCCCACCTTCAGTGATCTATCCCAGTTGGTTTTCGCTCTGCTTGCACATTGGAACCCTCTAGGGAGCTTTTTAAAAATCCTGTTGCTGGGAACCTATCATAGAGCAATTAAATCAGTCTCTGGTGAGTCCCAGGCTTCCGTCTTTTAAAACTCTCTAGATGGTTTCAACTTGAGGCCAAGTTTGAGAAATACTGGGTCTAGTCCTTTTCTCCCTTGTCTTTCCTATTCTCTGCAAGGCTAGAATCCTTCTCTTGCTGCTTTTGTTTTCTTTTTGCTAATCCTCAGATTTTAACTCGATAACCACACAATTTGCATTCAGAATGGGGACAATCCAAGCTATTTAAGACATTAGCCGAACATTTGATCTGAGAATCCCCTTCTCCTATACCTATTTCTTTCAGCTTGGTAGGGTTCCTGCACTCTGCCCCCGGCCCTCACATGTTCATTCCCAGGTCCCCTTCTCCCAGGTGGGGCTCCCATCTACAGCCTTTCCTTGCACCTTTGTCCAGGCCTCTCCCTTGGCTTCAGCCCTTGGCAACCACGGGGCTGGACTAGAGCAACCGGGAGCCCGGGTTAGGTGGGAAGCTTCAGGGATGGCTGCTTCTGTGGTTACTGGTCCCAGAGGGAATAATTCCTCCAGCAGCTCTCCTTTTTTCCTTTGCTGGCTAAGTGTGTGGGTGTGCAGCAAGCATTTGCTAGGGAACGTCGGCAAAAAATAAAACTTCAAGCTTCAATTCTGCAGATAGACTAAGAGACCTTCCAACAGCTCAGAATTGCTGAATCTGGCTCCATCCACCCACTTACCCATCCCTACCCCCGCCCCAGGAAGTGCTAGGTCAAGTTCAATGTGTTTTGATTTAACAGCAGCCTAGCTGATGGGAGTTTAAATCACAAAGGTGATGGTTTTAAGATAAAAGCCACTGAGTAAGTATTGAACATTCACTGAATGTAGGGCACAGTGCTAGGCACTGATAAAACTCAAATGGAAGGTCACCTTTGCTAAAGTTACTTTATGGGCAATGGAAAGAGAGGAATAGAGAGTAACAAGGACAGAAAGGAAATAAAAAGAACCATAAAGAAGGGGAGGTGGAGGGGTTAGGAGTGAGAAGATGACAGCTGTGTGTATAACTTCCCAGGATTTAAAGTCCTGAAATATTTGTTCAGTCCACTCTCACAAATCATATTGCAACCTCCAATTGTTTTAATCTTGCCACTTTGACCTCCCAAGACATTTGGGCTCCTCAGAGAGCTTAGCAAACATGATCCCAAGACAGCTGCTGCTTCTTTCACAATCTGTTTCCATGTCCCTTTTTGTCATTTTCTGACTCCCACGCTTTATCTCCTTTGCTATATCTTGGATACATGGCATTTTTTCAGGGCTATGTAAAGAAGAACATCCAAGACTTTATTAAAGTAATAATGAATATTACTGGTAGAAATAGTCAACACAAAATAAGTTTAATTGCCTCCAGACCCAATTCGGCTCAACAAAATGCAGACATACAAAACTGAAAAGGAAAAATTTGATTTAGTGGGCAACATGGTCACAAAATAACACAACAGCAGACTTAGAGCTGGCAAAATTTGACGTGGTCAAAAACCGGATAATCAAATTTTGTGATGAGATTTAAACAGAAAAATAATTGATACCAATGAAAATAACTTCGCTAAATTATGAACAACAATGATAAAAACTAGAAGCTATGCTATATGGAGAATTGATTGATGAATCTCACTACTTAATGACATTTATTCTAGAGACCATCTTGATAGTAATCTATCAGTGTTAGCACAGTTTTGATGAAAATGTTTATAGTCAAATTTTCTTTGGAGTAAAATAACAGTAAAAACTATTGTGGCTCCTATAGGGGCTGCCTGATGAAGAGAGAGCAAGGCAGATGCTAAGTCACCAGTTGGGAAGGGCTGGGAATCTGTAACTGTACTTCTAAAAAAAAAAGGCTTCCCTCTGTGAACCCTAAATTAAACAAGCCAAATTTGAACACGGATAAAACATTGGAGAGTATTAAGTAGTTATTATTATTATTATTAGGTATAATCATAGTGTTGCAGTCATATATTTTTAAAGTCTTCATGTAGACTGAACTGTGTTCTCCTCAAATTCATATGTTGAAACTATAATTCCCAGTGTGACTTTATTTGAAGAAAGGCCTTGTATTAGCTTTGCCTCACTGTAATGAAATACTTGTCACAGGCCCCTTATAAAGTAGAGAGATTTGTTTTGATTCATCATTATGGAGACTCAAGTCCAAGATTGGGCAATCCAGAGGTTTGGACCTCTGGCAAGCATAGCACATCATAGCAAGAACGTAAGTTGGAGACAGCCTTGAAGCAGAGATGGTGGGTGGGGACAGGCTTGGGTCCCACTATCCCTTTCAGGGCCATGCCCCCAGTGACCTAAGGACCTCTCTTTAAGCCCCACCTCCTACAGGTCTATAACCCCTGCCTGTAGTGCTATCCTGGGGACCAAGCCTTGGACACATGGACCTTTGGGGGACCTTACACATATTCAGACCATAGCAGGCCTTTAAAGAGGTAACTGAAGTTAAATGAGATCATAAGGATGAGGCCCCACTCCAATAGGGCTGTGTGTGGACATGGTAAAAAGGGAACTATCTAACTGCAAGCAGGAGAAAGAGGCTTTAACAGGAACCAACCTTAGTGGCACTTTGATCTGAACTTCAGCTTCTAGAACTATGAGAGAATACATTTCTGTTGTTTAAGCCATTGATCTTTGGTATTTGTTATGGTAGCTGTAGCAGACTAAGACAAGTCCTTTTGGTAAAGATATCTATTGAATTATTTATGACCAGATTAATATGACATCTAAGATTTGCTTTAAAATACTCCAGAAGACAGGTCTGCACTCACCCTACCGAGGTCACGAGTCGCGCGGAACACGCCGAATCAGCCCGTTGCAGACAGGCAGCCACCTGGTTCCACACTGCAAAGACTCAGAGGACACCCGACCACCAGACCACGGTACTGAGTCCCACTGCTCCCGGCCCAGAGGTAGGGGCTTCTGTGCCACCGTCTCACTGCTCCTGGTCCAGAGGAAAGGGCTTCCCAGCCACCATCCCTCCTGCTGCTCCCAGCCCAGAGGAAAGGGCTTTTGGGCTACCTTCTGTCCCGCCACTCCTGGCCCAGAGGAAGGTGCTTCCGGGCCACCATCCCTCCCATGGCTCCTGGCCCAGAGGTAGGGGCTTCTGAGCCGCCATCCCACTGCTCCTGGACCAGAGGAAGGGGCTTCCCGGCCACCATCCCTCCTGCTGCTCCCAGCCCACAGGAAAGGGCTTTTGGGCCACCATCCCTGCCACTGCTCTTGGCCCCTGTCCCACCTCTCCCAGCTCAGAGGAGGTAATCCCGGCAGGCGCCAACAGCTCCCCTCCTGCCCAGTCAAAATGAGAAAACACATAAATAAGTCTCAAAACCAGACTTCCAGATCATCTACAGCAACCCCAAAGGGAAATGAGATGGAACACTCTGATACTCAACCACCTGGACCCACTGGACTGGCAACAAAAGGGAATCTGGAAAAAATGAAATCAGAAATAATTTCTCAAATAACAGGAGAAATTGTGCCCCTAGTGCAAGACATGATTAATAAATCTAGAGAGGAGCTCAGGAACATGATGGAATCCCAACATAAGAAACAAATGGAATCCATAAAACACATGCAAATAGATTTCCAGGACATGAAAAACTCCATTGAAAGTCTACACAGCAGAATTAGCCAATGTGAGGACAGAATTTCAGATATAGAAGATAAGATTGCAATTAGTGACCAGGAAAAGAAAAATTGCTTCAAAATTGTAAGGGAACATGAGAAATCAATCCAGTAGCTGCTAGATGATGCAAAGAAGAATAACATAAGACTGACTGGAGTCAGTGAAGAAAGAGGAGAGAGCGCAGTTGACATAAAAAAATCTCTTTGCAGAAAACTTCCCAAGCAGGGGGAAAAGAGCTTGACATACAGTTAAGTGAGGCATATAGGACTCCAAATAGCCTTGATCAAAAAAAATCTACACATAGGCATATAATTGTTACGATTCCAGAAACTCAACAGCAGAACAAAGTTCTACAAGCAGTTAGAGAAAAGAAACAAATCACATACAAAGGAAAGCCCATCAGAATCACAGCAGACTTCTCAACACAAACCATCAAGGCAAGAAGAGCTTGGAGTGACATATTCTAAGCCCTAAAAGAAAACAGCCTCCAACCCAGATTGATGTACCCTGCAAAACTATCTTTCAAAATGGATGGAGAAATAAGATACTTTCATGACAAAGAGCACCTTAGGAACTTTGTGAATACCAAACCAGCACTCCAAAGAATTTTACACAATATCCTAGGAACAGACATCGAGGGTCACAACCCCAGGAAGCAAAGCACAATGAACCCATCTGGCATGACAAGAAATTAAATGCAAAGGGGGAGAACCCAACAAAAAGAAAAAGTCATGGCAATGACAAGTCAATATGTTTCAGTTATAACCATCAATGTTAATGGTCTCAATTCACCTATCAAAAGAAATAGACTGGCAGAATGGGTCAAGAAGCAAAATCCAACAATATGCTGCATACAAGAAACACACTTGATTCAAAAGGAAACTCATAGACTGAAAGTTAAAGGGTGGAAAACAATACTCCATGCAATAGGAACCCCCAAAAAAGCAGGAGTAGCTATCCTCTGTGCAGATCAAATAGATTTCAAACCAACACTGATTAAGAGAGATGAAGAAGGACACTACATCCTTGTAAAGGGAACAATCCAAGAGGAAGAGATGACAGTCATAAATATCTATGCACCAAACACTAGTGCACCTAACTGTATAAAACAAATACTAACGGACATGAAAAGTCATATATGCCCTAATACAATTGTAGTGGGGGACCTCAACACCCCACTGTCACAAATAGATAGATCAACTAGACAAAAAATAAGTAATGAAATACTAGAGCTCAATCGAACTCTTGAACAAATGAACTTAACAGATGTTTACAGAGTCTTCCACCCCACAAAATCAGAATACACATTCTTCTCAGCTGCACATGGGTCATTCTCCAAAATAGGCCACATACTCACACATAGAACATGTTTTAGGAAGTGCAAAGGAATTGAAGTTATCCTCTGTATATTATCAGACCATAGTGCGATGAAATTGGAGATCCATAGCAAAAGAAATTGGAAAAATGTCACAAACACATGGAAATTGAACAACACACTTCTGAATAACCAATGGGTCACAGAGGAAATTAAAGAAGAAATCAGACAGTTCCTTCAATTAAATGACAATGACAATACAACATATCGGAATCTGTGGGACAAAATGAAAGCAGTTTTACGAGGGAAATTCATAGCAGTGAATATGCATATTAGGAAAACAGAATGAGCCCAATTAAACAACCTGATGCTTAACCTCAAGCTTCTAGGCAAAGAAAAGCAGGACAACCCCAGAGCTCATACAAGGGAGGAAATTATAAAGATCAGAGGAGAAATCAATGCAATGGAGACTAAGAGAACAATACAAAAAATCAATGAAGCCAAGAGTTGGTTCTTCAAAAGAATCAACAAAATTGACAAACCCTTAGCCAACCTTGTCAGGAAAAGGAAAGAAAAGGCCCAAATCCATGCAATTAGGAATGAAAAGGATGAAATTACAACAGACCCAGCAGAAATCCAGAGGATCATCAATACCTACTTCCAGAACCTATACGCCAATAAGATGGACAACACAGAAGAAATGGACAGATTCCTAGATACATATGAATTACCAAAGTTGAATGAAGAAGACCTAAAAATTCTGAACAACCCAGTATCAACCAATGAAATTTAAAATGTAATTAAAAACATCAACTAAGAAAAGCCCCGGCCCTGATGGCTTCACTGCTGAATTCTACAAGACATTTAGAGAGGAACTGCTACCACTACTGGCTAAACTCTTCAATGAAATTGAAAGGGAAGCAATACTCCCAAATTCATTCCTGGAAGCAAGCATCACCTTGTTCCCCAAAGCAGAGAAAGACCCAACTGAAAAGGAGAACTATAGGCCAATCTCACTAATGAACATAGATGCAAAAATCCTTAATAAGATACTGGCAAACGGAATGCAGAAGATCATCAAGAAGATCATACACCCTGATCAAGTGGAATTCATCCTAGGGATGCAGGGATGGTTCACTATATGCAAATCAATCAATGTAATACACTATATCCATAGAGCCAAGGACAAAAACCATATGATTATCTCCATAGATGCAGAAAAAGCATTTGACAAAATCCAACATGCATTTATGATAAAAACCCTACAAAAAATTGGAATAGATGGTCTCTACCTCAAACTCATAGAAGCCATCTATGAAAAACCAACAGCCAATATCATACTAAATGGTCAAAAACTGAAATCCTTCACACTAAACTCAGGAACAAGACAAGAATGTCCACTATCACCACTCTTGTTTAATATAGTTCTGGAAACATTAGCCTCAGCAATGAGACAAGAGAAAGAAATAAAAGGAATAAAGATAGGAAATAAAGAAGTCAAATTGTCATTATTTGCAGATGACATGATACTCTATATAGAAGACCCCAAGAACTCCACCAAAAGTCTTCTAGACTTAATAACCAAATTCAGTCAAGTAGCTGGTTACAAGGTCAACACACAAAAATCCATAGCTTTCCTCTACACACATGACAGACTCACTGAGAGAGAAATAGGGCAAATAATTCCTTTCACAATAGCATCCAAAAAACTGAAATCCTAGGAATCAACCTAACGAAAGAAATCATAGACCTCTTCTCTGAAAACTATAGCACTCTGAAAAGAGAGATTGAAGATGATATCAGAAAATGGACAGACATCCCCTGCTCCTGGGTAGGAAGGATTAATATAGTGAAAATGGCCATACTTCCAAAACTGCTATATAGATTTAATGCAATTCCAATTGAGATCCCAGCAGCACACTTCATGGACCTTGAGAAAACAATCCAAAAATTCATTTGGAGCAAGAAGAGACCCAGAATACCAAAAGCAATTCTAGGGAACAGAGACATGGCAGGGGGTATCACAATCCCCAACCTGAAACTATACTGCAAAGCTACAGTGATAAAAACAGCATGGTACTGGCAAAGAAACAGACTTGAGGACCAGTGGAACAGATTAGAAGATGCAGAAACAATGCCAGATACACTCAGTCATCTCATCTTTGATAAAGGAGCCAAACACCCTCACTGGAGGAAAGATAGCCTCTTTAATAAATGGTGCTGGGAAAACTGAGTTTCAACTTGCCAAAGATTAAAACTAGACCTATATCTCTCACCATGTGCTAAACTAAAATCAAAATGGATTAAAGATCTAAATATTAAAATAGAAACTCTGAACCAGTTGGAACAGAGGTTAGGTAGAATCCTTGAAGACATCGGTGTAAGAAAAGATTTTATGAACAAAACCTCAGTTGCCTGTGAACTAGCTCAAACAATCAACAAGTGGGATCTCTTTTTATTAAAAGCTTCTGTACAGCAAGAGAAACCACCAGCAGTATGAAGAGACAACCCACAATGTGGGAAAAAATCTTCACCTGCTCTTCCTCAGACAAAGGTCTACTATCTTGAATCTATAAAGAACTTAAAAAGATCAGACCTCCCAAATTTAAAGACCCAATCCAAAAATGGGCATCTGAAATGAACAGACATTTCTCACACAAAGAAGTAGAAATAGCAAATAAATACATGAAAAAATGTTCAACATCACTGGTCATTTGAGAGATGCAAATGAAAACAAAGCTGAGATTCCACCTCACTCCAGAAAGAATGGCTGCTATCATGAAATCAACCAATAACAAATGCTGGTGGGGCTGTGGGTCAAGAGGAACCCTGCTCCACTGCTGGTGGGAGTGTAGACTGGTGCAACCGCTGTGGAAATCAATATGGAGATACCTCAAAGAACTAGGACTGGAAGTTCCATTTGACCCTGCTATTCCCCTGCTGGGGATCTTCCCCAAAGAATTAAAAGAATCATACCACAGTGATATATGTGCAACCATGTGCATAGCAGCACAGTTTGTGATAGCAAAAAGTTGGAAACAGCCCAAATGCCCATCAACTGGAGACTGGATAAAGAAAATGTGTTATTTTATAAAATGGAGTACTACTCAACCATAAAAAATGAGAAATTAGAGACATTTATAGCTAAGTGGATGCACATTGAGGCCATACTCTTAAGTGAAATAAATAGGACACACATGTATAAATACTGAATAGTTTCTCTGGTGTGAGAAACTGAAAGTATAAATAAGGACTAAAATGTATAATAGGTAATGTGAAATAGGAAGAAAAGGGGCAAAGGGGAAGGAAGTGGGAGGGGTAGGGGAAAGGATAGAAGGGAATGGGATTAATATGAGAAAATGGAAAAATAGAAACAAAATCTTTGTAAATAGGGAGGAATGGAGGGGTTGAAGGGAGGGCTGGGCAAGGGTGAAAAATAAGAACCAGGAGAGACTATGTAAAGGTGCAAATTTCCAATGACGAATGTCATTCTATTGTATACCTAAAATGTACCAATGATTAGAATGAATAATCGAAAATGTAAAATAGGAAGAAAAGGTCCAAAGGGGTAGGGGTAGTGGGAGGGGCAGGGGAAAGGAAAGAAGGGAAAGGAAAAATGCTGAGAAATGGAAAAAATGGAAATAAAGTCTTTGTAAATAGGGAAGGGTGGAGGGGGTGAAGGGAGGGCTAGGAATGGGGAAAAAATAAGAACCAAGATGCATCATGTAAAGGTACAATTCCCAATGAAAAATGTAATTGTGTTGTATACCTACAATGTACCAATAAAAGAATTTAATAAAGAAAAAAAAAACTCCAGAAGTAAAAATTGAGGTAACAGATAGATTTTTTTTAAAAAGATGGTCAGAATTAATGATTATCAGAGCTAGGGAACAGGTAGGCACACGGAGGTCCATATACTATTCTTTTCTACTGTAGAGTGTTTAAAGATATCCAAATAAGTTTAATTTTTATTTATTTATTTTTTGGTGATGGAGATGAACCAAGGGCCTTCTGCATTCTTGTGCGTTCTTGTTTAGCATGAGTTACACCTTCAGCCTTAAATAAGTTTAAAAAAATTGACACCAACAATTGAGCAGGTGATTTTGATGCCCATCCAAGCAGATAATTGCCAAGAAAGGGTTTTCCATAATGTTTATTCTAAGGTGGACTGCTGAAGTCTGGAATAAAATGTGTTGCTAATATATATTTAGAATGAGAATACCTAAACATAATGAAGCAATAGGGAAAAGAATGAAGGTGCCAGCTGCAAGGAGTGGAACAGTTGGCAAAGGGCGGACAGGCAGGGAAGGAGGAGCACATGGATTAGTCCCTAATGTATATGAGGTGCTATGTAAACACTTTGGATACTTACATGACTCCATACAATGGACTTTTTCAATTCTTTGAAAGTCTTTCATATGAAGAAATTAGGGCCGACAGAAGGATGAGTGAATTCCCAAGGTCACACACTAGGAAGTGGCTGAGCTGGAATTTGAATGCCACCTACTTGCCTCCAAAACTTTCTCTTTCCCTTATCCATTGTCTCCCCTTAGATATTGCCAAATGCCAGATCATTAAGTGTGGGGAAGTTCTAAAGACAAGATCATGGAGAAATGGGGACGGTAAAGACTAACAAATGGGTTGGGCTTGAAGGTAGATGTTGGGGGTAGAGAAATGGTAAAGGAACATCCCAGAGTGAGGAGGGGTGGCAAGATAAGGAACTTGGTTGTAGGCAGAGAATGGGGTAAGATTGAGAACCCACTGCTGGCTCCTAGGAAGATGTGGGGAGGACAAGATTGAGGCATGCGCAGTAGAATTGAAAGAGAAGATGTTCCAGGACTCGGAACTGGTGAGACTGTGTGGATTACAAGTATCCAGGCAAATGGGGAGAGGTGCCTCCATCAATAAGCGAGGGAAGCCTGGAAGAAGTTGTTTCAGGTGAGGAGGAAAGAAATGAGTTTGGTTTTAAACATGTAGAATTGGAGACAACAGCAGAACATGCTAGCGGAGGGCCCAAATGGGGTTTGGACAGCATTTTAGATGTGAAGACTCATCTGGTGTACCTAACACGTAACAGGTCAATCCCCGAAATACAAAGGAGACTTGACTCTCAGTTCTCACACAGTAGCGGAAAAACACAGCAGTTATTCTCTGTGAGCCTGCCCTGCACCAGGCGCTGTGCTGGTTTTGGGGATGCAGCACTCCTGGAAACAGATAGGTTGCCTGGATTATTATAATTGCTCTTCCTGTTTCCGCCCTGACCTTTCCTCCATTTCCCTCTGACAGCAGCAGCCTTTGGAGTTGCCTTGACCTATAGTATATTCATGAGAACAGCGCCCGCACCGACTGTGCTGAGAAATGCACACTCAGTGTGGCTGCACGAGATAGCGTTGGGAAAATGAGCCCTTTCAAAGTGTGATTATGTCACTCTTCTGCTCAGAACACCTCCAGAGCTCTGCTCTCTGTTCCCTGACACATAGGCCTCAGGGCCTTTGCACTGGCAGTTCCTGCTACCTAGAAGATTCTTCTGCCAGATAGCCATCACAGTTTCCTTTAAGGCTTTATTAAATATCACCATCTGAGTGAGTCTTTCCTTGACCATCTGTTTTTTTTCAGTTTTTATTTTTATTAGTATATATTTGCATTACATAATGATTACATTACTTGGGTGGAGTTGGTATATGTACATAACACTTCCGAATTCCTTTTTTCATCCCGTTTCCCTCCCCTCCCCCATCTTTTGATCCTCTTCTCCTTTTGAACAAAATCTATTTCCCTTTTTCTTATAATCTATCTTTTATTTTACTCTTTATACTTTGGTTTCTCATATAAGAAAACCGTGTGATCTTTAAGCTTATGTATCTGATTTATTTCACTTAACACTGTAGCCTCACAGTGTATCCATTTTCCTACAAATGACTCAAGCCTATCCTTCTTTATGGCAGACTAGTACTCCGCTATGTATAAATAGCACATTTTCTTTAACCTGTCATCTGTTGATGGACATATAGGCAGCTTCTAACATCTAGCTATTATGAATTGTGCTACTATAAACATGGGTATGCATGTATCACTGTAATATGATGTGTAACTCTTTCAGGAAGATAGCTAGAAGGGGAATAGCTAATAGGAATTTCCAGTTATAACGTTTTGAGGAGTCACCATGCTGATTTCTGTAGAGATTGTACCATTTTTTACTCCCACCAATGTAGAAGGGGTACTTTTCCCTTGGAGCCTTGCCAGCATTTGTTATTATTTGATTTCTTGGTGATAGGCATTCTTTCTGGAGTGACATGGAACCTCAGTGTTGCTGTTTGTTTTGGTTTGTTTTTTTGGTTTTTGGAGGCAGGGTCTTGCTAAATAGTTCAGGCTGACCTTGAACTCACTATGTGACCCAGGTTAGCCTCAAACTTGCAGCAATTCTCCTGCCTCAGCCTCCCAAGTGCTGGAATTGTGGCTGTGCACCACCATGCCTGGCTCAGTGTTGTTTTTGTGTCTCTCTGATGGCTAGAGATATCGAACATTTTTTCATGTATTTAATGGCCATTTGTACTTCTTCCTTGAAGTGTCTCTTTACTTTAGCTGTCCATTTTTTGATTGGGTCTTTTATTTGGGAGAGTCTAATGTTTTTGAGTTCTTTATATATTCTAGATAGTAATCCTCTTTCTGATGAATTTTTGTTGTTTTTTATTGCAACTTTTCTATCTTGGCCTGTTGCATCCCTAATCTATTCTCTGCTCTGCTTCTCCTTTAGCACCTGTTTTTCATTTTCACATAGAATATATTTTTATTTTTAAAAATTGTCCCTCATCATTAGAATAGAAGATAAATAAGGGCAGAGCTTTTTGTCTGATTTGCTCACTGCTGTAATCCTAAAAACTAAAACGTGGAAGATGCTCAACTAATGAATGATTTCACTGTTTCATGAATGAAACACAGCACATCCGGGCAACTGATAGAGGAAAGATATGGATAAACTGTTAGTAATGAAAGAGAAGTGCCAGTTTTACCTACCAAGACTTTCAGAGAAGGTTTCACACAAGAGGTGACAATTGAGCTGAGATCAAGGCTGATGTGGTAGGTGAATAGTGGCCCCTCAAAGATATCCAGGTTCTAATTCCTGGAGCCTAGGATAAAAGGGAATTTACAGATATGATTAAGGTGCGTATCTTAGATGGAGAGATTATCCTGTATCATCCAGGGGGACCCTAACTGCAGTCAGGTAACCTTATAAGGGGGAACAAAGGTAGAGTTAGCAGCAGACACAGCAGCAGAAGTCAGTAACAATGAAGCAAGATGCTTTGTTTCTGTCTTTAGATAGAGCACCATTGATCCAGTCATACCACTGCTTGGTATATACCCACAGGAATTAAGGTCAGCATACCATAGGGATATCTGTGTGCTCATGTTTGTTGGGGCACAATACACAATAAGCAAGATGCCAAACCAGCCTAGGTGCCCATCAACAAGTGAGTGGATAAAGAAAATATGGTACATATATATGTACAATAGAGTATTATTCAGCAGTAAAATGAACAAAATTTTGTCATTTGTAGGAAAGGGGGTGGACCTGGAGGTCATCCTGCTGAGCAAAGTAAGCCAGACTCAGATAGAAAAATATCACATGTTGTTCCTAATATGCACAATCTAAAAATGATGACAAGAAAATAGACTGGCGGCTGTTATTAGACAAAAGGAAAAGAAGAAGGGAGAGGGAGAGGAGGCCTGCAATAGGGGAACATGATTGTGATCAAAATATGTTCTACACATTGACCCCCAAACATGTGAAATTAGGGGGCAGGGTGGAGGGAGAGGTTGGGAGGGGATTAAATTATGTTATGTACATGTATAAATCTGCCAAAATGAAACCCATTAATCTGTATAACTAATATGTATGAATAAAAAATGTGGAAAAAAGAGAAAAAGTCCTTTAATAAAATGTCACCTGCACACCCACACACCTGCACATACACATGCGTGCGCGGAGGAAAGAACCCTGAGCCAAGGAATGCCAAGAATGCAGCTCTGGAGCTGGAAAAGACAAGGAACCAAATTCTAGATCCTGTGGAGGGAGAAAGGCCGTGATACTCCAATTTCAGCTCAGAGAAATGATTTTGGATTTCTGATCTCCTGGATGGTCAGAGAACAAAAAGTGTGTTGTTTTAAGCCACTAAAGTTTGATAATTTCTTACAGAAATAAAAGTGAGACTGGTTTGGATGGTGGTGGTAGTGATAATTTGGATCAGTGTGATGATGGGCTAGGCTGGCAAGAGACTGGAGGAGGGATGAGAGACAGTCCTGGGCCAGGATCGAGGCAAAAGAACTCCATGTGTGGTCCTGCGGTCAGTCATCAGCTTTGCCATGGATAGCCTAGAGAGAACGTCATGGGATTCCCAGAGGATCCTAGCCCACAGCATATTATAAAATAATTACAAAAGCCCTTTCTTATAAGTAATGAAAGTGAAAATAGACAAATGGGATTATATCACGCTAAAAGGTTACTGTATAATAAAGGAAACAGCAGCAACGCAAAGAGACAATTATGGAATGGAAAAAAATATTTTTCCAAACCATACATTTGATAGGAGGTTAATATTTAAAACATGTAAGAAACTCAATTTAATAGCAAGAAAACAAACAATGCTATTAAAAATGAGCAAGAAAAACAATCTAATTTTATAATGGGCTAAAGAACTAAACAGACATTTCTCAAAAGAAGACATAAATGGCTAACAAATACATGAAAAATGCTCAGTTTCACTAATCATCACAAAAATGCAAATCAAAACTATGAGATATTATCTCATCCCAGTTTGAAGGGCTATCATCACAAAGATAAGAAAAAACAAATCGTGGCTAAGATGTGGGGAAAAGGGAACTCTTATACATAGTTGGTGGGAGTATAAATTGGTACAGCCATTATGGAAAACAGTATGGAGTTTCCTCCATAAATTAAAGATAGAAATGTTATATGATCCAACAATCCCATTTCTGGGTGTATTTCCAAGGCAATGTAATCACTATGACTAAAAGATAGCTGCATTCACGTGTTTGTTCTGGCACTGCTCAAACTACACAGGACACAAAATCCACAAAAGTGTCTATTAATGGGTGAAAAGATAAAGAACATACGGCATACATAACTGTGGAATGATACATAGCCTTAAAAAGGAAGGAAATTCTGTCATTTGTAACGATGTAGATGAACCTGGAGAACAGTATGTTAAGCGAAATAAACTAGGCACAAGAATACAAATATGACACAAATTCTGTTACTTGCGGAATGTAAGAAAGTTGAACTTATAGAAGCAGAGAATAAAATGGTTCCCAGGGGGCTGGGAAAACAGAGTTTGGGCAGATGTTTGTCAGTGGATACAAAATTTCAGTTAAATGGGGAAATAATTTCAAGCAATCTATAGTGCAACTTGGTGACTTTAGTTTATAACAATATATTGTTTTCCTGAGACATCTCTAAGAAAATAGATTTTAAATGTTCTCACCAAAAAAATAAGTATGGGAGATAAAACATATGTTAATTAGCTCAACTTAGCCATTCTACACCATGTACGTATTTTGAAACATCACTTTGTACACCAAAAATATGTGTACTTTTCACACTGTCAATTAAAAATAAATTTAGAGTAAGTCCTTCCTTATAATGGTTCAAATCTTTGCATTTTGCCCTTCATTTCTTATTGGACTTTGTAAAACCAGTTCACTTTTATAACCAAAACTATGCTCTCTGTTTCTCTGGTGAACAAGTACCTTTGACAGGCAACAGATTTGATCAGCCATTCTCTTCAGAGCAAAAGGCCTACCACGTTGGGACATGTTCTTTCAACATCTCTTTGAGTACCCCTAGTGCCAAGGAGTTCATCGGGTGTTGTTTTTTGTTTGCTTGGTTTTTTGTTGTTTTTTTTTTTTCTTTTTTTGAGATAGGGTCTTACTGTATAGTCCAGGCTGGCCTTGAACTCACTATGTAGCCCAGTCTGGCCTTGAAGTCAGAGTGCTGAGATTGCAGGTGTGCACCACCATGCCCAACTGCTTGCAAGTCTGTGCATTCCCATCCTTAGAGGAGTCATATTATGTCTGAAACTGCTCCTAGTCCTCGTTTACTTCTGGTTCTAATTCTGAGACATGATCATCAGCAAAGAAAAGATGGTTAAAGGCCTTGGCTTTGGAGTCAAATAGAAATTTTTCAAATCCACACTCTGCTAAAGTGATCGTGGTCCATTTATTGATTTGGTTTGCTCAGCTGTAAAATGGGGATAAACATAGGATTTATCCATAAGGTTGTTGATAACAACAACAAAAATAATCTGTTTAAAGCATAATGTGTGGCACATGGTAAATGCTAGTACCATGTTTTAACATGGTAAAAGATATTTAAATGGTAGATGTTACTATGGCTGTTAGAAGTCAATTAACTATATCTCTTCAAAAAGCATATATTATGAGCTGGGCAAGGAAGCATATGCCTGCAATCTCAGCACTCTGGAAAACTAAGGAAGAAGGATTGGAAGTTCGAACCCAATTTAGTGACTTAGTGAGACCCTTGTCTCAAAAAAAAGGGTGGGCCGGGGATTTAGCTCAGTGGTTCCGCCACCTGCCTGGCAAGCACAAGGTCCCAAGTTTGATCCCCAGTACCAAAAAAAAAAAAAAAAAGGACTGAGGATGTAGCTCAGTGTGAAGGCCCTGAATTCAATCCCCAGTAACAATATATATATATATATATATAATTTTATATTATGATATGTGCTTTCTTTGGGGGAGGGGAAGGGCCCAGAAAGTTCTATCTCCTCATGTACCTGACCTCCTTGAATGAGCACTACAGCACGGTAAGTGTGTTCAGACTCTCATTCAGGACACGAGGAGGACAACATATCTCCCAGGGCTTTTTCTGCCTGCTTAGGAGGAGAAGGGATTTGCTTTCCATTTGCCAGTCAGCAAACCAGCGTCCTAATGAGGGATTGATTTTCTCCGCATTCCATTAGCTCCAGGTCTTTGAAGAGAGCATAATGCATTACAGTGGGGAGATGGATTGCATCATCTGCGAGCTGAAAAAGGACCTGGACAGGGACAAGGCTGGAGTTATAGCTTTCAGAGAGCAGTGATCCTACTTTGCTTCACATTTGCCATGTATGTTTTTCTCAATTCTTTAAAGCTTGGCAGTCTGTACCCACATTTCCGCTCGAGACACATATTTCATAACCAGCTCAGCTGCTGACCCAGTTAAATAACAATGAGTGGATTTTCATAAATCTGAACTTTTTTTTCTCAGAATAACCCAGAAGAGGCTACAGGGAGGTTACTGGGGAGAAGTGATCAGCAGTGGTATGGAAACCCCTTTGATTGATGGCCCTGAGCACTAGCTGTCTGCGCACCATCAAACCACTGGTGGGAGAAGAAGAAAAATTCAGTTCATTCACTTTAGCAGAAGAAACTGCTATCTTCCAGAGGGTGGAGTGATTTTATTTTTCCCCATAAGAAGAAAGGTTGCTAACTGAGGAATTTTGTGGGAAGTATAACCAGTAGTATGATGGCAAACGTTTAACTGCAGATTCTGGGGAGTGGGGAAGACCTGATTTGTAGAAATTGCTCATTTTCATGATATGAATACATTTACCATAGCTGATTTTCAGATACCAGCCTGTTGCTAAGTTTTGTGCTGCTCCAGAGAGATGTGCAGTTGCACACTATTATAGAATGTTTCCACCATCCAAATATAGTAGATGTATCTGGTAAAGTCAAATATGCCTTGAAGGATTTTCTGAGTGTTGTTTTTTTTTGGTACCAGGGATCGAACTCAGGACCTTGCACTTGTGAGGCAGGTGGTGGAACCACTGAGCTAAATCCCTGGCCCACCTGAGTGTTTTGATCAATAGGAGGAATGATTTGTAAATTAGCAGTCATTATTTACTGACATTTATTCTCAATGGCTGTATTAAAAATAATTTTATGATACTTAAAATAGTTTGCTGTCTTTCCTTCTTAAGAAAGATAAACGTCTCCTTTGTTTACACACATTGATTTGCCCTATAAGCATTTTTCCCACTGAGAGTGCAAAAGTCCAGCCTGCTTGACCACTGTGATTTCCTTGTGGTGGGTGAGGCCTTACCCTGCTTTTATGTGTCACCGTACCATGACCAAATTGGGTCCAGATTCTTAATCCAGGCTAAGATGCTCCTTGCTCATTGTCTTTTTTCTTTCTCTTAAATAATATATTTTTATGTATGCATTGAATTAGTAGTAACATTGTAAATAGATGTATTTTTCAGTACTCCCTGCATAATTAAAAATCTGTCCTTCTTTAACTAACATGATCTTTTACCATCATAGTTATAATTTTTGTGGACTTTTAATAGTTTAAGATGATGATGGTGATGATGATGATGACGACAATGATGCAAAGATTTTCAACTCTGGGTGTATATAATAATCACTGAGGATCTTTGAAAACCATCAAAAAATTTCCCATGGCTCTCTCAAGAGCAACTGTGCTAAAAATCAGTGAGTAGGACCTCCCAGTGATTAGAAAATTTAAAAATTCTCTCAGAATATTCTGATGTGTTGATTGAGAATCACTATTCCAGTTGTGCATTTAATTTCTTGCTTAGTTTTGGATCCCTTTCCTTGGAGTGGGACCAAAGCTGAGAGCAGCCCATTGTAGGGGGAAGATTCCAGATCAGAGTTTAGAAGACTTGAAGTAGTTTCAGCTGTGATGCCAACTAGCCATGTGAACGTGACCTCTGTATTAGTCAGCTTTCCCCATGCTGAGACACAATACCCAATACTCACAACTTAAAGGAGGAAAGGGTTAGTTTGGCTCACAGTTATAGGAGATTCAGCAGGCTCCAAGACAGAAACCTAATAGGAGAAAGGCCTGGCAGAGCAAAGGTGCTTAGTTCATAGTGATGGAGGAGCAGAGCAAAGCAACAGTGCCAGAGAGAACTGGGAGAGGGATCATATACAGTATTCAAGGTCAGCCTCCAGGACCCCCCAGACACACCTACCTATTGCATGTGTATGGCAGAATTGCTAAATAATTGTAGGCTATCCACATCTTCTTCCAACTTTGTATTCAGTGATATCATGTGATAGCTGGAAATCAGCCACCATTGGGGTATTTACACCATGGACATTGTTAAGTGTTATATATCTGAGCTTTTTTTTTTTTTTTGGCACCAGGAATCGAACTCGGATCCTTCCGCTTGCAAGGCAGGCGGCAGAACCGCTGAGCTAAATCCCTGGCCCCTATCAGAGCTTTTTCACTTGGAGATCCAATTAAATATTTTCCAGCACATTACTTCTTGGAGTAACGGAAAAGTTGGAAAATATAGTACTTCATGATTTGTCCTTGCCCTGTATTAAGCAGCTTCAAGCAGTGAAGAAATATTTGCATTGACTAATTCTGCTAATAATTTGAGAATACCACCTCTGTTCCTCAGTTCTTCCATCTCTGAAGTAGGCAAGGGCATGATATATTCTTTAGTGATCCTATGAGATCACTGTGAATACATTTCATTTTTAATTCTTAAAAATAGTCCTGTGATTTATGATTTGTGGTTTAATGAAAGGGGTTCAAAAAAACTAAATACTTTATTAACTACAAGCCATTGTTAGAAAGAATTATTGTAGACATCTAAGTCAGTTAGAAATATTATAGGCAATCAGACAGGGCTGGGCCCACAAAGAGGTCAGTGCAGAAGACAACTGTGGCTGGAGGCACATTTGTTGAAGGCCATGCTTCCAGACAAAAAGAATTGAATACACCTACATACTTCCCCCAGGGATGAACAGCACTGATTGATATTCTAAATAGGGATCAGTCACCTTGGGTGGGGGACCAAGACCTCCTTAGCCTATTCCTTCCCAGAAAATCCTTGTTCTGTCCATGTGTGCTTGTTACATGACTTGCTTCTCCAGCTGATCCCCATTTAATCAATATTACCTAAGTGATTATACTTGCAATCGTATTAGTTGACTACAGTTTTGCCACACCTTATACCTGCTTCACCTTTGCTCTATAAAGCTCCCTTGAGAAGCAGGGTCCACAGGCAACACACGTCCAGTCCCCCTTCTGTCTCTCTTAGACAGAAACTATCTTTCTTTCAATAAATACTTCCTACTCTTAATTTCCATTTTTCCTAGAATTCATTCTTCGATTTTAAAGAACAATGAACTCAGCATATTGGACATCTAGCAGGTTGAAAGTTATATTTCCCTTAAATGATTTGGATTATTTGAAGGTTTTGTATCATCCCTATATCAAATGCCCTATATCAAGATCACATAGTCTCAAGAGAACAGTTAACAGATATGAAGGCAAGAAGCTAGAAAATAAAAAAATATATAAACTTTCCACTTTTGCCATAGTTTTTTATCTCAGTGCTTGGCAGGATGAGAGGAATGAGAGGATGGCCTTCTGGTGCACATCTTTGGAAACTCCCCCAGTCCTTGATATACTGAAGCACTTTTGAAGGTGGCACATTGTGGTTATTCTGGGATATTTGAATGCTTAAATTAACTCCTGGTTTAAACTAAGGGTTATTAATAACTTGGAATTTTATGTTGAAATTATTCATTTGCAATCATTTTTCCACACTAAAATAAAAACAAAAACAGGAATAAAATGTAAGGGAACACCTAATCATGGAACACCTCATCAATCCTGTGAGTAGAGTGGTAGTGACCCTAATCTCCTCCCACACTTCTCATCCTTCCTCTGCATTTTGGAACTGTGAGTTTGGGCTAGAAATAGATAACCTTACTCATGAGTCCTGCCTACTTGTGGTGATTAGACAACCTTGAATGGTCTGTGTCATGCCTGACCTGAGTGAGACCCTCTTAGCCAATATGCAGCCCTCAACAAACAACAAGAAACCACTGAAGGGCCACACTGTCCTCAGTAAACAGAACAGATGGTCATAAAGAAAATTTCAGACAGGACATCCAATCTCCCCGGTGCCAAGCAGTACAGTATTATCTGCATACCTGAACTGACCATCCTGAGAACTTTGATCCCAAGCATTCCACCCAGATTCCTTAGGATTATAACCTTATCCCCAACCCTATAAAAACTTCACCTCTGGCCAGACGCTGATAGCATTCACGATCTCAGCCTGCCTGCACCCAGTCAGAATAAAATTAGCTTCTATTGCTCACACAAAGCCTATGTCTGGGTAGTCTCTTGTGCATTGTTTGTAACAATCTGAACCCAGTTGTGGACTAAAGTTATGCCAAGAAGTCTACATCTGTTTCAACCCCCAAAGCTTTGTTTGTAGACTAAAGAATGATTATTTTTCAAATTCATTAAGGCATTATTGTCATTAATTAAACACAGCTTCGCTTTGAAGTCTTACTGAATCCATAGCATCTTTGGGTCATCAGGGCCACCCTATGGCTGTAGTACAGTTAAAAATAAAGGAGCTGAATGAGTCACTCCCCTTCCTCCATTTAACTCTAAACAGCACCCAATAGTTACTTCTGCTTCCATTATCCTAAAAGAGGTAGAAAACAAAACAACAAAAGCCTAGAAGATTGTCAATGCCATAGGTGACAGCACAGGTGCCAGAGCACAGGCACCATACGGAGGCATCTAAAGCTGCAGTGTCTCTGGCTTTTAAATTCTGAAAGCCTGAGTTATCAGCCCCTTTTTTTCCTTTTGCTGCTGCTATCTTTGACCTGTGTGCAGTGCTTTTCTGTTGCCTCAGCACTTTTCTTGGTCTATATTATATCTTTGTTGGCATGGACTTGACCTGAGCACAACTTCCTATGAGCTTCAATAAACGTAGCTGCTTACTACCTACTTCTCAGTGTACTCTTGTCAATGCTTTCCTCATTGTACACAAGAACCTGGACTATTACTGGCCCATTCAACTGAAGTTTTGCTCCCTCTGAGGTCCAGCTGACTGGGTTCCATACAAGGGCTGAACAGAAGCCCAAATTCCCCTCCAGAGACATTTGTTCTGTTAAGGCTGAGTCAGCCCTGAAGGAAAGATTGATCCATCTAGAAAATCATCTTTTACCTCAGTTTCATAAAGACATGCAAGTAGTACATATTCAGTCAATAGTTATTAATAACTACCACAGTGCAGTGATTTTTATTAACAGAAAAAGAAGCCTTTATGCCCAAAAGAATTGGAAAGCCCTGGGAAAGATTTGTAATTTGGATACTGACATTCCTAATTCTGAGTGTGTGCTCACATGCATATGTGAATGCTCATTCACACACACACACGCATATGCACACTTGACACATGACTTAATGGGGTTGCAAATATCCCCTTCCAATATGATCAGAGTGACTGGATTTTACTAGTTTCCATCCTGTCTCAGGTTCCAATGAAGATTCTGCTAACATTATTATTGTCATGGGTCCATTCACAGGCTACTGGTTGAGACTAGCAGCAGAGCAAGACAGCCTAAAACTTACGTTAAAATAATAAACTTTTAAGGGGCTGGGGATTTAGCTCAGTGGTTTCGCCACCTGCTGTGCAAGCACAAGGACCCAAGTTCGATCCCTGGTACCAAAAAAGAAAAAAATAATAATAATAAACTTTTAGTATTTCTCATGGTTTTGTGAGTCAGATGAATAACCCAGTTGGGGGTGAATGGTCTCAAATGGCTTCACTTACATATCTGGTGGTTGGCTCAAAGTCAGCTGGGGCAATGGGTATGCTTGGCTATTTATTTTTATCACCCCAGGCTGTCTTGGACTTGTTCACATGGTGATTAAGGTTCCAAAGAGCAGCAAGAGAGAGAGCCTTGATGTGTACACAGCAGTTTGACAGCCCCTGCTTGCATTTTGTTTGGTAATGTCTCATCGTAAAGCTGAGTAACTAGCCCAGCCCACAGTCAAAGAGGGAGGGCATGGTCAAAGATCATGAATAGAAATTGTGATCTTGATTACAAATTACTATACTAACTGATTTTAAAGACATTAAGAAAAAAAGTCCTACTTCTAGTTTTCATTAAAGAACTTTTTCCTAAAGCCTATCATTATTGCTAAGTAATTTAAAAAATTCTCATAACTACATTAAAAATGTAAAAAGAAATAGATAAATTAGTTTTCATAATGTTGTTTTCTAACCCAATATATCTAATGTTATCATTTCAGCATGTAAAAAACATAAAGAATTGGTGGGGGATTTAGCTCAGTGGTTCCGGTGCCTGCCTCGAAAGCACAAGGTCCCAAGTTCGATCCCTGGTACCAAAAAAACCCACAAAACATAAAGAATTATGAGATTTTTATTTGTTGTTGTTGTTGTTATTGTTGTTTTGGTACCGGGGATCGAACTTGGGTCCTTGCGCCTGCGGGACAGGCGGTGGAACCACTGAGCTAAATCCCTGGCCCTAATAATATCTTTTTTTTTCTTTTTGGTACCGGGGATCGAACTCAAGACCTTGTGCTTGTGAGGCAGGCACCAGAACCACTGAGCTAAATCCCTGGCCCTATGAGATTTTAAAAATACCAAGTCTCCCAAACCTGGGATATATCTCATAACTACAACACATTTGAATTTGAAATAGTGACATTTTAAGAGCAATAGTCACATGCAACTAATGGACACCACACTGGGACAGTATGACTTAAGAATATAAACTTTATTTCTTTATTTCCATGAGAAAACTCAGGCTCAGAAAAGATAAGTGGCTTTCCCAGGGTCATATGCCAGTTAAGTGGCTGAGCCAGAATTAAGCCTCAGGTTGGATATAAAGGAAGCATCACATTCCTGCTTTGGGGAGTCCTCTTTTCCTTAGCCTACTGCAGTGATGGCGAAACTTTTAGAGACTGAGTGCTCAAACTGCAACAATTTATTTCAAAATGTCAACACTGGAATTAAACCTGAATACTGAGGTTTTAGTTTAGAAAAAAAAATGTTATCCAGCGCTTGGCTGCTGGGGTGACTTGGCTCACATGCTGACAGAGAGGGCTCCGCTTGCCCATGGCAGCACATGTGCCATAGGTTTGCCACCATTGGCCTAATGGGTCTAATTCACTCTCTTCTTCCGAGGCCTTCTACAATTTCACCTTTAACCTATTCGTTTTTCCCACTGTTTTCCACTCCTGCCAGTCCTCTCCATCCTGCACATGTGCCACAGTCACCTGGGAAGTGGAAGACACAACTCACTCCCGAATTCACTGCCCTTTGGGAGTTCTTCAGCTTTCTGATCTCTTTCCTGGTGGTGCTTTATCTCCAGGAAGGTTATGAGATTCTCAGGAGCAAAGGCTATGCCAATGATTAGGTTCATTCTCCACACAGCATTTTGTATAGTTCTGTCCAGATGGCTGGAGCTCAGTAACTCAGTGATCCATCTGAGCTGACATCAGAGGAAGGACTAAGGTACTCAGAAAGGTGCTCAAAAGGGAGATCTGACGTCCCTAGGGACATGGCCTCAGAGACACTCTTCCTCTGCAAGGGAAGGAAGGCAGCTGGATGTGCAGGCGACCGTGCAACAGGCTCAGGGCAGCCTGGCATGTCAGTGCCCTCGACAGTTGCTGCAAGGATGAGTCAAGTGTGCTTCTAAGTCAGGCTGAGGCCAAAACAGGGAGGGATTGACAGATTGTCCATCACACCCACGAAACTGATAAATATAGCACTTAAAAAACATTAAATTCTGAGTGCAAACTTGGTGACAGAATGAAAATGGATATTAATGACTGATGATTAAAATAGTAATTAAAACTGCTTAGTTTCTAATTGATCTTTTCCAATATTATACTTATTTTTCTGTCTGAAGAGAATATGCTCTTTATGTTCCCTTGCTGTAAAAAAAAAAACAAAGCAGGGCTGGGGGGATGTAGCTCAGTGGTTCCCGTGCCTGCCTCCTGAGCAGAAGGACCTGAGTTCAATCCCTGGTACCAAAAAAAACAAAACAGCAACTAAAACCTTTTTCATTTTGGATTGGTCCTTTTCAATATCTTACTTACTTTTTGTTTGAAGAGGTAATATTTTTAATACTTTTTCCCTATGATAACACACCGGAACAGTTTTGTTTTTTGTGTTTTTGGGGTTTTTGGGGGGTTTTTAAATTCCCTTTTAAGTAATTGAACTGATTAGTGTCCCATATGGAGTGGAGACAATTGGTTTCACCTATGTTGGTGTACAGTTACCAACAGAGCTGAAATTGTTTACATGTTTCTCATTTCCTTGTGGAAACTCTTAGACTCTGTCAGATAAAGATCTGGCAGACTCCAACTTTGTGACCCTTACAGCCTTTGGTTATCAGATGTGGCTGTATCCTGTTCAGCAGACTCTGGGATGAAAAAGTGTGTTCTACAGTTTTGTACAGAATGAACTTTGAAGAGCAGCCCAGAACCCATTTCCTCTTGCCTGTTCCTAACAGCACTCTGATTTTGTCCAGGGACGCCTCACAAACCTATTCGGTTGTTTGTGGCTCTTATTGACCTGTGGGTAATCCTACTCCCCTGCCACAGAGATTAGTTTAAGAATCCAGACCTTGGATAATTACTGCATGACATTTTTTTAGGCCCATAGGATTGGTTCAGGAGTGACTGTGTGACTGTTCTGGCCAAAGAAATGAAATGGAAGGTTTTTGTAGGAGTTTCAGATAAGGGGGTTCCTATATTTAAGAGTGATGTTACTGAATGAGATGATCTCTCTTATGGACAAGTGCTATGGGCAAATGGAGAGACCAGGAAGTGCTACAGTCACCTTGCTGTCAGCCTGAGAATGTGCTGGCCCACAAGAGGGAGGGGAGAAGCAAACCACAGAGAGCCAGAGATGGAGGCTGATGGAGTCATACCTAGTGACTGCCTAGAATCGTAGCTTTCTCAGTTGAATGAACCAATAAATCCCCTACAGGGTATGAGCCAGTTAAACTGGAAATTTCTGTTACTTGCAGCCAAAAACATCATTATTGATATAGACAATAGATCAATAATATATCTTTTTACTAAAGAAACGTGAGTCATAAAATAAGAATTCAGTCTTAGGGGATACTATAAACATAAATGCATAATCACATATAGAAAATAAAATGCAGAGTCTTCTCTTCTTTCTTTCAAATGAGGAAACAAGTTTAGAGAGTTTTGACTGAGCCTTTAAGTAGAAGAACTAGAATTCCTGCTAGACATAGAGACCCTAGATTTTTTTAAAAAATAGCTGTACTTTGACAAATTCCTTCAGAGATGCTCTATGAACAATGTGGCCCAAGACCTTACTTTCACCTACTAATCTTAATAATTAAATCCAGGGCTTCACACTCTTCTGCTATATTTTTCATAAAATATTTGAACAAAAAATAGGTTCTGTGTATCTTCTTGTTTTTTTACACAAGGTTCTGTCTTGATAACCTTTGCTATTTTTTTTAAGTGGCTTTGTGTTTTTTTAGTAATAAATGGTTAAGAAGATAAGTCTTCTACTTGCCTATTTGTGAGCATGGCAATCTGATCCAAATAATGTTGTAAGATTCTATCTGGACCTCATTCTCTATCCCAAAGCAATTTGTCAAGATACTTTCCTAAATATAGTTCTGTCAAGAATTCTGGTGGCAGTTGTCAGTCAATAAAATTATAATTTCCTGGCTACAAATGAATGAATGATTAAAACGTCTCCCCACCAATAGATGGTGTTATATTATACAGATCCACTTTTACTCTCTTGAAGAATCTGTTGCAGACCTGGCTTAGAGTGCTACCCATTTATCTTTTAAAAGGCACTAAACTTGTTTAACTATTAGAATGGAATATTTCTAAAACTTTTCTCAATACTCAACAATGGATCAGTGTTTAACATGATAGTATTACTGTGAAGATTAAAAAGCCTTGGTAATATGGCCACAGCAGAGTTACACTTACCTCATTATTTAATTCTAAAGTTTCTTTTAAAAAAGAGTTTGTAATCCTACAAGGATAATAAGCATGTAGGACTTCAGAGGAAAAATATTCACTGTCACCTAATATATTTGAGAAGGTTTCAGCAGTGAAACCTGAGTTGGCCCTCTGGGATTCAGGTAGGAGCAAGAAATTAGAAAGGTACTCTGGTTAAGGGAATGGTATGGATACATGGGTGGTGATGGGGATGGATACAGCATATTTCAAGTAATAGTTGACTGTAGGGAACAGGGAAAGGGAATCTTACCAGAACTCCTACAGTGAGTCCTGGTCTCCTGTGAACCATGATGGTACAAGATGAATTAATTAATGAAGACAGAAAATGAGACTTGGAGAAGAAGCTGAGCTTTGGGCCTAATCAATGCCGCTCTGGGCACCAAAGACAAAGACCCTGAGCTTGCCACACCTTTATTTAGTACATTGGGAGTAACAGATGACTTATAGGGCGGCTGCAATAATCCTAGAATAATGAGGAATTTACGCAGATGAAGAGCCTAGGTCACAAAGAACTTATGTTGATCAGGAATTTGTTCCTCCCCAGGATGTCTTCAACTGATGTAATACTGCCCTGGAGCATCACAGCATCACCCGACCATTGAGGTCTTAGCTGTGACTGGAAGTGAAAATGGAGTCCCATGTCTCAACATACCATAGCTGGCCTGTAGGCAGGAAAACTAGGCCTAATCATAATTTAATTGTGAAATGGTTTTTTCCTAAAATTATGTAAAATTGTTCCCGACAGTCAACTAGTTTGGCTGGAGAAAGAGATAATGCAGAATCCTTTCTGCAAGATAATGTTGTAGAAAATCTTAAAATCCAAACTAAGAAACCTGCATTTGGTTTTCTTTCTGTAGGCTTATAGGAGCCAGCTCTAGAAGCTAGGAAGGAGGGTTGAGGGCTTCAAGGTGAACCTGTCTGCAGAATACATAGCCCAGGAGGTGGGGAGCCTGTTTCAGATGAAAGGAAGTGGTCCACATGCAAATGGAACAGCCTGACGGAATGAGTGCAAGAGCGGAAAGGGAGGATCCAGAGTAAGAGACATTAGGAAGGGAAAGAATCAGCAGCTCTTAGGGACCAATTAGAAAAGGAAGTCCCAGATGGAGAGGGCATCCAAAATGATTCTGAAGTTCTTAGCCTGCATGGTGGATGGGTGAAACTGAAATAGGGCAGAAACTGTCACGGGGACAAGAGAAGGTGGGGGAGGGGGGTGGATTCCCAGGTCTCAATCTAGGACCTGTAATCCACTCAGTGACTACATCTCTTTTTCCCTATAATCTTTTGCTAGCAATGTATGGAGGTTTCCCTCCCCTTACAAACCTACTTGTACCATGGACCAGTGCACTGTAGGGAGTAGGAGGCATGACATCTCCCAGGACAAAAATAGCCACTGTCACGTATCTTACACTAGGAAGAAATCTCCTAAAACACGAGGGAAAAGTCTTGAAAAATGCCATACTCATGACCTAATGGCAAATTACTAGCTCCTAGCTCACCTCAGTGAAGTCATAAAAGCTAGTCTCATTCTTTTGATAACGGGCCAGTCAGATCTCCTCAGGGTTTGCCCTCTGTTACCTGTGCAAGCTAAAATCCTTTCCTCATTTTGTCTTTCTAGTTAAAGTGTTTGACTGTAAACTCAGGCCAATTGCCTCAGTTTAAATTTCTATTATCACTGGAGCAAGTTCCCAAGTGCATCCTGTATCAAAACTCCCCCTGGAAAAATCAGGAAATACAGAGAAGGAGCCAGAATAAGAGGTAAGAAGAAGGATTGTTCTCTGACAGAGTTTGAGGTGACAGTAAGATAATGAGGTGGCACCCCTCCACCCCAGGGCAGTTGGAAAGAAAGAAATAATTGAGGTGAGACGAGTCAGGGCAGGAAATAAGGATCTCAGTAGAGAGTCATCCTTCTTCCCGAAGGAAACTCATCTGTATTTTGGGTTGCAGTGCGCCCACATGGGGAGGTTAAACCATGTTTGGCCAAGTTTAGATGTGGTAACTAGGTTTCCTTTGACTGATCAGTGGGTTAGAGAGGGATCTAGTTTTGGTTGTGCGATTGAAGGCTTCTGGGAAGGATGTTTCTTCCTAACAGAAGACACCCTCCTGAGGAGAAGTTTCCTTCCTTTCTGTTGTGATCCTATCAGGGGAGTACAAGGTCACTGGGGCAGGACAGTCATCTTGATAGCAAGGCAGACATTGATAATGAGGCATAAAGACAGTAAAAACCTGTGGTTGCCAGTAGCCTTGCAGATCTGCCTGCCTCCAGACTTACTGCTACACGTGTCCTTATTAACAGCCTTTATGAAGTCCCCGTTAGCTGGTATTTTAGTCTCAACCGAGAAGGTATCTTAACTGATGTAATTATTAATGCCTGAGAGAATGGATGGAGAGAGAGAGAGAGAGGGAGAGAGAGAGAGAGAAGGAGGGAAAGGTTGGAGATAGACTCGGATTTAGGAGATGGAAGACTTTTGCTAATTAAACTTTAAGTTGTTTTTTTTTTTCTGTACTGGAGATCGAACTCAGGACCTTGTGCTTGTGAGGCAGGTGTGGTGCCACTGCGAGCTAAATCCCAGAAACTTTAGGGTTTTTAATGAAAAGAAACTGCTTATAGAGAACGTGTTTGAATCATGACTCCACCCCCGCCCCATATAAAGGGCACCCTCCCCCTTGAACTACTCTGTGTGCATTTTCCAGAGAGCGTGTGTTTCAAATGAAAGGTCAAACAGGAGATCGGTTTCAGTTTGGAGCTACAGGAGGGTGATTATTTCTCTAATGTGATTTGCTTCCTGTTGCTAAAACAGTCCTTTGAAATGAGGTTGTTTGCTAAGTGAGGCATCTCCTTCCTCTTTCTCCTGTGGATGAATTACAGAGTAAGAAGAATCATTCTGAGGCTCCTCACTGTGATGGACTGAGGAGCCTTATTTATTCCCTGTGGATAGTGGCCTGCCACTGGAGAGCCACAGGCTGGAGTGACAGAGCTGACTCATGGGGTAGGGAGAAAATGGCCTGGATCACTGACAGAGGTAAGCAGTGTCCAATTCCTCTGGGGTGAGGGATGGAGGGAGAGGTTATGGCAAAGAAAGCCTTATCTGTTCCACTGAGCAATTAATGCCACTATTGTTCTCGAAAAAGAGGGTTTTTTTAAGGCATTGAGGATAATTTAACCCCCTTCTTGACAGGATGTGATAATGGCTGCTAATGGGTACAGTCTTTTAATAAATGAAGAGGCACAAGAAAATTGCCAAATATTAAAGAGTCCCACATGCCTGATCTGAGTCTACAATGGCCCTATCAAGTGACCTAAGTGAAAGAAATGTGACTCTTCAGAGGTTAAAGGAATCTATTTATCCTTAGTGTGATCTAAATTTACTGGTGAGAAGAATGGAAATTCATTGGTCTATCCTAGGAAATGTTTGGGAGCCCATAGCTCAAGTTAAATGATGCATTTCTATTGGTAGCAAAGAAAATATGAAATAGTTGCCTCTGTATTATGGATTTATGTAAATGACTCCTTACGGGGCTATACAGCCTAAAAGCTCTATTAAGTCTCTGACTTTTAAAATTTGCAGCCAAGAAATCAAGGAATCTGTGTAATTTGTCATTATTTTGCTAATTCTTTTTAAAAATATTTTTCCAGAGTTTGTTTATTTGTTAATTTTTAATTCTACTCTTGAAAGTATTTCTCAAGATTCAAGCAATTCCTAGTATTTTATACTTAGGGGACACTTCTTAAAGAATTCCCATGAGCCAAAAGAAAATGATAACCCAAAAGAAAAAAAGGAAAAATGATGCACAAAATCAGAGAAAGGGAAATGGCCAATAATCACATGAAAATGATTTGCATTTTAGTCTTCTGCAACTTTCTGTTTTCAGTTCATCACTATGCCTCTACGCTTTATCCATCCATGGTATTCTGTGTATCAGTGTTCATTTTCTTTCTTTCTTTTCTTTTCTTTTTTTTTGGTACCAGGAATCAAACTCAGGACCTTGTGCTTGCAAGGCAGGCGGCAGAACTACTGAGCTAAATTCCCGGCCCACAATGTTCATTTTCATTGCTGTGATTACATTACACTGGGTGAGTATTCCATAGTTTCATTCTCCTTATACTACAAGTAGCATGAATCCATATTCATGAAGCTCAAAAGCAGCTCAAAATTAACAAAATAGCTTGTGTAAAGATACACACATGCCTGAAAGAACTATTAATAAGCAGGAAAGTAATTAAAGAAACAGTCTTAAAGATAATATTTTGGGAGAGGAGGCAGAGATCAATGCTGGAGATAGGATTGGAGATGTATCAGTCATCTATTGGTGTGTAACAAAGCACCCCAGAACTTAGTGGTTTAAAAAAATAAGCAGGTATTGCTCAAGAGTCTCTGGTCAAGATTTCAGGCAAGGCTGGGGGAGTTGTTCTATATTCAGCTGGGCTGGGGTGGAGGGTTCAAGTTGCCCTCACCTGTCAGCCTGGGACACTGGTGTTATGGTGCTTCAGATTCTGCATGTATCTTCTCTCTCCTTGTGCCAGGTCCTCATTTTCCTTCCAACAGGATAGATGAGATTTCTTTCCAACTGAAAAGCATCCATGTAATACTTGAGTAATTAAAATTTAAAAGCAATTAAAACATGTTAAGTAAGAAAAATGTACCACTCTATGGTCAGATTCTTTTGGGAAATGCTGCGTATGGCTCCTCTTGGAGATTCCCAGTTGGGAAGGGAAATTAAAGTCTTGAGACATCTCTGAGAAGTCTTGCAAAGAAGATCTTTTTTGGTGAAAGGAGCTATAGAGAAAGGGTAGAGTTGGTGTGACCTTCTCTTTCCTCAGGGATATATGAAGGGAAGACTGAATGAGAGATAGCTAGAAGGCTTTGCTATGTCCTGACCATCTGCACTCTGCTATTTGGGTCTCCATTAGGACCACATAACTGCAGGTGACGCTGATGTCAAGGCCTCTGCATACAGCTAACGTGTGTAGGAAGTAGCTGCAAGTCTAGAGGGTCAAGAGTGCCTCTTTTGGAATCAGGTTACTTACGTTTCTGCCCCTCCCCTCCGCCCTGCCAATACCTTTGTCTTCTATCAGATCACCTTCTTGACTCTTGTCTCTTGTTTGCTTTAACCCTGTGACCTGCTTAGATCAATTATCCTGACCTAACTGGACATATGGACCTTCGGCTGCTCCCTGATGCTTGGTGACCATAAGCTGCTTGGATTTTTTTTCCCTAATTTGAAAGTCAATCCAAGTTAGTTATAACATTCAATTACTCAAAAGCAAAAGCCTCCCTTTGTGTCTTCCAATCCCACTGTCAACAGCTGAGCTTTTCAGTTTCCTTCCAGATGATTTTTCCATGTTTATGTAAACACAAATCCGCTCATACATTTGAACATGATGGGTAACAACACGTCCATACAGTTCTATAATCACCTCATTTAATTTATATGTCCCTCGTTCTACCTCAGCAAATACAGTAAATTCTTAATACTGGAAGTTTCTTTCTTTATTCATTTTTTTTCTTCCTGGTCAGCACTTGTGGTGCTCCTTATTTTTTGCTGTTGTAAACAATGTAGGAGTGATTCTCCATGTACCTGAATATTTTATGGCAGCTAGTGTTTTGAGGGACAAGTTTCTAGAAGGTGCATGCCAGTCTCATTATCTTCTTACCCCTATTGTCCTAGAGACCTGGGCTGTCACCTGTCTCCCTTCTTCAACCACTCTGTGGTTCACCCATTTCAGGGCTTCTCCCTGAGAGTCAACCCCTTAACCCCTGTTCTCCAAAGCTTGTCCCTGGAGGGTTAGGTGACTCACATCAGTTGATAACTATGTTCCAATACAGCACTTGCCCTGTGGTGTTATTATTATTTTTCTAATTGTCCAATTTCCCCACTAGTCTAGAATTTTCCAAAGGCATGGTCAATGTCTGGTGCAGGATTTGGCATTCAGTGAATGAACTAATGAATGAATTCATTAGTAAATTTTGTTGAACTCACACTGTATGCTAAACGCTGGCACTGTATACGGACAGTTATGCACAAAACCAAATTCGCTGTTTGTGCGTGGGTAGAGACTCATAATTAGGAAACAAATAATTGTAAATAATTGATCAGATGATCATAAATCTTATGAAGAAATATAATGCAGCATAGAGAAGGTTATTATGCATAGGTGTCTGATATTTGCGCATAGAGCTGAAGGCGGTGAAGGATTGAGCTGGCTAGTTCAGGGAGCATGTTCTAGGCATGCATGAATGCTTGTACAAAGAGCCTCACTCCCTTTCATGGAGGAAAGACATGGAAAAGATTCCCTGAAATAGAGTTAACTCCATGAGGGTGTTTGACATGTACGTCAGAACCTGGGTTTCCTAGGAGGAGAATACTCACTCGCAAGGTTGTGCAAGTGTGAGGTGGGCAGCTTTTTCTGCAGGGTTAACATGGGAAGCTGGGCCAGAGCCTCGTCAGGGGCAAAGGGGACAACAGGGAGACAAATCACACTAATTTGCGAATTTTTCCCCTTCAATTTGCTTTATTTCTTCTTTACCCTCTGATTGTGGCCAGAGATTTAAAAAAAAATTTTTTCACTTTTTTATTGGTTATACAAATTAATGGGTTTCATTCTGGTGGAGTTATACGTGCCCATAATGTACTTTGATCATTTTCATTCCCCATCCCTCCTTGCCTCGCCATCCTCCTAGTTTCACTTGGTTTTTTGGGGGGGGAGGTGGTCAATGTATATAATATATTTTGCTCTTCTTCATCCTCCCATTACCTACCATTATACCCCTCTCCCTTTTATTCCCTTCCTCTTTGTCTAATATTAGTCTCCTACTTTCTTGTTGTCTTTTGTGGATTCCACATATTAGAGAGAAAATAGAATATTTGTCTCTCACCAGTTTGCTTTTTAAGAGGGGCTTAATGGAAATAATTGTTAGTAGGGTGACTGAAATAGCAAATTAGAGCTCTAAGGAATCACGGAAGTAGCACCCCTAGGAAGCATCCACCACTCCTGGGCCCCAAGGAACAAAAGGAAGAGGCTGGAGTTATTAAAACCTAAAAACTCAGAGGGTATTGAGGTCGGTGGTCCAAAGCTCTGAGAAGTGGGCGCCTCAGCTGGAGCTGGGGTCTTTTTTTTTTCACATTAAGTTTATTCGTACATTTCAGGTATAAAATACAGTTACATTCATCATTGGGATCTTGTACCATTACATGAGTATCTCGGTTCTTACTTTTTTCCCTTTCCCCTGCCCTCCCTTCACCCCCTCCACCCTTCCCTATTTGCAAAGACTTTGTTTCCATTTTTTTCCTTTTCTCATATTATTTTCTTTCCCTTTTTTCCTTTCTCCTACCCCTTCCACTTCCTCTGCTCCTTTAGACCTTTCTTCCTATTACACAATATCAATTATACATTTTTAAAATTACAATATCAATATCTAGGAGACATTACCACAGATTTTACAGAATTCAAAAGGATATAGAAAGCATATTACAAAAATCTTTTCTGAAATAAATTTGACAACTTCTAGGAAGTACCTTGGAAGACAAATTAATGAAACTAACTCTGGAGGAAATATAAAATTTGAATAGCACCTATTAAAGAAAGTATACTCCTAGCTTGAAAACCCACCTATATGGCAATAGCAGGCTCATATACATTTTAACTGATAAATTATATCAGACATTTAAAGCAGAAAAAAGAAGGAACACTTCTCCCCACATTTTAGGAACTCAACATTGTGCTAATCCTAAAACTGGATAAAGATAATAGAATGGCACTATTTGTTTGTTTGTTTGTTTGGTACCGGGGATTGAACTCGGGACCTTGCACTTCCAAGGCAGGCGCCAGAACCACTGAGCTAAACCCCCGGCCCTGGATAAAGATAATAGAAGAAAAAAGTATGAACATAGATAGAAATTTGTTTAACAAAACAAACTCTTAGAAGTCAGATCTGGCAGGATATAGAAAGTGGTTTTGTTATAGGGATGGCAGTGTTGGTTCAGCATTGGAAGATCCACCCCTAAAAGTCATCATTTTAACAGAGGAAAGGAAAAAGCCATATGATCCTGCCACTAGTTGGAGAAAAAGTATTGAACTAAATTCTACAGCTGTTCATGGTAAAAGCTATCAGGAGACTAGAAGTAGAACAGAACCTTCTCAACAGATTAAAGACATGTACTCCATACTTCCAGTGAGAATGCCTTATATGAACGGAGAAGATACAATGATTTCTCCTTAAGGTGGGGAACAAGGGCAGATATGCTTACTCTTTATCTGTCCATTAAACTTTAAAACCTAGGTCCAACCAAAATAGTCTGGCAATAAAATGACACAATTAGGATAGGATTGGCAAGGTAGAAGCAAAATCTTTATATGTAGATGAAATGATCATCTACAGAGAAAATACTAAGAAATCTCTAGGAGCCCCTAGAATTTGTATTTGAATTTAGCAGGATTAGAAAACACAAAGTATATATAAAAATTCAGGTCTATGTATACTTGCTATAAATGAAGAATTGGATATTGAAATTTAAAAGTTATGTAGGAGTAAAAAGGACCTAGAAAAGTTAAAAAACAAAAAACAACAAACAAACAAACAACAGTGTTGGAAGACGTTTAGTACCTAATTTTAAGACTTCTTCTAAAGCTACAGTAATCAAGGCAGTATTGGTGTAAGGAAAGACATACAGATCATTGGAATAAAACAGAGAATCTAGAAATAGAACCACACATATATGGTCCACTGAGTTTTGAAAGATTATTTAACATTAGCATTTTATAGAATATAAACTCAATTCAAGAGTCAAGGAAGAGATAGTGTTTTCAGCAAATGGCACTAGAACACCTGGTATCCGTATATCAAAAATTAATCTCGGGGCCAGGGATTTAGCTCAGTGGTTTCACTGCCTGCTGTGCCAGTGCAAGGACCCAAGTTTGATCCCCAGTACCTAAAAAAAAAAAAAAATTAACCTCAACCCTTTATTTCCATACATGAAAATAACTTGAAGGGATCTATGAACCTAAATATGAAAGCCTAAAAGTATAAAACTTTAAGAAGAAATTATAAGGGAAAATGTTTATAAATTCAGGGAAGGCAAAAACTACCTAGGATACAAAAAACATGATGTATATAAGAAAAAAATGGATAAATGAGATTCCATCAAAATTTAGAAATTTAAATGACATCATTAAAATGAAAAGTAGTCCTTAAACAGACCATATTTACAATGCATATATAACCTATGACCGGAATATATAAAGAACTCTTACAGCTCATTAATAGACAACCCAATTAAAAAGTAGACATAAGAAGATGATAAATAGCCAGTATAGCACAAGGAAAGGTGTGCAACTCTAGAATCAGAAATATTCTAATCAGTACAATAACAAGATTGAATTATACACTCATTAGGGAGATGAAGTTACAAGTTTTAAAAGCCTTGTCATGACTTTCTTTTTGTTGGATTCTCCCCCTTTGTGTTTAATTTGTCATGCCCAGTGGATTCATTCTGCTGGGTTTCCTGGGGTTGTGATCCTCATTGTCTTTTCCTAGGGTATTGTCTAAAATTTTTTGGAGTGCCAGTTCGGTATTCATGAAGTTCCTGAGGTGCTCTTTATCATGAAAGCATCCTATTTCTCCATTCATTTTGAAAGATAGTTTTGCAGGGTGCATCAATCTGGGTTGGAGGCTGTTTTCCTTTAGGGCTTGAAATCCATCACTCCAAGCTCTTCTTGCCTTGAGGGTTTGCATTGAGAAGTCTGCTGTGATTCTGATGGGGTTTCCTTTGTATGTGATTTGTTTCTTTTCTCTCACTGCTTGTAGAATTTTGTGCTTCTGTTGGATTTCTGGAATCCTAACTATTATATGCCTATGTGTAGATTTTTTTTTATTAAGGCTAGCTGGAGTCCTATATGCCTCACTTATCTGTATGTCAAGTTCTTTTCCCCTCCTTGGGAAGTTTTCTGCCATCACTTCTGTGAACAGTTTTTTTTATGTCATCTGCACTCTCTCCTCTTTCTTCATTGACTCCAATCAGTCTTATGTTATTCTTCTTTGCATCGTCTAGCAGCTGCTGGATTGATTTCTCGTGATCCCTTACAATTTTAAAGCAATTTTTCTTTTCCTCCTCACTAGTTGCAATCTTATCTTCTATATGTGAAATTCTATCCTCATATTGGTTCATTCTGCTCCGCAGACTCTCAGTGGAGTTTTTAATCTCTCGGAAATCTGTTTGTATCTGTTTTATGGATTCCATAAACCATGTTTCCTATGTTGGGATTCCATCATGTTCCTCAGATCCTCTATTTTTTTAATCTGTGTCCTCTCTAGATTTATTAATCATGTCTTGCACCATGAGCACAATCTTTGCTGTTATCTGAGTAATTATTTCTGATTTCATTTTTCCCAGATCCTCTTTTGTTGCCAGTTCAGAGAGTCTGGGTCATTGAGTATCAGATTGTTCCATCTTGTTTCCCTTTGGGGTTGCTGTAGGTGATCTGGAAGTCTGTTTTTGAGGCTTGTTTACATGTCTTCTCATTTTCATGGCAGCAGGGGGAGCTTCTGGTGCTTTTGCTTCTGGTGCTGCGTGGCTCACCTTCTCTGCCCTAGGAGCATGGGATGGCGGCAGGGGAGCTTCCTTCTGGGTGCTGGGACTGGCCCACCTTCTCTGCCCTAGGAGCTTGCGATGGTGGCGGGGGATGGAGCTAGGGTCTTAAGGATCAAGATGAGGCTGGCTTTTTAAGCATTTAAGAAACTACAAACTAGATTTAGCTGCTGTGGCATGAATGTGTGCTGCTGGGGTGATGCTCATAGGAGCTGTCAGAAGTGGAAGTGAGCAGGAAGGAGCAAGTCCCTGCCTCCTCCCAAGCCTTATAGTAACCCTCTAAGCCAGTGGTGGGGACCTGTGTTGTTTTTCTTTTAAGACAAAAGATAATGTGTGAGTTGTGTTTTTCTAAACCAAAACCTCAGTGTTCATGTTTAATTGCAGTGTTGGCACTTTTCGATAAATAAGTGGGTTTTGGGTTGCCATCTGGGCACTTGTCTCTAAAAGGTTTGCCATCACTGCTCTAAGCAGTGAATTTGATTGGTGGAGTCATAGCATCACAAAGCTGAGTTCAGAAGGGTAGGTTTGGGGCCTGACCCTCCCCCAAAAGGATACTGCGCACAGGCACAGATACAAGGATGTGGGGTGGCTGGGAGCCATTTTTGAGGGTGCCTAGCAAGTCACCTTTCTCACTGTCACTCAGGCCATGGTGGCACTTTTTTTTTTTTTTGGTACCGGAGATTGAACTCGGGACCTTGAGCTTGCAAGGCAGGCAGTGGAACCACTGAGCCAAATCCCGGGCCTGGTGGCACTAACTTTTTAAGAGTAGTGATGGCATTCTGGACAAGTGACACAATATGAAGGCTCAAGTCATGTTGAGGTTCCTGTTCTAATCAAATTACACTTTATCACAAATTAATTTAAGGCTTATATAATGATCCTCACAAGTATAATGGTGCTATATGGTAATTAGGTATTCACGTGGTACAAAGCTCACCAAAATGACTATAATTAGCATTACTTCTGCACAACCAAATCCACTTAACTTTTCCCTTCCTATTTGTGTCAGCAGGATCTATCAAGAGCTTCCTCAAAAGCTTTGATAGTTTTCTCAGTTACCACCTACTACTTAATTATAACCCCATGTGAAAACTCTGACACTCATATAAACAAAATTATAAAGATTCTAGATAGTACCACACAGTAGTTCAGTGTGCTGCCTTTGCCTCCTTCTCTCAGTGTTTGCCATTTCCCCTTGCTTCCCAGAGGAAAACTCCTGAACAGCAAGAGGCTGAGCTGAATTTCTTAAGGGAGGTATGCATAGATGGTGTGGTGAGGCCAGCTCCAACTTGCCAGCATTTCTGCATGGGCTACTTGAAATTATTAAAGCAGGTCGCCCCTAGGTCTCCCTTCACCAGTTGCAGATTAGTTAGGGGTAATTCTAGCAGAGAATAAAGTCCTTAAACTTTTCACAACAATGAAAAAGTAAATGTGCAAATGGAAGCAAGGGAGCATATTGGTATTGAGTGAACTTCAGTTATACAGAAGCTGTTGTCAGATCCTTTCTTGTATTCATGGGGAATGAGGAAGAACAGCAGTCAGAAGGGCAAGGAGAAAGATACCATCAGAGGCACGGGTGGAGTGGGACAGTGGAAGGAGGAACTGAGGCACTGAAGACCTGACTAAATACGATTTCTTGGTAAAATATAGGACCTTCAGTTAAATTGGAATTGCCAGATTTAGCATTGAATAAAAATACAGGGGTCTCAGTTAAATCTGAATTAGAGGTAAACAATGAAGAATTTTTAGTATATCACGTATAATGCTTGGGCTATACTTATACTAAACATTATTGTTGTTTTCCTGCAATTCAGATTTAACCGAGAGTTCTGTATTTTTATTTGCTAAATCTGGCAACCTTATCACAAGGCCATTCTCTCATTTTTATCCTGGAACTTGTCCTCCTCCCTGAGGGTCTTGTTGCTATAGAGCCAAAGGAGCTTTATGCCTTTTTGATGGCCATATTCTTGATATTAATCCTGCCCTCTCCTGCTGTTCTCATTCCTTTGCCCCAAGGCCCAAAGGACCTGTGCCACCAGCCCCAAGGGCAGCACACTGAGGGAGAAGGTAAAGCACTCGTCTGAGGCCCTCTTTCTCTTTTCTCCCCGGTATGTTTAATAGCACTTGGCCCTTTCCTGGCCTTCTGGAGTGCGGAGCCTACAAGTCTCTAAGTACCCACAATGCGAGTGTGTGTAAATCCAGCACGATGACACATATTGAGACTAAAGGGGACGCTGGGTATGGGTGTAAATATGTGCAGCGTGTTTCTAGCTGAGCAGTTCGTGTTGAAAGGGATTTAGTCTGCTCCTTGGTGAGCAGCCTGGGAAGATATTGTTGTTGGGACTCTACCTCTGTACAGCTCTTCCCCAAATTTCTTTCAGGTTTTATAGTGTTATGGATCTTATTTTAGTATCAAGTTTTTGGTTAACAAAGTAGATGAAACCACAAGAAATATTCACTTTTTATTGCATAGGGGAAAACAACTGTTGGCAAGGATGTGGAGAAAAGGGAACCCTTGCACACTGTTTGTGGGAATGCAAATTCGCACCACCATTATGGAAAACAGCATGGAGGTTCCTCAAAAAATTAAAAACAGAGCTATCGTATGATCCAGCTAACCCACTTCTGGGTAAATATCCAAGGGAAATGAAACCAGTATGTTAAAGAGACATCTGCTCTTCTGTGTTCATTGCAACACTATTCACAAGAGCCAAGAAATGGAAACAAGAAATGGAAACAAGCTACGTGTCCGTCACTGGATGAGTGGGTAAAGAAAACGTGCTTACACAATGGAATACTATTCAGTCGCAAAAAGAATGAAATCTTGTCATTTGGAATAGCATAGATGTAACTAGAGATTGTTTTTTAGTGAACTAAGCCAGGCACAGAAAAATAAATACATCGTTTCACTCCTATGTGGAATCTAAAGAAGTTGATGGAATAGAAATTGAGAGGAGAATGGCAGTTACCAGCTGGGGAGTGTAGGGAGGTTGGGAAGGCTGGGGAGAGGTTGATTAATGGGTATAATAGTTCTATTATAGTTGGATAGGAGTAAGAAGTTCTGTTATGTCTGTGTACAGTACGGTGATGACAGAATAATGATAATATATTATACATTTTTTTTTTTTTTCTTTTTGCAGTACCGGGGATCAAACTCAGGACCTTGCACTTGCAAGGCAGGCAGCAGCACCACTGAGCTAAATCCCCAGCCCTATTATACATTTTTAAAAGGTAGAAAAAAGGATTTTGAATGTTTTTATCATAAGAAATGATGAATATTGAGATAGATATCTTTGACCTAACTTAGGCATTACACAATATATATATATATATGTGTGTGTATTAAAACATCGCATGATACCCTACTAATACATATAATTTTAATATTTCTATGTATCAGTTAAAAATCAATTTAATTAAAACAATGGAAAACAGAATTTGAGTCTCCAAGGTTTCTAATAAGCCAGAAAAAAGGGTTCCATTAAATGCTAATCAGTTCCTCTAATTTGCTCTCCTTCCTTCTAGTTGCAGATGGGTGAAACTGCTGCCTGATCCTGGGTGAGAGGCATTTTCTTTGCCAGTTGTCCAAAGAATGGAAATTTCCTGCAGTTTCACAGACATAATGGATATATGCTGACTTTTTAAAAGCCATCTGTTACTAGGGGCAAAAAGAAATAAAAGAGGAAAATACTTACTTTTAGACTCTCTAATATACGTGAAAAAAAATCTTCCTAAAGAAATGAGCAAAAAAAAAAAAGAAAGAAAGAAAAGAAAAGAACAACAGTCTTCATAAATCTGGATCCTAGTACTCATATTGCAGGTTACCAGGTTCCAAGTGGCATCTTAAGACCGGGAGGACACAAGGAACAAGGTGCAGCCTAATCTGAAGAACAAGGTACAGCCCACTGTTGCACCAAGTAGTTTCTGCTGCCAGGTTTACCACCGCCCCCGCTTCCTCCTTTTTCTCTTTGCCCCAGTAGCCTGAGCTGCTCACTACTGTCTGAATACCCAAGCTATTTCTCCCCTTTGTGCCCATACCCTTCCTGTCCCTCTGCCTAGTTATCCCTATTCCATCTCCCTGGCTACCTGCCACCCTTTAACTTTAAACATGGGGACTGCCTCCTCTAGGCATCTCCCTTCTGGCCCTTTCAGGTCCCGTTAGGTGTCCTGTCAGTGTGTTCCCATAACATCTGCTGATCCCCATTGTTGCATGAATCACATTATGTGATATTTCTTGGTTTGGGTCTCAGTCTACTCCACGGTATCTGAACACCTTGAGTTCAGAGGCTATGTCTTGTTCATCTTGGTACACCTAATTCTAGTGTAGTGCCTTGTTCACATCAGGCAGGTAGGTGCTCAATGGGTAGCTGGATGGACAATGACTTTGAAATACTTGATAATGAATTCTAGTATGTTGGATGGAAGTCTTCAAGTCATCCAAACCCACCAAGAGATTGTGATAATAGGAAGCTAGGGATTTTTCCACATATGCATTTTAGCATATATAGGCTTCTGAGGGAATTTAGCTCTTAATTAGTGGCAGACTCCATGCACTATTTTCAAAATTTCCAAATGCCCATTGGATATCATATATTCATCTAGCATAAGAAGTCCCCAGAAAAAAATGTTCACTTGCATCATTTCTGGTTGGAATTTTAGCATCCCTCTCTGATAACCCCAGTTTTTTCATGAGAAACAAAATATAAGTGGTTTGTTAGTATGTACTTTTAAAAAAATTGTGCAAATTAGCACATAACTGCATGATGTGTGTGTGTGTGTGTGTGTGTGTGTGTGTGTGTATGTGTTTTGATGAGAATAACCACCAGCTAAGCTGAACAGGATGAAAAAATAAAGCATTTCTTTGGTGGTAGAAAGATGAGGTGCCAATTTTAGTCTGTACTCATTCATTTATTCAAATGTACTGAGCACCTATTACATGTCAGACACTGTTTTAGGAGCTCCAGAAATATCAGTGAAGAGGATGCACATCTTACCCTCCTGGATTTCACCTTTTATGAGGGAGAAAGACATAATTAACAAACCAATTAATACATTAAAAAGTAAGTGATAATAGTAAGGGTTACTCAGAGGATGAGATCAGAGGGACGAACTGTAGTGATGGGTGGGAGAGGAGACCTTTGCCAGGAGGTTCTATTTAAGTCAACACCCAAGGACAATACATATGAAAATAGCACTTCTAGAAGAGGAGATCATGCCAATGACCTCCAAGGCAGGAACAAAGGCAGCATCCATATTGTGTTTTTGGTTTACTTGTTTCCATCTGTCTCTACGGGGTTGTTTCTATTCTGTAACAGGAAAGACAATGTCTGCTTTATTTATCAAAATATTCCTAGTGCCCAGTATAGTGCCTGCTTGGCACATAGTTTGTGCTCAATACATATTAATGAATAACGAGTATACCTTTGCTTACCGGCAGGGCAGTTCCTACGGATGTGGACCTTGAGCATCAGCTGGGCAGAATGAAGTGAGACAGAAGCTGTCTCCTCGCTGAGTCTGGCAGCCAAAGAGGCTCAGGGGCCCGGTGAGTAAGCGTCTTTCCTCAGCCACCCCTTCTAAGGCTTCATGTGCAGGCTCGCTTATTTTCTGTGCAATGGAAATCCGAGATCAAACTTGGTTGGATTCATTCTTATCACTCAGCTGCACGATAATTTCTGGGCAAAAGGAAGCTTCTAACTAAGAGTTAAAATCCCTCAGAAGGTATACGCCAAGTTACATACGTAGAAAAATCCCTGGCTGCCTTCTCTGGTGTAAGGATGATAACAACTAGTTAGCATGCTGTTCTGGGCCAGCTGGGTCTTTAACTCAAGCAAAACAACCATTGCCACAAAAAGTCTGCTGCAGGTGCTGGTTCTAGGTGCAGCTGAGGTTATTTGAGGGCCCATTTCCCATGAGCTACCTTGCATCTCAATTTTGTGAGGTCCTGAAATATTTAAAGTCTTTAAAGACTTTGGGCCTACTTTTCTCTATATCAAAACTTTGAAGTTCTACCCACATCCCATATTAGGTCTAATTCATTTTTCTCCTGCTTTAAATCATTTGAAAGAGGTTTGCTTCCATTAGCTACTGCTGTGTAACAAACAATCTCAAAATTTTGTGGTTTAAAGTGACAATGGATTATCTTTCATGGTGTGGGTCATGAAATGGTGTCTGCTGGAACAGTGAAGCCTTGGCCAGAAGCTCAGCTTAGGCTGAAATGTCTGGAATGCCTGGCCGTCAGAGGCAGATGGACTTCGATTGAGAGTTCAGCTGGGGCTGGAGCTGGGGGCGGAGCTGGGGGCCTTGGTTCTTCTCTGTGTGAGCCTCCCCACATGGCTGCTTGGACTGCCTCACAGAGTAGAGGCTGAGTTCCAGGAAGGACTATTCTAAGAGCAAGCATTCTAAGAGGGAGAAAGCAGAAGTCGCCAGGTCAATTAATGGATAGTCCCGGAATTGGCATAGTATCACTTCCTATGGCCTGTACTCAAGGTGGACGAGAACCCCACAAGGGCATGATATTGGGGGATCTGTTTACTGGGATCATCAAAATAATAGTATATGATGAGCTTTAAATTAATGGTTATTTTATACCTCAACTGAATAAAACAGAATTACCATATGACTCAGCAGTTCATCTTCTAGGCACTTCTATATAACCAAAAGAATTGAAAGCAGGGACCCAGACAGATATTTATATACCTGTGTTTGTAACATTATTTACAATAAATAGCCAAAAGGTCGAAACAAGCTAAGTATCCATTCATTGATGGATGAATGAATGGACAAACAAAATGTGGTATTGTCTTAATCTGTTTTTGAGCTTGATCTGATAGTGAGCTTGGTTGCACAATAAGGTGAATGTACTTAGGCCACTGAATTGTACATTTAAAAAAAAAGTTAAAATGGTAAATGTTATGTTTATTTTACCATAATAAATTTTTTAATTTTAAAATTTAGAAAAGTAAGATAGTTACATTACTTTTTTGTAGTATTCATTATATCTATGTACGAGTTGAGTTAAACTGCAGGTAACTTTTTGTTGTTGTTGCTGTTGAAATTCTGTGGAAGTTGTGTGTAATGTGCATGTCTATAATTCCGGCTACTTGGAGTCTAAGGCAGGTGTATCACAAATTTGAGGCCAGCCTGGGCAACTTAGCAAAACTTTTGTCTCAAAAGAAAATAGAAAAGGGCTGGGGATACAGTCCAGTGATACAGTGCTTGTTTAGCCTGAGGCCAAAAGCTTAATCCCTAATACCACCCCCTCAACCCCACCAAAAAAATCCACCGAATAGAAACCTTGGCATCACTTGGATATTGTTAGAAACACATACTCTCAGGCTCAGCTTAGAGCTACTCAATCAGAATCTGCAAAGAAGATTCTCAGATGTTTTGTATGCTCATTAATATTTGGGAAACAATGAATTACATGATCTAACGCTGTGTTTTGTGGACATGTAGTTAAACATTTATTAATTTAGATTATGCAATTTTCTGTCTTGTATTTTGGAATAATTTCACATTTTTTAAGTCCTCAAAATTTTCATAGTTATTTTGAGATACTGGTGGGCCCTAGAAACCATGTTGAAAGTGCCCCAGGGGTAGATCTGGTCAATTTTGCTGGTAGTCATATCTCCCTTGGCCCCAACCCCTGACTCCCCTCCAGGGCTACAGTTCTTCAGTCACCTCTCTGGTTTTCACAGGAGTGCTTCCGTGAAAGCCTGTTGGAAGTTTTCAGAACTGCAGCCCACGGCCTAGCGACTGCAGCTCTGAAGGTAGATCCAGGTCTCTTTCTAAGACACCATGTCCCAGGGCTGGTTCAGAGGCCATAGAGACAAAATTCTGTTACTCCAATCACTGGATGATTAACTCAACTCTAAAGTTTCCTACTGGAGGGAGCTTCCCAGCTCCATTGGAAAAAACCACAACTATTTGCTAAAGTTTAATATACATGCAGAAAAGTGCACATGTAAGTTTATAAGTCAGTACATTTTCATATTTTGACATTCTTGGAACCAACCCCATGTCAAGGAATGGAATGTTTGTTTGTTTGTTTCTTGAGACAGGGTCTCCAGCAGTTCAGCTTGCCCTCAAACTCACTATGTGGCTCAGGCTGGCCTCAAATTCATGATGATCCTCCTGCCTCAGTCTCCTGAGTGCTAGGATTACAGGCATGAGGAAATGGAATATTATCAGCCACCAAGAAACCCTCCATTTTCCCCACTATTTGGACTAGTATAGATTAGCTTTTACCAGTTTTTATTCTTTATATAAATAGGATGATATGGTGTGTTCTCTTTTGTGTATAATTTTGGTTTGTTTGTTTGGTTTTTTTTGGTCAACTTTACACTTATGAGAGTTAGCTATATGTAATTGTGGGTTCCTTTGTTTTTTTGTTTTGTTTTGCTGTGTAGTGAGCTGTTGTGTGAATTCAGAACAATAAAACAGAATTAATTATATTGTGGGTGATTTTTTGGGCAGCTTCCAGTTGGGGCTATTGTGAACAGTGCAGCTAGGCACATCTTAATACTTTTGTTGGGAGAAATACCTAGCATTTCTATGCAAATTACTTTGGAGTGGACTTGTTGGGTCATAAAGAGTCACATACGTTTACCTTTACAGATACTGCCAAGCTCTTTCCTACACTGTTAGCCCCATTTAAAATCTCAAAGTGAATGCTCCTGACCCCATTGTATCCTTTCTTAGGAGTTGTGACAAATCTCAAACATGACATTCCTCTCATGTGCAAGATTTACAAATTTCTACCAAAACATTAGTGCTAACATTTCAAAATAAATAAATTCATCTATGAAATCGGCAGCAGTGGCAGGCCGAAAAAGCTAACAATCAACAGCTATAGTGCTGGGGATGTGAAGATGGTTTTCTTTGTTGCTGAGAGCTGGGGAGCCTTTTGCAAAAGCTGCTGCCAATCAGGCTTGCCTATCTTGCAGGGCTAATTAACAGCACTTGGGCAAGCCAGGGATGGGGGCGGGTGCCTGCACAGGATGCAAACTGAGCCATCCCAAGGCTTGTGACTAATTATAAATACAAAGCACTTAAAGGTTGCAATAACCCCCAACCCCCAAGAAAAAAAAAAAGCACCTCTTCAGAATTCTAATGCCAGCATGGTTGTGATTGTTGGCTCAGGAGGAGAGGTGCTAGGAAAAAAATCTCTCAGTGCCGACTGAATCACACAGCATCCTGTATCATGCAGCCACCCTTGGAGATCATGCACTGAGCAAGAGCAGTGCTTTCTTTGTGTAGTACAGGATTTGGGGGCAGTGTGTCAATTCCATTTCCAGGGGCGCCTGGGGCCCTAGCAGGATAAACCTGTTATTCTCCTGCTCTCCTTAAGCGTGGAGGAGCAGATTGAGGTAATCCAGGCCCCTGCAGGGGTGAGTGGAGTTGTATATGCAAGCTTTGATCCCCACTAGTTACAAACCACAAATAATACATAAGGTATGCAAATTAGGCGCCAATTAATAGTGCTTATTAACATCTCCTCGAACCTTGCCAGGAGAAGCTGTGAATGCTTGCCAGGGAGGAAAGCTATGCTTGTGCACCTCGTGGCAGAAGCATGTTTGGTCAGGCGAAAGCACTGCAGTGCTGGGAGAACAGAATGAAGCTGAAACTGAAGGCTGCTTTGGCACCCTCAGGCATCTGAAAAAGCGTCCACAGTTCAGGCTTGAGGAATGATTTGATATGAGAGTAGGAATCAGGTGAAAGTAAGTATCTCTGTTTCCCCTTCCTTCGGAGCACTGCCCAGCCCTAGATTCTAATGAGTTCTAAATTTCGGAACTCATCTCAGGGTCTCCCCCTAACCCCAGGGCCTCCCCCTAATCTGGAGAGAAGAGACCAGGACAACCCAAGCCCCCAGTAATCTGGAAGAAGGGGGAGAGGCTGGGGGATAGGGAGAAGGGAGAAGGAAACAGACAACTATTACTTAAAAGAATGGTGAAAAATCATTCACTAGTAGCCTTCACGTTCCAGAGCTTCATCCGACCTGATCTTCATCATTGACCATTTTATAGTGAAGCTTATGAGTGCCTTTTCAGAATAGAATTTTAAATGTATAAAATATAGCATATAGCATTATATTAAAACACAACTAGCAAAATATTTAAAGTGCAATATGAGAACAAATGTGCTTCTCTACTAACATTAATTATCAAATTCCAACGACTGGAATGGTGTCAAAGTAATGATAAGTATAGGTACCTATAATGACTGTAATGTCGTATAAAGTATTTTCTGTGATTTCTCTTAGTGACAGTCACAGGTGCTGAGAGCTCTAGTGTGTTACCTACCATCGTAACAGAGGGAAATGCAAAATTAACCTCAGTTAGTGGCCAGTGAAAATAAAGGTATAATTTTTTTCCCATTCATGTTTATAAATTTCCTGCCTTCTAAGCAGTCTCCTAGGTTAAGAATTTATGAAGCAGGTTTACTAATCGCAAGGGAGGATTCGCACTGTATGGAGAGAGCCGAGATTATCACTATGCTAACCATCAGGAATGGGAGCTCAAACACTTTGCCCGACTGGGATTTGGGCTGCAGTTTTCCCAATTGTCTGAATCTGGTGAAACAGAGCATGTTCAAGTATAGCAAGTTATAGAAAATAAATTTATTACTTATAGATAGTCAGCAAGAGAAAAAGAAGTCTAGGGTCCATAGTGAGCCAGTCCCCCAAGGCTCGCAAAAGCTGCCTGGGGTGAATGGAGTCTTGATTCCATGTCCCCATTTGCACTACTGATGCGGAACACCACCACCAACCGCCCTGCAGAACACAAGTTGCCCTGGGTTACACATGTCGGGGCGGAGGGGCAACAGTACTGTCTAGGAAAAGCTCTGAAGGACATCCTGTTTCCAGGGGGAGAGAGGAACAAAGCCTGGGCTGTGTCAGTCAGTTCCTCCCTATCTCAAGGTATTGTATTTCCAGTGCCTTCTATAGTCATTTTGAGAACTGTAAGCATGAAGAAGTGGTTAGAGGGTGGTGAGGGGAGAAGCTGGGTTGGCCAAGGCTATCCAGGGACTGAACAAGAGAATCTCTTGTCTACTATTATTTATCAATGGCACAAACTGGATTTAAAAAGATATTCAAGGTTGTCATAAACATTGCCCTTGCTTCGAAAGACAAGACTTAAAATGATTCTTATGAAAAATCATTCTTATAGACATTGTATCAGTGTTTACTAGAGAAACAGGTGTAATACAAGATATACACACATACAAAAATTTACAGCTACCATGTGACCCTCCCTCCTGTATTTTATAAAGTGGGAGTGATATTGTGAGTTTTCATCAATGGAATACAAGTGAAAGTGGTATATCAGTTCAAGGTCAAGGCTTTTGTTTATTTATTTAATTTTTTTTTGGTACCCGGGATCAAACTTGGGACCTTGTGCTTTCGAGGCAGGCACTTGAATCACTGAGCTAAATCCCCGGCCCCAAGGCTTTTATTTTTAGTTTTAGGTTCACAGCAAAACTAAGTGGAAGGCACAGAACTTTTCCACATACATTCTGCTCTGCCTGCACCAGCCTCCTTCACTGTCATTGTCACCAGAGTGGTACCTTTCTTTCAATCAATAAATCTGTATTAACACATCATTAATACTCAAAGTTCATAGTTTACAATAAGGTTCACTCTTTTTTTTTGGTACGGGGGATCGAACTCGGGTTCTTGCGCTTGCGCAGCAGGCAGCAAAACCACTCAGCTAAATCCCCGGCCCAATAAGGTTCACTCTTGGTAATGTATATTCTATGGGTTTTGACAAATGTTTGATGACATATATTTGTAATTATAGTATTATACAGAAGAGTTTCACTGCCCTAAAATAATCTTCTGTGCTCTGTACACTCATCCCTCTCTTCTCTCCAGTCCCTGGAAATTACTGATTTTTTTGTCTTCATGTTGCTTTTTTTGAGGATATTTTACAGTTGGACCTATACAGTATATAGGCTTTTCAGAGTGTTTTTTTTTCTCTTAGTAATAGTCACTTAATGTTTCTCCATGTCCTTTTGGGCTTGACAACTCATTTCATTTTAGCAATGAGTAATATTGTATTGTCTGTATGTACCATAGTTTATTCACTATTCATCTTCTGTAGGACACCTTGGTTGCTTCTAAATTTTGGCAATAATGAACAAAACTACTATAAACATCCATGGTTAGGTTTTTGTGCAGACGTTTTTTCTATTACTTTGGGTAAAAAGCGGGGAATACAATTGTTGGGTCATCTGGTAGGACTATGTTTACTTTTGTAAGAAACTGCCCAACTGTCTTTCCCAGTGGCTGTACCATTTTGCATCCCATCAGCAATGAATGAGAGTTCCTGTTGTTTCGTGTCCTTACCAGCATTTGTTGTTAGTGTTCTCAATTTTGGTCATTCTAGTAGGTGTATAATATTATCTCAGTTTAAAAAATGTGTTCATTTCCCTGATGACATGTGATGCAGAATGTCTTTTCCTGGGCTTGTTTTCCATCTTTGATGTGGTGACTGTCACTGTCTCTGTCTCATTTTTTAAACTGTGATGTTAATTTTTTAAATGTTGAGTTTAAATTCCTCCTTATATATTTTTGACAAAACCCCTTATCAGATAAGTCTTTTACAAATATTTTCTCCCAGGCTGTGGATTGTCTACTAATTCCTTGATAGCATCTTTTACAAAACAGAAAAAAAAAAGAATTTAAATGAATTCTAGTCTGTCAGTTCTTTCTTTCATGGACAATACTTTTAGTGTTGCGTCTAAGAAGTCATAAGTTTTCTCCTATGAGTTTTTGTTTACCTGAAGTCTGCAATCCAGTTTGAGTTAATTTTTGTGAAGGGTGTAAGGTCTGTGTGTAGATCACCCCCCTCCATCCAGTTGTTCCAGTCCTCCAGCACCATTGGTTGAAAGACTATATTTTCTTCATTGTATTTCCTTTGTTCCTGTGTCAAAGATCCACTATATTCATATAGATCTATTTCTGGGCTTTCTATTACGTTCTATTGATCTATTTATCTATTCTTTCATCAATACCATACTGTCTTGCTTACTGTAGCTTTATAATAAGTCATGAGGTTGGGTAGTGTCAGTCCTCTGGCTTTATTCTGATTCAATATTGTATTGGCCAGTCTGGGTCCTTAGTCTCTTCTATTAACTTTAGAGTCATTTTATCTGTAGGTACAAAATAACTTACTGGAGTTTGCTTGGGATTGCATTAACTGTATAGATCCAGTTGGGACAAACTGATATTTTGATATTATTGGCTCTTCCTATCCATGAACATGGAATATCTCTTCATTTTATTTAGTTTTTCCTTGATTTTTTGGGTCACTTTTATAGTTTCTCTTACAAAGATCTTGCATGTGCTTTGTTATCTTTATATCTAAGTTTTTCACTGAAGGGTGCTAACATAAATGGTATTGTATTTTTAATTTCAAATTATATACTTCCTGTGAGCTTAGGAAGAATGTATTCAGATGTTGGATAAAGTAATCTATACATATATATTATAGCTAGTTGATTGATTAGTGTTTTTGAGTTGAACTGTTTCCTCACTAATTTTCTGTCTGCTGGATCTGTTCCCCATAATCTCCAGTGATAATAGTGGATTAATCTATTTTTCCATGCACTTCTGTCAGTTTTTGCCTCATATATTTTGATGTTTTGGGATGCATGCACATTAACGATTGTTATGTCTTCTTGAAGAATTGAGCATGTACTCTCATGTGATATCCCTTAAAAATTTGCCGTGCTCTGAGAAGTGTTCTGTCTGAAATTAATGTAAGTATACCTGTTTTCTTTTGATTGATATTAGTATAGTTTATCTTTCTCCATCCTTTTACTTTTTTTTGGTACTGGGGATCGAACTCAGGACCTTGTGCTTTTGAGGCAAGTGCCGGGACCACTGAGCTAAATCCCCGGCCCCATCCTTTTTACTTTTAATTTATATGTCTTTATATTTAAAGTCAGTTTTTTGTAGACAACATATAGTTAGGTCTTGTTTTTTAATCTACATCTTTTAATTGGTATAGTTACCTTAGTGAATACAATGGACTTGGGGATACTACCACAATACATACTCATCATGCATTTTATGCAGATATTGCAGGCCAGTACACTGAACTCTATTCTAACCAAGGTTTACAAATTAACCGAGGTTAATTTGTAAAAAGCCAATGATATTTTCTTATTTCCCAGACATCCATTTTTAGTTCATGTTTTACAGAAGACACAGGTTTTGCCAAGCAGAAATGTACTTGTGTGGGATTTGGAAGGCAGAAATTAACATAGTGAGATGGAGGTTGTGTTCCTTTCATTTGTACTGTTTTGTCTGGCAAGCATGGTTGTTAAACTTCAAGTAGTAGAAAACCCACCTATATGGCTTAAACAAAAAGGAGCCTATTTTCCTTATATAACAAGAGGTTTGGATGGAGGCAATCACTGAATTGGTTTACCAGTTTGCCAATATCAGGATCAATTAGGATCTGTATATGTGCAATGCTTTTGGACTTTCCTTAATGGTTACAAGGCCATTCTGGAAGGTATAGCTATTACATCTGTATTCAAGGTAACACAAAACAAAATAGAAATGGGGAATAACAGCATCAATTATGCCTACTTCTTTTGATCAGGAAGATGAAAGCTTTCCTAGAAGTCCTCACAACAGACTTATCAGTAGATTTCACTATTCTTGCCAACTAGAACAAAATTAGGGTTCTGTCGGTAAGGAAGAAGTAGAGAGAGGTATGGGAGTACCCTAATCCATAGAATTCATGGCCTCTGTGCTTGAGGAGCTAATGAGAGCTTGTAGAGATAAAGTAATATGCATGGGTACTTGAATAATAACACGAGAGTTAAGAAAAGATACAAGGCAACAAAAATGTGACAGAGCTGACATTTTAGAGGAGATGGGGACTTTAAGCTGCTAATGCAGCCCAACTTCATTTTAAAGGCTTGTGTGTTTCAGTTGAAGCCTGTGGACAGACAGTTGCTTGCTGCACTGTGTGTAGCTGATACCACTTTCCAAGGCAGAAGTGTGTTTTGAGTAATTGTCCCAATGGACCTGCCTTCTGCAGGGTTGATGGGCAGGGAGTAGTGAACTTGAGTCCAGAAGAATGACAGATGGCTGTGCAGGCAGAGGTCTTTCTTGCTTCCCTAGCCCCAAGGGAAGTAAGATGAGCCCATTGCAAAGAGTCAAATTCAAGAGAGTTATGTCTTCTTTTGGTGGAAGCACAAACATTTGTTTAAACTTTTGACTCTACTCCTGAGCATTGTGACTTGACCCATTTATATTTGTTTTTTTTTCAGAATTAAATTTTATTTCACATTGACAGACACCATGAAAAACATTTACATTTTCTCACATTACAGCACAACATTTCAATGGAATATTTCTTGCTATAAATAAGATTTTACTGATTTATATAACTGAAATAAGTCTATGTTCTTCAAGGTAAAGCCAAATGATATACTAAATGATTGTTTAAAATTTTTAAATCCAGAAATAAGCATGGCTTCATTATAAATATCTTAGGTAGTCCATTACTATATTATTTTCATGATCAACTAGCACAATTAGGATGCATTCCTAACATTGTTTTGGTCAGTTGAAATACAGCAAAAAATTAACAGAGTTCAGAAATATCAAGCATACATTTTAAACTGTGTGGTAACTATACCATATTTATGGAGGAACCTTTTATTACCCATACATTTGTTTTCAAATAATTTTTTACTATTAATCTGGAAATACTGACTATTTAAAATCAAATGAGTGCTGTTTTTATGTTTGCACAAAAGACTAATTATAAAAAATAATTTGAAAATTTCAAATAAGACCACTGGCAGATAAAAATAGAGTGTTTTCTACAGTAGTTGGTTTCAAACATAACGTACAGAAAAAGTAAACTTACTGGGGCAAAGAGACTCAATAATTTTAGAAATTAGTTTTTAAGATCAGTCTTAAATATTTCTGTACATATCAGAATATGATCTAATTATTTTTTATTTGCTTACAGAAAAATAACAACAGATTTTATTGTTACTTGAATTGAAGATTTTAAATAACTAAATAAGTCTAAATTTGGACCAAAGTACTATTATTTGAAATACATAATATAAAAAGTTTAAGTAATTTCAGTTTCTTTTAAAGTGATGTAAATTTCAAATACCATATGTCTGTTTTTCAGAATGTCAAATTATAGCAAGTATTGACAGTAGATGTCTACAGGAGGGAGGCACTATGGCAGGGAGGGAATATATGAGGTTGGCAATGAAGGATAATCATGAAAGAAAACTTATTTTCTTGAGAGGAGAAAATGTTAAATAGAAATAATATCAGGGAAAAGTAAAACCTGGTCCCCCAAATAAAAGGGTCATTAAATGAAGACAGCAATATTACTGTTTATTAACAAAAGCATTATCGCTATTATCAAAAACAATATAATAATAACTAAGTCTTCATATTGCTATCATGTGTAATGAATACATATATAAAAATACAGACACTGCATGGTGAGTAAGCAATTTTGGAATAAATCCATAGACTAAGTCACAGCATGCATAATCGTTTATACCTAAACCGCTCATTTTACCTAAACAAATTTTCATTAAGCATACTGGTAATTTCCAAATAATGTAATAAAAAATCTAGTTGCAGTGTTTTATTATTTTGCTGAACTACGTTTGAGAAAAAGAACCTAGTTGCCTCACCTATTTTAATACTAGTATATTCTGGGTCACATTATATAAATACATGTATAGAAACTCAAAAGATCATAAATTTCCCACAAGGAAATGCTGTTTATTATATATCATTGACATGTATTTGGAAAACATTTTAACACTGTTTAACATTGCAAACATTAGAAGTTTCAAGACTGGACATAGGAAACAGTTTATACTCTACCACAGTGCTGCTGGTGTACTTCTAAACAAGGCCCTTAGTGATGTCACCAATTTGAGATAGGAGTTTATCAATGAATTGCTTGACATCCATTATTTCCTATTAACTTGAACTATGCATTGTACCATCATAGGTTTCAAAGGTTACATTGGCTGGATTATCAACGATTTTAGTTTTTTCAACAGTAGGGGAACGAAACATTAGGGGAGCGAAACATCAGGGGAGCTCAAGAGCCACAATCTCCATGGCACTGGAGAATAGAAATATCTTTGTGTGTGTGTGTGTGTGTGTGTGTGTGTTTGGTACCAGGTATCGAACTCAGGACCTTGCGCTTGCAAGGCAGGTGCGGCGCCATTAAGCTAAATCCCCAGCCCGAAATGTCTTTGTTAACACTGATAGGATCCTGTGGAAATGAAAGCAGAAGGGGAAGCTATCAAATAAATGTGAAACTTTGCCACTGTTTTTTTTTTTTTCATTCAATTCGTTATTTGAGATGGAAAAAACCTGGAGACCCCAGCTCTCCAAAATCCAGTAAAATGTATTTGGCTTAGCCAGCCAGGAGACTAGGTAAGGCCCTCTAGGCACATTTTTCGTTTCTCTCAAATGCTGTGAAGGTTTCTTTTTTTTCCTCTTCTTTCTCTCTCTTTCTCCCTTACGCTGGGAATCTGGGAGGCTTTTTCTCTTGGGGCCAGGATGAGCTTCCTGGTGTGTCCTGCTGTGTGGGATGGGGGACGGAATCTATGGCCTTTGTGTTTTTCTTCCAGCCACTTTTTTTCTTGCTTGTGCTCACTGTGCCGGTACAAGTGAAGTAGCCAGAGAGGCTGCTGTTGGATCATTTGAGGGCCATGCGTGTCATTTAGGGTTTGGTACACCTTGTTGTCCCTGCATTTGTTTGCCGTATTTTGCTACCTGTTTTGGAAATTAGCCTGATCTCCACCTACCCCAGTTTGCAAATGGATTTTTTTTTTCTTGGTTTACTCTTGGTCCAGGGCACCATGGTACCTTGCCATGTGGTCAAGTGCTATGTTGCTTTGTCATGTGGCCGGGAGCCATATTGTCTGGTCATACAGGTAGATGCCATCTTGTGTCAATGGTCACCATTTTTCCCTTTCCTTTTTTTTTTTTTTTTAACCAACTGGTCTTATGAGCTAAGCCTCTGATTTTAGAGAACAAGCGAGCTTCCTCTCTCTTTTCTTTTGAATTATTTTAACACACGCATGCACAAGAAGAGAAAAATATGTCTGTTTTAAATCCCTCATTCTTGCCTGGAGCAGCCAGCTAAGCAGCAGCAGCTGAGCTGGCTCTAGCTGACTTGACTTCCTCTGGGTCCTAGACCCCGCTTAGAGCTAGTGCTTCTTGGCTAGATCCCTTCCTTGTTTAAACGCAAGTAATTTAGAAACATATGCCTGATGGCCTGATCAGAACAAATGAACAATGTTTAAAACTTAACTAAAGTGACTGAGTATACAAAAGCAGAGCCATCTTTGTTCTTAGGAAAAAAAGGTTTCCATGTCTACTGCTTTAAGCAAAGTACCAAAGTTGTTTTTTTCACTGTCAGAATAAATGCAAGAGATATTTTTCCCAAATGGCCTCACTCTGCTTAAGTAAGAGCCATCGAGTAGCTCAACTGGGTGGCTAAGGGACCCTTGTTGGGTGGGGGAGGTTCTGCCCTGGTCTCATGGGAATCAAAGGACTAGGTAGTGCCACTAAGTGGCTCAACCCCTCTCCCTAAGGAGTTAATGGGCCTCAATATAGAGACAAAAAGCCCCAGTAGGGATTTCTTCTATGCTTTTGTGAAAGATGCCAGCATCATCTTAGGTTCTGAGAGAGACGTCTGTCTCACAAGGGACACTTTTTGGGACTTCTTCATGGGATGCCATCTTAAGGAGCCAATATCTAGTTGTTGCTCTTTCTACAGGACCCAGGATGAACCTCATGGGAAACCTCTTGGACCTCACCTTGCAGATTCTACCAACTTTGCTACTAGGCTGTAACCTTGATGAATGGAAAAGGTTTGACCCTGACAATTTAAAAAAGGAACAGCTTTATCTACTATTGCAACATGACTTGTGTTCAGTATGAACTGGGAAATGGTGAAGGATGGGTATGGGGTGGCACTTTAAGTTATGAGACTAGTCTTTAGTTATAGTGTTTCTGCTTGAAACATAAGAGGTGGAATGAAAATCCCCTTTGTTCAAGCCTTTGTGACCTTTTGTCACAAGGAAGACCTAGAAACTATGGTTCTCAGTGTTGGTCTCAGCTGCTGACATATTGAACATTCAGCAGTGGCTGTAACCAGATCACCCTTTGTGGGTGGAAGTCCATGTTGCTGAGTTCCTATGTAACCTTCATCCGTGCCACCATGGCCACTTTGTTCATGAGCCCATTGAGCAGTGATGGGGCTGGCTGAAGAAAAAGATTGACTGTTATCCACAGAACGGGTCATCCTATCCACTGGATTATTTAAGTCTTCTTCTGCTGAGATCACCTTTGGTGAGCATTTATGTGGAACACAAATATCTTTATGTTCTTTGTCTAAATGGAGAGGTCTAGTCATATACCTCATTCCCAAATATCTTTGTCACCAGTTTTCTAGTCACGTTCCTTCCAAGTCCCTGACCATCTGGCCAGACCATTGGCTACAGCCCATGAATCAGTATATAGTTGCACATCTGATCATTCTTTTCTTCCTAGAAAAATGTGCAATCAGGGGCACTGTCTTAATCTGTGCCCAGTGTGAAGATTTCTCTTCACTACTGTTCTTCAGGGAAGTCCTGGAAATGTGATAGCTGTCCACTTTCAGGTGGTAGCTTCATAACATGCAGAGCCATTTGTAAACCAGGACCTAGTCTTCTCTTCCTGTGCCAATTGATCATGTGATATTCCCCATGAGGCCGTAGGTATATGCTGGACAACAAAAGGCAGTATAGCAGGAGTAGGAACCATGGGTTTTTGGGCAACTTCTTCATGTAAGTTACTTGTACTTTTCAAAACTGTTCAGGGTTGATTGTGTATTTACTACTTCCATTTCATGGTGGACTGTTGCTGTGCATGTTTAAGTTTATGACTTGGAGGGTCAGATAGTACTATTTCATGATGGGCAGCTCAAGTTGCATGGTAACCTGGTGTCCTATGGTCAAGCTTTCAGTTTCCACTAAGGCCTAGTACCAGGCGAGGAGCTGGTTTTCAGCAAGAGTACTTGTCTGCAGATAATTGCAGAGCCATGCTCCAAAATCCTGAAGTTTGCCACTGTGATTCACCTATGGGAGCCTTCCAGAGGCTCCAAATAGCATCACTGTTTGCCACCAACATGTTAAGTACCATTGGATTATGAGTCAGTCAGTAAATGGGCCAGAATAACACAGATGATTAGCAGAATTAAAGGGTGTAACACACAGAAAAAGTCCCTTGAATTTTAACAGTCAAGAAGAGTATCTCTAGACATTGAGAAAAACCATACAGGGAGAAATGTTAGGGAAAAGAAGGACACATTTATTAAATATCAACTCAATGGAGCACTTGGCTCGTTTGTTTGTTTTAAGGTCTTGCCATTGTTTAAATGGCTAGCTCTACCCTCTCTCTTTTTTTTTTTTGAGATTGTTTTGTATTCTGCAACATCTATTCTTCTTTTTTTTTCTTTATTAAATTCTTTTATTGGTACACTGTAGGTATACAACACAATTACATTTCTCATTGGGAATTGTACCTTTACATAATGCATCTTGGTTCTTATTTTTCCCCATTGCTAGCCCTCCCTTCACCCCCTCCTCCCTTCCCTATTTACAAAGACTTTAGTTCCATTTTTTCCATTTCTCAGCATTTTTCCTTTCCCTTCTTTCCTTTCCCCTGCCCCTCCCACTACCCCTACCCCTTTGGACCTTTGCTTCCTATTTTGCATTATTGATTATTCATTCTAATCATTGGTACATTTTAGGTATACAATAGAATGACATTCATCATTGGAAGTTTGCACCTTTCCATTGAAAGTCTACCCTCTCTCTTAAGACTTAAGATTGCATGTCACTAAGGGGAACAATTCACATCTTTGTAAGGAGCATGGAAAACTCGGTCCTGGGGATATACCCACCTTTTCTGGAATTTTGCAGAGCACTTTCCATCACTTGTGATGACCCACTGCTTCTTGCGCCTACATTCTTACCCATGTGAATTCCATTCTCACCTACTCAAGTCCCATTTGTCTCTGCCCTCTGACTTTTTTTTGGGGGGGGGGGTACCAGGGATCCAACTCAGGCCCTTGCACTTGTGAGGCAGGTGGTGGCACCACGGAGCCAAATCCCTGGCCCTGCCCTCTGGCTTCTGATAAGAGAGCTCCCTGTCTACCGTTTTATTCATTTGGAACAGAGTTCTTTGGCTTTACTCACCTTTCCTTTTGCTGCAAGCTTAGCCCCATGGCTAACAGGCCCCTTCCTGTTTCTGTCTGAAATAGGGAGCAGTCAGGGCTCTCACCAGGGGAGACCACTCAGATATAGCCTTATAGACACAACTGTGTTGAACCTTCAGAGTTTTGGGTAGTGTGCTCTAGATAGAAGTTAAGTACCATTCAAATGAAAAAAGTGAACTGTTGGGGTTGACATGTAATTTTGTGGATCAAGTCATGCTGAACCTCCTTCATTTGTTCCCTCTCTGGATGCACTCAGGCAGATCTCACCAGATAAAGGAGGAGACCAAGTCAGACAACAAGGAAATTATCCACATCAAACCCTCTGTTGCGAGTTCAAAATGGTTGGATGCAGTGCTTTTCTTATAGCAGAAGTACTATGGGGGAGGGGAGTTGCATGCCTGCATTGGTGAGCTATTATCAAAATAATGCTATGTAACACGTCGTTCCACAATTCAGTGAATTAAAACAATAATCTTTTATCCTGCATTCATGGTCCTTTGGGTCACTGACAACTTAGTTGGGCTAGCATGCTGTTCTAGCCACTACGCTACAGACAGGATTCAAGTCAGCTCCAAATATTTTATTCTGTGGCTCATGTCAAAATGCCAGCAGCTACCTGGAGTATATTCTTCTTATGGTGAGTTATCAGAACACAAAAGAGCAGCCTAGCCTTACAAGCATATTTCAAGCCTTTGTTCATGTTGTATAGTACAGCCTAAAGTCAGGAGGTAGATATAATCTACTTTCTATGAAGCTATAGTAAGATGGTAGATACTTCTACTAAAAGAGAATGACAAATTTGGACTAATATTTCAAAGTAATTTGTACCCTATAATAATGTTGACATATATTTCTTCCAGTAAATTTTTGTTTCTGCTTGGGTTTCTCAAGTAGTCAAAGTAATGTCTGTATCACTGGGACCAGAGAAAATGGGAAGAATGTTCAAGAAAGGAAGAGCTAGACCAGCGCATGTTCCATGATTCTAAGCCTTTCTAATTCTCGTAGAGATGTTGCTATGTGTGTTCATGCATTTTGTAAAGAAATGCAAAGAAGGACATGAAAGTTGCAAAAGTGCTTTAGCTTCTAAAAAGAAAGATCCTCTAAATCTGAAAGATAGACCAATGCTTAAAGCCTTAAAAGCAGTAAAAGGTATGCAAATGCTGTTTTTAATTTTTTTGGCTAAGCAGTGTTTTTAAAAGGAAAAGTAGGTATCATTAGCTAAGATGTTACAAAACTATCAACTAGAAATTTTATTTACAGCTGTCAAGTCCCTTGACTAATTTACAGAGGTGAATGGGAGAAGAAATTGCTGGCTGTACCAATATTTTTGGCAAATTTTGACTTACCCTTTAGTAGCCACTGATTAACAAAGTTAGCACTATTAAAGGGTACTAGAAAGGGGAGGGTGGAAAAAGATTGGTTAACAGGTACAAAGACACAGCTAAATAGGAGGAATAAGTTCTGGTGTATTACTACATGAAAAATTAACTAAAGTTAACAATATGGAATCATATATATCATAATGGCTAAAAGAGGATTTTGAGTATTCTTATCAAAAGAAAAGATAAATGTTTGAAATGGTGGGTCACTTAAATATTTTAAGTTGATCACAATATTCACATGTACTGAAATATTACAGTGTACCTCAAAAATACTGTTTGTACAATTATTGCCCATCAATTACAATTAACTAATTAATTAAAAACCCTATGACTATCCCCTATTATTGGAGGAAAATAAAAGAAAAACAAGGAAGCCTGAGAATGTTAGTGATGCTAGAAAATAAGTCTTTCTTTCTTTCTTTCATTTGTTTGTTTGTTTTCAGGTGTTTTATAGCAACTACATGTGGCCCAGAACTTTGGGATATTCCTGTCCTGTCTGCATTCCAGCCGTGTCAAGATCTTGCTTCTGTTTTTCATGAAAAGAGCTCTGTGCTGTTTACATGAGCTGCAGCTTGACCCGCAGCTGTACAACTTTCTTCTTCTATTGTCTCAGGTCAAGATGAATTACAGACAGAGCCTTGACCATAAATATTTAATGATTCTTATCTTCAAAGCATTGTGCAAGCACACTTAGTCTTATTTTGAAGTGCTGAGTAGGCATCTCCGATCTTCTTTTATGACATAGTTTCTTTTTTAAATGCTAGTCGCACCCTTTATTCTGAATCCTTAATACAAGGCTGAGTTGTCTTTTTATAATAGCTTTATTAAGATATAACTCATATAATCATAAAATTTACCCTTTTAAAATGTAGTGCTCAGTGGTTTTTAGTATTTTTGGAGTTGTGCAACCATTGCCACTCTCTGATCTTAGAATACTGTCTTCATCACTCTGAAACGAAATTGATTTTCAGTAACTCTCCATTCTGCCTCCCTCACCCTATCTGACCTAAAGTACCTGTGGCAGACACTAATCTATTTTCTGTCTTTATACCTATTCTGAACAGTCTCACATGTTTCTACTTGCCTTCTTTCTCTGCTACCTGCCTCCATGAGAAGAGCATCCCAGGGATTGTCCACTTATCCCAGAAGGTGAATGAAAGACACTTGGAAATGGAACAGAACTTTTCACCTCAGACAAGAGCAACTGCTTCGCAAATTACTCAGAGTAGCTTGAACTAAATAAATCCTTGCTGTTACATTCCACTGAGCTCTTGTGACCATTTGTTATGCAGTGATAGCTTACTAATACAATGGCCATTGTTAGCAACTCAGTTTTCCATCTTATGTTTTCACCATCCAAGAGAGATGGGGACAACTAGTGTCTGGTTCCAGCTAAGGGCTCTGATTGACCCATCCCTAATTATAAGTTAACAGGTTAGCCTGGCATAGTTTCATGGAAGTAAGCCAACAAAATGTGGCCATGAAGTGACATGGAAGTGAAGACATTATTGTCACTGTTATGTGAAGGAGTGGGGACAATTGCTGAGAAAGGAAGGGGTGCTGGACACATAGAACATGCAGTCATGACCTAGGAGGGACAATGAGGTGCTACCCAAGCAGAGTGCAACTATGTTCTTGGCACGTTTTACTTATGTCTGTTCAGTCATCAGGGAGAGAGCGAGCGAGCGAGAGAGAGAGAGAGAGAGAGGACCGAATAATGGTAATTTTTCCTGGGATGAAAGTGAAGTGTGTGTGTGTGTGTGTGTGTGTGTGTGTGTGTGTGTGTGTGGCTATTGGAGATAAGAATCTCTGGTTAAAGGGTGGGCATGGTGGCTCACACGAATGATCCCAGCACTGGGGAGGCTGAGGCAGGAGGATCGCTGCGAGTTTGAGGCCAGCCTGGGCTACACAGTGAGTTCTAGGCCAGCCTGGACTACATAGTGTGACCCTGTCTCAAAAAACCAAAACCAAAACAAACGAACAACAACAAATATCTGCTGTTAACTCGGCCTAAATTCCAAGTCATCACTCAAAAGGTTTAAGTCATTTGCTATACTGAATGTGATTCTATGTATTTTTGAACAGCTGTTTATTTTAAACTATATATAATAGTATACATTGTATAATTACTCATACTTCTTCCTGTATAATATTGCATTACAAAACCATATGTACTATACTTAATGGGAAGTTTAAGGAATTTTCAAGTGCAACTGTCCATTTCCATACCTGCATTAAGAAGCTTTTTCTCAGAAATTACATGTGTCTCAGAAGGGTGGAAGACAGGACCTGAGTGAGCAAATATTGCTTTTTATCATTTGGTGAAACAAAGGCTTAAAGTAGAAATTAAGTAGAGTTTTGGAAAAATATTTTTTAAATTCAAATGAGTTTGTGAGTTGAGATTCACACTACAACTCTACCCTTGTTAGTCTCACATGTTATTATAGAAAATGCAGTTGAGGTAGAAAGGAATATTAGATGGTAGTGACAAAGAATGAATTAGTGCTACACGGAACAGCAGATGAATCTTACAAATATAATGTTGAATGAAAAAGATTCATAAGAGCGTTTAGTATATGATCCTGTTTATATTAGGTTTCACACCAGGAAAAACTAATCAATAATGTTAGAAATGTTAGAATGAGATAAGGAAACAGAACTTGGGCACTGGCAGGATACCTGAGACAGTTTTGCATCCTGGATTCTCTTCCAGCTGATTGAGGTCCATGGGAGACAAGGATGGAGGTGTCAAATCATCCAGAGCAGAACCTGTGTGCCAGTCCCTGGAGACGGTCTAGAAATTCAGGGGCACTTGGGGACTTGCACACATCAGAAGAAATATCTGAGTAGGTGAGTGTGAGGTATTGCCACTAAACCCTCTGTGCTGTTCACAGCTGGGTAGGAGCATCAGAGTATTCTGGCACAGGTAGCGGTGGCATGGATATGGTCCAGAAGGTTGGCAGCCTTGAAATGTTTTTGTTTTCTGGGCAAGGATGGCCCAGCACTGCCCTGCTAGACTCAGTCATATTGTGCAGATGGTGGATCAGTTGGCCCTGACAAGATGGCACTTTTAGCCATCACAGAATTTTCTGGAGAAGCCAGCTCTTCATCCTTTCTTTTAGACTTTAAAATCTTCATAAAAATGCTATGGACCTACAGAGAGTAGTATATTTGAGCTCAGGATTCTAGCAGAATCATGGACTTGAAAACAGTCATGATTTCTTGCCATGGATTACTTCTGCTTCTCCCTGTGTCCTTTCTCTTTGGTAATGACTGGTTTTTCTCTCCTTCTTAGTCTACATAGAGGAACATGCTACCAGCTGGACCAAAGTTTTAAATGTGAAAATGCAAATCCAGGAAAAGAGATCTATCCCTCTTCCGAAGCCCAAAGTGAACATTTTCAAGGGGATAAGATTGATTAGCCTACACTGGGATGGTGCTCTCTGAATCGATAGCTTGTAGCTAGAAGAACAGGATAATACTGTACAAACTATGTGGCTTGATTTTTTTGACAAGGGGAAGGCAAGATCTACAAAAGTAGGACAAGTGGTGGGACCAACAATGTGAGTTCAGGGTGGTCAGTCCTCTTTGGCTTCTTTTCATGGCTGCTGAGAAAGAAGATGGAACAGGTTCCCTGAGCCCTCATCCAAGGAAGTAAGAATTGATTACTAGCTTAGCCATTACTTTACCTTGCTTGCAGACATGTCCTCCTTTGAACTCTCTTTGTTTTTCTTTATCTATCTCCAGCCTGTAGACAAAGAAGCTCTGCTGAGGCTCCCAAGTGAAAGGTGCTGTCCCATTTTACAAAAGCCTTAGGACCAGTCCTCAGAACACTTTGGTCCTTTGCCATCCGAGAGCAAGTACACGGAGGTGTCTTGAGGCGTTAAGCGCCAGCTTGCAGAGATAGTGAGGTATATTTTAGAACCCAAACTGCTGTCAGGGAACATATGGATTTTGTTATTTCCATCCTAGCAGCTTTCTCTCCATGGGTTTTGACATATGAATTTCAAAAGGAGGGAGTGTTTTCCTGATTGACACCTCAGAAATACTCTTTGTGGCAAAATCACAAATATTTCCAGATCTTGCTGGGCATGGAGATGGCTGAGCTGCTGGAGACATTCTATCAGTGTCACTTGACACAGCGTGTGAGGTCAGGCAGGGGTGAACACTGTTGGCTGGACACAAAGGTTGAGCATTATCTGCTCTGTGGGGGGACACATCACACTCAGCCAGCTCAGGAGGGAGACTGACACATGTGGGTCATTGCACGGAGTCTTTTCTCCCTGGCAGAGCAAAGCAGGCCTGACATTCCCGGAAGAAAATGACACTGAAAGCAGTCAGACAAAGGCCAGGCAAGCATTACCAAGGCTTTCTGGAAAAAGCTTTCTTCGTGGACTCACGCCAATCATTACTTTACTTACCTTAACTAATTCATTTCTTGTTTTTGTTCCTTAATAAAAGAAAGGCAACTGTCATTTATTGAATTTTTTGTGGGCTAGGATTGGTAGTGTGCAAGAAATGGCTTGGCCAAGCTCAGGAGAACCAACTGAACAATTTCCAGGAATCCTGCAAGATAACTGTTAAACACAAGCCATTATTAAAAATTAAATTATACTAACATATAATTAAACTGTGTTAGAACAGAGGTAATAAATACTCAAAACTCATCACATTCTAATTATTTTACTACATTGTACTGTTGTGCTCATGAACTTATTTGTATCTACTGCATCTGTATGTTGGAAATACTGTAAAATAACTTGCTACTGTGCATCTCTGTGAAAATTGGCCGTAGTGGGAGGAACTAGCAAATGTTACAAATCTGGGCCGGTTTTAAAAATTGTTTTCATCCTTCAAGATAATGACAACAGTGGAGAAAATGTTAATAATACAGATTAAATTAAAAATGTATGTTTGTAGCTGATACACTATCAGCTACAAAAATTTTGGAAAATAGTATTTGAAACTCATTCCTTGATTTGGTAAAGAAGTTGTAGTTGTTCATGTCATTGACCCATGACCGAAATTCTGACATTTTCATCTCATTTTTATCTTTTGAATGTTAACAAAAATATCAAACAACATATCTGTGTCACAGCTATACTCATTTGTCAGTTGCAGCCATAGGTTGGCTGTGGATGCAACAGTTCAACAATTCCTTGAAAGCATTTTGTGAGAATTAACTGGCTAAATGAAATTTACAATAATGAATATAGTATATCTCATTATTAGTAGTGAATTATGCGTGACATATCTTTTTATCAGTAGAATTTCCATAAACATTTATGAATACTCACACATTTTTGAGGAGGGGTAATTATTAGCTATTGTTACCTTTGCTATGAATATACTTCCCTCTTTACCTTGTCTTCCAAGACCCAATTCAAAGTCTGATCTACCCCTTCTTTCTGGTCCTATGTTGCAGCCCTTGTTACCAGTGCATTAGGGTTTGGGAAGTTCCCTGTACTTTCTAGAATAAGTAGAGTGGAAGAGCAGGAACCTTGAATATTCAGCTCTGAACAAGTTAGAGCTGTGCTCAATGCTTGATACCTAGGAGTTGTCCACAAGGTGTGGGTTGAAAGAGAGAGCAAGAACCCTGGGCAGAAGTGGGGAGAAAGAGAAAAGAAAGTGGTCATGTACGTAGAAAAGGGGCAGTGGGCAGTACTGCTACCTGCCATGTAGGTTGACATACTCAGGTGTGTTTGCTCACTGCTGACCAAATCAAAGGAGGCCATTTATTTTGGTAAAAAAGAAAAAGGATTTATTCAAAGCTAGCTCTAAGGAAATGGAGGTGCCCTTTTGCCTCCAACCCCAAGCTCACTGTGTACAGGTGTGAAGGGACAGGGAGAGGGAACACAGAGATAATGCACATCTTCACCCTTGCTTTGTGGCTTCAGGCATCTTCAGCTCCTTCTCTACTTTCTTGTAGAAAGGAAACTGGGCCCTGGCCTCCATGGGGCTGGTATCTGCAATTTTGTCACTTTTGGGGGGCAGACGAGAGAAGGGCGTGTTGGTTATGTGCTCAGTAGGAGATGTGTGGAGAAATGTAGAGAAGTTGCTTATCTCTAAAATTAAAAAATTATAATTTAAAGTTCCATTTTGTGGTGCCAGTTACAATAGTATAGAGCACATTTTGATATTTAAGTTTACTTAGGGTTCCTGCAGTCTGTATCGAATGCAGCAAGTTTTGGCTGATCAAACCACAACACTGATAAACTGGATTTGTTTGGAAATGACCTAGACTTTACAAGAGCAAGACAAGTCACCAGCTAATCATATCACTTAAGGTACTTGACATGATCCTGGCTGAGCTCAGCTCAGTGATTAAATCCTTCCAGACAGTTTTTTCTTTTTAAGCAACAGTCACTGAACACCTATTTGAATGTGGTAGGCACTAGATTTTCCACATGTCCTATGTAAGAGACAACATCAGAAGCCCATGAGAACCTGCTTTCCTCCGAGGAACTTGTCCTGTTGTATATCCTGGCTGCAAAGCCCCTCCTCACACCCCTGTGGAGGGGCTTGGGTGCCAGTCCTCCTATTCAAGAAGTGTTTTCAGTCTTCTCATCCCAGCCATTATTGAGTAGCTGGCTGAGTTTCCTGTCCAAGAAGGACACAATTACCTGCCTCCCACAATATACATCCAGCCAGGATCAGCTTACTCGTGGCCAGCCAGCCACTCCCCTAAGAGGAGCAGTTGCCGATAAGCTTGGAAAAAAACAAGTCTCCCTTTATCTCCTATTACCTCCATCACATTGGTCGTAAATAAGGTCAGCCGGGATCTGTCTAGCCTCCAGCCATGGCCCAGTGTAAAGTAGATATGTCAAAGAAAATGGGAAAAATCTTTTACACTCCTTCCATACTTTCTCTCAAGTCACTCAAAGAGCCAAATGAAATAGGGTGTGGGTCTTCATTTCCCATCGTGCAGTGGATCCTCCTTTTGTCTTTGTCCTCTGCTAGTTTATTCTTAATTCAGAGGCCAGAAGGTTCTAGTTAAAAGGCACACCAGACTATGTCAAGCCTTTACTCAGAACCTCCAATAGCTCCAACTGCAATCAGAAGCTGTGACTGAAGACTCTTGTATCCCAACCCCTTGTGAATCTGATTTCCTACTGGTTCCTTCTCCTCAGCAGCCTCAATAATCTTGTTCCTTGAGCTCATCACCCCACCCTCACCCCCACCCAGAGCCTTTACTTTCCTTGTTCCTTCTGCCTGGGACATTCATCTCCCAGCTAGCCACAAGGCTTCCTCCCTCACTTCCTTTACTCTGTGTGAACCTCACCTTGTCAGTGAAGTCTACTATGATGTGCACAGAAGACCTTACCTTTCCCTCTGCTGCTGGTCCTCATCGCCCTGTTCTATCATTCCCATGGGATTTACCATCTTCTAGCATAACATAATTTATATATTGAATCTGTTTATAGGTTTTCTCTCCCCAGTATAAATGTAAGCTTTAAGAAGCCATAGAAGGGCCAGGGATTTAGCTCAGTGGTTCCGGTGCCTGCCTCGCAAGCACAAGGTCCCAAGTTCAATCCCCAGGACCAAAAAAAAAAAAAAAAAGAAGGCATAGATTACGTCCTTTTAGTTTGCTGATGCATCTCAAAAATGTCTAAAACACGATAGATAATAGAAGCTCAATAAATATTTGTCATATGATGTATACTTCTTAAATTGAGGAATCTAGGGGCACCTCAAAGTTAATGAACATTGTGGAGGCATCTGGGACTAAAAATCAGTTTCCTCCATGCTAGAACCCACATCCATCATCTAATCCTCATTTCCTTTTTATCAACAACAGCACTTAGGGGAAAATACCAGAGAGTTCCCTATGGAGCTGAGTAGATAGATTTTTTTTTAATATTTATTTGTTCATCAAGGTCAAGGATGCCATATGAAAACTCTGTAAGTATTTTTTTCACATTAATACATTTTCCTGAAAATGTCCGTGAATTTGGATGATTTTATATTCATATGCCAATACTTGAAGAATAAATCTCAAACAAGGAGTCTTTGTTGTTAGTAGTGGTGTCTGTGGAGGTGGAGACAGGGAGGTGCAGTTGCGGAGGAGAAATATAGAAACATTAGTTTAATCATGTGGGCTACTCTGTTAATAAAGCTAGTGCCTCCTTTATGACAAGGAGCTCTGGAAAACCAAATAGAAAATTGCTTTCCTTTAAAGAGATCTACTGAGTCATCGTCTGAATCCCCTCTCTGCTACTTCTCACTTGGACTGCTGGTGATTTTACTCCTAATTTATCTAAAGGGAGCTTATGAATCATCATCAAGATTAATTTCCATTAGCTCCTCTATCACTAAACACCGAAGTAACCTGTTGTAGTTATCTATTGCTGGATAATAAATTACCCCAAAATTTAGTACGTTAAAACAGCAACCATTTCATTTGCTTACAACTCTGTGCTTCTGTAATTTAGAGTTCAGCTGGGTGGTCTTCCTGTTCCAGGCAATGCTCACTGTGATCACTCATTGGCTGTATGCATCTGGTGGCTGGGACCAGCTGTAAGTTGGCTTGTTCACATCTCTGGTGCCTTAGTTCTCCCCTATGTGGCTTCTCTTTCTCCAGGCACTTGGGCTTCCTCAAAGTATGGTGGTTTGAAGACTCAGCATTGCAAGTTCCACATCACTGACCTTTTTATCATATTCTCTTGGTCAAAATAGAACAAAGAACCCATTGTATTCAAAGAGAGTAGACTGTCTTTGGGAGGCATGACAAAGAATTTGTGACTGTGTTTAATCCATTATACAACCAAGTACAGGTAGTCAGTCCTCATTTTCCATCATACTTTAGCTCATCTCTCTCTTAATAGAAGAGGTAAATGAGAAATTAAAAAAAGATGTATCAAGAGCTGTGAGCATATAAGCACCCAAAATACGCATCTCCATTATTTATGAATGCTCTCGCCTTGGCCAAACACTTTAGTAATTTTTCTGTCACCAAGTCTGTCCCTGAACATGTTCTACTTCTATTTAGAACCAGTCTGTCCTCAGAAGTGGCTCCTCAAATCCTAGATCCTAAACACCATGGAGCTCTTACAACCAAACCTTCCCTATCCCCACTGCTCATACTTTTCCTGGGACCTAGGAGACTTGGGACATCTATTGGTTTCTTAATTTTATATTTTAAAAATGTTATTAACATGTGAAGTGTCTTTAAATTTTATAGTATTGTAAATCCAAAGGAGAAAATCTGGCTCCCGCTGACTAGCTCCTACTGACTTAATTTTGACATTGAAATTATTTCCACAGGAAACTGATGAATCTGCCAAGTTGTAAAGCAAGCAGCAGTCCATTGTAAGATGAAAGTGAGGCACCGGGGACTCAACCAACACTCAAAGACTAGTGGGCATGTTTAGGTTGAGCAAGCAGGGAGCTCAGATCCCTCATGGCATCCACCACAGTTACCAGCACATCTCCCTCAGCAGACATAAGGCCATTGGAAGGAGAAGAAAAAAAAATGGTTTAGGTAAGTTTACATTTGGCTTGGATCAGTGTGAGAATACAGCCTGAAAATGAAAAACCACCATATAACAACCACACTCAAGAGTGACTTTGAAAGAAAATGGGGAAAAAAAGAGAATGAAAATCTTATCACTGAGTGGAGCTATAATTAGAGCATCTGGCCACTAATGTTATGGAAAGACAAGTGGTCCAAGCTGAGTATGACTTAATGGATTGGTTCGAGGTCTAGAAGGAAAATGACTGGAAAATTGGAGACAAAGAGGTCTGGGGTGGAGCCACGTGGCCAGACCTACAGGAGTGGGCATGAAGTATGCGCATGTTAATGTGACATGTTAATGTCCACTGGAAAGCATCCACTACAGAAGTGACATTGGACAATTTACATTAGCTAGCCTTCATCATTAGTTCCCTCAGAACAGGCTTGATGGACTGTCAAAAGAAGTGGCCATACTGGTGAAAAAGAGCTTCCATATGGACCCAAATGCAAAGACTTCCACTGAAGAAGACTGATGCAGATATCGCCTTCTCTGAATGTCCAAACTGCTGACAACAAGGACCAATCCTGAGCCCCAGTATGCTTCCTTGACAATTTGTCCTCATATCAATAGACACCTATTCTGAGTGTGAGTCTGCCTTTCATGTCTGCAGAGCTTTATGTAGCAACATTATCCAGTGGTTTATGTGGAAACTGACTCACAGCGCAGGCATCAGGAATTTAGGGTTCAGAGCCACTCTGGCCCACACCTGGAGAGTTTCCTTCCTCCTGGGATTCCCAGGGAAAAGCATGGCTTTCTCTAGACTCTCAGGTGTAAGTCCTTCCTTTCTGCTTTAGAGGCTCCACATTAGGAAGATCAGGATCAGAGCCTCACTCAAACACTCACCCACGCCTAACATTCTTACTCTCTCCAGTCTTTCTCCTTCCTGCCTTATCCACTTATCTCTTCAAGTCTGAAAATTACTTTAACATTGTATCTGTGTCTTCTCAAGTCTATGGTTCAAAGTATAAATCCTGTGGTTTGCTAGTCCTCTAATATTGGCTTTAGATATTTAAACCCTAGTTTCTGGAACTCTCATCAAACTAACTTCCTTCCTTTCACTTCTCCTCATTCTCTTCCTCCCTCTTGTCTTCTACCTTTGAGTTCTAAAATCTCAAAAAAGCCTGGTCCTTGCAATAAGAAAACACTGTCTATTGTGTGTTAAAAATTCCATTCAGCAAACCAGTTGACTTATTTGAACCAGGATATATAAAAATTTTTTTGAACTTCAGACATATATCACAGTCTCTTCCCAGCTGAGAATTTATCCTGTTCTAGGCCCATGAAACATTTCCTAAGGGTGATCAGTTATTAAGCCATAATAAAAAGTTTAATACATTCCATCATTCAGGCCACAATCTTCGATCACTATGCAGAGAGATTTAACATTAATGCCAAAACTTAAAAGAATAAAATCCCACCACACTCTTACATAGCTTTTGGATCAAAGAGAAATCAAAAGAGTGATTGCAGGTTATTTATAAAACAATGATAAGAATACTACATAAGTGAGGTGGCCAAGATTGTGCATAGGAACAATTAGTTTTAGAGGCTTTTGTAATTAAACAAAGAAAAGAATACAAATAAACTGTTCAAGTAGAAGTTAAAAACAGAGCCAACAAATACGACTATGGCAAATAAAAGAGGAAATTGATAAAGACTAAAGTAGAAATTAGCAGTTAGAAGAAAGCCAGTAAATTTGATAGATAAATAAATAAAATGGTTCTTTAAAGTATTAGATAAAAAAGAAAAACTTTTTCCAAAGCCAATCAAGAAAAACAAGGGGAAAAACCAAGCAATTGGAGTGAGGACAGATATATAACCACAGCTAGCAGAGAGATTTATGTTTTATTATGTAGATTATTATGCTGAACTCTACTAAAACTTATGAAGTCTGGGAAAATGAATGATTTTCCAATAAAATAAATTATCAAAATTTGTTAAGGAATAAAATGTAAATATACTCATGATCATAAAAGAAATTTTAAGAGTTTTCGGAGCTCTCCAAAAATATGCATAGCTTTTACAAGCCAGATCCAATAGAACTTCACTGAGCATATAATTGTCATAGAATTTAAACTGTTGCAGAATTTCACTTCATTTTACTAAATTAGCATAGTCTTGATCTCTAAATGTGTAGCAAGAATCTACTATAATCTCAGATGTGAATATATTTCACGAATTTTAAGTAAAGTATTAGCAAAACAAATCAATAGTATAACAAAAGAATAATGTGGCCTGGGATTTAGCTCAGTGGTTTCGGTGCCTGCCTCGCAAGCGCAGGGTCCCGAGTTCAATCCCTGGTACCCCCCCCCCCCCCAAGGAAAGAAAACAAAAGAATAATGTAATATGAGTAAAGTTTTTCTGAGAATGGAGGCATAGTTCAATAATGGAAAATCTCAGACATTAGTGGAAAATAAATTGATGCAGCCTTTTAGGGAGGGCAGTTTGATTAAATTCTATCAAATTTAGGAATGCATTGAATCTGTGCCTTAGTCCCCTTATAGTTACCTGTACTTAAAGAAATATGGGTACAAGATGTTTGCACAAGAAGCCTCTTTTTTTCTTGATAGTGAGACAGAGAGAGAGACAGACAGACAGAGAGACAGAGACAGAGAGAGGAAACAACTTAAATATCCATTAATAAGAGAATGACTAAGTCACAGTGTTACACTAAAAAGTACAAGGTAGTATTTTAAAAGAATGGGTTACTCTGTACCAAAACAGAAAAATCTCTGCTACATTAAGTAAACAAGACAACAAAACCAAACCATTACTGGAGACCTCTCAGTAGGTTCCAGTCTCCTGCCCAGTATACGATGCAGAGCTGAAGAAAGACTCAAAAACAGAATTAAAGAAAAAAGTGGGGAGCCAGGATGGCCAGTGCTGAGCAACCAGGAAGGCCATGGTCACTGATTTTTATTGGTAATCAAATTGGGATAAAGGGTAACTATGTGCTAAGATGTGCAGTTGTGCAGTTGCTATGAATACTAATGCAGGTAAGGCTTGTAAAGGAAAAGATAAAGCATTCTTGAAGTAGGATCAGAACAGAGAAAATATAGGGTTGTAATTAGTACCTTGTCCTTCTAGTTAAGAAGGTTTTAGTTGTGAGAATGGAATTTGGGTGCGAGTTACTTTGACCTCAGCTACTATATTATCTCATATTGAGCCCCATAGCTTCACAGAACATTTCTCTGGTCTCTGCTGGGGCCGTTAGTGGGAAGGTCATGCTAACCTGTGCGCTACTGCAGTGCTTAGGAGGTGCTTCTATGAGTCACATAAGCTTCAGACTCTCTTCTTAAAATGGGCCAATTGAGGGGTTAACTCTTTATAGCCTGCACTGCTTACAGCCCACTTTGGGCATAATCAGTAGGGTGGCTCCCTACAAACCCCAAATATATGAACTAAATAATATTATATAATGATCCTATTAATGTAAAAAAAACTGTAGAGCCACAAATGTGTGCACTTACCTGAGTATGTATAAATGAAGATAGCTCTATCTATAGAAGATAACTCAAGAAGTGAGGATGGGGTTGATGACATGGTACTGGGTGGCAAAGAGATGTCATTTTTTTTCCATATAGGTCCTGCATTGTTTCACATTTTCACAATGAAGCTATGCTCAGGGGTCACTTGTGTAACTAAAATAGTAAAGAGTCAAATAACACATTTTGTAATAATTCATTCCATCAATAATCAAAAGAGGAAAAAATCCTTATACTTGATGGTTTCCAGAAAAGCTTCTACCTCCTGCTAATTCTTTTTAAAACTAATTTTTTTGGGGGGTACCAGGGTTCGAACTCAGAACCTTGTGCTTGCGAGGCAGGCAGTGGAACCACTGAGCTAAATCCCCAGCCCCTTAAAACTAATCTTAAGAAAGAAAAAAGAAACTTTTAAAGTAAGATCAAGAATATCAAGACAATGATTATCATCATACTTAACAGTGGAGGGTTAAAGTAGTACCTAATAAAGTTGGGCAGATGGATTGGGAGGTCAGTAATATAATTATTGAACACTTAACAATTTTGGTCAATTCAATTCCATAGGAAAAGAAGAAACAGTAACCTTGAGAGAGGAAAGGAGTGTGGTGGGGGGAGAGAGAGAGTATTAATGTGTTAAGAAGGAATATAAAATTGTTACTGTTTACAGGTATGATAATCTCCAGGGAAAACCCAAGAGGTTCAACAATAAAAGAGCACTTGCATACGCCAAGGGCTTCCTGGCTGCCAGCCCTCTGCTCAGTCTTCATAGACACAGTCTCATTTAATTCCCAAGAACCCTACGATGCACATTTATCGTTTCTGTTCAACAGACAAGGAAAACTATGTGCCTCAAAGGTTTAGGAGGCAGTGAGTGGTGAAGCAGCTGAGCCCAGATTTAACCTGAGCTCTGAATCTGGAGCTGGTTGAGATCCTGCAGCCTGAATGCACACTGTTTAAAAGCCACAGGGTATCTTTTAATAAGAAGACAACTATAATAGAGAAAAAGATATAATAATAAACACTTTAAAGTGGTGGTGTTTATATAGAATATCAAAAGCTAATTTGGAAATATCAGGAAAAATTACGTTCTATGTGCCATGGCGACCAGAATTATGTTAACAGCACACTTAAAAATACCAGTAAAAGAAAACTTCAAAACTTTACCGAGAGACAAAGAAAAAACTTGAATACACAGAGACATGCTCATCTGTAACTTGCAAGTCAATATTGAATATATTTCAGTTGTACTCAAACCAACCCACAAATATAAATTCTTAACAAATTAGCAGTTTTGTCAGAACCTGACCAAACTACTCTTTTAAGAAAAATGTTTAATTTCAAGAGCTCATTGTATTAAACAAATCAGAAATACGTCACATAAAACATTTCCTCCAGAAGTAAACACTGTAAACATTGTTATTTGAAGCCCCCCTCAGAATCCTGCTCTTTTAGCATAATAAAGACAAATGACATGCAGAGAATGGCTTAGAGTAGGTCATGAGGGCATATTACTAAGTTTTTAGGAATTTTGTGAACTGGTTGATAAACATAGGCAATATGAAGATCATATTATATAAACTAACAATAAGTTATTTAAAAAGCGTAAGTAAAACATTTTTAAAGTTCATTTCTTTCGAATTATTTTATTAAATGATGTTAGCTATGTGTGCTTCTAAGGTACTTTACATGTATTTTGTCTGAATGATGGACATGCTAAACAGTGGTCTGCTGTTGTTCTCCTCCCAATTCTGTGAGCAGTGACATCATGTTAGCAGGTTGCAACTGACTATGGTGGGGATACTTTGACCATGGAGGGTGGCTGTGTTTGTCAGCTTTCTGTTACTATAACAAATGGCTAGAATAATCAATTTCAAAAGAGAAAGGTTTATTCGGCTTATAGCTTTGGAAGTTTCACCCCAGGATCAGATGGCCCTGTTGCTTTTAGGCCTGTGATGGCACATCGTGGGGGGATCCTGAGGTGGAGAAAAAACACCCATGCATGCCTGGAAGGCAGGAAAGATCAGGATCCCACCATCCCCTTCAAGGGCACACCCCCACTGACCTGAAGACCTTCTCTCAGAACCCACTCCTTGGAGTTTCCACCGCCTCGCAGCAGCACCAAGCAGAGGCCCAAGCCTTTAACGCATGGGCCTGTGGGGGCCACTCCAGATCCAAACTGTAGCACTGACAAATGCTACTGACCACAGTCTTTTCAGAGCTGGTTATTAAACATTGAACTCAGTAGCAGGAGTCATATGTATTTTATCTGTGTGTGTATGCACGTGGTTCAATAAAAGAGGGGAAAAAATCATATCTCACCTCCCTACTTAAAAGTAGAATAAATGAGGATGACAAATACAACTTGTTTCATAATCAGTACTAATGAGGTAGAAAAGGATTCCTTGCGGCAAAGAACTTAAAAGAGTTATCACACTTAAACATGTCATGAATTTTTCTTTTATAAAAGACAGTGTTTTCAATCTACTAATCTTTTCCAGGATGAAAGTAGGGTCAGTAAAATGCACTTCAAATTATTTGGAAAAAACAGATATGCTTGTCTTTTCAAGGCACAAATTACATTGTAACAAAGAGTGGGGGAATAACAGCCTTTTGGGAATAACAGCCTTTCGAGATAAACTCATGCTTTGGAGAGAGTATGCTGGAAATGGGCAGAAGATATACCTCTAGAGTTGTGTGATTTTGGGGGCTGAAAATGATGTAAGTGAACAGTCTATAAAAAGACTATATCTGCTTACTTTAAAAACTTGGAAATAGGATATTCTACTGTGCTTCAGTCTTCTGAAATAAACTAACTTGCTAACAATGTGGAAAGATAAAAGCTTCCAATTATTTGGCAGAAACAACCAGCAGCCATCAGGAATAATGGAAATTGTTAGCTGAATCTCAACAAAGACATTTGCATATTGGTGAACAAAACTGCAAATGAGTATCACTATTACTGGAGCATAGTCTATAAAAATACTGCTTTCATTTGGTGTCTTGCGTGATGGTGAAGCTGCTTTTCACTTATTTCAAAACCAATTACTGGAATAATCTGAGTTTAGAAGGAGAATTGGGAGGGGCTGAGTATCACAGAGCATTGAGTCAAGATTGTAAAATAAAGAAATAACATTTACCTTTGTTAAAACACATTTTTAAGTGAGAGAAAAATATCCTGTACCTTAACAATGAAGTTTAAAAGTATTTACTTGATATTTAAATTTTCCTTTTAAAATTCCGCAGTGTGGAATTGGACCGGCAGCATCCCCGGGGAGCTGGTTAGAAATGCAGCCTCTCCTGCGACTGCATGACAGCCCCCACCTAACTGCTTCGAGGAATCGTGTGCATTGACAAGTTCTGGCACAAGCACCATCGGGGCTACTTTGCTGTTTGGTGGGTGGGCAGTTGATGGGGTTGGGAGTGGTCAATTTGTCAGGTTGGAGATTTCAAAGACGGGTAATTCTGGACATTTTGAATGGATAGTAATCTTAAAACAATTGTCAGAAGTAGATGGAGACTCGCTGCATATAATTCCCAACCCTACTGTATAAAAGCACTAAATAGCAGACAGTTCTATTACGGTATTTCTTGTAGCCTCCTGGTTAGTTCTTACAAGATGGTTGTTATAAAAGCCTGAGCTGGTGCTGCCCTCTCTCCCTGGCTTCCTGTTTCTAGATGTGGTCTCTTCCTCCCACATTGTCTCCGCCATCACCAACTGCCATGGGGCAGCCAGGGTTGCTGCCATAGTGTTTGGACTTTCAGCCTCCAAACTGGAAGTGAAAAACCCTCTTTATAAAGTTAGCCTGCCTCAGGTATTTTTTATACTAGTGAGAAAAAGACCAGTGCATGAGCTAATATATGACATTAACTTTTTATTTTACTCTTTTTAAATTTTATATATTTATTTATTTTTGGTACCAAGGATCGAACTCGGGTCCTTGCGCTTGGGAGGCAAGCGACGGAACCACTGAGCTAAATCCCCAGCCCTATATGACATTCACTATGGGCCAGGTGCTATCCTAAATTCTCCCTGTGAATTAATTATTTAATCCTCTTTCACCCTAGGAGGTGGATCTATTGTTATCCTCAGTTTACAGCCAAGGAAGCTGAAGTACAGAGAAATTATTTGCTCAGAGTCAGAGCTAATAAATAGTGAAGACAGGATTTGGACATAGTCCAGCTCCACAGCCTAAGCTTTTAACCATTATGCTGCACTGCACGGGTATTAAATAAATAAATAAATAAATAAATAAATAAATAAATAAATAAATTCCTATATATTATGGATGCACCCTCAAATAATTTTATTGATGGAAAAGTGATAAAAAGGTTTAGGAGCATTAGCTCAAATTCTACTGCAATATAAGAAGCCTTTCAGGATCTGATCCAATAAATCTTTCTGAGCCTTCTTGCTTTTTCTTCTTGCTTGAAATCTGTGCTCTGAATTCCACACCCTGACCTAGCATTCTAGCAGCTCCCTGCAATTCTAAGGCCTCCTGCCATCCCCTGGTCCTCCTGGTCCTTCAGAACTCAGCTCAGTCACTGCCTTCACCTTGCTAGCCATCTGTCCCTTCCCCTCCGAAGAACAACCTGGGTATTGTGAGTATATGAATTTTTTCATATCTCTCCATGACACTTGTCCCACAATGTTCTAATCATTATTCACTTGTTATTCATTTGTTTATTCACCACCCAGAAGGGTAGTACTCATCTGTATTTTTATATTATCCCTATATATCCTAGGGAGAGCCCGGTACATACTAGGTAGTTTGCATGAATGAATGATTGACAGAAGAAAGCACCCACTGCCTTAGGAGCTGCTCTACGATCTGTTATTTGTCTAACGGCCACCAGAGGGGGGCAGACGAACAGGGTCTTGTGAAAAGAAACCCAACTGAAGAACTCTGGGGTGTGAATTTAAAGAATTACAGGATTCTAGGGCTGGAACATAAGCTGCTGTTCTACATAGACAAGAATAAATAAATCCTGCCAGGTAAGCACAATGACAATGTTAAAATTCTTTTAAAAATATATTTTTGAACCTAGATAGACTTCAAGTCAGAAAACTGGTATCCTGGCTCCAGCTCTAATATTAGCTAGTTGTGTCTGATCTTAGAAACAATCTTTGGATTTGGGAGGCATAATTTCAAAATCTGACAATTGGACACCATAACAAATTTGTTTACCAGGAGCATTGGGAGACACACAGTCATAATGCGCACAAACACTCTAAAAATGACAAAGGCAATAAGTAAAGTACAATTAGAATCAAGTATGAGTATAATTAGAATGCTATTTGGTGGTAAATAAAAAGAACTTCAATCTCTTTTTAATGCTCAAAATTAGTTTTCTAAAATGTGAATTGAAAGTCAAGGTATCCTTTAGGTTAGAGGGCATGGACTTTCTTAGAGAACATTGATCTGTTAAGATTTCCAGCTGTGGATTGTTAGAACATTGCACAAACAGCTCAGACAAAATCTTCACATTACAAGCAACATCTACAACTCAGTCCATGAAGTGTACATCCACACCATCATAAAATCTTAGTGCTGACAATTATCTGGGGAACATCTATCCGGCTCTTCCCTTTTGTAAGTAAAAAAGGTTTAAGGGACTTACCTAGGTTTGATGGTTAAACTTGGCTGTATCAACTTGATTGGCTTCGGAATCTCCCAGGAACTGGTGGTGCACTCTTCTGGGTGTGTCTGGGTAGGTCATGGGCGACATGACCTTGGGTACTACATCTGGTCCCTTGCCCCTTGCTCTCTGCTCTGTTTCTGTGCTCTGCTTCCAGGCTACCATGAACTAAACAGCTTGGCTCTTCCACGCCCTTCCACCATGAGGTTTCTGTCTTGAAGCTACCTGACCATGGCCTGAGTACCCTGAACTGTGAGCCAAATTAAAGCTCTCTGCCTTTAAACTGTGCGTTGTGTCCTAGCAATGGGAAAGCCATGTCATTCATTTGACCTCTTGACCATCTTAACTACATTGACAGGACCCAGACAACCCATCTGCATCTCACATCACCTGTACCTGGATAATTTGCACATCTCACCAAAAATATGGATGATGCTGCTGCAATAAACATAAATTCATGTATAATATTTTGAGGTTTCTAGTCACATTATAAAGTCTTTTTATCAATGAATATTGAAAAAATACATTTAGGATAGAGTTGCATTACATGCATATGGAATCTAGGCAAATGTAACTATGGGCTTAGCAAAGACAGAGCAAAACACAAAATCTCACAAATAAAAAACAAATAAACCCACAACCATTTAATTGGTAGATGTGACTGCTTCCCCTCAGTGGGTGTCCAATCTTATAAACTATATTTTTATGCTAATGAGTAATTCAAGAGATTTTAAAGGAAAATTTTTATACGGGCAACCTTTTTGTTTTACGTTTTATCTTTAGAACTTAACTCACCATGGGAGTTGCTATTCCATATGTGGATGGAATGTGAAAATCATTGAGCTGGCTTCAAGACTTCCAGTGGCTCTCAGAGATTTAAGTGGAACTGACATCTCTCATTTCAAGACCAATGTTCCTTCCCCCTTTCACTGTGCAAGTTAGCATGCCTTTCATTTTGAAGGACATCCTCCACTGAGGAGAATCCGTGAGGTCCTAAACCTCACGGTGGAAGGCCATGGAAGAGCAAAGCTGTTTAGTTCATGGCAGCCTAGAAGCAGAGCAGGGAAACAGAGCAGAGAGTAAGGGGCAAGGGACCAGATGTAGTACCCAAGGTCTCGCCTCCATGGCCTATGCAGACACACCCAGGAGTGTGCACCACCAGTTCCCTGGGAAGATCCCGAGCCAATATAAAACTGCATATATCTGGGGCTACTCTCCCATTTCAGGCAGTCCACCCGGGTGGCCTGAGCTTCTATAGCTCAGCTTCTACCCATAAATCTTTGTGTTTTGGGTCCTGTCTGGTTACTATTTGCATTCTCTTTCTTCTGTTGCTTTTATATTGTAATCAGGATGAGAACTAAAAGATTTTCAAGCCACTTTTGAACCTCAGTCTGGGCAATCAGAGGTCTGTGGCCAAAAAAAAAAAAAAAAAAAAAAAAAAAATCACAGAAGCTAGGCAGCCTTCAGAAAGCCACTTAAGTTTGATTTCCTTCCTCCCTTCCTCCACAAACTGAGGCCAGATGCATCCTATCCCTCAACAATATCTCACCCTCTGGCTTAGCCTTTGAGCTTCCTTTTCCTCTTGGGTGAGGTCATACTTTCTTGGCACTCTGGCCTTTATTTCTTGAAGGACAGATGACACTCTTGGGGCAGGGGAGAGCCAGACCCTCCAGCAGTGTGCTGGGAGAGTGGGTGCCAGCTACTGGTAGCCCTTGGAGTGTGAACAGGCAGGTACCTGTGAGCCTGGGCCTATTGCCTACTGACCTGCTCACCTACTAAACTGGCATGGCTCGAATTGCTGCTTGGAGGTGGGTGAAAGGGTTTCTTTTGTGTGGGGGCCATTCAGCATTGAGCTTCTATAACATCAGACTCCAAGCCCCAAAGAAGGTGGTGGAAATTAGAATTATCAAGTCTCTGAAGGCTTGTGGACCATCTTGAAAAACTGAGGAATATTACAGAGAAGATGGTGGAAGTTTCTCTGTCTCCCACATCTGGGTGGCCTGAGCTTCTCTAGGCAAAATTTAGTTAGATCCCAATGAAAACTTCCCAACATTGAGATCTCATAAATAACAATAGGCTGTAAAGAAACACTGTGGAATCTATTTTGGAGGTCTTTAAAAATAGAACAACTTCTCTTCACTCTGAAATTGTCTGGAATGACATCCCTTTTATATAAAAAAAAACAACCCCTGAAAACATGACAACTGCAAAGCTTTTTATTTACATCAACTCTTGATTTTAAGCTGTTTTAGATTTGTTACAAATTCCCACATTCTTTGATTGCCTACACAATATTAAACACATATTGAAGATGCTTTGCAGCATACTAAAGCCCCAGTGAGGAGGAATGACAGTAATACTTGACAGACAATCGCAGAGAGACAACTTGCTTGAGAAATTATGTCCACAACACAAATGGAGGTTCACGGTTCAAAACTCAACCATAGCAGTTTCCCCTTTTAAGTAACCTCCCACCTCCATGTAGTTCTATGAGGGAATTTGTAACATCTGTGCCCTCTCCCCAGGCTCCTTACTTCTTCACTTCATTCCTCAGCCAGTTCCTAAGACTACCAGAAGATTCTCTTGTTGGGTCATTTGTACTCAGTTGCTATTTTAGCTGGAAAATATGGAGGAAGGAGAGAGGAGAGAGGCAGCCAGGAGAACTCCAACCCTGAGATATCCTTCCTTTCCCTCTGCCTTCTCCCAGTCCCACCCTTAGAACTTTGTCCCTTACACATAGCAATGTTTTCTGGGGGGAAAAATGTAAAAGAAATGGGATTTAATAAGAGCAAGTATACTTGTGGCCCAAACAGGATGCAATGTACTTGAGACTGGTTATGTCCCAGGGAACTGGAGATCCTGATCGAGGATTATACACTAAGCTCGCATCTCAAAAATCAGGTATTTGGCAGTTTACTTCCAAGACCTTGTCGGTGTGGCAAGTTTTACTTACAGGTGAATTCATGTATACATGAGCCCATAAGGACACCAATACTGTGAAAGGCATTTTAAGCTGTTCAGACCCCTAGGCATGCTACCTTGGATAGCATCCCTTCCTTGAAGCAAGACTTAAAGAAAAACAAGTTTTTCTCCGCCTTGGGCGGTCCTCCCCGCTCCTTGGATCACCTCCCCCTAGCCTGTAGCTGTAACTCCTTGTTCTGGTACAGATAAAATTGGTAACATGACCTATAAACAAAATTTTCGTCATCTTCTTCTCACAAGATTCACAAGGCTCTGTCTTCTTTCAAGGCTAAATTACAAAACTGTCTGCCCTCATCCTGTTTCTATAAATTCACTTGCTATGTCACTAGAAGGACCAACCCCTTTGACCAAATACATAAAAACTAGAACTTTTCCTTGTTTGAGCCTGTTCCTTTGGATATTAATCTGTTGAACTGGTGTTCACCTAAGCCTAAAATAAAACCCTCCTGTTTCCCAGTGGTCTCTCCAGTCTCTTAAATCCTGCAATAGCCTTAGTTACCTCGTTGCTTGGACAAAATACTAAACACCCACAACCTAGGAAAGGAGAGGTTTATTTTTGGCTCAGGTTTGCAGAGGTTTATGTTCATAGTTGACTAGCTCCAAGGCAGGGCAGCACAAGAAAGGGGCATGGCAGAGGAGAAGCAGCTCATGGCATGGCAGGCAGGAGCCATGGAGAAGGATCAAGGGAGGAGCAGAGGAGACACAGACCCAGGCCACTCCCCCAGTGACCCACCTCTTCTGACCAGATTCTACCTCCCAGCAATAAGGGACCTCTAAGCCCCCATAATCCAATCACCTTCCAAAGCCTCACTTATGAGCATGTGCATCTTTGGGGGGCATTTTAGATATAAGCCATAACAATTCCCATCACCCCAAATGTAGTAAAACCACCTCCCTTGGGAGTACATGAATACTGTAGCTGATAAGTAGATATCATGTCACATTCAGACTACATTTAATCTCAAGATTTATTGTTATATTCATTCTGTTTGAGAGAAATTATTTTTTTCAGGTCTAAAACTTTTTTTTAGGGTATCACAAGCTTTTGATCTCAGACACTTTGCCTATAGGATCCCGTGGCTAAAATGTCCTTGGCAACAAACATTGGCCTAGAGGACCAGGCAAGGAAAACCATGCACACTGCACTGGCCTAGCCTCTACTAAGCCAAATATGTTCTTGAGCATTACCTTGAAATTCATGTTTAAACTAGTGGGGTGGGGTCAGGTGATTAGTGGATGAGGGAAGGAAGATCCTCAATAAAAGTTTCCAGTAAGCAGAAATGACTTGATTTAGTCTAAGTGTCTTTCTTGAGTTTGAATGGAAAATACTCAATACAGTAGTACCTTGGTTCTTGAACACTTTGTTTGCAAACATTTTGGTTCACAAACAGAAGCACTTGGCAAACTTTTGATTTTGTTTGCAGACTCTGCATAGGGTGACAATCATGACCGCAGCCATCTTTCCCACACAAACACAAACGTGGCCATCTTTTCCAAAATCATAGAACAAATTAGGTTCATGAATGTACTATTAATTGAGGGGAGCAAATGTCCTTAGGTTTGCCTTTATTTGGGGGAATAAAGGCATTTATTTTGTTTTTAAACATCATTAGGACTTCCTTATTGATGGATCCAAGGTCCTCACTGTTGGTGTGAGACTCTCAATTTGTGAAGAATGGAGGGAAATAGCCAGATAAACTTTGATTATGGAGATTCATTGTACAGACATACAAGGAAAGTGGGAAGACAGATAATAGCCTCAGCAAGTACGTTATTAGCTACTCAACAAACATTCATTGAGCATTGTGTACAAGACTGTATTCTAAACTCTGGGGACTCTAGTGGTGAACAAGATTTTCAGGGTCCCTGCTCACATGGTGCTTCCACATAAGTGAGGGTTGATAATAATAAATAAAGGGTAAAATGAACAAAGCAATTTCAGATGGTGGTAAGTGCTATGAAGAAAATACCCAATGGTATGAGAAAGAGGATGTATTAGGGTTCTCTAGAGGAACAGAATCAGTAGAAGATATACGTATAATTGTGCAAGGGAATTTATTAGGTAGACTTATAGGATCAGAGGTTGGAGAATCCACAATGGCCATCTGTGTGCTGGAGAGTCAGAGGATCCAGTGACTGTTCAGCCCAAGAAGATGGAAGCCACAGATCAGGAGGGATCAAGGGTGCAGCACCAGTCCAAGATCAAAGGAAGCTTGCTGGACAGTCTCAGGTGCAAGTCTACATTGGAAGGCTTAGGAAACTAGAGACATGGAGACTGATGTCCAAAGGCAACAGCAGTGAAAGACACATTTGCTCAGGAAGAGTTGAGCTCTTCAAAACAAGCACATCTTCTTCTTTCCCTTTTTATTCCATCCAGGTTACAAGCCTATTGGTTAGTGCCACCCATAATGGTGTGGGTCTTCCCCCCTCAGTTTTCTGATCTACATGTTAATCATCCACAGACACATCCAGAACTGTGCTTCACTAATCTTAACCCATTCAAGTTGACATATCATGATTAACAGTCACAGATGGTTAAGGGACAGTGATGGGAAGCATTGTTCTGGAAGACTTCGGAGGAGATAGCACTATAATTAAGCCTTGAGAATTCTCAAGAAACCAGGTAGGAGAGGGCCCGGGCACAGAACCTTACACACATAGCTGGTGTGATGCCTCTAACTGAGAACTTAGGCACATTTCAGAAACACAAAGAAGCATAGGGCGCCAAGGTGAGTTCTAGGAGATGAGGTCAGATAGAAAACAATTCAGTGTGCTCGCCACTCAACCCAGCAGTTGCTCTGGTGCCCCAATACCTTGTCCTCCCAAAATCAAGGGTTCATTTCTTTCTATTGCTTTGACTCTGTCATCCTCATAACTCAGTTGTTTTTTCCGTAAGAGTCTCTCTCTGCTTGCTTTATGATGAGCATCTTTCTGCTTCTCCATCCCTCTCTCAGTTGATTTTGTATTAAAAATCTCCAAAAGTGAAGCTCTGCAAGTGTTGTTATTCACTGCTCAGTAGGACATGGTCCTGCTGGGGAGGGTTTCATGCTACAAGTCCTCCATGGCTGCCAGTCTCCTTGGGTCCAGGGACACTGGTTCAGTTGTGGTCAGGCTTTCATGACCTAGAACTTGGCAACTTATTTTGATGAAAACTAGAATGACTACTTTCTTCAGAGTCAGCTTGTGTGCTGAGCTGAAATTAAAGAGAATTTTTACAGATAGGATATTTATGATTACTCTCAGGGAATAAGACCAGTGAAGTTCTTAACTGACAGCTTGGTTCTTAGATATTCATGGAAACTTTCTCAGGGACCACTGAGTCTGACCTTTTACCATCTGGATCCAGATTCTTCTGACTGGTTTTCTTCTTTCTGCCATAGATGGTCACAGTTACACCTTGCAGCCCATATGCCCTTACGCAATGTCTTCTTGCTACCTCCTCCCGCTTTGACTCTGGAAAGGCTATGTGACTGGCTTTAACACATAGAACACAGCACAAGTACTGTATGTGTTGGAGTCTGGCTCTGGCTTTCGACTATTGGAACAGTCTTAAAACCCAGCCTCCATGCTGTGAAGAAGCCCAATTAGCTTCCTAACATGAGAGGCCTGAGTGGAGGAGAATGGAGGACTTCAGCCAGCAACCCCAGCCCTGCTCCTGGCTGACAGCCATGCAAGTAAATCTGGTCAGGACTTTCCAACCATTTCAACACCCCAGCCAGCACCAAAGAGGCATCAGAGTATCTGGTGAGCCCACAGAATTATGAGAATAGAACTATTCTCTTCTATATCCCTAAGTTTTAGAGTGGTATTATGCACTAATAGTCAACCTTATAAGGGTACAATGAACAGGCTATATTCATGTGTTACACTAGGCCTTCCGGAGCTTCAGAATCAGACATAGACAGTTAGGGCTGTAGAGCTGCACAGACCAAAGAAAAATGTTCATTTTACTTAATGATCGCTTCTCCATGGGGGATGATTAGTGATCACTTTTCTAGGCTAGTGGCAAGAAGCCAAGTGAAGGGAGAGAGCAGAAGTGGATTCAAGTGCAAGTGGGAATACTGAATCTTTCACATTTTGATCTGGGGGTCAGAATTTGATACTGTTGTTTCCTAAAGGATGAGGGAGTTTCACTTGATGCTGTTTTATTATTCAGGTACTAATTCTTTGGTGAAATGAGAACCCTCTTGTCTTCTCCTCCCGCTTCCCTTCTTCCATTTCTGCTCTTCTTTGCTTAGCTCACAGTATTCTCTCTTTTTTTCTTTTTAAAGAGAAGAAACAATGAAGATGTCCAAACCTGTTATTGAACTCCAGCCTAAAATTCAGATTTGGTCTTTACCCAAAGTCAATATTTTGGGAGAAGTTTGAACAAGGTCATTCATCCAAACTTGAGTTTCAAGTATGAAAAATCCTATTTTCCACTTACAAGGACATAAGAACCTGAACATGATGTACTAAAAAGCTATCAAATTTTGGAGGCTATCAACTTCAAACTTGCTTGGATAAAATGATCACCAAAGGCGGAAATTTAAATCAAGGATGAAGAAAGTAGCCAGAGGTTGGAATGTGATAAAGGCTCATAAACCAAAGCTGGTGTGGGGCACTGGCAGTTGAATCCCTGCTCAACAAATACTTTGTCACTGAGAAGGACCTGTAGCTATCTAGAGCTCATGTCTAGACATCTCCTTTCTCTCTTGGTTGAATAATTGTGCTGGTCTCCTAACTGATCTCCCTAATTTGAGTCCATATCATTTTGGGTTAACGTTATTGTTACATTTTAGATACACCTAGTAATCATATTCATCTTAGGGAATTTGTACCTGTATATAATATATCTTGATGCTTCTCCCCCCCATCTCCTCCCCTCCCTTCAACCCTTCTTCCCCACCTTATTCACAAAAGCTTTGTTTCTATTTTTCCTTCTAGTCTCTTTTTTTCACTTTCCCTTTCTTCTTTTCTCCCCACCCCTTCCTAGTTCCTCTTCCCATTTGAACATTTTCTTCTATTATACATTTTAGTCCTTATTTACTTTCAATTTCTTAGATCAGAAAAACAATGCAATATTTAAATGTGTGTCCAATTTATTTTATGTAAGAGTATGGTCTCAAGGTGCATACATTTACCTATAAATGCCTCAAGTTTATCCTTCTTTATAGCAGAGTAATACTCCATTTTATAAAAATACCACATCTTCTTTATCCATCCATCCATTGATGGACATTTGGGCAGTTTCCAAGATTTAGCTATTTCAAATTGTGCTGCTGTAAACACGGATGTGCATATATCTCTGTGGTATGATTCTTTTAATTCTTTGGGGAAGATACCCAGCAGGGGAATATCTGGGTCAAATGGGACTTCCAGTCCTAGTTCTTTGAGGTATCTCCATACTGATTTCCACAGTGGTTGCACCAGTCTGCTCTCCCACCAACTGTGGAGAAGGGTTCCTCTTTCCCCACAGCCCCTCCTGCATTTGCTATTGGTTGATTTCTTGACAATAGTCATTCTTTCTGGAGTTAGATGAAATCTCAGTGTTTTAATTTGCATCTCTCGAATGACCAGTGATGTTGAACATTTTTTCATATATTTATTTGTCATTTCAACTTCTTCATTCGAGTAGTGTCTATTCATTTCACATTCCCATGTTTGGACTGGGTCTTTAAATCTGAGGAGTCTGATTTTTTGAGTTCTTTATATATTCTCGATGTTAGCCCTTTGTCTGAGGAACAGCTGGCAAATGTTTTTTCCCACTCTGTGGTTGCCTCTTCACTTTTTTACTGTGCAAAAGCTCTTTAATAAGATGAGATCCCGGTTGTTGATTCTGTATATTATTTCCTGTATCATTTTAAATCACAAATCTTATCAGTTCATTTCCTTCTTTGCAAGCCTCCCATGTCTGCCCATTGCTCTCAGGGTAAATCAACACTTCTCAATAGGACTTAAGAGCTGACAGGCACAGTCCGGTTCCCATTTTCTCTCTGGCTACATCTCTGTCCACGCCCAGACTCACATCCTCTTCCCCGGTCACACAGCTCTGTGATGTAAGCCTGTCCCCGATCTCCAGCCTACGTCTTTGTACATGCTGTTCTCTCTGCTGGAGCCGCACCTCTCTCCCAGCTCTTGTTTGCCCACCAGCAATCATCTCAGATGTTACCTCTTCCAGGAAGGACAAGGGCTACTGCCTCCGGATTCCCACGGCATTTTGGAATTTGTCATGCTGTGTAAGAGTCGCCAGTTTATATGCGTATCTCCACCACTACACTCTGAGCTCCCTAAGGGCAGTTATCATGCTATTTTTTTTTTAAATCTCTAACACCTAACACATAAATCTTCCCTTATAACAGATGCTCAGTAAATCATTGTGAAAAAAAATCATCGCGAATAAAAAAATACCCCCAAAATTCCATCTACATTTTGCATCATGAAGAGAGGCCACAGAAACACAGATCAAGAGGATTTCAGGGTGAGTATCCAGAGTTGAGATGCTTAGACCCCCAAAATTGTATGGCCATGTCATAATTTTGCATAGAATTAATTGAGCCCTGTAATTGAGAACCTAAAACCACAGCAACTTAGCCTAATAGTGTCCTTGTTTTTAGAAATGTTACCACCATGGACTCTGTCTTGAGGTTTGGAATTTACTTATTTAATTAACAAAGATATTTTGAGCTCCAACTGGGCCAGGCCCTCTGCGTATTTAAACATGAGGTCTACAAGACTTCTTTTCCTAAAGAAGTTTGTCCTGGGGTGGAGATATGTTAATGCGATTTGATTTTGATTTGAAGTCATTGTTGTGTTAAGATTCTGGAAGTAAAAGTTTCTTTTAGGGGAGGGCTGGAGGGTTGTCCCACTAACCGGGAGCTCAGTTGACTAATGTTACTTCTATTCCAAAAAGTATTTTTAATTTTTTTTCCCAAAGAGAAAACAATGCATAAAGCTCACCCAAGAGAGTAAATATGGATGATACCTCCCATCATAGGAACAAAACACTTTAAAAAAAATGACACATGAACAAATAAGAAGACATAGGATGCAAACACTTAAAAGTTAGGAAATTTAAACTGCAGGCTTCTGACATCCCTGAGTCACAAAAGAGAGTGGACCTTTCTCCCTAAAAGCATGATCTGTCCCTAAAATCCTTAAGAATTGTAGTCCAAATTCTTGAAACAAAGCCATCTAGTTGATACCAGACTAGATCAGCAGGATGACAGCAAACTCTAAGATACACAAATGAGAATGAATGATTGTTGTTTAAACCACTGAATTTTGGATTGAATTTTTACACAGCGATAACTGACCAATGCAGGTCTATAACCGGCCTGTTGGTGCAAGGCAGCAGCTGGCCTCATAGCCTTTCAACTTCTCCCTAACTTCCTCATGAAGCTTCTCTGAACCCTAACCAAGTGTCTGTGCAGCCCAGTGGTGAAGAGCCCAGTTAACAGGCAACCTGCACAATTGAGTTTGAGATGGCAAGAGACCAATTTGGGTCGCAGTTGTTCCTCATGTATTTCAGTTTGCCCTCCTCAATTCCTGTTTGTCCTCATAGATTATAGTTTTCTTTGCTCTCCTCCATTTCATCTCCAGCTTTTCTCCCAAATTTCCAGGCCTACAGAACTACAGCAACTTCAGGATTGACCCCTATCAAATGCAGAAGTGACAGTGCTATATAGACAGCTACACCAGCTCCTCCATCACTTCAGGTTTCATTCTTGTAGCAGATCTTTTTCTGTATCACTCATTATGCTAATGCTTCCATGACTGAACCCTGACTGATACATCCCTTGCCCTCATTACCTGTGAGTTGGGAGAAAAGACCGGTATCACTGAAAGCGCAGGACTCTTTAAATGTAAAATTTTTACATTTACCGTAATTCTAAACATTTTGACTCCACTTTCCTTCCCCCACTATCTTCCCAACATTTTTTTGTGAGAGGAGTTTGGGCAAAAGGGAATGAGTATCAACTGCTAAAATCATCACAGAGGGAATAGCCAACTCCTGGCTTCAAAGCACCAATAGGTGGGGTTAACCAGAGGCTTGTCATCAGATTTTAAATTCCAAGCAGTAGGAATTCCCTAAAAATAAAAGAGAAAAATAACTCTATTTACTTCAGGATTGCTATTTTCAAAATTTCCCAGTACAAGTTGTACAGAGTAATACAAATGCTATGAAACTGGATCCACATGAACTACAGAATCAAAATAAGAGGATGTTGTAACTCAGAAGAAAGGCAGCCCAGTATACTTGGGGATGGTATTGCAGAAATGAAAACAAGCTCAATGTTCAAGTCAGATAAACAATTGTAGTCACAGTGCTGGAAGTTTAGGAAGTGACTCATCTCCAAGAAGGAGCACGGAGTGAAGACAACCATTTACCTCAGCCCTTTGGCGGTTGACACAAACATCTTTTTTTCTTTTTTTTCCCCCTTGTGACTTGGCCACTGGGAGATCCTACTGCAGCCCTCTGCACTGCTGTGCCAGTATAGACATTAGCCTTTCCTGCCCCCACGATGTCTTGCCCTCTCAGTCCTCAGTCTCACACTGTCCTCTGAGTAACCATTCTCCAAAACTAATGGATTTCCTGGTAGATGGAGAGAACAATTTGTGAAGAAAGCTCCCTTGCAAAAGGCTCCTGTTAGGGACTTGAGGTCTGAGATGCTATGGCTGAGTCCAGAGAGCAAAAAAGAATAATCACAGAAGAAATATCCAACTCAACCTCAAACCCAGTTAACCAGCAAAAGAAGAAAAGGTCTGAAAAAGAAGTCAGAGGCCCTGGCTAGAGGCAGGGGCAGAGCCCTGGGCAGTAGGAGGATCCTGCAAACAGGAAGTGGTGGCTGGGTTGATCACAGGAGGGCCTGGGATGGAGGTGTGCAGGAGAGTTGGGGAAGGAGAAACTTGGGCTCTGGCTGATTGCACTATTGTTCTTTCTCCTCCCTCAGAGTGTTTCGTTACCAGAACAGCTAGGAAGAAGTGTGGTAAAGGGGATGTGTCATCCAGAGAAACATGTACTTTTGTGAACCAGGACACAGAGCTCACAGTGATAACTCCAAATGTGAAAGTGGCCAAACTACCACAAGTGCAGAATGGATCAGGTACTTGCTTATGTATTTATAAGAAAATTATTGCTGATTTAAACAATGGAATGCTGTATTAGTTTCATAAGGCCACAAACCTGGTGGCTTAAACTAACAAATTTATTCTTTCACAGTTGAGGAGACAAGAAGTCTAAAATCAAAGTGTCAGCAGGATTGGTTCCTTCTAGAATCTCTGAGGTGCAATCTGTCCATTCCTTTCTCCTCACCTCTTGGGGTTAGAAACAGCCCTTGGCAGTACGTGCCTCTGACCACATGTGGTGTGCTCTCTATTTCTATGGCTTTAAGTAATGGGAATTGAATCCAGGGCCTTTGCTTTAAGCTACATCTGCAGCACTTTTTAAATTCTGAGACAGGGTCATGCTAAGTCATTAAATTGCCCAGGGTGGGCTTGAAATTTTCATCCTCCTGTCTTGGCCTTCTTAGGACACCAGCTAATGCTATCCTAATCTTTCTTGACCACATCCTAACTTAGCTGATCACATCTGCAAAGTTCTTGTTTCTAGATAAAGGAAAGAGGTTCTGGATTGATGTGAATTTTGAGGAGACACTTCAACTCAGCACAGTGCTATACAACAGTGAAAACGAATGAACAATAGCTACATAAAAAACATGAATGAAACTCACAAACACAATAATTAGTGAAAGAAGTTAGGCACAAAAGAGTATGTAGTGTGGTGTCTCTGTTATGGCATGTGTCTAGATTTACCCCCAAAGCCTTATGTGGTTATAGACAGGGATTTTTGAAGGTGGCTGGATAGAGTGTGTAAATGTGGATTAAGGGTGTGATACTGGGGTTAAGGGTGTGGATAATGGGAGCCCCACCCTGGGTATAGGTGGCACCAATAAATAGGCTTGTAGCCTGGATAGGATAAAAGAGAAAGGTAGGTTTGCTGCTTGCTGCCGCTGCCTTCTGCCTACCATACCACGAACTGTTTCTCTGCTGCAATCCCCCTCTGCCATGCTCTCCTACCTTGGACCCAGTTGACTATGGACTAAAACCTCTACAAACTATGAGCCAAAATAAACCCTTCCTCCTTTAACTTGTGGGTGTCCAGTATTTTGTTTCAGCAAAAAAGAAAGTAACTAAGAAAGTTATTATTTATAAAATTCGAAGTCAGGAAAAACTGAACTATGGTTCCAGGGATGCATGCTTTTGTGATATTATAATGAAAAGCAAGTAAATGATTGCCACAGGGTTGAGGTAGTAGTTGCCTTCAGGAGGGAACAGGCAGAGGAACATAACAGCATGTTTCTGGAGTGCTTGAATGGTTTATTTTTTGATATGGTTAATTAGTGGTGACAAGAGTGTTCAATTTTGATATTCCATTAAGCCATTATATTTTCTGCACCCATCACATATTTTTTCAATAATAGAACAAAGAGGTATTAAGAAACTTGTGGTTCCAGACTCTGTCACTAACTCTTGAGACTTGAGTAAGTTGTCCGTCTGGATTTCAGCATTCTCATCTATAAAGTGAAGAGGTTGGACACAGTAATCTCCAACCCCTCACCCCAAGCTTACCATTCTGGGTGTACAACTCATTTGATTCTCATTTGGTTCTGTGAGGAGAGGAGCACACCTCCCTCAACATTATGTTGACAAGAAAGAAACCACGAAGAGAGGTTCTATGGCCTTATCCATTGACTATTATATAATGTATTGACATTATACATAGACTTTGAAATCAGAAGGACTTGAATTTGAGTCTTAGCTCTACTCTTTTTCTTCAAGGGATTAGGAACAGATTACTTTAGATCTGGGCTGCAGTTTCCTTAGGTAAAAAATGAGTATAATGAAGAACCACTGATAAGATAAAAAGGGATGATATATAAGAATACTTGGAATCCAAGAATTCATTGGTAACTGGTTTCTAACTCACCTGGCAAAAACCAAACAAGTCAGGTGAATTAAACAAATTGTTCTTGAATACCTATTGTGTAGCCAAAAGTTTTCACAGAATATGGTCTCTTTTAATCCTCATCTCAACTCTGTGAAGTCACTTATCCTTATGAGTTTTTACCCTACTGGAATGAAGAAGGATGTAGTAATATGGTCAAAGTAGCTTTGGGGACAGATGAGAGAGGGGAGAGAAAGAGTGATGGTGAAGAGAACTGTTAGGGTGGTGACAGCCTAGGCGAGAAGAGGGTGGAAGGGTGCAAGGGCAGAAGAAGCCAGGATGCAGAGGTCGCGAGCAGGGTCACATTGGTCTCACTCACTACCACAGTCAAGTTTCTTTAAATGTTTGTGACTGAGTGGATGACAGAGTGCTGTCCTCAGTGGACACAATGGATGGAAGATGTGAAGGTGGAGGACAGAGAAGAGCCATGGATAATGTAAGGGCTTCCAGATCAGGCTCATGGGGGCATAATTCAAGAGGAGAGGAAGGTTTGAGGTGAAGTATAGCTGGATGGACACATTTCTGGGAGAGAGATGTTAGTGGGTCCCTGTATGGAAAGCCTGGCAGGCCAGAGTGAGTGCTGGGCTCAGGCCACGTTTGGATGAAGCATGGAGGATGTAAAGTCCTCTGCTTCATGGCCACAATGGGTCCCACTTCATTGTCTCCTCTCTGGCATCTTTATTGATAGTAGGGGGTCTTTGGAATACAGAGCCTACATATCCTTTTCTACCTGGACTCTTTCTTATTTCTATTTGAACTTGCATTGCTCGTCAATGGGTCATTGCTAGTTCTTGGCCAATGATGCATCTGGTTTATGACTTGTTGGAACTAACTTTGTGAATAGATCATCTAAATGGCAGAACCCCAAATGCTTTAGTGACTGGAATCCAGTCAAAAGTAAGTACATACTTGAGACCCAGCATTCTCCTCCCCATGGCCTCTTAGAAAATACCAAGGCGCCATAGAGGATAAACAGCTTAATTCTCCAATACTCCAGTAGAATTAACATCTAAGTTGTTTCCCTCTGTGATAGGAGATGGGATACAGGAGAACACTGAGAAGTAGAAGGCTTCAACAAGAGAAGGCTAGGGGCACACGGATTCAATTTCTTACTCTAACATCTCAACATACATCTCTTACCACTTCTCACAGATCTAATTGACTGGAAGAAAAGGCCTACAATCAGGATGCTGCTTGCAAACATTAATTCATTCAAACATCAGAACAACTCATTTTCCAATGAGAAAACTCCATTCCAGAGGGGCCACTTGCTCATCCAACCAGTGGGAAATAGCAGAAAAGAGAGAGAGAGAGAGAGAGAGAGAGAGAGAGAGAGAGAGAGAGAGAGAGGGCACCAAAGTGGGATTTGGTGTCTATGATTTCTTGGGTTCTTATCCTTGAGTCAAAACCTGGGAATTTCTGCTCTTTGGCTTAAGTAGGAGAGATGGTTTTCTTGGGTTTGGGTTGGGAGAGGGATTGGAGGTGGGCGAGGGAGAGGCTGGGGTTATGTGAGCTGCAGAGCCAGGAGTGGGGCCAGCCCATCCTCCCTTTGCCCAGGTCCTTAGAGGAGAAATCACAGGTTAAGAGCATTTGACTCCTATCTTCTTTCCCTGCTGGCCCAGCACCTCTGAGACAGCAGGAACAGTATTCAGAGCTATGATCTCACTTCCAAATGCTGACTGTCCCTGCGGGCCCTACTCCAGCCTGGTGTGAAAGGAGAGGCTGGCTGGCACAGTCAGTAGCTCATTCTCCAGCAGCAATACAACCAGCTCATTGATCACGGACTCTGATTTTTGGCCAAATACCAGGAATGCTTCAAGGCATAGTCTAGTCAGTCCCAGCTGAATTTGGGGCCAGCAGGTCTGGCTTGGTTCTGCCCTCGATGTTTATTTGGTTCTATAAATGTGGAGGGGTCCATTCCAAATCTAGGTACTCATATCTGGCTGGGTTATTAGGTTGGGCCAATGGTAGGAATCCTCTTGAAGAATTTCCTTCTTGGCTGGAAGGAAACTGAAGGAAAAAGTGGAGGTCTAGCCCCTGATGGGGACTTTAGGGGCAGAAGACAGTGCTCATGTGTTCAGGTAGCCCGAGTGCAGCCTTCACATTTCCGGTCACTTCTGCTTGAACTTCTAGAACTTGTAGTTCACTTTCAGGATGGTGTCCAGCTACTTTTGGGAGCTGCTTTAGCATGTGGCTTTGGAGGACAGCTGCGGGGGTGCCCGGGCGTTCCCTGATGAAGTGGCTGTGGCACAGCTACATTTTCCACCCTTGTTGGTGTGAGGCTCTGGGGTTAGTTTTGTGTCATTTTAGACTTCAGTGAAACATGCAAAGGGAAGATTAATGGAAAAACTCTGCTTCCAACTGCCAGGAAAGTATTTTTCCCTTTTCAGCATGAAAACAAGAAGTGTCAGATGAGCGGTCTGAAGAGGAGAGGAGGACATGTTCCCTGCGTTAGCCCAGGCCCCTGGGCTGCCCTTTTTCCTGGGCAGGACTTTATTTTTCTCCTAAAGGATTCTCATTTGATGACCTAAAGTAGATCACACCTGTCGGCACCTGACCTCTGTCCAGTGCCCATTTTGTGCTGGCCCTGAGTAGACTGCTGTTGTCACACAGGCCCATTTTACCTGCAGGTCAATTCCGCAATGAAGATTCAACTAACCTCATTTTACAGATAGGGAAATCAAGGCTCCAGGGCACAGAGCAGCAGCTAACTAACGGAACTAGAATTCAGATCCAAACCTATTTGCTGTGGGTTCTTTCTATCCTGCTACATAGTGTCATTCCTGGCAGAGTGCCTGGCATACTCAATGCTATGTATAAATGAAAGGGAAATAAAGGCAGAAGGAACTAATAAATGAAGTCCTTGGCTGGCTCAGGGGGGTTGACTTTATTTACCGTCTGTACTTATTCTGACACCTCACAATGCCTCAGTTTCCTCACTGGCAGAACTGATAGGAAAATGCTTGCTCTTGCCCATGTCCTTGGCTGGTAGGTCATGAAGGAACAAAGAGGGCTTATAAGCTAGGTTATTGAAACCACTTTACTGTGAGACTTCATGAATGGTACCTAACATCTTTAAACCTACACAACAGGCAAGGGCATATTTGTAAAGATTAATTGGAGTGTATTCCTGAAGTTGCCTGATATATGGAGGTACTTAGTAACTTTTGATTTGGGCTTATTTTAAAGACTTTGATCCAAAGAATCTCATATAGAGGTGGAGGAGAGACCCAATATAGGGACATTTTGCTTGGCTGGGCATTTATCTGGGAATTGGTCCACAAAATTCATTTGATTCTCAAAAGGGTTCATGACCTCAATACATTTAAGAACCACTGCAGTTGAATTTGATTTTTGTTCTATGGTTAAAAGCCACTGAGCTAAGATTACATTAAGTGCCTGTGTGTTCCTGGAATCATGCTGGGGGCTGTTCAAACATGCACAAGCCAAGGAAGCTGCCTTCTAGAAGTTCATAATTTAAACGTGATCAAACTGGGAAGTGGGTGCCCTGACAGAATCATGCCACAAGACCCAGGATGACACAATAGCTGAGTTAGGTACACATATAGATAAATATTAAAAATGACATGAAGGGGACAGGAAGAATTGTTTAAAATCACTAACTGTAAAAGCAATAACATATATGATTTGATTCTATTTCAATTTTTTTCTCAAGAGAAATATCTAGTAGCAAACTATTATTGGGCACTTACTATGTACCAGATGGTGGGTTGTTTGTTATAAAAGCTTGATCTTATTTAATCCTGATTACCACACTATGGAATAGATACAGGTAGTATTTCTATTTTACTTAGAAGCAAGCTGTGAGTCAGAGAGATTAGATGACTTGTCCGAGTTTACACAGCAAGCAAATGACAATTTTCAAAACCATGAGTTGTCCTGGGACTTATCTTTGAGTGTCCTTATTTCTTTGGCACCTTTTTCAACCCAGAGAAAGGAGGGCATCACATTAGCTGCTTTGGGCTAAAACTGACAGTGATCCCCAGCCTGAGCTGTATTTTAACAATGAGAATATGATCTTGTCCCGTTAGAGAGGTCAGAGGCGTGGTGGACTTCATGCAGGACCAGGGCACTGTCATTTCTCTGGGTTTCTCTTAAGCCTGCCCACTTTCCTGGGCTGGCATTAACCCCAGGGCTGAGCAGAGGTCTGAGGTAGATTTTTGTTAAAGTCAAACTTAGACTTAGTAATGTCTAGAGAAAGAGTTAGGGATGGTTCCTTCTTGGGTTTCTTTCTTAGAAACAGAGAAATAGTACCCAGGAGGCCCAGGAAATTCTTCTTATGTCTCAAAGGCAAGAATATGGACACATACATGCCCATTCCTGAATGGATAACTGTGAAGGGGCATGTAGTACAGTTTGAATATGACCCCCTCACCATGTCATGAAAATGTAATCATCACTGCCATGGTATCGGGAAGTAGAGCTTAATGAGGGAGTGAAGTGAATGGATTAATGTCATTACCATGAGAGTAGGTTCATTGTAGTGGGAATGAGTTCAGTATAAAGGGAGGAATTCGGGACCCTTTTGCACACATACACTCTGTCTGTCCTTTCACCAAGTGATGCCTCCTACCATGGCATAATGTAGAAGAAGGGAACTCCTGAGTCTTGGACTTCCCAGGTTTTAAAATGGCAAGAAATAAATTTCTATTCATTATAAATAACTTAGTCTGTGATATTCTGCTACAGCAGCACAAAATGGACTAAGACAGGCATGGGGTTGCCGTGATGGGATGTTGGGGAGTCAACCTTATAAAGTCAATCTTTAAAACAAGAAACTGAGCAGGCAGGGAGGGAGGGAGGCTAACTACTTGAATTTTCTTTAATTGTATCCCAGGTTCTTCATTTGCATGACAACTACACCAATATCTATTTCACAGGCTGTCCTGAGGGTTGGATGAGTTGGCATTGGTCTAGAATCAGTGATGGCGAACTTTTAGAGACTAAGTGCCCAAACTGCGACCCAAAGCCCACTTCTTTACCACAAAGTGCTGACACTGTAATTAAACCCAAATACTGAGGTTTTAGTTTAGAAAAAACAGCTCATACCTTAACATCTTTTTTCTTAAAACAACACGTGTGCCATAGGTTTGCCACCAGTGGTCTAGATGATATTTGTTTTTCTTTTGGTAAAGTCCCCATGGTTACCTCAAGGAAACTAGATAGTTTGATAGGATTATTGGAGGAGATGCTCTGTCTCTTACCTGTAGCCTGGGACAAGCCAGTTATATCCTTTTAATGGGAGAGAGAGAGAGAGAGAGAGAGAGAGAGAGAGAGAGAGAGAGAGAGAGAGAGAGAGAGAGAACTGATTCACCCTGAGGCAGACTAAACAGTTAAACAGTCGCCTCCCTCAGTTTCCTCTCTAGATCCTCCCAGGGCTGCTGTAGGTCCTGTCCTCCCAGTTCTATAGGCTTCCCTATGTCCTTTTGTCCTAGGTTGGATTTCTTAGAAACAGAGCCTGAAATGGGGATTCTTGGTATGTGATTAATTGAAGCCCTCAGAAGAAATCCCAAGGAATGGAGTGAAGCAGAAAAGATGCTGTCTCAGCTGGGGTGGCCTCAGGGAGAAGGCTGTAGGGTATGAATTGCAAGTTTGCCTGTAGCCATGGTGGTTGGCCTTTCTTGACTCCTATATCAGTTAGGTGGGAGCTGGAGAGTAATCTCCCAGGGCAATTTCGGTGGAGGGCAATTTTCTGGAGAAGAGAGTAGTGATGTTCTGTTTGTACTAACACTCTCAGTGGCTGGCAGTGAGTGTGACTAAAGGAAAGTGGATCTGGGTAGAGCAATGGCAGCATCTATTACAATTCCCTATGTCTCCTCTTTCTGCTTAAATTAGCCAATGTTAGTTTCTGTTTCTTGTGATCAAAGTGTCCTAGCTAATGCTTTCGGTAAGGTGATGGCAGTTATTATTACTGATAGGATTACTATTACTATTTTTAGCCAGTATCCCAAAATCTGTTCAGAAGGTGCATGGCTTCTAAAGAATGAGCGATGAAGAACCTGCTATAAGTCTTAGGTAGTCAATTCAAGATCAGACTGCTTTTATAAAGAGAAAAATTACAGGGGAAGTATGAAACCCTTGGAGTTAGGTTCTCCATATTTTACTGAGTTTTAGTAAGAAAGTAAAATGGAAGTGAGAAAGAGAAGCTGGTGAATCTTTGGCTCTGAGACAACCCCTTTCGAGCTTCCTCCCACAAATAATTTAATGAAGTGATAGACTTTTTTCTTTTAAGTGGAGTCGATCTGTTTGAATTCTCAAGGAAGGACAGAAATTGAAATATAATTTTATTGGCTGCATTAAATACATTATCTATTCTGCATATATGTTATCCAAAGATTCATTTACTAAATAGTGCCTTTTTCTCCTGTTTGTGTAAGCATACCCTCCTTTCATTCAAATACACCTTACATGCCAGGCTCTTTGCTAAGCAAATTGATGATGCAGAGTCGAATCACTTTGATTCACCATTTGATAAACTCACAGAGTAGAAAAGAAAATGTGAACATGAATATGCATATGTCAAGAATGAGAGGATGAAACACGTGTACTACCCAAGAGGGCTACAGACCAACAGCCTGCAGCCTGTTCTTCACCTGTTCCCTTCCAGCTGACAAAGATCTATGCCCACCTCTCTGCTGTTGCTAGGATAGAGGCCAAGCAAAGGCCAAGCAGAGAGGGGCACAGGAGTGTGAGATCTTGAAATCTCAGGGCAGTGGAAGGGTGGAGGAGCCTTTAGGGGCTTTCCTGAGGCAGTAATGAATTTGGCCTCTGAGGCTGGGACATGGTCAGGAATGCTTCTAATAGCAGGTGGTAAGACCTAGACAGAGCTAAGGGCAAGGGAAAGAGCTAGGGGCTGGGATCCTGCCAACAACCTGGTGTCCTGATAAACTCTCCCCGGGTCATCTATGGGTGATCACCTCCCAGGGGTCAAGGCCTAGGACAGGAGTGAAGCTGCAGAATGTTAACCCATTAAAGCTAATGAGCACCCTGTGGTATTGAGACCCTCAGAGCGGTTCCTATCTTAGCCAGCCCTGATGTCTTACCTAGATCTCTGCTGAAGGATCCCAGGCTCTTCTGTGTGTAGTTGCTCAAACTGCAAACTCTATTAGCTGAGAAAACTCAAGCAAGCTGTGCAGCTTCTCTGTATCTCAGTCTCTCACCTGTAACACAGAGGACACAATGGGATCCACCTCATAGCATGGTTGTAGGGATGAAATGCAGTAATATGTAGATGCTCATCATAGCACATGCTCATCTATTTATTTCTATATCAACTCCAAACTGAAATGGAGGCAACTGTAAGCCATAACGCTGAGAGGAGTGGGGAGTCAGAGGATGAGACATGTTCTTAGGAAGGAGAATTCTGGGGCCACTGGGAATGGCCCGGACCCCAGACCAGCTTGGATACCTGGTGCTGGAGAGCAGAGGTCCCTCCCTCAGCAGAGGCCTGAGGCCACACCACCCACCTCACAGAGACGCTCCCACCTTGGATCCAGGGGCGAGATTAATATGTACACAGGGAAGGAAACATGTTACCGCCTTGCCCCTTCTCAGCACCGTGAGATCCAGAATGCTCTTCTTCTCAACAGCTGCAGCGATTCTTCTATCATAGGAAAACTTTCCTGAAAAGAAAAATCTCCTTTGGGAGCATCCAAGGTGGAAAGGCCACGGGCAGCCAAGGACCGGGTTTCCACACCATGGCCCTGGGGCTGCTGCCGCACTGAAAGGGTTTGAATGTGTTGTCAAAGGAGGTTTATCTGCTTGAGCAGCTGCAGAGAGGAAAGCTCACAGAAAGTGAGAAAAAGTGAGAGAAAAGCAAGAAGAGAGTGCCCCGTAATGCGTTAAGGTGCCTGTCTCGTTGCCACAGCTGACAGGATTTGCTCGCAGTCCTGGAGCTAGAATCACAGAACTTCAGAAAGGCGTGAGCTTCATTTTCCTGGGGGCTGAACATTGACCTACTTCTTCTGGTCTAGTTTCCTCCTGAGATATTTGCCTGCTCTTGAGCTGACATATTCCTTCCCAGAGCCCTCCGAGGAATGGTGCACAGGGCACAGATGCTCACGAAGTAAAAGACATCTTCATTCTGCACGTCTTTTCTCTCTGTTACTATGAGGAATTGGTGTTTGAATTTTATCTCTCTCTCCTCTGGTCCTGCCCCATCCTGTAAATGGAGGAGCCTATAACTAGGAAGGCCATCCCTTCAGGTAAGCAAAATCCTGCTTTCGTGCCAGTTGGCTCTGGCATAATTATTAACATCTCCCTTTTGCACTCTCACAGGTATCCTAGTTTGGGCCCTAAATCAGACGACCAGCTCTCTCAGTTTGGGTTCCCTTTGAGCAGACACTGAGGCAAGGGTTCAAGGGTTATTTGGGGAGTGCAGGAAACACACTGCTGGGAGACTAGTAAAATGGGACAGGGAAAGGAATACAGCTCAGAAAGAGTGTTGCTATTCAGAACAGCTACCATAGTGGGCAGCGGAGGCCAGACCCAGGGAATACTGGGAAATGGCACAAAACACTAGTCCCTGAAGTTTCTACTTCAGAGGCGCGACAAGGGACCTTGGATAATTATATACCAGCTCATGAGTCAAAGAGCTGCTTCTGGTGTTATTAATTCCTTACCACTTCTGGTTCATCTCCAGGACACAGTGGCCTTTTGTGGTTCCTGGAAAAGAATCACATGCACAAAGAAGCAGCCTCCTCACTGGAAAGACAGCAGGAGCCCACCAGGAAGTCTAAGGAATACGGATGGGTGCTGCCAGCATCTGCTGGGCTGCCAGACTTGTAACTACCTTCTCTATCATTTGGCAGGCATTTTGCTGTCTGCAAGTTCACCAATAACTTTCTGTTCCTCAAGTCCGTAGAATTTCTCCTTCTCAGTGGCTTTAGTTTTAGTTCAGTTTCTGTTGCTATAATAGGATATGTGAAACTGGGTAATTTATAAAGGTAAGAGGTTTATTTTGGCTCATAGGTCTAGAAACCAGTCCTCCAACAGGGAGAATTCATTTGAGTGAGAAAGACATTAATCCATTCATGAGGGGCCTCTTCCATAACCCAAATACTTTCCACTGGGTGCTACCCCCCAACACTGCCACAATCAAATGTCAACATGAGTTTCAGAGGGGACAAACCAGAGCATCTCCCCTTGTTCTTATTTTTTGGTACCGGGGATCGAACTCGGGTCCTTGTGCTTGCGCAGCAGGCAAGCTAAATCCCCAGCCCTTCCCTTGTTCTTTTAATTGTTGCTCCATCTCTGTCTTCAGACTCTTTGCTTACTTGGTTTTTGTGACCTTGCTTTTTCTTAATCCCTATTGTCTTGGGCTGATTGTGAGCAGCTTCCAATGTTCTCTTCTTTTCCTCTGTAACTTTTTATACCCATGATTTCAATAGTTACCTCCATGCAGATGGCTCCCAAATGAATAATGTTCTGTTAAATTCATGCACTTCTTTAATTCATAAAAACCCCTTTCTCATTGGAATCTTTTTCACGCTGAGTCTAGTGTTGTTTTTGCTATAGTTGTGTCAATCACAATTTCTTTCTTTTTTTTTTGGTACCGGGGATCAAACTCGGGTCCTTGCACTTGCGAGCTAAATCCGTGGCCCCATCACAATTTCTTTTTGAGAACTTACTTCCACATCTTCCACAGCTTGTCTGCCTTCTCTGTGCCTTTATTGATACGTTCTGCTTTAGTCTCAAATTCAGTGCACTCAAAGCTTTGAGGTTGGAATATGTCAATCTTCAGCTGTAGAAATGTTTGGTTTCTTTGTTGTCCCCACCCCCAGAGTATTGTGCCTTCCCCTTCCTATTTAGGCTTTGTTATGATTTAGATCTAAAATGTGTCCCAGAAGTCTCATGTGTTTGGAAGTGGGGCCCCACTGCGGGCATGGCCAGAAGGGTGTCTTCTCATCTCCAGCTCCTGCCTTCTCTCTCTGCTTCCTGGTCACCACAGAGTGAGCAGCTTTCCTCTGCCATGCCTTTCTGCCAGGACGTTTCTGCCTTGGAATATGCTGCCAATCATGGACTAAAACCCCTGAAACTGTGAGCCAAAATAAACCTCTCCTTTAGTTGTCAGCATTGGGTATTTGGCCCTAGTAACAAGAAAGTGGCTAACACAAGCTTGTTTAGTAGCTTTTGCCTGAGCAGCTTCTCCCCCATCTTCTTCACCTATTCCCATAGTACTACATCTGCAAATACTGGATCTCACTGGATCACCACTAGGGAAAGGGAGGAAATGATTGACTCAGTGCAAAACTTGCAGGAAAGCAGATTCTGTTGAGCTTCTAGGACAACTGGGATCAAGTTCTCCAACATCACCAGCACACTCTTGCTCTCTCTCTAATTCCAACTGGCTGTTCTGAGCCCAATCTGCTCTTAGAGCAGGACCCATGAGCACCTGCAGCTTTCCCTCACATCTTATGCAAGCAAGAGTTGCTTTCTTTAGTTCCTGGGTTTTTTTTGTTTGTTTTTTAAAGAATCCTAAAAAAATATCCCAATGGTCTAGAATTGGATCCTATGCCCACTCTAGTGGCCAAGGTACAGGATGCTAACATTGGCAACCTCTCCTAGAACTGACCTCAAATGATTAAAATGGGGAGGAGACACTCCCAAAAGAAAGGGGATGTGTTTCCAGAAGAGTAAGTGAGAAGCACTGAGCAGATCAGACAGTGTGTATGCCACCATGTTACCTTTTTATCAATCCCTAATTCCTCTGTACAGGTTCTTCTGGTAGTCCAGCCCTATATATTCTTTCCTTCCTCTGAATGGCTGTCACATTTCTTGGATGTGCTACTTATTTGTCATTCAGTCACACCCTGCCTTACCTTGTCTTTTCTGTTATGAGAAAGAATTGCTCCTTTAGTATTTTATTTATTTTCTAACTGTTCACCTATTTATTCTCTCCTGAGTGTGGCTTTTTTTTTTTTGACTGTAGGAATGTCTTAATTTACTTTTCATCCAGTAAGAATCCAAGCATAAGACTTCTACCAGAGTAGGTTCAATAACAGATTGTTTGAGTTGGTTCCCACTGAACTATGGTCCACATTGAATGCGTATTAACCTGGGTGGTCTAGTGGAGAAAAGTCCTTTGCTGAGTGTCAGGGGACCTGGCTTCTGATTTTCACATGAGCCATGAGGTGTTGGCCAAAAACAACTCTTTTTCATGGATTTTCCATTTGTGAAATAATGACAATAAAATGTGCCCTAGCTCTTAGGATTGTTGTGAGAGCACACTGGACAGATAAAAAGAAGGGTGCTGTATAAATGCAAGTAATGTTTGATTACATTGATAATTCAAAGAGCTAGCTCAGACATTACTGTATTTCAGGTGCAATACTTTTGTACCAAGTTTGTATTTACACAATGGTTTCCCTGCTTAGATAAAACCTCTCAAACTGCTAGAAACACAAACCAGTGGTTAAGCTAATCATTAACTTTTAAAAAGCCTTGTGGAACTTCAGAAAAATCTAATAGTAAACTTTGTTTTCTGTTCAAATAGGAAAAGTAATTTCTTTGGTCCCATTTGGCAACAAAGTGCCAAAGTGCCAAATTACAACTTTACTGTTAGGTGGATGTTCTTTTTTGTATTTTGATAACTGTTTAACTAATTTTGGTAAAGGAATGTTAACATAATGTTCGTTTTAAAGATCAACCTTTTTTTTTCCCTGTTTCTAAAGAATCCAGACTTTAATTTTCTTCTGTTAATCTAGCTGCAGATAACCAGCTCAAACTGACTTGCTATTTTACTTATACCAGGTGCATTTTAGGCACCGGGTCAGTGGGGGTCACCCGGATCATTATGGTCAGCACCCAGTCCAAAGGGGAAGACAGAGGAGAAACAACCCTATTTAATTATCCACAATTATTCATGTAACAATTCTCCAAAACTGTATGAATCAGGGTGGGTTAACTATTGTAACAAACACTCACAATTTTCAGCGTCTGAATGGAATCAAAGTTTATTTCTCACTTACATGCAATGTAATGGGTGTGCTCTGATTAAGTGGCTCTCTTCTAAGTGGTGGCACAAGATCCAGTTTCATTCAGTCTTATGATGGCATCATCTTCGACTCATGGCCTCCAAGGTCCCCAGGAAGAAGTATGATAGTGTGGGCAAGGCACACTGGATACTTAACCACCTCAGTCTGGCAGGTGGTTATTACGCACGACCTCTGCTCGTATCCCAGTGGTCACATTGGTCCAACTAGGGGCACACACCAGGTTAGGTGCTGGGTAGCTGCTTCCCTGCCACAATTGAATTAATCAAAAGAGATGCATATCTTAAATGAACCATCAGTTCCCTGTGATCTGAGGTGTGCTATTTTTACATGTGATAAAATGAGGGGTTAAGGAACTTACCCAAGGTCATACAGCTTCCTTGCGGTTTGTTTGGTCCAAAGCTCATTGTGTCTCTCTAACTTTTTTGCCATGACCTTGTAGCAGCCTCCAGGTTGGTCTCTTAGTAATGTGCCTATTAAGTGCCTTCTCCTGGTTTGGCCCATCTGGAAAGCTGGTCTTGATGCTGACTTAACTTTCTGGTCTGATTTTCCCATAGTTCTTGGCCGTGACTTAGGTCTTGCTAGTTTGCCGTAACTCTCTCCTCCAGATGCTGTCCCAGCATTGGATAAGGTTTCCATCTTCGTGACATGGAAAATAAAGAAGTGGAGTTAGAGCTTCCACTGCTACTGTCTGAACAGGACGGTAGCAGTTTGCCGATACAACTTGAGGCATCTTTGTAAACTGTTATTTTGTGCTTCTATTTCCCTTAGGTTAGTAAATGGCCAATGTTAAAGGACAGGGGTCTAAGAGTCTGGACACAGGAGATTGCTTGGGGTTTGAGTAGTGGAAGCATATTTGTTTTGTGAGCACAAATATATACAAAGGACACCTCAGAAGCAACAAGACAAATTACCTATATATGATTCTTTGACTTTGAGTTTTGGATGAACCAAAGCAAAGAGCTGGGCTCACATTTACTCTGCCTGATACAGATATGTGAAACATCAGTCCTGTTTCCAAACGCCTGATCCCATTGAGTTCTAGTTGCTATGGCTGTATAACAAATCACCAATGAACTTAGTAGCTTAAATAACCATGTATTATGCATAGATTTATGAACCAGGAATTCAAACTTGGCACAGCAGGGATGGCTTATATTTGTTTCCCAGTTTCTGGGGTCTCATTGAAATCCTCAATAGTTGAAGGTTGCGATTATGTGAAAGCGTATTCCTTCACAAGTCTGGTGGATTGTAATAGCTATTGGTTGGGCCTCTTCACATGGATCTCTCCATGTCATCTGTGTGGACCAATTTGGCTTTCTCATGAATGTGGTGTCTGAGTTCCAATGGTGAGAGAAAGAGAGGGAAGGAGGGGGGGGGGTGCCATGTTTTCACCTATCCTCAGAAGTCACGTAGCATTGTCTAGCCCACATTTTATTCATTCATATAGCCACACAAAGTCCTGTGCAGGTTCAAGCCAAGGAGATATAGATTCTATTTCTTGACAGAAAATGATAGCATTTGGGAAGAATGAGTAAGACTTGAACTGTAGGTTTGATCAATTTCTGAGGAATCTAACCTGTCACATCTTGCTTTTGTTCTGATTTGTAAATCTGACCTACATGTTAGTTTATCATGTATTTGGTGCCCATGTGCCAAGTACCTAATTGATCATATTATACCTTTTATAGATTAGGAAACTGAGGTCTGGAGAAGTTAACTAAATTGCCAAAGACCACAGAGCTAGAAAATGGTAGAATCAAGTTATAAGGCCAAGCCTGGCTGTCTCTAGGTCCCATACTCTTTCCCATAGTTCCTATACGATTCCCCATAGGGATGACTCATTCCTTTAATGAAAGGAAAGTTTGGCAGGAGGCTGAAGTGGTAGAGATGGGGTAAGGGGAAGTTCAGACACTTTGAATTAGTGATAATTTCCATGAAGGTTCTTGTTCTAATAATTTCCACCTTCCAGAATCCATACATCCTTAAAGCCCATCAAGTCAAGCAGATGTAATTTAAAACTTTGCTCTGGTTTCCAAACAGCTGTGATACATTTTCTTTTATTCTACAGCATGTATAAAATACTACTCAAAGGCCTCAGGACTCTGTGATATTAATGGACAATGAAATCCATCCTCCTTCAGGTGGATCAAGGAGAAACCCCACTGAGAATCTACTAGAACCAAAGAGTTCATTGTCCAAATCAAGATACTTTTGATAATGAAAAGTGATGCTATTAATAATTTTGCTGGATGAGGAGCATGCTAGAAATATTCTATATTTTGATCTGGAGGATAGTTACATGGTTGTGTATACATGTAAAAAGTCATTGTGCTGTAATCTTAAAAAGTGTGTGCTTTATGGATGTAAGGTTTACCTCAACCACAATGTCAGTCTGGGTACAAAATAATAATTATGCCAAGACAATAGTCATAAACATGTTCTATCTTGAGCAAATTGGAACATATTGTCACCCTAGCTATGATGCCCTTACTGGGGCTGAACAGAGAGATATTTATGCTCAGAGATGACTGACTTTCAATGTCAATATTTCATAAAATTGCATCTTTGGATCATATGCTGGAGTAAATAAAATGCTCACAGTCACACAACACGCACTCAGCTATACTCATTATTACCTCCATCCAACTTGCATTCACACACACATTCTTATAGTCTCAGTCATATATGCACACGTTCTTACACACACTTAATTATATCCACACATGCACATTCCCACTCATACAATGCGCATTCCACATGTATTTATACTCACTCAAGTTCACACTCACTCATATTCACACTCACAAGTGCTCACACAATGTGTACTCAGTCACGTTCTTAATCACACATATTCATTTACACCCATTCCTTATGCACTCATATTTACACACACTGACATACAACTTACATTTGTCTACAAATCCACCTGTACTTACATGCGATCTGCATACACACATTCTTATTCACACTTGTACTCACACACTTATATTTTTATTCACACATATATTCACACTTGCACTGATACAAGTCACATTTAAAACCATACACATTCTCTCTCTCTCCCTCTCTCTCTCTTTCTCTTTCTCTCCCCCCCCACCCTCAGGAAGAGCCAGCTAGAACCCGAATGGGGCACATGAGAACCTTTTATCCTTAGTTTTACTTCGTGGCTGGCTGATTGGGGATCTTGTCTTTGCTCCATTATTTCTCATATGCTTATTTGTCCCAAAATAAAACTGTCCAAATCACATTGCACATATTGCACATAAAAATCTACATAGTCACGGGCCGAGGATTTAGCTCAGTGGTTCTGGCGCCTGCCTCGCAAGCACAAGGTCCCGAGTTCAATCCCCGGTACCAAAAAAAAAAAAAAAAAATCTACATAGTCACAACAGAGATTTTTGCTAAGCTTCATAACTTAAAAACAAACATGTAAAAACCTATAAAAAAATCTCAAACTACTGTGTTCGTAATTGGTCTCTCTTTCCGTGCGTGTATCTAGGGTTTTAAATGGGTGGTTTTGATATTAGAGACTGAGCATTTTATAAACTAAAAGCAAGTTTTAGCTTAACATGCGAGACCCAGGCAGGTGGGCCTTAGGGACACAAGTGTGTTGGGGAAATTTTGTGTCACTGAGTGTGTCAGGGTGGCAACGGCCCTGGTGCTGAAGAGAGGAGGTGGTGGTGGGTTGTGTGATGGAAGCAGAGGCGGTTCGGGGTGAGGCGGTGGAGCTGATCATGGTCAGCGTGGTGGTGATGGTAGAAGTGGTACTGGCGGTGGCCATGGCTGGTATGGTGCCGGCCGTGGTTGGTGGTGGTGAGGTTAATCAATCTTTTCTCTCCCAGGAGATCCCTGGGATTCTTATGTGAATTGTTCAGATCTTCCTTGGCCCTTTGCTTGCCATGAGAGGAGCAGCCTCCCTGGTCAAATGAGAGCACTTTTTTTCCCTCATGGCAGCGGCATCCCTGGCTTGCATCCTCATAGCAAGGAGTGGCCTTGAAGATTTGCTCAACTGTGGCTTGACAGCTTCTTTTGCTGAAAAGGGGCAGGGGGAATCCCCAGTGGGTTATTCTGGGTAAAATTTAATTAACCATAATAAATTGAATATAGTTTCAATTCCATTTTTTGAGTTTAGACTTCCCTTGACAAACCTGTACTTATTCTAATAAAGCCACTAGTAAGTAAACCTCCTCAGTATTAAAGATACTGAGCAGAGGCCCTGGGCAGGAGGAACCCACAGACGATTATGTGCTAAGGAGTCTGGTGCTCTATGTGGTAAGACGTCTCTCTCTCTCAACCTCCCCGAATTGCATCCCAGACGGAACCTGCTCCTGGGCCCTCATTGCTGTATCCCTTGCCATAACCTCTGTTCACTGATTGCTTGCTTGCTGTGTGCCAGAAATCAGGCTAAGGGCTCCACATAAATTCTCTCAATGTAATTCTGAACAATAATAATGTGAGGAAGGCAGTGTTATCCTCTGCATGAAGATGAAGAGACTAAAGCTCAGAGAGAGGCAGCGATTTACCTAAGATCACATAGCTAGCAAGGGGAAAAGCTATACTGGAATTACTATGCCTCACCTCGTGTGTTCACAGAATAAATTACTCAACAAGTATGTTTTTGACCCAAACATGGTGCTTGGAGCAGTTGTGGATTTTGTCTGCCAGAAGCCCCAGAGACCTAGGACGGTGGGAGTCTCTTATAAAGAACAAATGATAGAAAGACAAGAAGCTACCACTGTTAACGTGAGTTTTAAATGTCCTGCTAAAGCCAGCACTTAATTTCACACCACACACACACGCACATGCACACACACACACTCCTATATTTCTTGACTGAAATCAAGTCATTCAGGAATTGCTTCCAATGAAAAGATTGTATCCCTTTTGAAAAGGGAGTATCTCTCCAGAATAATACAAGGGAAATACTACTTTGGAAGGAGTCTATGTTTTTTTAAATGAATTTCTATTTTAAAACAAATATTTAAAGAGCTTTATATTTGTAACTTGTTTTGTTAAAAGAGCTTTCCTCTCAGAAAAGCCATTGGTCTTCTTTAGGGCGCTAAGAAAAATAGACATCTGCCAAGTCTGGTGGTTTGAAGTCATGTCAAGGCCTGATGGGTAGAACAAGGCAGACTTGGGGCAGTTTTAGAAAGCTGGGACCATGGGTAGTTTTCCCCAGTTCCAGTTCAGTAGTCACTTGGGTCTGGGTCACCCTTTAAGAGAAAGGACCAAGGAAGGCAGGTTGGAAGTGAAACAGTGTCAGACAGCCTGGTCCCAAAAGAAACCTGAAGAAAATTGCAAAAGAGATGGGAAACGAGACAAGGGAAGCCATAAAGGAAATAACTCCTGCAGAGGCAATGACAGCAGCTGAGGGCAGGGCTGAAACCACTCCACATACCCCTACTCCTGGCCACCAAACTGAGAGAAAATCAAGCCAGAGACCAAGTAGCTTCCTCTAAATGCCACTTGCTTCTTGGTATTGGGAACAAGTGGTAGCTATAACAACCCTCCAAGCAAATGTCAAGAAATTCTGCAAGAGCCCAGCAGGGCAGGGCAAGACAAAGCTCACATCTCAGCCACAGCACGGGTCGAGGGTTTTATGAGGAGGGACATGGAGAGGGGGAGGTGCAGGGAGGAACCTGTTCCCACCCCAAAGCCTCTGAGAGAAGATGGGCCGGAGGGACCTGGAAAGCTATCTGCAGGGTGTCCTTGTGTCTCTGGCCTGCATCACTTGGCACCTCTTACTCTGTTCCAAGGAGAGGAAGGAGACAGTAGGACAGGGTTCTAGGGACCTGCTCAAGAAAGTTTTGTGAATCCTGGGAGAGAATTGGAAGGGTGTTAAGGAGTCAGACACGGGGAAAGGGCTGTTTCCCTGGTAACACCTTTGTCATAGCAACAATAGAACCTGTTCCCTGCCTGTAGGTCTCCCCATAGAGCCATGGTAAGTTTCCAGTGTGTCAGCCCAAAGCTGAGCTTGTCATTTTATTTTGTCACAGATTTCACCCTATGAATGTCTCTTGGGCTGGAAAGAAAAAAGCAGGTTAGGCTGACTTGGGAATAGACACTACAGACACCAGGATGAAGGTAACAAAAAAATGACAGAAGATATGGAATACTTTTCAACACCACCAAAAGAAAAAAAGAACAAGAGAGGAGAGACAGAGGTAGAGAGATGACAGAAATAGAGCTAGAGAGAGAGAGAGAGAGAGAGAGAGAGAGAGAGAGAGAGAGAGAGAGAGAGAGAAATAGCTAAAGATGCAAGTCTCACCAAAAAGGGAGACTGAGACTTACATCCTTAGGTCACTATTGTCACTTTTCACACTTTACTACGCTTAATAGTAGAAAAATATTCAATTCTGTTTGTTGGATCTCATTTATACATCAGTGTAGAAATATTCTTTCATTTACTGATTCATTCAATAATTATTCATTCAATAATTATGTGCTGAGAATTTGCTAGGGAAATATTCCTAGGACAATATCCTAGAAATATTATTAATCATAAGAACGAATATTTATTGTTTCCATTGCTACCCTGCTTGTGTAGAAAGGGAGACTGAGGAATAGAGAGGTGTGTGGCTATCAATGGAGTAGGTTGTTCCCTCATTTTTGAGAGCTTATATTCTAAAAAGAGATATAGACATCAAACTAATGATTGCATGATTCTTTAATTATAGTTGTAATGGATGTTTTAAAGGAGGTACGAGTCTGTCATAGTCTAGGTTAAAGGTGTAGATAGAAACTGGGGAATGATAAGAACAGATTCAGGCCACTCTTTCAAAGGAGTTTGCTTTGAAGAAGCCTGAGACAAGGCTATGTCTGGGGTGAGGTGAGAGAGGCCCTGGGGTGCTCACATGCCTTCTTGCTGCAGTCCTGGCCTTGCCCAAAGATGATGAAATAATGAAAGTTCTGGGAGACACATGGAGGATGTTGCCTTAGTTACTTTTCTCATTGGTGAGACAAAATACCAGACACCCAAAGATAAAAGAGGGGAGATTTATTTCAGCTCACAGTTTGTAGAAGTTTCAGTCCATAGTCAATTGGTTTCAAGGCAGGGTGGCATGGCAGAGGGGCATCACAGAGGAGAAACAGTCCATGGCATGGCAAGCAGAAGGCGGTGAGCAGCAAATACTAAGCAGCCTCCCTTTCCTTTTTATCCCATCCTGGCTATAAGTCTTTCGGGTGATGCCACCCACACCCAGGGTTGGGCTTCCCATTACCCATACCCAGAACTATGATAAACCAATTAGTGGACTAATCCCATACCACACACCCTTAATCCAAACATCAGATCCTTACCTCCCATTCACACTCCCTAGATAGAGCCACTTCTGAAAAGCCCTACCTATGACTGCAATAAGCTTTTGAAGGGGGAGCATCTGGATATAAGCCATAACACGTGTATGACTTTGACCTTGTCCAAGGAGTTATGGAGAAGGAATAATTTCTGTGGTAACAACCTTGAGAAGGGAGGAGAGAGGTATTTCTATATATGGAAGCATGGATATGTCACCCATTTTTGCAGGAGAGAAGGCAGAGGGCTTGGGGACAGATACTGGCAAATTGGGAGATCCAGTGGTGGGAAGATGAGAAAGTTTCTGTCTGTTTCTTCTATTTTCTCAGTATAACATTAGACAAGATATGTATTTGAGACCAAAGCAAGAAGAGGGCCTGTAGTCACTTTAGGGACAGGAAAGTCTACAATGATTGTATTTGACAGATCTTACCTTGACAGTGCAGTAGGTCTCTAGGCGGGGCTGTTGAAACTCATGTTATGTGTTTTCCTCCAGCAGGATGACACTACTCAGGTGGAGGTATGAAGTGGCTGAATTGTTGGACTTAATATGATTTGGGGGTTAACCAGGTAAGCACATGGAAAGGAGAGAGGGAAGACGGAATGGGGAAGTTGCCAGGAAGTGAGAGTCAAGATGGATCAAAGAATATAATTCAGAGAAAAAAGGGTCAAGATTGAGGATGTATGGGTCCATTTTGTGTTACTACAATGAAACACCTGAGGCAGACCAACTTTCGGAAGAAAAGTTTACTTAGCTTACGGGTTTTGAGGCTAAAATCCAAAGCACATGTGCAGACTCTGGCAAGTCTCACTCCCCACCCACCCACGTCGTGGCAGATGGCAATGGTGGGAGCATGTGTGGGAGGAAGAGCCCACATTTGAAGCCAGAGAGGAAGGGTGGATCATAACAGCCTTCTGGTGAGAGCTAATTGGGGGTCCCCAAGAAATACATTAATCTTTCTCAAGGGCTGCACCCTAACTGGCTTAAAGATTTCTCATTAGGCCCTACCTCTTAAAGAATCCATATAACTTTCTACACTGCCACCCTGGTGACCAAGCTGCCAACACATGCTTGGGGAGTAGGAGGGGAGGGATCCATACCCAAACCAAAGCCTTCCACCCTGGGCCCCAACATTCATGTCCGTCTCGCAATGCTAAATGCATGCATCCTGTTCCCAATAGTCCTAAATCTTAACTGTTCCAGCATCACTCAGAAGTCCAAATCTCCACATGTTTCTCAGACACAAGGGCAGAAGAATAGGATAAACGTACCTATTCCTAAAGGGGGAAATAGGGAAATAGAAAGGACCCAAAGCAAGACTGAAACCCAGCAAGGGAGACATTAAAGTCCTAAAGTTCCAAGTCTGGCATCTGGTGCACAATGGAGGGAGGAAGGGAGGGGCCTCCAAGGCCTTGGGCAGCCTTGCCCCTATAACTTTGCTGATCACAGGCCACATAGTGACTCTTAGGTTGCACACTGATATCAGTGACTGTCCTGGGCAGGTGTTTCAAGTTTCTGGTAATTCTGCCTTTCTGGGGTCCTCTGCAGCTGTGATGCTACAGCTCAGCTAGGTATCACCCCATTCAGGGATTCTTGTAGGGGCTCTAATTCTGGGGCAAACTTCTGCCTGCCCTCCACCCCTTTCCTCTGAAATCTCATAATAATCTGATAACTCGTGCATTCAGCACACCTGCAAAACTAGCACCAAGTGGAGGTCACAAAAGTCTGCCACCAGCATGAGTCAGACCTGGGCCCACTTGAATCCTGGCTGCACCCCAGGGTTACAGGAAATAGTACTTCCCTTACCTAAAACACATGTGTACTTCTGGCTTCTGAAAACTGAGATGTAAGAACAGCCTTCAAGATTTATGAGATCCCTTCAAGGCCTTTCCCCGTTGCCCTGATTCAAACCACATGGCTTCTTTCTATCTGCACTAATTTCCTTAGCAAGCTTCTTAGCAGCTCCGTTGCCTCCCAAACACACCTTTTCTTTTTGCTCCTCCCCTGGCCAGGTTGCTGATTTTCCAAATCTTCCTACCCTGTTCCCTTTTGCTTCTGAGTCTCCCTGTAAACCTAATAGTGGCCAATAATATCCATGCTGCAGCCTGAATCTTTGCTGTTTTTAAATCTCTTCTGCCAAAGAAACTAGTCCATCCTTCTTAATTCTGTCCTTCTTAAAGTCTTAGGGCACAGACCCAATGCATCTGAGTTATTTGCACAGTGTAAGCTGAGTAGGCTTCAGTTCAATTTCCAATAGAGTTATTAATTGCATCATCATTCTGGTCATGACCACATATCCAATCTCTAGGATATATCTTAATCTAGGGATATCTCTTACCCATCTTAATCTATCTCTACAGATATCCCTAGCCTTACCATCTCCTGAGTCCTCATCAGTATTTCCTGTTGCACTCTGGTTACAGAAGTGTATGCTTTTTCTAGACTGCTCCTCCAGACTCCTCTAGCCTCTGCCTGTCAAACAATTCCTAAGCTACCTCTACAATTTCAGGTATAGTTATAGTAATGGCCTTCAGTACAATACCAATTTTCTGTATCAGTCAGTTTTTGTCACCATTAAAGTAGAGTAATTTTTTTTTAATAAAAGAGGTTTGTTTGACAGTTCTGGAGGCTCAAAGGTATGTCACTGGCATTGCCTCAGCTCTGGTGAGGGCCTTCTTGGTTACATCACTTCATGGCAGGACTGTGTATGGGAAGGAGGATCACATCTCAAAACCAGGAGCGAGAGAGAAAGAGGGGCGGGGAGAGAGTTTCCCTCCTGTTCTACTTTTTTTTCTGAGTCCCCAGGCTATTGGATAGTGCTTCCCACATTCAAGGTGGGTTTCCCCCACTCATTTCATTGGCTCACATGCCAATCTTCTTAGGAATCACCCTCATAGATACACCCAGAAGTATGCTTTACCAATTCTTCAGGCTTCCCTCAAACTGATCTATTTGAAGTCTAAAATTAACCATGACAAGGGGATAATGGATAAGGAAATAGTGCCTTCTGATCTGAACTGCTTATAAAAAAGAGGTTTGCTGGGTAGGAACTGGTACCTGAGTAAGTCAGCAGAGTTTCTGAGGTTAAAGCTTTTATTGAATGTGACAAGGTGAGGAGAATGACAGTGGGAGAGAGTAGCTATGCCACATAAGAGGATGAGAGAAATGGAGGTGAAGAAGCCCAAGAACAGAGGTGTCGAGTACTGGATGAGTCATTGCAAGAAGGGTTACCGACCCAGGAGGGAGAGAAAGATAGGGAGTCAGGTGCCAGAAACATCCTTGATTCAGTGTATCACTTAAGGGTTATTAGATGACAGCACAAGAAAGGGGTTAAAGTAGTCTAGTTTAAAGGTATGAACTTCAAAGGAGCTGAGGCTTTTGAAGAATGAAAAGTGGCTTGGAAATGGTAACAGGGAGCAGCAAGTATTACAGGCAGCTAAGTCAGATAGAAATTAATACAGTCAGAGGGGGACTGGGCCTTCAAGGAAGTCAACTCAAAAATTAAAGACATCAGAATTGTGGCTGGAGGCAAATCTGGAGAACCAGGCCTCAGAATGGAAAAGCAATAGCAAGGCCTGCATAGCTTCCAGATAAACAGCAATTTAAGATTATATAGTAAGGTTGGAGATTTAGCTCAGTAGTTCTGCCGCCTGCCTCAAAAGTGCAAAGTCCGGAGTTCGATCCCCGGTACAAAAAAATAAAAGATTATATAGTAATTAGCACTACCTGGTACAGATAGACAATCAGAGTCATAGGTGGGTGACCAGAACATCTGGAGCCATGCTCCTCTCCCTTCCCAAAAATGCTTCTGGTCTTTCCATATATCCTTGCTCTGTGACTCATTGCCCTATTGGATCAATATTAGCTAAGCAGCTATACTTGTAATCCTATATGTTGATTGCAGTCTGACCCACGTTGTATTCACATTGTGATTTTTCTGTATAAATTACTTCTGACAAAGAGCCTTGATGACCACCCACTCAGGATGACGCCTGGAAATCCAGGAGCCATTCTTTTTCCTTTTATTGCCAATAAAACTCTCCTAACTTCCTCCCTTGGTTTGAGATTTCCTTCGTTGATGTTGTGAGACCACAAACTCGGCACATTTGTTACCTAACAGGTCGGGAGTTCTATTTTTCCTGTATCACCAGGAAACCACCTGAGAGAGCAGAAGGGTCTCTACAGGTAGGATGGAAGGAATGGTGGCTTTAGGGCAGATCTAGGATCCAGATTTAGGGCTGGAGGCTAAAAGAAGGGTCAGAGAAGATGAGAACACTCTAGAAACTGTTGGTGATGGCACAGTGTGAGCTCCAAGGATCCCGTGGGAAGAATTTGAGGGCAGAGAAAGGTAGATTAGTTGGTGCGTACATGAAGCAAACTTGTCAGGGAGTAAGAGTTGATCTAAGGGATGGACACATTTGATAGCTATAAAATGGAGGTGTGGGGACAAAGCAGAATGCTAGTAGCTCTGCCAGTAATGATTATGTATTTCTTTAGAAAAATAGTTTTCCACTTAGAATCCTTTGACCACAAATGCTGTTAGGAAGCATTAGATCTCAAACTCGCCTTGGGTTATAGCTTTCTTGCTATTGCTCAACTGTGCCCTTTTTGGTGGGCTTCACCAGACTTTCATTTGGTGTCTTGGCCTCTACCCTTCTTAGGCTACCACCATCAGGATAACATAAGGTTTGAGCAGGGAGTGCTGGATTCATGGCTGTGTGTTGAAGCTGCCTCACTCAGGGTATAAGCTCTGATGTCCACTAAAAACATCAGCCTAGATCTTTTGGTTTTGATGCTAATTGGAAGTACTGTTGAGGTACCCAAGGAAGAGCTGATGGGTATTCACCTGGCTGGAACAGTCTCTATACCATTCCCCAAACCCAAGTTCATTTCTCCAAAACATTTTTCTGAACAAGAGGAGAGGAAGTGATGGAAGAATTTTACATTCCAGATCCCAAGCAAATTTTTATTATTTTAGGATTATTCCCTTCTTGTCTTTAGCTTAGGAAACTCGTTTTGTTTTTTTTTTCTCATTGGGAATTGTACCTTTACATGATGCATCTTGGTTCTTATTTTTTCTCCATTCCTAGCCCTCCCTTCACGCCCTCCACCCTTCCCTATTTACAAAGACTTTATTTCCATTTTTTCCATTTCTCATCATTTTAGGAAACTAGTTTTAATAATCTCTTAGTTTTCTTTAGCAACTTGCCACTTATAAAGGGTTTTCACTCAGATTATCCATTTGATCCTCACCGTGTCTCTATAAAATATGTAATTTCAAGTCTTCTTCGTGAATGAGGAAGAGGAGATGCCAAAAATGTTAAGTCTCTACAGATCCAAGGCAAAGCCAGAAGTCTTCAGGTTCATTTACTTCCTCTCTCTTAGTAATGAAAAAGCCAAGTAGAATGAATTTTTAAAAGACAGTAACCAAACCAAGTACCCGAGGAAACTCTAGAAAACACTATTACACAAATTGATGGATTTTACCTAAGCTGTTTATACAAATGCCAGTTAGTTGTTAGAATTTCTTACTTGTTCCTAGGAAGCATGTAAATAACAGGCTGTGGATCTGAGCTGAATGCTATAAGATTATTTTCTAGAGCATTCTAAGGAGGGGTTAATAGCTAAATGCTCAAAAGAACTAACTTAAAGCAGCTGAGACAGCTACTAAATCTTAAGTAATAAAATCAAGTGGCTATTTTCCCAGCTGCACCTCTCCTCAGATGAAGCCTCTCCACAGAGTCCTTCAGAATTATCCACCGGTCTCGGGGTTGCATGCAGCAGGTCAGTGCCCACTGTAGCACACTCATCGCTGAGGGGATATGTCTGATGCACTCAGCTGTCCATTTGGCTTCCAACAGCTCAACACTTTGGCTGCCCAGAACTTGCCATAGGCCATTCTGGGAACTGACCCATATGGATAAAGATGAATCTTGCTGTGGGTTGGAAGTAATTTAAATTAAAAGCTCCCCTGTGGGGAAAGCCCTATGCTTTCTTATTTTTCCTTCCATCTTTTCAATTTGTGACCTCATTCTTGGGGATGACTTTACTTTTTTCTTGATTCTCTTTGTTTCTCTGAGCCCTAGGGAGTGGCCTCACCACATCTGCATTCCAGCCATAGGAGAGTGCTAGACAAATTAACTGTTTCATTAATAGGTAGTACTGCTCTTAAAAGCACATTACTAAGTATGAGGTAAATCCAAGATTGGTTGATGGCTGATTACTGCCCTCCATTAGGAGAGCCCATTTCTGGATTATCTTTAGTTGGCCTTCTGGAAATAAATTTGACCTTCAGAAGTGGACTATCGCTGAGACTGCAATCTAGATATTGCCCCCAATTTTCTGTGTTTTACAATCTTATGCAAGTAATCTCTAGCCTTAAATGTGTAATTGAGAGAAGAATTTACCTTTGTGTGTCTATGTATGTTTATTTTTCCTAGGAACTTGACATTAGTCAGAGATAATTCCCTGTATTGAGAGTTTATACTGCAGAATATATGTATCAAAAATTTTTTTCTTTGACATTATGTGATTGTTTGAGATAGGTTTGTCCAGGATAGCCTCAAACTCCTATGCTAAAGTTATCCTTTCTGCTTTAACCTCTCATGTGACTGAGACTATGGGTGTGTGCTACTGTGCCTGGATTAAGTGTCTTTTATACATTATTAGAATCATCATTACCCCCTGAAGTATTTAGTAACAGGTGGTAAGCTTTGAGAATAGAAAAAAGGTTGATAGTATATTTCATGGATGAGAAACCTGAAGAGATATGTGGGTAAAAGTAGGCCATAGTTGTTAGAAAATCTTGGATTGTGAATATTTTTATTTTTCAGTATAATTTTCTTTTTTTGGTGTTTGGGACTGACCCCAGAGCCTCATCATCTTCACTAGACAAACAGTCTACTGCTGAAGAATGTGGTTCTAACTATTCCTACAAGTGTTATGTCTTCAGACCATGCAGTCAAAATGAAGTCTGAATCCTTGGTAAGTTCCTTAGTGTCTCCCTGAACGAGATGATCACGTCTCTGGCACAGAGAACAAAAGATTACTCAGAGACAGGACTTTAGTTCAGTCATGGAGAGGCCCAGAGATGCTGCTTCTTCAGCATAAGAGAGCTTCAGGGAAACAACAGCAAACTGAGACCTCTGCAGTTATTTATTTTTTACTCAAGGACATAAGAACAAAGATGTAGAAGAAAAGCATTTGCAACACTTGTGTAGGAGTTTTGGTCAGAGGACAGGGAAGGAATGGAATGGTTTGTTATATGATACATGTCAACCCAGTTTAAGCAATCTTATCAGGGAAGAGAGGACACAATGGCCAAACAAACATCTCTGAGAACAAATTGCTTTTAATTCTGCTGACTGTTGTCCCAGCAAGTCTTCTCTAAACTTTAACCATGCATTCCAGGAGCCTGGGAACTATTGTCCCAATGCCCCTTTCTTTTCACATTCACTTCAAACACTCCTTTGACCAGAGTCTTCCCACATACTTCCTTTTGGACAATCACAAGTAGAAATGAGGATTTTGGCTAGAAAGAATGTGAAGTCCAAGCCCTTCCACTGGGTAGCCAATGTATCTCACATGACTCATCAAGGTTCTCATTTGATACTAGTTGTATAATTTAGGTGCAGGGACCCCAAGAGAGTGGGAACTGATGCAAGTCCTGAATAGGGTATTTTTAAGACAATGGAGTGGTATTTTGGAGTCCATCAACACCTTTGAGTTTGGTTAGTGCTGTGTTTGAATGGGGCCTTCAAAGTTCATGTGTTGGAAACTTGGTCCCCAGTATGGTAGTTTGGGAGGCAGAGCCTAATGGGAGGCATTTGGTATGGGAATACCATCTCATGAATGGATTAGTGGATTATTTTGAGAGTAGGTTCATTATCTCAGGAACAGATTCCTTATAGTAAGATAAGCTTAGAGTGCCAAGGAGCAGAGCTGCCCCTAGTGCTGAGTAGGAGCCTTCTAGGCCACCATACCACCACCCCTAGTGCTGAGGAGGTGAGCCACATGGGTGCCAGCAGCACCCTCCCCCCACTGAAATGAGAAGACACATAAACAAGTCTCAACACCAGACTTCCAGATCACCTAAAGCAACCCTAAAGGGAAATGAGATGGAACAATCTGATACTCCACCACCTGGACTCCCTGAACTGGCAACAAAAGAGGATCTAGAAAAAATGAAATCAGAAATAATTTCTCAGATAATAGCAGAGATTGTGCCCACAGTGCAAGACATGATTAATAAATCTAGAGAGGACACAGATAAAAAAACAATAGAGGAGCCGAGGAACATGATGGAATCCCAACATAGGAAACAAATGGAATCCATAAAACAGATGCAAACAGATTTCCAGGAGATGAAAAACTATTGAAAGTTTACACAGCAGAATGAACCAATGTGAGGACAGAATTTCAGATATAGAAGATAAGATTGCAATTAGTGACCAGGAAAAGAAAAATTTCTTTAAAATAGTAAGGGACCATGAGAAATCAATCCAGCAGCTGCTAGATGATGCAAAGAATGACATAAGACTGATCAGAGTCGATGAAGAAACAGGAGAGAATGCAGATGACGTAAAAAAACTGTTCACAGAAGTGACGGCAGAAAACTTCTCCAGCAGGGGAAAAGATCTTGACATATAGATAAGTGAGGCATATAGGACTCCAAATAGCCTTGATCAAAAAAAAAAAAAAATCTACACATAGGCATATAATTGTTAAGATTCCAGAAACACAACAGAAGAACAAAATTCTACAAGCAGTGAGAGAAAAGAAAAAAAATCACATACAAAGGAAAGCCCATCAGAATCACAGCAGACTTCTCAACGCAAACCCTCAAGGCAAGAAGAGCTTGGAGTGACGTATTTCAAGCCCTAAAGGAAAACAGCCTCCAACCCAGATTGATGTACCCTGCAAAAGTATCTTTCAAAATTCATACAGAAATAAGATACTTTCATGACAAAGAGCACCTGAGGAACTTCATGAATACCAAAACAGCACTCCAAAGACAATATCCTAGGAAAAGACAACAAGGATGACAACCCCAGGAAGCCCAGCAGAATGAATCCATCAGGCATAACAAAAAATTAAATTCAAAGGGGGAGAATCCAACAAAAAGAAAAAGTCATGACAATGATAAGTCAATATGTATCAGTTATAACCATCAATGTTGATGGTCTCAATTCACCAGTCAAAAGAAACAGACTGATAGAATGGGTCAAGAAGCAAGATCCACCAATATGCTGCATACAAGAAACACACTTAATTCAAAAAGAAACTCATAGACTGAAAGTTAAAGGGTGGAAAACAATACTCCATGTCACAGGAACCTGAAAAAAAGCAGGAGTAGCTATCCTTTTTGCAGATCAAGTGGATTTCAAACCAACACTGATTAAGAGAGACAAAGAAGAACACTACATCCTTGTAAAGGGAACAATCCAAGAGGAAGAGATGACAATCATAAACATATATGCACCAAATATTAGTGCACCCAACTATATAAAATGAATACTAATGGACATGAAACATCAAAGCACTAATACAATATTAGTGGGGGACCTCAACACCCCACTGTCACAAATAGATCAACTAGACAAAAAATAAGCAATGAATTACTAGAACTCAATCAAACTCTTGAACAAATGAACTAAACAGATGTTTACAGTGTTCCACCCCACAAAATCAGAATACACATTCTTTTCAGCTGCACACAGGTTGTTCTCCAAAATAGACCACATACTTGCTCATAGAATATGTTTAAGTGCAAAGGAATTGAAGTTATCCCCTGCATATTATTAGACCATAGTGCGATGAAATTGGAAATCAAAAGCAACAGAAACTGCAAGAATTTCATAAACATATGGACATTGAACAACACACTTCTGAATAACCAATGAGTCACAGAGGAAATTAAAGAAGAAATCAGATAGTTCCTACAATTAAGTGACAATGACAATACAACATATCAGAATCTATGGGACACAAGGAAGGCAGTCTTATGAGGGAAATTCATAGCAGTGAATATTCATATTAGGAAAACAGAGCAAGCTCAGTGAAATGACTTGTTGCTAAACCTCAAGCTTCTAGAAAAAGAAGAGCAGGACAAACCCAAAGCTCATACAAGGGAGGAAATTATAAATAATAGAGAAGAAATTAATTCAATGAAGACTAAGAGAACAATACAAAAAATCAGTGAAGCAAAGAGGTGATTCTTTGAAAGAATAAACAAAATTGACAAACCCTTAGCAAACCTTATCACAAAAAGGAAAGAAAAGGCCCAAATCCATGCAATTAGGAATGAAAAGGGTGAAATTACAACAGACCCAGCAGAAATCCAGAGGATCATCAATACCTACTTTGAGAACCTATACGCCAATAAAATGGAAAACACAGAAGAAATGGACAGATTCCTAGATATGTATGAATTACCAGAGTTGAATGAAGAAGACCTAAAAATTCTAAACAACCCAATATCAATCATTGAAATTGAAAACGTAATTCAAAACTTACCGACTAAGAAAAGCCCGGTCCTGGTGGCTTCACTGCTGAATTCTACAAGACATTTAGAGAGGAACTACTGCCACTACTGTTTAAGCTCTTCAATGAAATTGAAATGGAAACAATACTCTCGAATTCATTCCTGGAAGCAAGCATCACCTTGATCCCCAAAGCAGAGAAAGACCCAACCGAAAAAGAGAACTATAGGCCAATCTCACTAATGAACATAGATGCAGAATTCTTTAATAAGATACTGGCAAATAGAATGCAGAAGATCATCAAGAAAATCATACACCCTGACCAAATGGGATCATCCCAGGGATGCAGGGATGGTTCAACATTTGCAAATCAATCAATGTAATACACTGTATCAATAGAGTCAGGGACAAAAACCATATGGTCATCTCACTAGATGCAGAAAAAGCATTTAACAAAATCCAACATGCATTTATGATTAAAAACCCTGCAAAAAATTGGAATAGATGGTCTGTACTTCAATCTGATAGAAGCCATTTATGAAAAACTAACAGCCAATATCATACTAAATGGTCAAAAACTGAAATCCTTCACACTAAAATCAGGAACAAGACAAGGATGTCCACTATCACCACTCCTGTTCAATATAGTTCTGGAAACATTAGCCACGGCAATTAGACAAGAGAAAGAAATAAAAGGAATAAAGATAGGAAATGAAGAAGTCAAATTGTCATTATTTGCAGATGACATGATACTCTATATAGAAGACCCCAAGAACTCCACCAAAAGTCTTCTAGACTTAATAAGCAAATTCAGTCAAGTAGCTGGATACAAGGTCAACACACAAAAATCAATAGCTTTCCTCTACACCAATGACAGACTCACTGAGAGAGAAATAGGGCAAATAATTCCTTTCACAATAGCATCCAAAAAACTGAAATACCTAGGAATCAACCTAACGAAAGAAATCAAAGACCTCTTCTCTGAAAACTATGGCACTATTGAAAAGAGAGATTGAAGATGATATCAAAAAATGGAAAGACATCCCTTGCTTCTGGGTAGGAAGGATCAACATAGTGAAAATGGCCATACTTCCAAAACTGCTATATAGATTCAATGCAATTCCAATTGAGATCCCAGCAGCATACCTCATGGACCTGGAGAAAACAATCCAAAAATTCATTTGGAACAAGAAGAGACCTAGAATAGCAAAAGCAATTATAGGCAACAGAGACATGGCAGGGGGTATCACAACACCCAACTTGCAACTCTACTACAAAGCTACTGTGATAAAAACAGCATGGTACTGGCAAAGAAACAGACCTGAGGACCAGTGGAACAGATGAGAAGATGCAGAAACAACTTCAGACACACTCAGCTACCTCATCTTTGACAAAGGAGCCGAACACCCTCACTGGAGGAAAGACAGCCTCTTTAATAAATGGTGCTGGACTGTGGAAATCAGTATGGAGATACCTCAAAGAACTAGGACTGGAAGTCCCATTTGACCCCACTATTCCACTGCTGGGGATCTTCCCCAAAGAATTAAAAGAATCATACCACAGTGATATATGTGCACCCAGGTTCATAGCAGCACAGTTTGTGATAGCTAAAACTTGGAAACAGCCCAAATGCCCATGAACTGGAGACTGGATAAAGCAAATGTGGTTTTTTAATAAAATGGAGTACTACTCAGCCATAAAAAATGAGAAATTAGAGACATTTATAGCTAAATGGATGCACATTGAGGCGATACTCTTAAGTGAAATATATAGGACATACATGTATAAATACCGAATAGTTTCTCTGGTGTGAGAAACTGAAAGTGTAAATAAGGACTAAATGTATAATAGGTAATGTGAAATAGGAAGAAAACGGGCAAAGGGGAAGGAAGTGGGAGGGGTAGGGGAAAGGATAGAAGGGAATGGGATTAATATGAGAAAATGGAAAAATAGGAACAAAATGTTTGTAAATAGGGAGGACTGGAGGGGTTGAAGGGAGGGCTGGGCAAGGGTGAAAAATAAGAACCAAGAGAGATTATGTAAAGGTGCAAATTTCCAATGATGAATGTCATTATATTGTATACCTAAAATGTACCAATGATTAGAATGAATAATCGATAATGTAAAATAGGAAGAAAAGGTCCAAAGGGGTAGGGGTAGTGGGAGGGGCAGGGGAAAGGAAAGAAGGGAAAGGAAAAATGCTGAGAAATGGAAAAAATGGAAATAAAGTCTTTGTAAATAGGGAAGGGTGGAGGGGGTGAAGGGAGGTCTAGGAATGGGGAAAAAATAAGAACCAAGATGCATTATGTAAAGGTACAATTCCCAATGAGAAATGTAATTGTGTTGTATACCTACAATGTACCAATAAAAGAATTTAATGAAAAAAAATGGTGCTGGAAAAATTGGGTTTCAACTTGCCAAAGATTAAAACTAGACCTATATCTCTCACCATGCACTAAACTAAAATTTAAATGGATCAAAGATCTAAATATTAAAACAGAAACACTGAACTGGCTGGAACAGAGGTTAGGTAGAACTCTTGAAGACATTGGTGTAGGAAAAGATTTAATGAACAAAACCTTAGTTGCCCGTGAACTAGTACAAACAATCAACAAGTGGGATCTCTTCTGATTAAAAATCTTCTGCACAGCAAGAGAAACCACCAACAGTGTGAAGAGACAACCCACATGTGGGAAAAAATTTTCACCTGCTGTTCCTCAGACAAAGGTCTACTATCTAGAATCTATAAAGAACTTAAAAAAAAAACAAACCAGACCTCCCAAATTTAAAGACCCAATACAAACATAGGCATCTGAAATGAACAGACATTTCTCAGACAAAGAAGTAGAAATAGCAAATAAGCATATGAAAAAATGTTCAACATCACTGATCATTTGAGAGATGCAAATGAAAACAACGCTGAGATTCCACCTCACCCCAGAAAGAATGGCTGCTATCAAGAAATCAACCAATAACAAATACTGGTAGGGCTGTGGAGAAAGAAGAACAGTGCTCCACTGCTGGTGGGAGGTGGGAGTATAGACTGGTGCAGCCACAATGGAAATCAGTATGGAGATACCTCAAAGAACTAGGCCTGGAAGTCCCATTTGACCTAGCTATTCCCCTGCTGAGGATCTTCCCCAAAGAATTAAAAGAATCATACCACAGTGATATATGTGCACCCATGTTCATAGCAGCACAGTTTGTAATAGCTAAAACTTGGAAGCAGCCCAACTGCCCATCAACTGGAGGCTAGATAAAGAAAATGTGGGTTTTTAAAAATAAAATGGAGTACTACTCAGCCATAATGAATGAGAAATTCATTCTAATCATTGGTACATTTTAGGTATACAATATAATCGATAATGCAAAATAAGAAGAAAAGGTCCAAAGGGGTAGGGGTAGTGGGAGGGGCAGGGGAAAGGAAAGAAGGGAAAGGAAAAATGATGAGAAATGGAAAGAGTGGAAATAAAGTCTTTGTAAATAGGGAAGGGTGGAGGGGGGTGAAGGGAGGGCTAGGAATGGGGAAAAAATAAGAACCAAGATGCATCATGTAAAGGTACAATTCCCAATGAGAAATGTAATTGTGTTGTATACCTAAAATGTACCAACAAAAGAATTTAAGAAAAGAAAAGAATGAGAAATTAGAGACATTTATAGCTAAATGGATGCACATTGAGGTGATACTCTTAAGTGAAATAAATAGGACAAACGTGTAAATACCGAATATTTTCTCTAGTGTGAGAAACTGAAAGTGTAAATAAGGACTAAAAGGTATAACAGATAATGTGAAATAGGAAGAAAAGGGGCAAAGGGGAAGGGGAAGTGGGAGGGGTAGGGGAAAGGAAAGAAGGGAAAGGAATTAATATAAGAAAATGAAAAAATGGAAACAAAGTCTTTGTAAATAGGGAGGGATGGAGAGGTTGAAGGGAGGGCAGGGGAATGGGAGAAAAATAAGAACCAAGAGAGATTATGTAAAGGTACAAATTTCCAAAGATGAATGTCATTATATTGTATACCTAAAATGTACCAATAAAATTAATTTAAAAAAAGAAAGATAAGCTTGGTCTCTTTTGCTTTCCTCTTGCCTTCTCTTTACCCTTTGATCAGAAAATTACATAGCAAGAAATTTCTCCCCGGATGTGAGCCCTAAATTTTGGACTTTCTGGCCTCTAGAATTATAAGCCAATAAATATCTCTTCATTATAAATTACCCAGTCTGTGGTATTCTGTTACAAGCAGCACAAAATACAGTTTGACAGTTAGTGTCTTAGTTACTTTTTCTATTGCTAAGACAAAATACCCATCACTCACAAGTTAAGGAAGGGAAGGTTTATCTAGCTCACAGTTTGTAGAGGTATTAGTCCATAATTGGCTGGCTCCAAGGCAGAGTGGCACATGACAGAGGGGCAACAGTTCATGGCAGACAGGAGGTAGCAAAAGCAGCAAGGGCCCTTAATAGTGTCTTTCTGCCTCTTTTATCTTATCCAGGCTCCTTAGGGTGGGTAACACTATGAGTGCTACCCTTAAGCATTACTTAATCCTAGTGCCCTTGAACCTAGCATTGCATCATGAAATCAATCCCAGTGTCACATACTCTAGATCTAGCCACCTCTGAAAAAAGAAACCCCACCTATGACTGTGTGAGGATTTGAGGGACCATCTAAACACAAGCCATAACAGTTAGTATGAACTGATTTCTTAGCCCATGATCACCTCCAGGTGTTCTAACAAAATTGCATTTCTGATCTTGTGTAGTTTACAGCCTACATCACAGGGTGATTCCTGAAAATGTGGCCCATTTCCTGAAAGCAATTTAAGGAGTCAACCTCACATTCCTTATTCCTCTGCCTCTCCAGTACCTCTTCTTCTTTCTTCTTCCTCATCCTCTTCTCTCTTTTTCTATCTTGCCCCTTTTCTACTTTCTTTTTTATCTTTACAATGGACTGAATATTTGTGTCTTCCAAATTCATATGTTGAAATCCCATGGCAAATTTCTCTCTGGAGGAGATGGAAGGGAAGGAAGAATTAAGGCCAGACATGGGGACGAAAGGGAAGGAGACCAAAAGGTGGAAGGAATGGGGAGGGCAGGGAGGGAAAGAGAATGAAAACAGAATGAAGATATGTTACATACATGTACTACTTCCCCATGAGGGATGTAATCACTATGTGCTGCAAATATGTTCAATATGTTCAATCATCTGTGGCTAGGTAGACAGAGTCTCAAAAAAAAAAACAAGATAATCTAAATTCATCTCTTCAGCAGCATCTGAGGATGAGTAGCAATCATGATGCAAAGGATTGGGCTAAGCATGTACTCCTAATCACACAAACTTTCTGGAACTGCAAAGCCAAGAGCCAGATATTGGGTAAAGCTTCTCTACCTGAGCACTGAGAATGGGGGAGACTCAGCTTGTACAGTTTCCCTGCTCTCTCGCAGTAAATTGGGCCATTGGTGGCTGCTTATGAGCCACACATCCTGGTACTTCTACCTTTGTATTCTCACTTCCCGTGCTGACTCTGCACTTGACCATGGGTCTTGCTTTGCCCAGTGACACATTAGCAAATTGATGCCAACAGAGGATTGATAGTGATCATACACAGTGGCTTTTCCTCTTGAAATGCTCCTTCTTCAAAGCCAACTGCCATGCTACAAAGAAGCTTGAGCTAAACTATGGAATGTCTCAAGTCCTGAGGATGAGAGGCCCTCACACATGTCCCAGGCCTAGCTCCTAGCTGAATATAGCTCATGAATGACCTCAACATGTGAAACAGAACTCAGCTGATCCTAATCAGTCATATAGTTACCAAAAAGAATATTTACTGTTGTTGTAAGTCACTGAGTTTTGTGGTGGTTTATAAAGCACAAGAGATAATTGAAACACTTCCCTTCCCTAAAAAAATCTTCTTGGCTTTTAAATTCATGTGTAAATCCAGATGTCTGGCCCAGCTTCTTGGAGAAAAGTTTTGACTGTGGGAATGTAGCCAGAGGGCCCTGAAAATGGAATCTGGAGATGTCTCCTTTCATGCCTATTCTTCTGGAAGAAAAAAATCCTTAACCCACGAGGCATAAAGATTCTAACTAATCTGATAAGACTAGACTCACACTCCTATCTTCTATGCCATATTTCCTTCTCACTAAATGCATCAACATTAAGAGACAGCTATTGGTTTTTCTGATCTTTCCTAGACACCAAGAGAGAAAACCCCCTTTGAAAGTCTGCTGTCTTGTTGCTCAGTCTCCTGTGAGATGCCCCAATGTGTAAGAGGTTGTGTGTCCTTAAAGATTGAAAAGAACACTTTTCAGGTGAATGGCAGAGGTTACTCTGAAAGGACTATTTTCCAAGTCCATTAAAATAGTCCTGGAATGACATCTTAGGAATGTGATGGGTTTGTCCCTGGAAGATGGCAATATAACCCTCTTATATCTCTAGTTCCATGACACTAATTCAGGATGGACTGCTCCAAATATCATCTAAATGTACGGAAGGATTTATATTCCAAAGCACAAAGACCTGCGTTTACCATCTCTTCTCTTTAAACATACATCACTGAGAGAAGCCTTGAACTTTGTCGAGAAGCAAACATTCAATGAACATTTTATTGAGTGGCTGTCCTGTACATATTTAGCAGTGCACAGATGTATAGCAGGAGAGAAGATGGCTGTCCAAGAGGTGATGGTAAGTGATATAGCAGGTGGAGTGGGGCAAAGCTGGCTGGGAAAATAAGTGGGACCTGTCAGTTACAAGATCCCAGGACAGTGCCAAATAATTCCCAGGACCCCGTATGTAGAACTTTTTGGGACTCCCACAAGATGTGGCTGGCATAAAAGAGACAAATCACCACAAGGAATCCTCTGTTGTGATTCCTCACAGTAGCCCACACTGCACCTTGCAGAATGTGCTTTTCTTTTTGCTTTTATCCTTTCCTCTCTTTGGCCCAAGTTTTCCTCTACAGAGCTAGTTCTTCCCTTACCTTTTATTCCTCCTTCTCCCTTTTCAAATAAACTTTTGGCACCATGTTTGGCTTGTCTCATCCAGTTCATTGTTTGAGGCAAGAAGGACTTGGAATACTTTATTTATTTATAATTTTTTAATTCATTAATTGGTGAGCCATTTCTAAAGAAACTACCTGACAACACAAAGGTGAGTGTCTCTGAATTGGCACTGGAGAAAAGCAGACACCCTGAAGTAGGAGTGAAAGATAAAGTCTGAAATAGGAGGATAAATTAAAAGAAAGTCTAGCTGGACTAAAATCTAGTGTCTAGGGAGTGTGTGAGGGGAAACTAAACCACTCCTGGATCATGGACCTCCCAGCCCGGACCCAGTGGACATGCCATCTCAGGAGAGGATCCGATTGATGGAGGGAGCTGGCCCTGCCCTTCAGAATAGACCGGTGACGGCAAAACTATGGCATGCGTGCCACAGCAGTGGGCTGTTTATCATCATTGAAAGTTCTGAAAGTTTCACCATCTCTGGAATAGACTCACAATCACTCTCACCTCCTTACCAGGTGCAGCAAGTAAGTCATATGCAATCCTGTGATTCAGAGAAACCGAAAACAGGAGAATAGGGCAAAACAAATTGCCATGCATGTAAACAGAGGCACACCAGCACTTGCAAGCTCGCCCAACACAGAAAGCACGAATCACTTGTTTTCCCATGTACAACAGCAGTGCCATATCCACAGCTGCTGGCAGGCTCCCACCAGAACCTCCAGCACCTCCTGACTAGAGACGGCAGAGGTCAGGGAAAACTGGCTCTGTGCAAAAATATGCAAGCAGAGTGGAGTGGGGGACATGTGTGAGGAGAGAAACACTGGTGCTCAGGTCGGAGGGTGATTCGTCAGAGCCAGAACAGAGCGGGTGCACTCCTACTGTTTCTCCAAAACCCAGAAGGATCTGAGATGGCTTTAGGTCCTACCTACCACCGGGGGCACAACTAGGTTCTCCAGTCAGGGCTGAGACAGACATCTGCAAGCAGAGAGAGTAAATGGTACCTGGGCCAGTAGCCTTTTGGCCATATGTTAGGCAAGGAAAGCCTGTGGCAGACACAGCCACAAAATTTGCCACCCCAAATCAACTGAGGCAATCGGATCCACAGATGCCCGCAGTGGGCCACACTTGGGGCCCAGCCAGCAATCAGAACAAGTTGGGAGGCAGGAACAGCCTTCATGGCTCCAGGCAGACAACTGCCTGGTCCACAGGGGTGAATTGCTTGCTGCTTGGCTGCTCACAGTCAGACTGGCTTCAAAGCAGAGGGAGCTGTTGAGGGTGCTCTGGGTTAATGCTATAGCAACTGTGTGATGGCTTTTATTTTTATTTCCGTTGCTGTAGTTACTGTTTCCTTGCTTTTTTGTTGGGTTTGGGTCATCTTGGGTGTTTTTTCACTTTTCTTTTTTCTTTTCCTTATGGTTCTTGCTTCTTTACTGGCATTGTTTGGTTATTATACTTTATTCTTCAAAGTTTTCCCTTCTGACTGGCTGTCAGTTTTAGTGCTTTTCTATTTTTTGACTCTCTTCCCTTCCTATTCTCTTTTCTCCTTTCTTCCTCATTATCTTTACTCCTTGCTTTTACCCTCTCCCCTTTCACTTATCTAAGAACAAAAATACAATCGGGGCTGTATAAGTGCCTTAGAGAATAAGAATTAACCAGTGCTACAAATTAAATCTACCTTCCAAGGGCATGTCAAGGTAATCCTGAACACAAATGGGTTAAGAGGGGCCAAACAAAACTACCTACAAATATATTAACATGTTCTGACAGTCTCACAGCCTCCCTCAGTCTCTAACACACTTCCACCCATCTGCATTCCTCCTCCTGCCTGTATGAATGCCTCTCAACCCTCCTCAGCGCTAGCCCTTTACCCCAGCTATACACATAATTTAGAGTCCAACCTCCCATCTATACCTATTGACATTTCTCTTACCCCCTCTCTTCCCACTCACATACTGCCTTCCTTTTCCTCTTCCTCTCCTTACTCCTATCCTCCCCATCCTAGATAAACCACAAATAGTAGTATATTACAATCTATAAGGAGTCCTGACAAAAGTGAAATTATCAAAACAAATTTCAATGTTAGTGATTGTTGCATGGTTGAGTCTGTTGATGCTGTTATAACCAGTAGAAATTATCTCCTTATAACACAGTGACAGAGTCCAATCCAATTAAATTGAATAGGTTGAAGTGGTAAACAATACCTCTTGACAAATAAGGTCAAGAATACATCACTGGAAAACAGAACTTAACTAGATTTTTATACCAAGAACAAATTCTCTTCACTCTATTTGGCCTTAACCTGCACTTGTGCATGCCATATGCGGAACAGGGAAAAATGAGGCAAGAAAATGCTTCCAAAGACTCCCAAATCTCCCAAAGCAGACCCAAGGAGCACTGATGGAGAGGAAAGCAAACACCAGAAACTTGAGTTGAATGAAATGATCAAAGATGAACCAAAGAAACTTGGTGAGCTCAAAGATGACATAACCCAAAAGATAGTAGAACAGTCAAACAAACTAGCCAGTGTGGTTATGGGAGAAACAAATGAGCAACCAAAAAAACTGGGAGAGCTGACTAAAATGGTTCAAAACATGAACGACAAACTTACCAAAGAAAGAGACTTCATAATAAGGATGAAAATGATTGAAATGAATAATTGATAATTTGAAATAGGAAAAGGTCCAAAGGGGTAGGGGTGGAGGGAGGGGAAGGGGAAAGGGAAGAAGGGAGAGGAAAAATTACGAGAAAAGAAAAAAAAATAGAAACGAAATCTATGTAAATAGGGAAGAGTGGAGGGGGTGAAGGGCACACAGGTAATGGAGGAAAAAATAAGAACCAAGATGCATCATGTACAGGTACAAGCACCCAATGATAATTGTAAACGTGTTGTATACCTAAAATGTACCAATAAAAGAATTAAAAAGAAAAAAAAAAAGAGACTTCATGCTGCCAGGTGTGGTAGTGCATGCCATAATCCTAACACTCATGAGGCTGAGGCAGGAGGATCGCCATGAGTTCGAGGCCAGCCTGGGCTACATAGTGAGTTCAAGGCCAGCCTGAACTGCATAGTGAAACTCTGTCTCAAAAAATAAAAATTTTTTAAAAAGAGACTTCCTTAAAAGATGCCAAATGGAAATCCTGAGATGAAGAAATCTATTGAATTCATAAATAACAGAAACAATGTGTATGAAGATAGGGTTTCAGAAATTAGGGACAAAATGGTATCACATGATGATATACTCAGAGAATGATAAGACAGGAAGAAAAATTCATCCAACAGCTACTAGATGGTGCTAAGAAGACTAACCTAAAGCTAATTGAAGTTAGAGAGAAATTAGAGAACAGAACCCATGAAATAAAAAATCTGTTTACAGAAATCAAAGCAAATACCTTTGCAAGTATGGGAAAATCATTCAACATACAGGCAAGCAAGGTTTATAGAATCCCAAATAACTATGATGAAAAAAGAAGCTTCCCACAGCACATCAGAGTCAAAATTCCAGAAGTTTAGCACAAAGATAGAATCTTAAAAGCTTTCAGAGAAAAACAACAAAAAATAATTTTCAAAAGTAAGCCCATTAGGCTTACATCAGACATTTCAACATAAACTTTAATGGCCAAGAAAACTTGGAGTGAAGTATTTTAAGCACTAAAAGAAAATGAACATTCAACCCAGAATAACATATTGTGCAAAACTGTCTTTCAAAACTGATGGAGAAATGAGGACATACCACAATAAAGAACAACTTCAGAAATTCATAAAAATCAAATTAGCACAACGCCAAAAATCTTAAGAATATCCTAGAGACAGCTAAGATAACAAAGCCAAAAAGTCAAATGGAATAAATGTCAAGCAATATGTTAAACAAAAATGGAAAAATAAAGGAGTCAATGACAGAAAAAGAATGAAATGACAGGAATAAGTCAATGCCCTTCAATAATAACTCTTAATGTAATGGCCTCAAATCCCAAATCAAAAGACCCATATGGAAAGACAATCAAAAAACAAAACCCAGCCATCTGCAGCATTCAAGAGTTTCATCTAACCCAGAAACAAATTTATAGATTAAAAATCAAAGGATGGAAAACAGCATTCCATGCACTAGGACTCCCAAGACAATCAGGGGTAGCAATTTTATTTTCAAAGTAAACTTCAAGCTAAAATTGATCAGAAGAGGCAAGAATGGTCACTACATATTAGTTAAGGGAACAATTCAACAAGAAGAGATAACAATTGTAAATATATATGCACCAAATATTGGTTCATCTAACTTCATAAAACAAACACTACTGAACATAAGAGACCAAACAAACACCGACACAATCATAGTGGGTGACATCAATAACCCACTATTGCAAATAGATAAACTAAAAAAAATTAACAAAGAAATATCAGAGCTGAGCCATACCTTTAAACAAATGGGTTTAATAGATATATAGAGTGTTCAACCCTATTACAACAGAATACACAGTCTTCTCAGCAGCACACAAAACTCTCCAAAACAGACTACATAACAGCCCATAAAGCCTGCTTAAGTTAATACAAAAGTATCAAAATTATCCCATGTATACTATCAGATCATAGTGTACTTACACTAGAAATCAATCACAAAAAAAGCCACAGAAATTTTACAAACACTTGGACATTATATTACACAAGACTGAACACTCAGTTAGTCACAGAAGAAATCAAGGAAGAAATTAACCAATTTCTAGAATCAAGGAATAATGCCAAATCCTATGGGATACAATAAAAGCAGTCCTAAGAGGGAAGTTTCTTGCCGTGAATGCTCATGTTAGGAAAACACAGTGAGCTCAAATAAATAACCTAACAATGCACCTCAAGATACTAGAAAAATAACAGTTCAAACTCAAACCTAGTGCAAGAAGGTAAATCATAAAGATCAGAATAGAAATTAATGAAATCGAGAATGAAAAAATACAAAGAATTAGTGAATTAAAGAGCTGTTTTTTCAAAAGAATAAATAGAATAGACAAACCCTTAGCTACACTTACCAAAAAAAGGAAAGAAAAGACCCACATCTATGCAATTAGAAATGAAAAAGGTGAAATCATACTGGACACCCCTGAAATCTAGAAAATCATTAGTAACTACTATGAAAAATTGTGCTCCAACAAATTGGAGAATTTTGTAGAAATGGACGCATTCCTAGACACATATGAATTACTAATACTGAACAAAGAATACATAAATACTCTGAAGACTCTAATAATAAGCATTGAAATCGAGGCAGTGATTAAAAACCTACTAGCTAAGAAAATCCCAAGACTTGGATTCACCCCAAGATCTTCAGGGGGGATACAACACCAATACTCCTCAAACTCTGTAATGTAGTTGAAAGGGAAGCAGCACTTCCATACTCTTTCCTGGAAGCTAGTATTACTCTGATTCCACACTAGACAAGAAGGCCACAACTGAAAAGGAAAACTACAGCCCAATCTCTTTAATAAATATAAACACAGAAATCCTCAACAAAATACTGACAAATAGAATACAACAAATCATCAAAAAAACCCATCATACATCATGACCAAGTAGGTTTCATCCCAGGGATGCAAGGATGATTCAATATATGCAAATCAGTTAAGTGTAATATGCCACTTAAACAGAAGTAAGGACAAAAAAGCCCCCACAAACCACATATGATCATATCAATGGATGCAGAAAATTTTTTTGTCAAAATCCAACATTCATTCGTGATAAAAACCCTGAAGAAAATAGGTATAGAAGGACCTTATCTCGATCTGATAAAAGCCATTTATGACAAACCTACTGCTAACATCATATTAAATGGGGAAAAGCTGAAAGCTTTCCCTCTAAAATCAGGACCAAGATGAGAATATATGTTCATAAAACAGATGAATGGGTAAAGAAATGTGGTATTTATACACTGTGGAGTACTAATCTGTCATAAAGAAGGATAAATTTGGGTCATTTGTATGAATGTGCCTTAAAACCATAATGCCAAATAAAATAAACCAGACACACAAGCTTAAATATCACATGGTTCCTCTTATATGAGAAACTCAAAATATAAATAACAAGCAAAATAGAAGACAGATAATAGGAAACAGAGATAGATCTTTTGCAAATGGGAAGAGGACCAAGAGATAGAGGGAGAAGTTAGGTTAAGAGGGAAAGTGAACATGAATTGCGATCTGTCACGTGCATGTACCAACTCTCTACAATGAGTGCCATCACTATGAATCACACACATGTACTACTAAGAAGGAAGAAGACAAGGAGGGAGCGGGGAGGGGACGGAGGAGGAGAGAACCTAGTGGATACCTTGTTTCCGGCTTCCTAGCAGGCGATCCTCCACCCCCGCCCCCACTTTTTTTTCTTTATTTAGATCATGAAATTATTTCTTTCCTTTTGGCTCAGGCCTAATGAAGCTCTCTCTCTTCCCTAACCAAGAGTGCTTACCATAACCCAAGCCAGGCCATTTCAGTGTTTTCACTCTGGATTTAAAATCATAACAGATTAATAAAGAGATTAAAACGAATTGGGATTTGGGAATTCCCACACCCAGTCAGGGTGCTTTTAACCAAAACATTTTGTGTAATTTTAGCTCCCTGGTTTTTAGAGCTGTCTCTGGCCTGGCCTATTTCTGCTAATTTCCAAGCGCTCTACTCTGGCCTGGCTATTAACTCCAGATGTTCTTCCAAACTTCTTTTTTTCTTAATTAGCCAGACTAATTTCTGTTGCTTGTATTCAAAACATTCGAAATGATACAAAAGATGAAGGAAACAGATCCCAGTTTTCAGACACTGTCGGTTTGGTCAGGAAGACAGACACTAAACAAACCAGAAAAAAAAAAAAAGTACCTACAAGTTGTAAAATAAATGAACATGACGCTCTGAGAAAAATGAAAGGATGATCTAATTGAGATTGTGGGACCATTGCAAGCCTCCACTGAGATCTAAAGAATGAGCAGCTATAAACCAGAGTACAGGAAAAGAGCCCTTCTGCAAAGCAGAGAATAAACAAAGGTCCTGGGGCAGGAAGAGCGTCCTTATCTAATGGAGGCTGGCACCTGATGGAGGATTGGTGTGACCTGAAGCTGGGGAGATGGGCTTGGGTCTGATCATGCATAGTTCCATAGTTTTTAGAGAGAATTTAAATTTCATTTTAAAGAAGAAATTGCCAGAGAGTATTAGGTTGGTGAGTGACGAAAACCTAATTAAATTTTTGAGTAGTCCCTTTTGCTGCCATATAAAGAATTGGCTTGAGGGACAAGAGACAGGATGTTACTGAGTGGTCTGTGGAGAAGAGTGGTCTAGGCGAGGCGGTAACTAGGAAGGAGAGGAGCAGACACTTCCTGTTTGGATTTGGAAGGATTAGTATGCAACATGAGTCTACCATGTGGTCATGGTTATAGCCCTGCTCATTTCTACAGCCCATAAACAGAAGCCCATAGCTTGCGCTTTTGTAGAATCTCACAACATAAAAGCGCTGTCTGTCCATATCTCACTCGATCCTTGCAACCCTTCTGAATCCCTGAAAACAAAGTGGCTAAGGCTGCAGTCTAAGGTTAAATGGCCACAGTGCACACTTTGTAATAACCAGGGCAGGCCTCAGATCCTGCTCCTCTCCATTACAGCTTGCTGCCCCAGCTCAATGGCCACCTAATAAACCACAGAAGCTCCAGAAATGTCTGCAGATCTGACGATGAGCTGAGATGGTCTCCACAGTCCTTTGGTGGCCATTCCTTGCCCCACTGCATCTGGGCTGTGAAATGAACTCGATTGTATCACTTTCATCACTAACCCACTGGCTTATGTAACCAGTCAAGCTTTGTCCTGCATATGCCAAGCTCTCTGGCCTAATTATACATTCTTATCACCCTTTATCTCTGTCTGGATCTCCTTCAATGTTATTTGAATTGCTTCTGTCACCTTCCCTGAAATGCCAGCTTCCCTTTGCCTGGGTTAGTGTCTAGACTGGCAGTACCAGCATCACTTGGCAACTTGTTAGAAATGGAAAGTCTCAGTCCAGACCTATTGAATGAGGAACTATGGGGGTGGCCCTGCCATCTGTGCCTTAATAAGCCTGCTGCTGATTTTGATGTATGCCAAAGTTTGAGAATCACTAGCCTAAATCTTTCCAGGAACAGACCTGGGGCTGCAGACAGCTGAGTTCAGTTAAAGGTGTGGGGCTGAATTCCCTGAAGGAACCTACCCAAGTTCTTCCATTTCTACCAACAAAGTAGAAGAGTTTCTTTTTCCCCATAATCTTGTCAGCATTTGTTGTTTTCTGAATTCTTTTTTTTTTGTACTGGGGATCGAACTCAGGACCTTGAGCTTCGAGGCAGGCAGTGGCACCATTGAGCTAAATCCCTGGCCCTTTTGAGTTCTTGATGGTAGCCATTCTTTCTGGAGTAAGATAGCATCTCAGTATTAGTTTGATTTGCATTTCTCTAATGGCCAAAGACGCTGAACATTTTTTCAAGTACCTATTTGTACTTCTTTCAAAAAGTGTCTATTCATTTTATTTGCCCATTTGTAATTGAATCTTTTATTTGGGATCTAATTTTTTGAGTTCTTTTTATTTCCTTTTTCTCTATTTTTTTTTCTTTTTCTGGTACCAGCTATCAAACTCAGGACCTTGCACTTGCAAGGCAGCAACTTTTGGGGGGGCAATAATTAATCTTATTAGTTATTGTGTTAGTTACTTTTCTCTCATTGCTGAGACAAAATACCTGACATCCAAAGTTGGAGGGGAAGGAGTTTATTTGGCTTACAGTTCATAGAGGTTTCAGTTCACAATTGGCTGGCTCCAAGGTAAGATGGATGGCAGACAGACATCGCAGAGGAGAAACAACATGGCGCACACAAGGTAGCAAAGGTAATGGTGTGTGTGTGTGGGGAGCAACAGTTCATGGCTGTGGAAGCAGCAAAAATAACAAGAGAATTTAACATTATCTTTCTGCCCCTTTTATCTTATTCAGACTACTGGGATTAGGGCGGTGCCAAACCAATCACTCACGTGTAGTGGTTTAGTAATCACATGCCCTTAACCCCAGCATCACACATTCCAGATTTAACTACCCCTGAAGAAGAAAGTCCCACCTCATCTGCATGAGGCTTCAGGGAACATCTAAACATAAGTCATAGCAGTTATACAGCACATTGCAGTGGTTGCTGACTAATACATCCTGTCATGAAGGGGCAAGGCAACCTTTTGCTGAAGCAACATCACCATTACAGCATTAAATACTACAAATCATTAATAAAGGAAAATTCTTTTTATTCAAAGACACATAAATATCCTAGATATCAACTTTTGGGGGCAATAATGAATCTTATTTGGCCATTATTTATTTATAAGAATTGGAGAAATGATGTTAAAACATGAAACTAAAAAAAAACCCAATATCAGATCTATTATCACCAATACATGTGAAGTCAAGGATGCAGACTGTTATTATTGCCTTCAGAAGGAAACTTGCATAGAAGCAAATAAAGCTCCTTCTTTCCCATGGAGCTACTTTGATTGACGGAAGGGACACAAATCTGAGAGGTGGAAAGGAGCTGCCTTGGCTCTTGCTATGGGATGGGCTTTTAAAAAAGGACTTTGCCAATCTGATATGATGGATGTCTTGAGGTATATAAAGGTCTGCCATGTGGAAGAGGGACTAGACTGCTCTTCTCATGGGATGGTATTAGATTTCTAAGGCTGCCCTAACTATTGCAGCCTGCATGGCCTAAATGACAGATATGTATTTTCTCACTGTTCTAAAGGCTAGAAATCTGATTTTAAAAAATTTTTGACTGGTTTGGTTTCTCCTGAGGCCTCTTTCCTTGCCTTGTGATGGCCATCTTCTCTGTATGTTTTAACCTGGTCTTCCCTCTGTACCGTGTCCTAATCTCTCCTCACAATGACAACATTCAAATTAGATCAGGCCTCACCACTCAGATCTCTAACATTAATGACTGGTTTAAAGACCCTCTCTCAAACACAGTCCTATTCAGAAGCATTGGGAATGAGAACTTGGAAATACTAATTTTGAGGGGGAGCAGATCAGCCCATAATAGAGGTGGAAGACAGAAGGAATCAGAACAACACCAGGGAGAATTTTCTGATCAAAGCACTGCCAAAGGGAGAAGGAGTTTCCCATACAAGGAGCTATAAAATTTCTTTGTTGACTGGATGACTTCTTTAGTAAGAATGCTCCATTCATAAACCTGTAAAGCCTACCTGTGCCAGGTGCCATGCCAGTGCAGAGTGGTGATCCATGCAGGCACAATGTCTTCCCTGGAGCTTGAAGTCTAGTGGTATAATGAGGCATTATACAAGTAAACACATAAACATTATGGCAAGTTGCAGGAAGCGCCTTGAGGATATTAATAGAGGGCTGCTTTACACTGAGTAGCCAGCAAGGGTGTAACGGATGACATCTCCTGCTAACAAAACCTTGATTATTTTGAGTACTTGGAGATCTTTTTATCTTGGGTGTACAGACCTTTACCCAGTGCAGGGGATGACACGAATTTGTTCCAAGCAGACACTGGACTCTTGTTTTCCTTCGCCAGTGATTGGTTGTGATGAATGCCCTGTTATCTATTTCTGGTCAATAAAATGAAAGTCAAGGTCTCATGGTTAGGCATTTGCTCTCGTTTGGATAAGTGTCTGCCGAAGGCCCATGTGTTAAAGATTGGGCGGCAGATCATGGCACTAGGCTCTGGAAATGGATTTTGGGACCTTGATCTCTTCCTCACTTTCCCCAGCCAGGCCCTAAGGTAAGCAGTCTGCTCCAACACACACTCCCTGTCGTGGGGCGGAGGACTCTGTAACCCCAGCTCAGTCAATGGTTATGAGGACAATACTAAATTAAGATGCTGATTCCATTCTCCATGGCACAAAGAAATGTCACACCTCCATTTCCTACGTCTGCTTCCAGAGATGAAGATACAGTTAATTTTTCTTCCCCATTCCTTTTTACCCCAGCTGTTGAGAAAGAATTCCGTTTCCTTTACAAATATTTCTTTCTCTCAGTCATTAACACGGGGACTCACTCTGAGGGATTTTCTTAGGAGAGGTTTCAGGGGATAGATAAGTTTCTCTGTTCACTGATAATAAATGGGCAAGGATCGAATCCCCAATTTACTTTTTCTCAATTTTTCTGAGGCTCCATCAAAGGAGAAGCTTGGACTCTCAGTCTCAGCAAGAGAAACTGGCAGCATGGGCTGCTCTGGGGAGGACAAAAGGAATCCTGTTGGGAATGAAAGCCACATTTATTAGCTCTCTTCCAGGTTGGCTCTTGTAGGACCTCAGAATGTCCTTCTGACATTCACCCTCTTCTGGAAACTGAGGAGAAGATCTCAAATGTGCTCCTATAGCAGTCCTCTTGGCTGCCGTGTCACAGTCGCCTTGTTCCTCAGTCCCCTTGGTGACTCCCTTTGCTGAAGAAGTCCATGATGCCTGTCCTTTTCCAGGATGTCTTCACTGGCTGGGCTGTCCTTGTAAGTGACTCCAGTACCCTGAGAATCCCTACCACTTCCTCTCTCTGTTTTCACCACATTTTGTCACATGAGGACCAACTCCATGTCACTTTTTTTTTTGGTACCAGGGATCGAACTCAGGTCCTTGCACTTGCGCAGCAGGCGGTGAAACCACTGAGCTAAATCTCCGGCCCTCCATGTCACTTTTAACCTATGGCTCACAGTGTAAGTGGGAGAGCAGCTCTCAGAATGTTTCCTTGCTCCCAGCTTCTCAACCTTCTCAAGTTCTCAGATATAAACCCATGAGGGACTTGGCTAAGGGCAGATCTGAGTGACAGCAGCCTCTTCCTCTAAACCCCCTGCAACGATTCTCTGAGTTGTCCCTCTCCTTAGATCTCTCAGATGCACCATAGGAACAAACCGGGAAGCTTGGCTTCCCTTTCCATTAGGATAAGTTACTACTCAGAAGGCTTCCACATGTTCCTACTCTTGTTCAGAGCACTGTCCAGAGGAAAACGATCTTGGCTTGGTGAAGATCATTAGGAAGGATGCTTCAAGCTGAGAGAATGGCAGATAGTCAGGTGTGGGAAGAAGAGACTGCATGTTGGGACCAGCAGGCTGAAAACTGTAGAAGGCATGGAGCTTCTGAAGTGAGGTTTAGAGAACTGAGACTGATGAGTGGGAATTAGTTGTGCTCTGAATTGGAACCCCAGAGCCAGGCAGTACGGAGTTGGTGACAGTCCTTCATCAAGGGCATCAGGCAACACAGCAGTTGGGACAGCAGGGCTCCAAGAGGACTCCCAGTGATTCTTGTTTTCTGGTTCTCATGCTTTTGTGTAGTCCCCTCCCACCTGAATATAGAGGAATATGACGGTCTGAGGCTGGGTCAAAAAAGACATTGTGGCAGAAACACCTGTTTAATTTCCACGAAATAGGAAAAATTAATAGTCCATTGTGAAAAGAGGTGGAACAAAAGGTGCAGGAGAAGATAATAGTATAAGACTTATAGTACAATCTTGCAAGAAGTATTTAATATATATTTTGTTTACCTAAATTCCACAATAATTATCCAAACTTTGGAGAATATTCTATTCCTTTGGGGCAGATAACCCTTCATCTTCCATGCAGTCTAATTTCCTTGCCATAATTGGTACTTTCTTTTTCCTGTTTATTCTGGAGCCCTATAAAATATGGGCCAGTGACATTCCTATGGTCTGCTTTATCTTCAAGATCCTCATGAAGCCAGTAGAAATGATGCTGGCTGGGCCCATCAAGATCAATGTGTGTTCGTATGTCCATACATGTTTAGGCTTTGAGGGCTGTCATTAACTAGTATAGATGTATGTTTTGCTGACATCTTTTGGAGAGGCTTTTTGACTAATCTGAGAAAATTTGGAGTTCTGAGACCATTATATATTGTGGGGAGAAAGGATAGAAGGAAGCGATATTGTGCAGGGATAGAAGGAAGGAGAGGTTAAGTTCTCAGGGAGAATAAGAACGATACACAGTTGATCTTAGATATTCAGATGCCGTATTTGCAATTTCACCTACTCCCTGACATTTATGAGTAATCCCCAAATCAATATTTCTAGTGCTTTTGTTGTTGTTCGTGGATACACACAGAATATCGAAAGATTTGAGTCACCCAGCACTCACTCTCCCAACTGAGGTCCCATAAAGCGGTGATCTGCTCTCCTGTCTCAGTGCTCATAAAGAGATGAACAGAGAGAGAGGAAACAGCAGAGGCAGTGCAGTGCAGTGCAGTGCAGTGCAGGAAGCTCAGCTCTGGTTTGAATCCCAGCTCCACACTGGTTAGCGGAGTGGCCTCTGGTAAGTCTCCCATTTCCAATCCTCATTTCTCTTTTGTAAAATAAAGAATATAGGATCAATTAGAATGAGTCCATTTTAGGATGAGAGATTATAATCTAAGCGACATATGTGTGTATGTGTGTATATATGTGTTCATATGTATGTACACATGTAAATTAATATCCCACAGGTTATAAATACATATAGATTGTATTATGTGTGTATGTATAGTATATGTATGTGTGTATATATAATATAGATTTAGTTATTTATTTCTCCAAAGAGTAGTTTTCAGAGTGACTCTATAGAACATAACTATTGTAAATAATAAGAATCAACTGTATTCTCGTCTGAACCAATGGTGAGCATGCTATTCTGTCAGCCACTACAAAAAATGACTAAAATGGAGAAGTCCTGTGAATGGCATGTGCAAGGTTAGAAAAATTGACAAGTAGTTAGAAGAGGTGAGCTGAACATTATTTTTCAACTGAGTAAAGCAAACTCAGAGCAGCTATCACAGCAGTGGTTGGGTTAGACATCCTGGAACCAGACCAATAAGTAGAGTTGTGAGAACTTGTTCTAGGCAAATTGAAGGGTAGTCAATTCAATAAATACTATTTTATTAAATGTTCTTAGCCTTTGCTAGATTTAAGGACTAACTGTGGATTTCAACCCCGGCAGAGGCATAGCAGTATATAGTGAACCCTCGGGTGATACTGCTGAATTTTTGTCTACGTACCCAATTTATAATTACTATGTTTTTATAATGAGCATCCCTATTGTTCCAGTGAAGGCTGTAAAAACACGGAGTTGAGTGATTTGTATGATAAGCTGGACCTCAGGGCACAACTGGCTGGGAGAGAAAAGGTGGTTCACAAGACAAATAGACAAAAACCACATGTATTTACCAGCATGCTTCCTGATGAGATGAAAGAGCGCTGACGGGAGACAGTGCTAAAGGGAAATCAAGTACATAGAACAGTAACTTGATACAATCTAGTTCCCTCAAGTGTCACCAGAAATTCTTATATTTGAATATATGAATTTGCTGAGTCAGAGGGCATAACTACTAACCAGCTTTCCAAAGTTTTGGTGCCAATTCACACTCCCATCAGCACTGTCAGTTTCAGTTTCTCTACACTGTCACCAACAGTTGGTATGATTGGGCTTTTCAATGGGATCTTGATTTCTAATTGGAGAGTCTCAAGGGCACAGAACACAGAAGTTTCTCATCACTGGTTCCATACAAATTTTAGGGATTTTTTTCCTAGTACTGTAAAGAATGCTGTTGGTATTTTGATTGGGATTAGCCCAAGGAATCCTGAGCAACAAGCGCAAAGCAGGAGGCTTTGCCAAATAAACTCCATCCTCTCCAACTTCAGGTGTCAGGTATTTTGTCTCAGCAATGACAGAAAAGTAACTAACATGTTAACTATTCTAAACTGAGTTGGTTTGTTTGTTTGATGCTGGTGGTTGGACATACATGTCCTCATGTATGCTAAGCACATTCTCTACCACTGAGATACCCCACCCGGCCTCTAAACTATGAGTTGACCAAGGCAGCTCTGTTCCAAGCTGAGGATCAAGTTCATATCTGCCCCACATGTCTCTTTCTGGACCTGATATTCAGTGGTAGTGGTGACCTGGCCATGGTCCTGTCATGGTGGAGGTTAGAATCTCCCAAAGTAGCAAAGAGAAATATGTCTTAAGACGTGTGTTTGGAATGAGCACATTTTCATTTCCACTCATATCTCACTGACCAAAGCAAATTATATGAACAAAATCAACACCAATGAGTGTGGAATATCCTTCCTCTGGGTAAATGAGATAAAGAGAGAAAATATTTGTTTAATAGTAATTTTATTTACTGCAGGGGGTAGGGGAATCCTGAGAGGGAGAGCATCAGCCTGGGAAGGATCCTGGAGGCCATAGTAGGAAGTGGGTGGGAGTGGATGGATCCAGAGAATGGGGCCACCTTTGATTTTGGAGGAAGTAGGGTCAGAGCCAGAGCCAGAGAATTAAAAAGAGCAGTGAAATCCCAAAGGCCAATGGTGTGTCCAGGAGGAGCAGGAGCCAGAGGAAAGACATTGGTGGATCCAGGATTTTGGCAGGGGGCCAACAGCATCTTGAAAGGGCCATGCTGCCTGGTATGAGGGTATTTAGATACATGCTTTTTGGGCGATCTCAGGTCAGGAGGTGGAAAAAAATACTCCCAAGATTCTTCTGCACTGCTCTTCCATGTACTTGTTTTCTTCAGTTTTACTTTTCTTTGTCCTTCCTTTTGCCCTTTTCTCTGAGGCCCACTCTTTCTCTCTCTTGTTCAACTTCGCTTTCGGACCACATCCATCCTGTGCTTATCCACAAGGCCTTCCATAGGGACACATGCGCATCCTTTGGAGAAACTGGTCACTTACAATTTGCATGAGTGAAACAACATGGCCAGCTGGTTTGTGACTCTGTCTTGACTTGAAATCGAGGGATATGGAGTAACCAGCTTGCCAAGGTACCCAGAGGCCTTGACATCACTTACACCAGGGCTGGGACCACCACTGTTGTTTGAAGCTTATCAGTTCTACTGCTGCAGCACACATCATTGTAAAGTTTGAAACAAGCTTGAAACAAGTGGTATTGTTTCTGAGCGTGTGGGTCAGCTGGGGGACAGGTATGACAGACTCAGCTAGGTAGTTCTGCCCTTCTCTGTTAGCTCCCTCATGAACATCCAGCTGGGAGGAACTGATTAGGGTGGATGAATTGGAAATGGCCCTGCCCCACATTCCTGTCTTTCCCCCTGGACTAGTGAGCTAACCCACATATGCTCTTCTTAAGGTAATCACAGAAGTACAACAGAGCAAGCAAGGGCCTACAAGGCGCCTTGAGACCTAGACTCAGGATTGGCAGATTATGTGCTATTCAGGGCTGCGCGGGACTGCCTGTCAGTTCAGTACTCACTAGACAGACTCACAGAATTCAGCAAAGCTGTTATACTCATGGAAAACTTTACTATAGGACAAGGATGTGGATTAAATCAGCAGTGGCAAATAGAAGCCCAGAACAGGGGCCAGGAGACACAAGGTACAAGCTTTCACTTGTACTCTCCATCGGGGATCATTCAGTCAGTGTTTAATTCTCCTAGCAACCCACACAGAGTGTCCGCAACCAGGCAAGCTCACTCAAACCTTAGAGTCTAAGTAAGGCTCCTGTTTGGGATGTCACATAGGCATGACTGACAGCCACATGGCTGGCCTTAGCTCCCAGCCCCTTCAGAGTCTAGTTGATACCATGTAGCCCAAGGCCCCCACCATAAGCCACATTGCTAGCATAGACTATCTGCCATGGTCTAGGTCCCAAATAAACAGTGACATTCTTAACAGGCATTTTCTGAAGACTTGGAGGTTAGCTTTCAGGATCCAGGAGCTAGATAAAGGTCCAAACCTTCTTTGGAATGTGCAGGGTTGGGATCACTCAGACTTGTTGAGTTTGTTCTTTATTGCACAAGTACCTTTTCCCTCATTCTCTTGGCCAAAACAAGTTACATGGCTGGACCCAAAGTTAGAGTGGGAAGACACTAGAGCTATAGAACAAAGGGAAGAGATAGCAGGAAGGGTAAAGAATGGGACCAATGATGCAATCTAACATGAGAGGCCTTGGCTGGGCGAGTCCTGGGCTCACCTTCAGGCAGCGATGGTGGCCATCATGGCCTCAGTGCTCCTAAACCTCTGTCCTTTCCATGTACCATTCTCTACCTTCCCACAGCTCTTCATCTATTCAGAAAGTTCGAGCTCAGTCTGCAAGATTTTACTCCATCACGAAGTCCATGCTCAAGCAAAGCTCGAACAGATAATAATCAAAGCAGTGAATCGGGGCTCCATCTTGCCTAATGCTCTGTGATGAGAAGACAGCTCCTTTACCATTCTCTCTGATTCTTTGTCCCCTTCTCTTGATCATCTTCAAACTCAATTTCACCCAGGACAATGACTTACCCAGCCCCAGGTGCACTTCAGAGATTCTCAAGCCAAACATCTGGTTCTGTTCTTGACCAAGACCTATCCTCTGCCCCAAGTGGAAAGTACAGATCAATTCTTCTGACTGCTGTTTTTAGTTCTCAGTTGTCACATTACCCACTCAATTCTTCTCCTCCTACATGCTGGAGCTATATCTACTGCAGCACAGAATTAGTTAGAACCCTTTACAATTCACGCCTCATTGCCCAGGCTTGTAAAATGCTTTATGAACAAATATATTGCCTTCTCCTGGCGCCCGTGGCGTGGTTATAGGGTTGCCTTACACATGGATTGAATCAGAGCAACTCCTAGGCCTGTCTCAAAGTAAAATCAAGCCAACAAACAATTTCACCTGATCCCGAAGATGTCAACTTCCTCTTCCTAACAGTCTGTCCTTCCATGAATCCTGCTTAATCCCTTAGTAGGAAGGATTTGTCCCTAGCTTGAAAGGGTCACATGTCCCCTCCATGGGACCCAAGGCTAAGGTGCAGCGCTGCCCTGTAAATGTTTCCTCAGTGACTATTCAATGATAGCTGGTAGATGGTGTCGAACAGCCTCAGTGCCTAAAAGTCAGGTCTAACTTGAGAAGAGAAAGATGTCACTTGGGTTCTATGTGAGCCCATTCCTGCAGGTCCTAAGCCAAGGGATGGGTGGGAAGAATAGGTACCCCATGAGGATACCAGGGCTGAGATGAAGAGGTTGCCATGCCCTGTGAGAGGCCCATTGAGAACTAGATTGCAGGCCTTCTGAGAGAGAGGATTTGTCTCAGGCAGCTTTATATCTGCAGGGCTTGGTACAGTGCCACTCACTCAGAAGTACCAAGACCAAACCAAGCCATGAGTAAGGAGTAAGAAGCAAGCCAGAAGCCAGATGAGCACATAAAATAAGACACTAAAAATGAAAGCTAGGACTGAAACAAGCACTTTCTTCAAAAGCCCTTAGCAGACTGACTTGGATGCACATGACTGGGGCCAGAGTAAAACTGGCCGCTTGTGTTTTTCTCCTGCTCCCTCCAAGGTTGAGGGTGGGGCCTTAAAGCTGCAACCCAGTCAGCATCACCTGTAGGCTACGACAAAGGTGTGGCCAACATGTGGGCCACATGAGGTCCTGGACAGTCAGTAATAGGGATCCCAAGGCCAAACTATTAACATTATCATGTGATTTTTAGCAATACTTTTTAATGATTTAATCACATGGTGCTTGAGTGTGGACTGTATAGGTGGCTGGAACAGTGTATAGGGAGCACAGTGCAGTGCTGACCTCACCTGCTGCACCCACCACACAGTTTATGTTGCCCTCTTTCTCTAATGTTATAATAAAAGTAAAGGAAGTTTTATAAGTTATATACATTAACTATATTATATATTTTACATGAGGCCCAAGACAATGCACCCAGCCAAGCCAAAAGCTTCCTCAAGCCTGAGCCCAGCTTAGATGGAGTTTGGGAAGGAAGTTCCAGCCTCCTCCTAGATACCCAGGTGCCAGCTCACTGTGCTGGTGCCATGTTTCCAGCTACCAGTGGCCAGAGGCGCCCAGTATCAGCTGCACTCTGAGGTCAGAGAAGTCCCTAGGTGCTCTAGGAACTTGAATGAGCATATGAGTCAGGTGCAGGTGTTGTTACCATGGAGATTGGGCTCTGGTAGGCTGGGGTGAGGCCCGGGAGTCCACATTGTTCACAAGGTCTTGGTTGATGCTGATGCAAGATCTAAGCACTGAGGTGCCAGCTTAGCAGTGGTTCTCATGCTAGGCAAGATACAAACTTGGTGGAACTTTTTAAAATACCAATAAAGGAGGCTGGGGATGGCACTGTCTGGTAGAATGCTTCCCCGACATGCACAAGGCCTTAGATTTGATTTGCAGCACAACAAAATAAATAAAACAAACAAAATCAAAATAACATACCAATCCCCACTGCCAATGGGGGTAATGGCTGCTGTCCTGCATAGTTGTCCAAGTGCAGCCCTTGGGCCTGCTGCATCAGCATTCCCTGCAGACCTGTAAGAAGTGCAGGTCCTCAAGCCTCACCCCAGACGTCCTGGAACAGCAGTGTGAGGAGAGGGGCCCGGCAACCCAGGTTCCGTTAAGCCCTCCAGGTGTCTGTGGAACTACTATTTTTGCCTATACATCTGATGCAACAGGAGGGACACAACACCACACAAATCGCCTATGTGGGTTTCTTTGGGGAAATGTCGATTAAATGGAATCACAAGGAAACAGTGATTTTCCCTAGGCTTGATAATACTGTGTGGTTACATAGACTATTCATAATTTCACAGGAGATATGCTAAAATATGTAGGGGTAAAATGTCAAATATCTGCAGCCTACTTTTGAAAGGTTTGGCTAAAGGGGTGTGTGTGTGTGTGTGTGTGTGTGTGTGTGTGTGTAGAGAAATGAAGTGGATATAGTACAATATTAATAGCTGGTAAATTGAATAAGAGGTTTATAAGAGCCCAATAAACTCATCTTTTAAGATTTTTGTAGACTTTGAATTTTTCAAAAGAAATGATAACCTTGCTAGGCCCTGACTCTAGTGTGTTCTGGTTCAATTAGTTTGGGGTAAAAGCTGAATAGAAGCATATTCTTTTCAATTTTTATTTTTATACTACATGTTTGCAGTATATAATGATTACATTCCTCAGAGGGAGTTGGTCCATGCACATAACACATCCCAATCCCCCCCCAATGTCTTGGTCCCTTTCCTATTTGCAAAAAATCTATCTTCCTATTATCTATCACTTATTTTGCTCTTCATTTATATTTTGGGTTTCTCATGTAAGAGAAATGATGAGGTATTAAACTTCTGTATCTGATTTATTTCACATAACATTATGGTCTCAAGGTGCATCTATTTCCCAAAACATAATTCAGGTTCATCCTTCTTCATGGTAGATATATATATATATATATATATATATATATATATATATATCTCACATTTTTTTATCCATTCCTCTGTTGATGAACATACAGGCCACTTCCACACTTGAACTCTGGTGATTCAATGTGTGCCCAGTACTGAGGAACTTCTTTCTAAGGGCAACTTTTCTTAAATACTGGTCATCAAACCATCTGTTTCAGAACCTTCTGGGCCACTCATTTAAAATGCAAATGCTGAACCTCACTTAACCCCAGGAATGAAGATGTCAGCAGAAGAGCCTCAGGCAAGCACCATGAAGGGTTCTGATGCTAATATTAGAGAACTAGTCTTTGAAACTCTTTGTCAAAGAGTATTAGGTCAAAAGTCCAGATTGCTTCAGGGTCCAGGAGGTCCAGTGAGCAAGTGAAGCAGACCGAGTGTAAGGTAATGGGGAGTGATGCAGACTAAAGCAAAGAAGAAATTGTGTGCCTAGTTCAAAGTTCTAGCTTTCAGGAGATTGTGGCAAGAATGCCTTCCTAGTGTTGTCTGATATCACCAGACCTTTCTTTTTCTCAAAAGACTTCAGGTTTTGATCCCTGGTACCAAAAAAAAAAACAACAACAAAAAAATGCTTCAGGAATCTCACATTTTTAATGTGAACTATCCCAATTTTAAAATGTTGGTGACTGGCTCAAAAAATTATTCAAATATCACTCAAGCTAAACAAAACATCTCTAGCGTAGTATTTAGTCTGCTGACTACTTGTTTGCAACCTCTGACATGGACTTAGCTAAACAACCGGTGTACTATAAGGGTCGTGGTTCAAGGCTACAGCCTGCACTGATTGTGTTGCCACTGCCCTGAACAATGGCTTCCTTTGTAAGAGCTCTCGCACATATGCAGTGCAAAGTTCCTCTATTGTGCTGAAAGGTGTGATATGTCCCCAAACTTCTCTCTGGGGAATTAGTTGAGTGAGGAGGTGAACTCAGAGACACTGAGCAACTCGCTGGCGCTGGGTGCCAAAGCACTCCAAGGGTCTCCTGCCAGCAGCCCAGATGTCACTGGTGCTCCTGTACACAGTGCTTCTCACTCCCTGGAACCATCATGGAACCAATAGGTGGCGAGTTCTGGCCAGCCCAATCTGGGGTCGAGAGAGCAGGAGAACTTGTGTGAGCAGCCCTTTAATTCCAAAGGGGTTTTCTTAGGCTTGCCATTTTCTGGGGCTCCCAGTCCAACAGTTGTGTCCACTCCACTACCCAGACCTCAGGGCAACCAGGTTTTCTGGTCCTGTCAATTCCTGCCTGTTATATGAAGTTGGGCGATTCACACCCGTCTGTCACCAGTTCCTTCCTATGGAAGAGATTATTGTCAGTGATTTTTTTTTTAGCAGTAGAACTTTTGTTTTTAATTCTGATGAAGTTTTACAGCAAAACCTCAGAACAAAACAAATACAATAAGTGGTTTCCTCCGGAAGTCCAAAATTTCTAAGCTTGACTGGGCCATGTCAGTGCTACCCAAAGCTCTCACGCAGCTATAAGGTTCTAGGGAAGAGAGTTTGTAAACTACAGGGTTTGCTTATTTTCAAAGTCTTTTGCAACTGAGAAATGCCCTGTCTAAGACATTTATGAGCAATTTCCTTTAGATTTCCCATCAGTTCATATTTTAACCTCAATTGCAAGGAAGTTTACTTCTCCAAGGCATTTACTGAAGCCTGCCGGTCTTAGAGAGATTACTAGCTTCTATAAAGGGAAACAGCTGTGATCTCTAATTCTCAGAGTTTGGGTTAAGGTTTACCTGGTGGGGCAGGGAGGGGAATCAAAAAGGAAAAAGACCTTGGCCATATTCTTATCTTGTATTCCAACCCATGGCTTCTTTCTGATAAACAGAAGTCACACTGGCTGAAAATTTTTATAGAATCTCCAACCTCTGCTTCGAGAAGCTTTCATTCAGCTTTGTCTTCTGTAATTTATATTATGAACAATAGGTATTGTTTTTCATGTTCCAAATAAAAATTATGTAACAATAGTGCCTAATTGGCCTTACTTTTTCCACAATACGTAACTGTCACCCCAAAGAATGTGATATACTATACTTCCTCCACTCCTCTTTCTCAGCCCGACACTCATGGCACTCCATTAAAAACAGATAGCTTGATTCTTTTTCATTATACTTGAGCCTTTCCTTGTTTACAAAGCTTGAGGACATAATATGTAGGCATGGGCAAAAGGTTTCATGAGTTCATAGGTGAAATAAGATTGGCCTTGAGTTGATCATTATTGGAACTGATAGGTATAGAGGAATTCTTTAAGAGTCCTGCCACTTTTATATGTTTTGTAATTTTCTATAATGAAAACATTAAAATGAAGATAGCATTACCTACTTGTGCGTTGATACTGAGTATCTTACCCAGTGACAAACCTAGAAGCATTTGAAAAGCACTTTCATTTGCTGCAACACATCTGACCTTGGCTCCCATATCAAACTTGTGCTTCTCAACTCTTAACTTTTTGTTATACCAGCGTCTCACATTGCGCCCCCTGAGGAGAGATGACGAATTGCAGCAGTCCAAATCCCTGATTGGAGGAAGCTCCTAAAAATAGGTACTTTCGCCTTCTCCCACTTCCTTCCTGCAGGAGCCAGAGAAGCTGGTCCAGGCCACTGAAAGTCCACTCAAATCCCAGATGCAAAGGGTTAACTCTGTGCTCCCGGAATGGGCTTTTGTTTGGTTAGGCTGCTTTTCAGGCTCATGCCTGCCTGATGACTCTGGTACAGTATAGGTTTATGTGACCGTGAATGGACCTCTTAATGCATAGTAACTGAGTCTAACAGCATCTTTGAGAACTGGTTACAGTTGGCTTCTCCATCAGGCTGAAATAACTCACCTGAATTCTGAGTGGTGAAGAAAAGGCTTCAGTACACAGGGTGCTTAGAGGATGCAGCTTTTGGAGGCTGGGGGCTCCAAGGCCGGTAATAACTGTAGAAGCAGTGGGGCTCAGACATGGAGAAGGAGGCAGAGAGCAGGGTACCAAGAAGACTGACATCCAAATAATCCGTCTGTGGCAAAATGGCTTCCAACTAATTAAACATAGCAAGACCTCTTTTAGGAAAGATAATCCTATTGGATCAACTTGCAAGATTTTTCCAGCCAGCTTCTGCCTCTCAGAGCTTCAATTAAAAGCTGTTTAGCAGATGGCAACTCTGAGTCACGAAGTTACATTCTCTGGCAACCATATGTGCTTTTTGTTTCCAGGGGATCCTGGCCATGTGTGGCCCTGGAAGATGTTCGAGGGCTCTTCCGTGGTGCATAGCTCCACACCTACCTGGGCACACCAACAACAGGCACTTCAGAACCATCAAGGTGGTTAGCAGGAAGGCCTTCCAGTCCATTCAGAAATTTGGAGGTTCTGGAAGTCATAGTATCCACAATTCCGTTGTACAGATTGGGAAAACTGAGGCTCAGGAGAGATTATATGTGGTCTGCTTAATCTTGCCTAGCAAGGGTGAAACAGTCAGGAGAAGGGCAACTGAGGCACTTCTCTGTTTAATTTGGGAACTTACATTTGTAAAGGTGCCTGTTCCTTTCTGTATGCTCAAGGAGGACCTTAAAAGGTATATTACCAAAGACCTGACAGATTGGTCAGGAGAAGCCCTGGAAGGGCCACATGTCAGTCCCCTGGCTCATTGCAGAAGAGAACCAGGACCCTCTGAAATGAAACTTTATCACCCTTCTTCTTGAAGCTATCTAGTAATGTTGCAGTTACAGCTGCTCTTGGGTGCTGTCAAAGAGAAAGGCAGGCACTAAATGTAGTAAGACAGATTTCATTTTTATTTAATATTACTATAATAAAGGAGAGATCTCAGGAGAGCCTGGGCTCAACTCTACCAAAATAAAAGGTAGAAGGGATATGCTACGGGGAAATGCTGAGGCGACCTGAAGAAAAAGCTCTGAAGGGTGTTAAGCGGGAGATTTGATGTGAGTGGGCCACCAGTGTTTGCCCAACCAACGCTTTCTGAAGTTGGGCTTTTACCCTTTCATAGACACCGGGAAATAAGGTGGCTGGCGCTTTATCTTTCTTGATGTTTATGTTTCAGAGTGATGGCTCTCAGGTCCTGGAGACATTTCTGGATTGTAGGAGATATATCAAAAAGGAAAACAGAAAGAACTTAGAATTGTAAGTTTTTTTAAAAAACCAAATACCGAGAAAAGGGAGGTCATGGCCTATAGTTAGGTTTTCAAAAGACAGTAAATTCCTTTGGCAGCTATGCCACATAATCCTAAATGTGCCTGTTAATATTAATTGTGTACTTGACTGGATTAAAAGACTCCTGAAGAGGTGGTTGGATCATGGGGGCGCTGTACTCATCTGTAAATTAATCCATTGATGTTCATAGCTGACTGTGCTGTTCAGTGGTGGGGCACAGATGGGGAAGGTGGGTTAATGGGGGCTTGCCTTTAGAGAGTACATCTCCTACTGGCACTCTCAATGTGCTCTGTTTCCTGACTGCCATAAAGCAAACAGCTTTGCTCCATCATTCCCTTCTACCATGATATTCCTCCCTTGGAGCCAGCAGATCATGGACTGAAACCTCTGAAACTGTGAGCCAAATACATGTAAAGTTCTCCTCTTCTAAGTTGTAGATGTTAGGTATTTTTACTCAGCAATGGGAAATCTAACTAACGCAGTAGCATTGACCTTTCTTTGGCAGGAATTTAAGATGCCTGGAATTATCATCGTATGGATATGGCCCAGAGCCGTTAAAAATTATACTGGTGTTGTTTCAAGTCTTTTAGTGTGGCTGGTGGGTGGTGGAGTTCTCATAGGTCAAAGTCAAGGTCTAGATGAGAGAGAATTCAGAGAATCCAGACTAGTTTGGTCAAGGACAGAATGTTTGTCAGTGTTGATGAGACTTCCACTTCTCAGACAGTCAGGAAGTTGATTCAAACATTTCCCCATATTTCTCACTACAGTGTAAGCCTATTTCTTCTCATTCTTTATTATGGCTGGAAGTTGGTTCACCTTCTAGTTGTCATGGCTTTTGATTGATTGATTGATTGATTGAGGGATTGAACTCGGGACCTTGTGCTTGCAAGGCAGGTGGCGGCACCACTGAGCTAAATCCCTGGCCCCAGCTTTTTATTTATTTACAATCAACCTTCCCAAATTTTTTTTAAAAAAATTGTTTGGAGTAAGAACCCACACATTATATCTTTTAAAATATCTTCCATTGTACCTTGTAAGTAGCTGACTTGATAATCATTGATTCACCAAAACTCCAAATTACATTACCTTTTCAATGATGCTCCCCAACTTTTCTTGGCTCATATCCTATTTGTGTAATTATCTACTTGGTTGTTTTTCTCTGAACCCTCTCCCAACATGAAAGGCCAAAATAAGATTCACTCTCTCACCTCTGTGTATTCCATGAACATTCTTTCAAAAAGGTCCCCAAGAATTCAATTCATCACACTTTTACTATGTAGATATTAGGTACTGGGGAGAAACTGATGAATAGGTCAAGGTTCCCGCTCTTAAGTAAGTTAGTCAGAAAGACTGACAAGTAAATCCATAGTTCCAGTGCTTAGTGAGAAGCTCTGTATTGGAGGTATGTGCGCAAAAGGGTCCAGGCCAATTTAGTTTGGGTAGGAAATGGCTTGAGAAAGTCTTCCAGAAGAGAAGGAAAACCTTGGGAGTGATTTATCCAGAGAGACCTCTTAGAAGAAATCTATAAAGAAAAAAGACGAGAAGTGAAACAAAGATGTGGTTTCTGCTGATGTCTATTCTTAGCCTCATCCCAAGATAAGATCTGGATGTGAGCTGTCCCTTAGAGTTGTCCCACCTTCCTCAAGGAGGGCAGGTCTTTTACCCCCTATCAGTCAGCGATTGGCTGCAGGGTACTCTCAGGGGATAACATGCCTAATCTTCTATATATTTCTGTGGGCAGAGGGTGGGTCTCTGGAGAAGAATATAGAGGAAGTGTTAGGAACCAACACTCGTAGAGGTGGAGTAGGTGTACCTGCCTGGCTAACAGAGATCTGGGCAGGGCACCATCAAGCTCTACTTCAGTGCCCGAAGTCACTCTTGAAGAGGAGGGCATTCAAAATTAATTATATGGGAGGGGCAATGGTAGGACCTTCCAGGGCAAAGTTACAGAGGGAAGAAAGAATGCGACTCATTTGGATTGGCATATGTGGCATGGAGAAAATGCTGCATATTTTAGAAGGGGGTGTGTGTGGCAGCACTTATTAGCGGGCAGGAACACCTTCCCCATGTTGGGTAATTGTCTATCCTTCCCTCACTGTGCAGGAGACTGAAATGAGAGTCACCAGAGAAGATGACTTGCCGAGGTTGTATATAACGTTTGAGCGGCTCCAATTCACAAGGTTGTATTGGCTTCACACACACCCCCAGTAGGAGATAGTTATCAAATCGTCTCAGGTCTATTTCTTAGAACAGGTACTTGACTTGTTCCCCTTGCACCGAAACATCTGAAAAGCCCAAATACAATGATTCATTGCTCTGTGATTGTTTTTTGTTGTTTTTTTTTAACACAGTCCGTCAGTCACTCTGAAGGTTATTAGCTAGTCCTGGCCCTGAATCCATTCTCTTCCAGCCAACCTGATTGCTCAGAACCTCAAGTTCTGTCTTGCATTTGTAAATTGATAAATTGGTATTTTGTTCTGTTTTTCTCCTTTCTTGAGAAGTTATTTTCTTCTGAAAAGATGTTCTGTGTGGTAGCCTTTCTGCCCCTCTGGGACTTCAGTCTTCCACACATTCTCAAAAATAATAGCTAGGTGTTTTGCAATAATATTTGTCAAATCCTTAAATTTCCCACTCTTTTAGTTTAAATACACCATGTTCAAACAACTATTCCTCTGTGGAGTTATTTAACACACACCTTCTCACCCATACCAGAACAAGTATCTGGTATGTGATTATAGTTAAATCTTCTCTAAATGCACTAATGAAGTTGCCTGACTAAGAATCTGGTCTAAATTTAACTGTTAAGGATGTCAAAAGATTGTCCAGGGCTTTTATTGCAATAGTGTGTTAGGATATATTCATAAGTGATTGGATGTGACCAAACTAATAAGTGGTTAGAAACAGGTGTAAAGTAATAGGTTGATAAATGCCAAACAAATTACAAAACAGCATGCAAATGCCACAGATGTCTTGCATAAACAGGATATCCTTTCTAATTTTTCTAACAACCAAAATAAGTTTTTCATATCCTCAGGAACTGTTGTGATTTTCATTTTCACTTTGGTGGTACTACCATATACTTTTCAGGCCAATATATGCATTTTAATTCACTCATTCATTCTATAAATACATTTTAAAGTTCTTATGCAGCAGTCACAGTCAGGTGCTGGAAATAAAATGGACAAGGCAGTCAGGGTCCCAGCTCTCACAGAGCTTACAGTTTAGAAATAGAAACAGACACTGAGGAAATCATTTAAATAATATTTATATAACCACAGTTGGGATGGTTTAATTAAAAAACAGTGCAGTTGGCATTCATATTCACGGGTTGCACATGTGTGGATTCAACCAAACAAGGATCAAAAACCTTCTAGAAAAAATTATGTCTGTACTGAATATACACAGACTCTTTTCCTTGTCATTATTCCCTAAACAATACACAGGAACAATAATTTACGTAGCATTTACATTGTATTAGTTATTGTAAGTAATCAAGAGATGACTTGAAATATACAGGAGGATGTGCATGGGTTATATGCAAATATTACACCACTTCTGTAAGGGACTGGAGCGTTTGTGGATTTTAGCATCTACAGAGGGTCCTGGAAACATTCTCCACAGACTGAGGGATGACTGTAGTTCTGATTATTGCTCTAAAACAAGCCCTCCCAAACCTTAGTCATAAAATGCTTATAAGACTGTATAATATTGATATGCTCTCAACAGGGCTAGCTCACCCCTGCTGAACTTGCCATTGGTTGGGGTGCTGTAACAGCTGGCTCTGGAAAACTCATCACCTGTCCAGCAGGTGACAGCTGCCTGACAGGACCTCAGCTGGAGCTACCAGAACGCACTCCTATCCTTTCCACATAGCCTAGGAGTCCCCAAAACATGGTGGCCAATCCTCTAGAGTATGTCTTGGGCTGTGGGGTAGAAACCAATCCCTCATGACTTAAATTCAAAGTCACACATTGTCACTTCTGCCACATTCTGTTCAGTAATGTGGTCACAAATGTCTGCACAATTTCAAAGAGAGTGGAAAGAGACTATACCTTTTGATAAGGAAGTAGCAAAGTTTTAGAATAGCACAGAGAAACAAAAGTTCGACTGTGGCAATTTTTATAAAATACAATCTCTCACAAGTGACTCCAGTAAGTCTCCAACTTACAAATGAGTTCTGTTTCAGCAGAACATTCATAAGTCAGATTTGTTCATAAGTCTGACAAAGTGAGTCTTATATACCACTGACACAGATATACAGTGTAAAGCATTAAAAAACTTCACATGTTCCATGATCTTGTCCTTGTCCTTTAGAATTGTGCCAATGGTTGAATGATTCATGTTATAAGAATGAGCGACATCTACCATCTTTTCACCTCTGTCCAGTCTCTCCATTAGTTTCACTTTTGTTTCCATGGTTATTCCTTCTCACTTCCTAGCAGTCCCCTCCACAACACCACTGCTTTTCCTCCTGCTTCCAGACATCCTGGGCTCTGACTGAGCACTGTACAGTAAGCACCCAGCAGCACAGCTGTGACAATGTCCGGCAGATACATAAGCTACTTCCGTGATTTGTTTGCATCTACAAATGTTCATAATGTGAGGTCTGCATGCATCTGTGAAAGCTTGCAGTTTAAATGTTCATAAATTGGAAGGACTGGGGATGAAGCTCAGTGGTCCCATGCCTGCCTGGCAAGTGCAAGGTCCTGAGTTTGATTCTGGGTACCAAAAATAAATAAATAAATAAATTTTCATAAACTGGGGACTTCCTGTATGAGAAAGCTAAGACCAAGAAATGGCTTTCAAGCTGGGACCTAGAGTATAGGTATGAGTTAGCCAGATGAAGGTGAAAGGAATGGTGGAAGAAAGGAACTCTCTAGAGCCAGGGATTTAGCTCAGTGGTTTCACCACCTGCTGCACAAGCCCAAGGACCTGAGTTCGATCCCCGGTACCAAAAAAAAAAAAAAGGAAGAACACTCTAGACTGTTGGTTTGGATTCAGAAGGAGCTTGGTGGTAGGACATTCTGAAAGGAAGCCTGTTCAGCTGCAATGCAGGGAGCAAGGGTCATAGTAAGAAACTTGCGACAACTTAAAAGTGCACAGCTGGAACCCTTGAGGTGCCATCAGACAATATCCTGCTTGACCAACCTTTACTTAGTCTCTTTGTTATCTGCTAACGCATAACAAACCATCTCAAACTGACTGGTGTACAAGAGCAACATCATTTTTATTATTTCCTCTCATGGTGCTGGGAGTGACTGGGCTCCGGTCAGCAGCTGTCACTTGGGGTCTCTCATGTGGCTGTAGTCAGATGGAGGCTGGGGCTGGAGTCACCTGGAAACCTTCCTCACTCATATGTGTGGTGTCTGGCTAGGAAGAAGAGCTGGGGCTCCTCATTCCTGTCTCTCCTTCTCCCTGTCACTCTCTGGTATAGCTCTGCAGCCCCTTGGTGGTCAGACTTGTCATAGGATGGCCAATGACTGCCAGAGTGAATATCCCAAGGCAAACCAGGAGAAGGTACCTGGCCTTTTCTAATCTAGACACTTGGAGATCAGACAGTGTCACCTGGTGATCATTCAGGTGGTCACAAAAACAACTCATTTTCAAGGGGAAAAGTCATAGACCCCTTGATGTGAGGAGTCTCAAAGGATTTTTAGATATGGTTTAAAACCATAAAAAAATGACCATCTAACTTACTGTATAGCAAGATACTTTTGAGAATCAAAGTGGGTAGTTCTCAGGCATGAACTAGGGCTCTCCCTCATAAACCAAGACTTTTGGTCACCTTATTTCCTTATTAGTGTCCAAACATTAAGGCCACTAAGCTTTCTAAAATTCCTTTGTCTTCCTGGTATTCATTGTGTCATTTTTAAACATACCCTTTACTCGCTGAAATTCATGCTTTAAGTTTTATTTTCTGTCTCTTGATCATTTCTTACAGATCATGTGTAATATGTTGAGGTTGCTTTTTCATAATGAATCTGGGACTTGAGAGTTACAAAGCTTGTTCCACAAAATCTTTCGTGCAAACTCAGACAATCAACTGGTATCTGTGGACATATGTACTTAGGATGCCTCTTCTCTGACGAGTGTCAAGCAATGGAAGAATTTGCTTCAATAAATCCTTTCAGAAATTTTCTTGGCTTGGTGGTGAAAAAAACGCAGTGATGACTCATCAGTTGAAATCAAATTCATGATCCCAAAAAAGTTTTTATAAGGAAAAAGTGGGTGTTTTTTTCTTTCCCCAAAGGCAGACTGCATAATATTTGGTGCTTCTCTTTTCTGAGTAATGTATTCCATCTCAGTGGAAAGTGACAGCTTCAGACTTGAGCCAATAATGTTTTATTTTCAGAGCTATGCATAGTACCTCCAAGTCTAAGGATCTGCTCTTGCCCACAGCCCTACAGAGAGTTCAGCCATTGGACCATTCCACACCAACACAATCCTTTACCTAGCTTCCCCTTGGCCAGCTACCAGCCTATTTTTTGAGGACCTTGGAGCAAAAAGAATACCTACAGAGAGCATTTGGAAATAGCATCCAAATATAAATAAACATGGCAGGTTTATTGTCCTTTACCAGCCTAACCACAGTTAATTCATCTCTCCTGATCGATCCTGCTTTCCACTCTGGAGTCTTTATTCTTTACACAGCTCTCTACCACAAAACATTTTTTTTCCTGTTCTTTCTTTCCTAAGACTACAATTCCAAAAGAAAGCAATGTGATTCATTTCTGATACAGGAAAGCAAACATCCCATTCTGTTCCATTTGTCTTCCACAAATATCTCCTTGCTAGAAGACAAAAATGCAAAACATGTTCATTTTTATTCACAACTAAAACCCAGAAAAAACTTGTATGACACATGAGGAGTACTCTGGGATGCATGTGTTAAGAGGATATTTGAGAGAGAGGTATCAAAAGAGGTAAAACTAGGAACAGAGTTAAAAGAACCAGAAGGGATAGAAACAACAGCTTCTCAGGACAAAAGTGAGACTGGACCCAGAGTGACCAGCTGCTACAGGCCGAACTGTGTTCTTCTGAGATGTTTGTGTTAAAGCCCTAACCCGCAGTGTGATTACATTGGAAATGGGCCTTTGGGAGATACTTAGATTCATATGAGGTCATAAGGGTGAGGTCTTCAGGGTGGGATTAGTGACGTTATGAGAAAAGATACCAGAGCACTAGCTCCTGCTCTGCTGTGCACATTCTCTTTCTCTTTTTCTCTCCACCCCCAGCCCCACCTCTCTCTTCATACCCTACACCTTGGCATGTGAGAACACATTAATGAGAAAACAAGATATGTAAGAGAGAAGAAGTTGTATATATGATTAGTAAAGGAAATGGTAATACAGCAGCTGTCTATAGGCCAGGAAGAGGGTCTTGCAATAACCCAACCCGCTGGCACCTGGATCTTGGACTTCCAGCCTCCAGAACTCATCAATTCAGTGGTGTTTTGTTATGGGAACCTGAGCTGACCCAGTGGTGTCACTTTTCCTGTGGCTTGGGGGTTTCTTGGGGTGTGGAACTACTAGGTTGTCAGTTCACAAAGTCCCAGGAACAAGAGAATGAGTTGGTCACCCTAACTGGAGTTTTCTACCACATTTGCCCTATCCCAAAGAGCCAGGTTCTGCTCTGGAGCAGGAGAAGGTCAAGGTGAGCCCAGCCAGACTTGGAGTGGGAATAACAAGGCCAGAGGGACTACCAGCCATTTAGACTTCTAAGTTCAGGGTGCTAACATGTGTTTGGGACAAAAATGTGGCCATGACTAACATATTATTAATGGCACAAAATATGGAGATAGAACCTTACTCTACAATGAAGGGATCATTTAACTTTGTAAAGCAAACAGGTTCCATCCAAACATTTAAGTTAAGAACGCTTTTGGGTTCTTCCAAATAAGAGTCCTTGGGAGTTAGGAGTGATCTAGACAAATTCCAGGGCTGCTCCTGTTCCTCTCACAGACTCTGTGCTTGCATCCTCTCTCTCTCTCTCTCTCTCTCTCTCTCTCTCTCTCTCTCTCTCGCAATTGACTACTGAAGCATCCTTTTTGTCCTCACTGACCCTCTGTATTCCACATGGGTTCAGACCAAGAGGTCAGTCTCACTGTGGTGCCTGTAACTGAAATACCTGCATGGGCAGGGATGGGGTGGGAAGTTAATATCAGGGCAGAGGTTCCTCTCCAGATCTCCATTTTCAAGGGGAAAAAATTCTAAAAATTGGAAAAAAGATGCACGATCTTTCTTGGCAAGCCTACCTAAGGGTCATTCAACTTTCTAGTAAAATTACCATTTACTCTTGATTTGGTATTATATAATTCTTTCAGGTTAGATCTAATTCACTGAAAAATTATGAGACAAAGATTTTTTGCACAATAATAGTGCCAATAATTTTGTGCCTATACAAATAAAAATGACTTTTATTAGGCAGTGGAGATAGTCCTAAAGGTTACAGTTTCATTGCCCTGAAGAAAACAACTGTTTTGGCTTGTATCTAGATGCCCTCCTCTTGCGAAGCCTCATGAAGTTGTGGGTAGGGATTTTCGGAGGTGGGTGGATCTAGGGTGTTTGACACCAGGGTTAAGGGTGTGATACTAGGATTAAAAGTGTGTAATTACTAAATTAGTTTACTAATTGGTTAAGCATAAACTGGGTGTGGATAATGGGAAGATCCACCCTGGCTATAGGTGGCACCACCCAAAAGGCTGGAAGAGAAAAAAGGGAGAGGCAGGCTGCTACTGCTTTCTTGCCTTGTGCCTGTGATGCCATGAACTATTTCTCCTCTGCTATGCTCTTCTTCCATGTTGCCCTGCCTTGGAGCTACCCAGCTATAAACTGTAACTTCTACAAGCTGTGAGCCAAAATAAAGCTTTCTTCCTTTAAGTTGTGGGTGTCAGGTATTTTGTCTCAGCAACAAGAAAAGTGACTAAGACAACAACCAATTTTATATTAGAGTTTTTATTCCATAATTTTTTAATCAGCCATATATAACCACTTCTCTTATATATCTTGTTTTCTCATTAATGAATTAAAATAAAAATTTGACAGAGAGTCATCATGTATTTGTCAGAGAATTATGTTTTTTGAAAATTTTGGAAATTATACTTCTGGCTGTTCCATGATTATACACTCATTTTTTATTTCCTTGGGACTCCCCTCAAAAACTCGGTTCTGTCACCAGTCCTCGTCATCTTTCTGTCCCTCAAACATAGAGAAAGTTTGGCCCTTTTTGAGGGCTGTGGTAAATGTCATCTTTGAGTGAAAATTCTTTTAAAAGATGAATTACTCAATTGCAGAATTATAGATAATAAGCAAAATCTGGAAACTAAGATGTCTATTTTAAAAAGTGGAAAATTACAGTCTACCAAATTTTAATATTGTCATCATATAAGTAAGTGTTTATAAGTATTGTCATCATACAAACTATTGCAGCAATATGGAATGTGCTCACACTAACAAGTTGTGAAAAAAGTATGTACAACAAGAACTGGAATCTAAGACACACATGAACATATCTGTGAGGAGTGCTTATTAGGGTAGGAAGCTTTCAAAAGTTTATTTTTCCAATTATATTTAACGTGACTTTGTCCTTTCAGTGAAAAAAAAAAAGGAAAAAAGAAAGTTTAAAACAAAAGAAAGCAGACCATTATTATAATATGATATTCATATTGCATGACTGTTACGATCTGTTACAGGTAGTTATGACCTTTTGCTCAGGAAAGTTTGGTTGCAAGCTTTCAACGAGCAATTGTCCTGAAATCTCCCAAACTTCTCTCTTCCATCACCCCTTGAAAACGTAGGGCCTCCAAGGTTGCCTTCAACTCTATCATGCTATACGCCTGCAGTGAGGAAAGGCCAAATCCTGTGGTATTACATGGATCTTGGTGGTACAGGACTTTGGGGAAGGGAAAGTGGGCTTCTGAAGGCTTTTCAGGATACAGGAGACCCCGACTCCCAGACCCAGCTCTGAGATATTACCAGTGTTGTGTCCAGACCCCTGAGCAGGCTCTCAGATTCCCCTGGGGGACCTTCAAGTTCTAGCCGCCCGTCCGTGACTTCATGGCACTGTTCCTGACGCCAAACATTCTTGCCCATGAATCCACATTTGGGCCAGAGTGCTGAATACGCAGCCGTCAGACCCCAAACTGGGACCTCTAGCCTCACAGCTCTTTCCCCTCCTGTCTTCTCTGCACTTAGTAGATTTTGCCTGGCCCTGGACAGCCTTCCTGCCATGGACTCTCGCCTCCCTCTCGCCTCCCTCTCCTGCTGAGGACAGATCTTTCCCTCCGCCCTGTTGGAGGAAACCACAAAAACAAAGCCAGAGCCAGCTTTGTTCTGAGGGGAATGTTTTCACCCCAGTTCCACTTTGTAGAGCTCTTTGGCCGGGAACACAGGCAATGAAATATTTATGAGGCTTCCCGGAGGTGCCCACGCAGCGGGCCAGTACCTGCCAGCTCCTACCTCACTTGAAGTTGCTTTCATTTCTCTGGCAACTGATGTTTTCAAGCTAGCTCATCTCCTAAGTGTGTATATTTACAAACAGACTTTACTGATATGCCTTAGAAGCCTCCTTCTTTCTAGGCCTCCGAACCAGTTTCTGCTTAGTGAGTCAGAGTCATGTTTTGTTTTATATGTGCCTTCTTAGCTCTTTTCCAAGCACAGGTCCCAACCATATGCTCCTGATGGGTAGGGACATATTTTATATGTATTTATAGCCCAGCAGCTAACATGGTGCCCTATACAAAATAAATATCTTTTGGCAAACTGAAAACAATCCAAATGTTCTTCAATTAAAAAAATGGATAAACAAATTGTGGTTTATGTATAATGAAATGCTACTCAGTAATAAAAAGGAATAAAACACTGACACAAATCCATGCAACAACATGGGTGAATCTCCAAAATATTACAATAAGCAAAAGAAGCAAACCACAGAAGAGTGCATGCTACCGTATGCTTCCATTTATACAAAGGTTTAGAATTAGCAATACTAATCTATGTGCTATATAGAGGTCTGTCATAGACAGGATGTTTGTGTTCCCCCCAAATTCATATGTTGGAGCCCTAGCCCCCAGTGAAGCCCAAACCCCCAGTATTTGTAGATGGGGCCTCTAAGGAAATAATGAAAGTTAATAGGGTCATAATGGTGGAACCTGATCTGACAGGATTAGTGTCCTTATAAGAATAGATACCTGAGAGCTCACACACTTTCCCTACCAAGATGTACTGAGGAAAGGCTGTCAGGATAGAGGAGACAGCTACCTACAAGCTAGGTGTAGAGCCTTCACAAGAAACTAAATCATCCTTGGGCCGGGGATTTAGCTCAGTGGTTCTGCCACCTGCCTCACAAATACAAGGACTTGAGTTCAATCCACAGTACCAAAAAAGAAAAGAAACTAAATTGTCCAGAGCCTTGGTCTTGGACTTTTAGCCTCTAGAACAGTGGTATTTTGTCATGACAGCGTAAGCAGACTAAGACAAGGTCAGAAGATTGATGACTTAGCTCAGGGTGCTATAACAAAAATACCATGGACTGGGTGACTTAAACAACAAATATTTATTTCTCACAGTTCTAGAGGGTGGCCAGTCCAAGGTCAATGTGCTGGTGGATCCAGAGTCTGGTGGGTTTGTACTCTGGTCTCTTCTCTTTTTATGAGAACACAAATCAATCACAGGACTCTGCCCTCATGATCTGTTCTAAACCAAACAACCTCCACAGGCTCCTCCTTCAACTACCATCACACTGGGGATTGGGCTTCAATACAGGACTGTTGGAGGGACACAATCATCCACAGCAAGTGGTTACATAGCAGAGATGTTATTGACTGGACATAGAATGTTCTGAAGTGGAGGAAGTGTTCCACATCTTGATAGGGTGATGGTCACATGGATTTTTACACGCTTACTCAAAAAAGCATTGAGTTGCAGGCTGAATCAAATGTGTGCATTTTGCCATGCATAAATTATACTCAATAAAGAACTGATAAAAACTCTTGGAAAGAATGATTATTTTCTTCCCATGACTCACACTTCTCTAACAGATCAGTTTGGGAAGATTTTTCAAGCACCCATTGTGTGCAGATTTTTACACTACAGATATTGGGGGAGGGCAGCAATTCTGGGCCCCTAGGTCTTAGGGAGGCTTTTTCAGCTCCAGAAGCAGTATCTGGAAGTCCTCAAGTCATAGCCATTGAGCCAGATTGTATGAAATGCTAACAGCTCATTAAGAGACTTTATGACACTTGGGCAGCCAAATTAACTCCATGCTTCCATTGAGGCAGCTGTTGCCTGATTCCTTTGGGAACCAGCCAGACCCCAGATCTGCTCAGCTACTAGCAAATACAACCAGGAAAACCAAGAAGGAAATGGGAAGTCCAGGGCAGAAGACTCTAATGAGACTTTAAATTCCGTGATTCTGACCTTACATGCTCCCTACACTCAAGCAAAAGAAGGTGAAAAACTATGTACTCCCACACTGTAGCAGGACTTTTATGCACTGTGCATTGTTAATGGACTTTTGAGCATCTTGGAACAAAAATTGGGAATTTTTCCCACTTGGTTCCTGCTCCGTCTTCCCAGGACTTTGGCAATGCCATGAGATGCAGTCAGACACCATCTCAGAAGCACTGGAAACTGGGTGAAAGATCTAGAGGTTCTTTCTCACCAAGATATGTGTCATTCCCTTTGGGGATCCCAGACTGTTTACAACAAAAAACCCAAAATCTGTTTTCATTAGAATCACTACATTCTAATAAAAGTACTATGTGGCATGTATGACGCTTCCTTCCCTGCTGTGCCCTTAGCAGACATTGCTAATTCATCATAGCACTATTCATCACTGAGCCCAGTTCCAAAATCAGTGATGTGCTGAGCCAGCTGGTACCAGCTCATGAGAGCTGATTACTTAATGTTTTTTGCTAGCCTGTCATTGTGTTAAATACACCTGTTATTAAAAATTAAATTATATGAGAGTATACGTAAATTATATTAAAAGCAAAAGAAATGAATACTCAAAATTCATCACCCCCTTATTGTTTTACAGTATTTTACTATTATCTATGGTCCCAAGGTTAGTTACCTATGTGGTGTCTGGAAGTACTATAAAGTGGTATGCTGTTGTACATCTCTTTCTACTTCCTGTTCGTGGCTTAAAGTAGGCCACAATAATAGTGTGAGAGTATTTACATCTCAGAAATTGGCCAGTGCTATAACTCAGGACCTCCCCTACCCCCTCCCACCCACTAAGATCCTGTTATTAAACATTTACCAGCTCACTCTTGCTTCTGATTCCCGTTGCCTGTGATGGCAGAAGGAGTGTTGGTCAGCATATCTTTCCATCTAAGGTTTGGCATAGAAAGACGCAACTCTGAGCACTAAATACAGCCATGCTGCGGCCAGCACTGCTGTACTTTTTACCAGCATATGACTTGCTTAGGAGCATCATTTCCTTACTCTCACAGAGACACTGTACGGACCAACCCCTGGCCCCAGAGTGCACAGGTAGTTATTTTCTCTGGAGTCTTCTAAGACAGTGCCTGAAAGAGTCAGTCAAGGACAGTAGTCCAGACTGAGTCAAAGTCAGAAGCAAACATGGAGCATCATAGCTGGAAGGGCTGGACAGAAGCTGGGCATTGGGGAGGCAGTCAGACCTCATGGCAGAGAGTGAGACCCGGGAGCTGATGGAGAGTCCTTCCCAGCCAGCCTGGCCTGCCTGCTCAGGTTGACAAAGCCTCAATGACAGGCAGAAAACAAGCCCAGGGCTTAAATACCCTGCTTCCAGGAATTGTAATGGAAATTCTCTTGTTTTAATTTTAGGCAGTGAAACACGTGTGTGGAAAAGGCTCTACAATGTGAGCCAAGTTAGTGAATTACAGGTTGTGTGCAATGGCCTGAAGTTCTGCCTCCAGGGTGGGCCACTTCCAGCTTCTGCTACCTCTCAGTTTCTTCCCTTTAAAAAATTTCTTTGATTTAAAATCTACCTCTGCTCAAAAATACTGGCCTTATGTGTAGCTATGCAACAGAACCCCATAGGAACTGAACTGCTCTCAAAAAGCACATTTGGGGCCTACACCCTCTTGGTTATTTGTTTGAGAGTTTCCAGAACTAAACCTGGGAATTGGCCGGGTTCTTGAATGCCAGGAGTGGCGGGGGGGCAAACTCTCCATTTCATTGTCTTTTTTCTTCACATGGCACCCTGGCAAAGGCAGCAGGAGCCACTTTGCTGGGATAGAGTGAAGGTTGGAAGTTTGCCTTGAGGCTGGGGTGGCAGGCAGGACTAAATACACAACATGTGAGGACCCAGTGCAAAATGAAAATGTGGGTCCTTGTTCAAACACAACTAAGAATTTCAAGGGAGTGACAACAGCGTGTGAAACCCCACATGAGTTTTTCAGAGCATGAGGTCCATGTGACAGCACAGGTCAGATGCCCGGGAGGCTGGCATTGGTCACAGGTCACTGTTTGCATGTGGAGCCTTGTGTTGTCTGAGTATTTGTTACGCAGCACACCCGTTTTCAAGGACAAAGGCTCCAGGCAGAAGTCAGTGAGTCTGGCCTGACTTTGAAGGGGAGTTAGGGTCTCAGGGACCCAATAAGGCAGATCTTCAAGCTAGGAGAAATTTCATTTTCTTCCTGACTCCAGAGGCCCCAGGGCTGGATTGGTCCTTGGTTGCATCTGAACAGACACAGAAAGGTCTCCGGGAGGCAGGAGCAGGATTAGGGGAAGGACCCTGCATGTGGCAGACCATAAGCTGACCAGATTAACACCCATGGAGGACCATAGCCCTGCTGTCCCTTATAGCCAATTCCAAGTATCCCAGGCCTGACTCTTCCTCCTTGGTCAAATCACCCCTTTCCACCCTCTGATCCTGTCTCAAGCAAAAGCCCCACTAATATGCTGACCATTTCATTCCAATTTCCCTGGAACTTCCCCAGTTTTAGCCATGAAGGCCCTGTGATTTGGTGAACCCAGTAAACCATGATGGCTGATCATTCTACAAGCCAGCCACGGCAAATGTCCACGGGAGCTCTGTTCTGAAAGAGCTCAAATCATACCTGTGGGCAAGGGTCCCCAAAACTATGTGGCCAAGATGCAACATTCAGACAATAGACCAACCCCTTCACTGTCTCCATGTGTTTTCTTCAGTGTCTCCCAGGATCTTTCATCACTCACAACCACAGACAGCAAGGGTAGCCTACCAACTGTGGCTGTCCATGGTGGTTGTAACAGGTTTCCCACTGGAAAGCCCCACATCCATCCTTGCCCCAGGCGGTGGACCCCGCCTCTGGATGCATGTTAGGACCCCCAGGGCCAGGGGGAAGGGGTGGTTAGGAGTAGTGGTCAGCTTTGGTGGTGTTCAAAGCTCCAGAATCATTCTGAAACCCACTGCTCTGGGTCCTAGAACACTGGGTACTTATTTGTCCCTTTCTCCAAAACAGCATTATGAGGAAAGTCATGGCACAGCCCAGGGTCTCGGGTGACCTCCCTTCCTGCAAGTGTGAGGTATGCTCATACACAGGCACAAATCCTAGTTTAAGAAACTCTTTTTAAAACCAAAAAGAATGACAGCCCCATATTCCATTTTCTGGATTATCACCACATTTGGCACTGCCCTTGCTGAGCAATGTACACATTTTCTCCCCAGTTTCTCTCTAGTTTCTTGCCATTCAAAGATGAAACTGAAAACTTCAGGTTTCATAGTGACCAGGAGGATTTATTGACTGTCCAGTTGAAGTCCTCTCATTCTATGAGTACTGTGAATCTGATGACTAATCATGTTCCCTTCTTTGATTTGGCTGCTAGGAAGCTCAGAGTCAATTTGTAGCAACATAGCAATTCCACAGACTATGATATACACTTTGTGTGCTAACCTGACTTAGTTTCCACTCTTTCTGAGCTCACTTTCCCTTCTACCCAGGTTCTGTAGCTATTTATTCTGTCCTATTGAATTGACTATACTCACAAGCTGCCATATATCCTTTCAGAAATGAAGAAGGGCATAATATATAAGCAAATATAATGCAAATGATAATTGCTATTATTAAGAGGAGGCAGGGAACAAAAAAATATTGGACAGATTCTACAAAGTAGATCATCTCATGATGCAAGGCTTCCAGTCTTCAATACAAAACTACGTCCCCGGGATGCAATAGTTTTTGCTCTGACTCATGTAGAAAAAGCATTAATGCTCCCAGCTTGGGAGTGCTTTTTGGCCTTCTCACAGAAGCCACCCTTTGGCCTCTCCACATAGTCGCAGTAAGGAGCAGACGATTGCTTTCCACAGCACACCATCTTCCCCGGGCAACGACACAATTATCTTGATGGGCTCACAAGCTCAACAGCACCCTCCTTGGCGAGTGATTTCACTGCTGGGTTGTAATGTTGCTACAGTCAGTTGTTCTAATTAATTTATTTGAGCAGTTATGAGAGGGCTTTTTGAAATCAACATGCAAATGTAATTTAAAACTGAAATCAATATTTTGAGCCAAGAGCCGGGACATTTCTAATGGGAATGCAATGTGGTCTTCAACACTTGAAGCGATGCTTTCTGTGTCCCATGACTTGGTTCTCTGTGGGATTATGTCTACAGGTGCCAGGAACTAGGCTGTTCCAAGAATTCTCTTATCCAAAAACAAGGAGGCAGGGTAGCATGTTCTGGATATCTTTGCTTTCCTCCAACCATATAACTCTTCCAAGGTTCTGTATAAACAGTTCAGGCAAAATCTCCACATTATCAGTGATATTTACAGCTCAGCCATGAGGTGTACGTCCACTTCCCATCATAGAATCTTAGTGCCGACCATTGTTTGGGGAAACATTTAATCCAGCTCTTTGCTTCTGTGACTGGAAAAGGACTTGTCCAGGATCACACACAGAATAGGTGACAGTTTGGACCAGAGCCCAGTTTGCATTACCACATTGACCAAACCAGAATTAGAGGTAGAAACTTCAATTCTAGTTCCCTAAGTTGATTTCTCAGAGTTTTCACCAAATCCAACTCTACTTCCAGCCTGTTCAATATATTCAAGTTACCTTTTAAATGCTTCCTATGCCCCACATCACATGGTTATGGAGACTGTGGAACATAGACTTGAACCCGAAGTCTCACTGAAGATTCCTGTAGACAACAAGTGTTCTCTGGATGGGAATCCAGCCCTGCCTCCTCTCTAAAGTCAGGGAAGGTTTATTGCTTGCCTACCCTGCTCCTTAGAAGCAAACTACTCTGGCCAACAGTTTTTTTCCAGCCTTGTACACTATCTCAGGTTTCACCTCACATTTTGGGGGAGATTACACAAAGTTTTCAAAAGCCTCCTTTCAAGTTGGTCCCACCCTTGCAAATGAAGACACAGTGCAAAGAACACCCAAGGAGTAAAAGCCATCCTACTCATCTTAGGGACCAGTGTCTTCATTGCCTTCTAAAAACTTAAATTTTTTACAACACCTCCTCCCTCCTTTTCCAGGTGCACACATGTTTAGAGTTGTGTGTCAATCATATATATATATATATATAATTATTTTTTTGTACCAGGGATTGAACTCGGAACCTTGCACTTGACAGGCGCCAGAACCACTGAGCTAAATCCCCAGCCAATCATATATTTTTAAATGTCAAGCAACAAGTATTTTCTAGTCTTTCCCGGAGACTAAGATTTGAGTGGTCACAAATTCATCTCTCCATCTATTTGCATTTCATGCTGTAAATGCTTACATATTAGCCCTTTCTGACACCTCCCCATCCAAAATGGCAGCTGGAAGTGGAAGAGCTCAGGCTCTGCCACATTACAAAGAAGTTGGGAGCTATAGGTGTGTGACCCATTGTTTGGATGTTCAAGGTTCTACTAACGCTGGCTGGCATTCATTTCACACATCCACCCTGCTGTCTTCAGCTCTGATCCAGCCTACAGAAAGGAAACAGAAGCTTTTCAAAATGATGGCAAACAATGAGGTCACAGTCCAGAGAAGCCCAGCCCTCCTGAACTCAGCCAAGAGAAAATAGTCTCAGAAGTCATAGAAGCCCCATAGTCACTGTGAGTCAAGGAATCCAAGCTGGTGGGGCCAAGCAGGCTGGGATCCACACTCTGGGAGATTCACTTAAGAGCAGTACTTTAGGAATGATGGATGTCATACTAGTCCCACATTGTCTTCTACCTAGGCTCTAATCTCTAGCACCTAATTCAGTGGCATTCATAAATTGATAGCTGAATGAATATCAGTAGTGGCATAAAAGGGTAAAAGGTTGGATGTTACTAAATCACTACCCTAAGCTAACCAGTTAAGAAACTTGACTGAGCTCCTCACAGGCAGTTCCTTCAGTTGTTGAACTTTTGCTCTGTCACAACATTTGACCTATCAGTTGCCCTTGGCAGTTCTAGTTTCCTCTTTTGTCTTTCTGGTGTTACTGGAAAAACCTTCCACATACAAGGCAGACCTTTCCTGTTGCATCCTCAACTCTCTTTGTTAGTACTGGAAAAAATCAGGCCAGGGATTTGGCTCAGTGGTTCAGCTGCCTGCCTCGCAAGTGCAAGGACCCAAGTTTGATTCCCGTACCAAAAAAAAAAAGCAAGAGCTCTCATGCTTTCTAGCTACAGAATCACAAGAAAGGCAGGCTTTAAGACATCAACAACTCTTTATTTCCTTAGGACTGCATTTGCTCTAGTTTCCCAGGCATCTGTGGATTGATTTCTTTGCAAAGTCCTGGGTCTGGGATTCTGGTTCCCTGTATAATAAGGCAGGCCCCTCTATACCAATATGGCAGCCCAAGAGCACGAAAAACCCTGGACACATTGGTGACATTGTAATGCGTTAATTAGCTAGGCTGACTTTCCAGAATTCTCTTTCTTATCTGTTTCAATTAGGGTGGGTATATTGTTTTCCCTAGTCTATATTTTGGAAGGGTTCCATGGACTCCACAGAAAGTGCTCCTGTTAAGATCTTTAAGTAAAGGCAAAGGACATATCACAGGGAGAGACAGAGAAGTAGCATGGGCACTCGTACACATGTGGAACCTCCAGACTGAGTTGCCAAGATCAGTGTTAGGAATCCTGGCTTCAGATAACTCACTGCAGATAGCTCCTTAAGCCAGAAACCAGGCTTGTTGAACTGGTGAGGCAGCTGCAAACCTCCAGCAAAGAAGATAACACTGGGAATAACCAGAATTTTGGACTTTAACCTTTTGTCTCACAGCCCTTGTCTTGATCAGGAGCCAAAAAACCCAGACATTCAGTCACCAGTAGAGATAGAGAACTTTGCCAGTGCCTCTGCAGCAAGACGCAAAAGAGATTCTCAGGAAAACTGGGGGGGTGGAGGGCAGGGGGCAGCCGCACCCATTCTGTGGGCCACACATGTGGCTGCTCTGTGGTTGCGCCTCTTTAGCCAGGCCTGCAGCTGCTCTACCTCCTTGCAGACCTTTTCCTATTTTGTGAAATAGGTGTCTGTATTCAGATGCATGACAATGGCCCTCAGCTTTTTCAGAGGGTCCATATCGACTATGTCACAGGCAATAAGAATTGACATGGGTTTTAGCCCATCCTTTGGGGGCTCCACCTTGTTCTGGTGGGTGCCAGCCTCTTTGTGAACTCCTCTACTCTTCATCCTTCTTTCCTTCCCAGCTAACTGCGCTGTGGGCTTCAAGCCCCTTCTCATGTGTAAAGACTGCAACCTAGAGAGACTGCTTAACCAGCTCCCACAGTCATACAAGGCCATCTCTTACAACAAATCTCTTTTTTTAAAAAACTACATTTCATTCAGTGGTAGATGGCATGGATGGTGGTGTTCCCATAAGAGTATATCACATAGTGACATCATAACTGGCTTAGTTGTATAACATTACTCAGTGACATTCACATGAGGATGAAACAGCCTAATGATGCATCTCTCAGAATGCATCCTCCTATCATTAAGTGATGCATGACATATATTGTTGTGTGTGTATCTGTCTGTCTACCTATATATCTATCTCTGATGCTACTTCTCTGGCTGAACCCTGATCACTGACTGACACAGGTACTCTGCTCCCCTCTGGGAACCCAGCCATTGGTGTCTTCCTCCTGTGTGCTGCAGAAAACGGCAGATGGTGGCCAGTTCTCCAGACTCTGCTTCTGTAAACACTGTCACTTCACTTGCAAGCTCCTTCTGACAGTCTTTACTCTATGTGCAGGTGGGAGCCTGGGCAGGCAGCCCTGTTCTCAGCTTGGAGTGGGCTAACCGGCTGTGCAGACTAGCAGATGCCAGATGGGCAGCCCAATAGGCTTGGCTAATTTCTCACAAGAGTGAAAATGCCAAAACAGTGACAAGAAATCACTGGAGAACATACTCATGAAGAATGGTGATCTTTGGTCATCTCATGAGCCTTTCAGCAGAGAGCGAGGTAAGATCATCGGACAGAGACAGAGGTGCCTTGTCATATGGATTTCAGAGCCAGTAGCTGGGGCAGCTACTGCATCCCAGGATGCCTTGTGTGCATGTGGGAAGAAGATGCATTTTTTCTGGACTTACACCCAACAGGTGGGATTTTGTACATCTCTTGTCAGAGAAGGTGCGAATTGGCAGGCCATGAGCTGGAGTTGGACTGCCAACATATTTTGTTTGGCTTCAACAGTGTTTTTAAAAAATTTTTTTAAATTTGCTGCCAACTTTTACAAAATGGGTATTTCACATTTTTAAAAATCTGAATTTTCCTACTTTTCTTGGAAAATCCAAAGATTTGTCAAATATATGCCTCCTCCCTGCATGGCAAAAGTTGGCTGAAGCTGGGTAAGCAGCTGTCCCAGTTAAATGGATAGGAATGCTCTGATTCATGCAGCCTCACCCCACTTGCTTCTCTTGCTTATGTTACCTGCCTGGCTTCTGGAGGCACCCAAGTTTGCAAGCCCCAAGCTTCCCATCTGTAGCCGGTGCTGTCTGGCACCCTCTCATATCTTCTGCCACTGTGGTAGAAAACCAGGCTGGACTTGAAATCACCAGCCTGTACGTCTTCTTTGCTTGAGGATTTGCTTTGGCAGCCAATCCTACTCTGTTCCCTAGTGGGCCAGATATGTCCCTTTCCCACTGGTGCTCAATTGATAGGGGTTGATGTGTAGATTCCCCAGCTCCCTCTCCCAGGGCTGGAGTAACTCTGAGGCCCATGTTGCACCCTGACTCCTACAGCTCTCCAATTACATTAGACTTCAGCTACCCACAGTGGTAGCTGACTTGGTAACATGCTCTTTAAAGGCTACCTTACCTCCTCTATTTCTCTTCTTTACTGCAGCTTTATTTTTTCCACCACTGGATAAACTGCTTGTGCAGTTTATTGTACAAGACAAGAATCTGTAGTAGTTATGTTCTATAAAGTTGCATGGATACTGAACTAGTGACTACTGAACCTTTGTTCCTAGAGGATTTAGAGCGTTAAGTTCCTGAGAGCTTCTGGTCAAAGCATCTTTGTCAACCAATCCATATATAAGCTCATTTTGTGTATGTTTATGTTTAATTCATGAGCATTGAAAAGGCAGTTGCACTATAACTTGTGCCTGGATGAAGCTCATCTAACACACATATTCTCTTCATGAGGCACAGTATAGCCTTGTTCTACTCTGAAACACTAGATAGCGCTTTAGCACTATGCTTGGGGGATATGTTTTAAAAGTAAAATGATCATCAAAAGTGAAAAACAAAAAACCATGGTGCTAAATAGTATGTGAGGAGGATGATTGTTCACAGTACCAGAGCTGAAACAAGAAGACCAAAGCACTTTTTTTGAACATGTATATCAAGTAACTCAATTATTGTTTTTGCTGCTCTGCACATGTCCATAAATGACTGTGAAAATGCCACAAATAATGACTTTGGAGGTTACATGTGAATATTAGTGAGCAGGAAGATTTACAGATACGGAATCCATGAACAATGAAGATTGACTGTACCCCCAGAGTGTACTCCCAGGAGCCTGCAAATGAAGGTAACATCATTAGAAGCGAAATTTTGTCTTTTTTTTTTTTTTTTTTTTTTTACCAGGGATTGAACTTGGGACCTTGTGCTTGTGAGGCAGGCGGTGGAACCACTGAACTAAATCCCTGGCCCTAAGAAGTCTTTTCCTTTTCAAGTCATTCAGAGGCAACTTAAAAACTGTGAAAGAATATAATAACGATTTTTCAGACACTACCCATCAAGTAGCAAAGGTAGTGAACCCTGAACAAGGAGAAACAAATCAAATGAGTTCAAGGATTTCCTCAGTGTGTTGGCTGGAGACAGTGACCAGGCTGCAGAACAGGAAGGAGGAACCCACGTGGAACCCGGTGGTCTTCCTGAGTTGAGGAAATGGAGGTGAAGGTCTAGGAGGCTAAGGTGGCTACAGTTCGCAGGGCAGGGTACTGGAGAGCCAGGAACTGTGCACAGAGAGTTCCAGAGATTTTCAGGGTCTTCCTATCAGTTCCAGTCAGAACATGCACATGAAGAAACAATGCCATGTTTATGCTGGGGAAAGACCCACCTGAAAGAGCAGAGGGAACCATTCTCAGAGCACACACAGGAATGGGAATAGTTAGTGTTTCAGCTGGCAGAATGGAAAACTCTATCATTCCTAGGGCATCAAATACTCAAAAGGTCCTTGCTTCATAGTAGGGAAAAATTGGCCTTCAAATAAACACTGCTGAAATAATCAAGCTGTTTCCAGGTAGGTTAACTAATCCTAGAACAAAACTCAATAATATTTATAAGAAAGTAAAATATCCAATTCTCAACAAGGTAAAATTCACAATGTTTAGCATCAGTCTAAAAATTATGAGACATGCAAAGAAATGAGAAAATATGAACCACAATGAGGAGAAAAATGAACAGAAACAGACCAAGAAGTGACACAGGGGATAGAATTGGGAGACAAAGACATCAAAATTATTATTACAACTATGTTCCATATGTTTGGAAAAGTAGGGAATGGTTGTCTATTAGAAACATGGACGATATTAAAAAAAAATCCAAATGGAATTTCTAGAGATAAAATTAGAAAGTCTGAGAGGACAAATAAATTGGTATTACTAACAGATAAGATTAGAGAAAAAAAGACTAGTTGCAGACAGCAGTAGAAACCATCCAACATGATATTCAGAGAGGAAAAAGGTAAAATAAGTCAGGAGCTCTATTACAGCAAGACTTCTGTGGCAGGTAGTTCAGGTTAGATCTGGTACCTGAGATTTATGGATGTTTGTGGCCGTTGGGTGACACGGAAGGGAAAGCTGGATGAGGGGTCAAGTGTTCTAGATACAGTGTCAAGGTGGCTTTCAACACTTCCTGGCTTTCTTCTTCCAGGCCTTAGAGATTACACTGCTTCTATTTGCTACATAAAAAAATTAGTTGACAAATAAAACCATATATTCAAGTGGTTCCGCCATCTGCTTCACAAGCACAAGGTCCCAAGTTCGATCCCTGGTATCAAACCAAACCAAACTATATATTCAAAGATACAATGTGATGGTTTGATGTACATATACATTGTGTAATGGTCACTGTGGTCAAATTAATGAACATATCCATCAATACCTATAGTGTATGTAGTGGTAGAGTAAGGATACTTAAAACCTGCTCACTTATTGAATTTCACATAAATAAGAGAGTATTATTACTGTGGTCACCATGCTGTACATTACATTTCCAGAACTTATTCATCCTATAACTGAAAGTTCATACCCTTTGGCCAATAACATCTCCATGTTACCTCCACCTCCAGCCCCTTGCAGCCATTACTATATTCTCTGCTTTTATGAGTTCAACTTTTCTTTTTTAAAATCTACACACTTTTAAGAGAGTTTCTTCCCAGGAAGTGAGAGAAAGGCTAAGGGGCTTCCTGTTTTCCCAGATCTTTCCTCCATTTTTACTACCTTATACACATAGACATTTTTTGTTTTGAAGACTTGACATTCTTAAAACAGAATAAGTAAATCCTAAATATCAGAAACAGTGTTCTAAATATCACACTGGAATTTCATAGCTCTTGTTCCTGTTGGATGGTAAGATGTAAAAAAAAGGGATGGGTTCGCCTTTCTTGACAGACTTCTCTGCCCCTGTCTTTTGGTGACAAAATACCACAAACACTGGATAATTTATAATGAGAAGAAATTTACAGCTTACAGTTCTGGAGGGCAGGAAATCCAATGTCAAGTTTTTAGCACCGGGGGAGAGCCTTCTTGCTATATCAAAGCATGGCAGAAGGCATCACACTGGGGAAGGCAGAGAGGTGGGGGACCCACTCCCACATAATTACTCCTGCAGCAATAACATTAGTCCAAGAGGGCAGAGCCCTTATGACCCAAACACTTCTTAAAGACCCCATATTCCAGGCCGGGGATTTAGCTCAGTGGTGCTGCCACCTGCCTCGCAAGCTCCTGAGTTTGATCCCCAGTACCTAAATAAATAAATAAATGACCCCACATTCCAACACACATGGCAATTAAATCTACAAGTAAGTCCCATAGATGACAAACCCTCAAAACACAGTAGCCTCTTCTAAGAATATACTAAATACACCCTGAACAAATGCTGGGATGCTACAGAAACGAATAGTAAAACCTCAGGAAGACACCATTAGGTTTCTTTTCAATTATGAAATATCTCAAACATATTGAAAATAGCAGAGCAATATATTTACATTCCAAGTTTTTGAAAAGGTGGTGTTTTGCCATATTTGCACCTGATCTTTTGTTTAATCGATATTTTCAAGTTATAGACACAGTGAAAGCCTCCTTTCTGCATTGTTTCCTTCTTTCCCTCCATTACCAGAAGTAATCATCTCTTGAAGTTTTCAGTGATTTTTTATGTTACAATATATGTTTAATATGAAGCATCATTTTTATTATTTTAAAAATTTACACGAATGATATCACACTATCCTTTTGCAATTTTCTTCTTCACTCAATATTATGCTTTAGAGATCTGTGTTGACTCATGTCTATTTACTTTGTTCATTCCAACTGCTTAATAGGACTCGTTATATGAAGTTATATGAGCACTTAGCTTATTTCCCAGTTTTTGCTACTAAAAGGCTTCAGGGGCATCTTTGCACGTGTGTCCTCGTGAACATGTACTGAAGTCTCCCCCAGAGTGGAAACGCTGGGACATATGCATCCTCAGTGGTAGCACTGCTCACGAAGGGCACCAACACACTCCTACGGATGGCAGGTAATCGACCCCTTTCCTTCATGGCTCTGACTGGTATCGTCAGGTTTTTAAGTCTTTAAATCAATCTGTATCCTGACTCTATCCTGTTCCTCTGACTCGTACCTCACCCATGTGCTAATACTGCATTATTTTAATTGTCACCATTTTGTGAATCTAGATGCTGTAATTTGGATCTTAAATGTTCCCCAGAGGTCCATCTGTTAAAAGTTTGGGTCACAGCTTGGCACTATGGGAAAGTGGTAGAAACTTTAAGAAGTGAGGCCTAAGGTAAGTGGAGCTCTGCCCTTGAAGGGACCTCTGCCACTTCGTCCTTTTTTTCACACCTTGGCCAGTAGGTGAGCAGCTTTTCTCTGCAACATGTTCCCTGCCATGATATACTGCCCTCCCTAAAGCAACAGAGCTGATTGATCATGAAGCCATGATCCAAAGCAATCCTTTTCCCTTCATAGGTTGATTGTCTCAGCTATTTGTTGTAATTAAAGGAAGCTGACTAACATACTAGCCATCTGATAAGGAGTTCTCTCTTTTTTCTTCATAATTATCCTGCCATTCGTGGTCTTCTACCCTTCTGTGAGAATTGTAGGGTAGCTTGCCAAGATCCGTGGAAAGCTGAATTAAGATTTTAAATGTGACTACAGTGAATTTCCAGATGAACTTGAGAAGAATTAACATCTTTGTCATATTGTGTCTTTCCCTCCAGGATCATGCTGTATCTCTCCATGTTTACTTAGTCCTTCAGTAAAGTTTATAGCATTTCCTATAAATTTTGTGAGATTTATCACCAGGTACCTTAAAGAAGTTTTGGTTGTTAAGATGCCATGTTTTCACTTACCAGATAGGGAAAGATCAAAAATGTTAATAACACACTCTACTGCTAAGATTACAGGGAAATATACACTGTCATACTTTATTAGTGTAATTATTCATTGATACAATATCTTTGTAGTACAATTTGCAATAGCTCTAAAATTTTTAATGTGAATGCTATTTGACTCAGATTCTACATCTGAAAATCTACTTGCAAAACCTAAACGTGCATCAGTAGACTGGTCAATTCAATCATTGACTAGTTTATCCATGCAATAAAATATCATGCAGCCATTAAATAAAATGAAGCAGTTTTGTTAACATAGGTGATGGGGTCCTGCCAGACAGGTTTCTGGGTTTTTGTGTGTATCAAACAGAGAACTGGCTGTGGCATGCAACAGTAGGGAAAAAGCAGCAAAGTTTAATGAAGTTTGGTTTTGGTTTTTGGTTTTTTTGAGACAGGGCCTCGCCATGTAGTTCAGGCTGGTCTTGAATCAACTATGTGATCCATGCTGGCATCAAACTTGTGGTAATCTTCCTGTAGAACTTTAAAGGGCAAATGTACATGCAGTGCAAACAGGCTCATGCTGGTGGAGAGGAAAATGGCATGGGCACTGAAGAGATTGGGTTTAAGGATCTGAAATGTGTGCAGGGCCTAGGGTGCCTCCCATTGGGTCTTGCAGATCATGAGTGACAACGTGATTGACAGGGTCCTGAGGCATATCTACTGTGCTCGTCCTTTCCTATAATTCACTCTGTTATAATTGAATCCATGAAATTCAGTCCATAGGTATGAACCTTTAATGAGTTTCAAGTGAAGAAAGGTCATTGTCAATCATGCCAACAGGTCTAGCATGCATGCCTAGTTTGGGACTTTTGAATCTACCAACTGGGGCCCAAGGGTCTTTGTTATTCTTATTTCCGCCTATAGGTAGTAGACCTTAGGACAAAGGTCAGGGCCTTCTAATTCTGCTTTAGCTCTTTCCCATAAGTTTTGGAATGTTGTGTCTTCATCTTCACTTATTTCAAAGTATTTTATAAATTCTGATATGATTTTCTTTTGAACCATTGATTATTTAGATATGCTATTTAATTCCCACATATTCATAAATTTATCGAATTCTTTCATCATTGATTTCCATGACATTCTGATCTAGGGACAATATAAAGGAAATATATGTAGCTCTCAAACTGTTAGATGTCCAATATGTTGAGTTTGTGTTCCCCCAAATCGAAGAATGAATTCTAAGGAACAGCGGAGGTTAAGAGTAGGAAATATTTATTAAGGGAAAGATAGCTTCTGTCTGAGACAGCAGGGGACCCAGAAAGTAGGTTGCCACAGACTCCACTTATAGGGCAGGCTTTATAGAGCAAAATCATGAGGTGAGTATGAATTCACGAGGTGGGTATAAGGTGGGGTAAAATTATGATCAACCAATAAGGTTACAAGTATAGTTGCTTAGGTAATATTGACCCAATAGTAACGAGGGCATATGGATGACATCATTAACCTTGGTCAGTAATCCATAAAGCATTTGAAATGGACTAAGTTCTAGAATTTGAGATTTATTTCTTACTTTGATAAGAGCTAAAGGTAGTGAGGCCACTGTAGGTGGGTCTCCTGAGCCATTTTATGAAGTTGTCTCTTGAGGGTCTTTTAAATTTTTTTTCTACCTTTTCTGATGATTGTGCCCTCTACGCACAGTGAAGGCCCAGGGCCTGAGAGACACCCTGTGTGACTGTTGCCTTAAAAAAAAAAGGTCCATTACCACCCTGTAAGCTCTTAGGAAGACCAAATCTGGAGATTTCTGAGACCAAAACTTTTATCACCTTTTGCGCCTTTTCTGTTCTGCAAAGAAAGGCCTCAACCCAGTTTGTGAAAGTATCCACCCAGGCCAGTAAGTATTGGAGTCCCGTACTCTTTGACATATGAGTAAAATCAAGGTGCTGATCCTCTCCAGGCTACTTGCCATGTCTCTGTACACCTGGAAGGGCTATGATCCAGTCAAGAGGGTTGTTCTTTTGGCAGAGCTCACATTTCTTAACTATCTGTTGTATTACCTGAGAAATATGACTAACTTATGAATAACTTTGAGGCCATCTGGTGGATCTTCACTCTCCCCAAGTGAAAGGTTTGATGTAAAGACTTAATAATTTTCCATTGACTAGCACCAGGAAGGAACAATTTACCATCATCTGACTGTAGCCAACCTGATGGAAGGAGCTGACACCCGTGGGAGAGCCCACTCGAGAATGTTTGGGTCAAGTATGACTGAGGGACCTTTCCCAGATTGTGGGGACCTGAAAGCGTGGGGAGGCTCAAACAGTTTCTTTTGTAGCTGCATCAGCTGGTTGATTATCTTGAGATACTTTGTCGACGCTTTTCTGATGTCCTCTATAGTGAATAACTGCCAGGCCCTGTCTGACTGCCTATAATATTTCTAACTAACTTAGCTGCCTATAATTCCACTTTTGCCAGAGAATATACTTGGTATAATTTTGAGGTAAGATAAAAGAAATAAAAACTAGGTAGAAAGGAGACAAGGAAATCAAGATTTTAGAAATTCAGGGCATGAGCCCAGCTTTTTGTTTTTCTTTCTCTTCTCCCAGAAAATAATAAACTTAGATAACTTCCTTTTGCTTACAAATGGGTTTGCCTATTCCTTATTTACTTCCAAGTGCTCCTCTTTCACCTGTGAATAGATGGCTTTTTAGGATTTCCCAGAGGAATGGACTATTATCTCACTGTGGGTGGGCCATCCTCTCCCACCCACTAGGCAAGACTAAGACTGTAGACTCAAATTCCTCAGATTTCCACTATCCAAACACATAAGATTCCCGATGCCCAACTGCAGTTGTGTCTCATTTCTCTGAGCACCTGCACTGGGATCTTAAGTGCTCGAGTGCATCCTGCATCTCTGTCTAACAAAACCTCTTCTTGCCTCTTACTGGAGGTCCTGAAAGGTCTTTTTACACGATGGAAGTCAGTGAACCTGCAAATTTATTTCAAAAGGGTGGTACAGGTTCCTTATTCCAGCTTTGGGGACCTCTTAGACCCAACCCGCTGACAATTTCAGTCCATTTAGGTTGATTGCAGCTTGTGTTATGCTTTGGCATATGGTCTATCCTGGAGACCGCTCACGTGCCCTTGAGAAGAATACATCTTGTGCTCACTTCGGCAGCACATGTACTAAAATTGGAAGAATTCATCTTTTGTTATCCATGGGTAGAGCCGAATGACATTTCTTAAAGTTCCTCTCCTCCCTTAACCTACTCTCTCTTCCCTACAGTTACTTCAGAGACTGTCACCCTCCAAACTGGAAAACTCTGCTTTTCAAGATGCATAAGACATTCCTTGACCTTTCTCTTCCTTTCTCTCTTACCTCTTTAGCATGTAGATTAATTTGGCCCCTCCCATGATGACTTTTCCTTTTCTTTCTCCTCTTCTGCCTTCTCCTTATTCTCTACCTATCACTTAGGTTCTCCCAGGAGGGAAAAAACCTAGAACCTTAGAACCAACCAAATTATAAGAACTCACCCCTTCTTTTGGGCTTCTGTAAATCAGTTTCTCTCCACTCCTTTTCCTGATCCTGCATTACAAAAGGTCCAGGAACTAGGCTGATAAGGAGAGAACTCTCGAGATGGTCCAAACTCTATGGTTAAAATGAGCTTCTGAAGTCAAAACGTTTTCTTCTAGACCCACCTTCCATAGATCCCAGACTGTTTACAGGGAGATCCCTGTAAACAAAATCTTAGCCATGGCAGAATTGTTGTTGTCCCTCAAAAATCACCCAGTGATGTCTGTAATCCCAGCACCCTGGGAAGCTGAGGCAGGAGGGTGGCAACTCTGAGCCTGAGGAACTTACTGATTTAGCAAAACCTTGTCTCAAAAAAAAGTTGGGGGTGCTGGAGATGTACCTCATTGTGAAGCCCTTGTGTTCAATCCCCGGTACCCAGTTCCACAAGAAAAATAAGTCACCCACTGTAAATTTTTTCTCAGTCCTGTCTCTGTCCAAGAGAACTAAGTGTAAAGCTTTGATAGTGGTAGCCTCAATGTGGGAATCAATTTGGCTTTATTTTATTGTTACCATACTACTAAAAAGCCTTTTAAAGTCTCAGCATCAGCAGATGCCAAGGACACAAGATCCCCCCCAGATTTCTAAGTTCTTGCAGCCTGGGAAGGAGCGGAAAGGTAACTGCATGTCTGCTCTTTGTCTCTGGGCTTAGAGAAGTGTAAGAGCTTTTCATTTTCTTCATATTTTCCCAATTATTGGTTTATACACATCTCTATGATGGCTATAATTGTTGTGGGCCTTACTCGACATGTCTTGTCCATCTTATTCCCCATGTCAGTCACCATGCCTGGCACGTAGTGTAAGTATAGCAATTATTTGCAGAATGAATACAGGCAACATGATAGTAAATATTCCCAGTAGGGTTTCACAGTGCTTTTCTCAAAGTAGAATTATGGTCACTGCAAATCTAATACATTTGTAATAAACACAACTCAAAGTCTACTCCTGGCCCTGTGTCATTTTTCTCCCGGGAATAATCTCAAAAATTTGGCAGCATTTTCAATCCCTTCAACTCTACTTCCAGCCCATGTAATTATCTGCAGCCTGTTTTAAATGTGCCTTGTAAATGTGCATATGCTTGTGCACACAAGCCACGTGTATTCAAATTTTAGTGTAGAGCACCGTGAGCTCGCCTTGCTGTCAGCATTCCCCCACTAGGAGAGGACCTTTACTCTCAACATTAGAGAGGAAATGAAGGCCAGAGATGCATGGTTCTCCTATGCACTGTCAGACCTTCAAAAACACTGCGACTCAAACAGCAGGGGAAGACTTTCTGGGTACCAATATATTTTATTCTCATAATTTTTTCTGCACCCCAGTCCTTTCCCCATCTGACAAATGAATATAGATAGTTTATTTGGGAACAGAACCCAAGAAGCAAATGTGAGGGAGTAGGGAAGATAATGCAGAGAAGGGAGCTAGTAAATAAAAGATTGATGGAGGAACAGATTACCTTGGGGACAGTCAGCCTGCTCAATCTTACTAGGAGGAGCTCTTTGAAGAACTCGGTAAACCATGTTTCAGAATGGGCCCATCAAGCCTGTGTAGTATTATCCATTGAGTTACCTATTACAAACTTCTTTCCTAAATGATTAAAGTTGCCCCTGGAGTTAAATTCCTGGGCCTTTCTGGCCTGTTCTGCATGAGTGGGTGGGCATCCCTGGTGCTGGAGAATGTCTCAGGAAGTGGGAGGTAGGCATCTTTGCAGACGTACATGAATTCAGAGCTAGGCTAAGGATATAGAGGGCTGTCACAATCTCTGCCATAATCACTCTGTGTATATACTGGTGTATATACATATATAATTATTTATAGCCCGGGCAGGCATGGTCAAAGGGAAAGCAGAGATCTTCGATCCTGGTGGATCCCTGAAAAGTACCTTAGATCCCTTTCCTGAGCCAAGTCCAAGGGCAGAAGGTATACGTGGAAGTAAGTGACAGAGACTTGCACAACTCCCCGATCTTCAGGAATACCCCAGGGCAATGCAAGACACAGAAGTCCCTTCAGCATAGTAGGGAGCAGAAGAAAAGTCTTACAGAGGGTTAGGCAGCGGCATGTGAGAATTTCCCGTGACCTCAAGAGGGGTGACGTGGGCACACTGCAGAAATCCTGTGGCCTGTGAAGACCTTGTGTTTGAGGAGCAGATGGGTGCAGCAGAACCTCTGCAGAGAAATGTCTGGAGGCCAAATAAGAACAAGACCTTTCAGAGACTCTGACATACGTAGATGACACTGACAAGGCCAAATACGGTGCATTCCAATGCCTGAGCCATGTGTGACCTGGCAACTTAGACCCTGCCTCGGGGAGAGGGGGTGGATGGAGAAACCTTGAACCTCCTGAAATTGCTTCCACCACTGGGGAGAAAGTCAGTTCCTAAGTTCACTTTTAGCAAAAACAAAAACACTCATCTGACCTTGACCACCTGAATTTGTGTCCTGAGGTTCATACACACAAAACCAGGCTCCCCTCCTTCCCCTTCATGGCCAACAGAATATATTCTGGGGAGTAGAAAGAAGCACTTGTGCTTAGGTCCCTTCCTCGTTGTGTTAAAGGAGACATATTTTTTTAGGCAAGTGCTCTCAAACCTTAGCACACTTGGCAGCCCCTGGAAGGTTTGTTAAAGCGCAGTCATCTGGGCCAACCCTATAAGCTCTGGCTCAAGAAGTCTGAGAGGAGCTAAGAAAGGCCTGTATTTTTAGCCACTTTGGTACTGGGTGATGGCCCTGCCAGTCGTCACTGGGCAGAGAGGGTGCTTCCAAGCTCCCTTGTGTCAGGTTCCTGGTGTTAGCCCTGTGTAATCTTCCATTTCTCTCTGAGCCATTTATTTGGCAGCATGTGTTACTGAGCCAGGCACTGTCAGGGTGCAGGAGAGACAGAGAGGGAGCCCCTGTTAATCGAGGTGATCAACAAGAAACAGCCATCACAGTATGGAATAACTAAGTCAAGCAACAAACATGCTTGGCTTCCTTGCTCCTCTTCACCTCAGCTTTCATTGGTAACCAGAAATGGAGAGCAGGTTTCCAGCTGTTGATGATGGCATCTTGAATTGCTGGGCCAACTCTCCTATTGCATTGGATTGTTCTATAACAGCTGAGGTCCACTGTTTTGTGTGTGTGTGTGTGTGTGTGTGTTGAATGCAGGGCATTCACCCTGTGCTTCATCCCCAGCCCTTTAAAATTACATTTGTTTTGTATTTTGAGACAGGGTCTTACCAAGTCACTAAGTTGCCAAATCACTAAGGCTGGTCTTGAACTTGTGATTCCGCCTTAGCCTTCCCGAGTGCTAGGATTACAGGCATTCACCACCACATCCAGCCTGTTCACCATTCCTTTAACAAATATTCTCAATCTCTGATTTGTTTGTGTACTTTAACCTGAGACTCAGCTGAAATGAAAACTTTCAACTTTTTTTCTAGGCACACTGCAGACTCTTTGACACCAAAGAAGCTGTGGCCTATGAAAAAACAGGCAGACAAAAAGCTGAAGGGAGAAACATGCAGAAATCCCGCTGGCCATCTCACTGGGCCACGGACTGTCTCACCTCTGAGCTCTGAGAAGGCCCAGGGGCCAGCTGGATGATGCTCCGGGTCTCCAAAGGTCCTCATCTGAGATGTTCCCAGACCTGCTTCATTTTGAGCTGGAGCTGAGAACCCCAGGCCAGAGCCAGGCCAAACTCGGCTGTGGGGTCTTTCTTCATGGCTGTCTTGTCACAGAAGACCAGGCTCAGCACCCTGGACTGAGGAGGTCAGTGTGAAACAGGAAAGAGATGGGATGGGAGACAGGGAGAATAGGAAGGGTAGAGGGAGAGGGGAACTGAGAGAAGGACGAGGGGGGTGGGGGCAGGGCAACACAAGGAACGGTGTCTGTTTCCTGTGGCTCTTGTAACAGTGCCACAGATCGGGTGGGCACTTAAACAACAGAAAGCTGTTCTCAGCATTGTGGCAGCTGGAAATCTGACATCAAAGTGTCTGCAGGGTTGGTTCCTTCAACCTGGTTTCCCCTCGCTTCTGAAGGTACCCTGGCAATGTTGGGCATTCTGGCTTGGAGATGCATCACCTCAGTCTAGATCTTCATCATCACGTGGCATTCTCCCTGTGTGCATGTCTCTGCCCAAACTCCCACTTCTGGGAGGGGACGAGCCACAGCAGATTTAGGGTTCACCTTAGTGACTCATCTTACCATCTTCATCCGGGACGCTATTTTCTGTGACGGTCCCACTCACCGGTCCTGAGGGGAGGGCTTCAGCATCTTAGAGGACACACCTCACAGAGGTGAGAAAGCAGGTGTTGACCCTCCCAGGCTAGGTGGTGGTGGAAAGGGGACAGGACCACAAGACTGCCTCCTGGGCCCTTTTCTTTCCTGCAGGGCCCAGGCAGGGCCATTTCTGAGAAGAGATGCCCCACTTCCGACACCAGGAGGAATTGGTGGAGATGAAAAGGACCTCGGCAGCAAAGTAACACCTGCCAGCTGGGAGCGATGATGAGACAGAGCAGCAGATGTGGTGGGGGTGGCCCCAGGGCTGCAGTAGGAAAGCCTCCTGTTCCCTCCAGTCCTGGGTGACTTGAGAAGCCTGGGGACTTGTAGGAGGCTCCACCCTATGCCTGGGGCTTTTTCCTTTAACACTGTGTAAGGAACCCATGGCGGGTCCCTCAGGGGTCTATTAGAGTGAATCTCCCCACGTGCCATGTGGCTGAACTCTGTGTAGTCACACGAAGTCATGTGAAGGTGGTTTATTCTAACCCTGAGCCGCTCCTGCAGGCACGGAGCAGTTCAAACATTTTTAAGGTAACTGTCTATTTTGTACTTGGAGTTTTATTTGCTTTAGGGCATCCTTAAAATGTCAGCCTGTGATTGTGGGCCATATAGAATCCTCATAGGGCTGATCCAAATCCCAGAGTCTCAGAAAACACCCAGACTTTGACTTGAATCAGAATAGCCATATAGTTATCTCTATTTTCATTCAACAGATATTTTTTGAGTCTAGGGAAATAGCCAGTCTGGGGAAATTGCAGTGAACAAACAAAAGTCCCCCATTTTATGGGGGTGGATTAAAAAAATCAGACAATCAAGACCTGAGGATTTTACTTCTCAGGCGTTTAGAAGAGCCACAGAGATTCTTTTAAAAAGGGTAGAGAATGCCTTGTATTGATGGAGAGACAGGGTCCAGGGAGGCCTCGCTGAAGAGGGGACATTGCAGTAAACGCAAGAGTGAAGAGATGAAGCCCCGGAGTGGCATGTCCTGAGGAGTTGGGAGCCAGTATCACTGGAGAGGAGAAGGCAAAGCTCTGTCCCTACAGACAGCGGTGCTCACCAATTTTCTGGAATCCCTGGCTTGGAAGCATTTTATTTCATCATCTTTGTTAACCCCAAAATGTCCCAGGAAGGCTGAAGTACATCTCCCAGGGTTCCTGCCTCTTAAACTTGGAAGTATACATCAACCTCCGCCCCACACCACACCCTCCTTCATATCCCAATATACTCTGAATGGGGACTTGGAAGATAGGATCCAACTCTAAATTCCTAAGTGCTGTCCACTGGGGCACTGGCTGAGCTATTGAGAAAAAACCCACCTATAACCCACTACTTCATCTCTGACCATAAATGCTTGTAGGGAAAACACTGTGTGTGTGTGTGTGTGTGTACACACAGTCTTGTACACACATATACCCTTAAACATACTGGAAGAAAAAAACTGAGTCAAAAGCAAAATAGTTTTTCATGAAATTTTTAAGCTCACATTCTAAGATCAAAATCAAAACAGAGCCAGTCATGGTGACATAAGTCTGTAATCCCAGCACTCAGGAGACTGAGGCTGGAGGATCACCATGAATTCAAGGCCAGCCTGGGCACCATAGAGAGTTCAAGGTCACCTTGAACAACATAGTGAGACACTGTCTCTAAAAAAAAAATCAAAACAGAAAACAGTGAGAATGTTAATTGCAAGAATTCTCAATGGCCAAAAAAAAGAAATTGAAGAATGAGTCCTAGGAATGATTGATGGAGGTTAAAGGTAGGAAGATATTTATTGAGAGGAAAGAAAAAAAAAAGAATTCTCAATGGCAGTTTTGTCCACTCTTCTTCCCCAGACATCAGAAGAAACTCAGCTCCCAATAATGGTAAGGTGTTCTCCATCAACCCATTAGAGCCAGAAGCCCGAGAACTCTAAGGATTTTCTCCCCATCTCTTTCACTCTCTCAGTGATCTCAGGTCTTATGGCTGCAAACACCATCTATGTGTTGCTGGGCATCTAACTTTGTATTTGCAAGCCAGGCCTCTGCTCTAACCTTCAGCTAGAATAACAGTTTACCCTGCTGTCAACACATGATCTCCTCTTGGCTGTCTACAAGACACCGCCAACGTCACACGTCCCCACATGAGCCGCTGATGTTCACCTTTTTGCCTACTCCTCACCTTCCCATCTCTGTTGATGACAACTCTATTCTTCCAACTTCTCAGACCAAAAACTTAAACCATTTCTTGGCTCATGTTCTTCTCCCATCAGGTGTCAATTCATCAGCAAATCCTATAGATTCTTTCTTTAAAAAAAAATACATCTGGTGAAATAGGAAGAAAAGGGGCAAAGGGGAAGTGGGAGGGGTAGGGGAAAGGAAAGAAGGGAATGGAATTAATATGAGAAAATGAAAAAAGGGAAACAGAGTCTTTGTAAATAGGGATGGACAGGTTGGAGGGAGGGCAGGGGAAGGGGGAAAAATAAGAACAAAGAGAGACTATGTAAAGGTGTAAATTTCCAGTGAAGAATGTCATTATATTGTACACCTAAAATGTACCAATAAAATAAAATTTTAAAAAATACATCTGGAAGCTGCCAACTTCTTCCCCCCACCATGATGCCACATTGGTTCAAGCCAGTGACGTCCAGTTGGTCTCCCTGCTCTTGCCTTTTCATCCCTACTGGCTAATCTCCCAAGTGATCCAGTTAAGGCAGAGTGAGGTTGTACCTCTCTTCAGCTCTCAACCTGCAAGGGCTCCCATCTCACTCAGAGGAAAAGCCAAGTCCCTGCAGTGAATGCCCTCCCAGGTGCATCCCACCTGGTTCCCCCATCCTCTCTGTCACACTCATCCTGCCTGCCGTGCTCCAGCCACACTGGCCTCTGCTGCTCCCCACGCCAGGCACACTGTCCCCTCAGAAGTTTCACACTTGTTACTCTCTTTGCCCAAAATGCTCCTCCCCAGTCAGCTGGGTCGCCAATTCCTTACCCAAATGCTAGCTCCCCCGAGAAACCTTCCCTCACCATCCAGGCCATCAACCCCCAGCCTATGCTCCCCAGCACCATTCCCTTTTCTCCTGAGCCCTTGTCACCGTCTGCCCCACTGTATATTTTAATTAATTCCCCAAGGAGCATGGCACTCTCTTTCAGGGTGCCCTCCGGTGGCTGGCGCATAGCAGGCACTCAGGCACTCTTGTGCAAGCAGGTGGCACTTAAAGGGCATCCTCCACCCCCCTCCTTTTCAGAGCTCAAGGACAACGGCCCCCAGGAAGGGAAGGAGAGTCCAACCTAGCTTGGCAGATTGCCCAGATTGCCCATGGGAGGCTGGGGTGCAGACAGCTAGCTCCTCACATCTGCGTCACACGCAGCCTTTCTGAATCAGGGGGGAATACTTTTTCCTGCTCCTTTGAGTGGGGAAAGAATTCTTCCTATGAACAAGACACAAATCTGAACTCCTGGGATGTTTCTGTTTTGATCCAGTTCTAACAGTGACGCTGTTGGATTGTGCTAAGCTAGAACAGTGAGGGCATTAGGACCAGGAGCAAGGCGCAGGCTTGGCTCCGGGTTGTGTCTGGCAGAGGGCTCTCTCTCCACTGAGCAGAGCGATGTGTGAAAGGAAATCAGGCACTGCCTGCCGCCTTTACATCTGTTGATCTGACCTAACTGGAAGCGTCCAAAGAGGGACGGCTGTCAGCTCTGCTTGACTGAGAACCCACCAGCTCACCCCAGGCATCTCATAGCTGCCTGGCCGTTCATGCAAAGAGGGGAAGAGACATTTGGGACTAAACACCTGAGCAGAATGGACTGCTTATTTATCCCAAGGAAAAAACTGGGGCAAAAGGGGAGCAAGCAAGTTAATTTGGAGTCCCTGTGAACGGGCTTCAGAAGGCAATTAAAGAAATCCGCTCAGAGAGAACCTTGGGTGGAAGTGGGGTCCTGTGGCTTTCTGATTTTAAGTGGAAACAGGTCTCACACATGCTGTTGGCAAATGTCAGATGCGAGCAAAGGAGCAGGTTGAGTGACTAATAAAGAACTTCCAGGTGAAACAAGCAACCCAGGTTCTGCTGCAAGGTGGAAGAAACCTGGAGCTGAATGAGAAAGCAATCTTGAAATGACCTGTTGCATTTGGCAAGTTGTAGCAACATGCTCCTAAGGAAGCGATACCGGCATGGACCATGCAGACCTCAATTCCTCCTGCTGCTCCTGATGCTGGGATGCGTCCTGACCATGGTGGCTGTGTTGTATCCTCCCCCTCCCACTCTGCACCAGGCTGTCACAGGCCAGGCCAGCAAGCACAGCGCCGAGGTCGAGGCCGGGTACCAGCTGAAGTTTGGGGGATCCCAGGAATGGGTTCTGGAGGCTGAGGAGGAAGTCGAGGAGTACGGCCTTCTGGAGGACTTGCCACCCTTTATCTCACTGCAGGAGGATCAGCTTCTGGTGGCTGTGGCCTCACCCAGGGCCAGAAGGAATCAAAGCCAGGGAAAGAGAGGTGGCAGCTACCGGCTCATCAAGCATCTGAGGAGGCAGAATGAGGAAGCCCCCGAGAGGGACTGGGGGGCTGAGGAGGAGGACGGGGAGGCGTCAGAAGAAGAGGAGCTGAGCCTGCTCAGCCTGGACTCGGGAGGCCTCAATGAGGCACTCAGTGCCCGCCTCCCCTTGGAGAGGGTCCTCCCGGAGGTGCGCCACCCACTGTAAGTAAGGTCCCACTCTCCCTTCCCTGGTGTGGGTGTGCAATCAGGTGGCAGCAAAGTCAGCGCTGCAGACTTTCTGCACCCTGCATCCCCTGTGCTGAGGAGAGAGCTTCTGGAGGTGTGGTCCCTGGGCTACTGGTCAGAAATGCAGATTCTCAGACCCCAGAAATGCTGCTGAGTCGGAACCCTCACATGGGGTCCAAGTGATCTGTATTTACAAGCCCTCTGGGTGAGAACCACGGTCCCAGAGAGCAGACAGCTAGGCGAGCTTGCTGACTCACTCTCTTCATCTCCTGGGCTCTGGCTCTGCTCTGAACTATCAGGTCCTGCAGCTTAATCTGTGTAACACAAAGGAGGTTGGAGCGGCCGTCTCGAAGGAGCCTTCCTGTTCTCACGCTCGGACTCTGAACATTTTTATATTAACTTTATTGTTAGTATTTGCTTTTATTTTGGACCAAAGTAGTAATTACCATTAACATTTATATGGCTCTTGCCATATGCCTGGTTTTAATCTAAGAGCTTCTCACATACTAATTCAGAATCCTGCGAAGTCCTTATTGCTCTGCGGGATAGGTGCTAGTATTAGCATCATGCCTATGTCAGAGGTGTGAAAATAAGGCACAGAGAGGCCAATGGCTTGGCCACAGGCACGCAGCCAGTAAGTGTTAAGCAGGAATCTGAATTCAGGCATCACGTTCCCGTCTGCCTAAACCCCCAGTCAGTGAGACTAAGGGAAGAGTCTTCAGGGCCCAAGAGGTACAATACTGTGCTGACTGCAGCTTAGCCTGGCAGGGTGGCCCTAGCCCCAGAAGGGAAGCTGGCAAATATGTATGCCATGCAGGCCTGTGTCCAGGGAGACGGCAGGCCCGTCCTTGACAAGCCTGTGCTCCCTTGCTCTGTGTCAGGTGAGGGACGGCTTACCAGCATCCGGCAAGTCTGCAGGTAGACTCGGTGAGCGGAGCCTTCCCTATAGCACACAGCTCTACCCACAGCCCGGTGCATTTCCTGGAAAGCAAACACATCTTCTGCCCTGGAAGAGAGAAGCTATGTGCAGAGCAGCAGCTGTGTGCAGGGCCACGTAAACCTCGGGTTTGTGATCTGGTCCCTCTCAGCCTGGCTGCTCAGTCACCCACACTCAGGGTGCGCAAATGCAGGGTCAGACAAGGTACGGACTCCCTTCTTCTGCCCTCCTTGGTGTCTCATGCCCCTCACCCCCACTCCAACCCTGCTCCTCACTGCAGCCCTTGGCTCACAAAGCTCTTTCCAGGACACTCTGACCCCTTCCGTGCTATACTCTCTTCCACACCCTGGAGGTTGAACTCAGCACTTAGTGCAACTGAAGCTAAATAGCCATTGATGTGTTCACTTGTCCGATGCCTGCTTCCCCTGCCATGCTGTGGGCCCAGAGAAGCTTGGGACAGAATTTGTATCACACATCTCAGTGCCCAGCACACAGTAAAGAAATGACTGTTAGGGGCCGGGGATTTAGCTCAGTGGTTCTGTCCCTTGCCTTGCAAGTGCAAGGATCCGAGTTCGATCCCTGGTACCAAAAAAAAAAAAAAAAGAAAGAAAGAAATGACTGCTAAGTGAAGCATACCCTTCCAATTCTTTTGATACATTTTTCCACTCACCTAAAGCGAGATTGACTGTCCTCATTGTGCAGATAAGAGACAAACATCGCCTCAAATAAGAGAGTTTTGGCTACCAAAGGGGCATGCATGTGTGACTATTTGTGTCTCCATAGAGCAGGGGCCCTATGCATGTGCAGATTTGTGGGTCCATTGTGTATATGTGTCTGTGCACCCATGTGTTGTGTATGTGCTGTGTATTGTAATGTGTGTGTGTTAAAGGAACATTGTGCATATGTGTAGTATATATGTACAGTGCATTGCATGGTGGCTTTTAGCTTGATGCATATGCATGCTGTATGTGTGGCATGATATGCACAAGCATGATCCATATGGTGTGTGGTCATGTGTACATGTATGCTAGTGTTCGTGTACAACACATAAGTTGTGTATTTTGGTAACATGTACGTGCATGGTGTGTATGTGTACCTAGCTCTTGTGATGTGGTGTTTGTCTTGTACATGTTTATGTGGTGCATGTGTGCATGTGCATTGTGTTGTGACTGGGCTGCGCATCATGATGAATTTATATGTGCATGTTTGTTACACTGTGTGAGTGGTACATGTGTACATGTGCAAGTGTGTTATGCATGAAGGGCATGAGTGTGTTGTGTGTGTAGTACAAAGTGGATGAATGTGTTTTGTGCACAGGTGTGCACATGCTGCATGCTGTGTGCATGGGTGTGCTCTCTATATATGATATGTACTACGTGAATTGTGTATGTTGTGCAGTTGTTGTGATGTGCACTTGCACTGTGCCTATGTCCCCATGTATGCATTGGGATGTAGTGCGTGTTTTGTATGTTTGTGTGGTACATTTTTGCATGTGTATTTGTTATAACAGTACAATATTGTGTGTATTGCACACGTTATAAATGTGTAAGGCAAGTGGAACACATGAATATGTGGAGGTGTGTTGCAGGTATTGTGCATGTGGTGGGGTGTACATGAATGTGTGATGTGCATATGTGCTAGGTGTGTATATGTGTGTGTGTACCACTTCAGTGATTGCTTCTTCCTGCCAGGACAATCAACTCATCTCAGTTTGCCTAGGACTTTCCCTGTTTCAGCACTCAAAGTCCCTGGAGTCAGGAAAGCCCTCAACCCCAGGCAGAATGTGCAGTTGGACTCCCCACCCTCAACTTGACTGGCTTCTCACAGCCTCGAGTTCTGTGCAGAGGTGTGTGGCGCCCTCTGCTGGTGCATGCAGCCTGCGCAGCCTCAGGAGGGTCCCCCTCTGCACGCACACCCCCCCAGGTCCTGCGTACACAAGGAGTAATGCCAGACGACCCCAACTTGCCCTCTAAGCTGACAATCCTCTCTTCCTCTCATTTCTTTAAAGCCAGACAAAATAGAAGACGTGAAAGAAATAGCCTCATTTGCACACCTACTGTGTGCAGGCCCTGTTTTCCTCCCGGGGCTGGATGGACACTAGAGCACCCGAGCCACTGCCCCCTGTGCAGTGCACTCCATCCTATCGCCTGTCCCTGAGCTTCTTGCAAGTCTTCCTTGACTCCAACCCAGACGAGCCCCTCTGGCCCCCATCCCTTCACCAACCCCGCGGCCAGTCCTGCCTTTGGTCCGTTCTCCCTTGCCCAGGCCCCAGGCTTCCCCTGCTATCTCTAGCATCATGCTGGAGGCCACTTTGAGCAGGGGAAATGTGAAGAAAGGTACCAATAATGCAAGAACAATAAAGAAAATAATCACTGCAAAAGTAGTCAAAAGATAGTCTCAGGAAAGAGAAGCCAAATTACAGTGAGCGTTTATTGAGTACTTACTAAGTACTAGAGACTCTCCTAAGTGGTTTTCGTTTGTGTAATCTTCAAAACAAACCCATAAAGTAGATTTGTTTTTATAGTTAAGAAAACCAAGGCACAGAAAGGCAAAGGGACTGGTGTCTGACACCAAAATCACACTTTCGATCACCATGCAAGAATTCCTCAGTCTGCTTCACAGACCCAGAGTTGGGCAGGTCACAGGAGCCAGAAGCATTTCAAGTTTTTCGATCTTAAAATGGGGAGACACAGGCCATGGAGAGACACACAGGAGGCTGCTTACCTGAGTGTCCTCTGTGCTATAGAGGCACTGAAGCCAGCGAGGCTCTCGTCACAGGGGCTGGAGGAGTGGCGTGCACCTAAGAAATATGCAGCCTGAGATAGAAACAACTGGAATATGCTCAGCAATGAAGGGAGACTCTAAACTTTTCTGGGGGGAAGAAGTAAGACACAGGAAGAGGCCTATGGCTCTGTATCTGCAGGGGAGATGGAAGCCAAACGCTCTGATCAATCTGTTCTTTACAGGACAGCTCAGTGTCCCTGGGATGGTTTGCTATGGGGAGGAGACACAAATGGATTAGAATATACAGACAGAATAAAGAGAAGGGCCTTGGACAGAGCCATGAACTGAAGCATAGGGTTAACTCAGCCCTGCAAAGCTGCTGTCAACAAAAGGAATGGGGAAGAACTAGTCTTGTACATTAGCCTGGTATGGCATTGACAGTTTTCAAAGTTCTTTCAGGCCCAGCTCTCCTTTGATCATCCTGGCATCCAGTGTAGGGCAGTGGATTCCTAGGATCAAAAAGGCTCCGGGTGAGCCAGTGCCTTGTATCCTGATGTCCAGGGCAGAGGGTTCCCTACTTTGGACTTGAGGGCTTGTTAAAATACACATTGCTGGCTGCCACCCTGATAGCTTCTGTTTCAACAGGTCCAGGCTGGGCTCAAGAACTTGCATTTCTATAAGTTCTTGGGGCTTGGGCTGCTGCTGTTCTAAGGCATGATCTCTCCTAAATAGATGGGCCAGAACAGGGCCCCTCAAACTGTAACGTGGGTGGGAGTCATTTGATCAGCTTGTCACCATGCAAAGTCTGATTATGCAGGTCAGGTGTGCAGCCCAAGGTGCTGGGTTCCCAGCTGGGACCTCCAGTGTTGGCCCACGGATGCAACATTTGAGCACCAAGGGGTACACCACCGGGTCCCAGTGAGTACACATCTCATTCCCCATATTGCATTAAAAACACGGACCTTCAGATCCCCTCCCTGGAGACCTTCCTATTACTGGGTTTGGGGTGCTGGAGTCTCCTTCCAGAGATGGTTTCTAGGTTCTTTCTGTCCTGAACAAAGAATTTGTCAAGACAGGGCCAGGAATGTAGCTCAGTGACACCCCACCTGGCAAGTGCAAGGTCCTGAGTTCGATTTCCAGTACCAGAAAAAAAAATTGTCAAGACAAGCACAAAAGGTTGCAAAGTTTTACATTTATTAAAGGTGAGAAAAGAAACAGGCTCTGAGTTTGGGCCAAGTAAAAGCAGGAAAGTACACTGTACAGGATGAAAACAGGCTAGTACGAGAGAGAGCACAGTAGCTGAGCACTGAGTGGGGACTGTCCTCAAGCTGACATCAGGTCTAGCCTGTCCTATCCAAAACTGCTTGAGTCCTCACAAGAAGTCCACATTTGGGGTTCTGAGAACTCTTTTGCTCTTGTGTTCTGGGATTTTGTAACGAGAAGGTCATGCTTACTTCCCCAGCCAACTATGCCATGCCCCAGTCTCCTGCCTCACTCCCATGGTTCTGAGTTGGAGCCCAGTAATCTGCATTTTTTAAAGCTAATTGTAAGCCATGTGTAGTAGCGCACACCCCAGCACTCAGGAGGCTGAAGCAAGAGGATTACCTCAGGTTCGAGTCCAGCCTGGGCTACACAGTCAGTTCAAAGTTGGCCTGAACTACAAAGTGAGACCCTGTCTCAGAAAACCATAAAATAAGTTAAAGTAAAATAAAATATAAAAACTAAAAGCTGACGCTGGAGAGCTTGGGGAACGACTAGTATAAAACGTGAGTGGAGAGGCAGTCAAGTTCAGGAAGCTTCCTCCAGAGAAGTGGTACAGGAATCAGAAAACAGGAGCGGAGCAGAAAAGAACATGATCTCTCTGGTGAGCCCAGGTATGTTAGCCCACTGTTTGGTCCCCGCTCCCATCAGCTTATAACTCACATTAAGTCCGGGTCCAGCACTGTTTCCCTGGTTTCTGTGTTCATGACCGTGGCTAATTTATATGCTCACAGATCAGTGGACCCGCAGTTCAATCCAAGCACCATCTCTCCCTGGGTGACCTCGTACACGGCACTCAACCTCTCTGAGTCTGTTTCCTCAATTGAAAATGAGACGATAATAACACTCTTGCATAGGGTTGTAGAGAAAATGAGAGAAAACATGGTACTTTCTCCCCCAGTATTAAAGTTCACGCAGAAGTTGCAGTGACGTGCCTGGGAGTGAGGTGGACAGAGGGAGGAAAGAGAGCTGCAGAAGCACGTGGCTGTCTTTCCTCTGACTCAAGAGGTGTTTTCCTGTCCCTAGTGGCTGCTAACTCATCACAAACTTGGCAGCACATTGGAATTATCTGAAATGTCTTAAAACTCCTCACGCCCAGACCTCAACCCCCTTATTCGGTTGCTCTGGGGTAAGGCCTGGGCATGGAGAGCTTTAAAGTGGGCGGGTGGTGCACACTTGTCATCCTGGTGTGCTGGGTGGCTGAAGAGGCAGGGCAATTCAGTGAGACCCTGTCTTACAATTAAAAAAAGAAAAAAAGTCTAAGTGTTAGGGGTGTAGCTCAACCCTGGGTTCAGTCCCCAGGACCACAAAAACAAGACCTTTCCCCAAAGCACCAGGTAGTGGATGACACTTCACAGTCCCCGTACTTCTCCCATCTGACAGTTGGGCAGCAGCTTTGCTGTCAAGCAGAAAGCTGTGTTGCAATCCACAGGGCCCTTGAAGTTTCCTCCGAAGCCTGTGCTGCCAGGAAGTGTGTCACCCCTAGATGACTCCTCCATCTGCTTTGTCTTCGACGGCCCAGGACAGAAAGAGGAGGCAGTTGACAGGGTATCAATAAACTGAGGAGGGCGGGCAGTCAATTGGCTATGCAGTGAGGGAGGAGCAAGAACAAAAATAGGCTGAGGTTGGCACCCATGGCCAGACCCCAGCTCAGCCCTGCCCCATCTACCCACACTGATTTAAAAAAGAGAAAATATCTGAATGCAATGGCTCCTGCCTGTACAGCCAGCTACAAGGGAGGCTGGAGCCACCTGAGCAACTTAGTGAAACCCTGTCTTTAAAAAAAAGAAAAAGAAAAAGTCTGGGAACTGCAGCTCAGTGATAAGAGTACTACCTACAAGGCCCTAAGTCAAATCCCCAGACCTACAGAGAAAAATCTTTTAAAGGACACTACTGTAACACAATCAGTGTGAGTGATGCTTCTGGGGTCTGGCCAAGTCATAAAAGGAATCCACAGGCACCAAGGTTTCAGCCCTCAAGGCCATCGGGGACATAGCTCCCTCCTTTGGATTCATTCTGCCTCAGCGAGGCTGTGGTATAGACAGGGCTGGGGATAGACAATTCCTCGGGTCAGATGGACGCACGCTAGTCAGCACGGGAGGGTCTCTGCACTTCCAGGCAAACCTGGCCTTGGGGGTCAGATTAGAGCTGGTCAACCTGCACCTTGTCTTTTTTTAGTTCCTGGGAAAATTGATATTGTTCACCCCAGTATCAAAGTTTGGCCCTCAGAATCTTGAGGCTCATGGATACCTACTAGATGAAAAATCTGTATTTTAACGTCTGATTTATATCCCCATGTGATTTATATCCACGTTAAAGTTCAAGAATCCCTGATGAAGCCAGTGGCTCACAGCATGGTGGCACATTAGAATCAACTAGAGTTCTACAAATTACCATGGCCTGGCTCCAACTGAGACCAATTAAACAGGACTCAACGGGACTTGCTCTCTACGTGAGTCTAATGTGCAGCTGGGCTGAGAACCACTGATTAAGGGCCTTTTAGGTGAAAGATAAGAGATGTTTAAATTACTGAGGCTTATTAGCTTATGCAAGCTTACAAAGGGAAGGAGGGAAGAAGGGAGGGAGGGGAATAGTAAGGCAAGCCTGGAGGAGGCAGACAGGGGAGAGAATCCCCATGCAGCTATTTCAAGGGCCTTCCCGACAGCCATTGGCACAGGTGTCCCGGTACCTGCTCCAGTGGTCTGTCCTTGTAAACTTACCTAGTACTGTCTTGCTATTACTAACTACTTCCCTCTACTCAAGCTGTGGTTGGGGGCCAGCTTCACCTGGGACCCCAAAATGCACACCTGCAGGTCCCACCCTAACCTGCTGGATGCTTGTTTTCATTTAACAAGACCTGGTGATTTAGGTATGAGCAGGGAGGCAGCCAGCTACCTCTTGGCTTCTGCTGCCCCATCCTTAGCTCACTACCTGGACTATGACCTGCTCTCAGCTGTGGACCCCTCTGTATGTCTTAAGACAGAAGAACTGAAAGGTTCATCTGGTCCCTCTTCGGGGAAGGCTGGGCTTTCCCAGTGGAGTGTTGATCCAAGACACTGCATAAGCTTCTGGTCAGTGTACAAACTGGTGAATCTCATTTGGTGCCTGTCTATGGCCCAGAGCTAGAAGCTAGGATCAGAGCGAGCCCAGGATGCCCTGGAGCCCTTCATAGGGAACTGTGGGATATCAGAGAACTCCCACAGGGAACTGCACGGCCCTTTCATGGCCTGTGTCCACTGGGGGCGAGTAGCAGACTGGCAGCAACAACCTTAGCTATAAACTCTGGCTCTTTCTATACTTCTGTCTCACCCATGAGCTACTGTTTCCACCCCTCTAAGGGCTCATCTCCAGCTCTGTGTCCCAGCCCTTACCTTCCCATGCCTGGCCTGGAAGTTGGAACTCCCAAAATGAGTCCCAGCAACTACAGATAAACTGGACTCAGCACCCTGATTTTCTCATAATGAGGGAAACCGGTTCTGTGCTGTTACTTTTTTTTGGTTAATATTGACAACCAGCCTATACACCCTTGAGAACAGGAATGGTATCTTCCTTCATTTATTGAACAAATATTCATGTAGCAATTATTACAAGTAAGAGGTGAATGGAGTGTACTGGGGGATATAAACAAGCAAGCAGGGTGTTACACTTGTAGGATCAGGGCTGAGACACAGAAGCCCATCAGAGTGGGGAGGCTTTGCTTATTCGGTGGGGGCTGGGAATCAGTAACCCTAAAGCAGCTTTGGAAAAGCCAAAGGATACCTTTGTACTCTGGCCAAGTGAGGGGAAGTGGAGGGAGCACTAGGGCTACAGCCTGGCCATCCAGTGCAGTGCTGTGACTCATCTTTTCCAAAGCATTATCCAAGTGGGTTTCCCAAGTACACAGGGGATCCCGGAGCAGCGCGGAGACAGAGTGTGCATCTGTATACAGACCAAGACCTCAGACTCCGCTGATCTGGAATGTGAAAAGACAAAGTTAACATGCCACATCCCTGGGCCAGAAAAAGTACTAGCCTCCTATGTTGGCTAAGCAGGAATGCAAACAACAAGGCCAGAATTCAAACCTGGATTGATTTGATTCCAAAGCCCTCCCTCTCTGTTGCCGCTCAGATGAACCAATGAGGTTGGGGGTGGACTTTGGACACTTGTGTGACACATACAAAGTGAGATAGTAATCTATTCATCATACATCTAGTTGGAGCACAACAAAAGTGGTCCCAGTATTTAAGAATAGGTACACGCATTTCTTTCTGGAACCTCTGCATGGGTTAAATGGTCGTGTGTGGGGGGGGTTGCTTACAAAATCCAAAAGCCTTTGTTATCTATTGTCTCACTGATTCACCCAGCAATGCTGTGGTACAGATATTAGCAGGAATTACTGACAGCCCACTCAACCCACAGAATCTGAGGTGCTGAGAGGTGAAGTGACTCCTTTGCCCTAGGGCCTCTTACCTGGATCACCTACTTCTTACTTATTTATTCGCTGACCTATCTATCTTATTCCTGTAAAGAATTTGAAGTGGCTTAGAAAAGATTTACCGTAAGATAGAAAATTGCTGTTACTATAATTTTTAGTCAAGGTAGAGAAAAATATATTTAGAATGTCTTTCCTTCAGTTCCTGGTGCAGGAAAGCAGCCTGCCAGGAATGCCTAACCAGAGAAGGTGAATGGAGATTAAAGACAAGACACAGAGATGATTTTGAAAAGGGGACCAGGGGGCTCTTGTGTCTAGTGGACAAAGAGCCCTGAGTATCCAGCTCACCTCACTTTTAGTCAACACTGGCAAGGGAGCAAGCAATTAGATTAACAGGAAATTCCTCTGCTTCTCATTATTTGCAAAGTGTACCCAGGTAAGTATTTCTCTAAACTAGATCTCAGCAGTTGTTGACTTCTCTGGAACTTGCCTTGTGTCAGCACACCCGCACGTTGCCAAAGGAGGATCAGCTTGCTGCTCCCTCCTTCATGTCCACAGGTGAGGTCAACCAGGCCTCAAACCTTGCGTCTAGTTTCCCACACGTGGAACATGCCAAGTGCCCTGCAACACCTGGACCTTAGCAAGGCTGAGACCCCCGCCAGGCAGGGCATGCCCGGCCAGATGTCTTCACTATGTCTTTTAGGTCTTGGCTTTGATTTCACATCCCTCTCCTGCCTGTCTCTTTCAGATGCTCAGTACAGTTGTTGAATAGGGATTTGGTAATCCGCTTAATGAGATATAAGCTTCATGATATCAGGGACTCTCTTGGTTTGGGTTACCTTCAAAGCAGACCCTGAAGCAAGGATTTGTTTTGCAGGGCCCCTAGGAAGCAGTGGCAAAGCTGGTAAGGTGGGGCAGAGAATGGTAGGCAGGCAATGCATGGTGTGTTTTTAAGCAGTTGCTTCAGCTGCTGAGGCCTGCTGGGGACTCAGGGAGATGGAGTCGAACACACATCTCAGCACTTAGAGTAGAGGGTGCTGGGCGTTAACACACCAAGTCTCAAAGAGAGAAGGAAGTGCTGAGGGCAACACACTGCCTGTGATGAAAGATGCATCTCACTCTAGGGGTGGTCAGGAGAGGCTATCACATGTCACAAAACAGTGGCCATAAGTCACAACCTGTCACACCCATTTCTTTGATCGCACTATTTAAAAAAAAACAACACATTGGATTGGGGACCAACATTTAAAAATCATAGGATTTCACATAAACAATTCAGCTTTTCTGAAAACCAAGAAGACCTGGCAAAACTGGGCTGAATTCCTGCCTGGTGACATCAGCTGCTCCTTTCAAGTGGGCCATGTGGTTTCTGGCTCACTGCAGCCCCTACAGGACCCAAGTGGCTGTCTCCTTGGCTCCCTGCCAGCCCTGCAGACATTTGAGTTTGTGCTCCCTCCACACTGGGAAAAAGAAATCAAGTACCAAGGAGGGGTTGGCTTAAATGAACAAAATAAAATGGAAACCACCAAAGCCACACATATGAACAGGAGCTTACAGGCCTTTGCTCCCCAAGGCTGCCTGAATGATAAAGAATTTTTCACTGTCAGGCCAGGATTGTAGAGAGAGCAAGTCTAATTGGGAATCTGCATGGGCACTAGTCCCTTGGCTTTCTTTGCCAGTGATCCTCTGCAGTAGACATTATAGCCGTGTTGTATGATGGCAAAAGGCACTGTGGCATGGGTATTTTCTGAGTATTGAACCTACTAGGGTTGGGCAGTGCAACAGCCCAGTGGTGGGGATGAGGATTAAATGAGATAGAGCATGGGAAAATTCTATCATCATTCCCAGAGCACTCAACCAGTTCCTCTGCTGTGTTGAAGGACAGTCCCGAGGCATGTTTAGACAACAGCAGAAGTCAGCCAGCACTCGCTGTCTGAGCAAGAACAATAGCTTTCAGCTGTTGGAAGCCTGCTGCGGGCAAAGCACACAACCTGATTCTCTGCCTATGGAATCTTCACATAGGCCCCTCAAGTAACTCTACATGCTGTTCTCATTGTGTAAGTGAGGCCTGGAGAGGTATCCGGCCCAGAGAGGCTTGCAATTACTAACCATTTGTTGATCGTTTACTAGGAACAGGGCACTGAGCTAAGTACTTCACACACATTAACCCATTTGATCCTTCCAATGGTCCTATTTCACAGGTAAGGCCAAGTAAATTGCATGCTTAGGAATGACTACCAGGAGTCAAAGGCATTGCAAGAAATCGGAATTAATTACCAAAGACAAAACTGAGCCTGTGGCTCTGGAAATGGTTGAAAGGGAGGATGGTTCTCAGAGAACCACATGGGCCAAGCTTGGTCTCCTCCCCATTTGACATATACTTTCTTCCTAAAACACCCTAAACGAACCCAGGTTGGGAGCTGTGATTTGGCTGCTGTCGTGGTAACCATGATGTCACAGCCCCCTTCTCTACTCTGTGGCCACCCAACCCCATGGGCACAGACAGGGCTTATACCAGTAGCCATCCCTGCGCAGCCCCACCATGCCCACGGCTGATGAGGCCCATCCCCGCAGTGATGACCATGAGCCTGCATGTACATTCAGTAGCCCTCTCTTTTGCAGGGTCTGGGAGCCGAACAGCCCGCACCACATGGGCCCTCCTCCCCGAGGCTCTGCCTCCCAAAAATAAGTAATCAAACCCTGGCTGCTGGCCCTCTTAAGAGCGTCTAGCAGGCCCTGAGACACAAGGCCTTGCCAGCCTTGTTTATAGTGTTCAGTTGTGCACTGCAGAGCACAACTGAAAGGCTGACAGCTGCACGCCCAGCTCACTCAGAGCCTGCCCTGGTCCTCCGCTGATGACATCAGATTAATCCACAGCTATTTCCAGCTCTGCTCTCCCGATGCTTCTGCGTTTGCCTGGAGAGGTGGCCCACAGCAATCTGTGTGTCCTGAAGGCTGCGTGAGCTTCCTCCCTGAGAGAGGGGTTTGGTCCTCTTTGAGCTGCTGCAGGAGAGCCACCTCCACAGCGTGGGCCCTGTCCCCCTCTGCTTCCTACGAGCTTCAAGAGCTCACAAAAAGGGCCCTGAAAAGCCCTTCGCAGCCTGTTGGGTTTTTCCCAGCTCTTTGCCAATCACCTGCCACCTACTTCTCGCTTTCTCTGTGAAAACACAGTTACATCTCTTCATAAGATCCAGAAAATTAAGGCTCCAGAGGAATTTATGAAATGCTCTTTGAAATACCTGCCCTCCTGATTTTCCATCTAATAGAAAGGGACCCCAAACAACCAAGAACATCAAATTTCCAGTCTGGAAGAACCTTAGAGCTGCCTCTTCTAGTAACGGTGTTTTTGTCTATTAATGATGGCAGCAAACACAGTGCTTTTCCTAATGCTTTATAAAGGCCATCTAATCTTCCCAAGTGGCCCTAGAGTGTGGGTGTTGTTCCCATCCCAAGGAAACCAAGATAAATGAGTTGCCCAGATCATTTGCACGCCTGGTAAGTGGCGGAGTTGCAGCATGCACAACCTGAACTGCCAGGCCAGACTCTGCCTCTGCAGAGAATATTTCAGGAGGCCGAAGAGAAGTCAGGTGTCCTGGCCACCAACTATTCAGCAAAGCAGGATGCTCTCCTCTCTCTGGGGAATGTGCAAGAAGCCTGGTTTTACAGAGCTAGAGTTTGAATAAGAATTTGTTTTACACGTCGGGTACTATGCTGAGCACTTTGTCAGACTTATTCCTCACAAAAGCTCTGAAGGCGCCACCACTGGCCTTCCCACTGCACACAGGAGGAAACCCAAATGTGAAGTAGGTCCGCAGGCATCCTGTGCTGCAGAGTAGTTGTCTAAAGATAGTGACAGTTTAGCAGGATGATCATGGATACCATATTCGTGTTAATTACATCTTGTCTTTTTCCAAGATGGCAAGAAAATGCTCACGGCCTATTGGGTGCTTACTATTATTCCTCGATTCTTACAATAGGCCCAAAAGACACATGTTATTGTCCTTATTTTTCAAATGAGGAAACTGATATTACCAAAGGGAACAAAACTTGGGAAGCAACACAGTAAAGATTCAAATATGTCAGATTCCAAAGTCCAAGTCCTTTTGACCACTTGACTGTAAGGACACACACACACATATTTGTCTTATTTCCAAGTCTCACATTCTATGGACTGAAATTGATAAAGGGGCCATACCTGAAAATAGGGGAGGGTGATACTCTATTAAATACCCTCACAGGAATTCCAAGTCTGGGCTTCTCTATCCCCAAACTCCTTTCCCATCTTAGAAAACAGATGCCTAAGTAACAGTGTGGGTTTTTCCATAACCACTGAATTCACTGACACAAGCTACCAGTCTCAGTCTTAGGACCCCTGGATTTGCCATTACCCACGGCCACAAAGGAAATGGAGAAAGCATGAAGGACTAGCTGAACCTGCTTGTGAGCAGTCCTGTGCATCTCTGAGGACAGAGGAGAGATTCTGAAAGTCTGGTGGGCTGGAGAAGAGGAAAGCTCAAGCAGGGGATGGGGAGAGAACAGGGAGAGTCAGAGATGGGGCCAGTAAGAGAATCAGCAAATACATTTAGTCCTTATTTACACTTTCAGTTTCTCACACTAGAGAAACTATTCGGTATTTATACATGTGTGTCCTATTTATTTCACTTAAGAGTATCGCCTCAATGTGCATCCATTTAGCTATAAATGTCTCTAATTTCTCATTTTTTATGGCTGAGTAGTACTCCATTTTACAAAAAAACCACATTTTCTTTATCCAGTCTCCAGTTGATGGGCATTTGGGCTGTTTCCAAGCTTTAGCTATCACAAACTGTGCTGCTATGAACATGGGTGCACATATATCACTGTGGTATGATTCTTTTAACTCTTTGGGGAAGATCCCCAGCAGTGGAATAGCAGGGTCAAATGGGACTTCCAGGCCTAGTTCTTTGAGGTATCTCCATACTGATTTGCACAGTGCTTGCACCAGTCTGCACTCCCACCAGCAGTGGAGCAGGGTTCCTCTTTCCACACAGCCCCGCCAGCATTTGTTATTGGTTGATTTCATGACAGCAGCCATTCCTTCTGGAGTGAAGTGGAATCTCAGCGTTGTTTTCATTTGCATCTCTCGAATAAATGTATAATAGGTAATGTGAAATAGGAAGAAAAGGGGCAAAGGGGAAGGAAGTGGGAGGGCTAGAGGAAAGGATAGAAGGGAATGGGATTAATATGAGGAAATGGAAAAATAGGAACAAAATCTTTATAAATAGAGAGGAATGGAGGGGTTGAAGGGAGGGCTGGGCAAGGGTGAAAAATAAGAACCAAGGGAGACTATGTAAAGGTGCAAATTTCCAATGATGAATGTCATTATATTGTATACCTAAAATGTACCAATGATTAGAATGAATAATCGATAATGTAAAATAGGAAGAAAAGGTCCAAAGGGGTAGGGGTAGTGGGAGGGGCAGGGGAAAGGAAAGAAGGGAAAGGAAAAATGCTGAGAAATGGAAAAAATGGAAATAAAGTCTTTGTAAATAGGGAAGGGTGGAGGGGGTGAAGGGAGGGCTAGGAATGGGGAAAAAATAAGAACCAAGATGCATCATGTAAAGGTACAATTCCCAATGAGAAATGTAATTGTGTTGTGTACCTGAAATGTACCAATAAAAGAATTTAATAAAGTGAAAAGAAAAGAAATAAAAGTCTGACAAGATGTTGGTAAAAAAAGAAAAAGAGAATCAGCAAAGATTGTCTCGTGCTGCAGGGGCTCTCACTTATCTTCCTAAGCTTTACAGGGATGCTGCTTCCACTTTGGACATTATTTCAACAGCCTAGAATTCAGACTTTAAAAGTTCATAATTTTATTTGTAAGGGATGGTTCTAAGGAGCTGTCATCCACTTAGGGAATTTCCCCCCCCTAAAATCCATAACAATGTCTTAAAAAAAATTAGTGTTAGATGTAAAAACTAGTGAAATCCAACTAAGGTCTGTATTTGAATCAATGGTATTGAACAGTGTCAGATTCCACAGCGTTCTGTTCATTGTTGATGGTTATATAAGATATCATTGGGCGATGCTGTGGGAGGGAACCAGGGAAGTTTTTATGATTCTTACCACTCTTCTGAGTCTTTTATTATTTCAAAATAAAAACTTATAAGTTGAAAGACAAAACATTTTTAAAAGTAACCTGATATGTAACTTCTCTGATAGTGATAATTCTGTTGTAGAATAAACCTTCCATTTTACTTTAGCTATGGAGAATCTCAAAATAAAATCTGAAATTCATTCTAGAAATACCTTGGCTGTATTGGCGTCTATGTTTATGTTCTTTCTCCAAATGTTGATTTTGTACGCTTACTTATATTTCCTGGGTCCTGAATTTTCCTCCTTAGTTTTATTGTTTTATTATTGTTTATATAATTCTTATGAGCGACTTCAAGTCCTTTATGGAAAGAAACAGTATGTAAATATATAAACTAATAAAATAATTAGCTAGTTTATGAGATGGCTACATGTGCTTTTTATGCATCTAGGAACGGTTTCCCATTATTTTAAAGCACTTTCCTGGCACCAATGGTCCCTCCTACACAGGACTCTTCCCGAGAGTCACCTAGGTCTCTGGTGCCTTGAGAGTCCTCAGCCCCGGAGAGCCTGGTACCAGGCAGGGGGTGCCCAGCCAGTGAGCCCCAGGGTGGATGCTGTCCCTCAGGCGGGGCCAGCCTCGGTCCGGCAGCCACTCTGCCTGCAGTTCTGCCTTCATAAATGCCTTTAAGTACTGCAAGTTTGAAGTCTGGAGGTAACCCTATCTCTATGTCCTAGAGCAGCTATAACCCAGAAAGAAGTGTTTTGGAAACACATTTCAGGAAGGCACCTTCTGTGAACCCCTCTGCCTAAGAGGTTGTTGTGACACTTCACTCAGCAGCCACAGACTGGCTCAGACTCTCCACAAACCTGAAGCAAAGCCAGTGCCAGGCATCCCCCAAAGAGGAAGGAGAGAGAGGGTTCAGAGAGCCCCTGGTGGGTAGCACCATGCACCCCCACCCCCATGTATCCAGTCCCAGCCAGCTAAGCCAAAAGCGCAGGAAAGCACTGAAGATAGAATATCCAGCTCTACCTCTCTTCAGTGAGTTGGCCTCCTTTCTGAGCCTTAGTTTCTTCATCCGGAAATGGAGGGTAGCTAGCCCACCCCACAGATTCCTTACAGGGTGAACATGCAGTAACATGTGCAAATGGGTCTAACATGTTGCCACTACCAATGTTTAACCTTTGTCTCTTCTTTAATAATAATAATGACAGGCCAACATTAATTGTGTGCCAGGTGCTGTGTTAGGTGGTAGGAATACACAAACAAATAAATTGCTATCCTGCCTTTGAACAGATGAAGATCAATGTTTAGAGATTTTTAACAATGTGCATGATTCTATTCAAGCCTCGCAGTAGCTTCATGATGCTGGTTCATTTTCTTCTTACGGATGAGAACAGTCATCTGCTGAGAGTGATGCCGATGTATGGTGCCCCTCAACTGCAAGGAGAGGGGTGCGGATTGCATGTGGCAAAAGAGCCCTGGACATATGAGGGGTGGGAGCTAGTGGATGGTGCTCCTGTGGGGTGTGTGGGGTCTCTTTACTTGCAGATTTTAAGAAATCAAGGACAGCTTCTGGATATGGAGGGGTGGGTTGACTTCCGCCGCTGGGGTGAATTAGGGGATGCTGAGTGCTTCTTGTAGCCCTTCCCTCACAGTTCCCCGGCTCTCTTCCCTGCAGGTGTCTTCAGCAGCAGCCCGAGGCCAGCCTGCCCACCGCCAGTGTCATTCTCTGTTTCCATGACGAAGCCTGGTCCACGCTCCTGAGGACGGTTCATAGCATCCTTAACACGGCTCCCAGGGCCTTCCTGAAGGAAATCGTCCTCGTGGACGACCTCAGCCAGCAAGGTAGCTGTGGGTGTCCTCCAGGCTCCCTGGGGTGGGCCTAGGCCCCTGGGGGTGTCAGGCCCATGCTAAAATGGGGGTTTGGAACCTATTTGAGGAAAAGCTCCCCATATGCAGACCTCCAATGAAGACCAGGTGCAAGTAACTAACTTATTAACAAAAAGCATCCACGGAAAACCAGTGAGGCAGTTCGGGGGGGTGGGGGGGGCGCAAGACAGAGAACAGGAAGAAAGCAAGAGGGAGGTCCCAGGAGGGTTCTGTGCAGGGTCACGTCAGTCTGGTCCCATTCGGGCTCTCTCAGGCACCAGCTTCCCACAGTCCAAGGAGCCTCTCCCCCAAACCTCTGCCCAGCACAAGAGGGTAAGCATTTTCTAAGTGTTCATTGCCTCTTAGATGCATGGCAAGCATTTTACAATTCATTGTTTAGAACAACTCACATACTGTCCAGATGAGGAAACCGGGGCCCAGAGAAGAGAAGAGACCAGAGCTGGCCCAGAACCAAGAGCGCAGAATCTGCCCCTCTCTGACAGGAACTCACTGCAGGGAACACCCCAAGAAGAAAGTGGAGACAGAGAAGTCTGCTGCCTGACTTCCAGGTCAATGGTTCTCAAACTTGAGCTGCCTCAGAATCACATGGGGGCCTTGTTAAAACACCGATTCCTGGGCCAGCTCAGAGTTTTGGGGGTCTGAGCTGGGGCCCAAGATTTCGCATTACTGACAAACACAGCTAGTGCTGATGCTAGGGGGCCATGGCCCACACTTTGAGAACCTCTGCCCTGATGTTTGGCTTGGAGACCAAGTCATACATTTCTGGCTCAACTAAGTGACGTATAGAGGGCTCCTCTGGCATTGTGAGAAGCTGCAAATACTCAGAAGGAAGCTGAGCATCTGTGAGCTCTATGAAGCACATTTCTAATGGGAACAACAGAGGATGGAACAGAATGAACAGAGACTTTCATTTGTTCTTTCCAAGGCTCTCACGTCAGGAGTTTTGTCAGCCTGGCCAAGGCAAAAAGTCAGACCAGCCAGAGGCTCTGGAAGTACATGGGGGCTCCTGAGACACACATGGCTGTGTATTAGGAGGACTGATAACAGTCTCAGGGCTTGGCTGGGCTGGCTGGAATAAATGCCCAGAGATACAGCAAACTCCGGGCTGGGGCTGATGCACACCTACGGTCCCTCCGCACCAGTGTCCCTCAGGAGTGTGGGGAGTAGAGCAGCTGCCTCTGAATCCTCAGCTCCCCCCTGGTCCTGCTGGAGGGTATCTGGATCCCAGGTCCAGCATCTAAGCTGCTGCCTCCTGTCCAGCTCTCCTCATGCCCTTCACCATTAGGCTGGATCTCCAGCCACTGACCCTACATTTCCCACTGACCCTCGGGTACAAGACAAGGCCTTTCCCACAGCTAGGGGTGGCACTGGCTCTGTTTGTCCCTAGGTGACTTCTCTCAGACCCAGAGCTCAGACAAAGGCCAACACATACACTGTTCTCATTTACTCCTCATGGCCACCCTGAGAGCAGAGCTCACCAGCCTCACTTTGCACAAGCTGCCACAAGGTGCGTAGGGCCACCCCAAGCTGCTGGCAGCTGTGGTCATGACAGTGTGGCAGAGTCATCTTGATGAGCTTCCAGTTATTCATCTTAGTAATAACTTCCACATTCAATTGTTAAATGAGAAAATGCATGGGCTTCCCAGCCCATGATAGTCTCTGGCAAATGGAATTCAATACCATTGCTGTTTTCTGGAAGGAATGGGTCTAGGATCATACCAGCTCCCAAGCACTCTATTCCAAGTCATGTGGTCTTACGTGCTTCAAAAACTGAGAAAGTCAAACCACAATTATAGTTTAGAAATTCTTCCTGATCTCTCCGGGAAGCCTGTGGATGGCAATACTGGACTGGTATGGCAGCTCCACACAGCATCAGAGACGCGGCTCCTCTGTTTTCTATTTAGCCATGCTTACAGCGTAGTTTGGCCTCGTAATCACAATAGGGCTGCTCCACCTCTGGGCATTGCACACACAATGCTGAAGGAAAAGAGTGAGAGCAGATAGGCAGAGGCCTGAAAGTTTGTTTTTTTTAGGGGGAAAATATCAGTTAAAATAAGAGTTTCCCAGAATCCTCTCATTTATTATCTTTCTACCAAAGCATCTACCAGCAGAAAGAGTCTTGGGAGATGTATACTTTGAGCTGCTCTGAACAGAATCAAAGTTCTGTGAGAGAAGTGGAAGGGAGAATTCTCCCTTGGAGAAAGTGATTAGCAGTGTTCAATTCAGTGAACTCATAAAGGCCTGGTTCTCAGATGTGCAGATTCAGAAATTTTAATTGCTTAACTAATAGGGGTTCCTGTCTAGGGAGTACAGTGGGACTAACAACCTGGCAGAAAAGTAATTATAAGGTAGTAAAGCAGCACACTTTACCCCTGAGAGACATGATGGCCAAGAGAGCGGGGATCTGTGTAGCCGAGGAACTTTAGATTCTTGCATCCACTGCTCTGGACATTGTTTCCCATGCAGAAAGCCCGTGATGCTCAGAAGGATGCTCTTGAGGAAGGAGTGCCAGGAGTCTGGTGGGGGATCCTGGGTGAGGCTGACAGCCCTCTGCCCCTGCCCGCACCTGTCTAGAGATCCAGCTCTCAAAGCAACCCAGCCACATGTGTTCACAGTCAAGACCACCTCTGGGATGGGCAATGGGGCAAATTCTCGCAGTTTGCTCAGTTCTGCTCAACACACACGTACTGAGTGCTGGCTTCAGCCAGGCCCTGCACTAGGGGTTGGAGCAGCCGAGATACATGAGGTACCATCCTCACCTTTGGGGAGACCTTAGTGGGCTGGAGCTCCCCATTTCCAAGGATCTATGGGAGCCTCTGCTTCTCTGTGGATACATTACTCCTCCCATCCCACTGGCTTGTTCCTGTTGGCATGTGAGTGCCACCGCCATGCGCATGCACACGCACACACACAGTTAGACTTTTTTATTTTGAGCACAAGACTTAATAAGCATCTTTCATCCTTTTCATCACCTTCTCCTTCAGAACCTTCATCTCCTTTGCCCTCAGCCTTCCTAAAACACTGTACACACTCTTGGTCTCAGTTTTTAACACCTCCCACTTCCTCCCTACAACTCTTTGCCTCACAGACTCACCCTTCCACTGCAATGTGACCTGTTCAGCAAACACCTCACTGACTTGCCAGCTGCCAAATTTAATGTCCTTTCTGCCTTTAACTTCCTTGACCACTGTCTTATCTTGGGTCCCCTGGAAGCAGAGTTTGAGGCAGGGATTTGGGAGCTTACTATATTTTTTGGGGGTGTATTCTCTGTCACTGAGAGAACATTAGCAAGTTCTGTCCTCTCCTAGTTCTGCACAATCCCTTCTGGGTTCAAGTGGGGAGCATCATGACCTATCCCAATGAAGGAAGCATCTTATCTCTTAGCAACAACCCCACTGTAATAATGCATTTGAGTTTTGGGACCCTTGTGCTCACCATGGGATCCAAGAGAAACAGCAACCCTAGTGACAGTCATCATAATCCCATTGGCTATGGCATCTGTGACTCCATTGACCAGAACCCTGTCAATTCCAGGACAACTCAAGTCTGCTCTCAGTGAATATGTGGCCCAGCTGGAGGGTGTGAAGTTGCTCAGGAGCACTAAGAGGCTGGGTGCCATCAGGGCCCGGATGCTGGGCGCCACCAGGGCCACAGGAGATGTGCTGGTCTTCATGGATGCCCACTGCGAGTGTCACCCCGGCTGGCTGGAGCCCCTGCTCAGCAGAATAGCTGGTGACAGGTAACTCTCCTCTCCCAGGGCCTGCAGAGCAAGGGATGGGGCTGGGTGAAATAGTTTCTAGGTTCAGCCACTCACACAGCAGAACAGTCTCTGCAGTTTGAAAAAGTGCCAGGGTCTCCACCCTTAAAGTTTGATTTGTTACCTTGAGGTTTTCAAATGCCTTGTAAGAAACCCAGGGAATTATAGTTGGAAGCGAGGTTATAGGTCTTCCTGTCCATCCATCTTTTCAACCGTAGATGTAGAAATGGAGGCCTGGAGAATAGTATCTATGAAGTTACAAATACTTGAAATCCTATTAAATTGCATGGAAGTCCAACACTGTACCATGTCATCATTGCCCTTGACTTTTGTCAGTAATTTTAATCAAGATTGTAACATATAAACTGGGGGTGAAGGGGTTAAACGATCCTTGCCATAGATTTATTGATCCATAAAAAGGTAGCATCAGAGTGAGCACTAAAGTTTCATCAAGAGCCAGCATTCTTTGCTTCTCTGGTATGTATGGGGAGTTTCTGATTTTCCACCTACAGCCAGGCTGGAGAGGACTGTACTGTACATCATGTACTTTAAATTTTTCTTTGACCATTTCTCTCCTTTCCCTGTTGCCCTGTTCTTTCCTATTTCCTTGCTCAACCCCAAATTTTCCCTGAACATGTACTGTCAACTATTACCTTTGATCTGAATATCCCACTTCAGAAAGCCAAGACCTGGTGGCTGGTCCACCTTGGCCCACCTCAGGTATACCCCTTGGGACTCAAGTAGGCCTGTTACCAGTGGGACCTCAGTAAATAATTGATTGTGTCCAGCCTGGTGGGGTTGATGCTAGAACACAGCCATGTGACATCTAACCTGGCACTTCTACCCATGGTAAAAGTTTATTGTCTCATATTGGAAGTGATCATACAATAAGAAAAATTTATGAACGTCATTGGAAGGGATCTAGGAGATATGGGAGTTAACAGACTGCTGAATGGGGGAGATTTCAAACAACGTATAGAAAATTGATAATCTTCCAATGATTCCATTTTCAAGAATAGTCAGAAATTTAATTCTAAGTAAAACCAAGACAGATCCATTTTGATCAGTTCTATGATAAATTACCCCCTACTTTTGGCTTACATCTTATTAAGAAATGGCTGTATGCATAAATTCAGCACCAGAGCTAGGACAACAGAATATGCAAACTCTACAAGACTGCCATCTTTGACTCTTTTTCACTTGAAGTGACTATGTATCACTGTAGGCAGACTCTAAAATTGTCTCACTCACTCACCATTTAATTCCCATCCCAGAATCAAATCACGGATGGCTCTCATAGGGACTTTGGAGGTCATTTTGACCTACTTCATGATGTCCCCATTACCCCTGGGTTCCAGGGATGGTTAAGAGACCCCCTCAGGGTCACTGGCCCACTGGCAGCTGCCCACCACCTCCTTCACATTTAGCAACTGGCAATTAATGTTACTAGGTCTTATATATGGGTAGCCCTAGAAGACTTCTTTCAAATGCATTCTTCAGTGCCCACTGCCCTTGCTCTGTGAGGTGGCTCAGGGTGGTATTTTTCTCCTATTAATCACAAGGAAGAAACTGAAGCTCATAGCTGAAGTGACTTGCAAGGATACACAGAGAACAATGGGTAGTTGAGTCAGGTTTTCTCACTCTAGGTCCACTCTAGCTCTTTTCACTGTGTAAAAAAAAAATTTTTTTTTAAATCGAGGAAGTTGGTCAGAAAAAAATATTCACTCATCCTCACCTTCCATCCCAGTGATGGGTTATTTACTGAAGCATTGATGAGAGTCCCTCATGTCTGCTTCTCACACTGGTGCAATTTCACAGATCTGGAGACTCCGCACTCCAGGCTAAAGGAGAGTCAGGATCCTTGGCTGTAACTAAATGCAGCTCCCTGAGAAGCCTTCAGTGATTAGGAAGAACTTCTAATTTCTCGTGCCTTCCTGTCCATCCCATTTCCAAGCCTTTCTCCCCATTCTCTCTCCCTGTCCTTCCCTCCCTTTTCCTTCCCCTTCCCCCCTCTTCACCCTCTCTCTGTCTATTTCTGTCTGTCTCTCTCAGACACACACAGTCACACTGGGCCTTTGATCCTGATGTCTTCCTGGCTTGGCTTCCCCTTAGTGTTCTCTCTCCTCTGTGTTTTAGGACCATCTTTTCATCCCCCATACTTCTTGCATGGCTTCCTGTCCCCCTTTGTTTCCTTTGGCCCCCTGTGACTAGCTCATAAGCCTTGGCAGGGAGGAACTGAAAGAAAAGGTACCTGTCTGGAATCTGAGGTCTTCCTCATCTCCATCCTTTCCATACGGCAACGCCCTGGGTGCTGCAGCATGAGAGAGTGATGTCCTCTCTGTGGTTTGCCCTGCTTCCCCCGGGACCTGGCCCAGGTGGCTCTTCTGGACCTCCTGAGTCAGCTTACCCCAGGGAAAGCGAAGCTCTGTGAGCTATTGGCATGGCGGCTCGTACTGCGGCTCTCTGAGAGAGAAAAGGAAACCCAGCTTCCTTAGAGGCTCCTGTTAAGAGCGGTACTATCACCAGGTAAGGACCCAGTGCCTGAAAAAGAGGAAAAGTCTGAAAAACTTTCCTTAAAAAAGTGGAGTGGGAGTGGCGAATTTACTGTAATAAGCCACTAATCAGCTATTTCAAAGAGCCATGTCTTCCTCCACACTCTGGTGAGAGAATTCAGAGCCTGGTTACTGGCCTTGTGCCCTGACCCTTCCTGTGGGACAGGACAGGTCCACCCCTGGCCATGTGGCAACATTGGATTTTTATGGTCCTTATAACTCTTTACTCCTATTCCTCAGAAAATATATTATAATGTATTTACTTTATTGGAATAAGACATCTTAATCCTAAATGCCAGAAATTATGAATATACAAATTTAGAATGATCTTTAAGGTGGAACAGAGCACAATCCCATACTATACATAGCAACCCTAGACAAAGTTCTTCCACGAGCAGTTGGTTTTGGGGAAGTCCTGGGAGATGCCATGGCCAGAATCAAATGTAACCATAGTGAAAATCATGAGTATCTGTGTCACACCCAGCTCCCGGTGTCTTGTACTGACTGCTAGTTCTAGTTCCCAAGCCAAGCAGTAGCAGTCATACCTCTAGAAAAATGAAGGCTTCCAGAAGAAAGAGACCTGTTTTAGTAGGGGCTGAATGACAACATGCTCTCAAGAGGCTGGACAAAGTGTCTTCCAACTGCAGACTGGACTGGCCCCTATCTGAGAGACACTGAAACCTAAGGTCACCCAGTGCTCAGCCAGGGCTGATCCTGCTCTGTGGGGAGAAGCAAGGAGAAGCAAGAAACAGCTTTTCCTTCCTCTCTGCCCTTTTAGGAGTTAGATAATGAAACACAGTCTGAGAATCCCCTGCATGTGCATGTTTCTGAGCGAGTAGCAGAGTCTATGTCTGTGTGTGTATGTCAGTCATGTGTGCATATGTGTGAGTGTGAGTACAGGAGCGTGCATGTGTGCGCGTGTGTTAAGGAGTTCGCTCCCTCAGCCGGAGCAGCTTCTTCTGGGTCTGGTGCCCTAAGGAAACTCGGCAGCACCCCTCCTCCTTCATACTCCTCAGAGGATGAGTTCTCTCAGTTCTCCCTGGAAAAGTCAATACCAGTTCTAGGGTCACAAAAACTCAGGAAGAGATAATTCAGGCATAAGAACCTTTCCACAAACATCCAGGAGTATCACAAGCTTTCAAAAATGGTGTTTGTACAACAGACCTTGAGGAACATCCAGGCCTAGGAAAAATAGAGACAAGAAAAAGTAGGGTTTTTCTTCATTGTGGTGAAAGGTTCGGTTAGGGAAGTTGAAACCACAGTTAGCCTTTGAATATCTGGACAGCGGTGTATTGGTTAACCTGGTATACTTCAGTTAACTAGTCTTTGTTGACAGCTGGACTGCCTCTGTATGTCTTTTGAAACCTAACACTTGAGTTCCGGAACTTGGAAGGCTTACCAGAGGTTCAGCCTTGCCCTGACTGGGAGTTCAGACTCTGCTCACAAGTGAGAGAAGCATGGAGTGAGCAGACACTGCTGGCCCCTTCCAAATCAAACATGGTAGCTTTGCTTTGGCTTTAAGTGAATTCCAAGAACATCAGACACATTTGTAGGTACAAAAACAAAGCTAAATATAATACTGTGAGTTTTAAAATTGTGATTAACTACGCTTCTTGAGTCACTAGACTGCAGTTACTCACTCATTTAGCCCTGATTAAGCAGCCACTATGGCCCATGGGAATAAAACCAAAACAGAAAACATCTCTCCCTTCATTCACTGACACTAGTCTTCATTTCTACCCAAAATGTACTCAAGGAGGCTCAAGACTAATCAGTGTATTCCCACTCAAAATAGAGAAAAAAGGAAATTCCACAAAGGAAAAGATGTTCTTGGGAATCAGGAGTAATACAGCTGTAAGGAACTTTATCTATGACTCTGAGATTCCAGAAATACAAAGCAAAAAAAAAAAAGAAAAGAAATATGATGGATTTTAGAGTTTTCATTTACTGATAAAAATATATACATGGCTTTGTCAAGCACAAAAATCCATGGAAAACCAATTGTGTGAGTGCTTGAAGGTGATTTTCTTTCTTGTCCTCTTATAATTGATGAAGACAGCACAAATTGGATGCAATTCTTCAAAATTCAGCCACGTAGTTCCCATGCCTCCCTATTCTGAAATTCCACAGCATGCTTTGTAAATAGGCAAATGATTTCATCTCCCCGATTTGTTCCCCACTAAGTGGAGATTTAGGAGGGATTTGGGTGCCTCCTTTCTCCTTCATTCTTGCTTCAATTTTCTTAGGTCAATGTGGGTACTGCAAAATAAAAGAGACCCAGAAGGATTGAGTTCCCCTTGCCTTCCAGTAGAACAAAGTAAAAAGGGCAAGAAAAGGACATCAGGATCTTCTCCCTAAATATAGATTTCAGGACTCCCTAAACTAGCATTAGTCACTTAAGGCCACAGGATAAAGCAGGTCTTTGATTCTTGGGACCACCCTGGCCCTCTCTACTTGATGTGGGCTTGCTTCAGCCCTGGCTCTCTTCAAGATGCAGAGAACAGAGATGGAGACCAACGTGTGTATAGCTCCTTTCAGGAATCTCACTTCTCTAAGAGTGGTACCCTCAGCAAGCCCTCAGTTCAGGCTGGATCCAGTCCATAGCACAGATTTCCAGAGTTGCTGCTGTAAGGGGGTAGAATAAAAATGTGATTGAGGGCCAGGGATTTAGCTCAGTGGTTTTGTCACCTGCTGCGCAAGTGCAAGGACCTGAGTTCTATCCCCAGTACCAAAAAAAAAAAAAAAAATGTGATTGAGACACTGAGCAGTGGAGAGCAGCTTCTGGAACACTTGAGCGATAACTTGCTTCATTGATGGCTAAAGTTTCAAACCGTGCCAATTTCCCACTCACTCTCTCTGAGAACATATTGCCAGGCTGTTCAAAAAAATCAGGATAAAATATAATCTCCAACAGCAGCAGGAAATGAGCAAATAAACCTAGATTCAGAACTTTGTTGTTTTTCCTTTTATAGACACCTCGCGCTCATATAGAAATGCATTAACATTGGCTACACCTCTTGGGCTTGGTAATCCTGACTTCTCAAACCAATCAAGTTTTATGATGCAGGAAAGGAACAGGAGCCAGACCTTACAGTAGGAATCCATAGGGCATATGACATTGTGCACAATATTTTTGTATATGGGCATATGAGCATTTTCCTCAATATCCATATCAAGGTCTATGGTTTCACCTGATTCTCAAAGAGATCAAAGACGTCAAAAGAAATTAAAATAAAGCAAGAGGATCACAAGTTCAAGGCCAGCCTGGGCTCCATATTGAGACCTGTCTCAAAAAGATAGATGATAGATAGATAGATATAGATAGATAGATAGATAGATAGATAGATAGATAGAACAAATAAACAAATAGAGATTAGTAGCCATGGTCCTAGAGTATTATAGTTGAGAAAGACCTTTGTGGGAAGTAGTTTAACCTCCCACTTTACAAATGAGGAAACTGGGGCCCAGAAAGGTATAATTGCTATCTTGAGGTCACACAGCTCATTGGTGCCAGAGCTGAGCCTAGAACCCCACTTCTTTTTTTTTTTTTTTTTTTTTTTTTTTGGTACCTGGGATCAAACTCAGGACCTTGTGCTTGTGAGGCAGGGTGAAACCACTGAGCTAAATCCCTGGGCCATAGAACCCCACTTCTTTGCCTCTCATGCTGTCAAGAGATTTTTTTTTTGGTACCGAAGATCGAACTCGGGACCTTGCACTTGCAAGGCAGGCAGTGTAACCACTGAGCTAAATCCCCAGCCCCAAGAGATTTTTAAAGAAAGAATGGAGCAGGTATACTCTTTAGTGAAAGGGGGCCCAATTCCTTATGGAAAAATATAATTTCTAGGATAGTGAGACACAACAGAAATATACCACGAGCCACATGTGTAATTTAAAAGTTAATAGTCACATTACAAAATAAAAAGAAGGAAAAAAAACAAAATAAAGAGGCAGATGAAATTAGTTTTAATAATATATTTTAGTAAACCCAATATATCCAGAATATCATTTGAACATGTAACCAATATAAAAACTAATCGAGTATTTTTTTACAGCCTACATTCAAAGTCTTCTAAGTTCAGTGTGTATTTTATACTTACATCCTAATTCAAGCAAACCACATTTTAGGTGCCCAATAGGCATGAGTAGCTGGTGACTGCCATGTTGGACATCACACGTATAAATTTTATTTTCATACACCAGCAATTGAATGGCTTGTATCCTTTGATTTCTCAATTCTTCCCAGAAGCCGTGTGGTATCTCCGGTCATAGATGTGATTGACTGGAAGACTTTCCAATATTATCCCTCCAAGGAGCTGCAGCGTGGGGTATTGGACTGGAATCTGGATTTCTTCTGGGAACCTTTGCCAGAGCATGAAAGGAAGGCCCTCCAGTCCCCCATCAGCCCCATCAGGTGAGCCTGGTGAGCCAGCCTGGCTTGCCTTTGGCACCACACTTTCTCCACATGTTTCCTGAGTCTGTGTCTCACTTTCCTCATCAGTGAATTGACAGTAATTACAGTATTTACTTCATAGGACTGTTGTGAAAACTTAAAGCATTAATATATGAATAGCATTTAGAGGACTCCAGGCTCTCAGGGCTAGGCGTTATTATCTTTGTTAGGTCAGTGAAATCAGTGAAGTTTTTCTAGTTTCAGTGGATGCCCCATTGCAGGAAAGAGGAAGAAGCTGAGCCAGACCCTGACCCACCTCTCTCACCAGGTAACACTGGCAATTCTTTGGCCACAAGTTTGCTCAGCAGAAATAAAGAATTTAGCTGGGTGAATGCTAGGGCACTATAAGTCTCAAAATATATCCAATTTTACTGGTCACTTCTCACATACTTGGTTTTTGGACAGCTATTTAAGTAACTGTTCTAGATACCTTCTGTCAAATAACAAACACCTCACACTTAGTGAAGAAAAATTAAACAGTCATTTGATTAAGTTCTCAGATTCTATGGGTCATGGATTCTGAAAGGACCCAGTAGGATTGGTTGCCTCTGTCTCCACAGTATCTGGGGCACATGCAGATGAAATACATTCCCCAACATCATAAAGCTAATGAGAGGTAGGTCCAGAGTTAAAACTGAATCTACCAGGTCCTTTGCTGCTATGCTATATTGTATTTTAAATACAAGTCCATAGTCTGTTATCCATAGTCACAAAATCTAAAGAGCTCTGAAAAGCAAGCAGTTTTTTCATAACCCCTTAGCAGAAGATGCTACCCTGAACGGACACAGGCATCCACACAGGCTTCATTTATCTCACTTACTGTGAAAATTCATATTTCACTGAATCTAGTTTGACTAGAGTGCTGCCCAGACCCTTCCAGGGCTGATATGTAGCGGATGACATGTGCACCTTTTTAAAATTAGGAAACTTCAGAATTAAAAAACATATTGGCCCCATGAGTTTTAGAGAAGGAATAGTAAACCTCCAGCCCCCAAAATGTAGTGAGCATTTAAAATGTGACATGCAGAATGCTGTGCACTTTTTATGAATTATTTTTAATCCCCACAAACCAATTATGGAACATTTTATTCCAAATGAGATGAGGAAACAGAGCTCAGAGAATCAGAGGTACATGTCTCACCCAAGATCTTACAAACGGTGAGTGGCACAGGTAGAGATTTTGTCAGTTAATATTGTCATATGGATTTTCAGTATTCTAGTATAACTTGATATTTTTAACAACCTAAAGGCCTTGTTAATGTAACACTATTTAATTGCTAACCCTAATTTTCTTATTCAGAGTTTCTAGTTTGTTTTGCTTATAAGTCACGTGTATAGTTTGTTTTGCTTATAAGTCACGTGTATTTCCACCAGGGTAGGTGGAGACCTTTCTACTTCCAGAGTCCCTGGTGGATTAATCTTAGAATTGGGGAGGGGAGGATGATCAGTCATGTAGAAAGCAGAAGAGGGTGAGGGAAGAGAGAGGAGGAAACATCTTGACGGTGTCCTTTTGCCTGGCCTGGCACTACCTCCTTAGAGTGTCTAATTTTAGCCAAGGCCCTTCTTCCAAACATCTCTCCAGAAAGCCTGGAGCTGGAGCGTCTGGGAGTGCTGGGTATAGACCTATGCCCTCTCTACAGGAGCAATGCCTGAGCAGAGGGAAAAAAGGCCCAGGTAACCTTAGTTCTCTTTTCATGAAACACTTGCATTTCTGACATCGTTGCTTTGCTCCAGTCTTGCAATTAAAGATGTTGAGATCTATCTGAGCCCAGAGCCCACCCTCTCAACCACTGGAGCTCCCACCTAGGAAACCTCCAGCTCGCCACTGCACCTGCTATGCTCCGCATTCTGAACTTCAGTCTCTTGCCTGTCTTCTCTGTCCAGGAGCCCAGTGGTACCCGGAGAGGTGGTGGCCATGGACAGACGTTACTTCCAAAACACTGGAGCGTATGACCCTCTCATGTCACTGAAGGGTGGAGAAAACCTCGAACTATCCTTTAAGGTATGTCCTGAGCCAAGGAAGGACCCAAGTGGGATCTCTGGGACAGAGTGTGTGGACACAGCTTGGAAGCAACCAATAAATACCATGGTCAGAAATACCATGGGTAGGGGCTGAGGCTGGGGGTAAATCATAGTCATTGCAGAGAGGTGGGTCACACATTCCATTACTCCCCCCTTTCCAACTCTCTTGTGTTCTACCTTGATTTTACTCTCATTGTACCTCATGAACTTTATTTTCAAAATGTGCTTTTAGGCAGGGTGCAGTAGTGCATGCCTATAGTCTCAGCACTTGGGAGGCTGAGGGAGGATTGTAAGTTCAAGGCCAGCCTGGGCTACATAGTGAGTTCAAGGCCAGCCTCAACTACAGACTAAGACCCTGTCTCAAAGAAAGGAAGGGAGGGGAAAGGAAGGGACGGAAGGAAGAAAGGGAAAGAAGGATGAACCTACCATCAGAAAAGGGCATATTTACACCTCAGAGCAGAAATTCCACAGCTTCTCAAGCATTCTCTGTTCCTAGCACCCTTAGTTGGCATCTCAGTAGTTTTTTTAACATCCATAGGCCAAATATAAAGCTATCCTGTGTATTCAATAATTTAGCCCAAACTACCTAATAAGTATTTATCCTAACAACTTACCACATGCAGGCCATTGCTGTACTTCTAAACCTTGGTATTAGATTGGACACCCACCAATCCCATCTTCTGTTCCACATTGATTTTAGCATAATACTTTCTTTTCATCACAGCATTCTCCAAAAGCTTAACCCAGCAAAGACATCCATCCTCAAAAGTGCAGAGATCTAGCTAATGTTGAAGTACGAATTACATCAGGCTTGTGGTTTGCACAATGTCCAACAGATGTCACTGTTTCGCTCAAAAAACTCAAAAATATCCTTTGAGTTCTTTGAGGTGCCCTGGGCACCTTGGCAAGGGTTTGAAAAGCCTAGCCTTTTTGTCTTTCAGTTCATGGGCTGCTTTTCTTAGAGCTATTTCCATTTTAGCCTCTGTCCCAAACTTGGACCAAAAAACTTCCTGCCCAATGAAGGTCAGGCATTTGTTGAATGGAAAGAAATATTAGGGAACAGGGAGGACCTTCTTGATGTCATGAGGGCTCCTAAGGAAGGCTCACTTTCATCTTCACCACATGCAGCTCTGAGTACATAGCATGAGGCTTCACAGGCTTTTAGAAAGTCCCTGACCACCACAGGCACCTCTGTCCCCAGGGAAGCACTCTCTGGGGAGTAGGGATACTAATCTCCAATGGGTGGTTCATCTCTGTAAGTGGTGGATCTGCACATGCATTTCAAACGTGGCACATTTAGGTAGATCCATGGACGGGCTCATTGCCCCTCAGATCCATCCTGGTATAAATACCCTATTCTTCCCACCTTGCCATTCCCCTGCCCAAACTCCCAGATCTGAAAGCTCCACTCTAAAGCTTCTGATGACCATGACCATTTTGTGTTTATGATTTCCTGTGCCAGCCCTCATGGACAGACTCCTTTTCTTCCAATTGTTCTAGGAAGTAGAGGTAGAATTGTTTACCTTCTCTCTTCATGGCAGGCCTGGCTCTGTGGTGGCTCCATTGAAATCCTTCCCTGCTCTCGGGTGGGGCATGTCTACCGAAATCAGGATGCGCACTTTCCCCTTGACCAGGAGGCCACTCTTCGGAACAAGGTCCGCATTGCTGAGACCTGGCTGGGGCCATTCAAAGAAATTTTCTACAGACATAGCCCAGAGGCCTTCACCTTGAGCAAGGTAAGGAGAGAGCTAGGTGGGGGTTTCTGTAACCATTGTAGGGTCACCAGCTGGAAACTGGGTCAGGGAGGACATCCCTCCTGCCTGGAAGAAAAGTAGAAGCTTCCAGCTTGGGCATCCTTGAGTTGTCCCCTCTCAAGTGGCTGCTGAGCATCAAAACATCACAGCTGAGCTTGGCCTAGAACTCCTAGTGAATATAGAATGGAATCCATGGGATGCAACCTTTACCATGGGTCCAGAGGAGAGACAGAACACAGATAAACAGTGGGACGGGTCCCCAAGGGCCCTTTCTTCTTGATCAAAGTGCTCAAGGCTATGGGATTACCTAAGACAGGAAACAAACATAAATATAAACTAAATAGAGAGGCTAAAATAGCCACAGAAAAATTAAACTTCTAAATCTGTAATTAAATATCCACAAAATGCATCATCAGTTCTTACAGAAAGACACATAAGTGCAATGTTAGCTGTGTTGGAAGTGGAGGCTCCAAAGGTAAGATTCCCAGGATGCATGGCAGTCCTGGAGCAGCTCCTATAAGCCTCTTGCCAGCCAGTGCTACTGGGTATGAGCTGGATGTGAGGTCGCATGTCATGGATGAGGGCTGGGCCTATCAAAGGAGTAACATGCCATACCAGGCCTTTTCCCGGGTGCAGGGAAGTCTGACAGGGGACTCACTTTCCTCCTTGGTCCTCAGAGTTTGCTCCCTCCCACCTAGATCCACTTCCTTCCCTTCAGCAGAACAATCTCCACAACCTGAAGTGTTTGGGTTCCTTGAACTTCAAGGTTGTTTCTTTAACTGGAGAAAAATGTTCATTATACACAAAGTCTCGGTTCATGCCTAAGGGCTAGACAGGCAAGAGACCATTCTTCATTCCCAGAGGACAAAATTATCTGGGTTTGATATTGGCTTTTTAGATATATGATCCTGAAGTTACTTAATCACTCAGTACTTCTACTTCCTCACTTACTGAGCATTCCCAATGTTGTTAGGATGATTTAATAAATTAATATATCAAAAACACTTAGAAGAGTGCAGGGCACTAGTTAGACCCTGTCTGGCTACTAAAAGTCAGCAAAGGTCACCTAAGCATCTGTTCTGGTCAGGCCTTGTGTGGGTCCTACAGGGGATGCTGAACCATGGCGAATGTCAGCAGGTGTCTGTGAGGCAGGAGCTCCCTGAGGGGGAACAATGGCCACAAAGATGAGAGTGATGTATCCTAGACAGGACCGTGGAGGGACACTTTCTTGGAGGAGGTAATACTTGAACTATGGCTGCACAGGTTCAACTCTAACATCCCAGGAGTAGTTAAGGGAAGAGTCTGTTCACTAAAGATACAACAAGAGTTTGCTCCCACTTAGCAAGGTCAGCTCCTAACGTCAGTCCCCGTTTGGCAACAGGGAGCTGTAACATTCTACCAACTTCTACAAATGTCCACAGAGCTGCCCTGGCTTTTCATTTCTTTCCTTTCTTTTGACCAAAGCATTTTTTTTTTCTCTCTTGGAATGTCAGTTCAGTATCTGCTCGTTGCTTTTAGAGGACACCTGCTTAATGTTGATTCAGACTTCATTTCTAAAGAACTTTTAAAGAAGTGTCAAATATAGCATAGCTTCTGATGAACTGAGCTAACCTGGCAGTCAGGCTCACTAGAACACAGTATGTGGCTCTAGCCAGCATGGTTCAACAGCATGTAAATTATTTGCAGACTTTCAACCTTCTCCTCACTAAGTTGGTGCAATTAAAAGTGCCAGTGAATATGCACTTGGTTCCAGGCAATTTCAGAAATTGGGAACTCCCATAATGCTACCCGATTAAGAGCCTGACCAGCCTGCTTTTGAGAAAACTCTATTTGCTTATCTGGTTGATGATTAGGAGATTTAAAAGGTACTTGTTTGTGTTCACCCAAGCCTTTCATTCTACAAAATAAAAAACTGAGGCCCTATAAGATGGGGCCAAAGAAAAGTAGGGAGAGATCCAGAAATAGACCCAGGAGTAGAACTAGCTCAGCTAGTTTATATTCTGCCTCCCAGCTCCCTAACACCTGGAAACACGAATCCTCAAGTTTCACACCTCTCCTTTCTGGGAATAGCAGGTAAAACTTCTCTTCTCTGTGGTTCTGACTTTGTGGGGAGGCAGCGATGTGTTTTTGGCATATAGATGGTTCTCAATAAATGTTTTAGAGATTTACAAGCTCAGCAAAGGCAGGGAGAGTAATTATTCTGCTTACTGTTAAAATCTCCAATGTTTGATTCAATCTCAGGTATGTAGGAAGGGCTCCATAAATATCCATTGATGAAACAAGTGGATGATAAAAAAAAATGATTAAACTGGACCTAAGCGTTGGTTCTTAGCATTAGAAGCTAGAAATTCTGGGAAAGTAGTTTAGGTACAATTAAATAAAATGTGAAAGGGTGCTTTGGAGAATATAAAGTACCAACTAGATACTAGGTTTAAGAGGACTTAAGAGGATGGCACATTTACTAGTCACTAGGAAGATATTTATCTCCTCTCTCTCTCTCTCTCTCTCTCTCTCTCTCTCACACACACACACACACACACACACACACACAAACACACACGATTCATATTTTGGAAATGTCTTATCACCTAGTTTGATTTCAACATTTCAGGGACATCTTTGCCTTCCTGAAGGTGTTAGAGAGCATTTACCTTACATTTAACTATCAAAAATTGGTTTTGTTCTAAAGATTTCTAACCTTTCCAAGCCCTCACATAGATTTTAAGATACACAAATCCTGGGAACCCACTGCTGGGGGACTTCACATCTCTCCCAGGCATAGTTTCCCAGATAGGGCAAAGTTCAGTGTTCTTACTGGTCACAGAGAGTAGGATAGATTTGTTATTTGTCTCATCATTAAGAAAAGTGGAGGTGAAAAAAAAAAAAAGAAGACGAAGGTGATAGAGTTCACACAAGGGAATGTTCCTGCTTTGGCAACAAAGTCTAGCACCAGGAGATACTGGCAAGTTTGCAAATAAACACTAACAATGCCAAGAAATCCTCAAATAACAAAACAAAACAAAAACTTCATGGCAATTTCCTCAGAGGAAAAAGCAATACTTGATCTCTTTGGCTTAACGGCGGGTAAATATGCTAAATAAACAAGAAATTCTGGACTTAAAGAGGTTGTTCTCAAAGTATCCACGGGGAAGACTAGAAATGGTTAAAATGCAGATTGCAGGGTCATCAGCCCAACCATCTGAGTCACCATCTCTGGGGCAGGGCCTAGGCAAGAGCCCAGGAAAACACACTCTGAGGAACATGGCCAGGGAGTCAGCATAACACCACACTCAGACCTTCCTCTTCCCAACATTTCCGTCTGAGGACTCAGACAGGGTAAAGGCATAGCCCAGTGAGCCAATGTCTTATTGCCAGGTAAGAGGCCATCAAGATGGACTCTGACATGGACATCTCTCTTCTTCTCTTCCTGTCAGGAAAAAATAATTGGGGAGGAGGGCCTTTGGTTATTCCAAAGCTTCCTTAGAACCTCTCTCTTTCCGAAAAATATCCAGGACTTCAAACTAAACTTTTGAGCAGTGTTTTTTTGTATCTTGCCAATATAGGCAAAGCATTAATTTTTACTAGTGTTAGGGAATTGCCTCGATGTCCATAAGAATACAGTTGTATTATAAAGAAGAATTTCAAGATGAGGGGATATTGTAGCAAACAAATGATTAATTCATGGAGGAAATTGGGCACCCAGAGCAAAAGAAAAAGAAACTTGGCTCTCTTGGTCCCTACCCCACAATTTCGCAAGTCACTTTATCTCAGTTGCTTCTGGCCAGTTCTTGTCTCCATGGGGCCATCTAGGTTCGGCACCATGCAGCGGGTGATGATGCACTCTTATAAATCAAGCCCTCTGGGAGGCTAAGGCAACAAGATCCTAAGTTTGAGCCTGAGCAATTTAGCAAGACCCTGTCTCAAAAATACAAAAATAATGAAGGGTGGATATAGCTCGGTATGAAGGCCTTGGGTTCAGTCCCAGAACTGCAAAAAAGTAAAAAATTTAAAAATAAAGTTCTGCATTACACAAACCTAGGTGCAAAGCTCCATCACTTTTTCCAGCTTTCATCGAAGTCTTGAAAGCATGCACATCACAGTCACTGGAGATGAAGCTCTAGGAGGCTTTGGGAGGAGGTGATATCACAGCAGTGCTAGTGCCGCAGTTCTCTTTAGGAAGACCTGTCCTACTCTGTCCTTTCAAAACCTCTTCTCCCAACTCATGAGCCTCCCCCATGTCTGTAGGCCCTGAGAACTGTGATCTTGGGCTCCTCACTCTGTCCCAATCCTTGGTTCCTCCTAGCCATCCCTGCCGTTCCCCTACTACGTGGATTTTGCAGTGAAACAAGCTTTCATTATTTCACTGCTGATATCCTTCTCCTCCCCCAGGTTGAAAAGCCAGACTGCATGGAACGCTTGCAGCTGCAAAGGAGACTTGGTTGTCGGACCTTCCACTGGTTTCTGGCCAACATCTATCCCAAGCTATACCCATCTGAACACAGACCCAGGTTCTCTGGAAAGGCAAGGCATGACCCAGGGAAGACTGGAAGGAAGGATGGGAGAGGGAAGCCACCTAAAACAAGAACTGTACATTCAGATGTTCTTCCATTACCCTGGCCAACCAATCATGAGCTCAGAAGGGCCTTGGAGGCCTTCAGCTCATGCCCTAACTCCATGCCAGCCTGAAGAAGGTGGTTAGGTTGCCCTATCCCAGAGTTCCTCAACAGGACAAATGTGGCCTGTCTCCTTCAGGAGGCTTGTCCCTTAAAAATCAGTGGCTTCAGGTTGACCCCATCCATTATGACCTGAACAGTGCACCTTGGGCTACATTCCAGGCAGGAGAGATCAATGGTTCCTGACTCAGGATGTTTTTACAATGGAGGTCGTGAACACTGGGATTCACTTCTGTGTGCTTGTCCACTTTCAGCTCCACAACTCTGGGCTTGGCTTCTGTGCAGACTGCCAAGCAGACAGGGACATCCTGGGTTGTCCCATGACTCTGGCTCCTTGCAATGACAGTAGGAAGCAACAGGTGGGTGATCATATTTCTCAGCATGGATAACAGCCCAAGGAAGCTTTTCGAATGGGTGCCATTTTTCCGGGCTCTACTCCACTTCTCTTTGCTATATTTCCTGTCTGTGATTCCATGTCTCCTAACTGTCCATAGTTCCCCAGCATGATTATTTGTCACAGCTCTGCACACCTCACCCCCTGTTAAAGCACAGACAAGGACCAGGATAAAAGAATGAAGCATTTAGAGAGAAATGGGAAAGCCCTTTTGCCAACACTTCCATTTGGCAGATGAAGTAACTGAGGCACAGAATCACTAATTCAGGCATTGCTGATCTGATCGATGTCTCTAGAGCTGAGGCAGGGTCCAAGGGTCTGAGAGGAGGAAGAGGCAGGTAGCTGAGTCATGGGGAAGGATCTAGATGCAGCAGGGTCATTCTAGCATCCAAGTAGTATCCCTTTGTTCATTAGAAAGATCTCCCTATTATCTTGGGGTATTTCTTGCACTCTTCAAAATTTTCATCATGGTTATAACTGCCTGAGGTAGTAGAAAGCCTCCTTTGATGCTAGCTGAGCATTAGTGGGTCCACTTTTTTTGACAACTCAGTAGAAAACCTACCAAGTGCAAACTGTCCCCAAATCTCTATGCCTTCAGGCTGTGGTAGGGACCTCTGAGTTAAACTTTCCATCCCAAAAGCTCCTAATGAAAACATTTCTGGAGGTGTTTATTGGAGGGGGCAGGTGAGGTCTGGAGAGCCTGGGCTAAGGGAGGGACCATTTCATGGAAGGTGTGGGTCAGGCCCTTCAGAGGGGGCCAGGTCAAGGCTGGGCTTTGCAGTGCAGGGAAGGACGGGCTCTTCTGACTCTGCCCTTTACCAATCTCCCTGAATATTCCTATAGGCATTCAGACTCAAGGGGCTCAAGGGAGTACTAAGTGATGAAGCTAAGATTAGGTGTGAAAATTGAGCATGAGGTACTGTCACCAGTGGCTACGTTTCAATACAAGTTCCCCCACTTGCTAGCTGTGAGATCTCAGCAGGGTTCTTAACTGTTCTGAACCTCAGTTTCCTCATCTGTAAGTGGGGATGGTATGGCCTCCATCATGAAAACACAATATTACCTTCTTTCTTTTGGGGAAGGGGAGATCAGTGATCCAGCCATAATGTGAACTCGAGAAACTGAAAGCCTTTCCCTCAAAACACCTAGATACGATATGCTGGGAAAAGAATATGAAATAACCTTTTTCATGCTTAAGTAATTGAGTTTCCACAAAAGAAAGTAAAATCTCCAGGGATCAAAAGCCAAGAGGCAAAAACAGAGCCCAGGGCGTGAGCTGGCCTGGCCTGCCAGGTGGAGGGGATTGTCGCCATTGGCCTCTGGAATCCATGCAGGGATAGGCAGTGAGAGCTCACCTTCAGCCCAAGGATGTGAGAAGCCAGAAATGAGACTCCCTTATAAATCCAGGTTTGCCCTTCAAAGAGTAACCTGTCCTTGAAATTTTTAACTAGAAATATCTATGTACTGCCACAGGGAAATGGCAAAGAGCCCTGTCTACACAGGGGTTAAGTACGAAAAAAATTACTGTCCCCTGAAAACTGTCCACAAGCTTGCCTTCAATATGTGTTGGGGTCAAAATGTATACTAATTGTGTAGTTTGGGAATCTTTGAGTAGGGCAGGCTGCTTAATTTGCAGACCATAGTGCAAAACAAAAATGTGGCATCTCTAATTGGACAATTATTAATAATTTCAAGACAGTGACAGCAGAGCATTAAATCAGTTTTATTGAAGCAAAAGCATTAAACCCTTCTTAGCAGGAAGCCCCATGTGAGTGGACAGGTTGTATATCCATGAAATCAATCTTGCCTCTAAGCCACAACATTAAAATAAAAATCAGTTCAGGCTCCATCTGACAGGAACGAACACCAAAGGGTTCTGCAGGACATGGCTTCCAATTAGTCTGCACGGGCTTCTCACAGTTAAAACCCCTCTGCAAACCCAATACTGCAAAACCGTGAAGACAATAATAACTAGGAGCGAGAGTCAGTAGATAACCAGTGGCAGCAGGAAAATAAGTTTGGGATCTTTAAGATCTTTCCAGAAAAGATCAACTTGGGCCTCAGAAAGGTTCCTCTGCCCTTCCAACAGTATGCTTGCAAAACACACAGCAACCTATACACCTTCACCTATGATCCAGTAAGTAACACAATGGAGGGACTTGCCAGAATGTATGAATGTGAACACAGGGCAGCTGGAATGTGGGACTTCAGAACCAGGACTCATCTTGCAGCATGTTTGTGGTCTTGACCATCAGGTACAGTCTCACTGACTACCCTAGAACCTACAGATGGCCCCTAGACCTCAGTTCTACTGTGAATTCCTTTTGCCTCACCTCCAGCTCTGGAGAAGGCCTCTTTCTAGCTGTGCTAACCACCACTACCTCTGCCCCAGCACCTGGAGCACACCGGCAGGAAGGAGATCCACTTCGGCAGCCCACAGCACCTGTGCTTGGACGTCAGGCAAGAGCAGGTGGTTCTTCAGAACTGCACCGAGGAAGGCGCTGCCACCCATCAGCAGCACTGGGATTTCCAGGAGGTAAGTGATCACTCAGGAAGACTCAGCAGTGCTACTGGTCAGGAAGAACTTCTGCTGGCTCCGCATCCAGGTTCTTCCAAGAGATCAGATATTTTTATCTGCCTGTGCCCCTATTGTCAAACTTAGTGGCACAGCATTAAGGCCTCAGGAGGATGTAGAGACAACTCAGCAGGGAAGTTAAGCCATGAGCATCATGACGTGTACTAATTTGCCCCATCTCTGTATAGCTCTGATTTTGATTATTACAGAGAGGGATTGACCCATTTTTAAAGTTAATTAGCTTGGGTTACACACAGGATAGTGGAGCATGTCACAGAAATGGTCCATTACCCTGGTGGTGTGGTTTTAGGGACAATGCAAAGTCCCTGTGTCCACCAAAATTTAAAAAACATTTAGATGTAGATGTGTAGATATAGATATATAGATATGTTCTTTTTAATGCAAATTCACTGTGAGCATTTCAGTATTTTAGCAAAATTTTGACTTCTGTATTCCTGGGGGAGAAAAATTCTAGATCCTTTCCAGCAGTTATGCATCAACAGAGAGGAATTAGGAGAGTCGTAAGTACTTAGGGAGAGTGGGCAAGTCCCACACACAGGAGTAGGGAAGGGATGGGACAGGATTCACAATGAGTGTCCATGTGTAGCTTTTCTCCACTTCAAATCCTTTCTGGATTGAGTTCAGGCATTACTATCTAAACAAATACACAGATTTTTAAAAATTCTTCCTTCAACTTTTGCTTGGGAGTAAAGAGGATAAAATAACTAAGTAAAACTCTGGTACTCTTAAAGCAGACCATAAAAAAAGAGAATCACATAATAGAAAACAAGCTGAGCTCACAATAAAGTTCTTAGGGCTTCAGTGACATGCAAACCCAGGACTCGGGGACCCACACATGTGCCAAGAAGTCTTCAAAAATCGAGGTGCTTTTTGGGTGATCATAAAAGATCATTCTAAGAAAGCCCTGTGGTTAAGATACATTTTAGAAATAGTAGTTTAAAATAGGTAAAAGAAAAGGGAAGGGGACCAAGAGATAAAGGGAAGGGAAAGCGATAAAAAGGAATTAAGATGTGTTATGTACATGGACCAACTCCCCATGAGAAATGTGACCATTATATACTGCAAACATCTACTAATAAAAATAAAATATTTTAAAAAAGATTGGTAAGATGCACCTAGAAAATCTGAGGTATTAATAAATAAGACCAAAAAGGTATTATCGCGCTGGGTGTGGTGGCGCACACCTGTGATCCCAGCACTCAGGAGACTGGGCCAAGAGGATCACTAAGAGTTCAAGGCCAGCCTGGGTGGGCTACATAGTGAACTATATAGCAAAACACTGGCTGAAAAAAAAAGGTATTATCGTTCAGACAGATAAAGGAATGAGGTACGGTTCATAGTGCCACTATTTATAACAGCCTGGAGCTGTAAGAAACCCAAATGTCCATGCATGCATAGATAAAATGTAGATACACATTTATTCTAAGTGTAATGTGTATTATTTGGGCAGGGATAACTTACATCCTGGAAGTAATTCCATATAATGGAATATTATTCAGCCTTTAAAAGAAAGGAAATTTTGTCACATGCTACAATGTGGTTGAATCTAGAGGATATTACACTAGGTGGAAATATGCCAGTTACAAAAAGACAAAAACTTATAAGCATATCTAAAGTAGTCATATTCATAGAAACAGGAAACAGGCTGGTGGCTACCAGGGGCCAGTTGAAGGAAGAAAAGGTAAAATTGTTGTTTAATGGGTATAGAGTTTCAGTTTTGTACAATGAAAAAGTTCCAGAAGTCTGTTTTACAATAATTGTCAATATATTTAACACTATTACACTTTACACTTAAAAATGGTTAAGGCAATAAGTTTTCTTGTGTTTTTGCCATAATGAAAGGAAAGAAGATAGGTCTAAGGTACTAATTTATGCGATGACATGGATAAATCTTGAAAATATTATGCAAAATGAAAGAAGCTGGTTATCAAAAGCCACATATTCTACAACTATTTATATGAAGTGTCCGGAATAAGCAGATCCGTGACACAGAAAATAGATTAGTGATCTTTAGTGGCTGGGAAGCGAGAGAAATGGGGACTGATTGCTAATGGGAGTGGATTTCTTTTGGCAATAATGAAAATAGCCTGGAATTAGATCAACAATAGTTACACAACTTTGTGAATGTACTAAAAACCATGAGTTTGTATATTTTAAAAGAGCTATATTACAGTATATCTCAAAAATAAATAAATAGATATGTTCAGCTTTGCTGACTAAGGTTAATTTCATAAAGAAATCAAATTTTTCTTGAAAAGGGAATGTTAAGTTCAATATTAAATCTGGTGGATTTAGAGCAGGCAACAGTTGTAGTCTCCTGAACATGGCTGGTTTAGGGTTCCATTCTTGTATATCCTTGTCGGTCTTACTCTCCACTGCAACCTGGTGGCTTCAGCACTAAATTGCAGGATTAACAGAGAGCCCACTAAATCTCTTTGAAAGTAGAAATTTATGAGTACAGTGATAACAATGAATGTCACAAAGAAAGCAAAAGGACTGAATATTCTCTTTGCCCTGGAATTGTCCTAACCAAAACTTCTTAAGAAATGGCAGTTATACAACTGCAATAAAAATAACTGCATTAATGATCCTCAAGGCTTTGAGTGACATCCAAATTTTAGGGTTACTTAAATTATATTTATATTAATCCAAAATACTACTACTCCTTTCCAAGCCATTTCACACCACCTCTTTAATGGTCTTAACAATCAGCACAAATCTTGAAAACATCCATCTTTGCTGACGTTTGGAAATGGTCTGACTTTTCTTTCTTTTTTTTTCTTTCATTATTTATTTTCCCCCTCATCTTTTTTCAGAATGGAATGATTGTCCACATTCTTTCTGGGAAATGCATGGAAGCTGTGGTTCAGCAGAACAATAAAGATCTGTTCTTGAGTAAGTGTGATGGAAAAGCCAGCCAGCTGTGGCGATTTGACGAAGTCCACCCTGTGGATGAACGATGAATGCCAATGTCAGAAGAAAAAGAGAATTTTGGTCACCACAGTTCTGGCCCAAGGGAGTTAAAGAGCATTTGTATTTCTTGAAGCAGACCCTTCTGCATTTCTGCTCCTGGTGTAGGAGGGAAGAAAGCTCTCTGAAAGAATGTAGGATGTCTCTGCTTCTCACAACTTATTTCACTGACTGCTGGCTGTTTTAAAAAAGAAAAAAATTGATTCATTGTCTTGCATCTTCATCATCAGAGATGATCATCTATAACGAGAAGATCTTTAATTTTTTTCACTGAGCAATTCACGATTGCTTTTATCTCTGACTAGGGAAGGAGGCCTGGATCTGGCAACACTTCCAGGATGCTTCAATCACTGGATGGATATCGTTGTCTTCAAGGAGCCTTAACTTGGATTGTCTGTAGGCCAACCGTGAAGAGAATGGAATGGTCTGACAACCCAAAAAGTTTGGGTTATGTTTATTAGGACAAATTTCATGTTCACTAGATGAACCACAGCTCAGAAGGAAGGGAAGAGCAGCAGAGCATGGTTGGAGACAAGATGAAGGGAGCATTAGCCCAAATCTCCAGCTCAACCTAGCCAGCTGAAGAGTCAGTAGACTTGGGATAAGACATTTTCACTTAATGAGAATTTCATAAAACTTTCTACCTCCATTCACCTGACCTCACCCCTCTCTAGCTTGGTTAACCATAATCAGATTCCTTGGCGGATAGATTTCTCTTTAGTCACTGGTATTAGAAGGATCCACCAGACTGAGCAATCTCATTAACAATGGCATTTATAGTTGATAGACTTTCACGATGCTCTGTTACAGGGTTTGGACTGAATCAAAAGAAAGAACAACCTTTGGGCTGGGGATTTAGCTCAGTGGTTTCGCCACCTGCTGTGCAAGTGCAAGGACCCAAGTTCAATCCCAGGTTCCAAGAAAAAAAAAAAAAGACAGAAATAACAACCTTTGCAAGGAAGATGACAGAGTCTGAGTCATTTTAATGAAAGAAAACTAGGTTGGGTCTCAATGTCTGTGAGATCAGAGAGGGCCATCTGTGGGTCCATACTAACTGTCTAAATGTACCTCCAGGTTCAGTGCTCACAAGTTCAGGAAGAATATACCTTAACTAGAGCAGACGCAAGGCTAGCAATAGCTGAATGGCTCTCCTTTTTGAGATCTGGTCCGCCTAGTTGGCCATCAGAGTTGCTAAGTGAGATTGGTTCTGCTATTGAGAAGATACCAGTCATGGCCATTTCTCTCCAAGATGGAGTTAGTTCTCTCCATGGTAAGCTTACAAACCTCCCCTTAAAGATGTTGATCTCCTTTGTGCTGTTTCAGAAAACAGTATCTTTTTTAAAAAAACTGGGTAGAAAGTGTGGGTTTCCAAATAATAACTATCATAATGATGTATTTATTCATTCTCCACCCACCATGTCAATGGCCCACTGCATTTCTCTGTCCTTGGAATATACTATAGACCTGTACTGTCTAATATGGCAGTACTAACCAACTGTGACACATTTAATGGAAATCCAATAAAATTAGAGAAAATTTAAAGCAGGTCCTCAATGGTGCTGGCTCCATCTCAAGAGCTCAATAGTTATATGTAGGTAATAGTTACTGTGTGGTAGAGCCAATATAGAACATTTCACCATCACAAACACTCCTATTGCACAGTATTAGATTAATCATCTTATCTAGAGAAGAGATTTCAGCCACCATCTTCTCACTTCAGATCTATCTATATTTAAAACATTTTCTTAACATCCCAGGCCTGAGATGGAGCTAAACTTTCTCAGATGACAAACTTGTAAAGAGTTTTGGTGGTTGAAGAATAAAAATTAAATAAGACCTGTATTTTTTAAATGAACTTTATCATTGGCATTGTGGGTATTTGAAGTTGCTGGGATAAATTAATATAATTAAATAAAGGCTGAATTCAATTGTGTAAGTTGTATTTGATGGTAATTAACAAAAGGACCCAGATGTCTTATTGCTTAATTGGTTGAACAAAGCAAGAATGTGGTGTTTCTTGCTTCCCTAACCATCCCCATGATTTATTATTTTATTACAGAAATGGCTGTCAACCTAGTCCCTGGCTGGTACTTACAGACTCTTAATTTAAACACAACAGATGCCTCCATTTAGTTCTAAAAGAATTTTCTCCTTACAGTGAAATCAGTGTTCAAATTCCTTTCTTCTCTATGGATTCACCATTCATTTTATCCACAGGGATCAGTTTAGTTTTAATGAATGCACTTGCTTTATTGCAGTAACCTCTGTACAAAACAGCAACTGCAATACTCAAGGTTAAAACATTAAAAAAGCATCTGTGTGACAGTTATAGTACAGTATTATCAAAATATTACATTTTCAAACTTAGTAGATAATCATCCATCAGCGCTCAAATCTTTAAATTATTTCCATAGACTTAAAAAAAAGTAATGTCAGAAAGCAATATAAAAATAGGAACCTAAAATACAAATGTAACAAATAAATATTTGATTTAATTAACTGTTGATCAGCTTAACGCTAACATTCTCGCTAAACCCACTGAATTCTCACCTATAGGAATAATGAACTCAAATGCCATTGTAATCATTTATTTTCAAGTTATCACCAATGATTATAATTAAAAACTTGGCATTAAAATAATCAACATTCAGCATAAATAAAGTTGAATGAATAGCTTCAACATTAGCTAGCATCTTTAAGAATTGTTCAAATTTTGAGAGCACTACAACAACCTTGAAAATTTTTGACCTGGTGTCTAAAGTGAAAATAAGCTTTTTTAAAAAAAAAAAAAGTGAAAAGTTTCTTACAGTATTCACAGACAGTATTACCCTCCCTGCACTATGCATATTTAGATATATTTTATGTACTTTATACACACTTGTATGATGCACAACATTTGGTTCCTATAGTACAGATCACAATGATGTCTTCCTGAATGGAAAAAAAAACCCTTAAATAAAAAAAAAAGGAAGTGTACCTGTGCACATTTCAAGATAGCAGCACTCAGTCCATGCCCTATTAACCATTTAAAAAGTTCACACATGATATTGTTTAGTGAATGACATTTCTATTCTTTCCCCCTAAGCACTGCAAAACTTGTAATGACAAAATGAAACAATGCTGTGAGCTATAATGCAGGAAAAATTGAGAAAAATCGATTACTTCACTTTCTTAATATTTTGACTTGAAATGGGCATATCTCCAATTTATACTCATGCAGCAAAATTACTGCAACACTGAAAATAATTTTTATAGATTTTTTTATCAAGAATCATGAGAACCTGTGTAATCCTCCATGACTGAAACTTATCAATGAACCCAACTGACAAGGACTTTAGATAAAATGCTCTTCATTTTGTAACTGGATGATAGTTGTGGAAGTTATACTATGGCCTTCAAAGGATTGCCTTTGCTCTCCATGAAACTTATAATCTATTGATCTGATTTTGAACATGTTTACCAAAAAACATTAATGAACCATGATCACTGTAAGCAAAATACCAGCAACACAAACTTCATTACATGTACCTATCTGTATCTGTGTTTACATATACACACACATACAGATATGTAGACACAAATCCCTTGAAATGGTTTTAGGAAATCCTTCCTTAAAAAATGAACAACTTCACATTAATAATTGTATATAAAGCTTTTAGTAACAGTACATATGCACTGTCAAAATTGTACTAGTAGACTATGATGTCAAAACAGACATTTCAAACACACAAACTGGCAGTTTTTCTTAACACAAAAGTTTTAAAGTATTAAGAATGGATTAAATTTCAATGTTCAGAATAATCTGTTCAAACCTGAGTGTATTAAGACTAAGTGTACTTGACAATTGAATGAAGCCTAAAAACATTTCACTAAGAAACCAGTGGTCCATTTAACCATTTGATTAAACATTACTTTAATGATTTCTAAAGAATGGTATAGTATAGTGAAATTCCACATAGTGTTCATTGAAATAGTCTATTAAATAACATTGCTTTGTCTAAACTTCCTTCAGAAAAATCTGTTAGCGTTTCTTAAAAGTCCCTCAAATTTGAGGGAAATTCCAAATTAGGATAAATGTCTCTTAAAATAAATACAAATGATCTTGAGAATTTTAATTTTAAAAATGACATGTGATTTTTCAGCACAGTAAATAGAAATACTGGGTAAATCTTCAACCTTCTCTACTGTTTCAGAAAAATAAACCCAGAATAGCCAAATGAAAGTTTAAAAAGGTATCTTGGACCTTTCCTTTCCTAGTTGTATATTTACATATACTCATACAAACCTATCCTTGGGGTTCACTTTTTGGCTACCCCTCCCCTCCTTTTTCCCATTTTTCATTAGCCTGCCCTAATTCTCACCTTTTATATCTAACGTGTTTTTACAAAACATAGGAAACATACAGTACTCAACACTAATTGGTCAACCAAAGATGAAAAGCAGGGTTCATTTTAAGGTGAAAGAGACTAGAAATAAAATATCTGAAGGCAAAGTTTGACATTCTACAAATTTATAAAAAGAGGATATATGGATGAAATTTGGTTAGTTTCAGAAGGCACTCAAGGCTAAAGGCTTTTTGTACTCCTTTCATCAATCAAAAAAAAAATCACACACTTTTATTGCTATTCAAGTAGCAAAGGAAAACTTTACTCGTATGAACTTCAATCCAACAAGAGAGAATAATCATTCATAAAAATTGAGATATGGAATTGACTAAAACTGAAGTCTCCATACAAATATCAATGAAACAACTTTCCTGTGTGCTTTCAAATTAATGAAATAGTGAGAAAAGTCACAGTTTGCCACGTAATGTTAACGTGTCATTGAAGATTTCAGTCACTTCATTAGGCACTGAAGTACCATTCTGGAGGGCAGTCTACTGTACAGAACATTTAAGAATAGAAGGTAAGGACACTCTGATGGTTCCCATGAATCAGAAGGATTGGTGGCAGGTCCTTAGACAGAGCTTCTAACCATGCCATGTAGAGAGCACTAGACACAGCACCCTTTCGTGCAACTGGGAGACTCATGACAATAATATTTGCTGAGCTTGAATGTTCCTTTAATAACTCATTTAACCTTATCTGCCAGTATGTCTTAGTTTTATAAAGTTCAAGCTCATTATCTGTTATCTGCCATGGCTCATCTTCTTTCATTTTATCTGCAATGTCTTGTTCTTTATCATCTTCATGAAGTCTGTATGGCTCAATCATTTCATCAAAAGCTACAATGTTTTCTTTCTTTGGTTTGGTATTGATATCTCCTAGGATCATTATATCGGAGAAGTCTATTCAGAACTTGCTAAGCAAAGTAGCCATCGCTCTCCGATCATGGTCTATTCTGTTTATTTTTCCGCCAATGAATACTCTGATCTTACATTCTTTCCATTTTTTCTTGGTAGTCAGAAGATAGGGTATCAATAATGTCAAACCTCCATCATCAAAAAGCCACCAGACATCAATAGTATTCTTTCCTTGTTTTTTCTTAAACTGTGTACTAGCTTCAAGAAGCTTTTGGTTGGCTACATTTAAAGGTACAATAGGGCCTTTGGATTCTTTTTTCAACAGTGGTTGAGTTGGAGTCTTGCCATCCTCTTCCTCATCTTTATGTGTAACAGATTCTTCACCAGATGGCTTGGAAGTATCTAAGTCTGATTTTTTACTATATACCACATTTAATACCACATCCTTGGTTCCAGGAGATTTCTCTTGTGATGATAACAGTTCTTCTTGTTCTTGAAGATGAGATATATCCAGACCTTCTTTTAAGCGGATAACCACTACTCCATACTGTATGTCAAAGGCATCATGAAATAAGTTTGTATACATATCCATATCCCTCATATCTGCTTGCAACCAATTTTTCTTAAATCCAAGGACAAGTGTGTTTGGTTTCATACGACCAAGACCAGCAGCCTGCATCAAGTATTGTGCACCTTCCCTCAAGTCATCTGCATAGACAGAAGCATAAAAAGCCTTCATTTTGTTTTTAATAAGCCAGCGCTGATATTTGGCTTGATCCATGGACAGCTCTTTCATCGCTTGTCTTCTAGGGCCCATATGCACATGGCCACAGATCATCTAACCTACATTTTTCGTGAAATCATGAACAAGATGGAGTAAAGCTGGGCGTGAGTTTGGAGAACCTGTCATAACAAGACACTGTGACCTAAAGTTTTTCACATGGTCTTCCACTCCAGAAAGACTAATTGAATGTTGCAGTGCATTCAGGTAAGTCAGGGCTTGTGTGGAGGAGCCCCAGTTCACATTTGGTTTCTTGTAGGTAACATAAATATACAGCCCAAGGACAATGACGCATGTTAGCAATGCAGCCCACCAGTTAATGACAAACATCACTATGCAACAAAGAATTGCACCCAGAAGTGATATCCACATGTTGTAGTATTTGAATGCAGGACGCCATCCTGGAGATTTTGCAAGTGATGCATGGAATACTGAAAAATTGATCAATGCATATGAAGCAAGGAAGAAGTTAGAGATGATTGGAGCAATAGCATTCAGTTCAGCAATTAAGATGCATCCAAGTGCAATTAAGAATGTTAAGATGTAACCGCGAAGAGTTTCATTATTTTTTCCATAACCTTTAGCAAACATATGGAAAGCTGGGTAGATGTTGTCCTTACAAAGAGCCTGAAATATTTTGGGAGCACTCACAAGAAATGCTAATGCTGAGGAAAGAGTGGCTGAAAAGATACCTGCAGAAATTAATGGTGCAAATCCTGACACCATGCTCATTACCTGAAAGTTGTTCATTAGGCCATAGGAACAAGGACTGCTTTCACAATATGAAAAGTCAAAGTTTAATTTGCAGGCTGCAGATGTACAGTTTGTGAACTCTGTTACAACGGTGTCATTAATGTTCCCAGTGGCATCTCGAACAACACAAGAACCTACAGATACTGCGATTCCTCTGTAAACCAGCGTTGTAATTAAAATGGCTAAGAGTGTTCCTTTGGGTATGGTGGACTGAGGATCTGCAAGATCACCTGAGATATTTGCTCCAGCTAGAATATCAGCTGGAGCAGGAAAAAAAGATGCCAAATACTGAAAAGAAAGTCTCTTCATCCTGAAAATCTGGTCCAAAGTTCTCGTTAAAAATTTCAGATTTATAACTAAAGAAACCTTTGGGCTTCTTGCTCTCCAATGGAATAAATGTTCCTATGATGAAATCAGCAATGGCAAGAAGTAGAATCACCAAAAGAACAATCTGAGCTTTTGCTTCCCACTCCATTCCAGCTACTGAGATACCTAAAAGAATGAGCACTGTGATGGCTCCAATAATTCGGATGTCATTGATTTCCTCTATCCTAAGTAAGGAATGTTCCTTAAGCAACTCCACCACAGTTTCTGCAAATCCAACCACATACATAGCAATTGCAACAGCATTGGCAAAACGAAGATGAGGCCAATTGCACCACCAAACCCTGGTCCTAGACTTCTAGATATTAAATAATATGCTCCTCCTCCTCTTACAAATCCAGTAGTAGCTATTGCTGAAGTAGACAATCCTGTGATAGTTGTCACAACAGTGGTCATCGCTATTACAACAACTGACAGACCAATTCCAGCTTGACCCACAATCCATGACAATCGAATAAAGAGCATCACACCCCAGATATTTAACATACAACGTACTAGAACACCCTTGATCCAGCCAAATTTCACAGCTCCTTTCCTTTCTGCAGTGTATGTGACCACAGCATCTCTGGTTGGAGTACTTTCTTCCCCATTTGCAAAGCCATCCTCAAAAGGTTCCTTTTCCAGCTCGTCGTGGAGTTCCGCCAGGCTGGGCCGGAGTAGCTTTTCCCCTAGCTGCGCGGCCGTGTGCCGGTAGTGGTCCATCCTGGGCACGGTGTCCATGGTGTTGTGGCCAAAGGTTCGCAGGTAGTAGGTGCTCGTGTGGGTGTCATAGTAGCACTGCTGGTGGTGCCGCTGCCGCCGCCGCCCGAATGCAGGCTGCTACCCTCGCTCAGCACCGTGTCCCCGCCGTTCTGGAAGCTCACGTTGGACCCATCGCCCCCGACCCCAGCCGCGTCCGACAGGCTGTCGTCTGCAGACGAGGCGGCCGGGTCCATGCAGTTCACGCGGAAGCGGCCCTTGGCTTCCTCGCTGGCCTTGGCCGGCCCGCTCTCGCAGCCGGCTTTCTCGGCCGCTGGGGTCTCCCTACCCGCCGCCTCCGCGCCAGCAGCCGCCGCCCGGCCCGCGCTCTCGGAGACCAGGTCCACCTGGAAGCAGCTCTGACTTGGGGTGGGCCCCAGGGGTCTGCCCAGCCCGTCCCCGGTCGCCGCGGCGCCTTCCCCGCCGCCACCCCTTCCTGCAGCCGCAGCATCCTCCAGCCCCGAGGGCCCCGCAGCGCCGGGCAGGTCCACCGGAGGAAGGCGCCGCGGGCCCCGGCTCCATCCCGCCCGCACTGGGCGGACCGCGGAGCCTGACGGAGGCGCGGGCACTGAGTGGCCAAGGCCGCAAAGCCAGGCGAGGGCGTCTCTGTCCCGCCGGCCGGCAAAGAGCCCAGCTGCGACTGCGGAGCGAGTCAGGGATCGGTTTAAAAGCAGAGAAACTTGGCAGTTGAGAGATCTGATTCTTGAGTTCGATTTCACTTGTCTACCTGAGTTTAATGATTAGACTTGTTTGTTAAGATTGAATTTTGTCACTGGTCTCCCCAAGTTCATCATTAATATTAAGTATCCTGCTGGGTGGCTTGAGGGAGGTATTCAGCCAGCAGTCTACAGTCTCATGCTCCTTATGCTTTTTCACAAGAGTAAAAGCAGATGTCATCTCTAGAGGGGCCCTCATGTATTTGGGAGGTTTTGTTTGTTTGTTTGTTTGTCTCAGCGCCATAGATTCCACTGACAAATTCAAAATTCCAATCCCATAGACATCAAAAGTTCTACAAGCCCATGAGGATGATTTTGGCACTGCACCAGAACTTGACCTTGTTACCATGCCCACCTTGAGTGGTTCCATTTTCTACTGACAAGCCATGAAAAAGCCAGTTGAATACCATGAGATCTGTGACCAGTTACCAAATCTGGAGAGAAAAAAATCTAACAACTTACATCCTTTAAAGAGCTCTGAAGGAATAAGCATAAATAATTTATGTAATATAGTATGCAGATTTGTACAAACATTGTACAAAACATGGACATGAGTTGCCTCACATACACTACTTCTGCTTGATCTTTAAAAGCTCTTCTAAAAGTACAATTTGCTGTCTAACATTTTTAGCCAAAGCGCAAAGCATCTACAGTGATACCTTGGTTGCTGAACAGCTCCAAGCTCAAACTTTCCACTATTCAAAGAGCAAAGCTCAAAAAAAATCTGCTCAGTGTTCATAACTTTGCTTGATAAGTCAAACTGAAAAATCCGGCTTGAAAATACCTGTACGGGCTGAAAGTGAGTCATGTGTTGTGTCCACCAAACTGCAAGGCCAGAGAATGGGTTTCAGGCAGCTATGTCAAGGAGAAAGAGACTGAGGAAGGTGTAATTTGCTTAGTTCTTAACCCAAGTTTATCAATAACATAAGATATCCTTGCTCCTTTGGGGGCAAGTGAATGAGGGAACGAGAGAAGCCATAAAATTGATGTCCCTTCTTGAAGACACCTGAAGCCTAGAAAAGCAGGTTCCTCGTGCATAACAAAGTGTTCCTTCTCACATTCCCGTTATTTCACAATACCTTGAATGCACTACTATTAGAGAATATACAAGTATACCACAGAAGCTAGGAATGGAATACATGATTGCTCTTTATGACAAAGTGAGAAGATTCAGATATGAGGTAGGTAGTAAGAAAGTGATGGGGTCAAACAATTCTCTGAAGTTCTAAAGAGCAAGATGACCAGTGAGGTTTCCTAGTGAGAGCAGGACTGGGTTGCCAGAGGAATTTTCAGAGTTAGATGTCTAATCTTCAACATGAAGCTGTTGCCCTTATTTCCACTGACTTGGACTTTTAACCACGACTTCCAGACTTGTGCAGCATATTGAGGGATGGTAATCAAGGAACAGGGCTGAGCTCTGTGTCCAGGACAGGTAGGGACAAGAGCAGCTGTGCAGGTTGGAGGGTTGAATGAACACCAGTGTGACTGAGCATTTCGTGGAATCAGGAACACAAAGGCCAGAGTGGCAGTGGTAGAGGAAAGAACTAACACGGTTCTTGCCACACACACCACCGAACAGTGCCATTCAGGATAGATTCCCTTAGATAAGATCACCTTTTAAAGTTGTGTTAGACTGTGGGCAACAAGGGCCGGCAAATTTTCTATAAAAGGTTGGATAGTAAATGTTTGACTTTGCAGTCTGTATGGTCTCTGTCATAACTACTCAACTCTGCCATTGTTGGGCAAAAAGGGCCATGGACAATAATAAATAAATGAGCATGGCTGTGTGTTATTTACAAAAACAGGTAGCTGGCCAAACCTGGGTTGTTGTGGTTTTTTTGGTACTGGGGATCAAACTTGGGACCTTGCACTTGTGAGGCAGGTGGCGGAACCACTGAGCTAAATCCCTGGCCCTGGTCGAATTTGGCTGACAGCTGTAGTTTGCTACCACCTGGAGTAGAGTATGACTCAGCTGCAGAGGGAGATGAAGTACAAATTCTTTGAAAATAAACAGAAATATTACCAAAGAAATCATAAATGAAAAATCACTGGATTGTATACTTCAAATGGGTAGATTGTATGATATGTGAATTATATCTCTATCAAGCTGTTTTAAAAAGAAATTATGAATGAGATTGAAAAATATAAAACTAAAGCATTCTTATGAGTAACAGAAAAGCAAAATCAAAAACAAAAAGCAGGGAAACAAGGTATAGCATATATTCGTATTATAAGTAGACTCCAATTCATTTTGTGAAGAAGTGGGAATAAGCAAACAAACAAAAATGTTAGCCCCTGGTCCTCTTTGGGGGACATACGGATTCCAGATTCTTTTAACAGAGGTTAAGCAGAAGAAACTTTCTTAATAATAAGAGCATCAACTAATATCAATAAGAAGGGAGAGTTGCCAAGAAGCAAAGAGTAACTCAGCATTTTAGCCAAGCCAAAGGGATTAAATTGTACCAACAGGTAAAATTGACACTTTAGTTTTTATCATGGTAAAGACACAAAGAGTAATGCACACACTCCTACCACACACATAATTCTCTTGCATTTGGGATGTGAGGACAATCAGATACAAGCTCTCGTGTGGGGCAAGAGCAATAACTTCTGTGTATTTATATTAACCCTGGCCCCTGGCATTCAGTTTAGCCAGACTTCGAGACACAAACAGTAGGCGCCTAACCAAAGAAAGGGACTTCCAACAGCAGGGCTTGAGGCCAGGGCTACACAAGGCCAAAAAACCTCACTCTTTGTGCCCTGAAGCCAACACTGGCCCATAAAGCATGTTTAATGGCCAAAGCCAAGGACGCCTCCTTCCTTACACTCCATGTTTGGGACTGCCCGATATCATGCCCCTTTCAAGTGCAGGTGTTGGCATATCTGAGGCTGAGTCTGGAGAAAATGTACAGCCTCAGGCACCTCCCTCTCCCCCAACTCATGGACAGCTCCAAAGCAGTCCAAACCCCATCTTCATTTTACTTACTATCGCTGTAGCTGCACTCCCCATTCAGATGACCCCAGTTGGTATTGTCTAGTAAGCCTTTGTCATGTACAAGGGCAGAGAGATTTAAAGGTCTAGGGGGCAGGTTAGGCCTATTGACTTTTATCTGAGAGAAATCTTGTTTTTATCTCCCATATTGGTCAGATGCTTGGTACAGCAGAAGGACCAGAAACACCTATTCTTCCTGCTCACTGGGAGGTGATTTACCAATTCAGTCAGCTCTTTAAGACTATTGACCCCTCTCCATGGGCGGCCCTGGCACACAGCTCCAGGTGGTAGGTTGGTTTGCTTGTTGGTTTGCCACCACCATCTCCTTGAGGTTCTAGCCCTGTGCCCTTGACAATGACATCCCCTCCCAAAGTTGTTCAGGCAACAGCCTCCCAACTGACCAGGTCTGTAATACCCTCCTCCAATCAACCAGCCACTTCCTCATGTAGCCTCCTTATCCAGATGGCTCTAAACTTGCAGGTGAGATCCAGATGGAAATGTGGCACACATTGTTTTAAGATGGTTCTTGCCCTACTCTGTTACTCACTGTGGCTTATGGTGAAATTACCTTCCAGCCTAAGCAGTAGCCTTCTAGCAAAGAGCTATGAATCACACTTCATTTGCTCCCCCTTAGCACTTAGCTCAGGGCTGGGTGTGGTTGACTTCATGGATTCTACCATGGAGGAGAAAGTGGAAAACAGAAGAATAACTTGTCAAGAGTTGGGAGAAAAGTCAAGTAGAAAAAAAATCATGAGCATCGATTGGCAATTGACAGTGAGACGTCTGTGACCAAACATGTGCATCCATCCCAGAAGTAACAGTAATAATAAAACTCTAAGTGCCAAGTCTATGCTAAGTCCCTTGCCCATGTTATTTCTTCTTATAATCACAATAGACCCATGAAATAGACATCTTTATTATCCCCATTTCATATTACCTTACTTTATAGTTGAAGAGTAAGCCCTTCATAAGTAAGTTTTTCAAGGCCATACAATCTTACAGTACTGGGGCTGGGTCACAAACCCAGGTTTATCTGGTGCCACAGCCTTCACTTTTAACCCCCCTGTTTGACTGCCTCTCAGTGTTTGTGAGTAAAGAAAATTAAGCAAAACAGTGACCATCTAACTAGGAATGGGTGAAAAATAGGGGACACGTTGTTTCAGGATTTGCCAAAATTAGGTATATCCATTTGGATGAGTTCAGATGCAAGTAACAGAATAACCAACTCCTAGGAGATGAAGAAATTCAGCTCTTGAGCCATCTCAGGTGCCCAGTCTGCAGATAGATAATCCCATACTTGGTGCAATGGCTCACAGACAATCTGGGTTATTTTTAACTTTTCATTAACCGACCCCTTTTGGCTTTTGTTCCTGGTATCTCTTTCTTTTAGCACAAGATGGACACCACAGCATCAAACAATGCATCCTACTTCCAGTAACCCAAATAGGAAGGAAAGGGGCAGCAAAACCAACTTCTTCTGCAACATCCATCTCTCTATTGAGAAAGCAAGATTGCCCCAGAAGCACTCTGGCAGACTTTTCCTTCTGTCTCATTGCCCAGAGCTGTGTCACATGGTCACTTCTAGCCACAAAGAGGGCTGAGAAACCCAGAAAGTACCATAGCAAAGGAGAAAGGGCCAGGCACAGTAACACTCAGAGTCTACCTAGGGTTCTGAGAGCTGAGAAAACAGGAGAGAGGCTGATGGGTTCTGCATTTTGGGAACATCTCCTCTCTTGGGCAAGACTGGGTCCTGCTTCTGTTTTTATTACTATGAGATATGAACTGCAAGACTCAGAGAGAGACCTATAAAACTCTGTACTCACACTTCCTGAATATTATCCACTTAGTTCCTGCCTTCTGACCAAGTCAGGAATCTTCAATTGCCTCAGAACTTACACTTTTTTCAGCAAAAATTGTGGTGTGACATGTTCAATCCCAGCCTGAGAGATTAACTTGGCAAATTACTGAGACCCTGTCTCAAAATGTGAAATAAAAAAAACGGCTAGAGATGTAGCTTGTTGTGAAAACCCTGGGTTGAATCCTCAGTACCGGGGGGTGGGGGCAGGGGGGAAGAAGTTAGGTAGATAGTAGATATTAAGACTCAGAGAGGACTGACCGAGGCAGAAAGATTTACTGTCTTGGAAGGACTTCAGCTGCCTGAGAGGCAGGGCAGCAGCTTTCAAGCCTGGAACTGGGCTGGGGAATGGAAAGAGGGATAGAATGAGGAAGTCAGCTGGCTGTAAATCTAAAATAGAAGTTAGGCAGCTAGGAGGGTCTTCAAACTAACAGAGAGAGGAAAAAAGCAGAAAGAAAGAGAGATTGAGAGAGATTGGGGGAGGGAGAGGAAGAAGAGAAGAGGAGAAGAATGGGGGGGGAGGGGAGGGGAGGGGGAAAAAAAGGAAAGGAAAGGGGAAAATTATAGCATGGCAACCAATAACCCTTTCCTCCTGACTGCGAGAGATAGATTTCTATTTGCTTTCCAGAAGGAACATAAGGAAGTAATCCTGGCTTCTAAAAATGAAAGGGGCTTCACATGGCTTTATGATAATTTTCTTTCTGTTTTGTATATCATATGAGAGAATACGACATAGGAAGTTGGTTGATAGTCTTGCTTACAAAAACAGCGACAGCCTGTTAATTCCACTTGCTTTCTGTCAGTGCAAAAGCCATTATATGATAGTGTCAGGGGGCCTCTGGATTTCCTCAAGGCTTTCCCATAAGGCAAGTGCTTAAGATAAAATCCTCCAACCCTTTGGTTCTAATCCTCTCCTTCTTAGTCCGTTCAGTAAGCACAGAAGGAACAGCATCTGGCCAGTACCCGGGAGGGCTGAGTGTTGTGCTGCTGCTGACTTCAAAGACTTCTAAGTGAAGTTTCTGGATGACATATTTACTATTAGCCATGTAGATTATAATGCTTTCACCAGAATGAATTCTAGTTTCTAAGATTACTTTCCAGATTAAAAAACAATAAATATTTATTGAACATCTAGTATATACCAAGGATACTTCTAGGTCCTTGTCTTGTGTATTTTCTGAACCATTGGCTCAAAGAACTTGATGAGTCACTCATGAACCAGAAAATTGCAAAATATCATCACCACAGCATTTTGTGTCAGCACAAATTCAGACAGAGTTGAATATGTACTTTCTGGTTTCTGGGAAGACAGAGATGCATTGCCATGAGGACATGTCTGGCCTACAGTAACCCTTCTAATACATCTTTGTGCAATAATCATCCACCTATGTTCTGATAACTCCTAGGTGTTTCTCCAGCTTTGAGTCCCCACCTTGAACCTCAGATTTGCCCGCTTGAACGTTTCAGTCTATGCTGGAATCCACATGGTCCCTCTAAGGGCTTCCATGCTGAAACACCCTCCCTAATCCCCATCACATTCAGAGCAATGACTCAGCTCCCTGGCTCAGCCTGACTACAGCCTACATGCGCCTCTCTCACCAGCCCTTCCCTTTCTAGACTTGCCTCCCACCGCTCATTGCACTATCTCTGAACACCAAGCTCCATGCTGTTCCCAATACAATACTCTTTTTCTTGTCTCTGCTTATGCCTCACTGTGCCCTCTGCTCAGAGTGTCCTTCCCACCTTTCATCAACTTGTTCTTACCATTAAGCAGGACCCAGTTCTCTGTAGAGAGACACGGTCTCTCTGTAGAGTCTTCCTCAGCTCCCTGTGTCCGGAGCACTGTGTATGTAACTCCATCATCACACAAACCACTTTATATACAATTATCACATACATGCTTCCTCCTCTAGACTTTTTTTTTTTCGGTACCGGGGCTAGAACTCAGGACCTTGCGCTTTCGAGGCAGGCGGCGGCACCACTGAGCTAAATCCCCAGTCCTTCCTCCTCTAGACTTTAGGCAAATTACTCATCTATTTTTCCTTAATCCCTAATTTAGTAGCTAACTCTTTTTTTTTTTTTTTTTTTTTCTGTACCGGGGATCAAACTCAGGATCTTGCACTTTCGAGAGATAGTAGCTAACTCTTAATAAACACAGAATACATTTTTGAACTTCAACTGAAATGATAACAACAGGTTTCTTCTGTACATAGAATAAAAGTCAAAAAAAAGTTACAGAACTTAATTTAGACACCTGAAAGCTCCTGTTGGAAGTCAAACTTAGGAGAACTCTGTCCTGATCACTTTTCAGAAGGATTAAGATTCTGTCCATGTGGCTGCAACAATTCCAGACCTCACAGCCTCCCACTGTACCGTTCCAGTTTTCTATGTAATAAGCTACCCCAAGCTAAGTGGCTTAAAACAACAATTGCTTTATTATTATAGCTCACAGTTTTGTGGGTCAGGAATTCTGACCTAGGCAATTCCTCTGCTTCACATGGCACCGGTTGATGTTACCTGGTGGCACCTAGCTCGAGGCTGCTCTAGTCTGGAGGGTCCAGGAGGGTTTCACTGTCATGGCTGAGACATCTGTCAGGGTGGCCTCAGCAAGGCCCTTTCATCTCCATGTAGTCTCAGGACTTCCCTGTAGGGACCTCTGCAACAGGGTAGCTTACACAGTGTCTCAGTGTGCCTAGAGACCAATGTGGAGCCACCAGTCCTCCTAATGGCCAATCTGGAACTTGGCATCTCCTCCTGCATTGTCCATTGCTAAAGCAATCACAGGCCAGGCCAGTTCTACTGGGAAGGGAACTAGAGCTCAGTGATCAAATGAAGGAGTAGCAAAAAATGTGCGTCTTGTCTTTAAGCCACTTAGTAACAGACCTTGTGGCCAAGACTAAGTCTACCTCCCAGAATCTCCTGCAAGAGCACTGAGATTCATTCTGAATGAACGAACCATGCCTGCCCTGGATCAGTGTGTGACCAGGATCTTGGAAACTTGGTAGGAGCTGGAGATGGAAACAATACCAGCCAACATTATGGTTAAGACATTCTGTAGGAAGGAACTGGTGGTGGAGGTGGCTAGGAGGAATCTTAATTTTGGGTGGCCTAAAAGCAAAGCCTGAATAGGGCCAGGGCCAGGTGGTATATTTGGGAAGTAATCTCAGGAAGCAAGAGGGAAGGAGTACAGAGAGTAAGAGAGAGGGAAGAAAAGTCAGTGTAAGGGTTTTGTGAGCAATGGAATTTGATTCCTCCTTCTCTGAGATGCTCGCAGAACATGATTCGGAACTGTCCAGCCAATGGCCAGCAGGCTGGGACATTTTTTCCACCACCTCTCATTCCTTACTGGCTGAACTTTACACCTGGGCCAATGTACCCCGTAGGCGCTACTACCAGGAGCAGATCAGGCTCCTAAGGCTTCCAAGAAGGCCCAAGGCAGAAAAATAAAGGCTGTGGCCTGATATGCACATTGTGCAAGATGAGTCTGAGTCCACATGCAAAGGTTTACCAGATATCCAAGGAGGGCCAGGCATGGGACACCAGGGACCAACCAACAAAGATTTCCTCAGAGTCACGACCCAAACTGCCTTGCTAAATGGCTCCCAGGAAGCACTTTTGCAGCTAAGTGGGCAGCCAGCGAGCCCCTCCCTAGATCAGCATTGGCTATCTTTCCTAGGATCTGTCTTCATCCACCTAGCAACAGCAGTAGGAAAATGCCTGCAGTCCATCAGAGTGAGGTTTATCACACTTGCTGCAACCAGGGAGCCCACACACCATGGAGAACCATGAGTGCTCCACAGTGGACTTCAGGAGGGGCTTCCTAGGATATTAGGTGACTTGGGGAAGAGTAGGCAGCATAGTCTTGCTCTGGTTTGGATGCTGTTGGAAAGTGGGACAATTTTGTGATTAAGCACCTTAATTTTCATCTAGGAGGAAAAGAGAGAACAGGGCTAGAGCTGTAATTGATTGGCTAGCAACACTTGTGTTTTGCAGAAGAGAGGGCTATTTAGTAATTTTTTTTGGTACCGGGGATCGAACTCGGGACCTTGCGCTTGCGAGGCAGGCGGCAGAACCACTGAGCTACATCCCCGGTAGGTAGTAATTTTTGTAGTCTGCCCAAGTTCTTGTTTCTGTCTTTGCTCAGGTATGATGACGGTGTGGCCTTGTCACTGTCTCACCCCATCACAGACATCGAGTGACCTTGTCTCATGTAGGTGTTGTGTAAACTTGTGCATGTTAAGTAGGGAAAGGCTCCAAAGCCAGGTCTACTATTTGGCGCCTTTTTCTTTCTCAAGTCTGTGTCACACAGGCTTGGTGCCTCAAAAGAGTGACAGGTGCTTGAGTTAGCAGGGCTGCATGGCTCTAGGCAACTGTCAACTCCAGGAGTACACAGGCACAAGAGCAGCACAGATGGATAGAACTCTACTGTCTCGATTAGGTCTCCAAATCTGGTTGAGACTTTTGAGTGGCTTCTCTCTCCCTCCTCCGCGACTCACACCCTCGATGCTCATGGCTGAGTGATGCCAGTAAGAAAACCGACAAGGCTTACAGACCCACTTCCTGTCATTCATGAGGGCGACAAAGCATGGCGGTGACAGCTCAGATAACATCCTGGCCACAAAATCCTTAAACTAAATGGAGCCTGGCTGCTGGGGAGGGGATTGATAGGCATTCTTGGCCCTGCAGACTCTAACTGCAACCTCCACAGGACAGCTTTAAATGGGACTTGGAGCCTGCACAGTGGTTTCTGTGGCAAGATTTATGCACCATAAATATTGTGATCGATGCCAATAGAAGTCTCAAGCTGGAGGGCAGCCCAGGTACCCTAACACTGTTAGGCAAATGAAAGGTAAAAGAAAGCTGGCAAGTTAGGGTACACAGCAGAGAAAGCTACAGGTTCCACAGGAGTCCCAGGCTCCCTGTGTCTCAGAGCAGCCTTGCCCGGGCACTGAGACTGTACAAAGTTAAGTGAGGGTAGCATCACATCTGGAAATTCAGCTCTTTCTCATTAGGCTCATGCTTAAGATGGGAGTCCTGCATAGAAGCTGGTGTCCTGAATATGGGCCAGACACCGCCTTACCTAGGTCAGGGCATACCATGCACCCTGGGGCTGTATCACATATGACTACGAGGTTCCTGGAAATGCTATAGAGCTACCTCTGGTTCCTGCATCACATGTCCCTGGATCTTCTTTGCTTTCAGCCGCAGTCATTGAAAGTTCTGAGCTGGCTTGGATTCCCTTAGCCCTGGCATTCTGCCCCAGGGTCTTCTTGAGGACAGAGTTGTTCTCACAGCAGTGAGCAATCGGCCTGACTTGCTGGTACTTTAACACGCTCAGGGCAAACTCAGTCACTGAAGGGCAGGAACTATGGATAGCTGGCCCAGCCTGTCTTTCAGGTGGCTAATTCCAGGAGGTATGCTTGTACACTTCACAGGAGGGTCAGGTAGACCCAGGCAGTGACTTTGATGACATGCCTCAATGTTGGCTGTTTCTTCTGTCCTGTCTCACTTCTCACTGTCTGGTTCCCAGGATCCCCTCCCTGCACATAAATTGCCTGCATCCAAGACCTCATCTCAGCCTTGTGGGAATCCCCACAAACCACACCCAAGCACAGTCTTCCTTTATTATGCAGTTCTCCAGTATAACACGATTGCTGCCAAGACCATTCACTCTGCCACTCAGGCCCTCTGTCCAGCTGCTTCTGGGGATCCTGCCACAGGGCCTGGGCCAGCTACAGGGCTGGTCCTGCATTTGAACACAATCAAGAAGGTCTTTACAGCTTAATGAGATGGAACAACCTTTCCAGTCGGAACCATTTGGTGGCATGTGACAGAAACTCACACTGAATCAAGTTAGTCTTGCAGAGGCAGGGAGAAGAATACTGAAGCATCTCATGGACTCAAAGGGAAGGTTGGAGAACAAACCATAGGAAATGTGGGGGGCCAGCTGGGACTCAGGGACTAGCCAGAACACTGCCTTTTCTACGTGGAGAGTAACGTGTCCCCAAACAGCTGAGGAGGCCAATATTGAAGACGACAAGATCACATCCAAATAACATAATGAGAAAGAGATTTTGTAAGCTTCAAGAAGGAAGATGCTTTGTTGATATTCTTTCAGTGCTTAACCCAAGTTCCTAAACCAGTATCTGCAATATGATACATGATTCATAGATATTTATTGAAGAATAAATGAATATGAATAATAGAAGGAGAAGGAAAATAAGGGACTTGGATTGGGGAAGGAGGGGTTTGGGGTGGCACTGAAGATGAAGTTATCTAGCCTCCAGCTTTGGATGGTGTTGCTCTTTCCAGGAGTCATGACTGGTGATACCCACCATTCCTCAGCTCAAAAGCCTGCTGTGGCTCCCCATTGCCTATGGACAAAAACTGACCTTCTTAGGTGAAATTCCCCCAAACGTGGCCCTAACCACCTCTCTGCCATATACCCTCAGTCCTCGGGGTCTCTATGACAGGGTCATTATGCTCTCCTCCAGGAAAAAACCTTCAAATGTCTATTGAAAGGGATTTTAAGTTGGTTTTGTATAAGAACACATTATCCTGGCCATATAACACCTGAGCCAGTGCCCAGTAGAGAATAATAGATTCTGCATATATAGTAATACTTTTCTAACTCTAGAGGGAAAAGCATAATATCATATAACTCCATCAATGAATATTTGGAATGGAAGAATTTGGGTGGTAAAATATTTTAAATAAAAATTAGGGAGGATGACTGACATATCCAATGAGTTGTATGGCTTATGAGTTGTAATTTTTCTAAGAAAGCTAGAGAAGAAACATAGAATGAGCATCTTCACAGGGTTTGGTTGTAATTGTTGTTGCAACATACTGTACCGTTATCTGTAAATAAAGAAGAGTAAATTTTGGATGTATTTGAAGCGGGGTGTGGAAGATATATCTTATAGCTCAGCAAATACAGTTTTGAGAGTGCGTGCATGTGTATATGTAAGACACCCTGTAGGATGCTTGAGGACAATGTCCTTATCAGCCATAATAAAGATGTATGGATCAATAAATGTGGATTAAATGGATGAACAAGGAGAAGGGCGACAGTTATTAAGCATCGACTGGGTGTCTGACAACTAGCAAGGTGCTTAGCACGTGTCATCTCAGTTAATCCTCACATCCACCCCGCAAGGTGATTGTCATCATTCCTAGTTTGCAGAAAGGGAAATGGCGGCTTGCCCAAGGTCACAAAGCTACAGAATTCAAACCAGGATCGGCCTGTGTTGGCTGCAGCCCTAAAAAGTGGACCTGCGACCTCTAGCGGCAGAAGTAGAAAAGGCCTCAGGCCCGCGGTGTTAAAGCAACACGCTGCACACGCTCCGATGAGGTTTATGAATCCTGTGTCCCATCCTCACCGCCAGCTTCTTCACATCTGAAAACAGGCAGTGCAGGGCTAGAGTCAGATCTCTCGGAGGTGTGTGCCCTGGATGAGGCAGAGTTCCCCACTGAAATTCAATTTTTGTTTTTCAGTGCTGGAGACAGGAGCCCCTCAGCCCTCTGTTATCCCTTCCAAATCTCCAGGACTCTTCTTGACCTCAGTGTGCACCCCTGCCCTGACCTGGCCATTTTTTTTTCTATTAAATTCTTTTATCGGTACACTGTAGGTATACAACACAATTACATTTCTCATTGGGAATTGGATCTTTACATGATGCATCTTGGTTCTTATTTTTTCCCCATTCCTTGCCCTCCCTTCACGCCCTCCACCCTTCCCTATTTACAAAGACTTTATTTCCACTCTTTCCATTTCTCAGCATTTTTCCTTTCCCTTCTTTCCTTTCCCCTGCCCCTCCCACTACCCCTACCCCTTTGGACCTTTTCTTCCTATTTTACATTATCGATTATTCATTCTAATCATTGGCACATTTTAGGTATACAATAGAATGACATTCATCATTGGAGATTTGCACCTTTACATAGTCTCCCTTGGTTCTTATTTTTCACCCTTGCCCAACCCTCCCTTCAACCCCTCCATTCCTCCCTATTTACAAAGATTTTGTTCCTATTTTTCCATTTTCTCATATTAATCCCATTCCCTTCTATCCTTTCCCCTAGCCCTCCCACTTCCTTCCCCTTTGCCCCTTTTCTTCCTATTTCACATTACCTATTATATCTTTAGTCCTTATTTACACTTTCAGTTTCTCACACTAGAGAAACTATTTGGTATTTACACATGTGTGTCCTATTTATTTCACTTAAGAGTATCGCCTCAATGTGCATCCACTTAGCTATAAATGTCTCTAATTTCTCATTTTTCATGGCTGAGTAGTACTCCGTTTTATTGTTTAAAAACCACATTTTCTTTATCCAGTCTCCAGTTGATGGGCATTTGGGCTGTTTCCAAGTTTTAGCTATTACAAACTGTGCTGCTATGAACATGGGTGCACATATATCACTGTGGTATGATTCTTTTAATTCTTTGGGGAAGATCTCCAGTAGTGGAATAGTGGGGTCAAATGGGACTTCCAGTCCTAGCTCTTTGAGGTATCTCCATACTGATGTCCACAGTGGTTGCACCAGTCTACACTCCCACCAGCAGTGGAGCAGGGTTCCTCTTTCCCCACAGCCCCGCCAGCATTTGTTATTGGTTGATTTCATGATAGCAGCCATTCTTTCTGGAGTGAAGTGGAATCTCAGTGTTGTTTTCATTTGCATCTCTCGAATGACCAGTGATGTTGAACATTTTTTCATGTATTTATTTGCTATTTCTATTTCTTTGTCTGAGAAATGTGTGTTCATTTCAGATGCCCATTTTTGGATTGGGTCTTTAAATTTGGGAGGTCTGATCTTTTTAAGTTCTTTATAGATTCTAGATAGTAGACCTTTGTCTGAGGAAGAGCAGGTGAAGATTTTTTCCCACATTGTGGGTTGTCTCTTCACACTGCTGGTGGTTTCTCTTGCTGTGCAGAAGCCTTTTAATAAGAAGAGATCCCATTTGTTGATTGTTTCTGCTAGTTCATGGGCAACTGAGGTTTTGTTCATAAAATCTTTTCCTACACCGATGTCTTCAAGGGTTCTACCTAACCTCTGTTCCAACTGGTTCAGAGTTTCTATTTTAATATTTAGATCTTTAATCCATTTTGATTTTAGTTTAGTGCATGGTGAGAGATATAGGTCTAGTTTTAATCTTTGGCAAGTTGAAGCCCAATTTTTCCAGCACCATTTATTAAAGAGGCTATCTTTCCTCCAGTGAGGGTGTTTGGCTCCTTTGTCGAAGATGAGATGGCTGAGTGTGTCTGGCATTGTTTCTGCATCTTCTAATCTGTTCCACTGGTCCTCAAGTCTGTTTCTTTGCCAGTACCATGCTGTTTTTATCACAGTAGCTTTGTAGTATAGTTTCAGGTTGGGGATTGTGATACCCCCTGCCATGTCTCTGTTACCTAGAATTGCTGTTGCTATTCTGGATCTCTTCTTGCTCCAGATGAATTTTTGGATTGTTTTCTCAAGGTCTGTGAAGTATGCTGCTGGGATCTCAATTAGAATTGCATTAAATCTATATAGCAGTTTTGGAAGTATAGCCATTTTCACTCTATTAATCCTTCCTACCCAGGAGCAGGAGATGTCTGTCCATTTTCTGATATCATCTTCAATCTCTCTTTTCAGAGTGCCATAGTTTTCAGAGAAGAGGTCTTTGATTTCTTTTGTTAGGTTCATTCCTAGGTATTTCAGTTTTTTGGATGCTATTGTGAAAGGAATTATTTGCCCTGTTTCTCTCTCAGTGAGTCTGTCATTGGTGTAGAGGAAAGCTATTGATTTTTGTGTGTTGACCTTGTAACCAGCTACTTGACTGAATCTAGTTATTAAGTCTAGAAGGCTTTTGGTGGAGTTCTTGGGGTCTTCTACGTAGAGTATCATCTGACCTGGCCTTTTGCTCCTGGCCGCCAGCTGCTCTGGAAGGCCTGTGGTTGCCGTGGTGATGGCAACTCCAGCGCAGTCTTTCAATCCACTCACCCACCCACCGCTCCCCTCTCAGGAGCACTCTCACCTGCTCTGCTGTCACTAGTTTTGGAGGAAGGAAGGTGTTCTGCTTTGCTCAGTCTATGACAATATCTACTGAGAAAGTATTGTTCAGGTTACTGTTCTCTGCCTCCTGTCCCCTCAAGTGTGATAGCACATGCCTGTAATCCCAGCCCACCTGGAGACTGAGGCAGGAGGATCACGAGTTTGAGCCCAGCTTGGGCAGCTTAGCAAGGCCCTGTCTCAAAAAGAAAAATAAAAAAGAATAGGAATTTTTTTAATGACAATATATTCTGCCCTAAAAAATATAGGCACCTCAGCCAGCAGCAAGGCAAACAGCTCCTAGCCTCCCTCTGCAGATGGGACCACGTTCCCTGTCTTTCATTCCCTCTCTTGTTCTCTCTCTCCCCCCAGCCACTCTCTGTGTCTGTATCTTTCTCTTTCCTATACATAACTGATATAAGAACACATAAGGAAGCCAGGTGTAATGCCACATGCCTGTAGTTCCGGCACTCTGGAAGGCTGAGGCAGAAGGATCTTAAGTTCTACCTCAGCCTAGGCAACTTAGCAAGACTCTCTTTCAAAATAAAAAATTAAAAAGGTCTGGGGATGCCAAGGCCTTGGGTTCCATACTCAGTACTGAAAAAAACCTACAGATACTTGAATACAACACAAAGGAGGGCACAAATGTGCAGAGTGCGCTGTGCAGAGAAGCTGGAGTTTCCGCAGAGAGGCCCCTTGGGCCATGGATGGAGAGCCCTTCTCTGGGTAGTGTCTAGATCAGGCACAGTGAGCATGCCAGCTGCCCAGGGTCAGTGTCCTTTCAGCTTCTTGGAGAAACAAAGACAAGGAACACATTCACATGAGAGCAACAGAGATGGAAATGAGCCATCTCTCTGTTTTCAGTTGAAATGGGGATGTGGGGTTTGGGGGTGGAATTTGTTTTGAGACAGGGTCTCATTATGTAGCCCAGGCTCGCCTTGAACTCAAGAGCAATCCTCCTGCCTCAGCCTCCCAAGTTCTGGGATTACAAGCCTGGCTCAGGGATATGTTTTTAAATGCTATGCTCACATCCCTCAGGCCAGCCACAGACTCTAATCCACTCACTGTTGCCTCGCTGCCTGTTACCTCTGCAGACCTGAGGGAGGTATCGCTATGTGCTCCCTGACAGCCAAATTCATGTTCTCTGAGAAGCCATCACTTCAGCACATTTCCCCAGCATGTAGCAGGCACCAGTTTGGACTCAGTCCCCTCACTTGGGAAAAACGGAATGGAGACAAAGGAGCCCTGCTGGGCCCCAAACAGAAAGTGACTGGGGAGTGTGTGTGTGTGTGTGTGTGTGTGTGTGTGTGTGTGTGTGTGTAGGGGCAGCAGCAGGGCACAGCTGGCCTTCTGACAAGCTCCGAGTGTGTGGAAAGTAGATCAATCACAGGCACCATTACCGCAGCTCTTGTTGCTTGCCACGGGGTAGGTTCTTAAAGGCGTAATAGCAACAGTAGTGACAGATACTACCTAGCACTTTCCACCTGCCAGCACTGTTTTAACTGCCTTGCTTATATCAACTTATTTTTTCCTTTTGACAACTGACGAGACAAGTCCTGATATTCTCTCCATGTAATAGATGGGGAGTCTGGGCAGAGAGAAGTTAAAGTCTCCAAAATCGAACTAGAAAGAGACTGAGCAAGGAGGCGTGTGACAATAAAGCAAGGTGTGTGCTCAGTGCTTACATTTGTTATTTCATTTGATTCTCATACCGACCCTGTGAGAGAATTTCGTTGCCCTTTTTTCGTAGGAGAAGAAACTGAAGTTCAGAGAGGTTAACCCTTTTCCTAAAGCCACATAGCTAGTAAGTGGGATTTGAAGGAAGGCTGAACCTGACTCTGACACAGACTGGAGGACTTAACCCTCTCCCATATTTCCCGCTCAGGTGAGTTGTTGGGCTGTCTGTCAGGCAAGGTCCAGGAGTGTGCAAATGCCAGCTGGGCCTTGCCTGACAGGGCCTAGCCTCCAGCCAATAGCAGCCTGGGATTGGCTGGAGGTTCAGGGCCTGGAAAGGATGGCAAATGCCCCACCAACCCTCCCTGTCCTCTGGCAAGGAGGCCCTCTTATTGGCAAGGACAAATTGGGTGAGGGAGTGAGAGGCCTGCAAAGGAGGCAGCTCTGGAGTCACCATAATTCTGAGGTCACAGGAAGAGGGAGGACACTCAGGTGGGGACAGATGGAAAGGTGTGGAGGGCAGCCCTGGGATCCAGACCATTTTACCCCATGTGCTGACCCCAGGGCTGTGTTGAGTCGGGGAGGGAAATGGTTGGTCACAAAGGCAGACAAGGCCTGGACCTCGAGAAGATTTCAGCTGCCCAAGGATCTATTGTTTCAGAATTTTGCAAGACTTTTTTTTCCTCTCCTGATTTTTCATTCTAATTCACTTCTGTCAATTATTTCTGTTTACAATAACAAAATATTGGAATAATGTAATTTACAATACCAAAAAGATGGTTCAAGAATTAGTAGATTTTTATATGAACTGTGGCAAGTAAAAAACAAACATGCACAGAATTTCACATTTGCAGAAAAAAGATACATGCACGCCTGAATGTGTGCAGTCACACACACACGTAGGGGAGGGGAGGGAGAAAGTTGTGTGTGTGCGTGCGCATGTGTGTGTGTGTAGAGAATTGGAAAGACAGACACCGGGGTTGTCAGGCAAGTTGGGATTATAGGAGCTCTTTATTTTCTCCTAGGTTTATCTGTATTTTGTGATTTTTTTCGTTAAGTTTATTGGTACATTTTAAGTATACAGTATAATGACATTCATCATTGGAAATTTACACCTTTACATAATCTCTCTTGGTTTTATTTTTTCCCCACTCCCCTGCCCTCCCTTCAACCCCTCCACCCTTCCCTATTTACGAAGTTTCTGTTTTTTCCTTTTCTCATATTTTTTTCCTTTCCCTTCTTTCCTTCCCCCTCCCCCTCCCACTTCCCCTACCTCTTTGCCCCTTTTCTTCCTGTTTCACATTATCTATTATACATTTTGATCCTCATTTACACTCTCAGTTTCTCACACTAGAGAAACTATTCGGTATTTACACACACGTGTCCTATTTATTTCACTTAAGAGTATGGCCTCAATGCGCATCTATTTAGCCATAAATGTCTCTAGTTTCTCATTCTTTATGGCTGAGCAGTATTCCATTTTATATTAAAAAAAACCCCACATCTTCTTTATCCAGTCTCCAGTTGATGGGCATTTGGGCTGTTTCCAAGATTTAGCTATTACAAACTGTGCCTCTATAAACATGGGTGCGCATATATTGCTGTTGTAGGAGGGTTTTAATTCTTTTGGAATCATACCCAGAAGGGGAATAGCTGGGTCAAATGGGACTTCCAGTCCTAGTTCTTTGAGGTATCTCCATACTGATTTCCACAGTGCTTGCACCAGTCTACACTCCCACCAGCAGTGGAGCAGGGTTCCTCTTTCCCCACAGCCCCGTCAGCATTTGTTATTGGTTGATTTCATGATAGCAGCCATTCTTTCTGGGGTGAGGTAGAATCTCAGCATTGTTTTCATTTGCATCTCTCAGATGACAGGTGATGTTGAACACTTTTTCATATGTTTATTTGCTATTTCTGCTTCTTTGTCTGAGAAATGTCTGTTCATTTCTGATGCCCATTTTTGGATTAGGTCTTTAAATTTGGGAGGTCTGATTTTTTTAAGTTCTTTATATATTCTAGATAGTAGAACTTTGTCTGAGGAACAGCTGGTGAAAATTTTTTCCCACATTGTGGGTTGTCTCTTCACACCGTTGGTGGTTTCTCTTGCAGTGCAGATGTGATTTTTTTCCCTGTAATGAGGACACGCTACTTATAAGAATGGCACAAAACAATAAAACAATAAAATTCTATTGTTACATATAAACTATATAATTAGGCTAAATGTTTATATTATTATAATTTAGTTTACTTATAAACTAAATATTTTATATTTTGTATATTTATGTATAAACCAAGTACCAGCTGATCTCCTGTTTGTCAAAATGTATATTCTTCCTGCATTTTATAATTATAATATATGGAACCAGGAATATTAGCAGAAAATGTGTAAGATATAAACCAGAATATAATGGAAAATTGTGAGTTGGCCAAAACTGTATAGACTGTATGTGGAAAGCAGTTGTCAAGTGTCCCATGATGTAGTTGACTACATTACTAATATTTCAAAAGATACTGAAGGAATGCATGTTTCTGGGGTATTCTTGTTTGTGACGGTCAACTGACTTGCTTTGGGGGGCCAGCTGGAAGCCCTCGATTTGGTGGCCCCTTAGCCCCCATCACTGTCACAGTGACTGGGCGTCCCCTCGCCTTGCACTCGGTTGACATGTGACTCGTATTTACCTGTCTGTCTGTAAGTGAGGATCCCAGATCTGCCACCTGCTTCCACCACTAATTCACAGTACTGCTGGGGGCTCCTTCCCAGGTCCTTCTGGGAAACTGAGAGCACTTTATTTTTTAAGTAATATCAAGTCTGCCAAAAGGCAAAATCTTGTAGCATTTGAAATAGGAATCTCACATCAGAGACCTCTCTGAGAAGTAACATTTTTAGGGTTATCAATGAGTTGGCCCCTCTAGAGGGTTAAGGCCAAGTACCTAGCAGACACCCTCAGAACCAAGTTGTAACACTTCTCTCCTTTGGGGCTTTGTCACTAGTGGGCCCCTGCAAACCAGCATGCTACCCTCTTGGGCCTGTGTCCCCAGGGCTGCCAGTGGGGAGTGGAGTGAGTTGGGTTCAGCTCGTCCCTCTCCTCTGAGCCCGTGTCTTCTGGAGGGTGCTTTCTTCTTGGCACCTCTGTCCTACATGGAGGTTCACGTGTCGTTTGGTCTTGTTGGGAAAAGAAGAACAACCCTGTCAGCATGGGACCCCTCTGTAGCACTGTAGAAGCAGCACTGTGGCGATTGCTAAGAATTAGCAGATCCTATGGAGGGTGGTACAACACAGCTAGGAGGTCTGGATAGACTGTCACAGAGGTTTCTCTGGTGAAGTAGAACAAAGAACAATGCGAGCTTCTCTGTATTTCCCTGAATGGCACAGCACAGTCTTTTGATTGCTTTCAGTGTGCCTCCAGCGACTCTTGAGTTAATTTCTGGGGAATGTGTTTCTAGTTCCAAGAGTGAGAGAGCCCTAAGCTGTAAACTATGCAATCACAAAGTCAAGAAGCCTCCCTAATGAGCATCCATCCCCTCCTCAAATGAAATGCCATCATTTCACCCTTACTGTTTGTTCTGTAAAACTTCGAAAATTATTCTGGAAAACCGTTTCTTTTTTTAAACAAAAATTGGATGACAATCTCCCTCCCTTTCCTGTTTGTGCATCACTTGGTGAGAATTTGTACAGCTTACTAAAAATTTCATGTTTATTATCCCATTTGATTTTCATAACCATGAGAGGTGGGTTTACTGTTCTCATTTTACTGATGCAGAAAAAGGTGTTATGTAACTCTCCTACATTTGGTGTGGGAGAACTGAAACTTGAACTCAGGTCCTTCATATCAAATATCTCATCCTTTTCACTCTTTAAGAATATATGACTAGGACATTTTAATGAAAGCAGAGAAAGAAGACAATGTAAAAACAAGAAGTCAGGAGAGTCAGTTTGCATTTCTTCAGTGTGTGAGCACCATGGCATATTCCAGAAAAGCTGTCCAACAGAACTTTCTGTGATGATGGATGAAGGACCCTAGTTAGCAAGACAGACTCCATATTGCTGCTTGACCCACCTGCCTGCCCTTTAGCTGAACTCAGAAGGAGGAAGCTTAGAAACCTCCTCCCCTTAGAGAGTCTCTTAGAAACAACAATTAATCAACTATTGTTTTACAAATGTTCTAACAGCAGGACGTTCCGCTTCTGTACCTTTTGCTTGCTTTACTAGTTCTATCCCATAGAGGGGCCTAGAAACTGTTGGCCTCAAAGGTGTATAAAACCTGTTTGTCAACCATCCCAGCCGGTAATAAACTCCTGTGTGGATTTAATATTGGTCTCTGGTTGGTTCTCTCTACTGGGTACAACAATGGAAATGTTCTTTACTTGAACCATCCACTACATCAGCAACAACCCAGAGCCACATGTACTTAAAATATTGTGGCATGACTATTGAACTGCTTTCCTAATTGTATTTAATTTTAATTAACTTAAATTTAAGTTTAAAAAACACATGGAGGGCCGGGGAGTTAGCTCAGTGGTTGCGCTGCCTGCTGTGCAAGCGCAAGGACCCAAGTTCGATCCCCAGTACCAAAAAAAAAAACACATGGGGAGTTTGTTTTCTGATTATGGCTAGTGGGGTTCTATATGCCTCACTTATCTGTATGTTAATTCTTTTCCCTTATTTGAAAAGTTTGATGCTATTATTTCAGTATATAGGTCTTTATGCCCTTTGTGCTGTCTTCTGATTTTTCTGTAGTTTCAATTAACCTTAGATTAGTCTTCTTTGCATTATCTAGGAACTGTTGGATCCATTTTTCATGTTTTCTTGTTATTTTCAAGGTATCTCTCATTAATTGGTCACAAGAGCCCTGTCTTCTACTTCTGAGACTCTTTCCTCGCCTTGGTCACTTGCGCTGCCTGTACTTGCCACGGAAGTTTTAAATCTCATGAGTTTCTATTTGGAGCCTTTTTATAGACAAATTCATTTCAATGTTAGTCATTCATGTTTTGCATCATGTTGTTTAGCTCTGCTAGCTTTTTATTAGTGTCTTCTGTCAACTCACTGATTGCTCTATGTTGCCCATGATCTAGTTACTTATATCTCCAGTGAGCTTGCTAAATGCCTTATTGATCTGTTTTATTATCTCCTTTTATTATCTCCTTTTATATTTTTTCAAGTAATTTAGCTGTTTGGCTGCCCCCAACCCCCATGAATCAACTTTAGAGGAATTGGGAGTTTGGGGAGGCATTTTGCTGCCTTGTATTCTCGTGTTTCTGTTTTTCTTTGTTTGAGTCTTGCAGGTTGATCACAGTAGAATGCTTTGTTTCTGGTCAGGGGACCTCTTTAGTTAAAGTCTACTTTTCAGTAGTGTCCTCTGGGCAGGGCTAACTATTGACCTTTGCCCCTGCCTCAGCAGCCAACAATCTCCGTTTGTTTGATGGGAGGTTGCAGCATATTTGATCCAAATACCCAGTTCTCCAGGAATGGGCCACAGTATTATTAATGACCCCAAGGAAATCCAGTTATTGGCATTCCAATAAAATCAATTAGTAACAACAACTGTGTCACCTTGGTTGTAGTAAGAAAATTGACATTAATCATAACATCAAAGATAAGCTGAATATCGACAAACCTTAAGGACCAATAATATACCACTATGACACACTATGAACACAATGACAAACCAAGTATTGATGTATGATGGGCCTGCAGTAAATATCTGCTTAATGGAACAAGTTTACCTCTACTCACAATAGAACAATGTTCAACAGCAATTGTGTAGAGTTAACTAGCTAGCTAGGGTTATCCTACTAAAAGTGGAGGAGATGGGGAACCAGAGAATGAAAAAAAGTGAAATTCAAAAAAGTAATGGTATATAAGAACAAGGAAAGAATAGTGCAGTTGGAGTCCTATTGAGGAGTAAAAGGAAATTAATAGTGTTAGAAAATTGTCACAGGAAAGAACAAATGAGAAAAAGAAAAAAAGGAAAATCAGAGAGCAAAATACAGGAAATAAAAGAAAGATAAGAAGGAGAATTTGAAAAGTGAAAAAAGTGGAGAAAAGAAACTAAAAGTGCAAAAGGAAAAGTCAAAAAGGGGAGAAAAAATGCTAACCCCCAAAAATCCGGTGAAGGAAAGACAAAAATAATAAAAAATAGAAAAATCAAAAAAGATTTAGCGAAAGGGAAAAAAATGTCTTTGTTTTTGAATGAGTAGTTTCTTTCCAAGATCTGTAGTCTTGGGATCTCGCCAGTCATGGTGTTTCTTTGCCCAGCTTGAGGGACTGTGAGTTTTTGAGGTGCCCTCTCCACACCAGAGGCCCCTCTGGTCCATTCACCCCAGACTGTGGTCACTATTCAGGCCAAGGTGTGTCCTTCCTCACACTAGTAGATGGGAAGTGTGATTGGCCCTCTCTTCTCTACTGGAGGTGGGGGTTCAAGTGGACAGTTGACACTTGTAGGGCCTGGTTGCTCCTTTTGGAGAGCAGGGCCTGTGTTTTTCCCAGCCTGAGCTTACACTTCTCAGGGGGGGTCTATGTCTGGCCCACTCTCTCTGTGGGAGTCTCCTGCAGTTATCTCTAACCCAGTCATTTCAGAGGGTAACACCCGAGTCCCTGAAGTTGCTGGCCTGGTTTGTACTTTCCTCCCTGAGCTTGCTGGCTTTCCAGGCTTCTCTTCTTTCCCTGGTCATTGTCCTCTTCCAGGATCAGGTTGGTTGGTTAGTCTGCACCTCTCTGCCCCATGCCAAGGGGAAGGAAAATGTAAAGCCAGCTTGGAGTTGGTGGATGGTTGTGCCTTTGGGTCAGCTTGCTTACATTGGGTGCAGGGCAGGGGGAACTGCATAGCTGGTGTGGGACTGCTTGCTTGGGTCCTCTTTGCCACTATTTTTTTTTTTTTTTTTTTGGTACCGCGGATCGAACTCTGGTCCTTGCGCTTGCGAGGCAGGCGGCGGAAACACTGAGCTAAATCCCCGGGCCCCTCTTTGCTACTCTTGATTGAGCCCTGACACATTATAGCTTACTCCACTTTAATCTCCAATTTTAGTCAAGTTCCCCAGACCATCCTCTCCAGTTATTTCTGATGGAACAAGACATATTGTTATGGCTTGTGTCTAGATGTCCCCCCAAAGCCTTATGCAGTCATAGGTGGGGCTTTTTCAGAGTTGGCTGGATCTAGAGTGTGACACCAGGATTGATTCATGCTGCAATGCTAGGCTCAAGGGCACTAGGATTAAGGGTGTGAGTGCAACCAGCCCTAAGTAGCCTGGATAAGATATAAGGGATAGAAAGAGCTGTGGTTATCCCTCGTTGCTTTGCTACCTTCTGCCCACCATGAACTGTTTCACCTCTGTGATGCCTGTGTGTCATGCCACCCTGCCTTGGAGCCAGCCGATTATGTACTGAAACAACTACAAACTGTGCGCTAAGTAAATCTTTCCTCCCTTAACTGTGGGTGTTGGGTAGTTTGTCTCAGCAATGAGAAAAGTAACTAAGACACATATGTAAGATTAAACTCTCATTTATTGAGTCCTGATTATGTGCAAACACTGTGTAACTGCTTCACATTCATTATCTTTCAATTAAATGGTTCCAAGTCCCCTGTCCAATCTGTCCATTCTTCTCCTCATACCACAAGCTCTATTTATGTCCCAAGTCCTCCTTGCTATAGGAAATTGTAGACTTGGACTCCGTGTTCTCTGAGGTGACCCTTGGCAGCCTGTGTATGTAGAGTCTGACAGACATGTGATACCCATGAAGGGCTTGTTTTCTCCTCTTCCCCATTGTCAACATTAATTTTTGTCCAAAGGGAGAATCTTTTACTCTATTCAGATACACAGTTCCCCTTTGGCCCAAAATCTTCGCCTGGTGCTGGTCCTGCTCTCATGGTCAGGTCTCAGATAAGAACCACTTCACTCAAGTGTCAGCCCTGTTAGACTGAAACAATGCCTGTGTCTCTGTGCCAGTTTGGGAGCCCCCACCCCAGTGATGGTGAATGTTTTAGAGCTTTCAATGATGCAAACAGCCCTCTGTGGCACCCGTACTGTAGGTTTGCCAGCACTACCCTACCCTATAGTAGCATGGCCTCTGTTTGGGAGCCATTCCATATCGGAGCCCTTCGCCCATCAAACATCTGCCACTTTCCACCTTTGCCTGCAGGCCTCCCTTTTCCCCCTTAAAGTCTGCCCTAGTAGCCAGGTCAGTCTCCCAGCGTTTGTCCTCTCTTAGCAGGTGTTGTGACAAGATTTCACAGGTTGTGAAAGGATAGAAGTTAGTAGGGCTTCTAACAAAAAGATTCAAGTGGGTTTGGTTGGCCTTTGATACTATCAATCACTGTGGCAATTTTGTATTTTTCTGAGCTGGAAGTTTCCCAGAATTCCCCTCCCTTTATGGTTCTGGGTTACAGTTGGCTAAAAAAGATTTATGCAAGGTTTGGAAGGTAGAAAGGCAGCAGCAGCCATGACCCTGAAGAGCACTGCAGTTACAGTTGGTGATAGATAAATGCAGAGGTGCTGGATGGTTAATTGTCCTTGCTCTTTTCAGATGCACATCCACCTTTCTTCCGGACCAGTAGCAACCACAGCGCTGGGCTCCCCTCTAATCCTTTGCTGCAAACTCAAGGTAACAGTGACTTAGAGGCAACAACCTTCCTAGACTTCCGCCAGCCTCCTCCTCTCCATTTCCCTGAAAGCTCCAACTCGTTCACCTGTGTCAGGACTCGGTGAAACTAGCAAGTTTCTTGGTGGTGAAGCCTGAGGCAAAAAAATTTTTTTTCTTTTAAAAAAATGCTAACTTGCTTTCCTAGAATTTGACCAGTATTCACTCAGAAATCCACAAGTAGTGTTTCTTCTTTGTTCTAGGGCTTTTCTGCAACCTTTCTGAATATGTAGAAGGGAGAGTCCCACCCCACATCCCACCCCCATTTTATCCATTTTGTGGGACTAGAGGATGGTATTTCTGTGGGTTTTTAAAAAAACATTTCCTTTGTTTTAAACCCTTAACAAAGAACAATTTGTAAAATGGCATCTCAGTCGAATATGTAATCATAAGCAATTTGCTTGGTGGGAAGTAGGGAATGGCAGGCATCTTTAAATGAGTTAAGGAAATCCTAATTACTCACACCTGCAGAAGCTGTCACTTTTATAAGGTATATAATTAGCAGCCAGAGTGTGTGCTGGGAAATGTGATTGTCTGTTTAGACAGAGGACACAGCCCAGAGGCCACCCAGATTGGGGCTCTCCCACTGTGTACATTGCCCAGCCAGGGCTCCCTCCCGGCTGGCTGCTTATTAAGGCGGGCTGCAGGCCTGAATGCAAAGTGTGTGGTCCATTGAACCCACACTCATTGTTCCACACACAAAGCAGGTGTGACCACTTTTAAAAATCGGGTCCTTTTTACTTTGTGATTATGTATTTTCTGCTTTTCTAGCAGTTCTCAGCCTAAGGTGCACATTAAGTCACTAGGGACACTTTAAAAAAAATTCTGATGCCCACACTGCACCCAGACCAATTAAATCAGACTGTGACATTAGTTTTTAAATCATCCCAGGTGATTACAATTTGCCATTAAACGTGAAAACCAGTGGCGCTCAGGCTTTAACAGCTGGAGGGCTGTTAAAATAGGGGTTGGTGGGCCCCTGCCCGATTCAGGAAGGCGAGGAATGGGAGTGTCCAAAACTGCATTTTTATATTCTAGGGATATGCTGCCAATGCTCACGGTCAATTCCTTTCAGAGTTAGAATAACTATTTTTTGCATGTGTGGTAGGCACTGTGTTAAAATGTTATTAGCTCATTTGATTTTCATAAAGCTGTTTCATTCTTGTATTTCAGATCATGCTCAGTACCACACCTGATACTCATATGCACTTGGCCCTTTATCATCACATAATCTGGTTGTCTCCCTCTGGGCCTCATTCCTGTCTCTCCTAGTTGCATGTCAGCTCCACAAAGGCAGAAACCATGTCTTCTTAACCTAGTGCACGCACCCCACAGGCACCTGCAAAATGCAAATTCACAAAGCAACACCACGGAGGAGGAAATATGGTCAACATTTCACAGACCAAGACAAAAAAGACAACATAACTTCTTTCAGATCACAATGGAAGAATTAGATTCAACTGTGTCCTCAGCAGAGCTGGGCTCTCAAGACTACTCCAAGAACTGACCACCAGCATTAAATATAACTCATATCAACATTCTTTCCCAGCAATAAGCTGAATTATTCATCTAAGCCAACTATCTTTACCTCACTGACACTGGAGTCAAAGCTTAGTTTTTTTTTTTCTTGAAAAACAATAATCCAGAGTCAAAATTCAGTGGCCAATTTCTTTCCTATTTAAAAAACTGATAGGTGGGCACAGCAGCTGACTGGAGCTGAGGTGGGAGGACAGCTTGAGCCCAGAAGTTCTTACAATGGGCCGCACAGCGAGACCCTGTCTCAAAAAAGAAAAATAAAAAGTCTAACAAAAACTTACAACCCAAAACAGGTTCAGATTTCTATCTCATATATAATCATTACACCAAAACTTTTTTTTGTTAAATTCTTTTATCGGTACACTGTAGGTATACAACACAATTACATTTCTCATTGGGAATTGGACCTTTACATAATGCATCTTGGTTCTTATTTTTTCCCCATTCCTAGCCCTCCCTTCACCCCCTCCACCCTTCCCTATTTACAAAGACTTTATTTCCATTTTTTCCATTTCTCAGCATTTTTCCTTTCCCTTCTTTTCTTTCCCCTGCCTCTCCCACTACCTCTACCCCTTTGGACCTTTTCTTCCTATTTTGTGTTATCGATTATTCATTCTAATCATTGGTACATTTTAGCTATACAATATAATGACATTCGTCATTGGAAATTTGCACCTTTACATAGTCTCTCTTGGTTCTTATTTTTCACCCTTGCCCAGCCCTCCCTTCAACCCCTCCATCCTTCCCCATTTACAAAGATTTTGTTCCTATTTTTCCATTTTCTCATATTAATCCCATTCCCTTCTATCCTTTCCCCTCCCCCTCCCACTTCCATCCCCTTTGTCCTTTTTTTTCCTATTTCACATTACCTATTATACATTTTAGTCCTTATTTACACTTTCAGTTTCTCACACTAGAGAAACTATTCGGTATTTATACATTTGTGTCCTATTTATTTCACTTAAGAGTATGGCCTCAATGTGCATCCACTTAGCTATAAATGTCTCTAATTTCTCATTTTTTATGGTTGAGTAGTACTTCATTTTATAAAATAACACATTTTCTTTATCCAGTCTCCAGTTGATGGGCATTTGGGCTGTTTCCAACTTTTTGCTATCACAAACTGTGCTGCTATGAACATGGGTGCACATATATCACTGTGGTATGATTCTTTTAATTCTTTGGGGAAGATCTCCAGTAGTGGAATAGTGGGGTCAAATGGGACTTCCAGTCCTAGTTCTTTGAGGTATCTCCATACTGATGTCCACAGTGCTTGCACCAGTCTACACTCCCACCAGCAGTGGAGCAGGGTTCCTCTTTCCCCACAGCCCCGCCAGCATTTGTTATTGGTTGATTTCATGATAGCAGCCATTCTTTCTGGAGTGAAGTGGAATCTCAGTGTTGTTTTCATTTGCATCTCTTGAATGACCAGTGATGTTGAACATTTTTTCATGTATTTATTTGCTATTTCTACTTCTTTGTCTGAGAAATGCCTGTTCATTTCAGATGCCCATTTTCGGATTGGGTCTTTAAATTTGGGAGGTCTGATCTTTTTAAGTTCTTTATAGATTCAAGATAGTAGACCTTTGTCTGAGGAAGAGCAGGTGAAGATTTTTTTCCCACATTGTGGATTGTCTCTTCACACTGCTGGTGGTTTCTCTTGCTGTGCAGAAGCCTTTTAATAAGAAGAGATCCCATTTGTTGATTGTTTCTGCTAGTTCACGGGCAACTGAGGTTTTGTTCATAAAATCTTTTCCTACACCGATGTCTTCAGGGGTTCTACCTAACCTCTGTTCCAACTGGTTCAGAGTTTCTATTTTAATATTTAAATCTTTAATCTGTTTTGATTTCAGTTTAGTGATTGGCAAGAGATATAGGTCTAGTTTTAATCTTTGGCAAGTTGAAGCCCAATTTTTCCAGCACCATTTATTAAAGAGGCTATCTTCCCTCCAGTGAGGGTGTTTGGCACCTTTGTCGAAGATGAGATGGCTAAGTGTGTCTGGCGTTGTTTCTGCATCTTTTCATCTGTTCCACTGGTCCTCAGGTCTGTTTCTTTGCCAGTACCATGCTGTTTTTAACACAGTATCTTTGTAGTATAGTTGCAGGTTGGGGATTGTGATACCCCCTGCCATGTCTCTGTTACCTAGAATTGCTTTTGCTATTCTGGGTCTCTTGTTCCAAATCAATTTTTGGATTGTTTTCTCAAGGTCTGTGAAGTATGCTGCTGGGATCTCAACTGGAATTGCATTAAATCTATATAACAGTTTTGGAAGTATGGCCATTTTCACTCTATTAATCCTTCCTACCCAGGAGCAGGGGATGTCTGTCCATTTTCTGATATCATCTTCAATCTCTCTTTTCAGAGTGCTATAGTTTGCAGAGAAGAGGTCTTTGATTTCTTTCGTTAGGTTGATTTCTAGGTATTTCAGTTTTCTGGATGCTATTGTGAAAGGAATTATTTGCCCTGTTTCTCTCTCAGTGAGTCTGTCATTGGTGTAGAGGAAAGCTATTGATTTTTGTGTGTTGACCTTGTAACCAGCTACTTGACTGAATTTGCTTATTAAGTCTAGAAGACTTTTGGTGGAGTTCTTGGGGTCTTCTATATACAGTATCATGTCATCTGCAAATAATGACAATTTGACTTCATTTCCTATCTTTATTCCTTTTATTTCTTTCTCTTGTCTAATTGCCGTGGCTAATGTTTCCAAAACTATATTGAACAAGAGTGGTGATAGTGGACATCCTTGTCTTGATCCTGATTTTAGTGTGAAGGATTTCAGTTTTTGACCATTTAGTATGATATTGGCTGTTGGTTTTTCATAGATGGCTTTTATAAGTTTGAGGTAGAGACAATCTATTCCAATTTTTTGTAGGATTTTTTTCACAAATGCATGTTGGATTTTGTCAAATGCTTTTTCTGTGTCTATGGAGATAATCATATGGTTTTTGTCCTTGGCTCTATTGATACAGTGTATTACATTGATTGATTTGCATATGTTGAACCATCCCTGCATCCCTGGGATGAATCCCACTTGATCAGGGTGTATGATCTTCTTGATGATCTTCTGCATTCTATTTGCCAGTATCTTATTAAGGATTTTTGCCTCTCTGTTCATTAGTGAGATTGGCCTATAGTTCTCCTTTTCGGTTGGATCTTTCTCTGCTTGGGGATCAAGGTGGTGCTTGCTTCCAGGAATGAATTTGGGAGTATTGCTTCCCTTTCAATTTCATTGAAGAGTTTAAACAGTAGTGGCAGCAGTTCCTCTCTAAATGTCTTGTAGAATTCAGCAGTGAAGCCATCAGGGCCCAGGCTTTTCTTAGTTGATAAGTTTTTAATTACCTTTTCAATTTCATTGGTTGATATTGGGTTGTTCAGAATTTTTAGGTCTTCTTCGTTCACCTTTGGGAATTCATATGTATCTAGGAATCTGTCCATTTCTTCTGTGTTGTCCATCTTATTGGCGTATAGGTTCTGGAAGTAGGTATTGATGATCCTCTGGATTTCTGCTGGGTCTGTTGTAATTTCACCCTTTTCATTCCTAATTGCATGGATTTGGGCCTTTTCTTTCCTTTTTCTGATAAGGTTGACTAAGGGTTTGTCAATTTTGTTGATTCTTTTGAAGAACCAACTCTTGGCTTCATTGATTTTTTTGTATTGTTCTCTTAGTCTCCATTGCATTGATTTCTCCTCTGATCGTTATAATTTCCTCCCTTGTATGAGCTTTGGGGTTGTCCTGACCTTTTTCTAGAAGCTTGAGGTTCAGCATCAGGTTTAATTGGGCTCGTTCTGTTTTCCTAATATGCGTACTCACTGCTATGAATTTCCCTCATAAGACTGCTTTCATTGTGTCCCATAGATTCTGATATGTTGTATTGTCATTTAATTGAAGGAACTGTCTGATTTCTTCTTTAATTACCTCTGTGACCCATTGGTTCAGAAGTGTGTTCAATTTCCACATTTTTATGAAATTTTTGTAGTTTCTTTTGCTATGGATCTCCAATTTCATCACACTATGGTCTGATAATATACAGGGGATAACTTCAATTCCTCTGCAGTTACTTAAACATGTTCAATGTGTGAGTATGTGGTCTATTTTTGAGAATGACCCCTGTGCAGCTGAGAAGAACGTGTATTCTGATTTTGTGGGGTGGAAGACTCTGTAAACATCTGTTAAGTTCATTTGTTCAAGAGTTCAATTGAGTTCTAGTATTTCATTACTTATTTTTTGTCTAGTTGATCTATCTATTTGTGACAGTGGGGTGTTGAGGTCCCCCACTACAATTGTATTAGTGCATATATGACTTTTCATGTCCGTTAGTATTTGTTTTATATAGTTGGGCACACTAGTGTTTGGTGGATAAATATTTATGATTTTCATCTCTTGCTCTTGGATTGTTCCCTTTACAAGGATGTAGTGTCCTTCTTCGTCTCTCTTAATCAGTGTTGGTTTGAAATCTACTTGATCTGCAAAGAGGATAGTGACTCTTGCTTTTTTTCAGGTTCCTGTTTCATGGAGTATTGTTTTCCACCTTTTAACTTTCAGTCCATGAGTTTCATTTTGAATTAAATGTGTTTCTTGTATGCAGCATATTGTTGGATTTTGCTTCTTGACCCATTCTGCCAGTCTATCTCTTTTGATTGGTGAATTGAGACCATTAACATTGATGGTTATAACTGAAACATATTGACTTGTCATTGCCATGACTTTTTCTTTTTGTTGGGTTCTCCCCCTTTACATTTAATTTCTTGTCATGCCACATGGACTCATTCTGTTTTGCTTCCTGGGGTTGTGATCCTCAATGTCTGTTCCTAGGATATTGCGTAAAAATTTTTGGAGTGCTGGTTTGGTATTCACAAAGTTCCTAAAGTGCTCTTTGTCATGAAAGTAGCTTATTTCTCCATCAATTTTGAAAGATAGTTTTGCAGGGTACATCAATCTGGGTTGGAGGCTATTTTCTTTTAGGGCTTGGAATATGTCACTTCAAGCTCTTCTTGCCTTGATGGTTTGTGTTGAGAAGTCTGCTGTGATTCTGATGGGCTTTCCTTTGTATGTGATTTGTTTCTTTTCTCTCACTGCTTGTAGAACTTTGTTCTTCTGTTGTGTTTCTGGAATCTTAACAATTATATGCCTATGTGTAGATTTTTTTGATCAAGGCTAGTTGGAGTCCTATATGCCTCACTTATCTGTATGTCAAGCTCTTTTCCCCTGCTTGGGAAGTTTTCTGCCATTATTTCTGTGAAGAGATTTTTTATGTCATCTGCACTATCTCCTGTTTCTTCACTGAGCCCAGTCAGTCTTATGTTATTCTTCTTTGCATCATCTAGCAGCTGCTGGATTGATTTCTCATGTTCCCTTATAATTTTGAAGCAATTTTTCTTTTCCTGGTCACTAATTGCAATCTTATCTTCTATATCTGAAATTCTGTCCTCACACTGGCTCATTCTGCTGTGTAGACTTTCAGTGGAGTTTTTCATGTGCTGGAAATCTATTTGCATCTGTTTTATGGATTCCATTTGTTTCTTATGTTGGGATTCCATCATGTTCCTGAGCTCCTCTCTAGATTTATTAATCATGTCTTGCACTAGGGGCACAATTTCTCCTGTTATCTGAGAAATTATTTCTGATTTCATTTTTCCCAGATCCTCTTTTGTTGCCAGTTCAGAGAGTCCAGGTGGTTGAGTATCAGAGTGTTCCATCTCATTTCCCTTTGAGGTTGCTGTAGGTGAGCTGGAAGTCTGGTTTTGAGACCTATTGTTTTCTCATTTCGACTGGGGGGGTAGGGGGGTGCTGTTGGCACCCAAGAGGCTCACCTCTGAGCTGGGAGAGGTGGGACAGGGGCCGGGAGCGGCAGTAGGGATGGTGGCCCAGAAGCCCCTTCCTCTGGACCAAGAGCAATGGGACAGCAGCTCAGAAGCCCCTACCTCTGGGCCGGGAGCAGCAGGATGGATGACAGCCTGGAAGCCCCTTCCTCTGGGCTGGGAGTGGCAGGAGGGATGGTGGCCAGGAAGCCCCTTCCTCTGGACCAGGAGCAGTGCGATGGCTGCTCAGAAGCCCCTACCTCTGGGACAGGAGCAGCGGGATGGATGGTGGCCTGGAAGCCCCTTCCTCTGGGCTGGGAGTGGCAGGAGGGATGGTGGCTGGGAAGCCCCTTCCTCTGGACCAGGAGCAGTGGGATGGTGGCTCAGAAGCCCCCACACCAAAACTTTTAAATATTGTTTTTTATTTAGAGAAACAAAAGCTGCATGGAAACAAGTGTATTTGAATTATCTGATTTTATTTACCACACCAGTACAACTTATTCTGGTAATAAATTAATATGTAGTTACAAAAAATGTTGTGTGCTAAGAAAAATGCTTCTGTACATATAAAGTATATGTAGAATTTTTAATTTTTTGGTACCAGGGATTGAACTCGGGACCTTGCGCTTGCGAGGCAGGTGGCGGAACCTATGTAGAATTCTTAAACTGTTTGACTTAATAATTCACAAACTCAGAAGTGTGGCAACATCAAGTTATTGAAGGAAACTGGAGTTTCCAGTCTCTGTAATTCAAGATTCAATTTTGAGTGTGTAAAATTTTCAATCACCATTTCAGTTCATACAAGCCACCACACCTGAAACAAGACCTAACTGCTAAGGAACCACCTGCTATGGTCTCCCAACCGTACAGATGAGGAATCTACTGGCCTGGCCAGAGATGACAAAGTTAATCAGACACAGAACCTGGGTTATGCGGTTTTCACAGATGCTCCAGAAATGTCAGGGCAGGAGGTGGGAGTGCTGAAAAAGGCACATGTATCACACACAAGTCCAGTACTACTTCAAAGACCTGGGTTTTCCTTTCTGCTTAATGTAGGATTAATTCCTGGTATGTTTTTGTATTCACAAATATAGTGACTGAGCTCATCAGGGTGTCTGTTCCTGTTTGAAATTCATCAGCAGCAGAAAAAGACTACACATTAGCACTATTTACAGAAGCATCAACATGAGCGCAGGACAGTTCATTTCTCTTGGCAGCTCATTCCCACCAGAGTCAGCTTGTACCTTGCTCTCTTCTGAGCAATCACCTTGCTCAAGGACAGCGTGGATTACTTCTGGGACATCAGTGTTCCACACAGCAATGAGATTTCACATTGTATCAAGAATACAGCAAATAATGTACTATGCACTTCTGGCATAAAATTTTTTTTTTAAATTACGTCTCAGTCTAATGCTGCTGCCAGCAGCCATTACAAAAAAGCCCATTTAGATTGCTTTAATTTAAACCTCTGGTGAGTGTGTGCAGCGTTTACTAATTAGTAATAGAACACTCACATTTTAGCAAGTGATTTTTCTGATCACAGGGGCCATTTCCAAAACAGCCTCCTAGGTGTTAGTACTTTCAAAACTATATATACATAGCAAAGTTGTGTTTATAAAGGGATTTTTCAATTCTCATATAAGTGATTCTAATTTCTTGCTACTTGCAGCAAAGGAAGATCAACAGCCTATCTTCTTTCTGTCTTTCTCCAGGGCAACATTTCTCTGCAGGAGAGCATGTCTAGTTTGGTTGCATCGTATGGAGATTTATTAATGTGCTCTCATGGGTGTATTTATTCAGAACAGGTCTCCCATTTCCCAGCTCCTTTTCTGTTGTACATGTTTTACCTTTTGGTAGTGACCCAATACATATACACTGAAAGCACTGCTACCAGCCATAAAGACTTACCAACCCCTCTCTAAAGTGCAATTTCATTAGTATTATCAAACAAATAAAAGCCCAAAGACAAAAATATTCACTGTGATGTGGCAAAATCATTCATGCATTTCATTTACTTAAGCTGGAGTGTTTCACTTCTCTCATTATTACTGATTTCATTTCCTTCTGCTGTTTCTCTTGCTCTGACTTGTAAAGAACATGCAGAATATAAGGAAATTCCATTCTTTTGACCATTTCACTTTAGACTTTCTTCCTTACTCATTAACTCTTAGCTACGGAGAAACTATGGAGAAACTGTGGTGTGGCCTTGCTGTCCTTCCTTTTTTTGAGACCAGGGTCTCACTGTGTAGTTCAGACAGGCCTTGAACCCACTGTGTAGCCCAGGTTGCCTTGAACTCAAGGTGATCTTCCTTTGTCAGCCTCCCGATTGCTGGGATTACAGGCGTGAGCCACCATGCCTGGCTCTTTCCTTTTTAACGCCATGATTGAATTCAGCATGAAGCATAACAGAAATGGCATGCTGAATGAACATGAGCATTCTAATAATGCCAAGACTGAGGAGACTGGCGTGGTGAGGGAACTGCAAGCACAGTACTGACAAAGCAACAGATTTTAAGTTTAGAACCACAAAGCTGATGTCAACATTCAGAGAAAGGGCTAATTTCCCTCATTTTAATAACTAAGTTAAAAATATAATCTTTTTTTAATGAAGAAATCCTAATGAATGAGGTAGATGATGCTGTAATCAGATACTGAACTAGGTTTAGGATATAAAAATGATGAAACTAAGGGACAGAAAGCACCATTTAAAATTACCTTTCTTTACATTCAGCTGGGTAATTAAGAACACTTCAAAGTTCTAAGCATGAAATCCAGATAAGAAAAGTTATGAGCTTGCTTCTCTATTTGAAGATGAACCCAGCACTTGATGAACAGATCCGCACTCTACCGAACAGCAAATCAGAAAGCAGCTGTCACTGCAAAGCCAGGGACTTTTCATTTGATATTTCCATCCACTTATCCAGGATGTGAATTCCTGAAGGCTTCTTCAGCATTTAACTAATTCTTTATTGGCTGAAGGGGCTGGGACCATTTCTCCACACATAAACTGATCCTGAAAGAAGAAAAAAAATCAACCACTCAGTTTCTGTAACACAGATGCACTGATATTATTTTCATTTTGCTATAGAATCAATCCAGCTGTTTTTCCATTTCTGTGTCATTTCATTCGTGTGCAAAGAGCAGTATCTGTCTAGAATTAGAATCTTAAAAGTATGTTTTTAGTCCTGAATTCATTATTTAATAAGAAGCATCTTATCTTATAAACTCATCTCTCAGATACCATCTTCTCATGACCAGAAATAACAAAAAGACATGTCACATCTTTTAAGTTTCTGTATCAATCACTTCAATATTTGGCCATTCACATACATGTCCTCTTAAAAACAATTACTTTTTCCAACTAAAAGGGATAGGCCTTTATGTGTTTCCTGACACAGATAATCTGCAACATCAGCTACTTTGTATATGAAGTTCAATCTGATCATCTGCCTTGGTTTATGTCAGCTACACAAGAGCTCTCCGCCTCCAGCGACCCCTCATCTCCTATAACTTGATCTCTAAAGAATCTGCCCTATTCCGTCTTCTGCTTCCTCCTGCCCATCAACCCAGAACCCTGCCGTGCTCTTTGGAATTCATCATGCATCATCAGCACAATGCTCCCTTTCTCAACCTTTCTTTGAAATGTCCCTTTGCTACCACTATCGGGAAACATTTTGGGTTGACACGAGTGGGGGGTTGCTATTAGTATCTACTGGGTACTCCAGGGTTGCTGCTAAACATCCCATGTGCATGACAGACCTGCATAATGAATTATCACACCTAAAATGTCAACAGTGCTGAGGCTGAGATGAAGCCATACCCCAAGGACAGTTTCTCCATGGTCCTCCTCTAGTACTGGCTGTGTGTTGGCAGAGTCCTAGTACCACAGGGCTTGGCAGTGGGGACTGGTTGCTCCTTTTCGTCACCATTCTCCTTCCTTCTCTAAAAATCCACTCACTTTGAATCTCACCTCATGAGACTACTCAAATATTATTCCTCTCTGTTGCTGTCATCTACCTACCCTGGATTCTATATTCCTATTCCTCTGGCCCTCCCCTGTATTTCTCCTACCACCTTCTCTCAGTCCCTCCCTCTCTTGATGTTCTCTTCGCCTTGTTCAGTTACCCATGGTTGATTATCATAACAACTCTTCTCTCACACCTTCTTCCTATTCACTTGGCAAAACCACAACACTGATTAAATCTAACCTCCAGTGTCTTAATTATTTGATGCAGCTGAGTGTCTGTGACCTTAAACCCTCTCTTAATTTTCTATCACTACCAATTACCGACCCAGGTCTATCCTCCCCTTTGCAGTAAAATCCTTGTAAGAAATGCCTGGACTTGCTGCCTCCTATTCTCCCAGTCTTTCCATCCGATCAGGCTGTCCCTGGTCCCCCACTGAAACTGCTCTCCTCACTCAAACAAGTGAATTCTGTGTTGCCAAAACCAATAGCTAATTCTCAATTTCTTTTCATCAGTGTCATCTGACAAGGAACATCACCTCTTCCACTTTTTCCACCTGGCTCCCAGGACTTGATTTTCCTCCTTCCACAGCACTTGTTTATTTTTCAGTCAGCTTTGCAGATTCCTCACTTACCTCCATGACCTTTTAGTCCTGGAGCTCCCCAGGTCAGTCTTTCTCCTCTATCTCTATATTCAAAGCTCTGGTGATCTCATCTAGTCTCCTGGCTCTAAATGCCATTTGTTGCTGATAAGTCCCAAATTTACACTGCCAGTGTTCTCTCTTTTGAACCCCAGACATGCATATTCACTGACTGCTCAACAACTTCACTTGGATAAGGATCTCTCAGACTTAGTACATTCAACTTCCCCTGTACAATGGCAGTTACCTCCCCTCAACTGATGGTTACTCTGTCCTTCCAGTTAGCCACAAATGTTGAAAGCATCCCTGACTCCTATCACCATCTATACTCAACCAGTAAGAAAATCTTTATCATTCAAAGTATTTTCTCACTTCTCACTACCTCCACTGCTGCAGCCTGGTCCAAGCCACCATTTCTAGCTTTAATGCAATAGCCTCTTACTCCATTTCCCTATTTCTTTCTTCATTCCCTCGAGACTACTATGAACCAAGTATCCAGGAACATTCTTCTAAAATTTAGGTAGGAACATGGCACTCTTCTGTTCAAAAATCCTCCAATGGCTCACTGCATCATTCACAGAAAAGGCCAAAGTCCTTAAAGTGACCCCGGAACATCTCTATGGTCTGCTCAGTTCTATTTATTTCATCTTGGACTATTTTCACACTCATTTGTTCTGGTCATATTGGTCTCTTTTGTTTGTTCCTTGACAAATCCAGGTATGTTCCTACTTAGGGTTCCTTCACTTGTTGTTCCCTTTGCTCAACTCTTACCTCCCACATGCAGATGGCTCACTCCCTCACTTCTTTAATGAATAAGGTCTTTCTCAGCAAGGCCTCCCCTGGTCACCTTATTTAAAATTACAACCTTCTCCCAGGCCAGCACTCCTGATCTCCCTTGTCCTGTCTATCCTCCCTTTTTTGCTCCAGAGTATATTCTACTACAACAATGAACTAAATTTCTATGTTAAAGTCTAAATTATAGCCCGCTTCTCATGAAGTTCTGTGCTTCATCCTCATTTTTCCTCTATACCATCTTAGTGTTAAGTCCTTACTTAGGACTTCAAAGTATTGACAAAACTTGGAGCACTTGTGGGCAGTAAAACCGTTTCATTTTTTCCCACTCAATATGCTTGGATGAAAGGCAATAGGACAACTAAAGACTCAAGTGAAATTATAAAATTGCAACTAGGAATTATACCTCAAGATAATGCAGTTATATGTATAAACCAAGCAAGAAGTAACATACAGTTGTTCCCACCAAAATGTGTTTAGGAGCTCTAAACAAATTTAATTACATATTGGATAACGAAAGAATACAGTATCAATTAAACTTATAATTATTTTTTCAATTTATAAAAAGTAGTCAATTTTCATTAAAGATTTATTAACTTCTCTAAAGCTACCATGTGGCACGTAACTAAAATTTAAATTTATGATATGGATGTTTATTAATAATTTAAAATGCCTGTTTTTTAAAAATACCACTTTCCCTAACACATTGTTAAGAAACCTTCTTCACCTTATTTCACAGCCAGGCTGCTCTAGGTCCTTATTATGACCTCATAACCCTCTTCCCCCTTTTAAAACGTGTCTCTTACTTTGTCATAAATCACTTTTATAATGAGAGAGCAGCTAGGACACGTTGCCACATCTTCTCCATTCTCCAAATCTTCCTACAAGAAAATCAAAAAACGTGTGGTCAGTATAGCCTTCCCTTGGCCATTTCATTCCTCCAAACCTCGCCCACTCCCACGTGCACGTCTCTCTGCAGATTGCCTCCCCGAAGGGCGAGAGCTCAGAGAGCCTTCCCCAGTTCCCCCTGCACGCAGCACTTAAAAGGAAACACCCACGAAGGTTAAGGGTCGGTCATCGCGAAACTCCTGCCAAATGAAAACCGAGCCTCCTAGCCCAAGCATGTAACCCAGCAAAGAACTCTAAGAATGGTTGGTGCTGTGTAAGAGACCGGCGTTCATGGTCACCCCATCACAGGACAGACTGAAGACTAGAACGATGTGTTCACTGAGACGTCAAAGTATTAATTTTAGGCGAGGGAAAAGAGGACATGGATGACTCAGAGCAGCAAGGGCGACTGAATGGCGCCAAGCAACACAGCAAAGCGAAAATGTGCCTCGTCCGGTGAGTTGCGGGAAGTTACCTTAGTGATGGAAAAGTTATCCCCACACGGGCAGGGATAGAAATACGTTTCCGAATCCTCGTCATATTGAAAGTCCTCGATCTCCACCTCGTCATGGAATACCGCCATGGCCTTGGGGCCGGCAAAGGGCTGACGGCCGCGCCGGCTGACAGCACCACGTCTGGTCTAACTTAGGGGCCTGGATTCACCATCATCACCATGAACAAATGCAAGAACCGTCGCTTCCGGCGCACAGACAGTGATGCAAACCCGGCCTTAGCTGCCAAATGGGTGACCGGGTCGCGGTTACCATAGCGATGGCTGAGCTAGGGGCAGAAGCTCTGGGAAAATGGCGCCTCCTGCACAGCAGTGTCGCGCACCACTCTTCCCATTGGACGGTAGCGACCAATAAGAGTGGGGCTTGTCCCGCGGTTTCTACGTCACGTCTGGGGTCGCGGAGGTTCCCAGGCACTGAGGGATTTGGACCAGGTGTGCGAAATGGGAGCGTGTGATGTTCCTTTACCTGCGTCACGTCGGTGACTTTAGAGTGGCCTTAAACAGCTCGTTGAGGACTCACAAGTGGCAAAGCAACGGCATCTCTTTGCTTGATCTCAGGTGGCGGCGTCTCCGTCCCTTCCTGTTGACCAGTGAACAGCTCTCGTGGAATTTAACTTCAAGTGACCTTGAGGTCAGGGGGACGTGCAGTTTGCAATAGTTCCTGGGTGCAGGTACTACATCCCAACCTCTTCCTCATCCCGGACATCTTCAAATACCCTAAATTGTGTTACTGGGAGGACCAAGACCTGAAAGGCAGGGACTGAATCCTAGTCCTATGTTTGTTAGGGGGATTCGACATGTGTCAGGTGTTGTGCTAAGTATAATTATCCGTTAACCTTGGGTGTTTTAAATTGTTTTATTAATCTTTAAACTGAGGTCCAGAGAGTGTCCACCTTGACCAAAATCACATACTTAGAAGACAATGAGGAGCTTTTGCCTGTAGGTCAGAAACAAATTACCTACAGAAGGAACCCCAATTTCTTCTGTAAATGGAGTGGTATCAACATGAGTTAGCAACATGAGTCTCTGAACCTTGAAGCTAAATCCCAATAGAAGGTGGTTATCTTGAAAGCAGCGCTAGTGCCTGTTCCAACCGGATACCATGAAACATTGCTCCCTTGCTAGGCGATAGAAAAGGAGTGCAGTGAGTAAAAAAAGCACTATTGAAAAACAGGTCTTGGCTCAGAATCTGACTTGATTGGAAATTAGTTCTGGGAATTGGAGAGTTATATTTTTGGACCTTATTTCCTCTTCTAAGAAAAGATTGGGCTAGAGATGATTACAAGATCCTTTTCAAATCTTTTTTTTCCCCCTTTTCAAATCTTAAGGTTCTTTTGTATGGAAATTTAAGAGTTTTACTTAGTTCAGCAATCTCATAACTTAATTTACATACTACATACTTAATTCACTTCTCTGCGCTTATGTATACACCCTCAAGTGTTTTTGTAAAGTTACCAGTTTTGTTCATACTGAAATTCCAACTGGGAGAAACTTGAAGTTTAGAAACCTGAAATTAGGAGAGGAGTCTGACAGAAAAAATCCAGAAGTTGTATTAAAGGAGTCTATAGAAGTTTGGTTCAAATATTTCACAAGCCCTGTTGAAGATCTACCCAGCAATTAGGAGACATTTGAAACTTGTTGAAGGGTAACCATAGTGATTCTGGGCAAAGCAGAAATCAAAGTCCACACAGTTTAATGGCTGCTTCCTGTATCTCTACACACTGACACTTCCCAGGTAGCCTCTTGGAGGCAAGAGGAGATTAAGTGTTTAATTTTAGTTGCAATGAACATGGTTGGGAACCATGTTTTCTTATATAAGCCATTTTTAAATGTACAGGAATGGGAGCAGTCATTTGGCTCAGGAAGTATAAATTAGTAGGTCTTATTTTTTATTTGATGCTGGGAATCTTGCATGTATTAGGCACGTGTAAGTGGCGAGTCCTAGTAGTATCATCAGACTACCATTAGGCTCTATGCCCAATCCTAGTGGGCCTTTTAGAAAGCAGTTTGGACTTATCAAAAATAATGTCTGAGCCATCATAAAATCTGAAGTAAATAGTCTTAAAATTTACAGAGGGTGTCAGGTAGCTTATCTTTGTAATTTTCAAACTTTTCTTTGAGTATGTATTACCTAAAATGGAAAAAGAAAAATTCATGAACCAATTATTAATGATAGTTGACACTGCGTTCCGGGCGCTGTACAAATCCTTAGGTCATTAAAACAACCCAATGGAGTATGAGTATCATTAACATTTTGAACATTGGGAAACTTGAAGCTTAGGGTCTATGCTAAGGCAAAGCTAGTAAGTTGGAATAAAGCATGGCAACAACTCAGATGTGTCCGATCCCTGAACTTAGGCTTTTAATTAACTACAATGCCATTTATGATGTCATGGTACTTCCAGCAGAGCTAGATGAAACAAGCATAGATTTTCTACACCACAGTGCTTATTCTGTTGAGACCTAAATTTGGCAGCTTTTCCTAGGCATTCCGTACTGTTTTCATCTTGCCATTTATTGCTTATCCACCATGTCCACCTGTGGTTCTGCCCAGTGTGCACTTGGACTGTTCTGAAGAAAGTAAAACCATAGCTAAACAAATAATGTAGGTTTTTGTTTTGTTTCTACTCCACAACACTTTTAAAGAAAACACTACAGTGACTACCAAACTTCTATCCCTAAAACAGAATTAGAATATTTTATAATGATACATTTTTGGGGGCTTGAGAGTATGACAAAAGCATATTTACTGGTTGCTACCGGGTCATTTGCTACGTTTATTTTGCAAAACTTAACACTGCTTATGTGGAAGGTGACAGCAAAATTCTTAGTATAAGATCAGATTTAGAACTAGATCATAATTGGGTTATAGCAGCTGTATTTGATGAGTGCTGCTATTATATATCTGTCTACAGAGCGCTGTTTTTTTGCCATTATCAAACCACTACCTCTGTGGGTTTTCAATGAAGAGAAAGGTTAGTGTATGAAGATTGATTTTTTTAGTCATACCCTGGCTTGTCAGCACTGCCACAGTTGTTGTTCTGTTTATTCCTCCCAGCAATCCAACGAGGTAGTGTGGGTATTGTTAGAATGGTAAAAGATGGCTTGCCAAAGATTTACCCCCCAAAAAGCCCACTGTACCACTTGCATGCTACTGAGGTTCCCTTACCGAGTACCCCTTGTTTCCTCAGGGACACGTAGGGTTCTAAATTGACAGGTACCAATTGCTTTGAAAATTTACTGCTTTATTTCAGAACAGTCGTTCTCTGTGAAACATTCTTGGTTTTTCTCTCACTGCTCCCTCATATCCTAAATTCCTGTTTTCACTCTTGACCCTAATCATTCTTCACACCTGGGCACTCATTAAAAATACAAATTAGATCCTGTTTTTTCCTGATTCACTCTTCAGTTGCTTCTCCGTACTTTTAGGGTGAAGTTCATATCCTTACCATGGCCTCCTGTGATGGGGACTTGTCTACTTACTCAACTTTATTTCATTTTACTTTTACCCAGGTTACTGCTTTCCAGCCACACGAATTTGGTTCCTTTACATGCCGGGCTTGGTTTTTGTTTGGGCCGTTCTTCTTGCTGATCCTTCTGCCAGAATGTTTTATCCTTAACACCTGCTTGGCTGCCTGTGTACGATCTGGCCTCAGCTCAGGTGTCATCACTTTGGAGAGGTCATTTCTGGTACTCCTGCCTTTATCACACTCATCCTCATAATAATCTCCTTAGTTATCTGTTTAGTATATTCTGTCTGTATAAAGGCTTCATTGTGGCAAGGCCATTGTGTTTGGTGGTTCTTACTACATCCCCAAGGCTTAAAATAGTAGAATTTAAACCAGTGTGATTAATCCTAAATCTTAATCTGCTGCTTGCAATAATTTGTTTTAGAACTCAGTTAAGGGTTATCAGTTTTATTTAGCATTTATAGTGAATTTTTTGCATTTCAGAAATAGTTAAAATTTTTTTGGTAACGGAGAGCTTGTCAGTATACAGATATTTATGGGGTAATCTTTATAGTTTTATAAATTCCTTAACATATGTTGATCTGTTTCAGTTGACTAAGTATTTTCACTAACTATACTTCCCTTGGGCATATAAAAATGGGTAGATTTTTAAAAATACTTTATTCCAAGGACTGACATAAAGCTTTAGAAGGCACTTTGAACACAATTTTGTAAAAATGCTCTTTATTTACCAGTAGGTGGCAATCTTGATCGTGATTATTCTTACAAAACAGTATTTTAGAATTTTAAAAGGAACTTTTAAAGATTTACATTTCTGTTTTTCAGTTGAGAAGTAGACCACTTAAACCACATAGTCACTGAAGGTGTTTCCTATTGGAAAGATTATGTATTTTAGTAATAGCTGTCTAAAACATTAAATAGAACAGGGTTCCCACACACAATAAATTTGGCCTTAAATGATATGTAACTATTGTTCTGGGGTTTGGCTATGTTTTTACTTCTTTAGCAAGTGCAAGTGCAGCTTGGGTAAAAGCGTGAGAGGAGCCATCAGTGGCCAGGCAAGGAGGATGGCCAACATATGGCAGGGTGAAAACAGGATGGAAGGGAATTTCATGGGCTGGACTTGCCTAAGTAGTAGGAGTTAGTAGGGTCAAGGAAGCTGAGCAAGAGAAGCAGTGAAATAATCAGAAAAGAAAAGGGGGCAAGGTGGGGAGGGGGAAAGTAGGCTTGCTGGGATGGGTGCTCGCTGATTATAATGAACCTTTGCTTTTGCAGCCAAGACTTACTAGGGCTTTTTCTGTTTCCCCAAAACATTTTTCTTACCTGTTGTCTCTGCCATTCCAGGAACTTTTGAGAATTTCCGTATAAGGAAAAACTGTCCATGTTCTGATTGACATCAGTGAAATACCACGACCGAAATACTTCTGCATTAGTCAGCCAGCCATACATTTAATGACTTCTAGAATCTCATGGACTTCTGAAGTAAATTTCACCTTCTTTTTTTCAGTATTAACACACCATTTTTGGTTTAGCGCATTTAAAGGAAGGAAACCACAGTAGCCTTGCATGAAAGGGCGAGTATACTTTTTCGTTTATTAGAAAAATAACCAGTAGCATGTTTGTTCACAATAATGCTGAATTATATCAAGAAGAAATAGATCTTTTATCTAAAGAGTAGTTATAAAGCAGTGGGGTTTTTTATACCATTTGATTGTAGCTGAATAAATCATATCTGGCTTATAGCACCTTATATCACCACCTGACTTTTTTTGGTACCAGGGATCCAAGTCAGGCCCTTGTGCTGCTTGTGAGGCAGGCAGCAGCACCACTGAGCGAAATCCCCAGTCACCTAATTTCTTTTCTACCTCTGTCTTTTAGAATGCAAGCTGAGAGGCTTTTTGTTTTCTTTATGCCTGTATTACCGGTGGCTAGGCCATTGCCTTCCCCCATTCGGCTCTTAGTAACTATTTAATGAAGGACTAAGTCACTGAATATGAAGCTTCATTAATTAGCTTGACTATTTTCTTAACTAAATTTATTATAGTTATATGGTGCCTTCCAAAGAGCTCAGAAAAAAGTGTTCACATACATTTTTATTCTCCAGGTAATTAAGATAGGAAAAGATAGATATGGCAATATAGCATTTTAAATGTGGCTGTTTTGGGGAAAAGAAATGGTTAAAAATTGGCCTAAGAAAATAGTGTTGAGAGGAACCAAAAAAAAAATTAAATAAATAAATAAATATACACACACACGCACGCGCACACACACACACACACACACATCATTTGACTCCTAATCAGTGCTTTTCCTGATAGTAGGTTTTCTTTTTTATTAGTACATGTTTGTGGTACATAATGTTTACATTTCTTGTGGGGAGTTGGTACATGTACCTAATATATACTAATTCCTTTTTACATCCCCTTTCCCTTCCATTAAAAAAATCTTTGTGACAGAAAACAAATATTTGACTTTTGTGTCAACCTGAGGTATAATTTAAAGAAATTGTACCATAATTCAGAAGTCATTCTACTGTAAATATGCTTCCAAAATTTGTATCAGAAATAATATATTTAAAATCTAAAGAATAAATTCTTCCAAGGTTTGTAGCATTTGTAATATCTTCTATGCACTTTTGTTTATTTTCACTTTTCTTTTATCAGTACATGTTTGTGGTACATAATGATTACATTCACTGTAGGAAAAGGCACATGTACATAGCACATTTCCGTTCCCTTCTTTTCCCCTTGCCCTCTACTCCCCTTTTTATTTTTCCAGCATCTGATAGTCCAGTGGTTTTAAGAATTGAGATGTCGGGGCCAGGGATTTAGCTCAGTGGTTTTGCTGCCTGCTGTGCAAGCGCAAGGACCCGAGTTCGATCCCTGGTACCAAAAAAAAAAAGAAATGTTGGAAAGCCTTTCGGTGTGTGTGTGTAACTTTTTAAGTATAACATACACAGCTCCTAAGAGGACAGTTGATGAATTTTTCAAAGAGCAAATACCCAGGCAATCAGCATCCAGATAAAGAAATACCATTGTTATGTCTGTCCCCCAAGGGTCATAGCTTACTTGATTTCTAATATCATAGATTATTTTTGCCTTTTTTTGCATTTTATATGATTGAAATCAAAGAATATGTGCTCTTTTGAGCCTGGTTTCTTTCATTCAAAATGATATTTGTGATATTACTGATATTACATGATATTACTGATATTACTGTGATATTACAAAATGATATTTGTGTATATTACTGTAAGTAGTTGCAGTTCATTCATTGTCATTGCTATGTGGTATGTTTACCCTTGTTGCATTTTGTATAGTTTCTAATGTGGCCCATTATAAATAGCATTATTTTATGTTGGTTCTTTTAATATCTGGGATCTTAAGCTTTTTATGTTTGAGAACCTCAGTAAATTTCTCTGCCTCTTGCATTTTCTCTAACAAGAAATAGTAGACTATATGGTCCTCATCAGGTGGAATACAGTAATCAGCAGTTATGAATCTACTTTCCTCTTCTATAATAGCATAATTTGTCACATTAACTTGGTTACAGATTTTTGGAAACCATCAGAGAACATAACTTTCGTCACATGATGCATAATGATGTTTCAGTCAACAAAGAAATGCACATACATCCCATAAGATTACAGTGGAGTTGAAAACTTCCTGTCACCTAGTAACACTGTAACCATCATAACATCAGAGCACAACTTATGTTTGTAGTGATGCTGGTGTAAACAAACCTACTGTGCCGTCAGTCCTATGAAAGTATAGCACAGACAGTTAGGTGTAGTACATAGTACTTGATAGTAAGTGGCCATGTTACTGGCTTACATATTTACTATATCATTTTAGGATATGCGTTTACTTATAAAAAAAATTCTACTGTAAAACAATATGCCATGTTACACTGGTGGCAGCAGCCTCATGTATTGTGTACAGTGTGTTGATCGCATCAAGAGGCCATACTGAGTAACCTACATTATCCAGGTTTGTGCGAGTATTCCGTATGGAGTTTGCATGATGATGGGATCCTTTAATGAAGCATTTCTCAGAATATATTCCCATTGTTAAGTGATACGTGATTATATTTGATAGCACCAATAATTACATATTTGAATCAGCTCTAAATGGTATCAAATTTTGCACGGTGAAGTTAAGACCTTGCTTGTTTTGCTGGCCGACCAAGTCATAATTGCACTTCAGAAATCCAAAGTTTTTTTACTGACCCCTAAAATAGGGGTCAAATATTTCCCCCACTTTTTCTTAAAATGGTTTTAAATTTGAGTTTTGTTTGCCAGGAAGCACCATGGCCTGTGTCGGTATCTTGGCTCCTGGGTTGGTGGGAGGCGCTGTGGGAGCCGTTTGCACTCGGGCTGTTTCATCAAGGCTGACACCCAGTACTGTGCGCCACCTTACCCTGAGCAGGTGAGTTATCAGCCTTTGGTGTTATTTGGGGTTTATTTTCAGAGAGACCTGATCTGCTGATGGTTGTGGGAAGTATATCAAACTCCCGAAAGAGGCAGCATTTTGGCTTAAATATATGTGCCATCAGTAGATCATAAAACTTTAGTTAGATGTGCACATTTTCACTGACCATTTTGTAGGATACATATTACAGTGGACCCTCAAGTTACAACTGGCCTGACATAGGAACAACTTGGGTTAATTAGGTTAATGGAAAATGCATCTGCCTCTTGTTATCTATAGCATGTGCCCAGGTAAACATCCAGATCTCAGCTGTATTGACTTACAACCAACTTGAGTTAGAACCAGCCCTTGGGAATCAATTGAGTTCGTAAGTCAAGGGTCCACTGTGTATTGTATTTTGAATAGCCATAATATTCCAGGGTAAACTAATTTTATTATTTTTATGAGGATAATACTTACTAACCTAATTTTGCTTTTTATTAAAGCACAATGAAATCCAACAGGAAAACTGACCACTTAGAGAGGACTGCAAGTGTCGTTCGACGAGAGGTTCGTGTCTTTGCGTATGACAGGTTTTCCTGGCCAGACAGTTTGAACACAGTTAGGATGGGCTTTATGGGAAGGCATTAGATGACAGACAGCCAGAGAAGTTTGTTGTTTTTCTATTCTGAAATTTTCTGAGCAGGACATATTGACAACCGATTTTAAAAGATGACAAATACTCAAATTTGACCTTTAAACTTGGAATAAATGGATTAATTTCTGGTGAAGAGAGTGGAGTGACAAAGGAACCATCCTCATAAGCATGACATTTCAGGTTGTATTTTAGAGATAGAACTTCTTTTAGACCCTATATTTTGTGAAATGGCTTACCTTTTCTTTTTCTTTCTTTTTTCTTGGCACCATCTCAAAGTCCTTGATCATCCCTACTTTAGAACCACTTATTTCATCAAGGGGGCAAGAGGAAGGTGACAAGCTCATCACTCTTCCCGTGTACAGATTTCCCCCCCCTATATTCAGACTATAGAAAGCTAATCCACCACCTGAAAAGGGGGTCAAGGGCTGGGGAGTTAAGGGTCCTCACCCTTTACCTCACTGAGTAACCTTGTGCTTATTTAAAAGTATAAATTGGATATTTGATTTTGCATTTTTGAGTGCTTCTTACATATTCAGATATATTTAGCTTAGTGTTTTTCTTTTTAAACTAATGATACTATATCTTTATGTACATCTACAAACATGAACAGAAATGGTATTATCTCAGTTTAACTTTGTTTTAATTGAAGAAAACTCTTGTGGAAAGGTGTATTGTTTAGGCCCTACTTTTAAAACTAATTCTACTTTCAGAAAATTACATTGGGACTGAAGGTGATTTGTTTGTTGATTCAGTTCAAATTGATGTTTTATGAGAAGTTGGTAAAATTAGGTCAGCAGAGTAGGTTTATGGGCATGTGGGAAAATATACTTGTCCTGTTGATGCTAAATCTAAATATACTTGGTTCAACACACAGCAATGCTGATTCTATAAATGTGAGGCTTGTTAAAGTGAAAAGTTTGCTAGGTCTCAAGAGGTAGTTTATCTAGCAGACACATACTGTACTCTTTCCTCTTGTATTTTGAGGCAGGTAGATAAATTAGAGCAAGTGTTGGCAAATTTTCTGTTTTTTTTTTTTTTTTAGGTGCCAGGGATTGAACTCAGGACCTTATGCTTGTGAGACGGGCAGCAGTGCCACTGAGCTAAATACCTAGCCCTTGGCAAACTTTCTAAAAAGGGCTAGATAGTAAATATTTTAGGTTTCATGGGCCATACTGTTTCATTTACAACTACTTAACTATGCCTTTGTAGTGTGAAGGCAGCCATAACAGTTTACCGATTGTAAACAAATTGGTGTAGTTATGTTCCAATAAAACTTGATTTAGCAGATCAGATTTGGCCTGCAGGTAATAGTTGCCAGAACATGAATTAAGGTAGTCATTTCAGGATTTTACAGAACAAAATTTTGGGGAGGTATTTAGAGCCAAGTTTAGGGCAAAGAAAGGTAATGTAAACTCTTAACAGTATGGTTGGTTGAGCATTTTAGTGCCTGGAAATCAGAAAATTACAAGGTTCAAATTCTAATGTTACTACCTTGGAGGAAAAAGGTTCCAGTTGCAGTTCTCCTTCTGTTTGTATTTCCACTCTTCCAAATAGAATGAGAACTGGAGGATGAGGAATTGGAGAGCTAGATAGTCCCTGGGGCACCACCCAGTCCCTCCAGAGGGCGGTCCTAGCCATAGAGCAGGAACTTGGCTGTGCTTGGCTTGTTAAATGAACAGACTCTTAGGTTGGGCTGTAACAGTGCTGCACTAGAGCCTCAGTCTCATCTTCCACTCTCACTTTTAATTTGTATAGCAAGTATAGTGTACTTTATTGTTGGTTTTTTTGGTTTTTTTTGGTACCGGGGATCGAACTCGGGTCCTTGTGCCTTCGAGGCAGGCGGCGAAACCACTGAGCTAAATCCCCGGCCCAAGTATAGTGTACTTTATAAAACTTCATACGCTTCATTTACTCTTCAGCTCAAGTCCATGAGGTAACTTAATGATAGGGTGGCATCTACATTTTACAAAGAAAGATACTGACCCTAGAAGATATCTTAGGGTAGTGATGGCAAACCTTTTAGAGACTGGGTGCCAAACTGCAATCCCCCAAACCCACTTACTTATCGCACAGTGCCAACACTGCAGTTTAATCTGAATACACTGAGGTTTTAGTTTAAAAAAAACAACTACATTAACATCTTTTGTCTTAAAAACATAATAACATGCATGCCATGGGTTCACCACAGACTTAGGGCTTCTCCCAGAGGCAAAGGGAAGCTCCAGGTCAGAACCTGGGCTAGTGGACCTTGTTGCCACTGCTGGGGTGGGTAGAGAATGGAGCAGAAATGGCCCAGAACTGTCCTTTCAGTCCTGGGTGTTGTCTTCCCCCTGGAAAGCTTGTGTATTGGCAGTCTGACGGTATTGATGCTCTTGTGGGACTGTAAATGCACAAAATGGGACTGACATTTGACTGATGGACAGTTGACTGTATCCAAGTTCACATTTTTTTTCTTAAGGATCCAAGAATAAGCAATCTGAGCAACCTCAGAAATGTCAAGGAGATAAGAGTAGAAATATTGTAAAGTAGTAGGAATTGTTCAGGCAGGGCTAATGCATACCTGGAGGGATCAGTCTGTACCTGGCCTCTGCAGAGGCTGGGCCCACTGCACAAGGTGTACTCTGATCACCCATTGTGGGAGAGTCTGGTGGTAAAAGCTTTTAAATTAACTAATTTTTATGTGTTCATTGATTCATTTGGAAATATGCCAGACACTGGGCTAGATGCAGGTACTGAAAATGATGGACAAACCCCTGTCCTTCGATTTTAGTGGAGTTCTGGTCTAAAGTGATTCTAGAAGCAGCCATGGTGGTGCACACTTGTAATTCCAGCACTCTGGGAGGCTGAGGCAGGAGGATCACAAGTTTGAGCCTAGCCCGGGGAGTTTGGCAACTTGGTGACTTACCTTAAAATTTTAAAGAATTTTTTAAAGGGCTGGGGATGAAGCTTCGTCCAAAGGCCCTGGGTTCAATCCCTAGTACCACACAAAAACAGAATGATTTAATGCATGTAATTGTTTTGGAAAAACTAATTTATTTTCAACTCTGAAGTTTGCTTTTAGAACCCTTTGCGTTATCCTATAGTGTCTTAAGTGTATTGTTATCTTTTTGTTTTCAAAGCGTTTAATTATACAGTAGGTTGGTACTTGATTCTCACAACCACCATGGGAGGGAGGTTAGGGATCCATCCTTATTCCTGTTTCACAGATGAGAGAATTAAGACTCAGATGACCCTGCTTCTTGATTTTTCTGGGATAGTCCTGGTGTGTGTCTCTCGTTTCTAGAATATCAGTCACAGAAGCATCCTATCTTAAAGGATGAATTGTGTTTTTGGTCAAGTAAGTGAGGCCTCAGCCCTTGAACTGTCTTTGGTAGTCAAATCAAGTTTTCTTACAGTGAAAGAATGCTACATGTGGTTTAGAGACATGGGTTTATTGACCAGAATGTTACTGGGCATAAGGAAAGGGGGAGTTACTGATGGCACAGTGATTATTAGTTAATAGAGTCAAAGGGCTGAGCTCCTGATACAGGCCTTTGGGAACCTGTGGTCCCAGTGCTGACTTTTGAGTGCTCATAATTGCTTGCCTTGTGGTTGTGCTGCGTTGCAGGTTTGAGTGGGATGAGCTGTCTAACTGAAGAGTGTCTGGCCTGTGGCTCCCAGGGGAGTACAGTGCACTCTGCCGTGAGTCCCCACCTGCAAAGGAATGGAGGCTCCTCGGGGAAAGGCGCAGCTTAGTCGCTTCACAGCCAGAGCATCACGTGCAGTGCTGGCATACTGTAGTCATTCAGAACTTGCTTTGTTAAGTAGAATAAGCAAGTGTTGACCTCAGCTCTGTAGCTGATTACCAGTACTGCCTTGTATGAGTTGCTTTGTGAGGTAGGAATGGTGGTGGTATCTGTCTCAAGAGGTGAGGTACTGATTCATGTGCAGACAGAAGCTGTGGAAATCACAAAAGTTGCCCCTACTGCTGCTGCTTCCTAAAGCCCTGCAGTTAGCTAGGTAGTGTCTGAAATGTAGTGTCCGTGCTTTCACTGATACACTTCTGCTCAATAAACTAATCAGTCTGAGAGGTCAGGCTCTTGTCTCCCCCTCTGTCCCCCAGAGAATCTAATCAAGTGAAATGCGTTTTATTTTAGATCCAGCTTTTGTATTGAGTGCTGGCTGTGTACTCAGCCCTGTTCCATGTGCTGGAATTACAGCAATGCATGAGGAGGCAGGGCGCCTTCTCTGTGTAGCGTAGCTAAGCCAGAGAGTGCCAGATGTGGTGGACTAAAGAGGAAATACAGCAAGGTTACAGGAGGCAAGAGTGGGTCAAGGCAGGGTGCCTTTAAAAATCTATGCCTAACATTTGAGCTGTGGCTTGAATAAGGAAAAGAGCCGACCATGGATAGCACTTTGTGAAGATGAGCTGCCAGGAGCCAAGGTTTTGAGGCAGGAACGAGCTTGACGCATTGACAGGAGACAAGGGATGAGAGAAGATGAGAGGTAGATGGGAAACTGCTTGTATAAATCACTGTTAGCCTCAGTTGGAAGTTGGGATTTTATCTTAAGAGTGTTAGGAAGTTTTAAGCAGGGACATGAGTGAAATTTTAATTTTCAATGGGTCACTTATATGCTTGGTCATGGACTAGGCTTCTGTTGTGTTTTGACACCAGGTTGGCAGCTGTTGACATACTTTCAGGGAGGTGCTGGTGGTAGTCAGCGAGAGGTCAGGAGATGGATCTGGGACACAGGTAGAGCTGATGGGGTTCACAGATGGGGATGGAGTAGCAATTAGAGATGCAGAAGGAACCAAGATAATTGTAGGGTTCAGAGTTTGAATACTGGAGTAGATAATGATGTGGTGGTGGTGGCAAATATTGGTGAAAATGACGAACATGTTTAGAGGAAAGGAAATAAAGAACATGGTTTTGGAATAATCTAGGATTGGGCATGGGCAGGAAGTACAGTAGACCCTTGAGTTACGACGGGCCTGACACAAGAACAACTTGGGTTAATTAGGTTAATGGAAGATTCGTTTGCCTCTTGTTATCTATAGCATCTACCCAGGTAAATATCCAGATCTCAGCTGTATTGACTTACAACCAACTTGAGTTACAACCAGCCCTCGGGAAACAATCAAGTTCATAAGTCAAGGGACCACTGTAGATGGAGTTACAGATGAACTAAGATTAGCCATGAGTTCTATCAACTTATCAGCTCATATCAACTATTGAGTCTGGGTCACAGGTACATGAGGGGTGCAGTATACTATTTTCCTTACTTTCTATGCATTTAAATTCTCCATAATAAAAAGGAAGAAAACTTGGAAGAAAAAGTAGTTTGGTTTTCAGAATGTTAAGTTTGAAAATGAAATTTGGATAGGCAGCTGTAAATGTAAGTTTAGAGTTCATTGCTAGAAATAAAATCTAAGCCATAAAGAAAGTGAGGAAGAGGGCCTGGGACTCAGCCCTGGGTTTGTCGCCGATTAGAGGCTAAGAAGTGAAAGAGTCAGAGCCAGCAGTGGAGATGGAGAAGGAATGGGCAGCCAGGCAAGAGAGAAATGAGCAGTGTTGTTGAAGCTAGGAGAAAGTGAGTCAGGGAGAGGGAGTGGCCAGCTCTGCTGAATTCTGCTGAAAAGTCACAACTGTTTTTGCCAGAATGCAGTGGGAGACTGGAATGACTGGTTTTGTACACTGTGAGACTGAAAGCCTACCTGGATTGGGTTGGAGAGAGAAAGAGAGAGAAGGTGGTGGAGGCAGAAATGTTTTGATGTGAATGGCAGCAGAGAAATGTGATGATAGCTGGATGGAAGGAAAGGTTTGTTTTGTTTGTTGCTTTTTGAAAAATAGAACACACAAGTGCCTGGATTCAGATCTCTGCCTTGCCACTTACTAGCCCTGGGACCTCAGTTTTCTCATGTAAAATGGGGATAGTAAGAGCTGCCTTCCAGGTTGTTGTGAAGACTGAAAGAATGAGCGTATGTAAGGTTCCTGGCATGTGGTACACACTGTCTACAGGTATTTGCTGCTGGGGTTCTTGTCAACTGAGGTGGAAGGTCCTAGAGCTCACGTGTACTGATGCAGAGGGGAGGGGACAGTGATGCAGGAGCATGGCTCAAGGTAAAGAACAGCCCAGCCCAGAGGACCTTGTTAGTCTGTGGTAGCAGTAAGGTGAGTCTACCTGTCATGCCAAGGAGAACCACTGACCAGCATAAACCATTTAACAAGTAAAGTGTATGGTTGAGAGAATTTTGTGATTCTTCTTTGACAGTAAATCACTTGACTTGTTTAAATCAGGTTCCTATGTCAGGTTGGTACTGTATTCTGCCACCATGTAAATGATGTCTTTGGGTTGGTATCCTGGTGTGTCAAGTGACATACAGTTCTCAGTAATAATTAGTTTCCTTCAACTTTGAAATTCTCCGAGCCCTAACTGTATTATTGTCTTAGGTTATCTCTAATCCTGGATTTACCTAGATTTTTAAGCCAGAAAATGAATAAACAGGAGTGAACAGGGTAAGCCAGTTCAGTTTCCAAAGACCTTATTTCCTGTACATAGATTTTTGCATCAGCAGTACAAAAATCAGAACATCCTACATAAAGCCAGACTTCCAAATAAGGATAGTAGGATTTCCTTTTACACTTGATCTTAGCCAAAAGGCCAAGAGGCAATAGGATTTCTTTTTAGATGCTGACTGTCAAAGCTTTACAAATGTGGACCAGGAAGAGTTGGGAAGTGTTTTTATTGAACAGCAGAAGAATCTAAATGTTGCTTTATGGAAAGTTTCACTTCCTTCCATGTGTCTTAAGTTAGGATGTGGCTAGTAGAGGTTTCAGTTGTGAAATCTTTTGATCCATTTAGTATAAGAACAAGCACAAATGTTAAGACATACAGTTTTATCACTTGTTTTAGTCAATAAAAGGAACAGAAATAACAGATCACAATCACAGATCCTAATTACATGAACTAGCTTTAGAATAATTATGTGGCTTTTGAAGGATTTCGTTAGTGTTTCTAACCCACTTTGCTTTAAATCTTTGTATAATATGTGGTATTTGTATTAACACATTCTAGCCAGTTTGAACCACTGGTAATACATGCATGACTCTCCCCTCGGATGGCTTATACGGGTCATACCACTGCTGGAGAAGGGACAGTCATGCACATTCCGCTGGTGGTTCAAGCCGCCTGGCAGCAAGACATACAAATTATGGCCCCATCGTGAATGTGTTAATTAGACAAAATAACGTAGTGAGAGGGACTCATGTCTTTAAAAGTCATGAATTGTGCAAGGTATCTTGTTTGAGTTGCAGCAGTTTTATCTAGATTGTTAGGATGAATGCATCTGGGAAGAGTTTTTTTCATAGACACTATCGAAATGAAAATGTGCCTTAATAGAAAGTGTTGCTTTCTTTCTCTTGTTCATTAAATTTAATTAACTGGATATTGAGAAATGATTATTCCATTTCACATAGTCCAGCATTTGATTGTGAACCATTCTAAAATGTTTCAGCCAAAATTCTCTTTCCCCTGCAGTGATTATGAATATAGATTCCCCAGCCACCAAGTGACTCTTGTGGGTGTATTTACAAAGCTTATAAATAACTAGTTTTCTTAGTGAATTCAGCTGGTGCCAGTTAAGCTGTTAGCGGTGAAATAATCTAGCTATTGGCTATGTTTTCACAAATTATTAAACTGAAAGAAAATACAGAATGCTTGTAAAGTTCTTTCTTTCCTTCTTTCCTTTTCTTTCCTTTTCTTTCCTTTTCTTTCCTTTTCTTTCCTTTTCTTTCCTTTTCTTTCCTTTTCTTTCCTTTCCTTTCCTTTCTTGCTTTTCTTGCTTTTCTTGCTTTCTTTTTTTTGAGACAGGGTTTCACTGTGTATTCCAGGCTAGCCTGAACTCCCTGTGATCAGCCTCCCCAGTGCCAGGATTACAGGTGTGCGCCACCATGCCCAGCTTTTTTTTTTTTTTTTTTTGGTAAACATAAGAAAATGAGAAGAATAAAGTGATGGAGAGACCTGTGATAATTCTCATTTCCTGTCTTAAAATAAGATACAGTACTTAGACTGTGTGACAAATAAGATGTTCCAACCTGAGTTATTCCCTGAGTAACCCAGTTCTACTGAAGAACTCCCTGCCCCCTCTGACCTTTCCTGCATTTAAAAACACAAATTTGGATTTTCTGTGGTGTTTACCCTCCTCACTTTTCTTAGGCAGCAAAACCCTCCTGAATCTCTACCAATGTTTGTTTTGGGAACCAGTTTGAACTGACTTTTAAGAGTTTTCATTCATTCTGCAGGTACTGACCTGAGCCTTGTTATGTGCTGGGCCTGTGTTTGATCTCAGCTGATTTAGAGATGCCTTATATGCAGCTCTGACCTCGGGAGGCTTGTGATCTATGTGGTGGAAAGACATGCTGATGAGTTATTTATGCTTATACATGCTAAATACAATAAGGTGAACATTAAATTGATGGGGAGTATTTGCGTAGGACTTGGTAGAGCTGAGAGCGTGGTGCATGCTGCATGTTCTAGGCTGAGTTTGGGTGGTGGGGAGGAGAAGCTCAAGTTAATATGAGTTACATAAGCCTTTTGGCACTTTTTTAAGCGCCACTTTTGTGGTGGTGCTGGGGATTGAACCCAGGGCCTTGAGCATGCTAGATGAGCATTCTACCTCTGAGCTACATCCCCAGCCTCCTTGAAAGCTTTTGAGCTAGGGAATAACTCAGGTTGGAACATCAGCAATATTCACATCTTGGCTGCTTTGAGAGACTCAAGAAGGAAGCCAATATAGCGCTGCACATGAAAAGATGAAATTCTAGGCTAGGGCGAAGATGATCAAGGGAGGGAAAAGGCAGGCAGCATTCAGTTAGGGACAGAATGCTATGAAGAGTCAAAGTTCGTGTGTTTGTATATTAATTGAAAATGGATTTGACCAGGTTCACTCACTCCAGGAGGGGTCCAGCTGAAACCCTGCTGAAGAGAAGCTGATTTGTAGGGCTCCAGGAAAGCAGGGCAGCCTTCTCTGTCTCTGCTTTCCGTTTCCCAGTTCAAAGCACCACATTCAAGTGCCAGGAATTATTCAAGAATATGGAGGATTTAATTCTGCAGATAAGAGAAGTTTACTGTTGGGATAATGCCAACAGACAATTAGGGGCCAGGGTAACCTGGGTTTGAATCCTGACTCAGTTTCTTTTCTTTTTTCTTTTTTTTTTCTTCTATTTTTGGTTGTGGTACTAGGGTTTGAACCCTGAGCCTTTATACTGAGCTACATTCCCAGGCCTGTTTATTTATTTAATTAGAGATGAAGGCTCACTAAGTTGCCCAGGCTGAGTTCAAACTTGTGAATCCTCCTGCCTCACCCTCTAAATGCTGGAATTACAGTTGTGCACTACCACACCGGGCCCCTATCTAGGTAATCTTGAGCAAGTATCAAACCTTTCAGTTTCCTCATCTGCAAAGTGAAGGATAACACATGGGCTGTTGTTAGCTGTGGGGGTAGAGATGGGAGCCTGGGGTGAGGGTGACGCAGCTCTATCGGGGAAGTGGGAGAAGGAATGGGGAAGGAGGAGAACTTGTAGGAGAGGCAGGAGAGGACGTGAAGAGTTCAGTGGTAGCTGTCTCAGGCAAGGAGAGTGTGTCAGGATGGAAAGTACCAAATTCAGAGAGGCAAGGGAGGGTGGGAACTGAGACTAGACCCTGAGTATGGTTCTTCAGGAGAGTGGAAGCCAGGTTACCTGTGGTTAAGGAGAGATCAAGAAAATAAGAAGGGCTGGGGATTTAGCTCAGTGGTTTCACCGCCTTCTGCGCAAGCATAAGGACCCAAGTTTGATCCCCAGTACCAAAAAAAAAATAAAACAAGATTCTGTAGGCTAAGGAAGAGCTAATCCCACCAGTAGAGGAAGGGATAGTAGGTTAGATTTTTTAAAAAAGCTTGAAGATAGTATTTAAGTTAGGTTTGCACTCACAGTGTAATGGACAGGATAGGAAGTATATGTAGTATATGTAGTACAAGCCCATCACCCTGTGGAGTTCCTTGTCATCCATGTAAAGTCCCCCAGGAGCTGTACCGTGCCCACTCTGCAAGCTCCTGTGCAGCAACACTAGTGCTGTGGCAACATATATATTATTAATAAAGTGTAAGATACAATGTAAAACAATAACAATTTTAATGCAGAAAACACCATAACACTATTTACTATGGACCAGCAGCATTAAGATGTGCTTTTTGTATATTATCTCAATTAGTCCTCACAACAATCCTGTGAGTTTAAAGGTGTCATTTTCATTCTGTAGCTGAGAGGGGCTAGGTAACTTGGCCAGAGTCACACAGCTTATAAGTGGTAGAGCCAGGATCAAATACCAGGTGGTCTGGCTACATGACCCATATTGTTACCAACCGTACCCTGGTGCTGCTGTTATTTTGTGGCTGAATTGCTTAGGATGAACCAGTGAGATTTGTCTGATGAAACAGGAAGGTACTGGAAAGAGGAAAGGTGTACATGAAGGAAAGGACTGGTGGTTGCTGATAGAGTAGTGTTTCAGAGGGTTCGGAACTGGGATCAAGAGTACAGGTAGAGGGGCAGGCATGAAAAATCCCACTTGCTGTCTGAGAGGAGAAAGAAGATTGGCAACCAGTACAAAGAAAGAGGCAAGGAATTTTGCAGGTGAAAGAAAAAGTAGACAATTTTAGGAGCTATTTTGAGGTAAAGGAGACCACCATCCATCAGGAGAATTATTCTCGTGGGCTTTTAAAGGTACTCTCTCACGGATAGTTTGATTAGACCTAGTAGACCTTCGGAGAAAAGGGCCAAAATGAGTTAGCATTGCGGTGGGAGGTTCATTGACCTTGACATTTCCACTGTGGCCTTTGGTGGAGCTGTGAACAAAGCTCCACAGCTATGAGAGGATCATATTTTGGTCAATTGCTGTGGATTTGATTTGCTGCCACAAGTGGAGCCGAACAAAAGTAGGAGGTTAAGGAAAGAGTCATGTTCTTTCTTCCCCACTTGTGAAGATGTCCCACATTTAGGGAAGGAAGAGAAGCCCAAGACAGATGAAAGAATGGATGAAGTAGAGACATTGTGAATTTGAGAGTTGCTGAGGAAGAAATCAGATAATGCCATTTAGAGTGTATCTCTTGGACTATCTGTAGGGAAGAGCTGTTTTTGTTTTAAGTTGTGAATTGTTTATATTTTGTAAAATATAGTAAAAGACATGAGGATAAATGCAATTTTTCTATTATTAGATCCAACAAACACACAGTTACTCTGTAAAATTGCTAACAGAGGTTCTAAGTGCTTTCTTTTAATTTCTGAAATGAGCTCCTTATACACCGAGAAGCACACAGTGGGCCTCACTCCGCCTGGCACCCCTGGAGACTCGATGCTGGCAGGACTGCTTACAGGTTCCAGACCCTGAGCTCTTTCCAGAGTGCTTAACCCAGGGCCTTGCACATGACGGGTACTCCTCCAGTACATGCCGCTTAATCCTTGTAAGAGATGATTTTTGTATGCAGAATAAGATTAGTATAGCAAGTTTCTCAAAATTAAAATATGTTCACCTGCTAGTGGGTAGAATCAAAGCAAAGTGTGCTTTACCTTGTTTGGCAATTTCAAACACCTTTATAGGTTAAAAAAAACCTTAGTTCCCAGGAAGCCATCATCTATCACTCCTGCTCTGTGTGCACTAACCTGAGCCCCAGCTCATCTCTGCCTCCAGGTTGTGGCAGCAGCTAAGGTGTGTGGAGCTGCCAGTGAGTCACCGTTGGTGAAGAGCCTCCGCTTGCTTATTGCTGATAAAGATTTTTCCTTTAAAGCTGGCCAGTGGTAAGTGGCTTTTCTGTTTTCCAAGGGTGTATTTTTAGGAAAGTGCTCTCAAATGGAAGGGACTACTGTATATTTTCTTCGAGAAAGAACTTCCGTGGCTAGCTGTTCCCCAGGAGGAGAATTCTAGGTAATTTCCATTCACGGTGGGCCTTTTCTGACATGAAGAATCTGATTCCTTGTTTGGCCTGAGCCCATCAGCCCCCTCCCTCAGCCATATATGAAAATTTCTTTGAGTCTTTCAATTTCAATCAAAGCAGCTAGTTCTGGTCCAGGGAACCAGCAGCACTGGTAATTATGTTCTGCAGGAATGCTTGCTAATAGAACATACTGCAGTAATCTAATCTGCTTGACTTATGTGTTGCTGAGGATTTGTACATTTCTAAAAATCAGTTATCTTTGTGTCTAATACAGAGAAGACAAAGTAGTCTGAAAAGAATAACCCACTATGTCAGACAGGGCTGACCATCCTCTCACCTGAATTCCTGTATCACTCATACCTTGCCTGGGTTGAGTGTGAATATTTTGCTTAATTTATTTTCAGGATTCCCCAGTCAGGTCCATTCCTCCCCCCCCCCCCCCCCCCCCCCACACTGTAAGTCTGTCCCATTCAGCTCTGAGGACTCATCAGTATGCTGACAGGCTCACAGCCCAGCTGTCCCACTCTTTCTCCGAATGGCCTCACTGAGCTGCAATTCAAGTTGAATTGTAAATAAAGCAACTTGTATTTCCTAAGGAAAGGTGTGTTTGGGTGTGTGTGTGCTTTATTTAAATAAAGCATTCATTTCTCAATGAATTTCTGGCATGTCAATCTTGGTAGTATTTCTTAGGAGTCACAACTAATTTTGGCAGTCCATCTGGAAATGTGGTTTTGTTAGGAGGAGGGTGTGTGATAATAGCAAGTGTGATAATAGCAAGAGTTAGCAGTCTTGTGTTAATAGTTTGCCTTTGAATTTAGAACTAGAAAACAAGATGCTGATTGCAATAATTTGTGTTTGTGAAGCAATTTACTGCAATTTTTGCACATGTTCAGTGATACATATTAAATGCATTTTGGCAGTTTTAGGGGTGGGCAACATATTTACCCTTCAAAAATGGTTTAGCAGTTATTACATTGAAAAGTGGAAACTTTAATTGTAATGATCTGTTTTCCCTCGTTTCTCTTCTGTGGAAGTGTTTGTATCCTGTGCACAGTATTGTCTCTGAATTCTGCCAAGATTCAGACCCCTGTCTCCTGCATAGAAAAGCCTGGTGTTGGGTATACTGCTGTCACCACAGTGTGCCTGCAAGTGTGTTAGCACTTACAGACTGCTATTACCTGATGAGGAAAATGTCATCAGTCCCTGGTGATAGAGAAATGGGGCCTGTTGTGCTTCTCAGAATTATTCCCATTGGTGAATGGACTTGGTCTTTTCACTGAGCTGAGGACAGGTTTTAGCATGTGTCCAGCTCTTGCTTCAGGGGTCAGGCTAGGGAGTGGTGATGATTGGCTGGTTAGCAGTACCCTTTTTCCACTAGCGTGGGTCTGCACTTATTCCTTGCCCCTGAGCCTTCCCCTTTTGAAAGATTGCACTCTTGCTGTTGGCTTATTTTGTAGCTCTAGGGGTTGTGAGTTCCTTTGAATATTTTACTTGATAGTCACAGGATGGGCATTTTGCTTAGGTTGGTGGTGTCCACCTGTTCCGTACGGTTGCTGGGATGGCTTTGTGCTCTAGGGTGTGGATCAGCAGCTTTGGAGAGCAGGGTGAGGGTTAGGAAGAGAGGGAGTTGGGCTGTGCCTGGTGTGCAGCCTGTAGTTTGGATTATCAGAGCGGAGAGCTGCTGTCTGTAAAGGAGAGGACGCTCTTAGGCTCATCTCTGGGACAAGACATTGGGCCATGGTTCCACATCTCTGAATTTTTGACTGGTGGTTTCCTCTGACACCTGTCAGCCTTTCAGGATGAGGTTCCAGACCCAACTGTAAGTAAATAAAAGAGTGCTATCTGTGACCAGTTGGAGATCTGGCCTCAGCTCTACAGGTAGACTCCTTCAACACAGGCCTGAAGTGAGGTCTAGAGGGCCCTTGTTGCACTGCAGTGGTCTTACTGGGCTCTCTCAAGGGGACTGGTCCCTGTACCTGGAAGCCAGTTCCTAGAACTCTAGCAGTCAAACCCAGAGAAAAAGGCAAAAGAGGAAACCACCTCAAAAACATCATGTGAGCAGGCCAAAACCTTGGGTTCTTTTCATCAGTGGGCATGTACCACTTAGCAGCTAGCTCTTTGGTAAGATCTGCTTTTTACCTTGTCAGAATTCCTTTTCCCTGGAGGTGGGAAGAACATGCCATTAACAGTCCTTAGGCATGAATAGTCCTTAGGCAGCTGCCCTCTTCCAGTGTGGGCTCGTTGCCTGTCCCCCGCAATGGCTGCACTGCTGTGGGCGGGATCCATCCCAGGCATGAGGCCGAGTGGCCTCCTGTTCTCTAGACTGCCTGGCTTACATGCTTGTGGCTCTGTCTGCGCTGGGGGGAGCATCTGCATCTCTCTGGGCTTCAGTTTTCACCTCATTAAAGAGGGAGCAGTAGTACTCCTATTTGGGGGGATATTTAAAGTGTTCACCACAATACCTAATGTTAACTTTATTAATTTGGTTGTCATTAGAATTTCACTCAGGCAGGCAGCTCCCCTGTGCTGGTGAGACCGAGGGGACAAGTTCAATACTTCGCTCCTTGGTCAGTTTCTGTTCAGTGAAGCTGTTGGTTGGAAGAGTGGCGGGCCAAGGTGAAGTGGGTGAATGGACCTCACCACTGTGATGCCTCCGACACTGCACTGTGCTTAGTTCACGCTGACTGAGCAGAGGCTGCCCCCTGAGGGGAGGCGAGGCCAAGATGCTTTCTTAGGGTGAACAGCTTAGGAGAGCTAAATTAGGGAAATAAGACTATGCCTATTCTGGAGCAAGGCCACTCTGTGTGTAGATAGTGTGTGACCTACATAGCCGCATGCAGCAGCCCTCACTTTCACACAATCACTTGTAGACAGCATTGCATTCCTTGGCTCTTCGTTCAGACTCTGTCTTCCGTTGTATTCTGTAGCATTTAAAATCTGGTTTAAGTAACATGTGCTCTGTGAAGTCTTGATTCCTCCACTCTTAGTACAAGTAACTACTACATCCTGTTCCTCTCTAAGCAGATTTTATTATAGATTTTGATTGTTACGTACTTGCTAATTTTTCTCTCATTAAGGTGGGTTCATTGAAAGCAGGAACAAGGAATCCGTGGTGGTTGTACCTTCTACAAGTACCTCAGTTCACTAACTTCATTTATTTGATTTTGGAAAAGATGGCCACGTTTGTGTTTGTGTGGGAGAGGTGGCCACGGTTGTGTTTGTCTCCCAATGCAGAGTTCACAAACGAAAACAAAATTTTGCCAAATGCTTCTGTTTGTGAACTAAATTGTTTGCAAACAAAAGCGTTCATGAACCAAGGCACCACTGTACCTTGGTGCCTGTCCATGGAGGCAGGTGCTTGCCATTGTGTTTGCACAGGTGAATGAGTGAGGAGCTCTGAGTGTTGAGGCAGAGAACTAGAGTTTGGACTCGTACAATACAGCATTGTCATTTAGCCCTGGTTTGCATCCTGCTGCGTGCTAGGCACTGGGGCTACCTCTGTAGACAGGACTGGTGCCTGCAGTGTCAGGGTTGGCTGTGGATGTGCCAGCGACGGCATGCCTGGACTCTTCAGTTCTGCATAGGTGCAGTAGGGGCCTCCGCGCATGGCTCCCAGGGCACAAATCCTGCAAAGGTGTTTTTAAAGGTGGTTTTTGGTCAGTTTTATGAAATACATATTGTTAATGTTTTTCTTAATATGTTCAGATGGGCCTTTTAATATAATTTGAATTGTTCAGTATCAGGCAGTTTTTTTTCTGAAGATGGCTTTTCAGAGTTATACTAGAGAAGAGGGTTCCTGCCTTTCACTTGAGGAAGAGGTCTTTATCAGCATTGCACAGGAGAGGGCACTGTAGTTCAGGAGATGAAGCAGCAAAAATAGCTCAATGATTTATTTTTCAAACATGGAAATAGTGGAGATTTTGTATGTTTCCTGATAGCATATAGCAACAGTATTAATAATCTTTTGTCTTCTCTGAAATTAAAGGTTAGTATTCATGAGAAAGTCCAGTGAAAGTGGGTGGAAGTAAGCTAGGGACCTTTTCTGGAGCACTTCCAATCCAGAGCTGGTTTAAAGACTATAATAATAAGTAAATATTTAAGGCCATAGATTGAAGGAAAATATATTTTAAGGTGATAGATCTAACCAGTAAAGAACATCTTATGCTTTTCAGAGACGTCTGCATGGAAGACGGTAACTGGGGAGAGATGATACTTTTTGCTCCTTTGTGGCAGAGAAACAACTAAAATGGATGTTTACATCCCCTAGATATGGGGTTGAGAATTTTTTGTGGTGCTAAGTTGTAGTACATTTTTCTTTTGTGGGTATATGTCCAGATTTGTTGCAATGCCTTTAAATTCTTACCCCTTCCCCCCCAAAAAAGTTTCTGAGGGCTTCAAACTTGGGAGAGTTCTAGAGTATTAAGAATGTGATTAGAAGAAAAGAAAGTAATAATAAGCTTTTCAGAACTCAGGTCATGTTAGCCTGTTTAAATTTGGCAAATACCAGTGAAAGAGATTTTGTTGCTATTGGTTTGGTTTAGTTTGGTTTGGTTTAGTTTGGTTTGATTTGAGACATCTCACTGTGCAGTTCAGACTATACTTGAACTCAGTATGTAGCCAAGGCTGGCCTCAAATTCATGGTGATCCTCCTGCTTCAGCCTTCCAAGTGCTGGGATTATAGGTATACGCCAGCATACCTGGCAATTGCCATTGTTTTTTAAAGAATAATTTTACTGAGATTTAATTTACATGTAAAATTCACTTAAAGTATCCAGTTTACTAGATTTTATTACACTCAGAGTTGTGCAGCCATCATCATAATCCAAATTTTAGGACATTTTTATAAATTTACATCAGTTATTCTCTCCCCATCTTCCCACCCCATAGACAACTATTGATCTACTGTCTGTCTCTTTGGATTTGCCTAATCTGGATATTTTATATAAGTGGAATCATATGATTAAATCTCAGTAAAATAATTCTTTCATTTAACGTAATTCTAAGGTGTATCTGTGTTGTAGCGTGTATCATACTTCATTCCATTGTATAGCTGTACCATATTTATCCATTATCTCATGGACAGTTTAGATTTTTTACACTTTGGGGCTATTATGAATAATGCTGCTATGAACATTGGTGTTCATGTTTTTGAGTGGACATATATTTTCAGTTGTCGTGGATATAAACCCAGGAGTGGAATTGTAGGCCATATGATAACTCTGTTTAACATTTTCATGCACTGCCAACTTGCATTTTAAAGTGGCTATATCATTTGATCAGAAATCTGTGAGAGTTTGTTTCTCCAGATCCTCACCAACACTTGGCTATTGTTTATCTTTTGTGTGTGGATTTGATTATCATTTCGCTAATGACTAGTGATATTGCACATCTTTTTATGTGATTATTAGCTATTTATGTATCTTCTTTGAAAAATGTTAATTAAAACCCTTTGCTCATTTTAAAATTTGGGTTGTCTTTATTACTGAGTTGGAATTTGTGTAAGCTGTGAATTTAAGTTCCTTAAAGGAAAAAATTATCTTTTAACTTTTCTTTTTCCTTCCTAGCTACTAGGGATTGAACCCAAGTCCTGTGCACTGAGCTACATCTCCAGCCTTTATCATAAGACAGGGTCTTGTTAAGTTGCCCAGAGTGGGCTCAAACTTAAGATCTTCCTGCTTCAGCCTCCCAGGGAGCTACAGTTACAGGGATGTGCCATTGGACCCTGCTTGTTTTGGTTTTTTTTTTCTTTTACCATTGTGGTTTGGTATCAAAACTAAAATATCATTGCCAGTGTAGTGTTTTCTTCTAGGAGTTTATTGTTTTGGTCCTTATTTAAATTGATGTTCATTTTTACTTAATTTTTATATATGATAAAAAGTATAGGTATAACTTCACTATTTTGCATGTAGATATTCAGTTGTCCTAGTACCATTTGCTGAATAAACTTTCTTGGCACCTTTGTCAAAAATCAATTGACCATAAATTTTTCTGGACTCGTAAATATTTTATTTTGATCTGTATGTCTATCCTTATATTATACGAGTACCACAATGTCTTCATTACTCTAGCTTTTTAGTAACTTTTGAAATCGGGAGATAAGTCTTCCAAATTTATTCTTTTACAAGATTCTGGTTTCCTTCAATTTTCCATAAGAAATTTTTTTTTTGGTACTGGGGATCGAACTTGGGACCTTGCACTTTCGAGGCAGTCGCCGGAACCACTGAGCTAAATCCCCAGCCCCCCATATGAACTTTTTTTTATATGAACTTTTTGATCAAGTTGTCAGTTTATACAAGAAACCAGCTGGTGTTTTGGTAGGTACTGCATTGAGTCAGTAGGTAAATTTGAACAATATTGCCATCTTAAAAACATTAACTCTTCTAATTCATGAACATGGGATATCTTTCCATTTATTTGGCTCTTTAAGTTTTTTTCAACCTTGTTTAAAAATTTTCAGTGTACAAGTCTTACAGTGTTTTTGTTGATTATATTCTTTTTATGCTATTATAAATGAATTTTTTTCTAAATTTCACAATTGGAATTTTCACTGCTAGTGCAGAGAAGAAATACTGAGTTTTGTATACTAATCTTGTGTTCTGCAATCTTGTTTGAATTTGTTTATTAATGTCTTTTCAGTGAATTGCTGGGATTTTCTGTGTATGAGCTCATGCCTTTCCTGCTGTAATTGGAATGCGTTTTGTTTCACTCTCTTGCTTTCACTGGCTAGAACCTAGTTCAGTGTTGAGTAGAAAGTGGTAGGAGTAGACATCCTTGCCTCGTTCCAAGGAGAAAATGTTCCACCTTTTGCCATTAAGTTTGATGTCAGTTGTGGGTCTTTTATAGATGGCCCCTATTGTGTTGAAAAAGTTCTCCTACTTTCTTGAGTGTTTTCATCATGAATGTTGTATTTTATCAAATGCCTTTTCTGTATCTAGTAAGATATTTATATGGGTTTTATTTTGTATTCTACTGATATTATATTGATTGATTTTCAAATGTTAAACTAACCTTGTATTCCTGGGAGTTTTGTGTCTTTATTCAGAAGGGAAATTTGCCCGTAATTTCCTTGCAATATCTTTGCCTAGTGTTGCTATCAGGGTAACAGTGACTTGGAAAGTGTTTCCTTCTGTTTTTGGAAGAGTTTGTGAAGGATAAATATTCTTTAAATGTTCTCACCAGCAATGCCATCTGGACCTGAGCTTTTCTTTGTGTGAATTTTAAAATTACTAATTCAGTCCTTTAATTTCTTAGGGGTCTGTTGATATTTTCTGTTTCTCCTTGAGTCACAGTTGGTAGTTTATATCTTTTTAGAAATATATGCATTTTATCTAAGTAAACTAATTTTTGGTATACAATTCATAAGATTCCTTTATACTCTGTTTTTGTAAGGCTGGTGATAGTGGCCCCTTTTCTGTTAATTTTTAGTATTTTTTCTTTTTTCTTCATCTGACTAAAGTTTTGTCAGTTTTGCTTACCCTGTTGCCTTTTTAAAAATTATTTTAGCAGTAATCATTTATTTGCCTTTCCTTTTAGGATTGATTTCTTCATCCCAGGAGTCTCTGTGGTTGGTGGGTTTTCAATATGCTCCAGTCCCAGACTGCTAGAAAAAGAGAGGATGATAGAATTGGCAGTGAAATATGCAAACCACCCTCCTGCTCTCTGGATTCACAATGAGGTGAACAACTACCTAGAGATTTGGCATGTCTGCCTCCCACAAGATTTCTCTTGGGCTCCCTTGATGCACTTAAAAAACCTGGTATTGAGTATAAAAGGTACATGTTCACACAGAGCTTCTCAGAAAGGGTAAAGAAGCAGAATCTTTTTGATACATTAAGTATGACTGAAAAGGACTGGGATTTGGAAATATTTTGTCTTACCAAATCAAAATTCAGTAGAATACTTTGTGTGAAGTAAAGCATTTTGCATTTTATGTAAGTTTTTGAAAATTGGCTTTGTTATGTAAAAGGTAAATTGAATTATTTAGTGTAAATGTCGTAACTAAAGGAAATTAGCATTCTGTCTAGAATTTGCAGGGGAAATAATTTCTGATTACATAATACTGCTGGTGCCCAGAGATGGGCACATATAAACCCACGGTGTTCTTTATTTCAGTTCTTGTTGATCTCTTCATGTGGGATTCTGAGAGGGAATCCAAATTTAGTGTTAATAACTCATGCTTTATTATAGGGCTCAACACAAATCCTACATAAGCTGGCCGTCATTACCAGCTAGAACTCTGGTAACAAAAAAATGGACTCATGTGAGTTATCATCTTAGTTTTTGACCCTGGTCATCTTTTCACTGCCATGCTCTTTATTACTAGTGTGCCTTCTGATGTACCAACAACCTCCATGGCATTAAAGGTGTTTTCTTACCTCCTTCACCAAAAAGAAATGTCCTAGTACAAATATGGCTTCAGAAATTCAGGATTGTCTACTTCTTTTCCTGGAAACTATTGAGTCAACAAAAGAAAACAGAAAACAAAAATTTTTAAAGGTTGCAGAGAATTGTTTGTATGGGAGTCACATGGGGATAAGTAGAGGAGAGAGGTCAAGAGGACAACAGTAGTAGATCTCATAGAGCACCAAAACAGTGTGTATGTGAATGGGCTGGGACCTATATGCCTTGTTTGCAAAAGAAAGTGTGGAAACATGGTTGAATTTAGTGGCTGTAGAAGTCCCACATGGATGCGGTTTGGTTCAGCTCGGAGGGCACACAAAGAATCAACAGACAGGCCATATTTATAGGAGCAACTATGCCCTTGAAATGGCTGAGAGAGCTTTTGTGTTGTGAAAACCGGCTAGCTTAGGATACTCTTTTGGCCCATTTCTCTATAGGACCATCTTCTAAGTAGTTGGTCTCTAAAAAAAATGAGTTTATCTCAATCTCATGAAAAAAATTAAAGAAGATAGGAGTAAATAGTTAACTGTGTTCATGAGCTGGGAGACTCAAGATAGTAAAGAAGTTAGTTTTTTAATTGATTTATAATAACACTAATCAAAATCTTTTTTTTTCCCCATTAAGTTTATTGGTACATTTTAGGTATAAAATACAGTTACATTCATCATTGGGATCTTGTACCTTTACATGAGTCTCTTAGTTCTTATTTTTTTCCCCTTCCCTTACCCTCCCTTCACCCCCTTCACCCTTCCCTATTTGCAAAGACCTTGTTTCCATTTTTTTTCCTCTTCTCATACTTTTTCCTTTCCCTTTTTTCCCTTCCCCTACCCCTCACAATTCCCCTGCTCTTTTAGACCTTTTCTTCCTGTTACACAATATCAATTATAGATTTTTTAAATTACAATATTAAGATCTAGGAAACATTACCACAGATTTTACAGAATTTAAAAGGATATAGAAAGCATATTACAAAAATCTTTTTTGAAATAAATTTGACAACTTCTAAGAAGTACCTTGGAAGACGAATTAATGAAACTAACTCTGGAGGAAATATAAAATTTGAATAGCACCTATTAAAGAAAGTATATTCCTAGCTTGAAAACCTACCTATATGACAACAGCAGGCTCATAAACATTTTAACTGATAAATGATATCAAACAATTAAAGCAGAAAAAAGAAGGAACACTTCTCCCCTCATTTTAGGAAATCAACATTGTGCTAATCCTAAAACTGGATAAAGATAATAGAAGAAAAAAGTATGAACATAGATAGAAATTTGTTTAACAAAACAAACTATTAAAAGTGAGATCTGGCAGTATGTAGAAAGTGGTTTTGTTATAGAGATGGCAGTGTTGGTTCAGCATTGGAAGATCCACCCCCCCAAAAGTCATCATTTTAACAGAGGAAAGGAAAAAAAGCCATATGATCCTGTCACTACTTGGAGAAAAAGTATTGGACTAAATTCTACAGCTGTTCATGGTAAAAGCTATCAGGAGACTAGAACAGAACTTTCTCAACAGATTAAAGACATGTACTTCATACTTCCAGTGAGAATGCCTTATATAAATGGAGAAGATACAATGCTTTCTCCTTAAGGTGGGGAACAAGGGCAGATATGCTTACTCTTCATCTGTTCATTAAACTTTGAAACATAGGCCCAGACCAAAATAGTCTGGCAATAAAATGACACAATTAGGATAGGATTGGCAAGGTAGTAGCAAAATCTTTATATGTAGATGAAATGATCATCTACAGAGAAAATACTAAGAAATCTCTAGGAGCCCCTAGAATTTGTACTTGAATTTAGCAGGATTAGAAAACACAAGGTATATATAAAAATTCAGGTCTGTGTATACTTGCTATAAATGAAGAATTGGATATTGAAATTTAAAAGTTATGTAGGAATACAAAGGACCTAGAAAAGTTAAAAACAAAAACAGTGTTGGAAGACGTTTAGTACCTAATTTTAAAACTTCTTCTAAAGCTACCATAATCAAGGCAGTGTTGGTGTAAGGAAAGACATAGATCATTGGAATAAAACAGAATCTAGAAATAGAACCACACATATATGGTCGACTGAGTTTTGAAAGATTATTTAACATTAGCATTTTATAGAATATAAACTCAATTCAAGAGGTGAGGAAGAGAATAGTATTTTATATACGGATACCAGGTGTTCTAGTGCCATCGTTTACTAATTAAAATCTTAAGTGTTTTTATAACTATAGACAAGTGATTTTAAACTTTATATAGAAAAGAAGGAACCAGAATAGCTAAAACAATTTTGAAAAATAAAAATGAGAAGGAATCACATTATTCAAATTTAAGATTAAAGCAACAGTAATCAAAATAGTGGGATATTGAAAGGAATAGACATACAGATAAATAGATCAGAATGTAGCATTTGGAAATAGAGTGACAGGCTGGGTGTGGTGGCATGCGCCTATAATCCCAGCTCTCTGGAAGGTGAGGCAGAAGGTTTGCCATGAGTTCAAGGCCAGCCTGAATTGAAAAAAAAGAAAATAGAAATAGACTGACTTGGCAGAGCTGCTAAAGAAGTTCTGGAAAGAGCATAGCATTTTCAACAAATAGTGCTAAAATAATTGTACATCTATATGCAAAAAAGAAAGTAGCTTTAACCTAAACTGCATATTTTATATTCAGAATTAACTTGAAATGGTTTGTAATCTAAATATAAAACATGAAACTATGAAAGTTCTAGAAGAAAACAGGAAATAATTGGAACTTGAGGATAGGCAAAAAATTATTAGACATGACACCAAAAGCCAGATCTATAAAAGAAAAAAATGATATATAGGAGGACTTGGTTAAAATTAAAACTTTTCCTATAAGACTGTTGGGGGTGTTGTTTTTGATTTGAGGCACAGTCTCCCTATGTAGTTCAGGCTGGCCTTGAACTCACTGTAGCCCGGCTGGCCTCAAACTCATGTTGATCCTCCTGCCTCAGCCTCCCGAGTGCTGGGATTACAGGTGTGTGTACCCACACCCGAACTTTGTAAGACTGTTAACAGAATTAAAAAATAAACTATAGACTAGGAGAAAGTATTTGTAAATTTAGATACTCAGGAAAGGATTTACATCCAGAACATAAAATCTCAATGTCAACCAAAAGAAGAGAAGCAACGTAATTTTTTAGAATGGACAAAGGCCAGGGACAGTGGTGCACACCTTTAAGCTCAACTACTTGGGAGGCTGAGGCAAGATTGCAAGTTTGAGGCCAGCCTGGGCTACTTAGTGAGACCATGTCTCAAAATAAAAATGGAATAAAAAATGGCTAGGGAGTATCCAGTGGTAGACCATTCTTGGGTTCAATCCCCAGTGCCGTGCCCCCCCCCACAAAGAGCAAAGTATCAGATACTTCACTAAAAAAGGGACTATGGTTGTCAGATAATGAAAAGATGTTCAGTGTCAGTGATCACAAGAGAGATACAGATTACAATGATATGTACTAGAATATATTTTTCTGTTCCATTAGAATAACTAAAATTGAAAATACAGTATCAGGTGCTGGTGAGGATGTAGAGCAACTAAAACTCTCATAATTTGCTAATATTGCTAGCAGAAGTGCAAGACAGTATAATCTAGCCATTCTGGAAAACATTTGAGAGTTTCATATAAAGTTAAACATTTATCACATGACCCAGCAGTATCATTCCTGAGTTTAGTGTAGAGAAATGAAAGCTATGTCCATATAAAAACTTAACATGAATGTTTATAGCAGTTCTATTTGTAAATATCAAAAACTAGAAACAACTCAGATGTTCCCCAATAGGAGAATGGATAAACTGATACATTCATGGACTCAGCAATAAAGAGGGATGAGCTCGTGATGCAAACAGCAACTTAGGTGAATCTCGGAGGCATCAGGTTTAGTGAAAAAAGGTGGCCTCAAAGGTTACTACTGTACAATCCCATTTATGCCACATTCTGAAAGACAAAAGTAATGATGGGAAACAGATCAGGGTTGGGAATAGGAAAGCAGCGTGCATAAAGGAATGTCAGAGTTTTTGGGGGGCGGGTGGAGCTCTTTTTTCTTAACAGTACTTTGCACTAAGCTACATCCTCAGCCCCCTCCTCTTTTAACTTTGAGATGGGTCTCACCAAGTTCCCGTGCTGGGCTTGAACTTGCAGTCCATCTGCTTCAGGTTTCTACAGTGCTGGCATTACGGGCACATGCCACTATGCCCTGTGGAACTATTCTATATCTTGATTTTGATGACAGTTAACATAGATCTACACATGTGTTAAAATTCAGAGATGTATGCCAAAAATACCACAATAAGATAATTTAAATTTTAATTTATAGAGGCATAAAAATATATTCTTGTATATTGTCCTGTCATTGTGTCTGTTCAGGAAAACCCCAGGTGCTTGCTTGCGTTGGCATTTCCGTCATAAATGTATCCTGTCGCAGTTTATCCTCTCACTTCTGGGTCTCCTTTAGTACGGCCTCAGCTGCCTCATTCCTTTTAAAATTCTCTGTAGATTTTCAACCCATAACTGCCCATAGGCTGCTCTCTCAGCCTCTAAATTATGCCACTCGGCTGGGACCAACAAGATATCCACATGCCCTTGTCAGATTCAAAGTGAGCATAGGTACGCTAGTTCCTGGTGCCAGAAGTGTGCGCGTGCACACACACACCCCCACCCCATCCTGCAGTTGTTCTTAGCCTGCCACGTGACCTGACCTGGTCCTGGTCCACGGCTCCCTGCTTGGTTTCATGCCTCATTGGCATTTCAATGAAGGAACTTACTCTTAGAGGCTGTAGAATATCGGAAAGTGGCATTGCCTGAATGCACATCCTAATTGTAGTGCCTGCTCTACTCTGCCCAGTGGGAGTTGCAAACAGCCTTTATGAAGTCAGATTTTTCTTGGAACCATTTTCAGGTGGCTATTTTCCTCCTGAGGATTTTCTTATTAAGCTATTAGATTGGACAATAGAGGCACGTGAGTGTCTGGGTGGCAGCAGGCTGCTCTGTTGGGACATGGGATAAAGTGCCATAAACGTCTTCCTTTATTTCATTGCTTTGGCTCAAACCCCTGGCAGGGTAAGGGTTTTTAGACAGCTATTGTGTGCTCAGCTCCAGTTGCTGTGGAAAGGTTATTTCACACAGAAAATCTATACTCAGATTTGATACATTGCTATGTAATTGAAGGTAATGTCCTTTTATTTACCTACATATCCTACATAGTGCTTTGAGTTTTGTGTCATGCTACCCTGGCAATTTTTATTGATCAGCAAAAGACAAAAGTAGCTTTTGATTCTTCCCAGATGTTAGCAAATTAGAAGATAGATCTACTGAGGATTATTTTGTCGCTAAAGAGAATACAGCTTTCTGGGGTATTATCCTTCCCAGGGGCACATTTTCTTGCCAACTTGGGGTAGAACATATTCTACTTTCTAAAAATAATAATCTCAGGGCTTTCTTTGTTGTCATTACTAAGTATATATGCCAAAGATGGCCATTGGAGAAAATTCTCATTTCAGTCTTTTTATGCTAACAAGGAGATTTTATGCTAACGGTCTCTTTTATGCTATAGACAAGGAGATTTATATAAAGCAAGCAAGAGGGGTAGAGGAAGGATGTAGGAAGATGAAATCCATTGTCATTCCTAGGCAGAGCCTCTTGTGTCTTAGATTCTATTTCCAAGGCTTGAAGGAGCATTTTAAAGCACTTGGGTAGCCAGTGCAGTCATCCCTAGATTTTAGTTATTCCTAACCAAAGGCTCTCTTGCTGCTAATTTCTTTTGTCAAAATGAAAACCCACTTAGTATCATTCTTGAAACAATCCCCTACATATTTAAAATAGTTAAGTCCAGTCATGTTTCCCCCAGAAAAAGGATTTCCATTCTTTTAAGAGTTCTTAACCTTGGGCCGGGGATTTAGCTCAGTGGTTTTGCCACCTGCTGCGCAAGCACAAGGACCCGAGTTTGATCCCCAGTATCAAAAAAAAAAAAGAGTTCCTAACCAAAAAGTACCTATTTTGTGAATTCAGATAACTTTCTTTTTTTTTTTTTTTTTACTAAGTTTGACTTGTCTAAGTTTAGAGCTTCAAATTAAATTACTGTCTGAAAGTGCTTATTACTCACCTGGAATGTGTAAATGCCAAGGGTTTGGTCCTCAAAAAAGTATGTGCTATGTTATTTCTTAGGAGGGAGTTCATTTAGTTGCTTTAGGCCAGGAATATGTAATGGCACAAACCTATCTTTGCTCTTACTGTGAATTTCTTTATTGTTGGATTGGATAGAAGGAAGCAGACATGCCCACACTTTTTCTTCTTTGACTAAAATGCCCTCTTATCCAAAACATGATCCCAGTGAGGAGTTTTCCCCCAGTGTGTGATTTAAGGCCCATAGCAACCCTGTGAAGCAGGGTGGCCAGGTGCTATTACCCATTTTCAGGCAGCAAGAGGCTCAGAGAAGTGAGGAGGACTTGCTGGATCTCTTATTTTTAATCTTTTATGATTAAAGTTCAGTCTTTTCATACCTAAATCAGTGTTTTTCTCCAGAACAAGTTCACCCTGTCAGATCCAATCCCCCCTTTCTAGAACCATCCTGAAATGAAATTCATAGTTAATAGACTATATACTTTAAAAACTGTAATTCTCTCAAGTATAATAAAAAGGAAAAGTAATAGAAAGTGATCTTTATTCAAAGAATATTTCAATATATAAATCTGGGATGTTTCTAAAGAAGATAGATTGAAGCTGTTAGGTAGTTGTTCCTAAGCATAGAATCATCCTGAATACATGGTCTACAGATGCAGAAGATGCAGGTTTGTTGTGTGTGACAGAAGGACACACATGCCACCAGCTGGATATGGTTTTCCAGAGCAGTGAATATGCTTGGTAAAGTTCTGAACAAAGCCAAGCATAGTAAATCTATACAGGGTTACATTCTGGAAAATTTAGAGCAAAATAGGCTATTTATTTATGAAAAGTTAGAATCTAGTCTGAGATCATTACAATCCAGCCTTCACCTACATGAACAACCCATGGGCCATTCAGAAGTTGTTGTCAAAGCAGTCCTCTATATTACAGATAATGGTATGGTGGCAAGCCAGCTCCTTGAATGAAGAAAACACTTGTTTGTATCATTGCTGATCTCTGTGTGGTAAAAACTCCCACAGTTGCTCATTTCAAACTACCAATAGATACTAGCTCACAGAATTTCTGCAGACTTAACCATCAGCTTAGTAGGAGCCAGCTCCAGGAAACCACTAATTCTGTGGGATATGTAGCATCTCTGGCCCCTGCCTTCTAAACACCACTTAGGTTTCCCAAATCATTTTAACAACCAAAGAATGTTGCCACAAGTTTCCATAATAACCCAGTAGGGGCAGTATTGCTGCATCAAGAACCAGTGCGTTCAACTTTGGTGACATTTCTGGTGTAATGACCTCACCAAACAGGTGCTTTACCTGAGTGAGTCTATGTGGGACTCACTCCTAGTGTGAAGCCTCTAGGTGCCTGTTCTGGCTGCTCCAGGAAGAAGAGAACAGTGTTGGACAGAAGCACTGTGCTGGTCTGAGCCTGTAGAGCTGATCAGGCTGTGCTCTGCTGGGGAGAGGGAGGGGGCCCAGTACTCACCCGTCTCAGCCCTGATGAGCCACGGCAGCCAGATCATGACACGTGGCTCATCCCGTTTCTCTCAGCCTTGATGAGAAAAATGCCACTCAGATGAAGGACACCCATATTCCATAGCTGTCCCCTGCTGGAGTTCATTACCACTTTTGTCAACTGATTTCATCACCCGAGAAGTCAACAGATAGTAAAATCACTGATACAAGTCACCTTTCCTCAGAACTGGTATAGATGTGCAGTAAGGATCACAAAGGTGGGGCAGCAAGTGGCCTGAATAATGGACAAGTGGAGTCAATTCACAGTACCTTGAGAAAATTGAGAGCAAGCTGCAAAGATACTCCTAAATACTGATACAAATACAGAAGTTGGTTTTATTAAAGTAGAACATTTGGTTTAAGACCTGTGCTACAAAGGACTAAAGGATCTTTTTTTTCCTACCGTAGTGTGCACTTGACGCTGAAGTGGCTGTGAGAGTGGGTGGAGAGTTCTTCTTTGACCCTCAGCCCACAGATCCCCCCAGAAACCTCGTGTTGATTGCAGGAGGAGTCGGAATTAACCCCCTGCTTTCCATCCTGAAGTACTCAGCAGATCTTCACCGAGAGTGGGCAAACAAAAGAAGTGGATGTGAGATAGGAACAATAAAACTATTCTACAGTGCAAAGAATACTAGCGAACTCTTGTTTAAGGTACGAGGTCGAATGTATGTTTTATAGTTTGCTGTAGGCAAACTTGTATAATGGTATTATCCACAAAAATGTCTTATCTAGGTTCTGATTTCTCTGCAAAAATTTAGACAAAAGGCTTGGCAAGGCTTTATCATGTTCAAATGAGAATTAACCAACACATCTTACCCAGGACAAATAAAACTGCTAGTGTTGAGGCTCCAAGTGTAGTGACAAGGTAAAGTGGATTTTGATGGGATGGAATCTGGAGGTTAGGTGAACAGGAAAGTCACTATGACCCCCAGATCCTGGAAGGAGTCAAGAGACCCACAAGTTGGCTCGTCTGTCACAGAAGTAGGTGAGGTACAGATAGTCTGGACCCAGCTGGGTAAATGAAACCCCCCTCAGTTGCATCTGTTGAAACTAAGTACATTCAACAGAGAAAGCTTTCACTCAGGACTGCTTAGCAGCTGCAGAAATGAACAAAAGAATAGAAACAGTTAAAAGACACAACTGTGGTCAGTGAAACTGCTGCTTAATTGCCAATGCTTGAGAAAAAGGAAAAAGAAAAAACTCCCGGAGAGTTAGTAATATGCTTGTTAGCATATTCAGATTTCAATTAAAGCCAAATAGCCCTCTGTACTCTGAATGCTCTGGCCTGCTAGGCTGCAAACAATATCTCCCTAAGTAGAGAGTAAGAGCAGCAGACGTGTGCAGAATGGGAGTTGAGGTTTGGCGTCAGTGGTTAATGCACATCTGTTTTGATTTTTTAAAATTGTAGTGTGACCAAATATGTTTGACATTCCAGGAAAATATCCTTGATTTAGTAAATGAATTTCCTGAGAAGATTGCATGCAGTTTGCATGTTACAAAACAGACTACACAAATCAGTGCAGAACTTAGGCCATACATCACAGGTGAGTCCCCTAAAGATATTTTGATTATCTCCAGGCAGTTATTTGGTGGACATGCCAGTTGGTTGAGCATAGATGCTTTATTGGTGGGAGTTGCTGGCTGGGATTGTCAGTACTAGGGGAATTGAGAGATGATTCATCATGGAAAAACAAGGAAATACTTAGCTGGATTTACTTATTATATACAGACTTTCTACTGCCCATATTAATTTTTCACATTTTTAAGCAGGCCTTTGCGTCACTGCTATATTGTGCTTACAAAAAATTTATATTCCAACCTTGGGTGAATCGATTGCATTTGCTAGTAATAGTCATTTAAGTTACTCTGGGTTTCCCATTTTGAAGGGTTTTATAAAACTTTATTTATAGAATACTTTGCGTATTTGTTTTGCTGAAGGCACTTTTGCCTCTCCATCAAACACCAGTAAGCTAGCTGGTTTGCTCTCCAGAGTACATTACGGTTAGCTTACCACTTTGCTTGCTGGAAGCTTAAGAAGCCCTGAGACACTCTGGGCTTGATTTCCTACAAATAAACACTGTTGTCAAATTGTGCCTACTGCCTCTTCATTTCAGGATACAAACATCTCTGGCTTAATTTGGGATTTTCTATTTTTTGGTAGAAGGAAGAATAACGGAGGAGCAGATAAAAGATCATATTTCAAATGAGACTTTATTCTATATTTGTGGTCCACCTCCAATGACGGACTTTTTCTCCAAGCAACTAGAAAACAACCATGTTCCCAGAGAACACATTTGCTTTGAGAAGTGGTGGTAGGGAGCGGGCAGAGGCATAAAGAAGACATGAGACCCACTCAAGAGAGTAAGAGGTATTTTATATCATTTGTGATGAGGTGGATTTACCTCCACCTGAGTTGTTTTAGTTTTTTGAAAGCTGTGAACTAAGTGACCAGCTGGAGGATAAAATAAAAGCTAGCTAACAGACTCAAAGGATAAGCTTTCTGTAAAGACCTCCTTGATCAACATATGTTTTACTGTATGGGTTTTTTTCGATTGATAACAATTTGACTCATGAGGTGCCTTGAATTGGTCAATACAGATTTTATTTTGCCATTAGGGAAAAAAGTTATGTATACATAGAGAGTACACCAAAAAAATGTACACACACTTCAGTCGGAAAGCTAATGGCCACCGCTTTGAGCACCTCTTATAATTGTAGAGGCCAACGATAACGTGCATTAATCTCATGATGTCTTGATAAATTTAGTGTTAAGGTATCTATACACATTTTACTTTTCCTGATGTGTATGTTTTTTGACTCTCTTGTGCTTGTGTGCTCTTTTATTTATTTATTTATTTATATATATATATGCACACACACACATATATTTGATCATAGGAAATTGTGGATTTTTGTGTGAATCCTATACTGTCTTTAAATTTGACAGCAGTCCATATAGCTTATGTTCAATGAACTTAAAATTTAGATATTCTTTTACTTTCAAAAGTCTCAATTTTTAATGTCTTAGTTTATGTCTGCCTTATTTGAACCATCAGAGTTGAGTTTAGAAATGGGAAATTATTAGGTAGACTAGCATAACATATTAGGTGTAGGGAGTTAAATATCAAACATATTTTCTTTCTTGGTACTGAATATCCCAAGTACGTATCCTGACTCTTCTCTAACGAAATCCTTTCTGTGTCTTGGCTGCCTGCCTCACCACTGCCTCTTCTTGTTTGGGAGAAAGGTTCTGGTGCCTGTTGTGTTTCATGTTGAATCGGCCTTCAATGGCTGGGCAGGCTGGCTTTGGAACTGTGCATAGGATTGATTAAGGGGCGTAGAGCCATTTCCAAATCTTGCTTCTGCTTTTTATTTCCCTCCTCTTCAGGGGTTGTTCCTGGCACCAGCAGGTATGCAGTGCACATTTGCTGAATGACCGAAAGAAAGTCATTAACATTTTAGCTCCTTACTAAGTCTGGAGTTGAGAGGCAGTCCCTAGGGTGGATAGGAAGAATGGTGGCGCCTCATCCCCAGGTTTCTCTGGAGAAACTGCTAGAGACTGTTTCTTCTCTTTGTTTAGATAAGACCATGGCCTGAGTGAGGGCATTCTTTTTGTGACAGTCTTGGCCCAAAGCTGTGAGCTTGGAGAACACTAGAGGATGGAGCTAGCCTGCGAGGGAGGACAGACCAGTACTAGAGCTCATTGTTTGTATGCTGATGAGAGGAGACAGGCTGCCCTTTCTTACCTCTTGCTGCAGGAGCTTCTGTGTTTAAACACATCATCGATTAATGGGACCTGAATGGGCCTGGCGTCACCACTGTAGCCTCTTCCCTATTTTGAGTTGTGTCAGGTTTTAAACAAAGATGGTTTTGGTCAGCTACTGTCAAGTGCTGCTTAATGACTGGGATAAGTTCTGAGATGTGTGTGTAGGTGATTCTGTTGTGTGAGTATTCATAGACTGTACTTCACAAACTAAGATGTCTGTGGTGTCTCCAGGCGATACATATTGCTGTTGAGACTGCTGTTGTCTATATAGTCTATCCTTGACTAAAACATCATGTAGAATGACTGTATGTGATCCCAGATTTGAATTCAGTAAGAGGAAAAGAGGGGCTGTTGACCTGATAGGCATATCACAGTCTATTCCAGGAAATAATCATCTGCGTTTCACAGGTGAGGGCCTGTGAGACACTCTGAGCTGCCACAAGGAACCCTGACTTACCGATTGGTCTCAAAGCATTCCAGTTGGGGCTGGGCTTCAGAGCTGGGCACTGGAGAGGCCTAGGATACAGCATGCTGTGATTCAGGGCTGTGGAGCTGTCAGGGGCTCTTCTGCCAACTAGTAAAGGCAGCTGGCAGGGGAGAGACCTAAGGTGCAGAGAAAGCCCAGCAAAGCCCTCTGTGCCAGGAGTGGAGGGGCAGGGCGAATGTCCTCGGCACATCACAGGATGGAAGGGAGTGTAAGGAGGTGCTGCCCTCTGCCTCTGTCTAGCCAGCACCGTGCTGTGTGCCTGACGTTGTCAGAGAGGTAGGGCCACCTGTCCTGAGGAGTCCAACTCTGCTGCCACCTGCTGCTGACTCACTGTCACCATCTGTGAACCACTGCGATGGGCCAGGGCATGGCCTCTGTTTGCCTGCAGTGTAATTCCTTAAAGCTCTGTCACTCCCGTGCTAAGTGCTGAATAGCATTTTCTGGTCTGCTGGCCAAGAAAGTCCTATTGACCTTGCCTGCCAAGCCAGTCCAGATCTCTTTGGTACTCAAATTGAATGCACTCCAGCAAGAGTGGCTTGGAATTTATAGTGTGGTGGCTGAATGGTATAGATTAGAGAGTCCTTAAGCCAGACTCCCCAGGTTTCAATCTCAGCTATACTACCTAGGAGGCAGATAACCTTGAGCAAGTCACTTGACTGCTTTATGCCTTATTTAAAATTACACACTCACACCTACATGTGAAAGGGTGATACTACTATGTCCTTTGTAGGCCTGTTGTGGGGATTAAATGTGATCATACATATAAAATACTAGCAGAGCATGCATGGATATATTGTCATTATTTGCTATTCTTTGTCCTATTCAGGAAGGATTTCAAAGGGCTGAATGACTTAGATTCGGTCCACTAACTTACAAGCTTCCTATGGGTAAGAACCAGTCTTTTTTTTGGTACTGGGGATTGAACTCAGGACCTTATGCTTGCAAGGCAGACGCAGTGCCACTGAGCTAAATCCCCAGCCCAGAACCAGTCTTGTTTAGCACTGTACTTGGCATATAATAGGCATTTCTTTATGTAAGGGCCTTCCCAGAGCAGATGAGATGGAGTAAAGGACTTAGTAAGGACCTCTGGCCTTTACTAAGGGCCAGTTTGTGAGACTGTTTCTTGTGACAGACTAGGTTAATATGATGGATGAATCTTTCTCAAAGTTTAAGTATATGAACACCATTGTTCACTAGAAAATGGAGCAAACACTTGACCTTCCACAAATAGTTTACCCTCAAAGGGGCTTTCTGTAAGGCAAGGAGCACTTCATCACTAACGGGGTGTCTGCAGGTGGATGTGGAGCCCTGAGATAAGGATGTTCCCTGGGATCCTAGTTCTTGTCAGTAGCTCCTATTTTAAAAAAATTATGAAAAATTTCATATATATCACAGTAGAAGAGAAAGCAAATGAATTTCCATGTATCCATCACTCAACTTCAATTCAGTATTCTGCTGTTTATGTCACATCACCTGTAAATTCTTACATATATCTTAACAGATACATCACTTCACATGACCACAGTGTCATCATCGTATTCACCAAGTACTAATGATTCCTCAATACCATCTAAGACCCACTATGTTGTGTTATCCCATGGCCTCAAAAGTCCACACATTGCATTAGTTTGATGTCTTTTAAATTTCTTTTAATCAGTGGCACCCTCCTAACCCCCACACTGTTTTCCTACCTCATAACTCATTTGTTGAAGATACTGGCTCCTTTGTCCTATAGTTTTCCACAATTTGAGCCCAGCTTACTGTATCTGAGGTCATTTAACATGATCCTTTACCTTCTGTGTTGCATGTAAACTGGTCATTAAATCTAGAACTTAGAGTCAGTCAAGATTTTTTGGGGGGGCAATGTTTCACTATAGATTGGTGTGTGTACTTCGTGTTGGCTCTTCAGTCTCTTCCACTGTCAGAGTGGATCAGTGGTTTCGACTTTTGTCAGGCTCATCCATCCAATATAAAGTTCTCCAACCTTTTGCCTGAATGTCTTAACAGCCACTGATCATTGCTTATCTTTTCTTTCATTAAGGATTAATTATCTGTTACTTCCTGCACTTATTACCTGTGATTCTTTTGTAAAGAACATTCCCTTATCAACTTTGATTACCCTGAAATGAGTCAGTAAAGGAACATTGCAGGTTCAATTCTGGATTTCTTTCCTATTATCAATTAACATATTATGACATGGTGACTTAGCAGTCTCCAAAAGGTGACTAATGAGATCTTTTTAAGTTGACCGTGTGAACCCAAGGCTTTTTATACATTCATTTTCATTCACTGCAGGCAATTTTTTGTTGTTCACCCTGTCTCAGGTTCCCCCTGCTATGTTAGTGGCCCACACTAAGTCACAGGAGTTAGTTAGGTTTGGGGCTTATAAGAGATGCAGAAAGTGAAGAGTTTTGAGAATGGACTGATTAACACTGTGGGTGTTGCTATGACAGAAAAGATGCATTCTGACCAGCGACCATTGCCTTGGCAGCCAGGTCGTGGTGATCTGGATAAGATGGGGAGTGGGTTTAGGAACAATTGAGAGGATATATTGAGGGAATATGGATAATAATTTCAAGGAAAGGAAAGGAAAGAGAAGAGCTGGAAAGGGAAGTAGAGTCAAGAAAATGGCCATTTATTTCACTCATCTTTTGTTTGTTTGTTTTCTAAACTTCTTAGACTAGGCGAGGGCTGTGGGACATTTTTCTACCATGCTGTGCAGACAGTGCTCAGGAGGATTAATTCTGGGCTCATGGCTTAAAAGTATGTGTACAGGCATGCTTACAAGTACAGACACGTGTGTGCATGCAGTGATTGTCAAACAATTCAAGGTCATATGTCTCCTGAGATTTTTTTTTTTCCAGAATGGAAAACAGTTTCCTTCATTCCTGGGTATTGTAGATGATCGTACACTGATAATTTGACCTGAGGTGTGTTATTTCATTTTTATTTTAAATTAGATTCAAAGAAGTATATTGTTCTCGTCTTAAAATAGTGAGATGTCTTCTCTTTAATATTACTCTTCCCTAATATATACACAAGCTATCAGTCTGGTGATGATATATAAAGATATCCACTAACCGATCATTAAATCAAGGCATGCATTTTAAAATGTTTTGTACTCAGGAGTCCTCTTTCTTGGGTGTTGATCAGCCCTCTTGTTTTGAACTCTGAAAGCCTTGCAGGGCCCCATAAGATTAGTCCCTGCCATCTCATTCCCGTGTCTCATTTTGCTGCACTTCAGCCTAAATTTGTCTACTTTTTTCTTTTTAATTTTATTGGTACATTTTAGGTATACAATAGAATGACATTCATCATTGGAAATTTGCACCTTTACATAATCTCTCTTGATTCTTATTTATTCCCCATTGCCCTGCCCCCCCTTCAACCCATCCATCCCTCCCTATTTACAAAGATTTTGTTTCCATTTTTTCATTTTCTCATATTAATTTCATTCCCTTCTTTCCTTTCTCCTACCCCTCCCATTTCCTCTTTGCCCCTTTCCTTCCTATTTCACATTATCTATTGTACCTTTTAGTCTTATTTACACTTTCAGTTTCTCACGTTAGAGAAACTATTCAGTATTTACATGTGTTTCCTATTTATTTCACTTAAAGAGTATCACCTCAATGTGCATCCATTTAGTTATAAATGTCTCTAATTTCTCATTTTTTATGGCTGAGTAGTACTCCGCTTTATTCAAAAACCACATTTTCTTTATCCAGTCTCCAGTTGATGGGCAGTTGGGCTGCTTCCAAGTTTTAGCTATTACAAACTGTGCTGCTATGAACATGGGTGCACATGTATCACTGTGCTATGCCTCTTTTAATTCTTTGGGAAGATACTCAGCAGGGGAACAGGAACTTCCTGGGTCAAACAGAACTTCCAGTCCTAGTTCTCTGAGATATCTCCATACTGATTTCCACAGTGCTTGCACCAGTCTACACTCCCGCCAGCAGTGGAGCAGGGTTCCTCTTTCCCCACAGCCCCTCCAGCATTTGTTACTGGTTGATTTGATGATAGCAGCCATTCTTTCTGGGGTGAGGGGGAATCTCAGCATTGTTTTCATTTGCATATCTCAAATGACCAGCGATGTTGAACATTTTTTCATATGTTTATTTGTTATTTCTACTTCTTTGAGAAATGTCTGTTCATTTCAGATCCTCATTTTTGGATTGCATCTTTAAATTTGGCAGGACTGATTTTTTTTAAGTTCTTTATAGATTCTAGATAGTAGACTTTTGTCTGAGGAACAGCAGGTGAAGATTTTTTCCCACATTGTGGGTTGTCTCTTCACACTGCTGGTGGTTTCTCTTGCTGTGCAGAAGCTTTTTAATCAGGAAAGATCCCACTTGTTGATTGATTGTGCTAGTTCACAGGAAACTGAAGTTTTGTTCATAAAATCTTTTCCTGCACCAGTGTCTTCAAGAATTCTACCTAACCTCTGTTCCAGCCAGTTCAGTGTTTCTTTTTTTTTTGGCAACGGGGATTGAACTCAGGACCTTGCACTTGCGAGGCAGGCGCCAGAACCACTGAGCTAAATCCCCGGCCCCAGTGTTTCTGTTTTAATATTTAGATCTTTAATCCATTTCAATTTTAGTTTAGTGCATGGTGAGAGATATAGGTCTAGTTTTAATCTTTGGCAAGTTGAAACCCAAGTTTTCCAGCACCATTTATTAAAGAGGCTATCTTTCCTCCAGTGGGGGTGCTTGGCTCCATTGTCAAAGATGAGGTAGCTGAGTGTGTAGAGTTGTTTCTGCATCTTCTAATCTGTTCCACTGGTCCTCAGGTCTGTTTCTTTGCCAGTACCATGCTGTTTTTATCACAGTAGCTTTGTAGTATAGTTTCAAGTTGGGGGTTGTAATACCCCTTGCCATGTCTCTGTGACCTAGAATTGCTTTTGCTATTCTGGGTCACTTCTTGTTCCAAATGAAATTTTGGATTGTTTTCTCAAGGTCCATGTAGTATGCTGCTGGAATTTCCATTGGGATTGCATTGAATCTATATAGCAGTTTTGGAAGTATGGCCATTTTCACTATGTTGATTTTTCCTACCCAGGAGCAAGGGATGTCTTTCCCTTTTCTGATATCATCTTCAATCTCTCTTTTCAGAGTGCATAATAGTTTTCAGAGAAGAGATCTTTGATTTCTTTTGTTAAGTTGATTCCTAGGTATTTCAGTTTTTTGGATGCTATTGTGAAAGAAATTGTTTGCCCTATTTCACTCTCAGTCTGTTGTTTGTGTAGAGGAAAGCTATTGATTTCTGTGTGTTGACCTTGTATCCAGCTACTTTACTGACCTTGGTTATTAAGTCTAGAAGACTTTGGTGGAGTTCTTGGGGTCTTCTATATGGAGTATCATGTCATCTGCAAATAATGACAATTTGACTTTTTTTTAATCCTTTTATTGGTACATTTTAGGTGTACAGTATAATGACATTCATCATTGGAGATATGCACCTTTATATACTCTGTTCTTTTTTTCCCCCCTTATGACTTCATTTCTTATCTTTATTCCTTTTCTTTCTCTTGTCTAATTGCCATGGCTAATGTTTCCAAGACTATATTGAACAGGAGTGGTGATAGTGGACATCCTTGTCTTGTTCCTGAGTTTAATGTGAAGGATTTCAGTTTTTGACCATTTAGTATGATAATGACTATTGGTTTTTCATAAATGGCTTTTATCAGATTGAGGTAGAGAACATCTATTCCATTTTTCGGTAGGGTTTTTATCATAAATGCATGTTGGATTTTGTTGAATGCTTTTTCTGCATCTATTGAGATGATAATATGGTTTTTGTCCTTGGCTCTATTAATAAAATGTATTATATTTATTGATTTGCATATGTTGAACCATCCCTGCATCCCTGGGATGAATCCCACTTGGTTAGGGTGTATGATCTTCTTGATGATCTTCTGCATTCTATTTGCCAGTATGTGATTAAGGATTTTTGCATCTATGTTCATTAGTGAGATTGCCCTATAGTTCTCTTTTTCAGTTGGGTCTTTCTCTGCTTTGGGGATCAAGGTGTGATGCTTGCTTCCAGGAATGAATTTGGGAGTATTGCTTCCCTTTCAATTTCACTGACGAGTTTAAAATAGGTAGTGCTAGTAGTTCCTCTCTAAATGTCTTGTAGAATTCAGTGGTGAAGCCACCAGGACCCGGGCTTTTCTTAGTAAGTTTTGAATTACATTTTCAATTTCCTTGATTGATACTGGGTCATTTAGAATTTTTAGGTCTTCTGCATTCAACTTTGGTAATTCATACATATCTAGGAATCTGTCCATTTCTTCTGTGTTTTCCATCTTATTGGCTTATAGGTTCTTTTATGATTCTTTTATGACTGTCATCTCTTCCTCTTGGATTGTTCCCTTTACAATGATGTAGTGTCCTTCTTTGTCTCTCTTAATCAGTGTGGGTTTGAAATCCACTTGCTCTGCAAAGAGGGTAGCTACTCCTACTTTTTCTTGGGTTCCTGTCACATGCAGGATTGTTTTCCATCCTTCAACTTTCAATCTATGAGTTTCTTTTTGATGTGTGTTTGTGTGCAGCATATTGTTGTATCTTGCTTCTTGACCCATTCTGTTTCTTTTGATTGGTGAATTGAGACTATTAACATTGATGGTTATAACTGATATGTGTTGACAGCGTTGTCATGGCTTTTTCTTTTTGCTGGATTCTCCCCCTTTGTGTTTAATTTCTTGTCATGCCTGATGGATTCATTCTGCTGAGCTTCCTAGGGTTGTGATCCTCATTGTCTTTTCCTAGGATATTGTCTAAAAGTTTTTGGAGTGCTGGTTTGGTATTCATGAAGTCCCTAAGGTGCTCTTTGTCATGAAAGTATCTTATTTCTCCATCAATTTTGAAAGATAGTTTTGCAGGGTACACCAGTCTGGGTTGGAGGCTGTTTTCCTTTAAGACTTGAAATGTGTCACTCCAAGCTCTTCTTGCCTTGAGGGTTTGTGTTGAGAAGTCTGCTGTGATTCTGATGGACTTTCCTTTGTATGTGATTTGTTTCTTTTCTCTTACTGCTTGTAGAATTTTGTTCTTCTGTTGGATTTTTGGATTTCTGGGATCTTAACTATTATATGCCTATGTGTAGATTTTTTTTTTTATCAAGGCTAGTTGGAGTTCTATATGCTTCACTGTATGTCAAGTTCTTTTCCCCTGCTTGAGAAGTTTTCTGCCATCACTTCTGTGAACAGTTTTTTTGTGTCTGCACTGTGTCCTGTTTCTTCATCGACTCTGAGTCTTTTGTTATTCTTTGCATCATCTAGCAGGTGCTGGGTTGATTTTTCATGGGTGCTTACTATTTTAAAGAAATTTTTCTTTTCCTGGTCACTAATTGCAATCTTATCTTCTATATCTGAAATTCTGTCCTCAACATTGGCTCATTCTGGTGCATAAACTTTCAGTGGAGTTTTTAATCTCCTGGAAATCTGTTTGCATCTGTTTTATGGATTCCATTTGTTTTGTATGTTGGGATTCCATGATGTTCCTCAGCTCCTCTATTTTTTAATCTGTGTTCTTTCTAATGTCTTAATCATGTCTTGCACTATGAGCACAATCTCTGTTGTTATCTGAGAAAGTATTTCTGATTTCATTTTTTCCAGATCCTCTTTTGTTGCCAGTTCTGGGAGTCCAGGTGATTATCAGATTGTTGCATCTCATTTCCCTTTGGGGTTGCTGTAGGTGATCTGGAAGTCTGGGTTTGAGACTTGTTTACGTGTCTTCTCATTTCAACGGGGGGTGGGGGTGGTTGTGTTGCTGGCGCCCGTGCGGCTCACCTCCTTGGCACTGGGGGCGGTGGTACCATGGCCCAGAATGTTCCGACTGTTTTCTTTTTAATTACTTGATAAATATGACTAAAAATTTACATACTATGAAAGTAATGCACAATAAAATGCTGAGGTCTCCTTTTCTCCCATTCCATTCTCACAACTGGGAGGAGCCTCTGTGTAAAGAGGTCACTAGTCATCCATTAAGACATTTTATGGTGCATTGACCTTGTATACATGTACAGCTTATTTCCTGTGTATTTCTTCCTTCTTTACACATTTAGGTTGTGGATGTATATGATTATGTATTTACCCATATTCTATGCTGGACCTTTAGATAGCAGTTTTGGACTATTACAATACTATAGCAAATAAATTTGATTATATACTTTTTATACATGTAATCCTGTAGAATTACTAGAAGTATCACTTAAGGATCAAAAATTATTGCCAAATTACTGTATACCATGCCTAAACAATTTAATTCTAATAAGGTGTGAAAGTGTCCATTTCTGGCCAGGAGTAGGTATCCTCAGTCTTTAAATAATTTTTCCCCTAACTTGCTGGATGAAAGATGATTTTTTTAAATTAACAATTTTCTGATTATTCTATTGCATTTTTTACTTAGTGTTTAAGCCATCTGTTTACTTTTGAGAATGGTACATTCATGTTTTATGTCCATTTTAATGTTTTACTAATTTGTAACTATATAGTGGTAATCTTTTGTCTTTTCTATATATTACAAATATTTTTCCACAGTCTGTTGCTAGTACCTATATTGTTCGTTGTAACTTATACTAGAGGTTTAAAAATTGTGTCTATTTTGCACCATGCTGTCTTTTCTCTTGGTTTCTTTGGGTGTTTTTATTCTTTTTTTTGTTTTTTGTTACGGGGGATCAAACTTGGGACCTCGCACTTGCAAGGCAGGTGCCGGAACCACTGAGGTAAATCCCCGGCCCTCTCTTGTTTTCTTTGGATATATTTTCTTATAATTTGTAGGTCCTTAACTTATTGGAGATTAATTTTTGTACTTGATGGAGTTGTCTTTTCTGTTGTCTAGCTTATTTCATCTAATATGATGTCTTCCAGTTCCATCCATTTTGCTGCAAATATCAGAATTCATTCTTTTTATGGCTCAATAATATTCCTTTGTGTATAGTCCATATTTTGTTTATCCATTCATCTGATGAGTGGCACATAGGTTGATAACATACATTAGCTACTTTGACTTCTGCCACAGTGAACAAGATGGCCATCAAGTTTCTCTTTTGTACACGGACTTCATTTCTTTTGGATATACTGTATACCCAGAAGTATAATAGCTACATCATATGGTAGTTCTATTTTTGTTTTCTGAGGACTCACTATACTGTTTGCCACGATTGTCTATATACTAATTCACATTCCTATGAGCAGTATATAAGAATTTTTTTTCTACAGCCTCTCTGGCATTTATTTATATTTCATAACCATTTTAACTGGGGTGAGATGGTATCTCACTATAGTTTTGATTTGCATTTCCCTGACAGCTAATTACAATGATCGATTTTTTCATATATTGACCATTTTAAAATTCAATTATTTGGGGGTTTTTTTCCCCCAGTACCAGGGATCGAACTCAGGACCTTGTGCTTGTGAGGCAGGCACAGCACCACTGAGCTAAATTCCTGGCCCTGTTATTTGGCTTTTTAAAGGTTTTTTTTTTTCTTTTGAGTTCTCTATATATTCTGGATGTTAATTCCATCAGATGACTAGCCAGTAAACATTTTTTCCCATTCTGTAGGTTGTCTCCTGCTCTGTTGTTTCCTTTGCTCTGAAAAAGCTTTTCAGTTTGATGGAACCCACTTGTCAGTTTCTGCCTGTTTCCTGTGCTTTTGGTGTCCTAGCCAGAAACGCACTGCCTGCACTGGTATCTTGAAATGTTTACCTTGTGTTTCCCAATTTCAGGTCTTAAAACATATTTTCAGTTGATTTTTGTACAGGGCACTAAGGGTCAAGTGTCTGTATGTGGATGTATCCAGTTTTCCCCACACTGCATGCAGAAGAGGCTGTCCTTTCTCCACTGTAAGAACCCATCGGCTGTAGATGTGTGGGTTTATTTCTGGATTCTCTAATCTGTTGCAGTAGTCTGTGTGTTAATGCCAATACCATGCTGTTAGGGTTACTGTAGCTCTATAGTATGTTTTGAAATTTGTTTTGTGATACCTTCAGGTATGCTGTTTTGGGTCAGGATTGCTCTGGGTGTTTTGGGTCTTTTGTGCTTCCATATGAAGTTGATGATTGTTTTCTCTAGTTCTGTGAAGAATGTTACTGACATTTTTATGGGGACTGCCTTGACTCTATAGATTGCTTTGGGCATTTTAATGGTATATTTTCAATTCATGAACATGGGATATCTTTCTACGTTATAGTGTTGTCTTCAAATTTCTCATCACTGTTTCATAATTTTCATTGTAGAGGTCTCCAGCGTCCTTAGTTTATCCCTAGGTGTTGTGTTGGTGTGTTTTGTAAATGGGTTGCTTTCATGATTTCGTTCTCAACAAATTATTGGTGCATAGAAAAGCCACTGATTTTTATATGTTGATTTTGTGTCCACTCTACTGAATTTATCAGTGGGAATAGTCTGATGGAGTCTAGGTTTTTCTACGTAGAGGATCTTGTGTGTAAAGAGGGATAGTTTGACTTCCTTTTCTTATTTGAATGTCTTATTTCTATTCCCCATTTTCTCTGGCTAAAATTTCTGGTACTATATTAAGAGCAGTATGAGTGGACACCATTGTGTTGATTCTTTTCTTACAAGAAATGCTTTTCAGTTTTTCCCACATTCATTGTGTTAGCTATGGGTCTGTCATATATGTGTTGCTATATGATCCTTCTCTACCTAATTTGATAAGGGCTTTTATTATGAAGGAATGTTGAATTTTATCAAATGCTTTTTCTACAGCTATTGAGATGGCTATGAGATTTTTATTCCTGATTCAGTTTCTGTGTACTGTTACGTTTATTGATTTGCATATGTTGAACTATTCTTCCAACCTTGGGGGAAAAACAACTTAATCATGGTGTAGGATCTTTTTGATGTGTGGTTGAATTCAGTTTACTAGTTTTTTTTGTTTTGTGTTTGTTTTGGGTACTGGGGATCGAACTCAGGTCCTTGTGCTTGCAAGGCAGGTGGTGGAACCACTGAGCTAAAAATCCCTGGCCCCCTAGTATTTTGATAGAGTTTGGCATTTATGTTCTTCAGGGATACTGGTCTGTCATTTTATATTTTTGTTGGCTTTGTTAGGTTTTGGTAACAGGGTCCTGTTGGCTTCATAGTAAGTTTGGAGAATTTCTCTTGTTTTTGGTTGTATGGAATAACCTGAGAAGCACTGGGTTCTTGTGAAAGTTTGGTGAACTTCAGCAGTGAAGCCATCTGGTCCTGAAATTTTCTTTGCTGAGAGTCTTTATATGATTCAGTCTTACTGCCTGTTATTGATCTATTCAGGTTTTTTTTAATCTTTTCAATTCTAGTAGGTTATATGTATCCAGAAATTTGTGCATTTCTTCTAGATTTTCCAGTTTGTTAACATGTAGTTTTTCAGAATAATCCCTAATTATCTTTTGTTATTTCTGTGGCGCCAGTAGCAATGCCTCCTTTTTCAACTCTAAATCCCTTCCTCCCTCCCTCCCTCTCTTACCTAGGTACCTACCTAGAGGTTAGTTTATCTGTAAAGAATCAACTCTTTGCTTCATTGATTCTATTTTTTTTACTTTTATTTCTTCTTGGATTTTTTTTCTTTCCAACTATTAATTTTGGGGTTGATTCGTTCTTGCTTTCTGAGCCCTTGAGATGCATTATTAGGTTGAGGTTTTTTTTTAAAACGTTGACATTTATTGGTATGAACTTTCTTCTTAGTACTGCTTTTGCTGCATCCTTTAGGTTTTGGTAGGTAGTGTTTTCATTTACATTTGTTTCAAGGAATTTTTTTATTTCCCTTTTTTTCCTCAGTGATTTTCTTCAATGATCCACTGTTGATTCAAGTGTATTGTTCATTCTCCCTGTGTTTAATTTCTAAAGTTTTTCTTGTTATTGACATCTAGCTTCATTCCATTGTTATCAGAGAAAGACACAAGATTTCATTTTGTAAAAATTAACACTAAAAAAAAATAAAAATAAACTGTTAACACTTTTTTTGTGGCCTAATATATATGGTCTATTCTAGAGAAATTCCATGTGCTGATGAAAAGAATATACATTTTGTAGCTGTTGGAGTGTTCAGTAAATATAAAGTCTATTTGGTCTATAGTTTAATGCTTCTTTGCTGATGGGGGGGGGTCTGGATGATACTGGTATGGGTGAGGTATTGAAATCTCCCACTGTTAATGTGTTAGACCCTATCTCTCCCTTCAGGTCTAAGAGTGTTTGAGATTTGTAATTGTTATATCTTTTTGATGAAAGGATCCCTTGATCAGTAAATACATAGTGACCTTTGTCTCTTCTTGCTGTTTTTGTCTTGAAGTCTGTCTTGTCAGATACAAATATAGCTACTCCTGCTTGTTTTAGGATTGTTTGCTTGGAATATCATTTTCTATCCTTTCATTTTCAGATTGTATCTATTAGTGAGATGAACTTTTTTAGTACAGAGTATATTGTTGTCTTATTTTTTAATCCAGTCTGTCAATTGTATTTCTTTTTTTTCTGGTACTGGGGATCGAACTTAGGACCTTGCGCTTGCGAGGCAGGCTGAGCTACATCCCCTCCCCTGTCAATTGTATTTTTCAATTGGTCATTTATGTTCAGAGTTATTGAAAGTTACAGGCTTAGGCATGCCATTTTGTTGACTTTCTTCAGTTGTTTGGAATATTTATTCATCTTTGTTATTTGATGGTTTATTACATTGATAATGTTTCAGTCTTTTCTATTTCTCTTTTGTGTATCTACTCTTCTAGTGGGATTTACACTTTCATGCTGTCATGACAGTAGTTTTCCTTTACTTTAGATATAGGAATCCCTTAAGCATCTTTTGTAAGGCTCCTCTGATGGTCCTGATTTCCCTGTTTTTGCTTATTTTGCAATGTCTTTATTGCTCCATTCCTGAAAGATAGCCTGGGTGGGTATTGGTAATCTTAGTTGGCAGTTATTTTCTTTAAGGAGCTGAAATATGTCATTCCATGCCATCCTGGCCTCTAGGGTTTCTGCTGAGAAACCTGTTAGTGTAATGGGGGTTCCCCTTAAGTACTTGGCACTTTACTTTTGAAGATTTAAAAATTCTTTGTCCTACACTTTTGACAACTTGACTATAAAATGTCACGGTGAAGATATTTTCTGGTCATGTCTATTTGGGGTTTTATAAGCCTTCTTATACAACATAGATGGAATAATGGAAACCCACATCTTTCCTAAGATTAGGGAAGTTTTCTGCTATTTCATTGAATAGGTTTTCTATGGTTTATTTCCTCCTATTAGGATATGTCAGTGTTGCAGATGTTTGGTTATTTAATGGTGCCCTGTGCATGTTGAATGGTCTCTTTATTCTTCCTTTTTTCCTGTCTGAATGTGATATATTGCAAAAGATATCTTTACATACCAGTATTCTTTGTTCCATTTGATGTAGGATGTTGTTGAAGCTTCCAACTAAATTTATTTGATTTGTTTAGTGTTTCATTTCCAGGATTTGGTTCTTTTTCAAAATCTGCCCCTGCTGAATTTTCCCACTAATTTAACTGTTTGTCTGTATTTTTTGAATTTCATCCAGCTTTCTTAAAATCATTCACTTGAATTATCCGGCATTTGGTCCATGTCAGTATCTTTGGAATCTCCTAATAGAGACTTGTGGTCTTAGGAGGTACCTTACTGTCTTTGTTTTCCATGTTTGTGTTCCTGTGTTGAGATCTGTACATTAGAATTGGTTACACAATACTGAGTTTATTTCCAGATTGGCACAATAGCCTGATCTCTGTATTTGAGTGTGATTAGTGAGTTTGGGCATAGTTTGTGTACTGTATCAGAGGCCCATTGTCTCCATGTGTCATGCAAGAATGGGAACAGTCCAGCAGTTCAGGTAGGTGTGGCATAGGTAACAGTGGCGGGGGGGGGCACACTCTGAGGTTGTGCCTACAATGGGAGTGTTAGCCCCTGTTGGGTGATGGGGATTTCCTCACTGGTGATGCCGGCTGTACTTCTTATAAGGGTATCAGGCACTGGCTGCATTGGTAGTAGTGAGGGGTGGAAGCACTTGTCCTGTCACTAGATACTGGTGAAGAACCAGGGTTTCATGGAGAAGGGAAGGGGCAAGAATCAGAGCACCCATGTGGCACCCACACCCAGTTTTGTCAGCACTGTGAATCACAAGTTCAAGCCTAGATTATTTTGTCTCCTAATAAAAAAGGACTGGGTATGTAGCTCAGTGTGAAGACTCGGGGATCAATCCCCAGTTCTAGGAAAAAAAAATAGCCAGCTGAGTCAGTGAAATCACAGAATTAGTCTCCTTGTGACAGGTACCTGAAGGTGAGAACTGCATGGGGAACTGCCTTTATTTAGCCCTGGCACCAGTGTGAAACCACACACACTGGCAGTGTCACTAGTCTCAGAGGACAGGCTCCCCATCTGCTCCATGTCACAATCATCTCCAGTATAGTACTTGTATCAGTACACTCTACAGAGCCAATTTGGTTCCCGAGACAGCTACCCACCATGGAGTATCTATGGGGCCCCAGAGATGGGAACATTCAGGGTTGCTGACCCCCTAGTATTGGTCCAAGTTCAACCAATAAGCCTTCTCAAGATGGCTCCTGGCTGTAGCACCCTGGCGGTTCACTGGGAGACAGGAATTCCTTTAAAGCCAGAGGACTGAAAATGTCAGGTTACTTACTTAGTGGGGCTGTAAGCCTCTAAGGATTGCAGAACTTTCTAATAGCGAGGACTGTCAACTGTCTGCATTTACAGGACTCTAACCCTGTGGAGTGGAGCTTCCTCTCCCGAGGCTGTGGAGCTGTGCTGCAGCTATTGGGATGCTATTGGGATATTTTTCTCTTACTGTGTCCTTGACCCCAGTCTCTGGATTTCTGTGTTCTATCACTCACCCAGTAGGGAGCTACACACACCTGTTGCTTTGGTTCTTCCTCTTCGAGGGGCAGGTTAAGTGTTGAGTGCTTCTACGTGGCCATCTTCCCTTAATTACTTTTGGTTTTTAGTATATTCTTTACTACCTTTTTTTCATTTTCAAGTCAGTTAAGCACAAAGTTACAATGCTAAGATGATGGGAAAATAGTAACTCTGGGGTAAACAGAATTCATTGACGGTTTGGATTTTGGTTGGAGCTCTATTATCAGTTGAACACCACTGTAGTACTTGGCATTTGATAAGTACTTTGTTTTATCCATGAAATTGCCCTATAATATGTATCTCTGGTAGGCAAGAGTGAACAGTTCTCTTTCATTTTACCATAAAGGCGTATGAGACAGAGTGGCGAGAGGGCTAGCCTGAGGTCACTTGACTGGGGAGAGTGCAAAGCCAGCTACTTAATCCTCTTTCTCTCCTTAGAGGACTTTTAGTCCCAGGCTTTTTCCAAAAACCCTTCCCACTTGAGCCAGGTCGTCGTTTTTTTGGTTTTTTTTTTTGGTACCAGGGATCAAACTCAGGTCCTTGCACTTGCGCAGCAGGCGGCAAAACCACTGAGCTAAATCCCTGGTCCCCTCCATTTTATTTTTAACTCAGTTAAAAAAATAACCTTCAGAGCATTCCAGTTGGTTGTTTTTTTTTTTTAAACATTGGAGCTAGGCCTACCTCTAGGAGCCTAGAGAGAAGAAACAAAAAATGGCTGGAAGAAACACGATGCCCAGCATCTGGAGATCTAGGTCATTTCCATTTCCATACAATGCCTGTGTGATTTTTACCACCTCTTTGTAAGCTGCTTTCCTTACTGATCAAGGGTATAGGACGCTGCATTTTAAATTCCTTTCAGCTTTACCACTTCAGTTTGATGGTGGAAAAATGGGCCTTAGAGATCAGGAGGAGTTGAGGGTGACCATTCTGTGAAGAGATGGCTAAGGAGTGTCTTAACTATCTTCAAACATTTGAGTAACTGTTGCAGTAATTGTTTCCTGTGTCTCTAGTGTTGACAGAGTAAGAAGAAATTGTCTTGGGATGAAGCAAGGGAAAAGTTTGGTTTGATGTAGAGGACTTTTAGAGTATATTGCTGGTTAAATCCTGCGCTCAGAGTCCAGGAGAAATGGTAGAATCACCATAAGAAATAGGATAGACAGCATTTGCATATTGGGGCTTAAAGTAGACTTGACTGATACAGGCATTGACGTGGTAGTTCCCTGGCTTCGTAACAAGGAAGAGTTTTATGAATTTTATGAATGTGGAAATGTGTCAGTTTTCTGGTTAAGAGGATGTTCTTGTTTTTTCAATGAAGAATCTACAGGTTGGAGGTGCCCAGGATTGAAGGTCCATGAACACACCGATCCATTATACAAAGTGTTTCACTGGTCACTCTGATATATTTCTTAGCATTATTAAGCCTTCATATTACTTAAAGGCACCAGAAAAATCCATATTGATCCTGAATTTAATGACTAGTGAGTGAGCAACACGGTTAAATGCATAAGTGTTTATTGCACTGGTTAAAAGATAACAAACTTTTCACCAGTTAGCCAACATGGACTTAAAAACCATCTCTGAATGAAGTATATCTTTACTCCATTCCTACTACCACACAGTCCCACAGTTGACAAGTGGCTCACCACTGCCCCCTGCCTGAGGGTGCAGCTGTAAGTGCCAGCTTTATGATTAGAATTTGTTTGGGGCCAGAACTCAGGCTGTGCCCCAGACCAGTGGTGACAAACTTTTGGTGTGTGTCACAGTGGCTGCTTGTATCACCGAAAGCTGTAAAAGGTCCCCCTGCTGCTTTGTTTCACAACACCCCTGCTTCCAAAAAGTAAAAATATAGTTGAGTCAAGACTTCTGTTTTAGTGATGTTGTTTGCTAATGTTGAATTGGTTTGTCAACAAATCCATGAATCCATGCAAGTGGCTCTAGAAAAGTTCCAAATAGTATCACTGGAGTGTTTGTTACTCTGAGAAAATGCCTTTAATAAGGACAACATTCAGCTGGTTCTGGTAGGTTGTTAGCTTCACTGTCTCTCTTACTCCCAACCCATCATAAATTCCAGCTGGCTTTTGCTATTAAATCTCAAATCTATCCCCTTCTAGCTGGAAGCCACCACCATTCCCTGCCTGGAATAAAGCACTTTCTTAACTTGCCTCTCTGCATCCTGTTTGACCCCCTGGACATTATTCTTCATGCAGTAGCCATTGGATCTTTAAAAAAATCTGATGTCACTTCCCTGTTTAAAACTGAGCAGTTGTCTCCCATTGCATTTACCACTGGAGCAGAATTCTTATTTCAGTTCCCAGGGCCTTCCTTCAAGGTTGTCTTCCCAGTACTAGCACAGTGGTGTAGGAATTAAAATACACATCTACATAGAGTAGGTAATGACTTGACCCCTTGTGCTCAGGTCTGTCACACAGCCTGGCTGCCCCTGCTGGAGGGAAGCTCCCTGCCACACTGGCAGGCCTGGGGAAACTGGCACCCACCAGGTTCTTAGAACCAGGTGTTGTGCAACCACATTAGTTTTCTTAGCCTGTCAACAGGAACCTGTGGTGAACATTTTGCTTCATTCTCTCGTCCTCAGCTCTAACATCTACTCACTTCCCTGTTCCAAACTCCTAGAAAGCTGCAGCAGTCATTTTGGCGGCTCATGGAGCAGAATGAGCTAATCACCTGGGCCCACCCTGGGCTGCTCATGCAGTCAGCTTCCTAGCACTTCTGATGGGGATGATGGGAACAAGAGCTGCTGCAGCAACCAGAGGTGGTGATGAGCTCCCTGTGTCCTCCTTCCTCCTCTTGCCAGTTCTCTTAAGACTTCATCTTTAATCCCAGACTGCTGTGTGCCTGGCAGGACAGAGCCCAGATTGTGCTGCTCCCAGCAGTATGTTGCCCACACTGGGGTAGGAGCTCAACCAAAATGTGTTGGGTGAGTGACGAGTTTGAGGTGAGCGTCTTCCTACTAAGTACCGCCACCAGAGAGCTATTCCTGAAAGTCATTCTGTGGTATAGACTGGCCATGATTAATTTGTTTACAGAACTGATAAAATATGCTTCATTAGAAATGAATCAGAATGCTTCTTGCTAGTGTTTTTTGAAGCTGCTCCTGTCAAGCATCAACAACTCTTAGAAAAGTGTGGTCAATTTGAGTTTTGAAAAAGGCAAGGATTCAACTGCTGTTTAGCTTTTTGTTACTTAGGACCACTACCAAATAAATTAGGACTTTATCATTATTACCAATAGTATTTCTATTACTTAAAATGGGATATACTATGCTTCAGTAACAGATGAACTTCAACAGTACTGTGGCTTAGCGGAGCACAGTTATTTAACACCTTGTCATGATCCTTAAACCATGGTGGACCAAGGTTGGAGCCAAGGTATTGAAAATGAAGGTAAGGCCCAGAAGGGGCTTACATCCCAGAACCCAGGGTCATGGTCCCAAACTGCCAGAGGGGTAGGATGTATCAAAGCCTGTGGATACTGGGTGGGCACTAGCAGCCTCTGCCACATTTATTACCTGTCAGCATTCATACTGGCTGCTACCTACAGACCAAACACTTTACACATCTTATTTATGTTCGCAAAAATCGAAAAGTTAGAGCCTCTGGCCCCTTTTCAGACTTGAGATTGAAGAAATTAATCTGAGGTTATGAGTGTCCATTGTGTAGGTAGCATCCTATCCAGCACTGTCCAAGCCCAATATAAAACAGCATCACCACTTCATGAGCATAGGTTCCTCTGGCTTGCCGATCGTTTGCCCTTGAGTCGTGTGCACTCGCAGCAATACACCTGCATTTCTTTAAGCATATTTGGTAAGAATTCATTTCACTCCCTTTAGTGCCCTACGAGTGAGGCAAAACTCCACCCACTGCTCTCTTCTGAACCTCTCTAGAAGTGAAGAATGGGTCTTGCAAACATTTGCATAGTGAAAGAATCAGAATTCAACTTTGGCTTCATAAGAATGTCATACTTCAGTCACCTGATCACCCCCAACTTCCCATTCCTTATAGACCCCTGTGACAAGTCGCAGCCAGCCCCCCAAATTAACACCACATGCACAAACCACTTCATGCTGACAGCACAAGTCTGAGGCTTTTACTAGTTCGTGGGGCCTCATTAAAGGATGGGCTTTTTACCTTGTCTCTAATTACAAAAAAAGGTTTTATTCAGAGCCACCCCACCACCACCACACACACACGTACACAAACTTGAAATGCACATGCAGGATGTTGGGAGTGGGTTTTAGGGCCTTGGTTGTGTACTGTTTGGAAAAACCATTTCATTTTGTAAACACCTGATTCCATTCAGAGATCCTGTGGCCAGTGGCTCTCAACCTCGGGTAACTCTAGGAGCATTTAAAATCCTAACAGCCAGGCCATTGGCCAGACCATTCATTTACAAGTTCTGGGCATCAGCATTTTTTTAAAAGCGTCTCCAGTGATTCCCAGGTGTAGCTGATTTGAGAACCTCCACTGTAGACTTGATAATTTGTCAGACTTAGGAGGGGTGAGAGAGAAGCAAGGGAGAAAAACAAGACCTTCCATAATTATTTGTTAGCTTGACACTAGGGCACACTCCTTCAGGAATTCAAGTTAGCTACAGTCACCTTAATTTTTTTCTCCACAGCAAATATAGCCAACATGAATGTCACTTAATTATTGAAAACTGTACCCAAAGCTGGGTGATATAAGGCCCTGTAGCCTGGGATTGTTTTTGTAGCATTTTTTTTTTCCCAAGTAGTGATCCTTTAACCTTTGTGCCAAGAGATTTTTTTTTATTAAGTCAAAATCCTATAAAGTTATTAATGACAGTATAATTGTAGAAAATGTCATTTGGAAAATAGGGCCAGGCGTGGTGGCACATACCTCTAATCCCAGCTAGTCAGGAGACTGGTGCAGGAGCATCCCACATTCAAGGCCAGCCTGGGCAACTGAAGACCCTGTCTCAAAAAATAAGGGCTGGGGATATAGCTCAGTCCTCCCTGGGTTCAATCCCCAGTACTGCAAAAAAAAAACAGATGACAGACAAGGCCATCAACCTTTTTAAGCTCTGAAAGAGAATGACTGAATGTTGTAAACATATATTACAAACAGGATTTTAAAAACTTACAAATTGAAAAGATTGCCTGATTAAATACAGTTAAAAGCTTGGAAACATGCTTACCAACTGATGTGGGGTTTTTGTTTTGAAAGGTATTGTCTCCAGCAGCCTGTGCCCTTCCTTACCTGGTTAGATGGTGAGAAAACTACGAGGTAGCTTGCTCTGCAGTTTCCCACTGGAGCTTTGTTTTCTTCCCACAAATCTTCATGCTGACAGGAGTTAGAAACTTGTAAAACCTGCACAGGGGATGTGGGGTGGAGTCCTTGGGACATTAGGCCAAGACTTTTGTTGTGACAGGATAAATACTACTCACAAGGCACTAAACTCAGATGATTTATTGCTTTAAGTAACTAAACAGGAGAAGAGGCAGGCTGCTCTTTCAGTCAAGACAATTGGCATTTTCTCTCCAAGGTTTGCCAGATGCATCTACTTAAAGCTTTAACAATACTTTCTAGACAGTATAAACACGTGATAGACACAGCATACACAGGTAACAAGTTGGCCGATGCTACACTGGCTGAAATAGCACACAACAGCCCAGGGCCCTGAAATGACAACAGTAACCTGTCTTCATAGGGTGTGCTGAATACAAAACCTTTAAAAAATTGTTTTGGCATTAATACTAACACAGGATACTTTCTTGAACATTCTGCAACAGCAGGTGCACACAGAATTAACCTCTTCATTTCCAGGTTACCAGTAGCTATAGGACTACTTTGAGAAAAGCTAAGTGGCTGGCCACCTCCCCCCTTGACATCATTTCTTTGCCAAAGCAGCAGGGTTTAGGTGGAGAAGGGCAGCTGACAGGGCTCCAGGGGTGGTTTAAAGTCACTGAGTGCTGCACAAAGCTGGGGATGGACACTGCCCCAGCAGGATGTATGAATGAACAACAGCTTTGTTGGGAGCCAAGGATGTCCATGGATTTGACCAAATGTGCCATGGATCTCCTGTGGGGCAGTAACAGGCACTGGATGGTCCAGATCTTCCCTTGAGAGGAGTGGTGGAGCCAGGGCTGGGCCTTCAGCCCTGAGGTCTAAAAGAGAAGTACCCTGACCTTGCATTCTAACACAGGGTCGTCACCACACCTTTTGAATGGATGCGCGGAAACCAACACTGTCAGGAACTGGCCCTGGGAGGGCCCAGGTGAGCTCACAAGGACAGGTTAAGCCAAGCCAAAGGGTAACAACACAAGGGCAAACCAGCTGCCGGCAGGATGCCTCGGGTTTGCCCACTTGTCTAGCTTCAGCACAAACTCAGTTTTCCCCTGTTGGAGTGGGCTCACCATCAGCTTCCTCGGCACACCCATTCCTGGGATCCTCTCCGGGATCCGAGTGCCTAGGGGCTGACGGAGCCCTGCTGCAAACAGCAGGCCCGTTCTGCACAGCCACGCCCTCCAGGGCCTTGCCACCTGGCTGGCTGGCAAGGGACAGCTTTTCTCCCCTGACCTCTTCCACAGGGAATCGCATCTCGGAGGCTCTGCCCTCCTGCGGCCTGCCCAGCACACAGTTTCCCACATCTCCATCTTTGGAAAACTGGTCTTCTAAATTCTTCTCATTTTCTTCCGCTTGTCGTTTGTCTCTGAGTTTACCTTTGGATTTCTTCATTTGCCTGCTGTGCGTTTCTTCTCGGGAGAAGCGCCAGTGGAACTAGAGATCAGAGAAAGTGGGGGTAAGTGCAGGCTCTGAACCCAGAGCTTCATCTGAGGCTTGTGTGCATTCGCTCCCCCATGTCTCTGAGCGAAACAATTCTCAGGATTCCTCCAGCAGCATTAGACTTGAATCACGGCCCTGCCCCATGCTTCCCTTGGCATGGATTCCAGATGTGGATTTTGGGGTGCTTGGGGCCAGAGAGTGTTCTGATGGGCCCCATGCTGAAGTGGGAAAGGGGGTCTTGAAATCCTATCTTTTGGAGGGCCAGGATAGGGGGAAAGATGGCAGGCTCCTGGTCCTGGGGGGGACTGGACTGCAACTGCTCACTTCCATCCTGAATCTGCTGGAGGGTACCCAGCTGTGGGCTGGCAATCTCTCCCCAGCTCCCTTGAATGAGGCAGGGCACAGTACGAGGGACAGACTGTCTGCTATGTTACCCAGTGGCAAAGGAATGGCAGCCTTCTTCCCCCAGCTGCCAGGATTGCTACTGGCTGACAGTTCTTTGACTTCTGGCCACCACCTTACCTAAAGTCTCTTCCCTCCTGGGGTAACCTATAGCCAGCAATCAGTTTGGGTGGCCCTATAACAGCTCATCTCCATGTCCTCACCCTGAAGGACCATTCCAGCTGCAGAGCCGTCTGAGGGGTTGTACTGTGTCAGCCTCGCTCCTGCAGATGTCCTCTTCAAGCTTCCTCTACCCTAATCTATCTCAGCAGTTGCTTCCCAGGGCACATGACGTTCAACCAAGTATCTCCCCATGTGACAGGAAGTCAGCAGAGGCTCAGAGCCCAAAGTCTCACAGCCAGTAATAGAGCTGAACAGGAATCCTGGTTTTATCAAAGCTATGGAGTGAGACTGCCTGGCAGAGGCCCAGCCCTGCCAATCACTGGCCAGATTCTCTGTCTCATTTCTCATCTCAGTGGCCCCCAGTACATACTGGGACTTTAGGTTTAAGTTTCCACCACGGTCGCTTCCTTCCGATTCATTTGCACCACACTGGTTACACCAAATACATACTTAAATCTTATTCTGTGATCGAAAGAAACAAAAGGAGTTCTTGAGATGCCATACAGGGCTGGGGAGGGATACCTAGGAATGCAGTTGCACCATCAGTGGGAAACCTGCCATATTGTAAATCATTCTGAGTGCTTTGCTAGGAAAGCCCGAAAATGTGCTATGTAAATATTCAAAGACCAGCCCACTTTTGCAGAGCTTTCCATGGAAGAGATCAGTTTCCTTGAACAAAACATTTGCCTAAACACCCACAAGGTGCTGAGGTTTAACACATCATGGGATTACAGGATTTTATACCTTCTGGACAAGACTGGCCAATTTGAATATTCCATCAGAGCAGAGAAAAAGTAGTTGAGATTAGGATTTGACATTTATCCTGTCTTTCCCTAACTTACCCTCCTGGAACTTAGCGTTTGACGTGTTTTCCTTTTGTCATTCATTTTTTGGAACACACTCATGCTACATAACTAGACTTCCCATGGGGATAGCTGGAGCTCCTTCCATCCACACTGTGTATCCCATGGTGGAATCACTCTACAGCATAAGTGGTACCTCTGACCCCTCTCATCTTACAGATATGGCCCCTTCAACCCCAACCACCTAGCAGGTATCTGAACTTCACAGCCCACCAGCAGATGACGCTGATTTCAGACCTCAGCGTGACAGCTGCTGCCTCCAGCATCACCCCTCACATGTCTCCAGCACCATGTTACTATGGCTTATAACCACTGCGTGGTGATACACAGCTGCCATGACCATTTCAATTCCAGCCCAAATGGAACAGCCTTTTTTTTTTTTTTTCCCAAAATAGTCTTCACATTTTATGTCATTGTACATGTTTTAGAGAAAAGTGTCAGTTTAGCCTGCCTTTATATATTCCTCTGAGAGGCAGCTATCTGGGAAAACAGAAGTTTTACTTTTGCCACAAGTAGTGTGACTGTTTTGGCTGAAGGGCCCTCACATGCTAAAATGTTACAGCGTTGTAATGTCTTCTAAGCCTCAAGTTCATACTCCAGTCCTGGTACTCCTTAGCTGCTGCTCCAAGGCCCGTCTGCATTGCGGCTGGTGTGAACAGCACCCTCTGCAGGTGAGCAGGGCACACTCCCAGACCTTGCCTGGACACCTGTCATTTTCTAAGATAAGCCCAGGTATTTTCTCAGGGGCTGCTCTTGCTAAAGAAACAGCAGCGCTTCTGCAGTTCCCTCTGGATGCCCAGCCACACAGTTTCCCATTCTCTGACCTCCGGATACAGCCTGTCAGGAACACAGACTGTGGCGAGGCCCAAACAAGCACATGGCCACTTTCTGCAGGGTCCTTCCCAGGCTGCTGGGAAGAGAAGGACTTGGAACTGCCAGTGTGAGCGGGGTAAGATTCATTCAGCCATTTGTTACCCTGTACAGTCACCACAGAAAAATCTACCAAACCAAACGTCACCTAGGACTACAGTGTTCTGTGTCCTCAGATGGGTCTGTGGGTGGCTCCTGACTCCTGGGGCCAGCTGGGCCCCCAGCTCACCACGAGCAGCACAGAGGCCATAGCCAGACCCAGACCCCCGGGAGGCCCTGACTTTTCTGCTTTGCAAGGGAGGCTCTTAGGACTCAGGGAAGGAGCAGTGGCCACATTCAGGGATGGCACCATCTGGAAGCCAAATGTTCAGAGTTGCTGCAAAGGCAGACTGACCAACCTGCCGAGGAAGACAGGAAACTGAGACACCTACTGTCTTACACTGTGACGGGGGTTCACATTTCCCTAAATTCCCAAAGGAACCTCCTCAATACACATTAGCACTGTTTTTATGGTGATCATATAGAGGCTAAGCAACTTGTCTTGACTCACACAGCCAGGAAATAGAGCCGGAATTCAGACTAATCTCTCCAGCTCTACCCTGGAAGCCTCTTTTTGGCAAAAGGCTTCAATCTTTTGCTCCAGAGGAGAGCCAGGAAAGGCCATACCTTTGGGGTGAATCAGCCCAAGATGTAAGTGCCTCTACCTTCAGGCTTTGAGGACAAAATGCATCTGCTAGGTCAAGTACTTGGCTCATTAAGGTTAGTGGCCAGCTAATGGAAATCCAGACTTAAGTGCCATTAAAGATAATTCGGTTCAGCTTATTAAAAAAAAATCTACACCGAAGGCTCCCTGAAGGGCCCATTTTTTAAAAAATCAGTTATGATAAAATTTGAATGGAGGGCCACAGGTGAGCCTGTGAAAAGACCTGAAGCATCAGCTAAGACCCTGGCTCTCAGCCCTGAGGGGGCATAAGGATCACCTGGAGGGCTGAGGCAGAGAGGCAGACTTGTCATTTTAACAGGTGATGCAGATTTTGCTGGCTCGTGGGCCACAGATTGAACACCACCTGGGCAGGTAACGCTGTGAGAGACACATCTGGGAAGAAATAACACCTCCCAGGGAAAGGTGCCCCCCCTCCCATTTTTACACTTGTCTCCCTTCACAGTGACTTCGCTTTCTCCTTTAAGCACAGGGCAGTGACAGTCTGTAACGAATAACAGAAACTGTTCTTAAGGCCCCAAAAGGAGACATCTCAGCAAGCAAGAAGAGGCTACCGTTGCAGCCTGTCTTTCCAGCTGAGCCTTTAAGGGGTGGTCTGGAGCATCCACACTTTTGAGTGCAAGTGGGCCTACTTAGAGAGGAATCCACTTTCTGAGCATCCATAGGGAGAGTCTCAGCACAGCCAACAAATGCCAGGATGACCAGCTGGGCTGAATCAGGGCCCCTCTGGGCCAGTGTTGATGGGGCTGTGGCACCAAGTCTAGGCAGCCACCCAGCTCAAACTGCATAAAAGAAAAAAAAATTCTTTACAGAAGTGTATATTCAGAGTTCAGTGTCAGCAAGGGCTAATGGGTTTAATTTGCACATTTTAACTCCTTTATGTGTCCAAGTAGTTTGCTGGAAGGAAGACTTCTCTGGTATAGAAATCAGCTATTCCTTTTGAAGGAGTCTAATGTTTGCTTTGAAAATCACACATACATGGCGATTTCTTTCAAATGCTGAACACTCAGAGAATTCTGTGTTGCCAATGAAGAGAGGACTGAAAATGCCACATCCTTGGGGTGCCTATCTTGCAATTTCTTAAGTTTCAATGCTAGACATGTGTTCCAGGCTCCAAAGTTTGAGTCATCATTCATTGATTCAACAGGTATTCGTTGAGCACCAGCTGAAACCCAGGTACTGGGCAAAGAATAGAGGGACAAAGTATTTGCTCGCTTGGAGCAAATATTGGACTCTACCAGGAGGGAACACACCAATGATCACAAATCCAGAGGGGCACTCTACAAGGAAGGGAGGCAGTTCTTTCCCAGTGTACTACAAAGGAGCCTGACATGGCCTCAAAGGAGAGAAAAGTGTCCTGGTGTTATGGTTTAGATCTAAAATGTCCCCCAAAACCTCAAGCGCTTACAGGTGGGGCTCTGGGGAGGTGATTTAATTAAAGGGCTTATAGCTGACTTGTTAGGCGGTGGAATCTGGTCAGAAAAGGTGGGTCACTGGGGGTGTGGCCTGGAAGGGCTGACCTTTTCCCTACTCTTCCCATCACCCTCTGTCTCTGCTTCCCACCATGCCATGAGCCTTTTCTGTCAGGTCGCCTGCCTTGGAGCTACCTGAATATGAACTGAAAACCTCTAGAAACTATGAGTCAAAAATAAACCTTTCCTCTTTTAAATTGTGTTGGGTGTTGTGTCTCACCAACGAGAAGACATCTAGAAAGATTATGCTTCTGTGGAGACAGAAGGGAACAGCCAAAGCAAGGGCCCTGTGGTCAGTGGGGCACAGAGGATCATGAAGGCAGATGTGCACAGAATGCAGAGTAGGGGCCTGGCTGAAGGCATGAGAGATGCCAGATCACACAGAGCCTTGTGGGCCGCAGTACAGATTCCTATCTTTAATATGAAGCTTCAGAACTGTTTTAAGCAGTGGAGTGATGTGATTCAATTTGCTTTTTAAAAAGGTCACTTTGGCTCTGCATAGAAAGCATATTCAAGGGGAAGCCCTGTTACTAGGAGACTAGAGTAGTTGGCAAGTGATGGTGGACAGAAGTGGAGGGATTCGAGTGTTTGGAAACTAAAACACACAGGTCTTAAGGACAGACTGAAGATAGGGAAGGAGAGGGGTGAATCAGGGATGGCCCTTGGGTGGGTGCTGTTCCTCTAGCTGGGGGGCAGATGGGCCAGGTATAAGGGGCAAAGTCACATGACTACTCTAAGATGGAGCAAGCAGCAGGACAGATGCAGCTGGAGTCTTGGGCAAAGAGCTGGCTGACAGTGCAAACCGAGTCAACACAGAGGTGCAAGTGACGCCCTGGGGATACAAGAGATTTTCTAAGGAAGAGCTAAGAGTGAGGGGAAATGAGGCGCCCTCTGAATCCTGAAAATCTTGACAGAAAATCAGGAGACGGCGGTAGCATGGGACTAAAAGAAAAAGCTGCAGCCCACACCGCCAGAGCTGTGGGAGCCCAGGCACCATGAGGACTAGGTGGAATCATGGATCATCCCAAGGGTCATCACTGGCAGTGTCATTGGGGGACACTGACTGGGGCAGCTGAGGCATGAATGACAGCAACAGAGAGACCCTGAGCATAGAGGATTCTTCCAAGAAGTCTGGCTGCAAAGTCAAAGCCCTCTCCATCAGTGAGGTGACCCGGAGGCCTTGCAGAGAACAAGTTCGTGGTACAGTCACCTGATCCTGGAATGATGCAGGAAGTAGGTATGTAAAGAAGAAAGGGTCTCCTTGTATTTATATAGCTGATTAAGATCAGAAGTTCTGATTAGGGAAAAAATGACCCTCATCCTCTTTTTCCCAAGGAAAGCCAGTTCTCTCTCCTTAGAGCAGCTTTAAAATATTTACCTCTCAAATCTTCTGCTAGCTCAAGTTGCTAGTGACTTGTTCCCCTCTGTGAGATGTCAGGGCCTTCCCACTAAAGTCAAGCTGCCCCAGAGGCAGGCAGCTGACAAGAAACGTAGTACCATCTCCCTCATTAGAGCCGAAGCCAGTTCCTTCCAGCGTCTGGTAGGAGACCTTGTGCCACTTATTGAATGTCACCTTCTATGAATGATGCCATCTCCATGAGCTCGTGATGGAGCAAGCAGCACCTGACAGTGGTCTGTGGCTATCCATCTTCCAGCCAGCAGCCAAATGCTCCTGGTGGTTAATGGTGGATCAGCAGCTGCCTTCTGGTCCACTGCTGCTGTCACCTGTCACGTTACAATCTCAAAGCCTGGATACGGATCTTCCTCTGCACCCCAGCCCATCTGGCTTTGTGTCTTCATTGCCTTGGCATCCCTTCCATGAGTGGGCCCCCCCTAGATTTGTTGGCTGGTGAGGGGCTACTCCAGTCTGTTTGCTTGCTGAGTGCTCCTGCTTAGGGTTTAGGGCTCTGTGTCCAAAGAACATGAGGAAGCTGCGCAAGCCCAAGGACCTGAGTTCGATCCCTGGTACCAAAGAAAAAAAAGTAAAGGGCCAGGGATTTAGCTCAGTGGTTCCACCACCTGCCTCGCAAGCATGAGGACCTGAGTTTGATCCCTGGTATCAAAAAAAAAAAAAAGCAAAGAACATGAGGAACTCAGAATGGGAACATGGGGATGGACCCAAGTGTGCAGAGCTGACCAGTTGGGGCAGATTTTTCTCAAGTGTGACCTTGGCCAGCAGACGAGCATGGTAAATCCGGCTGACCTAACGGGCTTTGGCGGGTTCACTCAATTCAACTCCTCTCTTCCCGAGCAACTGGTTAGTGTGACAAAAATACATGAGAAAATCAACCAAAAACAAGGAAAGTTCATTTTAGCTCACATTTTCAGAGGCTTCAGAGTTCATGGTCAGTTGGCTCCACTGCTTTGGGGCCTGTCACAAGGCAGCACATCATGGCAGTGAGCATCTGACAGAAGAGCCACTCAATAATCGCAGCCAGGAAAGGGGGAAGGAGAGAAGGAGACCAAGTCCCAATATCCCCTTCAAGGGCCCCAATGACCAACTTCCAAGAGGCTCTACTTTCTAAAGGTTCTACCATTTCCCAGCAGTGTAATCAGCTGAAAAAGCCTTCAATGTATGAGCCTTAGGAGGGATATTTAAGATCCAAACCATTAACATACAGGAAGAACACCCACAGGCTGCAAAGCATGGAATCCTCTGACACAAGGGAAGAACTGGAACTGGGCCTCAGGAAACATGGAGAAGGTTCTGGGAATGGCCAGGGTCTCTATGTGCAATTGTGCCTAGTTCTCTTTTTTTGGTACTGGGGATCGAACTTGGGTCCTTGCGCTTGCGCAGCAGGCGGTGAAACCACTGAGCTAAATCCCCGGCCCTGTGCCTAGTTCTTGAGAAGCCCAGTGAGAGAAAACAGACCTTGAGGATCCCTGAGTACAACCTTGCCTGAGGACTTACTGCCACAGGCCATGGCTGGCCTCTGCCCACATCACCAGCTGTCATTCTAAGGCCTTTGAGTTGGACTGCTCTGACAAGATCCCTCGCCAAGATCAGCAGACTTCTGATTCCTGAGGAATCAGGCCAGAGCTCCAACCAGCCTGGAGTGAGATTATACAGGGAAGCTGGCTATGAGCTTAAGCCATTCCCAGCCCTGGTCAGACTGCAGCTTACTTTGTGCTCCTATTTTGGGACTTGTGGGACTATCTGGCAAGTGCAAGTGTCTAGAGGAGCCTCTGCCCTCCGCCTTCCCAGCCTAGCCAGCAGGAGCCCAGAACAGCCCACCAGCCCCTTCGGCTGCCCTATTTTAGCAGTGTGCTAAGGGGCTCAGGTGTTTCTTTGGCTCTGAGAGCCCTTGTAAAAGTTGGAGCAAGCTGCCCACCCAACTGCTACAGAAAATCCATTAGTCGACAAAGCCCTGCTGAGGAAAAACAGTAAGGCAATCAAGGTCTCTTACCTTTGATTCCTTCTTCCTGATTTTCTGAGGTAGACATGGTCTCTGAAGAAAGACAATCTGCTTGGTGGATACACTCCCCTCCCTACAACACACAGAGCTGAGTGAGGCATGGTGTACCTAGAAGCACCCAAAACCCGACCCACACATTGGAGTCCCTAACTCCATTAAAGGAAAAGGAAAGCTGCCACCAAACTATGAGAGGAAGTCAAGAAGTGTCCCCACTCCACCCTCCCACCACCAGGCCCACGGGGCTATTTTAGATGCCCAGCAAAGGTTTTTTGGCTGTCCTTGCAGTCAGTCAGCTTCCTTGCTGCTAGTTCCATTTCCTTGGACCGGCCATGAGGGAGCAGCTGGTGGCTTAGCCAAATGAGGACATACTAGCTGCTTCAGTGAGTCTCCAAGGGGCGGGGCATCTTCCAAGTCCATCTTTGGTAATGGTGGCTGGGACAGACAGGCGGGCATAGGGCATGGCTGGCACTGGGGTCCTCCATGGCACAGCTTCTACAGGGATGCTAATGCCAGTGGGCAGTGAGATGGTGCCCGCTAATCAGCCATGACCCACATTAACAGAAGAAGTGAGGGGCAGCTCACTTGCTATGATACAGTGAAGCCAGGACACGATGGAGCTGCCCTTAAAGATGACAGAAGTAGCATAAGGAAAGTATTCTCCTACTTCTACCTTTCTGATTGCTTTCTGAGAAAGGTGGCAGAAAGCATTTGCTTGGCACCTGTTTTGTGCCAGGAGCCAGGGCTGGTGATTTCACCCATAAGGGCTCCTTTAAGCCTCACCAAGATGCTCTGAGGCTGCCGACTACTTTTACATGGAAATGAATTCAAGAACAGGTTCCAGCTACATGGGCAAGAGGAAAATGTAGATCTGCCTGGTCCGGATCCCTCTCTCCATTCCACCCTAAGGAGGGGGAAAGTAGAGGGTCGAGCAGGACGCTCTGGGCTTGGCTCAGGACCAGCTGGGACTTTGTGTTCAAATTCACTATTATTGTGGTTCTTGTCCTCCAGAAACTGACTCAGAGAAGCTGCATGACTTGACCAAGATGACACAGTTAGGAAGTGGCAAACTCAGGGGCCACAAATCCAGGATGCTCTCTGCTCCACTGCTTTGCCCTGTGCCTGTAGGAATCTTAGATGAAAAATAATATGGTGGCTCCCAGTGGCCAGACCAGACTGTCAGGACCCACAGTCAGGAGAGAGTTGTGCTGATGGCCCAGAGGGGGGACCCCAGAAAAGTATCGGTCATCACCACTGGTCTCCACCCTCAGTCATCTCAGGGTCACCAGCCCTCTCTCACAGTCTATCACCTGCAGTGGTGAGCATGCCGTGGGTGTTGGGGTGTTCGCTTAAGTGGTAAGGCACCAGCCTCACAGGTCTGTCGCAGCATTAAGTAAAGTTATCCACATGGAGTGTGTCTCAGGAACAGTGCCTAGCACAGAGTTAAGTGTCTGATACTAATACCTAGTGTTACTGTTACCTGGTCGTCTTGATGACAGGAGTTGGCACCACACAGGTAAGTTGCCAGCCATAGGCTGCCAGAGAGTTCAGCAGAGGCACATAGTCTGTCTGCACCTCCACACCCTGCAGAATAAAAGCCACAGTTAGCGTTGCTGCCACCTCAGGCCAGCATCCCAGCAATGGTGGGCTGTTCCATCTACCAGCCCAACACAGCAGAGAAGACTCAGGGCACTCCAATTCATGCCAGACTGCCAACCTGGGGTTTCTTTATGGGCCCCTGGCACAGTTTGTAGTCTTCAAGGAATTAAGAGCCAAAAGATTAATCCATTAATTTTGTTTTATTTTTGTCTGGACAGTCTCCTGTGAGTTTCACTGAAACACAGTTACCTTGCCTCAAAGACATGCTGAGGCATGATAACACACAGTGATCTGGATGATCTCAGAGCATGTCACGGGGAGTAAAATTACACTTGACAAATGATCGAGTCATTTGCATCCAGCCACAGCAGTGATGCATGTGCACGCACACATGCACACATGGAGACACCTGTGTCACACACTTTGCCATCCAGGGATAACCCAATGTTACCCATGCTCAATTTCATATCAGGAGCCAGGGGACTAACACTTGTATTTCTATTTAAAAACAGCCAGGGCCATGGATTTAGCTCAGTGGTACCACCACCTGCTTCGCAAGCGCAAGGTCCTCAGTTCGATCCCAGGTACCAAAGAAAAAAAAACAAAACAGCCCTGTTTGCACAAGAAAACAAGCCTACTGTGTGGTCACTGCACTGGGGGACTCGCTGCGGGGGTATCCTCTCTACACAGGTCCCATGTCCTTACTCCGCATTCCTCACCAGGATGAACATGCTTCCCAACTCATTTATACGCTGGACTCCGAATCTCCATTAGTTGGCTTCTTCTCGATGGCTTTGGACAACCTCAAATATGTATGCAGAGTTGTTCCAACTGACGTGCCCACACAGACTCTTTCTGCTAGTGTTTTGGAGCTGTAGCGGGTGCAAAGGAGAACAGTGACAGTCCTGCTCCTGGAGTTCACAGAACTCAAAGATGTGTGCCACCACAGTGAAATGGTCTGTTGTCAGGGCCACCAGGCTTCAAATGGCAGCAAAAAAGGAAGGGATCCTGGCCATGGTCCAAGCAGACTTCCTGGGCATGTGCAGACTGCAAGGCAGATGTGAGCCTGAGCCCCGTGCACCAACCAGGGTGTGCTTCACTTGCAGGCACTGGGTGTGACACAGCTGGAGCACTGTGCCTGGGAGGGCCTGGCCCTAGTGACTATCCTCCGGGGTGGCAGAGCTGGCCTGCTTGTGGCCTTTGGGGAACAAAACCACCTCATCCAGCTGCCCTGGGCTGGAGAGCCAGAAAAGGGGATGGAACAGCCTGTCAGGCCTCTTCATCTGGCTTTTAAAGTGTCCCCAACTGGGCACCAAACCTGTGTGGTACCACGTCACCAGGACCCTTGGCATCTCATTTTGTTTTGGGAGCCTCAGTTTCTCAACTGTATAAAATAAGTGTTGGCTCGTCCTGGACCCAGCAGCATGGGCCTTACCTGGGACACTGTGAACAATACAGATTCTAATCCCAGGCCAGATCTCCCGAACCAGGAAGTCTGGGAGAGGGTGCTGGAATCTGTGCTCTAAAGAGCCTCTCTGTAGTTCATCTAAGCAGAGCATCACTGCTAGACAGGCTCTCAGGTCTCTTCTGGCAAAAGTAGAGCCTGCGGTTCTGTGGCCAGAAGCCATCAACTGTCACCTCCAGTGTAACCTTTCCCATTCTCCATGTAACAACAACAAAAAAATAGATGGATGTTTACAGGATCAACTGTGTCTGTGAGAAATACTGCCAGTGGCAGGGAATGCGGGGCACAGGGGAAAGGGAGAGAGGGAAGAAGAAAAACTGGTAAAGGAAAAGGGAAGGGACCTAGAGAAGGGAGGAAAGGAGCAAGGAACAATCTGATCAATTGGGAGGCCTGGCAGAGGATGCACTTGTGGCCCCTCCGGAAGCCGAAATCAGGCCAGAGAAGGCTCAGCAGCTGGCTCAGTGGGCCTCTGGGCACATGGGCATCTCCTTTCCAGCCTGGCCCTCACACAGGCTGAAGAAGAGTCCTGTGGCTATTGTATCCAGAGATGCCCTGCCCCCATCTGTGTTCCCAGTTTAAAGAGAGGAGGGGGAAAGAGAAATTTAAATCCACTGTCTCCAGCTTTGCGAGGTTATGATTACTTGAGCCTATCAAGAATATTTCCCACTTTATCAAGCACTGTGACAAACCTGCCACAATCAGACAGTAGCCATAGCAACCAGGACAAGCTTTTGCGCCTCACAAAGCCCTGAGTGGCAGAATGGAGTCCTTTTATTGGTGGCTATACCCTGGCCGGGTTTTCTCTGCATGTGCCAGAGCTGCAAGACAATGACCGACCCCTGCTGCACCCGACCCGACCCAACCCGCCTGCTCAGACAGGCCTCACCAGGGCAGCTTCTATTCTACCCCATGTTATTTCATTTTGTCACTATCTCAAAGAGAAAAACAGCAGGATTTCTCCCCAACATTCCCCCCTCCCCGCCTTAGGGTAGGAGATGTCAGCCAGAGGTGCCAAATCATAAAGACCAAAAGGAAAAGGGAAAACAAAACATAAGGGGTGTTTGGGCAGTTCAATCTTAAGTGCTAATTTCTGGCCGCCAATCACTGGTGAGTTGATGAGCAAAACACAAGTGGGAGTGAGGTGTCACACTCTAACAGGCTCTCCCACTTCAACTGTTTGGGACGCTCTTGATTTAATTAATGTTAATTGTGGTTTTGTTAAGTATCCATCGAAGTCTGTTTGCATATTATCAATGCAGTAAGAAGATGGCATTTCTAAAACATGGGATGAGCTCCACGCAGGCAGTGAAAGACACTTTTAAGTCCATTAGCTAAGAAGGGTGGTAGGAAACAGATCGGGATGGAAGGCTCTCTTTGATCTGCTTTTTTGTGACACTCTAGTGAGAAGAGAAGAAAGCACGAACAGCACTCAAAAGCCAGCCTGCTTATCAAATGAAAAGACATTTCTTTCTGTGAGTTGGAGCAAAAATTTTAATTAACTCTCCACTCTCCTGTGGTGGATACATAATCTCCCATCACACCTGGAGTGTTAAAAAAAAAAAGTGGAGCATGTCCTGTGGTTTTTCAACTCGTATAAAAGGAATTCATTTGTATTTATGGTTCTTTTCCCCATTGTTCCCTATAATTTCTCTTGTGGTTGCAAATCAACTAAAGAAAGACATCCAATACAACCTTCCCTTACCCTCCAAAAATTACGACAACATAATATACAGCAGTTTGAAAGAAAATACTTTGCTTCTTGTACATGGCTGTAAATATATGACTGTAAATGAAGACAGGAATTAAACTTCCCTTGCCAAAAGGTGCTGGGCACCAAGTCTTAAAGACAGTTTTCACACCCAGAACAGTGAAGAGCACTCTGCTTCGGTTCCGGACATCCACAGGGCAGAGGAAGCCCTTACTTCCACCAAGATGACGTGGAAAGGAAGAGCACTGGAAAGCCTGCATCTTTTGTAAAACTGCTACCAAAACACTAACGTCCAACTTACTTGGATGTTACTGTCTTACTGTCAGGATACATTTCTACTACTACTACTTTACTGATCAATTTTAGGTATCTTTTTATTTCCCGCTACGGGAAATACCGGAGTACTGTTCCTATACATATGTCTCATTTCTTTCTTTGTGTCCCCGAGTGGTTATTATATAATTTTAATTAAATGGCAAATCTGTTTTCATTCTTACAACTTTATAAATATTGCTCAGTGCTCTATTTCATGCCATGAGTAACTATCCCATGAGCCTGAATATGTAAGTCCCACATTTTTCCACTGGAAACCTTATTTCTGAAGCTCTATGAACACGTGCTCAAATCTGGTCTGGCTTCTTTCCATGCCTAGGCTCTCCCTCACACTGGCATCTATGACTAGTGTGTTTTCTTTTTTTGGTTTCTTCTAATTTTTCTGGAATACATCCTTCAGTGGCTCCCTAGAAAACAATCTCTTAAAAGTCAGTTGAATCTCTGCATTTTTAAAGATACTTCTGTCTTCACTTTAAAAGTCTGAGTAAAGAAATCTGGGCTGAAATCTATTTTTCCATTAAAATTTTGAAAGTACTGCTGCACTAGCTTCTACATGTTTCCTAGGATGGTCTTATTACTATATTAATCCTTTGAATGAATCCTGTAATGCTTTGGAAGTTTTTAGAATTTTTTTTGAGACATTCCAGAAATTCAAAATATGCCTTAGTGCAGGTCTTATTTACTCAAAGACTGTATACTTGATGGGCATGCAGTGTGAAGATTCTTATCCTTTAGTTCTGTAAAGTGGTTTGGGGTTTTTGGTTTATTATTTGTTTCACTTGAGAACTTTTCTCCCTTTCATTTGCTGTCTTCTTTCTCTTCATCTCCTTTTCCTATTAGTCCAAATATGGTATTAATCTTTTAATTTTAATACCTTTTCCCCATTTTCTTTTCTTCATTTTACCATCTGAGAGATTTCTTTCCAGCCTTTTTATTATGTTTTTACATTTTCTGCTGATATATTTTTAACACCGCAATGCTCTTATGTTTTTGTTCTTTTTTTATAGCATCCTGGCTTTCTTTCATGAATACATACATTTTACCTCTTTAAGCAGTTCCTTCTGCTCCCTGCATTACCTTCAGTTACCAGGCTGCATGTGAGAACTCGGGATCTTACCACGTCCTGTTAGAACTTTAAACCAATTTCCTGACTTTCAGTTCTGCACTTCACCACTTCCTCTGTCCCCTGAAGATTTGGGCTTTGAAGACCAGAGCTTTTCTTGAGTTCTGCAGCAGAAAACAATGGCTCCCTTCTCATCCAGGTGTCAGTGTCCTCCACTTTGCTGAACCAGTTAGATTTTCTATCTGCTTTCCTTCTTCTAAAAATCTGTTCCTTCTTCTAAAAGTCACTTGTCTCTACTTTCTCTTCTACTCTCTTCGTTCCCTTGGGTATCTGTCTCTCCAGGGTTGATCCTCACTATTCTTGGTAGTTATGTTTTATAAACCCATCATGAATACTGAATTAGTGAATATTGAATCATTTCTCCAAAAAAAAAAGAATACAGGGTTAAGTTCATGTGAGCCTCTGGTCACAGCATTTTTTGTCAAGTGATCAATACAAAACTTTGTTTTATGTCTGTTTCTGTTTAAAGACATCGTGTTTAATATACACTGTTGATTCATCAACACTGAACCGGAAGCAATAGCATGTAACTCAAGCCAGAACAAAACTAGTCTAATACTCATATTTGCTGTGTAAAACACATCCTAGCATTCTGTGCTCTGGAACAACAAAGAGCGCTTCAGCACTATTCTTAGACATCATTTTTAGTCCAAAAATCACAAATAAAAAGTATGAAAATGCAGTACTAAGTAGACTCTGAAAAGGATACTTGTTCACAGCATGAGCACCAACACAGTGAGGCAGAGCAGCCCCTCATTCAACCTCAGCTGGAAACGTACAGCAAGTGGCTCAAATGTTTTGCTCTTCTGCACATCTACAGATGACCATGGAAATGCTACATGTGTTGACTATGGATTTACAAGTAAATTTTAGTTAGGTGAATTTGAAAATACAGAATCTATGAACACAAAGATCAATTATCAAAGCATCCATCTTCTATTTATGTAATTTCTTTAGTATCATTTCACTGGGATTTTTCAGAAAATAGATGCCTATGTCCATTACCCGTGTTGAACACAATTGTATTATTTAATGCTCAAAGGGCCTAATGCATGGCCTTTCTAAATAATTTACTTGAGAAGCCAAAAAAATTTTTTAAATTACCTAGAAACCCACCTGCATGATAAAAGACATACACAAATTCAAGAGACAAATGATGAAATGGGACAATATATGTAGTTTATATTACAGAGCTTTCTACACATTAATTTTAAAAGTCTAATAATGGAAATTTATAATGGACAAGGACATGAAGATCACAGAAAAGGAAAATCAAATGGCCATTAAACACGTGAAAAAAATGGAGAATGTTAGGAGAATTGCAAATTAAACTACCCTGAGTAGTTTAATTAATAGCCTACTACCTTTACATATAAAACGGGTGGAAAATGTTCAAATCTGACAACCCCCTTTGTTGACAAGGCTGTCAGGAAGCAAGCATTCCTATAGCTGATTGTAGGGCAAACTGAGTCAACCCTCATGGAGAACAATTTGACAGTATCTCTCAAAATTACAAACACATTTGCCCTTTGACCAAAAATTTCACTTCTAGGAATTTATTCTATGTATAAAAAATGAAAACTATACAAAGTTACTTACTGGAAACCACCCAAGTGCTCATCAATGCTGCACTTGTTAAATCCATTATGCTTCCTCCATACAGTGGCTTGGGGAATTGGGGAACAGCTACCCACATGTATGCCAGGGCAGATAGGACAAGGAGGGACAATTCAAGGGATGAACTCCACTCTAGGTATGCAGAATTTGAGGAGCTGTAGAGCTGCCTAGGAAGGAGCTAAATAAAACAGTCTGTAATAGCATAATGGCCCACAACAATATCTGCACATCATAATTTCTAGAGCCTGGGAGTAGGTTCCCTTACATAGTAAAAGGGATTTGGCAAATATAAGTTAAGGATCTTGAGATGGAACAGTTTATCCTGGGTTTTTGAGTGAGTCCAGTGTAAAAACAAGGGCACTTATAAGTGAGAGGTAGGAAGGTCAGAGTCAGACAAGGAAATGTGATGACAGAAGCAGAGGCTAGAGTCACCCCCGGAAGGGGCCATCAGCTAAGGAACATGGGCAACCTCCAAGAGCCGCAAAAGGCAAGCAACCAAGTCTCTCCTGAAATATCCAGGAAGAATGCGGTCCCACCAGCACTTTGACTTTAGCCTTTAATACCCATTCCACACTTCTGACCTCCAGAAGTGTAAAATGATAAACTTGTGCTGTTAAAACCACTAAACTTCTGGTAATTTGTTACAGCAGGAAAGGGAACCTGATCCATAACCCAACGTCAGCAAAAGGTTAGAATGGATAGAAGACCCAGGGCAGACGAAAACTCCCTATGAGCAAATGGAAAGAACATTACAACACTGGGGCAGTGCTGCAGGAAACTGAGCACATCCCTCGGCATCCCAAAGGGCAAGGCTGCACCTGGTATCCAAGTTCACTCACCAATCTCCACACTCAGGCAGCTTGGCTCTTGGAAGCTAAGACATGTGAGCTTCTGCCCTAGGAGCTCCCAGACCCAGGGTCAGGAGACTGGGCATATGGTGCCCTGTCAGACAGAAGCCCATGGAGGAGCTGTGGTGAGGGGAGGGAGAGGAACGACTTTCCCTTCCATTCTCTCTTGAGAAAGCGCAAATCCCTACATTCCTCATCCTCATCCTTTCCCTAGGCCCCTGCCAGGACCACTGTGCCTGGCAGCCAGTGGGAGGGACAGGCAGCGCTGGCCAGCCGGCTGGAGATGTTGTTTTCCCCTTTGTTTTACACACAATGCCCCAGAAAAACATTTTGCTGATATGTAATTAGGCCAACATAATAGAGTCTAAGAGAGCAGTCATCTCTTTTTAGACAACTTTGGCTTTCAAAACATTCAAAGAGAATAAGTTTAAAAAAAAAAAAAAAAGCCGAGTTCTTAGATGTAGAAAAGCGGACAGATGAAAATACATGTAATGTGTATAAAGCTTAGTTCCAAGACTCCTCACCCACCCATTCCAGCTGGTGAATTCACATCTTTGCCTGACTTTCTCTACTATGTAAGAAAGGAAGCAAACTGTAGCCTTTTAGGAGCACAACACAATAATGGATAATACTTACTATTAAAGAACATTGTTCGTAACTGTGGTTTCAATGATGACCTCCTGTGCAGGCCCCTATTACAACATAACTGTAGCTTTTCCCATAAAGAGGGAAGTCCACTCCTCAACCTACTAATTCTAGGCTGGTCCGGGGCCTGGCTCTGACGATCAGAATCTGATATACAGGACTACAGGTGTTCTGAAGCCAGGCCTCAAAGGCCTTTCTGTGTCTGTCTGTTCTCAAGGAACCCTGCCTACAGCATGAGGACAAGCCAGAGCTAGCCTGCTGGCTGACAGTCACATGGCCTGGCCAACCAGCAGACACATGGGTGATGCCACGGGGACTAGTCAGCAACCAGAGGACCCGTCAGTGACTTGATGTGTGAGGGAGCCCAGGTGAGGTAAGTGGAGCCTCACCATGTCAGCAAGGTCACACAGCTGGCCCAGGTACGCCAACCAACTATAAACCACTGCTGTCTCGGTTCATTATTAACCTTTGGGGAGCTTTACTACACGGCAGAAATGAACTATTATTCTAGGAAGAGCCAAATACCTAAGCAAATGTCTGAGAGGAAAATCTTGGTGAAAATCATTTCATTTGATTTGAGAGAATAAATCATAATAGCTTCTATTGGAGGGGACCCAGCAGGTAGGTCTACCTAGCCCTCACTTCCTCCAAGCCAGACACATTATGACCTTGTGTTACCTCTGGACCCCTAATGTCTCATTTATGGTAAGCTACTGTAAGGCCCAGCATGGCTGCTAGTATATCCTGGGAGCGAGAGATAAAAACCCCCACTGGGGAAGAATATGCTAGCTCAAGGCATTGCCCTGGCTCCTCGTACAGTACAGTGCCAAGTTGGCAGGAGAACCAAACCTGTGTGTGTAAGATAACTGGACTCTGGGCACCCGGGGGCCGTGGTTTCTCTGAAGTCACACTCCGAAGGGGGGTCGGGGGTGGGTTAACAAGGTGGAGGAGCAGAAGCCAGTGCACAGCCCGCGTCACCACAGGTGTCTGTTCACATGCACCTGCGCAGGCACCAGGCGACCTGGGTAACAATGCAGGGCTCCCAGATCTTGGCACAGGTAATGAGGCCGGACATTTGGAGATCCAGGGGTGATGGCTGGGGCGGACTCTGACCATTAGTAGGAACAGACACTGCTACTCTGAGTGCAAACAGTTAAGAGACTCAAAGCTGTTCCATGCTGTCAGCCACGCAGCAGGGCTACATATCCTAGGATAGCGCGGGCTTACAGCCTTCAAAAGCTGACATCTTACACACATGCCAAATGCAGCAGGCAGGCCTGTCCTCTCTGCAAATGTGGAAACAGCTTTGTTTGATAACAATTAAACAAGAAACATTTTCTCCATCCAGGGACTTGCCAAGTTCCTCCCTCCTGCTTTGAAGCGTGAGAAGAAAATTAGACTTTTCTGGGAGTAGATGAGATTTATCACTTTATTACTCTCTCTTAAGACAATTTGAGGGGGATGAGGGATTATATTTTTAACCTTTCTTTCTCATTTTTACCCTTATCTGTTAGAAAAGAGAAAGGATTGCAAAAAGAGCCCTTCCAAAGTAAAGTAAACAATTAAAAGAGCTTTATTTTGAAGAGGAGGTGGTAGGGAAGGGAGCCAATTTGCAAAAGCTCTAGAACTTAAAATTATGTCACAGATATCACCTTTACCTATTGGCAATAGATTCGTGATAACTTACCCATCATTACAAAATGCTAATGTATCTGGATGATGACTGGTTTAAAAATCTTTTTTTTAGTATATGTTCTGCCAAAGCGAGCATGCGGCTCGTTTAAAATCTTAAGGAAGGAAGAAATGGACATTAAAAGGCCATTTCACTATCCAAGCTAACAGGGGGCAGAGCCACACAAAGCATCTGTGATTTTTCTCACTCCGACCTTCTGCACCTGGTTAATTCAAAGTGCCACATTCCCAATCAGTGTTGGGGCAATCAGAGTCGGTCAATATTCTCTTTCCAGTGACTCAACTGTAGCACCTTGTTGCTATGGTTACTGCCTCTTTAACTCAACCGTATCTCATGTCCACTTCTCCTCAAACCAAATTACACTGCACTAACTCCACAGCATGTTCTCTTGAGGGCTCTGCTCCTGGTAAGTACAAGTCTAACGGGGCTTCTGAAGCACCAGGAACCAGAATATTCAGCCTTCAGGACAAGATGGACCCCTGACTGTTCATTACCCATCACCCTGCATTGTGACAAGTCCTGCAGTCCACCACCAGCTCTCCAGCTCCCTGCTCTGCCGGAAATAAAATCCAGCAGCGCCTACAGCAGATGAGCTGTTGGGTTCCAGTCAGCATCTGGACTGTGACCCACCAAAGGATGCCTTGATGAAAAACAAAAAACAGAACAAAAACCAAAGGCAAAAAAATGAAAAGGTCTCACTCAGAAGGCTTCATCAACTCTAGAAAATCATCCCACCACCCTTTGTTCCCACCTTCTTTACACATATTGATCACTACCTGGTCGTTTTTCTGTTTATTGCTGTCTTCTGCACTGGAAATACAACCTCCACAAAGACAAGGAGTTCATCTCGTCCTCGAGGAATCTAGGCAGTCACTCAGGAAAGTGTCTGCTCAATAATTAGCTGTTGAGGGAGTGAACGCATTACTTGTCCTAGTGTTTGGGGGGTAGGTTCTGCCACCATGTCTTGTGTTCTCCAAATCTTATCAAAATTGCTGTAAATAATACCAATAACAAGACATGCGCCTACACTACAAAGGCAAGTTAATCTACCAGGGTGCCACATTACCATTTTCCTAAGTATTCTGTACATGGAAGTTGGAAGCATATTTATATATGAAAGTTAAACACAGAATCATATACTGGTCACCCAGCCTCCAAGGCCACTGGGCATTTTAATAAAAGCTGATAAATTATTATATTGGCCATATTCAAACTCATCCCTTCCCTGCTCTGGTACCACGGCAGTGTTGCCGACTGTACTATCAGGAGGTGGTATCTATTTCTCCAATGTGACTGAGACTGGTTTCGTGACTTCCTTTAGCCAAACTAAAGCATGAAATAAGTTTGCAAACTGCTCTTGCCCATTTGCTCCTCTTGGAAACACCCTATGACTATCATCCTGTGAAGAAGCCCAGACTAGCCTAACTGGATAAGATAACCAATAGCCAGCTGAGGGTCAGCATGTGAGTGATACCACTAGGTCACCTAACCATCCGCTGACACGTGAGAAGGCCAGCAGAGAACAGCCATGCCACCCAAGTAGAAGAACTGCCCAACTGTACACCCGAGGAATTCCATACCTACTAGCAGCCACTCTCTTTTGCCCCTTAGGCAACCACGAATCCAATTTCTGTCTCTACAGATTTGCCTAGTCTGAACATTTTATTTAAATGGATTAATATGTGATTTTTTTGCAACTGGTTCTTTCACTTTAATGTTTGAGCTGCATCCATACTGTAGCAAGTATCAGTTCTCATTCCTTTATATGTCAAATAATATTCTATTATATGGATACACCACATTTTATTTACCGCTTAATCATTTGATGGAAATTTAGGTTCTTTCTACTTTTTGGATATTATAAATAAAGCTGCTGTGAGCATTTATATGTAGGTCATTATATATACATTATGAACATGTGTTTTCATTTTCTTGGATATAATGGGAGGTGAAGTTCTCCACTTACCACTTTTGTAAAAAGAGAAAAGGTATAAAAATGAAAACACAAGCCAGGCATGGTGGCTCATGCCTGTAATCCCAGTACTGGGAAGGCTGAGGCAGAAGGGTTGCCATGAGTTTGAGGCCAGCCTGAACCACATAGTGAGTTTAAGACCTCGCTGGACTATACTGTGAGACCCTGTCTTAAAAAAAAAGAAAAAGAAAAAAGAAAACACAAACCTCTTGTCCTCATTAGACTAGCTCCCCAGACTCTTAAAAGTCAAATTTTCCAGGTGATACAAGCAAACAGAATGCCCTCTTTGACTTCCTAATGGAGTATATAAGAATCCTGCCTCAAAGAGGCCACGGTACAACCATTCATCTCAGCTTACCAAAGCCGGAAGGGATCAAGGAGTTCCTTCAGGTCAGTGGTTCTTGGGCCTGGCTGAATATTTTTATATGCAGATCCCTAATCCCTACCCACAGACCTACTGACTGACTGACTCTCCAGAGGGAAGTGAAAGTTCCGAACGGGTGCTTTCAACACATACTCAAGTGAACTTGAGGACTGACAAGGTTTGGGAACCACTGCTCTAGTCCTTCTTGCCCACTTGAATCACACCGGCATTTGGGAGTTGACAACCCCAGGCTCCAGCCCTTCACTGCTCAAGAGTTCCATGTCAACTCTCCATCAAGACCTTGATTTTCCTTCACAACCAACAAAAATAGTCTGATTATTTTAACATAAGTCAGCTATTCAAAGATAGGAAGCCAGCTACCTTAACGTCCTGTTTTCTTCTCTTCCAAGATAAATATGCTCAATTGTTTTAACGATTTCCACGTGTATCCTGCATTGCTGTCACTCCTTGATACCTCTCCCCAAATCTGTCCATGTTTCTTATCAAATATGGCAGTTATGGTAGAACATGAGACTCCAAAACAGAATGAAAAGCAGAAGTACCTCCTGTGTGCATATTCATAAATATGGCCAAAGATGTCCTTTCTAAGCAGTAGCAACCTCATATTATTCAATTATGCATCCAACCAATGTTTGTTAAAAACCTGTTACAGACCACCTTCTATGACTTCAACTGGCTGCACGCTGCATGAGAAGGATTCTGGGAGACTCTGAAACCACACAATGGGCAGAGAAGCTGAGCCGGTCCCAGCACCCGGAAGGAAGCTCCCCCACCGCCATCCCACTCTCCTAGGGCAGAGAAGCTGAGCCGGTCCCAGCACCTGGAAGGAAGCTCCCCTGCCACCATCCCATGCTCCTAGGGCAGAAAAGCTGAGCCGGTCCCAGCACCCAGAAGGAAGCTCCACCGTCACCATCCCATGCTCCTAGGGCAGAGAAGGTGAGCCGCACGGGCACCAGAAGCACACCCCCCATTGGAAATGAGAAGACACGTAAACAAGCCTCAAAAACAGACTTCCAGATCACCTACAGCAACCCCAAAGGGAAACAAGATGGAACAATCTGATACTCAATGACCCAGACTCTCTGAACTGGCAACAAAAGAGGATCTGGGAAAAATGAAATCAGAAATAATTACTCAGATAACAGCAAAGATTGTGCTCATGGTGCAAGACATGATTAATAAATCTAGAGAGGACACAGATAAAAAAATAGAGGATCAGAGGAACAAGATGGAATCCCAACATAGGAAACAAATGGAATCCATAAAACAGATACAAACAGATTTCCAGGAGGTTAAAAACTCCACTGAAAGTCTGCACAGCAGAATGAACCAATGTGAGGACAGAATTTCAGATATAGAAGATAAGATTGCAATTAGTGACCAGGAAAAGAAAAATTGCTTTAAAATTGTAAGGGAACATGAGAAATCAATCCAGCAGCTGCTAGATGATGCAAAAAAGAATAACATAAGACTGACTGCAGTCAATGAAGAAAGAGGAGAGAGTGCGGATGACATAAAAAACTCTTCACAGAAGTGATGGCAGAAAACTTCCCAAGGAGGGGGAAAGAACTTGACATACAGATAAGTGAGGCATATAGGATTCCAGCTAGCTTTGATCAAAAAAAAACTACACATAAGGATATAATAATTAGGATTCCAGAAATCCAACAGAAGCACAAAATTCTACAAGCAGTGAGAGAAAAGAAACAAATCACATACAAAGGAAAGCCCATCAGAATCACAGCAGACTTCTCAATGCAAACCCTCAAGGCAAGACGAACTTGGAGTGATGTATTTCAAGCCCTAAAGGAAAACAGCCTCCAACCCAGACTGATGTACCCTGCAAAACTATCTTTCAAAATTGATGGAGAAGATACTTTCATGACAAAGAGCACCTCAGGAACTTCATGAATACCAACCCAGCACTCCAAAAAATTTTACACAATATCCTAGGAAAAGACAATGAGGATCACAACCTCGGGAAACACAGCAGAATGAATCCATTGAGCATGACAAATTAAATCCAGAGGGGGAGACTCCAACAAAAACAAAAAGTCATGACAAGGCTTTTAAAACTTTTAACTTCATCTCCCTAATGAGGCTATCATTCAATCTTGTTATTGTACTGATTACTATTTTTCTGATGCTAGAGTTGCACACTTTTCCTTGTGCTATACTGGCTATTTATCATCTTATGTCTACTTTTTAATTGGGTTGTCTATTAATGAGCTGTAAGAGTTCTTTATATATTCTGGTCATAGGTTATATGCATTGTAAATATAGTCTGTTTAAGGACTACTTTTCATTTTAATGATGTCATTTAAAGTTCTAAATTTTGATGGAATCTCATTTATCAATTTTTTTCTTTTATATATCATGTTTATTTGTATCCTAGGTAGTTCTTGCCTACCCTAAATTCATAAACATTTTCCCTTATAATTTCTCCTTAAAGTTTTATACTTTTAGGCTTTCCTATTTAGGTTCATAGATCCCTTCAAGTTATTTTTATGTATGGAAATAAAGGGCTGAGGTTAATTTTTTATATACAGATACCAGGTGTTCTAGTGCTATTTGCTGAAAACACTATCTCTTCCTTGGCTCTTGAATTGAGTTTATATTCTATAAAATGCTAATGTTAAATAATCTTTCAAAACTCAGTGGACCATATATGTGTGGTTCTATTTCTAGATTCTCTGTTTTATTCCAATGATCTATACGTCTTTCCTTATACCAACACTGCCTTGATTACTGTAGCTTTAGAAGAAGTCTTAAAATTAGGTACTAAACATCTTCCAAACGTCGTCTTTTTTCTTTTTTTAACTTTTCTGGGTCCTTTGTACTCCTACATAACTTTTAAATTTCAATATCCAATTCTTCATTTATAGCACGTATACATAGACCTGAATTTTTATATATACCTTGTGTTTTCTAATCCTGCTAAATTCAAATACAAGTTCTAGGGGCTCCTAGAGATTTCTTAGTATTTTCTCTGTAGATGATCATTTCATCTACATATAAAGACTTTCTTCTACCTTGCCAATTCTATCCTAATTGTGTCATTTTATTGCCAGACTATTTTGGTTGGCCCTAGGTTTCAAAGTTTAACAGACAGATAAAGAGTAAGCATATCTGCCCGTGTTCCCCACCTTAAGGAGAAAGCATTGTATCTTCTCCATTCATATAAGGCATTCTCACTGGAAGTATGGAGTACATGTCTTTAATCTGTTGAGAAGGTTCTGTCCTACTTCTAGTCTCCTGATAGCTTTTATCATGAACAGCTGTAGAATTCGGTCCAATACTTTTTCTCCAACTAGTGGCAGGATCATATGGCTTTTTCCTTTCCTCTGTTAAAATGATGACTTTTGGGGGTGGATCTTCCAATGCTGAACCAACACTGCCATCCCTATAACAAAACCACTTTCTACATCCTGCCAGATCTGACTTCTAAGAGTTTGTTTTGTTAAACAAATTTCTATCTATGTTCATACTTTTTTCTTCTATTATCTTTATTCAGTTCTAGGATTAGCACAATGTTGAGCTCCTAAAATGAGGCGAGAAGTGTTCCTTCTTTTTTCTGCTTTGTTTGATATAATTTATCAGTTAAAATGTATATGAGCCTACTGTTGTCATATAGGTAGGTTTTCAAGCTAGGAATATACTTTCTTTAATCGGTGCTATTCAAATTTTATATTTCCTCCAGAGTTAGTTTCATTAATTTGTCTTCCAAGGTACTTCTTAGAAGTTGTCAAATTTATTTCATAAAATATTTTTGTAATATGCTTTCTATATCCTTTTAAATTCTGTAAAATCTGTGATAATGTCTCCTAGATCTTGATATTGTAATTTTAAAAATGTATAATTGATATTGTGTAATAGGAAGAAAAAGTCTATAGGAGCAGGGGAAGTGGGAGGGGTAGGGGAAAGGAAAAAAGGGAAAAGAAAAAATATGAGAAAAGGAAAAAAATGGGAAACAAAGTCTTTGTAAATAGGGAAGGGTGGAGGGGGTGAAGGGAGGGCAGGGGAATGGGGAAAAAAATAAGAACCAAGAGACTCATGTAATGGTACAAGTTCCCAATGATGAATGTAACTATTTTATACTTAAAATGTACCAATAAACTTAATGGGAAAAAAAATAACCTGTTACATAGAAGGAACTAATCTGGATCCAAGGAATGTTAAGTATTGGTTCCTGACTCAATGAATGTGCATAACATTTACAAACTTAAACAATTCTAAGATAAGGTGAAATGTGGCTATTTCAAGAGGAAGAGAGAACAAATCCAGCTGATGACCTCAAAGACGGCCCTACAAAGCTGGTGGCATTAGGGTATGAGAAAGGCTAAGAGTCTCAAAGATAAAGACCTGATCCAGAGGGGGGTATCAGCACAGGTGGGCGATAACAAAGTAACACTGGGTGTAATACAGAAAACCCCACTTTGCCACAGCCCAGAACATTTGGAGGAGAGTAGCAGGTATATTCTTGGCCTTCCTTAAGCTTTCTTTCATATAATTGCTGTCAAATCAGGTATCCCCATTCTGTATTATTGATTTTTTTGAATTTAAATGCCATTGATTTTTTGATACTTAAATGTATCCCTATTACATTTTATTGGTCTGGTTTGGGGCCAACATTTATAAAATAATAGATCATGAGAATGGAAGGGGTTTAAGTAGTCAGGAAAATCTACTAAATCAAGAAACTAGAGCAGTAAATTTCAAGGTTTCTTGACTTGTTTTTCTTCTTCCTTCCTCTTTGTAGGATGCTTAAAAACATCAATTGTAATCTAACTTGGATACCTGACATGTAAAAACAGATACATTTGGGAAAAGCAGGCCTGGTTTGGACTGGCATGTGTGAGATGTCCAGAGCCTTCCCCAAGCCCCTCCTCCTGACTTCTTCACCTCCTTGCCCCATGGCCAACTGGAACGCCTCTGTGGAGCCCAACGGCATCCATGTTCTTTACATCCTGATGCCCTCCTGGCTTTGGGTCTCTGGCCAGAATACTACCTTCTAGATCCCAATACAGTGGTACCTTGGTTCACAAACTTAATTTGTTCTATGATTTTGGAAAAGATGGCCACATTTGTCTTTGTGTGGGAAATACGGCTGCAGTCGTGTTTGTCACCTGATGTAGAATTTGCAAAAACAGAACTGTGCCAAACACTTCTATTTTCGAACCAAACGGTTTGCGAACAAACGCGTCCCTAGACAGAGGTACCACTGTACAAGTGCCTGAGAAAGACGTGAACCAATAAAAGGCACGGGACGGCGTTATAGGACCCATGAACAAAGGCCTCTGACTATACCACATCCTTGCTGAGTGCAGCCTCAACTAGTCATGCTTCAAAGGCCCTTCCTTTTTATTTAGGTTTATTAACACTCTTGATCAAGTGAACTTCAAAAAGAACATATTCCAAGAAGTGGCAACAAGTAAACACTTAACTATAAGAGCACCCTCCTTGTGGCTAACTGGAGCTGACACCACCTGCCCTATGGCTCTCGGGTCTTGAACTACACCACCAGCTTCCCTGGCTCTCCAGCTTGCAGACTGTAGTAACTGGCCTCCATAATTACATCAATTTCGTGTGTGTGTGTGTGTGTGTGTGTGTGTGTGTATGTGTGTGTACATGTACGGGTATGCATGTGCATGCAAAATCTACTGCTTCTGTCTCACTGGAGAATACTGACTAATACACCTCCCTGTCACTCTGGGGCATATGCTGAATGTTTTAAAGAATACTATTTTTTAAAACTGTGTTTGTCAGAAGATTTGAACATGTGATCATTTCTTTCACTCTCTCTTCCTTGGCAGGAAGACTCCAAATTCACTTTGCCCCTGATCTCCACCAAAGTGGCAAACTTGCCTGCTCCTTCACATCAACTTTAAAAGGTTTCTGTGATTTAGAGTCTTTCACCACCCCACAGGAAGCTTAACAAAGAAAAAATATTGATGGATATGGGAAGACCAGGCATTGGGGGGGGCATTCATTTTTAATGACTACACTCTCCCTCAAGATAAAGGGAATCAATCCTTCCTGCCCAAATTTCCTCCATCCATCATGTTCTCCCAGTGGCTGATATACAGCAGGAACTCAATATTTAGTTGTTGAATAACATTTTTAGAAGATCTAACTTGTATTTGTACAGGAAATGAAACAGGTGTTAAAGAGAATGAGACAATCAAGTTTATGGAAGAAAAAAGTGCAGAGACAGATTAAAAGTCAAATTCTTCCTTTTGTCATCCCACTGTCCAAGTTACCAACGACGTCAATCTTCTTTATAAGACCTGTAGGAACATCCTTGCCTTGTCTAGTCCCACTCAGTGACAAATACTGTTGGCTGCCAGAGCCAACAGCCATTGGACACCAACGTCCTCCTTCCTGACACCCTCTTGAGCCCCAGATGACCCTGATTCTTGCCAGTGATATGGGTCTAAGACTCAGCCCTGGTAAAGGAAACTACTAGGCCTTCTGGGAAAGGGTATGTTTGCTAACAGAAGGAGACACATGGCAGGAAAAAACTGTATTTTCTTCACAGTTGCCATCATGTTTGCATGTGATGTTTGATCCTGAAGTAGCTTCCTTCTGAATGGGATCATGAGGAGAGACCTGCAGACAAGCTGAGGACCGGGGTACATAAAAGTGACAGCACCTGGGTCCCTGATGACATCCTTAAGCTGCTGTCAAGGCTGACTGTACAACCTCCTCACCTTCCTCCAGGCTTCCTGCTCAGAGATGAGGGAAAATCCTTGCTGCCTAAGCTTCTTTTAGTTAGACACTGCTATTGTCAGAAAAGCATCTGTACTAGTCATCTTTCCTGTTGCTGCAACAAAATACCTAACACCTGCACAACAGCGCCACAATTCATATTCCTCTCTGCAGGGGCAACTCTGATTTGAATGTGTTATGTTCCCACCAGCTTGAACCACCAGTGTTACATGCATGACTGTCCCATCAGAAGGTGTGAGACAGTCCCATCAGGTGGTACAAGCAAGCAAGAACATGTTAAAGGAGAAAAGGTTTATTTTGCCTCATGGTTTCAGAGGGTTCCGTCAATGGTAGGCTGTCCTCATGGCATGAATGGCAAGTCAGAAATGCATGTGTAGGAAAGCTTCTCAACCCATGGCAGCCAGGAAGCAGAGAAAGAAGGTAAGAGCCAGAGCACGTGCATAGGGACCCACTTCTTCCAATTATACCCCACCTCCTGACAGCCCATTCAAGTATTCTATGATCTAACCACCTTCAAAATCCCCCTTCAAACACACAAGGCTTGGGGGGATATTTTAATCTAAACAATAACATCCTGATACCTACAACCATTGCCTTTATTGTCTCACTCTGCAAACCACCCCCAACCCCAACACAAACAACCCAGGCTTTTGTCTTCTTCCTTTCCCTCGTTCTGGTCCATCTCACCAAATCACATGATTTCAGGGCTATCTTTTTTTTTTTTTTTTTTGGTACCGGGGATCGAACTCAGGTCCTTGCGCTTGCGCCGCAGGCGGCGAAACCACTGAACTAAATCCCCGGCCCGATTTCAGGGCTGTCTTGATACTTGACTCTGATAAAATCTCCACCATAGCTCCCTTCAACCCACTGCAGGAAGTTCAGGCTTTTGAATCAACCAAGCTTTCCACAGACTCTTCACATGCAAACATGCTGTCAAGTGCACTATACAGAGTGATGTTCATGGGTGTTGCATTATTGTCCTAGGGCTGCTATAATAGCCAGCTTGGTGGCTTAAAGCAGCAGAAATTTATTCTTTCATAGTAGAGGGCAGAAGTCTGCAAGTATCTCTGGGCCAAAATCAAAGTATTAACAGGCTCATGCTCCTTCTGGAGTCTCTGGGAGAGAGTCAATTACTTGTTTCTTCCATCTTCTGGTGGCTGCTGGCATTCCCTCTGTGGCCTGTGGCAGCTTCATTCCAATCTGCAAGGCCAGCAATTTCAACTTAGCTCCAGCTTCACATTGCTTTCTTCTCAGTTCATGTAAAATCTCTACCTCCCTGTGTTAGCTTTCCATCTTGTGACAAAATATATGAGATAAACAATTTAAAGGAGAAAAGGTTTATCATGGTTAATGGTTAGTAGGCTCCACTGTTTCTGAGCCTAAGGTGAGGCAGTACATTATGCTGGAAGGATATGGTGGAGCAAAGCTGCTTTCCTCATGGCAACCAAAAGAAGAGAGAAGAACAGCCAGAGAGGCGGGGGCCTAGAACAAGATATAGTCCCCAAGGACACTCCCCCAGGGACCTATATCCAACCCTACAGTTTCCATCACCTCCCAATAATGCCATCAAATTACGAATCCATCAATGGATTAATATGTTCACGATGGGCTGTAATTCATATGTCTCACTGCCAATCCTACACGCAGGACTCTCCCATTGGGCAGCATGGGACAGTGATCCATTTACCACTAGTGGTTCAAATCAGCAGGAACTAACTGTTAATCCACTGAAGTTAGAGATCTCATGATCCAGTCACCTTCCCAAAGCCCCATGGCTAACACTGCTGCATCAGGATGGAGCCTCCATCTAACACATGAGCCTTCTGAGGGATGTTTTAGATCTACAACTGTAACATTTCCTCTCCTATGGATATGTGACTGCACTCAGGGCTCATCCAGAAAACCCAAGACAATCTCCCATCTCAAGATCCTTAATGTTAATCATATCCACAAAGATCCTTTTTCTAAATAAGGTAACATTTACATGTTCCAGGGATTAGGACCTGATATGTTTGGGGACCTTATTTGGTCTGTTTTGAAACCACTAATCTCCATTATATTATTTTTCTTCCTACATAATTTTCCACTCAGAGCCAGGACCACCCCCTCAGGAAGCCAGAGGTCTAGTGTTGATTCAATAGACTATCATCATTGAGTCCTGCCCTTGCTACAATTCATACAACATAGGGAACCCACACACTAAGTGGCTGCACCTAGGAGGAGGCAAATGGAAAGTTCTGTCGGAAAAGTATCAGAGGGGCAGCCATCCATCCAGGGCTCCACTAGACAACACAGAATCAAGGTTCAGATCGGAAGTTAGGACTCAATGAGCTGATTTTGTCATTTTTCTAGGTCACCGATTTTAAATACAATGTTCTTAATTTTGGTAAGGGAAATGACTTACTTGGGGAACACAGACATGCAAGCTAAGCTTTTGCCCTAGAGGCCCTTTCCAGAGACAAAAAAGTAAAGAATTTTTAAAGTACATTTCAATATGCGCATGACAAGAAAGACTCAAAGGGAAGCTGGCTCCAGGTAGAAGTGCCACCCTGAAATAAAAGTTGGGAAGCAACTAAGGAAACACTGTGGCTGCAGACATCAAGTGTGGATTTACAAGGACAAAATGGGGGTACCTAACCCTCCAGGAATTGTGACAAAAGTGAGGCAAATTCCAAAACGGGACAGAAGGTTAAGTCTGGAATGAGATGAGGTGTACAGGATTATATTCATCCACGCCCACATGCGGCTCAAAGCAAAGTGTGCAATAAAAGGATATGCTATAGATAGTAAAACGGAAGTATTCAACTCTTACTTTACTTTCTTTTCTATGGGGAGAAAAATATAATTGAAGTGTAGGGCCAGGGGTATAGTTCAGTGTAGAGCACTTGCTTAATATGCATGAGACCATGGGTTTGATCCCCAGCACTGCTAAATAGAGTCTCAGAGACTTGTGAAATGTTTTTTTCCAATAAATGGCATCACACTATTTGTACCTGTATTTGTCAGCAAACAAAATGAACAGGGTGTGTGCATATGCATGTGTATTCATATCCATATCTGTATCGGTAGAGATTGTTTTGAGGAATTAGCTCACATCATGATGGGAGTGACAAGTCCAAAGTTTGCAGGGCAAGCTGACAGGATGGCAATTCCAGCAGAACTTGATACTGCAATCTTGGGTCTGACCGTGGTAGTAGAAGCAGAATTCCTTCCTCTTCTAGGACCTCAGTCTTTTCTCTTAAGGCCTTCAACTGATATGAGGCCCACCCACATTTTAAAAGGTAATCTGCTTTACCCTTCTACTGACACGAATGCTAACCACATCCAAAAATACAAACCACCAGGCAACAAAGCCTGGGAAAGTTGACAACATAAAATTAACCATCACAGTATTATTCTGCAACGTTGCTGTTAATATGCCTAGAAGTCAGTCTATACCAGATGACTTCATCCATAAAAAGACGCCTTTAACCATTCCCCTACTGATGGACATGGACATTGTTTCTTACGTTTTTTCTATTACTAATAATACTGAGACAACATCCTTGTATACATCATCTTGCGAACAACTGGCATTTGCTTCTCTAGAAGACATTAATAAGGTATGAGAAACTGCTAAGTCATGGGTGAAGTGGGCATTTAAAAATTTTAATAGATGTTGGTGATCTGCCATCCAAAGAAAACCTGAAAATTTTAACTGAGTGCAAGCATAGCTGAGTCACATTTAAGGAAAAGGCACTCATGGGTGCCACTCAGCATGCTAGAGTGTCACTATCACAAGGATTTGATGAAAGTCAAGGTACTGAGTGAGCCGTGAGAAGCACTGTGAGGTCAGGCTGAACACCACCTGGGCTGCCCCTGTGCTAGGATTTCCTGTCTCGATTCCTGGTCTTTTTGTGGGAATGATTATTCTCCGAAAAATCATCTGAATCGCACAAAAGAGGCAGAGAACTGCTGACTTTGGCACTAAAGGCTATGATCTCAAAAACCAAACTAATGATCTTGGAAAAATCATGGCAATGAAAACAATGCCAGATGGTTTAAAAAGAACAAACACTGGCTTCTTTGTCAGAGCAGAAGGTGGTGAATTCTAAATACGATAGAAATGGATGTTACTCGCTGGCACCTCCTACTATGGATTCTTAAAAAGGTGGTTGGAAAACTGTGGAAGAAAAAGACTGATCCTCAGAACCCTGCATAAATTTGTGAAGAACAAGAGAGACCTAATGTGTTTCACAGGGTAACAGACCAGATTGGATTTAAATAACAGAAATATTATCTTTAAAAGCCTCTCATGATTCCCTGAGGGAGAGAGAAAATGGGGCAATATAAGGTGGGACAAAAGGAACATCAGAAACCTTGACAGAAGGGACTGGTTAGCTTTGGAATCAGATGGGTGCCACCTTGCATTTGAAACCTTCCCAGAAGCCAAATCTAACAGAAGCCTCCAAATCTAAGACACTATAGCCCTGAGTAGCAAGGTCCCAACAGGCTCTGGGGAAATAAACAGAAGCTGGGAGGAAGAGATGAAATAGGGTTCAACGAGAGACTGACACACAGCTGGAGGGTGGAAAAGAGCTGCCCCCAGGGCACCTCACAGGTTAAATCCATGAGGCTGTAGAGGGTGGCAGGGATGTTACCGGGCCAATCCCCTTTGAACTGGACTAGCAGAAGTCCTCATCTAGATAGAAGCCAACTCCTCACAGGGAGCAGTTGCCTTCCAAGACGCCCGCTGTGTCCTTGTGCTCTCCCCAACCTAGCACCTGAGGGCGGGTTATGTAGGTGAGACCCGTTATCACAATTATAGGTCTTAATTGAAATTATTTAAGTAGATAAACTGAGAGTGCACAGAAAGTTGGTTCTCGGAAGAATAAATTGAATTCTTTGGAGGTTAAACAACTGTTGTTTTTAATCAACAAAGGACAGTTACAAAAAAAAAAAAAGAAATGACAACTGTGGCTAAATAAGATGAGAGGGACTAGAAAAGACTAGAAATAAATCAAACAGAAGGGCCTTACAGTTAGACCTCTTTGCTTCCATGTAAAGAAATCAACACTGCACGTTATTGATAAAACACCGTGAGTGTAACATTTACAAGATGGGTAAAGGAGAATTCCAACCAGAGAACTCCAAATTTAAAGTGACTGACAAAGGTATGTGTTTACATATTCTGCATTAAAATAAAATGTATAAGATGCAAGTATGAGATCTTTGATTCTTTGTAGCTGATTTTTTCAGTTCTACCAGCCACCAGACCCACTGCATCAGCTTCTCTACTGCCTTCTGTTTGGTTCTGACCCCAAATGTGCCAAGAAGTCCTGACAAGGTAAAATGAATCCCAGGAGGAAGGAAGACGATGTGGAAGCCTCCCCATGTAGGAGGTGGCTTCCCCAGACCAGTGGGCTGTCAGATCCAGATGTACAGACTCAGAGAGAAGAAGAGGGCCTCTGTCCATCTGTCCTGCTCATTATCTGTCCATCTGTCTCTCGAAGAATCACCCTTCCACCTCATACTCTAGACTGTGAACTCAAAATACCCTATTGTTGGCCTTTATCCACCTCACACATATAACTTTAGGCCATTGGTTTCTAACTGAGAAAATTTGACAACACACATTCCCAAGCACACCCTCCTCTGTGCATTTAGAATAAGAGGGCGACAGGAGGATCTGTTTCATTGTAATAAAGTGATTGATAAAGTGATGTTTTATTGGGGGCTTACTATGTGCCAGATCCTACACTTAGGACTTTTAAAACATTTTCTCTTTTGATTCTCACTGACTTTAAGATATCGTTACCAGTATCTACACTTATAAAACTGAAAAATGGAAAAACAGGGAGGAAGTGGTTTGCTTTTCCCATACTTAGCTGCTAGCTGGGAATTAAGAGCATCGGGATGCACATCCAGGCCAGGCTCTGGAGTCCACATCCTCTTTCCAACACGCCACACAGTCCGCAGAGGTGAGAAGGGCCAGTCTGGCTTTCTGGTAAAGGTGTGTGTGCTCATGGGTGTGTGTGGGTGTCTGTGAGTGTGAGAAGAGGGAAGTCAGGCAGAAGTGGAGTGGGAACCCTGAGCTGCACAGGGCTGAGGAACAGGTGCAGGAATAGAGAGGCAGGAACAGGGCAAGGCAGTCCAACTACGTGAATGGGGAAAGAGCTGAACACAGCATTCCCTGGTCAGGGCCCGATAGGTCGGGGCCTGGCCTGGGAAGCCAGTGGTTGCCAGAAAAACCAGGTCAACAAGGAGCCAAAAGGGACCTGCCCAGGGCTTCAACAGGAAAACCCTTTTGAGAGGCCAAGAGGGTGGGGAAGAGAGGAAGCAGCTGGACTTGGGTGGGTGATGTAAGGGCTGGGTGAGCACCCACATGCCCTGGAGTGGGGCAGCTTGTGGGTCAGAGTGGGCATCTGACAGAGCTCTTCAAGAACTGAGCCGTGGCAAACTGTCCCCAACTAGACACTGCTCACTGTTCTGGTAAGAGGCTCTCAACACTTGCTCCCTCTAAGGCAGGGATCCTCAAGTGCAGTCCCCAGACTGGAAGCATCAGCTTACTTGAACAGTGTTAAAAGTGTAAATTCTTGGGGCCCATCTCAGATGCACTATCATAGGCTTAATGTTCTGTATCATCCCCAATTTTACCCTCAGTGTGAAGATGGGGCCTCGGACGCAGTAATTAAGGTGAGTGAGGTTGCAGGAGTGGGGCTCTGATCCAACAGAGTTAATGGCCTTAGAAGAAGAGACACCAGAGAGCTTGCCTGCTCCTTCCCTAGGAGCATGCTCAGAAGAAAGGCCGCGTGGAGACAAAGCAGCTTCTACAAAGCAGGAAGAGAGCCCTCACCTGAAACCAAACCCTGATCTTGGACTTCCAGCCTCCAGAATATTTGTGTCAGCCACCTGGTCTGCGGTATTTGGCTACGGTAGCCTTAGCAGACTAAGACACTCACTGGATAGGAAACCCTGGGGCTACACTCCAGATACCTGTTTTCAAAAGCTCTCCAGGTGATTCTGAGAACTGTTGCTCCACTCCTGGGCTAAATTCAAAGACCTTCACTCAACTCAGGAAGTATTTACAGGAGTGCCTCGGAGACAGAGATGAACAGTCCCAGGCCTAGAACTCAGAACAGGGGGAGCAAAGTGAGCAACAAATAACATCATCAGAGGACAGCAGAAGCCATGACAGGCTCCTGCACAGAGAATTAGGGGACATACAGGAGGGGTCTTTCTTTCTGTAAGAAGTAGCCTTTGAGCTGAGTCCTGAAGGTTGCCTACCCTAGCTACAGAGGCGGACACACCGGTGACCATGAGGAACAGTCTTTCCTGAAGAGAATCTTCTCCTTTTGCCCCTGGGAGACAGCAATCTCAGAGGCTGGTGCTGCTAAACGGGACAGAGATTTGTTTCTTCTGTGGGAAATTCGAGACTGCTCCAGAGACCAGAGGGAAGGGCAATTGTGAAAACTTGTGCAGAGAAAACTAGTGAACAACAATGTCAAAAACCATCAATTCATTTGTCATCATTATTGTGAATATTAAGAGAATATGTTTCTGCCTAGCTGGATACTAGCCATACCTTTATATCATAATGTTATAATGTGATGAAATAAAGGTCCAGCCTGTTTATGCTGGTAAATGCTTACAACTCGCTCTCTAGGGAAGAGGGTGAGGTAGCAATATCTAGGGTTTGCCAATTTTCATGGTGTAAATACTTCCGCCACACTCGATCTCAAACTACCAACCTGGTGTTACTGAATGTGCAGCTGGGAGAAATGCACAGAACTGACTGTGGGCTGGTGCATGCCCCTGTGCCTGCCACAGGTCCTTAAAAACCCAATTGTATTTCCAAGGGTTCCTGTAGAAAAGCTCAGGCAGCATCCCTGGAGGACCAGCTGCTATCAAACAGATTAATGCACAAAAATAAGACATCAAGAGGAAAACAGTTCAAACATTTTAGGAAGAAAGAAAGTTGACAAATAAGCCTAATGGAAACCAATCTGCAGATCCAGGAAGTTTCTGAATAAATGTTAAGCTTTCCTGATCTAACTTCTTAAATCATGCAACTGATCTCTTTTTAAATTATAAAGACAACTATGTCCTTAGTTTGGAACCTTATCTTTCTCCTACAAACATTTTATATACAGATGGCCCCTACTCATGATGGTTCAACTTACAATTTTTCGAACAAAGGTGCAAAAGTGATATGCATTTAGTAGAAACTGAACTTTGAATTTTGAATTTGCTCTTTTCCCAGGCTAGCAGTCTGCAGTACCACCCTGTCTGTCCATGCTGGTCAGCAGCAGTGAGCCACAGCGCCCAGCGAGCCGTGCAGTCGTGAGGGGAAGCAACTGGTACTCCACAGTGTGCTGTTACAAGCTACGGTGTTGGGTGGTCTGGGAGTGGTAAATGCATCTTCAGCTTAGGATGGGCTTATCTGGAGATAACCTCATCCTAAACTGAGGGAGGTCTGTGATTCACTCCAATCATCCACAAAGCCCTCTCCCTTAACAGCCATGTGGAGACAACAGGAAATTTTACAAGTGTCCCAGTGGCCTTCCAATTGCTTCCATACCTGCAGTTTCTGGGTTCAGCCATGCACCCCTCCTGCTACAGACAAACCTCCACACTGAAGCAGCTGGGCTGCTGGGCAACAAGCACGGTCTCCTATGTTAATGAGTCCTTGAGAGCCCCAACCTGGTATTCCTGTTGTTTCATGTTTCACGCCACCTAGAGCCTTTTTCACTTTACCACCTGTGGCAGGCTGGATAAACAGCACCATCCCATCCTACAGGGAGGAAGTGTGAGGTCCCAAGAGGTGACATGGCTCCCCACACTGTGCTCTACAGTTTAGACTGCACCTCACTTCCTCTGTACCCCACCTTCCAGTTAGGAGCACAGAGGCTGGAAAGACCCCGGGGTAGTAAGGTCACATGAGAGTAACTGGTGGAGTCTGACTGCAAACCAGGTCATCATCTGAGTCCTTATTTCCCTTACTACCCATGTCCTTAGGACTTCTGGCCCTGGATCCTGGGACTCTGCAACAGCTGACTTGATTATTCCAGTTTCTCTGTGCACTCCACCGGCTGTCACGCTTGTAAACAGTAATCCCTCATCACTGCTGCGATGCAGCCATGCCCGAAGCAGCCCAGTTCCCTTCCAGAAGCCTGCTGGGAACTGCTGGGGCTCCAAAGCTGAGTTAACAGTGCCCTGGGGCACCTGATTCCTGCCCATCAACCAGGCCAAGTCCAGCACAGAGCTGGCAGGTGCAAAGGTATGGTCAGCACTGGCTGTGCCCTGCTCCCCAAGAGCTGCGTCCACCTGTCTTATTTTGCCCTGGGAATTCTCAGGGCAGTACCAAGCCTGTGTTTTTCTAGGCACGAAGAAATCAGTCTTCTAGGTCCAAACAGCTTTCCTTTACATCCCCGAGACAATGCACATAACAGACTAGCTTGAACATCTATGCTTTATAGGTGGAGAAAGGCCAGTGAATCTTAAGAAGTCAGGCAGGGATTCCAAAGCACCAGCAGATCATGGCCTGAAGGATTCCTCTGCCCACGGCCACCTGGTGGCCTCACAGGTCCTCACTTCTCAAATATATCCTGTAGTACTTCATGAAAAACCTTGGATGAGAAACTTAACCTCTCTGTGCCTCAGTTTCCTAAGTGCAAAATAGGGGCAGTAACGGCACTTACCTCATAGGCTCACTGTGATGACTGAGCAAACTCGTGGGGGTGAATTTCTCCACTATCAGTGTTGCTCTATTATCATGGAAGTCACAAACTAGGTGCTTGCCTCATATGTGATGTGCAAATTAGTGAGAGCCAACTCTCTCTCCACCCAATGGCCTAGCGTGTGCAATGGGTTTTTCCTGAAGGGAAAAGTGGGTCCACCCCCACCTGGGGGCACATAAGGAATCAAGGAAGTCCTCTCCAGGGACCCAGGTGAATCCCTTTTACGAGAAAGTCACCCCTGAGCACCAGCTCCATGGTCATTTGGCGCAAGTGGAAGAAACAATCACAGCCCAAACAGAAAAACCACTGCTGCCAACCCCACACTTACTTCCAGGACTGTCCATTGTTCGACAACAATAGCATCATAGCCCTGTATGGTTTTGCTATCTTCTGTGGAAACAGCTTCAAAAATGAATACTCCATCTGTCAAGCCATGGAAGGAATCTGTGGAAAAAAAAGCGAAAACGGAGGCTGTGTAAGCTGCCTGTAGCAGAAGCTTATAAGCAGCAAAAATTTTCACTGCATTCATTAATAATCCCAATCAGAACATCTTTTCAGCATGTTAATTAAAGAAGCACACACAGCCGTAGAGTGTAGCCCCATCAGAATGAATGAGACTAATTTATCTCACAGTTTTGAATAATATCCTTGATTTTATGAGCCCAAATTTCATTGTTAGCAATCACCGTTTGATTTCACCCGTTTACCTTCCTTTTCATGCTCCGTCAGGATGCACTGGGGAGAACTTATCCAGAGTAAAACACAGCCATTTAGAGACAGTTTTTAGAACAAAACTATATTTAGGTGAGAGGGATTTTTTTTTAAAGGAGGGGTAAATACAACACACCAGATCTGAACTTGTCGCCGAGTCTTGAAGATCCCATGATGTGGCTGCCACACAGACATTTTAAGCAGCTCTTGTCAAGAGCTGGAACTTGGGGGTGGGGGAATTTTCCCAAATGATTTACCACTGAGAATGTTTCCTTAGGCACTGCTCTCATCACTGTGCCAGGTTGAGTGCTGTCCAACTCAACAACTGTATATTAAACGTACAACGTGATCCAAGAACTGTCTAGGCAATGAAGGCTATAAAGACAAATCAAACATCCCTCCTTGCCTCTGCAGAACATGTGAAGGAAGGCGCCTTCTGCCCACCCCCTCTTTGATCATAGCTCCCAACTGTCCCAGATTCAGTTAAATAAGATTGTGGGGGAAAGGACTGTCGCAGAAGCCAACGGTGTGGGTCTAGGCTCTTTCATGGAAGGTGCTGTGACCCTTTCAGGGGCCTGGCCTCATAGCTGTGAAATGGAGTTGTGAACAGATAACCCTCTGGCTCCCGGATTCTGGTCTACCAGCACTGCTCAATGATGCTGTTATGAACCGAACTGTGCCCTCCCAAATTCCTATGTTGAAGCCCTGACCCTCAATGTGACTATTTGGAGACAAAGTCTTTAGGAAGGTAAAGTTAAAGGAGACCGTAAGGGTGGTGTCCCTGTAGGAAGAGGAAGAGACATCAGCCATCTCTCCTGCCCCACCCCAGCCTCCACGGTGAGCAGAGGAAAAGCCACGTGAGGACACAGTGAGGCGGCAGTTGTCTTGCCACCAGGTAGAGTGCCTTAACCAGAAATCAAATTTGCCAGCACCTTGATCTAGCCTCCAGAAATGGGAGAAAATAAGTATTATTTATTGTGTAAGCCACCTAGTCTGCAGCCCTAGTAGACTAAAACACATACAAAGCCCATTCAATGACTGGCTACTTTAAAAGGACAGTTTTAATAGGACAAATACATAATAATGTGATATGTACACAAATGCACACAAAGAGGCAAGGGAGACAAATTTGGGAAGTTCACTATATCACACTGGAGTCCCTGGAACTGCCAGTATTTCCCAGAAATCACAAAGAAAAAGCCTGACCAATATGAATACATAACAATCTGTAGCTACATAACAAAATTAAAAGGTCATCAACAAGGGAAATTTGCAACAAAAGTAAATGAAAGGCTAAGCTTAATATTCTATATATATATAAAGTTTTATAAATCAAGTTAAAAATATGAAAATACCATTAGAAACGGGCAAAGGACACGAACTAGCAATTAATTCTCTTTTCATGGCCAGTACATATTAAAAACAATGTTTCAATCTCTTTTGTTATCAGATTGGCAAATTTTGAAAATAAAATACCATCGGTAGAGGTATGGGGATAAGGGAAATTTTACCACGCTTATAGGAATTTTAACTGCACAATCTCTGAGAGAGCAATTTCATAATGTCTGAAGTGCCTGCCACAAAAAGTCTATCCTGTTTGACTGGCAAAGGAATAACCACCAATGCCTTCAAATATATATATATATCTCCCAGCACTGCCTATAAAATTACTCAAAAACTTAATCTAAATGTTTAACAATCCAAAATCCAACCATAGAGGAATAGTTAAATTAGATTTCTATAAATTAAATACTGTACTGTCCACAAAAATGTCATGGGACTGTAATTACTCAGAACACTTTAGGTACAATACTGTAGAGAAAAAAATCAGGATATAAAACTTCCCTATGAGTGAAATGTGAATTTTTATGCTCAAAATGTTTATAGAAATAAAACTTGAAGGAAGTGCACAAAATTCCAGAAGCAGTTCTGAGTGGTGGAGCTGAATATAATTTGAATTTTCTTTTTTATTCTCTTCGAGGTTAATCTAAGAATTAAAGCAGGTGCAACACAGGGAAACGGACAACATAGAAGAAGAGAATTTTCTTTTTCTCTGTATTACGTGGCTCTGGAAGCCAGACCTAAAATCAAAAAGTTTCATCGTCTAGGAATGGAAGATTGGGCTCAGAAGGGAGCAGCATGTTCCTAGAAGCACACAAGCTCACTCTGAATGGCCTGCTGGCCACTGGAGACCTCACAGGCAGCAAGATAAAGTCCCTGCCCCTGCAGAGCTTACCTTGCAGTGGAGGAGGGAGACAATAACAGAACATCAGAGGTGACAAATGCGATGGGAATATGAAGTGGGCTAAGGGGAGTGGAAGTGGAGGGGTGTGGGGGTTATTTTTGAAAAGGGTGTTCAGGTTAGGGATCCCCATTCTGAGTACACACACGAGTGACCAGAGCAAGCAAAGGGATGTGAATCTGTAGGTTTGAGAGTTCCAGGAGAAGGGGGCAGCATGCAAATAAATGCAGAGCGAGTGAAGGGCAGATAAGGACCAGATGACCACAGAACCATGAGAGAAGAAAGCTAAGATTGAAATGACTGGTGGGGAGAACAGGGGTGAGAGGCTCGTCCACATGGGCGTTCTAGCAGGGGACATGCAGACAGAGGCTTCAAAACCTTGTGAGGTTGACCTTGAACGCCTGTGTCTCGGCCACCACTAGGAGAGGGCAGGCCCCAGCTAGATGGCTGGTTCCATAAAGATAAAAGATATGAAGCAGAACTGCCCCAATGGAGCCCAGCATGGATCAGCTGACCTACAGATCTGTGAGCCCCCAGAAGTGCTGCTCCAGCCAATCAGAAAATCTGAAGGAAAAATTACCGCACTTCTAAGCCAATGGCTTCTGGAATGGTTTGTTACACAGCATTACTGTGACAACAGCTGCCTGATACAATGCCTATCCAAGATGTAAGAAACAAGAGACTAGTGTACTCTGCTTGGCCTGGGTATAGTTTTTATTATTTAAGAATGACAAAAGCCAACAAACCACGGCTATGAAGACAACTGCTGGAGCACAGCAGCCTTATCCTGCCATCATCTCAACCTAGTACAATGATACTTTATTTCCAGTAAGAGCCCTGTGGGGAACCCAATGCTGCACTCCAGTTTCTTACTCGTTTCTTCTTCTGAGAGTTTGTTATCAGACAGCCTTGGAAGTGTTGAGCTTGCTCCTTTCATCTGTTTTGCTGAAAGTTTCACCCAACTGTTTTTCACTGGGCACTTACGGACATTTTACACGGGTGGCCAGGGAGGAAAAGTTGCTTTTCAGTTGAACCACATTACAAATACCTCTGGGTCCAGGACAAGCATGGACCATAGTCCAGCAGAGTTTCTGAATAACCCTTTGGGGTGGAGCCAGGGGTGCCCTAAGAAACTCCTTTGAATAAAGCTTCCCCGGTTTTGACCTGAAGATCAGAAGGAACTCAATAATTCCATCAGGATTCCACAGATACAGCAAATATTTCCTCAAGGCATCTACAAAAATATGATGTAGTCAGTTCTCTGAATCTACAGGATCCACATCTGCAGATTCAACCAACTGCAGATCAATTTTTTAAAAGTCTATATTCAACATGTACAGACTTTTCCCCCTTGTCATTATTGTCCCTAAACAAATATACTATAGCAAATATTTACAGAGCATTTGTGTCATATGAGGCATCATAAGTAATCCAGAAGTGACTTACAGTATACAGGAAGATGCAGGTATTTACACGCCATTTCATAGAAGGTACTTCAGCACGCACACATTTTGGCATCTGAGGGGAGGTCCTCTGCGCAAACCAAGGGATGACAGTATCTCTAATTTCCAACACTTCTACCTATGCATCTCTACAGAAACCTCTACACGTGCCCAACACGTGCTGTAAGTACTGAGTTCCCAGCTAAATGTATAGGACGATGACAGTCTTTAGCCTGCCAACAGACCGAGCAGCAGAACTGCATTCAGGAGAGGGAAGGGACAGTGGAGGCTTTTTAGACTTCCCCTCCTTCCTTCCAAGTTACAGGCCAGGGTAGGGCTGTGTGGTCAGGAAAGAGGTGCAGCCGGGCTCGGGGTCCTAAGTAGGACCACACTGGTCCTCATTCACCGTCCATCTCATCCACTGCCTGCCTCCCAGCCCCTCACCTGCTGCTCTGCCTCCTGAATCCTGAGTGCTGATCCACCTACTTAACTACAAAGTAAGTTCAGGATGGCAGTCAAAATTTGGTCATCCATAACAACAAAAAAAGTCAATGAACCAGAGAGAACAGACAGCTGGCCTTTTAAAGAGTCCCTTGTTATGACAGCCTCATCCACTCCTTGATTCCTCGTTACCCTCATGGCTCTGCCTCATTGAAATGTGCCACCGAGTTGGGTAAAAATAGGTCTCTCTCAGAGCAAAGGCTCCCCAAGTAAAAAGGTTAAGCCGCCTGCCATCTATGGAAAACATTCCATTATCACTGCATTTTTTATTAAAGTAAAGATGCTTCCCTACTGTGCACAAAAAGCTATTTGCCCTGGTATTATATAAATATTTGATGTTGGTCTTTTGGCAAAAGGCCACCTCAACATTCCAAGCTTATGATTTACAAAAAGGATGTGGGCAAAGGAGATTTGCCATATTATCTCAAGAGGTAAATTCTAGGAGGCAACCACTCTTCTGCAGTCATCATGACTGCCTGTCAAGTTCACCTTCAGATTTAGCCCTTGGGTGTGGGCTCTAAGTCTTGCCTGGAAAATATAGACCAGGACAAGCAATCAGTGCATCTGGCCTATTTCTATGAGACTAAAAATAAAGTGACTGTCTACTTTTATCAAGCTAGGTAGGACTAAACTGTCCACACTGGGCAGTGGGGATCACAGGTTTATTTGGCTCCCCGAGGGCCCCTGCTCCCCAGTGGAAGTGGCACAGCATTCTCAGAACTCTCTTGCTCCAGGAATGGTGCTGGTCGACCACATGATGTAAATGCAAGGTGGTCATGCCAACTTGCAATCCACGGTGAACAGAATCACTATTCAACCCATTCCCAACACTGATCTCAGGCTGCTTCTCTGTCATGCCGCAGCAAATTTCCCCCAGAGCACAAGCCAGGTGCCTTCTCTTACCTCTCAGGCTCCCACTGGTGCTGTAGTCGTGCCTGCCTTCCTTCCTACATTCTCATCTTGAAAAGCTCAGGGACTCTGAAAAGATACTACTCTTCTTCACTGAGAGCAGGGATTATCCTGTAAGGTTCAGTACCATTAACTGACCAGACAGGGAAGAAACACCCCAGGTTTAGTGTTGGCTGGATGTGTGGCACTCGGCCGGACAAGGTTCACAGTCCCTCATGGAATCCTTCCCAACACTCTGCAAGACTTATCACTGCCTCTTAGTGGATGAAACTATGGAAGCTACAAAAATTTATTAATCTGTCCATGTTCAAATGGAATGAAAGGGCCAAACTAGATCTAAAATGTACTTTGCTTGATTCTAAAGCCTACATTCTTTGAACAACTACGAAACTTTTATTGAGCTACTGCTATGATCAGCCATATGGTGTGCGGGGCTGGAGTAGGAATGGTGCCTCTGACCACTGTACCACACTTGCTCTCTGCATCAGTGTTCAGGGCATGATGAGGTTTGCAAGTATGTGTATAAAATATATATCCCCACTTACACATATTCTATTTGGAATATGTACGTGCTCTTTATATTTGTAGCTTGCAAGCAGAAGGTAATGCAGGCTATGCTAGGTCTCGGTCCCAGAAAAAGTGATACAAATACCCAATGCTACTTGGATTTAGATGCAGCTGAAGCATCAGGGAGTTTCAAGGATAATTTCATCTCCTGAAAAAGGTAGGGATGGAGAGACATCTGGGCCTCTGGGCACCCCTGATACAACATGCAGAGAACATCACCTGGAATGTATTTCAATCATAAATTTTAATTTATCAAGTCTATAGAACTAACTTCCTGTTTATAGGAAACAGTGGCTAGAAAAATAAAAGACACCACCAGGCAGCGACCAGATGAATCCATAATGAAGGATATTCTGCAGGATGCAAGACTAGGTCCGTTTCAAGCAGTCAGGGGCAGAATGAAGGACTCTTGTTAAAAAAGCAAGGAGAGGGGCCAGGGACGTAGCTCAGTGGTTCCGCTGCCTGCCTCGCAGGCACAAGGTCACGAGTTCGATCCCTGGTACCCCCCCCCCAAAAAAAAGCAAGGATAGGATCACCATGTACAAAAGAAATGCGAGGGTAAAATCATCATATACAGAAAAAAAGGAGGAAAGGATCACTATGTACAGTGTGTGTTGCTGGAGTGGACTCAGGTTTGCACAATCAGCTGCAAAGGCCATCTTTCCAAACAAAGAGAGGAAGGACTGCCAGGGAGGGAGAGGACAAGGACAGGTCAGGGGCTGGAAGAGGGCAGGGCAAACGGAGGGTCAGGGAGGGTCAGGGAGAAGGGCAGGGGGAGGCAAGACGAGAGCAGGGCGAGAGCGTACAAAGGTGAGGGTGAGTGCAGAAGGAGGAATGCAGGGCAAGCAGAGGCAGGAGGGGCCAAAGCAGGCCATGGAGAGGTGGTGGGGCAGCCACAGCGTCGGTGGCCAGTGATGGCGGCAGGGATCTGGCAGACCTAGAGCCCCTGGAGAGACAACAGCCTCCGAGCTGGGTCTGCAGATGGTGGCACCTGGCTCCCGCTGCTCAATAGCCAGCTCACTCCAGCCTTTGTCTTCTTGCCTGCAGTGTTCCTGAGTGCCCCTTCCCTTTGGCTGTGCTGTGGGGACCCTGAGCTCATTCCTGCTGTTCCCCGAGGTGACCCTGGAGCCCTCCTCTACCTGGAGCCCTGCTGGGGCATAACCTTCCACCACCCCGTCCTCTCCCACCTCTGCGAGTCCCCTTTCCCTGCCGTGCTCTTGTTTCTCCCTCCCACCTTCTTCTTGTCATGGATCAGAGGGAAACCCTGGCAGTGACACAGCCTCAGCCTCCGCAGCAGTAACTGACACTGCCCAGCTCCTAAGAGGGCTGCTGTGAGAATGACAGGATGAACTGCTCTGCTTGAACCGCTTGGAGCAGCACTGCCACAGAGTCCTGCGAGGACCTGTCACCCTCAGCGCACTTCTCTGCTGCACCTTGAGCTTGCAGGGCTGGGGGCAGGACTGCGCCAGGCCAAAATACCTGCCCATCGATAGATGACCTTGGGGAAGGAGCCCTGGGCATGAGGAGTGGGAGCCCAAACCTGGGGACTAGATGAGTCATTCCATGTCCTGGGAGTGAAAACAGAAGCTGAAGTCTTAACTTGGCAACTCAGGCTCAAGCATCACCTTGTCCCTGGAACAAAATTCTCATGATTTTTATGATTTTGTGGACTGCAACTATCTGCCACTGAAAAGTCATGACTGCTGCTTGTCCAGATGGCAAACAGCTTAAAGGTGCTTCTACCTCTGCCACGTTTATTAGTAAAGACACTACCTCATGAGAAATAGGTTCCTTTTATGATTATGATTAGCTTGTCCTTTTTAAAAAATTCTAGGGAAATAACATACTATCCTATTTCTTTCCTGGTCAGTGGAAAACCTGAGCTTTTTCAGAGCAGCAACACCCTAAAACCCACTAACTTTACCCCAATTCACATGCGTTTCAAGGGAGGGTGGGTTTCAATGCCCACCCTCCCTAGACACAGCCACATGGCTATGGCGCAGTGCTAGACATGGCCGCATGGAGGAAGATGTGACAGGCTCGGTGGAGGACTTCACAGTTACGCTTGCCAGAGGACATTTCACGTTGTCTTCAAGATGGGAAGGCTGGATTTAATGCCACTTAAAGCCAAGGGAGGATATGACAGCATTTCAAACATTCAAGGCAAATCTGAAGGAAAAAGATCATAAATTTTCTGTGCTTTTGGAAAGCAGGGTGGGGAGAGAGAGCAAAGGAAGTTAACTCAGCCTGGATTGCCCAAACCATAACGGTAAGAGAGACAATCAATGGCTTTGTGCACTTTCAAGGTGTTCTTTCTGGGGTTCTGCTTGCCCAACACGCTCAGGCAGTGGGGCCAGAGAAAACCTCCCTTTGGGTGCCCCAATTCTCCTAAGAGAAAAAAAAGTTGCCAATAGCAGCCTGTGTAGCTGCTACCTCCAACATCTCGCCGCATATCTTCAGGGTGTCAGTACCACTGGCCATCAGTTTCCTGGGGAAAAGCATAAAGCTATGTGCAGCCACACAGGGTATCTATGGAGACCAGAGACGTTCAAAGGAGCTCCTATGGCTCCAACCTAAGTTGGACAATGAGGGTTCCTGCAGGAAGCGGGAGGCAAACGCTCCTTCCCACCACTCCCAAGGCCCATGAATCAGGCCAGAAACGCCTGCCCCAGGCACTTACAGCCCTGGGCTTTATGGTGCATCTCCAAACAGAGCTTGACAACCTCTGGTTTCACAGGCCCCTATAGCCACCCTGGAGGATTTCCTTGTGTAGAGACATTACTGACCTTGATGCCAGGGAACAGAAGTGACTCCTCCTTAGTTATGAAATATACACCCTAGAATTGCATTATCCAATACTCTAGTCACGTTCAGTTATCTAAATTTAAACTAAATAATTTTTAAAATAAATTGTGCTCAGTACCTACAAATGGTTGGCAGCTATCATATTGGAAAGCATGATATACAACATTCCAACACCACAGAAAGTTCTACTGGACAGCGCTGCTCTAGATGTATTCTTAATGAGGTAATTGCCTTCCTTATGTGATTCATCCATTTGACAATGATTATGACCCACTAATCCTACAATGCTTTCTGCTACTATAGTAACATGTTGATATTAGACACTGATATTTAGATACTAACAAGTGACTTGCATACAAAATTAAGATCCGTCTGTGCTGTGTCATCTTCCAAGGCTTTGGATGATTCGAAGAATATACATTCAGAATTAACACTAGTGTCTAAAGATGCTTGCTGGCATTTCAATGACTGCAAGTAATACAGAATCCATTCTCACCTCTGCTGGTTCTTTAGAGAAAAAAACTTAAGACACAGTGCTGTTTGGCCCCTGCCAGGTTTTGTTGGGATTTGGTGTTGCATGTCACTTAAGAATCGTGCAGACTGGCAGCCCTCAGGACCTATACATGCTTCCATCTTGGTCCCACTCCCCAAATTACCCCCCAGCTTTGAAACATACCATGAGGGTGACTTAATTTGCCTTTCTTTGCTTGACACCTTTCTACTGTGGGCAGACTTAAAGTCTTTCTGCCTTGACAGCTGACATCACTAATGCTCTTCCATGCAACAAACCCCAGAAATAACCTGTTTCTGGGGAGAACCAGGTGCCATGAGACCCAGGAACAGAGCGTGTCCCGGTGGCGCTTATCGAAAGCAGGCAGTGCAATTTGTTTCTCTACTGTCAGTTCCAAGGTGCTGCTACTGCTACTTCAAACTGTAACAGTGTCTACAAACAATCTGCACTTTCAGAGTGGCATAATTCCGGGGGGTAATTAACAATCCCAGGGAATCATCTTTACAAAAGCTTTTAAAAGCAACAGGGATGGAGGCCACCACTGATGAAACAGAATCACTGCCCTTTCCCTGGCATTTCAGAAGGCACCTGGCTGACCCCTGGAGAGGCCTGGAGAGCACAGGTCCTTGGCTTTATGGAAATTGCTCAAGGTGCATTTATTATAAATCAAATGCCACGTGTTTACTGCCCGTATAGCTTTCTGAAGAGAGCATGCTCTGAAGAGGGGCTAAGACTGCAAGTTATTAGTAGAGTTAGTGAGGGCCACCAAAGGCCACCAAAGCCTTCCATACCATGTGCCATTCCCAGGTGGAAGACTGCATTCACCAGCACTCCCCCCTTCCGGAAGTGGTCGCTCATGTGCTCCAACCAGTTGGCATCCAGACTGCTCACTGTCTGACCATTCCTGGAGATGCGCAGAGGAATGGTGACGGGGTAGTACTGCCGGCACTTCTCATGGTTCTTCGGTTTGTTGAAAAGCGCGAAGATCTCCATTTCTGTGGGGATTCGTAAAAAGCGGGGAGGGGGTCAGATGGCGATAAAAATCTGCCTCATTGGGTTTAGTGAAATGTCTTTGGGAGCCTGAAGAAATGATATCAAAAGTAAAACTGAGGCTTAAGTGTTGCCAAATAATAAAACCCCATTCCAAGTAATAAGTTGAAGCTGCCTTCAAGGAGAAAAGGGCCTCAAATGGGAGGCACTGGTTTTGAATCTGTAATATTATGAACAACTGTTATCTGGGATTCATTTGCATAGTTCAGCATTTGGGAGGACATAGCAGGCATTTCTAGAAATGCACACAAAGAGATTTTTCTCGAAATAAAAGACATATTTGGGTAAGAGCCAGTCTTCAAAAAAAATAAAAAAGGTAAACATACCAAGGCACATAAAAACAAAAATACTGCTCTAATTCCAGGAACCTTGTACACCCCTGGACTCACTATTTATAAGCTGCAGTGGTGTTTCCTGGGGTCAAACCCATAATACTTAGTCAAGTACATCAAAAATACATCATTGATATGTAAAAATAAATATGTTCCCGTAAATGAGGGTTCCTGCCTGGAGTGGCAGGTCTGCTCAATCAGCCAAGCAGGCACCAGGAGTGAGGCTCCCAGCATTCCATGTCTTCATTTATAGCTCAGTTTTCCAGGAATCAATAATCACTAGCACCCAGCAGCAGATCTGCGCCTGCCCTACGTGCTGCTGGGCACGAGTTAGCAGCAGCCGCCTCCTGAAGCAAATACCTGGAATTTCAATCTAAGTCTTAAGGTCTATTTTTGTGATACTCATTTAGTCAAGGAATCAGAACTGACTCACCTTAAAAAGCTTTGCCTTACACAGCTTGGTCAGAAATATGCTTTGGTTTCCAGAAATATCTTTTGGAATCACAAAAAAATCCCCACCCATCTCGCAAAGAAAAAATTTAAAGGTCACAAACAATAGTTGACATTTGTAAGAAGGACAAAGCACAGTCATGCTCCCTGTATGAGATACCTAGACCCAAATTTCAGTGTTTCACAATTTCTGTGGTATTCAGACACTTGCTAAATTATTGTTTAAAATGACTCACTTTCCTTTATTTAAACAAATACATTTTAAAAGAAAACTTTGCTTTATGATCATAAAGGCAAATTACTACCACTTGCCAGAAACAGGGAGGAATGAGGAGGCACATTAACACCAAATATGTCACCGCTGTCACCCCAGATTTTCTTTCTGAGTCTATTTGGCCGACTCAAGATGTCCTCTCTAGCCAGGAAATGCTTTCACACAAGAAATAAGGCCCTGGTGTATGGAACCAGCAACCACACTTCTTCTTAACTTTGATATACAAATTTGAGGAATAGAGTGATACAGAGGAAAGTTTATAATGGAGGGAATCAAGTTAGGGACTGGAGCTGGAGGGTGGGCAAGAAGTGAAATGGACCGTCAGGTGTTTTCCAGTCCTAGGTGCCAGAGGTTTAAATAATGCTTTAGTAATTCTTTTCCTTCATTTGAATTTCTCCACAAGTGGACCCTACAAGCTGTGTGCCAGTCATTTATTTGGAAAGTGATCCTAGGAAACAGAAGAGAGGGAGGTGAGATGGGAGGTCAGGAGGAAATAAAGTCAACGAAGGGTGCATTAAGGAACAAGTGACCATGGGGGCAAGTGGTACTCAATCCCTCCCACACCCTGAGATACTGTGTGTGACACATACAAGATGGGCCCACCAAGGGCAAAGCAGCTGGGGCATTTATCCTCACAGAGCAAAAGTCACTCCTGAGGGGTTCACTCCCCAGGGCGTCTGCCTGCCTGCACGTTCCTTGCCCAAGGACGCTGGCAAGCTGGCAAGAGTCTAAGGAGGCTGGGCTTGGCCAGAACTATCCGCAGCTGACACTAACGTGCGCCGGTCCCGACGATCTGTTACAGTCAAGTACAAACGCAATAAAATTAAGAGGAAATCACAGCTGCCACACGGAGGAGTGGGGAATCAGACGCTGGCCAAAGTCTAACACACATAGTAACACTTGATCACACAGAAGGATCCCCCACTTGCATGCCAAGATAAAAAACACAATTTTCATCAATACATAATGAAACAGAAAAGGGAGAAGGCCAGAAAGAGAAATGAGAATGCGAGGGTGGGGGAGGAGACAGAAACTGTCAGACGAGGTAGACGGTGCTAGCAGGGCCCCAGCCTTCCCACCTCCATCCTCCCCAGGGGGCAGGACTGAAGCCAGAGACAGAAATACATTTTTCAGGAAGGAAAAGGAAATGCTGTTGGAACGAAGAGCCTCCAAAGCATTAGTGGCAATGAAATGTTGAGAGAAAGCTGACTTCAGATACGTCACCTTGAGTGAACTCTCTTGTCCCACTGTCTCCTTGGAAACCGGCCAAGAGAAACTATCCAAAAATGATGCCCTCTGATGTTTTTATCTTCTGATTCCTCAACACACAATCCCACGTGAGCAGGCACCAATGGTTCCAAAAAGCTGCCGAAAGTCTGTTTAAATTTTCTCAGCTGCTCTATGACTCCGCCATGACCCCAGCTGGAATATGTTTCTAGCCATGGGACAGAAAGTCCCCAGGGAAGGCGGAAGGCATTGTTTCTGAGGATGCTCTGGCAGGGCACCCAAGGAGCATCAGGCTGTCTCCTTGTCTTTCTCTCCCCCTGACATGGGGCCTTGCTTTGTCTCATTTGGATCCCACATATACAGCAGCAAAGTCCTCCTGTACTATGTACAGCAGGTGCTACACATGTGTTTGCTGATTGACTTGAATCAGTCAAGTAGAGGAAGGGAAGGGATGATTGGGGATGTGGGGTTCCAGGCTGGAGGATGGCAGGCTTAGCCAGCTGGGTGGCCCCGTTTGCTTGGGCTGTGCCCAAGGGAAGTGGGGAACAAACACAGTTCTGAGGCCTGAGCCTGTGAGAAAGGACTTAAGCCCAGCATAGAAGTCTACAATCTGCCTACAGTTAAGGCCCTAGAGAGCTATGGCTTGAAGCTGAGCCATGGGGCTGGTCAGGGCCCCATGTCTGGTGGGAAGAACAGAGCTCAGAGTTCAACTTCAAGTGTGGGACTCCAAAGGCCAGACTTAGGAGGAGGAGGAGGCAGCTGGACAGTTAACAAATGGGAGTCAGATGTGGCTGGGTAGCCTGAGCTGGGGTGGCTGGGGAGAGCATGGACAGGGGGAACCGAGGCAGAAGGCTCCCACTGGGAAGGCATGGTTTCGGGGCCTGTGGTGGGGAGGGCAGCGGTCCTGAAGCAGTTCCATCCAGATCCTGGATCTGGCCACCTAAGGCTTCCATTAGTTCAGGTACTGACTGGGCCAGCATGAGGCCACCCACCAGGCCAGAGGGGAAGGCAAAGTGTGGGGACCTCTATGCATACAGCAATCCAAAGGAACCCACATGTGAGGACCAGAGCAGCCCTGACCTGTGAACAATGTTGACAGGGGCCATGACCTTCATCATTTCATATGAGTCTCCCAACGTCCATGGGAGGGGGTGGCACTAGCTCTATGTCCAGAAGCACTAAGTGGATCCCCCCAAATCACGGCTGGTAAGTGGCTGAGCCAAGAGTCTTTCAAACCCCAAACCCTGGGCTTGTTCCCAAGTCTAACACCAGAACACAGAGGGCAGGTGCTGGAGGCCAGGGGTGGAGGCTCAAAGGCTGATTGTTTGCAGACTGAATGAAATGCCAGAAAGATGGTGGCAGGTGGCAGATCTCAGGATGAGCATGGGGGGAAGACACAGGCCCAGAAGGGGGCCACACATCAGAAAAGGGCCTGAGTTTTAGATGCTCACGAGGAGCTGGCTGCCAAGGAGGTCTACTGAACAAAGCAATTCCCCTAGACCAAGAAATAAAGTCAGTGAGCAGAAATGCAACTGAGCCCACTGGCTCCAGCTTCTGGCTGACATCTCTAAGCAAGGAAGAAGCGCCACGCTTAGAAGACTTCTTAGGATGATTATTTAAATTCCAGAATTTGTGCAAACCTATCTGGCCTTTGTCTCTCTGTTCGAAGTTGTAGCAACAGAGACGCTGGGGCTGTGGCTGCATGAGCCCAGGGTGCTCACTGCACAGCCAGAACTCAAACCAAGAGAAACTCCCCCAGACCCAGAATTAAAGTCAGTGAGCAGGACGAGAACCCAGGAGGGCATGGCCCAAGCTGCAGAGATGGGAGGGCAGCCGGCCCCTCCTGCTGGCGGGAGACTTCCGGGAAGACCCCCCAAAGCACCCCAGCTTGGATTCCTCTCCCACAGCCCTTCTAGCTAGGAAACAAATTAACAGAGGAGAAGGAGGGGAAAAAGGGAGACTCCCTCTGGATTTTTAAAAAAATTGCCTGGCTGTGATTGCCTATTTAAGCTCACCTGGTAGAAAGAGAAGTAAAAACACTTCATCCTCCTCAGGGGGCCCTGGAAGAAAGGCAAGGTGAGAGCTGAGCAAGCGGGGGGTGGGTGTGCGTGGGTGTGTGTGTGTGTGGGTGTGTGTTTTGGGGGTAATGATGAGCAGACTTCCCAGGGAAGGAAACAACAAGGCTCCCCAGGAGAAAGATTAGTAGACAAGCTGGGAGTCAGGTGAAGGCCTTGACCAATGCCAACAGGGCCCCTGGACATCCGGCCTTAAGGGAGGCCTAAGTGCTCAGGCCATGACAAAAAGAAGTTGCCTGCACTAGGACACGGAGGGGACTCCCTTGGGAGCAACTGAGATACCCCCAGGGAGCAGTCAGGACAGTGCTCTCAGGCCACCACCCTCACGACCACCGTCCGTCCATGACCACGGGCCTGCAAGTTTATCGCCTGATGGGAAGTCCAAAGGCACTGATTCCAGGAAAGAAAGCCAACAATGAGCTGCCTCAACTCAGACCACTGGAGCCTGGGTGGGCCGCTACACACGTGGAGGGGTCACTGCTACCCAGGGAGACTGCGGTTGGGATGGCCAGCCTGAAACTCCTGTTCACCTCAGAGGTGATGCCTGTATCAACACACATTAATCCACAATTTTCCAGTACAGAATAGGGTCTTGGGATGGGCTAGAAGCCAGGACACTCTATTGAACCCTGAGGGAGTCTGAGTGACAGGACAAGTAGTTACAGGGCAGCAGGAGGGGCCAAGAGCAGGTCTCCCAGTTAATAAAGCTCCTTGGTATCAGAAGGTAGGAAGTCTAGTTGGAGTTTTGAAGAAAGGTGGATTCTGGAATAAAGGGGTAACTGCACCTTCCCCAGCAAGCCTCAGTATTCTTCTCAAAGCCAGGGTTCCAAGACAGGTGCGGAACAAGAGCCAGGACCTCAGAGTCAGTGCCCAACTATGCTAATTACACCGGCGTGTCAGCAGCACTTGCAAAGTCCATCTCACCGAACATTCCCGAAGGAAGCTACTGCTTTTCCCTGTGTAAGATGGGAGTGTCTCGTCCAAGACCACTGCCTCCTCAGAAGATGGCTGGGACATACAGAGCCTGGATTCTTAACCTTTGTGCTCCCTGCCTCCCCAGCTCCTGCCCCTTCCATCTGTGTCTGGCCTGACCCCTCCACCCCTTGTGCAGTCCTGCATTATCGAGAAGGCTCTTCAAAGTCCTGTACTTCTCCTCAGGATTCAGTGCATACATCCAGCCTGCCCATGGGAAGACAGGGCTCCTGGATTAAGACCCGGACATTCAGGGAGCCCGTCCTGGCCTGCTCACACACACTCTCAGCTGCTCTGAGCAGGAAGCAGAAGTCTACTTCAACCAAGTGAAAAGCCACACAAAGGAAGAGCTCTCCTTCCTTACATGTTTAAGGATCCAGCTTGATTAAATGACAGCCCAGAATTGAGGCAGCTCCAGTCTTCCCCTCTAAGCAACTTTGCAAATAAGCTCCCAGAATTTACCATCCTATAATTTTTTCAAGAATTACTGATGGAACTAAAGAAACTATGTCACCTTGTTTTCGCCTCTCAAAGCATAAAATGTTCCTTATCATTTATAAGAGGTCAATTTCAAAGATTAGCAAATAAATAGTAACATTAATCAGGGACATGATCAAGAAAGACCTAAAAGTCCTCGTGAAGCTTGGAGGTCCCCTACTGTCGTCCTGATACTCACCTACCTTCCAAAGGCCAGTAGAGGCCCCACCACTAATGTAAGCACCTGGCTCTCAGGAAATGACCGAATGCTAGATTTCCTGGAGAAAGTGGAGAAAAGGGAATTCTGGGGAGGAGAGTGAAGTCAAACTTGCTCCCTGTCAACCAAGGGCTTCAGGAAACCTCGCCAGTCTACTACACAGGAAAGACCAAGTTGAAAATCATGGAGGATGCTGGGTCAGCCCACTTGCCAGATCTGCCCCTTTCCAGCCTGGCCAACACATTTCCTCTCTAAACCTCAGATTACTCAGCTGGAAAAGTACGTGATAACAGAGCTTGCCCACACGATAAGGCTATATAGAGAATTATGAGATCAGTCATTTAAAAAGCTTATTGGCACAGGGCCTAGTACTCAGGAAGTATTAATAAATGTTTGCTATTATTGTGTTGTTATTTGAAATCCTCAACCCAATGTGCATGCTCTAATGGCTGTTACAATGTGATTAACAGGATCACATACTGGCAGCCTCCCCTTGGCAGTGTTCTCTGCTCAGTGCTGATCTGTCAACTACATGACCTCCCTGAAATCTGGCTGTTTACATCCTAGTGAGTTGAATCGGTTTCCTGCACAATTTGCCCTCAACTGCCTTTCCTGATTTCTTGTTTTAGGCAGATATTCTAAAGAGTAGAGCATTCAATGTCATAGGTGACCAGCCCACCAATACTTTCTATATGAGGTCAGGGTGTTCAAGGGCCAGAGCGTAAGGGTTGAAATAATTCACAGTCTAGAATCTACTTCAAAGGTAACATTTTGGAGCAATGCAAGTCAATTTCATGTGGCTCTGCTCACCCCAGAAGTCACAATTTCAGCACACAAATAGTTGGGTGGCCCAGATCACTGCTCGATATCAAAGTTTCTCTTGTTTTATGGACTGCTGTGTCTACACTCCAATTCCCTTTCTTTTCCCCTAAGATGCCCTGGGGATTACTGAAAAGCTGTTAGCCTCTAAGTGGGTCAAAGCTCCTAGTGCTGACATACTTACTTCCTGAGCATGATTCTTCATGTACATCCAACAGGTCACCATCTGGTCCATCCAAGGTTGGGCTCACCTCCCTCCAGGAGGCTTCTCTACCCTCCTGGAGTGAGCCGGGTTCCTCAGTGGGAGGAACCTCCCCAGTGGGGCCTGGACTGGGCTCCAGGCTTTGGTCCATCCCTGCAGGAGCAATGCTGACATCCACAGCCCCTGGGCCCTCGTTCTCCAATGATGTGTGATCCCCATGTGCACTTTTCGCATCTCTGGCACCTGCAGCACTGTTGGCAGGGGATGTCAAGGCACTGCTGCCCACCAAGGTCACAGGGGAATGGTACTGAGGTATAACGCCAACAAACTTCAGGCCCCGACTTGCGGCCTCCTGGACCTGGGAGGCAAACAACATGAAGGGAACTGGTGAATGGGATGGTCTATCAAAGAGGCGCGCAGCATCCCAGCACCTTACTGAGGCTTCCGAGAACAGAATGCCAGGCTGCAGAGGGGCCATGTCCCCGCGGCAGTGCCCGCTCTCCATCCCAACCTGATGTGTTTCACAATGTGTTTCACTATGTTGTCTGAGAGAAACACAAAGGATGTGGCTGTGAAGCGTTGGGATCACGTTTCTTTAAAACACTGCGTTAATTGCTGTTAGTTTTTCTTTCTGTCATTTAAACAGGCTAGAAAAAGGTTATAAAAGGATAAGCACCACCAAACAGAGTTTGAAAGAGGAAGTTCATTATTTTGCCAACAGTTTACTTTTTGTTATTTCTTTTTCTGATGAATTGCCTACTTCCTGCCCACCAGGCTACTATATAAAAAGTGTTTATAGAGATATATATATGAACTGCCAGATGGCATCTTATGACCCAGAGAGCTTCCTTTTTGACACAATAGTTCTGGCAGGGAAGGTCAAAGGTGGGGAAACCCAACCTTGTGTGAAGGCTGCTGGGCATCATGCTCCATGGTACGCTCAGGCCTGGAGGATCCCACACCAAGGTGTCTACAGAGCACACCTGGCTAGCAGTCTTGGCAGGCCTGTCTGGGCCCTCCCCATGCAGGTACCACCATCTCGCATAGGGAAGCAGCCCACAAGGAGTCTCAGGACACTTGAACTCTCCCTCTTCCTTAAAAAAATAGCTCCAGGCCATTGCATTTAGTCTTCAAACTTTGAAAGAAAAACTGAAAGAGCCTAATAAAATTCAGCAACAGCCACACCAAACTGGCAGGCTACAGGGGACTTTCCCAGCAAGGATTCTCAAGTCATATAAATAAGAAGGTAGAGACCTCTAAGCTGTCTAAGTCTTATTCACTAACCCCTAAATGGATGGCCTCAGCAACCCTTAAGGCTTCTGCAATAATCATCTACTTACTGTCACCAAGAGTCAGTAAGAAAGGCTGGCCTGGAGCTACCTTCAAAGGAGAAGCAGTCTTGGCAGCCCACCGTGGCTGAGCTGCCTTTAATGCTAAGCACACTGCACATTCTAGAAAAAAATCTAGAGCAGTTCCAAATGTATAGTTCAATCTTTCTATAAAATTTAGACTGTACTAAACATAGCATAACAATAGTACTAAGGCCATCCAATGTACCCCCCTATGACACATGGGGCCCTGAACTAGGTATTTTACATAAATTGTTTTAATCCTTCAACAAGCCTGGGAGGAATTATTATCTCCATACTGAGACGCAAGGGTATTAAAGTCATAAAGCAAGCACTGAGGAGCCAGATTCAAAGTCAGGGCCCGGTCCAAGCCCAAACGGACGCAAGTCCAAGTGGATACACTTTGAGGTACCAAATAGATACATAGCCACCAGCCTGTATGTGTCCACTTACCCGTCCCGGGTTGGCTCAAATCACACTTAGAAAGTGAAAAAATAAAAGAAAGAAAATCCTTAAAGTTTTCCTGTTCATTCTAGCAATTCATCTTTCACTTATTAATCTCTGATTTGCCTATTTTAGAAATTGTCTTGGACAACTTCTCAAAGCAGACCTAGGTGACAACAGTTTTAAAAGAGTAGGGAGATAATTGTATCAAAGAACCTTAGGTTGGGCCGGGGATTTAGCTCAGTGGTTCCGGCACCTGCCTTGGAAGCGCAAGGTCCCGAGTTTGATCTCCGGTACCAAAAAAAAAAATATCAAAGAACCTTAGGTTAAAGAAAACCACTATTTACCAAAGCATGGCTCAGAGCTTCCTGGCAACATAGGCAAAAAGAAAAGGGCAATGGATTTTACAGCCCTAAAGGAAAGGCAGAAACAGCCTCCCACAGAGGAAACAGCTGTGATGACGAAGCTCAACCTCAGGACAGGCTCACCTGGAGTCATGGCAACGGCATGGCTTTGAAGGCTTTCAGAAGGCTGGGCCTAGGCTCCCAAAGTGTTACTCAGTGGCATGAGGGCCCGCAGAGGGTTACATAAGCTTTCTGCCCTCAGTGATCTCTTCTATAAAATGAGTTGCTTTGAAGATTAAACGTCATGCACAGCAAGTGAAGTCAGGGCACAGAGAAGGTACTGTGGCCATGAGAACGACATAGACCTCTCTCGGACAGTCCCTGGCTTCTGTGGCCCTCCAGACACTGCTGAGGGTCACCCAGAGAGGCGCGGTGAAGGCTGGACACAGGGTATCATCCTAGCCCTCTCCTTCCTCCCTGGGACTTGAAGAACTGGAGAGGATTAAACATCACTCAGACTTCAGCTCTCTCCCACCACAAATTAGACAATCATATTCTTTTGCCCAAATCCATCCTCTGGCCCAGGGGTTCTCAAAGTGTGGCCCCAGACCAGCAGCGTCACTGTGCCCCGGGAGCTTGCTTGCAATGCGGACTCTCAGACCTACACATTCAGCAGCGCTGAAGAGGGGCCCAGTCACTCTTGTTTAACAAGCCCTGCAGATGACCCTGGGCAGCCTGGTGTTTATGAAACCCTGCCACAGAAGACATCTCATGAGGGCCGGACGAGGGTACTAAGTATCTGCTGAATGAATGAATGAATGAATACAGTAACTAATGAATGAGCACATGTGTCTCCTCCCCTAGAAATGAGCTCCTGGAAGGTTACAATGGTGAAACATTAATTTTTCTAGCTCTAGAGCTCAACAAACATTTATTAAATCCCTATACTGGCCCAGACAAACACTGTGCTTAGGTATTAAGGAGACAAAACAGAAGCCCTGGCTCTCAAGAAGATTCAGCCAAGTACTATTAAAAAAAACAAAACAAAACACTACACTCACAATAAAATTTATATTTACATTAGTTACATTTAAAAAGATCAAGATTTTAAACTTTATAGGCACAGTTTTAAAGCAACATTTTACACACATACACACACAATGCATAGAAACATTCAACAAAATGAAAACAGGAGTGCATTCTAAAAGTGAGGCTCTGAGTGATTATATTTGTGTGTAATTTTTCAAAGTTTATTATTATTAGAGTTGAAAAAAGTATCTTAAGAATTTCTCATAGAGGATGATAAATGCAGTAATGGATATGGAGATATTCCAAAATGAATTGAAAAATTGATTACTTCTGTCCAAAGGAGAGGATGAGAAAAGTTTCTCACAGAGGGTCAGGGCTCTAACAAACGGAAAGCAATATAGTAGGAAGAGGTGAAGAGTGTGGTAGAACTGAAGTATGTATGTCTCAACTTGAAGTACTCAAATCCCTTTTTTCCCCACAATAGTGTGTTTGACAAAATCTATTTGGGGACCAAATATTCAGGAGGCTTTGAAGGGTGAATAGGAGCTCACCAAATACGTAAAGGGAGAAGGGCAATCCATGTAAAGGCAAGAAAGAATTATCCTGAGCAAAAGTTTCATGGTGAACAACAGCCTGTATGCTAAAGAAACTTCCAGAAATATTTCTGAAAGTCACATGAGAAGCCAGGAGCACCAAGAAATGAGACTGGACTAGAAATCATGAAGACTGGAGCATATGTCCTCGGACACCAAGGTACTAAAGGTTCTGACTTCACCCTGCAGGCCAACACATCCCCAGCTTCCTCACCACAGTAACCCTAAGAGCAGAGAAGAGTGGCCCTGAGAGCGGAGCACAGGATTTATCTGAATACTCATTTTTTTATCTTACACATCAATGAAAATTTTATGTCCTGTGCCACGGTGTCTCATACTATCCAAACCTTTTTACAAGCTGCTCAAGTTAAATGCTCTGTCCATCCCAGGCCTTTCAGAGAAACACTCGTGCCTCAAGAGGAAGGATCTTTGTGCATAAATCTTTTTCTGCAGCTCTGCTTGCTTCCATTGGGAGGATTCCTGAAAGTAGAATTAATAGCCCAAGGGATATTAACTTCTCAAAGGCTTGGTGTAGGCTGCCAAATTGTTTACCAGAAAGGGTGAGTAGTTCTTTTTAACCAGAAGACTGAATTTAAGTCCTATAAAGATCAATATTTGCCTAGACTCTAGGGGCTATGACTCTTCTGGTTTTCTACTGTATCTTAGTGTACTTTTGATTCTCTTTTTCTGTACTGACCATATATATATATATACCTATAGCTAAACTGAATCATGACTGTTTTTCATTTATTTTCTCATTTATAACTTTCACTGAAAAACTCTTCCAATACATTTAATGGTGGGCACCAGACAACATCTGTCAGGGTTTATCCTCAGCCCACCGGGCTCAACTCTTCTTTCCTCTTGGTGACTCTACTCACACGGGTTTAGTCACTAATAATATGTTAATTATTCCCAAATTTGGATGCCTAGTCCTGACTTCCCTTGGAGGTTCAGACCTATAAGGCCAATGGTCACAGATGATAAGTCCACTACTGACTTTGTGAATCTGGGGCCGGAGATTTAGCTCAGTGGTGCCGCCGCCTTCCTCACAAGCGCAAGGTCCTGAGTTCAATCCCCAGTACCAAAAAAAAAAAAGTTAGCACACTTGTGAATCTGGAGTCCCAGGTAGCTTCTTCTTCAGTTCATTCCTTTCTCTAATTCCATGGGTTCATTCAACACATCCTGTCAGATTTATCCCTAAATGTTTCTGTAATCCTACCCTCATTCTTCACACATAGAAGGTAACCCTTGGGCTGGGGATTTACCTCAGTAGTTTCGCCGCCTGCTGCGCAAGTGCAAGGACCCGAGTTCAATCTGCGGTACCAAAAAAAAAAAACAACGTAGATTGGAATAGAAGGTAGCCCTCGTCATCTGTGGCTGGACATGAGCATGACTTCATGCCCTCACACCCCAGGGATCACATCAACATGGAAGAACAAATCATGAATAGTCAGGTCACCTTAGCTCTGGAGTTCCCAAGGACCGTCACATACAGGACCACAACTGTAATTCGTGACAACAACAACTACAAATATTGCACAACTCTTCTACAAAGAACATCCCCAAACATTAGCTTAGTCTTCTAAATACCACCTTACAGAAAAGGAAACTGGCTAAGAGAAGATTCTACGACTGCTCAAACTTCACAGAGTGAATCAAAGGCAATCTCTAGATTTGCCTCTGAGCGTTCTAAGCCCAATCTGATGCTCCTCCAAAGACACCATTGTCTCATCTTTATACTATGCATCTTCTGCCAAGGTGACCATTTAGACACCAGTGTAAACTGAAATATATTCTCATGTACCTTATCTTCACTTCTGCTGCCTTTAAGAACCATGCTGTTCCAGGGCTGGGGATTTAGCTCAGCGGTTTCACCACCTGCTGCACAAGCACAAGGACCCAAGTTCGATCCCCGGTACCAAAAAAAAAAAAAGAACCATGCTGTCCCAAATACTTAAAGGAGTAATAATTGGTTTAGGTACCAAGAGAAACAGAGCCATACTGATTGACCCAAGACTTCATTTGATTACTCCATACTGTGTACAAATTCCATAGTAACTATAATCAGAGTAGTATTATTAAAGAGATCTTTTTAAAATTTAGTTATATACGAAGTCTCAACTCATTGCAAAAAAATATCATCTTTGGTTATATATTCAAGAAACTGCTTTTATTAAACACTAAGAAGTTTACCCTGAGTGTCACTCAGGCAGTAGTTTGCACACTGATTATGCCGAGCATTGTTCGGGCAGGTGTCATTTCAACCAATTTGCAGGAGATACACTCATACATCTGTTTGTTTTATATTGACTATTTTTGCATACTTTTTATTCAGAATGTTTTACTCACCTCTGATGTTTGTTTCTAGTGAAATCTAATAACAAGCTCTGGTTATTTTCTTTTATTAATTCGTGTTTATTTGTAGCACAAAATTATAGGTTATTTTTCACAATCTATGAAAACTCTTATGGTAAGTACATTAGATATAATTTTTATACTTCTCCAGAACTCAGTGATATTCTTTTACAGTACAAAATGGACACATTTGGGACACTGAGCCTGAACAGGAAGGAAGTGCCAAAAGATCTGCAAAAGAAAAATCAGAGAAAGGGAGACATATCAACATATCAGACAGGAAAAGTCTGTTATGAAATGGAAAGACAAAAAAAACGCCTCCTTATTGTCAACTACTCATAATACAGAAATGATAGAACTTGAAAGAAGAAATGAAACTAAAAAACTTCCAACATTGGTCAATGATTCTAGTAATTCTATGGGTGATAGATAGAGTTGACCAATATCTAACAAATTATCTTATAATAAAAAAGAGGAAAAATGTTATTATGAAATATTCATGTACCTTCCGGACCAAACAATATGGAATTCATTTGTTACTTATTCAAAACAAGGAGGTTCAAAAAGTCACTTACATTCTAGATTAGGTCTAACAGACCAAATAACTGAAAAATAGAGGATAGCAAAATGCCAACCAGCACGTTCATCATCGACATCTTCATCATTATGTTTAGTGGGTAGACAGTTAATTGAAATTATACCACCCACAGAAAAATAGGAAAGGCCAACACGACAGTGTAAAGTGTGTTGTTCAAAGAAAGACAATAATGTGGAAAGAATTCGGAAAGAGACTAGATACAGCTGACCAGACTGTAATGTTGTCTTACATACTGAATGGGGTTTTTTTGGTTTTTTTTGGTACCAGGGATCGAACTCAGGTCCTTGCACTTGCGCAGCAGGCAGTGAAACCACTGAGCTAAATCTCTGGCCCTGTATTGAATGTTTTAAGATATACCATACACAGAAAAATTATTGGATTTGATAAAATTGTCATTTTATATTTCCTGTTACATTAGCTTATAAAATTTAACCAAAAATGCAATTTTTGGTTATCCTGTATTTTAAATAACTGCACTGGTGAGTGGTTAAAACATACCATGGCATTGGGATAATCCCAGAAAGTCTAAGATGGACTGTCTGTTACTCTACTTTCAAAATGAGTATTATGTTGTTAATGATGAGTGCAAATATAGGATATGCACTATGTGACACTACACATATTTGTGTTTTAGAATATATATATATCAGTCTGAATGAAACTAGTTAGGGAGAAATGAAGCATGATGGGCTAGATTTAGTAAAAATGGAAGCTCTATGTAACATGGGAAAAGGAGCATAAGGCTACTTGCCCACCAGTAGAACTAGAGCCTCACAGTTCATACTGGATGGCATGGGTCAAAGGTTGGACTAGTTAAAAGGCTGCTTTGTCTAAATCTAGTGAAGAAAATGCCATGGTTAATTTTATGTGTTGACGTGACTAAACTATGGCGGCCAGTTGTTTGGAAAAACACTAAACATTGCTGTAAAGGTTTTTTTTTTGAATAGGTATGATTGATATCTACAATGAGTTGATTTTCCCCATAATGAGATGGGCCTCATCCAATCAGAGGAAAGATGTAAGTGTATGTTCTCCAGATAGGAATGAGACAACTAGGACTTAATCTGGTATCGAGGCCAGGTCCTGGGGGGACCCTCTTTAGAAGGTTTTCAGAGATCATTTTTCTCCAGGTAAAGGAAACTTCTACCATAGGTTAAGGACAGCTGCTACACACCAAATAAGGGAAATTACCTCTGTAACTGGTAGTTATTTTCTACAAGTACTAGGTAGAGTCTATCTTTATGATTAACTTACTGGAATTCTTATACCTAAGAGCTAATTAATGCTAAGAATCAGGAAATTACTGCTTTTAAAAAATACAGAACTGTGCTGTACTAATCATGCATCACTGTTTAAATTTAATTCAAATTAAATAAAATTTTAAAATTCAATTCTTTAGTCATATGAGTCACATTTCAGGTGCTCAGTACCCACTCATGGGTAATGACTACCCTTGTGGACAGTGCAGATATAGAACATGTCTGTCTTCACATAAAGTTCTTCTGAGCAGTGCTACTCTATAGCATGATAAATCACATACAAAACAGAAATACAGTCTTTGACAATCATTTCAGAAGCATATAAAATGAGGTAAAAACCACAACTCAAACTGACATGCATCCGAAATACACCCTACACCACACCACTGCCCGCTCTGTCCCTCCTAACTCATGGGCCACCACTGGAGATGGTGACATACGCACAGAGCCCACAGAGGCATGTACTGTATGTCAAGGACAGGCACAAAAATGCTGTTTGAGGTTAGCCGGTTACATGTGCATCTTTACGGTGAATATTTTATCACACACACGCAGCCCTTCCCATCTTTTGTCACCTAAACTCTTGTACAGCTTTCTGAAAAGGAGGCTCAAAAATAACACATTTCAGCTCACATCTGAATCTGTCTTTCGTTTTGCTGTGTTAACACTTAGCTTCAGGAATTAAAAGCTTTGCCAGGCATTGCTGGGTGTTGAGCTCTGCTACAAGGCCATGAGGAAAGATCATGTATACCTTATGATGGTGGAGTTTTCTCATTTGGTGACCAAAAATGCTTAGAATGAACTGTGGACTGCAAGTCTGAGGACCTAAAGCTTTGGATCAGCTCTGGCCCTCACTAGCTATGTTACTAGTTAAATCACTTGATTTAACTGTGCTTCAATTTCCTTCTGTATACAAAGGGGCTAATAACAGTCATTCAATCACCCATTCATTCATTCATTCCATTAACTACTTACTTAAAGCTACTCTGTGCTGGGTACTGGGTTCTGTGGAAATAGCCATAAACTGGGAAAAAAGACACTATCCCTGCCATCTTGGATTTCATATGATTTGATTTAAATGAAGGAGTAATTAAGACACTGAAGAGTTTTGTTCCATCCTTTTCAAATTGTCTATACTCAGTGTGACCTGCTGTCCTCAGATTCTCAGTGGGGCTGGGGTTTAAGAGAAAGGATATTCCTTTATTCTTCTCTGCTATTAGCGTGATTTGGTAAGAAGTATGAGCAAAGCTGTAAGAACTCAGCAAACTACAGATATCCTTAAAAATAAAAGGAAGAAATGGGGCCCAGAGTTCTTGCGAAAATAGAGAACGGACTTTTCCTTTGGTAGCTTTGTTCAGGACAGGCATTTCTAATAAAAGGAACTCTACATGGCTGCATTATCTATGTTAGTTGACTCAGTTCTCTCACTTAAATTTACAAAGAATGGAATGCACTGGGGGTTAGAAATCTACTGAGAACTAAGAGAAGTATACAGGGACTTTGAAACTCCTACTCCCCAAAGACTTTCAACTAGCCCTTAGTGGCCTCCCAGAACCAACCTAACAGAAGATCCCCATCCCATGTCCCAAGTCTAAGTAAGATACAAAAGGGAGGTGAAGAAAGGAAGGCCTTCCTGTGAAGAACCACCCAACAGTTGCTCAGAGCAAGCAAGTGACAGGCAGGGCAAGGCCAGACAGAGCTGGACTTGGGGAGACCCAGAACAACCATGCCCAGCACTGTCAGCAATCTTTCTCCATGTTTTGTCCTTGCTTCTCTTTATTTGTTGACATCATTTTTTTCCTTATCTAGGACTAATTTTTTCCATGTAGCAGAAAATATGACCATCACTAACTTTGGAGTTTTTCTGCTAACAGCTTAGTCACTGGAGACAGAAAGTCTAAACTTCCTAATCACTCACAGCAAAATATACCTGGGAAGGGTTCTCCGATTGGCCCAGCCTAGGACAGGTGCCCACTTCTGGACCAATTGGCTCTAGCCAGAGTACAGGGTGTTCCCATAGAAATCATACAGCTGGACTGTGGGAACAAAGAAGCTCTTAGAAGAATTACTTCAGGGCAAACAAAATAAATTCTTAAATCATATAAACAACCCACATAAAATAAAAAGCTATCAGACAAACATTACATAAGGCACAAGGCAAACAAAACTAAGTAACTCTTAAATCTGCATCCCTCATAACAACACTGATATATTTTTGTCAAAAACGGTTTCTGTATAAGTGCTCTAGGTTAGTTAGTCCGCATAGACTCAGCATGTATCTATTTCACAGAAGTTACCTTTGTATATCTTCCTTAGGACCACGCATGATTGTTTATTAGGAACACTTTTTGGGGTTAGCATTGTAGCTCAGAGGTACAGCACTTTGGAATCACTGTCCAACCTCCAACCATTCTACTGCACAGTTTCCCATAAGGAATGCTCAGCCAGGGGAAGGGGCCCGATGTGAAGAGCCAGCACGCTGGAGCAGATAGGAGTCACCTCTAGCTAATTCTCACTGGCCCAGCCAATCCTTGAACTCCCTCAATTTATACCCATCACCAGATTTTTTTTTTTTTTACTACCAGACATCAAACTCAGGACCTTGTGCTTTCAAGGCAGGTGCAGCGCCACTGAGCTAAATCCCTGGCCCACTCACCAGATTTCCAGATTTTAGTATGGTGTGGTTGCCTAACCTCAGACAGGTTCCTGGAGTGAAACAGTGACCTTAGCCCAGGAAAACTGCCATCCTCCAGGTAGGAGCACTGAAAACAGAAACTGGCAGGAGGATCCGCTAACTCTAACCAAAGCTGTAAGACCCTCAGGCTTCTATCAATTTTAGTGCATACTCACAAAGTAAATGGATAAAGCAAACCTTAAAACATTTTGTTAGCAAAGCATTTAAACAGCCTTTGATCAGGGGTCAACGAATGCAAGCCAAACTTCAGTTTATTAGTTTTGTGGCTGCCTAAATCCATGGTTGGTAAAAGAACCTTACCACAGGTGAAATCTGTGCATTCAGAAGCGATTTGGGGGAAGGATTCCCATAAAGAACAAGGCTAGCAAAAGTAAGGAGGTGAGAAAGTATCCAAAATTATGCAGGGAAGAACAAACCTGTGGTGTACCTGCATGGAAAATCCAAAACATTTACTGAGAGCTTACTATATGCCCAACATGGATTTACACGGATTCACTGATTTCATCCTTATAACCATAACAGTAGGTATTCCCTTCTAATTCTCATGTTATAGATTAGAAAACTGAGGCACAGAGAAGCTGGGCAATTTGTCCAAGGGCATACAGCTAGTAAAGGGTAAGTAGGAAAACCTAGGCAGTCTGGCTCCAGAGCCCACGTTTTTACCTATTATGCTGCTCAGCATTTATATTCACTATAATATATCCTCTACCCTAAGATATACTGTCAAATTCTGGGGCTAGGTCTTAAAGAAGTCAGGAATGTTCAGATTCTGGACTTTTTATTCAGTGAGATGCCATCCTGGTCTATGAGCAACAGCAACCAACTAAAGGAAAGTAAATCTGTCCACGGCAAGTGGAATGGACACAGTGGGGTGGGGTGGGGGGTAAGAGCAGCAAGCAGACAGGAGGCAGAGTATGGCTGCAGCTCCGGAAGTCACTCCAGAGTGCATGGGAGAGGTCAGAAAAGCCTATGCTTGCCATGGGAAAGGATAGGAGCAGTAGGCGGGAGGCCAAAAGGAGAGGGAGTAGTCTGTTGGCTAAAAGTTGCTATACCACTGGACTCTACTAGGCTAAACAACTGGAAAGGAAGACAGGTTTTAAAGCAAAAAAGGTGAAACAATTAATAATTATGCTAAGATGACAGGCATGAGCTGTGATTGTCCAAGCCAACTGTCACCTACTTAAATACAGCCAGCAGGGAGGGCCCCGAAAGGTGCTTTCAGAGCTCCACAGATGACTGCTCTTTCTTACTCTTCCCTCTCCAGCCCATGGGCTTCAGCTTCCATCACTCTCCTGCTGGGACCTCCCTGGCTTTCTCCACCTGCCCAGCCACATGGTCATGTCCCTCCATCTCCCCATCTCCGCCCCGCCCCGCCAGGGCCATGAGGAAGGCTCAAGGTGCTCCATCTAGGCTGCCGCCACTCAGCTGGCCGGCAATTTCTCCGTGCCTCCCTAGCCAGCTATCTTGGGCTTCCCCTGTGGCCCTTTCTCCCCTTTCCTTCACCCCCTCCCCAAACCCCAATTCCCCCTCTGGTTCTTCAGAGATGATCTGAAGAGGAAATCAAGGCTGAAGCCCTGACCCCATAGCCTCTTCTGTTTACCTTTAAGCATATCCTCTCTGTCCCCAACATCAGTGAGGCTCGGCCAAGGCTAAGCCCAGGCCCTGAGTTCCTATTTTCTGGCCCCCTGGAAGACCCAACCCCACTGATGGCCACTTTCCTCTTTTATGCACTCAGCCTCTTCCTCTTTACCGGCACTTTCCGCCCCACATAAAATCAAATTCAAGCTATCTTAAAAAAAAGGAGGAAAGAAGCCAGCCAAGCAACCAAACAACAGCAGCAGCAGGAAGTGATCCTCCTCCCCCGCAGCCAGCCTGGCTGACTCCACCTCTGATCCCTGCAAAACCCACGACAGCCTGGCTGAAACTTCCCCCAGCCATCATCTTCTGATCTCTGTGTTGCCAACTCCCATGGGCCCTTTCAGTGCTCACTGCCATCCTTCTCCTGGGTGTTTCATGGCGTTGGGACTCCCTCCCCTAGAAGTGCTCCTCCCTGACCTTGAGGCTGCACCTCAGCTGGCTTTGCTTCTCCGTGCCTTCCTGCTTACTCCTCCTGGCAGCTAGACCGGGTCTCTGCAAAATGTGACTTGGTCCAGCTCATTTTAAACTCTGCAACAGATCCCAAGTTCTGACTCTGGCCTGCAGAGCCCAACACCCTATTCCACCTCGGACTGGGGCTTGCCCACCTCTCCGGCCGCGTCCCACACCTGTTCACTCCCCACCTCATTCACAAGCCCATGTTATTTATTTATCCTTAAAGTCGGTCCCCATCAGAGAGCTTGCACTGGCGGGGCCCTTGACTGTCCACAACTTGTTGCTGAGTGGGCACTCCATGAGGAAAGGACCTGTATTTCATGCTCTGCTGTGTCCCCAGACCTGGAACTGCTCTCTGGACAGTAAACACACAGGGAATACTTATTTAAGGAGTGAAGAGGCAAGATATTAAATTTTAAGCACCTGAGGCTACCCCCAAGTGAGAACTTCTGGAGTCTTCCGTTTTAGGAAATATCCATGTGGGACCAATCATGTTTTGAAAATACATTCAAGTGAGATTTTGAAAATCTATACATTTATTTGCTATTCCTGTCATCTTTAACAGCAAAGAGAATTGAGGCCTAGAGAAATTAAGGTTTCGGGTCTGGGGTGCATCTCTAGAAAGCATCACTGTTAAAAGGAAATTATTTGCAGCCCTCTGGTTATCAGTCCATCTCTTAAAAGCCAAGACAATCTTCCCCTCAGGAAAAAGAAGAAAGGCAGCAATAAACAGTTTGTTAACATTAGTGCTTCTTATCAAGGTGAAAAATGCCTAAGGGCCAGGCATTCTCCTGGGCTTTCCTTATAAAGGCACTACCTAAGACCAGGCAATGCATTTCCTCAAAGGAACAACAACAAAACACCCAAAAAACAGCTAGAATCCTGGAGTTGCTGAGTTGGCGACCCAGATTTTTACAGTGGTAATACTAGTGACCCTGAAATTACAAGCTTGGTGTTCAGAACCTCAAGGGCTTATTTAGGACTCCTGGGAATGTTCTGGAAAACCAGCTACAGCATCTTCATGGAACTCAAATCTCAGCAGCACAGTTAAATTATTGCGGCAAAAGAATGCAAGTTTAAAGAATTTAACCAGGAGCAGATGTTTCCTTTCACACCACGTTGCTTTAACATCTAGTATTCGTGACTTTTTCCCCCACCATTCCCTGATTTACATAGGCTTCAAAAACTTTAATGAAAGGCATTTCAACAAAATGTTAGATGGTGCGGGTGGGCATTTATCCTAGTTTTAACCCTTACTTAAAAAAACCTTTACTATTCCCATAACTCCAGACCAACAAAAAAATAACAGGGTCCTAATGGCATCTGAAACTCCCATGGTAAACAGGGCAGTTAAACTAAGTACTTGGGGATGGTTTTCATTACAATGTGCTAAAGAAATGAATGTTTTATTGTACTTTGTAAATACCCTGGAGAACCCTGGGATGGCTTTTCTGGAAGATGGAAATGATTTTGAGAGCATTTCAGATCTCATGAAGATATGTGATTCCTCTGAGTAACAATGGGGTGGGCTGCGGGCGGGGTGGGGGGGAGGAGGGGTCTGAGAAGTGCACAGTTATGAAGATTATTTTCAATGCCCAATAAGCATTACATTTAATACTCACTTTCTTATTCTCATTTCTTGCCTTCATTTTATTTTTTATGGATTCTATTTTAACCCTGTATGTTCTAAAAAGTTTTCTCAGCACATCTAAGTTCATGCATATGACAGGCTATTTTCCAATGATGACAACAACAGAATCCCTCATTCCATGTGGCAAAGGGGCCAGAACCTTGCCAGAGAGGTGGAGTCCATGTCCCCTGTACTAGTAGAGGTTTGTTATATCTCAACCAATGAGTAGGCTAAAAAGGACCCTATGAGATTTTTGAGGTCCAATCATAAAAACTCCATAAACTTTCACCTTGTTCTCTTGGGATACTTGCTGTTAGACCCCAGCTGGCATCCTTTGAGGAAACCCAAGTAGGTTATAGAGAGGCCTGCCACTAGGCATGTGAGTGCATTATCTTGAAAGTGAGTCCCCAGCCACTACCAGGCCACCAACTTGATACCATGTGCAGCAGAGATTAGCTGCCAAGTTGCAGACTTCTGAGCAAAATAAATGGCTGTTGTTTTAAGCCAGTATGTTCTGCTGTTGTTACACAGCAAAAGATATCTCTTGAAATACTAATTCATACCAATAGGAAATACTTGCTTCCATGATTTCTTCAAATGTAAAATCCACAATTCCTTACAAGAGATGCAGTGACTAGCACCTTCAAATATGCAGAAATGTAAACAAGGACAACTCAAATGCTCCCCAGAAGTGGGCCTTTAGGGAGGTGCTTTAATTGAAGAGGTAAGAACAATATGTAATTAACCTCTCAGTTTGTGATAGAACATTCAAACTGCTGGAGCAAACAGGCATCCTCAGGTAAACAAACACTGGCCCTGCAATGCGCCTTACATTATTAATCAGCTTAGCAAACCTGTAGGCAAATTTAGGCTCCGTTCTTGTTTATCACAAGTTACAAATGTGCAGAGCATGAATTAATGATGATTTTTTACTATTCAAGAGTGACACAGAATAATGCACACATTCCCAGGCACAAGTGAAACCAGAAAGGGTCACAGAGACCCTTTGCTTGAGGCTTAGGGGAAAAAAATCCATCCATGTTATTCCTCAGGCATCATAAAGAGAAGCTTCAGTCTTCCTCTGGGGAATGTCTAAGAAGTTAGAGAAGCAACTGCATCTCATTCAAAACAGGAAACCACTGAAAATAAAGTTTCTACCACAACTGAACAATGACTAGTTCCACCAAAAACTCTTCCCACCAGGATTATATTTAAACATTTTCCTTTAAAGTTTTTCTACCTGTGCAGGTATTTCTCTTCTGACGTCTATTCCATATAGTCTCCACATCACAGCTGTCTAAATGCTTCCTTGCCTTTTGTCCAGTAACATCCCTGCTGTCCTCACCAATAACCTCCAGTAACACCCACACCACCTTGAGGCAGGATAGAAAAATCAAGACAGGTAGAAGGAGAAATGAAAAATCATAATTTTAAAATTATACTTTTAAGAAAAACTGCACCTTCTGGACACAATTATCCAAAGTTACAAGGCCTTATTCCCTTCCAGAAAAAAAAATCCTAAGGGTCTTAAAGATACAATCCTCTTATTTGAGGCCATGCTTTTCACCTGTAAATTGAGTCTGCACTTTTCTTCCCACAGACCTCCATCCTCAAGGAACCAGCACTGCTAAGTGAGCACCTTACCTCTAAACTTCAAACACACGCCAATAGTTTGCATTCTAACCTAGTCCAGCAAACGAGCAACCGGACAGACGCTTGGGAGACACATCCTAGATGTCCTGAGGACACCCCAAGACCACAGAAAAAAAACCCCAGCCCAGACCACAATGTACCTCTCTTGAGGGCCCCTGCACCATTTTCTCTGCATGTATACTTCTCAGTTCTGCCTAATAAGCCTTTCTAATGCCTGTCACTAACATGTCAATTTTTTTCTGTAACAAATCAGCAACCTACAACCTATCCCATTTGTAGGAGCAGTTGAGGTCCCCATCTCTGCTTTGGGGGACCTCTGTAGACCCCATCTGGTGACAGCCTCATCAATAACAACCCTACCATCCCAATAAGATCCACAGTTCCTCATCAATACCACCACCATCATCCCTGCCAATAACCCCTCCTCATCTTCATCAGTAACATCCATCTTCCCACCAATAGCATCCCTTCTACCCATCTGTCCCAGATACCTTTTCAATCTAGGAATGCTGCCATCGAGCTAACAGATTGAAAATGTAGATTGAGGAAGTAATTAGATGGGAAACCTTGACTTAATTCTGTTTTTTCTTACTGCTTAGGCTAACCTTATAATAATTGGTTACTAAAATACAGTACTTGGGCCTTTGTCCAACACACATATCTTGAGTTACTTCTACAAAGTATTAACACCACCCCCATAATGGTAATCTAGCCTATTTTTCATTCTTTTAAACATTTAAAAAGGCAAAAGTGATCCAACAGATGAATCATTAAAGTTTAGATTTTTCTCACAACAGATTTGTTCTACTGGAGTGTCAGAAGACAATGTTTATTTTTAACCTTAATTTAAAGGAAAAAAAACTTTGTAGAATGAATATCCCTTATATTAAGTTCCAATTATACTTATTTAGTTAAGGAGGGGGACAAAACCAGTTACTAATCAACCAACAAACATTGCTGTATTGGATGAAGACCAGAGAGAATACTAAAATATACCTTGCAAAACTCACCAAATGAGGGCATACAGAGTTAAAACTCAGTATTCCCCAGTCATCAACCCGACCTACTCAAATAGGTTCTTTGATAATGAGGGAGAAAGTAATTAAAAGCAGATTGAAAACAGAATCACACAATATCAGAGCTATGGGCAACCTTAGGGATTATCATTTTACAAAGAAGAAAACCAAAATTAGAGAAGATAAAGCACCCTGCCTTAAGGCTTAAGTTGCCAGACAGTGAGTTTCCTTTAGTAGAATCAGGAGAAAATTCTAGAATTCACTTTTTAAGTTCCAGATTTCTCCTGGAGAAGGCAAGTCAGTTTCATTAACTGACATCTTGTGTGCAAGTGTTTTCTCTCCCTCACTCCCTACCCCTCCAGCCCTCTTCAGGACTGCTAGGATTGGATCCTAGCAGAATTCTCCTGAAGGCAGAAGAGAGGAAGACCTTACATGGGTTGTAATCCTGTCACATTGGCTCTTAAAACCCTCGGAAAAGATTCCACACATCATCACAAGCAATCCAAATGAAAGTTTCCAGTGTCGGGGGAAGGCACAACAAGCAGCCAAACTGGCTGCCAGGATCAACTCTGCCTCTCAGAGGAGACGCCCCACCTTCCGCCCGCTGCAGGGTTCGTCCAGACTCCCATACTCATTATCTGCGCTGGATACCAGACAACGCGGCATCACGAGGAGGGGCGGGTGTTTTGCACCTCTGAGCATGCAGATGGGGAGGTTCAACCTGTGCTGTAAACCTGTCAGCTTCCACATGCGTTCACTGACAGCGCATAATTACCACCCAAAACATACTCCAGCTCATAAAAAGTTCTCTCTCTCTCTCTATGTATATCCCCCCTGCCCCGGTGAGAACAGCAATTCCACATTTGCAAACCTGTCTGCTAGGAAGTATAAAGTAGAAGCAGGTGACATCTAACCCTCACAAGTCACTCCAGGGAGAGTTGACTCAAGTTTTAACCACTGCAAACCAAAAAGCTAAGTGATAGTTACAAGAAATCATATGACTGTCTTAACCCTCTGTCTCCTTTCTCTTCACCTTCCAAAGTATCTATTCCTACCCAGTTTCCCTGCCTTGCAAGCCTTGGAAATACATGGCCTCTCATGCTTTGATTCCTTTATTCACCGGGCACCTACTATATGACTAACATTGTTCTCAGCAGGGAAAAAACACAAAAACTGATACAGTAATTAAGTAAAAAATAGTAAAGTATCTCAGGAAGTGACACAAATTATAGGTAAAAGAAAAATAGCAGTTAAAAGAAATGAGAAATACTGAGAGAGTAGCAAGAGGTAAGTTGCCATTTTAAAAATAAGTGGAAAAAAAGAAGTGAAGCCAGGCACGGTGGTGCACACCTGTAATCCCAGCACTTGGGAGGCTGAGGCAGGAGAATTGCCAAGAGTTCCAGGCCAGCCTGGGCTACATAGTGTGTTCAAGGTCAGCCTGACCTACATAGTGAGACCCTGTCTCAAAAAAAAAACACAAAAAAGGGCCAGGGATTTAGCTCAGTGGTTTTGCCGCCTGCCTCACAAGCACAAGGTCTCGAGTTCAATCCCTGGTACCAAAAATAAACGGGGGGGGGGGGGACGGTGAACTTGAACAAAGATCTGAAAGAAGTGAAAGTTAACCAATCAGATATCTAGGGAAAGAAGGGACATAAAATTACCTCTGGTACCAAGAATTAGACCAACATTCAATAACCCCAACAGGACTATCCAATCCACAGTGAGCAGGAAGACAAAATACACAGTCCACACAAATTCACCCACCCACACTGCCTGGATAGAATTAGGTATCTCCATCATTTTACCCTCTAACTGCTGCTTCTTAGGAAAAAGGAAATAACTTTACACATTTGCTTAACAAAGCCTCTCACAATGACTCGTTTTAATTTGAACAACAAAACACAATTGGGAAAATGCATTAATCAAAGCAAGTTTGAGATGTTTATTGCAGTGATTTGATGGACTTGGTTTTTATAAAAGGAAATACATTTAATAACAAAAATAATTCATGAAAAATTATTTGAGGTGCTATACAACTTGTGTCACTTAAACTTCACATGTACAACTGAACAATTAATGTTATAAGCAGAAATGTTACTATTTCAAATGTATTCCTAAAAGGTTATATGTTAAACTTGGTATCAAACCATTTCTTGGAATTTTTTTCATGGGGGAAATGGGAGATTTTCTTTAATTATCTTATATCTGGGTATACTGTATCTGCTATATACTGCTGTGTTTCACCTCCCCTTCAGTCTTTACAATCACAAATGTTTTGGGTCAATTTGGAAACTAAAAAAATAAACTAAAAACTGCTTAAATAAATGAACTCTACAGAACTATGCTGCAGATAGTAGCCAGACGTGGCTATCAAAAAATATGTAACATGTGGATAGTGAAACCAAGGAACTAATTTTTAAATAACATTGACTTTTAATTATTTTAAAAATTAAGCAATGCAGAATATTTTTCTGTTAAATGCAACTTTATTGGCAGACTATTTCACTCCACTGAAAATTTAGCATTTGAATGGAGCTGTGAAGCCAAGTGACACCAGATTTTGAAGACTTAGTAAAAAAGAACGTAAAATATGTGTTACATGTTGAAAAGATAATATTTTGGACACTTTGGAATACATTAGATGTATTAAAAAATTAATTTCATTCATTCCTTTTTCACGCAGCTATTAGGAAATTTAAAAAATACACAGGTGGTTCACATTATATTTCTATTGGACAGAGCTGCGGAGGAATGAAATGCCATTTTTGATGAGGGTCCTTAAGGAAAAGAGAAAAAAAATGAGAAAGCCAAGCGAGAGAAACTGATATCCTGAAGATGTGATTGACGGCTATGGCAGAAGATCCCAGGGTGGGGAGAAAGCAGAGGCAGGGAGAAGGGAAGTGGTCAGATTAGCTGGGACTGGCCCAGACAGCGAGGGACATGCTATCTACTACTCCACAGCTGTCAACAAATCCAATTGACCCAGTTTCTGCTGACCATGTGTTAGAAGCTCACTGTGCCTGTTATTAAAGACACAAGGCTGACAGAGGTGTGGAGCTCATGCCTTTCAAGGTTGACAAAAGAGGGGAGGGAGTTTTTAATTGCCTTGCTCCAGTTCTCCCTCTGTAGAGGTTTGGGTGAAGGCAAGAACAACACAGCTGCACCCAGTATCTGGACCAGAAAAAACTTTCAGTGGAAGAAAATTCAATGAAGTACTTGACTCATGGCAATTCTTTACATTTGGGGACAGCCAAGATTTATTTTATTTTATTTTATTTTTTGGTGGTGGTGGTGCTAGGAATCTAATCTTGGCCCCTGTGCGTAGGAGGCAAGAGCTCTGTCACTAAGCCACATGCCAGCCCAATAATTCACTTTAAAAAGAAGAAAAACTGTTGACAGATGGACGGACAGACGGACGGATGGATGGATGGATGGATGGAAAACTGTGGCAGGGGTGTGTATGCTGGAACATCATTCAGCTTTAAAAAAGGAAATCCTATCATTTGTGACAACATGGATGAAACTAGAGGACATTACACTAAGTGAAATAAACCAAATACAGGAAGGAAAGTACAGCACTGCATGATCTCACTCGGATATGGAATCCTTAAAAAAACAAACCTTCAAATACATAGAAACAGAACAGTGGTTAGCAGGACACAGAAAGTCAGAAGGAAATAGGGAGCTGCAGGGCACAAAGTTGCAGATATGTAGGATAAACAGGTCTTGGGATCTAATATAAAATAGGAGGACAGTTATAATACCGTAATGTACCCTGGGAAACTTGCCCAGAAAGCTGATTTTATCCATTCTTGCCACAATAAGGGTAAGGAGTGATAGATACATTAATTTTCTTAACTAGAATAACCATTTCACTATATATATCAAAACCTCATGCCATCTACCCAAATATACACAAGAAAAATAAGTAAAACATTTTTTAATTAAAAGAGAGGATACTGACCCTCATCCCTGGGATTACCCATGGTTGGCAAACATCAGTGGATTCCTCATTGATTGAGTGCATTTTCCTAAGTATGCCCCATGTCTAACTAGGTGTTCAGCCGGGAAGAGAAGCAAGGAAAAGGTTCTTAAATTATCTTTAAGAAATCCCAAGTTTCAGTAAGCAGGTTTTTCACTGCAGACCTTTGCAGAGTCTTGACTTTTCCAAGGCCATCATGAGGGTTTCTAAGAGCCCTCCCTCCAGAAGGCTTAGAGTATTATGACGTGCACATTTCCCAAACATTCTGGACTGCAATAAACTTTTACCAAGGAGCCTTCTAGGGCACACACTGAGAATCGCTGGTTTAAAAGGAAAAGCTCCAGATCTTTGTCCTGTTTGGCTTCATCCTCAGCCCAAAAACACATTGGAAAAGAAAAAGAAAAGAATAAAAAAATCATTCCTCCCAGCTTTCTCACTGCAGACCCTTTTGGCACCTCTCAGGGACTGTAGGAACCAGGAAACATCCAGCCACCAGTGGCATGGAGAAGTCCCCTCTTGCCTTCAGTCTCCCGGGTGGCTCTGCAACCAACCCAAATGCAAGGCCTCGGGCAAAGCATGATCAGCCTCCTACTGACAAGTGGGGACACCATCTGCTTGGTGCCTTTGGCTGGTCACTCACCCACCCCACCAGCCGCTAGAGTGACCCCAGGGATTTGGGCAGGTTCTCTGCAGACAGCACAAAGGAGCAAAAAGCCTGACAGCTACAGGTTGCCTACATCGCCACCCTCAGACCACTCTCCTGTTCTGGGCATATCTCCTTGCCATTCATATGGGTCCCAACTTACGTCTTCCTCTTATTTAACTACACATTCTATCTATCGTTACCATTTCACGTGGTATGTGTTCTGAATACGTAATCTGTAATTACATAGAATGGCAATTATTTACACAGACAAGTTCGAATCCCTTGGTTGGATGTTAAAATTGAGTTGCCTAATTAAAAAGTACATTAAGAAAAAAACTATAAAGAAAATTCAACAAGCCAATGAAAAGAAAACACACCTTAACTTTGAGAAAACAAGACTTCGGAACTACCCTAGGACTAACACAAGAACACACACACTCTGTGGGGTCAAGGGCAGTGGTTTTTCATTGCAACTCAAACGATTCTGGATCAGGCCTGGCAAAAATCCATACGGGGAGGGGACAGGCCACCAAAATGACTTCCTAAGGTCACGGGTGACTTCACGGCCCCTCCAGCAATGGCTGTGTCTGGCTTTGCACCAAGGGCGCTGGTAAGTCCTCCCTCCCCCAGTTCCCCTCTGACCGCTCTAGCTCTTACTTCGCCTGCTTCCTCCGCCCAGTGCGACCACTGGAATCCCCCAGGCTCGCTTCTTTCACACTCTCCCTTCATTCCGGGGTGATTTCACCCATGGCCAGGGTCTCAGTTACCACCTCCCAGCAGTTACCTCCTGCTCAGATCTCCACCCTGGGCCCAGCAGCACAGGCCCAGGAGCCTGGTCCTCTCTACATGCCCCCAGTTTACCCATCCATAAACAATCTCAGGAGGCTGCCTGCTTCCATGTTCTTTTTTAAAGGAGGGAGGGGAGGGAGAGATAGAAGCAGGGAAAGATGCTAAGGATCAAACCCAGGGCCTCATGTACACTGGGCAAGTGCTCTACCACTGAGCTACATTCCGGCCTTCAGTATTTCTTAAAACCAAAGAAACTTCTCCTCCACAATGCCACCACCTAAGCTAAGCTACAATCTCTAATGGTCCATGAGGAGCTGTCCGAACAGGGTGCGAACGGCATCCACTCCTGTCCACAATCTAGTCACTGCCTTCTGCCATTCTCGTCTTCCCCAAATGTAAGTGGGATCCTCCTTAGCACCCCGAATGGATTCCTTCCACTGTACATGGGAGAAAGACCCAAATCCTTAGCCTGGCCTGAGAGCTTCAGCACTGGGGACCCTGCCAACTCTCCAGCCGCACCCCAGGTCACCTAAGCCATAGGAACCTACTTTCTGTCCTCAAACCAAATGTGCTCCTTCCACCCCAGGGTCTCTATTCAAGCTACTCCAGCCCTCACATTCCCCACCCTCCAACCTCAGTGCAAACACTTCTTCAGGGACTCCCCGACTCCCACTGCCAGCCTAGGTGGGACCCCTTACCACCTTCTCCTGCAGGGCACTCGCCACCTGTGACTGTACACCCACCATCCGACTGTCTGCTCCGTGCCTGTGTCCTCAGCTGGGCCAGGGTGGGTCTGTACCGCTCAAATGCTTTCCCTGCTACTGCCACAGAGCAGGCCTCCCGAGATCTGTTCTGAGGAAGCACAAAAAAGCCCTCCCCTACTAGTACCAGGTCACAGATTCAGGCAGGGGGAGAAGAAGAAGCCCAAGAAGGTAGCCCCTTTTCGGAGCAGTGAGTAAGCCAGGCTTATGACCTCCTGCCTCCCCATAGACTCGAACCAATGTTAGCTAACTTCTCGGGCAGAACAGGAAGATCACAAGCCAATAAAAATAGCAGGAGGTCAGCCCATCAGAAGAAGCTAGGGTGGGCGAGGAATCGTCTAAGGAAAGAGGCCTCCAAGCAGCAGCTCCCACAGTTTCCTGCCCTACCATAAACATCTAAGCTTGCGATCTTCCTCTTCACCTCCTCTCCTCCAGCCTCCAAGGAGTATCCACTATCCATTCCCACATGTGCAGCTGATGCCCTTTTGAGGTTCTGACTCCCCCCCTTTTTTTTTTTTGGTACCAGAGATCGAACTTGGGACCTTGCACTTTTGAGGCAGGCAGTGGCACCACTGAGCTAAATCCTCACCCCGCCCCCATTTTTTAAAAATCATCTCTGACTTCCTCTCTACTGGAAGCTTCTAACTTTTAAAATGCTCAAATCTCTTACTGAAAAGGAACAGAGATTCTCCCTGGATGTGTCATAGCCACCACTGTTTCTCTCAGTCTAAATACTTTTTTAATTTCTATTTTTGCAGTACCCATGATCAAACTCAGGAGCCTTTGCCCTGAGCTATGTCCCTGGCCCTTTTTAATCTTTTCATGAGACAGGGTCTTGCTAAGTCACTAGGTTGCCGAGGCTAGCCTCAAACTTGTGATCTTCCTGCTTCAGTCTCCCACAGTGCTAGGATTACAGGCTTGTGCCACCATACCTGGCTTTAACTGTATTTACTTAAACCCATGACGGCAAGAGGCCCCAGCCCATTCTACCCCACAACAGCTGTCCTTCCAAGACTTATCACTGATCTGGGGTAGCCGAGCTCAGCAGCCCTTCAACTGGACTGCTTCTCTAACTTTTGAACCTGTTGTCTGATCTGTTCATGAAGGATGCTCTTTCCAGATTCAGCAACATCACACTCTACGGTTTCTCCCTCTATTTTATCAAAGTTCTTTTATTTTTCCTCTTTCTCTGAGTTTCATAAAAGTATCACTCCATAAGGAAAAAACTCTTCCTTCTCCATTAACAGACTGAGAAATTCTGATCTAGATCTTGCAGTTGTGTATATGCACACACTGAAAAACCAACAGACTTCAAAGCAAGATGATACAAACATCAACTTTTCTAAAGCAAAGCAAACCAACTAACCCATCAACCACAGGAAATCTAGGATGCTGGGTTGGCATTTCCACCAGGCCACAGTGGGGTGACACTCAGTGGTGAGTGCCCTTTGAAATGGCCAAGTGCCTCCTAGATGTCACCCCCTTATACTTCCTCACTGTTACCACCTGTCTGGTCCCCATGGGCCTCTGAGCTTGTACCTCAGACAACTGCAGCTCCATTCCTAGCCTCTTCCTAAGTTCCAGCCACAACCACAATTGCCTTCTGGAATGTTCCCTCCAGGGTCTCCCTGGCCCTCGACAAGGCCATCGCCAATTTTATTGCCTTCTGTTCCCAAAAGGCTCCTTATGCCTTGGGTTCCACATCCTCCGAGACGACCCCACCTCACATCTGAGTCACCCCAGTGTCATCTTACACGTCTCTTCTCCCTTTCAAGACACAAAATCTTCATGATTCTTCTTCTGAATTTCTCTTTTAATTTATTCGCTGGCTTCACAAACATTTATTAAATTCTGCAGACACAGCTGTGAATCTCGACCACCACTCCCCACAAGGCTTCTGCTGGCCTCTAGCTTGTTTTCTTCCACAACGAGGCACCCTCATTGCTGGGATTCCCCTCCTTTTTTTGCCTCCCACAACTCTCCCTAGGTTTACCTTTTTAAAATGTCAGGTTTCTTTGGTTTGCGGCTAGATGGGGCTGGAGCAAGGACCGAGATACCTTTTTAACATTAATGTTTTTCACTTGGAATCAGAGTCTTGCACTAATTAAAATTAAGACTCTGTACTGCACTTGTAGAAATGAGGCTCTGAATACTCAATAATCAACCACAAAGTAAATGATGAGTCATTTACGTACCACAGGCAATGTTTTATAATCCCAGGGACTCTGTCTCATGAAAAGGAGTCACTGAGGTTTTTTTAAACTGTGGGCTTCTTTTCGTAGGTTAAGTCATCAGTGGCACCGTTTGGTTTTCTGAAGGCCAATGCATCTTGCTAAATCCAGGCCACAGAGTTGCTGACTGTGCCCCCTTCCACACACACACAGTAGACAAGGCGGGAAGGCGGGGGTCTGGCCCCATCTCCCCATAATGGTGAAATTTAAAGCACACCTTGTTCATAAGTGGGCTTCGGGGGGCGTGGGCTCTATCACAAAAGGGAGAGAATCTCAGGAACACAGCCCAGCACTGCAGGCGAAGGCTCCTAGTCCAGGCTGGACAAGGGCTAGCAGTGTGGTTCTTTCCCAGGGGTAGGAGAAAGCAACACCCATGAGGGCCACTTGGGCACCTGGGCCTGGGGCCCCAGCTGTGCCCAGACAGGGCTGCACCCATCTGCCTCCCCTGCCCAGCCTCACATTCTGGCTCGGCCAGCCTCACTCTGCCCCTGGAGGCACATGCTATGTAGACGAGGTGGCATGGCCAAACGGCGTGGCCAGATGGACAGCCTCTGGGTCCGACAGGCTGGATTCAAACACGAGGCCTGCTGTTCATTTACAAGTAGGGGCAGAAGACACAGTTTCTCTGCCTCCGTTTCTCCACCTGTCAAATGGGGTCAAGCCTTCCTAGGAGTTAAGGATAAGGGTTAAGGCTAGCGGGCATGCAAAGCGCCTTAGTACAGGTTCTGCCTGGCACATAAGGGGGATCTGCTTTGTGCAGAATCCATTTTAACTTTACATAAATCTATGAATACATAAATATGGGCCAGCAACACAGCCTAGAGCCAGAGATGGGGGGCACAAGTCTGGCCCCCCAACCTGTATCTCTGCCCTGGGGCTCCGGTAATTCCCTGCATCTTCCCTGTAAAGCTGCCTGACTTGAGCTCACACGAGTAGGGCTCTAGGCCACATGATCAAAACCCTACAGAAAACAGACCTTCTTTTCCCTCTGTCTAGCCCTCCCTTTGTCCAAACAAGTCCTGGCTCTTTCTTGGTCCTGAGTCTTCTTTCATGCTCCTGTCCACATCAGGAATGGCACTGTCACTTTGCTGCTCAGCCTCTCTGAACATCAACTGTCAGGCCCTCACTGCACACACACACCTCTTCACACCCTCCCTAGGCCACTGGCTGGGGAATCTCCATGCTGCTCCCAAGTCCCTTTCCTGCCATAGTGCCTCCCCTAAAGGCCTGCTCCAGGCCCCATCCATGGCTCAGAGGTCCCAGCCACTGTGCAGTGTCCTCATGTCTAGATGGGAGACATCACTGGCCTCTTGAATGGAATCATCATGAAGCATAAACCAGAAAAATGTGTGCAGTGACTCTGAAAACTTTAAAGTGCTTTCCAAACACATAAGCACTTGCCCTAGAAGCTCTAAAGAACAAAGTAATTTGAACATTCTTATGAATGAACAGACTTGTCAGTTTGTCTCAGTTCTTCCATATAATCCTCTGGGAACCTTGAAGAATAGGAAATTCCAGAGGGCGCCCACACACTCAGCCACACAAGTGGCTCCCTTTATACCTTTGGGACAAATGCTGAGCCTCTGTCCCAAAGGAATTTGGGGGACAATGCCATTCTCCCATAGCCTCTCAACTCTGTCCCTTGAGCACTCAGTTCTAAGTCTTAGAAAACACATTCTCTCTAAATCTACCCATAGCTCTCCATTTTAAATGTTTGATGGTCCATAACAAATCATTTACATATAGGCCAGTGGGCTGAAGCACAGCAGGACATGAGGGAAAAAACACAACACAGCAACCTGGATTTAATTGGGCCACCTAAACCATGCGTAAGACCTCATTACAGGGAATAGAGTCATCTTCATACAATTCCTTTCACCCTCCATTGACAACTCCTGATGGGGAGGAGCTACAAATTATGGCCTCTTTGGCTAATTTTACATGACACAGATACAGATGACTTTATTTTTCCTAATTGTTGGAAATAATGAGATCTCCTCTCCTTCTTTCTATTCACATTCTCTAGCCAAAGGTTTTGTTAATTTAAAATATTTGGGGGAAAAATAATACTGGGACATTGTTAAGAAGAAAAAATATCTGATAAGTTTGGGTTTAATTCTAACACGTAGAGCAGAGTATGCACTTATCCTGCATGATGGTACAAAGACAAAATGGGTTAATTACCATCTCACCCTAGGACGGATCTATTTGTCATAGAAGCAGGAGCCATTATTTCACACAGAATCATGACCCAGATAAAAAGGAATGACTGTACCGCAGCAGCCAGTGTCACAGCTTTATCGTGGCCTAACTGAACAGCAATTAACAAGTGTCACCGCTACCTACATACAAACAAGAACTGAGCTACTCATTAAATGAATGAAAAAACACAAACAGCTTTTAGTCTACTTCTTTCTGGGACACAACTGTGGTCTTCTACCTGTGTGATGGCAAAGAAATTTATACATGTATAAAATTCTGCCATCAGGGGAACAGCTTTGGGCCTGGAGAGGGGCATTCAGACCCTATCTGCTCTTCATACACTGGTGGTGCTTTCTCTAGAAATTGTGTCAACAACAGAAAAGAGGAGCACAAGGAAGGAAGCCCAGTCGCATTGTTTCATCTCTCTTTTCAGGGTCATCACAGCCTCGACCTAGAGACTAAAGTCACAGCCAGGACCAACAGCCAGGAATGCCAAAACCTTCTGGGTCCTCATCCCCTGGTGGGCAATGCTCCATGGCAGGAAGGCAGAGGGGCAACCACAACACACCGGGTTCCTGCCAGGCAGCAAGGGTCATAACACCTTCTGTGTTCAGAGGTGAGATACACACCTGGAATACACACCTGGAGACCAACTCCAGGGCAGAAATCTCAGGGCTGCTGTGCAACTTGTCTAGTCTGTTTGGAGGCAATAATTAAAAAACCAAAGGCATGGCAGGAACTGCATGATAAAGGGTATCATTTCCCAATGTTAAAGACAAAATTCTAATACAAATATAGAGTAAGCAGGTGTAAGTCATTTATTTAACAAATTACTGAATGACTCCTCAGATACTAGTACACACGTACACACACACACACACACACATACTGAGCAGAAGAACAGAACACTGGGATAGAAGTTAAAAAAGAACTACCTAATGTCCTGTAGCGTATAAAACCCATAAGTTTCAGGCTATCTTCTGTTGGACAGATGTCCATCTGCACTTCAGTACTACAAAATCACAGGGCAACACAGCCCGCAAATCAGGATGTCGCTTCCTTAACATCTTATACAGGTGTGTTTCAGTGGCAATCATGCTATGACCTGGTTTGGTTAAGACCAAGGTACCACATCCCGTTCTTCAAAGAGCATATCTGACAGAATGGACAGAGCCTCATACCCTCATATAACTTATATAACCCTCACATACTCCAAGCATCTTAATTACAAAACCATTTCTAACATTATTTTTCCCCAATATTCAGTTCTTTAGTTGAATTTTTCCTCTAGGAAGTCTCTACCCAGCCTGATCATAGAGTTTTGCATTTGCAGCAATCTAACAGAGATGGCCCTACTTATACAGAGATCTACATGACTTAAAAAATGCTTGCGTTCTCAGACTTGCATGTGTGTAAATAAAAACCACTTTTTCCCATTTCTTAATCATCTGAATTCTACCAATGTAGAATGAGCCTCCACCATCCTTGTAGAATCATCAGAAATTTTGACCTGAGAGATCATCTGATTCCTGGTCTGCAGGTCCCAGCTCTTTCCGTAGTGGTTCGTCCAGGACCTCCACAGCCTGAATGCTCAATAATGTTGAAGGCAGAGGGCAGGAAGAAAATAAATAAGCTCTAAAGGGATAATCAAGTTATTTTACTTTTCTGCAAAATTGCGCACAATGGCTTCCCATTGCTTTTAGAGCCAAGTCCTGGCTCCCACTCTAGCCTCTTCGCCTGCCCCACCATCTCCCTCTCTTCACAGAGGCGCCTCAGATCTTCTGACTCTGCTTGCTCCTTTCAGCCTCATCTCCATCCTTCCAGGCTCAGCTCAAGGCACCTTCTCCATCCGGACCATGCAGGCAGCAGCGCCCACCTGCTCCTCGGCCCAGCATCTTCCCTCCAGGCAAGGCTCATGGGCAGGGTCCATCTGCCTGCCCATCACAGTAGGAGGGAGGGACCACGGCTAGGCTGTCTCTGCTTCCCAGCACCTAGCATTAATCCTGATCTGGAGCTGACAGCCAACAATGTTTATTAACTCATAAACTGGCTGGCTGGACCTCAGACAAGCCACAGCAACCTATATAGGGTGGGAATTATCGAGTATAGTCATGCTCCACCTAATGACATTTCAGTAAATGACGGTCAGCATATACTACACCATGATCCCAGAAGATGGTAATGGAGCTTAAAGGACTCCTATCCTTAGTGATGTCATAGGCATCTTCATGTTACTCACGTGTCTGTGACAATGCTGGGGTAAATATATCTACTGTGCTGCCAGTCACATAATTATGTACACAATCTTTGATAAGACACCACTGTTACTGATTTATATATTTACCACACTGTATTTTTTAAACCTTTACTTTAGAGTATACCTCATCTACTTAGCCACCTCATACATCTGGTGTTGCATAAAGAGGCCACGTTGTGACTGACTTAGACCATGAAGGTCATGGAAAGTACACGTCAATGTTTGTGCAAGGAAGCAATCGCCTAGTGGCACAGTTCCCAGGATATATCCCCCTCATCATGTGATGCATAGCTGTACTTTGGAAGCCTGGGTAATGGGGACAAGATAAATATGAAGAAATAGCACAGCTCGAGTTTTGGGCAAGGACATTCTTGCTGCACTAAATGTCATATTGAGACTCAAGTGAACCCAGCAATTAGGCACGAAATCTCATGTGCATGAAGAAACACTCAAAACCAGACATGTTTCTGGGCAGATCTGAATTCCCTGCTACAAGGCAATTTCCCTGGTGTATCACAGGCCAGGAACCACAGGACTCTGGCATGCTCCTGCATTACGAAAGGAAAGCAGTTTACGGCAGCAAAGACCCATAGGACTAGAGAGGAATAGGATACGGGGCTCACATGCCCTTGAGGGTATGAGAAGAGTTCCAGCAGTGGGTGTGCAGGCCCAGTGGCTATTACCACCACACAATCCTAAAAAGCAGAATGTGGGGTCCCACCAGCCAGGAGGGAGGAGGAAGCCACCTAGTTCCAGAGCTGAGTCAGCTCTAGGCAGAGTGAGGTGTGATATATAGGAGGGGCTCCCCCAAGGCCTCTAAAGTGCATCTGACCTGCCCAACTAACCCGGCACCCCTTGCAGCCTGTGAACCTGTCTAACGAGTCCCGAGCTCAACACTCACCTTCTTAATGAACTCTGGGATGATTTTTTGGTCTGCCAGTTGTTCTAAGGAAGAGGAACAATCCAATTCCAAGACATAGCCTTCATTGTGAGGATCAGTTTTCTGAGATCTGGAGAGAGAAAAAGACACAAAGATTGAGATTTTACACAATAATCTTAAAAATGTTTTTTACTGAGTGCCAGTGAGACCCCAAATTCTTTCCTGAAGTAGCTGCCAAAAATAGCACTGCTGAAAAATAGCTTATAGTAAACTCAAAGAATATGTATAATTATATGGCATGGAAAGACCTGGAAGACATATGACCAAGTACAACACATTACTGTAGGATGAAGGTTCAGTACAATATGGCTTACATAGTAGAAAATGCACATATAGGTTAGGCACACAGATATCAGAAACATACACACAATATTGCCTTTAGATGCAGGGCATTGGAAAAGACCTAGTAAAACACACCAAGCAACAATAGCAGTGACATTAGCCATAACCTCTACTTTTCCATTTTTAATGAAGAGAATATATTCATATCTCACTCAGAAAATTAAAATCGATCTTTAAAAGACATTAAAAGGGTTCCATCCCTACAGACGGCAATCTGGCAAAATCTATCAAAATTAAAGATGCATCAAAGGAAAACTATCAGGTAACTAAAGTAGAAAGCCTGGGAAAATAGGGTGGATGTAAAGGGCAGTCTGAGGCAAAGGCCTTTATCTTGGGGACCTTGGGGTCGTGTCAAGGCTTGCTGGGGCACCCTGCCATCTCTGCACACAGACAGCGGGGCTGGTTCCCACACTCCTCCTGTCCAGACCTTAAGTGAGACAGCACAGAGGACAAAACCTCCATCAGGAGGGCCAGGAGCCAAGTGGTCACCAGAAGAAACCCCACTCCTTCTGTCAGCCCTTTGTGGGCTTCTGTGCAGCCCTCATATGGGTCTGGGAAACTCCTGGAAGCCACGTGGTTGTTGGAAGTTGAAGGAGAATCTTTGGCCCAGTCAGGACCACAGCAACAAGAAACACAGATAAGGTTCAACAGAATGTGCCCCTCCCCTAGGGTAGGGGAATTGGAAATGTGACCAGGGTTCTGGAGCTTTGCCCAGGGCTCAGACCACATACCAGCTACTCTGCACTGGCTGAGGAGCGAGCAGGGACCTCCTGGCCCACTTATGATGCTGCTTCACCAGAAAGGGCTTGCCTGCCCCTGCAAGATTAAGCTGGCCAGAAAATTCCTAAAGTGGCCACTTCCACACTGTACTCCTGAAACACACACATCTCGCCAGTTTCTGCATGCATATTTGTTACAATATTTTAAAGATGAATTTCCAAGATTCTTGTGTAGCTTTAAAAGCAATTTATCCTACCATTAACCATCTGGGTATGATTTACATGAAATTTAAAAGCGGAAAAAAATGAGGGGGTTTCGTTTTCCCCAGGTGTGCAACTGTGGTTCAGTAAGAGAACTTCAATAGCTTCTTTTTATTTTTGCTTCTAACCTATCCTTTCTGGGGTAGGGTAATGAGGTGCACACATTTCAAATGTAAAAGAAGACACTGATTTCTAATGAGTTGTATTAATCACTTTCCTGTCACTGGGGAAAAAAATACCCAACACCCGCAAGTTGAGGGAGGAGAGGTTTATTTGGCTCACGGTTTCAGAGGATTTATTCCAAGGCAAAAACAGCACAGTAAAAGGGCATGGCAGAGGAAAGCTGTTCAAGCCATGGCAGTCAGGGGCCAGGGATTTAGCTCAGTGGCACCACGCCTTCCTCGAAAGTGTAAGGTCCTGAGTTTGATCCCTGGTACGGCAAAAAAAAAAAAAAGAAAGTCATGGCAGTCAGGAATCAGAGAAGGGAGGAGCCAGGATAAGAATACATCCATCAGGGCCACATGCTCATGACGGGCCTCTTCTGACCAGGCCCTACCTCCTAACAGCATATTCAGTTGGCCTTGAACTCATCAATGAATTAATCCACTGCCCCATGATCCAATCACCTTCCAAAAGCCCCACCTCTGAACACAGGAGACATGAGGAGACATTCTAGATCTACATCTAAACCATAACATGGGTTAGGTCAGAATAATTCTAGCAGAATAAATCAATTCTGAATCCTAGTTTTCTTGCCTTAATGCTTGGTCCAAGATTAGACTTGGGTTCTCATTTCTCTCCCTAAGAAGAGCTAAAACAGAAAGTTTCAGACTTCTGAAAATGAAGATATGGCCAAGACACTCTCTCATGTATTATGTGAGGTCTCAAATGACAAAGAACAGAATTGGGGAGGGGAATTCTAAAATGTAAAATCCCAGTTGCTCTGTCACATGGAGAATAACATCAGACTGTATAAAGTTATTTATAAATATCCACTAAGATTTTAAATAATTAGGTTGAAAAACTGTAATAATTTAAAATAAGTCAATACCATAGAAAACACTCATAAAGTGAATGGAAAGAACATGAGTCTGTGAGCAACCAGAGACCAGATTCGTAAGAATAATCTTTAACTCAGGAGCTAATAACTACCATCTTTGGTTCCGCAACAAGAAAGGCAGCTCTGGTTCACTTCACCAAATAATTAACTCAGTTACATTTGAACCAAATGGAGGACAAAGGATTAACAGAACCCGCGTTATAAATTTTCTAGATGAACTATGAGAAAATTACATCTCAGCCTGTAGTTTCTTGGAAAACCAAATCCAGTGCACACTAGGAGACTATATGAGCAACTAACAAGTCTTCCCCTTCCTTTAGGAATTAGCCCCCACAATCTGACATGAGAGGATTGTGACACTGCGAAGAGTTGAAAAAGAGGAGAGGTGAGGATCCCTAAACTCCCCAAGGATGGATATCAGCTGCTCAAGCCTTTAAGGCAGAATTCTGTGAGGATGCAGCTGTGGCCAGGAAGGGGCAAGATCCGGGCAGAGGACCATAGTCACATAAAAACCTTCTCCATGCCACTGCATTTACATAAGGAGTCACTTAGTGCTTTGAGGGGGGCATGATTGCCATGGTGACCACCATGCCCTGATGTTCACACACTGTGCATTCCCTCTCCTTGAGTGGGGGCAAGTCCCATGGCTTGCTTGTACTCAGTAGACTGTGGCAAAGATGGCGGGATGTCGCTCCCATGGTTGGAGTATGTCCTAAGACTCCATCTTGTAGGCTTGAAGAAGGAAGTTGTCATGTTATGACAGGGCTATAGGACAAGCAACTGTTAGGTAGACCCTGACCAAGAGCTACAACCAAATAAGAATCTCAATCCTTGCAAGGAAATAAATTCGGCCAACAAGCTGAGGGGGCCTAGAAGTGGGTTTTTCCTCAGTTGAGCCTTGATGAGACCACAGGCCCCACTGACACCAACAATGCACCCTGATGAGACCCTAAAGAGAGAAACCACATAAGCTACAGAAACTGAGAGACAATAAATTCATAGGTTCTTTTGAGTCACTAAATTGCTTGTAATTACAGAGCACAAGAAACTACCACAGTTCAGTCAGACACTTGAGAGTAGCCTCTGTCAGATGGCATGGACTTCACCCTGGGACAGAGGCATGGACATCTTGTAGACAGGCTCAGGGGTCAGGGCATGGCCATCTAAGGGCCACAGCACAAGGGAACAGATACTGTGCAGTCAATCGAATTTCTAAGTATTAACCTGCGATTCTTCAGCTGAGGAGACGTGGCCCATCCTCCCGTGGGAGAGGGAAAGGCCAGTCCTGTTTCCCAAAAGGCCATGTCATTGTATCATCCTGGAAAAGTACGTGGGAAACCACCAAACTTCCCCTGGACCGAAGCCCAGATGCTTTCCACTTTTTGAAGGGACAGAGAGGTCTTAGTTTAAATAGTAAGAAAAAGGAGGGATGCGGAGATGGAGGATTAACTTCCAGCCGACCTTGTCTGGAAATGAACACCAAACACTCTCCACTTAAACGAAGGCACTCTGAGAAGAACATATTTAAAGTGAAATATGCTTCCCTGTCATTCTCCATCCCCAACTCAATAAATGCCACTGGATTGCATTAGTTGGCGACTACAGGTTCAGTGCTAACTGGAGATGGGTCCTTTGTGAGCCAAGAGCCTTTGGACAATTTATTGGAAATTTCTGGCCTTCAGTTTCTTCTCTGTCAAGTGGGAATACTGTGAGCAGGTATCTCCTAGGGAGCTCACAAGAAACTAGACCACACAGACCCTAAAGGAGAATAAAGACAGAAGCTTTTACAACAGGGAAAGTCCTTGAAAGGTGCTGAACAGTGAAATGATCAGATTTATTTTTAAGCATGCCCTGGCTGCACGGGGCAGCTAAGGGACTACCTCAGTGTTCAGATGAGAGGTGATGGTGGCTCTAAGTGGAGGGTAGCATTGTTGAGAAGAGATGGATTCTTCACAATTTCCATGTGGACAGGTTGTAGGTGTGAAAGGAAGGAATCCTTCTTTCCCAGCGAACAGATGCGGTCGCCATGATTACGTTGGGGAAGGCGTGGTGGCACAGGCTGGGGGCAGTGTCAGTAACTGGGTTTCAGACACGTTGAATCTGACATATCCAGTAGACATCCAAGTGGAGAGATCTACCAGACAGCTGAAAATATACTCAAGCCTCGAATTCACAAGAGGCAGCTAGATATGTATACTGGGGGGTCATTAGATTCCAGATAGTTTTTAAAGCAAAGACTAGACATAAGCTCTTCATTAGTAAGGAGAAAGAAGAGTCAAGCACTGAGTTCCAAGACCATCTACCATGAAGAGGTCAGGGAAAAAGAGGAGGAAAGAGCAAAGGAGGAGTAATCAGGGAAGGAAGAAGAAAATCGGAAGGATACATTATTCAAGGAAATGCATCACAGAGAAGGGTATGATCTACCCTGTCAATTGCTTCATTTAACAAATTTATAATCTTCTCTCCAACTTATTTATCCTCTTGAAATCCCAAGAGATCCATCCTATAAAAGCAGGTATGAAGAAATCTGTTTACCGTTAATTTTTGGCCATCTTGTTGGCAGATTGCCAAATTAATACCTTTAATATATAGTTATCCTGTCAAATTGGCAAACTGTCAAATTAATACGTCAGTATGGTTCAGAACAGCTTAAGTCTTTGAAAAAAAATTACTGGTGTAATATCAGATCATTTCTCAGAAACTACCTTGGGAAATTAATTAAAAAAGAGCTCTGACCCATCTCACATCATGGGGACCCCCTTTGGAAACAGACTAGAGTTCAGGGGAGTCTAATCTTAGCCATTCCAAAGGGATTTTCGAAAAGAAGGAGAAGTAAGAGGATATTACTAAGCACAAATGCAGTATCTTGAACACCAAGAAAGAAGAAGAAGAATTCAAATTCTTAAGAGCATAGCACCACAGTGTTAACAAGGCACCCAAGTTCAGTGCTTCTGACCAGAGAAGACAAAGAGTGAGGACATCAGAACTTGGTTAAGTTTTTAAATTCCATCACAACATGAAAACTAAATTCAGTGTGGCACCCCAGGCTGGATCCTGGAACTAAAAAAGGACATTAATAGGAAAATATGTGAAATTCAAATATAGTCTGCAGTTTAATTAATAGTAATATACCAATGTCAATTTGTTAGTTTGATAAATGACTATGATAATGTGGGCTATTAATAGTAGGAAACTTGGTGACAGGAATATGAGAATTCTCTGTAATATCTTTGTAACTTTTGTTTTTTTGGTTAAATCTAAGGTTATTCCTAGGCTGGGTACCTGCCACTCCCCTAAAGATGTTTCTTAGGAAATAACCAGGACATTCCACAGAAAAGGGAAAATAGAAAGTAATGTAATGCAGGCTCCTACACCTTCAGAAGAAAAGAAACCTTCAAGTAAAAGGTCCAGAGATAAAAGAAACAGAGGGGTGGGGTTTATGCTTCTTTTGATCAGAAAAACTTGAAAGTATTTCCTGCTTTCCTCATTTCTTTTTATTTTTCTGTGGTAAAATATGCATCACATAGCAGTCACCATTTTAATAATGTTTAAGTATATAATTCAGGGTCATTAAGTACATTCACATGCAACCGTTATTGGTTCCAGATTCGATCATCCCAAATAATCCTCATTTCTTGGAGACCTTTTAATTAGGACTGAGCCAAAACTGCATGTGAACAAGTAAAATAATAAAATCCATGTTTATCAAACAGATACTGAGCATCTGCGCGCACACCTTCCCTGACATCAAGGCCCGCGTCCACTGCTGATGTACAATGGTCAACACCACGGCCCACAGAAGACACATTACGAACATAATAAAAGAGCACCTCTTCTGTGTCACACTGACCTCCTCATTCGCACACAAACACCAACTGACAGAAACCTGGGGAAACTCAGACATGAACCCGGAGATTCTCACTCCTCACAAACGCTGCATCTACGCAGAGTTGTAAGGTCATTCTCTACGCAGCCAGGTCAAGGTTGAAAACTCAAAGGCCCACAGGCAATGACCAAAAGATCAAAGTTGTTTTTTTTTTAAAACCAAGATACGGAACCTGGACACACTGTTCTCATACAGAGATACAGGAATGTCCACCAAGAAATACGCTTTCCTATTTTTCTTCAGAGCCGTATCACACTTGCTTTCACAGCTCCATTTCCTAGAGCATTGTGATCCCTAATGAACGTCACAGGGCAAGACCGATACTGTCTGGCATGTTGGTGTTGGGAGTGCTATGGTTTGAATATGGTTTCTGGGTGTCCCCGCAAGGGTTTATGTGTTAGAAGTTTGGTCCCCAGCTTGGTGATATGAGAAGTGATGGAGTCTTTAAAAGAGCTGGGGCTGGCGGGAAGTTAATCTGTCCATGGTGGTGCTTCTCTCTGATGGAATTAACGTAGTTCTGGGGGGATCATGGTTAGTTCTCATGAGAGGGTTGTGTAAAAGAGCCCGACCACCGCCTCCCTGCGGTCTTGGTTCCTGTCTCAGCATCTGACCCCGCCTCTACACATGCATTCTGCAGGATGACATTCACCATGATGTGATCCTGGGTGACAGGGGGCCTCGCCAGAGCCGTTACATGCGGTCTAGACTTTCAGTCCTCAAACCTGTGAGTTAAATAACAGACCTTTCTTTTTAAAGAGAATCTGCTACAGCAACAACAAAAAACCAGATTAATACAGGGGAACAATGCAATTAGTGGAAACCATAATAAACTGAATTTACACCCCAGCTATTACTACCAATTCCAGGCCAGGATTTCCAAATCTTCTACATTTTTAAAAAGACACTATTAAACTACGTTTTTATGTAGGCCACAACTGTCAAATTTTGGCTCCACACATTTTTTTAATGCTATGTAGACCAGTGTCTTTGGGATGGAATTTTACCTTTGCCACTGGTCTGTGGCTTCTAGGTTAGAGACACAAAGCTCTAATGTGAGCCATAGAAGGTGGAATTCCAGGGGACAGATAAGAACAGATTATCTAATTGTACCATAGTCAAAATAACTAACTCATAAACACAATGGAGATATTGCACTGTAATGACACAGAAAAATTCCTCCCCTAGAAAGAAGGCCCAGTACATTCACATAGCCCAACTCTGTCCCCACAGTGCCTGTAACATAACCTTTTTTAAGTCATTAAAAATACACATTAACAAGTACTGTTCACACTTACGAGTGCATTAAATATTCAACATTAATGTAAGCAAAAGGGTTAAGCATCAAATTATTCTGATGAAGTAGCAACTAGTGAGTTGAATACTTCTTTGGTCTCATGGGAAGATCTGATCTGAAGCTACTAAAAGACAAACGCTTGTCAAAAAACTACTATAAACTATTCTTTTAAATAATAAGCACATGACTAAAAACTAGCATACACATTACTTTAAATAAACATGTAATAGATCTCACTTCAACACATAAATCCCTTAGATCACTTCAAAGACTGAGTTTAAACAACATCTTTTTCTAGGACACTAGGCACATAATTTAAATTTCAGTTATAAAAAGAAAGGAGAGAGGATATGAAGTGCATCAACAAGGTTATTTTGGCTTCATTTAGAAATAATCATAAGAACTGATGACAAACACAAACTTAGATTGCTAGGCACTTCTCCAACAAGAAAAAAATTGCTAAATGTCAGTTGTCAGAAATTTATCTCTGGGAAACAGGAAGAAATTTTAAGACGTTTTTTCCTTCCAAAATACCAAGTTCAAGTAGAATGATCAAAAAAAATTTTTTTAAAGGAATAGTAGAGAGGTGAGCTGAAAAAGATCTTTCAACAAAAGAAAAAGGCTATATATACTTTTATCAATTTATGTGTAACTAATGACAATAAAAAGGTTTATTCATTCATGTATCCATCGACAGCTTGATGACCAACCACACGCAAGGAATTTAAGGCACTGAGTTAGATCCTGCCCTCAAGAAACATATGTATTGTCTATGAGGGAAGATTAAACCATATAAGAAACAAATTCTATGGGAGTTCAGTTAATTTCCAGTGTCAGGAATTAGGGGAATTTTTTTTTAAGCATGGAGCATGTGGGCTGAATCTTTGAGCCTGCGCAGAAATTAGTCATGGGGCCATGGATAAAATGATATTCTAAGCATTGAGAAGAGAAATTAATAAAGATCTGGGTGGGAAAAAAGCATGAGTTCTGTGATGGAAATAATAAATAGGTCGGTTTAGCAAAAGGTATGTGAAGGTGGAGTTCTTGTTACTCAGCTGAACCAGTAATCATGACCTAACTAATGCATGAGGACTTCACTGTTGGAATGAATCTGATGGAAAGCAGTAGTTAGAGCAGAGGAGTGGGAAAGAAGGTTGCAAAGAAAGGATGGGACTCACCTTTATTCTGACACGAAGGTGAGTCACGGGTGGTGCTAGACAGAAGATGTGAAGATATAGATTTTAGGAAGGCTAAGCAGGTGGCATTGTATCTGATGTAGGAAAAGGAAGAGTATTTCAGGAAAGCAGGAGTAAGAGCTGAGCCAAGATTTTTGTCAGGGAGTAGATGGGTGGGAGACAGATTTTAGGTATTTCTTGTCCTGCAGTTTGTGGTGGATATGGGGTAGGGAGTAAAATGCAGGTTCCCAAAATGCTTTCAGAACACTGGGGAAAGATTTCCCAAATTTGTGACCCCTTTTGGAAAAATGAACCAAATCTACAAAATTAAAATGAGACCTCTGGAGTTCAAAGTTTCCCCTAATGGTGAAGCTTAAATACTTGAGAAAATTAGTCAAGTAAGTAAGTTCCAGGATATCATTCATTAAACAAAGCACCCAACTGCAGTGTCCATCACAAGAGTTCTGAGGAGGAAGCAGAAAGGAGGAGAACTAACCCATCTTCAATGGGTCACTGTCCTTCCTGCTGACTTTCCCTTACTCTTTCACCAACAGACATTAGCATTTCAGTTCAAAGGGTTTGGGATCTACAAAAACCTTCTGGAAATGATGAGGAGAGATGTGCAAAAGAGATATGCCCTCACCGCGGGCTCTCTCAAGGAGCTGTGCCCTGCCAAGTCGGTGCCTGCCACCAGGGTCATCTAACCATCTAATACCGGTTTATTCTAGAAAAATCTCACCACATCCTATCTCAAGGCTTGCAGCAAGGGCTGGCTCCATGGTAGATAAAAGGAGTTCACCGTTGCCTTAAACAGCCAAGAGGAAAACAAATTCACTTTAATTCAGTGCTCCCCCAAAGAGGAGGACAGTAGCCACAAGGATGGGATTTGGGGGAGGGTCCTGTTCGCTCTCACATCCTGCAGGTTCCCATTTTACTTTGAAAAATATAGATGTAGAAAGAACTAATGTTAGTAATAATACATAATTAATATTTATCACAAACAGAACACTGAATAAAAGCAGGTCTTTTTGATATTTACTCTTTCACAAAGAGTCACGTGTCTGCAAACAATAATAATATAGTAACGCTTTCAGAACACTGGGGTAACAACTACTCATGAATGGTCTTCAAGACACTCTGTGGTCCTGGCCAATTAAGTAACAGGAATTCTCTGCTCCATCTGTATTTAATGCATGTGTTCCAAATTTCAAGTTTGCTTATTGTTTCTTCTGATCTTCTCACCTACACCCTCTGACTGAGTTAGGTGATGGAAATTTAGATCTAAAATTAGTTTAGATATAATAGGTCCCCTAAAAGTTTCATGTTTACAGGTGGGGCTTTTGGAAGGAAATTGGATCATGGGGACAATATACTCATCAGTGGATTAATCTATTGCTGAGTTCATAGACGAATGTGCTGTTAGGAGGTGAGACCTGGTGGACCTGGTCACTGCAAGCTTGACCTGGGAGAGTATATTCTTGTTCATTCGTGTTTGTTCATATTCATTCATATTCTCTCCCCCCTTCCTCCCTCCCCCTCCCCCTTCTCTTCCTTTTTCTCCCTTTTTGTGACACTAAGGATTGAATCCAGGGTACTCTACCATTGATCTCCACCTCCCACCTCCCCCCCTTTCACTTTTGAGACAGGATCTCACTCAATTGCCCAGGCTGGCCTTGAATTTGTGATCTTCTGGCCTCAGCCTCCCAAGTAGTTCAAATTACAGGCATGTGCCACCACGTGCCACTTCCAAAGTTTAGATTACATAACTTGGGAGAAAAACTCCCAAGTATGACTATGCTAACATTTTACAGTTATAAAATATGCATCCAAAGCACAAAATTTAAAAGATGGGAAACAGATGAAATAAGCAACAACTTTAAATGATCACAATTATTAGTAGCTGATATATCAAGTCATAATGCCCCCTTGAAATGAGATTCACTGAATGAGAATGAAAATAAATCCATATCTGAAAAAGTTTTGATGATTCCATATCTCTTTTAATCAGATGTGACTAGGTAGGCATTGATGTTTTAATCTCACATTGTGCCTAACAAACTCTTAGACGCTAATCTTTGAGAATGTGTGTGTGTGTGTGTGTGTGTGTGTAAGAGAGCGAGAGAGACAGACAGACAGACACACACACATGGGGGGAGGGGAGGGAGTTCATATTTACATTACTGATAGTCTCTTCAACCTGGAATCACTTTACAGGATGCTGTGTAAAGCCCAAGCAATCCGAAACTGCAGGTGTGCCTCTCCATCTAGGCCCCTCCTGTTCCACACAGGAGAGGTGGGCTCTGACATTCACACCAAGCCAGGACATCACCTTCAACCTGAATGTTAAACACTCTAGTGATGCTTCATTTCTCTCCTACGTTTTCAATAACAATATAAAGAGGACTCTCAGTTTTCTTTCAACACTGATTTGTCTATCCCAGTTTGGAAACCACAGGCCTAGATAGTACACAGAATTTTCAGAGTGACTATAAAGGTGTAAAATAAATTTTACTTCCAACGATAACAATGAACTTGATATTCTTGAAAATACAAAGTGTAAATTATCCTCAAATTAGCGCATTAATGTAATTATAATTTCAACAGGTTTCATTAGGAATTGGAGAAAATTACTTTAGGCTTTATGTGGAAAAATAATCAATGTATAAAAATTTCCAAAATCCTGAAGAATACTGCAGCACTTTCCTATTGGATACATTACCAATTTATTATAATTAAAACAGTATGGAAAAAGGACTGGAGGTACAGCTCAGTGGGAGGGCACATGCTTAGCAAGCACGAGGCTCTGCATCTGCAGCATTAAAAAGTAGTGTAGTATTGGCATAAAAGTCGATAAACAAGGGCTGGGGATTTAGCTCAGTGGTTCTGGCACCTGCCTCAAAAACACAAGGTCCCGAGTTCGATCCCCAGTATCAAAAAAAAAAAAAGAAAGGAAAAAGAAAAAAGAAAAAAAAATCAATAAACAGATCAAAGGAACAATAAAAAATCAGGAATAGTTTAAGGCACATATGGAAATCCAAACTACAATAAAGGTGCCATTTCATTCAGTGGCAAAGTTAGGTTAATATAATAAATTCTTTTGCCAAAAGAAGCTACTTGGAAATAAAGTTAGAACCCTACTTTATAACACTAACCCAGTGGTTCTCAACTAAGGACAGTTTTGTTCATCGTGAGACATTTCACAATGTCTGGGGACAGTTTTGACTGTCCCAACTGCAGGGACTGGGGAGTTCACTATTATCATGTAGGGGGTTGATGTCAGTAATGCTTCTCAATACTTTATGATGCACAGGACAGTCGACTCCTCACACACACAATTACCTGGCCCAAATTTTAATAGTTTTGAGAAACTATGCCCTAATCTTTAACATAATACCTGTACCCTATGCCTAACAGCAAAAAAATTTTTTGAAGATGAACAGAACTAGAAGTGGACCGATTCTGATGGGAATCCTCACTTTTCTATTCACAAAATGTGTAAATTTTGACTTGGACAACTCACCACTCTCAAGCTCATTACCTTGACCCTCAGGAATAAAGACAACATGGATCATGAACCAATGAGCAAAGTCTCCATCAGCCACAGCAGTAATAAATGATAGCTATTATGGTTATCACCAAAATTGAGGGATCAGACTAACAAGTGCCTAGAAATATGAATTTTTTCACAAAGAGGATTTTGTTCCTGGTAAGATCCAGGTTGCTTGATAGAGCAATTTTGGGGATTTAGACAGAACAAGCTAGAGAATGGACATTTCAAGGACACAAGTTAGGTCAGTGATGGTGAACCTTTTAGAGCTTTCAATGATACAAACAGTCCGCTGCACCATGCATGCTAAAGGCTCACCACCACTGAGTTAGGTATTTCATAAACTTCCCTATTGCAGGGATTATGTTCACCTCATTCTATTTTGAGTTCATACAAAAGACGTGAATAAACACATTTTGATTTTGAGGGAGCAGAGATAAAATAATGCATTCATGGCCTTAAAACCATCAACTGCAGAAAGTGACAAGATCTAGACAACCTACCAAATGGAGCCAGCTGACCCGAAAGCTCCAAAGGGTGTGCAGTAGCAGCTCTATGTCCAGGACAGTCTGAATATTTGATCGTCCTCTGGTCCTATATTCTAGACATGCAGACTGAGTGTGCTGCGAAGTTCAGAGGACACATGAAATCCTCTGAGGATGTGCCCATGAGCTCCAAGGCCCATGAGGTGAAAGAGGGAATATTTCTGTACCATGAGCCTCAAGATGGAACTGAAGCTCTATACTCAGTGCTCACTCCCTCCTGCCCACCCACACTTCAGTACTACTGAGAAGTCATTAATAACTTCTTCAGCCTCAATTTCCTAGGATATAAAGTGGGAAGTGGGGGATAAAGGAAGATAATGGTATCTTTCAGCTATAAAATAGAACAAAACCTCTGCTGAACACATAATAATGTTTTCAACAAATATTAACAAAAACAACCATCATGAGGACACAGTAAGAATTAATTATAATACTTAACACATACAGGAATGAAGCGAAGTGCTCTCAGGCCCTCCGAAAAAGGTGTTGTATGAATACAAGTTGCTAATTTGGTTTTCAGAGCTTTTGTAGCCATTTTAAGTTCCACCTCATGGCTGATGAATACGAAGCAAATGAAATGAGGTACTACCCTAAATCATATTTATAGCATTTACCTCTTTGTAAAATGGTTCCATCTTTCAACCATTTAAAATATTATAGAAAACAGTTGAGATTATAGAGATAATCATTGTATCAAAATCTCAAGAACACTGAAATCACTAATCATGTCTGTACATGTATCTGAAAGTTACTTCTCACCTGCTTCTGCATTCATACCTAAAAACATAAAATTCAATTAGTTCTAGTCGTTTCCAGGACTGACCATTGGTAACATCCATTATATTTCTTTCAGCCTGAAAAGCACACACAATATAAGTTACTTCTGACTGACAAAAAGAAAAAAAATAAAAAGATTTTACCAGAAAGATTTAAAGACAATCTGAGTCCCTAAATTTAATATTGAATAGACATATAAATCCCCAAAATCTAACACTTTAATAAAATTATTTGCAACTAAATTACCTACCTACCGTGTGCAGATGGCCCTCAAAATCACATCTAAATGTCCCTACGGTCTACCTGCAGTGCCACAGAATAAATCTTCTTAGAGTCCATTTTGATTTAAACAGTTTTATGTATGGGAAGACATTTGTTTTTATTTAAAAACAAATATAGACACTTCAGAGCACTGTGTATTCACATAAGTTTTAAGATCACAGGAAATGTGAAAGAAATTTAGTGCCGCGCTTCTGTGTTTAGGTCATCTGCTCCCTCTTCCCTGCCATTCGAAAATACTTCTGGAGAAAGCCTGGAAGTCACTAGTATGCTAATTCTCTCTCTCAGGGAGATAAAAAATAAAAATAAAGAATAAAATGTCGAGAAAGACACAGGCAATCAAGGCCGGCTATAAACCTGGGGGGAAATGAGCTCTCACCCAAACCAAGCATGTCTCTCTTATTCTCTCCTCTGGGCTAAAGGCCGACACTTTGGAGGAAGAGAGTAAGAGGCACCAGGCAAGCCATTTAGGGGTGTGGATTGGAAAAAAAAACCCTCTTTCCTCATGAGAATGTGGCTTTACACTGGCATATTAGATTGGAAAGTGCAAACACAATAATTAACAGTGAATCCTGAAACTTCAACACACCAGAAAAGGGTGTCATGCCAGAGCAAGATGGGAAAATAGGAGGAATAAATCAAGGTAGTCTTGGTGATGCTGGACAGCTCCTCAGGGGCAAGGTAGAAGCCCAGAGAGCTAATCATGCTCTCCACACTCCTCGGGGGACTTAAAACTATGAAGGACGATACACATAAGAAACAAGGGGCAGCTCCAGGGAAAAGCCCTATTTCTGAATCCAAAATAATAACCTCCACAGTAAACAAACGCCTGCATACTCCCTTTGATTAAAGAATAAAGATTCGAATCTACCTGCCTCAGTTTCTGCTCTCTGGGAATACGGGCTGCTGAGGTCTCCCCATCACCGTAACTTGTGTCAATCACTGCTAAGCCCAGCTGTTACTTTCTTTCCTCACTTGTGATTCCAACAATCAGTGTGCCCCAGGGCGGATTCCCAGCCTCTCATATGAGCATTTTCTAGGGCACACCCCAGTAGGCATTTCCACTCCTGTGTATTTCACTTAATTATGCAACTCCTTTCTAGAAGACCTATAATTCTCCCAAGAGTCAAAGTAATTGGTAAGAATTAGACATAAATTGGTAAGAACCAGACATAAAGAGACACAAGTCCACTTAAAGAGGATACTTTGACTATAATTTTTAAAAGAATTTTCTTTTTAGTTCCAATATAATTTTGTACTTTCCCAATTTTGTCCTTTTCAAATGCCAAAGAAAATGTTCATGTTATTTCGTGAGCTATAAAAAAAAGGCAATGCAATGCATTTATATTCCACTTAAGGTCCACAAAGATTTTCTTTCCTGTGAAGGCCATCCTTTGGATGTTTTTTTAAAAGAAAAAGAGGAGCAAAAATCAACATACCATCTACCTTTGTGCCAAATCACTATTATTCAGGCAATAATGTATGTGTGCATGTGAGCAGTGCATGCATGTGTGTTTTCCATTATGTGGGGTCCACACTGCATGCGTGTATTATCATGATATGTTTTTGGTACTGGCAAATACATACACCAAAGACAGATCCATCTGGAAATGGATTTATGATTTCTCAGTAAATAACTGTAGCAAATTTCCAGGGTATGGTTTTATTTGACTCTACCATTTAGGAAGACTGTATTGAGTAACATCCGCTAAGGAGCAAGGAGGGCTGACGTATTTAAAACAATCACAGGAGGATCTGAGAAGTTAGATGAGTGCTGTTTGTCAAATGGAGGACAGAACACTCGAAGGGTACGTGTAATGCCACCAAAGTGGGCATCACATCAAAATCTTAAAGGCTGCAAGACAAGAGCCAATGGCCTGGGTTAGGGATGCACAATGCTATTTTGAAAAAGTAAGGTGATATTTTTAAAAGAGAAATTTTCATATAAAAGTCCAGACTTCTGGCTCTTCTTGAAACAAAAACCCCCACAAGATCAGGTAACACATGGCAATACTAGGACAGAGCTAAGGCAGTGGGTCTCCAATTCCCAGAGTCGCCACTCCACCAGCCAGGCCCTGAAGGCATGTGAGCTTGCAAGCCCCTTCTCAGTGGAAGGCAGTCAGCCTTCAGGAATTTAGACTCTGTCTCCAACAGGGGAACAAGGGGCTTAGCGCTCTCTCGAGATATGCTTTCCTGGAAATAAAACAGCAAAGAGCCAAAATAATTGTCTCTTTCTGCATGACTTGACACTGGGTGACCAGGGCTGATTCATTCAGCAATCTGTACTGCTGTGAGTACTTGGGAGTACAGCTTGCTGATATGGTCAAAAGGAAAGATTCCTCAGACTACACACATATGGTCAATTTGGAACAAAACAGCTCACTATTGCTCTCAGCAGCCCAACTCATCTTCTTGAAGAGTGACTGGAAGAATCATATAGAATAAAGACAGGCAGACTTGGCTACACCAGCAGATAGCAACACGGGCCCATCCCTCTCGGGTGCATTGTGGCTTTCCAACAGCCTCCCTCAGCCCTCCTTCCAGCTCCAGCCCCAGCCCCCATGCCTCTCACATTTCTCTGGGACCTGGTGCTCTGGTTACTCCATGGTCCATGTTCTGCTTTTCCAGAGAGTAGGCAGTCTGCCGGCCTGGGAGACTCTTCCCACCACTCTCTCCTTGATCAAACGTATACAACATTCAAGACCCACAGCAACTGGAGCACAGGGCCTCCTTTTCTAAAGCATCCCAATTAGCAAAGTCCTGCTACAGATACAAACCAAGATCTACGGAGTAGCTGGGCATTGTCATAATTTGTACATATAGTTTACAATGCCCTGGTGGGTGAGTTTGAGATCTAAAGGCTCTGAGAGACGTAGATAGAGTTCCTGTTCCTTGAGCCTTAGTTCCCATGGATTCCTTTCTAGGGGCAAGCATCTCTCACCCTGGGTGGGATTCCAATAAACACCCATTACAAACCAGCTTCCTTCTCTAAGGGGCTCACTGCTGGAAACAGCCATGTGATCAAGTCCTAAAGGAAAACATGCATTAGTTAGCTATAGGGATGCTAGAGGATTACATTTCATGGACACTGAAAAAAATTTTCCAGGGCAATTCTGATTATATGCATTTTTCTCCCCCTGCATGACCTGCAGCTCCTCTGCACCTCCCAGGCCAAAAGGTACCTGAGATACAGAATTCCCAAGTGCCCTGGTCCCTGCACCAGGTAAGGCACTGCCCCAGGAAACATGGACCTAAATGGCTTCAATTCATCAGTGACAGAAAACACATCAATGACACTCAACCAGGTCTATATTTGACCAATGACAATTCAATGGGTGAAACGAGGACAATTTTGGATTTCCATCAACAATCATGAAACAACCCAGAATTAAACCCACACTTGTAAAACATCACCAGTGACTTTTTGCGGGGGGGGGGGGGTACCGGGGATCAAACTCAGGACCTTCCACTTGCGAGGAAGGCAGCGGAACTACCGAGCCAAATCCCCAGCCGAGCAGTGACATTTTAATAAATGACTCTTCTCAGCCATGAACTTTTGAGACCTTTGGGAACTCATGCTAAAGAAAACGATCCCCCTAAAATGAAGGAGAACTTAAGTACATTTATTATAATTCAGAATGAATGCAACTATACTTGTATTGTTCATTAAAAATCACTAACTGGGCCAATGAAAGAACTAAGGAAAGCAAGTATAAACTCTCTCTACTTATTCTAAGTATTTGGTAGTCAGCTATTCATTCTTGAGTCAGTTTTCAAAGTAAATGACTTTAACTACATTTAATATACTTAAATGGAGAACAATTTATAGTTAGATGTGTAGCTGGGCCTGCCTCTTAAAATGAACCAGAATTTTCAAAAGATCTGATAATTTTTCGTCATGGATTTGAGTGAAATTTGTCAAAATGGTAGAGAGTTTAAAGGAACATCATTGCACAGCATACTGCTTTTGGACAAACACTAATCGATGCGATATGACTGAGAAATACAGTGAAGAAATTTTTTTTAAAACTGCATTACAGTAAAAGATATACTACCATTAGTCCCCCTCAAAATTCTCCCCCTCACTTCAAGCACACTCATCCCATCATTCTTGCCACTTTTTTTTTTGGTACTGGGGATCGAGCTCGGGTCCTTGCACTTGTGCAGCAGGTGGCAAAACCACTGAGCTAAATCTCTGGCCCTCTTGCCACTTTCTGAAGAAGATCTGCAAGTCTTTTGTGGCTGCCTCAATATACTGACTCTATTTAAAATGTTAGCTTTTTGTGGTCATTTTGACTCTAAGGGCCAAAAGTCACACAATGAATAAGATGGGTGTGGACACATTGTAATGATTTGATAAGCCTGCATTTCTGCTGAACGGCATTTCTGTTGAACTGCATTTCTGAACCACAGCATTCACTGTATTTTTGATCACACCTTAAAGATATGAAAAAGGACTTCCAGAACTGCTTCAGAAAGTGACAAGAACAATGGGTGTGTTCAAAGTTGGGGGAGAGGGCTGGGGATTTAGCTCAGTGGTTTCGCCACCTGCTGCGCAAGCGCAAGGACCCGAGTTTGATCCCCAGTACCAAAACAAAAACAAAAACAAAGATGGGGGGGAATAATAGCAATGTGTCCTTTACACTAATACATTTTAAAAATTAAACAATCAGTATGTTTCCATCACCCCTCATAGTTAAGATTGTCAGCAATCCTCTCAAATTACCCAAAAGCCACTAGAAAACATTTCACTATGACTTAACTCTTCCCACTGCATGCGCATTACTACCAGGTTTGCTCAAAAGAAATACTGTGATGCTCAAGTTAAGCGCTCTTCCCTCTTTACACATTTCCTTGGTTTCTTTTCAAACAGGCTGTTGAGAGACATACCCTTCTGCCCAACTCCATGGCATGGATATGACACAAATTCCACAGAGTGTTCTCAGTGAGACAGAAGAGCCTTGAACCACCAGCACCCTCAACTTCCCACCGAGCAGAGCTCCAGCACAGCAGGCCTTCTTTTACAGCATTCCACTTTATCATGCTTTGCACATACAGCTGTTTTCTTTCTACAAATCAGAGGTTTGTGGCAACCTCATGTTGAGCAGTGGCATATTCCCAACAGCTGAGATAATCACTAGTCTCTTGTAGCAACAGTTAGTTAAGGTATGCACATCTTTAAAAACATAATTATACTGCACACTTAACAAACTACACAATAGTGTAAACATAACTTTGATATGACTGGGAAACCAAAAAATCTGTGCTCACTTTATTTTGATATTTGCTTAATAGCAGTGGCCTGCAACTAAACCCATACTCTCTCCAAGGTACAGCTGAACAAGCTCAACAGATGTTTGTGAATGAATGAATGAATGAATGCAAAATAAAATACTTCTGTTCTTTTTCCTGGTGTTGTTGCATACCCTAAGGCCTAGTTATTTGCTACAAAATTTGTGTTCACTTTTCAAACACATTAGGTTGATGTCCAGGTTTTAAGTAGTCATTCCAAAGTGATTTTGCTATTGAACTTCATTTGGACAGAGAGCAGTATCGACACTTTAGCTAGACATCTTTCAATGTACTCTACTTGGAAAATATTAACAAGGCCTCTACTCCCCTTCTGATAGCTAAATAATTTTAGCACCATGTGCAGCTGCCAAGAACTCTGGCAATCTTTGTGTGAATCACCCTAACTATCTGTAGTACAAACCAATCACTTAAGTTTCCTCTGCATTGTCTTTTCTACTTAAACTATTTACTGACACAGAAAAAGTTCATTAGAAGATTTTTGCTTATTTTTAGTAGTGTAGGAGTCTTTTCTTTATGATCTAGAAACATGGTTATTGCATTGGCTAAGAAAAAAAATACCTGCTCTTCAAAATTATATGTTAAAATGACGCTGGTCCCAACCATTACGTGTTCACCTACCGAACTCTACCGAGCTGGGAGCGAAGAAGATGCTTTTCTCCATTTTTGCCTTGTTTTACCTGGTAACTTACTGGGCTTTTTAATATTTCCTTTAAAACAAACAAAAAAATAAAAACAATACATCTACAATCCCAGCACCCTGGAAGGATGAGGCAGGAAGAAAGCAGTTTCAAGCCTAATCTGGGCATCTTAGTGATTTGGCAAGATGCTGTCTCAAAACAAAGAAATCTGGATATGTAGCTTACAACGAAGGCCCCCGTAATGGAGGCAAAAAACGGACAGTTCCAAAGACTTAATACAAAGTTAACAAAGGAATTTCTTCCTCCGTATCTGCCTATGAAGGAGCTGCAAGGTTCATTAAAGTCATCAAGGCAGGAAGCTTAAGTATTCTGGGCCACAATGAACTCAACCCACAGAGGTGAGACTTCCGGGAAGATGGCAGAGTTGTGAGCAGCAGCAAATCAGTCTTTCCGAGATTTGAAGTCCAGATGCTGGAATATAGCAACGCGGGGAAGAGGAGGAGGAGGGAAGTGGGCCTCTGGGACCCAGCAAGGATCTGAAGCAAGAATTGGAGCCCACAGGGAGAGTGAGGAGAAGGACCTCAATGCAGAAGAGGGAGGTGGCAAAGGGCACTTTCTCTCTGAATCCTAGCTCGCAGCATGAGATAGCTTGAACCTACAGAGGCATGGTTAACCACTAGTGTCTCCAGAGGTTTCCATGGAGAAATGTACCAGTGGAACAGAGCAGTGGATGCTGCAGGCTACAGCGGCTGGTGAGTGATTCTAGTTCAGATCTCCCCACCAAAGGGCAATTGGCTAGTTGCCATTTTGAAAAGGGACCAGCTGAACCTGGGACTCAGAACAGCCATGGGTTGGCTGCATCTAGTGGTTCTCAGTGTCGGGGTTAAGGGGCAGCCGTGGGACAGAGAGCCGAGTTCAAGCTGGCAAGGAGCACCCAGAGCATTGTTGGCTGAACAACTCAGGTTCCAGCCTCACAGCCAGAAACCAGGAACAGTCTGAACTTCAGTGGAGTTGAAAGCGCAAGCTTCTTGGGCCATCCACCCCCTGCCCTAACCCTACTATATGCTTGCTGGGACAACGCAGATCTGGGCTGTCTTCTCCCTTTGTCTGCCAATGACAGCCGGCCCACACCCTGAAGTGGACACTTTTTTTCTTCCTTTCTTTGCATTTTTTTTCTTGATTGATTGTTCTTGTTTTTATATGAGTGTGAGTATTGTTTCTAGGTATTTTGTTGTTCTTTTTTTCCGCTCTTATTTCTGTTTCTTTCTTCTCTCTTTCCCTCCTGTTTTTTTCCACCGGTTTCCCAAAGCTTGCATAATCTTCCTTTGTCCTCCAGTCTTGCTTCTAATCTTTTCTTCTTCTCTTTCTCTATTTTTTCCTCTTATCCCTTTTAAACTTCTCCCCTGAGAGTAAAATCAGTTTACTGAGGGGATATTTACTGTATATAACTTTCTAGTTTTAGATTTCGTTACTTAACTGCAAATCCTGTTCATACAGTTAAAAGTGGCAAATAGAAATGGCCACAGTTTGTCATTTTCTAGGCTGTGCTTAATATTGTCATTACTAATTGTACTATTTTAGCTAAGGTGACACACTTGTTCTAACCAGTTGTTCTTCCTTGTGTGCCAAGCCTGAGATTGCCTGAGGGTCATAAGCAATACTATAGGCCAGTACCAAACAAGCAGGGGCTAGGCGAAACAGGCAGCAACTTCTCATCCTCAATAAATTGAAGAAGATAGATCTTGCAACAGACTCAAAAGCCAGCTACACCTAGAAGACATCTCTGAAAAGTAATAATTTTCTAAGGAACTCTTGACACTAGCAATAAAGCTGCCTACCATAAGCAACTGACAAGCATCAATGCAGAAACTAACCTAAAAAAAAAAGAAAACAAAATGAGAGGACACAGAAGCAAGATGCAACCCCACACTTCCACCTTGCCTGAAGTAAACCCAGGGAGTAGTGAAAGTGAAACAATTCGAAAGTCACCCACCTGAATCCTCTGAAATGGTAACAGTGGAAATAAACAAAGCTCATGAATGAGGTTATAGAAAAAAAAAAATCACACTAGAAATAATTTCTCAGATAACTAAAGAAATGATGACCAAAATGAAGGACACTGTTAATGAATCTGGAAGAGACACCAATAAAAAATAGAGAGCCTTGGGAAAATGATGGAAACCATGAATGTCCAACACAGGAAAGAAACAGAATCCACAAAACATATTGAGACAGATATGCAGGAGATTAGAAGTTCTACTGAAAGCATACACAGCAGAAAGAGCCAAGGTGGGGACAGAATGTCAGATCTAGAAGGCAGGTTTGCAATTAGCAATCATGAAAAGAAAGATTTCTTTTCTTTTTTCCCCTGGTACTGGGAATCAAACTCAGGACATTATACCTGCAAGGCAGGCACGGCACCACTGAGTTAAATTCCCAGCAAAACAAAAATTTCCTGAGTCGTGTGGAAGACGCCGAATCACTCCGCTGCAGACAAGCAGCCACCTGGTTCCACGCTACAAAGACACAGAGGACACCAGACCACCAGACCAAGGTACTGAGTACTGCTGCTCCTGGCCCAGAGGTAGGGCCTTCTGAGCCGTCGTCCTACTGCTCCTGGTCCAGAGGAAGGGACTTCCCGGATACCATCCCTCCCGCTGCTCCCAGCCCACAGGAAAGGGCTTTTGGGCCACCTTCTGTCCTGCTGCTCCTGGCCTAGAGGAAGGGGCTTCCAGGCCACCATCCCTCCCAACGCTCCCAGTCCAGAGGGACAGGCTTCTGAGCCACCATCCCACTGCTGCTGGTCCAGAGGAAGGGGCTTCCCAGCCACCATCCCTCCCGCTGCTCCCAGCCCACAGGAAAGGGCTTTTGGGCCACCATCCCTACCGCTGCTCCCAGCCCCTGTCCCACCTCACCCAGCTCAGAAGAGGGAATCCATGCAGGCGCTAACAGCCCCCCACCCCAGTCCAAATGAGAAAACACATAAATAAGTCTCAAAACCAGACTTCCAGCTCACCTATAGCAACCTCAAAGGGAAATGAGATGGAACACTCTGATATTCAACCACCTGGACCCACTGAACTGGCAACAAAAGATCTGGAAAAAATGAAATCAGAAATAATTTCTCAGATAACAGGAGAAATTGTGCCCCTAGTGCAAGACATGATTAATAAATCTAGAGAGGAGCTCAGGAACATGATGGAATCCCAACATAAGAAACAAATGGAATCCATAAAACAGATGCAAATAGATTTCCAGGACATGAAAAACTCCATTGAAAGTCTACACAGCAGAATGAGCCAATGTGAGGACAGAATTTCAGAAATAGAAGATAATATTGCAATTAGTGACCAGGAAAAGAAAAATTGCTTCAAAATTATAAGGGAACATGAGAAATCAATCCAGCAGCTGCTAGATGATGCAAAGAAGAATAACATAAAACTGATTGGGCTCAATGAAGAAACAGGAGAGGGTAGAGATGACACAAAAAATCCCTTCACAGAAATAATGGCAGAAAACTTCCCAAGCAGGGGAAAAGAACTTGACATACAGATAAGTGAGGCATATAGGACTCCAAATAGCCTTGATCAAAAACAATCTACACATAGGCATATCATTGTTAAGATTCCAGAAACTCAACAGAAGAACAAAGTTCTCCAAGCAGTGAGAGAAAAGAAACAAATCACATACAAAGGAAAGCTCATCAGAATCACAGCAGACTTCTCAACACAAACCATCAAGGCAAGAAGAGCTTGGAATGACATATTCCAAGCCCTAAAAGAAAACAGCCTCCAACCCAGATTGATGTACCCTGCAAAACTATCTTTCAAAATGGATGGAGAAATAAGATACTTTCATGACAAAGAGCACCTTAGGAACTTTGTGATTACCAAACCAGCACTCCAAAGAATTTTACACAATATCCTAGGAACAGACATCAAGGATCACAACCCCAGGAAGCAAAGCAGATTGAACCCATCTGGCATGACAAGAAATTAAATGTAAAGGGGGAGAACCCAACAAAAAGAAAAAGCCATGGCAATGACAAGTCAATACGTTTCAGTTATAACCATCAATGTTTATGGTCTGAATTCACCAATCAAAAGAAATAGACTGGCAGAATGGGTCAAGAAGCAAAATCCAACAATATGCTGCATACAAGAAACACACTTCATTCAAAAGGCAACTCATAGACTGAAAGTTAAAGGGTGGAAAACAATACTCCATGTGACAGGAACCCAAAAAAAAGCAGGAGTAGCTATCCTCTGTGCAGATCAAGTAGATTTCAAATCAACACTGATTAAGAGAGACAAAGAAGGACACTACATCCTTGTAAAGGGAACAATCCAAGAGGAAGAGATGACAATCATAAATATCTATGCACCAAACTCTAGTGCACCCAACTATATAAAACAAATACAAACAGACATGAAAAGTCATAGATGCACTAATACAATTGTAGTGGGGGACCTCAACACCCCACTGTCACAAATAGATAGATCAACTAGACTAAAAATAAGTAATGAAATACTAGAGCTCAATCAAACTCTTGAACAAATGAACTTAACAGATGTTTACAGAGTCTTCCACCCCACAAAAGCAGAATACACATTCTTCTCAGCTGTACGTGGGTCGTTCTCCAAAACAGACCACATTCTCACACATAGAATATGTTTAAGTAAGTGCAAAGGAATTGAAGTTATCCCCTGTATATTATCAGACCATGGTGTGATGAAATTGGAGATCCATAGCAAAAGAAACTCAAAAAATTTCATAAACACGTGGAAATTGAACAACACACTTCTGAATAACCAATGGGTCACAGAGGAAATTAAAGAAGAAATCAGACAGTTCCTTCAATTAAATAACAATGACAATACAACATATCAGAATCTATGGGACACAATGAAAGTAGTCTTACGAGGGAAATTCATAGCAGTGAATATGCATATTAGGAAAACAAAAGGAGCCCAATTGAACAACCTGATGCTGAACCTCAAGCTTCTAGAAAAAGAAGAGCAGGACAAACCCAAAGCTCATACAAGGGAGGAAATTATAAAGATCAGAGGAGAAATCAATGCAATGGAGATTAAAAGAACGATACAAAAAATCAATGAAGCCAAGAGTTGGTTCTTCGAAAGAATCAATAAAATTGACAAACCTTTAGCCAACCTTGTCAGGAAAAGGAAAGAAAAGGCCCAAATCCATGCAATTAGGAATGAAAAGGGTGAAATCACAACAGACCCAGAAGAAATCCAGAGGATCATCAATACCTACTTCCAGAACCTATACGCCAATAAGATGGACAACACAGAAGAAATGGACAGATTCCTAGATACATATGAATTATCAAAGTTGAATGAAGAAGACCTAAAAATTCTGAACAACCCAATATCAACCAATGAAATTGAAAAGGTAATTAAAAACTTATCAACTAAGAAAAGTGCAGGTCCTGATGGCTTCACTGCTGAATTCTACAAGACATTTAGAGAGGAACTGCTGCCACGACTGTTTAAACTCTTCAATGAAATTGAAAGGGAAGCAATACTCCCAAATTCATTCCTGGAAGCAAGCATCACCTTGATCCCCAAAGCAGAGAAAGACCCAACTGAAATGGAGAACTATAGGCCAATCTCACTAATGAACATAGATGCAAAAATCCTTAATAAGATAATGGCAAATAGAATGCAGAAGATCATCAAGAAGATCATACACCCTGATCAAGTGGGATTCATCCCAGGGATGCAGGGATGGTTCAATATATGCAAATCAATCAATGTAATACACTATATCAATAGAGCCAAGGACAAAAACCATATGATTATCTCCATAGATGCAGAAAAAGCATTTGACAAAATCCAACATGCATTTATGATAAAAACCCTACAAAAAATTGGAATAGATGGTCTCTACCTCAAACGGATAGAAGCCATCTATGAAAAACCAACAGCCAATAGCATACTAAATGGTCAAAAACTGAAATCCTTCATACTAAAATCAGGAACAAGACAAAGATGTCCGCTATCACCACTCTTGTTCAATGTAGTTCTGGAAACATTAGCCACGGCAATTAGACAAGAGAAAGAAAAGGAATAAAGATAGGAAATGAAGAAGTCAAACTGTCATTATTTGCAGATGACATGATACTCTATATAGAAGACCCCAAGAACTCCACCAAAAGTCTTCTAGACTTAATAACCAAATTCAGTCAAGTAGCTGGTTACAAGGTCAACACACAAAAATCAATAGCTTTCCTCTACATGAATGACAGACTCACTGAGAGAGAAACAGGGCAAATAATTCCTTTCACAATAGCATCCAAAAAACTGAAATACCTAGGAATTATCCTAATGAAAGAAATCAAAGACCTCTTCTCTGAAAAGTGTGGTACTCTGAAAAGAGAGATTGGAGATGATATCAGAAAATGGACAGACATCCCCTGCTCCTGGGTAGGAAGGATTAATAGAGTGAAAATGGCCATACTTCCAAAACTGCTGTATAGATTTAATGCAATTCCAATTGAGATCCCAGCAGCATACTTCATAGACCTCGAGAAAACAATCCAAAAATTCATTTGGAACAAGAAGAGACCCAGAATAGCAAAAGCAATTCTAGGGAACAGAGACATGGCAGGGGGTATCACAATCCTCAACCTGCAATTCTACTACAAAGCTACTGTGATACAAACAGCATGGTACTGGCAAAGAAACAGACTTGAGGACCAGTGGAACAGATTAGAAGATGCAGAAACAACACCAGACAAACTCAGCCATCTCATCTTCGACAAAGGAGCCAAACACCCTCACTGGAGGAAAGACAGCCTTGTTAATAAATGGTGCTGGAAAAATTGGGCTTCAACTTGCCAAAGATTAAAACTAGACCTGTATCTCTCACCACGCACTAAACTAAAATCAAAATGGATTAAAGATCTAAATATTAAAATAGAAACTCTGAACCAGTTGGAACAGAGGTTAGGTAGAACTCTTGAAGACATCAGTGTAGGAAAAGATTTTATGAACAAAACCTCAGTTGCCCGTGAACTAGCACAAACAATCAACAAATGGGATCTCTTCTTATTAAAAAGCTTCTGCACAGCAACAGAAACCACCAGCAGTGTGAAGAGACAACCCACAATGTGGGAAAAAAATCTTCACCTGCTCTTCCTCAGACAAAGGTCTACTATCTCGAATCTATAAGGAACTTAAAAAGATCAGACCTCCCAAATTTAAAGACCCAATCCAAAAATGGGCATCTGAAATGAAAAGACATTTCTCAGACAAAGAAGTAGAAATAGCAAATAAATACATGAAAAAATGTTCAATATCACTGGTCATTCAAGAGATGTAAATGAAAACAACACTGAGATTCCACTTCACTCCAGAAAGAATGGCTGCTATCATGAAATCAACCAATAACAAATGCTGGCGGGGCTGTGGGGAAAGAGGAACCCTGCTCCACTGCTGGTGGGAGTGTAGACTGGTGCAACCACTGTGGAAATCAGTATGGAGATGCCTCAAAGAACTAGGACTGGAAGTCCCATTTGACCCCACTATTCCACTGCTGGGGATCTTCCCCAAAGAATTAAAAGAATCATACCACAGTGATATATGTGCACCCATGTTCATAGCAGCACAGTTTGTAATAGCTAAAACTTGGAAACAGCCCAAATGCCCATCAACTGGAGACTGGATAAAGAAAATGTGGGTTTTTTATAAAATGGAGTACTACTCAGCCATAAAAAATGAGAAATTAGAGACATTTATAGCTAAGTGGATGCACATTGAGATGATACTCTTAAGTGAAATAAATAGGACACACATGTGTAAATACGGAATAGTTTCTCTGGTGTGAGAAACTGAAAGTGTAAATAAGGACTAAAATGTATAATAGGTAATGTGAAATAGGAAGAAAAAGGACAAAGGTGATGGAAGTGGGAGGGGGAGGGGAAAGGAAAGAAGGGAATGGGATTAATATGAGAAAATTGAAAAACAGGAACAAAATCTTTGTAAATGGGGAGGGATGGAGGGGTTGAAGGAAGGGCTGGGGAAGGATGAAAAATAAGAACCAAGAGAGACTATGTAAAGGTGCAAATTTCCAATGACGAATGTCATTATATTGTATAGCTAAAATGTACCAATGATTAGAATGAATAATCGATAATGTAAAATAGGAAGAAAAGGTCCAAAGGGGTAGGGGTAGTGGGAGGGGCAGGGGAAAGGAAAGAAGGGAGAGGAAAAATGATGAGAAATGGAAAAAATGGAAATAAAGTCTTTGTAAATAGGGAAGGGTGGAGGGCGTGAAGGGAGGGCTAGGAATGGGGAAAAAATAAGAACCAAGATGCATTATGTAAAGGTACAATTCCCAATGAGAAATGTAATTGTGTTGTATACCTACAATGTACCAATAAAAGAATTTCATACAAAAAAAATTTCTTAAGAACAGCAAAGGACTATGAAGAATTAATCCAATAACTGCTAGATAATACAAAGAAGAATAGCAGAAGATTGATCAGAGTCAATGAAAAAGCAGGAAATAGTGCAAATTACATAGAAAATCAGTTCACAAAAGTAATGACAGAAAACTGCTCAAGCAGGGAAAAAGAATTTGATATACAGATAAGTGAAGCATACTGAACTCCAATTAGTCATGATCAAAAAACACATCTACACTAAGGCATATAATAGTCAAGATTTCAGAAGTTCAACACAAGAAAAGAATATTAAAAGCTGTTACAGAAAAGAAACAACGACCTATAAAGGAAAGCCCATCAGAATCACAGCAGACTTCTCAACATAAACCCTTAAGTCAAAGACAGTTTGGAGTGAAGTGTTTCAAGCCCTAAAAGAAAACAACCTCTAACCCAGATTGATGAACCCTGCAAAACTATCCTTCAAAATTCATGGAGAAATACTTCCATGACAAAGAACACCTGAAGTAATTCATGACCACCAAATCAGCACTCCAAAATGTACTTAGGATATTATAGAAAGAGATAATGAAGACTATAATTCTATAAAGCCCAATGGAATGAATCCACCAGGAAAGGCAAGTAATTAAACAGGGGGGGAAAGGAAGGGAACCAACAATAAGAAAATCATATGACAAAGATAAGTCAATACATACCAGTTATAACCATCAATGTAAATGGTCTCAATTTACCAATTAAAAGAAACAGACTGGCAGAATGGATCAAGAGACAAGATTCAACAATATGCTATATACAAGAAACATATTAATTCAAAAAGCAATTCACAGATTGAAACTCAAAGGATGGAAAGCAATATTCCATGTGACACGAACCCAGAAAAAAGCAGGAATAGCTATTATATCTGCAGACAAAGTAAATTTCAAGTCAAGACTGATCAAGAGAGTCAAAGAAGGTCACTAAATACTCACTAAGGGCACAATCCAAGAGGAAGAGATAACAACCATAAATATATATGCACCAAATATCAGCACATTCAACTATATAAAACAAATACGAATCATATGAAAAATAAGCATTAATACAATTGTAACAGAAGACTAAATATCCCACTGTCACAAATATATCAACTAGATGAAAAAAAAACAACAAAGAAATATGAGAACTGAACCAAACCTGAGAACAAATGGACATAGGATATATACAGTGTTCCACCTCACATTAGAATACACATTCTCAGGGCCGGGGATTTAGCTCAGTGGTTTTGCCACCTGCTGCACAAGTACAAAGACCTGAGTTCGATCCCCGGTACCAAAAAAAAAAAGAATACACATTCTCAGCTGTGCATGGGATACTGTCCAAAACAGGCCACATATGAGCTCATATAACATACTGAAGTAAATACAAAGGAATTTAAATTATCCCATGCATAGTATGAGACCATAGTGCAATGATACTGGAAATCAATGGAAAAGAAACCATAAAAACTACAAAAATACATGGAAATTAACACCCTCCTGACCAATCAATGAGTCATAGATGAAATTAAAGAAGCAAAATTAGTTTCTATAATTGAATGATAATGCCAACACAACATACCAGAACTTATGATACACAATGAAAGCACTCCTATGAGGGAAATTTATACTGGTGAATTCCCACATCAGAAAAACAGAACGACTGCAAATAAACAATCTAACATTGAACCTCAGGATTCTTAAAAAAAAAAAAAAAAAAAGAGCAAGTCAAGCCCAAAGCTCATCCAAGGGAGGAAATCATAAAGAGCAGAAATTTTTAGTATCTGTGCTGCCGAAGTGAGCACATCAGAGCAGAAATTAATGCAACTGAGACTAAGTAAACAGTACAAAGACTCAATGAACTGAAGAGTTGGTTCTTTGAAAGATTAAATAAAACTGACAAACCCTTAGCCAATCTTATCCAAAAAAGGAAGACTCAAATCCATGCAATTAGTAATGCAAAGGATGAAATCACAATAGATCCTGCAGAAGATCATCAATACCTACTTCGAGAACCTATATTCTAATAAGATGGAAAACACAGAAGAAATAGATTCCTAGATACATATGAACTACCAAAGCTGAATCAAGAAGATATAAAAATTCTAAATAACCCAGTATCAGTCAATGAAATTGAAGATGTAATTAAAAATCTACCAACATAGGGCCAGGGATTTAGCTTAGTGGTTCCACCACCTGCCCTGCAAGCGCAAGGATCAGAGTTCAATCCCTAGCACCCAAAAAAAAAAAAAAAATCTACCAACCAAAAAAAAGCCCAGCTCCTGATGGATTCACTGCTGAATTCTACAAGAAATTTTGAGAAGATCTAATGCCACTACTCCTCAAATTCTTTAATGAAGTTGAAAGGGAAGCAATACTCCAAAACTCATTCCTGGAAGCAAGCATTACCCTGATACCAAAACCAAAGAGAGATCTAATAAAAAAAGAGAACTACAGGCCAATCTCCCTAATGAACACAGACACAAAAATCCTCAGTAAGATCCTGGCAAACAGAATCCAGCAAATCATCAAGAAGATTACACATCATGACCATGTAGGATTCATCCCAGGGATGCAGATTGGTTCAACATATACAAATCAATGAATGTAATAAACCATATTAATACAACCAAGGACAAAAACCATACAATCATCTCACTAGCTGCAGAAAAAGCATTTGACAAAGTCCAACACCCATTCATGATAAAAACCCTACAGAAAATTGGAATAGATGTCCTTTATCTCAATCTGATAAAAGCCATTTATGACAAACCAACAGCATACCAAGTGGTCAAAAACTGAACGCTTTCACTCTAAAATCAGGAACAAGTCAAGGACTTCCACTATCAACACTTCTATTCAATAGTTCTGGAACATTAGCTAAAGAAATTAATTAAGAAAAAGAAACAAAAAGGATAAGGATAGGAAAGAAAGACATTAAATTATCATTATCTGCATATGTCATGATACTCTACATAGAAGGCCCCCAAAACTCCACCAAAAGACATCTATATTTAATAATCAAATTCAGTAATGTAGCTGGATACAAAGTTAACACTCAAAAATTAATAGCATACAAAAATAACAAACTCACTGAGAAATTAAGGAAACCACACCTTTCACAATAGCATAAAAAATAAAATCCTAAGGTATCAATGTAATGAAGGAAGTAAAAGATCTTTACGGTGAAAGGTCAGTACTCTGAAAAAGGAGATCGTAGAGGATATCAGAAAATAAAAAGATATCTCTTGTTCTTGGGTAGGAAGAACCAATATAGTGAAAATGACCATACTTCCAAAACTGTTATATAGATTTAATGCAATCCCTATCAAAATACCAATAGCGTATCTCACAGAATTAGAGAAAACAATCCTAAAATTCATTTGGAACCAGAAGAGACCTAGAATAGCAAAAGCAGTTCTGTGCAACAAAGGCAAGGCAGAGGGCATTACAATCCCTGACTTGAAATTATACTACAAAGCTACCGTGATAAAATCAGCATGGTACAGTCAAACAGACCCAAGAATCCATGGAATGGATTAGAAGTTGCAGAAACAACTCCAAACAAACTCAGTCATTCATCTTTCCAATTTTAGTATATGGGCTGCTGAAGCAGCACTAACCATCTTATCTTTGACAAAGGGGCCAAACACCTTTACTAGAAGAAAGATAGCTTCTTTAATAAGAGGTTACTTACTAACTCAGTGCTGGAAACACTGGCTTTCCACGTGCTGAAGATTAAAGCTAGACCCATCTCTCTCACCATGCAGTAAACTAAAATCAAAATGGATCAGAGATCTAAATACTGAAAGAGAAACTAAATCTGCTGGAAGACAGAATAGATAAAACTCTTGAAGACATAGGTATAGGCAAAGACTATGAATAAAACCCCAGTTGCACAGGAAATATTACAAAGAATCAACAAATAGGATCTCATTTTGTTAAAAAGCTTTTGTATAGCAAAAGAAACCACCATCAGTGTGAAGAGACAACACAGTGTGGGAAAAATTTTTACCATCTGCTCTGCAAAGACCTAATATCTAGAATATATAAATAATTTTTAAAAATCAGACCCCCAGGGCCAGGGATTTAGCTCAGTGGTTTTGCTGCCTGCTGCACAAGTGCAAGGACCCAAGTTGGATCCCCAGTACAAAAAAAAAATCAGACCCCCAAATTTAAAGACTCAATTAAAAATGGGCACCTGAAATGAACAGACACTTCTCAGACAAAGCAGTACAGAGGGCAACTAAATATATGAAAAAACGTTCAACATCACTGGTCATTCAAAAGATGCAAATTAAAACACTGAGATTCTATCTCACTCCAGAAAAAATGGCTATTAGCAAGAAATCAACTAATAACAAATGCTGGTGGGAACATGAGGAAAAAGGAACTCTGCTCCACTGCTGGGGGACTGCAGACTGGTGCAAACACTGTGGTAATCAGTGTGGAGAGTCCTCAAAACACTAAAACTAGAGGTTCCATTTGACTCAGCTGTCTCCCTTCTTAGTATTTTCCCAAAAGGCTTAAAAGCAACATACCATAGCGATACAGGTACACCCACGTTTATAGCACCACAATGTGTAATAGCTAAATATTGGCAACAGCCCAAATGCTCATCAATGGATGTATGGATAATGAAGATGTGGCTTTATTTTTTCATACAATGGAGTACGAGTCTGCCATAAAGAAGGACAAACTTGTGACATTTCTAGGTAAATGGATGCGCCTTGAGACCATACTCTTAAGTGAAACAAATTGGACACACATGTTTAAATACTGCACTGTTTCTCTGGTATGAGAAACTAAAAGGGTAAATAAGCATCAAAATGTTTAATAGATACTGGAAAATGGGAAAAATGTTCAAATGGGAAGGAGAACAAGGGAGGGTGGAGGGGGAAAGGAAAGAAAAAAGAATAGAAGGAAAAAAATAGAAAGCTTTTGAAAATGGAATGGGAAGAGAGGATGGAGGGAGGGGAGGGAGTTGGGGAAAAAAGAATTATCAAGGTATATTATGTACAGCTACAAAGTCCCTAAATGTGATCATTATGCATATCTAAAGTATACCCATAAATTTTTTTAAAAACCCACAGAGACTGCCATCTTCCTTATCCTGAAATCCTCCTTTCTCATTTTTCTTACCCATTTTTATCTTCTGGAAGTCAGTTCGCTAGTTCATGCTTTGTCTTCAGTTTAACTGAAGAATGTCAATTTAGCCCCCTGACCCCAGCTCCACAGCTGGCTTGCAATGGACCCCAAAGCTGGGGTTCTTGTTCCTAGACAGCTGCTTCCTCACCTGCTCATCTCACCCCATAAGAACCAAGTGGCACCAAACCCATCACTGTACCAACTAGAGAACGGGAAGCCCAGAAAAACCCTCTGATGTGCCCCTAGATCACACCCTTTACTAGGAGCCAAGTACAGCCTGGAACACAAGCCCTCCGGCAAAGAGCCCTACAACCTTTCTCACTTTCCCCAGTACTGAAAGTGCTCCCTGGGAGTAGAATGTAATCCTCAATAATGTTGCTTAGTGCCAAGCCTGGAGCCAGACAAGAAACAGTCGGGTCCTCTACACCTTGCTATTCAGAAGTGTGGTCCTTGGACCCAGTGTCAGCATCTTCTGTGAATGTGCTGGAGATGCAGGCCTTACCCAGACCTTCTGAGTCAGACTCTGCTCTTAAACAATACACCCAGGATCCACAGGCCCATCACAGTTTGAGAGAGCTCCTCACAACACAGGGGAAGACAAATAGCTTCACATTTTTTTTTTTTTTTTTTTTTTGGTATTGGGGATCAAACTCGGATCCTTGCGCTTGCGCAGCAGGCCGCAAACTCACTGAGCTAAATCCCTGGCCCCGGCTTCACATTTTGAGTCAATGTATTATATGTGCTGACTTCATGCCCACACTGGTCCCAACAACATCTCCTTTAGCAGTCACACTGAAGGATGTTCCTGTGACCTGAGCTTAGTGGACTTGTCTCCTCTCAACACGAAGGCCAAAAGACTGGTCTAAGAAAGGGAATCACTGGTGCCTAGTGCATGCCTTACGTGATCCATACAGCAAGCCAGTTTTCTTCTCTTTCCTGTTCAAAATTGTTTTATTCAAGCACCGCTAAGTTGTAAAATGGGAGACAGGTTGAGTAATGTTTGACCTCACCTAACACCAAAGATGCTCTCCCTCACCTTTTTCTTAAAGGGGTGTCTGCACGGGTACTAGAGTAAGGCTTCCTGGGAGCCGGTCAGAGCTCTGCTTGCTGCCACCTGTATGACCTGCACAAGTAACATCTGTGCCTCAGTTCCCTCTCCTTTAAAATGGAAATAAAAACAGCACGTATTTCATTGGCTGATGATAACGATGGAATAATACTGCCATACAATCAGTGCTCAGTAACTGTGCGCTGTAGTCATTACACATCCCCTGTGTGTCAGCAACATAAACCACTACGGCCCCCAATCATTTCCCCTTGTGATCAACACACAGATTGGTGCATGCCACCTGACATAAAGAAACCAATACGCAAAAAATGCAGGCACTGAGCAGCTTCACCTACAGAAAACTGATTGGGCCCTCCACAAAGACATGCATCACCTTTTACTTCAAATCCTCACATGTGCTGACATGGACTAAGCGCCTCAGACTCCAATCAGCCATGAAAAAATAAAGAAAAGTCCGTCTTTCTCACGCAACCTCATGCCACACAGCTGTCACTGTCTTGCCACAAAGCGACTTTTACAAAGACAGAAAGATCAGCAGTCACACTGTACTCTAAAATAGAGTCCATGTTGTCCTTCCTTCCATGGGAGCTGGCCAAAGGACATGCTGTTTTCCTTTCCCGGAGTTCATTCCAGTATTTACTTTTACGAAAAGCAGCAAAAACATACTGTGCTCTCCATTCCATCCTCATCATTCCAAAACAACCACTGAAAATTAATACTGCTCTTTTTGAAAGACCAATTCCACCTCTTTTCATAATTATGTCCAATCAAAATATAAGAGCAAGCACTCTACAAATCAAAATCAAGACAAAACCAATGACAATATTTTATTTGGGTGGGGTTTTTTTCCTTCTCAGGTGACTGAGAAAACTTTATAGCTGAGTTCAATTTTTTTAAAGTATTTCTAGACTTGGGGGAAGATATTAAGTTTGTATATAGCCTTTAATAAAATCATAGAGTTTTCCAGCTGTGCTTTTCAGATTAATAGTATTATTATACTTTTACTAGCTGCATCATTCAGGAAGTACACCTCTTCAGGGGTCACATTTTTCTACCTGAGTTTAATCCAATAAATTAAAGGAGTAGATATAAAATAGACCTCTCTACTTGCAGTTGGGTACGGCATTTGCTTTCCATCCCAGGAAGCTGTGGAAACTCTAACCTGTTGCCTTACCTGTCAGAGGGCAGACGCTCTGGGATCAGCACTCAAATTCATCCCCATCTCCTTACTTCTCCATTCAACACACTTTAGCCATCGTCCAATGCACACAGTCCTTACCTGTCAGTTTTCTTCACCAAGATGGCCCTGAAGATGTGCTCGAGGGGCGTCTTCTCCAGCTTGTGCGTGGGCTGCACGAAGGGGTGCAAGGCGGCCAGGGAGAAGCCCTGCTGGTACAGCTCCTGCAGCTGCGCCGGCAAGTCCCGCAGGGAGGCCAGCCTCACTGCTGAGGACCTGGGGAGCTCCGCTGGGAGTGGAGAGAGAGAAGAGAGGACATCAGAGACGCACCATTATCACCTCGGAATGCCACCCAAGTCCCTCCTGCCTTGTCCTTGGGGAGGACCTTCTGGTGCACTTCTTGCTAAATATGTATTTATTCCTGCCTTTCCTGCCTTCGGAGAGTTCATAAGCAGCCTACCATCTTCCAACTTATCCAGAGGCATCAATAACTGGATGCCTTCCAGCTGTAGCCAGTCTTCTCAGGGACCGCGACAGAAGAGTCATTTCCACCCCCAGGAAGGGAAGGAGGGAAAAGAAGAAAAAGATTATACACAAATATAAAAGTCCTAGGTGGCAAAAAAACAGCATAAGAAGGTCAAAAACCAAAGTGTAGCAAAGTATCTATGACACTTTTGTAAGACAAAAGAGAGATTAATTTCCAAAGAAACCACTATCCTTCAATTCCACCTTCAAAATGTATGGAGAGGCAAGTGTCTAAAAATGCAGGCTAATCTTTATTTCTTTATTTGAAAAGACACTCAACAGAACAACACACATCAAAACAAATAGTATTTTTTACCTATTGAACTTATTTTTATTATTTTTTATTTTAGGGAGTACCAGGGATCAAACTCAGGACCTTGCACTTGCAAGGCAGGCACAGTGCCACTGAGCTAAATTCCCAGCTTGAACTTATTTTTAAATTTAGATTTCTTATCTTTGAGAACTGCAGGTTTTGTGGTGCCGGGGATCAAACTCTGGACCCTGGACTTGCAAGGCAGGTGCAGTGCCACTGAGCTAAATCCCCAGCAAGAAGCACAGGTTTAAAAGTCCAATGATACAAATGTGTATGAAGTAAAAGGCCTACATCCCAGCCTATCCTTTGCCTTCCAATTTTTTCTCTAGAGACAACGATTATCTATTTTTGTATGTATGCTGGTAATTGCTGAATTCATACACAAGCAAATAGGCTTGTATACCTCCCCCTTCTTATACACATACGGCAGTATAACACCACATACCTGGATTTTTATCAGTTAACAATGTCCTTTTCTTACAAACCATTCCATAGCACTAACAGAGCTCTTCCTCATTCATTTTTCAACAGTTCCACTGCATGGCATATAATTGATTATACAAATTTTGGCTTTAATTAAAAATATCAAACTTTAATGAAAAATATCATTCCTACCTGGTTTCACACATGTGTATGTATAGCACATTTAAACAATACATTCCTAGATGTGGAATTGCTGGGTTAGATTGTGATCTCTCCTCTATAAAGTAGTACAGGTTTTCCTCCCATCAATGATATTTTTTTCTCATACCTGGATAACCTCATATTTTAAAAATATGGCCCTTGTGAGGTAGCAATTTATATTTCTATTAGGTGTTAGTATTTTATCTTATTAAACATTTCATATTCAAATGCTGTGTTTCCTTTTTTGTGAACTCTGCATAATTTACTGAGTTTTCTATTGGATCATTGGCCCTTTTTATGTTGGTTTATAGGAACTCTTTATATATTAGGCAATTTAGTTCTTCTGCTACCAGTTACTTTTCCCAATTTGTTGCTTGTCTTTTGACTTCGTATGAAGTAGATTTTGCCATGAATTTTTACAAAGTTGAATTTATCAATCCTGTCTGTCCTCAATGGCTTTGAAATGTATGTCACAGCACAAAGAGCTGGGACTACAAAACAATTTTGAACATATTTTTTATACGCACATCTTGAATATTTTTGGAATCTCTCTTGTGTCAGGCTTGAATTCAACATCCCCCAGAGATTACAGATTTTTTCCACTGATTTGAAATGTAACTTTTATCATGTATTAATATATTTAAGTTTAGACTGAAATATATGATTTATGTGTTAATAGCACTGTTTTTAACAACGTTAGTTCCACGATATATTTTTGTATCTGGATAGGCTGTTTGACTCTTTCTACTTACTTTTTGAATTTTCTTGTCTAATTTGTTTTTCCAAATGGTTTTTACAAATCAGCTCATCAAATTCCCTCATCTCTTCCTCCCAAATGCTGAGATATTTATTAGATCATATTCAAATTATAGCTTAACTGAGCGAGAATGAATATTTTTCACCATGCTGAGCACTCCTATCTGAGAACATGGCATAACTTTGATTTATTCAAGTCTTCCACTGGGTCCCTCAGGAGCATATTAAAGTTTTCTTCACATGGATATTACATATTTATCAAATGTATTCCTCGTTGTTTTATATTTTATTTCTATTAGAATAGATTTTCTTTATTTTACTTCTATAAGACCTACACTGGGGAAGCAGGCACACTCCTCACAGCTGGTAGGAACAAATCTCTCTGAGGGCAGGGTGCCTTCAACCACCCTCTGTCTAGAAATCCCATTACTGATGTTAATCCTATGGCTGGACTCAAATGTTTTTCAAGATAAGTGGAGAAATCAGCAGCGTCACATCCATACACATAGCCACTGGGCCACCAGGGTTTCCAGCTGGAACAGAGCCACTCTTGATGGAGGAGGGGCAACTTCTCATTGTACAACAACATGGTTGGATACCCAATGGATACTGGGGTGGCCGTCCTGGCAGGTCTTTCCTCACTGGCCCAGGCTGTTCCTCAGGCTGACCTGGATCAAGTCCCTCTTTTCAGCCTCCTCTTTGCCTTCAGACAGTCTCTCTAAAGCACAGGGCTTTGAATAGCGTCCATCTACCTCCAGCCGAGACAGGATTGTCAGTCTTGACATAGAATGCATTTTCTGCTTGTTATTTACAGTCACCCCCAATCTGTCTTGGCAGACCTGGGATTCGTGTCTCTCCCTTTGAGTGTCTCCCAGCAGTCATTGGCTTTACCTCTTACCTAGCACTCAACAAAATCCCCTGGCTTCTTATCAGATTAAATGTTTCAGAAAGTGGTCAGCAGCTGGGGAAATGGGAATACTGGCTAGAAATTCAGGAGCTACAGTAATATCTCGGGTGTGATGATGGTGCAGTAATTATGTATGAAAGAGTCCCAACTTAGTAAACGCATATGAAGACATGCACAGACCCAGGTAAGAACAGACATCCTAGATCCATTTTAAATATGTGCTGCTAGGGGAGTGGGTGGATGAGCCTGGGAGGGGAGACTGGACAGGCACTAGACCTGAATGATGGAATGTGGGAGTGCATGACACTACACTATTCTTTCATGATGTTTAGGAATGACTGAAATTACCTAAAGGAGAAAAACTGCAGAAAAATTAACACTAAAATACACACAGAGATATCCACTACAGTGCTGTTCTAATAGCAGAAATCTGGAACCAAAGAGTGAGGACTAGTTAACACTGGGATATCCCAATCAGGAGTCCTACAAACATTAAGGAAGTTAAGGTAAATCTGTTACGTGTTAATATGAAAATGTATCCGAGATACATCACTGAGGGTTTTTTTTAAAGGAGCCTGTTAATGGTATGGCCACTCATATTTTAAAAATTAAAAGGATAAATAGGTATGAATAAAAATATTTTTTCTGGAGGAAATTACAAAGAAACATTGGCGAGACTAGGACAGGGAGAAAATAATGGAAAAGTTGTTTTTATATTTTCAAAACTATTACCAGAAATAGGGATCATTTCAGTGAGAACTTTACAGGACACTTTTACATTTTTCTTTATATGTAAAAAATATTATAATGTATTTTTAAAATAATGTGTTATTTTTTAAAATGAATTAAAAAAAATCTAAGAGACTTAAAAATACCATGTAGCATAAGACACAATAGCTCTCATTTCCACAGATCATATGCAAGAAATATACAGGAAAAAGAATCCATAGCAATGATTCACTCTAAATCAAGTTCCAGTAGCCTGAAGAAACCTCCATTAATAATAATGACAAATGTAAGGCTGGCTAGGAAAGCAGAAAAGTAAGCAATCTCTCTCTCCCTTGAATGCTAGGTTTTGGATATGCCGCTAAAGAGAAAAAATCCAAAGGCTAGTCTGTTAATAAATGCAAGAGCTGGGGATGTACCTCAGTGGTAGAGCACTTGCCTAGTATGTTCAAGGTCCTGGGTTCAATCCTCATTACCCCCCAAACAAAGAAAAAGAATGCTGAGCCCCTCCACATTCCCCATGCATGAAAAACCTGCCAACATGTCCCACCAGCAGCTCACTGTACTCAGGCAAGAGGACCCCCTGCCTTGGATCTGAGAGCAGGGTCCTCAGAGAATGCATCTCAGTTCGGCAGCAGGCCCCACGAATTCATAAATGAAGACTCATGGCCACAGACTCACTGAGCCATCTGTATCCCCACCAGCCTGCCCGGAAGTTTGGGGGCCAAGAACCACTGCTCCTGGGAGTTTGCCGTGGGCCCCCTCCAACCTACCCTTTGCGCAGGCAAGGACACTGGAGCTGAGGTGTGTGTCCACCCGCGACCATGCCCCACTTCATGCAGTCCACACCTGGAACTCCCTGCCCCACCAACATGGGGCCTTCTCTGAGGGCCACGCAAGCTTTCTCCTCAGTCCACCCCTAGTCTCAAGATAGGGCAGAGATTAAAAGCACATCAGGAGAAACTCATCACAGGTGCAGAATTTAGGGAGCACCAAAAACTCCAAGAGTAAGATAAGTATTTAATACAATATGTAAAAAACTAAAAAATGCCCCAAATCCACGATCAACAAAGGATCAAAATTTCTAACAGAGACAGGATCAGTCTCACTGATTTTTCAACTCAAGCATCATTACAGCTCACTATTTACCTATCTTGTATTTATTTAAAACCTCGCCTCACTCGCTTGACCCTACTGCTGGCCAGGCCCCAAGGTCTCCTTCTGTCATCTTGCAAAAGCTAGGTGGGGCCTTAAGGAGGACAGGGCCAGGCTGCATGTGCTTTCAGCGGAACACAAAGCTACTGAAAAGGGTTTAAGCATGTGTGGCTGAGACACTGCTGGCTTCTCTGAAAACTGAATGTACACAGGCAGATGTGGAAGGAAGTGTTTCCGGGGAGGCGGTTTCACAACACCCATCAAATCTAAAGACACTGTGCAGCTCTAAGGCCCTCTCTTCTCTGATAAAACTCCACATAAAGGGCATCAGTGTATCTGTTTCTACAGTTCAATCTTTTTTAAAAAATGTGTTAACCTTTACACGGATTTCAATAATTTATATATTCGTTTTGTCTTATGCATCACTCCGTAATAAAGAATAAAAGCAGAGGATGTGGTTGGAAGACAGGATCTTAACATTAACTGCATGCTTCACCAGCCACTTAGTCTGGGCATGCAAACGCCTTGAGGTGGCTCTGGCCGGTCTACCGCCCATAGAGTGGCTGTGAGAGAGGGAAGGGCTAACGTACACACTCGACAAAGCCCCAGAACAGTCCGAGCCAGTGTCTCGGTGTGGGGGCGGATGCCTGGCAGAGGCCTGCTTGGGGATGACGGTGACAGTATGGGACAGGGCCTTTGTTATTCTCCACTCCTTCCCACATCCCTAGCCTCCATACTCCCATCTCGGTGCACTAAAAACATTAATCAGCTGCTTTATAGTAAATTGCTTCCTGAATAAAACATAATGCCTTTTAAATTTTTATCTTAAAATCTAAAGATTTATCTCCTGTCAAAACTCAGTAGTTTCATGACTTTAATTTTTGGTATGCATGCTGTCAAAGTAAGTTTAGCTTCACGGTCAAAAAAATAAATAAAAATGAATCTCAACAACCTTATCATAATAAAAAAGGCTTCTATATTGTAAATATGATTAAAAGTCTTAATTTCATATTTCTATTTGAACCTTAGCCTTAAAGATAACAAAGACAAGGGTCAAGATTTAGCTCAGTGGCTCTGTGCCTGGCTTACAGACGCAAAATCCTGAGTTTGATCCCTGGTACCAAAAAAAAGAAAATGATAACAAATACAAAAAACCTAGTTCTCATAAAGTGACCAATCCCTAGTGTTATTACTAGAAGTCTGGGTGGACATCCTAACTGTAGCCTGCTGGTCTATTTCTCTCCCTTCCTATTAGAAAAACCTCTCCACTACTTTGTTTTATAATAGTTGCCTGATTTCATTTACAGATTATGTAACCTTGGATAAGTCATATAACTCCCTCCCCGTCTCTGGGGTCCTTTATTTATGAAGACTCTAGATAGGCAGTTGCAAAAGGAGCTTCCAACTTTAAAAATGCAATAATTTTATTATTTCTACTTGAAGACTAAGGAATTGGTTTCTGTCTAAAAAATGACATTGGACAATACCACAAATGTTTTCAATGTCAACTATAACAGTTTCCCAAATCAGGGCCAGAAGGAGAATAAGGGACAATTACATATATACGCAGTGGGTAGAAGGATGAAGGACTAGCTCAGTAGTGGAACACTTGCGTAACATGCACTGAGCCCTGCGTTTCCATATCCAGTACTGTAAAAAAAGAGGGAGGTGGAGGTAGGCTGAGGCAGGATGGTATCTGCTGGCAGAAGGGGGAGGGGTGGAAGGTGCTGACCTAAGGACCCACCTCTTGCCTGCCCTGCACTAGAGAGGATGCTGCAGCTGTGACCATCATGAGGCACTGCGGGAGCTCTCCAGGGCACTTCTCGGGAATGAGGGAGATGCCTGAGCAGTGAGGGGAGGAAAGGGGTGCTTCAGGAATATCCCTGGGGGTGATGGGTCCCCTTCATCTTGAAGGAGAGTTACCAGGAAAGGGTGTGAGTTTTTCTGAAGTTACTTTGGCTTCCTGGACTTTGACCAGGACCCCACTTTGGGACTAAACCACATAAACCACTGCGGAGCAAGTTATTCCTAATTAGAATTTCACATGCTGAGGATGAAACTGTCTTAGCCACTGCTACTCTCCAGTGAAAGAGAACGTGACTCTGCTCAGAGCGGGCAGCATCGTTAGTTGCTGATCACACAGTCTGCTTCTGAATCCGTCACACCCCACAACCTGTGTCTGGTGATCAGATCACAAGCCTCATCCAGTTTGGTCACCCACTGTGCTCCTACTCCACAAGTCTTCCTTCCTTCCCTGCCTCTGCAATGCAAAGACCAGCTCTCTGGTTGCCTTATCTCACCTCCTGGGCAGCGGCAGAGCCTCATGTACCACTAGATACATACACTGCAAATTCACTGTCATCAAAACAGGGTGGCCTTGGCACAAAAAATTAAATAAATCAAAGGAAGAATAAAGAATAACGAATAGATTAAGGCACAAAGTGTAGAACCACATAATTATATTCTGAATCCCTTGGAAATCCACGTTCTAATAAAAGTGGCATTTCATTCAGTGGCAAAGTTATGTTGATATAATAAACACTGTTTACAAATGTAGCTACATAGAAGAAAATAAAGTTTGACCCCCGACCTCACACCTTAACTCTAACCCAATGGTTCTCAACTGGGGGCAAGTTTTGTTCATCAGTGGACATTTGAGAATGTCTATTAACATTTTTTTTTTGGTACCAGGGATTGAACTCGGGACCTTGTGCTTGCGAGGCAGGCACTGGAACCACTGAGCTAAATCCCCGGCCCCCTATGAACATTTTTGATCGTCACATCTGCAGGAATTGGGGAAGAATTGCTATTAGCAGGTAGTGGGCAGATGTCAAGAATGCTTCTAAATAGCCTACAGTGCACACAGTTAGAGGGTCAGAGGGCCTGGTACAGATTCCAAGGCCTACGCTGAGCCCTCCAGGGGCCCCGCAGATAAAATAAACAACAGACACTAAGAAAAGAAGGAACTCTGAAGCAAGTCGGCAGTGTCTTGTCCTAGCCTGGTCACCTTCAATGGTCATTTGGGCCCAAGGCACCAGAGCTTCTAATTCTTACTTTTAAGAAGCCCCAAATCTTAATTTCCACAATCTTTGAATTTTCAGCTCCATAAGGCCCATGCCGAGTTCTGGCAGGCTGTAGAGCAGAAGGGGCATTTGAGAAACGCGGGAGTATGTAGACCCCACATCTCTTCCCTGCCTTCATTTTGACACTGGCAAGGCACAGCAGGGGCATCAGTAATCACATACTAAAGAGCAGGCCCGACTTGTCATTCCCATATCAACAGGGTGCATATCATATCAATGTGTGCCTATCAATGACACATCTAAACGACAGACAATGGCACTGGACTCTACTTCCTAAATCCTTCCTTATCTATACTGGTGTTGAGGTGAACAAAGAGTTTAGAACCACATAATTATATTTTGAGCCCCTTGGAAATCTTTTCTTGACTCTACCATCAACAGGTTTTTTTTAAAAAATCAAAATATTGAAACTGCTGTTGAAAATGCATTTGGGTTGCTGGTGGGAGTGCCGACTGGTGCAACCACTGTGCAAATCAGTATGGAGATGCCTCAAAGAACTAGGACTGGAAGTCCCATTTGACCCAGCTATTCCCCTGCTGGGTATCTTCCCCAAAGAATTAAAAGAATCATACCACAGCAATATATGTGCACCCACGTTCATAGCAGCACAGTTTGTAATAGCTAAAGCTTGGAAACAGCCCAAGTGCCCATCAACTGGAGACTGGATAAAGAAGATGTGGTGGTTTTTTTTTTTATAAAATGGAGTACTACTCAGCCATAAAGAATGACAAACTAGAGACATTTATAGCTAAATGGATGCATATTGAGGCCATGCTCTTAAGTGAAATAAATAGGACACACATGTGTAAATACCGAATAGTTTCTCTGGTGTGAGAAACTGAAAGTGTAAAACGAATAATTGATAATGTTAAATAGGAAGAAAAAGTCCAAAGGGGTAGGGGAAGTGGGAAGGGTAGGGGAAAGGAAAGAAGGGAAAGGAAAAAATGAGAAAAGGAAAAAATGGAAACAAAGTCTTTGTAAATAGGGAAGGGTGGAGGGGGTGAAGGGAGGGCTAGGAATGGGGAAAAACTAAGAACCAAGATACATCATGTACAGGTACAAGTTCCCAGTGATGAATGTAACTGTATTGTATACCTATAATGTACCAATAAAAGAATAAAATAAAAAGAAAATGCATTTTGGGGGGCATGAGAGTCCAAAGGTCTTTTGAATAAATGTGTTGTTGTTGTTTTCAGAAATTAACCCCAAGTAAATAAGCCACCATTTCAAGAGTTTAAAAAAAAAGAATGAAAACAGGGAAAAACATAATACACAAAACCAAACATTTCTCAACACTCTTGGGATAAATTTTGTTTTTGCTATGACTAGGTTTTGTTTAGCAAAAACATTCTGCAGCCCCATTTCTTCCCTGGACACCAAGCTCTTCAGACATCTATGCAAGAGCAATGCCTTTACTGTTTCAGACTCGATTACTGGGAGCATACCAGCCTCCAACAAAAGAAAGAGACACGGCAGACAGCAACCCACACAGCAACCAACTCCATCCAGCAGGCCACAGCAACTACTTCTATTATTTTGCCCAGGAATCATTTGTGACTTTAACCTAATTATTCAAAGTCCAACTCTGCTTTTCTAATTACATCTGCTAATGGATCTGTCAATACCAAGGAATACAACTCAACAGAGACCCACCTCCCCTCTGGTAATTTCCCTCACAGGTGAAGCTGATAATGATACTGTTCAACCAAGTCTTTTTTTTTTAATTCCTGAAAGACTGCTAATTCTATAACATCAATCTGCCTGGGCTTTGTATTAGATCCAATTTAGCAAAACACTGAAATCAATCATTTTTTAATGTTTAGTTTTTTCATGTATAGATAAGGCATAGGAATTCAATTTTTAAAACAATATTTTCAGCCCAAGTTTTATATGTGTCACTTCTAAATCTGTGGAAAAAATTCAAACGTTTACTTTAGGGCTTTTAAAATTCAAGTTTTGGTCATCTCATTAAATTATATTCAAGTTTCAAAAACTTAAAAGGACAAACTAAGCGGGCCTGGTGGCACACGTCTGTAATACTAGCACTGCAGGAGGCTGAGGCAAACAAGCAAGGGCCTATCTCGGGGGAAAACAAAAAAGCTGGACATGCAGCTCAGGGCAATGGCCCAGTTCAATCCCCAGTACCACACATACACACACACGACACACAGGTTCGGGAGACCACATCATCCTAACACTATTGTTTTTGAAATTGAAGCAGAGTTCCAAGAACATAAATTTAACCATCATAAAATGAACAACTTGGTGGCAGTTAGCACACTTATAATCTTGTAAATCATCAATTCATCTAGACCTAAAACATTTTTCTCACCCCAGAAAAGAAACCCTTATCCACTAAGCAGTTATTTCTCATCCCCTCTGATAACTACCAATATGCTTTCATAAGACATTATTTGTATTTTAATTTTAACTAATTTTTTATTGTATATATTGAAGGCACACGACATATTCTGACATATGTGTACTTAGTGATCTCCGCCCTCAAGCCAATTAACATGTCCATCATCTCACACAGGTATCTTTCCTTTGTGTGTAGAGAACCTAAAAGCAATTCCCTTAGCAAATCCCCAGCATAAAATACTACTAGCAAGTCTTCCTGTTATGCACAAATCTCCATCCTTACCCCAGGTAAGTGCAACTTTATTCCCTCTGACCCACATTTCTTCCTCCCCTACTCTCAGCTGGCCCCGTTCTGTGACTTCTACGTAGTATTTTTTTTTTAAGATTCCACAAATAAACAAGATCACGTACATTTCATTCTCTCTCTGGTTTCTTTCACTTAACACAATATCCTCTAGGACTGCTTCTTTAATACTAAATAATATTCTACTTGTATATAAATAAGTTTTCTTACCTATTTGTCCACTGACACTTGGGTTGTGTCCACATCTTAGCTACTGTAAACATGGTGTGCAGATATCTTTAGGAGATGCCAAGTTCATTGCCTTCGTGCGTATACAGAGAGGGATTGCTGAGTCATACATTCTATTTTTTTCCCCCTCTGGGAAACTCCACGCTGTTTTCTACAGTGACTGCACTGATCTACACTCATTTCCACCAACTGTGTGCAGGGCTCCTTTTCCTCAACACACTCAACACTCCGTGTCTTCTGCCTTTCTGATAGCCATTCTAACAGGTGTGAGAGAGAGTATTTCATCCTGGTTTTGATTTGCATTTCCCAATGAGTAGGGATGTTAATCAGCACACTTTCATGTATCTGTGGGCTGTGTTTGTATGTCTTCTTTGGAGAAATGTCTATTCAGGTTCATAACGTTGCTCATTATTTTAATCAGGCTATTTGGCTTTTTGATATTGAACTGTGTAAGTTCTAAGACACTATTCTTAATACCTTAACTAAATTATGGATGAACAGAGGGGAAATCTCAGTAAGACTAAAAGCACTTCTTTCAGCTTCTGTAAACCTAGGTTTGTGCAGGTCAATCAGGGAGTAATTGGCAAAGCTACGGATGCCTCATCAAATGAGTTCTTAAGAGGCAGCCCAGCAGATCACAGAAGACTGTTAAAACATCAGACTGCCATGGCAACGGGGAGGAGGGGGAGTGGCAGGAGGGAGGGTCAAGGAGCCATTGGTTTGCTTGTCAATCCAAAAGGTCATAGACAGTCACTGAATTACACCCATGCACATACATATACTACAGACAACACTGGGCTGTCAAAACCTCATTGCTTCATTGTGAGCCTAAAGCAGCCTACCTGAGTAATTCCCATGACTGTACCCATTGATCAAAATCAAAAGATGACATTATTGCTCCTCTCCCCGGTCCATTTTGTCACAGAACAAACAGGCTAAGGTTCTTTAATAAACCTTTTTAAAAAACAATAAGCCCCTGCTGTTCAGATTTTGTGGCGAGTACTCAAGTATTAGAAACAACTAGCTTGAAATTGGATGTTTATAAAAATGTTTGATACACTTGAAAATATATCTGAGAGAGAAGGGAGGACACAAAAGATCACCAAGTCTTCATAATTGCTAACCAGACCCATCCACACCAAATCCAAGAAGAGTTTACAAGTCAGAGGGAAGCCAGTTATCAATATTTTATGCTGGTTTTCAAATTAAGTACGACAGCACCATAGCTGACACTCTTGGTAGTTCTCTTTTGATTTTGAGAGTACATTAAACTGATTGCATCAAAGACCAGCCACTAATGAATATGTACAAACAATATGGAAATTAAACTATTTAGAATGTAAATGAGACCCTATATGGATTTCTATGACAAAGTCTCAAGACTTTGTATAGATGTAATCAGCACCAAAAATATAATGCTACTGTGGCACCATCTCAGAAAAATAATTCATCTTTGCATGGCGTTTTCGAGGAATCTCAGGCAGGCGTGTGAAAGTCACAGATCCTGCTGATGGAGCGCCTCCCACAGGCAGCAGATACTGAGTCCCAAGCCCACTGTGACCCTGGAGTCACATGGCCCTCACAGCCCACACATGTTCTCACTCTTCTATCGGCTGGAAGAGCCACTAGGAGCTAGGAAGGCCACTAGCTCTTTCAAAAACAAGGGACACTGCATTTTTTAAAGTCTGAAAAGCAAGGCATCGTTTTAGTTCCCCACATTCACACAATGCACAGCCCTTCCACAGTAGAAAGGCTGCAAATCCCACAGTTCATCCCTACTAAAGACTGCAAATGGAAATCATAAAAATGAGCTGAGCTTGAGTGATATCTAGTGTAGACTGAGAAAAGTATGATCGAGTAATACATGCATTCCAAGTACCCATTTTTGTCAAAACCAAACCAAAGCCCATAGATGTGTCTAGGCCTGCAGGAGGACACAGAAGGCAGGAAGGGAAACCCACTAGGAGGTTAGCATCATTAAATCAGGGGCAGAAGCACGCGAAGATCAACCATTTTAAAAATTGTTTTTAATGCTTCACTTCAAAGCAACAAAACTAAATAATGTTAATGAAACAGAACTGATTAAGAGGACAATTACAGTCCTAGTAACACTATTATAGCCCTATTAACACTAAGTTTTTCAACAGCCAATTTCAGGGACCAGGATAATCCTCTAAATTTCATGGGCTCCCCCCAAGAAAAATTCAAGGTTGGGGGGAGGAGGGGGAGAGAGGAAGAGAGAGAGGGAGGGAGAGAGAATTTAATTCATAACCAGCTATTTATGAGCAGCTAACTATCCTAACAACTCTCTTTTTCTGAGCTCCCTACATCTGCTGTCCAAGACAATAGCCAGTAGCCACATGCAGCTGCTGAGAATGTGAATCATGGCTAGTCCAAACTAGATGTGCTAAAGTATAAAAATATAAAACAATTTCAAAGACTTACCACGGACAAAGGAAAGCAAACTAATTTTTTTTCATATGGTAACAAGCTGAAATTACAGTATTTTGGCTATACTGGGATTAAATAATTACATTTTACTTCTTCTGCCTTTTAAAAATGTGGCTCCTGGCAAATTTACACTTACATGTGTGGCTTGAAGTGTATTTCCATTGGATATTGTTGATCTTTCTATACCAGTATTTACCAGTCACTTGATTCACAGCATCTATCACATCTTTTAATTATACAAATTATTCACTGATTTTTTTTCCTGTCTTTCCAATAAATAAATTCCACCAGGCCAGGACCCACGCTGGGTTTATTAGCCAACAAGCTGGCCAACCCAGAGAAGGTTCATTAGCAGCCATCATTAAATGGAGATATGGTCTGCTGATAAGGCCATGGTGGGGCCCAAGTCAGGACTGCTTCAGCACTTTGGCCATCAAAGAAAGTCCACCCTAAACTGGCCCCCACTGTCATTCAGGGGGAATGGTGATCTCACGTCCCCACACCCCCTGGGTCCCAAGTAGACTGGCCACGAGTCTAAGATTTAAAACAACAACATAATCACTCACAGAAAATTGTCAGCCAGAAGAGAAAAAAAACTGTCAGCCAGCCCAGTGAAAACCTCAGAGGAAAAGTGGAAACCTTTTTACAAATTATGGTAAAAATACATAATATAAAATGTACAATTTGACCATTTTTATGTGGCATTAAGTACACTTCTGTGCAAGCATCACCTCTACCTATCTCCAGGAAGCCTTTCAGCTTTACCTGCCACTCCACTTCACACCTTACCTTCATTTTACCGTCTTTCCTTTCTCTGTGCCCACTAACACAAGAAGGAGATGAGAGTAGCAAAAAGAAAGCTGCTAAGAGTCAAAATATAGAAGCTCCCTAGAGTTGGAGCGATTCACAACGTGCCCCTGGAAAAATCAAAGTCTGGTACAACAGCAAGAGCAAAGGAAGAAATGAAAAACTATACTGTGCAGAGATGGCCAGATAATGACAGGACAAGGACCATGGTTGTACAAAAGAAGTGACTGAGAATCTTAAGCCACACAGCAGAAAATGGCAAACAAGAAATGTCCCAAAAAGTACGGTGCCTGAAAGTAGGAGTGCACTCGAGTTTGGCATGCGCATGGGACACGAGGCAATATTACTCTTTCTTTTTATCCTGAGTTACCATCAGCAGGATTTCACCTGTTACAGAAATTCACACTGACTTCTTAGTAAAGTCTTTACCTAAGAGAATTTTCAAACTTTTCTCAATAATATGCAATTAGGCATGTTAGAAATGGTTGGGAAAAATAAAAACACACCACACACAACACTAGTTTCAAGAAGCTTATAAATGACAGAACAATTTCCACTCTCTGTGGGCTTAACACTCTTCTACCCATGGTGACTCCACTTGGTCTGCTCAGAGGATCACCATCAGACCCACTGATTCCTATCAAAGTGGAATCTTTTTCTCACTGGAGTAGAAACATACTGCATATTTAGCAGCACAGTCACACAAGCCATTCATAAGACTCACCAAAAGCTCCACTCATTGTAAATGCATTTTAATAGATAATATTTTTCCATGTAGAATGTCACACACACAAAAAAAGTCAACAAAACTCAGCCATGTGCAAACAGGACCAGACAGTTCTCACATTCTAAATAAGGCTTCCACACCTGAGTTTTCAGCTTTGCATGAACAATTACCACAGTCATGCAAAACCTCCCAAATTGATACATGGAAATAGAAAATCACACACACAAGTTGAGTGGCTCCGTCTCCACTAACCAATTTGCATATAAAATTGTCATCAACACGCTCAGATTTATTTTTTGCCCATATAAGAGATGGCATCTATGTTGTCTTGGGAGCCAGTTTTTAAGAGGCATTTTGATTCCCACTATAAAAAGAGTCCCTAATGCTGTCTGGGGTCTGTACAGGTCTGGATGTCCCTTCCCACTGCCTTCTCATGTACTGCAGTGGAAAAGCAGGGACATCTGAGAATAAGACCAAGGAGCACAATGAAGCAAGAGCAAGGGCCAGGGAGATCTTCAGAATAAATCAAAATTAATTTGAAGAAAATCATTTCTCTTTACACCCCCCAAATGGAATCTATCAACAGATGGCACAAGAAGGCAAAGATGGACGGATTTCAACCGAGGAGGAGGAAGGACTTCCCTAACTTGCTGGTGACGACTTATTGAAATGGAACACTGAGGAATTTGGCCTTTGAGACTGTCGAGGAGTAGCCGAAAGACATCCATGTGCTTAACGGGAATCTTGAGAGTGCACGACCTTGTTCTTCCCTCCCTTCCTCTCTCCTTGTTTCTTCTGTCTTCACTTCGACCCCAGTGGCCACCAGCCACATGTGGCAGGTGTGAAAGGAGATGAGCCGAAAGTGCAAAATACGTATATTCATTGTTTCAAAGACTTAGTACCAAAAGACAGAATGCAAAAATCTCAAAATAACTTTATATTGATTTACATATCAAAATAATTTTAATTCATTTGATTAATATTGGGTTAAATATATCATTAAAATTAATTTGCCTATTTCCCTTTTTAATGTGGCTATTAGAAATTTTTAAATGACATCTGTGGCCCATATTCTATTTCTATTTAACAGGTCTGCTTTTGTTTTAAATGGATGCATTTTATTGCAGGCTCCCCACAAAAAACCCGTAACTCCTTTGTCTACATATTTAACAGTGCCAATTTAATTCCTTATTAAGCATCCTTCAGCTATAGCTACGAAGAAGGTCACTTCTCTCTCCCCAAATAAACCTGTAACACCCAGTAACAGTGAAAACTTGCCAAAGTCTTCACAGGGTGGGCTCAAATAAGTAACTTTCCTTCAAGCATATTAAATCTTTTCTTTTTACTAGCTGTCTCGATTCCACACTGGAGAAAAAAAAAACAAAACAAAAACTTGTTACTGCTTCTGTTTGATGTTTTGCTTCCCAAGCCCTATAAATACCCGCTCTTCAAGAACCGCTAGTAACACAATCACACCAGCTTTTAAAGTGTTTACCTCTCAGGAGCATCTGGGCTCAACCTTTTTTTGACCCTGGCCTGTTTCCAGGTCCCACACATCCTCCTGAGTCATATCTCTTGGCCCACTCGGGACTGCATATCAAAGCTGGGCCCAAAGTGCTAGAGGCAGTCAGCTGGCCTGTGTCCCCACTGAGATTATGCACAGCAGAAATAGTGCTAGACTGGCCCCTCCAGTCTGCTTTGTGGAGTCCCTGGAAGTGCTCATACTGGATTTTCTAAATGATTTATGGGACATTCCGGAAATGCAACCTCTCCCTCACATGCTTAATAAATGCATCTGTGGTTTTAACATTTCAACTTAAACTTAACATAGCTTTCCACCTTCGAGAGCTTCCTTGCCAGGTCCCTTAGGGGGGTGGGTAGTAGCTTCACAGTATCCAGATCTCTCGTAAATTTCTAACATGGGAGTAGTAGTTATTGTTTTTGTTATGACTATGACACAATTTGTCTCAGTTCTACACAAAGATGCAAAAGAAAGAACAGACATCTGGGCTTGAATTGTAGGACAAGCAAGCTGGTTACTTACCAAATCTGACTACAGCAGAGCGATGAGCAGTGTACTGGCTCAAGATTCAACTCTAAAGCCAGATCATCTGGGCTCAAATCTCAGAGCCATCTCACACTAGCTACCTGACTTTGGATGAGTTATAAGCCCTTCAGCACCTCTACAGATAAACATAATGCCTATCTCATTGGGCTGGTATGAGAGAGATAATGCATACAAAGCCCTAGAACTTGGCCAGAAATCCCTAACTTCTCTCTATATAAGAGGGGCTAAAACAGTTATCATTGCTATTATTAATAACTAATACCTCACAAATTATCAAGCCTAATAGGTCATCACACCCATAAGTTATCTTTATGTCTGGAATCAGTCTAGTGCTACACCAGTGCTCTTTAACTTGCATACAGGACCTTAACTCCTCAGCCTGAGCCACAGGCCTGCATCTCTTTCCTACAACCCCTTTTAAAACGCTTGCGTGACTTCTATTCATTTCTGGATGCGAAATGATTCCCCATTGCCAACCAACTCTTTAGAATCTCCTGACTAATCGTGGTCTCAGCTATAATGAAGGAGCAGTCAGTGTGCGGAGCGGCTCAGTAAGCGAAGGGATGGGAACTCTGTGTGGGACTGACAGACGGCTGGGAGTGGAGGAATGCAGCGCAGTCAGGCTGGACGGAGTCAACAGCTAAGGGACAACCTTGCTGCCTGATAGCCTCACTACCCGTCTTAGTTACTTTCTCACTGCTGAGGCACAAAACCCGACACCCACAACTCAAAGAAAAAAAAGCCTTCTTTTGGCTCACAGTTTGTAAAGGTTTCATTCCACAGTCGCTGGCTCCAAGGGAGGGTGGCATGGCAGGGTGGCACAGCCCGGGAGAATAAGCTCATGGCTCGGCAGTGAGAAGCAGAGATGGACCAAGGGAGGGGAGACAGGCAGACCCGTCCAGCCCACGCCCCCAGTGACCCACCTTCTCCAACCAGACTTCACCTCCCAACATCATTATTTAGCTGTGAATTCCTCAGTGGACTCATCCACGGATGATTATCTTACAACCATGATCCAGTCACCTCCCCAAAGCCTCACCTGTGAGCACAGGGGGCCAGGGTGGTGGGGGAGCATCTAGATTAAACCATAACACTAACTCTTCTTACCCCACTGTCAAAATCTTTTCTTCTTTTGCTTTTGAATTTACTGCTTTTTAATCTACTTTTTTGAGCAGATGGTTTCAAAAGATTTTATAGCTGAAAAAGCCCTTAAAGATGATGATGATGACAATGACAGCAGTATTACAGAAATAATATTAAAAACCAATGATAACAATAGTAGCCTCCAGTAAGCATGTATTGTACTCTAAACGTTGTTTAATGTGCTTTATAGGCAATCTCATCTAATTCTCATACAACTCTCAGCTATGTACTATTATCATTTCAGCTTCAAGGGGAAGAAACTCTGGACCAAAGTTGAGTAACTTTCCCATGGTTGTGCAATCAGTAAGCAAAGGACCTGACATTCAAACCTAGGCATGTAGAGCCTATACTCTTAACTGCTACCCTATGAAGTTTCTCTAGCTACCTAAACCAATCTTTTCATTTTACAGATCTAAAGTGATATGCAGAGGGATCATATAATTGACGACAGGGACATAGTTAGCAGCAGAATCAGGACTACAGAAGACTCTAGACTTCCCATCTCTGGGCTCCTTGTACTGTACCACAGACTAATGAGGGCAGCAGGAGTAAAACAAAATGTCAACTAAAAGCAGTGGGAGCCATCTCCATACCTCTACACAGCTGTCTGCCTCCAATGCTGCTTCCCAGGCTCTGCATTTGGCTTAGGTTCCATCCATGGTCAGCTAACTGCTTGGGCTCAGTGTTTCCTTTGCAAAGCTGACCACAGCTAAAAGAAAGCCCTTCATAGCAATATGTTTATTTCTTCAATGAGTTTGGCAGTGTCATCATGGCTTGAAAAAATTAAGTATGAACGTGTGCCACGTGTTTACTGCCACAGAAGTCTACAATGGGAAAGCCAAGAAAATAAAAACAGCTACACAGTGATTATAAATAACCACCGTAAACCAGATATGCTTAATCTCAGGGTATGACACAAGAAAGTAAAGCAAATGTGTAAAAGCAAATCCAATTTTCAAATCTGAAGTTTAGTACTAACATTCAAAGATATTCATGAAGAGGGAGTGATGTAATTCAGGTGAGCAAACGCAAATAGCACATTACTGACCTCTTCTATGTCCCTGGACTTCCTCCCTACAGTGAAGAAATAGGAGACAAAAGTCAAAGCCAGAGGTTAGCAGGGTGTCAGGCCAAACCTCTACAAAGAGTGTGCACATGACCTGGCCTGAGCCTCCCCTCAGAGGAAATGGGGAGCCACTGTGACCAGGTGTCCTCAATAACCAAACTGCTCTCAGTGGTAATCATTTCCATAGTGGCCAATGTTTTCCATCACAACAATGATTTTTCTAAAAACCTATGACCATATATGTTTGCAGGCTTAAGATTTGATAGGAATTTACCTACATCAAATCTTACTTTTCCACAGTGCATTCTATGGTGTGGGACCATGCCTGTCTCCCCACAACTTTACTAACCAATAGGTGACAATGACCAGAATGCTTTAATCTGATTTCTATAATTAGTAATGAACTGAGACTCTTTTATATATTTCTTAGTCCATATATTTCTTCCACTTGCATATACTTCTTTATATATGGATATATACTATATGTACATATAGATCATTATATATGTCTCATTCTCCATCTAAGGTGCTGGCTACCCACTTTTCCATAACCTGGCTTATCTTTTTTTAATGATTTGTAGTAACTTTTTATGTGAGATGGGTATTAGTTCTTTATCTTTTACACATATTTCAGTTTCGTTTGTATTTCCATTACACAAAAGTTGGTAAGGCTGGGAATACAGCATTGTAGTGGAGTGCTTACCTAGCATGCACAAGGCCCTGGATTTGATCCCCAGCACAAAAGGGGAGGGGAGGGAAAGGGAGGAAGAAAAGGAAGAAAAGGAAGGAAGGAAGGAAAGAAGGAAAGAAGGAAGGAAGGAAGGAAGGAAGGAAGGAAGGAAGGAAGGAAGGAAGGAAGGTAGGTAGGTAGGTATCTGTATTTGGTCAAAACTTTGAGGGTTCTGGGTTATGGGGCATATCTGGAAAGGACTGAACAAGTATCTTCACACTTAAAACTGCCTCTGCAGTTAAAGGTGATACATAAATGCTTGGAGCTAGGTTTCCGCTGGGGGGACAGCCTGAGTTTGACCTCCAGAGCAGCACTGATGAGCAGGGTGAGCTCATGTGCTGAGGTCTAGGGACACAATTCCTGAGCAGGGCTAGCACCCCCATGAGAGAACGAGCTAGATATCTATCGATTCTTCCTTCCTCTGAAGCTACTGCATTAGCAGATTCTTTTCCTTCTCTATTTAAATTTGGATCACAAAATTCCTTATGTTCATGCCTAATGTTACATTTTTTTTTGGCAATTCAATAAACATAGCATTGGACATTCAGAGTTAGAACAAGCCCTCATTTTACATCATGGAGAAACCAAGGCTCCCTAGATTCATACTATGTGGGCACCACTGGAGAGGATGACAATAGAGTCATGGTCCCTGTCACTCCTCTCCTCACTGGCCTAGGGTGAATTACTAACCTGAACCACATTTCATCCATGCCATGGCTCCAGCCACCATCCTTTCCTGACAATTCCACTTGCCCCCTACTCCTAAACCTCCATCTCCTGCTGGGACCACCTTCTTGAGCTCCAGGTCCACATTTGTAGCTGTTTCAGAAATTCTCTACCTCCAAATCCTACAGAGTCAAAACAAAACACTGCCATCTTCCCAATACTTCCTCCGCCTCCTGCATTTTCACCTGGTGTCTACCATGCCAGCCAATTAGTAGCACAAGCCTGAAATCCAGAAAACAGTGCAAACAACTGCCTCTACATCCAACTAATTGTTGCATGCCATTCTGTCTCCCTCTTGAGCTCTCCTAAGTCCCCTTTCCTCTCCAGGGCCACATCTCACCCTACTCCCCATGACAACCTCCGGGCCATTGCTCTGCACACGACTGCACAAGCAGGAGGGCGAGCTGGCTAACACACAAGGCTGGCACCTGTCCCTCCCCTGCTAAACTCCCACCCTGTCATCCAGCTTGGTGATTCTCACAGGGGATGGTTCTGCCTCCTGGGAAACGCTTTGGAAATCTTAGGGGCACTTTATTTTGGTAATAGGGATTGAGCCCAGAACCTTCGTACTGAGCTACATCCTCAGCTCTCCCTGGCCCCTCCCCTGAGCTGCCCTATCTCCCTCCCCTCCTTCTTTCATTCTTTTAGGAGTATGGGGGATTGAACCCAGTACTGGGTCTTTGCACTGAGCTACACCCCCAGCCCTGCCACCTTTTTTCGAGGTAGGATCTTGCTAAGTCACTAAAGTACCCAGCTTAGGCTCCAACTTGCCATCCTTCTGCCTCAGCTTCCCAGCGTGCCAGGATTGCAGGTGTGCATCACCATGCCCAGCTTAGGGGGCATTAACTACCACAGTGACTGGGAGGTCATCACTGAGGTTCCAGACAATCTAGACACCTACCGTGCACGATACTGCTCCCACAATGAAACATCCAAACTCCTACACAATTTTTGAAAATCCCACTGGACAGTCTTTCCAGATAAAAAGCCAGCCTGTAATTATCTGGGTCCTTCAATGGCAGAAAGGCAGGCTGATCAACCAAGACGGCAGCCAGCAGCATCCACCTACAGTCAGGCCTTCTCCAGGCACCTGCAATGGAGACCTTCAGGCCCTAAACTCCTGCTCACAGATGTCTGATACTATTAGGATCAGCAAACAGCTGCAGCAACAGCCACACATGAAAATCCTAGTTTATTTAGGTGGTGCGCATCTGTGAGAAAAACTTGCCCTCTGGTGTTTTAACTATCACTTGGAGGAACGATGTTATTTTTAGGGAGTAGAAGACACCAAAGAGGCTTACTTGGCAAATGAACACAATCTGTTCACCTCCACTTCACATGTGTATGTGAAATCTTCACACCAGTAGCCGGGAGTTTGCAAATCCACTGGGAAGAGACTCCATAAACAGGTTGGGGTCAGGAAAACAAAAACCCCAAAATGACAAGGGTGCAAATTAACCCTGGAACCCGGTAAGGAGTTAGTGTTGACAGTCAACCATATGCAAAGACTAGAAAAGTTCTGAATAAAGGGAGTTCTGCCCAAAGTTTTCTTAGGAAAGGTCATCAAACCAGTCGGTTTTGGTCCTCAAAGTCTTGTACATTAGCACTGGGTAGGAGGTGTATACTGTGCTCAAAGGACAGTGGCACTCAAAATTCAGGACAGATAGAGGGGCACTGTCAATCTAACTCACTCCTCGAGCTCTCAGATAATCAACTAATAGAGTCAAAATAATCTCATCATGAATAAATGCACACGGCAGAAACACCACAGACACCCTATTCGACAGAATTACGCACCGCCTGTTCTTTCAGATCATATAAAACATCAGACAATCTGTGAAAATACGATGCCAAGAAGGAGAAACACAAACTGGGCTCCTCCGTTCCTCATGGAAATGAGAAGAATCTAAACTTATCAAGTAGCTCAGCATTTCCCACTCCCTCCTCCCCACTCTGCATGATCACTCCTCTTCATGACATTTCCGGGGAGCCCACTACTACCCTGTGATCATGGACAGTAAATGAAAATCAAGATCTCTCCGAACAAGAGAGAAACTTTACATTGTAATGTAAGATGAGCTGATTAAGAGCACTTAATCCGCACACAGCTAATCTTAAAACCACAACCACGGAGCAGAGTAGATGAAATGTCAGGAAGAAAGGAGCTTAGTTCTGATCACAGAGAAAAATGGGTCCCGGCACTCAGCAGGCTGCCTTATTAACAATTACAGTAACCAGAGCTCTTCTTGTGAAAAAACAAAAATCCCCTGCTAGTTAGAATGAAGAAATGTTTAGGGAACTGAACTGAAAAGAATGTAGTCCCTTTTAAAAAACTAAGTTGCTCAGGGCTTAGGAAATATCCTAAAAGATGCCAAGGATCCAAAGAGGAGAATGAGTTTTCTTTCTAAGGTACATTTCATCTCCCCCAACCTTTCACATGACGCGAAACGATTGGAAACTCAGGTATACTAAGAATAAACTCATTGTAAAACAATAATAAACACCCTCCACTGACCAAGCTCTCAGAAGCACCTCTAACTCTTAAAAATGTTTGAGGAATCCCTAGGAGCTTTCCTTTCTGTGGCTTTTGTCTATAGGTATTTATTATATTTGGAAATTTAAAACTAAGACAAACAAGAACATCCAAGCAAGAATTAATCAGTGATGACCCCATCAGAGGTAACTCAACCTCTGGAACACTTCACTGTGTGTTTGAGAGAGGAAGAGCGAAAAAAAGCAAAGATCTACATATTGTTCTGAAAACAATCTGGACCTTCGGAACCAGTGGCCTGGAGACCCGTCTGGTTGACAAGGGATGCGTTAGTGATACAGAGATGTCAGCTCTTCCAAAAACCACTAAGTGTATTAACTAGCAATAAAAAGTTTTTTAAAATGACAGATGCCATCTTCAGCAGTTGACAGGAAAAGTGGCTCCTTCATCTTTTACAGCCCACCACATGTGTTTGACGGCCTCAGGGCAGCCTGTGTGGGCAAGTGCACTCCTTCACACAAGCACCAACACAGCTGCAGCCGTGAGAGGCACTTTATAGACTAGTGGTTCAGAGCACAGCCTGTGGTTTTAGACTTCCTGGGTTCAAGTCTTGGATTGGTCACTTGCCAAGTGGCTCTGGCTCAGTTACCTGATCTCCCAGGGCCTTACTTTCCTCCTAGGATAAAAAGGAAGAATAATAGTATTTATCTGGAATCAAAAGAGATGCCTAAGACATGATAAATACTCAAAAACTGGCAGTTGTCATCATACCTTCTTCTGTGATGTACAAGATATTCTAAAAGTTTCAATACAGCTGTACACTCAAATTTCAGAAGAATTGCCACTATACTTCTACAAAAAAACCCACATATTTAGTTCTGTAAATTTCAAAAACAGTCATGCACCACTTAATGACAAGGACATATTCTGAGAAATGAGCTACCTGGTGATTCCCATGTAATCATCATAAAATGTACTTACACAGACTAAGATGACTACAGAGACAGTAGGCAATATGACCTCATGGGACCATTGTCCCATATGCAGTCTACTGCCTCAAATGTCATTATGTGGCACACAACTGTAATAAAATTTTAATTTTGGTTTTAGTCCTCATTGAAAATGGCAAATGCTCCCTGAAACAAAAATGAAATTACTAATCTTGTGAGGTGGGGAATGAGTATATAGTAATTCTTACATGCAGAACGAGGAAACAAGGCTATGATCTGCACATGTGCCCCAAAATTCCTGTTGGAAACTTAATCCCCAATGTAAGAGTCCTGGGAGGTGAGGCTGTTTCAGAAGTGTTTAGGCTCAGCCTTTATAAATGGATTAATGCAACTACAAAAGGGCTTGGCAGAGAGAGCTTGGTCCTCTTGCCTGTCTGCTTTCTGCCAAGTTGGGATACAGTATTCCTCCCCTCCAGAGGATACAGCAGGAAGACCCCATCGTGGAAGCAAAGTCAGGCCCTCACCAGACTTCAAACTTACAGATGCTTTGTTCTCAGACTTTCCAGCCCCCAGAACTGAGAGAAATAAGTCTGTTTTTGTAAACAACCCAGTCTCCAGCATTTTGTTACAGCAGGACAAAATGGACCAAGAGAGACATTTATTGAGTACATACTATATTCCGGGAAGATTAAAAAAGCCACACAGACAAGATGTCTAGCCAAGGGGTCACACAAAGTCTAGCACAGGAAGGCAAGGACTAGGTTGTCACAGTATGTGTCCTGCTATGTTAAAGCACTCTTCCTGACAGCGAAGTGAATTGTTCCTTTCCTTTGTCATTAATTCTGTTCATCAGCAAGAAGTCTACAGCTTTGCTTCTGCATCAGCTCTTCAATACTGAATATTTATTGGGCTTTTCCATCTTTGTAAATCGTAAATTGTCCTTTCAACATCCATAATGACAAGCATTTCGACCCACATACTCTATTTACATATCCTAGGAACAGCCTCTTATTTAGATGTCAAATTCCAGCTACTAAAAACCCAGACCCGCCCACACAACAAGAAGCCAAAGTAATTGTCAAAATCATAATACTTTCCATAAACTTTGGTCCCCTTTGGAGAGTCCCTTAGGCTAGAGCTGTTATTATTTTATGCATACAGTTACTCATCTGGTTTTTTCAGCATATTAGAAGTATAAAACTCAGAGTAATTTGTAAATATGATACTCACCTTCATGTATTCTTTTAAAGTTACAAGTCAATGCTACGAGGTTTCCTGAAATTAGTTTTAACACAACCAGAAAGGACTACTGCCCAGGAAGTATTTTAGACATCTAACTCCTACATGAAAAGTCCTTGCCCTAGCAAAGACCATTTTTCATTTTCTCACATCTCAAAAGACTGAAAATTAAAAACCACACTCAATTTTGTACTTGAAATTTTCTTTAAATTTGTCTTAAAAATTCTAGTCCATGCTCAGAGCTCACTTGCTTACACAGTTATCACTTGTATCTGTAATAAATGACAGCCAATGTTAACTTGGATAGGAAAAAGATGAAAAATGAACTTACAAAAGTGTTGGTGATTGTTATTTGCTGAAATGCTAGAAAACATTCTAAAATTTATATACAACAGATTTTTAAAGTTTTATCATTATTTTTGTTCCTGTAAATTTTAGACATTTGTAGACTAAAATGGAAAATTAAATGTGATTTTTCTTCTCAAGTAACAGATGTTTTTGAGAGCAACAATTTTCCAAATGATTGACTTATTTCAACACTTTGTCTGGATACACATTTGTTCTGGACTTTTGAGTTTTAAAGTTGATCCAGAAGTTATACAGGAATATTATGTAAAGTCAGACAGTGGAAAACATGGTCAAACACAGGAGAAGGAATAAATTCTGTGGATAATTCTAGCCCTGCAAAACACCAGAATTGTCTTAATTTCTCTCTTCTGACACAACTTTTATTTATTGTGTTATTTTTATGTTTGTACATTTATCGGGGGCTGGCAGAATGAGTTGCCCAAGGGGAGCTTTCATATTAAGTAAATTCGGCTTTCATTTTAGGAACAAATTCCTCCTTTCCTCTTTTTTCCTTCCCCTAAGGACTAATAGGCTTATAAATAAACCCACAGCCCAGAGAGGAGACTTGAGGAGATTCGAGTAGACATTTCATCTGAATTTGCTGAGCCTGGTTTTATCTGAACAGCCTACATTCTCTTGGGACCACATCTGGGCAAGCAAAGTGAAGCGGGAAACAGACTAATTAGATCAATGATATCAACATCCCATACCACTGTTCAAGACCAAAAACTTCACGTTTCAGTGAGAGGCTGGGTGGAGAGTCTATGTTTTTTTTTTTTTTGAATCTGAATTATCTTCCCAGTTTTTTCCTTTTTTGGCTAGGGTAGAAATACCACATAAGAGGCTGGTTATACAGATAACTAATGTGAGAGACACGTGAACCCATGTCTCTTGGGCTTCGTTTTCCAAGCCAAAATTCAGGATTTAAAGTCTAAAACCATAAAGAATATTTTAGAACCAGGTGGTACCAGCAAATCTAAGACATGTGGTCACCACAGCTGTGACATGAGCCATCTCTCCCACACACACACCTCAGTCCCCTACTCCACAATGGACAGACTTTTCAAACAACAAACAAAGCAGGCTTGACCCCAGCGTAATGAAGGGGTCTCAGAACTTGCTGTTACTCATTTGGGAACATGAAATGGAGGGGCCACAGAGGTCTTCAGGGCAGCACAGCTGCAGAGACAACACCAGCAGGTCTGGGAGTAAGACAGGTCAGGCTGAACGTTTGTGACCCAACTGCATAACCACAACATGGGCCCCATTAGGCAAGGTATACATAGAAGCTAATGAACTGCACCTAATTGTCCATCTGGGACGAGGAATAAGCTCTGCCGCAATGGGTCTCCTAGGCGATTCAAATGCAGACTTTACAGCAGGACTCAGGGAACAAAAATCTTTTACAAAGGCACCAATCTCCTTGCGCAGACTCTCAAGCAGTTCAAATTGGAGGTACACGGTCCTTTAAAACTCTTACACAAATTACCAACAATAATCAAACTTTAAAATGCTCCTGTATTTCTGTTTTTAATATATATATATATATATATATACACCCCCAAAATACATATACATATGTGTATATATTTTCCACTATGAAACTCAAGCTAGGTACCTATGGTTTGTCTGTAATAATTTACCACACTATAACCCAATGGCCAGGCCCTAGACAATAGCAGATGCTTCAAGAGAAAGAATAGAGCCCTTTCAGCCAATTATACAATTACACAATATGACCATGTTTACATTATCAAAGGGAGGCAGACCAAATTACCTAGCTACTTCAATTAATAACCCCATTTACCTCAATTATCTGGCAGGCAGGGTCTAAATAATCTGAGCAATTACCTCAATTCATTCAGACAGTATAGATTTGGCCTGTGCGTCTAGAAGTAATTTTTCCTTCCAGAACACTTCTACCATCAGCAAATATCAAAATGCACAACAGCAAACTCACATCAGCTTTGTCTGCAAGCAGTGTAAGCAAATTTTCTCCATTATCGGACAGATTAAAATTTATTATACACTTAATAATCCAGTTTTGAAGTTTTCGTTTTTTTCTTTTTTTTCCCCTCCTGACAAAAACTCATAGGACCATAGGATTTTTGAGCTAGAAAGTACTGAATAGGGACTCAAATCTGAAAGCTAGCTACTGGCAGTAGCCCAAGCAGAAATCTTGCACCATTAAGGGAAGGGAGTCCAAAGCCCAAAACTTTGGGTTCAAATCCTAGCTCTGCCACTTACCAGCTACAAGACCTCAGCCAGTTTCTTAACTTCTCTGAGCCTCAGAGACTTTTTGTACAATGGTGGTAATACTGAATTCTCAATTTACACAGGTGACACAAGATTTAAATGAGATAATCTATGTGGTGCACTTAACATAGTTCCTGGCACACAGATACTGTGTTTAAGCACTTACTTTTATTACTACAGACTCATGACCTTCAATGGTTTCCCTCAAAAGGATATGCCTTTGGCCCCCTAACCTGTGAATATCACTTCGTACGGCACATGCGGCGATTAAGTGAAGGATCTTGGGAAGAGATTATCTTGAATTATCCAGGTGGACCATAAGTACAATTGCATGTAACCTTTAACAGACAGGCAGAGGGAGTTTAGAGACAGACACAGAAGAGGACACAGGCACACATGGCAGAAGGCAGTGTGCAGAACAAAAAGAGATACAGCTATAGGCCATGGGATCCTGACGGCACCAGAAGCTGGAAGAAACAAAGAATGACTTTACCCTCCAGATGGTGTGTGGTCCTGGGACACCCTGACTTCCCCCTTCTGGTCCCCAGAACTGTGACAGACATTTCTGTTGCTTTAAACCACCGCGTTTGTGGTGGTTTGTTATAGCAGCAGGTTGAAACTAATACATCTTAGTGGCCACACCTCTTATTGGACCATTAATTCATGTAACGATGGTGTTGACAATGACAATGACAAGGCCAAAAGGAAGAGTGCCTGGAAGTGGAAATTATTTCGTCAAGCCTGACAAAAGTAAAGAAGCAGGAAAATGCAAGGGGCAATGAGGTTTGAAAAAGAAGATCCAGAGAATTTAATGAACTAAGCGTGAGGCTGGAAGTTCACGCTGAAATGGATCTTAGCCACCAGATACAGAAAGCTACAATGCCAACGTGGAATGACCAACAGCGAAATGCCAATGTATTTTCCATTCAACACTCTATGCTTTGTATTTGCCTTCACTATGCTTGGAATTCATACAACTTCTTCAATCTATGGGTTGATATTTCTTGTAAATTTGGGGAAATTCTTAGCCATTATCTCTTCAAATACTGCTTTAAATTACCTCCCTCTCTTCTCCAATTATACATATCTTACTAGATTATTCATTGTGTCCAATTTGTCTCCTAGGTTTTTTTCCTGTATGCTCTCTGCACTTCAGTTTGAATGGTCTCCATTAACCCCTCTCCTCTTCTGCTATATATAATCTTCTGTCAAACCCTCATCTATGGAGTTCTTCATTTCACATGTTTCCTAATAACAGAATGACTTTATAGTTATTCTATATACATTCCAATTCTTAGATGAAAATATAGAAAATTTCAACAATTTTTAATTTTTTTCCTAAGTATATTAATCATAGTTTGTTAATGTTGATGTTTTGTATGTTACTGGGGAAATGAACTCAGGATCTGAGCACTCTGCCGCTGTGCTACATCCCTGGCTTCTTTTATTTTTTATTTTGCAACAAGGTTTTGCTGAATCACCCCAGCGGGCCTCAAACTTGCAATCTTCCTGCCTCAGCCTCCTGGAGAGCAGAGATCACAGATATGTGCCACCACACCCAGCTTAATCAGTTATTTAAAAATCCTTTTTGTCAAATCTGATTCAGTTATTTCTAGATCATCTGCGAATCTCATTTGTTTGGTTTTTTTCCTCTCATTTTGGGGGTCACACTGGCGGGCCCAGGAATTTATGATTGAATATTAGACACCATGTATTAAAAAACTGAAGAGATTTCTGATGAAGAAATGGCTCTCCCTTTCTTCCTCCAGGCAGGAAAAACAGAGGATGATGGTCAGGGCTGATCACCTAAGTCAATCAGGGCAGGTACTAGATTCAGACTCCAGGTTTATCCCTTTTGCTGTGACTTTGGCCCTTCAGGACTATCAACAACCCAGGGTGTTCACCATTCCCCTCCCTATCCCTCCATCCTCCCAGGCAGATTCTGAGCTCTAATCCTTAGCATCTAAGCACCATGACTCTGCTGAACAATCCTGCTCTTTACAGCCTTTCTACTTAGAACCCCATGTCCCATGCAGCTTCTGAATTTAGCAACTGCCTTGAAAAGAAAACCAACTGCATATTTGAGGGCCCAAAGACTCCAATTTTGTCTCTCCAATCATCCCATGAAATCACCAAAAGTTCTGCTGGTATCTTTTTCTTTTCTTTTCTTTTGGTTTCTTTTTCTCAGAGTAGCAGACAGGAATTCAGTGTCTTACCGCCACTCAAAATCAAAGCCCCCAGAAGAAAGGAGCTGCAGATCATCTACTCACCTTGCCAGTTTCCTCCTTCCTGGAAATCTCAGCCCCTCATTCCTTACTGTTGCAATCTCTTAGATGCCTCTGAACATACCTCTAAAATTTGTATATGGCCTTTCTTGTTCTTTGTGAGATCGCTAGTCTGCCTCGAACTACCCAATCTAACCAAAGGCAAAAATTCCTTCTCTGTTATTTTTCAAAGCACTTTCATTATAGTATTTCCTTTTGTAAACCTAAAGAAAAAATAAGGCAATTTTTTTTACCCTGATCATTTAGATTAGGCATGGGCCAGCCACATTCAGCCCACTGCCCTCTTTTGTATGTAAAGTTTTACTGGAACACAGCCATGTCCATTCATTTCCATATTTTGTAATGGCTGCTTTGGCACTACAAAAGATTTTATACAGCTGAGTAGTTCTGACAGAAACCACACAGCCCACAAAGCCTAAAATTTCTTTTTCTTCATGGAATAAAGTTGTCACCTTGTCCTGTCTCCGATGGAATAAACTGAAGCAGAGGTAGATTCAGTGACTTGCAAGGTAACTTTAGAGTGACAACTGTGTTCAAAGTTCCCCAATTCTTATCCCAGTCACCTCCCTACTCTTCATTTTCTTATCACAATGATTTATTACCATTTTTTAAGATTAGTACCACAAGGTGGGGTGAGTTTGGAGCAGATAGTCGCAGGAAGAAACTGTGCCCCAGGGAACACAATTCTTTGGAATATTTTGGGGATTTTGACAGTCACCTTGGGAATATGCTAAAGCAAATAACAGAAGGCAACTATTCAACGATGCTACTTTGAGGCAAGAACATCTTAATATTTCATAGGGGTTTTTGTTGTCGATATTCAGAAAATGAAGACGTAAGGCAGAACAATGGGAAGAATCCTGACAAATGTGTTCAATTTTTACCCATGTGATTGCTGAAAGCTTTCATCAAGGCAATTCTCTGAGTTGAGGGGAAACATTCCCAACAGAGGATGGTGGCTCGGGGATGCACACACACACACACACACACACACACACACACACACACACACAGGCACACGCACGCACACGCACACACAAACATGCCATGCCTGATTAAAGAAAAGAATTTTCAAGAATCTGATACAGTTTCAAACTTAACAATGATTTAAAAGAAAGGCCAGTTGTTTTATCTTCCGCCCCCCAGCCCTGCTTCTGCGTAATACCAGTACGTGGTAATTTGCTTCTTTTGAATAAAACTGTACAATTTGATGAGTGGTGCAATTTAGCACCCCATGTCAATTATGGATGCCGAAATTCTCAGCATTATAACATCACCAAAATTATCCCAAGCACACAGACCCTGGAAGCAGCCAGCCTTCCTTTTCTCACTTCGTCCTATGGAGAAGGCTTAGCAGGATGTGTCTAGGTCCTGCCAACTGTGGAACCCCACCTTCCCAGGGACGGCTTGGTAGGGCAAAGCAACACATGAAAGCAAGACTATAAAATACAGAAATCATCCCCTTAAAAGAGAAATAACTCCTGTAGAGAAGGGAAGGAAGGAAAGGTTCTCAAGGCCTCCCTGACAAGATTCCATAGTTGTTTATCCCAGAGCTCAGCTTCACTAAAGACAAAGCACAAAAGTAAAACTTAGCTCACATTTCCTTGAATGAGCTATTAAATGCCTGTCACTCCATATCATTCTCATGCTCTGAATTCTTCAATAGCTCCCCAGCGTCCAATTTTGGAGTCCACGCCCTTAAATACGGCATATACAGGGCTCCATAATCCTGTGTCTCTCATTATTCTCCTTTACCAGACACTGTCTGATTGAATGGTCTGTTCTTGCAATGAAGAACACTTTTTAAATGCATCATCTGTGATCCCAACTTGCAAAGGAATAATTACACTTGACTGCAGTCCTACTACAGAATTTTACATTTGAAAAAGTTACAGCATTTTACTTTAAAGGTATAATAAACTCTCTATAGCCATTTACTTATGACAGTAAAAATATTGTAAGTATTACTAAATTATAAAGCCCAAAGATACCTCTGATATTACTGACTCTAAATCCCCAATCAGAGATTCATGATGCCCATACAAGAACGCAGAGGAGGACTCCGTGTTCTCTCTGATAAACACCACAAAGAAGGAAGTGTCAGAGAACCAGTCATTCCCCACCCTCTCCCTCTGGCTCACTCCTGATTTTCAAAGAAAACATCAACCACCCTCAGAAAATAACCCACTTTATAGGTAGGAGTTTCTTCCAATCCGTTTCTAGAGAATTTCAAAAGCATACTGTCTTAATAACTCTTCTCATCACTGAAACAAATATCCAACACCCAAAGTTAAAGGAGGAAAGGTTCATTTGACTCATAGTTTGTAGAGGTTTCAGTCCATAGTTGGCTAGCTCCAAGGCAGGGTGGCATGGCAGAGGGGCACCAAGGAGGCAAAACAGTCCATGGCAAAGCAGGGCAGGCAGAAGGCAGCAACCAGCAAGCAACAGCAGCAGCAGAAGCAGCAGCCTGCCTCTCCCTTTCATCCCTTCCAGGCTACTTGCCTTTTGGGCGGCGCCACACCTTAATCCCAGCATCACAGCCTTAATCTCAGTATCACACACCCTAGATCCAGCCACCTTCAAAAAGCCCCACCTATGACCACATGAAGCTTTGGGGGTACATTTAAATATAACCCATTAAGACATACCTCCAAACAAGAATGAAAGCTTCATAAAGCAAGGACCATACTGATGTAGGTGTACAGACACACAGACACAGACACACACACAGACATACACACACACACACATTCACAGATATACAGGAGACACAGAGACACATAAAAAGACACTTTGAGCTGAAATCATAGGCACCACAAGACAGTATTGTGAAGCATAATAATGGTATCTTAAGCTCAAAAAACGAATGTAATTGAGGAATTAAAACAAAAACATGAAAAACATGAAATCTAACATTTTAAAATATCTTTGAAAGAGCATCTTAAATATTAAACAATGGTTATGAGAGGAAGAAGTTAAAATCCTCAATATGTAAAAAGCTTTAAAAACCAGTCAGCAAAATCCACACATCCTAACAGAAAATAAGACCAAAAAATCCAGCCATTTTTAAAAAATATAAGTGATTAGTAATCAGATTTTTTAAAAAAAGAGCTCAATCTTACAGTCAGAGAAATGCCACCCTGGGGAGAAAAGGGCTCAGGGAAATGGGCCTTGTGGCCTATAGATTAATCTCTAGCACATTTGTTTTTGTGGAAGATATCTCAGAAAAAGGCCTTGTCCTTTGCACAAGTCCTCCTGGGACATGGCAAGCATCGAACAAACCTGGAGTAAGTGCATGAAAACAAACCTCTGTTAGTCCTACAACTGCTGATATTGTCAACAGGTCTGTTTTTCTGCAGTTAGTCACCAGCAGCTTCCCCCATCCCTGTGTGCTCTTTCCTTCAGAAGGCAGGGTCTATTTCCCATCCAGCTGAACTAGAGCCTTCCTTGTGACTTTCTTTGGCCAACAGAAGTAGCCAAAAGATACTATGCTCTTTCAGGCCCAGACCCTTCAAAGCATGGTAGCTTCTACTTTTACCCTTTGGGATCCAGCTCAGGCCAGACTACTGAACATAAGATATATGAGAAGAGAGGCCAGCTGGAGGAGCACCAAGATGGCCCAGGATCAGCTGCCAGACGTATGCCAGACAGAGCCACCCTGGGTCTTCTATTCCAGCTCCCAGCTGAGACAGCCCCACAAATGGCCTCAGCTGACACATGGAACAGAACCACCCTGCTAAGCCGGACCAAGCCACAGAATCTGGCAAATGAGGCATGGTTTCAACATTGGGGTAGTTGGTGACATAGCAAAAGATAACTGAAATGATATGTACCAAGTTCTTTTAGACAATGAGTGCCTAAAACAAGCCAAGACACAGTGATCATTTTACAGGCAAAGGGAGGCAGAACACAAAGAGAAAACAGACCCAGGACAGGTGGGGGGGACAGTGTGACAGATCTCAAGGTCAGTCTTACTTTGATGATCTGGAGAACATGTGAGCAGCGTGTGCGTGTGCGTGTTTGTGTTGAGAGAGGGGAGGGTCTCTGGCAGAAGGAAGCTATTGCCACATTGTACTCCTGAGGCTCCAGCCCGAGCCAGGGAGCCAGAGGAGGAGTAAAATATAGGGACGAACACAAAGATGCTGGAAAGAACCACGTGGATATGATGATTCTAGAAATGGTGGGAAAGAAGAAGAATACATTGTAGCATCTTTGTCTTTCAGTCTGAGGGAGCAAAGAGCAAAAGGTCGGCACAGTATGTGCAGAGGCCATGTGGCTCACAAAGCCAGCTGAGCAGAGTACAGCCCCCCACACCTGGTCAGCATCAGTGGCAGAGACCTCAGAGGAAATCCCACACTGCTCACAGGACCCACACCTACCATGGGCCCTGCTACCTTTGACCTTGTGGCCACGGCTCTCTCCTTCCTCTCCCGGTCCAGATACTGGTCCAGAGGTCCTGATCCTCCACATGGGAATCACGTTCCCACCCCAGAGTGAGTCCCCTGGAAGGGAAGGGTAGGGCCTGAACCTCGGTGGAGGCTCACAGTTCGGGGTGCAGCAGAGAAAGCACTTCCAGATGAGTCCCCAAAAGAGATGAGGACAACAGCATCACAGATGGGACCTAGGGGTTCAGAAGCCAACTGTGGCGGACGAACATCGAAAGCTTTAGGCAGGTAAAAGTGAATGGAAACAAATTCAGATGGAGGAAAGAGAGAGAGATGGAGGACAGCTGTTCACAGCCAAGGGTCCTGGCAGACAGCAGGGAGCGGACCACAGAAGGAAGAAGCTGTAAAAGCCTGTGTCCCTCACTCGCACTGTGCGACATCTTGGCAACACCCATATGCAGATTACACTTAGGGGAAAGAGGCAGGGGGATGCAGGCTGGCTCTTATGCCTCACCCCAAATTAATTCCTCAGCAAACCCTTCCATTCATTACTGTCATCTTTTCTTCATAAATCAAGTCCGCCAGACTCCAAGACTGGAGCATTCAGGAAGTGCTGACTCAAAACACAAACATCAATACCGAGACTACAGCCCCACAATGGTAACAGGGTGACATGTATTTATATTCCACAGTTGGCGGTGCCATGGCACACTTTTCACTTTCTAGAAATTCTGTCAGCTTAATTTATGTGCCTCATACCTCATTCCCTTTCAGGCGACAGGATTTTTTCCTTTTTCATTTGGAAACTTATCTTTAGGATTTGCCAAATCCTCGCTGTCATAAATTTTTGATATACTGAGTTCCGTCTCGAGTTTCTCACAGATAAGCAGGACTCCCTTACGGGTTATCTGCCTGCACCCCAAGACATTCAGATGTGTCCTCACCCCACGATCAGGCACTGGATCCTGACAGCACGACAGTGTGAGGGTCACATTGCCCCATTTGGTGGCATTTTCTGTTGCAAGCCACTGAAACACTTTAAGATGTTTTTTCATATCTTCACTGTCTTTAGATTGACTTGATGCATAAGTCAGTTCAAGTAGAGCAATGGGGTCAGGAAAAAAGTTATTTCCTCACATACAACCCAGTGTTTAAATTTTTTTAAAAAAACTTTATTCAGAAAAAAAGATAAAGCTAAAATCAGACCTTAAATTAAAAATGGGAAGGAAACTGTGACTAGCTGAAGCCAATTCAAGCTGAGCCAATTATCACCAATCATAAAAAGTGACTTATAAGAGGCCCTGATGCCCCAGTACAATGGAGCAATTAAATCTTTATAACTGTGACCAAAAAAAAAAAAAAAAGGTGCACAATTAGATGAAGCCAGAAAAGAGGAGTACACTTCCCCTTCCTGTGGCTGAGCAGTAAGGGCGGGTATAAAGCCATCTCTACCCTGGCAGAAGGCCGGTCTGCTCCCCCCTCACTCAGCCTGCCTGGACCACCTCCAGCACCAGGCCACTGAGGGGGGGTTTCCTTTGGCAAAAAACCACCAACAATCCCTGAGTTCCTTACCTACCTCAGGTCCAAATAAGTGCAAAAAGGACAGCATCTCTACCCCACAGGTACCCGCCTGGTTACATGTCAAACAGAGTTAGCTGTCTAACACTGAGGTTCACATCCTGAATGTGCTCTACTCCCTAGCTGTTTTCTCATCTGCAACGTGGGTGTAATTATAGCATGTACTTCATCAAATGGTATGAGGATTACAAAAGTTAATATATGTGAAGGTTCTGAACAGCTATTGTTGTTATTATTATTAAGTACTCCACAATAGCAAGAGTTGTCATCAGCAAGCAGTTGTTAAGTTGTCACACTCATCCAGGCAGGACAAGTCTGGGTCACTGGCCACAGGAATAGAGAAAACAGATCAATACCAAGAGGCATGGCAAAGGCAGGTGCATGGCATCCAACCAAAGGAGGAAGGAGCTGGAGACATGGAGCATAAACCTCCAAGACGCCACACCAAGGAATGTGGGAGACCGGGCTCCATGGAGGGAAGGGAAGAGGATGGAAGAGCAAGAGCTTGGGACAGATGCCCAAGTCTGAGGCTCCTCAAGGTTTCTGGGGAGATGGCTATGATCTCTGCCTGTGCTTGCTCGCCTTGACCACGAAGTTGCTCCATTTCCCCTCCTCACACATCAGTACTGACTGGACATAGAGCCAAGGCTGGCCTCATGGCCACAGAGAACAAGTCATCACAGCAAACACATTCCAAGCATACTCTTTGTGGACAGGAGACATTTCCTAAAGGCTCTCCCTGCCCAGCCCAGGCAGTCCAGATAAGTCAACTCACTCTGACAACAGTCCATGGGGCTGGAGATTCAAAGGTGAAGTATCTTACTCAAGATCATGTTAGAAGGAGCAGAAGGGAAATCTGAACCTAGATCTGGCAGACTCTAAAATATGGCCTCTGCACCATCCACCACAGTGCCTGCCTCCAAAGAGATTTGCAAAGACTTTATCAGAATTGACTGGGGGGACCTCAGATACATTCTCAATGGCCTCAAAGTAGAGAAGACATTTCCCTTGGACAACTGCTAAGCCAAACCATTTGCATGGAGAGTAGGTGGACAGCAATACGGAAAAAGAGAAGACCAGAAATCTGTGTTGCATCATCATCATCAAGCTCAGAAATCAATCTCACAGGGTCTTCATCTGTCTATTTTTAAAATGGAGACAGCAATATTAGCCCTTCCACTCCTCTTCCAAGGATGCTCTTACCAGATTACCTCTCCTACAGATAACTATAAGGTCCAGACACTCCCGCCTCCCCCAAATCAACTTTTTGAGGGCACAGGGAGGAAGCCACTGGGCAGGCAGATACTGGAGGGAAGTTTTTATACCTAGAAGAAAGGTGTGCATGGGTGAGTTTTTGTTACTGAGGGCTTTTGGTCCAAGAACAGCCTCAGCCTATACCACAGGGGCAAAGCAAAATCTCAGAGAGAAACCCAGTCTTACTGGCTTGACGAAAACAGATACAGGCCTACTGTATCAGTCAGCTTTCCATTGCTGGGACAGAACACCTGACACTAGTAACGAGAGAGGTTTAATTTGGCTCAGGGTTTCAGTCCACTGCCAGCTGTTTCCTAGGTAGAACCATCAATGGTGGAAAGACACAGCAGAGGAAAAGCTGTTCAACTCATGGCATCTAGGAGCAGAGCAGAGTCCCAGGGAAGAGCCAGAGAGAAAAGGCCCAATGACCAGATAGTCTCCTAGGTTATCCTAAGAGTAATTTGTTAATCTCCTAGGCATCTCTTAAGCCAATCAAGCTGTCAGTCAAGAGTAACCATCACAACTACTTCAGCTGCTAAAATACGAAAGGGAAAAACCATAAATCATATGCATAAATTCTGCTGAGATCTCAGGGTGATCCCTGAGTCACATATATCCAAGGCACTGTTCAAACAACCCATCTAAAGCTAAAAGAATAAACAGATTTCTGGTGTCGCCCAAAGGACAGTTTGCAGCTGGAATCCAACTTCTCATTTGCCCAAACAAAATCAATGCCTATCCGAGGAATATAACAGAATCCAGAACTTCCACAACAATCACAACATCCAAGATATAATCCAAAAAAATATGCCCCACACTCCAGAAAAATGACAATCCCTGAAGACTGATTCCAGGTTACCTAAATGTTAATATTCACAGGCAAAGATTTTATCCCAGCTATTATAACTACTCTCGATATTTATCCAATCTATGTCACAGAGTTGTTCAAAGCTAAAATATGGTCAGGTAAGCAAAGAATGCTTAGCAATGCTGCACAGTTTCACTGTACTCACAGAAAAAAATATAGATAGCTGCTCCCCCCTCTTCATATCTGTTCTCAGAAACAGCACAATAATGCAAACCATTTTAATATGCATCACACTTCTAGAAAGAAGTTATACTCAAGAACTGAACTTCTGACCAAAACCTAGTTTTTAAATAAATCACAAAGACAAATAATAATGTTATTATAAATCAAAGCTTATCATGCCTATGTACCACCATAAATCATTCTGCAGTTAAAAAGCAGAAATGAGCCCCACATGACACAGTCTATTTTATGCTGCCAGAAGGGAGAGTATGCACAGTGGTTACCATCATAGGTTTCAAAGTCAGCCCAGCCTCACAGCATAAAAGCTGTCTCCCTGAGGGGTTACTTATCCTCTATGCACCTCAGATTCCTAGTGGAAAACAGTACCAGCTTCTCAAGATTGTTCTGACAACTTACATATAGGCCTAAGTACCAACCTGGTCCACACTCATTGCTCAACAAACAGGAGCCACTGAAAAAGGAGTCAAGGACATGAGGCCGCTTGCACCGGTAGCCAATGATAGACCTGGGAGTAGAATCTGAATCCATTCTTCCATTGTAAATCATTTCGTGGATTTAAACAAGCAGTTCTTTAAGTGGGCACAATTGCACTATCAATTGGTTGTTCTTGGTTCCTTAAGTATTACTGAACATGTAAAAAACAAATTATAATTCTGTCATAGCACATATTTGGTCAAAAATTACATATAAAAATTATAATATTTTAAACTTCTACTCCTTTGAGTCTGAAAGATCTTAAGATGTGGTTCAGAAGGATACTATCCTTTATAAAAATGCTCCTAGAAAACTTACATGAGTTTTTTATTTTTCCCCAGTCACTTTCACTGGCACCTACGCAGGACCTGAGGGTTCGCTTCACACATACTCGTAGCATCTTCAGATCACAGACTCTAGTGGCAACATTTGCTAGGGACAATGCGATCTGTGGCAAGCAGCTTCTGAACATGGTTCCTGTACTTACCTTTTTCTCTTCCTTCTCATTTTCCCAGCTTCTAGAGCAGCATTACAGAAAGTTAAGCAAAAATAAAAATGAAAAACTCCCTCAGGAGTTTAGAAGGGAAAGTCACACAGTGAGGAGTATTCTAATTGTTTATAAAATTTGGGACTTTGCCTTTAAAAAAAAACCCAGGTGTTAGGACAGGAAGTTGCTGACAGGGGTGACGTGTCCTTCTCCACATAGCCTTTCCTCCTCTGACCAAGTAAAGGACTTGGAAATGAAATAGGTATTAATCAAGCCCTGAATATAAGGAAGCCACAGAGACATCTAAATAAGTAGATACAAATCTGAGCCAGGAACCTCTGCCCCAGTCCTTGGTTTTGTAAGAAGAAATAAGAACCAGGTTTTTGGAACAAGACCCCACTTAAACAACTGAGGCCAGGAAGAGGACAGAACTTGGAGAGCCCAAAGGGTCACAGGAACTTCTGACAGGTGTATGGCAGGAGGACTGGACCAGGAGGCACTGATGAGAATTTAGCTAGAACATTCTGGAATTACAAAGAACAATCGCCCTGACTTAGGTATGGAACCTCAGCAAAGCCAAGAGAATTCTCAATAATGTTTCCAACTCCAGGTGAATGTGATTTCCTGTTTGAAATGGACGGGCTTTGTCTTGACACATGATGATATTCACAGGCCTACATTTTGGTCTCCCAGTTACACAGGAATAAGGACTGCTGAGCCTAAAGATGTTAATATGATGTTAAACTATCAAAAGCTGGGGAAAGAGGTCAGTGTGGAGCCGTGGTGACACCAGGAGGCACCAAGAACTCTGTGGATTCTCCCAGCAGCTTGAGCTAGTCTGACTGGTCATGGGCAAATTCTTTCTACGCCGATAGCTACAGTTTCCTCATCGGCAGAGTTTGGCCTTGCCTGGGGTGAGCAGAGGCTCCTCTTCCTTCTAAAGGTTACTAGGAAATCACTGTTGTCCGTAAGTTTCCTCATCAATAACACCCATTTCTCATTTAGATTTTCTGAGGAAGTAACTTGCACAACCATCACAATCAACACATGCACGCACACGGACACACATACACATGCAAATAATAATCTCAGACTGCAATCTCCTGTCCTTTCACTATAATTCAACTCTGTTGTTCACAGGACACGCCCTCCACCCAACAACCAGGCAAGAAGCCATGATATCGAGTCACTGGGAATGCTATCCAGCACCAAATCCCAGAACTGATCCTCGTATTGCACCTACTGACAAATGCAGCAAGACTCAAAGTTAACTGTTGGATGATTAAATAATCTAAGGCCCGTAAAGCATTCTGGATTCTTGTAAGCACTCTGTTAATATAAAAGCCTACTACTTTCCCCCACCCTGCAGGCTCCTACTGCAGAGAGCTTCCTCTGAAGTCTCCCCACTTTTCTCTATTCTGCCCTGTCCTCCTGGCCTCCATCTCTGGGGTGCCCTTGCCTGGCAACACTGACTTCTCTGATTGATGCCTGTAGCCTGACCAACATGGGTGATGACCATTCTATTCCACTCTATGGTGCTGTCAGCCACTAGAATGATGTCACTTGTCAGTATCCTAAAGGTGGATGAGAACCTGGACAGAGGTAGAATAGTACAAACACCCTCATTTTGCAGATGATAGAATGACAGTGCAAAGAATCATTTAACTTATTCCTGTCTTGGGCAGGAAATTCCATACTGGAATTTAACTCTTGCCTGTATTGGGGGTAATAAAAATACCTACCACTTACTGATAATTATCTGTGGGCCTAGCCAACGTCTTTTCTGATGGAAGAATTTATTTAATTCTAATGCCAAGAATTTCAGATAAGAAACAGACACAGAGGGACCAAGTAACTCATCCAAGGTCACACAGCAGAGAAGGAACACGTCTCCCACCAGGCCTGCAGTGCTCAAGCCAGATCTGTGGCACACCAGAGCTCATGCTTTTAATCACTCCATCAGCTCTACCTTCTGACGTGCAAGGTGACAGGCTGATAAATAGCTACGGATTAATTAGTTAATGCTGCTGCTATTTGCCCTCCTCCTCCAAGATAAACCCAGGCTGGTCCTGGGCCCATGAGAAAGATGCCAGCATGGCCTAGGAAGCCAGCCGACACTCTGATGATGAGTGACATTGAGACAAAGGGCTGGACATCTATGGGCGTCTGATGGCCACTTTAAAGCACTCAAGGAGCGGTAAAGAAGAAAAATAGGCTTCCATCCAATGCAATTCTTATATTACTGATCTATCACACAATGTAATATCAAAATCAAGAGTGCTTTACCACCACTTTTTGCAAAATTCTGTACACTGTTTACCAAAGCATCATTTATCCACCCAACATTCCTTGTGAAGTCAGTTAGGAGACAAGATCCCAACAAATTGAAGTGCATTCTTACAGGATAGGAACATAAATTGAATAGGTTCCATTTCTTCTCTTGCCAGACTATACAGGCCTAGCAATGCAGCAGGAGGAGGAGGAGGAATGCCACCTCTCCTCTGAAGCACAGTGTACTTAGAATTTTGCTTCTTGGCCCCACAATTTTTGAGTCTGCTACTGGAAAATGCTTCTTCTAGGAGACACAGCTATGATTTCAGGGTGCTAGAAGCTGAGACTGCCCCTTGGCCACTGTGGATTACAAATGCTACAGAAATAAAAGACAAAGAAGATGACTGCCCTACTGGCTGAGCTCAGTGATCCCAATTTCCAAGGGGAAGCTGGATTCCTGCCATGCAATGTGGGGGAGCAGGTCAAGAAATGGTACGCCTGGACCCAAGAGAGTTACAGGAGTGTCTCTTCTTCCATCTCCATCGGTAGAAAACTAAACCAACTGAGACACAGTGACAAAATGAGGCACAGAGAATCACTGAATACTTAGTTCCTCCAATCATTCTACCAGGTAGAAAACCACAGCCACGCACAGGGTTGGCTGAGAGCAAAAGGCAAGTCCCAACATTTGTGGTCTCCATATCTGAGCAAGGCTAATTCCATCCATCCAACTGAACGGGAAGATAATTCATGCCCCCACCCAAAGACAAACAGCATGCCAAGGGGGACTTTACATCTCCTAATAAGAGTGAGAAGGTATGAAGCACAGTTGCATCATGTCAGGGAGAAACAAGATTGGTAACTTGACATCACAACAAAACAGTGTCAGAAGGATGTTCAGAGCCTGCAAATCTGACAGGTAGGTTGTGTGGTCAGTTGTTTGCTATCTTCAGTTCCAAATCCATCGTTCTAGGTGCTGACTTGCATGGTGGGGCTAGGGCTGCACAAACTGCAATCTTCCTTTGCCAGCTGAATCCCTACTAGGCTCCTCCAGTAGAGATGATGGTAAGATGGCAGGGAAGAGGAGACGTGACTGCATTTGTTATAGCATTTCATCCTGGAAGCCCAGGTGATGCCAACCTTCACATCCACTGACACTCTCAGAATAACCTCACCTAACTCCTTGGCCGATCCTGAGGGCACAGCAGTTAATGAGACAGAAATGGCCTCTATCCTCAAGGTACTCAAAACCCAGCAAATGAAAAAGACACTGAATAAATAAAGAACAGTAGTCACTACCATGACATCCACAGATTCTCAAGATAGCCAGTTGTGGAAGGTCTGGTCCAAAGCCCCACTGCCTGGGAATGATGTCAATGAGATGGTTACATGTTGGCATTTCTGGCCATGGACACAAATATATAAGGATAATGGTAACAAATAACATTCAAAGAGCCAATTTAGACAATGTCATCTGAAGTCTTTCAAGAAGGTTGGTGTGGACATGCAAGATATTTTAAATTATTCTGTGTTACAGAATTTTAACATTAACCATTTTACTCATTCAGTCACACAAAAAATGATTTCAGCACTGAGGGTCTAAGGACTTAGCAGTGAACAAGGCAAAGCCATGCCCTCGTGGAGCTTACATTACAGTCAAGGGCACCATAATTAACAGCTAAATGACAAAATAGTAAGAACGCAGATGATGACAAGTTCCATAAAAAAAAAAATAAAGCAGGGAGTGGAGGGTGAATAGGTAGAGAGGAGGGGCTGTTTGGGGGCAGAGTGGGAAGAGAAAGTTGTTTTGTGATTTGAGCAAAGTCTGTGAGGATGGGAAGACCTGGAACAAAGCCTTCCAAGCACAGGACACCACTACAAAGAAACACTCTTAGTCACATGACACAAGCCGTACTTGCAGCAATGTCACTGTCAAAGGAGACCCCATCATGGGGCTGGGAAGGTTGTTCGCAGCACAATTTCCAGTCAGCCACGGCTCAACGGCTGAGCTCATGTCCCCACTTTGGCATGTGGTTATTTTTCCTTACTTTCAATTTGCATCGCAAGCTGGAGAGAAATGAATTACATCCCCCTGGGTTTCTGTGTTCCGTACAATTAAGAAAAGCTATTTCTTAGTCACAAGGCAGATGACGACACCAAGATTTCCCATTTTCTCTCCACAGGGAGGCTGTCATCACTCAATATTAATTGATCCTACTTTTCATCCATAAAGCAGTGGTTGAAACAAATTTTTGGTCACAAAAATGGCAACTATTACACTATTAAGGTAAATTATTAATGGCATCTCCATTAAAGCAGACTCATGTTCACACAGCTTCAGCTGCCTCAATTCATGTGGTGTTCCTTTAATGGGGAAAAATGAGTAAATTATGACATTCCTTCTGATACTGGATAAATGACCAGCACCTACCTCATTTAAGGTTTGCCAAGGACTTTCCACCATTTCATTGCGACCAGGAACACACGGAAAGACTGGGATACGTTTGGGTGCCCAGCAGGATAGCATGTCAGTCAAAGGCAATTTTATTTTCCTGCTAGAGAGCAGATAAAGTAAAAATAGCAAGAAGATACAAGAAACTCAAAAACTGAGGAGAGCTATCTTATTTGTGTTTATATGCATGTGTGTTTATTTTTATAGATTAAAAACTGATTTCTTTTAGACAGGGAAACAGAATTAAAAGAATCTAGTTTTAGAAAGAAAAGAAAAAAAACCTAGTTGTACCTATCTACCAGTAAACAGCCTACAATGAACTGAGCACCTGTGGGGAGAGCCAACCTTGTTACTACTGACGGTGGTGACCAGATGCTGGCATCCAGTGAAGAACAATTCCCAAGTTCAAGGGAGGGCTACACTGCCCACCCTTCCAACTTCTCTGTCGTTTATTTATGACATTTATGTGCTGGGCCTTGTAGAAGGCTAACTGCAAGCCATTTGCATTTTGTCAATATATTGAAATGTCACAAATCTTCACTCCTGCAGATGGAAGCCAGGCTAGCAACTTTCAGCCAGGCTGGCAAAAATCTGTGGTCCAAGCAGAAGCCTTTTCTTAAACATGTAATTTAGTCTTGAGAAGAGATGAGCTCTGCTTCACAGGCCTATGGCATGAAATTACAGATGCTACGGATGTGTCTCCATGGCACCCAGGAAATGATGAGGATGGAAAAATGAACACAGTGATCATGTGCTTCCAGACTAGTAGAAAATCACTGTGGAGATCACCCTTGTTAATGGCCTTTAAGGACCTGTGCATCTGTCTTCCAGGTGCTGTGTGCTGGCTGCTAAGGACCCGCTTCCTCTGGAAAATGATCCTCAGCCAAAGAGAAATCTTGAGGCTTGATAGAGACAAAACACTACTAATGTCACCTCTTCTTTATACTCACTGTGACAAACTGTGAACTGTGTCAATTTAAACCTATTTCTATCCCTTTCTAGCTAATCTTCCTGGAATATAAAGACTGAAAGACAAAAACTGTATTTCCCATTTATACATGAGGAAACTGAGGCACGGAGAGGTTGAGTGATCTTCCCAAGAAACACACAGCTAATAAGCGGCAAAGCCAGAATTTGAAATCATACAGTCTGGCTCAAGAGCACGTGTTTCTAACAATTGTCCATGATGCCTCTCAGAGAGGAACAATACTTTTAACATAAACTGACTGTATTAATATATTGATGTATAACAAATTACCACAAAACTTACATTCATTATCTCAGTTTCTGTGAGTCAGGAATTTAGGTACGGATTAACTGGTGCCTCTGGCTCAAGATCTCTCGAGGCTGCCTCAGGGGATCAGCCAGGGCTGAAGTCATCTCAAGGCTTCCCTGGGGGAGGATCCAATTGCAAGCTCAGGCACAGGGCTATTGGTGGGACTCAGTTCCTCCAGGGATACTGGACTGAGGGCCCCTTTCCTCACTAGCTATTAGCAGGAGGCCTCCTCAATGCTTTGCCACATGGGTCTTCATAGGACAGTTCACAACATGGCAGCAGGCTTCCCTCAGAGGTGCTGAACAAGAAAGAACTAGAGACCAAGATGGAAGCCAAAGTCTTTCCGTAACCCAATCTCAGAAGTAACAAGTCATCACTTTTCACTAGAAGCAAATCACCAAATCTAGCCCACGCTCAAGGGGAAGGGATCACACCAGGGCATGAATACCAGATCAGAGATCAATGGGCCGGCCATCTCGGTGGATGTCCACCACTGTCACTCAACTAATAAGCAAAAGCATAAAGTTGCTTTTTTTTTTCAGTTATCTTGGCTGTCAAATCCTGGCTTGATACAGAATTCCAACATTCTTTCCCATTTGGAGGACAAAACCTTTATGGCTCACCTCTCTGGGACACTGTCTTCCAACACTTGCTTTAAAGATGTTTTCTGGGATTTTAACTGTTTTGTTCAAATCTTTTTATATGAAGTCCACAGTGAGAAGCCACTGAGAGGAAATGGGAATAAGTTTTTGTTTTCATTTACAGTTTACAAACTGGCCAGAAATGGTAGTAAGAAGAGAAGCCGTTGGGCTACCATTTTGTTGAATAAAACAAGGCAATCCAGAAAAATTTCAATGCTCTCCTCTTCATTCCTAGTGTATCTTTCTGGCATTATCTCAGCCCAGGCTGTTAGAGGCAGCACAGTAACTTTCTTTCACAAGTTTCATCTCACTCTGGCCAGAAAGCCCATTTCTTATCCAGGAAGCCATGATGGACTGAAGACCCAGGAGGTTCATGCCTGGGGTGCCTTTGATGCCTTTTTTTTTGCCTTTTTTGAGGGATTACCTCAAAAGCTCAGTCTGTCAGCATCAGCATCCAACCCCCAGGAAGCTGACTTGATAGAGCTGGTTTGACTGACTAACCTAGAGGGTTTCTAAGCTACAATTGGGAAGACCCAAAGATTAGGCTTCCTTTAGGATTTCCTGGGCTTTCCTATACTCACCCAGGAGAAGACAGACAAATCTGTAGGCATGTAGAGCCCACCAGGTCAAAGATAAACCACAGTGAGCAAGCAGATGCTTCTCCAAGATAACACAGATCCTCCTAGGGCTGTGCCCAAGCTGGGCTGGTTTCAAATATGAGAAAACAGACACTGGATTAGGACATTAATCACAACAGAATTTGGTGGGATATTTTAGGTTCTACTTCCTGCACTGAGAGATCGCAACATGTTGTTCACCCGAATGCTCAATAGAGAGCCTGAGAAAGAGTAGGTCTTCAGCAAATAATGAATAAATTTTGTCGAAAGACTGCTTCCTCCAGTAAGGAAAGTCCTCTCAACAAGCATGCCAGCTCTTTTAGGAGTATGTACCAATCTTTCGTCAAAAGCAACATGCATTCCTCATAGTCCCATACGGCATGCATGCTCGCGAACTAATTCTTTATTTTTATTTTTTATTTTTTTTGTACCGGGGATCCAACTCGGGTCCTTGTGCTTGCACAGCAGGCGGGAAAACCACTGAGCTAAATCCCCGGTGCCTCGTGAACTAATTCTTAATTTACATACATGATGCCTAATTGAAACAGTTCCCTTCCTCTTAACAGGACTAGCCAATGAGGCTCTTCAAATAATGTATACTCCCCCTGATAAGCCATACAGATATATCTGAAAAGATTGTTCAAACAGCAGGATGGAAAAAAAAAAAATTCAGCTGCTCCTAAGTACAGAAAGTCCTCCTCACCTACATTATTTTTACTTATCAGGAGATCTGCCCTGCAAAGAACAATGTGTTTATTACACAGAACTGAGGAAATGACCCTCTAGACTTAAAGACAGTGACATGCACCTGGAAGCCAGACTCATCTACCTTGTCACACCAGAACTGCACTTAAAAATATTCATAGATAAAATTTAATGAGTCTCCTTTTTCTAAAGCATCAGTGAAATCTGGCCAAGGTGTAACATGATACTGGACCCCCACTGAACTTAGATAAAACCTCTTGGATAAAAATTCTTTGAAGCAATACAGATAGTCATAATTAGCAGAGTGCATAGAACATTAGCTTATTTTCTGTTCTGCTTTAACCAAATTAGATAAAATTACCACCATCACAGGGCTGCTTTTATGAATCCCTGCAGAAAAATAATTTGGCTTTGCTTTGACAGATAACAGTCACCACCAAGGAATTTCATTTCACTGAAGGCAGCCTTAAGTTGCTGAAATTTACAGCTTGGGTTTACACACACACACACACACACACACACACACACACACACACACACACAGGCAGCCTTCAGCCCATTTTCACACAAGACTGAGTGCTGCTTCTTGGTCTGGACATAACAGTAGCTGGGAAAAGGGCATGAAAAGTTTTTACATTAGGAGAGGAATGCAAAGAATGCCTGGCTTCCCTTAAATCTAATCTTATTACCCCATTAGTAAGGGTGTAACAATAACATTACTACTAATAGCAGAAGAGGTTACCACATCAAACGCAGCCATTCAGAAGACACACATAGCAGCTTTGCTCAGGAAGCCTTAAGGCCACCTCACACACATTATCTCATTTATCTTACAAAAGCCCTACAAACTGTATGAGCATATTTATCTGCTGTGAGACATGTCTTATGGGAACTAATTGCCTTACCACTCTTTACATATTCTGTTTCAAACAAGGTCTGTTTTTAGCACACCTCCCAGTCCTTGCATGAGTCTTAAAAGAACAAAAACCAACCCTTAGCAATTACAGAAACTGGAAACAAAAATGAAACCCAGGTAGGAAATTAAGTAAGTTCATGGTACCCACCAACTGCTTTTGCCCAAACAGAAATTAAATAAATATACACATTATCTCCAGGAAAACTCTGCTGCACAATTTATTAACGAACAGTGAAAAGAAACAAAAGCCGAAAGTGGGTCAGAAGAAACTGTTTAATCTAATAGTCTGGAAATAATATGGGAGGGAACAGATGGTTTCACAGAAGTCGATGCTACCTAGAGGACCAAAGAGCGATTTTCGAGGAAAGAAAAATGTTTCCCTACCCTACTGCAGTACTATTTTTAGCAAAGGAGGAGTCTTTATTCAACATAGGATAAGCTCTGAGCTTGGCACGTTTACAAAACTGGGACTAATGGCAGCCATCCACACATGCCCAAGTTCACACTTAGCTTTCTAAATCTGAGCTAGAGGTCAAACCTAACCCTACTTAAAACCAGCAATAAAGAGAGGCCAACACTAGGCTCCAGTGATGCCTCCATTCATGACCCTGGGCATAAGTGGTGCCCGATAGGTGACAGCCAATGTGGCCTTTCAATTGGCTTCCAACCCTCTGAGGCCCTAGGCAGCAGTAAGACACATGGGCTATGCAGAGGCAGATCTCAGTGCGGGCAGCAGCTCTGCAACTGAGCCTTGCTCTCCAGCCCGCACAGCTAGAAACAGCAACTCAGGAGCTGTAAGGATATCTGAGCAAAGTGTAAGAGACAGCCACAGTCCCTATTTACATCCCCGCCACCTGTGATTCCCCCACAGATAAAGTAAGTTCTCCCTAAGGCAGTGCGAAATCAAAGGGAGAGCCATCACTGCTGGAGTTGTCCAATGACAGATCAAAGTCTCCCAGATCTCAAAGCCATAGCTGGGAGACCTTGGACACAGTCCATAGAGTTTAAGAGCAAAGGATTTAAAGAGAGCAAGTCAGACTCCCAGCCCATTACACATTTGCTGCAGAACAGTGGACATATTGGATAACTGCAGTGAGTCTTGTGTCTTACTTTGTAAGATCAGGATCCCTATGAGGTTAATTTATACTAAGCATGGTGTGTAGTACCTGGGCTCTTCTGTCAACAACAGTATCACCACATCATCCAAGCCAAGGAGGATGAGTCATCTGCAAGGGTCCCCAACAAGCCCAGGGGACAGTGGAGCAGAACAGCCTTTGTGCCATAAGATTAAGAGCTGTCACACAGAAGGACCCTCTCTGGGATGAGCTTACGGTTTGGAGGATATAAAATGTCAACAGGCCCAAGTCAGAATGCAGGGCCTCCTGCCTTACGGTGTAATATCAAAGTATGCTTTGAGCCTCCCCTGCAGGTTACCTTCTCTCCTCTGACATTCTACCTCAAAATTTGTTTGTGTTTTTACCTACAAAAAAATGCCATCAACATCAATGCCTTTATGCTCAGTTCTGCTGAAGAGTTGCAAATATTACCGCCGAATATGTTGTGTTCTAAAGCTACAGATAAGATATTTAAAAGAGGTAATAAATATCTCATTAAGGGATGGCAAAACAAACACTTCAGCGTCCTTCAGGGTCCATCTAAAGGAACCCCATGGTGAAACCCACTTTAAACCAAGAATCCTCCTATAATGCAAATAACTCCCCATCCCCCATTATCTCTCTTCATTTCCTTAGCTTTCTTTGTGGGGTTTCCCTGTGAAGGGGTAGGGGGTCTACACCCGCAGGCACTGAACCCAGATTTCAAGCTCAGCAACCCCCCGACACTTCACAGACAAGCTTAGTCCTTCAGCCCTAGTTCTGTATCATCAACCCCAGGACACTTCTGTGGGGCCTGGTCGCGCCGGCAGGCAGCAAGCAAAGGAGTATCAAGGGAGGCAGTGGGGGAACAGAGGTGCTGAGGACCTAATTAAGGCAAAAACCCCTAGAAAGAGAGTCCAGGAGAAGGCAGGTCTCGCTGACAAAAGCAGGCCTAGAAGCTATGAAGTAAGCAGTTAGAGTTTCGTGTGATGAGCCATGGAACTGAAGTAGATGACCTGTGTAGATGGGATGCAGCCGGGCTGTCAACATGCCCAGTGCATCCTGGGCACAGCCACAGTTCATATTGCTCCTGAGCTATGCCCTCCTGCCCATGGGGAAGACAAAGGGTACAGATATTCACTTGCCTTGAGCTGAGACTCCGTGCTTCTCCAGGCTACAAACCTACATACAGGCCAGCAAGAAGCTGTCCCTAACCCAACTCTCCAACTTCAGCTGGGCCCTGGCAGTCTCCTTGCTCATTCACATCCACTCAGGCTCTTGTATCCCCCACCCACCCTTCCCGGATGTGTTCCTCCACTGCGGCTGGCAGAACCCCCAGCTTAGCTGTTCTCTAACTTAACATCAGAAGAACCCAGTGGGCTTGTCAAAAGACAGACTGCAGAACCTCTATTCCTAGTCTCCAGCCCAGCAGATCTGGAATAGGGGCCCAGATTTTGTACTTATAAGTCCACAGGTGCTGTTAGGGGGACCACACCAGGAGAACCAGTGGGCCAGGCCATAGGGAACAAAGTCTCCACCAGTCAAGAACATCCTCCTCACCTGAGTCCCCTGGATCTCAGTTGCTCTGGAACCCAGCTGTCCCCAGTGCACACCCACCCACCCAGGACATCTTACATCTTGTCCACCAGGAAAGCCAGCCTCCTCCACTCTCTCTTCACTGTCCTCTCCCAGCAGTTACCCCCGGAACCAACATGCCTGCCCCTCTGCTCTGCTGCACCCTTCCCCATGAAGGACTGGCTCTCCTCCTCCACTTCAAGGCTACTCTGTGTCCCCCACCTCCTTCAAGGTCCAAGAAAACCTTCCTCTCCTCTGGGAGGCCTCTCCATAAAAGCCCAGCCCTCGGGGTGGCTCGTCTACACAGATGGTGAATTTTCACTCCACCACACCAGGGCCTCCCAACCTCTGCCAGGTCAAATATTCACTCACATGCCACTCTGGAGAAGACCAGGCTTCTAGGAACCAGAGGCACTGCAGGTTTGAGTAGCCTGAGGGCTGAAGGGAAGTGAAATCTCCACACGCTGTGACCCACCTGAGGGTCACCCTAGGGATGCCCATGCTCATAGCAACCAACTGACCCAGAGCGCTCGCCATTAACTAATTCACCTCAGTCACATCACCTGGAGTGCCACAAACAACTGACATCTGGGTCCTTTCCCCAAGACTAACTTAATGAGTCTGGTGTGCAGCCTGGACACAGGCAAGTTTTAAACAAGGCTTCAGAATCACTGTGTCAACTTTTATTATTCTTTTTTAGGACTGTGACCATGGCCTATCCTCCCAAATATATTACAAGCCACTTTAAGGAAATAAGTTGTAACTTCATCATAAATATATAGGTGGGGATGTATTTACTGAATTTATTTTATCCTAAAAAAGATCAAACTTCATCATCATTTGTACCATGTCCATTCAGGTAAAAGAAATTTGTATTTCACAGTCTTTGAAGGGTCTCAAACTGGTGCCCAGTCCAGCAGCACTGGTAGCACCTGAAAAGCTGTCAGAGACTCTGAAACTGGGGCCTGGCATTCGGTGTTAACAATCTCTCCAGGTGAACCAAATGCACACTGAAGTTTGAGAACCACCATGTTCAAGTAATGATTAGAGCTGAACTTGCTTATAGTCTTTCCTGCAGGTTAACATTATTTTGGCTGATTCCTTTGGAACTGGCCTATCACCTCACTTCACAAACAATGAAATCAGAAGTGCCAGGATTTATAACTAACCATGAGGCAAGCAAGCTCTTAGCAATTAAAAAAAAAAACCCAATTTCTTAATTTTTAGAAATTGTGGCCCATCTTTTCTGCTTAGTCTTTTTTCCAGCTGTGAAGGCAGTGTGAGAGGACAACTCACAATGGCTGTCAATTGCATCTGTAGCTGTGTTGCGGGCTCATGTTACCCAGACTGGAAGTTAAATTAAAAATGGATTTCTAAATGATTCATTGCACAATATGCATGTTTTGAATCCTGAGTGTCACCCTGTGTTCTTATCACGACCACCCAAAATGCCGGCAGGCAAAACCCAAGTATGAGCGTGGTCAATGCAATGTTGAAGAAAACAACCCAAAGGTCAGCTCTTAACGACCCCTTGGAGAAGAAAACCGCAAAGATGGGAATTTTAAAAATGTGGCCATGTGGCCTGATGCTAGAAACTGCAATACGTATCATGGGAATGTTTTATACCCAAGACATTTAGGAGGAGAAAAAGAAGACAAGCTTGAAAAGACAGGCAATGGAGCATAAAGACTTTTGAACTTTTCACATTGAAGTTCTTTGCTTTAGTTCAGTGTCACCACAGCATACAGAAGACTGAGAAACTGCTGCTCAGAAAGACCATCGTATGCTCTGGAAGCCTCCTACATGTTTGTGGCCTATGGCAGGGTACTTTTATAACCTCTCCAAACTCCATCTCCCGGTGTATTTCTCTATACCATGGAAGTGACTCCACCTACCTCACATGACTGTTGTTAATTTGAAAGAGGTAAATACAACACTAGGTGCTTAATAAACAGTAGCTCTAATTATTGTATGTAAAAAACTTAAGCTACTAATTCACATACATTTTTGTTGGAACTGTAAAATGGTACAAATACTCTGAAAAACAGGCAGTGTCTTATAAAGGTATTTATCAAACAACCCAACAATCCCACTCCTACCATACTTTATTTGTTCAAAAGAAATGAAAACATACATGTACAAAAAGCTTGTTCAGGGCCAGGGATTTAGCTCAGTGGTTCCAGCGCCTGCCTTGAAAGCGCAAGGTCCCAAGTTCGATCCCCAGTACCAAAAAGAAAAAAAAAAATAGGCTTGTTCACAAGTGCTCACTACAAGTTTTTCACAACAGACCCAGACCAGAAATATCCAAATGGTTAATGGGAAAGCGATTAAACAAACAGTGATATATCCAAACACTGGACTATTACTCAGAAACAAAAAGGCCCTTGATACACACAACAGCATAGATGAATCACAAAAACATGTGGAGTTAAAGGGTTAAAGGAGCCAGACAAGAACACATACCGAATGATTCCATTGATATGTTTTTGTTTTTGTTTTTTGGTCCTGGGGATCAAACTCAGGACCTTGTGCTTTCGAGGCAGGCATGCTACCACTGAGCTAAACTCCCAGCCCTGATACGTTATTTTTAAAAGAAGCAAATAAACCTATAGTGTCAAAAAGATCATAGTTGGGGAGGGGGGCACCCAAGGTGGGAGAGAGAGATCGAGATTCCCTCCACCTCTCTGGGCTACTTGGGTGATGGAGTGACAGCACGGTTTGAAAATGCTTACAGGGGAATCAGATTGTCTGGTGTATGACCCTCATGCCATACACCCAGGTGCCCAGCAAGCCCTCCTCCTCTACTCCCCGCCCTGCCTCATCTGCTGCCAGTGCCTAAGACCACCTCCTGATCTCTCCTGACACCCACTTCTCACCTCTGCTGCCACCACACTGGGCCAGGCCACCTTCACTGTCTGACGACTGCAATGGCTTCCAAATGAGTTTCCTCCCTCAGTTTTGCCCCTTCCATTCTTCATTCTCAACCCAGAGGGGATTCTGAGCGTGCAACTCCACTCTAAAAACCTTCAGTGCTCTTGAAAAAGCCTAACACAGAAGACCTTTTGTGATTTCCCCCACCCCTTACCTCTCCCAAAGGCCACACTCCAACTGACTGAGCCACCTGCCATTTCTCCATCCACACAGTATCATCTCTAGTTTTGCTTCCTCCCACAGGGTGCTCCTTCTGCCTGGAAAGATCGTCTCCTTTCACCCTCTTACTTCAATCATCTTTCACCTGGCTAACCCTAGACAGACATGCAGATCTCAGTCCTTCCGCCCTTACATCAAGACAAGGGGTGACCACAGTCTGCTCTGTTACCACCACTTTAGCATCAAGCACTGGTTCTTCATCTGTAAGAAAATTTGAACCAATCCGGAGTAGCAGAAGACCAATCTATGGATTGAACTGTATCCCCCAACATTCATACGTTGAACCCTAACTCCCAATGTAACTTGTACAGTATTTGGAATAAGGAAGTAATTAAGGTCAAATGAGATCATAAAGTTGGGGTCCTAATTCAACAGGATCAGTGTCCGTGTAAGATGAGACACAAGCATGTGTGCTGGTGCGCTCTCTCCCCCGCCTGCCCCAGCCCCATGAGAGAGAAGACTGCTGTGCGCAAGTCAGGAAGGAAGCCCTCATGGGACCCACCAAGCTAGCAGCCCCATCTCCAGTGCAGAGACTCCCAGCCTCCCAGAACTATGAGAAGACAAATGTGCGTTGTTTAAGCCACTCTGTCTGTGTTATTCTGTTACAGCAGCCCAAGCCAACCAAGGCATCAGGAAGGTCTCCTGTCTGGTTCACCTGTAAGTCTCCAGAACTCAGCACGTGATCCAAGGTCCACCCACATTCAGTACATATTTGTGGAATTAATAAATCGTCATCCTACGGCTGCTCTGAACCCAAGAGCAAAACATTCATGATAAAATGGTACATTATTCTGAATTAGAAATGCAGATTCTGACCTGAAGCCAAGTTTTCGTCCCTTGAAAATAGAGCAGAATAGTGCTGTCCCAACGTACTCTGCAAGGATGGTAATGTGCCCTATCCACACTGCCCAATGAGGCAGCCATCAAGACATGTGACTACTGAGCCCTTGCAATGTGCCTAGTGTGACGGAGGAACTGAATTCTTGGTTTTATTTCCTTTTAATTAATGATTACATTTAAAGAGCCATCTGGCTGGGGACTCCTGTACTTGACAGTGCAGGATCAGACAGTTCAAGCAAGCCTCAAGCACTGGGCGCGGGCTCGTTATAAGATTGCTCGCTGCGCCAACTGTCCCCAGCAACAAATGGATAAAACACAGTCCATTCTCACAGAGCCAACACAGGTAGCTTTCAAGTAGTATCAGAGTGGCCTGGCACAGAGAGACTGGCAAAACACACACATAAAAGGGATAATGAGGCACCGTTTTGCAGAAATTGTGATGCTTTATGGGCTTCCGTCTGCGATGAAGCCCATCAAAGGGCAGGTTCATCCCTCGGTGACTAGACTTAATTGAAAATTTAAGACCCAATCAAATCACCCAGAATTGAGATTTTTGGCAGCTTCTGTGCTTTGCTGTGAGATTCCCGCTGCTCTTCACCTCTGCCAACCCTACAAGTGAAGCCGCAGGTTCCAACAGCATCCACACCAGCACCAAGCTTTGTGGAAGGGACACACAAAGCTGTGATTACTCTGGTCCCATTTTTTACAAAAGCGCACATGGTCCCCCTCCTGCCTAAGCCAACACCCGCTCCCTGACTCGTATTTGCCCAAGAGTCAGAGGGGCATTTTCTCTATGAAAAATTAGCATGACAAGTGCCATTTTAACATCATCTATGGAAGATTATGCCAAAACTTTATGGAGGAAGTGTATTCTTATGTCCTTTTACATGACAACTCAAGTTTCTACCAAGAACGTTCTAACTGGTGTCAATGGCTATTTGTTTTATAGTTTACAAGAGCCTTGATGCCCAAGAGATCTACCCCTGTCATTTCCTGACACTGCATCTTTGGGAAAGTTACTTATTAACCTCTCTGAACATTTGTTTCCTCATCTGCAAAGTCTGAATATACCCATACAACTTACTAAGTTATTGTAAGGATAAAAATGAAACAAGAAACCCACACAAAGAAACCCACAAAGAATATTCATAGAAACATAATTTGTAATGGTTAAAAACTAGAAACAACCTCTCTGTTCATCACAGCCAAATAGAAAAACAAACTGGTCCATCCATACCATGAAATACTACTCAGCAATGCAATAGGGATGGAAACAGACAACATAAATAAGCCTCCAAATGAGTAAGCTGAGTGAAAAAGGCTAGACTAAAAAGAGTAGGTGTGATTGAAAAATACTGAGTATATTTAAATTTTTAAGAATTTATCACCATAAAAGACACACTGCCATTGATCCTCCTCCCCCTTACTTCAAACACACTTATCCCATTGTTCTTGCCACTTTCTGATGCAGTTCTGGAAGTCCTCTTTCATGAGTGTCTTCAGTTGCACTGTCATGGCTGTCTCAATGTGCTGAATCAGCTGAGACATTTACTTTCGTGGCCATTTGAACTTTGGCGAAGAACCAGAAGTCACATGGTGCAGAGCCAGTGAATAAGGACGATGAGGACACACCTTATTTTTTTTTTTTTTTGAGCCTGTTTTTCCATTGGATGGCATTCAGCAGGAGTGTTCACCGGTATTTTTGATCACACTTCATAAGGACGCTTAAGAAAGAGGACTTCCAGAACTGCTTCAGAAAATGGCAAAAATGATGGGCTCAGTTTGTTCAAAGTGAGGGGAGTATTTTGAAGGGGATTAATGGCAATGTGTCCTTTACTGTAATAAATTTTTAAAAATTTAAACATTCACTGTATTTTTGATTACCCCTTATCTCTACTTTGCAATTCCATTTATATAAAATTCTAGGCATTAAAATCAGGGACAGAAAACAACTCAGTAATTGCCTGAGGATGGAGGGTTGGGACAAAGGAAGGATGAGGAAGGGGCATGAAGAACTTTGGAGCAAGGGAAATGTTTGCATCTCAACATGGTGATGGCTTTATGGGTTTGAACACTTCAAATACATGCAGTGGAGTCCAAGTGTACTGTACTCCCCGCCTTTGATAAAGCTGAAAAAGTAGGCAAAACTGAGGCTGGGAATATAATGTCCCATCACTGGGTTGAGTACACAGCAGGCACTTAACAAGCATGAGCTCCATGCTGGAGAATGGTGAACGAGCCCGTCAGAGAAGCTGGTGAAGCTGCCAGGGCAATGAGTCTGAATGTGTAACGTGTACACCCACATTTACATTTACTGGGACCCAACTAGTAAGGACAGGCTCTTCTCAGCTAGAAAGCACAAACAAGGAAGATAAACAAAATGATAAACTGGGCTTAATCTTTGCCCTGAAGGGAACACAAATAGGTTTAAAATGTAATGTAATAAGAGTGTCAATACAGATGATACTGACAACCTACAGGCGTGCAGAAGAGAGCAATTCCCATGGGACAGATGTCAAGAAGAACTGATTCCAGGTGGGTGAGACCTGGCAAGCATGAGGGGGTGAGGGCTGGTGAAGAAGTGAGGAAGCTGGTAAAGGAGCCAAAGCAATTGTCCTCCAGGCGACGGACCGGGGAGAATTCATGAAGGGCAAGGCCAAGGTAAAGAAAGCTCTGAGCACCAGCTTGAACCTCAACTTCATTTGCCCCGGGGAACCTCCAAAGAGTTGAGCATGATCAGATGTGGGTCTTAAGACAAACAGGTCCTACTGTATCTGGAGGGTGATTTGGCAATTTATCAAGAGCCCTGACATTGACATCCCTCAACTTGGCAATTCCCAAGGAAATCATCAGAAATGTACACCAAGATTTATGTACAACATTGCTTATTGCAATATTATTTATAACAGCTCAGAGCCCAAAATAACTTAAACGTCCAATAAAAGAGGACTGCTGAATAAATTACAGTATGCTGAGTGATTAAAACATACATGGCCATTAAATCATACTTCCACAGCACATGGATGACAGGGTACATGCCTCACTCCACAATGTTAAGCTGCAAAAATAAAAAGCAGGATGCAAAAATATATGTTGAGTATTCATTTGACAAATATTTATTGATTATCTTGTAAGTGCCAGGGTACAGTGGAGAATACAACAGACACAACCCTGTCCCCACGGGAAGGGATTCTACCTCTTAATGACGGAGGCAGACAGCAAGAAAGGGAACAAATGTCAATAAGCAAAATATACAGCTCCTTAGATTCTTAAGAAGCGCTACAGCGAAAATCAAGAGAGGAGAAAGATGAAGAGTTGTGGGGAAGGTAAACATTTCAAACAGGTGCTCAGGAAAAGCTTCAGAGAGAAGGGGTTAGGAAGATGAGGCTAGAGGATCTCTGGGGAGAATCTCCAGCCAGAGAGCTGGGCAGCCCAAAAGCCCTGAGAGGGTCTGGGTGGGGGGATTTCCAGAAAGAGCAGCAGAATAGGAAAGACAACAGGGAGGGAGGTGAGGCGGTGGGTGGGGCCTGAAGCCCCTCTGGGAGAAGTGGGTGGGAGCCCCAGAGGGCTTGAAGCAGAAGAGCTATAATCTGCAGAAGAACAAGAACAGAAGCAGGGGGCCAGGTGGGACTTCCCCAGGGCTGCCCCAGCTCCTTAGAATGGCCATGTATTCAGTTTACAATCAGAAAACAAATGATAATGCAATCAAAGACAGCACAACGCAGAGAAGCCATGTGGCTGCTGCCACAGGAGCCCAGGGAAACAAACAAGGAGGTTGGAGAAGTGATTCCAAAGATGAAGGCGGAAACACTGAGAAACAGAATGGCATATGTTCGTGGAGCCTGATAACAAGCAAAATTACTCTTCTCAATGATAAAAGAAACATAACCAAGATCCAAACACTATGCAAAGGAGAAAAAAAAGGTACATAATCTCTTGTACCGTAACAATCGGTATTTAACATCTTGGAACATTTCCCACCAGTCTTTTTTCCTAGATATGCCTTCATTCCTCCCTTAGTCATTCTCCAGTGCCCAGCACATTATGGGCGCTCAAACAGTCACTGAACAAATAAATGCCTAGCCAAATGCTCCAAGCCTCTTTATGTTACAGGAGCTACATGAGATGCATTTTCAGACACAGTCTGCATGGGCTGAGATGAAAGAATAGTAGCTGTGGGTAAACAGAAGACAGAGTCACCGATGACTGAGATGAGTCAGGTCTGGCTCTGTGACAGGATGGTGATGACACTCGTTTAAAGGGCACCAGAAGGAAGCGACCGGCTGAGGAAGATGGTGCGTTTGGTTTGAGTGACCCGGAAGGGTATAAAGATGTCCTTGCAGAGATGCCCGACTGCCCAGCTCTCTCGGAGCTCAAGAAGCAGTGAAGTCTCAGCATAGGGATGATGGCAGCAGGGAGAGAAAGAGGAGGAAAGGAGGAAGGCAGGGGGAGGGGGGGGGGGGTACCAGAAGCCCCTGGTCCCTGCCAGACTGCAGAGAGCTTCACACGAATTCCCTCTTCCAATCTACATAACCACCTAGGTGGGGGTGCTGCAGGCTTGAGAGGCTTGGTGACCTACCCAGTTACTCCACAGTAGCCAGGACTCAAATCCGTAACTATGGGGACACTTCCCACTCATTCTCCTCTATGTCCAGAGGAGCTTAAAACCAGAAGCCAGGGTGGAAGTGACTTAAGATGCCTTAATGTGCAGTTTTTTTTGTTTGTTTGTTTTGGTTTGGTTTTTTTTGGTACCGGAGATCGAACTTGGGACCTTGCGCTTGCGAGGCACGCACTAGAACCACTGAGCTAAATCCCTGGCCCTAATGTGCAGTTTTTGCTCTTAACTTCCTGAAACCCAAAAGGAGGAGTGCCATCTTTCTCTTCCAAATACATATTTTATATACCATCCAACTCACTGGGCTCCTGTTTTCACACCTTTGAGTCTTCTCTCTCCCACAGGAAGCCAGGACATGCGTCAGGACTTCACCACAGCACCCAGCAGAGGCTCAGCACACACTCGGGGAAGATAACCTTGACCATCACTTCCTGTCACCCCATGGCCGTTCCCTGCTCTCTCGGACACTGGACTCTGGGCCACAGTAGGTGACCTTGACTCCCTTTGTCTCAAGTATAACAAAGACAAGCCCAGACAGATAAGAGGACAACAGTGGGCAGGGGAACTTGGGCAGATGGGCAGATGAACACAAGGAGACAAGGCTAGCCTTCCTTTTCCTCAGGTCTTGCTACCAGGGTCTCCAAACTGTCGGCCCACAGGCCAGATTCGGTCTACCCATGTGTATTCCCTGGCTCACACATGGCTTTAGTATGTTATGATTTTAATTAGCTGCTGTCTTTTAAAAAGTCAGAGGTTTTATGTAAAAGTCTGGATTTCTGTAAGCTGTCCCCTAGACAGACCCACCCACCCGGTTCTTCACAGTCCGCACCCCACAGTCTGAAGCCCACCACCTCTCCACTTATCCCCAGAGGAGACCAGACAGAGACAGGCGGGTGGCATGGTGGAAAGGCTAAGCGCTAGGTCGCCAGGAAAGCCAGAGCTGGCTGGCCGGTACTCACCGGCACTCAGCGTCGTGAACTCCAGGAAGCGGTATTCATAGGCCACGTCTACCTTAGTTTCTACCTGAGGCCTCTTCAAAGTTGAGTAGATATTCCCAGGCCGTTTCTCGTCGCGCTTCTCCAACTTGTTCAATCCACAACCCATTTCAGCAGCTGCCCGGAGAATGAAAACAAAAAAGGGGTAAACTTTTTTTCAGAGATTTTGTTTTTAAGCACCACAGTAGAGAAGATCTCTAAAACTCCTGAAGAATACACAGAGGGCCTCAGCCCAGAGGAGCTCAAGAGTGTCCCTTAGCATAGATCCTGAATCCAGAGCACTATGTGCAGGACCCGGACTGCTGTCTCCTTCTCTTAGGACACCATTACCAGCCATCCTGTGGTTTTTAAATGACAACAAAACAACACCTGTTTTATGCCTTGTTTCTTCATCTGAGGAAAATAATACCTCAGAGTGCCTCGGTTCCACTATAATCCGTATACATGATTTAAAAAATGGGACCAGAAAGCAATACAGTGCATTACGGTGTCAGCTGGTCTGTTAGAAAAATAAGAGCTGTGTCACCTTCCTTGTGGTTGCTAAGAGAGAATAATAAGTTGTTGTTGCAATTTCTAAATTCTAGAGTCCTTTCTACCCTCGACAATAATTATTTAGACAAGAGTTTATATTCATAAAACATCTCTAAAAAGTAGATGGCGGTGTTTTTATGGGCCTTGTCTAAAAGTCCCTTTTCTTCTTTTTTTAGACCAATCTGTAGGACATAATAGTATGCTACTACGCTCTTAGAGTCATTTCAGACCAAAATGAAAACTGAACACTAATAGCAGGGCCAGAAAGACTGGGAGCAGAAATTCACATGTATTAGAGGGAAGATCTGTAGCTCCTGTTTGAAAAGAAAATGGAAAAACGTTAAAATCACGTGCATGTAGGGTGAGCTGAGCTACCACTCTCTCATGGGATTCAAAACAACACAAGTTCTCTGTTCATTTCGGCAGGCTGACATTCACGAGATGCCCTTTAATCTGCTCCCCAGACTTGGGGGAAGGTGTTTTCCTGTTGTGAACTGACTATGAGCTCCCAGTGCCACCGCCATCGGTCTAGCTCACGAAAATATCTAATATATTTGGCCAAGAATATCACACATAGAAACACAGTGACTGCTTCCTCTTGGAGATAAGAATTTCCTTCTGCTCAATTCATTCACAAGGTACCCAATTTCCTAAGGCAATTTGGCAAGCTGCAGAAAAACAAACTGAACCTCAAAAAAGCATCGAGGGTGTGGGGCGGGGAGAGTGGGAGGAGGTGGGTGGTGAAGTGGAAAACAGGCCATACTTTTCAGTCATTAAAAAAGCGTCTCACAGAATGCATGGGAACAGGAAGGCTTACTTACGCCTTAATAAGGGAACATTAGTGTCCAAAGGCCCGAGCAGACATGATTTATGGGCAGTCTGCATGGACTGATTACTTGTAAAACACTCTGGAGTTCTGCAGATATAGTAGCTGATGTTCAGAGGCCGCAGACTTAACTGTTGAAGATGAAGCCAACTGGCATCAGCCAGGGCAAAGCAGACAGGAAATGAACAGGGAGGCTGCTGAGTGCTGGGAATAGGCGGCTGGGGTGAGAAGGCACCACTGCCACCAGGACAAGACTGCAGAGGCCAGAATCTCGCCATAGTGCTCATTCAGGCAGACTCCTGCACATCTGTTAGGGGCAAAGCACCATCAGGGATTCAGACAGTGTGGCCACCGCCCTCAAGGTTAGGCTGGTGAGCAAGGAAGGACACGTAATTACGACACAAGACAAGACAAGAGAGGCGGAAGCCCAGAGAGGAGTTTCAGATAGGATTTGCCACACAAATTTGGAATGTGACTGTGTAGAGATGAAGCCAAGAACAAAAGCAGGGAGGCAGGAAAGCCTGCACCGGGGGTGGGAGAGGCAGGGTAGTCCTGCAGGCCGGGAAGACACCCCGGGGGTACGGGTGTCAGGGAGTCAGGGCCACCACCATTCACCCATAGGGCGCCTTCCTGAGAATGAAAAAAGGAGGCAGGTGGTGGTTTTTCCTCCAAGGAACGCAGCCCTGTCCCAGGTGTGGCTTACAGAGTAGAGCAAGGGCTACATTTAGGGCCCTGCTCATCCCCCTGTGAGCAACCTGTACAACAGTTCATGACAGTGCCACGTCACTAGGGGAAAAGTTACCCAAAGCATACATTTCAAAACTGATCATGATTAGCTAGTCATATAAAGAAACATGGCAGTAAAATCAAATTTTTCTTACACAGGACACAAAAGCTCATCCTCAATAGGGAAAATCTTGATAGAGTGGCATAGATTAAGATTAAAAATGTCTGGGGCCGGGGATTTAGCTCAGTGGTTTTGACACCTGCTGCGCAACCACATGGACCCGAGTTCGATCCCTGGTACCAAAAAGATTAAAAATGTTTGTTCCTCAAAACACATTTTAAAGAGTAAAAAGGCAATCCAGAGCCTGGGTGAAAGCACAATACATTTACCTGGTGTGAACTGGTCAACCAGCTCTCCAAGAATGGGAAAGCTCTGATGGGTAATGTTAGCCAAGTTCTGTGGCATAAACGCTCCTGCTGTGCAGACTTCAGGCTACCGACATGACGTCATGGAGCGGGGTTAGGCTAAAATGCAACGCTCAGCTCTCACAAGCAGCATGAGCTGAACCCTGGCACCACTGCATTCACTCACCAGCACAAGTGTGACCACAATCAAAGGACTCCCACAAATCCGTTAGGGAAAAGACAGAACACCTGAAAGCGAATCTGTAAAATGCCTGAACAAGCACGCAGATGACCAAGGAACAGATGAAAAGCAGCTCAACGTCACTGCTCATCCGGGAAGTGAAAGGAGAATCACAATGAAGCTTCACATGTACGTTATCTCTAGAACCGCTTAAATGTTTTTTTGGTACTGGGGATCAAAGTCAGGTGCTTGAGTTTGCAGAGGCAGGCGGCAGAACCACTGAGCTAAATCTCCAGCCCAACTTAAGTGTTTTTAAAGCTGACAGGACAGGGTAAGCATCCCCAATCCAAAATTCCAAAATCTGAAATGCTCCAAAATGCGAAACTTTTTGAGAGATGATGCTCAAAAACAAGCTTTCACAGCATTACGGGATTCAGATTTTCAGATGAGGGATGCTCAGCTGATAAATTCTAAGCAAACACTCCAAGATCCAAAAAGCTCCAAAATCTGAAAGACTTCTGGTCTCAACCACTTCAGATGTGGGATAGTCAGCCTGTACCAAGTGCTGGTGAGTGAATCAAATGGAACTCCCCTACCCTGATCCTGAGGGTGCAGTTTGTACAACCACCGTGGAAAACTGGCAATGTGTGGGGAAACCGAATACGGCCTATTTGTGTCCGGTGACCCCCAAACTTCCTCTCCTAGGTACTGTATGTGCCAACAAAAATGTGTCAGGTTGTACATACTGGAAGGCTCAGGGTAGCCAGGAGTGGTGGTACACATCTGTAATCCCAGCACCCTGGGAGGCTGAGGTAGCAGGATCATGAGTTCAAGCACAGCCTAGGCAATTTATGACTTGGCAAAATAAAAAACAAAAAGGGCTGGTTGCAATGTAGCTCAGTGAAAAGGCCCTGGGGTCAAGCTTCTCTACAAAAAAGGAGAGGAAAGGAAGAAAGAAAGAGAAAAAGAAAGCAGGCAAGCTCCCAATATCACTATTCAGAAAAGCTCAGTGCTAGACTCTCCCCTCATAAATGCCTTGCAGTAGAACAGATAAAGTGTGGCATGTTCGTACAACCAAATATTATGAGGCAAGGAAAATACAGAAACTAAGAGCACACATAACAACATGGGTGAAGGCCCAAACCACAAAGGAGTCGGCGCTTGTCCATGTTGCTATATGGGCTCTTCGTGCATACTTTCTTTTCCCTTTATGTAGAGTTCCAAAACAGACAAGACCACTCTGTGGCATTAGAAGCTGGGGTACTGGTCACCCTGGGGGGCAGTGACTGCATGGAAGTATGAGGGGCTTCTGGGGTCCCCATCATGCTGCCCCTTGACCTGGGTTCAGGTTACGCAGGTGTTCGCTTTGTGACAATCACTGAGCCATCGAGCAGACTGCTTACTGATTCATGTACTTCCCCAAACTCAAATTTCACTGAAATGTTCAAAAATGCATCAATAATATGTGGCCATATGGCTGTACAAAAATATGCCCAACAATAATGCTAACTTGGAATAAAAGGAAGACACAAAATTTACATTCTGAGTTTCAGTTCTGAATGAAAACTGAAAGCGCCGTTTACAGCAGGCATGTTCATCTGCTGTCAGTGTCCACAGTAGTCACTTGCAGGTACATCACAGAGCTAGGAGGAGAAGGACTGTTTTCTGCATGGTGTCAAGGCACGCTTATCCTGGGCCCAAGCTGGGACACAATGGACATGGGCCAAGTTGCACAGGTTGACAAGCAAGGGGAAGCAGTGAGGCCTCACTCCAGAAGGCTGGGCACTGGGGGACCACCAAGAAAATACCTGTTCCTGAAACAATTTCTGCTACTCTATTTTGTAAATTCCAGCATTAGAGACTTATTCCGGTGAACTAAGAGTTGCCCTTCAAAACCGAAAGCATCTCCATGGAAAGAGCAATAAATTAAGACTCCTGGTAGCCACTAACATTTTAGTGTGATTTAATTCTGTCCATAATTTTCTAGTTAATTTTAAAATTTTAATTTAAAAATTGAATTTCTTCCATGAAGGCTAAGTCACCTGAAACCAGAAAGGAAATGGTTATCAGGATGAGTCAGATACATTCAGAAAGAGCTGAGGACGGTAGGGGGCAGGTACCAAGAAGCATGAGAAAAATTTCCAAATCACAACAGAATGTCCCAAACTTGAAGTCTCTGCTCAAGTTTCACCCAAGGGGTACGTACTTGATATCAGAGGATATAAAGGGACTCTGGGCAAATCATCTATGTGATCAAACACAGAAAAAAATAAACAGTACTAGCCAAAAGAAGACCTTTAATATCTGAATCTTTGGGGTTTCAAACTTTAGAGATTCATTTCCTTGGAGTGTGTGCAACCCTGTTTAAGCAACTGCTTTCTAAAAGCAGTGTTCTCTGAGAAGGGAGACACACAGGGCAGTTGCTAGCCACCTTCACCCCATCAAAATGGGAAAGACTTTTACATCATTCGAAAAATATCCATTACAGTCAAAAAATCTATGTTACAAAAAGGAAGAAAAATAAGATACAACAGTGCTTTACATCATTGCAGAGTTTTGGAACTTGAGCACTACTATGCCAAATACCCAAAAGCATACTCACATTAGAAGCCTGCAAGAGGCTGGATGGGTTTGGTCCTTTGAGGGAAGTGGGAGAGGAGCAGAGAAGAGTCTAAGGAACTGGACTCCACATCCAGGCAGAAGACGCCAGGCACGGCTGCACCTCCCCTCACCTACTTTCAGGGACTGTCACTCTAGAAGCATAGCTCCTTCAGGGGTCAAGGTGTCTGGTAAGGTGGAAAGTAAATAGTGAGATGGTTTTGAAACGTGGCTCCAAAATCCAAGACACTCCTCCCACTGTTCAGTGGATCTACGTCATCTCCCCAGTCCGCACTCCATGTCTGCACGGCCAAGCAGACATGATAAGAGTCACCTGTGTCTCACGAGATTCCCCCTCACACACACAAGTACAGTGGACCCGAGTCATGACTGGTCTTACATACAAACAACTTGGGTTACAACAGGAATTTTAGTTTTAACTTACGAACCATCTTGAGTTATGACCCAAATGCCAGCCGCTTGTGCTTCTAGATGGTCCTGGATACAAATTTGACCCTTAGAGAGTTCTGGAAGGAACATTACAACATCCTTTCCTATCTGGGGTTGAGAAACCTCGGGCCAGCGTCTAAGGACCCTGAGATCTGCCATGGAGCTCCTGCAGGTCTGCCCCTCCAAATCCCTACAGTTACCTCACAGTGACACCTCAAAGGGAACTTGGACTATGTATTTTGTGTGAGGTGTTTGTTTCATCCACTTTTATGGACAGTTGAATAGGCATTTGGTTTTCTTTTTCTTTCTTCTCAAAAGCCATCCCTGTGCTATGTGTATGAGCCTTCTGAGCATCAGGGGACCAAGAGAAACTTTCCACACGATCTAAAGAGTAGAAGAAAGAGAAGAGCTATTTCCCCATTTGTGGTGAAACAAGTGAAAACAGCCAAAATATGCATATAGTTCTCCAGCAAAAATTGGCTAAGAGTAATTAGAACTAGATGCTTTTTAAGGAGGAAATCAGAGGAAGGTTCTGAGACCAACTGCATGGAGACGATGTTAAACATAGCAAATGGCCAGAAAACCACTCAAATGGTGACATCCTGGAAAATCAACATCTCCCGAGTCAACGCTAAAGTGCAGTGTATCTTCAGTACACAGCGGACCAACTTTGTATCGGAGCTGTCAACTTCACAAGGGAAGAACTCATGTTCCAAAATTCATCCATCCCTCCATTCAAAATCTACTCAAGGGCTTCTCAGAGTCAGGCCCTCAATTAACAAACAGAAAAACTCAGAAAGCCAGACCCTGCCCTCATGAAGGTCACAGATGAAAGGAGCACAAAGATAATGAGTAGATATACACTGCGTGGTATGGTTGGCTGTTCTAGAAGTCTGGACAGAGCACAGAGCATTCAGAGAAAAACGCTGCTACAGAGCACATCACCATAGACTTGGCCCCAGACAAAGCTGAACAGCAATGGGACATAATATCCTTTGTCATTTTGAATGTCGAAATCACTATTTTAAAAGTTATTTCTAATTTGTGTCTGAAAGGCTTCCAAAGATGTCCATAAGACAATGGAAACCCACTTCAAAAAGATCACCTTCTAAAACTATTCAGTTACAGTTTATGAAAGCTTTAGTTTAAAAGCTCATTTTTACTGTCAAGTAAGTATGCACACATTTAAATGATGGGGGTAATAAATGTAGTTATATTTTCAAATATAAATGAGTTTCATTAAGAGTGAGCCCTCACTTACCACACTTGCCACTAATCGGAGGCAGCCTGTAAAGCTAATTTTAGCAAATGCCAACAGCTCATGACCAGCAACCAGAGAAAGAGCAATTACATGCAATGACGCTGGGTCAGCTGGCAAACTCATCTCTTATTTCTACACTCAATACTTTCCATATTTGAAGACTTAAGTGTGTTTATTACATCATTCAGTCACTCAAAGATCTGGTGATCCAAGTTAGGAAGTCCTTACATAATAACATCTCTCTCAATCCGGAAATAAACAAGGGATGATCAAAATATATGGTGATATTTAAATTTAAAAATTTTATGACAGTAAAAGACATTCTGCCGTTAATCCTTCTCAAAATACTTCCCTCGCTTTTAACACACTTATCCCATCACTCTTGCCATTTTCTGGAGCGGTTCTGGAAATCTTTTGTGACTGTCTTTATGAGATGTGATCAAAAACATGGTAAATGCTACTTCTGAGTGACATCCAGTGGAAAGGCAGGCTCAGAAAAACATTACAGTGTGTCCTTATCCACTTTATTCACCTGATCTGGCACCTTGTGACTTCTAGCTCTTCCCCAAAGTCAAAATGACTATGAAAGGCAAATGTTTTTAATTGATTCAGGACATCAAGGCAGCTTCGACAGTGCAACAACTGATACTCACAAAAGACTTCCAGAACTGTGTCAGAAAGTGGCAAGAACAATGGGATAAATGTGTTCAAAGGAAAAAGGAGTATTTGTAGGGAGATTAATGGCAATATGTCTTCTGGTGTAATAATTTTTTATTAGTACATGTTTGCAGTAAATAATTGCATTTATCACCGGGAATTGGCCCATATACATAATACTGTACATCTTAATTCTTTTTCTTTTTTTGGTACCGGGGATTGAACTCCGGTCCTTGTGCTTGCAGGGCAGGCGGCAGAACCACTGAGCTAAATCCTTGGCCCTTAATCCTTTTTTTTAATCCCCTACCCCATCCCTCCCTCCGTGCTCCTTCCAAATCTTGGTCCTTTTCCCATTTGCAAAAGCTCTGTTTTCAGGCTGGGGATTTAGCTCAGTGGTGCTATCGCCTGCCTTGTAAGCGCAAGGTCCAGAGTTTGATTCCCGGTACCAAGAAAAAGCGCTCTGTTTTCATCATTTTTCTCTTCACTTTTTTCCCATTCCTTTCCCTCCCCTCAACTCTCTTTCCATGTCTTGTTCCCCCAACCATTTGTAAAAGACCTCCCTATTTCCTATTTATTTTCTACTTTGTTCCTTATTTATATTTTTTTCTCTCACATATGAGAAAACGTGATATTTAAGCTTGTGTGTCTGACTCATTTCACTTAACATTATGGTGTCAAGTTGAATCCATTTACCCATGAATGCCTCAAGTTTATCTTTCTTTATGGCACCATAGTACTCCACTGTGTATAAATATCTCATTTTCTTTATCTAATCATCTGCTGATGGGCATGTAGTCCACTTCCAAGATTCAGCTATTCTGAACTGTGATGCTATAAGCATGGGCATGCATGTATTCTTGTAATATGTCTTTTAACTCTTTCGGGAAGGTACCTAGAAGGGGTTAGCTAGGTCAAGTGTAATTTCTAGCTTTAGTTTTTTGAGGAATCTCCACACTGATTTCCATAGTGATTGTACTAGCTTACATTCCCACCAACAATGTAGAAGTGTTCCTTTTTCCCTGCACCCTTGCCAGGATGCTGTTATCTGATTTCCTGATGATAGCCACTCTTTCTGAAGTAAGACGGAATCTCAGTGTTGTTTTAATTTGCGTTTCTCTAATAGCTAGCAATGATGAATATTTTTCATGTATTTTTTGGCCATTTGTACTTCTTCTGTGAAGCGTTTTCTATTTCAGCTGCCCATTTTTTGACTGGGTCTTTTAATTTGGGAAGGGTCTGGTTTTTCTGAGTTCTTTATATAGTCTAGATGTTAGTCCTCTGTCCGAGAAATAGCTGGCAAAAATTTTTTTACCATTCTGTGGGTTATCTTTTCACTGGGATAGCTGCTTCCTTTGTTGTGCAGAAGATTTTTAATCTAATATGATCCTAGTTGTTGATTCTTGGTATTATTTCTTGTGCAATTGGAGTTCTGTCCAGTAAGTCCTTGCCTATGCCTATGCCTGTGCCTATGTCTTCAAGAGTTTACCTACTTTCAGCAGATTGTTTTTGTTTTAATATTTAGCTCTTTGATCCATTTTGATTTTAGTTTAGTACATGATGAAATATATGGGTCTTCTGCCTATGAATATTCAATTTTCCCAACACCATTTATTAAAGAGATTAACTTTCCTCCTAGTGTAATAATTTTTTAAATTTAAACATTCACTGTATTTTTATCACACTTCATAAATGAAAACCTGAAAAATCAGACAACTATTCAGTTGGTGGCAAATTATGATATCCTACAAACATACTTTAAGAAACTCAAGAATAACTAAAATTTACCCATCAAAAGCATTTATAATCCAATGGTAAGTGTAATAAACAATCTACATGAAACAGTAGTATTATATGGTACCAACCTTTTCAAGTGCATATGTGTTTGTATATAAAATCCACATTATTTTTTTAAAATAGGACAGAGACTGCATGTTAACAGAATTTTCCTCTGGGTCATGAGCTCATGGGAGATATTTTCAAGTTTCCTTGTGTTGAGGACACATTATCTTCATGATTATAAACAATAAGGGAACATAGCCAGCCTCCAAGGTGTCCCTCAGGGGTGTTCCTGGTAATTCGAACTCTGTGTGTCCCCTCCCATGCTGATCAGGGCTGACCTGGGCTGCCATAGGCTACTGCGAAATGACAGAGTGTGATTTCCTAGGCTAGGTTATAGGCGACAACATGGGTTCCACCTTGGGGCCTCTTGAATGACTCGATCTGGGGGCAACCAGCTAGTATGCAGTAAAGTCACTCTATCCATCGCTCCCTGAGTGCCGTGGCTGGGAATGAGAGGCCTCCTGAAAAGGCAGCACTAATTCAACGCCCACATGTGAGGGGCACCCTTAGTCCCACAGTGACTTACCTAGCCTACATTTTTCTTTTCCCTGGTGCTGGAGCTCAAACCCAGAGCTCCCAGCATGCTAGCCAAGCACTCCATCACTGAGCTACACCCCAGCAGACACGGTGACTGCAACCTCAGGAGAGGCTGAGTTTGGACCACCCAGCTAGCCACTTCTGGAGCCCAGACTCCTGGAAACCGTGCAGACAGTGATTGGTTGTTATCCTAAGTCTCTCAGTTTTGGGGTAACTTGTTACACATCCATAGGTGATTGATACAGGCTGTTCACATTCCAAGTCTACTCCTGTCCCAGAGGGATTGTAGAGGAGTTGAGAACAGACTCTTCAGGGCAGAATTCTAGAGTAATTTGTTATACAACAAGAGAAGTGGTGTTTACATTGTGAAAAGGAAACACTTGCCTCCCGTGACCAGCCCCACCCCACAAACCACCACCATCTCCGTGGGGGGCCCTTCCTCAGTACATATGGTCTCAGCTGCTCTCTCCATCACTAAAGCCCTCATTAAAAAATAGCTCCCCCTCAGAACTCCCTACCCCAACTGTAATCCTGCGACCACCAGCAGCAGGTACTGAAAGCTTACTAGAAATGCAGGCTCCCAGGCCCCAGCCCAGACCTGCTGAATCAGAATCTATACTCTCATGAGCAGTTCTTCATTAAAGTTTGACTCATGGCGAAGTTTGAGAAGCTCTGGGCCGCAGCAGTGGTTCTCAATCTTGGCTGTCCTTGGGAAGAATCCTGGAAAGTTGTTTAAAAGTCCTGATATCCAGGCAATGGGGGTAAGGACCGAGCACAAGTACTTTTCTAACCTTCCAGGCGACTTAGCATGCAGCCAGCACTGGGAAACTTAGTTTCTTCCCACTCCCAACCCTGTCCAATCTTCTGACCGTCAGGGAAGATTCAGGGAGGCACAGGATCTCCTGGGCGGAGAAGCACAGCCCAGAGCTCTCTCTGCTTCCCCATTCCCATTCTCTTGAATCTTTTCTACCACTGGTACCACTTTCAGGTCCCAGGTTCCTCTGCCATCCTCCCAAACAGTCACACCCTAAGTTTCATCCCCAGCCTTCTCCTGTTTGACTTTTCTAAAATTATTTCAATTACAAACCACTTCAACTCTATGGAAGGTACAGAAAATGAGACATTCGTGTGCCTGCCACCTGGGTGTAACCAATGCTTACTTTTTATCTTATCTGCTTCACATCTTTCATTTTTTGTATGAATAAAACTGCGTGGACACAACCCCTATGCCTTCCCCTTCTCTCTGTCCTTCTATCCTGCGTTTACACTTACCATCTATGCATGACAGAGAACGACATACAGAAGAGATTCCAAGATCTTCTCAGTGTGTGGCCCTTACCTTCTCAGTGTGTATTTTTATGACACTGTCTAGGTCACACAAACACCTAAGGCTCCATTTATTAAATAGTGAGGCTCAAACAACTTTTCATATCCTGATAACTTAGCCTCTTGAAAAAAAAAATAGTACACGTAAATTGAAAGAAAAAAAATTTTTTCTTCCCTTCTTAAAGCACCACAATTACTTACTAGAAGCTGGACACTACTTCTCAAACCTTGAGATCACACTGGACATCGCCACTCTCCTTTTCTGTCCCACACTGCTCTTCTTAGCAACCACCCAGCGTGCCACTTTGGAGAGATACGATGTTAACAGTAAACAGGGATTAGAAGATCTCAGGTCTGTAGAATGAGCAGTACAAATGTTTACAATTTTAATGCTGTATTAGTAGTACTTGTTACCCATTATGAAGATGCTTTCAACCTGCTCTGGCCCATAGCCATAATTACACTGAAATGAGTATTTCTAAGATGGCACAAGACACTAGAAAATTTCCAAAATTTCTCACATTTATTAGTATTAATGAAAAGTATGATTTCTTGTACTGTGTATTTCAGAAATTTGTTAATATATGATGTGCTCATGTTCCACTAACCAGGCTGTGATTAATCAAATCTCTTCTTCTCCAACTTTATGGATAAGATCTATTACACAGCTTCCCAAAATCTGAGGAATCTGGGAGCTAGTCCATAAAGCCTATAGGATTCCTCAGGATAATGTAAAGTGCAAAGTAGGGTAGTTTCAAAATGTGCACATGTACACACACACACACACAGATCTGCCTATGGTACAACAAAATGGGACATTTCAGTTGTAAAAGCCAAGGAAAATTAGTCCTGAAGGGCACCTGGCTCCCTGGCTGAAAGGTGTAGAAGCCTCCTTACAGGATCATAAAGCAGCGCTGATGTTCCACCTCTGCCTGGTACAGGCTGGCTGCTGACACCTGAGGATTGGCTTCCCCTCTCCCTGAATCTGGAGTCGCGAGCCCCACACAGAGGCAGGAAGTGAAACAGTACAGCCCTGATACCGAAAGTGCTAGCCTTCTCCACCACTCCCTGCATCCCAGAGGCAGGTCATACCCAGGGAAACCCCAAATGAGCCTTCGAGTACCCCAAACGGTGTCTCTTCCATCTCGGTCCTGGCAGGTAGCCATCACCATAGAATGTGAGCTGATTTTCTAGCTCTTTGGCTGTGGCCTGCTGAGAGCGATTTTTCTTCCTGAATTCAGCCCAGGTAGGGAGTAAGGCACACAAATGCATACTTAAAAGCTGAACCGAATTCTTATTTGGAGAACAAGAAATTAACAGGGATCAAGCCGTGGCTATGGCTCACCTGCTATCCTGATCCTTTATGAGACCACATCTTGAGGAAATATGCAATGGTAATAATGAAAGCCTCTTTGGGGGCCCTGGAGAAGAGGAAAACTCAAACTGACGTCAAAACCCAAATGTGAACAAGAGCAAAGATCACACACGCACACACACACACCTTTAAAAGGTAAACACAAAAGGAAATGTCTGCTAAATTTATCTCTTCGTCGGTGAAAACTAGCCTAAGCCTCTGCCACCGTCTGTTGCTCATTCTTAACTGTAGGGAAACAAGGAAATGTCTACTATAAAGTAGCTCTGTCACACAGAGCTTCCAACAGTAACTAAACACTCCACATCTCTGCTGACCAGTTTAGCAGCCACCAGCCACATGTGGCTCCAGGCCACTTGCAATGTGGTTAGCGAGACTAAGGCGCTGCATGCTTATCTTATCTCATTTTAATTCACTAATACCTACACATAATTTTAATTCATGTGGCTATTGTATTGAAGACCTCAGAGACACATTCAAACCAAACAGCTGGCATTTTTTTTTCTTCAATAAAATCACAATCCTAACCAATCAAAAAAATCTTAAATTATTACCTAAAGCAGTACAGGCCCTGGCTGCACCTCATACTGCAAGTTTAAAACAGAAAGAGAAAAACAGAACACCCTACTAAAGAAAGTGACTCCGGTGTGTCATTTCCTGTAACTTTGCTCTTCTATTTGACATTTCTATTGTCCTATGACTTTGCTGTGTTTTGAATTCTGTGCTTGTATCTGGTCTCTGCTTTTGCTAAACCAAAATGTCACAGTTCTCTCTCCCCCAAAAGGAGTCTTGGAAATATGAAAATATGAATTTAAGGCAAATTAACCTGCTAAACTTCAGTTTCCTCCAGGCTAAACTACAAATAATTATCAGTACTTTCAAGAAGATTAAATTCAGATAATGCATATAAAGTGCCCAACAGTGTTTGGCAAAGAGTAATGAGCTCTTAGCATCTGGTAGCTATAATTGTTTTGTTAATAACAAAAGTAAAACCTGTAGTGAAAAAGGATGGTGCTGAGGACAATGAAAGTTTACATTCAGCAAAGGTTTCCTAGGTCCAAGCACTCTGAGCCTGTCTGCTTGGCTAGGGCAATGGTTCTGTAGTAAAACATATCCCAGAACCTTGGCATCTTGGCACCACTGTCAACCCCCAGAGAAGCAGGTGGGTACTCCAAGTCATTCAGCTAATGTTTATTGTGTCTCTACCCTGTGGCGGGCACTGTACTACACTCACTGTGCTAGGATGAGTGGAACAGTGCGAAAACACAGTAGAGTATCTCAGGACTGCACAACCAGTCATCTGATCCCTGGCAAAGCTTGGTCAGCACTGGGACACACTGAGGAAATGTAAAACTTTCATCCTAGGTTCCACCAAGCAGAGAGGCTCACTTCCTGTTTCCTGAACAGGACAAGGGCTAGGTTTCTGTTGCTGGCCCCACAGATGGGGACTAAGGTGGAAGGGGACCTGAGGGGGTCAGGGCCATTTTCTCAGCTAGGATAATAAGAGGGGTGCTGACAGGCCATGTTCCTTGCAGAGAGGCCAAATCACTTTCACAGGAAAGCTATCCTAAGAGTCTTCAAAACGCCAAAGCTGACCAGCTTCACAAAGGAAACACAACTCCTTTCAGCAGCCAGCTGCCCAGGCTGGTGAAGTCCAAGGGGAATCTCCACCAAGTTCACATCAACAAGACCAAGAGGCCAGGAGTCCCCACTGGAGTTTCTAAGCAGAAGTTTAGTGGAATTCTGTGGGGCTTGGGGCTTATTTTTTCTTTTTATAGAAAGTACTCAATCAGTCTTTACCAACCAAGGGTATCTTCCCTGATGGAATTGCCTTCTCTGAAGATCTCTAAAGATAAAATATTCATCTAATCGTCTATAATAATTTAAGTTTAAACCCATTTACTGGCAGAGTCAGTGACTTCCTACAGCCTACCTATAAAAAGAACATGTGCCAAACTGTCTCCGGGGGTCCCAATTTCTGGGTTCCTCTAGTCCCAGGAGAACACTAATCAAACCACAGTGTTGACTTTGGGATAGGAAAATAGGCTTGTAATAAAGTACTCAGAATTTCAGACTTGTATCCTTTTCTGGTGGGAGTGTAAAATGGTATCACCAGTCTGGAAAAAGGTCTGGCAATTTCTTAGAAGGTTCACATATACCTCTCCTCTGTGACCCAGCAATTCACTCCACGGTATTTATCCATGAGAAAGGGGAAATAACGTCCCTAGGAAGCCTTATACATGAATGTTCCTAGCAGTTTTGCTCACAATAACAAAACAAAAAAACAGGCATACCTCATGTGTTTATAGACAAGGAAATATATAAAAAATATGTGGTATAAATATACCTCCAGAATATAACTCAGCAGTAAAAAAGTCAAAATTACTGATATATACAACACACATGAATCTAGAAAAAACATATGAAGTGAAAGAAACTTTATACAACAGCACAGAATTCAATTTGTATGAAATTCAAGGAAAGGAAAAATTAACCAATGGTAAGAAACAGCAGTATTTGCCACTGACAAGGCAGGGCCAGGGGCCAGCTGACAGAAAGGATGAAGAAACTTTCTTGGGTGATGGTAATGCTCCCTGTCTTGATAGGGACTAGAGATGCATAGGTCACTGCTACGCGAAACACTGCACAGACAGCACTACTCCCAAGGATTTGTGTATTTTACTATACATAAATTTTACCTCAAGAAAACCATTAACATATTGAACTCTAATAAAGTGTGTGCTGAAATACAGTATTTACACATGACCTTTGCTGATGTCTGTAATTTACTTCAAAATTCATTAAAAAAAAGCTCGACTGGGCTGGGGATTTAGCTCAGTGGTTTCGCCACCTGCTGCACAAGCGCAAGGACCCGAGTTCGATTTCCAGTACCCAAAAAAAAAAAAAAAAAAAAAAGCTGGACTGCTGGATGGAAAACAGAATGAGTGGACAGATGTATAATAAAATCAACACAACAAATGCTCATTATAGACTGCAGGTACGGCTATTTGGGTGGTTATTGTTCCTGCAACTCTTCTGCCTCAAAAAAGGGATGGAGTAGTGTCACAGTGCCCTTTCCTTGGCCCAAGTTAGACATCTGGCAAGGCACCCGTGCCCACCAAGCTATGGAACCACATAGTTTCAATTGTGACAAAAAGTAAAGATCTGAGGCGCACAAGTAGCTTTACAGGAACTCACATCACTCATGCCAAAGATTTTCTGCCTGTTTCCCTACAGACAAAGCAATTATTTGAATGTAAGCCAAAAATTCCTGCTCAAGAGGGAGAAAAAGAACTCACTGAATTGTATTCCCAGTTTATCCTATTTCAATTCCTGCACCAAATCTGTTAGCTCACTGTACAGTACTTCACTTCTATTTGCCCTATGTCCATGCAGCCCAAAGCAGAACAAAGAAAAGCAACCTAATGACCTGCTACACAAACGGAGCCTGAGATGACAGCCCAGCCCTGGGGCCCACTGAGGCAGCCCAGAAACCCACTGGGGGTAAAAGAGGATGCAGAGCTCCACCTGAGGTCAAAGTGATTTCACCGAGGTTGGCACACCCGCACCAAAGTGCCCAACAGCCTGTTGCTTTAACCCTTCTGTGGGTTGGTAACACAGAGTCACTTGAATTTCCTCGGAATTCAGCTGTTCAAAGGTATAAATTAGGAATCCTGGCAGGCAGGAGCACATGGGATCCACGGTGGCCCTACAGACAGCCCGAGAGGTTGCTCACATTACACCGGCTTCCTTCCTGGCAAGGCCTCCCTTATCCTGAGATGACACAGGATGGCAAGGGTTGGAAGAGCCTGGTCCAACTATATGCCCAGTATCTGCAAACGGCTGTATGGATGCAGGAAGAGCTGCTGTTGGGAACCAGGGCAGCCACTCACATACAGAAACTTCTAAATATGTTGTTTGTTTTTTAACCCCCCGCGGGCACACAGGGCAGCTGAGCTCGAGCGACAGACAGGCAGCTGGGAGCTAGGCAGGGTCAGATCCTGGCCTCCACGAGGTTCTCCCTGCCAAAAACAGTGCCGAGGTGAAGGGCACCAGCCTGGCCCAGAACTGGGCGCGCGTGCCTGCCAACCCGGCTTCCTCCTCCCTACCCAGTCCCATGCCCATCTTAGCGTCCCTTGCGCTTACGGGGTTAAGGCAAGGGAAGAAAATCTTTTTCAAAAGGGGATGTCCCCGTTTTCATCGCGGTGACTCTCCATGCCCGACTCTCTGTGCCTCCAGTGCGGGAGGCGCCCCTCTGAGTGCTGGACAGGTCGGTCCCAACCCTGCAGCTCTGCCAAGAGCAAGCCCACCTCGCAGCGCACCGAGGGGCGGTCGCCGTCGGACGCCGCTCCGCCCTACCCCACCGGCTAACTTGGACTCTGGCTGGATCCTGCCCGACCTTCGCCGAGCACAACGTGTAGCGAGTGTCCTGGACCCACCTGTGGCCTCAAAGCGTCCCCAACGAGTCCTTCCTAGGAGAGCCCATGACCCCCAACGTACTGCTCCGAGTGCCTCTCCAACGCGCCAGGGGTGTTTTCCCCCTAAAAAGAAGTTGGGTCAATACCCTGGCATCCAAAGGATCACCCCCGTCCCCATCGGACCCAGGCCAAGGGGCTCTTGTGGCAGCTCCGGAGCCCCCGCACGGGGCAACCTGCTGGGAGGTGCCAGGCGGGCTCGCGCCGCTCGCCAGGGACCTCGTCTGTAGGACCAAAAGGAGGTGCCCGTGCCCCCGACACCCGGAGCCCTGCCGCGCCCCCACCTACCTTCCCGGACCGGAGGAGCAGAAGGCGCGGCTGCGGGCTCGAGACAGCGTGCTGCGTCCCGGGAGGAAAGTTTGTGCCACACAGCGGCGGCGGCACGCGGAGAACGTGAGCGCCGGCGGCTGCGGGCAGTGTGGCGGCACGGCGTCCTCGCGTGCCCGTCCCTTGGGCGATCCGCGCGTGTCCCTCCCCAGAGCCCGCGGCCGCCGCGCTCCGGCTCGATGCGACCTGCGCCCGGCGCGCTCCTGCTCCAGCCCCGACGCGCCCCCGCAGCCGCCGCCGCCGCCGCGCGTCCGCTGGCTACACTTCCTCTTCCTCTGAACTCATGGGCAAAATATGCTGCGCTGCATCTTCAGGGGAAGCCGAGCGGCCGTGACAGCCGCAGTGGGAGCCGTGGGCCCGCCCAGCGTCCCCCGCCCCGCGCCCCTTCTAGTTCTGCGCCGCCACTTCCGAGCGGCGAGCCGAGAGCAGTCCTCGTGACCTCACGATCTAGGCGCCCCAGGCTCACCGACCTTCCCTGTCGATCCGCCTAACCAGGTTGTGTGCGGTCAGGAGAGCGCGTGGGAGACTAGGATGCCCCAAGATTTGAGCCAAGATGCTGGAAGCGTGACCACCATGGAGGTGCTGGTTGGGAGGGGGCGGGAGAGAGGCCGGGACCTTGAGAGAGGACCTTTCCTAGGCGCCGTTCCACAGGTGGGAGGAGCTCCCCCCCCCCCCCATGCGTCTTCCAGGTGTCGCCCAAGTTATTTCTTGGGAAGTAGCGCTTCATGACAAGAACAATGCCACTGTCCCCTTGTCACCTGGAATTCCACCTACATAAGGTGTTCTGAGATTTGAGACTTGGGGAATCGTCTACCCTGAAACCTTGAGGTCGCCCAAAGAGAAAATTACATGAAGTGCTAGAACAACGGCACTGCTTGACCAGAGGGAAGATGTGAGGCAGTGGACCCATAAAAGATTGTCGCCTTGAAACTGTTTAAACAAAGCAAAATGACCGTGTAGAGCTTGAGAGTGGGAACGCAAAGCCAAATAGTTAGAATTGGCTTCCTGGTTTCTGTCCTTACTCCTGTGTCACTCGGTTAAGTAGGTGGACTTTGGGCCCGTTCATCTGGCATATAACACTTCCTTCGGCGTTATTAAATGTGTTTAGGAAGCACTCTGTAACTTAGCTATTATCATTATTATCATTGTTACAAGAGGAGCTGGAAAGAGAAGGCTGAAATAATTTAGTCAATTATCTCCATTTTCTGCTTGGGCAGAGGAGTCCTTAGGCGCTGGAGCCCCTGGGCGGTGGAGGGTTGGTTTAGGCCCCAGTGTTTTAATGAGGTCCTTCTGGTACTAATAACACACCCTAGGGGGTAAGGAAGCACTATTTTGTTTTCAGGAACTCATCTTATTACCAGTGCTACTCAGACATTTTCTTCCCTGTGGCCATCCCAGTTCAGCCCCCAGCCCTTCCCATCACTGGTTTGATTTTAGTTCCCCCTTTCCCTTTCCACCCACCACTTTCTGCCTTCCCTCGCCACCACGATCATGGATCATGATTTTCTCCCTTCCTCCCACACTTGAGCTTGCCATCTGGGAGAAAACAGTAAGATCAGGGAACAGGCCAAATCCAGGTCCTTTGTCCTGTGTGAGGACAAAGGTCCAGAGGCACTGGCCATAGCTTTGAACTCCCTTTTAGGAAGGCGAAGAGAGGAATCGTTATGCTACTTACAGATCAGGCCTTGAGCTGCTGCGAGTCAGGGCTCATGTGAAATCTTTCTGATCCTTTGATGGCCACTACAGTGGAGAAAGCAAAAGATACTTATAGGTGGTAGCAGGTACTTAACCACAGGGTGTTTAAAAGAAAAAAGGCAGGGGAAGGGATGCAGTTTAACATGGTGGTAGTTGAAGAAGTAGTTGATTTCTTTGAAGCAAATTATTTCCACTTATAAAATTTTTGCACACAGTTGTGTTTTGGTGTGTGTTTATAAAAAGAAAAAGAAAAACAGGTCCTTGAGGCTATTCTGATTGTTTGCATTTTCTTCCCTTCAATATTTTTTTGAGAACTAATGGTTTGTAAATGTCTCCAATGATTTTTTTTTCTATTTGGATTCATATTTTTTAGGTTTTTCTAGAACTCTTGACCTTTCCTACTTGACACATAGTAAGTGTTCAATGAATAGGTACAGAATGAATGACTGCGACATTAGCATCCAGATCTTTTAAAGTTCCCTGTAACCTACGTTCAACAATTAACCAGAGTATGTTATACCTGGGCTGTCCAATGAGGAGCCAAACTTTAGAATCACTTACGTTGCATAGAAAGTTGATTTTCCACCTGCCTGCTATGGGCTGGCCAGCCAGGGGAGAGATCCTGGACAGCTGGGCCTTACCTCTAACTGACCTCATCTACCCAGCATCAACCCCAAAGATGCTGGAACTGTATCCTGGTGGGTTACCTTGGCAACCTCACAATGTCATCTGTGAGAATGTCCTAGGGCGGCAGCTTTTAATTCTATCACAGCAGTCTCATCGGGGGTCATGTAATAGTGCTGTTTTTCCTCTGCTCACACTTCCTCCCCCTATGATTTAACACTAAGTACTTGGGGAGGGAGCCGAACACGGGAAAACCAAGCTATTACTGCACGATAGGTCACAGATGTCCCCAGAACTGGAGTCCCGAGTGATCGAAGTTGATAAAACGCAGGCCCCAAGTTAATGGGGAAGCTGGTTCTTCTCACACCCTCTGTGGAAAGAAGAGTTAAGCCAGTCTAGGCAAGTGTAAGAAGCAGCCTCCGCCAGACTGTGCAAGGCGTGTAAAAGCTCAGTTAAAGGAACACCACCACCATCACCCCACTGCTGGAATAATTCTTTCTTGTCCTTGGCAGCACCCTGCCCCCATTCTGAAGATGACTGAGGCCATCGGTGCCACCCGCTGAAGCGGTCTTGCTGCGTCCCAAGTACTCTGAGGCTTGGAAGGAAGGAGAATCCCAGTCCGACTTCTATTCTGCACCTTCCTCCCACCTCGCCTCACCCCAACCCGCGATTTCACCTCACCCAGGCCCACTCTGCTTCTGGCTGAGCTGAAAATGTCCCCAGTCCCAGTTATTCTGTAAATTATGCAGTAACAACTTCTGGCAGAAAATGGACCCAACAAAAGCTTTGGAACCTGAAGTGTTATTGTCCAAGTTGCTTATTTACAGGACTAAGAAACAGAGCTTATACCCACCGGCTGAATGGCAGCATTTCAGGGCTGGTGGAAGAGATAAGTAAACTCGTCTTTGCCCCAGAGGTGCAAGAATTATTGCTCTTTATCATCATAGTTAATATTTTAAGTGGGTGCAGTCACAGTGAGATCACAGTCTGGCTGCTGCATCGTACTAAATGGTTACAGGAAGCTGCCCCAGGGAGGGTAGCAAGGGTTCCTGCCATGAGACACGGTGGCAGAGGCTGGGGTTAGGGGTTTGGGAGAAGCCTCTGCCTTCATTCACTGTTGCAGGCCCCATTCTGGAAAGCTGGTTCCACCCTGGTCACATTGGAGCGAAACAACACTTGTGCCAGTGTCAAAACATGCCCCCGACTCCCTCTGTGGCGTGGGAGTGGGAACTGGGGAGGGGGAAGGGAGCTTGTTAGGTATGTTTTGCATATGCATTAATGGCCTCGGCCAGAGACTTTTGTCCAGAGTACAGTCAAGCTAATACTTTGAAAATGCCACCCACAGGCATCACCGATTTGAAGAAATGTTGGATAAGAGCCAAATACTCCATCACCCCCATACAAAAAAAAATTATTGTTATTCTGCTCCTGAATCCACTCCTCATTTTCCCTCTGAATTCAGTCTGAGGAAGACAGGCAGTTCAGGGGAGCAGGGGCCCTCCTGTGGCTGAGATAAAATTTGCTCTCTGGAGCACAGAGCCATTAGAGGCTGGATTTCCAGAATATTGTGTGAAGCATGCTACAATTTGCAGCCCCTTTCCCTCACATCTTTGGAGGAATCACCTGGCTTTGTCAAAAGCCAGCCACAGCCACAAGCCTTCATGGGTTAGTCGGTTTGTTTGTGAGACACATTTGTTGACTTGTGTTTGTGTAAAAACTTTATCACCAGAGATGGGGCAAGGGAACAATGTGATTGAAAAATATGGAGATTTTTCAGATTATAAAATTTATTACAGTAAAAGACACATTGCCATTAATCTCCCTCAAAATGTACCCCCTCACCTCGAACACACTTATCCCATTGCTCTTGTCACTTTCTGAAGCAGTTCTGAAAGTCCTCTTGTGTGTCTTTAGTTGTGCTGTCGTGGCTGCCTTGATGTCCTAAATCAGTTTAAAAATTCACCTTTCATGGTCATTTCAACACTGGACAAGAGCCAGGAGTAACACAGTGCCAGATCTGGTAAATAAGGTAGATGAGGACACACTATAATGTTTTTATGAGAATGCCTTTTCATTGGGGTGGCACCTAACAGCAGCATGCACTGTATTTTTCATTACACCTTGTAAAGACACTCATGAAAGAGGACTTTCAGAGCTGCTCTATAAAGTGGCAAGAATGATGGGATAAGCGTGTTCAAAGTGTGGGGAGTATATTGAAGGGGGTTAGTGGCAATGTCTTTTTTATAGTGATAGTTTTTTGTGGGTTTTTTTGGTACCAGGGATCGAACTCAGGTCCTTACGCTTGTGTAGCAGGCAGCGAAACCACTGAGCTAAATCCCTGGCCCTTTATAGTGATAGTTTTTAAAATTTAAACATTCACCATATATTCTGGTCACTCCTGATAGATAGATAGACAGACAGACAGATTCCTCAGATGTCAAAAAAGGGAGATTGTGGGAGAACATTACTATACAAAAGACTGGATGTTATTGGATATATTAATTGATTCAATTAATCAATTAATAAATTAATTGAATGATTTCCTTTCCACCTCTCCTCCCTCTCCCCACCATATTTCTGGCTGTGCTCTACTAACCAACCCTCTTGCCACCAATTTAGACAGGTAAAGGACACATAGTTGTCAAAAGAGAGAGTTAGCATAAAAACACCAGAAAAAAAGTCAAGTCCTGGCTTTATGTTTCCAAAGTCAAGGTCCGAATATAAAATGAAAAGATACGGAAAAACAGAAAATCAAGCAGAACCATTACTCTCACCATATCTCCTTTCCATTTGCTACCCACCCACCAACCCATACACATACCTTCCAGATACCTGCCCAGCTGGAGAAAAGGAAACAAGGATAGACAAAGGGGATATGTCAGTATGGAAGACTTGGGACTCAGGGTCAGACTAGAATCAGAATTCAGAAACCTCCCACCTTCCACTCAAGTGCAAATCACCCCGCCAACCCTTGGGATCCGTACGGACAACTTCTCAGCTCTTGGAACTTGTGCAGGGGGAGCACTGTAAATGGTCCACAGAGGAAGGAAATGTGCTCTTCATCCTTCCCACTGTCGTTGGGCAATGACCTGGTCCCAGCAGCAGCCAGAGTGCAACCTGTGAACCACTTAGAAAGGTTGACTCCTACTCCGTGGGCTCAGCCTTCATTCATTAGCCTAAAATGTCAATGAGCCCTTGAGATGGAGAGAAGGCCCCTGGAGCCCCAAGCAGCAGTGAGAAAGACAATCCAAGTACATGACAAGATGCTCCCACTACTTCCTAGAACAGCCTCAGGGACCAGCTCAGGCCCTCCCTCACAAGGCAGTACTGTGATTATTATCCATGTTGTTCCCCCAGATGTTTCCCCAAATATTTCTGGTTCTCCTTTTCTGGCTCTGTGATCATTTCTCTTCTTGGCTCCCTGTGGTTGGGAGATGATATGACTAGTTATTGATGATGAATTATGAGCAGAAGTGGTATCTATCACTTCCCCAATAGTGAAGTAATTGTCAGGATAAGCTCCTGCCCTCTCTCTTCCCTCTAGGAAGACCATCAGCACCGTTCCATATGATGGCTGCCCATCAGTCAGGGGTCCTGAGGGATTGTGGGAAGCTGAGTCCTTCATCGGTCTTGTACTAAGTATGTAACATAAACAAGAAATGACTTGTTTTTAAGCCACTGAAACTACAAATTGTTTGTTTTTGCAGCGTAACTTTGCCTGCTCTAACTAGTACAACCTACTAAAATCCATCGAATGTTTTCCAAAGCGTCATGAACTGAACATATATGGGAGCAGTACAACCAGAGGAGGGGTTCCAATTAGAAGAGCATTTCCCACATTAACCTAGAATCCTAGTAATTCTCTAAGTGTCCACCAGAAGAGCATGTAATCCAAGCCAGGTGTAATAGCATACATCTGTAATCCCAGCACTCTGGGAGCCTGAGACAGGAGGATCATAAGTTTGAGTCCCATGTGGGCAATTTATCAAGACCCCGTCTCAAAATAAAAAAATAAAAAAGGGCTGGGGATGTAATTCAGCATAAAGCCTCTGGGTTTAATCTCCAGGAAAGAAAGAAGGAGGGAGGGAAGAAGGAAAGAAGGAAGGGAGGCAGGAGAGAAAAAAGACAAGCCTAAGGGCCAGGGATTTAGCTCAGTGGTTTCATCCCCTGCTGCGCAAGCGCAAGGAACCGAGTTCAATCCCCGGTAACCAAAAAAAAAAAGACAAGCCTACAATCCAAAAAGCAATCAGAGCTCATCTAGTCACTCATTTAACAAATATCTATCGTGGATCTGCCATGTGCCATTACTATGCTAGAAACGGGCAATCCAGCCAGGGAAGGACAGCCCCTGTTCCTGTTCTCAGCAAGCTTTCAGACTAGCCACATCTGCAGTTATGTACTGTCTGAAAGTGAGATTCAGCCTAGAGAAAGTGAGAGACTTATCCAAGGTGAAATTGTTAGCAAACAATCAACTGGAACTTAGTTTTCTGGTTCCAGGTTTTGTGCTTTCTTCATTCTTTCAAGCCACCTTAAAATAAAAGCACCAATATAGCCTCAAATTTGCTCTACCGAGTAGGTAGAGTGTAATTCCAGCCTGCCTTGCCTCCTTCATTAAGGTTTGCTGATAACTTTTCATTCCATAATTAGTACCTAGAACAAGACCTGACAAATAATAGGCACTCTCTAAATGTTTGTTGAACAAGTAAAGCATGCTTGAATGAATGAATGAATGAAATGAGAAAGCTTGAATAATTACAACTATTGATTGAAAAATCAGAAGCACTCAGTCTCAGTCATACCTAACCATCACCAAACCATCATTCAAGATAGGCATTATGCCTGATATGAAGGCATAATTTTTGAAATATTAATTGATACCTATTATAATTCCAGTATTTGAGGTAATAATTTCCTGCTATATCCCCCCACACCTTTTTTTGTTGATTTGGGAACAAGCTAAACTATGTGGTATGTGTATCTAAAGGAATGGTTGTTTCAGAAGAAAGGCAAAAAAGAAACATTTGAGGTTTGAAAAACTTGGACTCTTGAGTTTCAAATGTCCAAAGGGATTCAGAATTTAATACAAAAAAAAAAAGAGGCAGAAAAAGTCTCCCCATCCTCTCAGACTGGGGTGACATGCCCCTCGAGATTGCAGAGCAAAAACCGTGAAGGGAAGCAGTCATGAGGGCAGGGTAGGTCCTGAGAAAAGATGAGCCAATATCCTGCTCCTACCGTTTATTCAAGAGGAAGGACAGCAATTTCACACCAACTTGGTAATTTGCATTGAACCAACTATCCTACAGACAAACTAAGCAAAAGTCTAAAAAGCAACTCTCCGAAGGCAGTAGAAAGCAACAACAAGCCAGGAATTGACATCTGGCAAATGGAAACGGGGAGAGTTACCCACTTTTTAATGGCTTTTTCACCTGAGGGGAGGACTCAGTACCAAACTTCGGCCAAAACTTGATAGAAACCCAGTCTTTCCAGCTGCAGAATCAGAGGGCAGAGTTTAGAGGAACCAAAGCAGCTAACTGGAGAGGCCTGAGGAAGCCCCAGGTTCCCTGGGCCCTGATATACCAGGGAAGACATAGATGACTCCTGAGCAGCCCAATGGCACAAAGATTCCGATGGTCACTGAAGGTACAAAAGCAGCAAGATGCCCTCGTGTCCTGCAAGGAGCAGGAGTTAACTGAGAGACATGGGCCAGCAGGGGCCTGGGGACAGACCCGAAGGAGAACACAGAAGAGAGAGAATGAAATGCCAGCAGACACCAGAGGATGCAGACTCCCTAGGGGTGCCATCCTGAATGTGGATGACAGAGAGCAAGGACAGTAATTCTGCTCGTGCCTTGTCCCAGAACGCACCTACAGCTCTGAGGGAGCTGGGACCAATCCTGGAAGTGACTGGAAGTCAGTTTCTCCCACCTTTCCTGTCCTCTGACACGGGGTGTAGAAAAAGAAAACAAGTTTCATTACCTAGCACATCTGAGTACCTATTATGTTATTATGAGATAAATGTGTGTGTCTGAGCCACGGGAGGAGGTTAGACAGTTAAATATCAACACTGGCCATTAGCGGATATCAGGCCCTCCTCTTATACTCCTGGTTTGTATCGTAGAAATTCTCTCCAGTTTGTTTCCCCCTCAACTGTCAACGTGTGGTTCGGGCTGTGTATGTGAACAGTTTCTCACAATACTGGTCCTCCTCTGCTCCAATATGACTTCCAAAGTTTTGTTAACAGGTTGGCCAGCACAGCCACTTATCCTTCTCCTATTTCCCCCGTCCATATGAGGGTCCTGATCTGGTCACCTCTCTATTGCACAGAGTGCCCTAGCTTATAAAATAGCAAGATGAATAAATTAATAAACGAAGGAATGAGCAAGTGAATACCACGCCTATCAGGGCCAGTATTGTTCTACTGGGTTAATAACATTGCTTGCAAAGTCTGCTCTTTCCCTCCTCCTGACTCATCCTGCACTCCCAGCCCTCTCTGCAGACATTTAGAAGGTCTGAGCTCATGGCCACCAGCCCTCTGTCCTCCCTCCCGTTGTCTGGCTGACTTTCTACTCAGCTGAAATGGGGGGGTTGGAAGACAGTGCTCTGCCAGTCATGGCTGAGGCCCTTTGTCTCAGCCCTGGAGTACCAGGCCCATGTGTGGAAGCAGGCTGATAGCCCTGGCAGTCAGGAGAACGAACACAAGAGGCTTTCTAATAGGGCTAAAATCCTGGTTTTGGCTCTCAGCCTCGGCTGAGGAACAGCTGGATGGCAATAGCCCAGGCTCAAACATCTGCTTCTTTTCCCGCCATTAGTATCGAGCATTGTTGCTAATGCTATTATTAAGGAATTATCAATATTTTACAAGTGTTGCCATTTCTTGAAAAGGCAGCTGATTAAGTCATGCAGGACAGGACTTTGGTGGTCAAGACATAGCAAGACAAGATCTTATTCTCTTCTCCCCTTTCCTCTTGAGATCGTTGTACTGATTATCTTAAAGAGGGAAACTCAGACTCCAAACACTGCCTCTCCCCTTGTCCTTTCTCTAACCCCAGTTCCAGATTCTGAGTGGGAGTCTGTAAATACATTTCACTATAAGAGTGAGCCAGTAAGAGTGAGTGAGCCAGCCAGGGTTCCCACTGCATGCTAGAGAAATGGGTCCTGGTCACTTTAAGTGTAAAAAAGTAAAAACCCTTTTAGGTACTTTATAGAATTAATGGGAATGCTGAGGAGCCCTGCTGGAGCAGGGTGGCTGGCTGTGTTTCCAAAGATGACCTATGACAGTGTCTCCTGCCTTTTGTGCTCTCGAGGGCCCTGCCATCCTTCCATCAGGAGGTAGATTCCAATTCCCTTCTGCTGAATCAGGGCAGTGTGTGACACTCCTGTGACAAATACAGTGTTGTATGAAGTAAAACTGTGCAACTTCTGTGGCTAGAAAATAATGAAGATTCCACTAAGATTGCTGGAATTTTCTCATGAAACATTCAGCTTCATGCCAGCAGTCCAAATTCCTGGAGACCATCATGTTTTGAGGAAGCCAAATCGTCCATACAGAGACCACACAGAGAAGACTCCAGACCAGAGAGAGAGACAGACAGACAGACAGACCTAAACCATACGCCCCTCATGGACTTAAACCATATGCGAGACCTGAGCCAGAATCACCCACCCTAGTTTTCCCCAGATCCTGACTTATAAAACTTATGAGAAATGATAAAACTGTTAATATTACTTTAGGCAGAATGTTTTGGGATCACTAGTATGCAGTAATAGCCAACCAGAACAGTCAGGAACAAAGGAATGTAAGAAAAAGTAGAAACAATTTGCTAAAACAGAACCTTCCATCAGCTTGATTCCCCCCACCTCAGGCTTCATGCTGCCCAGTCTCTGGTTACATAGAAAGATATGAAAATGAACAATGACTGTAAACTCTGAAATATCGGACAGTAGAACCATTCTGGAAAGTCAGTTTAGGTTTCTAACATAAAGTTAATATTAGTTAAACCTTCAGAACACTTCAGGCCCTTTCTTTGCCACAGACCTGGATGGCACTTTCTAGGCCAAAAAGCCGTTCATAATAGAAACTCCAGGGAGGTGCACTCGACAAATCTGTAATTCAGATTGTTTTCTTAAGGGTAAAATTAATCAGAAGGAAAAATCCCCCCAAAGAGTCTCTCCTCTACTCTTCACCACTGCCATTCATACTTGTCCCCACTATACACCAAAACTAAGCCAAAGATATCAGGTGATGTTTTGTCTGGGTAGACACCCATTTTGAGATTTAATCCCCATTTTGAGGTATTCATGACATAATCATGACATGGAAACCACTAGAGGGACAAAGGACAAACAAACTCCTGGCTTCCTAACTTGTTACTCATTAAAAGCATGGTTTGTGGGTTTAAAAGTGGTTTTTGCAAAAAAAATTTAAAAATTAAAAAAAGTGGTTTTTGCTAAAACTTGTGACTCTTCACTTGTACCTGCAAATGACCAATAAGTAACTAAAGAGGCTTGACCTTCATTTGGTAAACCTCTGGGTCAAATCCCTCTCAATGCCGCATATAGGCATGTTAGTCATTTAGGGAGTATCTGTCTAAAAGCTGACAAAACAGATTTATTAGCCCCAAATTTATCCAGCCTATCTCATGACCCTTTAAGACTGAGGACACCAGGAGAAGACATTTACAGGGACAGTGGGCTCTTCGCAGAATCTCCATTGCCCTAAACCTACAATCACCTTGGATTCCAGCACAGCCTCACATGTCTGAAATTACCCCTCCATTCATAAGGATTCCTTTGGAGCTACGAAACCAGGACTGAGATCATGATTGACAGGACCCCAGCCTATCACATAACCCCAGTAAATTGCTCTTCACTCTCTTGTGGACAGACCAGTCTGAGGCTCATCATCAGTGTATGCCCCCTCCAACTGCTCCTCAAGATGCAGTCCTTTCCTTATCTTCTCTTACCTTCCCATGAAAGCTTTTACCTATAAATTCATACTTTGCTTTAGTTTTCATTTCTATTATTACGAAAGTGAGGATCTATAGTAGCCATTGGCGTTAAAAAGGTGGAAATTTAATCTGACTGTGGTTTTTGGAGGTTAAACCTCTGGGAAGTCAGTAATTAAGGTTAAATGAGGCCATAAGAGTGGGTCCCTCATCCAATGGGATTTGTGTCCTGATAAGAAGAGGAAAGCCCAGAGCTAGGACGCTCAGCGCCTCTTGCCATGAGATGTCCTGTGTGGCAGAGTCCTCAGCAGCAAGAAATACCTCACAGATGCAGCTGCCTGAATCATGAGCTGAATAAGCCTCTTTTCCTCATAAATTACTTGGTTTGTGGTATTCACTTACAGCAATAGAAAACAAACTAAGATAGGGCCTGTGAGTGTGTGTGTGTTCATTTTTGTGTTTTAAAAATGTTGATTGCAATATGCAAGAATAATACCTCTAAGCCCTTTAAAACACTTATGTAGTCATGCTCCATAGGACTTGTCTTAAGACTCATTAACTCTCAAATCATTTAGAGAGAGTGAGCCCTGTGGTCCACAAAGGGACAATGATAAAAACTGTTCCTTTTACTTTTTGAAAACCTCTGTCTTATCTTGGCTTCAAGTTCCTATTTTTGGTTTTCATTATGACACTTAGAAGAAACCGTCATTAGCATTTTTTACTTAAACAAAACCAAGACACAATTAGCAGCTGCTTCAGGATTTTCAAAGCCCCAGCATCTGGGAATTTCCCAGAATACATTCTTAGCATTAGAAATAAATGTGTTCAGGGAGGGGAAATACAGCCCTGACTCATCTGCCTGACCACCCAGCAAGCCGACCTCTGCCTATGCCTGATGCACAACTTCCTGGGAGTTGGAATGACAATGATCACACACAAGTGTCCATGTCACTCCATTTCCAGATGCTGGGAGCCACAGATCTTCCACATGCATTTGCTAGTGGGACTATCAACAGCTGTTGTTTTGGATTTTGCGGGGTGCCAGGCAGGACCAAGGAAGATCAGGTTGAAATACATATTTGACAGAGTCTTAGTTTTGGTGTCTTAGGTCACATTTCAGGTATTATCACTGAATAACAAATCCCTCCTGCACATGTTGACCTTAAAAAAACAACTTCCATTTAAAAAAAAACAACGCATAGTTTTTGTCCAGCAGCAACTCAGGAAGGGCTCAGCTGGGTGGTTTACATTTAGGGTCTCTCATGTTGCTATTGTCAGACAGTGGCTGGAGCTGAGAATGTGAGGCTGGAGCAGCCAGGGAAGCCAAATCTCTCCCTCTTCCCTCACTCCTAGGCCTCTCTAAGTAGTCTTCGTGCATGGGCCAATCAGAGCACTCATACAGAGGCCAAAGGTTCCGTAGCAAGTATTCCTATGAGCAAGGCGGATAGTCCACAACCTTTTATGACTAGCCTTGGAGTCACATGGCATCCCTTTCACCATTCTCTCTTGGTTAAAACAAGCTCACCAAGATTCAAGAGGACAGAGATATCTACCCAACGGGAAGAATAACATTGTAAGAAGAGCATGTGAAACGAGAGGTTTTGTGGCCGCCATGTTTGGAAATGGAATTTGCCACAGGTTAAGTTCTCTAGAAGCAGAAGTTGAAATAGAGATGCTGGTGTGTCATTTATGAAGAAAGAGGATAAATGGAGCAGCTGAGCAAGGGTGTGGCTTCAAATGAAGTCTCCCTCAGCCTGGTCTTTTGGGAAGCAGTAGAGCATGTGTTGCCCAAAGTATCTGTCACTCCACAATACAGAGAAGTAGGGCTTTTGTACACCCACATCAGTCAGCCAGAAGCTTAGGGAAGCCCCAGATTGAAGAGGAAACCCCCAGATATCTCTTAGAGAGGCAACTCCAGCTGTCCCAGGACACTTCTCAGGCAAGATTTGCTGAGTGAGCCTTCACTGGTGATCAGTAAAAACAGTCACTGGAAATCTGAGTGTGACCCCCAAGAGCCTCTGCTATAATAGGATATGAGGTGACATTCAAGTGCTAAACTCTATAGTGACTATCAGGTAAGGACCTGAGTGTCAAGGTAAGACCAGGACTTAGGATAAAAGATACTGAAGAGTTAGGAGAAGGCACATGCATGGCATATCCAAAGTGTCGTATATATCCAAACTCATATAGGATTTGAAGACATTTGGGGTCCAGGGCAGGAAATCCATTTAATTAGGTTTAGCAAAAAGGAAAATACATTGACTCATGAAATGAAGTCAATAGAAGGTGATCATCCAAGCTGGATCCAGGATATAAAATACTGTATCTTCAGAATCTCTATCTCTGTCTCTGTCTCTATGTCTCTGTGTCTATGTCTGTCTCTTTCTGTCTTTGTCTCTCATTCTCTCTCTCTCTCTCCCTCCCTCCCTCCCTCCCTCTCTCTCTCTGCCTCCCTCCCTCCCTCCTTTCTTCATTCCCAGGAGGCTGGTCACTTTTTGGTGGCAAGATGAGTGCCAGTAATGCCAGGCTCATATTTTCTTTCCTAAGCAAGCTCTTTCAGAAAAAAACTTTTCTTTCCCAATCAAACTTATAAAATTCTCACCGTTGAGTGTCATTGGCTATGATTAGCCTGACTTGGTCACATGGCTATCCCTGATCCAATCACTGCAGTTAATGTGATGTGATCCTCTAATTGGCCAGGCCTGGGTCACATGCCTACTCTTAGGGCTAAAGTTTAATTTAATTCCCAGAATTGTAAGAATTAAGTGTAAAGGAGAAGCAAAGTCACAGGAAAAGCAGGCAGCAGTTGCCAGAAGTGGTATAAGACCAGACTATTCCTAACAAAGGAAACTAATGACCATGTGAGGAATCCAGTCACTGGTGAAGTAGACCTGAAAAGTTAAAAATGATTCCATTCAGAGTCAAATGTTCCTGAGTCTTATTTGCTTCCAACTTTTTTGTCAGGAGAAAATGTTCATTCTAGAATTTGGAACAAGAGTCATGCCCCTGCAGACTTAAATTGCCCATGAGAGGTTGTGTGGCCCTGCCTTTGGGACTGGAGGATTTGAAATCAAGCCAAAAACTCACTGCAATTTTATTCTCCAGCTAGAATAGACAAGGTCCTTAGTAAGCACACGCATTTTTAAAACTCTACTGGTAGTTTTTGTTTGATCAAATCTGTTATAAAGATTAGAGGTTTGTGAAATGAGATCTCTGAAGAAAGTCAAAGAAATGGTTGTTAATTAACTAGGAGAAACAAACTGATACATACACATCCACACAACAGCAATGGAAGAGTATTTTAATTAAGTCATCTTCCCTATTAAAAAAAGATGGTAACTAGCCATTCTTGAGCTCTACTGCGGATGAAATAAAAAGCAAATCAGCTTAATTGAACCATTAGGGAATTAAACATGAGAAGGAATTCTTTGCTCAACATTGGCCTAAATTTTAAGCTCTATTTAATTGTAAGAGTCCTCTGGGTAAAAGAATTGTGTCTTCTTCATCTTCTCCAAAGTTTGAATGGATGGGTAACTGATAACATTAAGAGTAAAAATAGAGAGACTGGGACCTGAACTAGCTTCCATAACTTTTGAAATTTTATTTCTGGCTACAAACAATTCTGATTTATCTACTGTATACATGGCTAGTAATATTTTGATTGTAAGTGACCAGACTTCAGTGGCTTAAACAAATAAGGGGCTGCTTTTCTAATTTAACAAAAGTCTGAAGGCAACAGCTACTGGCCCTGATTTACTGTTCATGATGCTTTGGGGTTCTCCCTTGGGGTTGCAAGATGGCCACTGGAACTACAGATATTACAAGAAAGAAGAAGGAAGAGGAAAGAGACAACAGGGATATCAGCGATATGCCTGACCAAGAACCTGAATTTATGTCTTATTGGTCAGAAGTATGTAGTCTGGCCATCTCCAGCTGAATGTTAGCTATGGGCAACAGATTGAGAATAGGGGTTAGATCAACCCAATTCACAGTAGCTACACTATCTCTGCAAATACCTACCTGTGAACAAGGTGTGGACAAATAAACATTTGCCATAGTCATGCCTGGAATTTACACAGATCACATCTCAGCTTTCCCAGTTAACGAACCATTTACAGTTGGCTCTCTATGTTGTTTTGGGAAGTTCTTCTCCCCAGGGTTCATCATGACACTCAGGTGACACTATGAATCCTAGAAGAACATTGTCCTGGAGCTGGGGATTTAGCTCAGTGGTTCTGCTGCTTGCCCCACAAGCGCAAGGTCCCGAGTTCGATCCCTGGTATCAAAAAAAAAAAAAAAGAACGTTGTCCTGGTCAGGAAGTAGGCCCAGAAACATTCCTAATAATCCAATTTCCTGGTCTCAGTGGTTAAGGTACAGGTGGTCAGGTGGCTTGAGTGGGGCCAAACATATTCTTCCCCAGGATTTTTTTTACTTAGATTTAGAGAAAAATGGCTCTTCTTATTTTTGATGGTAGATCTAAAAACAGGAGCTCCTATGTAGCCAACATCTCCCCACCATGTGGAGAAGATATATCTTTAGAAGAAGATGGTGAGGCCACAGCCACACAGACATGTAAATTTTAGGGAGCGTGGTAGAGCAAGAGGAAGAGAAGGAACTACAATCTTGATAATCTTTTAAATTTCTGCATCCAGTGGTGAATGGACTTCCACCTACTTAAGCTGTAAATTCCCCTTCTTGCTCAAATTTGTATTGTTAGATTTCTATTCACTGCATGGATAGAGTTTTGGTTAAGTAAGAGGTTAGACAAACACCCAATCATACAACTGCTATTTATTTGAAATTAAGGAAAAAGTTTTCCAAGGAGAAACCAGGGAAATACTTAATGTATTTATTCCCAGCTAATAAGATTCTTTAACCACTTAGAAATACCACAGTATGCAAGTGCTGCAGTCAATTACATTTCTGTAATTGTTTCCTGTCTTTCTTTAGAGATCATTTAAGGAGCTCTAGGATGAGTGGATATGCTGGCTGCCCCACTGCTGCCCTTACTTTACATCCTGGAACATCTTGCTGTGGAAAGGACTTAGGGAGACAGCCTGGTCAGACGGGAATGGCTTGAAATAGGAGACAGATAACTGAGTCCTTACCTGTGCTATGCTACTATAGGGTTGTGTGGACTGGCACAAATCACTTGGCCTCTCTGGGCTTCTGTTTTTTCTCCTGTTCCACTGGAGGTGTGACCTAAAATCTTCTGAGGTCCCTTTCACCTCTACTGTTCTGTGTTGGTGCAATCACTTAGACTAATACCCTGACTTTGTGCATAGGGCCCAGGGACTTCTCAGATCACACAACCAGAACACAGGCTCGAGCAAAGACCTCCTGATTCCAACCTGTCCTCTGAGTGACACTGACTTCCTTGCTAAGTATGGGTGGAAGCTGGATTCTGTTAGATTGTTAGAACTTCCTCTTTGATTGCAGAGCTTCCTGACTAAATCCGTTTTTCCAAGCATGAAGGATGAGCACACTGCAAGTCTGGTCCCCATCTGGGTCACTCTTTTCCCTCTCTTAGGCCCAGGAGTTACCCCAGTGACTGACTGCTGTCATGCACATGCATGCACTTGGCACAGAAGGCCCAGGAGACAGGGTGTAAATGCATCCTGGAGGTCTAGTGGGGCATAATGGAAAAAAATCCATTTGGTACCCATGCCCTGTGGTGGTGGGTCTCTGAGTGGATCAGGAGGGGACATACAAAGACATCATTGAGCAGGTGGGCAAACACCAAGGAGAAGTTGTCAGGCTTAGGTGATGTCTGACACCCCCTCACCCCTTGTAACACTAACCAGAGCAGGGAGTGAGGAATCCATGGAGCTGGAGAGTGAGCCTGGTCACTGTCTCCCAGATGTCACCTCTTGGGAAAGAGGCGTACGTGGTTAAAAATAAAGGGAGAGGGTACTCTGTGTTCCACCATGTTCAGGAAATTCTTTGTTCAATGGATTTGATAGTGCAAACAATGCCTTTCGTGCCTTTAACTCCTGTATCTCCAAGCAGCCTGAGGGCTAAAGCAGTGTTCTTCTGGGACAATCTATCACTCTTTCAGCATTGCTCCCCCAGTCTGATGAGGATAAATATATCCCAAAGAAATCCTGAACAGCACAGACTTTTCCCAACCGTTTTGGCCATGACCCACAGTAGGAAATACATTTTTACCCCACAACCTGGCCCAAACGTATCTATATGGAAAAATACTGAAACCTAGTATGCAGGAAGCAAAACCGAACCTCACTTTGTGTGATCAGTCCTGGTATTTGCACCCTGTTCTGTTCTATTTGACTCCTTTTCAGTTTTATATATACATAAAGTAAGGAAGTAGATCCAGTAAACCGATCCAGTCCCATTTTCCAACACAGTGTGATAAACAGGGACTCCCAGTCTCCTTGGAACTGTTTGCTGAGTGTCTGGGGTTTCGTTTCCTCAGCATGCAGGTGCCGGGGGTGCTGCTCACTCATGGAGAGTGGGTTGGGGGACCGATCGGAAGCAGGGAACTGGGTGTCCGGGTAGCTGACAATGCACTTGTCCTGGGGAAAGATGACGCGGCATTAGGAGAAAGCAGCCAAGTGGGAGAGACGGAAGAGGCTGCATCAGAAGAACCTAGAGATGCAGCCTATGTGGGGGCAGGAGGTGACAGGGATGCTTCCCACTCACCAACTCACCAGAGTTCAGACCCTCGGCTTAGAAGCAGTTGCTGCAGGGAGGGTAGGCAAAAGCACCACCCTGCTGGGGCCCCGCATGGGGGAGCCTGTGCTCACCCCCACCCCCACCCCCACCCCCGCCCCAGGAACTCTTTCATACTCTCTGTCTCTTTCTCCCAACCCCAGCACCTCCGTTCCCCTCTCTTGGCAGCCATTGCTTCAGCAGCACTGTCCAGTTGTTTGGATTCAGCCTCCAGGGAGGCAGCACGCTATAGGAGTCATGCATCCCTGAAGACCTGGAATAGTTCAAGATTTACGTAATTCAAGAACTATCTTCCAAAAGAGGACGTGTAACTGTTTCATGTCTGCAATGGCTCCTCCGTGTGCCAGCAGCATAAATCCACCTTTTAACTCACTCAGCCTATAGCTCAGAAATAGTACCTGATCCTCTAGACAAGCTTTTAAATTTAGGGTGGTGAGTTATTTTGTGTCTTGCATATAATTTTATTTTTATCTATATTTTTATACTGCTATTTGGAATCCACATAATGCAAGTTCATGCAGACATTGGTTGCTTTTGAGTTTCTGCTTTCTGGAAGCCTCAGTAGCCTCTAAAACCTCCTAGACTCAGATTCACTCAAGGTCTTGGACTCCTACTCCAAGTCCTGGCCTGGGCCTCCCTGGTGTGGTCAACATTCAGAAGCAGACTCGAGGGAAAGACAGACCTTCCCGGGCGGGAGCAGCTCAGGGGCTATTTGGAGGTAGAAATACAGCAGAGCTTTGGTGGATGTGGGACCGAACGGGGCAGAGGAGAGAGGCAGCGGGGCTAGAGCCCACTGACAAAGCAGTCTCAGAAAAGGGGACAACGGGACAGAGCAGTTTTCAGGGAAAATAGTACTTCTGCTTTCCCCATGTCCAGGCATCTTTCCTTTAGGCATCAGTGTGGACTTCCTCAGAAGGGACGGAGATGCTGTGTTACAGATCTTTCCTCTGCAATGAAATTTCATCAAATGCATGAGTGAAACCACTACACAGCTCAGAAGACATTTGTCCTACTTAAGTGCTGAGTTGTTTGCCATCATTTTATGATGAATATTTCCAAACCCACTGAAAATGTCAGAGTTACATAGTGATTGCCATACACTGTCCCCTACAGTGGACGTTTTAAAGCTTACCATTACTTGTCACCAGTCCATCCACCGTCTTATTGTTTGGTGCACTGTAAAGTTGCTGAAGCAAATACACTTCCCCCGAAACATTTCGGCATGCACATCATTACCTAGAGGCCAATATTTGTTTGTATCTCTCTTTATCTTTTGTATTTCATCGTGGCAAAATACAGAACATCAGGGCGGGGGATTTAGCTCAGTGGTGCCACCGCCTAGCTTAAAAGCACAAGGTCCCGAGTTCGATCTCTGATACCAAAAAAAAAAAACAACAAACATAACATCAAACTTACGATCTTAACCATTATTTAGTATACAGTCAGTGGCATTAAATACATTCACATTTTTGGGCAAACGTTTTCACCATTCATCTCCAAAACACTTTTCATCTGGCAAAACTGATACTCTCTACTAATTTAACAAAAACTCCTTCCTAGCCCCTGGACACTGCCATTCTACTCCTTTTTTAAAGGTCTTTTCTTTTTTTATGGGTACATGTTTGCAGTACATAATGGTTATATTTCTTGTGGGGAGTTGGTCCGTGTGCATGACACATCTTAACCCTTTTTTATCTCCTTCTCTTCCCCTTGCCCCCTTCTTCCACCTCTCAGTCCCCTTCCCTTTTGCAGAAGACCTAGCTACCTATTTCCCATTATCTTTTATTTTGCTCTTCATATTTTGGGTTCCTCGTATAAGAGAAACCACGCAATATTTAAGCTTGTGTATTTGATTTATTTCACTTAACAATATGATCTTAAGGTGCCCATTTTCCTACAAATGACTGAGCTTCTTCATGGCAGAGCAGTATTCCATTGTGCATAAATGTCACATTTTTCATCCAGTCATCTGTTGATGGACATATAGGCCACTTCCAGGAGTTAACTGTTGTGAGTTGTGGTGCTATAAACATGGATATACATGTATTACTGTAATGTGATGTCTTTAACTCTTTAGCAAGATGCCTAGGAGGTGAATAGCTGGGTCAAATGGAATTTCTAGCTTTAGTTTTTTGAGGAGTTTCCATCCTGATTTCCATAATGGTTATACTAGTTTACATTCCCACCAACAGTGTAGAAATGTTCCTTTTACCCTGCAGCCTCGCCAGCATTTGTTATCATTTGATTTCTGGATGATAGCCATTCTTTCTGGAGTGAGATGGAATCTGAGTATTGTTTTACTTTGCATCTTTCTGGTGGCCAGAGATGTTGAACATTTTTTCATGTATTTCTTGGCTGTTTGTATTTCTTTTTTCTTTTCTTTTCTTTTTTTTTTTTTTTTTGGTATGTACTTATTCTTTTGAGAAGTGTCTATTCTTTTCAGTTGCCCATTTTTTGATTTTTTTTAATTTTGGGGGTCTAATATTTTTTGAATTCTTTACATATTTTAGATATTAATCCTCTGTCCAAGGAATAGCTGGCAAATTGTTTTCCCATTCTGTTGTTTTTTCACTCTCAAGGTTGTTTTCTTTGCTGTGCAGAAGCTTTTTAATTTGATGTCCTTCCATTTGTTGATTCTTGGTACTATTTCTTTTACAGTGGTAAAAGAAAATATGGTTCTGTTCAGAAAGTCTTTGCCTATGGCTATGTCTTCAAGAGTTTTACCTATTTTATATTCCAGCAGATTAAATGTTTCTGCTTTAAAATTAGATGTTTGATCCATTTTGATTTTAGTTTAGTGCATGGTAAGGATAAGGATCTAGATTCAATCTTCAGCATGTGGACGGCCAGTTTTCCCAGCACCATTTATTAAAGAGACTATCTTTAGGGCCAGGGATTTAGCTCAGTGGTTCCACTGCCTACCTTGAAAGCAGAAGGTCCTGAGTATCAAATACCTGGTACCAAAAAAAAGAGAAAGAGACTGTCTTTCATTCAGCATATGTTGTTGGCCCCTTTGTCAAAGATCAGATAAGTGAATGTGGTTGGAATTATTCTGTATTCCCTTTTCTATTCCACTGATCCACATGTCTCTTTTTGTGTGAATACCATGCTGTTGTTAACACTGTAGCTTTGTAGTATAACTTGAAGTCTAGAACTGTGATGCCTCCTGCTTTGCTCTTGTTGACCAGGATTGGTTTTGGTATCTTGAGTCTCTTCTTGTTCCAGATGAATATTATGATTGTTTTCTCTAGTTTTGTGAAGAATTCTGTGGGTATTTTAATTGGATTGCATCAAATCTGTTTATCAGTTTTGGAAGTGTGGCCATTTTGACAATACTGGTTCTGCCTACCCAGGGACAGGGTCATTCTACTTTCTGTAACTATGAGTTTGACTATTCCAGGTACCTCATATAAGTAAAAACACACAGTTCTTATCCTTTTGTGCTTGTTACTTTATTTAGCATAATGCTATATGGGTGTTAGAAATCCCTCCTTTCAAAAGAGTCAATAATATTTCATTTTATTTACATGTCATATTTTGGGTTTTTGTTCATCTGTTAATGGTCAGTTGGGTTGCTTCCACTTTTGCGTATTGCGAATAATGCTCCTCTGAACACCAGTGTATAAATATCTGTTCAAGTCTCTGCTTTTACTTCTTTTGAGTTATACCAAGAAATGGAATTGGATTATAGGGTGGTTCTATTTTCAGCTTTTGAGGAAAATACACTGTTTTCCACAGTGGCTACACCATTTCACACTCCCACCAATGGACAAGAGGTCCAGTGTCTTCACATCTTCCTAACATTTTTTTTTTCATAGTAGTCATCCTACTGGTTATAAGGTAGTGTTTGGTTGTGGGTTTGCTATGTATTTCTCTCATGATTAGTAATATTGAGCATCTTTTCATGTGCCTTTTGACCACATTTATAGCTTCTTTGGAGCAATGTCTACTAAGTGTCCCTTGCCTCTTTTTACCTTATAAGGTAAAATTTACACATGATGAATGCACAGATACTAAGTGTACCATCACAGGAGCTCTGATAAATGCAGCTCAAACTCAGCCTAGGCACAGATCATGACCATCACTCTGGAAATTTCTTTCCGATCCACTGTCAATCATTCCATACCCCACCCTTAGTGACAATTACTATTCTGACATTTTTTTTTCCTGCCATAGATTAATTTGCCTGTTATACAACTTTAAATATGTGGAGTCATACAGTATGTGTTCGTTTGTGTCTGGCTTCTTTCACTCAGTATAATGGTTTTGAGATTCATCCATGTTGCAAATATTAGTTATCATTTCTTTTGGCTGCTGAGCAGTATTCTTTTGTATAAATAGGCCAGAGTTTGTTTATCTATTCTTTTGTTGATGGGCTGGGCTGTTTCCAGTTTGGGGCTATAATGAATAAAGCTGCTGGGAACAATCTTGTTAAGTCCTATTTTTTGTTACAACAAAAGCAAAATGTCATGAACTTGAAGCCTCAATACAAATTTTCAGCTAAGCCTGATATCTTTGTGGGTAGAAAAATAACCAATAAATAAGAGCTATCTTTTGTGGACGGCATACAATATCTCAGACATATGGTAAAAACTCAGTTTTCCATCTATCAATCATTCCATCAAGCCCAACCAGTTGGTTTTCTAGATGAGCAAACTAAGGCTAAGAAACAGAAACTGACTTGTCCCAAATCCAAGAGCTTATCTACAGAAGACCCTATTTTTGCCTTCTGGAAAGTGCCATGAATAATATTGATTCTCAAGACTAATAGAAGATGAGTATGATATTTTGTTTTTGTTTTGGTTATCGCAATGTATTATGATACTGGTATCATTTTTATTTGTCTTCTGTGGTGGCCTTAATTATAATGAAAGAACAAGGGATAGCCAAGGATTACAACTTTAGAAATAAAGGCAATTTATTTACTAAGAAATCTTCAGAGACAGCAAGAAACTTGAAAAAAAACCAAACTAGTGGCATATTGTAAAAAAGAAGCTTTCTTATTGTAAAATACTAGAAAAATAATAAGACTTCCAAAAGATAAGTGCTTGATCAGCTTTTTGTCCATTTATAAAGCAGATATTAAGACCAAATGAAAAAGTGCCAGAGGAAGTAAGGAGAGACTTACAGTTAGTACATACCAAATGCCAGGGAAGCCCTCTGCTCGGTTAACTGTCTTAGTTACTTTTCTCATTGCTGAAACAAAATAGTCAACACCCAAAGTTGAAGGAAAGGTGCACTTCCGCTTAGAGTTTGTAGAGGCTTCAGTCCATAGCTGGCTGCTCCATGGCATGGCAGAGGGGCATCACAGAGTAGGCAGGCAGACGGCAGCAAGCAGCAAGTGACAAGCAACCACACTAGCCCTCTTTCTGCCCCTTATATTTTATCTAGGCTTTTTATATTTTATCTGCCCTTAGGATGGGCAGCACTCACACACTTAACTCCATCATCACACACTCTAGATCCAGCCACCTCTGAAAAGCCCCAGCTATGACTGCATGAGGCTTTGGGAGACATCTAGATACATAACTTTTGTACATTTCCCTCACTTCCCAGCAACCTCCATATCCCTTTTCCCTTCTTTATTACAGCCAGCCTCCTGATTTTTAGCTAGAAATGGGACCTCACAGAGTAAGGGTTTCTGCTGCTTCTTTGATAGCTAGGTTTGGCATGTGACTTAATTCTGACCAATTGGACATGACTAGAAGTGTGTACAACTTCCAGGATGCAAGTGACTTAAAAGGAAGGTGTTCCCTCCTTTGCTCTTTTCTCCTCATAGGTGAACCAGTGCAGGTTTAATGGTTAGAGCTAGAAGAGCTGTTTAGGATCATGAGCTGGAAGAAATGTGGAGGGAACAGCGAAAGAAAAATACTTGATGACCACAGAGCTACCTTACAAGTTCTAGACTATACATCTTAAAGTTTGCATAAGAGAAAAATATATATTTTTTGTTAAGTGACTGTTACTCTATTTTATGTCATTCTAGCTGAATCCAATCTTGGTACATGAGATATTTCCATCCTTACTTTACAGACCAAAAAACCTGACTCAGAGTTTCCACAGCCAGAGGGCACTAGCTCCTCAAGGAGAACAATGCTCCACCCTTGAGGCAGTTTATTCACCCACCTCCCAAAGCTAATAATGTTGAAATGCCAAGAAAATATTCCCTTCAGGCTTCACTCCCTGCCCTGGAGCCATGCTATGCTCTGCTCACAGACATGGAAGTAAGTGCCTCTCTCCTTGCAAGTTAACCCTGGAGACTTCATCATCACTGTAGGCAGGAAGCCAGGTTTCAATGAGCAACGAATCTTGTGTATGTGACTCTGGGAAAATTGCTTACCATACAAACCTCAGTTTCTTCCCATCCAAAACAGGTATGGTGGTAATATCTATGATGGAGTTGCAGGGCAAACTGAGCTAGAGAATGCACGCTGCCTGGCACTCACTTCATGATCAATAAGGGGTAGTGTGTACCCTTCATCTCTGGCCTACAGTCAGACCTGCTATTTCTTTTTCCATAGCTTCCTGTCTTCCATTGTGGAACGTATTTCTTCTAATCTCCCTCCCTAAACAAAATTAAACAAAACCCCCTTTTCTTCTTGTACGGGAAGCTCTCCACTCTGATGTCACCCATGTTCACACAAATCCCTCCTGCATTCAACTCAACTGCACCTTGGAAGGCAACAAATAGGCCCCACATGGCTGCCAAGCACTAGCCCTAGGCCTGAGTTTTCTAGCATGAGTTTTAACAAGAAAGCTGGTGTTCCTAAAAATCACAGCTTGCATTTTTTTTTGCACTGGGAAATTAACCCAGGGCCTTCACACACTGAGCTACATCTGCAGCCCTTTTTAATTCTTTTTTTTTTTTTTAATTTTCAGACAGGGTCTTTTTAAGTCACTAAAGTGCCCAGGCTGGGCTCAAACTTGTGACCCTCCAGCCTGAGCTTCCAAGAGTACGAGACTCCATGCATGTCACACCACGTCCAGTTTTGGCTTGCATTTCCTACATTTCCATTTCTCACTCTTGAAAAACAGTTGGCACAAAACAAGACAAAATAAACAAAAGACATAAAGCACAAAATTTGTCTTTAAAAGCACCCACAAAGTTAAACAGCATCTCACAGGTACCTGGAGACCCCATGGCCAGCTCCCTGGGTGGGCATTCTCTGTGGGTCAGTTTGAAAAGGGGTACCCCGCCACTACAAGTCTTTCTGGGGATAAGTCCCCCAACCCTGCTCTTTGTCAAATGAATCCTTCTGATGTGATAATGAATACTGTACAGATTAATGCAATGGCTTCCACCCATAGGTCAGGAGGCCTTCATGGGGGAACACAGAGTTTTTGTCAGATGATCTTCAAATCTATCTGTATGCTTTATTTTCTAGGGATTCAATCTCCTATATGTCTCTCACATGGCTGTACCTCTATTTTTCATATATACGTGTATATGGACATATATACATATATATGAACATATATACACATATATGTATATGTATATGCTGTTATGATAAATAAAATAATTAAAAAAGCATTAGAGGGCTGGTGATGTAACTAAGTGATAGGATGCTTACCTAGCCTGCACAAAGCCCTGCGTGCAATCCTTAGCACTGCAAAAAAAAAAAGGCATTACATAAGCATTAGATAATCAATAGATACTAAATACATACCTACTAATATTCAAGGATTAACAAATCCCTAGCTTAATGCCACTCAACCAGAACTTTCTAGAAATTATCCCACAGTTTAGTAGCTTTCATGGTAGAGCTTCAGACACAAAAGCAGTTTAAGGAATGGATTTTTGGAGGCCACTAGAGCATTTGACCACCTCCAAATCACATTGAGATGGGTGTGTAGTATAGCTACACTGATAAATACTAATCCAGGCCTTGGGTCAGGACTGCTTGTGCCCCAAGAGCAGAGCATGCACGTCTCTGCCCTCTCAGAAGTATGAGGCTCTGCATACATCGAGTACTCAGTGGCTGGCAATCAGAACCACAGGCACAGGGGATTAAGCAGAAAAAGTGAGGAACTGGAAGTAGAAAATGTGTAGATGGGCAAGCTACTCATCTCTTGTTCAGCTGGGACTATCTGGCTGCAAGCAACAGAAATCCACTCTGGACAAAGGAGTTGAAAGGAAGTATGAGGAGACATGTTGAAGAACTGAGCCACAGACAGAAAGAAGAGCGATGGTAATAGTGGGTACTTTGCGAGAGGGATGTTTCAATCTCAACTATTTCCATCTGTGTGTTGCTTCACCAAGATTTGGATTCTTTGGGAAGAGTACAGAACTGTCCAGAGGAGAGCAGGATGCCAGGAGGGCGGCCTCTGGCATCTGTCCATCAACACAGGGAAAGATATTTTCCTCAAAGAAACCGAGGATGTTGGCACCAGAAAAAGGGAAAGGGATGCTAAGCATGGAGGACACAGAGAAGGCTAGTTCTGTCCTTCTAGGACTTTATCTCTTCATCTGTAAAATGGGAATTGGTTACATTGCAAAAACCTAATGAAATAACACAGAGCATAGTGTGTTATATGGGAGGTGCCTAATATAAGTCTCCAGACCTTCTCTCCAGAGAATGAAGATATTTTCATTGGCTTTGCAAAGAATGTATTTCCAAAACAGATCCAAGAACTTTCAAGTCTAATCACATCATTTACAGATCTGAACCTCAACTGAGTACAAGCAATAAATTTCTGCATGTGTGATACATTATTTACCACAGGGAATACAAAATAAACCAAGTTTTGCATGAGTCTTTTCCTGTAGGCAGGCAGGGGTTCTGGAGGAAGTCAACCCAATGGCCAATCCGTTGGATCAGAGGTTAATAGAGCTGTTATTTGCTTCCAATATTACAGACTCCCCTCTGTGATCCATGGCCAATTGCCCATTGAGGAAGCTACTACAGCCTGAACAATTTCATTCAAAAATCATATCATTTTATTTTTTATTTCTCATTGACACACACTCTTTCCTTTCCCTTAAAAAAAGTGACCTACACATTCGAGAGATGCAGATGAAAACAACACTGAGATTCCACCTCACCCCAGAAAGAATGGCTGATATCAAGAAATCAACCAATAATAAATGCTGGCAGGGGTGTGGAGAGAAAGGAACCCCTCTCCATTGCTGGTGGGAGTGCAGACTGGTGCAACCACTGTGGAAGTCACTATGGAGATACCTCAAAGAACTAGGACTACAGGTCCCATTGGACCCAGCTATTCCCCTGCTGGGTATCTTCCCCGTAGAATTAAAAAGAATCATACAGCGGAGTCGCGCGGAAGACGCTGAATCACCCCGCTGCAGACAGGCAGGTCTGCCCACGACCTACCGAGGTCCCGAGTCTCGCGGAACACACCAAATCACCCAGCTGCAGACAGCCAGCCACCTGGTTCCACACTACAAAGTTGCAGAGGACACCAGACCACCAGACCACGGTACTGAGTCCCGCTGCTCCTGGCCCAGAGGTAGGGGCTTCTGAGCCGCCCTCCCACTGCTCCTGGTCCAGAGGAAGGGGCTTCCCAGCCACCATCCCTCCGGCTGCTCCCAGGCCAGAGGAAAGGGCTTTTGGGCCACCTTCTGTCCTGCTGCTCTTGGCCCAGAGGAAGGGGCTTCTGGACCACCATCCCTCCCACCGCTCCTGGCACAGAGGTAGGAGCTTCTGAGCTGCCATCCCACTGCTCCTGGTCCAGAGGAAGGGGCTTCCTGGTCGCCATCCCTCCAGCTGCTCCCAGCCCACAGGAAAGAGCTTTTGGGTCACCATCCCTACCACTGCTCCCGGCCCCTGTCCCACCTCTCCCAGCTCAGAGGAGGTAATCCATGCAGGTGCCAACAGCCCCCCGCCCCAGTTGAAATGAGAAAACATGTAAATAAGTCTCAAAAGCAGACTTCCACATCACCTACAGCAACCCCAAAGGGAAATGAGATGGAACACTCTGATACTCAACCACCTGGACCCACTGAACTGGCAACAAAAGATCTGGAAAAAATGAAATTAGAAATAATTTCTCAGATAACAGGAGAAATTGTGCCCCTAGTGCAAGACATGATTAATAAATCTAGAGAGGAGCTCAGGAACATGATGGAATCCCAACATAAGAAACAAATGGAATCCATAAAACAGATGCAAATAGATTTTCAGGACATGAAAAACTCCGCTGAAAGTCTACACAGCAGAATGAGCCAATGTGAGGACAGAATTTCAGATATAGATGATAAGATTGCAATTAGTGACCAGGAAAAGAAAAATTGCTTCAAAATTATAAGGGAACATGAGAAATCAATCCAGCAGCTGCTAGATGATGCAAAAAAGAATAACATAAGACTGATTGGGCTCAATGAAGAAACAGGAGAGAGTGGAGATGACATAAAAAAATCTCTTCACAGAAATAATGGCAGAAAACTTTCCAAGCAGGGGAAAAGAGCTTGACATACAGATAAGTGAGGCATATAGGACTCCAAATAGCCTTGATCAAAAACAATCTACACATAGGCATATCATTGTTAAGATTCCAGAAACTCAACAGAAGAACAAAGTTCTACAAGCAGTTAGAGAAAAGAAACAAATCACATACAAAGGAAAGCCCATCAGAATCACAGCAGACTTCTCAACACAAACCATCAAGGCAAGAAGGGCTTGGAGTGACATATTCCAAGCCCTAAAAGAAAACAGCCTCCAACCCAGATTGATGTACCCTGCAAAACTATCTTTCAAAATGGATGGAGAAATAAGATACTTTCATGACAAAGAGCACCTTAGGAACTTCATGAATACCAAACCAGCACTCCAAAGAATTTTACACAATAGCCTAGGAACAGACATTGAGGATCACAACCCCAGGAAGCAAAGCAGAATGAACCCATCTGGCATGACAAGAAATTAAATGGAAAGGAGGAGAAACCAACAAAAAGAAAAAGTCATGGCAATGACAAGTCAATACGTTTCAGTTATAACCATCAATGTTTATGGTCTGAATTCACCAATCAAAAGAAATAGACTGGCAGAATGGGTCAAGAAGCAAAATCCAACAATATGCTGCATACAAGAAATACACTTAATTCAAAAGGAAACTCATAAACTGAAAGTTAAAGGGTGGAAAATAATACTCCATGCGACAGGAACCCGAAAAAAAGCAGGAGTAGCTATCTTCTTTGTAGATCAAGTAGATTTCAAACCAACACTGATTAAGAGAGATGAAGAAGGGCACTACATCCTTGTAAAGGGAAGAATTCAAGCGGAAGAGATGACAATCATAAATATCTATGCACCAAACACTAGTGCACCCAACTATATAAAACAAATACTAACAGACATGAAAAGTCATAGATGCACTAATACAATTGTAGTGGGGGACCTCAACACCCCACTGTCACAAAGAGATAGATCAACTAGACTAAAAATAAGGAATGAAATACTAGAGCTCAATCAAACTCTTGAACAAATGAACTTAACAGATGTTTACAGAGTCTTCCACCCCACAAAATCAGCATACACATTCTTCTCAGCTGCACATGGGTCATTCTCCAAAATAGACCACATACTCACGCATAGAACATGTTTAAGTAAGTGCAAAGGAATTGAAGTTATCCCCTGTATATTATCAGATCATAGTGTGATGAAATTGGAGATCCATAGCAAAAGAAACTGGAAAAATGTCATAAACATGTGGAAGTTGAACAACACACTTCTGAATAACCAATGGGTCACAGAGGAAATTAAAGAAGAAATCAGACAGTTCCTTCAATTAAATGACAATGACAATACAACATATCGGAATCTATAGGAAACAATAAAAGCGGTCTTAACAAGGGAAATTCATAGCAGTGAGTACGCATGTTAGGAAAACAGAATGAGCCCAATTAAACAACCTGATGCTTAACCTCAAGCTTCTAGGCAAAGAAAAGCAGGACAACCCCAGAGCTCATACAAGGGAGGAAATTATAAAGATCAGAGGAGACATCAATGCAATGGAGACTAAGAGAACAATACAAAAAATCAATGAAGCCAAGAGTTGGTTCTTCGAAAGAATCAATAAAATTGACAAACCTTTAGCCAACCTTGTCAGGAAAAGGAAAGAAAAGGCCCAAATCCATGCAATTAGGAATGAAAAGGGTGAAATCACAACAGACCCAGAAGAAATCCAGAGGATCATCAGTACCTACTTCCAGAACCTATACGCCAATAAGATGGACAACACAGAAGAAATGGACAGATTCCTAGATACATATGAATTACCAAAGTTGAACGAAGAAGACCTAAAAATTCTGAACAACCCAATATCAACCAATGAAATTGAAAAGGTAATTAAAAACTTACCAACTAAGAAAAGCCTGGGCCCTGATGGCTTCACTGCTGAATTCTACAAGACATTTAGAGAGGAACTGCTACCGCTACTGTTTAAACTCTTCAATGAAATTGAAAGGGAAGCAATACTCCCAAATTCATTCCTGGAAGCAAGCACCACCTTGATCCCCAAGCAGAGAAAGATCCAACCGAAAAGGAGAACTATAGGCCAATCTCACTAATGAACAGAGAGGCAAAAATCCTTAATAAGATACTGGCAAATAGAATGCAGAAGATCATCAAGAAGATCATACACCATGATCAAGTGGGATTCATCCCAGGGATGCAGGGATGGTTCAACATATGCAAATCAATCAATGTAATACACTATATCAATAGAGCCAAGGACAAAAACCATATGATTATCTCCATAGACGCAGAAAAAGCATTTGACAAAATCCAACATGCATTTATGCTGAAAACCCTCCAAAAAATTGGAATAGATGGTCTCTATCTCAAACTGATAGAAGCCATCTATGAAAAACCAACAGCCAATATCATACTAAATGGTCAAAAACTGAAATCCTTCACACTAAAATCAAGAACAAGACAAGGATGTCCACTATCATAACTCTTGTTAAATATAGTTTTGGAAACATTAGCCACGGCAATTAGACAAGAGAAAGAAGTAAAAAGAATAAAGATAGGTAATGAAGAAGTCAAATTGTCATTATTTGCAGATGACATGATACTCTATATAGAAGACCCCAAGAACTCCACCAAAAGCCTTCTAGACTTAATAACCAAATTCAGTCAAGTAGCTGGTTACAAGGTCAACACACAAAAATCAATAGCTTTCCTCTACATGAATGACAGACTCACTGAGAGAGAAATAGGGCAAATAATTCCTTTCACAATAGCATCCAAAAAACTGAAATACCTAGGAATCAACCTAACGAAAGAAGTCAAAGACTTCTTCTCTGAAAACTATGGCACTCTGAAAAGAGAGATTGAAGATGATATCAGAAAATGGACAGACATCTCCTGCTCCTGGGTAGGAAGGATTAATAGAGTGAAAATGGCCATACTTCCAAAACTGCTATATAGATTTAATGCAATTCTAATTGAGATCCCAGCAGCATACTTCATGGACCTTGAGAAAACAATACAAAAATTCATTTGGAATAAGAAGTGACCCAGAATAGCAAAAGCAATTCTAGGTAACGGAGACATGGCAGGGGGTATCACAATCCCTAACCTGCAATTCTACTACAAAGCTACTGTGTTAAAAACATCATGGTACTGGCAAAGAAACAGACCTGAGGACCAGTGGAACAGATTAAAGATGCAGAAACAACGCCAGATACACTCAGCCATCTCATCTTCGATAAAGGAGCCAAACACCCTCACTGGAGGAAAGATATCCTCTTTAATAAATGGTGCTGGCTTCAACTTGCCAAAGATTAAAACTAGACCTATATCTCTCGCCATGCACTAAACTAAAATCAAAATGGATTAAAGATCTAAATATTAAAATAGAAACTCTGAACCAGTTGGAACAGAGGTTAGACAGAACCCTTGAAGACATCGGTGTAGGAAAAGATTTTATGAACAAAACCGCAGTTGCTCATGAACTAGCACAAACAATCAACAAATGGGATCTCTTCTTATTAAAAGGCTTCTGCACAGCAAGAGAAACCACCAGCAGTGTGAAGAGACAATCCACAATGTGGGAAAAAAATCTTCACCTGCTCTTCCTCAGACAAAGGTCTACTATCTTGAATCTATAAAGAACTTAAAAAGATCAGACCTCCCAAATTTAAAGACCCAATCCAAAAATGGGCATCTGAAATGAAAAGACATTTCTCAGACAAAGCAGTAGAAATAGCAAATAAATACATGAAAAAATGTTCAACATCACTGGTCATTTGAGAGATGCAAATGAAAACAACGCTGAGATTCCACTTCACTCCAGAAAGAATGGCTGCTATCATGAAATCAACCAATAACAAATGCTGGCCGGGCTGTGGGGAAAGAGGAACGCTTCTCCACTGCTAGTGGGAGTGTAAACTGGTGCAAGCACTGTGGAAATCAGTATGGAGATACCTCAAAGAACTAGGACTGGAAGTCCCATTTGACCCAGCTATTCCACTGCTGGGGATCTTCCCCAAAGAATTAAAAGAATCATACCACAGTGATATATGTGCACCCATGTTCATAGCAGCACAGTTTGTAATAGCTAAAACTTGGAAACAGCCCAAATGCCCATCAACTGGAGACTGGATAAAGAAAATGTGGTTGTTTTATAAAATGGAGTACTATTGAGCCATGAAAAATGAGAAATTAGAGACATTTATAGCTAAGTGGATGCACATTGAGATGATACTCTTAAGTGAAATAAATAGGACACACATGTATAAATACCGAATAGTTTCTCTGATGTGAGAAGCTGAAAGTGTAAATAAGGACTAAATGTATAATAGGTAATGTGAAATAGGAAGAAAAGGGGCAAAGGGGAAGGAAGTGGGAGGGCTAGGGGAAAGGAAAGAAGGGAATGGGATTAATATGAGAAAATGGAAAACTAGGAACAAAATCTTTGTAAATAGGGAGGGATGGAGGGGTTGAAGGGAGGGCTGGGCAAGGGTGAAAAATAAGAACCAAGAGAGACTATGTAAAGGTGCAAATTTCCAATGATGAATGTCATTATATTGTATAGCTAAAATGTACCAATGATTAGAATAAATAATCGATAATGTAAAATAGGAAGAAAAGGTCCAAAGGGGTAGGGGTAGTGGGAGGGGCAGGGGAAAGGAAAGAAGGGAAAGGAAAAATGCTGGGAAATGGAAAAAATGGAAATAAAGTCTTTGTAAATAGGGAAGGGTGGAGGGCATGAAGGGAGGGCTAGGAATGAACCAAGATGCATTATGTAAAGGTACAATTCCCAATGAGAAATGTAATTGTGTTGTATACCTAAAATGTACCAATAAAAGAATTTAATAAAAAAAAAGAATCATACAACAGCGATATATGCACACCCATGTTTATAGTGGCACAGTTTGTGATAGCTAAAGCTTGGAAACAGCCCAAGTGCCTGGAAACTGGATAAAGAAGATGGAGTTTTTAAAAATAAAATACTCATCCATAAAGAATGACAAGCTAGAGACATTTATAGCTAAATGGATGCACATTGAGGCCATACTCTTAAGTGAAATAAATAGGACTCACATGTGTAAATACCAAATAGTTTCTCTAGTATGAGAAACTGAAAGTGTAAATAAGGATTGAAATGATTAAAATGAATAATTGATAATTTGAAATAGGAAAAGGTCCAAAGGGGTAGGGGTGGTGGGAGGGGAAGGGGAAAGGGAAGAAGGGAAAGGAAAAATTATGAGAAAAGAAAAAAAAATGGAAACAAAATCTATGTAAATAGGGAAGGGTGGAGGGGGTGAAGGGTGCACAGGTAATGAGGAAAAAATAAGAACCAAGATACATCATGTACAGGTAAAGCACCCAATGATAAATGTAAATGTATTGTATACCTAAAATGTACCAATAAAAGAATTTTTTTAAAAAGTGACCTACAAATTTTTCAACTTTTAGGTTCATGTATTCCAGTGTGAATGTGGGCACTGACCAGGGCCTGCTGGGTGGGTGTGGTCAGTGGTTTTCTTCATTCTTTTTTGATTCAAGTTTTTGCCAACATATATTTTTGCCTAATTTCAATATCTTTCCATCAAACCAATGTTTTTGTTACATTACTATTTCAATTTTTTTGCCCAGAAATACTATGAAATTTGACCAAATACTGATAGTTATTGAAAGATGGTGCTATTGAAAAATGTTTCAAAATCCAACCCTGATGAATTTGTTGAAATAATGAACCATAAGGCCTTTTCACCTTTCAGGATAGTGTTTTTTATGCTAAAAATAAAGTAATAATACTGGTCTTAGTCTGTTAATGGTTGGTTTTCATCCTAAGAGAAATGGCAAGACACTGAATGATTTTAGGCAGAAGATAAAGTGACCAGGTTAGGCTTTTAATAGATTTCTGTAACTACTGAAAATGGATCGGAGAACAGAGATCAGGAGTGAGAATGGAAGTAATGGATATAAGAGTGTTGTGTTAGCATGGGTGGGAGATGATGTAAGCCTTGGTCCGTCTCTGGACCAAGATGGTAGCAAGAAGTTGGGGATAACTGGACAACATTGATTAAGTGATTGATTAGGTGGTTGGGGCAGAAAAACATGAGTCAAAAATCAAGATGGGAAATTAAATATTTCTGTGCACATAAAGGCAGAACAGCATTCATGATTAGGTAATTAGTCTCGAAAGTTAATATTATAGCCAAATATAGCCATTGGACTTACATCCACTTCCTATGGATTTGCCTTGAAGATCGAGAAAGTCAATATCCAAAGGCCCAAGTTCTTAATGTTTTATATGATAAACTTCAAGGAAAAATCTATTCCTTCCTTTTGCATGGCAGATACACTTTAAATTGAACATTAAGTATATTTATGAAAGAAACATTCTCTGTATGCCTTTTCTCTGGAGATGGATGATGTTTTTATACAGAACTATTAGTGTCAGGATAAAGAATACTGCCAGGTTGAATTGTATGATGTTTTCATAATGTGGGAGAAACATTCTCAAAACACAATTGTGACTTTAAACATTTTTTCCATAGAGGAGTTCTCTTTTGGGAAAAGGAACTTTTCTTTATAATTTCTGCAGCCACACACAGATGAATATAAAAAAGGCACAATATGTCAATTATGAAACATATCTACATTTTAAGTGAACACAGACTTTTTCTAGATACATCTTAAACTTTCAAGTCAGGAATTCTAGATTAAGACAGGAATAACTACTCTTGTTTTTAAAATCACTCTAATTTTCTTCTTCTTGAACACCTTACATCAGCAACACTACAAACAAGCCCTTTTCAGAAAATCCTCTGAGGCGTTAGTATCTTCATAAATGTTTCAATAACAAAGACTACTTATATTTGTGTAATACTTCTCTAAATATTTTCATGGTTTTATCTTACCAAATTTCTATCACCATACGGTACACAAGATGGAAATGTTCCCATTTGATAGATGATTTACGCGGGTCAGACACCAGCATGTGCTAGTAGTGTTCTGTGTTCTTTTCCTTATAATTCCCATGTCTCTGTTGCTGTTTTAAATTTCCTCATGACTCCTCCCTTGCTGTATCCAAAATCTATAACAATGGAAGAAATCAATGACAACCTGTGTGTCAAAAAATACTTACTGAGCCTTGAAGTATTGGTTAGTACAATGGCTCAAACAGAGCAAAAGTTTGTTCCACTCTCTCCTAACATCCAGTGGTCCTGGGCAGCTCAGGGAGGTTGATCCAGGGACTCAAGTTCATTTCACCTTGACATTGCTGCTCTGCTGTAAGACTAGATTTTCTCCTTCCCAGCTCCTTTAGTATGTCTGTAATTTTTTTCATGACATGTACAGATCAAAAGGCATACTCAGAAGATTTGTTTACTAATGGATCAGGTCCAAACAGTTTAATAATTATGTCCTAACAACTTAGTAATATTTGAAAAAATGAACAAGAATAAATTATATTTTTACTTCATCGTCAAATAATCACAATTTCCTAACAATTGGACATGTGTGCCTGTTGGCCACTGTCCAACTGTGCAACTCAATCCTTAGGCTCAGATAGGATATTGTCGTGGTAGTTCCCTGTTCCACACTGATTTTTCACAATGTACACTTTTATCATAATAACAACCTGGAACACAAGTTCAGAAAGACATGATGTCATGTAATGTTAAAACTGTGGACTACTTTGAGCTAGTAGTTTTGCACGGTATCTAAAAGAGTTGATGAGTTTTCACTCAAACGTCTGAACTACAACTTTTACTGTGCTCCTCTAAATTCACTGAAGTAACTCCAGGTGACCTGGCACACAATTTTGGGGACCATGGGCCTACAGTGCTGTCTTTGTTCTGTGGCTCTACCTGAGAAGCAATGCTCCTAATCTCTTTGGCAGTTGCTTACTCTGCTGGCCCCAGGCTCCTGTCATTATGTAGCAGCCCTGGTGTCATGGCAGAAGGAATGGGTATGATGCATTTACCAGCAATTTCCTTGCTACCAGCTCTCAGCCAGTGGGAGTCAAGCTTCCCATTCTGTTTTCCAAACTCCATGAGAAGCCTAAAGCAAAACAGTCAAGATGATGACTTGTAAACTCTGGCATGCATTCTAAAGTTACCTATGTGTATGTTCCTGGGCACAAGACCCGGGTAGGTACTTTCAGCTGGACTGAATTACAAGGAGAGAGCAAGTTTCTCCACTTCCACCCAAGCTCCATCCAAAAGCTGACAGTGCCATAGTTTGGGCCTTGCTTGTTCCCAAAGGCCTGTGTGTTAATACAGGCTTACTCTCCAGGTGGCACTACTGGGAGGTGGTAGAAACCTTTAGAAGGTGAGGCCTACTGGGAGCTTTTAGGTCACTGGGGGTGTACTCTCAGGCGGGTTGGGGGATGCCTCTTCGCTCTCCGAACACCATGAGGTGAGCAGCTTGCTCTACCACATGCTCCCTGCCATGATATCTTGCCTCATCCTAGGCTCAAAACCAATAGGCTGATCCACCAGGAACTGGAACCTCCCAAACCGTGAGCCAAGATAAATGCTTTTTCTTTTTAAGTTGATTGTTTTAGTTATTTTATTACAGTAATGGAAAGCTGATCAGAACAGGCAGGGTGTAAGTCTTAAATGACAGGGTATAGAGGAGAGGCCGTTCTAATGAAAGCCAAATGTTGTGGAGACGTGCCAGGCTTCTCTTGGTGAAGGAGATCAGAACCATCAGGCATTTGAAGAGCTGATGGAGTCAGGCAGTGTCATGGCCATTCAGAGCAGTGGGCCCAGCATGCAGTCCCCAAGCAGGTGGGAGGGAAGCCCAACTGTCTGTTACTAAGACTGAATTTGACTTCCATTTCAAATCCTTCTTGTGTGGGATGACAGAAATTTGATCATAGGGAGTGGAGGATTTTCTGATATTGCACTGAATAATATGGAATTGCTGCTATTGACTCCCCTTTTTTGTTTTTGCAGTACTAGGGATTGAATTCAGGGCCTTTGCACGGAGCTACATCTCCCTCCCTTTATTTTGAAACAGAGGCTCACCAAATTGCTAAATTGCCCAGACTGGGATAGAATGTGTAGCATTTGTAATCCTCCTGCCTCAGGCTCCCAGAGTACTGGGATTATAGGTGTGCCATACCATGCCTGGATATTTAGTCACTTCTAAACAACAATAATAATAACTGTATATGGGTCAAAAGGTAATTCAGTTCCATCACTCCCAGGGTTTGGGTCTCAGTTCCAGGGGTTCATGTGGTGAAGTAGACAAAGAAATGTCATATTTCCTGGAGTCACCTGGTTCCACAGTCAGATATTTCTAAGATCTCTTTGCTGTTCTCTGTGCTCTATGTTTGGTCCATGAAGGTCTCCTCTCTATCTTTCCCCCATTGGCAAGGCCTCCCCAAGGCTGTAGCCATCTCGGTGAGTCCCAAACTCCTTGTGGTGCTGGGCAATGTGTGTGGTGGGAGAAAGGCACAGCCTTCAGACTCTCACTGTGCCTGCATCTCTCTGGGCTGGAAGAACCAGCCCTTGCAACCTTACTTACTCTTCCAAGTCTGTTGTTTCTGGTTTAAACTTAATGCTTTCTTTCCTTTAGGCCTCAAAGTTTTAAGTTCTTGCATCTCAGAGCTTTGGTGTGGGGGACAGAAAACATTTGTCTCTATTCCTATGCCTTAGTTTCTCTCCTGTAAGACAGCAGGTACTTACCAGTGTGGTGGTGAGTGGGAAACAGCCCCTGGGGAAAAAATAGTAATGAAAATTAGTATCAGCATAGTAACCTGCTGTCCAGTAGGGTGCCCACCTCCTCCTAATGCCTGTGTCTTATCCAGATGCCTGAAAGGGCACTGGACAGGAAATCAGGAACTGGCTGAGAGCTCTGACTTCACATTTCCAAGCTGTGAAATCCTGGCCTAGTGAGAAACATCACCAATACGCTCAGTGCTCACCCTGTGTGGTCAGGAGTAGGCAGGGAGAGAAAATTCTTCCTGATCCAATGAAAATGTAACTACCTCCAGTTGCATTAGGAGTAGCAAGACTAATAGTTTTCACAGACGTGGAGATAGTATATTTTAAGCAATATATGTATGCATAATTCTCCCTCACATATCCCTCTGGCTGACTCTGATGCAAAAAGACACAAAGCACACTTCTGGCTATTACCCATTTAACGTGGGGTGATACGCCCATTTTTCCCACTCTGCCACTGTATTCCTGTTTATTCCTCTGAACATATGGTCCCTAAAATTGGCAATGACTTTCTCTTTCTTACACTTACCTTCCTTTCCAGGGCCAGCCCAGACTTCTGGGTGGACTCCTTTCCCATTCAATTACCAGAATAGGGCAGGATCTGATAGGAAGAAAGCTCCGTTCCCAGGCCTTTACACAAGGGGATTGTCCTCCTAGCTGTGCTGAGGCGAAGGCCGTGGGGGATTTGAAACGGGACATCCTGTTCCCCCCACTAGCATTCTTTCCCCACAAGTGGTGGCTTTTTCCTTTGTGCTTTCACACAATTTGGACTGGGTGGAGCAGCCAGCCTGGCAAGACTGGAAAGACCCCATGGAGCGTGCTCCTCCTCCCATGCTGAGGCTGAGGGCCTCAGGGCCCAGCTGACAGACCTTTCTTTGGGGTGGCTCTGTCTGTGGTCTTTTAAAAGTGGAAACAGTAAGGAATGTGTTGAAATGGTAACTAAGTATAAACTAGAGGCTCACAAACTTCACTTTTGAGAAGACAGGACAGTTCTGATTTCCAGGAACTGAAGAAGAGTTCATAAAGGGCCCTGACACCTTTGCCAAGGAACAACGTTGGGGCTTAGGAGAAAGGGAGAGATGAGAGCAGCCATTTTCTGAGGCTGACTGTGTAGGTGGTGGATAACTATGCCTCAGGCATGCAGACAGGCCCACACTGTATCTGCTGTCCTGACTGTGAGGATATCTCAGACCCAGAGCTCCTAAGACCTTCCACTTCCTAATTGTGTGACCCTGCCTAAGTCAGTTAACCTCTACCTGAACCTCAATTTCTTTTGTGATAAAGCAGAAATAATAAACCTACCTACCTCACAGGGTGGTTTTGAAGCTTAATCCTTGAGTGACTGAAGCTGGTCTGAGAGATTCTTCTTACATATTGTTAAGGGGTAACACCTGACCCCTGACATCCACAAGGTCAGATGAAATAAAACTTATCTAAGGGTTTTGTGATTTGTAAAACACCATATTAATGTAAGTATTATTTTTCCTGACTTAGAATTTTTTTGAAGAACCCTTAAATAAGTTTTCTAAGTTCAACCTCTACAAATGCAGAAATCCTGGGCAGAGAGCCATTTGCCCTCTCTATAATAAATCCTTTCTACGATGGGAAACTTACACCTGTACTTGGATGAGACGCTTACTACCACACAGCTTTTGCCTGGAGCTTGCTTAGGTTAAATCACAGCCACCTCAGATAAATTCTCCCACACATGGGGAAGGATGAGCTTTGCCCCCAGTAACTGCAGAGCATCATCATGCGATGTTCATAGATACTTGCTTAAAACCTGAAGTGATTGTTGTTCATCTTCCTTTTGTTAAAGTTCGTCAGTTTTTGTTTTGTTTTCATTATTAGAGATACACTAAAATTGGCTTAGGAGCAATGTTCAGAAAAATGTACAGAAGGCCCGGGGATTTAGCTCAGTGGTTTTGCTGCCTGCTGTGCAAGCGCAAGGACCCGAGTTCAATCCCCGGGACCAAAAAGAAAAAGAAAAAAGAAACATACACAGAAAAGGTAGATTCCCACCGTCTGGGGCAGTGTTTCTGTCACATGAAATGGAATCGAATGCTTCATCCCAGCTACTTCCCTTTGGCCATTTAGAGGTCTCCTGTGACCACTGGAAATGTGGAAGAAAGCTTTGTCCATTTCTCTTTAGCCAGAATAGTTCAAAGACATTTAAAAATATCAGAGAGAGAGAGCTAAGCTCAATCTGTGCTACCACGTGCTGCCGAGGACACTGGTGCTCCTAAAGTCAAGAGCTTCGCTCGGCTTTAGTTTCAGCCAGAAGGTAAATCAGCCTTTGTTTGGGGATTTCAGATACGGTAAGCAAGTGAAATTAAGTGCCACTCTGGGGAATTTTTATAGCATAGCTAGGATATCATGAGCGTCAGGGCTTAGTGTTTAAGTCTGCAGTTACTGTCGTGTGAATACGCAAAGGTGGTCTGACAAGGAGTTAGTTGCCTCTGTGTCCTGCAGGTGATGGTGACAGGCAGGGCTTTGAAAACAATCCTGCAGCAGAATTCAAATCCTCACACAGATATTCCATTAGCAGGCTAGAAGGAGGGAGAGAAGGGAGAGAGGGAGGGGGGGAGAGAGAGAGAGAGAGAAAGAGCTAGGAGAAGTCATGGATGAGGAAGTCACCACCCACAGAGAAGTCACTGACCCTGAGCCTCACAGAACTAATGACAATATGGCTGAAGCTGTTGGTCACCAGTCCTCTTTACTTCTTTTCTTTTTTTTTTTTGGTACCGGGGATCAAACTCGGGTCCTTGTGCTTGCGCAGCAGGCGGCAAAACCACTGAGCTAAATCCCCAGCCCTGGTCCTCTTTACTTCTTAGCAGAAAACTAAGCAGCAGGTAATTCTAGGAGGCTGGGTCCTACTGAAGTCTTGGTGCAAATCCTTAGGAGTCTGTGTCCAAAATGGTAACTCTGATTTCCTTGACTGATTTAATATGGGGTATGTGACACAATTCTAGTCAAAGGGAAGTCTTTGGAAAGTTTCACTCACTCTTCAAAAAAAGTCAAAGAGGTTTTCTGGTTCTGTCATTTGAATGTTGTTAGGAGAGAATATGTGTGAAGTTTGGAGCTGTTGCAGACATTTTGCCACCATGAGGGGAAAAGCCTGAGGCAAAGGCAATATGTTGATAGTGGTGAACTAGGAAGATGGAAAAATCCTGAGTTCTACATTGTATTCAGCTGCTAAACCAATCAGTGCTACTACTTTCTCCCTCTGGACTTACTCCTATGTGAGAAAATAAAGCTTTTCTTATTTACTGAGTCATTCAGAGATGAAATTGTAGAATCATATTTCCCAGGTTCAAATTCCAACTTTGCCACTTACCAGCTCTATGAATTTGGACTTCTCTATGCCTCACATTACTTATTTGTGAGGTAGAGATACTAAAAACACCTACCTTATAGTATCTCATTAGAATTAAACAAATTAATAGGTAGACTAATTAATAATTAATAGGTAGACTAATTGCTAGAACAATTCTGTACCACCAAACATTTTTTAAAAATTTAATTTAAAACCACTTAAATAATTTTATTAAAAAATTTATTATTTTGGTTATTTTTTGTTGAGTCCTCTAGATTTTGCTTTTGAAAACATTCTATGTAAAAGGACAACATTCAGTTAGCTGCTTTTCTGTCAAAAGTAAGGAAATCATAACAAGAAGACAAGCCCTTTAAAAAAAATGGACAAAAGACTTGAACTCACATTTCTCCAAAGAAGATACACAATAGGGAACAACACAAGAAAAAATTCTCAACATCATTAGTGATCAAAACCACAACAAAGTACCACTTCACACCCAGTAGGATGGCTATAATACTAATATTTTTTGAAACCCTAAAATATAACAAATTTTGGGAAAGACTGAGGAAACCAGAGCTTGTGCTTGGCTCGTATGAATGTGGTACAGCTCAGCTGCTGTGAAGCAGTTGGCGGTTCCTCAGGGGACGACACCCGGAATTTCCACAGGATCCTGAAATTCTATTCCCCAGTGTACACCCATAAGAACTGAAAACAGACAAAAACGAGTAGCCAAACACACATATTGTGGCTGTTGTGCCCAGATTGCGAAGTCCCAAAGACCACCAGGAAGCCGTTTCCGATGCAAGCACATGAGGGTCGTTTATTCAAGCTCGAGCAGGGACTCTCAACTGTCACCGACGCAGCGGGTCAAGACTGAGAGTCTCGACTCTAAAACACCAGGGATTTTTCTAGAGGTTACAGCAAGGCGCGGGGTTTTAAATCACACATAAATCGCACGATTGGCTAGCATTTAGCAAGTTTTGAAAGTTTAAACCTGATTGGCTGTGCCTTGTGCGCTGAACTGCAAACGGCTGCTCAAGTCATCGAAAAGAACATCTGGGATACTGGGGTATTGGGGTAACTACTGATTAGCTGTCACAGGCCATGAGAAGAGCATCTGGGACATTGAGGCAGCTACTGATTAGCTGTTGCTAGGCTAGTTGCTAGGGGACTGCTGAACATTATCACAGGCAGGTGGCCAAAGTACATCTTGTGGTTTTTCTTGGAACTAGAATTTATGTCCAGGCCACCTTACTCTAAGATGGGGCCAAATTTTAAAATGGAGTTACTCAGGTCTCACAGTGACAACACTATTCACAGCAGCCAGAAGGTGGACGCAAACCAAGTGCCCATTGATGGATGAATGGATGAACAAGATGTGGTATATCACACAGTGGAATAATATTCAGCTAGAAGAAGTTAGAAAATATAATGAGGAAAACATCTCATTTATGAAAGCAACAACAACAAAATTATAGGCTAGTTAGAATCAACATAGAAGAAATATAAACTTGACCTAAAGACATGAGAGAAGACTTGAAATGCAGATATCATGTACCCGATTGATAAGGCTCGGTGTTATTTCTAGATTATAGTAGATCTTTAATTTCTTAATTCTATAAATTGATTTTTAAGTTCCACTGGAAGAATATATTTGTGAGTAATGAAGTTAATTTTTTTAAATTAAAAGGAACAGATACTACTGGATAGTAAAATATATTTCCAAATTACTATAATTTAGGAGGTTTGTTACCAACCTAGGGATGAAAAAAATAGATTTTTGCACTAGAAACCCATAAATCATTACTAATATTAAAATTGGTACTGTATTTGCAATTTGTAGGGAAGTGATAGACTAATCAAATACTGATCCACAAAAGGTGGATGCACACCAAAGTTAAAAACAAATGCTGCATACTAAAACAGGAAACATGGAACCACAGTAGACCTAGAAGAAAATACAAGTAAATATTTATGTCAGAACGGGGAAGGACTGGCTAGACATAACTCCAAGCAGAAAATACAAGGAAACAATTGCTACATATGTTGACATTTAGAATTTTTAAAATGTCTAATATAAAAACTTAAGAGGCAATTAAAAATTGGGGAAAATATTTGTCATCTATATAATAATAAGGAATTAATGTCTGCTAGAGTTTGAACATGCCACCCAGAATTTCATCTGCTGGAGACTTAATCCCCACTCACATGTTAATGGTATTTGGAGGCAGGACCTCTGGGCAGTAATTAGTGTTAGATGAGGGCCCGAGGGTGAGGCTGATGTACATGATGCCCTAGTGGCTTTCTAAGAACAGGAAGAGAGACCTGCACTGCACTCTTCCTCAGCTGGCCATCTTACAGTGCAACAAGAAGTCCCTCACCAGAAGCTGAACAGATGTCACACTGTGCTCACACCATGTTCCTAGACTTCCCAGCCTCCGAAACTTTGAGCCAAATGAAATTCTATTCTTTATAAATCACCTGGTCTAAGGTGTTTTGCTCTGGCAACAGAAAACAGACCAAGACAATATTCAAAATAGACAAATCAGTATTATATAATAATATCTCAGCAGAAAAATAGAATATATGAACTGAAAATTAGTAGAACAGACATGAAAACACTAATAACTCTACTTGTAATAAAAACACAAATTATGACAATGATGAGTTTTATTAAGTTGGAAATATATTGGAAGTTAAATACTTAGAATGCAAAGGAAAGGGGACCCTTGTTCCCTAACTCCGTAGAACCATCCTGGAAGGCAAAGTGGCAATGTGTATAAAAAGTCTATAACCATGTGCCTCTGTGCTGACACAAAACTTCCATGTTTGGAAATTTATCTCAATGACAAAGACAAAATTGTGTAGCTGTTGATGATGTTTAACAAACACAGAACTTTTAAAAACTCATCATATAGCCACATAATGGAATATTATTGTCTAGCCACTTAAGTAGTATTATTAAAATATGTTTATTAACTTGGAAAAATATTTTTCTCACTTAGTGGAAAAATGGGTTTTAAGATGGTATGTATAGGCTGGGGATGTAGCTCAGTGGTGCTGCTGCCTGCCTTGCAAGCACAAGGTCCCGAGTTCGATCCCCGGTACCAAAACAACAAAACAAAAACCAAGATGATATGTATAAAATACCATACTGTTTTGTAAAAATCATACCATTTTTGCAGCTACATAGCAAACTATGATCCATGTTTTCCTCTGGGCATTCAGGAAGTGTGGGCACTTCCCTCTTCCTTTGGTTCACATGATTATTCTTTAATAAATGCACCACACTTTAGAAATAAGAAAAGTGTTATTAGATTTTAAAAACATTTTCCTGAGTAAAGAACAACCATAAATATTTATGTGTGCTCCATTTGTACATTTTTAACAATTAGTGTGTTACAAGACAAAAGGAAAAAAGAGAAAATTGAAATGAAGGATAATACATCAGAAAAAAAGAGAAAATTCCAGAACAAGAGAGAGACACAGAGAAAAGTGAACATTTCCGGTCACTCTGCATTAAGCAGAAGTCTGAGTTGAAAAGAGAAAGTTCCATTTCCAACTAGCCTGATCAGAAGGGAGAGTTTATCTGAGGGAACTGCAGTGTCCTGAGTAATCAGAGATGGGTGGAATTAGCAGTGCACCCAACAAACTTCCTGGGTCTTCACTACCAGCAGGGACAGTGCTGCACTGGTGCTCAGGGTCCCACCGTCCCAGACAAGGCCCTGCCTGCTAGGATGCTCGGGCTGCACTGCAGTAATAAATTAGGTCCACAACAACAGTGATTTTCCAGCTGGGGGATTTAGCTCAGTGATTCCGCTGCCTGCTTCCCAAGCGCAAGGTCCTGAGTTCGATCCCCAATACCAAGGAAAACAACAGTGATTTTTCTTTCTCCTTAGGGGCCCAGGGCAGGTTGGTGAAGGGAGGGAGCTCTGCTTTGCACAACCACTCTGGCTGCTTGGAAACACCATTTAGAGCGTGGGGCCAGGGAAGGGAAGATGGCAGAGACTCCTGGTTTCCAAGTGCCTCAGACCATAACCTGTCACTTCCTTGTCCACTGGGCTCAACTCAACAGCAGGAGTGGCACTTTGTTACTGCCCCAGATACCTAGCTTTTCCCCCTAGGGATCAGGAAAAGGATGAAACAAAGGGTTGAACCCGAAAGACTGTGTTGTAAGGAAGCTTGGCATCGAGGTAGGTGCCTGTAATCCCAGTGCTGAGGGAGGTTGAGGCAGAAGGATCATAAGTTCAAGTCCCCCTGAGCAACTCGTGAGAACCTATCTCAAAATAAAACATGTAATAAGGATTGGGGATGCAGCTCAGTGGTAGAGCACTATTCCTCCGTCCAATCCCCAATACCATACAAAAAAATTTGTGGCAAGGCAGGGTGGTAGGGGATGGGTATGATTAAAGTATATTGCATGTATGTATGAAAATGCCACAATCTGCCCATGAGCAAGGACCCGAGTTCGATCCCTAGTACCAAGAAAAAAGAAAGAAAGAAAATGCCATAGTGAAACTCAGTACTTTGTAAAATTACTATGCAGTAAAAATTCCAATACCTCAAATATAGCATTCTACAATTAGAAAATTTTATCGTACAGGCAATCCTTCCTTTCCTATCTAGTGATTTTAGTACATCCTTACAAGAAGTAAATTCTTAACTGATATTTAAGCTGCATATTGAAATTATATCTGTTCTCATTCTCTTGCTAATAATGAAGCTTGAATAAGAGATTGCAAGGACTTACGTTGGAGTGATTGGCTCAGCATTCCTTGCTAGTGGGAAATACAAAAGAACAAATGTATTTTGATTTAAGAATAGATTGCCCACAATAACACACTGATGGTTGGACGTGAGGTGGCTTCTCTGGGTGAAGCGCCTCACGCCTTCTCACCCTGTGCAGAAAACCCAGAGCAGGTAAGGAGGGGCAGGCCTGGGCTCCCGTCCCGGGGGCAGAAGCAGGTACAATGGAGCTGTCGGAGTGGCCTCCCCGCTGTGGCCAACCAATTTGCTTGAACTTGAAATGGAAGTGTTAACCTCACGGAGTGCAAGTCCATCCCTCTGTTTTTGTCCTTACTGAGGCTTTCAGCAGACCTTGTTGTGGGGGAAAAAAGGTGCCTGTTTAATTCCTAATTGTACAGAGCAGCCGATCAGTGTCTGTGAGACTTCTTGAACAAAGAATGTATTTCAGACCTTCTTAGTGCTTGCTTACTTCATTTAAAATTTAACAGATGTCAGTTGTGACACATAAACACTTTCTCCCTAGGCGATAGATTAAGGCAAATTTCATTTTACGCCTGGCACGAAAGCCAGGCTAAATTGTGTGTTGAAAGCCACCACCCCCCCCCTTTTTTTTAAAGGAAAGAAAGGGAGGGGAGGAAAAATCATTCTGACTTAAAATCCCATAGTAATGGAAGAAAACCAATTTCCACAAAGGCATCGTCCTGGACAGCTTTGTTGGCTTAAGGCGCCGCCTAATGGTGACGTGGTACATTACACAAGGGCTGTCCAATTGCTCGCAAGTCAGAACGTGAGCACAAAGGCAGCCTGGAGCTGGGAAAGCGATGTATGAGGATTTCCGTGCCCGATGAGATGCTGTCTTCAAGTTCTGGGTCTGCTTCTGATTAGTTATATATCCCCGAGCAAGTCCCTGTCCCTCTCTGAACTCAAGGATCCTCACCTAACTGGAAGTTCTTGATGCCTTCTTTGTGAGATTACTGTGAGATCCAAGAAAAGGTAAAACAAAAGTCAAGGCCCTTGCACCCCGGTTCCTGCCCGCACTGTAGTAATAAAACCTGGAGGGCCTCCGTGCTTTGTTGTTTTGCCTTTTGGGATAGGCTTGGATTCAGAGGCGTTTCTCCACACTTGGAGAAATCACAGCAGGGTGAGTGACATTTTCTCACAGCCTCAACGTGACACTGAACTGTGGGGATTACAGTAAACAGACACCACCTGTCCGTTCTGGGAGGCGGCTGGCCAGGAATGGCCGGGACACATGGCCATGTTGTCCTGTTTGCCAAAAGAAATAAACTTTCGATCTTCCAGTATCAGCTTCCCATGTGTCCTTTTTCCTGCAGTGTTTAACAAATTGGTGCATTTACAAAGCAGGAGATTACACACTGTAGGGGCTAAGAAAAGGCACCTGGAAGTACAGGCAGGAAGATCGCAAGTCCAAGCCCAGCCTGGGCAACTTAGTGACTTAGTGAGACTCTGTCTCAGAAAACATGGAGTGGGGATGTAACTCAGTGCAAGGGCCCGGGGTGGTTCAGTTGTTCAATCCTCATTACCAAACAGAAAAAGAAACAAATAAACAAAAACAAAGCAAAACAGAATGGAGAAAGGTCTGTGGGGACGGAGTTCAGCCTGTTTGTCTCCAGCCGGTGTGCTGTTGCTCATTTCTGTAGATGTGTAAGAAGGTGGAAAGGTGAGGTGCTAGGGGTGCAGCCTGCTGTTCCTAGGGTGCTTCCTATGGTGCAGGGACTCAGCATTCCAAGTCTGGGAGACTGAGTCTGGAAAGGAAAGTGGGAATCTAAAAACAGGGATGGGAATGGTGCTTCTGAAATCACCATTTTACTGGCCCTGAAGTAAGAGGCTCGGCCTGGTGCAGCCTGGGTGGGTACACCTCAGCCCTGTGGTTAGTCCTCCCTTCCTGGTCCCCATCTGTTCTTCTCCTGTCCTCATGCCTTCACACTCCCTGCGGAGAAGCCCCAAGAGCCAAGCAACCAGTGGAGACCACTGGGAAGAGCCCCAGATTGGGAGTCCAGACCTTGTAAATACTGTCACTTGCCGTGTGACTTGGGCAGGTATCTACCTCTTTGTCTTTGTTCACTCATTTGTAACACAGAGAGGGTGACACATGCCTTCCCTGGCTTCTTTGGATGGCACTTGGGCAAAGGCCGAGATGTGGAAAGCAGGGCTTTGTGAACTTGAAAGTGGTGGGCAATATTTGGTTATTTTAAGATGATGCTATGTGCTTTGAATAATTCCTAAATCCCAGAAGTGCAGTGTTAAGAAAGCATCATCTGAGGCTGCAGATGTGGCTCAGTGGTACTGTTTGCCTAGTGTGCATGAGGCCTTAGATTCGGTCCCCAGTACAAAAACAGAAAAAGGATCAGTCGTTCGTTTTCATTTCGTCAAGCATTCATTCAACAAATAGGCATTCAGCATCCATTATGTGCTACGCACTTCTAAGCAGTGACTGAGACGACACACATGGATCTTCCTGTCATAGGCTGTCAATTCTAGAGTAGGAGGCAGACAATAAGAAGAGGAAGGAAAGAAAGAGCCAGAAAGGGAGAAGAGGAGCAAGAGAATGGGTGAAGAAAAAGGAGTAAGGAAGGAAGGAGGACAAAAAGAACTAGAAGGGCCAGGGATTTAGCTCAGTGGTTCTGGCCTGCCTCGAAAGCGCAAGGTCCTGAGTTCAATCCCTGGTACCAAAAAAGAAAAAGAAATTGAAATGGGCAGTGATGAGAGTAATTACACAACTAACACTGACAAACTCCAAAGCCAAAGCAGTAATCCAGGCCCGAGGTGGGAGGGGCTCTGGTTAGCCTAGCAGTGGGGCAGCAAGATGTGTGTGGATGGGCTGGGATACACTCTGGGAACAGGGCTGACAGCATTTGCTCATGGACTGACTGTGGAGGAAGACAGAGGTGTAGCTGGTGAATTGTACAGACGTGCTCCTCATCAGTGAGGGGCTTATGACTTAGTGGGGAAAATAAAACAGGCAAAAAGCTAGGAATTTCTCAAATAAGCATGTGGTTACAATGGTAATGGACGCCATAAAAGTCAGGAAAACTCAGGGAAACCGAGCCTCATCTGGAAATGACATTGAAGCTTTATCAAGGTGAGGCATGGTACAATTATGTAGCCATGGAAACATTTATGATGGTTCTTCCGCAACTCTGATTTGGTTCTGCAAACACCTGAGTCCCAAAGCATGTCAGTCAGTTCTCAGTAATGGACCGTGGCAGGGAGAAATCAGTGGTGTATGCACATTCAGGCTGCCTCCCAATCCAACTCCTGTGTTTTGCCTGTTTAGCCTAGGTCCTCAGTGAGCTGCTGGAGTAAGAAAGTATAGTGAAGATGCAAACAAAAATGGGAAATCTGAGAGAACATATTATCTAGTTGGGAAATGGATAACAAAGGAGACAGAGTTGCTAGTATGAGTGTAACATTTGAAAGAGTTTGGGAAAGAGAAATATTTGGAGAAGAGCAAATGTCCTCATGAGGAGAATTTTGGAGGAAGGAGATGGGTGATGAGTTTCTTTAGAGCTGATGATAGATGACCTCATTCAACCCTTCCGGCATTGACCACCATGGGACTTGCAGGTGCAGAATGTATTCTACCACCTGAAATTTGGAGTTTGACCATGTGACTCTCTTTGGCCAAAAAAACTGAGATGCATGGAAGTGACAGTGAACTATTCCTGAGACTTAAGCCTTAAAGCTGTCCATCCATCTTTGCCGTTGCCACTTACTATTGTATCTCACCGAAAGGGAACAAGACACGCACTGCAGAGCCCAACAGAGTCCTAGCTGCTTTTCAGCTGACCTGCAGGCATGCGAAGGACAACAAATGCAAACTGTTTACCCTGCTGAATTTTGGGAAGGTTTGTTCCACAGCAAATAGCTGGTACAGTGCTTTTACTGTGTCCTGCAATGTAATTTCTGCATTGGCCGTTCTTAATAGGACTCAAATAGAAACTTGAATTCTTTCTAGATGGTAAATTATTGGGCTTTTGATAGTGTCACCCTATTGAGACTGGGCAGAAGGTGACCCTCATACAATCCAATTAAGAAATGTTTTGTGAGATTGGACACCCACCATCACAACCTTACCATTCTCCATGTAAGTTCATCTATGGAGTTTTCGGGAATACCGACAGCAACTATAGCTTTTTTTGTCTAATAATTTGCTTTATTCACAATAGACCCTCTATTAATTCTCTACTCATTAATAGACCCTTTGTTAATCTTGTATAACAAACTATTCTTATTCTGATAACAGTTTTAAAGGAAATAATGATCTATTTCTCATCTGTTTCCATGTATATTCTTTTTTTTTAAGTAGTAAGGATTTTTATTCTCTATGGAAGATCAGTTCCTTATGTAAACAAAATGCTACCTAAAACAAAAACCAGCACAGGTTGGAGATTTAGCTCAGTGGCGCTGTGTTTGCCTCACAAGTGCAAGGTCCTGAGTTCGATCCCCGGTACAGCAAAAAAAAAAAAACCCCAAAACACAGCAATATCTGAGACAGTGTTCATGACAATGAACATGTACATAGTGAGGAGAAATAAAAAGGCAGTTTCTCTTTCCTTTCTTCAGTAAGGTATGTGTCACATAAAGGTATGGGCCTCATTTTAGTGAAAAATTCTTCCATTTACAGAAAAAGTTTGAATTCTTGGACCAATCCCATCCCACAAAATTTCAGGCCCTGATCTGGACAAAAATCAAAACAACATGACACATTAATTTTATATGAATCTAAAGTCTATAACTGTACTAATCATCTTTACGCTAAAAAAAATTACTATCTAGGGGTTGGGGTAAGCTCAGTGGTATAGTGCCTGCCTAGCATGTGCGAGGCCCCAGGTTCATTCCTAGTGTCGCCCCCAGGAAAAAAAAGCAGTATGAAATCAGGAGAACTTTCTCTATTAGTTTTTAACCAAATTGGACTGAAACTAATCTCACTTTAAAGTGTAAGAGAGGATGAGCAACACTGTTCTATGGTAAGAGGGAAGTATCTCTCCTGCGGCAGTGGCCTGGGAGGTACCAAGAAGCATGAAGGAATGGCTGCAGGACAAAATAATCCATTAGGCTGACTAAAAAGCAAGGTGACTCCAAGTGAGATCCCTCCCTGGCCTGGCTGCTAACTGTACCCAGATCTCAAATGTATTTTAGGGCCCAAATGATGAGCTGGAGCACAGCACCAGGACGGTCAAAAGGGCCAAAGTCAGAGCCCAAATGAGTTAGTGGGTGCCTCTACACCATGATTTGTCAATGTTCATGTTGATCATGATAAAACAATCAAATCTCAGTTTTGGACTAGTGTAAACATTACTTACCTAGTAAGCAGTGACTGAAGCTCTTGTCTAGGGTACATGATACAAAAATAGGTTGCAAGGTCCCCCAAAATTACTGCTCAGATTTTTTTAGTCCAAAGCAGTACAAAATGGTTTCTTCCACACAAGTACAAGCTTTACACTTTCTCAAAATTAACTGTATCCCCAGTGGTAGCCTCCATTTAAGAGGTTTAAAAATATACCATTCCTATGTGAGAGCCAAGGGAAGTGGGACACAAGAAACCCTCTACCCTGGGATAGAAAACACTCTAGAACCCAGTAGGTGTGAGAACATTCAGGTCACATGGTTTGAGATTATGGGTCCGCGGTGGTGGTTTCTTCGTGTCCATCACTGGGATGTCCATCTTGGGTGGCTTGAAGGTTGCTGGATCTTCAGCCATTCGGGTGGCCTGGGCATGGATCAGCTCCATGGGAGAGGGCTTCTGGGCTCCTTTGTAGGCCTAGACGGCAAAACCTCCAGAATCAGACTTCTGGAGGGGTCTTGGTCCAGAGACATTCCATTTATCTAATGAAGGTCTATCCTTATCCCCACTTCCAGGATCCATGGTGCTAGGATGTGGGCCTGTTAAAGCTGTAGAGGAACCAGATGTGAACCAGCCTCTGGACTTCTGCTTTGGGGAAGAATGAGGGGTGCTGCTTGGGCTGGACTGGGCAGATGGAGGCTGCTTCTCTCCTTTTGTTGTCTCTCTACTCTGCAGCTTTAGTTTATGGAGTGCTTCTGCCACTTGAAGGTACTTGGTCTCCTCAGTGGTAAGGCCTTTGTGTGGTGTATAGCCAGCATCTCACAGCCCTGCCTGTTGCTCAAATGCTGAATGCTCTCCTGGGTCTGTTTTGTGATCAGGGAACTCATGCTGACATGGGTAACTTTAGCCTTCACCACTGGGACCTTGTCCGTACTGTCAGTGGCCGTTGCCAGGGTCACGGAGGTGGGGGATACACTGGCCTGTCCTTCCTCCACCTTAGCGAGGTGCTGGTACTTGAGCTCTGGAATCACTGGTTTCCAGGCGATGCTGCCCATGTCTGCTGGAGGAAGAGTCATGGGTGTAGGGTTCTCCAGGGCATCATCACAGCTGAATGCCTGGCGGCACATCCCGATGGACAGGGACATCTTGCCTAGAGGCCCACTGGGCCCAAGAGCAGGGACTTCTGGTTATCTTGAAGCCTCTGAAAAACTGGGATCCAGGTGCTTCTTCTATAAAGAATTCAGAGATGAGTTCCTGTCACCACAGTGAAATGATGTCATGACTATGCTGACAGACAGATGTTAATGAGGAACATTGTCCAGCTGCTGCAAATTAGTAAAGCTTTCCAGGAAGAGTCCATCCAGAGGTTCTGTTCTCCCGCTGTGGCTCCAACTCCGACACTAAAGAGGCTCCGACGACCCAAGTCTCCTGAGAGGTTGTGGCACAGTCCAGACCGAAGCCATCGTGAAAGCGTCACACTTGTAGCTGGCCTCACGGCCTGGGGAGCACTCTCCATGTATATTCTAAGTTACAGTCCCAACTTGTTTTTAATACAAAAGGACTAAAAATCACCTGAAGAACTTGCTAAAAATGCAAACAGTGTTCCTCCTCCCTTTCCCTTTTCTTGACAAACAATGAAGACTTAACACCATTAGCAGGGGCAGAGCAAGGGAGCCACCCATAACAGCCGCTAGGGGGCAGAAGAGTGATGAGACAAAGTGGCACAGTAGCTCAGAACAGGGTCAGAACCTAGGCGGGGAAGGAAGGGTGTGCACATGGCAGTGCTGCTGGTGCCCGAGCCCAGTCTGAGCAGGGGAGGCAGTGACCAAGAGAAAGGACAGACCCAGGGAGTCAGTTTCTGAGCAGGATGAGCAAGATGTGGATGCCTGGGCGTGGCCTTCAGCAGGGTGGCTCATCATGAGACAGTGCAGAGGCGTCTCTTAGAGAGGCAGCGTAAGTGGAGTGAGGTGGCGCTCCATGTGTAGGAAGCGGCCCAGGGTGTGAGTTTGGAGTCCAAGCGTGGTGATGAAGGCACCCTCCCAGAGGGGTGTCCTAATACAGGTGTGGGAACCCAGACTGGGCAAGGAGGCCCTCTGTGTTAGGAACAGGATGGCCGTGTAGATTGGGATAATTGAGATTGAATATAACAGATCTCAAGTCCATATGAATGAATGAATGAATGAATGAATTGGAAGTTTCATGAGGAAGGGATATTTGAATTGTTTCAGTATTGCTTTACACAAGATACTTAGAAATTACTAAGAGAAAAATAGGTCTAGGGTTGTAGCTCAGTGGTAGAGGCCTTGCTTAGCATGCATGAGGTCTTGGGTTCAATCCCCAGCACCACAAAACAAAACAAAAAGATTACTTTCAGTGGATAAGCTTAGCACCTCCTCAATGAAATAGTAATTCAAGAGAACATCGTAAGCAACAGGACCAATTGGACTCACACACCACTTGGTAATAGGCACTGAGAAGAACCAGCATCAGTGCTGTGACATTTCCCCCAAAGATGCCTATTTTAATCTAATCAAGAGGGAACATCAGAAAAACCCAAATTGTGGGGCATTCTACAAAATAACTGATCTACAATTGGCCAAAGTGTTGAAAGCAAGCAAGTCTAGAAAAGACCATAGAAGTCATCCAGACTGAAGGAAACTAAAGACACAAGGCAATGGAGTGAAATGTGTGATTCTGAACTGGACCTTCTGAATCAGTAGGAGGCCCAAGAAATGCAGACCCCAGGCTGGGGATGTAGCTCAGTGGCTCTGTGCCTGCCTCACAAGTACAAGGTCCTGAGTTCGATTCCCGGTACCAAAAAAAAAGAAGTGCAGACCCTCTAGTTTCTCACATGGCAGGTTTTTGTCAGAGAGAGAGAGAGAGAGAGAGAGAGAGAGAGAGAGAGAGAGAGAGAGAGAGAGAGAGAGAGAATTACGCCTTCTTCAAAATACTTTACTGCCACCTGCTGGGAAATTGTCATAATGAATACATAAATTTACAATTGACTCCAATTATAAAAATTGTCCTGTACACATGACTTGTAAAACCAACAGCGTGGTTTTTGGCCCTGCAGTTACACACGGTGAAATAAGCACCTTTTCTCTTTGACAAAGTAAACAGGGACGCACCCAAGACAGATTAACAGCACCTACACTTACCTTCCCACCTGAAACAACCAAGATGAAACACAAAATAGACACAATGGTTTCTTTTTTCTTTTTCACTCTCTTTTGTCTAAAAACTACATTCCTAAAGGTGTCTTTGACTGGTATATGTGCACAACAGTTACTAAAATTCATAGATAAAGGCAAAGTTCTATTATTTCTTTGTGCTTTTCTTTATTTCCCAAATTTTCTGCAAGTACATTTCTATTGCTCTCAATGTTAAAGTTCACAGGCTTTCCCTCCCTGGAACTACCTGACCAGGATGGAACCTTTAACATTCGAGGGCTTAAACTGTACACACAGGTACACTCTGCAGATAACTGAATCTTCAGGGTTCAGGGGTAGATCAGAATCTTCTGGTTATGAGGTGAGCAAGCCAGTAAGGCAGAGGATGTCAAGTCCCATTTGGCACTGAAGCCTTCCTATAATGAAAAGGACTGTGAGGGGCACCCAGCCTCTGGCTCCTGAGGTCACACTGACTGCTTGCTGGCCCAACATCTGATTTATTTTACTTTCTATATCTGTGAGCAAGGCCAGTTTGCATGAAGTGGTGGCCTGGCATCTTGATCCATGTTTGCAAATCAATGAGCAGGCTGTCTAAATCAATGAACTGTGATCTTAGACACAATGGTTTTTAAGACACTGACATCAGGTAATGAAGAACAATGATCCCTGAAAAAGGGTAACAAGGTGACCCCTCAAGTTACTCCAGCATATTCTTGAGTGACTTTTCAGACTACAGCATGGGGAAGGGAAACTGAGGTCATGCATAGAAACTCCCTGATGAGAAAGAACTAAAAGTCTGGGGAGAAAGATCAAAGTAGCCAGAGAGTCATTAAGACAGAATACCTGTGAGGACAGGAATAAACACGGGGAGAGAGAGTCAGAGACAGAGAGAGAGAGAGAGAGAGAGAGCGTGCACTTGTGCACCTGGCTCAGTGATCTGTAAAGGCCCCCACTCAAGTATTCAGCGAATCACAGGCATGTGGGGAGCTACCAGAGGAGAGAATGACCCACCTGGAAAGAAAGACTAGTGCCCAGAACTCACACTTAACAGGTAGTTTTTTGTCATAATGAAAACCATTTGGAACTAGACAGTAGCGAGGGTTGTATAACACAGTGAATGTAATTAATACCACTAGTCATGCACTTAAAAATGATTAAAATGATAAATGTCATGTTACATATATTTTATCACAATGAAAATGAGTAAATAAGTGTTGCTTAAATAAAAATAACAATGCATTTATTATAGAGATCATCAATATATAAATTTAAAATATAAAAACAATAACAAATGCTGAGGGGGAGAAATAGAAGTACACTAATGTAAGTTTCTTATACTATATGTGAAATAGTCTGATATCACTTGGAAGTATATTCTGATCAAATAAAGATGTGTTACAAGAAAACCTGGGGCCAACTAAATTGAACAAAGTTTTCTTGAGCCAGAAAAAGATTCAACAACCTGACAACAGTCTAGACTGAAGATGATGCAGCATATCCTGTGTCATCCCATGTAGTTTAGTTTACAGCCACAGAAAAGGTATCTGTACAGAAACAAACACTGCAGTTGGCATTTGCCTTATATGGGCATGATTTGATCAACTGGCAGTGATGTGACTGGTTAGAGACTCAGTTGCTTGGTTACAAAGGTATAATCGTAGGCGAATTTATAATTTGCTTACATATCAAGCCAGGGTACAATTATTTATGTATAGAGGGAGCTTTGGGCTAAAATTTAACACTCAAGTATAGAAATAACTTTATGTCAAATGTATTTCAGCGTAACAGGTGAATACAACCATTAAAATAATAAAACAGTTAAAGCTAATGGTCTGTAAAGGAGATGAAATCATCATAAAGCAATCTAAATTAGCCCAGTTAATCTGAAAATCCAACTAATTTGAAAGAAAACAGAAAGAGGAATAAAGGTACAAAGAACAGATGGAACAAATATGAAGCAAATGCCAAGCTGATAGTTAAAGTTAGTCATTACAAATTATAGCATTAAATATAAATAGTCCAAATAGCCCAATTAAAAGACAGATTGTCAGAGTGAAGAAAAAAGCAAGACCCAACTGATGCTGCCTGCAAGAAAGGCATTTTAAGTATACAGACTTAGTAGGTTAAAAGTGCAAGTTTTGATAAGGATAGACAGTGGGCCCTTGACTTACAAACTTGATCGTTTCCCGAGGGCTGGTTGTAACTCAAGTTGGTTGTAAGTCAATACAGCTGAGATCTGGATGTTTACCCGGGTACACACTATAGAGAACAAGAGGCAGATGACTCTTCCATTAACCTAATTACCCAAGTTGTTTGTATGTCAGGCCGGTCCTAACTTGAGGGTCCACTGTACTATGACAGCACGAGTCAAAAGGAAGCTGGAGTTCCAGAGGACCTGGATCTGGGCCAGAATCCTGTATTTGAATTTTGGGGCCTGGAAAAAGGCCATTCCGAAGGCTTGACCCCACACGCCTCTCTGCTGGGTGGTCTCCCTGGACACTGCAGGAAACTTCCCTCGCCCACCCCAGACTTCTGCCAGCCAGTGTCCTTGCGGCCTCCAGAGGGAGTTGCCTTCAAGGACTCTGCTCCCCACTCCTGCCTGCCCCCCCCGCCCCCCCGCCGTGCTGCTCTTCATGTTTCTGTTGCAGGTGCCTCCGTTTAGAGGGCCTTTCTCAGGTGCCTCTTGTTAAGCTACCTTCTGTGGCACCCTGAAGACACTTTTTACTATTGTAACTCAGCACTTGACGTTTTTCCATTCTTAGATCTCCCCTCCCTCCTCTCGCTTACCCTTCCTCATGTCATCATAGGATCCATAGAATAGGAGAAATAGCAGCAGAGCAAGAGCTTTTTGTTTTGCTGCACTCCCTCTTCCTCAGCAGAGAGGCAATGTCCGTCGACGCTAATTCACGGGAGGGTGGAGTGGTGGGGGTGGAGTTGGGAAAGTGGGCACTTTTTTTCTGGTTTTGCCTTTAGCTCACACTACAGCAGTAAGTGAAAGAAAAGGTTACATTATTAATTTTACTTCGTCCAGTTTTAATGACCACCTCCACGTTGACCTAATGGACATTTCTACACCACCACTCCCCCAAAACAGAACACATGTTATTTTCAAGTACGCATGGTTCATTTACAAAGACAGATTACAATTCTGAGCCATAAAACAATTCTCAATATATGTAAAAGATTCAATTATGCAAATACGTTTTTAGCCACAAATAATTAAATTACAAATCATTAACAGAGAGATATCTGAAAAATACCCAAATATTAGAAACTAAATAACACTCTTCTAAATAGCTCATAGGTCAAAGAAGAAATCCAAAGAGAAATTAGAAAATATTTTGAACTGAGTGAAAATGAAAACACAACATATGAGAATTTGTGAAATGCCACTAATACAATACTGTGGGGATATTTTGCAGCCCCAACTGCCTATATTACAAAAGAAGAAAAGACTCAAAGCAATTACTTCAGCATCTATCTTAAGAAATTAATTTTTTAAAATGCAAATTAAGCCCAAAGTAAGGAGACAACTGGAAATAATAAAGATCAGAACAGAAAGCAGTGAAATAGAAATCAGAAAACAATAGAGAAAATCAACAAAAACAAATCTAGTTCACTGACAAGAAAAATAAAAGTATGAATTTCTATCTCAACTAATTAGGAAACAAGAGATGACACAAATTACCAATATTAGGAAAGAGTAATGAGTAGTTGTTTATATATATATATATTAAAGCTTTATCCCTATAAATTTCATAATTAAGATGAAATTGTCAAATTCCCTAAAATCCACAAAATTCTGAAGCTTAGTCAACACAAAATACATAACCCCAGCAGAGTGTGGTGGTGTATGCCTGTAATCCCAGCACTCAGGAGGCTGAGGCAGGAGGATTACCAAGAGTTTGAGGCTGGCTACACAGTGAACTCATGGCAAGCCTGAACTACACAGCAAGACCTTGTCTCAAAAACAAACAAACAAACACAACAAAAGAAAACAAAAACACACAACCCCAAAAAGCTCCACATAATCTCAGTACCCTTTATATTTTTAAAGAAATTAAATTTGTACTTAAAATTCTTCTTGTTAGTAATTTCTGATCCCAAACTGGGCTCTTTTTCCCTCTTGGAATTTTGTAACCAATAACAAGACTGAGAATTGATTGGGCAGCAAAGAAGACTTTTATTCTTGGCCAAGAACAGGCAAAGTAGGAGATAAAACTCTCAAATCAATTTCTCAACCTAGTAGGAGCTGGCGAATTATAGATAAAGGATAAAAGAAATGAGAAGGAGGGATAGGCTAATAAAGGGAAAGTTAGTCATGTCTTTTTTAGGACTTTGGTTGCCACCTCTTTCTGCTCCTTTCATGTTTTTTTTTCCTGCTCACTGTCACAGCAATTGTCAAGTATCATGATGCTAGACAGGGTGTCATTTAGCATGCAGATGGCATTTGGATGAAGACAGAGGCTGTCTGGTGGTCCCTCTGGCAGCCATCTTAGATCTAACCAGTTTTGGCCAGCTCACTTGAAGAGAGACTTCTGGTTTACAGGCACTCCGGTCCTCAAAGATAAGATAAGTAGAGTAGACATTCGGCTAGGTCAAGTAGGCAGAGAAGATTAGGTCAGGTAACATTCCCACAAAGAAAATTCCAGTCCAGATAGTTTCCCTGCTGAATTCTACCAAACATTTAAGGAAGAAATAAGACCAATTCTATAAAAACTGTTCCAGAAAATTGAGGATATGGGAATACTTCTAAGAGACCCAAATTACCCAGATACCAAACTATATGAAGATATTAGAAGAAAAGACAACTAAGGCCAAATATCTTCCATGAACATAGAAGAAAATTTTTAAACAAAATTTTAACAAGTCAAATCCCAAAATATATAAAAGTATTATATCATGAGCATTTTGGATTTTCCCCAGGAATGTAGGGTGATTTAACATTGGAAGTAAATAAATGTCATTCTTCATATTAACAAAAAAAGAAAAAACATGATCTCATTAGACACAGAAAAAGCAAAAATCTAACATTTATTATTAATACAAACAGCAGTCTAAGCATAGAAGGAAATTTTCTCAAAAAAAAAGACACCTATAAAACCTATTGCTAACATCAGGCTTAATTATAAAAAGCTAAACATGTTCCCTCTGTAATCAAGAATAAGACAAGGATGTCTGCTCTCACTGCTGTATTAAACCTTCTAGTGGAGGTTCTGGCATACACAGGCACACAAGAAATAAAGGGCATCCAGAGTGGAAACAAAGTAAAACTGTCTTCATACATAGCCAACTTGATAATCTATTTAGAAAATCTAATGGAATCCACAAGAGGTAGAAGTAATACCTGATTTTAGCTGTTTAGAGAATATAAGATTAAAAAGTAAAAAGAACAAGCTGGTCATGATAGTGCACACTTGTAATCCCTATGAAGAGGGAGACTGAGGCAGGATTGCAAGTTGGAGTCTCTCCTTGGAAACTTAGTGAGACACTACCTTGAAAGGAAAAGGAAAGGGGTAAGGATGTTACTCAGTGGTAGAATGACCTTGAGTTTGATCCCCAGTACAAAAAAAAATAGTAAAAGAAATTGAAAATCTAAAAATACCATTTTAAAATTAACATCAAAGTCATATCTCAATATCACTGATATGTTCACTATCTCTAAATTAATCTTTAATAGACTCAGTGCGATCTCAATCAGAATCCCTCCAGACATTTAATAGAAATCAACAAGCTGATTGTAAGATTAATATGGACATGAAAGGGCCTAAACTAGACAAAAGAATTTTGGAAAAGAAGAATGAAGTTAGAAGGTTGATACAACCTCATGTCAAGACTTACCACAAAGCAACAGTAATCAAAATAGTGTGGTATAGACATTAAGACAAAGAAAACCAAGAAACAAAATGGCCTGAAAGATATTCACAAATACACAGAGTCTGATTTGTTCTGTTGTTTGTTTACAAAGGTATAAATGAAATTAAGTCAAAAAAGACTAGCCTTTTCATCAAATAGTGCTAGGACAATTAGATACAGTAAGGGGAAAAATCTAAAACTCTTCTATTAAAAGGCCCAATTTTTTTTTTTTTGGTACCGGGGATTGAACTCGGGTCCTTGTGCTGGCGCAGCAGGCGGCAAAAAGACCCAATTTTTATATAGTGCTAATGCAGAACCCGAGTCCAGGCACCATGAATCTGCAAACTGTCTTTCTCACCAAGATCCCTGCTCTCCTGAGTGCCATAGCAACTCCAACCAGGCAAGGGATAAACTCCTTTCAACTAGAATCGGTGTTCATGTCGTTCCCGAGGCCCCCTAGGTGTCTCTTGAAGATTAAACTATAAACTGCTGTTGATGAAAGCACTTCCCTGCATTCCACAAGGCCCATTGAACACCTATTTTGCAGCAGGTTCCACATGCTGGGTACAACAATGAATGAAACAGAATCTCAGCCCTGGAAGAATTTACAAAGAAATAGTGGCAGTACAGGTGCTGAGAAACTGCAAAGAGCATGCATATGTTAACTTAATGGTACCTTTTTAGTATCAAACATTTTTTAGTTTCTTCTGTTTTTACATTCTCATTGTAGAAAATACAAACAATTCAGGAAAGAATAAAGAAGAAGAAGAAAAAGCTCCCTGATATGCTACTATCAAGAAATAAGTATCACTATCATGTGGAGAACATCTTTCCTATACATTCGTGTATTAAGTACACAGGAATTATACTCTAAATGCTAATTTCAACCTTTCTTTTCTAAGTTAGCAGTATGTGGTAGACCTCCTGAGATGTTCATATATTGTTAACACGATGTTGGCATTATTATTAGCATTATATGACCAGCCTGCCAGAAGCCTGTAGACTTTTCTAATTCAAGCTGCTGTCTTCACTCACTCTCACCTTCTCCTTTTTTTTTTTTTTTGGTACTGGGGACCAAACTGGGGACCAAACTCGGGACCTTGTGGTTGTGAGGCAGGCAGCGGCACCACTGAGCTAAATCCCTGGCCCTCATCTTCTCTTGTACGTAGTATTTCTTGTCCGGAGAGGAAGGAACCTTGCCCTTAGAACTGGAAGGTCTCAGTTCTATCACTGATCCTATTCTGACTGGCCATCACTTAAGGCTCCCTGAGTTCACATGTCTGTCTTCTGTAAAACAGTGTTTTCCCTGCCTGACTTTTCACTCGGAGAGAAGCCTCAGGGCCTTCACACTTGCTGTTCCTTCTGCCAGAAACTGTGCTGGGAAAGGGGCAGATGACAAATCACTCACTCCTTGACCACCAGGTATCTACAGACCAGTGAGGGATACAGGTGAGAAAGAGGTAAATTTACTCAGCATCCCAGTGGCTTTTTAAAAAAATTAATTTTATTGGTACATTTAAGGTATACAATACAATGACATTCATCATTGGAAATTTGCACCTTTACATAATCCATCTTGGTTCTTACTTTTTCCCCCTTCCCCAGCCCTCCCTTCAACCCCTCCATCCCTCCCTATTTACAAAGACTTTGTTTCCATTTTTTCATTTTCTCATATCAATTCCATTCCCTTCTTTCCTTTCCCCTACCCCTCCCATTCCCCTTCCCCTTTGCCCCTTTTCTTCCTATTTCACATTATCTATTATACCTTTTAGTCCTTATTTACACTTTCAGTTTCTCACACCAGAGAAACTATTCGGTATTTACACGTGTGTCCTATTTATTTCACTTAAAATTATGGCCTCAAAATGCATCCATTTAGCTATAAATGTCTCTAGTTTCTCATTCTTTATGGCTGAGTAGTACTCCATTTTATAAAAAACCACATTTTCTTTATCCAGTCTCCAGTTGATGGGCAATTGGGTTGTTTCCAAGTTTTAGCTACCACGAATTGTGCTGCTATGAACATGGGTGCACATATATCACTGTGGTATGATTCTTTTAATTCTTTCGGGAAGATACCCAGAAGGGGAACAGCTGGGTCAAATGGGACCTCTAGTCCTAGTTCTTTGAGGTAGCTCCATACTGATTTCCACAGTGGTTGTACCAGTCTACACTCCCACCAGCAGTGGAGCAGGGTTCCTCTTTCCCACATCCCCACCAGCATTTGTTATTGGTTGATTTCTTGATAGCAGCCATTCTTTCTGGGGTGAGGTGGAATCTCAGCATTGTTTTCATTTGCATCTCTCGAATGACCAGTGATGTTGAACATTTTTTCATATGTTTATTTGCTATTTCCACTTCTTTGTATGAGAAATGTCTGTTCATTTCAGATGCCCATTTTTGGAATGAGTCTTAAATTTGGGAGGTCTGATCTTTTTAAGTTCTTTATAGATTCTAGATAGTAGACCTTTGTCTGAGGAACAGCAAGTGAAGATTTTTTCCCACCTTGGGGGTTGTCTCTTCACACTTCTGGTGGTTTCTCTTGCTGTGCAGAAGCTTGTTAGTAAGTGGAGATCCCACTTGTTGATTGTTTGTGCTAGTTCACAGGCAACTGAAGTTTTGTTCATAAAATCTTTTCCTACCAGTGGCTTTTAAAATCCATGAATCAGATCATGTCACTGTTCTATTAAAGAATATTCCACGGGCTATGAACTTATTGAGTCAAGGCCAAGGTCCTCACTGTGGCCTGCGAGTACCTGTGTTACTTGGCCACTCACTGCCCATCTAGCCTCATCTCCGACTGCCCTCTTTGCCTCTCCACCCCAGGAACACTGACCACTTTGCTGCTCCCTGAAACCACCAGGCATTCTTTCCCCTTGGGGCTGTGTGCTGATTGTTCTCTCTGCCCAAGATGTCAACATAGCTTTCCTCCTATCTCTTTGGAGTCTTTTCTTGATTGGACCTTTCTGAGGAAGGCCTGTCCTATCCATCCTAGTTAAAATTCAAACCCCATCGGGCTGCAGCATTCCGGATCTCCCTTATCGCCCTGTCTGCTGTCACTTTCTCACATTGTAGTACATACTTCATTCTATATTCTGCCTTTACTACCTTTCTCCCTGACTAGAATCCAAGCTCTATGAGGGCAAACACTTTTGTCTACTGTGTTTGTTGATATTTCTGCTATGCTTAGGACAATGTCTGGCCCAACAAATGCTGGCTATATGTTTGTGGAACTGGACAGAGCTGAACAGAGAATGGGAGATGGGAGGGCTGCCGCACTCTGGGGAGCCCTTTTACAGTGGGATCCATGTGAATGCAATCTTCTAGAATACTGCAGTGCACAAGCTGCACAGCTGTAAGTGGTGGCCCTAATTACATCATGGGATTACCATGTCAGGGTATAAATTATTAAATGAAAAACTTTTCTAATAATAAAAATATACAAAAACATAAAAGCAAAAAAGCATCTCAAAATCTTTTAACCTAGTAATATCTCCATTATCAATATCTATCATTAGATATTGATATAGATATAATGATAATATCTATCATTATCTGGACACTTATGTGACATAGGAATTATTTTACATAAGTGGTATCATAATAAACTAAAGTATCAAAATATGCTTTTTACTGTATTAAAATATGCTTTTTTCTACAATAGTAAATTATGATGAGTTCTTCATGTCAATAAATAAAAATTCTTATGTCTTTAAACCAGTCTAAAATTAAGGCCCATAAGTCAAATTCACTGCTTGTTTTTTTTTTGTAAATAGTTTTATTAGAACATAGCTGTTCCCATTCTTATACATATTGTCTGTGGCTGTTTTTGTACTACAATGGCAGTTTATTATTTATGACAGAAGCCATATGGCCCGCAAATCTGTTTACTGTCTTGTCACAGAAATATTTGTCACAGTATGAAAATATGCTCTCTGAATTATCCCCCCCATTGATATGCATTTACCTGGTTGCCAATTTTTGTTGATGAACAGGTCATATACTGTACATCTTTGGACATGTGTCCACTATATCATGTTAGGATAACTTCCTACAAGTGAGTTGGCTGGATCAAGCATGAGTTTGAATGTTCTTGATACACATGGTAAAAATGCTCACAGCATGGAAATATTTTCTATGGTTTTGAATTTATTTTATGTGATTTTTTTAGCTGGCTCAAGTAAAACTAGTTCACTTTGAATAATTTCAAGTTAGCTGGGCATGATGGTGCATGCCTGTGAACTCAACACTTTGGAGGATGAGGCAGAAGGATTGTGAGTTTAAAGCCAGCATGGGCTGCATAGTGAGACCCTGTCGCAAAAGATTCCTGTTGATTAAAAATGGACAGAAGGACAACATTTTTTGAACAGAATTTAGATTTCTAAAATTTGACCTTGGAGCTGGGGATTTAGCTCAGTGGTTCCGCCACTTGCCTCGCAAGTGTAAGGTCCTGAGTTCAATCCCCGGCACCAAAAATAAATAAATCAAATAAATAAAAATAAAATTTGACCTTGGGGATATCTGGATTTAGGAAACAAAAATAGAAATCACAAGTGTTGAAAGTAAATAAAGAAAAACAAATCATGGCCTCTGTGTAGATACCAGGGCCAATGTACCTCCCAGTTTTTATTGCTGAGGTTCCATTACCTCTGAAAGACATTGTCCCCACAGGTGAATGGTGTACAATACAACAAGTATGGGAGATAGGAAACAGGGAAGGATATTAAGCGGAAAACAACATCTGAAACACCACAAATGATTTTTTCTTAGCTTTTGTCCCTCTTCAGCAAGACTAACCTTAGGCCAGGGCTACAAAATTTCAAGAAAGATCACTTCAAAATCAAATTGTCTGGGGCCGGAGATTTAGCTCAGTGGTTTCGCCGCCTGCTGTGCAAATGCAAGGACCCAAGTTTGATCCCAGGTACCAAGAAAAAAACAAAAAAAACCCAAAAAAGAAACCAAACCAAATTGCCTGTAATGACTGTGATTACACAGGTGATATTTGGTTTTCTTAAGAAAAAAAAGTGTTAGCTCTTTGTTAGCTCTTTGAGAGCAGGGTATTGTGTTACCTTTGAATTCCCAGCACTTAGGAAGAGGTTCAGCTCTTTTTGAGAGAGTGGGTAAGTGAAAAAAAAAATCATAAATAAAAACACCTGTCATTGTTTAAATACTTATAACTTGTTGTTTAGTCTAGCTCTGTGGTTTTCAACTTAGGCTGCACCTTAGAGTAATTTAGGAGGCTTTTGTTCATTTTTTATTGATATATGCAAAAAAGAACAGAATATGTCTTGGGAGGTTTAGGAAACTGCTGTGTTCTCTAGAAAAATAAAATTTAAGACTGATAATACCTGAAGTTGTGGCAAAACTGTGCAGCAAACGAACACTTATAGGTCACTGTGGGAATGCAAAACAGTACAATTACTTTGGGAAAGTTTGGAAGTTTCTCATAAACAGACACCATATTAACCAGCAATTCCACTCCTAGTCATTTACTCAAGGGAAATGAAAACATATCTCTTTATAAGGATTTCTACATGAATGTCACAGAAGCTTTATTCCTAACAGCAGTAACTGGCAACAACCCACATGTCCATTAATAGATAAACAGATTAACAAAATGTGGTACCCTCCATACAATGGACTACTAATCAGCATTAAAAAAAAATAAGCTACTGACACATGTAACAATATGATGATTCTCAGAAACATTGTGTTGAGTGAAACAAACCAGACTGCTGGGTTCCATTTATATGAAGTTATAGAGTAAGCACAATCAACCAAGAGTGACAAGTTAATCAGTGGTGGCCCAGGATGAATGCGAAGTGTGTTGGGATGATGAGAATAGTCTATATTTGACTAGATCATTGTTTATAAGAGGAGGGATATATATTTTATACTTTCTAGAACTTTGTATAACTAGAATCCTGTATTTTTTGGGTATGGCTTTCACTCAACATAGCTGTTTTTAGAATCATCCATGTTATTCCATGTCTGAACAGTTATTTTTTGTTACTGAATAATATTCCATAATATAAATTGCTACAATTTGTTATCCACTTATGGATGGGTATTTAGGTTGTTTTCCAGGGTTTGATTACTACAAGTAAATTACATTCACGTACAATCTTTGCATGCATATACGCTTTCATTTGGGTGAGGATCTATGGACTAAATGGCTGGATCCTAGGGTAGTTGCATTTTAACTTTTTTTTTGTTTGGTACCGGGGACCAAACTCAGGCCCTCACGCTTGCAAGGCAGGCAGCGGAACCACTGAGCTAAATCCCGGCCCCGTTTTAACTTTTTAAAGCAAGTTCCAAATTGTTTTCTGGAAACAAGAATAGGTCCAGTGTTTGGATTTCGTCCAGAGGTTTTGATCTGACTGGTGTGAGGTGGAATCTGGATGTCAACCATTCTTTTTTTCTTTTTTAATCAATTTATTTGAGATGTAATGAACACACAACAAAATCTACAGAAGCAGATTAGTAGTTGAGGGTGAGATAAGGAATGAATTACAAAGGATTATTAGAAATGCTTCTCATCTTGATTGGTATGACTATTTCATAGCTACCTACATATGTGAAAACTTTTCAAGTTGTACAATTTAAATATGTGCAGTTTACTGTAAATCAATTATACTGCAATATGGCTATTAAAAATAAGGAAGGAAGGAAAAAAGGAAGGGAGGGAGGGAAGGAAAGAAACAAGGCTGCACATGTATCTGCGTGGGACCCATAGCATATAACTTGTATCTGCCTACAAAGAGAAACTTTTTGTGGGGCTTAGCAATGGAGAAGAACATGGTGCACCCCCTAGAATTTGGAGTCTGTTATTAACTGGAGAAGCAGCAAGCAGAAAGGTGGAAATTTGGGATCAGCCTTCTCAGAACCTTGAGTTGGTCTCAGATCCCTGAGAAGAATCTGCTTGGATGGCAAACATACCAAGGAAACATTGCAGAGTTCTGGCACTTTCTGATCACATGATTCTTTAGAGAGTAAGCTAAAATGATTTTAATCATGTACCATTCTACAAAGGAAAAGCTGCCAAGAGCATTTACTGGGGGAAAGAAACATAGTCCCATCAACAAATGGTGCCAGGACAACTGAAAATAGACATGCAAAAGAATGAAGTTGGACCCCTACCTCAGACCATGTAAAAGTGACCAAAATATAAGGGTTAAAAGTGTAAAACTCTTAGAAGAAAACATGACTTTGGATTTGGCAGTGGACTCTTAGGTAATTCTTAGGCAATGACTCCAGAAGCACAAAACCAAAACCAAAACCAAACCAGAAAACCCCAGGTAATTAGACTTCCTCAAAATTAAAAATTTTGTGCATCAAAAGACAGTATCAAGAAAAGAAGTTGAACCTAAAAAATGGGAGAAAGTATTTGCAAATCATAACTCTGATAAGAATCTAGTGTCCAGAATATATGTAAAAAACACTAACAACTCAGCAACAAAAAGACAACTCAATTTAAAAATGAGGAAAATAATATTCTGGTTTCTCTTCAGATTGCATAAATCTTTCGCCTTTTTAAAATGAGCAAAAGACCTGAATAGACATTTCTACAGATATAGCCAAGTGATCAACAAACACATAAAAAGATGCTTAACAATAGGGCCAGGGATTTAGCTCAGTGGTTCCGGCGCCTGCCTCACAAGTGCAAAGTCCCGAGTTCGATCCCTGGTGAAGTAAAAAAAAAAAAAAAAGATGCTTAACACTAGGGAAATGCAAATCAAAAACACAATGAAGTATTCCTTCATCCCTACCAGGATGTTTATCAAAAAAGAAAAATAACAAGTGTTGGTGAGAAATTGGAACTCGTACATTGCTATTGTGAATGTAATATAGTTCAGCTGCTATGGAAAAGTTTGTAAGTCCTTCAAATGATTAAGCATAGAATTACCATATGACCCTGGTGTTACATTCATAGGTATTTAACCAAAGAATTGAAAAGAGGAATTCAAAGAAGTGTCTGTACACATATGCTTAGCACCATACACGATAGTCAAAAGGTGGAAACAGACCAAATGTCCACCAACAAATAAATGAATAAACAAAATGTGATATTATCTATACAATGGAATATTATTCAGTCTTATAAAGTAACAAAGTATTGATATATGCTACTACGCTAAATGAACAAAACATGCTAAGTGAAAGGAAGCAAAAGGTCACAGACTGTAAGACTCATTTATATGGATATTCAGGATAAACCCAGAGGCAGAATGTCTGCTAGTGGTAACCAGGGACAGGGCTAAGAAGATGGGAATAGATTGCTTAATGTGTAAGAGATTTTTCTTTCGAATGATATAATTATTAGAACTAGAGAGAAGTGGTGGTTGCATAATATTGTGAACTGGCACTTAAAATAGTTCATTTTCTGTTATGTGAATGTCACCTCAACAAATTATTTTTGTTGAAGATTCTACAAAAGAAAGAAAACTATTCAACACATTCCAAACAGCATCAGATCTTTTCTTTATAAAGTGCTGTATCGTTGGGTTTTCAAGGTCCTCCTAGAACAATAATTCATTTTAGAATATATCCTAAAGATGCTAGCATAGTGAACTGGCTTCTGCTGGCAAAGAAGGTACAAAAATTAATTCATCTCAGAATACAGCATAGCACTTATTTGTTAAACTGTAACTAGTCTGTACATGGAACATTTGTGAATTTTTGGTCACTGAAATATAAAAGCTAGAAGCAGCCTCTGTGGTCTTGAGTGAGAGACAAGCAGGTAGAATTATAGATGGGAAACTAATCACACTGATAGGTTGTTCAGTCTAAACTCACAATGCCTCTATAAAATAGACATGAGAATGTTTTACAGAGGAAGAAACTGAAGCTCAAAGAGAAGCTTGTCCAAGCTTTCTAGCTTACTTGGGAAGTCACTGGGGCTAGTACTTCAAAGTTCACATTTTTTTCATGACATTCTATTATGTATCCCAAGATGGGTTCTAAAGTGATCAGAAGCAGCATAGCAGCGTATTAATAGCAATCAACCTATCAATAGACATTTAAAACTTAAAAATACAAAATAAGTCTCAATTGTCTCTCAACAAGAAAAACTAGAGCAGTGAAGTCTCTAATCAACATGGATGAGTCTCACAATGTGCAGACAAAAAATGCCAGATTCAGTGTAAGTTTTTAAAGTTCAAAACCAAGTACAAAAATTATTTACTTATCAAACTAAAACAAAATTAAATTCAGTGGAATACCTCCTGTCAGCAGGGAAAAGGATGTGATAAAGGAGGGCACATAGATAATTTCTAATTAACAGAATATTACGTGAACTTGAGTTAATTATTCTGTAAAGGTATTAAGTTTTATATAAATTTTTGTGAATTACACATCAATTAAACACACACACACACACACACATACAAAAACAATGTAGGTATCAAATGCCCAATACTATGTCTAGAACTTGATCCATCAACACATTTGTTATTTTTCCTTGTAATTGTTAAGGTTAAATTAGTTAATTCTAAGAACAATGTCAGGCCACACTGTTCAAAAATCATCAGTAATACCATTTAAACATTTTTCCAACTGAGCCAATGACTTGGGTCTTCTTTTTTAGGTGACAATTGTGCTGTCTTTACCTATATAACACCCACTCTGTCCCCTCCCGTGAGCCTAATCCTCACTCTTGACACACCCACAGTAGACTCGGAACCCAGCTTTGCCTCTGCAATCTACTTCCTGCTACCATTCATCTTAGGCCACTAAGTCTTGGTTTTCAGACTTTACTCAGCTCACTTTTTATCTTGTTCATGAGTCATCCTTTCCTATGTACAACTGGCATGGCTGGGCCTAAGCTTGGCAGGGGAACATGAATTAAGAACAGAATGCCTTATAAATCTTAATGAATTTGACAGATGTGTCCTCCAAATCCAGCTACCCTAAAACCAAAGATAGCCTGAGATAATACTGAGAGATCCTCATTCAGGGCAGTATCTCTCAAAGTGCACGTTGCACAGATGAGACTCACTTGGGACACTTATTCAAAGTGCAGGTGTGTAGGCCCACCAGACCATTAAGAGCAGAATTTTCTGAGAATGGGGTTCAGGATCCTGCATTTCTGAAAGCATCTCTAATGGTGGTTCCAATACTTTCTGACTCTTCCATGAGATTAGTATCACTGGGGAAATTTGCTTATCAAATACTGGTCTGAACTAATCATGGATATAATCTTGGATAGTATGTTTTTATTTTGACCAAGACATACATACCAACAGTCCAAATAAAGCAGCAATCAAGTCAGAAAAAAGGGCAGTTAAAATTTTCTCACAAGTTTACTTTTGAAAAACTGTTCAGATTTTACTTAAAGCAACTCACACACTAGGTGGTGGGATTAACAAGTGGAGATGAAGGGAAAATGGCTTCTATTTTAAATTACCTCGCTCCATTCTCACTGGCTCAGTCATGTAATTATTGGGAGCAACGTCAAAAATGTTTAATACATGTACAAGTGCTGAGGGGACATGTTCATTGTAAACAGCTGGCCTGACAGTATTGGTAAAGATCAATTGTCAGCTTTCTTCTATAATAAATATTTCAACCAAGATTGAGCCAAAATACTGTATTTATTTTGGGGAAAGACAAAAGATGTGATTACAGCCTTAATGTATTTTGCTAGATTTGCTGTGTAATAGAGCCAATTAAGGATTATAAAGCCTCTAACTTTCTGAACTGCTTGAAATGTTACTGTAACTTCACAAGTTTCTGATGTTTCATGACCTGAATATCCCAGTCGTGTAAGCATTTATTCTACTGTTAAAGACCTATTGAACTGGTATTTGGGAGTTCTATTTGTGGGAAGAAGCACATTCTTGGCATGCAGCCTTAATAGAGGTGCACATAAGACACAAAGTCTTGCCTTGGGAAAATGAACTAGAGACTCAACTAGAAAACTTTGTTTCAGACCACTTAAAAATGTGAAATATAGCTACCATATAGCTTAATTGTACAGTGGTAGTTTCAACTTCTGTACCAGGAGAGAATTATTTTGCATTCTTGGAATTGGCCTATAGCTATAGCCATATTGGACAGATGTTTAACTCTAAATGCAATGCAGAACTACCTATCATTTCTCTGCTATGCAGATTGAATATTTTGCATGAGCATTCAAAAACACATGTTTATAGTCTGAACTTCTTATGCTTATTGTTTTCTACCACCAAATGTACTGCCTACAGATGGCAAACTCAGTCTTTGATGGGTGGTGAGGAATTGCTCAAAAGTATCAGTTACACACACAGAGAGACATATTACACATAATGTTGGGAAGGACTAGATTACAGTTATCAAACTATGTAGAGGAGCAATCCTCATCTAAAAGAAGTGTTTCAGGGATTCCAAATTATTATACTTCAACAGCTGGCCCTATTTCCAAGACTTGGTCAATAGAAAATATTGCCATGTTCACACCCCTTTGGTTCCCCAACCCTCTCTATTGCCATCTTTGTGAAAGTAGAATAGTATCCTATCTTGTCACTGCTCCTCATTACTCTGAAACAACAGCAAGGACAGCAAGCAGGTGATTAAGCATTGGAGCAGCTTGGTTTTTTAAGTTTACAGAAAACCAAAAGGATTTTCAAGTGGGTTAGAGGGGCTTTACAGAGCATTGCTGTGGAGTATTTTTGAAAGCAATGGTTTTCTTGTGATAAGGATGACATCAATTTTGAAGTGTTAAAACAAATACAAAGAAATGCTTTTTTAAAAGATCAACTTGAGTTTTGATTTTGCTTAACTCCAATTTTTCTATGAAAAGATGCTGTATGAAATTTTTAAACTCAGACTTGGTTCTGAGAATTTTGTTGTAATCCTCAACAGCAAATACGCTCAAAACAGTTTAAAACGTTTTTAAAAAGACATTTGTAGTCTAATTTTGGTGTCTCAAATTATGTTAAATATCAAAATATGCATATGTGGACATACAAATACAGTATATATAATACACATGTATATATAAAGATTACTTTTAGTGAGTTATTATACAATCAACATCAAAACAATCTGGCAATTCAGAAGCCACTATTTTATCTGGTAGAATCTTGGCATCACAGTCCAACTTCTGATAATGAATGAATCAGTAAGGGCTTACAGAGTGATGAAAATAGAGTTTGGTGATGTCTAGAGGGGAGAATTTCTTTTCCCACAGCCTCAGTTAGAAAAGACCACTGGAACTACAACTGGAAGAGGTGGTGAATATTGGTATTTTGAATGCACCCTTATATGAAGTAAATCCAATATGAAAGCTCCAAGCTCTACTGGACAACCACAATACCCCCAAACAAAAGGGTCAGAGAGATTATGCTCCAAGTATGAAGCAGACAAAATGCTTCATAAGGTCCAAAATGAGCAGAAATTAAGTCAGATGTGCTCTCTAGCATTCTTACTAGGTTCTATGTTCATGTACTATAGTGGAACCCACTATTAACCATTTCCAACCCAACATAGGATTGTTCCATAAAAACATGTATATACGTATATATGCACACATGTATATATATACAGACACTTTTTGCAAGAGAAAACAATGTACTAACATTTGGTTTTATAAGCTAAGTCTGCTCTTTTAACTGAGCAGTATTTATACTTTCAAATCTCAAGGATCTAAACTTTGTCCCACACTACCCTATCACCCACTGTTTCTTTAGACAATGACATCAAGTAGGTCAAAAATACTTTTGAAAAAAGTCTGTTTATTCATTTATGCAAAGTCAGTATTAGCAACAACAGGAACTTATTTTAAGTTTAAAATTAATCTTCCATATTGAAAGGTCTCTTTTTTTCTACTTTACACTTTTAAAATCTCACTTCAACAAAATATACAGATAAAAGTTTGTTTCCTTACTTTTCATTAAGGTCATATTGGAACAAAAAGAATTGGCTCCTTGGAATTTAGGTATCATTTATAGTAAGCTGGAGATTTAATCACAGAATAATACATGTAAGAATATGATAGCCTCCTCCCCTCAAAAAAACTGGCAGAGAACTTTTAAAAAGACAAATTTCAGGGCACTTTCTGAGGTGTATAAAACCTTCTTGGGGAACCCTTAAAAGATCCCGTCTTTCAGATCCAGAATGAATATTAAGAATTATAGACCATAATGGGCACGGGTGGCACAGCCCATGGTAGTTTACATCAGGTTAAGGTAAGTGGGATCTCCACATTTTAGGGAGGAAGTCAATCTAGAAGAAAGACCAGGAAGGCACTTTAGATTCATCCATGGCAAGTCAAATGATGACAATACAACTTTTTCCCTTAGAAGGTATTATCACACTGCTACCCTCCAAGGCTTAGCCCTCAAACTGCTCATGCCACCAGTTCTAGGAGCAAACTTCTTGGAAGGATGGAATACAGATTAGAAAAGCAAGCCTGTGGATACAACAGCAGCTCTGATGCTCTAGTTGTCTGTCACGATGTCCAATAAAGAAACCAGCTAATCTAGAGACTATTAAGTTTGACTAGTATATTCTTGGATACACTTATAAAACTTCCTTTATGGTTTAGAAATGCCAAAATTACCTACACTTTAACTCTTTGGGATACATGCTACTTTACAAAAGGAAATATAATAGCCTAAGAAAATGCAAATTTACTTATAATAAATTATATTTTTAATGTTTTTATAAAAACAATTCCTTTCAGATACTGATTAACTTTTAAGTCATAAAAAAATTTCAGCATTCTTTAATACGAGTATTTTGCACAATTTAAGATACAGCCATTGAATTTAGCATTGTAAGGAAAAAATTTAAAAGAAAAAAGGAGAATGTTAAATAAGAAGCTTATGTACCTACTAGTTTGTCTTGGATTCTTAAAAAAAATTAGGCCCAGAATTTGAGTTATCCTAATTATCATTCCAAATAAAATACATGTGTATATATATGTAGATCCCATATAAAGAATAAAATATGTTCAATAAATGTAGTAAGAGCCACTGATTGGACTGTTTGTTTAGAATCTACTTTACTGGGTTTAGATAAGAAAGACATCAATAAAGCTAACCATATATTGAGTTCCACTGATTAAAAATGAAGTTTTAAACATTCTGCTTTTGTGGTAAATTTTTAGACAGATCATAAATGCAAAGCACAATACTGAAAATACTGTACTGTTTATAAGTACTTGTTGAAGCGAAATACTTGTATTCAAACTATCAAAATTCTGACCTTTCAAAACAGATTTTTAAAACAATTTTTTGAAAATAAGTATCAGCTTTTTTTTTTTTTTTTTTTTTTAAACCAAAGATCGAACTCGGGACCTTGCACTTGTGAGGCAGGCTGCTAAGCTAAATCCCCAGCCAACTATTAGCTTCTAAACTCTGAAGATGCCTATTTCAATTTTAAAAAATCCTTACAGTTTAATCTTAAGTTATTCCTTTCAACTATTTTTTAATTTGAAATATTTTTACTTCAATTACTTTTTATTTTCAACTATGTATTGAACACAGAACGAGTTTCTAAATAAACGTCTGACGAACAGTTTCAACGTTAAATAAAACTAGACATCTAATGTAACTTGTCTGAATGTGATTTGTCAAAAAATTCAGAATTAAATTTCTATAGCAGTGAAAAACTTTCAGTAGCTTCTTAATATTCAAAACCAGCAACTTCCTGAAACTAGGAAGTTAGCAGAGATGATCAGATTTAAGCACTGTGCGACTTCTTCTGAAGTGATGCACTCTTTTATCCTAGAAAAAACAGAAAGTCTTATTATTTCACTGAAAATTTCCCTTCATCATTGACCTAAAAGTGTTACAAAATACCTAACACATTTATTTTAGGCTTAAATATTATAAATAATAAGAAAAAAAGGTGATCCTTCTGGGGAAGCAATACTGAACTTTGCAACAACAAATACATCAAGACTGGCTAGTAAACTCAGAAATAGAAAACTTAGGTTCAGTATCATATTAGGTATTGCTTAATGATTTTGACAATGGTATCCCTACTGACAGGTGGTGGAAAATATATGTAACTCTTAAAAGTATTGTTTTTAGTAATTGGACTGGATCTGATAGAAATTATAGCTTGAGAACAGCACTCCAATCTGAAATCAATGGTTGTAGGCTAAAAGATCTACATTTAGAGTAACTTGAAAGCATATCTTTAACCTATGAAAATACATTATTACTTAGGAAATGAAGAGAGACATTTAAAAATTAGGTGTTCTCTTGGTAGGATTGGTTACAGGAACTGTCATGGATACCAAAATCCAAGGATATTCAAGACTCTTATATAAAATTATGTGTTATTTGCATAAAACCTGTGTGAGAGCTTGTATATATATATTTTTGTGGTGCTAGGATAGAATTCAGGGTCACAAACATACTAGGTATGCACTCTACCACTGAGGTACATCCCCAGCTTGTCCGGTATATTTTAAACCATCTCTTGGTTACTTGTAATAACTAACACAATGTAAACGCTGAGGCAATTGTTTGTTATGCTATGTTATTTAAGAAATAAAATGTTAAGAAAAAAATCTGTACATGTTCAGTACTTTTTTTTTTTTTTTGTTACCAGGGATTGAACTCGGGACCATGCGCTTGCAAGGCAGGTGCCGGAACCACTGAGCTAAATCCCTGGCCCACAACATGTTCAGTACTATTTAAAAACATATTTTTCCATCTATAATTGATTGAATGTGAGGATACAGAACCTATAGATACAGAATACAGAACTGTATGTGTAAAAATTTCCTTTGACTCTATGCTGTCTTCAGAGATGCACATAAAAAGGCCTTAGATATAGGAAAGGGGCTGACTAACTAAACAGATAATGACAGTGGTATTTTCCTCTTTAAACAATTAGCTTAAAGGTGCCTTTTTCCTAGGGATTAGATACAGATATCTCAAAAAAGGGTGACTTTTCTAAATCATGTAACCTAACAGGGTAATATTCTAACTTTTCTAAGCCTAGAAAAGGGGCCACAAACTTGTATTTTCAGAAGTTGGGTAGGAAACGTAAGATTATTAGGGGCTGGACTTCAGACAACAAAGAGTGGATTTTATCATGAAAACAGTAAATATATCCAAATACCTGGACACATTCAATTTCAATTAAAACATTTAGTTAAAAGAGATCTAGATGTCAGATAACTGTAGGCTGCCAATTTCTGAATTATAGCCCAGAAGAACAGAAAACTCTGGAGTTCAAAGGCAGGCTTTTGTTTCATACCAGGTAACGATTCAAATGTACAGACTTTTCTGCTTTGAAACGAATCATTTAAGTAGTACCTATTTAATCTTTGTAACTTTGGGCAAAGTGAGCTGTCATAAACCCCAGTTCTCCCTATATTGTACTGTATGTAGAATGTAGCAAAGAAAGAACAAATGTCAACTTTAAATGAATGTGTTTATTTCCTGTTGCAAAGATGTAGAACTTAATCCTGCTATGGCTCTTCTTTTCTACATTTTAAGATACCCTTGATATGCCCAAGAAGAAAGCTTTAAGCTTCACTCTGTGCCCACTCTAGAAAAAAAGCTATTCTTGTCCTGTTTTAAGTCACAAAGTGATAGCTAAAAGCTTCCTTTTGAATGTTAATGGTCCAGACACTTTGTACAACTCCTGGGAGTTCCTCAAAAGGCTAAACATAGTTACCACATGACCCAGCAATTCCTTTCCTAGGAATATATTCAAGAGAAATAGAAGTAATTCATACATGAACATTCATAGTATTACTCATAATGACCAAAAAGTACAAACAACCCACATATCAATTGATGAATAAAAAATGTGGTGTATTCACAAATAAATGAAATATAGACACATTATAGCATTGATGAACCTTGAAAATATTATGCTAGTGGCAAAAGGACAGTCATAAAAGGCCAGATACCACATGAATCTATTTATATGAAATGTCTATAATAGAAAAATGGTTAGAAAAAGAAAGTTAGTAGCTGCATAAAGCCAGAGGGATTGGGGAAAAATAGGGAGTAACTGCTGATGGGTAGGGGACTTATTTTGTGTTTGTGTGTGGGATTCCTAAACTTGATAGTAGTCATGGTTGCACAATTCTGTGAATATATTAAAATATTTATCGCTTCTTGGCCTTTTGGCTAAGATCAAGTGTATTAAAATATTTAAATGGGTAAACTGTGTGGTATCCAAATTATATATTTCTGTAAAACTAACACATTATACCTTGGTACTTGACTCATTTTAACTAAAAAATTTGGTCCCACTACTCATTTGGTACTATACAAGCAAGCTAGAACTTGTCAGTATCAAATGCCTCATAACTCATTAACCTTTTCACCCAAAACAATTTGTTTGGTAGTCATTTTTGGTACATGTTGTGCCTCCTGGAACCGATTAACAATGAGTATGGAGGTTCCATTCTATTAAAAAATGTCTTCCCCTACCAAACAATATTCCTTCCCATTGGACCCTAGACACCTTTATTCTTCTTGTGGATCCTTCAGTTTAGGCTTGTAAAAACTGGAGTTTTAGGGATGGATGTATAGCTCATTGGTAGAATGCATGCTCAGCATGCAGGTGGCCCTAAGTTTAATTGCTAGCACCAATACATACATACATACACACAAAACACACACACACACTGGAGTTTTAATAAGATTTAAGTGATCTGTCCACCTTGTGGAAATAAGATTTAAGTGATCTGTCCACCTTGTGGACAGAATTAGAAACCAGAAGAATTAGAAGCAGAATTAGAAACCAGATCTTTCTTAAATTCATGTACTCATACTCTCACTTCAACTATGAATCAACTTCCACTGTTTCTACTCAGCTTTTTAACTGGTTCAATTTTATCACTTCTTTCTCTATTGTTTAAGTAGTTCATTTCTTTTGTCCTAGTTAATCCAATATTCATATATTAATCTCTGCTTTCTAAAATTTTCTTTTATTTAATCAAGCCAGTATTTTCCCTCAACTGTCCTCTTTTGCGAACTCTTTAAATTATCGGGTTTTGCTACAATGTTCTTTCCTAAAGACAAACTACACTTCAAGATTTGAGCACTACAAAAACACTGCTAGGTAAAACCCACTCACAGTGGATTACTGTGTTATAGTCATATATCCACACTTCAAATGCTCTACATAATCCCAAAATACATATACTACGGAGAAAAAAGATACTTCAAAGCTAACACGTATACTTAAAAAAATCTCTCATACTGTGCCTTTCATACCTTGAAGTAGTCATCTTGAGTAACAAGAGTATTTCTCAGTCTATTCTCTGGATTAAACAGACAAGATACCACTGTCTGAATGCTCCGGTCCACAGATTTCTGAAATAACCAAAGTTTATAGTAAAGACTTCTTTTATTCATGGTGAAGGACTTAAAAAAAATTTAGTGAATATATAGTTATTTTAAAAGAATTTTTCCATGATTGAAAATTCTTACCACATATTAGTATGTAAATTTTCTCCCAAATTTTTAAAGAAATGTCTTATAACCTTACTGATAGAATACTCATTTTAAAAGCTGATTTTATTAAAAAGTGTAATATTTTGCTTAAGATTCTCTTTTTTTTTTTTTGGTACCGGGGATCGAACTTGGGTCCTCGCGCTTGTGAGGCAGGCGGCAGAACCACTGAGCTAAATCCCCGGCCCTTGCTTAAGATTCTTTAATTTCTCCTGTTAGATAAGAAACAGAAACTCTAATATTAGTTTCAAGAAAAATATTCAAGACAAAACTTGGTAATTCTACTATAAACTATTTTAATATTTTCCAATTTAAAAATTGTGTATCAGAATTTTTGACTGTAGTTCAATAGTTCTCAACATCTTTTCTACTGAAAAACAACTGATCAGTATTATGCATATATTCAGCACATCAAGTATGTTCACATATCTGCCCATTCATCATATAAAACATTCCAGAGTGAAAGTATTGTTATGATAGGAATCCACTCTAATGATTAAAAAACCCAACTATGTCTACTTCAGTATTTCAACAATTAACACTGACCCTACCACTCTTGAGAGCTCCTGTCATGTTATGGAAAGAATACCTTAAGTATTATCTAGTACTATTTAGCTAAGTAAATGTTTATGAAAGACAAGGTGAACAGTGGTCATGTTAATTATTCTTTCAAGGAGTAATCTCATGGAAATCTTCCTGTTGCATTCTGTCAAATCATACTGCTACAATATTTACTAAGGTATGATTTTTTTTTTAGTACCAGGGATCAAACTAGGGACCTTGGGCTTGTGAGGTAGGCGCCGGGATCACTGAGCTAAATCCCCGGCCCTACTAAGGTATGATTTTTAAAAATCAGAAACAAACTGGAAGAAAGGATTGCTGAATCAGAAACCAAGCATATACACTAAAATCTCATTAGCCTTTACATTAACAACTAAATGTGAGTTAATTACTTCCATCTTTCAATCTGGCTAAAGATGCCTGCTTCTTTAAAAGTTATTAAAATTTGAAAAATAAATATAAAATATAATTATCAGTAAACAAAATTAGATGTTTGCCTTCTGTGGGCCATTTCCAGAGGATGAAGTAGCTTCGTGAACTGAGCATTCATTTGGCAAAACCTCAGCTCCTGGATCAACTTCATTATAGTGGTAGTTAACAGTTGTGTAAGCCTATATTTAAAGTGATAAAAGTGTAATTAAAAAGATACACAGGTACATTTCTATATAATTTATTCTTCAAAATGATGAGCTGATAGTAAGTTTTAATGTAGTTTATATTCAAAGATTATTTCAGAAATTGTTTTAAAGTGAATAGCTGAAATGTAGTCTTTCATTTTAAAAGGTCTTTTAAGTGTCAACATAATCAAGAATTAGAATCTAGAAAAACAAACTACTATGTAGTAAGGGAGTGCCTGAGAATTTTAACTTACTATATCCTTTAAATATCCAATCCCAATGAAAGAAGGAAACAGAAGCTCAGACGTTTTAGAGGTGGTACTGCCTTTTCTTATTTAACAATATTAACAGCGAAACATTTGTCTCTCTTCAGATTTTTTATGATTTTACTGAATGCTAATTCTAAATCCATATTCACACTACCTTTCTTGGATTATACAGTCTATCAATAAGTAACTAAGCACTTATCATATACAGAATAGCCACTGCTGAAGCATACGAAACCAACTGAGAAAAAGCACTATGGATTTCTCCCATGGCGTATGTAATTATGTTAACAAAAAATTAATAAAGTATAATGCTATAAAGGGGGATTTAAAAATATCTATAGACATACATGATATGGCAAAAGTTCAAGAAATATATAAGAAACAAGAATATACTTTTAAATTAAGACTAGAAACATATACATTTAGTTAATTCATTTTACCGGAGGTATAACGTAACTCCTTTGTTCCCCAGCAGGCCATTGTGGTGGCATCTTAAAAAAAGGACACAAAACTTATTCAAATATTCCTATCCATTTTTACAAAACCAAGAGACAATATTAAAGTATCTATCACGCTGGCTCCTTTAATTTTTTATGGCAAAAATTACAACATAGAATACAGAAATACTTCATGTCTGTAATACTTGTGGTTCTTTTTGTTATTTCCATATATAAACTACCTTTTTCCCAGTTTTCTAGAGCTAACATTCAGGAAAACTCAAAAGACAGTGAAACTTTGAAACTACTGCCACAGATATGGTTATGGGTCACAAATATAGCCATATCTATGAGAAGAAATCAGAAAACTATTTTGTAGCTGCCAATAAAAATAAACAATATCTAATATAATTAGAATTTTAGGCTTTTAAGAATTAGGTAATAAATTTATTTCAGCCTATCCTCCTAAAATTTTTTTATGACAGCCTGGATGTTTTGGCTATTTGACATCAATGATGGAAGATTATGTGAAATAAAATAGGAGATACCAAATCTTATAAAACAGTTCTAGAAAAAGTTCTTTCCTAGTCAAATATCATCCCATTATTTTTAAATAATTGGTATGAATTAATAAAAGTCTTAATTCTACACAATTCTTGTTTTCCTTTAATTTTGGGCACACTTACTAGTTTAAACAACATACTATTTGGGAAAATTATATAAATAAATTCAAGGTCATAAAATTATTCCAGTATAAGCCATTTTGTTCCCCCTTAAATTACCTGATAGTTATAAACAGGTAGTTGATAACCAGTGATGACCTGAACTGGTGAATTTGGATAAGGAGGATATGCCTGAAAACAAAGTTTAAAGAAAAAATTTACAGAAGATAAATTTTAAAAATCAGAAAGAAAGACCATTATTTCTACTATAACAGAAACACGGAAATTTAAAAATATTATTTTTCTGTGTATAATTGCAGGATTCTAAATGGTGATTTGCTTTATGAAGAAAACAATGCCTTTTGGGCAAGGAGAAAGAAGGGATAAATAACAAGGTAGAGTGACTGGTTTTGCAAGGTTCCATTTACCTTATTAGTATATTCATCCCTACTCAAAAGTTCATTCTTACACTGGCAATCAGGCTTGAACAGGGTAGATTTCTATATAATTCAAATAAACACACCTGTCATTTCTTTATGAAAATACTTTTAGACGGTTTTTTATTCATTTGACAGTATTAATGTGAAATTCGTAGTACTCCTGCAATCTTAAGGGTTTTTCTGCATTTCATTTCCAAAAATTCAGAACTGGATAATACTACAAAGTCTTATGTTTCTGTATTTATTAACCTGAAAACATATAAGTAGCAGCATACATGAGTACCTAAAATCTGTAATAGTTCACAGTAAATGTCAGAAACAAGTAGGCCCTTTCTAATTATGTTTAGAATAAGAAAAGTATAGATACACCTCTTATTTCAGGTAGATGGAAAAATTAAACAAATTAAGAGATAGTGCTGAATTTCACTATTTGTTTCTTTTCTGGAAGTTTTTCAAACTGAAGAAAGGAAAATGAACTAACAAGAAAATAAATGTTATTTATCATTAATAGGCAATAGTAAGTTAAACTAATTTAAATATTAACTAGGAGAAGACAAATTACATATCAGAAACTCAGTTTATAGATACAGTAAAATACATCACAAACCTACCCATTCCAGAACTAGAATAAACCCAGAAGTCACCAACTCATATGACAAAGCATCCAGAAATAAGGAATGGCTAGAAAATTGATAACCTCAGAGAATAAACTGAGGAGACATAAAAAAGAAAAAAAACCTGCCTTCAAATATTTTAGGAAACATCAAAATGGGGGAAAGAAAATATTTATTTTATGTGGCTACAGAGGTAAGAATAAAGGCTTACAAACTACATAAAAGCATGTTTTACCAGTTTAAGGAGAAACACTAAGAATGAGAGATTTGTAACTAAAGTAACAGATTTCCCATTATTCAAAGTATTCCAACATAGTCTGTATTATCACGTATTATAAAAATTGTGGATATAATTCTAAAGGTTAAGAAATCTATAATAAATGAGGGACAGGAATGCAAACAATTCTTACCTGAACATACTGAGTTATAGGACTCATCACGGTTGGAGGCTGTACATAAGTTTCAGTGTTTGGATTAGTCCAAACACTCTGAAACTGTGGTGGTGGAGGAGGATTAAAAATCAAAGAACGTGGCTGCACATGATAAGCACCTTTTTAAAAATAAAAAGGGAAATGAAGCCCATTTTTAGTTTTTTGAAAAGCTACATATTTCAGCAGAACAATTTGTTTTCTTACTCACATAAATTTTGTTTCCTGATTGCAGGGCCCAGTTTCAGCTTTTTACCATGGAAATTTATCTGTGACTGAAAACAAAACAGTAGTAACACTATAATTTTCAAGTCTTTACTTCCAAGACTTGTGTAAATATCTCAAAGTGTCTAAAGTTCCTATTATCAGAAAAAACCAGTGATGAGCATACAACTAATGAAAATTTGTCAGGGTGAAGCCACTTTATCCTCACTACTCTAATGTAAGTGTTAACAGGTATTAAGTGGCATTTGACCAAAAAACCTTCCACTTTGTCTTCACTTGTGTCTAGGTCATGAAGACAGACACTCAAAAATAAACAAGTTCTGACAAGTTGTATAAGATTATTCTGTTTTTATTTCAAGCAGGAACAAAAGTATCTTTCTCTGTATTTTACACAAGACTGAATATATTCAACACTAAACAGTGCATTAAGAGAATTTTCCATAAGACTTACTTACTTCTACTATCTTCTGCACATCCACGTCATTATAAAATGAAACAAATCCATAGCTAGACAAGCAGATAAACAAAAAATCACCACACAGAACATGGTTTAGAACTATTAAATATTCTACAGAATAAAAGTGTGATAAAAATGCACAATATACTGAATATTTGTAAGGTATATATAATAGATCCTCTGTACATATCATTGCTTTTTATTTTAACTAGGTTGATGTCAGAATGTACTAAAATTAAGGTAGTGTGGGAACTTCATCAACAAAAAATTCTTATCTATGAATCTGAATTTAATTTACTAAGAGCAGATAGTTAAAATCTGATATGGTGAAAAATGCAAAAATAATTCTTTGATAAAAGCAATTAATTCACTTGTGTGAAATGAAGATAGGAAATACAAACACTAGGAAAATGATTTTAAGTAAAAGAGTTGACAATGAACTTTCATCCTTTATGTGAAAGAAATTAAGAAAGCAACAAATTTCATTTATTCAAGTGTCAGAATACCAGTTTTTTTTTTGGTACCTGGGATTGAACTTGGGTCCTTGCACTTGCACAGCAGGCATATTGAGCTAAATCCCCAGCTCAGAATACCAGTTTTGAAGTTGTGTTTTTTCACATTCTACAGATGCTAGAGTTCAGATATTTCTGAATATTTATAGGGAACATATGTTTTACTCACCCTTTGGATACACCAGTTCGATCTGTGATTATCTTCACTTCTTTCACTGAACCATATCTAGCAAAGAAGCTTCTGATCTCACTTTCATCCATCTATGGAAAAGAACTGGACTTTAAAAAACTAAAATATTCAAAAATTTTAAATCTATAAAAGGAAATTTGATAGTGAGGAAGTATCTTCCCAAAGTGCCCTGAAACCCCATAGCTCTTTGTCAAATATTTTCAGTTTCTATGGGTTAAACACAAAACCAAGTCCAAGCCTGCATGAAGTACAAAAAAACCCTTAGGTTTACTATAGGCAGGGCCTAAATCCCATTATTCACAACGTGTTTTAAAAATGTAAATAAAATATGAATACAATACCCTAATATCAATCCCTCCAACAAAAATGGTGTTTGGCATGATTTTGCCTTCCGGTAAAACATAGCCTTGGCTGGTGGAAGCTGATGAGGACTGAGTACTGGCCTCTCTGGAGATGGTTGAGTTTGGAGTCTCAGAATTTGTAGAAGACTAGTTTGGAAAGCAGACACCATAATTAGATATACAAAAACCACACACAATGTGAAATATAATTTTTATATTTAAAGTATAAAGTATTTTATGTAAATTACCTGCATTGTAAATTAGTCACCAATACAGTTTAGCTTAGGCTCAGGATTTAGAGGAGACTGGTGTAAAATTTCAACAGAAGTATATAGTACACTTTTCTAAACCAGCTGTTACTTGTCACCATCTTTTGTACAATGCTGTGGAAGAATACTAATTTTATATTTTATAAAAATATTGCATAAATTGGTTTCAAAAGTTCAGATTTGTAAAAACTAAAGTTATTCTGCTCTGAAAAAAATTATTCAGCCCTGTACTGATAAAACTTTCATTTTGCCGAGCACATTAATAAAAAGCATGGTAAATCTTTTTTTTCCTGGTACTGGGGATCCAACTCAGGACTTTGTGCTTGCTAGGCAGGCTGCGGAACCACTGAGCTAAATCCCCGGCCCAGCACGGTAAATCTTAAAAATAAAACAAACAAACTGTGTCAAAAGAAAATAAGCACCAAGCCAGACATGGTGGCACATGCCTGTGATCCCAGTACTCAGGAGGCTGAAGTAAGAGAATGGCAAGTTTGAGCCCAACCTAGGCAATGCAGCAACTTTGTGAGACCATCTTGAGATAAATAAATAAATAAATAAATAAATAAATAAATAAATAAATAAATTTAAAAGGACCATGGATGCAGCTTAGTACGAAGACTCTGGATCCCAGTACCACTACCACAAACAAAACAAAAACCAAACAACCAAGTTTTAAACCAATTTGTTTTGCTTATTTTTTTTGGTCACCAAAAAACCCGTAAAATTTACAACTTTAATATTCCTTTGCTTTACTTTAGAAATGGAATGTGAAAACATTATTTGCTCTCATATCACAGCTCTTGCAAAATGGGGTTATAATCTTCCCTAATGCTACAGGGCTTAAAGCATCTTTTGAAGTAAACATTTTTCTTTTTGGGCAACACCAAATTAGTCTCACATAATTCAAAATTTGTATTTTTATTTGAATACTTAATTTTTTCCTTTAATTATGATAGAGTGGTATTTCATGACAATGAAGCAGCAGAGAGTCACACAAGTCTCAGGATTTTTCTTCGTTTGTGGTCCTCGGAATTGAACCCGAGTTCAGGAATGCTAAAGCAAGTACTCTACCACGGGGCAACATCTCTAGTCTCTTGTAAAATTTTGAGACTGTGTCTTAGTAAGCTACCTAGGCTGCCCTCAAACTTGTAATCCACCTGCCTCAGCCTCCCCAGTAGCTAGAGTTACAGGCATGTGCACCATACCTTACTTAGTTTTTCCACTTTTCAAAGTCTTTTAATTTCTTCCAAATAAAAATTTATTACATAAGCTACATATCTTGGACTATTGAGAACCTAACTAGATTTCCCTTCACTACAAACTATCAATCCCTTCTCAATTAGTTCATTAAAAATCCAAAACATAACACAGTAGTTCTGAAATTCTAGATTTCTCCTCAATCCATTTCTTCATTTGTGGATGAATTTTGTATACATTTTTATTTGATAAACTATTTACAGTATTATGTTTCTGCACCATGAATGGATGTATCTTAGAGGTGTAACATCTGATCAGAAACTGTGCCAGGCTACAAAAAGGTTATGATGATGCAATCAGGGAAGACATTTAACATGTTTGGAGACATTTCTTGTTGTCACACTGAGGTATACTCCCCACATCTGGTGGATGGAAGGCCAGGATACTAATAAACACCCCACAAAATGAAGGACAATCCCTAAAACAAAGAATTGCCTGGCCCAAACTTTGAATACAGTTGTGGCTGAGAAATCTGGTCATAGTGCTAGCAGAGTCGAAGAGAAAAACTATTTCTTGGAAAGACCTTGCTTTTCACTGTTCAGTAAAATAAATCAGTTCATGATCTCCGTTTCCTTGCTTGAAAAACAAGCAGTTAGAAAAGATCTCAGACATCTTCTAATTCTAATATTCTATTTACAAAAATGACATGGATCTCTGAGGCAACAGTAATTTGGTTAGGGGGAGAAAAAGACTATAAAGTTTGGATTGGGCTCAGGTCTTATAAACTGGCTCTCTGCTTAACTGAGATAGTAAATATAAAATTGATTTGATCACTTTAATAGTGTAATCTTAAATTAAGGTACCACCATGTCCTTGTCTTTAGCCAGCAGGTGGCGCTCAAAGCTAACAAAGCACAGCACTGTACTCCATTTTAACAGGACTTAACTATAGGGATTTAAAAATTCCTATAACTATAATTTATATATAAAACATCCATAATCAATAGACACCATTTTGTTACTTTCATACTATATCAGAAACACTCTACAGACATTTTTGCTCAAGACGTGCAAAAGTTTGATGCTGAAGTATGATCTTAACCAACACCAAACAATAGCATATTGAAAATAAACTATATTAAATGTAAGATGTAATTATTTTTATTATTTATACCTTCAAATGAGTTGGTGGGCTTTGAAATGAGAAATTTTAGGATAGTAAATAAGGATGAGCTTGGAAGCTCTCATAAAGCAATTTTTATCACTGCTACTTACGGTAACAGATTCCTGTATCTGGATATCCGAATGATAAAGATAACTAAAACCTGAAGAAAATTATCATTATTAAAGTTCTTGGGATGCCACCTCTGTTGAAAGTATTATTTAATTCAGTAAGTATGTCTACATGGTAAGCAAACTGAGATCGAGACATATTAGCCAAGAAAAAGTATGATTTGTGGTCATCTAAGTTATGTCCAAAGGAATAGGCAGGAATAAAAAGGCTTAAATTAAAGGAACAGGAAATGAAAATCAGAATAAAAACTAAGTAAATCCAAGAGTGAATTTTTGAGTTGCAGGTGTCCAAGCAATAGGCAAAGCTAAGCAAGAAAGCAAAATTACATATTAAATGTGAAAAAGAGGACAGGACCATAGATTATAAAACCATCTAAACTATGAGAATAAGTGTGGAAATCTCAAATGAAATAACTAATTTTCTAGATAAAGGTAAATCTTTTACAAAACAATCTTAATATAACAAATACTCAATGCGTACCATCAAGGGTAGAGGAACCACCCAAGACATCAAAAACAATGGTAGAGAGGCAGGGGAAGAAAAAGGCAAATTCAAATACTGTACTTTTCTTAAAAATCCTTTAGTACTATTTAATGCATTTTATAAAGCTAACATCATCTATCTACAGCCTCATCAAGATGGTACACCCGTGCCCATTTGCAAAGATGAAAAATTCCAGCAGCCTATTTCTAAAATTCCATAATTAAGTAGTTTATATTGGAAATGCAAGGATGGTTCATTTTTAGGAAATCTATTACTTTAATTCATCACTGAAAATGCATTTGATAAATACAGCGATCATTTTCTAATTCTTTTAAAGAGCTGAGTAAAATAGCAAACAAGTGAATCTTATTTTTCTATCAACCTAATTCTATTTCATTATGGAGCTTAAAGTGAAAATACTAGAGTGGTTTCCACTGAAATTAGGACTAAGGTAAAGGCAACATCTCAACACCACCATAAAATTTTCCACTATATATGACAAAAGGCTAATATTAACATAGTTTCTATAAATTAATAAAAAACATACAAGTAGAAAGTTTATGAAAAAAATTTAAAACACATTAATGGTAAATTTCAACTTCAATGTGTGTGTGTGTGTGTGTGTGTGTGTGTGTGTGTGTTTTGAGGGAGGGTCTCGCTTTGTAGTTTAGGCTGGCCTTGATCTCACTATGTAGCCCAGGCTAGCCTCAAACAAGCAGCGATCAAACTCTGCTTCAGTCTCCAGAGTGCTGAGATAACAGGCTTGTGCTACCACCCCTCAATTAATTTTTTAAAAGGCACATCAATATAGTGAAATGTTTTGCATTATTAGCAAGTTATAACACCTCTCATTGGGAAGGGAATGGAAAAAAGATCACTCTATACATCACCAGTGGGGAAATAAAAAGGTACATGCTTTATCAAGAGTAGCTTAAAAAATTCTTTTAAATTGTCATAAAAGGGGCATGGCTCTTACAACCAGCAATTCCATTTCTGGCAATTTATCTGAAGGAATTAATAGGAAAACATATCAAGATATTTACAGAAAGATATCCATTACCATATTGTTTTAATATAGAAAAATCATCATAAATGCATGAAATAGATAATGGTATAACCCTTACATTATACATTAAAAATTACTTTAAATTTATCATAGGAATAATTCCAAACTATATTAATTGAAAGATGCAGGTTGTAAAATAGTGTTGCACGATACAGTTATTATAAAATATTTACCTATTATATACAAGCATATAAATAAATGTATACATCAAAATACATACATCAAAATAGTAGTTTCAAGTTTTTTAATTAAGATGATTTTCTTACTGTGATTATTTTCAAACGAGCAAATGTGATTTTATTCAGAAAAAATAGCACTTTATCACTTTATCTCTAATAGTGGAGAAAAAATAGCCATTTACTACTTATAATAATTTACTATGGTTATTTATTTTTTTAGGTACTGGGGATCGAACTCAGGACCTTGTGCCTACAAGGCAGCCAAGGTGCCACTGAGCTAAATCCCTGGCCCTACTGTGGTTAGTAAATAAATATCAATGTGGGAAACTTACAAATAAGTATTACAAATAATTTGCTCAACTACATTTTTAAGATTTGTTAAATCGTTGTGTATAAATTTCCTTTCATCTCTAAAATAGAACCATTATTATATGTCTATACATAATACACAGTACACACACATTTTTCTTAATGGTTGGGTAATATGTTCCTAGAATTGCATCTTGCATGGTGGTGTAGAGAGCCGACTCTGCATTTATAGAGGCTCGCATAAAGCACACTCCAAACGTCATTTACAAAATGTACATTAAAATTTCTGGTTTCTCAACGGGGGTGGGGGGTGGGGGGTGGGGGTGTTCCCTATGTTAAAAATCTACAGCTGTCAGAAGCAACTAGTGGGTCCACTCTGAAGATACAGAGACGGCCACAGGAAAGATCTGGAACCTGTGTCGCGCCACCTGCCCCTGTGGAGGCTCGAGGGCCAGCCCGTGGGTGGCTCGCTCGAGCTGGAGACCGCCTCGTAGCTGCGCAGCTCCTCCCACACGGCTGGGCCACCAGTTCCCGCGTGCCTCAGGGTTGGTGCCACCTCCCGGACGCTGCCGCTGCCACCGCCACCGCCACGGTGGTCGGCTGAGGGTGGGGGGGAGCGGGGCGGGGAGAGCCGGCTACCCGGCCCCAAACTGCAGTCCCAGAGAGCCCGAGCCTACTTAGCACTGCCCGGGCCTCGCGGAGACCAGGAAGGCACCAACCCCCAGCCTTCCCGCCATCTCCCACGGGCGCAGGTGCCTCAAAGGCCACGAGGCTGCTGCAGACCACCCCGGTGGCCTGATAGGAAGGCGTCCTGGGACATGAAACCTGGGGCGGCTCCCCTTTTACCTGCCCCCCCAACACCCCAAAAGCACAATTTCACCAGCCCTCAAAGGCGAAGCTGGCCTTGAGGCGCTTCGGCCTTTCCCTCAACTTACCATGATGGCGGCACCTGCAGTTCCCGCCAAGGCGGCTCCAGGAGAAGCAGAGGCTGCGCCTCGGCCGGCCGTCGAGCGGCTCGGGCGAGTGGTAAGGGAAGGCCGCGGGGAGGCAGAGGGGCTCTGCAGGAGAGCAGCCAGGCTGAGGGGCACGGAAGGACTGACGGGGGCGGCACAGGGAAGGGGAGGTGACGCCTGGGTGGGGCTCTAGTGCGCATGGGCACTGCCTCAGCCAATGGGTGGCAGCGCAGCCCCCCTGCCGCGGGGGGCAGGGACGACATGGGGGGGGCGCCAGTGGGGGCGGGGTGTGCAGGGGTGCGCATGGGTGCAAGGGGACTGCTACCGGCACCGTGGGATGTGTGGTCGTCGGACAGACAGACCAATGGACATGGATCGCCTCAGATATGCCGTTGAAGTCCCGCTGACACCATTGCGCGTACATAAATATATATTAAAATTAAAAAATTGTCTACATGCTAGTTTCAAGATGGCGTCTTGAATGCGCAACATTTTTTCGATTTACCTGGCCAAAATTCTATGAAACGTCTACAGAAACAAAAAATGAGAACAAATCTATGGAAAATAGAGGAGTTATCAATAGGTCAGCCACTTGGACACTTTTCTGTCATAGTTTGAGGTAGATGAGGTTGGATTGAAGGAAATGCCAGACGAGCCGCCCATCGGCTTTCAGGACTTTCCTTCTTTTAAGAAAGTTATTGAATGCCTACGATTACCAGATAGGACACATCCAGCAGTGAACACACAAGAAAACATGTCTTCCTTAACGGAGTTTAAATTTAATGGGAGAGTTTTTCTTGTTGGCTTTATAGGAAAAAGCTAGGCCTGCCTGGAGAATTCTAGAACATTCTCAGAGAACTAGAGCCCACAGCGGGGACAAGCTGGGGGGCAGCTGATGGCGCTCGTCACACAAAGTTTGGAAATCCTTCCAGCACCTTATAACTGTAGGGGTAAATGCCTGTCTACTCTCAAACTTCCCTTTTGAACTGACAAAAAGTATTAAAATGATCTTTTTGAGTTGATAAAATGGTAAACTTCTATAACGTGGAAACTACAGCAGCCTTTAGTAATGCTGTACAAAATCATAACTTTATTTTTAATATGGTGCTATAGCTGAACCCTAGGAAATGAAAGGAAACCCTAGGGTGCCAAAAATGAAACGAAATGGAAAATGAGAATAGGGTCACCAGTTATACTAATTTGCCCAAGACTTTCCTGGTTTTAGCACTGGAAAAGATCTACGTCACAAACCAGGGTGGTTGGTATTCCTCAGGATGGGCAAGGTGGCATTAATCTCTGTAACTCTAGGCCTAGAGACATAAGGGCAGGTAAAGGCTTGGAGTAGGGCAGAATGGGACCTAGAATGAGTGCCCTGCAAAAAGCCAGTGTCCCGGAAGGATCATCCTAAGGGAAAGGGTGGACTAGGAAAAATGGAAAACACCCATGGATAACAAGGAAACTTGGATGAGAAGGAAAAAGAAAATCATTTAACTCATTACATTTTGAAATGCCAAGCCTGCATTTCATGAGTTTGGCATTTAAATTTATAGCACTTACATGTTACTGGGATCTCAAGGTGAAGGAATCAAACTGTCCTTGCTACTTCAAAAAAATCCTGACATAGTGTACCTTGAATGCCACCTTGGAGAAACGTGCTTCCCCAGCCTAGGCTGAAAGGAGTTCTTATTAAAACAAAACGAAGGGCCGGGGATTTCGATCCCCGGTACCAAAAAACCCCCAAAACTAAACACCTTCAAAAATAAGTTCACACACACACACACACACACACACACACACACACACACAAATACAAATTATGAAAGACTATTCACTATAAATTGAGAATAGCATGCAACAAAAAAAGTTGAAAAGTCAAAAACTTAACAGATGAAGCTTCTTTTGGATTGTGTTTTCTTTTCTAACACTATTTTTCCTTAAAACTTATTTGGAATAATACATTTTGTATTTTTAATGAACATTTTACTATCTTTTACATGTAAATTTAAGATAGAAAGCTAATACTTTCTTCTTGATTAATGCAAAGGTCTTAGGACGTTTTAACTTGCCCTCCCCATTTATATTATTCATTCTTTTAGTTTTATTCTGTCATCATGTTTAGGCATCATATTTTTTAGACTCACCCACATATGACAACATTTTGCTTATCATTTTTTTGCATTTCTCAAATCTTCCTTCTGGGCTTTTTTTCCTTGAGCCTGTAGTAAGTTATTTCAGAATTTTCCTGAATGACAGCATGATGTGGTAAACACCACGTTTTTTTTTCCCTACCTGAAGTTTTGAAATTTTGCCCTTGTATTTTCTAGATAATTCTACTGGATATATAATTATAGGTTTATAGGATCTCTTCTCAGGATTTTTTTGGTTTTTTTTGGTACCGGGGATCGAACTCCGGACCTTGTGCTTTCGAGGTAGGTGCGGTGCCACTGAGCTAAATCCCTGGCCCTCTTCTCAGGATATTGAGCATATTCTGTTATCTTGTGGTTTCTATTGCTACCGAGAAATTTGCCATCGGTCTAAGTGCTGGTCAAGATCTAATTTTCTTTTGTTTGCTGAGGTTTTGCAGCAATGTGACTAGTTGAGTTCTAAAAATTTCTCTTTAAGAGTTTTAGAGTTCTCTGTACTTGTGTATTAACTTTCAGCAAATGTAAAAAAGTCACCAATTTTCTTTCAAAGATTAGCTGGTTAAAGGACTTATTCTATTTTTATTTCATATTCTAAAAGTGATTCTTATAGTTATTTTCCTTTAAATCACAAATTTTTCAAATTCTGGTGATATTATTTTGAACCCTTATGAAATCTTTACATTGTAGATGAAAATTCTTTGGAACTTCATTCATTTGTAGACCATTTTCGTGATTTTGTTTTATCTGTCCTGAATCTCCATTATATTTACCCATTTAAAATTAACTTATTGTCTTAAGCAATCATACTTGTAACATTTTTTAGTGTTGCACATTACAATAAACATTGAACTATTGAAATTTTTAAAAATTGTGCATGCATCACTTTAAATCACACTCTCCCAGGGCAATAGGTAACAGACTTTTAGGAAACTGATTAGCAGAACTCTAGAATTAGTCTTTAGATATGCAAAGTTAGGCCCTCCAGGGACTAGGGGGTTGAACATCAAATTGTTCTGCATAGTAAATGTGAGTAATTGAATTTTGCTATAGGGAAAAATCAAGGAAGGCAGAGAAAGTGGAAATCTTGGAATTTGGAGAATAGAAATAACCTTGCAAAATGACAAAAAATTGAAGTCGATAGTGAAAGGTGCTATTCTAGTATCTTTGAATTATTTGGGGAGAATTTAAAAACTCACATGCCCATGCCTTATTCTAGACTAAGTAAATCAGCTAAGGGTAAGACTCAGATATCAATATTTTTTAAAAATGATGTGTCTCAAGTTACTCTATGCAGACAAGTTTGAAAATTGGTGCTACAGATCCTTGTTTCTCAAACTGGTCTTCAAACCAGCAGCTTCACATCACCTGAGTAAGTTAGAATCTTCCGTCCCTATTTCGGACCTATTGAATCAAAACTTGAATTTTAATGAGATCTCCAAATGGCTCACAAGCATGGAAACGTTCAAAGAGGATTGTAATAGAATTTGTCATAAACAGTTTGCCTCCCTGTTTTTAATAATCTTACAAGTACAGAATACTTTGCCAGTCTCTCTTGCAGCTAGAGCCTGGGCATGTGACCTACATAGGACCAATGAAATGCACTTACCCTAAATTTTGAGCAGGAGACCAATGATGTCTTAAGCAGGGATGGCAGAGAATACATTCTGGAGAACAGTGGCCTTAGCAGAAGCAACAGCAACATCACCTTGAACTGTCATTTGTGCAAACTGTGATTCACAAACTGGGCAATTCAGTGCCCAGTGATGGTGGCAGAGACTTCTCCTCTGGACTAGTTCTCCAGTATGATTTCATGTGTCATTATGGGAGACATATACTTTCAGCCTGGCTGTTCAATCCTTTTTGACACCTTGTGAGCTAGCTATCTACTAAGTTTTAATAAGTTCCTTTCCTGCTTAAATTAGTCAGAATGTCTGTGCCTCTTGCTTGACTGAAATAGGTGATAAATGAAGTTGATCAAAGTGTTTTTAAGATTAACAGCTAAAACACTCACGTTTTATGACTCTTTGCTCTGTGATTATGAAACATAGTGTCCTTCCCTTGCTTACAAACTTTGTAAGCTTCCATTGTTTTCACAAAAGCCTTATGCCAGTGATGTTCTGTGAAGCACATCAAGGGAAGGGCCTAGTTTCTTTTCTCTTTTGTAACATGGTGTAGATATGGCTTGTTTGCTGGGCCAGAAAATAATCCACAGATGAAATGATTCAGCAGGAACAGAAGCTTGGAGCCAGAAGTAACCTAGAAATGCATAAATTATACTCTTAGAATATTCAGAGTGATAAGAATTATGTTCTATTTCTACTGCATGTAAACTAGGGTTTGTGCCAATTCTATCTAAATCTCAAGGTATGGTGCCTCATTTTCTAATTGATTTGTATCATGTGGTCCAGCATAGCAACACACATCTAACACACACTTGGGCATACTTGCAAAGCTGCCTGTCTACTGAGCAATGTTGTATAAGCTGTGCTTCCTCACTTTTAACCCTAGAACCTGCACAATAGTCTGTTAACACTTAATCTAAGCAAGTTGTCTGAATTTTGGAGTTGATTTGAACCAAGCCTACCTAATGTTAATAATGGCCTTGTGTAACTTGCCTCAGCATGTAACTCTGAAAAGTGATTGACTTGTTAAAAGTAACGGGGGGGGGGCAGGGATTTAGCTCAGTGATGCCTGCACCTGTCTCGAAAGCCTAAGGTTCTGAGTTCGATCCCCGGTACCAAGAAAAAGAAAAAGAAAAAAAGTAATTGTGGGACATGGTAGCACATGCTTGTAATCTCAGCACTCTGGGAGGCTGAGGGAGGAGGATCATAAGTTCGATCACAGCCTGGGCAACTTAGTGACTTAGTAAGACCCTGTCTCAAAATAAAAACAAAATAAAAATTAAGGGCTGGGAATGTAGCTTAGTGCAAAGGCCCTGGGTTCAATTCCCTGTAACACAAACACACACACACACACACACACACACACACACACCCACCCACCCACCCCAAAACCAAAATCAGAAAGAATAAAGACAATAGGCTCTAATATGGAAATAGTGCTTATTATGTGCAAGGCATTATTATAATCATCTTCTATTAGTTCATCTAATCCTTATAAAAATACTAGATAATATTATCTTCATTTTATAGAGAAGAAAGCAGAGGTAGACAGAGGTTAAATAACCTGCCCAAGGTCACATCCTTCGTAACTATCTGAGCTGCAATTGAAATCAAGTGTGTAGTCTTTTTCAACCACTATATTAACAAACTACATGGGGGAAGAAATGACTAATATACTAAGACAAAGTTATATATTCCCTAGTTTCTGTAACATTAGCCAAATAATGGAGCTGTGCAATCTTTTCTCATTAAAATGGTTTTCCAGTCATTTCTGGCATTTCTGCATTAAGTAGGCTTAGGATTAGAATGTCACACCTTCCATCGAAATGAAGCAAAATCCTGATCTAAACCCAAGCTAACTGCTATGACCTGTAAATTTTTGTGTTTACCTGCTTCCATTCATAAGTGAAAATCCTAGCCCTTAAGATGATGGCATTAGGAGGCAGGGTCTTCGGGAGGTGATTAGGTCCTGAGAAGAGAGGTTTATGCATGGGATCAGTATCCTTATGAATGAGGGCCAAGGGGATTTAGTTGCTCTGTCCATCATGGATGACACAGCAAAATTTGGCAGCCTAAAACCCAGGAAAGGGCCTTCACTGAAAACTGACTATACTGGCACCCTTACCTTGTACCTCCCAGCTTCTAGAACTGTGACAAGTAAAATTGTGTTGTTTACAAGCCACTCTTGGTTTAAGGTATTTTTGTTATAGTAAATCAAACAGAGACAGTAAACTGGTATCAGGAGAGGCATGTGCCTGTAATGAATACCTAATAATGGGGAAGTACTTTTGGAACTAGGTAATAGTAAAAGCAAGAAGTTTTCAAGTGCATTGCCATGAAAGTACCTGCTGTAAAGGTTGATTCTGGTGAGGGCTCAGAAGGAGAGAAAAGAAGCTGTAGAGAAATCTCAATCTTAGAAAATACCTAGATGTTTGTGAGCAGATGTTGGCAGAAATATGGACATTAAAGTCATTCTGACAAAGTGTTGGGTGGAAATGAGGAACTTGTTATGGGAAACTGGAGGAAAAGCAATCCTTATGAGGTGGCAATGAAATTAGGTGAATCATGTTCATGTCCTAGTGTTTTGTGGAGTGTGATTTTGTTACTGCAGCTTGAACAGACTAAGACATTGTCTTAGTCCATTTTGTATGGCTATTATAGAACATCTGAGACTCGGTAATTCATAAAGAATAAAGATTTATTTTTAACACTTCTGGATTTGGGGAAATCCCAAGTTTCAGCCTCAGGTGAGGGCCCACTTGCTGCATCATCCTGTAGCAGAAGGTAGAAGGGCAGTAGAGTGGCATGCAAATAAGGATGGGGGAGACAGAGAAAAGAGGGGAAGGGTGCCAAACTTAGCCTTTTATTAGGAACTGACCTCCCTTGATTACTAACTCATGCCTGTGATAACATTAATTTCACTAATCCTCTAAGGATCTAAACACCTTCTAAAGGTCCTACCTCTCAACATGATTATATTGGGGGTTAAGTTTCCAACACATGAATTGGGGGGACATATTCAAACCATAGTAGGCACAAACTTAAACCAGTGACTCAACTGACCATTGAGGAAGTTATCCACTTAACAAGGAAATTATCACATTTCCTTCGGATTTTGTCTGTTGGCAACCCTCCTAGTACTTTCCTTAAAGTGTTGGGGTCAAATCTAAAATGTTTGACAACTTGATCCCCAGCTTTGATCTACGCCAGTGGCTCCCTAGTGAGATACTGTTCCCAGTCAAGTGGAGGCTGCTGCTTCTGTGTTAAAGCATCACTGAGCAAACCTGTGCAAATCAGAAGCAGGTGTTGAACAGTTGAAGGAGCAGGGAGAAAATGCTGACAGAACTCATTCCCCCTCTTTCCTTAGCCCTATTCACAGTAATCTCCATTTCTATAGTTTTATTTTGTGGTTTTTCTCTTTTCTTATCCATTTTTGAAAATACAAATAATACATAAATATGTTTTTCTTTCTTAAAACCATTAAGGCAAAGGTTTAAGTCTTCTTTGACTACCATCTCTTGCATCTCAGTTCCCTTGCCAGAGGTAACCACTGTTGGTAGTTTCTTGTGAAATTTTTCAGGCCTTTTTTCTAAGGATTCTCATATACACTGATATAAAATAGTTGGTATTTTTACTTATAGGAAGTATTTATGTATGTATGTAGTTAGTATTTACAGTACTGAAGATTGAACCCAGGGCCTTTGCACTGAGCTACATCCCTGTCTTAATCAGCATTCTCATCACTGGATTGTAATACCCAACATTCACAACTTAAAGGAAATAGGTTGTGTTAGTTACTTTTCTCTCATTGCTGAGACAAAATACCTGACACTCAAAGTTAAAGAGGAAAGAGTTTATTTCGCTTACAGTTTGTAGAGGTTTCAGTCCATAATCAGCTGGGTCCAAGGCAGAGTGGCCCATGGAAGAGGGACACAGAGGAGAAACAGTTCATGGCACCACATGGTGCCAAAGCAACAAGGAACCTTAACAGCATCTTTCTGCCTCTTTTACCTTATCCAGGCTACCAGAATTAGTGTGGTGCCAAACCAGTGTACTGGTTTAGTAATCACATGCCCTTAATCCCAGCATTACATACTCTAGATTCAGCCACCTCTGAAAAAGTCACCTATGGCTGCATGAGGCTTTTAAACCATAACAGAGGGATAATTTAGCTTGTGATTCAGGAAATTTAGTCCCGCTCCAAGGGAGAAACATCAGGGTGGAAGGGCATAAAGGAAAGCTGCTCACCTCATGGTAGCCAGGAAGCAGAGAGAGAAGGGAGGACTTGGAGGACAGAGATATACCACCAAAAGACACAACCCCAGAGACATACCTCTTCCAAGTAGGCTCTGCCTCCTAACATCACATTTAGCTATGAATCCATCAGTACATCAATCCATTAATGAGTATAGTGACCCCATGATCCAACCACCTTCCAAAAGCCCTCCCTCTGCATACATGAGACTTTTGGAGGATATTTTAAATATAAACCATAACATTTTGCCCCAGCTTCCAAAAAGCTCATGTCCATCTCATTATCCAAAATATATTTAGTCCATCTCAAAGAATCACTAGTCTTAACAGTTTCAGCAGTGTTGAAAATTTCAAGCCTAAAGTCTTCGCTGAGACTCAAGGCAAACTTTTAGCTATGAGGCCCTGTGAAAAATAAAAAATAAAATAAAGTACTTCTATCATACAATGGCACAGGGTAAACATTTTCATTCAAGAGAGGATTAAGGGGATAGAAAGGAACCAGACCCCAAACCACTGGGGCAAACACTAAATCCTGTAGTTCTATTTCCAGTACCTGGGACAAGTTATAGCTACATATGAACAGAAAAGGGCTTGGGTAGCCCTACCCCTATTGCTTTGCTGGTTGACGTCTATGTGGCCTCTTTCTTGGACTGGCTTTGCTCATTGCTTATGGCTTTCCTTGGCAGATATTTCACACACCTGGCATCTCAGACTTCCTGGGATCTCCACTACACCTTTGGCTCATTCCCAGAGTTTTATGGGATGTTCTCTTAGGCCTTCCATTGCCTGGCCTTCCATGCCTTCCTTTGAAATCTAGGGTGGAAGCCTCCCTGACCCCACAACTCTTATATTTTGCACGCCAGTAAAATCAGCATCATGCTGATAATGTCAAGGTCTGCTGCCAGTTTGAGCAATTGCTGAGCCCCTTGGGCCATGGCTATATTGGCCTCTGAATACCTGAAAGACTGAGCACAGTGAAATGTATCCTAGGGATCCAGTTCCCTAGGAGGCCCTTCTTGAGCAGGAATCCCAGGGGCTCTCTTCACAAATGAAAGGTTTACACTTTTGCACCCTTGAGCCTGGAATGAGTGGGGTCTTGCTGGTTTCTGAGATGCTCTCAAGGTATCTTTTTTTATCTCTGTACAAAGTACTTGGTTTCTTTTTACTGGTGCTTGTCTCTTCAGCAGCCATTCCTCTTTGGCTGCAAATTTACATATGATTCCTTCTGGGCCAAAACTTAAAATTTTCAAATTTCTCTGCTCTGTCCTTTGCCCAAGATTCTCACTATAAATCTGGTTGTAACCAGTCAGTGGTACTTATACTACATCCTGAATGTTAGGCTGTCTTGAAATTTCCTCTACCAGATTCATTAGTCCATCTTTAAATTTAGTTTCCCACAAAGTCTTAAGACATAGACAAAACAGAATTTTTTTTTTTTTTACCAGAATGAAACACATTTTAGTCAGCTTTCCCATCGCTGGACACAATACCCAACACTCTAAAGGAGAAGAGGTGTAATTCAGTTCATAGTTCAGGGGATTTAGTCCATAGTCAGCTGGCTCCAAGGCAGAAACATGTGGAAGGGCATGGCAGAGTAAACCTGCTTGTCTCATGGCAGCCAGGAACCAGAGAGAGAAGGGAGGAGTTGAGAAGGGGTGCCATCCAAAGGCATGCCCCCATGACATACCTCTTCCAACCAGGTTCACCTAATAGCACATTTAGCTTTGAATTTATCAATGAATCAATCCACTGATGAGTATAGTGTCCCCATAATCTAATCACTTCCCAAAAGCCCCACTTCTAAATATTTGAGACTTTTTGGTACTTTTAGCTATAAATCATAACAATCCCCAGGCCTTTTAAATTTATCTGTTCTTAAATTTTGAGACCAGATCATGTGAAGTTGCTTAGTTGCCCAGGGTGGGCTTGAACTTTTGATCCTCCTGCCTCAGCCTCCCAGAGTGCTGGGATTACAAGCATGTCCCACAACATTCAGCTTAGAAAGTACTTGTTCTGTTAGAAAATATGTAGTACTTTTACTATAATTGCAGAATATACTTATGCTACATAGCGGTATTTACAGAGTATATATAGAGAATATTAGTTTACTGTGTATATTTTTTAACATAAATGTAATCATAATGTCTACAATTTGATTTTTCATTTAATAATGGAACTCAGAAGTTCCTAATACCAGTATATAGATTTACACAATTGTTTTTAACTGTGGCATACTTTTACATAATATGTGTATGCCACAGTTGTTTGTTACTCCCTGGTCAATGGATATTTAGATTCTTTCTACTTTACCACTGTTACAAATAATATATAATAGGCCTATTTCATTGAAGTCACATGGATATTTTTCTGGGATGAATACCAAGAAGCATAACTCCTGGGTCATGGGATATGCATGTGTTGGGCCATAGTAAACAATACCCCAAAGTATGGTGCTTGATGTACTGATTACTTTGCACTAACAAAAAAGCTCCAAAGCTTCTCTGACTTTCTCCCCTAATACCCTTCACCCCATATCCTTTTTCTCTCCCAGACTACATAGAGGAACTTTCTCTGGAATTCCCTTATCTGACTAAGGGTGTTCCTCTAGAGGAATGCAATTATTTTGGGCTTCCATCTTTATATCTCATTAAACAGAGAAGACTGACTCACAGGAAAAGGACATCTGACATCTGACCTCAAGAGATTACCGTAAACAACTATCCATTCTTCTGAGGGCTTTTACCTGCCTGAGAGACTTTATTTGCAAAGCAAGAGAGATTTTGTTTGTCATGCATTCTCTCCCCTTATTATTCCTTCACTATGATGAATTACCTGAGGTAGTTAACTTATAAGAAGAAAAGGTTTATTTTGGCAAATGTGGCACATTATGGGGAAGTATGTGATAGAGAACTACTTACATTGTAAGCTAGGAAGCAAAGAAGAAGATAGGCTGGGGTCCTACAGTCCCCTTTGGGGATGTCCTAAATGTCCTAAGGACCTCCCACAAAATCCTTCCTCCTAAAGGCTCATAGCACACCAGGAACCAAGCCCTTTTTTCTTTCTTTCTTTTTCTTTTTTTTTTTTGTGGTACTGGGGATCAAACTCAGGACCTTGCACTTGCGAGGCAGGCCTGGTACCACTGAGCTAAATCCCTGGCGCCATGAAAGCCTTTAACATGCTGGAGCTATTCAACATCTAAGCTATAGCACTGTTCCATGGCCCTTTCCTCCTTGTGGAGCCCTCAGGCGTCTCCATTCTTTTTTGTGACCACTTTCTACCCAAAACTCTAAGCCCCTACTTCTTTCTTTAGCTCAGAATGCCGTCTTAGCTTCAACCACCTGGCCCTTCCTTGAGTTTCATACTTTGCCACCTGTGTGCCTGGATATTAATAAATTTGTATGCCTTTTCTTTTGTTGTCTATTGTCAGTTTGTTTTATAGACTGAAATTACTAAATCTTCAGAGTGGAAAGAGAAGTTTCTTCTCTCACCCCTATATGCATTCCAAGTTTTAACATATTTCATGAAACTGCCTTTTAAAGTGTGATACCAGTATATACCAGTGTATATTCTACTAGCTACGATTGAGGGTCCTCATTTGTCTATCCATTTGCCAATATTGATATTACCTTTTTAAAATTTGCCAACTGATGGCAAGAAATGGTATCTAATTTTCATTTTACTTTACATTTTCCTGACTGCTCATGGAGTTGAGCATTTTTCTACTGTGTGTTGAATGTTCAGATTTCTCTTCTGCACATGGTCTATTCACTGTCTTTGCTGGGTTTTTTTTGGAGGGGCCTATTGCTTGTCTTTTTCATTTTGCTTTGTGGGAGCCTAGCTTCCACCTTTATTTTTCTCCTTAGCCTCTCAGGCAGAGAGTGCAATAGGATTGGTGCCTTTTTGAAGTTCTAGTCCAGTATAATGAGCTAGAATTACATTCATTTTTAAGAATTTCTTCCTAAACCAGGCATGATGCTGCATGCCTGTAATCTCATCCCTCTGTGAAGGTGAGATAGGAGGATTGCAAGTTTGAGTCCAGCCTGGGCAACTTAGTGACTTAGTGAGACTTTGTCTCAAAATAAAAAATAAAAAAGACTTCTTACGGTGGGGAAGTATAGCTCAGTTGAAGACCCTAGATTCAATTTTCAGTACTCCCCATACACACCCAAAAAAAACAAGAAAGAGAAAAGCGGTGGTGGCAGGGTGGGGGGATTTCCTCCTAAACTGAAGAGGTTTAAACTACAGACAAGAGAAGAGAAAATGAAATCTCTGATATAAATATTAAAAACACTTCAATGTCTATAACCATCAACTCTTTCCTGGATATCATCCTAACGAGCCAGGTAAGAGATGTTATTCATGCCAGTCCATCCCTCACTTTCAGATAGTTTTTTTTAGGAATGCAAAGAAATTCCAAAGAGAACTGTGCAATGGGATTCCTAAAATACCTTTTTGATATATTGTATTTGAAAAGGCAGTGTAACAATCTAAAAGAAGTTTGCTGGGGGCAACAATATGTTGAGGTCCAACAAACTTTGAAATTCTGTTCTTGGCCTTGACCTCCTCAATTTAGGATGAAAATATCTGTAGAGAAAAAACCTGAGATGTCAAGTGAGTAAATAAACATTCACAGGGCCAGCATTTAGAGATTAGCAAGAAAGCTTCTGACAGTAACTTGATTTATATAAAGATGATTAATCTCGAATCACCCTAAAATGGAAAAGCTAAAATTTTTCTTTTTCCCTCAGAGGATTTTTCCTGTGTCTTATGTGCAATTAACTGAAAAAAAATTATCATTTCAGAATCCTTTTGGTAAAAGTTTTGTTTTGTGTATCTGTAGTTAGCATTTCAGTCAGAATGAAAAAGGAAGAGGAAATGAGAGGACCGAAGAATAAAAAAGTATAGAGCAAATCACAAAATATAGAAAGAAAAGATAAATAATAAGAATATACATACTTTTTAAAAAGAGTGATAGTTGAAGGTAGCTTTCTTTTGACATTTCCCATTTCTGGTCAATCAACAGTTCTGTCAGTTTTCTTTTAAATTGAGTTTCTAAAAGTTCTTTTCATTCCCACCACTTTCTTTTAGACCATAAGACATATCCTTGGTTTTCAAATGAAAAATCAGGCCCTGTTCTCTTCATATTGTGCCTAGATGATTCCAGTAGCTATATGATCAGTGACCATGCCACCTTAAATCTCCATCAAATTCTACTGTCAGTGCATTGCTTTTTTTCCTCTGCTCTCTAATCTTCTTTATTATTATTCTCTAATCAACTTTATTATGTTAAATTTATTTTTCACCATGGCTCCTACAACTCCTTAAGATGTGACTCAACCTACCTAGTCCTCATCAGACTGTTTCACCACCATTCCCTTCTTATTCAGTATCCTGTGCTCCTTCCACTAAGAATGTCCTTCTAGCTTTGCTTTTCCTCTGAGTTCTACCTATTCTTGAAGATCAATCAAGTTTTCCCCCCTCTCGCGAAATTTTCTATTCCACTTTCATCTCCCTTTCTTATAACCTTTTAAAGTACCTATAGTATATAATGTGCAATTTTGGATGGGAACACCTGTGAAATGGGGAACACAAGAGGTCTTTGGTTTTGCACTGAGTTGCCATTGTCAGTGCAAATACAAATTTGCAATTTTGTTTCTTGAAATTAGATTAACTTTGATTAAGCCACAACCTCACTTATATAGTCTCCATTAGTAATCACTAAGATAACACATATTATAATATTAACTGTCTTAACTTTGTGTTTTAATGATTCCACTTGTTTGTCTCATTTTACACCTATTGCATAAATTCCTGAAGGCAGAAATCAATTATATACATTATTTTCCATTGGTGTGTGTATGTGTAACTAGTTGAACCGAGAGCCTTGGCACAGAGCTACAGCCCAGTCTTTTTAAATTTTTAAAAATTTTGAGACAGGGCCTTGCTAAACTGCTAAGTTGCCCAGACTGGGCTTGAATCTACAATCCTTTTGCCTCACCCTCCCAGAGTGCTGGGGTTGTAGGCATGTGCCATCATACCCAACTTCCCACAGTTCTTAAAACAATATTAACTACAAGGTGTGATGAAACACTCTTAATATTTGTCAGTTAATTATTGGCTGGGTTCTACCACTTTTAGTTAATATTTTAAGCTGTCTCAGTAAGATCAGTTCAGGTAGAGAAATTGATACCACTGTGGAGATCTCTTTGGTTAGATTCGGTTTTCCTGTGATGAGTCTTTGGGTTTGCTTATTTTTGGTGTTTACACTCTTCTTTAACTTATTCAGCATAAAATTTGAGGGTCTTGTTAGTGTTCAACCTTCTGGGGGCTTGATACTTAGCACAACTCTTGTGTTTGCAGAGACAAGTTCCCCTCCCCACAAGCTGGGGTTTGCTTTCCAGCCTGTTCGCTATTTTCTTTTCACCTCTGCTTTGTCTTCAGTGTCTCCAGTTAATCTGTAGTTTCTAGATTTCCTGTTAGTTCTTTCTTGATTCTTGGAGCTCAAATCCTTTTTCTTTTTGCTAAGTTGTAGTTTTCTAGGTGATTTGATTCCAGGTCTCAGAGAGGCTATATTTTGTTCTTGGTCTTTACTTCACCATTTTAAAATCTCTATTTTTGAGACAGTGTCTTATTAAATTGCTGAGTTGCCCAGTTTGAGCTTGAATTTGTGATCTTCCTGCCTCAGCTTCCCAGAGGATATGTTTCTGAATTTCCTTCTTTTTGTTTAAATGTTTGCTACAAATAAACTTCCACATCAGAGATACCAACTTTGGCATTAATTCAGTAGTGTATAAATTTGAATTTGATTTTTTTTATCTTAGAATAAATAATCTCAAAGGAAAGTTTAATACAATTTTTTTTTTTTTTTTGTACTGGGGATTGAACTCGGGTACTTGCGCTTGTGCAGCAGGCGGTGAAACCATTGAGCTAAATCCCCGGCCCATTTAATACAATTTTAAGTACACATAGTACTAAATTACAAATCTTGCCTTAGACTTTAGAAATTTTTATGTAATCTAAAACATTATTTAAAAATTAACAAAAGATTTCTTGGTTATGTTTTAAGTCTAAAATAATTTAAATATTCTTGACATTTCTGCTTATTGTTTAAAAGGAATGCTATTCTGTTAATAGGCCATCAAATGTTTAATGGGTATTTGTGTGAAGTTTGCCAAACAAAAACAAAACTCCCCCAGAATCCAATATCACCAAAGCTTTTGTTTCAAGGCACAAATTAAACAAATCTGTTTTTTCTAATACTGAACACTGAATTTTATATCAAACAGCCCCTGTTTAAGTAAATATCCATCCCTGTAAAAGACAAAATTAATACTAGAAATCTTTTTGTTTGTAAGAGGAGCTAAATTCAATAGGTTCCAGATGTTGCAACCGGACCACAGATGTATCCAAAATAACAAAAAGAGAAATACATTTTTTGTTTGATTCTAAGCAGAAACAATTGCTACTTATAAATTCACATTAGGGCCACAAAAGTTGTACTCTTGTACCCAATAAGTGAACACTAGTGTTTTAACACAGTGCTTCAAGACATGATATTATAAAAGTACCACACCTTCCTATCACAGAATTAGCAGCAGATACACAAATTTCTCCCCCCCCCCCTTTCGATAGGGTCTCTGTATGTAGTCCAAGCTTGCCTTGAACTCACTATGTAGCCCGGGCTGGTCTCAAACTTGCAGTGATCCTCCTGCCTTAGCCTCCCAAGTGCTGGGATTATAGGTGTGTGCGATCATACCTGGCACAATTTTCTCATTTTTAAAAGCCCACTGCTAGTGATGCCATAGGAGTTGTCAGAGACATTGCTGCATTTAGATACACAGGGAACAGGTAATTTTCTTAAATTTAACTTTTAGCAAAAGCCTCCCACAAGTTTCAGAGAGAATGTGGGAATCTGGGTGAGGTATGCTTTCATTTGACCTGTTGGCATATGTGGTCATTAACATATCCTGTGAATGTTCAAATTTTGAAAATTTATTACAGTAAAATACGTATTGCTGTGACTCTCACTCAAAATACTCCCCTCTTGTTTTGAACATACTTATTCCATTGTTCTTGGCACTATATCTTTTAATGTAATTTTTAAAATTTTTAAAAGTTTACAGTATTTTTCAATATTGTATGTCAGCCTCTGCTGTAGTCATTTCTTTTGGGTAAGTTCAGTGTATGCCTCTCAGGATCAGCTGAAAGCCTCTTTCCATTGATTCTCTTGAACGTGGCTGCCAGTTGATGGATGTTTTATAAGGCCTAATGATAGTGGAGTGATAAAGGGTACTGCTCTATGCTGTACCCACACAGGCTGTGGCCACAGGGTGATCAACTGAACCTGTACTTTGTTCTGGTGGCCCTGGGGAGACCTGTCTGACTTGGCCTTTGTTTGGGTAATACTCTGGTTACCTAGCCCCATGTACGTAGGCCCTTGCCATACTGCAGATCCCCTGGTTCTTGTAGTGACGGGTCCACAGGGTGTCCACCCCCATGCCTCTCTGTGAACTCCATGTCTCTCTACCACATAGTACTACAAGGGAGACAGGGTAGTCGGGGTCATGGTGGTGCCCAGCCTTTCGTCTGATCCAGCCTGGTTACCCTATCATCATTACTCTGAGCTCCTGCCCACCACAAGGCTGCTCCTCCAAGAATCTCTCAACCTTCCTTCCTTCTTTCTTTTTTTCTTTCTTTCTTTTCTTTCTTTCCTCCTTTCTCTCTTTCTTTCTTTTCTTTCTCTCTTTCTTTCTTTCTCTCTCCCTCCCTCCCTCCTTTCTTTCTTCCTTCCTTCCTTTCTCATATGTCCTGAACCTCATGATTTTGACCTGAAATGAGTCCATTAGGATGCACCATTCTTACAGCCTGACTTGCCTTTGTTTTCCCACAATGCATCAATGCACAGAAGGGAGGGGATGCCTTTTTTTTTCTGTCTTGCTGACCTCTTTTTCCTTTCAGGACTCCACCCTCTTTTCTGGGGTTGTAATGGGGCCAGGAAAGGCCAGTTTTCCCATAAGAACAATCTTTTATCTGTTCTCTAAATGTCTAAGGTTTGGGTTTCTTTGGAGTACAGCCTCCAAACAATGGTGGTATAAATACAATTGAACATTATTTTTTCTTAATAAAAGTCTGGAGGTGGGCAGTGTAGGGCAGGTGTAGCTCCATGAAGTTTCTTGATACTTAGAGCTGCTCAGGTCCAATTGCTCCACCATGGGTGACATCTATTTCCAAGATCACCTTGTGGTTGAAGATGGAGGCTCTAATTCCATCTGTCAAGGATTCATTTTAAATGGAAAAAGGGAACTAAGAAGGGCAACAGATGAACCTCAGCTAGTTTTTAAGCTTTCAGAAACAGCTGCAACATACATTTGCTTTTATCTCACTTGGTTACATGACCAGAATTTGGTCATATGGCCATATCCAGCTGCAAGGAGTGGTACGAAATGTTGCATAAGGGGCAGGCAATGGGGATTTCTTCATTATAGAAGGAAGGGAACATAGTTGTTTGGGGATAGCCAGAGTATCTGACTTGATGAGCTTTCATTATTCCATCCTTAAATGAGTTACAGGAATACATTTTTGAGTTTCCAACTTTATGCTGATAGAGAAAGGGTGTTTGACTAAAAGTTATATTTCAGTTCAGCTTTTTACTAGGTTATTGTGCACTTTGAGGAAGTCAGTACCCCTGATTTTGGTTCCCTTTTCTATAAAATAAGGAGTTATACTAGATGTTTCTGAAGCTTCCTTGGATCTCTGATTGTGCACATGTCCATAAATCCAATTATAATTTTAAAGACCTACGTTTCATAACTCTTACTTGTACTTTATGTAAATATACTTTATATAATATTTAAATCTAAATATAAGAACCTGTCATGACAGCCAAACATGGGAATGTTTTTCAATCCAATTTTATGCACATTGTAAATGTTAATATAATGTTATATAGTGTTAATAAAGTCACTTGATACTACCTGTGGCATTTATCCTTAATTCTTAACTGTAGTTGTCTTTGATCTAATTTGTTGGCAGATAAAGATCATATTAAGCTAAGTGAATGTTTTAAAATGAATAATGTATCAGTGACTACTGAACATATTACCTATTGGTATTAGTTCAAAGCTGCTTTGAAAACATTATAGGTAGTAAGTTTATAGTAAATAGATTGATAAAGAAAAAATGAAGATCCTACATACTTAGGCTCTGAGACTGAGGTCATGTAGCTTACCTAGCCTCACCCAGAAAATGTCTTCATGTTTTCAGGGACAAAGTACTTGACTGAGATAAACCACTAGTCCTGAGTGCTCTGTTTTTTTATGTTCTTAAGAATTAGACCTACAAATAAACCTTGAGCATAGCTTGGCAAATTTAGAAGACTGGGTGCATCATTTGGAGTGGGTGGAATTACCCTATTGACCAAGTGCCCTCCTCAAGTTCAGATGGGGTTTCATATTTATTCCATATCTGTTTTATCTTCAAGACTTCTATAAAGAACATCTCCTACCTTAGGTGATTTTTTCCGAGAATGTAAATTCCAAAATAAATTTGTCTTTTTTTATTGTATATTTTTTGTGGGCAGGAGGAATTGGCAGAGAATAAGACCTCAGTTTGTGTTGGCAACTTCTCTGGAAATCATGTTCAGCTACAATGTTGATCTAGAGTTTCTCAACTCAAAATTAAGTGAACACTTTTGTCTCCTATTTCTAGGATTTATTTTCTTCTTTGAGCAATAGACAGAAGACCTGAGGATAGCATCTGTTAAGCCACGACCTCCTCTGAAGATGAGTAGATGAGAGAGAGACATCCTGAGACATTCTCTCTTCTGTCTTCAACACTATAAACACTGTCATTGTTGTGAGGTTAGAAGGGGCATGATGGTGCTACAAGAATCAGGTGAGGACAGGCACATTGCAGATAATTGTGTTTACACTGGAAATACTGAATATTCAAATTTGAATATGTGTGTAGAACTTTGTTTGAGACTGAGATATGAATTCATTTCTTCTTTCTCCATATTTTCTTGCATCTTACTAAACCCAAAGAATATTAGTCATAGGTACCTTGACAATAATCCCATTTCCCTTTGCCTTTTCCTCATAACCTTTGTAAACTATTGGCTTCAGCATGTAGACTATTTGCATTTATAGATTCTTATTTTTCCATCCCATTTTAAAAATGTAGTATTTTTAAGACTAAATGGTTATACCCATCACTAGAAGAATCTACTGTACTAAGAAAGACACCACAAATTATTTGGAAACAATTTTTTCTTTATTTAGAGCAGAATCACATAAAATGGTCTTCTTTGCTTATCTAGAGATACCTATTTCCCTGGGGAAAGAGTGCAGCCAAACTTTTAAGTACTCTGTTAAACGCCGATACTTCACATGAGATTTATTTTTACATGATAGAAACTCAAATAATCAGGAGTAAAATTGAGAATAAAATATTTAAGTATGGTCAAATTTAATAAGTATGCTATAAACTGGTAGTCCAAGGAAAAGTGAGCTTTAACCAAGAATAGAATAAAAATACCAGAATGGTGAAAAATAAGAGGTCAGGTTAATACCTCTAACATATAACAGAAAGCAAACATAATTCTTTGTATAACTTTCTTTTGGGGGCAGGGACTAACTGTGTAGTCTAGGCTGGCCTTAAATTGGAGCTACTTCTGCCTCAGCCTCCAAAATGATGGGTTCACAGGTGTGTACCACAATGCCTGGCTTTCTTTTTTAATAGTTTTGATCACTAAAGAATACTATGGCTTCCACACACTTGGATAAAAACCAATTGGCATTAGGTAGTTCACCAAGAAAGGAAAGCAGAGGCATCAGGTAAGGAAGCTTGGAACACCAACCTCTCCCCATAGCATAATCATATGGTTTCATAAGGAGATGGATATGGATGCCTAATTTGGATGCAGAATTAGGTGACATTGTGTGTTGGCTGACTTAAACTCAACCTCCAACTGCTTCTCTGTGACCTATCTCAGCTACAGAGGCTGTAAAACCTGAAAGTTTGGATTTCTAGCCCCTGTTACACCAGGAAGACCAAATGACACACTTCAGATGAATGAGAGATAGGCAAAAATCTTTGGAGGGAGCCTTTAGAGCAGTGATGGTGAACCTTTTAGAGTTTTCAATGATAACAAACAGCTTGCTGTGGCATGTGTGCCATAGGTTCGCCACCAAAAAGGGGAAAATTGGGCTGGGGATTTAGCTCAGTGGTTCCGCTGCCTGCCTCAAAAGCACAAGGTCCTGAGTTCGATCTCTGGTACCAAAAAAAAAAAAAAAAAAAAAAAAGAGGGGAAAGCTTCTAATAAAGAAATGCCCTTGTCCATTGATCCTTTCCTCTTTTCCTTCTTAGATATGGTAGGGAGGCCTGGAGGAAGAGTAGCCACTGGAGGCAGTGAATTGACAAACATGGACTTGAAAATCATTATGTTAAAAATAGACACAGACATGTACTCCATACTTCCAGCGAGAATGCCTTATATGAATAGAGAAAATACAATGCTTTCTCCTTAAGGTGGGGAACAAGGGCAGATATGCTTACTCTTTATCTGTCCATTGAACTTTGAAACCTAGGCCCCACCAAAATAGTCTGGCAATAAAATGACACAAGTAGGATAGGATTGGCAAGGCAGAAGCAAAATCTTTATATGTAGATGAAATGATCATCTACAGAGAAAATACTGAGAAATCTCTAGGAGCCCCTAGAACTTACACTTGAATTTAGCAGGATTAGAAAACACAAGGTATATATAAAAATTCAGGTCTATGTATACTTGCTATAAATGAAGAATTGGATATTGAAATTTAAAAGTTATGTAGGAGTACAAAGGACCTAGAAAAGTTAAAAAAAAAATCTGTTGAGAAGGTTCTGTTCTACTTCTAGTCTCCTGATAGCTTTTACCATGAACAGATATAGAATTTAGTCCAATATTTTTTCTCCACCTAGGGACAGGATCATGTGGCTTTTTCCTTTCCTCTGTTAAGATGATGACTTTTGGGGGTGGATCTTCCAATGCTGAACCAACACTGCCATCCCTACAACAAAACCACTTTCTACATCCTGCCAGATCTGACTTCTAATAGTTTGTTTTGTTAAACAAATTTCTATCTATGTTCATACTTTTTTCTTCTATTATCTTTATCCAGTTTTAGGATTAGCACAATGTTGATTTCCTAAAATGAGGGGAGAAGTGTTCCTTCTTTTTTCTGTTTTAATTGTTTGATATAATTTATCAGTTAAAATATTTATGAGCCTGCTGTTGTCATACAGGTAGGTTTTCAAGCTAGGAATATACTTTCTTTAATAGGTGCTATTCAAATTTTTTTAATTAAATTCTTTTATTGGTACATTTTAGGTATACAACACAATTACATTTCTTATTGGGAATTGTACCTTTACATAATGCATCTTGGTTCTTATTTTTTCCCCATTCCTAGCCCACCCTTCCCTATTTACAAAGACTTTATTTCCATTTTTTCCATTTCCCAGCATTTTTCCTTTCCCTTCTTTCCTTTCCCCTGCCCCTCCCACTACCCCTACCCCTTTGGACCTTTTCTTCCTATTTTGCGTTATCGATTATTCATTCTAATCAATGGTACATTTTAGGTATACAATATAATGACATTCATCATTGGAAATTTGCACCTTTACATAGTCTCTCTTGGTTCTTATTTTTCACCCTTGCCCAGCCCTGCCTTCAACCCCTCCATTCCTCCCTATTTACAAAGATTTTGTTCTTATTTTTCCATTTTCTCATATTAATCCCATTCCCTTCTATCCTTTCCACTAGATCTCCCACTTCCTTCCCCTTTGCCCCTTTTCTTCCTATTTCACATGACCTATTATACATTTAGTCCTTATTTACACTTTCAGCTTCTCACACCAGAGAAACTATTTGGTATTTACACATCTATATCCTATTTATTTCACTTAAGAGTATTGCCTCAATGTGCATCCACTTAGCTATAAATGTCTCTAATTTCTCATTTTTTATGGCTGAGTAGTACTCCATTTTATAAAACAACCACATTTTCTTTATCCAGTCTCCAGTTGATGGGCATTTGGGCTATTTCCAAGTTTTAGCTATTACAAACTGTGCTGCTACGAACATGGGCACACATATATCACTATGGTATGGTTCTTTTAATTCTTTGGGGAAGATCCCCAGCAGTGGAATAGCAGGGTCAAATGGGACTTCCAGTCCTAGTTCTTTGAGGTATCTCCATACTGATTTCCACAGTGGTTGCACCAGTCTACACTCCCACCAGCAGTGGAGAAGGGTTCCTCTTTCCCCACAGCCCCACCAGCATTTGTTATTGGTTGATTTCATGATAGCAACCATTCTTTCTGGAGTGAAGTGGAATCTCAGCGTTGTTTTCATTTGCATCTCTCGAATGACCAGTGATGTTGAACATTTTTTCATGTATTTATTTGCTATTTCTACTGCTTTGTCTGAGAAATGTCTGTTCATCTCAGATGCCCAGTTTTAGATTGGGTCTTTAAATTTGGGAGGTCTGATCTTTTTAAGTTCTTTATAGATTCGAGATAGTAGACCTTTGTCTGAGGAAGAGCAGGTGAAGATTTTTTTCCCACATTGTGGGTTGTCTCTTCACACTGCTGGTGGTTTCTCTTGCTGTGCAGAAGCCTTTTAAAAAGAAGAGATCCCATTTGTTGATTGTTTGTGCTAGTTCATGGGCAACTGAGGTTTTGTTCATAAAATCTTTTCCTACGCTAATGTCTTCAAGGGTTCTACCTAACCTCTGTTCCAGCTGGTTCAGAGTTTCTATTTTAATATTTAGATCTTTAATCCATTTTGATTTTAGTTTAGTGCATGGCAAGAGATATAGGTCTAGTTTTAATCTTTGGCAAGTTGAAGCCCAATTTTTCCAGCACCATTTCTTAAAGAGGCTATCTTTCCTCCAGTGAGGGTGTTTGGCTCCTTTATAGAAGATGAGTTGGCTGAGTGTGTCTGGCATTGTTTCTGCATCTTCTAATCTGTTCCACTGGTCCTCAAGTCTGTTTCTTTGCCAGTACCATGCTGTTTTTATCACAGTAGGTTTGTAGTAGAGTTGCAGGTTGGGGATTGTGGTACCCCCTGCCATGTCTCTGTTACCTAGAATTGCTTTTGCTATTCTGGGTCTCTTCTTCTTCCAAATGAATTTTTGGATTGTTTTCTCAAGGTCCATGAAGTATGCTGCTGGGATCTCAATTAGAATTGCATTAAATCTATATAGCAGTTTTGGAAGTATGGCCATTTTCACTCTATTAATCCTTCCTACCCAGGAGCAGGAGATGTCTGTCCATTTTCTGATATCATCTTCAATCTCTCTTTTCAGAGTGCCATAGTTTTCAGAGAAGAAGTCTTTGATTTCCTTTGTTAGGTTGATTCCTAGGTATTTCAGTTTTTTGGATGCTATTGTGAAAGGAATTATTTGCCCTATTTTTCTCTCAGTGAGTCTGTCATTCATGTAGAGGAAAGCTATTGATTTTTGTGTGTTGACCTTGTAACCAGCTACTTGACTGAATTTGGTTATTAAGTCTAGAAGGCTTTTGGTGGAGTTCTTGGGGTCTTCTATATACAGTATCATGTCATCTGCAAATAATGACAATTTGACTTCTTCATTACCTATCTTTATTCCTTTTATTTCTTTCTCTTGTCTAATTGCCGTGGCTAATGTTTCCAGAACTATATTGAACAAGAGTGGTGATAGTGGACATCCTTGTCTTGTTCCTGATTTAAGTATGAAGGATTTCAGTTTTTGACCATTTAAGTATGATATTGGCTGTTAGTTTTTCATAGATGGCTTTTATCAGTTTGATGTAAAGACCATCTATTCCAATATTTTGTAAGGTTTTTATCATAAATGCATGTTGGATTTTGTCAAATGCTTTTTCAGCATCTATGGAGATAATCATATGGTTTTTGTCCTTGGCTCTATTGATATAGTGTATTACATTGATTGATTTGCATATATTGAACCATCCCTGCATCCCTGGGATGAATCCCACTTGATTAGGGTGTATGATCTTCTTGATGATCTTCTGCATTCTATTTGCCATTATCTTATTAAGGATTTTTGCATCTATGTTCATTAGTGAGATTGGCCTATAGTTCTCCTTTTTGGTTGGGTCTTTCTCTGCTTTGGGGATCAAGGTGATGCTTGCTTCCAGGAATGAATTTGGGAGTATTTCTTCCCTTTCAATTTCACTGAAGAGTTTAAACAGTAGCGGCAGCAGTTCCTCTCTAAATGTCTTGTAGAATTCAGCAGTGAAGCCATCAGGGCCCAGGCTTTTTTTAGTTGATAAGTTTTTAATTACATTTTCAATTTTATTGGTTGATATTGGGTTGTTCAGAATTTTTAGGTCTTCTCTGTTCAACTTTGGTAATTCATATGTTTCTAGGAATCTGTCCATTTCTTCTGTGTTGTCCATCTTATTGGTTTATAGGTTCTGGAAGTAGGTATTGATGATCCTCTGGATTTCTGCTGGGTTTGTTGTAGTTTCACCCTTTTCATTCCTAATTGCATGGATTTGGGCCTTTTCTTTCCTTTTCTGACAAAGTTGGCTAAGGGTTTATCAATTTTGTTGATTCTTTTGAAGAACCAACTCTTGGCTTCATTGATTTTTTTTGTATTGTTCTCTTAGTCTCCATTGCATTGATTTCTCCTCTGATCTTTATAATTTCCTCCCTTGTATGAGCTCTGGGGTTGTCCTGTTTTTCTTTTTCCAGAAGCTTGAGGTGCAGCATCAGGTTGTTTAATTGGGCTCGCTCTGTTTTCCTAATATGTGTATTCACTGCTATGAATTTCCCTCGTAAGACTGCTTTCATTGTGTCCCGTAGATTCCCATATGTTGTATTGTCATTGTCATTTAATTGAAGGAAATGTCTGATTTCTTCTTTAATTTCCTCTGTGACCCATTGGTTATTCAGAAGTATGTTGTTCAATTTCCACGTGTTTATGAAAGTTTTCCAGTTTCTTTTGCTATGGATCTCCAACTTCATCACACTATGATCTGATAATATACAGGGGATAACTTCAATTCCTTTGCACTTCCTTAAACATGTTCTATGTGTGAGTATGTGGTCTGTTTTGGAGAATGACCCATGTGCAGCTGAGAAGAATGTGTGTTCTGATTTTGTGGGGTGGAAGACTCTGTAAACATCTGTTAAGTTCATTTGTTCAAGAGTTCGATTGAGTTCTAGTATTTCATTCCTTATTTTTTGTCTAGTTGATCCATCTATTTGTGACAGTGGGGTGTTGAGGTCCCCCACTACAATTGTATTAGTGCATATATGACCTTTCATGTCCGTTAATATTTGTTTTATATAGTTGGGTGCACTAGTGTTTGGTGCATAGATATTTATGATTGTCATCTCTTCCTCTTGGATTCTTCCCTTTAAAAGGATGTAGTGTCCTTCTTCATCTCACTTCATCAGTGTTGGTTTGAGATCTACTTGATCTGCAAAGAGGATAGCTACTCCTGCTTTTTTTTGGGTTCCTGTTGCATGGAGTATTGTTTTCCACCCTTTAACTTTCATTCTATGAGTTTCCTTTTGAATTAAATGTGTTTCTTGTATGCAGCATATTGTTGGATTTTGCTTCTTGACACATTCTGCCAGTCTATTTCTTTTGATTGGTGAATTAAGACCATTAACATTGATGGTTATAACTGAAACATATTGAGTTGTCATTGTCACGACTTTTTCTTTTTGTTGGGTTCTCCCCCTTTATATTTAATTTCTTGTCATGCCAGATGGGTTCATTCTGCTTTGCTTTCTGGGGTTGTGATCCTCGATGTCTGTCCCTAGGATATTGTGTAAAATTCTTTGGAGTGCTGGTTTGGTGTTCACGAAGTTCCTAAGATGCTCTTTGTCATGAAAGTATCTTATTTCTCCATCCATTTTGAAAGATAGTTTTGCAGGGTACATCAATCTGGGTTGGAGGCTGTTTTCTTTTAGGGCTTGGAATATGTCACTCCAAGCTCTTCTTGCCTTGATGGTTTGTGTTGAGAAGTCTGCTGTGATTCTGATGGGCTTTCCTTTGTATGTGATTTGTTTCTTTTCTCTAACTGCTTGTAGAACTTTGTTCTTCTGTTGAGTTTCTGGAATCTTAACAATGATATGCCTATGTGTAGATTGTTTTTGATCAAGGCTATTTGGAGTCTTATATGCCTCACTTATCTGTATGTCAAGCTCTTTCCCCCTGCTTGGGAAGTTTTCTGCCATTATTTCTGTGAAGAGATCTTTTATGTCATCTGCACTCTCTCCTGTTTCTTCACTGAGCCCAATCAGTCTTATGTTATTCTTTTTTGCATCATCTAGCAGCTGCTGGATTGATTTCTCATGTTCCCTTATAATTTTGAAGCAATTTTTCTTTTCCTGGTCACTAATTGCAATCTTATCTTCTATATCTGAAATTCTGTCCTCACATTGGCTCATTCTGCTGTGTAGACTTTCAGTGGAGTTTTTCATGTCCTGAAAATCTATTTGCATCTGTTTTATGGATTCCATTTGTTTCTTATGTTGGGATTCCATCATGTTCCTGAGCTCCTCTCTAGATTTATTAATCATGTCTTGCACTAGGGGCACAATTTCTCCTGTTATCTGAGAAATTATTTCTGATTTCATTTTTTCCAGATCCCCTTTTGTTGCCAGTTCAGTGGGTCCAGGTGGTTGAGTATCAGAATGTTCCATCTCATTTCCCTTTGGGGTTGCTGAAGGTGATCTGGAAGTCTGCTTTTGAGACTTATTTATGTGTTTTCTCATTTCGACTGGGGTGGGTGCTGTTGGCGCCTGCATGGATTACCTCCTCTGAGCTGGGAGGGGTGGGACAGGGGCTGGGAGCAGCAGTAGGGATGGTGACCCAAAAGCCTTTTCCTGTGGGCTGGGAGCAGCGGGAGGGATGGTGGCCAGGAAGCCCCTTCCTCTGGTCCAGGAGCAGTGGGATAGCGGCTCAGAAGCCCCTACCTCTGGGCCGGGAGCGATGGGAGGGATGGTGGCCTGGAAGCCCCTCCCTCTGGGCCAGGAGCAGTGGGACAGGTGGCCCAAAAGCCCTTTCCTCTGGGCTGGGAGCAGCGGCAGGGATGGTGGCTGGGAAGCCCCTTCCTCTGGACCAGGAGCAGTGGGACAGTGGCTCAGAAGCCCCTACCTCTGGGCCGGGAGCAGCAGGACTCGGTACCGTGGTCTGGTTGTCCGGTGTCCTCTGCGTCTTTGTAGTGTCGAACAAGGTGGCTGTTCAGAGGAGTGGGGGGTGGGGGGTCCAGTGGATTGTTGCCTGGGCACAGGCTGATTCGGTGTCTTCCATGCGACTTAGGACCTCGGTAGGGCATTCGCAGACCTGCCTGTCTGCAGCGGGTTGATTCGGCATCGTCCTGAGTTCTGCCTGAGCCGGAGTCTTGTGGGTGAAAGGAGATGAAGTTGCCTTAGCTTCGCTCCGGGACAGGGGCTGCGATGTGGAGCTCAGAGCCTGGAACTGCGAACCAGTGGAGGGAGCTTGTCCCTATGCAAATTTTATATTTCCTCCAGAGTTAGCTTCATTAATTTGTCTTCCAAGGTACTTCTTAGAAGTTGTCAAATTTATTTCAAAACAGATTTTTGAAATATGCTTTCTATATCCTTTTAAATTCTGTAAAATCTGTGGTAATGTCTCCTAGGTCTTGATATTGTAATTTAAAAAATGTATAATTGATATTGTGTATTAGGAAGAAAAGGTCTAAAGGTGCAGTGGAAGTGGGAGGGGTAGGGGAAAGGAAAAAAGGGAAAAGAAAAAATATGAGCAAAGGAAAAACATGGAAACAAAGTCTTTGCAAATAGGGAAGGGTGGAGGGGGTGAAGGGAGGGCAGGGGAAGGGGAAAAAAAAAAGAACCAAGATACTCATGTAAAGGTACAAGATCTCAATGATGAATGTAACTGTATTTTATACTGAAAATGTACCAATAAACTTAATGGGGGAAAAAATAGACAGAAAGAGAAGGAGCTTGGCTCTTTGATAGCATCACTGAGCTCAAATATGTTTAACTCAAAACTGCATGCTACATGAAAATGACACATACTGCTCAAACTTTATGACACCCCCAAAACACTTTCATAACTTGATTTGGCATTGGAGCTAGCTGTGTGACCCATTTACAAGAGGGCATTCCTGCTCTTGGCATTGCATGTGAGAGAATGGACAACCAATAGAGTGACATACATGTGGTGAGAAGAGGCCTAGGGCCTCCTGAAAGAGAAAAGCCTGAGACTCCAGGCCCAACTCTTTGAGATTCAAAGTCAGAGAAACAAGGTGGGGTAGAATGAGATGGCCTTGACTAGGAGAAATGGTCCCAGTGCAGAGGGGCCCAAAAGATCCCAAAGAAATCACTGAGAAGAAGCATGACTTGGTAATTTAGGTAGTATGTGAGGATTTGGGGAGCTTGCTGATTCTGGTTCTGTAGATGATTTATTCACCGAAATTCAGTAGTTGTCCCCCAGTAGGAGAGGATCACAAATCTCCACCCTGTAAACTTGGACATGACAATCTGACTTGCTTTGGCTAATGACATATGGAGGTGGTAATGTGTGTTACTTCTGGTAAGGGACAGAGCTTGTGTGTGGTTTATCTTACTCTTTTCTTTGGCTGGCAGTGCTCCAGAGAGGGGCTACTCTGTTAAGTGGGGGCCAGACCTACAGGAACATATGACCAAGTGAGAAATAAGCCTTTGTTAGTATAACCAATTCCATTTTGGTTTTTCTTTTGTTTCTAAAACATAGCAAGCTCTTCTGAGACCTCAGTTTGATCTAACTGAGGGGATATCATGTTGTCAAACTCGAAGGAGACATTCTATGCAACAGATGTCTCATTTCCCAAACTGGGTTCCACAGAGGGCTGGGTTCCTATCCCAGGTAGTGATAGTATTCAGTGGGAGAAAAAGTAATACTACTGGATGTCTTTCTATCTTTCTTAGATATTTTATTTTAAAAATACCTATGGTTATTATCAGACTCATGGGATAACCTATCATTAAATGATATAACATTACTGAGAACATTGTCATGATGCAATAATATTGAGAACTATCTATTGGTACTCTTCTGACCTCTCTCCTTCCACTCCAAAGTTATATATTAAAGTAGATTCCTTTATTTGGAATTTTTATTGCTTTATTTACCCAATCCAGTGAGCCAATCATGAGTCACCCTGTCTTCTGGATAGATAGAGCCACAGAAGACAAGAAAATAGAGGTAGTATATTTGAATCTTAAACTCAAATATAGGTGAAAGGCAGAAAATTGCAGATGTAGTTAAAGACAGACTAGATCAAAGGAACCCCCCCAAATAGAGGGATATATATGGGGAAAATTGGGGGAAGCCACTTGGAGGCGTGCTGCATACGGGTGAGGGACCCTAAACTCTCCAAGCATCAGCACAGTATGTCCTGTTAGGGTTTGGGCCTAGATGTCCCCCCAAAGCCTCATGCAGTCATAGGTGGGTGAATCTAGAGAGTGTGATGCTGAGATTAAGGGCATGTGATTACTAAACCACTACATGTGAGTGATTGGTTTGGCACCGCCCTAATCCCAGTAGTCTGGACAGAATAAAAGGGGCAGAAAGATGCTGTTAAGGTCTCTTGTTGCTTTTGCTACTTTGTGCATGCCATGTTGTTTCTCCTCTGCAATGCCTCTTTTCCAATGGCCACTCTGCCTCGGAACCAGCTGATTATGGACTGAAACCTCTATGAACTGTAAGCCAAATAAACCCTTTCTCCTTTAACTTTGAGTGTCAGGTATTTTGTCTCAGCAAAAACAGAAAAGTAATTAACACATGTCCCTAGTCCCAGGAAGCCCCTACCTTCATGTGTGGGCTGGCTGTGCTTCCTGCTGTGGTTGAGAGAGGACGGCTGACAGATAATTACTAATCTTTCTAGCACTAGGGACCTGAATCTGTGCTCAGAGATTTTATTCAAAGCCTTTTCTGACTCATGATGAGTGGAGAACGGGCAGTAATCAGGAGACCCCATGGAATTCAAAATAGGGCTTGGACGTCTAGTACAAGGTGGTGTCTTGAAGAGAAACCTCCTACTGGGACTAAGTAGGACCCAAAAAGATCAGCTGGAAGTCTCCCAGTGTGGCCCCAGCCCTCAGCAGGCCTGAAACACAGACAGGATGTTTAATCTGTACTTTGCTAACCAGACAGCATTTACCTAAGTCTGATGTAAGTATTTTGTCTTAAAATTTTAATTTGACCACTGAAATTGCAAGCACACTTTCACACAAAAACTTGAACTCTCATAGCAGCATTATTCCTAATAGCTAAAAAATGGAAACAATTCAAATGTCCATCAACTGATGAATAAGCAAAATGCAGTTTACACTCCACACAATAGAATATTATTCACCAATAAAAAGGAATGAAGTAACAATTCATGCTGTTACATAGATGAACCTTGAAAACATTATGGTAAGTGAAGCCAAACAAAAAAAGGTTCATATTGCCTAATTCTGTTTAATAGGAAATGTTCAGAAAAGGCAAAGCCATGGAGACAAATTCTTTCCCAGGAACTCGAGGGAGAGGAAGTACATCATCACTTCCCTGTTTTGGGGATGTTTCTTTTGGAAGTGATAAAAAATATTCCAAAATAAGTAGTGATGGTTTCATAATTTGTGATTATGCTAAAAAGTACTTTTAAAGGCTGTAGTACCTCATATCCCAATAAAAAACCAACTTGTGATAATATTTAGTTTTTAAAAAATATAAACATTCAGGGCTGGGGATTTAGCTCAGTGGTTCCAGGGCCTGCCTCGCAAGCGCAAGGTCCCGAGTTTGATGCCTGGTACCAAAAAAACAAAACAAAACAACAACAAAAAATACAAACATTCAGTATCCACATAATTTATTTATCACAGTTCTCTTGACAAATGAACATACTGTGTACACAAATAAGAAGAAACATACAGTGTTTTAAATGATGTACAACAAAATCTGGTAGCATAAAATAATGCATGTGAACCCTTGCTCACTCCGAAGACTAAATTTAATCACTTATTTAAATAGTAATTAAACATACTCTTTTATGGGTCTTCTTCAGACTACAAAAGAGGAAAATTATTACCATATATATGATTTTTATATTGGGCAGTTTTCTCTCATTTGTTGTATTGACAATTCCAAACACAGAGGCAGGATGCTATGTATTTTAAAGGAATCAATAATGTTGTGAATTAGAGACTTTACAGTTACTACTACTGCCATTTTTCACTATACACATCACATTATCATCTTATATAACATTTCACTTAAAAATATATTGGAGTGACAATTTTATAACATTCACACACTGTGAGCTGGTTAAGAAGCAAGTTAAGTTGCTACTTAAGTTGTTTCCTGGAGTGTTTTGTTGCTAATAAGGGCTGTTCATTGCAATTAAAAGAACTTAGATATGAGTATATTTAAACAGTGATCCTACAAGCAAACACCATCATCAGTTAAAACTTTGTCCAAAGAAGTCAGTTTCTGTGCTGAAAACTATTTTCACAAAACTGAAAGCTACTCAACTTTTAATATGAGTACATGTCTTATCATCATATTTATGACCAAGTTCTCTGAAACCTTTGGAATTTATCCTCACTTTAAGGTGTACTCTCATTTTCATCTTAGCCATTTGCATTACCCTAAAATGCTTTAAGGTGGTGGTGAAAAATTCAGAGAAACCCTTTGCTCACCAGGAATGTTCAGCTGCTCAACAGTGATCTACAGCCACCATGATGCAGAGTTGTACTTGACCAGAACACTCAAGAAGTTTTCATGCTGTGTGTCATTTCTGGGAAAGCAGAGTATCTTTTGAAACTGTGCCCATAATTAAAAATACTATTACTGTTTGTTCAAGAGGACTAGTAAATGATGTTCTCTTCCATGTCATTTGCTCACTGGAAAGTAGTTTGGGTCAAGGTAATTATAACTGGTGCCCTGGCACACATAATAGTCTCTGTCTATGAGTGTCTCCTTGGATATGTTCTATGCCACAGTTACCACACTCGAAGCCCACATTTGCACAAACCTGCTTTCAGCTTGCATTTGTTGAAGTTTCTGTCTCTTTAAGTTTTTAAACTGTAATGGTTCTTTACATTTGGTAAGTTCCTGTACATGATAGGAATGCTTTCTTCATCTGATGCCTCCTCCCTAGCAGTGTTCATGTGTCTGTGAAAACAGGATCATTTGCCATCTTCATCAGTATACACTGATGGTTCATGTGAAGTCATGAAAATACAAACTTTAAAGAAATGCTTATTATGGGGGTGCTGTCATCCACTTGTTGAAGAATTTGTGTGTGTGTGTGTGTTCTGCCTAGAACTGGTATGCCAGCTTTAGTTAACTTTATGAAATATATCTCTACTTGGCTGGCAACCTATTTTGCTGTCCTGTTGTCAGTGAATCTGTAATCTTCTGTCAGCTTCAAGATTCTACTTCTTCAGGAGGGTATGCATTTCAGAAGTAGCTGTCCAAATTTTTCTGTTCTTCAGCAGCCCACAACAAGTCAAATGCTTCTCTGATAATCTTTGTCGTGTTTTAAGACCACATGATTTGATTCAAAGTAATAAACACCAGGATCATCATCTTCCTCTTTTTGTAATATGCTGATTGGTACTCTCTTTGGCAAATGGCATATGTCCAATATTGAGACTTGTCCCTGAGGGTGGTTTACCTAGTCCTTTGCTTCCATAGTTTTGAAAGTCATATAATAAAACTTTTCATTTTGAGGAAGTTAATCAGGATTTATGGGAGACTCTTTCATTATCACTAACATTAGCATTTGTTTCATTGCGATTAAGATTATACTCCTCTAATTGTCCATTTTCTATGCAAAGAGAACTGTTTTTAGTGGGACTACCTCTGGGAGGGGCTGTCCTTCATGGTGAAATTCTTCAGGTATAGCAATATTCTTGAGCATCTGATAAAGACATTATTTGAGCTGAAACAATCTAGAACAGAAGCTGGTTCTGGTTCACCAGAAACTGGTATATTCTCAAGATTTGTGTCTAGGATATTACTAGTATTTTCACTATATTGGTCTTTTAAGGCACTGCTATCTCCCATCACATCTTTTTTCTCTTCAGAATCCCTAAAAGATGACTGAAATGCAGAAACGGGGCCCAAAAAGCTAGTTTGTAGTCAGCTTATTAACATGCTCCACAGATAGGCAGGCAGTCACTGTTTTGTGGTCTTCCAACTTGACCCGTACTTGTGAATTTGTGCAAGGCATGTTATGCTCTATGTAACAGCCTTCTTTCCTATTATCATGGAACACTGAAGTCTGGGTTTCCAAATTCCCACTTTAGCTACTGATTTTTCCCACGATACATGGGAACCGTACTATTTTGTTTAGAGCTCCCATCAGGCTGACAGTCACCACAGTTTATAATAGCTGAATCACTGTCATCAACACCACTGACAGCCAATAGCTTGTAATTTCTTCAACTACTGCAGAATTAAGTGGTCCTTCCTCATCAATATTCATGTTTTAAACTTTCCTTTTCTCACAATCATTCAGTATAAGACATCAACATGTTCATTTAGTCCCTTGAAAATCTGTATAATTGCCACTATTTTACTCTGTTTTGCTGACTCTCTGTCTGATTTTATAGACAGATCTTCTGAACTCTTTGGTCCTCCAGATGTAAGGCAACTTTTAATTCTTTTTAAAACTAATGATATAGGTTATCTTTGCCATTTCTGGTAATTTTCTACAGCCTGCCCTTCTATGTTGTCCACTTTTGAAGAAGAAAGTCCTCTTTCCTAGGGCTTATTCATGATTCTTGAGTATTCTGCTATTTTAAATCAGTGGTTCTTCCATTATTATTTCCTTTATGAATTTGTACAGGCTCTGATCTCTTCTTTGGTGATCTTGATAATACTTAAAATGAGAAAAGAGTTCTTCAGGGTGATCAGTGCTACAATTACTTAAAGCTCTACCACAAAAAGATTAATCTAATCTGTTTAACTTCACTGTTGATCTTGAACATAATTAGATTTGGAAGCAGCCATACTATGGCAAATTCCTACAATATGGTCACCACAATCCACTCATTGGGAAACCTATAAAACCAAAGGCCTATCATCCAGAAATATTATCTCTTTTCCTTATATCCTGAAAGAGTTGGAGCTATGTCTAGAAGAGAGGTTAAGCATCAAGGTTTCAGACTCTCAGCTTTAGCCATGAAATTTATTCAGCCATTAGACACTCTTAAATTCCTTAGCTGAATTCTACTAGTAGTAATATAGGCTCCTACAGAAGTGTACAGTGGCTGGTCTCTGCCTCCTTCATGGCACTTGCTTTAGTGGCAGCCACCACAGGAAGCTGGACAGTGCTTCCAGGTCAGCCCCTGGCTCATGCATTTGCCATGTCCCCATATTAAGTTTAGATTGACTGTAAAAATATTTATATTCTATAAACTTGTTCATGGTAGATCTAGAATTGAAAGAAGAAAGTTTTAAGCCAAAGGTTGTCTTTTAAAATTATTATTATTATTATTATTATTATTATTATTATTATTATTTGTGGTGCCTTACATATGCTAGACAAGCGCTCTACTACTGAGCTACAACCCTAGCGTAAAGGCTGAATCTAGATAGCCCATTAACTGTATCTATCTCAAGCAAGCAATGAGTGTTTCAAAGTAAAAATGAAAAATCATAGGCTTTTTTTTAAAGTGAGGAAAATGATGTATTTAGGCTGAAACAGTTGAATTGTAGAGTAGCCTGCTTCAGTAATCCCAAATCATAACAAAACATATAGATCATATTGTTCTTCAATTGTTGGAAAATGTGAATTTTTTAGATTATAATGTAGTAGAGAGAAAATTTAGGAAGGGATTATGTGTTGTACTTGATCAGGAGCTGTATAGCTAGTATTAGGCACATTCACGCTTTTAAAGTCACAAAAACAGGGCTGGGGATTTAGCTCAGTGGTTTCGCCACCTGCTACACAAGCACAAGGACCCGAGTTCAATCCCTGGTACCAAAAAAAAAAAAAAAAGTCACAAAAACATTTTCATGTAAGAAAATTTGATGAAGCATAAAAAATAAACTAGTTGATTAGGATTTATATTTTTCTTTTCAATTCTTCCTTTTATGAGTACATGTTTGCAGTGCATAATGATTACATTTATTACGAGGAGTTGGAACCTGTGCATAGCACATCTTCGTTCTTTTTCTATTCCTTACCTCTCCTCTCCCTCCCTGTTACAGCCATGTCTTGGTCTCATTTTCCTACTTGCAAAAGCTCTAGCTCCATTTCTTTCTTTTTTCAGTTTACTTCCATTCCTTTTCTCTCCTCTCCCACTCCTCTCCTGTGTCTTGTTCTCCTTCCTCTTTGAAAAATATCTCCCTACTTCATATTATCTACCTTTTATTTTGTTCTTTATTTATATTTTGGTTTTCTCATATAAGAGAAATCATATGATTTTAAGCATGTGCATCTGATTTATTTCACTTAATATTATCGTCTCAAGGTGCATCCATTTACCTGTGAATGACCCAACTTTATCCTTCTTTGTAGCAGAGGAGTACTCCATTATATGTAAATACCACATTTTCTTTATCCATTCATTTACTGATGGGCATATAGGCCATTTCCAAGATTTAGCTGTTATAAATTGTGCTGCTGTTATCATGGGTGTATATGCATCACTGTAACATGATGTCCTTAACTCTTCTGGGAAGATACCTAGAAGGAGAATAGCTGGGTTGAATGGGATTTATAGTTTTAGTTTTAGGAGGAATCTTCATACTGATTTCTAAAGTGGTTATATTAGTGTACATTCCCATCAACACTGTAGAAAGGTTCCTTTTTCTCCACAGCCTCACCAGCCTTTGGTATTATTTGGTTTCTTGAGGATAGGTATTCTTTCAGGAATAAGATGGAATCTCTGTGTTGTATTAATGTGCATTCCTCTAATGGCCAGAAATATTGAACATTTATTATATTTATCAAACATTTCATGTATTCATTGGCCATTTGTACTTCTAGAAAGTGTCTGTTCATTTCACTTGCTCATTGTTTGATTGAGTCTTTTATTTTAGGGGGGGTCTGTTTTCTTTATTAAGTTCTTTATATATTCTAGATGTCAGTCCTCTTCAAGAAATAGCTGGAAAAAAATTTTTCCCCATTCTGTGGGTTCTCTCTTTACTCTGTTGGGGTTTTTTTTTTGTATCGGGGATCGAACTCAGGTCCTTGCACTTGTGGGGCAGGGGGTGGAACCACTGAGCTAAATCCCCAGCCCAACTCTGTTGGTTCTTTTGCCATGTAGAGCTTTTTAATTTGATAGGATCCCGTTTGTTGATTCTTGGTACTATTTCTTGTGCCACTGGGCTTCTGTTCAGAAAGTCCTTGCCTACACATGTCTTCCAGTTTTACCTATTTTATCTTTTAGCAGATTAAACGTTTTTGCTTTAACATTTAGATCTTTGATCCATTTTGATTTTGGTTTAGCTGATGGTGGCATATATGCATCTAGGCTCAATCTTCTGCATGTGACTATCCAGTTTTCCCAGTGCCATTTATTAAAGAGGTTCTCTTTTTTCCAGTATATCCTTTTGGTCTCTTTGTCAAAGATCAGATAACAATAATAATAAAAAAAGCAAATCCTTAGGGGCCAGGGATTTAGTTCAGTGGTTCCGCCACCTGCCTCACAAGTGCAAGGTCCCAAGTTCAATCCCTGGGACCAAAAAAAAAGATCAAATAGCTCAATGTGCCTAGGGTTGTTTCTGCTTCTTCTGCTTTGTGCCTTTGTTTATTTTTGTGCCAGTACCATGCTGGTTTTTTTTTTATCATAGTAGCTTTGTAATATAATTTCTTATCTGGGATTTGTGATGCTCCCTGCTTTGCTTTTGTTACCCAGGATTGCTTTTATTATTCTGGGTCTCTTCTGGTTCCATATGAATTTTAGAATTGTTTGGTATAGATCTTAAGGAATGCTCTTGGTATTTTGATTGAGGTTGCATTAAATCTACCTATCAGGTTTAGAAGTATAGCCATTTTGACTATCTAGGCAGAACCAATGATTTTTTTCTTAATATAAAATTATTTGTTTTTGGTTTTATCTCATAAAATTGATTTGCAAGTCAAATTTTGATCATTGTCTCAGTTAGTTGATGTACGTGACTGTTTCGCTGTCTTTGTTAATGTAATCTAGGAATTCATTCTATATCATGAGTTCTCATTAATGTTCTGCCAATGAATTATACTTTGAAAAGTGTTTTTAGTCAAGCAAGTTTGGGAAATATTGCTGTGGCATAATTTACTGCACAATTTTACAAAAGAAAGCTATGCTTAGCAAAATATCAGGTGATGATACAGGAATTAGCAATCCACACGAACAAAAACGTTCACTTTGAGCTTGTATTCCATATCTTAAGTGGGTCACTAGGGGCCTCAGCTCATATTCACCATAATGGGTTCAATCTCCACATTCATTTCCAGTTTCCTTGGAGGGCATTTCCCAGTGTCGTATGGGCCAATAAATGCACTCCCCAGAAGTAACTCATGTTTCTTCTACAGTGTGTTAGTAAGCTTTATGTTGCTGAAAAAAATAATACCCTGATGTACTAGTCAATGCTTACTGGAGCCAGATGTAGAAGAGTGCAAATGTCTATCTGTGTGCCGGAGATCTGAAGGATCCAGTCAAGGGCTTGGAGCCCATGGCAGTGTCTCAGGCAATGTCTTGTGCAAGTCCATATCAAGGATCTGCACCAGAAAGGCCTAAAGACTATTGGTGGAAGCTAGAAATCCTGTGCTAGCAGGGTGAAGGATCTGTACTGGAAGGCTGAGAGATCTGCACTGGAGCCAGGAAGTGACATCCAAGATGAAGATGAGGATTGAAGCTCTCCTGAAGGAAGACTGCAGCCAAAACTCCTTTGAAGAAAAACTCCCCAAAAGCAGCTTCTTCAGGAAAACGAGCAGCGTGCAATCTTCCCCTCCCATTCTCCTCTTATGCCATTCCAGCAACAATCCTCAGGTGGACCTTCCACACCCAGAACCATGCTGTCTCAGTTCAGCTGGGTATTCCTACGCAATTTGACCATTAATTAGTCCGCCACACCCGATATGTACAACTTAAAGGAGGAGAGATTTATTTTGGTAGTTTCAGAGGCTTCAGTCTATGATCAGCTGGCCACAAGGCAAAAGCATCATGTGGAAGGGCACAATTAGTAAAGTTACTCAACTCATGGCTTCTTGGGAGTGAGAGCAGGGGAACAGCCCCAGAAAGGAAGGGGTCAGTGACTAGATATAGTTCCCAAGGCCATGGCTTTATGACCCACCTAGGCACACCCAGAAGTGTATGTTACTAAACTCCTAGATGTCTCTCAACCAATCAAGTTGGCAATCAAGATACTCATTACTTCCTATCCCTTGACAGCTCAACACCAAAACACATATTAACATGTTCACAACGGGGCTGTAACTTGTATGTCTCACTGTTGGGTGGCTTGACCCACTTGATGATGTATGCATGATGATCCCTGTTGGGTGGCTCTTTATTAATTTAATTAGTAAAAAGACATAGAAGTGATTAGATTCATTTGTACCACCAGTGGTACAAGCCACCTAATGGGACAGTCATGCATATACCACTGGTGGTTCAAACCAGCGAGAATGCATTAAACCATACTTAATCTCCAAATAAAGACAATAACAAGTTCATAATTCCAACTAACTTGATGTAATTATCCCAAGTACAACTGAAAATGCACTAATTTATTCCCCAAAGTCTCAGCAGTTCCAGCATTGCTCAAAAGCCTAAATCCAAAGTTTCTTCTGAGACTCAAAGCAAAGTGGTAGCTGTATGCCACTGTACAAAGTTTAAAAAGTTACATAATCCCAAGATACAGTGGTACAGAGTAAACATTCCAATGAGAAAGACTAGGGAAATAGGAATTTGACTACAGCAAGAATGAAACCCAACAGGGCAAACATTAAATTCTGCATCTCTATCTCCAGTATATAGGACACATGGTAGAATATGTGAGCTCCAAGAGTTTGGGCATCCCTGGCCTTATGGTCTTGCCAATGTAGCCTATTTTGCCTCTCTTGGGCTGGATTTGCTTGCTGTCAAGGTCTTTCCTCAGCAGATGTTCTTTGCTCCTGGCATCTCCAACTACCTGGGGTCTCCATGGCACCTTAAGCTTCACTCTCACAGAATTATGCATTGCCCTCTCAGGTGGACCTGGCAAGAACTCTGACTTGTATTACATTGCCTGGAATCTCAGGCCTTACTATAAAATCTGAGTAGAAGCTTCCGTGATCTCACAACTCTTGTATTTTGCATGCCTGCAAAAACAGAATCATGTGGACAACACTACAGTCTGCTACTGGTGAAACTAGTAGCTAGGTCCCCTTGGACCAATGTTGCAGCAGCTTCTGAGTGTCTGGGTGGCTGAACACAGGGAAACATTTCATTTGGGGAGTCGTAAGTAAGGTGCTCTAGAGCTCTTTTCTCAAAGTCTTTCATAGCAGTTTACAATTTTATAACCTTGAGCTTGCAATGGATGGGGAGCTTGCTGATTCCTGAGATGATCTCAAGGTATCTTTCTTTGGTCTTGGTTCAAAGTACTCAATTTCTTTTTAATGACATTATTCTTTTCAGTAACCATACCTCCTTGGCTTCAACTTCATACATGCTTTTTTTCTGACCAAAAGAAAAGTTTATCAAATCTTTATGCCTCCTTTTTTCCTCTTAATTATCACTGAAAATCTTGCTTAAAGCAGCCAGCAGTACCCATCCCATAGTCAGGATATAGGGCTGCCTTGAAATTTCCTCCACCAGATCAATTAGCTGTTACCTTTAAATTCAGCCTCACACAAAATTTTAGGGCAAAATTTAGACAAAATCTAGATAAATTCTTTGGCAGAATGTAACAAACATGGCTTGTAGTCCAGTTCCCATTGAAATCCTCATTCCCATCTGAAACCTCATGAGCACAGCCTTTACTGTCTATTCTTAACAGCACTCTGGTCTTCTGAACTTCCACCAAAATCACCCATCAATCTCTGCTTACACCATTCTAGAGCTTCTCTACCCTGCATCTCCAAACCTTTCCAAATTTCTTCTGCAAATCAGTTCCTAAAGCTTTTGAACCACATGATCAGGTATAATCACAGTAGTGACCCTACATTTTTGTCACCAATTTTCTGTTTCAGCTTTACATTTCTAGGATAAAATAATAGACATATGGAACTTAAAGGAGGAGAGGTTTATTTTAGCTCATGGTTTCAGAGTTTTCAATCTATGTTCAGCTGGCTTCAAGGCAGAAACATGGTAGAGGGAATGGGAGAGGATAGCTGCTCAACTCATGGCATTTAGAAAGCAGAGCGCAGGGGACAAGCCTAAGAGAGTCACCAAAGTTACACCACCATGACACACCCAAAAGTATGCTTTGCTTATCTCCTAGGCATCTTTCAAGTCAATCAAGCTGACAATCAAGGTTGACTGTTACAAATCACCTTTTATTGCCAAAGCAAATTACATGACCATACCTAATTTTAAAGGGGATGGAAATATGCAATCCTAAGCACCTGGAACGCAGAGACTCTGATTATTAAACTGCCCGAGCACCTACACTGTAGTCTAGCCATTGTGTAATAGAACTCTAAGGAGAGCCTCAAATGTAATTTCTATCTCACTAGTATCACCACTAAAATAGTAAAAAAGAGGATGAAATTAATTTAATAATGCATTTTGTTAGTCTTGTGTGGTGGCACATGTCTGTAATTCCCATACTCTGGAAAGCTGAGGCTAGAGGATCAAAACTCTGAGCCCAGCCTGGGTAACTTAGTGAATTTAGCAAGGCCCTATCTCAAAATAAAATAAAATAAAGGTCTGGGGATATTGCTTAGTGCAAAGGCCCTGAGCTCAATCCCTAGTACTGCCTCAAAATAAAGTATTTTTAAAATTTATTTATTTTTAGTAGTGTTGAGGATTAAACCAGAGCCTTTACACTGAGCTACATCCTTAGTCTTTTTTTTATATTTTACTTTGAAACAAAGTCTTACTAAGTGGCTAAATCGCTCAGGCTGGGCTTGAATTGCTATCCTCTTGCCTCAGCTTCCCAGAGTGCCAGAATTATAGGGATGTACAATCATGTCTGGCTGTGCATTTTATTTAAAACAATTCATCTAAAATATTGTTTTAACAAGTAGGGACAAAAATTGTTGAAAAATTTTATTCTTTTTCCATACCAAATATTTAAATCTAGTATATAAAACCTATCTTGATTTACTTTGAAAATTTTTTTACTAGAACTTGTTTGTAGTACATAATGATTACATTCCTCATGAGTTGGTACATTACATTAATACAACTTAATACATTTTTCATCCTTTTCTGCTCCCCCTGTGTTCCTCATCCCCCCATCCCTTGGTGCGATTGCCATTTGCAAAAGATCTCCCTATTTTCTACTATCTATCATTTTTCTCTTTAGCTATATTTGCATTTCTCATATAAGAGAAACCATGTGATATTTAAGCTTGTATGTTTGATTTATTTCACTTAATAAAGGTGCATCCATTTTCCTGCAAATGACTCCAATTTATCCTTCTTTATGGCAGACTAGTACTCCTTGGTGTATATATACCACATTTTCTTTCTCCTTTCATCTACAAATGGACATATAAGCAACTTCCAGGATTTAGTTATTATGATTTGTACTGCTACAAACATGAGCATGCATGGATCACTATAATATCTTTTCCTAGAAGGGGAATAGGTAGGCCAAATGGAATTTCTATTCTTAGTTTTTTGAAGAATCTTCATACTAATTTCCATAGTGATTATACTAGTTTACTTTCCCACCAACAATGCAAAAGGGTTCCATTTTCCCCACAGCCTCACTTGCATTTCTTATTATTTGATTTCTTGATAGCCATTCTTTCAGGAGTAAGATGGAATCTCTGTGTTGTTTTAATTTGCATTTCTCTAGTGGCCAGCAATGTTGAACCTTTCTTCATGTATTTATTGGCCATTTATATTTCTTCAGAGAAGTGTCTGTTCATTTCAGTATCTATTTTTTGATTGGGTCTTTTATTTGGATGGGGCCTAAGTTTTTTTGAGTTCTTTATATATTCTAGATATTAGTCCTCTGACCAAGTAATAGCTGGCACATTTTTTTATTCCAATTCTGTAGGTTGTCTTTTTACTCTGTTGGTTGTTTCTTTTTCTGTAGAGAGCTTTTTAATTTGCTATGATACCATTTGTTGATTCTTGGTACTATTTCTTGCGCAACTGGGGTTCTGTTCAGAAAGTCCTTGCTTATGGTTTTGACTTCAAGAGTTTTACCTATTTCATCTTCCATCAGATTAAGTATTTCTGTTTTAACATTAAGGTTTTTTGCTCCATTTTGATTTTAGTTTAGTACATGGTGAAATATATGGGTGTAGATCCAATCTCCTGGATGTGGATACCCAGTTTTCCCAGTACTATTTATTAAACAGGCTATCTTTGCTCCCGTGTATGTTTTTGGTCTCTTTGTCAAAGATCAAACAGTTGAATATGCTTGTACTTGAGCTTGTTTCTCCTTCCTCTATTCTGTTCCATTGATCCACATGGCTGTTTTCCTGCCAGTATTATGATGTTTTTATCATAATTTGCATAATTTGTAATATAACTTCAGCCCAGGATTGTAATCCTTCCTGCTTTGCTCTTCTTACCCAGGATTGCTTTTGCTATGCTAGATCTCTTCTAGTTCCATATGAATTTTAGGATTTCTTTCTTCATTTCTGTGAAGAATGATTTTGGTATTTTGAGTAGAATTGCATTAAACTGGTATATCATATTTGGAAGTGTAGTCATTTTGAGAATATTGATTGTGAATATCCAGGAACAGGGGATACCTTTTCATTTTCTGATGTCCTCATTGATATCCTTTTGCAGAGTACTATAGTTTTGTTTGTTTGCTTGCTTTTTGTAGAGGTTTTACACTTCCTTGATTAGGCTACTTTCTAAGTATTTAATTTTTAATGCTATTTTGAATGGTATTTGCTTCCTTCTTTCTTTCTCAGTAAGTTCATTATTAGTATAGAGGACACTGTTGTTTTATTTGTGCTTGGATTTTGTATCCTGCTACATTGCTGAAGTTGGTTATTAATTCTAGGGGTCTTTTGGTGGAATTTTTTGCGTAGTCTATGTAAAAGATTTTGTCATCTGGAATTAATAATTTCACTACTTCCTTACACATTTCTTCTTCTTTTCCTTGCCTAATTGCTCTTGCTAATGTTTCAAGTACTTTGTTAAGCAGAAGTGGCGATCATGGGCATTCTTGCCTGGTTCCTGATTTTAGAGGAAAAGCTTTTACCTTTTCCTCATTTAACATGATGTTGGCAGTAGGTTTGTCATAAGTGGGTTTTATTAGATTGAGGTAAGGTCCTTCCATACCTGTTTTCTTCAGGGTTTTATCATGAATGGAGGATAGATTTTATCAAAGGCCTTTTCTGTATCTATTGAGATGATCATTTGATTTTTGTCCTTGCTTCTGTTTATGTGATGTATTACATTTATTGATTTCCATATGTTAAACTATATTTGCATTCCTGGGATAAAGCCTACTTGGTCATGATATCTGGTCTTTTTGATGATTCATTGCACTATTTGCCAGTAAGTTGTTGAGAATTTCTGCATCTATATTCATCTCAATCTAGTTTTGGAATCAGGGTAATGTTAGCTTTCAGAAATGTCTTTGGGAGCACTCCTTCCCTTTCAATTTTATTAAAGAGCTTGAAGAATATTGGTGTTAGATTTTCCTGGAAGTTCTTCTAAAATTCAGCAGTGAATTCATCCAGACCTGGGCTTTTTTTCATAGTTTGTTTTTTTAATTACTGATTTAATTTCATTGCCTATTATGGGATTATTCAGAATTTTTATATTTTCTTGGTTCAGTTTTGGCAAATCATATGCATCTAGGAATCTATCCATTTCTTCTGAATTCCCTAATTTATTGGTATATGGGTTTATAAAGTAGTTGCCAGTAATCTCTGGATTTTGACAGTGTCCATTGTGATTTTAAGTTTTTCATTTCTAGCTGCATTGATTTCCCCCTCCTCTCATTTTTGGGAAAGCTTGGCTAAGGGTTTGTCTATTTTGCTTAGTCTTTTGAAGAGTCAGCTCTTCAATTCGTTAATTCTTCAAAATGTTTTTAGACTCAATTTCATTAATTTCTGTTCTGATGTTTATAATTTCCTTCCTTCTGTTAACTTTAGGATTAGATTTTTCTTGTTTTTCTGGGAGCTTGAGGTGAATCATTAGGCTGTTTATTTGGGCACACTCTGTTTTCTTGATGTGGGCACTCCCTCAGCACTGTTTTCATCACGTTCCATAAGTTCTGGTATGTTGTACTGTTGGTATTGTTTAGTTGTAGGAATTGTCTTATTTCTTCCTTTATATCTTCTATAACCCACTGATTAGTCAATAGTGCATAATTTAATTTCCATGTTTTTGCATAATTTCTGTGTTTTCTTCTGCCGTTGATTTCTAGTTTCATTGTGCTATCACCTGATAATATGCATTGCTGGAGACAGAAGGAGAATTGAGGCCTAATTGGCCTCCTCTGTGAGCACAAAGCAGGTTCTAGGGAAAATTGAAGACAGCTGAGGTTAAGTTGTTTACCAGAGCATGGACTAATGGACACTGGAAAGCAGATGGATCTTGTGTTACCTTGATTGTTTGTGTCTGTGTCTGAGTGAAAAAACCCAAAATGATCCAGACCCCGGGGCTAGGCTCCTCTGCCTACTAGTGAGGAGAGCCCCCTGGCTGCTCCCATATTAAACTGACTCTGTGTCTTTGTCATTCATCCTTGTTTACCCCTGGGTCAGGGAGAACAAAGTAGGGGGTCTAGGTCCTGGAATAGGTCCTGCTGCTGTGAGTGCCTACAATGCATAGGATAATTTCTATTCTTTTGCATTTTTCTTAAGCATCCTTGATTGATTAATACGTAGTCTATTTTGGAGAAAGTTTTGTGTGCTCTGAGAAGAATGTATACTCTGTTGTTTTTGAGTGGAACACTCTGTAGATAACTAAATCCTTTGTTTGAAGCTTTTGTTCAAACCTGATATTCTTTATTGATTTTTTTCTCTAGTTGATCTATTTGGGACAGCGGGTATTGAATTTCCCCACTATAATTGTCTTTATGTTTGACCTTTTATTTCCAGTAGTACTTGTTTTATGAAGTTGTGTGTGCTATTGTTCAGTGCATATATATTAATAATATCTTTTCCTGTTAAAATGTTCTCTTAACCAATATGGAGTGATTGTCTTTGTCTTTTCTGATTAGTTTTGGGTTGATGTTCACTTTGTCTGAAAATAGGATAGCTATACTTTTGAGGGGGGTTCCCATTGTATGGGATATTGTTTTCCAGGCTTTGATTTTTAGTCTATGCATTTCTAAGGATAAATATGTGTCTTTATACAGCATGCTGTTGGATTTGTGTCTTGGTCCTTTCTGCCAATTGATGTCATTTGATTGGGGAATTGAGAACATTCACATTGAGAGTTAGTCCTGATAGGTATTGACTTATTCCTGTGTTATGTTTTGTCGCTAGATGTCCCCCCAAAGACTCATTTGGTCATAGGGCTTTTTCAGAGGTGGCTGAATCTAGAGTGTGTGATGCTGGGATTAAGGGTGTGTGATTACTAAATCAGGGCACTGAGTGGCTCAGCACTGTCCTAAACCCAGTAGTCTGACTAAAATAAAAGGGGCAGAAAGACACCGTTAATGTCCTGTGGTTGCTTTTGCTACCATGTGGGCACCATGAACTGTTTCACCGCTGCGATGTCCCTCTGCCATGGGGCACTCTGTCTTGGAGCCAGCTGATTATGGACTGAAACCTCTACAAACTGAGCTAAATAAGCCCCTTCCCCTTTAACTTTGTTTTCTTTTTAAATTTTATTTTATTGGCACATTTTAGATATACAGAATAATGCCATTCATCATTGGAAATTTGCACCTTTACATAATCTCTCTTGGTTCTTATTTTTCCCCCTTCCCCTGCCCTCCCTTCAGGCCCTCCATCCCTCCCTATTTACAAAGACTTTGTTTCCATTTTTTCATTTTCTCATATTAATTCTATTCCCTTCTTTCCTTTCCCCTACCCCTCCCACTTCCCCCTCCCCTTTGCCCCTTTTCTTCCTATTTCACATTATCTGTTATACCTTTTAGTCCTTCTTTACACTTTCAGTTTCTCACACTAGAGAAACTATTCTGTATTTACACATGTGTGTCCTGTTTATTTCACCTTTAGCTATAAATGTCTCTAATTTCTCATTTTTTATGGCTGAGTAGTACTCCATTTTATAAAAAAACCCCACATTTTCTTTATCTAGTCTTCAGTTGATGGGCATTTGGGCTGTTTCTAAGCTTTAGCTATTACAAACTGTGCTGGTATGGACATGGGTGCCCATATATCACTGTGGTATGATTCTTTTAATTCTTTGGGAAGATCCCCAGCATGGGAATAGCTGGGTCAAATGGAACTTCCAGTCCTAGTTCTTTGAGGTATCTCCATACTGATTTCCACAGTGGTTGCACCAGTCTACACTCCTACCAGCAGTGGATCAGGGTTCCTCTTTCCCCACAGCCCCACCAGCATTTGTTATTGGTTGATTTCATGATAGCAGCCATTCTTTCTGGGGTTAGGTGGAATCTTAGTGTTGTTTTCATTTGCATCTCTCCAATGACCAGTGATGTTGAACATTTTTTCGTATGTTTATTTGCTATTTCTGTTCTGGAAATCTTGGAAGGAAATACACAGAGACACAGAATTCAGGTAAAATAATAAAAGTTCTACTTGCAAGCAGGCAGGACCGCCAGAAACCGATCTGGTTAGTATCCGCGCACCTTTTTGTTCAGCATTTCCCTTTTTATATCCTTTTTAGCCATTATCTCATCCCTAGTGGTCTTTGATGTGTAAATACAATTCTAATTCCTATTTACAAGTCACAAACACAAGATAGACATATATATATATACACATTGTAAATTCACCCAGGCATTGCAACTTTGTTAGGTTAATGAAGTTACTGGTTAAGGAGTCAGATTACTATCACCTTAAACAAGAGTTATGGGAAAAGCAAATCTTGAACACATTACTTATTTTGCTTCTACAACTACCTTAATATTCAATCTACTAAGTTATCTGAAACTTTTCCCTATCATGTCTACTTCTTTGAGAAATGTCTTTTCATTTCAGATGCCCATTTTTGGACTGGGTCTTTAAATTTGGCAGGTCTGATTTTTTAAAGTTCTTTATAGATTCTAGATAGTAGACCTTTGTCGGAGGGACAACTGGTGAAAATTTTTTCCCACATTGTGGGTTGTCTCTTCACACTGTTGGTGGTTTTTCTTGCTGTGCAGACGCTTTTAGTAAGAAGACATCCCACTTGTTGATTGTTTGTGCTAGTTCATGGGCAAGTGAGGTTTTGTTCATAAAATCTTTTCCTACACCAATGTCTTCAAGAGTTCTTCCTAAACTCTCTTCCAACCAGTTTAGTGTTTCTGTTTTAATATTTAGATTTTTAATCCATTTAGATTTTAGTTTAGTGTATGGTGAGAGATATAGGTCTAGTTGTAGTCTTTGGCAAGTTGAAAGCTAATTTTTCCAGCACCATTTATTAAACAGGCTATGTTTCCTCCAGTGAGGGTGTTTGGCTCCTTTGTTGAAGATGAGGTGGCTGAGTGTGACTGAAGTTGTTTCTGTATCTTCTAATCTGTTCCACTGGTCCTCAGGTCTGTTTCTTTGCCAGTACCATGCTGTTTTTTATCACAGTAGCTTTGTAATATAATTTCAAGTTGGGGGTTGTAATACCCCCTGCCATGTCTCTATTACTTAGAATTGCTTTTGCTATTCTGGATCTCTTCTTGTTCCAAATGAATTTTTGGATTGTTTTCTCAAGGTCCATGAAGTATGCTGCTGGGATTTCAGTTGGGATTGCATTGAATCTACATAGCAGTTTTGGAAGTATGGCCATTTTTACTATGTTGATCCTTCCTACCCAGGAGCAACGGATGTCTTTCCATTTTCTGATATCTTCTTCAATTTCTCTTTTCAGAGTGCTATAGTTTTCAGGGAAGAGGTCTTTGATTTCTTGTTAGGCTGATTCCTAGGTATTTCAGGTTTTTGGATGCTATTATGAAAGGAATTGTTTGTCCTATTTCTCTCTCAGTGAATTTGTTGTTTGTGTAGAGGAAAGCTATTGATTTTTTGTGTGTGGACACAGAAGAAATGGACAGATTCCTAGATACATGTGAATTACCAAAGTTGAATGAAGGCCTAAAAATTCTAAACAACCCAATATCAATCAATGAAATTGAAAATGTAATTAAAAATTTAACAACTAAGAAAAGCCCGGGTCCTGATGGCTTCACTGCTGAATTCTACAAGGCATTTAGAGAGGAACTACTGCCACTACTATTTAAACTCTTCAATGAAATTGAAAGGGAAGCAATCCTCCAAAATTCATTCCTGGAAGCAAGCATCACCTTGATCCCCAAAGCAGAGAAAGACCCAACTGAAAAAGAGAACTATAGGCCAATCTCACTAATGATCATAGATGCAAAAATCTTTAATAAGATACTGGCAAATAGAATGCAGAAGACCATGAAGAAGATCATTCACCCTGACCAAGTGGGATTCATCTCAGGGATGCAAGGATGGTTCAACATATGCAAATCAATCAATGTAATACACTATATCAATAGAGCCAAGGAGAAAAACCATATTATCATCTCAATAGATGCAGAAAAAGCATTCCACAAAATCCAACATGCATTTATGATAAAAACCTTACAAAAAATTGGAATAGATGTTCTCTACCTCAATCTGATAAAAGCCATCTATGAAAAACCAACAGCCAATATCATACTAAATGGTCAAAAATGTGAAATTCTTCACACTAAAATCAGGAACAAGACAAGGATGTCCACTATCACCACTTCTGCTCAATATAGTTTTGGAAACATTAGCCATGGCAATTAGACAAAAGAAAGAAATAAAAGGAATAAAGATAGGAAATGAAGAAGTCAAATTGTCATTATTTACAGATGACATGATACTCTATATAGAAGACCTAAGAACTCCACCAAAAGTCTTCTAAACTTAATAACCAAATTCAGTAAAGTAGGGGCTGGGGATTTAGCTCAGTGGTTTCACTGCCTGCTGCGTAAGCACAAGGACCTGAGTTCGATCCCCAGTACCAAGAAAGCAAAACAAATTCAGTAAAGTAGCTGTATACAAGGTCAACACACAAAAATCAATAGCTTTCCCCTTTAACTTTGGATGTCAGGTATTTTGTCTCAGCAAGGAGGGAAAAGTAACTAACATCCTGTGTTTGCATTATTTTCCTGTTGTTGATTCCCTTTTCCTCCTTCTACTTAACTGCTCACCCCACCCAGTGTATTAGACAATTTTGTCATTAGACATTTTTGTCTTTGGTAGCTTCATTGTCTCTTTCTAGGATATCCTTGAGAATTTGTTGGAGTGCTGGTTTGGTGCTCACAAATTTCTTTAGGTGCTCTTTATCATGGAAATATCTTATTTCTTCATCAATTTTGAAAGATATCCCATAGGATATATCAGTATGGGTTGGAAGTTGTTCCTTTTTTGGGCTTGAAACACTTCATTCCAAGCTCTCTTGGCTTTTAAGTTTTGTTTTGAGAAGCCTGCTGTAATTCTTATGGGTTTACCTTTATAAGTGATTAATTACTTTTCACCAACAGATTTTAAGATTTTGTTTTTGGGTTGGACTTCTGGGACCTTTACTATAATGTGTTGTGGAGAAGTTCTTTTCTGATCATGGTTATTTGAGGTTTGGTATACTTCAGTTATCTGTATGTTACATTCTTTTCCCATATTTGGAAAGTTTTCTGCTACTATTTCAGTAAACAGTTTTTTAAAATGCCTTCTGTGTTGTCTTCTGATTTTTCACTAATTCCAGTTAATCCTAGTCTTTGTGTTATCTAGCAGCTGTGGATTCATTTTTCATGTTCTCTTGTTTGTTCTAGTTCTGATAGTCCTTACATTGGTCACTTCTGCTGCCCATATGTTCCATTTTTAATCTCCTGAATTTGTTTGGTAACTTCATATAGCCTCTATTATTTTCTATGCTAATCATTCATGTTTTGTATCATTCTGTTTACTTGGCTAGACAATGTCTTCTGTTGACTTACTGATCATTTTATTTATTACGCCCATTATCTGTTTAGTTATATTTGAGAGTGCCAAGTGCCTTATTGATCTGTTTTGTACCTTCTCTGTTGAGCTTCCAAATAATTTGGACACATGGCTTTTGATTACTTCCCTTTTGATACCTCATAAATTAGCTTTGGAGGAGGTAAGAGTTTTTGGAGGCATTTTGTTGCCTGTCTTCTCATGTTTCTATATTTTTGTTTGTTTTCTGTGCTGAGGCTTGTGTGTTAATTACAGTGGAAAGCTTTGTTTCTAGTATGGAGACCTCTTTAGTTAATGTCACCTTTCAGTGATGCCCTCTGGGTGTGGCTAAATCACAGCTTTTGCCTCTGTCCCAGGGTCCAGCCACTTCATTTATTTGGGAAGATGGGCTGAAGCATTTTTGGCCCAGTACTCAGTCCTCTGGGAATGGGTGACGGAATTATTGACACAAAGGCAATCCAGATATTGGCATCCAGAGAAAACCAATTAATAGCAACCAGTTAAATATGTCATCTTGGCTAGTGTAATAAAATCAGCAATAATAATAGCATTATAACCATCAAAGACAAACTGAATATTGACCTATGAACCAATACTATTCCATCCTTAACCATTGAAAAGAGATCTATCACGTAGTATAAACACTAAGACAATTCAAATATTGACCTACAGTAAATATCTATTAAGTTGGACAGTGTTACCTGCACTAACAATAGAACAGTATTCAACAGTAATAACGTACAGTTAACTAGCTATCTAAAGATTCATAAAACTGAACAGTGGCTACTGCTGCTACTCAGCGACAGTCGCGCCATGGCGGATGAGGAGCTGGAGGCGCTGAGGAAGCAGAAGCTGGCCGAGCTGCAGGCAAAACACAGGGATCCCAATGATGCAGCACAACAGGAAGCAAAGCACAGGGAAGCAGAAATGAGAAACAGTGTCTTAGTGCAAGTTCTGGATCAATCAGCCTGGGCCAGGTTAAATAACTTAGCACTCGTAAAGCCTGAAAAAACGAAAGCAGTAGAGAATTACCTTATACAGATGGCAAAGTATGGACAGCTAAGTGGGAAGGTCTCAGAACAAGATTTAATAGAAATCCTTGAAAAAGTAAGCCAACAAACAGAAAAGAAAACAACAGTTAAATTCAACAGAAGAAAAGTAATGGACTCTGCTGAAGGTAATGATTATGGAACTAAAAATGTTTAGAGACTGACACTTAATGGAACAGTTTTAGGGCAGAAGTTAAAATCTGTTTAAATGTTTACTTTGTATGGTCTATATGCCTTTAAAAAAATAAACTTGTTATGCAAAAAAAAAAAGATTCATAAAACTTAATGATTATACTACTTAAGGTGGAGGGGGTAGGAAACCAGAACATTAAAAAGTAAAATTTGAAGACTTAATCAATGGATGATGAGGAGGAGAGAAAAGTGAGATGGACTATCTATCCTACTGAGGAGTAAAAGAAATTTAGTAGTATTAGAAAATAGTCACAGAAAAGAACAAACAAGAAAAAGAAAAAAGAAAAGCAGAGAGCAAAATTCAGGAAATAAGTGAAAGATAAGAAAAAATAAAAAAATCTTTAAAAGGGGAAAAGAAATGAAGAAAAAACCTATGCTCCCCAAAAAACTTATAAAAGAGAGAAATAATTTTTTTTTGGTACTGGGGATCGAACTCGGGACCTTGCACTTGTGAGGCAGGCACCGGACCACTGAGCTAAATCCTGGGCCCAAGAGAAATAATTTTTAAAATTTTTTTAAAAGATTGAGTCAAAGAAAAAAATTCCTGTGTTTTTGAGTGAGTGGTGTCTTCATAACTACCTCATTTTAGGGACAAAATACTTGACCCCTGCGAGTTAAAGGAGGAAAGGTTTATTTTAGCTCACAGTTTGTAGGGGTTTCAGGCAATAGTCAGCTGGCTCTCAGACAGAGTAGCATGACAGAGGTGCGTGGCAGAGGAGAATAAGTCCATGGCAGGGTTGGTCAGCAGCAACAGCAGCAGCAGCAGGCCTTCCTTTCTCTTTTATTTCATCCAGGCCACAAGCCTTTTGGATGGTGCCACTCACACCCAGAATGGGCCTTCCCATTATCCACACCCAGAACTATTCTAAACCAATCACTGGACTAATTTAGTTATCACACCCTTAATCCCCATTTACACACCCTAGATCCAGCCACCTCCGAAAAGCCCCACCTATGAGTGGATAAGGCTTTGGGGGTACATCTAGATACAAGCCATAATATGTGGTTTCTTTCCAGGATGTGAAGTCTTTGAATCCAGTAAGTCATGATTTTCTCTGCCTAGCTTTTTGGTTAGTGGGTTTGTGAGGTACCCTCCCTGTACCAAAGGCCCCTTGTCTATTCATACCACTCTATGGTAACTGTCCAAGCCAAGGCATGTCCTTGCTCACATTAGTAGATGGGAAAAGCAATTAGGCCTCTGGTCTCTGCTGGATGTAGGCTACATGATGTGGGTACAAGCAGTCTTTTGGACTTAATGTCAACATTTGCCTGGCCTGGTTTCTCACTTCAGAGGGCAGCACCTGTGTCCTTCTCAGTGTGAGCTTAAACATCTATCTAATATATAGCAGTCTCCTGTGGTTGTCTCTCACCCATTCACTTTGGGAGGGTAACACAGAAATTCCTGAAGCTGATGGCCAGATCTATACTTTCTCCCTGGGTCTGCTGGCCCCCTGGGCTTACCTTTTCTTCCAAGGTGTTGGCCTTGTCTAGGATCAGGTTCATTGGTTAATCTATGTCTCTACTGCCCCATACCAAGGGAAGCAAAACAGAGCTGGCTTGGAGTTGGCAGATGGTTGCTGCTGGGGAGCAACTTACTTCATTGTCTCCTCTTCTGTCCATGAGTGTTGGCCTTCTTCACTATCAGGTCAGATGGTTGGTCAGTGTCTCTTCTAACCCGTGCAAGGGGAATCAAAACACAGAGCCCCCTCAGAGTTGGTGGGTGTCAGGGTAGGGTACAAAATCCACAGGTGTGGAGTTGGTTGGGGGCCAATGGCACGGCTCTGTCTAGTCCCCCTATCTCGAGTAATCTTTTGAGTGTTCAGTAGCCACATGTGGCTGGTGGCTATTATACTGATAGTATGGCCATAGTGTTGGTGGTTTGGCATTGTGGCTCTAAATGCAGAATTATGAAATTTCTTTGAAAAGACTTCTTTTAACATTAAAAATATTAGCATGTATGTCTTAGTATACAAATGATGTTTAAATTATTGCTGGATGCAGATTTCTTCGGGTTCTCTTAAACCTGTGACTCTGCTTCCTACCAGGATATTGCCCCAAAATGACTGGACCAGAACCTGGAGACTTTTGTTCCAGTTCTAGAAGATACTAATTAGTAGGAAGATGTTAAATACTTCACATTGCCTTATTGGGTCTCTGTTTCCTGATCTGTAACATGGCATGCTCAGATGAAAGAGTGCCTTTGGAAAATTTGAAATTGTATGATTCTAGTTAGGTATTTTCCTTCACTGGGACCAGGGCTTGATTTTGTTGTTGCTGATTTGTTTGGTTAGAAAATGGCCTCAGCCAGTGGCTGAGGTGGTGGCACATGCCTATAATCCCAGCACTCAGGAGGCTAAAGCCGGAGAATTGCCATGAGTTTGAGGCCTACCTGAGCTACACAGTGAGACCTTGTCTCAAAAAAAATAAAAATAAAAAAGGCCTTTTGTATATTCTCCTGTCAAGTAACCTGCCAAGTGTTTGGGACCACTTTTTCCAATGTGGAGATCGACTATGACCTGCCCCAGTGTCTGAGGCCATCGTTATTGAGCAGACATTGGCAGAGGGAACTCCTCCACATTGAGTGGCAGAGACTCAGCTTCTAAGATACTGTCCAGAGCATGCCACTGGAAAGAGCCCGAGGTTTAGGATGTGCAATCAAATCTTTCTGGCAGTAGCTCCTGTTATGGTTTGTGTTTAGATGTACCCCAAAGCCTCATGTGGATGAGGTGGGGCTTTCTCTTCCAGAGATGGCTGAATCTGGAATGTGTGATGCTGGTGTTAAGGACATGAGATTACTGAACCACTGCACTTGAGTGATTAATTTGGTGCCACTCTAATCCCAGCAGTCTGGACAAGATAAAGGGGAGAAAGATGCTGTTAAGACCCCTTGTTGCCTTTGCTAACTAGTACGCTCCGTGTTGTTTCTCTTCTGTGATGTTTGTTTGCCATCCGTGCCTTAGGGCCAGCTGATTATGGACTGAAACCTCTATAAACTGAACTAAATAAACTTTTCCTCCTTTGACTTTTCTTGTTGGGTATGTTGCCTCAGTAATGAGAAAAAAGTAACTAATATAGCTCCCATGAAGGGAATCTGGTGGATTCCATCTCCTGACATTTCTACTGGCATTCCTCTGTATTGCACCTCAAGGCAGGGAAAAATTCCAGTGTTCACAACTGATTAATGAAATGCAGGGTGTTTCTCAGCCCATAGTAATTATTTGAACAGTACAGGGGGAGGGGAACAAGAACTTTGTGATCTCACCACATGGTGAATTGATTGAAGATGAAGGCTAATGCCTGAGGATGGAACCTAGCTTCTGCACCTGTGAGGGGTTGGTGAAGGTGGTGACCTGGTTACATTTTGAGTGGATTTTGGCACTGAGAGGTCCTAGCTGAAAGGGCCTCAAAGACAAACTCTGTGCAGATATGGACACCTCAGCCACTTGCCTTTTTCCTACAGATTTTTAGAGCAACAACAAGGGAAACAAAAGTGTCTTCCTGTGGCTTGCTCTGAATTCACTCACAATGCAAATTTCACTTCCTATGGTTATTCAAGGACTCTTCTCAGACAAGGCACCAGGGCTAGTTAGGCTTCATTTACTGTCACCCTTGCACATGGGAATAAAGAATTTAGAACCAGGTCATTAGGTGAGTGTAAATAATTATGAATTTGCAGGGCAAAATGACTTAGTGGTATTAACGGTGGCTCTGTATCATACTCAGATTAAATGTGTACAGCAGTTTTTAGTCTCTTCAAATCCATGCAAAAAATACACTGATTATTTTTAAGAGTCTCTGACTTAGCTGTCAGGTCTTTTTGTAGCTCAAGGAGGCAAGAAATTAGGAATTTAAGCCTGTTTGCTTAAATATTATCATTTAGATTCCAAAATACTGTATGAGCAAGGATACTGATTTTTTTAATATATTAGCAGAAAATCTCCAACCTTCAATATTTTTGTGCCCCTTGGGGCATGAATTCATACCCAGGTTGAGTTTTCACTTAAGAAAAGCACTCATTTTTTAAAAAACAATATGATAAAGGAGGACAAAACTGTACAGTACAGCTTTCCTTCTGAGATGTCTTATCAGTAAATTCCTACATTCTTGGATCAATTTCTGGCAAGCAGGGCAAAGGAAAATATGTACAGTAATGTGAGCTCAGGTGAGGTAAAGTGAGGTTGTTAACCTGACAAAATACCTGTGTTTTTGTTGTTACAGATAGGTATTTACTTCTCTGGCTCTGTGTGCCAGTGTTATTGAATGGGCCAGAGCTGGGTTGTGCCTTTGATGCATATTGACCAGTTCTCGTTCCAGCTGTGTCATTCTTGGACACTGTTGTGTGGGGGATATGTCAGGACCTCTTCAAACAGAATGCAGGCCAAGGTCACTGAGAACTCCTTCAGGTCTTTCATAAGCATGGCCTGCTCCTCGGTTAGGGTTAGGGTACCACCACCCCTGCCTTCTTTCCCATTTCTTCTGTCCCAGCTTCAGCCAGTCTTACGCACTGTGGCTTCCCTGAATGTGCTGTGTACTTTCTCATAATACTTATGTTGCCATTCTTGACGTTCTGTCTGATTGAAATCATCTTCTGCTTCCTCTTCATTTGCTTGCTAGATGAACCTGTACTTACTCCTCGGGACCCAACTTAAATTTTTTCCCCTTTATGAAGTCCTTCTAAAATTTCCTGCTCCCATCCCTGCCACTCCGGCCAGAAGCAAGTGCTACTACCCCCAACTACCCCCAGAGTACTTTCAAATTCAAAGCCTACTAGTTCATCTCCCCTCTATACTCACTTTATAGTGCTGAATGGCCTCATACAAGTTTCTTATGACTTCTGGACCACAACTTTATCATTTACAAAATGTAAATAAAAACAGTGCCTACTTCATGGAACTACTGTGAAGATACGACCCTTACAAAGCCCTTACTGAGCACTGTGCCTGGCACACATTAAAAACTCGATCAGTGGCAGCTACTAGCATAGTTTTTTGTGGTATGGAACAATATAGAACAGGAGCAAATCTTGCTTAGCAAGATCTAATGATGAGGACCAAAATACAGTCTCTCTTTTCTCTATACCATTTCTTTTTATTATGAAAAATTTCTAACATACCCAAAGCACAAATAATAGTATAATGAACCTCTATTACTCATTACCCAACTTCAACAGTTAGCAATATATTGCTAAACTTGCTTTATTCACCCTCCCTCACTCTTTACTGATTATTTTTCTACAGCTTTATTAATGTAATATTTACATGCCATGAAGTCCACACATTGTAAATGTACCATTCAATGATTTTAGTAAGTTAATAGGGTTATGCAACCATCCGCCACAATCCAGCTTTAGAATCTACTCCTTTTTGATTTAAAGTAAAAGCAATTGTTGTCCCTAAGTCATTACTGTATTTTACTCTACTTTTAATAAGGCTTATAATGATAAGAGCAGCCCTCACAGAGGGAGGCTTGGCATGTCTGGGGACTTTTGTATTTTCTGTGTGTGCTGTGAGAGTTGTTTTCTCTACACTGCTAGTGTCTGCTTTGGAAACAAGAGGGTCTTTGGACAACTATTTCTTTTAATTTTTCCCTCTCATTGCAATGAAAACCATCTGGCAGTTTGGAAAGGTAGAAGATAAAGACAGAGCTAACAAGCTATAAAATCCTGCTGGAGGCTGAAGATATTTGCTTAATATGTGTACAGAAATGGATGGGGTCAGTTGTAGAGATGATCATGACTTACTGTGGTAAAATGCTGTCCCTTTCTGACTCCACTTCATTATGCTTTTCACATTGTGCCAGCTTAGCACATTGTATTTACCATGAAGTTTGTAGTTATTTGGAGGATCTACAATACTGACTCTCATTTCTTTTTTTAAAAAATTGGACAAAGCAATAGTCAACTTTGAGCCATGTACAGAGTATTGATATAGCAATGGCTCATTCATTTGGTCAACAAACATTTATTGAGGTCCTCTGATAGCAGAGGTTATCCTAGTATGTCAGCTGGGTGTGGTAGAAAGAATAGATATGAATTCAAATCATAACTGCTATTTAACTCTTAATTGTCAATTACTTTCTCTACAAAATAGGAATAGTAGTACTACACATTATTACTGCACACTATTGTTGAGATTAAATGAATCATGCACATAAATTATCCACATTGTGCATGGCATCTTTCTGACTGTAACTGTTATTGCCCATCTTTATTTAGGGGTTGGCAGGTTCATCAGTGTTTTAAGTCAGGTTCCCTAGAAGAAGAGCCTAAAGTGAGAATTTTTGTGAGAGTGATTTACTTAGAGAATGCATGTCAAGAAAAGCCTACAAAGGAGGGAGTGAAACAAATAAGATGGGAAGGAAGACAAGGAAGGGTGCAAACTCTACAGTGCTGCAGAGTTGTTCCCCCTCTGTGGCAGATGGCAGGGGCCAGTTTCTGTGTCTTGTATCTGTTAGTCACTGGATGTGGGCTACTCCTGTGAGGATTGAGGGTATTGCTGATCCTGCCTGATGTTTATTCTCATGACAAAAGAAGAACCTATGAACCACTTGCAGCTGTCCCATCCTGGAACATGGCTGCACTGCCTAGTAGAGGGGTGTGGTGAAGTAGACATGGACCTTGCCTTGCACAAATGGCATATTTGTGTATGTGTGGAGGGATAAGACATGCCCAAACCGCGAGAGGAGGTGAGGAGCATCCTGCTGCCTTTCTTGCTACAGAGATTTTGTTGAAACTTACTTTGTGGAGAAGGGAGCATCTGAGCTCTTCCTTAATAAAAGGAGGTGGAAATGCAATAGTGACATTAACCCACTCATAGAGACCTAATCGCATCCTAAATGTCCCACCTCGAAACACCACTGTATTGGGGATTAATTTCCAATGCATGAATTTTGGAGGACCCATTCAAACCCCAGCACGAGGTCAACCAGACTTCTCCACTGTGAAGTCATTATTTGGGAAAAACCATTTTAAACCAAATTTCAGGGGATCTTACTGTCTTTTATGGATTGAATCTGATTATGTACTCCTTTTAGAAAGTGGTTTTTAAAGTCATTTAATTATTATTTACTGAGGACTTACTACATGTTAGGCACTGCGCAGGCCACGACTGTGAGCAAGACAAATATAGTCTCTGGCCTGTAGAACTTTGTGGAAGGAAGCATTAGGTGGACATCACCAGGGTGGAGCAGAAATACACAAGAAGGAGCTCCAGTGAACCTGGGAGGAGGAAAAGTACAGTGGCCATGCCTGGGTAGGATGGTTAAGCTGAGACTTGAGAGAAAATGAGCTATCCAGAAGGGGAATTGGCTTTTTGGATGGAGCTTTCTGACATTTTGCTTTTGGTACCGGGGATCGAACTCGGGTCCTTGTGCTTGCGAGGCAGGTGGCGGAACCACTGAACTAAATCCCTGGCCCTCTCTGACTTTTTTTTGAGCTCCTGTTTTCAGTTGGATAAATTAATATTTATTTTTAGAATGCAATGAAATGAAGAGTGCAGCGTTTTGCAGCACTTGCAGTGATCAACAATAAGTAATTTTCTGAATTTTATTTTATAAAACCATTTAAGAAAGATATTCTGAATGGAAATGAAAAGACAATACATGTAAAAATATTTTAAAAATTAGACTTGAGACTGTCCTCCATTCAGTGAAACTGACTGTGAGTTTATCAGGCACCTCAGCACCCATAGAACATTTTCTCAATCAAAAATAGTATGTTCCACAAGAAACTAAAGTGTTAACAATTTCAAAATTATTAATTATAACATGTGCCCATGGAAAAGATAGGTTATTTTATGAAAATAAGACCCCATTAAAATACATTGAAAAATATTAGTGATGAATTTAGAGGTATATATAGTCAAGAAACAGTGGTACATTGATTCACAAACTCAGTTCTTCCCATGATTCTGGTTGCATATTGAACTGAATAAGAACCAAATCAAATTTCTCCATAAGGTCAATATTGAACCTAACCATTGAATTTGATTTGGGTCTCATCCAAGTCAGTTTGTAACCAGAATCATAGAAAGAATCAAGTTCGTGAACCAAGGCAGCACTGTATATGCATATGTATCAAAAATAATTATTCCACTTTATTATATTTTAATACTCAGATAACCAACATAAAGTTTTAAATTCTGCTTAAATGTATACAGTAGATGTTACTTTTATTTTTGAAAATAGTTTTTAAACAGATCTACTTCAAAGGTTCATCAATATAATAAAATCAAATAATCGTTTAAATATTTCACAGAATTACTTCATTTGAATTCTTTTTTTAACATCCTCCTTTACACTCTGTGATGGATTAACTAATGGTCAGCTTACATGGGAACAGCCAGCTGAACTGAGTCAATGTGGTTCTGGGCGTGGAAGACCCACCTGAGGACTGCTGCCAACAGCATAAAAGGAGAACTGGAGGGGAAGATTGTATGCTGTCCATTTTTGTGGAGAAGTTTCCGGGGCTGGTTTTCCTGACTGGCTGTTCTCATCATCAGGGATGGCTGCTGTTCTCTTCCAGGGAGCTCTGCTCTGTGTCTTGAGCATTGCTTCCTAGATCCAGTGCAGATCCCTCAGCCTTCTGGCACAGATCCTTCACCCCAATGGCACAGTCTTTCTAGCTTCTGCTACCTGCCCTTGGCCTTCCTGGAGCAGATCTTTGATACAGACTTGCATGAGACATTACCATGGGATCCAGGTCCTTGGCTGCATTCTTTGGAGCTCTAGCACACTGGACAGATCTCTTGCACTCTTCTGCATTTGACTTTTTGGGTGAATATTATAAAATAATCCTGTAAATTATGTGTCCTGCATTAAATCTCTTCCCTTACAAACCACTGACTATAACACACTCAAAAGCCATAAGATTCTCTCTCTCCCTGTGTCTTCAAACAGCATATTCAGGTCTCCAGTGCTGGTGATGTACTAAACGACACAGCCTTCTGCCTCCTTGCAAAGCAGGAAAGGGCTTCCTCATTTTTGTCTTGTCATTTATTTTTTTCTTGCAACTATCCATGTCTTTTTGAGGCTACATAGACCAAGCACTTTCCATAGACTGACTGACCGATCCTTATAGTATGATACAGGCATTTTTGTTATCCTCAACTCACAGATGATGAAAGTGAGCCTCAATTTAAGTTAACTTGCCCAGCGGCATATAGTTTGTATGTGGCAAACCTGAGATTAAAATGTGTGTCATTAAACACTGCTTATATTTCTCTTTGCTTAATCTTCTTGACTGTCAGACCTATTTTTTCTTTTTAAATACTGGAGGTTGAACCCAGGTCCTTCACACTAAGCTAGAACCCCAGCCTGTTTTTTGATTTTTTAGACAGTTTCTTGCTAAGTTGCCTAGGCTGGCCTCAAACTTATGATCCTCCTGCCTCAGCTGCCGAGAGTCCTGGGTGTGCATCACCCATGCTGGACTCACACCAGATTTCTTGTAATGATTGTAGTTCTTCAGGGATCTTCTTTTAGCCTATTTCTTATTCTCAGTATCCACACTTCTTCCTGGTATTCAAAAATAAGCACTATTTTTCCACTAAGTGAACTCTGAATGGAAGGAGATGATGCAGTATTTGGATCTGTGAGCAATAGCGAGGGAAAAAAGTTCTTATACTCATGTAAAGGTATATTGCTGACTGAGGATTTTTCATGAATCTTTATGGTGTTTCAGTGTTGAAGTTGAACAGAACTCTTTTGAAGATCAGGAACTAGTGCTGACGTGGTATCAGAAGGCCTGATTTTCTAGTTGTGACTTCCAGTTGCTGACTAACAAGGTAAGCACACTATCTTTGTTTATAATTAATATAATTGTTTTAACCATCAAATTAAAGTGTTTAAAAGTATATTATAGGGCCCTAGCTAAGTGGTACCATGCCTGCCGGGCAAGCACAAGGTCCTAAGTTCGATTCCTGGTACCAAAAAAAAAAAGTATTTTATAAACTGTAAAGTGATAAAAAATTAATTATTGTATGAGTAATCATGGAGCAATATCTTGCATTTGCACTTTTCTTTGCAGCACTCTATTATTTCAACAAATCTCTCAATACCCCTATGGCTTAGGTAGCATTTTCCTTGGTTTACAAACAAGGAACTGAACCGATTTAATGCTTTTCTGTTTAGTCAGCTTTAGGTGACATGACATAAAACCATAGACTGTGTGGCTTAAACAACATAAATTTATTTTCTCATAGTTTGGGAGGCTGGCGTTCAGAGATTAGGATTCCAGCATGGTTGGGTTCTGGTGAGGGTTCTCTCCCATGACAGAGCAGGAGAGAGAGGGTGCTAACTCTCTGATGTGTCTTCTTAGAAGGGCACTTAGTCCTATCATAAAGCCTCACCCTCATGACCTCATCTAAATCTCTTTCCCAAAGGCCTATCTCCAAATACTATCACATTAAGGGGCTCGAGCTTCAGCATGAATTCAGTGGGTCAAATTCTGTCCATAACTCTACAGCGTCCTTCCTTCAAGGCCATGAAACTCATCTGGCATGGGAGGGTGTGTCAGGAGGACATCAGGTTTGAGCCCAGCCTAAACAACTTAGTGAGGCCCTGACTCAAAATAAAAAATAAAAAAGGTCTGTGAGCTCAATTCCCATTTGAAAAAAAAAGTCATGAAGCTTGTAAGTGGCAAACCCAGAAATCAAATCTAAACTTTCTGCTTCAAAGACTGAACTCTATCCACAAAACCAGAGGCATTTCACTTTACCTGGAGAATAAATCAGTCAGGGCTTTTAGCTATTATATCTAGTACTTCTTATGTCAGATACCATTTACATGGAGATTGTAGTGTCTTTCTGTTCACTTCTCTGGCCCTTGTGGAAATCAAATTTAAGAGTATTTCTTCTCTGGTAGTAATTTCTTTATAAAGTGTACCAGTTAGCAGATCCTAGGTTGTACCCATCCAAACACTCAGGAGTTGCCAAAGATCCTCTAGTTTTAACGAACATAATAACTTCAGAAAGTATTAATGTTCTAGAAAAACAAAGTTTACAGTAATTTGAAGTTGTGGTATTTTATTAAATGGATTTAATATACTAACTCTAGTATACTATGATATTTTAGAACCCCTTTACAATAATGTATATTATTGTACCAGAGAAAGTCAGGAAAATTTCATTTACTTCTTCATAAAAAGCAAGGAAGCAATGATTTTTGTTTTCTTGGGGATTTTTACCTCTGATTTCTTTCACCTCCAGGAATTCTTATGGCAGAGCCATTAAAAGGCCTAAAGGTAAAGTTTCTTTGGGGGGAAATGATTTTATCAAGGGAGCAAACCATGTGGTTATACATGTGGAGGTTGGGAGTAGCCCAGGCAGAGGGAGCGGTACATCCAGGGCTCCGAGTGGCACGCTCCAGACGTTCTAAGGAGATCTGTGTGGTTGCAGTGGAGTAGGCGAGGGGGAGATGATGGTGATGAGTGGGGCCCAGAGCCTCTGCCTTTTATTCTGAGTAAAATGGGGAAACAGTAACTACATGAAGAGCGTAATTTGACTTGTGTTTTCTAAGGATTATTCTGGGGCCTGAGATAGAATAGTCTGTGTGGGTGAGGGCAGGGTAGAAGCAGGAAGATTAGTGAGGAGGGTACTGTGATAACTGAGCCAGATGATAGGAGCTTAGATCAGGATGGTAGCAGTAGTGCTAGTGAAAAGTGGACAGAGTCTGGGTGTCCTTTGAAAGTAAAGTCATAGATTGGTGGTGACATGGATACAGATATGATAAAGATGAGAGTCAAGGCTAAGGTGAAGTTTATGGCCTAAGCAACAAGAAAATACACTTGGTAGATATTGGAAAGTAGAAGATTTCAGGTAGATCAGATTGAAGGAGGTCATTAGCCAGTTCTGGACCTGTTGCTTTGAGATGGCTATCAGACATTTGGGTTCCCATATGGCAAGTGACTGGATACAAGTCTGGGATGAGGGAAAACACTGGATGTACATATTTGAGTATCATTAGCATGTAGATGTACTTCAAGTCATGAAATTGGATGAGCTCACCTGAAGAGTGTAGAGATAGAGAACACATGAAGACTAGGACCAATCTAGTTCTTCAGTCAGGAAGGAACTATCGGGGGAGGCTGAGAAGTGCCCAGTAAAGTAAGAGGGAAATCAGGAGAATCTTTAAACCTAAGTGAAGGAAATATCTCAAGTCCATAATGCTAAGTGAAATAAATCAGACTCTACAGGTTACGTGGTTTTTCTTATATGAGAAACCCAAGTATAAGTAACTTAAAGAGCGAAATAAAAGAAAGATGGTAAGAAATAGGGAGATAAGGGCTGCGGATTTAGCTCAGTGGTTTCCCCGGCTGCTGTGCAAGTGCAAGGACCTGAGTTCGATCCCCGGTACCAAAAAAAAAAAAAGAAAAAGAAAAAAAAAAGAAATAGGGAGATAGACTTTGTGAAGATAGGAAAGGGAAGTGGGGAAGGGGAGAAATGGGAGGGAGGGAAGGGAAAGGGGAAATAAAAAGGATCATGATGCAATATATACCATTATACCATTATCCCATGATGACTATATTCATTATGTATTGCAAACATATAATAAAAAATAAAAATAATAACTGCTGGTAAAAGGAGATGTCTCCAGGATAGTGAAGAAATCAAGGTGCAAAGTAAGATTAGTGCTAGAAATCAACCACTGAACTTACTAACGTAGCAGTCAATGGTGACTTTAAAAAAGCAGTTTGGATTGCACAGTGGGGTTGCTAACAGGTGCTGGGGTGCCCAGGGGTCCCTTCCAGGCTCTTGTCCTATTTAAAGAGGTGGATAAAGCCAGGCTGGTGTGTACCTGTAATCCTAGCACTTGGGAGGCTGAGGCAGGAGGATCACCACAAGTTCAAGGGCAGCCTGAATTACGTAGTGAGACCCTGTCTCACAAAAACAAATGAAAATAAAGAGGTGGATAAGACAAGCAGAAAATATAAATGTTTAAGAGAAAGAGCCATAAAACCCTGAACGTAAGGGATTTCACACCACCTTCCATGCCTTTTGCCGAAAGGATCTAACTGAAAAACAATTTCATAATTTAAACTGCCATTATATACCCATCTCTCAACATTTCCTAGTTCATAAGGGTATAGCCTAGTAGTGGGGTTTCTGGGATCTGCAGGGAATTTCCGTGGAACTCTCCATATCATGGCCTACAGACTCCCTAGAGAGAAGGGTGGTGACCTGAGCAGGATGGAGACCCTCTAAGGGCTCCCTTAGCCACCTGAGAAATAGTAACCCTCACATTTATTCCTATGATGCTTTGTTTAAAGCAGTAGAGGTAGAAAACTCCTTTTAGCATTTAAGAGAAAAGAAGAAAAAACCCTTTAAAAAGTTCTAAGTGCAAGGCATACTCACAGATGATTGAATTAATCTTTATTGAGTGTTCCTTTGCTCTGCTCAGGCCCTCAGGCATATTTCTAAATTATCTGAATTTCTGTTACCAGGATGGCTCCCAGGAAAAAGCAACCTATAGTTATTTTTCTCAAAAGAGTGGAAAAAAAAAAAGTTGAACAGGCTGTCTGGCAGTACCCAATCCTTGAGGCCATGGAAGACACTGCCACAAGTGCAGCACCGACACACCAGCCCCTCTCACTCCTCCAGTCTCCACAGAATCCCATCCAGATGGATCATGGTGGTGGGGAGGTGGGATGAAGATGGGGCATCAAGGTCCTGAAGGTCACCAGCTGGGCAGATCTCAGCAGGCAGTCTGGAAGCACCTGACATGGTATACTGCCGGTGGAGCCATTGTGGGGTGCAGACCCATGGGCTCAGCAGGACTAGTTCCGGTGGTGTGGCAGGGCCAGGATGTGGCCACAGTGCGGTTGCCGCTTTGGACTGACCGCAGTATGGGCAGTGGTGTGGCCAGGGTGTGTGGGCTCCATGCCAGTTGCTTGGGCTTTTCTGGCACGTCTGAAGGAAGGTGTAGAAGAGACCATGGAGTAGGGGCACAAAGCTGCAGTGTCATGGCCACAGCTGGCAAACACAGCCAGAGGCAAATAACAAACTGCGGGGAAGTGTAGGCTGTTCCAGGAGGAAGCTGTAGGAGTTCCCATCTTCCGCTGATTTTCCTTATCTCCTGGCTGGCTCACCAAAAACTGTTAATGAAGGCTGGGGTCCCAGGATCTTTTCCAGGTTCTTTTCCTGTTTAAAGAATTGGACAAGACAAGTGAAAAATGTAACAAGGTTTTACATTTACTAAAGGTAAGAAAAGCAGTGCTCTTCAGCCAGTTAAAGTAGGGAAGGAAGTACGCCCTGCAGAGTGCAGGGCAGGCCAGTGAAAGGGCTTTCAGCAGGGAGGCATAAACTTAATGATTGCTGTCTTTTATATGCCCCATTCTAATATCAGATCTAGACCATCTTATCAAAAACCTACCCAGTCTTGGGCCAGATATAGGGCTCATAAGCTGCTCTGGACATATGTCCTGAATTTCCATGATTGACAGGTCTCCATGATTGGCAGGTCACGTCCAATTGCTCAGCCCCTTTGCCATGCCATAATTTCCTGCCTCAGGATCAAAAGCCTGACTACAATAGGATAAAAGAAGGAGAAGGATAGTGGATAGCAAATATAGATAACTCTCAAAAATTATATTTATTTAACTATATTTGAGGGGTTTTTTGAGATAGCATCTTGCTGGCCTAGAAATTACTATATAGCTCAAGCTGCCCTGGACCGTGACAATTCTCCTGCCTCAGCCTCCTGAGGTAACTCTTTTGAGGAGTTTGATTCTAAAGGACAGAAGAGCAATGGAGTGTTAGCTGGGTGAGTGGAGTCGACAGAGGGATTCATTTGTTTTTTAATATAAGAAAGATAATGTATGATTTTATGCTAGCGGGATGACTCAATAGACGGAATGGAATTTATGCAGAAAAGGAGGAACTGGCTTTGAATAGAGAGCAGAGTTCATAGAGTATCAGGAGGGAAGGCATTATCCATGGGAACACATGCTTGTGGGTAAGTAGATGTGATGGAGGAAATTTGATTGCTTTTATTTTCTCAGTGAAATAAGTTATTGGTATGCATGGATGAGGAGCCAGAAGTTAGAGAACAAATGGGAGAATGAATAGATTGGAAAAATGTTATATACTTAGTGGGCAACATTAAAGTCGTATGTGATGGTGTATTTGCTCTGTTCATTTTTTTCAGCAGCATAAGTACAGGTTCAGAGTAGGCACAGTTGGGGGTTTTGCCAAGTAAGAACATGGGAGCTGAGACTGTATGAAAGACATAATTACAATTGATTACGGAATTCAGACTGGGTTAAGGATATTAGTGAGAATATGAAGAAGAGTAAGGGAGAGTTTAAGTTTTAGGAACAATGGATTTTAGATCCCAGAACTTGGAAATATTTGGGGATTTAAAATACATGGGAGGCCACGCCGAATCAGCCCACTGCAGACAGGCAAGTCTGTGCACGCCCTACAGAGGTCCTGAGTCGCGCAGAAGACGCCTAATAACCCCGCTGCAGACAGGCAAGTCTGCCCACACCTTACCGAGGTCCCCAGTCGCCTGAACACACGCCGAATCAGCCCGCTGCAGACAGGCAGGTCTGTGCACTCCCTACTGAGGTCCTCAGTCGCGCGGAAGACACCGAATCACCCCACTGCAGACAGGCAGCCACCTGATACCACACTACAAAGACTCAGAGGACACCAGACCACCAGACCAAGGTACTGAGCCCCACTGTTCCCGGCCCAGAGGTAGGGGCTTCTTAGCCACTGTCCCACTGCTCCTGGTCCAGAGGAAGGGCTTCCTGGTCACCATCCCTCCTGCTGCTCCCGGCCCACAGGAAAGGGCTTTTGGGCCACCTTCTGTCCCCCTGTTCCTGGCCCAGAGGAAGGGGCTTCCGGGCCACCATCCCTCCCACCGCTCCAGGCCCAGAGGGAGGGTCTTCTGAGCCAGCATCCCACTGCTCCTGGTCCAGAGGAAGGGGTTTCCCGGTCACCATCCCTCCGGCTGCTCCCAGCCCACAGGAAAGGGCTTTTGGGTCACCATCCCTACCGCTGCTCCCGGCCCCTGTCCCACCTTACCCAGCTCAGAGGAGGTAATCCGTGCAGGTGCTAAGAGCCCCCCACCCCAGTCGAAATGAGAAAACACATAAATAAGTCTCAAAAGCAGACTTCCAGATCACCTCCAGCAACCCCAAAGGGAAATGAGATGGAACACTCTGATACTCAACCACCTGGACCCACTGAACTGGCAACAAAAGGGGATCTGGAAAAAATGAAATCAGAAATAATTTCTCAGATAACAGGAGAAATTGTGCCCCTAGTGCAAGACATGATTAGTAAATCTAGAGAGGAGCTGAGGAACATGATGGAATCCCAACATAGGAAACAAATGAAATCCATAAAACAGATGCAAATAGATTTCCAGGACATGAAAAACTCCACTGAAAGTCTACACAGCAGAATGAGCCAATGTGAGGACAGAATTTCAGATATAGAAGATAAGATTGCAATTAGTGACCAGGAAAAGAAAAATTGCTTCAAAATTATAAGGGAACATGAGAAATCAATCCAGCAGCTGCTAGATGATGCAAAAAAGAATAACATAAGACTGATTGGGCTCAATGAAGAAAGAGGAGAGAGTGCAGATGACATAAAAGATCTCTTCACAGAAATAATGGCAGAAAACTTCCCAAGCAGGGGAAAAGAGCTTGACATACAGATAAGTGAAGCATATAGGACTCCAAATAGCCTTGATCACAAAATACATGGGAGGCAGCATAATAGCCCATAAAGAGTTCTGTGAATACATTAGGTTACATGACAAAGGGAATTAAAGCTGAAAATAAATTTAAGATTGCTAGTCAGCAACCTTAGGTTGGGAATATTATGAGGGTAGGTCCAGTGCGCTCACAGCATTCTTAAAAATGGAAGAGGTGGTAGAAGAGAATTGGAGGCAGACGTGACAACATGAGGCCAGAGTGGCATGATGTTAGAAAGATCCAATTTGCCTTTGCTAGCTTTCAAGAAGGAAGGGGTGGTCATGAATTATGGATTGCAAATAGACTTTTAAAGCTGGAATTGACAGAAAGGATCCCACCCTGATCCTACAGAAAGGAACAAAGCCCTGTCAACAGATTTTTATCCCTGTGAAACCCATGTCATACTTCTGAGATGTATAACTGTAAGATAAATTTGTGCTGTTAATGGTGCTAAGATTGTGGTAATTGGCTATACCAGCAACAGAACACTAATACAGGATATTAGAAGGAATGAGGTAGAAATTCAGATTCTGCACCTGAGATTACAAAGGGTTTGGAGTTAGTTTTGGTGGTTTCATGGTGAGGGATATGATCATGAGAGAAATCTGGGGCAAGGTAGTCACCTAAATTGCTGGACTCAGACTAGACCAGTGGTGGCGAACCTAAAGCACATGTACTGCAGCAGGCCGTTGGTCATCACTGAGAGCGCTCAAAGGTTGCCATCACTGAACTAGACCAGTTGAAACCCAAAGCTTTGTCATGATTTTGTACATTGGTCAAAGAGATGTGGCAAATTGTGAATGTGTTGGGGATTTTGTTTGTGTTTTTTCTCTGTCAGGCATACCAGCAGGAATCATGGCCCTTTTCTTCCCACAGCTGATTTTTATTAATGTTTACTGCTTACTGGTATAAACTGTGCTGCTCAGAATTGGATTAGGGGGAGATCTGGTCTAAATTAAAGCTGTGATAAATGAGCACTGTTTACATTTCCTCACACCCGCCCTTCTCGACACACACATCAAATTACTCTGGAAATGAAATGCAAAATAAAATGAGGACAGATTCTGTTCTTCATTAACGTGTAATTATAAAATGCTGGGGCTCCCCTGCTGCGTGGAGACGTAAAGCCCATAGCAGGGAAGGGAACGCTAGCGGGTGGGTGATTCTTCATTGCTCATAACTATGGGCGAATTTTTACTTTCACATTTTTACCAAGAGATGAATGAAGATGAGAACTTAGGTAAGATCTGTCCCTCTTCATGGAACCATAATGAAGAAGGGAAAATAAGTGAGCAGAACTGCTCATACTGAAAGACTAGCGCTTAATGGTCTGCTCTCTTTGGAATCCCCTCCTCTTGCTTTTTTTAAATTAATAAGCCAAGCAATCTAATAAGTGTCTTCAAAGCCAGCTTTACTTCCTGATTTTAAACCACTTAGTCTTTTGTATAGATGTACTATTGATGTATAAATGTAACAATGATGATAAAGATGGTCTTAATTTACTTCAACCTATTTAAAAAATATTAGAGTCTCTGTGGTGGGATAGGAATAGCACAGCATACTGTCTGGGCTTGGGATCATGCAAACTGTTGGTGTCTCAGGGGTAGAAGGAGTGGTGCTTGCAGAAGCACAATGTCTTCGTCTGTATAATGGGAGCTGGGCATAACTGTACATGTTTGTAATCCCGGCCCTCTGGGAGATGTAGGCCACAAGATTGCAAATTCAAGCCCCACCTAGGCAGTTTAGCACCTTAATGAAACCCTGTCTCAAGGTAGAAAACAAAAAAAAAAGGGGTGAGGATGTAATTCCATGTAAAGGTCTTGCATTCAATCCCCAGTACCGAAAAACAAAACAAAACAAAAATCTGTTTGATGAGGATGATAAAGTTCAGTGGGCTGCACAGAGTTATGTGAGCTCTTGGTGGGACTTTAGAGGAATGCTTGCCTACTGCGTAGCACAGAGCTCAAGCAAGGGATGTTACCTTGATTACCATCTCCGTTCTTGGCCATGAAATATAGAAAAGAGACTGGAGGAAACCTGTCCCTCTCATTCCAGTCTCTTTCCCCAACCTTGGGTATCATGGGTTTAATTTAAAACTTTTATGTGGTGTAGAATGCGATTCTCAATAAGTCATTTCTTTCTACAATATTTTCCCAAATTCTAAAAAGGAGAAAATACTAACTGATTTTCTTGTTAATTGATATAACAAATGAGATATTTGTAAGGACATTTTGTTAAAAAGACATGCTTTTCCTCAAAGAGCTTATAAATGCTCTTTAAGGACAGAGCTGTCCTTTCCAGTATTCTGGCCACCAGCCACATATAGCTACTTAAATTTAAACCAGTTAAAATTAAATAAAATTAAGAATTCAGTCCCTCAGTTGTGATAAGGATGTTTTAAGTGCTCGATAACCACATGTGGCTAGTGGATACCACACTGGACAGTGAAGACAGAGCATTTCCATCTCTAATCTACTATGATCATGTTAAGTGACCTAAACTGGAGCTCAATAAACAGGATAGAAAGTAAAAGAGAAAGAGGCATAGCATTGAAAGACAAGATAGAAAAGTAAGGAAGAGAAATTGTATTGATTTTATAAATCTGTAAAGAACCAATCCTGCACCTTGCTATAATACAGTCTGAAACACTGAAAAAAATGCCCACGAATTGTGAATGGTGTGGGAAGGAAATCTCAATAAATGCTACTAAGCTTTTGAAATTTTTACTGGTGTACAGCATTTTGCATAACAGAAATACATTCATTTAACAAGTATTTATTGAGTGCCTCCCATATGTGCCAGGTGAGGGAATGGGTGTGGATATCAGGAGAATGAGTGCTCCAGGACTTTAGGGAGGAAAATAGATCAGGATAAGCAGGATCATGAATGTGGAAGAGAGAGATAGACTGGAGAGACAACTGGAGGATTAAGTCAATCAGAGAGAGAGAGTTGAACAAGCCTTGAAGTATGGAAGACAGTGGTGACATGGCTCCCTAGAGGAAGAGTGTCCTCGAGAACACAGGTCCTTAAGCAAGTGTGTGCCTGGCACAGTCCAGGGACAGCAAGGGCCAATGTGGCTGTGCAGAGTGAGCAAGGGGAGAGTGAGAAACGTGAGGTCTGAGAGGTAATAGGGAAGGAAGAGCAGGTTGTATTTAAGTTTATGGGTTATTGTTAAGTTCTTTGAGTTTCAGTTGGTGTGCAACTGGGCATTGTCAGATTTTTTTTTTTTCTTTGCAAGACAGACTGATTTAAACTTAGGTTTAACAAGACTCTTCTGGACCCTGATTTGAGAGGCTGGTGACTTGGACCAGGCTGGTAGCAGATATGGGAAAAAAGAAAATTCTTTCTTCACCCATGGGTGAGGCCCTTATAACAAAAGACCGACTAACAAGAAAATAACATATGAGTTTATTTAATGTAAGTTTTATATAATGCAAGCACCTTCAGAAGTAAATGAAGACTCAAAGAAAGAGGTGAACTCATATACTTTTATGCTTAGATTTGATGAAAAGTAAGTCTTGGAGAAATATGGCTGGAGGACAAAGGCTCTTATCTACTGGTAATACACTGGGAGAAATAGTAAGGCCTGTTCAGATTCTTCTGTGAGCCTGTGTCCTCATAGATGCTATGATTTAAATTATAGTGTTCCCTCCAAAATTCGTGTTGAAACTTTATCCCCAGTGCAACAACGCTAGAAGGTGGGATCTTTGGGAGGCTCCTTTCCTCATAGATAGAGCCTTAGCCACTCTTTCTTGTTGGGATGAAATACCTCACACTTGCAGTTTAAAGGAGAGGTTTATTTTGGCTTGCAATTTCAGTGGGTTTATTCCATGGTTGGCTGACTCCATGGAATGGCACAGTGGAAGAACTCATGGAGGAAAGCTGTTCAACTCATGGTAGCCAGAGTGAGAAGGGAGAACTGAAGAGTAAGATATACACATCCAGGTCATCCCCCACGCCAACCAGGCCCCACCCTCTAACAGCACCTTCAGCTATTGAACTAATCGATGGATGGATCCACTGCTGATATAGTGCCCCCATGATTCAGTCACCCTCTAAATACATGAAGTTTTAAGGGAACATTTTTTTTCTTGGTACTGGGGATTGAACTCGGGACCTTGTGCTTACAAGGCAGGCAGCCAAACCACTGAGCTAAATCCCAGGCCCAAGGAAACATTTTTTATTCAAACCATAACAGGTGGAATTAGTCCCTTATCAAAAGGCTACAGACAACTAGCTAGATTTCCATCTGTCACTCCATCCATTTCACCACGTGCAGATGCCACCATGAGACAATATCATCCATGGACTAGACCCCTTTAAGACATTGAACCTCCTAGTGCTTTGATCTTGCATTTCTCAGCCTTCCAAACTGTGACAAATAAATAAGATTTTTTTTATAGCAACAGAAATAGATTAAAACAAGAGATAATGGTACTTCTTTCCCCTTGGTATCAGAAGGGGAGATCCTGAATGAGGGTCTTATAGCCTGATTTAGAAGAATGAGAGAAAGTTAGAGAGTGGCCTTCCTAGATTTTATGACTTGCTTTAGAGGGGGAGGGGGGTGTGAGAATGGCCTTTCTGCTTCTGCTGTTTTCTCAAATACCAAGGTACCACATTTTGAGGTAATGTGTCCTGAACCCAGTCACAGAGAAGTTGATGGGAAGTGTCTGGATGCTGGATGTATTTTAAGATAGAGCCAATAAGATGTGTTGACAGATTGGATGCATAGTGTGAGAAAAAGACAGGAATCTAGATGACTAAAATTTTTGGCTAGAGCACGTTCAAGGATAGAGCTGTTTTCAGCTAAGATCCAGAAGACTGGAGTTGGAGAAAGTTTTTTTTTTAGGGGAGATGGATATAAAATTTAGTCTTACATATGTTGTGTTTGAGATGTCCTCAAGTGGAAAGGTTTGATAGTTGGCTAGATACAAGGATATGAAGTTACCTTCCCAAATCAAATGTTTAGAATATAATAATATAAAAGTGACAGACTAATAATTTACATTTAAAGAAACTCTATAAGTAGATAAGTCAACTGACATACTAAATTATCAACATTATTCATCAACATGGAATTACTACATGCCTATGTGTCAGGTCTTTTAATCAAAATGTCTACCATTTGGTTGACTACAAGCAGAAATAATGATACAGAATTAAGTGCCCTATTTTCTGTGAATCTTGAATTTTGTTAAGATAGAATTAAAGCAATATGTTGGAGCTCAGAAAACAATGTTTTGTAATGGTGATATAGGCTGAGTAACTGTTACTCCCAATCTGTTAGATGTCAGATATGCCAAACTAGTTTTCCCCAAAATCGAAGAATGAATTTTAAGGAACAATAGAGGTTAAGAAGAGGAAAAATTTATTGGAAGAGATAGCTCCTGAGAGATAGAAGGGGACCCGAAAGTGGGTTGCTGTGGCCTTCACTTTAAAGAGGAAGTTTTATAGAGCAAAATCACCAAGTGGGTACAAAATCATGAGGTGGGTAAACGTAGGTCAAAACTATGATCAACCAGTAAGATTATAAGTATAGCCACTTAGGTAATATTGATCCACTGGGGAAGCAGGTCACGTAGCAAGTGTACCTGGAAAGAACAAAGACCTTTTTAGGAAGGGATGGGTCAGGAAGTCCTGGTCACCTACCTGGGTGATTGTTGTCTATCAACTTTATTGGACCAGATGATACCAATTATCTTATCCCTTGGGGAAGTATGTAGGCCCAATCGTTCTTTGTCTTGAAGCCTGGCCTTCAACAGATGTTCCTCTAGCCACAGTTGTAATATGTTCTCATCCTCTGCACTGACTCCCTTGAGGGCCTCACCTTGTCTGACTGCCTATAATATTTCTACCTAACTTAGCTGTCTATAATAATGGGGGTAGATATATGATCAAAATATGTTATATGCATGTATGAAAATGCTATATTGAAACTCAGTATTTTGTAAAAATTAATAGGCACTAATAAAAATCAAAACAACAAAAGAAAAGAATACCCCAAAGTATAGAACTTTCACACACTGAACTAAATCAAGAGGATAAAGGTCTCTGTGACCTCCTCCACCCCTTAATCTCTCTGTCTTTCCTGAAGTGTAGGAAAAAGTTTTCTCTGAAGTTCTCCTATCTACATAAAGACTAGATCCTCTAGAAGATTAGCTCACAGAAAGACGATTAGAAATTATACCACACCCACATCCCAGGCAAGCTTTGTTCCAAGTGATTGTCAGTTCTTCCAGAACATTCTTTTCCCCTTTAAGTCATTTACCCCCCCCCACACACACTATTACCTCCAGCCTGCACTTTCTTTTCCCTTATGAAGAGGTATTTAAGCCTCAGCCATCTGGTTCTTCTTTGAGATTCACTTTGTGTGACTCCTGTGTGCTTGCACATTAATGAATTTGAATGCATTTTTTCCTCCTGTTTTTCTGTTGTCCATTTGTTTCAGGAGAGACTCAGTATCAAACCTTTAGAGGTCCCCTTAGCCCCTAAAAATGTATACCTGTAGTGACATCTATATCTTCCCTGTTCAGTATAATAACCATGAGCCACATATGCCCAGCAGAGAGCTTGAAGTGTGCCTAGTCCAAATTGACTAGGATGTGCTCTATGTATGAAATACACATTGGAGCCCAGAGATTTAATATGAAATAAAAGAATGTAAAGTAACTCACTAGTAAATGTTTTTTATATTGGTGACATGTTGCAGTGATAATGTTTTGGTTATATTAGCTTACATAAAATACATTTAAATATGAATTTTACCTGTTTCTTTTTACCTTTTTAACATGACTACTAGGAAATTTAAACTTACAAATATGGTTTGTAATGTATTTCCTTTGGATAATGCTGGTCTAAAATATTTTCTATTCTCCTTAACATTTTTGAAAACAAATGGCTTTTCTTGGAAAGAATGCAGTCTCTTCTCTCTCCAGTGTCTTTTCAATTGTGAGAGGATCCAGAAGTCATTGTGACATAGGCCCTATTCTCCAGGAGGCCTCCCCACTGCAGTAACTGGTTTTGAAACATGCCCTAACACAGAAGCCACCTTTTAAGGTTTTTAGTTGGTGATTTTCCCCCAAACTACCAGATCGAAGGCAGCAATTATGTCCACATTTTCTGACTAAATGCTGCTGGTGTGTGTCATTAGGGCTGGTTGCAGGCAACTCTTAGGGAGCAACTTGCATTCTCCTTGAATAGATAATGAAGGTGGGGGCTGACCCTTCTGAGCTCTTCTGTGTGGCTTGACACCTCACTGGCAAGATAAGAAGCAAGAGTGGTTCTAAAAACCCCTGGGAAGTATGGGGGACCCCTGCTGTTCTCTAAAAGCCATTCCAAGAAAAGACTTCAAAGAAAATCAATTGTTATCACTTAAGACCTTTCCTTTAACTCACTATACTCCATTGTATGCTTCGTTTTTTTTCCTTAGGAGGGAACAAAGCAATGTGTGAAAAAATGAATACTGTTCCTGTGGTGCCTTTGAAAGCAAGTTTATGAATTCTTAATACGCATTACTATAAGCCAGTTGTCTTAAAGAAAATAGAGTGTCAATAAAAATCATCCACAAGGACAGATGACAATTTTTGAAGCAAAGAGGAGGGACTTTGTTGGAATTGAATGATATGGGTTCTGGAAAAATTAAGTGAATTTGAAGAAAGGAAAGACATAAAGCTCACCACTCCCACCTTGTGAAGTTCCTTAATAAGGCTTCCTGGCCCTTTCATGCTTTTGCTTCCCTGTGGCTTGAGGCTTCCATTCTATAGGCAATCAAGACAAGAATCCCTTTGAGCAGGACATAGATTTTTCCCATTTTGCCTTCTTTCCCCCAATGAGGTACGGTAGGAGAAATAAAGATGGGTAGAAAGGAAATATGAAACATCATGATTGAAGTTACCCAAGGCTATCCATATCCATATTCCATATTATTTGTACTCCCTAGGTTTTTTGTTTCCTCCCAGGCCCATTACATACAAATCCTTAAAGATACTATAAGTTCATAAATTAATATAGTTGGTAAAGAGCAACAGCCTGACCTTATGGTGAAGAATCAGGAGTAGTGAGATGGAATTCTGGGAACAAGGAGAAACGCAACCCCACTGGAACCTACAGCAAAGCAGGGCTGGAAGGAGGTTTGCCATAAGAAGCAGAGGTGTGTGAGGGAAGTTTGGAGAAGGTGCACTGGGAATTACAGGTACTCCAAATAGGGGGAGGCAAACAAAGCCATATACAGAAAATGCGCCTGAAGAAGTGCACCAGCTTGACTACAGTATTGGGAGGTTAAAAAGGAAAGCGGGGCTACCTCTGGACTGCAGCAACTCTTACATCCTAAGTCTGGTGAACGTGCTATTTTGCAAGCAGATCTAAAACCTTGAGGGAAGGAGCCAGTGCTGCAGCAGCAGCCAGATCCCTGGGATGGGCTCCTCACCTGTTTTCTGTCTCTTCTAGAAAAGGGAATCCAGAGAGTAAGATATTCATGGATTAGGGCACCAGAGAATCTAAAAGCCAGAGAATCACCTGGAAGACAGACTGAGCTAGCAGGAGCCGGCCCTTGGATAAGTAAAGAACAAGAGCCGGGCCCTGATTAGGGACCTGGAGCTGGCCACTGTGAGAGCTGTGCCGCAGGGAGACGCAGGTTGCAACTGCCAAGACCTGAGGGGGCTGTGCCAGAGCAAAGCTCCCTCGTTGTTCTCACAGACACCAGAGGTTTGGGGTCTGTGTGGTATTCCGCCCACCACTCCCCGTTTGGCACCTTCAAGTGGCCCTCACACTGAACGCTCCAGCCCACAAGCAAACATTGCTAAGTGCCAAGTCCGAGGCACCAGAGAGTGTGCAGACTGTAAAGTGGGTGTAAAGACTTTGGGGTGGGGGTGAAGAGATGGAGATTAAACAATATGTAAGGACAAGTGGCACATAGGAAGGAAAAGAGGATAAAGGCCTCACTGAGCTTTATTAAGATCAGTAGGGAAACTTACAAAAAGCAGTTTCTGCCTTCACAGGTAGACTCTACAGTTAGGGCAATTAAAGAGACAAAGAAGGGAGAGAGAAGCTAGACTTGAGAGAGGTATCAGGCAATACAATTACCATGAGAGTTTATCGAGAAGAGTTACACACTGAAGAAGCAAGAAATGAAGGGGCTGGGGATTTAGCTCAGTGGTTCCGGTGCCTGCCTTGCAAGTGCAAGGTCCTGAGTTCGATTCCCAGTACCAAAAAAAAAAAAAGAAATGAAAGACCAGGAAAACCAGCTCCCCTCACCCACCTGACAGAATGCTAGGGTGATAAGTTCCCACCTAAGGACTCTTATTTAATACATAAGAAACACACATGTGCACACACACCTACCCATATACGTGAGTAGATATGTGCTCACTTTAACACCAGTATAACATTGCACCAGATACCCACAGGCACACGTGGCCCCTTTACTTAATCATTAAGTAAACTGCCTTCCTAATAGGCCCTCCCCCTTCACTTATTCATTACAAAAGAACAGGAAGAAACCAAATGGCCCGAAGGCCTAGGTTAAGATCAAAGCCAGTCAAGGGAATAGACCAGATATCCACAAGCTCCCTCCTGGGGGACTGGAAAGACACTAGACCCCAGTAAAAGGAGGCAGGGATAAGAGCTGTGGAGGGAGGCTTTTAGTTCTGAAGCTCCCTACCACCTCACAGAAGCTGTCTATCTTCGTTTTCCCATCTTTTCTCCCCAAATAAACTGTCTTTTGTTATATCACACTTTGCCTTTTTTAGTTCTCTACTGGTGGTAGTTTTAGGATCATTGGGAGCTGTGTTTTCAGCAGAGCAGTGGCATGGCATGACACGGTGTGGTGAGCTATCCACCCCTAATTGTAAAAGATACACTCTTGTGGGGCTGGGGATTTAGCTCAGTGGTTTTGCCGCCTGCTGCGCAAGCGCAAGGACCAGAGTTCGATCCCCGGTACCAAAAAACCCCACCACTCTTGAAAACTCAATGAGGCTGGGCTTGGTGGTGACCACCTGTAGCCCCAGCTACTTGGGAGGCTGAGGTGGGAGGATTGCTTGTCCAGGAGTTCTGGGCTGCAATGTACTATGCTGAAAAATCAGGTGTCTACAATAAGTTCAGCATCAATATGGTGACCTCCTGGGAGCAAGGGACTGCCAGGTTGCCCAAGAAGGGGTGAACTGGCCCAGGTTGGAAAACTCAGTAACAGATGAAATCCAGAAAGACATTAGTCCCTGGTATTATAGTCAGATAAGTTAGGTAGAAATATTCTAGGCAGTCAAATAGGGCTAGGCCCTCTAGAGAGTCAGGAAAAAGATATAAAACACAGGACAACCATGGCAGGAGATGTATCTGTTGGAGACAGGCCTCAAGATAAAGATGAAATGACCAGATGAAATGTCCATTGCCCAAGGACAAGGTAAACAGTAACACCTGGTCCAATGAAGTCTAGATAGACACCAGTCACCCTGGTGGGTGACCAAGACTTCTGGACCCATAATTTCCTAGAAAAAGTCTTTGTTCTTTTCGTGCACACTTGTTATGTGATGTGTTTCCCCATTGGTTCACTATTACCTAAGCAACTATACTTGTAGCCTTATTGGTTGATCATCGCTGTAACCCACATTGTACCCACATGTCTTTTGCTCTATAAAACTTCCCTGTAAAGTAGAGTCCTTGGCTACCTACCCATTTGAGACCGCTCTGTCTCTCAGGAGCTATTCCCTCAATAAATATTTCCTACTCTTAATGTCTAATGTTCCCAGGATTCATTCCCCCACCCCCCAGACTTCATTCTTTGATTTTAGAGAACACAAACTTGGAATATCAAACATCTAACGGGTTTGAAATTATATTTTCCTTATATCATTTGGAGGCCCTATTTCATCTCCTATACCATCCATGTATCACGTGAACCAAACAATAATGCCAGTACAACATACCAGAACTTATGGGGCACAATGAAAGCAGTTCTAAGAGGGACATTTATAACTGTGAATGCCCACATCACAAAACAAGAGCAAATCCAAATAACCCAATGATGCACCTCAAGGTCCTAGAAAAACAAGAACAATCCAAATACAAAGCTGGTACAAGGAAGGAAATTATAAAGATAAGAACAGAAATTAATGAAATTGAGACTAAAAATAACATAATTAATGAATTGAAGAACTGTTCTTTGAAAGAATAAACAAGAGACAAACCCTTAGCCAATCTTTCCAATAAAGGAAAGAAGAGACCTAAATCAATCCAATTAGAAATAAAAAGGTGAAATAACAATGGACACCACCAAAATCCAGAAATTATTAGCAACTACTTCAAAAACTTGCATTCCAATAAAATTGGAGAATTCAGAAGAAATGGATAGAGTCCTAGATATATATGAATCACCAAAACTGAACAAAGAAGATTTAAAAACTGTGAATAGTCCAATAATAGGCAACAAAATGGAAGCAAAAAAAAAAAAACACTGCCAAGAAAAGCTCAGGTCCCCATGGATTCATGCTAAATTCTACAAGAAGTTCAGGGAAGATCTAACACAAATAATCCTTAAACGCTTTGATAAAATTGAAAGGGAAGAAGTACTTCCAAAGTCATTCTTAGAAGATAGCATTACCCTGATTCCAAAACTAGAAAATGACCCAGCCAAAAAAGAGAACTACAAGCCAATATTCTTAATGAACATAGATGCAAAAATCCTCAACAAGGGGCTGGGGATTTAGCTCAATGGTGCTGCCACGTGCCTCACAAGTGCAAGGTCCTGAGTTTGGTCCCTGGTACCAAAAAAGAAAGAAAGAAAGAAAAAAATCCTCAACAAGATACTGGTAATGACAATGCACCAGATCATCAAAAAGATCATGCATCATGACCAAGTAGGCTTTATCCCAGGGATGTAAGGAAGGTTCAAAATATGCAAATTAATGAATGTAATAAAGCACATTAACAGAACCAAGGGCAAAACCATATGATCATTTCAACAGGCAGAAAAAATCTTTAACAAAAGCCAACATCCATTCATCGTGAAAATAAAACCCTGAAGAAAATAGGTATAGAAGGACCTTATCTCAATATAATAAAAGCTATTTATGAAAAATGTACTGCCAATATTATATTAAATGGGAAAAAACTGAAAGCTCTAAAACCAGGAATAAGACAAGGATGTCCACTATCACCACTACTGTTCAACATAGTACTTGAAACACTAGAAAGAGCAATTAGGCAGGAAAAACAAATAAAAGGGATATGTATAGGAAAGGAAAAAGTCAATATTGGCAGCTGACATGATTCTCTACATTGAAGACCTGAAAATTCCACCAAAAGACTCCTAGAATTAAAAATCAAATTCAGCAATGTAGCAGGATACAAAATCAACACACAAAAATCAATAGTATTCCTCCCTACCAGTGATGGTGAACCTATGACACACATGCCACAGTGGGCTGTTTGTATTATCAAAAGCTCTAAAAGGTTTGCTGTCCCTGATGTATACCAACAATGAACTCACTAAAAAAGAAATTAGGAAAACAATATTATTCACAGTAGCATGAAGAAAAATTAAATACTTAGGAATTAACCTAACTAAGAAAGAAAGACCTCTGCAGTGAAAATTACAGTACCCTGTAGAGGAGATTGAAGAGGCTATCAGAAAATGGAAAGATATCCCCTATACATAGATATGAAGAACCAATATTCTCAAAATGGCCATACTTCCAAAACTGATATACAAATTTAACATAATTTCAATGAAAATGCCAACTGCATTCCTCATAGAACTAGAGAAAACAATCCTAAAATTCATAGGGAACCAGAAGAGACCAAGAATAGCAAAAGAAATCCTGGATAACAAGAACAACACAGGAGGCATCACAATTCCAGACTTGAAGTTGTATTACCGACCTACAGTGATAAAAATGTCATGGTAATGGCACAAAAACAGACACAGATCAGTATAGTGGAATAGAGGATGCAGAAACAACGCTAGGCACATTGAGCTATCTGATCTTTGACAAAAGGCCAAAAACACACCTTAGAGTAAGATAGCCTCTTTAATAAGTGGTGCTGAGAAAACTGGCTATTCACATGCAGAAAGAAGATTGAATGTAGACCAACGCATGTACTAAACTAAAATAAAAATGGATCAAAGATCTAATTCTTAAAACAGAAAAACTTAATCTGCTGGAAGATAAAGTAGGAGACAGGCATAGGCAAGGACTTTTTGAACAGATCCCCAGTGGCATGAGAAATAATATTGAGAATCAATAAGTAGGATCGTGTCAAATTAAAAAGCTTCTGCATAGCAAAAGGAACAACCAACAGAGTGAAGAGACAACTTACACAATGAGAAAAAAATTTTACCAACTATTCCTTAAATATACAATATACAAAGAACTCAAAAAATTAGACTTCTCAAAATAAAATACCTCATCAAAAACTGGGAAGTGAAATGAATATACATTTCACGGAAGAAGAATTACAAATTCATGAAACAATGTTCAACATCTCTGGCCATTAAAGAAATGTAAATTCAAACAACACTGAGATTTCATCTTACTCCAGAAAAAATGGCTATCATCAAGAAATCAGACAATAACAAATGCTGGCAAGGTTGGGGGTGGAGGGGACTCTGCTTCATCCTTAGTGGGAATGCAAACTAGTCCAATCATTATGTAAATCAGTATGGAAATTCTTAAAAAAACCCCTAAAAATAGAAATTCTATTCAACCCAGCCATTCCCTTTCTAGGTAACTTCCCCAAAGAATTAAAGACATCATTTTACAGTAATACATGCATATGCATGTTTATAGCAGCACAATTTATAGTAGCTAAATCTTGGAAGCCACCTATATGTCCATCAATAGATAAATGGATAATGAAAATGTGATATTTATACACAATGGAGTACTACTCTGCAACAAAGAAGGATAAATAAGTCATTTGTAAGAAAATGGATACACCTAGAGTCCATAAATTAAGTGAAATAAATCAGCCACATAAGCTTAAATATCTCATGGTTTCTCATATATGAGAGAACCAAAATATAAATAAAGAATAAAATAAAAGAGAGATAATAGGAGATAGGGAGATTTTTGCAAATGGGAAGGGTAACCAAGAAATGGAGGGAAGGAGGATAGTTTGAGGGGAAAGATGAGAAAAGAATTGAGGTATTTTATGTACCAGTACTGAATTCCCATGAGGAATGTAATTGTACTATAAACATGTTCTAATAAAAAATACAAATTGAAAAAAAAATAAAGAAAGTGAGCACAGAGGCTCAGGGATTATTGAGGAAAGGGAGTGGAGATCAAGAAAGCCCCTTTGGAAATCAGTGAAAGACATATTGCCCCACCCACATTGTGTCCTCCCCATTGACTCAATGGAAAGTGATCGCAGGACAAAGGCAACCCCCCCCAGCTAGCCACGCACAACAAGAGTAAACTGAAGCTAAGCAGAGTGCAGCCTACAGAGAGGAGGTGAGCTTAGAAGTCCATCTAGAACTCTGTTTAACTCACTGGCAATCAAGAGAAACAATCTTAAGACGGGGCTCACTCATTGAGGTGCAATAGCAGCCTATTGAATGAGAAGAGAAAGTCAGAAAAGGTGTCTTATGGACACACACGGTGATGCTCTGTGGAGTGTGGAGGTGAAGGAGAGAGCCAGACCCAGCACTCGGTCCAGGCTTCCCCTGCTAGTCACAGCTTCTCCATTTTTATTTTTTTATTTTTTGGTACCGGGGATCGAACTTGGGTCCTTGCGCTTGCGCAGCAGGCGGCAAAACCGCTGGGCTAAATCCCCGGCCTCAGCTTCTCCATTTTTAAATGTAGAGGGACAAGCTCACTGATTGAATTCAGACTGCAGTATAAATAGGACTGAGAGAACACTTTAATTTTGTGTTTTTGTAATTATGTTTTTTCCCTTCTCTCATTCTTTGTTATTCCTTTCTCTCCTGTCTTTTCCTTTTCTCCTTTCATCTAATATATCTATATCTATCTATCTAATATATATATGGTAAGTGTCTTTATGTGAAAAGGAGAATAAGAATTAACTAGTGCTTTAATCTACATTATGCTGTTCATGGGTAGGTCATGGTAACCCTCACTAAAATTGTGTATGGAGGATTCAATCACAAGAGTACTATCAGCATAGTAACAGGTTCTAACCTTCTCACAACTTCTTTCCTTCAATCTCCAGTTACACTTCCCTTGCTCTGCATTCCTTCTCCCACTCCCACAAATATTCTCTGAACCCTCCTCTCGACCAGTCCTCCACTCCAGTAATAAAAATAGTATCAACAAAGCTCAATCTCTTTTTTTCATCTATTACTGTTTTTTCTCCTTTTCTTTTTCTTGATTGACTCCTTTCCTTTCCTCTTTCTTTTTCCTTCCCTCATCCTCTATATCCCAGCGAACCCATCAATAGTAATATATGTCTTTATAAGTCATTGAAAAAATGGTGAAATTGTTAAAACAAGTTTTAATGAACATGATTGATATATGGTTGGCTCTGTAGATACTGATAAATGGTAATGGTTCTCTCCTTGCATCAAAGTTACTGAGTCTGATCCTATTATGCTGAGTAGGTTAAAGAGGTTTAGAAATACCAAAACATAATGAAAGCAGAAATTACATCATTGGGAGACATATATTAACTAAAGAGATCTCCACACTAGCAACAGAGTTTATCCATTGTAATTGATCATCAACCTTCAGCACAAAACAAATTAGAAACATGAGGAAACAAGGCAACAATATATATCCAGAAATTCTTAAGTACCCAGAAAGTGACCCAATGAACACTGATAGAGAGAAATGTATAAAAAGATAAAAGAAACAGAAAAACAGAACAATAAGACATTCAAAAAGATGCTCAAAAATGATATAACTAAACAGATAATGGACTGAACTGATAAAATGGTCCACAAGCTTAAAGAAGATGAAAAAAATATTGAGTGACCTGAGATGAAGCAAGATATGAATGATCATTTTACTAAAGAATTAGAAACCATGAAAAGATATCAAATAGAAATCCAGGATATAAAAAATTCTACACAAATTATGGGCAAGAAGGCCAGTGTGAGAAGAAACTATCAGGGCTGGAAGATAAGGTTGATACAGGAGACCATATCCTTAGACAAGAGACTATGGAAACTGGGTGCAGCAGGTGGTGCTAGATGACTCATTGAAAGCTAATTTAAGAATTATAAGAGTTAAAGCAAGGTGAGAGGACAGCACAAAAGGTATAAACAACTTACCAAAATCATAGTTGAAAAATTTTCAAGTTTAGGGAAAGATTTCACTATAACTCCAACTAGCCATAATCAGAAAAGAACTTCCCTACAACACATTATAGTTAAAATCTCCTAAGTCCAACACAAAGACAGGATTTAAAAAGCTGTAGGAGACAAACATCAAATAACATAAAGGCAAACATATCAGAATTACAGCAGATTTCTCAACACAAACTTTAAAAGCCAGGAGAGCTTGGAATTAAGTTTTTCAAGCCCTAAAAGAAAATAATCTTCAACCTAGATTAATATATCCTACAAAACTATCTTTCAGACTTGGTAGGGAAATAAGGACTTTCCATGACAAAGAGCACCTTAAGAAATTCTTGCTGGGCATGGTGGCGCACACCTATAATCTCAGTACTTGAGAGGCTGAGGCAGGAGAATCACTGCACGTTTGAGGCCAGTTTGAGCTACATAGTCAGTTCAAGGGCAGGCTAATGTACATAGTGAGACCCGAACTCAAGAAACAAACCAACGAAAAAACAAAACAAAATCATGACCCCAAAACCAGCACTACAAAAAAAATTATTCAGATAATTTCTAGATTTGGATACTTAGGCTCCAAACACCAAAAAACCCCCAAAGAAATGAAAGCCTGAAGCAGGCTGAACACAAAAGGGAAAAATAAAGGAATTAACAGGAAAATAATGCAATGGCAGAAATCAGTAATACCTTTCCTTAATAACTTTCAATGTAAATGATCTTAATCAAAAGACACAGGTTGTCAGGGTCAATCAAAAACCAAAATTCGAGAAAGGCAGGTCTGTGCACGCCCTACCGAGGTCCTGAGTCATGCGGAAGACACCGAATCAGCCCGCTGCAGACAGGCAGGTCTGTGCACACCATACCAAGGTCCTGAGTCACACAGAAGACACCGAATCACCCCACTTCAGACAGGCAGCTCTGCCCACACCCTGCCAAGGTCCCCAGTCGCATGGAACACATGTCGAATCAGCCCGCTGCAGACAGGCAGCCACCTGATTCCACATTACCAAGGCGCAGAGGACACCAGACCACCAGGCCAAGACACTGAGTCCCACTGTTCCTGGCCCAGAGGTAGGGGCTTCTGAGCCGTCGTCCCACTGCTCCTGGTCCAGAGGAAGGGGCTTCCCGGCCACCATCCCTCCTGCTGCTCCCAGCCCAGAGGAAAGGGCTTTTGGGCCACCTTCTGTCCCCCTGTTCCTGGCCCAGAGGAAGGGGCTTCCGGGCCACCATCCCTCCCACCGCTCCAGGCCCAGAGGGAGGGTCTTCTGAGCCAGCATCCCACTGCTCCTGGTCCAGAGGAAGGGGTTTCCCGGTCACCATCCCTCCGGCTGCTCCCAGCCCACAGGAAAGGGCTTTTGGGTCACCATCCCTACCGCTGCTCCCGGCCCCTGTCCCACCTTACCCAGCTCAGAGGAGGTAATCCGTGCAGGTGCTAAGAGCCCCCCACCCCAGTCGAAATGAGAAAACACATAAGTCTCAAAAGCAGACTTCCAGATCACCTCCAGCAACCCCAAAGGGAATTGAGATGGAACCCTCTGATACTCAACCACCTGGACCCACTGAACTGGCAACAAAAGGGGATCTGGAAAAAATGAAATCAGAAATAATTTCTCAGATAACAGGAGAAATTGTGCCCTTAGTGCAAGACATGATTAATAAATCTAGAGAGGAGCTGAGGAACATGATGGAATCCCAACATAAGAAACAAATGGAACCCATAAAACAGATGCAAATAGATTTCCAGGACATGAAAAACTCCATTGAAAGTCTACACAGCAGAATGAGCCAATGTGAGGACAGAATTTCAGATATAGAAGATAAGATTGCAATTAGTGACCAGGAAAAGAAAAATTGCTTCAAAATTATAAGGGAACATGAGAAATCAATCCAGCAGCTGCTAGATGATGCAAAGAAGAATAACATAAGACTCATTGGGCTCAATGAAGAAACAAGAGAGAGTGCAGATGACATAAAAAATCTCTTCACAGAAATAATGGCAGAAAACTTCCCAAGCAGGGGAAAAGAGCTTGACATACAGATAAGTGAGGCATATAGGACTCCAAATAGCCTTGATCAAAAAAAATCTACACATAGGCATATAATTGTTAAGATTCCAGAAACACAACAGAAGAACAAAGTTCTCCAAGCAGTGAGAGAAAAGAAACAAATCACATACAAAGGAAAGCCCATCAGAATCACAGCAGACTTCTCAACACAAACCATCAAGGCAAGAAGAGCTTGGAGTGACATAATCCAAGCCCTAAAAGAAAACAGCCTCCAACCCAGATTGATGTACCCTGCAAAACTATCTTTCAAAATGGATGGAGAAATAAGATACTTTCATGACAAAGAGCACCTTAGGAACTTCATGAATACCAAACCAGCACTCCAAAGAATTTTACACAATAGCCTAGGAACAGACATTGAGGATCACAACCCCAGGAAGCAAAGCAGAATGAACCCATCTGGCATGACAAGAAATTAAATGTAAAGGGGGAGAACCCAACAAAAAGAAAAAGTCATGGCAATGACAAGTCAATACGTTTCAGTTATAACCATCAACGTTAATGGTCTCAATTCACCAATCAAAAGAAATAGACTGGCAGAATGGGTCAAGAAGCAAAATCCAGCAATATGCTGTATACAAGAAACACACTTAAATAAAAAGGAAACTTTAGACTGAAAGTTAAAGGGTGGAAAACAATACTGCATGTGACAGGAACCCAAAAAAAAGCAGGAGTAGCTATCCTCTTTGCAGATCAAGTAGATTTCAAACCAACACTAAGAGAGATAAAGAAGGACACTACATCCTTGTAAAGGGAAGAATGCAAGAGGAAGAGATAACAATCATAAACATCTATGCACCAAACACTAGTGCACCCAACTATATAAAACAAATACTAACGGACATGAAAAGCCATATATGCACTAATACAATTGTAGTGGGGGACCTCAGCACCCCACTGTCACAAGTAGATAGATCAACTAGACAAAACATAAGGAATGAAATACTAGAACTCAATCGAACTCTTGAACAAATGAACTTAACAAATGTTTACAGAGTCTTCCACCCCACAAAATCAGAATACACATTCTTCTCAGCTGCACATGGGTCATTCTCCAAAACAGACCACATACTCACGCATAGAACATGTTTAAGTAAGTGCAAAGGAATTGAAGTTATCCCTTGTATATTATCAGACCATAGTGTGATGAAATTGGAGATCCATAGCAAAATAAACTGGAAAAGTGTCATAAACATGTGGAAATTGAACAACACACTTCTGAATAACCAATGGGTCACAGAGGAAATTAAAGAAGAAATCAGACAGATCCTTCAATTAAATGACAATGACAATACAACCTATCGGAATCTATGGGACACAATGAAAGCAGTCTCACGAGGGAAATTCATAGCAGTGAATACACATATTAGGAAAACAGAACGAGCCCAATTAAACAACCTGATGCTGAACCTCAAGCTTCTAGAAAAAGAAGAGCAGGACAACCCCAAAGCTCATACAAGGGAGGAAATTATAAAGATCAGAGGAGACATCAATGCAATGGAGACTAAGAGAACAATACAAAAAATCAATGAAGCCAAGAGTTGGTTCTTTGAAAGAATCAACAAAATTGATAAACCTTTAGTCAACCTTGTCAGAAAAAGGAAAGAAAAGGCCCAAATCCATGCAATTAGGAATGAAAAGGGTGAAACTACAACAGACCCAGCAGAAATCCAGAGGATCATCAATACCTACTTCCAGAACCTATATGCCAATAAGATGGACAACACAGAAGAAATGGACAGATTCCTAGATACATATGAATTACCAAAGTTGAATGAAGAAGACCTAAAAACTCTGAACAATCCAATATCAACCAATGAAATTGAAAACGTAATTAAAAACTTATCAACTAAGAAAAGCCCGGGCCCTGATGGCTTCACTGCTGAATTCTACAAGACATTTAGAGAGGAACTGCTTCCACGACTGTTTAAACTCTTCAATGAAATTGAAAGGGAAGCAATACTCCCGAAATCATTCCTGGAAGCTAGCATCACCTTGATCCCCAAAGCAGAGAAAGACCCAACTGAAAAAGAGAACTATAGGCCAATCTCACTAATGAACATAGATGCAAAAATCCTTAATAAGATAATGGCAAACAGAATGCAGAAGATCATCAAGAAGATCATACACCCTGATCAAGTGGGATTCATCCCAGGGATGCAGGGATGGTTCAATATACGAAAATCAATTAATGTAATACACTATATCAATAGAGCCAAGGACAAAAACCATATGATTATCTCCATAGACGCAGAAAAAGCATTTGACAAAATCCAACATGCATTTATGATAAAAACCCTACAAAAAATTGGAATAGATGGTCTCTACCTCAAACTGATAGAAACCATCTATGAAAAACCAAGAGCCAATATCATACTAAATGGTCAAAAACTGAAATCCTTCACACTAAAATCAGGAACAAGACAAGGATGTCCACTATCACCACTCTTGTTCAATATAGTTCTGGAAACATTAGCCACGGCAATTAGACAAGAGAAAGAAATAAAAGGAATAAAGATAGGAAATGAAGAAGTCAAATTGTCATTATTTGCAGATGACATGATACTCTCTATAGAAGACCCCAAGAACTCCACCAAAAGTCTTCTAGACTTAATAACCAAATTCAGTCAAGTAGCTGGTTACAAGGTCAACACACAAAAATCAATAGCTTTCCTCTACATGAATGACAGACTCACTGAGAGAGAAATAGGGCAAATAATTCCTTTCACAATAGCATCCAAAAAGTGAAATACCTAGGAATCATCCTAATGAAAGAAATCAAAGACCTCTTCTCTGAAAACTATAGCACTCTGAAAAGAGAGATTGAAGATGATATCAGCAAATGGACAGACATCCCCTGCTCCTGGGTAGGAAGGATTAATAGAGTGAAAATGGCCATACTTCCAAAACTGCTATATAGATTTAATGCAATTCCAATTGAGATCCCAGCAGCATACTTCATAGACCTCGAGAAAACAATCCAAAAATTCATTTGGAACAAGAAGAGACCCAGAATAGCAAAAGCAATTCTAGGCAACAGAGACATGGCAGGGGGTATCACAATCCCCAACCTGCAACTCTACTACAAAGCTACTGTGATAAAAACAGCTTGGTACTGGCAAAGAAACAGGCTTGAGGACCAGTGGAACAGATTAGAAGATGCAGAAACAACTCCAGACACACTCAGCCATCTCATCTTCGACAAAGGAGCCAAACACCCTCACTGGAGGAAAGATAGCCTCTTTAAGAAATGGTGCTGGAAAAATTGGGCTTCAACTTGCCAAAGATTAAAACTAGACCTATATCTCTCACCATGCACTAAACTAAAATCAAAATGGAGTAAAGATGTAAATATTAAAATAGAAACTCTGAACCAGTTGGAACAGAGGTTAGGTAGAACCCTTGAAGACATCGGTGTAGGAAAAGATTTTATGAACAAAACCTCAGTTGCCCGTGAACTAGCACAAACAATCAACAAATGGGATCTCTTCTTATTAAAAAGCTTCTGCACAGCAAGAGAAACCACCAGCAGTGTGAAGAGACAACCCACAATGTGGGAAAAAATCTTCGCCTGCTCTTCCTCAGACAAAGGTCTACTATCTCGAATCTATAAAGAATTTAAAAAGATCAGACCTCCCAAATTTAAAGACCCAATCCAAAAATGGGCATCTGAAATGAACAGACATTTCTCAGACAAAGCAGTAGAAATAGCAAATAAATACCTGAAAAAATGTTCAACATCACTGGTCATTCGAGAGATGCAAATGAAAACAATGCTGAGATTCCACTTCACTCCAGAAAGAATGGCTGCTATCATGAAATCAACCAATAACAAATGCTGGTGGGGCTGTGGGGAAAGAGGAACCCTGCTCCACTGCTGGTGGGAGTGTAGACTGGTGCAACCACTGTGGAAATCAGTATGGAGATACCTCAAAGAACTAGGACTGGAAATCCCATTTGACCCCGCCATTCCACTGCTGAGGATCTTCCACAAAGAATTAAAAGAATCATACCACAGTGATATATGTGCACCCATGTTCATAGCAGCACAGTTTGTAATAGCTAAAACTTGGAAACAGCCCAAATGCCCATCAACTGGAGACTGGATAAAGAAAATGTGGTTGTTTTATAAAATGGAGTACTACTCAGCCATAAAAATGAGAAATTAGAGACATTTATAGCTAAGTAGATGCACATTGAGGCAATCCTCTTAAGTGAAATAAATAGGATATAGATGTGTAAATACCAAATAGTTTCTCTGGTGTGAGAAGCTGAAAGTGTAAATAAGGACTAAATGTATAATAGGTAATGTGAAATAGGAAGAAAAGAGGCAAAGGGGAGGGAAGTGGGAGGGCTAAGGGAAAGCATAGAAGGGAATGGGATTAATATGAGAAAATGGAAATATAGGGACAAAATTTTTTTAAATAGGGCTGGAGGGGTTGAAAGGAGGGCTGGGCAAGGGTGAAAAATAAGAACCAAGAGAGACTATGTAAAGGTGCAAATTTCCAATGATGAATGTCATTATATTGTATACCTAAAATGTACCAATGATTAGAATGAATAATCGATAATGCAAAATAGGAAGAAAAGGTCCAAAGGGGTAGGGGTAGTGGGAGGGGCAGGGGAAAGGAAAGAAGGGAAAGGAAAAAAATGCTGAGAAATGGAAAAAATGGAAATAAAGTCTTTGTAAATAGGGAAGGGTGGAGGGCGTGAAGGGAGGGCTAGGAATGGGGAAAAAATAAGAACCAAGATGCATTATATAAAGGTCCAATTCCCAATGAGAAATGTAATTGTGTTGTATACCTACAATGTAACAATAAAAGAATTTAATACAAAAAAACCCAAAATTCAACTCTATATTGCCAACAAGAGAAACACCTCATCCATAAAAAAACAGACTGAAAGCCAAGAAATGGAAAATGATAGTCCATGGATGCGGATCCTGAAGGCAAGGAGAAATAGCTGTCTTAGTTTCAGACAAAGTGAACTTCAAGTCAGAAATGATCAGAAGAGACAAAGAAGGTTACTACATACTGGTTATAGGAACAATGCAACAGGAAGAGATTATAGTTGTAAATATATATGTATTGAATGTCAGTGCACCCAACTTTATAAAACAAATAGTATTGGACATTAAAAAATCAGATAAACATCAACACAATAATAGTGGGGGACTTCAATATCCTCCCATCACAAATAGGTCAACTAAACAAAAAATGAACAAAGAAATATCAGAGTTGATCCACAGCTTCAAACAAATGGGCTTAATAGATATACGCAGAACATTCAACTCAGCACCAACAGAATGCACTTTTCTCAGTAGCACATCCAAACTTTCTCCAAAGTAGACGATATCTTAGGCCATAAGCGTGTTAAAATATATACAAAAGAATCAACCCAATCTTATGGATATTTTCACATTGTAGCATAATTAAACTAGAAATCAATACCAAAATAAATCACAGAAATTATACAAATACATGGAATTAATTACTACATATCCAGTAATCAGTGAGTCACAGAAAAAAAATCAAGAAAGACATCAAAAGCTCCTAAAATCAAACAATAATGGTAGTAAACATATGCTCACTTTGGCAGCACATTTAACTATTAATGGAAGCAAACACACCAGCATCCATGAATTACAATGAAGGGAGTCATAAGAGGGAGGTTTGTATCTGTGAATGCCCACATTAGTAAGACAGTGATTCCAAATAACCTAGTGATTTTGATTCCTGGTACCAAAAAAACAGAACAAAACAAAACCACCCTTCCAAATAACCTGATGATGCACCTTAAGGTCCTAGAAGACCAGGAGCAATCCAAATCCAAAACTAATATAAGGAAGGAAATTATAAAGGTCAGAGACTAAAATAAATACAAAGAATTAATGAGTAAATGAGTTGGTTCTTTGAAAGGATAAATAAATAGACAAAGTCTTAGCCAAACTTACCAAAAGAGGGAAAGAAAAGACTCACTAATGCAATTAGAAATGAGAAAGACAAAATCATAATGGACACTACTAAAATCCAGAGGAGTATAAATAACTACCTCAACAACCAGTATTTCAATAAATTTGAAAATCTCAAAGAAATAGATTAATTCTTAGACACAAATGAATTACTGTAACTGAACCAAAAAATATAAAATCCCTGAATAGTCCAATAGCAGACAATGATATTGAGACAGTAATAACCCTACAAACTAAAGCAAACAAAACAACAGGCTGTGATGAATTTTATAAGAACTTCAGAGAAGAATGAATGCCAATATTCCTCAAACTCTTCCATGAAATTGAAGAAGAAGGAAGTCTTCAAACTAATTCTTTGAAGCTATCATTACCCTGATACCAAAACCACTCAAGGACTTAAAAACAAAAGAAAACTACAAATCAAATTCTTTAATGGACATATATGCAAAAAATCCTCAACAAGATACTTGCAAACAGAAAACAAATCATTAAGATCATACATCATGACCAAGTTGGCTTCATCCCAGGGTGCCAGGATGGTTCAACATATTTTAATCAAATACAGTATATCACTTAAACAGAAATAGGAATAAAAATTACATGGCCATCTAGTTAGATGTAGAAAAGGCCTTTGACAAAGTCCAACATCTATTCATGGTTAAAAACCTTGATAAAAATTGATATAGAAGATTTAGCTCAGTGGTTCTGCTGCTCTGCCTCGCAAGCGCAAGTACCTGAGTTCGATCCCTGGTACAAAAAATAAAAATAATATAGAAGGACCTTATCTTAAAATGATCAAAGCCATTTAGGATAAACCCACTGCCAACATCATGCTAACTGGGGAAAACTGAAAGCATTTCCTCTAAAATCAGGAACAAGTCAAGGGTATCCACTCTCTTGGCTCATATTCAATGTAGTACTTGAAACTTTAGCCAGAGTAATTAGGCAAAAGAAAGAAATAAAAGAAATTCAAATAGGAAAGGAAGAAGTAAAAAAAAATCATTTGCAGATCACATGATTTGTTACATAGAAGATGCCAAAAACCCCACCAAAAGCCTCTAAGAACTAATAAATTCAACAATGTGGCAGGACACAAAAATCAAATGTTTTTATACACAAAGAAGGAGCCCACCAAGAAGGAAACCAGGAAAACAATCCCATTAGCATAGCTTCAAAAAAGTTAAATATGTAGGAATAACAAGACCAAGGAAATGAAAGGCCTCTATAATAAAAATGATATTGCTCTGAACAGATTGAAGAGGACATCAAAAAATAGAAAGATATCTCCTATTCTTGGATAGGTAGAATTAATCATGTTCAAATGGCCACATTACCACAAATGATATATAGATTTAATGCAATTCTCATCAAAATAACATCAGCCTTTTTCACAGACTTGTTTTAGAAAAAATAATTCTAAAATTTATATGGAATCAGAAGTGACCCAGAATGGCAAAAGCAATCTTGGGCAAGAAGAGCAAGGCAGGAAGCACGCCAACCTCAAACTTTTGGTTATATCACAAAGCTAACGGTGATAAAAATAGCACGTTAGTGGCACAAAAGCAGAAATTTTGACCAATTGAATAGAATAGAAGATGCAGAAATAAATCCAGCCACCTCCAACTATCTGATTTCTGACAAAGCATCCTATAATGTATGCTAGAGTAAAAACGGCCTCTTTAACAAATGGTACTGGGAAAACTGGTCATCCATATGCAGAAGAATGCACCTTGATCCATATCTCTCAATCTGTGCTAACATCAAGTCAAAATGGAACAAAGACCTATATATAAAAACAGAAACATTGAATTTGTTGAAAGCAGAACATTGGTAAAACTCTTGAAGACATAGGCATAGGCAAAGACTTGCTAAACAGAAGCCTGATTGCACAAAAAAATAATACCAAGAATCAATAAATTAGATCACATCAAATTAAAAACTTCTGCAAAGCACAGGAAACAAGCAACAGAGTAAAGAGACAATTTATGGAATGTAAAAATTTTTTTACCAGCTACTCCTATCAGAGGAATAATATCTAGAATATACTGTATAAATAACTCACAAAAATTTAATAGGTTCCCCAAAATAAAAGACCCAATAAAAAAAGCAATTGAAGTGAATAAACACTTCTCAGAAGAAAAGATGCAAACGATCAATAAATACATGAAAAAATGTCCAGCATCTTTGGCCATCAAAGAAATGCAAATCAAAACATTAGTGAGATTCCACCTTATGCAGTTAATGATTGCCTTCATTAAAGACAAAAAACAACAAATGCTGGCTACAATGTGGGGGAGAATAAACCCTCCTATAATGTTGTGGGAATGTAAACTAGCACAACCACTTTGGAAATCAGTATGGAAATTTCTCAAAAAACTAAAAATAGAAATTTCATTTGATCCAGCTATAGCTCTCCTCTGTATTCTCCAAAAGACCTAAAGTTATCATACTACAGTGTTACATACATGCTAATGTTTATAGCACCATGATTCACAATAAATCATGGGAGTGGCCTACATGTCCATCAGCAGTTGACTGGATAAAGAATATGTGATGTACATATATAAAATGGAGTACTATTCAGCCACAAAGAAGGATAAATTTGTGTCATTTGTAGGAAAATGGCTGGATTTTGAGACCGTGATATTAAGTAAAATAATTCATAAGTCAGTCACAAAAGGTTAAATGTCACATAGTTTCTCTAATATAAGAGATCTAAAATTTAAATAATTTAAAGAGCAAAATAAAAGGGCCATGTTAACAAAAAGGATGGTAGGGGCTGGGGATTTAGCTCAATGGTTCCATTGCCTGCCTCGCAAGTGCAAGGTCCCGAGTTCGATCCCCAGAAGAAAAAAAAAAAAGAAAGAAAAAAGAAAAAAGACGGTAGAGGGGAACTGGGGAAAGAAGAAGGGGAGGATGGGGATACATAGGGAGTAAAAATGATCAAGGTGTAATATGTGTATGTATCAAACCCCCAACCTCAATGTAACTCCTATGTATTGCAAAAATATACTAATAATTATATTTGAAATGAATAAGGATTAGATTCAAGAGTTTCAAAGAATGTTTTTTGGCAAAACATAGATGACCCATCTTAAAGGATACCTCTAAGACCATATATTTATCCCCAACCCCAAACTGCAGAGCAACTCTCTCCTGAGTGCCTGCACTTATTTTCTCTGAGTGTGTACTTCTTCAGCTCTGATTAATAAGTCTGCTTATGCCTCTCACCAATACATCCTGAATCCTTATTTTTGGTTTCTTTTTTTTTTAGTATTGAGAGTGAACCCAGAGCTTTTGCACTGAGCTACATTCCCAGCCCTTTTGTTTGTTTGTTTGTTTGGTGCCGGGGATCAAACTGGGGTCCTTGTGCTTGCACAGCAGGTGGTGAAACCACTGAGCTAAATCCCTGCTCCATCCCAGCCCTTTTGTAAATTTTTCTTGTCATTGTGGGATTGGGTCTTTCTAAATTGCTAAATTACCTAGGCTGTGATTGAACTTGCAATCCTCGTGTCAGCCTTCCATAGTGCTCGGATTACAGGTGTGACCCACCTTGCTCATCTGTGAAATTCTTTTTCTTTAACAAGAATTGATAAACTAGGCTGGGGATTTAACTCAGTGGTGCTGTGCGTGCACAAGGTCCAGAGTTTGATCCCTGGCACCAAAAAAAAAAAAAGAGATGATAAACCTACTCTGTTGTGGGGAGGGGAGCAAGATGAGATCACCATTTCCTCTTCGGAGGACCTCATCAGACACCATCTGGTAACATCCAATAGTCTCTTTTTTTTTTTTTTTTTCCAAAAACTCAAGCATTTTAAGTACACATGCTGTTTTTGTCCCAGCAGGCTATATGATTAAAAGCATGGATTCTGGAAGCAGACAAACCTTAATTTCTAACCCCATATCTGATACTATCTAGCTGTGTGACCTGCAGGCGGTTATCTAACCTCCCTGAGCCTCCCTTTACCTGTCTATAAATAGGAGCACTGCTTGCCTCTATCCTGTGGAGTCTTGATGATACAGAATGAGGTCGCACATATGTGTTGGGCTAAAGATCTGGCACATGGCAAGTGCTCAGAAATGTTAGCTATTATTGTTATAAATTTGGCACAGTTTTGGAGAACAAATTAAATATAAATTAGGCATGTCTATAGTTCAGATATTAGAACTTCACATCATTCATTGTGTCTGATTTTGTCATTGAACAATCTATCTTGGGTTCAGGACACACTACTTTTAAATATGGCAACTTGGCATTTGAGAAGAGGCCGTCTCTTGAAAGGGCCCTTACTCTACCTGGGAGGAAAGGGATATCTTTATCTCTGAAGATACAGGGACACAGACGAGAATCTGAACAAGCAGGCCGCCTCGCTACTCTACATCAAATCTAAGCCAAAAAGTACTTGTTTATTTATTTCTTTGAGTCTTCATTCCTTATGACAGCTCTTGCATTAAATAAATTTGGATGCCTTTTTTTTTTGGTTAATCTGTCATTTGTTAGAGCCTCAGCCATGAACTTAATGATGAAAAAGAAAGATATTTCTTTTCCCTTATAAATTACAGGGATGGCAATCATCCAACTGGTTAATTGTTAGGTATAAATAACTAAGAACAGTGACAGTGTGCTTCTTCACACACGCACGCACACACACACCCGCACACACACATAGCACTCTTCCTCTATCAAAATAGTCAAGTATTAATAAAATACATCAGTAATTACCAACATTTGCACATAGTGCAAAGTGTAATTGTGTAATTTACACATAGTGTAAAGTACAGTTGTATCCAAAAGCATGTGTTCTACAGAGCTAGAGGAAGGAGGAGCTGTACATATGCCCCTTCAGAATCAAGACCTCTCTCTTTTCTCCCTGGAACAGTGTTTTTTAGGGCTGTTAAGAAGGTAAAAGAGTTAATGCATGTAAGCCTTAACTCAATGGTTGACATATGTTATCCATTATTCTTAATATTCTTGTTATTGGAAGCCTTTGGCTCATGATAACTGGTGTTTTCAAGAGCCACTGGCTGCATAAACCCCAGAGACCCTGGCATGAGTATCTCTGGTGTTGGGCCACAGTCCAGACGTGGCACCACATCACTCACTCATGGGAACTTGGGTCTGAAGATTTTATAAAATCTGGGCCTACTTCAGTCTCAGTATATTTGCTCTGGGGAGACCCTGGGAGTGTTTCCTGTTGGTCCCCTTCTTTTACAGAGAAGGAAACCTAGTATCCCCCACCCCTGAGGGAAAATTTGAGACCCCACAGCCTGTGCCTGCCAAATGCAGGCCTAGAATACAGAAGAGCCAGTTAAAATATGCCTATTAAAATACTTGCTTGGACTTTCTAGGGATCTTCTTTAGTGCTGAGGTAGGATAGAAAAAAATAAAGAAACTACAAAGGAGACATGGGAAATCGTAATTCTAAAATTGTACTTCCAAGAAAACTTCAGAAGAGAATGAAAGTTACCCAAGGATATCCATATCTTTACTCCCTAGGCTTGTTTGTACTCTCTAGCTTATTAGTTTGTTTTTTCCAGGCCCATCATACCCAAATCCCTAAAGATACTTTAAGTCCATACATTAATCTAGTTGATAAGGTAAAGGGCAGCAAATTGACCTTAAGATGAAGAAACAGATTCAAGAGGTTCAAAGAATGTTTTTAGGCAAAATATCTTAGATCACCCAATATAAAAGATATCTCCAAGAACCCACATGTATCCCCAACCCAAGATTATAATGTGCCTTCCTCACTTGAGGGCCTGCATTCTATTTTCTGAGTGTGGACTTCATTAATTCTGACTAATAAAACCTGTCTATGCTTCTCATTGACTCATCCAGAAATTCTTTTTCTGTGATGAGAGTCAGGAACCTCCTTGGCAGGCTGAGTTGAAGTTTCCATCTTTTCCTTGGAGGACTTCCTTGGACCTTGTCAAATGACATTGCTATAAAATACTTTAGCAGAAAATTTGCAATATACATAGGAATGAAGCAAGGCAAAGTCTTAAGGTTTTGCCTAGGCTACTATGGACATGGGAGAGAACCTCAGCTGCTTGGTGGCCATGGGCATCAGACAAAAGTGATTGGATCAGGTGTGGCCCTTAGGAGCTAAAAACCACACTCCTTGGGATCTGGAGTAAGAGCCCTCTACTCTCCAGACAAGAGAAGCTGCAAATTGAAGTGGTTGAGTTTGAAATCAAGCTACCTTGGGACATGTCCATTTCATTCTTCTCAGTGCAGGCCCAGAGAGGAGGGGAAAGTATAAACAGAAGAAAAGGAGTTGAAAATGTGGCATTAATGGGCACTGGTGGGCACTTTCATGGGGATAGAGGTTGGAGGGTGGAGGTTGGAGAATAAAGAGGCTCAAAACAGGCTAGAATAATCATGACTGTTTATGGAGGTGTCTGTTGGAGGAGTCAGTAAATGAAGCACTTCTTGTGTATTTTCTCAGTTTGTCTGAAGATGCAGGTATGTGGTTATTCCCGAAGGGTATCAGAATATGCCATCTCAAAGTATATTTCTTTAGCATATGAGTTATTTTGAACTAAAGACCATTTAAAATGGCAGATGAAGAAAACATCTAAAAACAGGGCACAAGTTTTCCTTTTGTAAAGGAAATTTATATATATTAAATGTGTCTTCTTGTTCTTTATCAAGAAGAGGACTTGACTCATCATTAACTTAAATCTATATTTAAAAACCTTCCTAACCAACTCTTCTTTGCCATACTTTTCCTGGTCATCTTTCTGTTGCTTGCACCTCTGCCCAGAAGCTCTAGACCCCTTTTCCTTCATTAGCCTAACATGGTTTATAAGCCCAAATTTTAACCATTCCTTTGTTACTCATCACTGGATGCTTTCATGTATATGCACAGTACACATGTTGATGAACTTCTGGATTTTTTTCTCTCTTGTTAATCTATCTTTTGCTAGTCTAATGTACCAGGTACCAGCCTGAAAACCTAAGATGGATAGGGGAAAAATATTTTTTTCACTCCCATACTTCCCCCTTATCTAGATGAATATAAGAGGAGGAGCTTACGGGAGCTCAGGGTCACAGCCTCAGTAGGTGGAAAGCTAGGATTCAAACCAAAGCTAAGCAATCTTCAGAGCCATCATGAGTTCTTACTTACTGGGTTGTACCCGCTAATCCTTGTAGATAGTGGAAATATATCTATTCACAGCAGGCAAAAGGTAAATGAATTAAGCTCAGGACAGAGGAACAGGCATCTCACTTGACATGAAATATTTACTAAGAAGTTGAGGAAAGTTCCAGTGAATAAATGAGGTAGAACATAGCTCATGGCTCTCCCTGTAAGAACTGTGGGATCCCTCACATCATCTGAGATGGTGAACTGGCTATGAGAAAAGGAGAAATGGGGCAAAGGGTATCAAATTCCTTAGGTTCCTGTGTCCAGACCTTGAGAGCAGTGGTGGACAATGGTATAGTTAGGTAGATGCAATGTATTCTGTGCAGAACTCTTGTGATGAGGACTATGAGAAAGAGGTTCTCTAGGAAGATACAGATTCCTCGAGAGGTAACGTGTACACAAGAATAGTCATACAAGATACCCTAGGAAAAATCAGATTGAGCCTCATTCACATTAAACAAAGAAGGTATTTACAATGGGCTTACAAGGAAAAAAATTTTCACTAATGAGGTTGTATTGTAATGAGGACTTGCAGGGGTTGCTTTTGCTAAAAACACTGACTCTTCATCTGAGCCTGCAAACATTCAATGGGTAATTAAAAGCAGAATAAAAACTTCCAATCTCTGCATCCCTTTTGCATCTGTCTCCTTTGCTCCGAGTTATGCTCTCCTGCAGTCACCATAGATTAACATCCTGTGATGAGCTGAAACTAGCCCCTAGGCAACAGCAATTTTCTTACAGCAGCAATCCTGTTTGGCAGGGGCTGATCAACCAGACCACAATTTGACCCAGACTGCTTGACCATGTGCTTCTGGCCCCCTCTTATCTATATGTGGGGAGCTCATGTCAGTACCCTCAAAGACAGGGCTGGAAATGCTAGTCCCCTTGTCTTCCCAGTAGACCTATGCTGATTAGAGTTCTTTTGGTTTTCACCATTGATTTTTCCATTTATTTGGGGTGGAGGTTGGGTTTGGGGATGGCCAGGCCTGATTTGTTGGGACCTTCAGGGTTGGGCCACAAGCCTAGGACTCTGATATTCTGATAAGAATATTTGAAGAGCAGGTGGCTGCTTTACTCAAAGAGTGGGCAAGATTCCAGGCAGAGGAAATGGATGGAAGTTGCAAAGTAAGGAGAGTATATGTTATGAATTGAATGTTTGTGTCTCTCCCAAATTCAGATGTTGAATCACTAATCTCAATGTAACGGCATTTGAGATGAGGCCTGTGGAGGAGTTAGGGTTAGAGGAGACTTTGAGGGTGGGTCCTTATGGTAGGATTAGTGCCCAGAAGAGGAAGATACACAAGAGATCTCTCTGACATATGAAGAGGATACAGCAAGAAGGCAGCCTTCTGGGAGACAGGAGGAGGAGCCTCACTAAGAACTTAGCAAAGTGGACTCACTGATCTCAGCCTTCAAAGCCTCCAGAGCTGTGAGAAATAAAATTTTGTTATTGAAGCCATTCAATCTGTTGTATTGCTACAGTAGCCTGAGCAGACTAAGACAGCGTGTAAGGAGAACTGTGTGTGAACAGTTTGGTTTGGCTTGACTATCAGTAGGGGAAAATGAGAGAAAAAGGCAGAAAGATAGATTAGAATAAAACTGAAGGACTTGAAGGTGACTTTGTTTTGAGGCAATAGAAACTCATTTGAAACTTGTGAGCAAGGGTAACATGATAAATCCTTTGCTTAGGAAGAATAATCCTACTCTTTCTAATCTTTGGCAGCATGGACAGACAGAGTATAAAGGCAGGAAGACAACTGAGAAGGCTCCTGCAACAGTTTTGGAAAAGAAGCAATGAGATCCTTGCGGACAGAGTCATGGTTTCCTTTGCCCGGAACATATTTTGCCCTCTCTTCTTGCTTTATTGTAGTTATTTTTCCTGTATCCATTAAGTTTCACTTCCTCTTCCTCAGATCAGATTTCCCTGTATAGGCCTTGATACCCTCTTTTTCTCGCCCTTATATCATTTATTACAATTATAATGAAGTGATTGCATGAATAGTCATTTGTTAACTTTCTGTCTTTTATAAGATCTTAAGCCCTTGAGGGAAAGGTAGGACTCTATTCTTTAATGCTGTATCTCCAGAGACCAGTGTAGTGCTTGGCATCTGGTGTGCTTGTGCTGTGAATGTATAGGAATAGTTTAGGGTAAAGTATAAGATAGGATTCAAGTACTGAGGTGTAATAAGTCTATCATTGGCTGGATATAGCAACTAATTGGTTGTCCAAGGGAGGGCAGAAGGCAAAAACTACTCTAAGAATAAGAACTCATAGATTTTCCTGTGACTAAATCTAGTAATACACAGAGGAAAATGGGGAGGAGGGACTTGAAAATGTAATATGGAGATACAGGGATAAAATTAGTCCGGTTTTGCAAACAATGTATTAGAGCAGTGGTGGCGATGTGTACTGCAGCTAGCTGTTATCATTGTAAGCTCTAAAAGGGTCACCATCACTGTATTAGAAGATCACCCAGGTATAACTGCCTAGTGGGCATTTGAAAATACAAGTTTGGAAACCAGGAGTGAAGTCTGGTCGCTGTTTAGGATGTCATAGAGATGCTTCATTTTCTGCCTGTGATGGCCTTCCTCTTTAAGTGAGAAAACTGTTCTTCCTATGCCTTTGAAGACTGTCACAGCACTGTGATTGAATATGGCCAATGAAATGGGAGCCAAATATGTGTATAATTTCCAAGCAGAAGCATTTAAGAACTAGTATGAGCTTCTCCATATGCTCTCTGTTATGGTTTATGTCTAGATGTCCCCCCAGAGCCTAATGCCATCATAGGGCTTTTTCAGAAGTGGCTGATTGAGAGTGTGTGACGCTGAGATTTAGGGTGTGTGATTACTGAATCAGTCCACTGATTGGTTTGGCATACCCTAATATCAGTAGTCTGGATAAGATAAAAGGGGCAGAAATTAAGGTCCCTTGTTGCTTTTTCTGTCTTCTCCTGCCATGAACTGTTGCTCCTCTGCCATGTGCCACCCTGCCTTGAAGCCAGCCGATTATGGACACATCTCTACAAACAGTGAGTTAAATTGTTGGGGACCAGCCATGATATACATAGATTGGTGAGAGGCCAGATTATAGGCCCCCAAGTCCCAAGGTGGCGATAACTTGTTTTAGGAACAGAGAAGTTCGCTGGACTTCTTGGCTGTGTGGAAAAGCCCTGATCACTGCACTCCAGAGACAAGACTACTCCTACTGAGGGCAATAAAAAATGCAGACATCTCAGAGTGGGGAAAGACCTTAACTTTTCCCTTTGAGATGCTAAACTTGGTCCCTATCTGGCTATTCTAAATTTACTGCAGTTCCTGGAATAGTACACTTCCCCCTCCTCTGTGCTGACAGACTCCTCCCATTCCCCCATTGCACACTGAATACTGTTCCTGTCTTTTTCTTTTATTTCCAGCCAGCAGCATTCTGAATGGTGCACGTTTCTCAGATAGGACCTTGAGATAAGGAAGAGGCCCCCCTTCCTGGATGCAATAGAAATGAAATACATCTTCCCTGTTTGAAGCCACTGAGATTTGGGAGTTTTTTGTTATAGCAGCTGAGTCTCTACTGTCTATTACAAGAACTATGTACTGATGAAGTCGTTCAGTTTTTTTCAGTGCTTATTTATTGAGAATTTACTTTGGGCCAGGCACTAGACATACCATAGTAAGAAAGGCAAACATAATTCCAAGGGAAAGAATGTGTAAAGAAGGGGAAAAAAACCCAGAAGTTGGAGGTAAGAGGAGCTACTAGCAGGGAACCAGAAGAGGATCCAGATGGTAAGGGCTCTAGGAAGGCGCTGAAGAATAGGAGAACACAGCATGAGCTAAGGAAGAGGCCACAGCCTGTGTCTTGCCTCAGGCCCTCATGGGATCTGAAAGGGGAGGAAGAACTGGGCGCTGGGTAAGATTTCACAGGCTTGCTTCCCTAATGCAATCATCCTTGAAGAGTGGCCCCCTACTGTGAGCATCAGCATCACCTTGGAATTTGTTAGAAATGCAGAATCTCAAGCTCCGCCCAGGATCTACTGAATCAGGGGGTGGGTCCATTGAACTGGGTCTTAACATGCCTGTCAGCTGATTGTGAGGCACACTGCTATTTGAGAATTCTGCTCCTGTGTACCCCTCCTTAAAGACTTGACCAAGTTCTGTAACTGAGCGGATCAGTGCTCCTATAGCCACTAGAGGATCTGTCTGTGCTCTCTGCCAGCCATTGTGGTGAGAATTACTGAGTAATGAAGTCCCTGTGGACTTCTAAGAAGACAAAAGACTCCAGGGGAGGGGACTAGGAGGTAAGGATGATGGCCATGGTGACAAAGGGTAACATTTTGAGGCAAATTTCTTGATATAGTGCTTCTGTCAGGAACCACAAATCACACATGAGGTTAGAGGTACTTCCTTCTTACAGGTACTCCCCTCTCTGGAATCTGTTAGACCTTCCAAGTTACTAGTATACCCTGGGTAGAGTTGAACTGCATGCAGAAGGATAAACAGGAGTTAAGAAAGGGAAGAGAGTGGGGAAGAACATTGTAGACATAGAGCAGTTACCTGGGAAAAAGTAAATTTTGCTGAAGAATGACAAGTATTAATCATGTCAGTGTGCCTGAGTACAGAACATAAGTGTGTATGAGATAAGATAGTGGTGGTTCGGAAGATGGTAGATTATGCAGGTCCCTATAGGTTGTACCCAGACTCAGGGGTAGCACTTGGGAAAAATGGGTTAGCTGGAGGACAACTAATATTCTTAACTCAGTCAGGGGCCTGTTACAGTCAGTATATGAGTTTCCTCTTTTTCTTCAAACCTTACTTTGTGGATCCTATATCAATTTAAAAATAGAATTAACACTTCCATTTGTTATTTTTATTAATAAAATTCCTTTATAACAAAAATACTATAATAAAATCAATAGCAACATCAAAGAAATAGTATATTCTACTTGAGTTAGCAAATAAAAGACTCTGGATCAGATAAAAGACCATTTTTCAATGAGGTAATTGCTGTTATTTATTTAGCTTACTGTAAGACAGATACACTTATGTAAGTAACTCGCTTGTAGTCAATCATTTATTTTTTGTAACTACCCTATGCTCTGTAAGGAGATGGTAATTTCCATATTTTGAAGATAGGAAGATGAGACTCACTGGCATAGTTCCCCATGTGGACAAGGACCAGGTAAGAAGTCAAACCCAAGTTTCTGATTCCAGTATCCCAGCTCTGAACCTCATGGACTTTCTGTCTCCTGTGATCTTTGAAGCCTGGAGTCGGCAGAGACACAAAGGGATAGAGCCCTAATTTCCCTGGCATGGAGCAGAAATGGAGCTGGGGAGTTCTGACCTTGGAGGTTCATCTGTTTGTTTTTACCTCTGTTAGATCTGATCAACTTATAAGAAATGAACCCAGCATCATCTGTCATGACTTCTTAATCAAATAACTGTCACTTTACAAAAATGAAGGACCTACAAATACCAAATAATTATTTTTATAAATGAGGCTAAATTGAGAATTCAATATTTTTGAGGTTGAAGAGCTTTTTGATGCCCTTGGGTTATCCTGAGTAGTGTCATTCACTCATTAGAATGGTTAGTTATAATTTGGGCATTGGGTGTTGCCCAAGAAGAGCAGAAGGACAATTTGCTGTGAAGGACAAGCTGGAATCTTATATTAGTTGTGAATGCTGTAGAAACAGACAGCATATGCACCTCCCTGGGATTGTGTAGCCTTCGCCCATTATTCCATGGATTCATTTCTTTGTCTTTTTTTCTTTTTTGGTACCGGGGATCAAACTTGGACCTCCAAGGTCAGAATCTCCCTTTGTATCCCTAACACGTTACTAGAGTGAGCCAGGTTATGCTATTGTTACCAGGTTCTGGGGTCTCCTTCTAGAGATGTTTTCTAGGTTTTTTTCTGTCCTGAACAAAGGCTTGGTCAAGACAAGCACGTAGCCAGGTTTTGCATTTATTAAAGATAAGAAAAGAAACATGCTCTGCAGAGTGACCATGGGCCAGTTAAAATTAGGAAAAGAAGTACATTCTATAGGGTGAGAGCAGATCACTGTGAAAGAGAGAACACAGTGACCAAGAGCTTAATGACAGTTGTGTTTTGTATCTTCTATCCTCAGGCTGTCCTATCAAAAACCTGCTTGAGTTCTTGCAATAGTAACTGAAGATGGAATTCTCTGATTGGTCTTAGGTGCAGTGCTTTGGGAATCATTTTTCTGTGCATTTTCTGGATCTCTATTATTGACATGTCACGCCTCCTTCCTTAGCCAGTTCCCTAATCTCCTGTGTCACTGTGGTAACCAACAACCTACACGTTAGTGATTTAAAACAACAAAAGTTCTTTTTCCCTCATGACATAGTTCACTATAGGTCAGCTGGGGACATTGTGCTACATTATCCTCTGTCAAGGCCACAAATCGATGGACACTCAACTGTCTAAAGCCTCATTGTGGTTAACTTACTTATTGACTCATAAAGTCTTCTAAATTCTTCTATGTGTCATTGTGACTTACCTAACTTCAAAAGGGATAGTACATTCTACCATGTGCCAGAAGGAAGAGAACCAAAAATCACTAATGAATGCCACTCATGACTGGCACATAGCCCCACTAGTTTATCAAAATATTTTCTCACACAAAAAGATAAAATTCTGGTGGTAGTTGCTTTGAGAATTAATTTCACTCAAAGAGAAATCTGGCTGTCATCTTTGACAGGGACAGAAGAGTGGAAGGACTCAGGGTAAACTCTAAATCCTTAGAATTTACTGGAATGTCTTTGTTATTCATGATGGAACCTTGGGCCACACTGATGGTTTATGCTAATGAGATGACTCAGGGCGGGACTGACAATGCCAGAAAGACTTAAGTGATTAGAGGGTTGGGATATCAGCCATGTGATATCATCCCAACCTCTGGGAAGGGATGGGAGCTAGAGATTGATTTCAACCAAATGGGCAATGATTCAATTATTGGTATAAGGAAACCCAATAAAACACGGGACACTGATACTTGGGTGAGCTTCCAGTGTTGGCAGTACTCCATGCCCATATTATTACACATTGATGCTAGAGGATGACATATCCTTGAGGAGCCAGAAGCTGCCTTTGAGAGCCCTTCCAGCCCCAGGTTCCTCCCTATGGACCTTTTCCTTTGGATGGTTCTGATTTGTATCCTTCTGAATAATAAACTGTAATCCTAAGTATTGTGTACTCCTGAGATCTAGAAATAATTCTTGGAATGTATTGACTATGAGGGAGTCCATGGGGACCTCCGAATTTGTAGACAGCTAGTCCAAAATGAGGGTGACCCTGGGAACCCTCAAACTTGTGACTGTTAGAAGTCTTGTGATGACCGGGAAGTATTAGAAAAATTGCCTTTAATCTTAAGTTTGGATAACTCTAGATATTATATAATATGCCTAAAACCTACAACTAATAAGGATTATTGCCACTCTCAACAGAGTTGGGGCACTTGGTGCTAGAAATAACTACTGTATCTCTATTTCAACCTCCTCTTGTTAAAAATTTTAGTTTGGTCAACTCTTGATTAACAAAAGTCAGTTTGAGATAAATGAGAAGCACCTGGCTCTCAGTTTTTCTAGTGCTGGCTGTGGGGGTCATGGCTTGGCCAGCGGCTGTCTGCCCTCTTCCTTCTGTTCACCTCGGGACCCTCCCAGTGGACTGGGACAGCTTGCTTCTGAGTCCTCCCTGGCTCTCTACTACTACAGCAGCCACTCTCCTCCAGACTACTAGAAACATGAATGCAGCTCCAGTGTCAGGGTGGTGCCTCTTTCAGCTCTCTTATCCACTTTAGATGCTACTTTGCCTTTTTGAAGAACGGAGGAGCACTCTGGAGTTGCCAAGATCAAGGAGGGAGGGATCAGGGCCCATTGTTAACATCCTCAAACCTTCAGACCCAGCCTTCCAGACGATTCCCTGTTTTCAGCCCTGCCTCCTCACTGGATTGCGGCATGACACCTGAGGCTGTCCTGGAGCCCTGGACCAATCACAGGCCTGTACTTGGACCAATCATAGGCCTGCAGCTGCTATATAAGCAGCACGGCCCACATCCTTTTCAGGTTAGTCTAGGAAGGCTCCTTCCCATGTACTGACACCCCCTCCCCTCCCCACCCCCCCCACCCCCTCACCCTCATCCTCATCCTCAACCCCACCCATGCTGCAGTACAGCCCTTGTTAAAATAAAGATTCACTTTGGTGGTCCTGTAAACCTGCCTGCTCATGATTTATCTCTTGAGTAATGTGGGCTTCAAAAGTCCTGTAAATCTGGTGGGGATTCTTATCCTAAGTAATGTACACAGAGCAGTTGGTTCAAAAGAAAGAGCAATAAACATTAGGGGCTGCTAGCTCTGAAGAGCTGTAGACCAGCAGCCAGTGAAGATCAGCAGCAGAGACCCGCATGGGGAAGAGTCTGTCTACAGTGTCCAGCACAAGATGTTAGTGGCCGGCAGCAGTGACCAGCAGCTGGTTGTGTCAACTGTTGTCATCCAGCATTATCTGGAATCATCTTTGACTGCAGGACTGCTAGCCCAGCTGCACCTTTGCTGATCTGCAATTTCCACAGGAATCAAACAAACCCTACCTAGGCTGATTGGCAACAAGCTCCATGTTTTCATAGTTAAATCTAAACTCAGTCAGTTTAGATTTCATCTGTTTATTTCCTTTGCCCTAGGAACGGTTTGGGAGAGGTGACCCATGTGTTGGTAAATCATACCAGGAAAGTGGAATTGGTCTTGGGTTCCAGTCCTTGATGAGCCACAGCTGACAACTACAAAGCTGTCCATGGTCTCAGATGTCTAGTAGGCCAACTTACTCTGTGTCCTCCTTATCCTGGACTGCTGCCATTTTTACTCAGGACTGCCACATCATCTTGGGTCAGGGAGCTCTGTGAAATTTGGCATCTTCTGGGACACTGGGAGCAAGGTGTTAATTTCCTCACATTTGGATACCCCCTAAATCTGTCTGGGATTCTATCACCTTCCCATAGAGAGAGAAACAGGGACACACAGCACTTTCTCGGAGGCCCACACCAGTGTATAAGCCTGACACTCTTATCTGACTTTTTCCCAACAATTTAAGCATTTCTGACCTAGTTTCAAAGAGTAGAGGGATCTGTATGTCATCTATTGAGTTTCTAATCTGTTAAATTCAGTAGTGGTTCTCAACTCTGACTGCTTACTAGAATCACCAGAGTGTGGGTGAGTGGGTGGATGAGGAATTTAAAATACTAATACTGGGATCCACAGCAAGAGAATTCCTTTCAATTGGTCTAAGGCCAACTTCAGGCAGTGATCTTTTTAAAAAGTTCTCCAGATGATTCCAACACATTGCCAGGTGGAGATCCAGTGGTGACGACTTATATGCTCTGATTTCTTCAGAGCCCCCATTTTTGTTCTCCAACAAAGATTTTGTAACTCAAAAGTATTTTCTCTCTCCAAGAGCACAGCTTTTATAAATCAAATCTGTGTATTTCTGTCATGAGTTTCAAAGGCTTGCTTACAAAGTCCAAAGCACAAAAACTGACTGTAAATTCTCTGGAATCTGCCTTCTTGAGAAAGCTTGATCTCACCATGTAGTGATGTTGGGAAGGAGTGGAGTAAGAAAAGACATCACTGAGAATGTTAGTAAGCTTTCCATCATGGTGGCAAAATGCCTAAGAAAAACAACTAAAGGAAGAAAGGTTTACTTTGATTCAGGATTTCAGAGGTATCAGTCAGTGGTCACTTGGCTATGTCATTTCCAAGCCTGTGGTGATGTTGAACATCATGGTAGCAGGTATGTGGTGAAGCAAAGCTGCTTTCCTCATGTTACCTCATGGTGGCAGAGAAAGAGAGAGAGAGAGAGAGAGAAAGATACAAGCCACCAGGGACAAAATATACCCTTCAAGGGCACAACCCCCAGTCATCTATTCTTTCCAACTAGGCCCCACCTCCTAATCACCCCCGACACACACACACCACCAACAGGAAACCAAGCTTTCAACACATGAAAGCTTTGGGAGGACATCCCAGATCCAAACTATAACACTTAGTATGGAAAATAGCAGCTTAGATGTTAAAATAGTCCCCCTCCCCACAATCTGTATTAGAAAAAAAACCTCAGAGAAGCTAATTCTCTCCATATCCTCTGGTCAAAAAAGTCACATCTAAACATTTTCTCTTAATGTCACTCCTTAATGAAGAAGGCACTTAGGAGTTGCCTATTTTTAAGACCACTCAGTAACATTCCTTATTGTAGAGGCAGAAAGGTGTAATACCTTTCCTTACCTGTTTTAAGAATTATAGTCCCCAGGACTCTGGAAGGCCAGAGTAGGAGAATGCCAAGATTGAGCTCAGCCCAGGCAACTTAATTCAGTGAGATCCTGTCAAAAAAGGGAGGGGGGGGATGGCTTAGTGCCAAGGCTCTCTATTCAACCCCCAGTACTGAAAAAAATATAGATAAATGAAGTTGTGGTCAACACTTCTGCTAATCGATTAGAAACAGAAACTAACTATAAAAGTAATTCTATTTGGGATATTAGGAAATGCAGTTCAGGACACATAGGCTCAGTGAGCTCTCAGTCAGTGTTCCAAGAGAGGTAGGGGAAGTAGGAACATATATAGGCAAAAAGCTCTTGAATCATCACAAGATAATTACATTTATTTAAAAAGAAGCTCTCATTGAAGTTGGAAAAGAAGTCAAGAGCTACTTAACAGGGGACACACAGGCCTGAATGAAGATAAAGGAAAGAATGTATAAACAGAATGGGAATGGCCATAAAACTAGAGTCTGGTAACCTCTTGATATTTATCTTGATACTCTGAGCATGATGTAATTATCCAGTTTTTCTGATCATCCCAGATGTCTGCAGTCAAAGGATGGAGATTCACACGCTTAGGCTGCAGCTAAAGATTTTCGTAAGTCTTGTTCCTTTAATGGCTTCCTGACTCCATTTGGAAAAGCTCTTTTTTGTGTTACTTCCACGGTGAGTTTTTCCTTTATTTTCATACTACTCCAACAAAAGAATGGTTAGCCAAAAAAAAAAAAAAAAAAAAAGATACATAACAAATTTATTTAATCTAAGTCTTATATGATACAGGAGGCTTCAGAAATGAAGAAACAAAGACTCGGGGAATACTGTCTATTTTATGGTTAGGTTCAATGAAGAATGGATAGCCACACAGAAGCATGATTGTACAAAAACGGGTATGACCTAATGGTAATAGACTGAGGAAGAAACTCAGCAAGGCCTCTCCCAGTTCTTCTTGGCCTTTCTGCTTACCCAGCAAGACCACTCTGGAACAAAGGCTTTGTGACCTATTAGCAGACAAGATTGGTCAGAGAATTTCTTTTTTTGTTTTTAATCATTTATTGGTACATTTTAGGTATACAACACGTTTACATTTATCATTGGGTGCTTGTACCTGTACATGATGCATCTTGGTTTTTATTTTTTCCCCATTCTCTGTCCTCCCTTCACCCCCTTCACCCTTCCCTATTTACATAGATTTTGTTTCCATTTTTTTTCTTTTCTCATAATTTTTCTTTTCCCTTCTTTCCTTTCCCCTTCCCCTCCCACCACCTCTATGTCTTTGGACATTTTAATATTTCAAATTATCAATTATTCATTTTAATCATTTTAATCCTTATTTACACTTTCAGTTTCTCACACTAGAGAAACTATTTGGTATTTACACATGTGTGTCCTATTTCACTTAAAAGTATGGCCTCAATATGCATCCATTTAGCTATAAATGACTCTAGTTTCTCATTCTTTATGGCTGAGCAGTACTCCATTTTATAAAAAAACACCACATCTTCTTTATCCAGTTTCCAGTTGATGGGCACTTGGGCTGTTTCCAAGCTCTAGCTATTACAAACTGTGCCGCTATAAACATGGGTGTACATATATCACTGTGGTATGATTCTTTTAATTCTTTGGGAAGATACCCAGCAGGGGAATAGCTGGATCAAATGGGACCTCTAGTCCTAGTTCTTTGAGGTATCTCCATGCTGATTTCCATGGTGGTTGCACCAGTCTGCATTCCCACCAACAATGGAGAAGCGTTCCTTTCTCCCTACTCCCCACCAGCATTTGTTATTTGTTGATTTCTTGATAGCAGCCATTCTTTCTGGAGTGAGATGGAATCTCAGTGTTGTTTTCATCTGCATCTCTCCAATGACCAGTGATGTTGAACATTTTTGCATATATTTTTTGCTGCTTTTACTTCCTTGTCTGAGAAATGGCTGTTCATTTCAGATGCCCATTTTTGAATTGGGGGGATCTGATTTTTTTCAGTTCTTTATATATTCTAGATAGTAGTCCTTTCTCTGAGGTACAGGTGTTAAAATTTTTTTCCCATATTGTGGGTTGTCTCTTAGCTCTGTTGGTGGTTTCTCTTGCAATGCAGAAGCCTTTTAATAAGATGAGATCCCAGTTGTTAATCTTTGTGCCAGTTCCCGTGCTACTGAGGTTTTGTTCATAAAGTCTTTTCCTATGCCAGTGTCTTCAAGAGTTCTACTTATCTTCCAGCAAATTTAGTGTTTCTATCTTAATATTTAGATATTTAATCCAGTTTGATCTTAGTTTAGTGCATGGTGATAGGTATGGGTCTAGTTTTAATCTTTAGTATGTTGAAATCCAGTTTTCCCAACACCATTTATTAAATAGGCTATCTTTCCTCCAATGAGGGTGGTTGGCTCCTTTGTCAAAGATGAGGTAGCTGAGTGTGTCTGGAGTTGTTTCTGCATCTTCTAATATATTCCCTTCATCCTTGGGTCTGTTTCTTTGCCAGTACCATGCTGTTTTTATCACAGTAGTTTTGTAGTATAGTTTCAAGTTGGGGATTGTGATACCCCCAGCCATGTCTCTGTTGCCTAGAATTGCTTTTGCTACTGTAAGTCAGTCAGAGAATTTCTTTATGGCCAGTTTCTACACAGAAAGACAGTAGAAAGTTAAAGTCATATCTGCAGTCTATGTGACCCACCTTTGGAAAGTGGAATTCTGGGTTTTATTATTCACTTCAGTGGAAGAAGAGGTAGATAGGAGGGCACAAGAAGGTCAGGGAGAACTTATTTCTGAGGTTGCTTCTGAGGCCTTCCAATGTCATGCAGTTCAAAGTACTCAGCATGTCAGAGAGCCATACTTCAGGGTATTGTGTTCTGATTCCCAACAATATGGAAATAAGAATTGTCTCATAAAAATGTGACTGAATATATTTTTCTTGATAGTAACAAAAAATTATTTTCTCGGATTTTTTTCCTTTGAAGTAAGTGTTTCATGTACTTCAGATTTAATAAATTATAGAATCTGGGCATAGAGGCACACATCTGTAATCCCAGTAATCTGGGAGGTTGGGGCAGAAGTATTAAAAGTTCAGGGCCAGCCTGGGGGAGGGGGTGGAGATGTGAGAGAGACAGAGACGAAGATAGTGAGAGAGAGACAGAGACAGAAAGACAAGGAAACAGAGAGAGAGGTTGAGACCAAGAGAGAGAGGGGTTATAGGGCATTACAGAGCATTTGCAAGCCATAGATTAGCATTTGATGGAGTATTAGGCTTTTTTCCTGGGTTAGTTAACCCTGCTTGATGCTACTGATGTCAAGGTTAAGCTTCCAGTCTCCACAGACTCTGCTTACTTTTCTATATTCCAGCACTTTCTAAAATATGTCTACTTAGTCACCAGAGGAGCTGAGCAATATAAATAGGTAGAAATAGAAATTCAAGGCTTTTGCTAGAGAAAGAGGCAGAGAGAAGACACATTTTTGTTTGTGATTTTTCCTGGGTGCCAAATAACATAAATTTGGGGAAAAATTATAATATTTACTGAATGTTTTTTCTTTTCCCCAACATTTTATTTTATTTTTTAAAGTTTCAAACATACAGGAAAGTTGAAGGAATTTTAGGTTAACACCCATGTACCCTTCACTAGATTTTACTATTACTGGTAACATTTTACTGTTGTTGCTTCATCCATGTCTAACCATCTGTTCTGTCTCCCAGTCTGTCCAGTAAACCTACCTTCTTTTTTGATGCATGTCAAAGGAAGTTGAAGAAATCAGTAAAAATTACTTCAAAATGCATGTATCAATTTTTCCTTTTAGTGCTAAAATAACTTACTACAAATGTAGTGACTTAAAACAATATAAATTTCTTATGACTAAAATGAGTCTGCTGGGGCCAAAATCAAGGTGTCAGCAGAGCTGCCTTCCTTCTGGAAGCTCTAGGAGAGAATCTAGTTCCTAGCCTTTGTAGCTTCCAGAGGCCTCCACAGCATACTTTGGCTCTCAGCCCCTTCCTCCATCTTCAAAGCCAGCACTGTAGCAGCTTCAGATCTCTCTCTGATCTCAACTTCTAGTGTCACATCTTCTTTGCTGACCAACCCTCCTACTTCCCTCTTACAGGGGCCTGTGATTACACTGAGCTCAACAGATAATCTACCCATTTTAAGACTGGAACACGTTGGGGCTTAGCAAATGATATAGCTTCCCTTATTTCCCCCCTTCAAGCACAGGGAGGGGCTCTGTCCAGAATTCACAAAGAGAGAGCATGACTCTGATGAGGACTGTTACTATGGGTCATTGATGGGGATTGGCCCAGTGGGATATTTATATTTGAAATGGAAGGAGGAGGCAGTGCCTTGCAGAACACTCAGGGGAAAATAGGATGTTACTAAGCTTGACCATCAGTTGAAAGACCACTTAGTTATGACCACCCATTCCTCACTCCACTCTGGCTAAAGCTTTTCCTACTTCTCCCAGTTAGACCTCAGAAATGGAGGTGATTGGTGATCTCAGAAGGCTGAAAATAAACCCACAGTAAAAAGTCTTTGGACAACAGAAAAAAAACGAGTGTTGTGGAAGAATAACCACAAATGTAACAATCTACAGTAGGAAGCAGACCTATGACAGATTCGAATGGGAATCTTAGTCTAAGCAAGGCATTGCAAATATTACCTTAGTTACTTTTCTCATTGCTGAGACAAAATATCTGACTCCTGGCCACCTCTGAAAAGCTCCAACTATGAGTGCATGAGGCCTGGGGAGGGGGGGCGGATCTAGATACAAGCCATAACAAGTATGAAAGGAGAAGAGTGGTCTGAAGGAGAGCCAGATGTAGATACTAGAGATAAAGTATATAATTTCCAATATAAAGAATAGGTTAAAGAACTGAATGGATGGCAAATGGATAAAATCTAGGAAAGGCCCATATGTGTAAGGGACCTCGGTATGTGTGTGTAGCATCACAACCTGGAGAAAGTAGCATGCAAGATGAAATATAGAGTATAATAATGACTGAATACTGGGACTGGGAATGGGGGATAAAGGGAGAGTTTTAAAAATAAATAGAAAAATACAATAAGATAAATAAGGGCTCTTCTGTGAGAATAATGTGCTATAAACTGAGTTTAGTTGTGTTTTTAAAGTTAAAAAAAAAGAGAAACTATGAGAAAAAATAAGCTTTGCACCTGGGAAGTACTACTTCACTTTGGGATAGTGATAGCTACAAGCCGTAGGTGAGATGGCTGCGCCTGACCCCATCCAAGAAGGCTTTAGGCAAGCGGCGGACAGGTCATGTCCCCTGATGGATGGGAATGATATAAACAGTAATAGGGTGTTCTGGTGGGATGGAAAGATGTGAGAAAACTCCCAGATGTAGGAAAGCTGAAGAGAGATTCAGAGCCACCACCTTTAGCAGATGGTTCCAGGATGGGGTAGAATAAAAAAAGAAAAATTGAACATACTAAGATCAGAGGGTAGAATGCCTTGAGCAATGCTGAGGAATTAGGATAGTATTAATAATTTCATTAATAATAACATTGATTGAATAATATGTGTCAAAAATCTTTCATGAATGCCTCATATGCTTTATTTCATTTTCTCCTCACAGGAAGCCTATCACATAGAGTGCAGTGTTACCCTCCTTCTACCAGGGAAGGAGATAGATTGCAGAAGGGCAAGTAGCTTGCCAGTTGTCACGTAACTGTTCACATGATAACCAACATTTGACTTCAGGCAGTCTGCTTCTAGAATTCCACTTTTAATGATGGCACTGTCCCTCCTTCAGTGAGCAGGTGGAATCCACTAAATGTTTTGGGGAGGAATTGCAAGTAAGGGCATAGGTTTTTAGCAAGGAGGCCTTACCAGGTGTGTACAGGGGGCAAAGACTGGAGGCAAGTGGTCTATGAAGAGGCAATGTGGTAATGTCCACGTGAACTGACTGGGAACAAGCTAGCATGCTGCTAGGGAGGTGGGACAGAAAGGGACCACTGAGGTAGGGCCAGTGGGGCTGGTGATCTGGAAGGACACAGGTTTGTATTGTGGCCCTAGTGTGCCGGGCATTGGGCTAGATTCTGGGGACAGTGTGATGAAAAAGATGAAAATATCGACAATTAACTAATAATACCAACTACCATGAGGTAAAATGAGGTTATACAAAAGAAACATAGTCTGTAATTGCAGGATGCTCTGTGTGTGTGTGTGTGTGTGTGTGTGTGTGTGTGTGTGTGTGTGTCCTGGGGATGGAATCCAAAGCCTTGTGCATGCTGGGTACATTCTTTACCACTGAACTACACCCCCAGATCTTTGTAATTGCTGATCTTTTTACTAAAATAGCAAATGATATGCATAAGGTAGTCTTAATATTTCAAATTCTTGAAAAAACAATTTTGAAAAAAATCACCATTTTGGAATTTCTCTTCATAACCAAAAACTAGAATATTTGCCTTTAAAAAAGTAGATACCCTTTTCAAGTTAATAATTTTTTTTATTTGAAAAAGCACAGGAGCTGATTTAATGCCCATTTAATTGAGAGATGTAACTAGGACTACGATCTGATCTGTGATGCATAATTATGTAGAAATGTAAGATCTGTGTTTGTGGATAATGAGTGTGTTATCTTCAAGTAGATTTTAGAAGTCAGAATGTGTAGAAATTTTAACTGGAAGATCAAAGGTGCAAATCAAGAAAATTCATCCCCAGATAGAGGTTGCCTGAGGTGTAGCAATTTTATGAATATTTATATATTCATATGACTCATGCTATATTTGCCTTGGTTAGTGATTTGAATCCTTTAGACATCTTTTTATTCATAAAATATAGTTGTACTGCTATCAAATTGACTGTAATATTTGATACCTATGCAGACGTTTGTCTTCTGTTTGTAATGCAGGGATCTAATGAAATAGTTATCTTCCTAGAAAGTTGTGCTTACATAACATGTTGATAATAAGAATCAAATGTCTTCGGCCACCATCATCTCTCCCTTGGGTATTACACAACTGCTCCTTGGCTCTTCTAGGGTCCTCTTTTGCCCCTGCTCAGTACATTCAGAATGAGCTTTCAAAAAATAGGTTTGATTGTATCACTGATCCACTTTAATATCCTTTACTGGCCCATTGTTCCTTACCATTACCCTTGAGGCCCATATGATTGGGTTACAGTCTTCCATGACCCCTTCACTGTATACTACTTTCCCATCTCTTTGTATTTCAACCACAATGACCTCTGAATTTCTTCATTCTTCTTTCTACCTCAGTACCTTTGCATATGTATTGTTTTCTTCCTGAAACAATTCCCCTGTCCTCAAACCCCTCATCCTCTTACTGCTCACCCTTTAGTTCTTTCTTCATTCATAGAATATATCACCTCCTATGTTCCAGGAAATCTGAGTGTTAGAAATATTTCCCTCTTTCATTAACTAATATTCTAGTAAGGGAGGCATAAAATAAACTAATGTGAAAATATGCAGAATGTCAGGAGGCTAGATATGCTAAGAAGAGAAAAAAAGCAGATTAAGAAGGGTTGGAGATAGGGTTGATACTTTAGACAGCTGGGCTAAGAGAGCATTTGAGAAGAAACTGGAAAGAAGGGGGAGTAACTCAAAGGGCTCCTGGGATAGAGTGTCCTAGCTAGAGGGGGCAGCAGGCACAAAGTGCTCTCGGAGGGGCCAGGCAGAGCAAAGAGGCCAGTGTGGTTGGAGCAGCAGGAGCAGTGAGGGGAGAGTGAGGGGCAGGAGATGTGGGCGGGGGTGGGGTGGGGTGGGGGCTGCTCCCCGTGGAGGGGCTGTGATAGGCTGTGACAAGGATATCCCTCCAAGTGCTAAGGGGAGCTGCTGCAAGGGTCTGAGCAGATGAGTACCGTGATTTGATTTCTTTTTTGTTTTGAAGGTTGCCTGGGTGGATCATAGACAGGAAGCTGGGAGCAAGCAATGAGCCCGTAGCATGCATACAGATGAGAAATGATGGCGGGATAGGTTTTCATATAATTATCAGTTCATTTGTCCATTTATTGGGTTATGTGGGGGGTTTGGTGTTAAATTTTTGAACTCTTTATTTAAATTTTTAAAATTAATTTTATCAGTACATTTTAGATATACATAATGATCACATTTATCACAGAGTATTTGTACCTGTACATGATATATCTTTTTAAATCATCGGCCGGGGATTTAGCTCAGTGGTTCTAGCACCTGCCTTGCAAGCGCAAGGTCCCGAGTTCGATCCCTGGTACCAAAAAAAAATTAACCCATGATAAATCATCAATTAAGTTTATTGGTGCAATTTAGATATATATAATGATCACATTCATCATATGGAATTTGTATTGAACTTTTTATATATTCTGGACACCACTTCTTGGTTGGAAGAGTAACTAGCAAAGATTTTCTCCTATTCTGCAGGCTGTCTCTTTGCTCTGTTTTCTTTGAACTGGAAATCAGCATGTTAAGCTGATTTTCAGCAAAATAATCTAAATTCAGAAAGACAAATGTGTTTTTTCACATATTTGAAATCTAGAAAAAAGAAGAGAGGGAGAGAGATGACATGAAAGCAGGGGCAAGACTAATGGAGGGGACGAAGGAGGAGGAAGGAAATCAGGAATTGGGGAGAAGGAGAGAAGGGCAGGAAGAAATAATGGGGGGAGGAAAGGATCGAAGTATGCTGTATGGGTATGTGGATATTCCAAAATGAAACCCAGGATTCTGTATAGCCAGTACACTCTAATAAAAAAGGAGTGATGAAGATGGTGGGTAGAGGATATGGAAAAATGATCAGATTCTAGACATTTCAAAGGCAGAGCAGACGACTTTCTTTGAGCGCCTGAAAACCTAGGTCAGATCCCCTGGTTATAGTTTCTCATCAAATCATTGGCTTAGCACTCATTCAGCTCACTATTATGTATTCCGTGTGTGATTATGTAATATGGTAACCTGTGGAATTATTATTGGATCTTTCTGCCTCAAGGAGGGTGTAGATGTCTGAGGAAAAGGAGTTTTCTACGGTATTTTGAGATTCAAAAGTTTAGGCCCTCTCTGGAAAGCAAAGGTTTGGAAGAAACATGGGAAAAACTACCAAGGCCTCCTACTGCCAGAATCAGCTGAGAATGCCCAGGTCAGGCAATGAGTGAGAAGAGATGTAGAAGAAAAGGTAGAGGATGATGAAGAGCCAGGCTTTTCCCCTGTTTCCTTGAAGCCAAAGCTTCCATTTGAGATCTTCAGAGTAGACAGAGACTCCACCTGGGGCAGGATCCTGAGGCATGGAACGTCTGAAAACAATGTCTTAATGTACATCTCAGGAGGCAGAGCCTAAGGAGGCTTACAAAGGCATGATGGAGCCTGCGAGCAGCACACAACCCTCCTCACATACTCCAAAGCAGTGCTGTCTACAGTGTGGTAGGAACATCCCAGATTGTTGCTTCCTCCTAGTGTGGCCACTAGCCACATGCGGCTATTAAGCCCCTGAAATGTGGCTAGTGTGACTGAGAAACTGAATTTTTACAAATCTTAAGTAATTTTGATTTAAATTTAGATTTATATGTGGTAACGGACAGTACAGTCCAAGATGAGGTGTTTTTGTACAGGAGATTTAGATAGCTCCACAGTTCCTCCCATGCCCAATATGGCATGGAAACTGCAGATAGTTTCCTATGCACCCAGAAGGTTCCTGGCTGTCACTGAAAGGGCTGGGCTCAGAGCATCTTGCAGTTAGGAATGAGGGCCCCCAAGGTAATATGTCCCCACATGGATCAGTGTGGAAAGAAGATGGCTGAGACCAGATGCCCATTTCCACCAGTGTCTTGACCTAATGAAGCTCACTTTCCCCAGTGCCCATCTTAGTTATTTTTCTCATTGCTGAGACAAAATACCAGACACTCAAAGTTAAGGGAGGAAAGATTTATTGCAGCCACAGTTTGTAGAGGTTTCAGTCCGTAGTTGGCTGGCTCCAATGTAGGGTGGCATGGCAGAGGGGCATCACGGAGGAGAAAGAGTCTGTGGTAAGCAGGGAGGTGACAGTGAAACAGCAAGCAGCAGCAATAAGCCTGCCTCTCCCTTCATCCCACCCAGGCTACCAGCATTTTGGGTGGTGCTGCTCACACCCAAGGTGGGCCTTTCCATTATCCACACCCAGAACTATGCTAAACCAATCAGTGGACTGATTTAGTACCACCCACCCTTAATCCCAGTATCACACACACTAGATCCAGCCAGCTCCCAAAAGCCCACCTCTGAGCATGTGAGGGTTTGAGGGGACATTTAGATACAAACCATAATAGCCCCTTAGATGTACTGCAGGGAAAAGCAGGAAGATACCTGCCTGAATTGCAAGTTTCCACTGCTTGGCAGCTTAAGGCCTCTTAGTGAAACATTAACATGAGGTGTAGATAATATTGAGAGTACAGGGAGGTATCTCTTGCACACCTCATTGTGTAAACTGATACATAGTTAGAGACAGAGAGAGAGACAGAGAGAGCACAAGCTACATAGTATATATGATTAATTTTTATCTGCCTAAATCATAAGTACCATCAGAGCGGGTATATCCATAAAAGAAGGTTTTTGGTACAAGTAAAAGGAAATATGACCACAGAAACTTAAAGAATTTGAGATTTATATTTTTCACATAATAAATATGTTGGTAGTGGCAGTTGCTGACACTGGCTCATTGTTTAATGATTTCAGGGATGGTTTTTATTATTTTCTTTATGTCTCTACTATTTTCTCTCATGGTTATAGGTTAGTTGCCACTGCTGTAGCCATCATACCTACATTCAAGGCAGAAAGGGGAGGGTATGACTCAAGCTGTGTCTATCTTCATTCACCAGGAAACTAATGGCTTCTTTTCCTCAATGGTCAGAACTGAGTTGTGTAATCTTTCTGCATAGGGAAGTTGGGAAAGTGTGGAAGAGAATTGTCACAAGTATAATGACTAGAGATACATGTCTAATACTCAGCACTGTGTACATATTAAACAGGAATTCATTTAAATCCAGGATTTAAGGTGAAAGTTGTGTACAGTAAGAGTTTTCTGTGACTATACACTGAAGATTTTGCCATGTTGGAGGTCAACATGCTGGAAGCCTATATTTCGTTGGAAGGTCACGCTGTCATTTTGCCACTGTTGGAACAGACCACCTCTTTAGCAGGTGAATTGGGTAGCTTGTGTTAGGGGATGAAGTGTAGAAACAGCAGGATCTTCAGACAATAGGATCACACTCAGTGCAGCAAGATAATTTCATTCTGAGAAGCATATGGAGCACCCACAAGCTCATTAAATAAACCAGTCAGTGGGTAGAAATGCCCTCACCATTTAGTCACTCACAAGCTAGGAAGTGCGCGGTTCAGAGGAGCAGCTCAGTACTCGTCCACTGGAGACAACTGCCTGCTCCATCACTGATGAGTTAGCACTATGGCCTTGGGCAACATGACCTCTTTGTGGTTCACTTGCTCGTCTGTGAAAGAGGACTAATAATGGCACCAATCTCAGAGATTGCTGTGGAAATTAAGTGAGTGAATGCAGGTAAAGCCCACGTCTGGCCCATGTTAAGTGCCTTAGAAGGCTCAGCTGTTCTTATTGTTGTTATTCCACAGTTGCACTTAATCCTGTTAAATGTGCATGTGATGCTACTCTCTGGGGTGTTCAATCGATATTTGTTGAATTAATAAATAAATTATAATATTTAAAGTACTTTATTTAAATATCTTATTAATAGCAGTGGCTCCTAACATTGTCACTTTTGTACCTTTGTAACTTAATTATCATGTTGTATGAGAGGGAATTCACCAGAGGTGGGGTGGAAGTACCAGATATTCAAAGGATATTCAAAACAGAATCCAATCCTTAATAATGCAATTATTCATCACAGAATGGTCTGTGTAAATATTAGGAGTGTAGAACATTTAACCTCCTCCACATCTCTGTCAAACAAAAAGGTTGGACTAAGAGTGTTTTGCAAGTGGACTCCCTGAGTTGTTAATAGGTGTCCTTAAGTAAATTTGGGAAACCTAGGGGTCAAGTTAATTGGATTACTGCTGTCTCTTTTTTCCCTGCTGCATTTCTCAGAGGGCTTCGGGTTAATAGCCATTGTAAATCTCTGGAAGAGTGTACAGAATGAGTATTGTCCAGACTCCTTTGATAACAGAGCCCTCCTACTCCCCACCCCAGGATGTGGAACCTCCTCAGGTCTCCTGTTGTGGGCTGAGGGCCCTTGAAGTCCCTTGTCCATCCAACTCTAAGATTCCCTCTATGTCTAATGAAAGTCAGTAGGTGGAGTTTACTTTTAACATAGAATTACTTAGTTTGACTGCCTGAATGGCGATTTGTAAATGTCTTCGTTTGGCTGGGGCTGTTCTCATCTTTGCCTACACGTTGGGATCACCTGAGGAGATTTTTAAAAATACTGATGCTCAGGGTGCCTCTCCAGAGATTTAAATGTAATTGATCTGGGTGTTGCCCTGGCCTTAGGCTTTTAAAATCTCCCCAAGTAGGGCCGGGGATTTAGCTCAGCGGTTTCGCCGCCTGCTGCGCAAGCGCAAGGACCCGAGTTCGATCCCGGGTACCAAAAAAATAAAAAAATAAAATCTCCCCAAGTGATGTCTAATGTGAATCCATGGTTAAGAACACTGGGGTAGGGGGAAGAATCCTTGGCTGAGACACAATAACCTGGGTCAGAAATGCAAAGGGCATAGAGTTCATATGGAGAAATAGGAAAAACAAAAAGAGCAGACATGATGATTAAAACCCTAGAGATGGTACAAGAGTAAACTGTATAAGAGATGATGCTGATGGCAAGTGACAGAGGATGCTGGGACCGTGGAGGATGCAGCTACATATAGAGGTATCCTGAGGACCTCAACTAGAAAAGATCATACTCTCCTAAAGACCAAAACCAAACACAAAACAAAACAAAAATCTTAGAAACAAAGCTAAAAGATGGCCTGAATCAATGGAGGCAGACCCTAATAGCAAGAGGATTCACAACTTTAGAGTCAGGGTCCCAGCAAGGAGACTTAGGCAGAACTTCAAGTATTAGAGCAAAGTCTGAGTTACAGCTGAATTGACTGTCTCCTGAGAGTTCTTGTTTTTTATTTGCCTTGCCCTTTTTCCTTCCACAGCAATGAAGTTCATGGGCTGTGAAATCATCTCTCATAATTCATGCTGCCTACTGGGCTCCTATTGGACCAGGTGGGAAAGAGAGGAAGCCAGGAGCAACTGCGTTTGCATGATTCACTCATCTGTAGGATGATCCCGGAAGGTGACCAGACATCCAAACCAGTGTCAAGGGAGAACAGCAGCTCCAATCCCACCCAGCTGGCATTGTTCTGAGTATGTCCCGAGAGGGATAGTATGGCCCCAAAGGTTTCTAAGCCAAAGAGAGAAAATTGATTTAAGCTACGCTATATTGCCCACCCTGGCATGTATGATAGACATTGCTCACTAATCATGATACAATTTTTCAATGAGCTTGGGCACAACCTCAGTATGCTTCTTGATACAGAGCCCCAAACAGCTACCACCAAGCGATTCAGTATACCAGTACACCCAGTTCTGGGCTGTACTTATTCTCAGAGTTATGTGGTGACAGCACTGTGGTGGGCAACAAGGTAAGATCTATTTATTCAATCATCCTGATAATGAAGAGACAGAAATCTGTGCCTAGCTCTGTAGCAGGCATTAAAAATACAACAATGAACAACAGATATGATTCCTATACATTAAAGAGCCAAACAAACATAAACATATAAATGCTAACTGTAGCAAATGCTAATGTTGGTTTAGGAGGCTGATGATTAACACATTTCTCCCAAGCTTTACCTTGGTTTAGAAAAAACTAAGAGGTAGGAGCAGGAGTCAAGGAGCTGGAGAGAAGACTATCACCTTCCTTACTGATAAGAATATGAGTTAGGTATGGCCAACTGATCTTGTTAATGTGCCCACTCCTGAACTCATCACTTCTTTGCCCCACAAGCCCACGCCTCAGGGACTAACCCGAACCATCAGTCTCCTTACTGGGTGTAGAAAATTACAGACCAGCATCTTCAGGTGGGGGGACCAGGCAAATGTGTTGAGATCCTTCTCCCAAGCCCACCCATCAGAGGAGCAGTTGCTCCTCCAGTGGGGCAGGAAGTCAGGAGTGTTCCACCAGTGTAAGACACTCTACTTAAAAACAGGATTGGGGGCTGGGGATTTAGCTCAGTGGCAGTGTGCCTGCCTCGTAAGCTCAAGGTAACTGAGTTCGATCCCTGGTACCAAAAAAGCAAAAACAAAACAAAACAAACGAAAAACAAAAACAGGAATGGGGAATAAATCCAAGGGCTATATCAGGAAAATAAAGAGCATAGTAAGAGATTATAGGAGGGTTGCTTGCTTAGAATGTGGATGCTAAGAATTCTTTGGGTGAGATGCTTAAAATGACCCCAAGAGATTTGGATCCAAGAAACCAACTAGCTTACCATCTGGGACTAGATCCTATAGTGTTTGAGGTTAAGAAGCTGAGTTTTTTTTCTAAGACAATATTAAAGAATTTAAGCAGGGGAGCAAAGTGATCATCTATTGAATTCTCAAAAGTTTACTCTGCTGGCTATGGAGACTAGAGGCAGACAGGATGGAGTTGCCAGAATAACCAGAATTAGTCAATGAATAAATTAATAATAAACAGAATGCCAAATTAAACTTGAAATTCAAATTAAAAATGAATAAGCACATCCCAAATATTATATGGGACATATACTTAAAACATTTTCAATTGTTTACGTGAAATTCAAATTTAACTGGGTGTTCAGTATTTTATTTAGCAACTTGAGATGGGAAAAAATCAGAGAAACTAACTAGGTTGTTCTCACAGGAGTTGGTGATAGTGGAGATAGAGAGATGGGGTAGATTCCAATCCTATTTTGGAAGCAAGCTCTTAGAAATGGATTGACGTGGTAGGTGAGGGAGAGACTCTCAGGTCAAAGGTGACTAAAGTTCTTTGTAAGCCATTGGAGGAGCAGAGGTGCCAGTGTAGCTGATGTCACAGAATGATGATAAAATTATTTTTTAAATCCAGTCTGCTGCTCTTCTGGTATAAAGTCACACATCCTATATGGCCATGTTTCTACAACATTTACCTGATTTCAATATGATCTGTTGAGACTGAGATAGAAGGAAAGGGCCTTCTGTGTTGCCAGTAAATAATGAATAGTTTGCATGTATGTCCTAGCATTGCTACGCCTCATGCAACAGTGCTTGAGACTGATGGCAGTGTTAAAAGCCTCTAAGACCAGTAGATAATGTAAAGTAGTCACATTGTATTCTGGTCTTTTGACTCTGGCCAGGTCCTTAACTTCTTGATGACATAAAATGTGATTAAAATAACCCGTCTTATGGCTGTTGTAAATATCATGTGAAAAATTTTTAGTAATATTCAGGATCTGTTGTGGACTGGATACTTATTGTTTTAGTGAAGGTCCAAAATGTCTCCAAAAAATCTTGTGTTCAGAGGTGGGGCCTCGTTGGAAGAGATGGGTCACTAGGCCATGACCTGAAAGGGTGTCTTGTCCCTGTCTGCCATGGATTGAATAACTTTCCTTCTACTCAGGCAGCCCATTTGGCATGCTGTTTCTGCCTAGGAGCCAAGTGAATGCACTGGAAACTGGGAGCCAATTAAACCTTTCTTCTTTAAAGTGTGGCTGTTGGGTATTTTATCCCAGTGTTGGGAAAGTGATTCAGTACATTTGTATTCTCCCAAAATTTACATGTTAAAGCGATAGATAGTCCCCATTGTGATGTTATTTGGAGATGAGGACTATGAGAGGTTAGATGAGTCATGAGAATGGAACCCTTGTGATAGGATTAGTGGCCTTATAAGAAGAAACAGGCAGATCAGTGGCTCAGAGCTATAGCCAAGTGTTACAGCTCAGTGTTGCAGCCAAGTGCCACAGCTCTGAGGCACAGCCGAGCTTTAGAGTTCAGTGTGGCAGCTCTGGGTCACAGCTCTCATGATTTGAAGACTCGAGAATCAGATGGCCAGTTGAAGAGGTGGAGAAAAAAACCTTTATTACACCAGAGAACCCCTGTGGGCTCAGAGGAGTCTGAGCACTCTACCAGAAACGAGAGCCTCCTTATATAGAGATCTACTAGGGTAGGCGAGCATGCTCAATGAAGCAGGGGGGTGGAGTTACAGAACATTCCTGAAGTAAAGGGGCGGAGTTACAGAACATTCCTGAAACACATGCAGTGTGAGCATGCTCACTGAAGCAGGGGGCAGAGTTACAGAACATTCCTGAAGCACAGGGATGGAGCTACAGAACATTTCTGAGAGGGGGCGGAGCTTAACAGAACATTACTGAAAAGTCACAATTTAAACAGTCACCAACCATTTTGATACATTGAGCACAAACTGAGGAGCTACAGAACATTCCCAAGAGGGGGCAGAGCTTAACAGAACATTCCTGAGAGGTCACACAGTTCAGTCACAAACCATTTTGATGCATCGGGCAGGAGCCCATCAGCACAAATGTACATTTCCAAAGCAAAACATTCTGTGGGAAAAAAAATGGAGGCAAGGCAAGGGCCTGTCTTACCGTATAGCTCTTTTCTATCAATGTGAAGATCCATTCAGAAGGTGACCATTGCAAGCCAGGAACAGACGCCTTGCCAGAAACTAAATGTGCTGGCACCTTAATCTTGGACTTCTAGTCAAAAAGAATTATGAGAAAATAACTAAAAAATACACATCTCTGTTGTTTAAGCCACCTACTCTATAGTATTTCCTATGGTAGCCAAGCTGACTAATACAAGTATGTACTACTATTTTCACTAAAGTAATTAGCTATAAACCAGCAAAATTTTAACACTAAGGCAACATTTCTTGCTATTTTTGACCTGCCAGTGAATTTTCTGAACCCCTAAGCGAAGTCATCTCTGATACATGGTCTTAAGTCTTGGGTCTTGGAGTAAATTGTATTACGTGTATTTCTTTGCCGCCTCCTTTTCTACTTTCCAAACACACACATTAAAGGACAGCCTTGAAAAGGTGTCACAATTGGTGTGAGTGTGTGAGGGAGGGGAAAGGAGATTGGTTGCTAGGAAACCAGGGAACCAGTCTAGCTAAACAGCCAGTGGGTGCTTCCGGGCTGTGTGGATTGTGCTAACTGCAGGTCTGTGAAGACCTGGGGCCTTTCTCTTTCAACACCAGCTAGAAAGCTGCTGCATCCAGCTCTCCAGTTGGAAACCTGGCTCTGATACCAGATGTAAAAGGATGCTGGCTCTGATACCAGATGTAAAAGATGTTGACTAGTAAGGCTTTCCATCTCTAGAGAGAGGAACCCAATTCCAAAAGAGAGAATTGTATAAATGGAAAGTCAAAGGCCAATATAGCTTCAGGCAGGACTGGATCCAGTGACTTGAATGAAATCATTAGCTCACTGTTATCATATCTGTTTTTCTTTGTGCAGTGGTCTCATTCTCACTTATTTTTTCTGGCTCTGAGGTCTCTCTACAGATGGTAGGAACGGGTTGCCCTGTCAAAGAGCTCCAAGTTCCTATGGGTGCAGGAACCATCCCCAAATAAAGAGCTCCTCTCCCCCAGGACCCATAAGTACAATCCCAGAGACAGGCTCTGATTGTTCTTCTTGGGTCATAGACTTCTTTGTTTGATTGATTTCCATGGCCAGATTAACAGTATACTCTAATCTGCAGCCCCATTAGAACTGCATGGAATAGTCTGTTAGAAGATGAGAAAGTTAAGTGTTCAGGTCAAAACAGTAGATATCCACAGCTGTACTTGAACAGACATCCAGTTTGTTATGACTTTGATTCTATGGAAACTTATCAAAGTTACATATAAAGGGTGTTCACTGAAGTATTGTTTTTTAATAAAGAGAAACTGGATAAATATATATCCACAGAGAAATAGTGACATTATATTTACTGACCCAAGAATGTGGCCTTGTTATTATGTTAAGGAAAAAATCAAGTTGTAGAAGTGTTTAAAATATACTTTTTTGGTAAAGATTTACTAATCATAGAAATAACCTTGTGGGGATGTCCCCAAATACCTATGGGAGATTGCTATTGGGTTCCTTTCTGGGTATTATATACTCCTGAGAAAGTATGATATTTTGTAATGAGCAAATATTGTTATTATTAAGAAAACAACAAAGGTAAAATATTAAAAATTCATTGTGGATATTTAAAAATAATGGCCTGTATTGGGCTTCTAATTTACTTATTGTTCTTTGAGACAGGATCTTGCTATGTAGCCCAGGCTGGCCTCAAATTCATGGTGATCCTGCTTCAGCCTCCTGAGTGGTGGGATTACAGGTGTATGCCACCACACCCAGGCTAGGCTTCTATATTTTAATTTCCAAGTTTAGAATTTTATAGTCAGTCCTCTTTCTGTCCCCTGGAAAGGGTACCTGAGAGGACAATGAGGACAATGAATGTCTCATATCTAACACATCCGAATTACAGTAGTTAGGTCTTAACCCATTTTATGTTGAATACATAAATCAAAGGTGATTTGGTTCAAGAGTGTAGAAGAGACAGAGGATTCTGTCCTGAACATCAGAAAATTCCTGAGGTACCTCCAGAACTAGGTGGAGGTGTTTGAAAACTAACGATCCATCTGAGGAAACTGGTCATTCAGTATTTTAGTGACTTCTCAATGACACACCTACTTAGGTAATGGAAGAGCACATACTGGCACCAAGGTACTTAATTTCTAGGATTTCAACAAGCAATAGACCAAGCCAACATTGTTTCTTTACCAGTAGGTTGACGTCTCCTTCCAAGTGCATATGTATTTTGTATTCTTTTTTTCCCCCCATTAAGTTTATTGGTACATTTTAGGTATAAAATACAGTTACATTCATCATTGGGATCTTGTACCATTACATGAGTATCTTGGTTCTCATTTTTTTCCCCTCCCCTGCCCTCTCTTCACCCCGTCCACCTTTCCTTATTTGTAAAGACTTTGTTTCCATTTTTTTCCTTTTCTCACCTTTTTTTCTTTTCCCTTCTTTCCTTTCCTCTACCCCTCCCACTTCCCCTGCTCCTTTAGACCTTTTCTTCCTATTACACAATATCAATTATACATTTTTAAAATTACAATATCAAGACCTAGGAGACATTACCACAGATTTTATGGAATTTAAAAGGATATAGAAAGCATATTACAAAAATCTTTTTTGAAATTAAATTTGACAACTTCTAAGAAGTACCTTGGAAGACAAATTAATGAAACTAACTCTGGAGGAAATATAAAATTTGAATAGCACCTATTAAAGAAAGTATATTCCTAGCTTGAAAACTTACCTATATGACAACAACAGGCTCATACACATTTTAACTGATAAATTATATCAAACAATTAAAGCAGAAAAAAGAAGGAACACTTCTCGCCTCATTTTAGGAAATCAACATTGTGCTAATCCTAAAACTGGATAAAGATAATAGAAGAAAAAAGTATGAGCATAGATAGAAATTTGTTTAACAAAACAAATTATTAGAAGTGAGATCTGGCAGTATGTAGAAAGTGGTTTTGTTATAGGGATGGCAGTGTTGGTTCAGCATTGGAAGATCCACCCCTCAAAGTCATCATTTTAACAGAGGAAAGGAAAAGCCATAGGATCCTGTCACTAGTTGGAGAAAAAGTATTGGACTAAATTCCACAGCTGTTCATGGTAAAAGCTATCAGGAGACTAGAAGCAGAACAGAACCTTCTCAACAGATCAAAGACATGTACTCCATACTTCCAGCAAAAATGCCTTATATGAATGGAGAAGATACAGTGCTTTCTCCCTAAGGTGGGGAACAAGGGCAGATATGCCTACTCTTCATCTGTCCATTAAACTTTGAAACATAGGCCTAAACCAAAATAGTTTGCCAATAAAATGACACAATTGGGATAGGATTGGCAAGGTCTTTACAGGTAGATGAAATGGTCATCTACAGAGAAAATACTAAGAAATCTCTAGGAGCACCTAGAACTTGTATTTGAATTTAGCAGGATTAGAAAACACAAGGTATATATAAAAATTCAGGTCTGTGTATATACTTGCTATAAATGAAGAATTGGATATTGAAATTTAAAAGTTATGTAGGTTATGTAGGAGTACAAAGGACCTAGAAAAGAAAAAAACAAAAACTGTTGGAAGACGTTTGGCACCCAATTTTAAGACTTCTTCTAAAGCTACAGTAATCAAGGCAGTGTTGGTATAAGGAAAGACATATAGATCATTGGAATAAAATGGAGCATCTAGAAATAGAACCACACATATATGGTCCACTGAGTTTTGAAAGATTATTTAACATTAGCATTTTATAGACTATAAACTCAATTCAAGAGCAGAGGAAAAGACAGTGTTTTCAGCAAATGACACTAGAACACCTGGCATCTGTATATAAAAATTTAAAACCTCAACTCTTTATTTCCATACATAAAAATAACTTGAAAGGCTCTATGAACCTAAGTATGAAAGTCAAAAACTATAAAACTTTAAAAAGAAATTATAAGGGAAAATGTTCATGAATTTAGGGCAGGCAAGAACTGCCTAGGATACAAAAAACATGATGTATAAAAGAAAAAAATTGACAAATGATATTCCATCAAAATTTAGAACTTTAAATGACATCATTAAAATGAAAAGTAGTCCTTAAACAGACCATATTTACAATGCATATAACTTATGACCAGAATATATAAAGAATTCTTATAGTTCATTAATAGACAAGCCAATTAAAAAGTAGACACAAGAAGATGATAAATAGCCAGTACAGCACAAGAAAAGGTGTGCAACACTAGAATCAGAAAAATACTAATCAGTACAATAACAAGATTGAATTATACACTCATTAGGGAGATGAAGTTAAAAGTTTTAAAAGCCTTGTCATAACTTTTTCTTTTTGTTGGATTCTACCCCATTGCATTTAATTTGTCATGCCCAACAGATTCATTTTGCTGGACTTCCTGGGGTTGTGATCCTCACTGTCTTTTCCTAGGATATTGTCTAAAATTCTTTGGAATGCTGGTTTGGTATTCATGAAGTTCCTGAGGTGCTCTTTATCATGAAAGTATCTTATTTCTCCATCCATTTTGAAAGATAGTTTTGCAGGGTTCATCAATCTGGGTTGGAGGCTATTTTCCTTTAGGGCTTGAAACATCACTCCAAGCTCTTCTTGCCTTGAGGGTTTGCATTGAGAAATCTGCTGTGATTCTGATGGGCTTTACTTTGTATGTGATTTGTTTCTTTTCTCTCACTGCTTGTAGAATTTTGTTCTTCTGTTGGGTTTCTGGAATCTTAACTATTATATGCCTATGTATAGATTTTTTTTTTTTGATCAAGACTATTTGGAGTCCTATATACCTCACTTATCTGTATGTCAAATTCTTTTCCCCAGCTTGGGAAGTTTTCTGCCATCACTTCTGTGAAGAGTTTTTTTATGTCATCTGCACTCTCTCCTCTTTCTTCATTGACTCCAATCAGTCTTATGTTATTCTTCTTTACATTGTCTAGCAGCTGCTGGATAGATTTCTCATGTTCCCTTACAATTTTAAGGCAGTTTTTCCTTTCCTGGTCACTAATTGCAATCTTATCTTCTATATCTGAAATTCTGTCCTCACATTGGTTCATTCTGCTGAGTAGACTTTCAGTGGAGTTTTAATCTCCTGGAAATCTGTTTGTATCTGTTTTATGGATTCCATTTGTTTCCTATGTTGGGATTCCATCATGTTCCTCAGCTCCTCTATTTTTTTTAATCTGTGTCCTCTCTAGATTTATTAATCATGTCTTGCACTATGGGCACAATCTCTGCTGTTATCTGAGAAATTATTTCTGATTTCATTTTTTCCAGATCCTCTTTTGTTGCCAGTTCAGAGAGTCCAGGTGGTTGAGTATCAGATTGTTCTACCTCATTTCCCTTTGGGGTTGCTGTAGGTGATCTGAAAGTCTGTTTTTGAGACTTGCTTATGTGTGTTCTCATTTCCATGGTTAGGAGGCAGGATGCTGCTAGCACCTGTGCGGCTCACCTTCTCTGCCCTTGGAGTGGTGGAATGGTGGCCAGGGAGTCTCCTCCTGGGTGCTGGGATTGGCTCACCTCTTCTGCCCTGGGAGTGGTGGAATGGCAGCCTGTATTTTGTATTCTTAACCAATTGCTTTCTAAACAAGGGCTTTCTTTCAATTCAGTGTCTGTTATGAAGTCTAATGCTTATTTCTTCTCTTTGAACATCTAGAGAGGTTTTCTTTTTCTTGTTTGCTTATTTTATATCATGGCTATATAAATCTGTTATTTTATGGTAGGATTTTTGAATCTTGTCATTCTTAACAGTTTGGACAAGATATTTGTTGAAGGAGACAGAGGATTATTCTGTGCACTGTAGGATGTTTGGCAGTGTCCTGGCCTTTACTCACTGCATTAAAGTAGTACTACTCCACCTGCACACCAGCTGTGACAAAAATATCTCTAGATACTGCTGAATGTCCCTGTGGGACAAAATCATCCCCAGTTGAGAACCACAGCTCTTTCATGTTGATGTAAATGGATTCCAAGGTAGACTTCTGGTATACTTATTGCTGACCTGTGTCTAAACTAATTGTCAAACTTGTATTCCCCTAAAGTTGAGGGGAACTGGAGAAGAGAAGAACTGCATGGTCAGGAATTATTGCTTCCCTCCCCAAACAGTGAATTATTCATACTCTTTGTTCAGGCTGTGCTACTTGTGTAGGAGTGATTACATTTTAGACAAATCTATCAGGAAACAATTGATGTTCCTACCGATATACAATACAACTGTTGGAAAGAGCTGAAGGTCAGCCAGAGTATACAGCTGAACCTTAATATTTCAGCTGTTTTGATCTTTTTTTAAAAATTTGTAGCTGAAAGAATCCTAACTGATACAATTAGATAGCTGAAATAGATTTATTCTGAATACTTAGGTTCCTATAATCAGGTCTAATAGCATGCTTCTCCAAAGAGTTAGTAATTTTAAAGATTTTCAGAACTGTTCTCACCAGTTCAGTTCTGATGGGGGAAATCTGACTGAGACAAGACAAGCAATAAAGTTAGAGTCCATAGGGCAAAGTATTCTGATTCTCAGTCTCATGGCTTGTTCCTAAACCAATATTGTTAAGCTTAGCGGAATGGAAAAATACTTACTTCCCTAATATGCCTACCTATCTCAATCCTCTAATGCATTTCCCTCCTTTAATATAATCATAGTTTTATTCATTCTTTCATTCAACAAATATTAACTGATTGCCTGCTGTAGGTCAGACCCTGCTTTGAAGCCATAGATACAGAGGTGAGAAAGAAAGATGATTCTAGCTCTCATGGAGCCATGGAAGAGAACAAAAAGGTGAAAGTGGAATAAGGGAACAACATTTTTAAAAACTTTTGTTGGAGTGAAATAAATATAACATTTATAATTTTAGCCATTTTAAATGTACAAGTTCATGCCTTCACATTGTTATATAAACATCACCACTATCATTTCCAAAACTCTTTCACCATTCTTATCATGAACTATGTCAATCAAATAATAACTCTCTACTTCTCTTTCCCTACAGCCCTTGGGAAGCACTATTTCACTTTCTGTCTATGAATCTGGCTATTCTAGCTACTTGTATAAGTGGAACTATGCAATAGTTCTCCTTCTATGTCTGGCTTTTTACACTTACCATACTGCTTTCAAGTTCATCCAGATTGTGGGTATATATCAGAAACTTATTCCTTTTTAAGGCTGAATATATTCCATTGAATGTATTGTGTAGCCACATCTTATTTACACATTCATCAGTTGAAAGATGTTTGGGTGATTTTCACCTTTTGGCTATTATGAGTAGTGCTGAATGATCATTGATGCAAAAATAATGTTTAAGCTTCTGCTTTCAATTCTTTCACATATATACCAATAAGCAGAATTATTGGATCATATGGTAATTCTAGGTTTAATATTTTGAGGAACCAGATAGCATTTTCCTTGGCTACTGTACCATTTTATTTTATTCATTTATTTTTTTGGTACCAGAGATCGAACTTGGGACCTTGTACTTGTAAGGCAGGCGGCGGCACCACTGAGCTAAATTCCCAGCCCTACTGTACCATTTTAGACTCTCATCAGCCATGTATAAGAGTTCCAGTTTCTCTATAGCCTTGTCAGCACTTTTTTTGTGGTTTTGCTTTTTTGTTTGTTTGTTTTTGTTTTTTTGGTACCGGGGATCGAACTCAGGACCTTGTGGTTTTGAGGCAGGCGGCAGAACCACTGAGCTAAATCCCCAGTGCTGTTGTTTTGCTTTTTATTAACAGTCACTCTGATAGAAGTAAAGAGGTATCTTATTGTGGTATCAATTTGCATTTCTCTGATGATTAGAGATGTTGAACACCTTTTTCATGTGCTTTTTGGTCACTTGTATAACTTCTTTGGAGAAATGTCTATTCATATCTCTGTAGGGGGTAGGAGACAACATTTTAACTCATGATTACTTTCAAACATACATAATTTTTTGCAACAACATCCTTATGTGTTGTTTTTAACCCAGATTTAGATTATCTTTTAGAAAATCCTCATGGAAAAGATTTTTCTAGACTCTGGTTCCTTAGTCACCATCATCTTATACTAGGCTAAGACAACATGTAACAAGAGATCTTCTGCTCCCACCCAAGGACTCAAGCGCAAAGGAAACTTCCGCAAGCAGATTGCTCTTGAGTTCAAAGTTCTAATAGACCAGGTCTACCTACAACGATTTTCAATTCTCTGTAGTATCGGCTTCCCTGGATCCTCATCTGCTTGTCCTTGTGATTTCTCTCCCATCTTTTAGCCTCATTAAGTTTTGTTTCCTTGATTCCAAATAGTTTCCTCACTTTCACACAGGTGGAAACTGGTACAACCAAGTAGAGTGTATTCTTGGACCCCACATACCTCACCACAGACAGAGGTTTCAGAACTCTTGCGTCCAGTGTGAGGCCCCGAGAAGTCATTGCATTTTTGCACGGGTAAAATTTGATTGAATGGTTGGAGTGGTGGGTGGCGAGTAGGGCCTGGTTGCTATAGATTTTTCCAGGAGATGGCACTCAGAGATTTCTTTACTTTTATTTTTCATCTTGAAAAAAAATTCTAATTTTTGTTCCCCTGTCAGAACTGTAACTTGCATTTCATAAATTTTATAACCAATATCATGTTGTTGGGGCAGATTTGTCATGTTTCCCAACAATTATAATTTTCTGGGTCTTTAGATCTTTTCAGATGGAAGTTGAACAATATAGAGGGCGCTTCTCTCCTCTTGGGCCATTTGCTTTGATGCAGTGATTTTGTCCTAGCCTCCTACTTCATCTAGGGAGAGACCCTGAGCAGAAATGTCCTATTAACTCAGACTAGTCAACTACCTAGCATTGGTGGGTCATCATTTTTTTCTTTTGCAACATCCATTCTTACTACAGCATCATGCTCAAATATTAGAGATATTTTCCAGGCATCCCCAAATTTCCTTTAATAAACTACTCATGAGCTTTAGACATGTTTCTGAAAAGTACATTTTTAGCAAATCTATCATTTTGAGTATTTTTTCCACATATGCGAACAATATGCTTAAAAAAGAAAAATTTCTCGCTCAATGAGCATTACATATGTTTTACTAGGATTGCCTCTCAGAAGTACTTGTATCCATATTTGTGATTAATTTTCTTCAATAATAGAGAAGCAATATTTAAACTCATGGGTAAACTTTACCAAAAATATTCCATAATGTTGATAGTGTCCAGCATAAGCTATTGAATATTGAATATTTATTTTTCACTTTGTATTTAAGCTTGTATGGTCATTTTTGTATGTGTATATGATAATATATACTGGGGAGTATTTGTCTACTCTTCCATGAAAATGGCTCAAAATAATAAAAACACAGTACAAATACTTATATGATTAGAAAATAATTTAGGAAAGTGGAGTGTTTGAAAAAGCTTCAGTGATAGAGCACTGATCATCATCCACTTTTATTTTCCACCTTGCATGTCTAGAAAGAGAGTGTATGTGTTTTGCTAAAGGAACAATCCTTTTCAGTCAGAATGCTGGGTGTGGCACGGCTCCAGGACTTTCATGCCACCATCTAGATGGTGACATAGGGATCTAGTCTACTTTCTTTTAGTGGTTCTCAAAATGTGGTTCCTATGATCATTGAGTAGAGGAACAAAGAGCTAGACAAGAGCCCTGTGCAAAGGCTACCTAGGAGCCTTTACTATATCAGTCAGTCGGTGGCAGATTTTGTTTTCCAAAAGTGGCCCAAAGAGTAACTTTCATTGTACATTCTCTTTCTGCGCTGTGACTTTGCTACGCCTGCAGTTGAGAGCTGTGGGTCATATTTCTTTCTCTTGAATTTGTGTGGACTTGAGAAAGGATGTGTGATTTCCAAGGCTAGGTCATAAAAGGAGATACAGTTTCTGTGTGGCTCTCCTTGTTCACCATCTCTTGGGACTTAGCACCCAGCATGCTGTGAGGAATCCAAGCAGCCAGATGGCCCATGTATAGTTGTCCCATCTCATAGTTCCAGCTAAGGGCCCTGCCCACAGAGCCAGCTTCAACTACCAGATGAGAGAGAAAGAGAAGTAGAGAGGAGAAAGAGAGAGAGGAGAGGGAGAGGGAGAGCGAGAGGGGGGAGGGGGAGGGGGGAGAGGGGAGGGGAAGAGGGGAAGAGGGGAGAGGGAAGATGGACTTCATGTTACACTGATTCCCTAGCTTTAAAGCCATTTCCAGTGATGGAGCAGAGATTAGGTGTCTCCATTCAACCTAGCCCAAAATGTAGCTTTAGGAGCTAAATAATAATTGTGGTGTTTTAAGCCATTTGTTTTGGATACTTTGCTGCAGAGCAATAAATAACCACTGCAGTCACACACAACTTCTCCTCATTATCACTGTCCATAACGAGTCACATAGCCACTGCTAATTGCAGGGGTTCTGGGAAGTACACACTTCTTAGTGCTCAGGAAGCGGAAGATGGCTTGAAATTGGTGAATATTAGTATACCTACAATGATGACTTTGTTTTCATTTACCTAGAATATTTTTTCTGATTATAAAGCCAATATAATCATATTGGGAAATTTGGAAAATATAAAATGGTTCAAAGAAAATACAAATCACACTAATCCCATAACCTAGGAATGATTATCACTGTTAATATTTAGCTTCCTGTTATTTTCTTCTATTTGCTCTAAGAGAATCAGAATATTCACCTTTAAATCTTCTTTTTTTACATTAAAAATGTATATTTTTCTAATACAAAAATTTATTGTGGTAGAATATACATAATATACAATTTGCCATTTTAAAATGTACAATTCAAAATCATCTAATACATTCAGAATTTTATAAAACTGTTACCACTATCTATTTCTGAAACATTTTCATCACCTCCAAAGGAAACCCTGTACCCATCCACTAAGCAATCATTACTCAACTTTCTACCTTCCTCCCATCAATCGTTAATCTAACTTTTGTTCTTATAGATTTGTAATTTTGGATTCTTTACATAGATTAGATCATGCAATACATAGTCTTTTGTGACTGGATACATTCATTTAGCATAATGTTTCCAAAGCTCATCTATTTTGTAGCCTGTATCTTTTAAAGAATGGATAATATTCATCCTTTTTAAGAATGGATAATATTCAACATTGTATGGTTGTACTACATTTTGTTTAGTTGATAGACATTTGGGTTGTTTCCACCTTTTGACTATTGTGAATAATGGTGTCTTGAATATGTGTGTATATGTATATATACTTTTTTTTTCAATCCCTATTTTCAATTCATTGAGGTATATACCTAGGAGTGGAATTGCTAAATCTTTAACTCTATATTTAACTTATTGAATAATTGCCAAATTATTTTCTGTTTCAACTGCACCATTTTACATTTCTACCAGTGAAATGTGAGGGTTCCAGTTTCTCCACATCCTTGGGAACATTTGTAACTGTATATGTGATATCTGTATGGTTTGGATTCACATTTTTCTAATTATTAATGATGTGGTGTGTCTTTTCAAGCATTTTTTTGCCATTTGTATATCTCCTTTATAGAAATGTCTATTCAAGTTCTTTGCCTACTTTTAAACAAAAATAAAATTGGGGGGCTGGGGATTTAGCTCAGTGGTTTCGGTGCCTGCCTTGCAAGCGCAAGGTCCTGAGTTTGATCCCCAGTACCAAAATGAATAAATAAATAAAATTGGGTTATTTTTCTTTTTATTATTGAATTGTAGTTCTTTATGTATTCTGGATGTTAAATCCTTATCAGATAAATGATTTGGAAGTATTTTTTCCCATTCTATGGGTTGTCTTTTCACTCTCTTGAAAATGTCCTTTGATTCAAAAAGTTTTAATTTTTTTTTTTTTTTTTGGTACTGGGGATCGAACTTGGGACCTTGCACTTGCAAGGCAGGCACTGGAACCACTGAGCTAAATCCCTGGGCCCTAAAAAGTTTTAAATTTTTATGAAGTCCAATTTATTTTTATTTGATTGCTTGTCCTTTTATTTAAGAACATAATTAAGAAACCATTGCTCAATCTAAAGTCATGAAAACTTAGATGGTTTTTTTTCTAATAATTTTATAGTTTTATCCCTTATATTTAGCTCTTCATCCACTTAGAGTTAAATTTTGTATATGGTGTGAAGTAAGGGTCTAATTTCATTCTTTTGGATGTGAAAATTCAGCTAACAGCGCCATTTGTTAAAGGATACTTAAGCTCTTTTTGAAAATATAATTGGGGGTCTACATAATATTTCATAGTACATCACACTTTGGATATTCACTCTTCCCTCACCTTGTAGCGTTCTAGAGATATATATATATATAATTTACTCCTTGTAACTCCTTGCCACATCATTCTTTAAAGAAGCTTTCCAACTTACAGTTCTAGATAAAGCAATTCCTAGAGGCTTCATGATCACTGCTTTTGAACGTGGCTAATTGAATTACATGATGAGAGCCAAGGTTGGACTCATCAGGTTATTTGGCACTGTGGTTGATATGGTTTGGATTTGGTTTTTGTCCCCTAAGGTTCCAGGCCCATTGTGATTACAGGCTTGGTCCCCAAGATGGCTCTACTGAGAGTTGGTAGAACCTTTGGGTGGTGGGGCCTAGTAGGAAGTTTTTAGGTCACTGGGGACATGAGGTAGCTTGTGGGGGACCCTTTGGTAGTTGTCATATAATTCCTTGAGTTCTAGAAAGTTATAAAAGATTGAATGTGGTCTCACCCTGTTTCTGTCTGCCCCCCACCCCTGCTTTCTGGCTCAAGATGTGATCCTTCCTCCACACATGCTGTTACCATCTGCCATTCACCATGAAGTTTGCAACTGGAACTGGCACCATGCTCTTGAACCACCAAAATCATGAGCTCAGTAAACCTCATTTCCATAATTAACCAGTGTCAGGTACTTAGTTATAGTAATGAAAGTTGATTAACACAGGTTCACTGATATTATGCCGATTAGACACATAGAATTAAATTTAAAGGTAATATAAGGATAATATAAAGTCTGGGGACTGAAGTCATTACAATAAGCTCTGTGTGAAAGGCATAGATTAAGCCAGCATATTTAAAATAGAGATTATGAAAAAATGAAGGGATTTGTAGTTTATTAACTTTTTATTTTTCACAAAGCTCTTAAGATTTTTTGCTTCCTTTATTTTCTCACTTTTCTGGAGTTATTTTGGGTGGATGTTTGTTCCTTTGCAAACAAAAATCCCCGGACTAAGATAGTCCTTGCATTGATCAGGAATCTTGATGGCAAGAAAGAAACCCAGCTCAACTGGTTTAAGCCAAAAAATGATTTATTTGGCTCATATGTCCAGAAAGTTCATGGTATGGCTTGATCTTGGGATGCAAAAATCTCATATAGACCTGGTTTTCTCTCTTACCTCCACCTTCTATGGTGTTTACTTAATTTCTAACCTCATAAAAATTGCAACTTGAATCATTCTATAAAGTTTCAAAAGTTTCAAAAGAAAGAACGCTTCCCTGTGAATCTGAGATTCACTGCAATTATGACCACATTGCGTGAGCAGCGGCCAAAAATGAATCAATCCAAAAGGATCTGGTGCCAGGTCTGAGTCATAAGTCCACTGACGTGTAGGGGAAACCTCATTGGAAGCATGCTGACTGAAAATGAGGAGGGAAGTTTTCATAAAGGACATTTTGGTTTGTATTATAAAACAGAAGGAGGGATGGATGCTGAGTAGCTGAAGAAATAATAGAATTTCAACACAACATTTAGGTAGATTCTAATATTTTTGTTACTGAAACTAATACTTATGTGAATGACCTTGTAGGCAAATGTTTGTTAATATCTCTCATTATATCTTTAGGATGTTGTTGAGTTCTGTTGTATTACAAACCACTCCAAATTTGGCTTAAATAACAACAATGATTTATTTCTCACTATTCTTTGGGTTGGCTGGGCTCAGCTAGGAAGTTCTGCTCCATGTGGTTTAGTTGAGGTCACTCAAATGACTGCATTCAGCTGGGAGATTGGTGAGGGATGCACTATCTGGGACAGTCTCTTTAGGGCAGTGTTGGGAAACCTATGATACACCATGCACAGGGCGTTGTTTATCATTGAAAGCTCTAAAAGGTTCACCATCACAGCTCTGGGGGCTCTCTAGGTGGTCTTTTTTTATCATCTCACAGTGTAGCCTGAGCTTCTTTACAGTTTGATGGTGGCTTCCATAAAGAGGAGAATGGAAACTACCAGACAATCCCCTTAAGATCTAAGCCTTAAGACCATCGCCCTCCTTCACTGTCTTAGCAAGAGCAAGTCATAGGGACAGCCCAGACTCAAGGGGAGAAGAATCTACCTAGATGTCTACAGGTGGAAATGCTGGGTGAAAAGCATACATATTTTAAGTGTTTTGATAAAAAATGTTTCCCAGAAATGTTCTGCTGTGGCACAAATCCCAAAAGTATGTAAGAGTGTGTTTCACCATGCAAATGCCAACCCTTAGCAGTTTCATAGGTTTAACAGTAAAACTGTGATAGTTGTCTTATTGATATTAGAGATGTTAAAATTTTCCATGTACTTATTAGTCATTAAAATATTTTAAATATCTATGGTATAAGAATTATAGCATGCACAAAGATGCCACCTGCTACTTTAACAAAAAATGTCTTACTGTGGAATGTTCTGGGGGTCTCTCCCTTATTCCATTCCCTTCTCTCCCTCTCAGAGTAACATTATTATGAATTTTGTGTTTATATCCTCTTGCCTTTATTTTCTTCTATTTTGCAACAACTTTGCTGAGTTGTAATTCTTACAGTGAATCCACTTAAGGTGTGCCACAGTCACAGAGTTGTGCATTAACCCCCACAATCAATTTTGTAACCTTTTCCTTATCCGTAACAAAGCCCTGCACTCTACTCTTCAGCAGTGGCTCCCAGTCACTGCTAATCAACTTTATGTCTTTTTAGATTTCCCATTTGGGGCACTTCACACAAAGGGAATCATGGGTCTTTTGTGTCTTATTTCTTTCCTTCAGCATGTCTTCAGGACTCATCCATGTTGTAACCTGTATCAATATTTCATTCTTTTTTATTCCTTGAATAGATAACATACATTTTGTTTATCCATCTGTTGATGGATTTCCACTTTTTGACTATTATGAATAACATTACAAATATTCATGTAAAGTTTGTGTGGTCTTCTATTTTCAGTTTTGTTTGACTGTTTCAATGTCTATTTGGGTCATATTGTAACTCTTTATTTAACCCTCTGAGTAACTGTTTTCCACATTGCTGGGCTACTTCCAAAGTGATTGTATCATTTACATTCCTACCGGATGGGTATGATGATTCCAGTGTCTTCGCATCCCTACCAAACCTGTTAGTATTTGTCTTTAAAAAATTATAGTCACCCTAGTGAGTGTAAAATATTATACCAATATGGTTTTTTTGTTTGTTTGTTTGCTTGTTTTATTTGTGATACTGGGGACTGAACTCAGGACCTTGGTACTGAGCTACATCCTCAGCCCTTTAAAAGATTTTTTTTTAGGTGGAGCTTTGCTAAGTCACTAAGTTACCCAGGCTGGGCTTGAGATTGCAATCCTCCTGCCTTAGCCTCTCAGGGTGCTGGAATTACAGGTGTGTCCCACCATGACCAGCTCGTTGTGGTTTTGGTTTACATTTCCATGATAACTTATGATGCTGAACACCTTATCATGTGCATATTTGTTCTTCTTTTATGATATTTTAAACAAATGTAGTTATATTTCTAAATATGTTGATTTGCTTTGCATGTTTTGAATTAATTTAGAATTCTTTATGCAAGTGTGACATATGTAGCTACACATGCTTCTATATGATATGTCACTAAATTCAACACTTTTGGGATTCTGCCATGTTGATTTTCTGTGGGCACTATTTTATTTTCATTTTTGCATGTATTCCATTGTATGAATAAAACACCATTCATTCTTCTATTTATTAACATTTAGGTCATTTCCAAGTTTTGCTATTATATACAAGACTACTATGAGTATTTTTGTACACAGATGCATAAATGCACGACTTTCTCTAGGGCGTATATAGAAACGGACTTTCTGGGTCATAAATTACATAAAATTTCAGCTTCTAGGAAATGCCACGTAGTCTTCCAACATGGGTGAACTGATTCATACTCACTCAACAGTATTAGAATTTCTGCTGCTCCATCAGCATATAGGTCAGACTTCTTAGTTTTTGCTAACTTTTAGTAGTAAAATTGTATCTCAACATGGTCTCAATTTACATTTCTCTAATGACTAAGATTGAGTATCTTTTCACATGGTAATGATATATGACATGTATATATTTTTTCTTCCCTATAAGGCCTGAGTCTTTCATCTATTTTTCTCTTGTGTTTGTCTTTTTCTTACTGGTTTTTTGTAGTGTGAATATTGATACTTTGTCAGTTGTATATTTTGAAAGATCTCCAAATACTGGCCTCTACTTTTATTCTCTTTATTATACTTTTTGGTAATCAAAAACTCTTAATGTTAATGTGACCAGATCTATAATCATTTGTTATATGATTTCATGCCTTTTTGTGACTTAAGGAAATTCTTTCCTTATTGCAAGGTTTTAAAGCTATAATCCCAAATTGTTTCCTCAGTGCTTAAAAATCTACCTTTCATATTTAAATGTTTTCTTGAACTGGAATTAATTTTGATATTTGGTATGAGAAAGTATGTGTGGTATAGAGTAGATAATCAGCAGTCCCAGCATAATAGAAAGGCTCAACCTCTCCCTATTGGTCTGTTTTAGCAAATTATGTCATATATTTAGTTTCTATGTGTTTGTAGCTCTGTCTCTAGGCTATTATGTTCTATTGTGCCTTTTGCCTATTATTTTGTAAATGTCATACTCTTGTAATAATTGAATCTTTATAATATGTATTGCTGTATTCTGGTAAGGCAAGTTTCCTATTTTGTTCTTTTTTTGGAGACTGTCTTGATCATTTGTCCATATACATTTCAGAATACTGTTTGTTAAGTTAAAATGAAAGTTTATTATTTTTGTTAAATTACTTTTTAGGTTACTTAGGAGAGAACTAACATCTTTACAGCACTGAATTTTCTGATACACCAATGTGGCATAATAAACCCTCTCTTATTTCTGTCTATTTAAATACATTTCACGGAAGTTACATAATTCTTTCCATCTGGCCTTGAATATCTTCAGGTTACTTATCTCTAGGTACTTCATGATTTTTTATGTTATTAAAAATGATGTCTCGGGCCGGGGATTTAGCTCAGTGGTTCTGCCACCTGCCTTGCAAGCACAAGAACCTGAGTTCGATCCCTGGTACCAAAACAAACACAGATATCTCTTTGAAATTATGTGTTCTAATTGAAATAATATATAGAAATGCATTTGACTTTTTAATATATTTTATGACGTGAACTTGCGAGGCTCTTTACCTTGTATTTTTGTGAAAATTTTCTGGATTTGACTATTTGGACATATTAATTATGAATAATGAATGACTATTTTGTTTAATTATGTCCTGTCTTTATTCTTTAGTTTTCTTGTATTGGTTAGGACCTTACCTTAAGTACTGGGTTGAATATAAGAGTTGACTTTGGTCTGTCTTTATTCTTCTTGACTTTTGGTACTGTACTTGTGGTTAGAAATAGAAATCATTACAGAAGATGAAAGTTCAATTAGTAACTTCCTGCTGTACACTCCAAAGAACAATTTCCTTAATATTTGTCTGTATCTCTAATTTCTTGATGCACTGTCATATCAATTTCTAAGTTTTAACTTTTAAATCTTAAAAGCAATATTTACTCACAATGACAATTCAGACATTATTAAAATATAAGGAACCCTAAATTCCTTTTTTCCACTTTCTAGAACCTTGAAGCTACTGTCAGTGACTTGAATGTTTTTGAAGACATTTTATATACATATGTATATATTCTTTCCTTTGCATGTACCATGATGATGTACAAACTCTTCTGTTCCTTGTTTATATACTGGCAGAAACTGCTAATGATTGCCACTATCTATTATCTACTTCTTCCTTCAAAATAAAGCTTCAGAATTTTAGCTGAGTATATGGATGGTATTATGGTTTAGATCTGGGGTGTCCCCTTAAAACCTCATGTATTTAGAAGGTAATTGGATCATAAGGGTGCTGTACTCATTAGTGGACCAGTGGACTAATCCACTGATGAGCTCATAGCTGACTTGCTCTTAGATGGGACCTGGTTAGAGGTAGTTTTCCAAGGATGTGAATTGGAAGAGTATATCTTCCTTCTTGACTCCTTCCTTCACTCTCGGCTTTCTGGCAATGAAAAGAATGATGAAGACAAATTTTGGTTGAAGAAGCCAAGAATATGGAACATCTGCTAAGAAAAGCTACAGGCAGCGAACAGGGCCTGCCCACTACCAAGTCAGAGGCCACAAGGACTGCAGCCAGCAATGCCTTAGGGACAGGGCTTCCCAAGCCCTTTGAAGCTCATATCTTGCCATAACTCTCCCTGAGTTCTAGACATGCAGCTACAGGTTTTAATGTTTGCCTTGCTTAGTTTTATTCTTGCTTTGTCCTAGTGTTTTCTATCCCCTTGTTTCTCCCTTTTGGAATAGGAATGTTGAGGCCTGGTTGGAGGCTATTCACTGGGAGCATGACTTAGAAGAATATATTTCCTTTCCTAGCTCCTCTTTTTATCCTGTGCTTCCTGGCTGTCATGATGTGAGCATCTTTCCTCTACCCAAGCCTTTCCACTAGACTGTCTGCCTTAGAGCCTGTTGACCATGGACTGAAACTCTGAAACTGTGATCCAAAATAAACCTCTCCTTCTTCAAGTTGTGAGTGTTGTTTTTTTTGTCCCAGCAATGAGGAAAGTGAATAAGACAAATTTTGGTACCAAGAGGAGGTTTGTTGTCACAACTATACCTGGCCATGTGGTTCAGAAGCCTTTGGATCTGGTGCATAGGGGTAGTTTAGAAAAATTTCAAGACACCAGCTAGAGAAGTCCCCAAATGCTGTAAGCTGAGCTTGACGGGAGATTCAGATTGGACATTAGAAAGCCAGTATGCTGATGGAAGAGTGCACAGGAAAGACCAAGGTCAAAATATTTCAGTTGGGAACAAGAACTCTATTGGCAGTTAGACTTGATATCATATATGTTATACTCTGGCAGAAAATTTGTCTACATTTTGCCCATGTCATGAGGTTTTGAGGGAGACTGAGATTAAGGGCAATGGACTAATTAACCTGAGAGATAAAATTTCAAGGCAGCCCAATATTCAGACTGTGGCATGGGAACCACAGTACTTTTTGCTGCTTTTAGTGAGATTTACAGTGAGGATCAGGAGCAAAAAACCTAATTAAAAACTTTTCTGTTTTGTCAGAAGGATGTGCCTGCAAAATAGGTTTCTATGAGAGTGAAGCCAAAAGTACTTTGAGAAGACAGCCCCAGGGCATCCTGTTCAAGTTGTGCGGCCTAGAAATTTGGCTTCCCAGGATTCAGTTCACAGTGCTCAGCCATCTAGGCACTCAGAGGCCTTTGTAGCAATGATCCCAGAGGGCTTGGCTACTGCTTGAGCTGGTGGCAGACTTTGGCATCATCCACATATGGGCATTTACAGGCATGTAGAATACAAGAATTGTGGGGTCAAGAAGGCTTCCATCCAGATTTCAGAAGAACATCTGGCACTATTCCCCTGAGAGAGCAGTGTGTGACATTGTGAGAGTGAAGTCAAAAGTGCAGTGGAGACCACAGGAAGTTAGAAAAGCAAGGAATATGGAACATCTTCTAAGAAAAGCTATAGGTGGTGAACAGAGCCTACCCAAGACAGAGGCTATGAGGGCTGAAACCAACAATGCCTTAGGGACAGGGCTGCCCAAGCCCTTTGGAGCCTATATCTTGCCACAACTTGCCTTGGGTGCTATACATGGAGCTACAGGTTTTAATGTTTGCCTTGCTTGGTTTCGTTCTTGCTTTTTCCTATTCCTTTCTATCCCATTTCTCCCTTTTGCAGTGGGAATGTTTATCCTGTGGCAGCGTTAAACTGTCTCTTTGATTATTATGAGACTCACAGCTAAGAATTTGCCTTGAGAGTCAGAGGAGACTTTGGACTTGGAGTTTTCAGCAATGCTGAAACTGTTAAAACTTTGGGAACTCTTAAAGATAGGCTAAATGTATTTTACACAAAGAGATGTACATGAGCCTTTTGGGGGCCAGGGGTGGAACACTGTGGTGTAGATCTGGGATGACCCCAAAATCACCTGTTTGGAAGGTGATTGGATCATGGGAGTCCTATACACATCAGTGGATGAGCCTGAACATCCATTGCCTTGAAATTTCATCTCCTAGATTAATTAGTCCAGTGGCCTTAATTTCAGTTCACTGATGAATCCATAGCTGACTTACTGTTAGGAGGTAGGGCCTAGTTAGAGGCAGTTTACTGGGGGCTGTGACCTTGAAGAATATATCTCCCTCCCTGATTCCTCCTTTCACTCTGTGCTTCCTGGCCATCATGATGATGTTATAAACAGCTAAATTAGGTAAAAATATTATAGACTTCAGACAGAACTAGGCCCTCAAGGGAGTCAGCACAGAAGATGAGAAAACATTACAACTGTGGCTGGAGGTGCATCTGATGAGGGCTGGGCTTCAAGATAAAGATGGAATGACCAGGCCTACATGCCTTCCCAAGAGATAAACAACAAATTAAACATTATACTATAATTAGTATCATCTGGCCCAATAAAGTCAGTCACTCAGGTGTGTGACCAGGACTTCCTGATCCATCCCTTCCTAAAATGGGCCTTGTTCTTTCCATATACACTGCTATGTGACCTGCTTCCCCATTGGATCAATATTACCTAAGCAGCTGTACGTGTAATCTTATTGGTTGATCATAGTTTTGACACATGTTATATCTACCTCATGATTTTGTACCCACCTTGTGATTTTGCTTTATTAAACTTTCTCTGTGAGGTGGGGTCCATGGAAACCACTTTTGGGTCCCCTCCTGTCTCTAAGGAGCTATCTCTCTCAATAAATTTTTCCTACTCTTAACCTCTGTTGTTCCTTAGAATTCATTCTTTGATTTTGGGTAACACAAACTCAGCATATCTGATATCTAGCAGGTTGGGAGTTATATTATTTTCCCTATATCAATATAATAATCTTTCTTCTGCCCAGCCTTTTCACCAGACTATTTCCACCTTGGAGCCTGCCAACCATGGATGGAAACTTCTGAAACTGTGAGCCAAAATAAACTTCTTCTTATTTAGGTTGTGGGTTTTGCATATTTTGTCCCATTGAAGAAGCTAAGTCATATAGCTGCCCAGAATAAAGACCTCATTTCATAATCTGTATTGCAGGAACATGTAACCATGTGATTAAATTCTGGCCAATGAGATATAAGCACTAATACAATATGACATTTCTGATATTGTCCCTAAAACGACAGATGGTGTGCACTTATTTCTCCTTCTTTTTCTTTTGTCCTTATGCCTCAAATGCAAATGTTACACTGGAGTAATATCCCCTATTTTGTACAATGAAGACAAAGTTGACATTAGAGGGATGATCAAGTGCTGACCTGGGAGAATCCTAGGTCCCCAAAGACTTCATGGAACAGAGCTACTACAGTAGCCTAACCACCCACCTCCACACTTTCACATGAGAAAGAAATAACCCATCACCCAATAGAATCAGTGAATCCAAAATTTGAAATGTTAATACTGTCACATTTTTATTTCATTCTTTTTCTTATAAAAGTTTTCACCATAGTGTCTGAGAGAGCCTATTTTCAGATACCATAGTGTTTTCATATCATATGAAGGATAGCTATAGAGACACTTGATTTATTGTATTAATTTACAAATTTATTACCAAAAAAAGAGAGTATTATTAATGGACCTGAGAACATCCCTGAGACTTGGAAACAAGCTTGCGGTGGAGGACCATAGCTTGTCTTTTACCAGAAAATGCCTTTGGAGACCATCTGCTAACGCTCCACCTCCGGGGGTCAGCTTCAGGTGGCTGACTGAACAGGCAGAACACATCTGATTGTAGTCTCACTGTGCCTTTGTTCCATGACCGAGGTGAATCATACCTTCTTCAGCCTCAAGTATTTTATCCTGTAAAAGGAGATAATGTTAAACTCTCACAGATTTGTTATGACTTTTAAATAAGCATTTCCATAGCCTTGCACAATCCGTGGCACAAACATACCAAAAAATGGCCCTTCACTCCCCGTTATCACTGCTTACACAAGATTTTATAGCACCTATGTGCATCCATGTGCTTCCTCCTTGAGCTGGCATGTACTCATAATGGTCTTAAAAGATTGTTTACTGAGACCTTTGGTTATTGAACTGTCTTCTAAACACAGGATCAAGTTTTTCTCCTATAAACGTGCAGCATTAATTCTTTTTTTTTTTGGTACCAGGGATCGAACTTGGGTCCTTGTGCTTGCGAGGCAAGCAATGGAACCACTGAGCAAAATCCCTGGCCCCGTGCAGCATTAATTCTTTTTTTTTTTTTTAATTTTTTTTTTTAGTTCTTTTATTGGTACATTTTAGGTATACAATACGTTTACGTTTATCATTGGGTGTTTGTACCTGTACATGATGTATCTTGGTTCTTATTTTTTTTTCCCCATTACCTGTGCACCCTTCACCCCCTCCACCCTTCCCTATTAACATAGATTTCATTTCCATTTTTTTTCTTTTTTCATAGTTTTTCCTTTCCCTCTTTTCCTTTCCCCTTCCCCTCCCTTCACTCCTTCGTCTTTGGACCTTTTTTCCTATTTCAAATTATCAATTATTCATTTTAATCATTTTAACCCTTGTTTACACTATCAGTTTCTCACACTAGTGAAACTATTCGGTATTTACACATGTGTGTCCTATTTATTTCACTTAAGAGTATGGCCTCGATATGCATCCATTTAGCTATAAATGACTCTAGTTTTTCATTCTTTATGTCTGAGTAGTACTCCATTTTATTTAAAAACCACATTTTCTTTATCCAGTTTCCTGTTGATGGACACTTGGGCTGTTTCCAAACTTTAGCTATTACAAACTGTGCCACTATAAACATGGGTGTGCATATATCGCTGTGGTATGATTCTTTTAATTCTTTTGGAAAGATACCCAGCAGGGGAATAGCTGGGTCAAATGGGACCTCTAGTCCTAGTTCTTTGAGGTATCTCCATACTGACTTCCACAGTGGTTGCACCAGTCTGCACTCCCACCAGCAATGGAGAAGGGTTCCTTTCTCCCCACAACCCCACCAGCATTTGTTATTTGTTGATTTCTTGATAGCAGCCATTCTTTCTGGGGCGAGGTGGCATCTCAGTGTGGTTTTCATCTGTATCTCTTGAATGACCAGTGATGTTGAACAGTTTTTCATATATTTGTTTGCTGCTTTTACTTCCTTGTCTAGAAATGTCTGTTCATTTCAGATGCCCATTTTTGAATTGGGTCTTTGAATTTGGGGGGGTCTAATTTTTTTCAATTCTTTATATATTCTAGATAGCAGTCCTTTGTCTGAGGTACAGCTGCTAAAATTTTTTTCCCATATTGTAGGTTGTCTGTTAGCTCTGTTGGTGGTTTCTTTTGCAGTGCAGAAGCTTTTTAATAAGATGAGATCCCAGTTGTTGCTTCTTTCTGGTAGTTCCCATGCTGCTGAGGTTTTGTTCATGAAGTCTTTTCCTATGCCAATGTCTTCAAGAGTTCTACCTAACTTATCTTCCAGCAAGTTTAGTGTTTCTGTTTTAATATTTATATCTTTAATCCATTTTGATCTTAGTTTAGTGCATGGTGATAGGTATGGGTCTAGTTTTAATTTTTGGCATGTTGAAATACAGTTTTTCCAGTTTTCCTATTTATTAAATAGGCTATCTTTCCTCCAATGATGGTGGTTGGCTCCTTTGTCAAAGATGAGGTGGCTGAGCATGTCTGGAGTTGTTTCTGCATCTTCTAATCTATTCCACTGATCCTCAGGTCTGTTCCTTTGCCAGTACCATGCTGATTTTATCACAGTAGCTTTGTAGTATAGTTTCAATTTGGGGGTTGTGATACCCCCAGCCATGTCTCTGTTGCTTAGAATTGCTTTAGCTATTCTAGGTCTCTTCTGGTTCCAGATGAATTTTTGGATTGTTTTCTCTAGTTCTGCAAAGTATATTGTTGGAATTTCAATTGGCATTCCATTGAATCTATATAGTAGTTTTGAAAGTATGGCCATTTTCACTATATTGGTTCTTCCTACCCAGGAGCAAGGGCTGTCTTTCCATTTTGTTGTATCCTCTTCAATCTCTTTTTTCAGAGTGCTGTAGTTTTCAGTGTAGAGGTCTTTTGCTTCCTTTGTTAGATTGATTTCTAGATATTTCATTTTTTTGGATGCTATTGTAAAGGGTATTGTTTCCCTAATTTCTCTCTCAGTGAGTCTGTTATTTGTGTACAAGAAGGCTATTGATTTTTGAGTGTTGACCTTGTATCCAGCTACTCTACTGAATCTGTCAATTAGGTCTAGAAGTCTTTCAGTGGAGTTTTTTGGGTCTTCTATGTAAAGTATCATATTGTCAGCAAATAATGACAATTTAATTTCTTTTCCTATCTTTATTCCTTTTATTTCTTTCTCTTTTCTAATTGCTGTGGCTAATGTTTCCAGAACTATATTGAACAGGAGTGGTGATAGTGGGCATCCTTGTCTTGTTCCTGATTTTAGCATGAAAGTTTTCAGTTTTTGACCATTTGGTATGATGTTGGCTGTTGGTTTTTCATAGATAGCCTTAATCAGGTTAAGATAAAGACCTTCTATTCCAATTTTCTGTAGGGTTTTTATCATGAATGGGTGCTGGATTTTGTCGAATGCTTTTTCTGCATCTATTGAGATGACCATATGGTTTTTGTGTTTTTGTCCTTGACTCTGTTAATGTGGTATATTACATTTATTAATTTACGAATGTTGAACCATCCTTGAATCCCTGGGGTAAATCTGACTTGGTCAGGGTGTATGATCTTCTTGATGATCCTCTGTATTCTGTTTGCCAGTATCTTGTTGAGGATTTTTGCATCTGTGTTCATTAGGAAGATTGGCCTGTAGTTCTTTTTTGGTTGGGTCTTTCCAACCAAAGTAACACTTGCTTCCAGGAATGAATTTGGAAGTATTGCTTCCCTTTCAATTTCCTTGATGAGTTTAAATAGTAATGGCATTAGTTCTTCTTTAAACGTCTTGTAAAATTCAACAGTGAAGCCATCTGGACCTGGGCTTTACTTTGTTGGTAAATATTTTATTACATTTTCAATTTCACTCATTGTATTTGGGATGTTTAGAATTTCTATATCTTCTTCATTTAACTTCGGCATTTCGTATGTATCTAGGAATCTGCCCATTTCTTCTGTGTTTTCCATTTTATTGGAGTAGAGGTTCTTGAAGTAGGTATTGTTGAGCCTCTGGATTTCTGTTGGATCTGTTGTGACTTCACCTTTTTCATTCTTAATTGCATGTATTTGTGCCTTTTTTTCCCTTTTTTTGATAAGGTTGGCTAAAGGTTTATTGATTTTATTTATTCTTTTAAAAAAACAACTCTTTGAATCATTGATTTATTGTATTGTTCTTTTAGTCTCCATTGCATTGATTTCTGCTTTGATGCTTATAATTTCCTCTCTTGTACAAGCTTTGGATTCATTATGCTCTTCTTTTTCTAGGAGCATGAGGTTCTGCATTAGGTTATTTATCTGAGTTTTCTCTGTTTTCCTAATATGGGCATTCACTGCTATGAATTTCCCACGTAGAACTGCTTTCATTGTGTCCCATAGATTCCTGTATGTTTTACTGGCATTTTCATTTACTTGTAGAAACTGTTTAATTTCTTCTTTAATTACTTCTGTGACCCATTGGTTGTTCAAGAGGGTGTTATTCAGTTTCCATGTGTTTATTGGGGCTTTGCGGTTTCTTATGTTATTGATCTCCAATTTTATTGCACTATGGTCTGATAATATACAGCAGGTAACTTCTATTCTTTTACATTTACTTAGATATGTCCTATGAGCTAGCATGTGATCTATTCTGGAGAATGACCCGTGTGCAGCCAAAAAGAATGTGTATTCTGATTTCGTGGGGTGGAGCACTCTGTAAACATCTATTACATCCATTTGTTCAGTAGCTTAGTTCAGTTCTAGAATTTCCTTGTTAACTTTTTGTCTAGATTATCTGTCTATTTGTGATAGTATTGAGGTCCCCCACTACAATTGTGTTAGTGTTTATTTGGTTTTTCATTTCTATTAATATTTGTTTTGTATAGTTGGGGGCATTTGTATTTGGTGCATATATATTTAGGATTGTCATCTCTTCCTCTTGGATTGTTCCCTTCACAAGGATGTAGTAACCATCTTTGTTTCTCTTAATTAGTTTTGGTTTGAAATCTACTTTGTCTGCAAATAAGATTGTTACCCCTGCTTTCTTCTGGGTTCCTGTGGCATGGAGAACTGTTTTCCATCCTTTTACTTTCAGTCTATGAGTTTCTTTTTGAGTTAGGTATGTTTCTTGTATACAGCATATTGTTGCATTTTCCTTTTTAATCCATTCTGCCAGTCTATTTCTTTTGATTGGTGAATTGAGGCCATTAACATTGAGGGTTATAATTGATAGATATTAATTTATCCTTGTCATGATGTTTTACTTTTGTTGGCTCCTTTATTTCTTATTTTTTCCCCCTTTCCCTTTAGTGTCTTACCTTGCCTGGTGGCTTCCCTCTGTTGGGCCTCATGGAGTTGTGACCTTCATTGCTTTTTTCTAGGATATTGTTTAGAATTGCTTGTAGTGCTGGTTTGGTGTTCATGAAATTTCTCAGCTGTTCTTTGTCGTGGAAGTATCTAATTTCCCCATCGATTTTGAAAGATAATTTTGCAGGATACAATAGTCTAGGTTGGAAGTTATTTTCTTTTAGTGCTTGAAATACTTCACTCCAGGCTCTCCTTGACTTGAGGGTTTGTGTTGAGAAGTCTGCTGTGATTCTGACGGGCTTTCCTTTGCAGGTGATTTGTTTCTTTTCTCTAACTGCTTGTAGGATTTTATTTTTCTGTTGGGTTTCTGGGATCTTGACTATTTTTTGTCTAGATGTAGATTTTTTTTGATCATGGCTAGTTGGAATTCTATATGCCTCACTTACCTCTATGTCCAATTCTCTACCTCTGTCTGGGAAGTTTTCCACTATTACTGCTGTGAACAGTTTTTTATGTCAATTGTGCTTTCTCTTGTTTTTTCATGGACTCCTATCAGTCTTATGTTATTCTTCTTTGCATCGTCTAGCAGTTGTTGGATTGATTTCTCGTGGTCCCTTACTATTTTTAAGAAATCTCTATTTTCATGTTCTCTAACCGCGATCCTGTCTTCTATATCTGATATTCTGTCTTCAGATTCCCTTAATCTGCTGTGAAAACTTTCAATGGAGTTTTTGATTTCTTGAATATCTGTTTGAATCTGTTTCATGGATTCCATTTCTTTCTTTGTTGGGCGATCATGGTTTCCATTTCTTTCTTATGCTGGGTATTCATGGCTCCAGCATGTTTCTGAGCTCATCTATTTTTTTTTATCTGTTTCTGTTCTGGATCCTCTAATCATATCTTTCACTCTTCTCACCATCTCTGCGGATATCTGGGAGATTATTTCTGCTTTGAATTTTTCTAGAGCTTCATTCATCTGTTTTGTTACTTCCTGTGCTATCAGTTCAGGGTGTCCAGGTGGTTGATTATCAGACTTTTGCATCTCATTTCCCCCAGAAATTGCCTTTTGTGGGGTGAAAGTCTGGGTTTGTGACTTGCTTAAATGCCTGCTCATTTTTGTTTTTGGTACGGTCCCTAGTTTAGTTCCTGGTTGATATTATGAAGTTGTTTATTGTAAGTATCTTTGTTGATCTATTTAAAACCCTTATGGAATGATTGCTTCTCAGAGGTGTCTACCAGATATAGCTGGTCTTTAGGTTTTGAGTCTATAATTACTCTGAGGCTATCTCATTTTCATTATACCAGGAAGGAAAACTGTTTAGATCAATCATGACACCTTAGCCCAAGTCATACAATCAGCAACACCATAGCATCAAATACCTCTTAAAGAATGACAATTTGTGGTAGTTATTAATCTATCACCTTTAGCTGTGTGAATTAAATCAAGATCGAGGACCAACCCAACATATAGTGAATAAACTCTTCAGTATAACAACTTTACCCTTTGGGATGGGGAGTTAGAAGGGGTTGGGAAGGGAGGGATAGATGGGAAGAAGGATAGGGGAAGGTTAGCAGTGTGGCCAGAGGACACAGGTGAGAAGGAAAAAGAGAATAATAGGAAAATAAAGAAGGACTCCGACTGAGGACCAAAACCGGGACAAAAAGGAAAGATGAACAATGTGGGAGAGCAAGAAAGTGAGTGTAAGAGAGAGAGAAAGGAAAGAGAAAAGAAAGAAGAAAAGAAAAAAAGGAGAGAAAAGCAAATATTTGCAAAGAGTAGGGAAAAATTTAAAGATAAGAGGAGCAAAAAAAAAAAAAAAGAAAGAAAGAAAAGAGAAAAAACCCCAAATAATAAAACTAATTTTGGGAATAAAAAATAACCATGAAGATGAAGGGCCTCTTTCAGGGTATGTCTATGCTGTCACAATAGACAGCGTGGGCAGCAGTGTGCAGATATAAGTCAATGAGTCTCAGCAAGCTGGTCGCAGACCCATGAGATCCAGGCAGATTTCTGGCTGCAAGTCCCAGGTTGAGCTCCCTGTCCTCCTGTAGGGTTGGACTCTGCAGAGTTGTATTGCAGGTTGCAGCTGCCCTTCCCCTGAAGACAGTCCTGGTCCTGATGGGAGGTGAAGATGACTCCAACTTACCCAGTACAGTGGTCTGGTGGTCCGGTGTCCTCTGCACCTTTGTACTGTGGAACCAGGTGGCTGTACCGAGGAGCGGGGTGGGGGGTGGTGTCTAGTGGATTGCTGCCAGGGCGCGCGGGCTGATTCGGCGAGTTCCGTGCGACTGGCGACGTTGCTAGGGCGTCCGCAGACCTGCCTGTCTGCAGCGGGCTGATTCGGCGCGGGCTGATTCGGCGCGTTCTGCGCGACTTGCAGCATTAGTTCTTAAGTAAGATCTCAGCAACTCTGATAAACCCATGGTTGAGGACTGGCTTTGGCAATAACAGTGACAAAACAGATTTCATCAGCAGGTGTTTGAAGCCCAATGTTTGCCTGAGTTTTCTTTGTTAATCCCTGATTTCAAAGGAAGAAATGATCTTTGCCTATTTACTTTGCTTGAGTGGTCTGCTCAGGTCAGCAGAGTCTTTTTTTTGTTTTTTTCACTAGTCAGGATTGTTTTTATTTTTAACTTCCATTTCTCCCATGATACGCATAATGTTAATTCAGGCTATGCCAATCCTCGCTTCTCCCTGTCAACTGGCTGATGACATATGAGACAGCTTGTCAGGCTGTAGCTTCTGTCTCTGATCAGAGAGCTCAGTTTCAGCTCCCAACTTCTATTAGCTTCATCTCTAATCCCACATGGACATCAAAATGTCTTCCCTAGCCAATGGGATCTAGTTCTAGGTTCAGTATCTCATAAGCCATTAGTTTCAGGTGCACTTACCACTCTAGTTTTGACTTAACTCTTCATTTCTGGCACTGGAAATTTTTTTCTTGTTTTCATAGCTACTTAAGATTTTTTTCCTATGGAAGTAGCATTTTTATATATTTGGACTCTGGGTGACTGAGACCTTCTATACTAAGCCAACTTGTTATATGAACCAGAAATTCAATTATACTATATATTCTGTGTCATTGTCTCTCTCCTGCACAACAACAAACACATTTTTTAAAAGAATTCTTTCTGAAGCCTCTTCTTTCAGCTTCAGGCTGGATCTGATGATGTCTAGACCTCCTCCAGTGCCATTATCTTGGGCCTTTGCTATATGTCCTAGTACGGGTAGGCAGGGCAGCAGACTGCCTTGTCATCCTCCTGACAGCAAGGCCTGTTTCATGTGCTGTTCTGGCTTGTCTGTCCCTCTTCTCTTGCTGCATGAAAAGACAGGCTGCCGGTCGCTTTGCCATACATGTCATATCGGTCATTTCCAGAGGCTGTTTCTGATTGTCTGCCTATCTCTCGCCTTCCTTCTCTTGCTTTCTTTGCATGATGGGCATGGGAAAATGCTGAGGTCTTGTAAGTTTCTGGGCAACTCCTGGGTAAGGCAGCATAGGCTTCTGCTTGGGGTTCCACGGTCCCCCTTCACCGGGTCAGCCAAGGGGGACACAACCGAGATAGCCCCTCTGGAGATTCACAGGATCTAAGCCCTCTTCTTCTCTCTTTCTTCGTATCCATCTTTCGAGTTTGAGGAAACTTTCTTTAGTATCTGATCAAAGAGCAGCCCGACGACCCCGAGTCGCAGATGGCCTGCCACGTTTTCCGCGCCACAGACCCCAACCAGGCAAGTCCCGGGCACCAGGCCAGCAGAGTCTTATTAATTGCTGAATTGAACAAATAAAAGCTTTCTCTAAAGTTTCTCACTGTGCTGAAACTCTGTGTCTTAGAGTATGCATTTAGATAGCTTCTAAACAGGAGTAGAGGCATTTTACTAACTGGAGCTGTGGGGTAGCTTTCCTGGACTCAATGCATTATAGCTTTGTTATCTCCATGAATGTCTTTAACATTAGCTTTTCCTTAACTGTCTTAATTGGTCATCTGCATTTTATTAGTGACTGCTTCCTGTGTTTCTAAATTATAAGTCCTTGTATGGTGGGCATCAAATGGTTGGTGAATTTTTCCTTCTACAATACCTACTAGTGCTCTGTATATAGCAGGTGCCAAATGATTAAGTGAATGAATGAAAAAAAAATCAATGAGTAAGCAAGAAAGTTTTTCTTGGTTTGTTTCTTATATTAAATATTCAAGTATGTGGTAAAAGTCATAGAAATTTGTTGATTTAAGAGATCATAACCTCATCATGAAAGGCTTTCTTTAAATTCAATTTTTAAGAAATGATTTCATTATCAATTATTGAAGACTGATTGGAAACCTATAATAAGAGTGGCTTGATCAAAAGTGTAATCCAGTGTCATTTTCCCCTCAAGTAGAAGCCCAGGGGTCTCCATCCAGGACTAGTGTGTTTCCCTTGATGACAGGTGCTCAGGGTTCTCTCATCTAGTGCTGCCATCCCCAGAATGTGGCTTTTGCCTCCTGGTCCAAGGTGACTACTCAAACTCCTACAATCATGTTAGTGTGTCTACCACATGGAGAAAAGAACATACCTTCTTCTTTAAGGACACTTCCTGGAACTTGCTTCCACAACTTTGGCTTATGCCCAATTGATTGGCCAGAATGGAATCAAATGGGATTCTGGGAAATGTACTTTTTATTTTCAGCAGCCACATGCCTACCTAGACTTCAGGGATTTTGTTGCTAGAGGAAGAACGATAGGACAGATATTAGGGGACCAATAGAAGTCTCATTCACCATTTCCCATTGCTATTTGGATAAAGTCTCCCTTGCTCAACAAGGTTCTGATTGATCTAGTCACTGCTTGATCTCTGGCCTTATCTCTGGTTACACACTTATATTGTTTTGGCTCTATTTTGCTACTCCCATTTTCTCTAAAGAGCAGGGCCTTTAGACCTCAGTGCCTTTGTACCTGTGGTTACTGCTGGGATTTAAGAATCTTAGATTAGGCCCTCTGTCCATATGATATATAGATTTTTATAATACCTCATACTTTCTCTTTATAGCACTTACCACAATTGCAATTGTGAATTATTTATATTATGATATGTTTAATATATATCTTCCCCTACCCTATAAGTTGTATGAATAGGCTTTGTTGAAGCCTATATTCCCAGTATTGAACTCCCCGTTTGTCACAAATTAAGCACTTAATAAGTATTTGTGGGATCAGTGAAGAACTTTCTAGAGGAGTGCTCTCATTTTACAGATGATGTAACAGTTTAGCCTGAATACTCAAAGAATTTGGATTCCAGTTTTTTTAATCAGTTAAAATGAAGGTTTGACTCATATTGAAATGGTCTGGCCTAATTTTTTGTTTTAGCAAGGATAGTGTATCAAATAATATTTACTCTTCATTTGATGGTCATTATCTTAACACATCTAACAGTCAACATTTTAACTAACCAATTTTAACATTTTAACTGACCAATCAGCACCGACCAAATCCACAGATGCAGAATGAGGAAGAAATCAGTGGATGTAGCCTATGTAACTCTGGGAGACAGACTGGGAAGTTGCTTTAAACAAATGTGCTGTCTATCAGCTGGATTTCTTTCCAATTTCTCCTTCCATGAAATGTGGTGTGCCAAAAAAGTGGAATGATTTTGCTTCTGGATTGATGGAGGATTTATTTTATGCAGAAATTGTCACCCTTAGGTTGAAAGAAAAAATAATTTTAAAAAAGTGTCAGTGGCATGTTGGGGCTGTGAGTGACAGTCATGCGTGAATTCAGCAATTCTTTTTTGTTTAAACAGCAGAGGGAAAATGGCATCATGTCATGTTGTCCTTATTTTTAAACATAAGATGCTAAAATCATCATGAATGAGGAAGTCCAGGAAAAAGGAAGATGATCTTTGGATTACCCTGAATTCTGATGATAGCCCACAAGCTTACAGAATGTTGTGATTTAGGGATTTAAATTGTTTTGAAAGCTGTTAGTCTCAGTTTTCCTGGGATATGGGACTTTGATGGACTGAGGAAACAGAATCTTTACATTTGTCAAAGGCTTCTAAAACTACAGTACTTTTTTGGCATTTGTTCAAGATTTTAATTTAATAAGACATGCCTTGCATCTTTGAAAAGTTTAGTACTTTAGATCTTTACAAAAATTCCCAGTGACTGAAAGTGGACCTTTTTCTTTCCTAGTACTCCCAACAGCACTTACCTGTAAAGGGCGTCCCAGAGTCTGACGCTCCTTCCCTTCCCACAGTGCTTTCCTGCCTCTGTCAGTGTTGCGATCTCTTGCCTTTGAAACGAGGGAGAATTAAACCACAGAGCTAAAAGATGGAGATGAAGGGGGCAAATTCATGATCGTGATAAACTTTAATTTGAACTGAAGCCAGTTCTATTCCCAAACTGTTCCCAAAATAATTTGTCTTCTAAAGAAATTTAGTCATCAAAGTCTAAACACAAACCAGGAATAAAGGCCAAAATTTTATCCATTTAAAAGTGTTATTTCACAGTGTATTTCAGCAATTAACACTTCAGATGAGGTTGGTGTAGTTTAAAATATGCCCCATCTCTTCTAATTAAGAAAATGCCCATGTACCTATTCTTAGTAGCTTTAAGGGAGATTTGAATCAATGGGAACAAGTAGGCTTTCCAGCAAGGTAACTGTCAGTCAATGAATGTTCTGGCTACTTGATATTCAGAATAATATGATCAAGGAGGAATGCAGTCAGTCAATCAATCAAGCAGGGCTTTCTCCAGGTGTGGAGGAGAGCAAAGGGGAGAAGTAGTTCTCAGAGTAATGAGAAGACAGAGTTAGTGTTATGGTTACACTGACTCTACCCAGTAGGGAAATCTATTTTCAGCTTGGATCCCAATGAGGAAGTGACACTTCCTGTCACAGAGATGTTAAACAGTCCCTCCCTTGGCTCTGGCTACATGGCATATGCCACCCAAATGTAGACAGAGTCCTCAGAGTGACAGAGAGCCTGGCCTGGTGTGTCATTCCCTGGAGGATAAATAAACCAGGAGCGAGTATATTTTTGGTAAGCAGAGTTTATCAAGGAACAAAAACCTCCTCAATCCTACTTCATACAGAGAAATAAGGAAGTAATCAAAGCCAGTAATGAGAAGGTGGAAGAGGAACATAGTAAGGAGCACATAAAAGAAAACCAGCACATCTCAGAAAATAAAGATGGGGTTCTTCCTGTGCCACTCACAGTGTGGGCTGGTACTGGACTGCTCACCAGTCTACAATGAGAAAAAGATGTAATATATGGATTTTAGAGACATTTAGAGAAAGTACTTTAGAAAATGTTATAGGGATTTGATTTGCTGCGGTAGCCAAGTATGATCTTGGATTTTTAAAATTTAGCTTGTACTAGAGGAAAAAGGAAACGTGAGTGACATATAATTATTACTCAAGCCATACAGAAAGTCATGAGTCCATTGAATGAGATGACTGACCAAATACGTGGGTATTTAGATGTTAAACTAAAGGTGGATATGAGACCAAAAGATAAGAGGCAAGATGGAAGGTTTGGATTTGAGCAGCAAGAAAAACAAGAGAGATATACCCCTAATATTACTCACTCCATGCAAAAAGCCACATATCTATCAAAGGAGCCTAAAGCTTGGGTGGATGAGTATTTTGGAATTAAAATAAGGACAGTCATGACAGAGCTTGGGGAGCAGAGGCTGGGCAGTAACAGTAGACTTAAGGACCAAAGAAGTGGATTTGAGTTTTCTTCTGCTTAACCAGGTGAGTAATCTTGGACATGTCATTTCATCTTTCTCTGGGTTAATTTTCTCATCTGCATACTTTTATAGGTTACCGTGAAATATACATGGAAGACTATATGTGAGAGGATATTGTGACTGTACATAAGGTGAGACTTTTAGAAATTAAATTATTAAATCAATTATTAATTAAATTATTAGGGGATAATAGAAAAAGCGATGGCCTAGAAAAGGGTGAACATTTTCTATAAAGGGCCAGATAATAAATATTTTGGCTCTGTGGGCCATGTACTTGCTGTTGCAACTACTCAAATCTGCTGTTGTAGCATGAAAGGAGCTAAATATAATATATAAATTCATGTCATTATTAAACTTTATTTACAGAACCAGAAAGTAAACTGGATTGCCCAAGGGGCTGTAGTTTGTCAACTTTTAGCCTAGAATCTAGAGATCTGGATTCTAGTCCTAGCTCTGTTTTAATCTCGCTAGGTAACCTTGTGAAAGTTATTTCCAGTTCCTCAGCCTCAAGTTCTTTATCACTATCAGACCTTCCCGGGTCTCTTCAGTGCTACGACATGTGGAAAAGTGAGGCAGAGACAAGGAACTTTGCAAAAGCAAAGGGTTTTAATGACAACATTTTGATGAAAAAAATATAGCTGTGTATAAGAGGAAGAATTAACTGAAGCATAAGTACAGCATGGGGATAGGTAGAAAGGATGTAGTATAAAGCTTGAGAAAGGACAGTAAATAACTGTGTAGCTTCTAGAGTACCCAAATATATCACAGTGAATGTGACATGGGATTGACCTCAGCTTCCCTGCCAAGAAGAAATCCCCCTCAGCCCAAGACCAGAGAGTGGTCTGGCACTCAGGTGCCTCATCTTTGTCCCCATGCAAAAGATCAGGGTGTTGGGGAATAGATTGGAGGAAACTCTTAGCAAATGTTGTAGGTTCCCTTCAGTTAATCCCTCAGCACTCACCTTATCTATGGTAGATGACTTCTTGCCCAGGAACTCATGACTTTCCATTCTTTGGCCACAGGTACTTACTTTGCTTGCACTGGGGGAAGACCAGAAATACTGAGAGTTAACCTGATCAGGAGTTGTGCACACCCAATGAGAGATGGTAGCTGGTGGATAAATAGTCCAGGTCCCTTGCTCCTTGGGTGAGCCAACTCTCAGATGTCTTCTTCACTATTTACCAGAGATTCACATAAGGATTAAACCCCAGTTTCCTATAGGAGTCAACTCATTAATTCCCTTTTACTCATTTCCTTCCTTTGACTGTCTTAATTCCCCTCTCTCTTACCAGTGCTTCCTTGGATCACCTATCCAATAAGGTACTTGGACCTAAATCTTTGTCACCTGCTACTTGGATAACTCAAAAGAAGACAATGGCGGTTAGCTATAGTCATTAGGAGAAGCAAAATGCTTAAAAATACAGAGTCTTTCAGTTTTAGGACCTGTCTCAACTACCTTCCTGTTGCTGAGACACAACATAACTCAAAGGAGGAAAGGTTTATTTTGGGTCACAGTTTGTAGAGATTTCAGTCCATAGTTGGTTGGCTCTAAGGCAGAGTGGCCTAGCAAAGGGCCATGATAGAGGAAGCTTGCTCATGGCATAATAGGCAGGAAGCAGAAAGAGGGATCAAGGGCAGAGGGAGGAAGATAAAACCTTCTATGATATGCCCCTAGTGACCCACCTCCTCAGACCAGGTTTCATCTCCCAACAAAACATTTCGCTAGTGGACTAATCCACTGCTGAGTATCATGCCTGAATGATCTAATCACCACCCAAAAGCCTTACCTATGAGCACATAAGGCTCTGGGGGGACATCTAGATATAAACCATAACAGGACCATGAAATGTTCCCTGCAAAATATCAAAGCACTAGAAGAACAAATCCACACTTGTATGGTAGGCTTCCCAGCCTTCATGGATCCAAAAACATTATCATCCATCCATCCATTTATCCATCCATCCATCCATCCATCCATCCATCCTTCTATCCATCCTTTTAGCCAGCCAGCCAGCCAGCCAGCTAGCTATTCCCTTTGTCTGCACACTTATCATACAATTATTGAGTTGTTGGTGTTTTTAAATATTATGTAAATCACTGGGGACAAGAAGATATCAAATCCATACTCTTTAGAAGTTAAAAGTCAGTCCAATTGATCAAATAATTAAAAGCTATTGTAACAAATGGATCAATAGGGATGTAATGCACTATTTGGAAAGCATAAGGCAAGAGCTGCTATTTTATGTTGGTTGTCTTTACCTCTATTCTCTAGTAATGTCTTAATTTGTTTCACAAATATGGCCACATGAATTAGGGTTGCCTCTTTTCTATTCTTAAATGCTTGGTTAAAGTATTATCTGCTTCCTGTATGGACTTCTTTCTTGCTCATCATCCATTCTCATCTTTTTAAGTTTATAAATCTTGATGCCTCAAATCTGATGTGTGACTAAAGGTCACAGTAGGATGGATGAAGTTTTGGGAATCTACTGTACCTTGCCACCAACAGCTTCCACTTGTCTCCTCCAACTAGGTTAGAATAATTTATCTTTTGACTTGGCTTTCTTTCTGATACCCACATCTTTCTGATAAGGCTGCTATAGTTTGGATATTAAATCTCCCCAAAGTGTTTGTCTCCAGCCTGTGGTGGTAGTGGGAAATGTTAGAACATTTAAGAGGGAAGGCCTAGTGGGAGGAAGTTAGGTCTCCTGGAGTGTGCCTTTTAAGGGTTTTTGGGAACCAAGCACCCTCCTGCTTCTCTTTTTTTTGCTTTGCTGCCATGATGTGAGAAATTTTCTTGCCATTCAATCCCACATAATGTATTGTTGCACCACAGGCCCATAGGCGATGGGGCTCAGTTACCATGGACTGAAATCATGAGCCAAAATAACCCTTTTCTTTAAGAAGTTGATTGTCTCAGGTATTTTGTCACAGTGATAGAAAGTTGACTGACAGAAAACCTTTTATAAGATCCATAAATACTATCCATTAATACTAAATAATAGCATCTGCACCATGTTTTATTATTTTCTAAGAACTTCATAAAATTTCAGGATTGGAAGGAATATTAAAGATCATCTAGTCCAGTCACGCATCATATCCAAATCTTTCCTACATAAGCTTAAACACTCCCACTGATTTCCGAAACAGCATTCTCTAACTTCCTGACATGGAACCATTCATTCCTTGTTGTAAGATAGGCCAGGTGCTTTGTAAAGTAAACATCTACTTACTGCAGGCCTACAGGTCTCATGTTCTCAGATTTAGCTCCTTTACATTCTGATCTCATATTTAGCTTCTGAATCCTCTGATCCCATTTGTTCTATCCCTTGCTCCTTACTTTATTCTCCCAATACCCTTTCCCACCTTTTGATATCCCGTCCTTCCTGTCCTAGTCATCACTCAGGCTTTCTCATGCTTCCTCTTGGATAGAGAGCTACAGTACTTGTCTTGGTCACTTTCCTCATCACTGGGACAAAATACTTGCCGTTTAAACAAGGAGAGATTTATTTTGGCTCATATTTTTAGTCGATAGTTGGCCGGCTTCAAGGCAGGAAGGCATGGTGGGAAGACCTGGCTGCTCACATGATGGCATCTAGGAAACTGAGCAAAAGGACAATCAGAGAAGGGAAATATGCCCTTCCAGGCCATGCGCCCAGTGACCCACCTATAACCAGGCCCCAACTCCTAAGAGCAAGTTAGCAATAGGCTCCATGCTCTAATCCTCTTCTAAAAACCCCACCTATGAGAGCATGGGCTCTTGGGTGACATCCAAATATAAACCGTAACAGTACTCTTTAGGTAAAACTCTTTTCCAGTCACTTTTGCTATTACTTCAAAGTATAAAACAACCATTATTATGTTCTGGGTTCTGTAAGTCAGAAATTCAGGCAGGATGTAGCCCCATAATGCTTAGGGCCTTGGGTACAACATCTTGAAGGTTGGAAGAAGGGGAAAGGTTTGTTTGCTCACATAAGTAGTGGTTGATGTTGATTGTTAGCTGGGATGACTTAATCATCTGGTGCTGTAGCTAGAACACACGCATGAGGCTTTTCCATGTGGCTGCTGGGCTTATTCATACCATGGATAATGGGTTCCCAGGGAAAGAATACCAAGAGAGAGCTGGGAAGAAGATGTGTACTTTTTATAACATCTTTGGAAGTCATACAGTATGATTTTCTCTACTAGTCAAGACAGTAACAAAGATCTGCTCTAATTCAGGGAAGATAATTTCTGTTCTGTCCATAAATGGGGGAGAAGTAACATCACACTGTAAGAACAAGTGTGTTGGGATATACACTGGCATTGCTGTCTTTAGAAAATATAGTCTGACTTATGGTCCTTGTGCCCTAGCACTCGACAGCTTCATTCTAAGCTCTGCTTCAAGGAAAGTCCCTTGGCTTGGACCCAGTTCTGTACAAGCTTATTCCTTATAATAGATAAAATCTAGTTTTCTGAAGATCCTACACCCTGGCCTTAATTCTTTGTACTTGAGGCCACACAAATCAATCTTTTACTTCTTGTGTATTTAAAGAAATCTGTCCATTAATCCTGGTGTTTTGGTTCTTTAGGCTAGCCATCCTAAGTTTGGGGTTCTCAATCCATTTTGTACATTCTTCTTTGGCAGGCTTCAGTTGATGTTCAAATCCTTTAAAATGCTGAGATCCTCAAATGAATACATACTCCAGATGTGACTCCTCCATTTCAGATTAAAGAATGCTGATCACTCTCGTGATATAGTTCTGAACAACCTTCACTCAGTCAGCCCAGGCTGTTCTGGCTTTAATTTTTTGGTAGACATGTGGTACTGTTGACTCATACTCAGACTACTGTCAACTAAACCTCCATAATCCTCTCACATGTTTTGCTGCTAATCCATGTTCTTCACTTTGTACTTGAGATTTTTTTAAAACTAAAGTTCAAAACTTTTCATTTTTTCTGTTGAAGCTCATCTCAATAAGTTTAGCATTCTAGCCTGTTAAATCATTTTGAATACTGAGTATTATGTGTTGTACTAGAATTCCTTCCAAAGGTGCATGTGGCCTCAAAATTCTGTTATGCTATCCAAGAACATCTAAGTCATTGATAAATATGTTGAACACATATATGATTTCTTATTTGATGAGCATATGGACCAGTGGTGGCGAACCGATGGCACGTGTGCCACAGCAGGCACTCAGAGCCCTCACTGTCAGCCAAGTTGCTCCAGCAGCTGAGCATCAGATATTCAGGTTTAATTGTAGTGTTGGCACTTTGTGCTAAATAAGTGGGTTTGGGTTGTAAACCTCTAAAACATTCGCCACATTGATATAGATCTTCAGAAGTGGACAAGCAGGTAAAAATCATCCCTTCTGAACCATCCAAAGCAAATTAATAATCCCCTTAAAAGCAAACAATGGGAAGTGAATAGAGAACTTCAGTTCTGAAAGGTAGTAGCCAGTGTCTCTTGGCAGAAGCCCCCACAGGTGCCCGTGGGCCTTCACATTTTGATGGGTTAACTTGTCCAGGGTCAGTAAAATAATTTTATGATGTTTGTTAAATGCTGGTGCATAATGTACTATCAACACTGAACTTCACAGTAAAAATTAAAACCAATATGATGAAGTTATGGAAAAAAAAATCATCCCTTCTTTTGAGATGAAGGAACTAGAACTCAGAGAGGATTAAGATCTGCTCAAAGTCACATTATAATAGGTGTGGCAAAGGAGGAATTTGAACCTGTATTCTCTGCTCTTTTGCTACACTGAGATATTCCTCCAACTGTGGACACTTGGCTATGGAGGATTCAGAGGAAGAGCAAAGTGCAAGCCACATGAGGTGAAAATAAGCTCTGACAGTGACTTGTGGGAAAGACAACATGAAACATTCCTTGCCTAATTTGCTTTTCTACTGTAGTGCATTTAATTCTCCTTATATTCAGAAGCCTCAGTCTCTGAAAGCAGTTTCCTGAATATCTCCTTGAATCATATACCTACATAAATACATACCCCTTACAAGAAGATGCCCGAAAACTGGGAAGACCCTCAATGTCTGTTGGAGTTGAGGTGATCAAGAGTGGAGCTGAGCAGAAGGACCAGCTGACTCAGCCTGGAGTGACTTGACTTTAGCTCCAAAAGTCCTTGGAAATGGCTTAGTCCTGGGAAAATCAGTGCTGTGTTAATTAATTCTAGGTGTCTCCTTCACTGAGTTAAGGAATACCAAGAGAACTAATACAGCATTATTTGGGAGTATAGATTGGCATGTGAGTCAATGGATGCAGTAGGGAGATCCTGTCTCATTGTGGGTGAGCAATAGGCTAGGAGCCCAGATAGAACAAAAACAAAGGAAAGGGTATGGTCTCACTCTCTCTGTCTCCAGGAGCTGGCATACATTCTTCTTCTCCTCCCTTGGATATCAGAACTCTAGAGTCTTTGGCTTTTGAACTCCAGGAATTACATCAGAATCCTCCTCTACCTGAGGTTCTCAGGCCTTTAGATTTGGACTGAGCCATGCTACTGGCATCCCGGATTCTTTAGCTTTCAAGCAGCCTGTTCTGGGCCTCCTCAATTTCCATAATAATGTGAGCTACTTCCCCAGTAAATCTCTTCTCATATATCTCTGTATATCCTATTGATTCTGTGTCTCTGAGAACCCTGCCCATTATAGTCGCTCTGTGAGTAGAATAATGTAGAATTCCACCCTCTAGTCTCTTCTTTTGTGTTGTACTGGTATAAGGAGACCATAAATTCTTCAATAGATCTTCCAAAAAAGTAAAGTCTGGGCCGGGGATTTAGCTCAGTGGTTCCGCTGCCTGCCTCGCAAGCACAAGGTCCCAAGTTCGATCCCCGGTACCCCTAAAAAAGTAAAGTCTGTTTTCTCTCCCTTGGAGTCTGGACTGCTCTATGATGACATATAATATAAGGAAAGTGGTACTGGGGCATTTTCCTTGCTCAGGCCTTAAGACATTAGCAGCTTCCATTTCCTATCTCTTGGAACACTTTCTCTTGGAGTTCTGAACCACCTCTCAAGAGGTCCAGTTACTGTGAGACTGCTATGCTGAAATGATTATACGTGGGCACTCCTGTTAACAGTAACAGCTTGGCACAGCTTCCATCCATCACCATGGTACCAGGCAGGAAAGAGAAGGTGTTTTGGATGCTCCAGCTCAGCCTATGAATACCACCAAATGAGCACCACACCTGAGGTTACCAAGCACATTCATTTAGACCATAATGAATTGTTCCACTAAGTCTCACTCAAATTTCTGGCCCACCAAATAAGGTATAATAAAATGTGTTTTTAAGCTGCTAGCTCCTGGGGTGGACAGTTATACAACAAGAGATATCTGTAGCAAATGCTAAAACTGGCCTAAGTAAACCATATCTCATTTTTCTAATCCATATTATAAACAATACGCTCTTTATCCAAATATTCTGCCTAAGATCTATACCATTTCTGACTAACTTTAGCAAGCCTCTCCTGTATGAGTAAATGGTGCAGGGTGAGCTGAGATGCTGGCTTTTACTACCTCCATCCACTCTTGCTGTATCAGCTTGGCATGCCATCTTGGCAAACTTTCTTCCCTGTTGTCTCACTCACCTCTGAGAAGTGTGCTTCAAGGACTCCTTCTTGATGAGATTCACATTTTCCATTCCAGTCTTTGGCAATATTTTAGCAACGACAGACTGTACCCTCTAGGCTATTGTCTGCACCCAGTGAAACCTCATGCATTGCCAGATTTATCAGAAAATCCTTGACTGATTCTCTACAATTTGACTCCATGACTAAAAATCTGATTGATAAAACTGTAGATGCCTGGAGGGCAAAGGCTGTGCTTTAAGTGTCCTTTGCTGTCGGGTGGGGGTCTAATTAGAAGAGGTGGGTTATGTCTTTGGATAAATTAATACATTCTCTCCACTGTGGTAGTACCATGTATCTGTTCTTCGCCTACTTCTCATACCCATTTAACTTAAGCTCTTCTTAGCGACTTCTCCTTTTGAGGAAATACAGTTCTTAAGAAAGAGTAGAGTTCACTGTTGTTGTCAGATTTTTAAATAGAAAGGGGATGAAAGGGCCTTGCATCATTTTGAGACTCCGCAGCCCTCAATTCTCAATGAATAATTTGCTCCTGATGCTCTTCCTGCTTAAAACCTTTGACATTTTTTGGACTGTGAGAAAGAGGAAGGTGACACAAATGTTCACTTATCATGCGTTGGGGTGGCAGGAGCAAATGTCAGGAGGAGGCTCACAGAGTCAACTCACAGTTAACAGCTATTTGGGAAAAATGTTCCCTGAATAATCTCAGAGTGTTGAGGCTGTAAAGGACCAGTCAAGAAAAGAAATGTAAGAACATGGGGATATTATAGGTAGAGGTGGAATTAGCACACGGACTCTAGTCTATCTCCCAGTCAAATGCCCTTAACACCATGCCGTCTTATAAAAGAAGTGTGGATTTTTAGATCAGGAGGAGAGAAGCACATATATTTGACTCCCCATCTTCTCTCCAAAGTCTATAGAAATCATGACAGAAGTTCCAGAGGAAATAAACCCCCAGCAATGTGGAGAGCGGAAGCAGCTTTATCATCACATAGAAGTTATTAACATGTTTGGAAGGCAGACCGTGAAAAGGTACACACTGACAGGTAAACAGATGGAGGGACCTACCACTGCCAGAAGGAGGGCTGGAGCCTCACCTGGAGCCCATCTCCTCCAGGAGTGTTGGAAGCCTGGACTTGCCAGGTAGAGAGAGCTAGTGTGGGAGGTGGCACATAAACTGTGGAGGAAATGTGTGCTAGAAAGTTGCCTGTGGCAAGGCTGTGCCAGTTCCCCTCCTGCAGCCTGTAATGCCTAAGTACTCCCTTGTCCCATCCATGGGGCTGCAGGAGAGCTGACAGCTCTGAGTTCATCTTCAAGACAAACCTGGGTATGCTGTCAGCCTAAGACATCACAAAAGCTGCCTAGGGAGAGAGTAAGAGTTTCCAATGTGGATGGCTGGAGTTCTGTGGCAAAGCCCCCTGTTTCTCAAGGGGTAGGAGGTTAAGTAGTGAGCAGCTCCCCAGTCTCACACTCTAAAGTAAAGCTGCTGTCAGCATACATGGGCAGTATGTGGAGGCAACAGTGCCCCTGTATTCGGGAGAAGCCTTTTAAGGAAGAGACTCATACAACTGAAGAGGAAATTGCCAACCATTGCATTAGCCTGCACGCTCCTTTAAGTTTTTAGCTGAATGGGCAACCAAGAATGCTTAGCCATAGGCAAGAAACCATGTTTTCAAGAAAGAGGGAGCAAGAGGAAAAGAAGCAAAAGCAGACTATGGAGAACTGAACATTTAAAAACAACTCCTATTTAAATCAGTGAGAACAACTACAACATAGATGTGATTGATGAATGGGAGAAAGTTCTTGCCACACATCAAAATAAATGATAGTAATAAGTATATAACCCACTGAATAAAATAGGAATCTATAAATCTGTACAGACTTTAAACAGAAAGGAAAAGCTCTCCTTAACAATAGAATGATAACTAGTTACAACAGTAGAAAAGGTAGAATTATTTATTAAATCACTATTTTGCAAATACCAGAGTAATAATTCAGGCAAGTAATTTGTAAGTGCTAAAATTTGTTTGTAAAAATTTGATGAAGAAGGCTATCTAGTTTCAAAGTATTGTCTTACAAATTATTTATAAATTATAAAGGGGAGAGAACTTTACAGTGAGTGCAGAATCTTGGTAGTTAGCACTTCAGTTAGATGATCTAAGTCCACATGACCAGTAACAGGTCAGTACCATGGGTCCCTTGTGCTACACCAGGAAAGATGCGGCATCACTGTGTGATATTTCTACTACAAATACACAATCCGATTCCAAACATGAGGAAACATTAGACAAAGCCACAGTGACAACACTCTGCAAAATAAATGGTTTCTGTTTTTCAAAAATGTCAGTGTCATGAAACACAAGTAAAGGCTGAGGAACTGTACCAGGTGAAAGAAGATTGGAGAGATAACAAAACTAAATGCAGGGTGTAAGCCTGGATTGAAACTTAGACCAGAAAAATAATCTGTAAAGGTTTTTTGTGGGGATAATTGGCCAAATTGGAATAAACCTGCAGAGTAGGTAACACTATATAAACTTAAGTTTTTTTGTTGTCTGGTAATTTCAGGAATTTCACATTGAAGTATTTTAGGGGGATACATATTCTCAAGTGTTCAGAAAGAGGGAGAGAGAAAGAAAAGCAAATGTGACAAATATCAACTGGTGAATCTGAATGAGAGGTACAAGATAATTCTTTATAGTATTCTGACCACTTTTCTATAACTTTAAAACAATTTCAAGACAAAATGTTTGAAATAAAATAAAGATAAGTGAAAATGAGCAATAATAATTGCAACATGTATTACAGGTAAAGAGAATACCTATTAGTTTATACATATGTATAAAGAGCTCTTAAAAACAGAAGAGAGGGGACCTTAACAGGTAGACTATGAGAATGGCAGAAAAGACTGGCAGCATATCACAGTCTCTCTAGGATTCAGCCTTCATACACAGGGAAAATGGGCATGGAAACAAAAGAGGCCCTAACTGTGAGTCACTATCCCTCCCCAGTATGGGCGATCTCAGTACTATAAGCCCTGGAAAGAAAACACTTGCTCAAACGTGTAGAGGGATTTTTGGACTTACTTCTCTTTTTGTTTATTTTTGGATTTCTTTTGTTTTTTGTTTTTCTCTGCTACTTTTACTTAATTCTATTAACTTTCTTTTTTTCTTTAATTGGATTCATCTCCCTTTTCTCTCCTTTTCCTTGTCATCTTTTTTCTTTTTCTAATTTTACTTCTTTCATTATTCCCTTACCCCATACTTTCTATTATTATTGTTAAGCTTTATTAATTTTTAGATATTTAGTTGATTCTATGCTATTATTGGTAAATTATATTCTATTGATAATGGTGGTATAGCAGTTGTATTTAGTAGATATTTATCATATGTCCATATTTGGCTTGTCTGTGTGTCTATATTATTTATTATTACTCTTTTCTTCTGTTAAAAGTAGTATTATTCATTAGTTTTTCTGGCTTTTTAAAATTTTTTTGTGATATCAGGGATCAAACTCAGGACCTTTTGCTTGCGAGGCAGGCACCTTGCCACTGAGCTAAATCCCTGGCCTGCATTTATTAATTTTTATGGGTATATTTTATTAGTTCTTATGGTATATATCAATATCTGATTTGTCTTTATTGCTGATTTCTTTGCTGTGGCCAATGATGAGATGGTTGTTGCTATATGGTATTTTTTACTGTATGTCGATATCTGGTTTGTCTCTGCATCATCAGCATTACTGCAGTTTGTTTTATCCTCTTTGAGTAGTATTGGAAATCAAGCCTCCAGCAGAAGATTAGGTACAGTGATGTCAACTTGAATGGATTAAGAAATGCCTAGCAGATAAGTAGAACACAATTCTGGATCTGTCTGTGGATGATTGACATGAAGGCTACAAACTGAGGAGGGAAGACTCACCCTAGATATGGGTGGCACCAACTAATAGGCATGTAAGCTTGGACAGAGTAAAAGGGGAAAGTCTTCTATTTTGTTTCTTTGAGGGAATACTGGTCTTTGCCATCGCCTTTAGGTGTTTGTCTCTCCTTCTTTCAGGCTTCCAGTGCAGACTCTTCAGCTTTTCAATGAAGGCTCTTCAGCTTTCTAACACAGACTCACACTGGACTCTGCAGTGAGCTCCAGGGCTTCAACTTTTGTCTGGGTCCTCTGACCTTTCCAGTGCATAGAGGGCCATTTTGAATTCTGCCACTCCTGGTTCTGCAGGTAGCCATTGCAAACCTACTTAGTAAATTCTAGTTTCCTCTAGTGAAACTTAACTGCTATAGGCACTAAAAAGACCTCTAGAATATTAGGCTGAATGGGTTAAAAAGGGGTACAAACACCAAAAGATAACCAAACACAAAGACGGATCATAGGGACACAAATTCTAACTAAAGAGATCTCCACAGTAGTGACAGAGTTTTGTACCCTAACCAATCTTCAACTTGCAACATAAAAACAATAGAAATATGAGAAAACAAGGAACAAAATATTCCTAAAACCCTTGACATCCCGAAAGCTTATCCCTGGTACAAAAAAAAAAAAAAAAGAATTAGAAATTATAAAAAAAAAAAGCAAATAAAAATACAACCTATGAAAAACTCAATAGAAAGCATGGATAGCAGATATAATCAATGAGAACAGAATGTCAGAAATTAAAGACAGGGTAGATGTAGTAAAATATAAACTCAGTGATACTCTCAAAACAACAAAACATCATGCAAGCTGGATCCAACAGCTGCTAGACGACAAAACAAAACAAAATTTAAAAACCAACAACAGAATTGTAGAAATAAAGGAAAAGTTTGAAGATGACTCAGAAAGTATAAAAAATGTTCACTGAAATCACAGTGGAAAAATTTCCAAATCTAGAGAAAGAATTCAGTGTCCAACATCAAAAGGAATATAAAACCCAAATAGCCAAGACCAGAAAAGAACCTCTACATGATACCTCATAATCAAAATTCCAGAAATTCAACAAAATGAGAGAATTCTAAAAGATGTTAAAAAAAACAACAGCAAATAAACTGTACTGGCACAAAAATAGATGTGCAGATCAATGGAGCAGAATAGAGATTACAGAAACAACCGCTGACACCTTCAGTCACATGATGTTTGACAAAGGGTCCAAAAGCAAGCTGGAGAAAATAATAGCTCCTTTAACAATTTGTTCTAGGAAAACTGGTTATTCGCATGCAGAAAAATGAATCAAGACCCATATCTCTCACTCTGTACTAAAATAAAATAAAAATAGATCAAAGGCCTAGAATTAAAACAGAAATAGTCTGCTGAAAGATAAAAATAGTCTAAAGTTCTGAAGACATAGGCACAGGCATAGACATAGGCAAGGGCTTTCTGAACAGAAACGTGGTTGAACAAGGAATAGCACCAAGAGTCAACAGATGGGATCACATCAAATTAAAAAGCTTCTGTACAGCAAACAACCAACAGAGTGGAAAGACAACCTATAAAATGGAAAAGAGGTTTTGCTAGCTAATCCTCAGACAGAGGACTTATACTTAGAGTATATAAAGAATTTAAAAATCTTAGATCCTCCAAAATAAAAGCCCCAGTCAAAAACTGGGTAATTGAAAAGAATAGCACTTCTCAAAGGAAGAAGTACAGATGGCCAACAAGTACATGAAAAAAATGTTCCGCATCTTTGGCCACTAGGGAATTGCAATTCAAAGCAACACTCAGATCTCAGCTTCCTCCAAAAACAATGGCTATCACTAAGAACTCTAAAAACAAGAAATCCTGGCAAGGTTGTGGGGTAAAAGAAACCTCATACAATAGGAATGTAAACTAGGTGGTGGGAATGTAAATTAGTATAACCACTATGGAAATTAGAATGAAGATTCCTCAAAAAGCTAAAATTAGAAACTCCATTCAACCCAGTTATATGCCTTCTGGGTATCTTCCCCCAAAAGTTAGACCTTATATTGCTGGGATACAGGCATACCCATGTTTACAACAGCACAACTCACAATAGCTAAATCTTGAAAATGGCCTACACATCCGTCAGCAGATGAATGGATAAATAAAATGTGGTATATATACATAAAGGAGTACTGTGAAGTCATAAAGAAGGATAAATTTGAGTCATTTGTAGGAAAATGGATGAATCTTGAGACTATAGTGCTAAGTGAAATAAAGCAGATACAGAAGGGTAAATATTACATGGTTTATATTATATGAGAAACGCAAAGTATAAATACTTTAAAGAACAAAATAAAAGATACCTAATAGGAACCAGGGCAGTAGACCTTTTGGAGATGGGAAGATATATTGATAGAAAGGGGAAAGAGAAGTAAAAAGCATTAAGATGTGCTGTGTATATGTACCAACTTCCCATGATGAATTATTCATTATATATTACAAAGATATCCTAATTTAAACAAACAATAAATGAAAGAAAAAGAGTTCTAAGTAGAAATTGAATACAAAAATAGGTAGGTCATAGAAAAAGACTAATGGTCCTCAAATTTGGGGAAAAAAATTCTCTACTCATTTTAAAAGAAATGTAAACTAAAACCAAACTGAACTACCATTTCACCTATTAATTAATGAACATTAGAAATTTTAGCAACATTGCTTTTTGACAAGACTGTGAGGAAATCTGGCACTAGAATACATCATTGGATTACAAAGTGATCAAATCCCTATGGAGTAGGATTTGTCAATGTCTGTAATACAATACCTATTCACACACTTAGCTTTTGACCACACAATCCAGCGATAGGCATTTATTCTGAGAATAAATCTTTAAAAATCTGAAACAATATTTTACAAGATTATTTATTATAGTGCTAATTATAGTATTAAAATATTAGAAACAACCTAATATTCATTTTATGAGAATGTCTAACAAAATACCACAGACTAGGTAGATTAAGCAACAGAAATTTATGTTGTCACAGTTCTGGAAATTCCAATTCCAAAACCAAGCTGTTAGCTGGATTGGTTTCTCCTGAGGCCTCTTTCTTTAGCTTGCAGACAGCCTCCTTCTTGCTGTGTCCCCACATGACCTTCTGTCTGGTGTCCTTCCCTTCGTATAAGCACATCAATCATGTTGGATTCGTCCTCATCCTTAAGACTTCATTTAACTTTATTTGCCTCTGTAAAGGGCTTATCTTAAATACTTTCTTAAGAATTCAGGGATAAGTCTACAATATACCAATTTTGAAGGATCACAGTTCAGGGCATAACACTCTTCTTTGGGCCAGTAGTTGAATAGACCATGAAATATCTACAAAAGGGATTATCATGCAGCTGTTTTAAAAGCACCAGAAAATTCTCTCTCTCAACTCATATGGGGCAATTTCTAAGATGCATTTGTAAATGATAAAAAAAGGTGTAAAATACTTTATATATTATCTAGGAAAGAAGAAAAAATATGTATAAGCTTTTATATATATTTAAAACATATGCTTATATATGCCTGTCTATGTATACTTTATATTACATACATAAATACATACATATAAAAGTGGAATAATCTTATATGCATTTTATATGCATATAGAATAACAAGAATAATAAAAACAATTATACTGTGTACATTCACACGATATAGTGAATATAAGTGCATGAGCATTTATGTATACATAAAAAGTAAATGTATATGAAAATCTCTAAGCATTCTCTGAAAATTGACAATTTCAAGCAATCGAAGTGGGTTACTGACCACATATACCAGCTGTCTTTTTACTTGTAGTTCCTCCTAATAAATGAATCACTCTCCACTATACGTTGCTTAAGTGGACAGAGGTTTATTTTTCTCTATAACAAATATATCAGCAGCCCAAACTAATGCTTAATTTAGACGGGCTGTTTCTGTATTTCCACTCAGCCATTCTTAGAATGGGCTTATTGCCTTATGATCATAATATAACTGCTACAGTTCCAAATATCTTATCTGATCTGTCTACACACACACACACACACACACAAACAAACACAGATAGAGAACAATGACAGCTTACTCCATCCCTTTTTATGAGGAAAGTGAAGTCCTTCAAGACACCCCCAATAACCTAACCTATTTTGTATATCTCACTGGCTAGAATTACTTAAATGGTAAGCTGTAGCTGCAAAGGATGAGTAGTAATGGCAACAGGATTGTCACAGTTGACTTGAACCAACTGAGATTCATCACCTGTGTGTCAGCCTGCTGCCACTCAAATAAAGGTGAGGTGCCGTTAGCAGGCAAAGGTCTCTAACCTTTTTGCTGAGAAGTGAAAAACTAAGGATTGTTCTTTCCTCAGTGCAAATCCATCTTTATTTATCTCTGGTTATTCCCTTTTTGGCTGCTCTTTTATTTTTTCAGCTAGCCAATGAGCCACTTTGAATTCTTCTTTCGCATCTGTATTAGCCAGGTTTATATTACTATAACAGAACATCTGAAGCAGTCTAACTGTGTAATAAAAAGAGATTTATTTAGCTTAGAGTTACAGAGATCGAAAGGTATCAACTCAGTTCTGGTGAGGGCCCTCTCGGCTGTCACTTCATGATGCATGGCAATGGCAAAATTGTGCTCAAGAGCAAAAGATCACATCTCAAGCAGGGAGTCAGAGATAGCAACTTAGAAGTCAAGTTCAGTCTTTCATAATGACTTGCTCTTATGAGAACTCCCTGCAGGAAATGAGTGTTCCCTTCCAAGGGCAGCCGTCTCAATGACCTAAGGACTCCACACTGTGCCCCACCTTGTAAAGGTTCCACACCATCTTCTGCTGTTATGGCTTAGCTAAAAATGTCCCACCAAAGCCTCATGTGTTCAGAGGTGAGGCTTTTAGAAAGTCACTGGATCAGGGGAGTACTACGATCATCAGTGGATTCCATTGATGAATCCATAGCTAAACGTGCTGTTAGGAGATGGGGCCTGGTTGGAAGAGGTGGGTCAATGAGAAGCATGATTAGGAAAGGTAAATCTCCTGCCTCAGATCTTCCCTTCTCTCTCTACTTCTTGCCCACCATGACATGAGCAGCTTTTCCTCTGCTATGCCCCCCTACCATGCTGTTTCTGCCTTAGAGATAGCCAACCATATACTATAGCAATGAGCCAAAATAAACCTCTCCTCCTTAAAGTCACAGGTGTCAGGTATTGTGTACCAGCAATGAGAAAGTGATCGAGACAGATCTTGTCATTGGGAGTGGAGTCATTCCTGTGCCTATACGTGACCATGTAATTCAGAAGTCTTTGTAACCTGGTTATAGGAAGAGTCTGGAAATGTTTGGAGATGCTGGTTAGAGGAGACTTTTAGTACTCTAAGCCAAACTTGATGGGAGATTCTGGTTGGAGCAGAGAAGATCCAAATGCTGATAGTAACACAGATTGTAAAGATCAACTCATGAGGCTTCAAATTGTGAACAAGGACTCTATTAGCAGTTGGGGCAGAGGCCATGTGGCAGAAAATTTGTCTACGTATTGCCCATATCCTGAGACTTCGCAGGAGACTGAGATTAAGGGCGATGAACTAATTAATCTGGTAGAAGAACTTTAAAGGAAGCCCAATGTTCAGGCTGTGACATGATTACTTCTGGCAGCTTTAGTCAGATTTGTTGTGAGAATCAGGAGCAAAGCACAAAGCCTAATAATGGTAAACTTGGCCTGAAAGGAAGCACCTACAAAGTTGAGGCTCAGGAGAGCTTGGCTGCTGAAAATATTAGTATTAAAAGGAAGTGAAGTACTTTGAATCTGGACAATAGGCAAGATGCCTTGAGAGCATCACATAAATCAGCAAGACCCACTCCTTCCCTGACTCAAGGTAGAATCTTTTGAAAGACCTTGCTTTGAAAAGAGAGCCCCAAGGTACCTTGCTTAAGAAGAAATACCTAGGGAATTGGTTCCACACTATTCAGTTCATTGTGCTCATTCAGTTCACAGTGCTCAATCATCCAGGCACTCAGAGGCTTCCATGGCCATGATCCAAGAGGGGCCCAACTACTGTTGAAGATGGCAGCAGACCCTGGCATTGTTCATTTGGTGGTGGTTTTACAGATATACAGAGGGCAATATTTGTAGGGTCAGGGAGGCTTCCACACAGATTTCAGAAGAAGGCCTGGAAGATCAAGAAATATGGCCCTGAGAAGGCAGTAAGTATAGCTGTAAGAGTGAAGTTAAAAGTGTAATAGAGACCCAAGGAAATTGGAGAAGCCAGGAACATGAGACATCTGAGAAAAGCCACAGGCAGTGAGCAGAATCAACTTAAGAGAGGCCACGAGGGCTGAAACTGACAATACAATAAGGTCAGGGCCACCAAAGCCCTTGGAAACAGATTTCACCAAAACTTTCCTTGTTTGCTGGTCATGAAACTATAAGATTTAATGTTTGCCCTGTGTTGTTTCAGTCTTGTTTTGGTTCTATTCCTTTCTAAGCCCCAATTTCTCACTTTTGGAATGGGAATGTTTACCCTGTATCATTGTACACAGGAAGTATTTAATTCTCTTTTTGACTTTTATAGAGGCTCACAGCTAAGAGTTTGAGTCTCAGAGGAGACCATAGCTTGGACTTTTTAGCAACGCTGGAACTATTAGACTATGGCAGCTCTTAGAGATAGACTAAATACATTTTGCACATAAGCCTTGTGTGGGTCAAGGGCAGAATGTTATGATTTATACAAAAAAAGTTCCCAGGCCGGGGATTTAGCTCAGTGGTTCTGTCACCTGCCTCGAAAGTGCAAGGTCCCAAATTCGATCCCTAGGACAAAAAAAAAAAAGTTCCCCAAAAGCCTCATGTGTTAAGAAGTGAGACTTTTAGTAGGTAATTAGATCATGAGGGAATTAATCCACTGATGAATCCAAAGCTAAATTTGCTATTAGGAGGTGGAGCTTAGTTGGAAGAGGTGGGTCACAGGGTGCATGATCTGGAAGGATACATGTCCCTTCCCGGATCCACCCTTCTTTCTCTGCTTCCTGGCCAGCATGACATGAGCAGCTTTTTCTCTCCTATGCCCCCCACCTACCATGCCTTTTCTGCCTTGGAGCTAGCCAACCATGGACTATAACTGTGAGCCAAAATAAACTTCTCCTCCTTTAAATTTTGGGTGTTGGGTATTATGTGATGAGAAAGTGAGTAAGACACCCACCACCACACCCACAGCTCATTCTCCAACACATGTATCCTTGGTGGACAAACCACAGCCAACCCATAGCCATCTATCTTCCCAGTACAGAGTTTAGGAACTCTCCTCCCCATCTGTTCTGCAGTAACTCTGCCCTCCTCACCCAAGTCTACCTACTCAGTACATTGTTACTGTACTGGTAACTCACTCTAGTTTCTACGGTCATGGGAAGAATTGATATGTAACCAATGAAGCATCAGGATTATTGTTTAAAACCACACTAATTTTCATCTTCACAAATCAAAGCATTGTCGGCTGGCACTAAAATAGAAAAACTGACTGACAATTCTTGTCTAAGTTTGGGTTCCCCAAAGGAACCTTGGAGGAAGAACTGGTAAGGGGTGGGGAAAGGACACAGAAAAGGAAAGACTCCAATGAAACACACAGTATGAAGCTGTTGATCAGTGCAGGCAGAGCTAGAAGTGTGTGGCACATGCACCCTGACAGTCATCCCACCCGAAGGGAGGAGAACTAGACTGTTTAACCTTCCATCCTCAGTTGTTGACTGAGGTCTGCTACAAGAGGTAGGCACTGATTGCACAGCACTTTTGGTCTCCTAGTATTGGGCACAGTGGGTTTCTACCACTCAAGAAAACCCCCTGGATAGCAGATAATCAGGCAGTTGCATGCTACAATGTTAAAACCAAGGGAATGTGAGCAAGGTATTCACAGAAGCTGTTATAGAGGTGCTGTTCTATAATTTCTAAATATAATTGTTGATTGGTAATAATAATAAACACAGGAGCAGCTACTAAGGGGAGTAGGAGAGCTAGGGATTTCGCCAGTGGCGCCGCACCTGCCTTGCAAGTGCAAGGTCCTGAGTTCGATCCCCAGTACTGAAAGAAAAAAGAAAAGGAGTAGGAAAGCAGAGAATTTGAATAATATAGAAACAAGATCAATGATTGGTTGATGTTTCACTGGGAACTTCTGGGGTTTCCAATATTCTAAGAGTAGAGAAGGGTATTGTCCAATACTCCCACAATTAAAGCACTAACTCTGAGAAACAAGAATCCATTCATGAACACTGGTAGATGTATAACTTCAGCCAAGGTAACAAGCACAGAGTTCAATCTGCACTAGTTAAACATATCTCTGTTTCTGGTGAGGCTACGGTAGACAGTGATTGTTCAAAAAGCTTTGTGCTACAATGTTCTGGTTTTCTTAAGCCTCAAGGAAAAGCAAAATGCCTCTAGAATCCCAGAATTGTGTATGTTATGCTTAGTGCTTACAGGCCTTTCACTACTCAAATGGGAAGCAAGACCCAAGGAAGAAGGCTTTGATAAGGGATTTTATGGTGACTGAGTAGATTTATGCCACAGAGGAACATTCTCCTCTTCACTCAAAACTCTACTTGAGCTGCCCTTAGATGACCTCATGGTGCTTCAGCTGCCTCTGTTCCTGCAAACCCTGTGCTCCATAAACTATGGCATGCTCCAGGCTCATGTTCCTCAAGCCTTCGTGCCTATGCCTCTGAGTTGAACTCCTACGGTCTTTCAAGTCTAGTCTAAACATCACTTCTTTTCTGTAGCTTCTTTCTCCCATTTTTCCTTTCTCATCCCCAGTGCCTTAAAGTTTGAGCATCCTCAAATTCAAAGCTGGTGGTAAGGCCTTCAGCACAGATAGTTTACTTGGAACAAGTAAAGGAGTGGAGAAAGAGCTGGGTAGGGAGCACAGCCAATGAGTAAAGTGTACATTAGTCAGTTACTGCTGTGCAGAGTGGGAATGCAGTGCAGAGTGGGAATGCAGTGCAGTGCTGCTGCAGCCCTCCAGGAACTGTGGCATATGCTGTGGCACTGTCCTACAGTGGGCCAAGGAGGGTGGGCATTTGTCTGCCAGCTCCCTCCCTCATGGGCTGCGGGTTGCTTCAGGAGTGGTAAAGCACCAGCCCTGCCAGGCTGTCCTAGGCCCAGGTTGAGCAAGACCCACACTGGTCTTGAAAGAAGATGCTGTCTCAGGAGTAAAAGCAGAGAGGTTCAGGGCTTGAGCAGGGACAGTACTGACCTGTGGAGAAGATGCTCACAGCAACTTCAGGAAAACTAGTGGGACGTGGTACTGGTAGGGTATATAACATATGCTCCACCTCTCATCCTCTACTTAGTGCCTCCCTTACTGGTGCCTATATAATCCTTTATAAATTCCTTTACAATAGCTCATGATTGCTCTGTATTTGTTTGTCTAGCATATATTAAGTGTATCTTATGTTTCTGCTTTACATTCAACCCATGTAATAACTGAAGAAGCAAAGACTAATTATCCCAAATTAATCCTGAGAAAACTGAGTCCAGGAGCACCTGGAGTTCATGGCCTTTGTGTTACTGCTGTTTGTATACTCACACTCCACACACCAATTAGAATATCATGAGTACAAAACAAAAGTTACTTAGTTTAAGTTGTTCAGAAGACCCAAATGCACAGCTTAGACATCAATTATAGAACCACTCTTTCGTAATTAATAATTTGACAGTGCACAGGGGTTCTACTAAAATTCTAAAAGCTGACATCTGTGATTTTCAAGGAAATGCAGTGATTTTGACTGATAATTTTTTAAAATGAAAAAGATAATGTTATACAATTTTAGCTTTTTCTCAGTTTTATTGTTCTCAAAATGTTTTAGTATTTCAGTTATGGATTTAACTTGGGCCAATGCACAAAGCATTGCCCGAAGTGGACATTAGTTGATGTATAAGTCAGGTTAGGCTAAAATGTGCTGTAGTAACAAATAATCCTAAACTCTTAATGGCTTCAAAGAGCAGAGATTTACCTTTAATGCATATTCCATGTCTGTTTCATGTTATCCATGGATATAAAAAGATCAGTGGGTTCCAGATGAAAGATGACTATAACTTGACCTAAGATAATGCTAGAGAAGACAATAAAAAATGGAAAAATTTGAAAACTATTCATACAAGCTGAACTTAGTATGACTTGGGCATGAATTAATGTGGGAAGGGAGTAAGGAAGAGGAGGAAGAAGGGATAAGGTTGAAAAGAGGTTTTAAAATATACAAATTGAAATTAAAATTAGCACACAGGCAAAGCAAGGGGGATCTCAGAATACTTGTATCACATAGCACACATAAAGTACTATGATGCAAAATCACCATAGGATATGATGGTCACACAGGTTGGATATGAGGTGTCTCTCTTAAGATCTATTCCAAGAAATAGGTCCAGTCTTCATGATTTACATTAAAATGAGTTCTAAGTCAAACTCTGTTTTGCTTTTGATTTAATGTTTCCAATCAGTTTTATGTTGTAGGGATTCAAAAAGAATATCTTCTTCATTCTAGAGACATCTCTGACCCCCTAAAACAAGTAATGGGGTCTCAAGGTCTTCAAGTGTTGAAACCTTTTTAGACTTCTCACACACTGCTTAAAGAGGAAATGAAAGTTAACTCTCTGTTCTTCCTGGGTACAGGAAGACAGCTGTCTGGAATATATATATATATATACATGGATTATATTCAAGAATGCCTTAGAAGAGGGAAATACTGATCATTCATCCCACAAAGTTTATTTAGTGCTTCCTTTGGGCCAGACTCTGGGTGTAGCAGGAATAATTATATTGGGCAAACTGAGTCTGTCAGAAGTCATCAGGAGGAAAAGATGGAGCTGAATGACCACCCATATGCAAAATATTTACTTTTCCTTGCCTTGGGATTAGCTGTGAGTTTTAACAATTCTGTACCTGAATTTTTAAAATAATTACAAACACAATTAACTTCATTCCTTACCCTTTGGTGCAATGCTAAGGGATATTTGAAACACAATTTAGTCCCTGCCTGGAATATATTGAAATAGTCCAAAGTAGCTGTCAAGGCATAAACAACTCAGGAGAAAGCATTGCTGTGGTTTTGCTGAACAGATGGTCTGATGACGTCAGTGTCTCCAAATTACCTGCAGCCAAAGCAGATGGAAAAATTCACATGGAAGTCCAAGCTCAATGGCAGGCAGGGAGTCATGGGAGAACTTCAAGCAAAAAGTAATATGGGGTGCTTTCTTTGTACTGTTTTCAAATTATACTGGAAATCTTTTACACTTTGCAAATAAAATATTTCCTTCAATACAATAGATTTATTACAGCAGATCCCACAAACAACCACCACTAAGGCTAGAGGAAGTGGCACTTAGTAATGTTTCTGCCACTGAAAAATTATACTGATTCTAAAAAGAGGTTATTAAATGTGTAAAAGTATTATGTAGATGAAAAGAAACTTCTCTGAGCTATAATTAAATATGGTTCTTTTAAAATCACCATGATGGCTGCAAATTTAACCCTGAGCATATTGTGGTTTGTGGGATTTATATTCCATCTTTATACAAGAGGCTGCATTATAATTAACATTTTCACCTGACACTGACTGCCCAGCCTTCTGTCTCTATCTCCTTTCCTTGTTTAGTGTTGTGTTCATCTTTTCCCGCCTGCCAGTGTCCTTTATGCAAAGTTGTCAGCCACATAAGTGACACATTCCACTCCTAACTGTAGACTTGCCAATGGTGCTGGATTATCTTGACTTCAAGATCTGAAATCTCAGAGTCAGTATCCCAGTTTTCTGTTCACAAATGTAGAAGCCAGCCTCCAAAGTTTCCACACTTCTGCAATGGGCACAGTGAAGAACTAGCTAACAGAACAAGACCCAGGGTCTACTCTCTGAAGCTGTGTGGCCTTCACAGCTCTACACATCCCGAAGGTCCGTAACATTCCTGTCTTAAGGGGAACAGACCTTGAGACAACTGGCTTCTGTACTTTAAATTTGAAGAAAGTTTAGTAGGACCTAAGAAATGAGTTTTAAATGTGTTTTTCTGGAACACTCTTGTCCAATTTTCACAGCAGCATAGCAGGATACAAAGTTGTCTTGGTTTAAGTTCCAGGAAAAAATTCTGAGACAAGATTCTGAGTGGAAGGAATGGGGCGGGTGTGTGTGTGTGATTTCAGGAAGCAAAGATGTGAGAGGGAGGAAGAGAAAAAAACACACTTTGGAGTCCCCCAACTAAGAGGTGAGGGAGTCCGTGTGTGTATCCTCCAACTCCCATTTATCATTGTATGAGACATGCGTCTAGGGGCATTAACTCTCTTCTACTTCTGGAACTTCAGGCTTACCCTATCAGGGCCAGGGAAGCCCTTAAATGAAGAGTGGCTGGTGCTTGAGGCAGAATGCATTGTTGTTACAACAGAATATCAGATGTTGGGTGATTTATAAAGAAAAGAGATTTATTTAGCTCACAGTTTAAGAGGCTGAAATTCCAAGATTGGGTAGTCCCATCTGTTAGGCCTCTGATGAGGGTGCCCCGGCTGCATCACATCATGACAGAGAAATGGAAAAGGAAACAGGCATATACAGAAGGGACCAAGTGCATGGAGTGGCCTCATTTTATAACACCTCATTCTTATAAGAACTCATTCTGTGAGATCAGCACTAATCCATTCTGAAGGCGGTGCTGCTGTGACGGTATTGCTTTTAACTAGGCCCCATCTCAACACTGCTACCGGGAGGCTGAGTTCCTCTGGACACATGAAGCATTGGGGGACACTTTTAAACCATATCTGACCATCATAGGAGGTATAAGCAGAGCATAGATGGCATTTGTTATAGTCAGATCTAGGCTCAAATCTGTATCTATTTGACTCCATGGATGGCCTCAGAGAAGTCATTCTCTAATCCTCAGCTTTCTCATCTACAGGATAGGGAGAACCATACCATCATGAGATATGGTGAGCAGCAGATGGAATAATGATACATCTAAAGTGCTTAACGTGATGTCTAATACAAAGGAGGCCTTTAATGCTCGACATTATTATCATTATTTCATTTTCCTTGCCTTGTCAAGTGGTAGGGAAAAATGAAATTTAGAATCGCTTCAGGTGCTACAGCCACTATGGGCCTCGTATAGCATTTAGTCCAACTTCCTGACTTCACAGGAGAAGCTTGAGGATGAGCCACATGGTTGTCCCAAGGCAAAGATTCTCTGCTAGAGAGTGGCAGGGCTAGACCTACACAATGTGGGATCTGGCTCCACGTGTAGTGATCTTCCCAGCACTTTGTGGTATCTTCCCCAGCATCATTCACAGGTTGTAGATGGAGGAGGAAGTATCTGTCCTTGTCCTGGAGGATAAAAACGCTTTCTCCCACAACTTTGATAAATTAGCAGTGGCTGTCCATGGAGCTGTGCTGAGAAAGATTCTGATGATAAATTGGATCAGGCAAATGCATATGCTTGATTCTCGGTGTCTGCCACGTGCCTGCTGTTGCCATTGAAATTATTAAGAAAGTTGACTACTGGACTTGGAGTTGGTACCAAGGGAATGAGATAACCATTTTGTTTGTTTATTTTATTTTAATAATAATAATAATAATAATAATAATATTCATCATAGGAAAAAATGTGAAGATACAGTGTGAGAAAATAAAAATTATCTCTAAGCCATAGCAAGAAGAGAATTGATCTCTGCGATGAATTAGTTTTGAGATTGAAAATCAGAAGATCTGGGAGTGAGAAAGGAGGCTGGAAACAGAAATTAGTTGAGGATCTGTACATAAGTACCCATTGATTCCCTTATATTTTAGATGCAAAGGAACGGGCAGCCAGTCATTTAAAGCCATGGTATGAGAGAAAGAGGGAGGGAGAGAGAGAGAGAGAAAGAGAAAGAGAAGGGGAAAAAGAGAAAGAGGAAGAGAGAGAGACAGAATGAATGAATGAATGAAAGGCTGCTTCTAAAATTTATGTGGAAGAATAAAGGAACAGAGACAGTGAAGTCATCTGAGAAGAAGGAAGAAGAGGAGAAGAGGGGGAGGGGCAGGGGAAGAAGAGGGAGTTACCTCACAGATCTCTTGATTTTATTAGGAAGCTATTTTAATTAAGTCAGTGCCAATGGAATATAGTGGAGCGCTCCAAAACGGACCTCTGTGACCTATGGAAATTTGATGTGTGAAAGGGTGGCCTGACAGTGAGGACCGGAGGGATTATGTGATAAGTGGAACTGAAAATACGCTTGTCTGTATGCATAAAAATGAAACTGGATTCTTGCCTCATACCGTACTCCAAAACAACTCCAGATGAATTAAAATCTTTAATTATGAAAGCAAAACTTTACATTAATATTTTTCTAACCTTGAGAGAAGAAATGGATTTCTTAAAGTACAGCTCCAAGAAAATCTCAGCAAGGTCTGTGTGGAACTCCCGACAGAAATGTGGGAGTTCTCGGACTTCCACCTCACACAGTCATTGCAGGGGGCAGCCTGAGACCCTGGCGGCAGGGAGAACACTAATGAACCGCAGGCAAAGGCAGGTGGAGGCTATTAGCTAACCGCTTTCACCCCATGAATTCCCTCTTGAGGGAAGTCTGAGTGGTATGTCCCCATGGCTGCCACATGCCAGGATGAAAATAACTAAGTAAAACAGCTCAAAGTCCTATAGTTAGATTAATTATTTTAGGGAAAAGGATTGGCCCCAATCATGGTGTTTGGGTTCCTCTTAGCTTCTTCCTTGGAAAATAGCTCTATCTGAATGTGTCCCTAATTTTGAGTGTCTAACTTACATTGAGCACTCTCTTTGTTCACTAGCTTATGGTATAAAACTCCAGCAGTCATTGGCTATCTGAAAAAGTTATTTATATTTCATGAAATGTCTGGAAGATCTGTGAAGTACAAGTGGAAGATAGGGAAAGTTCAGTCCAAGAAGATGTGAAGGTAAGTTGAGGGGATATTCAGGTAGAGAGTGCCATGACGACGAAGTTATCTGATAACTGGACACATGGATCTGTGTAGTAGAGCTTTGCTGGTCCTCCATCCCGAGGTGAAATCCACACTCTCTTTAAGTTGGGCTGGCCCTGTGACTTGCTTTGCCCAGTGAAATGTGGTGGGAGTGATTTGTGCACACTACAGTCCACACTGCAAGAGGCTGGGAAGCTTCCACCTTTGCTCATCTAGAACAGTTCCCTGTGGCCACTGTCTTGAAGAATCCCAGACGAAGGACCACATGGAAAGGGAGACCTAGCAGCCTAGGTATCCCCGCCAGGTCTAGTCCCCAGCTGATCTTCTGTAAGTGAGCCCAGGTAAGACCACAAAGAACTACCCATACACCCCACTTAAAATTATATGAAATAATGCACTCACTGTTCTGAACCACTAGTAATGCTGCAATACAGGCATAATCAAGGGTTTTGTTTGTTTGGCCTGATGATTTTTGAAAGATTATTAGAATACTTTTGGACATCCTATATATTAGAATGAATAAACACTTCTTTACACTTCATTTTTATATCTCAAAATACGTAAAACTTTTTCCTTTTAACAATAACAAAGGACTCTACCTTATCAAAGATAAACCATCACCATGAACTTAGTTATAACACTGTGCCCACATTTTAATTTAAATCTTAACAAATGCCCATGGTTCATCAGTGTTCAGAACAGAACCTGTCTATGTTGTATTTCCTTTTCTTCCCCAAGTTAGCCAGCAACAGTCAAGGTCTTGAGTGTACTCTGATGATAGAAGAGCAGGGTAATTACAAAAAGGTTCAGAGTGTATTTGCCTATCGTTCTAACATTCAGTGAACGCTTACAGTATGACAAGCACTTAATGAACATATCTCATTTAATCTTCCTACAAAGGCAACTACATTAGAAATTGGCTTCAGATAAGTGTTTTATAGTAATGAGCAAGAAACTTTCTGGTCTTGCACGTGTTTTTGCTTTCTTTGCCTTGTTTTCCTTGTCTGTAAAGTAGTAAGGTCATTAAATAAGGTTATAGTCGGGATCTTTCTCAGGTGTAAAATTGTGTAGTTGCTGGCTGTTTTCTCTATGCACCTCTAACACTGTGTTAAGAAATCAGAGACAGAATTCCTCAGGATTCTTGATTTCACTTTTCTCTGTTTAGCTTCATGTGGAGATTTTAAAGTTTAAAAAAATTTCCTGTATCATTTTCTATGATAAGGACTATAGAGTATGTAAGCGAGCGTGTGTGTGCCTCTGTGTGTGTGTGTGTGTGTGTGTGTGTGTGTGTGTGTATTGTATTGCTATAAATACTTTTTGGAAGGTACAGAGAAGATGGGCATGATTCAGTATCATGAACTGATGTTTCTTAGGATTTAGGAATTTTGAGAAACTGCTGGCTTCAGTGTTAGCCATCTGCTGGGCACCCAGCGAAAAAACATTGGGCTCTCCCACATGCTCCTCTCTGCCCCTGGGTGAAAGCTTAATGGAAAGAGGGCTCGGCTATCTGTGTTCCAGTCCGCAGGCAGCACCCAGATAGTTATACAGTGAAGTACTGCTTCCTTGATCTGAACTTTGGTGTCTTCATCTGTAAAATGAGGACCTTACCAAGGTCATGTTTCCCCAGAATGACTGTGACTTATTTAGACACACTGAACACTATTTTAGGAGTTTTGATAAGTTTAGTTAAAAATAGCACAATTAACATCAACATGATTTTAGCAAGTGGTACATGTTCAGTATGCACGTGTTCAATTGCACTTTAGTTCCCTGCCCAAACATGATGACTGAGAATCATCATTAATGTCCCGCTTGTAGGCCTCTTGATTTCTCATCTTGCTCCATGCTGCCTCACTGGATGCCAGCCTTGACCCCTTCTATAGCACCAATTTTTCTCATTCGTAACTGCAGGGGCAGCACCACATAACACCCCAGAAAATAACTCCTCTGTTATTATAGCAGAGGAGTAGCTCAGATGGTCTGGGTGCCTTCTTTTAGAGGAGTGTATCCTCCAAAGGTTGACCTTTATATGGTTGTTAAGGTAATGAGTTGAGCTGATGGAATGAGACATGTGGAGCAGGTGCCCTAAGGCCGGATCTGATGATTCTTTGTGGTGGGGAGGTCCTGTGTATTGTAGGATATTTAGCTTCCACCCATCACATGCTACTAGCACTCTCTCCCCCAACTGTGACAACAAAAATATCTACAGATTTTGCCAAATGTCTTCTGAGGGCAAAATTACTCCTGGGGGAGAACCACTCCTCCCGGAATAATGCCTTTTTGGTGTAACCACTTCTGTATTATCAAGAGCAGACCTTGAGAAAAGAAATTGGGAGTAAGTAGTTCATTTGGGAGATGATCTCAGGAAACAGTCTAAGGGAGTGGGAAAAGGAGTCAGGGAAAGGAAGAAAGCCAATCCAGGGTGACCGAAGGAACAAGTTACTGCTGTGACTGCAAGAGGGTCGTTTCACTGGGGCCTTCTGGCATTACGAGAACACACCTGAGAAACGTCCCACTGAGCAGCACAGAAGCCGAGGTGTTTATCCTGGTCAATCAGTGGGGCAGTCTGTCCAGCACCTATCCGGATCCAGCCCTCCCCTTCCCAGACCTTTTCCTTTGATTTAGATCCTTTTAGTCTTAGAATAGCAAAGCAAGTTTTGTTTTGTTTTTCTAATACCTGGTTAATAAAATTCATTTTTAACAGTTTTATCTTTTGGATGCACATTCTCTTCTGCAGCTGGGCTAGAAAATCTCTAAAGCTCCCCCAAGCACCCAAATTCAAGGACTCTTTGCTGTGATTGGAGGTCAACCCAAGGAGGCCTAGGAATAAATGGAGCACCGCCCGCTAGCAGAGGCACGGGGTGGGCGGAGAGGCACTCATCTTTTGTCTTGTAAATTGAATACGGAAATAATTGCCGGAGAACAAGTAAGACTTCCCACGTTGTCATTTTTCACTAAATGCACTTTCGTAACCATGACTTCACTGCTGAAGTGACATTGCATTGGCTCCTCTGACAGCCTTAAAGAGATACCGTCAAGACTTTGTCACACAAATTGAACAATTTAGACAGAGCTTAGGCAACAGTAGACTGAGCTTCAGCTGGACCATGGTGGGAGCCCAGGGATGAATCCCTTGTTAATTCTATACCGATCCAACCTGCCTGCGTCTCTCCTGATCCCCCTTGAACATATTATTGAACAGTTAGTTGGTTCGGAGTATAAGGAAGAAATGTTGGGGAAATAAAGTTTTAGCAAAGGAAGATAGAAATAGCTGCTAATCATCTCAGCAAATGGTAGACTGGTGAGTCTCCTTTTTGGTTATTTTTAAAATATAATACTTTTCATCACATTAAAACTGTTTAAGATAATTCCTTATGAATCATAAGATTGTGTTGCTTCCTGGCAATAGAAGCATCAATATACAACCAGACTTGGCCATAACTCTTGCTTTTTCTTCATGGAGTGCAAAGTACTTTCACTTATGCAGCAGCTTTGTAAAACTGAGGCAAAAGAGGAGAACGAGGATGGATGCCTATGAGTCTATTGGACCAATGAAGGTGCAAGGTACGTCAATATTTATGAAATACGAAGGTCCAAAAGAAGAATGGCTTGGCTGAAGTAGCCCAGAGAATCTGGGCACTGGTCAGGAGTGTCGCAGATCTTGGGCCTGACCCCTGTAGGGGTTGGTATTATGACTTTGGTGGGGGTGTCTCTTTAAGAAACCTGTATGTCAGAAAATGTGTCCAAGATTCTCAATAGAAAGCTGCCTAACAGTATGAAAAATGCATCCTTTGGCCAGACTGGAAGTTTTGGCATGATCCTTATCCGGACCAGAACAAAAAAATGAATATTTTACACCAGCTGAGGCTTTTTATTTTAAATATTAAGAAACAAAATAATCATTCCCTTTCCTGCCAAGCATGGCAGTGTAAAGACTAGCTAAGCCCACCTTTCTTGGAAACCCATGATCTGCTTTGCAAGGGGAAGATCAAAGCGCCAGGAATAGACAATGGTTCTGAAACACTGGCAGACCTTTGAATATTCATGACTATTCTGATGCAAATGAGTATTTCAAATTGGGCTGTTTTTGCCCAGGTGCTGTTGGAAACGTATATGCTTATAAAATTGCTTTTTCTAGTTCTGCACATCCCTAAGAATGACTTCTTTTGCTTATTTATATAATTCTCCTAGAAGGTTTCCCAGGTGTCAGTCTTGTGCTGGAGTTTCAGCTGCTTTCTTTTTAAAGAAAATGAGGGCTGTGGTTTAGCCTAACGCTTGAGGAAAGCCCGGCTCTGTTTAATTGGACCCCAGGTCTGATAGGCCCCTCCTTATTCCACCAGTGGCCACAGACGCTTATCGTACTTCAGATTGTTTTACCTTTGAGGTAACCTCAAACCAAAGCTCAGTGTTCCCTGAAGAACAAAGAGAATGAGAATTGGTGCCAGTGCTTGGGAGCACTCAGACAGTGAGGAAGTTGGGAGCCCTGTTTGGATTTGCTGATTCTGTGCACCTCAAGGGTCTCTGTAGGAGTTTGGGGGGGGGGGGCGTGTGGCTTCTCCAGGTGAAAACACTTTGAGGAAGATTCACAGACCCCACAGGCTCGTGGAGATTTTAGGGACCTCCAGAGCACAGTGAGTGTCCAGTCCCCAGGAAGTACCTGAGGGACCTCCTTCCCTCTTCCAGGAAGGATGCACGGAGAGGGATTGCTAGTCGTGCCCTGGGGGAGAGGAGGGGGTGTGAGAAAAGATAGTTATTGCTGGAGGCGAGTGCAGTTCCTGAAGGGAGAGAAGGATTGCTGGGCTCTGTCCAAGGCCAAGGAAGTCTCCCTGGAGCTTGTGTTGTCTCTCAGCAGATGGAGTGAGCTTCCAAGTCTCAGCTGTGGGGACACAGGAGGAAGCACTGTCCCGGGTTGGGAGGGTCTAATTTTGGGAGAAGATGCTGTCATTGAGGCCTTTAATCTCCCTGGGCTTTGTATCACTCCCAGGACCCCTCCTGAAAGGTCTTGGGCATGCCTGTGATTCCATCCCTCGTAGAGTCCTTTGGAGTATATTTTCTCTTAGTCTTGGTCTTTTCCTTTCCAAACTAACCTTCTACCTACAAATACTCCATGGAAGGGACCCTCCATTCTGTACCTGACAGGTGTTTATTCAATGAGTATTTAACTGTGTTCCTGTGCTGGAGACACAATACAGTCTGTTCAGTGCTTTTGATTCTCCACCCCCAACCTGTTTCTCTGTTCCATGATTACTCACACTGTCCTTTCTTTTCCTAGGCTACAGCATTTTCTTTACCTAGAATGCTTTCTCCTCTTAGCTCCAATTCTGCAAAACCATGCTTCTGAAACATGTAAGAATTGTCTTTTCCATTTAGCCTCCCCCGCGCCCCCCCGCCCCGTTTCTTCCTTTCTTCCCAACATCTACAGCATATCTGTTTTGTGTAATTTGTAACATAATTTTAAATGGATTTACCATATCTAGTGACTATTTTGATATCTGTGTGAGAACTAGTCTGATCTCCTTAACAGAAATTCCTTCAGGGTTTGACTCATTTTACAGTTATTCTAAATCTCGTCTCAATGTTCCATTCCCACTCCAGCACTCAGCACAAAGCTGAGCATGTAAGTGTCCACTAACTTCTGTTAGTTATTAGAGTCAGAATGGCTCTGATGAGGACAATGTACTGGTCCTGACAGCCTTGGGGAGAAGTAGAGGTAGGCAGGTGGGATGGTGAGGAACCTGTGTATGGCCCAAGTTTCTGGTCAAATAGAGCAGCCTTGAGTTTGAAGTAAATCCTGAATGTAAGTAAAGATATCCACAAATTGAAACTAAAAAATAATTAAATATATTTATGTGTAGAGTAGCTATAATTCACTTACTTCTGGGTCATGGGAAGTTTCTATCCCATAATAATTTTTTATTGGCCAAAGGTGACCTTTGCCAAATTACTTAACCTTTCTGAGTTTCATGTTCCTCACTTACAAAATGGGAATAATAACAGTACCTATCTAATAAGGCTGTTGTGAGGATTAAATTAGGTTGTGCATATAAAGCGTTTTTAGCCCCGAGTTCTGAAAAGAGGACATATTCAATTAATGATTGCTATTATATTTATAATCATTGTTAATGTTGTCCTGTTAAACCAGTGTTCTCAAACTCTGATAAGTGTATTATTTGGTGGTCTATAACATAATTTTAGATGGTGTATTGGTTGACTTTAAAGATTTCAGTGTGTGCTAAGAAAAATATTTTATCACGTTGTAATTTCAAGGGTATTATTTCTATTTTAGTTATTTATTGCTTCATAGCAAACCATACCTAAACTTAGTGGCTTTAATCAACAATGATCTATTATTCTTTTGATGTGTGTTCTGGGCTGGGCGCAGCAGGGCAGTTCTACTTCAGTCACAGGTCTGGCACTTGAGCTTGGATGGCTGGAATGGCTGGGGCTAACTGGGAATCTCTCTCTCCTTCTACCAGATTTCAGCAAGGCAGATGGGCTTCTTTATATGGTGGAACCTATATGGAGGGTTCTAAGAGGAAGCCTTCTGGGAGGAAAAGGCTCTGCTTGCATCATATTTATTCATGTCCCATTGGCCAAAGCAACTCACAGTGAAGCCCAGAGTTAGCATGGAAGGGATTACACAAGGGTGTGGCTCCAAGGAGGTATGGTACAATGGAGGCCACCAATGTAGCAAACCACCATGATTATAGTTTATCCAAGGTCTTAGAGTTGCTAAGTAGCCATGCTGGGATCTGAAACAGTCTGGCTCTAGAATCTGTGGTCTTAAACACCAGGCAACTCTCCTCAAACGGAGTGTTTCAATTATCTATTCTTCAGTGTAGTGACACAAAGCAACATGTTTTTCGTTATATTTATCAATTTTCTGGGACATGAATTCCAGTCGGTCACAGCAAAATGGCTGATCTGTTGAGTGTCTGGACCTCAGCTGGGATGACCTCAGCTGAGAGCCAGCTGAGATAATTCAACTGGAGTCATCTCTTTGAGGCCACGGTTTTCACTGTCTGCTGGGTTCCTCAGTTCTCCTCTACACAGCCTCCCCACAGCTGGGCTTCCTCACAGCATGGTAGTCTTGGGTAGTCAGGTTTCTTACCTAGTGGCTGGTTTCTCTGCAGAGACTAATAAGGAAGCTTCCAAGCCTCTCAATAGCTAGTCTCAGAACTGTCATTGTTTCATCTCTGCCACACTGGATTGGTCCTAGATAGTCATAGGCCACTCTGAAATGGAGGGAAGGAGAAAAGGACTCTACCTCTTGATGAAACAAAAAGTGTGAATGTACAGGGAAGGAAGGAGTTAACAGTGGCTGTGTTTAGAGTCTTTCTGCCACAGAATGCTTAAGGACTAGAATACTTAGCATTAATTTAAGATGGTTGTTTTTTCAAAATAGACTTTATATTTTAAGAGCAGTTTTAGATTCACAGAAAAATCAGAGGAAGCTATAGAGATTTTCCATATACTCTGTGTCCTTAAACGTACATAATCTCCTGTTACCAGCACCTCCCACTGGAGTGGTATGCTTTTTACAACTGATGAACTTACACTGACATATCATTATCACTCAAAGAACAGAGTTTACAACTAGGTTCACTGTTGGTGTTTTGTATTTTATAGTTTTGGACACAGGTATAATTGTATAATGTATAATGATACTGTAACATTATATTATCATGCAAAGTAATCTTACGGCTCTAAAAATCCTGTTCCTCCTATGCATCCCTGCTAATCTCTGGCAACTACTGATTTTTTTATTGTCTTCGCAGTTTTGCCTTTTCTGTATTTTCTATAGTTGGTATCATATAGTGGGAAGGTTTTCAAATTGGCTTCTTTCACTTAGTAATATGCATTGAAATTTCCTCCATGTCTTTTCATGGCTTGACAGCTCATTTCTTTTCAGAGCTAAGCAACATTCCATTGTCGGGTATACAGTTTATTTATTCACTTACCAAAGGACAGCTTGGTTGTTCTCAGATTTGAGAAATTATGAATATAACTTCTATAAACACCAGTGTTCAGGTTTTCTGTGGACATCAATTTTCAGCTCCTTTGGGTAAATATCAGGAAGCATGATTGCTGGATTGCCTTTAAGGTTTTAAACTTCGTCAAGTTGGAGAAAAAGTTAAGTTAATAATATTAAATTGAACCATACAAAACTTCTGCTTTTATAGATTGGACCCAAGTATTGGTAAGTTTATATTGGTTCACAAAATAATATAGTAGTCCTAGGATACAGAAAAGGCCTCAATAGTGGTACATAAATAAATTAAAAACATCGCAAATTGAAATACATTTAATACACTTGACGCTGGACATCTCAGCAATGCAGCACAGAATATGGTGGCACATCAGTTGTTTACTTTTGTGATCATGTGGTTGGTGAAAGCTTTGGCTTGTTGATGCTGCACAGCATTTTGAGAAAATATTGCATGACATATCACTGGCTGGGGTAAAGATGAGAATTCAAAAATGAAAAGTATATTTTTTACTGAATACATCATTTTTGCACCATGGTAAAATTTTAAAGATCATAAATCAAACCATCATAAGTTATGGTCCATCTGTATTTTACCTTTTAGTGACTTTCGTTGCCTCATATAACTTTGGTTGATTGAAATACAAAAGATCCTGATTTGGACAGGTTTTTTTGTTGTTGTTATATTGGTGGTGGTTTTGGTGGTGATTTGGAAGAGAAGTGATGTGGACTACAACATGTTAGGTGCCTATTGAGTGTATACATCCACCAAAGTGTGTTTGGCCCAAGGTAACACAAACTTCCCAGGTTTGCTACAAGTCAAATGCCCAAGGCAGCTGGCTGGCCCTTTGATCTTTCTAGGGAGGATTTCTGTAATTCCTTTTGATACTCAGAAGCAAGTATATTATCTACATTATCACATTATCAGATATATCAACAGAAATCTCTTCATCTTAGTGGAATACTGAAACCATTTTCTGGCAGAAGTTGGCATAAGAAAATTGCAAAATGAATCAGTTGAACATTTGGTTATAAAGAACGGGCATCTGAGGAGAATGTTCTCTAAAACAGACTGCCCAACAATGAAAGAGAATTCTTAGGGTGGGTCCAGACAGTGAATCAGATCTTCCGTGATTGTGAGGGTCTGATGTTTCCACTTTATGGAATTTTACTCTGTATTTGTCTCTCCTAAATTACCTCCTGCCCCATCACTACCCTAGTTGTTTTTTAGCCTGGAAGTCCACTGTGGTGGGAAGAAAAGACTGTAACCAAATTGGGTAATCTTTCCTTGTAGAGCTCCAATAAAAATATCCCAATGTTATTTGAAGGTTTGGAAATGGTAAAAGAATTTTAAGGCTCCTTTCTTTCATCTCAATTCTTTCTGACTGAAATATGCAAGAGAAAATTTGTGTTCAAAAATAGCACTCAAGGTCTAAATGTTTCTAGTGGAGTCTGTACCATATCCAAAAACCCAAAAAGCCCAAAACAAATTTTCCAGTAGGATTTCCTGAAGGATGACTTCAAAATGCCTAGATATATCCAAGATGGCTGAAGTCACATCTCCCTTAAGCCTCAACAAAGCACTTTTCTCATGTTCACAGTAGCTTCTCAAGTCATTTTGGCTGCTCAGCCTTGACAGTTAAATAAAAACATGATGATAGAAGAGGTTTTGTTAAGTGTGTGAACTTATTTTCTCCAGCTAAGCAGTGAACAGCAGGTTGGAAGTTATTTGGAGGCCCAGAACAATAACTTCAAAGCTAATTCAATCCCTCACAGGTCAACCTGGGACCACAGCGCTAGCCTTTGTCAGACAAACAAATGTACAGTACTTCTGTGAGCATCTTTTCTGCACATAAAATCACACCTCAAAATAAGGGGCATTGATTTCTCTTGCTACCATCAGTGCTTATCTGACGTTCTTTCCCTGAGGATAATGCAGAAATGGTGTTGCTCTCACATATCTCTCTCTGAGAGCATCTTAACAGGACACATCCGCATCACATTTTCTATTATATGCTTATTACTCACCAGTAATGTATCAAATTTTTAATACCACATTTTTCTCTTATTTGAGCACTCTAAAATATCACTGTCTTTGAGTAAGGATCATTTTTTCAGGAACCAAAATTTATTTTGCAATGAAATTTGGCTTTAGCTATTCTTAATTTTTCTCATTCTCGATACAAGTTATATAGAGATGATAGATTTTATTGTGATTCTGTTGGGCTGTCAAAATGGTCTTAAACTGAACAATTTCTTCATCCAGAAGTTGTCTACATATATTTAATAACCAAAGCAAGAGTATGCAGAGCAATAATAGTGTTTCTTGAGGAATTATGCACATGACTAGCTTTTTTTTTTTTCTATGAATGCCAAGTAGGACTAAAATTGCCGAGCGAACAGTGGTTTTTCTGTGTCATCTTAATTACTAAGTCTTAAAAATCTAGTAAAGAGAAATGATGTCTATGATTTCTAATTGTAAACATATAAGATGAGGTGACCTTGAATGCTAATTTTCCAATTAAGAGATGCAAATAAATAGTCACATTGTGTTTCAAAATACTAGCCATCTGTTTCCAAAAGCTGCAGGTCCCTCTCACTGCAAGAAACCGTTAAGTGAAAGAGGATCTAAGGCAGATTTCAGGTCTTATAGCCAGTATTGGATTTTTAAAAACATACCACATATATTTTAACAGATATAATTTTATTCCATTAAGAATATTCCATTGCTTTTTCAAAAAAATGCAAAAGTTCCTAGATTAATATTCAGAAATGTGTAATGTTTTTAGAAAGTGAAAGTACTTTGTAATTTCTCCCCACTTCATCACTACCTCAGAGATAACCACTTTGGACTTTGGTGGCATATATGCATATATGTATATTTTAATAAATAAATAATCAATTAATAATTTAATCAATAAATTTAACCATTAAATAAAATAAATAAATTTAATAAATTTAATTAATAAATGAAATCTATTCTTTACCAGAAATTGCCTCCATGGTTATACTTTATAAAAATGACCCCCACCCCCACCCCCATTGAGGGGGTAGAGGATTGTCTTAGTTATTTTTCTCATTACTGAGGCAAAATACCCAACAACCACAAGTTAAGGGAGGGAAGGTTTATTTAGCTCACAGTTTGTAGAGGTTTCAGTCCATAACCAGCTAGGTCCAAGGTAGGGTGGCAAGGCAGACAGGCATCACAGAGGAGAAACAGTTCATGGAAGGCAGAAGGTAGCAAAGCAAGCAAGCAAGAGGCCTTAACAGCATCTTTCTGTCCCTTTTATATTGTATCTAGGCTGCTGGGATTAGGGTGGTGCCAAACCAATCAATAGACTGATTTAGTAAATATACACTCTTACTCCCAGCATCACACACTCTAGATCTAGCCACCACTGAAAAAGCCACCTATGACTTCATGAGGCTTTGGAGGGACATCTAGACACAAGCCATAAGGAGGATAACTCCCCATATGAGTGGCACATAGTAACTTCCTTTTAAAGAGTACCGTATAGGAAGTTGGGAAAATGTAACTTTCTAGTAGTTAAATGGCAAACACTGCCTCATCCATACCATCAAGGTTAATTTCAATAGTGGTATGTCACGTTGATAGGATGTGATGAGAGTGGCATCTTTTTTTTTTTTGAGAGTGGCATCTTATTTCTGTGGTCTTCCTCCTCAGAACTGATAACCACAGCTCAACCATGAGAAAAACGCACCAAACAGACCCAAATTAAGGAACAGTCTACAAAATGTCTGATCATTATTCCTCAAAACTGTTGAGGTCACCAAAAAAGGAAAACCTGAGAAACTGCCACTGGCAAGAGAAGCCTAAGGAATTGTGACTATTAAATGTAATATAGTATCATGGATTAGATCTTAAAACATAAAAAGGGCGTAGAAGAAAGGAAATAAAAATAAAGCACAGAGCTCAGGTAGTTAATAATAATGCACCCTTATTGGATCATTAGTTGCGACAAATGTACCATAGTACAACAATATGATGTTAATAATAGAGGAATCTGGGTATGACTTATAAGGAATCTCCATAATGTCCTGGCAAATTTTCTTTATATCTAAAACTTCTAAAATTAAAAGTTTGCTAACCAAAGATGAATGGCAAATATTTGAATTGTACTCTTTCCCTAGTGAAATCACAAACGTGATTTAGGCTGATTCTGACCATAGTACCTCCAACACTCACCTCGAACCATTAGCAACAGCAATAAAACAAAAATCTAACTTTGGGGTGATTTTTAGTAAGGTCAAGAGAAAGGATAATAGTCTTTGTGGCTGAATGGCCAGTTCAGGAAAAATACTGAGCTAGTAGAGAACATAGAGGTGATTTTGTTGATCAATTTCCTTTCACAGATGAAGAAACTGAGGCCTGGAGAGAACAAGGCATTTATCTGGGGTCCTCTGAACACTGAAGTGGATCCCACAATTTCTGCCTTCTAATTCAGTGCTCTTTTTTCTCTCTCACTTGTCTTCCTAATCCCTTCTGCTTAACAAAATCTCCTTGGTTGTTTTTTTTGGGGGGGGGGCATTTCCTAAACATTGTATAAAAGACAGAGAGAGAGAGAGAGAGAGAGAGAGAGAGAGAGAGAGAAAACACATGAAATTTGGGATTGAGTTGAGTTGGCTTTGAATACCAGGTTCCTTGTGGTTTCTGGATCTCAGTTTTCCTCAGCTATAAAAATAACTGATAATCTCTCTCAGGATTAAGTAAGATCCTGTATATATTTTTGGATTTTTTTTTTTTGAGACAGAATTTTACTGTGTAGCCCAGGCTGGCCTTGAACTCATGATAAACCTCCTGCCTTAACCTCCCAAGTACTCGGATTATAGGTGTGTACCACCATACCCAATTTAAAATCCTGTATATAAAACTTAATACAACCATGGCCACAACAGCACCTCAATAATGGATGGTTTCCCTTCATAAGAATATATCTTAGTGTATACCAGTGGCAGCAGCAGGATGTCTGTGACCCTTAAATAATACATTGAATTAGGCAATAAATATACCTATGAATGCTTTTCTTAACCAGCCACTTCTGCAGGCCTTCCTCCTCATCACAAAGTGTTCTCCAGGAGAGTCAAGACTAGTACATTGGGAGAAAATAATTTTACGTGTCAAATTAGTTCATGGAATTCAAGAAACAGCCTCTTCCTGCAGGGGCCTAGGAGACAGTGGCCTGAATGAAGCCATCACCATTAGGATAAATTTTTAAAATATGTAATAGACTGGGAGGAATCTAATTGGAAATGTTCAGCATGGCCTCTAAATATTACATTGAAATTGAATTGTCTCTTTTCCCAAAGCTAGTAAAAACAGATCCATGTTTCAGATGGCATTTAATAAGAATATCTGTCTGTCTTTTATTTACATTTTTGAGCAAAAAGTAGCATGTGAAGTCTGTGAGTGATCTTGTGGCCTGGCTTTGATAGCTAGCCCCAGTCATCCTCAGCTATTACAGAGGCAGGCAGAATGTGGAAAGACAAACCATTATTGCATAATTTGTTAAAGTTTAAAAGATTTCTAAACAGTGATAAATTAGCAGTTTTCATTATGGAAATCTTTAGGGTATTTCCGTAACTGGAGAAAATTCTATTGAGCTATTCTAGGATGGTATTCATGGCGCTTATACTATTATGTAGGCCTCTGATAAACCTGTCTTGGCTGAATATCTATTAGTCAATATAGGCTAGGCTTTGCTGCAGTAACAGCCATCACATTTTAGTGGTGTCAAACAACAGAGGTGTTACATGTCCAACACATACTGTAGATTGAGAAAGAGCTTACCATCTGGAAAATTGCCAGTTGTCCTAGAAAAGGGAAAGAAAGCTCTACGGGTTTTGTACCAACAACTAACACCTCAGATGAGAGATGTAGTTTCCACTTACAGCTCATTGGCCAGAACAAGTCATATAATCCCTCCTAACCACTAGAGGAACCAAGAATTTCATAGAAGAAAACGACATCAGTGAGTTGGTCTGTGGACTGGCTCTGTTGACATGATCACTTATTCATTTATGTACTTGTGCATTTATTCAACAGATATTTGAATGTCTACAAGGCATTGTGTTGATCCCTGTGCATACAGAGATGAACAAATAGGGGTGATACTTCTTATGGAGCCCACTAACCATTTTCTGGTAAATGAACATTAAAAGTATAATCAACGTGAAGGAGGATAAATGTTCTGATAAGGAAAGAACAAGATGCTTCAGGATCAGCAAAACACGTAGTTTTCATGCATATCAGTGTGAGAGCTAGAACTTGGAGTATTTGTCTAAGCAAAGGAGTCCAGAACAGGCCCTGCAATAGAAAAGTGAGGACCTTTGTTTATTGCTCCATTCCCTTCCATTTGCTCATTTGCTCTGTTCCCTGAAGGAAGCCCAAGAGAAATGTTTAGCTAGCCCTACAGCATATCTGTGCCTGACTGCACAGATCTTGGGCAGGTGCCTGGAGGTCGCGTGGGAGCTTTTCTGTGTGCACACACTGGCTCCTACTCACATAACTCATCATGGCACTTAGCAGTGGTGTTCCTGACACAGAGCCCAAGCTGGGCAGCACCCTGGGAGCCAGAAGGCCTCAGGGATTTCCCCTTGAGGAGGTCACACCAGGGCAGCCAAGAACCCAAGGCTACCGGAATGAGTTTCTGTGGCATTGAGGGTGGAGGAAGCAGGGATCTGGGTAGGGAGGTGCTGTCTGGTTTCATCTTGCTCTCTCCCAGGTTCTCTATGGGCGTTGGCACCTCACCCTTATCTTCTGACCTGCAGATCCTCAGAATAGGACATGTGGCCGAATGTCACAGTGTAGTTCCTCTCATCTGATTCAAAGGAGGTCTGTAAAGTACAAACATTAAATTTGCATTATCAGTGGTGCAATTCTTTTTTCTTTATGTTTTTCACTTAAATTTATTCAAAATAAATATGGTTGGAGGTAGTCTGGCATTTATGAGCATGGACTCTGGGCCAGGCTTCCTGAGTTTGCGTCTTAGCTCTGCCACTTACCGCATGGGACCCATGGCAAGTTGCTTAGCCATTTTGTGCTTGATTCCTCATGTATAAAGTGGAGATCATAGTTGTACCTACCTCAAATGGTCATGAAGCTCTCACTCGTTAACAGAAGTGAAGTGCTTTGAAAGGTGCCTGTGCATAGTAAACCCTTAAATTAGCTGCTCTTGTGATCTGTGTTATTATTATTGTTCCTAAGTACCTGCTGATGTGCTCAGTGTCATCTTTTTTCTATCAGAGCTGGGGAGGATACAAAGTTACCAAGCAGCTGTATAGCATGGAGACGAAGATAGGAGCTCTGCAATCAGCCACACTCGGTTTCAAGTTCAAGTCCTGTCATTTACTAGCTGTGTGACTTTAAGGTGAATTATGAAGCTCTCTTTTACGGTTTCATCCATAAGATGTGGATAATAACTCCCATAGTTTCCATGGGAATTGGCCTAAAAGACACAGAGCTTAGTGTGCAGTGAACACTCAGCACACTCTGGCCATAGAGGGAAAGGAGAAGAAAATTAGCGCATTCTAGACAAGAAGACAAGCACATGGCAGGCCATTATGCTTGAGAAGTACTGGAGAGTGGTGGAGCCGTGGAGCCCAACAAGGAAGTAGGGCCTCCTGAGGAAATGTCATGGAGGTCTTGTAAGAGACATCATGGAACCTGGGCCTTGAAGGATGGGTAGGGATTTATCAGGCAGGGAAGGAGAGAGAAAGCATTCTAGACAGGGGAAGGGATAGATCTTGAACATGGGTCTAAGGCAATCTCATCTTACTAGGTAGACAATGAGGAGCCATTGAAGGACTTTGAATTGGAGAATGATCTGGTCACTGAGACCAAAGAAGGAGTGGGAAGATAACTTCACAGAGCAATGGGGTCAATGAAATACAACTGAACTAGCTGAGTTAAATGTCAAAATGGTGCCATTTAGAGCACTTACTTTGATCCTGGCACTGTCATCATTACGTGGTTGGAGTCACTCATTTAATCTTCATACTGTAGTAATCCCACAGTGTGACAGTTAAGCTGCATTGTCAGTTTAATGGGCTTTAGAGTTGCCTAGGGGATTAGTAAAGCACTCTTCTGGTTATGTCTGGGTGGTCATGGAGGCAGGACCTTGGGATCTACATCTGGTCCCTGGCCTCTTTTTCTCTGGCACCGTTCCCCTGCTCAGCTTTCCACACACTGTGAAGTAAGCAGCTTTGCTCTGCCACACCCTTCTGCCATGATGTTCCTGCCTTGGAGCCAGCAGACCATGGACCAAAAGCTCTGAAGCTATGAGGAAAAATAAACCTTTTAAATTGTCTATGTTGGGTATTTTGTCCCAACAACAGGAAAGCTGACTAAAACATATGGGATGGGTACTCTTGTTATCCTTGTGTTGTAGATGGCACAGAGTGGAGTTAAGGCACTTGGCCAAAACAACAAAGAGAAAAAGTCCAGGGCCAAGATTTAAACCCAGACAGCCCAGTTCTGATCTTGTGCTCTGCACCAGGAGATACCTACCCTTGTGTGTGCAACAGGAGAAGGAGAAATAGAACATAATAGAGTTTGGAGGAGGTTGCTGCTCTATGGAAGAATGATGTAAAGTCCATCTTGGGATGGAAGGAGACTTGTTCTCTAACACATAAAATAAAGAAGAACTATGAGTAGAAGAGGGGAGGGTGAGATGGGAAGCAGACGTTCTGACAGGAGGAAGAACTGAGAGAGGTCCAGAGGGTAATGCTTTTCAGGAGTTTGTAAAGGCTTTTGACCATAGTCCCTGACCATATAACCTAACAGAAGATTTGTTATGCAGTACAAGCACTTTTTAAGAAGGCAGTAGAGTAGGCATTGGGCTGGCTTTCCGGTTCCAAGTCTGCCTTTTTCCAGCTGTGTGACTCTGGACACGTCACTTAACATTTCTGTGTCTTGATTTTCTCATTTGAAAAATGGAGTTACCTAGGTAGGTAGCAATTGCAGGCATAGTTAACCCTAGGTGAAATTGTATCTGCTAGTTTATGGAGAAGGCTTAGGGTTTAGGGCTTTGGGTAGTTAGCCCTATGCAAATATTAGCTATTACTCTTATTGTTGTTTTTCCTGCAGTGCCAGAAATATTTTAACAGCTTTACTGAGGTATAATTGATATACAAAGAGCTGCACATATTCAATTTGTACAGTTTGATGAGTTTGAACAAATGCAAACATCTGTGATACCATCACCACGGTCAAGGTAATAAATATATCCAACACTTCCCAAAGTATTCATGTGTGGCTTTATTTATGTGCGTATATTAAGAACACTTAACTTGAGATCTAGCTTGTTAACAAATTTTGAAGGGCACAGTACTGCATTGTTAACTGTAAGCACTATGTTGTAGAGCAGATCTGAAATTGTATAACCATTGAATAACAATTCCCCATTCCCTGACCTGTAACCCCTGACTACCAGTATTATGTTTTTTGCTTCTGTGAGTCCACCTATTATCGATGCCTCATGCAAGTGGAATCATCTTGGCAGCCCAGGACAGAGAAAGGGAACCTTGGTACTTGGTGGCCTCGGTCTCTCAGGACCAGGCCACAGCCCAGTGGCTGGAGTACAGGGACAATCACAACGCTTCAGGTTGGAAATATGCAAAGAATGAATCTACCTTTAGTCAACTAACTTCTTCCTTTTTCCAGTAGCGAATTCCAGAATCTCCAAGGAAGCCTTGGGATTCAGATTCCTATTGTGGAAACAGATGTGTTCACCAGAGTGCTTGCTGAGATACCATGGCCAGGGGAAGTGTGGAGGCTGGTGAGAAAATACCAGATGCACTCACAAAAGAATGTGGGTGATCTGTGCTTCAAACCTCAGATGCTGCCACCCCTTCCTCAACATTTTTTAAAAACATGTTTTAAAAGTCTTATCCCCAAATTTCCCATTTTAGGGCAGACCTGTCCCTGCCTAGCTGCTGCCTACTACCCTCAGTCTGGTGGCATTAGAGTTTCTGATTACCATCAAAGATGTTGGCACAGGTTACTCACCAGCAAGTCTCTGGAGGTAGAGTGAAGTTGAAATGATTCCAGTTGGAGAGCACTCGGTTGCATTTGTAGGATATAACACAATCACTAATAGCTTGCCTTAGCAGTATTTCAGATTCAACCTGTTAGCATCTCAGATGAGATGATTTCGGAGGTACCATCTTTTGATGCTCGGAAGCCATGCTAGAGATCCCTGTTCTCTTTTGGCCTGGGTTTTGGAATTGGCAAGAGTCAGGGGGTTAGAGAAGACATGATCCTCAACTCTCCAGTAGACACTCCCACAGAGGCAGGGTAGCTAAAGACTGTTTGAGTTTACAAATGCCTACTCACCTTTTTTCCCTGTTTCTTTTCTTTTTTCATTTTGGTTTGGTTTTTTGAGACAGGGTCTCACTCTGTATTTAGGGCTGGCCTTGAACTTACTGTGCAGTCCAGGCTGGCCTCAAACTCATGGTGGTCCTCCTGCCTCAGCCACCTGAGTGCTGGGATCACAGCCATGGACTACCATGTCCGGCTCATCCTATGCACCTTCCAAGAATCCTTACCATTTTTCTTTCATTCTCCAGAGCAGTCAGAGCCTCTAGGGCCACCTGAGTGTCTTGAGGCCAGGGACAGAGGTGTGAGAATAGTGCAGGGGACAGGGGGAGATTCATGGAAACATTTCATCTTTGCACATTTACTTGGGACTTTGTAGCCCTATGTGATGACCGCTACTGAAAGAAGACCACCTGGGGAACTTCTTAAAGAGCTTACAAAATGCGGGGTTAAGTGACAAAGAAGGTGTTTTAGTTTCTTTAAAAAGCAGTCACTCTGAAGCCTGCCATTTATTTAATAAGCCTTTCTGTCAGTGGCTCTCAGTCTTGGCTGCAAACTGGAATCACCTGGGGAGATTTAAAGGCCTGCACTGCCCAGGTCATGAATCAGACCTGTTGCACCTGAATCTCTAGGGGTAGAACCAAGAGTCAATATTGTTGAAAAGCTGTGGAGCTGGTTCCCAGGTACTGCTGGCACACATGGAGAATCCTTCATGCTTTATGCATATTAACACATTTAATCTCGTAGCAGTCCTGTAAGAGAGGTGCTGACATTGTTCCCATTTTATAGATGAGGAGACTGAGGCACAGTGAAGACCTATGCTTTGTCCAAGACCACACAGCAGGTAAATTCCAGGAAGTGGATTTGAACCCAGGCCATCTGGCTCCAGAGCAAATGCTCTTAGCCAATTGGTTCATTTCCTCTCACAACACGAGAACCACAAATTCTTGACAAGGCCCCATGCAAAGTAGCCATAGATCCAAGGATGGAGGCCTTATATCTGCTTTCTGGGAAGCTCAGTAAAAGATCTTCCCAAGCAATGCCATATTTACAATTACAGTAATACCTTGGTTCACAAACGATTCTGTTCATGAACAATTTGGTTCACAATCAGAGGCAGTTGGCCAAATTTTGCTTCTGTTTGTGAACCCTGCATCGATTGCTGAACGAGACCAGGGGCATCTTCCCTGTGTGAACATAAACATGGCCATCTTCCCCAGGATTGGCTCATAAATTTAATTCATTCCACCATTCTGGTTGCAAACAAATTAGTCATGAATCGAATCAAAATTTCGAGCAAGGTTCAGTGTAAATAAGGTTAATCCGTTCTGAACCATATGTATTTTTTAACCACAAAAATATAAAACAAAATACAGTAAAGTATGAAGAAAGAACACTAACCTTGGTTGAGGTGACTTCTGGCTTGGAGGACAAGAAAGTGGGTGGGAAGGAAGTTATTGTTTGGAAGGAAAGTCCCTCTTCATAAGGACATCGGAGAGATCTCCGTCAGGGGTTTCCTCTCTTCTTTGCCTCTTAGCTGCAGGATCAATTTTGACAAAAAAGTCTGTCCAATGCCACTTGTTTTTTCCTGTACTGCATAACCCTCTGGAAATGAGAGACCACATTATCATTCATCAAATTCTACACTCTGTTTGTTGCAGCTATGTCAGGGTGGTGCTTCTCAAAGAAATCCTGGGACTCATTCCATTTTTCCATAGTGGATTTCATCACATCACTGGTAACCTCCTCGATGTCTTCCTCTTCCCCAGTGGAATGCTCATCAACAAGTGCCTTCTGCTGCTCACTCTGGAGTTCAGCAAATTCTTCCCTCATCAGCTCCTCCTTATGGTCCTCAACAAGCTCTTCTATGTCTGCACCATCAACCTCAACACCTGTACTCTTGTGCATGGACACAATCTCCTCCACTACCTGTGCATCAGACCCTTCAAAGTCACATTGAGTGACACATCTAAGGTCCGGTATGTGCCCTTTCCCCAGGCTTTGTCAATGAGGTTGATGCAGTGGAGGACATTGAAATATTTCTTCCAGAACTCTTTCAGAGTCAAGGACATCTCTTCAGTGACATTAAAACACCTGGTGAAGAGTGCCTTTGTGCATAGCTTCATTTTTTTTTTTTTTGTATCGGTGATCAAACTCAGGTCCTTGGGCTTGGGAGGCAGGCTGCAGAACCACTGAGCTAAATCCCCGGCCCTGTGCATAGCTTCTTGAAGTTGCAGATCACTCGCTGCTCCATGGGCTGCAGATGAAGTATCACGATTGGGGGAAGCCTTGACTTTTATGATGTCATACTCAGTGTCTGTATCGTCTGTCAAGGCTGCAGGGTCCCGGGGCACTGTCCATCAGAAGGCGGCAACTTTCAGGCAGTTGGTTGTCAGAAAGATATTTGTTAACAGTAGATACAAACACCTCATGCAGCCATTCCATGAACAATTGCCTTGTGACCCAAGTTATCACATTGGCCCTCCATATGACAGGCAGTCTGGCCTTGTTCACATTCTGTTCCTTGAATGCACAAGGGGCGTGGGAATAGTACACCGGTAGTGGCTTAGTCTTCAGATGAGTGCTTGCTTTCCCACACAGCAAAAGTGTCAATCTGTCCTTCATAGGCTTGTGCCCCATCAGTGCCTTTTCCTCCTGTGTCATATAGGTTCTGTTCAGCATCTTCTTCCAAAAGAGCCCTGTTCGTTTTGTTTTGGTACCAGGGATCTAACTCAGGACATTGAGCTTTCGAGGCAGGTGCCGGAACCACTGAGCTAAATCCCTGGCCCCAGAAGAGCCCTGTTTCATCACAGTTGAACACTTGAGCAATTCATCCTCCTGTCTTCATGAATTCCACAAATTCTTTCTTGTAGGCTTCTCTAGTGGCCTTTTCAGAACTGGAAGCCTCACCATGTCTTATCACACTGTGGACGCCACTTCTCTTGTGGAATTTATCAAACCACCCTCTACTGGCTTTAATTTCATCACTTGTTGCACTTGTAGAGGGTTTCTTGCAGTAAATCACTGTGTAATTTCCTGGCTTTTTCACAGATCATAGCTTCACTGTCACCTGCCAACTGTTTCTCATTCAGCCACACTAACAAAAGTTTTTCCACCTCTTCCAGCACTTGTGTCTTCTGCTTGGTTAATATTGTTATTCCTTTACCACATCAGCTCCTTTGATGTCGTTGTTAGTCTTCAGAAAAGTCAAGATTGTCAGCTTTGCCACTTTGAGGCCAGATCAGTCACACAAATACCACGCTCATGCTCTTCTCCAATTTCCTTCTTCAATTCAATGGTTGTTTTCTATAAAACCTTCTTCTTATGATCCTTGCTCTGCACTTTCATGTCACCTTCATTGCTGCTCTGCACATTCTGGTTACCTTCATTACCACTCTGAATTATTTTTTTTTACACACTTGCTCTGCACTCTCTTTGGAGCCACGCTGGGTTGAATAATCTGTACAGTACTTGTATGTACTAAAAAGCACAGAAGAAAACTTCACAGTGAGTGTGCACAGGTCTCTCTCGACCGTGATCTTGGCTAGAGGAAGCCAGGACCATGTGCCAGAGTGGGAAGATGGCCACGTTCATGTTCCTGTGAGGAAGATTAGCCATGGTGGTGCTAGCACTCATGCGGAGCTCACAAACAGAAGCAACATTTTGCTGAACGCTTCTGTTCATGAACCAAATTGTGTGCAAACAGAAGTGTTTGTGAACTGATACAATACTGTAGTGGCTCAAAGAATAATTTTACCAGAAAGCATAGACTTTCCCATTCCTTCCATGGACCCTCTCAAGGTCAAAATTTCCTTTCCTTGCCTTTTTTTTCTTTCTCATTTCTACCCCAAACAGGCAGACACCTAGGCTACAGTCAGGAAGGAGCCAAGAGTGGGTGGGGTTCGTCAGCTGGGTCTTGTGTGTGTTCGTTGGTCCACTGCGGGTTGGAGGGATGGGAAGGGGAGGCTCATCATGTGCCTGTGCAACTGAGCTGCTGCTTTATTAGGCCAGGAAGAGAGGACAGGACTAGAAGGTAGGCTGTATCTTGTCCCAGTTCCTTTCCCAAACCAGCCCAGAGAGCCTGTGCAAATAATTCCACTTCCCTCTGGGTTTTGGCTGCCTCTTCCGTAAAATCAAGACAGTTGGACTCCATTGGAGGCCACATCTCAGTTCAGCCAAGAGACATGTTTTCTTTTGCTTTCAGTTTTTGAATTAATTGCCAACTTTTAAAAATTGGAATCATTTACATACAAATGTGGATTTCCAGCTTCCCTTGAAAAACTGAAAGAGATGTTCTTGCCACATTGGTTCCTATAAGGCAACCATGGGCTGGAGTGGACAGGCAGCCACTCTCTTCAGCTGGACCATGCTCTCCCCAGGCTTCTGTTCTGGCCAGGGTCATTGTTTCCTTACCTGTCGACCCCTGCAGGGACCGAAAATCAGATGATCTCCAAAGTATCTTCCAGAAATTCTTTCATTCACAAGATATTAAAACCTGTCAGGTAGGGATGAAGTCTTAGGAACTCTGGCTCAGTCAGTATTTTCATATAAAGAGAGGGATAATCAACGTAAAGCTAATAAACGATCATGGTCTCTATTAGATCTTGGCCTAGGTTTTATCTTTAACCTTGGCATGATAATTTATAATGCTTGGCATACTCTCTGTGCATTTTTATATTCCTGCTCACTTTTTGAAGACATAAGCAGAGACAAAACAAAAACCAAAAAAGGCTATGAAGAAATTGCTTGACCAAGTAAAAAGAGGGCACCAGGATAATGTGTTCTCAAAAGCACAGTCTTAAATTACAGAGGAACTACCCGTTCTTCAAAACAAGATTATTAGAAATAAATTCCAGGAAAATATGTCAGGTGGGTGCTGGACCTGATGTTTTTACACAGGCCACATTCAATAAAACTTTCTCTAATAGGATGTGAAGTTTTTAGGAGCTGATTATTTATGTAGGAACCTTCAAGTGAACATGTAGTCACTTGAGATTGCACATAAATTTAGATATTGCTGACTCTTAGAGCTCTTTGAATGGACACTGATAAACATACAGCTGGATGCAGATGATAAGTGCCTTTAATGCTCTCTGACCACTCATAACCTTCTTATGCATTTCTCTTGTTTTTATTGAACTATTCATGAAAAACAGAACTGGTATTAAAAATATCAAACAGAGTAGGAAGGTGGGAAATGAGAATTAGATGTCTCTTCTTCCTCATTTTTATGATTCATTATGGTAAAATACATGTAATGTGAAGTTTATCATCTTAATCTTTTTTTTTTCTTTTGAGACAGTTTTCTATGTAGCTCAGGCTGGCCTTGAACTCACTATGTGTCCCAGGCTGGTCTCAAACTCATGATGATTCTCCTGGCTCAACCTCCCTAGTGTTGGGATTACAGATGTGTGCCACCAAACCTAGTTTAACCACTTTTAAGTACTGTATAGAATTCAATTTTGCTAAATATATTTACACTATTATGTTTTCTTCCTTAGCCTCAATAGTAACCATAGTTATATTCCTATATTCCTTTCAGAAAATAATATGCTGGTTATTTATTATTTTTACAAATGTATTTTTCCATGTCTTTCAAAGTTTCCACATTGCCAAAGGCTAATCTTGCTTATCCTTTTTAGTGGCTGCAAAATATTCATTTTTATTAAGAGATCACAAACCAACTCTTTGTTAATGCATACTTAGGATATCTTGAGATTTCAGTATTACAGAAAAGAAAAACAATCCTGTAGTGAACACATCTGGTTCTGTTGGCCTGTATATAAACATAACTTGTGAGTAAACTCTCAGCCACCCATAAACTGAGAGATTTGTTTGGTTGAAACTTTCCTATGTGTCGGTGGATATAGTTGCATACTGGTAGTTTTTATATTGGGTAGCATATTAATCATTAACTATAACAGTATAGAAAATAAATTGCAGTGGCAACCTGGACTCTGGAATTAGATGACTGAAATCTCAATTTAGGCAAAATAGCTATGGGGACTTGCGTAGAACATTTCTTGCTTCACCTTCCTCATCTCCAAAATGGGATTACAAGCACTACCTGTCGCAGAGTTGTTAGAAGAGCTACTGAATGAATAATGCCTAGCTCATACTAAGTACTAAATGCATTAGCTATTATTTTATGTCTCTCCACTTAATCATAAAAATTTAGCCTAGCATTTTTAATATAATAATCCAGCAGGTACTTTCAGTTAACATTTTAAGATCACATTTTACTTAATAATTCTATTGTGAAAGTGTCTGTAAAATAGACAAAACCCATCCAAACACAGAAATACCCTATAAAAGACCTTACCTATATTCCCTTTTGTTTTCCCCTATTTTCTTGGGAATAGTTTGGATTTCCTCTTCTTTTTTCTTATATTTTGCATGTAAATTACACTTAATTTTCTTGAATTTACTCTGGGTTAAATGAAGCCAGAGTTCAGGAATGAACTTTTGAAAGAACAATTCTTTACCACATCCTGCTTGTTTGAAAAAATCTCTTTGTCTAATAATCCCTCACTTACTTTGATTTGTTGGGTTATCTGAAATTATTCATTGATTAAATAAGTGAATGGTGAGGGTAGAAATTCCTACAATGTCTTCCCTCAGTTTCTCTACCCGCGAGGATGATGCCTCTCTGGGTGGAGCTACTAGCCACCTGCCTGGATTCTGAGGGTTTTCTGACATGGAGGCCAAAATATTCATTCTTTTTTTAAGACTAGTTCTTATTTGATTCTTTTAAGCCTTACCTGAAGCCCCTCCAATTATTTTTCATTGTTCTGATTACTGAACTTTTTAAAAAAAATAGTGAGAAAGGATGGTTCAGATGAAGCAACAGAAACACTGGCTAGGGAGAGGTTGTTAGGGAGGGAGGAGAAGGTAGCATGTGGGCAGATCTTTGTGCAGGTGTAATCTGTCTGATGCAGTGGCTGAAGTAACTCTTGAATGAATCTCAGCCTGGAGCTGTTGACCAGTGTAATACAGTGGACCCTTGAGTTACAACTATCCTCACATATGAACAACTTGAGTTATGACTGGAATTTTAGTTTTAACTTATGACCCAAATCTTCAGTTATGACCTGAATGCTGGTCTTTCCCGGGTGGGGTTCAATGAGAAATCCTGGGCCAATGTCTCTCTAAGAACAATGAGATCTGCCTGGGAGCAAGTGTGGCCTAAAATTACAGAGGAGAGAGACTTTGAAGGCTGTGTAGAGGAGCCTGAACCTTCAGTTTACCCTGTGGTTGGTGACACTGTCACTATGGCTGAGTCCCTAAGCTTGCAGGTAGACTGTGGTGATGTTGAGGAACTGGTGGAGGAGCACTCAGAGGCACTGTCTGCAGAGGAATTTCAGCAACGTCTGGCTGAGCAACAGAGAATGGCAGCTGAGGAGCTTTCTGGAGAGGAGGGGAAGTATCGACAATCAGTGCAGCCAAGTTCTTCTGAAATAAAGGAAAGCCCAAAAAATGGACAGAGCTACAAACGTCTGTAGAGAAGACCCACCCAGACAGAGAAAAACTAATCACTGCATTCACTTGCTTAATGACAATATCATGTCATACTACAGAATGGTGTTAAAGAAAAGACAGAAACAGATCACCTTAGACCAGTTTTTAGTTGTGAAAAGGATGAGACCTAGTGAGCCAGAAGCAGGTCCTAGTGGGCTTGACTCTTCCAAGGAGAGAAAGGACACCAGAGAGCCAGATTCCTGATGTTCTTATGGAAGGGGCCTCTCCTTCCACATAGTAACCACCTTCCATTCATCCTCCCTTCCTGCACACCAAAGATGTCACCTTGAATGGTGAGCACAGTATGAAATTACTGTTTTTGGTAAACTAGGCACATTTTATAACTTTTTGGTGAATACACTAGGAAAATCATTGGTGTTTCTGGTAAATTATGTATATTATATAATCCTTTTTATTATAAGAAGGTTCGTTAAGGGGTGCATTGGGGGGTTTGGAATGCATTATGGGTATTTCTTATGGGAAAAATAGTCTTGACTTACAACCAACTTGAGTTACAGCCAGCCTTTGTGAACTAATTGAGTTCATAAATTAAGGGTCCACTCTATTCAAAAGACCCCTTAGATCTTGCCATTGCTTTGTGGCCACAAGGGGTCCTTCTACCCTAGTTTGTCGGGTCATGGGAAAAGGTGTAGGGACTAAGGTCAGAGAAACAGTAAGGACGCTGGTAGACTTCCATTTTGGAGCCTGCAGTGCAAGTTGATTTGCTGTGAGTGGTTAGAAATGGAAAGGAGTTTTGTTTGTTTTTGCAGTGCCTTGTACTGACTCCTGAAATGTTATGTATCCTGGTGTGTGGTCCTGAATGCTCTGAGCTCCATGCAGGGGTGGGTGCTCAGAGTATTTTAAGAACAGGAAGATGGAGCCTCCCTTTCAAGGGTTCACCCTGAAACCTGACAGAGAGTCTGGACACCTATGGAGCACCTGCTATGTGCCAGGCCCTGTTCTAACACCTAGGAAGGTAATATATAGAATAGAAAAAGCATCAGTTCTCTGGGAGCTTGAATTGTAGTTAGTTATAAATAGATAATGAATAGGATCGGTAGTGGTAAGGGCTATGTAGAAAAACAGTGTTGTAAGAAAGGTTAAGAGGAACAAGATCAAGAAAATGAAGTAAAAGGCATCATGTTAGAAAAAAAGAAAACTCTCTGTTTGCAGATGACAAGTTCTTATTTATAAAATATTGTAAAGAATCCATTAAAATGCCATAAAGCTAGTAAACAAGTTGTTTAGCAATGTTGAAGGATACAAAATCAGCATACAAAATTTATACTTCTATAAAATGATATTTCTATATGCTTGTAATTCCCCCAAAGAAATTAAGAAAACAATTATCTAACAGAAGAACTGTAAAATGTACTCTGAAAACTATAAAACATTGTTGAAAGAAATTTAAAAATATCTAAATACATGAAAATATATCCTATATTCATGGCTCAGATGATGCATTGTTAAGATAGCAATACTCTCCAAATTGATTGCCAACTTTAGGCAATCCCTATCCGAATCCCAATGATTTCTTTGAGGAAATTTGATAGATGATCCTATAATTCATATGAATTTGGAAGAGACCATGAATAGATAAAATAGTCTTGGAAAAAAAAGAAAAAGTTGGAGGACTCATACTTCTTGAGACAGTGGTACTGGTAAGGAGTAAACTTACAAGTCAATTGGGTACCCATATACAAAAGAATGAGTTTGGATCTCTCCCTCTCATCACATATAAAAGTTAACTTAAAATGAATCAAAGACTTAAGTATGAGAGTTCAAACTATAAAATTTTTTAAAAAATGTAAAAATCTTCTTGACCTTGGATTTGGCAATGGATTCTTAAATATAATACCAAAAGCACAAGCCACAAAGTAAAAAAAAAATTTTCAGCCTTAGGATAGAAAAAAATTTACAAATCATATATCTGATAAGGTCCTTCTATTTAGAATACAGATGGGTCCTGACTTATTTTTTTTTCCCCATTAACTTTATTGGTACATTTTAGGTATAAAATACAGTTACATTCATCATTGGGATCTTGTACCATTACATGATGTATCTTGGTTCTTATTTTTTTACCCTTCCCCTGCCCTCCCTTTACCCCCTCCACCCTTCCCTATTTGCAAAGACCTTGTTTCCATTTCTTTCGTCTTCTCATATTTTTTCCTTTCCCTTTTTTCCCTTCCCCTACCCCTCCCAATTCCCCTGCTCTTTTAGACCTTTTCTTCCTGTTACACAATATCAGTTATACATTTTTTAAATTACAATGTTAAGATCTAGGAGACATTACCACAGATTTTACAGAATTTAAAAGGATATAGAAAGCATATTAAAAAAATCTTTTTTGAAATAAATTTGACAACTTCTAAGAAGTACCTTGGAAGACAAATTAATGAAACTAACTCTGGAGGAAATATAAAATTTGAATACCACCTATTAAAGTATATTCCTAGCTTGAAAACCTACCTATATGACAACAGCAGGCTCATAAATATTTTAACTGATAAATTATATCAAACAATTAAAGCAGAAAAAAGAAGGAACACTTCTCACCTCATTTTAGGAAATCAACATTGTGCTAATCCTAAAACTGGATAAAGATAATAGAAGAAAAAAGTATGAGCATAGATAGAAATTTGTTTAACAAAACAAACTATTAGAAGTGAGATCTGGCAGTATGTAGAAAGTGGTTTTGTTATAGGGATGGCAGTGTTGGTTCAGCATTGGAAGATCCACCCCCAAAAGTCATCATTTTAACAGAGGAAAGGAAAAAGCCATATGGTCCTGTCCCTAGTTGGAGAAAAAGTATTGGACTAAATTCTACATCTGTTCGTGGTAAAACCTATCAGGAGACTAGAAGTAGGACAGAACCTTCTCAACAGATTAAAGACATGTACTCCATACTTCCAGCGAGAACACCTTATATGAACGGAGAAGATACAATGCTTTCTCCTTAAGGTGGGGAACAAGGGCAGATATGCTTACTCTTCATCTGTCCATTAAACTTTGAAACATAGTCCCCAGCAAAATAATCTGGCAATAAAATGACACAACTAGGATAGGATTGGCATGCCAGAAGCAGAATCTTTATATGTAGATGAAATGATCATCTACAGAGAAAATAGTAAGAAATCTCTAGGAGCCCCTAGAACTTGTACTTGAATTTAGCAGGATTAGAAAACAAAAGGTATATATAAAAATTCAGGTCTATGTATACGTGCTATAAATGAAGAATTGGATATTGAAATTTAAAAGTTATGTGGGAGTACAAAGGACCTAGAAAAATTAAAAACAAAAACAAAAACTGTTGGAAGATGTTTAGCACCCAATTTTAAGACTTCTTCTAAAGCTACAGTAATCAAGGCAGTGTTGGTGTAAGGCAAGACATATAGATCATTGGAATAAAACAGAGAATCTAGAAATAGAACTACACATATATGGTCCACTGAGTTTTGAAAGATTATTTAACATTAGCATTTTATAGAATATAAACTCAATTCAAGAGCCGAGGAAGAGACAGTGTTTTCAGCAAATGACACTAGAACACCTGGTATCCGTATATAAAAAATTAACCTCAACCCTTTATTTCCATACATGAAAATAACTTGAAGGGATCTATGAACCTAAATAAGAAAGCCTAAAAGTATAAAACTTTAAGAAGAAATTATAAGGGAAAATATTTATGAATTTAGGGTAGGCAAGAACTACCTAGGATACAAAAAACATGATGTATAAAAGAAAAAAATTGACAAAAGATATTCCATCAAAATTTAGAACTTTAAATGACATCATTAAAGTGAAAAGTAGTCCTTAAACAGACCATATTTCCAATGCATATAACCTGTGAGCAGAATATATAAAGAATTCTTAGAGCTGATTAATAGACAACTCAATTAAAATGTAGACGTAAGAAGATGATAAATAGCCAGTATAGCACAAGGAATGGTGTGCAACTCTAGAATCAGAAAAATACTAATCAGTACAATAATAAGATTGAATTATACACTCATTAGGGAGATGAAGTTAAAAGTTTTAAAAGCCTTGTCATGACTTTTTCTTTTTGTTGGATTCTCCCCCTTTGCATTTAATTTGTCACGCCCAATGGATTCATTCTGCTGGGCTTTCCCGGGGTTGTGATCCTCATTGTCTTTTCCTAGGGTATTGTCTAAAATTCTTTGGAGTGCTGGTTTGGTATTCATGAAGTTCCTGAGGTGCTCTTTATCATGAAAGTATCTTCTTTCTCCATCAATTTTGAAAGATAGTTTTGCAGGGTCCATCAATCTGGGTTGGAGGCTGTTTCCCTTTAGGGCTTGCAATACATCACTCCAAGCTCTTCTTGCCTTGAGGGTTTGCATTGAGAAGTCTGCTGTGATTCTGATGGGCTTTCTTTTGTATGTGATCTGTTTCTTTTCTCTCACTGCTTGTAGAATTTTGTTCTTCTGCTGTATTTCTGGAATCCTAACTATTATATGCCTATGTGTAGATTTTTTTTGATTAAGGCTAGCTGGAGTCCTATATGCCTCACTTATCTGTATGTCAAGTTCTTTTCCCCTCCTTGGGAAGTTTTCTGCCATCACTTCTGTGAACAGTTTTTTATGTCATTTGCACTCTCTTCTCTTTCTTCTGACTCCTATCAGTTTTATGTTATTCTTCTTTGCATCATCTAGCGGCTGCTGGATTGATTTCTCATGTTCCCTTATAATTTTAAAGCAATTTTTCTTTTCCTCCTCACTAATTGCAATCTTATCTTCTATATGTGAAATTCTATCCTTACATTGGTTCATTCTGCTGCGCAGACTTTCAATGGAGTTTTTAATCTCTTGGAAATCTGTTTGTATCTGTTTTATGGATTCCATTTGTTTCCTATGTTGGGATTCCATCATGATCCTCAGATCCTCTATTTTTTTAATCTGTGTCCTCTCTAGATTTATTAATCATGTCTTGCACCATGAGCAAAATCTTTGCTGTTATCTGAGTAATTATTTCTGATTTCATTTTCCCAGATCCTCTTTTGTTGCCAGTTCAGAGAGTCCCGGTGGTTGAGTATCAGTTTTTTCCATCTCATTTCCCTTTGGTGTTGCTGTAGGTGATCTGGAAGTCTGTTTTTGAGGCTTGTTTATGTGTCTTCTCATTTCCATGGCGGGGGGGGGGTGCTTCTGGTGCCCACTCAGCTCACCTTCTCTGCCCTAGGAGCTTGGGATGGCAGCATTGGAGCTTCCTTCTGGGTTCTGGGACCGGCTCAGCTTCTCTGACCTAGGAGCTTGGGATGGAGGTGGGGGAGCTTCCTTCCCAGTGCTGGGACCGGCTCACCTTCTGGTCCTGATTTATAAAGTTTTAACTTACAATATTTAGACTTTACAATGGTGTGAAGTTGATATGCATAGAAACTCATCATCAAATTTTCATCTTTTCTTGGGCTAGTAATAGATAATTCAATCATCTCTTGATGGTGGGCAGCAGCAAAGAGCTACAGCTTGCAGTCAGCTGTGTAATCATGAATGTAAACAGCAATGCTCTATAGTATACTCAACTGCTAAGTTACAATATTTGATATTTGGTAGGTTAGATACATGTTATGGCTTGTGTCTAGATGTCCCCCCAAAGCCTCAAGTAGTCATAGGTGGGGCTTTGCAGAGGTGGCTGGATCTAGACTATGTGATCCTGTGATTAAGGATGTGATATTGAGATTAAGGGTGCTCTGCCCTGGGTGTGAGGGCAGGTAGACTGGATGGAAGATAAGGGTCAGAAAGAAGGGTTGCTGCTGCTGCCTGTTGCTCACTGCTTGCTGCCTACTGCCTGCCCTGCCATGTCATGGGCTGTTTCTCCTCTGCAATGTCCTTCTGCTATGCTATCCTACCTTGAAGCCACTCAACTATGGACTGAAACCTTGACAAACTGTAAGAAATAAACCTTTCTTTCCTTAACAGGGTGTTGGATATTTTGCATCAGCAATGAGAAAAGTGAAAAGACAGTATATTTAAATGCATTTTTAATTTATGATATTTTATATATAATGAGTTTATTGGGGTGTAATTCTTCATAAGTCAAAGAGCATCTATATAAAAAGAACTCTTAAAAATAAATTATAAGAAGACATATAACCCAATTAAAAATGAGCAAAGGATCTGAATAGCATCTTTCAAAAAAAAAATACACAAATAGGTTCAATATATTAGCCACCAGAGAAATACAAATCAAAACCACAATAATATAACATTTCACACTGACCAGGATGTCTAAAATCAAAAAGACAGATAATAACAAGTGTTGATAGGTTGCAAAAAATATTATTAACATCACATATTCCTGGTGGGAATATAAAATGATGAAGCATTTTGAAAAGCAGTCTGGCAGTTTCTCAAATGATTGGAATTACCATTTGATCCACCAGTTCTACTCCTTGGTATGTAATAAAGACAAATAAAAACATATGTCTACACAAAAACTTAAACATGAATATTCATTGCAGCTTCATTCATAATAGCCAAAAGATGGAAACAATATAAATGTCCATCAATTAGTGAATTGTTAAAATATGGCATATCCATATAATGGAATATTATGCTGGTATAAAAAGAAATGAACTGCTGATATATGCTAAAAGGTGGATAAATCTTGAAAACATTATTCTAAATGAAAGAAGTCACAAAAAGCTTTATATAAAATGCCACAAATAAGCAGATACAGTGGCACCTCAGTTCATGAACTTAATTTGTTTTATGGTTTTGAGGATCAAAGCTGCATTTGTGCTTGTGTGGGGAAGATTGCTTTGATTGTATTTGTCTCCCAATATGGAGTTTGTGAACAAAAGCAAAATTTTGTGGAATGCTTTTGTTTGAGAGCCAAATTGTTTGTGAGCAGAAGCATTCATGAACCAAGGCATTACTGGTACATTATACAGAAACATAAAGTACATTAGTAGTTTCTTAGGACTGAGTTTAGGGCTGGAGTAGATTTAAGAGTGATAACTACCGAGGACAGGCTTCTCTTTTGAGGTGAGGAAAATATTCCATGATTGTGGTGATGGTTGTAAAACTCTGTACATATATTTTTAAAAACCATCAAATTCTGTATTTTAAAAGAGTGAATTATACAGCAAGCTGTGACAAAAGAAAACAGAGAGGTAGAGAAAAAAGGAGGGAAAGCAGGGAGAGCAACAGAAGAAGACTGCCAGGATCAAATTTTTCAGTAAGTATCAGGAGCTTGGAAGAAGAAAAAAGGAGGATTTATAAGGTTGGAGAACAGGGGGCTCTTTCAAAGGGCAGCTGTCCTAAGGCCTCTAATAAGAGGACACTTATTTCAGCTGAGCTCTTCAGGAAGAAAGGGAAATATGGATTGTGTTAGTCATCTTTCTGTTAGGGTGACAAAATACCTGAGAAAATCAACTTAAAATTAACTTAGCTCACACTTTCAGTGGTATTAGTCCATGGTCAGCTGGTCACCTGGCTCCATTGTTTTGGACCTGACATAAGACATAATATCATGATGGTGGGAGTGTGTGATAGAAGAGTCTATTCATCTTGTGGAAGGCAGGAAGTAAAAGCAGGGAAGGGTGAGGAAGAAGATACAAACCCCAAGTTATCTACTTTATCCAAATAGGCCCCACCCTCTAAAGTTTCTCCCACTTTCCAATAATACCATCAAATTATGAACTCATCAGTGGATTAATCCATTGATGAAGCCAGAGCCCCTATGATCCACTTACCACCCCTCTGAACACTGCTGCATTTGGGACACGTGAGCCTTGGGGAAACATTTTATATTCAAACCAGGAGAGAGCCCAGGAAAAGGAAATAGTCAGTACAAGAGCCCTGTGGTGGCTGTAGGCTTGGTGCACTTGCAGAATAGCATGGAAGCCCAGATATTAAAAAGAGAAAGAGGAAGGGAAGAGGCAAACAAAAAGTCTTAAGGCCAGCCCAGGTATGGCTTTGTAGACTACGGTGGTAAGGAATTTAGATTTTTACTGGGTAAAATGGAGGGCCATTGTACAGTTTTGAGCTGATTACACGCTCTGACTTCAGTTTTACAAGACTCATTCTGGTGGTTATGTAATGAATCAACTGTGAGTGACAGAGTAAAAGGATGTAGCAAGGTCATCAAGATGCCATTTGTGATGGTTAATCTTGATTGTCAATTTGATTGGCTTGAGAGATGCCTAGGAGACTAATAAAGCATACTTCTGGGTGCATCTGGGTAGATCCTGGGGGGTGTGACTTTGGGGACTATTTCTGGTCCCTGGTCCCCGGCCCCTTTGTTTCTGGCTCTTTCTCTACTCTCTGCTACCTGGATGCCCTTGAGTTGAGTAGTTTTATTCTGCCATGCCCTTCCACCATGATGTTTCTGCCTTGGCATCAGCTGACCATGGACTGAAACCTTGGAAACCATGAGCTAAAATAAAATGCTTTTCTCTTTTCAGCTGTGTATATTGGACATTTTGTTTAGCAACAAAAAGCTGACTAATGCAAAAAATTGGTACCAAGAATGGGGTTGTTTCTGTGACTATAACTCACTTTGTGAACTACAATCCTTTGAACTGATTTGGAAAATAATTGGACTATAGAAAGCTGTAAGCAGAACTTGATGAAAAAGAATTGGATGAGCAAAAGCCTAGAAAGTGTAAGCAGAACTTGATGGGCAGTTCTTACGGGAGTTCAGAAGACCAGGAGGCTGATAGGAATGTGAATAGTAAAGACTGTGCTCATGAAATTTCAAATGGGAACAAGAATTCTATTGAGAATTTGACCAGAGGTCATGCATATTACATTCTGGTAAGTAATTTGTCTGTACTTTGTCCATGTCCTAAAACTTTGTGTAAGGTTGTGCTGAAGGTGGTGGATTAATTGATGTGGCAGAAGAAATTTCAAGGCAGCTCAACATTCAGACTGTGGCATGAGTACTACTGGATGCTTTCAGGCAGATTTATACTGAGAATTGGAAGCAAAAGAAAAAAAAAGCAGAACAGAAAGATTTGAAAAGGCTTCAGTTCATCCAGAAAAGAGGCATGTGTAAATTTGTGGCCAAAGGAGATTGCTGACGAGAGTAGTACCATTAAAAAAAAAATCCAAATACTTTGAACCAAGACAAGAAAGATGCCTTGAAGAGATCTCTGGAATTTGTAAGACCCCACCCATTGCAGGCTCAAGGATATAAAAGTGTAAACCTTTTATATGAGAAGACAGTCCTTGGGCCCCCTGTTTGAGAAGGGCTGTAGAGAGGAACTCCCCTGGGTTTCACTTCCCAATGTTTACCTGTCCAGGCACTCAGAAGCCACTGCAGCCATGTTACAAAGAGGCCTGGCTACTGCTTCCACTGGCAGCAGACCTTGTCATTACCCACATAATGCTGTTTTTTCAGGCATGTAAAATGGAAGAGTTATGAGGTCAAGGTGGCTTCCACTCATATTTCAAAGAAAGGCCTGGGAGGTCAGACAAATATATGTGACAGGGTCAGAGTCCCCGCCAGGCACCCCTGGGGGCGGGAAGTGATACATGATATTGTGAAAGTGAAACTTAAGGTGCAGTGGAGTTTCCAGGAATGTGAGACATCTGCTGAGGAAAGCTCCAGGCAGGAGCAGAGTTGGCCCAAGAGAGGCCATATGGGTGGAGCTGACCTTTGGGAGTATATCTGGCTCCTTGCCCTTTTCTCTCTGACTCTTCACCTGCTCTCTGCTTCCCGGATACCATGAGTTCCTATAGTGTGCTCTTTCACCATGATATATCTGTCTTGGGGCCAGCTGACCATGGATTGAAGCTTCTAAAACCATGAGCCAAATAAGCCTCTTTTCTTCTTTAAGTTGTATATGTCAGGAATTTGGTCTCAGTAAGGAAAATCTGACTAATGCAATATTGACACACTTCAGGTGAGATGCCTTTGCTTCTCTATGTTGACTTTCATTTCTATTTTATAATTAAAGGAACAGAATCCATGGTCTGAAAATTGCACAGAACATGTGAGAACAGAATTCTCTGGAAAGTGGACAAATTACTACCACACAAGGCTCATAATGCTCCTTGCTTTTAATGTCATTACACATGATAAGTAATTCAATGAATATGTGTTTGATGTTTACCTTCCCTATTAAACTGGGAACTTCATGGTGGCAAGGGTCATGTACATGTGTTTTCTGCTGTATCTCCAGTGTCTAGGATAAGATTCAATACAAAATACATCCTTAAAAGATATTCATTGAATGAATCAACAAATGAATGGCTGTCTTTAATTGTCTGGAGCCTGGGATTTCTATGGGTGGTGAAGACAGTAGGAGACTACCAAACATCTGTGTCTTCCTCTACATTTCCCAGGCTCCCTTGCAATTAGCTGTGGCTGTGTAACTGTTGTTGGCCAATGAGAAGTGACCAGAAATAAGAAGTACCAAGGTAGTTAATACCTGGAAAGTATTATCCACCCTTCTTTTCCTGATGAGATGTTCTTGAAGGTTACAGTTTCTAGCTGGCAAGAAGACATAGGACTACCTGACCTACGTAAGACTTTATGAGTATCAAACAAGCCTTTGTTGAATTAAGTCATTGAGATTTATCTTTCTTAGCACCAAGTATTACTACAAACTACTCATTAGGTTTCTTTTGATTTTCTTATTGCAGATCTGCGTTTTACACACTACAGTATTAGACAATTTTGGACAATGACAGCTGGAAATTGATCACTGCCCCCAACTTTAATTTTCCTTGCTATTTTACAGGGTGAGACGATTTATGGGTTTCGAAATCTTCCTGTTGCAATTAGAATCATGATAGTAGCACCAGAGTGGCACATTTCGTAATTTCCAGAAGGCAATCAGTGTAGTTGGACCCAAGGCCCTCTTGATAATAACAGAGGCAATGTGGTCAAGTTCAAATAAATGGGCTGGACCGTCTCCTATGGTATTTCCCATAACTGGAGGCAAAATAACGTGAAATCTTCATTCAGCTGGGAAAAGCGGTTGGCAGCTGTTTGGAAGAGATGAACACTGGTTGAGCTCCGTTGTAAATGTTCCTGGCTTGATTTGTTCATTTCATCTCTTTATTCTGCCCACTCAACTCCATTCTCACTTTCTTGCTAGCCAGAATCTCGTCTGTGAGTTCTAGAAATAAAACAAGGAAAAAAATGGTTATGATAATCAAGACTATGTTTTATTTTTAACACTAAGCCAGCAAACCCACTATTTTTACCCATTATATCCTGATTAAAACATCAATTAAAAATAGTTCATTTTAGTAGAAAAATAAACATAGGGTATAATTAAGCCCCTGAGATTGTCTATAGAATTCTATATTAATTTTTGCTTCTGCTATTTACCCTATACTGATTCAAATACTGGGCAAGGCTTTTGAATAGAAAGAGTGTCTACGTTCTTCTCCATGTACATGTTTGTATTTTATGAACTTTACCCCTTCCATGAGATCCTTAGTGAAAAGCTTACTTCCTTTGCTCAGATAAAATTGCTCCAACCCCACAACTGACAATCATGCACACTCCTGGGGCTCTACTGAGTCCTGTGGCCAGTGTGGTTTGGCCTATTGCCTTCCTACCCCTCCCCCAGGAATAGGTTCATGGTTTATGCCCCACACCCATGCACTCCGTGCAATCTTATTCACTTGCTCATTCATTCAACAAACATTTTATTTCAACATTGTGCTTCACAGGGTGGTAAGAATGGGTGGAAATACTATGAGTCTTCTTCATTATAGTACTATCCCACAGGGAATCCAGAAAGTGTCCCTCTATGATGGTCAGTTTTACATATTAACTTGACTGGGATATGCCTCAAATTATTCAGTCAAACATTTATTTAGTGCCGCTGTAAAGGTATTTTGTAGATGCGGTTAAAATCCTTACTCTGCTGACTTTAAGTATGGAGATTTCCTGGACAATCTGGTAGCCCTGCTTCAATCAGATGGAAAAATCTCAAGAGCAGAGCTGAGGTTTCCCCGAAGAAGAAATGTCCTGCCTGTGGACTGCAGCTCCAGCTCCTGCTCCAGTCCAGCCTGCCCTTCCTGCCAGCGAGCCTTGGAGATTTCAGCCTTGTCTACCCAGAGCCCACAATCACGCAAATCAGCACTTGGAAATCAATCTCTTAATATATAATCTCCTACTGGTTCTGTTTCTCTAGTTAACCTTGACTGATACACCCTTTCTAAAACTATCTGTTGAAATTGTATTCATTTTTGTTACCTATCAGCTTGCAGAGCAAGACAAGAGAAGCATCAAGTTTGGCAAAATAGCCTGGTACCCTCAGTGATCATCCTGCCTGAGGCAGGGGTCACCATTTTAGATGACTTCAAAGTGTCTGGGGATGGGTGGAAAATGCAGATGGAGTCCAGAGTGAGACAATCTGATGCCATGCTGCCGCAGGGCCTAGTTTGTTAAGGCACCAAGAAATCCCTAGGCCTCGAATGGCAGTTCCAGGAAAGTCATTACCTCATCAACAGAGCAAAGTGTGTGGCACCAAGTATGAATTATGTCCAAGAAGGCCTTAGTTACTTTAGGTGATGTGTGTTTCTCCATCTTGGACATTAGACGGTGCCTAGATCAGACACCATTAATGCTTTCAAGAAAACAGCCAGTGAGTGGTATTATCATTATCAGTCCTGGGCTCTGGAAGCTCAAGTTTCCATTTCTTTTTTTTTGGTACCGGGGATTGAACTCGGGTCCTTGCGCTTGCGCAGCAGGCGGCGAAACCACTGAGCTAAATCCCCGGCCCAAGTTTCCATTTCTTGGTGTGTAAAATTTAAGGAATAGACTTCTGAAAGTTTCTTTCCAATTTGAGGAGTGAACTCTGCAATGCCAGTATACTCATGGAACATAGCCGTTTCTACTATCAATTAGAAAGATCTTCAAAGTAAAAAATGTTTGGCCATGGATCTGAGTGGGGTCTCCTGAAAGAATCTGAAGTGTGGAAAATCAGCCCCACCAAGAGACCCACCCCAGTGCTTGGGGGATGCAGTCCCCTAGAACTTTCTGAGTCTACCTTCTGAGAGACATTTGCGTAATTATGGGAATTCTTCTGAAACTGAAAACTCTGCCAATTACTGTTTATCGCACTTTCTCGGTTTGCTTTTCGAATACCAGATTGTGAGAGAAATACCTTCATTGCTGAGATAATATTAGTTTTCTCAGATTCTCTGTGAGTGAACAGTGACAGAGTTAATATGTACAGAACCTTCTAGAAAAGGAAGAGCTGGGTGAAGGAAAGGAAAAAGGGAACCTAAATTTGATTGAGATCAATTTGATTGAATATTGAAAAGCAACCAACAAAACAGATAAACTAATTCTTTGTCAAATCCTACTACAGAAATGCATACTGACAAAAGATCAGTCCCCCTAAAGTCAGGGAAAAGGCCACCACATAAAGTGGCTTAGAACCTCTGGCACCTGCAATATCCTAGAAAAGCATAATACAATTTCTAGTCAATTGGTCAGCTCTGAAGCCAGATCTTATGATCAAATGTTCCTTTTGTGCTTTAGAATGGCCAGGTGATCTCTAATCTATCTGCAGTCTGAAAAAATAACTTGTTTCACTTACTTCAAAGATTTTATATGGCTTGTACCTAAATCTATATAGGTGGTGCGTGAGGAGGAACCAAATAGAAATTAGTTTTAAAAATCTTACTGAATTTCTAGTGGCTTTCTGGCTTTCAAACATGCAGACCTCTCAAAGCAAAACTACTTGCACACCAATAAATATTTTTGATTCATTTTGGACTCTTGCTTCCCAGCACAAGAGGAGAAGCTCTTGCCTGGCCGCCACCCTTGGCTTGTGGAGGCCCGCCAGGCCTGCAGTTGCTGGTTCTGTCTGCAGCACTCCCCCTGCACCCAGTTGTCAGCATTGAAAGACATCCCCAGCTGTCCCTGGTGAGCTGAGACTCAAGAGATGAGGCTCCTGGACTTGCCTGTGTTTATGCCTCAAAGCTTTGGAAGTATGGCGCTTTGTAACTGTGTAAGGACAAGCAGTTTAATTTAAATCCTCTGTTGCTTAAATTCAGCTCCTTTCTTTCTTTTTTTATTTCACCTTGTTGCTCTTTCTTTCTTGCTGTCTTGTGTGTATTTTCTCCAGAATGTGTGGTGCCCAATGCATCCAGCAGATCTAAGGTAATCTCAGTTTTATTTCTAATAATGTAATTTTCTGTCTTGCTCACGCTTTTGTTTTCAGACAATGTGGGTATTTATCTACACCACACATGAAGATTGTCTTCCCAGTGCTTTATTTTAGTATTACTGGGACAATATATAAGAGGAAAAAAATCCATCTCTCAGTTTTAGCTCTAATATGAAATCTGATAAATAGGTTAAGTTATATTACATGAAGCAGACTAGTGGGCTAGTGCAATTTTTGGTGCAAGAAAAGCGTGACCCTGGATTTTGGTAATGCTCTCCTATTTTCTTAAGCAAACATCTGTTAAGATAATAATTATATTTCTGCCAAAAGACTTCAAATTTCAGTACTTTGTGTTTCCAACACGACTACTTATGTAACCTGGAAATAGTCTAGCCTTCGTTTCATAAAACACCCATTGCTTCTTGCTGTGGATACCTCAATTTTGGAATGATCACCTCAGACTTTATGTTTTTCCATTCTCAAGTAATCCTGAAACTGGCTCAATACATTAAGCTGGTTATGTTGCTTTCAGATAGATTTCCTGAATTGCTCTATCAAGTACTTTGCTCTCTTTTCATGACACTCAGCTTCTATTTATAGCCAACAGATGATCAGAAGCCAGAGTCAAGGACAGTTGTTGTTTGGTCAAGCCCAGCTGTTGAATGCTGATTGGTAACTGGCAAGGTGTGGCAACTGCCATCTGGCCATGCCAGGGTCCTGATAGCACTGCCAGCATTTACTTAAATCAGGCAAAAGAGGTTAACCTCAGCCTACTCTATAGAAGCAAACCTAGTTAACTGTTTTGTATACCTCAGCCCATCAACTTGGTTTCTGAATTTAGACACAACTGAATATTTAAAACATCTCTGAGTCATCAGGGTCAGTTATAACACACTTGGCCTCCCTGCCCTGTTTAAGATTCAGAGGCAGAGCATGTGTATCTAAATCCCTTTCTGACAGAAAGTATTGAGTACTTTTGCACAACATGAATGAGAAAACCAATTTCTGTAGCTCAGAGGGATAGATATTTTCATACCTCTTCAAGCACTGGAAGAGAGACAGATATGAAGTCAAACATATGGATTAATGTGGCAGCATGAATCCATACTTCTAAGAAATTAGGTTAGCTCTAAAAGAAATCAGGCCCTGAATAAGTTAAATATATGTTTCAGGGGGAAATAGAGCTCACGTCATTGTTTTTAAATGAAGGATTATAGATAATACTATTGAATGGCCTGGGATTGTAGGGATTGAGAGATTGGTGGGGGAAAAAATGCCTACTTTCATGGTTAAAACTTTATTGGGACTGATGTTCATAACTCTTGGCAAGTTTATGCAGATCCTTCCTTGTGCTTGCGAATTATTTTCACAATAATTTCAATCACCATTAATCAGCAAGCATTGTGTGAATGACAGATGCTACATAGTCTCTATAAAACATTCCTCAACACTGGTAGTTTATAGTCATTTTCCTCTTCCAAAGCAAAGTCCAACGTTTTCACCACCTTTCTGAGAAAGGCTGGAGTGTTTTGAGTTCTATAAGGAGAGAAAATTGAGCCATGGGAAGAATAAATGCCTCCCTGGGAGGCAGGATGACCCCTGACTTCAGTTTCTGTCTTGGAAGCATTGTGCCAGGGATCCCTCCATCCTTCCTCGGGGGAGGTCGCAGGGAAATGGGACTCCTTCCGCAGAGCCAAGAGCATCCGCCCTGGGACCCACAAGGCCCAAGGCTGAATCCGAGCTGTACCACGTAGACTGTGACAGGATGCCAGCTGGGAGAACTGGGTGTGTTATCTTGGAGTCCTGAGTTGCTCTCTGCCTGGGCTTATATATATATATATATATATATATATTTTTTTTTTTTTTTTTTTTGAGGAGGGGAAGGGGTACCAGGGATCGAACTCTGGTCCTTGCGCTTACACAGCAGGCGGCAAAACCCTTTGAGCTAAATCCCTGGCAAAACTGGGCAAAACTTGGGGGTGACTGCCAATAGGGTGGGGTGTGGGTTATACCCACTGCCCAGTCTCTGCTGTTGCCCACCATTTTCTCTTCCACATATTCTGGATAGAATCAGTAGTTAAGAACCACTGTATGATTATACATAATGGGACTTGGCCAAATATTTATTAGTTATGTGATTCAACTTAAAGACATCTTTACCAAAATGCCAAATAGTCTTCCTGTTAAACTTTTCAGCTGTGTGTAGAAAGTGATTGTATTTCTGATGAGTTTTTATATGAGAAATATCACATACAAAAAAAGAACCCAAACCCTTAAGAGTATCTGGTTGATAAAATACATGTTACTGTAAGAATCATAAAGAGATACTCAAAAAAGTCAATGCAAAGAGTACCAAATAAATACCCAAAGTATTTTTATTTCATTAGTAACTTAAAAATACAAATTCCAGAGCTGGGGATTTAGCTCAGTGTGCTGCTGCCTGGTTTGCAAGCGCAAGGTCCCAAGTTCGATCCCCAGTATAAAAAAAATTTTAAAATTAAAAAAAAATTTTAAATTCCACATTGATATCTAATTTTCACCTTTAAGTTTGAAGAGTTAAAAACAAGATTTACTGCTAGCAGAGATGTGAAAAACAAGCAATCTCGCTCATTCCTTGTAGGAGATTTGGTACAATTACTGAGAAGTTGTCAACATGTAACAAAAAACTTTAAAATGTTCATATTCTTCAATGTAGCCATCCATTTCAAAGAAATAATAATTTCTACAATGAACAGAAAGTTATATTCAAAGATACCCATTGTACCGCCTGCCCGGCAAGTGCAAAGACCCGAGTTCAATACCCAGTACCAAAAAAAAAAAGATATCCATTGCAGTTCTATAATTTTAAATAGCAAGAATTAGAAACAAGTTCAGCAAAATGAAGAGATGGTTAAATATACTACTTAGAATGAAATATTATGCTGGCATTAAAATGAAATTTTAATAATAATCCATGGCCATTTATGAAGTGTTTATTATATGTTGAGCCCTAGGCTAAGAGCTTAGAACATCATATATTATCTCATTTAAACTTTATTGTGCTAGTAACCTCCTAAATTCCAACAACTTACTATCTTATTTAAACACATTTGACAAATTAGAAAATTGAAAAAAAAAAGTTAATTTGGTATTCTTTAAGCCCAAAAATGTAGTAGACAAAATTGTATTTAGTTTTTAGCTTAACTAAATAAACACAGTATATTCACCCATGGTTATGAATAGAGATAAAAGCTCCGAGGTCCATAAAATATGTTTGTATTATTACAAAGTTTCTGAAGTAGAAGTGGGGACTGGAAGAGAGATGGTAGCCAATCCCTTGTCATGGTTTATGGGAAACCACACTATTCTAGGACTGGGGATATACGATGCTTAGTGAGAAATATACCACAATGTTAAAAGTAGTTTTCTTTATGTTGTGACATTATGGGTGCTTTACACTTTTCTGTATTTTCCAAATTAGCATGAGGAAGTATTACATAAAAAGTAAAACCCTTCTAAAATTTTAAAGAATTAAAATGCACTCTGTTGTACTAATTCTTTTATAAGTGGACAATTTCCTCTTAATTCTTTATGCTCCCTTTAGATCTGACAGCCCAGTAAATTAGGCAGGAAAGGGAAAAGGCGAAGCCCAGTGGCCAGAGGGAAAGAGGGAAAGGAGGTGTGCCTGCTTCCCCATCGCAGTGAAGGAGTCATGTGACGCCCGTGGCAGCGTCTGTGGTCACACATTGCAAGTGAAAAAAAATATCCTGACAAGTTTTGCAAACTCTGGGGCATTACCCAAGTTGATGTAGCTGCCGAAAGCACCATAAAAGACACTGCTGAAGGGTCCTGTCCATTTTCTGTGTTCTCCAAGAAGAGATGCTCCCCAAGTCAGTAGGGGAGGTTAGTTACAGGACAGCAGCTCTGACAAGACCTGAGAAGGAGGCTCAGAGCTTCCTTCTGCTGTTGCAGGATCTTTGAGGATTAAACTGGAATTAACTTTGAGGCCAGCTCAGCATCTGCTAACCTGAAGATTCTGAAACTGCCCCCAGTGTAGGGTGTGCTGTCAGCTCCTGCAGAAGCTCGACCAAGCAGGGAAAGTGGTGGGGAAGCCCCTGTGGGTGGGATGGCAGGCCCAGGGCAAAGCCTCACAGGAAGCACCCAGCTTTGTTGAGGTAGCTGTGCCAAGCCCCACAGGCCCGCCCTTGTTTGTCGGGGCTTTCCTACTGGTTCTGTGACGAGGTGGCTGAAAGCAGGCAGGAGGCTCAGAGAACTCCCAGGCCTGGCTCAGGGTTGAAGGTTGCAGTCGGTGTGTTCACAGAAGTCATGCTCCACCCAGGGATTGGCCCCAGCTGGGAGAGAAATGGTTCAGATGGGCTCCTGGCAACACAGTACTAACTTTTCAAAGAGTGCTGTCACCTGTCTTGAGAGCCAATTGTTCGGTCTTTCTGCTGACGTGTGTGACTCAAGATTGTCAAAGGCACTGGAGAAACCAGGAGAAATAAGACACCATTGCTGTCCTCCTGGCTCTTAGGCAGGATACAGAGAACCAACAACCCCTTTTCAATGTAGTGAGTGCTGTGGGGACCAGGGCACTCTGGGCACTCTGTGTGGCAGAGTAACACCCAAACGGGCTCAAGGAAGTAACATGTTGAACTTTTTCTTACTGTGATCCTGCTCATACTACAATGGCCATAAGAATCACCAGAGGATCTTGTTAAAATACAGGTTCTGATTCGACAGATCCAGATGGAGCCCGAGATTCTGTGTTTCTAACACATCCTTAAGGGACTCAGAGACTGCTAGTCTGAGGTCCTCCCTTTTTTTTTTCTCAGTACTGGGGATCAGACTGAGGAACTTGCACTTGCGAGGCAGGCACGGCACCACTGAGCTAAATCCCCGGCCCTGAGGTCCATACTTTTAAATGCCAGAGTCCTAAGTGATGTCTAAGAGGGAGCTAGCTGAGTAGATAAGTGAAATAGGATATTTGTAAGAGAAAGCACATCACACCAGTTAAGGAGAGGGGAAGGTTGAATCTTGAGGGAAGTTGGAATTTTGCTGGGTAGCCCCAAATTTGCCTCCTTGTTTGATTAGGGATTTACTTCATTCTTTAAGACTCATCCTTAAACCTAATATTCTGAAAAACATCTCCCTAACACTCACCTAACACATATCCTTAATGGTGCTTAATGATCTTGTTTCCCTAGTGATCTTTTCTTGTCATTCAGATGATGAGGTCCTCAGAGGGAACCCAATGGTAGTGGCCAGTCAACTCCATTGACTTCTCTGAGTCCTAGGCTATAGCTCTATGAGGAGAGTCATTGCCTCTTTGTCCCATGGGTAGCATGGTTTCTGATATTCATAAGCAGCTAATGCTTATTACATAATGACTTCGAAATGAATGAATATCTTAGATGAAATCCAGCAGGAGAATAGCAGAGTAGTTAAAGTATAAGCACTAGAGTTGGAAAGCCTGAATACAAATCCTGGCTCCCTCTACATTAACCTGTGTATATTCTTCCTTTCTATGCCTCATCTGGAAAGTGAAGAGCAAAATATAAAATAGATAATAGAAAGTAAGGGTATAGATCTCTCTTAAATGGGAAGAAGATCAAGAGAGGGAGGGAGGGAGGGAGGGGAAGAAAAGGGGACAAAAAAAGAAATTGAGATGTGTTAGGTATGTGCAAGAACTCCACAAAAGGAATGTAAACATAAGGTACTGCAAACATATAGTAATAAATAACATATAATGTGAAAAAGTGAGGATGAAAAATAATACCATTCCCTGCTTCAAATGGTTGTTTTATGCATTACATAATGTAATACCTATAAATTGCTTCCACCAATTATAAACATTCAATAAATTTTATCTGTGATTTTTTTTTGTACCGGGGATCAAACTCAGGTCCTTGCATTTGCGCAGCAGGTGGCGAAACCACTGAGCTAAATCCCCGGCCCTGATCTGTAATTTTTAAGGGCTGCGGTTGACATTAGCCAACTCAACCACGTATGAACTGGTGTGCTTTGGTGACAATGGGGACATTTGTCTAAAGTAGGGTTTAGGAGTAGACTTGTTTATCTCTTCCATACCTGCCCTCCATTAACATATGTAACGTCAGGTAATTGTATTCTTTTTCATAAGATGTTTCTTTGAAGATAAGACAGGAAAACACACACGTCAGGACAGAAACAGTGGTCTTGGCAGGATACTTCAAGTGGGACCCTTAGGTCTGAGCTGGTGTGTGAGATGACCTCTAATTATTAGGTGGTGCTGTGTGGGAGAATTTCATTCTGTCTCCTTGTGAGATAACCTGAGCTGGGCTTCTGAAATTCCAGAAGAGATTATAAAAATAGGAATGTCTGATCAGCAGATATCCAGTAGTTGAAGTCCAAGCTGAAACTGTTATGTGGGTGAGAGGGGTGTGGAACCGAGTGATACTGCCCAAAACTGTTGCTAATTACATTTTAGAGTATTTACTAAAAGCTCTGGGGCCAATATTATCCGTCTTCTCTTTTATCAGTGAATACTTAGACGTGCACTATTGCATACAATTGCCACTGGCCATGTGTGGCTATTTAAATTAATGAAAATTAAATTAAAAACTCAGTCACACTAGACAGTTCAAGTGTTCAATGGCCACATCTGGCTAGGTGTTACCAAACTGGACAGCACAGGCATAGTTTTACAACTCTCCATTAGATGGAGCTAACTTAGACCGTAAGTTTTGGACTTGTAGAGTTGCAGATTGTAACATCCACAACTCACGCAATGAGGATGTTGCAGAATTGAATACAAAATAAGGAAATGTAAAGGGCAATTTTGTGTTACTTTTAGACAATAAAGATTGCAGCTTTTTGTTCAATGGCTATTAAATAACAGAACATTTATTCTATATAAGCACTAAGCTAAGGATCTTGGGGAAGAAAGCAGTCTGTCAGATGCAACTGCTGATCCCAAATTGCTTGCTGTTGAGTAGGAGAGATACTAAGTGCATAGAAGAACATTAAATAGCACTGTCTAAGGAGGTGGGTGAAAAAAAGCGAATGAAATGCTTTGAGACTGAGCTGAGTGATTTTGATAAAGAAAGTGATGTTTGACTTTGACGTGACAAAGAGGCACGGTGGAACTGAGTCAAGCAGACAGAAATAGGTATGGCATGCTGAGAGCCAGAGAGAGGTAAGTCTAGATGAACTGAAAATATGTTTAGGAAGTCATTTTGAAAATGGGCTGAGGTCAGAGTTTTGGAAGAAGTCAATTCCAGTCTAAGATGATTAGACTTTCTCCTGTAGACAGTGGGAGTCACAGAAAGGTTAGGCACAAAGGCCTGCTTCTAACCAGGAAGAGAAGTGGCAGAAATGTAGGCAAAGATGGCTTAACTACTTTGAATGTTTGAGAATTTCAAGAAATACCTGTAGATTTGGAATTTGGGAGATGGCCCCTTGATATAACTTCATTGATCCATCTCACATATGTCCTTGAACTGCTACCTGATGTTGCTCAGTGCACTGGGTTCTATCTAACTCTAGAACAAGTGATTTGAGGTTAGTGGCTGCATTTGGCATGCTTTGCTTCTTGCTCCAGAGCCCCTGGTTTAGTGAATGCATGGAAAAAGTACCCAGTTGTTATATAGCTGCTCTACAATTAGCTGTAAAGTCAAGCTTTCTTGTTTAACCTATCTTTTACATTAACTGAGGTAAAGAAAAGTAATTACTTATTTTAAAATAAAAATCCTGAGAAAATGTTCTATTATTTTCATGAAGAGAATAAATGCCTACAAAATGAAGTTGCCTGAAACATATGGATGCAAATAGCTACTTCATTCAAAGAATGCTGAGGATTAAATTAGGTATGTGAAAACTACCTAGCAGGTAAGCTAGGTAAGAGCTAGCAGGTAAGCAGGTAAGCCTGTAAGAGCTTCCTGTTGACTCTAATAAACAACTACGCTGGGGACTGCAAATCTCCATGCATGATTGTATGGCACCCTCTCTCTTACCACTCACTGATTTGTTGGGTGTCATCAAATGGGAGCAGTTCTAGGGTTATTCCAGGTCACCATGGGCAGAATTGTTAAACGTCTTGAATGTTCGATAAGGCAGAAGCCATTATAGCCATACAAACCCAGGACTCTGGGTTACCCTTCATTTGCTCTTGACTAAAGCTTTAAGAGTGGGACTCTTGTCAGTGGAGCATCAGAGGACAGGAAATATAACCATATTAAAGAAACATTTCCAGGGGGAATAATGCAGCCTTTTTATATGATGTGTCTGGTTTTCACACATATCGGAAAACTAGCATTATTGTATCATTGTCAAAATGAGCATCAAAGCTACTGCCAGATACTACCTTGAGTTAGGCTGTGGCACTCAGAGGTGAGGACCGCAGCTTCTTTGGGTGATTCTGCCTCACTCTCCCTTTTGTGACTCACTTTCTACACAGTGGATAGTCTTTCAGCTTGTCAAGAATTCTCAGGAGCACCCTCGGCTTGAACACTAATCTGAACCCCACTGCTTGGTTTCCCTGCAGAAACTTCATCCACTATGTTGATTAAACCTCACCTTGTAGTGTTCCAAGTCCATATTTAGTTCCAAAAAGAAGGGTACTATTTACTGTACTGAAAGATCCAATACTCATGGTTCTGTGCTTTGACAATAGCTCTCATCCAGGATGACCTCACTTTCCTAAATTTCTTTGCTCTGCTTTGCTAAATTTCACTCATTTTTTTAAGGCAGCTAAGACTCACTTCTTCCACAAAGCCCTTTCTGATTATTCCAGCCTGTAAGCATCTCACCGTATTCTGGTTTACAGTGACAAAAATTTACTGCTTTCTAGTTGTCTCTAGTTTCTTCTGTTTCTCAACAGAAAGACGTCAGAGTTTACATCTTGCCTTTCAAATTGCATCATCAGAGCTCTGTGACATTTCAAAATCCGACTCTCAGAATTGTTTTCGGTTTTTATTTTTAATAGTGCATGTTTGCATTGCAGAATGATCACCTTCCTTGTGGGGAGTTAGTACATGTACCTAAGACATCTGAATTCTTTTTATCACCTCACTCCCCTTCCTTCCATCTCTTGATGTCCTTCACATTTGAACAAAATCTATCTCCCTACTTCCTGTCATTTATTTCCTATTTCATCCTTCATTTATATTTTGAGTTTCTCATGTAAGAGAAGCCATGCGGTATTTATGCTTGCATGCCTGATTTCTTTCCCTTAATATTATGCTCTCAAGGTGCACCCATTTTCCCTCAGATGATTCAAGTTTATCTTTCTTTATGACACAGTAGTACTCCATTGGGTGTAAATACCACATCTTCTTTATCCATTCATCTATTGATGGACTTATAGGCCACTTCCAAGATCTAGCTATTATGAATTGTGCCGCTATAAGCATGGCTATGCACGTATCCCTCTAACATGATGTCTCTAACCCTTCAGGAAGATACCTGGAAGGGGAATATCTGGGTCAAAAGAAATTTCTAATTTTAGTTTTTTGAGGACTCTGTACTGATTTTCAAAATGACCTCACTCGACCACATTGCAAAGACTTCTATCTTTTCCCTCCTCCTTCCACCTAGGCCCAATTTTGGCTTCTATCAGGTCCTGATTTTTAGATGGCTTATGTATTGAGTACCTGAAATAAATGTGTTTGAAGAAAAGACTCCTTAGCTAAGCTTGATGATGGCAGGTCCTAGCCTTCAGAAAGATGAACGTGAGTGGACTGCTGAGGTGGTAAAGAGCGTCCTAAATTGACCCTTCTCATTCATGAGCATCCGGAAGCTGTTATGTGCTTGGGAGAAGTAGAGAATAGTTTATCCCTGGGAAAATCCACCTCCCCACATAGAAAAAGTAATTTTCTCCTTGTAGTACAATTGGAAATACAGAAAAGTATGAAGAAAATAACGATCATCTCTAATCTCACTCAGTAAAGAACATTATCCATCTTTGTGTGTGTTTCAGTTTTCCAATCATACACACTCACATAAATTCAGTTTGTCACAGTTGAGAGCATCCTACATGTTGAGTTCTTTTTCACATTTAATTATATAATAATCACTAAAAATCCTCTTAAATAGGTTTGTGAGGGCTCATTATTACCGGTGGGTTCCCCAGAAAGCAGGCAGGGCGATGCAGATTGGCAGGTAGAATGTGTATGAGAATTGGATTAACATCTGCTGAAAGGAAGAGAAGGACGCAGGGGTAAACAGGAGAGGTGGAGGGGTAATGTAGGCCCAGAGAAGGCCTCGGCCAACTACGTGGGTGAACTCTGGAACTGGGATGGCCCCTCCAAGTGTCCTAGCTTGGGGCAAAGGAGCCCAAACTCTGTACCCCTGAAGGGACCACTCATTTGTTTCAAGCTGCTTCTAGAAGAATGCATCATTTGGGCAAGGTAGTCTCCAAAGTGGGCGCATAGCCAAAGGTCATCTTGGAGCAGCAATCCCAGCAGCTGGGAGAAGAATCCTTTCACTCCTCTAAGGGGATCCTGGCAGCCCATCACAGCCTCCACTACAATCATAATACTACATGGTATGGCCAAGAATGGCTGAAATCAACTCTATACCTACCTATACGGCATTTTAGTAGGTCATCTTAGACCCTCCAGCTGCCCAACAGGGTGTTTATTAATGTTATCCCCTGTTATAATGGGGAAGTAAGACCAGACACCAAGTGAGTCCCACCACTGATAAGTAGGGGATCCAGGATATGAACCCCAAGCTTTTGCTTTGTTTGTTTTGGTAAGTACCTAAAAGAGTGTTGCCAGGTAGGAATTTCAGTTTCCAGGCAAAAATGTTACCACATATTAAAATGAAAAGAGGTATATACTCCATTTTCCTTTCATCTTCAGGATGGACTTATAAGGTTGATTTTCAGAAGTGGTAAAAGTAATCACTGCTATCCCAGGTAAGTTAGGAACACTTAAATCATGAGGACACACTTTTAAAAGTTACAAATAGGGTCGGGGATTTAGCTCAGTGGTTCCACTGCCTGCCTCGCAAGTGCAAGGTCCTGAGTTCCAGCCCCAATACCAATAAATAAATAAATAAATAAATGTATGTTATGAATAAGGGACAATCAGAACATGAAGAATTACTTATAGCATGTTCGATTCAAGTTGTTTCATATACAACAGCAACAGCACAATGATGTGATGTCTCAAACTGGATCTTCCCCCTTTTCTCTCCTCTGCAGATGAATTATTATTTCTACTATGTGTGAAAAGGCAAAGAAATGCTAGGGTTCCATGTGGCCTTCGATGTATATTATGCTTAGTGTTATTTTTGAAAAGCTATTCCAATGAAAGGATGATAACCATTAACAGTTTCTTCTTTATAGTATGACAGATTTTAGAGTTTTTGTTGTTAAATTCACCTTCTATTCTTACCTTCATAAAACCATTTTATTGTTTTTTTCAGCAAACCTACCCATATTTTTCATGTTCTTTAAACAAAATGGTCCAAAGGAAAGGAAGGCCTTACCAATTTTTTGTATTGTTCTATTTGACATTCTATGATCTTCTAAAAATGCAGCTTGTTAGCTAACATGAATACTATTTCAGGGTGATTTTATTTATCTATTTAGCCCACTGAAGCATCCACACAAAAATTAAAATTCAGCATCAGTTACTGCTGGGGAGTGTTCTCAGCAATGTAATTCGGTTGTTAAGCAATCTGTGTGTGGGCATTAGCAAGAGGAAGGGAAAGCTCCTCAGCTATACTTCAATAGCCATATTGGCTTTCATTTCAAACGTGGTAAATAATAGGACCCCGCAATTTGCCTCCCTTAGCCCAAGTTGCTTACTTTTCTTCTTGAATGGAAAATTAATCTGGTTTAGTGCTGGTAATATTTGCAGCCATACTGCCTCTGCCAAGCATTTAAAAAAAAAAAAAGTGTTTACAACCACGGTGAATGAGAAAGTTGTGTCTTTCTTTGTGTTTTATCATATCTTTTCCTTTTCCTTCCCTTCCCTTCCCTTCAGTTCCCTTCTCCCCCCGCCCTACCCAGCCCTTCTTTTTATTTTTTTTCCTTTCTCTTTCTTGTTGGGCAAATGCATCATTTACAGTCTGTTATCCAAGATCAGGGGAAAAGGTAGAGGAGCTCAGGAAAGAGTTCAGGGGCATAGGGTGGAGTTGGGGCAGCCCTGCCAGGTTCGAGGAGGAGGTGAGAGAACTGACCTAGGCAACAGGCAGTTCTTGGGGAACTGGGACAGAGAGAGAATGGAACCACATTTCTACCATCAGGTTGGGGCCAGCATTTCCTCTCCTTGACCTCTGTTCATACAAAAGGCTGAACACAGACCTATCGTAGCCCCTTGCACAGAGTAGGTGCTCAATAACACTATGTGGGCAATGTATAAACCCTAACATACTAAGCCCAAATAAGGAAACTCTATTGGAACAGCTGCCTCCAGTCATAGAGTTGTAGGGAAGTGCATCTGGGGCCTTGTAATTTCCTATCTTAGGACAAAAGAAGTAGACTAGCCGCCAAGGCTGGCAAGCTGTTCCTGACTAAATGTGAACCAGGCTTCAGTCCTACATTTCCAAGAATTCTCCTTGTTTTTTGCTTTTTGGGTTTTTTTGCCCTTCAAGCAAATTAATTTTCCTCAGCCTACTCTGAGCTTTCAAGAAGTATTCAGAGTACTTGGCGGGTTATAGGATACCTTTGGAAGAGATTTAACTGGATTCCATACCTTTGGAAATTTATAATACCTGGTCCAGGCTAAGAATACAAAGACACTAACTTGAGATTCTTCAGAAATATTTTTTCTCTTCCTTCTTACTTTCTGGTGCTGTAGGGAATTTAGATTCTTACTGCCTTAGCACTGGAACCCACCCAGCTGGTTTACTGGGCTTTTTGCTGGGGGACTCCAGCTTCTCCAATCTCCCACAGTGCCCTTATAACCTTTTCCATAAGATGTTGTGAAGAACTGTCTCTAATTGTTTGTCCTTTCTCCGAAACACCATGTGCACCCACCATTGCTCTGTGCAATTATATTAGCTCTTGTTACAACCTCAGACAGCAGAACTCTCAGGTCAGCATGTTTACAATGGAAGCCAAGCCACTTTGGTGGTCTTCAGAGGTTTGCTCCTAGATCTAGAAGCTCTCAAAGTGTGAGAAACAGTACCCTTACAACTTTCTGCCTAAACGGCTCACCCTCCATGGTGCTGAGCACTGGAATTTTTTAACCAAAGATAGTGTTGTACACTGATCTAGTGATGAGCAGTAACAGAAGCAAGGCACAACCAAGAGAAAGAGAGAAGAAAGGGTTAAGGGTTAAAATTTTAGAGGTTAGGTATCTGAAAGAAAGAGAAAAAAGCAGAGAAGGAGCCATTAGTGTCAGGATAGAGAGAGAAGAATAGGAGTAGAGGAAGCCTATTAGGACCCCATGAGGGGACTTGGTGATTTTAGAGTGCATTACATGCTTTCAGATGATTAAGAGGTAACAGGCAGCAGAAGGGAGCTGGGGATGCCAGGAAGAGGTGAAGGCTCAGAGCAGGGGGATTTGGTCAGCTTTTGGGGGATAGGGAGTGCTTATTAGAATCAATGGCATCAGCCAGGCCAAGACAGATTATAGGACCTGGGCATCTCTTTTGACATTTTCCTTTTTTCCCTTTCTCTCTTGGATATCTTATTTCTTTTTTCCTGAACCTATCAATCAATCACTCTTCTTCCTCACTCTCCTTTGTTACCTTCAAAGTGTTTTGTAACCTGTAGGTCTTGACCTGTTAATCATTGATGTAATCAATGTTGTGGATTACAACAAGCATTTTCAAAACATTGAAACAGAATAGAATATATAGAATAATATACAATAAAATGGAAAGTGTTAGAGTGCATCAGCATAAGGGTAGGTTTTTATTTTACTTGTGTGTGTAACAGTTTTGTGCTGTGGATTGCAGTTAAGAAAGTCTGAAGACTTCAAGGACATAATTTACAATTGAAGAAGTCTCTTTCTTTCTTAATGTAATTAATAACGTTTTTCTGATAGGGACTTGGAAGAGGATAATATTGATAAAGTTTTAATAATTTTTGCTCTTGATTTCTGTCCCAAGCAAAAATAATCCAGAATTTAAAAATTTTTTTCTGGAATTTTTTCCTTGTAGATTAGCTTCCCTGAAAAGGAAAATACATTCTTTAGTCAAAAAAAACATAGGAACACTCAATTTTCATAAAATATGGACTTCAGTGAAACCCGTAAGCAATATCCATTTGCTGGATGAAATTAATCTAGATGGAGAGGTTGTTGGCTTGAAGAAAGTGAGTTTCATTAAGCACTCTTGGATGCCGTAATGGCAGGTGAGGATTTTGAGATTTGTAATTAATTTTTTTTATAAAATATGACAAGCATTGCCTAAGAGATGAATGCAGAGTAACCAACCCTACTGCAAGAAAGGGTTCCTCCTTGACCATGAGTCTGTTCTGCTTTTGGTTTACTTGATGTGCTCTCCACTAAACATTAGAATTATCTGATAATATACAGCCTGTGTTTGGTAATTTCACCATAACTTTTATCTTTACCATTTTATAAATCGTAAAAGTTGTACATGTTTGTTGAATCATAGTCAAATAGTACAGGGGTATAAAGAAAAAACTAAAAACATCCTTTTCCCACTTTACTCGCCTTCCAAGGACTCAGTCTCATGCCTCACTTCAGTAACTTTGAGGCCAATATCCTAGATATAGGCCAATGCTACTAAAATTGTAATTTACCCATGAGTCACGTGGGATCTTGTTAACCACAAGTTGTGATTCTGAAGGTCAGATCTACGTTTCTAACTGATGCTGATGTTGCTGGTTTAGAGATCAGACTTTGAATAATAAGGGGCTGGACTGTGGCACTGTCTGAAACAGTAGCCACTTACCACACATGGCTATTTAAATTTTAATTACTGTAAAAGAAGAGAAAATATTCTTACAGCCTGCCTCTGATTTTTCCTGCTTAAATCATATATGTTACCTTTGATCCCCCTCAAGTATTTTATTTTATTTATAAAATAAATGGTGATAGATAGTAGTGGCAAGGGATATTAAAGCCAGATATAGTTTTTTGGTGCATAGCTGATGAAATGTTTATTTTATAGTGAGAGAAGGATGAGGATCTGCTTATTTGTTTATTAAATTACTTATTTATTCAATACCACTTGTTAGATGCTTTCTATGATCCAGACAAAACACAAGCCTCAAAGTCCAGGTATTCTCAAGTTGCAAATTGAGAGCTCAGAATTTGTAGCCAATCTTCTCCAAGTCAGTAGAACTGTCCACAAACCAACTTTGACTAATAATTGACTATCCTGTTTTGAGGACACACACACACACATACACACAAATCCCATAGTCTAACAGGGATAGATTTGATCTAAACTCATGCAAACTTCACTGGATAAAATCCTACACCCTGATATGTACTCAGGCAAACTCACTTTAATTAATTTTCTTTTCTTTTTTTTTTTTTTTTTTTGGTACTGGGGATTGAACTCAGGTCCTTCCACTTTCGAGGCAGACAGTGGAACCACTGAGCTAAATCCCCAGCCCTTTTTTTTGAGACAGGGCCCCACTATGCAGTTCAGGTTGGCCTTGAACTCACTATGTAGCCCAGGCTGGCTTCACACCTGTGGCAATCCTCCTGCTTCAGCCCCCTAAGTGCTGGGATTACAGGTGTGTGCCACCATGCCCAACAACCTTGCTTTTATGAAAGGAATCTTCTTGTTGGTTTTGACTTAGACAGTGATGCCAGCTTTTTTTTGAAAGGACATAAGTATTTTTAATTGTTATTAATTGATTTACTTACAATAAAATGCACAGGTTTAAAGTATACTCTCTGATGAGTTTTGAGAAATGTATACACCACTACAGTCCCAAGGTTGAGTATTTCCCTCACCCAGTGTAGTTCCATCCAATGTCTCTGTGCTCAGGCACACCTTGCACTTCTCATCCCCACCCTAGGCAAGCACTACTCTGATTTTTATAATAATAGATAAGTTTTGCAAGATTTAAAACTTACATAGGGCCAGGATTTAGCTCAGTGGTTCCACCTGCTGCCTCTCAACCACACAGTCCCGAGTTCGATCTCTGGTACAAAAAAACCCAAACAACTCTATATAGTTGGGATTATTCCAGTATACTCTTTTGTATCATTCAGCATAATGGTTTGAGAATCACCCATGTTGTGGTGTATTTCTCTCCTTTTTATTTCTGAGTAGCACTTCCTTGACTGAAGGTGCCACAATTGGCTTATCCTCTCATCTATGATGAAAATTTGGCTTGCTTCGAAGCTGAAGTTATAATGAACAAAGCTGCTATATACATTCACATGTGATACCTTTTTACATCTCTTGGATAAATACCTAGAAGTACAATTGTGAGTCATAGGTTAGATAAACATCTGACTTTGGAAGGAACGACCAAATCGTTTTCCACGGTGGTTGTACACCCTCTAGCAATGTACCAGAGCGCCAGCTTTTCCTCACCAACATTTGGCATTGTCAGTCTTTTTAATTTTATCAGTACTGGTAAGTGTGTAATGGTATTGTGTGATTTTAATTTGCATTTCCTTAATGATCAATACTATCAAGTCTCTTTTATTTTTGAGCTCTTTGGCCATGTATATAACTTCCTTTTGAAATGGCGATGTGTCTTTTGCTTTATTACCCCCACCCTGCCCTGCCCGCATTGTGCTGCTTCTTATTGGGTTGTAAGAATTTTTTTTTGGTACTGGGTATCGAACTTGGGTCCTTGCACTTGCAAGGCAGATGGCGGAACCACTGAGCTCAATCCCCGGCCCAGGTTGTAAGAATTTTTAACTTAATTTAGATAAGATATATGTGAGGTACATATATTGCTAATTATTTCCATTGGTACCTTATCTTTATATTTTCTTAATGGTATGTTTTGGAGAGCAGACATTCTTAATTTTAATGGAGTATGTTTTATCTTTTTTTTCATATGTGGTTAAAGCTTGCTATTTTTTAAGAAAACTTTACCTACTCCAAATAGCAAGGATAGTCTCCTGGAACTCTTCTAGATGTTTTTATATGAAGGTGTACGATTCATGAGTTAATTTTAGCATGTGGTATGAGATAAGGATTGAGATTCAATTTCTTCCACATGGGTAGCCATTAGCTCCAGCACCCTTTGTTTAAAAGACTATTCTTACCCTTTCTCCATTGGATTATCTTGGCACCTTTGTAAAAAAGCAATTGATTGTTTAATTGTGGCATAGTAAATGTAGTCATTGGTGTATCTAAGCACTGGTATATTTTTGTATTGTTTTCAAACTGATAGATGCATAGCAAGATCAAAAAACTAAATCAAGGTCTGTTCTTTTAATAATGAAAGGAAGTTGAAGTGAAAATCTTGAAGATGATTCATCTCCAATTTAACTGGCTGGTCCGGAATATTTTTGAGATTTGTTGCTCTCCTAGAAAGACAACAGATATAAAACCCACAACATTTAAATAGTTCTATATTGTGTATTTATATGCTTACAAATAAATTCTGGGGATATTTATTGAATAATAAATCTTTTAAAACAATACAAATACGTATTTTTAACCTAAGCTATTTTTTCCCTTAAAATTTAAATTCAGCCATGTCATCCAGAAAACACAGGCCAGGATTGTCGTGTTGTTTTTGCTCACGTCTCGAATAGGTGGAAGCCTGAAGTGGTGATAAACAGTGACCTGGAAGCTGGTAGCTCAGCAGTGTGCATTGCAGCACATTCCCTACCAAGCTCCACCTTCTGTCACACTCTTCAGTGCATCCATGGGAATACTCCACAATAGACACATACTCTCTGAGCCTAGTCTGAGAGTGAACTCCGAAAACCTGATAGTCCCATGCCCTCACCATTTATCTTATCCTGCCCCTCCCTCAAGTCCTGAGAGAACTGGAGGATAGGACCCATCATACATTGCAGCAGAACCTGGGACACTGGTGGTAATAGTCTGGATGGAACTTTCTTCTCGGACCTGTAGACCTCCACCTGAACCACCACCTGGTCCTTTCTAGAGCCAAGAATGCAGGAGAAAGTGGGGGTACATTTGACCACTGCTCTATAGAAACTCCTGCTTGGTGAGATCCTAACCAACAGGTAATTGTTTCAATTGCTTTACTCATGCTTAAAATACTTACTTACTTTATTCAGTAAGGAAGAATGACCCAAACAAAGAAAGAGCCCCAAACTTAGAGTTGGACTCCAAGGCTTGTGTTGGAATCCCAGTTCTTTCATTTGCCTAGTGTGTACCCAATATGAAGAATAAAAATTCTATCAGTGATACACAGAGTTACTGTGAGTACCAAATAAGAGTGCTGTATCAACTGTGTATTTAAATGATATATAAAGTATCTTCCCTTCAGTATCTTCAAAAGTTGCTATATATAACTGAATCATTACTGAAATATGTTCTGTTGAAATCAAGTGCATGATTTGTAGTCATTTACAGAATACCCTCTTTTAAAACTCATCAGCAAACATTTGCTTGCTAAATGGTTCCCTTGTAACCTTGAAATATAATGGGTGATGAAAAAATATAGTGAATACCCCTGTTCAATGCCATCCAATGGAAAGGCAGGGATTTTCAATGGGGAAGCAGCACACTGAAACTTAGTGTGTGGCAAGTTTCAACTTGTTTGGTGCAGTCATTTGTGGGCTGCAATTGAGAGGTGTATTTTAAAGTGTGCTGTAAGTCATGGATCACAAACAACACATTAACATGAAATCTTGTCAATTTCAAATCCTGCCACTTCAGATTCTAGCTTTTAAAGAAATGTCTTCATGGGAGATGAAACTTGAGACTCTCGTGATCCTGAGACCAAAGTTCAGAGTTCTCAGTGGAAATCATCCAGTTCTCCTTGTGTTGATTTCATTTTTGACCTTGATGTAATTGTGTGGGTTGAGTTTGTACTCATAAACACTATGGTGAACACTGAATGTTATAAGGGCTTATTAGAACATTTAAGCAACGATGTATGTAAGACTATAGCCTGAGAAGTGGACAAATAGTTTTATCCTCTTTCATGACAAGGCTCCATGTCACAGGCAGCTTCTGGTACAGCAGTTTCTGTCAAATAAAAACTTTCCAGTGTGTCCTCATCCACCTTATTCACTGGATCTGGGACTGTGCAACTTCTGCCTCTTCCTCAAAGTGAAAATGACCATGAAAGATAAATGTTTTGAGTGGATTCAAGACATCAAGCCAGCCTGAGAGAATGAATGTGTTTGAAGTGAGGAGTATTTTGAAGGGAATTAATGGCAATGTCTTTTTACTGTAATACATCTTTTTAAAAATTAAGCATTCACCATATTTTTGATCATACCTAATACATTGGAGTTGCTTCTATAGAAAATAGAATATAATAGCTAACAGCCTAGGTCATAGTCAACTTGTCCTTTATTAAGGATTAACACTTTTGCTGGGAAGCTTTAAAATATTAGCAACACCAAAGTCTGGAAATAGTGTACCTTTATTTCTGACATATACACAAAACAAAAACAAAATCTTTCCCTTGAAGTCTGCATATATATTTTACTTCAAGTATTATAAAATAGATATTATTCTATCTTTTCCCTGATATCAGTTAATTTAAATAAATATTTTGTTGGTAACAACTTCCCCTAATTATAATAATGATAAAAACTCATAGAAAACCTGGAAGTAATAGACATGTAAAGTTGAAACCGAAAATAACCTACCATCTTTGAACCAGAGGTAACCATTAATTAACATTTTAATGGGTACTTTCCAGTCATTTGTACTCACATATGTATGTAGTTTTAGAAAATGTGTATTTTTTTTTTTTTGGTACTGGGGATTGAACTCAGGACCTTGTGTTTGTAAGGCAGGCACAGTGCCACTGAGCTAAATCCCCAGTCCTGAAAATGTGTAGCCTTGATATAGTTTTGCATATTGTCCCCACTTACTAACCATCATGAGCAGATTTAAATGTCAACTAAAATTCTCAGAAAAAATAATTTTGAAACCCACTTAATATTTTAACCACTCAGCACATTTCAAAATTATTTTGATATAATTCTTTCTAAATTAGTCTCTGTTGAATTCTACAAAAACTTCAGGGAAGATCTAACATCAATTCTCAAACTCTTTAATGAAATCGAAGGAAAAGGAGTCTCTCCTGCAAACTGCCGTTACCAGAGTCAGAATCACTCCTGGAAGCTAGTGTTACCCTAGTTCCAAAACTAGACAAGGGCCCAACCAAAAAAAAAAAAAAAAGAAGAAGAGGAGGAGGAGGAGGAAGAGGAAGAGAAAGAATTATTACAGGTCAATCTCTTTAATGAATATAGATGCAAAAATCCTCAACAGGATATTGGTAAACAGAATCCAACAAACTATCAGAAAGATGATATACCATGTCCAAGTAGGCTTGGTCTCACAGATGCAAGGGTGGCTCAACATATGCAGTAAATAAATGTAGTAATCACATAGACAGAAGCACTGACAAAAATCACATGAAAAAGCCTTTGACAAAATTCAACATCCATTCATGATTTTTAAAGAATCCCAAATAGGGGGCTGGGGATTTAGCTCAGTGGTTTCGTTGCCCTCCTCGCAAGTGCAAAGTCCTGAGTTTGATCCCCTGTATTAAAAAAAAAATCCTGAATAGATATAGAAGGACCTTATCTCAATCTGATAAAAGTCGTTTATGACATTCTGCCAACATTATATTAAATGAGGAAAAACTGCAAGCTTTCCCTCTCAAATCAGGAACAAAACAAGGATGTGCATTATCAGTTATCATCACTTCTGTTTAACATATTACTCGAAACACTAGCCAGAGCAGTCAGGCAAGAGAAAAAAATAAAAGGGACCTGTATAGGAAAGGAAGAAGTCAAATTATCATTATCTGCAGATTACATGATTCTCCACTTAAAATATGCCCCCCAAAACCCTGCAAAAGACCCCTAGAATAATCAAATTCAATAATGTAGCATGATATAAAATCAATGCACAAAAATCAGTAGATTTCTGTACAACAGTAATAAATTCACTGAGAAAGAAGTTAGGAAAATGATACCATTCACAATAGCATCAAGAAAAATTAAATATTTAGGAATTAACCTAACCCACAAAGTGAATGTACTCTACAACAAAAACTACAGTACTCTGAAAAAGGAGATTGAAGAAGACATCAGAAAATGGAAAGATGTCCCCTACTCCTGGGTAGGGAGAAACAGTATAGTCAAAATGGCCATAATTCCAAAACTAATATACAGATTTAATGCAATCCCAATCAAAATACCAACAGTATTCCTCACAGAACTAGAGAAAACAATCCTAAAGTCCATATGGAAGAAGAGACCCAGACAAGTCAAAGCAATCCTGGATACAAGAGCTAAGCGGAAGGCATCACAACCACAGATTTGAAGTTATATTACAAAGCTACAGTGATAAAAACAGCATGATGTTGGCAAAAACACAGACATGCAGATCAGTGAAACAATACAGGATCCAGAACACAACTCCCAGCACATTCAGCTATTTGATCTTTGACAAAGAGGCCAAAGATATACTTTGGAAGAAAGCCTCTTCAATAAATGGTGCTGGGAAAATTGGCGCTCCACATGCAAAAGATTAAATGTAGACTCATATCTCTCACCATGTATTAAACTAAAATAAAAATTGATCAAAGATCTAAATGTTAAAACAGAAACATGTAATCTGCTGGAAGATAAAATATGTAAAATTCAAGAAGATTTAGGCATAGGCAAGGACTTTCCGAACTGCAATTGTAAAAGAAACAGTACCAAAAATTGCTGGGCATGTGGCACATACCTGTCATCCCAGCACTTGAGAGGCTGAGGCAGGAGAATCATCATGAACTTGAGGCCAGCCTAGGCTACATAGTAAGTTCAAGGCCAGCCTGAACTACAAAGTGAGACCCTACCTCAAAAAAATAAAAAGTACCAAGCATCAACAAATGGGATAATATCAAATTAAAAAGCTTCTGCACTGCAATGGACACAACCAACAGAATGAGGAGACAACCTGTGAATGGGAAAACTTTTTGCCAGCTATTCCTCAAAGGACTAATTTCTAGACTATAGGAAGAACTCAGAAAAATTAACCCCCCTAAAATAAAAGACCCAGTCAAAAGATGAGCAATTGAAATGGATAGAAAATTCTCAGAAGACAAAGTACAAATGGCCAAAAAGTACGTGAAAAAATGTTCAACACTGTTGGCCACCAGAGGGATGCAAATTAAGACAACACTCAGATCCTGTCTCACTCCAGAAAGAATGGCTGTCATCAGGAAGTCAAATGATAACGAATGCTGGCAAGGCTCTGAGGAAAAAGGAACCCTATTACATTGTTGGTGGGAATGTAAATTGGTGCAACCACTACGGAAATCAGTATAAAAGTTCTTCAAAAAACTAAAAATAGAAATGCCATGTGACCTGACTATTTCCCTTCTAGGAATCTTCCCCCAAGAGTTAAAGATATCATATTACAGCGGTACATGCATACCCATGTTTATAGCAGCTCAGTTCATGATAGGTAAATCTTGGAAGCTGCCTATATGCTTATCAACAAATAAATGGATAAAGAAAATGTGGTATTTAAACATAGTGGAGTAGTACTCTGCCATAAAGAAGGATAAACTTGAATCATTTATAAGAAAATGGATGCACCTTGAGACTGTAATGTTGTGAAATAAATGAGAGAGACAAGCTTAAATACTGCCTGTTTCTATTATGAGAAATCCAAAACATAAAGAGCAAAATAAAAAATAGATGATAGAAAGTAGGGAAATAGAGCTTTCTCAAAAGGAAAGGGATTCAAGAGAGGAAAATGAAGAAGGGAGAGAGAGAGATTAAAAAAAGGAATTACTATGAATTATGTGCATTTACCAACTTCCACAAGAAATCTAATAGTAGGTAGTATAAACATGTATTAATAAAAAAATTGAAAAAATAAATTATTCTCAAGTTCCTAAAAACAAATTTTATCTACTTAAGTTTATACCTAGTAAGCTTAAATAGTTGAAAGAATTTTAAATTCTCTTTACAGAAAGGAAAATAAAAAATATACATTCAAATACACACATGAATTTGAAGGTAGACCATGCATTCTCAGTGGGAGTGATAATGCCCCAAAGGGAGTGGAAATTGATTTGGAGTGAAAAAAACCCTTTTTTATAGATAAAGTATAGATATACTATGTATAGAATGTATAAACACGTATAGTATATCAATAGTAATAAAATTTCTTGAGTGAGAGGAGTGATTAGGAAACAATTCTCTCAAAAATATAATTTAGGAGGTGATAAAGAAAAATAGTTCAAGAAACATTCAGATAATCTGGCAGAGTTGAAATCCTGAGGGCAATTCAATGGTTTTAAACCTAAACTAATTTCAAAGATATGTCTTGTCTCTAACATACAGATTCTTCTGGTATAGTATAAATTCTGGTATTAAGTGGTTATTTGTTTTTGCATATGGAATGCAGAGGGGAGAAAAATTCCGTAGGTTGCAGTTATGTAAAGTAATGGGACCACATTATAAAACTACTTATTGTGAAAGGGAAAACTCCTCACTGTACCTTGAAAACTCAAGAATTAATCATTTACCTCTCAAAGTATCAGTTATTTTCTTTGTGTTTTAATTTGACAACAGTGATTTTCTGAGAGAGGGTCAATTTCTATTTCATACACAAATGTAATCATTGAAAAAATGCCATCACCACTAGAATAAAAACAGTAGCAAAACTTAGTTTATTTTTATAACAGTTTTATTGAGATAACTCATATCCATAAAACTCACCCTTTTGGAACGTATAATTCAGTGGTGTTTACTACATCTGCAGTCATACAATTATCAACACTGTCTAATTTCAAAAGCTGCTTGTCACCGGAAAAAGAAAATACACCCCTTACCAGTCAGTTCCCTTTTCCCACAGCCCCCTGCAATGGCCAATCTATTTCCTGTTTCTAGAGACCTTTCATACAAAAGGAATCATACAATATGTATCTGCCTTTATATCTGGCTTCTTTCACTTAGCATAATATTTTTAAGGTTCATCCATGTGTAGCAAGTATCAGTACTTGTAATTTGTTGCATTTTAAAGTTAAAAATATCAAGGAATCAATATAATCCTGGAACAGCCTCTCAGCAAGCCAGAAAGAGAAAGCAGATGAGTCAAAACAGAAGTCTGGTTAAAAGGAGATTTAAGAGCTATAGGATGGATTCAAAGATTGAAGAGCAGGAAATTATGTATAAAATGGAAAAACTGTTAAACGCCCTGTGACAGAACTGTGACAATAACTTATTATGTTCACTGTGAAGTTTGGAGTGTCCATTTGCTTAAATGGTCAGAATAGGCCTGAAAATATGAATGTGTACAAGTAACTTCTTTTTAGCATTTTAAGCAAGAAAAGTACACAATCTGATTTATGTTTTGCCTTCACTTTTTTATTTTTAAAAACTCAAGTTTGAAAAAAAATAGAATCAACATCTATACATTACTTTATCTAATTTTACCAGTTGTTAACATTTTGTTCTCATTTATATCTTTTTAATCAACCAGCTACATCTGATGTAGCTCAGTGGTAGTGTGTGTGAGGCCTTGGGTTCAATTCCCGGCAAAACACACACACATACACACACGCACACACACACAGCAGATATCATGACACTTCACATCTAAACGCTTCACCATGTATATAACGCACAACTGTCAAATTGTAGTAATAGCTGTTGCTTTTTCACCTCTTACCATAAGCCTGGCCATGTAGGAAATGCTTTGTTTACATTAGTTAATCAGTCCTTGCAGCAATCCTTTGAAAAAGATAGGACTGATGTCCATTTAATTGATAAGATGAAGATGGGGACCAAGCTTACCTTTAACTGATTCCAAACCCCTTAAAACACAAGGCAGCATGTAATTTAGGGCTGAGATGCGTGAAACAACACTAATTTTCCACTGAACTTCAGATCAGGGAGCAACCATGGAAGACTGGGCCAGTTTAGAAATGTTTCCCAGAAATGGATACTTTTGAGCAGGACTGACAGGGACACTTTTCTCTCTTGTATTGATGTTGGAGACATATCTCTTAAAATCATTGATATTTGCACAGCCATTTTTCATCAGCTTTGCCTTATGTATACTAAAAGGTGTTAAATATATAACATAAAATTTATTTTACTTTGATAGCATTAAGTATTTTCTCAGTGGAAGTAATAGATTACTATAAAAAACTGTCTGGCTTTATAGAGATTTTAAAAATCGTAGGCTCTGTCATAGCAGGTCTGTTTCTAATGTACAGAAGGATGTTGTGTGTGCAAATAGATCACCCAAAATGCACAATATCGAAAGTGAGAAACTAAACATGGCTCATAACTCAACAAAACAAGAGTGAAGTTATGCTAAAACAACTTTGCTCTTCACTCTTCCCAGTGCAGCAACATTTAAAGAAGGATTATTTCTGAAAATGTGCATGAGTCAGAAGTAGAGAATGAGTAATACTGTGCTTTGGACTTTATTAATGTTTCACTGCTGAAGGGGCATCATCTAGGTGTTCTTTTTCATTAGTGAAGTGTGAGTTACTGCTCCATCTGCAGATTCCTAGCTGGCTTCTTTCTGAAAACTTGAAGGTAATTTAAACAACCTAGTTACTAGTCTCTTCTGCACTTACCCCAGAACTTTCCTAACATGTTCTAGTTCAGTAAACAATAATCTCATTTTTACTTGGGTGGAAATGACCACTGGGCACCAAGGGTTACAATAACCTTAAAGTAGCTCAATAACATTCTTTAGGAGGTAGAAAACAAGATTAAGTTAACTCACTATAAGTCAGAATATGCATGAAAATCTACTAGATGGTTTGTTGACATTTCTACTTTTTTGGTGGCTTTAAACAAATCTATCATGATGAAAAGGTCAATGAAAATATTCATGAGGCTCACAAGAGGGATGAATGTTATATCTTATAATCTGTATATTCTAATCAGATTTGCAGGTCTCTAAATTTCATTCTTCTGGGTATTCCTTATCCCATTCCAAGATTTCCCCCATGGAGTATAACATTTTTGGCTTTCCTAAATTATCAAGGAATTTTTGAAAAGCCCTACTTTGAGGTTCTATGTTAAGCTGCTAGGGTGATGTTATTTTAGTTTATTGTTAGACACTACTACTGAATAGCAACTGTGGTTCCAGAATTGGAATTGGAAAAGTGAGTACAAATCATTTGTTCTCCAATTTTATTCCCCTTTTACCTCTAAAGTCTTACAAATGAAGCCTGTTTTCCCACTTGACATACCCAGACTTTAGTACAGTGATCCTGATTTAGACATAGCAATGGAAAGAGTGATCATATGTAATCTTTTTAGGAGGACCCCACTTTTAAGCTGCTGAAAGAGAACAAAGTTGTGTGTGTGTGTGTGTGTGTGTGTGTATTAGAATAAGAGGCTTGCCCTAAATTGCATACAAGAGCAAGATTTAATATGTAACCTTATTTTTGATACAGAGAGGGACTAAATAACCCAAACCTATCTTTTTAGAGTAATATTTAGAGAAGCATGCTTTCCCTCCAGATACATAGCTTGTGAAAGCTGACATGTGCCCGGGGCTGTCATACATCACAGAGGTCTGCTCTTGGGACAGAAGAGCTTATTCCCCCAGCTGTTAGGACTGCTATGAATAGTTGGCTCTCAAACCTCTTCAGAATTTGGAGAGAGCCATCTCTCTCAGGTATGCCCTATTTCCAGGCAGCATCTAATAACTGGTTAAAGGAGAGGTATAAAACCTGGTTCTTGGGCCAGGGATTTAGCTCAGTGGCACTGCACCTGCCTCGCAAGCGCAAGGTTCTGAGTTTGATCCCTGGTACCGCAAAAAACAACAACAAAACTGGCTCCACTGCTTGCCCCAGCTTGGGACAGCTCTGCAGAGCCAGGTCAGCTCCTAATCTCTCCACAGGGCTGGCTGAGGCCTCTCGTGACTGCATCAGAGCCCACCCTCTCCCTCATCCAATCCAGCCTTTTTCTCTTATTTATTATAGATGTTCATTTCAAGAACACTTCTAATAAACTTCAACCTATTAATCTCTACCTCAAAGTCAATTTCCCTGGGAATACCATAAAAATGAAAATTCACTCAATTTTTGAGAGAATTTTGTAGAACAGGGAGTAATGGATCCTGGCTATCAACCACTTTGATAAATACTTTGTCATTTACCTTTTTTGCAGTGAGCATTTTCACTGTACTCAAGTCGAATGTGAATGAAATGCTCTTCTTGAAGTAATGCTGTCACCACTCCTACCTCCTTACCTCCAGTTTTCTTATGTTTTTCAAAATGCTCAATTCTGCTTGATGTAAGAGCCAAGGCTGAACTTTCAGACTGTGGGATGATTTGGGACTTGATTTACTCCTCTTTGGCCTTGGTTGGTTTCCATTTGATTTCAGAGGCTGATTAATCTTCCTGGGAAAGCCTCCAGGGTTGACGGTGCCCGGACCCCGTTCATTGTTAAAAGCAGAATTATTCAGATGTTCATGTATCTTCCCCTCTTCTGACAATCTTTGTTCTGTTAATGTCCTTAAACGTGGCAGTATTTAGGAGGAGAAAATGAACACTGGAGGGCAAATCTAATTGACTGGGGCTTCCCCAAACTATGTATCTTGGTCTGCAGTGGTTTGTTGGTGAGAGGATAGAGGGTGTGGAGCTCTGTCTACTGGCAGCTGATGGCCTGAGGCTGGAGAAGGACACTTCACAGAGAGCACTGACTTGCTTCTCATCCAGGAGACTCCTCACAGGCTCTTGGTGTGCAAGCTCTAGAACCATATTGGTGCCTCTGCCCTCTCCAGGCTTTGCCCTCCTGGACTCCTTTACACTTGGACATGACCAGAGACCTATATCGGAAGCCTGGAGACTGGGAAACGGAAATAGACTATGGAGACCCTTACAGAGTGTAAGGCACAGTGGCTGAATGGACATGCTCTGGAGCCAGGCTCAGATCTTAGCTCTGCTACAGGCTAGCTATGTGATCTTGGATAAGTTACTTAACCTTTCTCTGCCTCCACTTCCTCATCTGTAAAATGAAAATGATAATAATAGTGTCTAATTCACAAACTCATTTGGGGATTATAAGTTAATGTATGTCTAGTACTTAAAGCACATGTTAAGCACTGTATGTGCTTTGAATAATTAATAGAAATCTGTAGGAATGACAAAATAATGTATCAGGAGGAACATCTGACATGGAAATAAGGTCATAGTACTAGTTTTATCAACAAGTCCAGAAGGGTCTCCACTGATAGATACTGACAACAAAGTGCAACATATATTTGAATCTGAGCCTAAATATTCAAAGCTTGTTTAGTAGTTTTAACAAAATAGGAATCCAAGAAATAATTCAAGTGGAATGGTGGATGCACAGAGCACATTAATGTTGGAAAAATGGCCACATTTATGTAATATTAAAGTTGGACTTTAAGAGACATATTGACACCAAGAAATATGAATTTTGAAGGCCACCAGAAAGACAAATAGACAATGATTAAGTTTAGTGTATGTCAAACTTGCCTTATACCAGTGGTGGCAAACTTAGGGCACGCATGCTGCAGTGGGCTGTTTTTATCATTGAAAGCTCTGTTATTATGTTTTTCTTTTAATGTATGAATTGTTTTTTTCCTAAACTAAAACCACAGTATTCAGGTTTAATTGCAGTGTTGGCACTTTGTAATAAACAAGTGGGTTTTGGGTTGCAGTTTGGGCGCTCAGTCTTTGGAAGGTTCACCACCACTGCCTTATGTACTCTTGTTAATGGTGTGATTAACATGCTGCCTTTGCAATCTCAGCTGGTAAAGCAGACCTGGAGGGATCTAAGAATATATTTCGTATATGTACACCTAATATGTTTTTAGACAAAGGAAGGAAAATGAAGCATGAATTTTCCCTCCTTTTCAAAGCATCATTTTAACAACACCCAGACTACTCCAATGTTGAGGCTTATAATTCATAAATGTGACAAAATGTGTTAGGGAATATTCATTTCCACCAGTCAATCCCAAGAAAGATCAGTTTGTGTGTGCATGTTATCCTCCCTTGCCTACTGAAAGGGCTGCAGTTTAAATTATTAAAAAATAGCACCTGTGATGAATACTACTATGTTAAAATTCATGTTAAAATATAAAATGTAAAAATATAAGGCAAACGGAGAGAATTTTATGTCAAGTCTGCAAATGCCCTGTTTGCTATGGATGGGGACTCACCCCTCAGCATATTAACTACATCATGTTAAATACAAATCCAGTAATTATAACTTTTTTTTATTGAGGGTTTTTAACAAAATTTCTACGAAAATTATCATTGATTTCATCTTTTTCTTTTTGTATTTTTAAGTCAAGACTTTCTTAACTTGAGGTTTGAAACATTTTCTGAAAATACAAACTGAAATACAAAGCAGCTGTTGGAGTTGAAATTCTTTCTCACAGGCTCTTGATGAGGTGTGGGTGGAGATGAAAATACATAGAGTTGGAGTTTGGCTTCTGAGGGGAAGTAAGGGGATCTCAATTTTCCTTTGGTGAAGTCATTGTCTTCAGGACTCCACTATGGCCAATATTTTCCTGAAAGAATTTCCAGGAGCTCAGCTCACCCCTGGTGAGTCTCTTTAGGTGCATCTCTTATAAAAATTCTCTGTGGCCGCACTATCCTAGATAGTAGCCACTGGCCACATGTGGTTATTTAAGCTTAATTAAAAACCAAATGAAATAAGTTCAGCTCCTCAGTTACACTTGGCAAATTTCATGTGGCCAACAAGCAGCCAGTGTCACTTAGGCAGCCAGTGTCTACAGTATTAAATAGTGCAAATAAAGAACATTTCTATCACTGTAGAAAGTTCTATTGGACAACAATGTACTCCAGTCTTGGTGTCTGGTTTTCTTTCACAGGAAACCACTTGCTTTTCCAATACCCAGTGTTTCGGTTAGAAAAAAATTCACTGAGGTATGATTTACCACCCTAAAATCCATCTATTTTAAGAGTACAATTCAATGATTTCTAATACTGTATTTACCAGGATTCCTCTCCTGAACCACAGAACACAAGAAATGATTGGAGTGACTTTTCTCATTTTTCCCAAAGATGGTACATAACTAACAAATTCCAGATGCCAGGGAGAGAAGTTATTACGTTGCATTCTACAAATGGATGCTTAGTGAATTGGGACTAAATTTCTTCTGGAACCCCAAGTGAGGAAGACAAAATGTTATTTGAGAGTATCTTTAACTACATCAAAGAAAGCTGAAGTCTAGCTGAATTTCCCTAGGTCAAATGCATGGTGCAATTGCACTGTACAACCAAAATTTTGTAATTTTTGTGGTCATATTGCAATATAGTATAGCATTTCCTTGCCTTTCTTCATAAACAAAAGTATATAAGAAATCTTAAATCCATTAAAATGTGATTAACATAAAATTGCTCTGAAACATTTGATTAATGTAATAGTATAGTATTCTATGCAGTAATTCATTTCTACAACCAAGTACATTTTTACTTCAAGTAATTTTGCAGCCTTGTTGTGTGTGCATGCGTGTATGTTTTTTTCCTCTGTGTGTGTATGTGTGACTGTGTGAGGATTGCTAGGATCTTATGCATGCTAAGCAAGCACTTTACCACTAAGCTTTCTCTCCAGCCTATCATGTGTGTGTTAACAATATCTCTAGACTTGTTACTGAATTTTTATATTGTTAATTATACATGTTTTTCTTGCCTGGACTCTACTTAGTGCTACTTGGATGTTTTCTATATATTAATATTATAAACAATACTACAATGATAATACTTGTACTCATATCTTTCTTTAGAGTCATTTATATTTATGTGTGTATATATATTTTCCGCATATAAATATATAAACAATTTGTTCAATATTATCTTTACCTATGTTGTGTTGTACAGTATGGTAACAACTAATCACAATACTCTGATTTAATATGTGCAATATGTATAAAATATACATGTGTATATGTGCACATTGAATTGTGAAGATTAGTATAATCAAAGGAATATAAAATATATCATTAATACTATTGTTGATTGTTGAAATGATATTTTTTATATATTGGATAAAAATAATTCCATCTATTTCTTTGTGCTTCTAAAGTGTGACTACTGGAAAATTTTAAATTACATATATGGCTCATGTTATATTTCTTTTGGACAGTACTAATCTAACGCCCTTAATTCATTTCTAAATTTTCTGTTCAACTGATTATTTTCCCTAACTATTCATGCCTAATTCCTGTGTTTTTGATAATTAATAATTTAAAACATACTGGAAATACAACATGGATATAGTCACATACCTAAGTAAAATTAATTTCTTAAAAATTCAGATGATATGTATAATCCATGTATAAACTTCTATTTATTATATTATGAGAGCTTGATTTAATAATACATTAAATCTTTTTATTAACTTAAACATATTGTCATTCTAATTGTAATTCTAATTCCAAATGCCTGATTTCTGCTTCATTATATAGTCCTTTGTTTTTCCATCTGCGTTTTACAATTTTTTAAAAACTTAACTTGTTCTGAGTCATTAATTTTTTCTCATTGTTTTAATAGGGACTGTGAATTTTTCTAATGGTGTGTCATCAGTAAAAAAGATTACCATTGAATTTTGTGACTCTTAAATCCTCTGATCCTTTCTAAATTATCTCCAATACTTCAATGGCTTATTTTGTTTTTAGTATCTAGGTATAGCCACTTTAACTTGCCAAAAATAGCATTTTAAATTTCCTCCTGCCTTCTAAAAGAATTCTTCCTTTTAGAACACATTGTGGTTTTTCCTGGTAAAGTACCTATGCTTATTTTGCTTATTTCTTGTAATTAATTCTATTAAATAGTTTGCTATAATCTATTAACCTCACATTCCTTGAATAAATCTTGCTTCTTTCATACTGGACAATCTTTTACCCTATTACGCTTTGTTTGCTAAAATTTTCTATGGCTTTGCGTCTTGGTATGATTGCCTAGCCCTGCCAAGTCTGAGGATTCAACAGATTTGCTTTTGAAACAAAGTTCCTGAAGGAAACATACCACACTTTAAAATATATATTTTTGGGAGCAATTTAAGTAGCACAAGGAATCATTTATTCTTTTAAAGCTTAGATAAATCTCCAGTTAATGCATCAGGGTCATAATACTTAATTTTTCTATTTATATGTCCAGAATTAATAATGTTTTCTATTTTTTTGAGTATGTATTTTCTATTCTATATTTGTGAGAAATCAACTAAACATGATTATTAAATAAATTAGCTATATACTTATAGCTAAGAACAGTGCTCTTAACATTTAACAAATTCTATGCTAGTTTGTCTTTTTACTGATTACATTAATCTGTAATTTCTGTTTTTCATTTAATCAATCATTTATCAGTTTTTCCCATTTGGTCAAAATGAAAACTACTGTCACTTTTTTTATTTTTTTAAATTGCTATTTTATTTTTCTACTTTGTTTTAGCTTATGACTTCCAAATTTCTATTTTAATTATTTATTTATATATTTATAATATACTTCATGCACTGCTGCCAGCATCTCATGCAATTTAAAATTTTTTGTTACTGTAGCTTTCCTCTATGTAAGTTAAGATGGAATTTTGAATTTATTGTCACTGAAAAATTCTATTTTCACTACTTAATTGTAATTAATTGTACTGTTATGTTGTGGTGTGAGAATATATTTTCATAGATTTCATGTTATTGCTTCTTGCATTAACTCAAGTGCATTTTTCTGATTAATTTGTACAATTGAAAAGAATCTTTTATAATTCCTTGCCCTTTGATTGCCTACTTTCCATATGTCTATTTTTATATACTTCATTCCTTATATTTTTCATCTATATAGTCTCCCTCTTGATTGTCTAAAGACTCTACCATATGCCCTTAGTACTGAGATCTACAATTATAATTTTGTTTCAATGAGATTCTTCCTGCACTTGGCCAGCTTCTCCTGTCTGTGCCTTGATCTAGGGTAGGCTTCAAGGACTTGATGACTGTTGCAGTTGCACAGGCTCCTGATCTCAGAACTTGGTTTAATGCTCTGCTGTCACTGTCTTAAAATTCTTAACAGTTTCTGAACAAAAGACCCTATGTTTTCATTTTCTAAAGAACCCTCACAAATTATATAGCCGGTCCTGCTTATTCTTTATATTCTGTGATTTTGCTGGACTCATGTTTGTTTGTTTTTTTATAGCACAAGCCAATTGGGGATGATTGTTGAATTTTCTAGATAAGTCATTCTATCATCTAAATGAGATCCTCTTCCAGCCAGGAAGTTTCAAGAAAGCCCTCTGGTTAGCTTGTCCTTCTCTCCTGTCCAGGGTGAAATCACTGCAAAAATTCTCCTTTGTCTCCCTCCCTTAAAGTAAAATGTTCCTCTGTTAATTCCAGAAGAGCTTGAAGTCAGGTGTTTAACAGATGGTACTCAGCTCAGGCCCCACGGGTAGAACAGCTGCAGGAGCAAAAGTAAGCTCTGCTCCGAATCTCCCTTTCTCCTCCCCTATTTAGCCACACCCTCCCATCATCCTGGGGTACAAGACTCAGCCTTTGTTTTGGGGAGTGAAGAAGGTAGTGAACGTCAGCGCGTTCTGGGGAACAGAGCTGCCGCCGGCAGCAGGCAGGGTGGGGCTAAGGCAGACCGGAACAGCCTTCACAGCTTGACTTTGAGATTGGCTTGTCTCTTGCTTGTGGTTTCATTTTGGGCAAGTCACTTCACCTTTCTGAGCCTTCTTAACCCTCCCGTTTTTAAAACGGAGACAGTAGCAGTAGCTATATGTGAGAGTTTCTGTGAGGGCTAAAAGAGGTGAGGTACAAGAAGTCCTTGAAATATGACCTAGTGCATAATAAGTGCTCACCAGTTTTCCACTGAGCTGCATGACTAAGCCACGTGGCTGTACCAAGATAGTGGTGTTGTTTAAACATTCTGAGATATTGTCCCTTTGTGTAGTGATCTCAGGAAGGCAAGAGAGTAGAGCTTGGAGCAGGGAGGGTGTTCTCTAAACCCTATGGTGCCTCTGGCAAAGAATAGTTAACCAGATGACTGACCTGGATCTCAGTCTGTTGGAAACAATAGCAGTATACATGTATCCCCATACCTACCCCTTCTGTTGGGCTATACTTTTGAGGAGGGCACCCGCTACCCCATTGGATGGTGCAGTAATTAGGTTAATGGACTTTGGAGCCATACTTAGCCCCTAGAGTGCTACATAATTTTTGTTGTGTCTTGGTGTCTCATCTGTAAAATAGGAATAAATGTGTGCAAACTGCCCCTCCTCCTATTCTTACCGTCCTGTCACTTATTCTCTTTGAGGTCAAGTTGACCCTCTCTTTCTTTTTTAGTACAGCCGCTGCCTTTATTTATTTATTTATTTATTTATTTATTTATTTATTTATTTATTTATTTTGAGACAGGGTAATTCAGGCTAGCCTCGCACTCACTATGTAGCCCAGGCTGGCCTCAAACTTGCAGCAATCTTCTGCCTTAGGCTCCTGAGTACTGGAATTATTGGTATGCACCACCATGCCTGTCTTGGAGACGGAATCTGTCTGATTAAGTCCATAAACTCTGAATCTGAAAGAGGCTCACCCTAGAGTCCCTGTATGCCCCACTTTGAAAGGCCAGTGTTCAGACCTTGGCAAGAATATGAGCCACTCTCAGATGGCCTGCTTATCCCATGATGCCTATGTATCTGATATGGAAGCTTGGAGTTATGGACTTGCCCAGGAAACTAAACTGATAAGTACTTATTAGTTTCTCCCCAGTGTCCTATTTGGAATGCCAGAAGCAAGCAAGGTGCTTGAGCTAGCCACATATGAAAAGCTCCAATTCTACTCATGCTTTCTTGATTTTTGATTTTCTTTTTCTTTCATTTTGGTACTTAGAAACAATCCTCTTCCCAACCCATGAACTGCATAATTTGCCCACCTTTCTGGATTTCAGAATGGGTTTCCCCAAGACAGTCTCTGGTTGCTGAGATAGCCCCCTATTTTTCAGTGAGATCACAGTTTAGATGCTCTCAATGTTTTATGTTTTATCTCTTCAGAATTATCAGCTTGTATTTAGAGAGACGGAAAAGTTTTTATAGCATGCTGTATGTTGATGGATGAATGGGTGTACAAACAATTCCCAAGCCAGTATAATATGAAGAAATCGGTTGCTAATAGCACTGAAGAAAGGGATGTAGCCTTTGCATTCCAACAAATATCCATATTCCCTGGTTGAACAGACATTTTATTATTTTCAAAATGGAAATAAGGGGGCTACTGGTTGGCACTGTGGAATTTGGGCGCATAGAAATTTTTATCACAAAATATTTATTGTATCCCAAACTCACTTATTATATGCAGACAAGAAAGGGAGTATATTAATATATAGATGAGATTAGGCTTCCTGTATGTGTCAGAGTTATCTTGTGGATCTTTTGGGGAAATTTATGTGTTCAAGTTGTTACCTTTGAAATCAGTATTCATACTGTTCTTTCAAGCTTGTAGGTGTTGCTCTGCCACCTACTGTGGGAGCCTGATTGGAAGACCAATCCCCACTTTTATCTTTGTGTGACCATGGCGGAAAATACGTCCTCAAAGTTTAAAGCATTTGTTTTACATCTAGCAGTGAAAAAACACCAAGGACTCTGGTTCACACTCCCAGCCAGAGTAGGGGCTGAATCACACACCCAGGATGCTTCCTAATAACCCAAATTAGACAGAAGTTTCAAATTTCCCTTCAAGTAACGGTGGAAACAGTAGGATGTTGGACTGAAATGTTTACACACTAATGCACAGAAAAGGGCTTATAAAAGACCTGAAAATTAAACTGAGTGTTTAAGAGGAAAAGAGAGATAGAGCAGAAATGGTTGATCATTTTTATGGCTGAAATGTCAGTGTAGATTAATAAGATCCTTGTAAAAAGACAAATGGATAAAAAAATAGAGATAGTTCAATTTACAAAATATCTGTGAAGACAATAAAGCTGAGTTTGAGGTTGGAAAATATGTTGGTTAAAACAAAACAAAACATGTCGTACCACTGCCCCAAGCACTGAGGAGCAGAGCTGCCCCCAGCCCAGAGGTGAACCTTCCGGGCTGCCGTAATACTGCCCTCAGAAGAGAGGAGCAGAGGTGCCCCCAGCACAGAGGAGGTGAACCTTCTGGGCTGCCATAGCACTGCCCCCAGCGCCAAGGGGCAGAGGTGTCCCTAGTGCTGAGGAGGTAAGCCTTTTGGCCCTTCATACCACTGCCCCCAGTGCAGAAGAGGCGAGCCATGTGGGCACCAGCAGCACACCCCCACACACACACCCCATGCCCACACCCCCTGTGAAATGAGAAGACATGTAAAAAGTCTCAAAACCAGACTTCCAGATCACCTACAGCAACCCCAAAGGGAAACAAGATGGAACAATCTGATATTCAGCAACCTGAACTCCCTGAACAGGCAACCAAAGAGGGTCTGGAAAAAATGAAATCAGAAATATTTTCTCACATATCAGCAGAGATTGTGGCCATAGTGCAAGACACGAATAATAAACCTAGAGAGGACACAGATTAAAAAAAAAAAAAAGCTGAGAAACATGACGGAATTCCAACATAGGAAACAAATGGAATCCATGAATCAGATGCAAACAGATTTGCAGGAGATTAAAAGCTCCATTGAAAGTTTATACAGCAGAATGAGCCAATGTGAGGACAGAATTTCAGATATAGAAGATAAGATTGCAATTAGTGACCAGGAAAAGAAAAATTGCTTTAAAATAATAAGGGACCATGAGAAATCAATCCAGCAGCTGGTAGATGATGCAAAGAAGAATAACACAAGACTGATCAGAGTCAATGAAGAAACAAGAGAGAGTGCAGATGACATAAAAAAAAAACTGTTCACAGAAGTGATGGCAGAACACTTCCCAAGCAGGGGAAAAGAACTTGACATACAGATAAGTGAGGCATATAGGACTCCAAATAGCCTTGATCAAAAAAAATCTGCACATAGGCATATAATTGTCAAGATTCCAGAAACCCAACAGAAGAACAAAATTCTACAAGCAATGAGAGAAAAGAAACAAATCCCCTACAAAGGAAAGCCCATCAGAATCACAGCAGACTTCTCAATGCAAACCCTCAAGGCAAGAAGAGCTTGGAGTGACATATTCCAACCCTGGAAGGAAAACAGCCTCCAACCCAGATTGATGTACCCTGCAAAACTGTCTTTCAAAATTGATGGAGAAATAAGATACTTTCATGATAAAGAACACATTAGGAACATCATGAATACCAAACCACCACTCCAAAAAGTGTTTAGACAATATCCTAGGAAAAGACAATGGGGATCATAACCCCAGGAAGCCCAGGAGAATGAATCCATTGGGCATGACAAAAAATTAAACACAAGGGGGAGAATCCAAAAAGAAAAGTCATGACAATAATAAGTCAATATATATCAGTTATAACCATCAATATTAATGGTCTCAATTCACCAATCAAAAGAAATAGACTGGCAGAATGGGTCAAGAAGCAAGATCCAACAATATGCTGCATATAAGAAACACACTTAATTCAAAAAGAAACTCATAGACTGAAAGTTAAAAGGTAGAAAACGATACTCCATGTGACAGGAACCTGAAAAAAATCAGGAGTAGCTATCTTTTTTGCAGATCAAGTGGATTTCAAACCCACACTGATTAAGAGAGACAAAGAAGGACACTACATCCTTGTAAAGGGAACAATCCAAGAGGAAGAGATGACAATCATAAACTTATATGCACCAAACACTAGTGCACCCAACTCTATAAAACAAATACTAACATACATGAAAAATCAATAAGCACTAATACAATAGTAGTGAGGGACCTTAATACACCACTCTCACAAATAGATAGATCAACTAGTCAAAAAATAAACAATGGAATACTAGAACTCAATCAAACTCCTGAACAAATGAACTAAACAGATGTTTACAGAGTGTTCTACCCCACAAAATCAGAATACACATTCTTTTCAGCTGCACATGGGTCATTCTCTAAAATAGACCACATACTCACTCATAGAACATGTTTAAGTAAGTGCAAAGGAATTGAAGTTATCCCCTGTATATTGTCATAACATAGTGTGATGAAATTGGAGATCAATAGCAAAAGAAACCACAAGAATTTCATAAACACATGGAAACTGCACATCATAATTCTGAATAACCAATGGGTCACAGAGGAAATTAAAGAATAAATCAGACAGTTCCTACAATTAAATGACAATGACAATACAACATATCAGAATCTATGGGACACAATGAAAGCTGTCTTATGAAGGAAATTCATAGCAGTGAATACTCATATTAGAAAAACAGAGTGAGCCCAATTAAACAACCTGATGCTGAACCTCAAGCTTCTGGAAAAAGAAGAGTAGGACAACCCCAAAGCTCATACAAGGGAGGAAATTATAAAGATCAGAGCAGAAATCAATGCAATGGAGACTGACAGAACAATACAAAAAATCAATGAAGCCAAGAGGTGATTCTTTGAAACAATAAACAAAATTGACAAACCCTTAGCCAAACTTATCAGAAAAAGGAAAGAAAAAGCCCAAATCCATGCAATTAGGAATGAAAAGGATGAAAGTACAACGGACCTAGCAGAAATCCAGAGGATCATCAATACCTTCTTGGAGAACCTATACACCAGTAAGATGGAAAACACAGAAGAAATGGACAGATTCCTAGATACGTATGAATTACCAAAGCTGAACAAAAAGACCTAAAAATTCTAAACAACCCAATATCAATCAATGAAATTGAAAACGTAATTCAAAACTTACCAACTAAGAAAAGCCCACGTCCTGATGGCTGCACCACTGAATTCTACAAGACACTTAGAGAGGAACTACTGCCATTACTGTTTAAACTCTTCAGTGAAATAGAAAGGGAAGCAATACTCCCAAATTCATTCATGGAAGCAAGTATCACCTTGATCCCCAAAGCAGAAAAAGACCCAACTGAAAAAGAGAACTATAGGCCAATCTCACTAAGAACATAGATGCAAAAATCCTTAGTAAGATAATGGCAAATAGAATGCAGAAGATCATCAAGAAGATCATACACCCTGACCAAGTGGGATTCATCCCAGGGATGCAGGGATGGTTCAACATACACGAATCAATCAATGTAATACACTATATTAATAGAGCCAAGGACAAAAACCATATGATCATCTCACTAGCTGCAGAAAAAGCATTTGACAAAAATCAAACCCTCATTTATGATAAAAAACCCTACAAAAAAATCAGAATAGACAGTCTCTACCTCCATCTGATAAAAGCTATCTCTGAAAAACCAGTAGCCAATATCATACTAAATGGTCAAAAACTGAAATCCTTCACACTAAAATCAGGAACAAGACAAGGATGTCCACTATCACTACTCCTGTTCAATATAGTGTTGGAAACATTAGCCACAGCAATTAGACAAGAGAAAGAAATAAAAGGAATAAAGATAGGAAATGAAGAAGTCAAATTGTCATTATTTGCAGATGACATGATACTCTATGTAGAAGACCCTAAGAACTCCACCAAAAGTCTTCTAGACTTAATAACCAAATTCAGTAAAGTATCTGGATACAAGATCAACACAAAAACATCAATAGCATTCCTCTATAGAAAAACAGACTCACTGAAAGAGAAATAGGGCAAATAATTCCTTTCACAATAGCATCCAAAAAACTGAAATACCTAGGAATCACCTAACAAAAGAAATCAAAGATCTCTTCTCTGAAAGCTAGAGCACTCTGAAAAGAGAAATTGAAGAAGATATCAGAAAATGGAAAGACATCCCTTGCTCCTGAGTAGGAAGAATCAATGTCACAAAAATGGCCATACTTCCAAAACTGCTATATAGATTCAATGCAATCCCAATTGAAATTCCAGCAGCATACTACATGGACCTTGAGAAAACAATCCAAAAATTCATTTGGAACAAGAAGAGACCCAGAATAGCAAAAGGAATTCTAGGCAACAGAGACATGGCAGGGGGTATCAGAATCCCCAACTTGAAACTATACTAAAAAGCTACTCTGATAAAAACAGTATGATACTGGCAAAGAAACAGACCTGAGGAGCAGCAGAACAGACTAGAAGATGCAGAAACAACTCCAGACACTCTCAGCCACCTCATCTTTGACGAAGGAGCCAAACACCCTCACTGGAGGAAAGATAGCCTCTTTAATAATTGGTGCTGGAAAAATTGGGTTTCAACTTGCCAAAGATTAAAACTAGACCTTTATCTCTCACCATGCCCTAAACTAAAATCGAAATGGATTAAAGATCTAAATATTAAAACAGAAATGCTGAACTGGTTGGAACAGAGGTTAGGTAGAACTCTTGAAGACATTGGTGTAGGAAAAGATTTTATGAACAAAACCTCAGTTGCCCGTAAACTAGCACAAACAATCAACAAGTTGGATCTCTTCTGATTAAAAAGCTTCTGCACAGCAAGAGAAACCACCAGTAGTGTGAAGAGACAACCCACAATGTGGAAAAAAATTTTCACCTGCTGTTCCTCAGACAAAGGTCTACTATCTAGAATCTATAAAGAACTTTAAAAAATCAGACCTCCCAAATTTAAAGACCCAATCCAAAAATGGGCATCTGAAATGAACAGACATTTCTCAAAGAAGTAGAAATAACAAATAAACATATGAAAAAATGTTCAACATCACTGGCCATTCGAGATGCAAAAGAAAACAACACTGAGATTCCACTTCACTCCAGAAAGAATGGCTGCTATCATGAATCCAACCAATAACAAATGCTGGTGGGACTTTGGGGCAAGAGGAACCCTGCTCCACTGCTGGTGGGAGTGTAGACTGGTGCAAGCACTGTGGAAATCAGTATGGAGATGCCTCAAAGAACTGGAACTTGAAGTCCCATTTCCCAAAGAATTAAAAGAATCATACCACAGTGATATATGTGCACGCATGTCCATAGCAGCACAGTTTGTGATAGCTAAAACTTGGAAGCAGCCCAACTGCCCATCAACTGGAGACTGGATAATGAAAATATGGTTTTTGTATAAAATGGAGTACTACTCGCCATACAAAATGAGAAGTTAGAGATATTTATAGCTAAATGGATGCATATTGAGGTGATACTCTTAAGTGCAATAAATAGGACACACATGTATAAATACCGAATAGTTTCTCTAATGTGAGAAACTGAAAGTGTAAATAGGGACTGAAAAGTATAATAGATAATGTGAAATAGGAAGAAAAGGGGCGAAGGGGAAGTGGAAGTAGGGGTAGGGGAAAGGAAGGAAGGGAATGAAATTAATATAAGAAAATGGAAACAAAGTCATTGTAAATAGGGAGGGATGGAGGGGTTGAAGGGAGGGCAGGGGAATGGGGAAAAAATAAGAACCAAGAGAGATTATGTAAAGGTGCAAACTTCCAATGATGAATATCATTATATTGTATACCTAAAATGTACCAATAAAATTAATTTTAAAAACAATACAAAACAAACAAAAGCCAAAACTTTACTTTGCGTACAACATGGAGTTAAAACCCCAAGGTACCCATTACCAGAACTGAAGATTGAGAGTGATTTAAAATAACTCCATGTACCCTATCACATTAACATTGTACTCCACCAGACACTTTAATTTCCCCTGTTACAAACAGCAGGTGTACAGCATCAAAGAAGTTACCATATTAGGGGGAAAAAGGCCATTTTATAATTTACCAAACAGAGAATCCTCCCAGAGGAGAGAATGTCCTAGGATTGCTGGTTCAGTGATGAAGACAAAAAGGAAAACTAATTTAAAAAGTAGGAAAAAATGGACCAGTGAAACATTTGAACTCAAACTGTAGAAATATATGATGATAAAGATATTCAATTTCGAGACCGAAAATGATAGGCAATTGATCATTCAGGTGAGAAATACCTGTGTTTGGAAGAGGATTAAAACATTTCATTATGTCACGACAAATTGTAATTCCATAAAATAGAGACAAGGAAGCACTGAAAAAAACAAAACAAAACAAGGTTTAAAAAGTTGCACATCCAGGGGCCAGGGATTTAGCTCAGTGGTCTCACTGCCTGCTGCACAAGCACAAGCACCCGAGTTCGATCCCTGGTACCAAAAAAAAAAAGTTGCACATCCAGAATGAGCAGGTCAGAGGGAGTCATTCAGCATGACCTTTTGCCTTCAGGACTGCTCATACCATCCTGGTAGATAATTGCCTACTCTATTCTGAAGGTCTTCCTGAAAAGAAAATTCCAAGGCCCGGGTTTTAATGCATCCCAGTGCCTGTTGACAGAGCAAGGAAGATTTCCTTTCTGTGCAGCCTAAAATTCCTATGGCCCAGCCTTTTCTATTTCTTGTTCTTATGCTTGTCTGGGATCAGGCTCAAGATCTTATATGATCACATGATCTTAAAAGATCGTTTAAGACTTCTTCCACATTTGTATTTTAGCAACTGTTTAACAATACAAGAAACATTTGCACAGGAACTGTTGACAAGGAGAGGAACTTGAATATGCTTTAGCTTTTGCTGTCCAGTCTCCCCAGAATGACCTTCTCACCCCTGTGCAGCAAGCCAGCCCCATCACTTCCTTCAAGGCCTAGATTCACCCAAGTCTCACTGCCCTTCCAAGCCCCTCTTTGGTGTTTCTCTATCTTCAGGCAGACACTGAATCAGATCATAAAAACCACAGCAATGGGTTCCAATTTGTCTTCATTTGCCCTAACTTCCTGTACCCAGACCCCAGTCCTTACACACACCACTGGGGTGGCAGGGCAGTGTACTGAGCCTTCTTCTGCCACTCTCTGGGTAACAAGATTAACCTGTCTTTTCTCTTTCATGTGGGCTCCATTTGTCTCTGCCAGAAAGAACAAGGTGACATTTGGCTAATTTTTTGCTACTGTGCATAAGTGGGAGTTGTCTAGGGAAGCTTCGTTTTGCCAGGTAATTTGTACATTTTAACAGCAGCCTTCTGGAGATTTTGTCCTCTCTTGTGTTGTGTATTGTTCATGGTGGCAATTTCTAACTAATTAAGAAAGGAGTTGGACAGCTTGCCAAGCTGAAGAGGTGATGTTTTTGGTCTGGTAGGGTTTTGCTACATCCTACATCCTACCTCATCCTACCCTACCAGATCAAAAACATCACCTATCTCAGAGCTAGATCATGATTTTTATTGACCCATGACAAGCCAAGCACTGCTCCCTTAAATTAAAAAATTGGAACTATAATGCACACACAATGGAAAATAAACTTCCCTCTTATCCTAAACTCCTAATCCTTAACAGGTAATAAGAAAAATAGGAAAAAATATGAAATAAAACATATATAATAGTTCTATCCCTGGTACCATAAAAACCCAACCAAACATAAACAATATATTGAGGCAGAGAGATTTTATGAAATAATAAAGGTGTTTTCAACTATATGAAGGAAAAAGATTTTAAAACAAATTTATTAATTAAAATCTACAAATTTATTGAGGATCTATGATATGTTGGGTCCTGAGCTGTTATAGAAAGTTTGAAGATGAATCTTAGGTATTGTCAACATCTGATAAGCTCACCTGGTATGGAGGAAAGACTTTAAGATGTACTCTGTTGAGCTCCAACTAATAAGGGTGAAAGATTTATAAATAAATGATTTCAATGTATTTTAATGAGGACCATTACAGAGGTAGGTACTGTTTTAAGAGCCCAGAGGAGAAATTAATTATGGTTTTTGGCATTGAGAACATATTATCAAAGGAGGAAGCATTTGTGCTTTTTTGAAGGATGCCTCTTATTCTTTCTAATGTGGCAGGAAAAAGGAATTGCACATCCAGCAAACACCGTAAGCAGAAGAGGGTGAAGCTACATGGCCTTTTCAGGGAAGCAGGTCAGTGTGACCAGCATTTAGGAAACATATCCAGGAAGGAGGTGATGCTAGAAAGGAAGCTGAGGATTAGGCTACCATGGGCCTTTGTGTGTCTCCTAATGATAGTGAAGTTTGTCCTGAAGTAGAATGGTCTGAGACTTGTAGGTTGATCAGTGATTCCCCAGGACAGTTGCTGTGGTAGTCTGAGAAGCAGTTGGAGCTGAGAGGGAGTAGAGGCAGGCAGGGTTAGGAGGTAATTTCAGAAGTCCAAGTGAAGTGTGCTGAGACAGTAAACAGGCTGTTCTGATAGGGATGGGTTTGAGAGGCATTTCCGGGTTGATTTATAATACCTCAGTAGTTAACTGGGACAAAGGAAACTTGAAGTTGAGGCTGATGCTGAACTCTTCAATAAAGGTTACCATGCAGGTAAAGTGCTACTAAAAACAATACTGAGTATAGGGAAACAGATGTATGGAGTTTGAGATATGGTGAATTAAAGTCAAGACATACCGAACTTGAAATTTCTTTAGCACAGTCAGGTCAAGAATCTCAGCAAGGGAAGAAAGTTTCACCAATGGAAGGAGAGTTGCCAATATCATATGTTAAACTAAGGTCAAGAAAGATAAAGACTACAAACTAGCCATTGAGTGCATTAATTAAGATGTCAACCAGGGTCCCTGGGAGGCAGGGCAGTTTCAGTAGAAGGGGATAGAAGCCAATTGAAATAGATTAGTAACAGAAAGAGAATCAGACTCAGAAGAGAATATTTTTTAGATAGAAAGGTTTGGCGAGATAGTAAGGAGAGCAAGAAGGTGTAACTTAAGAAGAGCGTTGAGGAAAGATTGTTGAGGGATGTCTAGAATATATTTATATGTAGAAAGAAAGTAGCTAATGGGGGCAAGAAATAGACCAAATGGTATGACAAAGCAGGGAAGACGAAGTGAAAGAACTGCCCCAGTTCTGCAACATCTAAAAGGAAGGAGAAGCTCTCTGTGGAAGGTGCACTCTGCCTCTTCAAATTAGGGAGTTACCACACACTGGCTGTGGGGGTGGTAGAAGGGTCTCCTCTTTCTTTCATGACCATCTTTTTATCTAGGATGGTATACGGGAGGGAGCTATCCTGCCCAAACCTCCCTTTACCAAAAACGGAGTGCACAAGGTTCTTATCTTGAGAACCCATAGGTCTAGCCCTCGTGGTTTCTGATGAAGGCAACATCTTCTCCCCCTGGCTCCTGGGGATCCTATTCTTCTTTTTTTCAGTTCTGGGGATGGAACTCAGAAGCTTGTATGCACTAGGCAAGTGGCAACCTCTAAGCTATACCCACGGCCCCTTTTGAAGCACCTGTTCTCACTGCCTTGAGATACCAGATCCATGAGAAGGTGGCCTAAGGTTGCTCTTTACACCTCTGATTCCTTTGTTTTTGTATGGTTGATATTGGGACTAGTCACTCATTCAGGGAAGACTACACTTGGGCTTCTACCCATAAAAAGGTAAGAAAACTCTTTGGTCCCCAAAGATCAATCACACTAGAACAGGAGAGTGCAGTGCTTATTCATGGCATACACAGATGGTTTAAGATTTGAGGTCAGCCTTAGACAGCAGAGTGGGATATGGATCAGCAGAATAGAGGAAAAGTTAAAGCAGTTTATTTTGGGCAGCTTATTTTCTGTGGAGTAAAACCCTAGGACACTACCAAAATTGAGACCCAGTGGGTCACTGGAAGAATAAGATAAATCCCAATTAGCAACAGATAAAATATGGCCTAAGAGCACCAAAGACTCACTGAAGACAGAAATCATATAAAGTACCTGTAGTATAGTTTGGTTATATGGTTTTTTTTCTAGCAGAGTGGTAGCCTTGGGGCATGTATGGAGAAAGGCATGGTCGCATATATGCAGATTTAGATTGGCAAGGTAGGCACTGAGGAACAAGGATGAGAAAGGTCTAGGATGCTGGTGAGAATGTGGTTTAAAATCTTGGTCATGGGGCCCAGGCCATCCAGGGAAAAATACATAGGAGTATTGATGGACTGAAAGAGTAGGATGGGGTGCATGCTAAGACTGGCAGGCAAGTTTTGGGAAGAAAGGAACTAGGACTGATGAAATATCAGTTTCTAGAGAGTGGGTCTTTGAGTTTCAAATATTAGAGATGAAATAGTTCTGGGGTTGGGACTGTGGGATGGTAGAGGAAAGGAAGTAGATTTGAACAAACTGAGATAAGTGAAATGATACGGTCATCAGATATTTAACTCTAAAACTCATAAAAATAATGCTGGGCATGGTGGTGCACACCTTTAATCCCAGCACTCCAGAGGCTGAGGCAGGAGGATCTCTGCAAGTTGAGGCCAGCCTAGGATATAGTGAGTTCAAGACAAGCCTGAACTACATGGAAAGACCCTGTCTTTAAAAAACCAAAACCAAAACCAAAACCAAAACCAAAACCAAAACCAAAACCAAAACCAAACCAAACCAAAACAACAGCCACCTCATAAAAATGAATCTGTCCTTGAAACCAGATCCACAAGGTCCAAAAAAGGGAGAATATAGAAGCAGTTTGCTAATCTTTGCTTAACATGCAGTTTGTAGGAGAGAAAAATTGGCCTTTCTAAAAACCTTATAAAGAATAATACCTGAAGATCTCATCTTGTGGATGTCCTTCTGTGAATATAATGAATTAATAAAATAGCAAGTTTTATATTTCTTGCTTTTCTGGAAAAATAAAATGACCCAAGCAGCATTGGGCCAGAAGTTCCTTCTTGGCAGTAGTAAGATTCCCCATCAGTTTACTTAGTTCCCTACCACTCTACGCTGCTGCCCCGCACCAGCTGAGTGTCGGTTGTATTTATCATGTTCACACATCTTTCTCAGAGTTAAAAAGAACATGAAATATTTCTTGTAGCAAAGACCTGTTAGAATTAGAAAACCAAAAATGAATCAGAAATTGTTTTCCTCTGTATTTGATGTGCACAGTATATCGTTGTTAAGAAAAAACACCCATAAATTTTAATGTTATTTTGAAATAAATCGCATTAGCTTCACATTGCCTATGTGGCCCCCAACTGCATTTGAGTTTGCAATGACCAATGACACATGTCAATAAAATAATAATATAAATATACTCAAATACATGACAGTGAATTTACAAAAGTAGTGTGATAAACAACAGTTATTTTTAGAGCAAATCATATTAGTCTATCGTATACTACTTTTTCTGATTGAATAATCCTATTGGACCCCAGTAATGAATAGATTTCCTCAAAGTGCTACCTAATTCAATAGTCACTGAGAAAATTTAATGAATTTATGAGTGGTTCCTCACTCAGCCGGAACGCACTGATGTAATTCTGAGCGCCTAGCTTCTTGGCAGCCATATACACTTGTAGATTATGAATCCAAGAAAACAGGTGAAAGATCTTTAGAGCCAAAGGAGAGTAAGAGCACGGAAGTGAAAGCTTTTGGCAAATCTAGGTTGCCGTATCAGTGCCCAGGAGGAAAGACAATCACTACACATTTCTTGTTGTTAAGGGTCATGATAAAAATAAGCAATCTAAACTGTAGGAGTGTGCTAGATTAAAATCAACATCATGTATTGACTCAGGAAGCAAATGGGTAGCCATTGTGGACCAGTACATTTATATAATCTGTTATTTCCTTAAGTCATTTTGTTTTGTTTTGTTTTTGGTACTGGGGATAGAACTCCGTTCCTTGTGCTTGCACAGCAAGCAGCGAAACCACTGAGCTAAATCCCCCACCCTCCTTAAATCATTTTGATCTTCTACTTTCTCCTGTAGTTAGTTCTTCATTAAGCATATAGACAACAGCCAAATATGAACTCTGAGATTGAACTGCCTCTTTAGAGAAATCCAGGAAATAAGATGAGATTGAGGTTTGGGAAATAAACATTGTCATAATACATGAGGGAAAAATAATCTAAAAGCCAAGTGCTCAGTGAGTCAGAAAAATTTGGAGAGCCGTAATATTAGAGCCTGTGAACTGGAAACTAGATATGAATTCATAACCTATAAGGGTATAAATGACAGCAAGAAGTCAGTAAACAGCATCAGTGTTATTTTGGGAGGCTGAAAGGTTATTATGGACCAGAGAGATGAATAACACAAGTTCTAGGCATCAAATTAATGATGCAAATAAATGGAAGACAGTTTGGTGAAGGGTAGCAAAAATGATTAAAAGCTGAGATGGCTTGACATATGAAGAAGGGCTAAAACAGATAAGGCTGTGTATTGTTGGCATGATATAATGGGATTATAAATGTACCTATTGACTTTAAACATTATGAGCAAATTACTCATAAAATCCAACTTAGTATATAATAAGATAAATTGGCTTATGCATCATGGATTATTCAGAATGAACATTTTATTGATGTTTCCATATCTTTTACTGCCCTGCCCTAAATACTAGTCTGAAGGAACCATTAAATAATATTTGCTAAAGAAAGACTATGATATTTTGGCTCTTTTTCTAATTCTAACTTCTATGAATTTTATAGAATTATGAATGCCGTGAAAACACTTCAGCAAGAATTTTGGCAAAATATGTACAATTTCTTTAATAATACTGCTCTTGAACTAGGAGAAATAGAAAGGAATCAGTAACTACAGAGACAGCAGAAAGGAAGAGAAACAATTGCTTACTATGCTATTTATGACAAAAAAAATCTGAGTTTAGCTTATTAAAAAGCCTGTCGAGGGCCGGGGACTTAGCTCAGTGGTTTCATCGCCTGCTGCACAAGCGCAAGGACCTGAGTTCGATGATCCCTGGTACCAAAAAAAAAAAAAAAAAGCCTATCGGGAGCCAAGAATTGCACATGTCAGAGGAACACACTGCCTCTTATCCCCATACCTAAGAAGACGTAACTACCCTTCTGGTGTTTGCCACAAAGTACAGCTATAACACCAGCAGGCATGTGACCAGCGGCTTGTGGGAGACATGCACTTAGGGGGATAAAAAGGAACCTGGCACAGGCCTTGGGCTTCTGGCATCATTAGTTACAGGTCTGCCAACATGCTTTGGGAAATGTTTTAATCTAAATGCCATGTCTATTTCAACGAAGTCTCCCTGGTTTGACTTGTTGCAAGTCTAGAGGGAGATGGATAGGTGCTTGTCTTGGCGGTCACTGGTGAATTAAATAGTAGTTAAATAAAAAGCATATTGGGTTTTTAAACCCCAATTTGCCCCTACTCGGCCCAGGACACTCATGAGAAGAGTTGCAGGATCTGTCATAGTGGTTTACTAGTGACTGGATAAATGCAGAGATTAGATGCTGCCACAGAAGGCCAGGGGTCCCACAGGTGACTCTTCAATATACTATACCCAAATTAGAAAACTTCATTAAAGGCTCCAGCATGCTTCCTTTCCTTCCTTGCATCATTCTCACAGACATTTGGATTATAAATTTGATGAAGCAAATTAGGAACCGGATATGAATTATTTGAATGTTTTTCTGCAAAGGTATCCCTGGACAGAAAAATATTATTTTGAAATAAAACTAGAAAAGCAAAAAAGAAAGAAAAGCGCTAGGACTGAACAATATATTAAAATACAGTTGTATATCAACGTGAAAATATTTGTTAGTGTAGGCCGAGGTTGGCAAGAGATGTATAAAAGCTTGTCTGATGGATTGTAAAAACACTAATCCAGGGCCAGGGATTTAGCTCAGTGGTTCCGCAGCCTGCCTCTCTAGAGCAAGGACCCTAGTTCAATCCCTGGTACCAAAAACAAAAAAACACACTAATCCAGAGGATCAGAATTTAAACGCCCCCAAGAATAACAGAAATATTTAATGTTGCTTCTAATGCAAGGACTGGTATGTAAAACCCATTTCTTCAGTGGCTTGTTGGCAGTTTGCTAGAACACCATGCTAATGAAGGCAAAGTCTTTCAGTTCACCTCCCTTGGGAAGCTTGCTCCCTAGCTCGCTCCCGGCAAGAAGCGTACTCCCCGAAAAGGAAGCACAGAAGTGGGGGAAGAGCTGGGGCGCTGAAGAAGGGCAGGGGGCTGGCACCCTCGGAGCCGGGGCTGGAGAGCCAGGTGGGGCCTCTGGTACCACGCCGTGGAGTTCGGGCTCTGGCTCCAAGGATAGAGGTCCAAGGAGGCATCTACACAGGGGAGCAACATCGTCATCTTTGATTTTTAGGCCCGTCACTTTGCCAGACGGGGGTAGGAGGACCAGAGAAGGGTGGGACCGGCTGCAGCGTTGCAAGTAGGAGCCTGTCCCCAACACGAGCTTGATCTGAGATGGGATCCGCGGGCTGCTGGACCAGCCCGCACCCATGAGGGTGGGATCAGGGTTACTGAAAGGGAGGCAAAACAGTGACGAATCAGCGTGGAGCGACTTGGAGGACACGGAATAGGCTCTGCCTCTTTTACCCCTCAAAGCTCGCCAGCCACACGACCCCTCACCCGCCGGATCAATTCACAGTTCAGGAGCCCAAGGGGACAGAACAGAATTGGTTTCAGCTTGTGAAAAGTGCCTGACCCGCTGGGGGAAGTCCGGGGGGAGCTTTCTGTCGGTCTTTCCCCGGGCTGGGTGGGAAGGAAGGAGTTTGGCGTGCAGGGCTGGGACAGAAGCGAAACGCAGAGGGCCTGGGACGTTTGCTCCCCTGCCCGCGGCAGGCGGTCCGGTCGTCACCCCTCGGGGCTCCGGGCTGAAGATTAGCAGCTGGGGCAGGTCGGGGCGAGGAGTTACCCAGGACCCGCGGACGCCGCAGGTTACGGTCCGCTCGGCAGTGAGGTCCCCGAGGCCAAATGACCTGGCCTTAGCCAGGGCGGCCGCGACGCCGGCGACTTCGAGCGGGAGCCAGGCGGCTCGCGGTGGGTCGGGGGCGGCCAGGGAGGGTCCGCGCGGCCTGTAGGGGGCAGCGCCAGGTCGGAGCGGACACGGCACGGGGAGGGGTGGTGGGCCTGGAGCGCCCCGGCCTGGAGCAGCCCCCCGGGTCCCTCGCGACTTCGCCGCCCCCGTCCGCGGGCCGCTTCCTCCCGGCGCCGCGGGCCTCAGCGGGGCCCTGAGGGGACATGAGCTGGGAGAGGGCGGCTCCCCGAGCGCGAGAGCCCCTGGCGACGCCTCCGTCGCCCCGGTCCTGGAGCCCCCCCCGAAGCCCCGCCGCGTGGCCCGGGAGCGTCGGGGCGCCCGTGGCTCCCCTCGGCCCTGCGCCCGAGGCGGGTGACGGTCCCCGGAGCGCCCTCGCCGCGCGGTGGGCGCTCGACCGTTGGATGCGCCCGAGCCCGGCGTGGCGCCTGCGGGGTGCGCGCCCCGACCGCCGAGGTGGGCGCCGGCCCGCGCGGTTATTTTTGGCGCCCGCAGCGGCGCGTGTGCCGGGGCGTGTTTTCCTTCCCCAGGTGCCGGCAGCCGGGGCTCCGCCGCCGCCTGAGCTGAGTTGTGTTCTCTTCTCTCTTCCCTGCAGGGACCTTCCGATAATTCTGCCACCGCCACTTCCACCGTGCGCCAGGCGAGCTCGAAACAAACATCACAGCTAAATTAAAAAAAAAAAAAAAAGGCAAGAAAAAAAGAAAAGCGGAAGAAGCGTCCGAGGCGGCGGCGGCGGCGGCGGCGGGAGGAGGCGAGGAGGAGGGGCCGCGCGCGGCGGCCCGAGGCGGCGGCGGGGACGCGAGGACGCGGGGACGCGGCTTTGTGCAGGCGGGTCGCGGGGCGCCCATGGCGGAGTGCGGCCGGGGGGGCGCCGCCGGCGCGGCCCTGCCCACCTCCCCGAGCCCGGCCCTTGGCGCCAAGGGCGCCCTGAAAGCCGGAGCCGGGGAAGGCGGCGGCGGCGGCAGCGGGGGAGGTCGCCTCGGCCACGGGCGGGCGCGCTATGACAGTGGCGGGGTTTCCAACGGAGATTGCAGCCTCGGCTTGTCCGGGGACGAAGCCCGGGCCAGCCCCGCCAGGGGACCCCAAGGCTTCGCGCTCACCCCGACCCCCGGCCCGGCCGCCTGTCCCTTTCCGCGAGAGAGCAAGCCCGGCGGCCTGCCCCGCCGGAGCAGCATCATCAAGGTAGGTGGGAGAGGGGCACTCGTGGCCCACCCCAGCCTTTTTTGGGGTCTGCTTCACTCCGGAGAAGTGATAGTGGAAGGAAGGGATGCCCATTGCTAATGGGGATCTCGGGTGCACGGGTGTTTGTAGTGGTTGAGCAGGGACTGGGTGCAAATGACATTTGGGAGGAATGGAGAGGTGATCCCGACCGTGCAGGGGAGCTGGGCTCAGACATTCCCAGTGCCACTGGGGGCTGTCACCTCTTCCAGGATTGGCTTGGAATTGGGGCCTTGTACCTACCTGGGCAGGGCGTGCTTTTCAGTGGTAGCCTCGACTGGTGACAGACTCCCTGTAGGGTTTCTATTATGTATTAAAGATAGGAATCCCTTGAAAACATTTTTTTAAAAAATCCCAGGCAATGAACAGAGGTTCTTTAATAGATTTCTTCTGATCTGTATTTTACTTACTTGCTTTTGCAAATGGTTGTACTTGGAGGGTGCAGAATCTCCCTTCACTTAGTCACAGGGAGAAATGAAGTAGGTTTCTGAACATAAATGCAGATTTCCGCTTTCTTAGGCTCTAAAGCTCAGAGAGATTACAGTTGCGCACGATTTAATCTTTTCCTCTCTGCAGCAGGCAGGCCTCCAGCTATGTGGAAGTTCTTTTGGACAGTTTGTTTGGTTTTGGTATGTTTTGCATGGTGTTACTTAGCAAAAGAAAGCCGACAATTGTTTTCTGTATTTTAAACTCAAGAAGTACCATTAGGAACTTGTGGTGGTTTCATTCTAATACTACAGTTTGGTCTGCAGGGTAAAAATGTTTCTCATGACATGAAGTGGAAAAATAATAGTTGATGAGCTAAGAAGGGCAGTGCCTTAGGCAAGACTAGCACTTTTGGCTTGTTGAAGTTCAGAACAGAGAGGAAAATGTTGCTTTCTGAAAATCAAGGGGTTATCAGGACAGTGAGCAGCAAAGCACATTGACAGGGCTGCACCCACCCTTCCTGTGGCAGACAACCCTTGAGAGAGAGGTCAGAATGTGCCACAGTGAAGAGAGTTGGCACTGGTGGCGTTTGAAATTAAGTGGGACTTACAGAAATCTTCCCATACTGTGAAAATGTCCGGTGTTATCAACTTGTGCAGTAGTGTAATGAAATATACCACCTTGCTGCTCTAAGAGGCAGTTGTGAAACTGCATTTCACTTTGTCTGGGCAGGGGCACAGAGAAGGGCTTAAAGATCAAGGGTGTAACTACCTACAGTTCACCTTTAAACTAAGGGAGAAAAGGACCCTTTTGCCACGTGTAGCTTTTAGTGACATATATTTTCTTTTACTTTGCAGTTTGTTTTCCTGAAAGTTGCTTTCAATTGTATGAGATAATCAATCCCGTTGACAAAGTTATGTGACATTTCTGGAGCTTTCTTTGGCCACCAAATATTTGTGGTGATTTTACATGGTGGTGTTAATGAATTTTGAGGTGAATATTTGAGACAAGATACCAGCCTACTTAATTTTAACAACTCTCTTACTATAGTTTCAATTTGCATTTTGAAAAAGGTCAGAGTTTGTTAGTGTCCATCATTGGATTCAGTGTAATTTAATGAAAGCAGCTTCTGTTTTACACTCATGAGAGATAAGAAAGAAGGATGATTTGATGTGGTATGTAGAATTGAGAACTTATCAATAGATATTGTTTCTTCATTGAAGCCTGTAGAAGCACATGGGGAAATGATTAATTGTTCAGAAATCAGTGGTTTTGGAAATGCTGTTGATAGTTATATTGAAATTTGGAGCTTTCAGAGATTTAAAATATTTTTCTTCTTTATAATGAAGGCAATTGGTTTCTTGTTCACCATTAGGTCTGTAGATACACAGTGACAGGAACATAGTAGGTATGCAATAAATAGTTTATTCCATGAATGGAAGAATGATAATGAAGTACATGTTTTCTCTAAGTTCTGTTAATTTGTAAAACTGATTTTGGATTATCAGTTGCATATCTTATTTAGTTTCTTGTACCTCCTAAGATAACTTGATAGACTCCTTTTTCTTGCCTTTATTTTCAGCTTGCATTTTCTTAACCACTCTTGAAAATTATGGAAGTCGTGTTGATCAAGTCTGAGTTATAACAAAGAGAGGATGCTATATTTAAGTAGGTAACTACTTGGTGTGTTTCTCCTTGAATTGGTACCTTGAAGGATCAAGATTTTAGGAATTTACCGTGGTATTTTCTAAAGACATAATGTGCAGCGTCAAGATAATATCTTGAAAAGAAGTCTTTTACTTTAATGTCAAATTTCATAAGCAGTGAATACTGCACAGATATTTTTGTCACATGAATGGCAGAAATTGTATTTCGCTTTTGCTAAGAAATAACAAAAAGCTGAAGCAGAATCTCATGTGGAAAAGCAATAATGACATCTTTGCTTGGTTTCCTTATGTTCTTTCTAAAGGATTTTAAGAAGTGAATACAGTCAAATGGTCTCTGCATAGAGGTAGGAGCAGATTAGTAAGCAAGATGATAACTGGGGACTTGAGGGACTAGCAGGGAGTAAATGCTAGGTAGGGAACAGAGGCTAGTATTTATGGGTTGTATTAGTTGAGGAAAGTCAGACTTACGCATTTTTTCCCTAGTTTCCATCTTCGTTACAATCTTGACATGCTCTTAGGTAGGGATCCCTAAATCAGAGGAAGGACTAAGGGCCTCGATGTGATAAATGGTAGGCAGAGAAAGGGGACTGTTGTTAGTATGCAGGACATATGCAGAAATAAAATACACTGTAGGCTGACCAGAATTTTGTTTCTCATTTAAAATCATTTCTTTGGTACTCCATCTGTTTTGTAAATATGGTATTGGGTAAGAAATCCTTGTAAAACTACATTTTTTGCCAAAATAGATGCATAGGTCTATATTAAAAGAGCTCCTTGGTTATGCAGTGTTGATGAAAATTCAGAGTGAGCAGCCTTGTAGAAACTTTTACAGATACCTTGAGGTGATAAATAAATCATGGAAATAATTACCGGGCTTTAATACATTTCCTTAGATTATTGAAAATAACAGTATACTTCTGAGATTATTCACAAAGGCCCATTACTTGATTTTAGGGAAAATGCTATTATATTTTTCATCTTAAGTAATCTACTGAATGAAAGCATCACTTTCATTTTCTCTTTCCATAATTCATCTCATCACACTATTCAATACAATCTATGCTTTATTTTGAAACAGTTACTTTGGTTAATTGTTCGGATGGCATCCACATTTTACAAATAGCTCTATACTTTAAACTTGGTGTAAAAATATGAAGTAGCATTTTAGGCCTTAGATTTCTTTTTAATTTTAGAAATAAATGATGTTAAAATGTTTGTATGAGTTTGCATGGTTTATTCTAATCAGAAGTAATTACTTTCCAAAACGTGGTAGGATTGTGTACAGTTAAGATTCACTCTTAGTGTCCAGTTTAGTGAGCTTTGACAAACACATACAGTCACATAATCACCACCACAGTCAAGATACTAAGCAATTCTACCACCTCAAAACCTCTACTTCCTAGTCTCTTCGTAGTCTTCCCTTGCCCACATTCCCAAGCTACGGCAGCTATTGATCTTGGACCCTCTTTAATAGGTAGGAAATATAGCCATTACGTTATGGTAGTAAGAGTAGCTGATGCTTACTAAACACTATGTGCAAAACGTGTGAAAAGTGCTTACCATGACTCTCTGACTTGGTCCTGCACCAACCACAGAAGCTGGAGGAAACCAGAGCTCAGAGTTTAACCGTGCATCCGAGGTCCTGAGGCTGGTTGTTGTACCTCAGTTGAATGTGGCTACACTCCACTGCCCTCCAAATTACACTGGCCGCTTAAAAGTTCTGTGTAAGTAAGGGAGAATTGGTGGCTTGGGAGGCCTGATTTGATCTTCTCCTTTGAATGTGAAGGGGGAAAAAGCATCTCTATTTCTGCTGGCAGAAGAAGCTGACAGATAGTTTCATCCCTGTTATGACTGCTTGCCCAGGCCCTCACAGCTTCACAGTGACCAATGGTCTGACCTTGTCCAAGGTGGAACCCCCATCCTTCTTAATATCATTATCATCATTCTGGTAGTATGTTGTGTAGGAGTAACACTTTTACTCTTTTTATGTCAACCTATGTCTTGATGCTGAGCTTCCAAACATAACATGTAGGCTTTTGATGTCTTTTATGTATTTAAACAAAGTAATGAAAATTTATGCATGCATTATTTTGACACATATTTTAAGTAAAGTAGGCTCTTTGCAGGCAAAACTGGTGTGTATTTACCAGTTCTGCACAGGTAATCAGACAGTAGTACCTCAGTTCATGAACGCTTTGGGAATAATTTGGTGTGCAAAAAGAAGCATTGGGCAAAATTTTGTTTTTGTTTGCATTGGATGATGAACACGAACATGGAGATCTTTTCTAGAATCTTGGAATGAATTGAGTTCATGAACTGAGGTATCACTGTACTTGATAACTAATTTTCAATGGTTATCTTAAAATATATTAAAATGAATATTTAAGAAATATCTATTTTACTTTAGGCTTTCTTTTAGTGGGAATAAACAAAGACAACTGTATGCTCAGTAAACTTGTAGGTATGTCATAAATATTAACACACAGTAACTGGATCGCAAAGTGAATATGTTTGGATAGATAAACACTTCCTAATGGGTCATTTAGGTCAGAAGAATCTAATGGTCAGTCAGCAGCTTTCCAGTTTACTTCATACAAATGCATTTTACACCACACAAGATAACCATTGAAAGATCAAGGCATAGTTGCTTATTTTAGTCCAATCACAGAACTTTTGTCATAATTCAGAGTTCAGTTTTCAAAAATAATCACAATGCATTCATTCTTGTATACTGAAATGATTTAATGCCTTTTGCTTTTTGTCCTTCCCTCTTTTCCATCCTCTTCTCTCCCCAATAGTAGTATTTGATTCACATTGTTTTTCACCAAATCCGTAAAGACAGCTTATAGGAAATTGTTCGATTAATTGCTGCTATCAGACACATAAGTTGTTTTTCGTAGAGTGTCATTTTCTAGAATCAGTTCACTTCTTTTTAGAGTTCTGTGTGCTCTTCAAGGAGTATAGAATTTTTTTAATGCTTTAGTTATTCATACCTTTATATTCAACAAAATAGGACAGTATTATTTACAGCAAATATAAGTAAAATGTGGACACTCATAGTTTCTCTTCATGTTCTGTACATACATGTCCAAAGACAGGTTCCCTATTATTTATCGGTAATAAGTTTTGGATGCCATTATTTACTCATCTCCCAGAATTCAGGATTAGTTTTGCTACCTTTTTGGTCTTAGTGGAATTCAGCTTTTTTATCAGTGGAATTTGAAACTGTTTGCAAGCTGCCTGACCAACTTTTCTTTACTGATAAATAATGGTGAATCAGGAGGGTTGTGCTTGACATAAGAGTTCAGTCATGATGCAAACCCAAATCAGAGGCATGAAAGAAATTTTGGTCAGACCACATTTCCTTGTGTCAAATAATTCCATAGCTTTCAGGTTCCTAAAGCACGTAAATAATTGTATTGCCTCAAACAATGATGAGAATAAATCAGCTTTCTGGAAGGGCATTTGTCACCTCTGTATTCTAGAATGGCAAGACAGAGGAGGCAGCTGGACTCCCTGGCCACTAGCATCTGGTTATGTGGCAGGTTTAGTTCAGTAAAATGTGTTCTAACTAATTATCTCAGCTTGGCTGTGCCCTGGAGTTGAGGGCTGCATGCAGGCCACACATTGCATATCTGGATTATTCAGGAGGTAGAATTGTGGAGGGAGATTACAGGATCTGCCTTTAGCTGCATGGATTAGATTCTGTTTTCTTTGTCCTTTTTATGTAGCTTTCTGTGAGAGACTGAAGGCTAAATGTGTAGTTACCCCATCTCTGAAATGGCTAGAATAAAACCTCCTCGTATAGCATTGTTAGGATTAAATAAAACGATGTGTGAACAGTGTGTAGCATGTAATCAGCACTCAACGTGCATCATCTAGTACTTTTTTTGATAATTTAGTTTCTCTGTAGAGGTAATCCTGAAATGAGCAGGCTTCTTTAGTTTCATTTGAGTTAGAGGTCACTAACACTGCCGTGCCTATTTTGGAAGTTTTGTCTTTTGAAATATGCAGAATATGCCCAGAGATATTTCTCAGATATATTCCATGGATGCTGTCAAGAATGATTTGTTTAGGTGCCTTTCTGAACCCGATGCTTTAATATAACTGTGCAGATGGGTCAGTAACTCCAGCCATATGACCAGAGGGTGGTGAACATCAATGTCATTGTGCCAAGTAGCCGTATTTCTTGATTTACCCAGTAAAATCCAGATCTATATGTTTGTCATGACAAAATTATTAATCGTGCCTCCTTTCATTCTTAGGTGTCCCCCAGTTTGGATGATAAATAATGTAGTCAGTGGACTTACAATGTTCTTTTTACAAACTTCATCACAACCTAATCTGAAGCCCCTTGGGACTACCTTTTGTGCCAAAACTTAGCCTTTATGTTCATACTTTTCTTCTTGGCTTGCAGTGCCCTTCTCCTCCCCTAGTCATGTTAAGGTCTTCTTTGGTTAATCACCCCCCCGATTGAAATGAAGTGTTTTCTTTTCCTTCAATCACTACTCTGCCTGTACCTGCATACTGCCCCATTTCCTTTTGCTTCATAAACAACTATGTCTTATTCATCTTGAGCTTCTGAAAATACCTAGTTTAATGTTTTGTGGAAGGCATGTATTTAAGTATGTATTTGTTGAATAAATGTGTAAATGAATGAACAGGTGGAGACCAATGACAGTTCACTTACAAGTTTGATAACTGTTGTTTAGACTTAACTCTAACTGGTTTTGATTGGAATACAAACCTCAATGGGCTGTGTACTTCAAAGGAGAAATTTATTTCATGTAAATAATTTTTAAAACAATCAAAGGGATGGAAATAACTTCATGTAAGTTGGATCCAAATTTGGTTGGTTCCAGAATTGTTTTAAAAGATTTTAAATCATCTATCCCTGTTGTGCTCCTGAAAGGAGTAGACCTTTGAAATTGTCTTTAAATTTATGTTTTACTATCAAAGTTTAAAAAACATGGTAAAAAAGTGTTACTGTTTGTTAAAACGATTGCTTTTCTGGTATTTGATTTCTTTAAGCGATGCTTAATTTTTGCTCATTTTTTTTATTTTTAAGGAACCCAATTACTTAAACTTTTATTTTGGATTGTCAAAAGCTATTTGTTGGGAGTGCCTTAGGGTTAATAATAAAAAAGAAAATACATAGGGAATCTAGAATGCTAATACATGAAGTTGTGAAAGTAGGATCTTCATCCCTGAGCATATTTTGTCATATGTTTGAAATTCTGTCCTTTGTTGCTGTACAAGGATTGGGTGAAGAAATGTTTTGTATTTATTGCTTCATGCATTTCTTACCACAATCTGCAAGAGGACATTATCATTCTCCTTATAGACAAAGAAACCTATTTCAAAAAGTTTGAGAATTTCCAACCAAGGACATAGTAGATCTTATAAGAGGCAAAGCTGACATTCAGCCAAGTTTGGCTATCTTGAAAGCCCATGGTTTTAACTGCTCTGAAGTGTATTTTTGATTTTTTTTCTTATTTTTCCTATTTCCCCAAGCCATTTGGCTCCTTAGTTTTAGAGAACTAATGTGGTTTTTTTTGGCGGGGGGAAGGTACTGGGGATTGAACTCAGGACCTTGCGCTTTGCGAGGCAGGCAGCGAGTGGAACCACTGGGCTAAATCCCCAGCCTTGTTTTTTGTTTTTTGAGTCAGGATCTCTATAGTACAGGCTGGCCTTGAACTCACTATGTAGCCCAAGCTAGTTTTGAACTCCTGGTGATCCTCCTGCCCCAGCTTCCAGACTACTGGAATTACAGGCATGTGCCACCACACCTGGTTTAGAGGATTAATTTCTAATTAGAAGAATTTGATTTCTTGAAGCTAAATCTTGGGATGATGTCAGCATGTACCTAACAACATGAAGCCATAACTGTGGTCCTGTCTTCCCTGCCCCGGGTTTCTGTCTGATCCACAAAGCAGAACTTTGACCTTTTCTTTCTACCCTCCTGTGATAGGTTAGAAATCTTTTTTAGCTGGGTAATTTTTCTTTTTGTTTCTTTTATAATGAAAAAGATGACTTATATACATTTTAGGATTTTGGAGGTAAAGAACAATTAACATTTTGTTTTTGGGATGGGTTTCTTTTGATACTACCTCTTATTGTTTTGGAATGTCAAATAATTATAGAATTTTAGAATATAATACTTAAAATATGTTAATACAAAGTCAGAAGTCAAGTATCTTTTTGGAGTATGCTAAATATACTGAGTTGGTAATTGCAGGTATTAACATTCCAGAAACTAAGCAGCTGGATTTTAAAGTGATTAATAATGTAGATTCATGGGATTTTCAGAACAGAACAAGATCATGTAAAATTCTTTTGTAGTTAGAGGTATACAAGGCCATAGTGATTAGTACATTTAGCTTCTAGCTATGGTTGAATTCTTTTATTTGCATATTAGCATAACAGAATCAGAAAAAATTGTTATGTAATACTGCGGTATGTGAGTATAAATAGAACAAGATACAGTCTTACAGTTAGCTATTTTTGTGAAATCGTTTTTTGCTATATGTAGCTGCATGTGTACACACACTACTTGTGCATGCATGTACTCTGAAGATGCTGCTTATAAATAGTAAAGATCAGGAGATAACCGAATACTGCTGTGGTAGGTTGACCTGAGCCTTGTCTTGTGAGAGAGAGACTGATGGCAAGCAGGTGTCTGCTCTCTAGATTCAAAATGCCCAGGAAGGGGCAGGTTGTTTTTTATGAGCATTGCTGATGAAGCCTCTGTTGCTTTTGACCAATTAGTGTGGCCACAGAGGGATAAGTGACCTGGTTTACAGCTACGATTAGAATCGCAAGTTGTGTGATTCTCCCCATATGGTTTCCTGCTACCTTTTATTTTTCATCTCCTTATAAACTCTGGTATCCTGTGGGGATAGTAGATACAATTTTCGAAATTGTTATACGGTTTACTGTTTATTCTTGAAGAAAATAAAGTGAACAGCTTATGTTTTCATTTCTACCTGTGTTACCAGCTTATATTAAATGCCAATAGAATGATTCACATGTTTTTATATTAGAGCTAATAGCATACCTGATGAAATACCAGTTTTAAGGATGTGTTTATCTTCTGAGCATGTAATACAATTTGTTGCATGACAGCTGTACTTTCTTTCAAGGCTTCCTAGTTTATATATATTTTCATAAATAATTTTCTATACATTAAAATATTGTTAGATATAGAATTGTGATATGTATAGGATATGTGTATGTTCAGTTTTAGTATATCCTATCAAGCAGTTTTTCTAACTAGTTAAATCAATTTAAACAACCACCAAGTTATGTGAATTTCAATTGCTCTAAATGCACATATTTGGTATTTTGATGTTTTTTTTTTATTGTAACCATTGTAATGGCTATTAATGGTACCTAACCGAGGCTTGTAAGTTGAATTTCCCTGATAGATATTGAGCACCTTTGCATATGTTTCATAACCACTTGGCTATTCTCTTGTAGAAATGCTTGTTCAAGTCTTTTGCTCATTTAAAAAGTTAAAAAAATTGATTTAGATGACTTCTTTACATTTTCCGAATATGTCTTTTGTGCGGTATGACTGTGAAAATGTCTCCTGGTATATTACTTGCCACTTTACTGTCTTAAAGGGTCCTTTTAAATGAATAACAATTCCTGTTTTTAGTGAAGTCACTCTGTCAATATTTCCCTTCATGGTTATTATTTTTGTCCTGTTTAAGAAATTTCTACTTAAGATCATGAAAATATTCACTTATTAGTTTTACTAATCACATTCAGGTCTACCATCTATTTGCAGTTTATTTTTGTATATAGCCTGAGATAGAGGTCAAGATCTTATTTCCATATAGACATCTGATCAGTTACTTCAGCACCATTTAATTGAAAATACCATCTTTTTCCTACTATATTGCATCAGCCCTTTGTTATAAATAAAGTGACTGGGTATGTGTGTGTCTGTGTTGGTTGTCTGTTTTGTTACATCTGCCTACTTGTCTGTCCTTCCTTTTACTAGTTATATATCCACCAGAAATTATTCCAGATGTGTGTTGAAAGACAAGTACAGGCTGCTTACAGCAGTACTTACTGTAACAGCCCCAAATTGGAAACAATACCCAGCTTATAAAATAGGACATTGTATAAAGAAATTCTGTGAGAAGCAAGAAAAGAGAAGGAAAGGAGGGAGATAGGGAGGAAGCAAAGAAGGAAGGAAGGAGAAAGGGGAAACAAAGAAAGCCAAATAAGTAGGTGACTCCTGTGTGCACCACTCAAGTCTTTCAAGCATAATATTGATGGAAAGAAACTGTACAGGAAAGAGTACATATTTTTAATTCAATGTATATGAAGTTAAGCAGGCATACTGATTTGTGTGATAGACATCTGAATAGTGGTTACATTGGGGACTAATGATTGAAAGGGGAAGCAGAGGGATCTTATGAGTGCCTTTAATGCTTGGTTTCTGGATCTGAATTCCAAGTGTGAATTTTCTTTGTAATAATCTATCAAACTCTACACTTTGGAAATCTCTGGAGGTATAGGATGCTTTGGCAAATAAGTTGATTTAAAGAGTTAAATTATGGACATTAGCAGATTCCAGTACTTATCAGTTACTTCTCCCTGAACTGTTCAGGGTCAAACCTTTGACAGCTTGCTGCTGCCTGTGGGTCAGCACGTGGACGGTACTTTTGCTGCAGTGTAGTGCTGGTATGTGGTGAGACCTGCTAGAGCCCTAAGCTGAGTGACAGCATGGATGTTGAGGGAGGGAGAAGTGGCTTGCTGGAAAAGCATGAAGACTGGACCTTCCCTGGGGTATACTGAGGGCATGGAGGAGCTGTGCCGGGGTGGAGTTTGACAGTGGTGAAGAATGTTGTTGATCACTGTAGTCATCAGACACTGTAGTTGTAATTGCTTGGTTTTTTTAAATGTTTTGTTTAGTATAGTTTTGTACATTTTAATCCTTTCAAGTGCGGTCAAAGTCTTAATATTCAAAAGTATGCTGCTTGTACAGAAATTTTACCAACTACTCCAGGTCTGTGGACAAGAGTGAGAGTTGTTTTATCATCAGTATTTCTTGGCTGTCATGTGGTCAACAGAGTTTTAGTTCTATCTGCATGTTTTGTCCCATCTAAATATTCTTTCACGTAGGGAATCAGGGAAGGAAAATGTCACATCTTACTTAAGCCGAGCCATTTTAGGACACACTTGACTTACTTGGATTCCAAAACATATTAATGTGCAGCCCCCCACCCTAGTCCAATTAAGTCAATTTTTTGTTTTCCTAAAGCAGGTGGGGACATATTAAAGGGTAGCCAGAGTTAAGAACAGCTGTGAAATCTTTTCATATATGTTGGGGTCCTTGAACATTCCTATTAAGCTGTTAGATATGAGAACAAACAGCTCCAGAATCCTGCAGGTGATAAGACAGTTGGTGATCCTTGGCTGAGGGTTGAAAGTATAGGCGTAGCATTAAATCTTAAGTTCCTCTGGAGTTTTTCCTTCCAAGAGCACAGCTGCCCTTTTCTTGAGGTGCATAAAATACCAATGAAGGGGAACAATTCCTTAGTTAAATTTGAATAAACAGATTTTATGTGCAAAAGATGATTATCTTCCCTGTGTATTAAGTATCATGCCACACAAATGTACTTTTAAAAAAATCTAGGTAAGGGTAAAAATGTATAGTGTGTCACTTACTAAAAAAGGCTGTGTTTGGTTATTTGGGACCATACTGTGCTTGGCTTACTCATCACTGAGAAGCCACTATTTCTTGGTCTGTCCTTGGGTTCTTTTCCATCCCTCACAAGAAGGAAGCTACTTGTGTACCCATTATATTCTGCAGCCAGGAGGAATAGTTTTTAGAAAAAACTAATTTGACAGGGACACAAGCATTATTTCTAGAAAGAGGCAATTGGATATTTCAAACTTCACAGAAACAAGTCCTTACATTTTCACTAACCACCTTATTTTGTGTTCAAATGGCACATTTTATGTGTAGTAGAAATACTGTTTGCTCAGAGAGGATTATATGCCAACACTTGCCAAATAGGTGTCTGTTGGTAAAGGTGATTTATACTGGGAGAGAGAGAACCGTTCTAGCAATGCCCTGGCGCCTCTCATAATAGGCTGACAGACTTGGTGTGTCATGACCTTTGGGGTACGTGCTTAATGAACGCTAGAGCATTTTCTTCTTGCCACACAGACCCTTGTGGTAAGAAAGAATGAGTCCTGAACTGTCAAATCACCTACAAAACTATTTTGTTGGCTGCAAAGCAGTACTATGTTTATAGCCTTAGTTATGTGATGTGTACTATTTTGATCTTCATCTTGACTGTACAGCTAAGATTAACATTTTCCTGTTGTATTCTCTTTCATATTAACATGAGTAAATCTTGCAGTGGAGCAGCTTTATGTCCATCACTTGTTTTGAGCAGGTATCAAAGAAGAAAAGTGACCTGGTAGGAAGGCTGAGTTTTGGGGGACTCTGTCTAAAGTAGGAGGGACACCCACAGTTTGACAGCTATAAGTGTTCTGGAGCTACCCTGATCTTGATTGTGACCTGCACATTAATACCTACACCTTTAACAGGCAGTTTTGTTTACTTATTTCTAAATGGGAGCATAGGATCAAAGAACTTTAACATTCTTTGGGAGGAAGTCTATAAGTGTTTTCTGAAAATTCAGAGCTCAGCAATATTTACCAAGTGAAGAGTTAGAGAGGTTTCCTTTCCTCTCACATCTTTGCCAGGTTTTCTTTCCCATCTTTGTTGTTAGGGATGAAGCTATTGTTGAAAATATTTTTACATAATTAAGTGGCACAGTGGATAACGTGTCTGACTACGGATCAGAAGATTCTGAATAATTAAAGAAGTCTTTTGTTCCAAAGAATATCTGCCATTTATGAGCGCAACCAAGAGGGTGAAACAAGGTGAAAGAAACAGGACACATAGCAAGTGGTCTGCTGGCCTCTTCACCAAGCAGTCCATGTGCAGTGTCTTCTCATTCTCATTTTCATCATCACCAGTTCCAGTAAGCGAGGTAAAAACGAGGAGTGTAACTTAGATGTCATCAAAATAATAGGCTGTGATAAAACACCTGTCCTCAGGACAACACTCAGGCCTGCCATTCCAGGGCCACAGAATCCATAAATTATACTCCAAAAAAGTGCTTCCAGGCTTTCCCATACCAAGCCACAGGTAGAAAATGATATTATTGTATAGCTAAGTTGAGGAGATTACTTGGGTCTGGAGGCCCCATCCAGCCTTGGTACTGGAGGGGTGAGCATGTTTACAGGGATCGATATCTCAGCAGGCCTGCCTTTCCCTGCTCCTGCAGGAGCATGTTTGCTTGGCAGCTGTACTTTTGAGACGTTAGAAAAAAAGAGGAAAAAGGAAGGTGCAGTCAGCTGTCGGGCGCTTTGAACCTGTCCGTATGAGGGGTGTTACTCATGCCGTGACTCGAGGAGCTGAGTCTTTAGGTGGTGAATTGAAGCTGGGCCTCAGGACATGCTGTGGAGCTGTGGAAATGGTAGCAGCAGGCAGGTCAGCCTGTCATGGATGCAAGACTTGAACAGACGGGAGCATCTCAAGAGTGAGAGGAATGATTAAGCATCCTTTCACATGAGGACTACTAGTCTAGCTTTAGGCTTTTTGCTGTGTCTGACAGAGAAGACCACTGGAGTCTTACTTAAAAAAAAGAAAACAAATGTATGCAGGGAGACTGAACTTTCTGCATTTCCGTGCAGAGGTTCAAAGCACAGACCTAGACAGCAGGCCTGGTGGCTGGAGAGGGAGCCATGGAGACCCAGAGCTGCGTGATCTGCACCTTTGCTTGGCTGAAGCATTAGATGCCTTCTTTTTGCTTTAAAGATTGTGTGACATTCTTGTCTGCCAGATTTGTTAGGTGTCTTTTGGGCACCTGGGCAAGTGCTTTTTGTATGACTGATGTGTTAAGTAAAACTTGCGTAGATTTTGGAAGGGTCAGTTTGTCTGAATGATGAAATTTCTGCGATGCTGTTGTTGATTAGATTCTTTATAGCAGAAATATCTGTGCTATTTTTGTCCATTTGCTAATAAAGCCATTAACTACTCAGTCTCCTACCAAATCCATCTTTTAACACATTTAATTTTTCCCCATCTCCTAATCTATAATTTTAAATTTTGTTTTCAGTACTCTTTGGTTCCTCTTATTTGAATATCATGTTCTGGTTTGATATTTTTATTTCTGTTCACTCTGGCTTAGGTTTATTCATCATTTCTAAAAGAAGTATTTAACTACAGGCTCTGTGCGTTCTCCCCCAGTCCATCATTTTTATCAATTTTCAGCACTGTGAACTGGTCGATTGGCATGATTGTTTTAGTCACTACCAGGATAAAAACCCTAAACTCTTCATCTCAGAGTCTAGAAAGATTCTGTTACTGAGGTAGCAGGGACCATGATCCTAAAGAAAATAATCATTTTCTGACACAAATACAAATTTAGAGATGAATTCAGTAATTCTGTTAAGGGAATTAGGATAATTTAAACAGTTCTTCTGTATGCTTAATAGTTTTAGTGGACTTGAAAAGTCAATAAAAATTTTAATAGGTGAAATTACAAATTATACTGTTTATCTCATACTGAATATCAAATTCAGAAGAGAAATGATCTGCACTTTATATATAGAATATATTTTGACTTTTAAGAAAATCAGTTAAACTCATATTTTACCATATTCTCTATAAATCAAAATAAAGCCATATGTTGATTTATTCATTCCATATAGACAATTATCTTATCCTGGAGAAAAATGTTGAGAATGTAAAGTGGTGATAACAATACTTCATAGCCAAAAAAATCTATGAAAGTTCATTTTATGCTAAGTACACCTTAAATACGCATAGATCTTTCATTTCTACAAGCCACTTTTCACATCAATTTGGCATGCTGTCATAGTGATCCTGTGGTCACCACAGTATTGGTGATCCCCATTTTAGAGGTGAAAATTTTGAGACTTGTGCATACAAAACTATACCTGGTCATACAAGTTGTCAGTAGGGTTGACCATACCAACCAGGTACCTTCTCAGATCTTTCATGTATCAATTAAAAGGTGGCACTTTATACCTCATCTGGTTCACTAAGAAACACAAAAATAGAAGCCTAGTATCATCAAAAGGTAATCTTAAGGCAACACCCATTCGAGATAGTGAACTCTTTGGCTCTTTGAAAAACCAGACTTATTTTTCTGCTGTGAGAGGAACTGAAGTTTAACGCTTTGGTCATGTGTCACTGGCCCACTATTACTTAGAAAAATTAACTGTTCCACTGCTTGTTCTGATAAGGTAAAGCATCTATATGTCCTTGAAGTTTAAAAGATTCCATTTATGCACCAAATTTATTTAGGTACATACCTGTTTGTTCGAGGAATGTGACAGTATCTTGCAGGCCACCGTGGAAGCCACCTGCTCCTTAAGGAGTTGTGTGGAAGCTGTTGCTCCTGGGTGACTGAAGACTCTTCAGACTGTGGGGCTTCATGTAGTTAGTGATTCAGGTTAGAGCTGGTGCTGATGAGGCCAAGGTCATAGGCTGGCCTCCTATGAGCAGAGCTAACAGCTTCACTCTACACATAGTTCAAGTCTTGCATCCTTGACTTGGGCAGTGCCTCTACAAGTGGGTGACTGACGGCTGGCAAGGAAATAGATAAAATCCACCCTGTCACTCTTTCCTTGCCATCTTTAGTATGTGACCTTAGCTTTTGCTTCTTTAGAAAAAATTCTTGAGCCTTTACCTTGAGACTTGTAGAGTGGTTCTTCTGTTATGGTATGGGGCTGCCTTTCTTCCCTCTTGTCCCTGCACCCTGGATACCATCCCCTCCTCCCTTTTGTGTCTTTTACTTTCTCCATTTGTGTTTGTCTCCCTCATCAGTGTGTAAACATGCTTAGGTTCTTAAAACCTAAGAAAGATAGCAGGAACTTTCAGCGCTCTCCTCAGCTTTCTCCTCACCATTCTTCTCTCCATGTACAGCTGTATCTTGAAAGTAGAGCTGTGATCTTTTCCATCTCCTCATCTCCTTTCCTTCCTTTTACTCTTCACCCTGTCACACTAGTGAATATCATCAAGCCTCTCTTGCCACGATTAGTAGAGCACCTTCTCCATTCTCCATTCTATGCCTCATCTTAGATAGACTTTCCATAGCCATGGCTGCATTAACCATGGATTCGCTGATGATTTGCAAGTTGATGTCTCCTACTTAGATTTGCTTTCACAGCCCGAGGTACAGTTGTCTGCTCAGCATCCCTTCTAACGTGTCTCCTGAACATCTCACTGCACCATGTTCAAATCAAGTCTCTTATCCTGATCCCACCTTCCTATCTTGTTCTCTTTTGGAGTTAGTTTTGCAGCTGGCTTTCTCCTTTCTTTGTGGCCTTTAATTTGGTCTGGATGAATGAGTATTTTTTAAAAGGAGTGACAAGCTTTAGAAATTACAACAAGCTCTTATTTTGTAAGAAAAGTTTATGTATTTACCTTTTTAAAGCAGTATGATCAGTTCTGATATGTGCTGCTTCCTGGAGTTTGGATGATGAATGTCTCCCAGAGATAATAAAGTCTTGATCCTCAGGGTAGTGCTATTGGGAGGTGATGCAACCTTTAAGAGGTGGGGCCCAGTGAGAGATATTAGGTCTTGGAGGGTGTGCCTTTGAAGGGAATTGTGGGACCACAGCCCCCCCCCTTTTTTTGGTACTGGGGATCGAACTCGGATCCTTGGCTTGTGAGGCAGGTGGTGGAACCACTGAGCTAAATCCCCGGCCCCTCTTCCCCTTTTTAAACCTGCCTTGAAGTGAGCAGTTTGTTTTGCCAGGTGCTCCCTACCATTGCCATTCAAGTACAGCCACCAGAAGCCCAAAGCAATGGGTCCTCCTGATCTTGGATGGAACCTCCAAAACTAAGAGAAGAATAAACTTTAATTGTCTCAGGCATTTTGTTTTAGTGATGGAAAGCTGACTGCTGTTTAAACAATTTAAAATTACCGCTATTTAAATTAAACAAGTGAATGATTTTTATAGCAAGCACATGGGCCGAATTAACATGCTGTAACTCTTTAAGTGTAACTTTCAGTCTAAAATGGTTTGGAAGGAAATATCTGGGTGCTGATCTGCCTCTACCTTCAATCTCCATTCATCTTTGAGAGCCTCTTATAATTGTTTGTTGTACATTGGTTCACTTATGATTACAAAGCAAAATTTAATTGGAGTCTAGCCCAGCAACATTTATTTCTTATGTAAAAGATGTTAGAAGTTTTCATGCCAGAGAGGGACACATTTTGAGCATTTGAAAAGGAGTATTCCTATGAATTTATTTTCTCAAGATTGTATTTTAAGTTATATCTTTAAACTGAGTCAGCAATTCTTATCCTGGGACCCATGAATTACAGCCTTTTCCCATTAATTTTTCCTTATTACTTTGAAATTTATTAATTAGAAAAGAATGTTTTTTATACCAAAGATATTACTAAACTGTTTTGCTATAGGTGTTAGGTGGAACACAATAACATTATGCGTGGTCTGGAAGTCAGCCTTGGGAGTATGACCTTCATGTTATGGTCTGGTTTAGTTATCCTTTGATAAGCACTAACATGGGCCTGCCCTATTATAATATGATTATAGTCATTTGTCTCTTCTTATATTGAAAAAATGCTAACAAAGCAAAGTACATTGGAGCTTCTGCCCTTTAATTTTTACTTTTATTGTTGAATATGATGACATATAAAGCCTCTGTGCTGTTTTTGCTTGTTTGTGTTTGTTTTCTGGTGGTAAAGGGGGTTGAACCAAAGGCCTTTGCACTGGGATATGTCCTTAGCTCTTTTTTATTTTTTTGAAGCAGGGTCTTGCTAAATTGTGAAGTCTAGGCTTGAACTTGCTATCCGCCTGCCTCTTCAGCTTCCCAGAGAGCTGGGATTACAGCCATGTACCACCATGCCTGGCTCCCTGTGCTGGTTTTACAGAAGGGCTCTTGCCAGTGAATCAGTAGGAATTCCATTTCCTGTCTGCAGGAGTGAGAGGTCAGAGTTCTGACCATTCAGCAAGATCATGTATCTTACAGGCCAGTGATAGAAGCTACACCAAGTTGGAAAGAACCTGTGAAGCTTTATTTTTGGGAAATGGTCAGGTTGGGTTTGTGGCTGAATGTAGAGGGAAAGATTTGAAGCAGATTTTCTAACATGACATAATGCACTCAAGTTGCTAATCTTCTAATATTCTTCAGCAGAGTTTTTCTAGGACAGGTCTCTTTAGGCTGTACCTGTAAGAGCCACATAGGTGTTTTTCATCATAACCAGTGGATGGTTTTCACCTTTTGTATGCATGTGGGGAACATCAAAGAAGTATCTATTATGATCTCTTTTGAGAAAGTGGTGTGTCCACAGACATCTTTGAGCTGTAGAACTGTGGTAGGAAAACACTGGTTCAAGGAAAGAAGGAACACCTAGATATGGGGCAGCGAATCTGGCATTGTGAGAAAAAGTCCCATGTATCCTAGGAACTTGCACCTGTCTATGTTCCTGTTCAGTTTTGTCAAGCCTGCTGGCTAATTAGGTTAGCTTATTTGGTAGCTTTTTGTCTTCCTAATGACTTCTTTTATTTATATTAAGTATTGCCATCATTACTATAGGTGCTGCTGAAATACTAGGGGTGCTTTTGCCCACCTTCTGTCCTGGAAGCACAGCATCTACTGATGAGTCAGGAGTGGTACAACCTTGGCCATCTCTTTGCAACCAGAAGCCTGTAGACTCCAGGAAAAGCTACTGAAGACTTTTGAAGTTTATTTTGGTTCTGACAGCCCCCATTGAAATACAGACTGAATCCTCTCCTTCATGACACAGACAGTCCTAGCCACAGAAGGCCCTGGGGTGTGTGGGCGTGGGGAGTGAGGCATATGACTGTAACCAGAAGAGATTTGGGGGATTTTCACACTCCTTCACACATTTTGTCCTAGCCTACCAGAGTGATCTGTGGTCCCCCACCTAGTACCACCAACCTGTCTTTCATCATTGAAACAAAAGCTAGAAATCAAAGACCAGGCCCCAATTTTAACCTTAGCAGGCTTCTAGTGGAAACTTCTTTTTGTTTAAAATATATTTCCTCTGCACAATTTTAATTTATTTTATCTGAAAAGCAGCCAGTTTATTATTACAGCTTTAAAAAAATTCTGTGTGAAGGAAATGAATTTTCAGCTATGAAATTGTGTGCTAAAAAGGAATTACTTGTGTACAGAATTTTCTGGGTATGTGTGTGTATTTCTGAAAAATTTTCATCTGAATTTCAAAGGGATCTAATAGCAAACAAGCAAACAATTGATTCACAGCAAATTTCTATAGTTACAGCAGCTACAGCTCAATATTGAAGTCTTTTTTGGATATCAGGAGCATGCAGGGAGGCTGTTAGTTTTGCACCCCTATCTCTGGGGAGATTGGAGAAAGGTGAGGAGGGCGAGGGACCCTGGAGATGGAGGTGCTGATGGGTACCCATAACTTACCAGGTCCAGCCAGATTACTGCTAAACATCTTTTGATTTGGCAAGAATAATCCAGATCCACCTAGAAAAGATTCTGGGATAGGGAGGACTTTATATGTAGCAAGGCTGCATAATGACGTTCATAAGCCTAGGCCCTTTTCTTTAAATCCCATCTTACATTAAATAAAAATTATATTGTATGATTGGTATAAAGTCACATCTATTAATGTTACATATTGTAACACTGTATTTACCCTAAAGTACCATTTTTCTTCTTTTAGTTTTAAAAGGAATTAAAACATTTTCATTGACTCTAAAAATATGGTGGGCTTTGACTTAGCATTGGGCCACCTGTCTGAATGAATAGGTTGGCCCTGGTGTGTGCAAACTATCCTTTGATTTTTGTTCTAAAATATATGAGGAACACATGGAATGTACATATGAATATGTTTTTACTTCTAATCTATTATTTTCAATCTATTATAAAGTTGAGGGAAGCCATCAAGCTAATGGAAATTTAAATTTTGAAGAGACAATTTTGTGTTGGGTAATATGTAAGTTTACCTTCAATTTAAATTCGTTTTTTTAGATTTATTCTTAATTTATGCTGATGAATTCATTTTCAAAATTTTAATCATATTTGATTTTTTAAAGTTAAAATTGTATTAACTTCAGTAATGAATAGTTGATAAAGTTTAAGATTTGTTCTTCTAAGTACATTTCCAGTGGCAAATATTTTAAGCATTCTTTGTAGTTTATGAGTATGTATTTTTTTACATAAAATTATTTTCTAAAGTTAGCTTTATATAAGAACTTACATATATCTCTTCCTGATTCAGAGATGTTTTCTATGAATTCTTTGAGTCAAAATCAGATAGGCCATAATTTGTGACTAGGAAATTTCAGAGTGACCAGGAAAAGCCTTCTAAGAATAGAATCTGTTTATTTACTTTCTCCACCCAGTCTAAAACACAGCCATGTGGTTGCAAACTTGGGGAAGGCCAATAGTTATTAAGAAGGTGGTTTCCCCTTTCTACCTCCACACGCCCCCACGTCCCAGACTGCTCCACCCCTGCCCTCAATTGCAGAATTGGAGAAGAGATCATTCTTACAGTTTGTGATCTTTAGCAACTTAGATAAATTACTTTTTTAAGCTGTTATGTGAACAGGAGTTTGACCACATCATCTTAGTTTTCAGTTCTTATCTTCTTAGTTTGGTCTTTAAGCCTTGACCCAAGGAAGGAAGTCTTGATATTGTGGATTGTATTAATAATTATACTCCCAAAACTTGTCAGTTTATAATTTTCAGTTTTCCTGTATTTTTCATCATGGTCTAAAAAGATGGCTACTAATCAGTTTGTGTTAAAAAAAAAAAAAAGGTCTGGGGTATGAGTTTAGTTATTGGATAGGCCTATCACCTAAGAAAGGTACAACTTTTACAGGCATGAATATTAATGGGACAGGCTTGTCATTCCTGAGAATCCTGGGGAGGATGTGCACAGCTAATGCAAAGCCATGACCACCAGAAAGGCAGCCAAGTGATACCAGTTATGAGTCATCTATATTTTATTAGGTGTTTGAGGCATCCACCACTATTCAGACCCCTTTTCCAAATGTTGCTTTGTTAACTCTATGGCAATAGATGAGGCACAATGGGAACCTATGGCACGCATATTATTGGTTTTTCTTTTACTAGAGAAGATGTTAATGTATGAACTTTTTTCTAAACTAAAATCTCAGTGTTTGGGTTTAATTGCAGTGTTGGCACTTGGTGATAAATAAGTGGATTTTGGGTTGCAGTTTGGGCACTCATCTCTGAAAGGTTCGCCATCACTGGATTAGGAAATTGACAGAGCCCAGCTCCACAGAACACTGCTTCGGAAAGAGGAGCTCAGTGCTTAGGCTTTGAAGTCAGCTGGCCTGGATATGAATCCAAGCTAGGTGTCATCTACTAGCCTTCGTTTCCTTATCTTTAAAATAGGTGAAATTATGAAATTGACTTTATTGAGTTTTTGTGAAATTAATTGAGATCGTGCCTGTGGAGCACAGCTTTCAGTAAGTATTTTTTTGTGTGAATTTATAGCACAGCAAAAGCTTAAATTTATTTCAGCAGTCATTCTCTTGAGGTAGAATTTAATTGTTTGAAGTACCTACCTTCATAATCGCTACATGAAAGAAATGAGTATCAGTTTACTTTATTGTATTTTAGCTCATTTGATTTCAAAACAAATTTAATGAATCTTCACTACGTTTTTATTCTGATTTCTATTTGCTTTAGTATTTTATTCCAAATTATATTTAAGCAAATATAAGTGAATATTGTGGGCTGATTTGGCATTATCAGATTGTCATTCTGTTGCATATTTGATTGTTCCCCTTTTTTGGTATTCTTTTTTTCTCTTTAAATTATAGAAAATAGATACAAATGGAGAGAATGGTGTCGTGAACTTATATATTCCCATCACTCAGCTTCAACAATATTCAGATCATGGCCAATCTTGTTTCCTCTGTACTCCTACCCACTTTTTATCCTGTGTTATTTTAAAGCCAATTTCAAGCAATATTTTATCCACAAATATATTTATACATGTGACAATATTATTATATCTAAAATTAACAAGTTCCTAAATATCAAATGTCCAGTCATTATTAAGATAAATCTAATCATCTTCAAAAGTTATAGCTTTAAAAATTAAAGTTTGTTTAATTCAGGGTCCAGAGAAGATCCTACACTTTTCAACTGGTTGATGTGTCTCTCATGTGCCCTTCCAGCTATTTGTGTGTTAGTCACTGCCTGTGGGCAGGAGGATAGAAGATCCCTGGGTTAGTTGAGAGCTCTTAGTAGCTAGGATGATGACATCCCAGTGGGAGACCATGGTGTTCACTAAGTCCCAGGAGTAATCTCTGAGGGCTTCTGCTATCTGTTTGACGTACCTGGAGAAAAAGTTTAAAAATGTTTCTAACTCAAGAGATCAGTACTTCAGCAATTTTTCCTGATTCATTTAAAACATTTGAAGAATTGTTTCAATTTGTTGATGTTCTTGGGATGAGTTCTTTGTGTGATACCTTAAAATATATACCTCAGTATAAGCAGACAATGATTAATAAGAAAAATTAGGAAATATGTGTCCCGGGGTTGAAATCTGTACACTACAACTCTGATGTTTTTTCTTTTATGTTCTTTAACTTTATTTATATTCTCTAACAAATTTAATATTGCTCTAGAGTGTCCATTCCTGCTCAGCAAAACCAAGAATATGTCAAAAATACTTCTGTCTTTTCTGTTTTGAAACAGCCTATACTGGGTTAAATGCTATCTTGTAGATAATTAAGAAATTCAAAGTTCTGGATAGTTTGTTTCCTCTTTAATGAATCTTTTCTTCTTATCCTTTTTTCCTATCTGTAAGAAACAGTACGATTGCTCTGACTCATTGCTATCATTGTTATTGTCCGTGACCCACTGTTATTTCTACCTATTCATCAGCCTTGCACCCATAGATTCTGCCTTCCCTCCCATTACCAAGATGAAGTAGCCTGGTTCCTATCCACAGCCAGTCTCTCCTTTCAGGCGGAAATCCTACTTGCCTCAGTGCATGTGTTCAGCAGTTCTCCACATCCCCTGGTAGCCCCAGTTTCACACTGATTGTTGCCATCAGCATTGAACATTCCGATATTTCTCCCGTGTTCTCTGATGCCATTCCTCCTACAGGCTCTTGCCCAAATTCTTAGCCTTACTTTGCAGCAAAAATAACTTGAAGAGTATCTATGTTCACTATCTTCAATTTCTGCTTTTCTTTTTTCTTTTCTCTCTTTTTTTTTTTTTTTGGTACTGGGGATCAAACTCGGGACCTTGCACTTGGAAGGCAGGTGGCAGAACCACTGAGCTAAATCCCTGGTCCAATTCCTGCTTTTCTTAAACCCACTCTATTCAGGTTCTCACCATCACTGTTCACCAGAGCTGCTTTTGTCAAGGTTGCCAATAACCTGTAGATTCTGAAATTCATCATTCAGTTCACCTATAAGTAGCATTGACATTAGCATCAGCATCCTATGGTTGATCATTCCCCATCTTGGTACTCTTATTTGGTTTACAGGGGTTCCGTTTCTCCCAGTTTCCCTCTTGTCTCATTCACCAGGGCTTTTTTTCATTCCCCTTTGCTGATTCCTATTTTGTTCTTTGACTTCATAATATTGCAATACCTCTGGCTTTCTTTTTCTTTTTTATTTTTCTGCTTTATACCCTTAATGGCCTCATCCTGTCTCAGGGCTTTAAGGGCCATTTGTGTGCCCACCAGTCCTAAATTTGTACTTCAACCCCCAGCTCTCTTCTGTGGACCCTGCATGTATATCCAACTGCCTGCTAGATCTCTCCACTTTTCATGTCTAAAATATACTTCTTTTCTTTTTTTTTTTTTTGGTACCGGAGATCGAACTCAGGTCCTTGTGCTTGCGCAGCAGGTGGCGAAACCACTGAGCTAAATCCCCGGCCCCACATACTTCTTTTCTTTCTCCCACCCAGCCTGCTCCATCTGTAGCTTTCCCTTTCTTAGTTTGATGGCATCCTTCTAATTGTTCAGGTCTTAGAGTCATCCTTGACTCTTCTTTCCCTCAAATACCACATCCAGTTTATCAACAAACCCTTTTGGCTTTATCTTCACAGTGTATCTAGAATCTGACTGTGATAGTATTATCCTTAATATTGCCTACAGATGCAAGGGGAGTTCAGAACCTCCTCTGTCCCCAATTAGCTAATGATCTATAAACTTCACTTTTGTTATATATGGGTGCAGGACTCCCAGAGTTCATGAAGTTGAATCTTGGACAGAAAGAAACCTGAGCTTTCTCCAGTGACTGTTAGGTGTTCCTTATGATCAAGTTTCATGCAAAATGCAAATTACCACTTGTTTATTGCTTTGCTTTTATGAATAGTATATGGATACCTTGCTTCATAGGCAACCTGCCCAGGGGTTAAGAGCAACAACTAAATCATTTTGTTTTTAAATATTTAGTCTTGCTTTGAATTTATGGAAATATTTTGCTTGTCAGTTTTTAAAAATAGCCATATGCCATTTAAAATTGTATCAAAACTGTGATTGATCTTCAACCTTAGAAGCAAAAAAAGACATGGAAAGATTTATAATGATAAATTTTGTTATTGATATGTTTGGACATCTGCATCCTCATCAAAACAAAAAATGCATTCATTTGGGTAAAATTGAAGGTCCATCTGGTATTTTGAAAATATCACTTGTTAGTGGTTTAACATTTGTATAGTGGCTTTGCTCTCAAGTACTTTGTTGCACAGATTTGGGTTTGTTTGTTTCTCCCCACACAACACTATATAGGTTGTATCTGTTTGCTTTAGCATTTTTCTTTGAAGGGAACTGAGACCTATTTTGTTGTACAAGGTGATGTGCAACACTGCTCAAAAAGCCAAAAATAGATTTATGGCCTTCTGACTGTGAGACCAGGTGCTCTCTGTAGAGTTACTCTGCTTTCTTTGAGTTATTCTACTGTCTTTGCTTTTAAAATTATTAACACAGGGGCTCAGGCCTTAGGTTTCATCTCCAGTACTTTGAAGAAAAATAATCAATACAGAATTATAATAAGTAAATATATAATAAATATATATCGCAATTATATATATAAGTACTGTTGATACATAATTATTGTTGACTTTGAGATGAATCCTAGTTAGATCTATAAATAGTTCTCTTCCTGATCAGACCAGACCAGACCAGAACAAACCAAACTAACCAAAATAATGTGCTATTAGAGGTGCCCTGTCTCCTTTATCTGTGAGACACTTCTGTGAGCTTATTTCACTTAGAAGTAGGATCACTGCCTTGTATAGGACGTAGTGTAAAGTTTTACATAATCAAACTATCAGATTATTTCTGGGATTCTGTTATAAGCAAATAAATTAATATTTAAATGCTTGATGTATTTACTTGAAATAGTATTTTAAATTTGCCTGTAAAGAAACCAATGTTGAAATATAGTCAAAGATTTTATGAAATGTAAAGTGACTTTGTTTTGAGATAGGGGAATGAAATCCAATTATCTAATAGATTATAAATACTGTATATAAGTATATTTGTGAATATATATACAACACCTTTACTGTAGTCATTGTTTTTATGACATTGTGTGGCTTTAAAAAAAAAACCTATAGGACCGGGGATTTAGCTCAGTGGTTTCGCCGCCTGCTGCGCATGCGTGAGGACCTAAGTTCGATCCCCGGTACCCAAAACAAAACAAAACAAGAAAACCTATAATCATTTTGAACAGAGTACTTGAGGTGCTGGATTTAGATGCTCATGATTTTGTGGAAGAAATATCTGCCTGTGTATTTTGTTCCTATCATGGAAAAGTAAGGGGCGGGTGGGTCTTACTTCAGATTATTGAAATATAAGAACTATAGCATTAATGTAATATCTACCATGGTGTTTTTGTTTTTAAATTGTTTTCTTCAACACTCTGATCTATGACTTGCCAGAGTCCTCTGATACCGGGAACTTTTAGCCACCTAAGTATGCATTGTCATAATGTTTTCAATTTTGTGACCGTAAAGTGCAGTTCAACTGTATTTAGCCAATGTTGAACTTTTTCTTTATTTTTGTTTAAGATAGAACTATTGGGACATGCTATTACTTATGAGAAATTGTTTTAGTGTGAGTTGGGGAAAGAGAACAGAGTCAGAGAGAAAATGAAGGAACTCAAACATAGAACTTAAAATATTGAATAAAATTTTTATGAGGTTAAAGTAAATTTTATATTTATATTCGGAGAAATATATGTATGTACATATATATGTATAATCAGCAAAGGAAGGAGTCAGGGAACAATATATTCAATTTATTTTCTTAAACATTAATATTATATGGGGCTGGGGATTTAGCTCAGTGGTTCCGCTGCCTGCCTCGCAAGTGCAAGGTCCTGAGTTCCATCCCTGGTACAAAAAAAAAATTAATATTATGTAGAACAAAGATGAGTTTTTAAAAAGTACATTTCTTAAATTCATTCACCATTAAAATTTGTAATTTGAATTGGATTCTCAGCTTATAAGTTAAAATTTAGTGTATTTCAATACACTAATACTTTAAATTGAATTTAAAATTCAAAGTTTTTTCTCATGGCTATCCAATTTAACTGGATTAAAATGTGTATCTGTTTTTTTTGTATGGATTTGGTAAAACTTGATTTTCATGAAGTTATAGTGTAGTAAAAACAAATGGTGAGAGTCTGTTATAGGATCTAGGGGGCGTGTGTGTTTTAAAGATTTAAAGGTAAATTCAGAAAATATCACTTTACATTTTAAAACAATACCTTCAGTTCAGGGGAATGAAGATTTGACTTGCTTGTAAAGCTGTCTTACTGGATTTTAGAGCAGATCAGTTAAAAAATCTTTCATGAAGTGATAAAGAACAGTGAGTGTAAATCAAACAATGCATAACATTATGCATTCTTTTTTCTATGAGTTTAATTCTTTTGATTCAAGGCCTAGAAGTTGCTTCAGACTTCATTGAAGTCTTCACATTGATTCTTACCTTGCCTTTTTAATTTTTAAGATGAGAAATTCCAGTATTAGTGTCCACACATTCAATGTATACTGGTATTTAGCTAAAGCCTCATTTAAGCCAGCATACCTTGCTGTTAGAATCTTGGAAATGTTCAGTATGTATTTACTGTTGGAGTTGTTCATGCTCCATAATTCATGGGTTTTCTTGACACTGGAAACAGTTACTTCTCTGTGGTTTAGATCTATTCTCTTGTTACGTATGTAGGATTCTTTGCTGCTCTTGTATTTTTCCTTTTAATTTTATGACTTTTTCCTCTTTTTATTCATCTCTGTCATTAGAAAATCACTTGTTGATTTATTGTTTATGGAGTTTTCCCTTTCAAATTCATCATTTGAGTGATTGGAAATTCTGATTATTTATAAAAAGATTATTTTGGCATTGTTTACATCAGGCAAGCTTTGATGTAAGGAAGAGGACTATGCCCTTCCTGTGTCTACCCACTTACTACTTATAGCTTTGTGAAAGGGAGAGAGGAGAAGTAGGAGGAAAGATTAGGGAGAGAAGGAGGGACACCTCATTCAGCTTACATTTCAGAAGCTGGTAATGCTATAATAAACATCGTGAAGACAGCAACTGGCTCACAATTCAGGAAGTGATTCATGAACATCTAAATAAGTATGCATAGTCTTAATTAATTAAATCAAAGCATACTTATTAAGGGCCTATCATCTTGAAAAGCATTGTTTTGATCTGACTGAAATTTTTTCACTTTTTGCAGATAAACAGTCTAATACTATAGCACAGAGTTAAGAGAGGTACAGTTGACTCAATAAACCTGCAATACTAGAAAACAGATTTGAAGAGGGTTGAGAAATGTGGGCTAAGATTATTCAGCCTTTTAAAACAATGGATAACCTGATATTTTTGTTTTAAATTAGTAGTTTCTTACGTATTTTGGTCAAGAAAATTTAATATTCCTGGTTGAGTGCTAGATTTTTGGTGGAGCTGATGAGTTTCTAAGTGAACTAGTCCCTATGTCTGCTAAAGGTTTGTTTTTTGTAGTGTTGGAAAAAGGTACATTTTCACCTGTAGGGTGGAGGAATGGGCAAGTGTGAAGAAGCTTTCCCCTAAATCATGTCCTATGGAAAAATATACTGTGTTCTAGAGCTTAGCATTTGAACTTGTTACTACCAAAATTCAAGGGATAGCTACCTTCAAGAGCATCCGGTATGTTAAAGAAAATAGTCTAAAAGAGGTAAATCCATACCATTCACATAAGGAGTCAGTGGTATTGAGGCATCATATGTTCTGTGCTTCACATAACTGTGATGACAACTTCCTTAGTTAAGAGAAAAAATGTAAAGTTGGTGATGAATATTTGGAATTATTTTGACATCAATTACTTAAAGAGACTTAAAATATACACGTGTTAGGAACAGAATTTTGAAGGATAAAAGATAGTTAAAATACTTGGTTTTTTTTCCTCTTTGGTATTGAAAACTGTATAGTAAATTATGTCTTAGGCTTTCTCTCTTTTGTGGTCATCTGTTATCTGTGTGTCATCAGAGAGTAAAAGAATGACTTCTGCATTCTTTATCTCCTCCCCCCCTTTTCCTTGCCTGTGTTCTTTGTCTTAGGAGCCCCTTGGAGACTCATAGTTTCCTTAGTAGGTTGCCTGGAAGTAACTGAAGAATGAGATAGGTATGCTATAAAAGGCTCTTCCTTCCTTGGCCCAGCCTTTTCCTGGTACTTAACCCCTTTCTGTCCTTCACAATCCGGATGTGCATAGGGCACAGTCCTATTTTGTTAAGGACATACATCCTCTACTTGCCAGGGGATTCATCTTTTCAGTTAGTCAGGTCTGAAGGCTCTTTTCAGTTTTCTGTTCTATCTGGCTACATAGCCAATAGATATAAGAATTCATCCTAGGGCTGGGGATTTAGCTCAGTGGTTCTGCTGCCTGCCTCGCAAGTACAAGGTCCTGAGTTCAGTTCCTGGTACCAAAAAAAAAAAAAGAGAAAAGAAAAAAAGAATTCGTCCTAGCCACAGCAGTAATGAAGAGTTTTAATACCCCCCCCCACTATTGTTTATATTTAGCCAAAACATGCTTTTCTGGTTATTTACAGACTGTAAAACAAACCGTCTCTGAATTAGTGGCAGACAACAAGGGCTAATTTTATTATGATCATGGATTCTGTGGTTGGCAGTTTAGACATCAGAGATGGCTGGTCTCTACTTGCGAACGTCTGGGGCCTTACCAGAGAAGATTTGAATAGGTGGGGTGACTCAGATGCCTGGGGCTGAGGCTGGAGTGTCCACTTCCAAGATGGTTTGTCATTCATATGTTGGTACCTCTGCAGGGATAATGGAAAGGTAGGATTCAGTTGGAACTGTCAACCAGAGTGCCTGTGGGGGCCCTCCAATGTGATGATCCCAGGTATTGGAATATCCCCCACAGTAAGCCTCCCAAAAACCAGGTGGAGGCTGCGTGACCTTTGCTAACCTACCCTTAGAAATCATGCTGAGTCACATCCACTGATTCTTTACTTATGAGGACATCACTGGCCAGCCCCAATTTAAGGAGAGGGGAATGGGCCCCTGCTTCGTGATGAGGGAGTGGCAGGTTCACACTGAAGAAGGTCATGTGGGATGGGGGCTATTACGGTGGTCATCTTGGAAACTTATGTAGAAAGGAAGCTGGAGTCATCTTGATGTTTCAGTTTCATAGCACCAGATAGCTCTTTTCTTAAGTAAATATTCAAATGTCTCATTTTTTAAAATTTAGCATTAGGTAGAAAAAAATTGAATGAGTGCCTGAATAGTCCCCTCTTTTCCTGTGTATATTGCTGTCTATAACAGAGTCAAAGGAGAACTGTTCATCTCAGACTTGGTGAATATCCTTAATCAGAGAAACTACAATAAATCTATAAGGGTACTGTAAGGAAGAGCAAATTGTCACCATGAACTTTACAATCAACAAGGCATTTAAACTGGGAAGATGTGTGGTGTGATAGTATCATTGCTTAAGTAGTTTGCTGCTGAAAAGTTGTACATTGATAATTCGAGAAGACTTTGCTAGTCACAAATTTCAGTTTTGGGTCATAGTGATGAAATAATTTCCTCCTTTTCTATTTGTGACAGATCGCTCTCTGTATATGCAGTTGATTTAAAAGAATAATAGATGAATCTAAGAACCAAATAGGAACTCTCTTTAGATAATGTATGAATATGCCCTTTGACACTAACAACATTACTGTCTCTAAATCATATTTCACAGAGAGGTGCTTATTGAGGTTTGAGCAGTAACTCTGTATTACTTTAGTAGTAAAGGGAATGGGGTACTGTTATGTTCCACAGGGTAAGAGCTATGTAGTTTTCTGTGTTGGAGGAAAAAGACTAAGCCATTATTACTACCAGGCAAGTTACTTCACCTTGTTGGGTCTCAATTTCTTCATCTGTAAAGTTTGGGGTTTAAATCTCTTCTAGCTATATAATTCTTTGACTTTGTTGCTCTTTGTACTTACATAGCACTGGAATAAGGCAGTTATATGGCAATTCAAAGTTAATATTAAATATAGGAGTGCAAAGGTCATTTAGTTAAGTTTCGGAAAGTTTATAAATTCTAATTACTTTATGCGTGGCAAGATATATAAACTTGTATTAACTCAAAGTTAAACGGAAATACTTCAAAACTGGATTAAGTAAATTACTTAAAAAGGTATAGACAGAAGTCTATATATTTGAAGCATTTACCTGTGATCATTGGTACATACTTAGAAATGTTTTAGTTAAAACTGTTAGCTTTATTCATTTGAACTCCAGAACTAAATTCCACTCATTTGGAGCCAGAATCCAAATTACTAAATGATAATTGAATAGGAAATAGTATAATTAAGGTTCTGAGAGATGCTTTTCTGAGCTTTAGCAGTGCCTCTGTATATAATAGTTTGGAGTCTGGACACTGCATTATTTTTGTACAGTTTGGCTGTAAGATTCTAAGAACTTGTATGTTTTGCCTCAGTTTTCAGATTTATTGGCATAATGTTGATCATATTCTCTTGCCTTTTTTAATCTATTGCATATATAGTTATATCTCTATTTTCATTACTAGTATTATCTGTTTTCTTTTTTCTTGTTAAGGTGTATCAGACTCTTAATATTTTCACAATTTTTTTAAAAAACCAAATTGTGGTTTTGTTGATCTTATGTATTGTACTCGGTTCCTTTTCTGTTTTGTCAATTTCTGATTTTATCTTTGCTATTTCCTTTATCCTTTTTGTTTCTTTCCTTTTTCTTTGGTGTATTCCTTTTGGTATTTTTCTGACTTTTAAGTTGTGTGGTTAGCTCTTTAATATTTAGTCTTTTTAAAGGGTATTCTGCAGCTCATATAGTGCCTTACAGGAAGTACGACTGATGTTTTATGACTGACGTTTACTAGAATCTACCTGAGGGGGAACCTGTTTTCCTGTACATATTTTCCTTAGAATGAAAAAGGATCACCTCAGGTAGTAGGATACGAATAAAGGTTCTTTCTTGGGACTCCTTATCAAAAAGATTCTGTGAATATAGATTTTGGAAGTCTCTTTTGGAAGCTATCGGGTCAGAACTAGCAAAGCAATTGAAAATCCATGCAAGCAAATTATAAAATAATGAACACTGATATTTGCACCTCATATATAGCATCTATCTAGGACTTAATCATTAGCATAAACTCTTCTTAACCCAGATCCCCTCTGCCCCCATTGCCTCTGAAGATGCATGAAAATCAGGCAAGGATCCTGTGTGTTTTTAAACAAATGAAACAGTGTGTCCATAATATTTTGTTAACTCCACCATTTATAGTTTGATTACGTCTCTAGCCTGTGAATGTGACAACAGGTTTGTGACTTACTAGGTTATGGGTTCCAGGTTCTGGAGAGGCCTTTCAGTTTCCATTACCACCATCACAAAAATAAAATAAAATAAAATACGATAGCATAAGATAGGATAAGATAAAGAAGAAGCAATGAGACTGTTACTTATTGATTGAGTTGCTTCCGAATTTCATTTAACTTATTAATACTACATTCATTAGATATAATGTTAATCTTTATATGTTTTTCTTTTAGTGATGTTATATTAAGGCATTAACATTACATTAACTGCTAAGGGTCTTCCAAATTTAAATTAATTTTGTTTACATATAAATATAAATTAATTTTTATTTACTGTGGTTATATGATTGAGAAGCTGAATAACTGGAAAGATCAACAAAAAATTAAAAAGAAGATATAAAAACTGGACAGTAAAAGAGAGCAAGAGTTAATTCTCTGAGCCCTGCAAGTGGCTACCACACGCTGGCTTGGCTCTTGAGGGTAGAGAAGACCAGCCTGTAGAGAAGGCATGTTCACAGCATGCAGAAGTGGCAGGGTTTATGTGAGTTTTTGCTTTGTTTTGTGGTACTGGAGGATGGAAACCAGGGGTGCTCTACCACTGAGCTACATTCCCAGCCCTTTCAATGAGTTTAAAAATTTTGAGACAGGATCTTACTAAGTTCCCAGGCAGGACTTGAGCTTGAGGTCTTTCTCCCTCAGTCTCCTCATGTGCTGGGATTACAGATGTGCACCAGCGGGCCCAGCCTTGTATGATGGTTTTATTTATGTTTAAAAAACAGATTTACTTCTCATTTAACGGGAGGCCATCCACTACAAATAAATAGAAGTTTACTAGATAATAAACACTGTTTTGTAACCACTATTAAATGACAGTCTATAAATGTGTTTTGGTAATCCTGTGTTTATACTTTGCCTTTATTCTTGCCCATTTGAAGAAGTTTGTTGTGGAAAGTGATCTTAAAATTACTTTGCACCTTTAGTTAACATTTTAATTAGGAAATTTATCCAGATGAACAGATTAAGGCCATTTTTAAAAAGTTTAATATTTCAATTTAAGTGTATCCCTTTTGTGTGTGTTTATGTGTATGTGGTGGTAGAGATTGAACTCAGTGCCCTGCACATACTAGGAAAGTTCTTTACCATCCCCGGCCCTTAAAAGCATCTTTAAACATTACATGCTTTATCTTATTTGTGCGCCTACCCCATACAGTAAGTTTTCCCAAGGGCAGGGGCCAGAGATTTCTGCTTCTTCAGTGTGTGTTTGTAATAACCAATACTTGCTGTATGGTAAAGTAGGGGAAATTCTAGTCAGATGTTTTAGTTGTATCCTTTAAAAAGGACTATTTTCAATTAAAGTGTCTTGAAGAGAATCTGTCTTAAATAAGAAGGGCCAAGCAGATTGTTTTATTTTAATTCAGTCATCTGCCTTTGTCATATAAGAAGGCTTTAAATATAGTGAGCAAGGGGTCAGATGTGACTTCCTTGTTTAATTGGACTAGACATTTTGAGAACTGTGTATTGGTGAATCTCATACCCATTCTTGGCAAGCTGATAGAATATCTAGTAAAGAGTAAAGTCATTGAACGCATGAGGTGGGAATAATCTTTTGAGGAAAACAGCATCTGGATTTCCTTGAGAGGGGATCCTATTTCACCAGGCTTTCCGCGTTCTTCAAAGGCTGGGTCAGGATGAAGATGAGACAACAGGAGATGAACTGCTGCCTGTGTCTTAGAAAAATGCAAAATAGAATTATTGCATATTTTAAGAGAACAAGGCTCCAGATTTTCAGAATATTATTTTAATTTTCATATACAAAAGCAAGATTTTTTTCCCCAAAGACGTACATCATTTTGACATTATTTTTACTACTGCCTCTCTGTTAATCAAGAAAGAATTTGATTATGAAGGGTCCAGATATAACTTTTCTCAAATTAAGGACACAAGAAATATTAAGATAGCTTTGTGGAAGAATGTCATCCAAGAGACTGTTTGGAAGTTGTGGGAAAAAGAAAGTTGTAGATGCTTTGATTTTTAGTAGGTTGAATAAGTTATACATACTTTTAGCAGGGAAAAAAAAGAAAAAATAAGTTGTATACAGCTATTGAAAAGAATGCAGTATACAAAAACTACTTTTAATCTATGTCAGGCTAGGAGGAAAATTTATACCTTTTAATAGTTTATAAATTTTAAAAATTAATTCCTATGAAGCAGGACCTTTATTGGTAGAAAGATTTGACTGCAGTGTTTTGTAGTATTAAAACTTATTTAGGAAGAATTTTAGGATTCAAGATTCAGTACTGTAACTAAGAGTTTGTAATAGAGATGTTAAACAAAACATATTTTAAGCATATAGTCCCTCTCAAAACTTTAAAACAATTCTGGAATTTTGTAAAGGTCTAAAAAATGGTAGCTTTAAAGATTTGAAATCTCTTCATACTTTTCTAAGTGGATAGAACTTCTTTGATAATGCATTGTATCTTTGTGTCTTTGTTAAAAGAAATAATTTCAAAGATCTCATATTCCACCAATGAAACTATTGAGGAATCTTTTCCGTGCATTTGTTTATAGTCTAATATGTTTAACAGAGGGCTCAGGAGTGATATTAGGTGCCAATTGAATATTTCCTACAGTTTCCCTTTGTCAGTATATCAGACATCATAATTGGCAGTGGGCAAATGAGATGTTCTGTTAATGGTTGTGAAATCCTTTCCTAGTCCACCGTAGTTAAATGAAAATGTTACATTTTACAGGAAAGCAGTCTTTTTGAGATTACTAAATACGCTACCTCAAAAGGGAGAAATCAAAGTGCAGTGTTCAGTAAAAGACAGCCCTTGCCTCACCTGCCCTCCATCAAGGCATCCATTAATACTTTGGACAAAGAAAAAAGCTTTTGGAGGCAAAATATTGCATATTGAACCCTTATTTCCCTATTAATACTGTTGTAAAAGTGAAAAGGTATTGGAGAAAACAGTAACATATTAAATATTTAAAATAAGATAACAATGACTAATACAATTATGATTATCATTAAATATACTATATCTCATATGTCAAAATAAGCTCATTACCTCCCCACCCCTCCAACTAGTGATTAAAATGTGATTTGTGTTGGACTTTCAGGGAAAATTAGACTCTACAACACCTGTGATAGAATTCTTGGCCCTTTTTCTCCTGCTGCAGAGATAAGGTAGCCTTCAGTCCATGCAGGGTCTGCTTAGCACCCTGGTGATTTGAGAGTGACAGTAGAGGCAGGGAGGTGGTGGTTACCATGTCAGGTGCTCTGGCAGTGAGGAGTGGGGAAGACCAAGGAGGAGCACACAGCTCTGAAAGAAGCAGGAGAGCAGCCAGAAAGCAGGAATCTAAAGGCCAACGAGAGTCTGTAGTCCTCTTAGTTTTGCCACAGTACCCACTTCTCAATGGACTTTTATTCACAGTGAATTCTATTCTATAAGACTCTATGTTTGTATGATTGTTGGTATCCCACAGATCTCTTAGACTGTGTTCATTTTTCTTTGCTCCACAGACTGGAAAATCTCAATCAGCCTATCTTCAAGTTTGGGGATTCTTTTTTCTGAATATTCACATCTGCTGTTGATCCACTTAGTGCAGTGGTGGTGAACCCATGATATTATGTGTGCCACAGTGGGCTGTTTGTATCATTGAAAGCCGTAAAAGGTTCACCGTCACTGTTCCAGTGAAACTTTCATTTCTGTTATTGTACTTTTCAGTTCTAGAATTTCTGTTTGATTACTTTTAAGAAATCATTTTTACTCATTTATTGGTATTCTCTATTTGATGAAACATCATTCTCATTTTATTTAGTTCTTTGCTTTAGCCCTTTGAGCATATTTAAAATAGCTTTTGTTTAATAAATCCAATGTATGGGCTTCATCAGGCATAGTTTTATTAGTTGCATATTTGGGGGGGGCGGGTTGGGCCACACCTTATTTCTTTGCACAGCACGTAATTTTTTGTTGTTGTTGAAAACTGGACTTTTTTTAAAGCTAAAAGGCAACTCATTTTTTTTATTGTCAAAGTAAACTAATAGTGATATATAAGAAATTAAGTCTATAGGAAAAATACACATGTAAACAAATGGTTTATGAGGAACTTCATATTTTTTTAATATGTCTTTGTTTACTTCTTACTGTCTCTCTGAATTTGCCTATTCTGAACATTTCATGTAAATGGAATTACACAGTATATGGCTTTTCTGCCTTTCATTTCTTTCACTTTTCATGTTTTAAAGATTTATCTATGTTGTAGTATGCACCAGTACTTTAAATTCTTTTTTTTGTGGCTGACTAATATACCATTGTATGGATATACCAGAGTTTATTCATTCCTGTTAACAAACATGCAGGTTAATGCTACCTTTTGGCTATTATGAAGTTGCTATGAATATTTGTGCACAAGTTTTTGTTTGGACATATGTTTTCATTATACTTTCTTTCTTAGAAGTGGGAATTGATGCGTTATATGGTAACTGTTTAATTTTTGAAAAACTGCCAGGTTGTCTTCTAAAGCAGCCCAGTCTGCTTTTGAGGCAGCTGCTTCACATTCACAAAGCAAAGGAGTAGGCTTTATAAATTCACAGTTATATAAGTGAAATGTTTTTCACACTGACAATTTGCAGAGAAAATGTCTGCATGAAAACAGTTAAAATTATTTTCTTTTGATTACCCCCTCACGGCTTCTGAGTGTTACTGCCATGCTCATCAAAATTAAGTCTTTTGCTGATTCTTCATGATAGCTGGCATTTCTGTTTAATCAGCTTTAATTTGCTCTCAAACAAACAGAAAAACCCATTATTCATAATCAAATACTACAGAATCAGACAGATGCACAGGCTGACTCTGCTACTTCCTAGTCTAGTAGTGTCATTTTGTGGACTAACTTCCTTTCTTGGGAAACTTCAATTTCTTCCTCTGTAAAATGAGTTTAATAATAGTGTCCACTCTGGGTGTTCCTAGAAGAGATCATGTGTGCTTGACACTTTCCAACTCCTCAACAAGTGTTAGCTGTTGTTGTCATTATCATTACTGTTACTATAATGTTTTAAAATACTCTGATACTACTTGGAGATGAAACCTGTTTTAATACAACAATCAGATTTTTGCTTTAATAAAAAAGTCATCTATAATGAAAACATTTTTTAAGGTAAAGGAAGAATGGGGTGATGGAAAAAGCCAATTTGAAATTGCTCTTTTGTAGTTATTCATCTTATCTTTGATGTGTATTAAAACTAAAGCAATTTAGTTTTCTTTTCCTTCTTCCCCAAAGCAAATAAAATTGTGAATAATTTTTAATTATCACTAAAATGAAATATTAAAAAAAAATCATTATCCCTTTTTGCACTTCTATTAAGTTTTTCTTAAAGGAAGAACTGGGTAATCCCTTTACAGAACACTTGCAAGATATTTGATTGTACATTATGGTGTCAGCTGTCACACTTACTTTTTAATAGATAGTTACCAAATAAAGTGAATTTTCCAGTTACATTTTTTCTTATAATGCTACAAATACAGAGTCCTCCAAAAAAAATGTATACATACTTCAGCAGTTTGCTGTACTAGTAAATGTTTGGAAGCTAATGGCCACTGCTTTGAGCACCTTTTGTAATTGTAGAGGCCAAAGGTAACTTGTGTTAATCTCACGATGTCTCAGTAAATTTAGTATTAAAACATTTATACAAGTTTCTCTCTTCCTGTTGTGAAGATATTTTGGCGGACTCTGTATATTGAAGATAAACAACAAAATGCAAACATTGAACATATGAAATAAACAGTTGAAGACAAAAATGAAAATAGCCAAGAATGTTAGTGAGCATTCCGATCAAACACTTTCTGTTAGTGTAAGAGAAATATGTCTTTGCTCTTTCCTTATTCTCAGTGGTGTCCCAATTGTCTATGCTTGGAGCAGCTGAGTTTTTATGACTTGGTTTCATTAGAAATTTAGAGCTGGAAGTGATTTTGGTAATAAACCCTAGCACAGGTTTTTTCAAAATGATCATAACTGACATGTGGGGTTAGTAATTCTCTGTCGTGGGGGCTTTCCTATGCATTGTAGGGTGTTGAGTGATGTCTCTGGCCTCTACCCATTGGATATGAATAGCACCTCCCCACATACCCATCATGAGTACCACTGGTCTGTTGTTGGCCAGAATGTGTACCTCATGGGGCACCACTCATGTTGGAGGGCCTGCGATACTCCAGGAATAGAAGATTTTGTAGTCAAGAAGTTTGGGAAAACCTTATTTAAATAGCAACACTAGGGTGTCAGAACTTTTAATGTAACATCTAATGTGAATTGCCAAGAGGAGAACATGAAGCATGTCTTAGCGTATTTGACCACAGTCCCTTTTTAAAATCACAGCTTGCAGGATGGACATTCTAACTGTCCTTTTCCATGTGGGGAAATTGAGTACCAGGGAGGTTATGTAACCAGCCAGAGTCTCTGCATTACTTAATTGCCAACCATCTACCTCATGTTAGTTACTGTGTTAGGTACTGCGAAGACAGTGACAGTTCACAAGATACGCAGGCAAAGACCAAGTAACTACAACACAGTGTATCTAGTGCCAGTAGTATTCTGAGACAACGCTTATTTTCAGTTAGGTAGATGAGCTTTGTCCATGTTGGAATTGCTGAAGCTGAGACATCTGTGGAGGCATCAGCAGCCTGGCTAGAGTGTCCACTTTTACATTCTAGTGCATAAAAGCTTAGGCCAGGGACTGGATGAGATTGCCTCTGGGATGAGGAGTCAAGGATGGAGCCTGGGAACATCTGTTTAAGGTTGCACCAAAAAGGAGCAGTCCCAAATAGGTAGAACAGATGAAAGGCTTCGGTCTGATGCCATGAAGGGGAAGCAGAAGCTTATACTGGTTGAGGGTTTGGCTTAGGGTCTGAGCTTGTGTTTGAATTGTCTCTGCCTAGTGCACAGGTTGTGTGGCACTGGGGACGTGTTACCTTACTTGTCAAAGGCCTAGTTTATAAAAGGAGTGTATAGCGGTTGAACCTACTCTATCAACTTGTGGAGCCTAACTAAAGTGTCCAAAGTATAGAGGACCATGATTGCTATAGAAAAAGTGCTCGATAAATATTGGCTCATATTAGCACGTAAAATGAGGATTCACAAACATCCATTGCATTTAGCATCATGGAGGTTGTGGTTGATCATGGCAAAAATCCATTTCAGTGGAAGGAGGGTTTGGGAATTGAATAGGCGGTGCTATAGTGGAGGCTGTGAATGATATGGGGAGGATTGTTGCTCCAGAGACTTGGAGTTTTTCAGTGCAGTTTAAAGGAAAAAGACAGGAGAGGCTTGAGTTTAAGTGCCAAGGGTAAGAGGCCAGAGAGATGGAGGTGGTGAAGCTAAGCAAGGGATGAGAGTTAAGCAGGAAGACTGCTCTGTGCTAGGATTTGCCTCAGAGAGTGCAGACACTGCTGGAATTGAGCTTTGTAGTTTTCTGGAAATTGATTCCATTCTGGTGTTCTCTCCATAAAGATAACATTTTCCAAGAAGAGAGGAGTCTCCTAGGAAGACAGGCAAGAATCAGAGGATGTTTGTAAAGTTATCAAACACCCTGGGAGTCTCCTTGGCATACAGATTCACTTTGCAGTAATAGAAGAGAAGAGAAAAGAGAAGAGTCTCCCAAATATAACTGTATTGAACTGCAGCCATTGGCTCTTGTCCTTCTCATATCTCTGTGTGCACATATATCTGCCAACTTGTCTTCCTTTTCTGCTGGCCATTGATATGTTGTTTATCTGACCAGGGGTAGCAAAACCCCTCTTCTTTCCCAGACTGCTGTACTATGCAGGAGGAATTTCTACCATTCTCAAGTCTTGGAGGCCCGGGGAAGGGAAGTCTTCAACTTGGAGAGAGGAATGTACTTTCTTCTTCCTGACTTGGGAGCTGGAGTACAAGATGGCACTCTGTGCACGGATCCAAGGGAGCCAAAGGACAGCTGATGTGGACTTTGATAGAGAGACTAGAAGTAACCAGAGTTCTTGGGGCTTGTTTGCAGACTTCTCCTTAGACTTAACTACATCATGTTACCTTCTTCAGGCTCCCTGTGACCTCTGGAAGGCAGAGACCTCTTTATAGATGGAGAAATATCATGAGAAATGACTTGCCAAAGGACACAGAGGAGTCATATGACTCTTTAATTTAGAGTAGTATTTGTACAGCCAGAATTTGCCCTGTATGTCTTCTTTCTTGAGACCTAGAACAGTGCTCCTGTGCAACAAATGTTCATAGTTTATTTCATTTCTTTCAGTCCCCAAAATATTTAATATGGGTGAGAGTAAGCTTTTGATTATTTCTCCATTGAACTCCAGCAAATACCTCCCTGGGTTCCTATTTTTTTGTTTCCCTCCTTTTGAAGACAGACACGATTTCATGAATAGAAGGAATAACACCCAGATTTAAGGGAGTGCTCCAAGTACATAAATACTTGTGGCTGAGAGAAAACAATGGCCCTCCCTCAGCTACTGCAGGGAAGAGCCAATATTGGGAACAGCTGTGTTTGAGTCTCCTAATTGTTATTTATTCTGTCTGTAGATCTATAGTTCAACAAATGTATGAATAGGACCTTTGCTGATCATATCTCTGTATTTTGATTAGGGCTGCTATAAATAAAAGAGCTGTAGTGTACTGTTTTCTTAAACTCCTAGGGTTTTTACCACAATTCACTGTTTTTTCTTTTGATACAGCTTTCTTCAACCTCTCTTCCTTTCTGAGAAATTGAATTGAGAGTAGTAAGCAAGTGATACTTCTGTGCATTCACGAGATTATTCAGATCTGTGAACCTTGTTATCTCTTCTAAATGCAGCCCACTTATTTTCTTAGGTCTTGTGGGGCTGTTCTGCAGCCTGAAATCCAACACACCCCAAGTGTTATTCTTGGTTTTTCCTGCAGTATTTTTTGTTTTCATTAATGACATTCTTTATCATGGCCACAAGAAATCCTTCATAGCCACCTTTATCTCCTTTTTTGCTCACTTCCAGTGTCTACCTGATTACTCCATTTTGAGATGGATATTCTAGGGAAATTAGTCTACTAGTTTCTCTATACAGGTGGTATAGCATAGGGCCAGTCCTTAATTCTGATGCCTTCTGCCTGGAATGCTCTTCCTGATGCCCCGTTCCCATTTCTCAATCTCTTTCCTAGGAAGTTGTGTTTCCTTCTTCCTCTGGATTGCTTTTTTTTTCTGCTAATAGTCATGAAATTATTTAGTAATTTTTTATTAAGTCTGACCGTTCTGCTACATGAGAATAGGAACTCATTAGGTCTATATCTGGCACATATGTAAACACAAAAACTCAGCTAAATTTAGTTGACTTGAATTTAGAATAATATATGTGGAATACAAAAGAAACCATTAAATTATGCTAATTAATTTTTGTTTGATCTCTTTTTAGCCTTTTCTGTTTCTTGTTTTTCTTAGAAAAAAAAAGCACATGAAAGTTCTGTTCCTATACAAACAATTTAAATATAGACTCTGTTTCAGCAGATAGAATAAGCTGGTTGCACTGTCAGTGTTCTGTCTAAATGCAGTTTAATTAACTTCTATTGACATTAAGAAATATAAAAGAAAATCTCACAAATATTATTTAAAGATGGAAAGTATTAATTTTGGTGTCTGAGCATCTGGGTTCCAGTGCTGTTCTGCCATTTATTGCCTGAGTGAGCCCAAACAAATTCCTAATATTATATATGAACGCATTTTTATATAATTAAGACATAGAGTAAGTTTTGACATATAATTTACTTTTGTTGAAGGTTGAATATTTATGTCCTCCTCAAATTGATATGTTGAAATCTAATCTCCATTGTAATGATTTGACGTAATTAGGTCATGGTGAGAGGCCTTCATGAATGAAATTAGTGCCCTTATAAGAAAAGGCCACTTAGCCAGCCCAGTCTCTTTCTGCCATGTGAGGATTCAAGGAGAAAAATGTTATCCTGACTTGGAGGAAGAGGACCCTCACTAGAACTCAACCACTTAGGCACCCTAAAGTTGGAATTCACATATGAGAAATAAATTTCTGTTGTTTAAGCCACCTAGTCTATGATTATAGCCACCAGAGTTCTCAATTAATATTTAGTTGAATCTGAATTTATATATGTGCGTTAGACCTGTCTTTGAAAGTTATTCTTCTACGTTGTTTATTTTCATCAACTGTAAGCATATATGATGGCACAAGACTTAAGTTTTCAGAATCCATTTTTATTTCAAGTTAGTAACTTCCTTTTTTGGCAATAACTTTTGAATATTTTAGTTGATGATTTTATAAGATGGTTGCATTTTTTCTTCTCATTTAAAAATGTTTGGAATACTCATTATTCTTCTCCCCTGTTTTGAGTAATATTAAATTAAGGGTGTCTTTTAAAAAATTGTTAATTGCTGGGCATGATGGTGCACGCCTATGATCCAGGCACTTAGGAGGCTAAGGCAGAAGGATAGCCATAAGTTCAAGGCCAGCCTGGACTGCATAGTGACTTCAAGGCCAGCCTGAACTACATAGTGAGACTTTGTCTCAAAAACAAACAAAAATAACAACAACAAAAAACTTGGTAATTAGATTTAGTGCTTTTGTTTTGGAGGTATTATATTCATCTAAGGCTTAAGGCAAGTAGTGGAATGTTGCAGTTGTCATTATTTTGTTTGGAATATCTGCTGAGATTTGCTCTGTCGGTGGTGATTCTCCTTTAGGGAAGGGCCTTCTCTGGATAGCTATGTGCTGGCTTAGATGGGAAGGCATGATGTGTGATACCTGGTCGGCATTAGGAAATGAAGATCCAGAGTGTATTACCAGTTTGCACATGCCTTTAAGATGTAGGAAAAACAAACCTCGGGCATGAATTGTAAGTTGGGCTGTAGATGAAGCCTAATACTAATCAAGAGGAAAAAGCTCCTGTTAGTTCGACCAAGATGGCCACACCAAGTCAAATGCAAGGAGAATCCTTGCCAGGGTCAAGTTCTTTCTTTTAGTTTTTCTTACTGTTTTCTTTAGTCCATCCATTCATTTTTTATAGTAATACACACAGAATTTGTAGGTAGTGCTCTTTGCCTATGCAGATTCAGGTTTGCTTTTCTTTTAAGGCTGATTCCAGCACCACTTTCTGAGAAGAAACAGTCCTAATTTCATAGTGCCTCCAAGAAAATAGAAAGTATTTAGGTATTATTAGGCAGCGGGAGTATTTTACAGTAGCTTCTGCTCTGGACATTGCAGTGAAAGACTGAGAAAGAAGCAAAGCATACCCAAGGGAGAAGGCAGCAGTACCCCAATGAGACCCTTTAAATCAGCTGGCAGGTAAGATGGTGCTACTGCAACCACTTGGCAGCCTTGATCAAGAGTGCTGGAAATTGTAGGATTTGTATTTTGTTTTTGGAGGGAGGAGGGGATTAGCCTTTTTGCTTCTCATCTAAAGAACCTTGTTAAACATTTAAACCTTCTTAAATAAAAATCAAAATAAACTATTTTTGAATTATGTAGTACAGTAACAAAACTGGTGAAAGATTACTTAAGGAAATGTCTTCCTTAGTTACCTAGTTCTTTCGACACAAGTGTGTCCTTCCAGAGATTGTCAGTGCATAAGCCAGGACACATACACATGTCTGCTTTTTGTACACATAGCCCCACATTATAATACTGTTCAGAACTTATTCTTTTTTAACCTTACACTATTTCCTGATGTTTTCCAAGTCAGTATATAAAGAATTTCTCATTCTTATTTATTTATTTATTTTTGTAACTACACAGTACTCCATGGTATGGATGTATGATTCATTTAACCAGTTTCCTCTTGAGGAATATTTAGATTGTGTCTTAGTTACTTCCTCTATCACACTGAGACATAATACCCAACATCCATACATTAAAAGAGGAGAAGTTTATTTTGGCTCATAGTTTGTAGAGATTTCAGTCCATAGTCAGCTAGCTTTAAGGCAGAGGAGAAGGGTTACTCATGGCATGGCAGATACAAAGCAGAGAGAGCTGAAGGGAGGAGGGTGGAAGATATACCCTTCAATGCCACTCCTCCAGTGACCCACCTCCTCCAACCAGGCTTCACCTCCCAGCATCACACTCCTGTGATCCAGTGAACTCCCAAACACCTCTGAGCACATCAGGCTTTGGGGGGACATCCAGATTAAACCATAACAAGTTGCTTTTCATGTTTGATTATTATAGAAAGTGCTAGACTAAAGGAACTGTTTTAAAAAATACACTTAGTTTGTAAAAGGGCTCCTATAATGTGTTCTGCTAATAGATTAATAATTTGTTCTATTTAAAAGTACAAAGAGAACTATGTAGGGTCTCTGTAAAACAAGCAAAAATCTCATCTGAGAAGGCTTTATTTAAAGACTCAAGAATCATAAAAACTAACGTGTAGTTTTATATATCACTCAATTGACCTCTAAGAACTAGGTCTGTACAAAAGAAATATTGTTGGTGTAATGGACCAGAGTGCTTATATGAACAAGAAAGGAAACTAGCTGTTAGACATGCAAAGACTTTTGTGTCTTCTGAAAAGACCAAGTTGATTTGAGATACCTATAAACTAATGACATAGCTAAAGTGCCAATTCCAAGATAATATGGCCAGTGGGGGGATTTTGGATAAGCGCAGGGTGCTGTAGACACTTTGGAGAGGCAGGAGAACCTGACCTTGAGGAAGCGCCTGCCAGTCTGAACCCTAAAGAATGTGCTGGAGGAGATAGGTTAGGGAATAATAGAACAGTATGAGGAACCATGTGCTAGGGGAAGGAATTGCAGCGTGTCCTGAGACTAACAAGGGCCATTTGAGGAGCTTCCTGAGTATGTCTGTGTGGGGTGGGGAGAGGAGGTGGGCAAGGTAAGTGGGTCAGGGCATGCATAGTTTTTCACATAGTTAAGGAGTTTGGACTTAAGGCTTTTTACCAGAAGTATAAGGTTATCTGACTTGTGTTTTTAAAATTTCACCCTGACAGTCAGATGGGATAGGATGCTGTTTAGGAAGCAGTTGCAATAACCCAAGTGAGACGTGATGGTGACCTGAATTGATGATGGCAGTGCAGGTGGAAAGAAGAAAGCATTGAAGAGCCAGTAAGAGAGTGGAATCATCAAGAGTTAGCATTGTGGGATTGTTACCAGAGTTTTAGGGCAAAAGCCCCAACTCCAGGGGTCCCACCAGACCAGGCTTGACCGGTCACCCATCCCATAATGCCAACCAAACAGATGAGCAGTGGTGAAAGGTAGGAAAGGTGCTTCGGTAAGTATGGCCATGGTGGGAAGAGCAGAAAGAGGTTCAAGATCTATCTAAAGCTTTGGGGCTTTATGGAAAAGGGGAACAAAAGTGAAGGTTGGGGGTTTGCATGGCCAGGGAGTCCACATAGCTGGCGGTGTGGGTAATACTAGCTAGCCCATGCTCTGATTGATCAGTATCACAGGACTGGTGCTGAAAGGGTTCCAGGAGACCCATCATTGCTTGAGGGGGCAATTTGATTCCCATCCTGAGAAAATGGTTCCAGCTTAGGGGAGCAGCCTCAGTTCTCATCATGGGGTAATTGCACCTGCTGGCTGGGGTACCTCATCATGAGATGCTCTGTGAGGCCCTGCTTTTCTTGGAATCTCAAGTGTCTGCAGGTTTATGATAATGACTGGGGACTTCCAGACATTGCTCCAGGGGCTCTGGAACTGGACATTGTAAAAGCTGGCAATTGGATGTCCCTGCAAATCCTGAAAATTAGTTACTCCTATCTTGGTGTCCTCAGGCTAATACATCTTGTAATACAGACAGTCTTTAAGTCAGGGGTGGAGAACCTATGGCAAGCATGCCACAGTGGGCAACCAGAGCCCTCTCTGTGGGCACATGAGCCAAATGTGTGGGTTGTTTTTTTCTAAAGTAAAACCTCAGTGTTCGGGTTTAATTGCAGTGTTGGCACTTTGCAATAAATAAGTGGATTTTGGGTGGCAGTTTGGGTAGTTGGTCTCTAAAAGGTTCGCCATCACTGCCTTAAATGATTAGCATGCCTGTATGCAGAGCTGAACAGGGATCTGTCCTAAAGTTTTAAGGCTATAAAGGAGAAATATAAAGTGATGACAGACATGCCAACCTTAATCCTGCCTAGGAACCCCCTGGACATCTGCAAGTCCAACCCCTAGGTCCCTGTTACAGGATGAGAATATAAACAAAAGATGCTCAGCCCTTGGGGTGTTCACTTTTAACAAAAATATTATAAGTAATGCATATGGCATTATTATTCACACATGTTTATGGACCTTTCCTATTATTTCTTTGGGATAAACCCTGAAGGTGAAATTGCTGAGTCAAAAGAAATACATTTTGAAATCTTTTAATAATGTAGCCAAATTGTCTGCAGAAAGGCTAATTTATCAATTTACTTGCCTACTAGCAATTAGGGTACTGCTTCACATTTTTAAAATTTCAATATGCTTTTCTGTGTGCACTGGTTTGGTTGGAATGTTTTTTTGTGTTTTTTTTTTTGGTACCAGAGATCAAACTTGGGTCCTTGTGCTTGTGCAGCAGGCGGTGAAACCACTGAGCTAAAATCCCCGGCCCAGGTTGGAATGTTTTATTGACTGTGAATTGTGTATTTCTGCTCATTTTTCTTTTGACCTGCTTGTCTTTTTTATTTTTAAGGGCTCTATGAATATTTAGTTGCTTCATTCTTTGTCATTTTTGTTGCAGCATTTCTTTGCCTTGTTATTTGTGCTTTCGTTTATGTTATTTTGTTAATCAGAAAGATTTTTTAATGTAATAAAATGTTTTGCTAGTGCTTCCTACCATACTGTCCAATACCTTTTTTTAACCCCATGTTATATACATATTGGGATTTATATAAATATTCACATTTATTTTCATTTTCTACCTTTAAATCTTTAATTCATCAGTTTTGTGATATGATGTTTGTTGGAGGAAAGTACTTCTTTTAGTTGTTAATAGTTTAAAAAGTAATAAAAATTATGTCTAAGCCTCAAATCAGGGCATCTTAATCTAACAAAGAATTTTTATGCAATTTGTATGGGGAAGGCAGTCTCTGAGTTAGATTTCTGAGGCCAGTTACTATGTTGTATGTGGTCAAAAGAATAGAATGTTTGAAATCTGGAATGTTTGAGAAAGTCCAGGTCATAAATATTGCCAATGGTTTATGTGGTTGCAACCTGTATCTCATTTAAACTTCAAAGTTATCCTTGTTTGAAACATAGATTAACATTGAAATGACTTTTCAGGTTTATGGTGGTTCTAAACTTTGCATGTTCAAAGGTTCTTTTCTATGCAGAAGATCCAAGACAACTTTCTCTTGACTATGTGGAGGCAATCAGAATAAGCCCAAAGATTGTAAAATCTTGACTCATATTATGAAAGCAAAGCCTCAAAATTACTTTAAAAAATCTTAGAAAATAAAATGCCACAGTCCCTCATGTTTATCATTTTGGCAGCAAGAAAAACATTTCCTCAATTTTTACATATACTTTAAAAGCCTAATGGGAGTCTTTTTTTTTTAAATTATAGAGCTTTATTGATTTTTTTCTGAGAGAAGGCATTGCCCCATTTTGCTTATTTATGGGAAATTTAGATTGATGTCCAACGATAGGACCTTTTGCATGAGCTTGGCCCAGGCTGTTTGCTGTGTACTGTTGGCTCTTCTTTTTTTAAAGTTTTATTTTTACTAGTACATATTTACAGTTCATAATGATTACATTCGCAGGGGCAGTTGGTAAATGTACATAATGCATTTTAATTCATTTTTCATCCCCTTCCTCTTCCCTCCTTACCCTCTCCCTCCATCTTTCAGCTCTCTTCCCTTTGCGAAAGATCTGTCTCCATGTTTCCTATTATACCTTTTATTTTGCTCTTTAACTTATTTATACTTTGGATTTCTCATAATGTGATATTCTCTTGAGTGAAGCCTTGGTTCCCAGTGCAGGCTGTTTGCAAGAGTGAGGTGGAATTCCGTGGCTTTCAGGCCACCCAGAGTGCTATGTATATCTGTTTGATAAACTCTGTGGTTTGTTTGTTCTGTGTTTTTGCCAGCTTGTTTAAAAAATTTTAGAAGTGGAAAGAAAGAAAAACAAGTAAGCATGATGTGTTAAATGTTTATCTTTTTGCATGAATTTTTGGAAAGTTTAAGTGTAATTTCATTCCTGAAAGAACCAAAGAACAAAAGTTGTTTCCCTGGAGAAGTGTTTTTAGGGGGTGTAGGTTTTTTTTTTTTTTAATAAGACTGTTGGTTAACCACGAAAATGAATATATTACTTTGTAAATAGATTTTTCTCAGTGGGGTAACCATATTTTTTCAAAAAGTAAGGCTATATTGTCTACTCCTGTCCTACAGAGATCAGGAAAATATGGCTATTGGAAATCATTGTCTTTTTGATGGTACAAGTTTTCTGATATTGTCCAGATATGAGTGTTTATATTCCAGCCTTAGGTTCCTTAATATTTTGGGGTGAATAATTTTTTTTGTTGGGGGCTGTCTTTTGTATTATAAGATATTTAGTAACAACCTTGGTCTTTACCTATCAGTGAGTCCCCGTCCCAGCTATGACAATAAAAAATGCCCCCAGATATTGCTAAATATCTCCTGGGTAGGTGGGGGAACAGTCTTGATTGAAAACCACTGGTATAATCAATGCAGAGGAGGTGAGATTGGTCAGATCAGAATTTGTTTGGCTTTCATAGGATCTGCCTTTGAGTCAGTTGTATTCAGGGCAAGATAGGAACACTTTACTTAAACTTCAGTGACAGTACAATTACATTTCACAGCACCCAATGTCACTGAGTTTGTTGTACTGAAAATGAAATCAGTGAACTGAGACCTGAGCTTAGGTTGAGAGTCTAGGAGGAGGTGATTTTCTTTTCTTTTTTATCAGGTACTGGGGATCAAACTCAGGACCTTGTGCTTGCAAGGCAGGCACCAGCACCACTGAGCTAAATCCCCCCCAGCCCAGTGGTGATTTTCTAAAAAGACTAACCTCAGTTGATTCTCAACAAAGGACAAGGATCATATGTTACTTCCATGGTGAATCAGTTATGGTTAGTACATTTACCTGTTTGCTATGTCAATGGCATAAATCAAGGAACAGGAAGCTTCTTTCCTAAAATATCCATCTGCCTTTCTAGATTCTGCAGCTATGTGAGATTTGCTGGTTGTGGATGGTTGACCTCTTCAGATGAAACAGGGCCCCCGCCCCCACCCCGCCACCTCCTTGCTGTGGAGAATCTGGAAAATCAACTGAAGCCTGTAACAAAACCTTGATGACTACATGTTTCAATGACTACAAGTTATACACTTGGCCTAGAAATTAGTGGTGTGTGTTTTCCTTACCTGCATTTCAGTTTCCTCCTCACTGTTCCTGGTTTTAAAAACTGCTTTCTTTTTATTAACAGTAACAGTATAGATCAAACAAAACCCAAAAGAGCCATGTCAATGCATTTTTAAAGGACTATAAAATAATAATTAGAGCTTAGAATTATAGTCAACTTCAGTGATCATTTCAATGATCACTGCTAAGAGAGAAAAGAAGAGGTGTTATAGAAAAAAAATAATGTTGGAAAGAAATATAAGAAACTTCAGCTATCTCCTCTCTTGATCAAGCCTTAGTATTTCACCTGTAGTAGGAGTGGACTGGCTTATAGAAGGGGGAAGCCATAGCCTCTAAGGGAAAGCAACCCATATGTGGACAATTATGTGGAAACATTTTTTTTCCTAACACATTTTGATTGGTCTTTGTTTGAATACATTTCTACATGAAACTAGGAAATAGTAACCCATTGTTGCATAACAGTGAAAGAGGCATTTAGATGCATCTTGATGGAAAAGACACAGGATATGTGTAGCAGGATACCTTCTTGGAAATGCCTGGAGCAACACTATGTTTTTATTTATTTTTTTAAAAAATTCTTTTATTGGTACATTTTAGGTATACAATACGTTTACATTTATCATTGGGTGCTTGTAGCTGTACGTGATGTATCTTGGTTCTTATTTTTTCCCCATTACCTGTGCGCCCTTCCCTATTTACATAGATTTTGTTTCCATTTTTTTCCTTTTCTCATAATTTTTCCTTTCCCTTCTTTCCTTTCCCCTTCCAACACTATGTTTTATTATAAAAGTCATTATAAAAGTCAACTGAAGCCCATGTATTCGTGTACGAGTGTTGGAAGTACAGTGTTAAGTCTTGCTGTACATAGCTAACGGTGAGTGGGTAATCACATACTCTTGCTTGTCATGTTCTCTTAGGGCAAGGATCTAATAGTTGTTGGAATTTCGCTGGATTTAAATTAGTAGTGGTTTGTCTTCTAGAAATTGATTAAATCTGTTGATTTAGAAACAACTATAAATCTTTAGCCTGTGAATTTTTATCTTTAAATGTTTATTTTAGAAAAGCCTGCTGATTCAGTTTATTGGTACATGGAACTAATGAGGTCAAAGTTATGAGTATGAGCTCTGCTTTCTGCACTTAGCTTTGCCAGATTACATAACTACAAGTGTTCTGCCTCAGAAGAGATGATCTCCAGGGGACAAGTCCATAGAGAGCATTTTTTCATTCCACAGTTACTTGTGTCTGTTCTGTTGGGCAGGTACTAGTAAATAAGAGAGATCACAAATACGTACATAAATAGGGAATCTACCAAATGAGTGCTTGCAGAGTTTTAAGACTGAGAGAAGCAAATAAAAGTAGTTATTTCTAGAATAAAGTCAATAAAGATGGATTAGGCTTTAATGGAACACAGATTATGACAGAATTTTAGAGCCTCTGAATACACAAAACTCTAGGGTCTCATTTTATTCACATTATGCAGAATATGGGAACAGCTTTCATTGAGGTGATTCTTTTCATTGTTTTCACTCCATCCATTTTCCTTCAAAGTCACATATCTTAGAAAAGCTCAGAAAAATATTTGATACCAGGCAGTATAGAAGGAGAAGAAACAGACATTACCACCATTCTGTAGGGGAGCAAGGATGCAGAGGGAATACAGAAGCAGTAGGTTGTGGGTGGACCCTGAGGCCTTTAGATCTGTAAGAAAAATACTCATTCTATAAAAATTTTAAAAATCATTATTTGAAACTCTAGCAATCAAAATTCCAAATTTTGAATGCGGTTTGAAGGAGAAAAGGATAACAGAAGGACTCATTAAATGAGGAAGACAGGAGGCATCTGAATTACTGTCTTGTGCAGGATATCTAGACAGCGCACTCCTTCCTTCCCTCCGCTCCAACCTCCGGTCAGGTCAGCACCTCCATCCTAGTTCCAGCCCTTGTCTGGCATCATTGTCTTTTTGTCCCTTGCCTAAGCCTTTGAAATGTGTTTGCTGCTCACACCCTAAACCAGTCCCCTCTTCTGTTTAATTTCCTTCTTGTCATTTTTATTGAAAAAAAGGCCAACTCTCTCCTTATTGTCTCTCTTCCTGTGTCCCCACAACTGTCACATTGTATTTGCTTTTGCAAAGACCACAACTTAAGTGTCATGGTATAGAAATCAGTCCTTTAAAAATAGATCTTAGCATGAGATAGATGGGGACTTGAATCGTGGCCGTGCTACAAAAGCTAATCGAGTGACATGAGGCAAGTTATTTAACTTCTGTAAGCCTCACATTAAAAACCTGGATGATAATAGCCTCTTGTTATGAAAATCAAATGTGATAAAGTATATAATTATATATAATAAATATCGATTGAAGAGTGCAGTGTACTTAGCATGAGACCGGCCCATAAGAAGTGTTTCAGGAGGGATGGCTGTGCTGCTCCTCTGATGGCATTCTTGCTGTCTCTACAGCCAGGCTGGTATTAGTTTTGACTTTGCAGGCTTGCCAGTCTTGCCACAGTAATCCCTTGCTCAGCTGTGTTCTGTAGGATTGCTTATAACTCCATCCATAGCTTTCCATCCCCTCTGACCTTCTCAACCTTTTCTTATTGCTGAGAAGAGGGTGCTCCAGTGAGTTCGTTCAGTCCTTGGCCTTCTGTTCTCACCACTTTGCCATCACAGCCTTAACTATCTACTCTGTGCTCGTGGGTCTCAATTTCCCTGTTGTCTGTTGGCATTATTACTGGGGTGTTAATGTCTCCTTCACTCACAGTGTGTTAAAAACCTTGTCACCTCTCAATTCCATTGTTGCATTATTTTCTTTCTTTTTTTTTTTTTTTTTTTGTCTTTCTTAAATGTAGCCTCTGCATGGCCAGACTGGATTCTAGAACAAGCAAATTAGATGAGCCTATTAAAATCCCTTCAGCCAAGCACCTGGCTCCTCTATCCCCTGCAGCACTGGCCACAGCACGTTTCCATGACAAGGATACCTCTCCTGGCTTCTGACTACTCAGCACAGTTCGACACCCTTCCTGTGTCACAGTATATGTTCTGGAAATATCCAATGCCAGTAGATCCACTGAGCATGTTGCATGCTTTTTCCTCTGAGCTTCATGATGTTTGCTCTGCCTGTAATATCTTTCCCCCTTTAATCCACTTTGATTCCCCTCAGCACAGACTTCATCTCTAGAATGCTCTCTCTGAATCTCAGCAGGCTCAAACACTCTCCTCTAATCTCCTACAGCACTGTGTCTTATTTCTCAGGCTGTGACAATGACTCATTAAAAAAAAAAATACTGAACCAAATGGACTAGAAGAGAAAATTCTGTTTCATATGAATTTATATAGGGTTGCTGGGTAAATTCTTACATTTTATCCAGGTTTACAAAAAATTTTTTGAAAAACATAGATTTGGCATTCTCTACTAAAATGATATGTTTATGGTTCCCCATGGATTGTAAACTCCTTAAGAGAAAGGACTTTTCTCATCTTTTTAGACTTAGTATTTAGCAAAGTATATAGTTAAGGAAATTTTGTAAACGGAATCTGCTCATTCTTGAAGAAGAAAAGTTGTGGAGAAATAATGTAATTTGTGAGTTTCTAGAATGAAACAAGCAAGTATATGAAAAGTTGCTTTTTTGAGTCTCCATGAATTACTAACAGTGGGCCCCAATCTGAAGCCCTATTGTCCTACGGTCTAGTTGAGTCCTATGTAGGAAATCTTGAGCAAGAATCTGCCAAGGAGGGTTCCTTGTTCTCTTTTTTCCAAGTGTCTGTGAACAGATTCTGTAACTAGGGAAAAGCAGCTCTCTTTTATTTCTTTGGAGGCTGAGCTCCTACTATTAGATTGTCAATGTTTTCCTGCATCCAGGTTAGCAAATAAAGAAAAAAGGCTGCAGGGGAATGGTGCTAGGTCATCTTTCCCTTACATTTTGCTGCTGGCAGGCCAGAAAACAACCCTGAAGAAAGAGGAACATCCTTCCTCACCAGGGTCACTGATATCATTCTCAGAACTGAAGCACAGAGCTGGAGATCACGATGCTCCTTGGTTGTGTCCCCATGTTTCCTGTTGCCTTCGTTTGTTGTTTTGCCAGGCAGATAGACAAGACTCTATTACTCATGACACTTTTCCGTTTTCTGGGTTCTTCTATCTTCTTTTTCAGATTTAGTATTTATTTTCAGTACTTGTATTGCTTTTACTCATATTTTTGCTGACTTCTCACTGTTCCTTTTGCATCCTCATTTCATTGCCTTTCTCCCTTCGATTTTCCCAAAAGCAAAGAAGAAAATTGTAAATACAACTTGTAAAGAGAAATTACTTTCTGTTCATTTGAGTGCCTCCACTTAATAAAGAGAAAAGAGTTTGTTATAGTGTTATAGAACACTCATTTAAAAATGATAGTGGTCCTTATGGGGTCATGCCATACTTATCTTCATCTTTGAGGGTGTAGCACGGGATAATGAGCCTAATAATGGCTTGCTGTCCAGATAGATTGAATTAATAAGGATTAAGTATGATGCTACAGCTACTTTTTGGTTGGCTTGCCCTTAAGCATTTTCTCTGCTCTCTCATTCATGTCCTTATCTGTCTCCTTCTTTCAAACATTGTTATTTTATATTCCTAACACCCTGAGACAAGTGACAATCTTGACAAATGTGATTTTATTACTGAATAATATTCTTGCACTTCTTGAGGTCAGACACTTCATTTGTGAAAAGTTGATTCTCAGAGTCTCAATGGGTTATTAACTGTGAGAACAGTTAAACTCTGAGCCAGCTTTGAAGCCCTACCATTGACAGAGGCCTCATGAGTTACATGGGGTTCAGTTGTAGCTGCCTGAAGAAATATCTCCAAGAAGGCTTCAATGCCAGACAATCTTGAGAGCCCCAAGTTTGATAGGAGTTTGAACAGAAAATGATAAAGGAAATGGCTTTTAAAAACTTATGAGATTGGCAATAACATTATTTTTCAGATTTTATAAAAAATGCGTAAGTACTATAAAAAAATATAACGATGCAGAAAATAAAAAGAACTGGGGTTGCGGGATTGAGTATGTAGCTAGGATGCATGAGGCCCTGGATTCAACTCCTAGTACCAAGAAAAAGATTTTAAAAGAAAGTAAAAATTACTTTCTGTATTTTTAGTACGTATTCATTTAGACTTTTGCATTAACATATAATAGACATTTAAAGGATTGTTCTAAAATCTTATTTTATCACCTGATTTAAAAAATTTAGTCTAGCACAGATCTATGCATGTGATCAGTGCAGCTGTACATCATTGTTTTAATGGTTGCATGGGTTTTTATAAGATTAATCTATAATTTTCTAATCAACTATATTTAGGTTGTTTCTGTTATTTTAGTAATATAAATAAAATAACTTTTAATTAAGGTCTGTTCCAAGTAGCTTGAATTGGACAAATAATTACCTTTTATATCCATGCCTCCTTCTATAAAAGGATAACATTGAGCTTGCTGATCTCTTGGGTGTCAGATTTAAGGTCAGGTTTGATTATAAGTATGGTTTTGTGCCTTCAATTCCTGGCTTTCTTTCAGAAACCACACAATCGGTTAAGGGAATGACTACTGCAGTCAAAATGTTTGGCTCCAAATTTTCTTTGTTCCACTAAACAACCTATGGGACTTTGGGCAAGTTGTAATAACCTTGTTAAGCCTCAGCTTCCTGATCTCTAAATGGAGATGGTAATGCTGACATTATAGTGATCCTGTAAGGATTAAATGAAACAATCCACATAAAATGCTTAGCATGGTGCCTTATGCATAATTAGCACTCAATATATGTTAGTCGATCTTTCTATTTCTGATCTCCTTCTCCATGTATGAGAAGTCTACCTGTCATTTAAAAGTAGGCTCAGATGACTCTCCCTCTTTCCAGGTGGCCAGGAACATAGCATCTGTTATGTTCTGAATTGTGTAGGTTTAAGTCCTAATACACAGTGTCTCAGAATTTGATTGTATTTGGAGTGAGGCTTTTGAAGACATAATTAAGATTAAATGAGGTAACTGCAGTAGATCCTAATTCAACATGATTGGTGTTCTTTTAAGAGGAGATTAGGACATGGAAAAAAAAGGCCGTATAACACATGGGAAGAAGATAGTTATCTACAAGCCAAGAAGAGATGCCTGAGAAGAAAACAGCCCTGCCAACACCTTGATGTTGCACTTTAGCTTTCAGAACTGTGAGACGATACCTTTCGCTTGTTTAAACTACCCAGCCTGTTTGTTATGGCAGCCTGAGAAAACTAATGCAACACCTTGTTTGCTCTCGCACCTTATGTCCAATCCACTAGAAAATGCTATATAGCTCCCCTTTCAAAATATATTCAGCATCTCACTACTTCTCATCACCTTCCGCTGCTGTCACCTTGGTCTAAGCCCGTGTTATCTGTAAGCTGGGCATTGGCTGGATGGTATGGTGTAAGTCAGATCATATTACTCTTTTTTTTTTTGCTATATTGAATCAATATTTATTTCAGGACATGTCATGTCAAAATAAAACAAGAGTCAATCCTTGCTTTTAACAATAATATTGTATTATAAAAGCAGTTTACAACTCCATCCCATCTTTGAGTATAAGTTACAGGTGTGTGGGCTAATGATTATCTGAGAGCATTTCTCTCTTCAGATCCATAATCCAAGTGCTCTCTGTATATTACAAGGTGACAGTAGTGAGAAGTGGAGGAAGAAGAGAGAGAAGAAAGGTTTCCCCAGTTAAGGGTTCTGATGCAGTGAGGACATGAAGAAGAATGAAGTTATTTCTGTTGTCTTTTCATCTTTAAACAGTGTTAAGCAATACTTACGACATAAATTCAGCAGGCTTTTTCTGCGCTTTAACTCGAGAAATTTTCTCCCTGCAGACAATGTATTTACAAATGTGTTTATTAACTTACACAGCAATCTCACAATAACTAGTAAAGATTAAAAGGGTGCACTCCTAGTATATTTGTTTGCAGTATTTTAAGGGAACTACACATTGCCATGGTGATGAAGCTCTAAACAGTCAACAAAACATCTAAAATTTGAGTTTAGAGAAATAAATATCACCAAGAACAAGATTAATTGTAGCTTAAATATAAAACTAAATCACTAATTAACTAAACTATACATGTCTAGTAAAAAGCAAAACCACCCTAAAAGACTCAACATTTTAAAAAATGCTAAAAAATAAGGCATAAATCTGCATAATATTGTCTTATATTTCCATTCTTCCTTTTCCTTTTCAATACTTGCTTTTCCTGATCTCCCTCTGCAATGATGGCAAACCTTTTAGAGTTTTCAATGATACAAACAACCTGCTGCAGCGTGCATACCATAAGTTCACCACCACTGCTCTAGGGCCTTATTTCCATCTTCAGTTTGATCTCAAATGTCCAAAGCAAGAGCATTTGCTCTTTTACAAAGGCTCTTTGTTGGTAAGCTTTAGATATCATTATTTTTTTTAAGCTATAATAGTTTTGACTGTGGGGCCAAACTTAAATTCTTCCACTGGTTCTTCTTAAAGAATTTGACTTTTACAAGGCCTTCCTTGCATAGCATTTAAAAGAAGAAAAAAGAAAAGTAAACATAAGAAAAATCTAGGGCCTAATAAGATTAAAAGAAAAGAAACAGAATAACTGCACAATCTTAAAATCTTGGGAGAAATAGTTCATTAGAACTTTATGATTTCAGTTCATATTATTCTTTTAAAATTCATACTGTGGTCTATCAGTCATTACCTCATCTGGCCACTTGATACTTCAAACTCTTCTCCACCTCTTTGCACTCAGTCTGCTCAGCCACCTATGCCTTTTCTCTTGCTTTTGGCGTTCTTTGCTAGTTGTCTCATGAGAGCTTCAGCCTTTTGCTTACTTTTACCCTCACATCACTCTCTTTGTTAGCCAACAAATTATTATTAAGAACAGGAACAGTGCTGTCTATGAATGTTAATTGTGGGAGAAAGGGTAGAAACCTGTAAGAGTAGCAGGCTTCTTGTTGATGTCAAGTTTCTTTCAGAGTGAGGTGGCCTTTGTGGAACTGGGAAGGTTTAAATGGAGTATGGAAAACTGGCAGGATGGAGATTGAAGAAGGGAAAGGCTGTTGAAGTAGAGATTGGACCACATAAAATGTGTGCCTCTAAGGAGAAGTGATGAAGCTCACACTCAGTGAAGTGATGATGCTCACATTCAGTAAATCTGAAGGGTTAAAGATTTGAACTAAAACAGAAAGAAAGAAAGCCCTGTCTGAAATCACCCTGGACGGATACATCCTGTCTGGTACTTGTGCACTTTGGGAGGAATTTCATTTCATCCAAGGGATAGAAGTAGTCTCTGCTTTTTCATAGTTTTGTCTTCAGTTATTTTAGTATTCCAGATAATTGTAAAACTTTACTCCAAGTCAGATTGCAGAGTATCTTTGCCACTAAAATGTTCGTAATTTACCCCAGTGATTGGCAAGGTTTTAATACTTTTCTCCCTCTTACTTCCCAGCCTTTTTGTTCCTTTCTCTTCAGAAATTCTAATAAAAAACTTAATTTGCTACTGAGAATATTTTTTCAGTCACAGAAATTGATTTCTTTAATTTGGTATTTAAGAGAGGTTAATTTGGAAATTCATTATGGTTAGTATGCTATCAATAATTATTTCCTTTGTATTTTTATAAAATAACTCATTAAGTTATTTGTTAGGGATGAATAAAAAATGTATTTTAGTTTTTTTAACTTTCTAAATGCATTTATGTAGAATTGTTAAGTATTTCTTTAGCATTTTAAAGTCAGGCATGGAGGAGCATATGCCTATAATCCCTGGACTCTGGGAGGCTGAGATAGAAGTATCACACGTTAGAGCCCTGCCTGGGCAATTTAGAGATTAAAAAAAAAAAGTAAGTGAGAGAAAAATGAAGCCGTAAGGCTGGAGATGTAGCTCAGTGAAAAAGCCCTGCTTTAGTTTCCAGTACTGTAAAAAAAAGGCATTTTGACATAGGCAGGAGTGTTTATGGCAGTATTATTCATAACACTCTCAAAGTAAAAACAACTTAAATATCCATCAACTGGTGAATGGATAGACAAAATGTGTTACATTCATACCAGGGACTATTGTTTGACAATAAGAGAAATGAGGTACTGATGCATGCTAAAGTATGGAAAAATCTTTCAAAACATTATGAATAACAGAAGCCAGATGCAAAAAGGTATATATTTATGGTTTCATTGGTATTCAGCATTCAGAGTAGGACAAATCTGTGGAGACAGGAAATAGATTGGTGGTTGCCTAGGGCTGTGGAGGGTGTTTGGGAGTATTTGCTAATGGTTTAGGATTATTTTTAGGGTGCTAAAAGTGTTCTAAAATTGAATATGGTGGTGATTGCAGAACCGTATGAATATACTAAAAGTCATTGAATTTTATACTTTAAATAGTTGAATTGTGTGATATGTAAATTGTATCTCAAAAAAGCTGTTATTAAAAAATTGTTAGTATTCATTCACTGATTTCATCTGGTATAATGGAAGAGACTTTAGTGATACATACCATGTTAGAGAGAAACAGTATCTAGCAAGTAAATGAATTTATTACCAACTGAGGAAAATTCTCAGTGTCTCTCTGAAACTCTGTTCAGGTGAGAATGAATACAGAAAAGATTCCCTATTCCATAAATTTGAAGTATCGTTGTATTTATGTAGTAGAGATCAAATTGCTGCTGTTTGATGGAGAGATAATCTTGCTAAGCAATGTCCAGGCCAACTGTGTCAAAGTTTGCCATAAACCATAGCAGACAATTCAGGCAGTGCAACTATTGGATGGACTTGTGATATTAAAGTCACTTAATAATTAAGTCTTCTTATATGGTGGGGAAATGAGAAATAATTGTACTACAAAAGACTTCTCTAGAGGTCTCAAAAAAGTATTTGTGCTTCCTTTCTTCCTCTCTGAAATGGACAGACTGTCCTTAGCATGAGAGAATTGAAATAGTTTAGTGCTGTCCAGGTAGTGTATTAGCACAAAACTGATCTTCAGAATAGGAAATTTCATGCTTACACACTTTAAAAGGTATTTTAGTTATATAGTTGGTGAATGTCATTATAAAAAAAATCTTACTTTATGCTTCAGCTAAAATTCCCTTTGAGTGTCACCCAGTCATATTTCTCTCCAGAGAAGACACCACATAAGGTAGTGAATGGTTTAGTGAGTGTCGTCTTAGACCTTGTACATCTTCTAAGTATTCCATGTGTATATATGTTCCTATGAAAATAAATAGAATATGTGGTTTCTCAAAGAAAATCTTAATAGTAGTCTATTTTTCTGCACTGTTTTTTTCTTTTCAGAGTGTGACTTGGAAGGCTTTTCATGTCTGTATGAATAGGAGTCTACATCATTCTTTTAATTGCTGCAGAACATTTATCATATGCATGTATTGCAAACAACATGTATATGTGATAGTTTATTTAACTATTCTGCTGGTTGTGGTCATTTAGGTTTTATCGTAAATGTTTACTATTATGAACAGTTAAGCAGTAGAATCCCAACATATGTTTCCTTGTGAACATTTACGTGAAAGCCTTTCACTAGTATAGAAAGCAAGAGAATGAACTGCTAAGTAGAAGGTATGATTTGGTATTACCCAGGTGTCCCCTCAAGTGTGCCAAGATGCCCTCCCATGGGCAGTTTCTCCATACATTACCAGCACTTGTTATTATCACTTTTATCAGTGGTCAAAACATCTCTTTTGTCTGGGTTGTAGTTCAGTGGTAGGGTAGTTGTCTAGACTGTATGAGCCTTGGGGGTGGGTTGGGGGATGGGAATGGGGAGGGGATTGTGTTTTGATTTGCATTTACCTTTGCATAGTATTAATGAAGTCAAGCAGATTTTTCCTGTTTAAGGGCACTTTCATTTCCTCTTCTGCAAGTTATCCTTGCATATCCTTTATTCATTTTTAAGTATTGAGTTTGTCTTTTTCTTATTGATTAGTAGACATTCTTTATATATTTGGGATGTTAATCTTCTGATGAGTTGCAGAGGTTTTCTGTGGGTAAGTCTTGGTCCTGTAGTTTAGATTATAGTGTCTTCTGTCAAGCAGATGTTTTAAACTTAGGTATAGTCAAATTTATTTTTCCTCTTTCTGAGAAATTCCACCATCTTCCTCTCAACTTTAATTCTCTGCCATTGCCCTCTTGAAAGTCTTGAATTTTCATATTGCACTGGGGTGCCCAAATTATGTAGTCAGGCCTGCTTTTCCATTATTTTAGGTTCAGGTCTTTAATTACTCAGGAATATTTTATGAGTGTGTGATTTGTGTGAAGAAGAGACTTGCTTTTTCTTATTTTTTTTTGTAGTTTTTGCAAATGGTTGCCATGCACTTTTATTATATTTTGAATTCCCTGTATTCACTGGACTATCTCTGGAGTTTCTGTTTTGGGCACCTACCCTTACACTAGTACCATATTGTTTTAATCACCACATCTTCATACCTGTTTTGTTTTTGGAGGGGGTTTGCTAGTTTGTGTTTTTGTTTTGTTTGCTATCTGTTGGGACAAGACCTTTGATCTTTCTTTTTAATACTGAGAATTATTTTATATTTAATTGCTTTAATTTTTATGTCAGCTCCTCACATTCCTTGCAGATTTCATTTGTGATTTTATTAGGGATTACCTGAAATTTTAAAATTAATTTAGGGAAAATAACATATTTATTATATCGAGTCATCCTATACAACAGCAAAACATGTCTCTTCTTTAATTATTTTATATCCTTCAGAAAAGTTTTATATATTTTTTCATAACAAGATTACATATTAGGTATTTTAAATTATTGTTCTTAAATAAGATTTATTTCTATTTAAGTTTTTTAATTGGTTATTGCTGATGTATATAAGAGCTAATAATTCTGGTTTTGATCTTGTGTTTGGCTCTGCTAGCATCAGATTTTATTGTTTGCCAGTTTGTTCTCTTGGGTCTTTATATAGACAGTTTAAAAATCTGCAAATATTGAGTCTTGTGAATTTCTTACTAATGTGTATATTTTACATTGATTTTTTTCTGGCGATACTGCTTTGGCTAGTACGAGTCTTATTCTTTAATAGAAATGGTTCTGATATTTTATCATTAAATAAAAAGTTTCCCATGGATTTCTTTTTTCAGAGTAAGGAAAACTTTTATTGCTAGTTTGTTAGAGTCTTATTATGTATATGTTTTGCATTTTATCACATCCTTTGCTGTGATGAACACACTCTTATAGTTTTTCCTCTGTTAATTTGTTAATATATTAATTGTCTTAATAGAATTTTTTCTTATATATCTGCCACTATAATTCGGGGATAAATACTGCTTGTTCTTTTTTTTTTTTGTACCCAGGATTAAACTCGGGTCCTTGCGCTTGCGCAGAAGGCGGTGAAACCACTGCGCTAAATCCCCGGCCCTCATGAGCTAATTTTGATAATTATATTTCCTGACAAATTGTCTATTTTATTTTTTGAAATTTATTCATATTAAAAGTATTTCTGTTATTTGAACATAAAAAGTAATCATTACAATTCTATTTTTTAGCTTTTTGAAATTCATGTTGCCAAAGAGTTATCTGTTCTATTTGTCCTTGCAAATTACCAGGTTTTGGTTTTATTGATCAACTCTATTCATTTTTTTCTTGAGTTCTCATTCATCTATCTTTTTAAATATCTTTATTAACTTCTCTTTTCTGTATATTTATTTTGTTTTCTTTTTATAGCTTTATGCATTGAAAATTTAGGCCACTTACTTTTAATTGTTCCTATTTTCTCAATAGGACTTTTAGACTGTAAAGTTCCCCAAATACTACTTTTGTATTAGCACATAGATTTTAATATATGATACAGTGCATTTATTTATTTTTAACACATTGGTGATTTCCACTTTAATATTTTCTTTAGCCTAAATGTTTTGTGGAAGTGCATTTTAAATTTCTGCATGTATAGATTCTTTTGATTGTAAAGTGGAGAGTAAAGGTTCTCTGCTCTGCAGAGCAATGTTGGGCTGAGCAAAAGAGGAAAAAGCAAGATAAAAAGTACACCCAGGAGAAAGCAGGAGGGGCTATCGAGGAAAGCCATAATAGCCAAAAACCATGTTTTAAAAAGAGTAATGAGAAAATTATTTCTGTTACTTTTACTCAAAAATGCAGAAATATAAAGTTGCATATGGTATGATTGCATCTGGAGAAAATGCATGAATATAAAATATGTACATAGAATAAAAGGTTACATTATCTCTTCAAAGATGGTATACATTATCTTATTCTTATTTTATTTGGGTATGTTTCCTAAATTTTTACAGCAGTGGTTTATTTTATAACAAAATAATGTCTTTGGAAGCATCTTTTTGCCCAATAATTTTTAATGTGTTTTGTATAGACCCTAAATGGAAATGATGGCCTAATGTGGGATATCTAATTATAAAGGCAAAAGTGCTTTAAATTAGTACAGCAGACTTAATCAAATTAAAATAATGTAAAATGGACAGAGGTTTAAAATACTGATACATTTTGTGTTGGAGAATGCAAGGGGGGATAGGTATTCCTGCTAGTTGTCAGTAAGTGTTAGGTCTAAGACATCCCCTCAAAGTCTCGTGTGTTTGGAAAGTGATTAGATCATTAGGGTGATATGTTCATCAATAGATTAATGTACTGTTAGGCGGGGATGGTACTGGGTGGGGGCCGTGACCTGGAAGGGTGTATTCTTGTTCTCACTGCCTCCTCTCTCTGCTTCCTGGCTGCCCTAGGGTGAGTACTTTTCTTCCATCACGTCCTTCTGCCATGCCAGTTCTGCCTTAGAGCCAACCAGCCATGAACTGAATGCTCTAAAAACTGTGAACTAAAGTAAACCTCTCCTCCTTTAAGTTGTGGGTTTCAGGTATTTTGCCCTAGCCTTGGGAAATCTAATACATACTTTACATAAATTTTAATAAAAATAAAATTTTAAAGGTAGAAAATTAAATCACTCTAATCAGGCACTACTTAGATAATTTCTTTCTGTGTGTGGTAATATGCCTCGCTGTGTAATATGCATGTAAAATGAAAAAGATCTGTGGCCCAGAGTAGATTGCTGTCTAAAATTCTTTCTCTTCACAATTATGAGACTTATTTTTAATGAATGGTATCATAATTAATTTGCCAGAAGTTAAATATTTGGAATTTAGTCATTTCTGACCTCAGTGAACTAGTGCTGATTTCACTGAAAGTTATCCCAATAGTGAGTATTTAACTTGTCTAAGAAAAGAATTAGTTGGGGAAAACTTAATGCTATTAGCATTAGAACTAACTTGAAAAAAAAAAAAGGATTTCTTAAGGCACAAAAAACTTGTGATGTTTGTACCATTGTATCTTTCATAGTAGATATAGAAAAAAGCTTTAGGAGAATTTGATACCTGATGGGTCATAAGAATTATATAACATTAAAAAGATTCGGTGAAAATATTTAAATTTTGAATTGATTTCTCATTTTCATATAATATACTGATAAACTTTAAATTACCTGTTACATGAACTTTACAATACCTGTTAACTTCACACAGTATTAAGCTATTATTCTCACTCAGTGGCATTTACATTTCTTGAGTAGTTCTGTTACTTTCTTCTTTAATTACTTAGCTACCATAAAATTTTAAAAGCCAAGCTAAGAAAAGAATGAGGAATAAGGCATTAATTATATATAATTATAAAGCTAGATTTTTAAACAATGTTTATAGAAATGTCACATCAATTCAGCTTATATACTCAGTGTTTGCATGTTTTTACATTTTATTTCTGGTGTCTGAAAATTTACTTTGTGTACTATAAATGTGGATACAGCATTCAAAATACAATTATAATAAAGCAAATTAAAAGTGCAAGCAAAACAGTTCTATCTGCAATTTATTCCCTGAAACATAGTAAATAGTTAAAGCACTAGTTTCTTTTTTTTTTTAATTAGTACATTTTTGCATTTCTTGTGGGGAGTTGGTATATGTATGTAACACATCTGAATTCCTTTTATTTCCCCCTTCCCTTCACACACCCTATCTCTTGATCCCATTCCCCTTTGAGAAAGATCTATCCCCCTACTTCCTGTTATTGTCTATTATTTTGCTCTTTATACTTTGGGTTTCTCATATAAGAGAAACCATGCAGTATTTAAGCTTGTGTGTCTGAGTTATTTCACTTAACATTACGCTCTCAAGGTAAATCCATTTTCCTACAAATGACTTTTTTATCTTTTTTATGGCAGAGTAGTGTTCCATTGTATATAAATACTATATTTTCTTTATTCATTTATCTGTTGATGGACATATAGGTTGCTTCCAAGATTCAGCTCTTGTGAAGGGTAAAGCAGTGTTTTCGTTAGGATCATTGGCATATAATGAAAATAAATGACATTTTGAATGATTGAGCTAAATTGATAATACGAGGATCAGAAAGGAAAAAATTATTGGCCTAAAATAGTGTACCACACTCATTAAAAAAAAAATAGTCACTGTGGGCAACTTCAAGTTTTCATTTCAATCACTTTGCAACTCATGGATTAGATTTTGTCTTACTCTGTTCTACATGTCTTATATCTAAGCTAGTATTTTGTTTTTAATATGTATTTGTTTATTGAACTGTTCAGAATGCATACCTATGTCAGGAGCCATGAAAGCCAGGATTTTCAAACTGCCAGATAAGGCTACTGGCTCCCTTTAGTTTTGTTCCCCGTGGAGCTCGATATTGTCATAGACCTCGTTCCTCTAGCTCCCTCTTCTCTTTATTAGGTAAGGACAGATTAGGTATCTTTGTACCCTTTTTTCCACTACTAGAGCTTACCTTACTTCTCCACTCAGTCTTATCAACACCTTAGGTCATCTTTGCTTCATCAGAACCTCCAAATGTAGGTTATCCAAATGTAGAGCAAAACATTCTCCAACTCTGCCTCAGTGCTAATTCTTTGCTCTTACCCATCACAGCCTTTGCTTGCATGTTTGTCTTTATTCACCCCAGAATCTTTGGTCGTTTCCTGAAAATTCAAACTCCCTGCCCTATTTTTTGGTGGCTCTTGATCCCTATTCTCTTTTATTCCTTTTTACTACAAATTATGTTGCATAAACTAGTCATGCGCACTCCAGGGTTTCCAAATGGTCTTTATTCAGCCAGTCTGCCAGACAGCTCTTCTGTTCCTTGATCTTTAAACTCAGAAGTCTCCTTTTCTCTATTTCTTGATTTGGCCTTTCCATGAAAATTTTTTTTTCTTCCTGATTTTTCTCACATTATCCACCTTAATTTTCTTCATAGCTGATTATTCTGCTTATTACTTTTCCTTCTACAGTCTGGCTGGAGGCATTCATCACACATCTCTATTCATGCCTGTACTCTTCTTTGTTCGTATTTTCTCCCTTGGAGGGCAGCAGTCATCACCTTCTTCATCATGGTCCTAACCTTGCATACTTACTTGTCATTATTGTATCCCATCTGTGTTCAGAACTTTTAAAATTAGATGTCGTACTATAATCTTTCTATCTTGAGCACCTGTGATTCTCTTGGTGAAAAGAAATAATTTCCTCCATAAAACTAGTCCATTAGAATCCTTTGCTTCAACAAATCACCATCATCATTCTGATCTCTGTAAATAATGCCATCTTTACTAGTGATTTAGCTGAAATATCTAGACATCACCTGTAAATCATCCTACCATATTAATATTTAAGACTCATGTGCTGTTTTATGTCAGCTCACTCATCATCCTGTCCTGGGCCCTCAGCATCATTATTGTCTTGTGACACTTCCTAAACATCAATGTACTGAACCATTAATCATCCAGCTATTCCTTGTTTGCTTTGATATTGGTTGTAGCTCCTGGGACCTTAGGAGTTTTCCTTTCCCTCTGTTTCCCATTCGCTTTTTTTCTACTGCCTGAGATCTGGTCAGCTGTATTCTCTCTGCATGCCATCAATTACAAAAGTCCTCTTTGTTGGGTTAGATACTTCACTCCATTCTAAGTCCTACTTCACTTTTGAGGACCACCAAAGTCCCTGAATCAACGACATGGAAAGTCTGTATCCCATAGCTTGACTGAATATTATCCATTCATGTCTAAATAAATAAATAATCATCTGGCATAAGCCTCACCTTCCCTTGAAAGCTTTTGCTGATGCCTTTCTGTTTTCTACCTTTTCTTTTCTTTTCCTTCTCTTTTCCTTTCTTTTCTTTTCTTGTCCTGTCCTGTCCTGTCCTGTCCTGTTCTATTCTTTTTGGTACCGGGGATTGAACTAGGGACCTTGCTCTTGCAAGTAAGGGGGCAGAACTACTGAGCTAAATCCCCAGCCCTTTTCTACCATTTCTTAAAACATATTTTAATCTTATATTCTTAACTGTACTTTAAGCTTCCTGAGGGTGCAAATATACATCACTCTCCTCTATTCCATCTGAGGACAGCTAATATACAGAGAATAATTTTAATAAATACTAATGGTTAATAATTTTGGGGCATTACAGTTTGAATACTTAGCAAGTTGAGAAAACTTAAAAGGAAGTAAGATTTCAAACAATTTAATCATCTATACTGAACATATTATCTAAGGTTTTGCCAATAACATTCACCAGGATCTAACATTCTTGGAATTAAAAAGAATGTTTTCTGAATGAAAAATATGCCATTAAAGTATATGTCATTTTGTTTTGGTGGAGATGAGAGCCTGCTGCTGTCGTTAGGATAACCTTCCAACGCTTTCAACCGATTGTTGCATGTCATGAAGTTTTGGAATCACAGAATTGTTAATGCTTGAAGGGGCTGTGGAGATAGCCTTGTCAGAACTTTCACTTCATAATTGATACCAACAGAAAGCAAGGGCCTGCTTATATTCCTAGTAAATGTTGAGGCTGGGAGAAGCAGCTGGTGTTCTTATATCAAATCCAAAGGCTTTTCCACTGCACAGTTCCATATATTCTACTCATTTATTCAGCACTTAGTTACACATACCTGCTTTGTGTAGGCCATGCTAAGTACTGAGATTCAACAATGAATAAGACAGTTCCTAGTCTTCTGAGAGCTTAACTGGAGAAAACAGACATGTCAATATAAAGATAAAACGTGAGGCATGAAGTCAAAGTAACTTCTTAAGATGAAAAGAAGATGGGGGGAAGTTTAATGCTGAAGTGGCTGGTGGCAAGGTAGAGGATAAAGATTTGGGAGATAGAGTGTCAAAATACTTGACAGAGTGATATTTCTTTGATGGCTGTATGAAGGGAATGGGGTCCAGAGCACAAATAGGGTTATTAGCCTTAGACTACAGTGAGGTGACATTTCCAACCAGAATGCAGCTGAAAGGGGCAAACTGGGAGATAAGGAAGCATTCCTATCTGGTACCTTCTGTGTTCTGGGTCAAGCAATAAATAAGATCATTAGGTGAGACTGAGGTTGCTGGGATAGGGAAGCAGGTAGAGGAGAACAGAGAATATGTGAAACCCCTGTGTAGGAATTTGAAGAGTCTTGGCCTTCTCTGGAATGAAGGAAACAAAGTTATCTATTGACCAAGACAGGTAAAGGTAGCAAAGGAAAAGACTTGAGACAACCCTGGTGGTGCACAGCTGAGGAGCAACACTTTGTACAAATGGGCTTTGTTTTCTTGGCATGTTGATAATGCTTTAGGATGTTCCTGACAGGAGGAATCTGGGACTGATGAGCAGGGTGAATGGCAGTCAGTAATGATCCAGGATGTGTACAAGCTGTGGGATTCTCAGGGCACATGGAAGCCAGGGGCAGATGAAGGTAGCACTTTCCTCAGGGCTAAGTGTACGTTTTCTTCTTGTAGTGGTTGATGTATAGGGAATAGAAGGTTGTTGAGTAAAGAAGAGGAAGGGATACTATAGAAAAGACTATTTCAAAGGAGATTTATTTTGAAAGATTTTTCACTGGATTTAGTCTTGAAATGGAGTACTAAGCTGGCAGAGAGATTTGGATAAGGTCTGGTCAGTATAAGGCACCTCTGTCCTTGAGTGATGGCCAACCTTAGCTGCTCACTGTGCTCTGTGACCCTACCCCTCAGTTCTCTGAATTCTCATTGCAATCAGGAGCCCCATCTAAGAACTTTCTATTTTCCCAAGGTTCTTTCATGTTTGTGTCTTATGCTGTTATAGTTCTTCAGTATTAATCATTCAATCAATTGTTTTTAATAACCTAACCAAAAATAATTAGTGAAGACAATTAAAGGAGTGGGTATGTTCACTGATACTTTTCTAATCCTTACCCTGCCCTGTGGGATTGCCTATTAGTGATACAACTTGATATTGTAAAAATTTTATGGAATGAAATTCTAATGTGAAGAGAGCAAACACAATTTAAACTTCTGAAAAATAAAAGAAAAACTGACATGAAAAGGAATTAAAAGGGCCTTTCTAAATAAAAAGAAAGAAGTTCAATCTGAGTCATTGCTTCAGTCACTGCTGTTACTGTCACTGTTTTGACCTTGAGCTCATTACTTACGTATATGCATCCATTCAGTGAACTTTTATTTAGTATCTGCCAAGTATCCTACCCTGTGGTAGACACTAGCAAGTAGAAATTGTCCTGATCTTGCCATCAAGGAGGTTATAATCTAGTGGGGGGACAAACATCCCACGTAACAAGAGGAGGAAATGTAAAATTGCAACAGTGTAAGTGTCAGACAGGACTGATTTATGGTATTGTGAAAACATGTAATTGGAGAATTAAACCTTACTATAAATATCCAGCTCATGCCAATTGGTCTGAAACTAAGCAAAGAGAGAAGGTATTCCAAGCAAATAGAACAGCATAGACAAAGGGCCAGTAGATGTTGGAGTTTGGGAAGTGTCAGGGTGAGCGTTGGTGGAGAGACTGAGGCAGGACAGGAGGTGGGACTTGGGAGGTGGGGACAGTCCTTCTGGAGCCTTGTGGACCATCTTGATAGAGAGGAAAGGGAGAGCGTTAAAGAGCTCTGAGCAGGCAGGCATCAAGCTCAGATCCCACGGCTGTAGTGAGACGGGATTAGAGGGCAGGGCTGGTCCTTGGAGAAACTCCTACGTGTGGTGGTGGAAAGGAAAGAAGTGGATATGTTTGCGATTTAGGAAGCAGCATCAATAGGAAAGGTGTATTGGTCAGAAATGTTCCCGGGCTTCTGGCAAATGGATGGTGGCACTCTCACTGAGCTGAGCACCCATTTTTCCACCTCTGGAAATTGAGGTATCTTTGAGATTACCTTGAAGAAATGTCAGGTGTTCTCTAGAGAGCTCCAGGCTCCTGCGTCTGAGTGTTGTGATCCCTTCTGCCCAAGTCCCCACAGACTTTGTACCTTTCTTGCTTCCATTAACTGTTTCTGTTTTGGATGATGGTTATCTTTCTGTGCTCTGTATCACTTGCTACGTGAAGTCTGAGTCTGAAGTCTTTGGCCAATAGCACTAAGATTTAATAATACCTTTGAAAATGCAGTTATGTCTCACTTTGTATAATAGATACTTATTGAATAGTCTTAAAAATTGTCCTCATGAAACTCTTAAGCGTTTAAGGATGAAAAGGGTGTAAGTCTATGGCTCAGGTGCGTGGAATTCCTCCAGAGACTCCTGGTTCCATCTAGGCCCAGTCCTGATCCTGCCCCTGTTTTCTTATCATGGGTTTCTAATGTGAGAAGGTTCACTCAAGTAGAGAAAAGGTGTTCACTTCAGATATGGCTTGTGCAGATGAGGTAGTGAGGCATGGAGAATTCTACCATGGGCTCAAAGACCACTGCCTTCCTCTGAAAGGTCTCCATTGGCCCTCCATGAACAGAGACTTAGCACTGGGCTTATTTGGGACTCATTCCCCAGGGAAGTCTTAGTGTGGGTTTTTCTGAGTAATAAGGAGAAATTGAGGCTAGGATTTGATGCCTGGCTCATTTACTTGTGATGAAGCTCAGTAAAGCCTGGAATCTCTCAGGCTTTAGGCCCTTGCTTTTTTAGGTAGGGAGATTTGACTTCTTTGAAAGGTTTAGTGTACATTCTGGGTCACTGAGGCAGAATGATCCCAAGTTCAAGCCCAGCCTGAGCTACATAGTGACTTAGCAAGACTCTATCTCAAAAAATAAAATTAAAAAAAAAAAAACAGCTGCAATATAGCTTTTAGGAGATTTCATTATAATACTTTTGGATTCCTTTGAAGATCAAACTCCCAAATTACAGGGGCCGAACGATGTAGCTTTCTTGTTGATTCAGACTGCCAGAAAGATCTGAGAGGCCAAGGCTTCTGGGCCATTTGATAGTCAGACACAGGGAGTGACTGGAATTATATATGGAGGTTCTTCCAGTTGGCTGGAGATTGGGCTGGGGAGGGAGGATGTGCCCTTAGCTGAATGTCTGGAGGCCAGTCGGGCAGAAGTCCAAAATGACTGAATCAGGACAGGGAAGCTGCCAGACCAAACTCCTCTGAGCACATGGGCAGCTCATCCTGGGTGTCATGCCCTGGCCTTGGGACAGCGGTCTACTTCCAGACCCTATTTGTCAGCAGGGAAGCGGCTACCAGTCTCTCAGGAAGCCTGGCTTTCCTTGTCTCATACCTGGTATGGCTGGGTAGTAGCCTCTATTAGGTTGGCTGGAGCAGACTGTGTTTAGAAAGAACTGGTAGGGAAAATGGGGGAGAGTTGAACCTTATCCACCCAAGTGATTATGTCTGAGAAAGAAATGAGCAAGGGAACAAAATGGACATCTCAAACAGATACTGAGAAAAAGGAGGGTGTTTATATAAGAGGCTGGATCCCCCCACCCCAACCTTGTATGTTTATGGGTCGGGCCTTTGGGAGCTGATTGGATCATGTGGTTATGATACTCATCAATGAATTAGTCCACTGATAAGTTTTGAGCTAAATGTGATGTTGGAAGGTGAAACCTTGTTGAAGGAGGCGGGCACTGGGTATGTGGGGCCAGGAAGGATGTATCTCCCTTTCTCTTCCCTTGATCTCTTTCTGTTTCCTGGCTGCCATGCCTTGAGCTGTTTCTTCTCTGCTATGGAGCCAGCCGAGACTATGGACTGAAACCTCTATAAACTGAACCAAAGTAAACCTCTCTTCCCTTTAAGTTACAGGTGCTAGGTATTGAGTCTCAGTGATGACAGAGTAACTAAGACAGAGGCCATAATCCAGTTGCCAATTGTATTATAGTTCTCCAAAGAGAAGAGAAACAGAACTCTCTCTCTCTCTCTCTCTCTCTCTCTCTCTCTCTCTCTCTCAGTGTAGACAGAGAGAAATTTTTCATGAACGGATTGACTCACTCATTTGTGGAAGCTAGTGTATCCAAAACCTGTGGGACAAGCTGACAGCAGGCTGGAGATTCAGTAAGTTTTGATGTTTCAGTCTTAACTTCAGAGGCCAGAAACTCAGGCAGGTTTTTGTATTGCTGTCCGGCGGAAGGGTTTTGTCTTGAAGAAACTTCATTCTTGATCACCCCCACCCCCACCCTGTACTGGGGATCAAACTCAGGACCTTGTGCTTGTGAGGCAGCCATGCATGGTGCAACTGAGGTAAATCCCTGGCCCTTAGTCTTGATTCTTAAGGCCTTCACCTGACAGGACAAGGCCAACCCACGTAATGGAGGCTAATCTGCTTTGCTTAAATTCAGTTTATTATAAATGTTGATCACATCTTAAAAATATTTCCACAGCAACATCTAGTGTTTCACCAGCAAAAACTATAGCTGTACATTAGAATATAGCCAAATTGACACCATAGAAATAACCATTGACACCAAGTTGACACATTAAAAATAACCAAATTGACACTGTAAAATAACCATAACAACAGTGCCCAGGCAGCGCTGTCATCTCCCAGGAGAGGGAAATTCATTAGGTAAACTTCCTTTCCTTACATAAATGTAAAGGAATATGTAGTGGAGAGATGGAGGGAGAGGAGAGTGTTATCCTTACTTGAGAGGCTTGTTTACTTCTGCTTTTAGCTACTTCTTGACCATTCATTCTTCCATTGGCCCATATGGACTAGGTGACACCAGGGTAGTTGACATATTTTAGATCACTCTGTTCTACAAAGATTGCCCTCATTGGTGCCAGCCAGAATCTCCATCCTTGGTTGAGGACCATCTGAATAGATGGAAGCACCTTAAGGTGTTATAATTTGCATCTGTTCATCTTAATGGCTCCATGGTGTCTCAGACCTTAGTACTGAATCTGTTACATAATAGACATTATTGATTCAAAAAATATTGAAGTCTTCTAAATTGATGTAGGCATTGTGGTAGGTGTTGAAAAAGCCATTGAATATGTGTTTGTTGAGTGAATTATTTCACATCATGTTACATTATGATGTATAACCCCCCCCCTCGCAAGGTTAGAAGGAAATGATTTCAAATTAGGTTATCCTAGAACATAGTCCTATAAATGCTTACTCCCTGCTAACATTCATAGTTCCTGTGATTAATCTTATCTTACCTTTCCACCTTAGCTCTCACTGTTCCCCTCCCACAGCCTGCACTGAAGCTACTTCAGACTAGCCACCCTTCATAGTTACCCCAGGAACATTTTCACTCTTACAGTGTTCCTTTCAGAAACGTCCTTTCTTGCTGGTTCCTTCCATTTTTACCCATTTGGATACATTATTCCATAGACCTTCTCTGTGTTCAGAACATCACCGACCTCCATAAATCTCTCTTAGGACACAGCACTTGTGTATTTCTTACAACCTCAGTCTATAAGCTAACAGGATAGAGTCTGTGTCTCATTCCAGATTGTGCCCCTGCTTAGTACTTCACAGGCATTAATGAAGTAAAACCTGTATTATGTTTGGTACATACGTAATCCATTTGGGCTGATATAACAAAGTACCATAAACTGAGTGACTTATATAGAGTAGAACTTTATTTTTCATAGTTCTGGAGGCAGAGATGTCCAGGATGAAGGCACCAGCAGATTTGGTATCTGATGAAGGGCTGCCTTCAGTTTCAAAGGTGATAATGTCTTTTGGCTGCATTCTTAAATTTAGAAGTGGCCAGCAGGGCTTCCTTGGGCTCTTTTTTTTTTAAAGAAAGGTCTTTGTTCTCTTCATAAGGGACTGATCATATCCTAAAGGCCCTACCTCAGAATGTTATCTCATTGATGATTAGGTTTCAGCATCTGAATTTTGGGTAAACACATTCAGAGACAAAGCCATGCATATGTTAAGAATTTATTCAGCCAGTACATTATTTTGAGCCCATTATCCAGTTTCTGGACAAACTGAAGCTTTGCAGTCAGAGGATGAAAGAAGAAATGACAGCCTTCTCTCTTTAATTGTCTGTAAGAGGACAGTTTTTTAAAAAATGATTGAAGGTTTAAAATGAGTGACTGCAGGACAGATTAAAAATTATTTGTGATGTCTTTACCTGTGAGCCCCATTTTCATCAAACTCATTAAAGATGTTTTTTGCTCTGGTAGCCAGTGGTAGAAATCTGAAACTTTATTATTTTTCCTGTTACTCACAGTTCTATTTCAATGAGCTGCCACTTTGGACTCCTAGTCGCACAGGATGAGCAGAGGGAAGAAGTAGAAAAGATATAATGGGTAACAGAAAGAGGTGGCCAGGAGCCTGCCTTCGTTTCTTTCGGAGTTCAATGAGTTTGGGTCTAGACTCGCTATCGCCTCTAAAAGGGAGAAGAATGTTCTCAAGGGAGGGTACTGGCAGCCACAGTGTTCTTGGGGATGTAATGATGTAAGGACATTCTTATAAGCTCATTAGTTTGCTCACCATAGAGGCATTGGCATGCTCAGATGCCAGAGGACATTGTGTCAATGCAACAATCCCAGAATCCTAGCAACAAATGTAAATGATGGAGACTTATTGAAAATGAGTCTTTTCACATTAGGGAAGTTTTGTTGGCAGTGAGCAAGGAGGCTCTTGCCCTTTGCCAAAGCATAGGAAGCTCATGTGTAATTTTCTTTTAATCAGCCCTTGTTCTTTTTTTAGCATTTTCAGTAGATGCAGAGATATTAGCCAAAAAAGCATAATTGTCAAGAAAAAATAATTGTAAAGAAAATGATGTAGTCTTATTTTTGGACTGTTTACACATTCACAGCACCAGCAGTTTGTTTTGTTGTTCTTGTTGGCTATTGACTTCAGGATAATAAGCCTTTGGATCATTGTAATTCCAGATAGTGATCTCTAAACTTGACTGATATTTCAGTATCAGCAGATGATGTGATTTATGCTTTATAGGCCACATTTATTGTCTGATTAAAAGCCTCAGTTAAATTAGAGGCATGAACTCTTGTTTCTTTTAGTCCTCAAGGATATATATTCCTCTCTTGTCCCACTGTGTTTTGTACATATGAACTCTATTTGAAATTTAGTTTAATTTTAAATACTACTTTGAGAAGTAAAGTTTGTCAGCTCTCTCTCAATTATGACTTTCGTACTTTTTACTTTTTGGAAATATGTCCATTGAATATTATAATACTGAAAGATATTGATCAAGTATCAAAAGTGAAAAATACATGTTTCCCCCAGTTTTCTATCCATTTGAATTCATGTGAATCTTACATTAGTTAATTTTTGCTTTTCAGAATCTCATGACAGGCTTTAAAGTTTTATATTGAGGGAAAAAGAAAGAGCCAATAATAATCTCATGACTAAAATTGTGACTCCATCATCGTTTTCATTGTTTAGGAAGGAATGAATAATTTAACTATTAGTGAGATATTGTTGGGAGTTTAAAGTGGAAGTGAAGTTTTCTGTGACTGTGGTTATTTAGCTCAGTTGTATTTATTCTATCTTCATGTCTGTAGGAACATCTTTTGAAAGATTTATGTTTTGATTGCAGTATGGTCAAAGACTATACCAGAAGGTTAATTACTGGCTTTCACATCTTTAAGGTTCTCTTGCCTTAGAAGTAGTTTCCACTACTTTATTTCACAGTGCTCTTTATACAAGAAGCATAAAATTGCACCTTTGAATTTGCTTTTGAAAGTCTCTGCAGATACTTTTGATTGCTTAATTTTGCTGGATGAGAAAAGATGTATCATTTGTAATTTCTCTGACACAAAAATTCAATATCTAACTATAGAAGTTTATTCACTCAGGAATGTGATGACATCTCATCCACAAGCTCCTTTCAGAGATTCTACTTTCTTCATCTTTTTTTTTGGAACGGTGATTGAACTTGAGTCCTTGTGCTTGCGAGGCAGGCAGCGGAACCACTGAGTACTTTCTTCATCTTAAAGTATCCTCTTCGACGCTGTAACCGTCGGTCACTTCAGATTCTTTGTGAATAGACAGGGAAGACATTGCTAAAAATATGTTTTCTGGTTAATAGTTTCGTCTTACAGAAGTGACACAAAGAGAACTATCCGAAACAGAGAATGCATATGCTTTTGTCTAAACACCCAGAACTTGAAAAGTTCATGGCACTTAGGAAACAGCTCATGTCTTCCTGTCCAGCTGTAGTGAATATATAACCGCATAGCTCTTTCCCCCTATTGTAGAATTAAGACTTGTTCTTCACTGTTGTTTTTTTGCTTTATTGAGCGTTTGTCCTCTTTGCCATTTTAGCGGTTTAATAAGTATTTTGAAGCTTTCAGGAACGGTTTATTCCCCTTAGAATTCTGTGAGCGTTTCTGAGCCAGTAAGTCACAGGGCTTGCCACTTTTGTCTTCTTTTCCTTCCGTGAGGTCTTTGTCCATTTAGGTGGAAGGATGGTGTTTGCCATCATCCACGTAGTAACCCTGGAATGTGCACAAAACCCAGGCAGGAATGCATACCTCTGTGTAAAGGGTTGTCCAGCCTTTTTTTTTTTTTTGTCCAACTATTTTGAATTGAGATGCAAGAGTCAGAAACAGAAATTGGACTGGGATGTTGCTTGGGCCTTCTTCATTTAATTTAGTATTTAGTGTCTAGTAGTTGTGTCCTCCCTTTCCTCTGTTACCTGAGAGCCCCTGGTGTCTCACCTGCCTTATCACTGTGTAGCCCAGGCTGGCCTCAAACTCATGGTGATCTTCCTGCTTCTCCCTCCTGAGTTCTGGGATTACAGGTGTGCAGCACCACAGCTGGCTTAGGGATGTGACTTCTTAACAGTATTGAACATACCTGCTCCATTCCCAAACTCTTCTTTTTCCTTTATTCAATGGAGAGAAGTTGTTCTACAGCTATAGATTTTATTTAAAAGAAAAAAAGCCATATTCTTGGAGGTTTCTAGAAGTGGAATTTCCTTTTTGTTAATGACAAAAGTAAACTGACTTCATGAGTGTTTTTATTTCAATTTAACTGTGGCTTCACACATATCTTCTTGTATTTTATGTAAATAATGATTGGCTTGGGGTGGGGATTTAGCTCAGTGGTGACATGCCTATCTGGTAACACCCCCCCCCATAATGATTGGTTAATGTACTATTAGAAAGCTCTGGTTTGAATTGTTCTTCCCTCTCAATAGCATATTTTTGTCTTTAAATTTGTATATATCAAAGGACATTTTGAAAAACCACTCAGTCTCATTCCTTGCACGTAACCATGCTCATTATTACATATGGTTTTCCCTTTGAACATATATTTAGCAGAGCTGTTGTTAAAGAATGTTTTTTGTTTTCTTCAGGGTTCAACTTGTCATCATGTAGCCAGTGTGTAATCCATTCTCTTTTGGATTTATAAAATGACTAACCAAGTTTAAAAAGTCTATAATTTCTGGCCATTGTTCAAAGCAGAGCCAAGTGATTTGTAGAGATAAAGTAGCCCTTATGGGATAAGAAAATCAGTGTCTTTAGAACTATGCTCTAACCACATGCAGTGGCAATAATTGTCCACCATTAAGTTTACTAGCTTTATAAAGCTATTTATGATGATCTTAAACTCAGGGGATTTTAATGAGGACAAAAGTATTCTCATTGTGAAGATCTTTTCTACTTTATCCAGGAAAGTATCCTGAAACATTTGTCTCATTTGAGTAGATTTTTGTTCCTTAATGAATGGGGGACATGCCTAAGGCTTTCATTTTGCAGTCATATTTTCAAGAGTAATGATTTCATACCTCAGTGTGGGTCAGCAGCAAACTACATTTTTCTGTGTATTGTGAAGATGCTTAGTCAAACATGAAAACTATTTATTTTCAGCCATTTAAGTAAATTGCTATTTACACCCAAGAAATGGCATTATTCTGTTGTTCTGCCAGCAGCCATGGTATTATACCTTTTGGTTCTTCAGTATGTAGAGAGTGTATCATTTCTAAGATGCAGAGCTTAAATAATCAGCCCCCACAGAAAGGTATTGATTCCTATTTTAGTAAAAAACAGAGATTATCTAAGTAGAGCTAAGTTGGTTTAAATTTTTGATATGTTTAAGGATGAAATAAAGATCTTTCAATTTTAAGAATAAAATTAACTTGCCACTAGCTATTTTTCTTATTTCATTCTCTCTTCTTCACTTAGTGATTCTATTTAGTAGACTTGTAATTGTTTATCAAGTTCTGGACTTTAGGGGAAGTAAGATATTATTAAGTAATAAATACTTTTCCCGGTTCTTTGTGAGCAGGGGTGTTAATTTTTTGTTTCTATGTGAATTTTCTCAGGGTTTGCCTCTTTTGGTTAAGCTACTTGGCTTTTGATCTCCATAAAGTAGAAAATGAAATTAATCTTAGTTCATGATTGATGTGGAAGATGTCACCAATGAAAATAAAGCTTATGATGTGAGGGTTATTTAAGAATCAGACCCATCCCTAATAATTTTAGGGATAAATAGATAACAGGTACTTGAAAGAAGCTAAAGTTAACTGTTTTCCTGAAGTACAAATGCAAGAGGGTTAATTTCTCTGGTTTCTGAATGTATGATTGCATTGTTAACAGAGAACTTTTTGTGGAATTCTCTCATTGTCTTTATTTGAGGGTGTAGTAACTTGACCTCTGTATATGAAGATTTAGGGGTCCGTGGGAAGGTTTCTCTGAACCTTTAGGCTGGGAATTATGGCTCCACTCAGGGTGTCATAGCTCCCTGATCACATTTCTATCTTGGCTTCTAATCATGTTGTTTTGAAACTGTTTATTTCTCCCGTCTCTACTCTATAGTAAGCGTTTTTAGAACAGTACTTTCACAGTGCCTGGCTCCCAGTGCTTAATAAGTATTTATTGAATTAAACTAAACACTACAGTAGAAAACAGAATAGGCTGTCTTAGCTTTGAAGTAAACAGTATACTTGGTCAGTGTTGACAATGTTGAGATTACGTTTTTGTCACTGTGGACAATTTTCCTAGTCTCCCTAGTGCTGGATGTCTTTGTAGCAGGTGGCAGGTAATCCCTACAGGGGAGTAGCATGGGATTCCTGCAAGGTGAGCAAGGGATCACCTTACCGGGGCCTGACCTTTGCAGTAGTTCACTCTGCTTGTTCTTTCCTGAGCCCACAGCTCTGTGGGAATCCCCGACAGATGAAAAGGCCTCATCCTTGCGGGTGCTTTAGCTTTAGTTTTGAGGACAACAGAACAGTTCTTAAAGCTCTAGTGAAGGGAGAACATGTGATAACATGGCGTTTAACCCAAACAGGCTTACCTGTCAGAGAAACTCAGAATGGGGGCTCAAGCTGGTGACCAAAGTTACCAAGATCCCTTATTATATAGAATTGCTGAATAATTGATAAAACTAACATGTTTAGGATTTATAGTTCATCTATGACTGTTTTAGAAGTAGAATGACCATTTACTATAGAAAGCTGTGTGTTTTTAAGAGGAAAGAGAGGAAGAAGTCTGACATTTGTGAGGTCTGATTGACAGATATTTTTTCCCTTTCCCTCATTATTTTGTTTGACTCTCACAGCACCCCTGCAGAGTAAATTATTACCGCATGTGACAGAAGAGTCAATGACCCCAGCAGACAAATCTAGTAGCCTAAAGTCATCTGCTACAAGCAGGGAGAGCTAGAATTCAGGTCGGTCTGTCAGGCGTGTGTGCCCTGCTCCTGGTCTTCCTATATGTATTTGTTCAAAGGCAGAAAGGCTACCTGGGAGCCCCTGGCACTGTGCTGACAGGCATGGGATGAGTTCTGCTCAGTAACCCCAGGCCCCTCAGTGTCTGGTGATGGCAGATGAGTCAATAAATATTTACAAAGTGAATGAAAGTCACGTGTTAAGGTAGAAAATTAATTATTTCACCAAGTGGCAGGTTGTCAGTGATAGGAAATTTGTTATTTTTATAGCATTATTGAATTACTGAAAATGTGACATTTATTAACACAGACTTCACTCAAGTGACTATGTTGCAGCTTAAAGATCTGTGTTTGGAATTGGACAGTATGTGAAAAACTGACACAAAATAAAACTCAAAATATGTCAATAAATTTTTAAAAGACTGAAGAGACAAATGCCTCCAGAGAAAAGTAAACTGTAACTTTAGTATCTTTTAAAAAGTAGTAAGATAAACTTGATTCATGTATACTCTTTTTTCTTTTTCCTCAAAGTTTAAATGTTCATAATTACCGTTGTGAACTTTTTTTTTCTGGTACCGGGATTGAACTCGGGACCTTGTGCTTGCAAGGCAGGCACAGTAGCACTGAGCTACATCCCTGGCCCCTTTGTGAAAAATTTTAAAGCACTATTTAGCTTTATGTAAAGGACAGCACAAACAACTTTCATTCAAATTGAAAATTGAAGTAAATGTAGTATTTCTACAAGCAACATACTATGATGATAGCTGGCCATATAAATGATATTATTAGCTGTGTATTTCAAAAGGATTTTGATAAAAATGTAAAAGGACTCGCTGAACATGGATATTTTATTAACCCACAGGACCATGTCTTTATCAGGCCTGGGATCTGATGGAAGTTCTACTAGGTTGAAGAAATCAAGTTAAATAAGGATTTTTCATTAAAGGCTTTAAAAAGGTAACAACTACTGCCATAGAGTCTCCTCTTTGTACTATGTTGGAATTGGTTGAACTTAGTTTCCCATTTCTTCAGTAGATGGGCTTGAGTAGCAAAGCCAGGCACATTTAGGAGGAAAGGATATTTTTTTCTTTTAATCCATTTGGCCATGGTATTTTTTTTTTTTTTGGTAGGTACCAGGGATCAAACTCGGGTCCTTGCGCTTGTGCAGCAGGCAGCGAAACCACTGAGCTAAATCCCTGGCCCTGGCCATGGTATATTTAAAACTAACAAAAACCAGTCCTATCATGGTGAAGGGGAAAGGTTTCCCTTCTGCCCCCCCCTCCCCAACTCCCTCCTAAATAACTTTCACACTAGCAAGTTGACTTCCTTAGAAGATCATTTCACAATCTTAGTGAAGCCATACCAAGTATTTTGCAACTTCATACAGCTTTTGTTGAGGGTGACCATTCCCTTTTCTTGAGAGGAATGGAATGCCTCTTGATTTTTATGAGCCATCCCTGATGGGTGGGTGCTGTCTGGTGGTCTCTCAGTGGACAGCTGCCTCCATTGCTGCAAAGAACTTAGTATTTAGGATTTATCTTCCTTGGGTTAAAAGGAGGTACCATCTGCCCTTGGGCTTTGCATATATTGTAGTTCTATACATAGTATAATTTTGTGGGATTCAGAACTATAAATTGTTTTCAAGTGGTTATCTTGACTGAGCAAGCTAATTTGTATCAACTAGGTGAAAGCAAAATGTTATTTGCATTTATTTAGCCTTTAAACTTTCAAGTGAAATATGCTTTTAGTAACACTGAGAAAAAAAGACATCATTTTCATAAACTACCCAATTGTGACATTAGTTTTTAATTTCTTTTCAAGTTATGTCAGTGTCCTAACCTACATTATAGCTTCTGACATAATATCAGACATCTGAGGTCATTTAAAAATAGAATTTGATGATTTGTTGTGGTCATTTATTATGATCTAATTGAATCCTTTTTTATTTTTTTCTCTCTTTTTGAGGATGATTAACTTTACTTTCTCTCTACATACAGTGTGACTTTGGAGGGTGATTTGAGATGAGTGTGAAATTTTTAGTAATGATGTCCATTTATTTTTTTCTTTTTTTTGATACTGGGGATCGAACCTTGGGTCCTTGTGCTTGCGCAGCAAGTGACAAAACCACTGAGCTAAATCCCCAGCCCTGTCCATTTATTTTTTGAAGTGTAAGGCTCACAAAAATGTTATTTCTTTAAAAAATACAGATAGGCCTTGCTTACATTTATATGTGACAGCCCTTCTAAGCTGTTCATTACTGAGTCCAATGAATTTTTGCTAAGTTCTTGCTTTGGGCTAAGCACAGTACTAGAAACAAGGGAGAATTTGGGATTAAAATGTGAGAAGTTCTGCCTTTAAGGAGCTTATCATCTAGACCTGCACTACCTGACACATTAGCCAGCCCTGGGGTGACTGAGCAGGGAAATGTGCTTGGTCCAAATTGAGATGTGCTGTAAATGTAAACTATTAAGGATTTCAAAGACTTAATATCAAAAAGAAAGCAAAATACCTGGATAATTTCTATGTTGATTACATTTTGAAATGATAGTATTTTGGCTATTTGAGGCTAATAAAATAAATTCTTAAAGTTAATTTCACCAGATTTAAAATATCTTTAAAAAAATATGGATACTATAAAATTTTAAATTTTATATGTAGCTCTTATACTTTTTTGGATAAAACTGATCTACAAGGGTGGCTGTACTTTCTTCCAATATTGTCACTAAGGGAAAGTATCCACCCAAAGATAAATCAGTGTTTTCCCCATAATTACAAATGTTAAAATAACATTTAGGGGTCAAAATCAAAGATAACAGGACAGGAGATCAGAGTTTAGGGTTTCTTCTTAGCCCTTTAATTATTCAATTATTATGTAAATACATGGCTAGATAGTACAGGTTTTCCTTTCACACTGTGATTTAAAAAAAAGTTGTAGTAATGCTGAAACCAAGGCTCCCAGGTTCTCAGACAGGACAGAAATAACAATTAAAGAAAGAAGCCATGGGGAAAAGATAGCCATCCCCATGCAGTGATGATTGCTTAATGTGTGTAAAGAGGTTGAGGAAACATACCTGAGATTGTCACTACTGAGAAGGACATAGGCAGGAGAGATAGCTCAAAATACATTAAAGGAGGTTATGATGATGATGATGATAGTAATAAATGCACCACGTTAACTACATTTGACATTTATTGGAAGAATCAGGACCTTTAGTTGGCATTTCTCCATTATCCTGTTCAATACTCTACACCAATTCTAGGAAATTAGTTGTGTTAGGGCTAGTTAACTGGGAAGTGGTGGTGTCACAGTCAGAGTAGAGCTGGTGGCTTGGTCTTTTCTTCAAAATGTACTCTAAAAGGCTTCCTGAGTGCACTCATCACAGCATCTGCCGTGGTGATCAGATGTGCTCCCAACCCAAGCATTAGAGATCACCACCAACTTCCCTTTTGTTATAAGAGAACAAAGTGAACTTGCAATGAGCTCTTAACAGGCCACTTTGTGTGGTTTTGCACAAAGATCTAAAGATCTTTGAGATAGATTGAGGGTTAATTTCAGGTAAAAACTTTTTACTGCCAAGTAATTATAGTAAATAAGACTAGAGGATTTGTAATATGAACATTTTAGTAGAGCTAGCCTCTCCATTATTTTCACATTTATTATCTCCTTCATGTTTTACCAAACCCACAAAGGCAAGTAGTTACTATCCTCATTTTATAAAACTAGACTTTGAGGTTGAAGATCTCAGATCTGGCCGGTGGGTGGGGAGGGCTGGACTGTGGGAAGGACCAAGCTGCAAGTGCCTGAGAACCGGACTTGGGTTCTCAGAAGCTACAACTTTGATCACCAAATCACTCAGGATCCAACAAGAAAAGCAGTATTTAAAACAGAGAGATTTTAGTTAAGGGAATTGCAGAAGTGGAAGAACAGAGAGGCCATATGGGATTACTATAGCCATCAGAAGTTGTCAACAGCAATAAACAATCCACACCCCAAAGTAGGCACACTAGAGCCACTAGAACCGAAAGGCCATTGTTATGGCTCGCTTCTAGATGTCCCCTCAAAGCCTTGTTTACTCATAGGTGGGGGGCTTTTGGAGCTGGCTGAATCTAGAGTATGTGATAGTGGGATTAAGGATGTGCCATGCTAAATTAAATTAGTGCACTGATTGGAATTAGCAGATTTCTGGGTGTGGCTGAATGTGTTTACTGAAGTCAGAAGCCCACCCTGAGTATGAGTGGCACCACATAAAAGGCTTGTATCCTGGGCGGGATAAAAGGGAAAGTCAGGCTGGCCACTATTGTTGCTTCCTACTTGTCTTGCTGTGGACTCTTTCTCCTCTGTTATGTCCCTGTGCCACCTTGGAGCCAGCTAACTATGGACTGAAACCTCTACAAACTGAGCTGAAATAAACCTTTTGTCCTTTAGCTTTGGCTGTCAGATATTTTGTCTCAGCAATGAGAAAGGTGACTAAGAACCTCAGCTAGCAGCTCTGCTGAGACCCCCTCCTTCTTTGCTCTGCCAGGGGTGGAGACTGTCCTGCATTACCTATTCCCCTGCCGAGGCTTCAGTCCACTGCTAAAACCTCATGGACGTCACCCAGCAGGTGATCTTTTTTTTTTTTTTTTGGTACCGGGGATCGAACTCCAGTCCTTGTGCTTGCGCAGCAGGCATCGAAACCACTGAGCTAAATCCCCGGCCCAGAGCAGGTGATCTTTTGGACTTGGGATCTGAGGAAATCTGCTCAAGGCCCAGCTTCTGCCATACAAAGCAGAGAAGGGGAGGACAGGGGAGGATCTGATCTGCCTGGGCAAACTATTTAACCTCGGAAATGGGGAGGTCCCAGAGTTGAGGACTCAAAAAGATAATGCTTATAAAGCACTGGTCTGTGAAAATAGCTCAAAAAAGGTTGGCAAAACCTCCCTTTCCATGGGAATAACTACAGTTAGGCAAACAGTAGTTACCAAGTAGCTTGAAAATCGTAAGCTATAGTATGTCATATCCTGTTTGTCTCTCAGAGCACCGGGAGCAAAACAAGGATTTCTCTTCATCATGGATTTTACTCTCCACACTTGTTCTCTTTGGAATTTTCTTTTTAAATTAATTCATAAAGAAAATTAATTTATAAGGAATATCCATTACATTTTCTAAATTGAGAAACCTAATTTTGTCAGAAGGTAGTAGACTACAACAGCTAAGACCTCCCTGAGAGAGCTCATACAGGCCTTCCATAGGGTTGCTTTTCTCATATTTTTAGTCCTACCTTATTTTTAAAAATCCCTCAGTCTCAAGTTTAGTCTTATTAAATTAAAGACTGCTGTACAGTAATGCTTTAAAAAGCACAACTAAATTACTTTGAAAACAAATTTGTAATGGGAATAAAAGAAGGCTCAGCTAGAACTCCAGCTCTTTCCAGAGGATAAAATGTGATTTCTGTGTTGCCATTATAATTTCCAGTACATCTGAGTGCATTTTATATCATATTTGGGTGGGAGGAGAAGGGAAGATGCATGAAATTAAATTAAAAGATAAACTTTTTGTTAATCTAATTTTAGATGCATTTGTTAAATGCCATAAACTATAGACTCAATGTAGAAACCTTTCAAAGGATTTCTGAATTTGGAGAGTTGAGGTGATTGAAGCATATAGGAGCGTCCTAGATTGTCAATTGTTACAATAATATCAGTATTAATATCACATGTACATAATGTGTTTATATCTTGACTTAAAAGAGAGCTACGATACACATACACATGAACAGAAAAGGAAGGTAAGCTGGTAATGGACATAGCTTGATCCATAGAAAAACTTACCAATTAGGTCAATTGGAACAGCCCATCCATCAGTCCCTTCAGCCTGTCTAATGTCTCACTTCTTTGTTTCAGCTTCAAGAACTCACACATGGCCTCCAACATCTCCCTTCTTTCTATTTTTTTTTCTTTCTGGTACCGGGAATTGAACTTAGGACCTTGCACTTGTGAGGCAGGTGCAGCGCCACAGAGCTAAATCCCTGGCCCAATCATGTCCCTTCTAACACATGTGTTCCTTTGTGAAGGGCTTCCCTGCATAACCTTCCCTGCATATGCCTCCATCATCACAACCAGCAGATCTTAACTCCCCATTTGTGAGACATACAGGCAAAACTTCATTGATTACGGGAGAGGTATGAGCTTAGAATAGGGGATCTGAATTACAATGTTCAAGGGTGTGCAGTGAGCCCAGGCCAGTGCCTGTCAGGCTGTACCTCGTGGGAGCCATTCATAAGTGGGACTGTATCTCCAAGCAGATAGTTACATTGTGCTTCCCACAGGATCCATGCCAGTTGTAAGAGAATTGCAGAAAGGAAGTGGGTAAGGACTCTGTTCTAACCAGGCAGGTCAGAGTTTGGTTAAGGATTTGTACCTACGCACAGGCAGAGCTGAGAGAGAACTGTAATAGCCTCAGGAAACAAACAAAAAACAGCCATAAAAATTCAGCAGTACACAGAGCTACGTCTCTGCCCAGTTCAAGGTAGCAAGACGGAGCCAGGCATTGTGAGCAGGTGTAGATGGATTCTTGGCCTGAGTGGAATGAGCTTCCAGACTGGACACGATGTGACCTACAAGTTCCAAGTGTCCAGACAGACCAGAACTGCTGGCCTGCCAGTCAGGCAGCACCCCTGTAGTGGAGATTACCCTTGGGTTGCACCTGAAGGTCCAGTGCCTATACTTAGTAAAGACTCACATTATTAATAAGGTCACTTTCAAGTAGAATGACCATACATTTCAGTTTTCCCAGAACAGTCCCTCTTACGACATATTTCTCAATATCTACTTTCACTCTCATAAGTGCCCATTACTACCTTGAAGGGTGTAGTCCACCAGTTGCTGATGGTCCCAGCATCCCTGTGGGTGCTGGGTACCTTGTGTTCCCTCCTTCTGTTAGAGCCTTCTGTTGGTGCACTACTTCATTTCCAGTGCTCTCTGAAGAAGCTTGCACTCAAGTGAGGCAGTGAGTGAGGAGTTGCATAATGACCAAAAGCTCAGCTAACTTGAGGAATCAAAGCCTTATTTAGAGTCAGTAGATGGAAATGACAGGCTGATACTTAGAATAAGGATGGCATCCTGCTTATTAAGGGGTTTTGGTTGTTAGTTTGCAAGTGGACTTAGAATTAGTCCTTATTTTTACTTCTTGGCAATTTAACTGAAATAAAATCCACTGTAATTAAATGTGGCATTTTAAACTCATAACACCTTTATGTGAAATCTAAACATGTCTTATAAATGCTGATATTTTGTTCCCACACAGCTTCCTGAAGCATATTGATACAAAGCCCTTACTACTATAGTCCCAACTCTCAAAAGTAAAGTTTGCAGTCCGTACTTTATAGGATTGTCTAAACTGCTTGGTTTTATAGTCCATAGCAAATGGTGTGAAAATTTTATTATACTGCATATGTGTTATAATATTTAAAACACAAGCCATATATAGAGAGATGTATTTAAAATGAATTATGATTTTTTTACCTGCTTCATGGAATTAATTGTGCATTTGTATCTAGAAGTTTTCTCTCAGAAGCTGGGACTTCTAGCAATAATGGTTGGAAATGATGACACAAGATTCATTGAAGCAGTTAAATTACTTTAGTCATTGGCAGCATATACCATTGAAAATGCATTAATGATGAGATTTTGCTGGTTTTTAAAACTGCTTTTCATTTTAGTTTGAGGAAGCTAATTAATTTGGAATAGACTTGTGGGTTTTAAAAAGGTATACGATGATTCAGGAAAATGGCAGAACTGGACCTTGTGCAGTCCAAATTGGCATGGCTCTATTTTGCAAATGCTCTGAATTAATTATTTGAATCTTCTGGATTTCTGCCATGTAGGAATTGACATTTTTATTGATTCCTTTTTTTTTTTTGATTTCTTAACCGAAGTGAGGCTTTTAATTTTAAAAAAATGGGACTATTGGAATTATATAAAGCAAATGTATATTGATGCTTAAGCCAGGTAGATAAAACAGTGAAGGCATGCCTGTGCCACTTCAGTAGATAAACTGTGTTAAGAAATCTTTTATTTGCACATAACACCTGTAAGTAAACAGTGGATTTAGAATTTACTGTCATTTTTAATTTTTTCAGTAATAAAAAATTGAATTGTAACAATGTGTATTATAACATTTTCAGATTTTGTAACTATTTAAAAACAATCTCAAAAGTATATAGATGTCTGTAGTGTTTCAAGTGGTGATCCTTCAAGTAGTAATCTTTGAGTTCAGTCATTTGACAAACTAAATAACATTTGAATACCGTATATCCTTTCATTCAGTTTTATTAGACTGTTCAGGCAGAAACAAAATAAGTACCTAGAGGAATGGGCTGGTGATTCTCAAAGTTATAAAATGAATGAGGATTTATCCATTTGTTGACCTCTGAAAATAGGTGGAGAGTTTTATCTGCACACATAGGAGACATGCCATGTTATCATCGGTTTCATACATATTTGTGTTGTTCTGCCTGTAGCCCAGGAACATGTACTCCCAGGTCTCGGAGGCCTTCTCCGAGGAGGTGCTGACCCCTCTCCCACAGAGGCTGGCTGCCTTGCTCTAGCCTCCTCTTGCCTGCTTCTCCTTATCCTGTCCCAGGCCTCCTGACCTTCTTTAAATATCAAAGTCCCTTTCCTGCCTCCTGTATTTGCATTTGCTGTTTCATCTGATTGGCCTTCCCTTCTTTTTTTTTCCCATTAGGATCCAGCTCAAAAGTCACAAAAGTCAGCCTTTGGGAAAAGCTAATGGTGATCCCATCCCCTTTTGCTTTCACAAGGACTTCACGCCTTCAGAGATGTCCCCTTTCTCCTACACCTTTCCTTTTCCCTTCTTTACTGGATAAATCTCTTCAGCATAGAAATCTCCAGTATCTGTAATTTACACAGACACTCTCTTTCTCTCTTAACTACCACTTCTTTGTGCACAGAGTGATCTGTTTTCAACTGTCTCTATCCTGTACTCCTTTTGAGTCTTCAGCTCCCTCCAGGGGTCTTCTTACCTCTCACCCTACAACACTTGGCAGGATCATCAAAGAACTCCATGCTGTCAGATTTCAAGCACACCTTACTAATTTAGTGTGAAGAAAATTAAAGGAACAAAAAGACAAAAGGGCCAGGGATTTAGCTCAGTGGTGCCACCACCTGCCTCACAAGCGTAAGGTTCTGAGTTCGATCCTTGGTTCCAAAAAAAGACACAAGACATACAGAAAAGAAAAAATAAAATGGCAGATGTGAATCCAGTTATATCAGTAATATTAAAGATGAATGAATTAAATAATCCAATCAAAGTTAGAGAAAAATCAGAGTGAATTTAAACAGAAAAGTTTCAATTACAGTATGTGTTAAAATGGTAAATTTTATGTTGTTTTACTGTTGTGTATTTTACCACAATTAAAAGTGTTTTAAGTTGTTATGACTATACGCCACGTAATACATTGAAATCTAGAATTGAAGTTTTGTCTTTTAAACCACTTTGTTTTTAGTACTTTAGTTGTAGACTTTGAAAGGGAGGTCATATTACTAAATTGGACCTTTCAATCAGCAGCATAATTTTGCTTTTTTTATGATACATTGGACAACTATATGTATAGTGTGACATTAGGCTCAGTGAGGGACTAAATAAGGAAGTAAATAAGTTTTTAAAAAAATTCTTTTATTGGTACATTTTAGGTATACAGTACGTTTACATTTATCATTGGGTGCTTTACCTGTACATGATGTATCTTGGTTCTTATTTTTTCCCCATTCCCTGTGCACCCTTCACCCCCTCCACCCTTCCCTATTTACATAGATTTCGTTTCCATTTTTTTTTCTTTTCTCATAATTTTTCCTTTCCCTTCTTCCCTTTCCCCTTCCCCTCCCACCACCCCTACCCCTTTGGACCTTTTCCTATTTCAAATTATCAATTATTCATTTTGATCATTTTAATCCTTATTTACACTTTCAGTTTCTCACACTAGAGAAACTATTCGGTATTTACACATGTGAGTCCTATTTATTTCACTTAGGAGTATGGCCTCAATATGCATCCATTTAGCTATTAATGTGTCAAATTTTTCATTTTTTATATGACAGCTGAGTATTACTCCATTTTATTTAAAAAAAACCACATTTTTCATTTTCAAGTCACCAGTTGATGGGCACTTGGGCTGTTTCCAAGCTTTAGCTATTACAAACTGTGCCGCTATAAACATGGGTGCACATATATCACTGTGGTTTGATTCTTTTAATTCTTTTGGGAAGATACCCAGCAGGGGAATAGCTGGGTCAAATGGGACCTCTAGTCCTAGTTCTTTGAGGTATCTCCGTACTGACTTCCACAGTGGTTGCACCAGTCTATACTCCCGCCAGCAATGGAGAAGGGTTCCTTTCTCCCTCCTCCCCACCAGCGTTTGTTATTGGTTGATTTCTTCATAGCAGCCATTCTTTCTGGAGTGAGGTGGAATCTCAGTGTTGTTTTCATCTGCATCTCTCAAATGACCAGTGATGTTGAACTTTTTTCATATATTTGTTTGCTGCTTACCTCTTTGTCTGAGAAATGTCTGTTCATTTCAGATGCCCGTTTCTGAATTGGGTCTTTGAGTTTGAGGGGGTCTGATTTTTTTCAATTCTTTATATATTCTAGATAGTAGACCTTTGTCTGAGGTACAGCTGCTAGAAATTTTTTCCCACATTGTAGGTTGTCTCTTAGCTCTGTGGGTGGTTTCTCTTGCAGTGCAGAAGCTTTTTAATAAGATGAGATCCCAGTTGTTGATTCTTTCTGCTAGCTCCCATGGAAATAAATAAATTTTTAAAAAGTGAAGACTCCTTCTTAGAAGCATGTGTTTTAGTTGGGGAAGGAAAGTTTACAGATTTTATTTTTTAAAAATAAATTTTATTTTATTTTATACAGATTTTATAAACAAGGATTGTATTTAGGGAGAAATAGACAGGAAGATACAAGCTACCAAGAAGGGTCTAGAAAGCAAGGTAGAGTATCTCGACACAGGAAGTTGCATGAGATGCAGGAGTAGATTCTTGACAAAGATAGTGTTGCAGTGAAACTCTGGCTGCTGGATTCTCGGAACCTGAGCAGCAGGAAGCAGCAACATGTTGATGCAGCCGCACTGCAGAATAATGAAGGGCGTTGGGGGGACTGCACAAGCCTGGGTGTGGGTGTTTGCATTAGTTACTCTGCTTCTCAAACCCTTGGTCCCCTCACCTGTAACATGAAAGTGAGCACACCTACCTCCAAGTTGTCCTGAGGATTAGAATCAAGACAGTCCAGTGCTTACTACATGGAAAACAATAACTGGCAGAAATAGCAGTTGACATACTTGAGTGTGGCTGGAGTTGCTGCTCAAAGTGTAAGGAGATTTAAGCTTTCCTGTAGATGCGCTGATACTAGGTACTGCCTGGATTCCATACTTTGATGAATAGCGCTTCTCTTCTAGCCCTCCCTCACTGGCTCTACCTGTATACCTATAGGCAAGTTACCTCATCCCTCTGTGGGTGGTAGTCATGATAATAATGTATAAGGACTGCTGAGTACATAGCAACTTGTGCTTAACAAACTGTATAGCTATGTATGGATGATTACAAATTCCTAGGCCAGAAGTTCAGATAGTGGAGTCATAGGTAGAAATGGGTCTGTGAAGTCAGGAACTGATCAAGGAAACAAAGTGAGCTTGGTTTTAGAGGAATTTGATAGAGATCCACTTTATGAATCAAAGCACAGAGTATGTTTTGAAAAGTAATTTTCGTTAACAGTTTTTCTCTTCATTGTAACCTTTTTATAGCCAATGAACATTGTTTAAACATTGACTAGTGTTATACTAATATAATTATTTGATTTTCTGATAAATGTTATAGATGAAATTTTATTGGTAAAAGCTGAAAAAAATCTTACATTGTTGATCTGTTATATACTTTAAACTTTGTCTCTTGCATCTCAAAGATGTCTTGTACTGAGATTTTTAAAAATTCCTTTTTGAGATGTTTGATATAAAGGTTATATAATTTGTCTTTTTTTGGCTCCGGGGATCGAACTGAGGACCTTGCACTTGTGAAGCAGACACGGTGCCACTGAGCTAAATCCCCACGGGCCCCCTCCCCTTTTTGAGATAGAGTCTCACTGTGTTCTAGGCTGTCTTTGAACTTGCTGTGTAGCCCAGACTGGCCTTGAATGTGCTATCCTTCTTCCTCAGCCTCTCAGAATGCTGAGATTACAGGTGTGCATTAGCACACCCTGTGATTTGTTATCTACAAATTGAAGAAACAACACAATTTCTGCTTTTTGAAAAAGAAAATGTACCTAACAAAAACTCATTTTGCTTTAGCTAAGGAATTAACTAATTTTGTATTTTTGTAATTCCAAGGCATTCATTGGTGTTATTGACATTCTCAGTTGTTTGAAAGGAGTTACTGTTTTGACTTCTGGCACTGGTCCCGCCAGGACTTCTAAAATATAAGACAAGCCCCATTCCCTTAAAAAGTTCACCTTCTACTTGAGGAAAAAAGACTAACCTACGTTACAAAACTAGAGAACTGAGTAAGACTATCATTCAATGTTAAATTGTAGGATAGGGACTGCAAATTCTATACTAGTTTAGGGAAGAGGCAACATTGAGGGCTGGACCAGTGTGGATTCACGAACGACTTGGAACTTAACAGAATATTGTACAGAGAGCTGAGTTTCTCTTTTATATGATTTATTAGTTTATTTCTTGTTTTTCTGATCTAATTGTGCCCTACCCCTACATACAAAAATTTCATATGTATATAAACTATTGGACTAAGAAAAGCCTCGGAAAGAAGTTTTTTCCTATAATATAGAAAAAATGAATAAAGTTACTTCATAAACTGCCAGTGAGTCAGATTTCCTTAAAAATTAAATTTAAAAATTAGGAATTTTTAACATTTCTGGTTGAAAGAGCTGCTGTTCTTCACTGCAGTAGATTTGGCCCAGAGCAACGGCTGTGCCTACAAAGGGACAGGTCTCTGTGAAGCTTTCTTTCTGATTCCTGACTACCTCTGCTTGGCCACATTTTTTCCCCCAACTCCCTAGCATGGTCAGATTTAGAGATTAAAAAATGAGAAAAATAAATCTTCCCCCAAAGCTATCCTGAAGTGGTTTAGAAAAATTATTGACTGAGGAGTTACTTCTTCGAATTGATCATATTTGGCCCTAAGTAGTGACATATTTGGACATATGTGATTCAACTTGCATGCCTTTTAAAATTCAATATAATTTAGTAGAAAGTTATTAACAATTAAAGTTTTATAACCATGTCTTCAAATAGCTTTGTAGTATAAGAAATCAGCAGGCTTTATAATGTGCTAAATATAAAATTACCATCTACACAGTTGAGCATCGTTGACAGTTTTCACATCAAGTCGGGCCGCTTAAGTACCATTATTGTAGATTGTAAATTAAAATGCATTAGCATCAATACTTTCACTAGAATATAAAGTCTAATTTATAGGAGCTCAGTGCTTTTACTATTAAGTTTTTCATTACTGGAAAAAACCCAAAGAATTTTATTGCAGTTTACATTGGACACAGATGTAGATTATGGTTTTGTAAATTTACTTGAATAAATATTTCAGTACTAGTGAAAATGTTTCACCAAATGAGTGTTGTCATTAAAGTGGTATTGTGTTTTACTACAGTCTTCTGATTTCACAATTAAAGACCTCATTGTTTTAAAGGCAAGTGTAACCCATCACATTAAATGATTTGGAACCTTTAGCCTGAGGATGAAAGCTTCATTTTATAGAAATTGGAAATTTGTTTTATTTATGTGTAGCTTTTTGAGCACTGTCGGTTCACCTACACTGCAATGAGAATTACCATAAGGTGTAAAGTAGAGGAATTACTGGAATAATTCTAATTACAAGGTGCTTTGAGTGAAGTCATTTGATTATATTTTAACAGAAAAATTATGACTATTGGAGGATCTTAGCTTCAAATTTGTACTTTTTATATGTAGATTCTTTTATATGAGTTAGATTGTAATCTTAACTAAATAATGGGGTTTAAAATAAACACATGACTCTGAGAAATAGTTTGCTTTTTTTGTTCCCTAGAGGATGTGGAGATGCAGCTTTCTGAAGCTTTATTTTTGTTGCAGTGTGCGACCATGGGTAGTGTGGAGGATGGAAAGATTACCTGGGGATGAAAGGGGCTGTTTCACCACCAGGAGTGCCCAGCCATCAGGGAAACTGGGAGAAGAGAAAGCCACCATGCTGAGAACTCTCTAGCTTTTATTTAGAATATCACTGTGAGAGAAAAAGCAGAAGTGCAGTTTGGGCATGGAGCTGTCTCAAGGCTAAGCAGTTTTTCTTGGGGAGAGGGGAAGGACAATAGCCAGACACAACATACTTTACTAATCTGAATTTACTGTTGTTTAACCATAATTTAACTATTCGTTCCTCACAGATCCTGTGTGCCTTTTGCCCCACAGTTTAATTATTTATTTTCGCAGAGCCTGCGTGCCTTTTGCCTCACACTTCAATAATTTGTGTACTTTTGGCTTGTATTTTAACCATTCACTCCTCATAGAGCCTATGTGTTTTTGCCTCACAATTCAATCATTTAATTTAATCATTCACTCCTGGCCAGGTCCCCCACATATTTAGGGAAGTATCTGGTTATCTTGGACAGTTTCCCAGTGTATCTTGTGCATTGTAGTCATTTGGGTTTGCTCAGAAACTCTATGGTTACATTAAGTAAAGACCCACTTAAAGACCCAGAGGAAGTGACATTCATTCTGTTTCTTCTAAGACAGATTAACCTTCAACAAATCCTTAGTGATCAGAGTATTGCGGTTACATATTTATGATGGTACTTATTTGTTTTTCTCTCATGAAGAAATAATCTTAGCCTGAAGTGTATTTATTTAATAGGGTCTAATGTAGGGTCCACAAAATTCCAAACAGAACTTAAAGCTCTTTTCAAATAGAGAAGAATTTTATCATTAAAACAACTTTATAAAGTGGGTACTATAAATAACATGTAAGAGGTGGGTATTATTTTGATGCCTATTTTACTTGGCAGGAAACTGAAACATAAAAGACATGTAGTGCTGGCTCACATCTTACGGCCCATAGTATTTCTGTGGGAGATTCCTAAACTAGAAAGTTTATAAACTAATGAACTGGTTTGCTCCATCTTGTTATAAAGAAAACCATTTCACCAACTATCAGTAAAAGTTCTTTCAGTTTTGATTTTGGTTTTTTAATTAATGAAATTCTGTTACTTATATCTATAAATTATGTAGTTTCCTTTTCTATCCTGTCTCTCAGTTTGTCATTTCTATTTAGAGTGGCCTTAAAAATGTCCTTTTACAACCCTGTAAAACATTTATTCTTTACTTTTACTGTAATATTTAAGGTTGACATTCTTTCCTAGGAAATGATCATCTTTCTCTTTGCCTTCTGAAATTTATGTTAATGGTCCATGATCTTAAACTTCTTAGAGGAAGGGGGATGGGTGTGCATATCACTTTCACAATCTGATCACAGTCTTGTGGAGCCTCCAAAATCAATTTGTGGCCCCTCAGAGACTAACATCTATGTTAGGGACATCTTTGTCTTTGAAAGCACAAGGAGGGCTGGGGATTTAGCCCAGTGGTTCCGGTGCCTGCCTCACAAGCGCAAGGTCCTGAGTTCAATCCCCCCATACCAAAAAAAAAAAAAGAAAGCACAAGGAAACCCTAAGGACTACACCTGTTATAAAGAGAATAACTTTTGCCATTAAACTATTCTTTGCATGTGTTACATTTGTGAGCCACTGGTCAAGTAGACCACTTGTGGTTCAATATAAGTGAGTCATCTGTAATCCAGCTAAAGTATACAGAATTTTTAATTTATATTTCTCTGTACATAACTTTTTCTCTGAGTGCCTTAAAGTTTTTCTCTTTGTATTTTGTTTTCAGCAGTTTGACTGTGATATGTCTACTTGTGTATAGCCTTGATCCTGCTTGATCTAATTTTAGAAAATTCTAGGACACTATCTATTATTGTCTCTCTCTCTCTTCACTGGAATTCCATTTTCACAGCATCTCTTGGGCATTCTGTTTTGTACATCCCCCCACCCCAGTCTTTTCTCTGTCTATATTTTAGTTTGGTTAATTTCTCCTGACTTATCTTCAAGTTTACTGATTCTTTCCTTGGTTATGTTTAGTCTGCTTATTAGCCTATCAAAGGAATTAATCATCTCTGATATTGTAGATTGTAAAAATAGTATTTCCATTGGACCATTTCTTATAATTTCCATCTTTATGTGAATGATCTGATCATGCACATTGTTCACTTTTTCTACTGGATCCTTTAACATATTAATCATTGTTGTTCTGAAGTTCCCATCTAATAGTTCCAACATCTGTGTCACCTCCAAGACTGTTGTTTTCCTTTGACTATGAACTCTTCTTTCTTACTTTTTTTTTCTTTTCTTTTTCTTTCTGTGTGTCCTGTAATTTTTACTGAATGGTATGCATGCTTCAGACTGAGATATTAATTATCTCACAAATATTATTTGTGCTCAGAAATGGGCATGCTAGGTTGAGATGGAGAATTTCAATTGGTGTGTTTTGAGTTACCATTTAACCTCTTTCATTGTACCACTGGCTTCAGATTCTTCTACCAGCAGGCCACTGTCACCTTGTGCTTCTGGTGAGGCTAGGATTCTGGAGGGATTACTCAGTGTTCCTGGTCTACCTTCAGCTTTCATCTGTGAATGCCTGTGTCAAAGAGGGATCTCTTTCCATCCTCTTTTCTTTCCTCTAGTGGTAGAAAGCTGCTACTAGGTGCTAAGCTTTTGGTAAGGTCATGGAAATTCTTGGCCTCCCTGGTCCAGGTTTAGTCTTAGGCAGTTCTCTGTACCTGGGTCTCAGGGGTGGAGCGTCTCAGCATTCCCGCCCTGCTCTCATATAGCAGCCAAATCTACCTGTATCTGTGTTGAATTTGGGCAGGAGATATAGTTTTCTACCCTTCACCTGGTCATAGCAGAAACCTGCTTTTTTGTTGTTGTTGTACCGGGGATCAAACTCAGGACCTTGCACTTGTGAGGCAGGTGGGGGAACCTCTGAGCTAAATCCCCAGCCAGAAATCTTCTTTTATTAATATAGACTCCTGAGTCCAAATGGTTCTATCCCTTGGCCCAGTGAATATTTGCCCTATTCTAGAGGAAGATGGTTTCCTAATGGCCCAGATAGAAAGGGTTTATGGTCCTTCCTTCATTTTTGTAAGGCCTTTGCTTTGTGTGAGAGGAGAGTTGGAGAAATAGGCAGTTTCATGCTGTCCCCAGGAGCAGCCCTCACTTGCCCCAAAGAAACTGATATACTCTAAATTGATAAACTAGCCCACACTTGGCCTTTCTGAATTCTTTGGAATTTTAACTAATTTCTTCTTAAGGGTTTCCATGGAGCTAACTTGACTCATGTTCTACCAAACCTGAAACAGTTTCTATGTCCTGTCTCTCCTGGACAGGCTTACATTCTTTGGAATTTGGCTTCATTGGTTGCCTGAGATGCTTTGTGATGGGTACAAGAAAAGTTACAACCTTATAGATAATCTGTTTTTTTCTTTTTAAGATGAGAGTGGCAGTCTTGTTTGGACTTCTGTATCCTGAACAACCATGTGAATTGTACTTGTTCCCACAAAGTGGGAACATCACCCAAAAGTTCCCAAGCCATCTGTATAGTCATTTTAAACAATATATTGAATAGTAATGTCCTCTTTACTTTCTTGCATTATTATAGACCAACAAATGAAAAAAAGAAGTCCTGAGAAGAAAAGTTCCCAAGCCATTAGTAGATCTGTATTTTCTTCAGTTTCTTTTCGAAGCTCAGTGGAGGTGAGCTTTTGGAATACAGTAGATTATATTGCAGAGTAGGAGGACCAGTTGAGGAGAGACATCCATGGGCCAAGTAGCTTTTTATTACTTGTAGAAAGAGGCCCTGGACATGAGCCAGAAGCACCATTTGACCATATGTAGCATTTTATCAAATTATTCTATTTTTTTAGTTCATTTTATTTTATAAATTGACCTTCAGAGTGTCAATTTTGTTTTGGATCCTTTTTTTCTTTTCTTTTTGCTCATCTTAGAGAGCATATCAAAGTTTTAAAGATGTATGAAAAACCTTGTAATGTAACCCTGATGTGGCCAGCATGACTTACTCTTTCAATTCACAATTGTCATTGAGCTGAAGAAAGGTCAGGGCTTACTGTGCTTGTTTAATGGGGCCCAAGTTCTTCCTTGGGATTTTTTGTTTTGTTTTGTAAAACACAAAAGTTTCTTTAATCCAATGTTTCTCAACTCTCTGTAATTTTACACCCCCCCATAAATATATAGGGTGTGTACCTTTCTTTAATGTTATTTATAATTCATATAAAACAACTTGACTCAAACCGAAGACTAAGGGGCTGCTTTGTTTTCATACTCTACCCCTCTCTTCATTCTGATGCCTTCTCCCATCTGCACACCTGAATTACTGCCTAGACTTGCTCACTGTTTTGCTGGGATGTTGAACCTGAATATTTGTCCATCATTTTCTCATGATACTTATGGAGAAATAATAAACAGAAAAGGGAAACAAATAGATTTGAAGTATAAGAGAAATTCAGTAGGTAACAGAAGGTAACTTTTTTTTTCCAAGCAGGTCATTAATTATTTGTGTACCTTTGGACAAGACTGCTCTCCTGTAGATTGGTATCTTCTCCAGAATGAGCTAGATCAAATGAATCTGTGCCAAGAACATTGTTGCCAGCAAAAGAAATGAGGCCTACCTATTTGTCACTGCATTTCCGGATAGAATTGTCTATGCCCATTTGTGAAATTGCTGCTACTAAAATTCCCAGATGGCCTTCTATTTTTTACCGATGGCTTAGTTACTTTTCTCATTGCTGCAAAATACTGACACTGACAAGTTAAAGGAAGAAAGCTCCTTTATTTAGCTCACAGTTTGTAGAAAGTTTCAGTCCATAGTCAGCTGGCTCCAAGGCAGTTGAATAGCAGAGGAGCATCACAGATGAGAAATAGTTCATGGTGTGGCAGGCAGCAAGCAGTAAGCAGCAGCAGCAGCAGCTGCCACTGACTGCCTTCTTCCCTCTTCCTTTATATTCTTATATAGGCTATAGCCTTTAGATTGGTGCTGCCCATGCCCAAGGTGGGCCTTCCCATTATCCACATCCAGAACTATGCTAAGACTAGTCAGTGAACTAATTTAGTGCCACACACCCTTAATCCCAGTATCAAATGCCTAGATCCAACCAGCTCAGAAAAGTACCACCTATGAGCACATGAGGCTTTGGGGAACATCTAGATACAAGCCATAACAAGTGATAACCTTCTATTAAAGAGTTAGTTTTGTTAGAAATATATTTATTTCCTGTAATACATGATATGAATATTTCTACCTTTAGTGCTAAATATGAATCCTATATTATCCTTCCTGAATTTGCTGTGGTACAGAAAGTTTTCTGAGCCCTTTTCTAGTCCATTGCTTAATCTAAAATCACTCCTGGCACAAAATTGTTATTCTGTAAATAAGTGTTGATTAATGTATATTCATTATGAATCATTAAGCTTCTTTCCAGCCCTAAATTTTATTCTTCTTTATCAAGAAGAATAAAATTTCAGAGTTGATATGGAAGTATTTCTTTTGGAAACTAGTTTTCTTCCATTCTGGATTTTGTGTGTGTGTGTGTGTGTGTGTGTGTGTGTATTATTTCTCTTAATGTTAGTGCCAGTGGAGCAGTAGAATTGCACTAGGGGGCCAAGTTTTCATTTTGTTGTATTCACCTCTCACAAGCTTTAAAAATGATGAATTCTTGGGCCAAGGATTTAGCTCAGTGGTTCCGCCACCTGCCTCGCAAGCGCAAGGTCCTAAGTTTGATCTCCGGTACCAAAAAAAAAAAAAAAAAAAAAAAAAAGATAAATTCTTACAGTGTAAAAGCCACCTCTGAAAAATTACTTATACTATTTTTAAAAGTATTTTGAGACACCTCTGTCTCAGCAGAAACCTGTTTTTGCTCTCCAGCTTTAAGTGATTAATGCATGCTACTTAGATGCATTTAGTTTTCTTTTTAGTTGAAAAAAAACCCACCTCAATGTATAGCACATATAGTTTGAGTACTTCTCTGAATTAAATTTAAACTTACATTGCCAGGCAACACAGGAAGTAGATTGTAACTCTGCAGCTGGTCAGGTGCTTAGCCTAGGCAAGTGCTTGATGACTGTTGGGCTGAAGAATGAAAACCAGATTGAAATGAGTAGGAGTGGAATAAAGTTTCCAGATATTACCTAGTTTGGGGCCCAGTGTCCTGCCATTGAACCCTAATTCTGCTTCCCTCCCTCACAAGTGCTTCTGTCTTCCTTTCCTTTACTCTTGGCTGTGGGGGATCAGATTGCTTCTCATGTTAACATATCCACCTGTTTGTCCCAGCCAAAGTTCTGGTCCATCCTGTGATACAAGTGCAAACTCACACCCGTTCTCCTTGTTTGTCTCTAAGCAAGCACACTCTTCCATCTTTGCTTCTTGTTGCTTTATCTTTCAAGAGGGAAAGAGAAACAGATCTTTTCATCCAGGTCGTGGTGTGCTGTGGAAAGGACAGAATAGTTCTAGACAACAGCAGATAAAGGGAGGAAAGAGACAGGAAATCTTTGGTAAAAAGTGTCCCCATTGTCAGTCCATTAACCTATGCTTGTGTTTGTGTCTGCAATCAGTGACCAGAAATTACCAAAGCTCGGGCTGGTTTGTGAAAAGAAAGGCAATGTTTGTGACTTCATGTGGTATAAGCTGCTGCCTGTTCCCGAATCGTTTTTGTGTGAGCACTTGTGTGTGTTGTATGTATGCTATTGACCTACTTTGCTATTTGGCCTTTTCCCTCTCAAGAACAAAGAGACCTATAAATTTGAAATGTAACATTTGCAACAAATTAGAAAACAGGGCTAGAATATTAATTAGTATATAAAATGGCAGAATAAAAGGTCGTAATGCTAAGAAAATGCTGTATATTTTTAATGGATCATGGATAAAAATCCATTCATTTTTGTGATTCCATTTTGTCAGTAGAATGTTGAGATAGAATTTATAAAGATTATGAAATTCCTTTAGTGAGTTAATATATTATCTTTATTAAAGGTAGGTGTGTCTTTTTAAAGTAAAGACATCATTCTGAAAAATAGGAAATTTATATATTTGTTTCACACCTTTATGCATGACTGATTACAAATACAATTTCATGCCAATGTGCTTGAATAGATGCACTACAATCTATGCTTTAGGGATTTGGAACAGCTCTAATGCAATATATCTTGCAGATAGAATTATCACACTTTTTTCCTGTTCTGCACTTTATCTCACTGGGAATACAGCTATGAAGAAACACTCTACCTGGTGGCATTTATGTTTTACCTGAGCACTCAGATCAGAAAAGCCTCCATGCAGAATGGGTCAAGAAGCAAAATCCAACAAAATGCTGCATACAAAAAACACACTTAATTCAAAAGGAAACTCATAGACTGAAAGTTAAAGGGTGGAAAACAATACTCCATATGACAGGAACCCCCCAAAAAGCAGGAGTAGCTATCCTCTGTGCAGATCAAGTAGATTTCAAACCAACACTGATTAAGAGAGACAAAGAAGGACACTACATCCTTGTAAAGGGAACAATCCAACAGGAAGAGATGACAATCATAAATATCTATGCACCAAACACTAGTGCACCCAACTATATAAAACAAATACTAATGGACATGAAAAGTCATATATGCACTAATACAATTGTAGTGGGGGACCTCAACACCCCACTGTCACAAAGAGATAGATCAACTAGACTAAAAATAAGTAATGAAATACTAGAACTCAATCAAACTCTTGAACAAATGAACTTAACAGATGTTTACAGAGTCTTCTACCCCACAAAATCAGAATACACATTCTTCTCAGCTGCACATGGGTCGTTCTCCAAAACAGACCACGTACTCACACATAGAACATGTTTAAGTAAGTGCAAAGGAATTGAAGTTATCCCCTGTATATTATCAGACCATAGTGCGATGAAATTGAAGATCCATAGCAAAAGAAACTGGAAAAATTTCATAAACACGTGGAAATTGAACAACACACTTCTGAATAACCAATGGGTCACAGAGGAAATTAAAGAAGAAATCAGACAGTTCCTTCAATTAAATGACAATGACAATACAACATATCGAAATCTGTGGGACACAATGAAAGCAGTCTTACGAGGGAAATTCATAGCAGTGAATATGCATATTAGGAAAACAGAACGAGCCCAATTAAACAACCTGATGCTGAACCTCAAGCTTCTAGAAAAAGAAGAGCAGGACAACCGCAAAGCTCATACAAGGGAGGAAATTATAAAGATCAGAGGATACATCAATGCAATGGAGACTAAGAGAACGATACAAAAAATTAATGAAGCCAAGAGTTGGTTCTTTGAAAGAATCAACAAAATTGACAAACCTTTAGCCAACCTTGTCAGAAAAAGAAAAGAAAAGGCCCAAATGCATGCAATTAGGAATGAAAAGGGTGAAATTACAACTGTCCTCACAGAAATCCAGAGGATCATCAATACCTACCTTCCAGAACCTATACGCCAATAAGATGGACAACACAGAAGAAATGGACAGATTCCTAGATAGATATGAATTACCAAAGTTGAACGAAGAAGACCTAAAAGTTCTAAACAACCCAATATCAACCAATGAAATTGAAAATGTAATTCAAAACTTATCAACTAAGAAAAGCCCGGGCCCTGATGGCTTCACTGCTGAATTCTACAAGACATTTAGAGAGGAACTGTTGCCACTGCTGTTTAAACTCTTCAGTGAAATTGAAAGGGAAGCAATACCCCCAAATTCATTCCTGGAAGCAAGCATCACCTTGATCCCCAAAGCAGAGAAAGACCCAACTGAAAAAGAGAACTATAGGCCAATCTCACTAATGAACATAGATGCAAAAATCCTTAATAAGATAATGGCAAACAGAATGCAGAAGATCATCAAGAAGATCGTACACCCTGATCAAGTGGGATTCATCCCAGGGATGCAGGGATGGTTCAATATATGCAAATCAATCAATGTAATACACTATATCAATAGAGCCAAGGACAAAAACCATATGATTATTTCCATAGATGCAGAAAAAGCATTTGACAAAATCCAACATGCATTTATGATAAAAACCCTCCAAAAAATTGGAATAGGTGGTCTCTACCTCAAACTGATAGAAGCCATCTATGAAAAACCAACAGCCAATATCATACTAAATGGTCAAAAACTGAAATCCTTCACACTAAAATCAGGAACAAGACAAGGATGTCCACTATCACCACTCTTGTTCAATATAGTTCTGGAAACATTAGCCACAGCAATGAGACAAGAGAAAGAAATAAAAGGAATAAAGATAGGTAATGAAGAAGTCAAATTGTCATTATTTGCAGATGACATGATACTCTCTATAGAAGACCCCAAGAACTCCACCAAAAGTCTTCTAGACTTAATAACCAAATTCAGTCAAGTAACTGGCTACAAGGTCAACACACAAAATCAATAGCTTTCCTCTACACCAATGACAGACTCACTGAGAGAGAAATAGGGCAAATAATTCCTTTCACAATAGCATCCAAAAAGTGAAATACCTAGGAATCATCCTAACGAAAGAAATCAAAGACCTCTTCTCTGAAAACTATGGCACTCTGAAAAGAGAGATTGAAGATGATATCAGAAAATGGACAGACATCCCCTGCTCCTGGGTAGGAAGGATTAATAGAGTGAAAATGGCCATACTTCCAAAACTGCTATATAGATTTAATGCAATTCCAATTGAGATCCCAGAAGCATACTTCATAGACCTCGAGAAAACAATCCAAAAATTCATTTGGAACAAGAAGAGACCCAGAATAGCAAAAGCAATTCTAGGGAACAGAGACATGGCAGGGGGTATCACAATCCCCAACCTGCAATTCTACTACAAAGCTACTGTGATAAAAACAGCATGGTACTGGCAAAGAAACAGACCTGAGGACCAGTGGAACAGATTAGAAGATGCAGAAACAATGCCAGACACACTCAGCCATCTCGTCTTCAATAAAGGAGCCAAACACCCTCACTGGAGGAAAGATAGCCTCTTTAATAAATGGTGCTGGAAAAATTGGGTTTCAACTTCCCAAAGATTAAAACTAGACCTATATCTCTCGCCATGCAGTAAACTAAAATCAAAATGGGTTAAAGATCTAAATATTAAAATAGAAACTCTGAACCAGTTAGAACAGAGGTTAGGAAGAACTCTTGAAGACAGTGGTGTAGGAAAAGATTTTATGAACAAAACCTCAGTTGCTCATGAACTAGCACAAATAATCAAAAAGTGGGATCTCTTCTTATTAAAAAGCTTCTGCACAGCAAGAGAAACCACCAGCAGTGGGAAGAGACAACCCACAATGTGGGAAAAAATCTTCACCTGCTCTTCCTCAGACAAAAGTCTACTATCTTGAATCTATAAAGAACTTAAAAAGATCAGACCTCCCAAATTTAAAGACCCAATCTGAAAATGGGCATCTGAAATGAACAGACATTTCTCAGACAAAGCAGTAGAACTAGCAAATAAATACATGAAAAAATGTTCACCATCACTGGTCATTCGAGAGATGCAAATGAAAACAATGCTGAGATTCTACTGCACTCCAGAAAGAATGGCTGCTATCATGAAATCAACCAATAACAAATGCTGGTGGGGCTGTGGGGGAAGAGGAACCCTGCTCCACTGCTGGTGGGAGTGTAGACTGGTGCAAGCACTGTGGACATCAGTATGGAGATACCTCAAAGAACTAGGACTGGAAGTCCCATTTGACCCCACTATTCCACTGCTGGGAATCTTCCCCAAAGAAGTAAAAGAATCATACCACAGTGATATATGTGCACCCATGTTCATAGCAGCACAGTTTGTAATAGCTAAAACTTGGAAACAGCCCAAATGCCCATCAACTGGAGACTGGATAAAGAAAATGTGTTTTTTTAATAAAATGGAGTACTACTCAGCCATAAAAAATGAGAAATTAGAGACATTTATAGCTAAGTGGATGCACATTGAGGTGATACTCTTAAGTGAAATAAATAGGACACACATGTGTAAATACCGAATAGTTCCTCTAGTGTGAGAAACTGAAAGTGTAAATAAGGACTAAATGTATAATAGGTAATGTGAAATAGGAAGAAAAGGGGCAAAGGGGAAGGAAGTGGGAGGGCTAGGGGAAAGGATAGAAGGGAATGGGATTAATATGAGAAAATGGAAAACTAGGAACAAAATCTTTGTAAATAGGGAGGAATGGAGGGGTTGAAGGGAGGGCTGGGCAAGGGTGAAAAATAAGAACCAAGAGAGACTATGTAAAGGTGCAAATTTCCAATGATGAATGTCATTATATTGTATACCTAAAATGTACCGATGATTAGAATGAATGATCGATAATGCAAAATAGGAAGAAAAGGTCCAAAGGGGTAGGGGTAGTGGGAGGGGCAGGGGAAAGGAAAGAAGGGAAAGGAAAAATGCTGAGAAATGGAAAAAATGGAAATAAAGTCTTTGTAAATAGGGAAGTGTGGAGGGGGTGAAGGGAGGGCAAAGAATGGGGAAAAAATAAGAACCAAGATGCATTATGTAAAGGTACAATTCCCACTGAGAAATGTAATTGTGTTGTATACCTACAGTGTACCAATAAAAGAATTTAATACCAAAAAAAAAATAGAAAAGCCTCTATGGTTCATTTTGAAACTTTGAGGGAAATGATACCCATCTGATTTAAAGTTTAGGTTTAATTACCTTTTGCAAATTTCTTTGGTAGCATAGGTAGTCAAAAAGTAAAAGTAGTTTTAAATTTCAGACATAAAGAGAACAGCATAAAAGCTTTTTAAAATATGGAGAGGATTTTATTCTAAGTAGGTTGTATCCAGAGCAGGAAAATCAGGATTGCTTTTGTATAATATTTTGAATTCTCTTTATTACCATGAAAATTATATAATCCTAAATCCCCATCTCTGTTCCTTACTTAGGGACACAGTGACTTATCAGAGATTTTACAAACTTTCTACAAGGTAATAATGTGTTTTAAGTTAAAATTGTGAAAGGTAATTTGACATCATTATAGCACTTTTTTAGACAATAAAGATGTCTTTACAGGGAAGGTCCTAAATACACATGGGGATGTGGTGGTCAGCCCTGCAGGTGGGAATACTGTGTTACATTCTGCAGAAAGTTGAGGAATACAGTATTGGTAATGTAAATTTCTACTACCTGAAGTTTTTCACTTTAGTGTTAATAATCTATTTATATTGAAAGTACTTCGGCAACATTGTTCTCAGCATCATCCTGGTGCACAGTAGTGGTATTAATAAATCCAACTCTATAATAGTAAAACCCTTAGCTAGCTTCTAGAGTTCTGTCTCAGACCTAATATAATTGCAACAGTACAGCCATATCTGTATCTGAAGTGTTTGGGACCATAACTAGTCTATTATGAAGCTTTGAAGAGCCAAGAATTTCTGCTACAATTCCAGCATCTATCCATTTAACACACACTTTAATGGTTCATACTTAGTGGTTTCTGGTCATTTGGTATGTAGTCTAGAAATAGCCTAAACGTCTTAGTGAGCCAGGAACTGTTTCTTGGGACTTGAGAGAACATCCCCACTATATGGGGGGCTGCAAATTACTGGCCACCATTTTTAGAGATCTGATTCCACAGGCCTAGGAATATGATTTTTAACCAGATAACCCAGGTGATTTTGAGGCAAATGGTGGTGACAAACCTTTAGAAACATTTTGATATTGTTTTCAATTTCTGTGAACCTGCATTTCCTTGGATCTCATGACTGAAAAAGTAAAATAAAATGAAATATTTATTAAAAAGAGAAAAACTGATGTATATACTATATAATGTATATACACACAGGACCTGCTTTTATAGGTATATGACCTGTTTAGCTACATAAGCCCCATGTTCTAGGGACTTGGGCTTTTCTTAATATTCTTCATCTGTTGCCCTCTTGAAATTATTAGTAATTTTTGACCAAGGAATCAAAAGGAGTATTTTCATTTTTCCTGGGCCCTGAAAATTATGTAGCCAGCACTCTATATAAGATTTTATCATATGTTACTAAAATTGTGTTCTTTGACAAAGGTGAATTGTAGTTATTCAATGATTTCTTACGTGTTAGTATTAGGCTATAAACTTTAAGGCCATTTCTGAGCTTTAGAGATGAATGGGTTTCGTTCATTATAAGATCCAGAATAGGAAATCCTCAGAGTATAATTTTATTCAAGGAAATTAAATTTTAATTCCCAGTCCTAAACATAGACACCTATGCTTATATTATTCTAATATGCTATTCTTTTTTCTCCCAGGATGGTACAAAACAGAAAAGGGAGCGAAAGAAAACAGTGTCATTCAGCAGCATGCCGACAGAGAAGAAGATCAGCAGTGCAAGTGATTGTATCAATTCAATGGTTGAGGGTTCAGAACTCAAAAAGGTTCGCTCCAACTCTAGAATATACCATAGGTATTTTTTACTAGATGCTGACATGCAAAGCCTGAGGTGGGAGCCATCTAAGAAGGATTCTGAGAAAGCCAAGATTGATATCAAATCCATCAAAGAAGTGAGAACAGGAAAGAATACAGACATATTTCGCAGCAATGGCATTTCAGACCAGATATCTGAAGACTGTGCATTTTCAGTCATATACGGAGAGAATTATGAGTCACTTGATTTGGTTGCCAACTCTGCAGATATTGCGAACGTCTGGGTTACAGGACTTCGGTACCTAATTTCTTATGGAAAACATACTCTTGATATGTTAGAAAGTAGCCAAGACAACATGAGGACTTCTTGGGTTTCACAAATGTTTAGTGAAATTGATGTAGATAGCATTGGACATATAACTCTGTGTAATGCTGTGCAGTGTATCAGAAACCTCAATCCTGGTTTAAAAACAAGCAAAATTGAACTTAAGTTCAAAGAATTGCATAAATCCAAGGACAAAGCTGGTACAGAAGTCACAAAGGAAGAATTTATTGAGGTTTTCCATGAGCTTTGTACTAGACCTGAAATTTATTTCCTTTTGGTTCAGTTTTCAAGCAATAAAGAATTCCTTGATACTAAAGATCTTATGATGTTTCTTGAGGCAGAACAGGGTGTGGCACATATAAATGAGGAAATAAGCCTTGAAATTATTCACAAATATGAGCCATCCAAAGAGGGCCAGGAAAAGGGCTGGCTCTCCATAGACGGGTTCACTAATTACCTTATGTCACCTGACTGTTACATATTTGATCCAGAACATAAGAAAGTCTGTCAGGATATGAAACAGCCTTTGTCTCATTACTTTATAAACTCATCTCATAATACATACTTAATAGAGGATCAGTTCCGAGGTCCCTCTGACATCACAGGATATATCCGAGCTCTTAAAATGGGTTGCCGGAGTGTTGAGTTAGATGTATGGGATGGGCCAGATAACGAGCCTGTAATTTACACAGGCCACACCATGACCTCTCAGATAGTCTTCCGCAGTGTCATTGATATTATTAACAAGTATTCGTTCTTTGCTTCAGAGTATCCTCTTATTTTATGTGTAGAAAATCACTGTTCTATCAAACAACAAAAGGTAATGGTTCAACACATGAAAAAAATTTTAGGAGACAAGCTCTATACAGCATCACCCAATGTTGAGGAATCTTATCTACCATCCCCAGATGTCCTGAAAGGGAGAATACTAATTAAAGCAAAGAAGCTATCTTCAAATTGCTCTGGAGTAGAAGGAGATGTTACTGATGAAGATGAAGGAGCAGAAATGTCTCAGAGGTTGGGAAAAGAGAATGTGGAGCAACCCAACAGTGTGCCTGTGAAGCGATTTCAGCTTTGCAAAGAACTGTCTGAACTGGTCAGCATCTGTAAGTCAGTTCAGTTCAAAGAATTTCAGGTGTCATTTCAAGTCCAGAAGTACTGGGAAGTCTGCTCATTTAATGAAGTGCTTGCCAGCAAATATGCCAATGAAAATCCAGGAGACTTTGTAAATTACAACAAGCGTTTTCTTGCTCGGGTCTTTCCTAGTCCCATGAGAATTGACTCTAGTAACATGAACCCTCAAGATTTTTGGAAATGTGGTTGTCAAATCGTGGCCATGAACTTCCAGACACCAGGACTGATGATGGATCTGAATATTGGCTGGTTTAGGCAGAATGGAAACTGTGGCTATGTCCTTCGGCCAGCCATCATGAGGGAAGAAGTCTCATTCTTCAGCGCTAATACAAAAGACTCCGTCCCAGGAGTCTCACCTCAGCTTCTTCACATTAAAATCATCAGTGGGCAGAACTTTCCCAAGCCCAAAGGCTCAGGTGCCAAAGGTGATGTGGTGGATCCCTACGTCTATGTGGAAATCCATGGAATTCCTGCGGACTGTGCAGAACAAAGGACAAAAACAGTGCACCAGAATGGAGATGCTCCCATTTTTGATGAAAGCTTTGAATTTCAAATCAACCTACCTGAACTGGCCATGGTGCGCTTTGTAGTGCTAGATGATGACTATATTGGGGATGAATTTATTGGTCAGTACACAATTCCCTTTGAGTGTTTACAAACAGGCTACCGCCATGTCCCCCTGCAGTCTTTGACTGGAGAGGTTCTTGCACATGCTTCTTTGTTTGTCCATGTGGCTATTACTAACCGAAGAGGAGGAGGAAAGCCTCATAAAAGGGGCCTTTCTGTGAGAAAAGGGAAGAAATCCAGGGAATATGCATCTCTGAGAACATTGTGGATTAAAACTGTGGATGAAGTGTTCAAGAATGCCCAGCCCCTGATACGGGATGCCACAGATCTGAGAGAGAACATGCAGGTATGTTTGTGTTTGAGTATCACCCAACAGTTTTTCCACTTAGGACCTATCCATAGTTTATGAGTATGTTGGAGGGTTGTTTTTAAACAATGGTATATTTAGTTGTGAATAATTAGTAAATTCCTGTTGGTTATTAAATGTTTACCACTAGTCATATTTCTTAATTAAATTTCCATAATGGCAGTTGTTGAAACTTTTGATTGCATATTAGAATAAACTAGTCTTGTTGGTGCCTTACTTATCACTCATTCTAGTTCCTGTTAATGACTAACAGTTCCCCATTTTTCCTAGTAATGTGCAGGGGAATCTCTGATGTTATGAATATGGTCCTTAGCTGGAACATAAATTGATGACTTATCAAAACAAAAGGGATATAGATTAAAGTAAAAGGGACATGTTCCAGACCTTCCTTACATAGCTATAGTGCTGGGAAGAGAGTAGGCCCTTAAATGAACCAATGTGTTTGTATGATTTTAGAGGATAACTAAATTTTATAGTGAAAGACATGTGGTATCTTTATTAAAGTTGAAGATAATAATTACCTCAGTATATAGTAGCTGAAAACAGTGTTAGAGATTGTGTATTTACTTAAAGATCGTCTGTGTACCTAGCCCTATATGAGGGCCCATGAGTAGTGTAGAACTGGACACAAAGGCCTGCATCACAGAGGCGACTTAGCCCATCTCAGTGTGGGAGAGTGCTCTGTGTGGTTTATTTATTTTTTAATGACTATTACAAAAATGACACCGGCTGTAAAATCTGACTCAAAAGAAATATTTTCAGCATATTTTTCCTACATACTGGTTGTGTGGATACCTCATGAGTAAAAAAGATCTTCCCACCATACGGACATTATTTTCTTTCTCTCAAGGTAAAAGCATAACTAAAATATAAGCAGTTTCCCCATTTCTGAGGTTACCAGTGGTTTGGTAAACCCTCAGCTCCAAGCAAGCCACATTGTCCATTCTTGGTAGCTGCTGGTGTGAATGTGACCAGAATTCCCTGGGGACCTGCCAGAGGTCAAGCATAATCATTTCTAGAGCCCATATGTGCCTTGAATCCAAACGAGCAGTGGGTGGTGATGCTTAGTGAACACCTGCCATGCACAGGCAGTCTGGCCAAGGGAGTGCAGCAGTGACCAAATACATGGACCGTGTGCCCTCAGGGCACTTGTACAGTAGTTGGAGGTGGTCCATGGGAAGACGAATAAAGCAGTAAGAGGAGAAATAAACAGGACAGCTGCAGATTCAGGTAAATGCTGTGAAGAACATAAAACAGGAAGGTGCGATAAGAGTGATTGGGAGATTTCATTTTAGATATCTCAGTAATTTATTTATATGCATAATGAATTATTTCAATACACAATCAGAAAGATCACATCTAAAGCTTAATTTCCTCCTCTGTAACAAAGTCGCTGAGAGCGTTAAATAAGGATATCTATAATTAATGTATAAGCGGCTAGTACTGCTTAGCACTTGGTAAGTGCTCAAGGATTGCCAGCTCAAGAGACTTCGTACTTTGAGTATTTTCTTTAATTTTAATGCCATACTTCTGGTGATTCGAATAGAGAGAGAGAAGCATTGAGATTGGTGGAGATGCTACCAGAGGAAGGCCAAGGTGACCTAAGGTCCCAATGGGCAGACTCACTCATGAACAGCAGTGTTCTCAGAGATCCTTTAGGTTTGATACTAGTGGCATAAATAGGTAAACAGTCTCAAGTTTCTTCCTTATAAAAACCTCTTTCCTTTTTGGATGACTTGCATATTTGATACTTATCTTAAACCCAATTTGGCTTTTTTTCTTAATCTTTATTTTTTTGGAATACAGAAGCCATTCTTTTGGTTTACTCATAGTTGGATGTCAACATTGGTTCTACCATGAGCTTTGCTCTGAAAGAAGACTTTGTCCTTTGTAAGAATTTTACTTATTTGCATTTTCAGTTCTTTTGATAAATTAGTATTACAAATATATATAACTTATTTACTTTGGAAAATCATTATTTTTTCCAAGGTTAAAATAATCATTAGCCAATTCTGTGGTAGCATTGCCAATAACTGGCAGTTCCAGCATAACAGGTATATCGAGTTTAATTTCCATGAGAGATTAGAACCCCTGGTTAATTACCAAGTGCTTCCTTTATTTCCATTTGACAGAATGCAGTGGTGTCATTCAAGGAGCTGTGTGGCCTCTCCTCGGTGGCCAATCTCATGCAGTGCATGTTGGCAGTGTCTCCCCGCTTCCTGGGGCCCGATAACACACCCCTGGTGGTCCTGAATCTCAGCGAGCCATATCCCACGATGGAGTTGCAGGGAATTGTGCCAGAGGTTCTGAAGAAGATTGTGACAACTTATGACATGGTGAGTCATGTTTGTCTTTTCATGTAGCCAGGGGAGAGAGGTGTCTTACGACAATATGCCAGATGTACTCAGGAGCTCTTCCTGAAGTGTGCTGTCCTATTTCATGCTTCATACACCTAGGTTGGAAAAATAATTCCCTTAGCTTTTCTATATGTGAAAGAGTTTAAATTTTGTTACTATTTTAGAGAGCAAGATTCAAAGACAGTTGCCTAAGTTAGATTAAACATTGAGTAGTTTCTCAAGAACTGTATCTGAATTGATTTCTAAAGGATGCCCTTTTTCTACACATTATTTTGTTTTTGTTTCTCAAAGTGGTAAAGGCAAAAAGTTTAATAAAAAAATTTTTTTTAATGCCATAAGGGACAGGTGGTTCTGTCATGTGACTGTAGTGTGTGATGGTTTCCTCCCTCACAGCAGCTGCTCTGAGACACCTGCATTGGTAATCAGCTTAATGTTAATGACTGTGTCCTCAGGACACCTATACTATTACATTTTTGCACTTAAGATTTATCTTGCATTTTCTTAATTGCATCTTGCTCTTATTGTACTTTGCAATTTATCATAATGCTAAGGAAGACTTTAATGGGTGCGCAAAATCCATTTTAAGCTCCTGATGTAGTTGAAGCTGTCAAAACTAGCTGTGTGGACTTGTAGGGTGACTCCTTAGCCTGGCAGGGTCAAGGATGGTGTGGAATACTCCCTTCCCAAATGAGCCAGGCTGTCATCCTTTATCACCCAGGGTACACAGGGGCAAGTACCTCATTCAACAGCTCCTGCACTAGGAAAGCACAAGCTAAGGCCATATAACATTTGACATCCTCTGACAGAGCTTTCTGTGCTCAAGGACAAAATAGGATTGGCATTGCACACTTTAACAGAAACATTTTTGATTGTTTTATAAATTGGTCTGAAAGCTGCAATTTAGAGAGACTTATGAAATTCAAGGGAAATAAAAAACACATATGGCCAGTCTTGCCCTGCTGTGTTCTGAGGAACTTTGGTTTCTTAAGATATTAGTATATGTCACATGGGGGAAAGGTTCTGTGGTGAAATAATTTGGGGAAATATTGGTCTGAAGAAAACTGATCAACTGTGATCACTGCAGGATTCTTGGGGGCTTTTACTTGCTGGCAAAGTACTTTCTAAGAGGGTGGTAGATAGAGTAGTCCCTGTTTTCACATTGACTTGACCAGTGGGCTGCTATTTCCAAACTCAAAACTTCTGAAGAATACATGTTAGATAATACCTCTTTACTGTTAGGATGAGTAAGTCTGTAAATGTAAGCCAGAAGCATGTAATGTTTTAAGCAACATACCAGTTCATTATCTTTAAAAGCAAAGTTATTTTTTATATGTTCCCCAGTTCCTGTGAAATAGCCACACATTCCAGTGGATGCTTACTATTCCCTGCCCTTTCCTTCTTAGAGTCCATGGTAACATAAGAGATACAAGGGATTGCACACTGGACACTGCAGACAGACTACAGAGAGCGGCACACATCCTGCAGAAAATAGGAAGGCCAGGGTCAAATATATCTGCTAAACCTTCAGTGACACGTTGCTGGGTGCCAGAGGGGCCAGAAAAACAAGCGTGAATGTTCCTTGTCCTTGGGGAGCCATCCAGTCCACTAGAAGGTCGGGGGTAGGGGGATCAACGCAGGAAGCTTATGTTGAGGTTCTTATGGGGGAGAGAGGAGTGAAAAGAAAATAGGGGGAGGGGTAGAAGTAGAGAAGTTTGGGGTGCTTTTCCAAGCTATGAGTTAGACTATCCAGTTAGTTCTTGACACTCAGTTTCATGGGAAGAAGACAGAAGAAGTAGCTGACATTTAGAGTGCTTTTGTTTTTTGTTTTGTTTTGTTTTTTTGGTACCGGGCATTGAACTCAGGACCTTGCATTTGTAAGGCAGGCGGAGGCACCACTGAGCTAAATCCCTGGCCCTAGAGTGCTTTTAAAGCTTGACCCATGTATAAAATCTCCAGGCCTACATCATTAATGAAAACCTAATACCTTCTTAGATATTTTCGTGAGTTCTGTGGCAGTGATGCAGTGACATTTCTTCACGGTAAGCTTTTGAACAGGGACATCCTGAGAGTTGAGTAGTAGTTTCCACGTAGGTGATAACATAACAGACTGGAGCTGAGTGCTGTGTTCAGTGTATGATCCTGGCCAGATTCTCGTGGTTTCATTAAAGCTTCCGAAGGACACCAAAAGCCTTTATAGCACCCACAACTACCTCTGGCACAGGAATTGCTCAGTGCCCCTTGGTTCCCTGCCCTTTCCTTTTCCTGCACTGATAGATGATAACACTTACTACATAACTCTTACTTGCATCTACCTTTTATTTGTGGTATTGTAGAAGTGATAAGACAGAATGTATTAGTTGATATAAAAGTTTTAAATTGTAAAATTACTCTTTTTCCAATGTATGGTTGAAATAGCTGTGCATCAAAATGCTTCACAGTTTATCAATTTTTTCTTTAATTCCATCTAGTAAACTCAAGTTATAAAATATTTAAAATTGAATTTAAATTATTGCAGCAATATTATAACTAATAATATTTTACAGTGCTTTTTAGTGACTAAATGGTTTCTCACCTTGTGATAATTAATTTGTTCAAGCTAGCCAAAAGAATAAATGTTAATGGGAAATGTACAAGGTCTTGGACACCCTGTAACTGTAAATATAACTCTTTATTTTTATAATGCTATGTTGAGCTTGACCCAAAATGAACCTTAGAAGTAAGATCTTACTTCATTTTGTGGACTTCCCATTTATAATTTGTGACCAGAACTGAGAAGTGAGAATAGGTTTAGAAGTTCCTGTCTGGAATGCTTGCCTCATTGCCCATCTGCAATACTGAGGCACATCCTCCTGTGAGGATGGGTACTATGGTGCCTCCTGAGGATGCACAGATGTGTATTATCTATAGGACTGTGATCACTCTTCAATTTCTAGACTCTTACTAGTAAAATGGTGCATCAGAAACATGCCAGTTTCTTTGTGAAAAGGGGGAATGCTGATCATGGGCTGAGTAGTATGTAAGCCAGCATGGAGGCCCTGTTCACATACCTATTATCCTAGCAGAATTGCTAATAGTTTTCTTTTTAAGTCTGAAGAGTTTTTGTTTTCAGAGGTAGGGAAGAAAGGAGGGAGGGGAAAAAGAGACGAAGTGGGGGAGGGAAAGAGGGATGGAGAGAGGGAGAAAGGAGGAGGAGGAAGAGGGGGAGAGGAGGGGAGAGAGGAAGAGGAGAAGGAAAGAAAGATCTTTGTAAAAAATTTAAAAATATTCCTGTTCCGGTGGTTGGTTGTATTGTCCACTACCCTAGGGCCCTGGATTATCTTAATTGCTTCTGTGTTTACCACCAACAGACAAACTTTCAAAACTGTGCTGGTTATGACTTTACCCTATTTGTAGTGCCCTCATAGGTCTTGCAAGAGATAAAATGAAAGCCAGGGACCTAGCTCAGGAAGGTAGGTGTTAAAGTTAGAAGTTAGAAGTTAGAGTTAAAGTTAAAAGTACAGGAAGAGGACCAGGGATTTAGCTCAAGGACCCGCCTGCCTTGCAAGTGCAAGGACCCGAGTTCAATCCCCGGTACAAAAAAAAGAAAAAACGTGCAGGAAGAAGAAGAATCCAGACTCATTCTTCTACTCTGCAGACTACGGGAATTTTAAAAAGAAGGACTGGATCAAGATGGAAAGTGGGAATGACCAAATGTTGTCAGTAGAGGTGGAGTCTGGACATACCTGTCTGGGATAGCAGGCACCAGCAGAAGTTGTGCCTAGAAGCCTGGTGCAGGCAGCTCACCCTTCTTCCTGCTGGTGAATAAAGGCCCTAGTGCTGCATCCTCCCAGAACCTAGAACACAAGTGTGACAGTGGCAACCCTAGGTACAGAAATTGCAGTGCAGGTGAAAGGGGACTTCATGCTAGTGGAGGCTTACTGGCCAGCTTGGACATTTACATGAGGCTTCCTGGTCTCTCTGAGCCCAGTGGTCTTAAGTACTCCATTTCATTTCTGAGAGACTCATCCTTTGAAGGTTTATCTGAGTCACCTGGTCATCCAGACTTCCCAGTCAACTTACCCTCTCTGACTCAGAAATGATCCTTGACTCCCTTTGTTTTGTATCTATCCAATATTTTTTGACAAGTTGTGGCTGGCCTCCATTTTTTAAACCATGTCATTGGTTCTTACCCTACTCCATATTTATTGTATTGCCTTATACAGTGTTGTATTAATTATGACTGTAGAGTCAAGGGTTGTATTTTTTTTTTACTTAATTTATCTGCTTTAGTTAAGAGGTCGTGTTGTGTTCTTCTGAAGTGGAATATAGTAGACATTTAATTGGCTTAGTTCAAAAAAACAGATACTAAGTAAGTAACAGGATGTTCCATTTTCATTGAGATCACCTATTTATAAGCTCTTACCATGTGCAAGGCAATTCTCATTCATCCAACAGCAGCTGTTTACTGAGTACTCTGCCAGTGACACAGAAGAGGCAATATAAAAACTAATACAATCTTTTCTCTCTCTGAAGTGTTTAACTGAAGAGATGATATATGTCCTTAGACAACTAGTAAGATGGTAGGTAGTATTTAAGTAGATAGTACATAGATATTTTAAAATATTTAAACAAATCATGGGAGAAAATGGTCAGTGTCAGGTTTGGGGATTTGGAAGATATGAGGGAACCATTGGCCACTGAGCTGGACTTTAGGAATGAATTGAATGCCAACTGGCCAAGGCCAGCTAACTGCACAGGGTGGGAAGCACAGGTTCTGGGGAATCCACGTAGATAGTAGGGAACCCTTAAATAGTCTCTGGGCTCTGAGAGGATTGCCGTGAAAGAGAACCCACAGACCATCTGTTGAGCTCGTTTATTTTGCAGGTAAGAAAATGGAAACTATCTGGTCCATCAAATTAATTGCAGAACTAGGGTTAAAGCCCAAGTAGTCTCTTTGTCCAGTTTTTTCATGTAGTCCAGATCAGGAAAATCAACCCTGGGATATATGTAGAAGAATAATCAAATACCAATAAATTCCAAGTATCTTTAAAAATAATAATCTAGTGTTATTAGTGTAGGACTTTTAAAGTCAGTTACCTTATTTTTGACTGAAAGTAGAAAATAATTCAGTTTGTCAGTCTTGCCATATACTAAAAGGCAAATTCAGTGAACTTATAGAAAGATAGCAGTAAGTAGATCAAATTCCACTCAAAGGAATTTGATTATGGGCAGGGGATTTAGCTCAGTGGTTTTGCCGCCTGCTGCGCAAGCACAAGGACCTGAGTTTGATCCCTGGTACCAAAAAAAAAAAAGGAATTTGATTACAAGTATTTTAACATCTTTTATATTATCACTTCAAATAACCAGAAACTTAAATATTTTACTTAAAATTTGCATAAATGAACTTGAATATATCTACCAATTGCAGTCATATATCATTGAATTTGTTCTCTCATGCAACTAAAAGCTGGTGAGAAAAAATATGGATTATGTGACCCGAGCTTAAGATTTCTCTAGTGAGCACCTGGATAATTTTTGTAATGCAATGTGCTCAAGCTTGGATCTGCACTGGCGTTTCCAGAGTATCTCCCTTCCTCCACTGATAAGTGATCTAATGCATCATCTTTCAAAACTGAAGTGTTTTTTACCAACCCTTTAGTATTGATGAGAGGGATAATTCAGCTCTCTACCTTTGTTTATTAGACTCAGATTTACCCTCTGGTTAGACTTGAATTATTAAAATTTTGATGAGTTTCATACTGACATATAGAGATCAAGGAGTCAGCATTCTTCCTTTATAAAGAGAAAATACCGGAAATATACTTTGTGAGGTATTGCATAAAACCAAAGTTTTGAAAAATGTTTGCAACTTTTGCTTTTGATTTCATTACAGTTTTTCTGCTATGTGAAATATGTTTCAATCTTTGTAATTAAACATAAGATAAAGTTGTAAGGAGTGAGAAGGAAAGGGGAAAAAGTAATCAGGAGGCGCCCAACTCTTTATGACAGGCTTTACAGTCCTTCATACACACAGATGCTGTCTCTCGGGCAGCCCCCGACTATTCAGAGATTTTTACATGAATTCTTTCTTTTCATTGCAGTTCTTTTGACTACTTTCCATTTGAAATTAGTTTCTATCTTTTCCTTGCAGCTTCACAAAAATCTTGATCTTAATTACCTTCACATTTAATTAAGAAAGCATGCTCTGAGGAATCCATTTATCTAGAAGAGAATAGTAGTTTTTAAAGGGAAGAACAATATGCTTTGTCTAGGAGGATATAGTTTCCACTCTGTATTTTTATATAGGTTGCTGAGTAATCTTAACACGTGACTTTAAATATTTCTTTAAAAAGGATATTTAAAAATAGAATATGTGAAACAAAGGCTTTCTTTTACACAGAAATATTGGCAGCTAGCATGCAGCATCAGGAACATTCTGTTTCATGTTGTTGGTATGCTTGCATGTACTGTACTTTTTCTTAGCACTGCTTAATGCAATGAGTAGATTAATCACACTTCAGAATTAATGGAGTCTCCTGGTCTGAACCATGCCAGAGATGATCTGCACTAAGATTACTATTGATCTCCCTCTCCTTTGTGACTCCTTTTATCATTCTCCTGCCTCAGGACTTGACATTAAAAGCTTCTCTTAATTGCAGGTGTCAACTTTAGCAATTTTTATAACTGTGGAAAAAAGGTCAAATAGCCTAGTGTGCTTTAGGATAAGATGGAGCTAAAAAGGAAAGGAAAGAGGGAGAGAAAGACAATATAGGCACCCTGCAAGAAAGATTAGAAAGTCAGAGGCTGTAGTTTAATTTGGTGTCTGGAGAGGTTCAGTAGATATTATTTCTAAAAGCACTCTCTCTGGAATCATCAAAAACATGCAGCTGAACCATTCCAGAATGGTTTCAGTTGATAATAGAAAGGAAAAGAAATGCTTAAAGATCCAGTGTGATGATGTACCACATGTGTCATCAGATCAGATGGAATAGGCCTCCACGAGGTAACCCAAGTATTAAAACCTTTGGCTTTAGTGGAGTTCAGCATGTTGTCAAATGGTGTTTTCAGAAAAGCTATGATCAGTGGTACAGGTTAAACATCCCTAATCTGAAAACCCGTAGTCTGAATGCTCCATAATCATGTCAGTGTTCAAAAGTTTTAGATTTTTGGAGCATTTCAGATTTTGATGCTCAAACAGTAAAGTTTGGGTAAATATTTTAAAATCTAATATTTGAAATACCTCTGGTTTCAGAAATTTTGGGTAAAAGATTTTTGATTTGTGTGAAGCAAGTCACATATCGTCGGACATACTGTACTAACAGCCTGATTGACAGTGTCTGAGTTAATAGGGACTAATGGCTGAGTCCTCTGCAGCCATATCTGTGCAGAAGAAGGAGCCTGCTCTTGGTACTGAGTCACTTCCTGGGTAGAGTTAGTTTGAGCCAAGGCTAACTGGAGAACTGTTTTTTTACAGTGGTTTGGGGCCACATATTTGGTAGTTTTACTTCTCCATTTAGAGTCTTTCTATTGCTTTTTAAGGGAGCAAAAACATTGCTTATTTTTCAAACATTTCATTTTCCTGAATCTGGTAGAAAGTATGAGCTCGAAAAAGTTTGAGAACTTCTTTCTAAACTTACGCTTTTGCAAAAGAACACTACTGCATTTTTTATCAAATTCACATCACTGAAGTACTGCAGTCTTTTTTTCCTTCATATGCAAAGCAGAAATATTACTTCCTAGGTTCCCATCAGATTCCACATTGAATATTAAATTTTGCTGTAGTATAATTCCCTCAAAGCTTACTTTAAATTTTTTCTTTTCTTGAGCAGAAATGCTTTGTGTTTGCTTCTGCTGTGGCTGAAGACATCTTCAGAGTTGTTTGCTAAGATCCTTTCTCTGTCAAGGACCCATTTTTTAAGAAGGATTTTATACATCTTTATTATTCTATACTTTATAGATAATACACCCAGTTCTTTCTGGGCAGCCATGTGAAAAAGCTGTAAGAAAGGAGCTCCCTCATCTTAGTTTGTTCAGTAAACTTTATGTCTTCCTCCCAACTTGAAATGTACATAAACTGAGTGGAGGTAGCAGTGCTACTATCTTCCCTCTTTCCATGGTCATGATTCTAGGATAGTCCTCTCTTACCTTCTGCTTATGTGACAGAGTTTGAGTTCAGACTTCACACTCAACGCCCATGATAAAGAAAATGTAGCTGTCTTCTCTCTCGGGAGGAGGTGAATATCCCTAAATTTTAGGTCTGTTTGGTAAGCTTGATCTATTGATTGATTTATATTATCTGATTTGGACTGTGCTCCTGTTCCTCTGTGGAGTGGATGCTGGCTGCCCAGAGAAGGTGTGGTTACAGGAATCTCTTTATGTGTCCTTGCCAGAGAATGCCCATCTAAGGCTGACCCTCTCTCATTCTCCCCTTCCTTGCCTTAAGGTTGGCTCTGTGGTGGGGGATTTCCTAGCTCCAACACCTGCAGTCACTCAGGACTAAGAAGTGAACTTAACAACTTTTCTTCCCCAGCTTCTTCCCTCTTTCTGTCTTAAAGCTGCAAACTCCTTGCCCTGCCTTTAGAGGGGGAAGGAAAATCTCCACCATAGGGGCTAAAACTCTATGATCTGTGGTCTGTTTCTTGAAATGCTTAGATAATTAAGAAAATGGTTTTTCTTTGACAAATCTTGACATCCAAACCCTTCATTTGGGTAGAAACCTGAGTAAAACCAATATCTAGTTTGATCTTTAAAACTAAGAAGTATCTTTGTGTTAACAAGTTAGTTGCTCTCCACCTAACCTTTGAAATTCATCCTTTGCCTAGGTGGAAAGCCACAGGGCAACGTGTTTCATAAACCATGGCAATGTATGTGAAAATAAGTGGCTTTTTTCTTACACTGTCCTCGTTATACCTTTGTCATTGCTGAAGCCACCCACCTGGCAGCCTTCCCCTCCCAGTTACAGATTTTCTGGATGGCCCTGACAACATTCTTTGTGAAATATCCTGAAAAAGGCCTGCGTGTTTCAGGGAGGAGCCAGGAAGAAGTGTAGGAGGTATGAGACGACAAGACTGTGGCCGGCTAGAAGGATTGCATTATGATTATTGAGAGAAACAGAGCTAAAGTGCCCTCTAGTACCTGACTATTGTCAGGTGAGTAACATTTTTCTTAGGTCATGGAAAAGTGACATCTTTTTGATGCATTTAGGTTGACAAAGACTTTGTAGTAGGTCTAATAATTGCCAAAGTTTTTATAAAAAAAAGCAGTGGGGATAACTTTTAAGATCATATACCTCATCCATATATTCTTCTAGCAATTGACTCTTTTCAGAAAAAAATTTCATTTCCTACTGAAACAGCTATCAAACACTACAAACTTAGAAACAATTTTTTTTACAGCATCAAGAATTGGTATGATATCTTAAAATTTGTAATTATTCTCGTCTTTCAAAGTAGTATTATTTCTACACACAGTTTTGTGAATTATGATTGTCCTCTTTGTGGAAATTATTTTCAGACAGAAAAGCAATAATTGGAGAAACAAAGAACCTAATTGCCTTTTAGTGTTTGGTAATTTATATATCTGTGTGGTTTGTGAGTTCCACATCCGTTCAGAAGGACACAAATGAGGACTAGCTGACCTAGAACATGCAATTCCAGCTCTGTGATGCATTCAGCCTGCCTCTTCATTTGTGTTTACCTGGCTACCTGTTACTTTGGACCCAGACAAAAGTCCTGTGTCTCTCTGATCCTCTGACCTGAGCTGTTGGCTTGCAGAAGCCTCTAGTAAAAATGTTAGGGATTTCTAAGTGGCTCTGCTTTAAAAGCCACAGTCCAGTTAGGACCTAAGAAACACACCCTCACTGTTTAACTTACTTAGCTGTTCTTCATTCTACCTGGGAAGGTAGCAGCCTGTGTACCTGAGCCTGCAGTTGACCCTTGTGAGCCAGGTGGCATTCTGGATGTTCTCCAGCCAGTTAATGGAGCTGCTTTGCCTGAATGATTATTTTAGCAGTGCTGGCATTAAAGTGTAGCCTAAAATTAATGAGTAAGAATTGTACATGTAAATTTCTTTTTAGAAGTGCTTTACTTTTGTCAGAGATTCATCAAAACAGTGAACCATTTACTGTTACATTGTTGTTCATATTCAGGTTAGAGTTTAGAAATCATGTAAATTACATTGATGATACAATTTTATTATTTAAATTTTTTATGTTACTCAACCATTCTCTGACTTTATAAATTCAAGATCCACTCATCAGGGATTAACCTGATCTGTTGCTACCTGTTTGTATAGCTTACCAGTGGCATATGCCTTTCCGTTTAGAAATTCAGCAGTATTGGAAGGATTGAAATTATTTCAAGTAGTTCTATAAAATCTGCTAGTGTGATACATAGATTGTAAATATAGTGATGAGTTCCACTATATTCATGGACATGTACTTTTTAGATGTGTAATCACATTCTAAGGAATGGAATAATTTGGATAGATTCTACTGTATAAAAGTGAATCTATTAAAATAACAAATCATATAGTCCAGAATTGGCTTGTTTTCTAATAAATATAATTGTTAATATCTACTTGGGGTACCCTCTAGCATCTTTTCTTAGACAGTAAGGTGTACTCATTTCTGACCGTTTTTCTGTTTTACGTTCCTAGTTATGATCTGGAAAATGATTTTTCCAGATGTTTTTCCACCGCCTTTTGAATAATGTGGGGGTTATTTTTCTCCACAGCCAGATGTTTTTCTATAAATAACATTTGATACTTTAATAAAGCTCTGAAGCCTATATTTTATTGGTATATTACATTTGAACTCAAGTTCACAAGAGAAGTAGAATTCAGCATGGCCCATGGATTCCTTATTTCTCGATTTTGCATGGATGGAAAGACTCATCCTCACACTCTCCAGACCTCAGAGCAGTGCACTTGGCTGCTGACTCCTCTCCAGACAGTGAGGACTCCAACAGCCAGCACTGTCACAGTGTTACAACACCTGCCACACTCTTTTCACTTGTATTTCCCCAGATTGCTGTGAAATAACTAGTGATACCACTCCTGCGTCTAATACCAGCAAGCTGATTCTACTGTCAGATGAATTTATCAGGAACAAAAATGGCATTTAATAATGTTTGTAAAGACTTCTCTAACTTAATTAGGGCATTTTAAATTCTGAACCATAAGCAGATTACTCTTCCAGTAAACTCAGTAGGTGGACAATGTGATGTATTAAGAGTTAAGTTTAACTCCACAAGCTTAATTACTAATTAGCTTAAAAATAACATTAAGTGGTTGAAGACATTTATTTTTCTACCATATTAGTATTAATGAAATCTTTAGAGCTAAATGTTACACACACACACACACACACACACACACACACACTTTTTTATATGGAGGCTTTATGTAGGAGATCCTTCATCTACTCATAGAAATCCTTAACTCAATTATTTTCTTTGAAGTCAATGCGGATTTTTCTGTTTTTCTTTATAATTATTATACTCTGACACTAGAAAGAAATCAAATGCAATGATACCATCATTTGTGTCATTATATGGCATGAAATGGTTTTAGCTTTGAATCACTTATCTGAGCCAAAATAAAAGAAATTCTGTCCTTGTGACTAGAAATGGCTCTTTGACTGTGTAGCTAACTTAAATGGGATGGTACTTATTTTTAGTTGACCCAGTATCATTGTTGTTATATGTTAGAATTCTCCATGACCAAAATCTTCTTTTCCCTACATATATTGTGGTGGGGTTTTTTTGGTACTGTGGATAGAACTCAGGACCTTGTGCTTTTGAGGCAGGCATAGTGCCACTAAGCTAAATCCTCAGCCTAAAGTAGTTTTTGTTGTTGTTGTTGTTGTTGTTGTTGTTTTTGGTACTGGGGATCAAACTCGGGACCTTGTGCTTTCAAGGTAGGCCGCAAAACCACTGAGCTAAATCCCTAGCCCTTCCCTACATATATTGTAAAACAAGTGTTTGTCCTTTAAAACTACTAACTGCATTTGATTTTTCATGTTCTTTTCTAAAATGTGTATGTAGCATATCAAGCTATATTGTCTAGAGTCCTTTCAGTTGATTTTCACCAAATGATGTATCATGTGACACTTAAAGCAGGAAGGAGCTGGGCAAGTTATGGAGGCGCACACCTGTAATCCCAGCTACTCTGGAGGCTGAGGCAGGAGGGTCATAAGTTGGAAGCTGGCCTTGGAAACTTAGCTAGATCCTATCTCAAAATTGAAAAGAAACGGGGGAATGTGGTTTGCTGGTAGAGCACTTGTTTAGCATACATGTGGCCCTGGGTTAATCCCCAGTACCACACACACACACACACACACACACTCATACAAACACAGAGCAAGAGATGGGAAAATCCGAGTTTTATATGGCCTGCAGAGTAAGAATGATTTGTACATTTTGCAATGATTGAAAAAACACATGATGTGAAAATTATGTGAAATTCACATTTCATTGTCCATAAACAGTTTTATTGGAGTATAACTGCATTCATTATAAGTACTTTCTCATTACCAGGGCAACAGAAAGTCAGCCTAAAATATTCAGTGTCTGGGCCTTTACAGATGAAGTTTGTCATCCCATCAAAAAGAGGTTCTGGAGACAGTCCTTAAATATACTTGCTATATTTTCAATTTTGATCCAAAAGAACATGATTCCTAGTAGGAGGAGACTAATTGTCTGAGTACTTCTGTCTTGGAAAAAGCCATCAACCCCAATTGTTATGGTCAGAAACCTGGAAAAACAAGAGGGGGAAATTAGAAGAGGAAAGGCAGTGGAAGTTAACGCATGCTCTGATTGTTTATAGTACTGTTGAGACAGGCCTGCTAGGTCAGTAGAAAATGGTAACAATCAAGTAGAGTTTCATGTTCTAATCCATAAAACTTGTAACTAATTTAACTTCACATATATTTAGTGGTGCACATAATCATTCATGATTGCACTGCTTTGCAATGAGGCATTAAAATGAGTTGATCAAAGAATTGGGTTTAAACCAAGCACTTTTAGGGGTAGGGTTGGGTGGAGAAAGGGAAATTGGGTGGAGTCAGAAACACTGCAGTGTCTCTGAAAACCCCTAGTTTCCTTGAACCTCCCTTAAGGCAAGAAGGCCTTTCTCTCAAATGATTAAAACCAGGCTTTGCTAACCACATTCTGTGTAAAGCTACCTGGTATAGGAAAGGAGGCAGAGACCAATCTGGTGAAGCCCTCTCCCATCAGGAGGAATGGGAAAGATGCGCTGAAGCCCCCAGTAGATTCCACCCTCTGCCATGATTTGTGTTATTTATTTCCCGCTAATTTTTAAAGTACCCCTCTCCCTTCCCTTAATCTGAGCTTCAAGAAGGCAGGGACCTTATATACCCTGCTACCACTGTGTTCTTAGCACCCACTGATGGCAAAGTCTGGCACACAGCAGGCACTAAAAAACACATTTTTGATAATTGAATGAGAATGATCTTGCTCTCCAGGGTGCAGATATTAGGTGCACTTCCTGCCTTCCTTCTCTGTCCCATGTGTGTCTGCATTTCCTCAACTCTTGGTTTTGATTTCTGTGCACACAAAAAGCCTTTCTCAGGAGGGTTAGGTTTGAGGGCTGGCCAAGGGTTGGAGGGTAGAGTGACTGCCCTTCTAGTCTTTTTTTTTTGGTACTGGGGGTCAAACTCGGGACCTTGCGCTTTCGAGGCAGGAGGCGGAACCACTGAGCTAAATCCCCGGCCCCTGCCCTTCTCGTCTTAATACTAGATGGTGGCATTCATGTCCTGAGCAGTGAGATCCATCCTCGCTGGTACAGGAAAAGGACACCTGAAGAGCTTAGGCAGCTGCAGATGTTTGTCAGGTGGGTGGACCCAGAGAACAGGCGGCAGGAAGATAGATGATCCTCCCAGCTCCCATGTCATGTACCTCTTGTACACATCGTTGAAGTCACCTCTGCCCTTTGCCAGCAGGTTCTGTGTCCTGTCTAAAATTATCCCTTAAAGGTCCACATGTTCTTCAGAGAAAATAATGAAAGATAAAGGAATGTAGGAGAGAGAAGAGGAAAAAACAAGCACTCCTTAGGGATACACCTGGCTGGGATAGGAGAACAGCATGATTTAGAGAAGGTACCCCAAGGTGGAGAACATCACTCATATATGTACAGTGTTCAGTGATTTTCCAAGCATGCTCATGAATTGATTAACAGTGATGGCAAATCTTTTGAAGCTTTCAGTGATAACAGACAGCTGCGGCATGAATGCAATGCCATGAGTTCACCACCACTGGATTATTACATGAGCTGATTGTCAGAAGCTCTGATGTGTGGTGACTGTAGCACATGAACTGGTAGTGGAAGAGAAAAGAGAAACCTTGGGTAAGGGTGGACTTCTGTTGGGATGAGCAAAGAAGTCCTTGAAAACCAGCCAGCCACCACCCTACTGTGCTTCCAGGGAAGAACCACACACCCTCCCCTGCACCCCCAACGATGTATGCCAGGTCCAGCCCACCTGGGGAAATCCTTGTCTTCTCTGTCTCACCTGCACTGTGAGCTAACGGCCAGGGAGCAGCTCTTCCCTGGCAGGTTTTGCAGAGGACACACCCTAATAAATACAGAAGTGAATTCATAGACCACCCAGGTAGGTGTAGTGTACACGGGGTATGAACAACATGTTACACAAAATTATTGCTATACAGGGACACAAAGTATGATGAGAAATTAGAGGATGAAAGAGGAACCTCCATGCACTCTAGGAAGTCAACAGGTGGTTTTGTTTTAATTTGAAGGATGATACAGCAGAAAATATGGGCCTTGATAAGGAGGCAGTCCCTGCTCTAGTGCTTACTTCTCTGACTGTGGGCAAGTCTGATTCTTTATAAAATGGGCATAGGATCACCACCTCTAAAGATTGTGAGACTACATATAAATAGCCCAGAGCATGAGAAATCCTCAATAAATAGTAGTCATTATCGTTGTCATTAGTTTTCAAAGGCAGAAGCTTCCATCCCTTGAAGCTTTAAGACCTATACATGTGCATATTTTGTCAGCATCCAAACTCCAGAGCAGCAGTCATTCATTAATCAAGCTGTGCTTTGCTATGTGGAGGGCATGGTAACTCAATTTCATAAGGGCACATTTAAAGTTCAAAGTGAAAAGTAGAAGGTAGGTCTTCCTACCACCTTGCTAGGCCTCCAGTTCGTGTACTCTGAAAGAGGAAGATAATGGAAATATGAATTATGCAGTCAACACCAGGCTTGCCTGGGGTTTTTCCAGCATATGCCCCACCACCCTGATGCGTTCTTGCCTTTCTTTTACCCCAGGAATCCTGTGGGCATTCAGCTGTGCTAAAAAATATTGCTTTCATTACAGAGAAATCTCCAATTGCCTTTCTCTCTTTAACTAGCATCTTACACTTGGTTATCACAGACCTGAGAGAAGCTAATGATACTTTAAAGTAAGACAATGATTGAATTGCTGCCTGTTAATTAGACATTTCTAAATCACCTTGATCCCCTTGGAGATAAAGCTTGATATAAATAGGCAGTAATAACAGTGGTACTATGCTTAATTCAAATTGTATCTTTTGAAATGTAATTAATTTAGCAAAAATTTAAAATCAGCGTGTCAGAACTCTAAATGGTCCTTAATGATTTGAAAGAGTTAACAACATAGCTTCCAGAAGTTCCTAAGTACTTTCCAGAAGTAGCATGCTCTCTGAGTAACTGGGTTTAACCAGCTCAAGTTCCTCAAGTTTCCCTTCCCTCCTGCAGGAATGATTCAGGCCAGATTTTGAGCCAGTCCGCCAAACCTTTGGAGACATTATTCTCCATACAAGATGGAGCCTCTGAATATCTTTAAAACTTCTAAAGGCAAGGGGCGGGTGCAGAAGGAGACTGGCCAGTGTTCCCATTTCCCAGGCATGTACTGGAGGCAGAAGTGAATGGAAAATATCCTCACATGACCGAGCCTGGTTTGTCCCTTCTCCTCTTGTGACCATAGAGAATATTTGGGCACAATGTGCACTTAAATTTCATGCTGCCTGGCATATAAGGATATTGTATAAGTATGTCATTATTATACATGCTTATTATATGTGTAATTTAGAATAACAAGTGCTCTATAGTGTTAAGAAGCTGACATGACCAAAGGCCCAGGAGAGGATGGGGTTTGTATGTGTACATCCTTGAGGTAACCATGGTGCAAAATAGTTCTTCATATGCTATAGACCAGTTAATGCGGGAACATTGCTTAAGTCTTCCCATGGTAATCATGTGCCACATGACTATTGCACACCGAGTTCTTCCCTAAGAAGATCCCTGGTCAAATAAAGTTGATCATAAAATAGAGAGATGAGAAGATTATTGTAATTTAAATGCACCTGAATTTATTATACGGATGCTTTCCATATAGAAAAGCACATTGTGGTAAATTAATACTATACATGAACTGTTAGAAATCATGTAGCTTCTCTGGATAGTTTTATAATTCCAATGCAGTTCCTTTTTAGAAGTTTAGGTTCTGTTTTAGACCTCAAATTTCAACATTTTTTGTTTTCCCTATGAATATCATATTGTACCAGACCAAAAACATACAAAATCAAATCCTGAACTCTTTGTTTTTTGAAATTATGTTTATTTCCTGAACTACAGTTAAATAACTTACATTCCTTAATTTTAAAATTTTTGGTTAAAACTAAGCTAAAAGTTAAAATCCAAAAAATTTCAAAATTTGTCAACAGTTTATATTGGGATAAGCATTCATTGACTTTATAATTAATCTTTTAGTACAGTTGGAACTGCTGGTTTTTCCAGAGCCCTTTTCAGTTTTACTCAAGCTATTTTGCACAGTAGATCTTTGCCAGCCCCTGATCTATTTAAACATGTTTGGGACCACACGGAGACTTCTAGTAATGCCAGATCCTCATTAGACTAGAAATACGAGTGAATTTCTTTTAAATGAAAGTATGGTTGTAACTTTGTAATGTATTCTGTTGCTTGCATAAAATTTCTTTTATTTAAAATACAGTTGTTAGTAAAGTAACTCACTATAGTGAGTTATAAGTTATGTCTCCTAATTCTCCTAAGTTCTACCTTCTTGATTTTTTTCCTCCACTTCTTCCTCTAGAAGTACATTTTTTCCCAGCTTCCTCTTTGTGCTTTTTTCCCCCCATCCTTGCTCCCTCCTCTCCTCCCTTTCTAACAAATGTGTATTGCTAAGGACTTCTAGTGGCTGAATCTGGAACTTCTCTCAGAATTATCCACAGTCAGCAGTTGGTCTGTGGAGTATGTGCTGGATGCCAAAGCAGCCAGTAGAAAGTAGGAACCTAGAGCGACAGATCAGGTTCTGGTTTTGTTTTTTTTACTCTATGGTGCTATCAATTTTCATGAATTTTATGCTGAATCCATTTATTTGAGTGGAAAGAATAGGGAAGCCTATATTGCATCGTATATAATATGCAATTTATCTTTTATTTATTTAGCGATTCAGTTCAGACACTGCACTTGAAATTTCATCTAGGAAATGCCGCCCTTTCTGAGTTTATGAATATAGTTATATATTAACTTAGAGTGAGAAGTGATAGAGACATTGATTGTGGTACAGGAGGATTGGTTGGTTAGTTGGTTGAGACAGGGTCTCCCTAAGTCACTAATTGCTCAGGCTGGGTTCCACTTGCCTTCCTCCTGCTTCATCCTTCCTGAGTGCTGGGAATACAGGCACGCATTACTACACCTGGCTCATGAAGTATTTATAAAGTGAAAATTTTAACCAGAGAAGATGTGATGTTACTACTTTATAAGATTTTATCGGAGGGCCAGGGATTTAGCTCAGTGGTTCTGCCGCCTGCTTCGAAAGCTCAAGGTCCTGAGTTCGATCCCCGGTACCAAAAAAAAAAATCCCTTATAAGATTTTATCTGAAATTTAGTGCATGAAAAGGTTCAGGTTCCTCTGGTGTTTAGATAAAGGTTATATAATGGAGCCACATTGATCTCTGGGGACCATCCTCGCTCTGAAATGAACTTTATGAAATGTTAGAGCATACTGAGAAGTTAAAGAATTCTTGTCTTTCTGAGTGAGAATGCAAGGTCACTCATAACTTCTAATTCATTCCAGATTTATGTAGCATTTGGCATCTATTCTTTGGAAAGAAATGATTGTTAAAATAGTTGAAAACAGTGGTGAGGCAGGGTTATGTGATGCCAAAACCATGCTCTGTTGAACATGATACAAACTTAAGACTTTGACTTATACTTCATAATAAAATTGCATAGAATTTTATAAATTTTTTTGCAAAAGAGTTGTAAATGTAAGTAACTAGGATAGGACTTGTTTTGAAAATGTGATTTGCCTGTACTGTAATTGATACGTTAGGAAACAATTTAAGCATAACTTGAATTTCATTTAAATGTGTATAATTTTGTCCATAAAAACATTAAACCAGAGGCTGGGGATTTAGCTCAATGGTTCTGCTGCCTGCCACACAAGAGCAAGGTCCTGAGTTCATCCCTGGTACCAAAAAAAACAAACCACTAAAGCAGAACACAGCGCCAGTGAGCTGAAGGTAACACATAATCCCCTCAAATATCTACCAGCTATCTTTATTTACCAAGTGTGTTAGGAACTACACCCATCCACATCTGTGTTACAACTCTCCATTTGATTTCAGAGAAGCTTCCTACCACTTCACAGTAGCTCATAAGCTGCACCCCTCCCATTGTCCATTTCCGCACCGACTTTCAGGTCTTTGTCAAGAAAAAGTGCCGCATTTATTGTAGTATTGTTCACTCTTTAACCATTTAGTATGCAGAACTCTGATTTTGCTTTTATTTGATTTCTGCCTTTGAAAAACATGTCACCTTGAAATTTTTGAATGTTGTGCTTTTAACCCTATTTTCTCCATTAGCCCTGTGTTTTGTTGGATGGTTTTGTAAAGTGCAGTGATTTTTGCAAATGCATATGTAGCATTATCACAGAAGTGTGATACTGCAGTTATATTCTCCACAATTACCCACGATCACCAAATGATCTCCCAACACTATGGACTCACCCACCTTCTAGAACCTCTCTCCTCATGCATCTGTGCATGTTTAGTATACTTGCTCTTTCCTTTCCTCTGGCCTCTCCTTCATCTCTTGTACTCATTCCTCTGTCTGTTAATTTGAGCAATTCTGGAGCATCACCTGGATGTTAATTTATCTTTGAAATTCCTACCCCTGAAATGTAAATATTCTCTCAGCTGCTACTAACATGCAGAAAATTCCCAATTTTTCAGAGGCCACTGCCAATCATTACTCAGTTTCTGGTTTCTGCTGGAGATGTCTCTCACAAGACCTTCTTCCCCGTTGTAACCACCAGCTCAGCTCAACTAAGGTGGAAGTCCTCACCCTCCATAAGTTAACACACTTGAAGGCACCACACTGGAAAGCACTTTGGAGCTATAGGATGTGTTAGGATCGCTCTTATCTAAGCCAGCTTGCTCTCTGTGTCACCTTTGGCTCTTCCTTCTGTGCCCACAGCAGCTCAGTCATGGAGTCCTACTCTGTTCTTCCCTACATAACCTCTTTATTTTGTCCTACTTCTTGTCCTCACTTCCATGTTCCAGCCCTTGATGGCTTCCTTCTTAGCAATTATTGCACTTTTATCTAAAATTCTAAAATTCCACTTTTATCACAGTGCATCTCTGCTTAAAATAGTCAAGGGTTTTTTTTGGTTTTGTTTTCGTTTTTTTGGTACTGGGGATTGAACTCAGAACCTTGCGCTTGTGAGGCAGGTGGCAGCACCACTGAGCTAAATCCCTGGCCCGAGTCAAGGGTTTTTAATGAAATTCAAACCCCACAGTGTAGAGTTTTGTATCTCATGCAGTCTGGCCTTTTGTTCCTTTTATAGTCAAATTTCCCTACTTCCCTCAAACATGAATTGAAACTCCCAGAGAGCTGAATAACATTTTATGTTGTTTGAAATCATGCCCTCCTCTGTCCTTCCCTGCAACAGGTCCTATGTATGGCAACATCCAAATATGTTCCTTTCTGTGTTTGTTAACAGTTCAGGTAAAGCTTTAGGTTCTTAGAATTTTCTATAATTTGTGTAGTAAAAATTGTGGAAGTGGAGGTGAAGTTTCACAAGGAAACCAGAACAAACTACTCTAAAAATGATATGTTATTTAGAAGTTTTTTCATAGCGACCTTGCTGGAAGGGATGGTGACCACAGCTCTGAGTGGCGTAGCAAACAGCCTGATGAAGATGACCAGTTTCTGCCACCACCCCCATAGCTAGATGTGGCCACAACCCTGCGTGGGTATGAGACAAAGAGGGGGCCTGGGTTTAATTGCACAGGCCCCCTACAGCAATACACCTTTTGTACCCCAATTCTAATATATGACTTTATATTATGTTCAAGTATTAAAGCTATGTTATATTTTTTCATAATAATTTCATAAATAGTGGTGATTCCATTAGTTCGGTTGTGACATTTTGCTGTACTTTATGCTGTAGTGAAAGAAAATTTTACCTCTGAATTTCAATTTAGAAGTCCCAGCAGCCAGTGTTTCTGCATTCAATTCTAAGATTCTTCACCCACATGGAAATAAATTACATACAGTATTAAAAAGAAAAAGCGTTAATGCAAATGTTTCTTTCAAGAGCACTGTAAATACCAAAACTGACAAATTCTGAAGGGAGTTCTGCTCTTCCTTTTTGTCCCATTCAAAGCACTAGTGAACTGGTTTGCTTCCTGGGGCCTCTCAGGAGGAGGCTGGCAATGCACCAGAGATGATAAGCTTTAAAGCTTATTTTAGTCCCATTTGTGCTGCTGTAACAGAATTGCATAGACTAGGTGATTCGTAAGAACCAAAATTTATTTCCTCGAACTTCTGGAGACTGAGAAGACCCAGATCAATGCTCTGGCATCTGGTGGTTAAAAGTAGAAGGATGAGCTTCCGAACACTATGTAACACCTCTATTTTAAGGGGCTTAATCCCACTCATGGGAAGAGCACATGGCTGAGCCACCTCTTAAAAGGCCCCACTTCTCGATGCTTTCACATCAACAACACCTGAATTTTAGAGATGACACATTCAAACCATAGCTGAGGCATTTAGATAATTCTGATAGAAGTAGCATGCTACTTGTGATTGACTTAGTTCCTGTCTTCTACAGTCCTCATCCTTAATTCAGAATTGTTTTATTACTTCTTTATGGAGTCCTGAGGAAAGTCTTGCTTTGGTCTAGTCTGCCCAGGGTCTTTCCTGAGCCTGGTGGTGTCTGACCCTCAGCTGGCACCTGGCCTAAAATGGAGCTCGAGATGGCTTCGACAGTCTGGAGGTGTTCACTGCTGAGAGCAGGTGCACTGCATTGGCCTGTTTGAAAGTAATGGCCTTTCAATTATTTGAATTTTTTTTCTTAAATTCTTTTACTGGTACATTTTAGGTGTACAACACAATTACATTTCTCACTGGGAACTTGTACCTTTACATGATGCATCTTGGTTCTTATTTTTTGCCCATTCCTAGCCCTCCCTTCACGCCCTCCACCCTTCCCTATTTACAAAGACTTTATTTCCATTTTTTCCATTTCTCAGCATTTTTCCTTTCCCTTCTTTCCTTCCCCCTGCCCCTCCCACTACCCCTACCCCTTTGGACCTTTTCTTCCTATTTTCCATTATCGATCATTCATTCTAATCATCGGTACATTTTAGGTATACAATATAATGACATTCATCATTGGAAATTTGCACCTTTACGTAGTCTCTCTTGGTTCTTCTTTTTCACCCTTGCCCAGCCCTCCCTTCAACCCCTCCATTCCTCCCTATTTACAAAGATTTTGTTCCTAGTTTTCCATTTTCTCATATTAATCCCATTCCCTTCTATCCTTTCCCCTAGCCCTCCCACTTCTTTCTCTTTACCCCTTTTCTTCCGATTTCACATTACCTATTATACATTTAAGTCCTTATTTACACTTTCAGTTTCTCACACCAGAGAAACTATTCAGTATTTATATATGTGTGTCCTATCTATTTCACTTAAGAGTATTGCCTCAATGTGCATCCACTTAGCTATAAATGTCTCTAATTTCTCATTTTTTATGGCTGAGTAGTACTCCATTTTATTAAAAAACCACATTTTCTTTATCCAGTCTCCAGTTGATGAGCATTTGGGCTGTTTCCAAGTTTTAGCTATTACAAACTGTGCTGCTATGAACATGGGTGCACATGTATCACTGTGGTATGGTTCTTTTACTTCTTTGGGGAAGATCTCCAGCAGTGGAATAGTGGGGTCAAATGGGACTTCCAGTCCTAGTTCTTTGATGTATCTCCATACTGATGTCCACAGTGCTTGCACCAGTCTACACTCCCACCAGCAGTGGAGCAGGGTTCCTCTTTCCCCACAGCCCTGCCAGCATTTGTTATTGGTACATTTCATGATAGCAGCCATTCTTTCTGGAGTGAGGTGGAATAATCAGCATTGTTTTCATTTGCATCTCTCGAATGACCAGTGATGGTGAACATTTTTTCATGTATTTATTTGCTAGTTCTACTTCTTTGTCTGAGAAATGCTTGTTCATTTCAGCTGCCCATTTTCAGATTGGGTCTTTAAATTTGGGAGGTCTGATCTTTTTAAATTCTTTATAGATTCAAGATATTAGACCTTTGTCTGAGGAAGAGCAGGTGAAGATTTTTTCCCACATTGTGGGTTGTCTCTTCCCACTGCTGGTGGTTTCTCTTGCTGTGCAGAAGCTTTTTAATAAGAAGAGATCCCACTTTTTGATTATTTGTGCTAGTTCATGAGCAACTGAGGTTTTGTTCATAAAATCTTTTCCTACACCGCTGTCTTCAAGAGTTCTTCCTAACCTCTGTTCCAACTGGTTCAGAGTTTCTATTTTAATATTTAGATCTTTAATCCATTTTGATTTTAGTTTAGTGCATGGCGAGAGATATAGGTCTAGTTTTAATCTTTGGGAAGTTGAAACCCAGTTTTTCCAGCACCATTTATTAAAGACGCTATCTTTCCTCCAGTGAGGGTGTTTGGCTCCTTTATTGAAGACGAGATGGCTGAGTGTGTCTGGCGTTGTTTCTGCATCTTCTAATCTGTTCCACTGGTCCTCAGGTCTGTTTCTTTGCCAGTACCATGCTGTTTTTATCACAGTAGCTTTGTAGTAGAATTGCAGGTTGGGGATTGTGATACCCCCTGCCATGTCTCTGTTCCCTAGAATTGCTTTTGCTATTCTGGGTCTCTTCTTGTTCCAAATGAATTTTTGGATTGTTTTCTCGAGGTCTATGAAGTATGCTGCTGGGATCTCAATTGGAATTGCATTAAATCTATATAGCAGTTTTGGAAGTATGGCCATTTTCACTCTATTAATCCTTCCTACCCAGGAGCAGGGGATGTCTGTCCATTTTCTGATATCATCTTCAATCTCTCTTTTCAGAGTGCTATAGTTTTCAGAGAAGAGGTCTTTGATTTCTTTTGTTAGGTTGATTCCTAGGTATTTCAGTTTTTTGGATGCTATTGTGAAAGGAATTATTTGCCCTATTTCTCTCTCAGTGAGTCTGTCATTCGTGTAGAGGAAAGCTATTGATTTTTGTGTGTTGATCTTGTAACCAGCTACTTGCCTGAATTTGGTTATTAAGTCTAGAAGACATTTGGTGGAGTTCTTGGGGTCTTCTATATAGAGTATCATGTCATCTGCAAATAATGACAATTTGACTTCTTCATTTCCTATCTTCATTCTTTTATTTCTTTCTCTTGACTAATTGTGGTGGCTAATGTTTCCAGAACTATATTGAACAAGAGTGGTGATAGTGGACATCCTTGTCTTGTTCCTGATTTGAGTGTGAAGGATTTCAGTTTTTGACCATTTAGTATGATATTGGCTGTTGGCTTTTGCATAGGTGGCTTTTATCAGTTTGAGGTAGAGACCATCTGTTCCAATTTTTTGTAGGGTCTTTATCATAAATGCATGTTGGATTTTGTCAAATGGTTTTTCTGCATCTATGGAGATAATCATATGGTTTTTGTCCTTGGCTCTATTGATATAGTGTATTACATTGATTGATTTGTGTATGTTGAACCATCCCTGCATCCCTGGGATGAATCCCACTTGATCAGGGTGTATGATCTTCTTGATTATCTTCTGCATTCTATTTGCCAGTATCTTATTAAGGATTTTTGCATCTATGTTCATTAGTGAGATTGGCCTATAGTTCTCCTTTTTGGTTGGGTCTTTCTCTGCTTTGGGGATCAAGGTGATGCTTGCTTCTGTGAATGAATTTGGGAGTATTGCTTCCCTTTCAATTTCACTGAAGAGTTTAAACAGTAGTGGCAGTAGTTCCTCTCTAAATGTCTTGTAGAATTCAGCAGCAAAGCCATCAGGGCCTGCGCTTTTCTTAGTTGATAAGCTTTTAATTACCTTTTCAATTTCATTGGTTGATATTGGGTTGTTTAGAATTTTTAGGTCTTCTTCGTTCAAATTTGGTAATTCATATGTCCATTTCTTCTGTGTTTTCCATCTTGTTGGCATATAGGTTCTGGAAGTAGGTATTGATGATCCTGTGGATTTCTGCTGGGTCTGTTGTAATTTCACCCTGTTCATTCCTAATTGCATGGATTTAGACCTTTTCTTTCCTTTTTCTGATAAGGTTGGCTAAGGGTTTGTCAATTTTGTTGATTCTTTCAAAGAACCAACTCTTGGTTTCATTGATTTTTTTTTTTTTGTATCCTTCTCTTAGTCTCCATTGCATTGATTTCTCCTCTGATCTTTATAATTTCCTCCCTTGTATGAGCTTTGGGGTTGTCCTACTCTTCTTTTTCTAGAAGCTTGAGGTTCAACATCAGGTTGTTTAATTGGGCTCGTTCTGTTTTCCTAATATGCGTATTCACTGCTATGAATTTCCCTCATAAGACTGCTTTCATTGTGTCCCATAGATTCCGACATGTTGTATTGTCATTGTCATTTAATTGAAGGAACTTTCTAATTCTTTAATTTCCTCTGTGACCCATTGGTTATTCAGAAGTGTGTTATTCAATTTCCATGTGTTTATGACATTTTTCCAGTTTCTTTTGCTATGGATCTCCAATTTCATCACACTATGGTCTGATAATATACAGGGAATAACTTCAGTTCCTTTGCACTTACTTAAACATGTTCTATGCGCGAGTATGTGGTCTATTTTGGAGAACGACCCATGTGCAGCTGAGAAGAATGTGTATTCTGATTTTGTGGGATGGAAGACTCTGTAAACATCTGTTAAGTTCATTTGTTCAAGAGTTTGATTGAGTTCTAGTATTTCATTCCTTATTTTTTGTCTAGTTGATCTATCTCTTTGTGACAGTGGGGTGTTGAGGTCCCCCACTACAATTGTATTAGTGCATATATGACATTTCATGTCTGTTAGTATTTGTTTTATATAGTTGGGTGCACTAGTGTTTGGTGCATAGATATTTATGATTGTCATCTCTTCCTCTTGGGTTGTTCCCTTTTCAAGAATGTAGTGTCCTTCTTTGTCTCTCTTAATCAGTGTTGGTTTGAAATCTACTCGATCTGCAAAGAGGATAGCGACTCCTGCTTTTTTTTGGGTTCCCATCGCATGGAATATTATTTTCCACCCTTTAACTTTCAGTCTATGAGTTTTATTTTGAATTAAGTGTGCTTCTTGTATGCAACATATTGTTGGATTTTGCTTCTTGACCCATTTTCTCAGTCTGTTTCTTTTGATTGTTGAATTGAGACCATTAACGTTGATGGTTATAACTGAAACGTATTGACTTGTCATTGCCATGACTTTTTCTTTTTGTTGGGTTCTCCCCCTTTACATTTAATTTCTTGTCATGCCACATGGGTTCATTCTGCTTTGCTTCCTGGGGTTGTGATCCTCAATGTCTGTTCCTAGGATATTGTGTAGAGTTTTTTGGAGTGCTGGTTTGGTATTGACGAAGTTCCTAAGGTGCTCTTTTTCATGAAAGTATCTTATTTCTCCATCCATTTTGAAAGATAGTTTTGTAGGGTATATCAATCTGGATTGGAGGCTGTTTTCTTTTAGGGCTTGAAATATGGCATTCCAAGCTCTTCTTGTCTTGATGGTTTGTGTTGAGAAGTCTGCTGTGATTCTGATGGGCTTTCCTTTGTATGTGATTTGTTTCTTTTCTCTAACTGCTTGTAGAACTTTTTTCTTCTGTTGAGTTTCTGGAATCTTAACAATTATATGCCTATGTGTAGATTTTTTTTGATCAAGGCTATTTGGAGTCCTACATGCCTCACTTATCTGTATGTCAAGCTCTTTTCCCCTCCTTGGGAAGTTTTCTGCCATTACTTCTGTGAAGAGTTTTTTTATGTCATCTGCACTCTCTACTGTTTCTTCATTGACTCCAGTCAGTCTTATGTTATTTTTCTTTGCATCGTCTAGGAGCTGCTGGATTGATTTCTCGTGTTCCCTTATAATTTTGAAGCAATTTTTCTTTTCTGGTCATTAATTGCAATCTTATCTTCTATTTCTGAAATTCTGTCCTCACGTTGGTTCATTCTGCTGTGTAGACTTTCAGTGGAGTTTTTCATCTTCTGGAAATCTATTTGCATCTGTTTTATGGATTCCATTTATTTCCTATGTTGGGATTTCATCATGTTCTTCATCTCCTCTCTAGACTTATTCATCATGTCTTGCACTAGGAGCACAATTTCTCCTGTTGTCTGAGAAATTATTTCTGATTTCATTTTTTCCAGATCCCCTTTTGTTACCAATTCAGTGGTCCCAGGTGGTTGAATATCAGAGTGTTCCATCTCATTTCCCTTTGGGGTTTCTGTAGGTGATATGGAAGTCTGGTTTTGAGACTTATTTACGTGTTTTCTCATTTTGACTGAGGGGGCGGGGGGGTGCTGTTGGTGCCCGCACAACTCACCTCCTCTGAGCTGGGAGAGGTGGGACAGGGGCCGGGAGCGGTGGTAGGGATAGTGACCCGGAAGCCCCTTCCTCTGGGCCGGGAGCGGCAGGACAGAAGGTGGCCCAAAAGCCCTTTCCTCTGGGCTGGGAGCAGCGGGAGGTATGGTGCCCGGGGAGCCCCTTCCTCTGGACCGGGAGCAGTCGGACAGTGGCTCAGAAGCCCCTACCTCTGAGCCAGGAATCAATCAATTATTTGAATTTTGACAGACATTTACCTGTTGTGTGTCAGATCATCATGGGGTCCATGTTAATGAACAAACCTGTTACCTAGTCATCCTACTTGACCTCTCCAGCTTTGGAGCCTCTTTAGTAACAGCTGCAGCAGAAGCCACTGCAGCAAATGTGTGTTCAGTGTGCGGTCAGGCAGAAGGCCTGAAGAGGTGTGGACTTTGTACCAGAAACTCTGGTTCAAAACAAGATTAGGGGGAAAGATCTAGAACTCAGAAGATGTTGCAGTGAACCCTTGACTTAGGAACTCAATTCGATCACAAGGGCTGGTTGTAATTCAAGTTGGTCGATTGAAGGCTCAGGCTCCTCTACACAGCCTTCAAAATCTCTCTTCTATATACAGGCAGATCTCAGTGTCCTTAGACTTTGGCCCAGGATTTCTCAATTAACCCCACACAGGAAAGGATGCTGTAATGTTCCTTCCAGAACTCTTAAAGGGGTTAAAATCTGTATCTGAGACCATCTGGAAGCGGCTGGCATTTGGGCCGTAACACAAGACTTTGTTCATAAGTTAAAACTAAAATTCTGGTTATAACCCAAATTGTTCATATATCATCCCAGTATCAGGGATCCACTGTACTACTAAAACTTCTTTTACCCAAGGACTAAAAATTATTGGCAAACAATTTTTGTAATTATTAACAAAATCTGTGTTCCTGAGATTAAAGAAATTGTCTAAAATCACACATAAGATCCTTATATAAAACCACAGATTTGCTTATTCTGAAAACAAAATTGTCGTAGTTGATAATAAGTTTCAAAACAAAATAAAGGAGCAGTATATGGATATCTATTAATATATAATATACTTATAGTTTTTCTCACAGTTCTCTTTATGAACAGAGAAGTTTGTCTTACACTACCACAGGGAGTTAGTTTCAAAATGTAGCACTCTTATGAAAGCTTTTCTGGTTTTCTTACCAGCTTAATAAAATAAAATTTAAAATTTTTACCTTGCTTTTAGTTGTTTGAGTCCTATATTAAAACCTTATGTTCGAGTTGACCAAATTTATGAAATGGGTTTCTAGGCTGTGTTAAATCTATGGATATTCAAAAGGTACACTTGTTCTAGAAATTTAGGAGGTACTGCTAACATCATTAATGTAAAATCCATTGGCAACAACTGAATAAACAGAGTATGTGTCCATGTTTTAAGTTACAGTGACAGCTGTGTGTCCAGTTGCTGTGCCACGATTTACACTTCTGCACTTAAAGGGAATTGATTGAATTAATTCATCTGCATTAGGCAAATAATGCTTATCAAATCAGCCACTCAGCCTTACATTCTTTGGGCACATTAATGTAGCATACACAGAGGAAACAGAAGAACTTAAAGAAGTTTATTCCTTTGGCTCATCTCTTGACATTGTTCCCCACATATCTGCGTTTTTCTAATCTGAGATATTTAATTTTGTAATTTCACATTAAATATAAATTATTTAGTTTTTATAATAATGAATTGTTAGGTGGAGCCAACTAATTAATTTGGTTATTGCTGTCATTTAAAAAAAAATATATGTTCCCGAAGTGCTAGATAGAAATATTATTTGAAAAAAAGTGAGATTAGGGATGTAGCTCAGTGGTAGAGAATTTGCCTAGCATCCTCGAGGAACTGGGGCAATCCTACTACCACAAAATGAGTAAATGAAAAAAGGAAAGGAAAAATGACTTTGAACCAGTGCCAGTAGTTGAGACAGAGTACCTTTCAAAGGTTAAAAACTCCCCTCTTGTTTGTCCTGGTTTCAGTGCCTTTTCCTCTTGTGCAGTTGCTCCTTGTGTCAGGGCCAATCAGAGTATTATGGAAAAAGCAGAGGCTTTGAGGTCAAATAGAATGCCACTTCAATTATTCATTAATTACAGCCCCTTTGCCTGTCATACTAGATGGCCTTGAAAAAGTGATTTACCTCTCAGGTCTTCTGAATTCACATCTGTAAAACTAACCTCTTCAATAGCCGCTGCACATATATAATGTGAGCATTAAATGAAATGGAAAGCACTGAGCACATGAGGAGGTGTTGAATTACTTTCATCTTGATTCATTCAACCAACACTTGTACTGTTTATAACTGCAGCTCATTATAAAATAGGAGACCTGGCTCCCTACTAGGTCAGCCATCCCCTTGCTGCTCCTGCTATATCCAAAATGCATTGTGCCCTGCATTCAATCATGATTGTCACTGGAGTGAAAGAAAACCCTCAGGAAGGCCCATTGCTTGCCCAGCCTCCCACCTGCTGCAGGAGCCCACACCCAAGCTCCCCCCAGAGCACCTCAAGGCTCTCTGCTCAGGGAAGATTTGCAAATGCTGGGTGAGCTAAGGGTGAGTGGACTTAGGCTGTGGACAAGAGCTAGAAATTGTTTACTGAACTAATTTATTACAAATATGTACTGTAATTATAAATAGGTACCCTAAAACTATGAAAAGATGTAAGTTGGTATTTCCAAAGGAAATGGTGCAAATATTTAATAACAGGTGTGACAAAATGAATCATCTCTACTGATGTCTGGAAGTGTTTTCTTCCTGCTTTGTCTGAGTTTTGCTGATTGTAATTGTGGGCCTCCTTTCTCTTGGGTTGGTTCACTCTGGAATTCCCCTCTAATGCCATCCGTAAATGGCTGCTGCTGTTTACTTCCAAACCTGAGAAGAATGTCTTCTTATTCTGTGATCTCCACACTGATGTATTAGCCACCTTCATATTTTATACACTGTCCACGAGGAGATGGGTATTATATTCACTCTCATATCAGAAGAGAAATGTCTGTTTTGAAATCTAAGCCACAAATGGATCCTTCTTCGCCATCAACATGGATCCATTGTACCAGGAGTTCCTCTCCATTAAATATCTCACAACAGGGCTGTGGCTGGAAAATACTTAACTTTATCACACCCAGTAGCTCACTGGCTACAATAACAATGCCACATTTTATTATAGTTATTTTTTATTTATCTATTTTCTTTCCTACCATTGTCCTCGAGTCATCAACAGTTTTATTCCTTCTCAGCACTTAGCTCAAAGTCCCACACAGAGAGCTGCTCTGTATAACGATTGTCCTAAGAACAAATGATCCTGTGTATTGCAGAGCAGAAGAAGCAGATATGCTTCCCTACCCACACCCTTGAGATGTACATTTCTTCAGCTTTGCATACATTTTATAGCTGCGAGGTACATAATTATTTAACCTTTGGTGATTCTTTCCCATGAAAGATGCTTCTGTGAATAATAATGTTATTTGTTGTTTCTCTGAGCTTCATCACAGCAGGCTTTCTAAGTAAAACTAAAATTAGTAATGAGGGTTGGAAACATTGCCAGTGAACATATGAGAGGAAGGCACACTCATTCAGCTAATTTTGGGCCACCAGAAAATGCTTTGCCAGGCGTCCTGGGTAAATGGGGAGTCAACCATGACATCTACCATTTGCAAGTGTCTTCCTTGAGCCAGGCACTCCACATGCATCCTTTCATTTAATTCTCGTGTCATGAGGTGCAGTGTCATTAATAAGCTCACTTTGCAAGTAGGAAAATATGGCTCTGTGAGGTTAAATATTATCCTAGATAACAAAGCTCATGAATGGCAGAACCGGGATTAGAACTCATAAGTCTGTGCTCTTTCTGCTGCCACCCTTTGCACCCCCAACCCCAGGATGAGTGTAGTAACCTCCCTCCTGCCAGACAATCTGTGTATGTGTGCGCCTGTGCTGGCTGCCACTTTTCTGTTCTTCATTCCCTCTGTATTGCTCCTGTTCTGCTTTTTTGCTTCATGACCAGGTTCATTTTATTGCTTGTATTTTTTTTCTTTCCCCTGTTTGAATGATGGAGGCATGATTGGCCAGTTCTTTGATTCTGAGCTGTGACAGCTCCCAGCCTTGCTTGAAGAAGTCCTTGCTTCTTCCTGTCTCTGGTTTGGCTTGACATCAAAGCTGAAAAAGGTTACTGATGATGGCATGAACCTTTTTAGTATGCAAATTTGTAATGGCACAAATGACTTTATATCAGCATAATAGAGCTCTTAGCTATTCATTTTTATCACTGCCTGTTCAATATGTCAAGCTGTAAAATGGAATATTTTAATTTATAGGAATGAGTCAGATCCTGAAAAAAATAAATGTGAAAATACTTAATTCCAAAGTGCAAGCTCAACCACTAGGCTGTGGATTTCTTGAAGATAGGGCTTGTACCTCAGTTTCTACACTGGGTTCTCCACAAATAATGAAGATTTATTAAACTTTTGAGGTTGCTATGGTTTTTTTACAACAGAAGTAGTTGCTAAATGCCATTTAACTTTTGGGACCTAGAACACTAAGTGGCATGTTGAGTTGTACTTTAAATAATTGTAATAAAAATATGTTCTGCCAGGCTTGGTAGTATATGTCTGTAATCCCAGAACAGAGGTATACTGAGCAGCTGAGGCAGGAAGATTGCAAGTTCAAGCTCAACCTGGGCAATTTAGTGAGACCCTGAATAAAAAATAAAAAGGGCTGGGGATGCATAGGTGCTGGGTTCAATCTCCAGTACCACAAAAAAAAAAAAAAAAAAAAAAAGTGTTCCTTGAGTTGTACATATAATCCAAACTACCTATACTTAGTGACCACAGAATAAGTACAATGACGGTTAGTGTTAAATGCTATGGGGTAGGTATTTTTTATTTAAAATAGAATAGCCATGTAAAATACATGATTAATATTATAACGCAAAATATTTGGACATTTAAATACAAAATGTTAGAATCAACACTAGGACAGAAACCATTAGAGTTGAATCTGGCTATTCCATTTTCATAGAGAACTTACAGCCAGCAAGATTAATTCAGACAGGGCTTTCCTGGCTTTTTGGTGAATGAATTATTGGTCCACAGGGCCCTGATCCTTTTTATTCTTTGAACTTAGGCTGTTAAAGCAAGGCCTCGCAAATTAGAGTAAGAAATAAAAATTAAATATTTTAACCATTTTAAAACCATTGATAAAAAAACATTAAAAATACCAGATATTGTCAATATCATTTGTGATGAATGGCATTACATAAATGCTGCATTTTAATATTTACTGTATGTTTTGAACTAATTTTCAAATGAAGATGTTTTGGCCGAAATGGGTAAAAGCATAGGTATTGAAACTCTATGAAGTTGAGTGTTAAAATGATTAGCAAACATGTGATTTAAAACTCAGATCAGAGGAACACATATACTTATTTATAACTTTTCACAGTGACTCAAACTCAATGCAGTATTGTCTCAGGGTTCAGGTTCAGTGTTGTACTGGCCTAATCACACATGGAACATAATACTACTCAGTCTTGCTTAAACCATTAGGTGGGGAGGCATGATTTTTATCATTTTTCACTTACACAAATTAGAGTAATGGGAAGTCAGATAAAAAAAGTGCTTTGCATCTTCACATCAGCTTGTTTTAGAAGAGCCAGTGCATGAGTCCGGGAGGGTGTCTGGCTGTCAGGTGTAATTTCATGTCTGGATGTTCCCTTGCAGATGATTCAGTCCCTCAAGGCGCTGATTGAAAATGCAGATGCTGTATATGAAAAGATCGTGCATTGTCAGAAGGCAGGTAAGTGAAAGTTTCTTTTCCTTAGAATAAATATTAATAGCATCATTTTTCCCCTAAACTGTGTCATCTTTTTCATACTCTGTCAAAAAAAAATCAGATAAAATTATTTTTCCACGGCTAAAGAAAATACTAATTCAGTGGGGATAACAAACTCACCTGGAAGGAGCTTTCAAAACACATCAGCATTGGTCTGGGGTGTTGGCTGGGGATTGCTAGGTGTTAAAAATTCCCAGGCAGTGTTTCTAACGTGCAGTCAAGACAGAACCTCAATGCTGCCTGTGCTGCAGACCTCTGCCAGTTGGCCGTGACTTTCCAGTACCCAGTAGGGCAGTGAGGCTTGAGCAGAGAAGAAGTGGTTTCTTAGAAAGGACAGTGGACACCAGTTACAATGTTTTAATACACTGGCATTTTCAAGTGCTGTTAAATTACTAATTTAATATACAGATGTCGTACTGTATTATAATATTCAGCTTATGTAAATGTTCCTCAACTTACAGTGGGGTTATAGCTCAACTTATTGCAAGTTGGAAATAATATTAATTCAAAAAATATATATCATAGGTCAAAATGTATTTAAATCCACCTAACCTAACCCACTCAACACCGTAGTTTAGCAGCACAGTGCCCCGTAGAGTGTGAGTTGTTGACCCTCGAGATCACACAGCTGACTGGGAGCTTTGGCTCACTGCTGCTCCCCAGCCTTGTGAGAGAGAACAGAGCTCATGAGCCTGTGAAGAGGTCTGAATTCAAAATGCAAACTGTGGATTCTAGTGAATGCAGATCATTTTTGTACCATTTTGAAGTCAGAACTTCACAAGTTGAACCATCACAAATTGAGGGCTGACTGTAGTTGATTTTAGCAAAAGTAGAATTTAAAAATCAAGTATCCTACATTGTAATAAAATACATAAAATGGAGTGCTTTCACTTCAAGTTTGAGCGTCAACTTGGAAGATTCTGATATGGACAGTATTTTTTAGTCTTAAATAATGACATCTGTCTTTGTTTTCAGGGTTTTTTGGTTGCAGTCATAATCAAAAGACTATATTACTAGGCTAAAATAATCGTATCTTATTTCAGAAATGAAGTAGCTTAAGACAGATTGAAGACAAAGATATATGTGACTATTTTCTTTTTCATATTTATCAAAAGAATATCCATGTTAGTGACTAATCAATAAAATCCTCGTCGTTTTTTTCATTGTGTCAGCAAAATACTGTTAGCAAAATGATCTTCCTATTTCTAGTCCTTTCCAAGCTGATTTTCCCTACACAGTTAAAACAAGTGGTTTCAAATACTATTTTTATCATATCACTACCCTATACAGAATCACCTGGTGGTTTATCAGGGTATCTGGTATAGTTTTTGACTTTACATGTGAGATTGTCAACCCACTGGCCTACCATTTGCCAATATTAGATAAAGTTTATTAATTACACCATCTGTTTATTCATTAAGCAGATATGTTTTGAATTTTATTTGGATAAAGTGTGTGGTAGCTCTTGCATACCAAAATAAGAAAAATAATGTCTGGTTTTTGGCTTATAGAACCTTCAAATCAAACAGGACATAAAAAAGTAAATGCAGTCAGCATATTGAGAACTTACTGTGTATTACTCAGGACCCTCAGCCCACTTTCTGAGGCAGTGGGGAGAACCCTGAGTTTTGAGCAGAACAAGGGGGTCACTGAACTATAAGGCAAAACATGGTTCCTGTGTGCAGAGAATTTTAAAAATCAGAACCTGATTAATGGTAGGAGGCCATTGGCAGTAGTTGAGGATGGTTCTTGTAGGAGCAGAAGCAGTGAACAGGAGCAGGAGCAGCCCCTTCAGGCTGCCCTCTGCCTTTCCTATTACTCATGTGCCTGCTTCATCAGATTTTCGTAAGCCATCTCTGTGGTGAGACTTCCTTCTCTATCCTCTATGCTGTAATACTTTTCTCCCTTTTTAAATTGTCTCAGTCTTCCAGGAGACCTTTCATGATTCCAGGATTTGTTCCTAACCATTCTGTTCAACCCTTCAAATCATTTATTTGCTGCAGTTGATGGAACTTCTTCAGTTATTGTGTATTTTATTAATGCATTCCATCTTCTAAAAAGGATACTAACTTCCCATGGCACCAAGATTGTATATTAAGTTATTTTCTGTGTCTTAGCCATGACATCTGTTCTAACATTCTGTGCAGAGTATTGGCTCGAATATTAACTAACTAAATGTGATTTGACTCTTATTATTTAATTCTGTTAAATATGCATATAAGAATTGTGGACTTTTGGAATTTAAAAAACTGTTCATCAGAAAAAAGAACTGTTTATTAATTCAACAATTTGAGTTATTAATTCTTTGTAAATTCATTACTTTATGTAATTTGATAATTTCTCTTCATTCAGCTTTATATTGTTCTTCTGTTTCATTTTGGTAAAGGATGTGTTTGTTTGTACTTAAAAAGCTTAAAAGTCTGTCCTTAGGGATTCTGGGGAGTGGGTAGAGTGGCGATATCTACTGTGTAATGGTCCGGGTCCCTCCATGTAAACATCTGTAGAAGCCTATCAAGGTTACCTTCTGGTTTCAGCTTCTGGCAAGGCCTGCCACCTCTTCTGTTATCTCAGCTACTTATTTTAGGCTCCTTTGGTCTTTTATGTTTACAGTCATTATGAGGCCATAACGTCATCAGTTCTAGGAAGAGTCACTGATTTATATTGTGCTCAGAAGACATTTGCATAAAATTTTACTTTTGATAAGTGATTGTTATTCTGCTTGCTGAATTTTAATTTTGCAAAGGAAGATATAGGTCCCCAAAGTCCTGCAAAAGGGATTATTTTATAAATATTTCTAACTTGTAAGATAAATTTATAATCTTATCAGCTAAAAACAATTTAAGCAATTAGTGGAAATAAGGAGTCATATACCCATCTCCAATCACATGTCAGAAAGTATGTCCAGTTTGGACAGGTTCAGACTCATGACTATGTTACTGAGTTTTTAAGGAAGGGAAATGGGAATGCTGTTGTTAAAGGAGAGAGGATTGGGGTGAGAGGTATGCTGGCAAGTGAAGACCTTCTGCCAGCCTGGGCTAGCAGCCTGCAGGCCCCAGGAGGCAGATGGCAGAAAGGGACCTGGAGCAGTGGGGACAGCTCGGTGAGGGCAGTTAAAGCAGGCTATGTAGGAAAGGGAAAGGACCCCTCTTCTGAGATAGTAAGAAAGCTGTGACATTGAGGGAGAGGAGGAGCATTTTCCACTGGGGAAGTGGGCAAGGCAGTAGTGCTTAGGAGAACACCAGCTTTGTAGTGAGAGGGTGAAGGGAGAGTCAAGACAGGGGCAAGCATGGGGACATTTGTTCAGAGTCAGAGATCAGCAGCACTAGTCAAAGGGACTGATTAAATATGGGGTCATGCAGAGGTGAGTTAGAGTCTGGGCCGCCATGTTGTTACGGGATTTGGGAGTGCCAGATTTCTTTCTGTCCTAAACAAAGAATTGGTCAAGATAAGCTTAAATGGTAGCAAGGTTTTACATTTATTAAAGGTAGGAAAAGAGCTTGCTTTGCAGAGTGGGTTTGGGCCAAAAAAATAGGGAAAGGAGTTCACTCTACAGTGTGAGGACAGGCTACCATGAAGAGACACAGTAGCAAAGAGTTCGTTCGTTGTCCTCTGTCTTTGAATCCTCAGTCTGATGTCAGGTCTAAGCCACCCTATCAGAAACTTGCTGCAGTTCTCATGAGAAGTCCATGTTCGGGGATTTGGGAACTGTTCTGTGTACCTGTCCTGGGCTTTTGTAATTAACAGGTCACACCTACTTCCCCAGCTAGTGTGCCACACCCTCCTAGGATTTTGTAATGAACACGTTACTCTTAGCCACACCCTAGCCTCCTGCCTCTCTGTGACTAAGAAAGCTATAAATGACAGGGCTATCCAAGAACGAGCCTGTGTAAATTAATACGGCCAGATAAACATACTCCCCACCTTCTCACATATGGTAGCTAAGTGGTGAGGAACACATGCAGGAGACCTGAACAGGAAGCTGTAGAGGAGGAAGCATTGAAAAAGTTCATTTTATGAAAATGTGTAATCGTTGAAAATTTCTCAAATTCTGTCAGAAGATAAATCTTTTTCACTTTCTAATATCTCTCACTAAATGGCCCAAACAATAGCCTCTCTTAGAATTACAACTTTTTTCTCATCACTGAATTGATCTGCTTCATAAAGGAGAGGAAGATGGTCTAGAAGGAAACCCAAACTACTCTGCTACAGTGAGTTGGGTATTTTTATCAGGTGATTTTAAATGGAAAATAAATTGTTCTCTGGAGGGGAATGAAAAGAAATTAGTGGCATATTTCCTGAAAATTAACACATACATTTAATTTCCGTTCCCTTCTACAGCCTCGTTAAAATGACAATGAGGGATTTTTTAAAGGCACAAATCCATAAGGACAAAGAATGGGAGCAACAAAACTTTGGAAACTGAGAAACAGCTGAACAAGTGATAATTGACTAAGTGATAATTAACTTAGTTGCTGATTGGAGAAAGCTGGCAGTGGTGTCCAGGGACAGAGGAGCAATCTGATTTGCACTGCAGGGTACCAGCTCAGAATGTGGTGCTGCCAGATGCCTCCCGAAACTGGGGCAAGATAGGGACAAAAGAGAACTACCATCCATCTGAAAGCTGGATTAGGAGAAAGCAGTCAGATCTGTGTCCTGACAGTGGGGAAATTAAAAACAGCAAAATTCTCATCTTTCATATGGGAAATTTAATAGGTAATGCTTGAAAAAACGTCCAACTTAACAATCGAAGCATGTTATACTTAGAAACGTGGGCATAAATACCTAAAAGGGGAAACAAAATCAGTTAAAGGGTTTGAAATTTGGCTGCATCTGGTGAGGGAATTGTTAACAATTATTTGGCTCCTTAAATGAGGTACTTGTATAATTCTGATCAAAATAAAACCTAAATTGAAAGAAAAAAGAAGGAATCAAGGGAAAGAAGCTGCCATAGGAACCAAAGGTGTTCCTGGAGGTGAGTCTGCACGACCAGGTCTGGGGGACATATGGTGTGCAGAGGCCGTCGCTGGCCGCCCTGGGTTCCCGACACATAAACAGGTGGGCCGGTGTGAGCTCTTCCTGCACGGGAGTGGGTTCTGCCCTTTCAGAATGACTGTGACCAGAAAGCACTGAGCTTTAAATGAGAGAGACCTAGCCCACCCCAGGCCTCTGTAAATACAAGCTTCTTTCTAAAAGCTCTGAGGGATTTGCAGGCATAGCCATGGTTGCACCATTTATGGGTAAAGTGCAGCATAAAGTAACTTTCCAATTAGTGAAAGCTTTAATTAACCTTCATTTAAGTCAGCTGAATGGAATACTGTACCATCCTATCCCTGCTTTCTTAAATTTGATTTGCCAGAAGTTATTTGAACGTTTGTGGTGTTGGTTTGTGGATGACTGAGGGTCATCTTGAGATGCATACATGATTAGGCTGCAGTTTGATGCAGTGATTCCCCCAGGAGCCTTTGAGTGTAGAGGTCCTTTAACCTGTGCCCTCGGTGGCCTGCTCACTGTGCCTGTTCAGATCCATTCCCAGTGTTAATAGTTTAAGTCCATCTCCTTTTACTCAACTCTCACTTCCTACTCTTAATCAGTACTATATTGCTGCGAATATGTCACTTTTTAATTTGCTATTTGCCTCTTCTAGCCTGCTGAGCAGCTGCCACCCTCTCCCCACTATGACTAAGCTTGATAGATGTGGTTTCCCTAAAGGCAGATGAGCATAATGTTAGGCCAGCCCTACCTGATCTGGATTGATCAGCTAATTTACTTTTTTGTAAATGCCTTGGTTCCCAGAGTGTTCTGAGGGGTGAGGTTACCAGATAAGTAACCTGTGGCCATCATCACTTGGTTCACTCACATCATTACCTAGCCCAGTGCAGTCAACAGAAAATCACCTGTAAGGTTCACTCTGAAAGCATTTCACAAGAGTGCTGTTTGAAAAGATTTGCAAAAGGAAACTGGGAAGTCTTTTAACTTTTGTTTTCGTTTATGTCAGACTGTTTCTCGCTGTTTTACAGAAGTAAAAGCTGCTTCTTTGGGAAGCCAGAGACCTGCAATCTCATGCCCTCTGTGCCTTGTCTTGCAGTGTTGACTGTAGATTAGTCACTTGACCCCTGTCTGCCTCATTTTCCTCCTCCTCCCTGTCATATGATTCCTTGATGGTTCTAAAGTTCAGGGACCTAGGATCAGTGGCTTAAGCAGCAGTTTTTGAATGGCTTGCTTACATTTACTTTAAGAGATTAAACAGATTACTGCATACAGCATTGCAGGATACGTAATTTGCAGCTGATCAGCATGTATTTTGAGGGGAAAGTTAACTTTGAAGGTGAGGAGTGATCCTCTTTGCAGGCTGAGACTGTAGGAACCCAAGTCAGAATCCCAGGCTCTCCTAGGAAATCTAATAAGGTGTCCTCAGATCCAAAATAAAGTAAATGAGCCTCAGTGAGCTCACTCTCCGCTTAAAGACTGGATGTTGACTCACCACCTCCTCTCCCACACTCTTAATTAATTAACTAATAATTAATGAAGCCATGGGAAGCCAAGAGGTAGCAAGGTCATCAGTGGCTCATTCTCTGTCCCTCTTCCTCTCCCACCACCACCCATTAATTTTCACACTAATATTCTTGAGTGTGGTCAGAGTCTCCTGGGAAATGTAGTTTCTTTGCATTATCCCCCAAATAGTCACTCTTTCTGGGTGAGGCTCAAGAATTTGCATTGTAATAAGCATGTTCACGTTTTGAGAACCTCTCTTTTCAAGGTAGAGAAGAGCAGGCCCCCTTCCAGGTTGCGTGCTTTGACTGTGTGCCTCTTTCCTCTGCCTTCATAGGGGCAGTGACTGCTGAGACTCAAGACACACAATGGCTGTGTCATTGAGTGACAACGAGGTTTTCTTTCTAGAATAGTGGACTTTTTCTTTGTAACCAGCTTTCACCAATGAAATTTTCCCTGTGCCCCAAGTGAAAGAGGGGAGGGAAGTTATGGGGATGCTTACCGTTCCTGGGGTATGTGTTCTGTGAACAAATCAGAAAGTCATGCTGTCCTGTCACATCTTCCTCCCTCCTTTCTTTGTAAACCCATGGTCTCTGCATGTGTCCTTTCCATCTAAGTAACAGCCCTCAGGTTGTTCTGGCAGCTGCTGTGCTGGGAGTCAGGAGGGCCCCCTTGAATAGCTGTTTTCACCTCGAGCACCTGCATAAAAAATTGCCTGTTATCATTGCCTGCTATAGCTGAGAAGAACCGCAATGAAAGTGAAGTCCACTGACAAATCCTTTCTCATACAAATCCTAGGTTTAGCAGGTTCTCCTAACAGGTATCTTATTGTGTATTCTCACATCTAAAATAAACCTAAGGCCTTTCCAGGTCTCAACTGCTATAGTCTGTCTATCCTATAATGTAAGTATATAATGGATATGGGATTAAGTGAAGGTGAAAATGTATTCTAAGAATAATTTTACAGTATTTACAGGTAAATCTTCTTATAACAAGGAATTTAAAGCAGCTTCAAATTGTATGATTTCATCATGAGTCATTATATAGTAAGTGCCCAACTTACGAAGATTTGAGTTGCAAACTTTCACAGAAATAAATAGACCTTACATTACAAACATTTGTAGATGCAAATTGCAGAAGTAGCTCATATGTGTGCTGGCCATTGTCACAGCTGTGCTGCTGGGTGCTTACTGTACAGTGCTCAGTCAGAGCCCAGGATGTCCGGAAGCAGGAGGAAAAGCACTGGTGACGTGGAGGGGACTGCTGGGAAGTGCAAAGCAATGTACATTGTACATTTGTGTCAAAGGTGTATGAGTCTCGTTTTGTCGACTTAGGAACAAATCCAACTTATAAAAACATTCTCCCAGTATGGAACTCATTCATAAGTCAGGGACTTACTGTACTGTTCATTAGAGGTCAATAAAATGTTAACATAGTAAAGAAAAACACAGTCATGCATTTGTGCATGTGTTCCATGACAAGGTGTTGTTTCCTTGGAGATGAAAAAAAAAGGTAAAAGGTCTCTGCTGTCATGGTGAGTTATAAAACACACCCAGGCACATGACATAGATAACAGGTGTGAGTGAAGTGTGCAGGAAGGGGCCTCCCTTTCCCAGAGATCTGTTGGTGGGAGGAGGTAGAGCTTGAGTTCAGGGTTTGAGGGCATGCAGGGTTCCTGTCAGTTAAACAGGAGAAGCAGGCCATTTTAAAGTGAGCAAAATTTAGAAGGCTTAATCATCAAGGTTTGCTGTCAGTGTGCATGAAATATGCTATCCTAGCTGAAGGAAAACATTTGATCGGGAAACAGTGGAAATTAGGGTTGGAAACTCAGGTTGGATAAAATGATGCAAGCCTTGTTATTCAAGGTGAAAGCCCTTCTGGTTGATTTCTAAGCTGACATTTCCTAAAGCTTAACTCAAGGAAAGCTGATTGTGCTCCGTGGGCAAGCAATTTCATCATCCGATTCTCACAACACAACTTGTACTCTTTAAAGATGCTTAGAGCACATTGGCATGCTAAATATCCTTCGCTTTTTTAGCTCAGGATGTTCTAAGCTTATTTTGTTATAAAGCCCCTATTTCAAATTCTGTGAGTGTCTCGAAGACTTCAGGGAACTGTTTTAGGCAGTGAAGTCACTAAGTAGTTAGGGACCCACTCAGAGACTCACTGATTGGTTCAACTCTTTCCTGTATGCTTCATGTTCCAATACTACTACCAGCAATAGAATGTAGAAGCCTGAAGAAGCACAGGAAGAACTTGGTTGTGAAGGTCTCTGCCAGGTGTGGTGTTCGTGTGATCACAGTAGGCTGGTCAAATGGAAACAGCTGGTGGGTTATCAAAACAGCTGTGCTGAAGCAGAGGTAGTGGTCAGGCACAGATAGAATGGGCTCTCCTCCAAATGAGAAAGCTACCTGAGTGGCTAAGTTCTCTAAAGAAGAAAGAACTGGGAGAACATAGAAAAACTCCTTGGATATGATTGTGAGACTGATTCAGAACTGGTTATTTTCACCCTCAAAGCTTCAAAAGCATCCCCCACACACCTGATTCCTTACTGTGCTCTACTTTGTCTTTTTCTATAACAATTATTATCCTTTAATGTACAATTTACTCATGTTCTTTGATTTTTTCCTATCTTCTTCAAAAGGGAATTAAACTCTGAGAACAGGCAATCTGTTGTTCATGACATATCCCAAATGCTAAGAATAGTGCCTGGCACACAGCTGCCATTCAGTAAGTATTTGTTGTGTTAAGTTGAACATAGGATGCTGTAGTTATTTGTTCATTCATTTATTTAATAGACATTGATTATTTCAACTGACTAGAAGATGGAGTCTCTGCAGATGAACAGGGTATGGGCCCTGCCTTGGGAAAGCTCTAAGTTCAGTGTTGGAGGCGGGTGTGTGAACTGCTCATCACTGCATAGGGCAAAAGTGGAGTAGTACATGAGAACTTTGCTGCAGCTTTGACCACACAGGGAAGGAGTGGGGTGATCCTTGGACCAGATTTTAAGACAGGCATTGCATCAAGAAGGTGTTTTGTCTAGGAGCCAAGGCAGAGGGGCACAGGCTCGAAGCAGAGAGAAAAACATTCACAGGACAAGAGGGCCTGGGCTAGCAGCAGCAGTGGGCCACTTGGTGCACCACATAGCAAAGACAAGAGCAGCAAATGAGGCGAAGACAGAGAGCTTTGACAGAGCACTAGCACAACAAACTTTTATATTGCACTGCATTGAAAGAATTTTATATGGCCAAAAGCACCATTCTGAAGACTGTGCTAACAGCTTTTATTGATGGGTTGGATTTGGGGTAGGAGGAGAGAAGGACAGGAGCATGACTTAAGATTTTTTGGTTCTATCCTAGAGGAATGGAGCTGCTATTTACCAAGATGGGGAAGATGGGCTGGTGTGGGTTTGAGAAAGAAAATCAGGAGTTTGTTTTTGGACAAAGTTAAATTTGATATGCCTAGCTGACTTCCAAGTGAAAAATTCAGGGGAAAGATCCAGACTGAAGGTAATAAGCACATCAGCACAAATATGGTCTTTCAAGCTGAGATTCTGAACTCATCTGAGAAGTGACTGTGGGTAGAGAATACAGAACCTTGGCCCTCCAACTTGTAGCTGCTGGGGACATGCAGAGAGCAAGCACAGGCAGTTGAGATGCAGCAGCCAGAGAGGAAAGATGGGAACACTGCTCTTGTGGAAGTGGAATGAATGAGGTGTTCTGAAGAGATGCAGCTTTTTCACCAACAGATCCAAACTGTATTAGAGATCTCAGTGTTTGTAACACACATCATGTTGGTTTGGTGAGAATATAGGGGAACTGGTAACTGTCACTTTGTTGGAGGCATGAAAATGACGAGAAGGGCCTCCTTGGTTATGATGGTTGTACCAAACTGGGAGAAAAGGAAAAAATGATATAAAAGTTGGGATCCTCACAAAAATATTCTAGGTGGGCTGGGGATTTAGCTCAGTGGTGCTGCCGCCTGCCTCGCAAGCACAAGGTCCTGAGTTCAAGCCTGGTGCCAAAAAGAAAGGAAAAGAAAAATTTAGATTTTAAAAAAACCTAGCCTTTTTTAGGGGGGCTGGGTAGGGCTGGGGACTGAACTGATGGCGTTGCCCATACTAGACAAGCACTTTATAACAAATAAAGCCAAACTATTACTGTAGCAAGGAGAGCTTCTGTATTTCTCAGTGGAATGAAATGAGGAGGGTCTTGCTAACTACAGTATTCCTTGTATTATCCACCCACATGAATCACATGGCCTTGTGTTTAGAATGGTGGCATGCAATCAGATTACACAAAGGATAAAGAGTTGTGCAACTTCATCTCACCTAGAGTTACCCAGATGGGAAGGCTGGCAGAGGATGTACCCATTCACAAACTGTACTGCTATGGATTTGGTGGCCCAGGAATCTTGCCATCCATCTGGGTTTCAGGGATATATTTAAGAGACTTAATTTATCTATTCTGTCTCTTGTGGAATATGATTTAACAGTTCAAAATCCATCTTAAAATAACTTGGCTTTTGTTAATGCCAAGATTATTTGGGAAGAAAGCCAAGAAAAAGAGACTACCAACTGAAACTGTTAGTAATCAGGCATTTCCACATCTCCATGAGCACCAGTTTGAAACACCCACATGTCCACAGTATGCCCACACTCTGGCCTCAGAGTCCAGGGTATATTGTATTGTTTATGGAGGCTGCAAATTAAATAGGTACTGTGTGTAAATTAGTGGGACAAAATGATCCAGTAGTCACATTTTGTTCTCAGGGTATTATGATGTTGTGCCAAGATCATATTAAAGGCACTTTAATACTGCTGACCCTTGAATGGGGACCCAAATATATTTGTGTTCTGTGATATTTTATATCCCACTACACCTAATGTGGGAAATTTGAAATAAAATTATAATTTTTTATTAATTTGTCTCCATTTCAAAAACCTTACCCTTTGCTTTCAGTTTCAATTTTCCCACACACAAAAACGTTTTTGCACTGTGTTTGTTATGAAAGAGCTTTATAGGACAGCAACATACATTTTCAATTGTAAAACTAATCTTTACGTGTATCGATTTAAGATCAATATGTCTCATGAGTGGTTTTTAAAGTTATATTTATATCTAAGAAAAGTTAGCCATGCCTTACCTGCTGCATTTTAGATTCATGTCATTTATCTTAGGAGAGAAAATCCCAACCAGAATTGTTTGAAAGATCATCTGCTTCATGCTTGGCAAGGAAAAATGGCGTTCATTTCCATTGGAAGAGGACATGATACCATGGTTCTCACTTGGCCCTTCCTCCCTTTCAAAGCAAAAACTTCTTTATATCTATATATTATCGTTTTTATTTGTAGAGCTGATTGACCTTCATACAAGTTTGTTATCTATAATGGAAAGCAGCAAACTAAGTAGAGTTGGAAATTTCACCTCAGTAAATTCCCATATAGTTGTATGCAGTTGCACTAATGATCTGAATTAATTTTATATCATCATGAAAATTTTGTAACCATTTATTTGTTTTGTTTTTTTTTGGTACTGGGGATTGAACCTCAGGACCTTGCAAGGCAGGCGGCGGAACCACTGAGCTAAATCCCCGGCCCCTGTACCCATTTATTAATCTGCATAAAACATGATACTTAATCTATCAATGTTTTAGTTACTTTTCTCTCATTGCTGAGACAAAATACCTGACACAAAGTTAAAGGGGGAAAGGTTTATTTAGCTCACAGTGTGTAGAGGTTTCAGTCCATAATTGGCTGCTCCAAGGCAGGGTGGCTTGGCAGAGGGGCATCACAGAGGAGAAGTTTATGGCAAGCAGAAGACTGCAAAAGCAAGAAAGCAAGGGGGAAGACAACCCTCTTTCTGAATCTTATATTGTATCCAGGATACCGGGATTAGGGTGGTGCCAAACCAATCAGGGTACTGATTTAGTAATCGCCCACCCTTAATCCCAGCATCACATGCTAGATTCACGCACCTCTGAAACAGCTCCACCTGTGACCACATGAGGCTTTAGGGTGACATGACAATCAGCATCGCATTTTATTTATTTATTTACTTTGACAATGACAATCAGCATTGCATTTTATTTATTTCACTGCAAAATTTTTTTTTACTTTACATTTTATTTTTGTCATTAAGTTTTAAGTACCTCAAAAAACTTTTGAAACAAAATTTTTAAATTGTAAAGAATTTTGAAATAATTATTGGAAAATTATGTGAAATGCCTTCATGAATCAAAAATTTGAGCTGTTTAGTTCTAAAGAAATGCTATGGAAAGAAGCAATAATTATCCACAGTGTGTTTCTTTACATAAAAATGTAATGTACTTTCATGTGGCCATACCAATTTTTCAGATGTAACCCTACAGTTATAAATCAAAATGCATAGACAGATAGACTTATCTTGCTGTTTGTCACGTGGTCTGTCTTCTATTCCATTTAGATCAAAACTGAATTAAATTCTCATAGACATCATCTAACTATGGATTTCCCATTTTTTTCTTTCCCTGCTGTTTGACAGCCTATTACTTATTTCCTTAATTCTCAAGTTCATCACCACAGAGGAATTTGAAGAGTTTTTATCTTTGGTTAACATGTCAGAAGAAACACAGCCCACTACTTTTCCCTAGGGAGAGAAACTTAGGGTCATGGAGTCAGAGGAGCAGCGTAACTGTAGGTTCTTAGCACAGAGCAAACGAGGCGCACACACAATCCTTTTTCAAAAGAGCACCCACCCCAGGCCCACCGAGGTCTGTGTGTCAGATATTTGCTGATTTCTGGATTTACCTCTGAGCATTAATCTATGTTTCCATGTGTTTCATTGGATTCATGTAACATGCTCACGCCTTCAAAACTTTAATACTTTTAAATACAGTGTATGTTTTGACTGTTAAATAATGTAGGACATTGCAGATGTATCACACTTTGAAAGGCTGTTTATCTGATTTTGGTCTTCAACTGAAGTTAGTAATAAAAAGATTTCAGTTTCTTTGCCTAGAATGAACTATTACCTCTTGGTTGCATGACAATGTGGTTGAAGAATCAAGGAACCCTGGTGCTTTCCCCTGCCTCTCTGAAAGGTGTCCCAAAGTGTTTTGCATTTTACCTTTAAAGAAAACGTAAACAAGTCTATGCTGCTTGAGACTTGTGATACCATCAGGTTTTAGTGGGATAAAGGCTAATATAGGATAAAGGCTAGTAGAAAAAAAGGCGGTGATTTTGTTAGTCAACTTCAAGATAAAGTGAACGATATATGGCTATAAAATATATAAATTTATGATAAAATGTGCTCGGTGTACTTGGAAGGCTCAGGTAACACACAGGGAAATAGATCTTGTTTCTCAGAGAACAAGAACCCAGTCTGGGCCAGGGATTTAGCTCAGTGGTTCTACCGCCTGCCTCGAAGGCGCAAGGTCCTGAGTTCAATCCCTGGAACCAAAAAAAAAAAAAAGAACCCAGTCTGTCATTCCTTCTTAATAACTGGCCTGGTTCTGCTTCTGAACCTAAAGATCGCTTTCACAGTGGGAACTCCTCACCATCAGCACCCCCAGCAACAGTGACGTCCGTGGGGTAGAGACTCTGCCTGTCATTCTTTCCATGCCTGCCTAGTGGCTTCCCTAAGTCTGAGCCATCAGGTGGTGCTTGTGCCATGTAAACTGAGAGCCATGTTCTGTAAGAATGTGGATTCTCCAGCTTGAACCCGTCCTTTAGAAACTTCTAAATTTTGATTTTGCAGATGATCATCACAAAAGTAGTTTTCTCAGCGTCAATAAAATTCCAGTTATTTTCAGAACTATGTAGGTTTTTCTTAGCTATAATTTATCCATTAAAAAAAAATGTATGCTTTTAGGGACTGTAAAGGGTCTACTTGATAAGCATAGTTACTTTAAAAGCCTGCTTGGGAGGGCTGCTGCTATGCATTGTGTTTGTATGGACCCACAGTCCCCTGCCCAGAGCAGCACAACTGTCACTCCAAAATATCGCCAGTCTAGATAGGCTGATACAGGATACGTTGGTGACTAGTATACATGGAATATGCAGAAAAGTCAGATATATACTTCATCTAAATGCAGAGGGGTCATTTCATGCCAGTAGGATTCCTGTCATAGTTAATAAGAAGGCAGAAGGTAAAACTAATGTCTGTAGGCTGACCAGAGTGGCCATATAGTTTCTGAACAAAGCAGTGCAAGGTTCAGACATCATCCTGAGCCCGTGGCAGTGATTGAACTGTGCTGTCCACCCGGGTGCCCAGTGTGCCAGGCTCTGGCTGGTACATTGTTGAGGAAAGGAGCTAAGAGACAGCCTTCCCTAACCAGAGTGAAGTTTCTTACTGTTTCACTTAGGATGTCAAGGCTAGCAAAGAGCAATGGGGAATGATAAGGGACTCTGACTTCTTTCTTGATATGTAATTTTCTAATATAGTCACTTAAAATTTTATAATAGGTATGTCAGTAAGCTTGTTGTCCCTATGGCAAAATGCCTGACATAAACAACTTATAGGAGGAAAGATTTATTTTGGCTCACCCTTTCAGAAGTGTCAGTCCATGATCATCTGATTCCATTGCGGTGGGCTGAGGTGAGCATCACAGCAGAAGGGTGTCATGGCAGCCAGGGGCCAGAGAGATGAGGAAAGAACCAGACAGGAAGGGACTGGGACCGGATGGAGACCTCAGCTCATACCCATGACACTTTCCTAGGCCCCACCTCCTGTTTCTACACCTCCCAATAAAGCCATCAAATCATGATCTCGTCAGTGGATTAAACCACTTGGCAGTGTTAGAGACCACATGATCCAGTCACTTCCTCAAAAGCCCATCAGCTGGCAACCAAGCCTTTAGCACATTTTCTAATCACTAAGTGAAAAAACAGGATGTACTTCCTCAGATTTTCAAAAATGTAAACCTGTCTCATTAATTACTTTTAGTTTCTTTTATAAGATTAAATAAGTTTACATGACCCATTATTTGCAATTCATCCTGTGAAGTTTTACATTATACTATGTAACTGACTTAGTTACTTTTCTCATTGCTGAGACAAAATACCTGGCACTCAGAGCAAAATCTATTGTAGTTTGTAGAGGTTTCAGTTCATAGCTGGCTGGCTCCAAGGCGTGGTGGCAGGGCAGAAGGACATCACAAAGGAGAAGCAGTTCATGGCAGGCAGAAGGCATCAAGCAGTGAAATAGCGAGCAAGCGACCACAGCAGCCCCCTTTCAGTCCCTTGTATTCTCTCCAGGCTACCCACCCTTAGGGTAGGCAGCACTCACACCCAGGGAGGAGCACCCTTATCCTACACAGAACTGTGCCAAACCAATCAATGTACTAATTTAGTAATCACACACCCTTGATCCCAGCATCATTCACTCTAGATCCAGCCACCTCTAAAAAGGCCCCGCCTATGACCGCATGAGGCTTTGGGGGGACATCTAAGCACAAGCCATAACAGAATCTTTATAAATCTTCCATGTTTAGCACGTTTCCTAGTATAGTACAAAACCTCTAATTTGGTATTACACCTACATAGTTTATTTTGGTATTGATATTTAAAACACAATTGTTATGTATTCTCACCTCATTATTTGAATACTGTTGCCATCTTAGCTTTACCTCTTCTAAAATATGAAGTTTGTGCCTTTTTAAAAAAAAAAACAAAACCAAATTAGGATCAAGAAAACCATCTTCTTCCAACACCCTGACAAGTAGCTTTGCATCCTAAAGACTTAGTAAAATGTGTCAACTATCGCACTACTTGCAGGGGGAAAATGTGGACAGTTGTATTCCAGAGCAAAATTTTAAAGGTTTCTTTATGAAAGAGCTATGCTAATAACATAAGCACTAGTTCCCATACCCAGTTAGCTGCTATGCTTGTAGAAATCTGTAGCTTTTTACAAAATGTTTGGCATATTTCAGTGATGAGTTATAATAGAATTCAACCCAGCATAGAATCAAATGACCTGCATGTGGTATGTGATCAGTAAATGTTATTGGCTGACCAATTAGTGTCATTACTTCAAGAATCAAGAATTGCTCTCACTATACAAAATGATGAGATCTTTTGTATCTCAATATTGTGAGTATTGACTACTAATGACAGAAACAGAAGTGTCCTAGAAAATCTCCATGGCAAAGAAATCTTAGATGGCATGACACTTTTGCATCTTGATGTAAACATTTCTTGTTAAATGTCCTTTTAAATACAAGTAAAATAAGAAAACATTGTTTTAAAGTCTTGTTTAAGGTCATTTGGAAACATATATATATGTGACCTGAGCAGTTATTACAAAGCATAAAGCAATCTTGCTCTTTCTTACTTTCTCCCTCTCCCTCCCTCCACATACACACACTTCTTTAGAAAAGATAGAGTTGTCATTCTCATGGTTACTAGATTTTCAGCGAAGCCACTCTGATCTTGGCCCCTGATGCCCTCTGCACATGCTCTCCATCTTTGCTGTGGCTTCCCATCTCTCAGTTCCATCTCCCCACTTTCCTAAGGGTGATCCCTAGCTCTCTTGTTTGGAAACCTCCTGGGGTACTTGCTAACACATCCATGCCTGGGCCTACCCCAGACGTTCTGAGAGCTGGAGAACTTGGATTTTCAGCGTGCCCCTCCAGGGATTCTGTTGTATGGTAAGGTACATTCTGTGACTTCTCTGTGAAGCCTGACCCCATCATCCTCTCCCAAGGCCCCCAATACTCCCACCGCATTGGCGCCATCACAGTCACATGCTCTGCAGATACCCTCAGTTGCTATGCCAGTCTCCTCTTCGCCAGGTTCATCTGTATCCATAAATTGACACCCACTCCCTGCCCACCAGGGTTCTTCCCAGCAGTGGCTAACCGCCCCTCCTCTCACATCTCTTGTCTTTCCTGTAATTAAAGAACAAGGGGTTTTAAAATAAAACCACTGCTCTTCTTTGGGGTCAGGGTGTGTGACATGGTTTTAAAATTTTTGCTTATCTGATTTTCACCAGCTACTTTAAAACTCTCCACTCTGTAGACAGAGTAGTACAATTTACTGAAGGAGAAGAAATCTTGCTTTTAGGTTATTATGATAAGGACTTTTTCCTTGGGCTGATTCTTTGCTGTAAATAATTTGGAAAATAGGGAGGAGCTTAGTTAACATCTAACCCACACAAGTTCTTTATATTTACTGTTGATTTAAAGACCCTAGGAGACTTCCATCTTATAACATTTAGAGTAGATGTCCTGATAATTTAGTACCAAAAGAATGATTTGCATCTTAGATATATTATTGGATTTCTCTTGTTACATGTGTGGAGTAATTCTGTTCAGATATATAATCACATTCTCTCTACCTCTGTATTCCCCTAAAACTGGGCCTTATATCATTTTTCCTCACATAACCACATAATGAGGTCCTAATAAGGGCTGGGATACTTTTGTCTAGAAATAATAGTTGGTGCTTGGAAAATGCCGGGGCACCGGGGTAAGACAGGAAAAGATTCAAATCTCCTTCACCATTTCCTTGGAAATTTCTGTAGGTTGTCTCTGTATTTCTTGCATAGTATATGAAAGTGCCTGGCCAGGCCCTTTGTGCTCTGTTCAGTGTTGCATGCTTAGTCCCTACAATGACTTTGCCTGTCGCAGGGGCCAGGGAAAGGGCAGTCCTGCTGTACAGGTCAAGGTGAGAATCCTTTCCTTAAAAAATAAAATCAATACAGATGCTTCAGATCAGTGGATTAGCAGAACTCACACCCATGGATTTGCAAAGATAGGCCTGTAGGTTAATTATATAGACATCTTTCCTGAGTAATAGGTATGTTTAGCCAGTAGATCAGATAATGACATAAATCACAGTGGGACCAAGAGTCTTGGTCACGTTTTAAACTGGGTTTTATATTTTTAATACAATTTTCTAGTATCAATTTATCACCTTTTTCATGCCCATTTAAAAAACAAACTATTAATAATACACTTTGCACTTTCCTGTGAATTGTTATTGTACTACAGGTATTATAAGAGGGTATTATGGTTTGGGTCTAGATGTCCCCCCAAAGCCTCATGTGGAAATAGGTGGATGAGTCCAGAGTGTGTGATACTAGGATTAAGGGCTTGTGATTACTAAACCACTAAACATGAGTGATTGGTTTGGCACTGCCCTTATACCAATAGTCTGAATAAGAAAAAAGGGGCAGAAAGTCTCTGTTAAGGTAGGTCCCTTGTTGCTTTCCCTGTGTTCTTCTGTCATGAACTAGTGCTCCTCTGCCATCGTGCCTTAGAGCTGCCAACTATGGACTGACACCCCTATGAACTGTAAGCTAAGTCTAACCTTTCCTTCTTTAACTTTGGATGTCAGGTATTGTCTCAGCGACGAAAGAAAAGTAACAGAGGGTAAACTAAGGGGGGATTGTTTCAACTCTGTTTTTATAGATATCTAAAATATGAACTTTTTAGATAGCAGGGATATATGCAACTGCATTTGTTTTTAATTTTCCATATTATATCCTTATCAATATCCTTTTTATCATTTTAAATGTGTTTCATCTTCAAGTCCCAGTCTTCAAGGGAGCCTGTTGTTTTACTGCCTTTATCCCTGGTTCCTGTCTTCTGAACTTTCTGAAACCTGCTTTCTTAAAATCTTGGGTGTGTGTGAATCTAAGTTCAGCATTCTCTTTGTGTCACATTATCTGTAGGTTCTTGCTTGTTAGTTGGAATGAAGCCCAGTGTAGCAGTTCTGTCATTGACTCATTACTTTGCAGCTGATGAAATGTTCAGCAGGACAGCAAAAGTAGCCCCCAGTAGAATGAAGCTTCCAAACAGATACCTGAGTGGTTGAAAACTCCCCCACTATTGTTATGTTACACGTGTGTGCTAGTTTTTAAATGTAAAACAAAAAAGCATCATGAATGGCCCACATCTGGTCAGGCAATTGTAGTTAGGAGTCCCACAGTAATAGCACTTCCATTTCCCTTCCTAGTTTCTTCCCTACACCATGCAGTCCATGTAGCTGTGTTTCTTATTGTTTGCAGAATGCTGCTCCCCTGCCGCTTCTTGTGTTTCTCCCTTTTTCTATATTCCATTCACAGATTCCATCTACCAAGTCTCAGTGATATTTATGAGACTACTGTGCCTCTTGACTGGCAGAAAATGAAACATTATGAGGACTAAGGATTCAGGTAAAATCCAGTTCTCTTGAAGAAGTCCAGTATTAAAATTTAACAGAAGAATCAACACTTCAGTGCCTTATCTTTAGGGTCCTACCTGATGGGTGTGAGTCACTGTAGTCTACCTCAGGGAACCTCCCAGATTCAGAGAGAGGGAAAGGTGGGGCTAGATCTAATGCTCTACAAAAAACCTTGAGTTGTGAAACATAATCACTATTTGTGATTGTTATTTTCATTTGTTGTTTTTTGTTTTTCTTCAGTCTGTTAACTAATCATAGCACTGCTAGAGGCAGCCCACTGTCTGGGCTGGGTCACCATTGTTGGAGTGGAGGGAGTTTAGTCAGGCAAGTTGGGATGTGTTTAGCTTCCATCATTAGCCAAAGAGAAGTCAGAAAAAAGGAGAGTGGGGGCTGGGGATTTAGCTCAGTGGTTTCGCTGCCTGCTGCGCAAGCACAAGGACCCGAGTTCGATCCCTGGTACCAAAAAAAAAAAGAAAAAAGGAGAGTGGTCATGTGCTGGTTCCCTAGACAATCGGATGAATTTTACTAATATTGTTCTGTTTTGATTCTCATGTAAGATTCTCATGCCTTACTCGAATGACAGGAAGTTGGACCACTGCCTCTATTAGGTGGGAGAAAAATGAGAAGAAAAAAGACTAAACTGCAGCATATTATATTTATCACATGTGTCAGCTTTTGCTTGATGTTTAAAGTGAAGTCAGTCACTGTAGGGAGTTGCTTTGAGATGGTGTCATACAGAAAGGGAATTAGAAACTAAAAAGCCCAAAGAGTAAACATATACAAAAGAATGCAGAAAATCCCTTGTAAAATTCACAGCAGTTGCACATTATTTGCAAAAGCAAATGATTTGAAACAACTTAGCATCCATTAGTAGAGGTCTGGCTTCGTAATGTTGGCTTGTCCACGCAGCGGAGTCTCCATAGCTGTTACAATGATCAGTGGTTCTCTGCCCTGATCTAGAGTAATTTCCACTGTGCAGTTATCCGAGGGAAAATACCAAGACAGAGAACAGTAACACAGTATGAAAGAAAAACGTGAACATTTGTATACATTGCTTGTGTTTGCAAAGAGAAATAGTTCTAATAGAAAGGTAAATTTAAAACTAATTTTAGAAAGTGTAAGAGGAGGAAGGATCAAGGTAGAGGAGAGTAGGAAGGAAGTAGGACTTACCTAAAAACATCTTGATATGTAGTCCAACTGTGGGCTCCTGTTGAGGTTTGTTATCCATACCATTAGACAGTTACATCCCAAAAGAGCATGCTGCACACACATAGGAAAAGTCAGGCAGCAAATTAACCTAACTGTACTTTGTTAGTGATATGACCACATAGATTAAAAATTTATTCCAGCTGACTAGGAACACAATATTTTACCTTGAATTCTCAGTAAGATTTGCTCTAAAGATAAAAGAAAGTGCTAAGAGAGTTTTACATTGGTTCCAGCAGTCTTCCTGTTAGTGGTCACATTGGTATGCTCAGGAGTTAAGATTTCTCCACCTCAGAGGATAAAAAAGCATAAAATGTAAAAGATCATGTAAAAACCCTCAATTTAATTTGAATTAGAAATATTAGTAAGATTTTATCTTTCCTTTTAAAAAAATGTGTCCTAGATCTGCCAAGATCATAATCTGGGAACAGATCTTCCTACCACCCCCATACAGTTTCCTTGAAGAAATAGCTCCAGGTCTGAGCTAGGTATTTGGTGAATCTAGATTTCTTTGTGCCAGAGCAAGGAGGCATCAAGGACTAATTGGTCATTTCAGAAGGGCTGGGAACCAGTTTGAAGGAGTCCCATTTCCAGAGATTCAGTGATTGACGATAAGGGAATACGTAAAAAATCCATAAATTATAATGACCACATGTAAGGGACCATACTAACCTGCATTACTGCAGTGCACATCCTCTTTAGTCTACTTTGAAGGACAATGGGAATCTTGATTTGATGAGGTAAATCCTGGTAAGGAGTCTTAATACTTGTATAAATGTGATGTTAGAGTTCATGTCCTTCTTCTGGTCCCCTCCCCTTTACAGTAGGCTTGGTATCTGACCTCGCACTGACTTGTACTGTGATAGGAAGCACATGATTTTACCTCCTTTTCACACCAGTCACCAGCATCATGTCCTCAGAAGAGCTGAAATCTGCCTTGTGAGATTCCAGAGACTTGGGTTCTAGCTCCAACTTCTCATCCTATTCCCTCTGCACCTTCATCTCTGAAGTTGGCTGAGCACCACTTCAACAAAATGAGATCATGTAATGATAATCCTATGGCCCAATCTACCCTTTCAAACTCTAAGGAACCATCACGACCCCTAAGATGCCTTCTGTCTGTTGATACAGTGGATTTTCAGTGTTTTTTCTGCATTACTACCTTCTTAAATGGCACATATGAAATTCCATTAGAAGTTGGAGTGGTTTTGGCCATACTGAAAAAAGTAAATACTGCCAATTCATTGCCACAGATTGAATGGGGAAGTAATATAATTTGTCTTTTTTCTTTTAGCCATGGAATTCCATGAACATTTGCACAGCATAGGCACCAAGGAGGGTCTGAAGGAACGAAAACTACAAAAAGCAGTGGAGAGCTTTACCTGGAATATTACCATCCTAAAGGTATCCACAGAGTTGTTTCTGAGGCCAGTGATGTTTCATTTGTTTTCCACTTGCTTCTTTCCATTTGGATCACATTCCTTTTGCTGTATATTATCAGCCATTGAGGTTTCAGCACAGTGAAACCCATGAAGAGCTCTGCCCTCCGGAGAGTGTGCAGGCCCTGGGGATGGGAAGGAGCATGGTGGACTTCCAGAGTGGGCACAGCAAATTCTGGTAGACACGTTTTATCCTGGAAGCATTTTAAACTTCATAAATACCAGTTGAAGATAATATATGTAAAATAGAAAATATTGATGACAGAGGAATGACTGGGAATGTAAAGATTATAATTACTCCCATGTCATTTAACACTTTAACACTTAACCACAGCCTTAGTATGAACCCAGGGAACAAAATAGATAAGTCCAAAATCATAGGGAATATGTGAAGAAATTGCCATTTGAAAGAAACTTTCTTTCAAGGGAAAAGATGCCTTTATTTATATTTGTCTCAGCATGACTGCTTTTAAAAACTGTAATACATTTCATTATAGAAAAATTTTAAAAGCAGTAAACACAGGTGCACATATTTCAGCCATCCAGTGACAATTACTGGTTTTTTTGCTATGTATTCATCCAATCTTTTTTTCTATTATGTATAATATGACATGATTTCTAAAATAATGCTGTGTATGTCCTTCAAACTTTCTTGTTTTATCCCAGTGGTTCTTACTATTCTTTCCAGTGAATAATAATAACGGAGAAGTTATTTCATTCTGGATGTTGGACAACTAAATGTAGAATTACTTTTTGGTATTCACCCTCCAAACTATGCTCAGTTGATTTCAAGACTGTAAAAACATTATCTTCTGTTTTCTTCTTTCCCCTCAAGCTAAAAAAATCCTTCTCTGCAGGTGAAAACAGTTTTCTGATTTGATTTAATAAAAGGTCTCCTTTGCAGAGCTAGCCAACTTGCACTTTCTCACATAAACCCCCACTCATTTTTATAAGTAAAATCATTTTCTTGACTTGCTCAAACACTTCCCTTCCTACACATGTACTTTATTTTATGTATCTGAATATCTGCTTAGAAGTTCACTGGTTTGCAGTTCAGTAAACAGCAGGCATAAGAATTTACAGTGAAAAGAGATTTGGCTTTACATCCTGCTGGGTCATTCCCTACCCAAGGTGGGGCATACACCACACATGTCCTGCAGACCTCAGGGAAAAGTAGCTCAGATCTTTATGCCCTGAGGTAGGAACAAGTGCTCATTTTGCTTTTATTTCATCCTAGGCAAATACAGACTTATGGACCAATGTTTCACAAACCAACTATCCTTACTACTCAAGTGTGGTCCAAGAACCAGCACCCTGGGCCCACCTTGGGAGCTTTTGGTATAGAGACAAAGTAAAAGTTTCCCTTTCACTCTAGGAAGGTTCTGAGAATGAACTGACAACAGATGGATGCGTAAGAGAAAAGATATGGAAAGTCACTTAGTGTGCATGGGGGTTGGTCACGGGACTATAATTACCTCATAACCCAGTAGGGTCCGGATACTTATGTAATCTTCTTTCTAAGGGAGAGGCAGATGGAGAATGTGGCAGTTCTGGGGGCCAATAAATGATTCAAGGTTAATGAATGGGCCCAATGTTCAGATGATAGTTGGTAAATAACTCTCTTTGGGAATTGAATGGGCCTAGGCCAGTGGAGGCGAACTTATGGGATACATGCTGCAGCGGGCTGTTTGTATCTAAAAGGTTCACCATCACTGGCCTGGGTAATGAACAGAGCTTGTGTCAAAATATGTCTATTGTGGTTACATTCTTCAATCTTCCTTCCTTAGATCACGGAAACTCAGGGAAGGGACCAAGGATAAATGTTTTTTTCTTTAGAGGATCTAGTCTTCAGGCACATGTACGAATAGCAGAGTAAAGCCTTTCCCAGCATCTGCTGCTCTCTAAGGGCCTTTAATTTTAAAGAAGCAGCATACTTGAATACTTTATTTTGGGGTGAAATTGCCTGGACTCCTTCCTTAGAAATGCAGAATCACAGGTCCCACCCCGGACCTGCTGAATCTTAGTCTGTATGTTTACAAGATCCACAGGTGATTCTTGGGGACATTAGAGTTTGAGAAGTACTGAGCCACTGAAAATGGGAGCCTGATGCACGTGTCAATGAAGAACAGCCAACATAAAGTAGTGTGCCATGTTTTACAAGGAGGTAGTTAAACCAAAAAGCTATATGAAAGACACCAGTTTCTTTTTAATTATGTTTGGAAGAGAGAATTAACACCTCAGACTTGTGTTCATATGGAAATAAATGTGCAGGATGGGATACCAGGCCTTTTTAAAATTTCTAGGATATTTGCTACAGATAGTTGTTTGAGCATGGTAGAATCTTAGTGAGGAATGGAAAGAATTGAAGAGATCTGTGTCCTTTCTGTGTAATAGAAGGGCATTTTCCATTTCTGTATTTCAAAGGCTTGAACTTTCTTTAGAAGAGTGGCTGCTCAGAGGGATATGAAACAATGGGTTTTGTCTGAGTTGAAGTACCAGCATTTTCCCGGAGGGAAGGAGTGGAATGCCCTAAGTGCCTCTCTGCACTTTTTCCTTTCCAGTAAGCTTTGAGTGATGGCAGCCCCCCAGAATCTTCTTATTTCACAAACTTCTTGGGGAATTCCGAGGCACACTAAAAAATTATACCATTGTTCTGGAGTCAGAACAGACTCCAGATAGTCAGATAGTCAGACTATCTTCACTTATGCATCACCCTGTTCCTCTGAATAGCAGAGGAAGTGGGGGGACCAGCCATCCTGGGACGTAGGACTTTCAGTCCTGGGTGAGCGAACCCAGAACCTTTGGTCACCCTGGGGTGAGGCATCTGCCATTAAGAAAAGTCTTACATCTGAGGATGTTCATCTCAAGTTTTTTAAATCTTTGCTTGCTTTGTTTAATTTTTAAATTTGGAGAATTGTTTTAATATAGAGAAATGAACGAAGTAAAAATAAAATATTCCATGATCATTGTACCCAGAATTATCCAATACTAACATCTTGACATACTTACTTCTACTAATTGTTTCCTTCAATAAGAAGCATTGATTTGTTGTCGTAAATACATCTTCATTATAAAGAATTTTTTAATGTAGAAAAGATAAAAGTTTTAACATGTCCTCCGATCATCCCTCTGAGAAAGAACCTGTAACTTGAGTAACCTTATTCTGAGGACCTTTTTATATGTATGTGTGTGGATGGGTAGATGGATGAGTGGAGAAATGGAGATACATATCACTGAGTCTGAGTCATACCTGTTTCACATTTTTGACATCTTTTAAATTGATATGTATCTTACAGTCCATGTTATCTTCACATTGTGTCAAAGTTACAGTGGCAGTGATTTTTCTTTCTTAGTAGTAAAGTGCTGGTGCATTCGTCTCTCAAATATTAGATACATCAGTAAATAAAATTCTACTGTAACTTTTAATTTTTAAAAAATGTACTTAATTTTATTTTACTTAATTTAACAGAAGAAAAGTAAGTCATAAAAAGGTTAAATGAATTGGTGAGCAGTTCTTACTATAAAAGATACTTGTTTCCTACAAAATCTGAGGATAAGGAAAGAGATTGTGAGCCCAGGTGTCATGGCACAACCTATTTAAAACCAACACTCAGGGCCGGGGATTTAGCTCAGTGGTTTTGCCACCTGCTGCGCAAGCACAAGGACCCAAGTTCAATCCCCAGTATCAAAAATAAATAAATAAATAAACAAATAAATAAAACCAACACTCTAGAAGGCTGAGGCAAAAGGATTGTAAGTTAGAGCACATCCTGGGGAACTTAGTGACTTAGAGAGACAACTGAGGATGTAGCTTACTATGAAGGCCCTGGATTAAATCCCTAGTGTCAGGGAAAAAAAGAAAGAGAGAAAAGAGATGATGAAAAATAATAGGAGTCATTTTCTTGGATTTTTAAAAAGCTGCACGTATCAGTTATAAGCAGCTAGTTTTCCTCCTGTTATGAAAGATGTGACTGTTAGCACTAATATTTCCAGGTAGGGAATTAGGCTTTTCCCATTTTCCAAATTTAAAATATTTCCATTTGTTCCAAGATAATAATTCCATACTTTTTGGTATAAGTACAATATTTAAATAGGTCCACCATCACCACTAGTGTAAGAAGCCATCCCAGCTTTCCTTTGGCCAAAGGGAATAGTAGTGAGAAAGCCTAAAGGTCAATTGGGACTTTAGACTTGCTCCTTTGAGTACTTATGACCAAGCTTTCTCTTCTCAGAGCTTGTAAAATGTCTTGTTCTCAGATTTCTCCTGCATAACTGGGGGAGGGTAAAAATCCATTCCTGTAGATTTCCATTTTTTTTAAATCTAGTCCTCAAGATCTCACTCCTAGTAGATGACCAGCATTGTTCTTTTTTCTTTGCAAACTTTATTGACCTATATTTATGAAAAATAAAAATTACCGATTTTCACAAATGGATATATTCAAACAGTCTCCACCACAATGTAATAATTTTACTTTATAGATGTAGTATATTTTGATTATACTTGTACCAGTTAATAGACATTTGGGTTATTTCCAGTTTTTAACTATTTTGAACACAGCTATATTGAACATTCATATACAAGTCTTTGTATGGACATATGTTTTCATTCTTCTTGGGTAAATACTTATGAGTGGATAATTAACTGTGTTATATGGTACACATACATCAGACTTAATAAGAAAAACCACCAAATTTCTTTACAAAAAAAATTACTTCTAGTTTGCATTCCTCTCAGGAGTGTTTTATGAGAGTTCAGTTGCTCAGAATACCTTGTTAATACTTGGACTTGTTGGTTTAGCCGTTCTTGTAAGTGTACAGAGGTTGAACGTATTTTTTTGTGTGTAAGGTTTTTTTTGAAGATATGATGGGTCTTGATGTAGTTTTCTTTGTTTTTTAAGCTTGGAATTTGTTAAGAATCTTACATATGTGGGTTTATAATTTTCAGCGAATTTGGAAATCTTTCAGTTGTTATTTTCTTCTTAAGTAACTCCAATTATACATATATGCTGCTTGATACTATAAGACACAGATGCATATTCATTTGGGTTTTTTTCCTGCATTAAATAAAAATTGGTAGTTTTTACTGTGTCTGCAAGTAATATTGTTATAATATTATCCAAGCAATATTGCTATCTTCTGTAGTATCTAATCTACTTTAATTCTATACAATGTTTTTTATTTAAAATTTCCCGGGCCTCTCTTCTTCAGGCTCCTTACATTCTCTTCCTTTTTGAACAATCGCAGTGTATTTACAGTAGCTGTTTTAGAACTGGCTCGTCTTCCCTATTTCTGCCCCTCACCTTCTAGCCACCATGGCCTCCCTAACTCCAAAGCCAGTGGCACTGCTGGGCAGTTGGACTCTGACTGGTCTCATCTCTCAGGCATCACTGCCCTGCACTAACTGAAAGCCATCGCTTTCTCTGCTTGTCCCATTTTTCTCATTGTGTTTCAGCTCCATTCCTAGCTTTTCCAGTGTCGCTTTTTTCTTCCTTTCCTCTGTCCCATCATTTCTTCTTCTGCTCCATCAAATAGGGGAAGAAAGGAGGACACTCGGTTTTAAGCTCTCCTCTAGTTTGACTGAGTGTTAAAATTTTCTGGATCATTATGACTTGCCAGGGTAGCTACTGTTAATTTTAGAAGTTACTCGGTTGTGTTATACTCTTAGTTTAGTTGCTCCTTGTGGTTTTTTTTGCTTGGTTGTGATTTTGCCAATTTTACTCTTTTTTCTCTCATTTTATTAGGAATATGGAGAAAGAATTCTGTGGTACACTGTGATCCCACCAGCATAATCAAGGAGTCCCTCTACCTTTATTTCCCATTTGCTAAATTATTCACTGTCCTGGTGATAATGTTTACCATGTCCACTCATTGCCACTCCTAAAATGGTAGAATCTTATATAATAGTAAGAGTCTTGTCTTAACTGGTCTGTTTTGGTTACCAGGAGCAAAAACTCAGAGTAGCTTGCAGGGAAGGGACGAGAGATGCTGGCTTACACAAGACATTTTGAGAGACAGGGACCTAAGGAAACTGAGACCAGAAATTGCAGTTCAGCCTTATGTGGTTAGAAAGCTGTCAGAAACCCTGGCAGCCCCAGAATATCCATGTCTCCCTTTGAGCCAGTGCTCTGCCTGCCTGCTCATCTTGGGCATCTACTTCATTCTTCTCTCTCCCTCACCTGGCTCATTCTGTTCCTGCAGTTTCTAGTGCTTTATAATTTGCTCTTGCCTCAGCCTGCCCCTGACTGTGGCTTACAAGATTTTATTTCAAGTGCTCAAACTATTTGTGTTTCCTAGTTCAGCACAGGCTTTTAGCTTCAGACCAGCAGTCCCAGAATTATAAGCCTTCTCTTACTTTAGGTTTCCTTGGATTAGTTCTCCCTCTACTCCAGTACACCCCATGTCCAGAAAAGGCATTGTCATGTACCACTAAAGATGTCCACCTTAAGTACCCGTTTCAGTTCCTTACCATTATATAACCACTTCAAAACCAGTGGCTTAAAACAACTGCCTTTTCCCATAATTCTGTGTATCAGTTGGGCTCAGCTGGGTGATTTTTCTGCTCCGTGTGGCATTGTTTTGGATCACTCCTGAGGCTTGGTTCTGCTGGGCACTCAGCTGGGCTGGAACACCCAGCAGGTTTCACTCGCATGATTGGCACATCACCTGGGTGGCAGAGATGGCTGGGCTTTTATAGCATCTGTATTCCTCTTAAAGTAAGCTTGATTATAGCCCTAGGTGTCTTTCAGGTGAGTGGCTGCCAAGCTGTCCTGGGCCACTCTGCTCTCAGGAACAAGACTGGCACTGAAACCTGAAAGTAAATGGAGATTTATTCTCTTTGGGAACATAAGACTTCTGCCAAAAAATAAATCAATAAACCAGACAGTATTTATACTGACAGTAAGCTGGATTTCCTTCACTTTTACCTGAGGTTAAGTACTTACCTTCATGACTTGAAAATTAGTGTTTATTCCTTTTCTGAAGATTATTGTGATGATCCCTGAATCACAGTTAGACTTACTGGTACTCGTATATTTTAGTTATTTTATTTATAATTGGTGATACAATATGTTGCTCGTTTTCCTGAAAAGTTATAGTTGACTGAAAGCCATTTTTCTATAGTGTGTGAAAACTCAGAGTGGCTCAGAAATCAGACTACAGTAGTGTTCATCATTAGGCAGGCTGTTCTTTCTGATCCATTTAAAATCTCAAACAGTAAAACCTCAGGCATTTGGATCCCATTAATGTGGAATTTGTGATTGCTAAGCTAATGTTTGATTGTGCAAAAAGTGTGCTTAACAGATTATGGAGAGGAAGTGCTTATGTGTGTGCTGTTTTTCCTGACGTATTCAGGGGCTTTCATGGTCTCGGCCCTGCCCTTCCCTCAGCATCCCCTCAAGCTCTGCTCTCCCCTCCGTGGCCCTGGTCCCTCTGCCTGGAGCCATGTCCCAACTTCCTGCCTTCTGTGCTTAGATTGTGGGTCCCTTCTGGTATCTGAAGACTGAGGTGACTGCTCCTGAAGCCTCCACCCCACCTCTGTTACCAGAGCAGCCAGCTCTGTGTCTGACAGGACCCCTCTCCCACCACGGTGAACCTCAGCCCACCTCATGAGCAGACCTGTAACACAGGGGCCACAGCCAAAGTGAGAACTTAGGAAGCTTTGTAGTCTGGACACCATGATACTAAATCATAGTTGATCTCCAAAGGCATCATTTCTTAGAGTCACAGTCATTCACCCATACAAGTCAGCATCCTCTGCAACCACAAGCCCAGCTGAAACCCTTTACTGCCCTTCTTCAAGGACCACCTCAGAAGCCCCCCTCCAGGATGTTACTCGGGAGCCCTTACCTTCTCCCTTGGTTGAAGGAAACATAAAATTGTTTCTGAGAACCACATTCTTAATGTAAATTACAGTAAATTTAATCTTCTTCAGTAAGTCCCCGACTTATGAATGAGTTCCATTCCAGAAGAACAGTCATAAATTGGATTCATTCATAAGTCTGACAAAGTGAGTCTTATCCACCTGTGACACAAATATACAATGCAAAACATTAAAAAAACTCCAAATGTGAGGTCCATTGGTATCTGTGAAAGTTCAAAACATGAATGTTCGTTAAGTCAGAGACTTACTGTATTTGAAATTCAGAATTATTGATAGTTGTACAAACCTTTGCGCATAAACTATTGGTAAATAAAAGAATAATTATAGATGTGATGTGAGCCCAGAGGTGGGCAAAAAGCATGAGAGGAATCAAGTTTTGAGGAGCGTCCTTAGGTGGACTTAGCATCCTAGCGTAACTGAGGTGCTGCGGCTATACTTGAGATGCCTCTTTAGGTTCAGGGGGAAGATCAAGGGCTGCAGCCATGCTTACACTGTAATATGTCCACTCCCACTCAGAGCCCTCAGCCAACAACAGGGTCTGAACTCTGTGGCTGCAGTGGGTGGAGGGAAGGCACCTGCTCTGTGGTGAGACCGGTTGATTTGCAACTCTCACTGCAGCTCCCTCAAACCTGTAAATGAGAGTAAAGTCACAGGACAGAAGAAATAATAATGCACTGAAAGTGCTCTCGCATCCTGTAGAACAGCACATGCCCTGTTGCTGCAGCTCCAGGTTACTCTAATGATTGGGATCTTTTTTCATAAGTAAAGTTTATTGAGACTACAGTGGAAAGTAGGCCTGCCCAAGCTAAGGGACCTTGTTTAATTCTGGTGAATGCCCAGGTCGTAGCCTGCCACAAAAGGTCTCTTGGAAGGGAAGCTGTCAAAGAATAATGAGCGGTTTACAGTCCTTAGCCAAGCTCCCACGACCCTTCACTACCCAGTCAATAAATACGAATTGGAAGCCCGAGTTTCTGTTGCCGTATTTAATCGCAGGAAGAATCCATTGTCTGCATGATTGTTGATATGCCAAGTTCATTAAAGATGTAGTGAAAGGTCTATTACTGGCTTTAAGATGCTGCATACAACATGTAGGGTTCTGCTCCCTTTGGTTGAAGCCCTGCAGGTTTAGTTTATCTAGAAAGAAAACTAAGCACACAAATAAGAAAACTGTATGTGTTTCGCTGTAGTTTGTTGTTTAGACTCTGCCTTTAGTGAGGTCCCTTACCTCTCTAAATTCATTTCCTTCGTTATGTAAAACAGACAGTAACAGTTTCTTTCTTGCTGAATTAAGAGACTGTCATGAGATAGTCTTTGTAAATAGCTTAATACAGCACCTGCCACAAAGTAGTCACACAATAAATGGTAACCAGTGTTCCCAGAAGTATTTGGTGGTACATATTCTTTCATATTTTGTTTTTGACATACTCTAGGCTCTGTGGTCTCAAACCTACAACCATAATTATATTCACAGGCCTTCCAAGCCAGTTTGAATTGTGGTTAAGAAGTGTATTAAGTCATTTCCATAGTACTCTTTGACTTAAAAAGGACTTTGATTTTTCTAGAGTTGTCACAAGTTCACAGCAGAATTGACAGGAAGATCCACATATTTTCTGTGCCCTGCCCACACACATTGTTTCGTCTTTCCATCGTTAACGCGCCCCCCCGCATGGTACCTTTGTGATAACCGAGGAACCAATGTTGACACGTTATTGCTCAAAAACCGTATGTTAGAATTCATTTTCATTATTGTATGTTAAAGAGGTTTGAACAAATCTGTAATGGGATATATCTCCTTTTTTTCTCCTGTGTTGCTAGGGATTGAAGCCAGGGTTTCGTAGTGCTGCATAAGCACTTTACCACTGAACTACATTCCCAGCCCACCATTTTTTAAATTTACTTTTTATTGTGCATACTTAATATGTACAACTTGATATTGTGATTGTATCCATCATTATAATATACAGCATACCATCCTTGGCCTGATAATCCTCAGTGTGTTGCCTGTTCGTCCTTCCCCACATCCGTGAATCCACCAATCAGTTTACTGACTCCATAGTTTCGTCCCTACCATTCTTTTCCCCCCAATAAAAACTGAATCCATGGCCTTCACACTGAACTACATTTTCAGCCCTTTTTATTTTCTGAGACAGGGTCTTGCTAAGTCACAGAGTTGCTCACATGGGCTCAAACTTGCCTCAGCCTCCCCGTGTACTAGGATTATAGGTGTACACCACCATGCCTGGCTGTTCTTATCAGTCTTGAAGGAGGTTTGAGCATTTGGCCTGTGATTCTGAATGCTTACGAAATGGTAGATTGAAATGTATTCAGTTTGTATATGAGTCTCTCATCACTCGAAACAGTGACTGAGCACAAAATATTTACTAGAAGGCATGTTGTTTGTGACTGCATGTTATTAATATGCCAGATAGATAGCCAGTGGAGAACTGGTAACTTCTTGTTTACCTGGCTTTTATTTCCTGTCCTGAGGTTTGTGTTAGGATTTTGCACGTTCACTTACCTGGTTTTCGTTGCAGAAGACACCCAGATTAGCGACACCAGAGGTACCTTGATCTGCATGCCACCACTTCACAGTGACACTGAGGGTACCCAAGGCCTCGTGGAGACTTACAGGAAAGATAAAACACAGCAGTTTATTTGGGAAACTTAGATACATGCACATTATTGCCAAGCAAGAGCCCAACTCATGGGTTGGAGCTAGGCCCACTTAAGAGAACAGTCTTCATCCTGGCCTTTGGTGCTGCCCAGGATCTGCCAGAGTCGTCTCTTTGGGGAGTAGGTGGTGCCAGTGCAGGGTACCTGAAATCTGCTGTGCAATCCTGGAACGAGACAGCCTAGTCTGTCCTTGTCCAGGTGAACCTTCTCGGTTAGAGTCATGGCCCCAGAACAACCTTAAAGTTAGTGTGGGCTTCAGGCATGTGGCGGTAAATGCCAGACACTGATGATTTACATTTCTGTTTTTATTCAAACAAAAATATTTGAGTACTTTTGTGCTTCCCTCAGATTCCTAAATGGTATGAGTGTCCTCTTCTTTCTCTTCCTTCTACTGTGTGTGATTTAGAAGTATCCTCTGGCCCCCAAGGAATGGCAGGTGACCGCATGTGCTCTCTCCAGATTCCAGCCCTGTGCCTACTGTACAGGCCAGTGGCAAGTCCTTGTGGCTGTACTGGATCCCTCACCTTAGCAGTAAGCCACCTGTCTTTCTCTAGTTTGACAAAGGGGCTTTGAAGAAGTTAACTGGAATATAGAATCCCTACTGTTTTACCTCTGGATCTGGATAAAAGCAATGACGAGGGAACACTGCTACAACAAACACTACCACTGGCTTCAGAATTCTTCTTTGTTCATAGTAGCTATGTTAACTCAAAACATAAGATTTCAGGTTACCCCTCTACACACTGAATTGTGATTAATTTTAGTTTCAAAACTTACATAGCACTAACAGATGTGCCTTGAAATATTTTTAATATATTAAAAACTGGAACATCTTTTGTGGTCATGCAAAAAATTCTGGTGACTATCAAGTGTTAAGTACCACTGGGGTGCTGGCTCTGGGGTTTGGCATCTGCCATTCTTCCTTTCCTGGTTGCTCTAGCCTCTCATCCAGTCCAGGTAAGCCATGGGCTCAGCCAAACTCTCAGAAAGAGCTGCTGAGATCCTGCCACTGCCCTTAGCAGTGTCTGTTAAAGATTACTTTCTGAGCCAAAGGAAGAACCTTAAATATTTTGACTTAAGGTTGTTATAACTCATTCAAGATGAAAATCAAATAAGATGAGTTATAAGATTCAAAGCAGAATTGTGAAACCAAATGAGTTTTTTTAACTGGAAACATTACAAAGCCAACTTCATAGCAAGTCTTCAAACTAGACACCCTTTGTGAGTGGGCGGCTGCAATTTAAATAACCTCTGCTCTTTCAGCATCTTTTGAAGCAGTGACATGGGAACACTGCTGCTAAAAACACTTCTACTGCCTTCAGAATTGTTCTTTACTCACTCTAGCTGCCTTAACTCAAAATATATACAGCAGAGTAAGTGGCAAGTACCAAATACAGCGGCTGTCCAAGCCCAGATGTGCTGGCTATGGGAGCCCTTTTGTGTCACTTGGATAATGGTTGAAAAACTACCTGGTCTGTTCAAGATGCTATAACAACTTGTCTAAGCTTGGGAAATGTTAGATTTATCCAGATAAAGAACTCTTATTACCACATTAGCCATCCTACACCATCTGGGGATGTTTTTTTAAAATACCCTGACTTCATGTGGTAGATCAGCATATGCTGAAATAGATCACCAGGACATGACTTCTAGACATAAAAAACCAAACCAGAGAACAAAAGACAGATTGCTTAATCCCACTTACAAGAAATAAAATACAGTACCTATTTATATATAGGCACAGAAAAGACAAAACACATTGCTTGGGGGGCAGCTGTGAATATTAAAAACAAGACTTTCACATACTTAATTACATTCATTCAGCAGATGCTTACTGATCCCTTACTGTGTAGCTGGCACTGTTCTAAGCTCCAAAGATTTAGCAATGATCAGGAAACAAAAACCTCTGTTCTCATGGAGCTCACATTTACTGGTAAACACAAATAATAAACAAAACAACACAAGGCGTCAGAGACTAATGAGCGTTGTAAAATGCAGGGCAGGAAAAAAGGGTAACCGAACTGGGGAGAGGGGTCAAATTTTAGACAACAGAGGGAGTGAGCCCTGTGTCTTTCAGGGCCAAGAGCCTTCTGTGCAGGTGGAACAGTAAATGCACAGAGGAAGCCACTGGAGGACTTCAGGCGGAGGGAAGATGTGTTCTGAGTGTGTTCCAGTTGGAGTTCTCTGGCTGTCATGTTGAAAAGAGAAAATAAGGGAGACCAGTCAGAGGGGGCTGTCATAAACCTAGGGGCAAATGAGAGTGGCTCAGACTCCAGTGGCAGTGAGTGTGGTAAGAAGTGATGGGGAGTGTGTGTGTGCAGAGAAGACTGAGACAAAAAGAGGTGCTGACAGGCTGGCTGGGAGATGGGGAAGCAGCAGAGGAGTCAGTGAAGAGAGCAGAATCATGGGGCCAAGTGACTGCAAGAACGGGGGTCCTTTCAGTGAGGAGAGGCTGCTTGTGGAGAGAACAGCAGGATATCAGGAGCTCAGTTTTGGACATGTGAAGTCCAAGAGGATATTCAGGTAGGCATTTTCAACAAAGAACCACCAATTTTCATTCATAAATGTCATATTAGAGAAGAAATCAATGGAAATTAATAGAGACAAATCAATAAAACCAAAGCTATCTTTGAATAAGTAAATAAATAAACCTCCAGCCAAGCTAAGGAAAAAAAAAGAAGACACGAATTACTACTGTTTGCAATGAAAGAGAGGACTACAAATCCTTTGGACAATAAAATGGTTAATACAGTTATATCATTAACCATTCTCTGGCAGAAAACTTGATGACCTGCATGGAACAGAACAATTCCTTGAAAGACGCAATCTGCCAAAACTTACACTAAGAAGAAATACACTATCTGAACAGGCTTACATCTAATAAAGAAACTGAATCTGTAATTAATAGCCTTTCGAAACAGAATACACCAGCCAAAACAGGTTCACTGATAGCATCTATATATTTAAGAAGAAATTGTACTAGTTCTGTGTAGTGTCCAGAAGATAGAAGCAGAGTGAATACTTATAACTCATTCTACAAGGCCAGCATTACCCCAAGGCCAACATCAGATAAACTGCAAACGAATATCTCTCATGAACATAGATGCAAAAGTCCTCCACAAAATATTTTTTCTCGATTTTTATATTTTGTTAGCACATGTTTGTAGTACATAATCATCACATTCCTCATGGGAAGTTAGTGCATGTACATAACATTCTAATTCTTTTTTCATTCTCTTCCTCTAATTTCCCTCGCCCCCCTCCATCTCTTGGTTCACTTCCCATTTGCAAAAGATCTATCTCCCTATTTCTCATTCTTTTAGTTTGATCTATATTTATATTTTAGGTTCTTCATGTAAGAGAAACCATATGACATTTAGGCTTGTGTATCTGATTTATTTTACTTAACATCATATTCCTGGATATTGACAAGCTGATTCTAAAACTTATATAGAGAGATAAAAGACCCTGAATAGACATTGCAGTATTGAAGGAGAACAAAAGAGTTGAAGGACTGACACTACCTCCATTTAAGAGTTGCTGCAAAGTACATTAATCAGAACAGTGTAGTATTGGCAGAAGACTAGACGAAAATGGGAACAGAACGGAGAGCCCAGAAATAGATCTATATAAATACAGTTATCTGTCCTCACTTTAGCAGCGCACATACTAAATACAGTTAGTGGAGCCTTTTAAACAAATGGTGCAGGAACAACTGGATACCTGTGCAAAAAATGAGACTAGGCACAGACCTTCTCAAGAGTTAACTCACAATGGGTCATAGATCTGAAGATAAAACAAAACAAAACAAAAAAACAGGAGAGGACTAGAAGATAACAGAAAATCTGGTGATGTTGGGTGTGGCAATGACATTTTAGACATTCCACTGAAAACGCAATCCATGAAAGAAGGAATTAATAATCTTGACCTCATTAAAACTAATGATTACATGAAATAGGAAGAAATTGTTCAAAAGGAAAGGGAAACTGAAAGGAGGAGGGGGAAAAGGAAGGGAAAAAATTGAGAAAAGAAGGAAAAGTGGAAGCAAAGCTTTTGTAAATAAGGGGGAGGAGAGGTTGAAGAGAGGGAAAGGGAATGGGAGAAAAAGAGGAATCAAGGTATATCATCTACAGGTACAAACTCCCTTTGATGAATGTGATCATTATGTACGTTTAAATTGTACCAATAAATTAATTTAAAAGTAAAAAAAAAGAACCTAAAAACTGCACTGCAAAAGACAATTTGAAGAGAATGAGAAGGGAAACCACAGATTAGGAAAAAATATTTGCAAAAGACACACCTGATAAAGAACTGCTTTCCAAAATATTCAAAGAATTCTTGTAATTCAATAAGGAAATAGACCTGATTGAAAATGGGCAAACCCTGAGCAGACACCTCGATAAAGAATATATACAAGTAAGCACAGGGAAAGACGTTCAACACCGAATGTCATGGAAATAAGCAAATTAAAATGAGTTACCACTACATACCTATTAGAATGGCCAAAATCTAAAACATTGACAACAAATACTGGCTAGAATTTGGAATAACAGGAACTCTCATTTATTGCTGGTGGGAGTACAAAATGGTACTACCACTTTGGAAGACAGTTTGGCAGTTGCTTATAAATCTAAACCTATTTTTCCATATGATGCAGTAGTGACTCTCCTTAGTATGTACTCAAATGAGTTGAAAACTCGTATCTAAGACATTTATAGCAGCTTCTTTATAATTGCCAAAATTGAGAAGTAATCAAGATGTCTTTCAGTTGCTAAATGGATAAATTGTGGTACAACAAGATAAAGGAATATTATTTAGCCTTGAACCAAAATGAACTATCAACCTATGAAAAGCATAAGAACCTTAAGTCCATATGACTAAGTGAAAGAAACTCACCTGAAAAAACTACATACTGTAAATTCCAACTATATAACATTCTGGAAAAGCTAAAACTATGGAAACAGTAGAAAGATTAGTGGTTGCCAGGGGTTTGGCTTGGAGAGGTGTGGGGGAGGGCCGACTTGGCAGAACATAGAGGATTTTTAGAGCGGTAAAACTATTTTGTATGATACTATAATGATGGATGCCTATCATACATTTGCACAAATCCATTCTACACCAAGAGTGAACCCTAATTCAAACCACTGGCCTTTGGATTATACTGATCATCAGTGTAGCTCATCAGTGATAGCAGATGTACCTCTGTAGTAATGGGCTGCTGATGCTGGAGGATGCTCTAAATGTGTGGAGTCTGGGTTAGGTTTAAAACTGCTCTAAAACTTAAAAGTTATTTGACTTAAAATAATATTTGTAATTTTAAGATACAAATGGAATATCTAGTTAAAAATCTATTAAACCATTAATGTATATCGTAATTCTGCTTGTGAAGGTTAACTCTTTAATAAATTATATTCCTGATAAAGTATGCTATACTTACACACAAAAGCCTTGTTACTAGCATTTTTTCAACATTTGAGTTCAGTGACAAGGAGGAATGAATAAAAATGAAGCCTCAGTTAAACTAAGCAATGGAACATCTATTTTTAGTTACTAATTAAAGTTCTCTGTAAAGTAGGAAAATCATGAATAGTAAGTGGTAAGCAACCAAACCATCCTGTGGATTTGGGCCTCATGGTGGTTTAAAATTCCATTGCAATTTGGTCTCACCAGTGGCTAAAATTTGATTACAGTCCATTTGCCTGCCAAGGTACGTTCTTACCCATTCTCCTCTGCAGCCGGCTCCAAGTCTGCTTGCATAGAAACCAGAAATACTGTAAAGGCACTGTGCATTTGGAGGCAGTTAAAGAAGTAAAAAACGAAAAGGGGAAGAAGAGATGTTAAGTGTGACAAAATGTCAAACGATAGAGGAATCATAAAGAAAATAAGTGAAATATGTGGAATAAATTGAGAGGCTGGGGAAAGGGAAAAATAGTGAACGAGGAGACTAAAGAAAAGGAAAGGAAATGGTATAAGTAGCAAGAACTGTTAAACAGGTTAAGTCTGAAAAGTATAACAAAATGGCAAAGTAGCAATCTGCATAGTAGAGCAGCACCTCTTAATCTCTTCTACTCAGGAACTTTAGGATTAGCCCAGTGGGTCTAAGCCAGGGGCACTTTTATCCCCAGAAGACATTTAGCAATGTCTTCAGGCATTTTTGGTCAACAACAATTGAAGAGGTGCCATGACAGCTAGTGAGTAAAGGCCAAGGTCAAGTTACATAGAACTGTAGACACGTATCGCATTGTATCAGTGTCTGTGTCCTTCTTCAGGTACTGTATTATAGTTCTGTGAAATGTCAGCATTAGAAAATTATCTGAAGGGTACACAAGACCTCTACAATATTTGTATCCTTCTGTGAATGGGTACTTATTCCAGAATAAAATGTTTTTTTTTTTTTAAGAAAAAAGAAAAATCTTAAAAGGAAAAAACAGGATTGGGCAGTCAGTGAAAAACATCCAAAATATACAGGAATAATACATGTGCACACACAGCTTGATGCAGATTTATGAGTGGAAAGGACTGAAAAAGCATCACACTTTTGGAGTGTGGTGTTGAAATTGGGAAAACTTGTCGGTGTTTTGTTTTTAACTAAAATCGGCCTATTCAGATGTGCCAATAAAAAATATGCCTTCTTGCAGAAACAAAATACTTCTATTTCAGCCAAAGACCTATACTGTAAAGTCTTAACAGTAAGTCATGTCATACCTAATGCTGTTTAATTGCATATTTTGTTTCAGGGACAAGCTGATCTTTTGAAATATGCTAAGAATGAGACTTTGGAGAACCTGAAACAAATCCATTATGCTGCTGTTTCGTGTGGACTGAATAAGCCGGGCACTGAAAATGCTGAGGTCCAAAAGCCACGCCGGAGCCTAGAAGTCATACCTGAAAAAGCAAACGATGAAACTGGAGAATAGAGGAACTTCCTACAAATCATGGAGTTTATAACTCTAGGACCAATTGTAGTCAAATGAGACATTTGCTTTGCACTCGTTGATGAGAATAATATTTGGGATTTTAAAGCACAACTGGAATAGCTAATTACAGTCTATTAAAACTGTGAATGTATGTAGCAATCCTGTGTGTGAAGGCAAATAAACTCTCTAACAAGAAATTATATTCCTGGCCAAAACATGCTATATTTGTATACAGAAACCTTCTAACACAGTTTCAATATGAAGAACAGATTAGCCACTTTAGTTCCACTGAGAAACAGGTATTTTCCTAAGTGAAAATAATTTCTTAAGATTGGAAATGGATTGGACTGCCAAATTAGTATTTATTGGTGACAAGACCTTATCTGTTCATTTTATACATGTGTGGTTGCCAGAGTCTCTGGGTTATAGATGACTTTGGGGTCATCCTTGCTGAGCCATAATTACTGAGGAGAATTAAGTGGACAAGTTCCCTGAACCCCCAGGAACCTTGGCGAGCCGTCGAGGAGAATGAGGATGTGCAATTGGACTGAAGCTCCCTGCTTGAAGACTTGTGTTAGCATATGGGGAGTTGATGCAACAGCAGCAGTCTGAAAGTGATGCCTTGTAAATAGTTTTTCACTGTATGAAGTAGTGTTCACATTAAAGAGATGTTTTATGATATTTCTCCAATACCACTACATGGTTTTAATGAAATTTTAACTCTTTAAATTTCAAGTTCAAAATAGTCTACTCTGAAGAGTAGCCAGTTACTTGTTAAATGGCTTTGTTAAAAATAAATAAGTTGAAAGCAGCTAGAGAGCGTGGAACAAATACAGTTTTCCTACAGGTCTACTGGTGAAAAATCCCTGCAATTTTTGTTGGTCTGAGAAAGTCTTTGTTTCTCCATCTTTGAAGGATACTTGTGTACCAGCTGCATTTTTAATCCAAGCTTTTATTTTCAAAACCAGTGAAATTGAAGATTTAAAAAAAAAAAAAGATACTGAACACTGCAACCTAATTATTGCTTCTTCCAAATTAAAACTGCTTTCAAATTCAAAGCTCTAAATATTCAACAGCCTCTCTTTTATATTGTGTTTTCAGGTGTGTGAGCCAAATAGATGTATGTGATCTTCAGCTGGGTATCTCATTATCTATTTCCTCACAGGGAGATGCTCAAGTGAGCACAATTCATTTACTTTTGCCCAGCCTCTTGAACATCCTTTTAAAAAAATAATTTCTGTGCTTGGTATCTGCCATTTTGTTCTAATATTGTATTTAAGGTGCCAACTCCACTGCCCTTCTGTAGATATAATCCTAGTTATAAAGTGAATCCTGCCTGTTACTTAAATAATAGTGCAGGCTTACCACCAGCCAGTAACTTAGGCTTTTGGCTCAGGAATGAACTCTTCATGGGGAGAAAAATGAATAGAAAAATAACAGAATAAAGAGACATAGAAGGATTACAGATCATTGATAGCAATCCTTGAACTTAATAAGTAAACAGTGTTCAAAGTGAAAATTCAGAAATCATAAAAGGCTTTTAGAGTGAAAATGAAAAAATGGCTACATTTGTGATAATGCCAGATGTTGTCTAATTTGTGAGTTAAATGATTCTGATGGCAAGACACAGGTAATTTATTGTAGTTTACACAGGGTTGAATCAGTGATCTTAAAACTGAAGGAGTCAGTGAGATCATTCAGTCTGACACATTCTTTTCCATATGCAGAATTTGCAGCTGGAAAATTAAAATTCATCGCCTGATGTTCCAGTCTGTTAGGTATCATATTGGTGCTGGATCCAGCCCAGGGCTTGCTCCACCTTTTATTTCTAAAAAATCAACTTTCTTTTGACCCATCTCTCCAAAGAAATAAGCCAAATGATGGTGAAAACCAGGCACAATAGTTTAGGAGTGTTTCCCAAAGCCATGGTATTTCTCTGTCTGTATTCTGCCTCTACAAATGTACCATCCATTGGTGAAGATGATGATCCTAGTCAGCAGCCACAAATTTATAGCCAGTTGAGCTGTTATACCCTTTGCCTCATTCATATGGAAGCAGAAAGCATTTAGCAAACTGGCTAGAGCCACATATATGATTTATGGAACTTTATAGTTTTCTCTTGCAAAGGCCTAACTAACTGGCCCACTCTGAATTGAACCTGTATATGCCTCATAATAAGCCTGCTGATAAATGAACATAGATCTCTGATCCTGGTTTCTAAATTATGGGGACAGTCAGGATAACATGGGGGCTATCTTCCATTATCTACACTCCTTAAATGGGGAGCACCCATTTAAATTACTATAAATACAAATAATTGCCTGACATTTTGACTAATAAGTATGTTGGTGGGAGTATACATACACCCATCCACTGTGCTTTATTTCCAGTTGAGAATATATGATCAGCAGTATCATAAAAACAGCTAGTAAAGCCTGGAATGGCGGCATATACTTGTAATCCCACCACTCTGGGATTATGAGGCAGGAGGATTGCAAGTTTGAGCCCAGTTTAGTTTAGGGATTAGCAAGACTCAAATTTTTTTTAAAAAGGGCTAGAGATGTAGCTCAGTGTGAAGGCCCTGGATTCAACTCCCAGTACAAAAATTTTTTTAAGGTAAATTTCTGCAGAAGCATAAGAAAATGAAGAGTTGGCCAAAAATGCACAAAAATTGGCAAACACCTGGTCATTTCTTTGGGAAATTAAAAATCATACTGCCTGAGCATGATGGCACACACCTGTAATCTCAACTAATCAGGAGGCTGAGCTAGGAGGGTGGCAAGTTCAAGTCCAGCCTGGGCAACATAGCAAGACCCTCTCTCAAAAAGAAGGGCAGGGGGTGTAGCTCAGTGGCGCTACACCTGCCTGGCAAGCGCAAGGTCCTGAGTTCAATTCCCAATACTGAAAAAAGTAAGAAAGAGCTGAGGATGTAGCTTAGCCTTCTCTGGCTCTAAGCCCCAGTACTGGGAAGAATAGACGTCACACTGGCCGTATGTGAATGACCAGTGGCAGGTTTCCAGCAGTCATGCTGATTGATGTCATGCCCACGGAGTAAACCTTGAGATCTCTGCAAACATGCTAAGTACATTCAGCCTCCTCTCCCCATACTTAGCAAATGTATCAGCCATGTGTTGATCTATTTTTCTCCTTTTGGCGGGTACAGCTTCTAAATAGCAGTAAAGTAATCATCTAATACCAAATGCTTACCTCCTCCATCTGAGCACAGGTATGGCCGACGAACCAGGACAGGGGGATGGAGTTCTTAGGCTTGGTATAAGGAAAGGTCCACTTCTTCATCACCCACTCAACAAAGATTTCCACAAGCAGCCTTCATGAGGCCTCATTTACTATAGTGAGATACTTTGAACTTGTTAAATCTTCAACTATTTTAAAAATTTTATATAATTTATATATCCAATGAGTGAGACTACCCAAGGTGGATAGACCTGTCTACCATTTACCATTTACAACCATTTAACATGGTTGTTTATGGTACTTAACTAATGCTTAACATGAACAAACCTAACACTTGCCGTCAGTTGTAGGAATTTTCTATTGGTTATGTTTGACAGTGAGATTCTGTTGGGGTTGTGTACTGAGGATGTGTTCAAGATGCTTTGCATATATGTCACTTTGCTATGATTTGGATCTTAAATGTCCCCATAAACCCATGTGTTAAAGGCTTAGTCCCCAGTTTGGTGCCGTTGGATATGGTAGAAGCTTTAAGGTGTGGGGCCAAATGGAAGGTTTTGTATCATTGAGAGTGTGCCCTTGAAGAGATATTGGGATCCTGGCTCCTCCTCTTCCTGTCATTGCTTCTTGGCTGCCATGAGGCAAGCAGTTTCCTCTGCCATGTGCTCCTGCCAGGATGTTCTGCCTTGCCACAGATGCAAAAGTAGTGGGGACAACCCATCATGGACTGAAATCTCCAAACCTGTGAGCCAAAATAATTTTCTCTTTTTTAAGTTGATTACCGCAGGTATTTTATTGTAATGCAAAGCTAACTAATGTATGTGTTTTCTCAACAATTGGGAAGGCATCTATCTGATATAGATTAAGAACTAAAGATTTTAAGCAGGTTAATTAACAACCAAGGTTACACTCAAGGCTTTGAACCAGGATCTGCCTTCTCAAAAGCCTATATTCTCAAGTACTATGCTATATTCTTTTGAATTCCAAATACGTATTTCATCTATAAACTAAAGTTTGGCACTATCTTATAAAGAACTATTAAACAGTTGGTATTTTTTTTCCTTTCATGTTGAATGTGAGCTCTCTAGAAGCACTGAGATTTACTCTGATTTTGTGAGTAGAAATCAGAGAATTCACTCTGAGTAAACATAGACATGATCTCAGCCAGCCCCCATAGAACTCACAGTGTAGTTAGGAAGAGAGAAATCTGAATAATTACAAGGATACAGACACAATTACAAACCAACTGTGGTGCTGTGAAGGAGCCCTGCTCAGGGATTGCCTGGTTCACACCCAGGCTGAGTACCGAGGACAAGGTGCTCCAACCAACCTTGCCTTGAAGAAGGATGTTTAACAATGTTGCTTTGGCTTGCAGGTCTCTGTGAGGACAGAATAATGGTGTATATAAAACACTTAGACCAGTGCCTGGCTCCCAGTACACTGGTTGTGTTATCATCATTCACTGTTACTGAAAAGTGGAGTGGTTAGAGCATCTTAATAGGGGCCTTTCCTCTTCTGGGAAGACAGACTGAGTAACTATTGCTATGTAACTTAACCTCCCAAATTCAAAACAGTCATGGCTCTGTGGGTTGAGTAGAGTTACCTTGGAATTCTTTTTTTCTTTTTTCTTTTGTTGTGGCTCTAGGGATCAAACTCAGAACCCATATGTCATAGGCGAATGCTCTAGCACTTGGCTACATCCTCAGCTTCCTTATGGGTCTTGCTTGCTGGACTTGCTAGATGGCTTACTCAGCGGCTGCTGTAGGAAGCCCAGCTGGGGCTGTAGATCAGAGCATCTGTGCATGGACTCTCCATGTGGCTTGGATTTCTCACAGCAAGGCACTGAGTTCCAACAGGGATCCTCCCAAGACAGAGTACTTGAAATGGTCCATATGGAAGTTGCTAGTCCTTTGAGCCTCACTTAGACTGTTCTGAATGTCACTTGTGCTGCATTCCATTGTTCATGTGACCAAGTCCTGCCCAGTTCAGGCCAGTAGGGAATTTGATTCCTTCGTTTGACAAGAGTGGCAAGGCCGTGTTGCAGAAGAAGAGATAGGATAGGAGGTAATCTGAAGACCATCTTGGAAAATAGACTGCCACAAAACTTTTACTGAGAATGTGGAATGTGAGCTGAGAACTGAAGACAAAATGCTCTCCCACCCTGCCCCCCAAAAAAGGGTCAGGGGAGGGTGAGCAGTTCAGTCAAGTTAGATGGAGAAAACAGTGTAATAATGCAAAAGACAGTGGTGATGGGAAGGGAAAGTGATTGAGGACCTAGACAAAGGACAATACAACTGTTCAACAACAGAGAAGGGCAGGGAGAGAGGTGGAGTGAATGGTGAGGAGGGCTTGGTAGGCTAGTCAGGGACTTTACCTTGTTTTCCTAAAGAGTAGTGCAAAACAGTTTTATTATATGCAACCCACTTCTTATTGGCTTTATTTAATTACAAAATATACTTGCTCATTGTTAACCAAAAAGTCAAATGCTGACAAATGTAAATAAAAAGTGCTTGTGCCCCTCACAGTCCCCATCTCTCACTCACTCCCAAGGAAATGGCACCACTGACTTCACATGGCAGTGTTCAGATACCACCTCCTCTCCCGGAGAAGTTCCAACTTTTACTGTCAAGGAAAGCTATAACTCTGTAAGGACAGAACAATCAAAGCACTGAGTATTTAAGGAATAGAGCTCAGACCTGGAAGATGCTTAGCAATTCAGTTTTACCAAATAGAGTAATTTTTTATTTTATCAAAGCTACAGATGCTTGGTAGAAAGTTGAGATTAACAACTGGACTATCAGGGCTGGGCATTTAGCTCAGTGGTTCCGGCACCTGCCTTGCAAGTGCAAGGTCCCAAGTTCGATCGCCAGTACCAAGAAAACAAACAAACAACTGGACTTTCAGAATTCTGACTACCAGAATTTGTAAAAACCAGTATTTCCTCTCCAAAAAGAATTTTTAAAGTCTTACTCAAAACTAAACCTAAAATCTTTGTAAGATTCCTTTGAGAATGGACTTCTGTGGGCATTGAGGTAACAGGTTGAGTGAGCATTCTGGACATATAACAAAACATAATATAGATATTCAAGGCATAAAGGAGGAATGAAATGAAGAGTAACCCCCACCCCATCCCATTTCCCCAAGTCTCAGTGAGAAGAACTTACCATGCTTAATCATTTCTGATTTTGATTCTTCTGATAGTCTCCCAAGTTTTACACCAGTGCTATCCAACAGAACTTTCTATGATAATAGAAACATCTATATTGTGCTAACATGATACCCACTAACCACATATAGCTATAAATTTTTATTTTAATTAATAAAATTTGAATAAAAAATTCAATTCTTCAAGTTACACTAGCCACCATAGTCACATGTGGCTAGAGACTACTATAAGGTATGTGGCAGCAGTAGAAAGTATGTGTATAACTCTGCTTTCTGCATGTACCAACTTTAAAAAGACTGACATTCTTTACACTAAAGATGTGAAATTTGGCTCATTTCACTGGTCCTCCTGCTTGCTCTCCTTCTGTTCCCAGGCTCCAGTAGGAACATATCAAGTGTGAGTTCTGTTGGTTTTCCTCTGTAGCTTTTAGTAATATATTCAAAACCATTTCTTTATGCATTAATTGTCAACTGTGATACTTGGGTTCACCAGTGCATTGTATCAGAAAATTGGTGCTCTCCACTGTTTCCTTCCACCACTTCTGCCCTTGCCATTCCCAACCACTGCTACTTGCCACACTGGCAAGGTGTCTAGATACCATTAATACATTCTGTTCTGTAACTATAAATGCACCTTTCCTAAGTTTGGTTCTAAAATTAGCAATAACCAGCCTCTGTAATAGTATAGTTACTTAAGAATTAATTTTATACACAGTGTGACCAACCTGCACAGAAGGAAACATCTGTGACCCTGTAAACCTGTAAAAGGTGAATAAAGACAACTTCTACTTCCACCCAAAACAGAAAACAGATTTCCCTCCTACATGAAACCACCAAAATCAGATAGTACAAGGTTTAGGTAAAAACATTTATTATAGTACAAGATCCACTGTCATTAATCCCCCTCAAAATATTCCCCCTCACTTTGACATCCTATCATTCTTGCCATTGAAACAGTTCTGAACTTCTCTCTTATGAGGGTCCTTATGAAGCATGATCAAAAATAAGTGAACGATACAGCTGTCATCCAGTGGAAAGGTGGGGTCATAAGAACAGGATGTGTCCTCCACCTTATTCACTGGATCTGTGCAAATTCTGGCTCTTCCCCAAAGTCAAAATGACTGTGAAAGGTAAATGTTTTTAATTGGTTCAGTGCATCAAAGCAGCCATGACAGTGCAACTAAAGACAGTCATAAGAGGACTTCCAGAACTGCTTCAGAAGGTAACAAGATGATCAGATGAGTGTGTTCAAAGTGAGGGGGAGTAGTCGGAGGGGGAATTAATACCAAAGTGTCTTTTAGTATAATACGTTTTTAAAATTTTAAACATTCACTGTATTTTTCTTTTGTACCGAGTATGTATGAAACAATGGTTTTCAGGCACTGGACAGTAGAAAAAGTGCTGATGCCTTAGGGAAGAGCAGCAATAAGGTGAACCACAGGATTGCCACAGCTTATTACCTTGGAAGAATTCCCAAGCCATGAGGCAGAAGGAGAAACCCAGGAGAGTTCAGACAACCCCCTGAGCCAAGGGACCAAGGCGGCTTAAGTTTTCAGGATGGAGTACTTAAGGGCAGAAACATGCATGGGTAAAGGCAACACCTCCAGGGCCCCACCATGGTGTGCACAGAGGACTGGTCCATTTGCACATGAGGACACTGTGAGAAGAGAGAAAAACCACCCAAAATGATTATAGCAGCAATCAACTTATTAAAATTATCACCCCTAGATGTCATTTTAGACATTTTTATAACTCCATGAAATTATAATACCACAGATATTAATGTATCTGTGAAATAGTATATAAATGTTATCTATGATACAAATATTATATGTATCTCTGCTTTATACAGAAACAGTGAGGTTTTTTTCCTCTAAAAACTAAATTTTGCCCCTTTGGAGGCAGTATCACCCTTACTAAGAATGTGTGGATTAGAGACAACAGTACAAGTGCTTTCTCAGGGCCAGGACACTGTCAGCTGAAATTGTCATCATTCACAGGACATGGAGTAGAGTTCCAAAAGGGTTTTCTCTCAGTAGTGGGGAATCATTAGCCCCAAATCATATACTGCTCTGGTCCCACCTGAAAACTTTAAAAGTGAGTCCTAAAAGATCAAACTCTTTTACAAGAACTGAACTGCATGCCTAACCAGACCCCAACAGGTAAAGTTCATAGATGCATCCAAAAGTAATTATTAGGTTCTCAAAGAGGTAAAAAAAAAAAAAAAAGATATATAATGAGAAAAACCTATGAATTAAAACCAACCAAGAATTGACTCAGACGTTGAAATTTGCAGACAAATATATTAAACCATTTATTATAGCTGTATTCCTTCTGTTCAAAAACTTAAGGAGTGATATTGAAAAGACCCAAAGTGAAAGTCCACAGATGAAAGCTTCTATATGAGACATCAGAGTAGACTTTATAGAAGAAAATATTTGTGAACTGAAATTATAGCAGTTATAAAAACTATCCAAAAGAAAACAAAGATCAAACAAAAAATAAGCAGTATCCATGAGGTATGAGACCACTTCAGGTGGCCTACTGTGTGTGAAATCAGCATACCCAAAGAGGAGAGAGTGAAGCAGAAAGTACAGTTGAAAAAAAACATAATTGCCACATAATAGCCAGCATTTTCCACATTTTCACATGAACACTGTAAACCCACAGATCAGAAAGCTCAACAAACCCTGACCACAAGACACACAGAAACCTGTACCATGACACACAATCAAATTGTCATTAAATCCACAGTGATTAAAAAATCTTGCAGACAACTAGAGAAAAACCAGACATTTTATACAAAAGAACAAAAATAAAGATAACAGCAGACTTGCCTTCAAAGTACTAACTGAAAGGAAAAAAGTCCCTAAATTACTACACTCAACAAAAATGTCCCTCATAAATGCAAAATAAAAGGTTTTGTTCATACTGAAAAAGCTAATGCAATTCATTATCAACAGACCCTTATTTACATGGGTATTTTAAAAATAATTCTCTAGAAGAAGAAGAAGATAACAGATAGAAATACAGATCTGTACAAAGGAGTGCTGTGTACTGGATGTCATAACTACATAAAAGACTGTTTTAAAATTTGTCTTATTAAATATCTTTGATAATTGGCAGCTTGAAAAACAACAATGTAATGTGGGGTTTGTAATATCTATAGTATAACAGCAATAGTATAAAATCCTAGAGAAGAAAATAAAAGTGTATTATCATAAGGTTCTTATATGAAATGGTGTAATATCACTTACAATAAGGCTGTTATTAATAATTAATGATGTATACTATAAACCTTAAGAAACCATGAAAATAACCAAAGAATTATACTAGTAAGCCAGTAGGGAGGTAAAATAGAATGATAAATACTTAAAGGAAAGCAAGAAAAGAGGGGATAGAGATAAAGAATAGATGGGACAAAAAGAAAGTAACTGACAATATTAAATACAAATATTTCATAAATTTGTCTTTAAATTAAACAGCTTCAGCTATTCAAAAGACACTAAGAAAAAGTGAAGGTCAAGCTCCAGATTGGGAGGAAATATTTGCAACACTACATTGAACAAAGGAAGACTCATCTCCAGAATATATAAATAATTCTTAAAAGTCACTAGAAAGTGAGACAACACAATAAAATTACAGGTGAGTATAATTAATAGAATAAAATACAACAAAGGCCAAGAAACATTTGGAATGATGTTCACCATCATTAGTTAATAGGGAAACTCAAACTGAAACCACAATGTACACTAAACCACATTCACTAAAATGGCTACAATTTAGAAGTTTGATAATACCAAATATTTGTGAAAATGTGGAGAATTTTTGGAACATAAAATGATAAAACTACTTTGGTAAACAGTTGAACTTTTAAAAAATACACCTAACCTATGAACTAAGATTGTAATCCTAGGTTTTTTGAAAAGAAAGGAAAATGTATACACAGCATAAGATTCACATAAGAACATTCAGACCGGCTTTATTCATGTTATTCAAAAACTTTTTTTAAAAAACTCTTACCCAAATAGCCATCAATAACAAAATAGATAATAAACAAATTGTATTCATGAAATGGCTATGCGCTGCAAAAGAACAAACATGTATTGAATGCAACAAACGTGTAACTAAAATCTTCATGCTGAGTGAATAATTCCAGATACTGATTCACACAAAAATCCATTGATAAGGAGTCCTAGAACAGGCAGAGCTAAAATACAGTACGAGAAATCACATCAGTGGTTGCTTGCTGTAGGAAGGTTATTGTGGGAGTTGACGCAAAGAACTTTATGTAGTGATGCAAATGCAACGTGGATGTAAATCTGTATTTTGAGGGGTCATAAGTACACTAGATATAGTTACAATATGCTACACATCTGTCAGACACACTGACTTGTGCATTTGGAATCTGCACATTTCCTTCTATGTAAAATATATCTCAAAAAAATGAATTTCTGCAACCGCTGGGCTCTGCTGCTGGCTTCCAACTGGGTGAAATCTCCATCACCAAGCAACGTGCCTTATGGCCCCTGCATGTGCGCAGCTCTGCGGTTGCAGGGCACGCTCAGCAGGCCTTCTCAGTACGCTGAACTGCTCTGGGGCTGGGAGAATCAGTGACAGTTGAACCCATCAAGAAAACTGCGGGATACTGTTTCCAGAGTGACCTTCCACACTCAACAGTTGACAGGGGAGGCCATTCCATGCTCCTAGGGGAGAGAAGCTGAGCCAGTCCCAGCATCTGGAAGGAAGCTCCCCCGCCACCATTCGGCGCTCCTAGGGGAGAGAGGGTGAGCCGCGTGGGCACCAAAAGCAACCCCCCCCCTTCGTTGAAATGAGAAGACACGTAAACAAGCCTCAAAAACAGACTTCCAGATCACCTACAGCAACCCCAAAGGGAAATGAGATGGAATAATCTGATACTCAACCACCTGGACTCTCTGAACTGGCAACAAAAGAGGATCTGGGAAAAATGAAATAAGAAATAATTACTCAGATAACAGCAAAGATTGTGCTCATAGTGCAAGACATGATTAATAAATCTAGAGAGGACACAGATAAAAAAAAATAGAGGATCTGAGGAACATGATGGAATCCCAACATAGGAAACAAATGGAATCCATAAAACAGATGCAAACAGATTTCCAGGAGATTAAAAACTCCATCAAAAGTCTGCACAGCAGACTGAACCAATGTGAGGATAGAATTTCACATATAGAACATAAGATTGCAATTAGTGACCAGGAAAAGAAAAAATGCTTTAAAATTGTAAGGGACCATGAGAAAACAATCCAGCAACTGCTAGACCATGCAAAGAAAAATAACATAAGACTGATTGGAGTCAAGAAACAGGAGAGAGTGTAGATGACATGAAAAAAACTGTTCACAGAAGTGATGGCAGAAAACTTCCCAAGGAGGGGGAAAGAACTTGACATACAGATAAGTGAGGCATGTAGGACTCCAAATAGCCTTGATCAAAAAAAAATCTACACATAGGCATATAATAGTTAGGATTCCAGAAATTCAACAAAAGGACAAAATTCTACAAGCAGTTAGAGAAAAGAAACAAATCACATACAAAGGAAAGCCCATCAGAATCACAGCAGATTTCTCAATGCAAACCCTCAAGGCAAGAAGAGCCTGGAGTGATTTATTTCAAGCCCTAAAGGAAAACAACCTCCAACCCAGAGTGATGTACCCTGAAAAACTATCTTTCAAAATTGATGGAGAAATAAGATACTTTCATAATAAAGAGCACCTCAGGAACTTCATGAATACCAAATCAGCACTCCAAAAAATTTTAGACAATATCCTAGGAACAGGCATTGAGAATCACAGCCCCAGGAAGCCCAGCAGAATGAATCCTTTGGGTGTGACAAATTAAATCTAAAGGGGGAGAATCCAGCAAAAAGAAATAGTCATGACAAGGCTTTTTAAACTTTTAACTTCATCTCCCTAATGATTGTATAATTCAATCTTGTTATTGTACTGATTAGTATTTTTCTAATTCTAGAGTTGCACACCTTTTCTTGTGCTGTACTGGCTATTTATCACCTTCTTATGTCTACTTTTTAATTGGGTTGTCTATTAATGAGCTGTAAGAGTTGTTTATATATACTGGTCATAAGTTACATGCATTGTAAATATGGTCTGTTTAAGGACTACTTTTCATTTTAATGATGTTGTTTAAAGTTCTAAATTTTGATGGAATCTCATTTATCAATTTTTTTCTTTTATACATCATGTTTTTTGTATCCTAGGAAGTTCTTGCCTACCCTAAATTCATAAACATTTTCCCTTATAATTTCTTCTTAAAGTTTTATACTTTTAGGCTTTCATATTTAGGTTCATAGATCCCTTCAAGTTATTTTTATGTATGGAAATAAAGGGTTGAGATTAATTTTTTATATATGGGTACCAGGTGTCCTAGTGCCATTTGCTGAAAACACTATATTTTCCTCAGTTCTTGAATTGAGTTTCTATTCTATAAAATGCTAATGTTAAATAATCTTTCAAAACTCAGTCGACCATATATGTGTGGTTCTATTTCTAGATTCTCTGTTTTTTCAAATGATCTATATGTCTTTCCTTACACCAACACTGCCTTGATTACTGTAGCTTTAGAAGAAGTCTTAAAATTAGGTACTAAATGTCTTACAACACTGTTTTTGTTTTTGTTTTTAACTTTTTTAGGTCCTTTGTACTCCTACATAACTTTTAAATTTCAATATCCAATTCTTCATCTATAGCAAGTATACATAGACCTGAATTTTTATATATACCTTGTGTTTTCTAATCCTGCTAAATTCAAATACAAGTTCTAGGGGCTCCTAGAGATTTCTTAGTATTTTCTCTGTAGATGATCATTTCATCTACATATAAAGATTTTGCTTCTGCCTTGCCAATCCTATCCTAATTGTGTCATTTTATTGCCAGACTATTTTGGTGGGGCCTAGGTTTCAAAGTTTAATGGACAGATAAAGAGTAAGCATAACTGCCCTTGTTCCCCACCTTAAGGAGAAAGCATTATATCTTCTCCATTCATATAAGGCATTCTCACTGGAAGTATGGAGTACGTGTCTTTAATCTGTTGAGAAGGTTCTGTCCTACTTCTAGTCTCCTGGTCGCTTTTACCATGAACAGCTGTAGAATTTAGTCCAATACTTTTTCTCCAACTAGTGACAGGATCATATTGCTTTTTCCTTTCCTCTGTTAAAATGATGACTTTGGGGGGTGGATCTTCCAATGCTGAACCAACACTGCCATCCCTATAACAAAACCACTTTCTACATCCTGCCAGATCTGACTTCTAATAGTTTGTTTTGTTAAACAAATTTCTATCTATGTTCATACTTTTTTCTTCTATTATCTTTATCCAATTTTAGGATTAGCACAATGTTGAATTCCTAAAATGAGGGGAAAAGTGTTCCTTTTTTTCTGCTTTTAATGTTTGATACAATTTATCAGTTAAAATGTATATGAGCCTGTTGTCATATAGGTAGGTTTTCAAGCTAGGAATATACTTTCTTTAATAGGTGCTATTCAAATTTTATATTTCCTCCAGAGTTAGTTTCATTAATTTGTCTTCCAAGGTACTTCTTAGAAGTTGTCAAATTTATTTCAAAACAGATTTTTGAAATATGCTTTCTATATCCTTTTAAATTCTGTAAAATCTGTGGTAATGTCTCCTAGGTCTTGATATTTTAATTTTAAAAATGTATAATTGATATTGTGTAATAGGAAGTAAAGGTCTAAAGGAGCAGGGGAAGTGGGAGAGGTAGGGGAAAGGAAAGAAGGGGAAAAAATATGAGAAAAGGACAAAAATGGAAACAAAATCTTTGCAAATAGGGAAGGATGGAGGGGGTGAAGGGAGGGCAGGGGAATGGAAAAAAAAATAAGAACCAAGATACTCATGTAAAGGTACAAGATCCCAATGATGTATGTAAATGTATTTTATACCTAAAATGTACCAATAAACTTAATGGGGAAAAAAAAATGAATTTCCCTGGCTGCCTGGAGCCCTGCTCTGTCCATCCCATACCACACCCACCAGCAACCAGCTGGAAGGTGAGGACCCCCTCACCACTCACCATGCCCATAGCAAACAGCTTGGCTGCTTGGGCAATGCAGCCCGCCCACCCCCACCTCTGGCCTCCTTGCTGTGCCGCTACCATGTTCCACACTACAAAGGCACAGGGGGGCATAAAGGCCATTGTCCTGAGCTCCAGAAGATAGACGAGAAGTGAACAACAGATAGAGGGCCTTTCTCAGACTCCTTGATGAAAACTGAAGCCCACTGGAAAAGTGAAGAGAATCTCTGCAATAAAGGCACACCAGACCACCGTACTTGGTAAGTTGGAGGGATCATCACCTCCCATCAGAACCTGGACTCTCTTCAGGGGAAGGGCAGCTGGAAACTGCAGTTGAACTTTGCAGAGTTGAACCCTGCAGGATGACAGGGAGCTCAAGTTGGGACTTGCAGCCAGAAATCTGTCTGAATCACATGGGTCTGCGACTGGCTTGCTGAGACTCTTTGACTTATATCTGCACACTGCTGCCCACGTTGTCTATTGTGACAGCAGAGACATACCCTGAAGTAGGCCCTTCATTTTTCTTTTTCATTTGTTATTTTCAAAATTATTATTTTTTCCTCTTATTTTCAATTTTTAATTTTTTTCTTTTTCTACTCTTCAAATTTTTATTTTCTCTTCTTATTTTCTTTTCTCTTTTCTTTCTCTCTCTCTCACACTCACTCTCTTGCTGTCCCACATTGTTCTTCATCTCCCTTTTTGTTCCTGTTCTGGCCCTAATTTGGATTTCTTCTTTATTTTTCTTTTCTTCTCTTTTTCCTTCTCTCGCCTGTGTCCTCTGGCCTCACTGCTAACCTTCCCCTATCCTTCTCCCTATCTATCTCTCCCTCCCCAACTCCTTCTAACTCTCCATCCCAAAGGTTGAAGTTGCTATATTGAAGAGTTTATTCATTATAAACATATGTTGGGTTGGTCCTCGATTTTGATTTAATTCACTCAGTTAAAGATGATAGATTAATAACTACCACAAACTGTCATTTTCTAAGATGTACTTGATGCTATGCTGTTGCTGATTGTATTACTTGGGTTAAGGCATTGTGATTGATCTAATCAGTTGTCCTTCCTGGTATAATGAAAATGAGACAGCCTCAGAGTCATTACAGACTCAAAACCTAAAGACCAGATCTATTTGGAAGATACCTCTGAGAAGTAATCATTCCATAAGGGTTCTAAATACAACCAACAAAGATACTTACAATAAGCAATATTGAAGTATCAACCCAGGAATTAAACCAAGGACAGTACCAAAAACAAAAATGAGAAGACATTTAAGCAAGGCACAAGCTCGGACTTCCACCCCACCAAAGGTAAATTCTGGGGGAAACGAGGTGGAAAAGACTGATAACAACCTGGACACCCTGAACTGATAGTACAGGAAGTAACAAAACAGATGAATGAGGCCCTAGAAAAATTCAAAGCAGAAATAATTTCCCAGATGACTGCAGAGATGGTGAGCAGAGTGAAAAACATGATTGGAGGCTCTAGAACAGAAATAGAAAAAAAAAAGTAGAAGAGCTCAGAACCATGCTGGAAGCCATGAATGCCCAGCAGAAGAAAGAAATGGAAACCATGATCACTCAACATAAGAAAGAAATGGAATCCATGAAACAGATTCAAATAGATATCCACGAGATTAAAAACACCATTGAAAGTATGTGCAGCAGATTAAGGGAATGTGAAGATAGAATATCAGATATAGAAGACAGGATAATGGTTAATGCCCATGAAAACAGAGATTTCTTCAAAATAGTAAGGGACCACAAGAAATCAACCGAGCAGCTGCTAGATGATGCAAAGAAGAATAACATAAGACTGATAGGAGTCCATGATAAAGCAAGAGAAAGTACAATTGACATTAAAAAAACTGCTCACAGAAGTAATAGTAGAAAACTTCCCAGACAGAGGGAGAGAATTGAACATACAGATCAGTGAGGCATATAGAACTGCACCTAGCCACAATCAAAAAAAATCTACACCTAGACATATAATAGTCAAGATCCGAGAGACTCAACAGAAGAACAAAATCCTACAAGCAGTTAGAGAAAAGAAACAAATCACCTACAAAGGAAAGGCCATCAGAATCACAGCAGACTTCTCAACACAAACCCTCAAGTCAAGGAGACCCTCGAGTGAAGTATTTCAAGCCCTAAAAGAAAATAACTTCCAACCTAGACTGTTCTATCCTGGAAAATTATCTTTCAAAATCGATGGGGAATTTAGATACTTCCGTGACAAAGAACACCTGAGAAATTTCATGAACACCAAACCAGCACTCCAAACAATTCTAAACAATATCCTAGTAAAAGACAATGAAGGTCACAACTCCATGAGGCCCAGCAGATGGAAGCCACCAGTAAAGGCAAGAAACTAAAGGGAAAGGGGGAAAAATAAAAAATAAAAGAGCCAACAACACTAAAACATCATGACAAGGATGAGTCAATATCTATCAATTATAAACATCAATGTTAACGGCCTCAATTCACCAATCAAAAGAAATAGACTGGCAGAATGGATTAAGAAGCAAAATCCAACAATATGCTTTATACAAGAAACACACCTAACTCAAGAAATGCATAGATTGAAAGTAAAAGGATGGAAAGCAGTTTTCCATGTGACAGGAACCCAGAAAAAAGCAGAGGTAGCAATCTTATTCCCAGACAAAGTAGATTTCAAATCAAAACTAATTAAGAGAGACAAAGATGGTCACTACATCCTTGTGGAGGGAACAATACAAGAGGAAGAGATGACAGTCATAAATATACATGCACCAAATATGAATGCCCCCAACTATACAAAACAAATATTAATAGACATGAAAAACCAAATAAGCACTAATACAATTGTGGTGGGGGACCTCAATACCCCACTATCACAAATAGACAGATCATCTAGACAAAAAGTTAACAAGGAAATTTTAGAACTAAATAAAGCTCTTGAAGAAATGGACTTAATAGATGTTTACAGAGTGTTCCACCCCACAAAATCAGAATACACATTCTTTTCAGCTGCACATGGGTCATTCTCCAAAATAGGCCATATGCTAGCTCATAGGACATGTCTAAGTAAATGTAAAAGAACTGAAGTTACCCCCTGTATATTATCAGATCATAGTGCAATAAAATTGGAGATCAATAACATAAGAAACCACAAATACCCCACAAACACATGGAAATTGAATAACACCCTCCCGAACAACCAATGGGTCACAGAGGAAATTAAAGAAGAAATTAGACAGTTTCTACAAGTAAATGATAATGCCAGTACAACATACAGGAATCTATAGGACACAATGAAAGCAGTTCTTTGCGGGAAATTCATAGCAGGGAATACCCACATTAGGAAAACAGAGAGAACTCAAATAAATAACCTAATGCAGAACCTCAAGGTCCTAGAAAAAGAAGAGCATAACAAATCCAAAGCTTGTACAAGAGAGGAAATTATAAAGATCAGAGCAGAAATCAATGCAATGGAGACTAAGAGAATGATACAAAAAATCAATGAATCAAAGAGTTGGTTTTTCAAAAGAATAAATAAAATCAATAAACCTTTAGCCAACCTTATCAGAAAAAGGAAAGAAAAGACTCAAATCCATGCAATTAAGAACAAAAAAGGGGAAGTCACAACGGATCCAGCAGAAATCCAGAGGATCATCAATACCTACTTCAAGAACCTGTACTCTGATAAAATGGAAGACACAGAAGAAATGGACAGATTCCTAGATACATACGAATTGCCAAAGTTAAATGAAGAAGATATAGAAATTCTAAACACCCCAATTACAATGAGTGAAATTGAAAATGTAATAAAAAATTTACCAACAAAGAAAAGCCCAGGTCCTGATGGCTTCACTGCTGAATTCTACAAGACATTTAGAGAAGAACTATCCCCATTACTCTTTAAACTCATCAAGGAAATTGAAAGGGAAGCAAGGCTTCCAAATTCATTCCTGGAAGCAAGTGTTACTTTGATTCCAAAACCAGGGAAAGACCCATCCGAAAAAGAGAACTACAGGCCAATCTCCCTAATGAACATAAATGCAAAAATCCTCAACAAGTTACTGGCAAGCAGAATACAGAGGGTCATCAAGAAGATCATACATCCTGACCAAGCTGGATTTATCCCAGGGATGCAAGGTTGGCTCAACATACATCAATAAATAAATGTAATACACTATATTAACAGAGCCAAGGACAAAAACCACATGATCTTCTCAATGGATGCAGAAAAAGCAATGACAAAATCCAGCACCCATTCATGATAAACACCCTACAGAAAATTGGAATAGAAGGTCTTTATCTCAACCTGATTAAGGCTATCTATGAAAAACCAACAGCCAACATCATACTAAATGGTCAAAAACTGAAAACTTTCACGCTAAAATCAGAAACAAGACAAGGATGCCCACTATCACCACTCCTGTTCAATATAGTTCTGGAATCATTAGCCACAATAATTACAAAAGAGAAAGAAATAAAAGGAATGAAGATAGGAAAGGAAGATGTTAAACTGTCATTATTTGCTGATAATATGATACTTTACATAGAAGACCCAAAAAACTCTACCAAAAGACTTCTAGACTTAATTGACAGATTCAGTAGAGTAGCTGGATACAAGGTCAACACTCAAAAAACAATAACCTTCTTGTACACAAATAACAGAGTCACTGAGGGAGAAACTAGGGAAACAATTCCTTTTACAATAGCATCCAAAAAAATGAAATATCTAGGAATCAACCTAACAAAGGAAGCAAAAGACCTCTACACTGAAAACTACAGCACTGTGAAAAAGCAGATCAAGGAGGATATAGGAAAATGGAAAGACATCCCTTGTTCCTGGGTAGGAAGAACCAATGTAGTGAAAATGGCCATACTTCCAAAGCTGCTATATAGATTTAATGCAATGCTGAATGAAATTGCAACATGGTACTTCACAGAACTAGCGAAAGCAATCCAAAAATTCATTTGGAACCAGAAGAGACCTAGAATAGCAAAAGCAATTCTAGGCAACAGAGACATGGCTGGGGATATCACAATCCCCAACTTGAAACTATACTACAATGCTACTGTGATTAAAAACAGCATGGTACTGGCAAAGAAACAGACCTAAGAATCAGTGGAATGGATTAGAAGTTGCAGAAACAACTCCAGACATACTCAGCCACCTCATCTTTGACAAAGGAGCCAACCACCCTCATTGGAGGAAAGACAGCCTCTTGAATAAATGGTGTTGGAAAAACTGGATTTCAGCCTGTCAAAGATTAAATCTAGACCTGTATCTATCACCATGCACTAAACTAAGATTGAAGTGGATTAAAGATCTAAATATTAAAACAAACACTACACTTGCTGGAAGATAAGTTAGGTAGAACTCTTGAAGACATTGGCATGGGAAAAGATTTTATGAATAAAACCTCAGTAGCACGGAAAATAGCACAAAGAATCAACAACTGGGATCTCATCTTATTAAAAAGCTGCACCGCAAGAGAAACCACCAAAAATGGGCATCTGAAATGAAAAGGCATTTCTCAGACAAATAAGTAAAAGCAGAAAATAAACATATGAAAAAGTGTTCAACATCACTTGTCATTGGAGAGATGCAAATGAAAACAACATTGAGATTCCATCTCACCCCAGAAAAAATGCCTGCTATCAAGAAATCAACCAATAACAAATGCTGGTGGGGGTGTGGGGAGAAAGGAACCCTTCTCCATTGTTGGTGGGAGAGCAGACTGGTGCAACCACTGTGGAAATCAGTATGGAGATACCTCAAAGAACTAGGACTAGAGGTCCCATTGGACCCAGCTATTCCCCTGCTGGGTATCTTTCCAAAAGAATTAAAAGAATCATACCACAGTGATATATGCACACCCATGTTTATAGTGGCACAGTTTGTAATAGCTAAAGTTTGGAAACAGCCCAAGTGCCCATCAACTGGAAACTGCATAAAGACGATGTGGTTTTTCTATAAAATGGAGTACTACTCAGCCATAAAGAATGAGAAACTAGAGTCATTTATAGCTAAATGGATGCACATTGAGGTCATACTTTTAAGTGAAATAAATAGGACACACATGTGTAAATACCAAATAGTTTCTCTAGTGTGAGAAACTGAAAGTGTAAATAAGGATTAAAATGATTAAAATGAATAATTGATAATTTGAAATAGGAAGAAAAAGTCCAAAGGGGTAGGGGAAGTGGGAGGGGAAGGGGAAAGGAAAGAAGGGAAAGGAAAAATTATGAGAAAGGAAAAAATGGAAACAAGATGTGATCAGATTCAGGATCTCAATTAGATGTAGCAGGAGAGAAAATAAAATAAAAAATGACCCTCAGTTTTCACCTGTGCAGCTAAGTGAATGGTGGGCCATTAGATGAAAGGGAGAGGGCTTGAGGTAAAGCACCTTTGGAGGAAAACTAAAAAGTGCTGTTTGGACCTAAGTTGAGATCCCAAATAAACCATTGGAGTCTGTGTGTGTGTGTGTGTGTGTGTGTGTGTGTGTGTGAGAGAGAGAGAGAGAGAGAGAGAGAGAGAGAGAGAGAGAGAGAGAGAGAGAGAGAATCTACACAGCCAGGAGGTCTGGGCCACTGGTTTGAGAGTCTTCAGTGTATCAGAAGTGTTTCATGTCTTGCTTGGTAACTGATGGGCCTATTTTATTTTATTATTTTATTTTTTGTGGCTCCAGGGATCCAACCCAGAGCCTCATGCATGACAGGCAGGTGCTTTACCATGGAGTTACACCCATCCCCTGAGCCCTTTTATTATGAAATCTTCAACTCTAGAAAACTTTTTCTACTGTTTAATTATGATTTCTTCAATTCTGTCAATTCTTACTTTCCAAAATTCCTGTCAGATGGATATTACATTGTCTGTATCAATCCGCAGGATCTCTGAACCTTCCCTCATGTTCTCCATTTTTATGCTTTTGTACCATATCTTAGGAGAACTTCTTGATTCCCTTTTGTTTAACAATTATATTGATTCATGTGGTGCCGGCTTTAATATTTTTTATTTCATGACCTCTTGTTTTCTGGTGATTGCTTCTCTTTTATGGCAATATATTCTTGTTTCCTGACTGATATTAGGATCCCATTTAGGTCCTTAAATTTTCTTTCTTCCTTATATTATTTACTCTGTGGTCATTTGTTTGTCTTAGTCCTTCTCTTTCGTACTAATGTTTTTCAGGGACATTTAAGAGGCCATAATGCTCTGCTCATTTTTATCAATGAAGTACTGTTTGCCTGATATATGTGTCTGGGAAGTTTTTCTGCAAGTGTGTTGCCCTCTAAGCCTTTCTCCTGAATGGAAAATTGATTCGGTGCATGGAGCAGCAACACAGGAAGTGGCAGCCAAGGTGATGTCTCAAATGCTGTTAAATCTAGTGGAGTATGCACTCTCCTGACAGATCACATTATTGTTTAGATAAAGAATGGTGAATAACAGTAATCCCTCCCTGAACACATGTCCAGGTAAGTATTACCAGTCCTCAAGTCCTTTTTGTGGTGGCATGGCACTGTTTGATTGGTGATATATGCCTTGTGTTTGTTTGTTTGTTTTGGTACCGGGGATTGAACTCAGGTCCTTGCACTTGGGAGGCAGGTGGCAGAACCACTGAGCTAAATCCCAGGCCGATACACGCCTTGTGTGTGGGAGGGAGGTCTCATAGCAAGAGGCTCTTGCATTTCCTTCTTGCTTCTGTCAGGGATTGTACATCAAGAGTCTGCAGTTCAGTTTCAGCCTGAGGGAAATGTCCATGGATTGGTCTGGGGGCCAAAGATAGTCATTTCAGTAAGGTTAAACAGGTAAACTTACTGAGGTCTCCACTGCCAGAAGGCGACAGGAGGGCTGCCCCAAGAGGAAATCAGTTTCCCAAGAGGAAATCAGTTTGAGCAGAAATAGCCACATGTATCCATAGTCGTAAAGTGTGTGTGTGTGTGTCTGTGTCTGTGTAGGAGTGTCAGCAAGTTATCATAGTGCAAGCTGGATGCAAGTTCTTTGTGGAATCTCTATATCCCTCTTATCTCCACAGGCATGGTTAGCCAGAGTTCACTGCATGCATGTGACCTTATTTTAAAGCCATATATGGCTGGCAAATATTTATTGGTCCTACAAAAGAAACCAAATAGGAGATGGTCATTAGCAACTTGAAAGGACAGATTTGAATTTTTAAAGGAAACTTGGTTAAAAACAAAGGACATAATGGATTTTATATCCACAAAGATAAATTAGAACAATGAGCACAGGAAGATCAAAGAGTTCAAATGCAGAATGGGCCAGACCTGATTCACCCAGGTTTAATGGAATACCTGCAGGGAAAATGACAGTGGCTCGCAAGCTTCCTGAGTCACTGTGGCTGTATGCTAATCAGAAACACTCAAAGAGAAATGTGATGGTGGGATAAATGATGACCACGAGGGGAAATGGGCAAGAGCTGTAAATATAAACGCTTCCGGGAGCCTGGCTGGTGGGATAGATATGAGCTGGAAAGGAGCACAATAAGGAGTGGCAAGGCCTGCAGCCAACTTCAGAATAAATGTCACTTCTGAGGACATTCTATTCAGATTTTTTAAAAACCAGAATAGCCAGTCATGTAGAAACTTCTTGGAACTCACAGTACCCCGTATCCTTGGCATCATGAACAATGAGTAGCTGCTCTCCCCAGAACTGGGTTGCACCACTAAAAATTATGGCCATTGCCCATCATTGGGGTGCCTGGGAGCTGTAGCAATGCTAATAGTGACCAAACCACCGTTGTCCAGCTGTGTCGCATTTTTACTTTCACCCAAAAGGGAAGAGAAAAATCCTTAAGATCTCATTTCTCAGAGGGAAATAGCCAGTCATAGAAATGTACTGAATATAATAAATACATGCTATCAAATGATTGGATGAGAAAATATTGAGAACCCTCTTCAATGGATTTGAGATTTCTTATTTCATTGGTCTTTTACCTAAAAGTGTAAGGGGAAACTGAGAAAGAACCCACAGCAATCAGCAGTTGAGAGGAAGCTTTGGAAGTGGCTCCTTCAGGCTGTGCTAGTCAAGTGAAAACACCTTATAGGTTAGCAGCTGACTAATGTTAGCCTCCAAGTCCATGACAATTTCCAATGTTCTAAAGACAAAGATCACCTTGGTCAGAGCTAGAAACTCTGTGTTCAGGTTTATGTCTAGATGTCTCCCAAAGCCTCATGTGGTCATAAAGTGGGGCTTTTCGGAGGTGGCTGGATCTAGAGTGTGTGATCTGGGATCAAGGGTGTGTGATTACTAAATTAGTCCACCAATTGATCTGGCATAGTTCTGGGCAGGATTAAGGGTGCCCCTCCCTGCATGTTATCCACCCTAGGGGTGGGTAGCCTGGCCAAAATGTAAGGGACAGAAAGAGGGTCTCCAGGGCCGGGGATTTAGCTCAGTGGTTTCACAGCCTGCTGCGCAAGCGCAAGGACCCAAGTTCGATCCCCAGTACCAAAAAAAAAAAAGAAAGAAGGTCTCCAGTCTCTTGTCCCTTGTCATTTGCTGCCTTCCGCCTGCCATGAACTGTTTCTCTCCTGCAATTCCCCTCTGCAATGCCACCCTGCCTTTGAGCCAGCCAACTATGAACCAAAGCCTCTACAAACTATGAGCCAAATAAACCTTTTCTCCTTTAGCTTTGGGTGTTAAGTATTTTGTCTCAGCAACCAGAAAAGTAACTAGGACACTCCATGACCCCAACAGGCTACTGAGAGATAGTAAAGTCGCTGTTTCCAAACGAAGTCCCTTGTTTGCAAACTGAAATCAAGACAGACAGTGATGTACAGGGACATGCTGAAAGAAGCTTGTTTTGAGGGCTGAGAATGGACCCTCCAAAGGTTGCTATGGATACATAAATAGATACATATATAGGTAAATTTAGATAAATAATCTTTAAGTTCATTTCCTGAAATTTCTATTAATTATGTAACAGGTTATGGAAACTGACTAAATATGGAAAAAGTTCCTACTAACTAGAGTTTAGTAGGAAAAATAGAGTTTGGAGGGTGTTTTTTCTTTTCCAGAAAGAAGGAAGCCATGTAAGTTGATTCAGGTAAAGAGGAAGGGATAAAAATGCTTTTGATATAAGAATATTACCACTGGGGTCTCCACTTAATTTCTAGAGACAGGTAGAAGGAAAAGAATTGCCCTGTCTGGTTGCAGGTGAGGAACTGGAAGAAACTTCTCCTGCTCACTTGAGCCATCATCAAGATTTTCTGACCAGGAAAAATCCAGTGTACAAATGTGCATCTATAAATGATTTGTCACAAATTATGTCATGTATGATACATGACAAATTCTGCAATAAATCAGTAGTGAGTATAAATGTTACATATTTGCACCTACAAATCCACTCAACTTTCCTGAAACTTCTCATGTTTTCCAGAGAAAACCAGTAGGCACACATAAAGGTTTTTTATAGTTTATTAACAAATTAATTTTTTAACAGTGTTAACACAATCAGGATAGAATCTAGGCCCCTCCTTACTCAAGGTGTGGTCCTTGGAGCTGAGATTCACTTGCTTAGAAATGCAAAATCTTGGGCCCCAGGTCATATTTATATTTTATTTCTTGAGATTTAAAAAATACTTCTGTCCTATTGGTATCTCCATGATCGCTCTTTACATTAGCCTAAGGTCATTTTTGTATTGGTTCATTTTTGAGAAAATATGTTACAGATAGGAAACTATTTATGCTGTTGCTTAGACACACCCAATCTACAAATTTACTTTATTAAGGTGAATTATTGTGACTGTTTTCTGACTGTATTTTACCTGATGACCTTGTCAGCCTTTTTAATGATCTGTTCAGAAGCTGGACATAACCTTTCTGTATGTAAGATAAATTCACACTGCTTAGAGTTTTTAAAAGAATAGATACAATTTCTGTGTCACAAAGATATGTGTATATGCTAAAGGTACAAGTGTTAGGCAAAGGAAACTAAGGCACAAAAGTACATATCGTGGGACTGGGCTGACACAAGTTCTAGAACAGGCCAGAGAAGCTGTGATGATACAAATAAGAACTGTGATTGCCTCTGAGGAGTAAAGATGGATTATAAGTGAGACAAGGGGACATTCTGGGACTACCGAAATGTGCTGTCTTGAATAGGAAGGTGGTTACACAGGTATATTCATTTGCCAAAGCCTCAAACTGTATGCTTAAAGTGACTTACACTTCAGTTTTAAAAACCAAATGTATAAAAAGGAAGTTTGGAAGCCCTGGCTTCAAGATAAAGAAATTTAGGCCTTAGAGAGGTCGTGTAACTGCCCCATAGCGACAGGTAAGGATCAAGCCCCCACCTGCTCCCCTCTGCCTGACTGTTCTCACAGCCCCATACTCCCCAGATGGTCAGTGTTATTCTTTTCTTCCTGGAAAACATATCGCCTCAGACATTTAACTAGAGTTTTGGATTAGAATTGATTTTTCTTGTGCTGGTCCCCAATTCCCACTGCCCACCATGAATTTGGACAGAAGTCTAAATTAAATGGCTTTGTAAATTAGAAACCAGGCCGCATGACTGCTGGGACTCAGCTAGGAAGGCCCTCAGCTCCCACAGGCATTGGCTAATCTCGCTGGGCTGAATTCTGTAGCAGAATTGGGCTGAGCGCTGTAATCGCACACAGACCCTTACAGACGCTGCAGCACACATGGCGCTCCCCTCGCAGTATCTGGCCAGGAGCTTTCTGTCCTTGTCACCGAAGTGTTTCTTGGAGCCCTCTCTCCTTAGATTTCTTTGGTCCATCATGTAATACATGATGAAGTATGGCAACAAGAAGTGTCCCATAAATACATTGTGCCTCACACAGTAAATGTATGCTTTTGATAGGATCATTGTTCTCTGAAATCAGTAAATGAAAAAATGATATGGTCTGCATTCATTCTGCACTTATTTAGTGAGCAATCGTATGTTCCACACACTATTCTGGAGCAGGAGAAAGAGGACTCTGGCTAACTCTTAAGGGGACCCTTGAAAAACAGACGTACACAGTTGTCCCTTGCTATCTAGAGAAGATGGATTTCAGAGCTCCTGGGACACCAAAGCCTCAAACAACTCTTTTATGTAGAATGGCATGGTATTTGCATATAATCTACGCAAATCCTCTCAGATACTCCAAATCACTTCTAGATTACTTATAACCCCTAATAAAATGTGAGTACTGTGTAAGTATTTGTTATACTAGTTTTAACAAATTTTATTGGTGCATGTTTCAGTGTACAATGATTACATTTATGGTGGAGATTTGGTACATATGCATAACCCTTCGTAATTCTTTTTACTTCTTAGCCTCTTGTCCTTCTGGGACTCCCTCCCTCTCTACGTTCCCTTCCCATGTGCAAAAGATCTGCCTTCCTATTTTCTATTATCTATCTTTTATTTTGCTGCTTAAATTATTTATACTTTGAGTTTCTCATATAAGAGAACCATGCGATATTTAAGCTTGGTGCCTATTTCACTTAACATGGTCTCAAGGTGCATGCATATTCTAACACGTGATTTCAATTTATCCTTCTTCATGAATGAGTAGCACTTCATCATATCTAAATGCCGCATTCTCTTTATCCATTCGTCTGTTGATGGACATATAGGCTGCTTTCAAGATTTAGCCTTTATGAATTGTGCTGCTATAAATATGGGTATGCATGTATCAGTGTAATATGATGTCTTTAACTTTTTAAGGAAGATGTCTAGAAGGGGAATAGATGCGTCTAATGGAATTTCTATTTTTGCTTTTCTGAGGAATCTCCATACTGATTTCTTTCTTTCTTTCTTTCTTTCTTTTGTCCTGGGGATCAAACTCAGGACCTTGTGAGGCAGGCACAGCACCACTGAGCCAAATCTTCAGCCCCCCATAATGATTTCCATAGTGGTTGGTACAACTTTACTTTCTCACCAACAATGTAGACTCACTAGCATTTGTTATTTTTTAATTTCTTGATGATACCTATTCTTTCTGGAGCAAGATGGAATCTTCATGTTGTTTTAATTTGCATTTCAGTAGATACCAGAGATGTTGAACATTTTTTCATGTAATTATTGCCCATTTGTACTTCTCCTTCTGAAAAGTATTCATTCATTTGTGTTGCCCATTTCTTGATTGGATCTTTTATTTTGCGAGGTAAAATTTTTTTAGTTCTTTATGTATTCTAATATTTAGTCCTTGGTCTGAGGTGTAGCTAGCAATTTTTTTCCCATTCTGTAGACTGTCTTTTCACTCTGTTGGTTTCCTTTGCTGTTCAGAAGCTTATTAAGTTAAAAATTTTCTATCATCCCATTGGTTGATTTTTTTATCTTCTTTCAGGTACAATTGGGATTCTTATTCTAAAAGTGTTTGCCTATACCTATGTCTTTAAGAGTTTTACCTTTTTTTATCTTTAAGCAGATTGTTTATGTTCTAATATTTAGATCCTTGATTCATTTTGATTTTATTTTAGTACATAGTGAGAGATATGTCTAGATTCAATTTTCTGCATGTGTACAACCAATTTTCCCAGCATCATTTGTTAAAGAGGGTCTTTCCTCCAGCATCATTTTTAGCCCCTTTGTCAAAGATCAGATAGCTGAATGTGTCTGGAATCATTTCTTCCTTCACTATTCTGTTCTGTTGATCCACATGTCTGTTTTTGTCCCAGTACCATGCTGTTTTTATCACTGTGGCTTTGTAATATAATTTGCAGTGCAGGGTAGTGATGCTGCCTGCTTTCCTGTTGTTACTCAGGACTGCTTTTGCTATTCTGGATCTCTTCTGGTTCCATATGAATGTTAGCATTGTTTTTCCTAGTTCTGTGAGGAATACTGTTGGTATTTTGATTGGGATTGCATTGGATCTATATATCAGTTTTAGTAGTATGGCCTTTTTGACAATATTGCTTTTCCCTATCCAGCAATGGGATATTTTTCCACTTTCTAATGTCCTCTTTCATCTGCTTTTTCAGAGTACTATAGTTTTCAATATTGAGGTCTTTTTCTTCCTTTGTTAATTCCTAAGTATTTAATTTTCTTGAAGATATTGTGAATGGTAGTTTTTGCTGAATTTCTCCCTTGGTGGGTTCATTATTGGTGTACTAGAAGGCTATTGATTTTTATGTTTTGATTTTGTATCCTGCTACATTGCTGAATTTAATTATTAATTCTAGGAACTTTTTAATGGAATTTTGGGGGTCTTCTTTGTAAAGAAACATGTCATCTACAAATAATGGAATTGATTTCTTCCTTTCCTATACAGATCATTTTTATTTCCCTCTCTTGTCTGATTGCTCTGGCTAAATTATATTGAACAGTGGTAGTGGTAGTGGACATCTTTGTCTTGTTCCTGATTTATTGAAGCATTTTCAGCTTTTTTCATTTACTATGATTTTGGAAGTGGGTTTATCATAAATTGCTTTTTGTTTTTTATTTTTTGGTCTGGGGATCGAACTTGGGACCTTGCACTTGCGAGGCAGCTGGCAGAACCACTGAGCTAAATCCCCAGCCCTATCATAAATGGCTTTTATCAGATTGACATAAGGTCCTTCTATACCTATTTTCTTCAAGATTTTTATCATGAACAGATGTTGGATTTTGTGAAAGGCATTTTCTGCATCTATTGAGATTATCATATGATTTTTGTCTTTCCTTCTATTTATGTAATGCTTTGTGTTTATTGATTTGTGTATGTTAAATCATCCTTGCATCCATAGGATGAAGCCTATTTGGTCATGATATATGATCTTTTTGATAACTTGTTGCATTCTCTTTGCCAGTACTTGTTGAAGATTTTTGCATCTATATTCATTGAAGAGATTAGCTGTAGTTTTCTTTTTTCAGTTGAATCCTTTTCTGGCTTTGGAATCAAGGTAATGCTAGTTTCCAGGAAGGAGTTGGCAGTACTCCTTCCCTTTCAGTGGCATTAAAGAGTTTGAAGAGTATTGATGTTTGATCTTCCCTGAAGTTCTTGTAGAATTTGACAATGAATCCACTGGTTCCTGTGCTTTTCTTAGCTGGTAGTATTTTTTTTATTAGTGCCTCAATTTTACTGCCTGTTATTGGATTATTCAGAGTTTATATGTCTTCTTGGCTCGGTTTTGGTAATTCATATGTAATTGGGAATTTATTTCTCCTGGAGTCTCCAATTTATTAGAGTTCAGGTTTTTGAAGAAGTTAATAATAATCTTCTGAATTCCAGCTGTGTCCATTTTGATTTTGCCTTCTGTATTTCTAACTGTATTGATATGGGTCTTTTATTTCCTTCTTTTGCTAATTTGTCTAAGGATTTGTCTATTTTGTTTATTCTTTCAAAGAACCAGTTCTTCAATTCATTGATTTTTTTGTATTTTTTTCAGTCTCAATTTCATCAATTACTTCTCTGATCTTTATAATTTCCTACATTGTACTAGCTTTGGATTTGGATTGTTCTTGTCTTTCAAGAGGTGTGTTATTAGGCTATTTATTTGGCCTCACTCTGTTTTTCTGATGTGGGCCTTTATAGCTATAAATGACCCTCGTAGAACAGATTTCATTGTGTCCCATAGATTCTGGTATGTTGTACTGGCATTATCATTTGATTCTAGGAACTTTCTAATTTGTGATTCATTGATTATTCAAGAGTGTTTTGTTTAATCTTCATGTGTTTGAATAATCTCTGTGGTTTCCTTTGTCATTGATGTAGTTTCTGTTTTCATTGCAGTATTGTCTGATGATGTGCATGGAATAATTTTGATTCTCTTGTACTTGTTTATTCATGGTTTGTGGGCTAGTATGCAGTCTATTTTGGAGAAAGTTCTATGTGCTGCTGAGAAAGTTCTACTTGCTTCTGTTGTTGAGTGGGACATTCTGTAGATACCTATTAAGTCCATTTGTTCAAAGGTGGTTTAATTCTGATATTTCTGTGTTGCTTTTTGGCTGGTTGATCTATTTATGGTAGTGAGGTATTGTGGTTTATTGTTTATCTGATTTTTTTATCTCCAGTAGTTTGATGAAATTATGTGCACTGACATTTGGTGCATAAATATTTATAATTGTTATCTCTTCTTGTTGAATTTTTGCTTTGACCAACATGTAATGACCTTCTGTGTCTCTTCTGACCAGTTTTAGCTTGAAGTCACTTTGTCTGAAACTAGAATAGGTACTCTTGCTTGTTTTCAGGGTTCTCTTGCATAGAATATTTTTTCCATCCTTTGATTCTTTAGCCCCTGAGTTTCTTTTTGGATTAAATATGTGTCTTTTACAGTATACAGCACACTATTGAATTTTGTTTTGTGACTCAGTCTGTCAATCTGTGTCTTTTGATTGGGGAGTCGAGACCATTCACATTGAGAGTTACCACCATAGGAGACTGACTTATTCCTGGCACCACATTATTTTTCTTGCTGATTCTTTTCTTCCCTTCTGGTTAACTCTTCACCCTACCTTTGTAATCATTCCACTAGACTTTTTGGCTGTGTGTTGTTTCTCTAGGATATCTTTGAGAATTTTTTGGAATGCTGGTTTGGTGTTCAGTCATGAATTTCTTAGGGTGCTCTTTGCCATAGAAAGAACTTATTTCTCCATCAATTTTGAAAGATAGTTTTGCAAGATATATTAGTCTGGATTGAAAGATGTTTTCTCCTAGGGCTCGAAACACTTCATTTCAAGCTCTCCTGACCAGCACTCAATTCTCCAGAAAGGAACCACAGTATTGTTGATGACACAAAGACAAACCAGATGTTGGCGTACAGTAAAAACCAATTAATAGCCACAACTACACCTCCCTGGAAACAGCAACAAAATCAGCAACAATAGAGTCAAAGACAAACTAGATATTCACATACCATAAGAATAAAAAAAGCTACCACTGTATCACACTTAACAATAAAAGAGATCTACAATGATAATATAGACACAAAGACAACCAAACATTGACATACAGTACGTTTCTACCAAATGATATAACTTTACCACCATTAACAATTGAAAAGAATTCAACAAAAACAGCAGAGTCAAATAAATGTCTAAAGATTAATAAACTTTAGTAGTAATACTAATAAAATGGAGGGATGGGGAAGGGGGGATGAAAGACATAAAATTTGAAAAATAGAGAAAAGGAAGAGAGAAAAGGAAGATAAAGTATGTATTAAAGAGTAAAAGAAAAAAGAAAAGTAATAGAATTAGGTAAAAGTAACAGAAAAGAGTAAACAAGAAAAAGAAAAGAGAGAGAGAGATAATAGAAAAAAGAAAAAAGCCAAAGCCAAGCCCCTCAAAAAATACTAATGAAGAAAAAGAGAAATGAGTCCCAAAAAATGCCTCTGTATTTTTTGAATGAGTGGTTTCTTTCTGGGGTCTGCAGTATTGGAGTCCACCAGGTATAGGGGAAGGATAATGAGTCACTACTAAGTCCTATTTTTTTTCCACATTCACATTTTTATGCGTGAATGCTGAGTCCTATGCTGGTGCTCACCTTAGGGATATATTCACTGCAGCCACTCCCAGTTCCCATGCCCTTCTGTGAACGCCCTGTCAGCGCTTTCTCTACCTAGCACCTGCGGGTTCCTGTGGTGCCCCCCTTGCTCCTGAGGCCCCTCTGCCCTCTGTCCAAACACCCCAGGTGGTGACAACCATTTAAACCAAGGCGTATTATGATTACGTTGTCAGACGCAGAAAGTAGACCAGAGTTTGTGCTAGAAGTTGGCAGCAGGACAGGGGTGTCAAGCAATCTGTGACTTGACACCAGCACCTTCAGATCCAGATCACACAAAATTGGTCCCATTTCTTACTGTGGAGAGCAACCCTTGTGTCCTTCCTGGCCTGGGTTTAAACTTCTCAGGGGGCCTACGTCTAGCCTGCACCCTCTCTGCTGCCGTCTTTTGGGGCTGTCTGTCACATCACATCACCGTGGTAGGGTCACATTGAGAACCAAGAAGTGTAGTTGTTCTGTGATTCACTCTTAAATAATTAACTTCTCCCCAAAATGGCATCTGAATAAACACTCTTAGATATGGTGGCTGCTGCACTGGATTTCTTCTCTAAATCTAGTCTGCCATGCAGAAGGAGTTTTTAAAAGAGTAAAACCTCACACTATTTTTGCAAATTACAAAAACCAAGGGCCTTTCTTTCTTTCTTCCTTCCTTCCTTCCTTTCTTTCTTTTTTTCCGATATTGGGGATCGAACTCAGAACCTTGCACTTGCCAGGCAGGTACATCACCACTGAGCTACATCCCTGGCCCTCACTGGCTTTTCTTGAGGCTAGAGCTCCCAGTCCACTCCTTTGTTTCTCTCTGGGGCTGCTGACCCTCCCTGGGTTTACCTTGTGTTAGCAGAGACAGGTATCCTTCCCTGGGAGCTGGGGTTAGAGTTCCAGACTGCTTCTTCATTCATTTCTCTGCATTGTGTTCAGTTTCTCTAGCTTCTCAGTAGTTTCTAGTTTTCTTGTCAGCTCTTTCTTGATTCTTGGAATCTACTTCTTTTTTTCTTCACTAAATTGTTGTTTTCTAGGTGTTTCAATAGTTGTTATACTGTGTTGCTGACAGAATAAGGACAAGAAAAATGCCTGTATATATTAAACACAGATGCAATAGTTTTTCAAAATATTGTCTATTGATGGTTGGTTGAATCCACAGATGTAGAATCCTTAACATGGGGATAACTAATTAAAAGCATAAGTTGTAAAAGCAGCTTTACATACACAGGTCAAGAGCACAATAAAGAACAGGAGGAGGGATTCTACTTCAGACACAGATGTAAGGAAGTCCACTCTGAAAACATGGTAATGAGAGTAGGATTTACTCATATGGGTGTGGAAACTGCATCCAGGCAGAAGGGAGAACACATGCAAAGGCCCCGACACAAGCAGAGCTCAATCTGCTTGAGATGAGGGGCAATTAGCAAGGACAATAGTGGTACTAGGTGAATCTGGTGAGAGAGGCAGAGGACAGATAACTTGGGACTATGTATGTCAAAGATGATGACAGGGTTCAGTTTTATTCTAAGTATGACTGGGTAGCTGCTAAAGTGTCATTCAGGTCATGATTGAAGCTTTTTTATAATATCATTTTTTTAGCTCTATGGAGGAAACAAAGTGTTGCAAGCATAAACTGTAGCAGGAGGTGATGGTGGCCATTACAAAGTGTGCAGCAGAGGTGAGGAGAGGAGGGTGCATGCAAGACAGATGTTGGCAATCAAGTCTTTCCACACAACTGAATGAGCAGGAGAAGGAAGAATTTAGGATAATTTCTAAGATCTGGGCTTAAGAATCAGTCCGTGGAGGACAGGGAAAGAACACCGTCTGTGAGACGGAGAGTTCTTTTTCTGACCTGTTGAGGCTGAGATCCTGTGAAACATCTGCATGGGGATGTTGGGCAGCTGGACGTATGAGTTTGGAGTAGAAGAGCAGTTGAGACTGGAAGGACAAATTGTTAGCACATATGTATGACATCTACAGCCGAGGGAGTTGATGGGAATGTCAGGGGAGAGGGTGTTGGTAAGCAAGGATGCAGAATGGAGTTTTAAGGAACCAAACATTCAGGGCCGACAAGCAGCTTGGTGTTTGGGATCTGATACTGACCTAGCTGTATTTTCTTACAGTGTTGGCTGACATTACTGGAAATGGTGTTTCACACGTACCTTTAGGCAGCGTGAAAGACGTTATACGTGAGGAACTAAAGGCATCCTTTGGGAGGCTATGGGGCAGGGAGAGGTGCTCACAGCAGAGGGTCTCTACTGACACCATTTGGATTCTCAGCCACCTTCCTCCCCAGCACTGCTGTATGAAAGAAGATGTCTGACACAGGGGACTCACACCTGTGAGTGTGGCAGTGTTAAGTGGTGCACCTATGCAGCACCTTCAGAGAAAGTCCAGACACCTCTGCAGCTCTGTCCTCCAGGAAGGGCCTCCCTGTCTAGGACCCCACTCCTTCTGTCCAACACCTGTCCCTCCAGCCACACTGGCAGAGGGACTGACTCATCTGGTGTCTCCCACCTGAGGTTGCCTGGACACCCTCTACTGACCCTTTACCCACCCTCCAGCCTCCTCTCCTTGAGGAACACATTCTCCCTTTTGCTCCCCACATCTTGGGCCAGGGGCTGGAGGTTCTCTCTGCACCAATGTGCCACTCTGGCACCTTGTGTTGGGTAGAATGACATATTTGAGACTCCGTCCTAGAACTCTTGTTCCTGTCACTACTTGCACTTCCCACTGGCCCCTGACCTTCAAGGAGCATGTCTGACCTGTGCCATTGCCTGAATAGGGTGAGGGGTTTGGTAGTTGAAAAGGTAGATCTAGCCTGTAGGCTAAATCCTGCTTGTTTATTGTTTTGGTCAATAAAGTTTTACTGGCATACAGACATGCCCAATCTGTGTTTAGTCTGGGATGGCTTTCCATTACAATGGGAGAATTCAGGGCAATGGCTGTGACAGAGATCACATGTAGGAGACCAGATAGGAAGATTGAGGCTTAATTGGCCCTCTCGGTAGGCACTAAAAAGAAAGGTGGCATGCAAGTGTGTTGACATGTTTGCAAGGAAAAGTATAAGCAGCTGAGATCCTGTTGTTTACCCAGACAGGTACCATGGTGGGTGGGAGACAGACGGATCATGTGTATCTCCAATTGCTTGTGTCTCAGTGAATAAAGCTGGGGTGCACCAGTCACCTGGGGCTCTCTGTTGAAGGGAGACAAAAGCCCCCCTAGCCCTCCGCATTTTAACCTGATTCTGTGTCTCTTTACTCTTCATCTTCGTCATCCCTTGGTCAGATTTGATCTCATAGGCTAGTTCATAAAGCCTATGAAGCTCATAACATTTCTCTTTATAAAAAATGTTTGCTGATTCCTGATTAAAAGAGTCTGTACTATACGCCCCTTCCTGCCCTTCTAGCCTGTCTCATGGGCTCCAGCCAGACACGCACTCAGTGTCCGACATGGAGCTGTCCACTGGTCATTTCTCTGCCAGGAAGGCTCTCCCCAGTGTTTTGCAAGGTTGGCCTTCCCCATCACTCCAGTGTCACCCCTAATGCCCCCAAGGCCCACCCTGGCCTTGAGATTCCATACCTCTATCTAGCTCATCCACTTGATTTCTTCCAAAGTTTGTTTACTCCTCTAGTGACTGACTCTTCCAATGAAAACATAAACACCATCATGATTAGGACTTGGTTAATTGGCACCATGACTTGTTATGGGTGCTCAGTAAATATTAGGTGAACAAATGAACAAAGGACAGAACCTTTCATAAATGACAATGCTGTACCATGAAGACCTGGAGTAACATAGTGGGCTGTAGAAAATGTTCTTACCAATTAGTCATTGCCCCGCAGAACAATTTGCCTTCCTTTAACAGTCTGTCATTATGCCCATTTTACAGATGAGGAAACTGAAGCTCATAATGTCGGTGATTCTGCCCACAGTCACACAGTAAGTGAGAGCATGATCATCCATGTCTGAAATCTGAATACCGCAGTTGCCTGCTCTTGAACCCAGCCCTGACAACCTGGACTGTTGCTAAAGCTTGAAAGTCATCATTCCTCTAGGAAATGTCTCTTTGTGAGACCCCAGGTGGCAGATAATATCTTAGGATTTGGGTCCAGGCTGCTCATATGTTATTGGTCTGCTACCCTCATTCATTTTTTTAAAAAATCTAAATAAAAAGTGAAGCCCAGCAGTCAATCTGAATTAATTAGCTTTTCTGGCAGCTGCCATCTGAGAATTAGGAATTATCCTGAGCCTGTAAATTCTAACTGATTCTTTTTTTGTGGTGTCAAATTGCATTAAAGGAAATGTTGTGGGTAAAATTAAATGCTACGCCTTTCTTATTGCTTCAGTTGCCCAAAGATAAATGCTTTTCATGATGATAAATATGCCATAAATTCTCGTAACAATAACTGAAATTCAAATAAATAGGCTGTATAACCCCATGCGACTGTAATTTTCCTTTTTATAGTCAACTTGTTTACTGCTTATTAAAGACAATGTCTGGTCTTTGCCTTTGAGGGATTTTAAATCTAGGGTTGCTCTGGATCTCTTAAGGAAATCTCCATACCGAGCATCTGTTTATGTTGTTGATCATCTGCATTTTATTAAGAGGTTACTAGGCCACAAAGTTCTTAATCCAGAAGGTTGGAATGGGCATAGGAGTGAAGTGAGAAAGAAGTAAGAAACAGGCTGGCCAGAGGTCAGAACCCTGGGCTCTGGTGCTTTGGCCTTAGCTAAGTTGATTTATTTCATTCGGCCCCTATTTTCTCCTCTGTTGGATAAAATTTTAATCCCTTCCCTGCATAAATCATAAAGTATTTACTCATTCCTGAGATGGCAAGTACAATTTCTTTAAAAAGGATAGAAGTTGCTTCTTGCCATCACAAGAGATGAGTGGCTTTGTCCAGTGTCCTAAAGCCGCTCTGTGGCAGATGCCAGTTCCACCAGTTAAAATGGCAGTAAGGAGAAAGAAAGCATTAAGCAAGTGGCTAAGTTTAACCAGAAAACACATTTCTAGATAGGTGACAGCATGTTGAGCTGGAAGTTTTACATGTATAATAACCAAATTTCCACAATGAGAAAGTCCAAATTCCAGATTAGGTATCACAGAACCAGTTAGATTTCTCAAAAATCACTGAAAAGATCTAAAATGATTGAAAAGTTTAAAAGCATGGGAGGATTTATGAAAAAATGTGTTTGGGGAGAGATGCAATAGGGTCGGGCACCTCATCCCATTTCCCTGCAAGAACTGAAATACCTAGGAATCAACCTAACAAATGAAATCAAAGACCTCTTCTCTGCAAACTATGGCACCCTGAAAAGAGAGATTGAAGATGATATCAGAAAATGGACAGACATCCCCTGCTCCTGGGTAGGAAGGATTAATAGAGTGAAAATGGCCATACTTCCAAAACTGCTATATAGATTTAATGCAATTCCAATTGAGATCCCAGCAGCATACTTCATGGACCTTGAGAAAACAATCCAAAAATTCATTTAAGGGCTGGGGATTTAGCTCAGTGGTTCTGGCACCTGCCACGCAAGCACAAGGTCCCGAGTTTGATCCCTGGTACCAAAAACAAAGAAACAAACAAAAATTCATTTGGAACAAGAAGAGACCCAGAATAGCAAAAGCAATTCTAGGTAACAGAGACATGGCAGGGGATATCACAATCCCCAACCTGAAACTATACTGCAAAGCTACTGTGATAAAAACAGCATGGTACTGGCAAAGAAACAGACCTGAGGACCAGTGGAACAGATTAGAAGATGCAGAAACAGTGCCAGACACACTCAGCCATCTCATCTTCAATAAAGGAGCCAAACACCCTCACTGGAGGAAAGATAGCCTCTTTAATAAATGGTGCTGGAAAAATTGAGTTTCAACTTGCCAGAGATTAAAACTAGACCTATATCTCTCGCCATGCACTAAACTAAAATCAAAATGGATTAAAGATCTAAATATTAAAATAGAAACTCTGAACCAGTTGGAACAGAGGTTAGGTAGAACTCTTGTAGACATTGGTATGGAAAAAGATTTTATGAACAAAACCTCAGTTGCTAATGAACTACCACAAACAATCAACAAGTGGGATCTCTTATTAAAAAGCTTCTGCACAGCAAGAGAAACCACCAGCAGTATGAAGAGACAACCCACAATGTGGGAAAAAAATCTTCACCTGCTTTTCCTCAGACAAAGGTCTACTATCTCAAATCTATAAAGAACTTAAAAAGATCAGACCTCCCAAATTTAAAGACCCAATCTGAAAATGGACATCTGAAATGAACAGACATTTCTCAAGACAAAGAAGTAGAAATTGCAAATAAATACATGAAAAAATGTTCACCATCACTGGTCATTCAAGAGATGCAAATGAAAACAACACTGAGATTCCACCTCACTCCAGAAAGAATGGCTGCTATCATGAAATCAACCAATAACAAATGCTGGTGGGGCTGTGGGGAAAGAGGAACCCTGCTCCACTGCTGGTGGGAGTGTAGACTGGTGCAAGCACTGTGGAAATCAGTATGGAGATACCTCAAAGAACTAGGATTGGAAGTCCCATTTGACCCCACTATTCCACTGCTGGGGATCTTCCCCAAAGAATTAAAAGAATCATATCACAGTGATATATGTGCACCCATGTTCATAGCAGCACAGTTTGTGATAGCTAAAACTTGGAAACAGCCCAAATGCCCATCAACTGGAGACTGGATAAAGAAAATGTGGTTTTTTAATAAAATGGAATACTACTCAGCCATAAAAAATGAGAAATTAGAAACATTTATAGCTAAGTGGATGCACATTGAGGCAATACTCTTAAGTGAAATAAATAGGACACACATGTATAAATACCAAATAGTTTCTCTAGTATGAGCAACTGCAAGTGTAAATAAGGACTAAAATGTATAATAGGTAATGTGAAATAGGAAGAAAAGGGGCAAAGGGGAAGGAAGTGAGAGGGCTAGGGGAAAGTATAGAAGAGAATGGGATTAATATGAGAAAATGGAAAAATAGGAACAAAATCTTTGTAAATAGGGAGGAATGGAGGGGTTGAAGGAGGGCTGGGCAAGGGTGAAAAGTAAGAACCAAGAGAGACTATGTAAAGGTGCAAATTTCCAATGATGAATGTCATTATATTGTATACCTAAAATGTACCATTGATTAGAATGAATAATCGATAATGCAAAATAGGAAGAAAAGGTTCAAAGGGGTAGGGGTAGTGGGAGGGGCAGGGGAAAGGAAAGAAGGGAAAGGAAAAATGCTGAGAAATGGAAAAAATGGAAATAAAGTCTTTGTAAATAGGGAAGGGTGAAGGGCATGAAGGGAGGGCTAGGAATGGGGAAAAAATAAGAACCAAGATGCATTATGTAAAGGTACAATTCCCAATGAGAAATGTAATTGTGTTGTATACCTACAATGTAACAATAAAAGAATTTTTAAAAAAAACATTTTGATCAAACAAGTATTTGTAGCCTAGACGCAGCCTATAAACCACTGGTTTTCAATCCTTGGTTTAGAACTGCGAACCTTGCCTACACCTCAGCATTACCTGGGACTCTATTAAAAATACTGATGCCTGGGTTCCACTGAGAGAATTCTGACCTGGTCGATCATTGAGATTTAAAAAAAAATCTTTCTAACTAGATAATGCTGAGTACCACAAGATTAGTAGAAGTGTTGTGTATTATTCAAGGCCCTCTAGAAAAAGAGAACCAACAGGGTATGTATCCATTTGTTTGTTATAAGCAATTAATGCATAGTTGTGGATGCTGACACATGCTAAGATCTGCAGGGTCTTAGCAAGCTGGAGACGCAGGATGTGGTCCCAGTCCAAAAGCCAGCAGGCTCAAGACCCATAAAGAGCTGTTTGAGTCTGAAGGAAGAGCCAAACCTGGTGGCCCTATGTGAAAGCAGCTGCAGGAGGGAATTCCTTCTTACTTGGAGGTTAGCCCTTTTCTCCTAGTCAGGTCAACTGATCGGATGAGGCCCACCTCCATGGTCCACCTGCATTAGAGAAGGCAGTCTGTTTTACTCAGTCTACCAACTTAAATGTTAATCTCCTCCAGAAACATCCCTAGTATTTTGCCAAATATCTAGGTACCCTGTAGCCAGTCCAGGCAAGTTGACACAAAGTTCAGCCACCAGAATCTCCCGAAGAATTTTCTCAAAATAGACTTTCTATTCCAACACTGTTGTGTCTAATTGGTTAAGAATGGGATGGGGCCCACATAAGTGTTCTGCTTTTTAAATTAGAAGTTCAGCAAAAATCAGAGGGCGTGGTGGGACCCATATCTGTGTTTATAAATGAACTCAGGTCAGCATAGTGCTTTTAAAAACTGAGGAGTCAAGGCTGGAGGATGCACCACAAATGGCCAACTGTAGAATAAACTGGGAATGGGAATCCCAAAGGCATATGAGCAGAGCCAAGCTGATACACGTAGCCCACCCCAGTCTCATGTTCTTGTACCTGGTGCCAGCTGTAGGTGACTCAGGTCAGAGCCCCACACTGGGGTACCACCTGTAGCTGACTCGGCCTTGCTGAGGGATCTAGACCCGCTATTTTGCTCTCCCTGATGCAGGAGTGAAAGAGGATGAATAACAGAGACACAGACCAGAGTCAGCATAATGTGTAGCAGCCGGGAGTCCCTCACCTCTAGTAGGCAAAGGAGCCCCGAGCCTTAGCTCACCTCGCTTTTGTTCACCCAAACAGGGACACAAGCAATCAAGGTAACACAAGATTCATCTGGTTTCCAATATCCATTAGTACTCTGGTAAACAACTTAATCTCAGCTGTCTTAACTTTTCTCTAATATGCACTCACCCTAGAGTGCAGCCTTTCTCCTTTGTGCTCACAGAAAAGGCCAATTAGGCCTTAATTCTCCTCTGGTCCTCCACAGATAAAGCTGGGGGGCAGAACTGGGTTGGAAAGCAGCCACAGAATAATTATTTCTGGGAAGGCAGAGGTGTGGGAAGAGAAGGTGGATGGCAACCTGGATACTGTGCCCTTTGAGATGGGGCAAGGATAGAACAGGCCCTTCCTGTCTCTCTCTGCATCCCCACCATCCTGAAATAAGCAGCTTTCTCTGATACACTCCGTTGCAAGGTACTGTGCTTCTACAGGCCCAAAGCAACAGAGACAAGTGACCATGATCTGAAACCTTGGTGATTGTGAACCTAAATGCACCCTTTTTCTTATTAAGTTGATTTATATTGGGTATTTGTTACAATAAGGCAAAGCTGACTAACACAGAAACTTGGTGCCATGAAATGGGGTCATTGCTTTGATTATCCTTGAGAAAATGGGGAGAAGCCTTTGTAATTAGACTGTGGGGAGAGTTTGAAAAAGCTTAGAAAAGTGGGCTAGAGAAAGCCTAGAATGCTGTGAGCAGAGCTTAATAATGATTCTGGTTAGGACTCTGAAGATCAGAAAGCTGAGAGAAAGGTGTAAAATAAAGGCTAGGCTTATAAAATTTCAGATGGAAATAAGGACTTTATTGGCAACTGGACTGGAGGCTATCTTTGTTACACCTTGGCAAAGAACTTGGCTACATTTTGTCCATGCCCTGAGACTTTGTGGGAAGCTGAGTTTAAAGGTAATGGACTAATTAATCAGGCTGTGGCATGGGTACTACTGGCTGCTTTTAGCCAGATTTACAGTGAGAATCGGGAGCAAAAGAGCAGAAAGATTTGAAAAACTTGTAGTTTGTGCAGAAAAGGAGCATGTATAAAGTAATAGCCACAGCACGTGCAGTTAGCACCATTAAAGAGATTAGTGCCATTAAAAAGATTTGCACATAGACAATAGGAAAGATGCCTTTAAGGCATCTCAGGAATCCACCAAATCCCACACTGTAGGCTCAAGCCCGTAAAAGTGTAAACTAGTGTGAACTCCTTTCAAAAACTTCTTTGAGAAGAGAGCCTCTACACATCCTGCTTGCACAGGATTACCTAGGGGACTATTATTCTGGGATTTATTTCCCCATATTCAACCATCCAAGCACTCAGAGGCCACTGGAGCAGTGGTTTAGATGGCTAAGCTTGGCATCATCCACATAGTGCTGGTTTTACAGGCATCCAGAATATCTGCTACTTTTCTTTCATTGCTGAGACAAAACACTGGGCACTCAAAGTTAAAAGAGGAAAGGTTTATTATAGCTCAGTTTGTAGATTTTTTAGTTCATAGTTTGCTGGCTCCAAGGCAATGTGGCATGGCAGACAGGCATCACAGAGGAGAAACAGTTCATGGCAGGCAGAAAGCAGCAACGCAGTGAAGTAGCAAAGAAGCAGCAGCAAGTGATGGCAGCAGCCCTCTTTCTGTCCCTTATATTCCATTCAGGCTACCTGCCCTTACAGTGAGTAGTGCTAACACCCAGGGTGGGACACCTCTAATTCCAGCATCCTACCCTTAATTCCAGCATCATACAACCGAGATCCAGCCACCTCCGAAAAACCCCAACTATAACTGCATGAGGCTTTGGGACAATATCTAGATATAAGCTATAACACAGAATATAAAAGTTATGAGGTCATAGAGGCTTCCGCTAACACTTCAAAGGAAGACCTGGGTGGCCAGGGTGTGTGTTGCAGGGTCCCTTCAGCAGCCTCTGAGAGGATAATTTTTGAAGCTGTGAGAGTGAAGCTGCAGCTGCTAGTGGAGACTTCAGGAAGTTAGAGATGCTGAGGATGTTGGACACCTTCCAAAGAAATCTGCAGGCAGCAGGCAAAGCCAGCCAGAGAGAGGCAATGGCCTGAAGCTAGCAATTGTGGAGCAGGGTTGCCCAAATTATTTAGAGCTTACTTCATGCCACAGTGTGCCCTGGATGCTGGACATGGAGCTATAGGATTGAACATTTACTTGGCTGGATTTCAGTCTTGCTTTGGTCCATTTCCTCTTTATTATTTTCCCATCCCTCCCTTTGGAAATGGGAATGTTTATTCTGTGCTATTGTATCTTGGCAGTATGCAACTTGTTTTAATTTTATTTTTACAAGGGCTCACACCTAACAGTTTGCCTTGAGTCTCATAAAAGACTTTGAACTTGGACTTTGGAGCAATTGAAGGTGGTAGAGCAAAAGGACACCATCAGCTACACATTATCCTCTGGGTGCTTTCCTCTGGATATCATTTGCCTAGCAGACAGTTAACCACTATTTCATTTAAATCTCTAGTGTTTGATTAGTAGCATTGGTACCATCTGAGGATTTGTTAGAAATGCAGACTATTGACCTCTACCTCAGACTTTCTGAATCAATCTGCATTTTAGCAAGAGCCACAGATTTGATTTGTGTGGAAAATAAAGTTTGAGAAACATTGATTTGAGCTGTTACTGGAGGCAGGACTGTCACTCACAGCTGAATTCAGCCCTGACTAATGTGCCATCCTGGTAGGGTTGAAGGAAATAATTAAGGAAATACTACTGGCTCAGGGCTCTGCTCAGAATGCATAGAGTTATTAGGTTAAATTGCCTTGGGGGGCAGGCTCCATAATAGGCATGGGTTTATGGCAGTATTGTCATCTGTGCTGGAGGCCAAAGTGCATCCTCTAATGTGGTGTGCAATCTCGGAGCCAGAGCAAAGAAGGTGTAGTATTTGTTAAGAACTTGAGATGTCTTGCAGAAGGCAGTGATGAGGGATGGGAGGAGAGATCTGAGGACAGCCTTACAGAGCTTGCCTCACAGCTTGACCCCAAACAATGCAGGCCTTGGAGGGCTTTAGATCACTCTGGCCAAAGCCCTTTTTATGGGAGTAGTGTGAGAGATACAAAGGATCCCTTTATATTAGTGCTCACGTGAGAACAAACCAAGCCAGTCTCTCAAGCAGTGCCCTGGCTGCACAGGGAGGAACCTGCCCATAGGATTGGCTCTGCTGCTGTGCTTAGCCCCAATTTTCCAGCTGGCCAAGCTTCATCCTTCCTGTTCTGTGATTGACAAGCTCTCCACAGTGCCTCTCTTTATGGCCTGAAGGACTCTGTGGCCTAGTTTTGGTGGGATTCAGGGAGCCTGTTAGTGTGGGGGCCAGAGCCCCTAGTGGGGATAGGGATGGGGAATAGGGTTTTTCCCAGGCACAAGGTCAGAATGATGGTCCCGAGGCCAGGAGCACTGCAGGAACAGCTGCATTTGGTTCAGAACGAGAGGGTTTTAGAGGTGGACCAGAGTGAGAACTCAAGCGGCCTGCAGGTCCCCTTTGCACCTAACCCAGCTGCCCCATCCTGGTGTCTAGTGGCCGGAGCTGGCCACACCCGCACAGCCTTGTTGGCTTGAGAGGGTGCACTGGGGTGGCCATCAGGGCTGTGTGTCTGTCTGCATCCTCTGAATCCCTTTGTACCCAGATGCCGAATCACAATGGCTATAAAGCATCTCCAAGGCCACATTGCCTCTGTGTCGTTCAAACCCTGGCTCCAACAGTTTGTGTAGGAGCTGCTTCCCTTTGCTGCAATGGTTTTTCATCTGTGATGGAGATCATAGGATGATTGTGAGAATCCAATGAGGCGACCCACACAGTGAGATCTCAGTAGGTCCTCATTGCTGGTGTTGCTATGTCCAAGGCTCCCAGCTCCTGCCAGACACCCACACTGGACTCCCACAAGCTGAGCAGCTGCACCTGTAGAGAGGCAGAGGGAGGGATGTCAGCTCTGGAAGCAGCCAGGGGCTCCCTCTCTGCCTCTCAGGTCACAGCCCCTTGGGAAAGCCTTCCCTTCAGCCTGCTTCTGACTGGGAAGAGCTGGTTCCACAGCTCACCAGGTGATCTTGGGAGAATGCCTTAGCCACCTTGAGCCTCAGCTTCCTGATAGTCGCCTTTGCCCATCACATGTCCCCTGTGGTTGGCTGGAACTCTGACTGAGACCCTGGCCCCCCTCAGGTCTGTGTTCTCTTTCCCACTTTCGAGCGCCAGATGCCACCTGTGTGCTGTTAGCTACTCCAATCCTCACATTAGACCACTACGTTTCACAATAACAAACTAACCCAATGTCTGAGCGGCACCTTCCTTACACAAACTGTGGGAAGGTCTGGGGACTCTGGGGGCAGCTGCCTGCTTCTGAGGGACTCAGCTGTCCAGGGGGGCTGGTTGCACTTGGACCTTTAGATGCTTTAACCCAGAAGTCCTGGGCTCACTTGTGCTTGCAGCCCATCTGCCTAGCTTTGCCTCCTAGCAAAGAAATGTGTGGGGTTTTGGGGGAGGCCGGGCCCTTGTGTGCAGCAAATGTCTCGCCAGATTCTGCATCTTAACCTTCTAGCTTTGTCTTCTCAGTGCCATGGGCCACTTATAGGGCTACAGGCAAAAATGGCACCATCCATGGGTCCTGTCCAGCTGCAAGGGGAGGGTTGGCCATGGGTCAGCATAAGCGACCCCTTCAAGTGTGGGCAGAATAAATTAAACAACAAACACCAAGTGCCAACTAGGCCAGTGACCGAGGTTGGAGCCAAGACCTTGAAACAGTAGGACAGGGACCGGCCATTGGGTGGACAGAGTCTTATGCCATGGATAACTCAGTTCAGGCAGCCTGAAGGGCACAATGCTTCCCTGTCCTTCAAGCTCATACGACTCAAGAACTCTTCTCTGGCAAAGTCTCCTTCATTCTTCATGGTTACAAACAAAAGGGTTTCTGTGTCTCAGGAGCCACCAATCCCAACCCCTTGACCAGGGTTGTCAAGGTTACGTGAGACGGAGTCACAGGCCCTCAGTGGCAGAACAGCAAGGAGGGGGTGTCAAGCTGCCAGCCCCTTGCCAGAGCTGTGTCCTGCCCAGGTCCTCTGCCCCTGCCTTCTTTTTTAAAGGAACTGGAAATTGAACTCAGAGCCTTCACGTCAAGCTACATCCCCAGCCCTTTCTTTTTCTCCTGGTACCAGGAATCGAACTCAGGACCTTACCCTTGCCAGGCAGGTGAGGTGCCACTGAGCTACATGCCAGCCTGCCAGCCCTTTTTAAAAAATATATTTTATTTCAAGACAGGGTCTTCTTAAGTTACCCAGGCTGGACTCGAACTTTTGATCTTACTGAGTCAGCCTCTCAGAGTGCTGGAATCACAGGCATGCACCACCACACCCGGCTTCATCTCTTTTTTAGTTACAATTTTCTGCTATAATCTGCTGCTGCCTTGTGGGCTATGCTGACATTTTAGCCCAGTGACCTGCTTTTTGAAGCAGGAATTCTTTCAGCAGCATTTAACTGTGGGGCACAGATGGGGAAGTGGGGGACCAGTGGCTTGGGTTCGGGCCCTTTACCAGGCAAGGGTAGCCCAGCTGTTCCCCATCTGTGAGCTGAGCCTCAGCCTGTGGGAGGGCGGGGCCAGGGTGGTGGGGCCAAGCCCTCAGCTCAGTTGTGCCAGCTGGGGTCCATGCTCTCCTTCCCCAGCAGTGTCCCAGCTCCCCCAGAAACTGTCCTGTTTGGGTTCCCGCAGAAGCCAACTCTGAGACAAGGATTCAGGCACAGATAGTGTAGGAGGGGCCTCCTCAGAAGCTCCAGTGGACAGGGAGGGGAAGAGAAGAATGTGTTGCCAAGAAGGTCACTGCACCTGGAGGCCATCTGCCCAACTCAGCAGCTGTGTGCAACACACGCCTTATGTGCACCTGTGGGAGGATGAGAGGCTGGGTATTTACCCATCACTCTCCTCTCCTTCTGGGGGTGGAAGTTCTGAGGCTGTCAGCGGCCCTGCGCGTTCCTGCAGGAGACAGCGGAGGGGCGGTTCATGCCAGTGTGGCAAGAAGCAGGCACCTGTGTGGAGAGGTGAGTCCCTGAGATTTGAGCCAAACCTATCACCAGGACAGATTCCTGGGCAGCCAGGGCATCCGGAGTTGGCCAGTGGGTGCGCCCAGAATTTGGCTAGCTCTGGTGGGGGATGGGACAGCCCACTTGGGCACTGGCTGGTGGGGTGACTTGGCCATTTGGCACTACGAGAAAAGGGGCTACTTTTAGTAAAGTCAACTCAGAAGAGCAGAGCTGAGAGTTTCTGGTGGCATTGTTGGAGCACCTTACTTTGCTTGCTGTGGTGAGACACACATCGCCTGAAACCATTTGAACAATTCTTTGGAGTATATAGTTCTGAAGCATTACGTGCATTCATGTTATTGTGCAGCATTTTATCATTTTTCAAGTTCTTGAATATCCTTGGGATGAGGGCTCAGCAGCTGTGAGACACTTTCCAGGGCTGTTGCTGCATCTGCTTACTTGTCTTGAGCAGCAGCCCCCAAAAGACTGCGCTGACCAAGGAGCTGGAAACCCCGCCTCAGCCACAGCCATCACAGGCTGCATGGTGCTGTGTGACCTGCACCGCGGGCACCTGCTTGCCTAGCCAGGTAGCCCACGCAGCTGCCGTGACCCTGTCTGTGACGTAGAGGAAGACGTGCAGGCCCAGGCTTGGGAAGGGCTTGGTGCTGGTGGTGCCACATCTCTTGCACAGAGCCCGACATTTGCTGTCACCCTGAAATGGCTCCCATTGTTGTTTCCTGTCCTTTGGGTCTCAACTTTCTGGGGCTCTGTTTCTTCAGGTCCACAATGCTAAGTAGCGTCCTTTTCCTGGTTCCTTCCGGGTGACAGCTGTGTTCAGACAAACAGACTTAGGGATGTTCAGCACAAGTCATGCCCCGAGCAAGGCCATGACCCCTTGCCCTATTCTTCTGTTTTCTCCACATTTACCGTTGAGCCCGGGGGCCCCAGGCTGCCTGTGAGAACTGCTGGGTGCTGAGAGGCAGCAGGAGGCTTGGATCTCCCTGGGGATGCTGGTGGTGTTGGGGGTGGCCCCTGGTTGTCCTTTCATGGAGTCTCCATCACCTGCTGCATAGGTTGGGGAGCCCCATGGGCCTTGCTCGGTGCACACGTCTCAGGTCGGGTATGTTTCCGACCACAGCTCCAAAGCCCCATCTGAGGTAGCATCTGAGGTCAGGATCTAGGGTGGGGGAGTTTATTATACTTGTGATGAGCTGCCTGTGTGTGATCAGCTCGAGGGCCTTCCAGACACAAGGCCAGGAAGTTCCCTGTTTGCCACCAAGGATTTTTTTGTTCCCCTGCAAAGTTTAGAAGTCTCCCTCCTGCTCCCCTTGTCCTCCTGCTCTGTTATGGTTTCTATCTCTGTGTCCCCCAAAGTCTATGTGGTTGTAGGAGGGCTTTGGGGAGGTCATCGCATCGTGAGGATGCTGTATCTATCCTTGCGTTAGTCTAGTCCATATCAGCTGTACCTCAGACAAAGGACTACTATCTAGAATATATAAATAATTGAAAAAAATCAAACCCCCCAAATTCAAAGACCCAATTCAAAAATGGGCATCTGAAATGAACAGACATTTCTCACACAAAGAAGTAGAAATAGCAAATAAATACATGGAAAAATGTTCAACATCACTGGTCATTCGAGAGATGCAAATGAAAACAACACTGAGATTCCACCTCACTCCAGAAAGAATGGCTGCTATCATGAAATCAACCAATAACAAATGCTGGTGGGGCTGTGGGGAAAGAGGAACCCTCCTCCACTGCTGGTGGGAGTGTAGACTGGTGCAAGCACTGTGGAAATCAGTATGGAGATACCTCAAAGAACTAGGACTGGAAGTCCCATTTGACCCCGCTATTCCACTGCTGGGGATCTTCCCCAAAGAATTAAAAGAATCATATCACAGTGATATATGTGCACCCATGTTCATAGCAGCACAGTTTGTAATAGCTAAAGCTTGGAAGCAGCCCCAGTGCCCATCACCTGGAAACTGGATAAAGAAAATGTGGTTTTTTTATAAAATGGAGTACTACTCAGCCATAAAGAACGAAAAACTAGAGTCATTTATAGCTAAATAGATGTATATTGAGGCCGTACTCTTAAGTGAAATAAATAGGATGCACATGTGTAAATACTGAATAGTTTCTGTAATGTGAGAAACTGATAGTGTAAACGAAGGTTAAAATGATTAAAATGAATAATTGATAATTTGAAATAGGAAAAAAGGTCCAAAGAGGAAGGAGTGAAGCAGGAGAAGGGGAAAGAAAACGAGGGAAAGGAAAAATTGAGAAAAGAAAAAAAAATGGAAATGAAATCTATGTAAATACGGAAGGGCAGAGGCGGTGAAGGGCACACAGGTAATGGGGAAAAAAAGAACCAAGATGCATCATGTACAGGTAAAGCACCCAATGATAAATGTAAACGAATTGTAAACCTAAAATGTACCAATAAAAGAACTGAAAAAAAAAATCAGGTGACTGAATGTGCCTTGTCATTTCTACCTTCTCTATTCTGTTCTATTGATCTGCATATGTGGTTTTGTGCCAGTACTGTGCTTTTTTAGTCACTGTAGCTTTGTAATATAACCTGAAATCTGGAATTGCGATGCCTCCTGCTTTGTTCTTGTTGTCCATGTTGTTTTTGCTATTCTGGGTCATTTATGATTCCATATAAATGTTAGGATTGTTATTTCTAGTTCTGTGTAGAATGCTGTTGGATTTTGATTGGGATTGCATTACATCTATATATCATTTTTGGTAATGTCATTTTTCTTTTTTTTTGGTACCGGGGATCAAACTCCGGCCCTTGCGCTTGCACAGCAGGCAGTGAAACCACTGAGCTAAATCCCCGGCCCATGTGGTCATTTTTCACAATATTGTTTCTGCTTATCCAGGAGTGGGATATCTTTCCATTTTGTAATGTCCTCCTCAATCTCTTTTTTTTTCAGAATACTATAGTTTTTGTTATAGAGGTCTTTCACTTCCTTTGTTAATTCCTAAGTATTTAATTTTTTAAAATTTATTGGGAATGGGATCATTTTCCTAATCTTCCTTGGTGAGTTCATGGTTAGTGTATAGGAATGCTATTGATATGTGTGTGTTTATTTTGCATCCTGCTACTTTGCTGAATTTATTAGTCTAGGAGTCTTTTGGGTGTTCTGTGTAAAAGATCATGTTATCTCAGAATAAGGGAAGTTCAACTTCTTCCTTACTTATTGATATCCCTTTTCTTTCTTTTGCCAGATTGCCGTGGCTAAAGTTTTGAGTAGTATATTGAGTAGGAGTAGTGAGAGTGGACACCCTTGTCTTGTTCCTGATTTTAGAGGAAAAGTTTTGGGTTTCCCCCATTTAATATGATATTGGCAGTGAACTTGTCATAAATGGCTTTTATCAGATTGAGATAAGGTCTTTCCATACCTATTTGCATCAAGATTTTTATCATGAATGGATGTTGGATTTTGTGAATGGCTTTTCTTGCATCTGTTGAGATGTTCATGTGATTTTCCTCCTGTGTCTGCTTACGTGATGTATTACATTTAGTGATTTATGCATGTTGAACGATCCTTGCATCCTGGGGATGAAGCCCATTTGGTCATGATGTATGATCTTTGTGATGATTTCTTGCATTTTGTTTGCCAGTATCTTATTGAGAATATTTGCGTCTATGTTCATTAACAAAATTGACCTGTAGTTTTCTTTTTTTGTTAACTCCTTGTCTGGCTTTGGTATCATGGTAATGCTAATTTCCTACAATGAGTCTGGCAGTGCTCCTTCCCTTAGTATTAGAATTAGATCTTCCCTGAAGTTCTGGTAGAATTCTGTAGTGAATCCACTGATTCTTGGATTTTTGAATGTTGGTAGAGTTTTTACTACTGCCTCAATTTCTTTGCCTATTACTGATCTATTCAGAATTTTTGTATCTTTTTGGTTTAATTTTAATAATTTATATTTGTCTAGGCATTTCTCCATTTCTTCTAGGTTCTCCAATGCATTGGAATATAAGTTTTTGAACTAGCTTCTTATTATCCTTTGGATTTTGGTGGTGTTGGTTGTGATTTCACCTTCCTCATTGCATTGATATGGGTTTTTTAAAATAACTTGGTTAAGTTTTTGTTTATTCTTTCAGAGAACCAGCTCTTTGATTCATTGATCTTTTGTATTTTTTCTCAATTTCATTAATTTAAGTTCTGATCTATAAAATTTATTTCCTTCTATTTCAGTTTTGGATCATTATTATTCTAGAAACTTGAGATGGACCAGTAGGTTATTGATTTGGGATTTCTCAGTTCTTTCAATGTCTGCATTCACAGCTCTGAACTTCCCTCTTAGAACTGCTTTCACTGTGTCCCGTAAGTTTAGGCACATTGTGCTTCCATTATTACTTAATTCTAGGAACTTTTTAATTTCTTCCTTGGTTTCTTATATGATCCATTCATTATTTAGCAATGTTTAATCTCCATGTGTTTGTGTAATTTCTAAGATTTCATTTGCTATTGATTTCCAGCTTCATTCCACTATGATCCAATAGTGTGCAGGGGATTAATGCAATTCTTTTGTATGTATTTAGGCATGCTTTTTGGTGTAAGACATGGCCTATTTTGGAAAAAGTTCCACGTGCTGCTGAGAAGATTGTGTATTCTGTTGTTGGACAAAGAAGTGTGTAGATATTAAGTCCATTTCTTCAATAATGTGGTTTAACTCTGATATTTATTTGTTAATTTTTTGTCTCATTGATCTGGGTAATTGTAAGTAGGATGCTGAAGTTCCCCCACTCTGATTATATTGGTGTCTACTTGTCCTTTTATGTCTAGTAGTTTTTATTTTACAAAGTTGTTTACACCAAATTTGGTGCACAGATATTTGTTTTTTGTTTTTTGGTTTTGGTACCAGGGATCGAACTCGGGTCCTTGCGCTTGCGCAGCAGGCGGCGAAACCACTGAGCTAAATCCCTGGCCCGATATCCGTAATTTTTATCTTTTACTGTTGAATTGTTCCCTTTACCAGTATGTAGTGGCCATCTGTGTCTGTTCTGACCAGTTTAGGTTTGAAATCTTCTGTGTCCGAAATTAAGATAATCTTGCTTGTCTGGGGGCTCTGGTTGCATGCAGTATCATATTCCATCCTTCTTTCCCCTTTAGTGTATGAGCTTCCTTTAGGATGAGGTGGGTCTGCTGTAGGCAACATGTGGTTGGATTGTTGTTTTTTGATGCAATCTGCCTGCCTGTGTCTTTTGACTGGGGAGCTAGGACCACTGACATTGAGATTGTTCTTTTAAGGTGTTCACTGAATCCTGTCATTGCATTATTCTCCCAGCACTGGTTCCTTTATTTTTGCCTTTTGATTAACTGCTCTCCCAGTTAGATGTATACTTTCATTTGGGACGGAGGCTGGTGACCTCTTTATCTGTTTAGGATTCCCTTGAATATTTTCTGCAATGCTGGTTTAGTGGTGATGTATTTCTTTTGAATTTCTTTGTCATAAGAAGTCTTTACTTCACCATCAAATTTTTTTTTTGGTACCAGGGATTGAATTCAGGACCTTACACTTGCGAGACAGATGGCAGAACCACTGAGCTAAATCCCCAGCCTGTCCATCAAATTTTAAAGGCCAATTTTTCAGGATATAGAAGTCTGGGTTGATAATTGTTTTCTTCAAGCTCTCTTGGCCTTTAAGGTTTGTGCTAGGAAACCCACTGTAATTCTGATAGGCTTGCCTTTGTAAGTAACTTGCCACTATTCTCTAACAGCTTTCAGTATTTCTCTCCTTTTCTTGAATTTCAGGAATTTTGATTATGTTGTGTGATGCAGAGGTTCTTTTCCAGTTGTGGCTATTTGGGATTCTATACGCCTCTTGAACTTGAATAATGAATTCTAGATTTGGAAAATTTTCTATGGTTTCAGTGAAAAAAAAAAACCCCTTTATACCTTTTGTGTCATCTTCTAAGTTTTCTATTACTCCTGCAACATGCTGTTGGCATTTTTAAATATTGTTGTTTTTTAGCTGTTGCATCCAGCTTGCATGATGTCTTGTTTTTAGGGTATCATAGAGTTTATGATCCATATCCATCCATCTTGTCTTCAGTTTCTAACATTCTGTCCTAATATTGGTCAAATCTTCCAGCCATGGTTGCCATTGAATTTCTCATATGTTTTATTTTTGCTTGCTTTCTTTTTATAATTTCTAACTCTTTACCAAACTGGTTATCATATCTTGTATTGTCTTATTTAACTCAGTTTATTGTTTGTTCTTTTAATTTTGTGAGACATTTTAATAGTAAAATCCTTTATTTCATAAAATCCTCTTTAGGCTAAACCTGCTAAACAGCTTATGAAATTGCTTATGTGTTTCTTTGAGCTCTTCAATCATTTTGACAATTTGGTTTTTGAGTTCTTTGCCTTTAACTTCTACTTTGGTGTCCATGAGATCAGCTTTTGAGGGACTAAGGGTTTTTGGAGGCATTTTGTTGCCTTGCTTTCTCATGTTTCTGTTGTTTTTGTGCTGCAGACTGAAGATCAGCCAGGGTAGAAACTGTCCGGTTGTGTAGATCTCTTTAGTTAAAATCTGTCTCCCTGTGATGCATTCTTGTGTTTGGTTGTTATTGGTGTTTATAACCCTCTTCAACCTACTCAGCATAATATCTAAGAGATGTCTTAGTGTCTAACTCCTTCTGGGGGTTTGATACCCAGAACCACACATACAGGAGAAAATGAACCTCTGTCTTTGTTGATGACACAAAGATAGAGCAGATATTAGTATACAGTAAAAAACCAATTAAAAGCAACAACTATGCCACCACTGGCAATAGCAAAGAAATCAGTAATAATGGAGTCAGCGACAAACCAGATATTGACCTACCATAAAAACAATAAAAGCTGTATCTGTGCCATCCTTGTTCAATAGAAATAGAAAAGAGCTACAATGATAGTATATACACAAAGCCAAGCAAAATATTGACATACAGTAAATATCTACTAAATGCAACAACTATGCCACCATTAACAATAGAAAAGAGTTCAGTAATAATGGTATTTAGTCAACTAAATATCTACAAAATTAACAAAGACATAATAATAAATGAGGGAAGTAATGAAAGAAATAAAATTTGAAAAAGAAAAAGAACTTGAGATAGAGGAGAAAAGTGAGACAAAGAATCTAACTGAAGAATAAATAAAAGTTAATAGAATTAGGTATGGGTAACAGAAAAGTTTTAAAAATTAAAATAATGAAATCAAAAGAGCAAAGAGGGGTGGTGAAGAAAAGAAAAAACGAAAATAAAAAGCAAACAAAAAGAAAATTGAGTCCAAAATTTCCTGCATGTGTTTGGGTGCCTGTGTTCTTTCCAGGGTCCCTGGTATTGGAATCCACCAGCTGTGGGGTTTTGTGTGTGTGTATGCTGAGTCCTGCCCAGCCCTTCCTGCTAGGCAGAATCAATCAACATGTGTTTTCTGCCCTAGGGCTGTATTCACTCCAGGAACTCTCAATGTTTATGCCCGGCTGTGAGCCCTAAGTTGATGCTATCTCTGCTGAGCTGCACAGCGAATGGGCTTATGAGGTGTCCTCCTTGCTCCAGAGGTCTCTCTGTCCACACACCCCAGGCTGAGGTAACCAAGCCAGGGCAAATCCCTGATCACATTGGCAGACGGGGAAAGCAGAGACCACCAAGCTCTGTCTTAGAAGCAGGCAGCGTGTGTGTGTGTGTGTGTGCGCGTGTGCGCGTTCTACCGGACTCAGTGCCAACAAATTCATAGCCAGCCCCCTCCAGAAACCTTCACGTGACTGGTCTGGCTTCTTAGCACAGCGGGTGGGATCCCTGTATCCTTCCTGGCCCGAGCTCACCATTGCTTAAAGGGGTCCATGATTAACCTACTCCCTCTCAAGACTGCCTCCTGTGGCCATCTTCCACCCAGTTTCTGTGGTAGTGTGGTTCCAAAATCTTAAAGTGCAGTTGTTCTGTGACTCCTGCTTCTCAGAGTAGCTCAGTCTTAAACAATTAACCCCTTCCCAAAATGGCTCCTGATTAATCGCTCCCAAATATGGAAGGCACTGCAATGACTTTCTTCTCCAACTCTAGCTGGCCACGCAGGAGTCACTTTGAGTAAAATCCCACACTGTGTTTGCGATGACTGTGGGCTTTTTTAGTAGTTGTGGTCCTTCCTCGGTGCTAAGCTTCTCCCCTGGGGCTGCTAGTCCTCTCTGGGCTCACCTCGTGTTGGCAGAGACAGAGTCCCCTATCAGGATCCAGGGTTAGTATGCTAGACTGCTTCATTCTTTCTGTGTTGTCTTCAGTTTCTCTATTTTCTTTCTGATTTCTAGGCTCCTTGATTCCTGGAGCTCCTTTTCTCTTCACTAAGGTATTGTTTTCCAGGTGTCTGGATTCCAGGGCCTGGACAGGTTGTGATATGCTACCTGTCTTTACCATTTCATGACCAATTATTAATCAGCTTTACATATTAGGCATCTTGTGCACTCCTTTTCTAGCCATCTGGAAATATAGATTGTTTTGACCAAAAGTTACCCTATGATGCTATAGAAAACGGGAACTAATTCCTCCTCTCTGTGTTTTGTTGTCGCTTCTCTAACTTCTTTGCAATCCCTCTCTCCCTGTTCTCTTCAGGCTCTGGTGACCACTGTCCCACTCTGTTCTTCTATGAGGTTTACTTTAGTTTCCACAACTGAATGAACGTGTGGCATTTGTCTTTCTGAGCCTGGTTTAATAGAATAACTTCCAATTCCTAACATGTTGCTGCAGATTTCAGGATTTCATTTTTTCTTATGGCAAAATAATATTCATTATGTGAATATTATGGTGAATAACATTGCAATAAACATGGGAGTACAACTATCGCTTTGGTTTATGATATCTTTTGGGAGTATATACCTAGGCATAGAATTGCTGGAGAATATGGTAGTTCTATTTTTAGTTTTTAAAAGGAATGTTCACACTGTTTTCTATAATGGCTACACTAATACACATACCCACCAACAATGTGTAAGAATCCCTCTCTGTTTATATCCTCCCATCTGGATCTGTCCCTTCCCCTCCTAATCCTCCCCTCAGAAAACCCACAGAAAAGGTGGGCACATAAAACATCTGGGTTTTTAAAAATTGAGACGTATTTGTGTATTTTGTACTTTGTCTTTTCTAACGATGGCCATTTGAACTGAAGTGAGATAATATCATGGTTCTGACTTGTATTTCCATGATTAATGATGAGTTTTTTCATATACATCTTAGCCATTTGTATGTTTTCTTTTGAGAAGTAGCTCATCTGTTACTTAGAATATTTGGGGTTTTTGTGTTCAGTTTTTTGTGTGATTCTTATATACACTGGATATTAATCTTTTGTCTAATGAATAGTTTTTGAATATCTTCTCCCATTCTGCAGGTTGTCTCTTTACTCTGTTGATTACGTCCTTCAATGTGTAAAAGGTTCTTGGCTTTGATATAATCCCTTTGTCCATTTGTGTTTTTGTTGTATGTGCTTTGGGGGAGCAAAAATGTTTCATGGTGTTTTCCCATAGTTTCTTATAGTGCAGGTCTTCTATAAATTTTAGGCCTTTAAGCCATTTTGAGTGAGTTTTTGTGTATGGTGACAGGAAGGAATCTAGTTTTATTCTTTTGCATGGTGTGTCCAATTCTGGTGGCACAGTTTATTGAAAAGACTGTTCTTTACCCAGTCCCAATTCTCATTGGCATCTGTTCTGGTTTCTATCTAAGGTCCCCCCAAAGCCTCATGTGCCCGAAGGTGGGGCTTTTCAAAGGTGACTGGACTACGGGTGGACATAGGTGGCTTGCTGTTAGGAGGTGGGGTCTGCTCGGAAGAGACGGTCAGTGGTAGTATGATCTGGAATGGGTGTATCTCCCTTTCCAGCTCCTCCTTTCCCTCTGTTCCCTGACTGCCATGACTTGAGCAGCTCTCCTCTGCCCAGGACCTTCCACTTTGCTGCCCGCCATTAAAATAATGAAACTTCTGAAAGGTGAGCCAGAATAAACCTCTCCCCTCTTAAGTTGCGGATGGTAAGTATTTTGTCTACGTGATGAGGAAAGTAACTAAGACAGCAGGTTCTCTACTCTGTGCTACTGGTTTATGTGCTTTTATGCCAGTATAATGCTGTTTTGATTATTACAGCTTGCAGTGTGCTTTGAAGTCGGGTGTAATGATGCTGCCAGCTTTGTGAAGCTGGCAATGCTTTGGTTGTTACAGCTTTTGTTTTTGGGTGTGGTTCCATATGAATTTTAAGATTTTTTTTCCTATTTCTGTGAAGAAACTCATTGGTATTTTCATGGGAATCACATTGAATCTATAGATTATTTTGGGTAATATGGTCATTTTAACAATATTCATTGCAGAGAACTTTTGCTTGGTTAAATTTATTCTTATATACTTAAAAATTTTGTAGCTATTGTGAATGAGATTGCTTTAATTTTATCAGAAATTTTATTATTGCTCTGTAGACATTTACTGGTTTTATATATTAATTTTTGTTTCCCACCCCTGCTAACTTCATTTATCAGTTCTCACAGCTTTTTGATTGAGTATTCAGGGGTTTCTGTGTATAAAATGATGTCATTTGCAAACATAGATAAATTACCTTCCTTCCTTCTAATCTGGATCCTCTTTCTTTCTCTTGTCTAAGTGCTCTTGCTTAAAACCCTAGTACTATATTAAATATGAGCAGTAAAAGCAGATATACAGTATTTATCTAGCTTTAGATCTCAGAGGAAATGCTTTTAGCTTTCCACAATGTATAACAAGGGTTTTTCACCTATAGCCTTAGTATTTTGAGCCTTCCTATGTAATCTTTAGTATCTTGAAGTATATTCCTTCTTTTTTTTGAGAGAAAAGTATAAAGTTTTATTAATATTAACTGTATATGGAGATCCTCCTAAGAGAGCGAGACAGGTTTACTTAATCATTAAACATAATTTTTGCTAAAACATAACTATTGTTAAAACTACATTTATTCACATCCCATTTATATTTGATTTTCTTGATTTTAGCATAAGATCAGAATTTTTTTCCCTAAATTCCTTTACTGGTACATTTTAGGTATACAATACATTTATATTTCTCATTGGAAACTTGTACCTTTACATGATGTACCTTGGTTCTTATTTTTTCCCCGTTCCCAGCACTCCCTTCCCTATTTACAAAGACTTTGTTTCCATTTTTTCCATTTCTCAGCATTTTTCCTTTCCCTTCTTTCCTTTCCCCTGCCCCTCCCACTACCCCTACCCCTTTGGACCTTTTCTTCCTATTTTGCATTATTAGTTATTCATTCTAATCATTGGTACATTTTAGGTATACAATATAATGCCATTCATCATTGGAAATTTGCACCTTTACATAATCTCTCTCGGTTCTTATTTTTCCCCCTTCCCCTGCCCTCCCTTCAACCCCTCCATTCCTCCCTATTTACAAAGACTTTGTTTCCATTTTTCCATTTTCTCATATTAATTCCATTCCCTACTTTCCTTTCCCCTAGCCCTCCCACTTCCCCCTCCCCTTTGCCCATTTTCTACCTATTTCACATTATCTATTATACCTTTTAGTCCTTATTTACACTTTCAGTTTCTCACACTAGAGAAACTATTCTGTATTTACACATGTGTGTCCTGTTTATTTCACTTAAGAGTATCGCCTTTAGCTATAAATGTCTCTAATTTCTCATTTTTTTATGGCTCAATAATACTCCATTTTATTTTAAAAACCACATTTTCTTGATCCAGTCTCCAGTTGATGGGCATTTGGGCTATTTCCAAGTTTTAGCTATTACAAATTGTGCTGCTATGAACATGGGTGCACATATATCACTGTGGTATGATTCTTTTAATTCTTTGGGGAAGATCCCCAGCAGGGGAATAGCTGGGTCAAATAGGACTTCCAGTCCTAGTTCTTTGAGGTATCTCCATACTAACTTCCACAGTGGTTGCACCAGTCTGCACTCCCACCAGCAGTGGAGCAGGGTTCCTCTTTCCCCACAGCCCCGCCAGCATTTGTTATTGGTTGATTTCATGATAGCAGCCATTCTTTCTGGGCTGAGGTGGAATCTCAGTGTTGTTTTCATTTGCATCTCTGGAATGACCAGTGACATTGAAGATTTTTTCATGTTTATTTGCTATTTCCACTTCTTTGAGAAATTTCTGTTCATTTCAGTTGCCCATTTTCAGGTTGGGTCTTTAAAATTGGGAGGTCTGATTTTTTTAAAGTTCTTTTTGATTCTAGATAGTAGACCTTTGTCTGAGGAACAGCAGGTGAAGATTTTTTCCCACATTGTGGGTTGTCTCTTCACACTACTGGTGGTTTCTCTTGCTGTGCAGAAGCTTCTTAATAAGAAGAGATCCCACTTGTTGATTGTTTGTGCTAGTTCATGGGCAACAGGTTTTGTTCATAAAATCTTTTCCTGTAACAATGTCTTCAAGAGTTCTATCTAACCTGTGTTCCAGCCAGTTCTGCATTTCCACTTTAATATTTAGATCTTTAATCCATTTCGATTTTAGTTTAATGCATGGTGAGAGAGATAGGTCTAGTTTTAATCTTTGGGAAGTTGAAACCCAATTTTTCCAGCACCATTTATTAAAGAGGCTATCTTTCCTCCAGTGAGGGTGTTTGGCTCCTTTATTGAAGATGAGACGGCTGAGTGTGTCTGGCGTTGTTTCTGCATCTTTTCATCTGTTCCACTGGTCCTCAGGTCTGTTTCTTTGCCAGTACCATGCTGTTTTTATCACAGTAGCTTTGTAGTATAGTTTCAGGTTGGGGATTGTGATACCCCCTGCCATGTCTCTGTTGCCTAGAATTGCTTTTGCTATTCTGGGTCTCTTCTTGTTCCAAATGAATTTTTGTTTGTTTCTTTGTTTTTGGTACCAGGGATCAAACTCGGGACCTTGTGCTTGCGTGGCAGGTGCCAGAACCACTGAGCTAAATCCCCAGCCCTTAAATGAATTTTTGGATTGTTTTCTCAAGGTCCATGAAGTATGCTGCTGGGATCTCAATTGGAATTGCATTGAATCTATATAGCAGTTTTGGAAATATCACCATTTTCACTATATTGATCCTTCCTACCCTGGAGCAGGGGATGTCTGTCCATTTTCTGATATCATCTTCAATCTCTCTTTTGTTATAGAGTGCTATAGTTTTCAGAGAAGAGGTCTTTGATTTCTTTCATTAGATTGATACCTAGGTATTTCAGTTTTTTGGATGCTATTGTGAAAGGAATTGTTTGCCCTATTTCTCTCTCAGTGAGTCTGCCATTCATGTAGAGGAAAGCTATTGATTTTTGTGTGTTGACCTTGTATCCAGCTACTTTACTGAATTTGGTTATTAAGTCTAGAAGACTTTTGGTGGAGTTCTTGGGGTCTTCTACATAGAGTATCATGTCATCTGCGAATAATGACAATTTGACTTCTTCATTTCCTATCTTTATTCCTTTTATTTCTTTCTCTTGTTTAATTGCCGTGGCTAATGTTTCCAAAACTATATTGAAAAGAGTGGTGATAGTGGACATCCTTATTTTTTTCCTGATTTTAGTGTGAAGGATTTCAATTTTTGACCATTTAGTATGATATTGGCTGTTGGTTTTTCATAGATGGCTTTTATCAGTTTGATGTAAAGACCATCTATTCCAATTTTTTTGTAGGGTTTTTATCATTAATGTGTGTTGGATTTTGTCAAATGCTTTTTCTGCATCTATGGCAATAATCATATGGTTTTTGTCCTTGACTCTATTGATAGAGTGTATTACATTGATTTGAGTATGTTGAGTCATCCCTACATCCCTGGGATGAATCCCATTTGATCAGGGTGTATGATCTTCTTGATGATCTTCTGCATTGTTTGCCAGTATCTTATTAAGGATTTTTGCATCTATGTTCATTAGTGAGATTGACATATAGTTCTCTTTTTCGGTTGGGACTTTCTCTGCTTTGGGGATCAAGGTGATGCTTGCTTCCAGGAATGAATTTGGGAGTATTGCTTCCCTTTCAATTTCATTTGAGAATTTAAACAGTAGTGGCACTAGTTCCTCTCTAAATGTCTTGTAGAATTCATCAGTGAAGCCATCAGGACCTGGGCTTTTCTTAGTTGATAAGTTTTGAATTACATTTTCAATTTCATTGGTTGATATTGGGTTGTTTAGAATTTTTATGTCTTCTTTGTTCAACTTTGGTAATTCATATGTATCTAGGAATCTGTCCATTTCTTCTGTGTTTTCCATCTTAATGGCGTATAGGTTCTGGAAGTAGGTATTGATGATCCTCTGGATTTCTGTGAGGACAGTTGTAATTTCACCCTTTTCATTACTAATTGCATGGATTTGGGCCCTTTCTTTCCTTTTTCTGACAAGGTTGGCTAAGGGTTTGTCAATTTTGTTGATTCTTTTGAAGAACCAACTCTTGGCTTCATTGATTTTTTGTATCATTCTCTTAGTCTCCATTGCATTGATTTCTGCTTGATCTTTATAATTTCCTCCCTTGTATGAGGTTTGGGTTTGTCCTGCTCTTCTTTTTCTAGAAGCTTGAGGTTCAGCATCAGGTTGTTTGACTGGGCTTGTTCTGTTTTCCTAATATGTGTATTCAGTGCTATGAATTTCCCTTGTAAGACTGCATTCATTGTGTCCCATAGATTCCAATATGTTGTATTGTCATTGTCATTTAATTGAAGGAACTGTCTGATTTCTTCTTTAATTTCCTCTGTGACCCATTGGTTATTGAGAAGTGTGTTGTTCAATTTCCACATGTTTATGGAATTTTTTGAGTTTCTTTTGCTAAGGATCTGCAATTTTATCACACTATGGTCTGATAATATACAGGGGATAACTTCAATTCCTTTGCACTTACTTAAACATGTTCTATGCGCGAGTATGTGGTCTATTTTGGAGAATGACCCATGTGCAGCTGAGAAAAATGTGTATTCTGATTTTGTGGGATGGAAGACTCTGTAAACATCTGTTAAGTTCATTTTTTCAAGAGTTCAACTGAGTTCTAGTATTTCATTACTTATTTTTTGTCTAGTTGATCTATCTCTTTGTGACAGTGGGGTGTTGAGGTCCCCCACTACAATTGTATTAGTGCATCTATGACTTTTCATGTCTGTTAGTATTTGTTTTATATAGTTGAGTGCACTAGTGTTTGGTGCATAGATATTTATGATTGGCATCTCTTCCTGTTGGATTGTCCCCTTTACAAGAATGTAGTGTCCTTCTTTGTCTCTCTTAATCAGTGTGGGTTTGAAATCTACTTGATCTGCCAAGAGGATAGCTACTCCTGCTTTTTTTGGGGTTCCCATCGCATGGCATATTGTTTTCTACTCTTTAACTTTCAGTCTATGAGTTTCATTTTAAGTATGTTTCTTGTGTGCAGCATATTGTTGGATTTTGCTTCTTGACCCATTCTGCCAGTCTATTTCTTTTGCTTGGTGAATTGAGACCATTAACATTGATGGTTATAACTGATACATATTGACTTATCATTGTCATGACTTTTTCTTTTTGTTGGATTCTCCTCCTTTACATTTAATTTCTTGTCATGCCCGATGGATTCATTCTGCTTTGCTTCCTGGGGTTGTGATCCTCATTGTCTGTTCCTAGGATATTGTGTAAAATTCTTTGGAGTGCTGGTTTGGTAATCACAAAGTTCCTAAGGTGCTCTTTGTCATGAAAGTATCTTATTTCTCTATCAATTTTGAAAGATAGTTTTGCAGGGTATATCATTCTGGGTTGGACGCTGTTTTCCTTTAGGGCTTGGAATACATCACTCCAAGTGCTTCTTGACTTGAGGGCTCATATTGAGAAGTCTGCTGTGATTCTGATGGGCTTTCCTTTGTATGTGATTTGTTTCTTTTCTCTAACTGCTTGTAGAACTTTTTTCTTCTGTTGAGTTTCTGGAATCTTAACAATTATATGCCTACATGTAGATTTTTTTTGATCAAGGCTAGTTGGAGTCCTATATGCCTCACTTAACTGTATGTCCAGTTCTTTTCCTCTGCTTAGGAAGTTTTCTGCCATTACTTCTGTTAACAGTTTTTTAATGTCATCTGCACTCTCTCCTCTTTATTGATTCCAATCAGTCTTGTGTTATTCTTCTTTGCATCGTCTGGCAGATGTTGGATTGATTTTTTCGTAGTCCCTTACAATTTTGAAGTAATTTTTCTTTTCCTGGTCATTAATTGCAATCTTATTCTCTATATCTGAAATTCTGTCCTCACATTGGGTCATTCTGCTGTATAGACTTTCAATGGAGTTTTTGATCTCCTGGAAATCTATTTGCATCTGTTTTATGGATTCCATTTGTTTCCTATGTTTAGATTCCATCATGTTCCTCAGCTCCTCTCTAGATTTGTTAATCATGTCTTACACTATGAATGCAATCTCTGCTGTTATCTGAGAAATTATTTCTGATTTCATTTTTTCCAGATCCTCTTTTGTTGCCAGTTCAGGGAGTCCAGGTGGTTGAGTATCACAGTGTTCCATTTCATTTCCCTTTGAGGTTGCTGTAGGTGATCTGGAAGTCTGGTTTTGAGACTTTTTATGTGTCATCTCATTTTGACCGGGGAAGGGGGGAGTGCTGTTGCCAACCACGAGGATCATCTCCTCTGAGCTGGGAGCACTGGGACAGTGGCTCAGAAGCCCCTTCCTCTGGGCCAGGAGTGGCAAGATGGAGGGCAGCCTGGAAGCCCCTACCTCTGGGCTAGGAGCAGTGGGAGGGATGGTGGCCCAGAATCCCCTTCCTCTGAGCCAGGTGCGGCAGGACCCTTTCCATTTTCTTATATGCTCTTCGATCCCTTTTTTTCAGAGTGCTATATTTTTCAGGGTAGAGGTCTTTTGCTTCCTTTGCTAGATTGATTCCTAGATATTTCATTTTTTTGGATGCTATTGTAAAAGGAATTGTTTCCCTAATTTCTCTCTCAGTGACTGTTATTTGTTTACAAGAAGGCTATTGTTTTTTGAGTGTTGACCTTGTATCCAGCTACTCTACTGAATCTGTCAATTAGGTCTAGAAGTCTTTTGGTGGAGTTTTTTGGGTCTTCTATGTAAAGTATCATATCAGCAGCAAATAATGATAGTTTAATGTCTTCTTTCCTATCTTTATTCCTTTTATTTCTTTCTCTTTTCTAATTTCTGTGGCTAATGTTTCCAGAACTATATTGAACAGGAGTGGTGATAGTGGCCATCTTTGTCTTGTTCCTGATTTTAGCATGAAAGTTTTCGGGTTTTGACCATTTAGTATGATGTTGGCTGTTGGCTTTTCATAGATAGCCTTAATCAGGTTGAGATAAAGACCTTCTATTCCAATTTTCTGTAGGGCTTTTATCATGAATGTGTGCTGGATTTTGTCGAATGCTTTTTCTGCATCTATTGAGATGATCATATGGTTTTTGTCCTTGGCTCTGTTAATATAGTATATTACATTCATTGATTTACGTATGTTGAACCATCCTTGCATCCCTGGGATAAATCCAACTTGGTCAGGGTGTATGATCTTCTTGATGACCCTCTGTATTTCTGTATTCTGTTTTCCAGTATCTTGTTGAGGATTTTTGCATCTGTGTTCATTAGGGAGATTGGCTTGTAGTTCCCTTTTTTGGTTGGGTCTTTCCCTGCTTTTGGAATCAAAGTAACACTTGCTTCCAGGAATGAATTTGGAAGTATTGCTTCCCTTTCAATTTCATTGAAGGGTTTAAAGAGTAATGGGGATAGTTCTTCTCTAAATGTCTTGTAGAATTCAGCAGTGAAGTCATTAGGACCTGGGCTTTTCTTTGTTGGTAAATTTTTTTATTACATTTTCGATTTCACTCATTGTAATTGGGGTGTTTAGTATATTCCTTCTGTACCTCACTTTTTGAAGAGTTTTTGGATTTTTTTTGTCTGGTACTGGCGATTGAACTCAGGACCTTGAGCTTTCAAGACAGGCACAGTGCCACTGACCTAAATCCTCAGCCCTATTGAAGAGTTTTTACCATGCATGATGTGAGTCCTATTGAATGCATTTCTCTATCTACTGAGAAGATCATAATGGTTTTTGCCCTTCATTCTGTTGATGTATTGCATCATGTGTGATGATTTGTGTATGTTGAAACATCCTTGTGTCCTTAGAATAAATCCCACTTGATCATGGTGTGTGACCTTTTTTCTGTGCTGTTGAATTCCGTTTGCAACTATTTGGCTGAGAATTTTTGCCTCTGTGTTCATCAAGATATGGGACTGTAATTTTCTTTTTCTTCTTCTTCTTTTTAAAAAAATCTTTGCTTGATTTTGGAATCAGCGTAATCCTGGTATCATAAAAAGAGTTTGGCAAAATTCCTCCCATTTCACTTGTTAGGAATAATTTAAGAAAAATTGCAAGTAATTCTTTTAAAAATATTTTATAGAATTGAGCAGTCTAGCCATCAAGTTGTGGACTCTTTTTTAGGTAGGGGACATTTTTTACTGTTTTAGTCTCATTACTCATTACTAGTATGCACTGTGATTAAAATATATAGTGAATGTTTAAATTTCTAAAATGTATTACAGTAAAAACTACATTGACATTAATCCCCCTCAAAAACACCTTGATCTGAACATATTTATCTAATCATTCTTACCACTTCTCTGAAGCAGTTCTGGAAGTCCTCTTTTGTGAATGTCTGTATGAGGTGTGATTTAAAAAATACAATAAATGCAGTTACTGAGTACCACCCAATGGAAATACAGGCTTGTAAGAACATAAGGTAGGGTATGTTCTTATCCACCCTATTTATCAGATCTGGCACCATGTAATTTCTGACTACCCCAACTTCAAAATAACCAGGAAAGGTAAACATTTTGAATCAATCAGGATATCAAGGCTGCCATGACTCATGAAAGAGGACTTCTAGAACTGCTTTAGAAAATACCACAAATATTGAGATAAATGTGTTCAAAGCAAGGGGGAGTACTTTGAGGGGAACTAATGGCAATGTGACTCTTACTGTAATACATTTAAAAAATTTAAACTTTGATCATACTTTATATATTTTGATTTTCTGTTTTTTATTCAATTTTAGTTTGTATATGTTCAGAAATTTATTTCTTCTAGATTTTTTTCAATTCTTGTATGTAGTTATACTAAAGATCATAAGAAACTGCTAAGAATATCTGTGGTATCAGTTGCAAATGTTTACTTTTTCACCTCTGATATTATTTCTCTCTTTCTCTCTCTCTCTCATTAGTCTATCTAAAGGTTTGCCACTGTTAATATTTTTTTGAAAAATACAACTCTTTGCTTCATCTTTTGGATTTTTCTTTTAGTTTTAATTTTATGTATGCACTGGTCTTTATTATTTCTTTCCGTCTACTAGTTTTCAGTTTGGTTTTTGCTTTTCTAAGTCCTCCATGTGCATTGTTAGGTTCCTTATTTGAAACCTACTTTTTTGATGTATATTTATTGCTACAAATTTCCCTCTCAGTACTGCTTTTGCTGTGTTGACTTAGTCACTTTCCTTATCACTGGGACAAAATATCTGGCACCTGCAACTTAAAGGAGGAGAGATTGTGTCTGGCTCACAGTTTCCAAAAGTTTATGTTCATGTCTGGTGGGCTTAACCACAGAAACAGCATGGTAAAAGGATCTGGGTAGAGGAAAGCTGCTCACATCCTGGGGCCAGGAAGGGTGGGGGCGGGGAGAGAACAGAGGAGCTGGGGAGGGAGGTGCACCTTTCCCTGCCACACCTGCAGTGACCCTCTCTTCTAATCTGGCTCTACCTCCTAAGTCAGCTGTGATACCCTCATAATCCAACCACCTTCCAAAACCCTTGCCTCTGAGCACATGAAAGTTTTAGGGGTCATTCTCTATCTAAACCATAACATTTTCTCCTGGCCCCCCAAAATCTCATGTGCATCTCTTTATGTGAGAGTCATTTAGTCAGTCTCCAAGGGTTGCTGAAGTCTTAACAGTTTCAGTATTGCTGAAAAGCCCAAGTTCAAAAGCTCCTCTGAGACAGGGCAGCTATAGTCTTCCCCACCCCGGTCATATTCTAAAAGCCCTACCTCTGAACACATAAGAGTCGGGGGAGTCATTCATTTTCATCTCTTTTAATAATTTTCATTTCCCTTTTTAATTTCTTTCATTGCCCAATTTAATTTCAAAATTGGTTATTTAGGAATATGTTATTCAATTTCCGTGTATTTATATACTTTCCACTTTTTTGTGGTATTGGGGATTGATCCCAGGGAATGCTGACCTGTATCTTCAGCCCTTTTTAAAATTTTATTTTGAGATGAGGTTTTGCTAAGTGGCCCACACTGGCCTTGAACCTGCAATCCTCTTACCTCAGCCTACTGAATAGCTGGAATTATAGGCATGAGCTTCTATGCCTGCCCATTTTTCTTGATGATTTTTAGTTTTATTTTTTGGTGGTCTGAGAAGATACATGATACGCTTTAAAATTTTTGAAAATGTATTGAGGGTCAGGGATTTAGCTCAGTGGTTCGGCCGCCTGCCTCACAAGCGCAAGGACCTGAGTTTGATCCCCCGATACCATAAAAAAAAAATAGAAAAGAAAATGTATTGAGACTTGATTTGTGGCTCAACATATGATCTATCCCAGAGAATGTTCCATTTGCTGATAAAAAGAATGTGTATTTTGCTGCTGTTGGATGAAATGTTCTGTAAATAGATGTTGGGTCTATTTGTTTTTATACTGTAGTTCTATTCAGATGTTTGATTATTCTATCTCAATGATCTATTCATTGAAAAAAAATTGGGTGTTGAAATAATTAATATATCAGAGTCTATCTCTCTTTTTAGAATAATATTTGCTTTTATAGTGTTTGGGTGATCCACTATTGGGTGCATTTACTATTGTGTTATATTCTTGCTGAACATGTCCATTTAGAAATATATAATGACCTTTTGGCCTCTTTTTATAGAATTTGATTTCTTAAAGTCTGGTTTTACTATCAATATTCCTGCTTGCTTTTGATTTCCATATCCTTTCCAACTGCTTATTTTCAGTCTATGTGTATCTTTATCAGTAAAGTGAATGTCTTGTAGTCAGCATATAATAGAGTCTTGATTCTTATCCTTTTGGCCAGCCAGTGTGTTTTTATTGATGCATTTAATCCACATACAGGATTACAGATATTCTTTAATAATCTACCTGTTTAATGACTGGTCAGACTTACAACCAAGGCACACTGTTCAGATTTATGACCCATCCTTTTTTTGGTTTTGGTACTGGGGATGAACTCGGGTCCTTGGGCTTGCTTGCGCAGCAGGTGGCAAAACCACAGAGCTAAATCCCCAGCCCCCATTCTTTTTTTTTGGTACAGTTCTGTACCTCTTGTTTAGAGAGCCTCAATGTATTTCTGTATAGAACACTTTGTTTATACATGACTGTAATTTTTGCTGATTGTACTATATAGTTCTGTAATTTTATGTTCTGTTATACATTACAGTACTGCATGTAAGAGTTATGTAAATAAAAGCAAAGTCTTCAAGTTGGAGTTTCTTTTGACAACTTCTTTGTTCTGAATTTTGTGGTTATTTTTTTTCCTTTTTGGTACCAGGAATTGAACTCAGGACCTTGCACTTGCTGTTCTGAATTTTGTAATGTGCATACTATATACAGTTCCTCGCTTGGCAATCAATTCATTTAATGGCCTCGTCACAGGAACAGAACTTGGTTGTTAAATGAGGAATGTCTGTATTATTAATAGGTATGAGTTTATTTCCTTATGTCATTTAAAAATTGTTTTCTGCTTATATTATAGGGGTTTTTGTTCCCTTCCACCTCTTGTTTATTTTCATGGTTTAGTTGTTTTCTATCATGCTAAGGTTTGATTCTCTTTTGTATGTATCTGTTCTTCTAGTAAGTTTCGTGCATTGGTATGTTTCATGATGATGGCTACCATCCTTTTATTTCTAGTGTAGGACTCCCTTGAATATTTCTTATAGGACTGGTCTTGTGGCGATGAATTCTCTGTTTCTGCTTATCTGGAAAAAACCCTTTATTTTGCTTTTAATTTTGAAGGATAGTTTTGCTGGGTATAATATTCTTAGTCGGCAGGTTTGTCTTGTTTTGTTTTGTTTTAAGACTTTGAGTATATCATCCCATTCTCTTCTGGCCTGTAAAGTTTCTGCTGAGAAATCTATTATAAGTCTAGTGGGCATTTCCCTACATGTGACTTGAAGCTTTCCTCTTTCTGTTTTTAGAATTTTTACTTTGGTACTTTTTACATTTTGACTAATATCCCTTGATGAAGGTCTGTTTTGGTTAAATCTCATTGTGGTTCTTTGAGCTTCTGGTATCTGTATGTTAATGTCTCCTTGGAGATTTGGGAAATTTTCAGTTATTTTGTGAAATAGATTTCAAGACCTTTCCCATTTTCTTTCTCTTAAGGAATTTTCTTAATGCAAATATTTATTTGTGTAATGGTGCCCCTTATGTCTCATAGGTTTTCTTCATTCTTTCAAGTTCTTTTTTCATTTTTGTCTGCCTGGATTAATTCAAAAGACCAGTCTTCAAGTTCAGAAATTCTTTTTTCTGATTGTTTTTGTGATTTCCTTTTGAATTTCTTCTTCATATCCTTAATTGCTTTTCTCATTTCCTCATATTTTCTATCTGTATTTTCCTCCATCTCATTGAGTTTCCTTAGAGTCCTTAATTTAAGTGATCATTTTTAGATTTATAGTGTTCCTTTGGGAATGTCATGTTTCTTTTTATATTTTTTGTGTCCCTACATTGATGTCTGCACATCTTGGTATAACAGTTTCCTCTTTTAGTTTTACAGAATAACTTTTGTAGGAAAAATATATTTTTGTTTAGATGGGATGTGGGCATTGGTTGATAAGGGTTTTGGTTAGAGATGAAATTTAAAATGTAGTGTGTGCTTCTTTGGTGTGTCTTTGATGTCACCAGTGTCTCTGAGTACCTCTTTTTAAAAAAAATTTTTGTATCAGGATCGAACTCAGGACCTTGTGCTTGTGAGGCAGGCACAGTGCCACTGAGCTAAATCTCTGGCCCTCTGAGTACTTATTGAGACTAGGCTATAGCAGTTCATGAAAGTAGTTGTGTGTCTTTTCAGTGGGTATAGGCTTTCAAAATCACATATCCTCTGGCCCCACAAAGTTGAGCCCTGATGGGGTTTGTGATGGCAACTGCCATGGTCTTAGCAGTGTAGGACATGGAGAGGACTGTCCCCAAGTCTTATGGGGAAAGCATAGGTTTTGGGGTCATAGTACCAGCAGTCACAGTTCCAGAGCCACAGGATGTGAAGGAAAACACCCCAAAGTTCCTGGGGATGAATGTTGGAGATGCCTGGCCCTTTGCTGCCACAGTTCAGGAGCTTCAAAATTGGATAAGACCTTCCTAGGTCCAGTAGGAAAAGCATGGATGGTGTTGGGGTTTGTGGCACTAACAGCCAAGATTCAAGGTTGTGGAATGCAAAGGAGACTTTCCCTATGTCGTGTAGGGTGATTTTGAGTGGCACTGAGGACTTCAGTGCTGTCAGTCACTTTCCTGGAGTTGTGAGATCTGGATAGGACCTTCTCCAGGTCCCGAGGGACAAGCATAGTTGATACCAGAGCTTTTGGTACCAGCATCTGTGGTCTCAAGGCCATGGACTGTAGAGGAGACTTCGCTTAGGTCTAGTTGGGATGTAGAGTTGACATTTGGGCTTATGGCCGTAGTGCCTGTGGTCCTGGAGGTAAGGACATGGAAGAGGTTTTCCCTAGATTCTGCAGGTCATGTTCAGGTAGCACTAGGACCGTGGACTTGGTATCTACCATCCTGGAGCTGCAGGATGTAGATGTGAACTTCCCTGGGTCTTGAGTCTACTGCTGGTTGGGCCAAGGCTGTGGCATTTGTGGCCATGGTTGTGGTACTGCAGGACTTGGATGGGACCTTTCCCAGGTCCCAAGAGACAAGCAAAGGTAATAGCAGGGATTTGGGCGCTAGCTTTCACAGTTCCAAGATGGTGAACTGGGAAGCTTCCCTAGTTCCCGTGTGGCAAGTGCAGGCATGCTGAATGTAAGGCATGCACAGGCTCAGGGCCTCTTAAGACTGGATGGCATCTAGCAGTGGCTATTGTCCCAGCCTGGGTTGGCGATGGAGGCCCAATGGGAACTCCGTCTTTGGATAGAGCAATTGATGGTGGACCAGCCAGCTCCCCAAACTGGATTTAAATCTGTGAGGACTGTGAACTTCTGCAGTCAGGATTGTGGGTATGCTGCTATGGGGAAGGTTGCTCGTACTTTCTTGCTTACCTTTTCTTAGTAGCGTGGAGCCTCCTACCTCACACCTACCCTGGCTAAGGGGTCCAATTGAAGTTGCAGTTTGCTTTCTTCTTTTCTCTAGATTGCCTTTCTGACTCTCCATGTTGTGTAGGGTTCTGTTCACTTCCTTGCTGATTTCCAGTGATCTCCCTTGGTTAGTGTCCTCCAAATACAGTTTTTCCTTGGGTTCCTGGTTCCTCTCTGTGGCAGAGTTGTGCAGGGCACCTCTATTCAGCCACCTTGGATTTATCCAAGAAGCTGGAATTTTTAAAGCTGGGTGAGGGCACAGGTCAAAAAGACTGGGCCTTCTTAGCATTCTCTCTTCCTTTCTTAGCAGCCTCTTCTTGGGGTTCAAGATCTCAATAAATCATGCATCACCTTTATTCACAGTAGCCATAGGCCCCTCAGTGGTCCACTGAGAGGAGAGTGGGGAATAAACGAGATGGGGCATGTCCAAACTCTGGTGTTCCACTAAGAAATAAAACAGAAGGGCTGCAACATGGTAACGCGGGCCAAACTTGCAGACAGTGTGCTGGGTTTGCAAGCAATGCTGGAGCAGGCCGAAGGGCTCCTGATGCAGAGCCTGGACCAGTGATTGCCTTGGGGGAGGTGATGGGGAATGTGGGGCCTGGAGAGAGTTCTCTGGGGTGATGGGATTATTCTGTGGCTCTGTGGCCACACACATGTGAACATCTGTCAAGGATCACTGAGTGGAACCTTTAAGACCTACTTTACTGTATGTAAACTCTGACTCAAGATGATAGGCTTCCAGTTAAAAAAAAGAAAAGTAAAAACAGTACGAGCAGAAAAATTGGATGTGGCTGGCTTCTCAGGTTAAAGAGGTGTCTACCACAATGAAGTGTCTACCACACTGAGGCCTGTTCTCAAGTGTGCAACCCTGTGCCATGGCTGCCTGGCAGGGAGGCTCCTGTGGTGATGTATTCCAGGGCATTGCTGGCTCACCTCTGCCCAGCCCTGCTGTGGGTCCCAGGGATAGACCTTCCCAGGTATTAAGTGAAGAAACAAGTCTTGATTTTTTTCAAGTGAAACCTTCCTATTTTTAATGTTGGCAACTAACATCTAATATTATAGTACCCAGTGGGCCTCACAAAACACACCAAGCTCGGTTGCCAGTTTAGCATTTTGTCCTTGGAGTGTTTCAGACAGTAGCAGGGGTCTACCACAAATTCCTGATATTCTTTAAGTAATTCACCAAGCGGTCTGGGGTCAAGTGGAAGATGTCATCTTGGGCCAACTGTGAGCAGCAGTGTATGCGCTGACATCAGAAGTCCATGAAAGGGACCTCTGGCAGCAACATTCTCTCTGTGAGAGTAAAGTGTTACTCCTTTGCTGTGAGGTGGTAGAAGGGGCAAGGCTCAGGTTTTTCTGTCCCCCAGTGGGACAAGCCATGAGGAGGTTGGACCCACAGGAGGCCTCACTGGGAAACAGGGTCCCTGCCCCCTCTTGAGTGTGAGAGGCTTTTCCCTTGGGTCTGAGCGCTGTGGCCCGTGTGCCCGAGTCTGATGAGTAAGAGTGAAGGTGGAAAGGGCCAGCCTGGGTTCACACCTCTCTGGCAAAGTACTTGTCTCTTCTCTCCCATGGGATAACCACTGTCCCTACCTCAAAGGGCCACTGTGATGATGAAACAAGTTAATCTATGTGAAGCCTTCACAGACTGGCCCATAAATGCCTGCTAAGGAGACCTTCCCCGCTGTGGAAATGCCGCTTATAGATGGACCTTACCCATCCTCCCCATTCTCACGCTGAGTCACAGTAGGTGAGTAGCACGGAGGTGAAAGTGCAGGGGTGCTGTCCTTGGAGGGAATGTGGGCACTCCATGGAGTCCGCACCTTCACTGGCTGCCTGTGGTGTGGTCTGATTCTTCACTCTCTCCCTGGGCACCTACCTGGGGCTGGGCAGCGGCCTGCTGTGGCTGGAGCGCTTCCCCTTCCCCACTTGGGCTTGGCCAAGGGACTTGCTTTGGGCAGCATGCTGCAGATGCGCTGGCAGAGGCCCGAGAGGTGCATGCAACATTGGTTTGCCTGTGGCAAGGCTGACCTCGCCATGAGGAGAATGCACTGGCCTCACTGCTGACCCAGTGATGATGACGCATGTGGAGAGCGCTCACATAAACTCGCTACGTGGGTTCCCGTGACTGTCCTAGGAGTGGGTCTTGTCACCCATTTTGTAGATGAAGAAATTGAAGTCTCACTGGGGTACCAGTCACAACTCTGGTTGTCCAGACCCGGAGACTGTACCGTGTGACCTCACTGCCTCTGCTCTGAGGCTGAGCTTGGGGTGCGAGCTTCTCCCCCAGCAACACTTTCCCCCAGATCAGTCTCCACACCCCTTTTGGTAGACACTGAGGCACCTGAGTTAGCCTGAAAGAACAGCAGCTTGGTCCCCCAGTTGACCTGCTCTGGCAGAGTGGGGCAGGGAGCCACACTTGGAAAGAAGATGCAGGCCCAAGTTTAGTTAAGTGGCTCTGTCTGGAGAGGAAAGCACAGCTCCTGGTTGTCACTGGAGATGCCGAGGTTGACATGTGATGGGAAATAATTTCATCAGCCTTGACAGATGCTGCCCCTGGGGCCTCTAACTCTCCAGAGAAGAGCCAATGCTTGTTTGTTGATGGAGGGAGGGTGGCAAGGAGTCCTGGAATCAGGGAGTCTCCAGCGGCCCCAAGTCAAAGCCCTTACTGGTCAGCTTGTCCTTAGGGCCCAGGAGTCCACGCAAGGTTGAGGTTGGCCATAGAGGGTAGATAGTGAGGGACAGAGGGGACCAGGAGATGGGAAGTACTGAGGACTGGTTCCTTGCCAGCATACTGAGGAGGGCAGAGTTGCAGCCCCTTCAAGGGAAAATGCTGTCTGGTGTTCAGTCCCTGAGGCCCCTAGTTTCATGGGCTCCTCCTTTTCTCATTATGAGGAAGGCACTGCAGCTCCCATTTTACTGATGGGCAAACTGAGGCTCAGTGAGATTAAATGATCAAGCTCACCCCTACTGGGAATAACATCTGTGTGTGTGTGTGACTTCAGAGCCAGGCTTCTGGGGAGCAGGCTGATTCTATGCTCCTTTCTACCCTGTTTATAGGTATAAAACACTGTCTTCAGCCTTCAGCTGGCATTGTTCATTAAGATTAATAAAATGATGCCTACTTACCTAGAATCAAGGCCTATGGTGTTCTTCACGTCAGTTTGCTAAGCTTCTGAGTGGAAGCATTTGATTTTTGTTATTGTCCGTGGTCTGTGTGACTCACTCATAGCTACAAACCAGCTTCTGTGGCTTCATCTCCCCGGCTTGGGAACTGTTGTGGACTAGAAGACAGCTGAACATCCGAGATGCGTGAACATTTTATATAAATAACTCAGGACAGTGGCCAAGGGGATTTCTATGAGGACCTGGTGACATTTACAAACCTATTATTGCTACTCCAGGTCTCTTTGTCTTTCTCACTGACTCTCAATGGTATGAGAAATGTGTGCTGCACCATATGCGACTTCCAGAAAAACAAGGGTTTAGATGTTGGAGCCATGTAAGGAAAACCTATAGGCTAGAAGTGGGCAGAAAAAGTGGATTCCATGCATCTGAGACCAAGTAGCAACCTGAGTGTGAATGTTATTAGCAGATTTATTTGTAGTAGTCAAACACTACAAATGGCCTAGATGTCCTTCTGTGGGTAAAAAGATACACAAGCTGTGATTTAGCCACACTGTGGAATGCTACACAGCAGTGAAAAGGAACAAACTATTAACATCCACAATTCGGATGTATCTCAAGCATTGGGCCAACTGAAAAAAACCAACCTGTACAGGTTACATACTGTATAACTCAAGTGGCACAGTGTGTTCAAAATGATGGAACAATAGTGATAGAGAACAAACCACTAGTCACCAGGGATAGGGCACAGGGAGGCTTTGACCACAAAGGGGATCTCGAGGGAGGAAGTTATTTCCTGGCAACGGTCCTCTGCATCTTGCTGGGCTGGTAGTTACATGGATCTACACAAGGAATAAAATGTCAGGGAGCTATACACCAACCAACAAACTAAAAGCAGAAAGAAATGGTGAAGTCTGCAGCTTGATTAACAACAATTGGTCATGCAGCAGTGCCAATGTCCTGCTCTCTATAATTGCATTTGGGTCAGTAAAATGTTTTCATTGAAGGAGGCTGAGTGGGTACATAAAAATTACCTGTACACTATTTCTGCAAAGTCTATGAATGTTTAAAATTATTAATTAAATAATTTAATTATTAAAATTATTTGAAAAGTTTATTTTTCAAAGCCTATATAAGAAAGCCACTAGAAATAATTTCTGGATTATCTGGTGTTCTGAATTCTACCCACCATCTTTCCCTTCCAACTGTGTTTTCCTTTTACGTATAATATTGCAATATTGTTTAAAATACCTTTGTTGGCCTATAAAATAGCTTTCCCCCAGGTACAGTGTAGTGATTTAATACCTATATATATATATATATAGTGTTTCATGATCAAAGCAGGGTAGTTAGCATTCTGTCTCTTCAAATATTTACTATTTCTTTGTGTTGGGAAATTTTTCACTCCTCTCTTCCAGTTCTTTATAAAATCTACAATACAGTGAGCTATAGTTAGCTCATTCTGAACTAACTATAGTCATTCTAATGCTGTGGAGCACTAGACCTTCTCCAGCATGACTATGTGTTGGCACCAATCATCCAGCCTCCCTCTAAGCTCTCTCTCTCTCCTCTTCCTCTCTTCTTCCTCTCTCGGCCTGGGTAACCACACTTTTCATCTCAAAAAGTTACGCTGACAACATTTTCAGATTCCACATATGAGTGAGGTCATGCAGTACTTGTCTTTCAGTGCCAGACTTATTTCACTTTGTACACTATTCTCTAGTTCTATCCATGTTGGCATAAATGCAAGATTTCATATTTTTACATCTGAATACTATTCCATCATATATATAACATATATAGTTATATATTATATATAATTATATATTATATTGTATAGTATATATTATATATCATTAATATATAATTATAATTACATATATTATATATATATAATTATGGTTTCTTTAGCCATTCATCCAGCGATGGATACCTTGGTTGATTCTGTATCTTGATTTCAACTTTTTAGGGTTCATACCCTGTAGTGTGATAGCTTAATTGGTAGTTCTATTTCTAGTTGTTGTTTGGGGTTTTTTTAGGACAGTTCACCTCACTGTGTTAGTTTACATTCCCACTAACGATGTGTAAGAGCACCCTCTCCTCTTTATCCTCAACATGTTTTTACCATAACCATTCTAACTGGGATGAGATGCTATCTCATTGTGGTCTTGATTTGCATTTCTCTGATAATTAATGATACTAAGAATTTTTCCTATATTAGTCAATAGTATATCTTCTTTTCAGAAATATCTATTCAAATCATTTGCCTATTTTAAAACCAGTTTTGTTTTGTTTTTTGCTTTTTGGTTTGTTTTTTTTTAGTTTCTTGAATATTTTGGAATTAATTCCCAATCAGATGAATAATTTGAAAATATCTTCTATGCAGGTTGTGTCTTTCTTGGTTGTTTGCTGCATTTCTTTGCTTCTTAGTTTAATGTAACCACAGTTGTCCTTTTCTGCTTTTGTGGCCTGTGCTTTTGGAGTCATACTAAAAAAATCACTGCCTGTACTGATTTCAGTTCAGAAGCACTTCCTCCACGTTTTCTTCTTGTACAGTAATATTTTGAAATCTTCCAATTGGGTCTTTGATCTGCTTTGAGGGGTTTTTTTTATATGGTGAGGGGTAAGAGTTTAAATCCATTCTTCTGGATATGCAGTTTTTCCAGCAACATCTGTGTTAAATAGGCTGTTCTTCCTCCCATGTATGTTTTTGGAATTTTGTTGAGAATTAGTTGCATATAGACATGGGGATTAATTTCTGGGCTATTCTGTTCTGTTGGTCTGTGTTGGGGTTTTTTTTTTTGGTACTGGGGATTGAACTGCTGCTTGCGCAGCAGGCGGCAAAACCACTGAGCTAAATCCCCAGCCTGTGTTGGAATTTTTTAATGATAATATGATGTTTTGGTTACTAGAGCTTTATTGTATGTTTTGAGGTCAGGTATTGTGATGGCTCCAGCTTTATTCTTTTTGCTCAAGATTGCCTTGGCTACTTGGGGTCCTTTGCAGTTCGTCATTCTAAAAGTAATTCTCCATTATGACTCTTTCCAAGCTTCCCTTTCCCCAAACCAATGAGAATGGAGGTTCGAAGAGTTTGTAGTACTTGCTGAAGGGCTAGCAGCTAGTGTGGGGCAGAGGCTATTCTTGAGCCCAGACCTGGTATCTTCTCAACCCCTCCTTCCTCCCATCACACACCTTTCCTTGGAAAGGCTCCTTGCTCTGAGTTCACGATAGGAGGGAGATGTTTGTATAGATTGTGATGTATGGATCAAAATTAGTTGTATGTTTTGAAACCAGATCTAGTCAGGAAAATCTGGGTCATCCATTGAAATCTGATCTGTCTTTTCAAAGCAATAAGCCAGTGTCCCCGGTGTCACTTTAGGCCATACCTCATGAAGTGGATCACAGAAGTTATGTGGCTATTTTCCAGGTGATTGTGAGAGAAGAGACTCAAGGGACTTTAGCAAGGAGGATGGGACAGAGCAGACCCTCCCGGGGGAGGCAGGTGGGAAGGGAGGGGTGACCCACAGGAAGGCAGGATCCTTCACAGCAGGTGCTGAGATGCCAGCTTCTTCCCAGAAATCTGAGGAGTTATTGCCACCTGGCTGGAATTCCTGGAGATCAGCTGCATTCTGGGAAAAGTGCTTGTGCAGTTCTGTAGGGATGGGTGGGCTTTGAGCCAGAATGCCCTTCGTCCAAACTGTCATTTGTCTTAGAAACTCCTGTTGGACCCCTGGACATCTTCTGCCCCTGGATATCTGACTCAGCCTCACTTCTTTGGATAGGTTGGAACATCCTAAAGCATTCTGGGGGCAAATCTACTTTTCTTTCATTGCATCTTCCCCCGAGTGATAGCTGTAGGTTCAAACAGCCCTTTCTTGGTGGAAAATGTCCTTCAGACAAGTGAACACTGAAGCCTGCATTCTAGAGTTTGACAATATTGAGGTCATTTCTTTAAGGAATCATCTGCATTTTTAAACTGTAGGCATTGACCCATTAGTGAATCATGAGATTAATTTAGTGGATCATACCAGCCCTTACAAAAGTAGAATAGGGTAGAAAGTATCAGAACTAGAGGCATGACATGCAGTATGAAGAAGTTTGTCTCATGAACCCACTTCTTGGTGTGTGTGTTTGTGTGCCTGGGGTTCAGGGTGTGACCCAGGTTGGCTCCTGTCACATCTGTGTTTGCTCCTATAGCATAAGTCTGTCCCTGTCTAGACCCCTGGGTGACTTGTTCTTGCCAATGGACTGTAACTGAATGTGACATTTTACTTCTGGGTCAAGGCTGCTCTGACATGGTGGCGAGTTCCTGCAGTGTGTTGGGCCCTCACAATGGCCTGGTGGCCTGGTCCCCAAAGCACTATGGAAAGGGGCACTGCAACAAGCCAGGAAACCTTACACTGATGCTCATGCAAGCAAGAAAAGAACTTGTTTTAAACCATTGATGTTTTGGGACCTGTGCATTAGAGAGCAGCACGTGTGATTCTGATACATCCTCGACCAATTTCTCACTGTGGGGGATGGTCCAGAAAGTTTGAAAAAAACAACTGCTTTATTCTCACCTCCCTTCTTCAGATGAAGAGACTGAGTGTGTCTGTGTGGGTGTGTGTGCATGTGTGTGTGTGCTATATTGGGGGTGTCTCCCCATGGCCTTCTGGATGGGCTGGGATGGAGCCTTGTGTGGGGTAGATGCCATGAGGCTGGAACTGCTTTGTTCCCCTCAGAACCAAGCAGAGCTGACCCCCAGTTTGATCCCAGGCCTGCAATACAGCGCTCAGCTTCCCCTGGCCAGTGTCACCTGGGCCGTTGCTGGTTGCTGCTTCGGAGCTCCCTGTCCCGGAGCAGCTGGAGACAAGGCTGAACCCCACGCTCTGTGGTTAGTATCTCAGCCAGCACGAGGACTGGCAGACTTTCTCTGAATCTCTGAGGTGCAGGTTTCCAAGGAACCCAACAGAGCTTTGTTCCCCCCCCCCCGCCCCCAACAGGCACAGGGCGGGTCGAACACTCGAATGCCCAGCAACCTGCTTCGTATTTAGCCACCCGGTGACTTGGCCTTGGAGGTGGCCTCAGAATTTCACAGTGCTGCCAGCTTGCCACTGGGAAGTTCGAGGCCAACCTCAACCCTACTCTTCACTGCCTTGAGGCTTGAGGCACAGCTTGCTGGCCCCATCATCAGCCTCGAGTTGTGGAGTGGGAAGCGGGTCTGGCCAAGCTGTGAGGGGACCGAGGACAGGGAGTCTGTATACAGGGGCCCAGCCTGGGCAGCTGAGTGGCTATAGGTTCAGGAATAGGCCTGAGGAGGCAGAAGGTGACCATGTGCCTACGGAGGGCCAAGGATGTTGGAAAAGCAGGGGAGGGCAATCTCTTCTTTACACCGTGGCCTCTGCTGGCTTTCCTTTCCTTGGGAGCGCCTATAGGAGGTGATATTACCTTCTCAGGCCCATCAGCTTTTCACCTCTAGCTAGCTAAATACCCCTTCCTTTCTCTGAGTCTGAGTGACATGGGAGGGCTCCTCCTACCAGGCCACTTCCTGAACTACAGTAAGGATGCTGGTGTCCGGGCTCCCATGGCCCACATGACCCGAGTGTGCTCTATTGGCTGTCCTGGAAGGTTCGGCCCATCAAGTATCTGCTGAGGGCCAGGCCCCGTTACAGCAAATGCCTGTGGGAAAATGCACCGCGCTTGCTGCCCTAAGTCCATCCCTCCACATTTCTAGCATTTTCTAAGCAGAAAGTAGGAATGTCTGCCACTCACCACAGCAAGGACTGCCAACTCACATTGGGCCACCTGGCTCCCCACTGAAGCCTTCTGGGACCCCCTCCCAGGCTGGATGCAGGCCTTCCTCTGGACTCAAGGCTAAATTTTGGAGGTACTTTATCCTAATGTAGGATATCTCTTGCACCCTTTTCTGGCAGTTCAAGGGCCATTTTATGTCCTCAGCATCTGCACAGCCTCACACTTTGAGGGCATGGAGGGAAGTGAGTGGACTAATGAGTGAATCCTGTGAGGGTGTCATCCCTGTGTCCAGGGCCCTTCAACTTCCTGTGAGAACCATCCCCTTGACGGATGTGCCTCTTGGTGCAGAAGTTTCTGGATGGACACACAGCCTGAAACTAAGAATGCTGGCTGTAGCAGAGGCAATCATGGGTGGAACTGGGACTGTCAGTGGCTCCTCCAACAGGGTGTGATTGTCCAATGGTAACTCACTCATGGCGGAGTTGGCAACCTGGGCTGGAATCCAGAATTCACATGCAGAGGGTCTGCCCTGGCCCCATCAAAGGTGAGAGGGGCAGCTGCGTTTATGCATGGGTTCTGTTCACATCAGTCCCCTTGCACTTCCCCGTAGCAGAGCGCTTCTTCAGGCTCAGGTAAAGCCCGTCCATGCAGGTGTAGCCAGGACAGAAGCTCCAGCAGCACTGGTTAATCTCCAGGGACGTGGGTGAGGTGCTCCTGGAGGCAGATTCTAGTGCACGTGTGGCTGAAACCACTGGGGAAATCCAGGTCACCCGTACTCAAACGCATTGAGGTGGGCACCAGGCCCTGCAGGAGGCATTGTGACCTACAGGAGGGGAATCCCCTTGCTAACTGGGCCTGGGACTACAGGCAGGCTGAAGATAGGCCCAAACATACAAACTAAGGTACTGATAGTCCTGGCTCTGCCACCCTTTCTAGTTGTTAACACTCTGAGTGCTGCTCTCCAAAATGATGTGTAGGACCCGCAGGCCATGAAAGACTGCTTCAGGGTAGGCCCTAGGCCCCTGGGGTCCATGGCTGTCAACCAAAGGGTGGGACCCCATGACTTCCAGATCAAGAACCCTTCAAACTACCTGTAAGGCAATGTGCCTCGGGCTCCAAACATTCTATCTTGTGTAATCCTCAGTCACCTAGCAGTATCCTGTTTGCAGAAAAGGAAAGTGAGGCCCAGGAGGTTCAGCAACTGTCCTGAATCAGAAAGAAGGGGAACTGGGGTCTTAAGCCTCAGCACTGGGGCATGTGAGGCTGTACTGGCCTCTGGTCCAGGGCTGGGTAGTCTATGCCTGCTCAACCCTGTGCCCACCTCTGCCTGGAACAAGTCAAGCCACAATCTCCATTTCACATTATTTTTTATTATAACTGTACAGAATGGGATCACTTTGCCAAGGATAATCATTTCTTAGATCAGTATGAATTTCAGCATAAAGATGGATGAGAAAAAGTGATAGGATATAAATGGCACTGCTGAGTATTCCATAAATCAAATGAATTGTGGCACTGTGAGGAAAGTCATTATGACAAGGGTTATATCAAGGTGGTCTTCACGCTCTTCACACAAACTTTGTTTTTTCCCAACACTATAAAGAGACCTTTTGGAAGTTAACACTGAGAAAGTAACTTGACCTGTGTGAAGGAAGCTGGGCCTGCTGGCTGCTGTCCTCAGCCCAGTCCAGCCCTGCACCCTGCTCCAAGGCTTCCCATTGCCGCTCTGGACATACAGGCTGGGCCAGGCACGTGTACCCAGGGGCAGATGGAACTGGCTCCGTAGCATATGGAGACCCAAGTCTTCACACACTTATTCTGTAATGACCTCCCCCAGGGGGCAGTTTCTTGGAAAACATTAAAATAAAAACAAAAAGTAAACATGGATCAGGTAAGACAGGTTTTCATTAGGAGAGAGCATGGTAAAGTAAAGGCGGTACTTCTGTGAAGGGTGGCACCCAGACCCCTGCAGCAGTGCCTTGGCACTGCGGGGACTGATATAGCTCAGTCATACTGGAGAAGGCAAACCACAGGGAGGACCTAGTTATTTTTAGAGTCCCATTCATTCTGCAGTGCTATTATTTCTTCCCAGATTGCAGTTAGCACTGAATATTAAGAGGCCATTTCTGCAAGAATAACCCAGTATAATTAAATTTTTAAAGTGTTATATGACCCCTTTGACATACACATGGAATAAGGCAAAATAACTAAATTTCTTTCTCTAGTAGACTAATTCTCAAGTGTAATTTAACAGGTAAATTTTAACTCAGATTTCCAGTATGATGAGTGGAATGCATGAAACACATAGGAACATGTATATAAAAAAAGATGAAAATGGGAATTAATCTAAGCTTAATGTATGTTATTTAACTGCTAATCAAAATGAGACATTCCATTGATTACCATATTTGTTTTTAAAAAGGCTTCATATATCAAGAATTTTAAAAAATGTGCACTGAAACATAAGTACCTGATTTAAAAAACAAAAAAAGAACACATACTCTTTAATAGCACTGTAACTAATAAAAATGCAAACAATGCTCACCAAAGAATAAAAAAGTCACTTAGCAAAAACATTAGGATGCTCTAACTCTGTGAGTCTGGGGCTGGTATATCCATGCCCCAGCCCTCTCATATTTCTTTCCTCTGAGGAGGGGGGAGCTTATTGAGGGGCTGGAAGCAACACCTCTGAGTGAGCTCAGTTCTCACGTGGCACTGACACAGAAGCACATGAGGAAGGAAGAGGACCTGCCCCTGGCCTATGTGCAGGGCTGGAAATTTTGGGGCAACTACTAAATGCCCAGACAATGGCAGGGAACCAGCCTGCAGCCTTCTTGGCCTGGTGGGTGGCCACTGACACTCAGATCTTACACTAGCTGTCAGGGCAAAGGAGATGCTGCGGTGAGCAGATGACAGTGGTCTAGCTGTAATGAGACAGCCAGCTTGGTCCTTTGGTTTCTGTCCTAGGATCCTGGCAGGACAGCTCCACACCTCACAGAACAGAACACAGACACCTTCCACAGGCAAATCCTTTGTGAGACAGCAACTGTGGCACCCTTTGCACTGGTGCAAGCCACTCACTGTATGGGGACCCTGGAGCTTACAAAGAGTTGTCGCAGGGACATGTACTGGTAACAACTTACTCAAAGGTGCAGAAGCCAGAGAGGTATCAGTGTACCTGTCAAGCAAATGCCCAACTGGGGAAGACCAGACAACCCTGGTAGCTGGCAAAACCAGAATTGTTATTTGCCTTAATATGGTGATGCTCTGAGAGATTTCTCTGCCAGAGTTTATGATCAAACCATAGAGCCAATTAGAACCTACTTTGCAGTGGGTGACTTGAGAGTCATCCCATTTTCTTGTAGCTGGAGTGGGAAATGTCATTATCACACTTGTCATCAGAGAAATACATGGTGAGCCGTGGGTGGGTACAAACACTTTCATGCTTAGCTTTCATTTACAGTTATCACAAAGCTGCCACTGCTCAGAGACCTAGAGAGCCAGTCCTCCCTGAGGTGAAATGTGCCCTGTGTTGGTAAGCAACCCTCTGGCCCCCTGCAGCTTGCCTAGGTGGAGGTGAGGAGAGGTGTCCTTTCCAGAGTCTTCTTCCTTTAAGGAGAGAAAGGGCTCATGCTGCTTTGTGTCCATCATGGCTTCCTAAGCTGCCAACTGAGGAGGGCAGAGCCTGTCATCTGTGCTGAAGCTCAGGAAGGTACCTCCTGGAAATGGTGCCCAGGATACAGAGTTCACAGCTGAGTACAGGTCCTGAACTGAATCTTAGAAAGGGAAAGGGCTGTGTAGAAACCCTGCATCCTCTAGGCACCTGGAATGTTCTCAAGGAAGCCCTGCTTCTTATAGAAGGGACTCCAGGTCGAATTCTCTGCCCCTGCTACCTTAAGGCTATGGATGGGCTCCAGCATGGGTATTTTCCCTGACTCCCCAGTTAACAGATAAATACAGCTCTGAAACTAGAGAAGCTTTACCAGAAAATTGACTGAAAGATGTTGATCCCATAATCTAAGTCAGGGTCACATTTTCCAACTCAAGATAATAATATTCCAACTCAGGATAATAATATTCCTATAACTTCTGAAATCAGTGCAGCTAAGACTGGCTTAAAGTGACCTTTTTTTTTTTTGGATAGGAAAGAGTCTAAAAGATGAAATACAACTATTTCTGGAGAAACAGTAATGGTTAAAGTATATTCAAGCCTCAGGACTTTAAATGTATTCTTTAACAAATGAAAAGAATATAATACCACATCATACCTAAGTATGATTCCTAAGTTTAGACCCTTTTTCTAAAGATCATTATAACTGAGAAGTCAGTAACAGGTTTTCCCTAGCCCTGGAATCCACTCTCTAGGTGATTCTATTGCACTTGGTTCTACTATATGGCTTCCCAAGATAGGGATGAAGTAGGTTGAGACAGACTTTCACTGAGTAATTTTTTCCTGATATCGACCAAGTTTTCTGTGGCTGATGTTGAGGGAGGGGAAGATTTGAAGCCAACTTCTCTTCCTCCTAAGTATAACTGATGGGGTGATTGGACCCTCTTAGTTGGGGGAGGAGGGAACAGAGGAAGAGTAATTCTGAGTGTGGTGTTATCTTTTCTGACAGTGAGTGTGGTGCTGTGTACTTAATCCAGCTCTAATTCAGAGCAAGGGCAATGTGCACGTCAAGTGAGGACCCAGAAAGCTCTGCTTGCATTTTGGTGAACATAATTGCTCTGTGTGCTTTGTGGCCATATTTGCTTCTTGCAAAGGGTTCCAAAGGATGTACCACTGCCAAACACATGCTGGGAAAGAAGTGCTGATATCAGATGCGTCTCTGTTGGAAAAGCCTTAAGGCCACTGAGGGGATGGCTGGGTCCTTGTGGTCAAATGTCCAAGGGGCTTACAATGGTGAAGCCAGAGTCCTTGCTGCTGTCATCATCAGGGCTGGAGCTGGGGTTGCTGGAGGAAGCTGAAGCTGGACTCATCAGTGGGTCTGAGAACACCAGTGGGGAGCAGGCTGGGGCCTGGTTTTTCCCAGATGCGCTTCTGAGGTTGCAAAGAGGCTGGGCCTGGCTTGAGAATGGCCCCCTGGCAGTGCTCCCCTCATCTTCCTTGGAAACCAAGATGAAGTCATCTGAACTCCCTCTGTCTTTGCACCCTGTTGTTTCTGAAGAGGCCTGTGAAATATGGAGAAAATAACAGGTGAATGAAAGAAGAAACTTACAGAGAACTGAGTAGAGGGCTCTGTGATCTGGGGAACACTCCAGGATGTCTGGCCACCTTACCCTGTGCTCTACCTTGGGAAGATGCAGTGTTTGGTCCTGCGGTCTGGAAGCCCAAGTATTTAGCATTTAGGATCTATAGCATCCTGAGCCCTCTGAAGCTGAATGCTGGCTTCCCAGCAGAACAAAGCCAGGTGCCTGCTTGGTAAGCTGCATCTATGCTAGAGGCCAGGCTCAGGAGTCAGCAACAGGTGGCAGGTAGCATCCCTCCCAGTCTCATGTGGAACCTCTAGTACAAACCCCTTATCCTCCAAAAGCTTTAATTTTCTCATCTGTGAAACAGGAATAAAGGCTGTATTTCCCTCCTAGAGTGTGGTCAGTGAAGTGAGATGATGCGTGCAGATGTGAACCTCACAAGACTGGTTCCCTAATGTGAGCTGCCACATTTGGAGTGGTTTTACTACCAGCTTGAAGAATAGCTTTCAGAGGGCCTACTGTATTATCTCATAAATCTCAGAGCAAGCTCATTTTGGTATGCACTTGGTGGTATCCTGGGGCAATAGTGTTAAGTATAGCTTCTATAAGTAGGAAAACCAAGAATGGCAATTAATTGCATACTATAGAGATAGAATTGCTTTAGTCTACAGTTCTTTTTTTTCTAAGCAATCAGGAGAGGCCTTTTATTTTTAAATTTAAGGACATTAACATCCATCGACACAGGTAAAGGTTTTGGGTTAGCAAAACTATAATTTGACCAAGGATGTCTGATGCCAGTTGGCAGAAACAAGACATTCTCCAGGGTTGACATACACTGATGGAGTGCCCACACAGCCTCGCCAACCTGCCTACTGGCAGCACAGGGGGAAACTAGAGCAAGTTCTGAAGTCAAAAGTGCCCTCTGCATCCCTTGGCTTCCTGACTGGCACAGCCTAGGCCATCTGGGGGCTGTGTACAGTGCCTTGAATGGAATTGGCAGCACTTCCGAGGGAAATCTGGCCTTGCTGCCTCACTGCCAGGGCCTTGTCCAAATCTCATGTCTTTCTTTGTAATATGGAGGGAAGTGGCTAAATAATGGCTCAGGCTCTTTCAGACAGCTGGAAAGCAGAAACAGTTTTAAGGTTACAGCAGGCTCGGAGGCCCCCCATTTTGAATTCTGAAGCTGATGACATTCTGTGAATACAAGGCACTCTGGTAGGAGAGGAATGATAGAAAATGGCACTGACATAGGGCTGCTGGATAAAGAAGGGCTGTCTCTTTTCTGAGTTGGAGGCTCATCCCCACTGCTGTCTCTGTAAAGAGCACTGGAAACAGCCATGCTACCTTGGGGAGTGGGGATTCTCCTCCACACAGGCAGGAAGCACCCAAAGCCACTGGGGAATCAACACAGGACCTCAGGTTTAACCTTCTGCTCTGAGTGTGGTCTGCTATCAGGCACTGTAAACTGTGCCAGCCTTAATTTCTCCTAACAGGGCTCCGGGTGGGATGGCTCAGGAGAGCTTACCTCAGGCTGAAAATGAAAGAGCACGTTCAGTGCTCTTGCTTTCATAGCGGTTCCTCTATTACAAAGATACCATGGCCACTTACAGGGAGACATCAGCAATACTCTGAAGAGGAGAAATAGTTCTGACAGCCCATAACCAGAAGTAAGGATGGTTCTTCCCCTTACTCTATCTGATTCCCAGATAAGAGCCATAGCCTGGCTTAGATAAAGCAAGTTAGAGCTGACAGAAACTTTTAATTTTATTTTCTTTTTTAACCCTCACTTCTTCCTTGTCAGTATTACAGATCATGAAAGGAAGCCCAGATAGGGAACCTGGTAGCTTGGCCAACATCACATACCATTTATATAATTTACTCAAGTTTTGTAAATTCCCAAGTCAGTCCTCTGTTTATGCTAAACACAAGAGTTGAGCAATTAGAATGGCTATAGTATGACATAGAAAGATATTAAAAAAACAAAACGAAAAACCTGGAACCCAAGTACCAGTAAGGCATGTGATGGGTTGTGCTGACTGATGAATCCTGGGTCTGACAAAAGTCCTGCCTTCTCCTGTGATAGATGTGGGAGTTCACATGTCCCTTTAGGAGTGACATCTTAAAAGATTTTTTTTTTTGCTTCGAAGAATACAGTTTCATGTGTCTGCTGTTTTCAGAGCTTGAGGTAAGATTGGTAAATCAAATAGAACATGTGCCACATGAGCACCAAAACAGTGGGGAGCAGACATAGGCATTCCCACAGAGGGAATGCCTCTTCACAGTTCCTGATGGGGAGGGGCACTGGCAGGAGCCCACGGCTGACCTCACGGTGGGGCAAGCCAGTCCTAAGTTAGGGACAAGCTATCCCACAGTGCACTGCAGACCTAACATCTCTCCTGAAGGCATCTCCAGAACCGGCCTAGCACTGTTCTCCCCACTCCTGGCCACCTGTACTTAGAAGCTCATGATAGCACAGACTATATCGTATAACCCTGAACACTTAGTACCTGGCAGAGCAGGCCCCCAGTACACATTTGGAAGCTTTCAGAATTCCCACTTGGCACACTTGGGATGGCACAGTCCTGGACAAAGCTCACCTTTGACAGACAGAATCTCCCACCTCTCCCCCAATATGCCATAAGAAGGAAAAATTCAACCAGCTCCAAGCCTTGGAATGCACGCATTCCTGCCTGTCAGATTCCTTATCAATCTAGTCCAGACTCTTGGGCTTTGCAGTAGAAGGCTCCATGTACTTAGTCTTTCTGATTTGCTTGCATCTGATATTTTTCTTGCCTTCCCTCCTCTCAAGGAGAGAGAAGAGCACGGGTTCCTTCCTTATCCCTTCCTCAGTAAAATCTTCAAGAGCACGGTTTTCTTTTCAACAAACTACTAAATATTACAGAAAAGGGGCCACAGCAGGGAACAGAAGCCCTTCTGTTTTCCCTTGTCGGGTCTTCAGGCCCTGAAGGGGCTATGTCTCAGAAACGCATGCAGAGGTGAAGGGTCTCCTGGCTGTGTCTGAATGAGCCCTGTAAGAACAAGGGCATAAAACATTTCCTCTCATATATATCCCAGAACTAGTTCATCTTGGGTATGGAGGTAGCAGGTGGAACTGGTGGGTTTCTTAGCTGCTAGGCAGGAACTGTTAGGGTGAAGCTGCTGCCTCCTATGATGATGGCTAACATAATTCAATTTGTTTCAGATAAGGACTTCCAGTGAAGACTACAAGGGACCATTCAAAGCAGCTCCAGTCACTCAGCCCCTCTTTTAGGTGACCTAGAGTAAATTTTGCTCATTATAATCTCCTTAGAATGCTAAATTCTCTGCCCTAGAGGTTTTCCTGTCTGCCACCTTAAATGTGCAATGTAGGAAACGTGATCTTTAACTCTACATATGCAGGGATGTGTCCACTTCTACATGTGATGACAAGTCTCTCTAATATGAATATGTTAAGTCTCCCCAACAAAATTCTCTTGATTCCTTTGTTCAAGGAGACACTATTCTGGAGTCATCCCCAATGCTCTTCTCATTTGCTACTGGTAATAAGCCTGTTGCCACTCCTCTATCTTGGTTGTGCTTACTGGTTTTGCCCTCACTCATGAAGGTGTGAATCTACTGTGTTCAGTTACATGCTGGTGACCCAAGTAGGACTGCGGCAGCTCTCCCAGGCTATCTCCTGTGCTGATACGTGAAGGCTCCCTCTTGGCACTTGACTTGCTGGCTCTGCCTGCCGTCATCTGGACAAACTTAGCAGCCACTCTGAACCTTCTTTGAAAGTTCCTTCAGATCAGCGAGTAGTACCAGACCCTGGAGTAGGCTAACTGAGCCCCAGTAATAAACTGAAGGAGGACCCAGGTCAGGGAAGTACACACGATGGTCGGATCTCTGGGAAAGGCTGAAATGGAGGCTGTTCAGGGCTACCTGACTGCTGAAAGCCTCAATACAGAAAACTTTGCAGATCTATATCAAGGTAAAAGAAATCAAATCCTAAAGTTCCAGAGAGAAATGTGACTTTCTGATATTCTGGAAACCCCCCTTGTAATGAGTTTAAATGTTCTGAAATCTTTTTATACTGGACCAAAATTTAAATATTATAAATTGTAGAGTTGTGGGATTTGCATTTTTGCATTCTGACCATTTTTGCCAGCCTTTAAGTGGCTGGTGTATTAATTAGCTTTTCCTTGTTGGGACAAAATACCTGACATATCCAAATTAAGGGAGAAAAGGTTGGCTCACAATTTCAAGTCCATGACCTGCTAGCTCCAAGGAAGAAAGGGCACGTCAGGAAAGCTGTTCAGCTCATGGCAGCTGGGAAGCCAAGCAGAAGAGCTACAGAGAGAGGAAGGGGCTAGGAACAGGATATAGCCTTCAGAGACATACCCCTAGTAACCTACTTCCTTCATCTGGGTCCCACCTCCTAATAGTCCATTCAGCTATGAACCCCTTTCAATACTTGCATTATTGGGGGACACTTCATATTTAAATCACAACAGCTAGTACAGGCAAACAGGCATCCATACTACAGGAGAGACTGCTGGGCTGTCTCCATCACTGGCAGATGTGTGAGTATTTGTCAATGAATAAGAAACAGATGGTCTTTTTCTTTGGAACGCATTATGGCAACTATATGATCTGGGAGCCAGAAGAAATGGCCTGAGGATGGGTCTCTAAAGTATAATACTATTCTGCAACCAGATTTATTCTGTAAGGAGGAGGGGAAAATGGGATGAAATTCCCTATGTACAGTGTTTTATGGCCGTGTATCAGAAGGAGGGACTCCAAAAGAAATAAAAGTTAACAAGAATGAAGGTTAAATCTTTGACCAAGAAGGGAAACCACTCCCAGTTTTTGAGTCTACTGGAGGATGACTACCCCACTTTATACTTTTCCCCCAGGTCGGGGAAAAAAGTGTCTCCCACTGCTACTTAAGGTCTTGCTAAGCAGGTAGATCAGCCGCCTTTGTGCCCTTCTGAGTCTAATCCCCTGATTTTATTATAACTTCTGTACAATTTTGATACCTGAGAGCAAAAGTCAGCAAACTATTGCCAAATCTGACTGATAGCCTGTTTTTGCATGGTCCTCAACCACAGAATGATTCACACATTTTTAAAAGGTGGTTGTTGTGTTTTAGATATAAAATGCCCCTCCAAAGACTCTTGTATTTGGAAGGTTATTGGCTCATTGGGGCACTATATTCTTCAGTGGATTAGTCCACTGATGAGTTCATAGCTGAACTGCTGTTAGGAGGTGGGGCCTCATTAGAGGTGGGTCACTGGTGGCACATGCTGGAAGGCTCCCAGACGCCTCCTCCTCTTCCTGGCTGCCATGGGATAAGCAGCTCTCCTCTGCCAGGCCCTTCCACCATGCTGTTTCTGCCTTAGAGCCAGCAAAATTTGGACTGTACCCATAGGAAATTGTGAGCCAAATAAAACTCTCCTTTAAACTGTATGGGTTGGTGTTATGATTTGGGTCTAGATGTCCCCCCAAATCCTCATGCAGTCATAGGTGGCTGAATCTAGAGTATACGGTGCTGGGATTATGGAGGTGTGATTACTAAATCAGTACATTGGTTTGGCACTGCCCTAGTCCTGGTAGTCCGGATACAATATAAGGGACAGAAGAGACTTCTCTTCTCCCTTGTTCCTTTTGCTGTCTTCCGGCACCATGGACTATTGTCCCTCTGCCATGTGCTACCTGGCCTTGGAGCCAGACAATTATAGACTGAAACCTCTACAAACTGTGAGCTAAATTAGCCTTTCCTCCTCTAACTTTGGATATCAGGTATTTTGTCTCAGCAATGAGAAAAAAGTAAGACAATTGGGTATTTTGCTTCAGAGACTGAAGAGTGACAAAGACAGAGACAACCATATGTGGCCTGGAAATCCTAAAATATTTACTATCTGGCCCATTATAGAAAAAGTTTAGTGACCCTTGCCTTAGAAGATGGACATTAACTACAAGTTCTTTTCCATGAAGGCAAGAAAGTAACTTTGGTTAAAAAAAAAGGTTCAAGCCAAGTGAAATCCACTGAAGACAGCACTAGGAAAGCATGGAAAGTACTGCTTGTGCTAAAGGAATGGAGACACAAGCTGAGGCCAACTGACCAATAATTGTGACAGATCTGGCTTTGAGTCTCATAAAATGAGAATGGTAGGAGGCTTAGGCCAGTGCTGCTGCACACAGGTTTATAGGTTATGCACTGCAGAACTCTAAGAGTCCTTAGTCTCAACTACCATAGTGAATAGCAGCACCTCTAGTACTAGAGTGTACAACCTACACAGCTGGATACAGAATCCCTGGCTTGGGCTACTTGTGGTATTTCACAGCTGAACTTCACATGTGGTGATCTGAAATAATCTGGTAGGGCTTTTCTCATTTATAAGTTTGAAGAACTTCTGTCATTGTGTTCCCACTGAGTTAATGTAATACTTCATCAGAGCTACTGTACCTGTTTGGTGGCCCCAGAAACTTGGCTGCTGTGTCCCTGGCCGCTGGAGCAATAGTGGTCATCTGCAATGGTGATCTGCTCATTCTCCTCGGCCTCCAGCTGGCTCTGATTGAAACGCAGGGAACCTTTCAGAATGTCTTTGATCTATTTTCAAAATAGAATATAATAAAAAATGAATGAGTTGTTTAAATTCTAGCTGAATCTCTCAAATTCTAAGTAGACTTATCTATGGTTTCAGCTCTTTGTGGTCCATTGCAGTTCAAAAATATCAGAGAAAATTCTAGAAATTAACAATTGAAATAAAGAATTATGCACCATCCTGAGTAGCCTGATGAAATCTCTTGCTGTCCCATTTCAACCTACCTAGAATTACATCGTCCAGAGTATCCATGCTCTAAATGCTATTGTCTTGGTTATTATATCAAATGTCACAGTATCACTATATTTGTGTTCAGGTCACCTGTATATAGAGGCCAAACACCACAAACATCTCACTTCATCTCTTCAAGTAGTCATTGTATCATCTCATACCATCACAAGGAAGGCAAATTCAATACAATAAAAGTTTCTGAGATACCACATTAATATAACTTTTATTACAGTATGATGTTATTATAATTTACTGTGCCCCATTTATAAATTAAACCTTATTCTAGATATTTATGTATAGGAAAAACATACAGAACTATCCATGGTTTTAGACATGCACTGAGGGCCTTAGAATCTATCCCCTGCAGATAAGGTGGAAATACTATTGTACAAATGTTAACATTTTACTATAAGAAAGATATAATGGGCAAAACCCCCAACTTTATCAAAGCTGAAGACTTAGCAATGACCAAGGAAAATTTCAGGGTGTTACCGGCCAGGTTTTCCCAAGGGTCAAACATGGGCATCACATCTCTGGCAGTTACCTTAAAGAAAAAAGCACCATTTGCCTGAAAAGCCAGGGCAAGTGAGCAGCCTGATCTACTAAAGTGGCTCCACCTGAGCTGGAGCTGTTCATGACACAGGCAGACATTTGGGAACAACATACTCCTTCTCATTGACATTTGTATTCCTATTTAGAGCTGCAGGATTGAGGTGACTTTGGCTTTTGAGGGCGTGAGACCTGCTGTAGGTAGTGATTATGACACTCCAAGGATATACTTATATTTGTGAATGAATGATTGACTGAACATGATGCTGGGCCACACCATAATAGCTCTCAATGAGGAATAAAGAAGGGGAAAGATGAGAAATGTAAAACCCATTTGGGCTACAAGACATAATTACTAGAAGGAGCAAGGGGCATAGAGAAGTAGAAATTTGGGAGGGGCTCTGCCTGGGAGGATATGAGGAGCAATGGGACAGTGGTTGTAATATCATGGTACACAGGCACCAAATGGGTGGCCTGCAGGACACAATAATAATGTCAGAGTAGTGCACATACCTGTTTTAATCCTGCCAGGGACACCAGAATTTGGTCTTCTTTTTCCAAATTTTCTTGTAAAATCACATCTTGGATATTTACTGAAAATAGAATGACATTTTATAACAAATGAGTATAACTTACATGTTGTCGTACCACAACTTTAGACAAGGTTGAGAATTTTTCTGCCAAATTTCATAGCAACTATCACACCAAAGATGCCCTGTAAAGTACAGATGGAGAGTAGGGAGGGCAGCACTAAGCCTGGTATGCAGCCCTCCCCTCAAGATTGCAGAGTATGCTTTGATCATGACAGATATGGTTTTACTTCCAATGAAAAACCAGGGCACCTTTTACTAATGAAGGATGTGACCAACAGCCAGGAGCATCTGTCCAATCTCAAGGAGGAAGCTTTGTGGCCAGAGCTTCCTACACTGCCTTACAGCCCAATGGTGTTAGCAGACCTCTGTAAAGTCTAGTTTCTCCCATATGACTCAAACTAATAAATTGTCTTTAAGGGTTTGTAAGATTAAATCATGTTACTGTTTCAAGGTAATAGTGTAACTGCCATGGGCTGAGATGGCCCTTCGTCTCTTCCCTGCGCCCTTTCTCCTCCATAGATTAGAGAGTCAGACACAGTCTGTTTAAGATTGTAGATCCTGGTTGGCACAGCCCCAGGAGACAGTTACATTATGTATCTTTATTCCTTTTCTGCACATGGTCTGATCACAAGATAATCACGTTCAGCCTAGGCCACATGGCACTAGCTACCCCGCCTTCCTACACTATAAATAAAGAGCACAGTGGAGCCAGGCGGTCATTAGCTCATCAGGCTATGGTCCCACCTGGTCCCAGCTATCAAGAATAATCTTGGTATGTATCTTATTATTTTCCATTTTTTTCTTCACCTCCCACCGCTCTTCGCAGCATCGGACCCTATGCTGTGTGGGTTGTAGCATAAAACAAAGGACAAAATGCACTAGAGAGACTCCTTAGATGCTGATGCCCATGGAGTTGGCATGCCTTAACCCAATATCTTCACAGGAACTGTTTTTCTGTCTCCAGATGGCTCAGAGCCACATTAGGAGTATTTCCTCCAGCCCTAACCTAAAGGACCTGCCAAGCTAGCTTCTGACTCAGGCCTGGCATCACATTCAGTTGCACAGTAATACATTACACATGGTCCTTACCCTCCAGAACCCTGGAGGACATGCATAGCCTTGTCAAGGACTGTGGCTTACTGAAGTGGGATTCTCAGGAGGAAGAGTGAAAACACACCCCTGGGAATGTACAGGAGGATGCATGGGGCAGGGCAGGAATAAACAACTAAACACATTTAAAAACTACTGATAGGCATACTCATTTAAGAATTGCTACAATAAATAGGTTCATACCCCACAAACATCATCTGCATTCTTTTCTGTGGGCTTAAAGAACTTACTCCATTTATAATGTCTTATATGGTATATATTCTGTCACTCATTTAACATCATCCCAGGTTCTACCTGTGACTCTTAAGAGTTCATGGTTGGTCCTAACAGCCACCAGAGCTAGTATATGACCTTTGCTCACCTGGTGCCCACAGGTTGAGGCAGAGCCAGCACACTTGGCCTGGCATTGGTTTCCAAATCTATGTAGACCAGCCCCCCCCTTTTTGTTAAACATTCTGCTTCAATGCTGTTTTCTCTGAATAGTCTTCCTGCCCACCCAACAAAAGTAGCCTCCAAGTCACTTTCTAGTTTTATCACATCAAATATTTTACCACTTACCATCTTACATCATTGAATGTATGTGCTGGCTTATTTATTGTTGACCTCCCCCAACAGGATAAAACTCTTGAAAATGTTCTTGCTCAGGGATATATTTGCAACCCTAAGAATAATACCTAGTGCACTGTGGGTTCATAATAAGTATGAATTGAATGAATTAAGGAATGAACCAGCATGGAAACACACTTCAGGAACTTGCATTTCAAAACACTGTTATTCTAAAAGGTAGTTCCAGTAAGGGGCAAAACAAAGAGTGATCCCATCAACATGCTTCCAGCCTGACCATGTACCTAAATCCTAAATCCCTAAAACTTCAGTAAGAATAAATCTATAAACTATGCTGACAAGTCCTCTTATATACTGCAGCAGAAAAACAGCAGCTTTTATTTACTTTGAAAACCTGACCGTAGTTCTTGACTAATAGAAAGTCCTGCTCCAAAACAAGAAGTTGAATGGGAACAGAATAAAAGAGATATAATTACAGAGAAAATGTGTTTTGGTTTTCTTGAAAGCTTATAACAATTTGTTCTCCCTTAAAAAAAAAAAAAAAGAATCCACTCAGTAAGACATTAACAAAAGCCAACTGAAGAAAACTCACAAAAACCAGTTACGCAGGTCTTTTAAAGGTCTGAAAAAGGCTACTTTAAAAGCACAGCTATAAGGGCCAGAGGGCTGGTGAAGGCAGCAGGGTAGGGTAGTTGGGTGGCTTGGCAGGGGTCAAAATTCTCTACTCCTGCAAGAAAGCTCAACCAAGGAAGGCGGGAGCATCAGGACATCTGTAGGAAGCATAAAGAGCCTCTTAGGTCCAAGGAACTAATGGAAAGTTGGGCCCTGGAAGCCATACTCACAAAGCAGGGGCGTAGCAAAAAGGGGAAGCCTGTAGAAGCCAAATCTGAATTGTTTTTGATTGTCAAGTTTAAACCCTTAGACTGACACTGATGAGAATGGAACTTTACAGCAACATTTCTACACATCCGGGTTTAGGAACACAGATTATTACTTTAATATAGAGGTACTTTCTGCATAAGATCTTACAAAATCATGCTGGCCACACTGCCTGAAAATCTTATGAATTAGGAAGTCCTAGCCCACTTTTCTCAGATGCCCTGCTTGGCTGTGAGCCTTCTACACAAGAGTGGCAGCAGGGACACTTGCAGCGGTATGATGAAAAAGGGGAGTGGTAGAGAAGGTGAATGATACTGATGTGTTAGGAAGACAGTACAATGAATACCCCTTGTCTTTGTTGTCCTCTAGAGCTCTCTCAGAGAATGAGCAACTAAGGAACCTCATTCCTCAATACACAATGACTCTAGGTCTAATGAGCTGGCAGCACTGCTAGTGGGCCACTCCACCCTCCACTCCTTCCTCACCAGCATAAGAGATTTTATTCAGGGCAGCACTGTAGGCATGCACTTATTCTTGCAGCTGAGTTGGTCATGTGACACTGCTCTGGCCAATCTGAAGTATAAGAGCCGTGTCATGTGACACCGCTCTGGGAAAGCTTCTCATGGGGGATTCAGTTCATGCCTTTGGGGACTTTACTCTTACCCAGCTGCAAGCCTAAAATGTGGCAGGAGTTCTACAAATCACTCTGCAAGTATGTAGAAGAAGATCAAGGCTTATGGAGAGAGAGAGAGAGAGAGAGAGAGAGAGAGAGAGATCCAGAGCCTTGGATTTAGCAGCTGTGTGCCCTCACCCAGTAATTCTTTAGACTTATTTTTTGATGATATCAAAGATCACTTTTTAGGATTGGATAAAAACACAGAGCTTCTCCCTGAAAACTCACATACAAATATAATGTTCAAGAGTAAACTTGTTTCAATTAATTAAGCTAACCTGGCTCACTTTAAAAAAAAATCCAGGGCACAGAAATCCAAATTAAACCAAAAGGGCCTGCTCAGAGACTGTTAAATGTTTTGAAAACAAGAATTTTATGAAGAATCCATTTTATGAAGATTACTGACCATTAAATCCTTTTCCTAACCAGTTCCACAATAGACTGATTTAAGGTAGCATTTATGAACACTACTAACATACAATATCCTAGTAAGAAGCCTACTGTTTTATGTAAGTTCATCTGCATGAAAAGAAAATCTTTTCATGTCTTAAAATAGTAAAGGCAGAAATATGAAATGTTTAAATTTGCAACATGATGTATGACTTATCACAGAAAAAGGCAGAATACATTATACTATAAAGGATCTTTGTTTCTTGTAGATTACAGTTTTATTATCTTCTGATACTTAAGTATTGTATATTAGAATTACTAGAGCACTGAAACTAAAGGAAAACAGCCACTAGCTAGAGTAATTTCTGTAGAAATTACTCATAAAAATCTTATTCACATAACTGTCATGGTAACTCCTCTATTTTTCTATCATTTTTTGGGGGGGGGGTACCGGGGATCGAACTTAGGTCCTTGTGGTTGCGAAGCAGGCGGCAGAACCACTGAGCTTAATCCCCGGTCCAGATCTATTTTTTTTTTGGTACTGGGGATCGAACTCAGGACCTTGTGTGAGGCAGGCGGCAGAACCACTGAGCTAAATCCCTGGCCCAACTCCGCTATTTTTAATGAAATATGAAAGCCACAAAAAATTTCTAGCCTTTTAAAAGTAACAGAAATGGCACACCAAATACTTTTTCAATTTCTTAACTTTATATTTTTCAGTGCTAGAATTTTAAAAAAAGGTGTTTTTATCTAAATGTTTTGAACAGCTGGTGCAAAAGGTGACATAAGCCTTCTCAGGGGTAATGAAAACGGGTAGGAGTAGAACTTACATCTATCTATAACTAGGTGGATCTGGGCAAGGCACTAACCATCTTTGTGCCTGCAGGGCAGGAATGGTGCCTCCCCATAGGGTGGCTCTAAAGAGCAAAGGAGATAGCCCAGAACTGTCAGCACAGTACCCAGCAATACAGAAGCTCAGGATCCACTGCTTTCATTTCTGTGTGGCCACATACCTCACTAACATCCCAGCAAGCATCTACATGAGTACTATCATTTGTGAAAAAGAAGCTCAGGAATACACTGGATCTGAACTCTTTGCTAGCTAGCTGTGCCATTCATGTTTCCTAAAAAAGAAAAGATAAGCCCTGGCTTTCTTATCTATGAAATAAAGATTTGCTGATATGTCTTCTAGGGCTTTTCTATCTTTAATATTCTAAAATACTATAAGCTACAGAATGCTCCACAAAAGCATACTTCCTTTATTCACTTTATTTCTTTATTCATTGGATTTAATCCTCCCATTGCGTGTATAAATCATCAATGAAAAGACAAGCTGCTATGTGCAATTTGTAATAGCTAAAACTTGGAAACAGCCCAAATGCCCATCAACTGGAAACTGGATAAAGAAAATGTGGTTTTTTAATAAAATGGAGTACTACTCAGCCATAAAAAATGAGAAATTAGAGACATTTATAGCTAAGTGGATGCACAATGATGCGATACTCTTAAGTGAAATAAATAGGACACACATGTGTAAATACCGAATAGTTTCTCTGGTGTGAGAAACTGAAAGTGTAAATAAGGACTAAATGTATAATAGGTAATGTGAAATAGGAAGAAAAGGGGCAAAGGGGAAGGAAGTGGGAGGGCTAGGGGAAAGGATAGAAGGGAATGGGATTAATATGAGAAAATGGAAAAATAGGAACAAAATCTTTGTAAATAGAGAGGACTGGAGGGGTTGAAGGGAGGGCTAGGCAAGGGTGAAAAATAAGAACCAAGAGAGACTATGTAAAGGTGCAAATTTCCAATGATGAATGTCATTATATTGTATACCTAAAATGTACCAATCATTAGAATGAATAATCGATAATGTAAAATAGGAAGGAAGAAAAGGTCCAAAGGGGTAGGGGTAGTGGGAGGGGCAGGGAAAAGGAAAGAAGGGAAAGGAAAAATGCTGAGAAATGGAAAAAATGGAAATAAAGTCTTTGTAAATAGGGCAGGATGGAGGGTGTGAAGGGAGGACTAGGAATGGGGAAAAAATAAGAACCAAGATGCATTATGTAAAGGTACAATTCCCAATGAGAAATGTAATTGTGTTGTATACCTACAATGTACCAAGAAAAGAATTTAATAAAAAAAAAAAGACAAGCTGCTAGACACTTAAGTGTCTAAATACCAAACAACTAATGGAAACATCTCAATTCCAAGCAGGCTGGTGTGGGCATGAAAACCCAGCAGAGTGAACAGCTTAAATACTTGCTGCAAACAGTCTGCAGTATGGCCTAGCTGCTCATAGATCAGACAAGTATAGGTTGCTCACCCACATGCAATTATGTGTGAAATTTGGAAAATCTAAAAATAGCCTAATCTCTGTCACAGAAGTTAATACTGTCAGTGGCTTTCTACTCAACTGTCAGGCTGACAAGAAAGGGGCTAACTATAGTGATGGAAAGATGAACACGTAAAAAAGGTCTTCTGAAGTTGACAGGAAAAGTTTGGATTTAATAAAACACTAATTTTCAGTTCCAGTCTCTAAATCTTTGGCTTTCAAGTTGCTCAATTACCTGGAAGTAATAAAATTAGAATTTTGGTAGAGTTTTGCAAAACAAATACCCTTTCAGTTTGGGTTCCAGAGCCAAGAGGAAATGCTCAGCCTGTCAATTTTATTACCTGTATAATTCAAGAGCCATTTGAACAAACACTATTATGTTTCTTTGAGAGGTTTTTCTCTGTATTTGTTCTGCTACTCAGTTACAAAAACAGTCTTGAATAGTACCTGATGTTTTAAGATATTTATTGAATGTCTGATAAAAACAGGGTGACAAGGAGTTCTTGAGATGAACAGAACTTAAAGAAAATAGTTAACATTTGCAAAGGATGCAGAGAAATAACTACTAGAATCAGCCTGAGACAGTTCTCATAGCCTGAGGCCCAGTGCATGTGGAGGCTTAATAGTCCCCAAGTCACAAAGTGCTGGTGTATCGTGATGGGATGTGATTAAATTACTCCTGTGTAAAGAGTTCACACACCTAATCTTAGAACCAACATGTCAAAATTCCAGCATCTTTTGATAAAGGAATACTCAGTTGAGTATTGGGAAATGTAGTACTAGTTGTAGCTCTTCAACTAACTTCTTGTGGGGCCTCAGAACTGAGCTATATGGTCACAGACTGGGTAAGCCTCAGGTTTGCTCCTAAGGAAAATCAGTTGAGAGAAAATAGATGATTCCCACTGACTATGCACTTTGGGGCATGCCTGGAGCTAGAACTTTTAAATATATTTTGGAAACAAACTGGCAAGACAGACATTCTTATCTCCATTTCATATATGAGAACATACTCATAAGCTGGCCATGCTAAGTGACAGAGCCCAGATTCCATCTAGGTCCATTTGGTCCCACATGAGGTAGTCTCTCCTCAGATACTACTCCACAGCTCTTACAACTGCCTCTTGCATGCTCTATACAGATTGATCCCTGAGAGCTATTTATATGCATTTAAATGGTCCACAGATTTAAGCAAATGTCTTACAGTTTCTAAGCATGGAAGATTAGATTTCTCGAAAAGTTCCTCTATAATCTTCCTTTCACCAAGGCAACTGTTGTTAATGGTTATTTTCACATTAAATATATACTATTTGGACACCTGCTTTTTTTTTTTTTTTACTTAAACTATCATGAATAGCTTATAAAGACTGCATTACTATGGTATAGCAAATCCCTCACTAATGGATATTTCAGGGATTCCAATTTTGTTCTACTTTATTAGTCACAAGCATAAAAACATCATATGGAAAAATACTAGGGTATTATAATCATTTTTAAGAAAGCATTAAGTCAAAAAGCAAATCAAGGAGGTGGAAAAGTCTGATAATCAACCACCTGGACACCCTGAACTGATAGCACAAGAAGTAACAAAACAGATATATGAGGCTTTAGAAAAATTCAAAGCAGAAATAATCTCCCAGATAACTACAGAAAGGGTGAGCAGAGTGAAAGACATGATCAGAGGCTCCAGAACAGAAATTAATAAAAAAATAGATGAGCTCAGAACCATGCTGGAAGCCATGAATGCCCAGCATAAGAAAGAAATGGAAACCATGATCTTCCAACATAAGAAACAAATGGAATCCATGAAACAGATTCAAATAGATATCCATGAGATTAAAAACTCCCTTGAAAGCATGCAAAGCAGATTAAGGGAATCTGAAGATAGAATATCTGATATAGAACACAGGATTGCGGTTAAGGACCATGAAAATAGAGATTTCTTCAAAACAGTAAGGGACCAGGAGAAATCAATCCAGCAGCCACTAGACAATGCAAAGAATAACAAAAGACTGATAGGAGTCCACAAAAAGACAGGAGAAAGTAAAATTGACATAAAAAACTGTTCACAGAAGTAATAGTGGAAAACTTCCCAGACAGAGGTAGAGAATTGGATATACAGATAAGTGAGGCATATATAACTCCAACTAGCCATGATCAAAAAAAATCTATACCTAGACATATAATAGTCAAGATCCCAGAAACCCAACAGAAAAACAAAATCCTACAAGCAGTTAGAGAAAAGAAACAAATCACCTACAAAGGAAAGCCCATCAGAATCACAGCAGACTTCTCAACACAAACCCTCAAGTCAAGGAGACCCTCGAGTGAAGTATTTCAAGCCTTAAAAGAAAATAACTTCCAACCTAGACTGTTGTATCCTGCAAAATTATCTTTCAAAATCGATGTGGAAATTAGGTACTTCCACAACAAAGAACACCTGAGAAATTTCATGAACTCCAAACCAGCACTACAAGCACTTCTAAACAATATCCTAGAAAAAAGCAATGAAGGTCACAACTCCATGAGGCCCAACAGAGGGAAGCCACCAGGCAAAGTGAGACACTAAAGGGAAAGGGGGAAAAATAAATAAAAGAGCCAACAAAAGTAAAACATCATGACAAGGATGAGTCAATATTTATCAATTATGACCATCAATGTTGATGGCCTCAATTCACCAATCAAAAGAAATAGAGTAGCAGAATGGATTAAGAAGCAAAATCCAACAATATGCTGTACACAAGAAACACACCTAACTCAAAAAGAAATAACAGACTGAAAGTAAAAGGATGGAAAACAGTTCTCCACGCCACAGGAACCCAGAAAAAAGCAGAGGTAGCAATATTATTTGCAGACAAAGTATATTTCAAACCAAAACTAATTAAGAGAGACAAAGATGGTCACTACATCCTTGTGAAGGGAACAATCCAAGAGGAAGAGATGACATTCATAAATATATATGCACCAGATACAAATGCCCCCAACTATACAAAACAAATATTAATGGACATGAAAAACCAAATAAGCACTAACACAATTGTAGTGGGGGACCTCAATATCGGACTATCACAAATAGACAGATCATCTAGACAAAAAATTAACAACGAAAAATTCTAGAACTGAACCAAGCTACTGAAAACACAGACTTTTTTTTTTTGTATTAAATTCTTTTATTGGTACATTGTAGGTATACAACACAATTACATTTCTCATTGGGAATTGTACCTTTACATAATGCATCTTGGTTCTTATTTTTGCCCCATTCCTAGGCCTCCCTTCACTCCCTCCACCCTTCCCTATTTACAAAGACTTTATTTCCATTTTTTCCATTTCTCAGCATTTTTCCTTTCTCCTTTTTCCTGCCCCTCCCACTACCCCTACCCTTTTGGAGCTTTTCTTCCTATTTTACATTATCAATTATTCATTCTAATGATTGGTACATTTTAGGTATACAATATAATGACATTCATCATTGGAAATTTGCACCTTTACATAGTCTCTCTTGGTTCTTATTTTTCACCCTTGCCCAGCCCTCCCTTCAACCCCTCCAGTCCTCCCTATTTACAAAGATTTTGTTCCTATTTTTCCATTGAAAACACGGACTTAATAGATGTTTACAGAGTGTTGCACCCCACAAAATCAGAATACACATTCTTTTCAGCTGCACATGGGTCATTCTCCAGAATAGACCACATGCTAGCTCATAGGACATGTCTAAGTAAATCTAAAAGAACTGAAGTTACCCCCTGTATATTATCAGACCACAGTGCAATAAAGTTGGAGATCAATAACATAAGAAACCGCAAAACCCCCACAAATACATAGAAACTGAATAACACCCTCCTGAACAACCAATGGGTCACAGAGGAAATTAAAGAAGAAATTAAACAGTTTCTACAAGTAAATGATAATGCCAGTACAACATACAGGGATCTGTGGGACACAATGAAAGTAGTTATACAAAGGAAATTCATAGCAGTGAATGGCCATATTAGGAAAACAGACAGAACTCAAATAAATAACCTAATGTAGAACCTCAAGGTCCTAGAAAAAGAAGAGCATAACAAATCCAAAGCTTGTACAAGAGAGGAAATTATAAAGATCAGAGTAGAAATTAATGCAATGGAGACTGAGAGAATGATACAAAAAAAAATCAATGAATCAAAGAGTTGGTTTTTTGAAAGAATAAATAAAATCGATAAACCTTTAGCCAACCTTATCAGAAAAAGGAAAGAAAACACTCAAATCCATGTAATCAAGAATGAAAAAGGTGAAGTCACAACAGATCCAGGAGAAATCCAAAGCATCATCAATTCTTACTTTGAGAACCTGTACTCTAAGGAAATGGAAAACACATAAGAAATGGACAGATTGCTAGATACATACGAATTGCCAAAATTAAATGAAGAAGATATAGGAATTCTAAACACCCCAATTACAATGAGTGAAATTAAAAATGTAATAAAAAATTTATCAAGAAATAAAAGCCCAGGTCCTGATGGCTTCACTGCTGAATTCTACAAGACATTTAGAGAAGAACTATCCCCATTACTCTTTAAACTCTTCAATGAAATTGAAAGGGAGGTAATACTTTCAAATTCATTCCTGGAAGCAAGTGTTACTTTGATTCCAAAAGCAGGGAAAGACCCAAGCAAAAAAGAGAACTACAGGCCAATCTCCCTAATGAATATAGATGCAAAAATCCTCAACAAGTTACTGGCAAACAGAATACAGAGGGTCATCAAGAAGATCATACATCCTGACAAAGTCAGATTTATCCCAGGGATGCAAGGATGGTTCAACATATGTAAATCAACAAATGTAATACACTATATTTTCAGAGTCAAGGACAAAAACCATATGATCATCTCAGTACATGCAGAAAAAGCATTCAACAAAATCCAACACCCATTCATGATAAAAACTCTACAGAAAATTGGAATAGAAGGTCTTTATCTTAACCTGATTAAGGCTATCTATGAAAAACCAACAGCCAACATCATACTAAATGGTCAAAAACTGAAAACTTTCACGCTAAAATCAGGAACAAGACAAGGATGCCCACTATCACCACTCCTGTTCAATATAGTTCTGGAAACATTAGCCACAGCAATTAGAAAAGAGAAAGAAATAAAAGGAATAAAGATAGGAAAGGAAGTTAAATTGTCATTATTTGCTGACAATATGATACTTTACATAGAAGACCCAAAAAACTCCACTGAAAGACTTCTAGACCTAATTGACAGATTCAGTAGAGTAGCTGGATACAAGGTCAACACTCAAAAAACAATAGCCTTCTTATACACAAATAACAGAGTCACTGAGGGAGAAATTAGGGAAACAATTCCTTTTACAATACCATTGAAAAACATGAAATATCTAGGAATCAGTCTAACAAAGGAAGCAAAAGGCCTCTAGTCAGAAAACTACAGCACTCTGAAAAAAGAGATGGAAGAAGATATAAGAAAATGGAAAGACATCCCTTGCTCCTGGGTAGGAAGAACCAATATAGTGAAAATGGCCATACTTTCAAAACTGCTATACAGATTTAATGCAATGCCAATTGAAATTCCAACAATATACTTTGCAGAACTAGAGAAAACAATCCAAAAATTCATTTGGAACCAGAAGAGACCTAGAATACCAAAAACAATTCTAAGCAACAGAGACATGGCAGGGAGTATCACAATCCCCCAACTTGAAACTATAATACAAAGCTACTGTGATAAAAACAGCATGGTACTGGCAGAAGAACAGACCTGAGGATCAGTGGAATAGATTAGAAGATGCAGAAACAATTCCAGACATACTCAGCCACCTCATCTTTGACAAAGGAGCCAACCACCCTCATTGGAGGAAAGATAGCCTATTTAATAAATGGTGTTGGAAAAACTGGATTTCAACCTGCCAGATTAAAACTATACCCATACCTATCACCATGCACTAAACTAACACTGAAGTGGATTAAAGATATAAATATTAAGACAGAAACACTGAACTTGCTGGAAGATAAGTTAGGTAGAACTCTTGAAGACATTGGCATAGGAAAAGACATCATGAACAAAACCTCAGTAGCATGGGAACTAGCACAAAGAATCAACAACTGGGATCTCATCTTATTAAAAACCTTCTGCACTGCAAAAGAAACCACCAACAGAGCTAACAGACAGCCTACAATATGGGAAAAATTTTTTAGCAGCTGTACCTCAGACAAAGGATTACTATCTAGAATATATAAAGAATTGAAAAAAAATCAGAGCCCCCCAAATTCAAAGACCCAATTCAAAAATAGGCATCTGAAATGAACAGACATTTCTCAGACAAGAAAGTAAAAGCAGCAAATATATGAAAAAAATGTTCAATATCAGTAGTCATTCGAGAGATGCAGATGAAAACAACACTGAGATTCCACCTCACCCCAGAAAGAATGGCTGCTATCAGGAAATCAACCAATAGCAAATGCTGGTGGGGGTGTGGGGAGAAAAGAACCCTTCTTCATTTTTTTGAAAATAATATAATGAAAATGATTGATAATTTGAAATAGGAAAAAAGGTCTAAAGATGAAGGGGTGAAGGGAGGGGAAGGGGAAAGGAAAAGAGGGAAAGGAAAAACTATGAGAAAAGAAAAAAAAAGGAAATGATGTCTATGTAAATAGGGAAGGGTGGAGGGGGTGAAGGGCACACAGGTAATGGGGAAAAAAATAAGAACCAAGATATATCATGTACAGGTACAAACACCCAATGATAAATGTAAACGAACTGTATACCTAGAATGTACCAATAAAAGAACTTAAAAAAAAATGCTGGTGGGGTGTGGGGGAGAGAAAGGAACCCTTCTCCATTGCTGGTGGGAGTGCAGACTGGTGCAACCACTATGGAAATCAGTATGGAGATACCTCAAAGAACTAGGACTAGAGGTCCCATTTGACCCAGCTATTCCCCTGCTGGGTATCTTCCCAAAAGAATTAAAAGAATCATACCACAGTGATATATGTGCACCCATATTTATAGCAGCACAGTTTGTAATAGCTAAAGCCTGGAAGCAGCCCAAGTGCCCATCAACTGGAAACTGGATAAAGAAGATGTGGTTTTTTAAAATAAAATGGAGTACTACTCAGCCATAAAGAATGACAAATGAGAGACATTTATAGCTAAATGGATGCATATTGAGGCCATACTCTTAAGTGAAATAAATAGGACACATATACGTAAATACCGAATAGTTTCACTAGTGTGAGAAACTGATAGTGTAAACAAGGGTTTAAAATGATTAAAATGAATAACTGATAATTTGAAATAGGAAAAAAGGTCCAAAGACGAAGGAGTGAAGGGAGGGGAAGGGGAAAGGAAAAGAGGGAAAGGAAAAACTATGAAAAAAGAAAAAAAAATGGAAATGAAATCTATGTTAATAGGGAAGGGTGGAGGGGGTGAAGGGCACACAGGTAATGGGGAAAAATAAGAACCAAGATGCATCATGTACAGGTACAAGCACCCAATGATAAATGTAAATGTGTTGTATACCTAAAATGTACCCATAAAAGAATAAAAATCTTAAAAAGTAATTCAAATACTTCATGTGAATCAATCTTGGTGTTTTCCTCAAATCTTTGTTTAGAATCAAAATTGCCTACCAAATAGGAGCATCCTTTAATAAGTCATTATTAAATTATGCAGGTAAACAGAAATGTGTCTGTGGGCTCTGGGGTTAGGATTTCTTTCTAGCATCCCTCAATTCCATTTTTAAAATGCAGTCATGGTATTATATGGGAAAAAGAAGTGGACAATTATGTGAAGGGATTCTGGCTGAAAGTGAAACATACGCAGATAAACAAATCTAGTTTTGCAGTTAGTTGAAAAATTCATAGCTAGTATGGACTTTACTTAATTCAAGTGTTTCTCTTCCCCATGCAATGAGAAAATGTTCTTTTAGTGTTGATTGAAAGACCAACAATCAGGGAAAAAGCTGCTTGAAAATTCTGAGCTTAAGTAAAGCTGCTCTAAAAGCTGCTACTGTGCACCAAACAACTGGAAATTTCCTAACAGGATTTTCTAAAATTCCAGTAAATGCTTCTTCCAATCATTTCATTACTTTCCTACTCTGGTCAAAGCCAAAATCAAATAATGCAAAGGTCACTCAAGTGGCTGGAAACACACACACACACACACACACACACACACACACACACACACTCTAAAATTAAAATTATATTTAAACAATGATAATTAGTCATATAAATATGTCATTCACAATTATTTTTTTGATGCATTTTACAGTGTGATCACATTAGAGATTAAGAGGTTCATAAAACTTAGTCCTGTATGTATTTTTTTAAATGACTATTAAGCAGCATATAAATAATGAGTTTAAAAGGGAGTGGAATCTGATATGACAGAGGTAACATTTCCTGCTGTGACTTGAGATACTACCCTGTTGATCATCTATCAGAGTTTCTTCTGCTATTTCCTCCTCTTGAGCCCTTTTCCTAAAGGAATGGGTGATACAGTATAAATAAGCTTAACGGTAAAACAGGGCCCAGCTAGGTGGGAGGCAGCCAGTCACTTAGATCACATCTTTCTAAATTCAATCCTTAAGAGAATGTTTATTACTTGCTTGAGGTCACACTAGGGATTAATCTACACCCAAATGAAGCCATTTTGGTCACTTGTAATGGATTCTTGACCTAACAGTTTAAAGATGGCTTAATGGGTCAGAAAGAGAGTTATCTCCAGGGAAGACTCCAGAAATGGGCTACTCTCTGGGGCTCTGTAGTAGGAAGGAACTTGATGGATTCACTTTGATTTTCCCTCAGAGGTGGGATGCATTCTAATTTCCTACAATGCCTGATACTGCCATTTCTCCACACTCCTGGTGCTGTATATTGGCCTGTTCATAAGCATACATATCTTATTTCTCTAATTTGTTCAAAAACTAAAGATGGCTAGACACTGAAGAGTGGGAAAAGAAAGGATTTTCCTAATGGGCTGAAAGGGAGTAACAGTATACACAGCAAAACCTTTTGCATGCAGCACAGAATTATGGAAGCAATACAACATGATCTGGCAGAGGCTGTTTCTAACACAAAACATGGAACCTTTACAAGGGTAGAGTAGTGCCTGAAGATTTTCAACGTGACCAGTGTACGTACATGTAAATGAACTTTAAACTAGAACATTCTTTAAGAGCCACAGTCAAAAGAAAATGTCGTACATTTATGGAAGGTGATAAAAATTTTTTTAAAAAAATAAAGAAATCATTGTCAAAATAATCACATCAGTGATTACAGATAGGCTACCACAGCAAAACTGCTGATAGTTTAATCTTGAAATTGCAAAATTTCACTTTGGTTTAAGGCAGATAGACATTTACAAAAGGCAGAGTAGCAGTTGGGAACTGAAATCTACAGTTGGACTGCTTGAGTCTGAATTGTCACCCCACTCCACAATGGTGTGACCTTGGACATTTTATTACCCTTTGAGCTTCAGTTTCCTCACTTAAATAATGTAGATAGTAATGGTACTTCTACTATAGCACTGTTGTGAGGAATAAATGAGGTAATTCAATGTCAAGAGCTCAATGCAGGACTGAACACACATGCTACCAGCTGTTATTGTTAAAACCATTCACTCCCAGGGCCTATGTAGCTCACTCACCAAGATGAGTGTCCATCACCTTAGCACAGTATTTGCACATGGCAGCCAGGTCATTCAACTGTCCTTGAAGGAAGGAAATTTGGGCTTCTAATTCTTCTTCCTAAAATGAAGTGGATAAAGATATGGAAAATTTAAAATACATATATTCAAATAAAATCCCCTGAGTTCTCAATGATCTGGACCATTTTAAAGAGGCACAATCTCTTTTCAAACCTAGATAAAACAAAGAAAATAGCAAATAATGAAAATCCACCACTGCCATCACCAACAAAATAGAAACAGGATAAAATGGCAATTAAAAAATTTTTTAAAAACGTCTAGACTATTCCTAATATGTTTAAATGTTTACACATACAACTTTGTATAAAATAGTACATAAAATATTTTCACTAAATATTGAGCAACACAAATTAAAGAGGCAAATTATATTTAAATGGACCATATTTCTAGGCAGCTGATATGAAAACATTAATTTTTCCTCACACACATTTGGGAAACTAAAGATTTTCATTTATATAAGAAAAATCTCAATTTCTTAAGACAAAGTTTATTTCTTCAAATATGAGATTTCCCAAAACACTTAGAAAAGTTTTGTCCCAGCAGCCTGTAAATGGCTGTTCTTATATTTCTTCTCTTGCTATGAGGCTAGAACACATCATTTGTTTTTAGGAAGGAGTACTCTGGGTTGAGTAATTATCAAAGTGGCAAAAGACATTCTAACTGTAACAAAAGGATAAAGTCTTTTTTTTTCAAGGAAAAAAATAATATATGTAAAAATGTTCCCAAGTAAATTTGTACGATTATAGTATTTTTTACTGGAGAAAGAATAATCCTCACCATTTAGGATATTTTAAACCCGGTTAGTTAGAATACAAAGAAAGGATGATGCCAGGCACAGGCCAGAATATTGATTTTCTCATTTTAGATTCTTGTCTATTTATATAAAAACCCTCTCTGTCATTAACAAGAAGGGAAGAAATACCAACTGAGGTATATTCTCCCTGCATATTTTAAGAGAATGAGTATAGTCTGACTTTGAAATTAATAGTTGAAAAAGTTATTTGTAGGTATATTCCATTTTATCTACATATGCAGCCTGAAAGTATTGCTTTTAACAGTTGTCTGGAGAAACTGCCCTTAGGGATGCACTGAAATGTCTGACACAAAACTCAGATATAACAGTAACTCTAAAAACAAACTGTTGTGAAATGTCCACTGTAGGATTAAACAAGCACTAACCATTTTCCGTACATATCCTACACAGTGCAGCAGCCTCTCTTCCTGTTCTCAAGAACAAATGCTATCAGAAGCAGCTCAAACAAAGGATGATGATATGTATCTTAGTCATTTTCGTGTCACTGGGACAAAATACCCAACACTCGAAACTTAAAGGAGAAGAGGTTTATTTTGGTTTATAGTTATAATCAGTGGTCGGCTGGTTCCCAGGCAGAAACTACATGGCAGAGGGGAATACTGAAGGAAAGCTGTTCATGTCGCAGCAGTCAGGAAAGAGAGTGAAGGTATGAGTTGGGAGGGAAGTATATACCTTTTCAGGTCACCTACTCAGTGACCCACCTCTTCTGACCAGACCCCACCTCCCTATAGCACATTTAGCTCTGAAATCATCTATATATGAATCCACAGATGAGTACAGAACCCTTCTATTCAATCACCTTCCAAAACCTCAGCCAATGAGTGCATGAGGCCAGTGGGGAACATTCTTGATCCAAGCCATAACAACAGGGGACTTTGTGTAGGATAGGTAGTGCCAGCTTCCTAACTCTTCATTTGAGCATTCAGGTGAAAAAGATAAGGTCTTTCAGGACATTTTTTTGCTTTTTTGTGTTTGTGTAAGTTTGAACTTCCCTGTTCTGTGAGGTACTATGGAAATTAAAGAAAGGAATCTACATCTGTTGGTTAACTATGGTTGCCATTAGTCTCCAGAGATGGCCATCATCAATTCCTTCTCTCCCTCAATGCGTAGGTTGCTCCCCGCATTAGAGGAGGTACATGTGTCCCTACTGCCCAAACTGGCATTGTTACTTGTCTAGATACAGAGACAACAGCAGAAGTCAATCTGTACCAATTGTGGGAAAGTTTTAAGAGGCCTCCCAACATTTGCTTTCTCTAGAGAAGAGTGTTACCAAGCTGTAAAAAAGTTTAGGCTACAGTACTGAAGAAGAGAGAGAATACTTGGAGAGAAAAAAACCACAGGAGAAGCTGGCACTGAGGTATATACATAGGCATGAATTTTCCTGGGTCTTTCAACTACACCCAGCTGAAGGCAGGCCAGTGTGTGACCCATAAAGACCACATGGAGAAGAATGCCCTACCTGAGCCCTGTCCAAATTCCTGACCTAAAGACCTAAGAGAAACAAGAAAGTCATTATATTAAGGTGGTACATTTTGAAGTGGTTTATTATGCAGCAATAAATAACTGAAACAGTGGTAGAGTGGAATGAACTCTAAACTGGCATGGCACAATGACATGAATTTGATTCCTGGTCCTGCTAACAAGTCATGTGACTTCCAATAATCCTCTCTCCATTCTGGCTAAAATTCAGCATTTTGGAGTCAGAGCTTTGCTTCTAAGGAACTTACAAACAGGTAGTTAGAATAAGAAAGTTATATAATTTACAAGCATATGAGGTGGAGTGCTCAAAAGTCTTACAGTGAAATAAGAAACATTGCTCTGGTAATCCTGGTTCCAGCCTCTTGTCCCTGCTACCAAAGAAGTCACTTTTTCAGTTTGTTATAGACATGAAACCAACTACATGAGTCTAGAATGGTACTAAAGTTATGGCTTAGCAATATCTTAGAAAAAGAGGGCCCAACTGTGGCCCCTGCTTCTTCTTGCATCTGGCTACTACCAATTAGGGTGCTGACAGCCCAGAGTAGATAAAGGGCACTAAGAACGCAATGCTTCCTAGTTTGATGACATCTTTATTTACTCTAGGAATCAGTTTAATTTGGATCAGCAATCACTTCTTTTATAATGCAAAAGCCCTTGGGAGGTGTAATTTCTTGCAGTCATTCCTACCTAAAGGGCTTTATTCTATTCAGTTGGCTTTCTTTTCAAAAGCTATGAGAGAAGAAGACCCATTTTATAGGATAAAGGCTCAGCCTGCTGGTGTGAGGCACTTGCCAACTGAAGGGAAGTCTGTGGTTCCAAGTCAACTTGTAGCCTCTTCCTCAAAACACTTTACTGCAGTAGCAAAAACATTACTGTAGTCAAAACTGTGATGAGACTGGGGCCTTCTAAATTGGGCAGTGCATGACTTGTACACCTGTATGGGGAAGCCCTGAGAGTAGCTCTGGGTACTTGCTGAGTGAATATATGGGGATATAAAAACATAAATTTCCAGGTTTCCAGTTTTGCTTTGGACCCTGGTAGCAGCAACTGAAGAGTATCTTGCAATCCCCAAACCCAAGTGAATCTCATGAAGACAGAATGTTTGTCTTGATATCAACATTGCAGAAACAGAAACTTTTGTTCATTTAAATCATCTTTTTCACAGAAAAAACCCCCAAAACTTATTATATGACATTAACGAGGTCTACTCTGGTTGAAACAGGTGGAAGAGCCAAGAACTTCTTCCACTGGACGTTTGAAATCCATGGTACTATCACTTTAGACTGGTTGCTTAATCTTAAAACATTCCTAAATTTCAACTATCACTCAGAGTTTAAACATAGAAATGGAATCACTTGGAGGCAAAAGGGTGGCTTTTCATTTATTCTTCATTTATGCATTATATAATTACAGATAAAAGAGCTAAGAATCAAGCTTCTAAAATTATGGGAACTGACTTTACATTTCTAAGTTTTTCATGCTCCACACTCATTCCAACTTACAGTGTTTTATACACTGAGTGCTTTAGTCATTTGTTTTCATTAAAGTGGTCTTCTATAATAAAAAAAATGCTTGGGCTAATTATCTTAAAGTTTTATGAAACAATGTTAATAGTTACACTACTTAATATTTATGTGTGAATAAGGTATTGAAGAGACGTGCTTATCATATTTACTTTTGCATGTCTTGCCTTCTATTAGAAAAGTGTGATAAGGGCATGATGAAATTCTGGACTAGACACACCTGGGTTAGTTGTATAATCTTAGACAAGTTCCTTAGTTTCTCGGTCCCTCACTCCCACCTGACGTAAATACAGACTGACTGGAGAACAAATTGAGAATGTGTGCACAACATGTGTCTGGCACAGAGTTAGGTTTTCACTACTTCCTTTTTAAAAAAAATTATAATCAGGTTAAAACAGTGAAATGAATTTTAAAGACAAAGTTTTATGATTCATCATTAGAAAACACTGATTTCTGGTTTTAAGATCTTCATGAAGCGTAGCCCAGATTAGTAAGTGCTTAACATGCCAGTACTCTTTGAGTTCTGGATAGCAAGTTAGTATGCAAGGCAAGATATCGATAGAGGATTAGGAGGTAGGGCCACATGCAGACGACAGTGTGCAACATCACCAACTGTACTTGGAATCCCTGTAGGGAAGAACCAGAGAATGAGGACTACTCCATCAGAAGAGAAAACCAGCATCTAGCTCTTTTACAGTGAGCATAATATGCCAGACACTGAGCTTTGCATGTGTTAACACATTTAACTCTCACAACAGATTTATGAAGTACATTTTCTCATTATTCCCTACATGAAACATGGCCTACTTCTCTGTGTAACTCAAATTTTTCAGAACTATATGCTAGGGGTTAGACAACTGTTCAAGAAGCCAAATTACTGGGTCCACTACTTCCATTTCTCTCCTGTATACATTCTTTCTTATGCTCAATTATTATAGCCCTCTCAATGAATAATGCTATATTTCAGTTTCCTTTAACAGAAATTCACCAATTTTAATGGAAAGTCCTAACTTTAAATTGCTTACCACACTGTTCTCCTTAAAAAAACATTCAAGTATGATTGACTCTACTATTTCATTGTTTGGTGAATGATTTTCATTTTGACTTAATAATCAGAAGAAAATAGTTTTGAATTTGGCTTTTTTAAAAATGGTGTCTCTAAAACGTCTCCCCCCAAACACTGATACGTCAAATTTCTTACATATTACAGAGCTTGTTGTTTATAATACATGGATTTTATATATTAATTTTATTAAATGTTTCAATATCTTTCTGCTATTTCTAAGTTTTTTTGGGTTTAATGGTACTGGGGATTGAACTTGGGTCCTTGCGCTTGTGAGGCGGGCGGTGGAACCAATGAGCTAAATCCTTGGCCCTTATTTCTAAGTTTTTTGAGTTTTAAAAATTTATTAGTCACTTATTCATCAATTTATTTAAAAAATGTATTCATTTGCAATGTGTTAGGCCTTGTATGAAATACAATAATGAGTGTGACATGTGACTGACCTCTACAAGTTTAGAGGAAGGTACAGGCTGTACATAAAGCCAAGACAGGAGAGATGTCTACAGAAGAGAGATGAGACAGAGTCCTTCACAATTTTGGAAAGAGAAGATGACTTCTAATTGTGGATATGGAAATGAAAACATGTTTTGTGGAAGAGGTCATATTTTTGAGAGATCTTGAAGAACGAGGAAGACTTACCTCAAAAGCGATTATGAGAAAGAATGTTTTAGGGTGCACAGAACTGGTAAACAAAGAGTGGAAGCAGCAAAATGTGGTACATGGGTAAAGAACTAGGCATGGAGCTCAGAAGAGCATGGGAAACAGCAGTAGCTGAAGTCTGGCAGAAAGGGTTCCCTTCCCTTTCATCTCTATATCCCTATTGCATTTTTCCTTCAGGTAACTGAAGGGCATTAGGGACTAACATGTAGGCTGCTGTGGCCATTGTCCCCAAAAGACACAATGCTTACAGGTGATTATTCTTTATATTCTTTGTTTTTCTCTGTACTAGGGATTGAACCCAGAACCTTGCGCTTGCGAGGCAGGCATGGTTACACTGAGCTAAATCCCCGGCCCTATTCTTTATATTCTTGTTGCAGCAGGATCTCTGTCCATGGGCTAATTCAAACCCCATGGGAAAAGTGGGGCCAGATAGGCCCTAGGGTGGAACTCCGTTCAATGTCCTCAGATCACAGGAGAAGCAGACAAGGGAATCAACACTGACTATAGACAGCATAAATAGGCTAAATATAGGAACCAGAAGACAGGAAAGGCACCCAATCTTTCTAGCAGATGGGTGAATAAGAAGTGGGAAGTGAAGGAAATGGAAAGTCTCAAGGAGAAGGAAGAGGGCCACGGATGTTCTAAGGAAACTGTGGTGTACACAAGGGCAAAACACACACACGGTGTGAATGAAACCCAAGCAAGAAGCATATGGTAACAGCAGAGGAAGACACTATCAGAAAATAACAGAAGAGGAGCACAAATAAAACTTTTTAGGGAGTATAAAAATAAGTGGCACAGATGCATAAAACAGTACAGCCATGGTGGAGAACAAGCTGGAATATGAATCATAAACCCTACAATCATTATCTACTGGGATTGCCATTTGCCATCTCTGTGACATGGACTAGATAGCAAAGCTCTTTGCATTTGTCTATAAAATGGTGATAATAGTTTCTACCTCATATGATTGTTAGAGGACTGAATTATATGACATTTTACAGATGAAATACTTTGCACAGCGCTTGGTTGACACAATAAATGTTAATTTTGTTGTTTTTGATATTAATTTAATCCTACAAAGTTATTCCAAGGAATCATGAGTACAAGTAAAAAACCTAACTTCCAGAATATTTATCACATACACAAAGGCAACATACACAGACATGTACACCCCCCCCCACATAAATCTTAAATGTCCAATGATACATGGTGTAGATAATTTGTGGCAAATTCCTAAACAGAATGCTATCTTTAAAAATGTTCTTGTAGGAGCACCTTCAACAATAATATATCATATACTAAGTGGGACAACAGGTTGCAAAGTACTAGGTAAGGAATTATTTGGATTTGAAAAAAAGCATAGAAAAAAGTAATAAAAAGTAAAAAAAAGAAAGTAGAAAGTATATATTACTCTTCATGTAGTGGAAGTATAGGTGATTTTTTTCTCTTTTGTTTTCAGATTTTCGACAATGAAATTGGATACTTTTATAATAAAATCAGATTATTATGCAAAAATCAAACAATTTTTAAGGACAGAGGACAAACAAACCCTTGGGCCCTAAACCTTCTACTCACTAAAAGCACATGTGCTTTTTTCTGAGGCAATCACAAACTTAAAAGCAATTATTGCTTAAAACCATGACTCTTCATGTGGGCCTATAAAGGCCCAACATCTAATAGAAATAGACAACACCTGACCTTCATTTTGTAAAAATCTGGGTCAAATTCCTTCTCAGCTCTCTACTTATGCATGTTAATAATCATTTAGGAAACATCTGTCTAAAAGTTGGCAAAACCAAGATTTTTATCCCTAATTTACCTAGCCTATCTCATCCCTCTTAAAACTGTGGACACCGAGGTAAGAGATGTACAGGGACATTCAGATATACTCTGAAGTCTCCACTGCCCTAAACCAAGGACCACCTTGCATTCTTGCAGAATCTCACATGTCTGAGGTTGCCCCACAATCATCTCATGAGAACCAAACTGCCCCTTAAACCATAAGGATTCCTCCAGAGCTACAAAACCAAGACTGAGATAATACCCAACCAGGCCCCAGCCCACAACATAAAGCTGGTCTCTGTTCTTTCATAAATGGGCTAGTCTGATCCCCTCTTCCAACCAGTGCCCCCTTCAGTTTCTCACGAGGAAGTCCTTTCCTATCTTGTCTTACTTTCCTTTGTTAGGGGACTGGCTTGATCTTTGTTAGAGCTGTGCCTTCTCTTCACTTTTTCTTTCCAATTAAATCTTTTCCCCATAAATTCATGTTGAATGCATGCCTGTTTTAATTTTCATTATCACTGAAGCAAGGACTCAAGCTAGCCAGTGACAGCTTGAGCCCAAGAGTTCAAGGCCAGACTCCTGGGCAACAAAGTGAGATCTTATCTCAAACAAAACTTTATCCCCCTGCCCCCAGTACACACGTATCACACACACACACACACCCCCTCCTCACACTAGCAGGCTTCCTTATTTCTCAACTATGGAAGCACTGTAGTGTCCAACCCTCAAAACAACACAATTAGGGGACCCTAGAGCTGTCTGCAGAGTATGAGTTTTCATGACAATCACTGAGTCCCTTCCCTCTACCCCATGTCTTACTGTCATAGTGATGCTTCTTCTTGTCTATCCCAGTCTACAGCTAAGATACTTAAAGTATAATTCAACAGTACTTTGTATGACTTTTCACTCCTTTACTTTCCTCTAGCAAGTTCAATAAAAACGACTACAGAATGCTGCTCCTTATAAAAGTTAAGTGGCTGTCTTAACATTAGGGTGGCCAGGTGAGATGTGAATCAGGCTTTTGCCAGCCCAGCTCTTCTCAGAGCATGTTGCTTCAGCTGGTCTTAATGATTTGAGATCATCCCAAACCCTTCTCTGCTGCAGCCCAACAAGAGCTGTAGAGCAAGTCCATAAGGGAAAATAGGGGGAGAAACCTTTATTTTTCCATGCTGAAATGTACCAAACTGCTATGTGACTTAGAGCATATCCCTGGCATTTACCAATTACAAATCAAATCCACATTCTCTTCATTGATTTACATGTGAAAGAGTCACAAATCTCTTTTAGAAGTGTTGGCATGTTAAAATAATTCATTCAGATGATGTGCTTGTCGTAGGCTGGACATACGGGATATTGTGAGATTATATATAATATATAAATATATGTTTTTGTCCATGGTTTCTAGCTCATTAACTCCCTCCCCAAGGCAGGCCATAGAAACTAGAATTTATCTTCCCCAAGGCAGACCAAAGAAACTCTACCCCTGGCCCACTTCTATCCTGGAGCTAGCCATAAGACAGTCTCTGACGTAACCTTGTCTGGTAGTTAAACCCTAAGACCCTCTTTCCAGAGGGGCTGTGTTCCACATACCCGAGGAAGGAACCCTGCACAGAGGCCAAGAAGAATGCTGAAGTACATAGGCCTTGCTGGGTTTCTCCATCCAGTCCACTAGCACTACATATTCACTAAAATCTCCATAAAACTCAAAAGAACGGGGTTCAAAGAGCTTCCAAACAGCTGGACCTGTGGAGAGTCCAGGCGAGTGCTACACAGGGAGAGGGGCTCTTCTTCCATTCCGCATCCTATGCATCTCTTAATCTGTGTCCACTGCAACATTCTTTATGATAAATCAGTACAAGTATTTCTCTAAGTTTTGTGAAGTGCTTTAGCAAATCAATCAAATCCAAGGAAGGGACTGTGGGGACTCTAATTTATAGCAGGTGGACCTGAAACACAGGTATAATAACTGGAGGCTTGCAAATCACACCTGAAGTGGAGGCAGGGCAGTCCTATGGGGACTATCTGTGGGATCTAACACTATTGTCTCATGATGGGGGTCCGGGGATTTAGCTCAGTGGTTCTGGTGCCTGCCTCGAAAGCACAAGGTCCCAAGTTCGACCCCTGGTACCGAAAGAAAAAAAAAAAATCAGTGATGGAAATGGATTGGCATACACCCAGCTGGTGCTGCAAAACTGATTGCTTGTTGGTGGGGAGAAGTCCTCCACCTTTTGAGGTCCATAAAGTCTTGTGTGTTGATTGTGGTGCGAGAGTAGAGGCAACAGCAGACCGTTTTTACCAACAGATACAGGTTGTAAATATTTAAAAAATAGAACATATAAGGTTCATAAAATTAAAATAAAGAAACTCTTATTCAGCTGCCTTTTATAAATTTTTTTGAAGGAGTAAAAAATATCTTAATTTTTTATTCCATTTTATTCTCTGGCTCTGCCTGATAAAGGAGAAATTTCCCATTGCCCAATTTATGACTAGTAACTTTGTTTTATAGATGGAACTAATTGTAGCCTCTCTGTGACTCAGTTCTCTCAACTATAAGGTGGGAAGTAATTATAGCAATGACCTCACAGCATCATTTGATGATTAAAGGAGCCAACACATGTACAATGCTGAGCACAGAGGAAGCAGATGAAAAGTATTCTATAACCATTAACACTTAGCCATCAGCTGCAAGGGCAACATGTTCAATACTAGGACAGATTTAACCTTGCTTTATATGTAGAAAATCTCATTCCTGATTTGGTATTCAATTAATCTTAGATTCTTTTCATTGTTTAATGTGTACATAAAACACCTGAGGATGTTGCTAAATTGTAAAAATCTAATTTAGTAGGTCTGAGGGAGAACTGAGATTCTTCAGTTCTGACAAGCTCCCAGGGAATGCTACATGGCCAGTGCACATACCTTTACCCATGACAAGACTTTAGATGACCCATCTTCTGTTTTCCTATATATTTTGGAATATAGCTTCCAATCCTTCTAGAAAGGTTATAAAACTGCTCTAAGTTAGTTTTAATGATGGCTGCACAGTCAGATACATATCTGATAACAGTCCAAAAGATTCTTCTCACATAGAGTAGGACTTGGAGGAAAATAGCAGAATGACAAGCTCTCAAGATAGCTTTGCAACCTCTCTGAATCAGTCCAGTACAGACTGGCTCCATTATTCTATATAGTGTTAATTCTAGGACCACTAGGTCGCAATTTATTCTACTATACATACAAGCACTTGCAAATTAATTGATAAAAACAAGAGAATATAAATTAACTTTGTTGGATTATGCATGTTCTCTTCTGTAACTTTTGAAAAAAGAGGCTGTATGCAAGTATCAGAGGATAAAAGATGTTTTTCAAACATGAACGTAATGAATGTCCAGATTTCATAGTGGTTCAATTCATCCCTGATTTTCTGAAGATATTTTTATAAACATCATAATATTTATTAAGAACTTCTAGCCTTTACATACAGTATACTGGTGTTTCAGCCCTGTGAGCTATTTTAATCTAACTTTGCCTTTCTACTCATTGCTTAAAAAAATAATACAGAGAGAAACAAGAATATGTGCCAGAAAACTGGATTATGTACTATAGATTCTAAAATAAACCGGATAAGCTAACAATCCTGAAATAAATATATGTGAAATTAAAGTAAAATCTTTAATTAGGATGAGAATCATAGAGGTGTAACCAAAGGAAGAGTAACACTTCATTTACATAGTTATAAACATTATTTTCAAAAGTTCTTTTTAAAATAAATATGTATGTGTTAGTTACTTTTCTCTCGTAGCTGACACAAAATACTCAACACCCAAAGTTACAAGGGAAGGGGTTTATTTGGCCTATAGTTCGTAGAGGTTTCAGTCCATAATCTGCTGGCTCCAAGGCTTGGATGGCAAACAGGCATCGCAGAGGAGAAACAACATGGTGTGCACAAGGCAGTAAAGGTAACAAGAGGGTTTAACAGCATCTTTCTACCCCTTTTATCAGGACTACTGGGATTAGGGCGGTACCATAGTAATCACACGCCTCTAACCTCAGCATCACACATTCCAGATTCAACTACCTCTGAAAAAGAAGTTGCAGCTCAACTGCATGAGGCTTTGGGGAGACATCTATACACAAACCATAACAATGTGTGTACGGTATGTCTCACTGACTTTTTAGTCCTAAATTAAAGAAGGATTGAAACATTAAGTACAGTTGTTAAGGAAACTGTCTAAAGAACACGTATCTTGGAAAAAAGGTCTCTCCTGGACAGGTTTGTGTATGGGAGTCTGACTGGCATGGGTGGTAAAATGTCCTCATCTTTTGGACTTTCAGGCAGTTATCTCTGTGTTTTAGTTTTATAACTAGGCAACCAAACTAATCTTTTGTAAACCCATATACCTCTCTCTTCCACCAAGCCAATTAGTACAGATGTTACTCTATTTCAGAAGAGTTTCCCTCTCCACTCACGCATGATCAGACCAGTTGAAGAAACCACCTTGCTAGCATCAGGGCCTCCAGCTAAGTTTCTCAGCTGGTTGGGTGAAACAATTTGTGAGCTTTCCTTTGCTGTTCCTGGCACCAAAAGTGTGTCTGCACAATGGCTGACCCAAAGAGAAGGGTCTTGGCCAAGGCTGTTTTTCTATGGCCAATCTAATTGACCAGTGTGAGGATGAAATCTGACACTTGAACCACCATTCTCTGGGTTGACTCCCATAATATCCCAAGAGGCAAACAAAACCTGTACCCTGCAGCAAATCCAACTGGAGGATCAAGCATACTTTAAGAAATATTTTATGTTACAACTGGTAAAGGGAACCAAATGCTGGAATCACTTTGATATTTCTCTTTTTAACATGAGCAATATCAATTCTGAGACTTCTTAAAAAAAAGATGAGAAGAAAAATTACCTGGTTTATCCACATACTGGTCACACGTCTGTTAGTTCTTGCCTCAAACTAATTTATAGAAACCCATCTCTCTCACTAAATAACAATAATTCCTATTAGGCTTTGTAAATAGCAGGTAAATGCCACTGGCCCTAGAGAATACCTAAAACCTGATACATGTGAATACTTGCATAGCACACAAAATGCTCAATGGCATTCTTTTATTCCTAAACTTGTACTGAAGGCCACACACAGGATCTGGCACAGAGGACACAGGGAGAGAGACCAGTGTCTGTAAGAGGCTCACAAGTGAATACAAGCAGATCTCTGCCATTTGAAGCAGAGGCAGCATCTGCAGAACATGTAGGACACTGTCATCTCCAGACACTGCTTCTCAGGTTTGGAGAGGGGCTCTGGAGTCTGCAGCTAAACCTGGCTATCTACGCCAAGTACTGCAAGCTTCCCAAGTTTATGTCGAACACAAGGTGCCTGGATTGTCATTGGAATGAATTCAGAGTTTTGTGTTCTTATAAATCATTTAGTCAGAAGAGACAGTGGAGGAAGAAACACAGAAATATGAGACAGCATGCTTGGTTTAAGGTAATTAAACAGTGCATATTCCTGTGGGGCTGAGATGCTAGAGGGAGGTCTTATGATAAGGCAGGAAAGAGCAAGGTTATCAAGGGCCCTACAGGCCAGGCCTCAAAACTGAAAGGTTTATCTAAGGAGAAGGGGCCCCAGTAGAATTCTCATGGAGAGTTAGAAACTGTGAGTCAGAAATATACAATGAGCAAGTTGGTACTGTGACATCTGGATGTATGTGGATTAATAAAATGGATTTACTGTAGTTTAAAATTTCCAATTAATGTGGGACAGTTTACTAAAATGAGAACAAAAAATTATACAGTATATAAACTTTCTATATTCTCACTTCCCCAACAAAATAAACAGGAGCCACACGCACGTCATTAGAGTCAGTCCTGTTCTGACACTTGTTCTGAACATGTGAATTTGTTCCAATAAGAACATTAGGGAGGAACTGACATAACTTGAATTTCACATTTTCGTATACACAATTTTATCCTTAAGAAATGTAGGTGACTACAGAATGCTATGTAGCTGAACCCAGGAATACATGAAATACCTTCATGTACATACTGCATGTACCTTGTCAATCACTTCAGTTCATAATGGCCTAAGCCCCATAACCCAAATCCATTGATTTCAGATAACTCTCTACACTTTACACTAACTCACAAGCTATTCTTACCTTGCTTTATGTGTCACTGATAAAAGTTCATGGGGTATTGTGTGCCAATCCCATTCACCCCAATAACACAGCACTGATTTTGGAAACATACAAGCCACCTTAGAACTGAGTAATATGAAGAAGGCTGTTCATATGAAGATGAATTCATTCCTGACAACCAAAAAAAATTATTATTTTTTCCACAAAGGTAACTGGGTACAGAAAAGCTTTAGTCAAGACACCTTGGCAGGACTCAGAATTAACTGGTCAGAAGTGCTACCTGACTGAAACACTCTGTGGGAGGTAGTGTTGAAATTCCCTGTTGTCTTCCTTCCCAAGAGGGCACTGCAATCAGGAGCCTCCACTCAAGGTAAACCTGAACCAACCCACAGCTGTGGAGCAGGCACTGGTGCCTGATGGATATAAGGGTAAAACTATGTTTTAGTTACTTTCCTCATTGCTGGAATACAATATCCAACACCAGCAAATTAGAGGAGGAGAGGTTTATTTTGGCTCACAGTTTGTAGAGGTTTCAGTCCATTGTCTGGTGGCTCTAAGGTAGGACAGCATGGCAGAGGGGGACAGAGCAAAAAAATAGCTGCTTATGTCACGGTGTCCAGGAAAAAGAGTCAAGGGAGGAGCTGGGAAGGGAAACATAACCCTCCAGGTCATACCCACAGTAACCCACCTCTTCTGAACAGGTCCCACCTCCTAACAGCAAGTCAGCTATCATACTCCACAATCCAGTCTCCTTAACATAAAGCCATTTGTTCTTGGGTCTATTACAAATATTATACTATGAGTTGCTATTATTAAATTTGTATCTATTGACTAAAGAAACTTTGGAAAATGCCATTTTGACTAGAAATTATAAGGCTATAGGTAGAACTGTACAAAAATATTATAAAAGAATTGGTAAAATTCTAAGGACAATCATTATCAGCTTAAATAATAAATATGTTCTGGGAGTTTGATTATATTATCTTTTGGTGATTCATATATTCAAGGCACTTAAAGTCTTTCAACCACATCATAATGTCAGGTTTGTGAAAGGTCTTGTTGACTGTTTTCTCAGAAATTTAAAACATTTTTTTGTGACCAATTATATTTCACAGACAATTACCCTATATCAAGGTCAAGCTTACATGAGCCAAGTCCACTAGGCTAATCAAATAAAATATAACAAAGTCAATCAGATGCATTTGAAATGATAGGCATCCTTATAAAGAGGATTAATAAGCATAAATGGAGAAGTCTTTGTGTAAATGTGTGATAATATTCTTATGGTTAAATGAACTGAATTTTGTTCTTGTGTTTTTCTTATCTTATTAGTTCTTCATGTTAATGGTGATACATTTTCTTCACACCATCCCTGACTTTTATTTTATCATTACCGCCACAAGATAGAAAGGCCCTGAATTTCTGAACAATTGTAGTTCCCTTTTCACTAAGCTAGGGCCTTCATGAACTCAAAACATGCTTTTAATTTCATTGGGAAAGGTCGTTCCCTTTCCGTGCAGGGCTTGCAGAGTATTTCCTTTTTGGAGAGAAAAAAAAATGCCCCTTCTCCAGAGTAATGTAGTCCAGAGAGCAGGGTGTGTATGATGCTTAGTGAACAAAGCGGTCTTGGCTCCTCTTTTTCTCCTTTCTCAAGTGCTTCAGCTGTGAGGTTCTTGGCGCCTACTACAGCCCAAAATACTTCCAGGTGTATGATTCCTAACACATGAGCATCTTGTAACAGAAAGCTGGGAGGAGAAACAGCAAAATTCAGGGAAAGAGAAAGCTTCTATAAAGGTGCATAAGCCTCCTACTGATTCTCTGGGCATAGGAGATCAGCTTTGTTATGAGAAAATCAAAAAAGGTATTCCTTAACCTTAAAGTTTCAGGGCTAAAGTGAAGGTCATCTGACTGATACAAATCTCTTCCAGCTTTGTTCAACAGGTCTAGAATTCCTCTGACAAGAGCAAAGGCTTTCATTCTGTTAAAAATGTCAGCCCCTTGAATTAAAATGTAACTTCCTGGGAAACAACATAGGTATTTTAAAGAATAAATGACAAGATGGAAGGGACAGAATACTTAAAATCAGGAAGACAGTATGTAGGAAAGGGTGAGAGCACCACTGGAGGCAATAGGGAGACAACATTACAGACTCCATAATCTGGCTTCTGGCCTTGACTGACTTACATCTGTGCAGCATAATTCAAAGCCCTCCCTTCCTTCTTTACCATGCACATGTGTACTTTAGGGCACAAATGACTGTCTCCAAAGCAAGATGCCATCGAGAGAATATATAAATGTCAAGTTTTTAGAAAGGTCATTGAAGGGAAGTAAATGTTATCAATGACACATTTAATTTAGCATGATTCAAGCCTACAGGAATTTCTAGCCAGGCATTGTAAAAACATCTAATTGCTTCACTTGAGTTCTTTCCAAACCATTGCGTATGACTCTGGGGCAGTGTTCAGCATGGGTACAATCTGGCATCTCTGCATGTCATGGAGATGATGGAGATTAAGACAAACGATGAAGAAAGCCTAGGTGTCTCACTTCAAAGGGCAATGCCTTACATAGGATTACAGTTAAGGTACATCTCTCCATTTCCTGTGATTCTGCTTTCATAGGCTCTCTGGATTTTTTGGTTTAAAATAAATTTACTGAACATAGAGAAGTTGAATAGTTGGTGGTAAAACTTGATAAAGGCTAAAATGTCATGTCCTGAGTTATGGAGAAGAGAGAGCTCTTGATGATGTTCCTTTGCTGTTCACATTTCGTTGCAATGGAATTATGTGGTTTAGGTGAGGCAAAAGGATGAAGATATAAGGAAGGAACTCTCTCATCTTGAGCCATTTCATTGGCAGACAGATGTAAACAAAGTTCAAAGGACTAAAACTATCATGCTTCAAATATCTGAATTAACTTGGCATTACATTAAAATTCCTACTATTAAACTTGGAAGAAAGCTAGAAAAATTGCTATGTCTAAATTTATTTTATATCTGTTCATTACAAAAATACATTAAATGGGAAGGGAAGTCAATGTTATCAATGACACATTTAATTGAATATGATTCTAGCCTATAGGAATTTTTTGCCTGTATTTCTGAACTGTATTTTAATTCAGTTGTCATTAATATCATTGATAAAATGAGATTACAAATATATGTATTAATAATTGAAAAAGATTCTATAATTAGATGACTTCTAGATATCAGCTTTCAATTTCATCCATTCTATTAGTATGACCATTGTATATGTTCAAACCACCAAAGGGTAAAGAGGAGTGTGTTCTGGGTTATAAACACACAGGGTAAGCTCTCCTCAGTAGTGCTATCAACACTCAGCTGGTGGGTATTTGCACCCCATTTTATGTAGGAATTGCTAGTTCATTTAAAAAAAAATTTCCTATTATTTATAAAAGATTTTGAACCATGGATAGACTTCTGGAAATCGGTATGTAGTTATCACAATGAATAGAAAGATGTCTTGTAGTTTGTCAGAAATTAAAAAACATGAACAAATTTTTGTTGGGTCATGTACTTTAAATATTACAGCTAATTCAAATGAATAAATTTTAAAGTTTTTCTTATATTCATTATTTTCTGTACCTTTAGCATTAGCAAAGATATTCCTAGAAAACAATTTGGCAATAATCATAAAATACGACTAACAGTGCTAAAACAAGTAAAAATCTATTTAACAGTCAGATAAATGACCAACTAGGTAGATTAAGTATTGGGTGCCATTTATATTTTCATGCAAAATAAAGCATAAAAATTAACCGCACTTAAGTTTCAAATAAAATTTTTCTTTAAGACAAAACAAATCAGGCCTTAATCAAAGCTTGTCTGAATTAAGTGAGTCCTAACAGCTCTTTTGGGAAACAAGACAGAAGAAAAATTAACTTTGTGAGTAAATACCAACCCTCAAAACAATGGTACTATTGATAGTAGTCAAGTTCATTTTTAAAACTTTCTACTACTTTGTTCACATTTCAGTAAAGAAGCATAATGATGTCTTTTATAAATATCTGCACAAGGCTTAATTTACTACCTCTTTAAATATTTAGCTGAATTTTGCTTTCTTTTATTATATAGCTAATCAATGGTATTGACAGAAGTATGATATATCTTCTTCTAAAAAAGATAGCTTATGGGTTACAGAAAGCTTTTATATGATAAACAAGCAATATTGAAAGGGAAACAAGTTCTACAACATAAATGGGATGAATGTATAGGATATATCACACCTATACTTATTTTGAAAATCATTTTCAAAACACCATTACATGCAGATTTCACCACACAAAGATAAGCTAGTTGTAAGCTACAACTAGCTTATCTTTGGCTTTATGTCTCTTTTCAATTCCTATTTTAGCTTTTGCTAATTAACATCAACAATCTCTTGATGCTGGGCCACTTTAAAAGATGAACTGTATTTTAAAAACTGAAAATGTCATATAGTTTCAGGCACAGAGGGCCCAAAGTAAGAGATGTCTTTGCTTTAATTTCTGTGAGAATCTGATGAAGATGACTTTAATGAAAACAATCTTGAGCTTTTTTGAGGACACAGATAATCTGTGTCTCACACCAAACTGGCCTGGAAACAAAAACAAAGTGGACCCAGGGATGGTAGGTACCCAGTTATAGGCTCTACTTTGTTGGTAATAGGTAGCTCCCATGGAAGAAAGATACCCAGCTGTGGGCCTGAGCATTTTCCAACTGTGTACTGTTAGACTGTGATAACCATCAGTCTCAAAAGTTTAGAAAGCTGACTTCTCTTACTTCAGGTTGTACTTCCTGGGTTAGCAGGTAGGCTCTGCTCATTCTACCAGAGAGAAAGATACTTGTGGAGGGTTTTGTGGTGGCACCTCCACTTAAAATTCACTGGATAGAGCTAGTCATATGACTCTGACAAATCAAAGAGAACAAGAAGGCATAATGCTGAAGAGCAATGAGTACCGTACATTACTACCATACATTATTTCATTAAATAAAACTACTGTATCACTTAGAAAACCATGAACTTAAAAAAAAATATGTCTACTTCCTCACACAAGTTAGCGGATATAAGTTGTGAATGATAACTCATGTTCATGTATGTAGGAAATTAAACTTACTCTATTTTTATTTTTGATGAACTTTTCAGTTTTAAGTTATAGTATCATCATCAAGAGAATTAACTGATAATGTAGATTAATATCTATGGTACCAAAATATAATAAAATGCAAATTAAACATGTCTCCATATGCCTTTCCTATTTATTTCCTTATTCTGGCTTTTCAGATACATGTTCTTTGTACAGATAATTGTCCTCTTCTAATAGCCAATGCATTCTATTTTTGTTGTAATTTTTAGTTGTTCTTTTAAATCTAAGTTATATATGAACATTTGAAGACTCAAACGATTCTACAAAGTTCGTTATGAACCACAGTTCCCACAACTCCACCCTCCACTTTCTGCTTCCCAGAAGCAAGCATTTTCAGTTCTTTTACAGTCTGGTTTTGTTTTCCACCACTATACCTCTAGCTTATATTGCTACTTCTTAATTTTTCCTGAGTATTCTCCATTGATTCCTCATTATGGGAGGAAGGAGTTTTAGGTCAACTGCCTACCACTCACCTGTTCCCTCATCTTCTATATAAACTTACAGCTCACACAGTGTACCTTCTCAATAGTTAGAACATGATTTTGACTAGATTGATAGTCAATAGGCTGACAAAATAACGTCTATGTAAATTCCAGTTACAGCTTAGTTATATGGGTTAACATAACCTTTCTTTCCCTATACATACTTTGTTTTTCTTTGGGATTACTAATTGTCTTTTTTAAAAAGTCTTTATAAAGCTATCAATAATTCAGATCCATTTTCAACTGTAGCTGTAGAATCTTCAGATTCAGGTCTTTTATTAGTGGCATTATATGTTTTATTTCCTCCCCTTTTTTTCCTCTATTCTCTCTGGAACTCCTATAAAAGTTCAACCTCTTAGGTCAATTAAGTTTCATATTTTTTTGTCTTATATTCTGTTTTCTGGGGAACTTTCTTTAATTTTATCTTCCAACTCTTCCAATGAATTCTGAGCTTTACATTTTGGATATCATATATTAATTTTACTATCCCCCTTTACCCCTCTCTGAAAGAATTACAGTCAGCTCTCCATATCTGTGGATTTAACCAACTGCCACTTGAAAATATTTTTTTCTTGTCATGATTCCCTAAACAATAAAGTATAATTACTTACATAGCTTTTACATTGTATTAGGTATCAAAAGTAATCTAGAGATGATTTAAAGAATATAGAAGGATGTGCACAGGTTATATGCAAATACAGCATTTTCTAGAGGAACTTGAACATTCACAGATTTTAGTGTCAGTGGAGAGGTCCTTGAACCAATCCCCCTTAAATACTGAGAGATAACTGAATATATTTTTTTCTGAAGTTTTCTTCCCCTAAATAGTTTTGTTTCTTCCTACTTGCTTTGTTCTATTTGTATTTGTCTTTCATTACCATACACTCTTTACAAGTGGCTGATGATTCTTAGCTGTCTTGCACATACAAAACTGTGTGAACTATAAAGCTAAGAGGAAGTTCTGGGTTTGTATGGGGCTTGTTAATGATTGGGTCCATTGTAAGATGATCTAGTGGTTAAGGCCATTATGTTTGCGGAGCGTTGCGGGCATGTGTATGTGTGTTTGTGTGTATCTTTTGCCCAAAGAAAACCCCTCCAATCTCCTGCCTGGTGATATCTCTCTCTCTCTCTCTCTCCATATATATATATATATATTTTCTGGTACTCTGGAAAGAAGATGAGGTTGGCAAGGAAGTCCTCATATTTAGCATTTTAATATATTCATCACTCCTTTTCCAGCAGGGAAGTCTCAGAGTAGTATATTCCTGATGTCTCAGTCCACAGACATTTTTTTTTTTACACATTTTTTGAAAATTAAACGTATAGTCTTCTGCTAGAGTGGGAAAAACAATCTAATTCTTGAAACAAGAACCACAACAAAAACTTCAACCAATTCTATCTTCGGGTGTACCTTCATCCTCATTCCCAGTTCCCAGGCTTCTGCAGTAAGAATACAGGGTAAATCAAGTTGCTTCTTGGATTTTACCTACTGCTGACTCATGGTTCAGATTTCTGGTGTTGCTTAGTTATCAATGCAACCTTATTTCCAATTAACTAAATTTGTTGCTGCTGTCTTCTCTTATGTTTTCTTATTCTTTGAGGGTTTATCTTTAACTACCTTTAGGCGCCATCTGTAAATTAAAGTTCCATTCTGCCCTTCTATAAATTATAGAATCACACAGTTCCTACACAATGAGTGGGACCCTAAAAGAGCCTAAAATAGTTAACTCTTTCCTTCCAGAGAGCAAAGTACATTCATGTGCTACATAATGATGCTTTGTTCAAAAGACAGATCACATATATGACAACTGTCCCATAAGATTATATCACCTAGTTATACTGCAGTTGAGTTTGTGAAAGTACATGCCACGGTGTTCACACAACAACAAAATGACTAAAGAATGCACTTCTCAGAACATATCCCCATCATTATACATTGTGTAGCTGCGTATTTTTCAATTTGCAGAGGTAATTGAAACACCAGGAAGCTGGCTGTCTTACTCAAGAAAATCCAAAGTCATACAGACAGATATAATGGTATCACTTATTCCATGCACCTTAAAAAATTATCATTCTAAGGTTATATAGCTATTTTTCTACTTTAGGATCATTTCAGCTCTAGCTAGATTTTGTATTACTTTTACATTTTATCCTTTTCTGGGAGGCAAATTAGTTCTTCATATTTATATTTATATTAGAATGAGGTGTTGAACTAGATATAATATGGTAGTTGATTTTTTTAGATATGTTCTTTTGAGAAATACATACTGTACAAATAATCTTTATGGTGCAACTATCAAAACACCATTCCATGAATATAGTTTACATATATTTTAAAAATAAATGGTAAAATCACTTTTTAATTTTCAAGAAATACTTAAAATGGAAAAATCAGCTCAGCTTATTTCAGGTAGTATAATTATTCATTTGTATGTTATTAGAAATGTTTGCATATTATTAGAAACTTTTAGAAAAAAATCATAGACTTTGGCCAAAAGGTAGAGGACCAAAGGATTGGGAATTTTGGAAAGATTAAACCTATTTAAGTTAATGCTTTTTTTTCTATTTAATACAGATCATAGCCTTAAAATAGTAGTTAATTTGAATGATCAAATTAATATACTTTTGATAAAATGATTTGTTGTAGCCCATAAGAAGTTCTATAAAATTTGAAAAACTTTAGGTACTTTCATAAATGCAGTACTTCAGAGGAAAATGAAGGATAAAAAACAGACTGTCTTTAAATACTTACAGATTCTTTTCTGCCCATAGTTTTGCTATGGGAGCGGGAACGTGAGATGTTGCTAAAAAAAGAATCTTTTTTAGTAGCAGATGAAGGTGGAGAGCCCATAAATTCTCTTCCCCCAGGCAAACTTTCAATGCTTGGAGATGAACTGATGTTTTTAGAACTTTGTCCTGTAAGAAAAATTAAGTAGCAGTTAAAATATCAGAGACTTTCATTAAGCTACTGAATCTATTACTTTTAATACTGCAAACATGTACTAAGAAAGACAGAATATAAGCAAAAGTATTAGAAAAAATGAATGATGATCATGATACACCTTTATTCACACTGTCAACAAAGATGCTGCTGTGTTAAAGTGTAACAAAGCTTGCTGTTCTTAATGAGATGGCTTTCTTTTATGGCTTCTGTTTTCAGTGTCCTGCTTAGGAAGGCATTTCTTACCCTAAGATGAATACTGAGATATAATTTAGGTATTTATTATAAACCTAAGTTTTTCATTTTCTCCTCTCATGAATTTTTCACTGCTCCTCTGCTTAAGGCAATAGCTTTAACTGCCTTTGGAGGTGATGGAAGATACATCTAAAACAATAGGAATGTCTATTCAACTTTGAATTTAAAATTAGTTTTAAAAGCCCACAGAACAAAAGATAAATCTAAGAAGCCAAAGTACTTTGATTTACAAGAACATGGGTTTTCACAAAATAAAAATTCCATCTTTTTCTAAGTTTATATAACAGAATTTATCTGTCCCTTCAAGATTTGGATTATCTACCTATACAACTTAATGGGACTAGTGACTTTTAAAGGGCATTATTATGATGACTTTTTGGATTTTCCTTTTTTTCCCCCCTCCTATTAAGTTTTTCTACTACTTCCTGGGTTGATTGCTATTGGATTATATCTTCCTTAAAAAAAAAAAAAAAGCCATGTACATGACAGTCAGAATAATGCCTATGCCCTTAATTCCCGGAGTTTACGAAAATATTACCATACAAGGCAAAAGAGACTTTGGAGGTCTCATTAAGGTTAAAGATATAATTAATGTTAAAGAAAATATCTGGGTTATCATGGTTGGCCAATCTTAGAAGAAGGCAGAATAGTGACTCAGAGATTTGAATAAGGAAGAAAAAGAAGTCAGTTGAAGCATGAGAGGGACTTGACCTAGCATTGCTAGCTTTGCAGATGGAAAAAAAGGGTCATGAGCCCACAAATGTTCTAGAAGCTGAGAAGAATCCTCAATTAACAGTCAACGAGGAAAAGGGGACTTTTATCCTATGCTTACAGTGAATAGAATTCTGCCGATGTTGCAAAAAAGCTCCTCTAGAGCCTCTTGACACCTGGACTCTAGCCTGGTGAGACCTATGTCAGAATTCTGACCTATGTAACCTTTAAATAGTACATTTGTATTGTTAAACCACTAAATTTATGGTAATTTTTTGACAGCAACAGAAAACTTTGTCCAGATTTCCAATTTACAAAATTGTATACAGTACTCCTACATTTTTTAAAATCACTCTTCTTCTGTATCTTTAGTTGTATTATAATTCTTATTTTGTACATGTTAACATTTTTTTCATTCATTCTGGATCAAGCTTACTGAATATGAGATTACTTCACTGTTTTAAAGAAGTATACTATGGTTTCACTGACAAAATCTGTTTTAATATGTTGTTAATCTCTTCTTTTATCCTTATGGATCCCTTTCCTTTCTTAAGGTATGTCTTGATGTTCTTTTTCTAGCTTCTTGAATTGTATACTTTAGATAATTTACTGTTTTATTTTCTAGTAATTATACTTCCTCTGAATACAATTTTATCTCACTTTCTCAGGGTGATATTTGGAAAATTTTCAAGCATTATCTAAAACATTTGAATTTTGGTTTTCTATTTCACTGTTAATCCAAGAGTTATTTAAAAAGTCATTCTACATTTATTAAGTTGTGGAATGTGTATATAAAATAAATACTTGAGAGTGGGAGGAAAGGGGGCCTGCAGGTAGACCTGAATTCTTGCATATCTCCAGATATTTTATCTTCCCATTTGAATGTTAATTTGCTTGAGAGTAAAATTATAGTTCAACGTAATTTTCTGACAGAAATTTGAAAATAAACACAAACGTATCCAGGCCCTCAGTTCTACTAATGAGAAATTTAATGACGATTATCTTATAAACAAACTTTGGGTTTTGTTGTTTATTTTTTTGGTCTTTTTGGAAAAAGGAGTTTCCTCCTTATCCTTGAAGTTCTGAAAGCTTTCTGTGAAATTCTTAGGGATGGGTCTTTTTTACATTCGGCCTACTTGTCAGATCTTTTTCAATCTCCTGGCCAAAGCATTTCTTTAGCTCTGGGAAATTTTCTTTATTATTCCTTTGACTGTTATACTCTACTTATGATTTCTAGACTTCCAGTATTTGCCATTATACTTCAAATTCTGAATTAATCTAAAACTTCAGGTAGAATCATTTAAATTTTATTACACTCTTGGAAGAATTTCAAATCTGGGGAACTATTATAATTTTTATTTCAATTTTCTTCCAAAATGAAAAAAACATTGTTAGCAGTTATATCTATCAAATCCTATAAAATTTTAGTTGCCTGGATTATTTTCTGAAATAAGGTAGGGAGCATGCATTATATATCCATGTATATCTACATTTGTATAAAATTTGTAACCTAAGTAAAATTCTATTACAATAGAATTGTAGGAAATCTTTCCATTTAAATAAATTATAACATTATCAAAGAAAAAATTTAAGACGCTATCCTAGTTTGTATATATCGATTGTTTACATGATTAAATTATAATAAAACCAGGAAACTTTTTATTTAATTCTAGATTTTAAAGGCACAGTAGCTGAATACTATTCAATTTGTCTCCAGTGTTCCTATATACATATTTCCCTAATTGCCTAACCAAAGAAGAAATCAGAAAATTAGAATACGTCATATGCAGTATACATACACTAGGTGTATTTCTAGGCCTCTGCACGTATATTTCATCTAATTCTAGTGATTTTGTGAGATAGTTACATGTGAAAAAATTAAGAGAGAGAATTTAATTCATTTGTCCAAGGACATAGAGTTACACATACAGATAGTGGCATCACAAGTTAAACCCAGATTTGTCCAAACTTAAGGACCATGCCTATATATACAATTACACTTCTGAAACCTGGAGTGTGACTCCAAAAGAAAAAAAAAAAACCCAAAGAACTATTAATTCAGAATGAAGCTGGGGGAGGAAGAATTTTTAGGATTTTGAGTTTTTTTTGTTTTTTAGCAATAGAAAATAGTTGGTTAGGCCTCCCTCTTTCAAAGCTACAAAGGCTCATATTGCTAAGGGCAGGGACTATGGTACTAGCTTCACCTGTTGGGAAGAGCTAGCCCTGTGGCATCATGTTGTGGGATAACAACAAAGGTATGCTGAAGTCCAGTCTGGAATGTCTGAAGAAAGCTGTACGTAGAGTGCTGCTTGATGGCGTATCATATAAGCCACATTTGGTTTTAAACTGTCTAGCATTCACATTTAAGAAGTAAAGAAAGATGAAGTTAATTTTAATATTTTAACTCCATATATCTAAACTATTATCATTCCAATGTGCCGTCAAAAATTTTTTGACATTTTATTTTTTTCACATTAAGCCTTCAAATTCAGAGTGTATTTTATACCTGTGGTATAGATTTCAAGTGCTCAACAGCCACATGTAGTTAGAAAATATTATAATGGATGGTGTAAGTATAAACGAACAGTCTGTATTTCCAAACATATTTCACAACATAAAGGTTACTATAACTATTATAACAAAATAAGGGGGAGAAATCTTTGGAAGGTCTGCTTAAATAAATTAGCTTATCAATTATTTACTATGTGAGAATATGTATATACTACACAAGAATTCGAAAGCAGTTTGTTCCTTTGAGGAGCAATAACTTCCTTAGGTTTCTTTTGCAGCTATTATTCTGCTAAATAAACTTCCTTTTCAGTAATAATTCTAAGGTCAGTTCTTAATCAGAATTTATCTCTGAATATCAAGTTTCAAATTAGTGGTAGTATTAATAAAGAACTTAGCCTACATCTCACATAAAAACTCTACAAAATGTTTGTTAACTACAGAAACTTCTTGTGTTCTTTGGGAACAAAAGAGTAGACCTGAGGAAAATAGTCATTGGAACAACATGTTCCCAAAGGGGATGATGAAGTATTTCCTCTGGAGATCTTTTAAGAAGCCCAGGTACCAGTATTCTTGGCTTGAGACAGAAGAATGAACTATCAGACTTCCCTGCCTGGTTTATGTCCAGCATACACAGGATATGATCACATTTGTATGAGTCGCTGGGGTAAATGGATGAGGCTTCATTCATGCTTCACCTGATAGCTCCTAAGCTGAGGGGTAGGTATTCTTAGCAAGTTTGTAACCAACAAGTGAGAGAGTGCCTGTGTGTGTTTCTTTGCAGTACTGGGGATTGAACCTACATCCCTACTCCATCACTACTTCTTTCATTCCCTAGGTCCTAATACTGAGAGTACTCAACCAAAAATCTTTTCAACTCATAGATTTGTGTTTCACAGTTTGGTTCTCAGGATTTCTGACCTAAGACAAATCTTTAAAATTATTTTATTCTGTAAAGTATTCTGAAATATACTAATTTGGGTTACTCCTAAGCCATCTCAGTTGTGGATGCATTTTTAATGCTTTTTAAAATTAATTTTCTTGGTACTCTTTGATCAAATTCATCATAGGAAATTTGTACCTGTACATAATGTATCTTGATTCTTTTTTCCCTCATGCATGTAATCTTCCATTCATAACCAACCATCAGGGAACAAGCTCCATGTACAGACTTTATGAGATGCCTATAGAAAGCTCTGTCAAACACTGGGATGGGCAGAAGACCACATGAGAAGCTCTTAATCTCTCAAATTAATTGCACAAGGGAAGTATAGACTTGTACATACAATATCCTACAACCTCAGATGATTAAAAACAAACAGAAAGGTACAAACAACACATTTTAGGAGCAAAAAAAGGAGTGTCTTTAGGAGCACAAAAATGGGAGTATCCAATCTTGTCTGAGATAATTAGAGATGTGAGTAAAATCTTAAAATCGAAGGAGGAGAGTGTGGTGGTAGTGGTAGTTCAGGAAGTGTCACTTCTGGCAGACAGTATAACATTTACAAAGGCATTTAGATACTGGGAACACCTAGCTTATCCAGAGCCTCATTAAAATGCTTAGTGCTCCCTGCCATCAACATGTAATTCAAACTAACACCAATACCAAATTATAAAATATTATTAAGTTCAACAAAATGCTACACTGCTTTGTATTCATGTGATATTTCAATGGCTGTGTGTGTGATCAAATATCAAATTCTTTCTATAAGTTGCTAGTATCATAAGCATGAGCTTAGTTTACCCCCAGTTACCCAGTCTTGGGGAAGAAAGGCGAGGGATGATGAAGCTATAAAAACAGGGTCAGCCAGAGGAGCTGCTGTCGTGTTACAGAGCCTTCCCTTTATTTCAATAAAAGATGATGGGAGTTACAGATTTTAAGCAGGAAAGTAGCATGAGAATTATAGGGGATTGATTAATTGACATGTATTACACTGGCCCAAGCAGAAAATTATAAAGGCTTAACTACAGCTATGATAGTAGATTTGAGATGTTTACAAGGTAGAATTTGTCATACCAATACCTGATGGGTCAGGTACACTATGTTTGGGTTTGAGCTCAGTTGGTATCTAGTCCTGTAGCCTTGAACAAGTCACTTGCTGTCCATATGCTGCAGTTCTCACCTACAAGTTGCTGTTTCTGAGTGAATAACGTAAGGGGTTTAGTGTGCTGTCAGAAGACACAAAACATTTCTAATGGAAGGCACAATGGTGACTTCCAGATTTAGAATAGGCAGTTTAATATGCAATTTTTGGGTTTTGGTGTTTTTTTTTTTTGGTTTAGAGGATTACAGGACTATTCTCTGACTCTTCTTTTGGTGGGACTTTTCCCAGTGGGATTGGCTGCAAATGTCCATGATCTCCCACAGACTTTGGGCAACCAGCTCTAGGCACAAAACTCATACCTACTTCTTATGACTATCTGACACAAAGCCTGAAATCTAGGCTACATTCTCCTTATCAAGTCGTGTGCCCTGGTGTGGGCTGTGTTTTGGTTCTAATTTGCACAAAGATACTATGTGGATTGGACACAGCTATGTCTAAGTATATTATATCCTTCCTTCATTCTCTTGGGTCAGATGTGCTCCCTGTCAATGGGGGTTTTTGTCAAGAGATTAAGCTGACTAGTCAGGAACCCTGAATGCAAATGGGTGGGAGGGAAAGAAGAAGGAAGGGGAAATAATACACATTAAGCTCTTAAAATGTCCCATGAATAATTATTTCAGGGCTTTTTTCACATAAAAACTCAATGAAAACTAAGAACAGTGAATTCCTAAGCAGAGAGACAGAATACAGGTACACCTGAGATCTCTTTAGACTTGAACCCTGGACCCTCAAAGGCAAGATATTCAAGAGGCTAGGAAGTCTAGGGGGCCTTGGTGGGAAGGCACAGCCCAGAGGAACAGAAAGGAAAAGCCGGGGTGGGGATTTAGCTCAGTGGTTCCGGCGCCTGCCTCCCAAGCACAAGGTCCCAAGTTCGATCTCCAGTACCAAAAAAAAAGAAGGAAAAGCCTGTGAAGCTCAATGCTGTGGCCATAGCAATACAACTTTACTCGATTTCAATATGAGCATCTGAGGCCTTAGCAAGTAATCATCTGTTACCTCATACATTTGGGTGACAAAAAGGATGATGTCTATTCCTTAAAGACATATATATTGGTGTCACAAGACTGACTAGAAGCAGGTTGTACTTAAATACCTCAGAATATACTTGGGTTAGCCTGATTACAGAGGTCAAGCACTGTTAAGACTGAGTACTTCATGTAAACTTGGGTTTTGTTTTTTTTTTAGAATATTGGAAGTGATAATTAAGAACAGATGGAGGTGTTGGAAGAGCTCCTTCATGATTTTATTCTAAAAACCAGAGGAAAGCATATAAGGGTGTGGGCATCACCACCACTACCCAAACAGGCAGCAGTTTAGATTGCTTATTGCGCAGGTGCTGGGATAACATCCACAACAAATGGTGATCTTATTGTCTTCTTTACAAACAAGAGGTTAAGTAACCAGCAAAGCAGTGATGGAGTTAGGGTTCAAACCCAGGCTGGACTACAGAGCCCATCTTGGTCAAAACTTTACCATGCAACCTCCCTAATGAGGACTCTGCCACATAGGCTGTAGTAAATGTGACCCAAAATTAGATTAAAGAAATATGGAATGACCCCTTTGGAAGTAAAGGGCAAAGTCTGACTTTGTTCTTACTCCAAAAACAACTCATTTAGTGTCTTTTGGAAAAGATATTCTGCAAAAATTTATTTTCTAGCAAATTCATGCTTCCCAAAATTCATTCTACATATAATATATTCCTTTGCCTCACAGAGAGTATAATGAACATAAGGTAAGTATTTGTTCTGCTTTAGGACCACCACTTTTTCAACAACCTGAGTGGCCAAAAGAGTGTCATCTACAGGAATGTCTCGTTTTTAGACTATTTCCTTACTCTTGTGAGAAGAAACTATGAGGTATGATCTAAAAATAAGGTGAATGTTAAATTTAAAAAATTAGTACAGTAAGACAGACTGTGACCAACTCCCCCCAAAATATTCCTCCTTGCTTTGAACACACTCATCCCATCAATTTTGCCATTTTCTAAAGCAATTCTGGAACACCTCTTTTGTGTCTTTAGTTGTACTGTCCTGGCTGCCTCGATGTCTTAAATCAACTCAAAGCATTTATTTTTTATGGTCATTTTGACTTTGGGTAAGAGAAGGAAGTTGCATGGTGTCAGATCTGGTGAATAAAGTGGGTAAGGTCACACAGTAATGCTTTTATGAACCTGCCTTTCGATGGATGGTACTGGGCACAAGCATCTACTACGTTTGATAACATTTCATAATGGCATTCATGAAAGAAAACATCCAGAACTGCTTTCAGAAAGTGGCCAGAATGAAGGGGACAAGTGTGCTCAAAGTGAGGGGGAATATTTTTGGAAAGATTAATGGTGAAGTGTCTCTTACTGCAATAAATTTTGAAAAGTTCATCATATATTTTGATACCTAGTATCTTTTTAAAAGTTGTCATTATTGCGTCCTGTTCTAAGTTGATATGACCTCTTTCCTGTTGGCCTACCATTTTCTGCTTGTCATCTGCAATGGTATATTTCTGTTGTACTTTCTTCTTAAAGATCTAGAAAGGAAGTCACCTCCAAATAAGTAAGCTCTTACCAAATTATCATGACTCTCACATTATTTCACCATGCGTATTTTTCTTAAAATATATATTTCTCAAAATGTATTTTTTTCTGAAAGAAATTATAAGAAATTTAACAATGGTTATCCTTGTAGAAAAGAGGTGGCAGAAAAAGTAGGAGGAGAAAAAGGAGGGCTTTCTCCCTTTTTCATTTAGTACCTTTAATCAAATTTGGATTGTCAAGTGTTATATGTTTTAGTTTTACCTTCAGAATGTCAACAGTAGTTATCTGGGCAAGGAGAGTAACTTTCTCTCCTGTTTTATATATTTAAAAAAACACCTGACAAGTGTTAAAATGATTTTTTATGTGTATGTGTGTATATTCATATCCACAATATATATATGCAAAACCATACATTTTAGAGATGTTCATGAAAATTACTTAAGAAACACAAACCAATTCTAAAGAAACCCTGGAAGTTAAATTTTCAAAAATCAAATTCTGCTGTAGCACTTTTTTGGGTGATTGCAACCTACTCTACAGACCTAAAATAGAACTTTCCAATACTTTTCTAAAAATTACTTATTGACCTAAATTGTGAAATCACATTTTATATTAGGTTTTTCTTAAAAAAATTAAAATTCATATAACTATCATATGTTATTGTTGTTGTTTTTTGTTTTTTGAGTACCAGATAATGAACTCTGGACCTTGCACTTGCCAGGCAGGCTAGGAGCCACTGAGCCAAATCCCCGGCCCTAACTATGGTATGTTAAATGACAAAGACACATATATAAAAGCTCATTAACAAAAACTATATATAATCAAAGAACTGGCCTGGGGGTATAGCTCAGTGGTAAAGCACTTGCCTAGTGTGTGTGAGGCCCTAGCTCTGGGGAAAAATATAATCAAAGAATTACTGAAAATATGAATATTTACTTCATTTCTTTAATATTTGAAAAAAGGTACTTGAACAAGTCTAAATAGTTGAATTTCCTCAAAATAGGGGACTATAATTGGTTTGGCATGTCTGATGAAATTCTCTTTTAATATTATTGATCCTATAAAGCATACATAGCTATATTTTTTGTTGCCACCACTGTTTTGGTGTACTTCTCCTTGCTTTCTGGCACTCTTCAGGAAATATGCTGAGGAAAACACAGTGACAAATCAAGGTAGGTATCATCTCATTATCCCATGTTAAAGTTATCATCATAGACTGAGAGCTATTTATTTGGGACTCATATCTCAAAGTAGCTGGAACCCTCCCCTATCATACTGATACAATCCTTGTCAGAATAAGGAAGTAGAGGCATTCTGAGCAGAGTATTCAGAAAAGAACTGGTTTCTTATTATGCAGGTTTAACTGGGTCCTTTAAAGCAAAGGTAATGTTTAAGCAAGCTGGTGAATCTGTAGGGAAAGCCCAGTGACCAATGAAAACAGAGCTTGAAATACAGAATGTACTCAATAAATATTTGCTGAATAAATGTATGAGATGATTCTACTTATATAACAGGTTATTTCAACAAAAATGATATAACCTTTCTCTTCAAAGTTTGAGTAATATTTTTCATGTGGTTCTGGTCTGTGGAAAAAAAAGAAATGGATTGAGCAACAGCATAGAAGTCAGAATGAGCATGTCAACCCTAGGCTTTCTTTTTTTATAGGTATAAATTGGCTCCATAGTCCATGGCTTCCAGAGAAATAAAAGTTGGGATAACAGCAAGCTTGTTTAAAAGTTGTCTGTGGGGCTCATAATTTAATTTCAGGGAACAAATTTAACTCCTGTGAATTTTCTCCACATTGTGATCACCCTGATTATCTATCTAAACTGACAAAAATTTCTCTAAAGAGAAATCATATGGAGATATTGATCTTTCCTATTGCTCATGCTACTTCCACCCTTTATTATATCGATCTCTTAACAGACACCAAGAAGAATGAAGAGTTCTTCATGGAATTCCTGAGCTAGAAAAGCCCTTAATGCTCATCTGGTTCAATTACCAGAATACAGCCAGAAACTACCTGTGAATCACAGAACTAAATATAGAAGAGAGAGCACATTGTTCTGTTGCCATCAATTATCTGCTAATTACAATCCATTCTTTTCTGTTAACTTATTTAAAAAAGCATTAGTATTATGAGGACATATCACAATCAGAACAGCATTTAATACTACTAGCATTGGTTATATCATGTGGCTACTTTAAATTAAAGGAAACATGATACAAATTTTAGTTAACAGACTATATTGTTATCATTTTAGTCTGAATCTGAATGTAAGATTCTTTAAGTTACTCAAGGATTCCATTTAGCAAGAAATCCTCTCTCTGGCATACTTCATCTAAAATATTGCATGTCAAAAGATTAATACAGCAAATTTAAATATTTGTATTTTTAAAAATTCCACAGGAAGAGCTGAAAATGGATTACGACTTTTTTTGTATTTCTTAAACTATGTTTTTTACATTTTGAGAAAATGGATATATGAAAATGGTTTTTATTTTAAAACACTGGCTATTTCTGACATAGATATTTGCCATATAATATTTTAATTTGTGTTAATGTGGTATGAAGACTCTACTTAAAAACATTTCAAAATCAAGTTGTAATTCTTTTAGGTAAAATATAAGTACCTCAGACAAATCATAGCACATAAATTATTTAATCAGAATTAATTTGTCAAATGCTGTCACAGAGAACCTTTGCAACAAAAAGAACACCTTGCTGTCAGCTACTCTATAAAGGATAATGTTCAATTAAAAAACTACAAAATATATGGTGAACCACACTTTGTAAGAAGCTTGTGCACACTTACTAGAAAACCCACATCACCAAGGCACAACAGTGCCACTCAGTGGCTGAACAATGGTAGTGGACTGATAAACAATGAATGGAGTGCCGGCAACAGGAAAAGCAGAACAGGCAATGTTAACACTGTAAGGAAGTCTGGAGAGAAGAAGGTAGGGAGGGATGGAGGGAGAGAAGGAGGAAGAGAGAAAGAGAAAGACTAAGAGACTGGGGGGGGGGGGCGGGCTGGCTATGTTGCTATGGTAACTGTACCTTGGAGGTCAGTTAGAGTCTGGGCAGGAACAGAAAGCTGAGCATCGCTTCCTGTCACTACATCTCCTGGATTTCATAAGAAAAAATAATATGAGATTTTTATAAGAAGGAAACAACCAACTTTACTTCTCTCTTTCATATTCAATTAATACTTTTACCAAATTACTAAAAATATAGTATAACAGAAAATGTAACACAAGATTAGAAAAATATATTTTAAAAGGAAATAATGTTTCAAAAAATATTTCCTAAGAATTTTGTTTGTTTTTCCTACAGAAAAAGCAAACAAGTTTCTACTAGATTAGAGTATAGAAAACTTTAGCAATCGTAAGACTTTGCTGAGCAAATTTCATGGTGCTACAAATATTAGTGTGATTTTATATTGTTTTTTTTTTAAACTTCAAACCCAAAAGAAAGTGATAAATCATTTATTAACAGCCATTCTTTTGAAATTAATCTCTTCCAATATTATACAAATTGATTTTTACCTACACTTGAAAGCAATTCTTTCAATGGTAGGACCTAAATAAGTTCTAATTTCATAGTAGATAATGAAAAGATTTTAAAAGTTACCACATATACTTACAAATGTTAACATATAAAAATAAAGCTGTGAACTACACCCCCTTTATTTGATATACTTATTATAGTTAAGATTTCATTTACAAATTGGACATGTAGTAAATGCTTAAAATAAAGTAGTGCTCAAAAAACTTTTTTTTTAGTACTGGGGATTGAATTAAATTTTTTTTTTTTGTACTGGGGATGAACTCACGACCTTGCGCTTGCGAGGCAGGCGGAGGCACCACTGAGCTAAATCCCCGGCAAGATTTTTAAAAATAATTAAAACTAAAGATAAAGGAAACAAGAATAAAAAAAGAGCACTTCAACAACTAAGAAAAGGAGCATAGCAGGAAGTCCCATGAGGAGCCTGAAGTGCTCTAACAAGGTTCTGATTTCCTTCCTGAATGACAAAGTTCAACACTGAGCATAGTCACTGTCAACAAAATAACCTTCTGGCTATAGCACCATAAGGCCTATGCTATTTTGAGATTAACAAACCTTTTTAAAAAGTACTATATTTTCCACAAAAGATAAATTATAATTAACAGAATTACTTCTCCTTTACCTTTTATATAATATATACAGTAGTAAAAAAATCAAATTTTGAATTAAATAACATGCTCTCAGTGTGCTGACCACTGGCTACGATTATTTAAGCATGGCCAACTCATCTGGAAATTGTTAAATTGTAATTATATCATCCCCATCAATTAACAGGACATACATTTGCATTCTCCTATAATGGAAAGAAAATCTATAAATAGTAACATATTCCAAACAAGTGATAAACAGCTTCCAGGGGAAATGGTCAAGTCCTGAATTTTCATAATATAGTTAACTCTGAATTCACTGATAAATGATGGGCCTACTTTTTGTATACTTTCAGGAAATTCTATACCTGCTGCTCATTTTACTTTAGGTTGTCTACTAACATATATAGAGAGACTAAAACTTATTTTAATATAAGTATCACCAAAAAATTATGGGGAACATCTTTGTTGCTCGTTTTCTTCATTATTCCATCCCCAACACATATACAAGCTACACAGTGCATTTCAACCAATAAACACATGCATGAATTTGGATTACAAACACAACTCTCCCCTTTATAAGCACAAATAATTGTAGCCTATGAGAACCTCATACATTTTCCTGTTTACAACAACCACTTTTCAAAACAACTTTTACATTTTCCAAAAGAGTACACTAAAAAGGCTATAATATTTCCACAAAAGCACTAAGTAGATGACTATTCAAGATAGACATCACACGCCAACACAAGCCCCTCCACAGGCTGTTGTGTTCAATAACCTGAGGAGACATACTTGCAGATTTGTCAGTGAAACAGCAAGCAGAGTACTTGTGGGAAATACCAGGACAAAGAACCAATGCTGGTGAAATATTTTTCATTATAGAGTTAATACATACATTTTCCACAAAAAGAACAACAGAGTTTTTTAGATGTGGGAAGCTCCGTAGGAATCGGTCCAAGTCTCTCATTTTCTGGTGAGGAAATGGAGGCAGACAGTTTAAGGTAGAAGAGAATCAAGCTCTTCCTACTTCTATAAACTGTTTTTATATGCTTTATTTTATTCAAGTCTTTATGCAGAGAGGAGGATTAGCAGGAATATTTATCTTTACTATAAAGAAAGGTAGAATAGCTCTTTTGGTAGACTGACACAAGAAGAGTGTACCAGAAATAAAAATATATGAGTTGCAAATCAAGGCCAATTTCTTTCAGGAGAGGGATCAGTTACAAAATGCCCCAGTGATATTCATTTTCCAAATACTTTGCTTAAGTGCTCTGCTGTCTCCTTATAACTGGGGGCTTAGTTTTCATCAGTTGTTCCATCTCCATATTCTTCCTTTCTCACTTACTGTGATATTAATACTTGACATTTCCACAGAGACACAACTTTATATTTCTATAGTCATTTGGCTTTGTTCCTCAGAAAATTTAAGCTGCAGCATTGAGAGATTCTCTGACTGATTTGCCTGCCATCAGTTAGAAATACAACTGACTAAAGCTTGTTATCCAAGCAATATTGAAATCATATTTGTTTAGAACAATAAAACAGTACAATTAAGAAATATATAAAATAACATCCATTTCCATTCTTGAAGTAGGAATATCTCTTGGAATTAAAATACATTTACAATATGTTAATGATCTGTCTTTTCTTTAAATCGTAAAAAATGTAATTTTAAATGAGCTATTCTCATGTAAAGTAAGCTGAATATTCTGATAAAAATTTAAACAGTAATTATATAAAGTCTGATATTTAATATAGGCAAAGAAATATAGAAAAGACAGATGACATGTAAATAATGGAGGAATATACAGACACACATGTGTGTGCAGGTATGTGCAAACACACATCATTATTGAGTATTTGTTAATTTGCATCACTGGAGAACAGAGTCTATGCATTTATAAATCTAACTGGAAATGTGTAGATTTTAAAATAATTTTGGATGTAACCTTTTATTTTGGGTATGGAAGATCGAACTCGGGACCTTGAACTTTCGAGGCATGTGGTGGAAGCACTGAGCTAAATCCCCGGGCCTTGATGCAACCTTCTTAAACAGAGTATGTGGAACTTCATTTAAAGTCTTCTTACTGGTAACAGTGTCAATATCAAGTACTGGACACTGATGTAACACAGGGATTCTTTATGACATAAAAGAGACTTGGATCAGGATGTTTGTTCTGACACTAAATGGTTCCAGACTTCTTTGTTTCTGACGTCATAGCATTGCTCTTTGCATATTTTCTTCCATCATTTAGTGTTTCTTGCTTTCTTGCTTCTATTTAGCAGAGTTTCACTGATAAAAATAAATGTAGCTGTTTGCAGTCTACTAGGAACAGAGAGACCTAATACATTTGGCCACTTTGAAAATAAAGAGCATTGTATAAAGGTTCTCGGTAAGAGCCTGAAGGGCTGTCTTATGAGTAAAGTGCCTGATGGAGGTGAAGCACTAGGAAGACCCTGACATAGCAAAGAACTTACCTGACTGCCAGTAGCAGGAGTGCTACCAGGAGCGGAATCAGTAGCAGTGCCCTTACTTATCCAACAACAGATGTGGGTTGGATGATCTCCTGGGTATCTTCTGCTCTTAAATCCTATGGTGCTAATTTTTAGTGTATGGACTTAAACACTTATTTTGGCTTCTTGAGATTTTGTTAAGCTTTTTTCTTTTTCCCTTAGGGTTAGGGTTAAGATTCTAGTTTGTATTCCTTAGAGGGAAAGCAGCTAGATGAGAGACCACAAGCCTACTGGCATGCCTTCTCCAAACCACTGCAATGTATTGATACATACTGTGATGAAAAAAGCCCATGGTATTATACCTTCTCAATTCAGATTCTTTTCTGAAAGACATCATTACTCTCTTGGGAGCATTACTAATACAAAGTTAACAGAAAATATAAGCAACCGATCTCAAGTTCTATACTGTAATCATACATAGGGGCAGCCACTGGACAAAGATGCAAGTATATTAGAATATAAATATTTTAAAAACTGGATTCACAAAGTACAGTATCTGACATCCCAACTGAAAAGGATCAAATACAACTGATTTTTTAAAATTAAGTTTTGCACTAATTTTTGTTTTGGAGAGGCTGGTTCCTCATAGGCAGGTGAGGAAATCCTAGACTACACTGTGTATTCTTTGGCTTTACTGGCATTTTTTTCCTACCTTTGTTCAATTGCACTGGCATGCTTTCAGATTTCATTAGCCTCTGCTGCTGCTGTTGCTGCTGTTGCTGCTGTTGCTGCTGTTGCTGTTGCTGATGCCTTGGGGCTTCTGTGGAGGTCTTGGTGGGAATCACAGCAGAGGAAGAGCCGCTGTTGTCCCCGGGTATAGGGCCACCCACGCTGCCTGGGGTCATTGCTGGGGAAATCAGCTTTCTTCCAAAATTAATCAGGCTATTAGATACCTTATTTATATTCAGGGGAGTGCCTTTGGGGTTGGTCCTGTTTAAAAAAAAAATTAAGTGGGCATACATTATTTAAATTAGAAGATGACTATTTCACATACTCCACTAAACATCCCTTGTTCTGCTTTGTAAAAGGGCTTTTACTAGATCAGCTATATAAAGTAACAAGTGAAAACTTAAAGTGACCACAGAATAATAACAAGACTCTTAAAAACAGAGCCTATGAAATCAATCTTACTGCTTTATATTCACTCTTTCATTCTTTTAACAAATAGGACACTATGTGCCAGTACAGTATTATATTTGGAAGATACATTTGCCTCAAACATAGTTCCCTTCTTGGAGCTTGTAGTTCAGTAGAGAAAAAAAATAAATTAACCAAAAATCACATAAATAAGTATGTGTCTAAAATCTATGATGTGGACAATAAGGGAGAGGTACAGGGCTTGCAAAGTCCTGGGGTGTTCGAGAAGGGGCACATGTGAAATGAGGCTGAGAGTAGAAGTCCCACAAGCCTAATAGACCAGATTTAATTTTATTTTGAAAATAAATGTTTCTGATAACCATGAAGTAAATTTCTAGAAGTTATTTCAACTGGCCAGTTCATTAAAATTGCAACCCACACCAGCTCCCTGCCCCAGCCCTCCATGTCCTCCTGACCCACTTCCCTGTTTATTTTTCTTGATAGCAGTTTTCATTACCTGACATACTATATTTTACTTATTTCAGTATCATTTGTCCACCTCCTACAATCTCCATTTAAATATGTTTCATGAGAGGAAGGATTTTTGTCTCTTTTGTTAATACTGCCATATTGCCACTGAGTAGCACATTGTAGCTACTTTAAAATATTAAATGGTAGCTACATCTACCTGCAGTCTAAGTCTTTCTCAGTGTCAAGAAGTCCATGATCCTAGCCATGACTAGCCTCTGCATTTGTGCTCTGAATCCCATCTCCTCTTTATCTCATGAGATTGCTGCTCCTGTAGCCTTCTCTCCTGCATCATTACTTTCTTCCCCTCTACTGTATCATTACCATTATCATACAACCATGGTGACTACGTATGGGAGCATACTATTTTCTCTTTTGGTCCCAAACTGTTGGTCCCTATGTAGTTCCCATCCCATTTCTTTCCCTACTCATGTTTTCTCAAAGTATCTTTACATGTTACATCGGTTCCCTTTGGTCCACTAAGCTCTGGCTGTGGCCTCTTTGCTACTGCAGTAAAACCAGTCAAGGTGATTGGTGATTTCTGCATTGTAGACCCAAAGATTTATTCTTGTTTGACTCTGTCACTCAGTGGCTATCAACTCACCCCCCACCATCCTATTTTTTTCTTGGCTTCTTATATGGTTTGCCACTACCTGTGTTATAAATTCATTTGGCAAAAAAAAGGGCACCCAAGAATATCTACTAAATGAACGATTACTTCCTTCATAATCTTGCAGTATATTCCAGGATTGTTATCTTGAAGATCAATTATGATTACTTTAGTTGTAGGAGGTAGTCTCATTCCATGACAATATCAAACTATATTTTTATTGCCTAAATAATTAATAGAAATTTACTCTTTCCATGAAAGTACAAAAGATTCTGCTATTTGATTTTAGTTAACTTGAATTGTACTATCATTTTCTTCTCTTAGATCTCTGGCAGCACTTATACAATAATTCTACTTTTTATATGACAGCTATATCCTTGGTATTACTAGGTATCACTCTCTCAAACAGAATTGATCCATATTTTTATAATAAAAACAAAAGAACACTATGTTTCTCCCTTCCATGAAGCTTTCTCTAATGGCACTACCTAATATTATGTGCAAGGTACTGAGCTTACATTGCTTTGGAGACAGAATAATTCAAGTTTAAAATCTGGGATTCATCTTTACAAAAGAAAAATCTATTTATTTATAACTCAATGCATTGAGTGTGAAAAAATTTCAAATGATTCCTTTTGTATTGTCTCATCTTTAATGAACTGAGCTATTTAATATCCTTCCAAAATTATTAAAAATAATGTTTCCTAGTGGAAATAAGGATATAGAGTACTTATACACCATTCACCTTCTTAGCTGCTTTTATAAACACTACAGGTTGGCAACAGAAAAGACTCTCAATATATATTTACTAAGAAAAAAGAATGAATAAAATAGAAAGAACTCATAAATTCTGGATTAGCTAAGCATTTAACTCTGGTATGATGTTCTACTCAGCAGTTGGGCATGCATTCCCATTTCTTGTGATAGTAGAAAGAAGAGCTATCATGATACTGAAGTTCAGCTGCATTTTTGTTTTGATTGTTTGCAAGTCTAGATTCATAATTCACAGATATGAAGAAGTTATAATGTTGTTACCCTTTTTTATAAGCAAGAATGTACTAGTCAAATTCCCATATTGCCAGTTGTAAAATTTATATGTTGATAAAAGTACTAAGAAACAGCTAGAGCATTATCAAGAGAATATGGCTAATGTATCTTCATTAGTACTAATAACCATGAAAAACATATAGCTCAAGCTCATGCTGAGTAATTTTTCATCTGAATAGCTCTTAAAAGGAGATGAGCACTGTTTCCTTTTTTGAACTTTTTTTTGTTTTTAAACACTTCTCCCCCTCATCCACTACCCAGAAGCATATTTTCCAGAAGCATATTTTCTTTTCCAAACAATTGAAGACAACTCTGTACTTTTAGGACACAAATAATTGTAAATCATGTAATTGTATAGAAAGCATGCTGTCTACAGTTGTTTGAGGCATGACAGGTTTTGCCAAAAGTTATCTAATTTAGATCTAAAATATTAATAGCACATTTTTTACATTAAATACTAAACAGCTTCTAATAAGTATTAAGGCTGTGGTGTATGATATGAGGTGCACAAGTGAAAATGCAGTTTTCAGAGATGTGATAGACAGCAGGGTTTGAGTTAAAGATAGAGTACAATGTTTATTGTTAAATAAACAAGGGTAATTTGGAGTTAAGACACCGAGTATCAAATCTAATGAATGACCAACTGTGTAATCAAAGTCTTTTATTACCATTGGCTATTCATTATTATTAAAAATAGTAACGCATAGGGAAGATTGTTTTTAAAATGTGCCAAAGCTTACTTTTTGGTACCATGTCAGTTAGCAGGTTAAATCAGTAATAGTAGGGGCATTTTCTGAAGATACAAGAATCTCTTCAAAACACTTGTACTATAACCTAACTCTGACCTGACTTTATTGTTGGGCTCCTTTTGTTCAGTTTCTGAAACTCTGAAAATGGATAACTCTTTCTAGCTTCTTACTACCCTGTTGATCTCTTACAGCAGGCTACGTGACCCTTACTCCACTGAAAGAACTCTAAGGTGTATAGCAGCTTCTTAAGTGCTAGAGTCATATCTGTTTTGATTTAACTTCTAAAGCCTTTCTGAAGGATTTTTTAAAAAATCCATTACCACCTTTATAAAAAGTCTGCACAATCTTTTCTCTTTTGGTAGCCAATTCTCGACACCATTCTGGTTTATCTACTTTCTACTTATAGATTTTTCAGATATATTATACATCTAGTATTTATTTCACTTTCTGTAATATAATTTGTTTAGATACTTGCCTATATTTTTGTCAAAGAATCAATTTTCAATTTACTCTAAATTATTTTTCTCTATATTTTACTTTCTAGTTTTCTTGTTATTTCTTTCCTGTGTTCTCCAAGGCTGTATGCTTGGTTCATTAATTTGTTCATTCATTCATTCATTCATTCATTCACTTCTTTTCATTTTCTCTTTTTCCCAATAAAAACATTTAAAGCTACACATTTGCATCTTTTTTCTTTCCTTTTTTTTTTTTGGTACCAGGGATTGAACTCTGGTCCTTGTGCTTGCGCAGCTGGCAGCAAAACCACTGAGCTAAATCCCCGGCCCTGCATCTGATTATAGCATTAGCATCAAAGATTTTTTTTCTCATTTTCTATACAGTCTGTGGACACAATTGTTTAGGTAATTTTAAGTTTCATATAGTTAAGTTTGTATTTAAATATATTACTCATTTTGTTTTATTAAATAAAAATAGAAATAGCAGAAAAACGAAAGTAGGAATATGTTCTGATTTTTAAAAGGATTATAGAAACCACCAATTAGAAAACAGAATGGTTTATTTAAATATTTTTACTAATTATTTGGAAATAGACACAGTTATTACAGGTACCCAATATAGTTCACTAAAAATAAGTAATTCCAAGACAACTTTGCCTCCTGTCTCATAGTGTTTAAGTCCACTGGATTTCATTACTTGTAGATATGATAGAAGATAATGCATGCTTAGTTACAGTTGAACACCTGCACCCCATGTGTACTGGTCAAGGTCAATGTCCCACTAAGGCTCCTAGTGATGATATGTCTTAAACTTGGTCTATAGATTTGCTCACTTGTTTTTAGGTCATCGTCTTTATTAATAAGCTGTGCAAATTCTGCCCTGCAGGACCTAAGTTTCCTTCTCCCTAAAACAAGGGAGCTAAATTTTAGGATATTTTAGGTTCCTTTAAGATAAAAAAAAAAATTCTACAACTTTGTGACTTGAACAAAGAGAACATGTGTTAATAAACTTCAGACCAAAGACTACAGAGATACCTAGTACATCAAATAAAAGAATCCAAGTTTAAAATAACAGGCTAGCACGAGAGATAAATTAAGCAGAAAAAATTAATGAAGATAAATGAAAGTTCATATAATCACGTTAAAATTTTACAATTAGGCACTACATATAGAACAGGGAGGCAGGAATTAATATGAGTTTATATTTTAAAATATCTAACAACCTTACAGACATTAATGTTTTATTTTGGTTGACAAGGCAAATACTATGAGCCCACAGTAATGATACTGAAGAAAATTAAGATTCCGGGGCTTCACTAATACTAGATGAGAGCCCACACTACAGGAGATACTGTACAACTATGGCAGTCAGCTTTTGGTGATGTATTTATTTCCGGAAGAAATGAGTTGTGTTTCTAAAACAGTGGGGAAGCTGAAAATTAAGTCAGAAGAGGAATGACTGAAAAACCTGGGAGGTGAATTTTCCAATGCTATAAGGGCTACCATGAGGAAAAATAGCCCTTTTTGAGTGTTGGTTTAAAAAATGAGATGAGTTACAAAAGTTACAGGAGAGTTATAAAAGCTATGATACAGAAAATTCTATCTAGTAGATATAACAGGTTCCATGTAAAATAGCTCCAATTCTGGAACTATGCTAGTGGAGATTGGAAAATCATCTTCAGATACATTAGCTTCAAATTTTGGGATGGGTGAGAGGCCGGGTTAAATAAAAATCTCTTTTAACACCAAGAACTTACGATCTGCAATGCCAAATAGCATCTAATGTTACACTCGTATCATTCAGAAGACAGAACAAAATACATTAAGAGGCCTATGCACTAGCAAGGGCCTAGAATACAGGCCAAACCCTATCTCCAAATTTAAGGGCTTACTTTACCTATTTGCCATGTCTCCTTATTTGCAAACTGTCTTCTTTCTCATCTCTGGGATACAATATCTAACACCTACAACTTAAAGAAGGAAAGGTTTATTTTGGCTCACAGTTCGTGGTTTCAGTCTACAGTCAGCTGGCTCCAAGGTAGCATGGTATGGCAGAGGGGCATGGCAGAGATTTGTTCATGACCTGGCAGGCAGGGAGCAGAAAGGCAGGCAGGGATCAAGTGAAGAGGGAAGGAGATAGACCCTTCCAGGCCACACCTCCAGTGACCCACTTCCTCCAACCAGGTTTCACCTCCAAAGTCCTATTTAGCTATAACCTCATCAGTGGACATTCAATTCTCTTCTATTCCTTTTGCTCCCTTCTTTCTCTTTAATTTCTACGATCATTTTTTCCTCTTCAGTTCTCTTGTCCTTCTCTTTTATCTTTTTTAAAAAATCATTCTACTATACTTTTTTCCACCACGAAAAAATTTAACTGGTTTTAAAATTATTTTTTTAAGTACAAAAAGTGGAATACTTGGAAAATGTATACATGCACACAGAAGCACAAACACATATACACAACTTGGTTTTGTGATAGAAACAATACTCTCTGCATTCCTATATATTTGTAGTCTGTCATTACTGATCTATTCTGAGTGGATTATGGCTCATATTTATTTCTTCCAGGCTTATGAATATCAGCCTACTTATAATATTAGTTAACCTAATCTAACAAATAATAAGCAATTATACATTAATTATAGTGTATAAAATCATTAGATAAGCTTCTTGAGATACATAGGAATAAATATTAAGGTTTCTGTTTTTACAGTGGTAGTTTTCAACTAATTTGTTCTCCGGCCTGATGTGCCTGAAAAATATGAATCATTCCAAAAGGTGCCATGGTTCTCACTAACAGTCTTTAGGGACCAGAGTTTCTCTGGCCTAGGAGAAAACATCAGAATGGAAGAGGATACAGTTCTGAGATGTCCATCTATTGAGTTTTTCCCTCTTGACCTCTCTTTCTCACTTTGAGAATCACTATGTTTTGTCACAACTAAAAGAAAAAAATCAAAAACAGCTGCAGCTAAACATATATCAAGAATTAACTGTTTGATTTTAAGGCAGGGATATGGAACCAATAGAATACAAAGTAATGTGAGTCTGTATGATGGTTCAGCTTGATTGTGTCAGTTTGACTGGCTTCAGGTGCCTATGGGATAAGTGGACCATACTTCTGGATGTGTTTGGGTGGGTCATGGACTTGTGGACTTGGGGTCTATATCTAATCCCTTAACCTTTCCTCTCTAGCACTGTTCTTCTCCTCTGTTTCCTGGCTACCATGAACTTTGCTCCACCAAGCCCTTCTAATATGATGCTCCTGCCTTGAAGCCAGCTGACTGTGGACTGAATTCTCTCAAACTGTGAGCCAAATTAAACCTCTCATCTAAATTGTGGGTGTTTTGACATTTTGTGTCTCAACAATGAGAAACTGACTAATATAATCACGAAAAGAAACAGTCACATTTAAAAAATGCAAGCAAAAGAAGGAATGGATTAGCTGTAGAAAATGGAAGAACTTATTTTCTTAATTAAAAAAAATCTATGCCTCTATATTAAAAACTATAAAACATTGCTGGAAGGATGGAAAATATCTAATAGTGAAGACACAGTCCATGTTCATGAATTATTTAATAATGTTAAGCTATTAATTCTTTTGAAATTGATTTATAGATTTCAATGTAATTCCAATCAAATCTGAATAATTTTTGTAAAAATTGACAAAATGACTATAAAATTTAAATAAAAATGCAAAGGACCTAGAATAGCCAAAATAATGACAAAGAGCAAAGTTGGAGGACTTAGCATACCTAAATCAAGACTTGCTAAAATGTTACACAATTAAGCTCACTTTTAAGTATATAATGGATAGACAGTCCAGAAATTGACATATATATACATATATGTGTGGGTATATACATTATATTTATATATATATATATATATATACACACACACACACACACACACACACAGAAAGAGAGAGGGAGGGAGGGAGGGAAGGAGAGACAATGGATTTCCAACCAAGAATCCAATTTAATTCAATGGGGAAAGGAAAGACTATATATAGATATAGTCTTTCCTTTCCCCATTGAATATATATATATATATATGGAAAAAGACACAACGTTTACCTCACTCCGCACACAAAAATTAGTTTGAGGTGGATCAGAGATTTAAATACAAATGCTAGAACCACACAGCTTCTAGAAGAAAGACAAATACCTTTTTGATAAAGGGTGATCTTAGGCCTGGGCTGCTCAAATCCTGCACATTCCAAAGGGGTTCAGGTCTGGCCTATGACTAATTTCTGATAAATAACCTCTAAGCCTTCTTCTGATAAGAGTATTACTGAGCTGGACATGGTGGAGCATGACTGTAATACCTGCACTGGTAAGCTGAGGCAAGAGAACTATAAGTTTGAGGCCAGCCTGGGCAACTTAATGACCTAGCAAGCTTCTGTCTTTAACTGAATGAATGAATGAATGAATGGTTGAGAGTGTAGCTCAGTGTGAAGGCCCTGGGTTCAAACCCCAGAACCATAAAAAAAAAGGAATGTTTTTGAATACCTAGCCCTTGGGCCACACCATATAGTTTATGTTCACAAGGGGATTTATAACCTGTATTTGGTCACCTTGGCCCTAAAATTTATTTTATCAATTTGAGTGCTGGAAGGATGGAGACTGAGCAGCTAAGGTTAGTTACACAGCACTCCATGCCTGTAAGACTAACCCCACAATAAACATACATTGGAGAACACCAGGGAATGAGTTAGCTTCTCTAGTTGGCAACCATTTGTGCTATCAAACACTGTTGTTGGGAGCACTAAGTACTCTAGGGGGAGTGGAAAATTCGAAGGCTACTTGGGTTTCCTAGACTGTAACCTTTTCGTCTCCAATTTTAATCAATATCCTTTTGCATGAACATAACAGCTTCTTTGAATTCTAGTAAACTGCTGAATTTGACTGGTGGTCTTAGTGACCATCTCTAATAGAGACTAAGAGCAGGGAAAGATTTCTTACACAAGAAACAAATGGCACTAGGAAAAAAGTAAACATAATATGAACTCTTATCAAAACTTTTTTGTTCATAAAAAAATACCATTAAGAAAATGAATAGGCAAGGTACATGTTGGCGAGAAATATCTGGAATATATAACTCAACAAAGATTCCTATCCAGAATGTATAGATTTCCTACATGCCCAGAAAAAGAAAGATAACATACTTAAAAATAGACAAAATACAAAATACTTTAACAGACACTTCAAAGAAGTTATATAAATCATCAATCTGCTGTGAGAAGAACTCAACATCATTATTCACTAGGAAAATGCAAATTAAATGACAATAAAATACCATTTCACACCAACTAGAATGGATAGACTGACAAGAGCAAATGTTGGCATGGATGTAGAGCAATTGGAACCCTCAATATGTTCCTGGTGTGAGTAGAAAAAAAATATGTAATTACTCTGTAAAACAGTTTGGTAGTTTCTTATAAAGTTAAACGTCTATCTTTCCAATAATTCAGAAATTTAATTTCTAAGTGTTTATCCGAGAAAAATAAAAATATACATCCACAAACAATAACAAACAATTCAAAACAGCTCTGCAGAATGTTCCCAGTAGCCTACTCACAGTACTCCAAATCCAACATTCATCAAGAAATATACTACAGAAATTGTAGTATATTTAATACAATAGAATACAACTCAAAATTCCAAAGGAATGAACAAATTATGTATGAAATAATATGGATGAATCTCAAAAATGTTATACAGAACATGAAAAAAATTAAATACAAAGAGTGCACACTGTATGGTTTCATTTATGTGAAACTCAAGAACAGGCAAAACAAACAGATGGTGATAAAAATCTGATAAAGCAGTTGCCTCAAGAGTGGGGTTGGGAGTGTAAAGGGATATGAGGGAATCCTGGGATAAAATAAATAATCATTTCAGACGTATTTTTGTAGATGGCTGTTACAAGGTATACGTGACTACCAAAATTCTTAGACTGAATACTTAAGATCTGTATGTTTATGTAAATTTTACCTTTGTTTTAAATGAAAAAATTTATTTACTTTGGGCTAAGTAGGAGATAGTGTTACTATTTTACCCAAATTGGTTAAGAATTAACAATTCTCTTCTCTTTAAAACAACAGAAGTACTTCAGATACAGATATGTTTATAGTACAAATGCTTAAATAACTGAATACAAAAATAGAACAAAATTACATTTACATAGCTATCAATGTCTCTTGAAATTCCGATTTGTCAATTGACTACTAATAGTGATAACCAAGGACACATAAGCTTCCTGGCTTAGGGAACATTATTAGCCTATCATTTCTTTACCATAATTCAACAATAAAATACTGTATCTCTGAAAAATGCAGTCAATTACATAAATACGGATAATAAGCCTAATTTTTTTTTTTTGTACCGGAGATCGAACTCAGGATCTTGCACTTGCGAGGCAGGCAGCGGCGGAACCACTGAGCTAAATCCCCAGCCCCTACAAGCCTAATGTTAAAAATCTTGATGGACATATATAGAAATTTTCCTGGAGAACTTTATATGCCTCTTAGGTTTCACAACAGTATTTATTAATTAAACTAAATATTTATTGACCACAATAAATAGTGTCAGGTACTGAGGTAGGGTCTGGAAATACAGAGTTTAAGGCCCAAAGCTGGACTGACATCAAGGACATAAGACTTATGCAATATAATACTCTCAGGCACATGTATTACTCTATAATTTAAGCTAAAAAGCATTCATTCATTTCACAAATATTTGAGTTTCTTCTCTGTGCCAGGTACTTGGAAAAAGCAGTGAAAAAGATAGATAGATATGGTTCCTGCTCTCATGGAGTTTTTATTACATTATAATTGTTAAGACTCCTCATGCTTCCTGGGAACCTGCACATTTTCAAGACATCCTGATTAGGTCAGGCCCTGAGTGGAACACCCTTAAGTGGAGTCAGATCTTGATCCCTGGGAGAGTTGGGGAATATATAGCTTCTAGGCACTCCTGGGGAAAGAACAGATACCCTCCCATGGAGTCTAACTAACAAATGTGAGTTGCCCCTTCCCTGATTCTGGCTTCCTCTTAGATCCCATGCAACCATCCTGACAAGGAACCTTTGCACAGGACCTATCTGTTGAAATTATAATTCTGAGATCTTTCATCAACTGAATCAATTATTATTTAAACTAAACTTTGAGAGGGGGCAGAGGAAACCTGGGTAGGCTAGCACAGAGAATGAATAAGGAAGATATATGACTCTACTAATAAAGGATATTACAGTCTTTAAAAAATATTAAATTCTGATCTGTGACCATTCAATTGGGCATTTCAGTAGTTACAGATTCTTAAATAAATTAGATGAGTCTTTCTGAAGACTGGTCTTAATTTAAAAGTCCTTTTTGATAGCAGCAACTTCTGGTTATTTAAGGATAAAACTGGAGCATTTGAGAGTAAAATTGTCATTCTGAGCTCAAAAGTTGAAAAAAATAAGAAAATGTCAATTCCCATTTTTAAAAAGCAATGTGCAAGTCAGTGAAATCAAAGCACAGTGGATATTATCCACACTTGTAATGGAAAATCTACCCACTAAAATACCTAGGCATTTGCTTTTAAAGACTTAATTATAGCAACTCATGTTAAAGCAGAGAAGAGAAATCAGACTTCTTGATTTTTAGAGATATTCTTATCCATGAAATCACAAGTCATATTTGCATCTATGCTCCTTATTTGGATATGCAACACAAATAGAAGTTCATTGCCATCTACATAGGGGGTAATGGATCCCTGTTTTCCAGGTGTCTGCATGTTTCTTGTCTAATAGCTACTTCCTCATCACTTCTAGGGTTTTCTTCCACAAGTTATATATACCCCTTTGGGTCATCCCTGCTTCCCCTCTTGGTCCTCTGTGACAGTCCCAATGCACCAACTGTTAAAAGTAGCGGCAAAGGCAATTATGGCCAAAGGGCTCAGCCTGGCAAAAATTTCTCAGGCCTTAAATAGCTAAACAGAGATTTTACTAATGGCTTCAGAGCTACAGTGGTTTTTGATCACAGATAAAGGAGTGGACTATGATAAACAAAGCATTAATATGGTGGTTAATAAGGTCTACATAGAGAGATGGACAAAATATTTGACAAGATTATCAAACTTGTCTCAATCTATACTCTCTCAATCAGGGGCTAAGGGAGCCTATGTACTTTCACCAATGTGTGGTTCATTGGTTTTTAGTTTGCAAATATGAAAGGTAAAAATGCTACTCTATTGTACTTTTAACTTACATTTATTTGACTAATTATATGTTTGAAATACCTAACATTTATTTGTTGAGTGCAATTCTTTTATTCTGTGCCTACTATATTTATATTCTAAGCACAATTTTAGGTGCTTCTGTAAACAAGTCAAATGTAGAGTTTGTTTTTAGTGCAAGAAACAAAAATATCCACAATAAATAAATAAAAAGCTTAAAAAGCATTTTAGGCAATGATCATTGCTATGAAAAACACAAAAAAGAGTAGCAAAGAAAAGGGACAGAGAGTAAAGGAGTCTATTATTTTTGACACAGTATCAGAGTGAGCCTCTCTGAAGAGACAATACTTGAACAGAGTGTGCCACATAGATTCATGAGGAAAACATTCCCAACATAGAAAAGACAAAATCAAAGCTCTGGAAAGTGGTTGAGGGTCTATTTTTGTGTTTGAGGAAAGTGAAGCAGGCCATTTGGCTGCAGCCCAGCGAACAAATGCAGAGTGATGGTGACAAATTAAGTCGGAGAGAACAAGAGGCCAGAGCATGCAGGCCACTAAAAAGGCTTTGAATTTTGACCCAAGAGTTTTGGTAAGTCATTGCAGGGCTCTGAGCAGTGGAGTGATTTAATCTGGTTTACATTAATTGGCTGTTGGTAGGAAAAGGGTCTATAAGAAAGAGAGGAAATAGGGAGATTAGCAAAGAGACTAATGGTGACATGAGCAATGGTAATGATAATATGGTATTAGCAGTACAAAGAAAGGAAAGTAATATGTTTCAGGATATTTTGAAGAGGACATGCTACTGGGCTTGTATGATTAAGAGAAAAAGGAATTAAGGGCAATTTTAAGGCAACTGGGTAGGGCTGCTTATCGTGGTGGACAAACACTGGAGAGATAATAGGATCATAAGTATGGAGGTAAAAATCAAGAACTGTCCAGAAAGTGTTAAATTTGAGACGCATATGGAACATTTAAGAGGAAAGAATAAGTAGAGTGATATGTGAGTTCAAGGGGTAAAACTGAAGACATAAATATGGACCCTGCAGCTGCATAGGGTGTAAAATCATGAGATGGATTGAAGTCCTCTAGGGAATGAGTAAGGAGAAGGAAAGAAGCCTGAGGATGTTTCAACATTGAGAAGAAGTGGTATGAACAGGCACACAGAGCATGGTATGAAATAGAATGGCCACTCAGACAGAACCTTGTGTTTTTTATTCAACCATGTATGTTCTTTATACATTAGTAATTTAATATTACTTTGTCAGTTATATCAAGTACAAATATTTTCCTAATTTTCTACTTGTCTTTTGATTGAGACTATCCTATTCTGACATATTTACATTAAAATACTTGTTGTAAAATCAAGGTTAAAAAGTCTTCAAGTAACTTTTAGCCAGACAAGTACTTCTATTTTATTTCTTTGTTTGCTTAACTGCACTGTTGAATTTATTTTGTTGCATGGTAATGTTATAACTTGGTATCTTTTTCAAACATTTGCTAATTTTCCCAGTACCATCTAGTAACTTCTTGCTCACTGGTCTTTGATGTCTTCTACCTCACAAATTATATTTGATTTGGCTTGATTTCAATTTCAAGCTTTGAAGTTGTATGAGATGATCAAATTTCTTCCTTCTAATCATCAACTGATATTTTGTACAGTAATCTTAATGTGTTTGCAAGAAAATAAGTAAAACAAAACCAATAGTTTACAGAATAATGAGGGAGAGCAGGCTAAATAAAGAAATTAAACAGAAACAGAAGAAAGGAACAGGCACTGTCCATTTCCTTCGGGGGGAAAAGATGGTGGAAAATATATATGAATACATAGTGAATATTTGTTAAAGGTCTTTCTTTCTTTTTTTTTTTTTGGTACCAGGGATCAAACTCGGGTCCTTGTGCTTGCAGGGCAGGCGACGGAACCACTGAGCTAAATCTCCGGCCCCAAAGGTCTTTCCTACACCAAGCATTGACAAGTGCCAGGAAGTTATGAATAAGACAAATTGCTTGACCTCAGGCTGCTTAGATTTTAATGAGAAGTTTGGGGAAACATGATAAATATACAAATGAATTATGTAATTTCAGTTAATGACAAATGCTATGAAGAAAATAAAATTGAACAATGGGATAGGGAACAGGGGAGAAGACAAACAGGGAGATGAACAGTGGCCTATTTGAGATGATGCTTTGGCAGAGCTCTAAGTCAGGAAGAGGCATGGGAAGATGTGGGTAGGAGGAGTGCTCCAATAGGAGGGAAGAGTATAGGCCCCCTAATAAGATCAAGAAACAAGAGAGGGCTAATGCGGCTGTGTGGCATGGTTGTAAAGACAAGGTGAGATTAGGAGATGATGGCAAGAAGAATAGGAAAGGGCCTCAGGAAGACAATTATCAATGGCAATGAGAAGGCTTTTGAGGGGTTTAAGTAGAGATGTGATATGCTTTCTGTAAATTTAAATTTCTCTGGCTATTTTGTGAAAATTGATCTTGTAGAGGTTGAAGGGTAACAAGGAACTCAGTTAGAAGGGTCTTGTTATAAAAAAGATCCTAAAATACTTTGGCCTTTTTAAACATACCAAAATTAAATACCTGACACAATAGGGAGCAAAAATAAGTAAACAAACTGTAAGATTCTTGAGGGTAGGGATTTGTGTATATTTGTTCACTCAGTATCTGTACTGTAGTGGCTAAAATAGCCAAGAGTCTGCCACAACAAAATTATGTACATGGAATAGCTTTTTATTTGGAACCGGGACTCAGATGAAATGAATTGGTCTCAAAATTACAGAGTATATAAAAATATGGACAGATTTCAATTGAAGCTGAGTAGTTTTATAATAACATATTGTTTTTACTGTTATCACAAATTTTAAATTTAAAATTTAGCCACTTTATTGTAAACTGCTTCTCATCCCTTAGGCCAGTGATGGTGAACTTTTTAGCAATGAGAGCTCAAACTCTAACCCAAAACCCTCTTACTTATCACAAAATGCCACCACTGCAACTAAATCTGAATACTGAGGTTTTAGTTTAGAAAAAACAACTCATACATTAACATTTTTTGTTTTGAAAGAAAAACATAACACGTGTGCCGCAGGTTCTCCATCACTGCCTTAGACTATAAGTTCCTATATGGCAGGCATTTTAATTCTTCAATAGAACACAATGTGCATATGCATTGCATGAATGAATATTCAGGCTGTTGGAACTCTACTGAAGGAAAACTAGCACATACGTAAAATGTTTAAGCCAGAAAATTCGAACAACTTAGCAGTATTTATCATTTCTAACATTTTAGTCTTCCAGAGTAAACTTTGAAATTATATTATAATTTGAAATGATTCTGGTTTGACAAGTTAACTCTTGAGACATCTGAATATAGTATTATGAAAGAACAAAACTGTTCATCAAACCTTTATGCCAATGTTAATTTCTTTAAAAAGCAGAATTTTAATGTTTTTATTCCTAGAGTGACCCTTAAAGTTTCTGTGTTTGCGATCAGAAATGCACACAAAAGATGCATTTATAAGCTTATTGTGCAGCTCTAAAGACAGTTGGGAAACCCAATTTTAATTTTGTTACTGAAATAATTTAAAATATATTATAAAACTGCCTCTTTTCAATGAACAGCAAGGATCTAGAAGGAGATTATACCAAATAGGCACAATTTATTCAGGTTTATTATTGTTAGAGAAATGAAGTTGCCTAACTTCAAACTGCAAATAAAGTACTTTTACATTTATTTAATTTTTCATGTTACCACCAATATCAAAGTATACCATTTTCTTATGCCTTAAAAAAACTTAGATAATTCAACAAAGATCCATTATGCATATTAGTCATTGATATGCTAAAATATGAAAACACATTTCAGAAAATGTGTAAAATTTTCCGATGGCCTCTGAGAATGTGTTTGTAGTTTAGAACTGTCATCAGAGCAAGAGCACTCACCGGCTTTTGTCCAGAAGGTCTGCGCCCCGCGCTTTGTAATAATCTAAATTGGGATGGAACTGATAAGCCACTGGTCTTGGATTTCTCTAAAGGAAAAAAAAGACAATAAATTGACATGGGTAAAACCATCTAAATTATTCATTAACATACAAAAGACAGAAATACCCTTTCTTCAGAAAATAATGCATATAAAATGAAATCTTAATTGTTTAAGTTCTTCCTTAACTGATCATTGTGCTCATTAGAACTGAAATTGTTTTAATATATTTTATTTTAACCTGTCTCACAGCTCAAATAGATTTATCCCCATCATTAGATTTATTTTTGATAACTTTGATCACTTAATGACTTTCCAAAACATGAGATAAAGTAAAAGCAAAGCTGAAAGTTTATATGAGATATAACACAAGCATAAACTGTGCTAAGGGGTAAGAGACAGAAAGTCTGAAAAAGTGCATTCTGGAGGAAGACTGTCACCGTTAGTTTTTGAGGATCAGAATGCTAAATATGTCCACTAGATGGCACACTGAGTCTTCCTACTCCTAAAAGGAATGTTATTTCAAAATTCAGCAATTCTTCTGAGGTCAGAAATTTCTATATCATCTATTCTTATGAGTTTAATAAGTGACCAAAACATATCAGGTAGTGGAAATATCAGCAGGATAAGCACTGAATTGACCAATGAACGTTTTCATAAAGGCAGCAATAATACTGTCCTTTCTGGCATTTAATATTATTTATAATAAAGTAGAAATGCCCTTGGATTATTAGGCCAGGCGTGTCCATTTAAAGCTGTTGTTATTTTTAACTATATTAATTATTTAAATGTATGAAGACCCTCACAGGTAAGTAAAAAAATTATTTTTGACATATTTACCGCATAATTTAAATGAATACCATCATCTCTAAAATGTTAAATTACATGTACTTTCCATAAAAAAGTTTTAAAAACTTATAAATATACTCTAATGCTTACCTAAACATATAAGATTCAAATAATAATTAGGTCTTTGCACCAGAGCATGCACTGTCCTGTAAGAGGTCTACCTGGACACAGAGAGGCTATATCTCATCTTAATGAAAAATTATTGATATGTTTATATATCAATCAATCTTTGCAGACATTATCCCAAATCACTGATAGACTTGCATGTAGGCATGGGGGGGAGAAGGGGATATAATTGCTAAGGTTAAATAGTTTGAAATTCATTCAGCTAACAAGCTGCATCTTAATGGCCATGATGGACCTTTTCTTTTCCTGGTGAAAAGAGAATATTTACATGTTCAACCCTTTCATATCTCTTCCAAGACAGCTCTAATCATCTGACAAAAATGACAATCCCTTGATTTAGCTCCAGCTACTACTCCACTGGTTTGGTATTCAACACAGTTCTACAATAATCAAATCTGAATTGCCTTGATGAAGATAACTGATGCTTCCATGACTACCATACTATTAAGTCTAACAGTGCAACTTTTCTCTTTCTAGGAAATGCATAGGTTTCCTCATGGTAGTTGATGACAACCTGGACCCGGGTACTGTATAATGGAAAAATAAAATTGAGGTTAAAGCCACTGGCAAACTGACAGCGCATTCAAGATTTATTTTAAAAATTAGTGTTCATAGGACTATCATTCATGACTAATCCTGCTCTTTATTCTCAGTACCTGGAAATATATTTTGTTTTTGCTAACATAAAAAGCTTTTTTCTTCTCTGACTTCCAACAAACTAATAAAGGATTATGTTACTTTTTGCAAGAAAATAATGAAAGAGGCGATCACATGGAGCAGTTTCTTGAAACATCTTTATAAAGAAATGACGAGCAATTCAAGACACAAGTGCTGATCTATCTAAGCACTTAAAGCCATTATTAGGAATAATGATACAACTTGAACGTATGAATGAGGCTCAAGTATTGCTTTCACTGAGACCTATTTAAACTCCTAGGAGATTTACTGGTATCAAAGGGAGAGATAAAGTACCAATGTATTGGAAGCAACAACAACAAAAGGTATCAAAAGATGATACTGAAAAACAACATATGAAATACTAAGAAAAAAAATCAGTTATGGTTGAAAGACATTCCATAGGGTTTTCTGTTAAGAAGATGATGTTATAGTATTTCTAAAACGTAAGTATACAAACAGATAATTTAGGCCAGCTGTCCAACTGAAATATAATGTGGGTCATAAATACAATTTAAAATATTCTAGCAGCTACATTTAAAATAAAAAAGAAAAGGGAAATAGATAAAATTACAAGTAATTTTATTAAGTCTATCCAAAAATTTAAATTTTGAGATACTTTATATTCTTTTTGTACAGTCTTTGAAATACAGTGTGTATTTTACACTTATATCTCAATTTGGACTTGGCAGAATTAAATGCTGAACAGCTACATGTGGCTTGTGTATTGGACAGCACAGAACTAAATGTCTGACTCATTGTGTAAACCACTGCATAGCCAGAAAAATCAACACATGGACATGAATAATTTAAAAAGGTATGGATACATTTACACATTAATGTTAATTTCTGATGGTTCTTCAATTTATGTATAATTGTTTTCTCTTTTTGAATAAGGATTTCAGAAGTCAAGAAACTTTAGAATATCTTCTCACACAAACAAAAACCAAATTAAGATAGGTTTAGATCATTGTTAAGCATAAATATATAAATACACATTAAAGGTAAAAGAGACAATTGGGACTACATACCAAAATGAAAACAATTGTTTCCCTAGGGGAATAAGGTTAGACAAATAGAATTCTAATGTCACATGGTTAAAATATTATAAAAGTTAAGAGATACTTGCTTTGCTTAAAGGATTTTTTTTTCCAAATAAAATTTTATAGAACTATCTAGTTCTTTCTAATTTTTAAAGATCTGGAATTTTCTTTAAAACATGAGTCACTAGAATTGTACCTATGTAAAACTCTGAGGAAGATCAGAGCCCAAGACATCTATAATTTCTTATTGTGCAGAACGTGTTAAGTCAACACCTTTAATATCATGTCTTTTTCAGTCCATTTTCACAGAGTCAGGATTTCTGACAATTAGACTCAATGTACACTTTTTAAAAAAATTCTTTTATTTTGATGAATTTTCCTTTGGAAGAAAACAAGTAGAATAGTAGTTTTATTATAGGAAACTAAGTTAGATAGAAATTAATATACAGGGCTGGGGATTTAGCTCAGTGGTTCCGCCACCTGCTCCGCAAGTGCAAGACCCAAGTTCGATCCCTGGTACCAAAAAAATAATAATATACAATCAGAGAGGGACTAGGCTCTCAAGGAAGTCAGGAGAAAATTAAAGACATCAGAATTGCGGCTGAAGGCACAGCTGAAAAGGCAAGACTCCAAGATAATGTCACAATCACCAGACTTGCATACTTCCCCAAGGGATAAGCAGAATTTGGGATTATACTGTAATTAGTACCACCCAGTCCATTATCTAGATATGCATCAGACACCTGGGTTGGTGACCAGAACACCTGGACCCATCCCTTCCCAAAAATATTCCTGTTTTAGGGGTCATGGATTATCCTTAGTTAATGCTGTCAGTCATATACCCTTGCTATGTGCCCTGCTTCCCTATATCTATGTTAGCTAAGCAAGTATGCTTGTAATTTTATTGGTTGATTACAGTTTGACCCACATTATACCTACATTATGATTTTGCTGTGTCAATTATCCCTGACAAAGGGTCTCACTGGCAATCCACTTGGGGGTCCTCCTATCCCTCAAGAGCTATTCCTTTTCTCCAATAAACCTTTTCTACTGTTAACCTTTGTCCTTTAGAATTCATTCTTTAATTTCAGAGGACACAAACTCCACACATCTGACATCTAACAGTTTGGGAGTTATATTTTTTCCTATATCATTATCTTATTGAATTCATATTGACTTTCATATGGAATATCAATTATATTCTATGATCTGGAAATTTTTCTCTCACTAGATGTTTAACTTGCAAATACAGTCCACCCTGGGTTTACCATGCCTTTCAAAGCTAACCAAGCAGGAAGGGCTCGAAATAAGCTAATTAACTACCTAAATCATTCAACTCTTTAAATGAGGTGTGATTGAAAAATATGGTGAAAGTTTGAATATTTTTGGTTTTTGCTTTATTGAGACAGTATCTCATTATGTAATTTAAACTGGCCTTAAGCTCACTATGTAGCCCAAATTTGAGGCAATCCTCCTGCCTCAGCCTCCTGTGTGCTGGTATTACACGCGTGCACCACCAAGCCTGGCTTAAAAGTTTTAAAATTAGAACAAGAGACACATTGTTGTTGCTTATCCCCTCAATATACTCCCCCTCACCTCAAACACACTTATCCCACTGATTTTGCTACTTTCTGAAGCAGTGCTAGAAGTCCTCCTTCATTAGGGTCTTTACTTGAGCTGTCATGGCCGACTTGATATTCTAAAACAATTCAAAACATTTACCTTTCATGGTCATTTTGACTTTGGAGAAGAGACAGAAGTCTCATGGTGCCAAAGCAAAATTAATGGTGGTAGAAATGAGAGAGTCCTAGAGGAAACTATATGGAAAATCAAGTCAAAACTAAATAAAACCTGTGACGCGTACTTCTCACTTCCCAAAACACTTTTATTAACAGCATGATCACAAAACAATTTCCAAATAGTATTTAATGATAGCAATCAATTAAGAGTTAAAACTGAAATCTTATCTGTCAGTTATAATTCATCTTGTTCGCTCCTGAGGTCTGTATTAAATGATTGAGACCTGCTCCTTAATGTAGTTTTAGGCAAGAGAAACACAGTGAACAAGCCCTCTCTCCCATATACTGCAATGGACATCTGCAGATCACTATGTAGTCTTCCCCCTCTCTACCCTACCCCTCATGGCAGCATTTCAATATTTTAAGTCAAACACATTTTGTTATGGTAGTATAACAATATTTGAATGTTAATTCACACTAAGAATAACTACAAGATGCTGCAAGAAGTACTATTCACCACAACATGGTACCTGACAATTTTCCTTGTTCTGAGCTTGGTAAAATCAAACTCATTCAAAAAGGTCATTACAATAGTACTTCTGTATTGAATTACTAATTCCTCTCCCTCTCTTCAAGATGCTATATCCTTTGGAACAAATAATGATATAGAGAGACTCCAGGAGGAAGAGTCTAATGTAGTCATTCTCCTTTAAACAGTTCAGTATCTTTCAAAGAGTTGGCTAATTATACATACATGTAGGACTGAAAAGAGCAAAGGGAAAGCAATTCCAGTGATACCAATTCTAATGTATTAATGTACCAGTAAGAATTAATGTTGAGTTATAGACTGAAAACAGAAACACTAGGTGTAACACTACTGGGTGAAAGAAGCGATCAAGTCAGTACTAGGCCTCCTGCTCCACTCATCATCACCAACTGTGAGGACATAAGCTACACTTCTAGCTCTAGTTTCATCATCTGCAAAACTGCAGCAAGGATTAAAAGAGCAAAGAAAATTAAGTGCACAGCATAATGTCAGGTACTTGATAAAAACTCATTGAAATGGAAGCCATGAATACCTCTGATATCACCAAGTACAGACAGACTTTGACAAAAAGCAGACTTGACAGTTTGACAACCTAAAAACTATGATATTAAATAGAGAAAGTAATGTTTTATATCTCTGATAATCATATATACATTTAGGATAAGCACTGTCAAACATTACATGTAGTTTCATAGCAGAAACACGTTATCTAGGAAGATAGATAATGCACACTGGATTTGAGAAAAGGCTCTGAATAGGAGCACATATATTTATAAATTTAAAAAAGGTAAAATCATACTATTAATGCAATATTTGTTAGTTTATGAGATTATAATAACCAAAATGATATATTTCCTGCAATATGGCCAAGTTTTTATCATTTTTATCATCTATTGGTCATGATTTTTACATTCAACTGATAAAGTTCTTATAGTACTTAATAGAAAAAAGTTCTATTTGTAGTATAATATGTGTTTGGCATGAGGAATATATTTGACAAATGAATTACTTATTTTTCTTTCTCCTAATATTTTGCTACCAAATCTTAATTTCTATAGCGTGCTAGATTAGAAAAGGAGAAAAAGAATAAGGCTCAGAAGGAGAAACAGCACTGTAAAAACACATCGAATGTTTCTCTTTAATGAAAAATGAGACCCTATTTTAGTGAACATATTATTTCCACAAAGCTGGGGGGAAAGCAACCGTCATTAGAAAAATGAATTGCTCAGCTGTTTATAAGCAAAAAGCTCTGGGGGAATTTCTTAGGACCCCAAAGGCAAAGCATTACAGGGTTATGCAGACATATGTTGCAGGTGTTTTAGGGGAGACAGGTGGGCAAACCTCAGCCATGGAAGAGGAGTTAGTTTAGTATGCTGTAACTGAAATGAGATAACCTAAATGCATCCAAGTGCAGGATTGCCATGGCACAAGTGAACTAGAGCTATAGAGCAAAAACTCTCATGAAAATAATTATCCTGTCAGTGCCAAGCAAACAGAATTTTTCTCTTTTTGTAGTTTTATAGAAAACAAACACTGCCAATTACTTTTTTAAAAAACTAAAGGTGTTTTAAATCTGGAACAAAAAAACAGCCTGAAATAGCAATAATTATCCAAAAAAGATAAGGATGAAGTATTGTTGCCTTTATTTAAACAAATATTCCTAAGGAGACAGTTTGTTGTAATATTCCCTCTTTAGTTTACTAGGCAACATTAGATTTATCATAATTCTCCTAAAGCCTAAGATATTTCTATATTAAAATGCTAATTTTGCCTTTTCTTTTGCCTGTAATTAAAGCCGGAGAAATTGTTGTCTGATTCTCACTGATTGCTAGAGGGTTCACAAAGGTTTCACCATTTCTGTCCCTTACTGCCACATACTGCCCTCTTCATTAAATAAAGATACAGTGATATAGTAGATCAAAAAGGTAAGCATTTTAATTCTACAGGCTCAGAAAATTCTTTTTAAAATACACATACACACACACCAATAATATTGGTGTGTTAATATTGCCATTAAACTTAGACTAAGTATTTTTTTTGTCATTACCTAAGAGTTGATTTTCTTATATCACTGCAAGACAAGACTCGTTATACTATAATAGTAAATTATACTATAATAGTAAATAATACTATAATTTATAGTAGTATATCGAGCCATCTCTTCCCAATTAAGCCATTGTTATTCTTTTAATCAACCTATAGCTCAAATTAATTTCAAATACTTAGGATAAAATATAGTCACAAAACATCAGATTTGGAAAAATGAAACATGAAACCCAGAATATTTGAATATAATGCATTCATCGAGTTAACACAGATCTTCATAAACAATAATATAAATCCTTGTAACTTCGTGGTAAATAAGAATATTACTTCAGTACCAAAATCTGGCATACACTAAGAATTCCTATGTATTTTGATAAGAAATATATATTATGAATAGAAAGTATTAAAACTCTTAGAGCAGATTGATGGAAATTGACAGAAAAACTGACAAAAAAATTTAGGTAATTTTCATCTGTGCAACTATAGATTAAAACTTTTAAAGAGAAAATTTATTAGAGAAAGTTAAAAAAAAAAGAAGCAAAAACACTGTTAATTGGGTAAAGTCACAGACAAAACCTCTGAACTCATGCCAGCCTCATTTTACATACTGAATAAGCTCAAATCCCTAAAGTGATATCCCCATCTATACCCTGGCAAGCTGAGATCTCAGATGGCAGAGAAACATTTTAAACCACCTGTGCGTTATGCTTGACTCTAGCTTCATACAATAAATAGACACCAAAAGAAAAATAAAAATGTTTCCTTTTTGTAATGTATTTAGTTTTAAATTTAGCATGCAGGAAGATGTCAGAGTAACATACCTCTTCAATCCCACCCCAACTTGCTACTTATAGGTACAGAAAATAGGAATTTGGGTCTACAAATCTTCTTTGTTACTAAATCTGGCTCAAAATATTACTTTTAGGTAACTGGTTAGCATTTTTTAGTAGTACTCAACTATTCATGTTTTTCTTTCCTTTAGTGACAGTAGAATAATAGGTGGGGTTTAAAGATATTTTGGAAACCCATTTGTGTGATCCTAAAAGTAGTTTCCCATCTTTTTTCCTTCTTTTCTTCCTCTCTTCTTTCCTGCTTTCTTTCTCCTTCCCTCCCCCTCCTTTTCTTTCCTTGTATTTTCCCTAATTTTCTTTATTTAAAGGAAAAAAGGGGTGAGGTAACCTCAAAAAAATTCCTAAATAACCCACAATTTAGGAATAGACAATGAATTTAAGTCCTTGGTATAACAATTAGCATTGCAAATTTCTATTTTTAGAAGTATTAAAATAATTTATTCAAATTATCATATAAACAGAAACAATTTAAAATAGTTTTAGGATTTTTGGACCCCCAATAATAAGATCCTATTGGCCTGAGAATCCTGGTTTGAGAAACTCTGACCCAATCTTTCTTCGCCTATTATTTTCCCTTTTCAAAAATCTGCTTTTCAATTGCCACTGCAACAAAAACTAAGATTTTATATAGTTAGACCTGGGAAAAGGAATCTTCCATAGCCACACTTCTCATGCAATTCTGGGAATAATTTCAATGATAAAGCATCTTAAAGTTAAAAGTTCATTTATTATATTAAAAACCCTACCCTAATTAAGGTCATTTGCTTACACAACTTTTTGTGATGCTTTTTAGTGTTTCACTAAAGCTTCAATATTGAACTTTGAAATTTCTAAGGGAGTGATCAGAATGCAAATACAAATAACACAGATATTTGAGTTAAACTTTCCTGACCCTATTCTCTACATAAGAGTGTCAAGTTAGACTATAGAGACATCTGGCTTGGCTTTACATAGTGGGCTTTTGCCTTTTCTTGACTTTTTAATTATAGATTCATATATCATGAAAAGAAAAGATGTAAATTTCTCCAGTAAAATATTTTCTTTTGAAGTCAATAACCTTTGCTACAGCTCAGTTTTAAATACAAGGGCCCCTCACACCACTGGCACACCAATTGCAAGTCATTCATAATACTCATGCTACAAGAACATAGTCTTTTTTTGTACCACAAACTGTTATGTTTTCTGGTGAAGACTTTGGCCTTCTTTTTCAGAATAATGTTTTTAAATGCATAAAGTAAAACATACAGGGTTATACACGAAACCAACTATATAGAAAAACGGTAATAAAATATTAGATGGATTTGTAACAGTAGCATATGCTTTTATATGAATTTACTAAATAACAAGTCATAGTGGCTGCTCTAACCATTACTGTAATTTCTAAGTTGTGCTAAATGTAAATGGTATTTCAATATACATTCACCAACTGTAATGTGACAAAGTATCTGTGATTGCTGTCAGTGACAATGTTTCAGGTCCTGTTAATACTACTGTGGTTGTCTTCACCAATATTTGCAAAAAATACAAATTTTATTAAGGGCCTAGTGAAAATTATGATAAAAATTTTCCAATCCAAGTTCTTAGATCTTTGAATTCCACCCATAGTTCATATGGGGGGCCTGAAGTCTCTCCTCAGAAATCTAAAGGTGATTTTCCTCTTAGGAAAGTTCAGTTTTATGAGTACCACAGCAGTAGTTTATTAACCCTTTTTTCTATGCATATGTGTAGATATGGTAGTCAAAATATCAAAGAACTAGGATAGCATAGCCAGATATCAATCAGGACTGACAGTGACACAGGAGGAAATGCCTAGAGAGTCCATGCTATGCCAGGCTTCAACCCCTCTGATGCTGCATATATTTTTTTTACTTAAAGAAGTACTTCACCATTTTAATAATTGGTATAGTGACAATATCAGCTGCATGCCAGCCAGCCCTGGAGAGGAGTAATATTTAGGAGTGGGATATATTTAGAGGTATAAGTTTTGTCCTGGATAACATCCAGTGCCTCATCTAAAGAGTAAGAAGTGAGTATAGAAGGAGGATGAATGTGGGGGTCATGAGGCAGTGTTCAGTTACAATGAAGCAAGCTGCTACTTCTGGAGAATCCATTTTTTTCTGTGCTAATTGATCTGAGAGAGTTTCCATTGGTGACAGCAAAGGGATTTGTAGAGGGCTCCTTCAGAAGTAGAGCTGTCTACTCTACTCACAACTTTTTTTTCTTTTAAGAGGTAGCTAAACTTTCTCAGTCTACAGCTAGAAATACTTAAAGAAAATAGCTCTCTTTTTAGAGGTCATTTGGGATCTAAGGCCCCTCTGGTTGAAATTCTGAAGCAGTGAGGAGGGTTGTATAGTACACCATGATTTACGAAGACTGGGCAAGATAGTATGCCTTAGAAACATTAAGTAATCAATAGAGCTAGGAAAGGACAATCTTTGGAGGCTATTCTTTTTTCTAGTAGGTATCTTCTGTGTGAAAGTATTGAGCTCTAGCTTCCTTGTGGATATTCATTTAAAACACCCTGGAAAGAGAGAAATTTTTAAATATCAGGAGATAACATATATAAAAACACACAAAGTATGTTTTTGTGTAAATATCTTTTAAAAAGAAGTAGTTTGCAGAAACTGAAAAGTTAATTCTAAAATTCATAATGGAAAAGCTAGCAACTTGAAAGAACTACAGTAATTTTAAAAAGTTAAACAGTATTCATGAATGCATATGTTGTGATTTAAAAATTTACCATAAAGCTATGATAATCAGTAGAGTGTGGTACAGACATACAGATCAATGACACAACATCAAGAGTACAGAAAGAAAGCATCACATTTATGGTCTTGATTTTGACAGAGATGAAAGGCAATTCAACAGGGGTCAACCTCTTAGAGGAAAGAACATGAATACATCTTTGTGATCTTGAGTTCAGCAATGATTTCTTAGATATGACACTATCAGCACAAATGATAAAAGAGAAAACTGATAAGTTAAACTGGGTCAAAATTAGAAACATTTATGAAAGGACACAATTAAGAAAGTGAAAATATGACCCACAGATGAAAGAAAATATTTGCAAATCATATACATGTAATAAAAGTCTTATAATCAGAATATATAAAGAACTCTTACAACTCAATGATAAAAAGACAACCAAGTTCAAAATGGAAAAAGCATCTGCAAAGACATTTCTCTAAAGATGTACAAATGGCCATTAAGCACATGAAAAAATGTTCAAAACAACTGGTCATCAGGGAAATGCAAATCAAAAGTACAATGAAATACAATTTTATGCACTTTAGAAGGAATATTAAATGTTGGTAAGATGTGGAGAAACTGGAACCCTCAGATATTGCTGGGTAGGAATGTAAAATAGTGCATTCATTTTGGAAAATAGTTTGGCAAGTCTTTAATTTGTTAAATGAAGAGTTACCATATGACTCAGCAATTCCATACTTAGGTAAGTGCACAGAGTAATAAAAATACATGTCCACACAAAAAATAGCACAGAAAACGTTCACAGTAGCATCATTCATAATAGTTAAAGAGTAGAAACAATCCAAAGATCTGATAAGTAATAATAAACTAAGTGTGGTATATCCACAATGGAATGTTATTTGGCAATGAAAATGAATTAAATGTGGCTAATATGTTTTAACTAAGTATGGATAAATGAAAAAAACATTATGTTAAGTTAAAAAAGCCAGTCACAGAAGATGTACATTATATCTCATTTACACAAGATATCCAGATTAGGAAAACTACAGAGACAGAAAGCAGAATAGTGGTGACCTAAGATGAGGTGAAGGTGAAGGGGTGGGAAGGGAATTTCAGGTTTGGGGCCATGAGTAGGAAATGACTGCTAATGGGTACAAGGTTTCATTCTGGGGTGATGAATGTGTTCTAGTTAGATTATTATGATGATGTAAAATTTTTTGAATATATTAAAATTCACTGGATTCTGTGCTCCTTCCTGCCCCCAGGAGAAGAAAAGGATTGATGCAGAAGGGGAAGAGATATTTTTTCATACTTTGTATCTTTCTATACCCTTGTAATTTCTTTATTATGTGCTCTTTTACTCCTCACTCCTTATGAACAGATATTGTCTCTGCAATAGTTTTAAAGGCAAGGCCATTTCTGATTTCTTCTTTATACTTCCTTGCATTAATTAAAAATAAAACTTGTTTAATGTTATTCAAAAGAAAATAACAGATGTAAAGTAGTATATTTTTTTATCTTTGTATTAAATGTATCCTATCATAAGTTAAATAGATATGCAAAATATTTAAAAGCCTGCTGAATTTATTACTCTTTTATCAAAAGTTTGTCATACAGTGTGATTTGTTTTTAGCCAACCTTTCTGACCTCTTGTAAGAGCGACTTACTCTACAGAGTCCTTTGAAGATCTGGAAGTTCAATACCACAAGGCTGCCTCTAAAGGTTATCTGGAAACTTTAAACCAAATCCATTGTATGATACTAACAAGCACACATATATTTTCCACACCTGGTAGTAATTCTGTGTAATACTCTACAACTTTTTTTTTTTTTGTACTGGGGATTGAACTCGGGACCTTTCACTTGTGAAGCCGGTGGCGGAACCACTGAGCTAAATCCCCGGCCTCTGTGTAATACTCTTCATCTTTAATTCTTGCCCATTTCTCCTTCTATTCATCCCTCCACTACCTACCTCTCTGTATAAAAATCAAACCTCCATGTTTGGTATCATTTCAGACTGTTTTCTAGACTGAACCCCAGATCTGGGACATGAAAAATGAAAATGTGAGCCTGAGAAAGTTCTGCTATCCTGCCTCAGTGACTCCTGTGGCAAGCCCATAATGCAATGGAATGCATGACTGTCATAATTCAGACTCATCTTTTATAACTCCCTAATTTTCTCTCTAGTTCACAGGCAGACAGAATATCATGAGAATCACATTCTAGAAATTTAGGCCTGATTTTTTGTTCCTTTACTTTCTGCCTCAGTTATCAGCCAAGCTCCAATCACCAATCAGATGCAGCTCCAATTTCTTAGCATGGCATTCAAGATCCTCCATGATCTATCTGACACTAAAATTACCACACCACTCCCAAAGTACCCTGCATTTCACCCACAACTATTTATGGCCATACCCCATATGTCTAGAGTTTAGGTGAACTGTTCCCTTGGGTTACAATGGTCGAGTCACAATTCTCTGCCTACTGAGAATCCTCTCACTCTTAGTTCAGATACCACCTTTTACATAAAGCCTGCTATGAATTTCCATGTTATTCCCTTCTGGCCATTCTCACAGCACCCTAATCTTCAATTAATTGCTTGTGTGTTTCATACTGCCTTGTATTATGGTTAGTTGTACACATGTCTATCTTACACAGAAAGTGTAAATTCACTGAATGCAGAGCCCACATATGGATCACTGTAGACTTTCTATTCTAGTGAAGTGTCTGGCACATGGCATGTAGTCAATGACTTTGTCTATGAGCTAGATAAACCAAAAAGCTTGCCAAAGTCTGGCTTTTAAAGAAATACCTGCAGAGAAGAAGGGTGAGGATAAGTTCCTGCAGGTATGCATAACTAAAAGCAGATTCAGAGAGGAGACATTTCTTAAATGCCCTCTCAAGTCTTTCCTCCATAGAAGACATGCTAAGTTCAAAGATTTATAAGATGTTGCCATTCTTATCTCAGAAAGAAGCTCTGAAAAGGCTAACTGGTATAAACTGTGATCTCACATGGCTCTCAAAGATTTTCTGGATGAGCAGAATCTTAACTCACTTGATCTAGTTGTATTATCATGATCACAGTATAGCTAACAGAGAAGTCCATTGAATAGTCACAGAAGCAGACTATTGCAACAGGGGAAATTAGAAAGCAGAGTGTACACAGGTTGGCCATGACATTTGACTATTCTTGCTTGCTAGGTCATCTCACTAAGGAGTAGCCTGAATAGATGTGGGATGACACTGTTACAGAGTACAACACAGGTAATAGAGCTCACTGTTGTTTAATTGAGGTGAACTCCTTGAAGGCAGTGAGTTGCTGACTTTGTTTCGTTTTTGTGGTATGGGGTTTTTTTTGGATCTTCACAGAAGTTATTACAAGGAAACTGTGAAGGTGGGTGTAATTTTGAAACCAAGAAGTGCCATTAAAGCTGGAGCGAAAGGAAGATTGCAAAATTTTCAGCTGGCTAGAAGCAGATAGAGCAAACCAAACAGAGGCAAGAGAATATAGATGGAAAGAAACATCCTTCTGTTGCTCTTTATCAATGAATCCTTTTATCCAAATACTTTCTATTTCAGGGATTGTGCTACAGGGAAACACTGGTGATAAAACAATCAGGATCTTACCCTTAAGTAGTTTGATCATTAAATTAGAGGATGAGACAATCAAATTACACAGAGCAATGTTCTGTCTGTGATGAATGCTTAGGAAGAAGGTATATGACATTATAAAAAAGATACAGTAGGAAGATTTCATTTCATAAAGGAAATAAGCAAGACTTCCTAGATGGAATGGTGATCTGAAGGAATGGGCATTAATTATATTTCTATTTGCAGGGAGGTTCATGGAGAGAAGAGGTGAAGTTAGTGAGGCAAGGATGAACTTATTGCTGTTGTCTTTCTCAAGAGGTTCCATCAGCTATTATGTGACATCTTTTTCTGGACTGTACTATTTAATGATTAATGATATCTAGAACCTACAGAGCTTACCTGTATATAAAAGTACATAAAAGCAACATGTAATTTGAAAAAATTAACACATAATATACTATATTATTTAATCATTTAGAAGTTGTTCTATATAACTGGAAAGTTTGAAAATTAAGAGGTTTAAGGAAGAATCTGCTCATTTGTGAAGCATCAATTAAGTACTAAACTTAAAAGAAATAAAAATATGCTACACAAGAGGTCAAGCCAATTTAATCTTGTTTCATTCTCTTACAGAAAGTACATTAACATCAACTATTACTTCTTGTACCTAGTTGGTGCCATGGCATATGGTCCCTTTATAAATATGATTTCACAGTTACAGAATTTTAATAACAAACTTACTATTTTATAGGTAAAGAATTGGGTTCAGAATGGTTGTTGCTGATTTATTTTTCCCTGAGAATCCACACTATCTTCACTTCTCCCTTCTTAACTTCTCAACTCCATACAATCTTTTACTTGTCTTTATTATGTCACTTTTTCAGACTAAGAGAAGACTCTTATTTCTTCTTTTATTTTCTCCTGTACCCTAAATATGTCAGCAACTTTCAACAAAATTTACTTTTAATCTCAGTTGATCTTACTACATTTGTCACTAGTCATTTCTATATCCTAGGAATAGAAATATGCATGGATATATGCTTATGCAATTATGCCAGCTTTTCCTGGTTTTCTCACATTCTGAGTCTTCTCCATGTACTCTTTCTTACTGAAAACAGCATCTCTTTCTGTATTTCTTATGATTCTCTTCTCATTTCCCCAAAATACCATTCTTGGAGACCATTTTATATCTCCTGAACTATAATTAATATGCATAATCTAAGACTCCTAAGTCTGACTCTTTGGTCCAGATCCCTCCTTTGAGCTCTGGACAGACATTTCCAGTTGACCTTTGGACACATCTACCTGGGTATCTCATAACCTCCTTAAATCAACTCCTTAACCAACTTTGGTAAACACCTAGCCATCATCTGCAAACTTGCAGATATTTTTCTACCAATTCAATCAATACTTGGATACCTGGGAAATGGAAACAGTTGTTCCCTGTCCACAGTCAATTATTCACAAGTCCCTATTTATTTTTATTGGTACATTTTAGGTATGCAATTCATTTACATTTATCATTGGGTGCTTGTACCTGTACACGATATATCTTGGTTCTTATTTTTTTCCCCATTACCTGTGCGCCCTTCACCCCCTCCGCCCTTACCTATTTACATAGATTTCATTTCCATTTTTTTTTCTTTTCTCATAGTTTTTCCTTTCCCTCTTTTCCTTTCCCCTTCCCCTCCCTTTACTCCTTCGTCTTTGGACCTTTTTTCCTATTTCAAATTATCAATTAATTATTCATTTTAATCATTTTAACCCTTGTTTACACTATCAGTTTCTCACACTAGTGAAACTATTCAGTATTTACACGTGTCCTATTTATTTCACTTAAGAGTATGGCCTCAATATGCATCCATTTAGCTATAAATGACTCTAGTTTTTCGTTCTTTAAGACTGAGAAGTACTCCGTTTTATATAAAAAACATATTTTCTTTATCTAGTTTCCAGTTGATGGGCATTTGGGCTGCTTCCAAGCTTTAGCTATTACAAACTGTGCCGCTATGAACATGGGTTCACATATATCACTGTGGTATGATTCTTCTAATTCTTTTGGGAAGATACTCAGCAGGGGAATAGCTGGGTCAAATGGGGCCTCTAGTCCTAGTTCTCTGAGATATCTCCATACTGACTTCCACAGTGGTTGCACCAGTCTTCACTCCCATCAACAATGGAGAAGGGTTCCTTTCTTCCCACACCCCCACCAGCATTTGTTATTGGTTGATTTCTTGATAGCAGTATTCTTTCTAGGGTGAGGTGGAATCTCAGTGTTGTTTTCATCTGCATCTCTCGAATGACCAGTGATGTTGAACATTTTTTCATATATTTATTTGCTGCTTTTACTTCTTTGTCTGAGAAATTTCTGTTCATTTCAGATGCCCATTTTTGAATTGGGTCACAAGTCCCTATTTATATACTTAGGTTTTCCTTGAAGTTGCTTTCTACATTTTCTACTTTCAAGACACTCATAAATGTATTTTTAAAAAAGGAAAGAAGGAAGTGAGAATAGTAAAAAAAAAAATTTATATTTCACTATTTCTCATATGAAAAGAATAGCTCATAAAAATTATGCTAATTTCAATAAAAACACACATATGTACAAACACACATTAAATATTTCTTTTTTTTTTTGGTACTGGGGATCGAACTCGGGTCCTTGTGCTTGTGCAGCAGGCGGCAAAACCACTGAGCTAAATCCCCGGCCCCGACATTAAATATTTCTATGAAACCCTTTAGGGGACCAAACTGTATTACCTTTTTGATAATGAAACTCTCCTCCCCTCTTTAATCAAAGGCCCATTCCTTTTAAGTGACTATGTCTTGAGTATATATTAAAATTTTAGTTTTTATTAATGCCATTTCAAATACTGTTTCCTATGTAGTTCATTTCTAGAACTCATACGTAATTCAATAAGAGAGTTCAAATAAGATGTTATCAATTAAGTAGTTGCTCTCTGATTAGTAGCTAGCATTCTTGTCAGTGGGTCCTCTCATAAGGTACACTCAATTAGAACCTGTATTACACTCAATTAGAATCTGGCTGGGGTTCTCCAAATAGTAGCTGGAAAGATAGAGTAAAGATTCTACCCCTTTCTGGAGTGTATGAAAATATCTCCAGCCATTCCTGTCATTTTTCTGCATTCTTCAAATTTTTCCATTTGGTGCTATTCCCCAAAGAACCATGGATGCACCACAGAATGCCCACTTTTAAGTGGAATACATTTGAGATATTATTTTTATTGCTGTTGTTATAGAAAAAAATAGAGAAGTGATGAATAAGTTACTTGTACTGCAATGGGAACCTCAATAAAAGGCTAGAAAGAATCAAATCACTAACAGCTCCAATATCTAACAGTATAATGGATAGGCCTATGCTGACCATTTTGTGAAATACAGATTTAAACCTCATCAGTTCATAGCTCCTCAACACCTTGTCAGTAAACACTACAAAAGATAAACCTGAAGAACTGTCAAGAAAAAACAAAACAAAACAAAACAAAACTCCGAATGCAAGATGCAGAGAAAAAACCTGAAAACTGAACTCTTGATTTATTGAAGCAACCATGCATTAAACAGATGTTAGTGTTCATATCTCTAAAAAGGTGAGTGAGAAGATAATTATTTCCAATTTATCTCTTGAGAAATTAATTTTATTAAAGACTGGGAGTAAATCTGATGTGTGCACCCAAGAACTGTAGGAAGAGTCAAACTATAAAATTAACACAATGTGCAAGCATTCTTCAAGAAATCAGGAGATTTCTAGGTTAACAAGAGTTGCCTTATGCCTTAATATTGAATATAAGAGTCCACCAAAAAATGTATAAACACTTCAGGAAAAGAAAAACATGTAAAATATTTTAATAATAAATTTATTGTGACATCATGAGATTAATAAAAGTTACCTTTGGCCTGTAAAATTATAAGAGATGCTCAAAGTGGTGGCCATGAACTTCCAGACATTATTAGTATGGCCAACTGCTGCTTGGGTAACCTTGGTCATTGAGATTGCTGCACGTGCATTTTCAATTTCTTCTCTAAGAGCCAGCAGTGTAGTGGGTTTTCTGGAATATATGACATCCTCTAGGGTCCCTCATATGAGGGTAATACCATCTGTTGAAGAAATATCATACTATTTTTCTTTTCCTGAAATGTGTATACATTTTTTGGCGGACTCTGTATACCTAAAAGAACATGTCAACAAGAACCTTGCAAAGGATTAAACTGTACTGTAAAGTAGGTATGTTAGGCTCTCATTGCCTGGTTTCACCAAATATGCCTGCCCATCTGCTTCTACCTGATACTGGGTATTCCAAGGAGATCGGTGATTCTGACTGAGTTTTTCACATGGGTCTACAGTATGCTGCTCAGATGTAGTTAAATAATTTTTTTCCCTTTCACTGTAAGTGATCTGATGATGTGGCCTCCAATGTAGGTTCGTGACTTAGTCTGGAGTGCCAAACAAAATTCCATAAACTTGGTGGTTTATGAAGAGTAGAAATTTATTTCTCACAATTCTAAAAGCTACAAAGTTGAAAGTTAAGGCACTTACAGATCTGATGTCTGGTAAGGGTCCATTTCTTGGTTCATAGATGGTGTCTTCTTGTTGTATCTTCCCATGATGAAGAAGGCAGGCTAGCTGTTTGAAGAGTTCACACTAATCCTAATTATGAGGTCAGAGTCCTCATGAACTAATAATTTCCCAAATACTTCACCTCCTAACATCATTATCTTGGGAGTTAGAATTTCAAAATATGAATGTTGAGAGGAGATTACATTCAGACCATAGTAGTCTGCTATCAAAATGTAAATGGAGTGGTCACGGGGGCATGAGTATGTCAGTACTGTGACTATTCCATGGCTCTCTGAAAATTAAGAAAGAGACATATAGGGTTTGCACAGTAGTCTTGTAAAATCAGTTTTGAGTCTGTCCCTGAGTGATGACTTGGAAAGAGTGCTGACAAAATCAGATTTCTGAGGTCATGACATTAGGGGTCAAAATCTTTGTCTTTGATTTTAACTTTTCCCTTAGAGCCCTCTCAATGAGCCAAGAGATAAAGGAGGAAAGCCACTGGTTGCTCACTAAACCTGCTCCCTTTTTTGGCAGAACCTAAAGAACTGTGTGACTCTGAGGCACACCTAAATTACACTGGATTGTCACTTTTGTGAAAACTAAACATCTACTATGGAAACACAGAATTTCACTTGTCAATAGCTTTTGATCAGTTTTAATACACTGTAACAAGAATGATCATTGTAGTAAAAACACATATTTTAATTTCAAGAAGAAAAGTTGTCCAAGGTGACTATCTTCTTTAAGCTGTTTAATTCTCATATATTCTTAATCTCCCTCTCCTGTCCTCTGTATTCCTCTCCTCTTCCCTTCCCTCCTCTCCCTTCCTTTCTCTTACTCCCCTCTTCCTTCCCCTCCCCTCCTCTACCTCCCTCTACCCACCACACTCTTCCCCCTCCACTCCTTTCCCTTCACCCTCCTCTAGTTCACACTATCACAGTTAACCCCTTAAACTAGCTCTTGACTGGTTTCCTCTCATTTTTTATTTTATTACTTTTGTCTTATTGTTCTCCATACAGTAAGGAACCACTGCATCCACACGGTTAAAAAACCCCCTCAAAAGTCAGTTCCATTATATAATGATGATAATAATATCATTATTATTGTATGTTTTCCTCATCAATCTAACCGAGTGTTAATCTTTGAGAACTTAAAATACTGGACTTGAAAAACTAATTTCTGTAATAATATAACAATTTTCAAATTTGGAATTCCAACCATGAATAAACAAGCAGTCAGAAGTAAACTTTTGTAGTTGGAGGGGTAATCAAGTTGAAATGAATTGTTTTATGTTCCTCGCACAAGACCAAAGAGCTCATATTAACACTCCCTTGTTCTTTCAGGACAGGAGGATGTAATGAGAATGAGAGTAACCAGAAAAGTATGTACTAGAAATCCGCAAGGAAGACAAGGCCTAAGTAGTCTGGATAAGATAAAAGGGGCAGAAAGACACTGGTAAGGTCCCTTGTTGCTTTTGCTACGTTCTGCCCACCATGAACTGTTCTCTTTGAAGCTACCCTGCCTTGAAGCCAGCCAACTATGGACTGAAACATCTACAAACTATGAGCTAAGCCTTTCCTCCTTTAACTTAGGGTACCAGTTATTTTGTCTCACCAATAAGAAAAGTAACTAATACACCAATATTTGTAAATACCCAAGTGGGCACATTTAGAGAAGAGGCAAATGCCCATATAAACAAATGAGCTTGAGACCTACTGCTAAATGATTAATCAGAGCATAGACACAACACATGAATAATGTGTGCACTTGATAATGGACAGATGTGGTTGGGTCTAATATTAATTTTTCATAATTCAATATGTTGTGTGTTGTAACAGACATACTTAATGCACTAATGTGAAATAAAGATATCTTTTCTGAATTTTGGTGTCTGTGATTTTTTGTCATTTTATGTAGACCATCATTCTTAACTGTCATTATTTTTGTTGCCACTCCTGTGTCTTAAGTCCTCAATTAAGATTTGATTCAATGGAAACTTTGTGAAGCCTCACCTGCAAGAGATCACGACTTGGGTGAAAACTTCATGGGCTAAAATCACTGACAGCTGTGTTGTCAATGCATTACATGTAGGCTACATGCAGAAGTGCTCATTTAAGGACAGCTCTATTGCTGGACATAAGAAATTGGGGCCAATGGCTCTACAGAAAATGGGGTCATAAAAAATTCAGTCTGGAATTTGGAGTTTCGAGAGTTATGATGATGTTCCAGAAGATGACATGACTGAATTTGAATAAATGTAAATTTTTGTACGTGAATAATGTAGATTGTGGTACACAAATAAATGTAGCTTGTTGTACATGAAAAAATAAGACACTTCTGGGCTGGGGATTTAGCTCAGTGGTTCTACTGCCTGCCTGGCAAGCACAAGGTCCTGAGTTTGATCCCTGGTACCAAAACCAACCAACCATCCAAACAAACAAACAAACAAAAAATAAGACACTTCCATGAAAATAAGCCCTATTGCATCTCTTGGAACAAAAATTAATATAAGAATTGGTCTTATATTTGGGGGATTATGGTAGATGATACATAAATGGCCCACACAAAGGGCATCTTGAGACACCAGCTGTTAGTCTCTACATTAAAGAATAAAACCTACTAATGTGTTTCACTGATTTTTTTGGGAAAAAATAAGAAATTTCATTATTTTTTCCCTATACTCCTTTGAATTATCTTTGTATAGTCACTGTGTACGTACATACCCCACTCTGGAGATCACTGGCTTAAAGAGTCATGGCTTTGAGTTTTAGGTGTTTGGCTTTTAGTTTGTGTGGCTAACCTGAATTGCAATGGACATCTTAATTTCTCCCCTGGCAGAGAACTTGAAGGCTTGGCTGTGGCAACTAGTTAATTGGTTACTGTTCATTCATTTGTTCATTTTATAAATGCTTGATACACAGAAAATAAAACACACAAAAAAGCACTGTTTTTCTGGATTTGATGCAGTTTCGGGGAAAGACAGACAATTCAAGAGTAACAAAAAAATCAGTAGGTTATCTACTATGGAGATGGAAGCACTGTCTATGGATCTGATGTATTTTCAGGGGAAGTTAGATAATTCAAAAATAACAAAAAAAATCATTCAAGCTATCCGCTATGAAAATGGGGGCAGGGAGATCTGCAGGATTAGGGTAGACCTCACTGAGAAGCCTGGATGAGTGTCTAAAAACTGAAGGAATAAGAAATCACCCAAGTGGATATTCCTTTTACTTGCCACAAATGCTACTCATCTTTCTTTACATGTTTCATCCAAGACTTCTAAGGGTTTACAAATGCTATTGTACCTGGTAGGAGCTTAGTAGATTTTAGCTAAATGAATAAAGACAGCACTTTGGAGAGGGACTATGGAAAAATGAAACTATAAAGTTTCTCTTTAAAACCAGGAAGAAAACACAATAAAGAACTTTTCTAAACTATATTAAGACACTTAGACAAACGTCACTATCAGCATGTGGACCAAGCTCATACATCAGGGAGAAAGGTTTATTCTGGTTCACAGCTTCAGGTTTCAAGACATGTCAGCTGGTCTATTGCTTTGGGCCTGTGGGTGGTATATCAGGGTGGGAACATACGGTAAAGCAAAACCACTATCTTCATGATCTGGAAACAAAAAAAGATAATAGAGACTGGGGATCTACTCATTTGAGGTCATTTGAGGACATGCCTTCAATGACCCAATGGCCTCTCCCACTTAAGTGCCACCTCTTAAAGTTTCCACCATCTCCCAGTAGTGTTATACTGAGGACAAAGGCTCTAACACATGGAGCTCTGGGGTATATTCAAGATCCAAAACAAAGCATCATCTAAAATAAACAGAACAAAGTCAACTGATTATGTTAAAACAGTTTGCTGTTTGAATGTGCTAGCTTTTCTTCCTATAAAATCAATATATTCAATGTTTTAAATGAGCCATAATAATACACTTATATAATTACAGGGAAATAGAATATTTGTGTGGCTACAACTACTTATAATAAAAAGAATTATGCTTTTTTCTGTTTTGTCAGTTTTATATTTATAATCTTTTTGTCATAATTTCTGATTTGTAATTTTAAACATTTAAATATCATAATGACAAAGAAACAAAGTAATGTCTTTTTTTTGAAAATAAGTGATTAGCTAGGTTGCTACAGCACTTAAGAGCTAGAAGTGGCTTTTAGAGACTATACATAGCTAACTAAAACCTTGCTAGCTAGATATCAACATTTTAAAAAACAGTTCATGACCTGATTTTAAGGTGGCAAAAAGCTAAATTATTTCCATGAGGGCAAAACAGCAAGTTAGTGGTAAAGCACAGAAGCCATTTCATTCCTTGATCTCAGTCAGTCATTTCATTATGATGCATTTCAATACTTTTAACATTGGGGCTTTATAGTAACTTTATGAACATGCATGCTTAGGACAGCCAGCTTAAAAAGTTTTAGTAGTCTATTTCTCCCTCAACTTCTACATATTCCTTACTTGTGAGACATCAAATAAAAGGCAAAGGATTGGTTTGCAGATTTTGCTTACTGTTAATCAGAACAGAATTAACCCATGTATCTTAAGCTCTTTTTTATTGTAGTTATCTGAAGAAAAACAATTGCCAAAGTAATGAGTCAGGTTGTTTCTTAGTAAAAAAACCATATCCTTTAAACATACAGAGCAATTATTTCCATTAAGTTTCATAGATCTCTTCCATTGCCCAGAATAAAAATCAATAAACTTTCTGAGAGTGAATAAAGACCTGAACAAAGACATGCTCATTTTTAGCAAATATTGTTACTGTTATAGACAGCGTACATGAACCCACGGATTTAAATAGGCCCTTTTGTTATTAAAAAGAAAAGTTTATTCCAGTGAACAGAGACTAAAATCAGGGAGAGATTCTAGCTGCTAGCAGGCAAGAAAAATTACTATTATTAGCTTATATAGATTTTGGAGAAGAGGTTATAATCTAAGGAATGTTTATGACTTGGATGACCAAGGACGGTCTACTCAGGTATGTAGACAATCACTGGACTTCTTGGCACCAGGGGGATTGTATACTTCATTTTGTGTCCATTTTTCCTATTTTCTGAGAAGCTGCTCTTGCTTGCTGAAAGCAGCCTATTTGCTTTGTTCAGGCATGACAGCTACCATTACTGACTTCTTATGGCCACTAATAAAAATCACTAGAAAGACGGATGTGGTGGTATATGCCTGTAGTCTCAGTTACTCAGAGGCTGAAGCAGGAGGATCACTTGAGCTCACAAATTCAAGACTAGCCTAGGCAACACAGTGAGATGTACTTTCCCCCAAGAAACCACATGGGAACGGGATTCTTTTTACATTGATTTTTCACTGATACACAAACCATTTATTTATGTTGAAAAATAACACAAGTTGGAAAAATTTACAAATTAATACCAAATAAAATACTATAAAAAACTCCCTACACATATGGACCTTCTACAAATACATAATATTGTCTCTTTCTTTGTTCCTGTTAGCTTGCATTGTATTGCCTCATAGGAGACTGAGACCCACCGCTGGTCTCTTCAGGGGTCCCATGCAGGGGTCACCAATAATGTTCCCTATAATTGGCACCCCATGTTGGGCACCAGTTATATGAGACTTTACCCGAAAGCCTTGCCTGAGGGTCTCGGTCTCCTCAAGACAGTATGATTTGTCTGTGAGACAGGAAGGAGAGAATGAACACAGAGATCGACAGAGACAGACTTGAGAGAAGTTGGATCTTGGGCTGATCTAAGCTGCTCTGGGCAACAAAGACAAAAGACACCAAGGACATCCAGTGTTTATTCATTACAAGTATGGGAAGGAGGGGAGCTGGGCAGAACTCAGGACACCTTCTATAGAGGTTATCATAAACAGGACTGTAGAATGAGGGTGTTAGCATATCTTTACTGAAGAGAACAAATGGTTAATTCAGAGTGGAAGAATTTAGTTGTAGTCAAGTTGACCTTGGCTGAAGTGAACTCAGCCATGCCCTGCTACTTCATAGACTAGGACTTAAGTCTCAGTAGTAACCATTAGCAAGGAGCAATACTAGCTCAACTCTGCTATCTGACATGCCCCTTTGAGTCATGTAAAGCTTCGGTTGGACTGAGACAATAATACATAGCCAAATTACAAAGGGGCAAGAAGCTTGTGCCACTATAGCTTGCTCATACTAGGCAGAGGTGTCTACTACAATACATGAAGACTGGGCAGTAGTGTTGGTGGGGAATGGACATACAGCTATCCGTTACGTTCCTTAGGGGTCACTCTGGATAGAGGTGCCATGCCCAGCCTGGCCATTTGATTCAGCAGTCCCCAAGTGTTGTGCTTTCTCTGTTTTCTCAGGCTAGAATTATATCACTTAAGGAAATTCTTTTTTTTTTTTGGACCAGGGATCAAACTCTGGACCTTGCACTTGAGAGGCGAGGTAGGTGCAGTGCCACTAAATCTCTGGCCCTCTTAATGAAATTTTTTTAAAGCCCAGGTGGAATGTCGCTTCCTCCAAGAAGCCCCTTTGATTAAATCTTTGCTTAGCCCAGTTCTATCCTACTGATCATTTTAATGATAATTTCAATTCTTTTATAACATCAAGTGATTTCCTGATTATTTGCTTATTATAATAAGGGCCACATCTTATTATTATTATTTTTTGGCTCACAATTATATTGGCACCATCTAAACAGTGGCTGGTATATAAATGAAATACAATACAAACAGCTTAAATTAATAAATTAAAAAAACTATGAAATTAATTCAAAATTATTTAAGGCACCTAAGTAACCTTTAATAGGTTTTGAGAAATGCATGGTTCTACATTACAAAATGTTTAAAAGCAATAAATAGCAAATTTCAAATACTGGATTAATAATGATTTTAAATCATTCCTTGAAGATTGTTGTTTTATAACCACCATTTATTCAGAAATAAAACAAGTTTTAAAAATGCTAATCTATGTTGATAAGTCTGTATTTTTGATTGGATGTGAAAACATACCTGATTAGTCATTAATACCTAAATATGAACTATAATAAACACCCAATTGTTGGTAACCTAGTGATAAAGAAGAATGACATATTAGTCATACAACTCAGAAACAAAGAAAAAATATTTTCTTATGTCATTAATGAAATAAGTACAAAAATGATTCTCCAGGAATCATTATTTTCAAAAAAATGCTCCAGGAATACAGGAGTAACATAAGCAATCTATCTGTAACATGAAGTCATGACAAAACTGGGATTAGAAACATGCTAGAAAATCTGAATAGAAATTCTGACAAAAACATCATGAAAAGTAAGTGGATATAATACATACTCCTCAAATGGTATTGGTGGTTTTTAGATTCTTTACTGCTCAGAAGGTAAGATTACAATGGAATTCCTGAAAAGGAAAATTTCTTAACACTGTCACCTGACTGGTGGTAGACTGGAATCTATTAACTACTTTTCAACTGTGATACATGATATTTACCAAAGACAATGAAAAAAATGTTGCATATACAATAGATTTTATTTTTAAATTAAATGAGTAAAATTTTAATTACCTGCATAAAATCTGAAACTTGATATTAGAATTTTTATAATTTAAAAAGCAAAATTTAAACAAAAGCCAATCAAAATTGGTCAAGCATAGGAATATTGTATATTTTATATTGTTTCTATATACAAGAATGACTATGAAACCATCTTTTTTTTTTTTTTTTTGGTACCGGGGATAGAACTCAGGTCATTGAGCTTGTGCAGCAGGAGGTGAAACCACTGAGCTAAATCCCTGGCCCGAAACTATCTTATTTCTAGCAATTCTCTTCCATAAACAGTAACAGTCATTGTTAACAGAGTGGTTTGAAAACTTACCCAAATGTTTTTTTCCAAATATTCTAGTCTTCAAAATAAACAGTACCTGTCAAATTTTTACTACACAATCTGAAACAGTAATCCATGTACTGTATTTCATTTGTAATAAGTCTTAGTGATAAGGTTGATACTTCAACACAATACAAATCAGAGAGCACCAAAAAATGAAAATTTCTTTGCTTATGTCTCTGTATTAGAATTTCACTTGCTAAAGGGTAAAAACAGATTTGCAAGATTCACAGTTAACTTAAAACAATAGTTTTAAACCTTTATTCCTAGCCCTTACTGCCTTCAGGAAGGAGAGAACATCTGGTTATTTAAGGAACACAATATGTTCACATTTTCTATGACTTTTGTTTCTAATTGGGTTTTAAAATTTTTTTGAATTTCAACAACTAGCTAGAACAATGTTTTTTAATCACTTCATATATTTCAGATTGTCCTCTTTCTATCCCTCTAACTTCATTTAGTGGATTGTTTTTGGAAATCTGCTCAGTAGTTCTAATATGATAAAGAAGGGAAAATAAGAATTAGAGTTTGGGGGCCGGGGATTTAGCTCAGTGGTTTTGCCGCCTGCTGCACAAGCACAAAGACCCGAGTTCAATCCCTAGTACCAAAAAAAAAAAAAAAAAAAAAGAAAAAGAAAAAAGAATTAGAGTTTGGTCTGAAGAGCTAAGTACAGAATCTGTATTTACAGTGTGCAGGTTACAGAATTTTACAAATAGATACTTTATATGCAGTCATGTTATAAAGCATACATTCAAAAATTTCAAACAGTTCTTGTTTGAAAATAGTCCCCCCCCTCCCCATCCATCCATCCATCCAGTAGACATACAGTGGACCCTTGAGTTATGAACTCAATTCATTTGAGAGGGCTGGTTGTAACCCAAGTTGGTCAACTGAAAGTTCAGGCTCCTCTACACAGTCTTCAAAGTCTCTTTCCTGTATACAGGCAAATCTCAATGTCCTTTGAGAAACACCGGCCCAGGATTTCTCAATTAACCCCACACAGGAAAGGATGCTGTAATGTTCCTTCCAGGAGTCTTTAAGGGTTAAATCTGTATCTGAAACCACCTGGAGTCACAAGTGGCCAGCATTCAGGTCATAACTCAAGACTTTGTTCATAAGTTAAAACTAAAATTCCAGTCATAACTCAAGTTGCCTATATGTCAGGCCAGTCATAACGCAAAGGTCCACTGTATAAGGCAATTTCATTGATTATAAGTGCAAATAAATGTCTATTACAAATAGAAGATTTTATATGAGAAATATATAAGCAGGATACTACTATTTTGAAACTAATGAAGCTACTATAGCTATCCTGTTGAAAGGACGTATTTGCTGGTTCAGGCAATGACAAGCTGTGTGACCTTCAGTAGATCTCTAAGCCTCACCAAGAATTAGACTGTCTAGACCAGTGGTGTTGACTCTATGGCACATGTGCTACAGCTGGCTGTTTGTTATCATTAATAACTCTGAATTCACTGATTCACTATCATTGATAGGCTCTTAACAGTTCTGAAACTCTCATAGCCCAAATTAAGGATATTAACTAGATAACCAGATTCTTTGCTATGTCTTTTCAAGTTCACAGTATTTGAAAGCAGTAATAGGTTTTCAGCTAATTCTGACACAAAGCAAATTAAAGAACTAGATGCTCTTTATGTTCAAATTATAGAGCTAATTCACTATCCTGATGAAAATGGTAGCCAAAAAATACAACGCTGGCTATGGGTTTTGAGGAATGTGGGTACAGGTTCCAGAAATATGCTCAGCGAGTGAGGTCCACTTAGGTTAGTTAGTATGGCATAGTGAGAAAAGGCATAGTATTTGAAGCCAAATTCAGTTCTACCAGTATTTTCTTAATACCAAGCACAAGTAGGACACAATGCTAAATGCTAAAAAATGACCAGAATCCAGTCCTAAGGAGAGAAATAACTGATAAAATAAAATGCATATAGATAAAACTCAGGGTGCTTTATGAACTCCAAGTGGAAGAAATGTTTTAACTGCACCTAGAAATGGTTTCATGGAAAAGGTAGATTAATTAATGCCAGGTATCTGAGGAGGGAAAGAGTAGACACAAGGGTCAGGGAGTCACTCTAGTTAGCTTTGACGCTTATAAGCTTTTGGCCTTGAGGAAATCACATAATCACAACCCCTCTCTACTGAAAATGAGTGAGGACAGATAATCTGCTCTGCTTACCTCTTTGAGTTGTTGTAAGGACCAAATTAAGTCAAAGTGCTTGCAAAACTATGAAGAGGTATGATCCTATTATTAATCATTTATAGGGCCATTATTCAGTCTATTCAAAAAAGAACTCTTTCCACAGTAAAGCTTACCTCTGTTATAAGACAAATAGAGCTTAATGCTTCAAGCTTTACTTGTAAGAGTATGTTCGCAACAGAACAATCTCCACTGCAATTTAGGGTCAATGGTAGGATAAAGCACTTCTCTGAAGGCAGACAATAAACTTACTAAGGCTTAGAGTTCCTTGTTTACTTCTCTTTTATTGGTTCTGTAGCACTCAGCATGACTGTCACACAAAGCTAGGATATGGAAAAGTGTGTCTTCATGCCTCAAATCCCATCTTTCTACAAGTTCACTTCCTTGAGATTTGTGTATGCAGTACTTACTACGTTTTGGTTGAATCAGGGATGATTCAAATATTTTAAGTGTTTCGTTGTTATTAAGTAGAACACATTTAAAGCATTCTGAAGTCTGGATTTTGGAAGACATGAGTTGGAGTACTAGTATGGACTCTCCCCTCCTCCACATAAAAGGCCTCCTTTATGACTAAAATTGACATTAATTACACTGAAAACTCTGAATACTTTTGAGTTTCTATAATACAGGTAGACTTGTTTTTTAAATCAGTCTTTTGTAGCACTGAATTGGATCTTGTTACTTTATTAGAAGTCAGTCTTTTGGGAAGATAGCTGAGTGGTGAGCAGCACCAAAACAACCTCTTCAAGATCTGGAGTTCAAATGCTAGAATACAACAATATGGGGAAGAGAAGAAAGAGAGAAGGGGTCCACAGGATCCAGAAAGGATCTGAAGCAAGAACTGGAGCCTATAGGGGAGAACAAGAAGAGGGATCTCGATGAGGAAGAGGAAGGTAGCAAATGGTGCTTTATCCTGGAATCCCAGCCCACAGCATGAGAGAGGTGGCTTGAACCTAATGAGAAATGGTGACTAGAAGTGACTTCAGAGGCCTCCAGGGAGAAATGCACCAGTGGAATGGAGCAATGGGTGTTGTGGGCTGCAGTGGTTAGTGAGTGATTCCAGTTGAGATGTCCCCAGGAGAGGGTGACTGGCTGGTCGCCATTTTCAAAAGGGGCCAGCTGAACCTGGGACTCAGAGCAGCAGTGGGTTGGTTCCATCTATCTGCTCCTAGTGTCAAGGTGAGAAACAGCCATGCTAAACACCTAGAGTCAGGGAGCCGAATTCAAGCCTCCAAGTGGCACCCAGAGAGTTGTGTGCTGAACAAGGTGGGTCCCAGCCTCACAGCCAGAAACCAGGATTAGCATGAAATTCAATGGACTTGATAGCACAGGCTTGCTGGGATTATCTACCAACTCGTCTTAATTCTACTGCAGGTTTGCAGGGTCAACGAACACAAATCTGGGCTCTGTCTGCCCACTTGATCTACTGTGACAGCACAAATATACCTTCAAGTAGAAATTCTTTTCTTGATTGTTCGTTCTTGTTTTTATATGAGTGTGAACATTGTTTCTAGTTTTTGATGTTGTTTTGCTCTATTCTTTCCTTCTTCCCTTCTCTTGTCTTTTTCACCAGTTTCCCAAAGTTTGTGTAATGTTCCTTTGTCCTTCAGCCTTGTTTTTAATCTCTTTGTTTTTCTCTATCTTTATTTTTTCCTCTTACCCCTTTTAAATTTTCTCCCCCGAGGGTAAAATCACTCCACTGAGGGGATACTTACTGTATAAAACTTTCTAATTTGTTTTAAATTTTATTGCATAACTACAAGTCTTGTTCATATGGTTAAAGGTGCCAAATTAATAGGTAGCACAGTTTGTCATTTTCTAGGCTGTTCTTGATGCTATTGTTATTACTGATTGTACTACTTTACCCAAAGTGACATAGTTGTTCTAATCAGTTGTTCTTCCTTGTATGCCAAGACTGAGACTGCCTGGGAGTTATAAAAAATATTATTGGCCAGTATCAAAGAGCCAGAGTCTAGGCCAAATAAGCAGCAACTTCTGAGCCCTAATAAACTGAACAGGTAGGATCTCACAATAGACTCAAAATCCAAAAACCAGCTACCCCTGAAAGACATCTCTGAGGGGTAGTCATTTCCTAAGGAGTTCTCAGTAATGAGTAATAAAGCTACCTACCATAAGTAATTTACAAGCATCAACACAGAAGTTAAACTAAAAAAAAAAAAGAAAGAAAGAAATAGAAAATGAGAAGACATGGAAGCAAGATGCAACCCCCAGACTGCCAGCTCACCCAGGGCAAACCCAGGGGTAAAAAGGTGGAATGATTCAAAAGCCACCAAACCCAAACTCTCTGAAATGGTAACAGTAGAAGTAACACAGCAGACAAATGAGGCTCTAGAAAAAAAATCAAATTAGAAATAATTTCTCAGATAAATAAAGAGATGAGGGGCCAGTGGTGCCACTTCTGCCTTGCAAGTGCAAGGTCCTGAGTTCAATTCCTGGTACCAAAAAAAAAAAAAAAAAAAAGAGAAGAAGGCCATAGTGAAGGACATGGTTAGTGAATCTAGAAAAGATACAGATAATAAAATAGAGGAGTTCAAGAAAATGATGGAAACCATGAATGCCCATCATAGGAAAGAAATGGAATCCATGAAACAGATTCAATCAGATATCCAGGAGATTAAGAATTCTATTGAAAGTATATGCAGCAGAATGAACCAATGTGAGGATAGAATATCAGATCTAGAAGACAGGTTTGTAATTAGTGACGATGAAAAGAAAGATGTCTTAAAAACAGCAAGGGACAATGAAAAATCAATCCAACAGCTGCTACATGATGCGAAGAAGAATAATATAAGTTTGATTGGAGTCAATGAAAAAGCAGGAGATAGAGCAAATGACATAAAAACCTGTTCACAGAAGTAATGGCACACAACTTCTCAAGCATGGAAAAAGAATTTGACATACAGATAAGTGAAGCATATTGAACTGCAATTAGCCATGATCAAAAAATAAAATCTACACAAAGACATGTAACAGTCAAAATTCCAGAAATTCAACATAAGAACAGAATATTAAAAAGTTAGACAAAACAAACAAATCACCTATTAAAGAAAGCCCATTAGAATCATAGTAGACTTCTCAACACAAATCCTTGAGTCAAGGAGAGCTTACAGCGAAGTATTTCAGGTCCAAAAGAAAACAATCTCCAATCCAGGGTGATATACCTTGCAAAACTATCTTTCAAAATTGATGGAGAGGGCTGGGGATTTAGCTCAGTGGTTTTGCTGCCTGCTGCGCAAGTGCAAGGACCCAAGTTCGATCCCCGGTACCAAAAAATAAAAAACCAAAATTGATGGAGAAATAAGATATTTTCGTGAGAAGAACATCTTAAGAAATTCACAACCACCAAACCAGCACTTGAAAATGTTCTGAAGGATATTCTAAAGAGAGATAACAAAGACTACAATTCCACGAACTCAACAGAATGAATCCACCAGGCAAGGTAAGCCACAAATCTACATTAAAACCAATGATAAATAACATTAGTTATTACTTGAAATTTATGAAATATCAATCAGTCAGCCATTACATACAGTGTAACTCCCACTTTGCTGGGCTAGCCATCTGAAAACTCCTAAGGCTACACAACTTTCTTAACCTTTCCTACTGATATCATTTCCTGAACTTGTTCTCATGAGCCTTGTGAACATGACTCCATCACCATGCTCAATTTCTCAAGTCTCCGATTTATCTTAAGGTTCATATTTCAGACCATTATCTTGATCATGTTTTTACATGGTAAGACAATGAATGTAAAGGTGGGGAATTATCTTTTTTAGATAATAATGCTACCACTTTTTTCTCTTAAGCCTTAAAAAAATGTATCTTTAATGCTAGTGGAATTTGCCTTATTATACTCTTATATCAAGGATGATATTGAGATACAAAGTACTCTATGAAAACCACACTAACATGAAAGAGCAATGAGATTCCACTAATAAATACTGATGGACTTAGTATGAAGAACTATGAAACTAAATGAGTGATTCATAGGAAGGTCAACATATTTAGCTAGGAAAAAATTAACCAGATCAATAGGTTTCGATAACATATTTAATTTCTTCCTCCATTAAACCAAACAAATCACACAAGTAAGGAATTTACATTGCTATCTGGCATTTTTTTACACTCTATATACTAAAAATTCCTAATACTGAGCTGGTAGAATTTGCCTTGAGTTTGCAGATCAAAACTCATACCTCACTGACCAGCAACATCATCTTTATTCCTCTTATATATCATCTTTAATTTTTTGGTAAAAAAATATTCCCACAATTTACATATACATAAGTACATAAGAATATAAGCATGGAACTTCCTATTTTCACAGTCATACTTCTTTTACCAGAAAAAAATGCTTTCTTATACATCAGACAAATAAGATTATACTTCTGCTGAATGAATTTTGTTACAGAAATGATGTAGAAGTTTGTATTTTTACGAAAACAGATACAGGGGTCGGGGATGTAGCTCATTGGCACTATGACTGCCTAGCAAGCACAAAGTCCTGAGTTCGATCCCTGGTACCAGGAAAAAAAAAGAAAAAAGAAAACAGATACAGGCATAAGTATTCTTTAACTCAGTCAAAGAATAAGTAGAGGATATACTCAAGGGAAGAAGTCAGCAACTAAGGAAAGGGCAGAAATCCTTCAGAATCAAAATTTGTATTACACTTGGAGGCTGAAGTTGATCCGACAGCTTTGGCAATGGAACCCACAGACAGACCGACTGACTCACAGTTTGACAACTGCCAACATGAATGCTGGGAGGGTTGCCAAAGAGCCAAAGGCTGGGATTACCATCCAATGCCTGGCACTATGATATTCGTATTTGAAGTGTTCTCTCTTATACTTCATCCAATATTTTTGTTTGGCTCAAAAGTATCAAGGATTCACGTATTTTTTTTGATCATTAAATGTTCTTATTTTCAAGAAATATAACATTAGTTGTAAAAGAGTATACTTTTTCTCTGAAGTGTAAAGAAATTTTTGATGAATTTTGTTACATTCAAATAGAAAAATCAATGTTAAAAGTCTGTTTAAATTTTATTAGGTTATTCAATCTGAAAAATAGGAAATACATATTCATAATATGAAAGAATTCAATGTTTCATTGTATCATAAACTCTTATAGACTTGGTGTTTTGTATGGATCTACTTTTTTGATCTTCATATGGCTTCCAAGGCTCTATCTGAATAAAAGTTATTCCCAGTGAGAAGTACAGTAATGATAAAGTTTGGCTATAAGAGGAGGTAGTTGCTCAACTCTTTCCTTGAGTTATGAAGAAGACAGGAGGGCAGAACAACCTTTCCAAGGGACAAGAGATGTGTGTTCCAGTTTCTCATGGCAATGTCCACTTAATTTGCTTGATGAGTCACTGGCTAATGAGGTTTCTGATTTTGGGTCTACAACTTAGACAAATTCTGTCATTAGGCAACTCATATGACATTAGGCAAATTCCATATCAGGAATTCTTACCCAGCTTAATATTGTGCATATCTTATTGGAAAAGCTTACCTTTGGGTCTCTAAGGAACAGAGCCTTAAGAATCAGTGAGTGTATATCCCCGATGACTGGGTAATGCATCAGAAGGCCAAGACAGGTCTGGTAGTTACTAGAGATCACTAAATGAGAGGGGAAAAATAATTCAGATACAATACTGCTTAAGATATTTTGCACTACTGAAAATACAAAAATAACTTTCAGTCAAAGAAAATAAACTAAAAATGCAACCTCTTTGATAAAATAAGGAGGAGGAATCCTTACAAATGGCTTTTGAAGCGGCATACTGCACAGTTAACTACAATCTAATAACACTAGTACTTATTCTCAGGGGATGTTGGAAGGAAGAGCTTCAGATAAAATTATGTATGTATTTTTTGTGATATAAATAAAATATCAGAAGCAAGCATATTTATTGCCATTTATATGGCTATGTTTAAATGTCTTCAGTTTTTCTGCTTAAAAATTATTAACAAAATCCTTATGAATGGGAAAGAATCAGTTTATTCTCATAAAATAATATTTACCTTGGTTGTGCTTAACAATCTATGCTTATTAACTTACATGGATATTGATGCAAAATTAAAGAAAACATAATTTCTTCCAATTATCTATCTTTTAAAAGATAATAAAGAATTTTTAAAGAGAATATCTATAAAGAATGTCTTGGAGAAAAATCAAACTCTTTATAGATAGGTCTGTGTTCCACAGACTGTCATTTAAATTTTTTCAAATCAACCCAATTATGAATGCAATTATTAAGCACATCTTTTTAGGCAGGTCTATGTAAACTACTTTATTTTTTGGCAATCTACCTGCCACTGCTGTCACAGTTGGGCCCATTAGTGCTACCTGTTTTGTGAGACATCCCAAATGTCTCACAGCACTGATTATGAAGGAACTTTCAGTTACAACTTCCTGTAGTAATAACTGAATCTTTTTCATTAGTTACTTGAAAAATGTTCCACAGGAAAAAAAACTGATAAAAAACAATGCAAATCAAAATATAAATAATTATTTGTAATCATAAAATACCCTTGACTCTTACATTTTTCGCCCCTTGTTCCCTTGAGCAATATGGAGAAGAGAGACAGGACTGGGCAAAATGAATAATTATAATCTATGTAAAGAACCACTTTATCATTTTCATTTCTGTTGCTGATCTGACAGCTTCTAATTTCATACATCTGCTTTCATTTGTAAAGCACTCACTTATTTTACCCTTTCTATATCTGTTCAGACATTTATTTGTTCATTTTTCCACATTCACACTGTTACCTGTTGTTCTTTTTTTCTCTAGACATCCAAAAACTAGGATAGAATGGTATGCTGTTTTCTTGTACAGTTTTCTTTGAGAGCTAACAAGTAAATACAACTAATTCGTCATATAACTCAAGAAGTCATTTTCCAAAATACTATAGTGACAATATATATTAATACCTGGCCAGGGAAGAATTGTTAAATGTTTTTTAAGAGGAGTGGAAGAATTTTGTGGATAGAGTTCTGGCCTCGGTGGTATAAGAAATGTGTTTGAATCCCAGAACCCCATTTGAGCTTTTCATAAAGTTGCCTAAATGATATAAGTGACTGATTTATAGCAGCTGCTCAAAACCTGTTTGCACAACCTTTGTGAGCTTCAGTTTACTCTTTTTTAAAAAAAAAAATTTTATTCTTTTATTGGTACATTTTAGGTGTACAATACATTAACATTTATCATTGGGTACTTGTACCTGTACATGCTGTATCTTGGTTATTTTTTTCCCCATTACCTGTGCACCCTTCACACCCTCCACCCTTCCCTATTTACATAGATTTTGTTTCCAAAAAACATTTTTTTTCCATTTTTTTTGTTGTCTCATAATTTTTCCTTTCCTCTTCCCCTCCCATCAACCTACACCTCTGGATCTTTTCCTATCTCAAATTATCAATTATTCATTTTAATCATTTTAATCCTTATTTGAATTTTCAGTTTCCCACACTAGAGAAACTATTTGGTATTTACACATGTGTGTCCTATTTATTTCACTTAAGAGTATGGCCTCAATATGCATCCATTTAGCTATAAATGTCTCTAGTTTCTCGTTCTTTATGGCTGAGTAGTACTCTATTTTATAAAAAAACCCACATCTTCTTTATCCAGTTTCCAATTGATGGGCACTTGGGCTGTTTCCAAGCTTTCAGTATTACAAACTGTGCCGCAATAAACATGGGTCCACATATATTGCTGTGGTATGATTCTTTCAATTCTTTGGGGCAGATACCTAGCAGGGGAATAGCTGGGTCAAATGGGACCTCTAGTCCTAGTTCTTTGAGGTATCTCCATACTGATTTCCACAGTGGTTGCACCAGCCTGCACTCCCACCAACAATGGAGAAGGGTTCCTTTCTCCCCACACCTCTGCCAGCATTTGTTATTTGTTGATTTCTTGATAGCAGCCATTCTTTCTGGGGTGAGGTGGAATCTCAGTGTTGTTTTCATCTGCATCTCTCGAATGACCAGTGATGTTGAGCATTTTTTCATATATCTGTTTGCTGCTTTTACTTCTTTGTCTGAAAAATGTCTCTTCATTTCAGATGCCCATTTCTGAATTGGGTCTTTTTGAATTTGGGGGGGGGGTCTGATTTTTTTTTAGTTCTTTATATATTCTAGATAGTAGACCTTTGTCTGAGGTACAGCTGCTAAAATTTTTTTTCCACATTGTAGGCTGTCTCTTAGCTCTGTTGGTGGTTTCTCTTGCAGTGAAGAAGCTTTTTAATAAGATGAGATCCTAGTTGATGATTCTTTGCGCTACTTCCCGTGCTACTGAGGTTTTGTTCATAAAGTCTTTTCCTATGCCAATGTCTTCAAGAATTCTACCTAACTTATCTTCCAGCAAGTTTAGTGCTTCTGTCTTAATATTTAGATTTTTAATCCACTTTGATCTTAGTTTAGTGCATGGTGATAGGTATGGGTCTAGTTTTAATCTTTGGCAGGTTGAAATCCAGTTTTCCCAACACCATTTATTAAATAGGCTATCTTTCCTCCAATGAGGGTGGTTGGCTCCTTTGTCAAAGATGAGGTGGCTGAGTATGTCTGGAATTGTTTCTGCGTCTTCTAATCTATTCCACTGACAGTTTACTCTTTTGGAAAACAACTTTCTGATTTAAAAAACTGTCTGTTTCATTCAATCTAGTAATTATTTGCTGAGTACCTACTTCATGAGAAGCTCTGAGGTAAGAGAAGATGTAGAGATGAACAAAACAAAGTCCCTGCTTTGAAGAAAATCGGTGTACAGCAGGGCGGAGATGCTACAGTAAGCAGCTTTACTACCATTTCCACTAAGATGACAATGAATTACTGAAGGCTTCTGGAGGCAGGTAACTTAGGCTAAGAAGTTTATATTATCTCATTTAATTTCTATGACAATCTTATAAAGGTACAATTATTATTCATATTTCACACAGGTGACATTTGATAGTTGGAGAGATGAAGTCATTTGCTCAAAGCACATACAGTGATTTCTGTTGGAGTAGGATTTGAAATTAAGAAATCTAGCTTCACAAGAGGTACTCTATAAATACAAGGTTTTGTTTTGAAAGAACACTGTTTAGCAAATCAAGAAACATAACAGATACAAATGTCAGCAGTAGAGTCACTTGGTATCATTAATATTTTGTGACAGTTTAAAGTAGCTTAGAAGGCTAGTATAACCCAGTATATAGAACAGCCTGAGAGAGACAGAATTTTATTTGGAGGGACCAGAGCAACAATACTCTGTTATTAAATGTGTGAATTTAGGCAAGCTGATTACTTATCCTGACACTTTATCTTTCCATTTATAAAACAGAGACTGTGGAAGCTGTCAGTATTAAAATGGAGTCATGTCACACTGTAACAAACTGCAGCTGAAAGGGCCCAGAGAAGGACCCTCTTGCATGTTTACCTATAACAGAACTTCCACTAAGAGCTTTCCCAAAAAAACTTTCCAGTTAAGCCACTTCTATGAAGACCTTCTCTCATCAACAGCCAGTACTACCGAAGAACCAGCACCACTGCCTTTGCTAAGTAAGTCCTGTAGCCAAGGTCTTTGTTTCAAAACAGTCTAAATGGACTTCTCTTTTTCACCTTTAAAAGTTTCCCCTTGTTACAATCCCTTCTATGCTCCTATGGTCTGCCATAGCATGAATATCTCAGGTTGCAATCCTTGTTATTTTTTAATAAACTCTGTTTTTGGAGAGTCAGTCTTTTTGCTGCTCATGTTTGGTTGACAAAACGATAATGCTTACTTTACCCTATAATTTCTGTGAAGATGACAAAGGTGCTAGGTGATACATTTCCTTATCTTGATTAATTCTTTGTTGGTGAGTATTCCTATCTCTACTTAAGAGGCCTACACCTACTCTGAAGTAGTCCAAGGGAGTTAGTTTAATAGTTTCCTGAGTAGAACCAATTTAAAAAAATAGTTAAAATCAGTATAAATAAGCAGAGCCTGTGATCAGAAAAAGTTTAAAGTAACGTGAGTTAAAATAAAGATAGCTATCACTTATTAAGCACCTGTAGCAGAGATGGTGAACTTTTTGGAGATGAGTGCCCAAACTGAAATCCAAAACCCATTTGTTTATCACAAAGTGACAAGACTGAATTAAAACTGAATGCTGAGGTTTTAGTTTAGAAAAAACTCATACATTAACATCTTTTGTTTCAAACGAAAGACAAACAACATGGGTGCCATAGGTTCACCACCACGGACCTATAGTATGTCTGGCAACTTGCCATATATTTTATAAAGATTCTCATGAATCTTCCTAATCCCCTCTAAGAAAATCATTATTATTACCTCCCTATTACAGATGAGGACATGGTAATGCTGAGTGGATAAACAACATGAACAAGGCTGTTGGGCACCTAAAGGGCAGAGAAGGGGTTGAATCCAAAATTGTGTAAGTGAAAGCCCAGATCTTTATCCCTGTATCTTATATATTCCTTCATTCCTAGCAGAACGTCACAACCAGTGCATCTGCATACATAAGTCAAGGTAGATACACTGAAGATGGCTTCTGCACATCAACTATGTTATAAACAGAGAATCCTTAAATATACACTATAAAATGTCCTCAGCATATAAAACCTAGAATAGCAAATATTTAGAAATAAGTATAAATTCTTATAGTTAGCTATAAACTGGTATGCAGAACAAATAATTGTAGTTTAAATATGAAATAAAAATGATGAGCTAAAAGGAGACTTGAAGTCTTCTCATAATTTATTGTCCTTCACTGAAAATAAGCTTGAAAATGTGCAACTGTCAAGATCTTTTAACTGCCTTGCAAGGTATCTCACATACAAAAGACATTCAACAAATACTACATGGTCTAAGAGAAAACTGTTAAGGGCCTACAACATTCAGGAAAAAGTACATAATTAGCACCAGTGATGCCTTCAACTATGTAAAAGCCCTTATAATTTTGACTTTCCTAGTACAAAATGACAATATACAAAATAAAAATTCAAATGGGCTAGAAAATAAAAGACTAGAGAATAATTATAAATAAAAACAATATAACTTTTAATCAGTCTTGGAGAAAGCCAAATGTAAAACATAAGTCATATCTTTCACAAAAACTGATTTTTAGTCTAGAGTTTAAGACCCTTGTAAGAGTCTGTCATTCTAGGTTTTCCTCCCTGGCTGCCTTTGTGACAACTGCTTCTCTGAGTATTAAATTATAAGAATAACTTCCTTGAGACCCAAGACCTAAATATACTCATCAGTAAACACTTAAGAGTCTTGGGTAACTGCTTACTTCTCTAGATTTTATTCAGAATGATACAGGACTTTTAAAATTCATTTTCAGGAAAGAGGACAATTTAAAATTCAGAATGATACATTTTTGGTTCAAAAAAGATTTCAAAAATAGTTATTTTTACTGCTTTTCAAGCTTAATACATTTAATACATTTTAATCAAAGATCCAAAAAGTTGTACCTTTTTTTTTTTTAGACCTGGGTCTCCCTATGTAATTCAGGCTGTTTTTGAACTCACTATGTAGCTCAGGCTGGCCTTGAACTTGTGTTGATGATCTTCTTGCCTCAGGCTCCCAAGTGCTGGGATTACAAGTATGCACCACCACACCCCACTAGACGTTACATCTTTAAATAAGCAGTGTTGCCAACTATAAGGCAGTAAATAACTAAGAATCCACATGGACAATTTCCAGTGGTTAGGGTCTGAGTACAGGAAAAAGAACACTATCAGAAAAGTCAGAATGATAGCATGTAGCTCGAGGAATACTTTTGGCAGTAGCTTTGAAATTGAAAGCTAATAAGCACACAGGCTTTGGTTTTCTCTACCTTCTCTATCTCATTATTTAGAGACAATAAAATGAGATAATTTAAAATAAAAACCAAGATCTTTTAATGTCAGTTATTAACACTAAGATAATAACTGCAGGCATATTCTTAGAATCAGAGCCTATAATAGTTAAACTTAACTGTCAAAAAAAACCCACTTAACTGTCAATTTGATTGGCTTAGGAAGTACCTAGGGGATCAGTAAAGCACAATTCTGAGTGTGTCTGAGTGGATATGAAGGTATGATCTTGGGTACTATATCTGGTCTCTGGCCCCTTTCGCTTCACTACTCTTCTCCTGTGCTTTGCTCCCTGCTGCCATGAATTAAGCAGCTTGCTTTACATACCTACATACCCCTTCCACTATGATGTATTTGCCTTGGAGCCAGCTGACCATGGACTGAACCCTCTGAATCTGTGAGTCACAATTAAAACTCACCTCAAATTGTGGGTATCAAATATAATGTACCAGTGACAGGAAATCTGGCCAATATAGAGCCCAAGTTCTACTACTTCCATGTCTGTAAAATGTCATGGAAATGAAGCCTGAAAACATTTGGCGGACATTAAGATTTTAAGAAAGAAAATTGTAAGCTTGATTCATAGATTTGCCTCTTTTTTTAGTTCAAATGAAAGAAAACCACAGGTCAAGAATGCTAAATTTGAATATAGATATATTTTATTTCATTGTGGATAGTGGGTTTTGTGTGTATGTTGTGAACTCATGGCCCTGTACATGTACAGCAAGTTTTGCACTGAGCTACATCCTCAGAACTTTTTTATTTAGGTCTTGATAAGTTGCCCAGGCTGGCCTTAGTGAAACTATGGTTTATATGGAATGCTGAGGTTAGCAATTGTCCACTTTTTCCCAGTTACTGACCATGGCCTAAACTCACCTAATTAGTACTGGCCTCCTGTTAACTCTACCCAGTTCTGTTCTGGGTCCTCTTTTCCTCTTGCTGCTCCCCTCCCTTTTACTTCTTTTCTGAGGAACCCTGTCTTGCTTTCTTTTTAAGCCTAGTTCCCCAGGACTAACTGCTGCCCTTGCAACCTTCACACGTAAGGTGGGAGACCACTCTGATCCCCGATTTTGCTTCCAAACCATTGCTTCCTATCTTGCTTTGCCTTTGAAGTTCATACTGTGCATCTAGACATTCTTCATGTCTCTTCATCACTATTATCTAGGTAGCATGATTTCTGGGAAATACTAGAAATTCAATACTGTTTGAATGGTTGATTCTTTGAATAAATGATTAAATAAAAGTTATTTTCTTGTTCACACTTCTGTACTTCTTTAAGAGTTTGCTGTTTGGCTGTCATAGCTACAGATTTAATTTTATAAACAACAGGTATTTGTTAGTTAACAGCATAAGAGTAAATGTGATTCTCCTAAAAACAAGACTGGCCTAATTTGATACCCATATTGCAGTCAATTTCCTTTTATCTAACCTGACTGCTGAGCACAAGTGGAAAAAACCCACAACCTTAGCTGTTATACTAGGTTCGTCCTACCCTTTTGCAAACCATATTTGCCAAGCCTCCCAAACCCCTGGTCCCAGGCTGCCTCATTCACACCAGATGACCTTGCTTGTTCCTTTCTCAGACATGGAATTTCTCCATTTTTGGTATTCTCCATCTATAACTGGTCTACTTCTGAAACCTTCAAGGATCAGCATCATTTTTCTTAATCTCTATTCCATAGCTAGTCTTCCACAGTCCTTCCATTCTCTACTATTGCCTCTGAGTGCTTGTTTCCTCAACTACCTCACTCAAAAAACAAACAAACAAAAATTTGCTTAAAGTTTTCATAAGGAAATGCCCTGACATATACAGTAGGGAAACCAAAACAGCAAAATCTTACCTCTAGATGAAGAGGGAAGGAGGGCATAGCAGGTGTGAAGAATAGAACAATAAACAAGTAAAAAGTATAAAACAAACAAGACAATTTCTCTGTTCATAGATCTCAGCCAGGAGATCCCCTCAGAACAGGAGGGAAAAACTAGTACTGGCTCTTGAAGGAGAAACAGATTGATTTGAGATGTAAACCTCTTCATTAGTTCTCTACTAGTTCCAACATACTCTAGTGTCATTCTAAAGGCAACCATCCAACTTTCTTTGCCCTTGAATTTACCCTCTAGCTACATCTTCCTTCCCTAGTCTTTTCCCCATATTTAAAGATTACAAAAAAAAGAGAGGTGGATCATCCTTTTAGTTGAATAAGTAATTCCATGTAAAACAACAATAAAGAGCTAAAGAAAAAGCTTTTGAACTTCCTGTCAAGTCACTCTTTAATCTTCTATTATCTAGGTTCTGCCCTATCATTTCATTAAGTTGACTCCGGCAAAGGACAATCATTGTTCCTTCATAGTGTCAAATCTGAGTGGATTTTTCTAACCTTATATTACTGTATCTTTTTCCCTTCTTGGCTCAGAACACACAGTCTGGAGGTTACACTATAAACACTTCCTTGGCTTTTCCTTTTCCAATGTTTCTGAAGTGCTGGGGCGAAACCCTGAGCTCTATCTTTGCCCACATTCTGTTTCTATATATATCCACCTTAGGCAGACAAACTATATAAAGTTTATGATCCTAATGCTATGCTTTTGTAGTGAAAGTGGGCAGTATTACTAATTACTACTCTAGGGAAGCATATGTAAACTAAGACTATTCTAAACAAACTAGGTGATATCATCTTGTTCTTAAGGAGATCACATTTACTCTTACACTATAAACTAAGAAATACCTGTTGTTTGTAAAATTAAATCTGTAGCTATGATATTGACATTGAGTTTTATTTTCCAAATCTTCAGGCTATGATTTCCTACAGGTATGTCAAACTTAGCATGGCCAAAACTCAATTAGTCATCTCTGTATCTAAAACCTGGTAATCCTTACATTTTCTATAAGGTGACCCAATCATGTAATGCTCCAAACAGAGGACTGTTCTAGATTCCCCATTCTCCCTCATCTATAATATTTAAAAATCAAGTCATATTTTAAAGTCATGCTGATTTTAGCTCTCAATATTGTTCTATTCCACTATTTTTCTCCTGAAAAAATAAACTTTCATAAACTCATTTGATTTTCTTGCTCTAGTCTTGTCTCCTTCAAGTTCATTTTCCATACTACTGCTTGAGTGATCTAACAGTAGTCGTACCTCTGCTTTAAACCTTTCAATAATTCCCTATCACTTTCAGGTTAAAGACTTTCATCATGATTCTACCTGTTCACTTCTTCAGTCTTATAACCTCCCTCCCTCCCTTTATACTCTGCTAATACCTAGTACTAGTAGGTTCTAGTATCTTACACACACACACACGGCCCCTTTTTAAGGGGCTTCTCACTTCCAGGCCTTTGTCTATGCTATTACTTCTGCCTGGAATGAAGATCCCTTTATTTGGCTTGCTAATACCTGTAACATTATTTCTACTCACTCACAACTGGTCTAGATGGAGCTCAGTATCTCTCCTGAAATTTTTACACTATCTGACCTCTCAACCAAAACATTAGGTACATTCATTTGAAATTATTTACATCACTCTTCCCTACTAGTTGGTAAGCTCCTTTAGGTCAGGAATAACCTTAAATACCTGAGAAATATTCACTCTACTTTAGGAGATATCCACTGTTAATGGACTTAACCAAAATTAAAATGAATCAACAACTTTACTACTTCTGTACTTTTCCACATGTGCCCATATTTATAAAATCATCAGTGGAAAGATTAAAAATGTGTAAGGACTTCAGCTGCCAAATGTGGTCATGTTTTATGAAATTAAAAGAACTGATCTTAGTATAGATGACAGGATGATTAAATTAGATAGATATGGGTGATGTGCCAAAGTAATAAAAAGAGCAAATTGTTAATTGTTTAAGATTAGAGAATCAGAATATATTTTAATAGTTTGACTTGAAAAGTATTGTGAAAAATGTTTTCCTAAAAAAGATCTCTCTTGTGAACTTTTTTTTTTTTTTTTTTGAGACAGTGTTTTGTTAAGTCGCCTAGGGTGTGCTAGAACTTGTGATTCTCCATGATCAGTGTCCCAGAGTGCTAGAATTGGAGATGGTACGTTTTCTTTTTTTTTATTACTTACAATTTAAAAAAAAACTTTAAAAAAGGAACACCGGTATTGAATATACAAAAATCCAGTATCTATCACATCTACCCAAACATCTTTCTCTATTTTCCAGATGTCATATCATTATTTCCATGTTCTTCTATATTTACCTTTGGCTCTGAAAAGAAGGACTTTCACTTTTACTGTTGTCATAACCCAAACTATTTGACCTTCAAGGCACAGGGAAAAAAACCTTACAATTTTTGGATAAAATGTGGCGATCTTGTTATTTATGCATTCCAAGTAATTTTGAGGAAAATAAAAAAATATAATCTAAAATTTTAAAGAATATTAGTCCAGAAGTATAACAAGAACATCTGGCACAACTGATATTCAATGAACAAATAAAGATACCCATGTAGCAATTTAACAGTCATGATTAAGAATGACTCCAAATAGTATACGGTTTCCTGGCAAAGTACTACTTTTAGAATAGTTTTCTATTTCCTAATTCAGTCACAGCACTTGGTGAATCTTTCCTAATTATATTTTGGCTTACAATCTTGCTTTGTGAACTGTGATTATTTTTCTGAGAAGGAAAATAATTTGAAGCATTTTGAAATTTAAGACATACTCTGATATCTTCTTCAAGCTGAGAAATATTAGAGCATTAGAAAGAGGTACATACTACCTTTCTGGCTAGGGTGAGCATCCGAAGGTAAAACTGAGGAGATGTGGACACATCTACCATTAGACTAGACTGAGTGATAAATTTTGTTAACTGGGAGGAAGTCAAATACTCCATATACATACATACATATATATATATATATATATATGTATGTATGTATATATATATATTTTTTTTTTTTTAATTTGCCAAGGCATTGATACTATAAAAACAGCTCCAATCTTGCAATAAATACCCACGAATACTCAGTATATGTCAGAAGGTGGAGCTCTAAACATATCTGAAAGGCTCGCTTTTTGAATGCATTTCATAAATGTGTATAATGATACTAAAGCAAGTGTTAAGCCTTCAGACATGGTTTAAAAAAAATTTCAATTATTTCAAGATAAAATCACCCACATTTCCTAAAATTATTTGCTAACAGAAAATATATTTAATGCTTTCCTTTGAAATTTTAATATATTATCTACTATAAAAATGTAGGTATATGTGAATCAGACAATAAAATAAAGTATATTTAAAACACAAAGCATTTTTGAAAAATAAGGGCCACATAGTCAAATGTAGGCAAAGACATTAAAACTTACAAGCATCTCGGATGTAGAGTAGCATGGCTATGAAGACATAGTCAACTAAACTCAAGTTAAGGCCATCTGCAAACAAGGCATCCCAAACCACCAGCAGATCTTGCAGAGGGAATTCTCTTCCAAACAGTAGGCGTACCCACCGTCTGCAGAGAAACAAAACCAAAATTTAGAAAATAATACTTCTGAGAGTAACATGAAGAATAATCATTTTCTCATGTAATTGAGAAAATTATAATTTATTAATTTAGCAGGGAAAATATTACATATCAAAAATATATTACAGTGAATATAGGTTTTGAACAAACATTATATATAAAATACAATACAGTAAAATCCAAGTTTTAAGTGTTCAGATTAATTTTACAATTCTCTATCAGATCATAATCATTAAATTTTATTTCTATGTGATAAAACATATTATACTTGAAAAGCGTAGATCTTTCATATTTAATTGAAATCACAAATCCTCAAAAGGAAAAGGGAAAAAATATGTAGTAGTCTCATAGGTACTTCATATGTAAGATTATGAGTTAAAAATACAATTTTCTAAAATTTCATGGTCTTTTCATGATCTACTGATTTTTTTGTTAACTTAACCTTTTACAAATGTTTAGATGACAAATTAATATAGTCAAATTTAGAAAACTGAATTCTCACATTTCACTCATCTAAAATATTCATTTTAAAATTAAATATGGGGAAAATCAGTACTGTATATATTTATTTTTAGGTCATGCATAGACAGTTATTTTAAATAAAAATATAGTGGTACTAAATTTCTTAGCTTGAGATAGATAAATACATCTCACCTGCAAGGTTTCTTTCTAGAGATGCTTTTCACATTGATTTTATGGTCAGATAAATAAATATGCCACAGAGCAGACATAAGCAATAATAAGAATACTAAGTAACATTTGTGTATAACTGTATAACATAAATACTGACACCTTAGAATTTTAATAAATGGTTAGTAAGCAAGTTTTATCTAATGCTTACAAGAAAATAATTTGGTTTGATTTGTTGTATCTACTTTTAATTTTATATATTGTGGATACAATTGTCTTACATAAGTCTCTTTCTAGGAACTTACTCTAGAATTCTGTGTGATTGTAGCATATGCCAAATAATTAAAAATTCTAAATTCCTAGTAGTACCAAATATAGAACAGAAGAAATTCTTTAAAAATCTGTAAAGAGATACTACTTTTTCGCAAAATTTGAACCAAATATAACCATCTGTGGGGTTAAAGTGAGTAAAAAAAAAACCCCCCAAAATACTTTGCTTTAAGAGTATTATATTTAAGCAAGGACCAAAGCTGTGATAAAACAGTATATAATCACACATATGTATCACAGTTTACAAGGAATCATGTGATCAAATACTTGAATTCTTTTATTCATATGATCAAATTAATCAACAGAATAATTAGATTATATTTTTAACCACATCAATTACTCATTTTTCAGGAAAAAATTAAAATGCTTAGGTAAGATTTATCTTTAAAAATGTTATAGTAACTTATACAATTTTTATCTGCCTTTGGGATGCACTGCTAAATTGTTTCATATTCTACTGCTAAAATGAGGGGTGACTAACACAAAATTTATGTATTTTTTGGCTAATATGCCTGTTTATATAACTTAGAAAAAAATTATTTCTCCACACACTTCTAATTTTTTCAAGTTACAAAGACTAATATTTACTATTCAAAAAAGAACAAATATCTCTAAATTAAATAGTCTTCAATTCTTAATTAGAAAGAATGAACCAGTCTTGCAACAAGTATCAGGGGAACCAGAGATGGACAAAAACTGAAAAAGTACATGGATTAAACCATTCTAGGTACCCATGCAAAGGAATGTATAGAATTTGGCAAAAGAATGTATACATACTTTAGGAAAAGTATGATGTTTTTCAGCAGATGATGTTACCCTTGTAAGGGTAAAAACCCACTACACTGCTGGGTCTTAAAGGAGAAATTGAAAATGCATGTGCAGCAATGTCAATGATCAAGGTCACCCAAGCAGCAGTTGGCCATATTAATAAATGTCTGGAAGCTAATGGTCATCACTTTGAGCACCTCTTGTATTTGTAGAGGCCAAAAGTAACTTTTATTAATCTCATGATGTTTTAATAAATTTATTATTAAAATATTCATACAAGTTTTTCTTTTTCTGAAGTGTGTATAAATTTTTGGTAGACTAATATATATGTATATATATGCATGGAATACATATTCTATATTTATGTATCTTTATAATATCTATATGTCTCTACCTCTATCTTTATATTCTTAAATGACTAAAACATTTAGAATGTAGTTATCATAGTCATTCATTTAACACAATTGGAAGAATACTACCAGTGAATAAAATAAATGAAGGCTAATACACAACCACAAATGAGAATACAAGTCTTCCATATAGCCCAAGTTCTTCTTATTTTGTTACAGGAAATCATATCTTTAGTTTCATCACAGATACTGCTTTAAAAGCAAAAAGGAAACCAAGTAACTTTGTTTTAGAAATAATTTCTATACCTATTATTTCCATAGTAAAATGTCCAGTTATTGCTCAAACCTCTTACAACCTTCTTGCCAATTAGGGTTGCATTAGCTTAGCTTCCAAAGTGACCCCACGGATACATGTCTGCAGTAATCTCCACTGCAGTTTTGTTGGGAGGGCTAACTAAGTTCTAGAAAATTACACTAAATAAAATAGTTGGTTTTTTTCTGTGTCAAATCATTCACATATTTAATATATTCGAAACTACACAAAATGCAAGTCTTAAGTATTTTATACTTTATGTATAATCTATAACATGCTATTTTAGAAATGTTCCACATTTTTTTCCACTCTTGAAGTTTTACCTAGCCAAATACACTGCTAAATAATTCCAGGGTGAAAACAAAATTGAGAGAGAGAGAGAGAGTGTGAAAGAGAGAGGAAGGGAGGGGAAGGAGGAAGGGGGAAGGGGAGATCTAGAAAGTTCTTTGTGATGAGCTCTATATACCTCCCTAAGTGCTCTATGCGTTGCTTACCAGGTTCTTGCTAAAGGCACTGTATATCCACCTGTCATGGTAAGGTGTAGAAGCAAAGGTGTAGCTAAATTGGGGGAAGTATAGGCATTAATTTTGCTGATGGTGGAACAAACACAATTCAGAAAATGGGGTAGAGCTCAGGAATGCAGAAGAAAAATAACTTATTATAGGTAACTAGCACATTACTTTTATATAAGTTAATAATTCGTACATGAAAGGATATTAAAAGTTTCTTCTATTTAATGTCCAATTATAGAAAAATTAAAGCCAAACTCAAAATATTTAAGAAGAATCATATAACCAGTGGTATGCTATGGAACCAACAATGACCTTTTCAATAATCATTTTTACTACAATTAGATTTAGTTCATACCTACAACACACAAAATTATCTTGTGCTGTTTGGAGCTTTCATCATTGAGCTTAAAAGCCAAGAAAAAATTCAATCCGTTATGAATTAGTGACAAAGACAAATTATTTCAGTAAGCTTTTGTATTCTTAAAAAAACTTACTTTAAGAAATGAGGTCTTAAATTACTTTTTTTTTTTTTTTTTTTGGTACCAGGGATCGAACTCAGGACCTTGTGCTTGCAAGGTAGGCACCAGAACCACTGAGCTAAAGTCCCAGCCCCCAAATGAGGTCTTATAAAGAAGTCACTCTATGTAAGGGTGCAAATTTCCAATGATGAATATCATTATATTGTATACCTAAAATGTACCAATGATTAGAATGAATAATCAATAATGCAAAATAGGAAGAAAAGGTCCAAAGGGGTAGGGGTAGTGGGAGGGGCAGGGGAAAGGAAAGAAGGGAAAGGAAAAATGATGAGAAATGGAAAAAATGGAAATAAAGTCTTTGTAAATAGGGAAGGGTGGAGGGGGTGAAGGGAGGGCTAGGAATGGGGAAAAAATAAGAACCAAGATGCATATGTAAAGGTACAATTCCCAATGAGAAATGTAATTGTGTTGTATACCTAAAATGTACCAATAAAAGAATTTAATTTAAAAAAAAAAAAAAAAGAAGTCACTATAGGGGCTTGGGATTTAGCTCAGTGGTTTTGCCGCCTGCTGCACAAGCGCAAGGACCTGAGTTCGATCCCTGGCACCAAAAATAAATAAATAAATAAATAGATAAATAAATAAATAGTAAAGAAGTCACTCTTACAATTAACATGCTTTTATTGCAGTTAAAAATATTTAGTGACAGTTTAAATTACACTTAAGGGTAACATTAAACCTTTCTTTTACTCTTAAATATAGCTTCCATTTAATTGCTTGATACTACTAATCTTGCTTTACATTACACCTACAGACTGTAATGCTCATATATTTTATCACTTGTGATTACACAATAATTCATATTTTACCAGACCTACTTACTAATTAAAAATCTAAACAAAAAAACTACCTATAGTAGTAAATTTAACTATAAACCACTAACAAGCAGGACAGCTTCTACATTTGCACTTATACCATTATTCTCAATTTTAAATTTTTGTGTAATTAAGCTGCTATTTCCAGGGCTTCAGTAACTATTAACAGTGTTATTCCTTGGTGAATGACCCACAGAAACACCAAGAACAATCCATTTTTACCAATTAAAAAAATGATCAATTTGAGGTTTAAATAAATATAGTCAACCCAACATGGCTGTAGTGGGTTATATGAGGAGAAGAAAATTTAAATCCTAAATCTTCATTTCCTTTTTTTTTTTTTTTAAAAAATGACCTTTTAGTGAGATATGAATATAGCAACCTTACAAAAACAAATAATGTAGAAAAGCTTTATTAAATTTGACAAACATCACAAGGACATTTCAAGTAACCTATGATCACAAAATGATAATGCTGGGTAAGCATTTTGTAACACAAAAGAAATGTTATATTTTTGCTCAGTGATATTAATTTTGGGTTATGCTTTCTGTTCATTTGTACTTTTCAAAGCTAGTAATTAATTTAAAAATAATCTATCCTTGATATGGAATAAACGCAGAGTCCAAATTCTGTTAGCAGCAATAAAAAACAAAAGAAAGCCAAAAGTGTTTCTCTGAGGTTGTTACCTTCTTGACTGAGTTTAGGCTTTTTTGGGTTTCTCCTTCTTTTGAAGTTAATTTATCCTGAGTATTCCTTTACATCACTTCTGTTAGAACAATCTTAAAACTAGAACCACACATTATAGTTAGTATAATTAGTGTCAAATTCTAACATCTTCAGAAAGCGAAGTCAAAGAAGATGGAAGGCAAAATAAATACCTTTCCTTTAATTTCATATTTCTTAACTCTTCTCAGGGTTCTGCAGAATACATTACTGGAAGATGCTTAACCTGTTCAGTAAAATTTAAAATCTAATCAAATCTCAGTGCTGTGGAGGCTAAGGGTGAAGGACTGTCATGAGTCTGAGACCAGCCTGGGCCATGTAGTATAACAACAACAAAAGAAAAAGGACCTACATGACTTATGGAAAAATTTGAATCCTTCAAGCCCAACAAACTGCTTTAAAAACAGGAAGATCAGAAACTATAAGTAAGTGATTATGTTTGAAGAACTCAAATTTACTTTTAAAGTGGCCCTTGAAATCCTTGAGTTGAACCTGGTTTGAATTTGGCTTTCTGAGAACCTAATTTGACCTCCACAGCATACGTACTTGAACTTGAAAATGTTTTCGACTTTGGGAAAAATTCTCTGTTCTTTTCAGAGGCCAGTTACAGTCTCTTACTAAGGATGACTTCTTATTCCAAAAATAAGTTCCTAATAATTATTACTCATTCCTACTGTAATTTAGGCTCACTGGCAAGAATTTGAAGCTATTTTGTCCAAACAAATGTAATATGTCCTTTGCAAAAATAGGATGGAAAGTACATCCTTGTGTATCTATGTTTCTCTAGTGATATAAGAAGCTTATGAAAACACTGAACATAAGGATAATCATAATATGCTTCAAGGCTGTATAATTCTTGAATATTCTTTTTCTCACACACATCCTTCTTTTTAGAAGCCTGTGTGTTCTTACAGGTCTAATATTTCAAAGATTTAGTAATTTTAGCATGTATGATTCACCAATTAATTCTAATAAAGTTAATGGAAGATGGTAATCATTTAATATAGCTGTATTAAAGATGTGCCATCTGAGAATTCTCCTGTCCACTACAATTAGAATGCAGTTGCAAACTTAGTTCTGACTAGAGAGGACTATTGGGTAAAAGTTGCTGAGAAGGAACCTTTCTATCCTATCACTTACTTGGTCTCTACCATATGTGAGATTATTGGGTATCTTCCAGAGATAATTAGGTAGAAGCCACTACTACTGCCAATGAGGAACTATAAAGAATTAAAATGCAATTGGTGCTTATACTGGGAAAATTAATTTTAGGGTCTGTCAACAGTTTTTATTCATATTACAATTTTTACTTTTAGAAAGTCTGTCTGCATAGACTTCTTTGTCATTTTACTTTCAGATAAAGGGAATTATGATCAAATAAATTTCTAAAAAAGCATACAGAATTGCTGAAAATAATTACTCCTCTCCTCCCTAATCTGAAAATAATTTTAAAAAAGAATAAAATGTATGACTATTTTTTTAACGTTCTGTAGGCTATTTCAAATACTGTTAGGATCTTAACCACAATGAGTAACAATTTTCATCTTCCTTTCCATAAATCTAACATGTCTATACGATATTGGCAGAATTGGCATGAGACATAATACTAAGCTGAGAAATATCAGAGTTTATTTAGGGATGAATGTCGAACCACTGCTATGTTTCCATAAACAGTCAGTAACTCCAACAATGACATGGGAAAAAGAATTCTTGCTACTGAAAAAGAGATGGTCAAAATCTACAGGCCGATCATATGTCATCAAAAGAGCCAGATGGAACCTTTTACTAAAGGGCAGCAAGGATAACTGATTCTCTTTAACTTCTTACCTTTACCCTACACCTAAGTTTACTTTCTAGTAGTCCTTTTTTGTTCCTCTACTTTACCATTCCACAAGGTGCTTGAGCCTGTCTGGCTACCCAATAGCTACGATATTGTTTCACCCAGGCTCCACACCTATTTGTGTCACTGCTTTTCAATTACATTTCCCAGAAGAAAAGGCACTGATAAACACTTATCAGCTGAAGGGTTAGTAGCTGGTAATTTGTTTTTGTTTCTCTTCCTTCTTTAGCAGATTACAAACTCTTTAGGGTTATCTGGCATGGGGTGAAGAGAAGGGTTTTAATATGTTTGTTAAATTAGAATGAATGTTTTCCCCCAGGTTAGCTTTTCTTGACTAGGGGTTATCTTGATAATAATTTTACATTCTTCATCTTTTATAAGGCTTCCTTCCTAGTGCTCACCAAACTCTTTCCTGGGCTTTTCTTATCTCTCTCTGGGGAAACCTGAGCTGACAGTTAAAGTAGTAAATGATTTGATTTGATTTATGTAGGAAGTGATGAAGTCTTTGTAAGTCTTCCTGCATTGTCTCCCTTCATTTTCTGAGCAATGTGTCCAATGTGTTCATACTTTAGCTACTTACTCCTCAGCTCTATCTCCCTATACTCATAGTATAATCCTAGGACCAGAACCAGCAGCTGGGAATATGTTACACATGCAGACTCAGCCTCCTACTACAGTCCAACTGGATCAGGATCTTCATCTTAACAAGACTTTCAGGTGATCTGCATGTAAGTTAAAGTTTAAGAGGCACTGGACTAGGTGATACATCCTGCTTCTTGCCCATATTTTGGCTCCAAGTATCAGGGCACCTGAAACCCATTATGTACTTCATGCAAAATGTTACTTCAGGAGAGAAAAGGATTTAATGAATGAATGACTTTTCTAGGTACAATAAAGTCTCAAATTTTAGCAAGTGTCAGTTTTGCCTGCAGGGCTTGCTAAAGACTGCTAGAGTTTTTCGATATAGGGGATTTTGGTGGAATCTGATAATACATACTTTGAATTAGTTCCCAAAAGATACCAATGGTGCAGTTATTTCTGGAAAAATAAACCACTAAGCTTTAAGAGATATCTCTGCAATGGTTTACTTCCAGCCCTATGATATCCTGGTGGAAGTCTCCCTAGAATATCTCAAATTTCAATGTGCAGTCGAAGTAACTAAAGACAACCTAAATGAAAGTAGAAACTATTTCTTCAGAACTTGCTATAGCAAGAGAGTCAATTTTCACTACTTGTGTTTGTCAGAAAATTAAAAGTAGCCAGGGGGAGTGAAAAAACTTTATAGTGAAAAAAAGGTTACTGTTTAGCTATCTCCAATTTGAAGGCTGCAGGCATGGGGGGTGGCTAACTAACTGTAAGTGGAGATCATACATAAATGGCCAGGGAAACACATTATTATGCTTTCTCTGGGTGGCCTTTTGTTAAAAGTGAGGTAAGAGTGGCAGCAAAAATACAGAAGCATTCATTTGATAAGTGCTGATTTTTTTGGGGGGTGGGGGGAGACAGGGTCTCCCTATGCAGTTCAGGCTGACCTTGAACTGACTACGTAGCTGAGGCTGGCTTCAAACTTGCAAGGATCCTTCTGCTTCAGCCTCCTGAGTACTGGGATGACAGGCACGCACGACATCTGGCTGATAAGTGCTGATTGTTATGGGCTACTTTGCTGCAGAGGTTGTGATTTAGCTTTCTGGGTGTGGGCCAGAGTTCTACTGATACCTTTGCTCCTATTATTGTTCTTTTATATATTTAGTCTTTCAACATAGACCCCTGGCTTCTCAGTCTATATTTGTGCCCAGCTTGGAATTAACTACAGTTTAGAAACTCACAAAATTATATTTCCTGAGAGTTCTGAAGTCTAAATGAAGACAAGTTTGAGGGGCAGTGGCCCAGGGAGATTCATTTCCCTCTTGGAAAAATTTCACAAAAAGCATAAAATAATGAAACTTCAATTCCTTATAGAGAAGAGTTGTGAGATCCTTTGAGAATTTAATCACTTTATAAACCTTTTCCCCTGAAACACACACACACACACACACACACACACACACACATCCATAGCCCTATCACACCTACTCACATGCAAACCAATTTGGGAGTTTGATCCAGGGATCTTATGTTGAGAAAGTGTGCCATATATTATTGTTTATATTATATGGAAAGTTATATTCTACTAACAGGAATACATGTCTTCTTTACATTTAAAAAGAACAGCGTATCTTCCTTCTTAAAGGGTTCCTGGGTGAGGTCTGTGACTGTGAACTGATCTTCGTGGCTCAGCTGGCTGAACAGTATGTAAGTCAGTGCCATACTGGGAAAATGCTCATGCTTTGGCAATAATCATATTTACTGAGCTGGGGCTGAAAAGGCTAGGGTGGGTGAAGTGAATGTTCATCACTGACTTCTCCTAGCTTATGCCTGCCAGTGCTGACAGGACCATAAGTAAGACTGGTATGAAAACAATGAAAATCTTGTTTAAGAAATATTTCCTGAACTTCAGCTGCATAGTAGATACTGTGCTAGGCCACAGAGTGAATGTTATGGTGACAAATCTCAATCATTAACATGGAAATTATCCAAAGTAAAATTTTAATTCAATAATAATCCTATCATTCTGGCTTCCTATAGTCACTTTGCATTTTCTGTGCCCCCTCTAAGTCCCCCAAAGAATATGCATTCAGAGAATGCAAATTAGTGGCAATATTAGCAGAATAAAATTAGGAAGTAAAAACAATTTAAACCATTATTAAATACATTTCAAAGCCAAGTATTAAAGGTTTCTGGACTATGCACCATTTGGGATTATATATATCCTAGTTCCTACTCATTAATGCAAATAATTAAGAGTTGAATGTGGGTTTGTGGTGCAGCTCAGTGGTAGAGTGCTTGCCTAGTATGCATGAGGCCCTGGTCAATCTCAGAATTCTCCCTCCCCAACAGAACTGACTGTATATATAAGTATGAGGCCCAGATCACTTACAAGGGGGCAAGGAGTAAGAGGGAAAAAATAAAAAGGAAACTTTGAAGAAGCTAAAAGGTAGTCAACTCCATCACATGCATTGGGTTATATGGGTTTGATTAGAAATTTAGAAGTCTAACTCAAATTATCATAAATTAATTTTCTCTACTAGAAGGAGCTAAATGGAAACAAAAGAGTTAAGAGCAGTGGGCTCCTCCATTTTACTCCTGATAGCTACAGTTTAGTGTCCAAACTTTACAATCAATTATATGTGTGTGTTTATTTATTTTTTTGGAACCAGGGATTGAACTTGGGTCCTCTGTGTGTGTGTACTTTTTAAAGCACAAATATACACTAACCATAAAAAATGTGTTTACTTATGCATGGAAGATTATAACTCAGTGTTTTAAAATAATCACAGACCCCCACCGCAATCCCAAGCTCCTAGGGCAGAGAATCTCAGCCGGTCCCAGCACCCGGAAGGAAGCTCACCACCGCCATCCCAAGCTCCTAGGGCAGAGAAGGTGAGCTGGTCCCAGAACCCGGAAGGAAGCTTCCCTGCCACCATCCCAAGCTCCTAGAGCAGAGAAGGTGAGTTGTGCAGGCACCAGAAGCACTCCCCCGCCCCGCCCCGGTGGAAATGAGAAAACACTTAAGCCTCAAAAACAGACTTCTGGATCACTTACAGCAACCCCAGAGGGAAAAGAGATGGAACAATCTGATACTCAATCACCTGGACTCTCTGAACTGGCAACAAAAGAGCATCTGGGAAAAATGAAATCAGAAATAATTACTCAGATAACAGCAAAGATTCTGCTCATGGTGCAAGACATGCTTAATAAATCTAGAGAGGACACACATAAAAAAATAGAGGATCTGAGGAACATGATGGAATCTCAACATGGGAAACAAATGGAATCCATAAAACAGATGCAAACAGATTTACAGGAGATTAAAAACTACATCGAAAGTCTGTGCAGCAGAATGAACCAATGTGAGGATAGAATTTCAGATATAGAAGGTACGATTGCAATTAGTGACCAGGAAAAGAAAAATTGATTTAAAATTGTAAAGAAACATGAGAAATCAATCCAGCAGCTGCTAGACGATGCAAAGAAGAATAACATAAGACTGATTGGAGTCAATGAAGAAACAGGACAGAGTGCAGATGACATAAAAAAACTGTTCACAGAAGTGATGGCAGAAAACTTCCCGAGGAGGAGAAAAGAACTTGACATACAGATAAGTGAGGCATATAGGACTCCAGCTAGCCTTGATCAAAAAAAACTCTACACATAGGCATATAATAGTTAGGATTCCAGAAATCCAACAGAAGAACAAAATTCTACAAGCAGTGAGAGAAAAGAAACAAATCACATACAAAGGAAAGCCCATCAGAATCACAGCAGACTTCTCAATGCAAACCCTCAAGGCAAGAAGCACTTGGAGTGATGTATTTCAAGCCCTAAAGGAAAACAACCTCCAACCCAGAGTGATGTACCCTGAAAAACTATCTTTCAAAATTGATGGAGAAATAAGGTAGTTTCATGATAAAGAGCACCTCAGGAAATTCATGAATACCAAACCGGCACTCCAAAAAATTTTAGACAATACCCTAGGAAAAGACAATGAGGATCACAACCCCAGGGAACCCAGCAGAATGACTCCATTGGGCGTGACAAATTAAACGCAAAGGGGGAGAATCCAACAAAAAGAAAAAGTCATGACAAGGCTTTTAAAACTTTTAACTTCATCTCCCTAATGAGTGTATAATTCAATCTTGTTATTGTACTGATTAGTATTTTTCTGATTCTAGAGTTGCACACCTTTCCTTGTGCTATTCTAGCTATTTATCATCTTCTTATGTCTACATTTTAATTGGGTTGTCTATTAATGAGCTCTAAGAATTCTTTATATATTCTGGTCATAGGTTATATGCATTGTAAATATGGTCTAAGGACTACTTTTCATTTTAATGATGTCATTTAAATTTCTAAATTTTGATGGAATCTCATGTATCAATTTTTTTCTTTTATATATCATGTCTTTTGTATCCTAGGTAGTTCTTGCCTACCCTGAATTCATAAACATTTTCCCTTATAATTTCTTCTTAAAGTTTTATACTTTTAGGCTTTCATATTTAGGTTCATAGATCCCTTCAAGTTATTTTCATGTATGGAAATAAAGAGTTGAGGTTAATTTTTTATATACGGATACCAGGTGTTCTAGTGCCGTTTGCTGAAAACACTATCTCTTCCTCCGCTCTTGAATTGAGTTTCTATTCTATAAAATGCTAATGTTAAATAATCTTTCAAAACTCAGTCGACCATATATGTGTGGTTCTATTTCTAGATTCTCTGTTTTATTCAAATGATCTATATGTCTTTCCTTACACCAACACTGCCTTGATTACTGTAGCTTTAGAAGAAGTCTTAACATTAGGTACTAAACGTCTTCCAACACTTTTTTTTTTAACTTTTCTAGGTCCTTTGTACTCCTACATAACTTTTAAATTTCAATATCCAATTCTTCATTTATAGCAAGTATTCACAGACCTGAATTTTTATATATACCTTGTGTTTTCTAATACTGCTAAATTCAAGTACAAGTTCTAGGGGCTCCTAGAGATTTCTTAGTATTTTCTCTGTAGATGATCATTTCATCTACATATAAAGATTTTGCTTCTACCTTGCCAATCCTATCCTAAGTGTGTCATTTTATTGCCAGACTATTTTGGTGGGGCCTAGGTTTCAAAGTTTAATGGACAGATAAAGAGTAAGCATATCTGCCCTTGTTCCCCACCTTAAGGAGAAAGCATTATATCTTCTCCATTCATATAAGGCATTCTTGCTGGAAGTATGGAGTACATGTCTTTAATCTGTTGAGATGTTTCTGTTCTACTTCTAGTCTCCTGATAGCTTTTACCATGAACAGCTGTAGAATTTAGTCCAATACTTTTTCTCCAAATAGTGACAGGATCCTATGGCTTTTTCCTTTCCTCTGTTAAAATGATGACTTTTGGGGGGTGGATCTTCCAGTGCTGAACCAACACTGCCATCCCTATAACAAAACCACTTTCTACATCCTGCCAGATCTGACTTCTAAGAGTTTGTTTTGTTAAACAAATTTCTATCTATGTTCATACTTTTTTCTTCTATTATCTTTATCCAGTTTTAGGATTAGCACAATGTTGAGTTCCTAAAATGAGGGGAGAAGTGTTCCTTCTTTTTTCTGCTTTAATTGTTTGATATAATTTATCAGTTAAAATGTATATGAGCCTGCTGTTGTCATATAGATAGGTTTTCAAGCTAGGATTATACTTTCTTTAATAGGTGGTATTCAAATTTTATATTTCCTCCAGAGTTAGTTTCATTAATTTGTCTTCCAAGGTACTTCTTAGAAGTTGTCAAATTTTTTTCAAAATAGATTTTTGAAATATGCTTTCTATATTCTTTTAAATTCTGTAAAATCTCTGGTAATGTCTCCTAGATCTTGATATTGTAATTTAAAAAATGTATAATTGATATTGTGTAACAGGAAGAAAAGATCTAAAGATGCAGGGGAAATGGGAGGGATAGGGGAACGGAAGAAAGGGAAAAGAAAAAATATGAGAAAAGGAAAAAAATGGAAACAAAGTCTTTGCAAATAGGGAAGGGTGGAGGGGGTGAAGGGAGGGCAGGGAAAGGGGAAAAAAAAAAGAACCAAGATACTCATGTAAAGGTACAGGATCCCAATGATGAATGTAACTGTATTTTATACCTAAAATGTACCAATAAACTTAATGGGAAAAACAAAATTACATACTGGGCTGGGGATTTAGCTCAGTCGTGCTGCTGCCGGCCCTGCAAGTACAAAATCCTGAATTCAATCCCAGGTACCAAAAAAAAAAAAATCACATACAATTTCTGATAATGGAAAATATCATACACTTATATGACTATCTTGATTTCTAAAAGAACTACTAGATTTGATCTTCAAATAAGCCTCAACCTTCCAAAAGCAGTATTACTCCGTATGGTCTATGGAGTATATGCCTCAGAATCATCTCGAGGAAAAATTCTGCAGTTTTTCAGAGAAAGAAGTGATTTCTTTGCTAACCTCTAGTTCATGAATACTGATCCAAACAAGCAGGGGAGGAACACTTCTTACAGAGGCATCAACAGAAGAAGATGGCGTAGGCTGGGGTCCCATTTCATCTAAAAGCTGACTACTGATTATATGATGATACTGTAGCTCCTGAACACTATAAAAAGCCCATTGTTCAAGAGGATATCTAATTCAGTTAAGTTATAAAGAAAATCACCTCTGCACATTAATGTGCAGAGTTGCAGGATTCAGAATGCACAATATCTACTACTGCAGTATCATCTGCATAACTAAGTTTTTGAGTGGGAAAAAAAATGGAGTTTTCTGAAGGACTTATTTTGATGAATCACAATCTACTATTTTACGAGTACCCTCATTACAATACAGAGGTAATTACAGCTACAGGACCCTACAAAATTTAGAATGCTTCCTTTCAGGGAAACTCATTAAGGAAACTATAAAGAACTAAGAACTTACGAAGAAAACTTAATTACCACTTTTGATCAGCTGATTTTGGAAAGTCTTATGAGGTCTAGAATTGTATAGTAGCTTTACTGAGAGAACAGAAACAGTGAAATTTAGTTTAGGGAGGATATAGTATATATGTTCATACATTAATCTGCTCATAAATCTACTCAAATACGAAGCAGCAGAAACACTATATAAAACACTGTGTATTTATTTTCATATGCCCATCCATTTTCTTTCCACCTCAGCTACCAGCTACTATGGCTAAATTTTGGTGCTGAGATGCTCCAAGTCCAGGATCTCAAAGTCTGAAGCACTGTGTCCTAATCTCAGCCTCTCATCTCATCATCTTTCTCATTTCCTCGATTCTTTCAAATTAAATGAAATGTATTAAATGAAAACTATGTGGGATTATATTTTTGTTAATTTAAAGCTCTATTTTTGCAAGTGGCAAAAAGTTTTTTAAAGTATAACAGGACATATAGTAAGAAGAAGTTTCCCTTCTCATTAGATCCTTTCTTGCCAACAAATCTGCTTTCCCAAGAGCAGCCAATGTTTTTTTATACTGGAGACATTTTAATGCCTGCATACACTGTTTAAAAATACAAATGTGGGCCGGGAATTTAGCTCAGTGGTTCCGGTGCCTGCCTTGCAAGCACAAGGTCCCAAGTTCGATCCCTTGTACCAAACAAAACAAAACAAAAAATGGGAGCATACTGTAATATGCATTTTAAAATTTAACAATATAATTGTTAAAATGGGCATCATTACAAATCAACATATTTAGAAATACTTTATGATTCCATAGTATTCAATTGTGTAGATCATGATTTAACCAGTCCTTTTATTTTGGAGACATTTAGATTTCTTCCTTTTTACTACACATGTTGCTGCATGGACTATTTTTGTACAGGTCTTTATTCTTGTTAGGAAGATCTCAGGAAGAAGCAAAACTGTATGTCACCTCAACACTTCAATTTAGGAATTCTAAAGGCAGAAAAAAATAATATTGAATAAACAAACACATAAATCCCACACAGAGTCAAGGGATACTGTACAGTAATGTTTTTCAAAATGTGGTCTCAAGACAGTAGCACCAGCAACACCTGGAAATCTGTTCAAATTGCAAATTCTTAAACCTCATTTATCACCTATCTACTAAATAAGAAATTCTGAACAGGGCCTAACAATTTGTATTGTAATAGGCCTCTGTGTGATTCTGATACAAGCTCAAGTTTGAGAACTACTACTTTAAAAGAGTGTGCAAGAGGATACAATCTTGGGCCTGAAAGCTACCCGGGACTGGGAAGTCTTAATGACTAAAATTTTCCATGTCTTTTCAGCTACAGGGAGGTCCTTTTTCCTAGAGAGAAATTTCATTATAAGGTCAAATTTATCATAATTTTTCTTTATCATTTATGGATTTGTTAATTCTCCAGCCAAGAATATAAAATAACCAGTTTGTTTATATGAGCAATATATCTGGAATTTGTTTGATGCAAAATTGCAAAAAGTAGCTAGTTCTCTAAACTACTCAGTAATCCACTGTTTCCCTAATGAACTGAAATTCTACTTTCATCATGTATAAAGTCTGTTTCAATCACTTCTCGGCCTTTTGGCTAAGATCATGAAGTCTGTTTCAGAATCTATTTTATCTATGGGTCTATTATGTGAAAAATCCAAAGTATTATCATTATAGATCTTGATGACACATTTAAAGTGGATAAGGTTAATGAACCTTTTATTTTGGACATTTCTGGCATACTTAAATGTATATATTTAAAAATTGTTTTTATAATTTATTTTTAATTTACACATGCATAATTTTCTGTGTATGTTAAACTACGTAACCTATGTAAAATCTTTTATTACTTTTTTCCAAAGAAAAATGCCCCTAGATGCATTAGTTTTGTCACATATCTTCTTATTCTGGCATTTTTTGGAGGAGGGAGTGACGGGGGGATTGCTGCATGGCCCAGGAAACCCCAACTGCAGATTTCTGGAGATGGTTCTCTGCATAGTTTACTCCTTTAAAGGTAAAATGTCCTACAAACTTCCTTTAGCTTCCTATCTCAGCTTAGCAAGACCGATGCACTCTACTCTGGGCTTCTCCTTCCTGGTCTCTGATCTCGAAAGTGCTTCTAGGTAGAAAGCCAGTTGTCATCAGTTCCACCCAGCTGTTTTGTCCTCGGTCATGTCAGGGATCACAGTGCTGTCCTGCTTTCTTTTTCGGTGTCTGCATGCTTCAATCTAGTAATCTGTCTTCCATTCTCTGCATACTTCTGCAATGTTTAGTTTCCAACTGTTCATATAGTAAGAGGACATGTGTGCATTATTATTTATTCCATCCTGGTCCAAAGAGCTTGCCTCAGTTTCCTGAATGGCTGGGACTAAGGACTTGTGTTACTGTGGCCGGCCTTGTTGTAGTTTTTACTTTTTTTGTTCTTCAGATTTACTTTGCTGTTACTTCTACATTATTTGAGACGAATGCTTAATCTACATACTTTTATTCCTTTTTAATAATTTAAGAGTATAAGGCTAAGAATTATAAGACCATTTTTCTATCAAACCAATAGGTTCTGATCAGTATACTTACTATTTTCTAGAAATTTTGCAATTTCAGTTTTGATTTCTTTAACTTGCGACTCTCCTGCCTCAGCCCTCTGAATACCTGGGATTAAAGTATGTGCCACCATGCCTAGAAATTTTATTTGCTTTAAATTTACATTGTCTAATATGAATATATTTACACAGGCCTTCATTTTTATTTGCTTTTTCTGGCATGGCTAGGCAAATTGTCTTCCTTCAATCTTCTGCAGTTTTTCTTTGCATTAGGGGTGATTTTTCTTATGAGAGAAAAAGGTTGGTTTTATTTATTGAAATATATTTGATCTCCCCTTTAGACCATGATGAAATAAATAATATTGTACATTTCAGAAAGGAATAATACGAGTTTCCCACAGTCTTCTTGAAAATATATGAAATACAGAAAATCACACTATGAAGCCAGAATTATCATCTCAAAACCTAATGAAGCCACTATAAGAAAACTGCAGACAGAGTCATGTGGAAGACACCGAATCACCCCGCTGCAGACAGGCAGGTCTGCCCACACCCTACCGAGGTCCCCAGTCCCGCGGAACACTCCGAATCACCCCGCTGCAGACAGGCAGGTCTGCCCACACCCTGCCGAGGTCCCCAGTCGCGCGGAACACATGCCGAATCAGCCCAATGCAGACAGGCAGGTCTGTGCACGCCCTACTGAGGTCCTGAGTCACGCGGAAGACACCGAATCACCCCACTGCAGACAGGCAGCCACCTGATTCCACATTACGAAGGCGCAGAGGACACCAGACCACCAGACCAAGGTACTGAGTCCCACTGTTCCCAGCCCAGAGGTAGGGGCTTCTGAGCCGTCGTCCCACTGCTCCTGGTCCAGAGGAAGGGGCTTCCCGGTCACCATCCCTCCCGCTGCTCCCAGCCCAGAGGAAAGGGCTTTTGGGCAACCTTCTGTCCCGCTGCTTCTGGCCCAGAGGAAGGGGCTTCTGGGCCACCATCCTCCCACTGCTCCCGGCCCAGAGGGAGGGGCTTCTGAGCCACCATCCCACTGCTCCTGGTCCAGAGGAAGGGTTTCCCGGCCACCATCCCTCTGGCTGCTCCCAGCCCACAGGAAAGGGCTTTTGGGTCACCATGCCTACCGCTGCTCCCGGCCCCTGTCCCACCTCACCCACCTCAGAGGAGGTGATCCGTGTGGGTGCTAACAGCCCCCCACCCCAGTTGAAATGAGAAAACATGTAAATAAGTCTCAAAACCAGACTTCCAGATCACCTACAGCAACCCCAAAGGGAAATGAGATGGAACCCTCTGATACTCAACCACCTGGACCCACTGAACTGGCAACAAAAGGGGATCTGGAAAAAATGAAATCAGAAATAATTTCTCAGATAACAGGACAAATTGTGCCCTTAGTGCAAGACATAATTAATAAATCTAGAGAGGAGCTGAGGAACATGATGGAATCCCAACGTAAGAAACAAATGGAATCCATAAAACAGATGCAAATAGATTTCCAGGACATGAAAAACTCCACTGAAAGTCTACACAGCAGAATGAGCCAGTGTGAGGACAGAATTTCAGATATAGAAGATAAGATTGCAATTAGTGACCAGGAAAAGAAAAATTGCTTCAAAATTATAAGGGAACATGAGAAATCAATCCAGCAGCTGCTAGATGATGCAAAAAAGAATAACATAAGACTGATTGGGCTCAATGAAGAAACAGGAGAGAGTGCAAATGACATAAAAAATTTCTTCACAGAAATAATGGCAGAAAACTTCCCAAGCAGGGGAAAAGAGCTTGATATAAAGATAAGTGAGGCATATAGGACTCCAAATAGCCTTGAGCAAAAAAAATCTACACATAGGCATATAATTGTTAAGATTCCAGAAACACAACAGAAGAACAAAGTTCTCCAAGCAGTCAGAGAAAGGAAACAAATCACATACAAAGGAAAGCCCATCAGAATCACAGCAGACTTCTCAACACAAACCATCAAGGCAAGAAGAGCTTGGAGTGACATATTCCAAGCCCTAAAAGAAAACAGCCTCCAACCCAGATTGATGTACCCTGCAACACTATCTTTCAAAATGGATGGAGAAATAAGATACTTTCATGACAAAAAGCACCTTAGGAACTTCGTGAATACCAAATCAGCACTCCAAAGAATTTTACACAATAGCCTAGGAACAGACACTGAGGATCACAACCCCAGGAAGCAAAGCAGAATGAACCCATCTGGCATCACAAGAAATTAAATGTAAAGGGGGAGAACCCAACAAAACAAAGTTAAAGGATGGAAAACAATACTACATGCAATGGGAACCCGAAAAAAGCAGGAGTAGCTATCCTCTTTACAGATCAAGTACATTTCAAATGAACACTGATTAAGAGAGACGAAGGACACTACATCCTTGTAAAGGGAAGAATCCAAGAGGAAGAGATGACAATCATAAATATCTATGCACCAAACACTAGTGCGCCCAACTATATAAAACAAATACTAACGGACATGAAAAGTCATATGCACTAATACAATTGTAGTGGGGGACCTCAACAACCCAGTGTCACAAACAGATAGATCAACTAGACAAAAAATAAGGAATGAAATATTAGAACTCAAGCAAATTCTAAACAACCCAATATCAACCACTTATCAACTAAGAAAAGCCCAGGCCCTGATGGCTTCACTGCTGAATTCTACAAGACATTTAGAGAGGAACTGCTGCCACTACTGTTTAAACTCTTCAATGAAATTGAAAGGGAAGTAATCCTCCCAAATTCATTCCTGGAAGCAAGCATCACTTTGATCCCCAAAGCAGAGAAAGACCCAACTGAAAAAGAGAACTATAGGCCAATCTCACTAATGAACATAGATGCAAAAATCCTTAATAAGATACTGGCAAACAGAATGCAGAAGATCATCAAGAAGATCATACACCCTGATCAAGTGGGATTCATCCCAGAGATGCAGGGATGTTCAATATACGAAAATCAACCAATGTAATACACTATATCAATAGAGCCAAGGACAAAAACCATATGATTATCTCCATAGACACAGAAAAAGCATTTGACAAAATCCAACATGCATTTATGATAAAAACCCTACAAAAAATTGGAATAGATGGTCTCTACCTCAAACTGATAGAAGCCATCTATGAAAAACGAACAGCCAATATCACACTAAATGGTCAAAAACTGAAATCCTTCAAACTAAAATCAGGAACAAGACAAGGATGTCCACTATCACCACTCTTGTTCAATATAGTTCTGGAAACATTAGCCACAGCAATTAGACAAGAGAAAGAAATAAAAGGAATAAAGATAGGTAATGAAGAAGTCAAATTGTCATTATTTGCAGATGACATGATACTCTATATAGAAGATGCCAAGAACTCCACCAAAAGTCTTCTACACTTAATAACCAAATTCAGTCAAGTAGCTGGTTACAAGGTCAATACACAAAAATCAATAGCTTTCCTCTACACGAATGACACTCACTGAGAGAGAAATAGGGCAAATAATTCCTTTCACAATAGCATCCAAAAAATTGAAATACCTAGGAATCATCCTAACGAAAGAAATCAAAGACCTCTTCTCTGAAAACTATGGCACTCTGAAAAGAGAGATTGAAGATGATATCAGAAAATGGACAGACATCCCCTGCTCCTGGGTAGGAAGGATTAATAGAGTGAAAATGGCCATACTTCCAAAACTGCTATATAGATTTAATGCAATTCCAATTGAGATCCCAGCAGCACACTTCATGGACCTTGAGAAAACAATCCAAAAATTCATTTGGAACAAGAAGAGACCCAGAATAGCAAAAGCAATTCTCGGTAACAGAGACATGGCAGGGGGTATCACAATCCCCAACCTGCAACTATACTACAAAGCTACTGTGATAAAAACAGCATGGTACTGGCAAAGAAACAGACCTGAGGACCAGGGAACAGATTAGAAGATGCAGAAACAACGCCAGACACAGTCAGCCATCTCATCTTCGACAAAGGAGCCAAACACCCTCACTGGAGGAAAGATAGCCTCTTTAAGAAATGGTGCTGGAAAAATTGGGCTTCAACTTGCCAAAGATCAAAACTAGACCTATATCTCTCACCATGCACTAAACTCAAATCAAAATGGATTAAAGATCTAAATATTAAAATAGAAACTCTGAACCAGTTGGAACAGAGGTCAGGTAGAACCCTTGAAGACATCGGTGTAGGAAAAGATTTTATGAACAAAACCTCAGTTGCCCGTGAACTAGCACAAACAATCAACAAATGGGATTTCTTCTTATTAAAAGGCTTCTGCACAGCAAGAGAAACCACAAGCAGTGTGAAGAGACAACCCACAATGTGGGAAAAAATCTTCACCTGCTCTTCCTCAGACAAAGATCTACTATCTCGAATCTATAAAGAACTTAAAAAGATTAGACCTCCCAAATTTAAAGACCCAATCCAAAAATGGGCATCTGAAATGAACACACATTTCTCACACAAAGAAGTAGAAATAGCAAATAAATACATGAAAAAATGTTCAGCATCACTGGTCATTGGAGAGATGCAAATTTAAACAACGCTGAGATTCTACTTCACTCCAGAAAGAATGGCTGCTATCATGAAATCAACCAATAACAAATGCTGGCGGGGCTGTGGGGAAAGAGGAACCCTGCCCCACTGCTGGTGGGAGTGTAGACTGGTGCAACCACTGTGGAAATCAGTATGGAGATACCTCAAAGAACTAGGACTGGAAATCCCATTTGACCCCACTATTCCACTGCTGGGGATCTTCCCCAAAGAATTAAAAGAATCATACCACAGTGATACATGTGCGCCCATGTTCATAGCAGCGCAGTTTGTAATAGCTAAAACTTGGAAACAGCCCAAATGCCCATCAACTGGAGACTGGATCAAGAAAATGTGGTTTTTTTTATAAAATGGAGTACTACTCAGCCATAAAAATGAGAAATTAGAGACATTTATAGCTAAGTGGATGCACACTGAGGCAATACTCTTAAAGTGAAATAAATAGGACGCACATGTGTAAATACCGAATAGTTTCTCTGGTGTGAGAAACTGAAAGTGTAAATGAGGACGAAATGTATAATAGGTAATGCGAAATAGGAAGAAAAGGGGCAAAGGGGAAGGAAGTGGGAGGGCTAGGGGAAAGGATAGAAGGGAATGGGATTAATATGAGAAAATGGAAAAATAGGAACAAAATGTTTGTAAATAGGGAGGACTGGAGGGGTTGAAGGGAGGGCTGGGCAAGGTTGAAAAATAAGAACCAAGAGAGATTATGTAAAGGTGCAAATTTCCAATGATGAGTGTCATTATATTGTATACCTAAAATGTGCCAATTATTAGAATGAATAATTGATAATGTAAAATAGGAATAAAAGGTCCAAAGGGGTAGGGGTAGTGGGAGGCACAAGGGAAAGGAAAGAAGGGAATGGAAAAAATGATGAGAAATGGAAATAAAGTCTTTGTAAATAGGGAAGGGTGGAGGGCGTGAAGGGAGGGCTAGGAATGGGGAAAAAATAAGAACCAAGATGCATTATATAAAGGTACAATTCCCAATGAGAAATGTAATTGTGTTGTATACCTACAATGTATCAATAAAAGAATACAAAAAAAAAGAAAACTGCAGACAAATACTCACTATGAATACAAACACAAATATGCTTAACAAAATATGCTTAGAAAATTGTTTCCATTCACATATAAAAAGCGTAGGAACTAGACAGAAAATTGTAAGTGGAACTGACATAATCGTCTACAAAATTCCAAAGGATCTACAAAAAAACTAGTAATAAGTGAGTTTAGAAAGGATAGATGGAGCCAGTGGACAGTGTGGACCTCAACCAGCCACCTGGAGCCCGGCTCCATCCTGCTCTCACCCTGCCTCCCAGCCACCAGCTTAGCCAGGTGGGTGGAGAGGACCTTGGTCGATTGGAGCCCACTCTGTCCAACCCGCACTCAGCCCACCAGCAACCAGCCTGAGGGCTGTGAGGACCTCAGCCTGGCACATGGAGTCCTGCTCCATCAGGCCCTCACCCCCAGCCCCCAGCCACCAGCTTAGCCAAGCAGGAGCCTGTAGCCACCACCCCCTCGCCCCACCTCTGGCCTCCTGGCTGTGCCACTACCTGGTTACACACTACAGAATCACAGACGGTCATAAAGGCCATTGTCTTGAGCTCCACAAGATAGAGCAGAAGTCAACAACAGATAGAGGGCCTCTCTCAGGCTCCTTGATGAAAACTGAAGCCCACTGGAAAAGTGAAGAGAATCTCTGCAATAGAGGCACACCAGACCACCATACTTGGTTAAGTTGGAGGGATCATCACCCCCCATCGGAACCCGGACCATCTTCAGGGGAAGGGCAGCTGGAAAGTGCAGTAGAAACTTGCAGAGTTCCAACCCTGCAGTGAGACAGGGAACTCAACTTGGGACTTGCAGCCAGAAATCTGCCTGAATCTAACAGGGTTGCTACTGGCTTCCTGAGACTCACTGACTTATATCTGCACACTGATGCCCACGTAGTCTACTGTGACAGCAGAGATATACCCTGAAGGAGGCCCTTCATTTTTATTTTTTTGTTACTTTCAAAATTATTCTTATTTTTGCTCTTATTTTAAATTTTTTCTTTTTCTTCTCTTTTCAATTTTTATTTTTCTCTTCTTTTTTTCTTTCTTTTCTTTTTTCTTTCTATCACTCGCTCTCTCACTGTCCCATATTGTTCTACATCTTCCTTTTTGTTCCTGTTCTGGCCCTAATTCAGATTTCTTCCTTTTCTTTTCTTCTCTTTTGCCTTCTCTCGATTGTCGTTACTTTTAAAGGAAAGTAAATACAGTTTCTAGCCTCCCTATTGCTGTTAGGTTGTTCTGTTCTTGTCTCTGTTCTTTCATTGTGTATTTTCCTCTTGTCTTCAACAAGTAGAGTTGCGTGATCTTCCTGTGTCTCCTGGCCTCACTGCTAATGCTCCCCTATCCTTCTACCTATCTATCCCTCCCTCCCCAACTCCTTCTAACACCCCATCGCGAAGGGTAAAGTTTCTATATTGAAGAGTTTATTCACTATAAACATATGTTGGGTTGGTCCTCGATTTTGATTTAATTCACACAGTTAAAGGTGATAGATTAATAACTACCACAAACTGTCATTTTCTAAGCTGTGCTTGATACTACGGTGTTGCTAATTGTATCACTTGGGTTAAGGTGTTGTAACTGATCTAATCAGTTGTCTTTCCTGGTATAATGAAAATGAGACAGCCTCAGAGTCATTACAGACTCAAAACCTAAAGACCAGCTATATCTGGAAGACACCTCTGAGAAACAATCATTCCATAAGGGTTCTAAATACAAGCAACAAAGATATTTACAATAAGCAACTTCAAACTATCAACCCAGGAGTTAAACCAAGGACAGTACCAAAACCAAAAATGAGAAGACATTTAAGTGAGGCACAAACTCAGACTTCCACCCCACCAAAAGCAAATTCTGGGGGAAATGAGGTGGAAGTCTGATAATAAACCACCTGGACACCCTGAACTGATAGCACAGGAAGTAACAAAACAGATGAATGAGGCCCTAGAAAAATTCAAAATAGAATTAATTTCCCAGGTAACTAGAGAGATGGTGAACAGAGTGAAAAACATGATTAGAGGCTCTAGAACAGAAACAGATAAAAAAAATAGATGAGCTCAGAAACATGCTGGAAGCTATGAATGCCCAGCAGAAGAAAGAAATGGAAACCATGATCACCCAACATAAGAAAGAAATGGAATCCATGAAACACATTCAAACAGATATCCAGGAGATTAAAAACACCATTGAAGGTATGTGCAGCACATTAAGGGAATATGAAGATGGAATATCAGATACAGAAGACAGGATTGTGGTTAATGACCATGAAAACAGAGATTTCTTCAAAATAGTAAGGGACCACAAGAAATCAATCCAGCAGCTGCTAGATGAGGCAAAGAAGAATAACATAAGACTGATAGGAGTCCACGAAAAAGCAGGAGAAAGTATAACTGACATTAAAAAAACTGTTCACAGAAGTAAGAGTAGAAAACTTCCCAGGCAGAGGTAGAGAATTGGACATACAGATAAGTGAGGCATACAGAACTCCAACTAGCCATGATCAAAAAAAAAAATCTGCACTTAGATGTATAATAGTCAAGATCCTAGAAACTCAACAGAAGAACAAAATCCTATAAGCAGTTAAAGAAAAGAAACAACTCATCTACAAAGGAAAGCCCATCAGAATCATAGCAGACTTCTCAACACAAACCCTCAAGTCAAGGAGAGACTGGAGTGAAGTATTTCAAGCCCTAAAAGAAAATAACTTCCAACCTAGACTATTGTATCCTGCAAAATTATCTTTCAAAATCAATGGGGGAAATTAGGTACTTCCACAACAAAGAACACCTGAGAAATTTCATGAACACCAAACTAGCACTCCAAACAATTCTAAACAATATCTTAGAAAAAGACAATGAAGGTCACAAGTTCATGAGGCCCAACAGAAGGAAGTCATCAGGCAAGGCAAGAAACTAAAGAGAAAGGGGGAAAAATAAAAAATAAAAGAGCCAACAACAGTAAAACATCATGACAAGGATGAGTCAATATCTATCAATTATAACCATCAATGTTAATGGCCTCAATTCACCAATCAAAAGAAATAGACTGGCAGGATGGATTAAGAAGCAAAATCCAACAATATGAGGTATACAAGAAACACACCTAACCAAAAAGAAATTCATACACTGAAAGTAAAAGGATGGAAAACCGTTTTCCACACAATAGGAACCCAGAAAAAAGGAGAAGTAGCAATATTATTTGCAGATAAAGTAGATTTCAAACCAAAACTAATTAATAGAGACAAAGATGGTCACTGCATCCTTGTGAAGGGAACAATCCAAGAGGAAGAGATGACAATCATAAATATATATGCAGCAAATACAAATGCCCCCAACTATACAAAACAAATATTAATGGACATGAAAAACCAAATAAGCACTAATACAACTGTGGTGGGGGACCTCAATACCCCCACCATCACAAATAGACAGATTATCTAGACAAAAAATTAACAACGAAATTCTAGAACTGAACCAAGCTATTGAACAAATGGACTTAATAGATGTTTACAGAGTGTTCCACCCCACAAAATCAGAATATATATTCTTTTCAGCTGCATGCGGGTCATTCTCCAAAATAGACCACATGCTAGCTCATAGGATGTGTCTAAGTAAATGTAAAAGAACTGAAGTTACCCCCTGTATATTATCGGACCATAATGCAATAAAATTCGAGATCAATAACAGAAACCACAAAACCAACACAAACACATGGCAATTAAATAACATCCTTCTGAACAACCAGTGGGTCACAGAGGAAATTAAAGAAGAAATTAGACAGTTTCTACAAGTAAATGATAACGTCAGTACAACATACAGGAATCTATGGGACACAATGAAAGCAGTTCTACAAGGGAAATTCGTAACAGTGAACGCCCATATTAGGAAAACAGAACTCAAATAAACAACTGTATGAAGAACCTCAAGCTCCTAGAAAAAGAAGAGCATAACAAACCCAAAGCTCATACAAGAGAGGAAATTATAAAGATCAGAGCAGAAAATAATGCAATGGAGACTAAGAGAATGATACAAAAAAATCAATGAATCAAAGACTTGGTTTTTCGAAAGAATAAATCGATAAACCTTTAGCCAACCTTATCAAAAAAGGAAAGAAAAGGCTCAAATCCATGCAATTAAGAATGAAAAAGGTGAAGTCACAACAGATACAGCAGAAATCCAGAGGATCATCAATACTTACTTCGAGAACCTGTACTCTAACAAAATGGAAAACACAGAGGAAATGGACAGATTCCTAGACACATACAAACTGCCAAAGTTAAATGAAGAAAATGTAGAAATTCTAAACACTCCAATTACAATGAATGAAATTGAAAATGTAATAAAATATTTACCAACCAAGAAATGCCCAGGTCCTCAAGGCTTCACTGCTGAATTCTACAAGACAACTGAAGTAGAACAATCACCATTACTCTTTAAACTCATCAATGAAACGAAAAGGGAAGCAATACTTCCAAATTCATTCTAGGAAGCAAGTGTTACTTTGATTCCAAAACCAGGGAAAGACCCAAGCAAAAAAGAGAACTACAGGCCAATCTCCATAATGAACATAGATGCAAAAATCCTCAACAAGATACTGGCAAACAGAATACAGAGGGTCATCAAGAAGATCATACACACTGACGAAGTCGGATTTATCCCAGGGATGCAAGGATGGTTCAACATACGTAAATCAACAAATGTAATACACTATATTAACAGAGCCAAGGACAAAAACCATATGATCATCTCAATAGATGCAGAAAAAGCATTTGACAAAATCCAACACCCATTCATGATAAAAACTCTATAGAATATTGGAATAGAAGCTCTTTATCTCAACCTGATTAAGACCATTTATGAAAAACCAACAGCCAGTATCATACTAGATGGTAAAAAACTGAAAACTTTCAGGCTAAAATCAGGAACAAGATAAGGGTACCTACTATCACTACTCCTGTTCAATATAGTTCTGGAAACATTAGCCACAGCAATTAGAAAAGAGGAAGAAATAAAAGGAATAAAGATAGGAAAGGAAGAAGTTAAACTGGCATTATTTCCTGACAATATGCTACTTTACACAAAAGATCCAAAAAACTCTGCCAGAAGACTTCTAGACCTAATTGACAGATTCAGTAGAGCAGCTGGATACAAGGTCAACACTCAAGAAACAATCGCCTTCTTGTACATAAATAACAGACTGAGAGAGAAACTAGGGGAACAACTGTTTTTATGATAGCATCCAAAAAAATGAAATATCTAGGAATCAACCTAACAAAGGAAGCAAAAGACCTCTACACTGAAAACTACAGCACTCTGTAAAATAGAGGTTGAAGAGGATATAAGAAAATGGAAAGACATCCCTTGCTCCTGGGTAGGAAGAACCAATATAGTGAAAATGGCCATACTTCCAAAACTGCTATATAGATCTAATCCAATGCCGACTGAAATTCCAACACTATATTTCACAGAACTAGAGAAAACAATCCAGAAATTAATTTGGACCAGGAGAAACCTAGAATAGCAAAAGCAATTCTAGGCAACAGTGTCATGGCAGGGGGTATCATATTCCCCAACTTGAAACTATACTACAAAGCTACTGTGATAAAAACAGCATGGTACTGGCAAATAAATAGACCCAAAAATCAGTGGAATAGATTAGAAGATGCAGAAACAACTCTAGATATACTCAGCTACCTCATCTTTGACAAAGGAGTCAAACACCCTCATTGGAGGAAAGATAGCCTATTTAATAAATGGTGTTGGAAAAACTGGATTTCAACCTGCCAAAGATTAAAACTAAACCCATACCTATCAGCATGCCTAAACTAAGACTGAAGTGGATTAAAGATCTAAATATTAAAACAGAAACACTAAACTTGCTAGAAGATAAGTTAGGTAGAATTCTTGAAGACATTGGCTTAGGAAAAGCCTTCATGAACAAAACCTCAGTAGCACGGAAACTAGCACAAAAAATCAATGATAGGGATCTCTTCTTATTAAAAAGCTTCTGCACTGAAAGAGAAACCACCAACAGAGCTAAGAGACAACCTCCAGTGTGGGGAAAAATTTTTAGTACCTGTACCTCCGACAAAGGATTACTATCCAGAATATATAAAGAACTAAAAAAAATCAGACCTCCCAAATTCAAAGACCCAATTCAAAAATTGGCATCTGAAATGAACAGACATTTCTCAGACAAAGAAGTACAAGCAGCAAATAAACATACGAAAACATGTTCAACATCACTGGTCATTCAAGAGATGCAGATGAAAACAACACTGAGATTCCACCTCATCCCAGAAAGAATGGCTGCTATCAAGGAAACAACCAATAACAAATGCTGGTGGGGGTGTGGGGAGAAAGGAACCCTTCTCCATTGTTGGTGGGAAAGCAGTCTGGTGCAACCACTGTGGAAGTCAGTATGGAGATACCTCAAAGAACTAGGACTACAGGTTCCATTTGACACAGCTATTCCCCTGTTGGGTATCTTCCCAAAAGAATTAAAAGTATCATACCACAGCGATATATGTGCACCCATGTTTATAGCGGCACAGTTTGTAATAGCAAAAGCTTGAAAACAGCCCAAGTGCCCATCAACTGGAAACTGAATAAAGAAGATGTGTGGTTTTTTTTTTTTTTTATAAAATGGAGTACTACTCAGCCATAAAGAACAAGAAACTAGAGACATTTACAGCTAAATGGATGCATATTGTTGGCATACTCTTAAGTGAAATATATAGGACACAAATGTAAATTTCAAATAGTTTCTCTGGTGTGAGAAAGTGAAAGTGTAAAGAAGGATTAAAAATATTAAAATGAATAATTTATAATTTGAAATAGGAGAAAAGATCCAAATGGGTAGGGGAAGTAGGAGGGAAAGGGGAAAGGCAAGAAGGGAAAGGAAAAACTATAAGAAAATGAAAAAATGGAAACAAAGTCTTTGTAAATAGGGAAGGGTGGAGGGGGTGAAGGGAGGACAGGGAATGGGGAAAAAATAAGAACCAAGATACATCATGTAGAGGTACAAGTACCCAATGATAAATATAAGTATATTGTATACTTAAAATGTACCAATAAAAGAATTTAAGCAAAAAAAAAGAAATGATAGATGATATAATGTCAATATACCGGAATTAATCATATTTTATACAGCAGGAATAAAAGGTTACAAATTGAAATAGAAAATAGCATATCTATACTAGCACCAAAAAACTCCATGAAAGACTTAATGATGACTACAAATAATGTAATATACTCAAGCAAATATACTCAAACATATGGAAAGATATGCCATGTTTATTAGCTAAAATAATATTGTCTATTTTCTGAAAATCAATTTTATTGATTTGATGTAATTCTAATCAAAATGTAAGCAATAGTTCTCTCAAAACTAACAGACTGTTTCCAAAATAGCACAGGAAAAGCAAAGGACTAAGAATAAGCAAAGAAATTTTTAAAAGAAAAAGCTGTAGGACTCATACTATAAGATATGCAGAATGACTACAAAGGTAAAGAAATCAAGAGAATATAGTGTTGGTGGAAGACACCTAGAGCAATGGAAGAGAAATATGGGAATAGATCAACACATACATGGCCAGTTTATTCTTGCTAATGATGTCAAGAAAGTCAATCGTTACATGATAAGTCTTTTTTTTCCACAAGTGACACTGGAATTGCACATTCACCACAAAATGATGAACCCTGTACTTGTATTTCACAATATAGATAAAAATGAGCTCAAAATGGATAATAAGCATAAAGGTGACAATTGCAAAATGTCTTGAAATTAAATAGGAGAAAATCTTACGATAGTGATGTATGCAAAGATTTTCTAGGACATAGAAAACTAATAATAAAAAACTGGTAAGTTGGACTTTATTAGAAGTTAAAAATTTCTCTTTAGATGATTTCACTAAAAGTGAAAACATATACAACACCTTGGAAAAAAATATTTACAAAACACATTGACAAAGAATTTATTTCTTGAATATACAAGGAACACTCAAAAATCAATCATAATAAAGAAATATTCAATTTTTTAAAATGGCCCAGACATGTGAATAGACATTTCACCACAGAGGTAAGAATAGTGAATACATGACAAATTTTCAATACGATTAGTTACTAGAGAAATGCAAATTAAAACTACATTAAGATACTACTCACTACACTGGAATGGCTTTTTTTTGTTTTGCTTTTTGAGACGGTCTTGTTATATCACCCAGGCTGGCCTTAAACACCTGGTCTGAAGCAGTCCTCCTGTCTCAGTCTCTCACAAGAAGCTAGGACTACAGGCATATATAACTGTGCCAGAATAGTGACAAAGATACAAAAGTATCTGACACTCTCATCCTCTGTTGATGTTAATGGAAAATAGTACACCTATTTTGGAAAGCAGCTGAAAATTATTTGGTGCTTTCTCATCAACATCAAAAATGTATTTACCGAACAACCTAGTACTCTGTCTCCTTGACATTTATCCAGCAGAAGTACATTTAGATATACACCTGAAAGTGAATATTTATAATGATTTTATTGATAATTACCACAACTATCATTGCCTCAATTGCTCCAAATGTCTTTCAATTGGTAAAGAGACACAGAAAATGTGGTATATCCAAATGCTGGAATACTACTCAGCAATAAAAAATAATGAGCTACTGATACAAACAATATGGAAGAATCATAAATGCATTATGCTAAGTGAAAGAAACCAGATTCAGAAGGCCACATGGAACAAATTCTATTTATATGATATTATGGAGAAGTAAAACTATAGAACAGTCTAAACAGATTAGTGGTAGCCAGGGACTGGGGGTTGAGGGAGGGAATGAGTACAAACTGGCATAAGGGAAAATTTTAAAGTGAAGGAACACTTTTGGGACTTTAGTACTAATGTATATGTTTGTCAAACTGTACTTCTAGAAACCTCAGTAAAAAAATGACATCTATACGCAAATTAAGTCACTAACTTTGACTGCTATAAAATTAAACATGCACACAAATGGTAGAGAATTCAAAAAAAGGTTAATATCAAAATCATGTAAGCGGAAAAAGAGATGAAATATAAACTCTCTGTGATGATACGTATTCTCCTAGAGCGCTAGGAATGCCGCATGTAAGGAGAAAATTAGAGGAATATTTAATAATCTTACAGAAATATAAACCAGCATCAGACATGAAAGAATAGTGTATAGAATCCAGGGGAAAATGTGCCCTCATACTCAACATACCAATAAAAAAAAAATCTAAAACAAAAAAGCGCTAAATGAAAAGAGAGCTGTATTCATTTCAGGCAAGAGATATTGGAGCAGGGAGAAAAGGTAAACGTACTGCCAGTTTCAGATTCTGGTCTTTTCCACCATACGTGTTATTCTTTATTTCCCTCAGTCCCCAAGGGCTATTCCATTTATTTTGATAAAGTTGTTCAGTTTCATTCAATCAGAAAGGCAGGGTGAAGTGTGCTTGTTCTATCTTACCTAGAGCCAAAACTTCTGTACTTGGGTATAAAAAGTCACCTCACACTGAAAACAGTCACTGTCAAATTCTTGCTCCTCTCACTTTCTTTCTAAACTTAGGAAAGAGCAACTCAACCATCTAGTTGTTCAGGGGCCAGAAAACTTGGAATCTTCTCTTCTCTCATACGCTATATTTAATCCATTAGTATATTCTATGAGTTTTACCTTCTGATAATATGCATAATCCAACCACTTTTTACAAACTTTAGGTATACCATTGTATCTTTTACTTTGATTTATCATTTTAAAAATTAACCTTTCATTTAATTAAATAATACTTGAGATCTAAAATATTTATCAGCCACTGCTATAAAATGGTGAAATTATGGTAGTATTTAAAAGACAAAAATCTCTGTCCTCTGAAGCCTATTTACCAGAGGAAATGTACTTCTTGTGGAAAATATTATTTAAATGGGCTTCTTAACTGATTTCTTTGCTTATGCCTTTGTCTTCACCCCCTCCTCCCCCAGGACCAGAGATCGAACTCAGGACCTTGCACTTGGCAGGCAGGCACGGCGCTACTGAGCTAAATCCCTGGCCCCTTTCCCTTGTCTTATAGTCCATTCTCATCACTGATTCTACAGTGGTCTTTTCAAAGGGTCATTAAGATGATGTCATGTCTCTGCTTAAATTTCACTAATGGCTTATCAGTTCAGAGTAAAAGTCTGTCTTTACAATGGGTTTCAAAAGTTTGGTAATACCTTTTGATGTAATTTCTTATTTTGTCCTGCTAACTTTGCTTCGGCCTCACTGGGTTTGAGCATGTCACTCACAGTCCTGCTTCAAGTCCTTTATACTTGTGCCAAATGTCTAGAGATCTTCCCCGAAGACTCAAGTGAGATCTCGTCTGATAACCAAATTAAAACCTGGAACTCTTGGGTCTCCTTATACTCCATGGATCTCTTACCTATTTATATTTCTCCTTTGTATTTATTACCATATGACATAATCTATACTATATATTTATGGCTCTCTCTCCAATTATAATAGAAGCTCCATAGAGCATGGATTTTCCCTTGCATTGTTTTTCCATTACTGTAAAATCAGTAATTTTAATTTAGCCATTTTTATAAAGTCCAGTTAAAAAATCATCATGTTAGAGCTGGATATTACTTTGAAAAACCTCTAGTTTTGTCACTCTTGCATCCATTAGATATCATCTGGGTGGGACAAGAAAATAATTTGTATAATGATCACCAAGATTTGTTCTCCTTCCACTATGACAATCATTAGTATGTTCTGCTATCTTCCTAATGATCTAACCTGCCACAGACTGCCAATCTAGGATCATATGGCAGGCCAGTGGCAACTAGACAAATGAGGAAACTGATAGATTAAATGATCTGCAACGTCATCAGTAAAACAGTGGCAGAACTAGGACTGACTTCTAACCTTATGACTTACACTATGGTACTACCAATTCCTTATGGCACTAGCCCTCAAAAATTTTCAATGCTGAGTTGGCTACTCCTATTATTTTTTAAACCTAGGATTACTATATTTCCTCTGACATGAGGCAAGGTGTCAGAAATTAGTAGTAAAAAGGCAGAATAAGAAAGTTACAGCTTTAAAGCTTTCCCAGCTCAAAAATCTCCAAACACTACATACAATTCAGAAAATTCTTTGTATTTATAAATGTGGAACAACTATTGATAGTATGTCTGCCATCAAAATAAGGGATAGTATGTCTGCCATCAAAATATGGATCTTTGATGCTCAGGGCCAAAAACAAAACAAAGCAAAATTTTAAAAAGCTATGTGTATATGTTATACCTTAACATGATGAGTAACTTAAAGTTGGTTATTTTAAAATAAGTGATTCTCAGTTAATTTTATAAGAACTCGGGAACAAATTTTACTTTTCATCAGTATATAATGATCATGGAAACACAAGCAAAAAATAAAGACCCTTGAGTTCATGGAAATTTTTGTATTATGTATATACACACATATACACAAACACATTAACTTGGAAAACATCAGACAAATGATTACAGACTCAGAAAATAGGCCACCAAAGCAGAGCTTATATTTATAAACATAAAAGAGTCAGTATCACTGAAGTGAGTCCAAAAAGTAGGTCTCCTGACTCCCAGACCAATGCTTTCCTACGTGAACTCCTGCCTGTACTTTTCATTTGTCACAGTGCACAGCTGCTTGGACTCACTTCCTAAATATGCAGCCCAAGATCTAAGAGTAAACATTTCAACGATGAGAACTAGTATCTGGGAGTTATCACTCATCCTACCCCCACCTTAACAACCGCCAATCTTTGATAAAGCATAGTATTTATTTTCTCTGTTCTTGATTATGGGCACAAATATAAAGCATTTTAGGAGAAACAGGAATACAACAGGATATTTCTACTACAAATTACCATTCCTCACACTTGGTAAGACCTCTCATTTATGCAACAATGCAGCAACTAGGAACAGGGATATGAACAGTGCATGGCAGGTCATAGTTCTCCACTATTTGACCTCAGCCACATCCTCACAGGGATCCCATCAGACCTCATTATAAGTTTTGATCCCTTCATCTTTTCAACTTCTCTTCATCAATCAGCCCCTTACTTATTTCTTCATTTTCTTCCCCACCCAGGTTAGAGTTCATCGTCTATTCTGCAAAAAGAAAAACTTAATTCCCCTGCACCACCACCCATCTTTTAACATTGTGTAGCAAAGCTCCAAAGCTGAATAAAGCCAGTTGTCCTCAGCATCCATGTTTTGGTAGCTAATGGTTTCTATGGGTAATCATGCAAACACAATGACTGCTGCCAGTATAAATTCAGCTACTCCTCAAAGTCAGTAGTACTTTCAACCCTAACATTCTCTCAAACTATTCTTAGTTTACTCAGTTTCTTCAGGGTCTATTTCAAACTTTCTTTGATATTTTCAATCCTCTCAAACTGCCACTTACCATCCTCATTCTGAATATGTGGACATGGTTCTTACTCAGCAATTTTCAGACAATTCTCCCAACTTTTTATCATACCTACCCTCTTGTTTAACCATTTATTTGATAATCCTCTGCAGACAGATATCTCTCCTGTGATTTTCACATATATTTGCCTGGTCACTGAATCTCATCATGTCAGTGACATCTGAAACTCAATATATCCAATGGTGAACTAATTTTTTCCCCTAATCAGCTTCTGTTTGTGTTCTCCATCTCAGATGGCCAAGCAAAAATATGAGTATTACTGAGTCTTCTCAATCTCAACTGACTTCCTCCTTCCTTATCCAGTAATTCACAGTCTATGGTCACAATATTACAATCTGTATTTTCTCTGCCCAACCTCATTCCAAGCCAGGCCACAATCAGCTGGTCCACCTGCCTGTACTACCCTGTTTCTAGACTAGCCTCTTCTTCAGTTCCCTCTACTGCACTTCCTCAGTGGGTTCCTGATACTGAGTTAGCCCTGATTATAACCATTTAGTGACATGTTATGGCCCTGAGGACAGAGTTTAAACTCCTAACTCTAATGACAAGTCTCTTCCTGACCCACCTTTCCATCACCAAGCTCCAGCCTGTGTAATCACTGTTTAGGTCTGAAAAAGTGCCAACTATTTCTTAACTTCTAAGTTCTCTCCATCAACTAAGTCTTTAATTTCTTGCATTCGTTTTCTTACATTCATTAATGTTTGTGTTTGTTGACAATATTCAACATCTGGCAACTCTGTACATTTTCCTGGCCTCTGAAGTGATGACTATTTGTTCAGGTCTTCTCCTAGCTCTCTAATGTTATTCCTCTTATTACTGACATTCTACACAATGAACATTTTCATTAAATACCCAATGATTTTTCATGAAAGAACTTTTGAAAAAGAAATTAGGGAGGTAAGGAAGAGAAGTCTGAGACTGAGTCCTGGGGCATTCTAACATTTTGTAGTCAGGAAGAAGAAAATGAGACAATGAAGGAGATTGAGAGGAAATAGTGAAAGTAGGGAAAAACCCCCCAGAATTGGGTGTTCTATAATTCCAGCAGAGAGAGTATTTCAAGAAAGAAGAAGAGATCACTGGTTTCAAAGATGACAGGCTAAGTAATAAAAAGAATGAAAATTGACCACCATGTATAGAGACATGAGATAAATGAGGTTAGGGTAGACATAAATTAAGTTATAAGAGTGTGGAAAGTGACAAATGGAGAATATGTAGTAGGTTTTAGAGAGAGAGTAGAAGCTGAAGAAATGGAAACTGCACTGCTTCTCTGCCTGTGTTGTATGGAGTTTTGCTGAAAGGGTAGCAAGAAACAAAATATCTAGAAGGAGATGTATGGTCAGCTGGGATGTCTTAATATTTGTTTCTTACTCCTTCAGGGGAGAGAGATTTAAGTGATTTCATGTAGTATCAGTAATTCTGTGTAGAAGCAAATAGTGTATGGCACTTAAGCATCTGCACGAGGTATCAAAAATGTTGGTTAAGAAAAAACTAAGAATAAGAAGTTCAGAAATTTGTTACACATGGCCAGACTTAAAAAAAAAAACTTGAGGGATAAAACCAAAATAAAATCACTTATCATTAATCTTAAGAAGATGAATATTTTAAGTATATTGGTCAGTTTTTCTGATGCTGGGACAAATTATCTGAAAATTGCAACTTAAAGAAGGAGACGTGTATCTTTGGTTTACAGTTTCAAAGTATGCAGTTCATGGTCTGCTGGCTCCAAGACAGAAATATAACAGAGGGCACTGTGGAGGAAGGCTACCCGATTCATGGTATCCAAGAAGCAAAGAACAAGGGAAAAGCCCAAGAATTAGATATAGTCTTCAAGGTCACACCTTTATCACCCACTTTCTCCAACTAGGCCCTACCTCTTAATACCCACTCATTCTTTAAAACTCAATCACTTCTCCAGGCATCTTAGTCCAGTTAACTTGACAATCAAATGTAGAAAGCAAATGATAAAAATGTTTAATAGCTTAAAGTTTGTACAGATATTTAGGAAGAACTTGCATACTTCTCAAAAAGTCTTTTCCTTAAACCTCTGCAGAAGCAGCTAATTCTTCAGCAGCCTCATGAAAGTAAATTAGTTAATTCTGACATGGCTACAAGATTAATGGCTCAGTGGTAATACAGTTATGATGGATCAAATTCCCCCCAAAGACCAATAAATTAAATTGTTTTATACAATTAAAAAATAATACAGCAGAGAGGGGATAATTAATGATATAGGAAGAAAGATGTAACTTCAGGAACAAATTCTTTGCGTAGGAGAAAGTGCGTAAGCAGAGGGATAAGAGTCAGTCTTGGAGGGCAGACAGAGATGTAAGAAGCTGTAAGATTGGCTTATGGGAATGTTGAAGAAGTTCTTTCTGTGTTCTTAGTGCAAGAAACTGCAAATGAATCACTGAATAGGGGTTGTCTGGAGATAAGGGTTGGACATAAATATAGAAGGTGCTGATGTTCACTTGAAGCTAGAGAAAATGAATTCAATACGAAGGGTTACATTTTACTCTTGTCATTTCTCATAAGCATGTTGGTTTTTCCTTGCAAATAATACAGAGGGAGAAAGGGCTAGTTTACTAAGGATAAATGCAGGAGAAGGGTTAAAATGGCGAAGCATTTAACAATCTGGGGCAAAGGGCTGGGAGTGTAGCTTAGCTACACAGTGCTTGCCTAGCATGTATAAGGCCCAGGGTTTAATCCCCAGCTTGGTGGGGAAGCAGGAGTGTAATAAATGAGTGAAGCAGCAAGTCAAAGAGTAGCATGCTTAAATTGCAGGGGTGGAGTTACTGGAAATAAAAGTATCTCAACTATCCATGGGAGTGAGTAGTTAAAGGTTAGAAGGTCAAGGAATAACTGTGGAGACAGATCCTACCCATTCCAAAAAGAATATTGACTTTAGAAGGATTCTGGGTATTAGAGGGATTGTTTTCTTCTTATCTTAATCTGCTTTAGAAATTCAAATTGATGTTGTATTGTGGACCATATAGACTCTGATAAACCATAAAGGAACTAACATTAATTGAAGATACTTGCTGTGGATACTGTACATAAGTCAGTTTATTTTACAGTTAGATCAATTCTGGGAGGTAATTATGTCTTCATTTTATAGACAAAGCTCTTGCATGTTGAAGATGGGTAAGTAACTTGCACAAAGTTAAAGAACTATGAAAATGGTAGGGTCTGGATTAACACCTAGGTAAGACTACCTGATCATAAAAATGAAGAGTCTTCCTATTTCTTAATGAAACCTTCAAAGAAAGCCTAACTCATCTTAAATATAACCTTCCTGGCAGGAGGAAATACACTTCTCTCATTCTAAGGACTGAGACCTGGTCTTGCACTTTAAGACATAGCTAAATTTGGGCTGCAGTGTAGCTCAGTGCTAGTACACTTGCCTAGGTCCCATCACTAGCACTACAAAAGATTTAACTAAACACAGTAGTACCTGGGTACTTGTTAATCAGTTTCTTGAGGCAAGAGGAATACTCAACAAAGGATAGCTAATCAAAAGGCAATGAGGCAACTGATACCAAGAAATTCTAGCTTGTGCTTTAGTACCAAACAAATAACAGTACCTGGACAGTATTTTCCACATCAAAATGCACTGAAGTACCAAATTTTATGAGTTTTCAAAGCAGTGTAGTACAAAGGTATGACTGTACAATCATTGAGCTATTTATTGGTAAATCAGCCTTTGATATAATCTTGGGACAATTTTTTATTTTATATCTCCACAGAATGGTTCCAAAAGGATGCAGAACAAGGTAAATGGAACTGAGAACATTTTCATTCTTTCCAAATCAATCTGCTTTTGCATTATGTAAAAGAAAATACTACATTTATTTGGGGGACTGGGGTCAGCAGATAAAGCATAAGATAAGCCAGGCAATTTACAAGTAATACTAAAATTTTATAACATTTATTATCATGTACCCTTCCAAACTTAAGATAATAGAGATTTAAATTTAAGTGTTTAAAATCAGAATATATAAACCCAGGGCCGGGGATTTAGTTCAGTGGTTTCGCTGCCTGCTGTGCAAGTGCAAGGACCAGAGTTCGATCCCCGGTACCTCACCCCCAAAAAAGAATATATAAACCCAAAGATAAGAAAAACAGTTACATCTTATAAGAGAATCTTGAAAATGGTAAACATTAATTTGATCTTTTTTTTTTTTTTTTTTTTGGTACCAGGGATTGAACTCGGGTCCTTGCGCTTGTGAGGCAGGCGGTGGCACCAATGGGCTAAATCCTCAACGCTAATTTGATCATTTTAATGTACTGGTATTACTAAATAAATCTTGGCAAGTTATGGTCTTATCTGCCATGGAGCTGTAAAAGTTTTTCTCTGTCAAAAAAAAAATAAAGAATGAAATTTCTGTTTACTTCAGGGTAGACAAACCTACTAACAGGCTATTTAAGGATTGAGATCACAATGTGTATATTTTATAGAGGCATATTACTAAGACTGTTTGCCCTGCTCTGTCCTTCATCTTGCTAGGTCTCTGTAGGGTTCAAGGCAGCAGTACAATCAACCGCTCTAGACCATACCGAGATCTCTGACTCCACTGGGAATAGCCACAACTCCAAGACTGAAAGCACAAATAGCCATTCCTTGATGATAACTGCTTTAACTATCAGCAAAAAGTATCACTGATGGCTATCTGGATGTATGACTGCTTTGAATAGTGTAGAACACAAATTAAATAGGCATGGTTCCTACCTTCTAAAGAGTCTAACCCCCATAGAGCTAAGAGACAGCCTACAATGTGGGAAAAAAATTTTAGAAGCTGTACCTCTGACAAAGGACTACTATCTAGAATATGTAAAGAACTGAAAAAAGTCAGCAACCCAAATTCAAGGATCCAATTCAAAAATGGGCATCTGAAATGGACAGACATTTCACAAACAAAGGAGTAAAAGCAGCAAATAAACATTTGAAAACATGTTCAACATCACTGGTCATTCAAGAGATGCAGATGAAACAACACTGAGATTCTACCTCACCCCAGAAAGAGTGGCTGCTGTCAAGAAATCAACCAATAACAAATGCTGGTGGGGGTGTGGGGAGAAAGGAACCCTTCTCCATTGTTGGTGGGAGTGCAGGCTGGTGCAACCACTGCGGAAATCAGTATGGAGATACCTCAAAGAACTAGGACTAGAGGTCCCATTTGACCCAGCTATTCCCCTGCTGGGTATCTTCCCAAAAGAATTAAAAGAATCATATCACAGCAATATATGTGCACCCATGTTTATAGCAGCATAGTTTGTAATAGCAAAAGCTTGGAAACAGCCCAAGTGCCCATCAATTGGAAACTGGATAAAGATGATGTGGGTTTTTAAAAATAAAATAGAGTACTACTCAGCCATAAGGAATGAGAAACTAGAGACATTTATAGCCAAATGGATGCATATTGAGGCGATACTCTTAAGTGAAATAAATAGGACACATATGTGTAAATACTGAATAGTTTCTCTGATGTGAGAAACAAAGTGTAAATAAGGATTAAAATGATTAAAACGAATAATTGATAATTTGAAATAGCAGAAAAGATCCAAATAGGTAGGGGAAGTGGGAGGGAAAGGAAAGAAGGGAAAGGAAAAATTATGAGAAAAGGAAAAAAATGGAAACAAAGCCTTTGTAAATAGGGAAGGGTGGATAGGGAATGGGGAAAAAATAAGAACCAAGATACATCATGTAGAGGTACAAGTACCCAATGATAAATGTAATGTATACCTAAATGTACCAATAAAAGAATTAAGCAAAAAAAAAAAGTTAAGAGTCTAAACAACAGCCCATGGTTTAAGAAGGCTATACAGACTCCAGTTTGAATTTTATTGAATATACAATTTTGCAGGATGAGTTTTAGTTATTACGTTGGAGAATTTAAATGCTGGATTCCCTCAAACACTAAGAGTTAAAAGTTCAGGTGTTATCTATGTAGAAGAAACAAAATAAACATTCATAATTCCTGGAGGTCTTATTTTAGTACGGTGAGCTTCTAAGAGTTTTGTAATACCCAAGTAAATATTATAATGAAATAAGGCTCATTCTGACTTCTTGTTTTCTATGCCCTTATTCCTATATGCTGCTGAAATCATAATATTTTTAGATATGGATCACTTTCACTGAATTCATAACCCCTATTTTTCAGAGTTTATAATGTGTCAGGCATGAGATTAACAGTTATGTCTATTAACACATTAAATCCCTTTATTAGTAAAATGAAGTATTGTTCAAGTTTTAAATTGGAGGAAACCATGGCTCAGAGAAGGCATATAATTTGCAAACGATAGCTAGTAAGATATAGAGAAGGGAGACACAAGCCTAAAGCATGTAAGCCACTATGCCAAGTGCTTAATGATGATTTTTGTATGAACAAAATATAAGGTCTAGAAAACAGAGGAAAGGGTTTAGAAACAGTAAAGCTACATTTTCTTCATTTACTACAACTGTGTTATGTTAATTACTTAGGGTTGAATTTGTTGGCAAATAAAAAAGTAAACGGTATCTTAAATATGAAGTTTATGGTCTTGTAACTAGAAGTCTGCTAGCTTTGGCTTTATGGCTAAAAGAAATCAGGGCTGATTTCTCCATATTATTCTTTGGTATTCATCCATCATTGTAAAATGACTGTTATATCTCTGTCCATTGCATAAAAAAGAAAAAGAAAAGCTCAACAAACTCCAAATTAGTTATTTTATAAGCAAGAAAGGGAAAATATTAGGTGGGTAAATAGCACTGTCTACCACATATGATTTAAGAGAAAAGGAATATGGTTCTGTTTGAGTTTCATTAGAAATGATGTGGGTTGCATACTATATAAATAACTTTGCAAAAGAGAAGATAAATTTGATTATTTTAATTTTAAAATGTAGTGAAACTAATTGCCTACCAAGAATCCATTCTGGCCTCATTCCATCCTAAACTAACTACCTTTAGTTTCATCTAGGTATGTTTCACCTAGTCAAAAAAGAAGTAAATCCTATCTCTTACCTAGAGGTCAGTAGTTCTCAAACACAGCACACATTAAAACTATATGGAGAGTTTTAAAAACACAGATGACTGGGCACTATCCCAGAGTCTCTGATTTACTGGACTGGGTTGAGACTAATAACTGATATTTCTAACAGGCTCCCAAGAGATGCTAATAACTGCTGGCCATGTAACTACGTCTTAGAAACCACCTTTGCAAAGGTGGACCCTAATTAATCTAAGGCAAACATTGGAAGATACTTTCTTTGGAAGCTGTTCTTGGTCTGGGGTAGGTAATTTAGCCTAACTAGAATGAAAGAAACTGTTAATAGTGACCTTAGTGAAAGGATTCATTCACTTTCACTTGCTTGGTGAAAACAAGGAAGTGTATAGCTCCAAAATCATTGTCAGTCACTTTGTAATTACAAAGAATGAGCCTTAACAAGAAAACTACGATGAGATTAACAGAGTAGAGATGTGAAAAAAAATATGGGTTGTTAACTGAACCCCTTGTAGTCCTTCTAGACTTCAGTTATGTGAAATAAATAATACAGTTCTTTAGTGTTTTAATCAGTTTGAGGCAGGGTTTTCTGAAACATGTAGGCAAAAATACTGATTGATACAAAGGATAAACTTGAGGTTTAAATAAAGAAGATGGTTGTATTTTATTTAAAGCAGGATGTTAATAAAATCTACAGATAATCAAATCCTGATTTTAGGCACTTAAATTTCCTTTCACACCAATATTTTATAATAACTGTTAATGGGCATCAAAATGAATCATTTCATTTTTTCCTTTATCCAGGCTCTATCTACTGAATAGGAAAAGTAAAGAAAGTAAAAAGTTTAAGTCATTTATCCACAGAGAATAAGTAATTACCAAACAATTAAATTGACTTAAGGAAGGAATAAAATTACATTGCTTTCTTATCTCCAACTTTCAATTTTCCTAATATAATGCCTACCCTCTGCCTCTCACTTTCATTCACAGAGAGGAAGAAGAGAGAGAGAGAGAGAGAGAGAGAGAGAGAGAGAGAGAGAGAGAGAGAGAGAGAGAGAGAGAGAAAAGCAAGACTCATTTAAATAAAAGAAACTGTGACATAGTAATTTTAAATTTTGTAGAAGTCAGCTTTCCCTAAAACAACAATTTCTCACTTAGGCAATTCTAAGGTTATAATGCAATGTATTTGGAATTTGAGGGATATTTTTAACTAAAGATCCACTGACTCTAAAACTTTAAAATTACATAACATTAATTGTGTTTCGAGACAGAATGCAATGAAGTTTAAGTTTGTTTTTTTTGATACTAGGGATCAAACTTGGGACCTTGCACTTGTGAGGCAGGCGCCAGAACCACGGAGCTAAATCCCCAGCCCAGCAATGGGATAGAAAGTAAATCAATGTGGAGATTCCTCAAAAAACTAGGATTTGAGGTCCCATTTGACCCAGCTATTCACCTACTGGGTATCTTCCCAAAAGAATTAAAAACATCATACTATAGCAATATATGCATGTCCATATCTATAGTAGCACAGTTTGTAATAGCTAAATCTTGGAAACAGCCCAAATGCCCATCAACTGGTGACTGGATAAAGAAGGTGTGTTTTTTTTCCCCCCATTAAGTTTACTTTTACATTTTAGGTATAAAATACAGTTACATTCATCATTGGGATCTTGTACCATTACATGATGTATCTTGGTTCTTATTTTTTTCCCCTTTCCCTGCCCTCCCTTCACCCCCTCCACCCTTCCCTATTTGCAAAGACTTTGTTTCCATTTTTTTCCTTTTCTCATATTTTTTCTTTTCCCTTTCTTCCGTTCCCCTATCCCTCCCATTTCCCCTGCATCTTTAGATCTTTTCTTCCTGTTACACAATATCAATTATACATTTTTTAAATTACAATATCAAGATCTAGGAGACATTACCAGAGATTTTACAGAATTTAAAAGAATATAGAAAGCATATTTCAAAAATCTATTTTGAAAAAAATTTGACAACTTCTAAGAAGTACCTTGGAGGACAAATCAATGAAACTAACTCTGGAGGAAATATAAAATTTGAATACCACCCATTAAAGAAAGTATAATCCTAGCTTGAAAACCTATCTATATGACAACAGCAGGCTCATATACATTTTAACTGATAAATTATATCAAACAATTAAAGCAGAAAAAAGAAGGAACACTTCTCCCCTCATTTTAGGAACTCAACATTGTGCTAATCCTAAAACTGGATAAAGATAATAGAAGAAAAAAGTATGAACATAGATAGAAATTTGTTTAACAAAACAAACTCTTAGAAGTCAGATCTGGCAGGATGTAGAAAGTGGTTTTGTTATAGGGATGGCAGTGTTGGTTCAGCACTGGAAGATCCACCCCCCAAAAGTCATCATTTTAACAGAGGAAAGGAAAAAGCCATAGGATCCTGTCACTATTTGGAGAAAAAGTATTGGACTAAATTCTACAGCTGTTCATGGTAAAAGCTATCAGGAGACTAGAAGTAGAACAGAAACATCTCAACAGATTAAAGACATGTACTCCATACTTCCAGCAAGAATGCCTTATATGAATGGAGAAGATATAATGCTTTCTCCTTAAGGTGGGGAACAAGGGCAGATATGCTTACTCTTTATCTGTCCATTAAACTTTGAAACCTAGGCCCCACCAAAATAGTCTGGCAATAAAATGACACACTTAGGATAGGATTGGCAAGGTAGAAGCAAAATCTTTATATGTAGATGAAATGATCATCTACAGAGAAAATACTAAGAAATCTCTAGGAGCCCCTAGAACTTGTACTTGAATTTAGCAGTATTAGAAAACACAAGGTATATATAAAAATTCAGGTCTGTGAATACTTGCTATAAATGAAGAATTGGATATTGAAATTTAAAAGTTATGTAGGAGTACAAAGGACCTAGAAAAGTTAAAAAAAAAAAGTGTTGGAAGACGTTTAGTACCTAATGTTAAGACTTCTTCTAAAGCTACAGTAATCAAGGCAGTGTTGGTGTAAGGAAAGACATATAGATCATTTGAATAAAACAGAGAATCTAGAAATAGAACCACACATATATGGTCGACTGAGTTTTGAAAGATTATTTAACATTAGCATTTTATAGAATAGAAACTCAATTCAAGAGCGGAGGAAGAGATAGTGTTTTCAGCAAACGGCACTAGAACACCTGGTATCCGTATATAAAAAATTAACCTCAACTCTTTATTTCCATACATGAAAATAACTTGAAGGGATCTATGAACCTAAATATGAAAGCCTAAAAGTATAAAACTTTAAGAAGAAATTATAAGGGAAAATGTTTATGAATTCAGGGTAGGCAAGAACTACCTAGGATACAAAAGACATGATGTATAAAAGAAAAAAATTGATACATGAGATTCCATCAAAATTTAGAAATTTAAATGACATCATTAAAATGAAAAGTAGTCCTTAGACCATACTTACAATGCATATAACCTATGACCAGAATATATAAAGAATTCTTAGAGCTCATTAATAGACAACCCAATTAAAATGTAGACATAAGAAGATGATAAATAGCCAGAATAGCACAAGGAAAGGTGTGCAACTCTAGAATCAGAAAAATACTAATCAGTACAATAACAAGATTGAATTATACACTCATTAGGGAGATGAAGTTAAAAGTTTTAAAAGCCTTGTCATGACTTTTTCTTTTTGTTGGATTCTCCCCCTTTGCGTTTAATTTGTCACGCCCAATGGAGTCATTCTGCTGGGTTCCCTGGGGTTGTGATCCTCATTGTCTTTTCCTAGGGTATTGTCTAAAATTTTTTGGAGTGCCGGTTTGGTATTCATGAATTTCCTGAGGTGCTCTTTATCATGAAACTACCTTATTTCTCCATCAATTTTGAAAGATAGTTTTGCAGGGTACATCAATCTGGGTTGGAGGTTGTTTTCCTTTAGGGCTTGAAATACATCACTCCAAGTGCTTCTTGCCTTGAGGGTTTGCATTGAGAAGTCTGCTGTGATTCTGATGGGCTTTCCTTTGTATGTGATTTGTTTCTTTTCTCTCACTGCTTGTAGAATTTTGTTCTTCTGTTGGATTTCTGGAATCCTAACTATTATATGCCTATGTGTAGAGTTTTTTTTGATCAAGGCTAGCTGGAGTCCTATATGCCTCACTTATCTGTATGTCAAGTTCTTTTCTCCTCCTCGGGAAGTTTTCTGCCATCACTTCTGTGAACAGTTTTTTTATGTCATCTGCACTCTGTCCTGTTTCTTCATTGACTCCAATCAGTCTTATGTTATTCTTCTTTGCATCGTCTAGCAGCTGCTGGATTGATTTCTCATGTTCCTTTACAATTTTAAAGCAATTTTTCTTTTCCTGGTCACTAATTGCAATCGTACCTTCTATATCTGAAATTCTATCCTCACATTGGTTCATTCTGCTGCACAGACTTTTGATGTAGTTTTTAATCTCCTGTAAATCTGTTTGCATCTGTTTTATGGATTCCATTTGTTTCCCATGTTGGGATTCCATCATGTTCCTCAGATCCTCTATTTTTTTATCTGTGTCCTCTCTAGATTTATTAAGCACGTCTTACACGATGAGCAGAATCTTTGCTGTTATCTGAGTAATTATTTCTGATTTCATTTTTCCAGATCCTCTTTTGTTGCCAGTTCAGAGAGTCCAGGTGGTTGAGTATCAGATTGTTCCATCTCATTTCCCTCTGAGGTTGCTGTAGGTGATCCAGAAGTCTGTCTTTTAGGCTTGTTTACGTGTAGAAGTTATGTTTTTAAAATAAAATGGAGTACTACTCAGCCATAAAGAATGATAAACTGGAGACATATATAGCTAAATGGATGGGCCTGGAGACGATACACTTAGGTGAAATAAATAGGACACACATGTGTAAATATGGAATTGTTTCTCTGGTGTGAGAACCTGAAAGTATAAATGAGGACCAAAATGTATAACTGATATTGTGAAATAGGAAGAAAATGGTCAAAGGGGAGGGGGAACTAGGGAGGGGTTTTGGGGGAAAGGAAAGAAGGGAAAGAAAAAAAACGAGAAAAGAAGGAAAAACAGAAGCAAAGCTTTTGTAAATATGGAGGGATAGCGGGTGCAAAGGAGAGAAGGGGAATAGAAAAAAAGAAGAATCAAGATATATTATGTACAGGTACAAATTTCCAATGATGAATGCAATCATAACGTATACCCAAAATGTACCAATAAAGTTAATGAATAAAAAAAAGGGAAAGTCAGGTTGAGGTGGCACAGAATTCAAAACTATTGTAAGCAGTATATTAAGAATAATTTCAAAAGTTGTTTGAGAATAGATATCTACCACAGCTATTTTCCTTCATTTGTCTGAGTTCCGTATACCAACATGCTGGTCATCATCAGCCCTCCATCTTTCCATCCAGTCAACATCTCCTAAAGCCCAAGAGCCCTCTTCATTTCAGCACAGTCCCAAGCACAAGAGATTCCTGTTCACTGCTAAGATGAAGCAGTAGAGACTGAAGTAAGTGTATTTTGATAGTAGCAATATGAAAATGTTTCAATTGTGATATAAAAGATGGTAATATTTACTTCATCCATAATTGAAAGACATATTCACAAAAATTCATTTGGGGAAACACTACTATATAGTATTTGCCCAAAACATACTATGAAAATATTTAACATTTTGTAATTTATTCAACAGCTTTCTAATTAATTTTCTTAACTAAATTAGCTAAATGAGGAAATATATGACCAAAAACAATGTTCATATCGATTAGTGTACAATTAATTAATCTTTTAAACTACAAGATCCAAGATGGTCAGATTTCTATTTCTACTTTAAAGAAATATTGCCTATTTAAGCAGACACATGGGTGATCTTGTGGTCTCATTTAGACACTTGTGTTCCTACAGAAGCTAATATAAAATATATTGATGACAAGTAGTTAATTCATTAATTAACCACGTTATTTCTGAGGAAAAGACAGCATTAAACAACACAATACTGAAAGTGTGACTGTGGTTGTTTCAGGTCCCTGTCTGCAAAATATGTGTGGTGGAGGCAAGCAAAGCCTATGCTGTTTCTAATTATTCCAATTATCATGGCACACTATGAAAACTTGATTAATAACACTGAAGATATTGTTGTGGCAATTAGCCATATGGTTGTGGGACTTTATTCTGTCACGATTTAGCCATTAGCATCTACTTATGTTTGTCAGAACAGTGCATCCGTGACAAGTTGAAGTTCCGCTCACCTTGCCGAGTCCCCTGTGTGCAACACTAGAGAACTGTTTATTCCTAGGAGCCTCCTGCCTGAGGAAATTTTTCATGTGGCATCAGGTCTGACTGGGGACAAATGTCAAACGGCTTATGTGACGACTCATCAAGCTAAGTTTTCTATAGGAAACCACTTAAGTGAGTGGTATATCAAAACATAATACTGGAGGAAAAGAATTTGACCAATAATAACTGGTCATCTATGTGGCCCCACGTACTGTCATAGCCAATAATTCAGAGAAAGTGATTTTTCATATACTGATATATAGATATCTATACATATGGTATTTTAAAGGATATATGAATATGTTTATACATCATGTAACAAAAATTTACTATTTTTCTTTTTGTAATGCATGACATCTACAATGAATTTATCTGAGATAATAAAGAAGAGAATCCATTAATTGGGTGAAGAAATAATTTAAATGGAAAAAAAAGTAAAGATGTTGGTCAGATCCTAAAATAAGAGAAAAATTGAGGGTCTTGATTAAAGTAGGTAATTTAAAAATTAAAAAAATTAAGTTTACATTTTGAGACAAAATAAATGTTAATGTGAGATATAGAGCATTATCTGTTTGCTTAAATAATTAATTTTTAAAAGATAAAGCCTTAAAATAGTTGCTAATAGTAGGCACATTTCCAATGAATTTTTCTCCAAAGCCAGTGGAATGGTAAACAGTTCACACTTTGTGTTTATATACCTGAAGGCTGCCCAGAGTCCCGCAGATGGAATTTTGTACGGGTCTATGGGAACACAAAGGGGAAGCAGGAAGAGCTCTGTTATTCCCTTTTCAAGCTTAGGTCCTGTCTATTTTGGGAATGGAGCACATGAGGGGACTGAGTAGCAACCCAGGTCTTACTAATTTTCAGTTTGAGAAGTTCCCAATGCTGCTACCTACCATTGGAAAAGAGGTAGGAGCAGCAATTGCAGAGTACAGCTACAGCTGAGAGGCGAGGCAAACCCAAGGCCTCTGAGTGACTTGTAAGATTTCAGGAGCCATGACATCAACACCTAATTTAGAAACCGTATGGAGAAAATACCTGGCTGGCAAATAGAAAGTACAGGCTAGGTTTGTCACTGAAACTAACAAAAGTAGCTCTTGTTTCATTTTAGGAAACTGAAAAGAAGTAATATCCTAGAGAGTGTTGTCTTTTAGAGTTTGTAAGCCCATGTTCTTTGAAGGAGAGTCCAAGATCAGTGGGAATAAAAAGAGGGATATGTCATGACAATGAGGTCTGGAGTCAATGACGGAACAGGAGTAGTGAGAAACAACTTCCTTCCCAATGATCTAAGCAATTTTATCTAGTATATATTTATAAAATGAATAGAGTTGTGTGTCAAGTAGTATATTTCTTCCTCTATCAGTAGCCCATATCTCCTTTTTTAAAATTCATTTTATTGGTACATTTTAGGGTTTTTTTTCCCCTTGCCGTTTCTTTACTAAATTAATCAGTTACCACTGGATCATCTCCTTGTACATAAAGTGTAGGCACTGGCCACTGCAACTTATATAAACTCTGAAAAGTCACGCTAACAGAGAAGTCCCTTAATTCTTCATAGTGAATGCATTTCAGTAAATTTTAGAAAAATGTGCAGGTATTTTCTACCTTATTTCTATTATAAACCTGTGACATATTTCCTCATAAAGCAATCTGCCTTGTTATAATAATGTCATAATAAATAACAATCACTGTTCTGTAGTGCTTTCTAATAAATAATATTTAAATGTAGTAAAACTTCTAGACTACCATATTTAGATGAAGAGAAATTTTTGGAAAGACATTAATAAAATATTATAAATAACTGCAATATTAGTATTCAAGTTGAAAATTGCAGTAAGACGTAGCAATACACTCAACAATTCTGACACAGAACTCATGACATTCCTTCTCCCCTTCCCCTTTCTTGTGTCTAGGAATTGAATGGTTCCTGACCCTTAGGCTTTCCCTCTGAGCCAAGACACAGCACTCTCTAATTTGCAGTTATCCTTCCCTCTCCAACTCCACCACCAATTACTTTATCATTTCCTAACAGATGCTGCATCAACTTTCTACCTTGTCTCCTTACTGCCATCTCATTTAGGCCTATTCTGATGCCAGAGATTTTTCTGAAATATAACATATGACCAATTCCATCCTACACTGTCATTAATAAATCCTAGGTACATCTAAAATCCTGATTATCTCCTGAGACTCGTCTTTGGCTATATGTAGTGTATGTTTTAGTCTATCCTAATTGCAGAGTAGTCATGTTCTCTACAGTGCTTTTACATTTGCCAGAAATGCACTGCTCCTTCCCTGGATTTGGGGAAGTTCTTCAAAACCTTGCTGTTATGCTTTAGATCTAAAATGTTCCCCAAAGGCCTTATGTGTATGGAAGGTGTCTGGACTATAGTGGGGGGGGGGACTATACTCTTTAGAAGGTTAGTGTCCTGATGAATTCATAATTGACTTGATTAGGAGGTAGACCTACTTGGAGGCAAGTCACTGGGGTTTGACCTTGAAGAGGTATTTCTCCTGCTCTGGCTCCTCCATTGTCTCTCATCTCTCTCTCTTAGAGATGACAGGAATAAGGAATGTCTGCTGAGGAAAGCCACAGTCAGTAAGCAGAGCCAACCCAAGAGAGGCCATGAAGGCTACAACCAAGAATGCCAAACTCACATCTTTACAACTTACCCTGGGTGCTGGGCATGGAACTACAGGAATTTAATGTTTGTCCCACTAGCTTTCAGTCTTGCTTTGGTCTCATTCTTTTTTACCCCCATTTCTCCCTTTTAGAAACAGAATATTTACCCTGTGCCATTGTATGCTGGAATTATTTAACTTTTTTTTATTTTTACAGGGGTTCACAGCTAAGAGTTCACCTTGAGTCTCAAAGGACACTTTGGAATCGGACTTTTCAACAGTGTTAGAACTGTTAAGACCTTGGTAACTCTTAGAGGTGGAATAAATGCATTTTGTGTAGTAAGATGAACGTGAGTTGTTTGGGAGCCAGGAGTGGATTGTTATGGTTTAGATCTAAAATATCCAAAAGGCTGGTGTGTTTGGAAGATACATGGAGGTGCTATACACATTTGTGGATCAGTCCACTGATGAGTTCATAGCTGACTTGCTGTTAGGTGGTTAGAGGTGGGTCACTGGGGCATGACCTGGCTAGAGGTGGGTCATCCTGGAAGATTGTATCTCCCTCCCCAGCTCCTCCCTTTTCTCTCTGCTTCCTGGCTGCCATGGGTTGAACAACTCTCCTCTGCCAGGTCCTTCCACCATGTCATTTCTGCCCTGAAGTCAGATGACTTTGGATCAAACCCACTGGAAACTTGTGAGCCAAATAAACCTCTCTTCTTTCAAGTTGTAGATGTTGGGCATTTTGTCCCAGCAATGGGCAAATGGCTAAAATGCTTGCTCAATAATTTTTTTTGCTTCAATGGCTTGCTGCCCACCATCACGAAACATTTGATGATCATTCTTTTTAGCTATATGCACCTTCCTAACCACATTAACTGTCAGCTTACATGACTTTTATTTATAGAACTAACTTCTACACACCACAATGAATTTCTTGAGCAGTATTTCTAGAGCTAGCACAGGCACATAATAATGCCAAATTAAAAGAAAATGTCTAATGTACATTTAAGTTAATTGGTTTTATGTTCCTTTTATATATTAACTGATGTCAAGGATGAATTTACTAAAATAAAATTTTCCCTATTATAAAAAAAACCTGTATACGATTCAGAAAAGCTAGAAAATAAAAACATACACAAAAAGAAAAAAATATACTCATAATCTCATTGTCCAGAGATAATTTTAGATTATATGGCTTTCCAATTGTTTTATGCACATATAAAACATATTTTTAAAATAATATGCTCATATGCATATGTCATACTCCTATTTTCTAGGTCAGCAAACATTCACCTCTAGTCACTGAAGGTGACTATACAGTATTCCATTAAATGTATATACTATTGACTATTGACCCATTTCTGTATTTTTAGGTATTTAAATTTGTAGAACTTTCTAGTATCATAAATAATATTGCCAAGTATCTTTAAAGTAAAAACATATATATCATTATTTCTTTTTAATTAATTTCAGGTAACAGAATTAAGAGAGTAAAGGTTATAGATAGCTTTATGAATTTTTGAAACAAACTATAAAATTGATCTTTTCAATGAAACCTTTCCAACAGGATGTATATTATTTTGGTGTCACCATTATTAATCGAATAGGCAAATATATTGCTGTTTTAATTAGCATGCATATATATGTGTGTGTATATAAAACACATATCTTAAAATGTCTGTACCACTTCCCTTTTATCTATTCAGTTGTCAAACCTTTTTCTCTAAGTTTGTAGGAAATTTTAATGTATTAAAGACATCAATCCTTTGGCATACAGTTGTAAACATTTTTTCTAGTTTTTTGGCCTTCAGTTGATGGTGCTTTTCTCCATACATTTAACATTTTCATTCAATAAAACCTATCAATCTTCCCTTTCATAGTTTTCTTACTTTGAAATCACACTAAGAAAGGCTTACCCATACCCAAGAATACACTAATATTCAGTGATAGTTTTTCTTGTATTCTTTCAGTGTTATTTTTTTATCTTTACTCTCTACACTATATGGAATTAATTTCAGCATATGGAATGGAGTAGGGTAATGGAATTAGTGTAACAGATTAATAACACTGTTTACTAAATACTTTTATCCTTCTCCATAAACATTAAGTCATATTTAATGCTAACATGTGTACGCATGAGGAGGATATTCAATATGCATCCACTTTAGTATGTGCCAATTTTATATATATGTGAATCTGTTTATGGACTCACAGAATGGTCTGTTAATTACTGTACTAGTTTGATACTGCATGCAATTTCATTACAAATTAAAATTTATGTTTTTAAAAATATATAATTTTAAATAATTATATAACTAATAATTATCACATAATTATAATTAAATATATTTATTTAATAAATGTATAATTATTTAATAATTATATACTTTTACACATATATTTTGCAGTATAGGGTATTCTAGTTGCATGTAGACTGATTTTTAAAAAGAGTACTATCTGGCTCAAGAGTCAGAAGATAAAGGCTTTAGACATAAATCCCTCTAGTACAGCTATATGAACTTGGGTTAGTTAACTTCTCTGACTCTGGGAATAGTATTTGTTTTGGCTACCTTTCAGAGAGGTGCTTTGAGAGCATGTGGGATCATATAATACCTGAAACCACTTGTGAAATGATGAATAAGTAAACTAGGTTAGTCTCAATTCTAAATAACTTGGTCTACTGAAATGTTCTTATGACTCAAATAGTCACTTATTTCAGTAAATTCTTCTTAAACTTCCCTGTGTCTTCATAACATGGATAACTGAGAATGAGCTGGATAGTGGAATTTTTCTCAGCCCAAACTAAATTAAAAACTGGGGCAAATTACTTAATATAAATTTTTCTTCTGACATTATGTGTGTCTGTGTGTGCATGCACAGTGGAGTAATAATAAACATCCCTTATTTTGTTCTTCCTGATATGAAGTAAGTGAGTTGTGAAAACATAAACATCTCAACATTTATACCATGCTTTAAAAAAAACAAAGTCTAAGGACAAAATTTTTGGAATTTTGGCTAAATCTAAATTATTCTCTGGATGGAATCCCCTTTATGTTTATACCTCACCTTGAACTTTTGACTTGTCCTTTGGGTAAAACAGAAATAAAATTTTAAAATCATTAACTAAACTTCCTATTTCCATAATCTATTCTAAAATAAAGTTAAGATGAAGCAACAAAATAATCACAAATGGAGTAACATTGTGTACTCGTTGAAAACTCCCTATCACAGCTCCATGGAATTCTCCATATAAAAGTGTGACATTACTTAAATATATTCTTTCTCTATAAATCTTTAACTAAATCTTTGCCTGCCAATATACATACTAAGTCAATGATCCTCTGTTTTGAATATGCTTGAACATCTTCTGAAAATCTTATTAAAATGTGACTTCTCAGTGTGCTGTGCTGGGTGGGGCTGAGATGCTGCACTTCCGCCACTAAACTGCTTGTCCACATGCCATATTCTGAGAAGCAAGAAATTAGACACAATTAAACAAAAATTAGCTCTAATTATCACAGGCTTTAATTCACTTTTCATAAAATTCTCTCTGGCTGTTGTTTTACAAGTTCTCTTGCCATACTTTACTTTAGATTCAATTCATTCTTTGGGTCAATCTATTGCTATGGTATCTGTATCAATAGCTAATCTTTGTTTGTTTGGGTTTTTTTTTTTGGTACGGGGGGGGGGGATCAAACTTGGGTCCTCGTGTTGCACAGCAGGTGGCGAAACCACTGAGCTAAATCCCGGCCCTCAATAGCTAATCTTAAAGACTGCTGGCAGAAAGTACCTAGACCTAACTATTCTTCATTAGTCATTTTAGGGTAGATGTCTTGTTCCCACCTGTCTACTTTCTTACAGATTTATCAAGAACACCAAAAGAAACATTTCTCTCCATTCTAAGCAGACTTTCTAAGAATAGCTTTGAAGTAAATTTAAAATTAAAACAGAAACAAAATACTAACCAAATACCAGCATCTCTAAATTCTAAACTGAGGCATTTGGTTAGTTGTAATAGACAGTTTCATGCTATATAATATGGAATTTGCCTGCAAATCTTATCATTACTTTGCATAATAGGTAGAGAAAGGCACATTAAAACTGAGAAAAGAGGTGGAAAAAATAGCAGTTAACCAAAATGGAAGGGCTGAAAATGAGATGAATTGGATCTGATGCAAATTGTTAGAAGCTGAAAGCTGTCTGCTTTCTTTTGGTTCTATATATACACCAGGGATTTATAAAATGTCCTACAATGTTTTGTTCTGTATTGTTTTTGCATAATTATTCTATCAGTATACATCACTGGTTCCAAAACTTTACTTCAGAATCATTTTGGGGGATGGTTAGAATTCCTGGGCCTCTCAGTATGACTCAACAGGTAGGGGGACTGAACAAACTGCATCTCCAACAATGCCCAGGTGAGGCTCATACTGCTGGTTCTGCACTTGACTTGAGAAGACCTGGCATATTCTATTCTGAAACACAGTTACTGGATATGCTGTTTTTGTTTAAAACAACTAAGTACTGTTTTTCTGCACTATGTGAGCTTTCTTCTGAATGATATCTTACATTTTTCCCTGCATTTTAAACCAGTATGGTGACTGCAACTTTCTACCTAGTACAAAATACAAGTGAAAAAAGCTTACAACATTGCTTTGTTTGATGCATCATGAAGATGAAAAACTTTGGAGACTGTGATTCCTAAAAATAAACAAGGGCAGAAAGATAATCAGCAGAGCTGAGAAGTTCCCAAATGAAAATTATTGTTTTGTCCTTTCCAGCAAATTCTTAATGTCTTCAGCTGCAGAATAACTCATTGCTGAAGTTCTTTTTGGGCTTATGAGTTAAGCACACCAGGAGGAGTCACTTTAACTCACATGCCTTTAAAGTAATGATATGTTTAAATGATTAAAGAATTTTTAAAAATGCACATTTCTATAATGAAAGCAGTTAGCACACAGATTTAGGGTTTATATGAATATCACAAGTCATTTGTAAATAACATGTTCATTCTAGATATGTAAAGAGTTCTGTCATGCCCTATGAAATAAATTACATTTTATTGGTGCCCGGGTGTTTCATAACTTTTATTTATTGCTGCAAGAGTGGAGCATTAAGACAGAGTAGTTTATTTCACCAAAAGACTGACAAATGGCTCATTAGATACTTATAGAGCTGAAGCTAATTATAGAATTTATTTTTTGTATTAATCGTCACTGCTTAACATGTAACACTGGTGATCACTGCCACTTATTTTTTACCAACATCCCATGAACTACTCTCAAAAGAAAAATAAATGAGAAGAAGAAATGAGAATAGAACTTAAATATAATGTGGACTGGAGCAGAACATGAGAGGAATGACAAAGAGTTAAAGCAATGGCTTTTCCTCACTGGACCACCAAAAAACATCAACCCTCAACAGCAGCCGCATCACCATCATCTAACAGTCTGAGCCAGATAGAGTCAAAGGCCACTTTTCACTTTTCAGATTAAATATCACTTACATTACATACTTTTTTATTTCACTAGAGACATAAGGTCAGAATTGATTGAATCTGTACTACCTGCATGTAATGATTTCTCATTTCTTACAATCATGTGCTAACACTGCACAGTAATGGCCTATGGATGAAGAGACAGATGTACCAGCAGTCATTTGCTACACATTTGTGTTAACAAATCATTATTTAATTGAAGCCCATCCAACAAGTTTATGCTACTTAAATAAAGTTCCCTTCAATAAAAGATGCCAGAACGACACATGGTTGTTAACTATGAGGAAATTTTTTTAAGATTATATTTATTTTTGTGTCAAAGGCTTAGGTGTGCATTAGACAACCATTTATTAATTTTAATTTTGCTTGAACAATCAACCTAACAAATAGTATTAATCTAGGCTGCTATGAAACAAGATCATTCACATTTAAATACAATCATTCAGTAACATCATAAGTTCTTGCTTCGCAGATTTTTCCCCTCCCCAAATATATTATACAAAATAGCTTATATAAAAATTAAACAGAAAATGTGTGCTAATATGAAGTATTTATGCCAAACTCTTATTTCAATAAAAACCTACAATCCTGCAATTATCAAGGAGAACTATAATTAAAAGATCACACTAAGTTTCTTGGGTAGATACCCAATAGACTCAAAATTTTGATGTTTCTTTTTAGAAAAAGAAGTAGGATAGGGTCAGAGACAAACACTGTTTATCAACCTTTGATTCACAAATATGGTTGCCATTCATTCCACTTTACTCTGACTAGATTTTACTGTATCATCTGGTTGCTGTTTTAGTAGGGAAAAAGGAAATGAGAGAACAAAAAAAAATCTGTCAGCACTATGTACAAATTTTTTCATTACAGTAAGTCCCCGATTTACGAAAATTCGGGTTGCAAACTTTCACAGATATGAAAGGACCCAGCATTATGAACATTTGCAGATGCAAACAAATTGGAGAAGTAGCTCATGTGTCTGTAGGACATGTGCTGTGTGCTTACTGTACAGTGTGATAGTGTACAGCAGTACAGTACACTCTGGGACTTACAGCATTTTTGTGCTTGTGTTTTTTTATTCTTTATATTATATACTTGTGTCAAAGGGATATAAGAATCAGTTTGTCTGACGTACAAATGAATCTGACTTAAGAACATTCTCCTGGAATAGAAATTGTTAAGTCTGGGACTTGCTGTATCTTAAAGGAAGATGGTTAAATATGGTAAGGGAATTTTCTCTTACCCTCTTTCAAAGACAATGTTTCCCCCCAAAGAAAGTCCTAAACAACTAGATTTATCTAGTTTAACATTTCCGCTGATCTAAAGAGAAAAATGTCGAAAGAAAACCTAGAGCATATACATAAGCTCTCATCTCTATGATCCCAGATAAACTAAAAGAAAAAATTCATTTTTCTTCATATATGCTAAAGGTAAGAACACTCATTTAAAATCAATTCCTACAGATTAATAATCTAAATGCAAAGCATTGTTGATTTTTTGGACAGATATGTGTGTGTGTGTATATATATATATTAATGTATGTACATGGACTTATGTATGAGAATGAAAGATGTTAGCAGGTGTTAAGCTTCTAAGCCAATGAAAACTTGTTCTTAAATGCATTTTTTTTCCTGCAAATAAAAATTACTTTTACTTTCTCTCTGGATTTACATGCATTAATGGCATATAAAATGTTCTAAGAAGGTGACAGAAACCTCTGAAGTGTTAAAAAAAATCCTTCTAATTGTTTTCTGTATTACATTTTTTTAAAACAAGAGAAGCAAGACCAGAGAAAATTAAAAACAATTTTTTCTTTATTTCATACCAGACTAGGTTGCTTTGGGTTCCTTCCGCAGAGGCAGGTGAAATTTTACCTTGATTCAGGATTCAAACTAAATTACTGGATACAGAAATATGTCATAAATCAACTTCAAAAACTGAACAAAAGATAAATAACAGAAGATTCATATTGTAACATAAAGAAGTCTCTAACTACAATACAAAGCAGAAACAAAACAAAACAAACCCTACTGTGCTACTCCAGCAAGTTCTCTTTGCCCTTTTTATATGCTAACTCAGAATAGCAATTATGGATCTAGCAAGTTGACTTCTGTTTTCCAGAACTATGAGTTGTAAGTAAAACATGCCTTTTCATGGAAACAATTACCATTAATCAAAACACTGAGAGCTAATACCAGTCAAGTCCAACCTACTGCTGTGCCCAGCAATATATCAAACTGTCTGTTGTCAAACACACTAAACAAACTTAAATAGGCTGTTTTGACTAGAAATATCAACAACAAAATGCTTGCTAAGTAATTTTAAAACTCAAATTGGTATCTCAGTAATCCATTCTGTCACTGGATTTTAAGTACTCCCACACAGAATCAGTCTCACTGATAAATGAAGTTACCTGCAAAAAACTTGGTATTACAATGGATTTGGTTAACCTCCAATAATTTAGTACAAAAGTGCACTTAAATATGTAATACATTACTTTTTAGGGGTTTGTAAGGCTTCATTTCCCAGCAAACTCTATTAGGATAAGAAAGGTTTTGACTGTTCTGGAAGAGTCAGAAACAACAAACCTAATTTCTATAGCAACTATGCAAGGCCTATAAACTTTACTTTTACTTTTAAAAAAATTATTTACTGTTTAATTTTGAAATGAGTCTTAGAAAAAAATGACATAAGGAATTATCCACTGATAACAGAAACATCTAACTTGTTTACCATATAACTTATTTATATAAATATCAGATGTTTATATCATATCACTGTTAAATGCACAGCTATCTGTATGTAAGGCCATCATCTACAGATATGGACTAATTATCTTAAAGACTTTTGTTTTCTTTATCATACCATCTCCTACTCTAACTTTTCTCATTTTCTTATTAAACTAGAAGTAACATTCTTGTCCAAAGACAAAAAGAAAATTTGCAAATCAGAAAGCTCTGCTTAACGATTTCTAATTTGAACACGTCTAAGTATTATATGAGAGAAGACAAGTAAAGGGATGGAAACCATGGAGTTTAGCAAACAGATCAGGCATTTATTACCAGCAACCTTCATTATGGATTTCTGAGCTTTGTAAGCCAAGCTCCCCCAAGTGTAATTAAATTTTTATTTATAATGGGTTTGTGGCTGTTAGCTTCATGTTGCCTGTGCTTGTTTCGCCCACACATGCTCACACGCACCAAGGCAAAATAGCATTCCACATTACTACTAGTTAGTACATATTGATGACTCTTTTCACTTAAAATATTAAAACTGAACATTAACAAAATATATTCAATAAAACAAAAAATGATATGGGATGCAGAGGTTGAGACCGAACATACACACAAGCAAATTCTTTCACAGGATCACATTATTTTTCACAACCTTGTGAAGTAAAGGATACTACAAATCTCATACACACGGATATAAGGATGCTACACATCTGACATTTTTATTACTAGTGTTACCCAAGACTAGTGTAAATATAACCAGGAAAACAGTCTGAAGTCCACCCTAAGCCAATGTATTCTTATTTATTTCAGCAGTTTCTTCATTAACAAACCTCTCCTTCTAATAGAATTTATCATTATTATTTTATCATTTAGGTGTAAACCTCTGTATACTTTAGACCTTCCTTTAAATGCCTAGTACAAGTAACCACAGGAGAATCTCTTCTCCCCTTGAAAAACTGCACATAAAGATGTCAGCTATTGAGTATATTTGTGGCGTCTCCAGCAGCTGCTGTTAAATACCAGCTGGTCTAGCTGATTAAAATTACCTCCGAGTTGGTATTATAAAGATGCCTGGGCAGCGTTGCTGTATTAATGGATTATTGAGTGAGCGATGAAAACCTTGGCCAGCTGATGCATTTTATTACAGATAGGCTTTATGATGTGTAATCACTGTAATTTTTACAACTAGAGGAAATATGAAAAAAGGAGTAGAAAAAATTCCCATAGAAACTGCTTTACCTAGATTATTCCTCCATTCTGCTTCCTAGAAGAAATCAAAGTACATAATTACTTTGTATAAATATACAGGTATGGACCTACACACACAATTTATCCATTCATCTACATGGACATACTGTTATCAACATAAACAAGCAGAGAATATACATAAGCAAATGCAACATGCATATAATTTGTGTGAATAGATATTTGTCTGCCAAACCAACCGATTGGCTACAAGTGGATCACATGACCTAAAATAGTTTTGAACTGTACACCAGCTGGGCAATAGCTGAAAATTCAAACCTGGCCAACTGGACTGTGGTTTACAATCCAAGAGATGGGATCATTTTGCTCTCTTTACCATTTCCTACTAGCTGTTTTCTTGTAAGCCAATGTTCTTATAGAACCCTACCAAACCTTGTCCCAGATCCTTTTTCACCTTATGTTCAAAAGAAGAGGGCTGGGGATCTAGCTCAGTGGTTTCACTGCCTGTTGCTCAAGCGCAAGGACCCGAGTTTGATCCCTGGTACCAAAATACCCCCCAAAAAACAAAAGAAGGTGTGACAGTTTATTGGCTCAGCTGTTTTTATGGATCCTATATCAGCTCAGGACCCTTTTCTATCAGTTTCCACAGTCTTTCAAATGCATAATTCTATTTATGATATCCTCATGACTCTTGTATGCTCCCAATTATTTTTTAGAAATAACGTCAACTCTCAGGAGGTCACAGTCAATTTAAAAAGCCTACACAGAAAAAAAGTCTAGAAATTTAAGCATACCACTGGTTGAATTAGTATCTTGTAGGAAAGGATACCTATCTCAGACTGGAATTTCTCTTTGGATAATCCATAGGTTTAAAGTAATATTTAAGAAAATAATGTTCATCACAAAGTAATATCAAGTGCATTGTTTTGGTTTTGCTGTATGATACTTAACACTAATTTTTTAATACAGCCAGTTTAATAAAATACATAGAACATAGGACTAGAAAGTTATGGTTTTTTTAAACAAAATACTAAAGTTTATCTTTGAAATGACAAATTCAGAGTCTATGGTAGGTTTTGTGGCTTTCTCATTTTTTCTTTTTATTACTCCCTGTAAATTTCAGAGTGCTATATTTTGTGGGTTTTACATATAAAATAACACTTCTAATTAGAGCCAAATATAGTGCACAAATATTGTGAACAAAAAGGCTATGGCAATACCTTCAGAGGTTAAAACATTCTTTCATTATTTGATTATACAGGTATGAAACATTTCTATGGTAGCTCCTGTGCTAGTAATAAAGATAATACCAGAAAAGATCCAGAAATATTTTGAGTAATGATGCTTCACTAAAATAAACATGCAAACTTATTAAGTGACCATGCTTTAGAAAGATGATTATTTTCAATATTAATAGCTCTGGTGTGCAGTTTAAAAATTTAATCATCACTGGCTTTAAAAGTTTGGTTTTTTAATGGGAACAAATCTAGTAATCTGTGTTATTTTTGAAGATGTGCAACTTGAAAATTGGAAGAGACTTTATTTGCCATCTAGTTCAATGTCTCATTCTCTTAAGGTAACAGGTGAAATTTCTTATGGCTGGGGACATTTGAGTCTTTGCTCACACATCAGGGTGAAAACATGCTCACTCAATTCTAAATCATCTATTTTTTAAACTTTCTTTGATAGAGAATTCTTCACTTGTTGATTCTAATATCTCCAAATTCTTTCTACTGGTTCTTATCTGGCCTCCTAGAACGACTGTTTCCTCTTCTAATTAATTTTCTAAATACTCAAATGATCCTGACACTAAGCACAATGCTTGATATTGATAGGTAATTTAATAAATACTTGCTTAATAAATGTTGAACAATGGCCTGAACAGTTCCATTTTGAAAAAAACCACTAAACTGGAAGAAAATTACCACAAAATTAATAAACTCAAGTAAAAGGCATAAACTGAATAAAAATAATAAAACAGCTTATATTTTTTCATATAAGAACTTACAAATCTAAGATTATCTAGATGAAGAACAAACTTCTAACTAACTAGAACAGAGATGGCAGAAACCAGAAACAAAGACGCCAGGCAAAAGTGGATCAGAAGCTGGTGGAGATTAACCAGGTAGTTGTGAGGCACACTATTTGGTTCTAACGTGGTGATCCTGGGTATGCAGGGATAATGGTGCACTGTTTTAGGACCTTCTTTGGGAGGCAGGAATACCTTGAATATAGACTGGGTACAGGTAAGTCAGTCAAACCCTTTTTCTTCAAAGGTCTTTCAAGGGGTTTTTTAATGAATGAGAGGAGGGATGGTCAGTGTTGTATGATAAAAAAAAAACAGAGGATATACAATTTAAATAAATGATTAAAATCCATGGCTACCAAACTCTGATAAAATCTTTCCATGTTTCATTTTGCCTTCCTTTCTTTCTTTTCCTGCCTCTTAGTGTCTTAACACCTGAAAAGTTCATTGGTAAGGGGCAGGGAAGGAAGTACATATGAGGAGAGGTGGAAACGAATTAAAGATTGCACAGGCAGAAAGCAAAGGTGGTGTGGCATTGTGCAGCAGGGAGTCCTTGCTCTTCACCTTGAAAACACAACTGCTTAAGAGGAAGATAAGATAACCTATTACTCTCCCCTTACTTTTACTACCTTTTTCAGATAGGGATCTCAAGTTGCTTAGGCTAGCCTCAAATTATGGAACTTCTTGCCTCAGCCTCCTGAGAAGCTGGGATTACAAGTGTATACCATCACAGCTAGTTTACTTACTAGTATTTTAAAACTGCATTTTGTGCAAAAGAAAATAGTGAAAGTGAAAAGCCAAAGACAGGAGGAAGAAATAACATTAGCGAACAGTCTATCATGGCACTGCTGTCAAAAAGGCTACCAACAGGCAGAGTCATTGCTACTTTTCTGAAGCTGATTAAGCAACAGAAAAGACTTACTGACAGACTAAACCAGGTCAAAGGGCACTTACTTGGTACAGACTGAGGACTCTAGAAAGAATCTCTCACATTAATTTCTAGTTTTAGACAGTGATAGTATTTGTTATTTTTATTAGTTACAGTTATGAAGTCTTAACGAGAATCTTGTAACCATCACTATTCAACACTATTGTTTAATTTGCCAAACAAATGCCAAGCACAGTGTAACTGTTTTGCAAATAGAAACTCCATATATCAATGGCATGAAGGAGGTACAGTATACCACATTGAAGTCATGGTTCAGAGTTTAATACCTCACTTGTTCCAGATTTTTCCTTAGAACCTAACTAATAATAGTTCATGGAAATCCCCATAATTTTGCAGAAACCAAATATCCTCCACAGTTGTTTATTTGGGGGGGGGGGAGGCTTTGCAGGAAGTGTCTTATCTGAGAGTGTTATTCAGTTGTTCCTGTTGCTGACTGGCTGCTGCTGTAACCCATCTCCAGCAGATGCACCAGCATTTCCACATCACAACAGATTGCTGTAAGGCTTGTAGCTATCTCGAGTGTTCTCGGTTTTGTTTTTCTTAAAGTTCCAAGATCCATAAGATGCCTCTGAAATGCCCTGCACCTTCAAGGCTTTCTTAATGTAGTATTTTATGAAATTAAATCACATACTTGTGGGAGACAAAGCATATTTAGGGTTTAAACTATAAAAATTGTCATTTTCCTGATCATATCTAAAATTCACAGTTGCTCTAGGAACATAACCCCCATGAATTTCAGGGATCCAATGTACTCTTAATTTGACTTTAAGTATTTCTCTTCCTTGGCACTGATTAAGAGGCAAAACAAGTTCTAGGCTGCAACTGAAAGAATAGGTATAGACAACATATATTACAAATATTGTATTTCTTGTTTCAAATGAAATAAATCTCTTAATTATAAACTGGTAATTTAAATGAACTAAACCTACATTATACGTCAAGAAACAACATGATAAAATTCTACCCATTAAAATGCACTTGTAGTTCTATACTGTCCCCTTCTCTCACTACTCTGGGTTGTGAGATATAGTATCTTCATGCTTGGAAACTATACAACTAGATGAACTCCACATGTGGTCCTCCAGTGTGACTACCTCTGACAGAGTCCACATTATTCACTGTTTTCACTAGGTCCCACTGATTTAATTAGGTCAGTAGTTCCACTTAATAAAACCTGATCTGACGCCTTTTAAAGCTTGAATGTATTTAAGTGATTATATATTCTAAATTAGTAACTTTTCAAAGGTATAACACTATCTTTCCCAACACATTTCATGCAGTGCAACATTTACTTTCATAAAAGACTCTGAATTTTTTTTAAAAACTAGGTATTTAAAAAAATCTTACATACTGTTTATAGTCTAAATCATAGAGCATTTTGGAGATCATACCTTGGGATTAAAAAAATCATCTATTAAATCATACAAAAATATCTTGCAATTAGTAATCAGGGTTGAGTGAAAATAAAAGCAAGTTTTAATGGAAGGGGCTTTTAGAAATAATACACATGGAAAACAGCAGAATAATATCACATAAATATTCTTCTGCATTTAAATTCTGGTACAAATCTATTTAAAACTATGAAAGTAATAGATTGGTAAGGATAAACAAACATATAATGAAGAACCTAAAAGGGTCAAAAGCAAAAGTAAGAAGTAAAAAGTAACATGTTTTCACCAGTGTTTCATAGCAGAAGACAGTACTATTTTATTGTCTTCTTGGGTTATTAAAAAAAAGTGTGAAATTATTAAACCAAGCTTTAAATTATTATGATTGATATATGGTTGGTTCTGTAGATGCTCCTATAACTGATAATTGGTTTCTTCTAAAACACAGCAATTGGAACTGATCCTATTACACTGCGGAGGTTGAAGGTGTGTATAAACACCAAAATACATCCAAAGCCAAGGTTATCTCAGAAGGAGACAGTCATACACCAAAATAAAGAGTTCTACACAGTAGTGACGGTTTTTCTATCACAACTGATCTTAAATTCTCAGTACAAAAATAACAGAAACATGAGAAAAGAAGGCAACAAGATGCCTTCCAAAAATAAGATCTTAATTCCCCGAAAGATGATCTTACCAGCACTGAAGTAGAATAACAAGCAAAAAATTCAAAACTAACAGTTAAAATGTTTGAAGAGATAAAAGAAGAAACAAACTTCCACAAAGTAAATAAAGAAATAAAGTAATTACTAAAATGTTAAATGAACTTAAAGAAGACAGGAAGGAAAAGCTGATTAAATTAAGTGAGATATGAATGAACATTTAATTAGATTATGCAAAGAAATCAAAGAGAAACCCAGGATATGAAAAATTCTTTTCAAAGTATGGGTAGCAGGAATGAGTAATATGAGGAGAAAGTGTAAGAATCTGAAGACAAGGTTGATGTAGTAGATCATGGACTCACTGATACCCTAAAAACAAGACACAATGGAAGCAGGATCAACGAGCTGCTAGATCACTCAAAAAAAACCAAAAACCAAAAAAAAAAACAAACCCCACAGAAACAAAAAGCAAAAACAACCAAAACATGAGCCTAAGAATTATAAGAGGTAGGGAAATGTTAGAAGTTGATACCAAAGGTATAAAAAATTTACTCACTGAAGGAATAACAGAAAAATTTCCAGATATATATAAAGAATCATAAGGTAAATGAGGCATATAGAACCCCAAATAGCCACAACCAGAAATGAACCTCTCCAGAACAAGTCATAGTCAAAATTCCATAACACTGGCACAATGAAAGCATAAAAACACATCATGTAACCTACAAAGGCAAGATTATCAGAGTAACAGCAGATTTCTTAACACAAACTAAAAGGTCAGGAGAACTTGGAGTAAATTTTTTCAAGTCCTAAAAGAAAACAAATGCCAACTCAAACTACTATATTCTGCAAAATTATCCTTTAAAATTAAAGAAATAAAGACTTTTAATGACATACAGAAACTAAAGAAATACATGACTACCAAATTACCATTGCATAAAGTACTTAAGGGAATCTTAGACAGAGACTAAGGGAGCACTAGACAGAGATGAGGAGGCCATCTATCCCAAAGAGCCCAGAGGAAAGAGCATATCTTAATGGGATGGTATGAACAAAAGTAAAAAGTAAAGCAATTAGAACTGGAAAAAATAATGAAATGATAGGGTTTAGTAAATACATTAAAATAATAATGCTCAATATTAATGGTCTTAACTTACCAATCAAAAGATAAAGACTAACAGATTGCAACATAAAACTCAACCATACATTGTCTGAAAGAGACACACCTCATTTAAAAAAAAAATGTAAAAATGAAAGGGAGGCGGCCCAGAGGAAGGGGCTTCCAGGCCACCATGCCTCCCGCTGCTCCCAGCCCAGAGGAAAGGGCTTTTGGGCCACCTTCTGTCCCGCCACTCCCGACCCAGAGGAAGGGGCTTCAGGGCCACCATCCCTACCACCGCTCCCAGCCCCTGTCCCACCTCTCCCAGCTCAGAGGAGGTGATCCGCGTGGGCGCCAACAGCACCCCCCCCAGTCAAAATGAGAAAACACATAAATAAGTCTCAAAACCAGACTTCCAGATCACCTACAGCAACCCCAAAGGGAAATAAGATGGAATACTCTGATACTCAACCACCTGGGCCCACTGAACTGGCAACAAAAGGGGATCTGGAAAAAATGAAATCAGAAATAATTTCTCAGATAACAGGACAAATTGTGCCCCTAGTGCAAGACATGATGAATAAATCTAGACAGGAGCTGAGGAACATGATGGAATCCCAACATAGGAAACAAATGGAATCCATAAAACAGATGCAAATAGATTTCCAGGACATGAAAAACTCCATTGGAAGCCTACACAGCAGAATGAGCCAATGTGAGGACAGAATTTCAGATACAGAAGATAAGATTTCAATTAGTGACCAGGAAAAGAAAAATTGCTTCAAAATTATAAGGGAAGATGAGAAATCAATCCAGCAGCTGCAAGATGATGCAAAGAAGAATAACATAAGACTGACTGGGCTCAATGAAGAAACAGGAGAGAGTGCAAATGACATAAAAAAAACTCTTCACAGAAATAATGGCAGAAAACTTCCCAAGCAGGGGAAAAGAACTTGACATACAGATAAGTGAAGCATATAGGACTACAAATAGCCTTGATAAAAAAAAAAATCTAGACATAGCCATATAACTGCTAAGATTCCAGAAACTCAACAGAAGAACAAAGTTCTACAAGCAGTCAGAGAAAAGAAACAAATCACATACAAAGGAAAGCCCATCAGAATCACAGCACACTTCTCAACACAAACCCTCAAGGCAAGAAGAGCTTGGAATGACATATTCCAAGCCCTAAAAGAAAACAGCCTCCAACCCAGATTGATGTACCCTGCAAAACTATCTTTCAAAATGGATGGAGAAATAAGATACTTTCATGAGAAAGAGCACCTTAGGAACTTCGTGAATACCAAACCAGCACTCCAAAAAATTTTACACAATATCCTAGGAACAGACATTGAGGATCACAACCCCAGGAAGCAAAGCAGAAAGAACTCATCTGGCACGACAAGAAATTAAATGTATAGGGGGAAAACCCAACAAAAAGAAAAAGTCATGGCAATGACAAGTCAATACGTTTCAGATGTAACCATCAACGTTAATGGTCTCAATTCACCAAGCAAAAGAAATAGACTGGCAGAATGGGTCAAGAAGCAAAATACAACAATATGCTGCATACAAGAAACACACTTAATTCAAAATGAAAATCATAGACTGAAAGTTAAAGGGTGGAAAACAATACTCCATGTGACGGGGACCCCAAAAAAAGCAGGAGTAGTTATCCTCTTTGCAGATCAAGTACATTTCAAATGAACACTGATTAAGAGAGATGAAGAAGGACACTACATTCTTGTAAAGGGAAGAATCCAAGAGGAAGAGATGACAATCATAAATATCTATGCACCAAACACTAGTGTACCCAACTATATAAAACAAATAGTAATGGACATGAAAAGTCATCTATGCACTAATACAATTGTAGTGGGGGACCTCAACACCCCAGTGTCACAAACAGATAGATCAACTAGACAAAAAATAAGGAATGAAATACTAGAACTCAATCGAACTCTTGAACAAATGAACTTAACAGATGTTTACAGAGTCTTCCACCCCACAAAATCAGAATGCACATTCTTCTCAGCTGCACATGGGTCATTCTCCAAAATAGACCACATACACACAGAACATGTTTTGTGGGACTGCATAACCTTTGTTCCTTTTTTCCAGCCCCATTGTGATTAAATGTGAGTTAATGGATAAAGATGCTTGTTAGTTTTGGGACACTAGATAAAATGTGTAACAGACCTAAAGTCCCAAAGTAAACTACTCAACTCCTTGTTTGCCCGGAACTGATGTTCTGGACACCACAATCCATAGAACAAGCTGCAAATGTCTGCTGACCATCAATACGTGACAGTCGACCACTAACCTTTGTCCCTTTTCTTTAATTCTATATGTTAACTTCCCCCTCAACCCCCTATAAGAACAGCCTTGGACTCTGAGCCAGTTGCCTCTCTAAGCTATTTTGCCTTGGGAGTGCCGTCTGGCCAGACTAATAAAGGTCTGTTTTATTTTCCAACTTGTCCGGTGTGTTCCTTCCCGGGTGTTCTTCGCTGCAGTCAGCTCCTCGGAGTGTTTGGTAAGGTCCTCCGTCTTACATTTTGGAGGCCCCCACGAGATCCCCGGGTAAGGAACCCTGGTTCAGCTGAGACTCTGTGGCGGGATCCAGCAGGAGACTCTCAGGCACAGACCTCAGAAAACCTCCGGAGGTAAGTTTTTGGCCGGTTGCAACTGTTTGTTGTCAGGAGTGAGGTGGCTGACGGGCCGATAAGCCTCCCCTGACCCCAAGGTTCCTGACGAGGAATAAGGGAAGATTTAGTTTCACTTTTGTTGTGGCGCCTGTTCGTCTTGTCATTCGTATGCTAGTGTCCTGTCCGTTGTGTGTTTAATTTTGTATTTCTTTCCAAACCATCAGGGCAGAGATGGGAGGATCCTGCTCCAGAAATACCCCATTGGAGTGTTTTCTCACTAATTTTAAGTTGGCTTTTTCCCCTGAACAGGAGAAAGAATATGGGGTTAAATTTTCTCGCAGAAAACTTCGCTCCCTCTGTCAATTGGAATGGCCGGCCTTTGGAGTTGGATGGCCAGCTGAGGGCTCTTTTGACCCAAGTCTCTGCAGGGCAATATGGAGAAGGGTCACCGGGCACCCTAGCCATCCTAATCAGTTTCCATATATAAATGTCTGGGTCCAGGCTTGTCAAGAGCCTCTGGCATGGTTGCAGCGTTGTTCCCTGAGAACAAACTCTCACATTCTGGTTATGGCCCCAAGGGAACCCCCAGAGGCCAAAACCCGGGCTCCCAAGCCAGTGCTCTCACAAGATCCTGACCCCTTAAATCTTGTTATAAGACCTCCACCCTATGTGGAGCCATCCTCCTCCTCTGATAAAGCCGGCCCCAGATCTCGAAACCCTCTCTCCCCTCCTCTTCCCGAAGAAGGAAAATCTCCAGATTCTATAACCTCCTACTTCCACACGCGAACAGGGGCCGCTTATGGTCCCCACGGAGATCTCACTGAAGGGACTAGTTCAGTTCCTCTTCTGCCTCTTAGGGAAATAGAACAGGGTCATTATGTCTATATCCCTTTCTCTACCAGTGATTTGTATAATTGGAAACATCAAAATCCCCCTTTTTCAGAAAAACCCCAGGCTTTGATCTCCCTCCTAGAATCTGTTTTTCATACCCATGACCCAACCTGGGATGACTGTCAACAACTTCTCCAAGCTCTTTTTACCTCCGAGGAAAGAGAAAGGATCTGAGGACAAGCCATAAAGTCGGTGTTAGGGGGAACAGAGGGCCCCCGTGATGAACAACAGTGGGCCCGTACTGAGGTGCAACTTCTGTCCACCCATCCCCCGTGGCAAGCTAATTCCTCAGGCAGGAAAGAAGCTCTTCAAAACTACCATCAGCATCTCCTAACCGGCGTGAGGAGAGCCGCTCGAAAGCCTACCAATTTGAGCAAGGTAAGCAAGGTCCTTCAAGGACCTGAGGAATCCCCTTCTGCCTTTCTGGAGCGTCTGTTGGAAGCACACCATATGTATACTCCAATTGACCCAGATGCCCCTGCAAATCGACAGGCAATTAATTTGGCTTTTGTTACTCAGTCGGCCCCAGATATTAAAAAGAAACTGCAGCAGATGGAAGGATTTGAGGGAGAGAATAGAAAAAAGTTGATGAGTGTGACAATAAAGGTGTTTAACAATAGGGATCCTTTTGAGGATAGAATGGCTAAAAAGATAGGAAAGGCGAACATTGCAGGCTTGGCAGATGGAGGTTTTATCCAAAAAAAATACAGAAAAAATAAAAAAGAGGATAAAAGTAAAATATGATCCTTGTTAGAAAAGGATCAATGTACATATTACAAAGAGAAGGGCCATTACAAGAGGGATTATAAAAAGTTAAAAAAAAAAAAAAAGAGAAAAAGAGACTAAGAAAGAAGGAGATGGAGTTCTCTTGGTAGATAAAAAAGATTGACGGGGCCGAGGCTCATGGCTGCTTGACCCTAATGAGCCTATGGTGACTTTAAAAATAGGGGGAACAGATGTCCAATTCCTTGTGGATACTGGCGCGGCCCATTCTGTCCTAAAGACCCCCCTTGGAACCCTTTCTTCCCTAAAGTCCTCCATTACCGGGGCCACAGGGCAGTCAGCCTCTTACCCTTGGACCACTAAACGAACTGGAAATCTGAAAAAAGGCACTGTTACTCATTCCTTCTTAGTCATCCCGGAGTGCCCATACCCATTGTTGGGAAGAGATCTACTACAAGAATTGGGGGCTGTTATTTCCTTTGAGCCTGAAGGAGGGACTCTCGAACTCAAGCCACCCTCTGCCATTATGGTAATGGTTCCCCTTGAAAATGAATTTAAGCTGCTGAAGGAGGGCACAGAACCTCCTGAACAAAAATGGGACTACCTTCAGAAAAAGTTTCCCCTAGTACGGGCTGAAACCAATTCACCCGGATTGGCCAAACACCATGCCCCGGTAGTGGTTCAACTGTTGGCCTCTGCCACCCCCGCTTGTGTGCGGCAGTACCCCCTTCGGCTGGAGGCCAAGGTAGGGATATCCAAACACATCCACCGACTCCAGGAAGCTGGCATCCTGGTCCCTTGCCAGTCAGCCTGGAATACACCCCTGCTTCCTGTGAGGAAGCCTGGCACCTCAGACTTCAGACCGGTACAGGATTTGCGGGAAGTAAACAGCCGGGTGGAGACCGTTCACCCAACAGTACCAAACCCCTATACTCTGTTGAGTCTCATCCCTCCCAGTCATGTGTGGTACTCCGTATTAGACCTTAAAGATGCATTTTTCAGCCTGCCTCTAGCACCTGTGAGCCAGCCCCTGTTCGCCTTTGAATGGACTGACCCAGACGTCGGAACAACTGGACAGCTGACATGGACCCGGCTGCCGCAGGGATTCAAAAACTCCCCCACTCTGTTCGGGGAAGCTCTCAGCAAAGATCTGCAAGAGGTAAAAAAAGTGTTTCCCCAGGTGACTATTCTTCAGTATGTTGATGATCTCCTGGTGGCGACTTCAACCGATAAAGAATGCATTGCAGCCACCGAGGGCCTCCTGAAAGCCCTCCAGGAACTGGGCTATTGGGTGTCCTAAAAAAAAAGCTCAACTCTGCTGGACCAAGGTAAGCTACTTGGGCTATATTCTTAAAAAGAAAAAGAGGAGGCTGACAGAATCGAGAGTATCCGCAATTCTCCAGATTCCGAAGCCAGGCTCAAAGAAACAGGTGCGAGAGTTCCTAGGGGCAGTTGGCTATTGCAGGATTTGGATTCCTGGCTTTGCTGAGATTGCCAAACCCCTGCATGAGGCCACTGTGGGAGGAAATACACCCCTCGAATGGACTGAGGCTCGCCAGCAGGCATTTCAATTGCTTAAGACTGCACTTGCATCGGCACCAGCCCTGACACTGCCAGACTTAAACAAGCCCTTTACCTTGTATGTGACAGAGAAAAATGGGGTAGCTAAGGGAGTGATTACTCAGCTTTTGGGGCTATGGAAGCGGCCTGTGGCATACCTCTCAAAGAAGCTCAACCCAGTGGCCCGAGGGTGGCCTACTTGTTTGAGGACAGTAGCAGCAGCACCTGCTTGAACCCGAGAGGCTGACAAGTTGACCTTTGGACAGGATTTAACTTTGATCACTCCCCATGCCATTGGGCCCTTGTTGAATAGCTCACCTAGCAAATGGCTGTCTAATGCCAGACTGTTACAATATCAAGGACTCTTATTAGAACAGCCACGCATTAAGTTCGCCACCACCGCTGGCCTCAATCCGGCTACGCTACTCCCAGAATCTGACGAACAAATGCCTATCCATGATTGCCTCGAGACTCTTGAAAACTCGAGGGGAGGACGTCCGGACTTGATGGACCAGGCCCTCCCCAGCGCAGAGATAACGTTCTATACTGATGGGTGCAGTTTCGTTCATGATGGTGTACGGTATGCTGGAGCGGCGGTGGTCAACCAGGACCAACAGGTGGAATGGGAACAGGGGCTACCTCAAGGGACATCAGCACAGAGGGCTGAGCTGATTGCTTTAACTAAGGCTCTGGAATTGAAAAAAAAAAAAGGATAAATATATTCACAGATAGCCGTTATGCTTTTGCCACTGCCCATGTACATGGGGAGATTTATCAGAACAGAGGGCTGCTAACCTCTGAAGGGAAGGAAATTAAAAATAAGACTGAGATACTGGCACTGCTATAAGCCATCTGGTTGCCCTGAGAGGGTGCCATCATCCATTGCCGTGGGTACCAAAAGGGGTCAAGCCCCAAAGTGATTGGTAATAATGCTGCTGGTCAGGCAACAGGACAAGCCACCCAAAAATCAGTGGAGAAGCAAATGGTTCTGCTTCGCACACCGGTACTCCCAGAAAAACCTGAATATACAGACAAGGAGATAATGGAAATGAACAGGAGACTCTGGACTCGAGGAAGACATGGGTGGTGACAAGGTGGTGCTCCCAGCCACTGTAACAGACACATTGCTGCGAGAACTACATGAGTCCACCCACCTCGGTGAGAAAAGGATGATGGCTGCCTTACAACCCCATTTCATCAGCCAGGGATTAGCCCAAAAGGCCCAGGACATGGTGAGACGATGCCCCACCTGCCTCAAGGTAAATGCTAATCGGTTAACCAGGCCCCCTGGGGTCCGACACAGAGGACTAACTCCAGGAAAACATTGGGAGTTGGACTTTACTAAAATGAAGCCTGGCATGTATGGGTACAAATACCTGTGAGTTTTTGTGGATACATTTTCAGGATGGGTAAAATCATACCCCACTAAGAGGGAGACAGCTGAAGTAACAGTTAAAAAGCACCTGACAAAAATAGTTCCCCATTTTGGTTTGCCCTTAGCTCTGGGGTCCGACAATGGTCCAGCCTTTACGGCTAAGATATCTAAATTAATTAGTAATACCTTGGAATAAAGTGAAATCTACACTGTGCCTATAGGCCTCAAAGTTCAGGACAGGTAGAAAGGACAAATCAAACTTTAAAGGAGATTCTGACTAAATTATGCTTGGAGACTGAACTAGGTTGGGTAGAGCTTCTCCCTTTTGCCCTCCTCCAAACGAGGTGCACTCCCAAGCCTCCCCTCAATCTGTCCCCCTTCCAGATTGTTTATGGGTGATCTCCCCCAATCATTCCATTAATAGATGTAGAATTAAAGGAAAAATTTTCTCAACTTCGACTCCTTAAATCCTTAAAAGCAGTTCATCAGCTTCAGTCAGAGCTACATGAGACATTACAAAAGAAAATGACTAGTCCAAATGAAAAACCTTTACAACCTTTACCCTCTAAGCCAGGAGATTTGGTTTTTATTCACAGGTTTGATTCCAAGACCCTGGAACCTCGTTGAAAGGGACCGGCTCCTGTTGTCCTGTCAACTCCCTTGGCGGTGAATGTGGCTGGACATGCTGCCTAAATACATCACAACCATCTGAAAGCAGGAACCCCCACGGACATCAAAAAGGATAAATGAAAGGTTACCAGCCAACCAGGCGACCAAAAGCTAAGACTGGAACGGGTTGGGGATGTTTCACCTTAATGATAATATTCTCTGAGACACTGACAGTATTGCCCCCAAGAGGACTAGATCACACAAAAAATGTATGGATTCAATTGACAAACTTGCTTAACTTGTCTGAATTCTGCTTAAATGTTGATGTAAATTTCCATTATGTGCTGGGAAGCTGTCTTATTCCGGTATGCACCTCTTTAGAATTAATATGACCCTATGCCCTATTTAAGGACATCCCAGGAAAAGATCTTACTTACGTAGACAGTTATAATTGGGGACATGACACCTGCCGTAAACCTAAAAATGCTGTCAAATTATATACACCCAAGGTAATTATGTCAAACAAAACTGAATGTGCTATGTATAAAAATTGTACAACCAAATGTCTGAGGATAAAACGGTCAGAAGGGATGTCTGCCATATAAAACAAAAAATTGTGTATAACAATTGCCATATCTCCCTGCCCATAGGATGGTTTTATACCTGTGAAGGAATAACCTTTAATTATATTCCAAGCAAATTTAACCAAGATCCGTTGCTGTTTGAGTCGTCTAGCTGTAGTGTTGCCAGACAGAACTGATTTGATTGTGCCTAACAGAACTAAACGTTGGTCACCTTACACTGCAACAGAATGCGATGATGACATAGGTCTGTTAACAGATGCTGAAGTAATAACCATGATAACATCTTTTGTTGCCCTGCCTTCTACAGGAGTCCATGCTGAAAAGACAGTACAAAAATTAGTTTACAAGGTGGTCAAAGGGTTAAATGCTACCTCACCAGCGTTGGCATTAATTAACCAAGAGTTACAGGAACAGAGACAGGCAATCTTAGACAACAGAGCAAGAATAGACTATTTGTTGCTCCTCCACCACCAAGGTTGTAAAAAAATAAAAAATATGTGTTGTTTCAATCTTACCGATAATAGTCCAAAGATCAAAAAAAAGATAAAACAATTAAAACATTTGGCTCAAAGAGTACATGATGAGGATGGTGAGGACTTGTTCAAATGGTTAACTTCGTGGCTGCCCAACCTACAATGGTTAAAACAACTTTTTCTTGTCATCATAGTTGTGTGTACATGCTTATTATTGTCATGTTGTTGTATAAAATGGATGCCTACATTTGTGCCTAAGATTACTTAAGTTCCAAAAATCAGTGGGGAACGTGGGACTGCATAACCTTTGTTCCTTTTCTCCAGCCACATTGTGATTAAATGTGAGTTAATGGATAAAGATGCTTGTTAGTTTTGGGACACTAGATAAAATGTGTAACAGACCTAAAGTCCAAAAGTAAACTACTCAACTCCTTGTTTGCCCGGAACTGATGTTCCCGACACCACAATCTATAGAACAAGCAAATGTCTGCTGACCATCAATACGTGACAGTCAACCACTAACCTCTGTCCCTTTTCTTTAATTCTATATGTTAACTTCCCCCTCAACCCCCTATAAGAACAGGCTCGGACTCTGAGCCAGTTGCCTCTCTAAGCTATTTTGCTTTGGGAGTGCCGTCTGGCCAGACTAATAAAGGTTCTGTTTTATTTCCCAACTTGTCTGGTGTGTTCCTTCCCGGGTGTTCTTCGCTACAGTCAGCTCCTCGGAACGTTTAGTAAGGCACTTGGTCTTACAGTTTAAGTAAATGCAGAGGAACTGAAGTTATCCCCTGTATATTAGCAGACCATAGTGTGATGAAATTGGAGATCCATAGCAAAAGAAACTCAAAAAATTTCATAAACACGTGGAAATTGAACTTCAACCAATGGGTCACAGAGGAAATTAAAGAAGAAATCAGACAGTTCCTTCAATTAAATGACAATGACAATACAACATATTGGAATCTATGGGACACAATGAAAGCAGTCTTATGAGGGAAATTCATAGCAGTGAATACGTATATTAGGAAAACAGAACAAGCCCAATTAAACAACCTGATGCTGAACCTCAAGCTTCTAGAAAAAGAAGAGCAGGACAACCCCAAAGCTCATACAAGGGAGGAAATTATAAAGATCAGAGGAGAAATCAATGCAATGGAGACTAAGAGAACAATACAAAAAAATCAATGAAGCCAAGGCTTGGTTCTTTGCAAGAATCAACAAAATTGACAAACCTTTAGAAAACCTTATCAGAAAAAGGAAAGAAAAGGTCCAAATCCATGCAATTAGGAATGAAAAGGGTGAAATTACAACAGACCCAGCAGAGATCCACAGGATCATCAATACCTACTTCCAGAAGCTATATGCCAATAAGATGGACAACACAGAAGAAATGGACAGATTCCTAGATACATATGAATTACCAAAGTTGAACGAAGAAGACCTAAAAATTCTGAACAACCCAATATCAATCACTTATCAACTAAGAAAAGCGCAGGCCCTGATAGCTTCACTGCTGAATTCTACAAGACATTTAGAGAGGAACTACTGCCACTACTGTTTAAAATCTTCAATGAATTTGGAAGGGAAGCAATACTCCCAAATTCATTCCTGGAAGCAAGCATCACCTTGATCCCCAAAGCAGAGAAAGATCCAACTGAAAAGGAGAACTATAGGACAATCTCACTAATGAACATAGATGCAAAACTCCTTAATAAGATACTGGCAAACAGAATGCAGAAGATTATCAAAAAGATCATACACCCTGATCAAGTGGGATTCATCCCAGGGATGCAGGCAAGGTTCAATATATGCAAATCAATCAATGTAATACACTATATCAATAGAGCTAAGGACAAAAACCATATGATTATCTCCATAGATGCAGAAAAAGTATTTGACAAAATCCAACATGCATTTATGATAAAAACCCTACAAAAAATTGGAATAGATGGTCTCTACCTCAAACTGATAAAAGCCATCTATGAAAAACGAACAGCCAATATCACACTAAATGGTCAAAAACTGAAATCCTTCACACTAAAATCAGGAACAAGACAAGGATGTCCACTATCACCACTCTTGTTCAATATAGTTCTGGAAACATTAGCCACAGCAATTAGACAAGAGTAAGAAATAAAAGGAATAAAGATAGGAAATGAAGAAGTCAAATTGTCATTATTTGCAGATGACATGATACTCTATATAGAAGACGCCAAGAACTCCACCAAAAGTCTTCTACACTTAATAACCAAATTCAGTCAAGTAGCTGGTTACAAGGTCAACACACAAAAATCAATAGCTTTCCTCTACACAAATGACAGACTCACTGAGAGAGAAATACGGCAAATAATTCCTTTCACAATAGCATCCAGAAAACTGAAATACCTAGGAATCAACCTAACGAAAGAAATCAAAGACCTCTTCTCTGAAAACTATGGCACTCTGAAAAGAGAGATTGGAGATGATATCAGAAAATGGACAGACATCCCCTACTCCTGGGTAGGAAGGATTAATAGAGTGAAAATGGCCATATTTCCAAAACTGCTATATAGATTTAATGCAATTCCAATTGAGATCCCAGCAGCATACTTCATGGACCTTGAGAAAACAATCCAAAAATTTATTTGGAACAAGAAGAGACCCAGAATAGCAAAAGCAATTCTAGGTAACAGAGACATGGCAGGGGGTATCACAATCCCCAACCTGCAACTATACTACAAAGCTACTGTGATAAAAACAGCATGGTACTGGCAAAGAAACAGACCTGAGGACCAGGGAACAGATTAGAAGATGCAGAAACAATGCCAGACACACTCAGCCATCTCATCTTCGACAAAGGAGCCAAACAGCTTCACTGGAGGAAAGATAGCCTCTTGAAGAAATGGTGCTGGAAAAATTGGGTTTCAACTTCCCAAAGATTAAAACTAGACCTATATCTCTCACCATGCACTAAACTCAAATCAAAATGGATTAAAGATCTAAATATTAAAATAGAAACACTGAACCAGTTGGAACAGAGGTTAAGTAGAACTCTTGAAGACATCGGTGTAGGAAAAGATTTTATGAACAAAAACTCAGTTGCCCATGAACTAGCACAAACAATCAACAAGTGGGATCTCTTCTTATTAAAAGGCTTCTGCACAGCAAGAGAAATCACCAACAGGGTGAAGAGACAACCCACAATGTGGGAAAAAATCTTCACCTGCTTTTCCTCAGACAAAGGTCTACTATCTCGAATCTATAAAGAACTTAAAAAGATCAGACCTCCCAAATTTAAAGACCCAATCCAAAAATGGGCATCTGAAATGAACAGACATTTCTCACACAAATAAGTAGAAATAGCAAATAAATACATGAAAAAGTGTTCAACATCACTAGTCATTTGAGAGAAGCAAATGAAAACAACACTGAGATTCCACCTCACTCCAGAAAGAATGGCTGCTATCATGAAATCAACCAATAACAAATGCTGGTGGGACTGTGGGGAAAGAGGAACCCTGCTCCACTGCTGGTGGGAGTGTAGATTGGTGCAACCGCTGTGGAAATCAGTATGGAGATACCCCAAAGAACTAACACTGGAAGTCCCATTTGACCCTGTTATTCCACTGCTGGGGATCTTCCCTAAAGAATTAAAAGAATCATACCACAGTGATATATGTGCACCCATGTTCATAGCAGCACAGTTTGTAATAGCTAAAACTTGGAAACAGCCCAAATGCCCATCAACTGGAGACTGGATCAAGAAAATGTGGTTTATTCATAAAATGGAGTACTACTCAGCCATAAAAAATGAGAAATTAGAAGTCATTTATAGCTAAGTGGATGCACATTGAGGCGATACTCTTAAGTGAAATAAATAGGACACACGTGTATAAATACTGAGTAGTTTCTCTCATGTGAAAACTGAAAGTGGAAATAAGGACTAAAAGGTAAAATAGGTAATGTGAAATAGGAAGAAAAGGGGCAAAGGGAAAGAAAGTGGGAGGGCTGGGGAAAAGGATAGAAGAGAATGGGATTAATATGAGAAAATGGAAAAATAGGAACAAAATCTTTGTAAATAGGGAGGACTGGAGGGGTTGAAGGGAGGGCTGGGCAAGGGTGAAAAGTAAGAACCAGGAGAGATTATGTAAAGGTGCAAATTTCCAATGATGAATGTCATTATACTGTATAAGTAAAATGTACCAAAGATTAGAACGCATAATCGATAATGCAAAATAGGAAGATAAGGTCCAAAGGGGTAGGGGTAGTGGGAGGGGCAGGGGAAAGGAAAGAAGGGAAAGGAAAAATGCTGAGAAATGGAAAAAATGGAAATAAAGTCTTTGTAAATAGCGAAGGGTGGAGGGGGTGAAGGGAGGGCTAGGAATAGGGAAAAAATAAGAACCAAAATGCATTATGTAAAGGTACAATTCCTAATGAGAAGTGTAATTGTGTTGTATACTTAAAATGTACAAATAAAAGAATTTAACAAAAAAAAAAAAAAATGAAAGGAAGGAAAACAATACTCCATGTAATCAGAGCCAGAAAGCAATCAGGACTAGGTGTCCTATTTTAGCTAGTGGACTTCAAGTCTAAATGGACTTGAAGTCAAAACTGCTGGGAAGAGGGAAATGTCATTCACAACATATGAGCAGAGAGAACAGTTCAATAGAAAAAATGTTATCCCTCTTTGTAAATATACATGCACTAAATGTTGGTGTAGCCAGTTTCAAAAAACTCAAATTACTGGGCCTAAAAGGATAAGACTGAAACCAATACAATCATAGCACAAAACTGGACAGGTCAAGCAGACAAAATATCAACAAAGAAATCATCTCAGCTGAACACCACCAATGAACAAATGGATTTTACATGGAAAATGGACACATAACATACCAAAACCTATGGCACACAATAAAAGCAGTTCTAAGAGGGAAGTTTATAGCAGTGAATGCTTACATTAAAAAAATGAGTGATCCCAAAATCAATAACCTAATGATGTATGTTAAGCTCCTAGAAAAACAAGATTGATCCAAATCTAAAACTAGGAGGATGAAAGAAATTACAAAGAGTGGAAATTAATGAAATTGAGACAAAAAATACAAAGATTAATGAAAAAAGTTGAATATTTGAAAAGATAAACAAGATGGATGAACACTTAGCCAAATTTATCAAAAGAAAAAAAGACCCAGATCAATACAATTAGAAATGGAAAAGGCAAAATCACAATAAAATAAGCAAAATTTTGAAAATTTTGAATTTTCAATTTTTGAAAATTCAAATTCCAATATATTGGAGAATCTAGAAGAAATGAATAAATTTCTAGACACAAATGAATTACCAAAATTGAATTAAAAAGGTATAAACCCCTGAAAAGACCAACAACAGGCAGTGAAGTAAGAAGCAGTAATAAAAATGCTACCAAGTATGAAAAGCTCAGTACCTGATGGATTCACTGTAGAATTTTACCAGAACTTTACAGAAGAACTAACACCAGTACTCCTTAAAAGTTTCCATGAAATTGAGAGGGCAAGAATATAGCCAAACTCATTCTTTGAAGCTAGTATTATTGATACCAAAATAGGACAAGCATTCCCTCTCTCTCTCTCTCTCTCTCTCTCTCTCTCTCTCTCTCTCTCTCTATATATATATATATCATATATCACGGCCAAGTAGGCTTCATTCCAGGGATGTAAGGATGGTTCAACAAAGGCAAATCAATAAATACAATACATCACATAAACAGAAGGATAAAAAACACATGATCACCTTAATGCAGAAAAAATCTTTGACAAAATCCAACTGTCATCATGATAAAAAAAAAAAACCCTGAGGAAAATAGGTATAGAATGAACTTATCTCAAACTGATAAAAGTCATTCATGACAAATCCACTACCAATTTCATACTAAATGGGAAAAAACTGAAAGCATTACCTCTAAAATCACAAACAAGACAAGGGTATCAACTCTCACTACTCAATACAGCACACAAAGCTTTAGCCAGCTCAATCCAGCAAGAGAAAGAAATAAAAATGATCTGAATAGGAAAGGAAGAAGTCAAATATCCTTACTTGCAGATGACATGATCCCTTACATAGCAGAAGCAAACACTACCAGAAGACTATTAGAACTAATAAACATTGTTAACAGAGGGGCAGGACACAAAAACAATACACATAAATTAATAGCATTACTGTACACCAATAATGAATTCATTGAGAAGAAAGTCAGAAAAACAATCCCATTCACTGTAGCTTCAAAGTAAATTCCCAGAAATTAGCCTAAACAGGAAGTGAAATTTTTCTGTAACTAACAACAGCTATAGTACTCTGGAAAAGGAAAAGAGGACATTAGAAAATGGAAAGATCCCCTGATTCTAAATAGGCAGAGCCTTTGTCAAAATGGCCATATTACCAAAAATGATACAGAGATTTAATGCAATGCCAATCAAAATAATAACAGCATTCTCCACAGAACTAGAAAAACCATTTCTAAAATTTATGTGGAACCAGAAGTGACTCAGGACAAGCAAAGTAATCCTGAGCAACAAGAGCAAAAGAGAAAGCATTACAATCCTGAATCTCGAGTTATACTTCAAAGGTATAGCAATAATAACAGCATGGTGCTTACATAAACACAGATATATTGACTAATGAAATAGAACATTAGGATGCAGAAGCAATCCCATGTATCTTTAGCCATCTGATTTTGACAATGGGGCCAAAAATATACCCTGGTAAAAAGATAACCTCTTTAGCAGCTGGTTCTGGGAAAGTGGTTATCCATGCATACTAGAATGAATCTATAGACCTATGTTCCTCACCATATACTAAAATCACCAGGCATGGTGGTGCACACCTGTATTCCAGCACTCAGGAGGCTGAGGCAGGAAGATCTCCATGAGCTCGAGGCCAGCCTGGGCTACATAGTGAGTTCAAAGTCAGGATGAACTACATGGCAAGACCCTGTCTCAATCAATCAATCAATCAATCAAATCAAGACAAAATGGATCAAAGACTTAAATATAAAAGCAGAAAAAATAACTCTGCTGAAAAATAAAATAGGTGTAAGTCTTGTTGACATTGGCATAGGGAAGGGCTTTCTGAATAGAACCCCAATTGCACAAGAAATAATACCAAAAATCAATAAATGGAATTTATATCAACTTAAAAATCTTCACACCCAATAAATCAACCAACAGAGTGAAAAGACAACCTACAGAATCGGAAAACATTTTTGTGAGCTACTCCGTAGACAGAGGACTAATATGTACAATATATAAAACAAAACTTTAAAAATATTACACGTCCAAAAGTGAAATAACCAATAAAAAATAGATAAGTGAAATGAAGACTCTTCTCAAAAAAAGTACAAATTGCCAATAAGTACATGAAAAAAAAATGCTCAGAATCTGTCACCATTCTAAAAATGCAAATTGGGACAACACTGAGATCCTATCTTACTCCAGAGAGTATAGCTATGATCAAGAACACAAAAACAAAACACAACAAATGCTGGTGGGATGTAAACTAGTATAACCACTATGGAAATCAGTATGGACACACCTCAGGAAACAAAAAACAGAGCAAAGCCAAATAATAACCTAATAATGCATCTCAAGGTCCTAGAAAATCAAGAAAAGTCCAAACCTAAAGACAATGCAAAGAAAGAATTATAAAGTTCAGAGCAGAAATCAATGAAATTGATTCCCCCTCCCCAAACACTCCCCAAAATAATGAATTGAAGAGCTAGTTCTTTGAAAGAGTAAACAAAATAGACAGAATGTCAGCCAATCTAACCAAAAATAGGAAAGAAAAGACCCAAATCAATGGAATTAGAAATGAAAAAGGTGAAATCACAAGACACTGCTGAAACAAAAAAACATTATTAACAACTACTTCACAAATCTGTATGCCAAGAGAGAATTGAGAAGAAATGGATAGATTCAAAGATATATATGAACTGCCAAAACTGAGCCCAAAGTATTAAAAATTCTCAAATAATTCAATAACAGGAAATAAAATTAAAAACCTCCCAACTAAGAAAAGCCTACATCTGGATTGGTTCACTGCTGGATTCTACAAAAACTTCAAGGAGAGTCTAACAATAGCATTCCTCAAGCTTTTTAATAAAACTGAAAGGGAAGGAGCACTACCAAAGTCATTCCTGGAAGCTACCATTACCCTGATTCAAAAACCAGATAAGAACCTAACCAAAAGAGAATATCAGACCAATCTCTTCAGAAAATATAGATGCAAAAATCCTCAACAAGATACTGACAAAAAGAATGCAACGAATAATAAAAAGATCATATACATGATGACCAATTAGGTTTTATCTCAGGAATGCAAGGATGGTTCAACATATACAAAACAATAAATATAAGACATCACATAAATAGAAGGACAAAAATCTCATCTCAATAGACACAGAAAAAGCCTTTGAAAAAATCCAACATCCTTTCAAGATAAAAAAAATACTGAAGAAAATAGGTATAAAGGAATTCTGTCAATTTGATAAAAGGCATTTATGAAAAACCTACTGGCAACATCATATTAAATGGGAAAAACTGAAAGCTTTTCCTCAAACATCAGGAATAAGACCAGCATGTCCATTATCATCACTCTTGTTCAACTTAGTACTCAAAACATTAGCAAGAGCAATCAGACAATTAAAAGAAATAAAAGAGATACATATAGAAAAGGTAGAAGTTAAATTATCAGTTGCAGATGACACAATCCTGATATAGAAGGTAAAAAAATCCACCAAAAGACATACAATAATGAAATTCAATAATGTGGCAGGATGCAAAATCAACATATAAAAATCAATAGCATTCTTGTACAGGAAGAATGAACTCACTGAGAAAGAAACTAAGAAAAAATGCCACTGAAAACAGCACCAAGAAAGATTAAATACTTAGGAATTAACCCAACTAAGGAAACAAAATACCTCTACAATAAAAACTGTAGTACTCAAAAAAACCAAAAAGAAAAACCCTCCCCCCAAAAAACCACCCCAAAAAACAAACAAACTGAAGTACTCTAAAAATGAAATAAAAAAAGATATCAGAAATTGGAAAGATATCCTCTGTTCCTGGATAGGCAGAACCAATATAGTCACAATGGCCTTACTTCTAAAATTGATATGCAGATTTAATGCAATCAGAATCAAAATTCCAATAGCATTCTTCACACAACTGGAAAAAACGATCCTAAAATTCATATGGCAGGGCTGGAGGTTTGGCTCAGTGGTTCCACCCTGCCTGCCTTGCAGGCACAGGATCCTGAGTTCGATACCCAGTACTTAAAAAAAAAAAATTCATATGGCACCAGAAGAGACCCAGAATAGCAAAACCAAGGCTGGGTAAAAAGAGTGAAGTGGGAGGCATAACAATCCTAGTCCTGAAGTTATGTTACAAAGATACTACAATAAATACAGAACAAAAATAGACAAGAGGACTAACATTACAGAATAGCAGATGCAGGAACAACCTTAAGAACATTTAATTACTTCATTTTTGAGAAAGGGGCCCAAAACATACACCAGAGGAAAGGCAGCATCTTTAATAAATGGCTCTGGGAATACTGGTAGTATTATGCAAAAGATTGAATCTAGACCCATATTTTCACCATGTACTAAACTAAAATCAAAATAGACCAAAGAAGTAAATGTTAAAATAGACATATTTAAATTATTGGAAGACAAAATAGGTTAAACTCACTTGAAGTCACAGGCATAGTAGGGCAAGGACTTTCTGAACAGGGCCCCAGTTGCACAGAAAATATTTCCCAGTATCAACAAACGGGAACACATCAAAAAGCTTCTGCTGGCTGGGGATTTAGCTCAGTGGTTCTGCTGCCTGCCCTGCAAGCACAAGGACCCAAGTTCAATCCCCGGTACCAAAAATAAAAAAAGAAAAAGGAAAAGAAAAGAAAAGCTTCTGCACAGCAGAAGAAACAATGAGTAGAGTGAAGAGATAACCTAGAGAATGGGAAAATTTTTTTGCCAGCCATTCCTCAGACACAGGACTCCTATCTAGAATACATAAAGACCTCAAAAAAATGAGACCCTCCCAAAAGAAAAGAACCAATCTAAAAATGGGCAACTGAAATGAACAGAGACTTCTCAGAAGAATTACAAATGGCTAATAAATGAAAAAATGCTCAACATCGCTGGCCATTAGACAAATGCAAATTAAAACAACACTGAGATTACATTTCACTCCAGAAAGAATGCTTATCATAAAGAAAACAAATAATAACAAATGCTAGAGAGGCTGAAAGGAAAAAGGAACCCTTGTACACTGTTGGTGAGAATGTAAACTACTACAATCACTGTGGAAATCAGTGAGGAGATTCCTCAAAAAACTGAAACTTGAATTCCATTTGACCTAGCTGATCCCCTTCTAGAGTTAAAGACATCACGTTACAGTGATACATGTGTACCTGTGTTTACAGTAGCACAATATATAATGGCTAAATACTGGAAGTGGCCTATATGTTCATCAACAGATGAGTGGATAAAGAAACTGTGGTATTTACACATGTCATAAAGATAAACGAGTTATTTGTAGGAAAATGGATGTACCTTGAGAATATAATCTAAAGTGAAATTAAGCAGAGAACCCTAAATATTATATGGTTTCTCTTATATGAGAAATTTGAATTATACATAAGAGGAAAATAAATGATAGATATTAGGAAGTAGGAAGATAGATCTCAAAGAGGAAGAGGATCAAGATACGTAGGGAAAGGGAAGGGAGATAAAGGAAGGGGAATGAAAAAGAATTAAGATTGTTATGGACAAGTATCAACTCCACACAAAGAATGTAAACATTATATACTGTAAACATGAACAAAAGAGGGGGGGTCAAGAGATGGGTGAAGGGAGCAATATATGTGTGCCCATGTTTATAGTGGCACAGTTTGTAATAGCTAAAACTTGGAGACAGCCCAACTGCAAGTCAACTGGAGACTGGATAAAGAAGATGTGGTTTTTAATAAAATGCACCACTACTCAGGCATAAAGAATGAGAAACTAGAGACATTTATAACTAAATGGATGCACATTAAGGCCACACTCTTAAGTGAAATAAATAGGATACACATGTGTAAACACTGAATAGTTTCTGTGGTGTGAGAAAGTGTAAATGAGGACCAAAATATATAATAGACAATGTGAAACAGGAAGAAAAGGTCCAAAGGGGAAGGGGAAGTGAGAGGAGTAGGGGAAAGGAAAGAAGGGAAAGGAATAATTATGAGAAAAGGAAAAAAAGGAAACAAAGTCTTTGCAAATACGGAGGGGTGGAGGGCTTGAAGGGAGGGCAGGGGAATAGGGGAAAAATAACCAAGATACATCATGTAAAAGTACAAATTCCCAATAATGAATGTCATCATACTGTATACCTAAAATGTACCAATAAACTTAATAAATAATAAAAAAAGATGGGTAGAGGGGTAAGGGAGGAAAGGGAAAGGGGATAAAAAAGGAATTAAGACAAGGAATGTAATTATGTACTACAAAGACTGTAGTAACTATGTACTACAAACATATGAATTAATAAATTTTTAAAAATTTAAAAGAAATACAATTATTATGTATTCTAAACAAAAATAAAACAAATTGTGATAATTCTATTAATAGGTGTTTAGTTATATCTTATTGTGGTTTTAATTTGCATTTATCTAGTTATTAATGATGTTGTCTTAAAAAATTTTAATGTCATCTAGCACAGTGATGGCAAACCTTTTAGAGCTTTCAATGATAAAAATAACCTGCTGTGGCATATGTGCCATAGGTTTGCCAACAGTGATCTAGGCTTTTGAAAACTACTTTCACCCATATAGAATTTTACATGGAGAGGTGGTGGTTTTTTTTGGTACCAGGGATCAAACTCAGGACCTTGCACTTGCCAGGCAGGTGTGGTGCCACTGAGCTATATCCCCGGCCCATATATGGAGAGTTTTAATTTCAGTCCTTTACAAAAAGTTGCTCCATTGTCTTTGGGCTTTCACTGTTTCTGACAAAATGTCTATTGGCTTTATTTCTCTCTGTTCCTTTTGTAGGCAAGGTCTCCTTTCCTTACAGCTGTTTTTAAGACCATGTTTTGTTTATCACTGACTTTAAGCAACTTGATTCTTGTGCTTAGAACACGTCAAAATTCCTGAATTTCAAGTTTCATTAAATTGGGAGAATTTGCAGTCATTTTTTGTGAATTCTTTTTGTTTCCCACGTCTCTCTTTCAGCAATACCAATAAGATATATGGAATGTCATCAGTTGCCCATGGCTTACTAATACTCTATTTTTTTCTTCCAGTCTCCGTTATGTTTTATTAGTGTCTAGTGCGTCTTCAATTTCACAGATTTTTTTCTTTTGCAATGTCTGATCTGCTGTCTTCAACATGAGCAGTTTCCATTTTAAATAACACATTTCATTTTGTGAAATTCAGTTGGGCGAAATATACACCACACACACACACACAAACACACTCACACACACTCACTCCTTCACTTCAGTGATACACATAAAAACTTTCTAGCTAGTATAATCAACTTGAAAATATTTAGCCACAAACATGAAGAATGCCCAGAAAAGTCTGCAGGCCTCAATGCTATTGAGCCACTCAACCAATGCCTGTAGCTGTTTACCACTGGACTTGTTACCATGTAAAGAAAAACAGATCCAAATCTTATTTGTTCATTGCTAGTTGAGTTTGTTACTTGCAGCCAAATGTATGCCTAATACAGGGCTCAACTTTATGCTCCCATCAAATGTTGTATATAATTTTTCATAATTACATTAAATAAAAATTGTTATCTACATACATTTTAGTAGATTTAATCATGATAGCGGCCATCAAGAGTACTTCTATTAAGTTGAATAGAAAACAGAGTAAATATCAAAATTTTAATCTAAGTCTATATTTATTCAAATCTCATTTATTTTTTCCCTAAGCCATTCTGTGAGCTCCTTGCCAACAAATACCTAACATTTAGTAGGAATAAGAATATTTAAGTTACATTAGAACATTAGAGAAATAGTTCATGAGATATGCCATGGAATATGTTGTTGGTGATGTTATTACCCTTCCCAAGTAGTGATAAATTGAGATGTTATATACAGATACTGTAATTTTTGTTTTTGTTCCAGAGGTGGTGATTGAACACCAGGTCTCATGGATGTTAGGCAAGCAGTTTACCACTAAGTATATCTCCAGCCCCTGATGTTATATTTGGAATTAAAGTATCTCATAGGATTAGCTAAAGGAGGTGAGACTATACTAGGATTCTGTGCAGGCTAATGACAAAGTTCTACAGCATGTTACCGAAGGCCTCACTCTGACTAGGCAAAAAATGTACTCATCTGTATTCAATGAACATGGTTGTTTCACAAAGGGACATTTAAACCTCAGTGTAATACCATCCAGTCTACAAATACCCATTTACGGCACAGAAAATTGAAAAAGAGTAGTGACATTTAACTATTCAACTAATAATCTAGTGACTTGAGGGAAAACTCAAGTTTTGTTTTGTCCAAGTTTTTCTAGTGAAAATACATCTATATAATGATTAATTTCCTTTTGTAAGGAAATATTGTATCTATTTTATTGAAGTCCAAGTATACTGATATTGAGGCAAATCCATTTTATTATACACATTGAACAGGGCGTATTTCATATTAAGCATCTTGCCATCAGTTCGTTTTCAAAGGTTTCTGACAATGGCTCAAATACGTTTTTGACAATGTTTCAGTTTTCTGGCTGTTAACATGTGCTCATTAACATCAATTAAGCACTTTCTTATAATTTAATTTTTGAATGAGTATATATTTGTAGCACATAATGATTACATTCATCATGCTAAGTTGGAACACATACATAACATATTTTAATTCTTTTTACATCCCTTTCTCCTTCCCTTCTTTTCTCCTCCATCTCTTGGACCCTTTCCTATTTATTTTTTTATTTTTTTGTTTTTGGTTTTTTTTTTTTTTTTGGTACTGGGGATCAAACTCAGATGCTTGCGCATTCAATACAGGCGGCATAACCACTGAGCTAAATCCCCGGCCCCCTTTCCTATTTATAAAAGGTCTACCTTCCTGCTTCCTATTATCTTTTACATTGCTTTTTATTTATGCAATGGGTTTCTCATATAAAAGAAACCATGCAATATTTAAGCTCCTTTTTGGTTTTATTTATTTTTGGTACCAGAGATTGAACTCGGGACCTTGTGCTTTCGAGGCAGGAGGTGGAACCACTGAGCTAAATCCCTGGCCCCTTAAGCTCCTTTTAAATTTATTTATACAATGGGCTTTCTCATGTAATGGAAACCATGTTATATTTAAGCTTCTATGTCTGATTTATTTCACTTAACACTATGGTTTTTAAGGTGGATCCATTTTCCTACAAATGACTCAAATTTATTCTTCTTTATCAAAGAGTAGTTCTCTATTGTGTATAAATGCTACATTTTCTTTGTCCATTCATCTACTGATGAACATATAGGCCACTTCCAAGATTTAACTATTATGAATTGTGCTATTAAAAACATGGATATGCCTGTACTCTTTGGGGAAGATACCAAGAATGGGACTAGCTGGGTTGAATAGAATTTCCATTTTTAGTTTTTTGAGGAATCTCCATACTGATTTCCATAGTGATTATACTTGTTTGCATTTCCACTGACAATGTAGAATGCGTTTTCTCTGCAGCCTTGCCAGCATTAGTTATTATTTGAAGATAGCCATTCTTTCAAGAATGAAATGTAATCTCAGTGTTTTTTAAATTTGCATTTCTCCAATAGCCATAGATATTGAACATTTCTTCATGTATTTACTGGCCATCTGTAATTCGTCTTCTGAGAAGTGTCTATTCATTTCACTTGTTCATCTTTTGATCCTTTGGTAAATCTAATTTTTTGAATTCTTTATATAGTCTAGATACTACTTCTCTGAGGAGCTGGGAAAAATATTTTTTCCATTCTGAATATTGTCTCTTCACTCTGTTGGTTTTTTCCTTTGTTGTGTTTTTTAATTTAATATGATCCCATTTCTTGATTCCTTTTTTTCCCAAATTCCTTGATGATTTTTTTTATTCATTAAGTTTATTGGTACATTTTAGGTATACAGTATGATGACATTCATCACTGGGAATTTCTTTTACATGATTTATCTTGGTTCTTATTTTTTTCCCCATTCCCCTGCCCTCCCTTCAACCCCTCAACCCCTCCCTATTTGCAAAGACTTCGTTTCCATTTTTCCTTTTCTCATATTTATTCCTTTTCCTTCTTTCCTTTGCCTTACCCCTCCCACTTCCCTTTCCCCTTTAGACCTTTTCTTCCTATTTCACATTATTTATTACATATTTTGATCCACGTTTAAACTTTCAGTTTCTCACACCAGAGAAACTTATTCAGTATATACATGTCCTATTTATTTCACTTAAGAGTATGGCCTTAATGTGCATCCATTTAGCTATAAATGTCTCTAGTTTCTCATTCTTTATGGCTGAGTAGTAATCCATTTTATAAAAAAAACACATTTTCTTTATCCAGTCACCAGTTGATTCTTGGTGTCATTTCTTGTGCAATTAGGGTCTACTTATTAAGGTTTTGCCTACAACCATGACTTCAAGAGTTTTATCTATTTTATTTTCCAGGAGATTGTTTTAATATTTAAATCTGTGAGCCATTTTGATTTTCATTTATATAGTGAGAGATATGAGTCTAGATTCAATCTTGTGCATGTTAATATCCTCCTTAACAAATAGTGCTGGGAATACTGGCTATGTTTCCTCCAACATATTTTTGTTGAAGACCAAATAGCTCAATGTGTCTGGGGATGTTGTGTGCATCCTATATTCCGGTGCATTGATCCATCTTTCTGTTTCTTGTGTCAGTACCAGGCTGTTTTTAATCACTGTACTTTTGTAGTGTCATCTGAAATATGGGATTGCGCTGCCTCCTGCTTTGTTCCTATTGTCAAGGCTTGTTTCTGCTATTCGAGGTAACTTCTAGTTTGGCATGAAATTTAGGATTTTTTTTTTAGTTATGTAATTAATGCTGTTGATATTTTGATTGATATTGCATTAAATCTGTATATCAGTTTTGGGAGTATGGGCCACTGACAATATTGGTTTTGCCTATCCAGGAATAGGGGATATCTTTCTATTTTCTGATGTCCTCTTTGATCTCCTTTTATAGAGTACTATAGTTTTTGTTAAAGAGGCCATTCACTTCCTTTGTTAGGTAAATCCCCAATTAATTTTTCTCAAGCTATTGTGAATGGTATTATTTTCCTAATTTCCTTCCTGGTGGGTTTATTCGTGGTGTACAGGAATGCTATTGATTTTTGTGTGATTTTGAATCCTGCTATCTTGCTGAATTTATTAGTTCTGAGTCTTTTGGTGAAATTTTGGGTGTTTAATGTAAAGGATCATGTTGTCGTGAATAATAATAATTTGAGTTCTTCCTTTCCTATACATATCCCTTTTTTATCTCTTGCCTGAATGCTCTTACTAATGTTTTGAGTACTACGATGAAGATGAGTGGTGATAGTGGACAGTTTTGCCTTGTTCCTGATTTCAGAGGAAAAACTTTCATTTTTTAACCTGTTTACTATGATATTTGCAGTAGCCTTTGTACTTTTCTTTGGTGATTTTTCTGTTTAGGTGACTTATTTGTGATAGTGGGGTACTGAGGTCCCCCACTATAACTGTTTAGCTTATTTGGTCATTTATATCCAGTTTGTTCTATATCCAGTTTATTGAGTTGGGGGCACTGGTATATGGTGCATATATATTTATAATTGTTTTATATATTTATATATAACATATATAATTGTTATATATAGCTATAATTGTTATAATTATTATCTCTGCTTGTTGGATTTTTCCCTTGACTAATATATATTGACCTTCTTTGGCTCTTCTGATCAGTTTTGGCTTGAACTCCACTTGATCCAAAATAGGATCACTTCTCCTGGTTGTTTTCAGACTTGTCTTATATGGAAACACATTCCTACCTTTGTCCTGCATTTCTTGGCTTTATAAAATCAATACATGTTCCAAAGGAGAAAGTAAGGAAAAGAATAAAGAAAACAAATACCACACATTATTCTCACTTAGTGATAACTATGTTAATGTGGCTTCCAGTATTTCATATGAAACATATAATTTTTTTATCTAGGAAAGTAAGTTGTATGTGATTTGATTCTGATTTCTCTTTCTCCTTTAAGACATAGCATAAACTTCATCTCATCGAATTAGTCAAGTATATTAAATTGTGGCATACTATTTCAAAGAATAATTTCCCATTATTATTTCCTCTATTATTTCTCCTCTTATTGTAAATTTGTTCTCATTTCATATCATAAATAAAACTAGAATAAACATCTTTCACACAGTGTCTTGTTTCACTGATTCATTTAACATTCTTACACTCTTAAAAGTGGAATCATGGATCAAAGTGCCCAATTTACCAGGCTTCTGATTCATTTTCTCAATTGCATCATACTGATTACTATATCCATATTGAATAAAATTCTCTAATTCTTATTAATCTCAATGAATATTTATTTATTTGTATTTCTTTACATATTTGAATGATTGAAAGCTTTTCACTATACTTACTGGCCACTGTTAAATTTTTCCTATGATGTATTAGTTCACTTTATTTTACTAGTTATGGATTGGTGTTTTCTTACTAATTTTAAGAGTCTTTATATATGAAGAGTAAGAATTTGGTTTTCATGACTTGTAAGATATATGTTGTACCAGTTTGTCTTAGCACTGAATATATTGAAATTTGGGAAGGTCAAATTTAAAACTTACTTTCACCAATGTATTTCACTGATAATCTTTGAAAATCATTATCATTAGAAGGCAGTTTATTTATTCATTTGTATTTCCAACTCATAGCTTGGAGCTGTACATTTTATTCTATTATTTTGTATTCTTGAAAGTCGCACATTTTGCAGCATATATTTTAAATCATCAAATCCTTATGAAATTGGTTTGTGATCTTTCTTTCCTTTGGTTTTCTTGTTTCCATTCATCTACCTACCTTCCAATCAAAAAAACGTTTACGTTTACTTAATGCTTACCACATGCCAGGTTCTGTTAAGGAGGTATTTTGTGTGTATTAATGAACAAGACAGACAAACTCCTTGCTATCATAGATCTTACACACCAGAATTTAAGGTTATTATATATCTATTAAGAATTGAATGTTTTATTAATGTAGGTTACTTATTCGATGCTTCTGAAGTATACTTTTTAATATCAATACAATTTCTGTATTCCTTTTATCAAACTATCAATTTTTGAGTTGTCTTTAAGTAGTATATAGTTGTATATTGTCTACAAAGCCAGTTGAGAATCTTTGCCTTTTATTAGGTGAGCTAAAGCATGTATTTATAGTACTACAAATATTGTCTGATAGCTTTGTCATTTTTTTATGCTTCCCTTGTAATCATTCTTGTTATTGTCATATTAGTACTTCTTGAGTATTATTTTAAGCAAAGTACTTTCACTGAGCACATATAATTAATAACAATGACCATTTATTGAGCATTTACAATGTGCAATGTATTACATATAATTTTTCTCTTTTAGACTTCACAATATTATTGAACATTCTATATAAGAATTCTAAACAAAATCTTGATCAGAAATATCAATTAAACAGTATATTTGATTTTTTTCTATGCATACTGTTGAATTATGCTAACTTTTATACTTCCTTTCCACTTTATTCACTAGGTGTTATGGTTTGGATCTGAAATGTCTCCCTCCTTCCCCTTGCCAAGTCTCATGAGTTTTGAAGGAAAATGATTTCTGGAGCTGCTGTGCTCATAAGTGGATTTACCCACTTATAAGCAGCTAAATGTACTGTGCAACAGTACATTTAAATGTACAGCAGTACTGTAAATGTACAGCAGCTAAATGTACTGTCAGGAGGTGGGGCTTAGTTGGAGGTAGGTCATGGGGTCATAACCTGCAAAAGTATATTCTTGTCCCCAGTTCCTTCTTCCTCTTCCTACTTCCTGGCTTCCATGGGTAAAGTATCTTTTTCTTTAGTATGCTCACCTGCTATTTCTGTTTTTGAAGAGCTGACCATGGACTGAAATCATGAGCCAAATTAAACCTCTCCTTTAAGTTGCACCTGTTGTGTACTGTATCCAGCGAAGCAAAAGTAACTAAGACGCTAGATTTTGGTAGAACCAAGATAAAAATAATGTCTTAAACTTTCAGTGCTCTTCATGTCATTATTTTTGACATTATTTTTGTATAGACTTCATCATATCTAACAAGTTTTACTGCTTTCCAGCAGTTGTCTTAGACATGCTTTCTTCTTGCGTGAATTATTTTTATTCACCTCTCAGTGTTAAAAGTAAATTTTTACCTAGAATAGCATTATGTGGTACCTTTTGTAAACTTGTAAATGTGTGTCTTAGCATAACCTTCCCTAGTTGGTCTTTGACTGTGATAAAATACATATTCATTCACCAGGAAGGGTTCTGTTTTTTCTACATCATCAATTAACTCTTTTTTGTAGATCAAGTTTAAGATAAAGTAACAGACCTAAATAAAGTGACCTGACCTAAATAAAGCCTGTACTGAACTTGGGCCAGAAGATTCTAGCCTAAGGCTATGGTATATTATTTGTTTTGTTTTTTTTCCCCATTAACTTTATTGGTACATTTTAGGTATAAAATACAGATACATTCATCATTGGGATCTTGTACCATTACATGAGTCTCTTGGTTCTTATTTTTTTTCCCCTCCCCTTGCCCTCCCTTCACCCCCTCAACCCTTCCCTATTTGCAAAGACCTTGTTTCCATTTTTTTTCCTCTTCTCATATTTTTTCCTTTCCCTTTTTCCCCTTCCCCTACCCCTCCCAATTACCCTGCTCTTTTAGACTTTTTCTTCCTGTTACACAGTATCAGTTATACATTTTCTAAATTACAATCTTAAGATCTAGGAGACATTACCACAGATTTTACAGAATTTAAAAGGATATAGAAAGCATATATCAAAAATCTGTTTTGAAATAAATTTGACAACTTCTAAGAAGTACCTTGGAAGACAAATTAATGAAACTAACTCTGGAGGAAATATAAAATTTGAATACCACCTATTAAAGAAAGTATATTCCTAGCTTGAAAACTTACCTATATGACAACAGCAGGCTCATAAACATTTTAACTGATAAATTATATCAAACAATTAAAGCAGAAAAAAGAAGAAACACTTCTCCCCTCATTTTAGGAACTCAACATTGTGCTAATCCTAAAACTGGATAAAGATAATAGAAGAAAAAAGTATGAACATAGATAGAAATTTGTTTAACAAAACAAACTATTAGAAGTGAGATCTGGCAGGATGTAGAAAGTGGTTTTGTTGTAGGGATGGCAGTGTTGGTTCAGCATTGGAAGACCCACCCCTAAAAGTCATCATTTTAACAGAGGAAAGGAAAAAGCCATAGGATCCTGTCACTATTTGGAGAAAAAGTATTGGACTACATTCTACAGTCGTTCATGGTAAAAGCTATGAGGAGACTAGAAGTAGAACAGGAACTTCTCAACAGATTAAAGACATGTACTCCATACTTCCAGCAAGAACGCCTTATATGAATGGAGAAAATACAATGCTCTCTCCTTAAGGTGGGGAACAAGGGCAGATATGCTTACTCTTTATCTGTCCATTAAACTTTGAAACCCAGGCCGCACCAAAATAGTCTGGCAATAAAATGACACAACTACGATAGGATTGGCACGGCAGAAGCAGAATCTTTATATGTAGATGAAATGATCATCTACAGAGAAAATACTAAGAAATCTCTAGGAGCCCCTAGAACTTGTACTTGAATTTACCAGGATTAGAAAACATAAGGTATATATAAAAATTCAGGTCTGTGTATACTTGCTATAAATGAAGAATTGGATACTGAAATTTAAAAGTTATGTAGGAGTACAAAGGACCTAGAAAAGTTGAAAAAACAAAAACAAAAACAGTGTTGGAAGACATTTAGTACCTAATTTTAAGACTTCTTCTAAAGCTACAGTAATCAAGGCAGTGTTGGTATAAGGAAAAACATATAGATCATTGGAATAAAACAGAGAATCTAGAAATAGAACCACACATATATGGTCCACTGAGTTTTGAAAGATTATTTAACATTAGCATTTTATAGACTAGAAACTCAATTCAAGAGCCGAGGAAGAGACAGTGTTTGCAGCAAACGCCACTAGTACACCTGGTATCCGTATATAAAAAATTAACCTCAACTCTTTATTTCCATACATGAAAATAACTTGAAGGGATCTATGAGCCTAAATATGAAAGCCTAAATGTATGAAACTTAAGAAGAAATTATAAGGGAAAATATTTATGAATTCAGGGTAGGCAAGAACTACCTAGGATACAAAAGACATGATGTATAAAAGAAAAAAATTGATAAATGAGATTCCATCAATATTTAGAACTTTAAATGACATCATTAAAATGAAAAGTAGTCCTTAAACAGACCATAGTTACAATGCATATAACCTATGACCAGAATATATAAAGAACTCTTACAGCTCATTAATAGACAACCGAATTAAAATGTAGACATAAGATGATAAATAGCCAGAATAGCACAAGGAATGGTGTGCAACTCTAGAATCAGAAAAATACTAATCAGTACAATAATAAGATTGAATTATACACTCATTAGGGAGATGAAATTAAAAATTTTAAAAGCCTTGTCATGACTTTTTCTTTTTGTTGGATTCTCCCCCTTTGTGTTTAATTTGTCACGCCCCATGGATTCATTCTGCTGGGTTTCCTGGGGTTGTGATCCTCATTGTCTTTTCCTAGGGTATTGTCTAAAATTTTTTGGAGTGCCGGTTTGGTATTCATGAATTTCCTGAGGTGCTCTTTATCGTGAAAGTATCTTATTTCTCCATCAATTTTGAAAGATAGTTTTGCAGGGTCCATCAATCTGGGTTGGAGGCTGTTTTCCTTTAGGGCTTGAAATACATCACTCCAAGCTCTTCTTGCCTTGAGGGTTTGCATTGAGAAGTCTGCTGTGATTCTGATGGGCTTTCTTTTGTATGTGATTTGTTTCTTTTCTCTCACTGCTTGTAGAATTTTATTCTTCTGTTGGATTTCTGGAATCCTAACTATTATATGCCTATGTGTAGATTTCTTTTTATTAAAGTTAGCTGGAGTCCTATTTGCCTCACTTATCTGTATGTCAAGTTCTTTCCCCCTCCTTGGGAAGTTTTTTGCCATCACTTCTGTGAACAGTTTTTTTATGTCATCTGCACTCTCTCCTCTTTCTTTACTGACTCCAATCAGTCTTATGTTATTCTTCTTTGCATCGTCTAGCAGCTGTTGAATTGATTTCTTGTGTTTCCTTACAATTTTAAAGCAATTTTTCTTTTGCTCCTCACTAATTGCAATCTTATCTTCTATATGTGAAATTCTATCCTCACACTGGTTCATTCTGCTGCGCAGACTTTCGATGGAGTTTTTAATCTCCTGGAAATCTGTTTGGTGGATTCCATTTGTTTCCTATGTTGTGATTCCATCATGTTCCTCAGATCCTCTATTTTTTTATCTGTGTCCTCTCTAGATTTAGTAAGCATGTTTTGCACCATGAGCAGAATCTTTGCTGTTATCTGAGTAATTATTTCTGATTTCATTTTTCCCAGATCCTCTTTTGTTGTCAGTTCAGAGAGTCCAAGTGGTTTAGTATCAGATTGTTCCATCTCATTTCCCTTTGGGGTTGCTGTAGGTGATCTGGAAGTCTGTTTTTGAGGCTTGTTTATTTGTTTTCTCATTTCCATGGCGGGGGGTGCTTCTGGCGCCCACGCAACTCACCTTCTCTGCCCTAGCAGCTTGGATGGGAGCGGGGGAGCTTCCTTCCGGGTTCTGGGACTGGTTCAGCTTCTCTGCCCTAGGAGCCTGGGATGGAGGCGGGGAGCTTCCTCCTGGGTGCTGGGACTGGCTCACCTTCTTGCCCCTAGGAGCCTGGGATGTCAGTGGGGGAGCTTCCTTCCAGGTGCTGGGACTGGCTGAGCTTCTCTGCCCTAGGAGCCTGGGATGGAGGCAGGGAGCTTCCTTCTGGGTGCTGGGCATGTTTTTTTTTTTTGGTACTGGGGATCGAACTCAGGTCCTTGAGCTTGCGCAGCAGGTGGCGAAACCACTGAGCTAAATCCCAGGCCCAATGGTATATTATTTTATTGTACTTGTCTTATTGGGACATCCCGTAGAAGATCCTGACTTTTTTTATTGCAGTTTTTGACATGACTGTGGGCCTTAGACTCTCTAGGACTCTTAATTTTCTACTCTTCCAAACCAGATTAGTTCATGATCACTACTAAAAAGACCCCTCTGATTTAAGACCTTCACCTGCCTTAGTATTTGTCTTTTATCTGATGAAGGTGAATTTGGCTTAAGGTCCAGTAAAACACATAGTACCTTCAGATAATTTAGTTCCTTGTCACAGTTAGTCCTACTCAAATTAGACGTGAAAGTGAGCTTATGAGTTCAAAACCTGACTCACCTTCTTGGTGGCTGTTTGACCTAAATATGCCTTTATAAAGTCTTCATTTTCTAATCTCCAAAATGGGTATAAAATCTGTTGCAAGTACAAATAATATTATAATATACAGCTCATTGAAAAGGAAAAGGCTATCTCAATCATTAACTGTATTTAGAAAGCTATTCAACTGTTAAAAATTATGAAATGTGGGGGTTTGGGGGGGAAGTACTGAGGACTGACTTCAACTGCCTTTGCTTAGAGCTATATCCTCAGCTGTTTTTATTTTTGAGACAAGGTCACTAAGTTGTCCAGTCTGGGCCTGAATGTGTTATCCTCCTGCCTCAGCTCCCCTCTGGCTGGGATTATAGATTTTTTTTGGTACCGGAGATCAAACTTGGGACCTTGTGCTTGCAAGGCAGGTGGCGAAACCACTGAGCTAAATTCCCAGCCCTGGGATTATAATTTTGAGCCAAAACTCCCAGATGAGATGTATAACTTTTAGTTATATTGACTTCTGATGAGTGAGACTAATTTTTTAATCATGTGTGTATTTCAAGTATAGGTTTAAAAAACTTAGTACTCACACAAATTATACTGGGAAATGTACTAGGATTGCTACTGTGACACAAATATCTTGATATTGTATTTTAAAATTTAGCAAATTTATCAATAACCAAGATCTCCCCAAAATAAATTATCAGAAACCACACAACAAAACAACTGCTAATCCAGAAAATAGGAAATAGATGTGGAAGGTGTACAATAAGAATTTGAGAAATATGGAATTTATCCCATGGGTAATGTAAAGAGCTCAGAATTTAAGAATGCCAAAGCCCATGTGTGTTATGAGGGCTTTTCCTCAAAGGTGATTATTAACTGCACATCCCACTGCTAGTTACTTTTCTCTCATTGCTGAGACAAAATACCTGACACTCAGAGTTAAAAGGGAAGGGTTTATTTGGCTTACAGTTCATAGAGGTTTCAGTCCATAGTTGGCTGGCTCCAAGGCAGGGATGGCAAACAGGCATCGCAGAGGAAAACAATATGGCATGCACAAGGTAGCAAAGGTAACAAGGGACCTTCACTGAGTCTTTCTGCCTTTTATCCCATCTGGAGGAGTACAGGGATTGGGGCGGTCCTAAACCATTCTCTCATGTATAGTGGTTTAGTGATCACATGCCCTTAATCTCAGCATCACACATTCTAGATTCAGCTACGTCTGACTGAATGAGGCTTTGGGGAGACATCCAGACCCAAACCATATCACCCACAGATGCTGATTATGTACGGTACTGTTTATATCAAAGTGTAAAATGTAGTCAAAAGGTTACAGATCCAATATATTCAAAGGTAATAATAAGAGCTATTCATGCCTAAAAAAATTAACTTAAACCGCATTACAAAAGAATATAATAGAGTTAAGTGAAGTATTATTGAATCTTTATATGAATTGGCTGTGATTAAGTCCTTCACTCACAACATCCTATACACTCCATGACAAAATTTAACTCAAATATTTTAACATGTTTTTGCACAAACACACAACCCCCAAGTGATGAAATTATATGAACTTACTCTAATACAAATAAAAACGCCACAAAAACAACTCTTAGAAATTAACTTGTAAAACTAGAAATAATGTAGTGAATGTTTTAATTGTAAATTAGTGTCCACTGACAGGGCCTTAGAGAATTTAAAAGTCCAACATCAATTGATAATTGGCAAACAAAAGACAACTCAAGATGTTAATTATTTGAATTAAAGCAAGAGAAATTTCATTCTAAGTGGAAAAGGAGTAGTATTTCATAAAGTAAATGAAAAACAGGGTATAAATTACTATTAGGGTATATTAATTTATAATATTAGTTATGTTAAGCATTTAATTGCATATTAATATTGTTTAAAATAAAATAAGTTGATTTAACACTGGCTAACAAAAAATCATATTAAAATTATCCATAAGACAATGCATTTATTTTTTTTAATTTTTTATTTTTTTGGTACCGAGGATCAAACTCAGGTCCTTGCGCTTGCGCAGCAGGCGGCGAAACCACTGAGCTAAATCCCCGGCCCAACAGTGCATTTAAATATATTCAGTAACAGCATTAATAAACCAGATATTATGTAACATTTGGGATTTCATGAGTACTTATTCATTTCAAGATAGGTATCATCAATTTATTTAAAGTTAAAATAAGCTAATTTGGAATTATGTTAATCAATATTAGTGCAATTAATATTTTTACACTAATCATTAATTTTAATTTTGTTAAGTACATTTATTGGCCTAATACAGCAAGTATGTTTACACATGGTATATCTCCCCATCTCTGGAAATTTCAAAAATACATATTCTCTCCCTCTCTCCCTCTCCCTTCCTCCCTCCCTCCCACCCTCCACCCCAGCTGGACTCAAACTAATGGTGATCCTTTTCCTCAGCCTCTTGAGTGCTGGGATTACAGGGGTGTGATATACAATGATAATAACACACATCAAAATATACAATGAATACTTACTATATACTAATTTAATTCTCTATGATTTTAAATCTCTATTTCACAGATAAAAAATAAAGGCTCAAAGGGGTTTAACAGGTATGTTTCATGTCAAAGCTCATGCTTCTGTTAATTTACATTATAATGTAATGTCTTTATAAAAGACAGATGAGTTGTACAGTTTAGAGCAGAATACCAGGAAATAAGATTATTCCTTTTAAATAGTAATAATAAAACCAAATTAACATCTGAAATGAGTAAATTTCTTGCATCATAAAATGTAGTATAGGCCAAATTGCAACAATGAGTGATTTCTTCTTCAAAAATAAAAGAATTATATATATTTAAAGATAATGTAATAAGATTCTATACAAAAATAAAGGTCTAATTGAGGCAGCCATGGTTATTGCATACACTGATAGTCAGCACAGCTGATATAGTTGAAAGAATTAAGAGTAGGTATGTTATGTATCTTGGATTTTTGCTGGGAAAGTACGAGTCAGCAATGTCACAGAAGCTCTATGAATTGTTATGAGAAGCAGAAAACTGAAAAGAAATGAATGTTTGATGAAAAAAACTGAGAAACTTGGCAATCAATTACTGTTCTCAAGCTCTTCTATTACTATTGCTAATTCTGTGAAGTGCTAATTCTGTCAAAATAACAAAAATATATAAAGCAGTTAAAAGAAAAGGTAAACATGTTCAATATCAATTCTTTTCCTAGTATTAAAGGCAAATTTTAACTTTAGCAAACAATATTTTGAAGGTATTAAAGGGCTTTTTATATCAATTCTTTCAGTGCACAGTACAGAAAAATAGAGAATTTAACTAGTGATCTTGTCATTAGCATTTTAAATTTTATATCTGCAATTACACATATTTTAATTAGACTAATACATTCAAATAGCAATTCAGTAATAACTTGTAGTGCTGCCCAATACCCATATCACACATAACTTTCTCATTTCAACAGGAATAGTGAAACTGCACTCAATAATGATATCAAGGTTAAACCACAAAAACAAAAACAAGCAACACTAGAGCAGTAAAGCAGACTTCTTCAATCTTAGTTCAGGACTCCAGGGAAGAAAAATAGCTAAGAGTTATTATTAGTAAAATATTGTGTATATAATGAATGAATGTAAATAAGACATTTCATTGATTATTTTCTCTGAGATAAAGAAAAGACCCAGCTCTAGTCTTAAACTTTTGATTCATTTAAGATATCTTGTAATTCAAATAATGAATTCATGTTTATTGAACTACTCTGGACATCTCAATAATATCTTAGTTTTCCATATTCTATCTGAGAATAAAATTTTGCAAAACTATCTGCCAAGAAGCTGCTCAGCACTCCACATAAATAAATGTTCTTTATTCAATAATGGAATCTTTCATTGTCTGTGGAATTACATAGCAAATTTATAGTATTAAAATTATTACTATTTTAAAAATTTGTTTATATGCCTTATAAGTTACTGAAAAAGATACAAACACACACATGAAATTTTAGGAATGACTAGCTCCCTGTTCTGTTGCTATACAGCATGTTACAGAAGTTATGTAGCTGAAGAAAATTAATATATTATGTTCACTAAGAGGGACATCTATGTTACTGACAGACACTTGCCTCTGAAAGTAAAGCAAAGAAATAATCACATAAAAAAAATAAAAAGCACACAAGCATCTCATGGGACTGTATAAGTTTGGGGAATGGGTTCATGTATATGAGACCTTTTACACAAGCCCATAGTTTTTGGAATATTTGATTAAATGATGTCCTGCTGCCATCTTGAATTATTATTACTTTTTTTTTCCAAAAGGGGCTCTGCATTTTTCTTTTAAATTGGGTTCTGCAGAAAATTACACAGCAAACTCTGCCTGGGTTTGAATTATAACTTCATGGTTTCATATGTGTAAAGTCAGCTTAAGCCTTAACTTCATCTATTCTTAACAAAGACACTCAATTGGTATGGTTGGTAGGGAGTATGAAATACCATATATGAAATAATGGGGATAGAACCTGACATAAACGACTAAAGAGAGAAATGAAATAAAATGGGGATGCAATAGTCCTTGTTATTATTTCTAGGGATCTGAGACATTAAAAACAACCATAAATCATAGTTAGGTATAGATATAACTGAAACTGTAATACTTACAATCCATATATCTGTGGAGCAATTTCTAGTCTGTTCAAGTGCATATAGAGCTCAATATCATGCTTCTTCAGTAGATGATCCTGGATCTGGTTGACTTTAGTAACAATAGCAATTGTTGGTCCTAAGTCCTGTGGTCTAGCAAAGGGAATGGGAGTCATCAGAGTTTCTTTCCCCTATAAACAGGAAAAATGTATTATTTCAGTATGAAATGAACAAATACTGCATATGGATATTACTATTTATCAAACAGAGTTAAGAACAATAAAAGCTATTTTAGTGATTTCATCACAAATGCTTAAAATGAGCAATGTCATACTGATACATAGATGACTGCACTAATAAATGAACAGCCAGGAAATGCCTGCTAAAATATATTCATTTGTACTTTCTTGAATACTTTCTGTTGTTGACAGTAAACATTACAAGGTGATTTTGGCTAAATGTGCTGGTGGGTGGCTAACACAAACTATCCATGGCTAGCTTATCTGATCGGTCATGGTATATTAATGGAACACTTTGAAGAAAATTTATTTGTTGTTGAATAAAACATAAACATGAAAAACAGCAAATGAAAACTGTTTCACTTGAATTATGAAAACTACATTTAAAAAGGCCAGGAAAATGTTTTCTAATTATCGTTTTGTCAATTTAAATAGCTGAGTAAAATGATTTTAAACTCTCCAGACTAAAAGTATACTTGACTTAAAAAATAAAATCTGCATAGAGCTAAAAGTAAAACTTCCTTTCTGGCTATCCACTATCTGATATTAAGAGAAATATCACTAACTTCTATAATTCTTTCACGTGAGCTTCAAGTTTCCATATACTCCCTCAAGTCTGATCACTTTCCTTATTATGCCCTTCCTTTCTTCTAATGCTCAGTCCACAGTTTCTACCTCTTAATATTATTAGCCTTGCTCTTTGTTATTTTCAGTCTACCACGAATTTGAAGATTACATACCTAGGACAAATTATTTCTGTTTTTCAAAAGCTACTCTCTTATATAGCATTGGTATTCATTTTATTCTCTATATGTTATCACTTAGTGATTTCAATCTTACACAGTGTGCTTGAGTAATAATGTATATATTAACTCACTAGGATAGTAACAAAATACATAATAATTTTATAACTAACAATATTGCATGAATCATAAACTTTATGTAAAGTTTCTACTCATATGAAATCTTTATAGTGCCTTTGTATTCAGCCAGTAAGAGATACATTTTAGAACCCCAGCTTCCTTGTTATTCCATTAGTATTTTCATAATGATGATTAAATACTAGATATTACAATAAAATGATTATGTACTATTCTCTGATGCTTACTGAAGTCATTTGTTCATTCAAATACTGTGTACTGAAAAAAATATGTACTCTAAGATTTACCTTTTGAGTATCATGTTCAAAAGTAGAAAACCAAGGTTCAGCAGTTTCCATCAGTTGTGAGAACATTGCACTAAAAAATTAGAAAAATAAAAAGTGCTGTGCTTAATCTTCATGCAGGTAATAATCATATAAAAAATGTAATAGTTTTTGCACTTACTAGGCATCGTGTTCCAGATACTCAGGGTTCAAGAGAGTTTTCATTTCCTCACTTTAAAAAAGCAATACAAGCAATCAAAAAGGGTAATTTTTTAATAATTGAAGTGGATGCATAGTTTTCCCTATTCTACCTGCATAAGACAACTTTCAGATAATGTGAAAATGAAAAAAATTAGCCTTTTAAATAAAAACAGCAACTCCATTAACAAATGAAATTTTTTCTTTCTATAAAGATCAAAAACAAATTAGCTGCCTTGTCTGTGCCACAATAAAGTAATTATTCCAAATAACAAATACAGAATGTGACAATATTTTCCTTAACTATGTGCGATCTAAAATAATTTATTACTTCAGTCTATCACTTGTCATAAAAAGAAATATATATATACATATATACACACATATATACATATATATAGTTATTGATGGATTAGGCAATATCAAAATGTTAATTTCTTTTAATGGCTTCTATTTTTATTTTATCTTCAATTAATAAGTGATAGAACCTTTTACAAATCTACTTTAGTGTTGCTTTTACATTGCAATGGACTGAAATAGCTGAAGAAACATGACCTACTCATTTTAAAACTATGTTCAATCATCTATACATTTCTGTAAAGTATATTCCGCATGCACTTATCTTCAAAAAATAAAACTGGTACAAAAACATGATCCAACATTAACTTCATCCTTATTATTTAGAAGTGAAGTGATGGCAATTAAGAAGCAGTTACTCATGGGGCCGGTGATTTAACTCGGTGGTTCTGACACCTGCCTCACAAGCACAAGGTCCTAGTTCAATCCCCAGTACCAAAAAAAAAAAAAAGCAGTTACTCTTGTCAGGATCCAATAAAGTCAATAAAATGAGAAAAATTTAAGACTATATATGCTTAGCAAAAAGGCACTGTAATATTAAAAAGATTACATAGTTAGACATGTGTGATGCTATCTGGCATTATTTTCTGCATATAGGTGGGTGAGCCCATGGAACACTGAACACAGACAATGCCTTACAATCCTACAGTTCTCCACACCCAAAAATGTTACTTCTCTGGCCAATTAGATAAGGTTTCTTCTTAGTTAGAAAATGAATTCCAACAATTACCTAAGTTAAGTACAATTATAAAAGTCATTTGCAGGAAAGCATAACTAAATTTATTTCAAAAACATGAGAAACCATTTTATTTATAGACTGAGGTCCTTTGTAACACTGTTCCTTTATTGATGAACTAAACTGAATCAAAGCTGATGAGGAGAAAGAATCTCATAAAGTTCTTAATTCAGCTTATAGTGAAAAGTGAGATACTAAAGGATAGTATACTATATATAAATAGTTAATCATTAGCACTTTTGTCATTACTATAAACATTTCCTTTTCTTGACCTATTATTATGTCTTTCTTTCTTTGGCACAGACCTAAGAATTTCAAAGATATGATTTCAAATTTGCCCTACAGCTAAATTAGCATTAGAAGTATTGAGTGGAATTAACAAAGAGTCACACAAAACAAAATCAACTGTTCACAACTTATGAAACATAGAAACACCTTCAATTTAAAAATTTTTGAGGTTGAAAGAAAAAAAAAGAGCAGTACGTTGAGGGCTGAAAAAGATAGATGAATCTCACAAAAACTTGCCTGGGCTGTGCAGACTCACTGGCATGCAGAAAAGCTTGGTGGTCACAGTGAAGGATAAAGACTATAGGTGCTAACAACTCATGCATTCCCTGAAACACAAGATCAAGAGAAATGAATGAGAAAGATATTGGGAATCCACTAATGGACAATATATTAACCTAAATGTTTTTTTTCAATGGATTTCTGCCACCAAGATGTTTGTAGTATACACAAAAGCATAAACATGGTATGTTTTAGAATTTGATTTCAATTCAACCACAGCATGTATTCTTTAAAACATGAAGAGAAGCTCTTTTTTAAATGACATGACAAATAATAAACTGGCATGGCAGACAACCTTGCACCTGTCAGTTGCTCAAGATCTGTACTCATAAATATGAATTTCATTTATGCAAATTATAATCATGTGCTACAGTGTAAAGAACTGCACTGAAGAAGGGCAACTAAGAACTGCAGACCTCAGGAAATTACATCCAATGTTTTCATTATGTAATGGCTCCAAATTAGGATGTCTGTAGATTTAGGAAGAGCTAAAGTCATGTAGCTGGGAATGCTGGATAATAAAAGAAATAATCTTTAGCAGACAATGACAGAAAACAAAGTTTTTCAACTGGAATTTTCAACGTGCTTAATCAGAAAACTCATTTTTCCTTGCCTCCTTCAATTACAGGTTAACTTTCAATTTATTTAATGAGCATATCAATAAAATGTTTTTCCTTATATTGGGGTTCAAATGTATATTACACAATTAGGCACTGAAACAAAAAGGTACAAATGTTAGTTACTAAGATATCTTTAAAAATTATTTCAAAAATCTGTTATTTACTCGTTTTGTGGGGACATAAGTTCTTATACTACTGTAAATAGCCTTATAAATTTAATTTTTCTTCCCCTTTAAACATAAAATACCATATTGTAGCAAATAAACATAGATTATATTTTTTGGTCACCATTTATAGATATTTTTAAGAACAATGATGCTGGGTGTGGTGAAACACACTACAGTCCCAGTACTTCACAGGTTAGGAGAGGCTACCCTGGGCTACATAGGTGAGTTCAAGGTCTGCTTGGACTACCATAGTGAGATGCTGTTTCAAAAAAATCAAAACCAAACCAAACAAACAAAAAAGAACACTGGATTTTTGAATCTAAAAATCTGTTAAACTGCATAGTTCTTGTTACTCAGTTTGTTAGCTTACAGGTTTATTACTAGGTATTCTTTCTTTCTTGGTGGTGGTAATCTTCTGAATTGGTCTTTCTTCCTTTGTTTTATGGCTGCTTTAATAAGAAATAGTTCTTATTTAAGTGCATCTTTCTGCCTTCTTTAAATGTCTTCTCTCTAGTTTCTGCAACACTACACTCTCTAGACGTTCCATCTATTCAAGCATCACTTGTTATTCATTTATTGCAATTATTACTGAGTACCTACATACGCTATGGATACAAAAAATGAATAAGATGGGGTGGTTCCAAACTTTGATGGAGCCTGCAGTCTAGAGAGGAAGATATACAATGATAAAATGAGCACAGAAATTATTATACAATTATAAACCATAAGTAGCGTATGTATGCATGTATGTATGTATGTATGTACAAAGATGTGTATATACTCTCTGTCCCCATGGGTTTTGCTTTGGTGAATTCAACCATGGATCAATAATATTAGAAAAGTGGGCCTGGGATTTAGCTCAGTGGTTCTGCTGCCTGCCTTGCAAGCACAAGGACCTGAGTTCGATCCCTGGTACCAAAAAATAAATAAATAAATAAATAATATTAGAAAAGTAACTGAAAAGTATATACAAAACATGTGGTCTTCCTTGTCATTATTCTCTAAATAAAACAGCTTAACAACTATTTGCATAGTATTTATATTGTATTAGGTACTATAAGCAACGTAGAGATGATTTAAAGTATACATGAGAAGGGGAAAAAATAAAAACCAAGAGAGATTACATAAAGGTGCAATTTTCCAATGATGAATGGCATTATGTTGTATACCTAATTTAAAAAAAATAAAGTATACAGAGAATGTATATATACATATATATATTATATGTAAACAATATGTCATTTTATACAAAGAAATTGAGCAACCACATATTTTGATATACACAGGGGGATCCTGCAATTGTTCCTAAGGGACAAATGTACACATGAACCAAAATTTTACTATAGGCCCAGCATAAAGGATTTCATTACACTTGACTGATTCAATGAAATACCTACCACCTAATATATTTCATACTAAAAAAGTTGAAATAAAATATGAAAAAAGAACAATATATTTCAAATTAATAGAGGATGTTTCTGTAGAAAAAAATTAAGAATCCAATGAGCACTGTTAAGACAAATTCAGTTTTGAGTTTCACCTAAACGAGAACTTTATTGATACTTTTAAGAGACTGAAAGAGACCTTAGATTGTTTTTGCTCGCAATTCTAGACTAGTAAAACCTGATTAAAGATTAACTGCAATGAACTGGGAATATAGTTGAGTGGCACAATACTTGCATAGCCTGTGTAGTGGTACAATAACTACCTAGCCTGTGTGGACTAGCCTGACTTAGATACTTAGCACTGGAAAAAACAAAAAATTACAAGTAGCAAGTATATAGATATCTTTAAAAGACAAGAGATAAATCCAGAAAATATATTCATAAATTCAACAGGATATAAATTTGACAAGACACAAATATATATATATTTCAGTATACTTCTTGGTTCACAAAATGTATATTTTATAAATATAAATGTATATAAATCTATATTCTTAGCATTTCTGCTTGCTGAAATTCTTCATCCCTGCTAGCTCGTTAGTAGTCACTGCACTCCAAACTCATGCCAGTTGAAAAAAAAGGTATCAACAGCCTGTAGGCTCACAAAATTGAACCTGTTCTTTTATCTGCCTGTGCTCATTTAGCCCACCAAGCAGTCTTTATTAAAGCTGAGGCATCAGGCAGTCAAAGTTCATTAATACCATTTATATAATCTCTGCAGTTTCAATTAACTCAGCAAGACATTCTACTACATGATAACAGTCTCATTAATTCAATAAAACCCCATAACTATTAACAATATGGTCGATGTTAAACGGGGTGTCACCTAGTACAAAATAATAGCTTTAACAGCTTGTGATGAAACTCAAGGTTTTTTCTCAAATTTAATCTGGCTAAATATTCAGTCCTCTACAGCAAGGTATTATTTCTTTGTAAAGAATCTATAGGATTTTAAACATAACAGGGAGTAATTAGGTCTTTTTAAGTGAAATTCAGTATTAAGCTAATAACACTTTCTTATTCAGTAATTGATAGGGTTTGTCTAAATTATTAACAATTGGATCTTCCATATTCTTGCCTAATCTTTTAATATAAAAATGGTTTATATACACCACAAATGGCACAGTGTGATGTTATTGTTTTCCTTGTCCATAGAACTTGTTTCTCTTATTGTAAGACTTTCTTGATTTATGTTTTTCTTTAAAGAAAAATAGGAAACAATGCTTAACTTGGGAAATTTAATCTTGATTTAACTCACTATCATTACATATCTTTTCCTGTGAGGAATTTTCAAATATTTGAAAGTAGGAGATAGACATAAGAACAATAGCCAATACAATGATGAATATTCTGAGCTACTAAAGTAACTAATGATGCAGAACCATTTAACTCCAGACTTCATGCTACATGGGTTATTAACACCTTTATAGTTTAAACCATTTAGAACCATGCCTTCTATTATTTAGAGATTTTCTCCCGCAATCTCCTTTTTCATTTGTTTTTGGTCTTCTGATTTGTGTATGACTTTCAGTAGCCTATTTTTTATGCAAGGGCATTTTTTTTACCCCAAGATTACACAAATGTTTTCCTAAATCTTTTTCTACTATTTTTATATACTTTTAGTTTTCACAATTATATCATTAGTCCATCTGATATTATTCAATAATGTATAATTTATTCTTTTTCCTAGTTAGAAAATCAATCTTAGTAAGTAAAAGTTCTTTTCCCTGTATTATTAGGATTCTATATATAACTGGAGCTGTTCCTAAATTTTTCCACTGAACCACAGGTCAATTCTTATACTATTGCATTATTTTGATCTCAGAAATTTCTTTTACTTGTTTTTTTTCCTGGTGATGGAGATTGCTCCCAGGACATGGTGCATGCTAAGCATGCATCCTAAAAAAAACAGAACAAAGAAAAAAAAAACAAACCTCTCTACCACCCCCATCACTGACCTTTTATAGAAGTTTTACAGAAATTTTGGGGAGGATGTGGAGAAAGGGAATTGGTGGGACTATAAAGTACTAAAGCATTATGGAAAACTATATGGGAAATCCTCCCAAAATTACAGATAGATCTATCATATAATTCAGCAATCCTAGTTCTGGTTATATATCCAAAGGAAATGAACTCAATATGTTGCAGAGACATCAGCAATCCCATGTTCATTGTTATATATTCACAATAACTAAGAAATAGAAACAACCTAACTGTCCGTCAACAGATGAATAAAGAAAATGTGGTATGTATAGAAAATGGAATATTATTCAGCCAAAAAAACAGAAAAATTTGAGGGTCACTATGGTAAGTGAAAGAATTCACAAGGAAATGACAAATGTTTCAGCAGGAAAAAAATAATTTTAATATTTAGTAGGCACTAAATTTAAAATAAGCGTGTCCAATCTTCAAAAAACACATTTAGATTAATACTAGATTAATACATTTCTATATTAATTTGGAGAGAAGCAATATTGGTAAAATCCTCTGAGCTAAAACCATGTTATTATTTTTGTATTCAATTCTTGCTTTATATCCTTTGACAACATTTATAGTGTTCTTCAGATAGCTTTTATATGTCTACATTCAAGTTTATCTATAGACATTTTATACTTTTTCATTATTAGTGAGTTTTTTTCCCATTTCCAATTTTAAAGAGCTACTGTCAACATGCAGTTGACAGTTACTAGTATTTAAAAAGATAAAATTATTTTCTGTGTTTATTTTATGTAATAACAAATATATATATACATAATATAAATATATTATTTAGTATAATTGTAGTCTGACTTGGTTTACCATTTTTTAATCTATAAAGCTTATTTCAAATTAAATATATAACTTTTTCCACAGGTGATTTGTTACATTAAAGTTCAATGGTTAACAATAAGATACAACTTTTGATTCTTTGGGATTTATGAATTTTGTTTCCATTTAATACATAATTGGGAAATAGAAATGATTCAAGTATGTATCTCTTCATTGGAACACAATAAACTTTAATAGAAAACCTAGATACATCCTTATATACTGTGGTAGACTGATTAACGTTCAACTTGTATCACCCAGCTGAACTGAATCAGCCTGGTTTGGGTGAGGAAGATCCACCTGAAGATTGTTGTAAATACCCATAAAAAGAGAACTAGAGGGCCAGGGATTTAGCTCAGTGGGTTCACTGCCTGCTGCACAAGCTCAAGGACGTGAGTTCAGTCTCCATACCCCCCCCCCCCCCCCGCAAAAAAAGAGAGAGAATTGGAGGGGAAGATCTTGGCCTGTTGATTTTCCAGGAGAAGCTTGCTTCGGATGGTTTTCCTGATGCGAATGAGGCTGTTCTCCTTGGAGGAGGAAATTGGGGCTTGGGGCCTTGCTGTCTCTGGGAATGGCTGCTGTTTTCAGTCAGGGGAGCTCTGATCTTCACTGTGAGTCACTTCCTGGCTCCAATGTGGATCTCTTGGCTTGGTGGGACAAATCCTTTATCCCACTAGCGTAGGTTTTCTGGCTTCCACCGATGGCCTTTGGGCCCCCAGGTGAAGATCCTCAATACAGACAAGCATGAGACATTGCCGTGGGCTCTAGGCCACTGGCTGGACTCGTGGAGGATACTGCCTTGGACCCTAAAGCCTTTAGCTGGACTTGTGTAGGAAATTTCTGGGATCCAGGCCCTCAGCTGGATTCCTTGGGCCCCTAGTGTGCAGTTAATCTCTCTTGCATTCCTTCCGATTTGACTCTTTGGGTAATTATCATAAAATAATCTTGTAAATTATGTGTCCTGTATTTAATTTATTCCCTTGCCAAATCCTGCTGACTACAACATATACTAATCAATTTACATTTCAAAACCCCCAAACAATCCAATAAGCTTCTTTGCTTTGGTAGTAAGATAAATCAAATAACAGAACCAAAAAATAATTTTCAAAATATATAAGATAACTTCTTTTTAAAAAATTTATCTTGTGGGAGTGGGGATGGAATTCAGGAGTGTTCTACTTCTGAGCTATAATCCCTAGACGTCTTTAATTTTGTTTTTTCAAAAAGTTTTGCTAAATTTAGGCTAGCTTTGAACTTAGGCTAGCTTTGAACTTAGGGTCCTCTTGGATAGCTGGGATTAGTTTTGTGCTACCATGCCCAGGCCACCCACTGAAAAAAAAAAAAAATGAAACTTCTGAAGTTCTATTACTAGTAAGTATTAAAGAGTACTTGATTATTTTTTACATGACATGTCACATATTTATAAATGCTGTACTTAGAAACAATATTTATATATACAAGTCTGAAAAGTTTATTACTAGACTGGCTTCAAAGATGCTATTTATAAAACAATTCCCAAAAGGTGAAAAAAGATACGATACAGAAGACAATTTGGTGGAACATCTTAAAATGAGGAAGAGGCATATGTGCTTCGGTGAGCTTACTTTTCTAACTATACAGCTGACAAGCAGCACTCGGATTGCTTTAGCATTATGATACAACTCTAGATATAATAAAGGTTGCATTATTGCTGATCATTTGTCAAGCTGTATAGAAAAACTTAAACCAACGGATGCCACCTGTAAGATATTTTCATTACCTGTTTATAAAGTAACTGCTCGTTTTCTCTAGCATAACAGAAAAGAACATCTGTAAGAATTTTTCTCACATTTTCTTGTTGGAAAAACTGCATTTCAGGAAACCTGAAAAGAAAACACAGAATTGAAACTGACTAGCACAGTTTCAAGAATCACTCTCAAACTCTTATCTCTAAGAGATACCAAGGGCTGCTTCGAGTTATACAACTTTTTACTTGCCATGTAAGTAATATCAATAATGAGTTCTAAAAAATGGGTGGCTTAGGGAAATGATTATATCCCAGGGATATATGATACCCTTCAACATCTAAACATTAAAAATTTCTTCACAGACAGAAGTCTCTGGACATGCAAATACAGCAGTTTTAGAAATGAATTATAGCCTACCTATTTGGGGATAAGAGTTTGCTTTGTTTCATAAAAAAACAGAATGTAATTTTGTAAATATACCAACTTTTTAAAGTAATCATTGTCATTGTCTTTTCTTGACAAAAATCTGATTAAAATTACACATGACCACACTGTCAGTTTCATCAGCTTAAGCTATACACCTCAAATAGAAGAAAACTTAGTAAGCACTGCTTAAATGCTCAAAAATTGTACCATTTTTTATAAGTGCTTTGAATAGAAAAAGGGCAGAAAATCTGAAGAAAGTGTAAAAAGTTATAAGAATATAAAACTGCAAGAACTCAAAGAAGCATAATGATGCAATACACATAAAGATGCAATATACACTGAATGTGTAAGGGCTGAATGTACAAGGCCTCTTGCTAAGAATGGACAGTTTTGTTAGGACAAAGGTTTGAAAAAGAATTCTGGGGAGAGGAGAAACATGGAATAAGAATGGGGAAGGTAACTAAATCAAAAGAAAAGCTATGAAGGTATGAAAGACAGTGAGTATTTCAACTGTGCAGCAATGCAGGAAGGAAAAGAAAATTCCATGAAGTACTGCCAGTTGGAAGCAAGACAGTGTGGCAGAAGAAAAGATGGAGCAGACCTGTGAAGAGTTCTGAATGCTGAATTTACAACCAAGGAAATAATTCAGTGTTTCTAAATTTTTGAACAGTGAAGTGATAAAGAGACTAGGCTTCTAAGTAGGAATAAGTCTGAGAGTGGAAAGTTCATAGAAAGGACATAAAATAAATTAAAGGGAAGTGAAAAATTCACAAACCTGAGAAGAAAAGCCTGTGTTCAAATCATGTTGCACTATATCAGCTATAGAACCTTGAGAAAGTGACTATACACTGCTTCATCTATTAAATATGGATAATCATACTGATAATATGATCAAGATGAAATCATGTGAAAATACTAAGAACTGTGCCTGAAACATAGTGGATGCTTAGGAATAGAAGTTATTATTAAGCATTGAGTAACAGTACTTTACATAATGAAAAGGTAAATCAGGTGGCTCTAGAATTTAAAAAAAAATAAGAGAAAATACAAGAGAATGGAGAAGACTGCCTAGAGCATGAAGGCATGTGGCATTACTGAAACAGAAAAACATTCCTCAATGGAGTCTTTGAGAAAGGAATAATACCTATTTTACTTCCTATTTTAAAGGTTTCCTGCCTCCTATTTATAGAAATCTTAGGTGCTTTATGCTTCATTCTGGTCCTGTCTTGGCACCCCTAAGAGTTTTAACTTTCTCTAATCCAGGCTCAGTTTCTTGGTAAATCATGCTAGAGACTGATGATACATATCTTCTCTGAAACTAATTTTTAAAATGAATTCAGTTTCATTTTATTTTCATTTGCTCATTTAACTTTTGCTTGAAATACCCTTTGATGTGGAACTGGCCCCAGACTCTGGGAATTTTTGTCTTTTCAGCAGCAGCAAGGGAGCCTCTCTGAGGAGCCAGTAAACAAACTAAGGACTTGAGCAAGATGACTCCACATCTCTACATCAACCTTAATGCAATGACCATCCAGGCACTCCCCACCCAGTCATGCAAGTTCAAGTAGGGGTACACAAGTGACTTCAGCAAAATTAACCAGAAGGTAGTTCAGAGTAAACCTAATACATCACAGAAGTCAAAGAAGTTCCAGAAAGACTTCCAATGGACTAAAGCAGGAAAGATACACACATAAAAAAATTAAATGATTTATTTGGGACCAAAGAAATTTGCTAAAGCCTTAGAAAGTCAAGTATTCCAAATGAAAACAATCAGGATGAAAGAGAGGTAAGTGGTTGATAAACTGTTTTACATAAATTTTGGGGAGGAGAGTAACTCAGCTATAAAGGTAACAATACAGCAATACTTTTGAAAAATAAAATTTCTCCCCCCTTCCTCATTATATGACTTAAAGTATCCCTCTCTTTAAGTAGGGTTCATGACCAAAGGTTTGGATCATCTGGCCTACCAATTATATTGGAAAATTTTCTATGTAAACTGACGCAACAAAATGTGCTTTGCCTTTCCAACATGAATGGATTATGATAGAAAGTTTTGCAAACTGATACACTTATTTGGCAACAAACATCCATAAACTATATGGTAACAGTTTAACACCTAAACACTACAAATGTAAATTATATTATATAAGAATTCATACTTTCATTTTAATGCATATTAACCATTTGCAAAAGAAAAAAAATGAGATTTACAAGAATTAAATTGCATATAATTTAAATTGGCCATGTTAGCAAATATCCAGTCAACTGAAAATGTATATGAGTCAGACATATCTATGAAAGAATACAACATCTACAATTCTACTCTACAATGCTAAAGTGTCATTTTATGACTTGTTTTCTAAATTCTGATGAAGATTCAATAGCATCAAATAAGGTAAGAAGATGTTGAACAGTTCTGAAAAAAAACTGCTTTATTTGAAACAATAATAAAAAACACACAATACTGTACTCAACCAAGGTAGATTCAACAATTGTTGAGATTTTGAAAAATCAACAATACTCAAAAATTTCATGTCAAAAAACTAAAAAAGATTTAAAACTTCAGAAAACACAGAGTAAGGAAAAAAAATCAGAATCAAAACTAGAAGCTCATGATACATTCAAACTAAGATATCCAACAGAAAATAAAAGGAAGAAAAATCACACTAAGTCTGGACTTAAAATAAATTGTTATAAATAGGAACAAGTCAAGAGAATTTATTTTTGCACTTGGCCAGAAAATGAAAATGGGACTGTGAAGTGATGGTAGGACTCAGAACATAGAGGACAGCCAAAGGAAATATTCCATGATGAGCCCCTCCCCACAAAAATCTAAGATTTTTTTTTTTTTTTTTTTTTTGGTACCGGGGATCGAACTCAGGTCCTTGCGCTTGGCGCAGCAGGTGGCGAAACCACTGAGCTAAATTCCCGGCCAAAATCTAAGATTTTTACTTGATGGAAAAAAAGTGATTATTTTAGGTTTAACTCTATTGATCAGTAGTTTCTTAGATATGTGAAGGAATTAAATATGAAATTACCAAGGAATTAAATATGAATTACCAAACCTCAGTAGTGTCTCTCTATGCTAATAACATAATTTTCAAGAAGAAAAATCTCATTCATATTAGTTACAAAAAATACTTAGGAATAAATGTGGGGTGCCATGTTGTTTCCTAAAAATGGAGTGCTAAGTGGGTATATAAAACTCACATTTATTTTTTAGGAGTATTTCTATTGATGAATGATTTATTTTAATTTTATTATATTATACAATGTGTACTTAATAGGAAAATAAAATTAAATTGCATTAAATTTTTAATATGCAATGAGTGTTTAGAATAAACACCATCATTTTTATCAATTGTTTATTCGCTTCCAAGTTCTAAAAAGTAACAAATAAATAGTATCCTATGTGAACAACAATGACAATAAAAATAAAACACTACCACAAAAATAATCTTTACTTCAATTCTTCACACATGAAAAAAGCATGTTCCATACACAAGCATTGCTTACACTGATAGCACAAGTTTTGTTTTCCTGTCTTCTTTGGTAGGACATACTTGACATCTTTCTGGTCTTCCTGCTTTTTTTAGGAGGTTCTTGTGATGGTTTGCCTGTCTGTTCACTGGTCTGCTCCAGAATTCTTCTGCAGAGTTCTTTGGGCAGATACATACTGTTCTTCCTCTGTTGTAATTATCATTTATCAATTCCAGTCCCAATCTTCTAAGAAAATTTTTCTGTGATATTTTGTGCTTGTTATTTTCTTTGTAAACTATACAACTATTTATGCTTGACATGTTTAGGATCCAGTAAAACATAATTATTGGCTAACATTTTATATTTCGAGTGACAGCATAGTTGCTGCATAACTTGTCAGCATCACCTTTTGTTTTCTTGTAAAATGTGACCATTTCTGACTCCATTTGTGTTGAAGATTCACTATCAATCTTTTTTTTTTTCTGGTTTGGTTTGGTTTGGTTTTTGAGACAGAATCTCACTATGTTGTCCAGGCTAGCCTTGAACTTACTATGTAGCACCAGTTGACCTTGAACTCACAGGTTCTACTGCCTAAGCCTCCAGGTATGTATCACCATGCCTGGCTTCACTATCAATCTTAGCATCATGGTGTAACACTGACAGAATCAATATCACTTTGCTTTTCTTCACCATAGAGGAGGCCAATGTTATATCTTTCTGAAATTCAAAGATTGTACTATACATTTCTCTATTGTGATCTTGCAACATTTATTTGGGAATATCTGCTTTACTCTTGTAAACAGTTCCTGTGCTGGTCACCTGGTGTCCTTTGAGCAAGTGTAGCATTAATGGTTAACTAGTGAACCAATTGTCGAATGTGACATTTTGGTTACTTTTTGAAATAGTGCAACAAGTCTGTTCACAACATTATATAGTTTATTACTGCAAAAATAAAGACCTAGTGGCTCAGTTCTAGAATAAATTTCTAAGCTCAAGGTGTAAAATGTCTTCACATCTAGCAGGTCATATATTTTTATACTGTATTTGGAAGGTTTATTTGGCATGTATTGCTGAAGCCTTCAACAACCATGAAATGATGCAAATTGTTCATCAATTGTTATATATTTGGATGGTATAGATGGTGGGTTAACTAATGGTCAACTTGGAATGTCCAACTGAACTGAATCAGTGTAGTTTGGGTATGGAAGACTCACCTGAGGATTGTCGCTAATCGCATAAAAAGAGAACTAAGGGAGAAGATCGTGGGTTGTTGATTTTCTAGAAGCTTGCTGCAGGTGGTTTTACTGATGCAAACTTGGCTGTTCTTGTCCATGGAGGAGCTCGGGGTCTCACTGTTGCTGGAAACGGCTGCTATTCTTGTAAGAAGAACTCTGATCTTCACCATGAGCATCACTTCCTGGCTCCAATATAGATCCCTTAGCCTGGTGGTACAGATCCTTCACCCCAATGGAGCAGGTTTTCTGGCTTCTACCATTGGCCTTTGGGCCTTCTGGGTGCAGATCCTCGATATGGACAATCATGAGACACTGCTGTGGGCTCTAGGCCACTGGCTGGACTCATGGAGGACATTGCTTTGGATTTTAGGCCTTCAGCTGGTCTTGGGCAGGACACTGCTGTGGGATCTAGGACTTTGGCTGGATTCTTTGGGTCTTTAGTGTGTGACTAGATCTCTTGCACACCTCTGCATTTGACATTTTGGGTGACTGTTATAAAATAATTGTATAAATTATGTGTCCTCTATTAAATCTATTCCCTTCCAAACCTTGACCACACAGTGTATAAATTGCTTGACAGTTCAAAAAAAAGCTTTCAAAAAATGAGCAAATAGCAGCCAGATTATTGGATTTTTTTTCTTTCTTTGTGGGTCTTTTTCTCCTCAATACATCGGCAATTTTGAAGGATACCAAAAATTCTTGAGTGTCATGATTGTTCTAAAAATCTCAATGGCACATCTGCCACTTCTCCATAAATCCTTTAGATTCTTATTATTAGAATGATAAAGTTGTGCTATGAAGGCTTTTAGTGAGGTGTCATGATAAATATATTTTTGAGTATTACTATTAGAGCATATAGAATGTTTTACTTGTATTTCACTATTAGTGTATTTCACATCTGGTAGCATATCGTCTGTTAGAAGCAATTTCCAACACTGAACTGCAGTATTGAGATTCTGTCCAATAGGTTCAGAAAGAACCTAATAACATTTTCTGACCTAGTTCTAACATTCAAGTATATGTAACCATTTTGTAGCACTTTGACTAGTCAAATATTTATTTACGTTACTGTTTTCATCCTCATCTAAATCAAGGTCTTAATTCTATACTTTTCTCTCTGTCATATCTTGCTGATCTCACTGTTGCAACTTCTTTGGCTTACATGATCCAAGTCATCACTGGTAGCTGAGTAACCTGATGACTTACTTTCAACCTCCTCCCAAAGTTGTAAAACTGGACTTTCATGTGACATTGTACTGAACTGGGCTAATTCTACAAGAAAAATCAAAAGCAAACATTTAATAAAACAAATTATAAATACCCAAGAATGTAACAGAAATCGTAAAGTGGGTAAAAACTAACTTGTTGATACTTTGACATAGGTGCATATACCTTGTCTTTCATCTACCAAGTGGGTGAACACAAAGACTGCTTCCTGTATTCCCCCAGCACAGCTACTGAGATGCACAGCTGGCTACTGTTTTGCTAAAGTAAATATTTTCATTAGAAAAGTGTGTCACCCAAAAAGAGGAACTGAGGGTAAATGAGGAGAAAGCTCTATATATCAAACACTATAAAATTCTGAAAGAAACTATAAAGGATACAAATAACTGGAAAAGTATCTTGTGCTTATGGATTGTAAGACTTTGAGAAAATGACCATCTTAGGGCCGGGGATTTAGCTCAGTGGTTTTGCCACCTGCTGTGCAAGCGCAAGGACCTGAGTTCAATCCCTGGTACCAAAAAACAAAAACAAAAACAAAACAAACAAACAAAATGACCATCTTACCCAAAGCAACCTATAGATCTAATGCAATCTACATCAATTTCCCCCCCAAAAATCCAAAAATTCACATGGAACCAAAAAATAACCCGAATAGCCAAGGCAATCATGAAAAGAAAGAGTAAAGTTGGAGGTATCAAACTAGCTGATGTCAAACTAAACTACAAAGCAGGATGACACTGGTACAAAAACAGTTATGTCAACCAATGGAAAAGAACAGAAAACACAGGGATGAACCAACACATTCATGGCCAACTGATTTTTGACAAAGATGCCACAAATATATAAGGGTCAATGAAAAGATATGGTGTGTGTTAAAATTTTATTACAGTAAAAGATATATTGACATTAATCCCCTCCAAGTACTCCTCCTCACTTCAAACACACTTATCCCATTGTTCTTGTCACTTTTTGAAGCATGTTTTTATGAGATGTGATTTAAAAAATCAGTGAATGCTACTGCCAAGTGCCATCCAAGGGAAAGGCAGGCTCATAAAAACATTAGTGTGTCCTCATCTACCTTACTCACTGCATTTGGTATCATGCAACTTCTAGCTCTTCCCCGAAGTGAAAATGATCATGAAACTTAAATGTTTTGGATTGATTCAGGATATGGAGGCCGCCATGACAGAACAAATAAAGACCCTCAAAGAGAAAGGATTTCTGAACTGCTTGAGAAAGTGGCAAAAATGATGGGATAAGTGTGTTCAAAGTGAGAGTATAGGGCCAGGGATTTAGCTCAGTGGTTCTGCCGCCTGCCTTGCAAGCAGAAGGCCCTGAGTTCAATCCCCCCGGTACCAACAAACAAACAAACAAACAAACAAAGTGAGAGGACGGATTTTGAGAAATTGATAGCAATGCACCTTTTACTGCAATAAATTTTTAAAAATTTAAACATATCCTGTATTTTGGCCACACCTCATACAATGGGAAAAAGTCTTAATAAATGATGCTTCAAAAACTGGATTCTATACGTTAAAAAAAGTGTAAGTGGACCCTTATCTCACACTATATACAGAATCAACTCAAAATCAGTGGATTAGATTTAACCTTAAAACCTGAAACCACAAAGCTACTAGAAGAGAAAAGGAAAACCACACTGGGGTGGGAAATGATTTTTTAGATTTAACCACCGAAGCATAGGCCATGAAAGCAAAAACAAGTAACAGGGTTATATCAAAATAAAAAGTTTCTGGATCTGGATGTGATGGCATATCAATTGCAATTTGTTAATGTTTCTCAATATCCACTAATACTGAATCTCAATTATGTGTTTAAGATTCCTTTATTCTGTAAATTTGTCCTTTTTTCTTGAAATGTATTTGTTAAACCAGATTTTTTTAATCCTGTAGAAACTTCCAAATTCTGAATTTTATTTATCATACCTCCACTGTGTTAACACACTCTTCTTCCCCTTGTATTTCCTATATATTGGTAACTATATCTCAAGACTTAACTAGATTCTAGTTCAACTTTTCAGCAAGATTCTTCAAAGGTTAAAGTATGATTGTTTGAGAATATGCTCACAAATTCTTTGACTTTCCTGCTGTAGAAAAGTAGAAGAGTAATTTCCCTCTCTTTGAATATGTGTTGTTTGGTTACCAGCTTCTCGAATACTTAATGCAGCAGAAGTCATGCTATGACACAGGTTATATCTGGCTCTCTTTCTAACCAAGCAGCTATGCTATGAGGAAGGTAAGCAGCTAGATGGAAAAGTCATGTGGAATGCTCTAGCCAAAGCTCCAGAGAAGGGCTCAACTGAGAGCCAGCTTCAACAACCAGATATGTGAGTGGGCACCCTACAGATAATTCCAGCCCCTGGTCTTCCAGCTGCCCCAATCAACACCATGTGTAACAGAGATGAGCCATCCTTGCTTAGCCTTGTCAAAATTGTAGATTAATTAACAAAATAGTTATTCTTTAAGCTTTGGGGTGGTTTAAAATGCAGCCATATATAACCAGAGCACTTAATGCTGTATATTTCTATCATGAGGCACTTAATGTAAGCTTCTTTCTCTTTTTGTGACACTAGCAACCACATGTGATTGTTGACTATACCTACTCATTAACAGTCACAAGATGGTAAAATTATAATTTGATCATTTTTTTCCCTTTCATTATCTAAAATACTTGTGTAAGAAATTTTTCTCCAATTTTTAAGTTACTCTGAAATTCAATTTGTTATGATTTAAAAATTATTAATTTTGGTTGTTTCAGGGATACTTCTCGTTACCTGATTACACTAAGATCTATTAATGATAGAATGGCGACTACTTCTGCCACAAAAGATAGTTTATAACAAATAGACCATTCTATGGTATTTGCCTTTTAGATATTTTCTCATGTGACTGCAATGTGTGGAAATGAATCAGGAAGTGAGGGGAGGGCAACTAAACACTAATATAGAGCCCCCAATAAACTGGAGCCCAGGTTCTGATGGGTTCTGTCTGATGCGTTTGAAAGACATTAAACTAATAGTGTATCTCAATACAGACCACAAAGGAAACTCAGACAAATATTTGGGATATCTGTAATGAAGAGTTTCTCACACAACAGAGAAAGAAAGAATATTTCCTAAGTAAGAAAAGGGTTAAGAAAAGAATAAAATGATAAAGGGCTTTGTCACTGCATTATAGTATATAATTAGGCACTTAGAAGTATTAAAACAGACAAAGCATTGCCCCCAGATGAATTACTGAAAGCACAAGTATTCAATAAGATGCCCCAAAGGAAAAAATAAAGACCTTGGTGAGGGTTTATAATCAGGCACTAGGACAAAGAAGCACAGAAGGACTTGAAGAAAATATAACTGATGTTATGCCTACATTTTAAAAACAAATTCAAAAGAAGCATTTATCTAAAATTTAAAATGAGCTGGTGACTACTGCCTCACATACTATAAAAAAATTATAATACTGTACTGTGGTTTATTGTTTTATTAAAAAAACTAAAAAATGAAACCAAAACTGTAAGAACTGTAAGAACAATTGGATATAGAATGAAAACAGATACATAAAGTACTCTTTTTCCCTGTGTGGATGATTTTACCATTTTCTCTATTCAATTAAAATTATTTTCCATTCTTTTCAGGTACCTAGATGGATCTAATTTCCCAGCTTCCTTTTCAGAGAGCTGTGATAACAAATGGAATGAAAGTGGAAGTTATATGTGAACACAAAATCTACTTCATCACACACCTGGCAGGCCCCTGTATACATTTTCCTTTCAGGTAGATAGAATGGAAAAGATCACTGGAGAGTCACAGGAAAGAAATACACAGACTATAAGTAGTTTTTTATCTTCAAATTCTTTGTTACACCTCCTTTGTGAGGCTATGGCATAAAAATGACATAGCTTCTTCCTGCTTCCCTTTCTTGGATCACTTCCTCTAGAGGAGAACACTTAGGTAGTTCCATGGAAAGATCCACATGAATAGGAATCAGTACGGATCCTCCAGCACTACTCAAGCTATCATGACTGCAACTCCAGACTCACACCAGACTCCTAAAGCAGACGTTCCCAGCTAAGCTGCTCTTATGGTACTGATTTGCAGCAACTATGAAATAATAAATGAATATTGTTCTAAGCCACTAACTTTTGGTTGATTTATTTATATAGCACAAGATAATTAATGGATGTTTTGAAATTTCAAACTGAAGTTCTATTTGAACAGAAACTTAAATGTGTTGCAGAAATGTACAGGGGATTTGGGTAAAAGTCCGAAGAACCTTTAGGAGAGTGTCAGTTAAGGGCAAAAGGGTATGAAAGAGACTGTTAGGTCAAGAGAGGCCAGAAGCAGGCTCACAGTGAGGGATTACATGAAACTGGGGAAAACATTATTAGAAAAATGAAGGAGAAGGGTTCACAATATATAATGGCAGAAAGTCTGACAACATGGTAGCCTCTGGTTATATGAAAAACTGAAAAAGGCCCTCTCTGACTGGGCATCTGCATCCAGTCCCTACAGCACGTGTTGCCCAGGGCCTTCCCCTTAGACCCTCGCCCTGCTCCTCCCAGAGGCCCCAGAACCACCCTCTTTGTGCCTCTTTATTCTCCTTTCCCAGCGCTGCTGGGGTCTGCTTGACCTTAAGAGGAAAGCTGCAAACTGCCGAAGGCCCAGAGCCAGCAGAGGGAAGGCTGCCGTGGCTGCTGTTGACAGCATCTACCTCTTGTACAGGGAAATTGCCAGGTCTTGCAATTGTTATATGGAAGCTCTGGCTTTGGTTGGAGCCTGGTACACGGCCAGAAAAAGCATCACCATCGTCTGTGACTTTTACAGCCTGATCAGACTGCACTTTATCCTTTGCCTGGGAAGCAGAGCAGACCTGAACAAGCAGTACAGAAGATGCGCCATCATCAGTGGTGTGATCGATGGGCTTGGAAAAGCCTATGCTGAACAGCTAGCAAGCTGAGGTCTCAATATTATTCTGATTAGCCGGAACAAAGAGAAGTTACAGAATGTTGCTAAAGACATAGCCAACACCTACAGAGTGGAAACTGATGTTATAGTTGGAGACTTCAGCAGAGGCCATGAGATCTGCCATCTGATTCAGGAAGCTCTGAAAGACAGAGATGTTGGCATCTTGGTGAATAACGTAGGGTTGTCTTATCCCTACCCCCAGTATTTCATGCAGGTCTCCAAAGACAAGCTCTGGGACATCATAAATGTGAACATTGCTGCCACCAGTTTGATAGTCCAAATAGTGTTACCCGGAATGGTGGAGAGAAAGAAAGGTACCATTGTCACGATCTCATCTGGCTCCTGCTGCAAACTCACTCCCCAGCTGGCTGTATTTTCAGCTTTTAAGGTTTACTTAGACCAGTTCAGCAGAGCACTGCAGTACGAGTATGCTTCTAAAGAAATCTTTGTGCAGAGTCTAATCCCATCCTACGTCGCTACCAACATGGCTGCTTCTCGAAGCTTTCTGCACAGATGCTCATGGTTGGTGCCTTCGCCAAAAGTATAAGCGCATCACGCTGTTTCTACCCTCGGAATTTCCAAAAGGACCACAGGGTACTGGTCCTACTCCATTCAGTTTCTTTTTGCCCAGTATATGCCTGAATGGCTGTGGGTGTGGGGAGTAAATATTCTCAATCGCTCATTATGAAAGGAGACCTTATCTTGCAAAGCATGAATCCAGATGATCGGTGAAGTTTTGCCAGCTCCTGGTAACCTGCAGTATTCCGACATTTGGAAAAGGACATTTAATTTATCATGTTTCCTTTCATGACTGACTATCCAGCATCCTGTCGATTCACTGTTTGTAAGGCAGACTTCGAGAGTGCTGTGGCAAAACCTTCAGGGCTCCAAGGATGGCACAGAGTAAATGACAACTAAAGCATAAAGAACTGATGGAAGAAACCTAAATGTCAGTGCTTTTTACCCAAGCTGTTCAAAATCTGTATAATTTATGTTGTTCTACGAGCCACAGCAATCTAGCACTTTAGGATTTGATCTGTCAGCTCTTACAATTTCAGATGTCTTGTGAAGGAAATTACCTATTCTGCTTTATAGGTGATTCCTGGTCTGATGTTCAAGAGTTGATCAGGAAAGGCCAGGGATTTGGCTCAGTGGTTCTGCTGCCTGCCTCGCAAACACAAGGTCCCAAGTTTGATTCCTGGTATCAAAACCAAAAAGTTGATCAGGAAGACTACTGAGAAGTGTTACTTTGTAACTGACAGTGCAGTGGTGGCTGGCAGCAGTGGTAGAAGTCTGTGTGTCCTGCTGCATAGGTCCCCGTGTTGGGGTGTGTGTAGATGCTGTTCTTTCCTGAGGTTTCCCTAGGGAACTATGTGTGATGTGTGTGTGTCTAAGGAACTCTGTGCGTGGCTGAGTTACTTTAAAAGAGATTTCTTGTGAAGGTGACATGGAACCTTATGGGGTATTAACACTCTAGGTTATTCCTTCTCAGAGTGAACAACCCTACCTGCTTTTGTAATGTAGGTTTGCTGTCTAGTACTGCTTCCTTGAGATGTCTTTGTTTGTTCAGTTCTACAGAGTGAATTCATTCCTCAATTTGGATATGTCATCTTTTGATTTATAAGATAATATTGTGGATAAGTAGTGATTTCTCAGCCTATGATCCATTTTATAACTGAAATTTAGCCCTGTAGAGCTTGTTATAACTGTTGTTTCATGCAGTTTTCCATGTAATATCCCATTCCAGCAGCATTACTGATGTATTTATGAAGTGGATAAAATATTGACAAACTAAAAAAAAAACAGAAAATGTACTCAATAGACTAGATGATCTAGCCTAGGAGATACACAGAGTATCAAAGGTGCTACTGTATGTCTTATTCTTGTTACTTATAGTAGAAAGAAAGAAGAGAAAAGCAAAGGGAAGAGCTGATAAACATAAATGTGCTCAAACTTGGTAGGTTTGAAAATATTACTTTTTCTCACTTTCAGCTTCTCTAGTTAGCAAATGATGTTAATATTGAGACACTGCTTTTGGCCAAGATCGAAACTAGGACACAGACAGAAAATTAAGATTGAAAATGAAGCCAGAGGTTTAACTGTAAAATTGTTAACATATCAGAAAGCTCTAAAGTGATACTTCAGAGAATCCTTCTGTCCAAAAAAAAAGGCTCACCAAAAAATTGAAAAAGATATCTCTAACAGGAAGATCTCAGTCCTGTAGGTACATAACAACTTCTCAAAATGAAGAATTGGTCTAAAATGTCAATATTGTTATGGTTGGATCAAAAATATCCCAGAAAAGGCATTAAGAGTTACATTTTTGGAAGGTGACTGATTATGGGGATGATAAATTCATCAATGAGTCAATCCATTGATGAGTTTAGAGCTGAATGTGCTCTGACAGGGGACTAACTGGTAGACATGGTGGGTTACTGGAGGAATGATCTAGAAGGATGCGTTCTTGTCTCCCACCCTTTCTCCCTTTGGCCCTCACCTACACTCTCTGCTTCCTGGCTGTGATGGGTTGAACAGCTTTCCTTCACCACTTGCTTCTACCATGATGGTCTTGCCTAAGAGCCAGCTTACTACAGACTGAAACCTCTGAAACCATAAGCCAAAATAAATCATTTCCTCCTTTAAGTTGTGTGTGTCAGACACTTTGTCTCAGGAATAAAACACTGAAAGTACAACTCCCAAAGCTGAGAAACACTGCATTAGAATATACAAATCCAGAACCTGTACTCTAATAAAATGGAAAATTCAGAAGAAATCTATAAATTCCAAAATACATCTGAATTACCAAAGATGAATCAATAAGATATAAAAATCCTGAGTAATCCAGTGTCAATCAGTGAAACTGAAGAATAAACAACCAACTAAGAAAAGCCCAGGTCCCAGTGGCTTCACTGCTGAATTCTATAAGAACTTTAGAGAAAATCTAACATCAATACTCCTCCAACTTTTTAATGAATTAAAAAGGGAAGCAGTATTCCCAGAGTCATTTCTGGAAGCATTATCCTGATTCCAGAAATGGAAAAGAACTCAACCAAAAAAGAAAAAGACAAGCCAATCTGTTTAATGAACATAGATACAAAAATCCTCAATAAGATACTGGCAAACAGAATGGAGTAAATCATCAAAAAGATTATACATCATGACCAAGTAGGATTCATTCCAGGGATGCAGGGGTGGTTCAACATATGCAAATCAATGAATGTAATGCATCATATAAACAGAAGCAAGGACAAAAATTGCATGATCTTCTCAATAGATGCAGAAAAAGCATCTGACAAAATCCAACATTCTTTCATGATAAATATCCTATATAGGAATAAAAGAATTTTATCTCAATTTGAAAAAGCCATCTATGACAAACCAACATAATACTAAACAGAGAGAAGCTGAAAGCTTTCCTTCTATGATCAGGATATAATCTATAATAAGACAAGGATGTTCACTATCAATACTTCTGGTCAATATAGCTCTCAAAACTAGCTAGAATAATTAGACAAGAGAAAGAAATAAAAGGGATATAAATATGGAAGAAAGAAGTTTAATTATCATTATTTGTAGATGACATGATCCTTTATATAGAAAATGCCAAGAACTCCACCAAAAGACTTCTAAACTAATAACCAAATTCAGTAGTAGAGTAGGACACAAAGTCAGGACTCAAAATCAACAGCATTCTTGTATACCAATAACAAACTCAGTAAGAGAGAAATTAGCATTATAAAAAATGAAATACTTAAGAATTAACTTAACCAAGGAAGTGAAAGACCTCAGCAACAACACACTATAGTACTCTGAAAAAGGAGATTGAAGAGGACATCAGAAAATGGAAAGATATCCCATGTTCATGGATAGGCAAAAGCAATGTATTCAAAATGGCCATGCATCCAAAACTGTTACATAGATTTAATGCAAGCCCAATCAAATTATCAGTAGCATTCCTTATAGAACTGGAGAAAGCAGTCCTCAAATTCATATGGAACCAAAAGAAACCTAGAATAGCAAAAGTAATTCTGGACAAAAAGGCTAATGGAGGGGGCATCATGATTCTGGACTTTAAATTATGCTATGAAGCTTCAGTGATAAAAACAGCAAGGTACTGGCAAAAAAAACACCCCAAAACAAAACAAAACACAGACTTATGGCTCAATGGAACAGAACAGAAGATGCAGTAACAACTCCAGAAACACTCAGCTACATTGTCTTTGACAAAGGGGTCAAATTCTTTCACTGGAGGAAAAACAACCTCTTTACCAAATGGTGCTGGGAAAACTTGCTATCCACATGCCTAAGATTGAACCTATACCCATATTTACCATATACTAATCTAAATCAAAGATCTAAACATCAGAACAGAAGAACTTAATCTGCTGAAAGACAAAACAGATGAAACACTTGAAGATAAGTATAGGCAAAGACTATCTGAACAAAACCCCAATTGTGAAAGAAATAATGCCAAGAATCAACAAATGAGATCACATCTATTATGGCTTATATCTAGACATCCCCCAAAGCCTCATGCATTCATAGGTATGTCTTTTGGGAGGTGGCAGGATCATAGGTCGCCGATGCTGGGTTAAGGCTGTATGAAATATGGACTAGTCCCCTTACTGGATTAGCACAGTGTGGCTAAATAGATTTACTGAAGAGGGAAGCCCCATCCTGGATGTGGGAGGCACAAACTAATAGGCTTACAGACTGGATGGGATATAAAGGAACAGAAAGAAGTCAGGTTCTTGGCTTCCTGCCTGCCATGCCATGGGCTGTTTCTTCTCTGTCATGCCCCTCTGCCTTGAAGCCAGCTGATTATGGACTGAAACCTCTATAAATTGTTAGCTAAAATAAACCCTTCTTCCTATAACTTGTGGGTGTCAGATATTTTGTCCCATCAGTGAGAAGATAATCAAGACAACTGAAAATTACAAAGCTTCTGCACAGCAAAGGAAACTACCAAGAGTGAAGAAACAACCTACAGAATGGGAAAAAATTTTTGCCAAATAGTCTTCAGACAAAAGACTTAATATCTAGAATATATAAATAACTCAAAAAGAACTAGACCCCAGAAATTTAAAGATTCAATCAAATAAAGGGCATCTAACATGAATAGAAACTTCTCAGATGAAAAAATACAGATGGATAACAAATATATGAAAAAATATTCAATATCCCTGGCCAATTGAGAAATGTAAATTAAAACAACACCGAGCTTCCATCTCACTCCAAAAAGAATGGCTATTACCAAGAAATCAACTAATAACAAATGCTGGTGAGGCTGCAGGAAAAAGAAATCTTTCTTCATTGTTGGTGGGAGTGTAAACTCATATAATCATTATAGAAAAAGGGAGGTGGAGGGAAAGGAAAAAAAAGAATTGAGATGTGTAATGTACATATACTAATTCCCTATAATGAATGTAGTCATTTTTTACTGCAAATATGTACCACTAATAAAAATTAAAGTTTAAAAAATCCAGACATCCTTTGATTTAGCTTCTACTTTTTTTCTGAGATAAGATCATTTATGTTTCTGTGCCACTTGCTTCACTGAGTATTTTACACAGACAGTAGTTAATAATGTTTTCTGAACAGAGAAAGTATTAAACCTAGGCAAATAAAATCAACAAAAATTATAAAGCAGTGGAGTGACCTTTTCCATAGTCACAATAAGTTATATTTGCTTACTCAAATCATATTCTTTTTCAGCTTCAACTTTTCATGTCCAAAAATGAAAGGATTTAACTAGATAACCATCATCAACACAAATGCCCACTATGGAAGAATATGGAGACACTTAATATAAAAAGCCAGAAATCAAGAAAACCTAGGAGAACAAACAGAAATATTACATATAACTTTAAAACATTGTTCTAATATGCATAAAAAAGACACAGTCTTCTGTTAATCTTCAACTTCTAAATTAGAATTTAGAACTTAGAATCTTTGACTTCTAAGACAGTAGTGGAATATATAATTTCTCAAGGAGTAGTTGCTGAATGAATAAATCACCCCCAAACCTACAAAAAATGGACCAATGCAAAAGGAAAATTAATTCTATGATCTCAAGGACTCAAGATGAGAAGATTAAGCAGAAGAGCCTAAGCAGAGTATTGTTGTCTTTAATTTGCTTTTGCAATTAATAAAAAACAACATACAGCTCTCAAAGGCCTTAAAAAGGAAGGGAATACTTGTTTTAATCACTTTTCTTTTTGCTGGAGAAAACACTGAAAAAACACAACTTAAAGGAGAGGCTTATTTTCGCACAGATTTTTGGTCCATGGTCTGGCTCCAGGCAGAAAAAGCATGGTGGAACGGTCTGGGTAGAGGAAAGCTGCTCACATCATGGAGGCAAGTAGGCAGAGACCCAGAGGTTCAATCAAATACTGAAAAATCTTTAAAGTTTTAAAAAAGCTCATACATTAGAATAAATGTATGTTAAGAATTTGAATGCTTATATGAAACAGAAATGGGAAATACAGTATATACTTTAAAACAAGGGCAGTATAAAAATACTTATTTCTAAAAAAACATTATAAATACACACACACACACAGAGTCTGTCAAAAAATATATATACACACACCTCAGCAGTCTGCCGTACTAATAAATGTTTAGAAGCTAACGGCTACCACTTTGACCACCTCCCAGAGGCCAAAGGTAACTTGTATGAATCTCATGATATCTCAACAATTTTAGTATTAAAATATTTATGAAAGGGCCAGGGACGTAGCTCAGTGGCACAGCACCTCCTGGCAAGCATGAGGTCCTGAGTTTGATCCCGGTACAAAAAAATAAAATTATACAAGTTTTTATTTTCCTTGTTTATACATTTTTTGGTGGCGCCATCCTCCCCCCTCTAAATACACACAAACACACACACACGAGAAAAATTGTTTTGTTTTTACCTTAAATATGAGACAAGGAAGGACTACAGGCTATTGTATAGAAGAACTATTTCTTGTGTTCCTGAAAATCTGTTTTCCCCCTCTTTAATATTTAAGTAACACACACATGGGTTGCTGACAACTCTTAAGAGAGCGGCTTGTGTTGTAGTTTTCACTTTCTCGGCTGTGAACAAGTGCATATGTGAGGGCTGGTCGTGCATGCACAAGCATGTACTTAGCCTGCATTAAATAAAATCACAACACAACACCAAGTACATCCACTCATTCATGTGTGCCTGGAGTCCACCTCAAGGAGACTGAAAATATAAATACAAGCTGCTATTTTGGTGTGATCACATGAATATGGCAGCTTGTATTTTTTTTTCTCCTTAACATTTTAACACTGGGCAGATTGTCTGCATTAACACACACCAAAATCAATTCTGCTCTAAAATAGCTTGTAAAATCCTCCTTTCCCTGAGGAATTTGTTTTTTATTTAAATAAAAATGGGCTTGGAGGAAATTCTGCAAAAAATGCCAACATTTAGGGCATCATAACTTTGTAAATTGTGACAATCAATGGACCAAAGAGCTTGGAACATTTCTGCCAAAATGGGAACTGAGAGGAAGACTGTTTTTAAAAATCAATAAACTCTGTAAAATCACTTTTGTGTACCACGCACATAAAAAACTTTCAACTGTAGTCTAAGTTACCAGCTGCACATTACAATGTAACATAAAACCTACATTTTTCAAAAATCTTAAAAAAGACTTAATCAGTATGAAAATTTCTCTTTACTTAAGAGGAAAGGAAATAAAATGTAGATATTCATATCATGTACTATACAGAAATAAAAAAACAATGAATTATCCTGATAGTGCTGTCCAATAGAACTTTCTGTAATGACAGAAATTACACATACACATGTACTGTCTAATACAGTAGCTATTAGCACATGAATGTAGTTATTGTGAATGAAGGCTGAAATTCTAATTTTATTGAATCCTAATTTAAATTTAAATAACCACATGTATCTAACAAACTGGACAGCACACATTAATGAATCCTGACAATACCAAATGACAAGATTTAAAAACAAGAAGAACACAAAGTTTGCCTAAAGTATATGTGAAGCTTGGCCTACCTGTAAACTATAAGAAAAGGAAACATTAAAATGAGAAAGCTGCATCTTAAAAAAAAAAATCTAACAACATATGTACATTCAGGTAGGGAACAGTAATCAACTAATAAGTGAGCTACCTAAAATTAACTAAATAACTAAAAATAAAAAATATCCCAAACTAAAGATGATGATAAGTATATCCAACAGATAATCAAATTAATTTCAAAATACATTTTAAATATGGTCACAGGAACAAGGATACAATAAAGAATTTTAATCATTTAATTCAAGAGAGAAAGAGAGCACATTTGAAGAGACCATTTGGCAACAGCTTAATATGTTAATCTACAAATGATATTATAGATGCTGTATATATATATTTTTAGATAAACCTTGATAGACCAAATAACATACTTCTTTGGCATTTAATATGGAAATGATATTCCATCCTGAACTCATTATTTCCCTTCATTTTAAATAATACTAAAATTCAGTATTAATGTTAGAGCTCTGAAACTTGGTAAAATTTGTTCAGAATAGATAATTCTATTTCTAAATCAGAAATACAATAAATTAGAAATTCCTTGATTTACCTATTGACTATTACGTATTTTTCAGTAATAAAAATGGGAATAGTAACAATTCCATTAAGATATGGAACAAGTAAATGAATACAAAACACTTTGAGCCAAAAAATACTTTTCAAATTATTGGAAGAGGAAGAGTATACTTAATATAGTGACATATTCAATCAAATAAATTCAATAATGACAAAAAACATAGCTTATAAGATCAAATTATTTTGTTTAAACTTACAGTATAAGGTTGGTCACAGGAGTATTTTTACAAGTATGCTTATGTCTCTGAAGACTGAAAAGATGTTATAGAATATAACTGAAATTAAGAACACTGATTGTCAGTGATATGATTCATAAGTAGTGATGATTTATTAAAGCATCAACTTGGCAAAGTCCAATGAGACTCAAAGAAGACTAGGCCCCATGTGTCACAGGGGCTTATCATTAGCTGGAAAGATAAGACCTGGGCTAACAATAGAGTTTTTATATATATTGTTGCTATTATGACAGTAGTTATCCTTAAATTGTAAGGATATATGTCATATTTTTATCTTGGTATAATCAGTGCCTGGGACCCTCAATGGATTAATATAAATGTACTGAAAGTATTAGCAGATGTACCTAATACAGGCCAAACCAAATTAAATAATGTCATCAAAAAGTTTTAAGAAAATAAGTATAAAATAAGCACAAATTACTTATAATTTATTTTTTGGTACCAGGGACTGAACTCAGGACCTTCCGCTTGCGAGGCAGGAGTGTTGCCATTGAGCTAAATCCTTGGCCTTAAAATTATATAGACTTGAAAATGCACCATGGACACAGTGATGACAAACTCAGGCCTTAAAGTTTTTGAGGAATCCAACAGGGAGCACTGGAAGAAAGCAGGGATCCAACAGAAGAGAACATTGAAAATTGCAAAGCATGGAAAATGGAAACCACAGAACTTACTCTTGAAACAATGCCAGAAGCACAGATCTAAAACTGAACTGGTTGTGGGTTAGGGAAGCTGGGTACAATCATTCTCTATGTAGGCCATAGAGAACTGCAGGTTTTGGATTATGCAAATAGCAAGACTATAAATCTGCATTGAGAAGAGTATTTGGGCGGCAGTAATACATGGAACGGAATGGATGTGGAATGATACTAGATCCTATGTAAGAGGTTGCAGGTAAGAGGCAAAAAGTTAATCACTTCTCAGCCTTTTGGCTAAGTGAAGGGGCAAAAAGTAATGCAAAGAGCAATAAAACTGGAACAGAACTGATGAATGTGAGAAAATTACATATAATGACACCCTAATTTGTATTTACTCTACTCTTAATTCCTTTTAATACTATACCTGTAGTCTAAGACATTTACATTACTTAACTTGGAATACTGATTAGATTCCTAGCTGCTATCTAGCTTCTATCCTTACATCCAAGTTCACCCTACTACATAGCAGCCAGAAGTATCTTTTTAGACATCATGCCTCTGACTCTATATCCTCCAACAGCTTCCCATCGCAACTGAAATAAGATCCAAATTTCTTACTATGGTCCATGTTATGGCTTGTGTCTAGATGTCCCTCCAAAGATTCATGCAGTCATAGGCGGGGCTTTGTTAGAGGTGGGTGGATCTAGAGTGTGTGATGCTGGAATTGATTCACAGTGCAACGCTAGGCTCAAGGGGACTAGGATTAACAGTATGAATGCTACCTGCCCTAAGTAGCCTCAGCAATGAGAGAAAAATAACTAAGACAGTACAAAAGATGGTTTGGCTTTGCACTCTTCTCAGATTTTTGTCTTTAAATCACTTGGTTTTGGATCCCTCCACCTTTATTTGGTTCCTCTCAACAGAGTTCATTTTCACTGAGGGAGTTTGTACTGGCTGTTCCCTCTGCCTGGAATTTTATTCCCCTAGATCTTCACTTGACTGGCTTTCAAAAATTTTTCCATATCTCTGATCAAATGCCATTTTCTCTGATGTCTTCTCTAATCACTCTTCCCAAAGTAGCTATCTCTCTAGCTATTCTACCTCTATCTTATTCTTCAGAGTAATTTTCACCCCAATAATTGTTCTTTATCTACACATGCTTGTTGTCTCGCTCTTTCTCACCAGATGAAAATATACATGCTGTGATGGCTGAACCCTGCCTGTGTTATTTGCCGCTCTAATCTCCTCAATACAAAAGTCAAGGCTGGAATACAGTAGTTTTAAAAACAATAAACATGTTTTAAAAACCAAAGTTCTTATCAGAGATGTTAATGAACAAGTAACATTGTGTACATTTCTCTGAGTTGTATTCTTGTTTTATTATCAGTTGCTTCAAAGACTGAATTAAAAAACAGATTTTTAGATCACATAATGCCTTAAAGAGATGCAAAGCAGTAAAATTATTCAAGCTATTCAGCTTTTGTGATTAAGCAATTTGGTGGCTTTAAAATACAACTAACTGCTTTATCTTACAGGCTACATTCTGTGCCACAGAATTTAGACAAGAGAAGACATGTAAACTCCTTCTAAACCAAGACAGGGTCACAGGAAATTCTTCAAGGGAAATAAAAATGTAACCTTCCCCATCCATACTATGAATGATAGGTTCTCCTCGTTGCTGTCACTGAATCTTAGGGTTGCAATTTAATTAAAACATATTAGTGGGAAATAAACTTTAAGAAAAAATTAGGACTATATGCATCTTGTATTTTTACAACTACCTAGAAAATATAAAATGAAATAATTAAAAGAGTACAACTTTCAAGAAATAACTTTATTACACAGTGAAGTAGAAATGTTTGAACTAAGTAAACAAAATGATAAAGAAGCTTCTATTTGGGTTTGCTGTCAGTTTATTTCTTCCCTCTTTTTTTCTATTTCTTTTAAACAATCTGGTCCTATGGCCTCTGAGAGTGTGACTCTACAGCTTTTCCATTTAACAACTATGGAGAGATGGATTATAATCGATCTTATTAGACACATCAATCTGAAACTGTCAATTTTTAAAAGAGGAAACTTTACAGTTTGGTTAGCTATATACACCATATATTTTGTTTCTATAAGGGCTGTTTCATTGCCACTAGCGAGTAAATTCTTTGTTTTATTCAAATATTTATTGTGTGCACCACAGTGGTACTCTACTTCCTGAAATCAGATACTAGAGAGATCAAGCACTGTCACCTGACATCTTTGAGTAGCTTCTCTATAAAAATGGGTTATTCCTGAATTAATGGGTTATGCAAGATAACCAAAATTACCTCATACCTCCCAGCCTATATGCTACAGTTAGCTAGAGGTTTGTTGAGCTCTGAACACACAACAGTTTCTGAATTATTTTTACTTTAAAATAGCAACTTTCATCTGGTAGATATGTAGTGTAACTCAATAGTAGTCTATATCATCTGATTATTCAGTGACTGGGACATGGAAAAAGATAAATGTCAGAAAGCCAGAGGCCTCAACATTGTAAAAGGGTTGACAGGAGTTGAACTAGCAATGGAGCACGCAGGTAAAGCTGCAAGGTCTTGGAGGATGCCACTAGAATACTCATATCTGTGTAGATAGCCAGCTCATCCAAATATAATGATTATATTAACATTATGTAATGCTTTATAGTTTCAACACCTAATTACTGCTATTACTACACATACTGACTGAGGATTTTTAATACAAAACCAAAGTCCAAACTTTTGAGCATTTATATGATGCTCCAAAAGTTTCTAATTATGGAGTATTCTGGATGTTGAATGCTTGGATCAGAAATGATGAACTGGTAAACTCTATGCAAATATTCCAAAATTTGAAAAAAGAAAACAAAAATTAGAAATCTGAAATGCTTCTAGTCCTAAGCATTTCAAATAAGGCATACTCAACTTGTACTCAATCTATAAAAATCCTGTGAAGTCTTACTAAGTTTATTCCCATTTTAAAGAAAAAGAAATTAAGGAGAAAGATGTGGAAAATAATCTTTCCATGACTACAGCATAATTAGCTAGAATACATTCTGGGGTCTCTGACATCAATTCTATGTACTTCCCACCATATGACTAGAAAAGATGAGGTCCAACATATATAAGCCATAGACATTAACTGTGCAACAAATAAGAAATTGGTCTCTCACATGGTAAAAACTGAATAGCTTTAGAGAGAACCTGCAAACCTGAATAGCTCCAAATGAAAGAGAAATGAGAAAGATGAAAATAATTATTGTCATTTTAAAAGTAATTTGGCTAGAAAGGGATTAAAATAAATAAAGTAAGAGGTAAGTAATGATTATACAACAGCCTGATGAGATTCATATGGCTTCAAATAATTGCTGAAAAATGAAAAACAGATTAAATGTATTTAATATCCTAAATATTATAAAGATAATTTATTTTGAAAAAAAGGAACACAGCATCCTATAGTTTCAGAATGGAGTATAGTCCTTATTATCAAAGTTTGGTCAAAACACTGCTATTGATACAAGTAGAATATGATAGTCAATTAAGGCTCCTCTATAGATTTTATATTTTGCTAAAATTACAAAGAAGTAACAACAATTTGAATTACTGAAAGTAAAAAGTTCTACTTACGTTCTTTTGACATCTTGTTCAATCATTGATCGAAGTTCTTTATCTTGGAAAAATTTGTTCCAAAGACTCTGAAATACGAACAACCTAATTAAAATAATTTCACATCTTTGCTTGACTTTTATGAGTTCAATTTAATAATTTAAGTGATTAAATTTATGCTCTTTTATACTCTCAGTTCAGAGTTCTCAGACAGGAAATCTGAGATTGGGATAATTCTTATTAAAATCTAGTTTAATCTCAAAAGCACATCTTTATTCTAACATCAATACTTCCAATTTGATATTACTGTATGTATTTTTAAAATTTCGATTATCTCCATAAAGTGAATGACCCTTTTCACTGCTGAATACATGTTCCTACTCCTATAAACACAAAGGTGCCTGGATTAGAATAGAACCCATGGGCTAAGTCACAGGTTGAACCATATTTGAATTTCCAATGTATTAAAACAGATATCCATCGTTTTCTTTAAAGCTTGTTTTTATAATATAAAAGGCTTTTATGTAGGTTTTGAAATGTGATCTTAGGTAAAGTTTTAAAAATTACTTAATATTTTAGATTGCTATACCAAAGACTATATTATGCTAATTATACCAGGAAAAAATATGGAAAATATGGAAAAATAGGAAAAGTGTTTTTCTTTTCTCAGCTAAATAGGAATTAGAGTAGCAACAATTAAAGTTATACAAAATTTACTCAATCTCTCTTAATTAACACACACATCCCTGCTTTCAACATTGGGTTTGACCCCAGGGCCTCACATGTGCTAGGCTGGGGTTTTAGCCCTGAGTTCTATCCCTAACCCATAAATTATTAAAAATATCTAAAGTAATAATTATTCCTGGTCTTCACTGGAATATGAGTAGAGGTAGCCCTGACCTTTTTCCTGACCTCTTTAAAAACTTCTTCACATACCACAGATATGTACTTCTTCCTTCCTGAGAGATGGTTCTGCTAAGTGGAATACCATTCTCTCTTCTCTTCTCATGTACAGGTTTTCTTTAGCTGCCCCAATTCCTACTGTAAATGGATTAAGACAGTGCAGTCCTCCTAAGTATGCTCTTCTATCTTACTCTTAGTTCTTACACACCACTGAGATTTCTCTATAGTGCCATTCTAGAGAAATAAATTATAAACTTCCTATAACACAATACACAAGTACACCACAAAAATATTGCTATCAGGTTTTAGGTAGTATATATGGAATATAGAAAATACTTGGCATGAAATATATTTTTTTCCGTACTTATTTTGAATCAGTCACATAAGCATAATCTTATAGGTAAAAGAGGTTGAGATAAAAATAAAGACAAGGCCAGGGATTTAGCTCAGTGGCACCACGCCTGCCTTGCAAGTGTAAGATTCTGAGTTCAATCCCCAGTACCCAAAAACATAAATAAATAAATTAAAGACAAACTCTACCCCTTCATCCTGTGAAAGGGGATTGTTGATCATCAAATCATGCTGGCCAACGACCTTCCTGGGGTTTGTGATACGCTGGTAAAGAAATAAAACACATACATACAAGATCAGAGGCTACTTATCTGTATACATAATAAAATAGTTCATTAATTACATTTATTATTTACTTACTATCTCTTTAATGTTGCTATACCATGATCTTAATTCTTTAATTTTACTTATCCACTGACTTTTATCTTGAGGAAGAACACAAAGAAACAGCTGTCAAGGCAAAAAAAGATAAAATTTTTGTAAAAATTGTAGAATCTCCAAAAAAATCGAAAGATATGTTTTTCATGAAATTTCATATGTATAGCATCATTTTAATTTCAATTCCCAGTAATTTATATTTGGGAATAATTAAGAAACATACAATTAGAAAATTCAAATACTAACCAACCAAAGGCCAAGGCCAAGATCTCAAAAGCTACATCCCAGAACAAAATCAAGGTCGCTTCCAGATTAGTGTTAAAAATGAAGAAAAATTCTCTTTGAGGTTCAAGTAAAATTTCCATTGTGCTTTCTAATCTTACTGGGAGTGATAGAGAGTTATTAAAGAGCATAAGGTCTGATTAGTAATTTCTAGGTTTAAGATTTTTCTTAAAATAAGCAGTTAAAGGATAGAGAAAAACACTTTGAGTACTGAAGACACAGCCTATGAAATAGTCATTCTTTGTACAGCAGAAATGTAATTTACAACTAGCAATCAGCTTATGAAAATAACTATTCTTAAAAAGACAAATTTGATTTAATTTAGCTTACTACAACATGAAAATAAATTTGGATTTAGGTTTATTTTTAGGAAATGGAGGATACTAAAAGTTAAACAACAGGGAATGGGGGTGCGGCACAAATATTTGTATACAAATACTCTAGCAGCAGGTTTCCTGCCTTTACTGCTTGCATCTAACAGAAGAAAAATGTATTTTAATTATCAATTCTAAATTATTAAATCTACAACTGTCTAATATATCATGCATTTCTTGCTGTCTTGATTTGCACAGACTCCGTATGCTCAATTTATGCAGATAACCCTTAAAACTTTTGATAGAAGTCATTTTAAAAATAAGACTAAACCTAAATTAATTCATTTTTGGAGACCAAAATGGGACAATTTTTCAAAGCAATTAAAAAGATAACTGTAGATTATTATTCCTAGTTTTGGCAAGCAATGACCCTTTCCCTCAGAAGGAAACTGACCCAATTTCCTTCCTCTTCTCCTTCTTATTGTCCTTCATTTTGTGTTTCTAGCAAACGAAACATAAAAATCTTTTGCATTTATTTTTATGAAGGAAAAATGGAAGATGACTAAATGAAAACATTTGACATAATAGGAATCTGAAAGTTTTCTACCACCCCTACTTCTGCCCAGCTTAAAGAATTTCTGTAAAAGCTTCTAGGTAATATAATGGTGTTGCTCTGAGATTTGTGCCATCAAAAAGAGATGACAAGATAGTTATTTCCAATGATTCTTTTACACCAGTTATTCAAGACCAAGGTGGTTCAACCTTATTAGTTAATGTCTTATGAAAAAATTGGGATCAAAGCCTTTTGGAAAATTCTATGATACCCCCACCCCTAACCCCACACCAACTGCATGGGTAATCTTCCAGGGCATCAGGTAATGTGTTGATATATTGCAACCACAAACTGTAAATAAACATTTTTCTCTTACCTTCCAGCAAATGCTGCGGAACCTGCTGCTTCTCAGCTGCCCATTAATCCCCTTCTGCCTTATTGTTGCCAAGTAATTGTTGTTTACAAATAGTTCTTCCCATTCTTTCCTATTTGAAAGAAATCAAAGCATGGGAATCCTTTTGTAAAAATTCTTCTGCTTGGATAACAGTGCCATAGAAATTATTTTTAAATAAATCTAAGAAATGTAACTTTTAAAATGTATATATTTAGTTGTTCTCTGTTTCTAAATGCATGGCTGTCTTTTGGACACTTCTTCTGTAGATTTAATGAATATGTAGATAGCTATAATTATGCCAGCTACTGAAATTCATAATGTGTATGGAGGCTATTCCATTTCCTTTAAAATGCTGGTATTGCAGTTCAATGAATAAATAAGAAAAAGATGAATATTAAAAATATATGACTGATATGGACACTGACAAAGATAAACCTGCTCCAAAAATATAAAACAAAAAAGTATGCTGTTGATTATACTGGCTTCTCACTAGAAATATATTTGAATAAAAACATTTCTTTTTAATGGTAGGCTGAGTATTTACGTACAATAGAAGACAACTTTCAATTGTTGGTGCTATTTACTACTGAAATTGCTACAACTTCTTTACACATGATCAGTTTTAAAATTTTAACAGGTGTGGGCAACTATGAAGAAAACATAAAAAAAACAAAAGACCTCACTGTAAAAACTGTTAAATGCAAGCCTGTATACCTTGCAGTACCTATGGCTGAGTAGATAAACAACTGAAATATGCCTCCCAGGCATGCAGACACCAGGGGCCTAACACCTGTGCCTCATTAATATACAAGTAAATCTGCTCTACTGGGAAACAATTGGAAATTAATTGTCCCAAACCATTTACTGAGTCTAAATAAAGGAAAATCAGACCTATATTCCCAGCATCTTGTACCAAACTAAACATTCTGAATCATTTGTCAATAGTTGAGGCTACTGAAATCAGCTTCATGAAATTACTCTCAAATTCTATGATGGCACAATAAAATTAACTTATAATTTAAAATATATTTCCAAAGCTGAAAACCTATATACAATTTTTTTTAGAAACTTTCCTAAAAAGAAAGTCAATAAAACCATCAGTCATTTTCCTATATACATGCAGTTGTCACAGGCCAGATCCCTCTCATTTGGAGAAAGGACAATTTTGCATACTGTGCTTACAGTCATGAATGTAACCAACTATAAACCAAAGCCTGACCACAGGGCAAGATGCATCTTTCCCCGAGTTCCAGAAAAGTGATCAAAGACAATGGCACATTCCCTACTGCCACCAGGAGGACTTCTATCCTGCAGCACTGATCCCCAGGCACAGAAAGCCTTCTGCCCATAGGGAGCTGTGGCTAAGTGTTTCCAGCACTACTCCAGAAAAATTTTTTCTCATCACTTTATTAATAAAAAAATTTTAATTTGAATTTATATTGTTAGTAACACTGATCATTCTTCCTTTCCTGTCCTTTGATGATTTTAAGCAGTGTAAGACAGCAGTTAAGAGCATGGAACCGAGAAAGTCACAATTTTTAGATCAAAAGGCCAGCCATATAGTTAGAAACTACACAGTTCACTAGATACTTACTGCCTATGCCAGCATGAACAAGTGCCCTAGGTCCCTTATCTGTGAAACAGAATGATGGTAGCTTCTATTTTAAAGAATTATAATGAGTATTAAAAAAAAATGAAGGATACACAACACATAACATTAAAAAAATAATAATTATTGTTAATGATTATAAAACCAGGGCCAGGAATGTAGCTCAGTGGCACAGCCCCTGCCTGGGAAGCACAAGGCTCTGAGTTCGACCAAAACAAAAAACAAAAAATAATTATTATAAAGCCATTTTATTTTAGGTGCCTTATTACTGTTATTACTGATTCAAGAGAGGGGAGTTTTTCATATACTAGAGACATCACACTTTTGTTAGGCATGTATTTTTTTTTTTTTTCCTGTCCCGGGGATTGAACTCGGGACCTTGCGCTTGCAAGGGAGGCACAGGAACCACTGAGCTAAATCCCCGGCCCCTTCTTGCTTAATTCTTGATCATTCAAGAACAAAGAAATATTTACTTAAACCTTGTTTGTTTTTCAATTTAACCCATTTGCAGCATCTATAATATTAAGTATTTTCAACTTCCAAACAACTTCAGACATATATCCATCTTTCATCTGTCCAAGTTTTATTCTTATCCAGTTTAATGTTTGAAGATGTCATAAACAACAAGTAGCTAAGCACATTAGAAAAGTACCTCTCAGAAATGGCTTGTAGTCTATGAATAAAAAATTTCAAATGTATTTTAAACCCAAAAAGGACAATCAGTTGTAAGAAACCAGGCACTTCCATGGCCTGAATATATCTATGATTCCAGCTGAGATAGAGAAGTATAAAACGGGCTGGGGATTTAGAACAGTGGCACTGTGCCTACCTCACAAACTCAAGGAATTGTGCAAGCACAAGGCCAGCTGGTGGCTAGCTTCACTGCCATCTTCACGAGGGAAGCTCACTTTTAAGGTCAAGTTACATACTGCTTATGTAATGAAGGATAATTATTTGTTATCTTGAATAACACCTTGTACCTTGATTACAGTGTTGGTCCAGAGAAAAGGAGACTGAGGCAAATGAATTAGAAACATCATCTCTGAAATTTACAATCATTTAAATTTATTCATGGCTACTTACAGTTCTAATTAAGGCATAACATCTCAAACTGATGAAAGCTGCAACAACAGAGGCACACAAAGGCCAAAGATAATCTATTAATTGTCCTTTTGGTCTATGGAATTGTGTTTCATCATTAAATTTTGACACAGAGTAAATAAAACAAATATTAAGTGCCTACTATGTGCTTAGCACTCATAAAGAGTTTTAAGAAATTATTAGTACATGTCTGCCGTACATGATCATTTATTCATGAGGAGGACTACAGCACATCTTAATTCTTTTTTACATCCTCTCTCCTCCACTCCCTCCCCTTCCCACTATTGGTCCTTTTCCTTTTTGCAAAAGATCTGCCTCCCTGCTATTATCTATCATTTATTTTGCTCTTTATATTTATTGGTTTCTCGTATAAGAGCAATCGTGATAAAAACTTGTGTGTATAATCTATTTCACAACTTTCTGGTCTCAAGCTTGCATCCATTTTCCTACAAATGACTCAAGTTTATCCATCTTTAAGGTACCATAATACTTCACTGGGTATAAATACATTTTCTTTATGTGTTCATCAGTTGATAGACATAGAGGCTGCTTCCAAGATTTGGCTATTATGAGTTGCAATGTTATAAGAAGGTATGGATCACCATAATATCATGACCTTAACTCTATCAACCAGATACTTAGAAGAGGACTCAGAGTCGAATGGAATTTCTAGTTTTTATTTTTTGAGGAAACTCCATCCTGATTTCCACAGAGTGTACTAGTTTACATTCCAACCAACAATGTAGAAGGCTCCTTATTCTCTGTAGCCTTGCCAACATTTGTTGTTACTTGATTTATGATGTCAGCCATTTTTTTTTTGGAGTAAAAGTTCAATGTTGTTTTAATTTGCATTATTTTAATGACCAGAGATGTTGAACATTTTTTCATGTACTTATTTCATGTACTTCTTCTGAGAAGTGTCTATTCATTTCACTTGCCCATCTTTTGATTGGTTCTTTTTGGGAGGGGGTCTAATTTTTTGAGTTCTTTATATAGTCTAGATATTAGTCCTCTGAGGAGTGGCTGGAAAAATTCCATAGGTTGTCTCTTAACTCTGTTGGCTGTTTCCTTTGCTGTACAGAAACTTCAATTTGATATGATCCCAATTATTTCTTGATGTTATTTCTTGTGCAACTGGGGTTCTGTTCAGAAAGTTCTTGCCTATACCCAAAACTTCAAAAGTTTTACTTATTTCATCTCTGGATGATTTTGTTTTAATAATTAAATTTTGATCCATTTTGATTAGTTTAGTACACAGTGAAACATATGCATAAAAAAATCTTCTGCATGTTAATAGCTGGTATTCACAACATCATTTGGGTTTTTTTTTGTTTTTTTGGTACCGGGGATCGAACTTGGGACCTTGCGCTTGCGAGGCAGACGCCAGAACCACTGAGCTAAATCCCTAGCCCCTCACAACATCACTTGTTAAAGAGGCTATCTTTCCTCCAGCATTTGGATCCTGTGTCAAAGATCAGATGGATGAATATGCCTAGGTTGTTTCAGCATTCTCCTGTTCAGCTAACCCACCTTTCTTATTGTGCTAGGACCATGCTGCTTTTATCACTGTAGCTTTGTTGTAACATTTGAAATCTGGAATTATGATGACACTTACTTTGCTCTTATTGCCCAGGAATGCTTTTGCTATTCTGGTTCTCTTATGGTTCCATTGAGATTTTTGATTCGTTATCTGAGGAATGCTGTTTGTATGTTGACTAGGATTGCATTCTATCTGTATGTCAGTTTTGAAAGTTGGCCAGTTTGACAATATTGGTTCTGCCTATTCAGGAACTGCAAACATCTTTGATGACTTCAATTTCTCTGATGTCTTCTTCAATTTCCTTTTTCAGAGCACTATAGTTTTCATTGTACAGGTCTTTCACTTAATTTTTCTTGAAGCTACTGTGAATGCTATTATTTTTGTAATTTTTCAGTGAGCTCATTATAGGTGTAGAGGAATACTATTGTTTTTTGGTGTGATTTTTGATAGATTTTCCTCTAATTTAGGGTGGCTGTTGTATATAATAGCTACCTTCTTTCCAACATGCCCCTACTCCCACCAAGAGTAACCTAATACTTGCCCTCCTTCTAGCAACTAGTGACGTCACAGGCTCCTCCAGTCCCTAGCCACTACCTCACCCAACCCCACCTCAACTCTTACAAGCCCCACCCCCACTCCTGTAAAAGGCACTTCCTGTTCTGGCCATATTGCTTTTGTCTCTCTTTTGTTCAGAGACAGACCGGCAGATTGTCCCTACAATAAAGGCTTGTTGTGGCCTGGTCTGGTCTTGGTTTTCGGCCTTTTACCTGACAATGTTGTATCTTGCTGCCTTACAAAATGATTATTAACTGTAGGAGTCTTTTGGTGAGATTTAAGTCTTCTATTTAGTGGATCATGTCATCTGCAAATAATGATAATTTGACTTCTTCTTTTCCTATACATATCTCCTTTATTTTTTTCCCTTGTCTGATTACTCTGGCTAATGTTTCCAGTGCTATATTGAATAGGAATGCTGATAGTTGACATCCTTGTCTGTCTGGTTCTTGATTTTAAAGGGAAAGCTGTTAGCTTTTCCTCATCTAATATGACGGTGGCGGTGGTTTAAAGAGAATTGGCCTGCAGTTCTCTTTTTCAATGGGGTCCTTGTCTAGTTTTGGAATCAGGGTAATGCTAGCCTCCAGGAATGACTTTGAGAGTACTCCTTCCCTTATAATTTCATTAAACAGTTTGAGGAACACTGGTGTTAGATATTTCCCTGAAGGTCCTGTAGAATTAGGGATAAATGTATACTGCTTCAATTTCATTGCCTACTACTCAAATATTATGAATTTTTATATATTCTTGGTTCAGTTTTGGTAATCTATTTATCTAGGATTCTATTTTATCTGGATTCTCCCAACTTACTGGAGTACAGGTTTTCAAAGTATTTGTTAATACAAATGCTGGAAGTGTCTATTGTGATTTCACCTTGTAAATTTCTAATTTTAAATTGGAATGATCTGAGTATTCCCTTTTTTTTAAAGTATGATGGGCTAAGGGTATTTTGTTTTCTTTCTTTCAAAGAACTGGTTTTGGAACACATTAATTTTTTGTATTGTTTCATTATTGTCTTAATTACTTTTCTCATTGCTGAGACAAATACTTGACAAAGTTAAAGGAGGAAAGGTTTACTATAGCTTACAGTTTGTAGAGGTTTCAGTTCATACATGGTTGGCTCCAAGGAAGGGTGGGCACAGGGGCATCACAGAGAAGAAATAGTTCACAGCAGCCAGAAGGGAGCAAAGCAGCAAGCTAGTGAAGCTGAAGCAGCAGCAGCTGCCTTGCCTCTCCCTTTTACACCTTCGGGACTTCTTACCCTTTGGGTGGTGCCACCCACATCTAGGGTGGGCCTTTTCATTACCCACAACCAGAACTATGCCAAACCACTATGCCAAACCAATCAGAAGACTAATTTAGTAACCACACACTCTTAATCCCAGCATCACATACCCTAGAGCCAGCTATCTCTGAAAAGCCTTTCCAAGGACTGTATGAGGGAACATCTAGATATAAGCCATAACAATTCTAAATTTCATTAACTTATGCTTTGATATTTAAAATTTCCTTCCTGCACTAGCTTTGCATTTGGATTCTTCTTGTTTGTATAGGATGTTGAAGTGCATTATTTAGGTTTGCTGGGTTTTTCTGATGTGGGCACTCACAGCTATAAACGTCCCTCTTAGGAAAGCTTTCACTGGGTCCCATAGGTTCTGGTATTTGTACTAGCGTTATCCTTTCATTCTGGGAACTTTCTAATTTCTTCTTTAATTTCTTCTGTGGCCCACTGATTATTCAATAGTGTACTGTTTAATTTCCATGGGTTTCCACAATTTGTGGTTTTTTTGCCACTGAATTCTAATTTTATTGCTTTATGATTTGATATTATACATGGGATAATTGTGATTTTTTTTGCATTTACTTAAGCATGCTTTATTGGCTAGAATGTAGTCTATCTTGGAGAAATTTCCATGTGCTGCTATGAAAAATGTGTATTCTGCTGTTGGGTGGAATAACAGAAACATTTTTTAAAATTGTAAAGAGAGTGGATGAATATATAAATGAATAATAATATGACTACTGTAAAGTAATATGGTAATAAAGTGGAGGGAGAAATGGTTTTATACTTAAAAAAATTAACTGTCAATATACAAAATAACTGTATCACTACAGGTGCTGATATCCTACTCTAAAGAATTGAGCTCTGATGCCTGGGTGTAATGGCCCATGCCTGTACTCCCAGCACTTAGGAGGCTGAGGCAGGAAGACTGCTGGGAGATCAGGGTAGCCTGGGCTACATAGTGAGTTCAAGGCTAGCCTAAACTACTTAGGAAGACAATCCCTTAAAAAAAAAAGGGGTGGGGGCTCTGAGAGGGTAAAGAGACTCCAGAGGGAAAGTGTTGACAGTCTAGTGCTTCTAGTGAGCTGGACTAATTTCAAGGGTTTTGTTTTTTTTTTTTCAATCATAAATATGAATAGTAGATCTCTTCCTGAACTTGGAGGATGAGATAGCAAAAGAATAAGAAACAGTGAGAAGTCAGTGAATATATAGCATGAATGGCAGAAATTTGATGATGATGACAGTAAATGTTGAAAAGTCCACTTATGACATTGTAGGTAAGTCACTTTTAACCTCTACAACAACCCTCTTATGGGTATTTTTAACTTCTGGTTATGAATGAAGAAACTAAGGTCTAGAAAGAGTAAATTACTGTCAGGAGAAAAAAGGAATAAGAACTAGGAAAAGCACTTTTCTGGAATAATAGAGAAGACAAAAGTAACATCAAAGAAAAAGTGACCTCAGGTAATAAGGCAGGATAGAAATATGTCCTTGCTTTCTGAGATTTTTGATTTTTGAGTATCAAGTCAAAGGATACACAGATTAAGTTTCTAACAATTAGACTGAGAAGGTATGTTAACAACTGCTTCTGCACGCAGTTAAGAACACCCTAGTATATTTAGTGTATAAAAGCCTTGGAACTGATCAGAGACTTGGGGCTTTTAAGACTCCCATGTAAAAGCATTAGTGCCATCTTGTGGTAACTGCTCTACCTTGCAGGCACTGGGTCCCTGCAAACAATCAGCATCTGAACAGGGGGATGCAAGGACAGGTAAATTACATTTCTTATAACAATGTTAACAGGTTAATACTGACTGCCTTGCATGCACTATGTTGAGAAGAATTTTAGCCTACTATCCTCATGCTCATCATAAGAAGATATTGTGACTGATTAAAAATGGTCATGAGTGTAACAATCATAGCTCAAAAAACAAAATCAACTTTTGCAGCAGCAATCGGTATCTTCTGTCTAGTAAGATGTTTAGAAAGTTTAGCCTCCTGAAATGGTTTGTTTGTTTGACATGGAAATCAATTTAAATATGCAGTAAATAAATACAGCTGATGATTATAAAGGTGTCCAATTCCAATTATATTTTATTGTAGTATTTTCCAATAATATACACATAAAATTGATAAAAAAAACAAGTTAGTACATCTAACTTTATTTATTAGTACATGTTTACAGTACATAATGATGACATTCATCATGGGGATTTGGTATACATACATAACACATCTTAATTTTTTTTCATTTCCTTCCTTTCTGTACTTCTAAATTTGTTTTGTGACCTAAACGATGCATAAATATTTACATTCTATACTAATTTATGACTAGAACAATTTTGAATCATTATCCCAAATAGTGATATACTACAATTTGTGTATTGGGGGTGGTGGTACTAGGGATTGAATCCAGGCCTTTGCAGAGGTACATCCCCAGGCCTTTTTATTTTTATTTATTCACTTTTTTTTTTTTTTTTTTTTTTGAGACAGGTTCTTGCTAGATTGTCTAGGCAGGACTTAAACTTGAAATCCTCCTGCTTCCACCTCCCAGAATACTGAGATTACAGGCGTGTGCCACTACAACTATGCTATACTGTATATTTTATGATTGTCTCTACCCCATTTTCAGGCATTATTTGGACAGGGAACAATGTCTCTACGGTAGTAATTTAAGAAGCCCAAGCAACTTCAATAATGGAAAAGAGTTCAGAGATTACATATAATATAGTCTAGTAGAGAAGATCTATAATCCTTGTCAAGGAGACAGATACTTTGGCTTCTACTGATATTAAAATTTCTGAGTGGATGGGGAAGTGCAAGTCATAAAAAGTGAGGAAAAAGAGGGAGGAGACATGCTTCTGGATCCTGGGAGGTGGGGTGAGAGGGCCATGTGGCAGAGGGAGCACTCAGAGAAAGCTATGTAGTTTACAAGGTCTGCCAGCCAGTACTGTTCACCTGTGTGATCAGACTAGCGAGGTAACAAGAAAAAAGCCAGGGCAGAATGAAGAGTCCCTTAAAGGAAGATTCAGACAGATGGGAAACACAATGTAAAAAAGCTGAACTTGATACAAAAAGTTTAACACTATGTTGTAATCTTAAAGTTTATTCTGATATTGGAAAAACTGCTGTATAATTATGATCACATTTGTGTTATCAAATACAAATGGAAATAAAAAATTTTAAATCTGTTTCTAATCTGTACATAAATATATTAGTGAAAGAGTTCTATCAGTGAAAGGACTACACCATAATTCCAATATTTTATATAATATCATTTTAAAGGCCATGATTTTGAAAATACTATTCAAATAGAACAAGGAACATCTAACTTAAAATCAATGGAAATATGAGAAGTGTAAATTAGGTATGTCAGCATCTGACTGTGAAGTGTGGCACCAGATATGGGTAAGCTACAACATTAGGACTGCAGGTGCCAAGAACAGCCAGATAAACACTGATGTTATCTATAATTACCTCATTTTTAGCTTAAATCACAGGTAATGAGGGAACTCAGAGTCTCTAAAAGCCAATTAGAAACTGTACTGGCTTTTTTCCTTCCTGTAACAAATTTTTTGAATCTTACTTTTAAACCTTTTTCCCCTCTATAATGAAACATCACAGCATATCACTCATAGATACATACAGAAACAGAACGCACAATTACCCACAATCTTAAAATGAATTCCTTTATACATCTAGGTAAAGTATGGTCTCATATGCCGAGGCTCTACTGAAACAAAGCCAAAGAATAGTTCACTTCATGGAAGTTTCCTAAAATTAATTGAACATGATGTTTTAATTCAGATTTGAATTGAACTATCAACTGAGAAATCTTCAGCCTACATCTTAATAATATCCACATGAACACAAAGAAAAGACTTAAAAACCGCTGAGGATCATTATGTGTAACACTCTTAAAAATGTATTATTTTCTGCAAAATACACTGTTTAGGAGCCTTTAAGTTGAGGGGCATATTAAAATAGGAAAACTCAAATAATCATATTTTTAGAAAGGAAATGAGAAAAATTGAATCATAAGATTTTTAATTTAATAAAAAACTTTAATTTCATATAGATAAACATATAATAAGTCTATATTATTTACTCAAAAGAGCGATATTAGAAATAAGGTGAGAAAAGGATCCTACATCACACAAAGTCTGTGAAGTTGTCTGGAGTGAATAATTTTATATTCTATTTTTTTATATAATTCATAAGGGGAAATGCTCTTTGAGACTTCTCCCTGTAGACTTCCTTCATCATCTTCCCATGCTCACTCTTTTATCTTGATATTTATGATAAATGGCATGGACCTGATACCCAAATTTTAAAACATAATAAAGAATTTGCCACATAGTCTGTAATATAAGCTTAAAGGAAATGCTTAAAGAATTGAGAACTCATTATTTTCCAGGATTCTAGAAATAGCCATTTACTTAGTGAAATCTGATATCCTAATTAATAGGCAACCCTAACTCTTAGTTTGTTTTATAAGAGTGGACTGATTTATAAGGTATTACATAAATAGAAATACATGTATATTTGAAATAAGTACTTTCTCTGGAAAAGATTAAAATGGATTATATTTTAACTGAATCTATCATTCACTTGATAACCTCTAGATCGGCACCGTCCAATGGAACTCATTGTAGTAATGGAAATGTTCCACATCTGAATGTCTAATATGTAACCATTAATCACATATAGCTACTAAGTAGGAGATATGTGGCTAGGGCAGTTAAACAACCATATGTTTTATTTTAATTAATTTAAATGTAAATTTAAACAGCCTCCTGTGGCTAATAGTTCCTCTATTGGGCAGCACAGCTCAAAATGCTTTAAGGATATCATTCCTATATACATTTTATTTTAAAATAACCATAAAGGTACCAGGAGTTTCAAGATAAATATATACACGATATATATTCATACATAGTGTACTTGGATAAAGAAAACAAACTTTAAATATTAAATAATACATGTAGTTAAATGAATGCAATTTCATAAGAGATTGTAGCAGTATATAATTATTAAATATATACTGCTAAAATAACTGTAAGATATCAAATACTTTATTTTTCAACTGGCATGATGAATTCTGCCATATAAATGATTATTTTGTTCTCTTGCTCAATATAAAAATGTTGACAGTACCCAAACATTCTTAAAAGTTATTCTGTCAAAATGTAGTATACATGGAAATTGCAAGGCTGTTTGGCTCTACATTAACAACCTGCTTTGTTTTACAGTTCTCCATTCTAATTTTTAGTGGCATTTCTCCCATGCCTTTCTTTTTTCCAGTACTGGGGACTGAACCCAAGGACACCACACTGAGCTACATCCCTAGTCTTTTTATTTTTAATTCGAGACAAGGTCTTGCTAAGTAGTTAAATTTCCCAGGCTGGGTTCAAACTTGCAATCCTCCTAACGCAGCCTCTTGCAGTGCTAGGATTACAGCTGTGCACCATCATACTTACCTCTTTCATTTTTTATTTTTGCAGGCTATCAACTACCAATTCATTGAAAATTGTACAGTCATCCCCCCTTATCTGCAATTGGGCTTTCTGTGGTTTCAGTTGCCCAGTCCACTGGCAATCTAAAAATATTAAATGGAAAATTCCCAAAATATACAAGTCCCAAGTTTTAAATTGTGCGTCACTATGACTAGAGCGATGAAATCTCACAACACCCTATCTATGCTGTCCTTCTGTTTAGCGTATCTACAATGAACATGTCATGTGCCTTAGTCACTTAGTATCCCTCTTGGTTATCAGATCAACCGTCTTGGTATGCAATGCTTGTGTTCAAGTAACCCTTGTTTTACTTAATAATGACTGCAAAATATTACAGTTAGTAATGCTGGCAGTTTGCCAAGGAGAAGCTATGAAGTACTTCCTTCAAGTAAAATGGTAAAATTTATCAGCTTAATAAGTAAAGGAAAAAAATCACATGCTAAGCTTGATCTACAGGAAGCAATCATTCATCTGTGAATCTGTGAAGAAGGAAAATGAAATTTATGTTAGCTTTACTGCATTGCCTCAAACTGCAAAAGTTATTGCTACAGTGTCATAAGTGTTTAGTTAAGATGGAAAGGGCATTCAAAAGGGTTCAGTACTATCTGGAATTTCAGACATGAACTGGGGGTTTTTAGAGAACAGAAGGAGAAAGAGAAGAGTACTACTATACATTCGTTTTTAGACATCTCAAATCAGTACCCCTCTGTCATTTGCTTGGTTTGTCTTTAAAAAAAAATAAAGACAACAAATTACGTTTTACACTTATTTCAATTTCATAAACTATGATATTTTTCAATTAAAGGGAAGGTGGCTAACAAATAAGACTAAGTGGAAGAAGATGAGGAAAGGTAGGGATCTCCTATGACTAAGTACACTCTAATGAACAAACTTTTGGGCCATTCTAATATATCATTCTTATTTCCAAGTTTCTGATTCTATTCTAGTTCACTGAAGCTATTGGAATTGGACCTCTAAGTAATTGATGTGCTAACATACATCCAAAGGAAAGGAAGGACCCTTTCTTAGTGTCCCTTAGTAGCATCATGTGCTCAAGGCAGGGCTCTTGAAAAGCAACTAGACTATGGGGTAGTATAGCTGACTTATTGTTTGGAGGCAAGATCTGGTCTGTGGATGTGGCCTGGAAGAGCCCACCATATCTACCTTCTGGGATTCTCCCTTTACTCTCTCTGCTTCCTGGATGCCATGAAGGAAGCCATTTTCTTCTGCCTGGGCCCTTACATCATGTGGCTAACCACTCAAAGACTGAAACTTCTAAGATGTGTGCCACAATAAACCTCTTCTCCTTTAAATGTGGGTGCCAGGTATTGAGTCCCAGGGACAAGAAACTAAGACAGGGAGACACTAAACCACTTGATCTACCATGAAGGAATCAAGAGTGTAGAGAGCTAATCCCTGTTTTGAATATCAGGCTACACCTTCAGTGGAAGTATTATTTTTATTACTAAATTAAAAGTTACCCCAAAACACAGTGGAAGACTAACCATTTTCTCATAATTTCTATGCACAAATTAAATTGTTTATAAAATATGCTGCATTAATCATAAGTATTCTCCATTGTTAAGATTTTGTATTATTTAAAAGTTCACCTAATTCAGTAAAACCCAAATCTAGTCTTTACATCTCCCAAATGGATGCCACAAAACATTAATTATATAACCACATGCTTTAAATGAACCATAGAGCTGTTCCAATAAAGTTGTTATATAAAATATTACTATAAAACTAAAAATTAGCACCCAAAGAAAATTTCTATTTTTCTACAGAGCCTCTTAAAATATTATGGTTAGAAATGGCATCTAGTGAATCAGGGCAGGGAAATAGCTTTCCTTTCCTAAGGTCCATCAGGAGCCACGTGGCACAGGAGAAATAGGGATGAGAACAGGATCCAAACGCCAATCAGAACAGTATGGCTTTATCTATTTATTCCACTATGTTCCACTCTCTTCCAAATTTCTCATATGGAAAGATGGTTCCTGTTCCACCTACACAGTATACAAGAGAGAGCACTAGACTGAATGTGGTCCTGTGCTAAGGTTGTGGGAGAGGCAGACAGACAACAGTGGTGACCATTGAAACTGTAAACTTATTAGGGATGACTGAACAAAATCTAAATAAGTAGTCCGTGTCTAGTTCTAACATAGTAGAGCTTTGTGGTTCAAGAGAACTTTAAAACCTAAAAGCACGTTAAAAAAAAATTGGAATTAGTCAAGAGTGTTCAATTTCTCTGATTTGTTTCCAATGGGTCAAGAGACTTGGACATGTCATTTGAATTACTTTCCTACTCTGAACAAAGTAGACTGAAATACAGTATATATATGGTACCGAGGATTGAACTCAGGATCTTGGGCTTGCCAGGCAAGGTGCAGTGCCTCTGAGCTACATCCCTGGCCCTGAAATACAGTCTTAGAAACTTTTCTGAGAGTATGTCAACCAGACCAAATTACTTCTATATCTCAGAACACTGCATCTATAACCACGGAATTAAAATTACATCCACATGTTCAGATAATACTAAGACATGTTTTAAATTTCAAATTTTCTCTTACTGTCTTTATTCCATAGCTGCTTTATTGACTTTTTTCAGATTTCTAACTCCTTTTCAATTGCATAACTATCAAAGTTTGTAATAATTTTGTTTAATTCAAAGATTCACATTTTGAACTCAGTTAAATGTTCTGACCACAGATTGAAATATCACAAACATCTAAGCAATACTAAATTTTAACACTGTCAAAATAGCATTCATGAAAATTAATACTGTCACATATGAAATATATACACCTAAATATCCATGTTGCATGGGTCATATTAGCTAAGTGCATAATTTTATCACAAACTAAGTCCAATCAAATTATCCATTCTAATGCAAAAGAAACCATAAGAATGTACTGCTAAAGAATAGAAAATGAAGACTGGTTTTTGTTCATATTGTTCACCTCCCGGGAAAACTCTTGTCCCCCTAAGATGCCTAGCAACAAAACTTCCACCAACACCCTGACCCTTTCTTTACTTTAGTCAACACATTTGGTCTTTCCAGGGTTCTTGATAAATGCCTTCATTATTACACCAGCCATCATCTATGTTACATACTTCCACATTTCTCTCCCCTTTTAGATCATGAATGTTCCAAGAATAGGGTCAGTATTTGATTTCTCTTTAGGCCTTGGAGGTTTAGCATACTGACTTGTCTGCACTGAATGTACAGTAAAAATATGCAGAATGAGTAAAAAATATGCTGGCTTTCTTCAAACACACTCACACACACAGAAGCACATGCACATAGAAGAGAACTAGATTGAATGTGCTCCTGTGTTAAGGTTGAAGGAGGGGCAAGCAAACAACAGTGGTGACCTGGAAGATGGTAAACTTATTACTGACGACTGAACAAAATCTAAATATGAAGTCTGTGTCTAGTTTTTCTTTTTTTTTTTTGGTACTGGGGTTCGAACTTAGGACCTTATGCTCGTGAGGCAGGTGCGGTGCCACTGAGCCAAATCCCCAGCCCTATGTGTCTAGTTTTAATATAGTAGAGCTTTGTGGTTCAAGAGAACTTTAAGACCAAAAAGGACATTTAAACCAAAAGGCTGAAAACAAGACTCTGTGAGTGTTTGTGTGAACAAATGTTAAAAAAGCACTTATGAAAACTCTGGATTAAAAATTAAAAGAAAAAACAGGATTATTAGCCACTGCCACTTTTCCCTCAAAGCCAAAAAATTCTGATATGAAAAAAGAAACAATTATAAAATATCAACTTCTACAAAATATTCTGTGAAAATTTCTCCCTTAAACCATATCTTTGACTCTTAGAAATTACCCATGAAATAAAAAATCAGAAACTACAATGGACCCTTGACTTACGCACTCCATTGGTTCTGGAGAATGGGTTGGGTATAAGTCAGTATAGCTGAGATCTGGATGTTTACCTGAGTACACACTACAGATAACAAGAGGCAGATGAATCTTCCATTAACCTAATTAATCCAAGTTGTTTGTATATCAGTCTGGTCGTAACTTGAGGGTTCACGGTATTACTAGTATTATGTAACTGTAAAGCAGAGCAATAAATAAATATTTTAAAATTTTTAAAAAGTTTATCTTTCCACTGTTGAATTCTAATTTTATGTCTTTTCCCCATTTTATAGCTCTAGTAAGACAATTCAATCCTAATGACCAAATATTTAATTGATTTTATATATTTTATCATCACAACTAAATAGTATAGCATGGTAATATATATTACAGTGACCCACAGAGCTGACAGCAGGCATTTCAACTGAAAACACCAGAGAAAACAGTTACATCCAAGAGAAAAGACTTCCAATGCTGACTGACTCAGGTTGGCTTTTCCTCACTTTCAAATGAATGCCTATCTGTTCAAAGATAAACACTAACAGAGCCTTGGATGATGCACCTTAGAGCTGACTATGTAAATAAACAAACATGAAAACTTCCTCCCCTAAATCCTGGCTCTAGATAATAAAAAGGTCTTGAAGGGGTTTCTGAAGGAAAGGAACTCAAACTATAAAAACGTATCTTCAAACAAGTATGGGCTGTCAACTTAAGGCTGTAAACATAAATGTATTAATTTTTTAAAATGAAAAGTAAGATATTTTCAGAACCTAAATGGATCAATAATTAGTTGAGAGATTATAAATCATAGAGAGGCACAGATACTGACCAGTTCCACTATTATACAAACAATAATATTATTTCAAGAAGATTTATCATTCAAACGTCATTTTCCCCCCCTCTTCTCAGGTGGCTTTACCGTGGAGATAAGAAAAAAAGGTAATAGTCTAACTTTGCTGATTGGAAAAAGAAAAGGTTACATATTTTGTGCTCTGTGAAATTAACATTTAAATGTTGTAGTGGTTCTCGAACAAATATGGAAACAAAAAAGCAAATATGATAATGAGATTGTGAGCTTAAATATAAAAAACACACTATATAAAAATTTTTCTGGGCCTGGGATTTAGCTCAGTGGTTCCGGCGCCTGCCTTGCAAGCAACAGAGTGAAAGGTCCTGAGTTCGATCCCTGGTACCAAAAAAAAAGAAAAATTGTTTTTATACAAACTTTAGGTAGTTATAGGTAAATCTCATTCTTGAAATACTCATTTATTACCACTTTAGAACTGTAAAAAGTTTTTAAAAACTTTTCTGAGACAAAGGTCAACTTTTCAAGTGAAAGAGTTGATTAAAACAAAGGATGTGGGCTCAGTGGTTCCGCAGCTTGCCTCGCAAGCGCAAGGACCTGAGTTTGATCCCTGGTACCAAAAAAACCCCCACCAAAAACCAAGAAACACATAAAGGACATTAGAAATGGAAATGAAAGGTGAAATTAACTATTTGTTACCAACCTTGAGTTAGGTGACTAGGCCAGTTGGTTCATACATTTCATAGGTATGTTCACTACAATTCTATGATACAGTTACTATTAACAAGTAGTTTTACAGAGGAGGTAAGTGGGAACCAGAAATCTTAATTACTTTTCTGAAGTTCATACCATGGTAGAGTGTAAGATGCAAATTTTAGTCTATCTTATTTATATCTGTGTTTTTTCTAAATTGACTCCTTAAATCAAGAATTTATAGTTTGTGTCATAATTTTATAAATTCACAACAAACTATAGGTAAATAACAGACAAGTCAGACAAGCAATGTGCTAGGAATCAGGAAAGAAAAGGCACTCCCATCCTTGTCTCTTACTTACTAAACTATAACACTACATAAAAGTGGGCTGGGGATTTAGCTCAGTGGTCACACCGCCTGCCTGAGAGCCCACGGTCCTAAGTTTGATCCCCAGTAGTGCCCCCCCAAAAAAACCTACATAAAAGTAATTAAAATGGCAAGGTTTTAGGAACTTAAGATGATGACTAGATGAGCAGAGAGAGCGATGGCAAATTCAGGTTGGTCTAAAGAGTTTATATTCTTAAAAATAGTAAGATCAACAAAATTATATCATTCTGGGCCGAGGATTTAGCTCAGCAGCACAGTGCCTGTCTGGCAAGCATGAGGTCCTGAGTTCAAAAAAACAAAAAAAACGAATGATATCATTCTAAGGGGTGAATAGAACTCAGATAAATAAATAGAAGTCAATAAATAAAATGTATTCAGTGATTCAAATGAATTTTTTAATGTATAGCTAAAGATTTATTTTTAGATGCAAAAGGCTAACTACATTGTAAATTTATTTACTAACTTAAATAGCCTTTGGTGAACTATAAAACATATCATTGAAGAGAAAAGGAAGCAACTTTAGAAGCTCTAATCTCTATTAAGAAATTAGAAATCATGACAAGTACTTTTTTCTGTCTTTCCTAAAAGTGATAAAATAAAGTGTTATTATAAAAGGGGAAAGCTCCCTTTATTTTCTCAATAAAGATTTTTTGAAATATATCACATTAAGGAGATATTCTTAAGTGAAATAAATAGGACACACATTGCAAATACCAAATAGTTTCTCTGGAGTGAGAAACTGAAAGTGTAAATAAGGATTCAAAGGTATAATAGATAATGTGAAATAGAAAAGGGGGAAAGGGGTAGGGAAAGTGGGAGAGGTAGGGGAAAGGAAAGAAGGGAATTGAATTAATATGAGAAAATGAAAAAGTGGAAACAAACTCTTTGTAAATAGGGAGGGGTGGAGGGGTTGAAGGGAAGGCAGGGGAATGGGGAAAAATAAGAACCAAGTTATATTATGTAAAGGTACACCTTTCCAATGATGAATGTCATTATATTGTATATCTGAAGTGTACCAATAAAATTAATTAAAAATATATTTTACAGATATTCAAATCCTTATACATTTGTAGTCTTAGATCACCTCCCTATCCCAGTTGTAGGATTTATTAACAAAACAGACATACAGAAGTATATTGCAATCTTCAACACCAGGGTTCCTAAATTATTAGAATCTTTAAAGGCAATGATATGTAACTGAACAACCATTGTTTTTTATTATTTTAGGTGTCTCTTGAAATCACATTCCATTTAAAAATTATCCAACTGTCAAAATCCAGAAGGCAGTACATTTTTTCCTAATAGCACAACTTGGAAAAATATACTCATAAATGGTGCCATATGAAATTATATTTAAAAAATTACAGTAAACTACATCATTTCCTAGTATATATCTAGACTCTAATTAAATATAATGTATAAATTTATTTTAAAACAATCTAAAATGATTTGATTCTATCCTACGCTATTTATACAATGCCATGATGATGTATAAAAATTAAGCAATATTTTGAGTTTCTAAGAGAATGCCAAATAACTGGCCTGAGTTTTCGCTAACTAAACTTACTAGTAAGCCAAATTTGCCATGAAGTTTTGGCTATATAAACACAACCTGTGTCTTATTCATAAATGAGGCAAAGATAATCTTATTTTCTATATTGGAAATTATATTATACTTTAAAAATCACTTTTAAAAAGCAATATATATAGATTTTTCTGTAAACTTTTGTAGAAAGTTGAAGTTTGATCAAAAAGATACTCAGAAACATAAACTAATAAAAGGAAAGTTTTAAAATGTTCACCTTCAATTTATTTCATAGGTCACTGTTATACCATCTAATAAGATAATTAAAAACATGCAAGCAGCTGGTACTACAGCTAAACAGATTAATGTAATAGTCTGTAGTCATATGTGCTGGCAAGGGGTTTGCCTCTTTTGGAGAGAAGAAGGTCAGCTGCCCTTGGAAAGAGGAGGGGAGTGGTAGATAAAGAATATTCCTTCTACTAAGTAGCCCTTTGCTATAGTCAAGAAGTTTAACTTTTATGCAAACTGATAATCAGGAAACTAAATAAGAAAGAAAGCTCATCATTTGACAGAAAATATTAACACTGGTCTTTAAGAAGTACAAGATACATTTCTAAAACCAATGTCTTCTCAATCTTATAAATACTTCATTTTAACACATCATCTGCAAATTAGTTGGTAGATACACAGTCAAATTTTAACCAAAACTTCAAAAACAAGATCTTCTCTATTACTCAGGCATCAGAAGCTGTACCCTATCTAAATCAATGAAGCAAATCCAAGGCTATTAAAAAAATATATGTGCATGAGCATTAGGCACAAGAAGCTATAGTTAAAGGTCAATTGACTTTAAATTTCAAAACTTGTTAAAAGTTCTAGATATCTATCTCTGAATTTATTAGTAAAACATCTTTCCTTCAACTTTACTACGTGTGTAAATTTGTTATACAAAGGCAATATAAAATACTTCACCGGAGACAAAGTTTTGAGCCTCAAGTTAAGCTTGTTTTTAAGCTTTAAGCTCCCTTTCTGCTAACAGACAAATTAATTTTCCTGTAAGACATTTTTTTTCCTCTTCCTTTTGGCACCTCTACATTAGAGTACTATAAAAAATTCTATAATATGAAAAGGTTAATAATGGTGACAGTGATGATTACAACACTGACTAGAACATAAATGCAACCATTATTTATTCATCATTCACTATGTAATTTTACCCTATTAAACTCCTCCTATCAACTGTATTTTATTATCCTCACTTCAAAGGTAGGGAAAAGGAAGCTCAAACTTGGCCCAAGTCTTCTACATATTTGGAATCAATTTCAGCTGACATACTATACTTAGATATTATATTTGAAAACACCCAGAGACTATGCCTTCTAGAAACTTGACAATCTAATACAACAATAATGCAAGTAACAGAAAAATGTAGATTTAGATGCCAATTCAAGATTGAATTAAAAAGGCTTCAATATATGCTACAAAAGTGTACACGTTTAATGGTGAAAACTGAGGAAACAAAGTTATCAGCTTACATAAGATAATCATAGAATAATGACTTTACATTTAGATTTTCAAAAGGCTTTATTTTACACACTTTATGTCAGTCTTCTAAAAAGTTGTGAAAAAAAGACGGCACAGAGATTACAGTGTCTATTTTACATGTTATAGATGAAAGGATAATGCCAGTAGTATTCACCCTGGACTCAAGTAGACATACTTTATTATGCTGATACAAGATTTTAATATCTGAATTGCTTAAGTATAAAGAAAGGTTAGGATTTCTGAAACAGTTTAAATAAAACAAAGGTAGCAATGCTACACAAAAGAATGTCTGAGGGCTGGAAGATGTTCATTTTTCTGATAATCTATTTTGAGTTAGTTTAACAGTGCCATAGCGACAAGAGAAAAATAATTTTCATTTTCAAAAGTAAATTTTACTGACAACTGTCATTTTAATGTGATTCTACAATAATTTAGTTTTTAATATGAAAATATACCCTAGAGCTCTGTTCCTATGAATTCTACATTTAACCCAAGTGTCAAATTCACAAGTAACCTAATTATAAAAGCTACTGACTACTGAGTTGAAAAATATTCATTTCACACCTTAAATACTATAATTCTATTTACTAGCAACACTGGCCTGTCAACTATTAAAAGATCACTTTTACATATGATAGTACCTGAGCTTTTTGTCTTGCCTTTTTAATTACAATAATAAATTAATATCCTAACATTACAATGGTGATAAACATTGATTAAAATATTTTGTTAAAAATTAGTATTTTCGGTGCAAAGCTGCATTAAGAGTTCATTTTCTAAATAAAATTATTCAATAATACTAAGATACTTTAATCTTCAAACTATTCAAGCACAAAATGAACTACAAGATCATGTTCTGTCTTCACATTAAATCATTCTTAACATCACGTTTTATCTTTTATTTATTATAATTAGCTAAAAACGTAGTTGTAAAATGTAATTTTCCAAAAACTGTACACATATATTTAAGAATTTTCCTTCCTTTCAAATATATTTTTGCTTTTGTCTTGATTTTTATATTTAACAAGGATATTACTATCATAGATTTTATGTATAGTATCATATTAACATTTCTCAGTTACATGCCAAATCATGAATATTTATTTAACTATCTTTTATATTCACTCTTTTTGCTTGCTTTAGTGATCAGCTGTGACATGTTCAGATGCAGGATTCTACCTATTAGTATATCAAATTTCAAGCTTTGTATCATATTGCACAACTAGAAGAAAAATCTGGAGAACTACAACATTTATAAGGTAAGATGAGTATGGTGAAAATACGATAGTAATAGGAGAGCTTTACTATTGTGATAATACCCTTCTAGAACACATTGGGAATATAAGCCTTTTGTAGTACTGGTGACAATTAAAGGAGTCATTATTTATACAGATTTCAACTAGTATAATATAAAGATGTCAAGTGTTTCGATTATCATCTCATTTCTCAAATTCATAAACAAATTTTTAAAACTTCATTTACTACATCCTTATTAAATACCTCCTGTATCCAAGGTCAATCTCTAAATGTTAAGCCTGTTAAGATCTGAAGAAACAAATGACACAGTTTCAGTTAAAGAAACAGGATATATACACAAATAAAAAAATAAGTATAAACTCTATATTTAACATAGAAAAGGAGGTAACTCAATTATCAAAGAAGATTCCAAGTGTACAGGAGTTCTTGCATATATTTTACAGTGTTGTTATATATTAGAACTAACTGATCCTAAGGACAACACTATATTCTAACCAAAGGATTTCTTCAATCATCTGAATTGCCAGCTATAATTCTTAGATATATCAATGCTGAATCTGCATTTTTTTCCCCTTCAAATGATCAAGTTCTTGTATCATTGTCATTTAGTATATGAATTTTCAGTTATTACTAAAAACATCTTAATCCTTTTTCTTCCTGATTTATCTAAGGGACTAATTCATAAACATTTACTTAAGCAAAATTTAAGTTACAGTATAAGGAGAATATTAACAAAATATAAGATAAAATATATATTCTGTTAAGTAATATAGCCTTTTAAAATTTACTAACTGAGATATAACTGCTTTATTTGCTAAAGAGCCCAAATAGACAACACTTAATTAAACCATGAATTAAATTTTAAGTTCTCATAGCCACACCCCAGTAGCATACTCTATTTTAGCAGAAAACATACATAAGAAAGGCTTTACTTCAATATTGTAAAGAAATACTAGAAAAACAAAAAAATGGATTATAATGAAGCTTAATACAATTACCTTATTATAGGATAACAATAGATATCTGTAGTAAGTCCATTTATTGAAGAATTTTGGATATTACATTTTCTGTGAGTCATAAGTATACAGTAACATAATACAATATTCTTTAAAAATGCCATATTTTTAAAAGCAGAGGTAGCAGCTCCTTAGTATTCTAAGATTATGCACCCATAAAAGTTATGTGTCATACATTATCTTGTAAAATTATGTACCTGGGTATTCATCACCTACCTATATGAATTAAAAGTCCCTTCAGAGTCTAAGGTAGAACTTACTCTTCTTCCATTTTTATTTGAATCTCCTGGAAAAAAAATTGAAAGCACTGAAATAATGCAGATTGCAAAACTGAGCATTTCAGTCAAAAAACTACTGTATGACAGCTCTACGGTGTATAATAATCAAAAAGCATATATATTCCCTTGCACCTCCCCACATTATCTTTTGTACTGAGTCTTTTAGACAAGAAATTGATTTAGAGGCCAAAATATAAAGCAAAACCATTACTCCTAAATTGGGTATTAATAATATCAAAGTAACTGCTATGAGAAACAAATGAAGTATGATGCAGGTAATTTCTGAAGAATCACAGACAAAACCAAAACTTATAAACCACTTACTTATAAGCTAATGTTTATAAACAAATGCAGTTTTTTTTACTGCTGTTGTTAGTGACTAACCACCTGCTCTGATCCCTGGTACATATAAAAAATATGTGTGGCAAAGAACAGATCTAGAAAGTATTGAAGCTTCCATTTTTCCACTACTTAGAAATTTCTTCAGGAAAGAAGTAAATCAGTAAGCAGACTTGGTAAGTGGTGATTAATAATGCATTTTAAAGAACTTTAAATATACCTTAAAAGTTTTTTCCACAAATTTATGCTTCACCTACTGTAAGTTCAGCAATTTAAATGGGGTGGGGGTGGGGAATCAAAAGGCAGTCCTGGGCCAGGGATTTAGCTCAGTGGTGCCGCCAGCCACTTGCCTTGCAAGCGCAAGGTCCCGAACTTGATCCCCGGTACAAAAAAAAGAAAAAAAAAAAATAGCTATATAAAAAAAAAAGGCAGTCATGTCTTATATAATAATATGTAGGGGGAAAAAAAGCTATTTTCCCTCAAGAAAATGTCATATTTGCCCAAAAAACCAACAGATTTAGAACCAATTCATGCATATAAGTTTATATACTAGAGAATAAAATTAACTAAATTTTTTTAAAGTGCTAAAATACAAAATTCTTACAAAATTTTAATACCTTCACTTTCAGAAGTACACTTTTATAAGACCATAGGGCTGTATAATACCATTAAATATGGCATTTGTTCTTCAAAACAAATTTAAAAGACTAGAATCTAATTACATTTTGTACTCCTAATCCCTGCAATGTAACTTTCAAACATCAGGTTATATTCATTTTTATAACATGTAAAGCTTAATAATTTAATGATTTATCCAACTGTAATTTATACTTTGATCTACTCTGAACAATCTAAGGTGCCATTGGAGAGAAGCACAGTGGTCTTGGTTAAGTCAAATGGTAATTATGGAGCTTTCAGTTTAGAGATAAAATTATTTTAAATTATTGAGTATAGTGCTTAAGGTACTAAACTTACATGATTAGCCTACATATTAAATGGTTACTGAAAGCTGAAATGTAATTTTAATGACAGCTACCTATATCTTTTACATATTTTATAGCTTGCAGATTAGCCACGAATGTTGGTTCTCTTCAAGATCTTTGCAGGTCTAACAATGTGTTCAGAATTCTGAGAATTTGACTTAGCCCAATTCCTGAACTATTAATTCTACTCCTTTTTCAAAATACAATACAGGTGTTTTATTTTAAATTTAACAAATGCTAAAATGATTTACTATACTCACAAAATGTGACAATTTACAGAAGAATCCACAAAACTTAAATGTTTATTATCAACCTAACTAGGTATATGTTGCTAATTCTTTAAAAACAGGGATAAGACAGCACATACTTCAGTTTCTTTTTAAAAATCAATAACACTATAATAAATGAAAAAGATGAAAGGAAAATTAGTCTCTATCTTGCTAAACGAAAATTTGCTGTAACACATGTTATTTAACAGCTTGCAGGCATTTCCTGTGAAACATTCCATAATCAGCATAGGATAAGTACTATATTATACATTTAAAATGAGAACCTTCTTTCTCTTTAAAACGAAAGATTATTTAAATATACGCAATTTCACCAACAGAATACTTATTCCTTTAAGCTGATATTTACCAGATCAAATAGAAAAATCCTTCAAATGAGAAATTTTTTTGAAACATGCAGCTATTATAAGATATTATAAAGATTTTCTTAAGTTTTTAACTATTACCAAATGAAGATATCACATGAAATTTAACTTTCAAGGTGCAAAAGATGGTAATAAGGGAAAAAAGCAGTTTTCCTTTCTCAAAAACCATACCAAATAAGGAGTACAACTGACAACACTGGAGAAAAGATTTCAGAGTCTGCTATATGGGGAAAAGGTAATATAGTTTTAAAGCAGGAAAAACTGCTTTGTTCCTTCAATCCTCTAGTTGAAATTAATTATAGCAAATGTTTATGAAAACATCTGTTCTTACAGTTATAAATTCTTAATTTTAGAATGGATGATTCCAGACTCTTATTTTGGAAGGAAACTATTGAAAGGTTTACAAAAGAATGACAGAATCTGTAATTCTGCAGAACTATAGACATGACATCCTATATACATCCTGTAGAGATATTCATTGCGTGAAATATTTGTGAGGCCAAACACTGATAAGTAGGAGAAATCAAAGAAAACCAGAAATCCCCATCTTTTATTTAAGCTGCAATATGACAAAAACATATCTGTAACATAAGAAAATACTAAGTTACAAACAAGTTACTTTACTACTGAATTTAATTTGAAGGTTAAATATAATGAAATAAGTATTAATTTTATCAGGAACTATAAGAAAGTGTGATGATAATACAATAATGGGAATGTATGTGTAGTATTCCTTAAAAATAACAACAGAGGGTGCAAGAGAGTTTAATATGATGTTTTTAGTTGCTATTCTGATTCTTGAACTAAGGTTCCTGTTAGCCATAACTACAAGAATGAATAGGCTGTTTTCCAATAATGCACACACACACAGACACACACATACTGCAGTCATGTTTGGCTAAGAGCATTTATTGATTCTATCTGTATACTATTGACATCATGCTAAATGAAGGTTTACAATAAATTTCTGTAGTACTTTTCATGCACAAACATCTGTCTGCTTCATGAAGGAGACAGATGATTTTAAAAACCAGAGATTTTAAGCTAGGTTAGGTTAAAAACAGCCAGATTAATGCTATAAATAAGCATACCTACTCAAATGTGCCTTTCGTTTAACATCTGAAAGCACTATGAGTAGATCACATCACACCTATGAATTCTGAAAAGTATTACATACTTTAAAAAAAAAAGTTTTACCATAACTTGTTTAAGAACTATAATTAACTATATAGGATATTTAGCAGTAAATGATGGGGGTTCAAATGACTTGGTTCAAACTAAGATGAAAACAAACTATGGGTTTAATAAGGACCTGAAATCTCTTCTTTCTTTTAAATGAACTACCATACATTACAGGAATGTTTTAATTAAATTCATAACTCTTATAAATCACATGATTTAAAAAAACTGAATAAAGTATACTCATATGTTGACACATAATCATAATAAGGCAAAGCATAATATTTATGTCAGCCAGCGTCACCCTTCACCCATAAACACAGTAGCCACTAAGCATAATACATTTCAGGAATCAAAGTAACTATCAGCCTCCCTATGTAATGGTAAGAACAGCACACAAATAAATGGAGCAGTACTCAAAGAGGTGGAGGGTAACCAAGTTTTATTACACTAGTGGGCTCAGAGGAGTTTGACACTCCAAATTCTGAGCCCTGAACAGACGCTATGCAATTCCTTTTACACAGAAGCAGAACACAGGCAATTATTTAAGCAATGACAGTGTGTAATTTAGCACATCTGGGTGCCCTTGGTTTGGTGAAGAAAAAGAAATAGGCTCCCATAGAAGCAGGATGTAGCAAAACCATTATCTATAGGAACAGAGTTGTCAGGGCAAAGAATGGCAGCCACAGAGAGGGGAAAGATTAGAGGGGAAGGTGACAGAGTATTAGTTATGGCCTTTAGGGTTTTATCTAATACATAAGACTTAGGTGCTGTCATTTTTTGTTTGTTTTTAAGTTTTGCCTTCGTCATCACCTAGGCTAATTATTTAAGATAAAAATCCAGGACTATATCTTAGCTTTAAGAACCAGTGTTAATCAATACAAGAAATTCATGAATTTTATGATTTTCTATTTAATCTACCATTGTAAATTTATCTGTACTTTAATGATTTAATGGCCATATATAGTTTTCTAATACTTTCACATAATTTTACATAAAGAAAACTCAGATATAAAATAGAAATACAAAGAAACTATTTTAAGAAAATATTTTATTCCTCTTAAATTAATAATTTCTTTAAAACAACAAAAGAAAGCAAAATAAGATCAGAAAACTAGCAGAGTATGATACTCCAATTACTCATTCTCCCACAGAAACAATGAAAAACAAGCCAAAAATGTAAAAGCCAAGTTTGTCAAATCTCTGGAAAACAATATGGCCACTATAAGATCAGTGTAAGCTTAGCCAAATATAAGTCTGCCACAGCATGACACCCGTCTATGAACACAGGGAGAGATTGTGGTTTTTGTTTCTTTGTTTTTGTTGCTTTCCATAGCTGTTGACGTTCAAGGATACTGTATCTCTGTCAAAACCCTAGCCGAACACAATCTAAGGAGTTAATACTTGCAAACACTTTGGGAAATTTACTAAACAAGTGAAATATAATAATCTTCAACAATTAAAAAAACCAGCATGCCATGGATTTAGCTCAGTGGTTCCGCCACCTGCCTCACAAGCCCAAGGTCCCAAGTTCAATCCCTGGTACTACAACAACAACAATGACAAAAACAGCAGCAAACCCCAGGGAAAGGCAAAATATGATTTTGAGAGTTACCAAATTACAATACTCTAATATCCACTTCTCAACAACAACAACAACAACAACATTCAAGAATACTGTATCTCTGTCAAAACCCAAGCTGAATATAATCTAAGAAAAAATGGGTTCAACGATCACACGTGATAAGGAGGAAATACTTGCAAAAACTTTGGGAAATTTACTGAACAAGTGAATTACAATAGTCTTCAACAATTACAAAAGAAAACAGCAAACCCTAAGAAAAAGGAAAATAATATTTTGAGAGTTATTAAATTACAATATTCTAATATCCACTTTTCAACAACAACAACTGCACACTATATGCAAAGAAAGAGGAAGTATGCCTAGTTCAAAGCACTAAACAAATTGACAGTAATCATTCCTATAAAAGTGTAGAAATTGAAGCTATTTTATAATGATTTGAAAATGGCTATCTAAAGATGCTCAAAGAGCAAAAAGTAAACATGAATAATAAAAGGAAACAAAAAATAATATATGAATAAAATGAGAACATGAATAAAGAGAAAGAAATTAGAAATTCTAGAACAGAATATGAACAAAAAGAAAAATTCACAAGGAAGATTAAAAATGGTCAAGCAAAGACTGGCGGCAAAATACAGCCTTTCTAGGACCTGGAAGGCAGGCCCCTGAAAAACAATTTAGTGCAGAGAAAATGAAAAGAGGGCTGGGAATCAAGAAAGAAGTGACAGGAAAACTAGACACTATGGAGAAACGGAAGGCAACAGAGAGGAAACAATGTAGCAAGTTGGAATGCCAATCCCAGCTGGTGGGGAAGAGGTCCTGTCTCTGCAAACGTGGTGAACCCAGAGAGGGTCAGTAGCTCTAGGAAAAAACAACAGACTTAGTTACTAGACTTGGCCAACAGTGCTAGACCTAACAAAAACCCAGGGTTACTATAAGCAGCAAATACTGTACAGCATGGGGTTTTACTCTGAAAATGACTACTTCTGCATAGCACACTAAAGTTGGAGAAGAAATTCACTGTAGTGTATGCCATACTTGGGAATGATAGAATCAAAAACAATTTCAGGAAAAGGTTTATTAAGATTGAGCTACTCTGGGAATCGGAAGTCACAGAACAAGTGGTCCCTTGGGCCACCCTGCCACAGTGACTGGGTGGGAGAAGGCAATAAGAGTCCGTCACAGAGAAGGGGCGGCCTCGTCAAAGATCCCTTAAGCTTAAAAAGTAGAAAGCTCAAGCTGTGAAGGACAAGGTGGTCCCACTCCTTGAGAGAGTCCAGGGTCAGGGTGAGACACAGCCAAGTTCAAACCAGCTGGAAATCAGGGAGCTGAGTTCAAGCTGGAAAGAGGCACCTGGACTGTTTCAGGCTGAACAACTCAGGTCCCTGCCTCACAGCCATAAACAAGAAGCAACCTGAACTTAAGTAGAAGGAAAGGACCAAGTATACTGGGATTATCACCCACTGCCATAATTCTACTGCTGGCTTGCTCAAATCAGTCTCACAGATCTAGGCTCTGTCTGCTCTCTGTGTCTACCAATGACAGAAGACACACAACTGGAAGAAGACATTTTTTTCTGATTTTCTTCCTTCACCTTTTAAATTTTATTTATTTCTTTTAAATTTTTTTCTCATTTCCACACTCCTAGGGCAGAGAAGGTGAGCCAGTCCCAGCACCCGGGAGGAGGCTCCCCCACCGCCATTCCATGCTCCTAGGGCAGAGAAGGTGATCTATATGTCTTTCCTTACATCAACACTGTCCTGATTACTGTACCTTTAGAAGAAGTCAAAATTAGGTACTAAACGTCTTCCAACACTGGTTTTTTTAGTTTTTTTTTTCTTTTTACTTTTTTTTAGGTCCTTTGTACTCCTACATAACTTTTAAATTTCAATATCCAATTTTTCATTTATAGCAAGTATACATAGACCTGAATTTTTATATATACCTTGTGTTTTCTAATACTGCTAAATTCAAATACAAGTTCTAGGGGCTCCTAGAGATTTCTTAGTATTTTCTCTGTAGATGATCATTTCATCTACATACAAAGATTTTGCTTCTACCTTGCCAATCCTATCCTTATTGTGTCATTTTATTGCCAGACTATTTTGGTTTGGGCCTAGATTTCAAAGTTTAATGGACAGATGAAGAGTAAGCATATCTGCCTTTGTTACCCATCTTAAGGAGAAAGCATTGTATCTTTTCCATTCATATAAGGCGTTCTCACTGGAAGTATGGAGTACATGTCTTTAATCTGTTGAGAATTCTGTTCTATTTCTAGTCTCCTGATAGCTCTTACCATGAACAGCTGTGGAATTTAGTCCAATACTTTTTCTCCAACTAGTGACAGGATCATGTGGCTTTTTCCTTTCCTCTGTTAAAATAATGACTTTTGGGGGGTGGATCTTCCAATGCTGAACCAACACTGGCATCCCTATAATAAAACCACTTTCTATATACAGCCAGATCTGACTTCTAATAATTTGTTTTGTTAAACAAATTTCTATCTATGTTCATACTTTTTTCTTCTATTATCTTTATCCAGTTTTAGGATTAGCACAATGTTGAGTTCCTAAAATGAGGGGAGAAGTGTTCTTTTTTTTTTTCTGCTTTAAATGTTTGATATAATTTATCAGTTAAAATGTATGTGAGCCTGTTGTTATCATACAGGTAGGTTTTCAAGCTAGGAATATACTTTCTTTAATAGGTGCTATTCAAATTTTATATTTTCTCCAGAGTTAGTTTCATTAATTTGTCTTCCAAGGTACTTCTTAGAAGTTGTCAAATTGATTTCAAAAAAAGATTTTAATATTATGCTTTCTATATCCTTTTAAATTCTGTAAAATCTGTGGTAATGTCTCCTAGGTCTTGATATTTTAATTTTAAAAATATATAATTGATATTGTGTAACAAGAAGTAAACATTTAAAGGAGGAGGGGAAGTGGGAAGGGTAGGGGAAAGGAAAGAAGGGAAAAGAAAAAATAAGAGAAGGAAAAAAATGCAAACAAAATCTTTGCCAATAGGGAAGGGTGGAGGGGGTGAAGGGAAGGTAGGGGAAGGGGAAAAAAAATAAGAACCAAGATACTCATGTAATGGTGCAAGATCCCAATGATGTATGTAAATGTATTTTATACCTAAAATGTACCAATAAACTTAATGGGGAAAAACAAAAACAAAAAAAAGAAAAAAATTTTTTCTCTTTTGCTTTATTGTTTCTTCTTGTTTGCATGCGTGAACACTGTCTTTAGTTTTGTTGCAGTTGTTTTGTTCTATTCTTGTTTCTATTTTCTTCCTTCTTTCTTTCCCTACTTCTTCACTAGTTCTAAAGCTTGCAAAATCTTACTCTGTCCTCCAGCCTTCATTCTAATCTCTTTTCTTCTACTTTTCTATATCTTCCCCTAACCCCTTTTAAATTTTCTCCCTTGAGGGTAAAATGGCCATACTGATGGGATACCTACTGCATACAATTTTCTGGGTTGTTCTATATTTTCTTACATAACTACAAATCTTCTTATAGTTCAAGGTGCTAAATTAATAGTTAACACAGTTTGTCACTTTCAATGCTAAGTCCGATGTTACTGTTATTACTGTTTGTACTACTTAACCACAGTGACATCAGTTATTCTAATCAGTTGTTCTTCCATGTATGTCCAAGACTGAGATTGCCTGAGGGTTATAAACAATATATAGCCCAGTCTCAAAGAATCAGGAGCTAGGCCAAATAGACAGCAACTTCTTATCCCTAATAAAATGAAAGAGGGAGGGCCAGGGATTTAGCTCAGTGGTTCTGCCACCTGCCTCGCAAGCCCAAGGATCCAGGTTCAATCCCCAGTACCAAAAATAAAAAATAAAGAATAAATTAATTAATAAATAAATAAAATGAAAGAGGATCTTCCAACATACTCAAAACCCAAAAGCCAGCTACTCCTAGAAAACATTTCTGAGAAGTAGCCATTTCCTAAGGGTTCTTGATACTAGCAATAAAGATACTGCCATAAACAATTTAGAAGCATTGAGGCAAGAATAAAACTAAGAAAATGAAAAAAAAGGAAAGAAAAATAAGAAGAAATAGTAGTAAGATGCAACCCTAGACTTGCAGCTCACCAAAGGCAGCCCTAAGGTGCAAGGATGTGGAACAATTTAAAAGCCACTTACCTGGACTCTGTGACATGTTAACAGTAGAAGTAACAAAGCAGATGAATGTGGCTCAAAAAAAAAAAAAATTAAACCACAAAAATTTCTCAGATTACTTGTGAGATGATTATCACAATGAAGGGCATGATTAGTGAATCCAGAGTACATACAGAGTTTTAAAAAATAGAGAAGCTTAGGAAAATGATGGAAACCATGAATGTCCAACATAAGAAAGCACCGGAATCCATGAAACAGATTCAGATATCCAGAAGATTAAAAATTATATTAAAAGTATATCCAGCAGAATGAACCAATTTGAGGGCAGAATATCAGATCCAGAACACAGGATTGTGGTTATCGATCATAAAAATAAAGATTTCTTAAAAACAGCAATGCACCATGAAAAATCAATCCAAAGGGGAATAGATAATGCAAAGAACAATAGCACAAGATTGATCAGAATCAATGAAAATGCAGAAGATACTACAAATGACATAAAAAATTCACAGAAGTAATGGCAGAAAACTTCCCAAGTATGGAAAAAGAATTTCATATACAGCTAAGTGAGGTATACAGAATGCCAATTAGCCAAGATAAAAAAAAAAAATCTAAACCAAGGCATGTAACAGTCAAGATTCTGCAAATTCAGCACAAGAAAAGAATATTCAAAGCTGTTAGAGAAAAGAAACAAATCATCTGTTAAGGAAAGCCCATCACAATCACAGCAGACTTCTCAACACAAACCCTTAAGTCAAGGAGAGCTTGGAATGAAGTATTTCAAGCCCTAAAAGAAAACAACTGCCAAACCAGATTGATGAACCCCATAAAATTGTCTTTCAAAATTGATGGAGAAATAGGATACTTCCATGACAAAACAAAAAAACCCTGTAAATACTACAACTCCGTGAACCCCAAAAGAATGAATCCTCCAGACAAGGCAAGTACTTCAACAGAGGGTATAGAAAGGGAATCAACAATAGGAAAATATGACAAGGATAAGTCAATACATATCAGTTATAACAATCAATGTAAATGGTCTCAATTCACCAATCAAAAGAAACACTGGCAGAATGGATCAAGAAACAAGATGCAACAATTATCCTGCATATAAGTAACACATTTAACTCAAAAGGAAATTAGTAGACTGAAAATCAAAGGATGGAAAACAATACTCTATGCAACAGGAACCCAGAAAAAAAAAAGCAAGGTTAGCTATTCTATTCGCAGTCAAAGTGGATTTCAAGCCAAGGATAATTAAGAGACAAAGAATGTCACTACAGAGTTGTTAAGGGAACAACCCAAGAGGAAGAGATAACAATCATAAATATATCTACACAAAATACCAGTGCACATAACTATATAAAACAAATCTAAATGGGTATGAAAAGCAATAAGCGATAATGCAATTGAAATGAGGACCTCAATACCCCACTGTCACAGACAGATCCAGTAGATAAAAAATTACCAAAGAAATATAAGTGAACCAAACTTTTGAACAAATAGACTTAATAGATATCTACAGAGTATTCCACCCAGTATCATAAAAATACACATTCTTCTAGCTACAAATGGAACTTTCTCCAAACTAGACCACATGCTAGCTCATAGAACATTCTTAAGTAAAAGAAAAGGAACTGAAATTATTCCATGCACATTATCAGACCATAGTGCTGTGATGCTGGAAATCAATAGCAAAAGAAATCAAAAAACTTCAAAAGACATGGAAATTAAATATCACCTTCCTGAACAACCAGTTGGTCACAGATGAAATCAAAGAAATTAGACATTTTCTACAACAAAATGATACTGTCAATACAACATACTGGAACTTATAGGAAGCAATGAAAGCAGTCTTATGAAGGAAATTTATAGCGGTCAATTCCCATATCAGAAAAACAGAGCAACCTAATGTGGAACCTCAAGCTTCTACAAAAAGAGGAAGTCAAGCCCTAAGCTCATAGGAGGGAGGAAATTATAAAGGTCAGAGCAGAAATTAATGCAATTGAGACTAAGAAAATAATACAAGGAATCAATGAATCAAAGAGTTGGTTTTTTGAAAGATTAAAATAAAATAGAGAAACCCTTAACCTACCTTATTAAAATAAGGAAAGAAAAGGCCCAAATCCATGCAATTAGGAATGAAAAGTGTGAAATTACAACAGACCCAGCAGAAATCCAGAGGATCATCAATACCTACTTTGAGAATCTGTATGCCAATAAGATGGAAAACACAGAAGAAATGGACAGATTTCTAGATACATATGAATTATCATGGCTAAATCCAAAGGATGTAAAATTCTAAATAACCCAGTATCAGTCGATGAAATTGAATATGTAATTAAAAACCTATCAACAGAGAAAAGTCCAGGTCCTGACAGACTCGTGGCTAAATTCCACAAAAACTTTACAGAAGCTCTAATGTTACCATTCCTCAAACACTTTAATGAAATTGAAAAGGAAGCAATACTCCCAAATTCATTCCTAGAAGCAAGCATTACTCTAATACCAAAACCAGATAAGGATGCAACCAAAAAAGAGAACTACTGTCCAATCTCCCTAATGAACACAGATGCAAAAATTCTCAAAAAGATACCAGCAAACAAAATGCAGCAAGTCATCAAGAATACTATACAACAGGACCAAGTTGTATTCATTCCAGGGATGCAGGGATGGTTCAACATACCCAAATCAATAAATTTAATAAACCATATTACTACAATAAAGGACAAAAACCACACGATCATCTCAATAGACACAGAAAAAGCACTTGACAAAGTCCTATACCCATTTATTATAAAAGCCCTAAAACTGGAATAGATATTCTTTGCCTCAATCTGATAAAAGCCATTTTTGACGAACCAACAACCAACATCACACTAAATGGTCAAAGGCTTTCACTCTAAAATCAAAAACAAGACAGTGATGTCCATTATCACCACTCCTATTGAATAGTTTTGGAAATGCTAGCCAGAACAATTAGACAAGAGAAAGAAATCAGGATGGGAAAGGAAAAAGTTAAATTATCATTATTTGCGGATGACATGTTACTCTACATAGAAGACCACAAAAAATTCACAAAAAAATTCTAGATTTAATAACCAAGCTCAATAGCATAGCTGGATACAAACTCAACATTAAAAAAATCAATAGCACTGCTGTACACAAATAATAAATTCATTAAGAGAGAAATTAGGGAAACCACATCTTTCACAATAGCATCCAAAAAATGAAATACTTAGGAATCAATCTAACAAAGAAAGTAAAAGACTTTACACTGAAGACTACAGTACTCTGAAAAACATGATCAAAGAAGATATCAGAAAATGGAAAGATATCCCTTGTTCGTGGGTAGGAAGAACCAATAGAGTGAAAATGGACAAAACTGCTATACAGATTTAACGCAATACCAATAAAAATACCAATAATATGTCTCACAGAACTTGAGAAATCAATCCTAATATTTATTTGGAACCAGAAGAAACCTAAAATAGCAAAAACAAGTTTAGGCAACAAAGGCAAGGCAGGGGGTATTGCAGTATCTAACTTGAAATTATAATACAATGCTATAGTGATAAAAACAACATGGTATAGGCTCAAAAACAGACCTCAGAATCAATGAAGCAGAAGATGAAGAAACAAATCTAAACACAGTCAGCCACCTTATGTTTAACAAAAGAGCCAAACACCTTCACTGGAAGAATGGTGCTGGGGAAACTGGCTTTCCACATGTGGAAGATTATAACTAGACTCATTATCTCTCATCATGCACTAAACTAAAGTTGAAATGGATCAAGGTCTAACTATTAAAACAGGAATACTATCATCTGGAAGATAGAATAGGTAGAACACTTTTTTTTTTTCTTGGTAGAATTCTTGAAGATATGGACGTAGGCAAAGAGTTTATTAACAAAACCCTAATCACACAGGAAATATCACAAAGAATCAAAAACTGGGATCTCATCTTATTAAAAAGTTTTTTTGCAGCCAAAGAAACCACCAATGAGTAAAAAGAAAACCCACAATTTGGGAAAAAATTTTTGCAAAGAAAATTAGGCCCCCCAAATTCAAAGATCCAATCCAAAAATGGGGATCTAAAATGAATATGCACTTCTCAGATGAAGAAGTAGAAAGGCCAAATACATACATGAAAAAATGTGCATCACTGGTCATTTGAGAGGTGCAAATTAAAACAACACTGAGATACCATCTCACTTCAGAAAGAATGGCTATCATCAGGAAATCAACCAATAAAGGGCGGGGGATTTAGCTCACTGGTTTCGCAGCCTGCTTTCATTGTGACCCATAGATGCCGATATGTTGTATTGTTATTGTCATTTAATTGAAGGAACTGTCTGATTTCTTCTTTCATTTCCTCTGTGACTCATTGGTTATTCAGAAGTGTGTTGTTCAGTTTCCATGTGTTTATGAAATTTTTGCAGTTTCTTTTGCTATGGATCTCCAATTTCATTGCACTATGGTCTGATAATATACAAGGGATAATTTCAATTCCTTTGCACTTACTTAAACATGTTCTAAGTGTGAGTATGTGGTCTATTTTGGAGAATGACCCATGTGCAGCTGAGAAGAATGTGTATTCTGATTTTGTGGGGTGGAAGACTCTGTAAACATCTGTTAAGTTCATTTGTTCAAGAGTTTGACTGAGTTCTAATATTTCATTCCTTATTTTTTGTCTAGTTGATCTATCTGTTTGTGACACTGGGGTGTTGAGGTCCCCCACAATTGTATTAGTGCATAGATGACTTTTCATGTCCGTATTTGTTTTATATAGTTGGGCGCACTAGTGTTTGGTGCATAGATATTTATGATTGTCATCTCTTCCTCTTGGATTTTTCCCTTTACAAGGATGTAGTGTCCTTCGTCTCTCTTAATCAGTGTTCATTTGAAATGTACTTGATCTGTAAAGAGGATAGCTACTCCTGCTTTTTTCGGGTTCCCATTGCATGGAGTATTGTTTTCCACCCTTTAACTTTCAGTCAATGAGTTTCCTTTTGAATTAAGTGTGTTTCTTGTATGCAACATATTGTTGGATTTTGCTTCTTGACCCATTCTGCCAGTCTATTTCTTTTGATTGGTGAATTGAGACCATTAACATTGATGGTTATAACTGAAACGTATTCACTTGTCATTGCCATGACTTTTTCTTTTTGTTGGGTTCTTCCCCTCTACATTTAATTTCTTGTCATGCCAGATGGGTTCATTCTGCTTTGCTTCCTGGGGTTGTGATCCTCAATGTCTGTTCCTAGGATATTCTGTATAATTTTTTGGAGTGCTGGATTGGTATGCATGAAGTTCCTAAGGTGCTCTTTGTCATGAAAGTATCTTATTTCTCCATCCATTTTGAAAGATAGTTTTGCAGGGTACATCAATCTGGGTTGGAGGCTGTTTTCTTTTAGGGCTTGGAATATGTCACTCCAAGCTCTTCTTGCCTTGATGGTTTGTGTTGAGAAGTCCGCTGTGATTCTGATGGGCTTTCCTTTGTATGTGATTTGTTGCTTTTCTCTAACTGCTTGTAGAATTTTGTTCTTCTGTTGAATTTCTGGAATCTTAACAATTATATGCCTATGTCTAGATATTTTTTGATCAAGGCTATTTGGAGTCCTATATGCCTCACTTATCTGTATGTCAAGTTCTTTTCCCCTGCTTGGGAAGTTTTCTGCCATTTCTTCTGCGAAGAGTTTTTTATGTCATCTCCACTCTCTCCTGTTTCTTCATTGACTCCAATCAGTCTTATGTTATTCTTCCTTGCATCATCTAGCAGCTGCTGGATTAATTTCTCGTGTTCCCTTATAATTTTGAAGCAATTTTTCTTCTCCTGGTCACTAATTGCAATCTTATCTTCTGTATCTGAAATTCTGTCCTCACACTGGCTCATTCTCCTGTGCAGACTTTCAATGGAGTTTTTCATATCCTGGAAATCTATTTGCATCTGTTTTATGAATTTCATGTTTCCTATGTTGGGATTCCATCATGTTCCTCAGCTCCTCTCTAGATTTATTAATCATGACTTGCACTAGGGGCAAAATCTCTCCTGTTACCTGAGAAATTACTTCTGATTTCATTTTTTCCAGATCCCCTTTTGTTGCCAGTTCAGTGGGTCCAGGTGGTTGAGTATCAGAATGTTCCATCTCATTTCCCTTTGGGGTTGCTGTAGGTGATCTGGAAGACTGGTTTTGAGACTTATTTATGTGTTTTCTCATTTCGACTGGGGGGCCAGGGGGTTGCTGTTGGCTCCCTGTGAGGATCACCTCTTCTGAGCTGGGAGAGGTGGGACAGGGGCTGGGAGGGGCAGTAGGGATGGTGGCCCTGAAGCCCCTTCCTCTGGGCCAGGAGTGGTGGGACAGAAGGCGGCCCAAAAGCCCTTTCCTCTGGGCTGGGGGCAGCGGGAGGGACAGTGGCCAGGAAGCCCCTTCCTCTGGACCAGGAGCAGTGGGATGGCAGCTCAGAAGCCCCTACCTCTGGGCCGGGAGCAGCAGGACAGAAGGCAGCCCAAAAGCCCTTTCCTCTGGGCTGGGAGTAGGGGGTGGGATGGTGGCCAGGAAGCCCCTTACTCTGGACCAGGAGCAGTGGGACGGTGGCTCAGAAGCCCCTACCTCTGGGCCGGGAGCAGCAGGACCCAGTACTGTGGTCTGGTGGTTTGGTGTCCTCTGAGTCTTTGTAGTGTGGAACCAGGTGGCTGTACAGAGGAGCGGGCAGGGTTCCAGTGGATTGCTGTGGGCTGATTCGGCGTGTTCCGTTGGACTCGCGACCTCGGTAGGGCATCCCAGGAAAACATTTTTCCTTTATCATTTTCCTATAAAACTGAAATCACATATTGTTCCAACAATTTTCTATTATTTCATTGTATTAGTCAAAGAAATATTTATGTGTTGTTTTTAAAATGTTTCAAAGCAAAACAGCAATCAATCCATAGTTTATAACTAATCCCTCTATCAGTGGATATTTCCATCATTTAAAATACTTAGGTGATCCAAATAACAATATGATAAATATATTGTACATAAATCATTGCACAGCTGCTTAAGATACAGAAAGAAAACTAGTTAATTCAACATTATTAAGAAAATAGCCAAAAAAATCCCCAAACCCCCCAAAATTATGATGTTAATATAAATTGATGAAAATTAAATCATAGAAAATTTTCAAATTCAGATTGATATAAGAAAATAAAAAGCCAGTGGCCAGGGATTTAGCTCAGTGGTTCTGGCGCCTGCCTTGCAAGTGCAAGGTCCAGAGTTTGATCCCCAGCATCAAAAAAAAAAAAAAAAAGAAAAAAGAAAAAGCCAGATGTAATTTTCCCATTGCAGTATTTTGACAGATTTGCCAAAACTTTATAATAGTATGCAGTATACATACATTTTATAATTTGAATGTAATAGTTTAATACTAGTATAAGACAACTTTGAGTAGTTACACAGAATTTTGTACAATAATTGATCTTGGGGGCACAAGAACAATAATTATAACCTATTAGTAAGAAAACATATTCCTACTGATATCCTGGAGTACTGATGGCCAACCTAAGGCAAGTGTGCTGCAATGGGCTCTTTGTGTCATTGAAAGCTCTAAAAGGTTGGCCATCACTGCCCTAGAGTATCCTACAGAGAACTATTCATGTAAGAATTAACTTGATTGAAAGTCAATGCTTGAATGTTAACACTTGTATTTTGTGAACCTTGATTGTGGTATTTCAGAATACTGACTGTGGCTCCAAATCTGTTTTCCCTTTCCTGCCGAGCATATGGTAAACTAGCTAAGACGGGGTTTTACAGTTCCTTTATGCTTACAAGTAGTCCAGTATGCACTAGTGATAAGGGAACACTGTTTTAACTGGCTAAATAAAGAAAATAACAACAAAAACACAAAGCCTTGCATTAGCTTTCTTTCCTTTCTATGGGATTAGAACAGTGATCAATAACAATGGCTAAAGTCAGACCAATGACCTCTTTTTGTAAGTCCTGTGGGTTAAGAAGTTTTTACATTTTAAGGTACTCTTAAAATAATAAGTGAGGAAAGGAGAAGAAAGAGGACATTTGGTGAAAGATCCTTTTTTTAAAAAAAAATTCCTTACCTGCCACAGACCAATACTTTTGTAAAGATAATAAAAATTTTCCTATAAAAGTGAAACATATTCAAAACACAAAACCTAATATTTTATAATTAGATTAAAAAATGTAAAATTAACTCTGTTCCATGTTTACCTTCAGTTTCCATTCTGACAGTTATGCGAATTTCCCACACACAGACCAGACTGAGCAGCCTAGCTCTAAGGAAATGACAGAGAACAAAAGGGAAGGGACTTGGGATATCTCGAACACCTTCATGGCATGGGTCAGTGCTGATATACCACTGTGAACTTATCATGTAGGACTACTACATAAGACTAATATACCTCTCCCTTTTAAAAGCCACTCTGTTTTGTAACTTAGCCATGGCTTAAAATAACACAATATTCATAATAAAATGGTTTATATTCTGTCTCTGTTCCTTGTGGGAAGGACTGTTAGAGGATGAATGACCACTTCTCTGAGGTGCTTTTTTCCGTTTAAGGGTATTCTCCACAATACCTATTAATCACAAAGATATATACTTTCACTTTTAGATAACATAGGTACCCCACATGAACTTCCAAATTTGGTTACGGTTCATCAAACTCCGCATATATGATAAGCAAGAAAGCCTATTTATGAAAAGAATTTTAGTGGCTTTAAGGTGGTAGTGATAAAGACTGAAAAAAAGTGAAAAAAAGATCTTCAGATATTTATGAGATAAATCTATTATATTTGGTCTAATTAGGTATGAGGAATGAGGGCCGTAAGAAATCAGTAAGACTTTCTCAGTTTCTGCTTTACACAAATAGATAAATATTAGTGCAGTCACTGGGCTAGGATAGGCAGGAAAGGAGTTTATAAGAAAAAGACATGAATTTATTTTTGGACAAAATGGGTTTGGAAGAACTTTGGAAGATAGAAGTGCAATCTAGGAAGCAGATATGAATATGGAATTAGAAGGGGCACTCTGAACTAGAGATACTTAGAAGTTAACAGTAGATCAGTAAGTAAAGTACAGGATAAGAAAATGGACAAGAAAAAAATCCCAATAATCTTGAAATTCTAAAGGCTATATAAAATATTAGTAAAGATACCAGGAAATATCAAGAGAACATGATATCATTGAAACTAGAAAAAAAGAACATTTTGAGAGAGGGAGTGAAGGATGTACAATGCTACCATCAAATCAAGATAACATCTTAAAAATGGATTTCACTATAAGATCACTGGTAATTTCACCAGAGTCATTCAAACAGAATGAAAGAGACAGACAGCAGATTAAAATGGAATATATAGAAAATGAAGATAACACTTACAGAAACAATAAAAAAAGATACTGTAGCATTTGAAAGAAATGGGAGTAAGGGGCTTATTAATCCTAATGTAACTAACTCATGAGAGTCAATGGATCCAGAAGAAAAGATTGAAGACATAAAAAATAAAGATATCTAATGGTTCAGGATTACTGAGGAGATACAAGAAGACAGGACCCAGTTCATAGGTAGAAAAACATGACATGACACAAAAGAGATAATACTGGGAGAAAAAGAGAGAATGACACAGATGTAGTTACAAGTTCATATGTGATAGAAAGCCAAAGATTCTAGATTCTGTTATTTCTGTAAAATTTGTAAGAAGGCCACTTCAGGAAATCAGAAGCTTATGATTACAGAGGTTTATAAATACAAAGAATAATTTAATTTTTGTGATGATGAATTTATGCTGAAAAGTTAAATCATATAGTAAGAATAACTTATGGGTTATTGATATATATTCCAAACTGGCTTTCATAAAACCTTTGCCTTTTCCCATTGAATTGCCTTGACAATTATGTTCCACGAATTTACATATTTTCTGAATCTATAGTATGTATTTTTATAGATTTCTTGCACTGACTAGAACTTCCAGTATGATGTTGTAAAGGGGGTGCTATGAGAGGACACCTCTGCATTGTTTATGGTATAAGGGAAAAACATTTCAGCCTTCATCATTAAGCATGAAGCTAGCTAGAGATTATTTGTTGATGCCCTTTATAGGTTTACAGAAGTAATTTCTTGACTCTTTGACTGTAACCTTCACAATCAATGTTTTACCATGGCAAGGAGGCCCACAGAAAAGACTACCTTTTGGAAGCTGCCAAAATCTGGAATTCACAAACAAGTATTTCTTTTTTTTACAGGTAATATAACTGTGTCTTTGAGATCCATAATGACATCATCTAAAAATGCTGTAACATTCCAAGGACCATGCATTAACAGGTTCTACCAGGTAACCAGCAATATAATATGCATTACATATTCTGATAGCTTCATATTTTTCATGTCAATTTGATGCATTAGTTTTTCTGTACAATATTTAGAACAAGAATATACATAGTTTCTAATAAAGAATTAATGATGATCCATTCACATAATACTTAATAACCATATTTGGCTTTTTGTGTGTGTTCTATAAGTATATTCCAAGAGCTCCTGTATCTGAGCATTGACTTTTTACTTTCTTTTTACTTACTTTCTAGTTGGAGACATTTTACTTACCATCCATTTGATAGTAAAGTACGTCAATACATCCAATATTATCAAATGGAAAATGAAACCAAAAACTTCATTCTGACTCCAGGAAAAAGAAAAGATGATTGCACATATCATCTTAATTATAAACACCAAGGCAGAAACTGAGAGCAGAAGAAGCTCAGAGAGTATATGTCAAGAGTATGTCACAAAGATAGCCTTCATGAATGTGATCTATTTAACAGCTCTACCGCTAGTATTCTGATTACAAGAAGTCATTCTTCAGACACTACAAGCTGAATTCTTCACATCAGATCTTAACTTGAGTCAAGTATTCCACAATAATTCTGTTCACTTAAGAAATAAAAGTACACATGCCAATTAACTTAAGGGGCCACAACACCTATGAGAAGAATCAGACATGAGACACGTAAGAGCCAGTCTTCCTGGTCTCTACAAGAAAAAAACTTATCTGAAATGCCAGTTTCAGAAGTTGAATTTACAAAGAAAAATACCAAAATAAAATAGGATTAACACATTCCCACTGGCTTGAATCACCAGTGGAACATGCATGACTGTCCCAATGCATGACTGTCCCATCAGGCAGCTTGTATACCCAATGCAACTGTCCGATGACGCCTGATGAGACAGTGATGCATGTTCCACTGGTGATTCAGAGATTCCCAGCAGTAAGACAAATGAATCTCAACCCCACTGTGGACATCTAACAACAGTCCAACACTAATGGCTCCAAAATTGTTCTACACTGATATGTTCATACTCCCACATTTTTGAAGACAAATGCTGAGAACATTATGAGTTTATAAAATAATCACCCCCAATCCCTCAGAGATAAGGATCAAAAGTTTTATCGGGCTGGTGATTTAGCTCAGTGGCACCATGACTGCCTTGCAAGGTCCTGAGTTCGATCCCTGGTTCCCCCCAAAAGAAGTTTATTATCAAAATTTACTTCTTTTGAATTCTATTCAATCTCCCTTCACAAACCCTCAGTTTTCCCTAAATACATTAGAATCATTAGTTACACTATAGCCAATTTCTTGATATGATCTCTTAGCTACAGTAAGTCCCTAATTTACAAACATTCAAGTTGCGAACTTTCACAGATATGAACATACCATGCATTAGTAAATATGAACAAATTGCAGAACTAGCTCACATCTGCCTTACCATTTTGAAGTAACAGTAGAAGTAAAAATGGTGTATTTACAGTTGTACTGTAGCACCATTTTAAGGTAAATGTAAAAGTAAAAATAGTTTATTTACAGTATTTGTGCTTAAGTTTTTTTATGCTTTACATTGTATATTTGTGTTAAAGATGTGTAATACTCACTTTGTAGGACTTAAGGAATGTTCTCCCAGAACGTAACTCATTCTGTTTAACATGATCATTCCTACTATGAAATATATTTTATTCACATGTTGTAATTTGATTCTCAAAAATAATCTGTTTTTGAAAAATTGTCAATGGTAGAGTAGTGGTAACCAACCGAATATAGCCTCTCCAGGACCCAGAATTCAGGCACCCACAAAATAATTTTAGTATATGTGCTGCTGAAGTGAGCACAAGACACACAAAATAAAAACCTGGTGAAGAGAAAAAAAATCTCTGGGAATTGGGAGGGAGCTGACAAAAAAAATTACAGAGAAACAAGAGAAATGCAGCACAGTGATGAAGAAAAAAGGGTGAGGCAATCTGGAAAGCGAACCTCGCTCCTGGGGAGGGAAACCTGTCTGTGCAGACACAAAGTAAACATTCAGGGTCAGGAGCTCCAAGGCAAAACAAAAGACTGGCCCAGCAGCACTACCTCAAGAGAAACTACTGGAAACTGCAAAAACAGCACAGGGGTTTTCTGTCCAAATGAACCATTCTGCATGGCAAGACAGAAGTGGAGAAGAAATCCAATGCAGTGCCTGCCACACTGCCAGAGAATGCTTAATCAGGAGCCATTTTGGGAAGGGACTGATTGTTTAAAACTTAGCCACAGAACACCCACATTACAACTTTACCACATGTTTTCAAGTTAGCCTCTCACAGTGACTGGGTGAAAGACAGAAAAGGGAAACAACAGAGTAGAAACAGGTTGGATAGATCCACTGAGACATGGAGCCTGACCCTCTGTTGTGAAAACCCAGGCCCAGCTAGTGTCAGAGGGGTCTGAAAGTGCTAACATTAAGGCCAGTGGTCTGCCTGAATCCTCTCCTGTGACCTACATCCAGCATACATCAGAGGTCTGACTGCTTTCCCATTTACCAACATGAACAAGGACACGCCTCCGCTTGCAAAGTTGCCACAGCCTGGGGTATATGAACAGAAGGGACTGTAAAGCAGGAAGTCAGGCCTATCTCAAAAACCTAGATTATAAAGCCAGGAAAAGAAAAATGTGACTTGCTGACTTCTAAAACTGTGGATCCTGGGAAGAACTCATTCATTCAAAAATACAGAGAAATGGGCCAGGGATTTAGCTCAGTGGTTTTGCCGCCTGCTGCGCAAGTGCAAGGACCCGAGTTCGATCCCCGGTACCCAAAAAAAAGAAAAAAAGAAAAAAACAAAAATACAGAGAGATTTTCTTTGGACTTGGGTTTTATTTTTTTCCTTCTTCATTGTTATTCAGGGGGTTTCTTTTTAATTTTTTTGTTTTGTCTCTTTTTTTCCTTCTTTTTCTTGTATGTTCTTTTCAGGTACCATTATCTAATTCTGTAAATTTCCATTTACTCCTCATTAGGGTGCTTTAGTTCACATTTATGTCTACCTTACCTTGCACTGGTTAATTTTTCAATTTTTTCTTTCATTCCCACATTCCCCAACCCATTTATTTTTGTTAGCATAATCATTAACATTTATTAATCTTTAGATAGTTAACTCTGTACCAATGTTGAATTCCTTTCTATTGCTAGCAGAGGTATAGTCATTGCATTTAGTAGATATTTACTGTATGTCAATATTTTGATTGTCTAAGTGTTCATACTATAATGACAGATATCTTTTCTTTTTTTTGGTACTGGGGATCGAACTCAGGACCTTGTGCTTGCGAGGCAGGTGGCAGCACCACTGAACTAAATCCCCAGCTCTTGACGAGTCTCTTTTCTATGAGTAAACATAGTGGTTCTTATGGTATGTCAACATCCAATATGTCCCTGACAGTATTATTGTTGCAGATTTAGTTACCATTACCAGGGTGACATAGTTGATGCTATTAATTAGTTTTCTCTGTATGCCAATTTCTGGATTCCCTTTATGTCATTAACAGTGCTGTAGTCCATTCCAGAAAACTAGGTGCTGGGACAATTACAATGCATCTTGTTCTCCCAAATTAAGAAAAGAGATAGGATCTGGAGACTGAGACAAAGGGGTTTGGTTAGCCATGCCCAGAAGGCATCAATGAAAAGCAGCTAGTAACTAAAGAGATCTCCATATTAGCAACAAAATCTTTTGCTATAAGACTATGAGCAATAGCAAACCTCAGAACAAAACATGAGAAAATAAAATGCCTCCAAAAACTCACATTCTCCCAAAGCTGATGCCTGAAGGAACGAGAGGGAAAAAAAATCAAGTCACGTAGCTGAACTTTCAAAATGATAAAAGAGGGCCTTAAAAATAGGTTAACAAGGTGCTCTGCAAACTGAAAGAAGATATAACTAAACAAAATGCATTTAATAAAACAATAAAGTATACAAAAGACAAAAAGCTAGCTGAGCTAAACAAAAGGATACAAGACATGAATTATTAGCACAGTAGAATTTGGATCCATTAAAAAGTACAAAACAGAAATCTGAGTGACTAAAAACTCTATTTAAAGCATGGACAGTGGAGAGACCAATGTGAGGACACAGTGTAAGAACTACAAGATAGGACAGGTGTCATCAACCAATTACTCAAAGATACCTAGAAAACATAAAAAATGGACCCAAGAGCTGCTAGATGATGAAAGAAGACTAATAGTGAGGCACACAGAACCCTCACAGTAGCCATGATCAAAAAAGAACTCCGTTACACATTCAGACGAAATCGCAGATGTATGACACATGGACAGAATCTTGAAAGTGGTTACAGAAAAGCAACAAATCACCTAAACTCCTTAGAATTACAACAGAAGTCTAAACACAAAAGGCCAGGAGATTGTGAAGTGAAGAGAGGCAAGTCCTCACCTCAGCCCTCAAAAACAACTTCCAAATCAGACTGATATATCCTATAAAAATTTCCTTCAAAATCAATGGGAAAAGTAAAATCTCATTTAAAAAAAGAAAAGAAAACGCTGAATTCAATGAGACTAATAATGAAAAAGGTGGAAACACATTGGAGATTGATGATATCCAGGAGATAATTACTATCTACTTTGAAAACCTATACTCCTAGTAAACCGTAGACTCTAGAAGAAATGGATAGATTTCTAGATACAAAACCAAACCAAAAAGATATGAAATCCCTGGATATTTCAATAACAAGTAATGAAATTAAAGAAATAATTTTTTAAAAATTACCAACAAAGAAAACCATAGGAATGGATGGGTTCACTGCTGAATTCTACATGAACATCAGAGAATATCTAATGCCATTACTCCCCAAATTGTATGAAAATGAAATTATAAGGAAAGGAGTATTTCCAAAGTCATTCTTGGAAGCTAGCATTACCCTTATTCCAGAATCAGACAAAGACCCAATTGAAAAAGAAAACTAGAAGCAAATACCTTTTTTTTTTTTGGTACCGGGGATTGAACTCGGGTCCTTGTGCTTGCAAGGCAGGCGGCAGAACCACTGAGCTAAATCTCCTGCCTAGAGGCAAATATCTTTAATAAACAAGATGCATAAATCCTCAACAAGATAGTGGCAAACATAAAAACAGGTATGTGGATCAATGGAACAGAATAGAATAAGCAAAAACAACACTAGGCACATACAGCTATTTGATCTTTGACACAGGAGCAAAAAACATATGCAGGAAGAAAGACAGCCTCTTTAATAAACAGTGCTGGGAAAGTTGGATATGTACATGCAAAAGATTAAGTCTAGACCCATATATCTCACCATATACTGTATTTTCCTGAAAATAAGACCTAACCAAAAAATAGGCCCTAGCATTAATTTTTCAGGGTGCTTATAAGCTCTACCCTAAAAATAAACCCCAGTGAAGACTGTCAGCTACACAAATGCACTTAGTATGATTTAATATGTTCTTTGCAACAAACAACAGGTGTGCTGAATTATTAAATAACATATAATTAAATATAAATAAATGATAATAAATTATAATTAAATATTTGTAAATACTCAAGCAGGCACCTTTGCATGAGAGATAAATGCCTACATAAACAGATGAACTCGAGGGATGACTGGAGTACAGACACAACACATGTATACAGTATGCATTGGATAATGAACAAACACGGTTGTATCTAATATGAATTTTCATAATTCAATATGCCATGTTTTGTAATGGACGTATTTAATGCACTTGTGTGAAATAAAGTCACATTTTCAGAATTTTAATGCCTGCAATTTTTCCTTGATTTTGTCTGGACCATCATTCTTAACTGCCATTATTTTTGTTCCCACTCCTGTCTCCTAAAGCTTCAATTAACACTGGATTTAATGAAACTTTGTAAAGCCTAGCCTTCAAGAGGTGATGACTTGGGTGAAGAACTCATGGGATAAAATCATTGACAGCTGTGTTGCCAATGCACTATGAGCAGGCTAAATGGACAAGAAGTGCTCATTTAAGGATACCTCTACTGCTGGACATGAGTGATTGGGGCCAATGATTCTACAAGAAATGGAATGGCAAGAAATTCATGCCCAGAATTCAGGGTTTGGAGAGTTATGACAATGTTCCAGAAGATGACATTACTATTTTTGAATAAATGTATATTATTGTACAAAAGACACCCCCTAAAAATAAGCCCTATTGTATCTTTTGGAACAAAAATTAATATAAGATTGTGTCTTATTTTCAGGGAAATATGGTACTAAAATCAAAATGGATTGAACATCTAAAATTTTTTTTTTTTTTTTTGGTACCAGGGATTGAACTCAGGACCTTGCGCTTGCAAGGCAGGTGCCGGAACCACTGAGCTAAAGTCCCGGCCCTGAACATCTAAATATTAAGACAGGCTAGGGATTTAGCTCAATGGTTCCAATGCCTGCCTTGCAAGCACAAGGACCTGACTTTGATCCCCGGTACCAAAAGAAAAAAAAAAAGAAAGAAAGATAAATGTTAAGACAGAAACAATCTGCTAGAAGTTTAAATACTAAAACGCTTTAAGACGTAGGCATATGCAGGACTTTCTCAACAGAAGCCCACTGGTACAAGAAATACCAAGAATCAACAAATGAGATCATATGAAATTAAAAATCTTCAGCATAGCAAAGGAAACAATGAAAAGAGTGCAGAGAAAATCTACAGAAAGGGAAAAAATTTTTTCCAGCTATTCCTTGGATAGAGGACTAAAATCAAGAATGTATAAAAAAGGCAAAAAAAAAAAATTTAAAAATGGGCAACGGAAACAGAAACTTCTCAAAAGTACAAATGGCCAATAAATACATGAAAAAATGCTCATCATGGCTGACCATCAGAGAAATACAAATTAAAACACAGGATACCATGTTGCCCCAGAAAAAATGGCTATCATCGAAAATCTAGTAATAAATGCTATCAAGGATGCGGGGAGAAACTCTTCTAGATGGAGGGAATGTAAGTATTATAACCACTATGGAAATTAGTGTGGAGATTCCTCAAAACACTGAAAATACAAATTCCATCTGACCAACTATTCCCTTTTTAGGTATCTTCCCAAAAGAGTTAAAATTATTAGATTTAAGGGATATACACATTCCTATGTTTATAGCAGCATAACTTATAATAACTACAACTTGGAAAGAACATATATGTTCATCAAGAGATGAATGGATAAGAAAAACATGGTATTTATACACAATGAAGTACTATACTGCCAAAAAGAAAGATAAAGTTGAAGCATATATAGAGGTAAATGGATACAACCTGAGAACATAACGCTAAGTGAAATAAGTCAGTCATACAAGCTTAAATGTGGTTTCTCTTACATGGTGTCTCACAGTGCAATGAAACTAGAAATGTTAATGCCTATATCAGAAAAACAGAATAAGCCCGAACAATCTCATGATGCAACCTCTTGTTTTTCTAGAAAAACAAGAAAAATCCAAATCTGAAGCCAGAACAAGAAAGGAAATTATAAAGATTAGTGCAGAAATCAATGAAATGAAAGGGAAAAATTAACAGAATAATAAATTAAAGAGCTGATTTTTTAAAAGATTAAAAATAAACAAATCCTTAATCAATCTTACCCCCCAAAAAGGAAAAGAAAGACACATATCAATGCAATTACAAATGCAAAGGGTAGGCTGGGAATTTAGCTCACTGTTGGTGCTGCCTGCTTCACAAGCCCAATATCCTGAGTTCTATTCCCAGTACCAAAAAAAAAAAATACAAAGGGTGAAATGACACTGACATTGGACACTGACAAAATCCAGAAAATTACTGGCAACTACTTCACAAACCTCTGTGCCAAAAAACCGAAAAACTTTACAAGAAATGGAGAGGTTCCTAGATATATATGAATCATCAAAACTGAACCAAGAAGACTTAAAAATTTTGAATCATTCAATAACAGGCAATGAAACTGAAGCAGTAATATAAAAACCCACCAATTAAGAAAAGCCCAGCACCTAATGGATTCACAACTGTATTCTACAAGAACTTCAGGGAAGCTCTAACACCAATATTCCTCAAACTCTATAATGAAATTGAGAAGAAAGGAGTATTCCCAAAATCATTCTTGGAAGCTGGTACATATTACCCTGATCCCAAAGCCAAACAAGTATCCAACCAGAAAAAAAAAAGGGCTACAGGCCTATCTCACTAATGAACCTAGATGTAAAGGTCTTCACTAACTGAAAAAGAAATTAGAAAAACAATACCATTCCCAATAGCATCAAGAAAAAGTAAATACTTAGGATTAACCTAACAAAGAAATGAAAGACCTTTATAATGAAAATTACATCACTCTGAAAAATGAAATCAAGAAGCACATCAGAAAATGGAAAGATATTACCTGTTCCTGGATAGGCAGAACCAGTATTGTCAAAATAGCCATACTTCCAAAATTGATACAAAAATTTAATACAATCCCAATGAAAATACCAACATCATTTCTCAGAGATCTAGAGAAAACAATCCTAAATTCATACAGGACCAGAGGAGAATCAGAATAGCAAAATCAATCATGAGTGACAGCAGCAAAGCAAGAAGGATCACAAGCCCAGATTTGAAGTTACACTACAAATGTGCTGTAGTTAAAACAGGATAGTACTGGCAGAAAAACAGGTATGTGAATCAATGAAACAGAACTGAGGAAGGAGAAACAACCTCAGACACATTCAACTATTTGATCTTTGACAAAGGGCCCAAATACATACACTAGAGGAAAGATAGCATCTTTAATAAATGGTGCTACAAAAAAAAAGATATTCACATGCAGAAGACTGAGTCTAGATCCTACCTCTCACCATGAACAAGCCTAAAATCAAAATGGATCAAAGATCTAAACATTAAAAGAAACAATTTGCTTGAATATAAAATACGTGCAACACTTGAAGACACAAATGTAGGTAGACTCCTGAAGGAACCCCAACGGCAAAAAATACAAAGAATCAACAAATGTGATCATACCAAATTGGGTATCTAGTTTATACTCAAACCCTACTGTTCGCAGTTATAAACTGAATTTTACACCATATACTTTTTTTCACTTCTACTATGAACAACAAGGCAAGGAAGATCTTAGTCTGCAAACTTCAGTTAGAAGGGCCAAACAAATTTGTGATACCAGTTAGACTTCTAAGCTTCAGTTCATACTAGTGAGATATTCAGAAGTCTACTGCCTCTTGAATTTCAAAAGACGAATGGCACTCTCTAGGTCAAACTGCTACTCATTATAGAAGCGAGATATAGGGATCATACCAAATAAAAAACCTTCTACACAGCAAAGAAAAAAATCAAAAGATTGAAGAGATAATCTACAGAATGGGAAAAAATTTTCCCACCTATTCCTCAGATAAAGGACTCACATCTAGAAATATAAAGAATTCAAAAATTTTAGACTTCCCCAAATAAAAGCAGAAAATGGGCATCTGAAATGAACAGAAACTTCACAAAGAAATATAAATGGTCAGTAAATATATGAAGAAATGCTCAATATCACTAGCCGTAAGAGAAATGCAAATTCAAACTACATTGAGACACCATTTTACTCCAGAAAGAATGTCTATCATGAAAGAATCTAAAAATAAGAAATGTTGGCAAGGCTGCACAAAAATGAGACTCTTCCTACATTGTTGAGTGGCATGCAAACTAATAAAACTACTATGGAAATCAGTGGGGAGATTTTTCAAAAAACTAAAAATAGAAATTTCATTTGACCGAACTATCCCCCTTCTAGATATCTTCCCAAGAGTCAAAGTTACAATATTACAGGGATAAATGAATACCCATATTTATAGCTGTACAATTTGTAATAGCTTGGAAATAGTTTATATGTGAATCAACAGATGAACGGGTAAGGACAATGCTGTGTTTATACACAATACAGCACTATGCTGCCATAAAGATAAATATGAGCCATTCACAGGCAAAAGGATGCAACTTGAGAACATAATGTTAAGTGAAGTAAGTCCAATACCACCAGCTTAGATATGCACAGTTTCTCTTAAATGACAAATATATACATAGATAAATAAAGAGCTAAATAGAAGATAGAAAAATAGTAAGTAGGGAGAAATTAAAATGCCCAAATTCACTATTCTATTGTTTCAAAAACATCTGAATATATACTGTATGCTAATTTGTTTCATTTATGCTACTAATTTCTCTGAGTTCACTGAAAAGAAAGTTTTGTGCTATTAACTATTTTTTTTTGGTAAGAGTATTTTTGTCTATGGTTATACTCCGAATAACATTTTCACCATTCTTTTAAGATTATGCTACACAGTTTATTAACTATTGTTATTCTCAATTTTATTATGAAATTTAATTTTAATTTTTCATAGAAGGATTTTAAAATTTTTCTTCATTAATATCTACTTGTAAAATTAAAACCCGAAAATATTTAATGTTCACTGCTGTAGACAAACTCTTGTACATGTCCACCTGAAGGCATAAACCAGAGTATGCCTGTAATAGCACAAAATGGAAAAACACAAATATCCATCTTTGGAGAATGGATAAATGGTGGAAGTTACATACTTACAAAAATCACATGATCATCTCAATAGATACAGAAGAAGTCTTTTAAAAAATCCAACATCCATTTATGATAAAAACTCTTGAAAAAAATAGGTATATAAGAACCTTATCTCATTTTGATAAAAGTCATTTATGACAAACCTACTCAAAGACATTCCGTATCACCACTACTGTTCAAGAGCACTAGAAACATTAGCCAGTGCTATCAGCCAAGAGAAAGAAATGAAAAGAACATGTATAGGAAAGAAGAAAATCAAATATTATTTGTAGATGACATGATCCTTAGAGGACCCAAAACATTCCACCAAACATTATTAAAATTAATACCTAAATTCAGTAGTATAGCAGGATACAAAGTCAATACACAAAAGTCAATAGCATTCTTCTACACCAATAATGAACTCCCTGAAAAAGAAATTATAAAAACAATACTATTCACAATAACATCAAGAAAATGTAAATACTTGGGAATTAATGTAACCAAGGAAGTGGAAGACCTCCACAATGAAAAATACAGTATTCTAAAAAAGGAGATTGAAGAAGACATAAGAAAATGGAAAGATATCCCTTGTCCCTAGATAGAACAAAAATTATAAAAATGGTGATACTTCAAAAATTGATATACAGATTTAACACAATAACAATAAAAAATATCAATAGCATTCCTCACAGAACTAGAGAAAATAATCCTAAATGGGGAAAAGAAGACCTAGAATAGCAAAAGTAATCTTGGGCAACAAGAGCAAAGCCAGAGACATCACAATCCCAGACCTCAAGTTACACAGTACTACAAAGCTATAGGGATAAAAGCATTATGGTACTGGCACAAAAACAGACATGTGAATCAATGGAACAGAATACAGGATACAAAAACAATTTTAGGCACATTCAGCTATTTGATCTTCGACAAAGTGGGCAAAACACACACTGGAGGAAAGAGCCTCTTTAACAAATAGTGCTGGGGAAACTGGCTAAGCACATGCAGAAGACTGAGTCCAGACCCATATCTCACTGTATACTAAAATAAAATCAAAATAGGTCAAAGATACAAATGTTAAAACAGAAACAATCTGCTGAAAAATACTGTAACAGGTAAAATTTTTGAAGACATAAATGTATGCAAGGACTTTCTGAACAAAACCTCAGTTGCAAAAGAAACAGCAGCAAGAATCAAAAAATGGGATCACATCAAATTTAAAGGCTACTGCACAGTAAAGGAAAAAACCAGCAGAGTTAAGAGACAATCTACAGAACGGGAAAAATTTTTCCCAGCTACTCCTTAGACAGAGAACTAATAATATCTAGACTATATAAAGAACTCAAAAAAGTTAGACCCCCAAAATCAAAGAACCAGTCAAAAATTAGGGAATAAATTAGAAATAAATAGATAATTCTGTGAAGAGTAAGTACAAATGGCCAATAAATACATGGAAAAATGTTCAATAGCTCTGGCCATTAGAGAAATGCAAATTAAAAAAACACTAAGGGTCCTGGGGATTTAGCTCAGTGGTTCCACCACCTGCCTTGCAAGCTCAAGGTCCCGATTTTGATCACCAGTACAAAAAAAAACAACCCCAAAAACAAAAAAACCACTAAGATTCAACCTTACAGAATAAGAGCTGGAAGGAACAAGGAGGGATGCGAAGAGTAGGAGGAGAAAAAAGAATTGAGATGTGTTATGTACATAGACCTACTCCCATGATAAATGTAATCAGGATTTACTGCAAACATATGCCAAAATTTTTTTAATTAAATTAAAATTTTCTTTATTTTTTTTTTTTGGTACTGGGGATCGAGCTCAGGACCTTGGGCTTCTGAGGCAGGTGCGGTGCCACTGAGCTTTCTCAGCCAATTAAATTAAAATCTTAAAAAAAGGTTCCATTCTACTCCAAAAAGAACGGCTATCATCATAAATCAAATAATTACAAATGGTGGTGAGGTTTTGGGAAAAAGAACTCGACATTTTTGATAGGAGTGTTAAACTACAAGCACTATTGAAATCAGTATGGAAAGGCCCCTCAAAACTAAAAATAGACACTCCATTGGACCCAGCTATTCTTCTAGGTATTTCGCTGAAAGAGTTCAATACATCATATTACCATGATACATAGATACTCATGTTTATAGCAGCACCATTCATTACAGCTAAATCTTGGAAGTGGCTTATATGCCCATCAACAGATAAATGGATATAGAAAATATAGTGCAGTATTTATACACAATTGTGTACTACTGTGCCATAATGAAGGATAAACTTGAGTGTAGGAAAATAGATGCACCTTGAGACCATAATATTAAAATAAATCAGACATATACACTTAAATATCACATTATTTCTCTTATTTGAGAGACCCAAAATATAAATAGCAAAATAAAATTTAGATAATAGGAAACGGAGATAGATCTTTTGCAAAAGGTAAGGGAACTAAGAGATGATGGGAAGGGAGGAGAGGGGAAGGGGATGGAAAAAATTAAGGTGTGTTATGTGTATGTACCAACTCCCCATGAGGAATATAATCATTATACACTGCAAACACGTACAACTTTAAATTTTAAAAGATTGTTTTTTCTGTTGTTAGTACACATATAAGTCCACTATTGCTCATTTTGGTATATTTTCTGAAAGGATAAAAAATGATGACCACTTCAATACCAACCTCTTAGGGCTTAGGTTTAGGAAAAAAGATATTATGTAGAGATTTTGGTGAGTACACAATAAAAGCTAGCTTTAATATAATAGTGGATCAGAGTGTTATACTAATACATGTATGATTTAAATTTCTGATTAAAAACCACTATGTTTAGAGTTTTTAAAAAGCACCGAAAACTGCAAAGAAATAGTCTAGTATAGATTACTCAGAGGAATATGTAAGTATTGGCAGAACTGTGATTGATCCACAGGACAATCAGATTATGAACCACAACATGTCAATCGGCAACTATTTATGATAATTATTAAAATGTTAATTTGCAAATGAAGTACAGAAAATGATATTCTATGGTAGGCTGATTCAAGTATAGTATAGGACAAGACAAATAGACATGTATTGCCAGGCCTGGTGGCGCACACCTGTAATCCCAGTACTCTGGAGGCTGAGGAAGGAGGACCGCCTGGGCAACATAGTGTGTTTTTTGTTTGTTTTTGTTTTTGGTACCAGGGATCGAACTCCAGTCCTTGTGCTTGAGAGGCAGGTCGCGGAACCATGGAGTTAAATCCCCGGTCCAACATAGTGAATTTAAGATCAGCCTGAACTACAAAGCAAGTCCCTGTCTCAAAAGAAAGAGAGAAAGAGAGAAAAAGAGAAAAAGGGAAAGAGGGAAAGAGGGAGGGAAAGAGGGAGGGAAAGAGGGAGGGAGGGAGGGAGGGAGGGAGGGAGGGAAGGAAGGAAGGAAGGAAGGAAGGAAGATAGTTTACTGAATGTATTACTCTCTGGCATGTTAATACCAATGCAATAATACAAGCACAATTTATGTTCATTTTTGCTGAGGACAATTGTTCGTGTTCACTCACACACATACGCACAAATACACATACACATGCACACACATGGACTGCTGATTAGAAGTCATTTTTCCTTATGTTTCCAATGGGCATTTATACATTTTACATATTTGAAATAAGGTACTTATTTCAAATCCAAGGCTGAAGTGATTTATCTCATTTATATATTCAATAGTTACTAAGTGTGTTAATTTATGGTCCACAGTGCTTTAAAGCTACTTACATTGCTTTTGTTTTTCAAAGCAACCACTCCATTCATTGATTTTATAACCTAATCCATGTTCTCAGAAGTTTAAGTACCTACTTCCACAGTCGAGAGTTCTAAAAAAAAACTGACCACACAATCACCGCATGAATAATTTTTATTGGGTAAGACATACATCAAGGACTTAAATTTTGTGTTTGTGAGTGTTGTTACATATGATTAATAATTCAAATGTAAAATCAACCAAATAATTAAAGGTCCTTGTGAACTGGTCAACCAGGTTTTCCAACTGCCTTTCTATAATCTCAGTGTTCTAGAAGGGACTTGGTTCTCATTATATCAATCACCTTGTTCCAAATATCTCGGAAAGAAATACACGGAGACACTGAATTCAGGTAAAATAATAAAATTTCTCTTGCGAGCGGGACCACCAGAAACCAGTCTGGTTAGTATCGGTGCACCCCCTTTGTTCAGTATTTCCCTTTTTATATCCTTTTTAGCCATTATCTCATCTCTAGTGGCCTTTGATGTGTAATTCCAGTTCCTATTTACAAGTCACAGGCACAAGATAAGCACATATACACTGTAAATTCACCCTGGCATTGCAACTTTGTTAGGTTAATGAAGTTACTGGTTAAAGAGTCAGATTACCTTCACCTTAAACAAGGAGAGTTATGGGAAAAGTAAATCTTTTTTTGTTTTTGGGGGTTTTTTTTGGTACCGGGGTTCGAACTCAGGTCCTTGTGCTTGCGCAGCAGACGGCGAAACCACTGAGCTAAATCCCCGGCCTGGAAAAGTAAATCTTAAAAGAACACATTACTTATTTTGCTTCTACAACTATCTTAATATTCAATCTATTAAGTTAGCTAAAACTTTTCCCTATCAACCTTATTTAATGCCATCCTTGTAATTTACCCTTCCTCGTATGCTTTAAATTTCTGCTTTATCGATTCTTTTATTGCCTCTGAAAGAAAATCATTTCTGCTCTTATATTTAAAATTCCTAGTTTTTCCACTTATCTTTTCTTACATGTCAACCAAAAAAATTCTTTTAAACATTTTAGGTCTTTTTATTCCTCAACTCCTCCAGTACTAACTTTTCTTTTTAATTCATAAAATTTATTCATACATTTTAGGTATACCATATGACGACATTCATCACTGGGAATTTTTACTTTTACATGATGCATCTTGGTTCTTATTTTTTCCCCCATTCTACTGCCCTCCCTTCAACCTCTCCACTCGTCCCTATTTACAAAGACTTTGTTTCCGTTTTTTTTCCTTTTCTCATATTTATTCCTTCCCCTACCCCTCCCGCTCCCCCTTCCCCTTCTGACACCCAACCAAATTTTTTAATACAATCTTTTAACCATTTCCCATACTATATTTCAAAATAACATTTTTCTTTTTGATTTTTTTTCCTTTTTTTTTTTCTCGGTACTAGGGATGGAACCCAGGACTTCGTGCCTGCGAGGCAGGTACGGCACCACCACGCTAAATCCCTGGCCCCAAAATAGTATTTATCTTAATGAAAATAATAACCAACTGGCCATATTATTGCATAACTCTATCTCAGCATGCAGGAGGCCAAAGGCAGGAGGATCACTGCAAGTTCAAGTTCAGCCTGGGCTACACAGCTACACACTGAGTTTAAGGCCAACCTGGAATAAATAGCAAGACATTATCTCAAAAGCAAAAACAAAACCATAAAGCATATTTCAATATTTACTTCCCCTAAATTTAAGTATCTTCCAAAAATATTTTTCTCTTTTCCCAAATAAGAAAACTGTTCTTATTTTAGACTTTTGGTTTTTGACTATTCATTTTTGAAAAAGAAGTAAACTGCTTTCCTAATAGTCTAGGGGAAAAGAGGATGACAATGGTGAATTTCTTGGTTTCCTTTATTATCCACATACCTGTATTTAAACATTCAGATCATAAGAACCTCAGCTGAATTTCTAGTACCAATAGTCATTTGCTTATTACAGCTTTAAAGGAAAAGAAAAAAGCTCACCTATACTTCATTACTTACCTGTCTGTAAAGAATAATGAAAAATACTGGATGAACCAAAGCAAATCATTTTTTAAAAAATAACAATAAAAATACAATGTCAGATAGCATAGATCCATCTCATAGTCTCATAAGCTTTTCTGGACTTAATTTTCTTAATTTACCTTCTGTTATTTTGAGCACAATACATACTCAGAAACTTCATTTCTAAATAAAGCAAGGCACTAATGGATGAAAAGTTGGGTAAGGGGTAAACAAGGTCATGAAATAGGCCTCTATCAGAAAGCAACTCTCTCACCACAGAAAATGGCTTGGTATTCAAAGTACAGACACACAATGGAATTAAGGAGCAGAAGGATGTCACCTTCCACTAGCACAGTCTGCTAGTGTTACTGTTTTTTCCTCTAAACACTAGACAGCCTTCCTAGTGTACAGCAGATTGCTAATAAATATATTTAATTTCAATCTCTATTTCTAAAAATGTTTTGACAGAAACATGAGAAAGCTTGGACAATCAAAAGCTGCCTCATTCTAATTTAGTGTTCCTTGTTTGCCTACTTCTGAATTCCACTGTATTGATACTGTGGTCCACCATATCCATCTTGTATTGTGTAAAATCATAAGTTTCTGGCTTTTCTGATCATCAGTTGTATTCTGCAGATAGCTGTCCCATCTACACTGGGAGACCTTACTATTCAACACATTGGGCATTCAGAGACCACAGAAGCTGTGTTCCAAGAGGCCATGGCTACTGCTCAAGGAGGTAGCAGACCTTGGCATCACCCATGCAATGTTGGTTTTATGGGCATGGAGAATGCAAGAGTTGTGGGGTCATAGAAACTTCCACTCATATCAGACATTTTGCCCCCCAGAGAGCAATGTGTGATGCTGTGAGAGTGAAGCCAAAAGTCCAGTGCAGATCTCTGGAAGATGGAATTGCCAAGAATGTGAAATGTCTGCTGAGGAAAGCTGCAGATAGTGTGCTGAAGCACCCAAAGAGAGACCATGACAGCTGCGACTGGCAACATCATAAGGATGGGCTGCTGAAGCACTATGGAGGTCACATCTTGCCAGAATTTGCCTCAGGTGCTGCATTCATGGTTTTAGATTTTGTTTTGGTTCCATTCTTTTCTTTCCCTCCATTTTTCCTTTTTGGAATGGGAATGTTTATCTCGTGCCATTGTATGTTGTAGGTGTTTAACTGTCTTTTAGTTTTACAAGGGATCACAGCTAGGCATTTTCCTTTAATCTTACAGGAGACATTGGACTTGCGTTTTTCAGCAATGCTGACACTGTTAAATCTTTGGCAAAGTTTAGACATGGGCTAAATATATTTTCCATAAAGAGATGGAAATCAGTTTTTAGACGTCCAGAGATAGAATGACCTAGAAGGTCTGCTAAAGGCCTAAAGAGTAGAGAGGTAGAAGTTTTGGAAGGTGACTTGAAAACTCAGGTACTATATTCATCAGTGGATCCATCCAACAGTTTACCAGCTGAGTACTGTTAGTACTGTGTAAGGCCTAGTTACAGGTGGGTCACTGGAGATGTGATCTGGAAAGGTCTCTCTCTCTCTCTCTCTCTCTCTCTCTCTCAGGTTCCTCCCTTCTCTCTCTGGTTCCTAACTACCAAGAGGTGAGCAGGTTTCCTCTGCCCAAGCCCTTCCACCATACCATTGCTACTTTGGAGCCAAATGACTAGGAACTGTAACCATGGGACAAAATAAACAGCTTCATCTTTAAGTTGTGGGTGTCAGCTATTTTGTCTTAGCCATTTATGGTTTCCACCTTCACCATATAAGAATCACCTTTTTCTTCATTTACATCCTTCTTCCATTACTGATATTATGTGATTCCTTCTCAATACGTCTAGGTGAGGGGGTCTAGGAAACTACAACTGTTATCCTATGCTTCATGAGCTAAGAATGGTTTCTAGATTTCACTTTTTTTTAGAAATCAAAGGAATATTTTGTGACACAAGAAACTGACTCACCCTTCACAAACAAACACATACTTCTTTTCAATTTTTAATACACAAAGTAAGTGTGGATAAACTGATTACTCAACTTCTTGGTGTGGCAAATAGGAGTATATATATTGTCCTCAGACAGATCAAATGGGTATATTACCATAAAAATGAGAAATAAAGCAAGAAGTAATGGATCTTGTAACTATTAATGTAAGTGTAACTGCTAAAGGAAAGCTGAGCTCAATATCAAATGTACACATATCCAAAATTTGTTTTTGGTAGTCATTTGCTAGTTTACAAATGCTTATTACCAATGTCAGTTCAGCAGGAAAATTCCCAAAGGAACATATATTTTGCCAATTCCTTCTTCTAGGGCTACCTCATAACCGAGCTGCCTTGACACAGACAACTGGTGACATTTTCCTTCACATTTTCCGTTTAAAGCAATCTCTGTTATCTTCTGTAGCATGGAACTCTGGCATATGAACACATACATACTCAGGGACATGAGCTGCTTCTTAAAATATTTTGGTTTTCTCTAAGCATTTCTGATAATGAGGGAAACCCTGAACAAACACTCAAGCTTTACCTGCTTATGGTTACCTCTCTTAAGTTGATTATTTTTAATCATAAATTTTGAAAGTCATGCAATTGAGTAATATATAACGGATAATAAAAAATACAGTGAATATTTAAATTTTTTAAAATTACAAGGTCCTGGTGATTTAGCTCAGTGGTTCCGCGACCTGCCTCTCAAGCGAAACATCCTGAGTTTGATCCCTGGTACTCCCCCACCCCAAATCTTTATAACAAAGATGAAGGAGTGAAGGGAGGGGAAGGGGAAAGGAAAAGAGGGAAAGGAAAAGCTATGAGAAAAGAAAAGAAAAAAAAATGGAAATGAAATCCATGTAAATAGGGAAGGGCAGAGGGGGTGAAGGGTACACAGGTAATGGGGAAAAATAATAACCAAGATATATCATGTACAGGTACAAACACCCAATGATAAATGTAAACGAATTGCATACCTAAAATGTACCAATAAAAGAACTAAAAAAATTAAAATTACAGTAAAAGGTACTTTGTCAAGAACAATGGAATAAATGTGATCGAAGTGATGAGGCTTCTGACAGGAATTAATGGCTATGTGTCTTTTACTGTAATAATTTTTTAAAAACTAGAATATTCACTGTTCACTTGAACATGACAATGAAAGGTAAACATTTTGAATAGATTCAGCCACAAAAGCACAACTAAAGACATGCATGAAAGAGGACTTCCAGAACTATTTCAGAAAGTGGAAAGACCCATGAGGTAAGTGTAGTCAAGGAAAAGGGAAGTATTTTGAGGGGAATAGTGGCAATGTGTTTTTACTATAATAAACTTAATAATTTAAACATTCACCATATTTGTTGAATATCTCGCCTACCTTTGGTATACATGACACCTCTTATACATGGATTATGGTAACATTTGCCTAGATTACTTTTCAGGGAGTTGAAGAATGCTTCTGTTGAAACCACTGACTCTACTTGGACAACCACTGAAGTCCAATGAATGACCTCAAAAGGTCATTGGGCTAAAAACTTCCTTCTCAGATCATGTTAATGCCATTTTCTGAACAGCTCATAGATTACTGATTACTTCACCTCTAATCACCTTTCACTACACTTTAAAATATCGTTCTTTACCTCATAAATACTCCTAGCCCCTCTCCTTGGGAAGACAGAGATTTGAGATTCTTACCTCCATTCTTGGCCTTTCACACAATCTTTTTCTTCTGCAAAACTAATTGTTTTAGTGGTTATCATACTGTGCAGCAAGCAAAACTGACCTGGTCCACTACAGTTCACACCCATGGAAGAATACATCTCAATGAGTCTACAGTTCATTATTTTTATATGAAATGATGAAATGCCCCTACTTTGCCATCAGTTTAGTAAAAATCTAGTGAACTTCTGCTTTGTGCCTAAGAGAACTCAAGAGATAAAATGCATAGCCTCTGCTTTCAGAGAACAAATAATTCAGTTAGGAAAACAGACAAAAAAGCAAATATAAAGAACATTTATAAAACAGGTTCCTGAACTTGTAGTCATATAGCTCATGTTAGGTAACTGAGATACCCAAGGTGTAAGGAAACTCATGCAAGGTAATGGTCATTTTTAAAAAAAAATCATCTTAAGTGACTTTCTTGCCTCTTAATTATTTCCTTTTTTTCCCCCATTCCAGAAAACTGACGGGGATTTCACACAATTTACTGGTCTCCACAGTTTAATTTTGTTGGAAAATACTGATCTACTACTCTAAATGATCTAGATATAATTTCAAGGATTCCTTCTTGTCTTTTCCCATTATGTTACACCATTAGATATTTCCTGTAGGAATAATTCTATTGTTTATTAGCTTAGGTCCTTGAAAATACTTTTTTTTGGAATTAGAACTATTTTTATTAAAGCTGATTCAAGTATTTCAGTTTCAACAATACTGCAAAATACTATATTAAAAATTAATCACAAAAAATTTCAAGATTTATAGTGAAAACAAGATGAGAAAGATTACATTTGGAAAGTGAAACTCTTAAAACCCCAATAAACACTTTGTATTTTCTAAAACATGCAATAATACTAAAAAGAAGACATGCAATGGTATTAGAATTATTTTTATATGTCCATTCCTGTTTTTCAAAAATCTATCAAAATCTCCCTTCAAAATTTTAAGAGACAATTTTAAATGTTGTGCTTTGCTACACATAAAATGCAAACCAAGGAGTGTGTTTTATTATTATTCTGGGTCTGATCCTTCAGCCAATTGTTCAGTGCCTTTATGAATTTAACAAGCAGAATGCTAACTCTCCAAGACCCAATCTTGTTAGGCTGGGCGTGGTGGTGCATTCTTGTAATCCCAGCACTAAGGAGGCTGAGGCAGGAGGATCACCTCAAGTTCAAGGCTAGTCTGGGATCCAAGTGAGTTCAAGGCCAGCCTGAACTGCACAGTAAAATGTTTTCTCAAAAAAGTCTACATGATTAGGGTCCAGGTTCTCCCAACCTTCTTAGGCATTCATTCATTCCTGAAGTTCTGACTGCCTTCCTAACACCGAGAAAGCAGTTTCAACATTTCATCACAAATACTGTATGCCCTTTCTGCTCTGCCTTCTCTAAATATATGGATGCAGGTGGCTAAATGGTACAGGCACAAAAGGTGTATGTACTCAAGACTATAGAATTAGACAACACAGTATGTTATTACAAATAGCTATATATCTTCTTAAAAGTATACTTGACACTAACCTTTACTTAAAATTAATGATTATTAGAGAAAGATTGACTTGATTAATTCCTTTTCAAATTAACATAAGTATTATGTTTCTGAGAAATGGTGTTTTTTTGTTTCTTTCATTGAAGGATAAGAAAAATGCAACCCCTAAGGCTAAGCTTTCTGTTCCCCTCAGGAGCCCAACGCTGTATTTCTCATTTCTTTCATTCACTTACAAATAATCACTTGCTGGCAATCCAGAAGTACAGCAAACACACCAGGAAGTTGCCACTTGTTTCAAATACTATTTCTAAAGATTTTCAAAAGGAATTATTTCTCCACTTAATATACACTTTTGGTTCTAAGTAACCACAGATATTTTGGTATGCAGGAATACTAAGTTACTAGAAAAAGTGGCTATATTCACTACTGTTAGAAGTCTTATTTAGAAAAGAATTTATATTAGAAAATGTGCTATGACATCATCAACAAGTCTAGAACTTCAAAAACCAATTTGTGATTACCAAAAGGCATGATGGCATATCCTTATAATCTCAGTTACTAAGGAAGTTAAGGAAGGAAAATAACAAGTCTGAGGTCAGCCTGGGCAACTTCACAAGACTCTGTCTTAAAATACCTTTTTTTAAAAGAGCTGGAGATGTAGCTCAGGGGTGGACTGTGCCTAAGAGGCATAAGGCCCTGGATTCAATCCTGAGGCGGGACTTTTCCCAGCAAACCATATATTTAAACAGACCATTTCTGAAGATAGCTTCATTAGCTAGTACTAGATCTTCATAACATGAAATTTTGAGGTGCCACTTATATCACTATATGGTTAAATTTAAAATCATTCTCCAGTTTTGAGGCTAATAGGATCTTAGGAGTCTCTCCAGAGCTCTGCCTTACTTGGATGTGTGTATACAAACTATGAAACTTATCAGAATCAAAATGGAGTCACTTGTGTCAAACTCCAACCAAAAAATTAAACTGAGAGGTCATAAAAGAGGGGTCTCATACACTTATGTTTGAACTCAAAGGCAACCACAACCTTATACAAAAAATACTTCTATGAGGATGTCTGCCCAGCAATTGCCTGTCTATCCTGATGCTACCATTGTTATTGTTCCTAGTAGTCAAGAATAATTGTTTGAAAACAACTTTTTTTTTGGTACCAGGGATCGAACTTGGGTTCTTGTGCTTGCGTAGCAGGCAGCGAAACCACTGAGCTAAATCCCCGACCCTCAAAACAACTTTTGCAACTCTTTTCATTTTACTTTTAACAATGTTTGTCTCCCTTTGCCTGTTAAAATGTGAGAGGTTCACAAGAAAGAATGATCAAAATGTCAAAGGTACCAGTGTCAAGAGAAGTGCAGAGGGCAATTGTGTCAGCCTGCACCAACTGTACAGACACATAAGAATTCTTAAAGATGCTGAATACCCATTGAGGGTAGAAAAGAGAAGATCATTAATTTATCTTTCATCCCCTTAACCTCATTTCACCTGCAGAATATGTTTGGCAGGTACTACCATAAGATCTTTGCATGTAGTATTTTCTCAGCAGGGAGTGTCCTTGTCCTGATGTTTGCATGCCTCATCTTTCATCTCTTTGAAGTCTTTGCTGAAATTTTTTTTCAACAAAAACTACCCTGATAGTTAATTGTGCAGCTTCCCAAATCATACACTCACTACTGTCAATCCCCTTAAATTTCAATGCCTGTTTCTTTTGCCAATCAATTATTACTTTCTAAAACACTAATTCTTTATTATTTGTTTCCCTCTTGGAAAATGTAAACTCCACAAGGGCAGAGAATCTTCATCTGTTTTGTTCACTGACATATCTCAAGCATCTAAAACAGCTACAAAAGCCTATTTAATGATAAAGAACTATGACCTGATGAATGATGGACGCAAGCTATAAAAAATCCAGCCCTATTTTACCAAACCAAAGCCACAATTCCTTTCAAACCATAGGCTCCTTCATGGTATTGAAGTCTTCTTCTTATCTACAGGGATATGTTCCAAGACCTCCAGTGGATGCCTGAAACTAAGGATAATACTGAACCTTATATATACTATGTTTTTCCCTATATATACATTCCTATGATAAACTTTAATTTATATATTAGACATAGTAAGAGATTAGAATAATAATAAAGTAGAACAATTAAAATAATATACTATAATAAATGTTATGTGGGTACAAGTGCTCTTTCGTTTGCTCTGTCTCTTCTCTCTCTCTCTCTCTCTCTCTCTCTGCCTCTCTCTCTTTCTCTGATAGTGCTGTACTCAAGACTTCTGGTGATGATATGAAGTGATACAACACTTACATGATGAGATGAAGAAAGGTGAATAACAAAGGCATTGTGACATATTGTTAGGCTAATACTGACCTTCTGATGATTCCTCAGAAGAGGGATCATCTACTTCAGATGATTAAGAATCATCAAGCTGTGACAACGTTGATGGCTAGATGTCAGGAGCAAATGATGCCAATGGCTGAAGTTCCTTGTCTGATAATTTTTCTGCCCAGACCCTTTTAGAAGAAAATGATAATCTGAAACTGCTGTCTCCATATTTTATGCCGTTTCCTCCTTTGCATTTTTAAGAATGTAGGTGCTACTACCATTTTCCAGAAAAGCCTGATTAATTACAAGTGAAAACTTGCTTTGAGTGATGTACTTTCTCCTTAACCAATTTCAATTCTGATGGAAATGTGGCAGCAGCTTCATCAGAAGACATAGCAGTTCCAGATTTTATATTTTTCAGTTCAAATCAGTTTTTTAATTTGTGTGACCACTTGCAGTAAAAGGGATGGAATGGAATCATTCATTTCAGGAGATCCCTTGTTGAAGTTTTCATACAGGCTTGATGCTTTCTAGCACAACACACTACCATTAGAAAACTTCTGTTGATGTTGTCCACTCACAAATTTAATGTCTTTTCTATCTTAGCTAAGCATTTATATACTGTGACCCTAACTTTGGCAGTTTGACAGCAATACTAACAGGAATAAGTTTTTCCTTCTTCAAAATTTTACAGAAACTCACTGTTAACACAAATTTTAGTAATCTTTTTCGGGGTTTTTTTTTGTTACCGGGGATTGAACTCTGGTACTTGGCGCTTGCGCAGCAGGTGGTGAAACCACTGAGCTAAATCCCTGGCCCGAGTTTAGTATTCTTAACACATTATCTTTTTCCTTGTTAAGTCTGAAATCTTCTCCTTTGTTACCTAAAGGAGACAGTTCACAGCTCCTCTTTGGAATATCCAAATTGCTGGCATCACTACCTTTTCTGCTTTGGGGTCATTATTAAGTAAAATAAGAGTTATTTGAACACAAGCACTGCAGTACAGTAACAATGTGATAACCAAGACAACCACTAAAGTGACTAAAAGCAGCACAGAATATATGATACAGATATATTGAACATACACATGATCCATCAGCAGGATGGGGTAGAACAAGCAAAAAAGCTGAAGATTTTATCACAATACTCAGCATATTTTAAAACTTATGAATTATTTCTGGAATTATTCACAGCTTCAGTCTCCACTGTTTGGTACCCATGATGAACCGTGGTGTGAAAATAAACAGTGGAGACTGAAGTTGTGAATAAAGGGGATCTACTGTATTAAGTGAATGGTGCTTTTTATTCACTAATCTATTGCTAATGGGAGACAGGAAACCACTTCCCTTTCAGAAGTGGGCCCCATAATATCGTAACATCATGATCCCGTAAGATCTTCAGTTAGCAAATCTCTGGACTCTCCACAGCAATAATGCCTAAGATTCTGTACCAGGAAATCAAAAGCCAAGTTTCTACTTCTATCTACCTGAAATAACTTGAATATCAAGGAAGGAATTATTCAAAGTCTTTCAGTGAGTGAGAGGGATGGACAGAGAATTTGTGACTGCCATTTAAATACCTATCAGTTTATGAATTCTGATTTAGAAGGACCAGAATATGCTTATCAGAAACTGTGAAAGATTATTCAAAAGTTATATTTTAATTATGGACTATCACAGCTATAGTAAAAAAAAACAGCAAAATAGAAATTATTAGCCAAACATATCTGTTCATGTCTGTAATTTCAGGTAGTCAGGAGGTAAATTTCAGGCCAGGCTGTGTTAACGTCGTGAAACTCTGCCTCAAGATTTAAAACAAAACAAAACAAAAATCCTGAAAAGGGCTAGGAGCATAGTTCACTGGTATAGTACTCCTGTAACATGTGAATGGGCCTGGGAATCCCATCCCTAATACTGCAGAAAGGAGGGAGGGTAGGAATGAGGGAGGCAAAAAAAATTACATTAAGAGCTAAGAAGAAGATATGAAGCATTAAGTAGATAGCTATAGTCAACTGCTATGTCACATTTTTATTTCCAAAAGAAATTTCACATAAGCTTAAATCATTTTATAATTTAAAAACAAAAATTTCCCAAAGATTCTTATCCCACATGCATAGTCACTCATTCACATGTTCCACCATTTACCTTCTGTACAGACCAACTCCCCTGTAGACAATTCAATTAATCTTACAAGTGACATGATAAAAAAAAAAAAACACAGATGTGGCATTAAGATTTACAAAGTTATTGAAACTTTTTAACAAGTAAAATGCATCCTTACTTAGCTACACCAGAATGAGGAATAAAGGGGTTTACATATGTTCCAATTCTAAACCTATCAATCAAACCCATGTTATTCCTTTGGGAACTTATTTACATGCATATTTATCAGCCTCACATGCTAATTCCCTGCTGTTTTATGCCTGCAAGGCATGTTTATGAGTCATAATTGTTGATCTCATTTGATGTATTTCACTGAAGGAAGACATTATTCAGTTATGTGGCCTAATGTCAATGAGTTACAATGACCTGATCTTCCAAATGCAACTTGCTCTTTAATTTTTATTAGGATCTATAACTTACTGTAAAGGAAAACTATGCTAAACAAAAAATAAATGTTTTATATAAATAACTTTGTTAATTATCTCATTTTTTGGTTCAGCTTACCCCTTTACATTTAATCTGTAACCCGGCTAATAAAATGAGCCGTGTCACTCATTCACTCATATAATTTATCACACTCCTAGACTGAACCCTAGATTCATAATCTACACTTCAGCCTAATTTTGCAGACTTTCTTTCATTTTATACAAAAATAATGTATACTATCATATTCCTTTATTGTCATTTTGTTTTTTCTCCTCATTGAAGACTTTTTTAGGCTGTCCTACAAAACCTGATGAGCCAAACTATTTTCTTCAACTCACTTAAAATGTTACTTTGTGTAGGAATCTTCCTAAAATAGACAAATTGGGTGATGGAAACTATTTCTCCAATCATCCAATACCTTAGAAAATATTAAGCAGCCACCATTTATTTTACATTAATTTAAAAAAAAAAAAGCAAAAGAACTATATATGCAAATTCAACACTGGTATTAAAAGAGTATACTGTAAGATTTTCTGTTATTGAGAAACAGACATGGAATATGTTGCAGTGTGCCTATATTTATACATATAAATTTAAAACTTATTGTAATAAGGTTTACAGCAATGGAATGGCTTAGATGATTATAAAACATATGTAATAATATGGCAGAGGCCATCAAATTACTCTACTGTGAGAAATCTGAATTAAAAATAAAATTGATTTTTGTGACATGAATTTCTTTAAGGGAAATGGTTGGTTTACGGTTTTCCCTGCCCAGAACATTTTGGCTGTGAATGACTACATTATACTCCAAAGGGTTCCCAATCTGCATTAGAACAGACACCAACACTCTATCTAGAAAGAGCAAGACAGCATGAAGTCTATTGCCACCTTCCTCCTATGGGATCATACCACTAGAACAACAGCTAGGTAGAATCATAATCCAGAAAATTAAGTATTGGGAGACAGGTGTAGTGGACACACAGTACACACCTGAAATGTATTTGAAAGTATTTTAATAGCAGGATTAAAATGTAAGAATATAAGGAAACTTTTTATGCCAAAGAGCTAAAAAAAAAAAAAAAAAAATCCTTTGGCTAAGCCAATACCTAAAAAAACAGATTTTAGAAAAAGAATTATTATAAGATTTGAAAGAAACTATTTAGCTTTCCCAATTTCCTCATTCCTAACAATGGAAAAGAGCTAGGAAATGTTGACAAATAGTACTACAGTATAAAAAGCACTTTTAAAAATCAGAGTAAGGAGTATGGGGATGTAGCTCAGAGGTAAAGAGCCTGGCCAAGCATCCACAAAGCTCTGGGCTTGACCCCCAGCATTGAAAGAAAAAAAAAAAAAAATCACAGTAAGTTGACATCCAGCACATGTATTCAACATGTATAACATGTATTCACAAGACCATAAGATTTTAAACGCATTTTGTGCATTAAAAACATGTTAATAAAAATGTAATTGATTTCCTTTGTAGGACAGATATAAATCAGAAGAGATCGGGCACGTTCAGGGTGGTATGGGTGTAGACAGGACAGATATAAATCAATCAAAATATACATTTGCTGCTGCAGGAGGTCAGGGCATTAAAAGTCACCATATGAAGCAATAAAAACAAAAACAGTAAACTATACTAACAGAACACATTAATAAATGAGGCAGTTGTAGGTCAAATGATGCCAGTTGCATGAGTTTTTAAAAGTTCTTACCATTTTTATATAAATAGAATACTGAAATTCTATACTAATTGAGTATGTTTTATAAATATATTGTAGTTTTATGAAAGGAGACTCCTTTTGCACAGATGATGCACTTTCTGCTTCATACTTTCCCAATGAAGCCTTTCATGGAATTATAACTAAATTGTAACAACCACCTTTATTCACTTCCTGCCCTTCCTCCAATTATTTTTCTCCTTAGCACTTATCAGTATGGGAAAATGATATATTTTACTTATTAATTTTGCTTATTGTCAGTCTTTCATTAGAATCATAAGCTTCTTCAGAGCACAGAATACTACCTATTTTGTTCATATTTGTATTCCCAGCATGGATAACAGAGTTTGTAATACAATAGGCACTCAATAAATAGCTTCTGAAAGAATGAATCAGTAAATATTAAACCTTATAACATGTGAGGGCAAATAATTTTTTTAAAATTCTTTTTTTTACATTATCAAACCAGAACTGTAAGACAAGCCCTACTGGATGTTTGACAGCTGACTTAAATTATACATATTAATATGAGTATCATCAGACTATGTATGGCTGAGTCACCACAGCATGATAATTCACCTACTCAGTCATCTTAGCTAAGTTATTCAATCCCTGAAATACAAGACGAAAAATAATTACAAACTGCTAATCCTCTAGGTCAAAAACTACAACATTACCCAGATAACAATAATAATAATACAATTTAAATGTACAAAATAAAAATGTTATCAGATTGGTTAACATTCTTAAGTGTCAATACCTTAAAAGCATATTTTAATCAGAGAATAAATAAAAGAATAGTTATTTCACATGAGCAATTTCATATGCATAACAATTTAAAATGTGTGATTTGGTGAAGGAGGAAAATAATTTATCACGTTAATGTAAACATATGAAGTCACATCCAAAAAAACTGTAAGACTAAAAATTTCCAAATATTGGCGCATTTATTAAGTATATAAATGTATTTCTAAACTCAAAGCTAAAGACAAATATATAGTAAGTAAAATACCAACCTATTTAATATTTTTAAATGGTAGGTATGAAAGAAGCCTCTGAACCTTTCTTTTACTCTAAAAAAGTTAAACTTGGGAGGTGGCTCTACAGATCAATATACTTAATTTTCTTCTCTCTTCCATTAAGCTAAACATCTGTTCTTGCCATGAGTGAGTAAATTAAATTTGATGAAAATTTATCAGAGTATGCAACAGAAATGCCTATTAGTGGACAGATACTTGGCTTATTCTATTTAATAAAACTATTTCTTATCATAAAGTAATAAGTTTTTATGAATAATACCTATGTGCTAGTTCAATACTCTCTTAAGTTTTACTGCATCTTCCTAAAAAAATTTGCTTTTTACCTGTCTATAATACATAATGTTTAAACATGCATTATACTAGTATCTCTATGCAGGTAGATGAGGAGGACTTATTAAATCTCATTTTTACACCTCTTAACTTTCAAGTATGAAATGTACCTTAACAATAGGGAAATTCACAAAATTAAGAAGGAAGCAGAGAAACTTTCAAATAGGTACTACTTTTTATCTATTAAATATGCACATATCCAGAGTCAGTTATCATTTTGTAAAAATTACAACTTAATTGATTTACTAATACAGGATAGACAGTTACAATGGCAAATATTATTCTGGAATATAAACTACTTATTCATAATTCACAGATTTCTGAGGTATAATACTAAAAAGGATTTCATCATAATCTGAGTCTATGTCCTTAGAAAAGTTCAATCACATATGTGTTTTTCTGTGAGCAAAACAGGAAAATCATCTCCTGCTTCCTATTTAATTAAATATGAACAATATATAATTATTAATAAAGTTCTCTGTGCTAAGTATGAACATTTGCAACATCTGAAAGGTAGAACCAATTTTCTATTCACAATGGAAAAAATAATTAAAAATGCAAAAAGAAGTGAATAGTAACATGCAGTAAATATGAAAATACAGAATAAAGAAACTGTCCAATTTCCAGAAGACACATTTAGACACAGCTTCAGATAGTTAAGGACTTTGCATTCAATTAGCTATCCACATTTAACTGTATTTTGATAAATCACTGACAGTAAAAGTAAAAAATAAGAAAGGACAGGGGAACCATAGTCATTCAGAAAGAGAAAAGAACTTAAACTAGAGGACTAACAGGGAAGAACTTATTAATAAGATTTTTGGGGCCAGGGATTTAGCTCAGTGGTTCTGCCGTCTGCCTCACAAGTGCAAGGACCCGAGTTTGATCCCTGGTACCAAAAAAAAAAAAAAAAGATTTCTGATATCCTCAATGCTAGGAGTATTTAGCAATTTATATTCCCATCAAAACTGCAACTATGTCTCTCTCTGTGGATGCCACTCAATGATTAGTAGATTTTGTAACTTGACAATTTGGTTTTCAAAATACCTGCTTTAATGTCATTCCTTAGCAAATGAGGTTATTCTGCACGTAATTATTGAACAATAAACTACTTTTGAGGAATTTATAGCACATATCCACTGGCCTTTTTAGAAAAATGTATTAAATTTTTTTTTTGCAAATAAAACCATGACAGAGTTTATTTGAAAAAGTAAAAGTGAAGAGTGAGGCTCTGCAGAGCAAACTTGGGCTGAGTAAGAGAGGGAAAAAAGCAAGATACAAGTACATCCTGGAGGATATAGGGTGGGCTACTGTGAGGAAAGCCACAAAAGCAAGCTCTTTGTGACATCTGTGTCCTTCTGATATAAAGGGAATAGATGTAACTCCCAATATGCTACATGTCAGATACATCGAGTTCATGTTCCCTGAAGTAGAAGAATGAATCGTAACGAACAACGGACATTAAGAGTAGGAGAATTTACTGGGGACTAGGAATGGAGAATAGGAATGTAAAATAAGAATAGCTCCTGAGAGACAGGAGGGATCCTGAATGAGTTGCCCTAAAAATTGTATTCATTTTTCTTACTTATTTTCCTGAATTCACAAATACTAAGGACTTCAATCCTCTATTTACTAATCTCTCATAGTTGAGAGCTTCTCAGTAATCTATACATTACCCGTTGTTACATGTTAAATCCAACAGTACCCATATCCATATCTCAAAACTTTATACCTTCACAGAATTTCAGACTCACATATGTATTTACTTGGTAAACATCTTCACAGAAATGACTATCAGACATCCCATATATTACACACAAGACAGAAAAAATTGATTTCTCCTCATTCTCTCCCTCCAAATTTAATTTTATACTGTACTAGTTCCCAATGCTCTAGTAAACAGTATCATCTAACAGTTGTGCAGTGCTGAAATCCTGAACTTTTCTGGATGCATTTTTCTTTTTTTTTTTTTTTTTTGGTACCGGAGATCGAACTCAGGACCTTGTGCTTGTGAGGCAGGCAGTGGCACGACTGAGCTAAATCCCTGGTCCTGGATGTATTTTTCTTACCACAGTGCAACCAATTTGTTAACAGTCTTGGCACTCCATAAAAACATATCCCATGCTATCAATATTCCCAATTTGAACTCATCACCGCTCTCCTGAGGTCAGTATTTCCTAACTGGATTTATTTTCCAGTATTTTCAATTCTGCCAAAATATTATTCACTAAACAACCAGAATGGGCTGCTAAAAATATGAACCACATTTCTTATTAAAATTCTAAGAAGATTCTTTGAGGATACAGAGTTAATTTAAAAACTTATACAGGAAGAATATTAAGTGAAATCAGACACAGAAGCTTAAAAATCACACTGTTTCTGATATGAGAGACAGAGCAAAAATAAAGAGCAAAATAAAAGATATTTTACATATTTTAATAGGAAGTAGAGACATAGGTCATTTTCCAATCAAGGGATAGAGAGAAGGGGGAAGGACGGAAGGAATAAGTAATGAAAAAAGAGGAACTGAGATGTGTTAAGTACATGTACCAACAACACGCAAGAAATGTACTACACACAGGTACTCATAAATTAAAATTAAAAAAATAAAATTTATATGATAAGGCAAAAATACTAGAATAGCCAAAATGGTTCTGAAAACAATAAAGTTAAAGAATCACAAGATCTAATTTTTAAAAATTTATTTATTTATTTTGGTTTTTTGGGGGTTTTTTTTGGTACCGGGGATCAAACTCAGGACCTTGCGCTTGCAAGGCAGACAGCAGAACCACTGAGCTAAATCCCCAGCCCTATTTTGGTTCTTTGAGACAAGGTTTCACTGTGTAGTTCAGGCTGGCCTTGAACTCACTATTATTCTGGATGGGCCTTGAATTCATGATGATCCCCCTGACTCAGCCTCCTGAGTGCTGGGACTACAGGGGTGTGCCACCATGCCTGGCCACAATATCTGATTTTAAGGTTTTTTATAGAGAATGTTACTCAAGTTTTCATTATTGTCCTTTCATTACCATCTCCTTAAGGAATCTTTTTAAACAATTCTATTCATAATGACTCCTGGTCTATTACATTTTAATCCCGCAGATATGCTGTATCCTTCCTTATACAGCCCTTTGGAAAGTTACAATCATTGTCATATCTGAGTTTTTTCACCTCCTAACAACTTTCCTTCCTTGGGGGAAACATCCACCTCAATGAGAATGCATGCTATATGGCTACTGAAATCAAGAGTAATTAGTATTTAGAAGATTTAAGCAAGAGGATCACAAGTTTGAGGCCAGCCTGGGCTACAAGGCTTGTTCGATGCCAATGTCTACTACATAGACCCAGTAAAAAATAAACAAAACAAAACAACACCAAACCCCAAATCACACTACTATAATGGTGGAACAACAGACATACTAGTCAATGAAACAGAAAAAGCCCAGAAATAGTCCCACATAAGCATAGTCAATGGTGTACAAGGTGATAAAGGTGTACAAGCAAAGCAATGGAAGAAGAATAGTTTTTTCAACAAAAGGGACTGAAACATTTAGAAGTTTAACAGAAAAATAAAAGATCTAAACCTAATGTTTTATTCAAAAATTAACTTAAAATGGTTTATGAGGGGCCAGGGATTTAGGGATTTAGCTCAGTGGTTTCGCTGCCTGCTGTGCAAGCGCAAGGACCCAAGTTCGATCCCTGGTAGCAAAAAAAAAAAAAAAAAAAAAAAAAAAAAAGGTTCATGAATCTAAGTATAAAACAAAACTATAAAACTTTTAGAAGAAAATGGCAGAAAAATCTTCATGAATTTGGATTAAGTGGAAAGTTGTTTGACATGAGTTCTTAAAAATGGCATGAAAAGCACAATGCATTTAAGAAAAATTAATACAATCAAAATGAATTTTCTCTGAGAAGACTTTTTTGACTGTAAAAATCAGCCTGAGTTTAGAGAAAATATTTGTAGATCATTTATCCAAGAACTTCTATCATTAATATACAGAGTTAGGTAAACAGTAAAAAAAAAGAAAAAATCCAACAAAATAAATCAGACCCTCTGAACCAACGCCCCAAAACTCAACATTTCACCAAAAGGCAATGTAGAAGACAAATGGCAAAAATGCATATAAGAAAGTTCAATATCATTAGCCATTAGGCAAATGCAAATTTCAACGAAAATGAAATATTATTCTACATTTATTAAGATGGCTAAAAAAATCCTGACAATATCAAATGTTAGTAAGGATACTAAACTCACAAACTGCTAATGGAAATGGATATACCATACTGCAACTACTCTAAAAACAGGAAAAACATACAACTTATGACTCAGCAATTGCAGTTCAGAAATAACTATGGTAGAAAAATGAAAACTAACATGCACGCAAAAGCCTGAACACAAATGTTCACAGCAGCTTCATCACTACCAAAAACCATACAAGAACCCAAATGTCCTTCAACAGGTAAATGAACAAACTTTGGTACATATATAATGGATTACTAATCAGCAATATGAAGGAAACAAATTAATGATACACACAACTTCCATGGATCTCAAGATCATTTTGCAGAATATGTAATTTCATTCATGTAACATTTCTGAACTGACAACATTATAATGATGGAGAACAAATCATTGGTGCTGAAGGTTAGATCTGGGGAAAAAGTGTACCAATTAAAGTAATAGGAAGGAGTTTCTTCGAATAAAGAAATGGTCTGCATCTTGATTGTGGCAATATATTTACCCAAATCTATACATTTAATAAAATTTCATAGAGCTATGTACATGATTGCAGGAAACATAAGAACATGTTCTAACATATAGAAACTGTTGAAATCTGAATATAATCTGCACAATAATTTGTGGCATTATATCAACATTAGTCTCCTGGCCTTGACAATGTGCAATGGTAAAAAGAGAGTAACATAAAAACTTTCTATTATTTCTCAACACTTCATTAGTCTTACACTATTTCAAATTAAACTGTAATAAATCATATTATGTAACCCTCTGTTTACAAATATTCCAATAGGTTCCCAATTATTCTTGAGATCAAATCAAAACTACTTCCTTTGAATTATAAAGCCCTAGTTACAAAACTTTGTTGTCCCACTGCAAGATCTTAAATCTCATATCATGCCTATTTTTGGCTCATTTCTATACATTCCAGTCCCACCAATATTTTTCTCAAACATGGGTATTTGTATCATATATTCTTTTTTGACAACAATGTTTCTCCCTTTGGTCTTTACTAGTTAGATCTCTCTTCAAAAGGGCTTCTCCTAAGGCCTGCCCAAGTTAGCAATGTTCACTTGCTAGCATCTCATTGTGTTTAAATTCTCTGTATACCTCTTAGTAATGTGTGATTTTAATTGTTTCTCATATGTCACCACCATTTCAGTCTTATTAGAACTTAAAATGATGCTTAGTAAAAGATGCTCAATAAATACATGCTAAACAGCAGAATAAACCTATTTATGATAAAAACGAATTTTTTTTAAAAAATCAGTAATTTCCTCTATGATTCTTTGTTGCCAGTCTATCTCTCCAGAGAACAGATACATATTAATAGATCAATCAGCTGTCCAATTATTGAATTAAAACCTATACTTTCCTATTGACTTAAATACAAATTTAATGTATTCTCAACTTTAAATATATTTGGTTGTTTTCCTTTTAACTACTCAGTTTTTCTTTTTTCATGATAATATTACTTTAATTATAATGGTTTAAAGATACATTATAAAATCAAGTAAGGCAAGTATCCTTGCCTTTTCCTGATTTTTAAAAAGCCAATTTACATTAACTAACCAGTCTACTTTAAAATTTCATATATTTATCAGCTTTTATTTACCTTAAGAAATGAAGTATTAGCAATAATACTGAAAGATTCAGCCTTTCACTGATTCTTTTCCCAGCCACTCAAATTAATGCCTATCCTAAATTGTGTTAATTGGTTGTGCCCATTGTTAGTTGTGCTACATACGTATAGATTCATAAACAATACTAGTTTCTCTGTTTTAGAAATGTAAATAAATGGAACCATACATTATGAATGTTAAATCCTTGTGTATCTAAATATTTTGTATTACACATACGGCTGTATGGATCTATAGCTCAATCACATTCACCTTAGTATTCTCTTCTACGATCATATCAAAATTTATATTCTCTTCTGTAGATGGACATTTGGACTGTTTCCAGTTTTCTAATATTACAAGCAATGAAACTATGAATGTTCTTAAAATTCTTGATGTACATCTTCCACAGTTCTCTATGTTCCTAAGAGTAGAAGTGTTGGCTCTTAGATTATAGGCATATTTATGTTTCCTGTAATTATTTCCAAAATAATTGTACTAATTTTAATTTCTATCAGTACCAGTTTTCATAGTTACAAACACATGGTATTTAATTTTTGCCAATCCAGAAGATACGACATGGAAATATGGGATTTTATTTACATTTTCAAATACATTTATGGCTATCACATAACTTATTTACTAGAAAATATATGCATGTCCATGACTTTTTCTCATTGATAAGAACTCTACATATATTTTGAATGGTATACTTTTGCTAGTTTTGTGTAAGACTGCTAGTTTTACCAAGATTGTAGTTTTTACTTTCACTGTTCTCATAATTCAATCTTGGTAAGGCGTCTGTGTCCAGTAATTCGTTCGTTTCTTCTTGGTTATTGAATTTGTAGGCACATGATAACCTCTGATGATTATTTTTATTTCTTTAGTGTCGGCTGAATATTTCCCTTTTCATTTCTAATATTATTTTGTGGTTTTTTTCCCTTTTTCTTAGTCTAGCTAAGGGATTGTCATTTGTGTTTATCATTTCAAGGAACAAGATCATTGTGTCAGATTGTATTTTTTAACTCTATTCCTTTATTTTTCCTGCTTTAATTTTTATTTCTTTCACTCAACTAGTTTTCAGTCTTGTTTGTTCTTGTTTGCTAGTTTCTTGAGATGCAGAAATAGCTTATTTGATCCTTTTACTCAATTTTGTGGGGGAAAGGGGATGCAGGACATTTAGCTCAGGAGAACACACATGCTAATCACCCACTCTATCAATTTGCTATCTCCACAGTCCATACATATTATGGTTTAGACCTAAAATATTCCCCTGAAGTCTCAAATATTCAGAGGTGGGAATTTTGGAAAGTGATTGGACCATAGGGGCATTATACTTGAATGTGCTGTTAGGATGTAGGCTCTGGCCAGAAGAGAAGTCTGTCACTGGAGGCTTGGGCTGGAAGAGTGTATTCTTGTCACTAGTTCTTCCCTTCTCTCTATGCTTCCTGGCTGCCATGGATTGAGTGCCTTTCTTCACTGCAATTTCTGCCTTGGAAGTAGCCAATGATAGACTGAATCCTCTTAAACTATGAACCAAAATAAACATCTCCTCCCTTAATTTGTAGTTTTCTTGCTCTGTGACCAGAAATAATACTTGATATAATTTACATTTTAAAAGAATTGTTGAGACATGTTTTGTGGTCTATCACTGCATGGCCTATCAAATGTTTCATGTGCTATTAAAAAGAATGAGTATTCTGCAATTCTTTGGGATAATGTTCTACAGATGTCTATTAGGTCCATTTGATCTATAATATAATTTTACTGCTGTTTCTTTGGTGATTTTCTGCCTGGATGACCTGTCTATGACTGAAAGACAGCAAAGTGCTCAACTATAACATATGTATGAATAGTTATATAATGTGAGCTCCAATGTCAGGTGCAACCATATTTAGAACTGTTATTTTTTCATGCTGAATACACCTCTTTATAATTATATAATTAACTTCTAAGGTTTTGAATTGGTAGCCATACTTGTATCTGATAAAATAGATTTTAAAAGCATTGAAAACAAACTATTAAACCTTTGGTTTGTGTATATTTAAGTTTATCTACCAAGTGGCCAAAAAGATACAATACATAATAGAAAAATATAATTATTTTGACTAAAAAGCACATAGTCTATAAAATCAAACTCAGCAGAACCAAAAGCCTCCATGACAATGAGTCTTCCTATTTTTTTTAGGCATGATGTGTTCTGTGATGGTACAATGGTGTCCTTCAATGCCTTCCAACAAAGTTTCATACAATTCAACATAATATCACAGTTTACTGAACTTACTCAAAGGTTCTTCATATTTTTATACTATTTTTAAATACTGCATTTGGATTACTGATGTATTTGGAAGTATAATTTTGTATGTTGACTTTTTAATACAAAGTACAGGTAAACAATTATTAATTATAATTTAACAGTAAGTTCTCTTCTGTTTTTAAAAAGAGCACTTTTACTATTTCATCATTAAGGGTAATTTTACTATAGTTCTTTTCCAGAAAGGCCTTTCCATTTTGAGGAAGGTGTTAGCTCTTTTGTATTCACTTTTGTTAATTTATTTTATCATAAAGTCATCTGAACTTTTTTAGTGTTTCTGTAATACCTCCTGAAAGGCATTCAGTTTCTACTTTGTTAATAAAGTGAATTATGGGAATAGATTTTTTTTCCTAACGAGCCAATTTTGCATTCCCATGATAAATTAAATTTGATAAAATATGCCACTTTTTACTTGGGCTGAATTCAGCTAATCTTTTGCTCAATTTTTATTTTTTCTTAACATGTTTGTGGTATAAAATGATCTCATTTCTTGTGGAGAGTTGGTACATGAACAAAACACATCTCAGTTGTTTTGTTAATCCCTTTCTCTCCCCTTTTTTGCACCTGCCTCCAACTCTTGGTTCCCTTCCCTCATGCAAAGATCTATTTCTCTACTTAATTGGCTCTTTATTGATACTTTGCGTTTCTCATATGAGAGAAACCATGAAGTACTTAAGCTTTTGTGTCTGACTTATTTTACTTAACAGTAAAGTCTCAAGGTGCATTCATTTTCCTACAAATGACACACGTGTATATCTCTCTCTGTGACACAACGGTACTCTACCCTGTAAATAACACATTTTCATTATCCATTCATTTGTTGAGGAAAATATGGGTTGCTTCCAAAGTATTACGAATTGTGGTGCTATAAACATGAGTATGCATGTATCACTATAATGTTAACTCTTTGGGGAAAATACCTAGAAAGGGAATAGTAGGGCCAAAGGGAATTTCTAGTTTTAGTTTTTTGAGGAATCTCCATACTGATTTCTATAATGGTGGTACTAGTTGATAATTTACATTCCCACCAACAATGTAGAAAAGTTATCTTTTTTCTGCAGCTTCACCAGCATTTATTTGATTTCTTGATAATAGCCATTCTTTCAGAAGTAAGATGAAATATATCAGTGCTGTTTTAATTTGCTTTCTTGGATGGCCAGAAATGTTGAAAAAAACCCAGATGCATTCAGCTATTTGATCTTTGACAAAGAGGCAAAAGACATACACTGCAAAACATAGCCTCTTAATAAATAATGCTGGGAAAATTGGATGTCCACATGCAGAAGATTGAGTCTAGAGTCATACATCTTTTTTTTTTTGGTACTGGGGATTGAACTTGGGACCTTGTGTTTGCGAGGCAGGTGCTGGAACCACTGAGCTAAATCCTTGGCCCTAGAGTCATGTATCTTATACCATGTACTAAACTAAAATCAAAATGGATCCAAGATCTAAATGTTAAAATGGGAACATTTAATCTACTGCAAGAAAAAAAATAGGTAAAAATTCTGTGAGACTAGTGTAGGCAAGGACTTTCTCAACAGAATTGCAATTGCACAAGAAATAATATCAAGAATTGACAAATGCAATTACATCAAACTGAAAAGCTCTACACAGCAAAGGAAACAACTATCAGAATAAAAGAGCATCCTACAGAATGAGAAAAAAAATGCTAGCTATTCCTCAGAGGACTAATATCTAGACTATATAAAAATGTCCAGTGACTACATAAAAAAATGTTCAAATTCAACGTTGGATCTACTCTGTTTCATTGATCCATGTGCCTGTTTTTGTGCCAGTACCATTCTGCTGTAATGATAGTAGCTTTGTAGTATAACCTCATATCTGGGATTATGATGCTTCATGATTTGCTTTGCTACCCAGGATTGCTTTCACTATTCTGGATCTCTTCTGGTTTCATATGTATTTTAGGTCTCTGAAGAATGCTATTGGTATTTTGATTGAGACTGCATTAAATCTATTGGTTTTGTAAGTATGGCCATTTTGACAATACTGGTTCTACATATCCAGGAACAGGAGATATCTTTCCATTTTCTGATGTCCTCTTTAATCTCCTTTGTCTGCGCAATGTAGTTCTCATTGTAGAGGTCTTTCATTTCCTTGATTAGGTTAATTCCTAAGTATTTAATTTTCTTGATGCTATGGTCAATAATGTTTTCCTAATTTCTTTCTCAATAAGTTCATTGTTGGGGGAGATGAATGTTACTGTCTTTTGTGTGTTAATTTTGTTTTCTGGTACACTACTGAATTTCATTATTAATTCTAGGAGTCTTTTAGTGAACTTCTTTTGATGTACATCTGTAACTTTTTTATTTATTACCATATGTTTGTAGTACATAACGTTTACAATCCTTGTGGGGAGTTGGTATATGTACATCACACATCTTAATTTTTTCATACCTTTTCCCCTCTGTCTTCCCTCCACTCATCTCTTGATGCCCCTTATTTATTTTGCTACGTTTGCAATAGAGCAGTACATAATGTTTACATTCCCTGTGTGGAGTTGGTACATGTAGCACATCTTAATTCCTTCTCTCATGCCCTTTCCCTACACTTCTTTACTCCACCCTCCATTTCTTGATTCCCTTCCCCTTTGAGAACGATCTTACTTCCTACTATCTATCTTTTATTTTGCTCTTTATTTATATTTTGGATTTCTCATATAAGAGAAATCATGGAATATTTAAGCTTGTGTGTCTGATTTATTTCACTTAACATTATGGTTTCAAGTTGCATCCATTTCCCTACAAATGACTCAAGTTTATCTTTCTTTATGGCACAGTAGTACTCCACTGTGTGTAAATACCACATTTTCTTCATCCATTCATCTTTTGATGTACATATAGATCTGCTTCCAAGATTTGGTTATTATGAATCGTAACAAACGTTAAGTATGCATAAGGTGATATCCTTAACTCTTTCTGAATGATAATTTTCATGGACCTTTTGAGTCTTCTATATAGAGGATCATGTCATCAGAAATAATGATAATTTGATTTTTTTTCCTTTCTCCTACACATCTGATAGAGACAGAGTCTGCAAGGGAACAGATTTAATACAGGACACATTATTTATAGGATTACTTTACAATATTCACCCAAAAAGTCAAATGCTGAGGAATGCAATAGATCTATCCATGCACTAGAGACCTGAAGAATCTAGCTGAGGGCCTGGATCCCACAGTAATGTCCCGCACAAGTCCAGCTGAAGGCCAGGGGCCCACGGCAAAGTCTCATGCTAGTCTGTATGAAAGATCTGCACTGGAAAGGCTCAAAAGCCACTGGTGGAAGCTAGAAAGCCTGTGCTGGCTGGCGAGGTGAAGGATTTGTATCACTAGGCTGAGGAATTTGCACTGGAGCCAAGAAGCAATGCTCAGGGCAAAGACCAGAGCTCCCTTGATGAGAATAGCAGCCATTCCCAGCAACAGCAAGGACTCAGCTCCTCCTTCCATAAGAACAGCCAAGTTCACATCAGGAAAACCAGCCATGACAAGCTTCTCCAAGAAAATCAACCGCACAGGATCTTTCCCTTCAGTTCTTTTTTTATGCCATTGGTAACAATCCTCAGGTGAGTCTTCCAAGCCCAGATCACACTGATTCAGTTCAGCTGGGCATTCCAATTGATTATTAGTTAATCCACTGTAACATCCTTTTTCTTTCTTCCTCTTGCCTGATTGTTCTGACTAATATCTCTATTATGATATAGAACAGGAGTTGGTGATAGTGGACATCCTGGTCTTCTTCTGGAGCTTTTAGCTTTTCCCTATTTAATCTAATGGTGGCAGATTTGTCATATCTGGCTATTAGACTGAGAAAAATTCTTCTATACCTATTTCTTTCAGTATTCGTTTTCACTGATAGATGCTGGATTTTGTCAAAAGCTTTTTCTGTATCTATTGAGAAGATCATATGATTTTTCTACTTGTTTCTGTTTATTTGATGCATTACATTCATTGATTTACATATATGGATCCTTCCTTGCATCCCTAGGAGGAAGCTTATGATGTATGATGTTTCTGAAGATTTCTTCTATTTTATTTGCCAATATCATGTTGAGGATTATTGTGTCTATGCTCATTAAGAAGACTGGTTGATTTTGGAATGAGTGTAATGCTATATACCAGGAATGACTTTGGGAGTACTTCTTCCCTTTCAATTTCCTTAAGGAGTATTGGCATTAGATATTACCTGAAGTTCTTACAGAATTCAGCAACAAAGTGTATAAGAATCTAAGCTTTTCTTATTTAGTAAGTTTATTACTGTATCAGTTTCATTGGCTTTTATTGGATTATTCAGGGTTTTTAAATCTCTTGATTCAGTTTTGGTAATTCATGTGTACTCAACAATCTATCCATTTCTTCAGAAGTCTCCAATTTATTGGCATACAGGCTTTCACAGTGATTGCTAAAAATCTTTGGAATTTCAGAGGCGTCTATTGGGATTTTACCTCTTTCATTTCTAATGGCAATGATTTGGGTGTCTTTTTTTTTTTTTTTTGTAAGAGTGGCTAATCACTTGTCTATTTTGTTCATTCTCTCAAAGATCCAGCTCTATGATTCACTGATTCCTTGTACTGTTTTCAATGACAATTTGATTAATTTCTGCTCTGATCTTTATATTTTCCTTCCACTGGCTTTGGATTTGCATTGTTTCTGCTTTTCTAGGTGCATCATTATGATATTTATTTGGGCTTGATTTTTCTAATGTGGGTATTCACTGCTATAAAATTCTCCCTGAGGACTGCTTTCATTGTGTCCCATAAATTCTGGTATATTGTACTGGCATCTGATTCTAAGAACTAATTTCTTCTTTGAGTTCTAATGTGAAACACAGATTATTCAAGAGTGTATTTTTGCCAGGTGTGGTAGCACACACTTGTAATCCCAGCATTTATGAGGCTGAGGAAGGAGGATCTCTCTAAGAGTTCAAGGCCAGCCTAGGCTACATGACGAGTTCAAGGACAGCCTGAACTGCCTAGGAGACCCTGTCGCAAAAAAAAAAAAAAAAAAAAAAGCGTACTGCTTAATTTCCATGTGTTTGCACAGTTTACCACTGAGTTCTAGTTTCATTGTGCTATAATAATATTCACTGGATAACTTTGATTCTTTTGCATTTCCTTAGGAATTCTTTATTGGATAGTTTGTGGTCTATTTTGGAGAAAGCTCCATGTGCTGCTGAGAATTTTCATTCTGTTTTTTTGTTAGAACACTCAGTAGATATCTATTAAGTCCATCTGTTTGAAAGTTTGGTTTCAACTATATCTTTGATACTATTTTTCTAGATCATCTGTCTGATTGTAACAGTGGGGTACTTATATTTGCCACTGTTACTATTGATGATGATCTGATCTTCCATTTTTTTTTTACTTTTTATTTTTTTTGGTACCAGGGATCAAACTAGAGATCTTGCGCTTGCGAGGCAGTCGGCAGAACTACTGAGCTAAATCCCGGGCCCTGATCTGATCTTTTATGTCAGTAGTGTTTCTTTTATTAAAGTTGGGAGTGCCGACATTCAGTGCATATATGCTTATTATTGTTATCTTTTCCTGTTGAACTGTTTGTTCCCTTAAAAAATATGTAGTGACCTTCTTTGTCTCTTCTGATAGGTTTTGGCTTAATGTTCAGTTTGTTTGAAAACAGGATAGCTACTTCTTGTTTTGGGATTTTCTTTGTGTGGAACAGTTTTCCATCCTTTGATCTTTATGAATTGGTTTGGGGTTAAATGTCTTTCTTGTACACAGAATACCACTGGGTTTTGTTTCTTGATTCACTCTGCCAATGTGTTTTTTCATTGGCAAACTGAGACCATTCACATTGACAGTTATTACTGAAAGGTACTGACTTATTTCTGTCACTGCATTACTGATTTCTTTCTTTTTTCTCAGTACTGGAGATTGAACTCAAGACCTTGCACTTGGCAGGCAGGCACTGAGCTACATCCCCCACCCATCTTGTTGTTGTTGTTGTTGCTCCTGTTAATTTTGTTTCCTTCCACTTAACTGCTTATCCTGAAAGCTTTGTTTGTTCTATTAGACCTTTTGGGTGTCTAATTGTCTCTTTCTAGGATATGCCTAAGATTTTTTTTGGAGTGCTGGTTTGGTGGTCAGTTTACTGATTTTTGGTATGTGTATATATATATATGTGCCAAGAGCAAGAAGGCATGTTTCTTTTTAATGATGACCCTTAACTGATACTGTTATTAAAGTTATATTGACCATGAATTTTAAAACAGTCCCTATTTTTCAATTTTCTTAAAGTTTTTTTTACTCAAGTTTTTTTGTTTAACACACTCCTTGCCCACAATTAGGGCTGGTGTTTTCACTGTGGGATTATTAATTCTAATGAATTAATGGTTCAAAGAGCACATTGAATTGTATTTTTTTTGTATTTTAATTTTTGTGATTCAACTATTTATGTTTGTATTGTTAATAGAAATCACTTTTTCATAAACATTTCACATATTTAATTCTTTGTACCTATGAAACCATAGTTTTGAAGGTATAAAATATAATTTAGACAGCACTGCACATCCTCTAGTCTTAGAGTATAAAATATTTGGCTTAAAATGAATGGATTTTTTTCTTTCAAACAATTTTAATAATTGTCTTTATAGAAATGTATCCATTTCTACCATAGTTTTCAAATTTTAAGTCCCAAAAATGTTCACAATATGTAATTCTTAGTGAATTTCAGAAAGGTATTTTCCAGGTTCAAAGAATCTTTCTGGAAATTTGACTGAAACTGTACTGAACATGTTCAAATTTCTTATTTACAGACAATAACATAACTCACTTCTTCAAATTTATCCTGGTAATTGAAATACGAAATAACTTTTTTTTTGCTTCCTTCCCAGTAGTCACCATTTCAGTATATTTTGTCTACTTATTTTGTGAAATTTATCCTAAGTACTTTATTCTTTATAATGCTATCATGAATAGAATTCATTTGGTAAGAAATTATAACATGACTGATCACTGCTAGTATAAGTAAATAAAATTTTGCTACCTCTTGAGTCTGGCTGGCTTTGTAACTTGCCATGTTCAAAAAAATGTAACAAGAGGCCAGTACCAACCCTGGGCCTCGTGAAACCCGGCAGCTTATGTTTGTTCACATGGACTGCTAGCACTACCATGTAACTAGTGATAGTCAGCTGGAGAATGAGAAATATGGCTCAATCACTCTATCACTTCACTCAGCAATCAGCAATACTCCAGGCAAATAAGCAAGTGCAGCTCAGAGTAAGAGAGTTCTCCACCCTACCCACATAATCACAACCCATAATAAATGCTTATTATTTTGTTACCAAGTTTGGGGATGGTTTGCTATGGAAACAAAGCTAACTGATGTACTAGTTATGATAACACAAGATACTACTGTATGGGCAACACGATTCATTTTATTCACTGAGCTCATAATTAGTCATTCAAAAAGATCTTTAAAATGTAAAGGTAGAATAAATCAACAGATACAGATCAAGTAACATTTTTAAAAATAATAAGAGTGCAGAAGTTTTGAGTTGTATTTTTACTGAAAATAAGTTTTGTAAGCAGGCTTAAAAACCATATTTGATCTTTTTTTTTTTTTTCTTTTTGGTACCGGGGATTGAACTTGGGTCTTTGTGCTTGCGCAGCAGGCGGGGAAACCACTGAGCTAAATCCCCGGCCCCATATTTGATCTTTTATGGAAATCAAAAAAGAAAACCTAATTTTAAGACTATGTCTCAAATTAAATGTTTTGAGACAACACACATAATATATATGACATATTTAAAAACTTAAATTTCTCACAAATATTTACATCAAAAAAAGAATAATCCCAATCTTTAGGAGCATGACTATATAGATTAAATATACTGTGATCCTTTAAAAAAAGATGACACTAAAGTATTTCAATATTCCTTTTTTTGTCAAATAGACTCACCATTTTTATTAGATACAAAGTAAATTATAACATAAATATTTATCTTCAGAATACAATTGACTGAGAACTGAAGTGTTTGATTTTTTTAAAAAATTATCCAAAACCTAAACATAAGTAATATATTTGATGTTTAATCACATACACTAAAGGCAATGTTTAAATGTTCCCTGTCATAGGTATCATAAGGCATATTTAAAAAAACAAACACAAGGGTGGGGGATTTAGCTCAGTGGGTCTACCACCTGCCTTGTAAGGAAAGGTCCCGAGTTTGATCCCTGGAACCAAAAAAAAAAAAAAAAATTGCGAAGTCTTTTTTGAAAAAATAATAAAGTGATTAATAATAAGATAATGCATTTAAAAAGATAAAAACAAAGACATTTATTACCAAAGAAATAGGGAGAAATTAAAATTACCATACAATATTTTTGGTTGTGCAATTTGTCAAGAAATGTTATTTACAAAAATTGAATAAATGTTGGCTTATTCTGAGGCTTGTCACCATTAATGTATTCAGGTTTTCACAGCTGAACTGCTTTACTTTGAAAGGGTTTTTCATGGAAGGATACTCATACTCAGTGTTTAAACAAAGCTGTCAGTTTACCAAGATTAAAATTTGAGTGTCCAAAAATTATTTTCACAAAATAAAATAAAATAAAATCTACATGGTCTTTATCTGCAAACAAAATAAAACCTGTTTAATAGTATGTGTTTGCTTTTGGAGCATATGGAAAAACAAGAACTCTAAAGCAAAAGACTATTTTGTGTGGCTATTTTGTTTCATTACTATATGTGTTTTTCAAATTGATACAAATGATCTCCTTCTGTTTCTGTCTATCTGATTGCCTTGTCAGTGCAACTAACTTGTCAAGATTGGGGAGATCTACTATGTCTAAACAGAAGATACGCAGTTTGTAACCTGCTTAATTTGCCTTATGTCCTACATACCCTCAGTATGGTCTTCATTAAAGTCTCAGCTGTTTTGTTTTATCAGTGGCAATCTAAACACAGGCTTATTTTTCTTTGTTAAAAGGCCAGATTGTGCATAAATACACACCTAATCTGGGTGTGTGCATGCTTGTCTGTTAAAATAGCAAAAATTACCACGCATGGCATGTAAATCTTTCTTAAATGTTCCTAACTTCCCTTAAATCTAGCAGCTGAATTAATTTAGTCCCTTCCCTAAATGTTTGTAAGAATAGCACCTTTCAGTCTTTGGAGAGAGGTTAATTATAACAATACTTTTAGAATTATATAAACCATGTAAGAACTTCAAGAGTTTACAAATGAATTCCATAGAATGACATGAAAAACCATTTGTTAGAACCTCTGCTCCCTCCTCTATAGAATGCTATTAAAAACAATTTCTTAGAGTCTATCCCCTATCCTTCCTCCCCAAAAAAGTTCCTGATAGACTCTAGATTTTCAATCTTAATTGTTTTCATAAACTTGACCATTCAGAAGGTTTAAATTTAAGCTACTTACATATCCTTGGCAATAACATCAAATGGCTCAAATAATTTGTCTTTCTTTTTTTCCTGCTTAGGCAAAGTATTCAAAGGTTCCTACCAAAGGGTTTCTCTTTCATCAGTGTTAATCTGCAAATCATTTATAGTTTATCCTTAAAGACATACACAGAAAATGATATGTAATACTACTTAAACACAAAATGACATGCAATATTATTTCTCAGAATGAAACCTGTCACACACCCATGTCATAGTTGGGACAAACTTAATCATAAAGTCCAAATGAAAGATAATATAATTTAGTTTACTACAATGTGAGTGAAATTAAGCCTTAAAACTTGATAATTTATAGAAGGGTCTTTGTCTTAGTCAATGGAACAAAGTATCTGACACAACTTAAAGAAGGAGAGGTTACTTTGGCTCATGTTTTAGACATTTCAGTCCATATTCTGCAGGCTCAAACATAAAAACCGCATGGTGCAAGGGTCTGGGAGGAAGGAAGCTGCTCACACCATGGCAGCCAGGAAGCAGAGGGCAATGTGAGAAGCTGTGGTATGAGGTATTCCCTCTAGGTCACATCCCTAGTGATTAACCTCTTGAGATCAGACCCAGCCTCATAACAGAAAGTCAGTCATGCTGCCCTATAATTCAGTCACCTTCCAAAAGGCCCCACCTATGAGTGTGTGAGGCTCTCGGAGGACGTCTAGATATAAATCATAAGTCTTGTACTCTGTTTAAATAATGACCATCAGTATTCCCAGTAACTCTGTTGTGACTTTTATAAATGGATAACAGGTAACTACAGCTACCACAGGCTAAACCCTTACTTTCCACAGTGAATTCACAGGACCCAAGAGATGATTTCTATATTAACATGAAGAAAGGAAAAAGGAAAATGAAGCATCTTCAAATTACTTCAAAACTTGAATCACCACTGTCTACCTGCAAGCCTAGGGACTCTGCTATAGTGATAGTGTCATCAACCACAGGGTCAACTGAAGGCTCAGGCTCTTCTACACAGCCTTCAAAGTCTTTCTCCTTTATAATGTTAGGTCACACTTTGTTCCAGGCAGACCTCAGGGTCCTTAGAAAGACAATGGCCCAGGTTTTCTCAATTAACCCCACCCAGGAAAGGATGTTGTAATGTTCCTTCCAGAACTCTTTGAAGGGTTAAATCTGTATCTGAGACCATCTGGAAGCACTTCACAAACAAATCCTTGGTGTATAGGTTCTTAAAATTTGCTATAACCTGTTAGTCCATAGGCTTCAGTAGAGGAGCTGTATTAGGTGTGAAGAACTCAACTGAGAGCCATGGGAATTCTTCAGCCAATTCTTCCAAATCTACTGGATGAGCAGGAGCATTGTCCATAATGAGGAGAGCCTTGAGTGTTAACCTTTGTCCTATAGATATTTCTTAACAGTAGGACAGAAATCCTCCCTGATTCACTCAAGAAAAATTACTTTTCTTACCCAGGCTTTTGCATTAGATCTCCACATGACCACTTGCTATTGTTAATGACTTTTATGTTTTCTGAACGCTCTAGAGGTCTCAAAGAATGATAAACCGAGAGAGGTTTTATCTTGAGGTCAACACTCACATTGGCACTTGGCAATAAGGTTAGCCTATCCTTCATAGGCTTGTGGCCTGGCATTTTCTTCTCTTCCTGGGTAATGTACGTTTCTCCTGGGCATTTTCTTCCAGAAAAGGCTAGTTTCATCACGGTTGAAAACTTCTCTGTGTCATTGTTTTTGATGTGGTGTATGTAATTTTCAGCAGCCCTTTTATCAGGACTAGCTGCTTCACTACACCACCTTACGCTATGCAGCTAGGTTCTCGTTTTAAAATTGTGAAACCACCCCTTACTGGCACAAAATGTTTACCATTATCACTCACTGATGAATTATCCTTTACAAGATCTGCAGTTATACCCCTAGCTTTTTCACAAATTAGAGACTCAACAGGTTATCACCTGCCATCTGCCTTTTGTTTGTCCACACTAATAATAGCCTTTCTACCTCATGTAACACTGTTGATCGTGACTTACTAATTTGAGCACCACTTTTAGCAACACTAGCTTCTTTATATAAATCTTTTCTCTGTAAGATTGTCATGATGGTGGATTTCAATATGCTGTATATATTACTGAGATCAGTCACACGAACACCACTCTCATATTTTGCCATAATTTCCTTCTTCTATTATATTGCCAAAACCTTCAACAACCCCAAAATGATGCAAGTTGTTTGTCAACTGTCAAGTATTTGGATGATGTATAAATTGTTTGACAGTTTGAAACAAACCTTTCAAAAAAAAGAGCAAATAGCAGCAAAATTGTTGGAATTTTTTTTTCCTCTTGGTGGGTCTTGTCATCAAAACATAGGCAATTTTGAAAGAAACCAAACCTATTCAGTGTCATTATTGTTCTATAAACCTCAACACCACATGTCACTTCTCCATAAATCCTTAAGATTCTGACAATTAGAATGATAAAGTCCTGCTATGAAGGCTTTTAGTTCAGATAATGAGACTGAGATAGGAGATTAGGACATGGCAAAAGCTGGCTGGGGAAGTAGGTATGACTTATCAAATACAAAATTTCAGACAAATGTGCAGAACAGTTCCCAAAGCCCTGCACATAGAGAACTTGAGCAAGTTCTCAATAAAACTGGCCTAGACCTGAAGCATGGGATCCCAGCACCATCACTCAAGACCCAGATGTAGAAGTTCTCAATGGTTTCCTCAAGATTTGCACATTGTAAAAGAAAGGCAGTCATGAGAAGCTGATGCAACTATAGCTTTCCAAATAGCCTATGCTGTGTTTCCCAGATGCAGCATGTACTTTTATTTTTGCTCTTAGCCTCTTTTTCTCTTTACTCACCCCAATCTCACTCTGCAGAGTCACTTTCTCCCCTACTCTTCATTTTTGCTTTCTTGAATAAACTTTGCCACTGCATTTTGCTTGTTTCACTCAATTCTTTGTTCAAGACAAGAAGAATCTGGCATCTAACTCCAAAAGGAGAAGTGAGCAACCTGAACCCAATAACATTTAGTTGGCCAGCCACTTTACAGAAGCAAGCTACCCAGTAATAAGATGCCATGATAAATACATTTTTGAGTATTATTATTGATGTATATAGAATGTTTTACCAGTATTTCATTATTAGTGTATTTTACTCATACTGTAGCATATCATCCATTAGAAACTATATCCAACACTGAATCACAGTGTTGGCATTCCATCTAATGAGTTTCACTGCTGGCAAGAACCTAATAACATTTTCTGACCTAGTTCTAATGATGGATCATTCAGGTATACATAACCATTTTGTAGCATACTGACTAGTCAAATATTTATTTACATCACTGTTTTCTTCCTCATCTGAATCAAGGTCTTCATTCTGTACTTCTCTGTCATATCTTGTTAACTTCTTTGGCTTACATGATCCAAGTCATTATCAGTAGCTGAATCACCAGAGGACTCATTTGCAATCTCCTCCCAAATTTATAAAAGTAGATTGTCATGTGTCATTATACTGAATTGGGCTAATTCTACAAGAAAAATCAAAAGAAAACATGTAATAAAAGAAATTATAAATACACAAAATATAACACAGCATATAACGTGGGTAAAACTCATCCACTGACGCTTTTTGACTGAGATTTATTTATTTTATTTTTGGTACTGGGGATTGAACTCAGGACCTTGTGCTTGTGAGGCAGGCAGCAGAACCATCGAGTTAAATCCCCGGCAACCCTGACCCTTTGACTGAAATGCACACCCCTGCTGTTTATCGTATAAAGTGGGTGGATACAAAGATTGTGTCCTGTATTCTCCCAATGCTGCTACTGAGATGCACTGCTGGCTATCATTATGTTAAAGTACATATTTTCATTAGAAAAATATGGTTAGAGTGTATTTTATTCACCATAATGCCCCTTTTAAATAAAGGATTAGAAGGTAATGATGATGGGCTAGAAAGTCCACCTATTGAAAGTACTGGATTACAAAATAATTTGACTGATTCTCAGGTGGGACTGAGATCTATTGTAAGCTAAAAAGATTTGAGTTAAATTAATAGAAAAGTATAAGCAAAAAGCTTAACATCATTTAAAAGTAACTTAGAATTTCAAACATTTCTGATTTTAGCTGAGTAAAGTGGTACAATACCTGTAATACCAGCACATTGCGACACTAAGGCAAGAGGACTGCAAGTTTGAGGCCCACCTCTCATCCTTAGTGAGATCCCATCTCAAATTTTAAAAAAAGGGGCTGCCTGGCATGATGGCACACGCCTGTAATCCCAGCACTAAGGAGGCTAATTCAGGAGGATCATCTCAAATTCAAGGACAGCCTGAACTACATAGCGACTCTCTGTCTCAAACACCCAAATAAATAAATAGTAAGTAAATAAATGAATGAATGGATAAGCTGGGCATGTAGCCTCATACAAAAAACCTGGGCTCAATCCCTAGTACTGCCAAAATTTAAAAATAAATAAACAAAACTAATTTTGAGTATTCTGTGTAGTACTTAAATAAACTAATCATCTGTTAAACTAGCAAGATGAATGAAAGGGAAGGTACAATACCACTTGAAAATGTAAATATCAGTGGAAAACGAGTCCTAGAGTTTCAGTTTATAGAAAACTTGAGCAATAAGTACAATACACAAAGTTCCTCTATCCTCTACCTTCTACCCCCAACACACACATTCCTCTATTAATAGCTTGCATCATTATTCACTGATGCATTAATAGTGACACATCATTGTTAAAGTCCATAATTTACATTAGGGTTCACTCTTTGTGTTGTATCTTCCATAGGTTTTCACTTATGTAATGACACATATCTAGCATTACAGTATCACAGATCTATGCTACACCGATACAGTCTTCCTAACTCCTAGGCTCCTAGCAACCACTCTTTCTCCTATCTCTACAGTTTTTCCTTTTCCAGAATGTCATATAGTTAAAAGTCATACATGTAGCCTTTTTACAGGGGCTTCTTTTGTCTTCTTAGGTGGTGGTGGTGGCGGTGATGGTAGTGGTAGTAGTTGTTGTTTGGTTGGTTGGTTTTTTGGGGGGCAGGTGCTGGGGATCAAACCTCAGACCTCATTTATGCTAGGCAAGTACTCTATTACTTACCAATACTTAATATTTCCCCAAGTGTTTTTTTAAGTAACTTGATTGCTCATTCTTTTATCACTGAGTAATTCAAATGCATACATATATCATACTTTGTTTAGCCATTTACCATTTATCATCATAGTTCCTTCCAAGTTTTGAAAATTATTATTAAACCTACTACAAACATATACAGATTTTTGGGTATATTTAAGTTTTTGATACATTTGGATAAATAGCAAGAAGCACAACCTTTGAATTGTATGGTAAGAGTATGTCTAGCTTTGTAAGAAACTGCCAAACTGCCTTTCAAAAGAAATGTACCATTTTGCAATCTCATGACCAATGAATGAAAGCTCCTGGTCCTCCACATTCTTGCCTGCATTGTTAGTCTTGCTTTTTTTTGTTGTTGTTGTTAGTCTTTCTAATAGGTATGAAGTGGTATATTACTGTTGATTTAATCTACAATTCTCTGGTAACACATGATTTTAGCTTCTCCTGTACTTATCTGCTATCTGTCTATTGTTAGTGAGGTATCTTTTTAGATCTTTTGCCAACATTTTAATTGGGTGGTTTTAATTTGAGACAGGATCTCACTAGTTGGCCAGGTTGGTCTCAAACTTATAATCTTTCTGCCTCAGTCTTTTTAAAATTTAAACTGGGCATGGTGGTGTATGCCCATAATCCCTGCACTTGGGAGGTTGAGACAGGAAGATCTTTGTAAGTTTGAGGCCAGCCTGGGCTACACAGTGAGTTCAAGGACAGCCTGAACTGCAGGGTGAGATCCTTTCTCAAAACAAAACAAAACACCTTTATTTACATTCTTGCAAGCTTTGCTTTTTAACTTTCTATTTTCTCCTCCATCATTTTATAGCTAGAAGCTCTTCCACAAAATCATGCAGTCCATTTAAAGTTTCTTTCTTTTATAAGGAGAAAAATTATTACATTTTTCTATGTGAAATACAGTATTAAATAGTAGCTGTACACTAATTAAAGCAAATGCAATTGTGAGAACACATTGACATTGTTAAAGTAAATTAGTCAATTTGTTAATAGTTTCATTTCAAGTGACCCTAATTGTATTAATTGTGATACTAGCAAATTAAATTGAAGAGCATTAAACACATTTTTCCAGTATGTCCTAGAGGAAAAAAATTCTCCATTACATCAGCAGAGGAAAAATAATGATTGTATGCCCTCCTTGCACCAAAAAAACTAGAATATATACACAATCATGTGCATGCACATGTGCACATACACACAGTATGGCACCAGAAAAGGTCCCACTGGGCTGCATACAGTGTTACTATTTTAAAACTGTAGCAAGGCATAAAACAGACCACACAGAAGAAGCAGTTTCAGATAAATGGGAAATTGTAGAGCATTCTTTTATCTCAGATTAAGCAAAACTAACTTCACCATTAAATTGTTAAAATGTTGAGAATGAGGAAACAAACTGATATGGTGAACTGAAACATGAACCAAAATTTACAGATAATTATAACTGAGTAAATCAGGCTTAACTACATGCCTACCATCAAACCATAGCAATAGATATTACAAAAATTTATGGCTCTCATTCTTGAAATCGAATATAAGAGAGTTCAAGAGAGATGACAACACTGACTGTCAAATTATTCTCAGTGTTTAGAATAAAATCTATACTCCTTGGCCTACTTTAGTAAGGCCTCATAATCTGGTCCCTGCTTACTAGTTCTTAGTTCTATCCATTTTCCTGTCACTCATGGTGGTCCAGCCACAACAATCTTCCTTCAACTTCTTGAATATGACAAATCTATTCTTATTTGAGGAACTTCCTTTCTAAGGATTCTTTCTATACAGAGAGAGAAAGAGAGAAAGAGAGAGAGAGAGAGAGAGAGAGAGAGAGAGAGAGAGAGAGAAAGAAACTATGCATGCCTGGCTCCTGACAGGATTTTTTTTCTTTTTCTTGGTACCAGGGATCGAACTTAGGACCTTGCGCTTGCGAGACAGGCACAGCGCCACTGAGCTAAATCCTCACCCCAGAAGGATCTTTTCTGTTACTCACATCTAACCAAAGCATCACCTTGTCAGAAGCCTTCCCTGACAATCTAAAGTAACTCAGGGAGAGGAAAAAGTGGCAGATCAATGAGTACCAGTAACTCACTATGGATAGGGGTAGGGGTTAGGGTTTGGCTTCTCTGGGACAAAGTGTTTAAAGTCTGCAAAAGAGTGGTTTAGAGTGTTATCAAAGTGAAAGGTTATCCTGTAACCAAGAGGGAACTGACCAAAAAGGGGGTGCGGGGTAACTGATACAGAAGAAATAAAGGAGAAAGGGATCATCTATCAAACCTCACCACCACAGCGGCTGGCTAGCTGCCCACTGGAAGACAAAATGTAACTACAAATTTTCATTCACAGAACCAAACAGCTTCACCAGGACTGAGAGGATCAGCAGCAGTTGGAAAGCTGCTTCCAGAGTGGCCTTCCACAGTCAACAGTGGGTGAGTAACCACTGGTACAGCACGTACTATCACAACCATGGAGGGAGAGCTGGTGGGGATGCCCTTGTAGGGAAGGTCTGGTGCAGAAGCCTGGGTCCCAGAGCTGCCCTTTGCCTCCAAGTCACACTCCATGTTGCCAAGTTCTCAGAGCGGGACTGGTGAGCATAGACTTGGCTCCTGTGGTTGGAGGCCTGGTTCAGCCTGAGTTACACATGACTGGAAGCTCACAATGGCACCTGTTCTCACTGGATACAGAGGCATACCGCTTCATATGGAGGCATACTGTCACCATAACTTCCAATGTAAATACAGATACATCCTGGCTTGAACTCTGCTTTGGAGTCCTACACTGAAGCAAAGTGCTACACATCCAAAGCAGTAGAAAACTTTATTGTTTTTTCATGATATTGTCATAGTTTTTTATTTTTAATTTTTAAGAACTGCTTTCATGTTTTTCTTCCTTCACTGTTTTCCTCCTCCTGTTCATCATTATCCCCAATTTTTTTCTATCATTTTCCCTTTTATAAGTGTGTCCATTTGTGTATGTGTGCTTCACTTTTCTTGCCTTTCTCTTCCAAGACTGTTGATAGAGGGTATGGGAATTCTCCCTTGTCCCTTTATATCCCCCACCTACCATTATCCGTATCTTTTCACCAGACTTCTTTCTCTTGCTTATTCCTTCTCAAAATTCCTTTCCTTTCTTCTCCCCTCATTCCTTCCCCTTAACTTTTTCTCTAATACAATCTTTTCCCACCCCCATTTCTCACTACCAACTCTGTATCCACTTTTCTCTATCACCTACCCACTTTTCTCTATTCTAATATATAACATACCTTTACTTTGAAAAATTATATTCCAACAAAGTAGCACATTTTGAAGAAATGAACAGATTAACAGACGCATGAAAATTACCAAAACTACACCAAGAAGAGATAAATATGTTTAACAAGCCAATAATAAGAAATGAAATTGACACAGTAACAAAGAACCTACCAACCAAAAAAAAGCCCAGGATCTGATGGATTCATGGCTAAATTCTATAAAACCTTTAAGGATGTTATATCACCAATACTTCTCAAGCTCTTTAAAGAAAATGAAAGGCATGGAGTACTCCCAAATTCATTTATGGAAGCCAGTATCAGCCTGACCCCAAAACCATATAACAACCCAACTAGAAAAAGAAAACTATAGGCCAATCTCCTTAATAAACATACATGCAAAAATCCTCAACAAGATATTAGCAAACAGAATGCAGCACATTATCAAAAAGATCATACATCATGATCAAGAAGATGTCATCCCAGAGATGCAAGGATGGTTCAACATACATAAGTCAAAAATGTAATACATCACATAAACAGTAGTAAGGTAAAAAAGACACAATTATATCAATAGATGCAAAAAAAAAGGCTTCTGACAAAATCCAACACCCCTTCACGACAAAAAACAAAAAAAAATCCTGAAGAAAACAGTTACAGAAGGACCATGCCTGAATATGATAAAGGCTATTTATGACAAAGAGCCACCATCATACTAAATGGGAAAAAACTAAAAGCATTCTCCCTAAAATCAGGAACAAGACAAGGATGTTCACTATCACCTCTTCTGTTCAACATACTATATGAAACATTAGCCAGAGCAAGTAGGCAAGAGAAAGAAAGAAAAGGGACACATATAGGAAAGGAAGACCTCAAATTATTATTTGCAGATGACATGACACACTACATAGAAGACACAAAGAATTCCACCAAAAAACACTTAGAATAACGAACTTCAGCAAAATAGCGGAATACAAGATCAACACACAAAAATCATTAGCATTTTTGTACATCAATAATGAACTTGATGAGAATGAAATTATGAAAACAATAGTATTCAAAGTAGCTCCGAGAAACATGAAATATCTAGTAATTAATTTAACCAAGCAAGTGAAAGATTGCTACAAAGAAAACTATAGTACTCTTAAGAAGGAGATTGAAGAGGGCATCAGAAAATGGAAAGATGTCCCCTGCTGCTGCATAGGCAGAACCAGTAGTGTAAAAATGGCCATACTTCCAAAACTGCAGTCCCAATCAAAATACCAACAGCATACTTCACAAAACTAGAAAAAACAATCCTAAAATTTATATGGAACCAAAGAGACCCAGAAGAGCAAAAACAATTATGGGCAAAAAGAGCAAAGCAGGAGGCACAGCAGTATCTGACTTCAAGCTATACCATAAAGCAATAGTGATAAAAATGGTATGGTACTGAAACAAAACAGATATATGGATCAGCTGAACAAAACTGAGAACATAGAAACCTGCCCAGACACTGTCAACTACTTGATCTTTGATAAAGGGGCCAAAAGCATATATTGAACGTAAGACAGCCTATTCAACAAGTGCTGTTGTAAAAAACTGATTAACTGCTTGCAAAAGATTGAACATGGATCCTTATCTCTCACCATACACTAAATTAAAATCAAAATGGATCAAAGATCTAAATATTAAAACAGAAACATTATACCTACTGGAAAATAAAATATGTAAAACACTTGAAGATACAGGTGTAGGAGAGGATTTTCTAAACAAAACCTCAATCGCACAAGAAATAGCAAGAATCAACAAATGGGATTGTATCAGGCTAAAAAGCTTCTATACAGAAAAAGAATTAATCAGGAGAGTGAGAAGAACTAAAAATGAGAAAAAAAAGTTGCCAGTCACTCCTCAGACAGAGGACTAGTATCTAGAATACAGAAAGAATTCAAGAAAATTAAACCACCTAAAATTAAAGTCTCAGTCAAGAAATGGGCAAGAGGAATGAACAGACATTTCATAGAGGAAGAAATACAAATAGTCAACACATATATGAAAAAAGGTTCAACATCTCTGGCTATTAGAGAAATGCAAATTAAAACCATACTAAGATTCCATCTTCAGAAAGAATGGCAATCATTAAGAAATTAAACAATAACAAATGTTGGTGTGGCCCTGGTAAAAAAGGAACCCTCTTTCATTGCTGGTGGAAATGTAAACTAGGATAACCGTTATAGAAATCAGTGTGGAGATTTGTGAAAGAACTGAAATCAGAAATTCCATATGACCCAGAAACCCTCCTAGGTATTGTCCCCAAAGAGCTTACATCATCATACTACAGAGATACATGCATACCAATATTTATAGCAGCACAATCTGTGGTAGCTAAAACCTGAAACCAGCCAGTATACCCATCAACTGATGACTGGATAAACAAAATGTGGTATCTATATATAATGGAAAACTACTCAGCTGTAAAATACAAAAAATCTGACACATTTGTAGTAAAATGGATGAACTTGGAAAATATACTGTTGACCAAAATAAACCAGACACACAAGCATAAATACTGTATGGTATCTCTCATTTGAGTGAGGCAAAGTCAAACAAAGAGAATGATAAAGGATGCATAGAAGGAGACAGAGGGATGGATCTCTTACAATAGGGAAGTGGTCCAAGAGAATAAAGGGAAGGGTGAGGAAGAGGGAAAGGGGAAATATGTAGAACAGAGATAAGCCATTTTTATGAATGTAGTAACTCCAACTACTGTAAACATAATATGATAAAATATGAGTTGAGATTAATAATACTGTATCAACAAGAATGAAAAATGGGACAAGGGAACTGGAAGAGGAAGAAGGGAGGGAGAAGGAAAAGGTAAAGGAATTTTTAAAAGAAGAAACACGGTGTAATATATATATGTAACCACACTCTAAGATGACTGTAAACTACATGAACTGCAATCATGAACAAATAAAATAAAAAATTGTAGAAAAAACTCACCCAGTCACTCAATGTATCATCACACTATACTAATTCTTTGCTGAATATTTAACACTATAATATTTTTCTTATTTCTGCACTTAATTTTTCAATGTTTTACTATCTCTCTCATGGTAAAATGTGAATTATACATGAGAATGAGCTATTTTACATGCGAATGAGCTATTTACTTGTTCAGTACTCTCTCCTATGATATTAGATGATCAATAACTATTTCTATATGAGTTCTTCCTTTCCTATATGTATTCCTTTTATTTCTTTCACATATGTAACACCTGCCACCCTTTTTCCATGTGATAAAATGTGTGTGCCTCTATGATCTCTATTCACATATGAAGTATTGCTACAATTTCTTAACTATCACGTGAGCATATCTGATTGGAAACCTATAAATTGGTTCAATAAAAAAATCAATTCACAAGTCCAATTAAGGATACAAATTGACAGCAGTGTTTAAATCTTGATCAAAATCAGTTAGATTTTATTACAATTTTCAGGAAACAAACTGCTGTTAACTCTTGACATCTGGGAGAAGAAATGAGAAGATAAAGGAAATAGTAGAATTATTTAAGTACATATATTCCCATAATATAAAAGACTTCTTAGTTCCTGGTTCACGTACTGCCTCATCTCTGACTTGAGTAGGAAAAGATAAATTCTCCCTATTTCTATATTGATTAATCAAAGCTGGTTGGCATTTTTTTCTGACTAAAATTAAAGGTACTTTTGTGGGAGAAAAACAATCTAATGTACTTAAATATAGGTAACAGATTACCAGGTAATTTCCAAAGATTAAAGCAAATTATATTGTTAATATTCTGGATGTGACAAAAGAAAATTACCATTTGAAGTAAATAACTTGAGATATCACAATTTTTACTATGTATTATCAACTTAATTTCTTCCACTGTAAAATACCCAGATCTTCCTAAAATGTGAAAATAAAATGACTTGAACTCGCCATGATACTTTTCCCCTGTGCTTTCTTATATTTTTCAACCAAGATTTCTTCTGAGGAAATCTAACATAACAGCAAAAGTGTACCGATGGCAAACTTTAATTCTTATAAAATATGAGTTAAAAAGAATTTTTTTTTTGGTACCAGGGATCGAACTCGGGACCTTGTGCTTGCAAGGCAGGTGGGGGAACCGCTGAGCTAAATCCCTGGACCTAAAAAGAATTTTTTAACAATAATTTTCGTTTAATTATACACTGATAGGAAAAAGTAAAGTTATAAATTTTCTGGACAAAACATCTTTTAAAATATAAAAATGTCAGAGAACAATAACAGTAAAACCCAATTTAAATACTTGAAGGAGAAAGAAAATCACTGAAATAATACAAATATTCCAACACAACAGATGTCTTCTTTTACCACTAATGACGTATAATTCTTAAACCATTACAATGCACTGAAATACATGTAAATATCTTCAAATGTAATACAGATGAAAGCTCCATACAACAGACCGTGTTCTCACTACTCAAAATGATTATAGTAATTCATAAAACATTGTTTTTTGTTTTGTTTCATTTTTGGCTTTTTAAAACAGGGTTTCACTATGTAGTTCAGATTAGCCTTGAACTCACTATGTTGCCCAGGCTGGACTCAAACCTGCAGTGATCCTCCTCCTCCCTTATCCTCACTAGCGCTGGGAATACAGGCATGGGCCACCATGCCCAGCCCTATAATACCTTTTTAACTCTCCCAAGGGAAAATACTATAGGCCTTAATTAGATCTACAAGAAAATTTATAAATATTTAAGTATACTGGAAGTAAAATTTTCTTAAAAGCCCAATTAAATGTAAATAGAATTTTACCAAAATACTATATATCCACTATATTTAAAATACTATTGGGCTAAGACCGGGGATTTAGCTCAGTGGTTCAGCCTCCTGCCTCGCAACCGCAAGGTCCTGAATTCGATCGACGGTACATACCAAAAACAAACAAACAAACAAAATATTATTGGCTCGCAAATAAATAAATGTAATACACTATATCAACAGAGCCAAGGATAAAAGCCATATGATTATCTCAGTAGATGCAGAAAGAGAATTTGACAAAATCCAACATGCATTTATGATAAAAACCCTACAAAAAATTGGAATTGACTGTCTCTATTTCAATCTGATACAAGCCATCTATGAAAAACAGACAGCCAATATCATACTAAATGGTCAAAAACTGAAATCCTTCACACTAAAATCAGGAACAAGACAAGGATGTCCACTAGCACCACTCCTGTTCAATATAGTTTTGGAAACATTAGCCACAGCAATTAGACAAGAGAAAGAAATAAAAGGAACAAAGATAGGAAAGAAAGAAGTCAAATTGTCATTATTTGCAGGTGACATGATACTCTATATAGAAGACCCCAAGAACTCCACCAAAAGTCCTCTACACTTAATCATCAAATTCAGTAAAGTAGCTGGATACAAGGTCAACAGACAAAAATCAATAGCTTTCCTCTACACGAATGACAGACTCACTGAGAGAGAAATAGGGCAAACAATTCCTTTTACAATAGTGCCCAAAAAACTGAAATATCTAGGAATCAATCTAACAAAAGAAATAAAAGAGCTCTTCTCTGAAAACTGTAGCACTCTGAAAAGAGAGACTGAAGACGATATGAGAAAATGGAAAGACATCCCTGGGTAGGAAGAATCAACATAGTGAAAATGGCCATACTTCCAAAACTGCTATCTAGATTCAATGCAATCCCAATTGAAATGCCAGCAGCACACTTCACAGACCTGGAGAAAACAATGCAATAATTTGTTTGGAACAAGAAGGGATCTAGAATAGTTAAAGCAATTCTAGGAAATAGAGCTATGGCAGGGGGTATCAAAACCCCCAACTTGAAACTATACTACAAAGCTACTGTGATAAAAACAACATGGTACTGACAAAGAAACAGACCTGAGGACCAGTGGAACAGATTAGGAAGATGCAGAAACAACTCCAGACACACTCAACCACCTCATCTTCAACAAAGGAGCCAAACACCCTCACTGGAGGAAAGATAGCCTCTTTAACATATGGTGCTGGAAAATTGGCCTTCAACTTGCCAAAGATTAAAACTAGACCTATATTTCTCACCATGCACTAAACTAAAATCTAAATGGATTAAAGATCTAAATATTAAAACAAAAACGTTGAACCAGCTGGAACAGAGGTTAGGTACAAATCTTGAAGACACTGGCGTAGGAAAAGATTTTATGACCAAAACCTCAACTGCCCATTAACTAGTACAAACAATCAACAAGTGGGCTCTCTTCTTATTAAAAAGCTTCTGCACAGCAAGAGAAACCGCCAGCAGTGTGAAGAGACAATGCACAATGTGGGAAAAAATTTTCACCTGCTGTTTCTCAGACAAAAGTCTATCATCTACAATCTACAAAGAACACTATAAAATCAGACCTCGCAAATTGAAAGACTGAATCCAAAAACGGGCATCTGAAATAAATGGACATTTCTCAAAGAAGTAAAAGCAGTAAATAAACATATGAAAAAATGTTGAACATCACTGGTCATTCGAGACATGCAAATGAAAACAACGCTGAAATTCCACCTCACCCCAGAAAGAATGGCTGCTATCATGAAATCAACCAGTGACAAATGCTGGCGGGGTTGTTGGGAAAGAGGAACACTGCTCCACTGCTGGTGGGAGTGTAGACTGGTGCAACCACTGTGGAAATCAGTATGGAGATACCTCAAAGAACTGGGACTTGAAGTCCCATTTGACCCAGCTATTCCACTGCTGGGGATCTTCCCCAAAGAAATAAAAGCACCATACCACAGTGATATATGTGCACCCATGTTCATAGCAGCACAATTCATAATAGCTAAAACTTGGAAGCAGCCCAACTGACCATCAATTGCATACTGGATAAAGAAAATGTGGTTTTTTTATAAAATGGAGTATTACTCAACCATAAATAACGAGAAATTAGAGACATTTATAGCTAAATGGATGCACATTGAAGCGATACTCTTAAGTGAAATAAATAGGACACACATGTATAAATACCCAATAGTTTCTCTAGTGTGAGAAACTGAAAGTGTAAATAAGGACTAAAAGGTATAATAGATAATGTGAAATACGAAGAAAAGGTGCAAAGGGGAAGGAGAAGTGGGAGGAGTAGGGGAAAGGAAACAAGGGAATGGAATTAATATGAGAAAAGGAAAAAAATGGAAACAAAGTCTCTGTAAATAGGGAGGGATGGAGGGGTTGAAGGGAGGGCAGAGGAATGAGGAAAAAATAAGAACCAAGAGAGACTATGTAAAGGTGCAAATTTCCAATGATGCATGTCATTATATTGTATATCTAAAATGTACAAAATTAATATTAAAATAATAAAATTAATTTCAAAATACTACTGGCTATTTTATTACATAACTCTTTACACAAAGCAAGGTAGGAGATACTTTTAAAACCTAAACTTGGAAGGTCTTGGGAAATTTCTAATTCAGTAAATGGATGGGGGGGGGGGGGTGAAGGTAAATACAATGGAGTGATTAAGTCCTATGGTATTTTCTCAGTGTAAAGGTTTAATTTTTTCTCTTGCATTCTCCTTGTCCTCTTTGGATATTCAGTTTTTCTCTCTGGTTGGATAAGAAACAAAGAAAACAAAGAAACAAAGGCTGAAATATTTTAAAATCAGTAAAAAATTAAATCAGTAACAAATCAGTTAATGCTATGAAAGAAGTGGGAGATAGAAAATTATACTTCTAAGGGACTAATTGTCCATTTCAATATTAGGCCACAGAGGAGAAATCCATTTTAAGATGTAAATGAATAAAAAGGATTTGTAACATAAACATGCAGGTAAAAACTCTGATATACCTTCCTGCGTTATAAATGCACAGCTGGGTATTTTATCACTTAAATTCAAAATTTCTTTAAGTCCAAACTCTGGCCCCACTGTCTTCTCTGGCCTTGCTAATGAATTAGCAACAAAGCAATCAATATAATTTTTAAAATAAAAATTCCAGTATAGCTCATTTCATCTAAATGGTTTTGTTTTGCTTTTTTTCAATTTTAAGGTAATACTGTCACTCCAAATTTGTGTTTGTTCTAGTTATGTCAAGACTCATGCACAAAAGCTACCATCACAAAGCCTCTCATGTTTCGGGGTCCAGTAATACTGTGGTGGTTGTCTAAAGACAGCAGGGAAAATATCTGCTTAGGGTGGTAGTAGTAAGTGCTACTGTTTCTTTGACCACCAGTGAGGTTTGCTTTGTTCTCAGGACACTAGTAAATGAAAATCAAGTTATTTACGTGATAGCTCAATGACTCTTCATACAAATCCAACTATTAAGTAATTATAATGAAGCTATTTCCTCAGAAAAAGAATTGCCATGAAAACAAAAGATTTGAAATAAAACTAAAAAAACAGCCTACTAATAAAGAATGGGTAATTCAATTTTATTTATTTATTTATTTAAATTTTTTTTGGTACCAGGGATCGAACTCAGGGCCTTGTGCTTGCCAGGCAGGCTATGGAACCACTGAGCTAAGTCCCCGGCCCTGGAAATTCAATTTTAAAAAGATCTGAACTAGACTAGAAAACTTTTTTTTTTTAGTTCAAGTGTCTAGACTATACTAACAGTAAGAATCACTGTTACTATTAAAATGTCTGACTTGCTATATCTGCATGCATTGTGAAAGCATGCATACAAAAATCCACAATCACCCAAATATAATATTAAATATATTGCAACTTTTTCTTACTGAAATGTAATCTTATCTATTGATGTTAATTCTCAATCTGATCTTGAGTTTACTTCTCTTGTCTACCTCAAGTGAGTTAGCACTATCTTGACTGAGGCATAATATTAAGTACAGATGATCAATATTCTTCCAATCATCAAATTATACATTTTCTTCTTTTATCATCTCTAACGTAAGCAATGATCAAAAACATTACAGGTACTTGCATTAGACATTTTAGAAGCTCTGGTATCTAAGAGTACTATAATTTTGATGATCTTATCTTTCATTATTTCTTCAATTTTTTAAAAATACAAGTACTGCTTACTCTGCACAATTTTTTTTTTTGCTTTAATTCTTTTCTGGGTACATTTTAGGTATACATTACATTTACAATTATTATTGGGTGCTTGTACCTGCACATGATGTATCTTGGTTCTTATTTTTTTCCCCATTACCTGTGCACCCTTCACCCCCTCCACCCTTCCCTATTTAGAGAGACTTTGCTTCCATTTTTTTCTTTTCTCATAATTTTTCCTTTCCCTTCTTCCCTTTCCCCTTCCCCTACCCCTCTGGGCCTTTTCTTCCTATTCAAATTATCAATTATTCATTTTAATCATTTTAATCCTTATTTACACTTTCAGTTTCTCACACCAGAGAAACTATTCGGTATTTACACGTGTGTCCTATTGATTTCACTTAAGAGTATGGCCTTAATATGCATCCATTTAGCTATAAATGTCTCTAGTTTCTCATTCTTTATGGCTGAGTAGTACTCCATTTTATAAAAAAATACCACATCTTCTTTATCGAGTTTCCACTTGATGGGCACTTGGGCTCTTTCCAAGCTTTAGCTATTACAAACTTGGTACTATAAACATGGGTGCATATATACTGCTGTGGTATGATTCCTTTAATTCTTTTTGGAAAGATACCCAGCAGGGGAATAGCTAGGTCAAATGGGACCTCTAGTCCTAGTTCTTTGAGGTATCTCCATACTGACTTCCACAGTGGTTGCACCAGTCTGCACTCCCACCAACAATGGAGAAGGGTTCCTTTCTCCCTACTTCCCACCAGCATTTGTTATTGGTTGATTTCATGATAGCAGGCATTCTTTCTGGGGTGAGGTGGAATCTCAGTGTTGTTTTCATCTGCATCTCTTGAATGACCAGTGATGTGGAATATTTTTTCGTATGTTTATTTGCTGCTTTTATTTCTTTGTCTGAGAAATGTCTGTTCATTTCAGACACCCACTTTTGAATTGGGTCTTTAAATTTGGGAGGTCTGATTTTTTAAAGTTCTTTATATATTCTGTATTCCTTTGTCTGAGGTACAGCTGCTCAAATTTTTTTTTCCACATTGTAGGTTGTCTCTCAGCTCTGTTGGTGGTTTCTCTTGCAGTGCAGAAGCTTTTTAATAAGATGAGATCCCAGTTGTTGATTCTTTGTGCTAGTTTCTGTGCTACTGAGGTTTTGTTCATAAAGTCTCTTCCTATGCCAGTGTCTTCCAGAGTTCTACCTAACTTATCTTCCAGCAAGTTTAGTGTTTGTTTTAATATTTAGATCTTTAATCCACTTTGAACTTAGTTTAGTGCATGGTGATAGATACGGTCTACTTTTAATCTTTGGCAGACTGAAATCCAGTTTTTCCAACACCACTTATTAAATAGTCTATCTTTCCTCCAGTGAGGTTGTTTGGCTCCTTTGTCAAAGATGAGGTGGCTGAGTATGTCTGGAATTGTTTCTGCATCTTCTAATCTATTCCACTGATCCTCAGGTCTGTTTCTTTGCCAGTACCATGCTGTTTTTAATCACAGTAGCTTTGTAGTATAGTTTCAAGTTGCGGATTGTGATACCCCCTGCCATATCTCTGTTGCCTAGAATTGCTTTTGCTATTGTACGTCTCTTCTGGTTCCAATTGAATTTTTGGATTGTTTTCTCTAGTTCTGTGAAATATATTGTTGGAATTTCAATTGGCACTGCATTAAATCTATATTGGTTCTTCCTACCCAGGAACAGGGGATGTCTTTCCATTTTCTTATATCCTCTTCAATCTCTTTTTTCAGAGTGCTGTAGTTTTCTTTGTAGAGGTCTTTTGGTTCCTTTGTTAGATTGATTCCTAGATATTTCATTTTTTTGGATGCTATTGTAAAAGGAATTGTTTCCCTAATTTTTCTCTCAGTGAGTCTCTTATTTGTGTACAAGAAGGGTATTGTTTTTTGAGTGTTGACCTTGTATCCAGCTACTCTACTGTATCTGTCAATTAAGTCTAGAAGTCTTTTGGTAGACTTTTTTGGGTCTTCTATGTAAAGTAGCATATCACCAGCAAATAATGCCAGTTTAACTTCTTCCTTCCCTATTTTTATTCCTTTTATTTCTTTCTCTTGTCTAACTGCCATGGCTAATGTTTCCAAAACTATATTGAACAGGAGTGGTGATAGTGGGCATCTTTGTGTTGTTCCTGATTTTAGCATGAAAGTTTTCAGTTTCTGACCATTTAGTACAATGTTGGCTACACAATTTTTAATCATGAGGATTTGCTACAAATCAATCCCTATGTCTCTCCATTCTTTTCCTTTGGATTTGTTTTGTTTTGGGTATTGGGAATCGAACTCAGAACCTTGTGCTTGCAAGGCAGGTGGCAGCACCACTGAGCTAAATCCTGGGCCCATCCTTTGGATTTCTTATTTGCCAAACTTTCAACAAATTAGTCTGGAAGATCTCCAACTCATGGTCTTTCAAACTGAATTCTCTCATTTCCCACCTTCTTTTGAACAGTTTAATGCAGAAGAAGCAGGATGACAGATTCTTCCTATTGTTAACTTGACATGTCTGTTTTGAAAGAGACCTCATTTAAAAAAAATTTTTTTTTAATCCCTGTTTCCAGATTTAAGAACTCTTAAGTCACTCTTCCATTTATCTTACAATCTTTATTAGAATGATCCAAATTATTACATAAAATGAATGAGGGTTTTGAGTTGGTTTACTGGTTACTACCAAACAGTTTTCATCAAATTAGTGCATTTATCAAACACAAATAATTAAAGAGATGTGATAAAAGTTTCCATCTATTACTATTGTCTTAGAAATTGTGAGCCTCTATTAATTAGGATGGTATATTTAATATAAAATACACAATATTTTAGGTTCTTATGAATCAACATGAAAGGCTTGTTATCACCATCACCATCCCTGTCACTCTTAAACTTCAAAGCAAAACTTTAGCCTTATTGTTCCTACATCCCTTGCAGGATTCCCATAAGCACACTTCTGCTCCTGGACTCCATTCCTCATACAAATTTCTACTCTGCCTTCAAATAATCCCATTTCATGATTTCAAACTTCCTTGTATTTTCAATCCACTGATTAATTCTTTTTTTTTTTTTTTGGTACCGGGGATCAAACTCGGGACCTTGCGCTTGCAAGACAGGCAGCGGGAACCACTGAGCTAAATCCCTGGCTCCATTGATTAATTCTTCAACCATCAACTTCCTTGCCTATAGTCTGACTGCTATATAACCCCTATGCACTTTTGTTGCTAAATCCCAACTGCTGAATTCTGTTAGACATAATCACAAGTCTCCACCTATAAATATGCTGTCCTTGGCTGAGGATTTAGGTCAGTGGTTCCAGTGCCTGCCTCACAAGCACAAGGTCCTGAGTTTGATCCCCGGTACAAAAAAAAAGTGCTGTCCAAGGTTATTTCTTCTTTACTCTACATTTTTCCAGTCTTACGATCTTCAAGTGTTTCATCTTGTCATTTTCTGAGTGACTAATATAATCCTAACTCATCAAAAGAGATTAAAATGTCAGTGATATCTCATTTAATTCTGCCATCAAACTGATAAAAATCACTGCACCTAAGCTCCTTCCTTCCTGTCATTTCCCTAAAATTAATGTACATCGTTATGTCTACAAATCCCTCCATCTTTTCTCTAGACTGTATCCACTCCAGACTTCTAAGAACATCTCTTCCACAGATTTTTACTTTTTTAAGTACTACTACACCTTTTCTCTCTTTTCATCATGCCAGTTTAATATAGAGTACATAATTCATATATATGAAAGATACAGAGTAGTGGACCCTACCAGAATCCTAAGATTATAAAACAACTGGGCCGAGGATGTAGCACAGTGGTTCCACCACCTGCCTCAAGAGCGTCAGGTCCTGAGTTCAATCCCCAGTACCAAAAAGAAAAAAAAAAAAAAGCACTGTATCTCATAGTCACAATGATTTTGTACATTATGATCTTCTATTTTCTTAACTTTCAGCTAGTCTCTGACAGTTTTGCTTATTCTCTCCTGACATCTTGGCTTCAAAGACTCCAGACTCTCCTGGTTTTCCTTCTTCTGTAATCACTCTTTTTTCAGTCTCCTTTGCAGGACTTGCAAAAGGACATCTGCTGCAAGACCTTTAAGTGGCTTCACTTAGATATTGTTCCTGGGTCCTGTTCTCATACTTGTACAATGTTATAAAGTGATTACCACTATTTCAATTGTTTTTGCTACCACAGCTCAGCTAACAAATCTTTACCTCTAGTCCAACCCTAACACTAAGTTGTAGATTCATATAACAAAATTTTTAAGCTGTCTTCCTTTGAATTCCATTAGGCATTTCTAAATCACATCTCAAACTGAACTTCTCTGTTCTGCCTATCTCTCCTGTGCTATACAAGGTTTCTTCTCTAGATCTCCATATCTCAATACAAGAATTATCAGAGAGCCGGGGATTTGGCTCAGTGGTTTCGCCACCTGTTGCACAAGCGCAAGGACCCGAGTTCGATCTCCGGTACCAAAAAAAAAAAAGAATTATCAGAGATTTGACTGGTCAGCTCTGAAAACTAGATATTACTTCAAACTCCTCCCTCAACCAACTACTCAAATCTAGTCAAATATCAAATGATGTACTATCAATTCTACTTCTTAAATATTCTCAAATGTTTCTACTAGTTTCTATTTGTAGTGCTTCTTTCCAGAGCAGTCCACTATTATTTCTTATCTTGGAATATTGTAACAACTTCTTAACTGATTATTCATCTTGCAGTCTTGCCTCACCACTGTATTTACCTTACTACAGCAACAACAGTATTTATAAATGCAAATCTGACCATAATATTTCTTTAGTTAACTATCCACTGTTCTTGTATACTAAGTGGTTTCATGGTCTGAGTCTTCACTCTCATTTCTGGCCACTTCTCGTAAATTCTAGTCTTTAACCATCCTAAAATTCCTTCTGTTTAATAGAGGGCAAGTACATAGCACATACTCTTTACTTTGGCTAACAGTAACTTACTCTTGAGACTGTAGCTTAGAAAGATACACCACCTTCTTTGATCTCTTACTATTCCAAGTTTAAGCTGGATTTCCCACCAGTGCACTATGCAAGTATACTGGTAACTCCTCTTGGAAAGCACTATCCTATACCTTCATTGACCATTTACTTTCCTCTGCCTGATATCCACAGATCAGGGCAGTTAACCACTAACAACAGGGTATTTAGAATTATGTTTATGTTCTTCAGTATTTTTTTCCAGCACTCAGAATAATTCCTATTACACAGAAAACACTTATTTATTAAATGACAACAAACTTTAATGAAAGTGTTGTAAATTTAAAAACAAGTTGTGATGAGCCATTCATGGTAGTATACACCGTAATCCCAGCTACTCAGGAGGCTAAGGCAGGAGGATTATAAGCTCAAGATCAGCCTGGAAAATTTAGTGAGAATTTGTCTCAAAATAAAAAGGGCTGAGCATATAGCTCAAACTCCTTTAGTTCAGTATCAGTATCAGTACCAGAAAAGGAGGAGGCAGGGTTACCACCACTTATAGGTTGGTCATTCTTTGGAATTTCATATGCTAAAAAATTTATATTTTCTATGTATCACATAAATACGCTGTAGAGATCAGGAATTAGAACACTAGTCTCAAACATTTTTCATTAAGAGCTATGTATATAAAATTGACATTCTATGTGTAAGCATAATATACATATTCTAAGCTCCCAAATCATGCCTATTAATTAATTGCTTAGAAATTGTCAGTTTTCCCCCTGCAAAGTTATTATTAATGTGGGCTGACTAGGATATCATTACTTTAATTTTTTTAACCAGAAACTCTTCTCTTTGTACTTGTGGAAATTTTGACATAGGTCACAATAAATGGGAAATATGGAAGTGACTTTTAAAAGGAACTTCAGAAAAAGAGCAGTGAGAGTCCAAAAGGGGTCAATTAGGACAGTACACTGGCTTCTTAAGTCCTACAGGAAGAAAAGTTCAAGTACTAGAATACTTAGGGACAATGAAACAGATTTCACAAAACTTATGACAGAAAGAAGAAAGGTAGATGGAGAAAAGATATTATTAAACAATTATTGGTGAATATAAGTGAAGGTGCCCAAACTGGTAAAGCTCAGTTCATTCATTAGACTGTTGTTTATTAAATGGTGCACATATACCAGGTACTAGGTATACAAATGGTTTCTGGTCTCATAAAGGTTATACTTGAGACAAGAGATAATAAACAAGGAAACAGATTAACATAGGTAACATATTCTGTAGGACACTATAAAGGAATGTAGAGCAATGTCAGAAAACAGTGGTATGTGGGGAGGCCCAGAGACTAGAACTGGTTTACCACATCAGAACAAGGCCAGAGAGGCAAGAAGATAGCCATGCACATCATAGTCAAGAGCTTAGATTTTATTACGAGTGAGGTGGTAAACCACTAAATAATTATAGCCAAGGCAGAAAGTGAAAAGGTTTTTCTTCTTGGTAAAATGACTCCAGCTAATTAGGTTAGGTCAGTAATTTAAAGTAACCCAAACAACTTTCTATACTACTTTGGCCAGCTATCTAAACATCTTCAGCAGAATAAATTCATCTTTTACTTCAATCTAAATCTATATTTACTATTATGGGGAAAAAACACTAAAGATCAAAATAGAACAGCATCATTTTATTATATCAACTTCAGTGAATTATTTTAATTATTACTAATTTCTTCATCAATAAAGTCAAGGCACACCCAGTTAGTTCTAAAACTATGACAGCACTGTATAGTGGAAAGTAAGGAAAATCTGAGACAAAAATAAACTTCTAGGAAGCAAAAATGCAATTGGCAGGATTCTGAATACCTGACGTTTTTTAAAATAGGTTACTAAATTCTTTATACATAAAAACTGAAAGAAAGCTCTTAAATAGATCTTATATAAAAAGGCAAAAATGTATTAAATAGTAATAAATTGAAAATGCTCTAAGTACAAAGGTGAGTACTGTGGCATATAAATTCAGGCTAAAATTTTTGGTTATCTAACAAGGTGGTGGCCAAGCCCTCTTGAGTAACCCGTCAAGTTTTACAGGCCATTTTGCACTTAAGGACTAAGGTCTTTTTGAGAAAGGAACACTTGGCAAGAGTGGACAACCAATTATACATACAGAATCTCCAGAGACAATGACAAGATATTTACAACTGACTGATTTAAGGTGCCTGCCAAGACCCCTTATGCTGTTAAGCATTTCAACAAATCTTCTTCCCCTAAAAATCAACTGATCAATCACTACAACCTTTACCCCATATCTTACAAGAATATACAAAGCAAACCATATTGCTGCCCTGAGAATACACTTTGACTTTCACTAATTGTACAGTCCATTCCATCCTAATAAATTTCCCCTGGTAATCTGCCGTTGGATTTTTTCCTTGGAAGAACAGGCCCTCTCCAGGACAAGCTGGGTCTCTGGCCTCTTCTGTTAACCCTCCTGGTAACAGTAATGTACAACAAATGCTATTCCCAAAAGAGACTGAAGAGATGACAATGTTCTTTCATCATAAACACATCCCAAACTCTCATAAACTCACAAAAATACATTCATTCCAACAATTTTAATCAGTTAAATTTCCTTATAACTTGATACTGTTTTCAGTGAAAAATAAATTACTTTTTCATTTAATTGATCATTAAACGTTACATGCTAATAACAAAAAATTATGAAGTCTAAAAAATATTTTCTGGTTTTGTTTTGGTTTTAGCTGAATTAAAGGCATCTGTCAATTATACTTTGGTAAAAGAATTTGCAATTTCAGGTGATAATTTATATATATATATGACCAAACTTAATAGTGCACAGAGAAAATATCATATTGTCTATGCTGTTCTCATATTTGAAAAGGAATTTCAAGAGATTAAAAATTTTAATTCACAGGAAAGATTTTGCATGTATGTTAATAGTTCTTTTTTCTACTCTTACTTTCAAGTATGAAAATAAATCAATGATGTTTTCTCTCCCACAGTTATCTTGTTATTTTTTACTAATCCTTTCAGAAAATCTCAAAATCATTTAATAGTACTGATTTTTTATAAATATTAAGAGATTTGTGAAATTTAAAATATCTTGTTTACTAATGGAAGAATATAAAGCAAAATTTTTCAAATTTCGCTTGACTTCTACACAGTCCAACTACTGATCTAAATCTTATATTTAACTTAGAAAATGAGTCATCTGTAGTCATAAATTCACTAAAGATGCAGTAGAAATGTGTAAAAGGCTTCAAAATACTTGAAGAAACCAGATGAAGACATAAATTAAACAAACATACTAGAAAGACGATGATTCTTCAGGTAAATATGACAAACCCATTAAAATGCAATACATGGTTTTGTGGGGGAAAAAGGAAATCTAAAATAAAATAGACATTTGATATAAAATATTTACATATACAATGCACAAAACCCACTTTCATTAGCAACCTTTATAGCTTTGAAGAGCAAGATATTTACATATCTTTCTTTCTGCATGTGTGTGTGTGCAAGCGTGTGCGCAAGTATGTGTGTTTTGTATATATTTTTAACAGTTGACAGCTGTTTTAGAGCATACAGAGATGCCAAGCTGAATGAGGGCCTTGATTACTTCAAGATTAGCTATCTAAAGTTTCTATTCATTTTAAGTGTTGTTAGTTGGAAGAGTCATTAGTCACTTCCTTGTCTCATAGAGCATCAGCATACATTTACATTGTTAATGAACATTTGGGGTAAATGAATTAATGGCACTTTTAAACATCAATTCAATCCTAATAACTTAGTATGTCATAGAAATGTTAGGCTAAGACATAAATGAAAAGCTTTTCAGTAAAGGTAACTACTCATTCCTGCAAATAATAAAGGCTAAAATTAATTTAAAATGTTTTTTAACCAGGTTTAAAAAAACCCCTCAATATTTAATGAAAGAGACCAAAGAAAAATATTCCTTTAAAAAACAACAGAAAACTGCATCCTCAAATAAGCATATAAATCAGAAATAGTATGAAAATGTTGAATTTATATACTTTTATCACAAATATATATTCAGTCTTAAAACTCACAATAATTTACCTGATTTAATTTTGAGTGTTTCCTGCAAGTATTGCACTTAAAAGAAAACATCACTTGCTTACCACTGAGATAATATTGAAAATGAAATGGTCAATTAATTTTTATAACACGAAAATCTTCAAAAGGAGTCTTGAGTCTTACATATCAAAAAAAAAATCACAAAATAAATAAATTCTATTCCATTAAAAACAGCAATATCTGGCGAGGGATTTAGCTCAGTGGCACCATGCCTGCCTTGCAAGTGGAAGGTCCTGAGTTCGATTCTTGATACCAAAAAAAAAAAATCAATGTCATTTTCATGATGCACAAGGTATTAAAAATACAGAAGAAACAAGCATTCCATAATAACCTTATGTTCAAGAAATAGCCACTTGACAAGTCAATTTTTTAAAAAAAATTCTTGAAACATGACTTTATGGCATCAATATAGACAGAACAATAATTTTATTTGAAGCATAAAACCATAAATTATGTGGACTAATTTATAAAGTTTTACAATAATATCATAATCCTTATATAGTATGAGTGAAATATTAAAAAGTCACTTAAGAAATGAATATTATCAAATATTTAATAAAACACAATAAAGCTAGTTTCAAAAATACTCATGAACATATTATTTCCTAAGAAAGTATGTTATTACTATCATTGAGTAAATACTGAGAAAATAATACAGATTCTGATATATACACATCAGATAGCTGCTTTCTATCAGTCAACATGATGCAAATATCGATTATTTACATAAATAAACAAGAAAAGAAATCGAGATTTAGTTAAATCACTAACCATGGAATAATCTCAATTTGTTATAATACAAATTTCAATTATTTACAAAAATGAAAAAAGAAATAGGAGCTTCAGGTAAATCTTTTATCCTGGAATAATCTCAATTGGTTTCTGGGAAGAAAATCCCTACAAAATCAAACAAAAAGTTTAGGATTCTTTTTTTAAAAAGATACTTGACAAAGGCCACTTTGCATTTCAACATTCGAAGGCTAAAGTCACTGTTTGGTTTATGACTTTTTAATGAATGATAGTATATTAAACATTTGGCTAGTGCTGCTGTCTGTAATTGAAAGCTGACTTTTCCTGGTATTCAGTAGGCTCAAGAGTGCTCTACATGTATTCAGGGAAGTGTTCTTAAAATTGCCCTGTTCAGCTTCATAGAATTACACCCATAAAATGGACAGAGCTAATTCGAGTTGCCTTGCTAGACTGCCTAGCACTGGCAGACAGCATTTACACACAAAACTTACTTCCAGACTTGTTTGAGTAAACGGACAAGGGATCAATGCCTACTTCTTGTTCTTCCAGCTGCAGAGGATGTCTAGTTTCAGATAAGGAATGATACATTATGGGAACTGGACAGTGTCACCAAAAGTAACTACCTGCAAGACAAAAAAATATACAGAAAAATAATAACTACATTATCTTTTTCTTCTTGCAATGACTAGGAATACAAGACTGAAATGAATAAATGAGCATTACAGACATTAACAAGTTTTTCACAGGCTCCAGGAACTGTTATTACACCTTAGCAGGATTATGCAAAAGAGCAAAAAGGGTGGCAAAAATTTCCATATCAACAATTTCTCCCATACTCTGAACTTAATTTATAACCTTAACTTCAATGATGGGTCACATTTAGTTTCAGTAAAATTTTGTACAAAAAGCAGAATTAGGGGCAAGGGATTTAGCTCAGTGGCACCACACCTGCCTCGAAAATGCAAGGTCCTAAGCTGGATACTCAGTTCCAAAATAAAAAAATAAAAAAAAAAAAGAAGAAAGAAGAAAGAAGAAGAACCACAAGTTAGAAATTTATCTCATTTATAGCACCTTTCACTTTACTATAATACATTTATAACATAAACTTCAAAAAATACAGAAATCTGTAATAATCTACTTTAAATTTTCATGAATACTTTCCTACCCAATACAAGAAAATTTGCAACGGATCTCTGGCATTCCATTATACATCACAATGTATGTCCCCAATTCTTTATTCATAAACAATTAGAAGGCCCTCAATTGTTTAACACCTATAAACAGTCTCGCAGTAAGTATCTCTCTGTCATATCTATGATGTTTCCTAAGATGAATTCACATAACTGTGGTTTGCAGTTGCTGGACTAAAACATCTACCTAAAAAGTAAGATTTTTGTTGGGCCAGGGATTTAGCTCAGTGGTTCCGCCGCCTGCCTCGCAAGCACAAGGTCCCAGGTTCGATCCCTGGTACCTAAATAAATAAATAAATAGTAAGATTTTGTAATGATTCATCAAATTGTGCTCCAGAAAAATTTGTATATAATAAAACAATTCATTTTCAGGGTTCTTGTTAACAATGGATATTTTCTCTTTATTCACCAATTTGAGTCAAATTTTGTATTGTTTGCTTGATACTTGCTGAGATTACTAAAGGCTTCTTATGTTTCTCTGGCATTTATTTATTGTCTTTTGTGAATGAAGGTCATTGTTATTATTTATAAGCCTTTATGATATGATACGTATATTTTTCCCAAGTGTATCTATCTTGTCATGACATTTTTGTGACATAAGTAACTTTTCATTTTTATGTACCGGAATATACCTACATCTCCATCATGGATTTTTTTCTCTGGTGTTATATACTTGCAAAGACAAAATTATGTAAATGACAATCTACATTTTATTATTTGAGGATTCCCCCTAATTTTTATTCCAGATATTCTTATTCTCAATTATTCTAACTGCTATAAAATTTTACGTTAAATGCCTCCCAAAAGCTGTGTGCTGAAGGCTTGATCCTCAGCTGATGGCACTTTTGGGAAGGTGGGAAACTTCAGAAAATTGAGCATGAACCAAACCAACCATGGACCAAAGTCTCTGAAATCATAAACCAAAATAAACCCTTTGTCCTTTAAGTTGATTATTGTAGGTATTTTTTCACAGTGATGGAAAGCTAATACATATATTAAACCAGGTTTAATCACTTAACATTCAAAATAATATAATACAATCTTTTTAAATTTCAAAGTCTGAGAAGACATGCAAGGAATAAGAACTTCAGAAAAATAAATGGAAAACCAAGCTTGAAGAAAATGAGCACCTAATTTTATAGGATATGATTTTCATTTATGGAAAAAAGTTTCAGAGATGCCCATTAAACACAAATCCTTGGTCATCTTTACCTAACACAAAATGCTCCTTCATCCCATTCACTTTCCTCTAAAATGCTCACCTTATAAAACACTAATAAATATTTTCTGATTTTCTTCAGAACCTGCCAACCCTCTCATCTACCTACAATCATAGGCAGATATCAACAAGTCCTATCCCCCTGGGACTTGGCTAAAAGAACAGAAGCAGAGGACAAGGAAAAAGAAAAAAGATTTGATTGTGAACATTAAACAAGGATTTCTAAATCCTGAAAATCCTGAATCCATAAATCTAAAATAATTGTCATCATTTGTTTGTGAATAAATCAATAAGCATGTATAAAGGAACTATACAGACTATAATCGAGAAAAGGATAGAAAAATGTAGATGATCAGTTATAGCCTAATAAAGAATCTGCTAAATTCTGTTATACAAATTAATGAAGAGAAAGTCTTCTAAGAACAATAAGGATCATCAAATTCACGTACTTAATGAGGTCAAACAAAAAGCATTACTAATTATAGTTAACACAAGCAATGAATATATATCCAAAAACACTCAGAATGCTTCATGGACACACATCATTTCATCCTACCTATAACCTAATGATATATCTTTGTCATCTTTATTTGAAAGTCGTTTATTTTCTAGAGTTTAGAGTCACACAATTAGTAAGAATTAAAGGCAATCTTTAAGTATACTGTGTCTTTAAGAGCTCACGTTCTTTCTCCTACACTGCGCAGGACTCTTAAAAAGTCAATGAGACAAACAAACCAAGTATAAAACACGGAGTTATCAGAAGATGAGGTTTGTGAAAAATCAAAGCACCACTTACTCTGCTTTTAATAAAGAAAATAACCTAGCCCCCCCTTTTGTTTTTGTCAGCTTTCACCGCTTGCCTGACAGGAAAGCATATCCAGTTGCCTCACCCTGAAGCCCACCAAATGGATAATGCTCCTACTTCTTAGCCACAATGTTCCCTCAGCTTCTGTAGATAAACATAAAACCTTCTGACCTCAGAAGAGGAAGGCAAAACTTAAACTTAAATATTAGATAAAACACTAAAGACCATAACTAATGCTCTCTGACACCTTCCCCTCAATCTTTCCCCTCCCTGTAACAGCTCGGTTTTTTGGTTTTTTGTTTATTTTTTTGCCCTGACAACACTATTTCGAAAGATACTGGTTTTGCTGTATCCTGTTTCTATGAGAACCTGGTTCTCCTCACGGGACCAAGGACACCCAGATGTGTTAAGTTATAAGATGTCACTACTTGAGTAATTGCTTTTGTTCTGCTTCTACAGTTTCTGTATAAAAGGAGCACCATAACTTCAGCTTGGCACTCAGATTTTGGACAGTTTATCTCCTCTGGGCCTGCCAGTGTAATAAAGTTTTTTGATCTTTCCATCTCTTTGAGTGCCCAGTCGTTTCCTGAAAACCTAAAATTGCTGGAACACTTTAAATTTTTCAAGATAAATTAGTCTACAATTTTGTGTGAAATCTCCTGAGCTTGTGTTGGCAAATAATGCAAATTAGTAAATACTGTATGGAACAGATTTGACCATATTTCACAATTGTAACTGGTCCAAAAGCAACTATTTTAAATAACATTCCTATTCTCCATACATTGTTATATGCTTAAAATACTTTAAAATTTTGAAAATATCTATTTTAAATTAACTGCTAGATAGTTGTAATCTCATAATCTTATTTATTTTTATATTCTATTTCCACTGTTACAGGCTTCATATACATAAAATAAGGAAATAAAAAGATTTTAGAATGCTAAACTTTATGAACAGATAATTAATAACAAAGATGATATCAAATTCTATTTTAAAAAGGAGTATTACTCCAGATGTGGTGGTATATGCCTATAGACCCAGATATTTGGGAGGCTGAAAAGCAAGAGGATCTATCACCTGAGCCCAGGAGTTCAAGATCAACCTAGGTAATATACTGAGAACCTATCTCAACAAAACAAAATGAAAACGAACAATTAAAACAAAAGTTTATATAACTAAAATAAGATATTTTACAACATGATGATGTTCATAGATTCATTTAAGATGCTAAAAGATACTTCGGATCTTTTTGACTACTTAGAAAAACATGTTCAAGAAGTCATTCATTCAGTGAAATTAGCTTTAATTCTTCAGAACTTGGTAAGATTATGGTAATAGCCAATAACCAGAATACAAAATAAAGACCACCAACCTACAATCTCTCTGTATAATCAGGCACTTACTATCTCTTATTTGTTTATATATTGAAACTAAGTCATTGAAATGCTCCTATATTTAAGCAAAAAGAAAAGTGACCAGTAATAATGAGTTATTTTCAACCAATCTGTTGAAGAAAAAGTATAGATGATATTAGTTTTCTTTTAATTATGGATTTAAATAATAACAACTCAAAAGTAACTTATTAAGAAGTTGCTACTTTTGGGGGGTTGCTTTGTTTTAAATATTATTTTAGCTTTTTAAACTATAAAAAATACTAAAATATGTTAGGTATTATCATTGTGATTACTTTATAAAATCACAATGAAATGTTGCTTTTAAATGTAAAACAATTTCTTAATAATAAGTCTTAATAATCAAGTCTTTACATAAAATTGTCTACATTTATTTTAGTCATTAAGAATAATTTTCTTAGCTATATAGACTATTAAAATATGAGATGAAAATTCAAAATGAAAAATTTATAGTAGTTTTTGCAGTCTGAGAATCTTATCTGTGGAAGTAGATACCACATTAACATTTTGAAACTTACAATGGTCTCTTACATCTTAAATTTGAATTATAAATTTCAATTTCTATTCTTGATATACATTAATCTGCTAGTTTCTATACAGAGAAAAGTGCATAAAGACCAAAAGTATGCCTCAGTAAATGACTTCTTAAATCCACAACTGATAGATTTTATTTCTCTTCAATGATGCCTAGTTATCTCCAGATTCCTTCACAAAAATGGTACCCAAATAATTATTTTAAATAATGATCTTGTTCTCTGTTTTATTAAGTTCAGCAATATACTTTCTGCAGAAAGTATAACTGGAAAGGAGCTATCTTTCCTATGCTCATTATAAATACCATTTTTTTCTGCCTCTCCAGAATTCAAAATTTAGAAAACTCATAATATGGTTTTGCTATCCTAGCTTAGAGGAGTTGATGAATTAGGCTGAAATTCCCAGTTTTCTAAAGCTAATCTTTAAGAGTTGTACTAGTTTCACAAGTCTGTTTCTCACAATATTAAATCTTTAAATATAATTTCTCTGAAAGAAGTTTTGTGTAAATGATTAATACAAACATAAGAATTTAGCACTAAAGTTTAGAAAACAACTTTAAAGAACACTCAAACATTTCAAAATATTTTTATGTAAACAAGCAATCTCAGTAGTTTTCAAATTATTAGGATTAACAGATCTGTTGAATAGTTATTTTCTTTTAAAATGGCATCACACGAACAGAACCTACAGAAAAAATAATTTATATGCTCTGAATATAAGGTTCTATGTATTTCATCTTTATTATTTTAATAGGTATAGAATTAGAATTCAAAATTGTGTCATTCTTAAAACACCCATATCAAGAAAAATTCATATAAGCATACTTTTTCATTTAAATTTTTGACTACTGATAAACTTAAAATGTCAAACACTCAAATGACACAACAGTATTACTTCACACCAGACTTCTACAATAAAAAGGAAGAAATATAGCATGAATAAGTGTATGTTACGAGTAGCATATATTTATTATAAGTATTTAACCCGAAATATGATATCTTGGCTATTAAAGCAAACATCTTTCATAGAAGTTCTATTTTCTGTTTTTTTGTTGTTTTTTTTTGTACTGGGGATCAAACTCAGGACCTTGCACTTGCAAGGCAGGTGCAGTGCCACTGAGCTAAATCCCAACCCAATTTTCTTAATTAAGATATAATGTAATTTAACATTATAAAGTTGGCAAAAAAACTCTTTTTACAAGTGTTGTCAGCTGAAAGTTTCAATGGCTGAAAACAAAGATGTCTCTAAATTCTTAGTGATATGGAAGGAAAGGAGGAAACATGAAAAATGAGAAAGCAAGAGAAAGAATAAAGTTCTGTTTCTAAACTCTATCCATCTTTAATGGCAGAGGGTTATATTGGACTTTAAATAGGTTAATTAAGTGTTAAAATCAATCATTTCCAAGTCTTAATATTTAATTGTTAGATTGTATATCAAAGTAGTTTTATTATTTATTTACTCTGAACCTTCCCAGAATATTTCATTTGACAACAGGGGATCTGTTTCTAACAAGAAAAATACATTTACAATGCCAAATAAATTATATATAAAAGCATCTGTCTTAATACAAGCCATTCAATATTAAATACCATCCATTGGTAAAACTCTGAAAGCCTAACTCATTTTTACTAACCATGAAATTGTAACATCAAGTGTCGTCTAATAAATAGGTATAGTACTACCACAAGAATCTACATATGAGAACAATGATCAAAAGAAAATTAAAACACATTTAATCCTTACAATTGTACTGTCACAATGAGTTTAGGGTAAACAATTCACTGCAAATTCAAATATTAGACTCAATACATATGAGAAATATGTAGAATTTAGGAGAGGCTCACAAGTAGACTTAAATATTTTATATTACATGAGAAGAGTGTATTTGGCCTTTTGTCTTAGTCACTTTCTCCATCACTGAGACAAAAATACCTAATACTCTTAAAATAACGGACACAAACAGCTTAAAGGTGAAGAGGTTTATTTTGGTTGAGGGTTACAGTCCAAGGCTGTTGCATTTTCAGGAGCATATGTTCTATAGCAGGGCAATCCTTCTAAAAGTCCTCATGAATGGAGTATTTATCCTTTGGTGTTTATTAAGTGGTAGCACTGAGAAAAACTTTACTACTTAACAAAAGCACTTTTAAATTAAATGATAATAATAGCAACAAACATATCACACTTACTAGGAAGCACTATTTGAAGCATTTTATATAAAATACCTCCTTTAAATGTCACAACAATTCTATGAAGTAGAATACTTTTACCTCATTTACAGATGAGAAAACCAGTTAAGTTATATAACTTACTCAAGGTAACATGTCTCATTAATTGTAAAACCACCTCAAATGACTTTAATAATGACTTAAATGGTCTAATAAAAATTAAATTACATTTACACGATAATTTCTTTTGTTGTTACATTAGCTTGTAAATAAGTCACAGTTAGCTTGTGAATCTTTGAAGTCATCATTAAATAGCCAAAACTGTGAATTATTTAAATTCCCAAATGCTATGGATTCACATCACAGGAGTCACTTGAGTACCATGAGACATCACTGAGAGAAGGCTAGCAGCTAAGAAACATCACTTGTTCTTCATTAGCCAGTCTCTTACAACATTCAAGCTTTCTCCCCTTTAGTTTTACCAGATCACTTTCTTCCTGAACATATCTTTCCTCTTCACTTTTCTAAACTTTATACATAATTCCAAGACTCAACTTTTCCTTTATGAACCAGTACCCAGAATAATTTATTTCAGGTGTTTCATAGCAAAATATGAATTGAGATACATTCAAATGGAGTTGCAGAAGCATCAAACACAGGGCCTCATATAAGCTAAGTACATCTAGCACATTTTAACCCATACTTTTTATCAAAATACAGTAGTTATTATTTTTATGGTTATCTACTATTTATAGCAACTGCTAATTTTTTTCCATAAGCTATGGCCAGAAAGTTTCTTACTTAAATCAATTTACTTCAAAAAAGAAAAAAATCTTAAGGAAAAAATTATTGCAAAAAAATAGTGCATTATGGTGGTAGACATTGTTAAAATCCTTAAGGCATATAATAATGACCGATGCTTAGAAAATGACTCTAGCAAACTGTGATTCATTGACTTTAGTATGAATCTCTTTAAATAGAACTATTCCTTATGAACACTGTTACCATCATCCTAAGTCGTTCTTGGCTTAGTTTATCACACATTTTTTTAAAAGGTAGATCATGTATTACTTGAGGGTTTTTTTATTTATTTATACCTCTCATGCAGATAATGAACTAAATTAAGGCCTTCATGTAGTATAGAATCCTTACTATAGCCCAACTGAAATTTTGTTACTTCTAGGTAAAATCAGCCTAATATATTCCTGTTCTACACTCTTTTACCACATAAGATCCAGTGTGAAGATTTTTTTCCCCATAGTAAATAGTTTCCCAAGACATTAAGCACAAAACTCAAACTAAGAAGCTCTAAATTCAGGCCCATGTCTAACTCTGATTCCACTTTGACCTCTCTCTCAGTATGCTCTGGCCACACAAGCTTTTTTTTTTTCCTCCCTATTCCTTAAACAAAAGTATAATTTATTGTTACTTTAGACTTTTATATATCCCTATTTACTCCTCTGGGAACACTGCTCTTCATGCCATTCAAGTGTCTCTCAAATTCGGGTCGGCACAAAATCCTGAAGGATATCTAATCCACTAGCAAATCTTCTCAGTTCATCCAGACATGGTAGTACACACCTGTAATGCCAGAACAGCAATGGCTGAGGCATGAGGACCCCTAACTCAGGGCCAATATGAGCAATTTAGTGACTTAGCAAAACCTTGTGTCAAAAGGAAAATGAAGAAGACAGAGGAGGAAGATGGGGGGAAGGGAGAGAAGAAAGGGAAGAAAAGCAGAAAAGGAAAGGGATGAAGCGCTGGATGAAGGCCCAGAGTTCAACACCTACAGTAAAAAAGCAAATAAAATGAAATTTAAAATCTTGTCAGTTCAACCTTCAAAATAAAATTCACAGACAATTCTTTACTATACCCAACCTCAGATGGGTCACTGCACCCCCTACCAAGGTCTATTTAATTGCATTCAATAAGCTTCCTGTTTCTACCTGTGCCTCTCAACAGTGCCCAAAGTGATTCATTTAACTCAGCTGCCATGCAAAATTTTACTCAGTACATGTCTCTCTTCTCAAAATTTTCCCGTGGCCTCTGTGGTGGATTAACCAATGGTCAACTTGTAATGCCCAGCTGAAGTGAACCAGCGTGGTCTGAGAGTGGAAGATCCACCTGAGGATTGTTGTCAATAGCCATAAAAAGAGAAGTTTACTGGAGGGGAAGATCCTGGGCTGCTGATTTTCTAGGAGTAGCTTGCTGTGGATGGTTTTCCTGATGTGATCTTGGCTGTTCTCATGAGAGGAGGAGCTTGAGTCCTTGCTGTTGCTGGGAATGGCTGTTCTCCTCAGGGGAGCTCAGATTTTCACTGTGAACATCAATTCCGGGCTCCAATGTAGATCCTTCAGCCTGGTGGCACAAATCCAGCATAGGATTTTTGGCTTCCACCGCTGCCTTTTGGCCTTCCAGGTGCAGATCCTCCCTGATACGGACAAGCATGAGACATTGCCGTGGACTCTAGGCCACAGGCTGGACTCGTGGAAGACATTGCCTTGGACTCTAAGCCTTTGGCTAGACTTGTGTGGGACATTGTTGTGTGATCTAGGCCCTTGACTGGACTCTTCGGGCCTCTAGTGTGCGGTTAATCTTTGCACTCCTCTGTATTTGACTTTTTGGATAAATATCATAAAATAATCCTATAAATTATGTGTCCTATATTAAATGTATTTGCTTGGCAAAACCCTGACTACAAGAGCGTATCATTTCAGAATAAAATAAACATCTTCATAAAGCCCTACAGGATCTTGCTTCTAGTTAGTGCTTTAGTCTTTTATCTGCAAGTCTCCCCTTTTTCATTCAAGTGAGTCTTTTTATAGTTCCTCAAGTGTGCTAAACAAGTACTTGCTAGAGGTAGCCTTTGTACTTTCCTCTGTTCCAAAAATGGTCTTACTCCTCCAGCCTATGCTCTTCTCAAATGTACTGGCTCAAAGGTTGCCTTGATTGTGAAGTCAGCCATGACCACATTCCCAGATACAGCGTATGCCCTTCTCCTAGTCTTTATATCTCCTTATTCAGCTTTAGGTTTCTTATAGCATTTATCACTAATGTATTACAAACTTATTCCTATTTTGATTTCTATGCACCATGATTATGTTTTAAGTTCTAGGAACACAACAGAGCTTATCTATCTTATTCACTACCTGTATCTTCCATGAAAGTTACCCTTATATCTTGGCATTTCTGATAAAATTTTACATTCAAAGAGTCACAATAAAGCACAGTGAAGGAGAAACCTAATTGAAGCCTGGTTATTCATTTAAATTAGTTTTCAAAGAGTTCTCAGGTACACATTAGGAGTACATATTAGCACAAAATAAATATTAAGATTTCAGTCAATACTGATCCCCAGTACCAAAAAAAAAAAGAAAAAGATTACAGTCAATAATATCTGAAAACAGATCATGTAAAATAGACTACAGGGCTGGGGATATAGCTCAGTGAAAGCATACTTGTCTAGCATGCAAGAGGCCACATGTCAATCCTAGCACCACAGAGAGAAATAGACATGCAGACAGACAAAATAACAGACTTGAAAAATAGGTGATTAAGACCTTCAAATAATAATCATTTTGAGGGAACATGGACCAGTCTCTCTAGGTGACAGTATGGCCTTCTTCATGGCAGCTTAACAGGTAGAGTACACAGTCATAACCAGAGGAGGAAGAGGAGGGCCCAAGTTCTCTGAAGACTTATACATTCTAAGACCACTTTTGCCATGTGCAGAAGTGCACGAATGCAAGCAAACACACATACACACACACAATTATTGTCATCTGCACTCATCTGAACTTCTTCATTCCATTACTTGTATAAGGTGTCATTTTTAACCTTGTCCTTTAGTAAAACTATCTCTCTTCCCACTGAAAGCAGGGAAGAATAAACCAGCATGAAATCTGTACATTTCACTCAACCTGTTGCCTGGAGAACCCACTCCTAGTCTGGGCCTGAAACTAGAAGGTTAGTTCTATTTGATTTTTGTTTTTCTTCCTCTCGAACTGCCTACCTTTCCACCATATCCTCACAAGTAGCTGAGATTATAGGTGTGTACCATTATGCTCAACCAAAGGTCTGATTTTAAATACAGCAGTAGACTGGGTAAGAACTCTCAAAAACCCTTTGTTTCAACTTTAAAAGCTTAAGAGGTGTTATGGACACGTACCAACTCCCTACTATGAATGTAATCATTATGTACTGCACACAAGCACTGTACTAATAAAAATTAAAATTAAAAATAAATTTACATTGTGAAAAATTTCTGAGAAAGTAGTAAATGTCATAAATTATTTTATACAAGGTTTACAAAGTTTATCTTTCATATATAATGAAACATCACATACAGGGCAATTATGAGAATACATCATAAAGCAATGATTAAAATTAACAAGTTCATTAAAAATCTTCGCCACTGAAATTTCCAAGTATCTGTATATATATTACAAAAAACAGTATTTCCTAATGAGAAAATGAGTGAAATTACTTCATAATAACATCTGGTTTATATTTCACATAAGTAGACAATATCTTTTGGCTAATCTTTTAAGTCAATTTTATTAAAATGTACACACAAATATAAATAAGGTATAATACATAAGTAAATTTACTATTATTTTCAAACATGATTTCATTTTACTTTTATTTCAATTATTTTCTCTTCAAAATATATTCTAGATAAAAGATGGCACATGTAAAGGAGAATAAATTATATCCATTTTTAATTCCATACAGCGTCTATCACATGGCTAACAATAAATCATGTGTTGGGATAGATATATTAAAAAAACAGCAGTGCAGGGCTGGGGATTTAGCTCAGTGGTTTCGCCGCCTGCTGTGCAAGCACAAGGACACAAGTTCAATCCCCAGTACCAAAAAAAAAAAACAAAACCAAAAAACCCCAGCAGTGCAATATACAATAGTCCTTGTTGTAGTTTCCTGACAATAATAAACATGAAAAATTCTTCAGAAAACAACAAATGTATAACTAGCTACACTTTTTTAAGGTTATACTGATCTCAACTAAATAAAAGGTAGGGCAGATTATAAATACAGCCTAGGAACAGACTAGAGTAGGGGTAGATTCCTCTTGGCACAGGAAACACTGTATGCAAAAGCTTAGAGAAGATACAGTACAGATACATTCCATTCAAAGGGCAAAAAGAATTAGCCTCTACCTGATGGACAATCGGGCTCAAGCTATACAGAAAGGGACTTTACAAGGGAGGGCTTATAAAACAAAGTCAAGATTTTGCAGTGGAAACCACTCAATACTTTTAAATAAAGAGGAAGAAATTTCTCCTGCTGCTTTTCTACATTCAGGCTTTCTGCATTTATCCCAAACTATACATCTTAGCATTTCTATACATGTGGAAGGTATGTCGGAAATATCTGATGAATGCTTAAATTATAAACATTTATTACAGTAAAAGACTCATTGTCATTAATTTCCCCTCAAAATTCTCCCCCTTGGTTCAAACATACTTACCCAATTATTCTTGTCATTTTCTGACGCAGTTCTAGGTGTCCTCTTTCCTAAGTGTCTTTAAGCAAGTGCTGTAGCTGTCTCAATGTCTTGAATCAATTCAAAAAGTTTACGTTTCATAGTCATTTTAACTTTGGGGAAGAACAAAAGTCCCACAGTGCCAGATCTGGTTAATGAGGCAGATGAGGGCACACTGTAATATTTTTACAAGTCTTTCCTTTGGATGTCACTGGACAGCATTCGCCATATTTCTTTTTAATCACATCTCACCACGTAAAAAGAGGACAGAGGATTTCCAGAACTGCTTCAGAAAGTGACAAAAACACTGTAAGTTGTGTTTGAAGTGTGTGCAGGTGTGGGGGGGGAGTAATATTTTGAAAGGGATTCATGGCAATGTGATTTTCACTGTAATAAATTTTAAAAATTTAAACATTTACCATATATATCCATGATACCTTGTAACTCTATGGCAGGCACTAATTTTCTTATCCAACTACCACTTGCCCTTAAATTTCCCTTCCCCCAGTTTGATTCAGGTGCCCATGTAATTCCTTAGGTGCTCATGTAATTGCTGTGTAAAGCTACCCTAATGTTAACCAATGTTTACAAAAATAGTTGGTTTTTCTTCTAAGGACAAAGAACATGCTTTATTTATCTATACTCCAAGTTATGAGTACATAAGAACTTGAAAGAATCATTTATTCAATAAATCAATAAAAACTAAAAGACATTTCAGCATAATTCCTAGACATGAGAATTAATTATGGTATACTTATTATGCACATGCACAAATTTATATGATTTAACAAAACCAAGCAGTATACTGTAGAAAGCTTTAGCTATACAAAATGTGTTTTCCATCATACTGCTTTTAAAAATTATACCATAAATATGACCTAAGATACTCATTAACAATTAAATACTGAGTACCTATGGGGCCAATATAGCATTAATCTTTTTTTTTTTTCGGTACCGGAGATCGAATTGAGGTCCTTGCGCTTGCGCTTGCGCAGCAGGCTTCGAAACCACTGAGCTAAATCCCCGGCCCTATAGCATTAATCTTTATATCAATACAAATTCAACAGGCAATAAGCTTTATTTTATCTTATATTGGGTACAGAGCATGACCACAATACTGGTGTTGTATTAAAATGTAGTATTCAGTTTCAACTATAGCCTTGGACATTCTCATATCATATAACAAAGTAATTACTAGATTTCCTTTTCACAAAATCAAAATGCTCTTGAAATGCTACTCTTGAAGATCATAAAATTATACAAAATGATAAGGAAATGGGATTATAGTGCATATCAATAGAAGAGCGCATTAGGCTGTATTTAATTACCTATTCAAACAACAACCTGATCTAACCTTTGATAAGTAAAATAAATGTTCTGAATAATTTAACTAAAGCAAACATTTGCTATTAAGGCTAGGTAATTACAGAAGGAGCTGGAAAGCTAAGAAAAAGAGAAAGTATGAGAAAGGGAGATGAAACTTTTTAAATTAAGATGATATTTGCAACTACTCATTGGAACATGATTTTCTTCAATGAATTCAATAAAGAAAAAAGTGTAAACTTGCTTTATTGATACTCAGATAAAGAGTATACTTGATTAGATAGTACATTTTTCAGTTAGTAAAAAAAAAATCACCTGATAACTATGGTATCAGATAAATTAGGTATAGATAAATTAGAATATAATCAAGTACCCTTCTCTTCAGTGTTCAAAGTTTAGTGAAGGGGCCGGGGATTTAGCTCAGTGGTTCCACCACCTGCCTCGCAAGTGCAAGGTTCCAAGTTCAATCCCTGGTACCAAAAAAAAAAATTTAGTGAAGAATGAGTGAAGGAGGGCCAGGGATTTAGCTCAGTGGTTTCGCTGCCTGCTGCGCAAGCACAAGGACTCGAGTTCGATCCCCGGTACCAAAAAAAAAAGAAAAAAAGGATGAGTGAAGGAAATGGGTTGAAAGACTTAGCAAAAAATAAATAATTAAAGCAGATTGTCTAGTTAAAGTTAAAATTGAAGGAAAAAAGGGCTGGGGATTTAGCTCACTGGTTCCAGTGCCTGCCTTGCAAGCACAAGGTCCTGAGTTCGATCCCTAAACAAAACAAAATTCAAGGAAAAAAAGAATGTAGTATTTGAGACATACTAAGAAGTATTCATTACTTATCTGAAAATAAATTTATTGGCTATTTTATATTTTCTCTGAAAACCCTACCAGTAGCCAAGTAGACGAAGGCAAGTACACATGGGAAATACATAGTATGTTCATTGTTGAAGCTCCTGAATTAAGAGATCCAAACTCTCAAAAGGGAAGATTCCCAAAGAATACAACCAAAGTCAAGAAAGCGTTGCTTTTCCAGAGCTATTTGATTACTAGTAAAGAAAATCAAATTGTGCTAATAAAATATATTAACCCAACACTAAGGAAATGTGATTTTCAATTACCCTGACAAAAGGAACTGCAGAGAAATATAATACTGTACATAAACTTATCAAGAAAAAATAATGGCTATCAATTGGTGGAAAAATGGAAAAGTCTTGAAAAAATACAAGAGACAGAGAAGATCTTGCTGAGTACAGACAAAATATTAAGACTATTCTTATATTGAGAGTATTATCTTTAGAACTGAAGAGTATAGTTAGAGGGAGGAAAAAAGAATTTTTAATTTATTGAGACTATATTCATTTGAATATATATAAAAATTTTAAATTTTGTATTAGTGGTAATAAATTGTGTGGTGGTATACAGGACTCTAAGGCATGATAAACTTTGAGTGAGAATATAAATTATTTTTAGAAATTCAATAACGCACAATGTAAAGAATAATATACTCTATATTAAAATAGATAATTCATTGAATGATACCTGCTAAAATGACTAGCTTATTTGCTCATGGAGATGTTTCTATATACTTGAATATAAAAACCAAGAAGCCGCAGTATGAATGTGCAAAGGCTCCAATTGTAATAGAAGACCAACATTATTTATACAAATAAGAAAAACTACAGTTCTCCAAATGTGATGACATATAAATACAGAAAGGTTTTACCCAATTGATAAGGAAAAATGATAGTCTTTTTAATATTAAGTATAGTGGTACCTTGGTTTACAAACTTAATTTGTTTTTATGATTTTGGGTAAGATGGCTATGTTTGTGTTTGTGTACAGCAAGACAGCTGTGGTCATGTTTGTCAACTTATGCAGAGTTTGAGAACAGAAGCAAAATTTTGCCAAATATCTTTGTTTGTAAACCAAATTGTTTGCAAACAGAAGCATTCATGAACCGAGGTATTACTATCTTATGGAATAATGAATTTAGTTTCACTGAAAATTGTCCTGACTTGTGCTATAAACGGCATGTGTGAGGCCACTCACTAAGAGATAAGGTTTGTGAGGAAAAAAGGTTTATTCCAGCAAACAGAGATGAAATCGGGGGCAGATTTCAGCAACTAGCTGGGAAGAGCCAAGTTTATTTCATCCCTGTGTGGATGGGCTGACACTGAGAGAGAAATATCAGCAGATATCTGGGAGAGAATTCATCTGTGGGTGGATGGGCTAACATCGAGAGAGAGGTATTAGTAGCTAGCTGGGAAAAAAACTATATTTATGCAGGTATTGAACAGAGTAAGGAATCTGGGGTGAAATGTTTATGATTGAGAGTCCAAGGATGGTCAGCACAGGTGTGCAGACCATCCCTGGACCTCTTGGCACTGGTGAGATTGAATACTCCGTCCTAACTTTTTTTATAGCTCTCTGCCTTGTTTACTGAGAATAGCCTGCTGTTGGCTGAGAGCAGCCTGTTTGCTTTGTGAAGGTCTCATATAGGCCAGGCATGGCAACTTGGAGATTTCTCTCACAATCTCTGACATCCATATCGATTGTAGTGGTTCCACTTTTCCTCCCCAAAATTTGTGTACATATAAATTCCATACACTTTATAACACAAAGATCAAGTAGGTAACACACAACATATACACACAAGCATAAACATAATCCTTCAAAGTGAGAATAAAAGTGATTTGATTTCATTTCATTTTCATGAGATGTAAAAATTAAAGCACTAAAAAGGCTTGCATAAAATCCCTGAAGTCACAAAACCTAAGGGCAACTATCAAAGCATTTATTAAAACATCAATGAATACTAAAATCAGATAATTTTATAAACTCAATGTAGAATAAAGGCATGAAAATGTTTATGAAATTATGTAACAAAAGTAAATAAATGTACAAATAAATAAATGCACAAATGCACTATAGAAGACTTACACAAACACTATCATGACCTGCAAAAACTTTTACTACCAAAAATACATACCTCCTCTTAGTTATACCATACACTTAGGAAGAAGATGGTAGCACACTATTTCTAAAATTTCACTGAACACTATAAGAAAAAGTGTAAAAAGGTAGCATATTAAGTAGTACAGTGGACACTCAAGTTATGACCAGTCTGACATAGGAACAACTTGGGCTAATTAGGTTAATGGAAGATTCATCTGCTTCTTCTTATCTATAGTGTGTACCTAAGTAAACATCCAGATCTCAGCTGTACTGACTTACAACCAACTTGAGTTACAATCAGCCCTCAGGAACTTATCAAGTCCGTAAGTCAAGGGTCTACTGTATTCCAATTTTTGCCACACTAAGTTTAATGAAATCACTGCACAAATAATTTTTAGAACTGTCATACATGTCTAAAACTCAAGTTAACAATTTTAATTATAACAGAATTTAAAATGGAGGAGTGGTGAGCGACAATAATTGAGCCTCTCTGAGATTTGGAATCCAGACACTGAAAAATACAGATTGGGGATAAAAAAGAAAGAGAGATGCCCAGGACTCAGGAATGAACTCACAGAAAAGTTAATACAGCAAAGTTGAAGAGGAAGGCCACAAGGCTCACAAAAGAATAAAACAACTGAGACTTTTTACAAGTCCTGACTGCAAAGCAAGGTCAGCACAGGAGCTCCAGGGAGAAAAGGTGGTGGACCAGGCCAGCGGCTGTTGAGATCTATAAGAATAGAGCAGGGTTTCACTTCAACAGGACTCATTCCACAGGAAGCAGCTAGAAAGAAATCCCAATGCACGGACCCCCTCATACCCACGGTCAGAGTGTATGTTGATTTGGCACCATTCCAGGAAAGGGTTGCATATTTGAACCTGGGATTCAGAACAGCTGTGGGACAGATTCACTTCAGGATTCCCAGTGTTATACTCCCCAGAGTGACTAGATGAGAGAGAGCAACAAGAGACAGCCAAGGACCAGAGTGAGATGGAAAGAGACTCCCTGAGGGATTCAACATCAGGCCAGGAAGGACACAGGTCCCTGCCCACTGTGGCGGGAGGCCAGGAATGACTTTAGTGGCTCTAGGTTTGAAAGTCACAGCACTGAGTATTCAAATCCTCATCCTACTGCCTGCATCCAGTGTGGATCTGGGGTCTGACTCCCTTTCCTATCTATCTACCAGTGTGAGTGAGGATGCATCTTGACTTTGACACTGTGACAGTCTGCATAAGCAGAGGGACCTCTGGAATAGGGGGTACACCTCCAAGAACTATGGGTCTTAAGGCTGGGCAGAGATAGAGACCAAAACTGTGGATCTGAAAAGACACCACTCATTCAAAAATACAGAGAAATTTTTTTCTTCCTTTTCTCCTTGTTCTTTGCTGGTTTACTGAGGTTTGGGGAATTTTCCTTTGTCTTCGTTTTCTTTTTATTCATTTTTTCCTCTCTTTTTCTTCTTTTTTCAAAATTCCCTCTTTTTTCTCTTTTTAATTTTCCCCCTTAAATTTTTAATTTTTATTTTCCAAATTGTTTTTGTTTTATTATTTTACCTATGTCTCATTTGATATTTTTGTTGCCTATAATAAATCCCATAAATATCCTGTTATGCTCCCAATAGGAACTTTTGTCTCATTTCTTTTCCTTCTCATGACCGAAAGTTTACATTTTCAAATTTTTTTCTTGCATTTTCCCATTCCAATCCCCATTATCTTTACTAGTATAACCATTAAGCTTTATCACTCTTTCGTTAACTCTAAATAATTACTGTTGAATTTTTTTCTCCCATAAGTGGAGATATAGCTATCATATTTAATACATATTAGCTGTGTATCAATATCTGGGCTTAGAGTTCATACCATAATTGTAGATTTCTTTTTTATAGTTAAGGGTGATATGTTATTGGTTTTTACGGTATGTTAACATCTAATCTGTCTTAGATGATACTACTGTAGTGGATCTGTTTGATATTGCCAGGGTCACACAACTGTTGCTATTAATGGGTTTTCTCTGTAGGACAACACCCAGACCTTTGTGACATTAACAATACAAGAGTCCATTCCCACAAAACTGCATGTTGGGCCAGCTGCACTTAATCCTATCCTCCCAAATTAACAAAGGTGGATATAACACTGGACAGAGGCAAAGAAATATAATTGGCCAGGGACAAAGCTAATCATTGAAAAGCTAAATAACTAAAGAGATGTCCATACCAGCAACAGAGTCTTTCTATTATTTAAGGGCCCACAAACCTCAGCTTAAAACAAAACAAAACAAACCCAAAACATAAGAACAAACAAAAACAATAGAAACATGAGAAAATAAGGCAACAAAATGAGTCCCAAAACTCCCAACTTACCCAATATCAATCCAGGGGGCATGAAAGAGAATAGCAAAAATGCCACACTGGGACTATTAGAAAGGATAACAGGAAGTTTAAAAAACAGATCAAAGAGGTGTTCAATGGGATAAAAAAAGACATAACTAAACAGAAAATGGAAGTAATAAACAAAATGATAATCCGGGGGCTTTCAGAAGACACTACGAATGACCAGTTTAGCAAAGAGTGAGAGTCCATGCAAAGGTTTCTATCAGAAATCCAGGAGTCTAAAAATAATATTGAAAATAAATGAATATGTAGATAAATGAGGCATGTAGACCCTCAAATAGCCACAAACAAAAGTGAACCTCTCCACGTAACATTATAGTTAAAATACCAGAAGCCCATCACAAAGACAAAATCTTAAAAGCTGTTAGAAAAAAGCAATGATTTAATTATAAGGGTAAACTCATTAAATTACAGCAAACTTCTCAATGGAATTTGACCAAGCTATTCCCCTACTGAGTATCTTCCCAAAAGAATTAACCATACCACAGCGATATATGTATACCCATGTTTATAGCGGCAGAGAGGACAAGGGAGTGGGGAAAAAAATAAGAACCAAGACGTATCATGTAAAGATACAAATTCCCAAGGACGTATTCCATCATACTGTATACCTAAAATGTACCAATAAACTTAATGAATTAAAAAAATCAAGAACAAAAAAGGATATCCACTATCATCACTCCTGTTCAGCATAGCAATTGAAACATTAGACAAAGCAATCATGTAAGAGAAAGAAATAAAAGGGATATTATATATATATAAATTAGCATCTCCAGATGACATGATTCACTACATGAAGACCCAAAAAATTGTACCCAAAAGACTTCTATAATTAATGACCAAATTCAGTAGCATTACAGGATACAAAATAATACTAAAAAATGAACAGAGTTCCTGTACACCAGTAATAAACTCATTGAGAGAGAAATTAGGAAAACAATACCTTTTCCAATATCATCAATAAAAATGAAATACATAACCAAGCAAGTGAAGACCTTGACAATAAACACTACAGTATTCTGAAGATCAAAGAGGACATCAGAAAACTGAAAGATATCCATCCCCTGTTCCTGGATAGGCAGAACCAAAATACTCAAAATGGCAATACTTCCAAAACTGATATACAGATTTAATTTAATCCCAATCACAACATCAATAACATTTCTCACAGAACTAGATAAAACAATCCTAAAATTCATATGGAACAAGAAGGGACCTAGAATAGCAAAAGCAATCACAGACATAAAAGCAAGGCAAGAGGCATCACAATCCTAGAGTTCAAGTAGTACTAGAAAGCTACAGTGAGAAAACACCATGGTATTGGTAAAAACAAACAAATCAGAACCGTGGATCAATGGAACGGAATAGAAAATGCAGAAACAACTCCAGGCACATTCAGCTGCCTGATCCTTGACAAAGGGACCAAACTTTCGCAGGAAGAAAGTCAAATTAAATTTTTCTGGGAATATTATCTATTCATATGTGGATCCACATGTACTAAACTAAAGTGAAAATGAATCAAAGATTCATGTATTAAAACAGAAACACTTGGGGCTGGAGATTTAGTTCAGTGGCACCGCGCCTGCCTCGCAAGCACAAGGCCCTGAGTTCAATCCCTCATACTGCAAAAAACAAAGCAAAACAAAAAAAACAGAAACAATTTGCTGGAAGAAAAAAAAAATACGTAAAACTTTTGAAGGCAAAGGGGAAGACTTTCTGAAACCAAATTGCACAAGAAATACCAAAAATCAACAAATGGGATCATATCAAATTAAAAAGCTTCTATACAACAACAGAAATAACCAACAGAGTGAAGAGAAACCTACCAAATAGGAAAAAATTTTGCCAGCTATTCCTCAAAGGACTAATATCTACAAAACATACAAAACTCAAAAAAATCAGACCACCACATTAAATGACCCAATCAAAAACTGGGCAACTACAATGAACAGACAGTACAAATGGCCAATAAACACATGAAAAAATGTTCAATATTCCTGATCATTAAAGAAATGGGAATTAAAACAATACTCAGATTTCATCTCACTTCAGAAAAAAATACTATTCTGAAGAAGTCAAACAATAACAAATGCTGGGTAAGCTGTAGGGGAAGGCTTCATTTTGGTGGGAATGCAAACTGGTACAACCACTGTAGAAATCCATTTGGAGATTCATCAAAACACTAAAACTAAAAATTTCATTTGAGTGAAGTGAGCCTCTTCCAAGTATCTTACTGACAGAGTTAAGGACATCATATTACAGTGCATACCCATGTTTACAGCATCACAATTCATAACAACTAAATCTTGTAAGTGGCCTATATGTCCATCAACAGATGAATGGATAAGGAAAATGCATTTATACACAATGGGGTACTATTATGCCATAAAGAAGGATAAGCTTGAGTCATTTGTAAGAAAATGGATGCACACTGAGACTATAATGTTAAGTGAAATAAATCAGACATAAAGCTTAAATATTACTGCTTTCTCTTACACGAGACACTCAAAATATAATATAAGAAAGGGTGAGATAGATCTTTAGCATATGGGAAGGGAGTTATAAGATGGAGAGACAGTAGGGAAACGAGAAAAAACAGGGGCTAGGGAATTATGATGTATTATGAACATGTACCAAGTCTCTACAAGGAATATGACCAATCTGTACTGCAAAATGTGCATCAAAAATTATGTATATGAATGAGAAAGGGTCTAAGAGATGGAAGAAAAGGGAGGGGTGGATAAAAAAGAATTAAATGCATCTTATATATGTACATCTCCCCACCATGAATATAATCATTATATACTACAAACATCTACCAATTTTTTAAAAAGCAAAAAAGAAACTATTTAAAGTAGATGACAAACCACACCAAACTTTATCATTTGTAAAAGAATGAAACAGACATTTGGAATTTCAATGTGCTTTTTATGTCCTAAGTTAGATACATAGATATCTGAAGGTTTTGATAACTATTTAAGATAAGGGAATCTTGTCTTATTTTGTAATAGGAATGAATAGTGTCAATTAACAGTAGTAATAGGATCAATTAATACTGATCCTATGTAAAATATATTTCCTATAAAAAGAAGCTTTTATACTAATTCAATCCCACAAATCCACTTGCATTTACCTGAACTTTTAAAATGGCTTTTTTGGGGGGTGTGACTGCTGCTACTGCTACTGCTGCTGCTGCTAGGGATTGTACAACTGAGCTACACCTCGAGCCCCAAAAATGCCTTTCTTAAAAGAAAAGAATATTTTAATCTGTAAGCTATAAATATGTAGTATTTTTAAAGTGTTAGATTTTCACCTGAAAATATCAAGTAAAATGTTGAGATGACCATTTATTTTTAATAAAATAGGAAGATTTTGTCTAAATAACATTAAGTTCTAAGATCTTACTAACTGAAAGGTCACATGTTACTTAAAGATAGTAACTGAACACAAGAGGTCCAAGTAGTAAACTTAAAATTTTTAATTATAAAAATGTATTGGTATGATCTATTGTCTCCTTGACTTTTGACAAACTGATAAACTGCCTTCTCACATAATGTGGATCATTTAATAGTACACACAGCCTCCATGCCCACAAGTATTATTCCTTAGACAATTTTCTATTGAGTTATTGACAGAATAGCCTTAGTAACAAAAACTGAATGAAAATACATCTATATTCTTTACTACTGGAATTTCATTCTGAACATGGTAACTAAAATATTTAATGTATTTATTTAAATCATCTTCATTTCAAAAGTAATCTTACTAAGTACTGCATAGAAGTCTTTGTGTAAAAGAAAATTTTTGAACCCACCAAGCAGCATGCGCGCGCGCGCGCACACACACACACACACACACACACACACACTTGAGCACTTTGGTTAAATAAGCATTTTCAAGATATCAATGTATACTAAAAAACAAAATTTAATTCTATTATTCTATATTTTATGAATATAGATTTGTATACAGACTATGAAACAATTTTCATGAGAAACATATTAACAGAAAAGTAAATTTCAAGAAATAATAATTCCACATTGTTATCTTATTTTGATGTGAAATCTAATAGTTTTAATCTGGAGTAGAAATGGCTGGATGATATTATTTGCCCATCTTTAACTAATAAATATTGTCAGACTACTCTCTCCAAAGTGACTGTTCCAATTTTAATGGTATTATGGCAGAATATCTATTTCTCCACCTCCTCTCCAGCTCTTAGGGGCTTGAGACATTTTAATTTTTTCCAAATTAAATAGTATGAAATGGAGTCTCATAGTCTTTTGAATTGGCATCTCCCTAATACTGAAGATATTTTCATCTGATGTATTCAGGGTTCTCCAGAGAACATACCCAATGGGAGAGGGAGAGAGAAAAGAAGAAAGAAGAGATAGAAAAGGAGACAGAGAGATATGAGAGAGGTGGGGGACAGAGACACCTATCAGGAGACTTATTATATAGAATTATCTCATACAATTAGAGATGCTGTCAAGTCCAATCTGTAGGATGGATGCTAGGATGGTGATCTAGGGATAGGCAATATTCCTGTTTGAAGGTCATCAGACAGGAAGAGCAGACATTGCAGACAAAGTCAAAGTAGTCTGCTGTAAGGCTGGGGATGTAACTCAGTGGTGCCTCGCCTGTCTAGAGAGTACAAGGTCCTGAGTTCGATACCTGATACAAAAAACAAAAAACAAAGTAGTCTGCTGTAGAAATCTTGTTGAAGGAAAGTTCAGTTTTTTTGTTCAATCCAGGCCTTCAACTGACTGTATGAGGCCCACTCACATTATATTGGGCAATCTATAATCTGTAAGGCTTCATCCAATCAGTTGATGTATCTAAATGAAACACCCTCAAAAATATACTCAGAACAATGTTTCACTAAATATCCAGCATCCTACAGTACATTTTAAGTTGGCACATAAAATTATTATCACGTCTATTTACTGACCATTTGAGTCTCCTTTACTGAGAGGTTATCTGTTCGTATCCACTGCCTAATTTCAACTGGGCTTTTACTTAATGACATGCGGGATTTTTAAAAAAATCACGGACATATAATAATTGTAGTTTTTATTTAATTAGTACATGTCTGCAGTACATAATGATTAAATTCATTGTGGGAGTTGATACACATATATAACACCTTAATTCTTTTTTATCTGCCCCCTCATGGACGTGTAATAATTTTAATAGAACATTAAAAAATCAAAAGTAAGATTTATATTGTTATGACTCATGCATACTTTAAAAAGTCCAAAGCTATACATGCAAAAAGGACTTTATTTTATAAATTATGACAATCCAGAAATGGAATAATAAGTAAGCATCAAAATCTAAATGCATTTATATAAAAATATATACTATACCCAGCATATTGAAATCAGCAAGGAGCAGAATAAATGTATTATTTTGTATATACCAATTTGCTATACACTAAAACTTCTGAATATAAAAGAAATTATGAGGAAAGATTTCTCACAGGTGAATCCTTTAATAAAAAAAAAATAGGACCTGATCTTTAAAATTACTTAATTATAAAAATATTTAAATGACTTACTCAAATTCAAGTATTTGGTAAGCAAGGCTATGAATAAAACTCTATCATAATTTTGGTTCATAATCCATTGTTTCTTAGCATATTATTTGTAAAGCTACTATTCAGAAAAATCTATTTTGGTATTTATATATTATAATGTCTATGGTTACATAATGACTAGTAAAATATAAATACTCCTAAAGGTTCTCAGTACATTTCATGGTCTGCTCACAACTATCTAATTTTCTCTTTTTTTGTCTTTTTACTATCTGATGACAACCAGTGTTTTCCTACTTTTCTGTATCTTTGTTCAAGAAATCTTCTCCCAGTCTATCCATCTCACTGAAACCCACCCTCTTTTCTTTTTAACCACTCTTAGTCTCAAGACCTGGCATATAAAACTTACTGAATATTCTTAAATATATATCCATCAGACTAGATCCTTCTCAAAGGACCTAGAAACTAAGCACTTCTCAAAGTTTATCTCAAATGCTCCCTCTAAACTGTTTCTTAAATTGTTTCTTTATTTAAAGTCGCCAATTGTTGAACTGAATAAATACAGGAATAGGATACTGTAAAAGCCAATCATATATTTCTACTTCTAATGAAAACAAAATAAAATTGAAAGTACTTTCTTCTAAGAAAATGAAAAGGAAACAACAGCCTAGAGCAGACATCTTCCCCACTGTGTATGTACCAGTACCCGTATTTCTTTATACCACCGAGCTTCACTATTCCTACAAAAGAAAATTTCCAGGATCTTTTTTTTTTTTTTCCTGACACTGGTGATCTAGTCACACTGCCTAAACACAAAAGGAGTTTTGAGTTTTGACCTTACTATCTGACCTTAGGCTAATCAGTTAAACTTTGTGCCTAAGTTTCCTCACATGTAAAATAATGAATACCCATTTCATGTGTTTTGTAAGGATTAAATTAATATCCTGCATTACTTATAACAAGAACAATACCTAATACATAATAAGCACTCAATAAATATTAGCTATTATTATTACCACTGATAAGAAAGTTTTCCCAACCTAAGCAGTTCCCCTTTAAGCTTCCCCCTCCCTGTAGCTATTTTTTTGTTCTGCTTTGTTCCTATAGATAATAGTTTTACCACATCCTGTTTTTTATAAGAGCCTGTTTCCCTTTGCTGATCAAGGTCATCAGATGTGCTAAGTTGCAAACTGTCACTGTTTGAGTAATTGCCTTTGTTCTGCTTCCATAACTTTGCTTATAGGCTCCACCCATAACAATATAAAAAACTGCATAGCTTGGGGTTCAGAATTCTGTCACAAACTACTCTGAGCCCACCAGCATAATAAACCTCCATCTCTCTGAGTGCTGTTTGGTTCTTCTGTGTGCTGTTCCTTCCTTTACACTGTTACTAGTAAACTGTCACTACTGGTGGATATACAGTAAAACCTTGGTTTGTGAACATAATTCATTCCAGAAACATGCTTCTAATCCAAACCACTTGTATATCAAAGCTAATTCCCCCCATAAGAAATAATGAGAACTCAGATGATTCATTCCACAACCCAAAATATCTATATAAAAATGACTGCAATACTGTAATGCAAAATAATGAAGAAAGTACAAATCGTAATGAAAAATAAATTAACGTACATTTACCTTTGAAAACTTTCATGGCTGACGTGAGGGAGAAAGACAGGAGGATTACAGTGTAGGATGACTTTCACTATCATTAACGGAATCACTGCTATCTATGTATTAGTTCAGTGTAATCTTTTTCTTTTTGTGCAACTTTAACAAGAAACCTATCCCATACATTTTGTGGAAATGTAACATTGCTTTGTCATCAAATAGATTCATCCTTCATGCTCTTCCAGCCTCTTTCAGGTGGTGCCTTTCCACAAAATTTTGCACCATTTCCCACATACACATCTTTTCAATGTCATTTCAAGTAAAGAACTTTTCTCCTCCTCCTCCTTTGCAGAGATCTCTGCCACAGTATCTTGCTGTTGGGAGACATTCACCCACAATCCCACTGTGGGGTGTGGGGGGGGGAGATAGAAGGAGAGGAACACTGGGAGGGAGAGAGAACCAATGGCTCAGTTGTGATCGTGTAACACTGGGTGTCATGTACTACTGGTATTGTAAGACATTGCTGTTTATCAAGTTAAAATTTATTAGACATGTTTGCTCATATTGTGCAATACTCATAAAACAAGTTACTCACACCCAAGGTTTTACTGTATATTTATAGTTACTTTAGAATGAAATTAAAGATAGGATGCTGCTTAATAATTGAAAATATGGATCCTTTGAGCAACCCATTAGATTCGTTCACTACCTTACATATTACAACTAGATTTTCCATTCTCTTTTCTCAATACACCTGTTGAGGAAGGAAAAGAAGGTAGAAAGTAGACACTGGGAAAAGTGAGACTGGAATGCTGGGGTTGTGTCCCACCCTCCCACAAAGAAGGAAACCACAGACAGAGGAGGCATAGTATAACCAAATATATTTAAAAGATATAAAGGCAAGGAAGTGGAGCTCCCACTAGTGGAGGGTAGGGGAGGGCTGAGCAGGATACCCATGAAAGTTCTTTGTCTAGGGGTTCTTAAGGGGTTTAGAAGGGAGCTTGGGCTGTTGGGCAAGTGATATAATCTCTACCCTACATGAAACTGCTAGCACAGAAGATGAGCTTTTGTGGTGAATAACACAAACCCTGTTTTCATAAAACATATATTTTGTGAGAATAAAACAATAACCTACATAGGTAAATAATAAAACAAGGATAAAAGTTCACATGGCAAGTAATTACATATAGTACAATATAAAGATATAGAAAGCTCAAAGGGATATGCAATGATGGATCACCACTAAGAGCTTAAATGGGAGCTAGAAGCTTATTTGTGAAAGTGTAGTCTTGGAAGGCCCCTCTGAGGTGGTGAGAGAATGAGCCACATGATAACCTGGGGACAGAGTACTTTGTAAGCAGCAAACACAAAAGAAATGTGGAAAATATACCTTCATGTCTTGGAAAAACTAAGCGAAATATGAGAGGAAAGATGGGAAAGGCTAGGTCACTTAGGTCCCTTAATGCCAGGAAAAGACTCCAGTTGAAACTCTGAATGGCGTGTAAAGTCACTGTTGGCTTTAGGACAAGGGCATAATATGATACAATCTATTCTTTAGAAAGATCATCTGTCTTTCAAATGAGGAAAGTATCATACACTTCACCTATGTACTCAAAATCTACTTCAGAAAAGAATTCTTCCTTAAAAGAATAAGAACAAAGGTACATATTAGTCCTTGAAGTAGAGTCAAATCTATGGTATATCAGAAAAAGGAGTAACCATGGAAATCTAAAAAACATTCAATAAAAAAAGAAACCAAAAAATACAGTGAAAGAAGAAAAACTAAGACAACAAAAGGGATCTACCCAGACAAGTTGTCAAGTCACTTTCACTGTTTTTGGAGAAATAAACACACCTATCTAAAATAAACAATTATACCAAATTAGAAAAGCACACAAGACAAAATGCATTACATGTAATGTAACTTCATGTTTATAAACCAGAACTTTAAAATCTGTCCTTTTTATATATGCATGGCCTGTTTAGAACCTTACTATGGTTTCAATGTTTGTGTCCACTCTAAACTTTATGTTGAAATTTATTGTTCGCTGCAATATTAAGGGGAGGGACCTTTTGAAGGTGATTGGGCCATGAAAACTCTGTCCCTATTAGTATGATCAGTGCCTTATAAAAGCCCTGGAAGGAAGCAGCTAGGCCCCATGGGTACTTCAGTTCTTCAGTCATGTGACAGCACAGGGTCAATTCCTTCCAGCGATACAGAACCAAAGGACCATGTTAGAAGTAGAGACCTGGCCCTAATCAAACACAACTTACCAACATCTTGATCTTGGACTTCGCAGGCTCTATGAGAAATACAGCTCTGTTCTTTATAAATTTCCCAGTCTGTGGTATTTTGTTACAGCAGCACACAAGTAATAAGACAATCTCTTACACAAAATTTTACAATACTACTTTTTTATTCCACTACTCTTTCATCTCCCTTTCTAGCCATTTGGGCAGGAACAGGGAAAGGCATAGAAAAGAGACTTGTGCCCTATATGTATCAGTGAGCCCCAAAAACTCAAAAACTGATGTAAGTAATCATTGAAATATTTTGTAGGAAAGCTAGGTAGTTCCTTGAGTCCTTATGATAATAAAACACGTGGAAACAAATATTTGTCAAGCATTAAATTTCAAGTAAGACAAGACTTGCCCAAAAAAGGTGCTCACATCATCCATTTCTACGTCTTTCAGCCTCCAACTCTTTCTCTTCCCTCCCCAATTAAAGGTACCATCATCTGGATTACTTTTGAATCCTCTTGATGGGACCTCAAAGCACTTCTCTCTTGATCCTTTCAAATTCGTCAATAAAGATCACTGCAAATACACTGATCTTTAAAACTGTGGGGCCTGAGTCGCCTGAGTCAAGTTAGCCTCTGTGCCTCCATTTTTAATAAAATCTCCACTTATGCATGGCACTGACCTCTGTCTGAACCCCCAGGTAGTTTGTCAAGGTAAGTGTTCTGAGAAAAACTGCAAAATGTACTGTTCCCATAGTGGCCGTTCTGCTTCTGTAACTGCGCTTGCCGCCCCTGCCCTCACCGCTTACCGCGCTAACGGATTGCGCCACTGGAGCTCCAGAGAGAGCCAACTTCCTGGTTCTGAAACTGCTTAAAAACTGCAGCTGAAAGAAGTCCAGGGTCTTTCTCTGGGGCTGCATCCTTGAGATTGGACCCCGGCCGGCGAAATAAAAGCTTGGCATTCAATCTTTTGACTGTCCATTTGTTGGCACAACAAAAACAATAAATTTGATTGTATCATTCTCCCTATTGAAAATCCTTCGATGAGTTATCATTCAAGGACTGAAACTTCTAATAGAATCGATGTGTATGGCTCCTCTTAGTGAACACTCCTAAATTAGTTGGATACATTATCGGTAGTTAGACAGGGTAGGGCCCTCCAGAAAGTTAATACAGAAGATAATTGAGGCCCATTTACTTAAAGCCAGGATTCAAAAAAGTTTAACTACTACATTCATACTTCCCCTAGGGATGAACAGCAGTGAATGATATTCTACATAAGCATCAATCACCTTGGGTAGAGACCAAAACCTAGCCCATTCCTTCCTGGAGGTCCTTATTCTTTCATGACTTGCTTCCCCATTTGCACCCCATTTAACCAATATTACCTAAGCAACTATACTTTTAATCTTATTAGTTGACTATAGTTTTGTTCCACCTTGAACCTGCCTCTCCTTGTGGCTTTGCTCAAAACACCCTTAAGAAGTGCGGTTGACAGACAACCCACATTGTGGGTGTTCCCCATCTTGTCTCTCTCAGGCAAGAGCTATTTTTCCCTCAATGAATATTCCCTACTTTTAACCTCCATTTTTCCTAGAATTCATTCTTCAATTTTTGAGAACAGGAACTCAATGTTTTGGATATCTAGCAGGTTGGGAGTTATAATATTTCCCTTATTTGGATTATTTGGAGGTCTACATATCATAGACCCTATATCACTCTCTCCACTGTCCCTAGGCTCTCAGGGCTCCAACCATACTATCTGTAAACTACAAAAGAGAAATAATTCATTCCAGCCTCAGGGACTTTACACAAACTTTTCTCCAAGCCTATAACACCTTCATCTTATTTTACTTAAAGAAATATAAATTTTATACTTCTTCTGTAAAGTCTTCTTTGATACTACCTGTTCTCCCTTTAGATTAGTTCTTCAGGTTGCAAGACTTCTAGCAGGCCTTTGCTTTCCATTATTGTATTTATCACAACTATATGTATGAGAGGTAACAGAGTAGGAAAAAGGGGAGGGAGAGGTGTAGGGACAGGGTTAGGGCCCTTAGGTAGGGAAAAAATGGGATGAAGGTCTCACTGAGCTTTTTTAGATGTTAATGAAGAGACTAAGGGTGGAGACCTTCTCCTCTGCACAACCAGAAAGGCAAAGGCAAAGAAACTAAGCTCAGGGAGGTTCCAAGGAGCATGATCAGTATAAACCCCTTTACTTAATACTTAGGCCTAAACTACTTGTCTCATCCTCCCACCCATAATCCTAGCCTGCACCAAAGAAGACCAAAGGTCATATGACCAGAAGAAATCCAAGGGAAGAACCAAAGACAGCCATGGAGCCAAGCAGATTTCAGGAGCCTACATAAGACAAGGACCCCAATAAAAAGGGGCCCCAGAAGGCTGGGGATTTAGTTCAGTGGTACTGCACCTGCTTTGTAAGTGAAAGGTCCTGAGTTCAATCCTTAGTACTGGGAGAAAAAAAAAGGAACCCTAGAAAAGAATCCACAAGTATTTCACTTTTGAATGCTCCCTACTGCTATAGAGTAGCTACCTATCACCTCTCTCTCTCTCTCTTCCCCCTTTTTCTCTACGTTCAAATAAATGGTCTTCTCTTAGTTTGAATTTGGCTTCTTCAATTCTTTACTAATGCTGGGTTTACAATCCCTTGAGAGCTGTATGTTCCAGCAGAGTGGTAGCATGGAGTGGCATGGTGTTCACCCCTCCCCAGACATTACTGAGGGAAAGAGGAAGATTGAGGAGAGGGTTACATATATACATTTTTTAAAGTTTATTGCTACCTCTAAATTCAAAAGTACAATGAATATGCCTAGCACAGTGCTGACACAGAGAAGGAACTTATTTAGAGAAGGAAAAGTGAGACAGAATGGACTCATTAGGTCAGATTGCTACAGTGATATCTCATAAATGAAGATGATTCAGATGAATGATTATTATGCATTTTTACTTTTGACAAATCTTTTCTTTAAAAATGAGTAAAAACTGATTCAACCTAAAAAGAGTAAGAGAAACATGTTGTAAGAGGCCTCTGTGAGATGCAGGCACACAATGGGGCTTCATTATAAAATAATGAATCAGCATAGACAACCACACATGCATCACATGGCCTACAAGGTTGCCCAAAATATTGTCTTACTATGACTAAATAAGCTGATATAGAAAGTGCTATGCTGAAAAAATAGTTTGTTCCTGCTTTCTTGTGATGTCATTTCGCACCTAGCCACCTTGTTGCGCCCTCTATATCAAATAACTCAAATGACTACAACATGGGACTAGACTGATGCAGAGGAAGCTGCATTCCAAAACTCAGGACAGTTGCTTAAGTACAGGCCCTTCGAGTTGTTGGCCCTACCTGGCCTTTCACCCTAATGGTGAATGCAGATGAGGTTTGGTTTGGCTAGGGTTTATGACAAAAAAAAGAAAAACAAAAACACCCTACTGGCTTTTGGTCATAATTATAAAATGGAGCTAAAAACATGTACTCCCTGATTAACAAACAGTTGACAGCAGTATATACTGCTCTGCAGGCCTATAAAAAAGTAATGAGACAACAGACTGTGAAAGTACCAACTAAGTACCTAATAAAATGTTGGGTACACACATAGATGTCTTATCCCAGGAGTGGAGTATCCTGGGCCCCCATCCTGGCACAATGGGAAACATATCTACAGCAGAGAGCCTCTTTTTCAGCCAGGCCACTAGCCACCAAAATGACAACAGCACTGAGACCTGTGACATACATGGCCCAAAAAATTCATACAAAATAATAAATTACTAGTTATGAACCCTAGTTCCTATATAAAAAAATAAAACAAAACAAAAACCCAGCTAAGGCCTGGTATACTAACCGCTCTAGTATACACAACCCCCAAATGGACAGAGGTTGCTGTCCAACCCAATGTAGACACACTCTGGATTGAGGGTGAAACAGACAAATCAAGTCAATGGACAAAGTTACAGATAATATAGTTACTTATCATACATGAAGACGAACCTCTACATGTTTACACAAACAGGCCATGTTCCAAGGGCTGACACTCTGGTTACCAACCTGGGTGGCCCAAAACTGACTGATAGGACATCGACCTCTATGGGGCACTGAATTATGGCGAGACTTGTGGGAGTGTGGCCAGACTATAACATATAAGGTACACCATGTGTCAAGACGCAGACCTCTCCTCTCGCCAGGAAGTGATTTAACAGACTCCATGACAAGGATAATAGCCTTTCGAGGGCCACCCTCAACAATGGCACTTTGACTCCATAAAAAATTGGGGCACACAGAGCTCCATACCATACAACCTGTTGCACAATGATGACATTTAGATATGATTCCCACAAAGACAAGAACAACAATGAAGGCGTGTCGGGTGCCAATATAATTGAGTGTAATACCACAGGCACCCCATCCCCTACAGCAATAACAGGCAGACTATATTGGGACCAGGCTTCTCTCACAGGGACATATGCTCTAATTGTTGTGGATACTGCCATAGGTGTAGGCTTCCTCTACCCTTTGCCTTCTGCTGACCAGGCCCATACCATTAAGGCATTATAATGGTTGACTATAACGTACAGGATGCTAATAGGAATAGCATCTGACAGGGAAAGCTCAGATACAATAGTGGGCTAGAGACAATGACATTACCTGGCACTTTCATGTGCTCTACTGGCCACAAATTGCTGGTATGATTGAGAAATATATAATAGGTTCTTAAAAACTAAGCTGGCCTATTTGGCCCCAAAGTTCATCCAGTAGATACAGGCCTTACCACAGGCTGTTCAACTACTAAATGACCAGCCCCCTGGCATATGGGTAACAGCCCATTAGATTGCCTTCTAAAAGCAAAACTAACTCTTCTGCACATTCAACCAATGATACAGGGTCTTAAGGTGGTAAAAGGGGCTTTAATCCTTCCCACACTACAGCCTATGAGGATGGAGAGCTGATACCAATGGACTTGAAAGTCACCCACAAACACCCTGGTGAAAAATTAGATGTTCCTCTTAGAGCCATGGGAGAAGGAACTATGCTATGCCATAGAGGTACAGCCCTAGATTTCAACATGGCCCCTGAAGGCTTGCAGTATGCTCCCCACTCAATGCTGGGGCCAATATTCTTTAGAAAAAAAAAATGACATTGTGGCTGCCTGGCCTATTCCCCTAAGGATGACAGACCCGGCTCCAACCCCCTTGCCTCCAGTGACAATGGGGACACAGGTCTGGTATTCTAAACCAAAAGATAAAATAATTCCGGCCACCATTCTATCACAGGGTAAGTATGTGGCCTACATCCTTCCTAAGGGACAAAACCTCCCTATGCTCTCCCTATGGTTTCTCTTTCTATCCTGTCCTTCTGACTAGGATAATCAAAGCCAACAGCACTGTCTCCTGGACACACATGTTTGCTCATGTGCACCAGCAATCACACTGTTTCATGTACAGTGAACTCCTGAAGAACACGGCCGAAGGCCTTCCATAAAAAATTGTGCCAGTGTCTCTGCAAAATTAGATGCACTGACAACAAAACCAGACTGGATCCACCTAAGATCAGCAACACCAGACTGCCATGGTGCTGATCCGAAACAACACAACCACCTCACAAAGACTGAGACCTATGATACATAATGGGTAGAGATAAATGATGGAACATCAAACAATATTGTTAGATGTTACCCCACTATGTATTTTTTCTGTTCCCAGGACTGGGAACTGAACTCAGGATCTTGTGCTTGCCAGGCAGGCGTGGTACTGCTGGACTAAATCCCTGGTCCCCCACTATCTATTAAACAGATCAGTATGTCAATAAAAAAAAAAAAAAATCACACCACAAGATAGATTCCCCTACACTTGTGTAACGAAACATTACAGGTAAATAACACAAATTCCTAATGGGGTAGCCATAAGTTCATAGGTACAAAGCCCACTGAGTGGCCCATGGCAGATGCCTAATGGGTCTATGACACTACGAATTGACTGTACCTCCAAGTGCACTGGATGAGACTGCACCTGGAGGTTTCCTATAGTAAAGACATTATCGAGACCACTCTGACAAACACACCCCACAACTGAGACACTGTATGTCACAGATGACGCCATGTCAAACAGATGACCTGATGGTTTTCACCCATGACAGCAATGATGCCAGGGACAAAAACTATAGACCTAGCCTTCCAAATTAAATTCTAGCCCAACACATGACACAGTCCCTAACTATCACACACTGGTCTCTGATGTTGCTCATAGATAAAAACATACCAGATAAAAAAGGTGATGTTATAGAACCATATGGCTCTGGATTTGTTAACTACAACACAGGGAGACCTCTTGTGCCCTCCTACATGTAAAATGCTGTTTTATTCCTGACCACCAGGAACAAACACAAGAGGCCTTACAAAAGATGGACACAGAAGTGTCTACCATCCAGGGCTTACAACAAGATACCCTGAGCCAGTGGTAAAAATCCCTAGGATCCACCTGGCCCTGGATGGCTCTCAAAGGTGCTACAATAACAATAAAGTTAATGGTTATGCATTGTTTCTTGTACTGCTTTTGTGGGCTCTGGGAACAAGGAGCAGCCTGTGTGCCATCACAAAAAACAACAGCCCCTCAATCTTAAAAAGGGTGGGATGTAGGGGGCTTCTGTGAGATGTGTCAAAGCCCAGGTGTCTGAAGGCACCTGAGGGCACAATCCCAGGTGTTTACTGCTGGTGAACAATGGTTATATAATAATGAATCACCACAGACAACCATGGATGCTCCACATGGCCTAAAAGGTGGTCCAAAATGCTGTGTCTTACTATGTCTCAGTTAACTGATAAAAAATTACTACAAGTGCTATGCTAAAAAATAAAGTTTGTTCCTGCTTTTTTGTGATGTCTGCCTCCACACATGTTCTTTTCTTTGAGAACCTTGCTGGACTGGGCCTCCCTTCAGCCCACCCCCCCCGAAACAAGTATACAAAGATACCAAAATACCTAGGGGGACAGGGCTGGGGGGGTGGGGGTGCCACAACTGAATTCATCAGTAAACAGTAAGTAACTATAGCTCTTTACTTTGTCTTTTAAAAGAGTAACCATAATTATACTTAAATGATAGGAAACAAAACACACTTTAAAAGGAGTAAATATGGGAAGAATTAACCCTTCTTTCAGTCTCTTTATTCTCTCATTCCACAAATGCACTCCTGTGTACTTCAGTGTTACACACTGCCCCAATTTTTTTATGTGGAATACCTACATTTTCTTAAAAACTAAAGAGACAAATTTTTTTTCTCAATTACTTTCCCAAGTTCTCATTCTCAAATAATTACTTCTCAAATTCCATAATCCGGTAATAACTAAATCTGGTTTTCCCTACAATAAAGAGATAAAATATTTAAAATAGGGGGCTAACTTATTTTACTTGTTAATTATAACATACAAAGAAAGCAAAATATCTGCCTGGAACTCAATTTAAAAATATTAATTTCATTAACTAAATTCAAAACCTTGTTTCCTGAATACCAACAGCTACTAAAGTTAAAGAATTCTTCCCCTAGTGATGAGCATATCAACTAATGAGGTGGGAAAAAGGAAGGGGAGTACAAATATGTGAATAAAAAAAAAAATTTTTTTAAAAAGTGAATGAGCTGGGGAAACCAATCCAAATTCTGTTTTATAAGGAACAGAGACAAAGTGAAAATCTAAGTCTCTTCTTTGATTAAAAATATAACCCTTTCTAAAACCTGTTTCAGTGAGAAACTGCTGGTGACAAGACTGGATTAAATTTACTAACAGAGTCAGTATAGACTAGATTTTGACATGTCAATAAGTATTTATTGCTTACCTCTTCTCAGCTATGTGTGTAAATTACAAAAAAAAAGTTTGGTTAGTTCTTAACAATCCTTCTGCATTTTGGTTTCTTGTAGTACCATGCATATGTTGTTATACTTTTGTTTCTAGAATGATTTACAAAGCAGACAATCTGTAATCCTAGGGAGTCTGTATGTTTCTCTCTATATAATACATACATACTTTCATTTCACTTAAATTTGAAACTTCAAAAAATACTCCTCAAATCCAAAGTGATTCTCTCTTTTTTACCCTTACATAATCAAAATTAACACTGTATTTCCTGAAACTTGTGATAAAGTTCCCCACCCCAATGGTCAAGGGGAGGCAGAAAAGATACAAATATAAACTAAGTACAAAGTATATGTAAGTATACAGAAACAGGTCAAGAAACTAAAAGAACCACCCATTTTGATAAGGAAATAAAGTTCCCTATTGTAGAATTAGTACAACTGGGGAAGGGGAAGTGGGAGGGGTAGGGGAAAGGAAAGAAGGGAAAGGAATAAAGATGAGGAAAGAAGAAAAAATGGATACAGTCTTTGTAAATAGGGAGGGGTGGAGGGGTCGAAGGGAGGGCAGGGGAATGGGGAAAACATAAGAACTAAGATATATTATGCAAAGGTACAAATTCCCAATAATGAATGTTAGCATACTATATACCTAAAATGTACTAATAAAATTAATGAATGAAAAAAATTAGTAAAACTGCCAAAATTAGATAGCTTACATTTGTAAAATTTTCAGAGTACAACAGCATTTTTCTACATAAGGGAGAGAAATTTAATCACAGATCTAAAACAAACTGCTCAAGTGTCCATACTCCCTTCATTAATGGAAAGCCAATCAAATACACTGAAAGATGCATCTCTCTTTGGCAAGTATTCTACTACCTTAATCTTATTAAATCTATATGTAAACCAATAGATAACAAAATTTAAACCTGAACATAAATTCTGATTTAGATTCAAATTAACATCTTTTTACCTTTTCCTTCTGACAAGACCTGTAAAATCAGTAGCAACTATCACTTCATTACCTTCCCATAAGATACTGGATTTTCTCCAACACTTCAACAATGCTTCTAAGATAGCATATCTGACATAACACCTCTGCTTTTACCCAGCATTTAACAAGATAAAGAAAATACAGAAAGAAAAGAGACAATGTAAGTGTGAGAATCCATTCCTCATGAACATTCGAATTAAATATATATCTCACATCATTTTAACTATTTTTCCACATAGATATCTGACAAGATTTAAGTAACTATTTCCCTTTAAAGGAATCACTACACTGTAAGACCATTCATTCAGTGTTAACTGATGGCAATCATTAATTAATGGTAGGAGAAATCATCTCATTTAAATTAAAGTTGTACCTAAAACCAAGCACAATTCAAGGACCCAAGTAATTCAAGGTTGTTGTTACAATGATATTTTTTTAAGTAAAGGTGAGTAATTGTATATGGTTTCTGCAGGTTACTTCCACTTTTTTTTAAACCTGGATGGGCTCCCTCTGATACAAAGAAAAAAATGATGTTTTTAATCTATCTTACTCAGTATCAAATTTCTGATATGGTAGGAATATAAAGCTTAAACATTCTTCACTGCTATTACTAAACTGAAGATGGAATTGATTCATTTAACTACTTTTTAAAAAAATAATGCCCAGAGATGCGCCAGGGAGGATGAGCGCCAGGCTATGTCCCCTCCCCGCTCCATCCTCGGGAGGGCATCAGCCCCGGATTAGGACACCAGTTCTCCCAAAAACAGACTGTCCAAAGCCACGGGGAAAATGGTGAAAAATTCACCATCGCCATTGCCAGAAAAAGCGATTTATGGCTTTGTACTTTTCTTAAGCTCTCAATTTGGCTTCAGTACTGGGCAGTTGCATTGCCTGTCTATCTTCTTATTACTATAATAATCGGTTATGTACTCTTATTTGGAATTAACATGATGAGCACCTCTCCACTCAACTCCATTCATACAATCACAGATAACACGCTAAAAATCAACAGTAGAAGAAATATCAAGAGTCCATCCCAGCGTTAAGAGATATTCCTATTAATGAAGTAAACCAAATGTTTTTTCTTGCAAACAAATGACCTTACAACAAAAATTGAGTTGTGTGTAAACATACCAACATCAAGCATTTATTTCTAAGTTTTTGACAGAATAATTTTAACCATAACTATATTGACTACTGCTTTTATTAATACCCAGTATTAAGATGTAAAAATATGAAAGTTGATCTCTTAAAGTTCAACTAAATATTGAAAATGTTAAAAAATAATAAGAATAATGCCCAGAATGTGTATGTAATAATGTACATGGATAAACATGCAGGATTTTCAAGGCTGCATGAAAAATTAAACATGGAGAGAAGAAAATTCACATACTTCTCTCCAACCGAATCCATTCACAAGGCTATCACCCAACAGGTATATTCAAATGTTCTTCACTGTCAGAGTGCTGAGGTATAAACAAACATTCAGAAAGCAGGAATCAGGTGAACCTAAGGTGTTTTTATGGCCTCACCCAAGCTTGATGCTTATTAAATCCTAGTTGAAAAGCATCTGACAATACAATTGATGAAAAATTCAATGTTCATTTGAATGTGAAATCTTGTGCCTTGTACCTTATGATTTCAGCAGTGCCATGTGTTCTGTGATAGTTAAGGGCTTGTCAATGTTTCCATTATAAACTCTGGTTTTCAAGAGGTTTTTATCTTGGCCTATAAAAATAGACTCCGGTCTGTAACTTGGCATACAAAGTACTGGTATCAGCCCAAGAGAACATTTTTTTTCCCAAAGATTAAAATAAAAATCTGTTTAGTACTTTTAAGTTAACAGAGTGTAAAAAGAAAAATGGAAAGGAGAAATAGTGTTTCTAAACACACACACACACACACACTGGAACCAATGCTTCATATCTCACTTACAACTTCATGATAAATGTTCAGATGATGAGCACAAAATAAACCAATGATACCGCATAAAGAGTTTGAATTAAAAACATAATGGCATTTGCTAAAAGTCATATTTTTAACTATATAAGTACTATCTCAATAATCCCACATTTAAGAACTGTTCATATAATCAATGATAGTAAACCAAAATTATTTCAAAGATATATTTTTCTACATATATAAAAATTAATTTTTAATGACTAAATATAGATTTACTTCAGATTAGTATCAAAGATCTTCAATCCTATCCTTAATATATAGAACAAGAAGTTTCTCAAACATGACTTAAAACTCTGAAGGAATCTTTCAAATACAGTATTTTTTGTTGAAAGACATTAGTTGAGGTTTAATGTTTTTCTCATATAATATAGATATAGCCTTCAAAAATATAATACAATAATACTGCTGGAACATTTAAAATAACACATTTTGCAACAACTTTCTATGTTAAAAGCACATAAATTTGTATAATCTGCACAGAAGATAGATCTGGAAGTAGCTATCAAAATTATGTGTATATACAAGCTGCCAGTCCTCCATACCCATGGGTTCTGCATTCATGGATTCCACCAACCATGGATAGCATTTACACTGGATTAGGCATTACAAGTGATCTAGAGATGATTAAAAGTATAAAGGAGGATATGTGTAAGTTATATGCAAACACTGCATCATTTAAAAAGAACTTTGAGGATACACAGATTTTGGTATCTGCAGGAAGCACTTGAACCAATTCTCTATGGATACTGAGGGACAACTGTACTTTTAAAAAATTATTTTTTCTTATGATAAAATGCATACAAAATACAACTTATAGAATTCAATGGCATTAAATACATTTATAATGTTTTGCAACCATCACCACCATCCATCTGTAGAACTGTTTTCGTCCTGTAAAAATGAAACGTTGTGCCCACTAAACAATAATTCCTCATTCCCTTTCCTCCAACTCCTTGCAACTGCTATTCTAATTTCTGTCTCTTTGATTTTAACTATTGTAGTACTGCATATAAGTGAAATTATATAGCATTTTTCTTTTTGTGACTGGCATATTTCACTTAGCATAACTCCAGGGTGATCCATGCTATACAGCATATGTCAGAATTTCCTTCCTTAAGGCTAAGTAATAGTCCACTGTATGTATATACTATAAGTTTCTGATCTATTATTCATCTATCAATGGATACTTGGCTTGTTTCAACACTTCAGCCAATGTGAATGTTTCTATTAACATGGATACACAAATTATCTCTATCAGATCCTGTTTTCTGTTCTTTTGACTATATACCTAGAACTGGAATTACTACACGTTATGATTTGAATATGGTTTGTGCTCTCTAAAACTCATACTGAAATTGCACTGCCATTGCAGCACGGTTGGGAGGCAAGTATATAGAGGTATCTGAACCATGAGTAGATTAATGCTTTCTCTCTAAACCAAGTTCTTGCTCTCTCAAGATTAAATTAGCTTTATTTTTTCCATCTTTCTCTAGGATCCAGATGAATTAACAATGGCTTTATCAGACGCAACCACCTGGCTTTAGGACTGTCCAGCCTCCAGACCAATAAGCAAAATAAGCTTTTTTCATTATAACTTACCCGGCCTCAGGTATTCTATTACAACAACAGAAAATGGCTAAAACTCTGCATTATACGCGAATACCATTTTAATTTTTTTGAGGAACCACAGTGCTTCCCATTGTGCCAATACCATTTTACACTCCCATCAACAGTGCACAGGAGTTCCAACTTTTCCACATCCTTGTCAATGTTTGTCACTGTTTTTTCTAGTAGCCGTATTAATGTGTGAAGTGGTATCTCAGTATAGTCACGATTTGCATTTCCTAATGATTACTGATGATGAACATGTCTTCATATACCTATTGCCACTTGTATATCTTCTCTGGAGAAAATTACAACTTCTCTACATATTACGTGTAAGTATCCCTTATCAAACATTTGGGCTTCAAATATTTCCATTATCCTTGTGCTGTCCTTTTACTCTTTGTAGTTTCTTTTGATGTCCAAAATACAGGCCAGTTTATCTTTTTTGTTACTCCCTGTGCCTCTGTAAATATATTCAAGAAATCACTGCACACATGATGTTGTAAAGCTTTTACCTTATACATTCTTCTAGGAGCTTACAGCATTATGTCATATTTAGGACTCTGATCCATTTTGAGTTATTTTGAATATGATATTAGATAAGGATTTATCTTTATTTTGCATTTGGATATCCAGTTTTACCAGCACCACTTGTTAAAAATATTGTCCTTTCCCCACTAAATGATTCTGAAACTCTTGTCAAAAATCACTTGACTTTATATATGAGGGTTTATTTCTACTCTATTAATAGGTCCTTGGGTCTCTGTGTCTGTCATTATGTTAGAATCATACTGTTTTGATCATTGTAGCTTTGTAATAAGTTTTGAAACAAGAAAATGTGAATCTTCCAGCTATTTTGTTTTTCGTCAACATTGTTTTGGCAATTTTGGGGTCCCTTAACATTCCATATGAGTTTTAGAATAGCTTTTCTATCAGCAAAAACATCATTGAGATGATTGCTTGCATTCAATCTATAAATTTCTTTGGGCTATACTAACATTTTATGAAGTCTTCCATGAATATGAGACATTTCCATTCCATTTATTTATGTCTTCTTTAATTTCTTTCACCAGTGCTTTATAGTTTTCATAATATAAATTTTTCTCATTCTTGGTCAATTCCTACTTTCCTTTATTATTTAATTACATAGTTATTTGTTTGTTTAAAGTGTGTGGAACAACTGGCCTGTCACTGAGCCCATCCTTAAAGGATTCTTTGAGACAAGGTCTCCTTACGTTGTCAGGCTGGCCTCAAAATCCTGGGCTCAAGAAAATTTTGTCTCAGCCTTCTGAGTAGCTGGGATTATGAGAATGTGACTCCATGCCCCATATTTTATTCTGTTTGATCCTAGAGTAAATAGAATAGTTTCTTAAATTTCCTTTTCCGACTGTTCTTTATTAAGTGTTGGAAAAGAACTGATTTTTGTTTTGACATGTGTGCTACTGTTTTGCTGATTTTGTTTTCTAGGTCTAAAAGATTTAGAGAAAATCATTAGGGTCATTTATATATAAAATCATATTGTTCACAGAAATCATTTCAGTTGTATGTATTTCAATTTGTATGCCTTTTATTTCCTTTGCTTACATAACTGCTTTGGCTGGAACTTTCACTACTATGATGAATACAAGTAGCAAAAGTGAGCATCTTTATTCTGGTCTTAGAAGGAAAGTTTTTGGTCTTTCAACACTGAGTATGATATTTGCTGTTGGTTTTGTTTTGTTTTGTACTGGGGATTGAACTCAGGCTCTTGCACTTGTGAGGCAAGCCTGGTGTCACTGAGCTAAATCCCCAGCCCTGCTGTGGGTTTTCATATGTGGATTCCATTATGTTGAGGTACTTTTCTTCTAAGCTTGTTCGAAGTTTTTCTTTATCAGTTGAGATCATCATGTATTTTCCCTTCATCATATTAATATGGTATATTACTATAATGGATATTCATATGATGAACCAACCTTGCATTCCAAAAATAAATTCCAATTGGTCATGATGTATAAAACTGTTAATATGCTGCAGATTTATTTGAGGATTTTTCATCAATGTTCATAGATACACACACTTCTCCACCTTAAAATTACATTCTTAAGAACTTACATCAAGAATATACTTAAAAAAAAAAAAAAAAAAAAAAAAAAATATATATATATATATATATATATATATATATATATATATATACTTAAATTAGAGGCGGGGACTTAGCTCAGTGTTTTGGTACCTGCCTCGCAAGCACAAGGTCCCAAGTTTGATCCCTGGCACCAAAAAAAAAAAAAATATATATATATACACACACACACACACACACACACACACACATATATATACACACACACTTAAATTACATATTTATATTAAAATATTTCTTATTGAATTTTTTATAATAGCAAAACTTAGTGTACCAATTTAAGTTTCTATCAACTGGAGATGGGTCAAATAAATTAGTACAGCTATATTACAGAATTACTGTATTGCTATTAAAAAGAAAGAAGGAAAAGATAAAAGAATGATGTACTGATACGGAAATACTTCCAGATTATAAATGACATGTGAATATATTTGTAGATGGAGAAACAGATTTGTATTTGTCTTTATATACATAAAACTGTCAAGAATAATCCACAATAAACAAGAGATTAATGATTTCTCATAAATATAATGCAATAATTTATGGTGATATTCCTGATCAATTATCAGCTATCAATTCAGCAGAAGCACAAAAAGCTACTAATACATGCAACAATTTGGACAAAATCTCAAAGGCATAAATAATGCTTCTACAAGGTCTCATACTGTGGAATTTCATTTACATGACATTCTTAAAGACACAGAACTAAAGTGAAGCATAGCCATTTTCAGAGATTAAGAATGGGGACAAGATGTGACCACAAAGAGATAGAATGAGATACTTTGCATGAATATGGAACTGTTCTTTATGCTGATTGTAGTAGTTACAAGACTTTATGCATGGGTTAAAATTTCTATAGTTATATGCACAAAAGTACCTTTTACTATTAATTACATTTAAAATACAAAAATAAAACAAAAAATCTAAGTATCAGTGCTTACTTCAGGAGCACATATACTAAAATTAGAATGATGCAGAGATGGTTAACATGGCCTAGTGCAAGGATGATATGTAATTTGTGAAGTGTGAAGTGTGCCATATTTCTACAATGGAGTAGAACTCTGCCATAAATAAAGATAAACTTGAATCATTTCTAGGAAAATGGACGCACTTTGAGACCATAACTTTAAGTGAAATAAATGAGACACACAAGCTCAAATATCATGTGGCTCCTCTTGCATGAGAAACCCAAAATACAAATAAAGAACAAAATAAAAGATAGATAATAGGAAATTGGGAGATAGATCTTTTGCAAATAGGAGAAACACAAAGAGATTGAGGGAACAGGGGGAGGGGGAAGGGAAGGTGATGAAAAAAGAATTAAGATGTGTTATGTATGTGTATCAATTCCCTACCAGGAATGTAATCATTATGTACTGCAAACATGTACTGATAAAAAATAAAAATCAAAAAAATCCCAGTATCAAATATTAGAACCAAAAGAATATTACAAAGGAAAAAACACATCTCTACATATGCCCCTATAATTACCTGATGTTCTAAAACTAGATACTGTTTCTATATTTAGTCCTATAGTTATCAAAAATTGGTATATACATCAGAATGTCCTGGAAACCTCATCCAGAAGGACTCCTGAAATTTGCTCTCAACTTGCCTCAAGCGCAGCTGCAGAGTTGCTATCCTTAACTTTCTCCCAGGTAATGCTGAGCCATTAGTCCCAGGACAACCCTTTCAGAACAACTGATCTAGAGAAATAACTCACCTCTTCAAATTTTAACAAAGAAGTTCACCTGTAACTACTGCAATATAAATGTAATATAATTATTTTCAGTAATATTTAGATAATTATTTTTTTAAAAAAAACTAATGAAGTGTGGGTGTTGGGGTGGAAGGTGATATAGATTATTCCAAACATGGTGAAAAATGAGAAAGAGAGATAAAGATTTACTTAGGTGTGCTTTTCAAATTTTGCCTCTTATCTCCCATTTCTACCACTAGATGGAAACCAATACAATGATTAGTTAGTTACCAAACTGTCAACACAAATTGAAAGATAATAAATTTAGGTGAAAATTACGCCATGACATTCAATACAAAGGGACAAATAACTGTGGGTCCCTATACTGACATTAACTGTAAACTAACAATATTTATTTTTGATTAATTGTGTATGTCACTAGCTCTTGACTTATAAACTACACCAACTTCAGACAAAGCTTTTATAAACTGACTTGCATCCCTGCCAAATTCAAATGTTGAAGTCCTAACTCCAAGAGCTTAGAGTGTGACTTTTTTTGGAAGATACGGCCTTTACAGAAGTAATAGGTTTAGAACAGTGTCAATATGGGTAAAACTTAATTAAAAATGAGTTGTTTCCTTATAAAATTTGGGAATTTGGACATGTATAGAGGGAAGACAATGTGAAGATACAAAGAGAAGACAAAAACCTACAAACCAAGGACAGTCCTCAAAGAAATTCTCCTTCACAGACCATAGAAGGAATCATCAACCTTGTAATATCAGGATCTCAGACTGTGGCACTCAGTTCGTGGTACTATGTTAAAGCAGTCCTAGCAAACCAATAAACAACATATTGTGTCATATCCTGAGACAACAAAAATGAAAAGTATTTGCCTTCAGGAAGCCTGCAGTTCAATGGTTTACTAGTTAAGAGAGAGAGAATATTCGTTAGTTAATTAAATGTTAGCATTTTTTTTCAAAGTTTACTGACAATTCAGTCAGCAATAAAAGAGACACCAACACTAAATTCTGCTTTGTTTGGGGTTTTTTTTTGGTACTGGGGGTCGTCTGCTTTGGGTTTTTTTGCCACCATCTCATTTAAAGCACTCATTATTTTCTGCTTAGTCCTTCGCACAAACCTTCTAGCTGGTTTCTCTCTCTCTCCAAACTGTCATCCATATTCCTAACAACATTAATATAATTCCCCTGCTCAAAAATTTTTTTGTTTGTTTGTACGTTTGGTACCAGGGATCAAACTCGGGACCTTGTGCTTGCAAGGCAGGCGCCAGAACCAAAATGTTCTAATATTTTAAAAGAAGACCTTTTCTCCAATTCAAGGCAAAGATATACCTAATTTTAAACAAATTACTTAAATAACTACTATAGTTTGTACCTAGCAAACTGAAATATCTTTAAAATGATGATTAATTACAGTGAACAGAAAGAGGAGCAATAGTAGTATGAATTATTGTTAAATACACATGAGCATAACCACAGCACCTCAAATAATCCCTACGTCAGCAAGGACTAATTATATCAAATTCTGAGGTAGGAAGAGTACAAAGTGATAGTTATTCTTGATTTGTTAGTGCTGCATAAAACACCTATGGACTATCACAGTAGTCCTGTCATGGAAACAATATCTAAAGTTTCCAAATTTATAAATGATCTACTCATAGGAGCTTGTATTTTATAAACTTCATTTCATATTGCACATTGGGTTTACAAACATAGCCTCAATTACAAATAAAATTTAACTTTGAAATTTTTGTCATTTTATTATCCAAGCTCTCAACTATTAAATTAACATTTTTATTGATATATTTATCCATTTGTTTTATGTTTATTTAGAAACAGGATTCAACTGCTAGGGACCAATAATTGTCGTATTAAACAATTCTTTCATTCTTTAGGATTTCTTATCTCTTTCCCATCCTCTCCATATGGTCCATGGTTATTCAACCAGACTGCTGGTATTCCTCAATTATATTACAAGTAAATAAATTTCATACCTTTAAATATCATTAAAGAATATTTCTTGGTCACACTGTACATAATATTCTAGTATCATTATTTCTGTTAGGTCCCTGAGAGAACATCTCTTATTAATCCTACAATTAAACGATTCAGCAACCAGCCACACTATCTTTGCCTTTTTACAGTTCCAATCAGTAGCAGATCTAGGTGTAATCAACAGCAGCAGGGGGCTTTAGGAAGCAAAACAAAACAAAAACAGTAGGAATCTTTACAAGAATATAGTAATTGATACAAGGGAACATTACAGGCTATTTTAATCCAAGTTAACCTGAAATCTTAGAGTCTGATTTTACAATCAGAAGTGAAATAAGGAGGACAGCTTTTAAATATCTGAAAATAGAATAAATTTCAAACAGTTAATAAGGTTAAAATGAAAAGGGACTGTTTTCAAAATGAACCTCTTAGTCTCAGAAGGGTTACTACTTCTATTTTGGTTATTTAGTACCCATTTAGCTGACAAATTAAAGCCCTTCTTACCTCCTATTGCTACCATACCTAACCAATTTCATCATTATATACTTATAAAAATTAAAGCATCTCAGAGAATAACATGCAATATTCTTACTCCTCTTAACATTTAAAATTTTACCAGCAACATCAGGACAGTCTTAAAATGTAGTTTAGCAAAATGTTCCCATTTCTTTCATTTTCCTATTTTTGACTTCCCAGTGATAGTTAAGTGTTATGTCTCAAAAATATCCAGTAACACAGTGATTTATTTACAACTGTAGTATGATGTAATGACTATAAATTTTAACTACACAAAAATTCACAAATGGAAATGTTACCATAGTAACAACCTGATCACTTTGCACAGGAGGATAGCTGATATCATGATGTAATTTTATAGCTGTTTACTGTAATGTGGGCAATGAGATCTACAAAACAACAATTCTTCTACTTCCTCATTCTGCTGATAAGAACAAGATGTGATGAATGCAGCTAAGTTTATAATCATGTTAATTTTTTCTTTAACTTTTAAAAAAATTTTACAAAATAAAAAATATTAAAAACTAAGTTGGCTAATATTTCAAATATCTAGTTATAGAACTTTGTATTTGACATACAAAGTGTCAGATTTTCACACAGCAGTACAAAACAAATGTACCTAATGGCAACTGCATCTATGTCTGAAACACTTCTAAACTTATTCTTCAACTACTCTACAGTGCTTAAAAATACAGGAAGTGGGAGGGAAGAAGAGGGGAGGGAAGAAGTGGACTGAGGAGGGAGTACATCTTTTATCCAGCAGGTACATTATTAAGACATGTTAACAAAAATATTACCTATCATCTGCATATCAATATTTGTCTTTAAGACATGCTTAATGTTTCTAGACTTTTTTTAGCTACTACTGAGGGAAAGAAATGCATTAAATGGAAACCAGACAGAGACTGCTGCTATTAATTTGTCTCTCCATGGAAAAAAACCTCACATTATGATTAAAGCTCAGAATATAAGGACAATTTACACTGAAATATAACGCCGTTCATTTAATCTGATATAATGAAACACACACACACACACACATATATAGTAAGCTAGAAAAACAAACATTTAAAATAATCACTTTCTTCACTCATTGAAATAATAGTCTTAGGGAAATCTGATAGGACTCTCCAAATATTTTCTACTTATTCTATTGAAAACTGTTTTAAATAGTAATAATTTCAATAACTTTGGTTGTTAAGTTTAAACCACTTCTACAAATGATATTTTTTATTATTACCAAGTGGCAATTTCTTTTCCAGATCTGATTTGTGCTACTATAGAAGAGGCAGTCATTTCAGTTCTGTGATGGGCAGGATGACTATTCATAAAATATTTAAAAGTAAAGGACTTAAAAATTAATCCTTGTTAATTTTAAGAAAATTTTTTTCTACAATATATGCATAAGAGTAAAAATACAGACAAACAGGTGACTGGTAAGAGAAATAAGCTTGCAGTTTTATGACAAGTTACCCCCAAAACTCACAATATCAGCATTCAACAAATATGCAACAGGTTGCAGCCTTCACTCACCCGGTTTTATCTTTCTACAAAATAAATTATAATATTAAAAATACAATTAACTCATTTAATTTTACTTTCCAACCTCTACTCATTTTCCCCAAGCTTCCTATAAAATAATCTAATGTGAAGGACAATGACCTCAAGGGTATCATATAAATTAGTATTTCATTTACATGGGCAACTTAAATCTCTTAAATCACTGAGTCTATTTCTTTCTGTGCTTTGGAATTGTCTAAATTATTTATCAGGAAAATATTTTATACTATGAATACATTTGAGTGGTAGGATTCCCTACTAAAACTGGGCCATTTAAAAATATGAATTTTTCCATTATCTTGCTAATTGCTATCTGCATATGCTTAAGATCCTGATCCCACTGACTAATTTTAGATCCATAAATCAATCTAATATAATGCAAAACTGCTAAAAACAGCCACATTTATCTAAATTGAAACATATCTATAAAAGTTTACACAAAATTTAATAAATATTAAAATTTAAAATGTAAGTGTACACATAATAAAGTACTTT